>NC_090946.1:73685140-78547640 GCF_040807025.1 Struthio camelus
AAGAGAGGTCTAGGGGCTGCACACCGGGGAGATCAGATCTGCCAGCAACCTTGGAGCCAATTAGCTGGCAAGGAAGGCCAGGATCAGGCCATTCACACTGTTCATATTTATGTGAGTGCTGGCTGCGTATCTGTGGTACCCATAAAGACACCGTTCTCTGAATTACAAAGTTGGTGGCCAGCCATGTCTGCATTGCATATGTGTATGTGTGTGTGCGTGTGTATTAGGGGTACCTGCTCAGCCTCGCTTCTGGTTGAATTTGGGGTGAGGGAACCATAGCAGCCTGGCTCTGTGGGACTGGGATTTGAGGAAATCCTTAGGTCTGAGATCTGCCAAAGTTGGCATCAGAGGGCCGGGAAGGAGAAAGCCTCTGGGTACTGAAAACCAGCAGATTTGGCTTCCCTTAACAAGGACATCTGGCTCTGGACCATGCCTGTTAAGGCAGCCCTTTGGAGCCAGAAAAGGGGAGTGAACACATCTCAACCCTTTTAAGATCTTAGGAAACAAAGAGGTCGCATACATTTTAGATTTCTCCACCCATTGCACTCCAAGGACTGGCCCCTTTTAGCACAGCTTTACTGTTCTTTCTGAGCTAAATTTCTGAGCTTAGTGCGGAGACCTGTAGTCACCTCCTGCTCTCTGTAGAGTTACCTTATGAACATAGGCATCTATGACCTTAAGACCCCAATAACTGAAGGCTATAAATTGTTAAGAAACAGAGATTCTTCCACTTTAAACTACACTGTGCAGGCTGCCTGATAATCCTAAAGCACCACAGGGTAGGACATTAGACAGGAGAGATAGGGGACATTAAGGGATGGTATTGGTAGGATTTTAGGCTGGATTTTGCACAACTTCTAAAGTGGATATTGAAACTGACAGTCAGCGATTCAAAAGGCTTCCAGAGCGCAAAACGGCCAGCAGCTAAAGCGATGCCTCACCTAATGCCCCTGCTCCTAAGGGAATGTACATAAATAGAGGTGCTGGCTTACACCCACAGAAATCCCCAAGGCATTGACAGCCCTCGCTTCTTTCTTAACCCAAAAGGAGAAGAGTCCATAAAAGCCTCAGCAAACTAACTACGTTTTCTTGTGATCACTTGCCTTTTCTCTGTGTTTGAAGAGGATTGATGTCTCCAGGCTTGGGAGAAACACCAGAGTCGTGCTAGCATTACAGCACATGAGAAGCACAGAGCTGTTTATTTTGATCACTAGGCTGCTGCCTCGCACAGCCAGCTCCTCTGCTTGTGCTGCTGTATTCAGAAGGTGCCTGGATCCAGACACATCTCCATTTTCTGATTTTCCATCTCATTTCATCAAGGCAGTGATGTCTGGAAACACTTGTTAGCAGCACAATTTCTGCCTCACACTACCTGAATTCTGCTGATAAGATTAAGCTATAGTCCAAGACCTTATTGCTTTATATTTCACAGCTACCAAGCATCTCCTAGAAAGCAGCATCAATGCTATATGGATTCCCTCTATTACAACTGGGTTGCCAATAAAAATGCAAAAGTACCTTAAAACAATGCAATTTGAAGAGATGTCAAAGAAATTCCATCTAGGTCTGTAAAAGAGTTTATATATTACAGAGGGGGAGATGGCAAAGCTGTAGCATTATTGAGCCATTTAGAGTAATATACTCCATTACTGCAGAGAGCCCACATTTATCTGGGATTTCATGCGAGCTAACAACGGTCCTGGCTTCATTCCACCTCACACCAGCAGCGTGCTCCAAAGACAAAGAATATTAATGCACCAACCTGCATCCAGCATGGACAAGCTGGCTGGAGTTTTGGAGGAGCTGCAGAACCCTCTCTAAGGGATGGGAGAGGGTGCAGAGAGCACCAAAGCACCTCTTGCCCTCTCTACTCCAAAGCCGGCCCTGTGAGGCTGCGCTCCTTCTCAGTTCTGCTCCTACTTTTGTTTCATTTATTTATCTATTTTGAGGATGTTGGTGGGGGGGAGGGGGGAGTCTGCCTCCTGGAAACAATAGGATGGAAATCTGTTCAGCCGCAAAAAAGTGGGATGCATTTTAACCTCCAGATCACTTTTATAAAGAAAACAGCCCTGGCAGCAGAGGACACGGACGGTTTGCAGCTGATAGTCCTTAAGTTCCATTTTAGGGCACCTGAGGACAGAGCAATACCCACCCTCGGCGGGGCAGTCTCCGGAGGGCCGGGCGCTGCGCTCCGCACCGCCCCGCACCGCCCCGCAGCGCGGCTCGGCTCGGCTCAGCCCGGCCCGTGGCTGGGCTTCCGTCTCCCTCTGCTGTCACAAGCCGGCTACTGCCAGCCCCGCAGGAAAAGGAAGTTTATGCCAGGGGAAGGGAAGCTTTCAGCAGCCTCAGGCAGTGGAGGGCTCGGGGGCAGTCCCATCCCTTCCCGAGAGGATTTCCACGCGCCCTTCTAGGGGCTGGAAACTGTGGTGAATAAAAGAAACCGACCTTAGATTGTTCGACAGAAAATACTTGCAGGGATGAGGAGGAGAGAAGTAGGGGGTCAGTGTCTGCTCTTGCAGACCAGACCAGAAATGCCCTCCATGCCACCACTGTTTGGGGTGGCTGCCAGACCCCCATCCTCACGTGCCAGCGCTGGGGCAGCAGGAAGCAAGCAGGGCTCAGCAACAGCAAGGGTGGCTCATTTGAGAAGGCAGGTAGACAGGCCACAACTTTCATCCCACCCAGCACCCTCAGGTCGTGATTGCTGCTGAGGCTGGACCCCAGCACCCTGGCACCAAAGGACGTGGACACGGGCTTGTACCCTTCTCTCTCTCCGAGAAGCTGCAGCTCCCAGGAGCTGCTCAGCAAGTAGCGTTTAACTCCCTCCTTTTAGAAAAGGGCATCCTTGCCTGAAAAATGTTAGAGACAAAAGTCTGCTGCACACACACAACTTGCAGAGCTGTAGAGACTTTACTTCAGAGAGGCAGCTCTGGGCAAGGTCACTTGGTGAAACGTGGATCAAACTCCCTCTGTCACTTAGAAAGCAGAGGGACATCTCTTAAGAACTACTTCACATAAAGCGTTTCCCTGCAGGCTATGCAACATTTGTGCAGTGACGTAGCGGTTGCTTGTATGAAAAAGCCTGCAGAGCTATATAGCTCCTATACTGCAGTAATTGCAAATACTTTGGAAATCAAATCAAATCTCCAAAATTGTCTGTATAATGTACTTTTTTGATGCCCTTGGGTCTCAGTGTGTCCTGCTTTTACTGTTTCCATGACCTCAGCACTTCTGAAGCTAAAGGGAATGCTATTATCTCTGTAAGCACCATGGGGAATTGATAGAGGACATAAGTATGGGCTTTTTGGAAAAGACTGGCAATTCCGAGCCCCATATCTGGGGTACGCTACTTGACAGTCTTACTTGCAGAGATGAGACAGGGAGCTTTGGCTTGAATTTGGTTTAGCTGTCCTGAACTAAACAATCAAACATGGAGGTGCTTTAAAAAAAAAAAAAATCACTAGTCACTGTTGAAATGTCAGCCTAAATGATTTGTTCCAGGTCATGCAAGGAGACTGGGATGGGGCCAAGTAAACTGAACTGCCTCCTGAACCGCTGACTAAGTGTTCAGCGAGCCTGCATCGCAGTCCTTTGGGACGCAGAGTGCTCTCAAGGGACGTTGGTCTGCAGCATCTGGAGCCGGGAGTTCAGCTCTTAGGCTTTCCTCAGCTTCTTAACAAAGCATTTCAGCGCGAGATGTTTCTAGGCTAGGGATCATCATCAGGTTGGCAGCAGGCAAAATTGCCTATTAAAAACAGGGCTCCACCAAGAGCAGAGCGAGACACCATGAGCTTAAAGGAGCCATTCCAGTGCAAAGCTCCTAATTTATTCCTTCTCTTTGTCTGTATTTCTTTAATAAATGTTAGGATCTAGGTTTCAGCAACATGCTGCCTATGAGTGACTGACGCTTACCTGTTACTAAGGATATCTTTGCTCTGCCATCCAGAGTTGACCTGGGAAAAGAAATCTAATATATATTCATAACTCCACTTAATTTCATCATTAGCTCTTCTAACTCCACTTAATTTCATCATTAGCTCTTCTGTATACCTAATTTATCACCATAACTATGTCAAAGTGGGAAGCCTGCCATCTCCTTGCCAGTACACTGTTGATGTAATAATAAGACATCAACTTAGAGGTTACAAATATGTTATTCTAAATTCATAGCTCCCAGACTGGGGGGTGGCTGCAAAGGAGATAAGTTTTTTTTCTCCTCAACGCCCTGCCATACTGATCTGTTTAGGCAGCCATCGCCACCAATTACTCTGTTTATACCTTAAATACATTAATGAGGCTTAGGCTTGAAGAGGAACACTTAATAAAAGTATCTGTTATTAAATAATTAGAAAGATGTTGAGGGAGCACTAGTACCATAAATCACACGGTTTGGACAAGATGCCATGTCAGCAAGGAACCAATGCACAGGAACCCCTCTTGATTTCATGAGCATTTGGATCAGCGCTTAGCCTAGGAAGCTAAGGGAAATATGCTGTTACAAGAACAAGGGTTACCACGAATCAACAACATCGCCGTGTAAAGGACAGAGAAATCCTGGTCTGGAGAGGCAGAGTCACAAGGCTAAGGGCACTCAGCAAGCTGTAGCAGAGCCAAGCCCAAGTCCCATGGCGCTGTTCTGCCCACAGAGCAGCACAGCTTCCCCTTATGTCTAAGAGCGATTCTTGGCATTTGGGTCTAGCTGACAGGTAGCCCTTATCAGTACATCTCCAGAGCGCTGCAACCAACACTGTTCACAGCCACTTCCCTGTGCACTGTGAAGCAGCACTGCAGCAGCCGATCCAAACAGCATCCTCGTGCCATGAAGAGTTTGCACCCTTCTCAGGCCAGCCCCGCTCCTTCTGGCATTCAAAACCACTGCTTGGAGTAACATACCTCTTTCTGAACAGTGGGAGCAGTTGCCAGCCATATACAGTTATGTGCAGAGGGACGTGCTGCCGTTCCTCAGCTTCCCACCCAGCCAGCACCCGTGCAACGGTGCAGTGCAGACAGGCCCTCAGGACCTCATGGGCAAGGCAGTGGCACACTCCACAGAACAAACTCATGCACTCATTTCAGAGAGATTTGCAGGTCGCCTGATCTCCTCCAATGCACCAAAGGAAGGGTGTTTACAGGGAGGCAATCCCAAAAATCATCACAAAAGTAAAGGAGTTAAGCAAGATCGGGCTAAAACAGACAGCATCCAAGCAGATGGACTTACAGGCACAAGAGGGTGTTGTATGGAAACGCTCTGGAAGAGCGGTCTCTGGAAAGGCCACAGGCAGAGCAGGTTCATCTCCCATCCCTGCGGCTGCCTTGCCGATCAGCAGCAGAGAGGTCTCCCATGTGCATCTGAGAGCTTGTTTCACCTGCAGCAGTAGCCTCACAGTACCGGGAAGAGAGCTTGTCCTTGACAATACCGAGACAACACTGAGATGTCAAGACAGTGTGCGGAAGTGCTTTAAGAAACAACATTTGCCTCCCAAGAGCTGGAAACATGCGCAGAAGTAGTTAACAAGAGCCCTGCCAAAGGCAGCCCGCGTGAAGCAGAGTCAGAGCTGGTTCACTCTGCAGGCCTGGAACAGCCCAGAAATACATAGAAAAACAGCACCAGAAGCTATTTACAAGGAAATGCAGAGGAGGACAAAGGACAAAGCAGAGGAGGAAAATCTCCTGCAAAAAATGCATTGTGAATGCTTTACTTACGAATGAGGAAAGGCAGGATATATCAGAAAATGCTACACAAGGTCAACAGCAATTACTGCAAGAGAAATTATTATGGCAAAACTTCAGAAAAGGGAAGGAAAAGTAGTACTGTAATGAGAATGTAACTGCTGACTTGGAGGGTGAGAAATAGCAATTGATTGTTTATGAAGCTCAAATCAGCACCAAAAGCAGAGCAGTGACACGCACATTAACAAGAAATCAGAAGGTAGATAGGCCAAGGGATCAATGGCAAGCAGGTCAGGCCCCAGACAGTCATCAGCATCACGAAGAAAAGAAACCAAACCTGAAATTAAACAAAGCAAAATTGTACCCTGGCAGGATCCAAACACCCCTGAGGAGAATTTAAATTACACACAAGATGTTCAGGCTCTCAAGTACCTACTTTGGTGACACGTGAGACAACTGGATATGTCACTGTGGGTAAGAGGGATATGGAGAGGTGTCACAACATGCTCGATAACGGCATGAGACACAGCTGCTACCTAGCATGAAGTGGAAGCTGAATGACTGAGACTCAGATTTGGGATCTGACCAGTCTCAACAGGGAGAAAGAAGCAATAAGGCTCCATTTATATTGGCTACAGCAGCTACAGTTCCAACAGAAATGTATAATTTTGTAATCCCAGTGAGGCCAAACCTGGCATGAAATATTCATATGGTAAAACCATGAGCAGAATAAAAACCTGCAACCAGAGCAGACAACATCCCCAAGTCTCCTCATAGCGAAGCGACTAAGAGACTCTGCTGAAAGGCTCCAGTCTTCAAGCATGTTATCAATCTGGCAGCTACTTCCCTGACTGCAAGGCTCATTAAGAAAAAACACAAGAGCAATGCAGCAAATGGAAAAACGTGGCTCAATGAAGAGTCCATAGCTGTGGTTTAGTTATCAGGACAGCAAGCCAGCTGCGCCTGTGAACAGACCCAAGCAAGCTAAGCAGTGCACTGAATACAACTCCATCCAAACGCCCCAAAGAAATGTTACCTGGCTTGGCAAAAGAAAAATAGATATTCTCATTGTTTTATGCCAATAATGGAGATTGGCACGAGCCACTAAGCAAGGAAAGCAGCTACCTTGCCATGTTTTGAGCACCGGCATTGAAGTACAGATGGTTGAGAATGTCATTTGGGATCACAAGAAAAGATGCCGCCAGCAAGACACACTAACAAGACTCTCAGGGAGCCGTGTCATGGCTGATAACATTTTGTGGTAGAGATGAGCACACAGCTTGCTGGAAGCAGTGACAGATCAGCCAAAAAAAAAAGGGGGGTGGTGAGGGGGGACAATGGGACCCATTCAAATAATCCCAGCTGAAACCTGTAAGTTGCTGCTTCTGACAGCAGCCTAGGAAAAGTTCAACCCAGGACAAACTACTCAAGGAGGAAGTAACTGCTAAAAAAACATTTTTTTAACCATTGCAGGATGCCCCAAAACACCTTCAGCATATGCTACTCAATGGGGGCACATGTAACGGGTGGACTCGTCTCCAGATCAGCCTTGCAAGTTATCCCCGCAGGACTCAAACCTGACTCACTCCAGAGCAAGCCCGTGCCCCTTTGCCACGTTCCCCAACTCACCAGGAATGGTGTGTTGAACAAGTCTTGCTGGGGCATTCAGCCCCTCACCCCATACCAGAGAGCAGGCAGCCCCTGCAGACACAGCATGGTTTTGTCATCAGACTTCCTGACGCTCACCCTTTAAAGATGGAGAGCAAAGTCCTCCAAAGGACCTCGTAGGCCCTGTTCCCAATATCCTCCCAAAGTCCCCTGCCGTTGTTTCTCAGGCCTGTAGATGGAAAATTGTGGAAGCGGCTTTAATGCATCACAAGTGAGATTTTTCAAAGGAGCCTGAGGAACAGAGAGGTATACAACCTGGCCAAGAGGTAGGAGCAGGCCCACTGCAAGGGCCAGGGCTGAGCTGCAAGGGGCTTTGCTCAAGCTCCTAGCCCACTGCTGCAGTCTGGCATCCCAGCAGCAAAACATGGATCCTGCTACCAGGAACGTATCTGCAGAGCAGCCCAGCCTGACCTCCTGCACCACCGAAGGAGGAAAGGGAGAGCCCAAGGGGTGTAGGAGAGTCAGTATCGCAGCAGGGGACCAACCTCTGCATCCATCCCGCTGAATGCCCCTGTGCCAGGTCTTCCGGCTGCTTCCCCATCTTCCCCACAGAGTGGAGCTGCGCTGCCGGTTTTTAGGCAAGCTCTCCGGCAGTGGCAAGATTTGCATCCCTGACTACAGCTCCCCAGGCAGCCCTACCGGATCAGAGCACTCAGCAGTGCAAATTTGATCAGCATCAGGCAGAGGTATCTGATCTCATCTCTGTTGCGCTAGCCAGAAAGCACAAATCAGAATTTGGGCCAGCTTTCTACCAGCTGCAGGAAGACGGGCAACAGCCGATTTGGCACAAAGCCCAGCAGCACAGAGTTAACCCAGCAGTGTTTTTAGGGCATGTTTGAACTGACAGAGAGAGTTCATGCAACGTCAGCACTTCATGACACAGGATTATCGTACCTTAGGTCTGGTACCAGGAACCCTAAAGCTGAATTTATTATATCATCAAGTCACAGTGCATAAGTCATCTGAAGAACTCAAAAGTCCCTACATCCCTGCCAGTCATGCTGGCAGGAAGTCAACTCAGGGAACGTTCTAAATATAAGAACCTATATGTGCCTAAATATATGAATAAGTTCCAGTTGTACCCTTAATAAGGCAGACAGGCTCCTGAGCTATGTCGGCACTGTAGAACAGACAGCAGGAAACTGTACCTTTGAAATGTTTTTCAATTAAAATTGTTTATTTAGACTGCTGATCTCATTATTCTAAAATAAATCTTGTTTTTGAAAAATTACTGAGGGCTGTTTAATGTCAAGGACCGGATTCTTATCCAAGCTGTGCGCGTATAATTGCAGCAGTCTCAGCTGCGCTGCTTCTCCTCTACACCCACATAACGGAGGCAATATTCTGGCCCCCCATTGCAGCTACCATATGCACTCTGTGCTGGTGCTTTAATATAATTGGAAGCCCAGACAACTTTGCTTTCCTGGGATGCTGCAGCTGAGCTGAAATCACAGGCGGCCACAGAGATACAAGCTCTGAAGTGGCGCTCTAATATTTTTAGCTCAACAGAGCGATCACAAAAACAGGTAAAAATGGCAGATCTGAAAGCTGAAATACTCCTTTTGCAGAGCAGGTAGAGCAGAGCAGGGGAAATACTTGCTCACCTGGATCACCTCCTAGTGCACGATACAGATACCAGTCAGCACCCGCTGCAGTAGTTCCTATTGGATCAGGGAATGAACAATATCACACTCCACTCACCACTGATCTGACCAGTGATAACATTTAGATATTGTAATAGACAGGTAAGATGCAACTATTGATCTGTCCGTCTTCATGTTCTGGAGAGCAGCTTGAATATGGACATAATTTCTTTTTCTTCTGGAACACTTTAGCTTTTGTAGAGGTAAAAAAATCTAAGAGCAACAGTGCAGCAAAACCCCCGCATATATTTCATCAACCAAAAATCAAATTTGAAGTTTTGTGAAGAAATCAGGCATTCCAAAATACTCATTTTGAGAAAAGTCCAATTTGCTTTTGAAAAATAAAAATGCCTTGCTGGAAGTTCTCAGGCAGTTCCAGCATCTTGCCTATGAAAGCAGCAAGCATCAGGCATACAGGAAATGCTATATTTAAGCAATTCCATTTCTTTCCTCTTCCTTATTCTCCAGAGGAGGATGTGCTTGTGATGGACTCCAAACGCCATAGCTGTGCCCTATCTGCAAAATGGAAACAGCCAGGCTTCCTGTCTGTTAGTCTTGTCTCTCTACACTGTATGTTCTTCAAAGCAATTAAAACCTTTGTGTGTAACAGTAACATCTTTGGATGTCATCCACAACAGGCATTATGCTGACTTTACTCTTGCTAACGTGGCCCAACATGGTTAGGCTTTGTCATGACAAAGGCACGCTGCTCACTCACATGCACCTTGTCCACCAGGACACCCAGGCCCCTTCCTGCAAAGCTTTTCTAATCAGCCTGCACTGTTGGGTGGAGTTACTCTGTCCCAGATGCAAGACTTTGCACTACCTTTATCGATCTTCAGGAGGCCCCTGACAGCTCATATCTCCAGCTGCCACCCTTCAAGTATCAACCACTGCCTCCAATCTGTTATCATCCAGGAACTTGCTAAGGTCCTTTCTGTCCCATCATCCCAGTTATTAGTGAAGACGCTAGATAGTATCCGTTCCAGTAGCAACCCCTGAGGAAGGCAACCAGTTGCCAGTTGGATTTGGTACTGCCAGTCATAGCTCTTTGAAAGTGGCAGTCCAGTGAATTTTCTTCCCACCTTGTAGTTCATCTGGCCAAACTATACCTCTCCAATATGGGTTCCTTGCTAAAGACAAAGTAAACAGTATCTGCTGATGGTTGGTCAGGCATGATTTGCCCTTGACAAATCCACACTGGCTGCTCTCAATCATGTTCTTGCCCTTCATGTGCCTGGAGCATTTCCTTCATAATCTTCCCAGGGACTGAGGCAGGACTGACTGGACTGCAGTTCCCTGACCTCCCCTCACCCCTGCTCCTTTTCTTCAGGTTGGTGCGACACTTCCAGCCATCAGAAACCTCCCCTGATCACCCCGACCTTTTGAAGGTGACAAAGAGCAGCCTTGCAACGACATTGACCAGCTCCATCAGATGTATCCTATCTGATCCCATGGACTTGTATATGTGTCATTTGTCTAAGTGATCCTTAACTTGATCTTTCGCTGTAGTGGTTAGTGCTTCACTCCCCCAGACCCTGCCACTAGGCTCAGGAACCTGGAAAGCTTGAGGCAAACATCAGTAAAGACTAGCACCAGCAAACATCAGTAAAGAAGGCACTGAGTACTTCAGCTTTTTCCCCTGTCCTTGATCACTAGATCCCCTACCTCACCGAGCAGCAGGCTCACATTTCCTTAGTCTTCCCTTTAATGCCCCTCTACCTATACAGACTTCTCCTTATTGCCCATCACTTCCCTCAATAATCCTATCCCTGCCTGCTCAGCTGGGTCTCTATTTTCTCCCCTTTACAGCCCATCTCAGCTTTGACCTTCAGTGTACTTCCCTTCTGTGTCAGTTATTAGTCAGGAATTCCCTGTTACTGGGTCATGGCATCCTCTCGTAATACGATACAGACCATCTTGTATGTCACACTGAGGATAAACACGGGTAAATGGAATTTACCCACTTTTCATTTGGGCAATATCAAGTTTACCTAGTTCTTATATACGCTGAGCAGGGAAGTTTCTCTACTTTTTATATTTATCACAGCATCACTGAACTGCGGAGGCATGCAGGAGAAAAATCAGAGAGATGCAAATGAGCTAGCTCTTTGCTTTACTCTAAGCTGTAGACAGGCAGGTTACAGCAGCAAAAGACTCACTGACCTCCATGCAAACTGGAACATGGGGGCTGGCAAAGGATAGCAACAGCACAATGTTTTCCTGCCTAGAACCACAGAGTTTCAAATTGCCATTTTTCAGTCCCAAGCATCAAGTTTGGACAACTAGACGGAGGGGTCCTGCTGTCAGTAACAGAAAAGCGGCAGGTTGTCCCAGTTCACAAATGCCCAAAAGCCACCCATTCCTATACATCAGTGAAGAACTATTGCAGCCGAGAACAGGGCCTAGCTTCTCCGTATGAACACATGGGTCTGGGACAATTTTACTATAACTAATGCATTTCCAGCTGGGGTAAATGTGAGGATCTGCTATTCCAGCAGTAAGTTCATTTCCATCCTTCTCCCAAAAGTTATTTTTCTTATGTGATATCACCACCAGAAAATGCATATCCTTTCACTAAAAGCGCATATCTTCCCTTGGAAGGCAGATAATCTGGGGCACAGGACAGAGAAACCTAGGAGATATCAGCAGTAGCCACAACACTGCTGGTTTGGGCTGGAGAATCTCTGCTCAATTTTGCTGTGGAAAATTCCAACCTGACCCACAAAGCAGATGAGGGGGAAAGGAAATCAGTGAAGTCTCAGAACAAAAACCAAGCTATCACAGCAACACCTACCACAGAAAAGGGTTAGAGACAACCAAGCAGCAGGAGCTTTTTACAGCAGGTAGTATCTTCTATTCTAAGACAATCATAATGCAGACATCTGGTATCACCCCAACGTGCAGGACAGGTCCCCACAAAAGGCTGCAGCTCCCTCAATGTCATTTTACACGCTGTGCTGTCCTGGTATGGGACACTTTCAAGTCATCTTTCAGTATCCCACGCTGCAGATGCCATTGCCCCAGGGCTTCCTCAGAGGGAGTGCAGTTCAGCCTGCCTTACATCCACCCCAGGACGGGGCTACACGAGGAAGTTCAACACTTGGCAACAACAGGACCTCATCCAGTCCGGTTAGTCCACGGCACCAAAGGAAGATGGATACTCATTTGGGCACTCGCTAACAGTCAGAAGGAGCCCAGGTTGTCCTCTCTTAGCATCCTCAAGCTTGTTTTAAATATTTACCATAAGGAAGTGGCCAGTGTTTAGCTGGTGCTGTGACAGCTCCAAAGGCCCACAATTCATTGTCCTAGCAGTGGTTAAAAATACTCGAGAAAGCAGGTGCTACACTTTTGTCTTCGCTTAGCTTCATTTACATACCAGCAGCCAGGTCTACTGACAGCAAATGCTGTATTCTTCTAGACCCTCTTCGTTACAACTGTTTGGCACTGCCCAGCATCATGCTCATTTGGCTTTTGAATATTTTTTTCTGATCTCAAATATGCACTGCATGGCATTTGGAGAAAACACCTGCAGCTACCTTCTTCCCCAGTCCCCTGCTTCTTTTTCTGGTAACGTTATGTTCTCCCAGGGAGGAAAACACATTAGCTTGATACTTGAGATTATTAAATTGCTCAGCAGTGTGTCAAAGAGGAGGAAAAAAAAAACAAACAAACAAAAAAAACCCAATCATATTGGATGCTGCTTCTTGCATCCTCTAAACAAAAGCCTTGCTGGAGCACAGATGAACCACAAATCCAAATAGCACCTTACCTGGGACAAACCAGTAATCCTAAACTATCGAAGCAGTTTTCACCCTGCTGCACCATTTGTTAAAGAAGAAGATGGATTTAGAGTCTGTGCCTATACCTTCTTCTATTTAAAAAAACAGCTAGATTCTTTAGTCTTAGTCTAACTGTTTTTCCTACTAGGTCCACCTACTTGGAGGGAAGCGTGAAATTCAGCTAATGTGTACAAATCCTGAGTTTCATAAATAATCACGTCTGGTTTTTGGAGAGTCCCTTTCTCAAGGAAGATGTTTGGATAAACCAGAGGAGGCCATGGACATCTCCTGGAACACCCTTCCTGCACGTGCTCACATGACCTTCTTCACAAGATTTCATTCAAAAGACGACTATGTGGTAGCATTTGCTACCTCAGCCTTACACTTTCGCTGGATGTTGGTGCACATGAAGCCCTGCAAATGCTGGTTGGAATCCGTATTTACAGAAACATTCATGCCAGAAGTATTTGTGCTGTCATCACATTATAGACTAGGCGAAGGAGGAGGGGGTTTCTGAGCAAAGATAAGAAACAATGCCTGGGCAATTAGTCACACTAGATTGTGACTAGCAGTTTGATTAAGAAGCATGGCAAACAGTAACAGGGAGCTGAACCATCACCGAGAAATGGGCATAGACTCCTGCATAAACACAGAAATGGGCATAGATGCAAGAGAGGATTTAAACTAAAATCGCATGTGAAAGCCAAGGTGGAGAGCTCAAGAAAGTCCCTACTCAGTTATTACCTGAACACCGAAAGACCCGGACTGTAACGTTGCCAGACTTTCTTCTTTCTTTCTTCTTTCTTCTTCAGCACTTCCAAGACATTGACGCCCCATCTCGGTGCCCAGGCTCGTGGGGGCTGAGCAACCCCGTGTTTCACTCAGACCTTTGGAAAATCAGGCTTACAGACAGAGCATTTTCTTGCATGCACCAACAGCAGCCAGACGGACAGCCCGTCACTCCAACCCATGGGCAGAGCTGCTTGAGGTTCTAGCAATTGCAGCATGGAGCCAGGAAGTGAAGTGAACCTCCCTTCTCACCGGCATGACCTAACTCTTGCACTGGAGATTATTCGCAGGCGCTGTCTCTACCTGGCCCAGCTCCCCCTGAAATGCTTTCTGCTTTGCTGGTGAGGACAAGAAGCAGCTGGGGAGCGCAATACACAGGTGACAGTACAAAGACACGAGAACAGAGCTACTCTTCCAGCTAAACCTCTGCATTTTACATTAAACCGTCACTGGCAGTACCCTCAGCCCCCCACCCACGCTGTACTGGAAGAGGACGCACCTCCCACTGCTTTCACTTTCCAGCCGCTATCTCCCTTATTGAGCTAACTGGCTTTCTGGGAGGTGAAGTGTCCCCCACCATGCTCTGGGAACATCCCACGCAGCCAGGCCTGGGGCACCAGCAGGTGACAAAGCAGGACGTGGTCACCAAGCAGGCTATCTGCTGCAGTGCACCTGCAAAACACACTTTGAGAATATCCAAAAAAAAACCCCGCCTGCCTGAAATCAAGCTCCTTCAGAGAGGAGAACTTAATTATTCTTAGAAAGCTTCTGGATTGCTACAGATTACATAGACATTTTAGGGGGTTGCTATCTCCGCTATCTGAGCTGCAGCAGGTCTTTTTCAAAGTGCTCCTCTCATGGCTTAGCAAGCCCAAATAACGGTGAATCTGTCACTGCTCCAAGGTAAGAGCTTGTCCTGTTTTGACAGTTCAACAGTCTCCCCCGTTCCAGAGCTACCTCAAGGCAAGTTTCTGTGCGAGTTCTCTATTTGCTTTCTCTGTTTTTTTAAGGTGCATAAATCAGCATGATTGTGTTTGCTTACTTCTAGTGCAGAACCGATAGTGCAGTTCCTTAACTGACTTGCATGTGTACTTTTAGGATACATCCCAGCTGAGAGATCTGGGAGCTCCCAGATTCCAGCCACTTCCCAGCATTATATCAGAGCTAGAGCATGTGCTAGCCCTCTCCTCCCTTTCCCAACACACTCCGGTTCCACCAAATCATGTTGGTGCATAGGCCAAGATAAGCTGAAATAGGGGGCCAAGTTTGGACAAATGGCCCAAGACACTGGAGCAATGAAATAGTCAGTGTAAACAGAGCTTTAGACACCTTTCAGAGGGTGGGACACAAAATACTGCCTGCGTGACAAGCTGACCCTTGGACTGTTTTGCCTGATACTCTTTACAGGGCCTGAATCAAATCCCTCTCGGGCCAGCAGAAATCTTTACAGGGATTTCAGTGGGAATCGATTCAACTTCCCGATCTGTAAGTACATTCACATTCATCACTGCATCGGCATATTGCAGTCAGACATTTTTTCCCTGCCTATCTTCCATTCCCACACACAGCTTTATTAAAAATCAACAACAGAGAATATGCAGGTCAGAGAGATGGCATATTTTATGAAGAATCCAATTTCTACTGCAATAGCTTGTGTTTTTAAAAAAAAAAAAAAAGATGAAGTGTTTTCTTCAAGGAGATACCCATCTTTTCAGGTTTCCTCTACTCAAGCACCACAGTGCAGAAGCGATACTTATGTTTTAACTTAACAACTCCGATGGCTTATTTTCCTGCTGTCACCTCTTAAATCAAATAGCATAACAACCCAGGGAAAGAAATTGCCAGAGAACTGAGATAAAACTCCTCCTCTCAAGATATCTGCTGTTTCAAAGTGTACGTTGCAGATAAAGACTATCTAATCACAGAAATGATATCCCACAAGAACACCAGATAGAAGAACACTGAGCATACTTTGCTGGGGCCTGGAACAATTTCATACAAGTGGTCTGAGGAAGGTTACTCTATGCTTACCTTGTTTCTGGTCCTTATAACTTTTCAAACTTCTACTGTTTGGGCTGGACTTTATCCACTGTATATACATTTCAGGCTGAACATCTGGGGACTTAGTCTGAGTTTTAGAAACACAACAGAAGGGAATTTAGCTCTTTCCAAAAACAAAGCCTAGAAGGGAGAAATGTTGCTTTCCCCATGCAAAAAAAGAAATTTTCTCTTTCTCTTATGTTTTATGGACAGGACTTGGAACTAAGCAGTAAAATAAATTCTAGATCACGAGCATGTGTTTTTCCAGATCTGTGAAAATCTGTCCCAATTAGCTAGCTCATAGACCACCTCCTGACCTGTTTGCTGCAGGCTTTATCACAAAGGGGCAAGGGGACATCTCTGCATTAAGGCATGTGAATACTGCACCAGGACCCAGATTTTGTCCCTGCCTCAGCCATCCTAGGCCATTTAGTCAAGGTTTTTAATGAGCAGTCACTAATTGCACATTCATTGTTTCCAGGTGCCTGCCTGGGGACTCTGGAGCCTGATCGACAGAGGAGCTGACGGCTCCCAGCTGTGTTCTGCAGCAGTGCCAGATGCCCCCAGATGACAGCCAGGCAAGCTGTACTGGAGCACAGAAAGCACTTTCTATAGCAGAGCCCTTGGAAACAGCTGGCTCTAAGCATGTTGTACTGAAAGCCCAAAACCAGGGCAAAACCACTGGCTTGAATCTCTGAGGCCCCTCAACCTTACAGCCTTGCTTTGCTCATCATCGTAATCCTTCACACCAAACAACTTGCTGCCCAGAGGAATTTTCAGCCTAAAATCAAGCTCCCAGACTCACAAGCTGACCAGGCAGTGGCCTAGTTTGTCTGGAGAAAAATGATGAGAAAAAGAGCGCAAGGGGTAGTGTAATGTAGTGAAGTGGATGCCAGTGAAGTCTTGTCCTATCTCTCTTAAAATGTTTCTTGCTTCCCTGAGGACAGTTACAAGATCAACACCATTCTTTCCTTATCTTTAAAGCTTTTAAACGTAACTGAAGCTTCAGAGGCTGGTGGGTGGATGCTGGCAACAAAGGCCCAGAGGAGACAGTAGGCTCTGTGGACATCTAGAAGAAAGAAGGGAGATGAAAGACCAGCAGGGACTCCTGAAATAGCTTCAATTTTCATATGGAGTTTTTACACATTTAGGAAGCATTTCTGTTCAAAGAGGAGACATGGCACAAAGCTGGGGAAATATTATTACTGCAAACAAAGGGGAGAACGTGAACAAACTACCCAAGCACTCAGGGTAAGTGGTTATCCCCACCTAAAGCAACTTCTAGGAAGCTTGGGATGCAAGAGAAGCAAAGAGATAGAGCATTGTACAAAGTGGGAGCAATTGGCAAGAACAGACCAAACTATCAGATTTCTCTGCAAAAGATCTAGCAATTGCATTACCCAAGAAACCAGTAAAGACAACTGTGGTGAGCTACAGCTGTGCTTCAGGGCAGAAATAATCAGATGTTTGATGCTCTTTGCTTTATCTTCCTTAGTGGCTTTTTTTCTTTTCTCTCTTCAGCAAAATACACCAGTCCACCAGTCCATATTTCTGAATAGGAAAAGCTAGCTGCCTGAGCACCTGAAAGCTTAGTTTTTCCAAGCCGGGCACTCGAGACAATGTTTTATTGAAAATCTTAGGCTTGAACTCATGCCTTGTTGCTGCCAGTCGAGTTCTGGTAGAAAAGACAGAAATGTGAAGAGAGATATAAACGTAAAATACCTCATTACTGAAGTAAGCATATGAGTTGTACTAAGGATATTTGCATTTAAGTGAGAGAGCACTACCTTTCTCTGCTTGACTCACCATCAGTGTCTGTGGCAAGCAGCGTACACCGAGGTGACAGAAGTTCAAAGTACATGTGGTGTTGGTGTGGTCGCAGCAATAGGGAGGACTGTGCTTGGGCCATTCATCTGAGCTGGGCTTAGTTCCTCTTTCGAAGTTCGCAGGAGTGCACAGCACTCACATCTAATTCATAGCCGTTTCAAGTCACTGCCCCTTGCCCCGAGGGCTTTCTGCAACCAGGCCTGCCTGCACAGGAAGAGAATTCAATCTGAAGATTTCATTTCTCTAAAACCTATGCAAGAACACAGAACTAAATATGTCATACTCAAAAAAGCCTGCAGAAATGTGGAACTAGATACATGCAATAAGAAGGTGGCATTGTCTCACCACTCTGACTCATAGAGAAGGTTGGCTGCTGGACTCACTCGCATAGGGTCCAGAGCAAAACCTGGCACAGATCTACAGTGTTGTCCTTTACCTGTATCAAGGGCATTTGCAGTGTCAATGCCTACATATAAAAAAGCTGAAGCTTAAGCAGCAAGAAGCAAAGAATCTTTGGAAAGCCCTAGAAACAGGGGAGACTATCAAATGCCTATTGTCATGTTCTAAAAGGGAAACCTGAATGTCAACAGGCCTAAGTGCACATTCATTTATCATTCCTGCATAAACACAAGACAATGAACGCAGTACGCACAGCTCCTGCTTTGGTCAACCTAAGATGCACATCCCATGTACCTGATGGACAACTACCCATTCTTTGAGCACCCTTTGAAGTTCTTTGAGTTCCTTGAAAGTCTCTTATGAAGCATCCTCCATTACTTACACTGGGAGAAGACCAAGTTTTCATTCTTCTGTATAGTCTGATTTGTGACCCTTCAGGAGATTTGGTATGTGAAACCTAGCAAGATGAAGTGTAGGAAACGCAGGCACAGGCATCAGTGGTTGGGTGAAACAGGATAAAGGAGCATCACTCCAGTCATTAAAATGAGTCTGTGGTCTTGCCATAATCACAGTGAATTCACTGGCATCCCAAAGCACCCTACACAGCAGTTTGGTAGAATAAGGCCCATTTCATAGACAGAACTCAGAGAAACGTGGTGGGATTTGTACCATGCAGGCAAGGAGCCAAGCAGGAAGAGTCTAGACCTACCAATCTGGTGGCTGATCCATTAGGCCACAGTGCCTCCTTAGGAACAGCAGCTCCATCTGAAAGTCTTGCCTTTAGAAACTAGTAGAGAACCAAGAGCTAGATCAAGCCCTGAAAAGAGGTAGGAATAAAAGCTGCAAGCTTTGCTGAAAAGAGATCTCAGTCTCAGAAAGGGATGCAGAGACCGAGCCTTGTGGACCACCTCAGAGAACGTGGCAGAGATAAGCAAACCTCACCTGCCACCAATAAATCAGCCCCTGCAATCTATGCCAGCACAGGATTAGAGCCATGTAGTTGCATTTCCTTAGGAGTCAAAGGAAGTCACAAAGACTCCTCACAGCATGAGGGGTCCGTGGGGATGTTTCACAGACAGGGTGAACATGGACAGAGATGTGCCCACATAGCTTTGCTGTATCATTTTCATGTGAAGAGCAAAATGTGCACAGCAACTGGGAAACATGTATCAACTATAAACCAGAAAATCAGTACCACTGGTGTGGTCAATGTCCTTCACTCCCCGTGCAGAGTCCAAATGGAAAGGATACAGAAAGCAAGCAGCTCTTAAACATATCTTGGATTTTGAAACCTGCAAGTTAGGATTTAAAAAGAAGAAATCCTAGCACGGCCTGCTTGATCCTACTTAATGCCTCCAAAGTCACTTGCACTGCAAAGTGCGACAGTGGGCTGGGCTGGGCTGGGCCTCTGCATTGCCTGGGACAGGTGGAAGAAGGCACTTGGCTCTTCTTTTCCAGAAGCGGTTTGAATCCTCAGCCAGCCTAATCTGAGAAGCTTTAGGATGCTACTACATACAAGGAACCAGGAGAGATTTTTATCATCTGAAACCAGCACCTGTTGCCCCTTATGAAGGCAACCTGTGTAGTCAGCCAGGCCTCCTTTCATTGCTGTAATGGAGCTGAATTTAGTGGAACAGTGCCAATTTTGAGGGACTCCACCCTTTTGCTGAGCAAATACATTGCAAGCAAAAACCTGAATGAGCGTCTATCTGTTTGACAGGTCAGGCATTTACTCTTTAATTATACAGATGAGTAACACCAATGAAAGGGTGCTTTTTCCTTGCAAGTTTGTTACAGGGGAATGAACATGAATTAGGCTGTAAAGCAAAACAACTGTGGTGTAAATAGTGTAATTGCTGTCTTCTCATCTGTGGCAATCAATGATCTGTAAGGCATTTTACATGCCTGCCCCCAGCCATTTCACCATCTTGCAGTCTGGGGATAATAAATAACTCCTCTGCAAATGAAATAGGGAGACGTACTGCTATGTGGTACCCTGAGAGAGAGAGCTGCACTGCATCACTGGGGACACTTCCCCAGGCTTCTCCCAGGGTTAGGAACCCAGCACCATCTTTTCTCAGGAAATGGAGAAAAACAGGGCTCTGGCATGTTTTTCCTGTATCACTCAGGGGTGGCAGCACCAAGGGCTCAGGTCCTCCTCTTACTGAGCTGCAAGTCTGAGTCTCTCCCTCTCCATAAAGATTAATTACTCCATGCCAAGAGATGCAATTTTGACAAGAAAGCCAATGTGTGGTTTTATCCAGGCCGAGGAGGAGGGGCTGTCACACTACCAACATCCTCATCTGGCTGACTCCTGGCTACAAGACAAAAGCTTTCACTCATTCCTGTCCAGGCTGGTGGATGGAGGAGCCCTGAGAAAATCCTGTCCTTCATCCCCATACTCTGGGGAGTAAGAGCATTCACCTAAGATTTAGAGATGGGGGCTCAAATCCCTTCTCACTAAGAATATAAGCCCTATCTCCCTCTGCAGCTCTGGATGAAGGTGTTCTTCCTAAATGACAGCTGGAGCTACTTAGAGGAGTGGTCATAGCCTCCAGCAAGGTCGTCCCTGCATGGAAAGTCAAACCATAGTAAAAAATATCGGAAGTAGAGAGAAAGAAATCACTCGGTCTGTGGTTACTGCAGCGCACACGGGTATGGGAGCAGGGAAGAGAACCAGCACACCTCTGCATCCAGGTTTCTGAGCAGGGACTCAGGTTTACCTGTGCTGAACAAGTGCCCTAACTGTGCAGGAGAGTCTGCACGCGTGCTATGGGGATCTTGCCTCCAGCTCAAGTAAGCACAGCAGCTGGTGTATCTTGCATCCCCATATGCGCCGGTAGGTCTGGCCTCAGGAAAAGCACAGCCTCCAAAAGGTGAGCACCCCCAAGACAGGCACAGTTTGTTGCGATTCCCTCAGCTATGGTCCTTTCCAGTAAAGCATGCAAGCCCAAGCCTGAATCATGTGCTTCAAAGGAAAGTGGCACTGCCTGCACTATCACCAGGCACACACACACCCAAACGCAAGGGGAAGAGAGTTTCCTGCCTTCGTGGAATGAGTCAATAGCTGAGCAGGTTACTGACTGCCAGGCCTCTCCTTTAACCCTTTTGCTCTGGCAGGCAGCATCCTAGAGGCTTTAACTGCACCCGTTCCTTGTGTAGTTGGACACACTGCCAGGCCTCACCCCACCAGTGTTGATCTGTAGCGTTACTGGCCCTTGCGCTTTGACCGTGAGGAGCTTAGGCATGGTTGGGGAGTTCCTAGTGTCCAGCCTCCTGCAGATAAGAGAGTAGATGAAGATGCCAAGTTGGGCTGGATGTTGGAAGTATGTTTCTATTCCACGACTGCAAAAAAAACCCCCTTGGGAATGAGTAGCGAATACAGCTCATAACAGATTTGATCAGGAAAGGTCTTTGACTTTTCAAGAGGACATTATCTTAAAAACAACTGACCTGGGCAGCAAGGAGGTCTGATTTAGGAATTCTAAGTACCAGGGTGGCAGGATAGTCTTTGATTCCTGTCATATGAAGCAGCAGAGACCTTCACTGACCCCATGCCCCATGACAGCTGGGAACACCAGGAGCAAATAATGATGTCAGCAAGTATTTGATTTTTTCCTAGAAAGACACGTCCTGAGAAATCTCTCAGAGGCCTCTATCTGAGTCAGATTTCAGCTAGGGAAATATAACCAGGTAGAAGAGGCTCCAGGACACCTCCTTTTCCCAAAGAAACAACTCCTATTTCCAAAGGCACTTGCCACATTATATTGCAACCTGTTCTGACCAACAGCCACTCTAATTGCACATCCTCTGCCCCAGCCAGAGTGCTTGAAAGCAACTGGAGTAAGGAGGGTAGATTTGACTCTTCAGCCTGCAGTTACACTTCTAGCCTCCCAGACCTCTATGAAGCATCCGAGTAACTTTATTGACCTTCTAAAAAGAAAAGGGAGGTGGAAATTGAGGTAAAGGGTTGGGTTGCAGATATGAGGGGTTCAGGGCCTGAGACCACCAAACTGCTGAGTGCAAAATGAGCAGCTCTGCAGCATGCAATTAATCACCGGCAGCAGTGAAATAGAAAGCCAGAGGATAGATCCACCTGGCTCACGGTATGATGGCCTAACCACAAAACCCCTCCTTCCTGACATCCTTCCTCTGTAACTACGGTTTCTGCTCTGCGGTGCGAGGCCACCAAGACAGCAGGCTCTGAGGCCAGCACACCCAACCCTCTCCTCCATCTCCACACTTGGTGAAGGCCCTGCCGAAGCTTTGAAAATCACTTCTGATTTGCACCTGGGCACAGAGTCGCACTGCTCTACTGACAGGCCTAGCACCGGCAGCTCTCTCCTAATTTTGGAGCTATTCATCTTCCTCCTTCCTGCCTCTCCTCCAGACATAGTTCCTTGCTCAGCTGCCGCAGCCACGGAGGGTTATGCTACGGCTGCCTGCTAACTGCCTGATTTACTTTTTTGCCTCTGCAAAGTAGCACGGAAACATGGAGACAGAGAGGGCAGCACCATCTGCCCATCTTAATCCCCATACAAGAGCAAAACCAGCTGGCAGGGCATCTTTTCATCTTATTCACTGAGGACAGCTAAGAGAAGGGGAAGGTTTTTTCCCACTAAATCAGCATGAATTCAAGAAGGGAGTTCACATTCAGTCACAGCAGCAATAAGCATTTGTGCTTGCGTCTTTACTAGAAATGACAGCCCAGCTCTTTCCAGTTCACTTTCCTCTCAGTTGCAGGACGTTCCTGCCTGGCCTGCAACTAATCTACAGAGCTAGAGTTATTGCTGCTTTCACATTAAGCCTCAGGTAAGAATTTAATGGAACCTCTACAGATATCACCAGCCATGTATCTGACCTGCACGGTGTGGAGGCTGAAGGTGTTGCTTGAGCTCGCGCATGGAATAGTCCAAGCTAATATTTACTAGAGATAAGCAAAAAAAAAGAAGCGTGTAAGAGTAATCCTCTCAGGCCCCCTGATACCACAGCTCAGAGCTGTTTAATTGCCAAATGCCAGCAACTTTTATTACATCTTCCCAGAAATAAGTCAGACATCTGTCCATATAAAGTGCATCACCCGATGTGATCTTTACATCAATGTCTGGTGCCCAGTTTGGAAGTGATGAACAAACGCTCCCAGAGCCAATGACGGGCTGAACAGGGCCATCACAGACTCTGTGGACAAGCCCCTTTCGCCTTTCACATCTCACAGAAAAGTTGGCAGAGATCATAAAACAGATCTTAACAATGCAGTATATCTCAAAGCACTCAACACAGGCAAACACGACATCTCTGTTTAACAGAAAGGACAAAGACACGGATCTTCAAAGGCATCCAGGTACGTGATGGGCTCTGAGTCCAGAATCACACCCCCATCCAGGTGCAGAAGCGTGGCCAGATGTTGGGTCTCCTGGTGCAGTGACCCATCGCAAGTGACCACATCACACTGATATCTTTTGCTGGCGGGAGTGTCATGGCACTTCCTCACTGCAAGTTGAAAACCCAGGATCTTAGACTTCTCTGCTATAATCATTTTAATATGCCCAGCATCTCACTGCACCCTCTCAGAGAGCACTGCAGCTTGCTGGTAACGCTTTGATTTCAACAGCATCCGGTCATGTCAGTATTTCAGTCATTAATGCAGTGCGTAGTGAGTGCTTTGCCTGATTCCCCGCTCCCAGAAGTTTCAGGATTCTCTGGTTTTAATCCAAGCCCGAATCCTTCCCCCTCACCATCACCACCTGATTTGTTATTCTGAAAGTGGCAAAGAATCACAGCTTCCTCTTTGACTTTTTGGGGATGTAATCTCATCTACAGCAGAGAAGTCTAATAAACTTCATTAACTTAAGTGCAATGACACTGCTTTTACCCAGATGTGACTCGAAACAGCATCTAGTCATTCATTTCATACCATGTTCAGACACTTCCGCAATCACACTTCTCAGCTTCTGCTTCCCCTTTTTTCACTTGACACAAATTAATCTCTTTTCTACGTCCTGGTCACACTAAAATGTGAGATTCAGCATAAAATTAGAAGGAGACTTTTTCTCTATTAGATTCTCTCATTGCTTGTCCATTTGAGTGAGATATTTTTCCTCAGGATTAGCCTGCAGAAGGCAAAAAGGATAGAAGTTCCCAATCCCATCCCAAGCCGAAACTTGAAGACTTCCACAACTCCCCTGCCCCTGGAGTGACACAGAAACCTCCTGTACGAGATCCTGAACTGTCCCCGCTGCCTTCAGCTGCATCCTCCCCCTCTGAGTGCCTGACTCCTCTGGCATTTCTTCCCCCCTCCCACAGTACGGGCAACCCAGACCTTTCTGCACTGTCTATATCTGTTCCCAGGAGAAAGGCTCTACTTTCCCCTTCAGAAAAGACGGCCTCTGCGCTGGGTGCTGAGGCTTTGCAAGGAGCTTGGACACGGCGCTCCGGGCCACACGTAACGCCACGCAGCTGAACGTCCACGGCCCCAGGACTGGCTCCTCGGACCAGCCAGAGCACATGAACAGCACTGTTGAGCTCCTCTGGTTGGAAAGTGTTTGTCTAATCTCCCTTCTCTCTCCTCCGACCATCAGAAATCCCCCAAAATGAGGTACTGATTTGCGGAACTACCTTGTAAAATGGAGATAAGACTGCACCAGCTTGAATCCGGCCATCTGAGGAAGCAGCTTTCCCACAGCCAAACCACCAGATCACAGCACCAGGCTTGTGCTCTGTGGCCAGTGCCCAGCCACGTCTTCTCAGATCCCTTTACCACCGCAAGCCTGACAAAAGCCACCCTGTGCGACGAGCACCTTTTCTCCTTGCTGCACAGGTGTACGGTGACTCTCCACAGGTCCAGTGCAAACCCAGCACCACGGGGAGACCTTAGCCTCCTTGCACACACTGGGACCCTGGGTGCCATGCCACCACCAAACCACAAACCGGCCAGCTGCACGGCAGCCTGGGGCTTCCCTGCTCTCACCCGCGAATGGCTGGCGATGGCTATTACTGTCTTGTCTGTTATCAAGCCCCTTCTGGGCTAAGGCACTTGAGTATTTGCATGCTTCTAATGGTTTTAGTTTTGATTAGGCAAAAGAAATTTGATCTTCTTCTCCTTTTAGGCCCACTGGAAGCTGAGTTGAGGGCAGGGGCAGTTCTTGTTTCATCACTTATGACTAACGCAAATTTGGATTCAGCTCTCAAAATATGTGTCTCAACAGCGCACAGCCGCTTGACTCTAGTTATTCTTAGCCTCCGAGTCACCGCAATGAGAAATGAAATTGAATTGATTTCCTAAAGGAAACTATATTGAAATGCCTGCATTTATCATACTGCTTCTCAAAACGAGAAAAAGCTCCTCATTATCAGGACAAATAACATGCTGTTTCTATAAGAAACCATTTCAAGGCTGATTCTTTATGGGCCTGGAGATTCGGGAGTGAAAAGCGAGCACCAGGTGTTTGTAAAGGACTCTGCCTCTCTCCTCCCGTCCTGGGATGTCCTCTGCATGTCTGACCTGGAATTCACAGACCGAGAGGAGCAGCCTCACCAGACACATGGGATCCCCCTTGCAGGGGTGGGGAGGGAATGGAAAGAAGTCAGATGAGTGAATCTCACGCCTGGCATGGGAGATGTGACAGGCCTGCCACTCTGACTTGGTCAGAACATAAATATCTATATTAGGGTGAGCTCGGTGGAGAAATGGGCCCTTTTCTGTCAGAGCTCTTCATGCCAGTTAGAGATACGAACTAGCTCTGTTTGCCACTCATTTTAAGGTTCATTCATGGAGTTGGAAAGTATAGCTCAGCACCTATACATGTCCCTGGCTTTTGTCTTCTAAATTTCTCAGATAATGTCATGGTGACACTTTTGAGCTTGTCTTTTTAAAACCTGCTGAAAGGCTTAAAAAAACAGTTTTGCTAAGCCCTGCCTAAATTTCTTAATAAATGAACAAAAACTGAAGTTAGCATAACAGAAGATCTCTCTCCATGCATATCTTCCTCTGCTTATGTCCTTAGTGCATCACAGCTACAATATTTTCGCTACATAAATATTCAGGGAATCTGCAGCAGTTCCAGCACCGTCAGCGGGATCTGGCCTGATTACCTATAGGCAGCACTTACTTACACTTTTACCACGCAAAGAGCAGGAGGGCCAGACCTGCAGCACTTCATTATGTCTCTGCTGAGTTTGCCTGGGCACAAGGGCCAGCCTTGCTTTGATTTTGCATCTGTGAACAAAAGCCTGCTCTAATGACCCATCTTTCATTTTGAGCCTGGCCTTGCATGGAGACGACTGACTCATCCAGCCCCAAAGCACTTTGCTGCACAAAACCAAGACCACAAATATGCTTTCCACTGTGCATCAAAGCAGGCAGGTGAGGGGCAAGGTGATACAGTAAGAAAGAAACAAGCACACGGCAACGCAGCCTGTTCAGAACAGAGAATCGAGAGCTAGACAGTGGCTTGAAGGCCCCTCATCAAGCAGCGGGGTAATGTTTATCCTGTCCTACCCTAAAATAACCCTCCCAAGCCTTATGCCTCAGAGGTTCACTATGAATCACAACTCTTCTGATTTCCTCCTGCAACCAACTGAAGTTTACTTTTGGCCCATGGCAACATTAACCCACAGCCTTCCTCATACGGGCTCAGCCGCCTGGGCCAACTGCAGGATGAGGGCTGCAAACACAGGGTAGAAACGTGGCCTGTTCTTCGTGCAGCTCATTCCCACCTACTTGCAGGAAGGGTCATGTAACTCCATATGCTGCCAAAAAATCCAGGCCCTCGGGTCCCTTGAGCCAAGATTCAAGGCTAAATATGCTGCTTTTGGCATTTAATGAAAACCCCCTGGGGCTAAGTGCAGCTGTTACGTGGCTGGAAGGAGGGAAGGGTTTATTATGAGAGTGGAAGTATCCACTGCACTAATCCAGTGCGACGTGGGAGGATGTTGGTCCTCTTTACCCCACCCTACCAGTAACCCCATCTCTGAGTCTCTGCCTCAGATCTACACTAGTAACTTAACGAAATTCACTTAGAAATTAATCTTTGCTTCTAGGACTTTTCTGATGAGTAACCATGTTATATCAGTGGCTGAGTTATATGAAGTAAACCTTTTCGTGGAGAGAGCAACTATGGAAGCTCCTTGTCATATCAGCTGTCTAACTGCAGTGTTCAGATGTTTCAGAAAAAAGTAGCTCTCTATACCGCAATTAGCTCAAATCCTGTCAGTGGCAGGGGATAAATGTTTTGAAAATGTTAGCAAGTGATTAAATGGTATCCTAATTGCAAAGAACAGGAGCAGAATTGTACATGGGAAGGCAGACTGGTTTGCCTAGTCTCATGCTAGGTAATCCCACGGGGATATAAAAGATCTAAGCACTCTTGAAGACTCTGTTGCTATCTTCCCCTGTAACCTTGGAAAAGTCAGACTTTCAAGGCCTAGCACCAGTCTGGAGCTCAATTTTTAAAAGAAGTCTGGTACCAATTTACTGAACACTTGTACAAATCTAGATTGTGCATTTTGGGGTTCAGATGGGAAGAGAGACCTACTGGAAACTGGAAGAGAGACCCACTGCAGGGAAGAAGACAAGAACAGTTATTATGGGCCCATCTATGATCATATACGACATGGGACCACATCCTATTTCTGACAGCAGTGAACCTTTAGGAAATAAGGACATGGCATGCTAATTCCATGACATGTACTTTTCCAATCCACTTGCAGTTTATGGACTTTCTGAGTCAGAGCTTGTTTTGCATCTTGGTGTTTAATAGCCCCAGTGGTCTTCTCCTCCTTGACTTAGTCTAATCACTTTCTGAAGCCTTTGAAAATTCTTTAGCCTCTACACCAGAGCAGTAAACTCTGCAGTTTAATGCCACACCACAGGAAGAAGTTATTCCTTTTGTTGATTTAAAAGCTCCTCAGGTTCTCATTTGGGGAAAAAATTGTGAATAATTTTATTCTCTATTCAACCTCTCCATTTCACTCATCACACTACTGCTGCTATCATAGATTCTTTCAGTTATCCCTTTTCCAAGTGAGCATAAACTCTTCTCATGTAGAAGCTGTCCTACTCCTCTCTCCCTTCTTGTTGCCCTTCTCCACGGCTGTCTACTTCAGCTTCGTTTTTGAGCCGGGCAGTAAAGAAGTGTATGCCCTGTTCCAGATGTGCAGTGTTCCAGATGTGAAAGCAAAACATTTCTGGAGTGATTTGTTTTCTCTTTTGTGTTCTCTTTCTGTTTTAACAATATCTAGCCTTCCATTTGCCATTTTCTCTCTGCTGAGCACTAAGCTGACATTTTCACAGGGTTATACGCGATGAGTCTAAGCTCTTCTTTCCAAGTGGCAATAGCTAATTTTAGACCTCACCACTGGGCGTGGTTAGGATTGTTTTATTTTCCTTAAGAATATGAATTGCATCTGCTATTTTACCATTCAGCCAATGAGCGTTATGAGATACTTCTGTTTTTCTCCGCTGTCAGTTTTAATTTTTATTACTCTCAGTAAAATTTGTACCATCAGGAAACGCTGTCGCTCCCATACTCACTGCTCTTCCTGATCATTTATAGGTATACTGAAAAGGAAAGGATCCACTATATATCACTATGGCAGTTTATTAGTCCATTCCCTCTGAGCTGTGAAAACTGATGAAGTATTCCTACTCCTTACTTCCTATGTTTTAACCAGTCACTGATCCATGGAACTGGCTTCCTTTTGATCGATGGATTGATTGATTGTTCCTTTTATAGTTATCTATGTGACTACTAATGTAATCCTCTGTTACTCTTTCCTAACAATTTTCCCAGGACAGTCTGAAGTCTCCTAGTTTCCTAGATCCCCATCCTGAGGGACCTAGCTGTCGAGTTCTTCTGAAAATCTGGCCCTTCACTACCATGTGTCTTCATTACATTTGAGGAAATATTCTCCCACTCATTCTGTATTTGTTTGTAAGTTGTTTTTCCTTATACCTTTCGAAGGCAGAAGCTGCTTCTCCAGAGCATTCACACAATGACTAGCAAACCCTGCTTTGTGCAAAAGTAATACAAATAGTAAATATGAAAATAACAGTTAATCATAAAGGTCAGCTTATGGGAATGCCACAAAGCCTCAGCATAAATGCTGATGGCAGGCAAGTGTTTATGTATTCAGAGGTGGATGCCACATACTGTCATCAGCTCGCCTGCTGGAACAGATCTCTGTATTTTTGGCCCAAACATTGAAACATCCACAAAAATTGTGAAGTAATTAGAAAAAATGTGTGTGTTGTTATGCCATGTAACATACATAAGTGACAAGTCATTCATGCCAAGCTCTGATAACTACCACTGCAAAAACCCTTGCCTAAAGCTAATCAATACTGATTGTGATCAAAATATCCAAGTAAAAATTGTTTCACCCAGTAAACAACTGATGATTTTGAAAGACTCCAGTTGCTCTCATAGTTACAACCATTTTCAACAAAGCTCAGTTACAGACATTTGCATAAAGATTGAAAGAGCGACGTTGCAAACACAGCATATCTCTCTCTGTCTGCAGAACAGCAACCCAAATTTTCTTTGCATTATGAGCATAACCGCATAATGAACTGAGCAAATATATGTTATGGCCCCCTAGAACTTGGCAGACAAGTTATCAAGGACTATCACTAACCTGCAGACTACAATTGCTTTATGTGCTTAAGCAGTTGTCCCTAGTGTATTGTCAGAGCTCCTCAGGTATCTAAGGATGGGTATCTAAGGATGGGCTCTGGAAGTTGTACTGTACTCCGTTTACACATGGAAATAAAAGCATAGAGACCAGGTCTATACCGTTACCGTAGCGTGGGGCTAAAATTACCTCTACAGTCCAAACTCTCCAAGCATCCATGCTACTTGCTTGTTGACCATAAGCAGCCCGCAGCACAAGAATTCAGCCAAGGAGTTTTTAGGAGAAATAGAGAAGAGTTACAGGGTAGGAGAGGCAAGTGACAAACCAATTTAGCATCATTAGAGAATTTTCTTCTAAAACGGTTGGGAAATATTTTGGTTATTTGTTACTGGGCCTGGAACTGAGAGCCTTTTGCCTCAGTGGCAAGATGGACATTAGCTTAGCCAGGGGACGGCAAAGACACAAAATGACCACTCCTTTGCAGCCAGAGTGTTAATGGGAAACAGACTAACTATGGCCTTACACTGGACCTTGCCACGGCCCTGTCTATTTACAAACAAGCATGATGTATGCATGTACGATAGCCGAATTAACAAATATTCCAAGCTATTGGAGTACAGATTATGGGGTCAGCCTTTGCTCTGCTGAGTGCACCAGCTCTAAAAGAGAGCCTTTGTAAATGAAAATGGCCTGATGTTTGTATCAGTTTCCCTCCCAAAAATGAAGACCTTTTTTCCTGCATTTCTTCCAAAAGCACACAGTAAGCCTAAGTCTTGCTCTCACAAAAGGGCTCTGTTTGGGTGCTTTCAGTTAGAACACTGATTTTATTTATCAAAACTGCGCATGAAATTCGGTGCCATGTCAATACTTAACATGCAGAACATGCTGCTCTTCAGCAAGCTAGGATGGTAGGACCATAAAGGAGAAGGAGCTACTCCTTCCTTTGCAGTGGTACTTACATCCTTCCATCACTTCTGGCAATCTTCAGGCACAGAACTGCCTCTGAAAATAATAAATCCAATCCCTTTCTCAAAACCAGAACAAAGACTTTCTGGGTAAACAGTGAGTCAGCCTTCTAAAGACATCGTGTCGAAGGATGGATACTGTAATGGCTCTGCAGATGGTGAGGGGTTCAGCTGCATGGGAGAAGTAGGCTGGAAGAAAGCACAGGAACATAAGAACAGCTGCAGTTGGCCATACCAAAGCCTGAGTCCAACTAGCCCCACATTTAGTCTCCAGGAAAGGACAAACAAGATGCCTTGCAGTTGCTAGCCCTGTCTAAGTACAGGACATGCATCTAATGATACTCCCCAGAATACTTCCCCAGTCTCAAGCATTTTGTGACTTAGGGACTTCCTGAGCCAGACGTGCTATCTTAACTGCCATCAGTCCATTTTTGTTCCATGAATTTCTCTCTCATGAATTTTAACAACCACAACATCCTGCAGTAAGGAGTTCCACAACTTAATTTCACACTGTGTGAGGAATCATCCCCTGTTGCTTGTCTTGAACCTGTCTCCTGCTAGTTTCCTCTGAGATCCCCTAATTATTTTGCTAGAATAAAATTATAACTCTATAACTGTACTCTGCTTTGCTGGATGCAACTACTATGCCAAACAACTTGTAGAGTTCAAGTCTTTGCAAAAATATTTTCCCAAAATTATAACGCTATTTAATTTTGCCACACCTGCAGCTCCAGTATTGTGGGGAGGGAAAAGAGGCAGGAGCTGTGTCATGAATGTGGTGATCTGCAACACATGTGCATTAAGTTGGATGTTCTTTCTTCCTACAGCTCTGGATCTTACCTGGACCTGACAGGTAAGTAACTGATATGGGGGAACAAGAAGGGAAGCACAGGCGGGGTGACGTCTCCAAAATCATACCCCACCCCATACTGTGCAGCAGCTGTCCTTGACCACTCCCCAAAATGGGAAGGTAAGAACATATATCACAGCCTTTCTTCCTTCCTTTGGGCTATAGAGAATTTTTAAATAAAAGGAAAGGATAATTTCAGACCAGACCTTTTCCTGTTCACTGAATCTGGCTTCTGCTATTGCAGGCAAACTGCTCATCAATCGTTTTCCATAAAGCAATGAAGCTCCCTTTTAACTTAGGCTAGGATGTTTTACCTTTCATCACTTTTTTGACCATTAGAGAACCTCTTCCCACCTCTAGTGTAAATGTGTTCATTCCTCATTTACACCCTTGTTCTTGTGCCAGTATAATTCACAAGCATGAATAGCTGGGGAGATTTGTTCCTGCATGGCACTCACACCTTTCCTGAAATACTTAGAGATGATCATATCCCCTCTCAACCCTTGTTTCGCTACGCTATATCAGCCAAAGTCTTTTAATCTCATGCAATAAAACAGCACTATCATTCCTGTTCTCAGCATCTGTTCCACTTAAAATTCGTCATTCTGGGAATTATCGTGAATTACACAGAGGGTTTCAAAGGATGCTCCTAGCTGAGTTATTAGCAGTGGGGACCTGAGCTCTACTGAGCTGGACATAAAAGCAGAAGGCTTTCCTACCAGAGCTAGAAACATTTCCAAGCTCCAGCAGACTCATAAATCTTTATGCAGTCAGCTACGCGGTAAGGACAGAGAGTCGCATATGACCTATACGTGCAGTTTGGCAGCCAGGCAGGGGTCCCATCAGCAAATGGGATATGTAAAGGAACTGACTGTGAATGTTTGCTCCTGAGTTTTTAACTGGTTCCCTTACCAGTGGTGAGTGAAAGAAAGAGAGGCGTTGCTGCATACCTGGAAGAGTACCAGGCATACTAAGGGGTAAGATAGATTTATAGGAAGGCCAGAGCACTGCATCAGTACAAAATTATCTTCTGTTAGTCCACATTTTGAGTAAATCAGTGTGCCTGAACACACCACAGCCCAGAACTATAGTACTTTAAGAATGCATTATAGAGGAAATGTACTCATTAACCCTACACAATCCACTGAGTTGCAGTAACATAAATTATGTAGAAATCTGGGGCAAAGTGGGGGAGAGGAGAGGAGTGGAGAGATTGACTTTAACCTCTTGTTTAAGTGCAGTGGACTTTTCTTCTGGAAGCTTTTAGCTTCTTTGAATTCATGTTTGAGATGCAGTCACTGTTGCTGTGGAAATAAACATGATGGCACATAAAGAAAAAACGCTATCAAGTGGGGACTAAGCAATAGCAGCAGATGAGCTTACAAAACAAAGGACTCTCTCATGCTCCCAGTGTTGTGTCTAACAAAATAAAATATGAGGCAGAGTGACTGAAAACATCTTAGAAAAATTGACTGTGCTTAGCTATATTATATAATAGGACATCAGTGAGTCTTTATCTAAATTACACGTTCTGAGGCATTTCACCCATTCTTGTCTCTAGGCTTCATAAATGTCTTTTGTAGTCTTCCTCTGATTACAAAATCTGAAAACGTGTGTCTAAAATCCTTGTGAATGTATGTACCATTACTGACGTACAAATACTAGATTGCTTCCCAGTGCTCTTACTTAATCTCCTGTGGTTCAGGGAACACTGAAAAACAAAGATTACTGTGTGCTTGATATTACTGATAATAACCTCATCTTCGAGGCTCTTACCTCTCCCGTGGCCCCTCCTCCAGCAAAATTCAACTGCTGCTACAGCTTTGCAACTCAGAATCTGAAGGGACTTCTCTTCCATGTTGGTCCTCCCCTGTAACAGCCACGGGCTGAAGCAAGGAAAGAAGAGATCGGAAATCCTCCTGTGCAGTACATGCTCTTAACCTAAACCATTGCTGGAAATGAGTTCTGCTTGAATCCAGACAGGGACAAACACAAAACCAGCTCTGGTCATGAGACCTTGGGACTACAATTCCTACAGCTGTGCAGTAATGACATTCTTGGCATGGCAGATCTCTATCTAAAACCAAGCTAATTATTGGGAAGAGGAATGTTTGCACAAACACTGATGTCTCACAGACATTCCTGAGCTCTTCTGCAACCCGCCCTCATGTCGAAAGGCCAAAATGTTTCAGTACTGCTGAGGTGCAGGGCACAACAGCAAGCAAAATATGGAGCCTGATGTGGATCGCAGAACAGCAGGGAGAAACTAGCTCAGAGGGAAAAAGCTCTGATACAAATATTAGTCTATGTAGTGAGAACCAAGAGCAATACTGGCTAAGAACGAGCCAGTAGTAGTTCGTTCCACTGCAAAAGTTCCTTTATAAGAACTCAGTCCAGGCAGGACTACAATCCCCCTGAGCTTCAAAACAACACTTTCCACATTCAGTGATATTTCTTTCAATCCCTTTGGCTGTGAGACTGAGCAACTAAGGGCCAGCATGTGTCCCTCAGTTGCCTGAGCAGATGGGCACCAGTAGGGTTAGCTGTCCTGCACTGGCACTTGGGACACAGCTTCTGTTCCCGGCTCTGCTCCCAGCTTTGCTGGGTGAGCCCTGCAGCTGCAGGGGCTGCTGGTGAAGGCCCCCAGCTGGGTCTCCTCCCTGCCAGCAATGGGTACTGGGATCAGCTATTTTGCCTGAACCAAAGGAAAAAAACGGCCAGCTGCAGATTAGGAGAACGTTGCTCACTGTCACGGAGCAGGTGGATGTAAGCAAGAAGAAGATGGTCCATGTGGTGGACTCCTATTTGCGTGTTTAGGGTGTAGCTGGCAGTGGTATGACCACACAAGCAATGAAGCATAGCAGCTAGTTGCGTAGCTATTCCAATGTTATCAATGCTTAGGAAGGTCCACAAGGGAAAATGCACCGACATTGAGCAGGAGCATAATGAATGTTGTTTTTCTTATGCAAATGGCACTACAGATAGACATTCCACAGCACATTTGGCAATCATGCCCTCTCTAGGGCAGGCACATGGAGAGCTCAGGGAGAGTTCAGCCTGCTTTTCAAGGACATGAGGTTTCCAAGTGCAAAGCACCTCCAGCAGATGCAGGGCTGGGGAAGCAACTCGGGCTTCTGCATGAGCTCAGCCCATCACGTGTGCATCCAGTCCTGGACACACATGCACAATGTGGCTTTATTCTAACAAAAGAGCACTTGTGTGCTCACTGTTTGCCCCCACGCTTATATCTGCTTCTGTCAGAAGGGATTTTGGTGAAAAAGAAGGCATTTCAACAGCATTCAATTTTCTCCCATTGCCCTTCTTTTCTGAGCTTTGCTCTTCACTCCTAAATGACTGAGATTCTTCACAGCCCAGAGGTTATAACTGCTCTTTCATAAGCAATTTTTAGGGTCACGTGTACTTGTCCTTCTCATGTCCAGATCAGGAAGCACGACTGACAATTACTTTGCGGTAGGGTAGGCATGAGTGAAGTAATGACGTGCTGAGGAAGGGGAACCAGCTCCCTTGCCACTTTTTACCTGCCATGAGTACAAGCCATGGTGGGCAGCAGGTTTTCTGGGTGTAGCACAGCCCCGCAGCCCCTCTGCCGCTCCAGGACCCGGACACAGCTGGTAAGTGGATTAAAGGACTTGCTGGCCCACTGGTGCAGCACATGGAGTCACTCAGTGGGAGAGAGGCCACAGGCCTGACACTGAAAAGGCCTGAAATGGGCTTATGCATGAGGAAGTGCATGTGACGGGGAAGCCAAGAGCATGCCCATCACACCATGGAGCAAGGTGTCCTTGCCTGCTTTTCACATGGCCAGCCCCGCTGATGTATAAGACAATCTCAGAAAGATAACAGACAAAGGCAAAGGAGAAGAAAAATGGACTTGAATATGAAAGATTTGGGTTCTCTGTTCCCCTTCAGACAACAAAGTGGCAAAAACACACAGAGAAGGGGAAAAGGCAAAACCGAGAACAGCAGCAGCAGCAAAAGACAATATTTCCTAAACAATATTTCCTAACAAATAACTGCTTCAAAATCAAGTTTAAATCCTCAGAGGAAAATTCCAGGGGACACATCCATTTTTTTTCTGCTGCGTAGATCTCTGTAACAAATTGGGTATCCACTTGGGAATTGGATAAGATACCATTTTAGAAACATTTATTTTGAATAAAAGAATAACAAAAGAGCTATGCTGGCTGACTGCAGTCCCTGAGAGATGCAGTCTTCTTTCCTTTCCCTCTTCTCCTACTAGAAACAAACAAGTATTTTATGAGAAAACAGTAAAATCTCAAGTCTCATTGTCTGAAGTCTCCAAGATGCTCAGTGCTGTGTTCCTACCCTGGAACTACCCTCTAGTCTCATGCGATCGAACTGGAAGGTCTAAGGCTTGGCTCTCATCAGCTTGCAGCAGCCCTTTGCAAAACACTTTATCATGGCTTTTACCTCAGCTGTCCCCCTCTCCCCAAGCCTGATTTCTCCTGCCAGGTTTTCACTCCAGGCTGCAAAGCCCAGTGCTGATCACTGGCTCTTTGCTTGAAACCAGAACCAAGTCAGGTTCCCCCGGTGCCTGCAGGAGACACCACTCCTGTCCCATGAAGGGAAATAAACTTTTCCACCAGACTCTCCCATATGACTGATAACACGTAGGCTTAGCTTCACCACTTCACTCTTTATCTGTAGATCTGGACTATGTTCCAGAAGGCAAAGACATCTCTCTCCCCTCTTTGCAGATGTAGAAACTGAAGCACTTAAGTTGCTGGCAAACAGCAGACCAGGGCATAGGGTCCCCAGACTAGGGTCCAGTTGCATTGGATCTCTGACCTCCGGGACAGTCTGTGCCCAGGTTTCACGATTTCCCCACGCACCTCTCGGCCCCAGGACGCGGGTTTTGGGATTCAAGCCCTGCTTGAACCCTCCGGACAGGAGCGTGAGCCAGCCACCGTGGCCACCCCAGAGCTCAGACCGAGGATGCTCACACAGCGAGCAGCTGTGTAGCTGCCCTAGACCAGCCAAACAGCAGCGCTGCAGCTCAGGCCGCGAAACGCCTTTGGCTGGGGCAGCAGGGAAGAATATTTGCCTGCAGGATACCGACGGGAGATGCGGGGAAACTGCACAGACCGTGTCAGTGGAAGGGGCAAGCCAGGGAGCCCTTCCGGGGGCCAGCACCCTGCGGAGGGGCCGGGGGCCTCGAGCAGCCTCAGGTCCCCCCTGCGGGTGATGCCGGTAGCGGCAGAGAGGGGCGCTGGGTGATGCCGGCAGCGCGCAGCCCCGCGGCAGGAGGGCCGGGCGGCGGCGCCCCGAGGGCTGCGGGGCCGCGCCGGGCGGGCGCAGCGGAGCCGAAGGTCAGCGGCGAGGCGAGGCGAGGCGAGACGGGGTGGTGCCGCGGGGCGCCCCGGACCGGACCGCCCCGGCCCCGGCCCCGCCGCCCCGCCCCGGAACCGGGCGGCACCGGCGGGCGGGCAGAGCCCGGCGAGCGCGGCGGCGGCGGCGGCGGCGGCGGCGGCGGCGGCGGCAGAGGATCCTGGCCCGCGGCGCGGCGCGGCGGCCGCTGCCTCCCGCACGAAGGCAGCCGGGGTAAGGTCGCGCCGCAGCCGCGGGGCCGCCGCGGAGGGGGGGGCCCGGGGGGCCCGGGGACGGGCGCTGCGGGGGCCCGGCGGGGGCCAGGAAGGCTGCGCCTGGCGGCAGCCCGGGCGCGAAGTGCACCCGGCGGGGCGCAGCCCGCGGCGGCCCCCGCGGCAGCCTGGTGGGGCCGGGGATGGTGCCTCGAGGGGAGACGCCGGCGCTGGCGTCCGGCACGCAGCTGGACGGGTTTTCTGCGAAATGTTGTTCGGCCGGCGTTGCGAGGAGGTGCTGTCTGAAGCGGCAGACCGGGTCGCGGGTGCAACAGTACGATGTATAGGGGGGACGCGGTCTGGATTGCCGGCGCAGCGATGCAATGTATAGGTGGAACATGGTCCCGGTTGCGGGTGTGATGATGTGATGTACAGGTGGGACATGGCCCGGATTGCAGGAGTGACGATATGCTGTATAGGTGAGATGTGGTCTGGACTGGAGGTGTGACAATACACTGTATAGGTGGGACGTGGTCCAGATTGGAGGTGGTACAGTGTACTGTATAGGTGGGACGTGGTCCAGATTGGAGGTGTGATAATATGCTGTATAGGTGAGACATGGTCCGGACTGGAGGTGTGACAATATGCTGTATAGGTGGGATATGGTCTGGTACTGCAGGTGCAATAATACAATGTATAGGTGGGATGTGATGTATAGGGGTGACAATATGATGTGTAGGTGGGATGTGGTCTTTTTGTGACAGTGTGGCTACTAGCACATCGCCTGCAGCAGCTGTGTCTGATCCCGGGGCTGGGCCAGTTTTAGACTTTTGTTTTGAAAGATTCTCTTGTCCAATAGCGTTCAGTCAAGGCCTCCCAAATTCTGCCAGGATTTTCTTCCGTACTTCTGTGACTCCTCATCTCCCTATTACTCAATAGCTCTGCAATGCTGAAGTAGCGTCTTGCAACAGTGGCAACTAAGCCGAGTTCCAGAGCTTGGGAGAAATGGAGGAGTACTTGAATACATTGATCTTGGCAGAAACACCCCAAAATGGTGTTCGTGGTCCTCCTTCCCAGTACCAGGTCAGCACAGTGAATTGCATCTCATTTTCCTCAGGTTCCTAAGACTGAGGAGCCTCTCTGAGTAAACGCATTACTGGCTGTGAAGCGCATCAGACTCCCTGGTACTCTGCACAGAAACTTCTGGCCTAAGCCAGTTAAAAAGAAAAGTTAGAGTCAGCAGAGTTACGGTCAAGCTGAAATTGGTCTACTGAACTTGCTCACAGTTTGAGCTGTCTGGCCAATAATCTCATTTCTCTGCAATCTATTTAAGCTTGTTTTTCTTCTACATAAAGGAGAGGCAGCTGCCGAAACTTGGAGGAGGGGGAGAGGAAGGAGGGGTGCAGGAAGCTCTGAGCATACGCGATTTTTTTTTTTTTTGGTTTCGTTATAAGTTAATAGTGCCATTCTAGGCTGCTGTCCAAGAATTTTGCTTCAAAAATGCAAGCAGTGCCCAAGATCATGTTGTAAAAGATCACATGAATGTGGGACAGGAAGGGACGTCGCAAGCCAGCAAATCCAGGCACTGTATGATATTACGCCTTATTGCACACCATTGTACTTCACTTGTTCCCAGTCTCCTTCCTGCGAAGGGGAGGTTTCAGAACCTCGCTGAGCTGACAGTTATAAAATTTCTACCAATACAGCTTTCTCTCACTTTATGCTTTAGAGTATGATTGTTTAGTTCTCCCAGTCTGGCACTTTTCACTCTTATCTGTATAGAAATAATAGTTGAATTCTCTTCGCTGTGCAATGCCAAGCAAGCTAAAACTTGTAGCCTGCTTTTGTAAAGCAGGCTCCAGCTCTGGCTGATCCCCTGGCAGTGCTGTTCTGGGCTTGCTGAGCTCCGAATTCCTCGTGGGTGAGCAGAGCTCCAAGCGTTGGAGGTCTGCCCAGTGCCTTAGACAGTGACACTCATGCTCGGACACCTCACCTAGAAGTAAATACCTCACCTAGTTGGCACTGCAATTTACCTCCCTCGCAGGCTCCTCCCGTCCTGTGATCAGATAGGAAACAGGAATCGTCTTCTCTGCCAAGCTTGGCGCTAGTGCGCTCGCAGTACCCCCAGAGCTCAGGCTGTTCACCTCCAGGTGTCAGAGGTTCATTTTGTGCTGCCACATCTGATCTTACTCCACCTTTCATATTAATCCCATTTTTACAGCATATCTCCGTGCTCTGGGTTGAGATCTTCTCCCAACTCTCTCTTACTCGTGCACTTCTTTCTATGAGAGTGTCCCGGAGAGAGAGGTTAAGTAGGAGGCGGTGTCACTCCCTTGCAGTAGTGAGCCCGACCAAACTCAGACTTGCCCCTTCCATGGGACCTTTTAAATCTGTACCCAATTCATTATAAGTTTTCGTCTCCTGTGGCTTAACTCCCTGTTTCACTGTGGGTTGTGTATCAAGTGGCTGTTTCTAATGCTTTAGTCAAACCCGTAAAGCTGAACTCACCCCTTTCAGTCCCAGAGTGACTTGAGTGGAAGATTGCTTTTATCAAAACGAGCTACGTTGCATTTTGTTCCTCCTCCCTCCCCATTTACTTCCATTTCTTCAATTAGTTTTTCTGCTACGATTTTTCTATTGATGAGGGATTTTTAATCCCAGCATTGTACTGTAACCAGTCATGAGTAGAAGATGGGAGTAATTCAGCAGTAGAGAGGAACACAATGGAATAGATTAGGCAGTGAACAGTGCTCATAGGCCTTAAACAGTCGGGGGAACTTCAAACAAATTCAGTGCTAATATCTGATCTCAGATTTAACTCCCAGCTTGGTATCCTTGCTCTTAATACTTGCAATCAGGTCTATCAATACTGAGTCAGAGGAAGTACCACCCACTGCATCAACAGAGTCAATTCAGAGGATCGCACAGTGGCACTAAACAAATCCACCTCTGCCTGGTACAAAATACCGCAATTGGTACATGCAAACAAACCATCGCAAGCACTTATCCCTGTTCCATTTATTAAAATTGTACATTGGTTTTTATCTGACATGGTGAAAATAAGCTAAATACTTTGCAGAAGCTAGCCGCAGCTTTGCAGTCTGATATCCCTCATGCTCAGTGCCGGAGGAGGCGAGGCCCTCCTGATAACACTCAGAGCAATGGTGCTAGAATGACTAGGCAATTCTGACCGAGAATATTATCCTTTTGGTATTATCCACCAAACTCAGTATTATTTTAGTGTTTCTCAGCATTGCATGTGCAGCAGTTTATCATACAGATGCTTGTTAAGTGTTGTGCTGCTGAGGCTGCCTTCATCCCAAAGTCACTAGAAGAAGCACCGAAAGAGCAAAGTACTGCAACAGAACAGGCAAACGATTCTGTATTTAATTATATGGAAAGCTCTCGGGTTCCATGCTGTAAGGATCCAACCACTGTGCTAAGATCAAATCAAGAAAAGTTGAAAAGTTATGTCGGTTCTTGATTCTTGGCTTTGTCCCTTTTAATAGATGGTGGCATCTTGCTAGTGGTTCTGGTAGGAGTTTAGGTGTGGGTTTTGTCACAGCATTCCAGTTGTTCCAGATTTGGAGGTGTGCTGTGGGTTTATAAATGAAGAGCAACAAAGGAATATTTCAAAAATGGGGTTGCTACGTTTGTGTGACTTTTCCACGCAGCTAAGAATTGTAGTCAAGGCCGTGTCTCGCCTGGTTCTTTTTTCCTAGGAAAAAATAACCAGTGAGCAGCAGACAAGCCTTGTAATTGCTACCAGATGTCGTCAGTGGTAGACAAGGAGCCAATTTTATGGAATTGAATGTAGATACAAATAGGAAGAGGGTGTGTGGAATTCATGAGCCCCTGAGTCATAGCAAGTGATGTACAAGAGTTGCTGCAGTTGAAAGTAATTGATTGTCTAAGGTGGCAAGCGAACATTTGTTGCAATTTTGTCAACATAGCCTTTCACATCTGCAGAAAGCTTAGAGAAAGGGCCTGTGTTTAGCAGTACAAAGATTTTTCTCTTTGATGTAACTAATCGGTATTGTGCCCAGATTCAGCTGTTTCTAGCAGTTTGATACCTGAGTTGACATTTCAAAGTGTGGGAAATGCTGAAAGCACAGATCAATGAAAATCCTAAGCAAGCAATAACGTTTACAAAAGCCTCTGTAGCATTTCATGGCGTACTTCAAGGCTCTCTGGGAAAGCTACTGAGCTGATACAGGATACCTGGCGAAGCCAAAAGGAGAACCAGGACACAGTGGATGAAACCCTGTCCCAAGACTGAAGTCACTCAGTCCATTGCAAAATGTTTTCACTACCCTAAAAGTAACAGCTTCCTTTGGAAGGGACATTATTCCAGTACTGTCCATTTAAAAAAAAAAAGAAGGAGCCGCCAAATTTTGGAGCCGGTAGGGCCACCGCAATATTTGGCTTGGTATGGCTATAGTAGATGTCACCAGGTGGTGCTATGTTGCATTGACTTCCCATTTATGGGAAGTGACCCATTATTTTGCTTTGGCTAAAGTGTATATGATATTAATTTGGAGGAACCCTTAAGGGCGGAAGAAGAATTTGCTCTTTGCTGTGCAGCTGCATTAGAGTATTTTGTTCAGGTGTCCTTGGCCAACTCTTTGTGCTAGCAGGATGGTCCTGAAAGGGACATGCGGGAAATTCCAATCGCTAGGTTGAGTAGCGGCTCACAGAATACCTGCAGGTTCGATGGCACTGACTTCTCCGAAAATCCAACTTACAAAGCCTTCTGTTGCTCTGCTCTTCCCGAGCTGATGGCTAATGCTGAAGTCGGAGCAGGACACTGCTAATGGCAGCAGGCACAACAGGACGGAGGTTCGGTGCTTCCTGCCACCTCGGGACATCATCTGCCTCCGTGTTTCAAGCTGGGAGAGCTGAGTCATAGTTTAACAGCATAGGAATTTGGAGTGAAGTGAGATGGCTCCAGGCAAGTGTGGGAAGGGAGGCACCCTGCAACCATAAAAGCTCTAAATTTATTTCTTATTTAAAATGGAAAATATTCACAATTTTGCCCTTGCATAGCTCCGAGAAAGCAGGGGGAGAAGAACCTCTCCTCCGGCCTTGCACAGCCTGCCTTAGGACCGGGGAGGTTATGGTCCCTGTGTTCGGGGAGAAGCAGCATCTGCTCCGTTCTCGCCCCCTCGCAACATGAGCAGCGAGGAGGCAGGGCAGCACCCCTCGCTGCTGTCCAAGGCAGTGAAAGAAGGTGATTTTCTTTTTTTTTAAACTTCGACGAGCAGGTCTGTTGTCTTGATGGAGCTGGGGAATAACTTTGTTACGCTCCGCTCTACGTCAGTTAAATTGCATTATTTTAATAAAGCAGCTATCTCTGTGCTTCTTATGTTGTGCTGGTTTCCCCTATCTGAAAACTGTCTCCTCCTCATCCATCCTGCCTGGCGTGCTTTTCTGTTAAGTCATTTCATAGCCTTCCCCGCAAAAAAACGAGGTAAGCGTTAGCGTTATTTTGTGACAGAGCCCAGCCCAGGGTGGAGATATAAGCTTTTGTAGTATGAGGTAGCCTCTTTTTGTAAACAGTGGTTTTACTTTTTCCCGCAGCCCAACAGGAAACCCAGCTATGGCAAATTAGGTATCTTTGCACGAAGAGATTTCCAGCAAGATATTTCTCACGATACGTCCAACCCCAGGCTCAGCTTTTTATACTTGGTCTCTCAGATCATGTCTTTATGGATAAGAACTTTCACTTCCTCGCTTTTCATTTCACACCTGCGTGTGAAGTGGCTCGTCCATGGCAGCTGCATTACTGCCCGAGGCGGATCTCGTTCCTGCGTTGAGATGTATCGGATGGCCCCTCAGCTGCTGGGGTCCGACTCCGAGGTTTTGCCCCCTTTGCTCAGCACAACTGCGAACCCTGGGCCGCTGCCTCCTGGTGGGCTGATGGGTGAGCGATCCTCCCTGCCACCCCGGGAAACTTCCACAGTCTCCTCCTTTGTGCATTTCTAGCTCAGAAATGGCTGATTCATTCCCTGAAGCAGATTAATTACTTCTGCCATTTAAAAAAAAAAAAAAAAGTCCTTTAGAGTTGGTCTGCTTAACTTTCAGCTGCACCCGCAGTGCCGTAAAATAAATGTGCTTTTAGCTGGAGCAAAAAAGTTTGTAGGGAGGAAAAAAAATGTGGGTTGCCATATTTACCCAGCACTTCAGCAGTGGGCTCTGCAATTTGTGAAGCATTCCTTAACTTGTCTGGACTTCTATGATAAAGGTTGCGAACTTGAACCTGCCATGAAGGTGAACTGGGAGACAGAGATTTTTGTTCCCTGGTATTTGTTACAACTGTCTTCCATTTGCTTTACATCGTGACGACGTAGCACTCAGTAGCGTGTATACGAAGCCTGACTGAATTGCTCCGTTTCTTCTTCTGAAGGCTGCTTTCCAGCCTCCTTGGCTCCGTTCATTTGTTTATGCACTAATGGGCTGTGGTTCCAAATTTCAGAACAAGCTGTCCAATTTTCATGAGTTATTTTGTATTTACTCAGTCCTGAGGCTTCTTTTCTAAGCCTAGGGATAAATTCTGGTTTTTGCTATTTCCATTACTGGAGTTGCATTGAATATACAACTGCAACCAAGCCCTAAGTGTGGCCTCCACTTATCTGTAAGAAAGCCAGAGGGGAAGGACTATCACAAAGGTAAACTGTTTTACAAGCCTGCTATTCCCAAGCCACTGTTATGGTAACACTTGCAAGCCAGTGTTGGAGCAAGCCATAAGCGTAGAGATGAGTCACTTATACAACTAACGTTAGGGTAACATTTTATATGTATACATTGGGTGAGTTCAGCGATCTTTCTGTTGAAGAGTGGTGAGAGCTACGTGCTCGGCTGCTGTAAAGCAGCGCAGCTCTTTGGGCTCCACCGGAGCTATGCAAATTTATAGTAGTTGAGGATATGACTAACAACCAATTTCTTTGCAAAGAAAAAAAACCAGTATCAACTACTTGTTGATTTAAATTATTGCGTAGGAAGTACTTAAAGGAGATCGAAGTGTTATTATTAAGATACCTTGTATGTAAATGAAAACTATCTTTAGCAGTGCCATTCTCCCTGCAGCATGAGATTATTTCCTCACAAGCCTTCTGATGGCTGGACCATTTTTACAACCCCTTCCCGCTAATTGCAAGACCGTGGGTTAAATCTGGAAGGAGAATTTCTAGGAGTGACCGTTTTATTGTCCTCTCAGAACAACTGCTGCAAGCAGTGTGGCAAAGTAAAGGGTTAAGCTAGTCAACGTGCTAGAGTTACTGCATTTTAAGCTAACTCTAAAGTGTCCTCAAACTTTTTCACTCAGCGGTAGAGGAAATAATCTGAAAGGAATTTAGGAGTGGATTAGTTTTGAAATAGCACTAAGCCGGGCTCCTACTCTGTGCAAGAATTTATTTTAAACAGCTGAAATGCATAGCTTTTGAATTAGCAACTGAGCGAGTTCTCCGGTCACTCTCAGTAATGTCCATACACAAAGGAGCTCGCGGTAAAGCATGTGGCAGAGAGAAAGGCTCTGATCTCCTTAGTGCGTGCGTAGTCCAGTATGCCCTTTGCCTGCGTCGTTAGGAATCGTGGCTGTGATCAGTCTTATCTGAACAGAAACGCTCAGGATGTTTGCAGCTGTGGCCGTTCGCTAGGTAAGATAGCGGCCACAGTGATTCATCAGGTGCCGAAATGGAAAAGCAAATCTCGTAGGAGGCAGGCGCGTCTGCAGCCTGTTTGATCCTGGAAAAAAACACGGCTTCCATAAGCACCGTTCGCGTACTCTGGTGTCTCCGTAACCCTTCGCAGCAGAGATGTCCTCAAACGAATCTGAGTAGCTCTCTGGCTTAGCGGCACGTACAGGTCTCTCCTCTGTAAAAGATCTCTTGCTTTGCACCCGTTTTTAGGGAGGAGCGGTTCCCTGAAGACCCGCGTCCCTCTGCGAGTGCGGAGGGTCTGCGCGTGCGCAGCAGGAGTAGAGCTAAAACCTTCGCGCGACCTGTCTGCGTGTCTCCCCGCGGGGCAGGGCTCAAAAAAGGTCTGTGCTCCTGCCAGTTTTTCCCCAAAAAGGGGAACCCCCGGAGGGGGAAGAAGGGATGGGCCGTGGCATGGGCCCTTCTTTAAGCTGTGAAGAACTGGTGTGGGTATCTACTGGGCTGCCAAAAATGCCAGGTTGGCACTTTTTCCCCAAGCTGAAGAAGGACCACCAGAAGCCCTCCGAGAAGAGAAAGTGCTGCGAGTGCACAGTAAAACCTCAGCGCTGGGGAAGTGCCTTTGCAACCCTGAATCCATCTTTTCACTGCCGATTACACAGCCGCGTTGCTTTTCACCTGCTGCAGAAATGCAGTTGTGTGCAGGGAGGGAGAGAACAGCCTGCAGGCAGAAAACGGGCAATTTTCTACCTCGGGCAATTGAGCCTTGCCCCAAATCGGTGTTGTAGCCTCGGCCGCCGCTTCTGCACGATGCCGGGCTGCTCGCTGGAGCCGAACCGCCGGCACGGGCTCGTTGCGTGAGCGCCCGCGGCTCCGCTGCGCCGGGCGAGGGGCGCGTGCACTGCCGTAGTGCGTGGGCGCTGGGACCTGCCTCTGAGCGCGGCCCGCGCTGGTGGAAACAAAGCCCCGCGAAAAATCAGATCTGAGGCACCCCAAATTGGTGACCAATTTTTTTTTTTTCTTTCTTTTCCCAGCTTCACTTTTGTAATTGGGCATAATATCACCGCCTCAGTCGTGGAAGGCGTGGAAGCTAGTTAGTTCATCCGTAGGTCCGCGGAGAAGAGCACCTGGAAAACCTCGCCACCAAATAATTTTGTCTTCCCCACGGTCGGTTTGGGCGGTGAATGGGGCAGGGACCCAGGCAGGGAGCTGTGCAAACACAGGAATATTCCTGCCGCTTGTGCACTGAGTGCAACGGTGTTACGGTGGAAAACTGCGTGGAGGCCGTATCACGGTGCACAGGCGCGCACCGGGAACAGCGTTGCAGTTGTCCAGGCAGCCTTAATCTCGGCTCTTCCTAAGTGGTTCCCCTGCAACCTTAGCAGGGGTGTGATAAGCAAAATAAATAAGCTGAATAAATATCAGCCTCTTTACTTAGCCTCTGATAGCCAGTGTGAACGTGCATATTTTTTAGAAACCTGGGAATAGGTTTGTGCCCTTTGCTCCACGTGGAACTGCTGATGCCGTTTGGATCTTCTGCAGAAAGCGTGAGCTTGTGCGCCAACAAAGTACAGAGTTTCCCACTGCTAATGGAGCATTCTCCTTGGCTGGAAGCACCTTCCCCAAAACAGGATGTTTTTTTGGGGCAGCAACTTCCTAGTAAAAGAGCTGTAAGGCTGAAGTTTTAGATGTGTAACGCAGATCTATCCCATTAAGTACAGAGCAGTTCCAGGAAGCGTGCATGCACAGCACTAGCAAAGTCCTTTATTTTCGTTATCTGCAGTATCCATCAGATAAAGACTACTTCAGCGGGTTTGGGGGTTTTCTTTCTTTTTTTTTTTTTTCCCCTTATAGCATCCTCTAAAGTGAATGTATTTAGCACAACAGCAACCAGACAGCTAGTTTGGGAAAAGTGGGCTGGAGGGCAGTCAAAAACATTGCATAGGTAAAATCTCCTCCTCTATCTCCAAGGAGAGCAGAGAAATTTAGGAAGAGATTGGCCAGCTTTGCAGCTCCCTGTTTTGCTCCCATGACTTCCTGAAGGTGCTCAGATGTCACCAGTTGCACAGCAAGGAGCGAGCCAGCTGATTTCACTTTGTTCTTCAGCCCTGTAACGCCTGGGAAGAGTCATCCCTGTCACACCCCATCTGCTTCCCCGGCAGCTCTTGTGGAGTTTCCTGCCTTCCCCGAAGGACAGCGTAAGGCTGCTTCCTCCTGAGCAGCGGGGAGGTCGGGCTCTCTCCCCGAGTTTGTATGTCTTCACACTGCCAGACCCGCTTTGTAACTCTTGAACACTGACTGCGCCCATATTTAACAGAGGATGAGAAGCTCGAGCCAGGATCACCTTCAGCGAGCGCTGCCATCGCAGCAGGCTCCGGCTGGCATCTGTCTCTGCCAGGCAGAAATGAGCTGGGCATCCCGTTTCTAAAATCCTGGAGACTCGACTTGCAGGAAGAACCATGGGCACAGGAGCTGATTTGTCACGTAAACATAGACTAGCAAGAGGATACTGATTGTTATAATTAAGAATAATCTAATTCCTAAAGGCAAATTGGGCATATTTATTTCTAATTTATTTATTAATTCTTGATTTAATCCATCCAGTTTTAATGTAGTTACTGTTCGGAGGGCCACAGAATCATGTGCTAGAAAACTGGGGTAACACGGATGCTAATTTGTTGGGGGAAAACCATTTTAGCCCTCTCTGTGCAGCCCGAAAGCAGTGTCTCTGATAGAACCTCACTGGTGGAGACATGGATCCGTGAAAGGATTTAGTCCCTTACCTCCCCGCGTCATTGCAGTTTGAGGTGTTTCGGTGCAAACCTTTGCTCCCAGGACAGCACTCAGCCCTCACCTGGGAGATAAGTCTCCAGACTGCCCACTACCAAAAACCTTTGGTAGGAGGAAGTCCAGTTGCGTTTCCACCCCAGTGCTGAGGGCAGCCAGGGGCGACGTGGTTCAGATCCTCGCGTACGGAAACGGTCTCTCCTTGCCGCGATGAGAGATGGTTGCGTCTCCCCACCGCGGCTGGGGGCAGCGGTGGGCAGGGAGGAGCAAGGTGCGTTCGCGGAGCAGCGTCGCTCGGTCGCCGCGCCGAACCCGCGCCGAGAGCGGCGTTGGCGCCGCGCGGGGTGGCTTGCCGCCGAGCGCAGCCTGCCAGCAGGCCCAGCTGCTCTGGCAGGGCTGGAAGCACCTGGAAGCAGCGCAGCCGATGCATGAGTGGGAAGCGGGAAGCAGGCTCCGAGCCCGGCCTCTGCCCATTGCCGCTTCTGCTCGTGTGCCGGGGGGCCTGCAAAGGGAAGCTGCAGCCCTGGAGCTGTAGTTCAGCTTTTCAGCTTGGCTTCTTTGTTTCTGCTTTTTTTTTTTCCTAATGTGGCAGAAGATACAGCCTTTCTAAGAGCACAAATGTTTCTGGCCTCTCTCACAGATTCGGGTTCAAACGAAAGGTGATGGGAGCTGATAGCCCTTTAAATCTCTTCCTGAGTTTGAGAGGACTGGAATTTGCAACATCAACAATCCTTTCTTTGCAGGAACTCTTTTTCTTGCCTTTTTTTTTTTTTTCCTTCCCCCAAACCTACTGTGAGCCTCAGTCTACTCCTCCGAATATTAGTAGCTAATCTGATTCTTAGGACTCGTGGATTATGCTTAGCAGTGCACGTAACAAAGCGAAATTCATGTAAAAGCCATCATGAATTAATGTTTATCTTGGATTGTGCAAGCAGATGCTCGGACGGCTTCCTACGACCGGATGGAGGACTGCGCCGAGTCACTTCCCTGAACGCTGCGCTGTTACAGCGAAACTTGGTTAAAAAGCGCGTGGGCAAGTTCTTCTTTTAAAAGCAAGCTGATCTGGACTGAAGGGCAAGCAAAGCAGCATACCTCTAGCATGATGGGAGTCGGTGGAGCTCTGCTCACGTGCACCACTCTTGAGTTTCCCCATTAAGGCAGGGAGATTCTTACTGAGAGCTCCAACTTTTGGTCTGTGCCGTTCAGTTCAGATTAGCGGCCTCGTGGAGTAAGAAAGAAGTAGGATTTGAAGTCCAGCCGCTGTCATGAGCTGAGGAGGAGGCCTCCCCTAAAGTGGGCAGTGTTGAAATAGTCACCATTTAATAATCACTGGCTTTGGGCTGACACCTCCCGCGAGGATGACTGGCTGCGTTTTTGCAGCTGTGGTTCACACACTCGTTTACGTGTGGAAACCTCTACCAGAAAGGCATAGAGGCGTTTTGTGTGAAAAAGAGCTTGTAAAATCTTCAGCATCTGCCTGGCCCACGAGAGCCGGGCTGGGCTGGAGCCCACGGGACCCTTGGGGCGCCGCTGCGGAGCCGGGTGCCCAGAGGCGCGCTCCCGGCCGCGGGGCCCTCGCCTGCGCCGCCGAGGCTTGCCGTGACCCTCCGCTCCCGGCCGCCAAGGCAGGGGGTAGGCTTACCTCATAATTTTCAGCAATTCTCGTCCTTTTGGCGTTTGAAACACCTCTGGGTCCGCAGCCCCGGCGGCGCGGAGCGTTGGCGCCAGCAAACCCAGCACGGCTGATGCAAGGGGCTGCCGCAGCTGCCTGCGCCCCCCCGCCACCGCTTCGCCGTCCTACCCCCTTCTTCCTCTCTCTCTCTCTTTTTTTTCTTTCTTTCTTTTCTTTTCTTTGCCAGATCAGTTCCCTGATCTGAGCCTTCCCGTCGCCAGGCGAGTGACCAAGCTGGGTGAGTGGGGAGGGGGTGACGAATGGCGGGCAAATGCCTTTCCTGGAGGCTAGGGAAAAGGCGCTTGCTGGAAGACTGATATTTGCATCATCTTCCACACTGGCATCTCGTTGAGCCTTCCTACCCCGCGCGGTTTGCAGACACGTTCGAAGATTTAGACCGGGCTGGCTGAAGGTTGCTTGGCGCAGAGGGAGAGAACGAGCTGGGCTGGGAAGTGAAAGTTGGCACCGCTCCTTTCAAAGGATCCTTCCGCGCGAGAGCGATGAGGATAATTTGGCTTCAGCTCCGAAGTAGGAATTTGTTCCTCTGCCCGTTTTCTTTGTCCTCTTGGCAGCCTGTGGAGGTGGGGTTTTTTTGTTTTGTTTTGGCCTTTTTTTTTTTTCTTTAAGGCAATGAAAGCAGCTTTTTGGCTTTCACAGTATCTGTTTGCGTGACAGCTTCCCACTGAGAAGGATCTATGAGAATCTTAGAAAGTTACTACGGCACTTTGCATGTTGCTGGGTAACAGGTAATTTCTGCTCTTCACGTGACCGCCGAATCACCATCAAAGAGTTGCATCTTGATATGCCAAATGGCATAAAGCAGTTACGGCTGGGTACCTGGAGGGGCTGCCTCTGCCGGCGGCGCGCAGGGCAGAGCGGTTGGTTCCTCCGGACCCAGGTGGCACGCGGGGACTGCCACAGGGCTTGCCTTCGCCGTGGGAAGCTCTATAATTTGGCTGATTTTGCACTGAAACGGAGAGGGAAGACCCACATGTTCCTTCCCGCCATTTTTCCTGGGGCGGCAATCACCGTTTCCAGAGTGAAGGTCTGACTGCAGCATCGATTTGATTTAAACCTAGCTTACTGGGTTAAGGCAAATTGGTTATTGACTGTCCTCAGACAGTGTTACTGTTGTAACTAAGTGTGTTTTTAAAACCCATTTAAAGTTAAGCTGGTGTAACCTTTAAATATAAATAAGGGCTTTAGATGTCATTGAAGGTCCTAACATAAACATCCTTAAGTGTCTCCCTTTAGCTTGATCTGTATATGGTTCCTGTAGCAGCCCAAGGATTTATTTACTTGTGTGTTTAGTGGGGAGGAAGAAGACATGGTGATTAGTTTTACCTCTGTAGTTAATCCTGCTTTAACCCCATCATTACCAATACATTTTGAATGGACGTATTTATCCCTTGTATAAAATAGCACACGACAGCGTAGCTTGCTCCTGCGCAGGCGAGAAGCAGCAGTGGTGGCGCACAGCAGCCGAATAGCAGTGAATGGGACTGATGCAGTGCAACATGCTCCTCTTCATTTTTTTTTTTTTTTTTACAAGAATAAGCTATACTGCGATAATGCATATACATTTATATCAGTATGGCCATGCTCTTATTTATTTATTTATTTATTGTTATGAACTGAAAGCCCTTTTCTGGAAGTTTGCTGGCAGAGGAAGCCGTTACCAGGCCCCTGGTGCTGTCGTCAGCCGGCGCGTGGACGGTGCAGCTCCGAGCAGGCTGCTGCAGGGTAGTTCGTGTTAGCGCTCCCCGCTCTGCAAAGGACAAACGTTACCTGTCACGTTAAAGCGCTGCCTTTGCTTTAAGAACGTCACTGGCACAGGCTGGTTTTTGAGAGCTGTCATTTGTCTCGCAAGCAGGCAATGCCGAAACAAAGCGTAGCCTGCCGGAGACTTTTTCAGCTTCTTCAGTATTGGCAAACAAGATTGATTTGGCACTCGTTCCAAGACCTTTTAATTTTTTTTAATCATAAATCGCCAATCCTTGCCTCTGTTGCAGCTAGGGGTGAGGAATACCTAGCTCTGAAGGCGGCTGAGGTCACGGCAAAAGAAGAAGGAGGGAGCAGTGGTCAGAGTGCCGGGCCTGGGACTCGGCTGACTTTGCTCTAGTCTGTTGGGCCAACCATGCTTTTGCCTGTGCGTCTCAATTGCAGCAGCACCGATGGTCCCACACCAAGGGGTCGGATTGGTTTCTAAAATCCTCTCCCTTCCTTCAGTGCGTGGGAGGATGATTTCATTAGTCTGTATGTATGCGAGCTGTTCAGATGCTGCGCTGGAGATCACAGTTGTCCAAATGAAAGCAAAAGAAGAGGAAGAACAAACCCGTCAGGCTTCTTGAAGTGCTTTTGGACAGCACAAAGGCACAACGTTGTTCCTTTTTAGTGACTGAGTAGTCTGACGTGTTTCAAAATACAAAGGCTCTGCCTATTCCCTGTGTCAGAGTAAAAACTGGAACTACCCAGAAGCAAAACCTATCATTAGCACTCATCCAAGCAGAACAGCCTCCTGAATGCCATAAACAGGCGCAGAAGGGAGGGAGGGACTGAGCAGCAAAAAAGCTTTGCTTTGGGGCCGACAGCGTGCAGCGACAGCCTTGTTGGGAGAAGCGGAGGGCCACGAAGCCGGGAAGGCAGCACGCGGGCTCAGGGTCCACTCAGCTCATCAGGCCTCTCAAAGAGCTGCAGGGAGCTGCTGGTCCCGTGGTATCCCCTCTCCTGCAGCACAGACATGGGGCGGGGGGGGGGGCTATGGTCCCTCGAGATTCAGGATCTGGCCCCATAAATCAGAATGGCAGTGCCCAGGAACTTATTATCTCCATTTTCGCTGCACCCAATTATACTTAGCTGGTAAGAGGTGCCCTTTCACCTGTCTTTCCAGGTCCTTGCTGTGACGCATGCCATCCTAGAGGCATGCAATAATTTAGACTGAATGCTGTGCTGTACAGCTCTGGGCTGCACACTTCACAGGTTGGAAGAAGTATTGACATGCCCTTATTTGTCTCCTGTGGATGTCATCTCCATAGGAGCTGGCTTTTGCTTTGAGGACAGCGGGGCACAGAAAACTGCAGGGAAGCACCTTGTGTTCAGAGAGAAAGGAAAAGGAAAGTTGAAAGACCTGGCTTGGATGGATGCAGGAAGCATCACAGCTTGGCAGGCCCACTGCTCCAGAAAGTTGGCACTAGGAACCACGATATTGCTTGGGTGCAAGAGAACAAGCATTTTTGATGACCTTATGTTTCCCAAGGGAATCTCTTTAAATTGGGCTACTCCACAATATTTTTGCATTGATGCTTCTTTAGGTACCAGTCTCCATCAGACTTAGGGGGGGACAAGAAGCGAGATGAGAAGAGCGTTGCATTCATCACAGTGGATGCTGTGACCTGCGAGTGTCCCCACTGCAGGCCATTTGGATGCACCACGAGGACATGTCCCAGAGCCCTAGGAAACGGCAGCAGCACTTACCCTGAAGCCCTGCAGCTTATCCAAGGGGCAGGCCATGGGCGCTGCAAGCCCGGCTGGATGCGAAGGCGAGAAGTATGCAGCCCTTTAAGTGTAGGGCCAGGTTTCTTTTGTCAGTGGACTTCCCTTTTTTCATCCAGCATAGTGCTAAATTGCCTCGCTGAGACAGGAAAATAGATGCATGCCATTTTAATCTCCGATATGTCTCACACCGGTTAGACCATTTACCTGCTAATAAGCCCTTGTGGTCAGAGATAAAACGCAAAACTACCGGCCCTTTAAGGATGTATCTGAGTGGATTTGCCACACTATGCTTCATGGAAAATATGGAAAGATGCTGCACTCGTAATACATCACTCATATCTGTGTTTGTAAACAGATTTATCTCACCATCTGCAGAATTGTACCATGCTCTCCTCCATATTTATTTCCTTTCCATTTGTATAGTACTGCTCCTGTTTATTTTATTCCTTTTTTACGATCAAATACATTAGCAATCTTTTTTCTTCCCTACAGAAGGAGTACGCTCTCTGTGGGAGAGGATATTTAATCAATCAAATTTGTTCAGCTTGGTGCATAACCACAAGCCATTACTGCTTCGAGATGTACCTGTCTGGGTTTGTTTCTCATCATTTCACATCTGTACAGAGCAGGTGGGGAGGAAGGGATAATTTAGAACAAATACGCTGGTAAACAGGATGCTGTATCATAATTTCCTGTCTCCCGTTGCATTGGCTTAGCTTCATTTTTAGAAAGCGACTGAACTGAAGGGCAATAATGCTATTACAACCTCTTTGACTTTCTGTAACTGATATTGCATACAACAGAATATTTGCATACCCAGGGGAAAAAAAGCCAACCCACTATGTTATCAAGTTTGATAAGGAAGGTTTAGTCATATGCAAATAACAGAGTGATTTACTGGGTGTGAAAATAAGTTAGACTGAAAGAGCGCGAGAGCTCGCAGAAAGCAGCTGCTTGTGCAGCCCCTCTGCTGAATGGCCCGAACCTCGGCCGGGGCAGTGGCCACCCAGAGGGTCGTGAGCCGGCTGTGCCTTCCTGGGCCCAGGGCCATTTGTGCAGCCCTTTTCACGGGGCTGGATGAGGAAGCGCCTCCTCCAGGCACAAACAGGGTTAAAACCAGCAGCCTGGACTTGCAGGAAACCAAATTCTCGACTTGGTGAGCACTTTCGCTTTGGGGAGAGCAAAGAGGCTCACTTATGCCGGAGCAGAGAGGAGGGACAAGTCCCACCCTGTGAGTCAGGGCTGGGGCAGAGCCAAGCGCCCAGGCTCAGCCCGCTGTGCAAGCACGTGGCTTTGTACCCATTCGCTGCACAGGGGTACAATATCCAGGACAGTCAGTTCTCCAGTACCTTCACTAGCAGGAGGCTGAGAGGTCCAGGGTCTTTGGAGAAGGCAGGATGCTACAGAGACATGGTGCTCTGCTGGCACCAGGTTGGCCCCAGACTATTTACCAACTCTGACGTAGCCCGGTGGTCCCAGATCCGACCAGCTCTGTGCTGAGCAGTGCAGGGTCTGCTCTGCACCACCCATGGGTGCTGGTTCCCACGCTGTCCCCTGCGGCCCTGAGCTCGGCCCCACGTGGTCCTCGTGTGCCCTGCTGCCACCTCCCCAGGGCTGTGGAGACCCAGCTCCTCTGTGAGTGAAGGAGGAAGACTCGTTTTCTGCTTTCTCACAAATGCCATGGGATACGCGGCACGCACATTCCCTTCTTCTTATTCCTCCCCAGGAGAATTTCACCACATCTCCTCCCCGCGAAGCCAGTGCTGTGGTTTGTGCCTCGAACCCGCAGACACTAAACCCTATCACTGGGCTGGATGCATAATATGGGGCAGGATTTGACCACAGCTTTTTAGCCCTCTGACTGTAAATTTGCTAAGGCAAGAGCTGTGGGACGCCGCCACGACCCCAGGGCTGTGATGGTGGGAGCAGCACACCTCCCTGTGCTGGGGAGGGAGCATTGCTTTGCTTTGCTTTGTGCCAAACCCAAAGTCCTGGGCTTGGAGACAGAGGAGCAACTGGGATGGGGGGCATTAACTCCAACAGAACTTTTGCCGAGAGTGAGTAAGGTCCCTGGGTTTCTGATAGTTGTGATGAAGTTTAGAAACTCTGGCCTGTACTGTGGTCAGATTTTTTTTTTAATATGGTCCTTTTTTATTATTTTTAAGCTGTTCGATCTGTTCTCCAATGGTATATTCACAACTTCACGTTTTTCAATCATGACCATCTGTCTTTTTTTCAATTAACAAAACAGTGCACAACTGGGCTCTTGGCCAAGAACTTCTTTCCCCTTTGAAGCAAAGGGAAACGCTGCAAAAGGTTTTCTCTGCAGCTCTCTAAGAGCATATTAGCATTTTCTGTGACTATATCCCTCTAACTTTACCACCTCTCTGACCCTTACTCAACACAGCCTTTAATGCCCTGAGCTGTGATTTGAGTGCCCTTGGCAACACGTTTCACCTGTCACCTTTCCCCAGGGGCTAAATAGTCTAACTGTTCAGAATAGCCCCTTCCCTGCACTTTGCATCCTTCCAAGAGACATGTTTAGACCCATAATATCATGCCCTAAATGTTTACCACGAATTATTACACAAACTTTTCATCTGGAGATTGCCAGAGGAGTGACAACTGAAATGAGACTGTGTGGTGAGCCAGAAAACCTCAGCCAGTACCTGGGGCCTGGGGCTCTGTTGTAGGAAAGCAGTCAGGACCTCTCAGAGCACTTCGATCCTCAGTAAAAATCACAAGGAAGGTTTTAGAGTAAGAAGTTTATTCCGAGTAGTTGTAAATGATTGGTCCTTTTTCTTGGCCTTCTGGCAAATAAACCTTTCAGAGAGCTTCAGTCTGGATTTTCAGGCCGTTCCCTACACTCTGCGGGGCTCGAAACACTAGTGCTGGAGTGCATAAGGGAAAGCAAGCTTCTCCTATAATCCCTTGATTCTAGAGCTGGGGTTTTAAGGGAAACCCCCAACTAGTGTTAAATGTAATGAAGTCACAGGAGTTGGAGATTTGGTATGGCTTCGCCACCACTCGGCCAGACTTGTCTGCCTGGAGGTTTTACCTATAGCAGAGGCAGGTGAGCAGTAGGACGGGGAATACCAGCACCTCATCACTGTCCCTGCCATGACCGGTTTGTCCAGTGCTGCGAAGCCGTTCTGTTCTCCGCTCTTTGCAAAAGGGGTGGCGAAAAGAGGAGAGATAGGCGATGTCTGTGGGGAAGCCTTGGGCTGACTGAGCTGAGTCCTGTGGCCGAGAGGTGGCCGCCAGGGGACAGGGCGGGAGAGGAGTCTTCCCATGTTAGCCCACCGATGGCTGTTACAGAGGCCAGCTGGCTCCCGGGTGCTCCTGACCTCCGTGGGGGCTCCTCAGCCCAGCGTACAGGAGGGTCGCAGCAGCGTGGCAGGGAGGGGAGGTGGCAATAGCGCCTGGCTGGGGACACACGAGCCATCACGGGGTCCGGTGCTGCTGTTTGGCATGTGGCTCGGGGACCAGGGAGGCAGGTGCTGGAGTTATCCTGCTTGCATAGGACAGCAGAGCACCTGGGATTTGAAATGGTTGCTTAAAATACGTGAAAGGCACTTACATTCTGTATCTTGATTACTGCAGGTCTGAAAATGAAGAACCTGCCTCAAGCATAAAGCTTCTCACCCAGGGTTAATTTAACTTGGTTTTGATATTTCTCTGTGGGGCATCAGCCGCTCACACTCATTGCTGTGAGCAGAATGGCTGAGGCAGATCATGTTCTCCAGGGAGGTGGGCCTTGAAAAAGATGTTCGCCGTCTTTGACCAAATGAACTGCTATTTATATATAGCCTCCCGCTGCAGTTCCTCCACTTGCAACCTGTTGGGCTCTCACATTATCACATACAAGCACCACATTTTGCAAACATATTTGCTTTTAGAGCAGATAGGAAAAGATGAAGTGAGTGCTATGAAATTAACTTCCATATCCGTCAAAAGAAGCAAAAGCAGAAAATGACACAGTAATCAGATGCTCTTATGAGCAAGATTTGGTCAAAATGACTTCATCCCACTACAGACACTTAAAAACTGCACAACCTCACCAGTGTAGTGAGATTTTAGAGAGGTTAAATGGGCATAAGGAGTTCAGAGCTGATAATGCCACTTGCAACCTCGTTCTTTCACTGCATGAAAATAGGCAGTGGCTATTGACTTGTGTAAATTGGCTACTTTTAAAGCTGTATTTGCTGGCGTAGACGTGCTAAGAGTCTGTCTACAGAGTTTTCAGGACCTGGAAGTAATGCGCGTGGTTAAGTGGGGAATATATTTAGTTTCTCGACAAAGGACTGGTTCCAGTGTGTTCCCTGCATCCATGAGAGCTGGCCTAAGAAGAGGCCTGCTGCAGTTATGGTTTAAATCCTGGTCACTGGGAGGAAAACCACCACTGGTTTTGGTGGTGATCAATCAAAAAAAAATTCTCATTTTGTCTTTTCTTCTGCTTTCAGGATAAATTGTTTACGATGTCCATCAAAAAGGAAGGTGCCCACAAAAAATGGGCTGCCCTGAAGGAGAAACTCGGGCCCCAGGAGACAGACCAGACAGAGGCCAACCTGGAAAATGCAGAACCAGAGCTGTGCATCCGCCTCCTACAAATGCCTTCCGTGGTGAACTACTCCGGGCTGAAAAAGCGGCTGGAGAACAGCGACGACACTTGGATGGTCCAGTTCCTGGAGCTCTGTGGGCTCGACCTCCTCTTGGAGGCCCTGGACAGGCTATCTGGACGAGGGGTGGCCAGGATTTCTGACGCCTTGCTTCAGCTCACCTGCATTAATTGTGTGCGAGCAGTGATGAACTCCCACAAAGGGATCGAATACATTGTCAGCAATGAGGGCTATGTCAGAAAACTCTTCCAAGGTAAGAAGACGTCTTCTTGTTTCACCTGCCACACAAGGCAGGGGGAGGCTTTGCAGGAAAAGGTTCTGCTGCTTATCCTCCCACCGAGTACTGGATGTACTTCACAGACGTGTCTTTCAGTTGTCCAACTATTCCGTCACTTTTTATATATCCAGAGGTGTTACTAGGCTTCCTGCAAGTTGTTAATCACAACTAATTAATAACACGGATTGTTTTCCTCTTTAAAATAATGCTGCTTTGAAATTACGTTGCCTTGCTACTCTCTGCTATGCAGGTGGGCTCACTTCCACGCAAATGTCGTCTTAGCTCCCCAAGGAGTTAGGATAAACCGTGCCTGAGCCTTACGTGGGCATGAGAAGTCCAGTCTCAGCTTTCGGCTTGTCAGCAGACATTTGCCGTTTAGTTTTTGTCAGGCCCAAGGGCAGAGAGAAAGAGAAATTCAGAGGGCTTGCAGACTTGCAGCCCATAAGGAGGAAGGAGTCTGGCACTTGAATCTTAGACTCAAGAGAGCCCATTCTCTCTGCTGCTCAGTCTGTTCCCATCTATAAAATTGCAGACAATGCCACTTGCTTTCTCCTGCCATTCGCTTGGCTCCTCGTTAGGGAGCAAAGTTGTCAGGGTAGCTTCTAGGACTTACTTGCACAGCACTTTACGGTGAGGCCAGGAGGAAAACTTCTGTGTTATTCTATGAAGCTGAGATCACAGCTGTGATCTTAGAAACCCTTTTTAATATTTCTTTAAAATGCCTCCAGGCTGAAAGCTGACTTGTTCCCCCTTCAGTTTTAAAATCCTCTTCTTTTCTCTCCACCCTGTATTTTCTTAACCAGCATGAAATATAAAACTGGCATTTTTGTACTGTGAAAAATAGGGGGACACCCTGCGTTTTTGAGTAATCTGACTTCTTTGTACAATAATAAAAGAAAAGTAAGACAGTCTAATCCACTCCCCCATACTTCCTAGGGCTCACAGAGAAACAGTAGTGGAAGAAAAGGAAATACATGAGGCCTGGTTAGAACAACTGGCCTATTTGACAGGCATACTGGGTGCTTCTGCGCTAAAAATAAGACTCATTAATTGGAGAAAATGGCAGCCGTTCATCTGCCATTCTAGAAAATGCCCATCTTTGAAAACTGGAAATTAAATGTGTGACTGTGTTTGCTGAGATCTTGTCTGCTGTTGGCAGCGCTTCCACTAGTACTTGGAGCAGGTGAACAGCTACAAGCAGCAGTCAAAGTGCCAGTAGGGTAAGTAAGTGAACTAGCATTCACTATTCGCACTAGAAGTTACTACCACATATTGTGATTGGGATGAGATAGCTGTGAAATGGGATATTTTTTCCCATATGTCATGCACTGTGGCACTACTTCTTAAATCTTTTTTCTACCCGTTGTCATAAGCCAATACCAGAAAACACTGAGATTCAGAACGTTAATCTGCCATTATAAATTGTTTCTTTTTATTTTGTTTTTTTTCCCCCAGCACTTGACACAACTAATGTCATGGTCAAAAAGCAAGTATTTGAGCTCTTGGCTGCACTGTGCATTTATTCATCGGATGGCCACACTTTGGCTTTGGATGCTCTGGACCATTACAAGGCAAGTGTTGGATTGCAGCAGGAGGTATTGCTGCCTCACAGTACATGTGAACACTCACTTGGGGTCTGATTCATGCAGGTAGGTCCATGTACCACAGAAAAGGACTAGAAATGAAGGTCATTTTGCATCATTTTGGTAAGAGAGGCAGGGGTTTATATGGTGCAATTTGTAGGAATTTTGGCCTGGTCAGTTCTGTGTCAGCAGAAGTCCAAAGTGCTGCCCTGTGAGTTGTCTACAGGCAGCTTCCTGCCAACCACAAGGTCCTTTCTGGCAGGAAGAGTGCCACCAGATTAACCAAACAGGAGGTGCCACATCCGTGGATTTCACTGGCCCAAAATGCAGGCTGTTCATCTGTTGTCAGAAAGCGTAACGGGATCTGAGAGGAGTTTCACCGACTTTCTCTGCTGACCAGACACTGCTCCGTCACTGGGAAATGTGGCTTTTAGCCATATCTTCCTGTCTTGTGCTCAGCAGCATAAACTAACAGAGGTTTTAAGATGCTAATTCTATTTGAGAGCCTTCATTTAGAGGAAGAAGTTTCTGAACTGTCTGAACAGCAATGTCACTTGTGTTATTAACAGAGTGTGAAGAACCAGCAGTATCGATTCAGTGTCATAATGAATGAGCTCTCAAATACAGATAACGTACCATACATGGTGACACTGCTGAGTGCTATCAATGCCATAATATTGGGGAAAGAAGAGCTAAGAACAAGAACACAAATCAGAAACGAGTTCATAGGTAAGAATATTTGTTGCACCTAACTTTCCTCAGAGAAAATCGATTGCCAAAGACAGGGCAGTTTTAAGGCTTTATTCTTTAATATAGTGATGAGATGATTAAAGAGGGCTGGGGAGCAAAACTATGCAATTGTTAAAGCCATACCCCTTGGCTTTTGACTTTTTTTCTTCTCTTAAACAACCTTTTTTTAACCAGATCTATTTAACCTTTCTTTGCTGCTTTCCCATAACTTTGATCTCTTCTGGCATCCCAACAGAACTCTATTCTTTGAACGTCTTCAGTATGTTTCTAAAGCCAACCGTCTTATGGGGCCACATTTCCATACACTGCAGTATTCTCATAATAGGATATGAGGTTTCTTTACCCTGCAGCCACTTAGTTTTGCCACAGAAGTTTACCTGTGATTCAGGATCACTTCCAATTACTTGAATATTGGCATCCAAAGCACCATAGTTAGGCTTCATCTCACATAATGTGCTTATCTTAGCTGATGAGCCTATGCTGCATTTCTTTCTGTGGAAGAAAGGAGCCTTTGACTGCACAGTTCATCTGACTTATTTTAGATGTCTAATTCAGAATGAGATGAGTCATGCCCCCAGAAGTGCTTGTGTCCCTCAGTAATTCCAAGGGGATGCTGTACGTCTCACTCAGCCGCAGATGTGTCTGCTATAGGTCTCCTCATCTGATCAATGAACCTGTGCATCTTGACAGAGGCACATGAAGATATTTTCACTTTTTATTCTGCAAATAGTACTTAGAAAATACCATTATATAATGATAATACCACCATGAAAAGTAGGCCATAATGCCAATATACATTTTTTTTTTGTTCTCAGGGCTTCAGTTGTTGGATATTTTAGACAAGCTAAGGTAAGGATCACCGTTCAAATTGTCTTTTATAAATGAAATTCATAGTAACATAGCTATGGAAACGTAACACTGTCCAGCCTTCAGTGGTGTAAGGTGAAAGGTACTTGGGTGGAGTGGACCATGGTAGTGTGCGCACTTTACGTGGGAACCAGAGGCTTTCAGTCAATGTCAAGACATTCTCACCAGCCACAGTGTCCCTGGAGCAGCTTTTGTCACAAATGGAATTGGCAGACGTTCTGGGCACAGGCAGAACAAGGCACAGCAATGTCCTTATTGAGTCGGCATTTCAGATTGAACCCGAACTGATGTTCTAGGCTCACTGAATGGCTTGGTATATTCAGAAGTGCTTCACGGCTTTTTGTCCTGGAAAGATCCAGCAAAGACACTTTGCTAATGCCTACCTACACATATCTATCTTCACAATTTCTTAATTTAAAAAGGATGTTCTGTCAGAAGCTCCCATGGTAAATTCTAGAATGTGTTATATGTGAGTTGCAATTGTCCATGTAACTCGAATTTCTCCATTCGGCCCTTTAAAAATGAGGGGAGGAATTATGTTTTCAATACTACCGGCTAGTAAGTGTAGAGTTCTTGCCTGGAGGGTTCTCAAGAGAACAGAAAAACTTGGCTTTAGGGTTTTTTTTAAATCCCGTACTGCATAGCAGGGGAAAGTTTCTTCAAACAGAAACAGCACTTGAATATTTTTCCTTTGTCTTAACCAAAAAAAACCAAGGCCAAATTTCAAAAGGGTGCAAATGCCACTTGTTATAGCTCTAAGGAGATGTCTACACAAAACATACACTGAGCTAGATTATGCCATGAAAAGCTACATTCATTTCCATGTGTTGTCTGTAGAGAGAGGTATATTCAGTTTAAGAAAAGATGTGCTGCTGGGATTTGATCCTTTATAAATGAGGTAGAGTTGGGTGCTTTCAACACTGACAGGCTGAGTCCAAGAAGCAAAGAGGTAAAAACAATTTAAACAAAAACAATCATCTGAATCATCAGTGAGGGGCTCTCCAATGAAAATGATTGCTGTGTGATTGCAGAGACATAGAGGAGGAGGATCTGATTATCCAGTGTGATACATTTGAGGAGTTCAAGATAGAAGATGATGAGGAATTGTTAAAGATATGTGATGGGATAAACATGAACGATCATCATGAGGTCTTTTCATCTCTCTTCAATAAAGTAAGTTGGCCCTCCTGTGGGGAGCAAGGTCGTGAATGGCAACGCTGACATACTTTGCTTGGAACCAGTCTGGTGCACAGCCTTACCCTTAATGGAAAACACCTTGTCTTCCAGGTGAGCCGCTCTCCAGTCTCCATCCAGCTGTTGTCCATCCTCCAGAGCCTTCTGCACCTGGAACCATCTCACCACTCCAGCCTCTTGCTATGGGAGTCCCTGGATGCTGTAGTGAACAGAGCCATTTTGCTCGCAAATGACAGTAAGACTGACATAAGAGTGGCATGTACTTCCAGCCTTGCACTAAACTCTTTTTTTTTTCCCTCCCACTGTCCAAAACCTGCAAAAGTCCTTCCCAAATGCACAGGAAAGAAGCTATGGGACATCCTAAGAAACGAACAGAAGCAGAGACAAAACTCATATATGACATGGGGTCAAGTCTTGGTGTAAAGCCTTGAACCTGCAGGTGCCAGTGAGAGCTGGCCATGTTTAGCAGCGTGCTCAGGATTTACTGCCTCACTGTGATGGTTAAGCCCTGACGCTGCAGTGAGCTTCGGGTGGTAGGAGTCAGTGGGACTTTCTGTCTTTGTTGGCATCCTGCTGCTGGTGCTGGCTAGCCTTCCGTGCAGTCATGCTCAAAACAGTGTTTATGGGTCTTGAGCTGAGCCAGGACCCTGGGAAGGAAATTGCATGAAAGGAAAAAGCGCAGTTCTGTAAGGTAGCTCCAGGGAGTGGGTTCTGCAGATCCGGATCTGGTGCTTGGGGGTTCAACAGCATGAACCAACCTCTGAGCCCCATCTCCTCCACTGACTCTCACCTGTTTTTTTAGTCCAAGGGAACACAGTTGAAGAAGTCATCGAGAGGTTGTTATCTATCAAGAAACATCCAAACAAGCAAAAGCGAGCTGAAAACCGTCTGTCCGGGAATACAAGTGAAGGTGTTCAGACTGAACTGGAAGTGTGTGCGAGTGCAGTTCAGAGTCCTGTGGGATCAACTAACCCCTCCAAGGCACCAGAACCTCCATCAGGGCCACCTGCTGCAGAAGAGATCTTATCCTCCCAGCTCTCAGCCTGCTCGGCTTCACCGGAGACGTTTACCCCTGCACCAAGCGCTGCCCCTGCCCCGGCACCTCCACCTCCAGCACCCCCTCCCTTGCTCCCAGGCATGGCAGCCATGCCCCCTGCATGCCCCATGGTGGATGTGCCTCCAGCCCCTCCACTCCCAGGCATGCCTTCACCCTCTGCACCCCCACTTCTTGGTATGGCAGCCATACCACCCCCTCCACCGCTGCCTGGCATGGCAGCCATACCACCCCCTCCACCGCTACCTGGCATGGGGGGCATCCCACCCCCACCCCCACTGCCTGGCATGGGGGGAATTCCACCCCCTCCACCACTACTCAGCATGGGGGGCATCCCACCCCCTCCACCGCTGCCCGGCATGGGGGGCATCCCACCCCCTCCACCACTGCCTGGCATGGGGGGCATCCCACCCCCGCCGCCTCCCCTGCCCGGCATGGCGCCCGCCCCAGGAGATCATATAGAAGCCATTGTGGCTGCCCAATTCAGTTGCCCGGTCGGCTCCAGCAGGCCCATCCGCAAAGCGGTGAAGACACCGACACTGAGAATGAAGAAGTTGAACTGGCAGAAGCTGCCCTCCAACGTGGTGAGAGGTGGGTGCCCCTAACATAAAGTCGCTGCTGCTTTTTGGGTGACCCAAGGAAAAAACAGTTCATCACTTTCTCTGACTGCGTCAAATCTGGTTGACTCCATTTAGAAACAGAACTTTTCTGATTTCCATTATATCTGACCTATAAAGCTTAACCAAAAATAAAAAAGTTGCATTAAACTGGTAATTTCTAATGACCATTCCAGCTAGATCAGTAGTTTGGAACAGCTTGTTTAGAACTAAAATCCTTTGAAATTAAAAGCAGGGGGAGGGATGGGAAGATTCCCCTAATCCATCATGGCATGCCCTGGGCTTGGGTTTTCAACAGGTTCTGATCTGGGTTCAAGACTATCTTTTCCCCAGTTCATATATACTTGCATCTGGGTTTGTGAAAGTCACGACTAAGAGTGCACATCAGGGTCAGGTACTCTGGAAAACTGTCATGGTGAAAAAAATGGCAAAGGTCATGGAGAGGGGACAGCAGCCACAACTCAAGAAGAACTCTGAAAGAGCTGAAGAGCCACAAGAAATATTGACTTGTTTCTCGATCTGTGGGTCACATTTCCCTTTCCTAATGGATCCAAAGAGGAGCCTGAAATGTGAGAAAAAGCAACGGTAAGCAAGGTCAGCCTCGACCTAGACAAACAACCATCCGCTGTATGGAAGGTGGCATAGGTAAAGTCTAAATAATGCACATTTTTAACCACAAGGGCAGTTCATTGCTGGGATTTCTCCGTAGAGATTTCTATAGCCAAGTTTAGGTAATATTCAAAAAATATATATTTTTAAAAGTGCAGTGGGGATTAATTCATTAATTCAAATAGCCCTATATCCAGCATTCCATAAGGAGGCTAGATTATAACATGGAAAAAATAGGAAGGTCATAGTTGGAAAATAGCCAAGCCATGACTGACTGATCCTTCTGCTGCCATGCAAGGAACCAAAATAATATCAAGCATAGGATTAGGAAAGAAATGACTGAGGCCCTTCTCATGTTAACCCAATTTGTAACCCAGTCGTGGAGGGGAATGCAGTTTTAGGGAGCGGATGGTGGCTGTATGACCTTTGCCTGCCTCATGCTTCATTTTCTTATCAGCACATTTTAGCCTAAAGTACCAAACCGTACAAGAAGATATCAAAGCACCACCAGGATAGGTGTCTTTTTCCTTCCTAGCACGTAGTAGTGTCCATAGTAACTACTTAAGCAGTAATTGTGAGTATCTTCACATTTTGGAGGGCTCAGTACATTGTCTAGATCGTTCCTAATGATTCTGGCGTTGTTACTGAGTTTGGGGGTCCTTAACTATTTCATTCATTTTCTGAGGAGTTTCCCTTCTAGCAACTCATGTTGCCCGAAAAGCCATGAGCTTTTGGCTGCCCCTGTAGCCTCTCTGAATATCTTTATCTTTTTTCAGAAGGTCACTCGATGTGGGCTTCAGTGAGTAGCAGCAGCGAGGAAACCATAGAGCCCAATTATACAAGCATAGAGCAACTGTTTTGCTTTCCGCAACCAACCCCCAAGGAGAAAACGGCTGCACCAGTGAAGGCAGAACCGAAGGAGGTGAGGGGGTCGTTCTCGTTCTTTAGAATAAAGATCACTGCAGACAGCTCATCTAATACCAAATATCTTCTTTTTCTTTAATGAAGATCACATTTTTGGACTCCAAGAAAAGTCTCAATTTGAACATATTTTTGAAGCAATTTAAATGGTAAGATATGGCTAGTTTTCATGATAGTTGCCAAAACTTTGAGCAGCTTTTGCCTAGTAAGGTGCTTACAAAATCTGTTCCAGCCATTGTGCTTTTGTGATCTGTGTTACTGAAACATCTTAACCTTTCCCAGCTTATAATATACTGTCTTTAAAAGACTGGGTCTGGGGGTTTATTTATGTTTTTACATATAACATTCCTGTAAACTGGAGAAGGCTTTACATCTCCTTCTATAGAGGAGAAGCTGTGGCACAGAATCATAGGGTGATTTAGGTCATAAAAGACCTCTGTGGAGCAAACCTCTACTGAAAGCAGAGCCAACAGAGAACTTAAGAATCAGGGATTTTTTTAAAAACAATCATCAAGTACATAGGAACAGGCATCTAAATTGCAGGATTAATCCCTGGCCCTGAGTCATTTGACCAGAGCCAGAAACAAAACTTTGGGTATAGCAGGGTTTTGACCTTACAAGTCCCAGGTTTCTGAGTTAATCGCTGTGATAAGCTTCCTCTTGGATTACTGTGGCCCTTGTTAGGAAAGCATGGAGCACTTGCATGGATATGTATCTCAATAGCATGTGCTTGTGGAACAAGGGCCTTTGAGTGACTGCTGATTCTGCTCCTCCTCCCTGCAGCTCCAATGAAGAGGTGGCTGCCATGGTCCGGAACGGGGACAGGACCAAGTTTGATGTTGAGGTGCTGAAGCAGTTGCTCAAGCTGCTGCCTGAAAAGCATGAGGTGAGGTCAGAAATGTGGTTTGCTTAATTTGCACAGCTGTAAATGCAGTGCAGTCCTGCAGTCTTGATTCTTCATTTCTCATTAGATAGAAAACCTGAAGGCCTGCAAAGAAGAGAAATCAAAGCTAGCAAATGCGGATCAGTTTTATCTTCTCCTCCTTCAGATTCCCAGGTAAGGGAGTTAGTCATGAACTTAAGCCGAATGTTTTTCTGTGTTTACCTCTAGCGGTTTTAAGTTTCTTTATAGGAACCTCACAGCCAAGAGCTGATGGATATACTAGTGGATTCCTCCTTCTACCTTAGGGGCATCCCTTCTCTGCTACCCTTGGATGAAAGACTATCGCTGCTCCAGCACCTCCTCTCCCTCTGAAATAGCAGAAGCTGGCCCAGACCCGGGGCTAGATCTCCCTGAGGAGGCCATGTAACTTACTGGAAGTCATGTGGGAGCCTAATGCAATGCCAGGAAGGGAAAACCCAGATCTCATGTAGTGGTCAGTCTGCTGACCTTAGTGCATCAACAGAAACTACATCCCAGTGACTGGTTCCCTCCACAAGCCACCCGCAGAGGCTTGATGTGAACATGTCCTATAGCAATGTTGTAGAGTTGCCACACTTCCAGGAGATGTGGGAAGAAGGCCGCTATGCTGGCCAAGATCACAATACCGTGAAGTGTGTAATCGATCTCCTTCCTTAGCTACCAGCTGAGAATTGAATGTATGCTGATCTGTGAAGAAACCAACGTTGTGCTGGACATGATTCAGCCAAAAGCTGAAGTCATCCGGAGAGCCTGTGAAGGTAAATGAGCTGACCCTGTTTCTTGATGTTATTTCCAACAGTAAGCTGCAGTGTGCCAGAAAACCTCTCCTATGTACAATGAGGCTACCCAGCACGACAGCTCCCCTCCTGCAGGCTGGTCACTGGTTCACTACAGAATACAGGATGCAGCTCTGGGTGTCCCCGCTGGGGGCCAAAGCCCTTTGTAGGACTGGAGATCACTTTCCCTCACCTTCAGTCCTGTTTTTCTGCAGCAGCTGTATTCTTCTGAAACACTTTCAATAGTGACGCGTGGGAAGCTCATCAGCCCTTTCAAAGGAGCTGACTTTAGACAACAGAACTAGCCCTGTTACAGCTAATTCATCCAGTGTTATTTGCCACATGAAGATCTTCATGCAGCAGTTTCCTCTGCTGCCACAAAAAGCATACCCCAAAACTCCCCCAGAAAACAGCAACACTTCAGTTTTCCCTGACTGCAAATGGAACCAAAAGAGAAAGTTTGTTATTTTGGGCTAAAAATGGCTGATGCTCAAATTTTGTAGTGATGGAAGTATCTGAATACATGGAGCGATTACACAAGAAGTCTCTGCAGTTACACAATAGGTCCCTGTTTCCTGTGGCAAAAGCTACTGGTCACACTCAGCAGAGTCAATTAAAGTTAGTCAGATACGAAAGAGTGGAATGGAAAATTCAGCAGGCAGGGGGAAAAGAGGTATAAAATCCTTTTGAATGGTTCGTTCTCAAGATCATCCACCTAGTGGAAGTAAATGTCACCTATGGCGATTTCTAGATTTCAGATCTGTGCGTCTAGAAGTCCCTGCTTTGGCTTTGCCTGTGGGAAGCATGTACAGAGATGCCTGCCTGGGAACTGGTTCCAACCCTCTAACAGCAGCAGAGGGAGCCCCCTATCCCCTTCTTGGCACTGTCAAGGGCCACCTGTCCTGAAGAGCCAGTTCCACCAAACCCTGTGGTGGCTTTCTCCAGCTGGAGTTACAACTGCCTGCTGGAATAAATTGAAACTTCCTCCAAAAGTTTCTTCCAAGCAGCCCACTTGTCCTCTTAGAGCTGTTCCTGCCTCAAAGCTGAGTATGTTAGAAAACGTGCCACTGCAGCACCCTATCTTAAAAGTAAGGACAAGGACTGTTTCTTTCATGCACTGGCCATGCAAGAACAAGAACAGGATGAGCGTGTCTGGTTTTATCAGCTGGCAGGTATTCACAGAGCTGTCAGAACTGGCTTTACTGCACAGCTGAACAGGCTCTCAGAGACTTCTAGAATTAAAATTTTAGCTCAATTATCCTCACCCATACCAGTATAAATCTGGGATACTTCCACAGAAGGCGGCGAGTGATGACTGTTAGTAAGAAGAGCCCAACTGCAGATTGTATTACATTAGGAATGAGAGGCCAAAAGTAAAGAAAGAAAGAAACAAAACCCATCAAACCTTTTATGAAGCCCAGCTAGTGAAATTGAGTTTATTTAGAGTGAATTTCTCTTCAGGTTGGGCCATTGGGCCGCAAACCTGAAAAAATTCGGATTTGGTTTGGTGGAATTCAGAATTCCAATTTTAATCCAGTTTAGGAAACATTCTGGTTTGACAGAGGCTTTTAGTTAAAGGTCCTTTTTGTTTTTCAGATCTTCTGAACAGTCATCGTCTGCCACTCTTTTGTCAACTGATTCTCAAAGTTGGAAACTTTCTGAACTATGTAAGGATTTCTTCTGTCTTGTCTTCTGTCCAGTCATTATGATACGTGGATGATTCTTCTCGTTCAGGGTTGTTACGTTTGCCTTCTTTCTATCTTGCAGGGAAGTCATACAGGCGACGCTGATGGATTTAAAATCAGCACTTTACTCAAACTAACAGAAACCAAAGCAAACCAAACCCGCATTACGCTGCTCCACCATATTCTGGAGGTACCACTGCCAAGTGCTGGGCAATAGGGAAGGGGGAGGATTTTATCACAGAGTAACCATTTCTCCTACTCTACTTTCGATTGATGTAACATGCTCATATTCATATCCTTCCCGGCAAGCTACAGAGTGTTGCAAGTTGAGAGCGCTCGATCCACTTAGGCTAGTAGCACCTTTCCTCCAGCATCTTTCACCACAATTGCTGGAACTTCCTCTTTTCATATTTCAGCAATCTCTGCACATCAGCAGCTGCAAACCACAGAACATGCGGCTACCAAAATCATCTGTGCCACTTCAACCCCTCTGCCTTTGTACTGCTTTTCCTTTTCCACCAGACTATACTCAAGCTTTTCATGATCCCCACCAAGCGCCCATGGCTTTCTTATTCCCTGCATTGCTGGGTTTTTTTTCCTTCATATTCTGCTCTGACAACCTCATTCATCAAGGTCTCTCAATTCCAGTTACGCATGGTCCAGCCCCGGTTAGCTCGCAGTAGCTTCAGTAAGCATAGCCAAGGAAGTAAAGTAGACAAATAAGAACTGATTCCTTTTAATGCCTTGCTGGGACCGTAGGAACTGTCAGACTGCATCAAACCAGAGTCCTGCCTCCTGCAATGGCCAATAGTAGGTTTCTCAGAAGAAAGTAAAAGACATCCCCAGTAAGATAAAAACAGAGCACAGTGGCAGGTCAGCTTTGCTTTGAACTATGAATATTTCTAAACTTTCAGCACTCTAGTGTGTTTTTATAATGTGGAAGTAATGCCTTACCTCTCTGAATATACAGTCCTGTTTTGAATCCTGCTTGGCTCTGCAAGACAAAGCAGATTACAGGGGGGGGGGGGGTTAGTAGCAGGATGTAGGCGAGGCATCCTTGCCCAGTACTTCTGCCCATTGCTCTTCCCACCTGGCTTCCTCTCTCAGGTCATGGCATGCAATAACATTTCTTTCTTCTGCTTCAGGAAGTAGAAAACAGCCACACGGACCTCCTGGAACTGCCAAAGGACCTTGAATATGTTTCGAAAGCAGCAGGGTAAAACAGTCTCATTTCCTTCAAAATAAAATTAAAACAAACAAACAAACAAACAAACAAAAATCCCATGCACATCAATAATATACCAGAAATTAGAACACACATACAGCTGGTGTAGCACATTAACAAGATAGCATTTTATTTAGTTTTACCCAAAAGATTTGGCTGATGAATGCTGAAACCACTATAACATACAATAGTTCTACTACAGCTGACAACACTTAGAGGTGAAATTTGCAGTTAATACTGCATCCCAGACCTTCCCAAAAACTGCACTGCTTTTGCGTGAGCAGGATCGTCTTAAGTCCGGCTACCCAGAAGCATTTCTGAAGTGTCTTTAACCAGCGTGTTCTGGGAAACTAAGCTAACGCCACGCACTGAGGGGAGCGTGGAGGTGGAGAATAGCCCTTTGAATGGTGAACTTTTTTGGCATCCATCTACTTAATAGATAAAGCTGTAGGTAGACCTGGCCATCTTTTCATAAGTACCATGGAGGAAGTACCATTTTCACGAGCCCAGACTGCATAAAGGGTTCAGAGCTCAAGATTCAGACAGCTCTACAGTTAGTCGGTGAAATGGTGGGGAAGAGAAGGACAACCAAGCCACCAGCTCAGATGAGTTCTCTCTTCAGAAGGCTGAGGATATCATGGAGTGAACTAATGGAGGAGGGCTCTGTGTATTTTCAGAATTAATCTTGACATTATACACTCGGAGTCCAGTGCCAATTTAAAGAAGTTGCTGGAGCTTCAGCGAAAGATCTCATCATCAGATGACGATGTGAAACAACAGTACGAGAAACCTATCCAGGTCAGTGAATGGAGTTCCCTCATATCTTCCGCCTTAAAAACACACACACACACACACACACACACACACACACACACACACACACACCCACCCACACCCAGCCTGAGCCACTGCTCTGTGTATATGTAGCTGGGGAGGATCATGAGAGGCTGAAAAATTTTGCCACCAGATACGCTCTCGGATTTGGAATTAGGCTGTGATACACACAACCCATTCATATTAATTTGCTATCTCCCCCCCAGGCCCCAGATGTCTTTTGGTAAAGCCATTTCTTAAGGTGAAGTGGTCCTTCCAGGGTCCAGGCTCCAGTGGAAGCCGGGACCCTGCCCAGGCTGCTCTCTGCACTCTGTTGTGCAGCTCCTCACTCTGTACAAGCCGACATGTTCACCTGCAGCGTGGATCACCAGAGGAGATCCCCTCTCTTGAGATTAGGCTTTGCATTAAGTTTTCCGTGCCCTCCTAGTACCACCCCTAGAAACTGGCACAACTCAGTCACTAGCAGCAAAGCTCATCTCAGTGTCTTTGTGCTGCATAAGCTACAGTTAAAACGCAGGGCCCTAGAGCCCTGTTCGAAGTTCTTATATTGTCATCCCTTTTTCTTTAGTTGTCCTTCACTCATTATCCTCTGGATGGCATTTTACTGTGTACACTAAATGCATTTCAGGATAGCATTGATGCCTCTAGAAAGCTGGAAGAGGAATTCGAAACCATTGAAAGGAAGAGAGAAGAACTTGCAAATTATCTCTGTGAAGACTCAAGCAAGTTGTCCTTAGAGGACATATTTAACACCATGAAGACCTTCAGAGATCTCTTCATCCGAGCCTTGAAGGTTAGCATTTGGGTACACAATGCTAAGCAACCCCAGGACTGGTGCCTGCCTCTGCTCAGATAGATGGGGATGGGATGGACCCTTGGGCCCTGCAGGGAGAGGGTGCTGATTATGCCTCCTTCCTTACAGCAGGTGGCATTAAGTCACCGGGTGAATTGGTGTCTGAGCCCCGTGGCATCTGCATAGCATCAGGCTGGGTGCAGACAGCTAGACCCCACCAGAGGAGTCCCCATTGACTCTTTCCTGCTAAAGCCTCTCTGTGCCTTGTATTAACCCCGTGACAGGAGAGATCTGTGGCTATATTCTCAAGGTGGTGCCCAGGACTTAAATGGCAGAGCCAGGACCAGCTCTAATGTCTTTGCTCAGGAAGGTCCAGATTCACAATAGCATTGCAGAGCCAGACCCTGGAGATTTGTGATTTTTCATGCAGCTTTGGTTCTAGATTCACAAAGATGCTTTGGAGTCAAGTGCATAGGTTTTAGAGTATCAGGATTATAAAACTTAATCCTTACCTCCAACCTGAGCAAACAGGCTCAGAAAGGGGATGCAAAAAGGAGATGTGGTTAAAAGGCCACAAGTCCGGAGCAAATCGTGGCTTCAGTAGCTTCCACATTTGCCTCAGCTAGTCAGAGGAGCTGCAGTTTGGTAGCTGTGTTAGGTAGATCACTGCTGCCACCTGCTATTAGGAATGGGCAAAGAGTCTTGGACAAGCTAGCAGTCTCCCTCCCACCCTCTTGGAAAGACAGTGTGTAATCTTAGTACCTGTTTTTACTTACTGAGGAGGATAGAATCAGAATTTCCCTTCCTCCTTTGCAACCATCTGCAGATCATCTTTCTCTTCATTGGCTTTTCTACAAGATATTTAGCCAACCTTCTCATGCCCCCTCTTACCTAACTGCAGGAAAACAAGGACAGAAAGGAGCAAGCTGCAAAAGCAGAGAAGAGGAAGAAACAGCTGGAAGAAGAAGAGGCTAAGAGACAGAAGGGAGAAGATGGAAAAGTCAGTAAGTATCTGAAAGGGTTTCATTAAACAGAGAGGGACATGTTATCGCAAACTGGCTAGGAGAACTGATAGGAGTTTTTTTCTGTTCTTGTTTTAGTGGACCAGGAGTGGTAATTTATTTTGTGGGTTTTTCAGGTGCTGGCTCACTGAAAGCTTTTAGGTGCCTTACTGCCGTAGCTGAGAATTGCCTTTCTACAGTTACAGCTGGAGCAAGAACTTAATTTTTGTTTTTCTGACTGAGCAGGGGAGGAAAAATCTCAAATTGAAACATTTCAGTTATTTGAACATTTTCAGTTTCTAACAAAACTTTTGAATCCCCAGTTTAACAAGAGACATTAGACTTTTTCCCCCAAAATTCCCAGAGCACTTGAGTAGTCTCACCTCAGATTACCAGAGGCTGCAGAAGTTCCAAAAATATTGCAGATAACTGAAATCTGCCTTTCTGTGGGTGAAAATGAAAGGCACATCTGAAAATTAAAACTAGGAGAAGCTAAGAGGAAAGAAAAATCAAGATCATTTTCTCCCCATTCAAACAAAAGCAAACAGCCCCACCAACATGGATAGCAAATTGGAAGTGTTGGCACAGCAGACATCGCTAGGGACAGGTCAGGGAGGAGAACGAGCCAGTCTGTAGTGGCTGGGGCTTTGGGCTGTACCTGCAGACTACAGCTCAGACAAGCTGCAGTGGCTGCTGTGGCATGCCCCGAGTGACAGCCCAAGGTGCTCAGGTAAAGGACAAAGCCAAAGTGCAACCTAGGTCTTCTGAACCCTGGAGCTTGGTTGTGGTTTCTTTCTGCAGGACTTGCAGCCTTGTCACAGGGGCTGGTCCACAGCGGGATTTTGCCTCGGCACTTTTGCCCCATTGTCATTTGCAGCAGGGCAGCAGGTAGCAGGCAGGATAGCATCGCTGCACCTGCCCATGGGCAGGGCAGAGTCAGAGGCCTTCTGCCCTGCTTGGTGGGGCATGTTGGTAACACTCGTCTCTCTATCCCAGTTAAGAAGGGAGCGGTGAAGCAGGAGGACGTGTGCGTCATCGATGCATTGCTGGCCGACATAAGGAAAGGGTTCACGCTGAGGAAGACAAAGAACAGACACGAGTCGGATGCGCTTCCTAAAATCTTGCCAGTGGAGAGCCCAGAGGAGAGCCAGCCTGGTAAGGACACAGACTTGACTGTACCTGCAGCTGTTCATTCCCATCTGCCTCTGAGCATGAGCCAAACACACAGGCAAGAAGTTTCCAGCATTTGCATTTGGGGCATTTTATTTAAGGAGGCTCTACAGCCAGTGCAATGGAGAAGAGAAGCAAAGAGCCCTGCGCTGTTGCCAGCCAAGCCTGCTCCTGAATTAGCAGCAATATATTTGTCATAGTGTGGCCTTGCACCCACATTGATAAACCCTCTGAGAGGCATGGCCCATGGCTCAGCTACAGTACCATGCTGATGGGGCTCTGCTGCTTCTGGACCCACACTGGTGTCGTTCCCACGTGAGGCCCCCCCCATGCCACTGAGTCTCACTAGCACAGCTTGTCACTGCCCTGGAGAGCGCTGCACCATGCCCCAAGTCCCCATTTGGATGTCTAAAGCAGCCCTTAAAAAAAGGGCTACAAAACCCCATTTGCAAAAGGATCTAAATCCCAACACTTTTAGGTACTTGTTAGGAGACAGCCCAAGAGGACTTCAGCAATTTTTTTGGCTCGTGACCTCAGCGCTGACACTTACTGCACCTTAGATGAGCACACAGTCATTGGCCCACCGTAGGGCCTGGCCTGTGCACAGTGGCTCTCCTGGGATGCTTTGCCAGGGCAGGATTAGGCTGGAAGAGGCCTCAGTAGCGGGAAGGGGGCAGGGGTTGAAGTCCTCTTGCAAACCAAGCCAGCAGTCCCAGCTGGTTCAGGACTGTGCAGGCTGGTTCCCTCTTCCTGCCATAGACTTTCAGGCACCCCTCTTGCAGCTCCATTGACTTCCATGGAAACCAGCCAGTTGGCAGCAACGACACATAAACACCTGCTGAAAGTGGAGCAGGTGCTTTGCTGCGCTGGAGCCTTGGAGTCCAGCTGAGGTGACCACCTCGTGTGTAAGAGGGGATGTCACTGTGCTAAGGAAGCGGTTCATCCTTGGCTGTACAATAAAATGGTGCTGCCTATGCATAGCTGCTTTGGGTTCAGCGCACCCTTTGCAGGCAGCTGCAAGCTTTTGTCCCACTGAGAGAAACACCTTGGCTGATTTCTGGTGTAATTCTGCAGCTGTGCCTGATCATGTGTTTTTTGTTTAAAGGAAAGAGCATTAATGATCCACAAGCAGCAGAAAAACAAATCAATAATAAGAAAAGGCAAAGCAGCAATGGTCGTCCCTCAGAAAGCTCTCCCTCCTCAGCCACTGCCCTAACAGAGACAGGTAAAGATGTTACAAATGCCTCAGCTTCAAACCAGGCTTTATCTAAAGAAAACACTGAAGGAAATTTGCCACCAGAGTCCCAAACTGAAGGCTCATCTGTCAGCTCAACGGAAGTTGATGGGGCCGGTCAGCCCAAGCAGGGAGCAGGCATGCAGCAGGCAGACGGCTTGGTAAGCCTGCAGGAGAACACCGAGAGCGGCGTCATTGCCTTCTCTGCCACCAGTATAGGCACTGGGATAAAGTTCGCGAGCAGCAGTTTGAGCACTGTTCTGAGAGACCAGCTCAATGGGTCCGTTTCTCCAGAAGACCAGGACAACGAATCCCAACCTGATGGTTCAGAGAGCGTCAGGCCAGCTAACGAGCCAAGCAATCCCCAGCTAAGCAAGAATGGAGTAGATCCTGGCAGTGCTCAGTCCACTCCCTTTGATGAGGCTCATCAGGCAGGGTCAAGAGAGATGGCGAAGGAAAATGAAGACCCTGGTACAGACTCACTGTTGGACACTTCTCAAGAGAAGTCCTTCTCAGAGGAGCCAGCCACCGATTCTTCCTGTTCAGCAACGCTCCCCCCTGGAGAAACTTATAGTGACAGGGAAAAGCAAAGAACATCGGGGAAACGGAAAAAGAAGAAGAGGCACAGCAAAAGCTACACAGGTAGCCTGTTTTATAGCATTCTGGGACGGAGTTAAATCAGGGAGACTTCCCAGTATGTTTGTATATCTCTGTTCCTCCCCACTTAGAGGTCCAGTGCTGTCCATAGGAGGCCCCCTATGAGCCTAGAGCAACTCTGTTTAATGGAGTTATTTTTTTTAATCTGAAAAAAGATTTAAAAAGAAAACGCAAGCATTGTTCATTCTCTTGACATTTATAAGTTGTTTATAAAGGGGTAATGATGAATTAATAATTAAAAAGCCCATTACACATCTGCAGTAAAGATGGCAATAAGCACATCTGTCAAATGCGCTAAAGACAGCTACAAGCCACGGTTATGTGCAAACAAGAGCTCCATCAGACTCCAGAGCAGTGATTAAGAGCAGTTAATACTGTGTGCTTAATCAGCGATCACCCCATCTCTACTCTTTATAAACTCATAAAGCCAGCAACATCAGCACTGCTGTGATTTTTTTTCCCCTCTCATAAGCCTTGTTGCAAGAGCTCTTTGCCTGCAGTAACCAGAAAACATGCCCCAAGTGTACTTCAGGAGGCTCCTTCTGAACATCAAGCCTTTGAGCTGCAGGGTAGGGGTTCAAAGCCAACAAGTGAAAACAGTGTCTTGCTGATGCTTGTGCAAAGGACTGCATTCAGCAGGCTGAATCAATCCCTTGTCCTGGGCTGCTGCCCACTCGTTCAGGAGAGGGCAGGTCTCCCCTTCCCTGCTCTCCTTGCTCCCTTCCAGCAGGAACCGTGGCCTGCGGGAAAGGTGGAGCCCATCCAGGTCTCAGCCTGAAAGCAAGCATGCACAGCCTGTCCCAAATCCTGGGAAGTGTTCCCAAGTCCCTCAAACTCAACAGAGCTGGAGTCACCCTTGGGTGGATATTTTATCCCAAAATAGAGGAGCTAACTCAGAGGGGAGACACTTGGGTCTGTCAGCCTTTTGATAGATACAATATATTGTTCAAAGCCTGTTTTTTGCAAGATCCTAGATCAACCAAACGGGCTGGCAAGTGGTAGAAGAAGAAATTTTTCCTTCCAAGGAAGGTGGAGGAGAAAGGAAGGGAGGTTTTGAATACCCACTGCTGAGGAAGACAACACAGTCTGAGCATCTACCACAAAGCTGCTTACCCCTATGGGGCTGGCAGGGCCGTAGTCATTTATGTTTCTAAACAGGTCAATTTCCCCCACTTAAAAGCAAGCCACAAAACAGAAGTGTTTTCCCAGAGCAGTGGTTCCCAAACTTTCATTCTCCTGAGGCTTTTCTGCAATGAGGATGAATTTCTCCTAGACCTCTTTCATTTCACACCCAGCCCCGATTCCCCCTTCCCTGAGAGCTTCAGATGCTTTCCCTGCCCCATAGCTTCTCCGTTCCCAAAAAGGGCAGAAGCGGAGAGACTGAGGAGGATGGAGGGAATTCCTCGCCTCTGCCCTTCCCAGGAGGTGACAGAAGGAACTGCAGCAAAGGGAAAACCTCGCGCTCTCACCCCTCACAGCCCTTTCCTGACATCTGTAATGAGTATTCCTGGCTCAAGGAACAGACCCCTGGGGCTCCCTAGGTATCCAGACACTGCATTTTAAGGACCTCTCTGCTACTAGGTAATGGGCTTATCCTAAGAAGTTCCCTATTGTTAATTTGTCTTGCTGTGATCACATATATTTAGTGTTTCTCTTTCATTTAAAAGCAGAGGTTGACACTGATACTGGAGATAATAAAACAAAAAAAGATTGTGTGGTACACTGAGGTATGTAAACTTGCAAAGACATTTTTTTGTGAACTAACCATAGCATTGGGACGTTACAAACTTAATCAGTTCTTGGCATATCAGCTAAACTCTTTGTCTTTGTGTCTAATCACAAATACATTTAAAACAAATTTGTTACTCTGATTCTTACTCTCCAGGGGGTTGATCTTGCGTTGAGTGGAGTCAGTGCGCCTGTCCCCACGACACAGGGTCACGTCCCACATGTCCGTCTTCTGTGTCAGTAGCAGTCAACCTGCCTTTCCCCGCAGATAATTAAAAGTTGTTGTTCTAACCAAGTGAATCCAGCTTCACGTGATAAACAAAGGCCTTGCTTTGATTCAGTTATTTTCTCAAAAACTGTAAAGATGCAATTTCAGTACCTACCTCTTGCAAAAAACGTTTGGTTTGCTTTCAGGGGAGCCACTTTCTATAGTGCTGTTTAAGTATGGGTATTTGGTATATGGAATAAGACGATGGACCTGGGGAGAAATACTGTTTGTGGCGAGATACCAGCCCCAGCTCAAAGCCAAATTCAATTTTAGAATCCTGATTTAACACACAAAGTAGTTCACTAGAGCAAACAGACCGTGCATACTTCCTATGTGCATTCATACAGTTTTCTGGGATGAGAGGGGAGAAGATAGTTTTGTTTTGACACCACAAAAAAAAAAAAAAAGGTTAACCCAATTTCAAATAAGAACGTATGTATCACGTCCCCTGCATCCTTCGCTGATGTTGGGAACCTACAGTCGTTCATCATGGGAAAACTTTGGGAGTCCCACCCACAGGACTCTCATTTATGAAAGTTTGCTTGTATTTATAGCGAGTGGAAAGACAAGCAAGAAACAGGAACAAAACATCCACTGTACTGAAATTGCATAGTTACTTGTTGCCCTTTCCATGCTGATGAGCATCTCTTATGAAATGAATCAATAACACCAAATCTCTCACTGTCTCGTTTCGTGAAAGGAATGTGTTTACTCCTCAGCATCCCCCGTGTCTGGGTACGTGAGCCAAGCAGGGCCGTGCTGCTCCCTTGCAGCCTGGGGCAACCTGCCTCCGTTCCCTCTCTTGGGAGGCTGGAACGGACGAAGCCCGGCGGGATTTCCACGCAGGGTTACTTATGTCCTGCGCTTGCAGCCTGATCTCTGGCAACAAAAAAATCAGCTCTGTTGTGGGCAGTTGCGCCCCAGGCTACTCCTGGCCTCCTCTTGGCCCCTTTCTTGCCACACCGCAGATTTACATTGAGAGGGAAGTTGCTTTGTTTAAGAATCCTAATGAAAATTTACAGTAAGAGCAGAAAATAGTAGGCATGAGGCAGAGGTAAGAAGCAAGCCAGGACCAGTGATTGTGCTAGACAGGGAGGGAAGCTGAAACCGTGAGTTAGTTATAACACTGGATATGTATTTTTTATGCAGAGGGATTCCATGCAGGCTTGAAAAAGAATCATATTTGAAAAACAAACAAACAAACAGACACAGGCTGCTTTGAATTCTCCTTAGAAGACATAGGAAAGCAACAGAGAGCAATACACAAAAAAACAGCACCTTTATGAAGCGGCTGAGAAACTTGAGGCAGGAAGGCAGGAGTTTAAGCGTATCCTTGAAATGCAACACCAAGCTGCAGCCGCATCCTGCCAGCGGCACCCTTGAGCGCTCCAGCGCCGGGAGGACAGGGACGAGCAGCCCCTTCCGATCTGCAATTCCTCCCCCCCTTTTTTTTTTCCCCCTCTTCTCCTACCTTTATGTCATTTGCCTATCTATATTAAAAAAGGGAAGGGGTCAGTCCCCACCTGCAAAGAGACGGCAGGGTTTGAGAATCAATTTTTTTTGTTTTGTTTTAATTTAATTCTAGAGAACCAGACGTTTCACCTCCCCTTCTGCAGGCTCAGTGTCACCTGCAGGCTGTGTTCTAATGGACCGTGGGGATGTAATCAGGCTAATGCTTGTCTTCCTTTGCCTTCACGTCTGTCATTAGAAGTGGTATTTCCTTCAGTCGTTAAGTGGGACAGGATCTTAAAAATGACAGTGTACAATCCTGTCTTGTGGCCGTCTTAACTCCCTCAAGAAACACCTCTGGGCAGCTGGGAAACTGCACACAGGACAAGGAGCAGGGCTGAACTCAGCACTGCAATTTTTCTACATTTGGCTCAGCAGGGAATTTCCTTTGTGCCCTGTGAATCTCCCTTTCCTTCAGCCAGGACCCAGCTGTGCTTGCCCTTATAACATGCAAGCTGGGCAGATACCCCACATCTGCATGCAATGCCACATAAGGATTTTGTTTCACCATGGTTTACAATGACACCCATGCCTAAACCACTGCCAAAAAATGCCAGCTCCTCTTTCAGAGAGATCAGGATCAGTCTTTAAATTTAGTAAGTTTAGTAATTTAAAATATAGATGCATATTGCAATATTCTGCTTGGAAAACACAAGAGTCATGTTATTGGATTGAACTAGCGCCTAGCTGCAAAGCAGAGTTGGCTACACTCTTGAACCGTACAATCAGTTCTGTATGTATGTGAGGTTTTTATTAACTAAATAAAAATGTAGATCTACCAGGTTTTAACTTATCTGATGCCGATTTCCCTAGAAGCACCCCAACCATTAGATACACACAGATGCAAAACCACACAGCTTCATTTTTATAGTTGTGACTACTTTGTATTTTCCTCTCCTCCTGCAGGTGTCACAGCAAGGCAGAAGAAATAATTGAGATGCAGTGAAATGCTAACAAATCCCCCCAGTGCTGCCAGTCTCTCGGAAGCAAAGTTCTGCAGTACCCAAACGCCACTTACAGTCAGTTTGTTGCAGCCGGATGCAAAGCTTCTCCTCGCACAGGCTTTTACTCCCTTCCTGAAGACCCAAAGAACCTCCCTGGAGACTTGAGCACCTTCAGCCCGTGCCTTACGTGTCCTCTGCCGAGGCCTGGTGCTGCGAGAGCTCCGCGCCCAGACGCCCCTCGAGATGTGGGGACTCTGTGTGCGGAGGGTTGCAAGGGTCAGACCTCGAACGAACTCTTCTTCGAGCCAAATCTTTCAGCTTGCTTTTAGGCAAGGCTCCTCTCGAAACGATAGTTGAGCTTGGCCCAAGAAAGCACTGCAGCACGTAGCCCTCTGAGGAATTTTAAAAATAGCAGTGCCTCGACAAATTAAGGGTGTGAATTTAGCACTTGTTGCACTGTTACGGGTGGAAGTATGTTGCTCCCTCATCACCCGCTGACAATTTATATTGGAGCAGATCCAAGACACAGTTCAGACAAATGTATTTTCACTCTCAGTTGTTTAAAACAAGGGAGATCAGTCACAGAAACAAAGCGTATGTATTTTATTAAACCTACGGCCATATAAACAGTGTCCAGTTCCAACCTATGCTTGTGTGCAATTAAGTGTAAGCATGTCAGTAGTCTTGCAGTAGTCTCACGTACAGATACATGCATAAACCTTTGGAGAATCGGGGCCTAAGTTCCTGTGACTAAAGCAGCAGAAAGAGGTTTTCCAGGGGGCTCTACTAGCTAGATTTTCAGCTCATCCTTTAGTAAATCTCTGGGTTTGAATATCATGCTCAGCTGCTTGCACTCAAAAGTCATTGTGTTCAAGTTGCAGAATGTGTAGTTTCATGTTACTGTTTTAAAACTAGGAGTGTGCAGTATTGTGTTTTAAAAATTCAGAGCTTTATTTCTCAATTAAGTTTTGTAATAACTTTGTATCATAGTTTTGTACATAGTTGTCAATTTAAAATTCTGTATGTTGAGTCTATGGTGTGATACTGTGCTGAAACATGCATCGATTGGAAGAGATTGTTACAGTTAAGAACTATGCCTTTATATGGTAACTCACTGTGTCTAGACTAACGTTCAGACTAAAGCTTATTTTGCTTTGCTTTGTAGGACTTGTAATCTATTTACTGAGAACTTTGCTGGACTAAGTTGGGAGTTAAACCAATTAAAATCACTGATGACTTTTAACAAAAGCATTGTTACAAGCATATTGAAAAACTGGTTAAAAGCAAAGATCAGTTTAGGATAGACACGTTGCAGATTCAGTTCCTGAGATCCTGGGGGGCAGCACAGCCCCGTTGCAGCTGAAAGCAGACAGCCCACTAGCAGAGGTGGGCAGAGCCCCACCATTTCCTGCAGAACTGCCTAACTTGCCCAGGTGTGACTCGTAGTACTAACGCTATCATGTTTACAGGTCTACCCTTTTGTCTTTTTTCCAGTCTCAGAACACATCACTCAAGTATCAATCGTTTCACTGTCATTTTTCCTGCTCTCATATTAGAGCCCAGGCTACAAAAATCTGAGTATCAAACATGTTTACCCAGCAGCTTTGCAACCTCTGAGTTTCCAGCAAGAGCCTACAGCCCAGAGTAGCAGCAAGTAGCCAGCCTCCTCCACCCCACAGCTATTTTACCAAAAGGAACAAGGTCATTTTGGGATTTCGGACTAGGGAGCCTTACCTGCTGATACTCCAGGCAGGCTGATTTCTTCAGAGGCTACAGCAGGTGTGCACATCTCACTCTGGTCTTTCAGCTACTCCTATTTGCATCTGAAGAGAAAAACCCTTTTCACAGGGCCGGGAATTTTATTTCTCTGCATTCTTAGCTTGGCCTTCAAAGAAACGGCGTGTGGCATTGTCTTTTCACTGGCCTCAAGAGTTTGCTGAAAAGTGCATTATTTTGAGCCACTGCTGGTTCTTTGTTCTGTAGTCATCTGTGAAAACTATATTAAATTGTCTATACAATGACATCCCGATGAGCAGGCCAAAGCACGGCACTTACTTAGAATTATTACTTAAGAGCAGCTCTGCTTCCATTGTAGAGATTATTTAACAAGAACAGGAGAGCAGAATCAGAGCAGGTCAAAGAAAAAGGTCCAGCTAGGATTTGCTCCATTTGTAACCTTTAAGTAAAGCTTGTGATCTTGAAGATTTTTTCAGTGATGGTTACAAGTTCAAACTAATTGCTGGTAAAAACAATGGCACTTGCAGCAGCTTCAACAGGTCTGTGCTCATTTGAGCCAATAGTGAGTTTTGACCTCAAAAAATAATTCTTGTAGTATATTACAGCAAATGCACATGGAATCCATTATGTAAACAAGCCTGTGAACATGACAAGTTTCTAGCTGTCAAATAACTGCATATTCCTAATTAAACACCAGCTATGTGATAAAACCAAGCTGTGGAAGAAATGAGCAGAGTTTTTTCCAAACACTTCACTAGATATGGGGTACGTTTAAGGGGATGGATTTTCAGGTTTTGATTTTGCTTTGTTTTTTTTAATTTCAATAATGAAAATATTTCAAAGTTTAGAATAAAAGAGATCAAAGTAACCGACACCTTTCCTTTCTTTTGTGGGGGTGGTAAGGGCCCAAATTATTTTTATGCTTTCTCTTCAATAGAATTGTAATTCACAATTAAGCTATGTTCTGATTCTGGATTCCAACCAGAACTGCTTATTAACACTATTTTACTGTACAGTTAAAAATCTTTTTCCTTAAGTGAAAAGAAAGACAAACAAAAAAAAAGAAAGTCCACCCTACTAAAAAAGCTATTGCTATAATCTTTGCTCACACTGTTTCAGGTGCTTCCTCCTCCTGTTGCAACCTGGCTCCCGTTGAAGGCCCTGATCATGCGAAGACTTAGCTACAGTACTGCAGATCCCAGTAGAGTCAGTGCAACCTCCAGTATACGTAGAGTCAAGCCTCTGTAGGTCTTTGAGGGGCCTGATCCTGCAAATAGAAATATCTTTGGAGCAGGGACTTTGTCAAACAAGCTGGTGAGTCTTGCTTGACACTTTACTGCCCAAAGTTGTCAGTGTTGCCCCTGTGCCGGAGGTCACTGGCCTGTACCAGGATCTGCAGGAACATTAGCTCATGCATCAGCTACTCCAGCACCGCGACGCTCGATCTCGGCCTCAAGCCCTGGAGCAGGTACCAATGCACTGTAGTTAGAGTACATCCAGCCTCTGCGCATCCAAAACTGGGCCAATGCCGTTCAGCTAGAGCATACCACCTGGTCCTCATTTACATTCAGTATTGCTGCAGGGGCTGAGAAATACCCTCTGTTCTCTTTGGGAGGGGACAGGATAAAATTCAGATCAAAGGAAAAAAAAAACCTAGGAGGGCTTTTCAGTAAAAGTAAGCAATTTTCTTCTGTCTAACCATAAAGCCTAGATCTACATATTTCTAGTTTTCTCTACACAGTGGAGACTTTGCAACGTATAAGCTTAACAATAATAAAATTAGTACCATGCCAATCTTATCTCTATAAATATATACATTTGTTAATAGTCACAACAATGAAATACAGGTGAACATGTTAGTCATGGGGATTATGCTCATCTGTTGCATCTGAGAGCAAATACATCCATGAACTACCCAAAGACAAACTCTTATCACAAAGCATGTTTTGTTTGGTTACATCACACTCAAGCTGTGGGCATGCTATGAAAAAGAGTTTTGCTGTATCTAGAACCTTGTCTAGAGAGGAAAAAAAAAAAAAACAAGGCAGCAATAGCGAATAGGCCTGCTCAGACATTTGTAACTGCTGTGCAGTGACAACCTCCCAGAATAACTATACTGTTTGCCAGATTTGCAATGTCAATGCAGCTCCATAGTGGAAAGAAAAAAAAAAAAATAGCAAATACGAAGTTCTGTGACATATACAGCTGCCTGCAAAGGTCTAGGTGCAGACTACAGCTTAACTACATGTAGTCAAACGACAGCCAACTCTTCCAAACCATGACCTGTCTCAAACCTACCAAACATCCAAAGATAAAAGCTATTACATCCTGTCACTAATCCCTTCAGATATGCAAACTGCAATTAAAGTAGTTTCAGGAATTCCTTTCCATTTTCAAAAGTATGAGTGAAATTCAGGGACATATTTTATAAACATGCACAGTGCCACGTGTCCTGTGTAGCCGGCCTCATAGTCTGCTAGTTATCTGCTCATTACTGTTCATGTCCTTTCATGCTCAATAGCTCCATGATGGTTGCACAGTTCTGGTTGAATCACATGCACTTCCTAAAGCAGGTTTCCCACAGAAGGGGAACGTTCACAGTCCACCAGGAGGAAAGCAGTGTACCACACTGATCTCAGAATAAGAGGCAGTCTCGCAAATCTAAGGCAGCACCTTGCAAAACATAGACATAAAAACCCACCAAGCTTCCTCAGTATAGTCTTATACTACATTCCAGCTCTGTAGCTCAGTCTCTACCCTCTACATAACCCTCTGTTAGTCCTAAAACCTGTCTTCGCCAACCTCCTACCTTTCACACCCCTTCTCTGCTTCTGTGTATACCATCACTTGCCTCACTGCTCTGTTGCAGGCATACAAAGACCACCTAAAAGCACTACTATGGCTAGTAGTAGTCTTAATAGCAGTCTCCCCTCCATGTTAGCCCCTCATAGTTTCTGCTGGCTCAGGATCCACCTGCAGCAGGTCCCAAGGCTCCTGCCTTATCTTCAGCAGCTGTAAAGTGCAGATAGTTTCCTTAAAAGGCTTTTTCTGTTCACACCATCCCTAGGGTCTAGCCCACAAGCATTAAGCACATAGATTTCACATGCATGCTCCAGACAGCACCACAAGTAGTATCAGAGCAGAAAGCAAGCCTTTCTGCCTTGTTTTCCATCTGCTTTCAGTAATTTAGTATGAAAGAATCAAGGCACAGCAGTAGCTGAATCTTAGTAAGGAAGAGGTGGGTAACTTGCTGGATTGCAAACGTTAAATAGCTTTTTGATAGCCAGAGCACTAAACTGAGACACAGGAGACCTGGGTTACCCAGATTTTGCCATCGACTTTCTGAATGGCTTTGGACACATCATCTTTCTGTGCCTCAGTTTTCCCATCTGTAAAAGGGGGGCAATCATATCTGAATAAAACAGCTTGGCAACTATTACTGAAAAACACCACAAAAGAAATATCATTAACAGTAAGCAAAAATCACTTTTTTTTCTCTTTTGTGACTTTGTAACACATGGATGCTACTGTAAAAGGAAGAGTGTAACTTTCAAAGAACTATCATTCCCCTAATACCCCCCTGAAACCCATATGAATGCATGTGAGAGGAGGAGGGTTACCCTTACCACAAAACGGAGTTAAATAAAAATTGCTTATCCAAGGAATGATTAAGTACTTTGATTTTTTCAATGTATTTTTTATCTTTGGAACAGTCATAAATAGCAGTGATCGCTGTTGGAAAGTCAACAAAGACTCTTAATGCAAGCAGAAGCCTGACCCTAAACAGTAGAAACTGCAGCCTTTTGTGGGTAACAAACGATCGCTCTTCTATTGGTCAGAAATCATTTATCTACGTGATTGAGTGATTAACCCCTCCCTAACTGATTTATACAGCCTGTAGTTAGCTTCTAGCCATTTAGCAAACAGTCCATCTTATTACCCTTTATTAGAAAATTTGACCCTTGTACTTACATTTTTGATGGTTACCTTTAAACTTTCCAGGGACACAATTTGTAATCCAGTTTTTAAAAAAAAGCTTTGGAAATAGTACGCAGAGGGAAGTGCTAGGTTTTCTGAAGTGTTCCCTGAAACTCCTGTTTCCAGTACAACAACGACTAATCAATGAGCTTCCAGCTACAAAGAAAATGAAGTCTTACACAATTACATAGGCCCACATCAGCCCATCAGCAACACCAGAAACAAAGGAATGATAGTGCTCATGTGGTCTTATATATGTGTGTGTAGGTGTATACATACATATTTAAAACCTACATAACCAACATACAACACATATTTCTAGGCTAATGAGAAGTGGGTCTATGTTCAGTGCATGGGTAAGTATAGAATGAAAGTCTGATTGGGGCAGTCTTTGAATATTAGTAGCTTCTCTAGTAAAACAAAAGGTAGAATAGCAGAGTACTGGAAACAGCTTCACAGTTAATTGCAGGTTCATTGACTTCCAGTTGGATCATCAGAGCTGGGCTAGCTACAGAGTCCGCTGCTGTTCCCTGCCCTGCCTGAATGGTGCAAGGCCATCACTTTGCTCTCATACTTGTCAGTAGCAAGCCAGTCCCTGCTTGGTTGCACTAAGGTATAATTTTCTTGCCAGAGATGGATTTTTGCATATTCTAGAAAGAAGTCTCATGCAGAGTTTTTTCCTTTAATATATCCATAAGCTCATTTGAAGAGCAACATAAGTTAAAGCTGCCTTGAAGTAATACCACAGCCTTAATCTTCCTAACTGCATGGATTTCACTACATAGTCTCAAAAGTATAATCTTTGAAGGTACGTAATTATAAAGCTATTTATCATTCAAAACATATTAGCTATGTTTCTTGTGAAGTATTCTTATTTCATTAGGATTTAAGAACAAGTCTTTCCCTTTATACAAACTCTATAGCAATTTAGAAGAGCTCTCTGATTAAAAAAAAAAAAAGTGCTTCCTAATTAATAGGCTTTCACCAATTCCTCCAACAGCTTAATTAATTCACATAAGCAGCAGAAATTTCACATGATTATTTCTAATAAGAATTTTTTATCAGCTCATTTTACTCCTAATATTTCTAGCAGAAAGTGGATTATTCCTCATTAGGCTCTTTCATAGTGCTGAATCCCTCACTTGTCCTGCTAGGGTAATTACAAACATCTGTACAAGTTTAGCACAAAGATTGTGGAGTCCTAAAGGGGATACATTAAGTTGTTTGCATAAATTAAATGCAAGCCTACTTTACCTTTGGGAAAATGTTAGTGCTTATTTGTCTGAAAAAATATTTATGGAAAGCGACAACAAATTAATTCAAGTAAACAGCAAATCCAGTTAGTACTCATTTCCTATTATAGGTCTTTGGTTTAGCTATTTTAAGTACAGTTTTTAACTGGTTCCATTTTGTATGTAAAACAACTATTATTTTGTAGTTGATTTAACATTTACTGGTTTTTAATGTAAGACTTTTTTACTAAATCAAGATTAAAAACATAAATCAAATGTTTATGGCTTCCTTTTGCCTTGGAACAGTTTAGCTCACAGCGTAGCTGAGGCTGTCCTAAGACGGGACACTACCATCAGAGGGAACTGCTAGGCTTTAAAGACAAAATGTTTCAAAGTATGGGAGATGTTTTAAAAGCACACTATGGAACAGAAATGCATCAATTCCAGGTTTTAATGAAGCTCCCTTAATGACTTAGGCAGACAGAACTCTTTACCTAAAGTGCTGTGTCAGGAGAATAATGGTCATTCGTAAGTATTAATTTAGTCCTTTGGGAACATAAAAATGGCATATACCTACTAAGTCTCTGGTTCTCCACTCAGCATAAAACTAAAAGTACCCATATAGCTAAATCTGTTAAAGCCACTGGTACTACTAACGTATGTTTTGTTAAAGGCTTGCGTAAGGGCTGGGATGATGTGGGTCTCTTGCTGTCTATTTGAGATATTTTAAAAGGCTACATAAACTGCACTACTTCTAGCATTTTGATAGTTTGCTCATCATTCCCTGTTTAACACGCAGTGCTATTACCACTGTTGAAGAAGATTGCTGTGGAAGTTAGCTAAAGGAGACAAATCACACACCAACCATAGCCACTGAAACTGAGATTAAATGTCCTAGGACACCTTCTGTCCATAAAGATGGACATTTTTGCAAAAGAAAACTCCTCTCTATAAAGCAAATACAACCAGGCCCTGAGCCTGCAAGTACCTCCACTGACATGCATATTTAAAATAGGACATTTGTCCAAGCTGAAGACCGCTTTTGCAGCCCCTTCACATAACATAGTTTTCTGCGAGAAGCTCTAAGAGAAATTGTACCATTTGAGCGCAAGAGTTAGGATCTACCCTCTATTAAAATTTGGTTGAAAGGCAACGTAAGACCATTTTAGTCATTTTTAAGCTTACCTGTCACTCTCCTGTGTGGTTGTAGACTCCTAAGCAGCCTAGGCTGAGTTTTCCTCAGCTGTAGCTTGTTTAATTTATTAGGTCAAAATTTCTCTCAAAATCCCCACCCTTCTCCACTCAAAGTAAGTTGTGGTTAGGGAGTTCTTCAGGGCTTGAGAATGAGTGAGTGTGTCCCCGTTGTCTGAGAGGATACTTTCATGCAGCAATGACTGTAGCTACTTTTGTAGCAGGAATTCACTTACCCCTTTAAGAGAAACATCCCACTGAATAGCTGAACAGCAAGGGGGGGAAAAGCAATCAGAAGGCAGGTAGAGATTTACAATGCTGATGGTATTTGCTTTTCTGTTCTTTATATGCCTCAACAAAAAGGTAGAAGGAGCAAGAGAAATCAAAGAGGAGCCTTATGGTGATGCCTTACTCCTGACATGCCCAGCCAAAGCCACCGTGCAATGTCACTTGTGTTCCATGTATAGCAGATAGAGCTGTTTCTCCCATTCGCCCTAAAGGGAAGGGCACTGTTACTTTTGTGTTTCTTTGTGGGAGTTAGCAGGAGCTGGCAGCTGGGGCGGACCTTGCTGATCTGTGCACCTCACTTTTTTCTTGTAGAGCAGGAAAACAGGACTGGAGAAGCCATGGAGAACTCACTACCAAGCAAGAAGTGTCTAAATCACCATAATTCAGTGCCCAGGAGATCTGTTCAAAAAGTGAACAAATGCATTCAAGTTGACATGGACTTGGAAGAGGAGAACCACAGGGTGGATCTGAGCCCTTCTCCAACAACCTGCCTTTCTGAGAAGCCACACCAGTCTCCAGGGAACACGCTACCTCCCCAGCAAGGTGTTTCTCCATCCTCCTCAAAACAGTCTGCCACGTTGGCTCTGCAGCCATTGCTGCCAAGCCCTCCACCCCTACCCCCTGGACGCAAGATGCCCCCGCCGCCCCTTCCCATGCCTGCTATAAACACCCCGCCAGTCCCACCGCCTCCGCCGTGCAGTAATCCTGACTGCAACCATCTTGCCTGTGGATGCGCTGGGCACCCCTACCCTAAGAAGGCAAAGACACCAACGCTGAGGATGAAGGTGTTTCACTGGCAGAAGCTCCCCTCTGATGTGGTGAGACGTACGTGCTTGTAACACTGTGCTGGCTGGTTCATTTACTGCACATTTGAACAAAAACAGTAATGTTAGGGGTTAGAACTTGACTCGGTAAGTCAGGCTGCACACACGGTCCTGTCACTCTCTCTCAGTCCTACCAAAAAATTAGTCATTACTAATAAATTGATAAGTCTTGGACTTGGCTGGTAAGTGGAGGAAATAGTAGTTTGGGAAAAGCACAGAACTGAGGGTCCAGATCTGTTTGTTGCTGCTAAAAGTGACCTTTATTACCCACTTAGCCTCTCTCTCTGATCTGTTAAACTGTTGTTGTGAATCTGCTCTAATGAAGGTTTACAAAACACTCGGAAGTCCACTAAGTGGAAAGATCTGTTGAACAGTACTGTGGTTTCTCCTAAATGAACTCACAGTTCCTCATCAGTGATTTGCACACTGCTGCAAAACAACACGAAAGTCTGTGGTTAACATGCGGTCTGCCAAAGGGGTTTGCAGGGCCTGTTCAACCTTTGGCAAGGAATAGGTCCCTCACGTAAGACTGTGAACTCACTTTCCATTTCTGCTGCAGTTTTTAAAACTCATTTCACAGACTACGTATTTTGTAGGAATTCTCCCTTGAGCTCATCGCCAAGTGGCAGAGCAGGACATCAGAGGGATTCTTTAAAAAAAAAAATGAAGTGAGCGTTTTAAGAACTTGTCGCTCGGATAAAATAAACAAGTGTGCAAAAAACAGTGTGGGCCACTGTCTGCTTTCTTATGCAGAGATACAAATTCAGATTCATTCCCAGTGTCCTCAGTGACATTGTTGCAGTCTCTCCTGAAGGAAAAGGAGGTGAGATGCTTTGTTAAAAATTCTAATGTTGTAGATAACTTCATGTGTTGAAGTGCTATGTGTTATTTAGATGGTTCCTAATGATTCTGGCAATGCTGCCGGGCTTGGGAGTCCTTATCTCTTGCAGGGAGACAATTGGACACAACATCCCCTGTGTGGGTACCAGAATCGTGCAATACGTAGACCATCAGCAACAGCAAAAAAGAAGTTGGAGCAGCCTATTAAGTTTATCTACTGCCTTCAGCTCACTGAACCACATGTAGTGGTAATTTTCCAGGTTTAATTAGCCTTCAGTCCTTTGGGATGCTATCTGTGGGAGCTGCCACTCTTAAATAATTAACATTCGTCCAGGACTAATGAGCCTCGTATTTCATTCATCCTCTAAAGTGTTTTCTTTTCCACAAGTTGCACCGCGGGAGAGTGCTCCTCTATCTCTGTGGTCCATCTTGAAGTGTTGTTCTCTTCCAGAAAGCCGCTCCATGTGGGCTGTGGTGGCAGGCGGTAGTGAGGAGCTCGCAGAGCCTGACTATGCCAGCTTGGAGCTACTTTTCTGTGTTCAACCAGCTGCATCTAAGGAGAAAACAGGGCCAAAAATAAAGAAACGAAAAGAGGTATCTGGATTTCTCACTTTTTGTAGCACCTGTTAAAGTACTTGGAAAAAAAGCTTATCCATTCTTTATTGTTGTCAGTCTTTTATAATAAAGTAGAAAGTTTGGGGTGTTTTGATACCTAGCAGCGAAAACTGCCACAAAAAAACACAGAATAGACAGGTAGAGTATTAAACATGTTAATTTAACTCCACTCAGGGACAGAGCTTAGACCGACAAAGGGAGAATGTGGGAATTTCTGTGCTAATTCTCATGAATTGGAATATTCTAGACAAATCAAATCCATTTTCTATGCCTTTGTTTCTCTCTCTCTTCCTGAAACAGATCTACTGACATATACTTTCGTAAATTGCTCCAAGTTTGAGCTGTGAATAGTGTTAATAATGTTATTACTGAAAAAATATTGATCTGGCCAATAAATACACAAAAGCTCTCAGGGTTCTGTTAAAATCCAGGCAGAGGTACTTCTAGCTGATTGCTTTTTTTTTCTCTTATCTTTTTTCCTTTTGACAGATCACATTCATAGGTCTAAAGAAAAGTCTTCTTCTGAATATATGTCTGAAGCAATTTAAGTGGTAAGTTTTGGAGAGTAGCATCTGATTCAGCATATCAGCTGAATGAGCGCAGACACATCAAGTAAAAACATGAAATAAATTCAGCAGACATTTTACAACTGCTATCTGTCTTTAGCAGGGAGTCAACTTTTTTTAACTACTAAGATATAGCAGTGTCAAGCTCTTTCCAGTGAATTAATACCATATTGGAAACAGTTACTAAACCTAAAATGGAAAAACACTAATTCCTAAAGAGGCAATATTTATAAAAAACAACAAAACCATGTAGAAAAATATTTCTCTTGGGTCTTATTGACATAAATATCAATTGCATGCAGGAAGCATTATTAAAGATTCCTAATGGGAAAATCCAAGTTACTTTTGTAATTAGTTAATTTTAAAGATACATCTCCAGGAGTTCAAATTGTATACAGTTTTTATTCACAGATTGTCTATAAAGAGGGTATAGTTTACATAATTAAACAAAGGGAAATCCACCAAATCACAGCCCCCATAGGGGGAAAAAAAAAAAAAAAAGCAAAAGAAGGGAATCCGTAGTAGTTCTTGGCAAAATATCTTCTTTGACAATCCCTGGAACTACTGCAGTCTGAACATGGGTTTTCTGCTCTCTCCCTGCTGTCTGTGCAATATGCCAAGTTATAAGGGCTTCAAAAAATAAAACTCAGTCTAGAGATTCTTCTGTTTTAAGAATAAATCAGAATCAGCCTGAAGGTTTTTTCCTTTTCCCCCTCTTTTGCCATTGCAAGCTCTGCTTTAGGTTGTAGAATAGCTCTGCGTATCCTGGATGCTATTTTTTCCCTCTGCATGATTCACTGGGCAGCAGCCAGAAACTGTGGGATCAAGCAGTTGAGTCCTGCTTCCCTTTTCACATGATGAGACTGCTCTGTCCCAAGCTGCCTCCTCTATTAGCACTGGTGGCTGCAGGGAGCTGATGTTTCCAGAGCCTAAACCAGAGCAGTTTGGATTCATTTCAAAGACATGTTGTCTGCCAGAGTTTTAGGCGAGGATTTCGGGTAAAACTTTCTGAGATTTTTCTAAATGTCTCTCAGCAGGAGGAGAGCCATTAGTTTTAGCCTTGACTTTGCTGAAAACAGTATAGAAATTCAGGAGTAAATCTCTCCTCAGGGCCACTGGATGCCTGTACTAAAAGGGAAGGCGCCTGGATTTGTTGTATAAAGATGAATAAAACTCTGAAAGCACATCCAAATTATTATAAAAGTTGCTTTAGGCTTTCAAAAAACTCTACTTTTTCATTCCACTGTGCTTCTGAGGAGTGAGATCCTAAAAGCACTGGGAGGCAAGTGTAGTGTGAATAATGTCCTTTATTCCTATAGTGGTAGCTGGGGGACTGTGCTCTCTTACCTTTGTCAGGTTACCTCTCCTTACGCTGCAGCTTCTTGGCATCTCTCTCTTTCCTACAGCTCCAATGAAGAGATTGCTGACAGGATTCAGAAAGGGGATGGGTCCAAGTTTGATGCTGAGATACTAAAGCAGCTACTTAAACTGCTGCCAGAAGACCATGAGGTATCTATTATGCATGCTGATTCTGCTGGACCTAGAGTGTGCCTGGTGCTCAGCTTCAAATACTGGCATTGCTAGGGCAAGACACTGTGACTAGATCCCACATACCTGTGCACAATCTTAGTCAACAGCCTCCTAGGATAGAGTGGGCTCTCTATCTCTAGAGTAGGAAATCTTCCCCAGCAAAAATCCAGCCTCATGACACAAAGATTAGGCAACAGCACACTTGTGAGACTTAACAAGAGGCTGAGTTCTGCTTTTCATTCCCATTATTTTAACTAAATGGATGCAGTATACTAGCGTTTGTGAAGATGGGTGAATCTTTCAGCCCAGGTTTCAGTTAGAAATGCTGGGACCCATCTTTCTAAAAGGGTTGCCTGACTTGGATGCACCATAGCATGCTGAAGTCCTGCCTATGGATCAGGGATTTATCATGCAAGATGCTGTACAAACGCAGATGACCTTCCAGTTGAAGTAAAACTTAAAACGTTTGCTCTTGCAAACCAGTTCATTCGCACAATTTATGGCTCATCTGCCTCAATCCCATTGCCTGTGCACACAGCAAGTTCAAAAAAGCTGATTTCATCTCTGTAAGAAGCAACAAGGGCACCAGAAATATTTGTACAGGGATTTTACTGTTTTATCCCTTATTAGATAAATAGCCTGAAATCTTGCAAAGAAGAAAAATCAGAACTAGCAAATACAGATCAATTTTATCTCCATCTCCTGGAAGTTCCTAGGTAAGTGACATTTTCTTCAACCTCTAACTATGAGCACATGTTTCTTATAGATGTTATCCGTAAGAATTAAGCCCTCTGTTTCCTGTACTAGAAAGATGTCCCTAACATTCAGTTCTCAGGATAAGTCACGTGATTGCTGTTTGTAGAGCTCTCAACCCTCTGCTGATGGTTGAGAAACCTTTCTTTACCAAAGGCCAGACAGGCTTTCAGATACTTTTGGCAAGCCACTATTAAATCCATCTAGGTGTAAGTAAGTTGTAGTGAGAAAACTGTTGACTGTTGTGCACTTAGTATCTGTATGGCATGAACTTGCAGACTGAATCCTGCCGCCAGGCTGCCAATTCTCTTCATTCCTGTTTTAGAGATTTCAGGCTGCAAAAGAGAGCCCACAAACCCCCGAGTGAATTACATTAGGGCCTGCGTTCTGGCTACCTCCCGAATTTCTACCGAGCCAGATGAGGCATACAGAAAGAAATCTTTGTGTTCTTCAGAAGAACATGGTGTTATGTTGTAAATCATAGGAATAGTTCACAAGAAATCTGATCATTTGCCCATTCTGCAGCCAGAGACACTTTTCTGAAAGCACATAAAATGTGGTGGAGAAAATGCACCTTTTAATTTGCTCAAAGTTATAACTAGCTTTAAAAACACTTTATAAAATGTTCTCACGGCTCTTCTACAACATTGATCCATGATAAGGATCCATAATGATATTATTAAAAGGCATCATTGCAAAATAGTCTGAATTTCTATCTTAGACGTTAAAAGGAAGAACAACAATCCTGTCTTGCACTGCCCAGGAACTGTCAAAAATTATTGCCTCGTTATGCAAGGAAGTCACTGCCAGATTTGATTGCAACATCGCTTCCTGAAAGAGGAGACTATAATTGTTTCTAAGACATCTTTGGAAATGTCTAAGGGTTTGATTTATTTATAATCCAGTTCAGTGAGAACTATCACATGTCAGAGAGCATTAAAGAGAACATAACAATGCTGGTGCTGCTCTTTGCCTAAAATGGGTAATTCTCTCACTGGACATGAGTCAATTAATCAGGCTAGTGTTTATTTTTTTCTTACTGACTTCTTTTAGCTACCAGTTGCGGATTGAATGTATGCTGATTTGTGAGGAAACAAAAATTCTGCTGGATAGTCTGTGGCCAAAAGCACAAGTAATCAGGAGAGCCTGTGAAAGTAAGTACATCAGTGATGAGTCTACGCTTAGTGCTCAGCCATGGGAAACTTCTGTCTAAATAGAATCAATCATCATATATTCTATAATCAAAATTAACCTCTTAATTGCTGAATATGCAGCGGACATCAAAATCCTGGCTACAGATTCTGCTTCTGGAGTTCATTCTGCAGAACTGCAGTTTGTGTTATTCCGCTCTGAAGCGGAGCTTTTATCAAGCTAAATAAAGCATACATGTCGGCTGACTCCTACCAGCAGTCCTCTGCACAGAAGAGGGAAATTTTCTATATATCAGTTCCAGATTTTGTTTGAATATAAGTTGAATTCTTCTGTGCAGCAGAGATTTTTGTCCATAATAACGAATCTGTTTCAGCTCTTCCTCTAGTCCATGCTGATTTTAGCCCAGGTTAGCTCTGTGATGGAGCAGGCCTGAGTGACATCATGGAATCTGTTCTGCCTTAAAAACAGATATCCCTGCTAATATGCATCAGAATTTCATAAACTCCTTCCACACAAAATTAGCCACAGTTTTAGTTCTAACTCATTTCTTTCTTAAACTAGGTCTTGAGTTGTCAATTCAGTTCAATGCCTTTGGGCAGTCATTGACCTCCTATTGACCAGTTCAACTGCAACACTTTTGTGTATGTTTGCATATTAAATTTGACTATACCTGCTTATTTGACGTCAATGCCATAGTTACTCCTGACTCTGTGTCCCAATCAACAGCTTTCTGTGGTGTCATTTGGTCCTCAGCAGCGTGGGCCAGCATTTCAGTGAGAATTCTTTCTAGCTCTGCCAAAAATTTTGTTCATATTCCAGTTTCTGCTGTCAAAATGCACGGCTTCTCATTATCATTCTCATGAATGATGATTACGAGGCAAAAGGACCTTCAGTTTTTTTAACCTGTAATAATATATGCTGAGAACAGTGGCTATTGACTTTCTCAAATTTAAATACTTTCCCGTGTGTAGTTCTCCCTCATGAGTGGTTGCAGTAATGACGTGCGTACTTTAAACTTGATAGGAAAACCAGTTTTCTGTATAGTTTAGCGAAGAGACTCCAAGAGAAACTTATTAATTACACTTCCATTCATCTGACTTATTTCTGTTCATGCTCTGCATGAACCATCTTTTGCTGGTATATTTCCAAATTCATAATAGTACTGGCTTTACATAATCTTGGATGAGAATTTTTTTTTACCACTGCTGTTAAACCTAAGGAACATCCTATTTCAGAACACTTAATTTAATTTACTGAAACGTCTCTTTTTTTTCTTCAGCCCTTCTTACTAGCCACCGACTGCCAATTTTCTGTCAGTTGATTCTAAAAGTTGGGAACTTTCTGAACTATGTAAGTAAAATGATTTTTTAAATTGATATATTTCTGAAGATAGCAGAAAATACAAATGCAAAACTTGGAAACTGAAGCAAAGAACTTTTTTTCTGTATCCTCCAGGGGCATCACACTGGAGATGCTGGAGGTTTTAAAATTAGTGCCTTGCTCAGACTAACAGAAACAAAGGCAAACCAAAGCCATGTTACTCTGCTTCACCATATTTTGGAGGTATGACACAGCCGTGCAGTTAGTCTTGCGTGCCTTGGCCTCAAACATACATTCCGCTGAAACGAGTGTCCTTCAGCTTCAGTAGCATGTCGCCATAGATATCTGGCGAGCAAGCCTCCATGCCTACAAAGACAGTGAGAACTTTGCCACTGCTTCCTGGGCAGAAAGGATCAAACCCATAGGAAGCCAAATGTTTAGATAGTTAATACTAAGTTTCCTTTTTCAGGGTTGCCCAAGTTGTTTGCTTGCTGCTAAAGGCTAAACTTACCCCAGTGCTCATAAGAAGGAAAACTGAAGTGTTAATTTTTTTGTCCTGCTATTGTCCTTCTGAGAAACTTCCATACTTTTTCACTGCTTGTGCAAGGTAACCGCTTTTTCACTTGAATTTTAGGAGGTTGAAAAAAACCACACAGATCTGCTGCAGCTTCCCAGTGATCTCGTCCTTGTTTCCAAGGCAGCAGGGTAGGCCATTATTGTTTGTTTTTGTCATGTATCAGTTGCCAATCTCCTTAGAACCAAGGAGCTGAGTCATTTTATGGTGGCATAATAAGGTCACAGGACTTCTCTGCTGTGTGAGAGATGTTGTCTTCCAAGACCACGTGGCTGTGAGATTTACAAATCAATTTGGTTAAAGTCTCTCATGTGTAGCTCAGTGGCATTTCCCCCTCTTTACAAGGAGTTAACTCCTTCATTTCCAAGGACCAGATTCTCCTGCCACAGGTTGCAATAGGAACAGCATCTTCCCTTCAATTTCTCAGTCCTATCTGTGAGCAAGCCCATCAGGAGGCACATGGGCAGAGCTGTTCTGAAGAGGGAACAACTGCGATAATTTACTAGCAGTCAAGGGACCTCATGAGCCCATGAGTTAAGTATCAGTACAACAGATATGTGGGTGGAAAGAAAAAGCCTGTTCCTGCAGGCTTCCTTCCATGTGCCTGAAAGCCTCATGAATCCAACATCAACTCATTCCAGTTAGCTCAAAAAAATTACATCGGGATATGCTAAATTACACCAATTAGGAACCCAAACTTATAGCTCAGGATTAGCATTTTTTTTTTTAATTCTTTGGAACCTTGCAATATTTTAATGGTCCTTGTAACTAGAAGCTGGGGTAAACTGCAAATCTGGATATGTATTGACATTTTTGAGCAGCTGCTTAAAATTAACTAAATGTAAAAAGTATGTTGATTCAGTAATGCAACAGAAAGCATTACGGCTTTCGCAAGTTATCTGTGTAGAATTTAAGCTGGATGATGTGTTGAAAGCTGAATTTCTCTCTGGGTTCATGTAATAGTAGAAATACTTTTGTCTGAATCTAAATCTTCCTAGTTGATAATATAAATGTACTCTTTTTTTCATAAAGTAATTGCCCTCTAGCTTGGTCAAACCCTCAAACTTACAAAATTGTTTTGCTAATCAGCCTTAGGAGAGCTATTTACAATGCAAATCCTGCAAGGGACCCTTTTAATGCTGCTCACATCCGGAGGCACCATAAAACACCAAGTCATGTATTGCTGATCCACTACATTTTGTCTGGATTTGTGTCTCTGCAAAGAGGCTGTCAGAACAATAAAATGTGTTGGTTATGCAGCATACATGTTTGGGCCTCCGTGTGAGCTGAATGAAGTTCGAGAAGAGATACAATTTCTGACTATAAATAGATCTGGGAGGAAAACAGCAAGGAGGGAAAAGAACTATTTAAGTAAAGACAGTATTGACACAAGAGAGATGAGTATTAATTGCCTGTGCATAAAAATATGCTGGAATCTTGGAGAAGGTTTATAAACGCTAGACCAGTGAGATTCTTTCGCAGTCTATTCGTGGAGGCAGTGGGGACTTGGTGTGAGGAAAAAAAATAGCCAAACAATGGGAGTATCTTTCTCAGATGAAGTTTGAGCAGCTTAAAAAAGGGTTAATGTGGAGGAGAGTTACTTGCAAAAGCAGGGTCTGGACTAGGCACCTATTCCTATATTCATTTGCAGAGATAATGTTGTTTATAATCTTTTAAGTTAAAGAAAACAAAAGACTTGCTGCTTTAATTTACTTTCCCTTTTGTGGACCTTTCAGAATCCACTTTGAAGTTATGCAGGCTGAAGTAGGTGCCAATGTGAAGAAATTGTTGGAAATAGAGAAGAGTTTACTTTTGTCAACAGATGATTTAAAAATACAGCATGGAAAATCTGTTCAAGTAGGTAAAGCGGGTGTGACACAATTCCCGTTCTTTTTCTCAAACTCTTTAAATCTCTCTCCTCAAAGGCACTGCAATTGCAGGTTGCAGATGAACACAGAGCTCTGGAGGAAGCGGGTCATAACCCCACTCCCTCTGCACCTCTGTGGAAGAAGCGCCCCAGTTTTTTTTTCCACGCCTGTAAAGTGGTATGGTGAAAAGGAAACAGATGAGAATCAGTCAGCTCTCTGTGTGGGCAAAGAAAGGAAGGCCTTAAAAATGAAATGTAGGATGCAACTATAAATGGGTATCGTGCAGTACAGTAACATGTTTTGACTCACTGTTCCTTGGGGAAAGAAAAAAAAAGAAGTGAACAGATTTACAGTTTGAATTTTCTGCATATATTTCCGAATATCCTTTAGATTCTAGCTTTTCACGTTGTCCAAACAGAGTCATGTGACTAAAGATAAACGGAGCTAATCCTGGTGCCATGAATCTCTTGATCAGTCATCTCAGGCTGAGTGAAATTTCCACCTGGTTGTGTGATGAAAGCGGCAACACAATATGAGATGTTCTGGGGCCAAACCAAAGGGGTGGGAAATGCAAACAATTCAATTAAGAAGAAAGTATTGTACATTGTGAACTAATTTTTAATGTTAGTTTTTTAAAAAAGGATTGCTCCGTGTTAACTAGCTTGAGCCTTCTGGGCAGCTCAGAATATGTCAGTTCTTAATGTGCGTAAATTGTGTTGTAAACTGTGTCTCAGGGCAGTATTAGCGCTTCAAAGGACCTACAGAAGGAGTTTGCCAACATTGAGAAGAAGAAGGAAGAACTCGCTGATTATCTGTGTGAAGACCGAAAAAAACTGTCACTGGAAGATCTATTTATCACAATGAAAACCTTCAGGGAGCTCTTCCTCAAGGCCTTACAGGTGGTTTGCATTTGTGACTGTTTAGCAATACAATGAGATTGCCTTTTTCTTAACACGCAAGAATGTCTCTTCTTTTATTCCAGGTATAGGAATAGGGCTACCTAAACCCTGGGTCCAGGAGTAAATGGAAGTGGTTGCTTATTTGCTTGCATTCAACAGCAAGAAATAAGCATATGGGTAAATTCAAAATGTACTCTTATTTATTTATTTTTTTGGCTACAGAGAATTAAGAACTCTCCAAGAAGTTGGTCCCACTGTAAAATCACTAATCAGGTCTCAATGGAATAGAAGCTAGTGGTGTGTAAAAGAATGAGCAGCCTAACAGTCTTTATAGAAAGAGTGAAGGTCTTGCAATAGGCAAAGCCTGATCTGAAGATACCTTTACATGTGGGCATTTCATTGCACTAGTTAGTTCAAGTCAGCATGTTTTGTGTCCCCTACAAAACTACTTCCCGAAAGATGATTTTAGTCCCTTTAGGGTCTCATGAAGTAACACTGCTTGCAATAAGGATTAAGAAAAGAGCAGCTTGCCCATATAGGTTGTGTAGACTAGCTCCTCCTAATTCCTAAACCTACAGTAATCCTCCAGTTAATATCCCCTACTGCATACTTCATGCCTGAAGTAATGCACTTTCTCTAGCATTCTCTTAATGCCAGGTAGTAGTGGCTTCATACGTTTCTTTCAAAGCAACAACAATCTATTCCTGTGCTGACTCCTGCAGAGCCCAAGATGGGACTTGCCTTCTACAGAGGGAATCATTTCCAGTCATGTTATGATAAGTATTGCATGTTATGATAAGTATTGCATATCAATGTCAAGGCAAGGGAGGGTGATGGGTGTATTAGGACAGATCATAGTTTCAAATCAAAACAAAAAAGCTTCTGTGGAAGCATCTGAAGAGAAAAGATGAAAAAGATATCCTGTAGTATTCCCACTACCTGGTCCTCCTATGAGATATGTGGGTTGCAATTTTGCAAGCAATATGGATACCCAAGCACAGAAATGATGGGATACTGTCAGAGACAAGAAAAAAGAAATATGACAAACCACAGATCCTTTGACAATACATTTGACCCTAAAGTTCCTGAAAATCCAGGCAGAAGTGAAGGACTGAGAGAGCCAGGAACATCACGGCTCAAGATCTGTGCAGAGCCACACTGGAAAACTGATGTGAAGGGTAACTCTGGCAACCAAAGTTCTTTGAAAGAAGCAGTCCCAATAAAGGTTATGTAGTGTGTCCCAATACAGCTGCAGAAGGAGATCTGAACTACTCTTGGGGGTACTAGTTGCTCACAGCCAAGTTGGAGCAACTGGAAAGAAGCTGCTTTTCCTCTACCCAACATGTAAACTCCTTTTCATCCTATTTTGGTTTAATTTCTCAGCAGCACTTCACCTCAGAAATACCACAGCTGTTAACCATTTTGTCTGCCTGTTAACTTCATTACATTCCTATATATTTCTTTCCCATCTTTCCCTGCTTTCTGTCACTGTAGTAAAGATGTTGTATATGCTCAAAACAGCAACAGGCCAAAAAGTTTAAGCTTTCCATTTTTAAAACATTTTTATTACTCTATTGTTTAGATTCTACGCTAGAATCAGACACTTGCATCACCTCTTCCTAGTGTCATTTGGCTTTAGAGGCTAAGCTATGGCTAAGACGCTGCTTTTATTTTAAGATGAGTGCTCTGTGTAAAGTAGGTCTGTTGGCACTACCAAAATAGTTAGTGTTGTCCTTCCACTCTCACATTAAGTCAGCAAGGAAATTATTTTGATAAATTGTGGTGCTTCATGTTGCCAGGTTTTCCCAAAGAAATTTTGAATTACTTCCTTCCCCGCCCCCCCCACCCCCCGATGATTCTTTCTGGTTTCTTATCCTTCGGCTATTGAAGACTGACCTACACAAATGAAACTGTTAATGTGCACCCTGCATTCCTCCCCATCTATTTTATGAGAAAAAAAAGTCCTTTTAACACCCTAGGGACCCCTCCCTCAACTGAAATAGTGAAAAGGAGCTCGTCTTTACCCAGGGCTGTATGTTTTCCCACTTATCAAAAGAATTAAAGGAGCAGATGGCAGGAGGAAGGAGATGGGGAGAAAATAGCTTCCCAGCTTAAAGATAACAGTACAGACCTGGAGATGCACTGAGTTCTAAAACTGTGTGGAAAAGAAACTGTGGACGGGGAGAAACATTTGACTTTCCTTTAGCAGGTGCAGCTATTCAAAGAGGGGAGCTCCCTATAAAGAGGCAGTCTAGTCTCAGAAAAAGGAAAAAAGATTGCTAAACAAAATCTGCTCTAGGAAGTACTCAGCTCTTCACAAAGTCATACAGCCAGGTCTGTGAAGGGGTAGTTCCCTGGTGTGCTCCCTTGGATAACTGAGCTGGAGCACCAGCTCCTCAGTAGAGTGTTGGAATGGGACATTTAGATAGCGTGGGAGTAAAAAGTTGTCATGGAGCATCTTTTAATTCAAAGATCAAGCAAGTATCTAACGTCCTACAGAATACAAAATGCAATTCCAAAATGACACCTCTATTTCATTTAGTCTAATTCTTACAGCTACCTTTAGTAACCCTAGACATGGAAAAGGGCTTGTGAACAGTAATTCCGCTGCCTTGCTCCCACTCTGCCTTAGTGGGCTTTCTTGTGTTGAAGAAACTCTGTTAGCATTGTGCTTGTGTCAAACCACTAACTGCTATTTTTATTTTTTCTCTCTCTCTGAACAATTCAGTTTAAGCTTGCTCAGTCCATAGATTTACTCCTAATGGGTTTTGGTTTGTTTTCATTACAGGGCGTTCTGCTCAAGCAGCAGAACAAAGCATCCCTGAATTCACCTCCTATATTTCTTGAGCAACGTTACATAGAGACGTTCTCTGAGGACCTGCAGTTTTGAAAGTCTCTCAGCATCCATATCTCAATTATGCTAAAACACAGCAGGGATTTATCAGGCAAGCACATAGGAGGCATTCAGTGATGAAAGGCTTTTAGCCTCTTCAAAGGACTTCACCACCTGAATCTCATTCTTTCAGAAGCACTCTTTGTTCAGGGCAGATGAATTCTTTTCTTTCGTTGTCAGGGATAATGCACCATTTTTCTCTCTTTCTCCAGGCATCCAGTGAAAGTCCCCATAACCTGGAGCCCATAGTACTCCTATAATTCTGAGACTCTAATTGTATTTATGTTCACAAGTTTGCTTTATTGATCTGGAAGTCTTTCTGAGGACGAAAAGATCCTACGCTTTTATAGTCTGTAAAGCTCTAAGAAATCCATGCATGCTTCCTGGGACTTTGTCAGCCTATCTCATGGAAATAGTGGAAGATGATCCATGGCAATCAACTAAATCTATTAGTTCTTTGCTGCTGCTAAAATCTGCAAAGACGACATGACGTGTCTTGTGAAGAAACCTCTTTGCATCAAATCATCAACATCCTCCTGGATATTGTTAAATTTTATATGACACAGCAGCACCCTGCTCATAACATCATAAAACTCTATGGCAAGAGGCCTAATAACTGATCTTCCTACAACCCACAGTTCAGTGGCTGCCTGATGCAGTTAGAAGCAGGCAGACTTCCAGGTGGTGACAGCAACGTTCTGTTGATGACTGTAGCTCTGGAACAAGGATTGCATAAGCTTTTAAGAAAATGGCATTTGTCATCTTGACGTTCTGCTGCTGTTAGCCTAGCTATTCAGAATTACCATCTCCTACGACTGTGCTACTTGTCCAAACACAGAAATACTCCTCCATTGAGTATAGGTCTTCCTTTACTGAGTTTTAGTTCAATTTCTTTCTCTTCTTCCATTATTTTATAGCATCCCAATATCAACAGGTCTAATGAAAACAGAGTCCCATCTGACTGCAAGGTCCCATTAGGACTTATGCCATCTTGATAGCTGTATGATTGGTACCAACAGACATGCAGTTTGGACTCTGCTGCTGAACACCAGTGCAGAAACACAGCTGGCAAATTTAATGGGTGCCTGAAGAGGAATTGTGAATTGTTTTTAAAAATAGTGACGAGTTCCGGAAGTTTCTGGTAGAAATCAGAATACTCAGAAACTGAAAATCAGAACTTCAGAAATTCAGAAGTTTCTGAATACAAATCAGATAAAATCGAAGTTGCTGTGCAATAAATATCTAGAATGCTAATTAAGTTAAACTAATGCTGTGTTTTGTGGTCACAGGGATTAATTAAGAATGTATTTCAATCCACAGTTGAATCCTTACAGTTAAAGCTAATGAACTAATTTGCTGGTAACATCATCACGTGGAGCAGGCCGAAGGCATTCATCAGGAAGCTCTATTCTGGCTTTTGCCCTCAAACTCCTGCAGCTGAAAAATATCATTGCAAGGGTGTATAAGGCACATTTAGAAGAGTTACTCATCGCAAACTGAGAGTGCTTTAACCAGCTTTTTCTTCAGTAGCTCTTTTTATTTAACTTTCTATTTGTCGTTCTGTTTGAATGCAGGAAAATCAAGAAAGGAAAGAACAAGCTGCAAAGTCTGAGAAAAGGAAGAAACAACTTAAAGGTGAAGAAGCAAAGAGAATAAAGGGAGAGTATGGAAATACCAGTGTGTTTAACAAAAACTGATTCTGGATTTATAGCCAGTCTTTTGTTAATCAGGAAGAACGTATCTGTTTAGCTATGGATGATGTTACACAATGAGAATGATTTAGCAGTGGTTGGCGTAGCTGTCAAGCAGATAGTGATAGTAGGTCATCAATTTTCAAGTTCATGTGAATGTTCAGAAGAGATCATGATTGGGATATTAGAAAAAATATCACTCCGAAAGAGTAAGTTACTAGCATTTTGCTTAGAAGTGGGTGATATCCTGCTATTGCTCTGAATAGCTGTTCATAGGTTTTTAGGGATGTAGAAAGGTTCCATGCTTTTGAACTTCAAGCTGTCTTGTGGCACTGTGGTAGGCAAGTTGAGTCACATGTTACTGTTACCACAACGTTTTGTTCTTTTCTGATTAGAGTTCTAATTCCTTAAAGCAGTCATGTGTGCGCTTAAATGAGAGTCTGTGCTCTGCTGAAGAATGACAGACTGAGATAAATGCACAAAAGCTTTTATATGCTAGGCTTAGCTGGATGTGAAGCATTTCTAGCGTTAACATTTGCATGTGTACATTTTGGAGTTCCACTCTGGCAAATACCTGACACTCACTTTTCATGAAGATTTGTGTCAGTAACATTTAGTTATAGTTCTTGATTCTTCAGAGAACAATTGCAAAAAAGCCATTAAGTAAATATGAGTGGAGTTCATGCAAATATTACATTGGTTGCTCACTCCTTAGAGGCTTGTGCTTGTTTTTCATTGTCACTGTTGTCTAATTAAATGGTCTTCTTTTAGCCTCTGCTTCACAGTTACTGGTCTTTAGAAATGTGTTTTTAAATATATATAAATATACTGAAAACTGACCAACACAACGTTTCCAATACTGCTGGGCAGTCTGTACTGTGAATATGTTTTACCTAGTTTGCAATTATAACATGCTTAATGTAAAGCTGCAAATTAATTAAAACAATAAACACTTTTGCTGTAAACACAGAGAATAACTTAGTGTACAGTAAAATAAAGTTATAAAGCAATGTTCAGCAGATATAAGGATTAAAGGCGTTTCAACCCCGTGAAAAGAAAGCACCAGACAATAATAACCTTCTGCATTTCCAGCACTCAGTTTTGAAGGGACTATAGTAATTTTTTTTTGTTTTCTGAGGAGGTGGTTTTAATTCTTGGAGTATAAACTTAAAACATGAGAGAGAGAATTTAGACTCGGGTTTATTTTTCCATAGTTTAGAAAACTGTGGCTAGTTATTGTGCTAGTGACATGAAAATCAGGCATGTAATCTATGTATTTTTATCTGCATCAGGATATGGTGACAGAAGCTATAGAGAATATCAGGTCTGACCTAACATGAGGTTGGAACTCATCTTTATTTTTAAGATTTTTCAATCTATGTATAAAATAGAGATTTTTTTGGGGGGGGGGGTCATATATTTAGCAAACTAAGTAAATTCTTATTTATTTTCTGAAGGAGGTAAGGAAAAGAGTAAATTTGGTGAGACCCTAATCGCATGCGCTTGCAGGATTATCACAGCCTGGTTCCACAAAGAATTACACATTTAACTTTTTAGGTATCTCCCTTAAAGTTAGTGATATATAGCACACAGGTGATCTTGTGCATAAATTTTTAATTATGCAATTATGCAATCCTATAGTCTTTGAATCTCTGACCTTAACTCTAGTCACAAGTTCTCCTACTGTCAATGTCTGGTTTTCCCAGTTGCCTGAGGATCATTTCTCTGCAGCTGACAGATATGCCACAAACAGTACACAGCAGCAAAGTCTCTTAGTACAGGCAATAATCTCACTCTCCCTAGTGAAAAGAAGATGTGAAAGTAGAAGTACATATAACTATTAATTGATTAAAAGGAAAAGCTTGCAGTTACTGAAAACTACTAAGAACCAGGCATGATTAGAAAGTGTTACCGAAACGTAAATGTCCATCACGATTAAGAGGACAGATCAATATACTACTTGACTGCATGTATTAAACAGCTTTCCTGTGAGTGAAGTTTAATTCAAGGTAGGATTTCCAAAAAAGTTTGATGCCAGGCTCCTGCTGATTCCAGGGGCTTAGATATCCAGCTGTTTCTGAACTCCTTTGAACATAAGTGGTTGCATATATCACAGAATCGTTTAGGTTGGTAGGGACCTCTGGAGATCACCTAGTCCAACCCCCTTGCTCAAGCAGAATCATCTAGAGCACATTGCATAGGATCGCGTCCAGACGGGTTTTGAATATCTCCAGGGAAGGAGACTCCACTGCCTCTCTGGGCAACCTGTTCCAATGCTCTGTCACCCTCACAGTCAAGAAGTTTTTTTCTCAGGTTTAGGTGGAACTTCCTGTGGTTCAGTTTCTGCCCGTTGCCTCTTGTCCTGTTGCTGGGCACCACGGAGAAGAGGCTGGCCTCATCATCTTGACATATATCTTTACATTGAGATTTTTTTCATGCTTTGTAATGGATTAAACAACTATCCTGCTTTATTTTCTTCAGCTTCTGTTGTAGCAGTTTTTATTACAGGGCAGACAAATTCTTGAAGAGAATTGTATCAGCTGCAAAGACCTATTGTATGTGTTATTTCAGGAGATGATTAAAGTATTTGGCTTTCTTTAACCAAGTGGAAAAAAATGATCTTATTCTAATGCAAATTTGGACGTGTAGCTGATGACCAGTGTGAGCAATAAAACAAAAACTCCTAAGAATAAAATGTGAAAATGTGCACAGAAGGCAGTGTCAAATATCTGGTGAGAATGTATCTATTGCAAATACTGTTAACTGTAGTAGAAAATAAAACGCTATTAAAAGATGAAGAGCAAGTAAATTTTCACTAACACTACAGAAGTTCCACAATATAACTGCCACCTTTACATACAGAAACCAACCACAAAAGCAGATCCCCAGACCGGTTTCTTACGCTGATTTATTCAGGGTTAAATACAAGAGCTTTTCTTTGGCAAAATTCTGTCTATATTTACGCAGGACTAAATCATCTGGCTGTAAGTAACAAACTGATAGATGATGAAATGTCATCAGCATACATTCATCTTGCAATAGTGAAAGTCTTCAAGAGCAGCCTGTTAAAGAGAAAATTCCTTAGTTCAATGAGGAAATAAGAAGCAATTGTTTTTTTGCTAAGAGGTTACTGGGCTACTGCCGTATTGCTTAGCTTTGGTTTGCTTTTTTAAAGTATGTAATAATGGTTAAAAACTGTATAATATAGACAAGTACAACTTCTAATGTAGGATTTACTTAGTATTATATGAAACTTCAAATAGAAGCTTGAGTGTTGTTAATGAAGTACTGCTTAAAATAGGAACACGTTGTATTTGAACTCCAATATGTTTTTTGGTTTTGAACTTATTCATCTTAGTAAACAGAGCTAAACAAATGTGTCTGAATCTGTGAGGCTTATTAGTTGTGTTTTTTAAATCACATACTAACAAGTAAGATCCCAAGTGACTGCTCCTACTGTGCTGATTCTGAATACGTTCTTGATTTTTAGCAGCCTTGCTTTCAGGTATAACTGTAAGGACAGACTAGCTGGGATAAATAGCATGTGCCCATCCAAAAAAATGTAAGAACTTACAGAATTAGGTGGCAGTTGATCAGCTTTATAAGTGTTACCTAAGTATTAGAGCTGGAGATCTAAACAGGTACTTTTTGAGTGTTTAGGCGTAAGTCTTTAGAAAAGACCGACAGCACTGGGAATTACACAGTTAATAAAGCTGTTTTAAGTCAGAGTGGTTAATGTTGAATCACATTTGCCTAATCTGTTCTTAAAACATCCAAGGATACCGAGAGGGATGCCAGCAGCCCCCCCAGACATACTGCTTCTGTGCTAAACTGTAAATAACCTTAGAGGTAGCGTTATAGCAAAGCTGGTCTTATTCACAGCTTCTCTTTCAAGCCTGGATAAAGGTCTATATGTCTTAAAGCTTATTCACATGTATCATATCAGTCAGTTAGTCTAATAAAAGATACAACCTTTTTCTCATGGCATCCTGTCCACCATAAATAGAGAAAATACGTTACTCTTTTTTAATTTGCAGCAGCCTTTTACATATTTGGCAGCTGTTATCGCATCACTTTTGGTCATCTTTTTCTAGACTAAACAACCCCAGCCCTTTCAGCGGCTCATCACAGGGCCTGTTTTCCAGACCTGTGTTCATGTACTCTGGCTTTCATCTGGATATTCTCCAATTGGATCTCATCTTCCTCGCAGTGCAGTGCCGAATCTGGATTCTGTACTCCAGCCTAGGGGTTCAGCAGGGATGAGGAGAGTAGAAGGACTCCTTACTGTATTTTATAGGTTACGTTTCATAGGTTGTTTATTCATCTTGGCGTGATGTTTGCCTTCTTTTCCAACCATACAACATTTTGACTCCCGTTCAAGGAATCCCGGCCTCCAGCATGTTTCTTGTCGCTTCCAGCTTTGTGCCATCTGCACGCTCAGTAAGTACACCCTTTGCTGCAGTCTTCTAGTCTTTCATGAAAAGATGTAAGAAATTTTGAACGACTTGGTGGTTTTTTTTCACATGCACCTTGTCCAAATGAATCATTGATTACTACTCTCAGAGTAGAGGTTTTCACATGCTTTTGTATCAATTTTATCAAAGCTGTGAAGAAACTAATCTTTGGTAAAAACATAGTTCTGACAGTACGGTTTTGGTTAATTTATCCTGCAATAAATCTAAAGTGTATTGTTTTGACTGTGGGGTGTATTTAGCTCATATTAGTTGCCCTAAAGTAAAAAGCACTGCATTTTTTTTTTAATTCGAGAAGACACATCTCTGAAAGCTTTTCTGTGAAGTTGCAAAGGATGAGCATTGTCAGGTGGATTATTTTCAATAGAAGAGCTCTGAGGAAGAGGGAGCAGTGGTAAGATACTGACACCAATTACTAAGTGGCTCATTCCCACTCTCGTCAGTACTCAGCACCAGGTGATTCATAGGTGACAGGCAGACTGGATACCTGCAACCTTTCACTCTCCGCATGAGTTCGCTGTTAACCCCATGTATCTGTCAGTTTACAAGTCAAGCGTTTGCTTTTTACTGAGCAAAATCTACCCTGAAGATTTGACTTCTTTCATCTCAAACATTAAAATTGATTTTAATTCATTGATTTCAGTAGAATCGAGTTTGTTTTTAAATTGGGGTATGAAGAAGAATAAAACACACCATCAATTAATTCAGACTATTTTTTTTGCATAGTTACATGTTTTCTACTTTTATACAGAGCTGTGCTTCCTTGGCAGATTAGTTTGCTTTTAAAGTGTTCAGTATTTTTTTCATATGAAACTGGTTATGGAAATGGAAGATTTGATATTGTTGGCACTGGAAAGAAAATCTGCTGGAGTTTCTGAACATCTCAGAAATACAGTGCTGAAGAGAACTGCATAAAATTCTGTGTCATCAGTAAATGTTTATTATTAAATTTGCTAAATCTAAAATAATATAAGAAGGAAAGAAAGGATACTTTAGATTGCTTTTTGTTGATTGAAAGGAGGGAAGTGATAGCTTTCTTTGAACAAAAAAAAGTGTGGAAATGTTCACCCAAGCCAGTCACTTTCAGGATGTGATATGAAAAATATTAATTTGTGACCGGCTGAGAGCCATCAAGAACAAACAGCTGAAAACATTGTAATTTCACGTTAAAAAGGATAGATTCTGCCCTTAAAAAGGGCAATTTACATATAACCATGCCAGGATTGTTTTAAAAAAGGCAGACGGAAATATAACCAAAAAAGTAACATCAAATAAAAGAACAAAAATAAACTTAGTTCAGAAAAAGGTTTGTGTTCTATGCTAATAGACTCTGTGCTAGAGTATGGTAATGAGTGACAAAAGCCATGCAAGAATGGCAATGCTACGTACCATAATAGCTATTTCTTGCAGCAATGGCATTCTCATATTCTAGATGTGTGGAGTTGACTGCAAGCTTTCAGTTTCAGAGGGAATTTTTGTGTGACTGAACTGAGTTAAGAGTATTGCTACATTTTACCATCCTCAATGCTCATGTTTTCAGATTGTAAAGATAAGCATAAATATAGTATCTGACAAATACTTATTCTGCAATGAGATGACACAATTTTTGTTATTTAGTGGACAAAATGATTTTGTCATCAAACAAAACAATTCTAAAAGATTTGATGTAACAGTAAGGAATACTTTAGAGCAAATTTTGAAAGAAAGAATTTAAGTCTGGAGGTGAGCGAACGCTTGAGATGAATAAAGTACACAAGGGCCAAGCAAAAGTAGAAACAGTTTCCTCTGGCACAAGCTTTCTTTGCCAACAATCTAGATAGAGCAAATACCGGAGATATGGACTTGATTAAGACGTTCAATGTTGTACTGAATATGGGTTAGTATAATTACAAAGGGGAGTGAGATATGAGGTAAAGAGAAGTTAAAGTCATTAACACGGATTTCTGTTACATAGCAGGACCTCACTGGCTGTAAATGATTGATGAGTTGACGGACCAGTGCAGAAGTTTATCAGATGAGGTCTTTGAGCTGCCAGCGCATGGCTGTGAAGAGAAATACAGCCAGTGATGGCCTGTTCCCATGTCAGATTGAACAAGGTCGAGCTCAGCTGGTCTGGGAAGCTGGGCCATCCTAAGCTGACCTGTGCTCAGGTGAGAATCCCAAGGAGTTTGGGGTAAAGCCTATGCTTAAGGAGTTGGGGCCAGGTATTTGGTGCATATTAGATCACAGGAACCAAATGTCTTGAAAGACTTCACAGTAAGCCTCTATCCTGACTACTGAAATAATGGCCAGAATAAAAGAAAAGGTTAAAATTCTACAATGCAGAACTCTGAAACCCGAGCCGAAGGCTTGTATTTCAGGCCATGTTAAATCACATGTGGCATCTGGTTTTGAATATATATGTGAAATGCCAAGGAGCTGTGTCTTGCATGTGAAGTGTTAATGGCAGAAAGAGGAAGCAGTATTTCAATGTGTGAGATACCAGCAGTGCGGTAGAAAAGTGTGGGAAAGGAGCTGTCTTTCATCACGTATATAACTTGACAAGCCCAAAAATGTCTTAGGTGAGATATTTCCAGCTGAAAGGAGAATACACTAATTCCAGTGTATAGGGTACTGGGGAACTTTATGTGGAATATGGAGCACAGTTTAGGCCCCTGTACTCAAGAAACATGAACTGAGTTCAGAAGAGGTACAGGAAAGGTGGATGAGAACGAGCAGGGATTTGAGAACCTGTTTTAGAGAAGACTGAAAAAGCTTAACTTGTCCAGACCAGCACAATGAAGTCTGAAACTGGCTTCATTCTGTAAATTCATTCTATAAATACATACATGGGAAAAGCAGAAGAAGTATTTGAAATAAACGGCAATGTCAGCACAGATCATAGGGATAGAAATTGGCCAAAAATACATTTAGGCTGGCAATTAGTGGAGGTTTCTAACTAGGACAGGTCCAGGACAGTTATTCAGTAGGAATAATGAGGTGCTACACGATTTAGTTGACTGCAGTTGCAGGGAAAACAAGACTTAAACATCAGGAGCTCCCTTGTGGTCTTCTGATCCATGTTTATCACCTCCACCAATCACTGCCAAATACTCAGCTGGAGTGTACAGTGTTAAATCTTAGCTATCTTCTTTTCCTACAGGAAATACTGCAAATGCTAGAAATCAGTGTTTCTTCTGGTTGCCACCACGCATGCTTACAAGGTGCTGAAGTCTGCGATGTTTCTATACGTGCATATACACAAACTCACCCATGTGTATTTTCATGTATGTGTGTATGCCTGTGTATACGCGTATCAGCACACACACACAGCACACACACATACGTGCTTGAAATGGGCTACACATGCTGTTACGTCATATTTTTGTTTCTCAGATGTGCATACAAGCGTTCCAGTACTTTCCTTTCATCCTTATGCCAAACAAGCAGATTGTATCAGTACTTTTCTGCATTTTGACTCTTGCATCTCCAGTCTATTTCTGTGATCTCATGTATATTATGGTATCATCTCTTCTGAATCACAGTGGAAAATGCAGCGGAAATGCCACAGGGAGAGACATTTGAAAACGCTGCAGGTCTGTCACTTGCTCGTGTTGGAAATCCGATGCATTTGGTGTGATCGGTGCAGGAACGGTGGTCGGTGATTCCTTGTGCCTGAAGCTGTAACGTGGCCTGTCTGCTTGCCTGGACACACTCAGGCAGTCGTGTGTGCTCAAGGCTGATCAGTACTTGGTTTCACCATGTCCAGCACCTACACTCAGCTGATAAAGGACCATGTGCACGAGGCGGCAGTGCAGCCTGTGCTCTGTCCTCTTTGGCAGCAGTGTATTCAATTAGTCTCGACCGGTTGTATTTCTTCCTTACACATTTATACTGACACAGTTGACATGTACATCAATGTCATCTCCTTCTCTGTTGTAGATACCTAATAGAGTAGCAGTCCCTAATCTACAGCTAGTTTGTTTATTTGTCTCACAGTGACAGTCATGTGTTTTTCAGGTCAGCATGTGAGTGTATGTGTGTATCTCATCAAAACACAGTCTCAGGTGTCTCAGGCCACCAGGGCAGGGTATGTGCCTGTTTGGTAACCACAGTCCTATGGATATTTTAGGCTAGCGTGTGTGACTGACAAAGTCAAAGTCACAGTAGATGTTTCTCAGGTCAGGGTGCGTGTGCTTGTGTCTCAGGGCTGCAGTCCCACATATGTTGGAGTAGTCTGTGTGCCCGTCTTTCTCCCACTGATAGTCTTGTGCACTGCACCATACTCTGTGTGTGTGTGCATGTGTCAGGCTACTCTGTGTGTGCAATTTGTGTGTGTGTGCGTGTCTCACAGGGACTGTCCCACACGCCTCAGACCAAGTCCGTCTTGCAGTGACACAGGCCCACGTTCCTCAGACCAGTGTCGGTGTCTGTTTTGCGACGGCACAGTCACACACGCCTCAGGACTGTTTGTGTCTGTCTCACAGTCGCATCGCCCCCACGTGCCTCAGCCCAGCGCTTGTTTGTCCTGCCATGCCACAGACCAGGGCGCCTCAGATATGTTTGTGTCCATGTCATGGTGATGAAGACCTGGGTTCCTCAGAGTAGTGTGTGTCCCCCATGGTGACACAGGCTCAGGTTCCTCCGAGCAGTGTGTGCGGGTCCATCTCACAGTGACACATGGTTATGTTCCTCCAACCACCCTGTGTGTGCACATGTCTCTGTCCGTCTGTCTCACAGTGACACAGTCACACATGCCTCAGCGCTGCCTGTATGTGTGTCACAGTGGTATGGTCATGTGCACCTCAGGACCACGTGTGTCTGCCTCAGTGACACAGCCCTTGTGCCTCAGGCCTGTGTGTGTGTGTGCATCAGTGACGCAGCCCATGTGCCTCCGACCTCTGCGTGTGTGTGTGTGTGTGTGTGTGTGTGTGTGCATGTCGCAGTGGCACAACCCTTGTGCCTCAGACCACAGTGTGTCTCAGCGACAAAGTCACACACCTCAGACCAGTGTATGTGCGTGCGTGTCTTGCTGTGCCACAGGCCCAAGTGCCTCAGACTTGTATGTCTGTCTCACAGTGACACAGCGGTGTGCGTGTGTGTGTCAGTCACAGCCCATGTGCCTCTGCCTGTCTCTGCAGTGATGCAGCCAGTGTGTGTGACAGTGACACAGCTCATGTGTGTGTGTCCATGTCCTGCAGTGACACAGCCTGTGTATGTGCTTGTGTGTCACAGTGACACAGCCCATGTGCTAGTGACATAGCCCATGTGTGCCTGAGTGTCAGTGACCTGGCCTGTGTCGCAGTGACACAGCCCGTGTGTGTGTGTCAGTGACATAGCCTGTGCGTGTTTCTGTGTATGTCCTGCAGTGACACAGTGACACAGCCCTTGTGTGTGTGTATCCTGTCGTGACATAGTCTGTGTGTGTTTGTGTCTCACAGTGACACAGCCTGTGTGTGTGTATGCCCTGCAGTGACAGTGACTTAGCCTCTGTGTGTGTGTCACAGTGACACAGTGTGTGTGTCTGTGTTACAGTGACACAGCCCATGTGTCTGTGTCAGTGATACAGCCCGTGTGTGTGTCCTGCACTGACACAGCCTGTGTGTCTGTGTGTCTGTGTGTGTCACAGTGACACAGTCCATGTGTCTCTGTGTGTGTGCGCACGCGTGTGTCACAGTGACATTGTGCGTGCGTGCGTGTGTGTGTGTGCATGTCACGGTGACATTGTGCGTGCGTGTGTGTGAGCGTGTGTGTCACAGTGACACAGCCCGTGTGTGTGTGTGTGTGTGTGTGTGTGTGTGTGTGTGTGTCACAGTGACACAGCCCATGTGTCTGTGTGTGTGTGCACACGTGTGTGTGTGTGTCACGGTGACACAGCCCGTGTGTGTGCGCGTGCGCTTGTGTGTCACAGTGACAGTGTGTGTGTGCGTGTGTGTCACAGTGACAGCCCGTGTGTGTGTCTGTGTGTGTCTCTGTGTGTGTGCATGCGTGTGTGTGTCATGGTGACACTGTGCGCGTGTGTGTGTGCACGTGCACGTGTGTGTCACGGTGACATTGTGTGTGTGTGTGTGTGTCACAGTGACACAGCCCGTGTGTGTGTGTGTGCGCGCGCGCGCGCGTGTGTCACCGTGACACACGGGGCGGCGGCCGGGCCGGGACAGCCGGACCCGCCCGTCAGCGCGCGGCGGGGCGGGCGGGCGGCGCCGTTAAAGGCCGGCGGCGGGGCTCGGCTCGGCTCGGCGCGGCGGCTCCAGCTCCAGCCACCCTCCCACCACCACCACCACCACCACCACCACCATGTCGGGCACCCGGGCGTCCAACGACCGCACCAGCCACCCCGGCGCCGGCGGCGGGCTCAAGCGGGCGCGCAGCGAGCCGGGCGGTAACAAAGTGACCGTGGTGCTGGGGGCGCAGTGGGGGGACGAAGGCAAGGGCAAGGTGGTCGACCTGCTGGCCACCGAGTCCGACATTGTGTGCCGGTGCCAGGTGGGTGCCGGGCCGCGGCCGGCTCTGCCCGCCGAGTCCCGCCGCTCCCCGCCTTGCGCTGCTGCTTTCCGCGCTCGCCCCTGCTTTATTCTGCTCTCCCCTCGGCCCGGCCGCTTCCCCCCTCAGCCCTGCAGTCTCCCTCCTTCTGCCCCTCCGCGTTGCTCTCCCTTTCCTTCCTCCCCCGCCTTCTGTTCCCCTGCGTCCGCCTTTCTTCACCGTTTCTCCTTCCTTTTGTTTTTCGCCCCGCACCCTCTTGCCCTCCCTCTGCCCGGCTCCTCGTCCCTCCCCCGCGTCGCCTCTCCTTCCCCCTCTCCCTCAGCCCGCGCTGCGGTGCGACCGTGCCCCAGGGGAAGGGCTGTGCCCCTCGCTTCCCCCCCCCCCCTTCCCGTCTGCACGGTAAATGCCACTCGGAAAGAAAAAGCCCCGAACTATAAATATAAATAGCTGACCCTTCGCGATAAGCGACACAAGATCCCGAGGGGCGGCGGCGGCTCCGGCGGCGGCGCGGGGCGGGGCGGCGGAGCCGGCAGCAGGTGTCAAATGGCGGCCGGGCCGGGCCGGGGCCTGACCCGACCCGACCCGACCCCGCCGGCAGAGCGGGCCGGGGCCTGCCCCTGCCGCCGGGAGCCGGGCCGCCTCCTGCCCTGCCCGGGCCGGGCCGGGCCGCCGTCAGACCGCGGCCGCTCCTGCGGTTTGGCCGTTACGCCGGGAAGAGCGGTATTAACGGGTTCGCCGAGCGGCCGCGCCTGAAGCTCGTGGGGGTTTGCGCAGTTTCACCGCTGTGGCTTTCCCGCGTAGGCCGGCTCTGTCCCCCTGAAGTTCCTGGTAAACATCGGGGTAAAATGCCACATACCTCACTTCTCCGTTTCACTCGCTTAGGTAAAAGTACAAGATTTAAACTGGCCAAAACAGGGATCGTACTGCTTGGCTTTGCTTCAGGGTTGAATACAGTGCAGGGATCCTTGAAACGCTTCGATCTATTTGCTTAGTACAAACCAAACTAGATAAAAAGGCTATCGGAGAGGCTTGTGATGACTTCTAAATGGTATGTTTTCAAGCATTAATCATGAACTTATTAGACCAATAGAGCTAATATTAAGCCTTTTAACTGTCCCTCTAAACGTTTTGGTAGACTTTGTGAGCTTAGTTGGTGTGTACGATGAAATTGTATCTTAATTATTTATTTTTAAATGCGTGACAGCTAGTGAAAAGCTCTAGTTCTCCTTGAACTGGAGATGATGCAGCTGAGGATATTTATGTAATTAAGTATGGTGTGTAAATAAATGTTGTCATATGAGTGAAATATTTTGGAGGTGGAGGAAGTATTCTTACTTGGAACATTAAACTCCCAAGATCTTGAAATCACCTTGGGGAGAGATTTCCCTGCAAATGTTAGCTAATGAATATGTATTATGGGGACTATAGCTACTTTTCTTTTTTTTTTTTTTTTTGGCTAGGAATTTAAACCAGGTCTCATAGTCACTCGTGGGCGCAAATGAATTGAAAAGTTTAAGCTGTGGAGAAACACTTCATATAGGCCCCAGTCATGCAAATGCTTCCTAATGGGTTGATTACTGCAAGAAGTCATAGTGGTTCTATTTAGATTATCTTCTGAGGGATGCCCCGAGGCTGCTTTCAAGATTAGATTTGCTGTCCATCCAGAGACTTAACTGACAAGCATGGTGCCCAGGTGCAGCCTCAGAACACCCTCTGAAGGATACGGGACTGAGCGTGCCGGAAGGGATAGCGTGTTGTTAGTACGACATTTGATGGCTTAACATGCTTCCAGGCACATCTAGATCAGGCTTCTGTAGCCTACTGCTGAGACATGGGATGGATGGAACACAGGTGGGTCTAGAAGAGCTCGGGACTCTTCAGAATAGCGTTCACAGAGACGCACGCTCGATCACCTGCACCCAGAACACATACGTGAGATTACAGTAGGATTGTTAATGCATTGATTTAACAGAAGTGTTTTCAGGGTTAGAGTTTAGGGAAGAATGTAAAACCTTTGAAAAAGGAAATGGAAACACTGACTTATTTCTGAGGGGCAAAAATCACATGGCTTAAGTGAAAAATAATCTTGTGTTAGAATATTTCTGTGCATTTTTCACACATCTGGCGACTTAAAGGATGCTTTGTAAAAAGATGTCATTTTAATTATGTATTGTAAAAACTTATTGCTTACATTTAAATATCTTTAGTCAAATTAAACATTTTGATCAAATCAACTTTGACTTTTTTCTTTATTTTTTTCATGTTTGGCAATAACAAATATTAAAGTGCTTTTTATCTCTGTTTATCAAGTATTTCATATTTTGGAAGCCAATCATGCAAGTAGATAACACTATGTAATTTTACTTTTAAGCAGACCCATCTGAGTTTTAACAAAGTAAAGGTATGCATATACCAGAGAACTTGAAAAGTCATAGCTACTGTTCTTTCAGTGTGATAACAGTAGGTGACTGATAATCAATTTGAGCGGGACTTTTTTAATAGTTTGTAATTGCATTAGTGAATATGTATTAAAATTAGAATTGCTTAAACAAGAACCACTGAAAGTCTCATTGTTAGAGGCTTTAGAGAAAATGTCAGAAAGAGTTCCATCAGGAATTGTTTTTGTATTAATTACGATGATTGACTAGATTATTTCCTGATGTTTCGTCCGCTTCATTTTTTTAAGATGGTTATGGAAATGGTGTTCAACAGCTACACTTCTTATTTAGTCCTTAGCAAAATAAAATGGAATGCTAGAAAATGAATGACTAAAAGGAGGGATGTTTGTTTATGTTTTTTAAAACAATGTCTCAACTGTAGTAATCCTTCATCCCAGTAGGATACCCTTTGGTCTAACATTTTTCAGAGCCTCTCTTCCTATTCTAAATAGAATTAAAATTCAGAACCAAATCTGAATTTCAAAAAAAAAAAATTCTAAAACAAAAAAGTCACCAATATTTTTATGAAAGGAAGTGTAATTTTTATTAAACATTTCTCAAGTATTTCTAGCATATGGATTTAGTGAGTCTGACAGCTAGATTGAAATGGAGGAAATGAAATGGTATTTCCCAGGATACTGTAAAGAAAGGCAAGCAGGTAAATAGGACTAAGGATCTTTTGCAGGTGCAGGGAAAGCTTCCAAAAGTGTTAAGTAAAGAAAATTCTACATTAAAATCCTGGCCTCTAATTTTACTATATTTTCAAAATTTAATTTCACATGAATAGAAGAGTCTCAAATTGTTCATCATGTGTCAGTCTTTCTCAATACTTGCATTGTGTCCCATAATTAATTTCATTTTTAATATTGGAGAAACTGAAATATTTAACTTCATGTTTAGATTAAATTTTTAACTTCTTGCAAAGTAATTGATTTCAGTGGGGCTAGTGGTTCACCTGTGTATTCTTCAAAATCAAGCGTTCTTTTTAAGTGGTTATTTCAATAAGGATAAAAGATCTTTGTTCATATAGTCTCATAGATTATGCAAAGCAAAACTTTTTTTTCAGGCTATTTTCATTGAATTACCAGATACAGGGACACATACCCACATAAACACTCAGAAAAGATACTTTTAAATAAATGAATAACTGCAGATGTTTTACGATGGCTAGGTAACTGACTGTGTTTATTGAAGTTAGGTTCCTATTAGTGGAGAACAACCAAAACGTTTTCTCTCTAAGTTTTACTTTCACCCAGCAAAGACATTCAGAAACAGAAAGATAAAGAGGCTAATATTTTTTCCTTATTGTGGCCTCTTGGACAAATGCGACAGTTCTATGCCCCTAGGCAATACTTTAAATCCCTAGTATGCTTTCAGGGAAGGATACAATCGAAGGATTTACCTGAAAATGCTTGAATACAGAGGGGTGTGTGTGTAAGGCTCTTAACTGCTTGGATATCGGGCCTAAAAAGGGCAGTTGACGTCTTCTGTATACTCTATCATATTGTCATAAAACAAGAAGTCCTAATGTAAGTTTAAATAATTTGGATACATAGAATCAAATTAATGAAGAGGCTTGGCCTTGTTCAAAATGTGGTTTCAGATACTGATTTCTTGGGTGATAGCTCTCATTCCAGCCATTCTTTTCTCACTTCACTGCCCTATGTCAGAAGTTACTTTCTTCTGTGGCTACCTTCAAGACTAGAGCTTGTAGCAGGTTTTGTTTGTCTACCTCTCTTTTTAACCAGATAATTTCACAGATCTGATTGATTTAAAGCATGAGCAAGGTGACGGACCTGTAGAGGCACCTCTTAAACTTGATCTGTTCCCAAGGAAATCATACACAAAACTGGTATAATAGCTTAGCATACTGTTCACAGATAACTGAAGACAGCTAGTTGGTCGTACAGTTCTAGCTGCTTCCTTAAGGGAAGCTGGAATTGCGTAAAACACATTCTTAATAATTTTCCTCTGGAGATATTTGCTGTACGCGCTTTGCATGATTGGGACAGGAAATAGTATGCGTTGCCATAAATGGTGTGAGAAGTGCTATGCATCCTTGCAAAGAGTGGGAAATGACTTATGAGACACTCTTATAAGATGCATAACAGGAATGCCTAAGAGTTCCTGTTTTAATGAAGGGTAAAGAGGGTAAACAATTCTGCCCTTCCTGATGAAGTTTTCTTGTGCAGAAAAGGACTTCTTAAATTTTTGTTTTATTTTCCAACAAAACATCCAAAGACGTTGGAGGAAAATGCCCCATAAAAATTTCTGTAAAGATTTTTGAAGGGCAGGAAAGAGAGAAACATTTTCCAAAAGCTCAGTGTGTAAGGTACCAAAAATACTGCTACTAAACTCATGGTAGAGACCCTGTGATAATCAAACCCACCAAATGTAATGATGATTTCAGTTATAGATTGGCAAAATAGTTGCAGCAGAAATGCATGTCTTGCCTTCATTTCGTATTGGAAGCAGTAACAGTGATTCAGCAGCAGTGGACTAGTCCAAGAGAGTTTAAGATTTTTTTCAAGCCTTCGCTTGGCACTGCTGTTCTAGTTCTGTCTATGCCAACACTAGATGTGTTAGACACGTAACACTTCCAGCCTCTGAAAGTCTGGAAACAATCTGCCTGATATATCAACGTTCCCTTAAGAACTGGCATTGAAGAAGAAGTGCCAAATTATAAGACTGTGATTGCAATTAGAATAGCTGTTAGATGAGAAGCTGGAAGAGGTCTTTATATCTTAACAAACCTAATACTGAATGTGCTTTTATTTTTCCCTTAATATAAAGGGAGCATTAGAAAAAGTATCTGTAACCATCCGTTTGCTTTCAAGTTAAGAATGGCTTCAGCTCTATAAAGAGGTCATCTCTTCTTTAGACAGAAGGACAAAAGTGGTAATTGATGTTAATGCTGAAGAAAAGCTGAGATGATTGAAGCAAGTAACAGAAAAATGTTTCTGTTAAGATGATTTGTGATGGAGTAGCTTGCAGTCATTTGGACAGGAGAGACTTAACCAAATCATTGTATACCAAGGATGTTGAATGACTGATTTTCTCAGGGCCGTGAATGTTAACAAATAAGATTAAGAAAGGTTAATCAGTAAGAAAAGCCTAAAAGTTTTGTATCTGAAACATCATTGCAAAACTAGAGAATAATCTAGGAAAGAGGGAAAGGATGTGCCAAACCCGTAAGATACCGATAAGGAAATTGGCAATAGTATGCAGCAGTGATTTCCTTGATTAATGGATTTGTAATAAATACCATAGATACTAGAAATGGTACTTTGAGCAATGTGAAGGAATATACAGTGGGCAAATGTTCAAATCATGCAAATCAAACACTGCAGAAATACCAGGCAAGATCATTTTTTCTTCTGTGGTGAAGATAGGAGGTAGGAAAGCTTCCTTTATTCCTCTGTGACACAGCTGCCGTAGTAGGGTAAAGCAGGCACACGTTGGTGTGACTGTCCCTATTGATCTTGGGCTATTGGCACTGTTTGCAACTGGGATTAAACGAGGGCAGTTTTCTGTCCTGAGCGTATGGAGCTGCAGGGGACTGTAGGCTACTATTTTTTTGTGTGTGTCTGCATATGTATCACGTGCTTTTCACCTTTAGGTGACATTTGGCCATAATGTTTAGTATAACTTCTTTCTGCACATATAAACACTTTCGTTTCCTAATTGTTTGGTGCTTATGATCTGCACTGAAGAGACTGATGACCCTGGAGTCATCAGTGTGCGGTGACTACAGGACTGTTGTTTTTGTTTTTCTGTAATTTTTTGTCGATGAACATGTATGCACATGCAAACAAGATTATAGGGACACATTGTTTTGTAAATAATTGTTTAAGCCTCTCTGCGAATAAGCCAGTAGATTTTATTTTACTATTCAGTGCAGAAGGAAGGTGGTTTGTTAGGCACGAGCATTGGTTTCTTTAGCTACAATGAAGAAATCTACCCCTTCCAAATTGAAACTCTTCTGTAGCAGTCTGTCACTTGTTAGATAACTTACCCTAAATTGTATTTTCATTTTGCTCATAGGTACTTGCATGCTACACTGTATCATTTTAGGATTTAGAACCACATGGTGACATTGATTGCTATTTTAAACTAGCCTCTCCTTTGGGTATCAGCAAGATCATCTCAGGACCACCAGGATTATAAATACTGTATGAGAAGGTCAGGTTTAAGGTTTCCAAATCTCCATAAGAAAGCAAGCTTAATTTCCAATCCTCTTTATAAAACCTGATGAATTTATTATCCTATATAAGCATCAAAAGAAAACAGCTGAAAATTAAGGTCAAATGACATCTGTTTCATTCCTTCTGTAACTCACAAGCTAACTTGTTTGTCACAAACTTGTTTACAGATATAAGAAAAGTTATGTTCGTATCCTTGGATCATATTACTTCCCACAGGGACATGGCTACACTTCTTCAGAAGAGAGGACTAAAGATGAGCTAACATCTGTAGGCTGTTTTTGTTTGACTTCCTTTATTTTAGGGATTCTACTAACCTTAATCACAAGGCTTTGTCCAGTATAGCATTTTGTATCAATATACTTTGAATGAATTGTTTTCTTGACATCATCTACTGGAGTTCAAAGGGTGTTTTATTGTTGTAGTGGTTTCTTATAGTAGAATTTTTACATGGTTTGACAAAAACTTACGTTCAGCTTGACAGAAAATAACTAAACGTTAGGGATGTCTAGTCTGCCCACACTGACTGCTGCTTACAACCAAAGTGGAATTAAAAGTGGCTTTTCCAGTTGCATTTTTCAGATATTTAGGAAGATCTAGATCTGCATAGATGTTAGAGCCCCTTTTTATTTTTAATAGTATTACATTACTAGTGCAAACAATGACTGATTTACAGCTTAGGTTTTTACATTAGAAATACTTTGTGTATTTCTTTAAAAGGTCAAAGACTTTGCTCAGCTCTTCTGAGGAGTCATTGTATTTATAATCATAGTAATCATCTCATTAGGCTGTATAAGGTCTCTTTTCATGGAAATTAAGAGTTTCTGAAAAGATCAGTATTGTAATTAGTAAGGCGGATTTTGTTAGTTTTTTTTTTTTTTAGACAGTGGAGAAAGCACACAGCAGGGACACAGCTGAACAGATATGAGAATTGGACATATCTGTTTTATACAGAGTTGTTCCTGTTCAGAACTAATATTGCAAATATATTCCTTAAAGAGTGAGACAAACTAGATTCAGCTGATCTGTATCAGGAGGTAAATACTTGCAGCTCGCTCCACTTCTTGTCGCTGCTGTAGTTCTAAAAATCACTGCTCCCATAGTTCTTCTACTCTAAGTATACTTCTGATTATTCCCTAACCTGCTCTTTCCAATGATTTGGGATTTAAAAAAAAATCAGTTTCTTTGAATTGAGTTGGGGGCTACAGGTCATATTTAAACTGGAAAAAAATTAGGTAAGAAAAACTTCTAGCGAAGGGAATTAGAGTAAGTGCAGGCAGCCTTACTCTAATTGTGCAGGCAGGTGCAGCATTTGCAGTCTTCTAACAAAAGCTTTTATAAGCACATGATTTTTTTGTAAGGGTCTGAGTGTTCAAAGCACTTAATGCATTATATTTTTTCTGTATTAGAGACAGTCTAAATTGACTTACAGTGGTATAAATAAGAAAAATACCATGAAAGTCGATAGATTTACACTACTCTAAAATTCATGTAAAAGCCAGTTATGCTGACAACACTTTAGCTACATTTATTCCAGTTAATTCCAGGAAATTACTAATGTAAAGTCGCCATCATTAATTAAATTGTAAAACAAAAGAAGAAAGAGGAAAACTTATTTAATGGTGTTCTTTCTCATTTATTCAAAATCAAGTATGAAATACTATAAATGCAGGAAAAATGCTGAATCTCGATAAGAAGATGGAAATATTTTGTAGTATGTTTCATCGTATAATAAAAGCTATTTGGTCGCAGATGCAGTTAAATGACAAACTGCTTTACTTTGACGGCTGGTAGAATTAGTAGTGCTGAGATATGTATTATTAAAAGAGGTGCCCATGAATCATAGAATGCGTTTTCAGATCCAGACTTCCCCAAATTGTTATATTGTAGCTGCCATTCTAATTCATAGATTATAGATACACAGATTATAATGCCAGAAGGGATCATTTTGTAATCTTGTCTGACCACCAAGGACACAGTATTCTAGTAGCAGTTGCACCACTGCCAAAAGGAGAGGTAATGCGATCTCTACTCCTACTTGATATTCCCATTTAGACTTGCAAGGTTCATATTAGGCACGTCAGCCAATGTACCGTAACTGTGTTCAGGCACCTCCACGTAATTCCTAGCATAGAGAGCGCCCATCCAAAATTTGACCTACCTTTTTGTTTCTAAATTATTTGTTTTAAGTGTCGTAACAAATTATACGTTCTTTGCTCATGCACTTGACTGTGGAGCTCAGATTGCTGTGTTATGATGGTTTACCATTCAAAAATATTTGTCAGCTGCAAATCTTCAGTAATGAGTTTCTATTTTTTCCCATGACATTGATTAACATTGTTAACTGGCCGAGGGCGAGAACTGATCACTACTGGGAAGTGTCAGAAACATACCTGCTTGATGTTCATCGTCTAGTTACAGTTTCATTCTGAAGCTATCAGTCAGGTTTTGGGGCATTTAATATATGCTGTGGCGATTTTCATACCAATCGAGTTTGTTAATCAAGTTATGCCCAGGCATTCTGGGGAGCATTGAGTAAATGAAAGACCTTGAAAGCAAAACAGTGCATTAACCAGTGGAAGCCAGCACTGCATCTGGAAACACTTCTCCCACCACCTGTGCGCAGCAGCCCAGAAAAGCCGTACACAAGGACACATACACAAACAGCTGAGTCTACGGACAAAACCCACCATATACAGATTGCAATCTATTGCACGCTACCTGGCTGTTTGGAGCAGGCAGAGATGCGTCTGAGCATTAGGATATGCTTTGCCCCTATTCAGACATATGTAGCGTGAGGTTAAATGAGGGCAAATAGTTTGTGCTGTAGGTAGTGAACAGTCTCATGATGGCTCTGAAAGGAAATTCTTTGCTTCTGCCTTTGAACGTTTTGACTTCAAAGAATAGTAAAAGTATATTTAAAAAAAACACAGAATGAAACATCAACTTTGGAATCCCTGGGCACTCTGGAAGGTGGATTTGTTGCGCTGTGGTTTTTGCAAGTGCTATTAAAAAGATAAGGCTGCATGTTCCTCTCAGCCAACCAATTCATAATAACTATTAATTCCTTGAAAGACAGTATTTATACCAGCATACAGTTAACACTTTTAAGATGTGATAGCTTCTTATTGTATTATACAATGTTTGTGTCCATATACTATAGAGTAGTAATCAGAATACATCACTTTGAGATGCAAGAATCAGTTATCACAAAAAGATCATCACCTCAAAACCTTGGAAAAACATATTTTAAATAAACTGCTGTACTAAAAGTTAGGATGTTTTATGAGGTAGCTTAAGCTCCTTTAACTCCTTATACTAGCACAATATGTAGCTTTACACTCTCTTCATGATTATTAGAATAAAAGTCCAAAAATACAGGCTAAACTTCTGAAGAACTCCGTTTAATTTAAATCTAATAAAATGTATACATTCTTTTTTTAAAAAAAAAAAAAGTCCCTTTATGGGATTATTCTGCTCTGAAAATAATGCCTTATATATTTCCTGTTGCTTGACTTATGGAAACAGTATGTTGCAGCTCTTTTTATTAACTGAACAACAAAGTCTGTCTTCCAACGTGGAATATGACAGGCATCTTGCACTGCTGAATTTAGACCATATTGCTGGTGGTCTGCTGGTTTTTAGAAGGCTTACAGTGGGGATAGCTTACAGTGGCACAAAATAATAGAGACTGAAGTAATGCATATTTAATGCTGTTAATAAAGCCTCAACTGCTAGAGCTTTCAAAGTTAATAAAAATGGGTTTGTAAGTAACGTAGACTGTTTTGAAATGCCAAATGCTAATTTTTCCACTGCAGGCTATGAATGACTTCAGTGAAAGTTATCTTTCCCTAGGTACTTGATTTAAATGTGAAGACCTTTAACATCTACCAAATACTGTAAGGAACAAGCACTTACCCGCTTTGAAACTTAAAACTAATACAGCTGATACAAAGAATAACAGTCATGTCCCATAGTCAACAGGTATTGTTGTATCTAGGCAAGGTCTACAAAGGAGAGATTTTGTGTGCGTTCCTGAGATGGCCTTCCTAAATGATACTTATGTTTTCTTGTTATTACAGTGAGATAGCTGTCACGTAGTCTTTGGCACACTTAATAATTTTTAGTCCTGTTTCACCAGCTATTACCTCTGTAATGTACCTGGGTTTCCGGCACTTGCTACAGTTTTAGCAGAGTCACTAGCAGAGATGCTTCTCTGCTAGTGACTCTACAGCATAAAGGACACAAGCACTACAGAATAAGTTGGAATTGCTACAGGAGCCATAAGGGGTATTTCAGACTGAAGTGGATACTAACACTTGATATGCTGGTATCATCCCAGTTGCTCTCTCAACTTCTTTTGGAGCTTCAGCAGCTCCCTTAATGGTTCCTTCTTGGGAACAGAACTTCCCATACCAGAGTAGCTTAATAGGAATGTCCCTGCTTTCACGATTTTGGAAAGGAATGCTTATCGTAATTTCTGGTAATACCATCATTTTACAATATAGATGATGCCAAAGTGGCAGGGGTGATTAATCTGTCTGGAGAAGTCGCTTTAGCATTCCCTTTGTTAGAGAAGGTTTTGAAGAACCACTGAAGAAGACAGATATAATTTTTAGAGACCTAGATTAGTGCAAATGGTGGAAGATATGTTTATAAAAATCAGATAGATCAGTGCACAGTACTATGATGCACAGCAGAAATACTGTGAGCTGGGCCTGGATATGAAATGGCAGCTCTTTATGCAGAGGCAGCATTTGAAGCAAGGGCCAAGCAAAGAAACCAAAGACTTCTTGATCCAAGTGGAACCATCCTCAGTGTCTGCAAAATACCATTACTGTGCATTAGTGCTGACATTGATTTAATGAAATACTATTTGAGAAGAGGAAGAGAGTTTACACAGTATCCCAGATAGTTTCTCCATCTTCCATCAGGTAATCAGCAAAAATCTAGAAACCTTGTGTTTGGTCTGAGCCACTTACCCCCCATTCCTAATCATGCTGGGAGTTGAGTAGCTGCCCTTGTAAATTCTCTTGTTCTTTTGAATCAGGGATTAATTACATTCAGTTCTGATTTTTGCCTCCAGCAGTGTGTTTAGTTGGAGCGACATGAGGCTCATTACAGCCTTAGAGTCAAATTGTGCTGTTTATGTCCGGTTTAGAAAATAAGTACCTAGTATTACCAACAAAGGTTGTCAAGATATATTTAACAGAGGGAGGTGAATGTTGCATGCGTACAGAATGTATAGTTGTGCCACTGATTTAAGTTGAGAAGTGGATATCTATTCCCTGTCAGAGCCAAAGCTCAGAGCATTCAAGAATTGATATTTCATTCAGATATCTCTCTGGAAATGCATTTCAGTACTTTATATGGCCCTCAGCCTTCAGGCTCCATTTATACTTTGTTAGCAAAAGAAATGACTCACAGACACTATGCTGGTTCTCAGAAATTAGGTAAGATTAGCATAGAAAAAGATAACTTTGAGCTATCTGTCTGCCAACATGCTGCTAAAATATCTGTGAAGCTGAACTTGAGAGATGTATTTTGTGAAGATGACCAGGTAATAAATAGAAAGCAGTCCCTCAGACTGGATGTATGTTTTGCATGTTTGATCATATCTTTGGGGATATTCAATGCTCTGCTACCATTTTAATGAACTTTGCAGAAATTTAATAAATTCAGTTGTAAAAATATACTCAGAAAACACTGTTTTAGGAAACACAGACCAACAAGAGCAGTATATAAAAGCGGTTCCAGAGCTGTCAACACCAGCTTTAAATTTGAAAAATGCTATTTGGTAAGATCTGCCACTGAATTTTGGGTTTTTTTTTTTTTTTTAAATAATATATGCCAGTTTCATTGCTGATTAAGGATTTAAAATTAATATCCCTTTCTAAGGATGTGATAAAGAAAGGGACAGAGCTGGTCTGGATATGAGCTGTTCAGGAAAGATTTGGAAATCATAAAGTGCCTTAAACACTCACACCCCAGTATATCCAAACGTCTAAAATATTATCATACAAGAAAACACTGCTGACTATAATTTAGGAGTAGTATTAACTCAAGTTGTGAGTCCTAAAACCTGATCTCATTTATTCATATCCCTATTGATTAATAAAAGCAGAGTATAACTATTATATTAGCAACAACTACTACTTTTGAAGGAGCCTGCTTCCTCATTTTTTCAGGAAACGTGAAAACTGGTGTTTGTAGGAGAGACTCTTAAACCAGATGGAGTTCGTTCTTCTAAATTTGTCATTCATCTTGTACAGGCAAGCAGAATAGGAAAGCTAATTATCTCAGAAGCAGGGCTTGAGAAAGAGACCACATAACTTCTATGTTTCTATAGTAAAATAAGCTAGTGTTTCAACCATTGCAGTCCCTCCAATCCCTGGCATCATAAACATCATGTAAAGGAGTCTCCTGCATGATTATTTGAGCCTGCAAGATAGTTTGGTACCTTTGAGTAAATCCAGATTCTTACAACCGTCTTATTATATCTGAGAACTAAATAGCCAAGAAGGTTTTGCTTTCTTCGGTATTCTCCAGACAAGTTGTAATTCTTTATTAGCAAGACACTTGGGAGTCCTTCCCAGCCAAATGATGGTCTATCCGGTAGTTTCCTAAATCAAATGAAATTTGTGCATGCACAATTTTTCCATATGCCGAGATATAGGTCTGTTACAATTCATATGCAAGCCTTCCATAGCAGCTTATCTTTTTAAACATCATTGTTGAGCTCACACCTTCCAAAACTTGAGAATTACTTTTGTTATATTTAAAGGCATATTTCTTAATGTTTCCTTCCATCCCACTGCTTAAAAAAACCCGGCTGAGCTTCTCATAACCTACATCTTTTATTTGCTTTGTGTTGTGACTAGAAGTTTCAGCATATATCCACATTTTGAGAAGAGCTTCAGTTGCTATTTTCCTGTGGATTACATGCAAACAATTAAATGAAACTCTGGAACAATACATGTCATGTTATCAATCGTTATGGTTGGTTATCATTTCTCACAGAATTTGCATATAACAACTCCGCTCATCAAGCCAATGCTCTTCGTTGTTTACAAATTACCATTTCCAATCACAATCTCCATTCTGATTTCAGTAGATTCCACCGTTTCAGACAAGTCTACATCATTCAGGCTTCATATCAAATTCACTGAGATGTATAATCCTTTCTGGAAAATAGAAGAAAGGCTGGTAACACGAGAGCAGACAGACAGTCAGGTTTCTCCAGCCTTATCAGTAGAAGAAAAAGTTCTATCACTGCAAAACATCTTCATCTAGAAAACTGGACCTTTAATTTTGAAGCCTCTTTGCTGTTCCAGTTTAAATCAATTCATAACCTTGATTTATTCTCCTCTTTACAAATTTGCCTTTTGTCTCATCATCCTCTCCTAAAGACTTTTTGGAAAGATCACTTTCTTGAGAAAATACCAGCTCCACTCTTAGGTTTGGTTGATGATCATACAAGGTGTGAATTCCAGCAGACTTTATAAAAGTTGCTGAAATTCTTTTTGTTGTTGTTGACTGGGAAGATCCTCCCTTGACTGAGAGATTCTGTGAAGCTGCAAAGGTAGACGTGTTCCCAACTTTATATAGACCTTCCATCTTGAACACCCAGAGAAACATTAACCATTTTGGAGGTGGGCAGGAAGAGCTTCCATTCAAAGGAAAACGTTGGGTGTTGTAGGCTTAACCCCCAAAGACATCGCACCGCGCAGAAGTTACTCGGAAAGGATGGGCTTGTGTAGCCATGTGAGGCACTTCTTCATGGATGGCAGTTAAATTAAGTTTTGTTCCCAGAAAGCGTCAGTTCTTTTTTTAGTTCCCTCCACCACTCTGCATTTGCTCTGCCCTAGTCCTGCCTTAACTTCACGGAATTAGCCTGCTTCCCAATCGCACACAGCACTGCTGAAATCTTCAGGCCATATAATTGTCCCATCTAAGCCCTTTGCACAATACTACAGTGTATCAAGAAACTATAATAAGGCGGAGAAAACAGTGACCTAAGACATAAAAGCATAAGTAAAAAAGATTACCTTGCCAAATCATTGTTGAGAGTTTAAAGTGGTGGTGTAAGTTCGTTAATCTTGTGTTTCTTTCTGCTGCAGGGTGGAAATAACGCAGGCCATACTGTTGTTGTTGATGGGAAAGAATATGATTTCCATCTATTTCCTAGTGGCATAATTAACCCAAAGGCAATTTCTTTTATTGGTAAGCCACTTACTTAAAGGACTTACTAAAGGAAATAATGTGGTGGGTAGGTGTACCCATAGTTTTACAGTAGCAAGCAAAGGAAAACTTACAGATGACCACCAGTAGGATTTGCTGTAGCTTCAACTGTTTGACTTTTATTTCACTGCTGCTTTAAAATGAAGAATTATTCTACATTCAGTGTCATTTTAGTCTCTTACTAGAAAAATGAAAGCAAAATCTCCTCTTTCTATCTTACTCTTTTTATTATACTTCACAATACAAGTTTGAATCCTGCCCTCTGCTTGCGCATTTCTTTTATACGTCCAGAAATATAAATGCTCTACTTTGAGGGCACAAACACTAGCCTTAGGCTAAATAAATAATATTCTATAACTCTAGCTTTCCTTTCCTGACTTTCCAGAAATAGGCCCTATGATGCAAAGACCTACTTGGAAGGTCATCCTTCAGTTTCTCTCTTTTTGCTGACATTACCAGCTCTTGAAGCTAATGTCATATTTTACTGTAATATTTGTATCGTAACATAAGGTTGCCAATGGCATCGTAAAAAAAGTTTGCATTCCTTACTGGACGTTGCAAGTCTGAATTCCTAAGATTTTACTTAGCCTTTTTATAAATAATGATTATCTCTAGAATAAACTGCACCTTTCACAAGGCTGCTCTAAAATATAAATAAATGGATGGGCTTTTACCCCAAATTTCGTAAGTCTATTTCTCTTCAAAGAAAACCTGTATGCTGTATTTCAACAATCTGTGCTCTTTTGGCCTAATTTATGTATCCAAGTTTAAAAATCTGGCAGTGGGCATTAAAAGTGTATTTAAGTGATAGGCAAACTGAAATTGTATACTTGTCCAAAATGAGGATGCTTTCAGAAAAAAAAAGTATATACAGAATATGCCAGAAATTAATGTAAGCTTCGCTGAGTCTCAGACCTCTAGTTCCACTTTTTTCCCATTTGATAATTTCCAAGTAGATGATTGAAGCAATTTTGGATTTTTTTTTCTGATAAATATTGTTGTATATTGTCTTGCTTTGCAATTTACTCTTGGTAGTTAGCAAGGAATAGAAGTAAGTTATCCTAAATTTAGGCTGAAAGAAACTATTGCAGGTATTTCTGATGTTCCCAGGAAGGAAATAGCAGCTGTTTTTAGCCCACTACATCTGATCTTCCACATCGCGTTGGTACATGCAGATTTTAAATTATAGCTCGGTAGCAGGGAGAAAGCAAAGCTGATGTATCAGAGCACAATTTTGAGCTGAGTTTAAAAAATAGGTGAACGCGGAAGAAGATTTGAATACTATAACTCGGACTTGCCAGTGTTGTAAGGCCACTGATTTCTTTGAGTTTTCACCAGTGAACAGTCGAGACTAAAGGCCTGGTACAAAGTCCACGACAATCAAATAAAAGAATCCACTTTCTTCATCTGACTTTAGAGCAAGCTCTACACTCAAATCTGAAAAAAAACAAGTTCTGCGTTTCTGATTTCAGCGAACTTGTAGCTTTTTACCCAAAATGAAGATTTATCTATAAAAGTTCTCAAGAGCACTTAGAGAGAAACTTCAGAAACTTAGCCTTACTTTTTTTTTAATAAGATTTCAGACAGCAAGTGTTTAAATGTGCTACGTGCTAAGAATAGGTATTTTACGTACTGCTTTAAAATAAATCATTTATGTTCCCAAAGGTAATGGAGTGGTTATACATTTACCAGGCTTGTTTGAAGAAGCTGAAAAGAATGAAAAGAAAGGTTTGTATCAAGTAAATGTTAACCTTTCCTTATAATGACAGCTAGTTGAGGGCTTTTTTAAACCTTGGTTTCTGACTATAAATATTTAGCGCAGCGACATTTGGAATTGTAAATAATGAAAAAAATATTGAATTGTCTTGTAGCCTTTAGACAGTTTTTCAAAAGCAATGTTTTCATGGAATTTCATGGATTTTATGGCATTTGATACCACATTAGGTAGAAGATAAAATCCTGATGCCTATGGCAAAGCTTCCCTTGATCCCAAAGATGACAATTTAACCCAGAGTTTCTTTGTCCCAGTTTCTGTGCCCAAAGAGAAACTCTATTAGTCCTGCTGTGAACAAGGATTTAGAGCAGATAACCTACGGATGCCCCTTCCAACTTAAATTATGCTGTGTAAATTCTATATTTTCTGAGCTACAAACGGAGTTTAAGTAAGTGATTTATCATGTTAATAATTAAGTAAGAATCTTATTTCCTTAAAAAAAGAAAGGATTCATCTTGTTCAATTTATAAGAAATGTATGTGAATGATAGCATTCTGCTACTGTAAAGAAAAACTGAATATCTTTGTCTGTAACAAAAGGCGAAAGCTGAAAACAATAAAACAAGAAAAAAATTTGTTACCAAAAACGTTGCCAAAGTTTGATATCCGCCTGTGCTTTATCCATTTTGTCTACAGTATTCTTAACAAGAAGCTGTAGAAACTAGAAGAAAGATACAGAAAATCTAAAAGTAAATCTCCAAGTTTAACCAGTCAAAGCAGCTGAAATCAGAGCACTTTTCTTTATATCTTCTGACAGGTTTAAAAGATTGGGAGAAAAGACTTATTATATCAGATAGAGCACATATAGGTAAGTGATGATTGAAGGGGAAAGAAAATTCACAAATGATAGCTTAGCTCATGCTGCTAAACTTCATTACCCTGTAAAGCAGTCATACGTTTGATCTAATAGACTTTCTTTCTGTATTATGTACCTGAAACGTAATAATGGAATTCGTACCCTCGTAATGTTTTACATGTTTTCACAGGGTTTTAGGCTGTACTAGCTCTACTTTAACATAAGAAGGCTTGTGCACTACCAACAATAACAAAGGCTGTGCATTTAGTCTTGAAATTATAGATATCTGTGATTTCAAGAATGTTTTTCTCCTTTCTCCTTTGCTCTCCCATTGTGTCCTTTGGGTTTTCTGTTGCAGTGTTTGACTTTCACCAGGCAGTAGATGGGCTCCAGGAAGTACAACGTCAAGCACAAGAAGGAAAAAAGTAAATATTTTCAGCATTTAAATTTCATTAACGACTATGCAAATTTAAAAAATGCGTATTACTTTGGAAGTAGAAATATAATACGTCTGCAAAAAGGCTTGCTGTTGTTATTTATTCTGTGGCTTTCTTCTGCTCCTGCTTATGTTAGTGAAAAGCTCTTGAGGTATTACTGAATGCAGGATCAGAATTCTTCCATATTTCCATTTTCCAGTTCTCTGCTCCACACTCAGGCATCTTGAAATTCCTATTAAATCCTCGCATTTCATTTCCAACAAAACAATGCTTCCAATTCAGTTTGATATCAGCATAGTGATGCTTTCCTGAACTGTCTCTGAAGTGTTGGCAGGATTAGGTTCTGTACTGGTAGCCATTTATTGCATATTCAGTTACTCTTCACTGTGATATTAGTTTCTGTTTTAATTTTAATGTTATACATTAGCACGCTATGTAACTTTGCATACTTTATTATTACGACTTCTGAATGAGCAAAGGTTTATGTGAACACGCTTCTCTACTTTTCTGTTAGTTTCCTATCAGGTTTTGTTCCTGTTGGACACTTTCAACCAAATTTAAGACAAGTAGAAATCTCAAAATTTGTGTGTTTCTAAAATGCATATGAAAAGAGGCATATGAGTAGAAAAAGAGCTCTATTTTTATCCTCATCAAGGTAAAGGCTGCAGTGAGAGCTCATAGGGATAGAGATGGTATGAATAAAGCTACAGCTGGAGTTTGAATCATAGTAAACAAAAAAGTATCAACTACAAAATTCAAAGCTATAGAAAACCCAGGTTCATCCATCTGATCACTCACAAAGCTGGTTATTGATTACAATGTGTACACGCTGCTGCAACTGTGAAAATGTGAGAATTACATTTTATTCTTGTTATTTTTTATGAAGGGCATAGTAGTACTGCAGGAGAGCATGCTAATCATCATTAGTATATAATATATGTATATACGCACTTACTCTCAACTAAGCTCGTCTCAGCCTAACCCAGGGCTTAATCCTTTACTGCATACCATGAATATAATCAATATTTATCCAAATCTGCTGAAGCATAAAAATTGATGCATATTTATTAATAAAAATTATAGAGCGTTGATATTTTTTAGTGTCTCAGAACTCCTGCCCAATATATAGCCTACTGAAGAGCTTTAATAAAATTACTTAGCATAAAGCATATTTTTGCATATATTTATTTATGTTTTGGGGCTTCTTTTTAATTAGTATTGGCACAACAAAGAAAGGGATTGGACCAACATATTCTTCCAAAGCTGCACGAACAGGTCTTCGAATTTGTGACCTCCTTTCTGACTTTGATGAATTTTCTTCAAGGTACAACTATTTTCACTGAGTAATGTATTAAAGAATGACACATTTTGGATATTAGATTTGCTTTTTAAGGAGATATTTTTACATTTGCCTAAGAACTTTGTGTATAAATCTTCAAGAAGGAGAAGAAAATTGGAAAGAATGTGTGTGGGTATTTCCTGTACTTCATATTGTTTCTCAAAATTTAAAATGAAATTTTGTGCATTGGGAAATGCTCTGCTTGAGGTATCAAAGTTCTGTGTACTCTCTCTACATAGCTGCCAGTATATACACTATATAATATAAACTGAGCTCTCGCCAAACTCAAGGAACGTTCTACGTAGGCATCATTTTGATGTTTTACAGATTCAAAAATCTGGCACAGCAGTACAAGTCAATGTTTCCCACATTAGAAGTAGATATAGAAGGGCAACTGAAAAAGCTAAAGGTAAGGACTTAACATTTGTAATGTGTTTTCAGTGTCCGGAAAAATATAGAGGAAAAAATCAAAACTTATTTTAATCAAAAAATGTAAACACAAAATATGCAGGAACAATTTCTTATTAAAATAATTAATTAATTTAAATGAAAAAGCACGTATATTAAGGAAATACATATTGTCATTATTATAAAACCCTTTAATAGCAGTAAACATGTTTTGTAATAGAATATTACCTTCATATGGGCATTAAATAGATTTTATGCTTGATGTAATTATTAGTCTCATATAATGTTTTGCTTTTTCAGCATAAGATAACTGTATTGTATTAAAGTAGTAAAGAGAACCCAGGGTGACACCTGCAGTTAGCAGTCTCATTCGAACCATGACTGAATTCTAGGCTGTCTGAGTGTTCTGTACTTATTGAAGAATTATTTGTGAAAGTTGTGCTATAAGAAAAATAGCTTCTTATAAATAAGTTCAGCGTAGTCATTGGTAAAACATCTTCATGAATATATAAGAAAAGAGTATGCTAGAAAATAATCTCTTTTATTTCACAAGGTCTATCTGGTAGTTGTTCAGAGATAACACCTTACCTTTGAAGATATTTTTATATATTTGGATGTAGTAATTCTTCTCTTTTGGAGCTTGCATTATTTCTGAGTTCTAGTCTCATCTATATGTTCCTTAGTACGTCTAGACTATACTTCATAAACAAAATCAGGTAGGTATACATCATCTCTGTGAATGGAAATGGAACAGAAATTATGGTGTTCGAGTAACAAGTCATGTGTTCTGTGTGAGTGATTGAATGCATTCCTTTTTCTTTTTTAATGGAATATAAGCTAATTGTATTTTTCAGGCAAAATACAGTTAACGATGCTGGCATATTAAGGTTATCGGCACGTTGCCTATTTCAAGTGATCAGAATGTTCTCTGCTTCCAGCCACCCAGCTAGCATTATTTGGGGAAGCTGACATTTATACTCAAATTTGCAGGGGTATGCTGAAAAAATAAGACCCATGGTTCGCGATGGTGTCTATTTTATGTATGAAGCTCTTCATGGCTCCCCAAAGAAAATTCTTGTTGAAGGAGCCAATGCAGCATTACTTGATATTGACTTTGGTAAGTTAAATTGTAAAGCTGATTTAACTCCTAAAAGATGAGTTTTGTTTTGCTTTGCCTTTACATGCACTTTGGAAACTGTAGGAAAATAGACACACAAAACAATTTTTAATAGGAGACACAAAATAATTTTTAATAGGAGCACATCTCCCAAAAGTAAAGCACAAAAAACAGAGATTGTACCATTAGCAGGATTAAACACTTAGGGTTTAAATATTGATCTTACTGAAGTTTGTCCCAGTGGGGTTGAAATTTCACTCTAGATTGCATGTGTAAATTCACTCTTTATTGCATGTAAACTTGGGTGCACACGGCCACCAGCCTAAGCACCCACTGCAGTGTGCATGTGCATGTACATGTACACGTGCATGTGTGTGTGTGTATAGGCATTAAACCAGTGCAGGTAACTTAAGAACCTAGCTTCTTTAGTTGATCTCTGCTGTCTTATCAAAAGTTTAATTAAGCCATCAGGTCTCCACGAGGATGGAATAAAGAACTGAGGAAATGCTCCAGTCCAGGGAGGCCAGATATTAGCTGCAGATATTCAGAACCACTTGTTTAGAATACCGGGACTGTCAAGTTATGACCTTTATGCCAGGCTGTCTGTGACTGTTGCAGAAATACTTTCTGTGATACAAAGGACTGCGGAGAAAGCTTCGCACAGCAACAGCGTCCAAATGGAGTTCCTAATTAAAATAGTATCGAGATCATTTTAAATTCCACCGTTATGGGCCACCCTCAAAGACAATTGCAAAGGATGAATGCAGAAAACCTTATGCATAGGAACAGATAGCACATACTTGAGGGAAGTACCACCTTAAGTATAAGAAAGTTAGGGTTTTTTTCCTATTTGGCTGAATGAACTTCCTGATCGCATAAAAATGCACTTACAGAAAATGCAATGGTAAGTCCATTCTTTGTGTGGAAAAAGCTCTTCATTTTGAGAGTGATTCTGTGGAGTTTCAGAAACACAAATATATATCATTCATGGCAGAAGAAAGCAAGATGAGGAAGAGCAGCACAATTTGTTCTCTTAAAAGTAGAACGGGTATGCGTAGTAAGGAGAATTCACCCTACTCTGTGTCTGCTTTTAAAGTTTACTGTAGCTCCTCATTGCAAACCATACGAGTGAAAATCTCCTTTGAAGTAATAAATGAGAGTCAATCATTGTTTCATATCATTGCTGAAACAAAGCTGTGCTGTTTTGTTTTTCTAATAGGCACGTATCCTTTCGTGACTTCATCAAACTGCACCGTAGGTGGTGTATGCACTGGACTTGGTGTTCCTCCCCAGCATATTGGTGACGTATATGGCGTGGTGAAGGCATATACTACTAGGGTGGGAATTGGAGCCTTCCCCACTGAACAGATTAATGTAGGTCTAATGTTACAAAATGCAATATGTGTAGTTGCCAAGAAATAAGGTCAATGGAATAGCATGTTTTAATAGCAGGGTATGGGTTTCCCACCAACAAATAAATGCCATAACAATGCCAAGCAGTCACACTCGTGAAAACTGTAGAACTACATGATGAACTTAAGGCCTTTTTTACTCAAAGGAGGGAAACACCATTATGATGATGTTATCTTACGGTGACCATAGATCTGTTGTAATGAGTGATGTGAAAACAGATTTCGTCAGTTTATGTAATATTGTTAGGTGCATTTCAGTGGCAAAAGCTTGTCCTGGATTAGAACTGTGACTGCATCTCAGGAAAGGTTAAATTATACAACAGTTCTGTGCTTAACAGCCTCTGTTCCAAACGATTTATAGAATAAATTTGGTCTGTACATCAGCCCAGTCATGCACAAATTGGTCAATAAAAAGAGGGGGAGAGATTCTGATTCCTTTAAACTGTGTATTGTATTTTCATTATCAACAAACTAAAAAGCTCAAGATATTGATTATGAGCCGTGCACACAGAATTCTCTAGGTCACTGATCTGAATCTGATTGAAGGAAGTAGTCCCTAAAATCCATTTTCTAATGGCTGCAAATGAATTGATGATTTCTTTCATAATTCATAAGTTTCATGGATTGTAAGAGTAGAGTTTATTTGTTGTTAATTTTTTCCACACTACAAAAGTTGCCAACCCAAAGGGAACAGCTGACATTCTTACACTGTGGTAGTACATAGGAGTCCTAGCCATGGACACTGATCTCGTTAAAAGAATTTACACTCTGAACCCAAAAACAATAGATGCCAAAAGACCAGATAAAGAAAGCAAAACATAAACTCATAAAAGAAAAAACAGGGCTGAGCTGTCAAGGAAATCTTCCTATCAGATGAAAAAGGAAGAAAGGGTCTCTCTGGAACATGAGAAAAACATATTAAATAAATGTTCTGGAAAGACAGTGACTGAGATACGTAAGTAGTGACTGAGATGTAAGAATCCTGGGCATGTGGGTCTTTACTCTCCAAGTCCCCTTTTAAGAAAACAGAACTTTTTTTTTTAAGGAATTGACCAACTAGATATTTCTTGCTATTTGTTTATTACCTTTTTTAGTGAAATACCACCGGCATCTTTTTTATCTTTTAGGAAATTGGAGACCTTTTACAGTCCCGTGGCCATGAGTGGGGGGTAACCACAGGCAGAAAAAGACGCTGTGGCTGGTTAGATCTTGTCATTTTGAAATATGCTCATATGATCAACGGATTCACTGCGTAAGCATCACAGATTTTGCGCTACATTTGGAACTGATTATTTTATGCTTCGCAGAATAAAATATGTAGGTAACTTTAATGAAAATCCAGTAAAGTGTTACATTTTAAGCAATGAAATAATTGACAGTGGGCAACTGAAAGTTGTCTTAATGATAATAATATCTATCTCCTAATAATTTTTTTTCAAATCAAGTAAATTGACAACATCATGATAATGATTTTTTTGTAATTTCACTTTACCTACATCAGATGACCAATGTAGAATGAATCAATGTATCTGTTAGTTTTCACTAGAATTGTTTACTGTAGTGTTGTTGATCCAGTGCTCTCATATTGCCTTGTATCATGATTTAAAGTACACTGATTTTAGGCTTCTGTTGACACTAGCGGATCAGACTTCTAGGACTAGATCCTGCACACACTACCTCCTCAAGTGAAATAAGTAGGATGACACAAAGTGTTCAGGAGCTAGCACAGCTTTCATTCCAATCTCATTTATCTGCAAAGATATATTCTAATACTGTATTATAAATGGGCCGAGAGGTGGCACTTAGCAACTTGTTTGGCTGACTTTGTAATTCAAAGTATATTCTAAGTTGCCATTTTAAAGGAAAAAGTGGCTATTTAAAGGAACCATTTAAGTCCTTAATGCCATCAAATTAGCTTTTGTCTAATACTAAAGATATGAACTGAAATGAATAACTATCATAAGCTGTTAATCTAAAACTCATAAACTTTTTGCATAAAGTTGAAAAAGATTCAGTAAAATTGTATTCATGTAAGGTGTGGGCTTATACATCCATTCAGACAAACATGTTCTTATATACAAACGTGAACCTAAGCATTTTACTAGCTTACAAATTGCAACTTAACTGGTATTGTTTTTACTAATAATGTTATAAAGGAACAATACACAAGGTGATCTTTCTGCATTATTTATCAAAGGGCTTTTAAAACCTTTTTTTTACTGAGCTTTATACTTTGCTTTAGCTTACGTAGCTCTAATTTGTGTGGAAATAGTATTAGGAAGCCATTTTATTTCCTTCTATTTCAGTTCTATGCAATTGCTACAATTCCACCAATTACACTGTTTTATTAAACAGTGTAATCTCTGGTAACTGTGACATTAAAAAAACAGATGGAGATGAGTCCCTCACAAAAGGCAAAAAGAAAAAAGAAAAAAAGGCTCTATGCTGCTTCTTTCTCAAAAGGCCTTTTCTTTTAATCATTGCATTCATGATATCCTTACAGAGCCAGAGTACTGAAAGTTAGACTGAGGTCTTTCCTACTGTATTTCGTATATAGTTAGCAAGCCAGATTATGCTTGCAAAGTCTGGTTTTAAAAGTGGAATTTAGTAAATGAGTCTGTCTCATAGCTGTTGTGAATCTGCAGGAATAATAGGAGTAATTAATAGTAGTGAGATAAAGTGACATGCCATTGTGTACACCCAAACCAAGTCCAACAAGCGCCTCTTTACAGAGTCACCTTGCATTTTAAAGGGATATAACTGAACACTGTTCACCTGTACGAGCAGCCAAGCATTTGGAAATTAATCTTAGTAACTCAGTCATGCATTCATCCCGGAGGTATGAATTCAATTAACAATGTTCATACTTCAATATATTTATGTGTTTCTGTTTACTGGGTTGTCTGAGTTGGATCCGTGAATATAAAACTAGAAAAGACACGTGGAAAAGATTAAGGAGACTAATGATAGAAAGGTTCATCATATGTGTAACTCTGTCGAATGTTTTTCTGAACAGTTTGGCATTAACAAAACTGGATATTCTTGATGTCCTTGATGAGATTAAAATTGGCGTTGCTTACAAATTGGGTGGAAAAAGAATTCCATATTTTCCAGGTATGTTCTTAAATGTCTGTGTTCGTTTTTCCCTTTCACACCTGTTAAGTTTTACATGTTAGGAAGACCTGTTTGCTTTTTTAACTATATTTGATTTCTTTTGTGCTATAACTCATGTAGAAACTTGCAGAACTGTACTATCAGTATAAAGATTACTGTATCAGTAATTAGCATTTTTCATTCACCTTGTGTCTGTGTAGATGATGACAAGAAGTTCAGAGCAAATAAAGTCTTGTCTGAGAGCCTCTGTCTGATCCCCTGAAATTTTTTTTTTTAATTAACAACACCATTATTCCACTAGAAATCTGAAAGTCAAAAAGATCTAAGTCAGTTGCTGGGTGTCATTGGCAGGAGCCTTTAATGAAGTAAAGTTGAAATAAAAGCAGTGCTTAAGCTATGTGAAGATGAGATAGATACATGCAAAGTTAAGCTGCTATATTGTAGGCTACCATCATATAACTATAATTAGCAGCAATAACTTTGTAGTTAATTAAAATGTATGTTGTCTCTCAATATACTTTGTGTTAAAATTTATAGGATGTAATAATATTAATTAAATAATACTTAGTTTTCTTACAAGAGCAATGTTTTCGAGAGTAAATACTCCTCTCCTTTTTTCATTTTCACACCTCTGTCAAAAATGCCCTGCGCTATACCATATTATTATTCAGGAAAGACTTTTGAATACGGTAGATTTCTGTTGAATTTAAGGCTGAATGGCTGTCTCCTCAGGCTTTCAGATTAACTCTTTAAACTAATGAAAGGTCAAAGGCAAGCAGAAACCATCTCCAATGATACGTTTCCTGCTTCCATGAAGAATCTACATCTTCTTGATCATGCTGCAGAAGCACACATAACTTAGTTTTTTGTTTGTCTGCCCCACAGTGAGTCTGCTGTGAGAGGGGCATTCTGAAGGGCTGAGGAAGGTTGGCAGCAGCCAGCTTTCCTACCATGGCTACTAGTTTGCAGCTGTAGACAACAGCGTAATGAGAAGTCTAGTGGGGCTTGCAAACATCAACATTTGTAGCAGGCCTGGGTTAACCCTGTTCCATAAAGGTGAAGTGTAGTGCCTTGTCTATGGGAGGATTTCTATTTTATTATGTGCAAATCTGAACCAAAAAATAGAACTACTGTAAATTTAAAATACTGTGTTTTCTCAAAATGGTACTGTAGTCTTCTGACAACATAGGGTGCATCATAAAGTTTTGACAAGGGGAAACTGGACTACTGGAGCCTCTTGAACAAGTTATCTTCCTCAGTAATAGAGGCCAATCTAACTTAGGAATGAATGGATTTACCAACATTAGAAATACTGTTTTTTCTTATATTGGATTATAAGTTTTGTTAAAATACTTTGAAGGTCAAGGTGGAGCAGCTAAATTCAACCGTGATAAAAATGTTATTCCACAGCTAATCAGGAAATACTACAGAAGGTGGAAGTAGAGTATGAAACAATGCCTGGGTGGAAGACTGACACAACTGGTGCACGAAAATGGGAGGACCTCCCACCCAAGGCCCAGAATTATATCCGATGTGTGGAAAACCATGTTGGAGTGCCAGGTAAATCTGTCTTCAGACGTACATACAAGGATGCCGCACCGCACAGATCCAGCTGGGGAAAATGCTCGCTTCATTAGCTGAGGAGTGGCCTGATTTGGGCTGCGTGCAATGGAAGCACCTGTGGTTGGGGTGACGATGGTAAATGGCAACTTGCACAGAAGCAGCAAAGGGCAGTGTTCTGTGGGCAGTTCTGTGGCGCTGCAGACAGCCCCAAGCTGTTGCTGGCAAGGACTTAACCAGAGGAAAGATGGCCATGTGTTGTGCTTGGCGAACTGCTGCCTTCTGTCAGTGACAGCTCTGGGATCTCTGCACCAGGGCATAGTTAAATCTAATGTCCTCCCTTGGCTAATTTCTTCCTTTCACATTACTTCCTGCATCGTTGCTTGAAGATAAACTTCCCTTTTTTTTCTCCTCCTTTCTCTTTCACATTTATCATTATGAGATGTACTGCATAAAAGATACAGGTGCCGGGGAGTGTTTAGCCTGCTTCTGCCACTTTGGAAATTAGGGTGTTAACATGACCAGTCTCCAGAGGCTAATCCAGTTTTCATCAACTCTGAGTGCTGAAGTTCAAGAAGTGCCGGGGCTAGGTGTGGCATGAATGCTGCAGTTTGGAAGGGAATTTTCACTATAGAACTTAGAAAGCTGGCATGTGGGCTTTCATTTTCCGTAAAGCACCTCAAAAGTCAGATTTGGGGAGTATGAACTAGTTGCAACTGTGGCAATTCTGATATTGCTCATGAATTAGAAAGTATCTGATAGCAGTGCCCGCAACTCAGCAGATGGCCTGTGTGTGGTTATGGACACAGATGTGGCTGGTGGGATATGTAAATAAAACTCCCTTTATTTTGTCTTGAGTTCTCAGTGTGAAGGCAGAGGAGCCAGGGTGCCGTAGGAGATTTGATGGTCAAAGGGTACCAACCTACAGTCAATTTTATAGTATCCATGGACAATGAAAACTGCACTGAAACAGTCACAGTAGGGCATTTGGGGTGGTTGCTCCCACGAGGTAACGTTTTTAATTGCAGCCTTACATTTAACAATAGCATAGCACATGTGCATCACTGTTTCCAGTTCCACAGCAAGAAAACTTTACAGTCTGACTGAGCTCTCGCGTCCTCTCTGCAGGGATTTAGCTAGACATCCTATCACTCAAGATAATGACAATTAAACATGCAACAGATGTGCCTCACCTTCTATTAGGCCTTCAATCTGCGATGCTTTCTGTTTATGGTATAATTGTTCCATGCTATCAAACTTCAGTATACTGCACTTCTAGTCTGGCAATACAGCAGAAGTAAAGTAATATTTGCCAGTAAATTTTCCTGGCCTTTTTTTTTTCAGCACAGAACTGGCCAGTTTATGCTAAAACACTGTGAAAAGATAAAAATGATAACAATTCATTATAACGCATGCTCTCAGTAATTGTTCTAATAGTTGTTTTTTTCTCCCCAGTTAAATGGGTCGGAGTTGGAAAATCAAGAGAGTCAATGATCCAGCTATTTTAAACAAACGAAGAACTTCAGTGATGAGGAGCACAATTTAGTGTTCATCTGTTCCTTACTACTTCCACTTTAAATGGAGATGCTATTTAAAACCAACCTGTTCTTCTAGGAATTGAATAGAAACCAAACATATATTCTGTATTGTAACATTTTATTTATCTTGAAGCTCTCAGTAAATTCAGTGTAATATCTACTTAGTGGCCAGCATCAGAAACTCAAAAAGTATTACAAATTCGTAACAAAATAAGGAAAAAATGATTTTTTTAAAATTTGAGCCATGTTACTGTTCAAAAGTGTTTTACATCCATATAGAATTACTTCCTCATGCTGAAATCAGTATTAAAACATTTTCCAGTCATTACTGGGTGACTGTAGAACTGTAAAGCTTAGATTTGTTCTTCAAGTATTAAAACATCTGTGTTTTGGGGTTGGTAGTAAAAAGACAGATACCATGTAGTAAATTGGTTGGATTATACAGTTCTTCAGTTCCTAACATACAGTGAAGTTAGGTAGGTATATTTGACTGCACAATGCAAAGCAATTATCACAGTTATCTATAAGCCTGTGATTTTTTTTTAATAACCCACTAAAACAAATGGAGAGAAGCTAGAGTGTTTTTATCACACAGCACAATCTAGTAGCTGAGATAACATCTGTAGATGGGCAAAATTAGAGAAAGTTGACCTGTTTCATGATTCTTTTAAATATCTTATATATTAACAGACGCTCCCTGTAGTAGAGACAGTCAGATGTGCTGTCTTTATTTTATGCAGTAGGGAAGAAATGAATGAAAGTGGAAGGGAAGAAAGTCCTCAGGCTACAAAACACACAGGGAGAGTGGAGCCAAGAGAGCATACTGTATTTTCGCAGTGAACCTGAGACGTTTCTTCCTGCTAACTTTGTGATTCTAATTTCCAAACTTTTACTGTACATACCTGGTGAGGAACTTGGGACTTGCAGCTCTGTATGGCACACTTGCTTCCACAGCTCCTAGATTTCCAAGAATAAATCAATGCATGACTTAATGATGACTACTGCAGTATTTACACCCTTTGCACATTTTGACCTTCCTCAGCAAGATGTAATGTCTATTTATAGAAGGGGAGAATGTATGGCAGCTAGGGTTTGGACAGCGAGGAGCAACAAAGAAGTCCCCAGAATTTCCATGAATACACTTGGATTTCTTTGTGGATCTTCAAATGTATAATGGTTATACCTCAAGATGTCTCAAAAGGCCTGAGGCCTACCTCTTGTAGAGGGAAACGAATATACTAGAAACTGAGTTATTCCATAACCATGGAATTTTCAGAGTAAATATTCCTTTTCTGTAAGTATCTCGGAGAGCTATAACACAACGTATTTATATCATTTCCAGATGCTGTGGAAATGGCATCACAACCCTAGTCATGCCGTTGTGTTGCATGTGAATATATCCCTTTTCTGAGACAGTAACTCCAAGGATACAAAATGATGATATTCCTTGCATCAGAGATAGGGAAAAATAAAAACCTGTCAATGGGCTTTCCAGCACGTAGAGTTTATCTCATGTGCACTCATCCACTTTGTCTTATTTTGCTCAATTATCAAATAACTGTTAGTGTTGAAAATCATTTGTGTTAAGAAAAAATTACAAAAGGGCTGGTATAAGGACATAGTAAGCACTTAATTTAACTGCTTAGAGATGTGTTGCTGCTTGTAGTGCAGAATTCTTCTTACACCCTCTGGCTGCAGTGCAGTCTCTTCATACCTCAGTTTACCACAGACTGTGGCTTTATACCGCAGCCAAATACCCTTATGTCTAATAAAAAGAGCCCAAAGCTGTGAATCTTGAGCCCAGCTATGACTCCTTTGATCATCTGGGACAAGTCACTTAACCTCCCTGCTACTGTTTTATAATCGGTAAAATGGCGGTTAGGAATACTTCCTTACCCTTTTTATACTGCTTTTTTTAAGGACTGTGGGTCAAGTCCTGTAGTCCTTACTCTAACACAGATGAGGAGGTACTCCCCCTGCGTATTTATAGGTGTTACAATGAAAAAACAATGGGATTTCTGACCATATTTAATGTTTGTAAAGCGCTTTTGAAAGGTGCTGAAAAAGTGCTTAAATATTACAAGCACTGTGAAATGTACCTCATTTATATGAGGTACAAGTACCTTTAAGCATAAAGATACTTGGAGATACACTAATCAAGTTTTAATTTCAATGTGGCTCAACCTTATGACATTTACCTACTGGGTGATACAGAACTGTTCCATTTCTTGGCCTCATCTTCATCAGTGCGTTTGTGTTAGGGGATGGCCACTACGTTTAAGCTTTAGTTGAATTATAGGCTATGTCCACAGTGACTAACAAGCCACTCAGCGTGCTGAGTAAGTGGATTAAATGATCAGCTCTGAATGAAGTATTCAGCATACTGAAAAATTTAGTTAGCTTAATTTTCCCAGGCTTATTGTCTCTTGTTCACTTAATCATTTAGTTTCCATTAAGTAAGTTGCCTGTCTTTGCATTCAAGGACTCTTCAAAAAGCCAGTGATGTTGTCAATGGGCATCATAAAATAGACAATTATCCCCTGACTGACTTTGTTACGGTAAAAATAATATTGTGCATTTCATTTCACAGCAGGGATTTTTTTAAATGAAAGCTCTCTTCTGACTGAATTTCGTAGGCATTATCATTGAGTTAAATATGAATAAGTTTGGGCTTTTGTTTAAAAGCTCTTTAGTCTACTGAGTGACACAACCTTTAATAAGAATATTTTTAATGTAAATTTGCATTCATTTTGACTGTTTCCCGTGTGGATTATTTCATATTGTTTGGAATTTCATTTTAATAACAATCACTGTGATGAATTTAATTTCTTCTTTCTCCCCAGCCAAATGCAATAATAATGACTAAAACTGGTTGATGCATCATCCTGTTAGATATCTTGATGGAAGAATAAGGGTAAATGTCTACTAAAATGGCATAATTTGTTGTAGAGATTATGATTTTTTTAAAAGCAGCAATTACTGAGTCACTTGCATACATTAATGTATTTGACATATTTTCTCACACTTACCTTTATAATGTGGCCTTCCTGTTCAGGTGTGTTCTTCACATGCAGTATAGGGTTTTGAAGCTTTTAATTTTTAATTTGGCTATATATGGTCTTACAGTTACGGCATGATGCACTTTATAAAATGAAAGAAATAAAATTAAGCATTTCTATAGTAATATGCAGATTATACTTAACGTCTTTCCCCCTATGCAGATTTTTCAGACAAATTTTGGATCTACACCTTTTTTCTGTCCTGAAAGACATATTAAAATCAATTTAAAACAACAGTGCCCTCTTTCTCTCTCTTTCTCTCTCTCCCTCTCTCTCTTTTTTTGTTTTTAAGCAAAATGCACTACATACAAAAACCTGGTTTGGTAGTTTATGTATTAAAAAAAATAACCAGCAGGAATTACCCGGAGAATGGATATTTTCTTTCAATCTGTGAGAAAGATTCTCATTGTTGAGATTTTTTTTTTTTTTTACATATTCTGTAAACTTGATCAGGCTTTGCTGGTTACAAACTTAGCAGTGATCCACCTTCACCAGTGCGGATCCGTGGTTAGTCATCTTTACTTTGTGAGCAATAATTTTATAATGAAACAGAACATTTCTGTTTGTGAATTTCCTTATTAATACCAAAAAATGTTCTTTCCAGAACAGATGGCTCAAAATAACTCACATGAACTCCATATAGTTCTTTATCAACAGCACTGTACTAAGAAAGGAAAGACAGACATGAGCTCAAACAACATAATTATCGTGCCTAAAAAGCGGAAGGGCTTCCGACCAGTATGGTTAGGGTCTTTCAGAAGCCTTTATAGAAATTACTCTTTTTCTCATCCATTTTAGAAGGAGTCTGGAGCAACGGGTGAGTGAGCTGTGCAGTAAACAAGAGAGCAGCTTAGTACACAATTTAGGGCAATGTCTGAGAGGTGCATGAGAACTTCTCTGCTAATAGACTAATGTTCCTTCATACCCTTTGCACTGATTATATATAAAAATACTCGTGGAAAGGTCTTTGATTGCTAGCTGAGGCATCTGAAGCAGTTTCATCGAACTCCATGTGATACTGGCACTGCCCAAGGCAAAAAAAAAAAAAAAAAAAAAAAAACCTGAGTAAGTCTCTCTCTGCTGAAATTACCCACTGGGAAAACACTCTGTTTTGTAACTGGTCCATCTGTTGTCTATCAGCTGGAGAATGGAGGCCTGAGGCTGGGAGGGAAGTCATATACTGATTGCAACTCTACAAAGGCAAGACTTCCCTGCTCCTACCCACTTCTAATAATGGGCCCAAACCTTACACCACTCCTTATTCCTCATAGAAGTGGCCTAGGCTCCTCTACAGTAGCATGTTTCATACCCATCAGAGGGCCAATTTCAAGTTCTGGATGTCTGCAAAAAGGATGAGCTGACCACTCTTTCAACTAGACATCGGGCAAGAAAGAAAATACAGTTCCTACCATGTTATCTTTGGAAGAGGTCCCCATCTGTGGTATAGTCACTGTATCAAGGGATTAGCCTGTGGATTTGTTAGCTACTAATGTAATAGCTGAATTTGTTAGTGCTGGTTTCATGTTTCTGTTAGATCCATGTTGCCAAAGAAGAAGGAGGCACCTGAGGCCTGGAGCCTTGGTCATCATAGTACTAAACAGGATTCATGGTATGGGAGAAGTTGTATTATGCAGCCTGCTTCATGGAGGTAAGAAATTTGGTTCTTTTCTTCCCAAGCTGTCAAATAGAAACTTTGTCAAGGAAACCCTTGCAGAAGCTCCTTCCTATTGGTTTTACTCTGGAATGGGGCTGGCTGAACCCTTACATATTGCTCAAATTTAAGTTAAATAATTATACCTGTGGATGTCAGCCATAGATTGAGGCTTTAAATAGTAAAGCCTAAATAAAGATTTCAGGATTTTGCCTTTTAATCAGCTATATTTACAGGAAATCAGTTGTTCTAAAATACCTTTGTGTGTTATTAATTATTATCTGTTCATTTCTGCAACAGAGACCATGCATTAAATATTTACTCACCAGCCTGTTGAGACTATCTGTATGCAAAAATATAGGAAATGAGATCTTCTGTAAGCATATACAGTTTATAGCTTCCTTTATTGCAGTAAATTTTAGCCAGCAGCTGCATTTTTCAAAGGTTGGAAATAGTACGGATTTTTATACTGTCTCCACAAATGTCTCTGTCAAGGACATGTCTTAGGAAAAAAAAAAACACTCCTATATTTGAATGTTTTTGCAGTGCTGAGAAAACGTATCCTTACTCTGACAAGCATTACTTTTTAGAAGTTGAGTACATACACCAGAGTTTACATTACAGACCTCTAAATAGTTCCTCAGACAGCAGTGCTAGGTTTCCAAGAGATACCTTTACAGTGCTTGATAAGTGGCAGAGTATTCCGGGCAGTATCTGGTGGTTGCTGCAATCCTTAAAATACCCTGAGCAGAGTACTAGTGCTTTGTTTATTAAGGACCAAAGAATACAGTCACCTATCAATGCCCTTAGAATTAGCAGAGCAGTCATCATGCATCTTCATCTTCCCCTTTATTCACACAGAACTTTTAATGTAACTGCTGAGCCCAATTCTTCTTCACATGAAACACCTCTGAACAATACTTCTTCTAGGGATGGATCTACGTTAATGTTTTAGTTCAGATCAGGACTGCACTTCTAAAGCAAATCTCTCAGTTCTCCTCTCTGCCTGTGCTCTGCACTGATTTGTGCTATAGAGTGGTATCAGCTTGGAAACTGGATTCCTTTTGGATGAAAGTAAACAAGGGCTGCTCTCCAGCAGCGTCCCCGGTATGCTCTAGATGCTAATCAGAGTTCAGTCGAGGGGGCCAGGCAAGAGAAGATTAGAAGTAACCCTTCATCCATGGTGTGGATATTGGGTCCTCAGCACCAACTGCTTTGCGTATTTGTTCCTGCTGGGCAGCACTATTTGCTAATATAGACATAGCTTTTGAACATTAGCCATTCTGTCTCCCCTTAACCAGTTCCTTGTTCACTTCGTATTAATCCATAACTTGTAACTAATTATTCCCTGCATGGTCTACATAAAATGCTTAATGAATTCTAAACAGGTTATAGCTGCTGCATTTCCTGTGTCCATAAAATCAGCTATTATCAAAGAAAAGTTATTCAGGGGTCATCTATTTTTTCTAGGTCAACTTTGCATTTTGTCCTGTTTTGCATTTAGATCTATGTTTTTAATGAGCCTTCCCTTCAAAACATTCCTAGAGTCTTGCAAACTCCTGAGACTGTGCTATCAGCCCTCTGGTTGTCAGCATAGTTTTTTTGCCTCCTTGAAAAATAATACTATATTTTCTGTTCTCCAGTAATATGATTCTGCTACCAATTTGAAACATTTTTTTAAAACATTTCCTCCTGACTTGCAATTGCATATGCTCCTTCTTTTAGAATTCTGGAATGCAGTTTATTTCTATGCCAAGCAGGTTGTAATCATATGTATGCCAGAGAAAACATAGATAGTTTGGGTAGCATTAAGTTTCTATCTAAAGCTTCTAAAGATTACTGGAAAGGGTAACTAAGAAACCAAACCCATTTGCTGAGGAGAAATTTGTGGAGATAGTGTAAAAATGTCCACTGATTTTACGTACTGGATGAGGAATATACATTCTGCAGACAAAATAAGAATATACGCTAAATGATCTTCACTTACCTGTATTGGATAGTGAAATGAATAGGGGCTTGACAAAGAAGCATTTCCAACTTTGCTGAAGAACTTGAAGTTAGAATAAAACAGCAGCAAACTGATGCAGGACACAGCTAGGTGATGAACTTGGCCCAAAGAACTACCAGAGTCTGGGATGAACATTGAAGTGAATTTTGAAGAGCTAGGAGGAATATTATTCTACTCTGCTTCATTATTTGATGCCAGTCTTAAAGGTGAATCATTCTACAGTTCTACATTTGCACCATTTCAGTGGAGATCTATTTGTATGGTAGTTTATTTGTAGAGTTTAGATAGTAAAAAAGAATCAGTATTAGAAGCAGAAGCAGTACTGAACATCTCCACCATCGATCTGGAGATCTTTCCAAACTTGAAGACCTGAAAGGGTCATCAGAAGAAAAGAAAATATGATTATCTGTCACATCAATATCTTCCCTGAAATGCCTATGCAGAAAAAAAAAAATTAAAAAGGAAGAAAAAAAGATGAGAGATTGCATATAAATAGGAGAAAGGTATTGAGCATAAATATACAGAATATATTATAATGAATGTTAATACCAGAAGAAAAGGTCACAGTGGAAGAAATGAAAGATGTTAGCTGTTTTAAGGCATTACAAATAGAATAAGACATTTTGTCTGTTAGGGATTGATTTGCATCAGGCAACCTCAATAAAAAAACAAGGCTGATACTGATGGATGTCTGAGCCCTGTGCAAAATGTATTGATGATTTCTATTCTGGGGAAACATGCCAGCAGCACAAGTCTCATTCTATTAACTGGCACCCTGAACGGTAGGCCTAGGACTGAACATTACTTTTATAGCTTATATCACACCACTCACGTAAACTACTCAGCAGAGAGCAGCCAGATAGAGTGCGTGCTGTGAAGACTTCACAGTGTAAACAGATTTCAACCTAAAAGGCTATACTAAGAGAATTTCCACATTAGCCCTAGTGATGGTTACTGTAACTATAGCTTTGACATGTTATTCTGGCGATATTCAGAGACTGACTCCCTTAGACTCTGTGCAGTGTCTGTTTTCTGGACAGAGATCTATATCCAGGATCGACAATAGAGTCGCTCATATTTAAAATAAACACTTTGCTCCTGCTGCTGTGGAATCCTTTGTTATAGATGGGGAGTGCAGAGAGCCAGATTCAATCCCAGTGTCTGCTGACATAGTTCCTTTGAGATGAATGGATGTGCGTGGAGTTATTCCAGCTAAATGGCTACCTCAGGGAATGAATAAAGGAGAAGCATGCAAAACACAATGTGCAAAGCTGTCCTGAAGCAAGGATTCATTTCACAACAAAATGATCACAAGAGCAAGGCTGCATGCAGCTGCAATGCGGCGGGAGGGAGCGTGCCCAGCCCTTCCCGTGCCATGTGAACAAAGTGTGTTGTGCTGTGTAGGACTAGTGAAAAGGCATATGTACCTGTAGCCTCTTGCAGGTAAACCTGTACCAAATAATGGAATAGCATTTTTTGGACACAGACTTCAAGAATTCTTAGGACAGTCACCTAATATGATATAAAAACTATCCAGCCACCTGCAGAGGAAGAAACCAAAGCACCCTGCCATCGCATGAGGTCTGTAATGGTAGTTAGCTCGGCTGGCAGATACAGGCACGGCACTGCTCTCTCACATCCAGACGCTCATGCGACTGGACACAATGGACTGGTTAAACAAAACTCCTTCATCCATACACAACACATGGACATGCAAAACTGGGCTCTTAGAGGGGATAACTGAGGAAATGAATTGCTAATTCAGTGTCCATTAAGTGTTTGCTTGGTGAGTGTGCTCGGGGTCACAGTTTCATCCCCAACTGCACAGGTTTGTTGCTTTCCTTTTTCCTTGATAGATTAAAATAATCTGGAAATAGGCAAAATAAGAAGAAACTGTCTGCAGAAGAAATGAAGGTACACAACTGGAAAAACTAGGGAAAAAAATTGGAAAGAAGCCCCCCCATAAATCTTTTATATTTTATGTCAGCAGAACAAAACCATCTTTTCAATAGCAGTAATAACTTAAAAGTTTTGAGAGTGCCCTCTAGTGAAAGTGGGACCTTCAAGTATTTTGACCTAAAGAACTATAATAAACTATGTATCTCTCTTGTATCTCATAGCCGATAGAATAGTAATAGGCTATGAAGTTCATCCATCCCATGCTAATTTAACAGCACGTACGAGCTACCGTGCCAAGATGGCAGGATTTTGGCTTAGTAACAGCAGGCTTCAAGAGCCAGTCCTTAATTCTGCACATCATTTGCTTACCAAACCCTTTGTGATGTGTGAACTGGCGCATCAGGATTAGAACAGGAGCTCTTTTGCTAACCACAGTAAAATGACATGCAGCTGTATTCTGGCACTTGCTAGTAGATAATGGCTGAATGATGTGTAGCCCTGTGATACGAACTGCGAACGTGTCGACTGTTAAGGCTGACATGCTATAATATGGTAGGAAAATGAAAGAAAGGGAAGAGCTTTAAGCCGTTCTGCTGCTGTTCCTCAGGGTTTCACCTCAAAGTATAGTGTTTCAATTTATTTCTAAATGGCCTAATAATGAAAGCCTAGAATAAATGTGAAATTTCTATTACAAGTACATGGAGGGGAAGGCCTGGGTACAAATGCAACTGGAGAGAAAGATAAAATATTTTTATGCCCCCCTCCCCCTGACCCAGGGCTTACAAGACTCTCATATTTAGACATTTAGAACAACTTAAAAGCTAGTCAACTCTTCTAGATTTTCACCTGTTTCTAAAATGAAATACTGTGCTATGTTAAAAGGTAAAGGCTGCTTGCAAAATGGGACGTTGACATGAAGATTGAAGGCTGATGAATGTTTACATTCACAAAGCCAAAATGGCCATTTTGGATATCTTTTCTGACGCCCTGCTTAAAACAGATGGCAGAATTTTCCTTGATTTGTTCTTTTCTAAACAAAGTAAGCTTTTTCTTTTAAGGAAGCATCCAGCCTTGATTTATAATGTCTGTGATTTACAAAGTCTGTGATTTTGATTCCAGTTTACTTGGTTAGTTCTAGCTACTAAAAAAATTATATTTTGAGGTAGCTGGAAGCATGGCTGACAGCAGACATCTAGCGTGATTTGTGTTAAAGATGGATCAGGAACAAAACTTTTAAATTCTCTCATTGCTTACTGGGGTATTTAAAATCTAAATCTGTACCTTTTGTGGGTGAGGAGCTTTGTAGTACCAGTCCAAATGTGATGTATGTATTAGTCTCAATGCCAAAGGAATGTGATACCAATTTTCACAAAGGGATCAATAGGATCCTGGGCACTATATACTAGTATATATTGACTAGTATGTATTTACTCACCTATGGGCTGAGTAAATTGCTAGAAAGTTTTACAGAGACTAGAGTTAGTGGACACATGGAGAAACATGAGAATAAATATGAGAAATTGGGAAATGGTCAAGATGTCTCAAAAACATTCTAGAAATCTGGTAAGGAATTAATAAGCATGTGGATACAAATAATACATGTGCTTACAGTTTCAAATTTTTTTGACAAAGTCTTTCACAAAAAGCTCTCTTAAAAACCATCTGCCACAAAACAAGAGCAAAGACTTGCCCATATTAACATCTTATTAAAAGACAGGAGACAAATGGTAGGAATAAATGGTCAATTTTCACAGTAGAGGGAGGTTCTGGCAAGATGTCTGTGCAATTTGATGAATTTATAAGTATTCTGAGAAAGGGGATGAGCAGGGAGGTATTAGTGTTTGCTGAATTATTGTTAAAGGCAAATCTAAAAGCCAACTGGGAAGAGCTGCAGCTGTGTGTTTTCCAGGCTCTCGCTATACTAAACTGGTGATGAAACGGCAATGTCAGTATGCAGTATGCAGTAACACATATGGGGGAAATATAACCTCAATTATATATATACAGTGATGGGCTCTAAATTAGTGATCGTCACTCAGGGGAGTCATCTTGGGAGTCATTTATGAATAATTTCCTGAAAACATCAGTTCAGTACTTAGTAGTAATAAAAATGACAAATCAGATGTTAGGAATCATCAGGGAAGGAACCAGGAAGAAATCATCTTCAGATTTATGGTGCCCAAGTTCATAGCGTGCCCACAGCTGGAATACCTGCCACCAAGCTCCAGAAAGGATGTTGTAGAATACAAAAGGTACAGGAAAGGGCATCTGTGGCTGTACATACGCTACAAGTTAGGTACGCTGTTTTAACTTAATCGCCTAGTTCTCCATTGTCCAGTGCAGAGGTCCTCCTGGAGCACACCAGGGCTCCCTCCCTTCCCACGCACCTCAGTCCCTGTCCAGAGGAATGGTGTGTCTTCACGTCTTTCCATGCTGTGCACCAGGATGTGGCACGGGTGACGTGGATTGGGGCACAATGCTAAGGTGTGCTTCGACGTGACAAAAAGTTTCAGCTTGAATAAGTATTTAGCTTACCAGCTTGAATAAAAGATAAACGAGGATAATACGGCAGACGTGTTTATCGTCATGAATGTTATGAAGAGAACTAACACGGAACGATTATTCGTGATTCTTCATAAAACCAGATATAGGTTGAAATTAACAGGTAGCGTACCGAAAACAAACCAGAAGCAGCATTTTCTTAAGAAACATATTGCTAAGTTGTAGACCTTGCTAGACAAAATAAGAAACTAAACGTGTTTCTGGTTTCAAGAAGAATCCCTCCATATGTGCCCTTTCTTGAAGCACCTCCTACTGGCAGAAATGGAATATTAGAGATAGACTATAACTATGGTCCAGCCTGTTTAGCTTTTGAAATTTGCTTACTGGAAACAGAAAATGCTAAACAAAATTGTAATGCAATTTTTCTTTGTTCTAAGAAAGCTATCAACCAAGCAGTTTGTCTGTAATGTTCACAAACAGGCACAGGAAAAGCAAAGCAGCAAGGAAAAGATTGTGTCGTGTTTATTTCCTATTTTCTTTCACAAACATGTTTTCAAGAATAAACCAAAATTATCATATTTCACAATTACTATTAGTGGTTTGGGACTTGTCTGGGGATTTTGCATATTCAGAAGCTGTGTAACATAATACACAAACTCATCAGTTAACTTTGAAATTGTCAGCATTAATTTTCATGAATGTTCAATGCCAGCAAGCTTTGCCAGATCAGATCTCAGCCTTTCTTCTACCTCCGAATTACCAGTGGATCTTCCTCAAAGCTTACTGCTAGGAATTAGTGAAACACTCAGGAATCATTCTGACGGGCAGATGAACCAGTTCCCTCCTTATAGGACGATAAGCTATGTCGATGGAGGCAAAACAGAATTATTCTGCCTTTTAGATTACAAATACAAAATATGTGATCAGTAACAGATGTTGTTAAGGTGGAGGCTTGCAAAGCAATTACAGAAGAGATGTCACCACCTGAGGCTGACTCAGATAGCTGCAATAGAAGATTTCTGCATTTGCCCTGCAGTGGAGCGGTGGTGGCGTGTTGCAAATGTAATCGTAGTAGAACATCTTGACAATGTCATGTGTCAGCAGCCCTCAGGGAAAGTGCCCTTAAATTTACCCTTCAGTGAAAGCTCCAGCCGCATTGCTACAGCACACGCTGCTCCCTTTCAAAACTATTTTATATTCTAAGATCATAGTTTCAGAGCACTCTTTGTCACAAGCAGAACAGCGCTTTCAACTTTTTTCTTTGTATCCCATCCAGTTCTCAAACAACTGAGTTTCATCCACGCTTGTCTTACACCATTTTAATGAAACATGTGATCTAGTACTCTCTATCCTGAGAGGGGGCAGCGATCTGACCGGCATTACATTTTGATTCACTCATACTCCTCAGAGAGAGTCAGGAACATCAGAGTGTATGTGTAACGATAATTTGCAAAGAAATTTCCTTAACTAGAAATAAAGAGAAGACCATGAGTTTTCATGCAGAAGAAGCCAAAGTAGAGTTCTGCACAGCTCAGGTACGTTTGGCAGGAGTCAGACCTTGTAGCATAGAAGACATTTTTGCAAATTACTGTGCCTTCCAACATAGCTTCCTTTCCACCGACCGCAACGGCTAGGCGATCAAGAAGCCCTTCAGGAAGAAAAAAAAAGTAACATTAAACTGTATGAAATCATCGTGATTGTACCTGTGTCCTAGCAGCACCAGAGATTCAGCAACTAGTGGAATGAAACCTCATTTCGGTGTTCACTGATGGAAAAATCGCTCCTATGCTTGTTCATGACTCTCTGCAGAACCCTCATGTGCATAACAGGGAAAAGTTTGTATTCTGAAACCTCTCTGGAAAAAAATGCAACTGTTGTGACTGATTATGTTCTTGGAATAGTATAAAATCAGATAAATTACAGCAGTTCTGCCAGGCTCACCAACACCACTTTTAAAGGTCTTATTTTCATTAAGGAAAACAAGGTATTTTCAAAATATATACGGACTGCCTGCTACTTGGAATTAAATGTGATGCTTTTAAACTATGTAATGGTATGTGGACTGCTCTAGACAGCTTACTTACGGAGAATTAATTGTAGTTTTTCCAGGTTACATGATGAAAGCCAAAAGTCTCAGGAAATTCAGTGAATTCACCAAAACTGACCATCCGTCTCTGAAACGGTAGTGAACAGCACCTAGCAAACCTACTTTTGTTACTTCCAGATAGCGACAAGATTCCCTGGCTAGTATGAGGTTTTATGTGTGTTTTAAGAAGGTAAACCCTTCCACTGAATGCACATTTTCATTGGTTCTACGGCATTTAGCTACCTTAAGTTTTGACAGGAGCAGGTTTAAGTTTTAGGAAGAGTTGTCCGAAAGTGAAAAACAACGTGCAAGACTTTTACAGAGGAAAATGAGTAAAAAACATCCTCTAACAAGGGAAGGGAAGGTTGACTGAAAAACCCTGGATTTCAAAATCTCGTTTTAACTTGCAGCGTTCTTTACAACAAGAATTAGACGCTTGAATAGACTTCGAGCAATTAAGATGCGCTAAGAGAGACTACGAGCGCAATAACATGCTCAGCAGTGCCCAGTCTAGTAGCGCGTATCAAAGCCACCAGTTACCAGCTGATGAAATTGAGTATTTGGGAAAAACAAAACAAAACAAAACAAAGCAAAAGGTCCCGTATCAAGAGATTTGTTAAGAAAGGGCGCGGGGGGGGGGGGGGGGAAGCAAGGATAAAGTTTCACTGCAGAAGGAGCGAGCGCAGCTCCCCGCGGAAAATCTTGCAAAAACACCAAGTTGGGAAACTCAGGCCCTGCTCCCCACTGGATTTTTTTCCGAGTGGCAAAGCTGATTTAACCTCTCCCCGCCCGTTCTCTCGCGCGGCCGCTGCCGGGCTCCCGGCTCCGCCCGCGGGCCGCCGCCGCCCCTCACCGCCGCGCCGCGCCGCCCTTCCTCTTCCCGCGCCCCGCCCCCGCCCCGCCATTGGCCACACGCCGCGATGACGCGGCGGAGAAAGGCGGGCGTCGGCGGCTGCGGTTGGTCGGTGTGGCTGCGTGGGTCTCGCGCCTTCCCTGCGGAGGGGGGCGAGCGGGCGGGGGCAGCGCGGCCGCGGCGGGGGCGGCTCCTTCCCCCGCGCCCGCGATGCCGAAGCGCTCCTGCCCCTTCGGGGACGCGGCTCCGCTCCAGCTGAAGACCCGCGTGGGGCTGCGCGAGCTGAGCCGCGGGGTGCGGGGCGAGGAGTACCGGCGGGAGGTCTTCGGTGAGGAGGCGGGTGGGCGGGCCGGGCCGGCCGGCGGAGGGCGGGCGGGCGGGGAGGAAGCGGCGCGGCCCGCTGGGCCCGGCCTGTGCCCTCAGAGCTGCGCCAACCGTCCCTAACGGCCGTTCCAACCGCCGCGCCGCGCGGCGCCCCTTCCCTCAGCCCGGCTGCCCCGTGGCTTTCCGCGCCGCCGGCCGGAGCCGGCCCTCGCCCTAGCCCGGCGGAGGGCCCGTAGCTGCCTGTAACCTGCCTCTCCTCTCCCGCCGGCAGAGAGGACCAGGCGGCTGCTCTTCAGGGGCGCCCAGGCGTACATGGAGGGCGCCTGGCCCGCCGGCGCCCCGGGCACTTGCGCTGTCAGCCGCTCGCCGGAGCCGGGCGGAGCCGCCCAGGGCACCCGCTCGGGGCGCTGCTGGAGCGGGCAGCTGCTCATCGGCCACGACGGGAAACTGCTGAGGCGCTCAGCGGCCATGGAAAAGGGTGAGTGGCCCCCTCCGTGGGCCGGAGTCCTGTGCTGCCCCGTGCCGTTGGGTGAGCGAGGCCTGCAGGCCCAGGGAGAGGCCATGTGGCTCTCTCTGTAGTCCTGTTTAAGAAGTTCTTAACAGTCCAGAAACTGTCGCTACAATGGTATGTGCATGATTTGTGTGGTAATTTAATAGTCTTCTTAATGGGGGGGGGGGGGGGGGGAACAAAGCTGTAAGCGGGGAGCCCTGTGCTGTTGTCTGCAAACATGTTCTTCAAATTGCTATTCCCTGTAGCTATAGTACTGAGGGGAGGTACCGTGCTCTTGTTAGTCTTATAGAACTTTTAGGTACTTTTTTCAACTTCTCTGTTTTGCTTTGAAGAGCATCTACTCTTAATTGCATCTTTTCCAAGCAGTTCCACCAGTGGGAGTGTCCAAAGCCTGTTCCTCGTGTGTAAGAACAGCTGATGTCAAGGAAGCATGTACACAGTGCGACCAGTTTGTATGCCAGAACTGCAGCAGGCTCTGCAGCTCCTGTAACGCAGTTACCTGTTCTTTGTGCTCGATTATTGAGTAAGTGTGTAATGAACTTCTTGATTTTTTTTTTATTATTATTATTATATATGCCCTGAAAATTGGCTTTAGTGTATGAGGACCCAACAGATCTCGTCTAGCTCATCCACCTAATGAATTTAAATATGTCTCATATTGAATTAGCTGTAGTAAAGCTATCTGAAACATGGAAAATAAAATGCCTGTGTGAAGCAGTCTGATCAATCTTAGTGCAAGTCTAGTTCAGTTTCTGACTTAAATGTTCTAGGAGACAAAAAATTCTTGCTTTCCTTCTAGCAATATAGTATGCTGGCTGATGAATGAATGCACTTCCATGAAGTAATTTTGAAGATTTTTTTTTTGGCCGTTATCATTAAGAGCTCTATAATATCAAGTTATGAGTGTTGTGTAGGAGTCCTGTGGTTGCAGTTAATAGTGGAAAAGGAGAACATCCTTTGTTATGATCCAGAAGCACTAGACACTACTGACTTTGTTTTTTGGTCTTTTTTTTCTCCTAGTTATGGTGATGTTGGTGAACAAGTTCTCTGCAATGGTTGTTCAATATTTCAGGTCTGAAACATGAAATTTATGGACATCTTAGCCATAAAGAACGTTTCATCAAGTCTCCTCTTTATGGTTGATCAATTCATACTTTTAGCATGTGAAATAATAATGGAATTTCTGTGTTTTATATCTTTTTATGTACTTTTTAATATTGTAGCTAAATAAACTTTTATATTTTAAGGATTTATAGATCTTTTTCAGTCAGTTTTCTGGTATGTGATATGTCTGTGTGGAGAGTGGTCCCCTTGTTTTTGGCTGGTATTCCGTATTGTTATAGAATTCAGAACATCCATTCAGTGTCTGTCTACTTGTTGCGCATGTCATGACACTCTTTTTGTGGGTTAGAACAGAAACCAGGAGTTCCTGTTGTGCTTTCATGTAAGTGTGGATCTTCTCTGGACACATAGCCTTTTATTAGTGAGCTAACTCGGACAGTTGGCCAAGCCTAAAAGTTTTCTTTCAAACAGAGAATTTGATGATTCCTATTTTAACTTCTATAAACTTTCACAAACATCCTATGGTAACTGGCAGCTTGAACGTTTTGATTGTTCTTTCCATAATAACTTAGATGTAGAAAGAGCACTAATGCATCAGTCTTTGAGCAAAAAAGGTTTATTCAACAGTTAAGTGTCAAAGATAAATTTTGCTGTACACTCCTTGCAAGATCTCTTTCTTAAAAAGAAGCTTATTTGTATAACTTTGTATTTTCCTGAGTACCCACTCAAAAGTAGCTCATGAGGTGGTCCGAAAAATGGTCAGCACCTTTGCTCAAAAACATATCTCCGTAAACCAACTCAGTCCTCGATGTCCCTTCACATCTTGTTGCAAAGATCAATTGGTTAGTATTTTTCATCCTGTAGGAATAGGAGTGAGACTATCGTTTATGTGCCACTGGCAAGCCCCTGAAAATAATTTTCATTTGCTACTTAACTGTGGTTTTTTTGTTTGTTTTTTAGTAGTTTTTACCTTAGGAAAGTAATGACTTAAGTAGCTAACTTCAAAGTGTAGAAAAAAGGTTTGGGGGAGGGGAGATGTGTATATGTGTGTATAATGGCGCTCATAGCTAAAGCTCTATTTCCAATATTCTCTGAACTGAATTCCCAAAGCAAGCTCTACTGCTCGTGCTTCTCAAGTGAAATTATTATATTTTGTATGAAATAACTTATTCTTAACCTTCACTCTTTAAATTTGCAGAAATTACCTGTTTAGAGGAACAGCTCTTGTAATGCTAGCTGAGTTGAGAGACTTAATTCTCACTTGTAGGAATGCATCTTAATCCTTCCTATTTAACAAGCTGCTGCAAGCATACTGCATATTTTCAGAATTTCAGAATAAGTGCTGCAACTGACTGAACAGCATAGTAATGCTTTAACAAAGAGTGAGATGATACCCATTGCAGAATAGCAACACTTCATAGTTGCACATTGCTTGGCTTTGGATGTATGGGGCACAGTTAGGTGCAGGATGACACGATTTCAGGATACCTTGGGAAACAATCTAGAGATACTTTAAAAGTGTTTGTGCCCTTTAGGGTATCCTAGGTTAGTTGCCTTTCTATTGAGTCCGCCTTTTGTATGCCATCATAGCCTACCTCTGCTTTGTTTCCCTATTTTGCTTACTTTGTAGCCGGTTAGAAGAGGAGAGCTTGCTACTACTTATTGCAGTAGATGGAAGACTTGATTTTGAGCAGTTGTGAAATATATCTTGTCCCCACCCCCAAAACAAACAAACAGAACATCTACCTAGGAAGTTTTGAATAAGTAAATCGGGCAAGCTAGCAGTCGAAATTACTACACACACTAACAATTTAAGTATTGACTACGTTTTCAAAACTACAATAGATTAAGACAGGATGATGGCATAACCCAGTTATCTGGTATCATGAGGCAGATAAAAACATTGTTTCTATGGTAAGCAGCTTAAAACATAAAGCTGAGCTATTTGTGAATGGGAAGTATCCCTAGGTTACTGTGTTTTAAATATTACTTTAGGAGTAAGTTTTAAAGCTTATTTGTGTTACAATTGAAGCCCTGAGTAATGAATGGAAATGTCTTTCAGTTAGGTTTATTTTGCAAACTGAAACCTTTAAGTATGTATCTGCTTTTCCTCATTCTCCCCTGAGGGTGAGAAACTGAAAATACTGTTTTGCTTCCAGGCTCCTGGAGAGAGGAGGCAGGTTGTTTACAAATGACTTGCGTTTCAAAGTAGTTGATAGATACATTTTTGGCTCCTTTAGACAACACTGTACTTCATAGAAAGCTATGCTTTGTAAACAATGATATGGGTTTCTTGGCTTAAGTTTCTTGTTTATTACCCTCTAGCCAGCCCCTTTAAAATAGACTCGCTCATTAGAGCAGACACCTTTTGAAAAAAATAAAGAATTGGAAGAAATACATGAGGGGGAATCAGGAGGGGAAAGGTTAGAGGCTGGAATGGGTAGAGCAGGAAAATCGCAGAATAGTACAGGAAACTTTTGCATTGGGAAGGTGCGTCATACACATAAGAAATGTCTTTTTCTCTTTTTTCATGGTTACCAACATTTTTGTGTCTCTGAATTCGGAAGATCAGAAGACTTTTTTTTCCTCATTATTCAGGAAAGCTCCTGCTCTAGTTCTGTAGTTCTTAGATCAATAGTGAGAGGTAGGAAATGGGACTGTTTTTAAACCTTCTTATGTTGCCTGCAGAAAAACTTGCAAAAGAGAAGACTCTTCAGGTGAGAGATCCAAAGCCTTTTCTCTCTGTCCTGCCAACTCCTACTCACAAGGCCCTGTCCATTGTCACTGGTCCTGAGCTGTGCACTGTATACTCTTAGGACTACAAATTGGAGCTAGAGAAGTTGTCTGTTTTATTAAATAAGCAGATTTTTTTTGTTGTTGTGCTTTGTACTATTGTTTATTAATATATATTTTTCCCCTCCCCTTTAGTGCAAGGCATCAGAAAATCAAAGTTTGGATGGGCTTTGGAGGGAAGCTCCGAGGAGCTAGGATATTGGTGGGTGAATATAACCTACAGTAATGATTTTGCAGATGGATAACAAACCTCTTCAGAGGCCTACTGAAATTACAGGTGAAATAAATCTCAAAGACCACAATTTTTTGTCTACAAAGAAAGCAAGCTGATCTGATCAGGATAAAACAGTTTCCTCTAAGCCTGATATGTCAGTGAATATTAGAAATGCATGACTATGCCACCTTAGAATATGGAATCTCTAAATTACTTCAGTAGTCTCTCTGGTGTCTACAATCTGCATTAGAACAAAAACACCCATTACGAAAGACTTTACTGAGAAGATTACATAAATTTGAGAAACATGCTGTTAAAGGAAGTATCTGTGGCGTACATCCCTCATAGCAGTGCTGTGATCATGATGGGCAGAACAAATTTGGTGGGTATGCAGATAACCTCAGTCCTCTGCAAACAGTAAGCAATTCTTGTATGTTAATCGGAGCAGATCAACAGCCTGTTTCTTTTCCAAGAAAAAAGATGATTTCAACAGCTGGTTTAGACATCCTTTTAAAAAAAAAAAAAAGTCTTATACCAAGACTTACAAATCTGACCAGTGCCCTTGTGTGCTTAGTACCTCTTTTATTTAATACAGCCAACACCTAACTGTGAGAAGCCTCTTCCCCTTCTTTGGCTGTGAATCAGGGTCCAAATGGGTATGAGGCTGAAACGAATTTATGATCTTTCTTTTCTTTCTGGGCAGATGATAACTAGATGCAGCTGGATTTTATTTCAGGTTAGGGCATAAAATCTAAGTTATTTAGATGTAAGTGAAGGAGGATGCCTTTTTTTCTTTATGAATATGGATAAGACATTTTTGCTTGATCTGTGCCATGAGATGCTAAGAAATGGCAGAAATCTAGGCGTATGTTTTAAATGCTCTGAATCTTTTCTGAAGGTATGCAGCTGAAAAGTAGAAATGGAAACAGTATCGTTGTCCCCAGTTTCTCAGTTCTGATTCTTTTGAAACCTCTAGCCTCTAAGTGGACTGGTATGACAATAGCAAATGCCAGCACTATGCAAATAATACATACTTCTCCCTTTTACCACACAGCCATGTAGCGTGATTGTTGTGTGTGTTGACAAGATCAGAATGTGGATAAAAATTGAATCCTAGCAAAACTTAATTGATGTTAAACTCCCACCTACACTATATGTGTACAAGCCTACATATACTGCTCCATTGTGATTTCTGGTCAGTTATAATATTGTTTCATCGTGACAGATGATGTTTTCTCTTAGTTATTTGTACTTTCATTACCTTTCAGCAAGATTCCCGTAGTGTGGAGTACCTAGGCATGAAGTCCTCGGTGCTTAGGAAACTCCAGGTAATACAGAGAATCACAGCATGTGTCCATAGATTATTCTGTGTACATCAAGCCTGTCCTCTGTTCTGTACAGTGGTTTCCCATAGATTGTCAGGCTAAGCTTATATCCCAACCTATTGTAGAAATAGGCTTGTCCTTCCAGTGAAAAAAAACTCCGAAATCATCCAGCGGAAGCACCCTGCCAGAGGACAGAACAAAACTGCTGCAGCAGTGCGAAGATCATATAACCAAATTTTGTAGCATAACTTTGAGAATTACTTGTTTGTAGATGTTAAATGTGTCCTCCATGATATGAAATTAGTGGATTGATGGCAGATTCTTTCACGAGATCATCCTTTCTCCTGTAGGTTTTGTATGAGAACAGATAAGACTAGGAAAAAAATGCCTGTTCCCTGATGTTTGGTTTCCTTATGCTTTTTTCCCCACTTTCTTTAGGGTTTTTGATTACTGACACTTACAGAGAAGGTAGCAAAGCTTTGAACATCGTGTTATTGTTCATATTAAAGAAATATTAAAAGTAGCCAAGAGTTCAGAAAATATTCGTGTTTCTTTAGAAAATAAATAGAAGCTATATAATTTTAAGACCAACACTGCTCGTGGATGGATAATTGGAAGATAATTAATCTAAATGTTACTTTCTATTTTATATTAATAAAACTGCAACAGAGAAAGGCTGAAAGTTACCAGATATTCTCTGTATATTTTATAATATTTTAATGACTATTAGTTATGTACATAACTACATAACTTTTCTATACTTTTTCATTTTGTATAAACATTTTATTTCCAAAGATGCTCAAATGTCATACTTATGGTAAACTTGCATTTTGACCTGCTACCATTAAAATATTACTTACAGTGCTAGCAAACATCTTTCCCCCCCCCCCCCCCCCCAAAGGCTTAGCTCCTAAGATCAAATGATTATAGGTTACATTCTTAAATATAGGTTTTTAGTCCTCGTGGTTGTGATTTCCATTAAAATCAGAGATCTCTAAGAGAGAAGTAATAAAGATCTTGTGATTTCAGGATTTGCTTTAAAATTTAGCATCTATACATTTAATTGTATTACTGGCATAGTTCTATTCAAGTGTAATAGCTAAAATTAGAAACCCCATTCTCTCTGGCTGCGCTGTCTCTTTATTTCTGTAGGCAATGAATATTCTCCCATTTCTTCTTTCTCTGAAGTAGAGTTTCAGGCAGCGGGCCAGGTGTCTGCTTGATAAACCTGCACAGCAACACTAAGATTAACGTAGATGTGTCAGGCAGTATCCTGATCTATTCTCTGTATATATATGCCTTTTAACTTATACTGGAGTTGCAAAAAAGCCAGAGGCTCCCTGTACAGAAGTTCATTTTAATCTGATTAGAGAATTAGGGTGAATGGTTGTATTTTATCTCAAGTTTTTTAGAAAGAATCCATATACATAAGAGCAAATACCTACATTTAGTTGCATGTTATATCCACAAGGTGGCATCACTATGTTAGTTTTGCATAGATTCTTGCTGATGTTTTTAAAATATTGTTAAATCATATAGCTTGATTGATACTGACATAATTGAGCTGGTTTTTTTTTTTAGTTTATTAAAAAAAGAAAAAAAGAAACTCTTTCTCCTTTTATAAAATTTGTAGGTCCAAAATGAATGTTTTTGTACTTTAAAAAGTATATTGGTAGAATTAATTATCCAAAATACTTAGTAGTCTTTATAAAACATAACCTGAAATTAAAAATGGACTTTTTTACTGTCTGCGAAGAGAAAAGTAAATGTAAATCACGTGCATAAACATAAATAAATTTTAAAGAAAGATTAATTTGACCTAAGGTATCAGTAACATAAATGAAGGTATTTATATGTTAAGCAATACATAGGTTGTATGTATTTTTTCTCTTTCCTTTTAAAAAAAAAAACCTATTGCATTGCACTCCACAATTTATTGCATTAAATTAGTATATTTCACATCTTTATGAGAAGTAACTTTTATGTGATAGCATAGGGGTTGTTATGCCTATAGTGGAATTTTAGGGGGAGATTATCAGGAGTACCTGAAGGTGGTGAGGAAGCAGGCTGATGTCACCACCAGGCTGCTGTCTATCATCTCTGAAAGGTTGTGGCAACTGGGGGAAGTTCCTGATGACTGGGTAAAGGTGAGCATCTTGCCTATCTTCAAAGACGACAGTCTGAGGAATTACAGGCTGGTTGGCCAAACCTCAGTCTGCAGGAAGATTATAGAGCACATCTTCACAATAGCTATTTCCAATGCACGAATGTGATTGGGAACAGGCAGTGTGGATTTATCAAGGGCCAGTCATGCCTGACCAAACTGACTGCCTTCTGTGATGAGAAGAGAGCAGGGGGTATCAGTTACCTTGACTTTAGCAAGGTTTTCAACTCAGTTCCTGCCGAGTATTCTTGTAGAACCTTTGTTGGAGAGGTATGGTTTAGACAGATGAACTACAAGGTGGGAAGAAAATTCACTGGACTGCCACTTTCAAAGAGCTATGACTGGCAGTACCAAATCCAACTGGCAACTGGTTGCCTTCCTCAGGGGTCGCTACTGGAGCGGATACTATCTAGCGTCTTCACTAATAACTGGGATGATGGGACAGAAAGGACCTTAGCAAGTTCCTGGATGATAACAGATTGGAGGCAGTGGTTGATACTTGAAGGGTGGCAGCTGGAGAAATGAGCTGTCAGGGGCCTCCTGAAGTTCAATAAAGGTAGTGTCAAGTCTTGCATCTGGGTAAACTTCACCCAACAGTGCAGGCTGATTAGAAAAGCTTTGCAGGAAGGGGCCTGGGTGTCCTGGTGGACAAGGTGCATGTGAGCAAAGACACACTGCTCACTATGACAAAGCCTGACCATGTTGGGCTTATGCAAGAGTATAAGCAGGAAACTGTGGAAGTGATTCTTTCTATCAGTCACTCATGATACTGCATCTGAAGCACTGTGCCCATTTTGGGGCTCCCCAGTACAAGAAAGCTATTGATGTGAGTGATTCTGGGGAAAGGGATGTACAAGGAGAGGCTGAGAGAATTGTGCTTGATCTGGCTGGAGAAGGGAAGGCAAGGCAAGGCTAAGGGGCGATATAATTTTTGCCTTCCATTACGCAATGAGGTGTATTAAAAGGAGACAGAAGCCAGGCTCTCTTCAGAGATGCACAGTGAAAGGATAGGGGGCAGCAGATACAAGTTATTGCAAGGGAGGTACTATTAGATATAAGGAAAATATTCTTTATTATAAGAGGGGTTAAGCATTGAAAGAGGCTACCTGCAGAGGTATTTGAAAGTCCATCCTTGGAACTATTGAAATCCCATGGGAAATGTCCTGAGCCCCCTGAAATAACTTCAGATTTGACTTTGCCTTGAGCAGGGGGTTGGACCTAATAACCTTCAGATATTTCCAAACTGAAATTCTAACCGATTTTCCTTGAGATGTAAGGCTGAATCTTCATGTGTTCCCTGTGCTGTTTTTGGAGACTTAGGAACTTACGAGCTTATGGTACTCTTAAAGCTCATCAGTGCTTTTGACCTGCTCTATTCTTCTACTGTTCTCCTAAGCACTGACTACTGACCACTGCCAGAACTGAAGAATTGGTAAATGGTTATGTGGTCTGAGAATGTCTAGTCTTGCATCATGTTTACTCTGCTAGAACTACGCATTTGATGAAACTTTAAGCATATCCTTAAGTGTTTAACTGGGTTGTGCTGTAGATCACAGCACTCTGCAGAATATAGATCCAAGAGCCTAAAGAAATAATTCAATTTGTAACCAAGTAGCTTGTATACAAATATTAACGTACTTCTATGTGTCTCAGACTCAGTGAGTTTCATTTTAGGAGCTCGACTCTCCCTTACTTCTTTGCACTGAGTAACCTTATTAAATGAATAATCTGATTGTTCTGATTACTCTTTCCATGATGCCAACATTATTTACTGCCACAAATTAGATTTAAAAATATTTTTAAACAGAGTAAAAGCAAGCTAAGAAACCTGGGACTTTAGTCCTTTTGGATGAACAGTATTTTCATGGTCTCCTCAAAAGGTTGTTAAAAGAAAGCTAATGTGCTCTATTTATTTCCTTCATTCTTCATTTCATTTTCTTCTGAGCAGTTTAACTCAAGGCTTTTCTACAAGTAAGTCAGTCCTCCCTTCTCTGAAAATGAGAGAACTTTGAGGGTAGTTACATTTTTCGTCACCTACAGAGCTGGTCTAAGACACCTGTGTATTTAGATGGTTGAAATTTTCATGTGAATGCAACACCTTTATTATTCAGCAACCCTTTGGAGTAAAGAAGTTCTACAGAAGACTCATTCATGTGTGTGTGGAACTACTGTTCAATATGAGTTTCTGTGACTCCTGAAAATATCTTTTGAGCGCTTCCTGACTTGTTTTGTTCATGGCCTAATGAGTGCATTGTCTTACTGAAACCAAGAACTAGAAGGTACTGAAACCAAATTAAGAGGGACTTTCATTTCCTGCTATTACAATTCTCTCACTCTGTTTACTCCATATACTTGCACATATTCACCTACTTGGGGATAGGGTTATTACTTTAACACCATATTCTTCTGTGTTCATCTCTTCCTGACTTTCTCTTCTTTTGGTAGTGATACTACTGATTTGGGTATGACCATCACTTGTGCACTTTTGTCTGCAAAATGTTCCATTAGTTGCTGAAAAGCTGTCCCTTGCTCTGATGAAGAAATAATCCAAGCTCGTGATGCTGTCCCTTCATGGCTGCTGCTGCTTGCCATCTACTGCAGAATGATGTGATCTGTTATGGTTCCTTTATCTTTTCCTGAGCACCAGCTACTGACTTGGGTTACTGTATTTTACAGAGCAAATACAGCTTAATGTGCAAGAGTTGGGGCTTTGAGCTTCATCTGAAATTTCTGTAATATAAATGTCTTAGGTAGTCTTCTCTGCCCAAATTAAATGAAAATTTGCATGAGTGCTTCAGAACTGCTTACTATCAGATAAGACTACATCTTAATGTTCTTACTTAGTGGCCTACATCACTTGCGGATGTAAACTAGTTCAACCCTCCACATTTGTTCTCTGAATTGCTCCAGAAAATACAGTTCTTGCAGGGCTTTTAACTTTACTTTGCCACTCAGAATATTTTCTTAGTTTGCTTAACTTGTGCTACCATCTGTTGTTCCGTAACTACTCAGAGCCAAGACGGCTGATGAAGATCCGAGTTCTCTTAGATCAGCATTTGGCACCAGAAGCTTTTTCACCACCCAGCAAGCAGTTCCAACAGCTGCATGCATGAATCACTTAAGTTATAGTACCCTGCAGCGCTCGGTAAGAATGGTTTTTGACAATCTGGTCGTATGCCACCCAAGCAAAGGTGCTATGACCTGAGCTCCTTGGATCATGTGACATAAATTGAAGATCATTATTTTGATGCTTATTTTAACATAATGTATGCAAGTGTCATTAGTGTTCAGAAAGCTTTGGAAATACTCAGAAGGTCCCACATAAGGACTTACTAATTACTCAAAAATTTTGGTAGGGTAGGGATTGTGTTTGTTTTATTAATTATAACAAACTATTCTGACATGTTCCCTATGGTATTTCATATTACTGAGACAATTTGCCCCAGCAGCAGAACCTCTCTTCACATGCTTGAGTCTATATTTAAACCTGTCTCCAGCAGTATTTTGTTTCAGTTGTTTTAGTCTGGTTTGCCTAGCTGTGGCTACATTCTTGATTATGCGCTGTGTTTGAGAGATTTGCTATCGTTTACTGCTCTTGCAATTGTTACCAAAAACCTCATTTCATTCAGAGTTTAACAAGAGACAAGAGCACTTCTTTGAGTTGCAAGATGGTGTGGATTTCGTGTTGGTTTCAGAGCAGTTAGCCAATTGCATTAACACAAAGCCCAGAGGACTGACTTGTCAGCTTGTGTAAATCAACCTAGTGTCACTGAGCAAATGGAACTATGCAGATGAGGATCTGATCCTGTATACAATTTGTTATGCTCTAGTGTTGTCATTTGTTTAATGATAACCATCGGTTTGGCTACGTATTAAACACAGGGCCGGTCACAGAAGAATTTATGGAGTCCAGATGCTTGTATTTCAATATTTAGCTGCCTAAATAAGGGAGGGGAAGACACAATAGGGAGGTTAGGTTGTCTTGATTTTATTTTGAAGCTGTGTTTGCAGACTAGTTGGAGCCAAACAGGATGACTACAGGATGGGACAATATCATCCAGGAATTGGGTGTTGAAGTGTCTTGGGTGATTTCCATGAAACTGCCTGGCAGGACTCCCCCCCCCCCCCCCCCCCCCCAATTCCTCTTGGAAAATTAGATCAGTGGGTACCCAGGGGATAATGAGGGATAGGTGCCAAAGATGGAGTACCTCAGTGGGTCAGTAGAAGTAGGATGGGAAATGACATGATTTGGAACATGAGACAGAGTTTAACCAGTTTTTTGGAACAAGACTGCAAGCTTTTCACACCACTGGAAGAGTGGATTAAATATATCTCAGGCTGTAGAGACTGCAGACTGATGCAATGCACTTGATAGCTGAAAAAGGGTTAGTGTCAGTTTCCCAGATTTTAAAGTTCTGAAGTGTTTATAAGAGTTTTAAAGAGTTTATAGGTACCTACCTAAAAATTCTTTAAATGTGTTCCATCAGAGATTTTCAGTCATCTCATATTAGGAATCTAACTGCATTTTTATACAAAATTCTGGACAGCTTAAACTCTATAGTTTGTGCCACAGTGGAAAGACAAACTAGATAAAGGGCAGAGAACTGATCTGTTTTGCTTTCCACAGATTTCTTACATTTACCCCCTGGAAGACTAAACACACAAGTTTAGGGATGCCCTGGAACAGGAACAAAGTAATGACTTCTTTTTGTTTTTTTTTGTTGTTGTTGTTTTTAACACAACTGAATCCCATCTAACTCTACTAAAGAAATAAGATTGAATGATGAAAGGTGTTAGACAGTTAGTTATCTCCCCTTTCCTACCCTAGTGATTTCCAGTTGTGCTTACACAGCAGAATACATATTTAAAATACAAATAGGAACAGGAAATCACTGAAACTCAGAGGGAGTCCTGCCTCAGTTAGGTCTTCTGCATCCCTAAATGCATCTGTCATGATTCTACAGGCAGCTCTTAGGATTGGTCAGCCTAAGGTAACCCTTAGGCTATGGTCAGGATTTTCTCCTAGGACACGGAAGCCCAGGTGCCATACCAGATGCTATTAATGGGAGAAAGGAGGATTACATTATAGGCTTTAGGAGGCATGCCTCCTTTCTCCCATTAAATCTGCACTTATCTGAGAGACCAAGAAACAGAGTGTTGCAGCTTCCTTAGATGTTTAAAAGGCAGCTTAGATGCATCTTGGACCCCTCAAGCCTCCACAGGAACCTAAGGAGCATCTAGCATCAGGACCCTGCACAAAAGAATTCTTTACGAATAAGGGAATCCAGCAAGTTTGTAACACACCCTCTAGAGGGGATTTCAGATGAAGATTTGAAACAGACTAAGAAGGCATAAATAAGAATGAGAAAAAGCAGGGAAAGGAAGAAGTCCATTGATTACTTTGTATTTTCTGGAGAGAGACAGGGAAAGGAGGAAGGTCTCATAAGGGAAAAAAGACAGACTCCAGGCACAAAATAAAGAGAACAGAAGTTTAAAAAAGGTAATCGACTTAAAGGTCAGTAGGCAAATTGGGGCACAGAACAGAGAAGCCTGTTCTCTACAGGTATCAGCACAGCACTCTATATCCAATCTCAGTGCAGCAGGGGAGTGAAAGCCCACCTCCATGTGCCAGTTCTTTTTCTGCTCCCAGGAGAGAAGACTGACTCTGCAGAAGACAGACAGATGGCATTACCATTGCCTGTAATCCTGTGGGGGATTTTTCCAGAGGGGGAATTGGAAGCTGCTTTGTGCTGTTACAGCCTTCCTCTTTAGCACCTCACCTACCTTTACCAGTATCATATGCCACATACACACACGCGCTTTGGTTTTATGTAAATCTGAGCTAAACCTATTAGAAAAATAGGTAAATGCACTTGGATCTAGGGGGTTTTCACACTGCAAAAGTTCCCTCGCAGACTTTTACTTTCTTGTAACATGTGCCTGTGTCTTATTATCTAGAGATTGCTAACAAAAACTGAGTTTCCAGCATTGATTTTTAAAAGACAATAGATATGTTTTGCATAGAGGAATCACAGACAACACTACTTCACGCTTACATATTAATTTCATCAACGTCAGTACTCTACTGTATTGTTAGGATACTTATTCTACCACTGACAAATAAGCAGCACAGATGTGATACAACTTTCTCAAAGTAATCCAGGAACCCATTCATCGGTCAACCTAGGACTAGAATGCATCACCTTCATCTCCACCCAACGATCAGTCTACGAGAATAAGAAAAAGCAAGGCAAATTTAAGGCATGATATTTAAAATAACAAGCAGACAACTTTGATCTTCACTTCCTTGATAATGGAGCATATTAGCACAGAAAGTAATACTTCAGAAACATAACACGATTTCAGGTTTTACAGTTTCAAGTAAAGGGTGATACGAAGTTTGAGCCCATAATTTATCTTGGTTGCACATTAAATTTATGACAACCCCACCTGTGTAAAAAGCAGTACAAAATGTACTTATATCTTCTTACACTTCCCTTTCTCTGCAACTTTTCAGTCTCCATTTACAAAAAGGGGCCTTGCTCTTTCCACTTTGTTCTCATTCAATTCCATCTTATACTCACTGTTGGATTGTCATCAAATATTCCCGTTTTCCTATTTAGAGTCTCCTTTCCTCCAATAATATCAGAATGAGGAACAACTGTGGCAGCTGAAGATATATGGAAAGCCTACTATATCCTGCATCTATCTTTCTTAAGAATAGTATCACACTCTGCATTTTCATTATTAAAGGGCTTGTGTTTTGATCTTTCTGTATAGCCACAAATTCTTTAAAATCATCAGAACAATTTATTGAATACATTAGAAAAGTTCATTAGCTATTGTTTAAAAAGCCAAACACACACACACACACACATCCCCACATACCAAGCTGGAGCTTGGGAAAAGATGTTGCAATTGTTCTTCAAAGTCAGATTTGCACTTCACTGAATTAAAACTAAAAAGGAGATTTCAAACTAAGGAGCGTCTGCACCAAGCACCCTACCCTCAGACATTCTGGGGCACGTGACTGAGACACAGCTGAAATGTGAAGAGCTGCTGGATTCGATTACATCGAGAGACTTAAGTCAAAAAGGCATTTTCAACTGCAGTCAGAAAACTAGAAGCATATGCAAATCCATGGGGTACAGGTGTAAGACACCAGGTGCAAGCTACCTTCAGGGAGCTAGCGCTTACAGCCTGCACTAGAAACAATTTCTGAGTGACTGTTATCAGACAGGTGAAAAGAACATTAAAGGAATCTATTTTGGGCATGGCATTTTGTAGAGAGGAAAAGCTGCAACCACCAAAACCAAGCAGAGATGAAGGTGACTAGTGGTGATGCTGTTAAAGCATCCTTTCAGAAACAGCCAAAGGATCCTTTTAGGTTGCAAATCCTAATGCAAGCCAGACATAATCCTTCCCTTAAAAGAGCAAATATCACTTAGCGTTTTCTCTCACAGTCATGTCAGAATCAACTCTAGACTACCCAGCCAGCCTGCTCCCATCTCAAACAACCCAAGGGCAAAGCCAGTCTTCCTGCTTTAAGAGGTATGTATGATCTGACAGCCTGTAGTTCAAATAAGTAACAATATACTAGAATACAATATACTGTTTATATCACTTAGAAAATTACTTACAGGAAAGAACTCCAACTATAATACAACTAAGAGTGTAGAATTCTACAAAGCCAGACATGTGTTTTGCTTAGAACAATAAATACAGTGAACTAGGGATGATCAGGGCCAATGATATAAAACAGATTGAGAAAAATGTGGTTTGTACTGCCAGAAGCTATCAAAGCAAGGATGGTGCTGATTCCCACTGATCGTGTGATGCTTTTAATCAACTACATTTTCACATCCACCCCATAAAATATTCCCCAAAGTTCTATACTGGTCTTGTCAGTGTTAAGGTATAAACACACACCAGAGATGGGAAAATAAGAACCTCCCTCACTCAAAATCAGGGCCTAAACCATTTCACAGAATCACAGCATCACCAAATGGCTGAGGTTGGAAGGGCTCTCTGCAGATCATCTAGTCTAACCCCCCTGCTCAAAGCAGGGTAAGTTAGAGCAGGTCACTTAGGACATTTGTCCAGGTGGGTTTTGAGCACCTCCCAGGACAGAGACACCACAACCTCTGTGGGCATCCCATTCCAGTGTTCAATCACCCTTACAGTTAAAAGTTTTTTTTCTTCTGTTTAAACAGGATTTCTTGTATTTCAATGTGTTGCCCAAATTGACTTCCTAAAAGAAGTCCAATTTGTTTCAATTGCTCTACATCAATAAGCTGAATGAAGAACAGTAATTACCATTTTAGCTTTTTCCAAAGCAAAATAAAGTTTAAGAACATACTTTTTGTTCATTTCAATCAAATTTCAATGAATTCCCAGATATGGCATTGAAAAGCACAATCACTATTTTTTCTGAGGTGAGTTTTCTTGGTACTGCACAACAGAGTTGTCTGACTGATAGCATCAGTACTGTAAGAAAATAAACAATGATGCAAGGAAATAAAGATGATATAAAGAGTTTACAAATAACTGAAGATCATCGCATTTGGGGTAGTGATTGTGGGTTTTGTTTCTGTGAAGAATTTGTAGTCTTGTATTCAAAATATTTATAGCATCTTCTGTGGCAGGAAAATGTGTGTCATTTATGCAGAATCATGAAGATCCTCAGAATTCTGAAAACAGAGCAGCCACAGTCTACGAGGTCATAATCTTCTTCAGACAAACTCAAAGGCCTGATGAAGATGCAAAGTACAAGCAAGTGTTGCTACATGAGACAAGACATGAAGAAACGATGCGAATATTTCACAAAAATAGAATCTTAACAGAGTGCAGTTACATTTAGCAGAGGAAGAAGTTCACAAAGCCCAGGTTTAGGGAAAAAGGCAGTGAGCAGTAAGAGGCAGAAGACGACATGAAGCAATGTTTCAGTGAAGGAAAAGCTGACAACTGGGCTATAAGCACTCTGAAGAACCACAGAAGTATGTACAGTGCACGCAGGAAGGGGGTACTGAAGTAAAATGGTTTTGTTTAAAGTGATTTCAGGCACAGAGCAACTAGTCATCACCTGATTAGAATGCAACATGTGTTCCATTAGACAGAGCTAAAAAAGCGTCTGTACACTCAGCTGCATTGGGGATAATAAGCGCTCATTTGCTATAGGCACTGTGTGTTCTTTTAGTCTTACTTCTAGTGGCAATTAACCTCCCTGTTATTAAGAAAATTGAGCTAAAAGTGGAAGACAAACACCCTTATTTGCAATATATAGCAGTGAAGAAACAAGATCCCTTTCACGTAGGCTCATTTCTTCAAATGTGTTTTTATCTCTACAAGGTTCTTCTAGATATAGCGAAGCAAATGAAACCTTCCTCCTAATATCAATTCCCAAACTTCTCAGGAAGAAGCTCCATACAACTCCCACAGACACTTAAGTTAGTAAGCTTCTCTTCTGCAACTCAGTCTACTTTGGGTTTCCATCCCTACTATAGATTGTGACCTCTAGTTTTGGACCACCATCCTAAATCCTACTACTGGAGGCAAAAATCTGATGTGGGGTATGTTCTCTGCAAAGCGGAGCGTCTTCTACGTATTAAGGATACAGCAGTCTTGCATTGATCACTTAAATGCATGTAAACATTCTAACTGTCAGAAAAGAAAATTGTCACAAAAGAAAAAAAAGATCACTAAATTCTTTAAAAAAAGTTTTAACCTCAAACATCTGAAAACTATGGTAATTAGTTCCTTAAGTGGAAAACTGGGATTAAATTCAAATAGCAGAAAAGCAGCTTTAGGCCTGGATGAGAGTGGTACAGCAGCTGGGGACCATGTAGAGCTTACCTTTAGAAAGATGATGATGATGATGCAGAAAGAAAAATGAAGAAATAGCAGTTTGTTTTACTGTGGGAGTGAGAGGTCATAGCTTGTACGGAGTCTTGAGTGCTATAAACCACAGTGATCTTTTCCCAGTTCGACAGGACAGCAGTCTGACATATCCTAATGGGATTGTATTGGATGCTTTAGTTCGTCAGGAAGGTATGAAAAGGAATTTGCACAATCACCTGGCTTCTGCCAAAGTCTCTTAACCCCAAATAGCACAAGCAGCACTGTATCTCTGTTTATACCAACGTTCAGTTGACCTTGTCGTCTCCTGACTGCAGTCAGTGCTAAACATAAGACTGAGTGTACTTGTTTACAGCTGCAAAGTTTTTTTTCCCCCCTCTTCCAACCTTAGCTTATAACTGAGTTCCTGGGCTGTAACATGTGTACTACCAGTGGTCTGCAGATAGCTGTTTTACCGTTAGCTTTACTGTAGCACTTCAGATACATCATCTTCACCACAAACCGGGACTCCACTGCGCTAAGCTTTGCGCACACTTCAGATGAGAGGACTAAGAACAAGGCAAAAAGCAACAGGGAAAAGCAAGGAGACAGCACGGGTCAGTTTAACCAGCAGCAATACCTGAGCTGACATCACAGCAAGAAGAGTTTTAAGCATGATTTCAAGGAAGGCAATAGTCTGATAGGTGTTTGGGGACACTGAAGTACAAAGACCAACATGAAGACAAAAACAGCTGTGCAGAAACATGGAACAGTGAGCACTGATACCAGTATTTCAGCAGCAGTGTACAAAAAGTGACAGACAGCACAGGAGAAAAAAGACGACCAGTAGCCTGGTCCAACAGAGAAACAGTAGTCAATATAGGAAAACACACAGACAAGAGGAATAAAGTCAAACAAATTGTCAAACCAATCGGCTAGTAAAATGACCTTTGCCGCAATGGATAAAACCAGAGTAAGGATGACATTTACAAACGCCAGCGGGAAGAACGAGGAAGTTTTGGCTGCACAGATAGTTAGAGAAGTACTTTTGAACATATGATCTAAAAGAATCTGCAAGCTTTAAGCAGTCTCTGCATATAAGGTATGAAAGTAATCCGAGGTGAAGACGACACTCCGGTCTCAGACTTTTTCTTGATGGAGAAGGACAGCAGTATGTTAACAGTGATGGATAATGCTGCTGCTCATTTTCACTGCTAAATCAGAATTTAAAGAACATACTTTACCTTTCCAGGTAGACAGCTGTAATGGGGATAATCATTCAATCACAGATGACAAGCAAGGTGTTCTGAATAATCCCTGGTGAAACGGGGAAAAATATCTGTAAGACACTGCAGGTGTTGCCCTCCCAGTTTCACTACTGCTAACTGCTAAGTTTATTAGATTCTGACAGCATTTGTGTTATTGTTGTTCCACCTTATATATGGGAGTTAGAACAAAATCCAATAGCAACAACTAGCAAAAAAATACCCTTCTGAGACAATCAGCCTTACCAGAACAATCTGATCCATATCTGCACTTGGGAGACCAGATTTTCCTTGGGGGAGATGATGGTAACTTTTGCTCATTTGTGTGGCCTATATTTGGATGCATGACGTACGTTAGCTCAGAACTTGTCACAGCTTGTAGAGTGGCAGAAGAGTTCTTTGGACTTAGCGTTCTGGCTGGCTGCAAACTCTGATGCAGGTTTAGAAGCAATGGAACAGTAGGAGAGTTACGAGATCAGACTTGCAGAACAGGATGGGCTATCTGGCATCAATTTAAGGTATCCTCTTCAGGAGATGGATCCCTCCTTCCACCTTCCATTCTTGCATAAAACGTGCAGTAAACTCTGCTAGGAATTACAGTTTATTTTTTGAGCCAAAAAATATTTTGGACGTTTAACATCTTACTGCAGTTGCAAGGTCTGTGCTTTGTTTGAAGCATACTGTAATTCTTGTATTTTCTTGCATTTCTTTTTTTCTGTATTCTCTTCCTAAAAGGACATTCCAAGCCTCACAAGGCTACCTCCTAGAAACAATAAATACTAGCCTCTAGAAATGAGATGTAGTATTATATATTGCACCCAGACCCAAGTGACTGGAATAGAAACAACTCTGAAGATTAGGGCCTCAGTAACACAATCTCATTGGCATCAGGAGGACAGCAAAATGAGGCCTGTCCTCATTCACCTCAACACACAAAGTATTTCTGGCACAGGGTGTATTACTTAAACTTTTTCCAAAATTATCTTTGAATAATGATCAGCCCAGAGATGAAACAACTGGTGAAGGACAGAAAAGGCTAAGTCCCTCAACAGAGGTGCATGCACTGAAGAGCAGTTGTTGCATCTCTACAAATCCAGAGAGCTCCTACCACAAGAAATAAGAACCTAGCTTGTTAAAGCAAATTTTATTTAGTATGCTGAGGGAAACTTTCATATCATAAGTAAAAATACTAGAGTTCAACGTTGTTAAAAAAAAAAAAAATCAAGGTGATGGGCTCTCTGTGCAAACAGCAGTTTCTGCTGGAAAGGGAAAGTGAGGGTTTCCATAACGTACTCCCTTTCAAATAAAAAAAATTAAATGCTAGTTAACTGCAGTACATGTCATCATTTTTATACAGTCAAGAGAATGGAAAACAAAAAAAAAGCAATTTAAGAGGACGCAACCTACACTGGAATAAGTTCATTCGCAGCAGAGACAGAATAAGACTGCTTTTATGAAACTTACAAAGAAACATGATACAACAAAAAATAGGGTGTTGGGAATTTTTCACTAAGATTAAAAATGAAAACAAAAAAAATTCACTTTTTGAACACCATTATTATTCAAACACACATGAAGTTTCAACCTAGCTTTTTTCCTACACATGGGAAACACTGTTAAAGTGAATCTTCAAGAGTGAGAAGGCACCATGAACTTTCAGCTGATACCTTTAATGCACACTCAAGAAAGGAAATGATCTGGCATGATGCAAAAAAAATCTTTAAGTGTTTATATATATTCATATATCTTTTCATAAAAAAAAAGCGGCAACAAGTCATTACTTCAGTGCCAAAATGTACTTTTGTCTGGCTGACTCACTCATTAAGATGATTTCTCACTTAGACCTGTATGGCATTTTTATACACTGCTGAAAGTGGGTGATTTTGCACTGTTGCACTGTGGATTAGACTGGTAAATCAATGTGTGCTATGTTCTGAGAAGCCAATCCTATTAAGTATTCCCAAACTCTACGCAAATGGAATAATTAAATGCACTGTCCTGAATGGAACTCTCATCTGTACGATGTAGTAATGGACTAGATTCCACTGAATTCAATTTGATATGTAATGTCTTGCAGCAGATGTTATAACAAAAATAACTTTTGCTTTTTGATTTACCTCACTGAGGCCATTAATGCTGTTCCTATAGTTGGTTTTCTGGAGTCGGATGACACTTCACTGCTGTCCAAAATGAGTTTGAACCCTAAACCTCCAGAGTTTGTTCACTTTGTTGCTTATATTATTGCACTAGCTACTAAAGTCTTATATCTTCCTATATAAATCTAATTGTTCAGAGTGCAGATTCTATATTTAGATAATGAACTGTATGAAATAAATAAAACAAGGGGATTTTCTGGTCAGAGTTGCTGATATGTTGAATACCTTAATTCTAAAGTAAACAGTTTTGGTGTATATTCTTAAAAACCTATGGTCATTCAGCATAAAAGCCTTGGCTTAATACTTTAAGAATGGATTTGTTTCCTTCTCAAAAATGCATCAAAGAATTGTTTTAAATACAGAATCTGTGAGGCTTCCTACAAATTTATCTAAATTGTAATACAAACACAGTTTGTAATTCAGATAATATAGAAAGTTCTCTAGTGTCCATTGAAGTAAGGTCCCCAAAATGCAGTCTGTTTTGTTTCTGAATGGGAAAACATTGCAAAACATTAAGCGGTTCCACTGGCTGAATAGGAGAACTGAGGAAAATGAGGTCTTCTCTCGTTATCTACACAATCCATGCTGTCATCTGAGAACACAAAAACGTTAGGCAACACTTAGTACTTTTTCCATTTTAAATACGCAAACAGTAAGGTAATGCACTAAGTTCTTTCAACAAATTCACCGTCGCTTTTTTCTTCCACAGCTTGACAAGACAAAAAACAGGAAATCGTAAATCTCACCTCATCAAATGGGCACTGCAGAAGATACTGATTTTTGTGTATGTTCTGAAAATAGTTGTTCTGATGCCCATTTAATATCACTAGGAGTTGCACTGCTTACATCTGTATTCACTGCTCTGAATTTTTGGTAGTCACCAACTCAGAACATCAAACATGCTCAATTAATGACAATAAAATATATTTTGACTGAATAGTGACCACACTCAGTTGACTGGTTGGATATATACACAATGTGGGTACACATATACATGTGCCAAACTCAGATTATTTTCCAGTGGGAGTACGCAGATTTTGAAGACACTGCACAAGTAATCACGACATCTTCTAAAATATTTTTTTTCATTTCCCAAGTTTGGAAAAGATTGATGTGGAAAGTTTCACATCAATTTACCATTTCTTGTTCAAATGCATATATGGAAAAACACACAAGCTTAAACTGAAGTTTTGTCCACATGTTCTAAAGAGACTGGACAGCATTACAGCAAATTACTTTTGGTTGTTTAAGGAAGATAGTGGGAAACAGCTGGGAAAATTTACCTTGGTCAGGAGGAGTGATTGTAATCATCTGTGCTGTAAATTCTTCATCAAAATATCGTGTGTCCGTTTCAGATGTAACTTGTGGCTTAAACGGAGGTACAAGCTAAAAAAGGTAGAAAAATACCGTCCATTTACAGGTTCTTAAAGTACAGTTTGAAACAGGTAGGATCTGAAGTAGTCTTATAAGCTACTATGGCTATTCTTATACTACTAAACCAAATAAACACACTGGTTCATATAAAATTAACAGTATCTAGTATATTTACTTAGGTGTGCATGTGCTGTTTGTGGGACATGTAAGGAGTTTTTCCCCTAGAAGCTATTTGCACAAAGAAAATCCTAGGCTCCTACAGTTCCTTCAAGTAATAAACTATGTGCTTATAAATGCTAAAAATTAATAGTATATGCTGTTTCCCCACTTAATTATATGCAAATTGCAGACTGCATCTTGTCTGATTTAAGGGGGGGGGGGGGGAAGAAACATGCTTAGTGATACCAAATCAATCAGCTAGACTTGCATATCATCCTGAAGGTTTCAACTTCACAAAAAAAACTACAACTAGAGTCACTGCGTTTATTACATAGCTCAGCGTGCAACTGTGCAGCAGATCTGACCAACGTGGGGTAATTCAGGACAAGGTAGCAACCTTAAGCATTATACTCCAGATCCCCAAAAGCAGTTTGATATCAACTCTGAACTTCAGAAATTTGGAGTGGTTACAACAAACGGGGATGCTCAGCAGAAAACATCCTCCTCTTGTTAAACCACAAGTTGCACTCTCTGGGTCCTAATCTTGAAACTCACTCGGGCAGGAGGGCTAGAAATCATCCATGTGTATGGAGGCAAGCGCTGGCAACACGAACTCCAGATGGAGCTGAGCTGCTTGACTGGGGCTGGAGGAGGAGAAAGCCTGGGAAGTAGCACAGCAGAGCTGGTTGTATACAGATGCACAGAGTTGGAACACGTACAGTTTTGGAGGGCAACGTAGCTGGGATTCAGACCTTGCTCACCTCCCCGCTGCACGACACAGCAGAAACGGAACGTAAACACTGCTTTCAGCCCTGCCACGGAGGACATGTAATAGCTCTCAATGCTGGGCTTCGGTTCGCCCACTACTGGGGTCAAACATGGCCATCTTTTAATAGCACAGAGCCACACCAGGCAACAATTTAGGAGCGTGATTGAGGAAGTATATGGCTTCCAAACTGAAGCTGCAGGGAAAAGTTGTTCTAGGCAAATGGTAAATTGTTCCAAATGGAATTAAGCAGTGACCCCGAGACTTGCACTCCTTGCTCTTAAAGCAGCAAGCACCACACCGAGAGAAGTTACTACCTAGAAAACATCCGCAAATCTTGAAGGTACAAAACACCTCTCTTCCTCCCCCATTTTTTCCCCCTAATGTAGATTCAAAGAGCCATTTGCTTGACAAGTCAATTGGTTAATAAGAAAAGTACTAGCTTCAAGCTCCCTATCACCGGGATCACCTTTCTCATCTGTTCCGAGAACACTTAAGAGTGTTATCCTGCCTCGCAAACAAAAAGGACTACAATAAAGCTCCTTTATTTTCAATGTAAATATTTTAAGAAGTGTAATCTACACATATGGTGGTATTTCCAAATACAAAGAAACAGTCCACAATTTAAAAACCAATGTTTAAACATTAAGGGATATAAAAATGTTAAGTGCTTATAAGACAGCACAGTTATCATCCTTTTTAAAAAGACTAATGATTCTATGTGCCCGTGGATGTCTTGAAGTTGCCTGACAAATGTTCCTGTCAAAAGAAATCATGTCTTTGTAAGTGGGCTTATGCCCTGAACTTAAAAACGAAAATAAGAAAGGCTATCCCAAAGCCATAAGTCATCTGGCCTTACATTCCTCCTTAAGCCATCACGCAGGCAATGCTTCCCATTAGGATGTTCTCAATTAAGCCATATCAGTATGCTATGTATGAAAACCTTGTTGAGGATGGGTATTCTTTCTCCCCCATTTTAAAACTCTCCTCTCTTTTTCCCTGTAGCAGTTTTCTGCCTAGTCCTTAAAGCAAACCTTGCTTTGGTTTTTGACAACATATGCATGCATATGAAGCTCTATCCTGCCCTTTCAGCTAATGGTGTTTTTGGCACTTGTACTGCTCCCAGTTGCTCTAACTGGCTGTGTACAACACAGCGATTTAGGACTTGGGCACTGCAGCAGATACCTGAACTACGCACATCAGTGTGACTTGCAACAGCACTCATAAGTCAGAACACATGCGTAACGGGCAAGTGCTGCCTACATAATTTTTTTCTTTTTGAATATCTGTTAAAACAATTGGAGATAGACTAAGATGCACCCACAAGACAGTTTTTTTCCTAACTGTCAAATTCAGAACATTAAATTGGAAAACAGAGGGGAAGCAGCAGAAAGCTGTAACGCTAGTTCTACCAAGCAAACACGTTGTTTCATTGGAAAGCTCGCACTGCAATAGCTCTGCGGCGCAGCTGGCAGAGAGGTGCCACCTGAAGTCTCCCGCTGCTGCACACCAGCATGAGACCTGTAGGCGTATGTTGATTTAAGAGGCAAAAAAAGACCAGGAGAAAAAAAAACATACGATTAAAATCTCACTGCATATGTTTTGCTGGTGGATGAACAATATAGTGCAATTTTTTTTAAAAAAAAAAAAACAAAAAAACACCAGAGACAAATAGCACCAGTTTTCCACGATAGTCTAATGAAGATTTTAAATTCTTGGGACAACCCTAGTTCTTCAAAACTCCTTATAATTCAAAGCAAAGCTATGTTTCCAAAAAGCTTAATTACAAAGTAAGTGCTCTTGATCACCCCAAGCCTATATTCATAAACATATTTGCCATTATCTGGAGAGAGTGGGTAACCAAGCTTAGCACATAAACACCGCTAGGTAGCTGAAAAAAAAATCAGCTTTTCTCTGTGAGACTAAGTTTCAGGCAAATGCTACAAGATCCTCTCTGGATCACCCAGAACAACTGCCAGCAATTACTCACAGGCTTTCCAAAATCTCTTCATTTGCACAGCATGGTTATTTCTACAATAGTTAATAGTAGGTATGTCTGAAATTGGATGTAAACTAACTGGACAGGAGCAAAACCAGAAGCTAACCTGCTTGCATAAGCCAAAGACAGAAAGAGTCTTGACTGGCACACTATCTTCTCCAAAATACTTAACATCTGGAGTTTTCTGGTAGTTTCCACAACAATCTGAGTCAGCACGGCATGTACCCTTCAGGAAAATCTTCACAGAATTACTAAGGAACATTTTATGAAGGCTTTCAGTCTCATGGATAAATCAGCTGCCCCAGCTTGTTTGATTTCTCCTCTGTTCAGGGAAGGAGAACTACCATCATACTTGTTAACAAATCAAAAGATATTTGAGCCCCGTTATCAACTTTTAATCTTAAATTACAGAAAATTAGCAAAACCCCAAGTATTTAGTTTGCCAATTGAGTCAAAAGAGGGTAACCACGAGTTTAGAACAGTAATTCAGACATACTCTTTACATTATGCTGGATAAACTCCATGCGATTCCCTTCTGCCCTACTCACTTTGTGGTTGCACCTATCTCTCTTTCAAGGAACGCTTGGAAAGGCCAGGGGTCTAAGCTCTAAGTACAATTTAAAGGGCACAAAGAACTAATTATTTTTTAATTTTTCAGTTCCCTTGAGCCATGCATATCTGTGAAGAATTGAAGAAAGGAGAAGGAAACAGAGCACTCTCTATAATTGTATATAAGCACTTGACAATTCTCCCAATACAATATGGAAACCAGCAGTATTATTCTCTATGTTTTAGGGAATTGCTAATTGGGAATGGGAATTGCTAATAGACCACAGCAATAGTTTTACCAGAAGAATCCAAAGAATTTAAACTCGGAGCAGATTAAATGCTGTGTTTATTAAAAAGCCTTTGTAATTTTAAAAAGCAGCATACCTAATGAGGCACAGGAGTTTCTTAGCTGCTCCTACCAACTGGAGGGAGAACTAAACCTTATTTAAAAATTAAACTCGATCTGATGTCACAAGGAGCTGCAGAGGGAAGGAGCGAAATCAGGGAAGGCTGAGGCAGAACAAGACCACGTGGCTTCAGCAGATAGAAACCTTGGATCACCAGACCCAAGTTCTAGGTGGCTGCATTTCACATGAGTGTTATGGAGAACGGGGCTGGTGAGAAGCAAAAGGAAGAGGACAACAGCAGATCACCCTGAAAGGGGTGAGCAGGACATCTTGGATGAGCAGAGTAAGTTATATGTGGATGAATAAGGCAAAGAGACAACTGATGAAATATATCCATACTGATTGGGTCAGTCTCTTTGATTTCAGTGACTCCCACTGGAAAGCCTGCAAACTCAAAGGGTCTCAAAGAACACTGATGGAGGAAAAAAAAAAAATCATGAATACTTCACATCATCCCTCTGTCATGGAAAAAAATTAGACTTGAACTGATATAAAAGCCTACACTTCTCTGTGCTTGCCTAATTCAATCTAATTTTATTATTCAAGCTAAGACTACAGAAAGGGAACAGCTACTGTTCCACTACTGCTTCTAGTTATTTTTACTTCCACATGCTCAGAAACCAGTAACAACTCACTTCTGGGCTCCAGAAATTGCAGAGGATAATTCAACTGATAGTGAAAAATGGAAACAAGAATTCACAGGGAAAGCCATTTGATAAGTTTATATTCTGTCCAAATTCAGAAGCAATTTAGGTCACATCCTATTTACTCAGTCACAGAAACAAGTATCTCATTGAGAGATACTTCTCTCGTTGAGGAAATAAAAAGCTTTGGTTCAGAAGTAACCCAACTACAGTACTTAAGAAACGAAGTAATTTAGCTCTGTTAAAAAGCAACTGCAAACCTCTTTCATGGAGGTCTTCTGTGTACCTTACAAAGGGCAATAAAATTGAAATATTCAATATATCCACAAACAGAATTCACTGTGGGAGAACAGTTATACAAGTACCTTTTTCTCGTATACATCTTGCCAAACAATGCCAGCAAAGAATTTGTGTTGCATAATCTCCTTTGCATCATCAGGACCACCACCTAACCTGTTTGGGGTAAAATAAGTAAATGTTTAAGTATAGCTATTTTTCCTCACACAATTTTTATAAAATAGTGGTGAAGAGGTTCTGAGTTTACATAACACATTTGAGAGTTATGGCATTTGTGCTTTGCATGCATTTCTTGTACATGGGCTGCAGGAACCACAAGTTTTGATAATCTATTTTAGACTTTAACACAGTACCACTGTAAGATTTGAAAACATGATAAGAAGTAGTCTTTAGTGCTATAGAATTAAGGTTTCTCTTAACAAAACACAACACTTTAAAAGATCTGGCCTTCAGAAATGATGCAGGGTCTGCTCCAGTCCCTAGGACAGCAAGTAAGAGGTCTTAGCCAACCAGCCTTCTCTCCTTCTAAATTAAAAAGTGCCCACCTCTTACAATTTTCTAGAGTGATGCCAGCAGTAAAACTGAATTTGATTTTGAAGAATAAGAGAGGCAAAGATTTTGAAGACAATCTGATTTATGTAATCTGATTTAAATTTCCATTAAAGAAAACAGCTGACAACTGCAGTGATAATATCACATTGTATGCAAATCTTTCATCCTCCTTGGTTTCAAGGAAGTACAAAGGGTGTTCTATTGACTTAAGGTATATCAAGATAAAGCACTTTTATTCCAAAATAAAATTGTCCATACAGCTTAGAGATGCAATCAGTTTAGCTGCAGTCTTGAGTTAACAAATGCTTGAATTTTGCTGTGGAGGTTAAAACGTTTTCTAGAAGGCTGCATCACATCTGCACGCAAAGACATGCGCCAAGAGAACAAAACACATACTGAGTAATCAGCAGGACACTTACTTTCAGGTAACAAGGTTAAGAAACTCTCAGGATTTTAAAGGCAAGAGGTACTATCACATTCATCCAGACTGACAGGTAGTATTTGAATGTTCACTGATTCTTGGTGTATTTTCCTCAAATTACACTAGCCAACTGGGAAATTATCCCTATTTTAATACTTAGAATTGTGGCTCAGAGATTAACTATACTGCTAAACAAAGAGAGGGCCAAGGACCGTTCTCTGAACCTGAAGCCAAGCAACCTGGCCTCATCTATATGCTTACACAGCGCTTGGCCCTGAATTTCCTCCACACCACATGGCAAAGACTATGGCCCTAATATATTGTTATTTGGCGGTGGAGGGAAGGGGTTCAGTTCAAAAGTATCAGAAGTAATGTGAAGGCTGTCCTATAGCCTGTTAGAGTGACATTTTTACAGCTTGAGCCTAGAAGAATAACCTGAATGCAAGTATGCTTGAAAGCACAGTGCCTTTAGGGACAGCATTGGGCAACTGTTTAGTGTGGAGGGAGTCAAATATGGTGAAGTTTTGTCCATACTGCCTGTTAGGAATGGATCCTGGTGTATGCAGTCTTCTAAATCATGTCTGAGCACTATTTTCAGAGAGTACAAGTCAACACAGGCCACAACTGTACCACAGAAGCTAGGCAACAGAGGTGACCGGTAGTTCAGGGTTCATGCGTGCTTCCTGGTCCTTTTTTTTTTTTTTTTTTTTTTTTTTTTTTTTTTTAAAAGCAGTAACTTAAGGGTTTTTCTCACATTCATTCAGAAAATATGTAGCGGAACAGGGAACCGATGCCAAGGCTTTAAGTCGCAAAGCCCTGGGAAGTCACACTTCCCTTCCTCAGGTCAAATCTAAGACCAAGCCTAAGTTCACCCTTGAGCCTTGCAGGCCAAAACAAGCTGGCGGATGGCTCCACCATCTGCCTGATAGCATGTTACGTGACTGCAGAGTAGCCTGGAACAGAGACAAGCTCCAGGGCAGCCTGGGAACAGGCACAAACTCTGCAAGCAGTCATCCTTCGGCTGGTTCCCCACAGGTCTAGAGGCTCTGCCAAGTCTGTATCAGGCTCCTCCTTGCTTCCCCAGTAAAGATGAAGATCTTCAGTGAAGGAGAGGGGGGAGTCAATTAATCCTATCCTCCCTATTCACAGATGCCACCATACTGCACTTCTGCATTGAAGGTTGGGAGTTTGGAAGTGAATATAAGCTAAGAACAACCCACACAGTGTTTTGCACAAGTATGCAGAAAGGCTCGCTCACTGCAGCCATATACAAGTGCTCTGGAGAATATGCTATCTAATATGAGCCTTCACTCCATGAAGGGCAAATACATACTCAGGGAAATGCCGACAGACACCCCTGACGTTGTACTTGCCTTTTAAAAATTCATACCATTAAACAAATCCATTCAGATCAAATGGGAAAACTACAATAGAAGACCAATGTTCTGCAGGTGAATTTATTTTGAATTACACTTGTTTTTCAGAGAATTATTACAAAAGGACCCTTTCAAGGTGAACTAAATTCAGTCAGTCCCTAATACAACAAATCATCTCCAAGAAACGCTGGGTACTGAAAAGAGCAACAAATTGGGCTCTTGCAAGGACATGTAACAACTGAAGAAAAATACAGCATGAATAAAGTCTGGAAAAGTTATCGTACAATAAAGTTACTGCACGTACGTCTTCGGACAGAACCAAGAATAGCATAAATAGGATTTAAGAAGAGACCACTGAAGCTTACCATATACAAGGAAACATTACAGAAAGTGAAGAAGCTAAGCAGCAGTAAGAAAAACTTCTCTCTGGTTCTCTTGACTGGTAACAGCTGATTATTAAAAAAAAAAAAAAGTAATGGCCACACACCCAAATTTTCAAGGAAAACAGTTAGGTTCTACCTTCTTTCCCAGATTTATGCAAGCAAATAAGGTATGAAAAAAGACCAGACCGTCTAATAGTTCATTCAGGCCTTAAGTTAGGAATTCTTCACTTTCCAAAAGTGTTGCAGAGACCTGCTCTGCCCTGGCTGCAGCCTCGCAGTTCATCGCGGGACACAAGGACTGGAATTCCTCCTGCTCCCTGCTGGTGAGGCTGCTGAAACTCACTGCGTCATGGGCACCTTCCACTCGCATGTCCAAAATCAGCATGGGCTTAGGCCTATCTCATTACAAGGTCTTAACGTGATCCCCTCTGACACCCCTTGCCCCCAAACTTGGTTCCACAGCAATTTAAACATACCCATCGGGCTCAAGAAAACCAGCGCTACAAAAGCTGTTTGTGCTCACCAGGACAGAGTACGCAGATGCATAATTCACCTTCTCTTATACAATCAGGAAGGAAACTAGTAACTTGTTTTACTACGGCTTTTACCCTCAAAGGCCTCTACTAGCAACATGCCAGTAGTTAGGAATTGCATCTACATTGCTTTTCTGTGACCACTATTAGCAGCACGGAGAAAGACGCTCTGGGTGGGTTCTGTAACACAACAATTTGTTAAATGCCAATTTGGAAAGAAATAGCTGTATTCTACGAAAACCCACACATACACAGCCTTTGGGGGTTTCCTGTTCAGAGATTAAGACTTTTGGAAAACTTAATGTAATTCCCAGCCTCATGTGGAGCATTACCTCCCCACTTCTTTAGCACAAGTTGTATGTGAAACAGAAGTAATGATCCTGCAACACTGGAAGAGCTCCCACCTACCCAGCCAACAGTGGTAACCACAGAAGAGTCATGTTTTGGGAAGCTGAGGCTCTCGAAGTTTCTGAGCGACCGATTTCTAGAAAGCTGGAAATAAATCTCTATAGATTTGCCTTTCATATTTTTCCTCAGCTTCAGTTCAGTTTTCTATTGGGTGAACTGCTTCACGTTGTCCAAACTCCTGCTGGTCCTGAATAGCTTGACATGAAATGGTTTAGAGTAAACTATTATATAAAATGGCTGAAACTCAGTCTACCTCAACAGCACCTGGTGAAACCTGTATAAAGACGTGAGGAGCATTCTGCAGGGCTCAAGCGATACCCAGAAACACCACAGTTCTCCAGAGAGAGAAACATCTTTGTTCTCAAGACACACAGGTTTTGGCACAAACACGAAATGCTGGTTGCCACGTGTGATTGCAAAACTCGGGATCAGATCTCTGCCCTGCAGGCATGAAGTCTGTCACAGGTGAGGCGTAACGCTGCGCGGGCAGCCCATCGCTTCCTCCTGCCCACCACCCAGCCAGGCTGGGACTACATCCAGGCCCCATTAAGTTGCTGTGACTGTCACCTCAACCTCTTCCAACTCCAGCAGCAGCAACAGTGGCTGCAAACCTGGCCGTGTTCGAGAGCAATAATTTGTTCAAGCCGCCTACCCTTCACGTAGCAGAGCACAGCCAGCAGAGAACTCGGACACATGCCTCTGCTACAAATCACCTTCCTTCAGAAAGGAAAAGGTTGGTTTTCAAGCAAGTAAAGGCTTGACCCTGATCTTCCTGAACATCTGCAGCCACAAAGTTGCCTTCTTGATGTGGAAACAGTCACCATCACTAGAAAGAACAAAGTGCAGTATCTCTGTATTGCTGCATGAACTGATCACAGGTACCAGAGGCCAGTTTTGGCACTCCAAAGCAAAGCAATAACTATGATTTTGTGCAGAGAAAGAGCTATTGCGTCTTTTAGAAAAGGCTTGTGAAATGCTGCATCTCCTTTCTCTCATTCTCCTTGAATGGCAAGATGCAAAAGCACCATAAAAGTAAAGAGTTAACGTCAGAACACTGGGAGCCACCTTTACCTAAGACAGGGAGCTCTAAGGCACAGAATTAAATCAGATATGATTAGAACTCAGAGAAAATATCCTGAAGTTCCTTCAAGTTTAAAACGGGCTAAGATTCACAGTTTCCTAGACACGCTTTGCTGATTACACCCCCAGCCATCCAAATTCAGGCAGTTTACATGGAGCATTCTGATCCATGCCCACTGTCACACGCTCCCGTTTCCATAGTCAGAGAAAAAACAATAGAAGTACTTAAAAACTTTGTTGCTTTACATACAGAAATAAGCTATAATTACCTTCTCCTCCTCTTTGATACATGCTACAAAGCCCCAAAGGAGAATTTCAGGTCACGTTAAAAGGAAATGTTTGTAGAATAGCTTTTTCCTTCTTGGGAAAATGAAGGCTCACGTTACAAGATTAATACATTTATATCAATCCCAAAAGAAACTTCAAAATTCCTTTACTGTTACAAAAGGGATTTTATATGACCAAATTTAGAAAACAGTCATGATTAAAAGCAGAATGCAATCTATTGTTCTTCATATTTTCTCCATATGCCTGCAAGCTTGAAACTGAATTGCTGTGTATACCAAGACTGCTCCAATATTACCATATCAGGTACAACAGCTAGCTTTTAAGATTTAATTCACTGTTCCAGGTCAAGATTCACTAGTTCTTGAGTATCTAACTTAAAGCTTCCTCATCACTGAGCTTCATTATACCATCTCTCTCTCTCTCTTTTTTATATATATCTATATGCATGCGTGTGTGTGTGTATGTATATGTATATATATATATATATATGTGCATATACACACACACAAAACATTTTACTGGAAGGGAGAACATCCCCTTGGGTTCATTTTCCTGGTTCTTTTGGCTGTCTCCTCTGTCCCACTTAAGCTTACTAGCAGTAAGTAAATGCTGCCAATTCTGATGTTTTTGGCTGCAGGCAACATTATGACAACACCAACTTTCGTCAAGCACTTGGCTTTATGAAGGAGGAGATTTCTGTGGTATTGCACCGTGGCTCCCCAAAGTGTCACCTAAAGGCTTACGTCAACTGGACTGTCGCACACGCTTACCATTTAACTTTTCATTGAATACATTTTTAAGGCTGTTTTTCTTCAACGTGGCTCCATGAACTCCCTCTGAGGCAACTGCCAAGCACTCCAGCCCCCGCCCAGCACGCAGACCACACTGGAGAGGCGCTGACTTAATGAAAAAAACATAAAACTGCCAGACCAGGATTCACGAGTTCTACCCCTAGCACTTCTGCCTCATTGTTTCCAGTGTTGCCTGAAACACCGTGAAGTGCAGTGGATTTGCAAAGTCATATCTTTGGTTAAAAAGTTGGGTGAACGGTGATCGGTGAGAAACCAGTATTTAAGAATGGTCCCATAACCCAAAAAGCTTGGGACGCACCCGTGTAATTAGTAAGCTGCAGGCGCGTGTGCATGCTTCTCTTGTCTATAGTTATTTCTATCAACAGCATGGAAATCATCTGTCCAACAGATCGGAGCATCATTGGTTCCAAGCCTGCTGAAGATGCATGTGAAGAAGTGGCTATTTGTATAGAATGAGCATATTGTGGAGTAATTATTGGCATCGGAGAAGCCTTGTAATTAGAAACAAGTGGGCGTTCTTTGTTTGTAAACAAATTGCATTTTGGTTCATCAGAGATGCTCCTTTAAGAACAGATTACAGCAGATGCTGCTTGTATTTCCAGTGATTGAAAGGCCCCACCTGAATAAGCTACAAAAGGGTCAGGATTCTATTTAACCCAGCGCGTTCCCGGACAGTAATCCTGTTGGCATGGGCTGCAACCACATTTGCAGAGCCCAGTGCCTGGGGGGGGGTTGCTAATCAACTACACAACCTTTTCCTGGAAGTCCCTTTGCAACTCCTGCCCGGTTCAAGAGGGATGTAAAGCTGTTCCCAACCTAGCACAAGTCTGGCGGTGGTCACGTCTACGACCGTTCCTGGTTCCCCGTGTCGCCAAACCGTCTGGCAGTACAAACTGCAGGTTTGCATCACAAGACCTTTCAGTAGTATTTTCTATTAAAAATAGTGATGGAAATAGTCTGTAGTGATGACAAAAATCCCTTGCTGTAACTTTGTGAGAAGTGGCCAAAACAATTTTCATAGCATGTGGGCCCGCATACCAAAAAGCGAACCAGAGCATCCTACTTGCACCTCACATGAAAGATCTCCTCACCAGGGCCCGTTCTTTAAGGAAAGGTTCAGGACGGGCGACAGGCAGAGTCATGATATCATCTTTTAAAAACTTTCCGGGTTGATAAGATGGCAAGTTTTTAAACCAGTGTTTAGTTTAGTGGGAAGGTCTACATTATTTCTGGATCTTGTTCTATTTCTTCTTTGTGAGCCATTAAGAGTTTGGTTCGTTGTTTTGTTTTGGTTTTTGTTTTGTTTTTTAAATTAAGGATTACTTTTTAAATAAGAAAGCATAACAAAAAAACAACAAGGAGAAAATAAGAAAAGTAGATTAAGCATGGTACACACTCCATCACAAAGATGGTATAAACATCACCACCTACTGTCCAAAGCTGGATGCTAAATCAACGGCATAGATTTAATAGAAAATTCAGAAAACAGAAAGCAGCAGATAGAAGGTGAAAGCAGTCACTGCAGAGTACTTTACAACGCACAGTCATCATTTACGTAGTTATAACCTAAAGCAGGGCCGACTTGCTTTGTCCAGAGCTACAGTTTTGTGTTGAGGGGAGCCATCGTATACTAAAACTCAGCCTTCTGATTACCAAATTTGCTCCGTGTTGCTATCTGCAGCGTCAGCTTGTGTCAAAAGTTAAAACAAAAACAAATAGGTCTGTTGGCTACATTTCTCAGTTATTCTCGGTACGTGGTAATTTTGAAGTGCTTAGAAACAAAACCAGGATTTTTCCTGAAATATCTTCCTCAACTTCAAACAAAGAAAACAAGACTGGCATGCGTGCGTTCAATAGCCCTTTGCGCAGCACCATTTCCAATTTTTTTTTTAGTAATGTTGCTATGGGTCTTTCATATAGCAGCATAGAAACAAACTGTTTTTAAGCCACTGGCCTTGAGAACAGTTCCCTTTCACTGACACGCCTCTAAATAGCACAACTGATAATTTTTTGCAAAGACTCCCGCGGAACTTTTTTTTGTTCAGAGGTTTTTTTGATTTTGGTATTTCTGAGGACACAACTGTTTAAAACTCAAATATTAAAACAACTGTCTCACCTACCTCTGCTTAGGATCTTTCTTCAGCAAACCTGACAAAAGAGATTTTGCTTCAGGTGACAAAGTTCGTGGAAATCTAATCTCCTCCATGAGGATGAGTTCAAAGAGCTTTTCGTGGTCCTGATTGTAGAAAGGAAGCCGGCCACACATCATTTCATACATCACAACTCCTAAACCCCACCAGTCCACTGCACGACCGTAGTCGTTATCTTCCAGCACCTGCAGAAATGTAAGGAAAGGGCTTTAGAAAACATTCCTCAATTAGGAATGACCATGAAAGTCCGCAGGCAAAATTTACACCAGTAAATTCACGTTCTTGCGTTTCACAGCTGCATCTTTCAGCGCAAGCATTTGCAGACGATCCCTTTGAAAGCAACTGGCAACCATGTTCACTGATCAAGGGAGCCCACTGCAGGTGAGCAAGAGGGGGAAAAGGAGAAGGAACGAGTATGTTATGGCAGCTTCCCTCTCCTCTTCCTTTCGCCTCCTCCCATATTACCTCCATGATAAGCACAACCTTCTGAGGCCTAAAGGCTAAGAACTGTTCTCACATTACAAAGCCAGCTGTTAAATTCTCACTTATTCATTATAAACTGCTCCAAAAGGGTTCCCATTAAACAAACAAAAAAAAAAAAAACAAAACCCAAACACACACACCATTTTGGAGAGAGGAGATGCAACTATCAACGTAATACTTCTGAAGCAACAAACTGTACATCACATATGGAGTCATCTCTGTATTAACCTGAGCCCACCCAATGGGTCACACTGCACACCATGAAAGATCACCTGCAAATATCAAAACAAATCACTATTCCAAATTAAAGATCAAGAGCCACAATGCCGCTCCTAACATTTCACCGAGCGCAAGGCTGTAAAACAGCAGCCAAATTGTCTCGGAAAGTTTCCCTTCCTCCAGCTCCCTCCCCGCAAACGCTCAGCACTTGCACGCTGTCTCCACCACGTCTTAGTTTGCAGCCCTCTAACCCGAGGCAGAAACTGCCACCAAGGTGAACGCCTTTCCGTTTGCACGGTGGAAGGAGTTCAGCACCCTTCGCTTTGGCCTTCCCCGGGGCATTTCTACCTAACCGACCCCAACGATTGCAGGGACTCGGGACTCCAGCAGTGCCCCGCTCTCCCCTGCTCGCTCGGCAGAAGCGCTTTAACGCTGCACTCCTGATCATCCGAGGGCTGCGGAAGAGAGTCAGGAGTGTTTTGTGGCTTGTGGGTGTCTCCGCGGAGCTGATGTTACGAGGACCTCTCTAGACTTAATGTCTCCTCCGCAGCTGTCTGTAGCTGATATGGTCTCATATTCCAGATTCTGTCCTCAGGTTTTAGTTGTCATCTTTACTCTTTTTACACGTCTGCAGTCACCTGCTTAGTACTGACAGGCTTTAAAGCCACCACTGCACTACCACGGATCTTGCTTGTCGTATGGTGCCTGTATAAGCTCACTTTACGTTGATATAATTCAGAATATTTATGCTCAAAATTAAAAGACTGAAAGAGCTAACTGACAGCGCAATGCAAATTTCCTCTTTAACAAAAGCAGGACCTGAACCCCTTACAAACCGTTATAAAGGTCTCACGCACAAAAAAAGTAGTACCGAGATACTCTGCGTAACAACTGTTTGCACTCTGCCTCCCTTTACTCACTAATTAGTCTCCTTAATTATCTGAACGAGGGAAAGGGCCTGCAGTAAAAAAAAAAAAAAAAAAATCAAAAGGCTGCCAGGTATTAGATTACCCCACATAGGTCTATTTACAGCATCCCCTGCCGTATGATTCACACCAAACGACAGCTGGCTCTACAGCTGCCCCATATATGTGTAAGACGGACACAGCTGCGGGGCCGCCAGCATGGCCGGAGCCAGCCTCGTCCTCTCGGAGCAGTCGCAGCCCTGCAGCGCCAGGCGAGACCGCGCGATGATGCCGTCAGCCCGACTTCTGAGTCGCCCCCGTTCGAGAAGCAGTTCCTGTCCGCGCTACCCTGCACTTGGGTTACCTAAAATAAAACAGATACGTTGTCTTCAACCCCCCCCCCTTTTTTTTTTTTTTTTTAATTTTTAACCTCTGCAGGAGATACAGGAGGAAAGAACTGGAAGAAAAACGCCGCAGAAGTCTCGTTTCTGAATGTAACGAGCGCTGCAGGTGCTTCCAAAACGCAGCAAGTAAACTTCTAACGCCACCCGAGTCAGGATAGCGACGCTCCGCGCCACAAATCAGATTAACAGCTAGAACTCCGTGTCCCTCGCCTCCATCACACCACTAAACACAATATGAAATGCTTACGTCTTCAAAGGAAACAGCGCTTTCTCACAAATTGCACGTGCTCATATTAGCGATTGCACAAAACAGAACAATGGGGTTAGTGTTAAAAAATACCGTTTAAAAAAAAAAAAAACGGGGGGGGGGAGTATTACACATATCCATGATTTATTGCAACATGCATGATAGCTGGGAAGCAGTAAAGTAACAAGGTCGTTTCCCCCACGTTAAAGGAGGATTAGTTCATAACAAGCAGCTCTAGAGGGCTGTGAGGTGGAATTTGAAGGAGAAGGCACAACAGCTGTAAACACCACAGTCGCTGATGTAGCTGACACATCAAAGTTGACATAATTCAGTCACTGTCATCCCTGCACAAAATTCCAGTATGAACCTACGAACAACTATGCAACAACTGTGCAAACACGCTGCTACGCTGGATTCAAGTTACAGATACACACAACAAGAACGAGACCCCTACTTTTAAGGATGTATGACCTTAAACACACACAGTACTCACTCGCACACAATTTCCAGATTTTTTGCATGCTATCAACCAGATGAGAAAAGACTTCAGAATTTAACACTCCAACCTGCAGATGGGATTTGCAAGTAAGAGAAAGAGCTGGGGTAATCAAAAGGATTTGTCCTTCAGGGTTTTGGATAAGTCACTTCATTATAAGTATTAAAAAGAAAAATAATAGCAAATAATATGACTGAAAGAACAACCCAATGTCTGTACAGGGAATCCCCACATTCCAACTCAAGGAAAACCAAAACCAAAGCAACACTATTTTTAATCACCTCACAAAACCTTTCATGAGAAGCTAAAGTTCAGCTACTGGTTTTGACAAGGGGAGCTACCAAATAAAAGCCATGTTTGTGGACAATAAACACCCTTTCTCACGCGGCTAACTACTCCCTGCATCAGTGAATCTCCAGTTGTGGTGCACGGACCCCAATGTAGATCCCCTGAAGATTTCTGGTGATCCACGGAGAGCTGGCAGCTATCGCGAGACTGGCTCCACCTCCTTGCTGCAAGCTACTTTGACAGGTGCCCACATTCTTCTTCACTATGAAGAGACTGGAGGCCCTTGAAAGCAGCTGCGAGTTTAAAAAAACAAAACATAAAACCCCCAAACAAACAAAACCAAAGCACACAACTGCCTCCACAGCCACCGCTGAGCAAGCGAAGAGCTCAAAAGCACTGATCAGCAAAGACAGCAGCTCTCAGTAGAAACGCACCTCCTCCACTTTGGTTTTCCACGCTTTGTACTTCTACATACCCTAACCGAAGGCAGGTTTGCAACGCACAGTTCTCCCACCAAGGCAAAGGATACGTTCTGGGTGTGCCTATAACACATATTCTGCCAGCAGCCCAAGACTTGCTCCTGCCTGCGCTCCGAGCTGGATGGGAACCTCGTAGCAAAGCGCCCGCTCCGAGGCGAGCGGCCCTTCTGCAAGGCACGGCGCCCTACCGATACAGCAGCTCTGCCTCCAGACAGCTCGGAGCGTGGGCTGAGTCAACTATAGCGTCTGCCTGCAAAATACCATGTATACACGTCCTCTATCACATAATTTCACTTTTGATCTGCCCTTAACTCACTCTCTGCTATGCCACCACCTACGCTGCACAACTTTCAGAAGGAATAGTTCGAGGATAAAAGTTACAAACGCACGTTTGCATTTTACGCTTTGCAAAAAGGTTTCAGTGCAACAAGAAAGGTACAATTTGGGGATTTTAAGTCCCCTGCTTGGAATTATTTGCATTGCAACAGAAAAGGTCAACAATGAGGAAGGTCTCATGGTTTTACAGTCATGAAGCTATCAGCATTTTTAATGTGCACAGTGCTAACTACCGGAAAAAGGAAAAAAAAAAAAAAAAAAAAAAAAGAGAGAGCCTGTTTCTGACCTCCTGAAAGGCATACCGCTTTACGCTGTCTTCAAAGAGGTTTACTTCTTAACCAAGTCCTGTCAATAGCTTCCAATGAGGCCAACATATTGCAAACATAAATTGCCAATTACATATTCTTCAAGTAGTATTTTAAGTGATGTAAAAGATTTTTGAATTAGATTTCTGATACAAGAAGCAAGTATCATTCCTGTAAAGTGCAAATATTCCCCAAAGTGGAAAGTAAATGCTACCCTGTCTGAAAATTATCACACAGCTTTATACTTAAGAAACGCCCCAGAACACGATGAATATAAGATTTTTAGTATGAATTGTTATAAAACATTAGTTACTATATGAACATATCACAGAACAGGAATTATTCTGTATCAATACTCTTATCACGGACGGCATTTGAAAAGATAATTTAGTACAACAGCCAGCACAAACATACCTCTGGTGCAAGATACTCTGGAGTGCCACAGAAAGTCTTCATTGTTGCTCCATCCTTTATACCTTCTTTACATAGTCCAAAGTCTGTTATTTTTATATGTCCATCTTTATCCAGCATAAGATTTTCCAACTGAGATGAAAATCCAAATGAAAGGCACTATTAGATACAACATACATTGTTTCTGAGCAAGTCGGTAAGACTTGAATTTCTACAGATCAGTTTACAACTTGGTTCTCACTGGGTTCAGAACCACGGCGGCGGCCAAAGGATAACGTAAATACACATTTAATATCACTTTCCTTTGTTCTTTAGGGAACTTCAGGTTTGTAAGTTGCCGTCTTTGCGAAACCACCATATATGCAGCAAGAACGCAAAAAGTAAATATTGCATTTATGCTTCTAAAACATTATCGCCAACAGATTACCAGATTCTTTTAACCATATTTTAAGTATCCCCACACAGAATTTCATCCCTGCTTTTACTACATGATTTTAAAAAATATTCTGTACTAGAGCAAGACATCAACAGAGACATTTGCCAAAGAGACCTTGTACATGAGAATCACTTCATATTGAACACTTGATATTCATCCTAGTCTGCACCCCTAAGTTCTGACAAAGCAATCCAGCCATCAGCAGAGTTTCAACTATTTCTGAAATCAGCTGCACTTTCAGAGGAATCAAGGTGATGTGGGAGACAAAATCCCAGCAGGAATCTCCCAAGGCACTTTGAAGTAGCCTGAAAATATTATGTACTACCCTCCACTTCAGATTGCTCCTAAATGAACTACTAGTATCCCCTCATCCTCCCCTTAACAGGAAAGGGATTTTGCAGTTGCATTTTCCTGAGGCATTTCCCATTTGTTTGCCAGAGTTTCCTTGTTTTTTTTCCTCTTTGCTTACCAAGCAAATTAGCAACTTCAAGCTTATCCAGTTTTCTAACTGCAAGCAACTACTATGAGGATGGTGCTTCACAGGACATTGCAGGGAAGCACAACATCCGCGCAGTATATATTCACGTTTTTATCTGATACGACACAGCATGAAGAGCCCAGGGTTATATGCCACCATTCAGAAATGCCATGCAGTTTCCCTTGGAACATAAGCAGCCAGTTGAAAATACAACCCGTGTACCTCTTCATAAGTCTCTGAAATACTGTCAGTGTCCTGATAAATGCATTCTACGCAGCGGTTTGATTATTACAGTGCTCAGAGTTCCTGTAAAGTCAAGTTCAACAGCTGCAACAACTGTTGTATAAAAATTCAGTCAAAAAAGTTTTCTTACGGTTAAGGATCAGTTGCTTTTGTGACTAAGAAACAAAAAGCCCAGACCCCAAAATCCTATGAAATTAAATTTTCTGTGTACCTTCAAATCTCTGTAAACCACATTCTTCTCTGAATGCAGGTAATCCAGGGCTGAAACAATCTCAGCTCCATAAAAGCGAGCCCGGTCTTCAGAAAAGACACGCTCTCTTGACAGATGGAAAAACAACTACAAGAGCAGTAATTTGTTACATTTATATCATATATGCTTCTGAGTTAGGTATAACACTTTGCAGGCCATCTTGCTATGTATCTGTTATTGCCCAAGAGAAAACCTCCTTCCCATCCTAGCCTAGCTATGTTCCCAAATGCTTTAAAAAGCACTACAAATTAAATGACAATTATATCTCATATTCACAGTTGCACACGTGATTGTGCGCTGCATATTCTTATATGTATATAAAATGATAAAAATCCATAGTAATTGAACAATTATTGAAACTACAGTTTAATGCACAACTGCAGACATACATTGATACTGATTTCTTCTTAAACGTCTAACACTACTTTCCTACGTTTCTAGTTCTCTAGAACTAGAGAGAACTAGAATTAAAAAGTTCAAGATGTCTGAAGAACAACGAGAAAGCAACCTTGTCTTTTTGAACTGCTAAACGTCAGATTACAGTATGTCGCTGTCTTGGGTGTGATATGAGCCTACGCCCAAAAACTGTATTCTCTAAAAATGGAGTCAAGAAAATTTAGAGTCTTAATAAACAGAGCTGTTTGCAGTCTGAATTTGTAACTAGCAGCACAGACATGGACCCTAGCTGCATAATGCCAAGCAGAATGAGTAGTCATACAGGAAAAATCCTAATGCACTAAACATTTTCACGTTTCCCTTACCTCTCCTCCGTTAGCATACTCCATAACAAAACACAAGCGATCATGTGTCTGAAAGGAATACTTCAAAGCCTGAAACAGATTTAAGCCAAAACTTAGAGGAAAGAACACACTGACAATTGTAAGACCATTTTGAATAAATTTTCAGAAAGACAGACAAAACCAAAATGTTGTATTTTAGTGGATTTTGTCCTTCGCTCTTATATAACGCTTATCCCTTACTGTGGCAGCTGAGTACTGATGCACTGCCAACTTATCTTACTAAATATATTTTAATAAAGCATTAAAACATTCCCTCATGGAGGTTAGCAGCGCTGCCTATAGTGCTGTGGAACAAAACACTTGCCTGTTAACGACGATGCAAAAACCTACTCATAGCAACACAGAAGCATCCTGTCCAGGCCACAGACTCCTACAACTCCACCTCAGAGGCACAGAGGCAAGAGGACACAACCAAACCCAAGAGCACAAGGTTCACCGCACTGGCTACAAGCCTGCTTATACGAAACAAGTGCATTTACACACGTCAGCCCCCAGTCACTGCCCTGCCGACTGTGCTGCTCCGTGTTGACGGCCTGCCAGAGCATTGAGCAACGCTGCCAATATCAATTTGCTAGCAATTCACAAAAACAGACCAGACAGAGGGTGTGACGAAGTGTCACAAGGTGCTTTTGTGCAGTCATGTCATGTGTGCTCTTGCAGCAAGAGTAACATCAACTTGTTTGTCGTGGTCTTAAATTTGTTGGTGATAACCCAGTGTCATAGCCGGCTTCTCAGGACAGCTCTTGCTTTGGCTTTATGAAAACATTAACAAGAAAATACCACACACGGGATCTTCATTACTAGGGGAGACATTTTCAAACCAGTCATACTTTTGCAGAGAGAGGGAGGATCAGGTTTTAGATGTGTCAACAAACATCTACTGATTGTACCCAATATAGCCAGTATTTACTTCCACAGGCCACATTTAAAGGTCTAAATTCCAATTAAAACCTTGTGTACCTGGACAAAGGAAACCACTAGGTCTCTGAAGAGCAATTTAGAGGGCTTTATTGTTGTTGGAAACAATTTAGAGCCAACTTATAATACATACTAGAAACAAAATTTTCAGGTGGAACTTAGGTATCTGAACTAAACCCAGAGTGCCTGCTGGTACTGGAGGTCCAAACTGAGAGTCTGGTTTGATTTTACAGCAAAGCTGAGCTAGTAGGAAAGCAAAAGGTAAAGCATGTTCCTGCTTTCCCTTCTCCCATCACACATGCTCTCACTGCTATCCTTATCTTTGGGCTGGCAGTACCAGCACTATGACTCCATGGCGGGCAGTCCTTCTAGGAGCTTTAAAGATGGAGGAAAAAAAAAAAAGAACAAATTAAAAGATTTTTTGCATAGTATCTTCTTGAACTAGTTTGCCACAAGGTCAGGGTCACCCTTGCTTCTGCCAGAAAGAGGAAACCAAGCATTTGGAGGTCACAGAAAGCAGATATTTCTCTCAGAGATAGCAAGCCATCAAATGGACGAGCTGTAAAGTCAAAGCACACTCTGCGATGCTATGGAAAAATCTGATTTCAAGAGGTCCCACTCTGCAAAAAATCCAGAGACTCAAAAAAGCATTTTAATTTATGCTTCCCAAAAATGGAAGGATACAAAAATAAACAGCCACTCTGAAAACAAAGATCTGAGAGGTATTATATAAATAACACCAAAAGGAGGAGTGTCTTGGTTGTCATGATGTCAAGTTGCACTTAGCAGAAGTATCCAAGAGGGAGAAATACTTACTGTTAAGAACGGGTGCCGTGAATTCTGTAAAACACGGTTTTCTGTCAGCGTGTGCGCTACTTCATCCTGCAACACAAGCAGCAGGAAATCAGCAGTGTGACCCCCCCCAGATTAGAGGTCCCATTTCAAACACTGAGTAATTATTTTCAAGTGTTCAAGGCATCCTTGCTATGAATTCCCATAAAGCAGTATCAAGGGTTAACCACATTCCCAACTTTCCCATCTACTCACCTTTGCTACAATAACTTCTTTCTTCAAAATTTTCATAGCATAATACCGTCCAGTTGCTTTTTCTTTAACTAGAATGACCTTTCCAAAAGTGCCTTTTCCCAGTAACTTCAGGTATTCAAACTCATTCATGGTCTGTTAACGATACAGATAAACAAGAACTGAATTAGATGAACTAACAGTAAATATATCACCATCATCAGACTAAAATTTCTCATTCATGTGAGAATGTGGCATGTGTGTTTAATACTTTTGCTTTGTGCTATTCAGAAACAGAAATAATTCCTCCATAAAAATGAATATTAGTATGCTTCCCAAAGATAACCAATTAAACCTATTAGAAAAAAATACATAAACTGTCCATTAACTGGAAACTCCTTCACGTTACTCAGTGCTTTGTGTGCAAATACCACTCAACATATTATTATTAATCTGCAGATGTTTTGACCGCTTTGTCAGTGCATAGGCTCACTAGAAGGCACATGTTGCTCTGGTTCTATGGAATTAAAGCTGTATTTTTTGATGTTCCCCACTTCTCTAGAGGTCAGCTTTCTTGTGCTTCACTGAATAGCACCAAAAACCACAGAGAAGCCAAACTGCCTCATAGACGAGCCATCTCGTTGTTTCTCCATTAGGAAAAACAACAGGGAAAAAATTAGAATGTACTGAAGGTTGAGGAAAGTCTGTGTTACAATACTAACAATCATTGCCAGCACGGTAACAGCAAGCCTTATACAGCCAAAGGCTAGGACTCTAGCCTCTGTTTAGGAAGAATTAAAAGATGCTTCCAGTAGCAAACTTTCTCCATGTTCTTCCCTAGAGGTGACTGAGGAGACCTTCTGCTAATTGTTCAATACAGTTGATTTCAAGATCACAACAATCATCTCAGTTATCCTCACTCACACGTCCAGAGTGAGACACTCATTGTCTCAGAGGAACTTCCAGATCTGACCAACCCGGAGAGGTGGTTCTTGCATTTCTATCAAGAGCCACCCAGTGAGATTAGAGCTATCTGTTCAGCCAAGGACACAAACAGCTAATGGCTGCTGCAATTCTAAGTGACATGTAAGCAGCCACCCACATAAGTCTAAAGGCTGGCACACGTGCTTAGTGATGACACTTGTGGACAGTTCTTTTTTTCTTTAAAAACTTCGTTGATTTTCCCAAAACTGAAGCAAACTTGTGGAAGTAAATGGGGTTGATAACAGTAAAACAAATGGTGAGAAATGCCTTGGTATAATTCATAGACCCAGAAACTTCTCCCAGGCATATATGATCAATTGTCTATTAGAAGAGCAAATGAAGAAAATCGGAATAGATTTTCACTGACAGAGCAGAGAGAAGGGAAGGGAGGTTGAAGAGAAATACCTAAAAGGGCTCCGTGGAGCAGAGATCCGTTCCGACACATACTACTTGCACACAAGGCCATTGCTGAGCTGCCTCTGTGCATTCAGCCAGTGCAGCACCTGATGCAATCACCCAAGCTCTAGGGAAATGATGGATAAGCACCCCAACGGCTGTCTAGGAGCCAACTCAGGCCTTTAATCCAGAGTGGTTAAATCTACTGGACCCACCTCAAGTTCTGCAAATCCACTGAAAAGTCTTTGCACCAGCCTGCGAGAGCACAGCACACAGAACAAGAGCTTACACAGTCACACAGTCCAGCAGGAGCTGCAATTTCAGGCATCGTACCACAGAGAAACAGAAAAATCATTTCCAGACCTGAGGCCTAGAAACCCCTACCCAGAGCGCATCTGAGCTCAAACAGTGGTGGACCCAGTCAGGCTTTGCACGCTCCCTGCTTGGCCGATTGCTACACCTTTTGCGTCTACAACCAACTGTATAACTGTTATGGGAATAGAGATGTCTTGATGGCTCTTCCTGTCTACATTCAAGAGGAGCTGAAAATTATTGTTATTCCTGCTCTGCTCACTTACCACTTTGTGTTTTGGTTTTGTCATAGAAACTTCCATTTCTTCAGCACCTGAATTATCACTGGGAGAGCCAGATCTAAAATCCATCATCTCTTCCTCCTGTTTTTTGAGGCTGTCTGCTACAGTTTGGATGGCTTTTGTCCATTCTTCCCTGGGAAAATATAAGCAATGGCATTTGTTACTTGTGACTTCAGATTACCATCTGCCATGGCAAGGGTCACCAAGGAATAGAGAACAACCAATGTTCTCAGACACCAGTCCAACCAACACTGAATTCCGTGCATTTTGAAGCATTGTAAAAATGCATGTTTGAGAGCACTTTTAACATATATCTTGATTAATCATACCAGAAACAAGAGACAACTGAAGTCTTCACAGCCTGAATACAATATAAGGCTCTTCAGTAAATGGAATTTCTGATATGCAGTCAGTCTTCAGGTCATGATATGACCTGGTGATACGGAGATTTACGTAACAAAAGCAGACTTGCCAAAACCAAAAAGCAACTGGGTATCCCCAACAACACGAAGCAGTGAAACACAGCTTCTCCCGTTCTTTATGGGATGAAACACAAACAGCCAACTGCTGGGGGCACTATGCCACCTCATCACACACACATCCCAAATTTTAATGGTAAGGGGTATTCCAGGATATGGTATTAATGCCCAGGATTCTTAGGTTACTCCGCTGTTACAGAGATGATGACAGAAGTACAGTAGTACCTGTGTAAAGTTTAGCAAGACGTCAGCAAAAGCAGAGGCAATTTGTTCATTACTCTCCTTTCACTACTTTTCAGTGACTTTTTATCTTAAGCACAGGCCTTGGTTACAAGAAAGTTTCTATAACTGTTTCAGCAATGGGTGCTCTAATACTGACCCCCTTCTACTCCTATGGAAACCACTTCCTTCGGAAACTACTGAAGTGAAAGATCTCGGCATTCACTTCATTTCACTGCAAACCTATCACACAAAACTACCACCCAACTCACAAAGGCTTACAGGGCTTTGGGAAGAGCTTTATGGCATACAGAGGCTGAATGGGTGTTCTGCGGACTATGCCAATTTAACATGTTTTACTGTCTTTGATATCTGCAGGGAACAGAATACTACGGTTTCAGTAATAGATTCGGACACTGGCTAAACTCTGCTCCCACGGACATCCCAGGTAAATTACTTTGACTACAGCAGGAATAGAAGTAGTCAATACTGAACAACTCCAAGCACAATCCGCAAAGCGTGGCAGAAGCCACGCCACTGTAATCAATGACAAATTTTTCAATGGGTCTATGAAAGTATACCATGTAGTAAACAATTGTCACAGATGTATAAATCGGGGGACACATCCCATCGAAATACTAGATTAAAACAACAATAAAATCATATCTGACTATCTGAATTTCGGTTTGGGATGGGTGGAAGTAAAGTATTCCTTCCACAGAGGAAGCAAAGTCCAGGGGAAGTACCACCTCATACAAGACTCCAATAAAAAAATACACCAATTATATGGATGGCCTTTCATGTCCTACGCATTTTTTATTTTCACTGTTGTCCGAATAACGCACTATTCACTTCTGTTACAGACATAGAAGATATCTATGCTATCCAGCTTAAAGGGGAGAAAGTCAACAATACAGAATTACCCGTCTTGGGTTAGGAGAACACATTCAACCTATTCATTTTCTTCAGCTCACCTGCATGATCTGCTTGGAGAAGGCTGGTCAACATACACTACACAGACCTGTCTAGCGCAGCAAGGGAATGCAGATCACGTCTGAAAACCTAATAGCGGTTCTGAACATCCTCCCTAAGCTCCCAGCAGAGACCTTTCCATTAAGCATCGCGAACACATTCCTTCGTGTTCTAGCCATTTTTAATATTCAGAATTTTTTCTTCTGTATTTATATTTCTCTGTTTCTCTGAGAAAACAAACGTTGGTTTTAAAGGCACAGGGAAAGCTAAAGCATGTATTTACCTTCGCATCTATTTTTAGATTCGTTACTGACTTGGCTGAGATCTTGACTCCCTGGAAGTCAATATGTTTGATTTCTCAGGGACGAGTATTTCACCCTCAGAGTTTACGTCCCACATGTACACAACGGAGGTCACTAACCCTCCAAGCCCTAAAGTGTCATGGAGCTGACTTAATTGGCTAGGAGGGAACAAAACAAGACTGAAATACAATCTTCCCAAGTGGAAATTGTTATTCAGTCATTTTAGGGTCACTGACCACAAAGCTACTAAATGAAACAAGAACCAGTTTATTTTTCTTTCCTTTTAACTTGATTTCATCTTCTTCTGAAGATTGTAACAGAATCAAAAGCAATAAAAGGAACCTTCTTTAAATCAGTCCATGAAAAGGCAAGGCAAAAAAAACACAAAGAACACTAGGTAAAATTTGCTGATAATATGTGCCAGTATCGTATGTATGGAGGACAAGGATTTTAAATACCCCTTCCCCTAGGACAGTGATACAGGAATAATTTAAGTGCAGTTCCTGAAGAGCAAGTAAATATTTAAATAGGCTGTAGTTGTAGAATAGCTGTGCTAGAGAACTCTTCTCTCGGGAGGAAAGAGATCAATTCTCCAATGATGAGAGCACAGGATGTATGCTCTTAGCTTTGTTTCCTAACAACTGAAATAGAAGTCTGCACCTGTAGCAGATAACTATCACCTTTATTATCTACTTTGCATAAAATATTAGCAATCAGCAATGATACAACTAACTTTTCCCTAAAAAAAAAACAAAAAAACAAAAAAACACAACCCACACACAAGATATCAAAAGAAAAAAAATACTTTAAGAGGTCAGTATTTTGATACAACTCAACTTTGCCTGAATCTATTTTTCCCACTTGTGATGATCCTTCCAGGAATTCTCAGGTCAGAAACCCTTCACTTCACATACTGTAAAGTTTCCAATGAGAAATAAACCCTAGAGTTTCCAGAAATAACTACCTGGTTGCTGGCGCACAGATGCGCCTGTACTTCTTGGATACCCAACCTAACAACATTTAACTTCCAAATACCACTTACACCCCATGCTGTGAAAAGCCAACCCCCTTTATAACGTGCCTTTTCTACTAGAACACGCACCAAAACTAAGATGCTCAAATTATTTGTCACTTTTCAGTCTAGACCTCCATCACCTGATAAACAAGAGCTTCAGGAACGGACTTGCTATCAATGGTGAACACTTGCAGCTGCTTTTTCAACTAGTTTATGTATTAAATATGAATGCAACATACCGCTCCTCTGGAGTCTCCACATGAAATGTTCTTTCAATTACTGTGGTCCACTGGAGGCATCTAATGATAAATGTGTTTGGTTTAGGTCGTTCTGTCTTCATCAGCTGGCACTCTACCACAATCAAGGAAGAAAGAGTCATGGTACATAAGCAGGTTTAAATAATCATTTGTCTTTATTCTTATCTAGCAAACAGTTGCTATTAATCAGCCACAGAAATCTCCATAAGTACTTCTTTAGGAGACTTGAGACAATTTACTATGTTGATGAAAACAATAAATAGCTCAGTAAACAGTCATCTAAGCAGCACTCCAATCAAATTCTGCTTAGGAAGGCTCCCAGTTGATCGGCCCGGAAAGGTAAGTAGAAATGTGAGGTGATGATACAGGAGCCATTCAGACGCAGGTCCTACACTCCAAAGGTCATCCCAAGTAGAGCGCCTGGACAAAGTCAGCTGATAACAAGGCAATAACACCCACTGAAATTAAAGCCAACCCTCCAACTTCCTTCCCTTGGATTTCACTGACATAAAGCCCCGTCCTTGGCTTTGCAGGAGTCGATGGAGAGTATATTTGGTCATTTTGCAGTGCCCTGACAAAGATCAGCCTCTAGAGGAAAGCATTTCCAGTCCTCAGACGCTAGAGGGAACATCAAACTGCAGAGGCACACCCCAAAAAAGACCCCGTTCACACAGCGTCCTGGATAGCTGCCATCGAGCAGCTAGACACTGGATACATGCAGCCGACCGTTTACATCGCTGCCAGTACTTAAACACAGCCTACAAATTTTACAGAAATATAGATCATTTCATCAGAGAAATCACACCCTGAACGTCCCATGGCTACATTCAAAAATATAAGTTTCTTCATAAAAATGCTCTCTCTCTTGGGAACTGAGCATTACTTTAATTTTTACAGTCACATGCATTATTTTAAGCTTCACAGCATATCAGGAGTGTTCAGCCTTCAAATCTGAGCCTGCAACAGGCACCTGATCAAGGGTCCACTAGCCATACTGAGGTAGAGCAACTGAAAAACAGAAGAAAGTCAGTGAAATCATAACCGAGAGGCCAAAACACCACGTTTTTCAGAATTACACGAATGGAAACTCTAATACTAATTAAACAGCTCCTATTAAAGGAGAATCAAAATAAGAAACAAAGCAACTGGGGAAGAGAAAAATAAAAAATAAGATATAAATAGATGTTCTTTTTATTACATTAAGATGTTTTCCTCGCAGTTAATGAAACCGCGAGCTCAGTATTATTTTGGTCTTAAAGTTCTAAATCAACTTCCAAGCAAATAGATGCAAGTAAATGCCAAGTAAATAGGCACTATAAAGACAAGGAGAAATTTCTGCTTACTGCTAGAGCTATAAACATGCTCCGCTTTCAGTAACGTACAAGTTGAAAACAGAACGTAGCCAAATAACAGCACACATTACTAAGGCTACGCTAGTATTGTTAGGTTAATTTTATTATTGTGGAAGTTTAGAGTGCTCATTTTTAAACTCAGGTTCTTAATTAGCACCAAGATAAAATATTTACCGCCAGGGTTTTTGGGTGCTGTATTTTTGGTAATATATTTCATGCCTCATTTGCTGCTGGAATTATAAGCTTTTCAGTGAGTAACTTTGCATTTTTCATGACAAGAACATCTAATTTTTCTTTAGTAGCACGCTGAGGTTGTACTGCATCCTCCTAAAACACTGCAATTAGATAAGAGAAAGTTTATTAATGAGTCATGAGAAGGTTCTAGCGTGATAAACGGCACTCCTTTATTCACCAAAATTAAAGAACTTCGACAAAAAGATGCAGCCATGCTTTCAGCATGCCACAGTCTGTGCTCCAGCAACCTCCATCATCTTTTGCAGAATGGCAATTAATGCTGAACACAGCAGCGTGAGCTGGCACAGCCCAGTTAGCTGGGCCCTGAGAAATTTAACTCGAGAGATCCAAGTCCTGCTCTCAGATCTGCCACCTTAGCTGCTGTTCTTTCCCCCTGACTGCTATCTCTGCCTTTTTGGTCTGCCTACCACGGTTAGGCTAAGGCTCTGACTGTCCTCTATGAGTCTGCCCAGCGCAGCCACAACAGATCCTGATTCCGGCTGAAGCTTCAAAGAAGAAAATTAGGCTATTTCTAATCTCCTGCAGATCCAGAGCTGTTCTGCACTTCGCAAGAGGTGCAACAAGATGAAAAAAATAAAGAGGTGTTTGCTTTCTTAAAACAACCTTTAGATTCACATTTAGTCTCTCAGAATAAGTATTTTGAGGTAGCAGTACAGGTATTTAAGCTAACCTTGAACTCTAAACTTTAACTATTTAATTTCGCATAATAAACCACAGTAGGCGTTTTCTGTCATAGAAGGGGACCAATTAAGTATCACCACTTTTCCCCTAAATCAGCACTGTCCATTGATATTTGTTAAGCTTGCTGATCCAGCAATCTTTAAGGCATACAGCAAGATGAATAATAGAGATTTGTCAGTTAATAACCACTATAATTCAAGTATGTCACATAGAAGTGTTTTGTTTAGTGAACAATATGCTGTCTAATTACCCTTCTCAATCATAACAGCACATATCAAGAAATATAGGCGGCTTTCTCTGTAACTTGCCTTACCGAAGCGCTGCACCACACAGGTTTCAAAAAGTTGGAGGCTATCACAAAGTTCTCCCTATATATAATCTAATCTCATGGATTTTTAATCAACGAAACTATGAAGCATTAGGGTTTTTCTCTTCCTTTTAAAATTGTGTTGTTTGCTGTTTCAGTTGGCAAGCCAGAGAAGGCACTAAACTCGGCTTTTATAGCCATGTACAGTAACATGCACCACTAAAACAAAGTGCAAACACAGACTCTGTATAACATTAGGCTGGATTCATGGTGGGGGGGGGGGGGGGTTCTGCTATAGAAACACTCACGTTTCAAATACAGGTTGAGGGTCGCTTACCCACTTTGAAGACAATCTTTCCTGTCAAAATGCCAACATAAGTATTCCCCACTTGCAATAACTTAAGTACTATAAACAGCAGCCTGTTAAAAATGATTTAAATTGCTCTAAAGAACCTCTTGATTCTTTCCTGGCCTTTGGTCTTTTAAAGTAAGTAGGACAGAGAAATTGTTCCTAACAGGAATAGACACCAAGGCATTCAAATGTAAATTACCATTTTGTATTTGAAAGACACTTAGTATTATCCCAGTGACTTTCTAAAATGTCACAATATTTGCTCCCCCAGCACTTAAGCTAAAAGGCAGATTACTTGCGATGAAAGTGTCAAACTGCTCCCTACATAACGACATCACCCTTTAAACCAATAATGTCAGGGAAGAATCGTTCCCATTCCTGCTTTGGTTTCTTTAAGGATGGGTGAGAAAAAAGAGGCAAGTCAGAACAGAAGAACGATGAATAAATAAAACTTTGGAATGGCAAACAGGAATATTACATAGAGACGCTGCATGTCTCTCCGCACCGTCAGACAGATCCCCCCCCCCCCCCCCCCCCCAAACATCTCAGCACGGTACAAGGGAGGACACGGGAGCTCAGACTTAGAGACTGAGGCTAAGGTGACCCCTTGTAGCAGCAGACACAGGAAGTGTGTCTGCTATGATCTCTCCATCCTGTGCCCTGATAAATGCTTGGCTGCAAGTACACGGACCTGTCCCAAACACAGCGCTTACGTTGCTGAGCAGTTATGTTTTCTGCTGTACAACCCAACCACCACAGTCCACCTTCTTTTTTTGACAGTGAGAGAAAAAATCCCTTCTTTCTATCAGGGATGAGCTCTCTTTGCATGTCACTTTTCACAATACACTACTCTTCAGCTATATAGTTTTAAGGGCTTATAACCTAATAGGCAGATACTGATTGTAATCTCAGAGTATCAAGTGTATGAAGGCTACTTATCTAACAGATTTACAACACAAGCTCTATTGGTTATTTATCTGCAAGGTCTCTGGAGCATAAATGACTATTTGGGTACAGGCTTTTATTCCTTCTATCTTAGCGGTGCAGTAAAGAACATGCACACAATCATGACTCAGAAACATCAGTTAGATACTCAGTAGGTTTAGGCACTGTCTTTTGGAAGTTAAAAAATCACCAACAGGTAACTTCTGGGGAAGATAAACCCCTTAAACATATCACTGGACTACAGACATAGATATATGGCTATTTTGAACAGGAAATTAGGTTAAAAAATTAAAAAATAAGCTGAGCCCTTCTTTACCATGGGAGCTCTCCAAATAAGTTTTCACAGACATGATCCAAACCAACACAGATTGAAAGAAGCTGGTTTCAGATAAAGAGGAGACTAACTGATTGTCAAGAACATGAAAAAAGTCCTATAAAAGGAAAGCACACTCTGTATTTACTGCTAATGCTTTCTTCATATCTGTTAAGGGAGAAGACAAATCATCATTAGCTAATATTACCTTCTTTCACTGTTTTCTCCTCAAATGGGTACTTCTACCTCTCATTAGTTGACAAAGACACTTAACGAATGCAACATTACAAGTGAGCATAGTCCACTAGTCATGGAAAAAACAAAAAACAAAAAACACACACCCTTCTACTTGCAACAATAAGGAAAACCTACATTGTTTTACAGTAGAAGAGGGTTAAGATTTTACACCGAAACATGGGACCACTTCCAAAGAATAGACTGACAGAGACAGCCTGTCATCTCATTAAAAAAAAAAAAAAAACAAAAACAAAAAACTAGTTCACTAATTAACAAAAAACTCAGGGCTTCCATGGTCACATGAAAAGAGTGACGAATTTTTACAAAGCATTTAAGCCAAATCCACCCCCACTTTTGCTAGCAGCTACCTTCTGCAGGCTTCGTCTACAGTGTGAAAACCGTATCCTGGCCCGTTCCTTCAGAGATGCTCAACTTAACTCATGCTAACTCCACAAGTCAGCTCAAGTGAAACCACAAGGCAAGCAGGTTCAAAGGGAAAAGCTGTCGTGCAAAACAAATCCAAATGATACAGGTGTGGAGGGTAACTAGAAGGGAACCACACCTCAGCCACAAACAGCACCGCACGCTAGTGCCGACATGAAAAACTCAATGCTGGTGCGGCAATAGCCGCTTCGGTGAGACCAAAACCACTACAGTGACTTCTAGCGAGGAGGCCTTCCAGTCCCGCCACTGCTACTGGATTACCAGGTGAGGGCCACCGCTAACGAAGACGACCCTCCCACCCACGGCCTTGCCCGCAGTCCCACTTACGGGGGCTGCACCTTACTGCGGCGGCATGCCTCTCGTCTCTTTTGACGAGGCTCTGATACCATGGCAACAACTTGTTTATATAGGAACGCCAAGGCTGCAGTCTCAGTTGGCCAAAAAGCAACATATTCCTGTTGTGAAAACCAATGTAAGTTAACCCTTGCTGGAAGCAGCCTGGACAAAGAAAGGGGAACACACCCTCTTTTTATTTTTTTATTTTTTTTACTCCTTAGCGCTGAGCTGCAGTAAATAATTACTCTAAGTAATGCAGTTAGCGGCAATGGAATGAAAGTGTCCTGCAAAAAGTGCATTTGTTAAAAGCCTCTGGCTACAGACCAAGTCCTTTAAAAGACGGTCTATGAATTAATGGCTTTCTGTTGCCTTTTTTTACTTTCTTGACCCGTAAGGAGATAAGAGTCTAAACAGGAAAGTACCATGTCATTACTGAGGTGTCATTAAATCACTTTTCTTTCTAAAATAATTCAATGAGACAAAATCCCAAAAGCGCTCTTGGCATTCTGTACTAAAGCACCAGGCAACAGCACGCCCATTATTTATTCTCATTATCAGTCAGTATAAAACTTGATAAAGAAAAAAAAAGTATACATTGGAATGAGCAGGTATTGAAGCCACCAGGTAAAAGTGAAGATCGGCATTAATTCCTCAGGCTGCCCTCCCCTTTTAAAGGGGAGAGGTGTTCTGAAATATAATTGTTTAGAGGTCAAATGTGAAGATGAACCCCGTATATCTCAAAATTACCCTGTCATGAAGAGGGAAAGCCCTCTACACTTCTCATTGCAGAACTTCCCTTCCACTAGTCCTTAGGAGCATGAAACAGATCATTGCTAATAACAGGTGCCACAATGATCTATTTTTCAGTGGTGGGACAAGACACAGGCAGATTATGAGACAGGAAGGATTAAAAATAGGAGAAAATGAAAGCTTGAAGAATACAGGGAAAGGTTAAAAATCTGAGCAAGAAAGGGAAATTCTCTTCAGGTTCTTCTATCACTTGCTGTGCTGTGGCACCTGAGCAAAGTCAGAAATGTCTGCATAAGATACAGTGCAGAGGTTAGGAGAGTTTATTACTTCCAAACCTTTTGTTGGCTCTAGGAGAAGAAAAATGGTTGTGCTTTCAAAATTAAGAAAAACTGAGTGCACTTCATTAAATCCAGTGCTCAATTCATGTTCTCTTAGAGCAAATGAAAAAAATGACTCTGATCCATGTCAGTGCCACTTGAATCCAGACCTGATGGCAGAACAGAGGCTGAAACACTTTAAACTGAGACAGTTTTCAGTTTAAAGCAACTTGTTGAATAACAGACATACAACATATTAACAAACAAACCCATCTTATTCTATAACCAGAAACAGTAAATCAGTAGCAAACTGCAAAACAAACAAAAAAGAAAAAAAAAACAGACATGGACTGAGTACCCATACATCAAACCATCACATTCATTACTGAGACACAGGCTTTTTTTTTTTTTTCCTCCTTTTAATCATCTCAAAAAAATGCATTTAGATACATTACCTGTTTGGGGCAGATCTGAAAACTACTGATGTTGCTTACCAGTGCTACAATTATAAAAAGACATCAACCCCCAAACCAGATGAGGGAGCACATAACAACACTTACGAGCTACTGAGAAGTTATTTAAAGGCGATTCCCGTTGGTCAACATCCTGCGGTCGTTCTTTGTAGCCAATGAAAGTGCCATCGTTCTTTAAAAGAAAATAACGCGGCCTCCACGTCTTTATGTATTCTCCTGGAAAAAGAGAACAGGCAAAGGGGATCATCAGAAAGCATCCCAAAATAAAGACTTGCCAATAAGGGCTCTTTTAAATATTGAAACTATATGTCATGCTATCTTAGCAGTGGTTTTAAGAACGTTCAGTCCATTCTGATATGAACAACAGAAAAATACATATACTGAGGCAGATATTGCTAGTGATGTTAAAATGGAGCTTCATGAAAGGTAAACAGCTATGTTTTGTTTTTCTATCTATTCCTATTTCCATTCCAATTCTGCAACATCTGCCTCAAATGCATTTTAAAATTTAAAAAAAAAAATCAGAGCAGATGTCCTATGTATTATTTTTGCTATTGTCATTTTTCATACTGACAAGTGGAGAAATTTTTTTCATTTACATTTTGCAGCGCAAGTATTTTAAACAACAATGGGTAATTTACTAATTAGTCAACTGCTTTATCAAACCAGTAGTCACTTTTAGAACACAAAAAGATAATTCTCTGCTTAAGTTACATAACATCACTCACTCCTCTCACAACATCTCAAGCATGAGATATGAGACGATATATCACAATACAAAGGCGAAAATACTGGATGATGTAGAGCCACCAGAAAGATAAAACCAACCATCTAATCTGAAAAATACCTTTCTTTTCGAAGCAAACATCCATTGATCACACCATGCTATGCTCATCTGAGTAATTCTGTGCAGATAACAGTCATAACTAGATTACAGCCACCTTCAAAATCTCCAGCAGTAGAACAAAAAGAGTAGATCAAAACCTCAGTTATTCACTGGATTTACTCATCAGGGATAGAAGACAGTGGTCTAACTTAGGGCTTTTCTGGGCAACTTTGCATAGGTTGCTGTGCCTCAGTTTCTCCCTTGCTCTTCGCCCACGTTATCATATTTTTAGCCAGTCTCTAGAACCTCAATTAGCTTCACACGATGCAAAGTCGGGCCTCTAGGTCTGACCAAAAGTAACACTTCTGCTGTGCTGCACCACAAAGGCCACAGCCAGGGGCAACTCAGGTCAAGGTATCAGCCTTGCTTCTCAGAGCTTTGCTCCTACCCAGCAACAACTGATTAAAATATTGTATCTACATATCTATCTATAAATAAAAAATAATAAGATGAAGAGATCTCTACAAAATACCCAAATCTGGGCAGGAGCTGTACTCTCCAACAGGGTTTCATGTTTGCTTTTCTTGTTTGATCTCCATCAGAGAGAGGACGAGGGAGCAGGCGAGAGCCAGCCTAGGAACCGCACTGCCTTCAGCTCCGTATGGGAAGGGCAGGCCCCAGCACCCACCCGGGAGCGCTGCTGAAGGGTCTGGCACCCAGCGCTGGTGCTGGCTCGGTCTGGCGGCGAGCTCTTCAGCGACAGGCAAGAGCCGCGAGATGACGACACCCACAATTTACAGGCTAAGGCAGCCTTCTGGGGCTCCCTCCGTTCTCCGGGGCGCCACGTTGGCGCCCCCTCTCCCACTGCTCCGCTTTACTCTGGGGGGTAATTTTTCTGCCAGCGACATGGCCCCTGCCCCAGGAACTCCCCTGCAGCTGCTGCGCCTCTCGCCGCTGCTCGCAGACCTCCCCTCCTTCTGCGGTGCGGCTTCGACCTGCTCGGCGCATCTCTTCCCTCTGTTCAGACTCGTACTTTTCTCCCGTGTAAACAGGAACGCACACAACCCCGACCGACATCCACTCCACACGCCCATGTGTGCACGCACCCTTAACTGTTGCTTTCCCCTGTTTAGCTCTTGCTAGGCTTTTAGCTTTCTATTCTGAAGAAAGAAACTAAGAGTAAGGGAAACAGAGGGGAGATTCACATCAAGGCTGAATTGGTATACATCAAGCAGAGGCCATGTAGGCAGAAAACATCTATTTGCACTGATAGACAAGTGTTACTACATAGGAAAAGAAAGATGAGAAGAAAAGGATGCACACAAATTGCACAGATTTTGTTTTAAATAAGTCTGCTCCAGCTGCAGGTCAAGGGTTGCAATAACCTGCAAGACATTTACAAACACAACATAAACGCTTCAGGGATTTCAGAAGAACTCGCCTATAGCTGCCATGACTTTACATTCACAGACCTGGCAGTAAATCAAGAAGGTTTTGTTGTCTTTTTTCTTTTTGATTCTGACTTTTAATTAAAAGCTGAAAATTTTCTGGGCTCAGGAGCAGACTGTGAAGTCTTCCACATTTAAGTTGTCAGTCCAACTCAGCCCAAATAAGTAAAGTTATTCCAATCTCAGTACACCACAGTTGTAACTACAGGGATAAAAAAAAATTACATAGCGGACTCAGTCTAGCTCTTACTGGGGAGGTTTGCTAGGCACATAGCCCAAGGCAGGAGCTATCCTGACTACTGCGATTTTCAAACATGTGTGTTACATACCCAATACTCTGGCACTTTTCTTCTCTTTCACAAAACAAACATACCAACAGCTAATCTATACCAGCAGAACCTGAAAACACCTTCAGAGGGTGAACAAACCACCTTATCTCACAAACGGAGCGTAAAATTAACTCAGCTAGCAAACACCTTGCACTCCTCCTTGCACCTGTATTTGTGCCTAAATCCAGACTGGATGGGAAGAGAGAAAAATCTCAAGATGGCTAAGGTAGGCAGTTGCGGTTTCAGTTGTCCTTGCTCCCTTATGTATGCTACAAGTCTTCCCAAATGGTATTTGTAGGGGAGACGTTTATTTTTATTTATTTACGCAATCTGAAATTACTATCTGATTATTGTTTTCAGTGAATCATGCATGATTTCATGCAAAATTACACTGAATTGTCCCAAGAAACTCTTCTTCTCCCTTACCCTATTTTATTAGATGCACACCTTTGGCTCCCATTTTCTTACAGCTTTATTCCACTGATCTGCTTCTGTTACTTCTACATCTTCTAACAGGATTAATCACAGAGTCTTCAAATGGTGTATTCCATATATATATGGCATCCTACTCCCCACTTGCCATCATTTACCATCCACTCTTTCTACATGGGGAGGGAGGGGAGGGCCAGTAATGACTTCATTACTGTCAAACATCTTACATGGACCGTTTTACTTGCACCTTTACCTATTCACTGCGTTAGCTGGTCCTGGTTCCTGATCCACTCTGAAACTGCACATCCGTAACAAAGTTTTAAACGTCTTTTTCTACATGTCTGGAACTTAACGAATGCTGAAGCATGGTAAATCTAAATATTATTGATTATTGCTCTTACAAAGGACATCAGTACCCGTGATTCAGTGGCCTGCAGCAGTACAAGGAACACCATAGCATCTACGGTATAAATGTATTATATAACACACACTGAGGTTACGCTTCACATCTTGCGGCTAACTGGCATGACACTGCCTTGACTGTGACTGCCTGATCAGATAATCTGCAGGTGTATCTTTATATTCAAGCCTAAGCAAACTATCACCCCTCTAACAGAAGGGCCCGAAACACAGATTTGCCAATAGAGTCATCAGGAAAATGTACCCAGTACGTATTCGTGTGATTGGCACTATCAACTACTGAAACACTATAAACTTTCTACAACCTGCGAGGAGTACCAAATTGATCATGATAGCAAAGCCGAGTCTTTTAGACAGAAAAGACATTTGTCAACACAGACAAAAATATAACTACGTGGAACTGCTGGAACAACGCTGACTGAAAGAACATTAACACCTTTTCCTTCCTCTGTAAGCTGTCATATCTGAAGAGTCAACTGAACTGTTTTGATTTTGCCCTGGTTTTTGTTCTTGATGTGTGCGTTATTGTTTTCAAGGCTCCTAAGCAAGTTAGCTGGAGTCACTGATAACATTAGTTAGGTAGCCCCACTATAAGAAATTCAAAGTACAATAAACGCAAGCATGTGCGATGATTCTATTAGACAAGAGTAAAAATAATAATAATAATGATAATGATGATGATGCACCATGGAAAACTGAACAATTTACAAAGCAAAACATTTTTTCCTCTGTGATTCATTGCTTGTGTAATGCCCTGGCAGAGCCTTCTTTGTTTTCAGTAACAGAATGCTAACACTGCAGAGACAAAACGGCAAGAGCAGGGGTTATAAATCCTACATATAAAACTCTAGCTTCAAATAGACTCCTCTAAACTTGCTAGCTGTATTATTTAAAATCTTTATGTACCATTTATGTTTACCCAAAAGAATTTTCAAATTGCAAAAACTCCCAAACTGTACGTATCTGCAAACGTATGTGAAGACTGTTACAGATCGATTTCACTTTATTGCCTTGTGTCTGCCCCCACACTGCACATTACAATACTTGATATCCACTTCGGATGTAAATCCATCTCATGCCAAAAAAAGCTTTCCACAGTAAGATGTGCTGCAAAGCGTACTTACAGCTGAATATTTCAGAAAGTTAAACACAAAACTCTTTCGGTTCATGAGAAGTTAATTCTACCAAGGACTGACAATAGTGCAGGGTTAGGTTATTTTCCTCTCCTCTCCACAACAGCGTCTCACCGAATCTGGAGCTGTCTACCGCTGATAGAGTGTCTAACATCAGAAACAGCTGCCACTCCCTGGGAAGCTTACGGGGTAAGTGGAGAATAATGAGCAGCAAGCACCAGCAGAACAAAAGAAAATCCATCTTTATTTACCAACTGCTGCATGCTTGTTGCTGCATCAAGCTCATTCAAAGCCAACACCCCACCCTCTGATTCAGAACAGACTATATTTAAGACGACTTTGCTTATTTTTTTTATATCAACTCATATATACACCAACGGTTTAAAACAAAGACAACAACAAAAAACCATTAGGTTAACCAAGGAAGCTTCCAGTGATCTCCCTGATGCTTTGCCAAAGGACTGGTCCAGCTCTTAAGTTTATGCCCCAAAGCAGCTAGAACAAGCGCAGGAGCACTGAGTGAAAACAAGGTCGCGGTTGTATTAAATGTGCTCAAGCAGCTACCACAGATCTATGGATAAATAAAGTATTCTGCTTTCAGCTCCGAGCATCAAAAGTAGCATCGCTAATTACAGCTGAAGTTACCGCTCAAAGTAGCGGAGCTCCGCAGGTACGCAAGGCTTCACCTCGCGTTCCCACAGGCTCGGAAAGCGCGCGGCGCTCCGACGGTGCGGCACTTCACCATCCGAGCGCAACACGACAGCTCTGCCCATCGCAGGGCCGGCGCCGAGCGACTCATCTCTCGGACTCCAATGGCAGCGAAAAGCGGTCTGCGTCCTGTCTGCCTAATAAGGTTTCGGCAAAACAGACGCCAGCTTCCCCAAAGACGCGAAGCTTTTTAAAAGCTGCCATCTCAAGCGCGTTGGCGCGCCTGGAGAACGCAACGTGCATTTGCGGTTGGTTCCTGCTGCTCGAGTAAATACTGTTACTGTCCACTCACTCAGAAACCAGCCGAGAGCAAAACAGATTTGAAAAAAAAAATATATATATATATATATAGAGAGGGAGGAAGGTTTGAAAGTCATCTTTGCATTTCTCATAAGCCCTTTCCAAACACAGCGAGCTAATTCCGTATCAAAAATACTTGATACTAAACCATGGAACGAGCCTAGGTGACCCGAATGAAAAAAAGAAAAAAAAAATCTGAGTTCAAGTATTTTTTTTCTAGCAGCTGCACAGACATCTACGGGGTTGATGCAGGACCCTTCTCGTCCCTCAAACAGTCAAAGCAAGCTATTTCAAACCAGTGCCAGGTTTTAGGTAGCTTGGGGAAAGGAAAAAGAAAAAGAAAAGACTATGCTAATGTCTCTCCCAACGCGCCGGCTGAGAGAGGAGGACCTCTGGTTTGCCTGTCTATTCAGCGGAGTACAGAAGGGGGCCAGCTCTTTGATTATGTTTTCGGTGCGGCTCTGGATGTGCTCGCAGCCTGCGCCTCCAGCATACAGCTGCGGCCAGGGCGCCCGTGCCCTGCATCTCAATGAGGCGGCTCCCACCGCGGCCCGGGGGGCTCCCCAACGGGGAGGTCAAGCCTGAGTCAGCAGCCTGTCTGCGCCAGGCCGGCGCGCGGCGGCTTCGCCCGCCTCGGCGCCTTTCACGGCCCATATATGGACCCCGCTGTCACAACAAGCTAATTCAGTGCCCGGCAAATCCGCTCCCGGCTTTATTCTCGCTCGCTTTCCATGCAGCTGGATAGTGGTACGTTGCATTTAAAGGCCCACGGCGGCCCGCGTGACAATGATGGACGTTACTGCCAACAGGTTAAGAAGAAATGCCGCCTCCTCGCGCGCGGCTCCGGCTATTCTGAACCGACTGCCGTTTCTCACGCTCGCACAAAGCTACGATATACGGCACCTGCTTAATTATCATATCTTCAGGGAATTTGGGGAGGGAGGGGAGGAAGAGGGAAGCTGGAGGTGGGGCAAAGGGGAATGATTAAATGGTCGCGTGTTCAGAGCGACAAAGAAAGATCCTCACGCTGTATCCAAACAGGAGCTCCTTCAGAGCAAGCAAGCTGCGGCTTACGTTCACCTGGCACCGCGCATCTGTAAATTAACTTCAGAAAACAACATGTAACACTGACTTATCGCTTCCCACAAAAACCATACAGGCATTTTGTACAGAAGTAAAGGTATCAGAAGCTACTACAGTCTTTAGCTATGCAACAGCACAGACATAAAACGTTTAGTGAAGGCAAGAAACGGATGCCTTGATTCACAAAGCATGGGAGATCAAAAGCCCGATCATGGAGAAAGAGAAACGGATTCTCACCTAACACCTTCTCCATGCAGGGGATGGACAACTTGCCCGGTCCCCGATTTCACCTCCTTCAAAGCTGTTGAGATCAGCAGCCAATACCATCACTACAGAAGACGACACCTCTATTTCATATCACTGTATTTCAACGGCACGGTTATGTAAAACTCGGACATGGAGGCTTTTCTCCTCCCCTCCCCCCCCCCTTTTTTTTTTTGCTGAATTTCGGTTTAGAAGGTCAAAAGTGTTGCCATATTGCTTAGCGCAATCAATTTAAGCAATACCAGATATTCCCAGAGGGGTGAAAGAGAATTAATCAGCATATAAAAAACCCCTTACTCCTACCTTTGGCACAGCTTAGTCAGGCTAGTCCTAACCTACAGCTGTCTCCAGTGGGAGAAGATGTAAATGAAGTTTCATTAAAAACAGCAGTTTTAAGGATAGCTACCTAAGTTATGGGAAAGTATAAAATGATTTCTTAAGCTATGCTGCAAGCAATCCCAAAGTGAACTTCATCTCCATTACCTCATGGTGGGAGCAAAAGGACCTAAAACTACCATGAGGTGTCCAACACAATTTGAGAAATCTTTTCTCTAACATGCTTACAAGCAGATACAGCATTTTAGCAAAATAAAACGTTCCAGTAACAAACAGAAAACACTAGCATGTATTCCTCCGCTGTTGACAGGTGCCCCACTCTCCCTTATTGATACAATAAAAATGACAGAAGCTATGTTAGAATGACTAAACTGAATTAAAACACATTTAGAACAATTACTGTTCCCCAAGTAATGTTTACCTTGACACTATGATGGACAATAGCACAAGCAGCTAACAAGGCACTTAAAAAGTTAAGGAAGCTTATTAGCTTAAGTATCCCCCCTTCGAGGAAAGGCATACCTACCATTCTTCCCTGGGCTTAATCTGAAGTTAATATAATCACTATTTTCGCAAATCAGGCTCTTAAATACACTGGATATTTTTTACATTAAGGGTGTGATATAGTCTTCCAAAAGACTTCATGATCTATATTAAAAAATATAAAGTTAAAAAAAAAAACACAACAACAACATATACACCATGCCCTGGTATAGTTGAACAAGAAAGGGCTTTTCCAGATATCATCTAAAAGTTGACCTAATTATTTTACTCCTTAGAATAACATACCAGCAGAAGCACCCTTAGCCGTGACTCTTGCACCTATGTGAACATGGCATATCCAGTTTTGTTCTTCAGCAAAATCCTGTCTAGAGACTTAACAGACAGTGAAAGAGGTGACAAAGCAAAAAGAAACACACAAAAACCAAAGCCTTTTCCATAAATTAAACAGAACAAACTCAAAAGGCACAATTTTAGCTTGCGTTTCTAAGACTGTCTACACATAACACATGAAGGATGTGCAAGAAAAGCAACATTAATTGAATAAAAATTGATTCTGGTCTCTTCTTCCCCCCCCCCCCCCGCCCCATTAAAAAAAGATTAGGGGAGTCAAAGACTCGGGTGAGAGTGATTTGACGATGCATTTATTTGCTTTGTGAACATTAAACCTGGAAACTGCTGCACAGAGGCACACCATTAGACTCCCAAAGTTAGCGAAGCTGAGCGGGGCGATTTGTTAGCACCGAGGTGCGCGTGTACGGGAAAGCAAGGCCAGGAAGGCACAAGGAAGGATGCAGCCACACACGAAACCACCACAGCAAGGACTCACGAGTCCCTGGCTCGCTCTCCTAGGCTCGCATCACTAGATCATTGTGTCACTCACAAAGCAAATCCAAACCTTGGGGAATTGCAAAGAAATAGTAAAAATAAAAAAAAAAAAACACACACACACCACCACACACAACACACCCTAAAAGGATGTTAGAAGAGATTTATGGAAACAACAGCTTCCCTAAAACAGATGATATAGGCAAACTTCACAGTCTTACAGAAAATAAGTTGTATTTCTAAAAACTAGACTGCAGAGGGGTAGACTTGTATAAATTTCTTACCCTCCATAAATTGCTTATTAACACATCGGACTGTTATCCTTTAGCTTCTGTGTTTGAGTACTAATTTTCACTATCAATACATAGAGTTGTTTCAAGCCTCTAACAGTAAAAACTCTGCCAGTAATTGTCTGACTATGTTGTGCATCAGAAAATTTCTTTAAAGAATTAAGGGGGAAAAAAAACCAATGCAGAAGTTTAAACTTGTTTATGCAAACAGAACAGTTACAGACTAAATACTTCATAGAAAGATACATAAAAGTCAAGTTCGACAAATATTTCAATGATGCAAAATAAGAAGCAACATTAAAAAGGGGTAGCTGTGTAGATGGTCAAGGCTAATTTAGATTCCCCCTCTCCATTCGCTCACTAGGAAGTCTGCAAAATCCTGGAAAAGCACCACACGGAGACCACGTTAGCCCTAACCCAGTTTCAGTTAACTTTAGCCATTTAATGGCCATCACTGGAAAGTTACAAGCACATTCCAAAAAAGAGTGAGTTCTAACATTTGCTATCGTGGCAACCCTCCTGTTTTGCCTCCAAATTTAGTACTCTACAGATAACCTCTATTGAGTCACTACCCCAAACTCAGCAATGAAAGTCTCCTTCAGATAAGCCACAGCAGCGCCTTGCTCATTTTGGAGGAATTTTGCGAAGCAACTTAACTGCATGCAGAGATTTTATTAAAGCGAGTTTGTTACCGGATGATACGAGACCAAACAGACACCCTCACTTTGGCGCTAAGCTCAGCCGAGTAGCCCAGGCTGAAGCAGCCCTACCTGGAGCCCACCTCCTGAGCGGGACAGCAGGGCACAGCCTGCCCAGCAGCACCGGCGAACAGAGGAGTTGCTCCACGACTCCTCCAAACTCAGTAGAGCCGCATTCAGAAGGTACTGGCACAGAAAATTTATCATTTCACTTTTTTTTTTTTTTGGTAAATTAACAGCGTTCTGCTTGAATAACATGTATTTTTAAACAATCCTCACTACTCCTTCACAGCTTTGTCGCCAAATTGATGAGAGAAATCAAGGAACGAAAGGACACGGAGTATCTGCTAAGGCCCGTTCTGCAGCTGGGGCTGAGGTGTGTCGTCGCTGTAGAGCGGGGCAGAATCCATGCTGCTGCTGCATCAGGGTCGCAGGCTAAGGCAGATGCACTTTACCACCTTAAACGCTATTAAAATTAATTTACTTTACAACATGCAGCAAAAATATTGACTCTCGCTATTACCAAACAGCAAAATTCCTACTGGATTACAACGGTACCAGAACTTAGCCTTGTAATAAGGCAACAGCATATTTTTAGTAGCACATACACATAATACAAGCATGTTTTTAACCTCAAAATCATCTGTTCTAATAGATGGCTAATAGACAGGCTCATACTTCTCCCTAAGGGCTCCAAGCTCCAGGAGAGGTAAGTTCTCATGAGACTGAATGGAATTTGTTTCTTACACAAGGAGAAATAAAAAATACCTGATGCAACTGAACAAAGACCCACCTATCTTAATACTGTTATCATGAATTAATTCGCATGATACAGCAGCATCTTAGTATGCCAAAGCCACTTTGTATTTTTGATGCTTTTAATTAACGAAAGTTGTACACACAGAAGCAAAAGCAGATGGGCACAGGAAGATGGGTATGAGAATTATACCTCCAGACTGCAGTGTCCTATCCTGTTATTTTACGGATATGTGGCAAAAACGCCAGGCTCCTCTCAACATTGTTCATATTGCCAGAAAAACAAACAAACATACATCATCCCCACCACCAGTCATCCCCTAAGCTCACACCAGTTTCAGTGGGTATCAGACCAGGCATGTCCCCCATGGGATTTTCAGAGGTCAGGGACTGCTGCATCAGCTCCACCTTTCGCTAGCGCCTGATTTTCCAAGCGCAGTGCACCACGCAGGACTGCTCCTCACTGCACACGTCCCTCTGCCACCGGCCTCTGTCCAAAGAGCTTCTTCCTACCCCTCACCAGAGTCCAGTTCCTCTAGCTCCCTTGCCTGCTCCTTGTAAGAATTGTAACATGTCCCCAAAACATGGGAGCAAAACAAACACCGAAACGCATCCCTTGCCTAACAAGGTTATAGCCACTATTCAGGTTGGTAGCAGAACCTGTAATAACTATACCAGCTGTCCAGGGGAGTTTGATACCCATACTGTAAGTGTGAAAACACCAGAGAGCCCTAAATAAAGCTCAAAACTCATTTTCTTTGCCCACTTCCCCCTCCTCCTGTTTGTGTTTTCTTAAAACTGAAGGTCACCTGGGGCAACACTCCTGAAGGTGGTCATCTGGGGCTACGTTCATGCCTCAAGGACTTCTGCAAGGGGAGGAGCACGCACGCATACAGAAAACCCCACGTGCAAACCCCACTTTGCAGTTCACTGCTTAGCATGCGCTCTAGATGCGGCATTTTCTTCCACTAGTCCCTGATCTGATACTATCATCTCATGCAGCAGCTGCCAGGAGTTTCTCTGCTGCCGCAGGGGTCAAAGCCAAGAAAGGCCACCCTGAAAATCCTCTGCTGCCAGCAAGGTGGGAGGGAAGTGAGGGGGTGGTGGGGACAGAGGGAAGGTGCGAGGGGAAGCGTGGCACAGATCAGCCCCAACGATCCGGCTGCGGCAATGCCGGCTGCCATCCGCTGCGTCGGAGAGGATGCTGCTGACAAAAGGACGAGCTGGGGCTGTCCCTGGAGCCGGGTCTCTGCTGCTCAGGAGAGGGTGGCGCTGGGTTGCTGGAGCAGCGGCAGGGCCAGGAGGGACCCGCGCGCCCCACGATGCCGGCTGCGCCTGTCGCCCTTGCAACGGGGCGGAGGGAAGGGCTGGTTTTGCCCCGCCGACGGGGACGGTATCGCTCTGCATTCAGGACCTCGTCCCTTGGAACGTAGCAAAACCTGACAAAGAACTTGAAACAGCAAAGCTACGTTCTTTGAACACACAAGCACAAGTTCAAAAAAAATACATACGTAAATAAGCGAGCGCACAGCCTGCGCGTGAGCACACGACGTTGCTGCGCTGACCTAACCCCCCCCCCCCCCCAGGCAAGCAGAGCCAACGCTCGCTGTGAAATCTTCCAAAGGGCGGGTTGGCCACGAGGCCTCAGCCCACCCTCTTGTTTGGGGGAGCTTCGGTTTAGATTATTCCCAAATCAATGCTTTATTGCATTTATTTCCTCCTCCTCCATTCTGCAGGCAGAGCATTTTTAGATCAGGATCACACCAAGAGACAAAAAAAGTTTTCCTGAAAAGCACTCACTGCACACTTGTGGGAGCTCATCTGCAATGCTCACTTATCTACAGCACACCAAGTTAATTTTTGTAGTGAGCAGACCTTACAAATTAGTTTTCCAAATTAAGCTACACTTAGGCACAGAAGTTGGATGTACAGGTAACACTGAACACTTCCTTTTTTGCCCCCTCCCTCCCCCCCCTTTTTTTTTATTTAAAAAAGGATAAAGGACTCGCATGAAAATTTATATTGATATTCTACTTGGTAATAAAACTGCAGTTCAACTAAACAATCAACTGAGCACACAGTCTGCTTCTGGGTCACTGTCATTAGCTTGAAACTATACTTCTTTACATACTTTTCCTCCTTGTTTAATCGTCTTCCCTTTTCCAGAAGAAACGGGAGCTTTTTCAAACAATGAAGACATTTAATTATTTAATCACAGGGGCAATAAAAGATTAAAATGGATTACAAAGATTAATCCAAACTAAATGTCTCCAATATGATGAAGTTTCCTAATGAAGCTTAAATCAAAAGATTCCCAGTGTAAAGTCTGATTAAAACCGCGGTTGCTTTGTGAAAACTACCTCTCTTCCCGGCCCCTCCTTATTAAAAAGGCAATCCAAATTGCTATTTCCATAAAGAAATATCTCCAATATTGACAGAAGTCTTATGAAAAATTCTTGACAGCCTGCAGGGACTCTTGTACTTAGCCAAAAGGTAAAATCTACAGTAATTTATCATTAAAAAAAAAAAAAAAATCAGCTGCTTTGCAGATTAGGGCTCAAGTTCGGTGCTTTAGCTGCAATTTCTGCAGAAGGGAGGGTAATTCAACAGCTACGTTTGCAGCCCTCTTTGCACCTACTTTGTGATAAAGCACAGAAGGAACAGAAAGGTAGTCACAGCACTCGCTATATACCCTACAAGGTAGGCTTCCCCTTCCAATCTGCAGGAAGGGAATTCTAAACAGTAAGTTGCAAAATGATTGATGATAAAACAGCAGCCAAAGAAAAAAAGAGGGGGGGGGGGAAGACATAAAAATAATAATAAAAAAAGATTGCAGCATTACAAGTGTTAGTTTCTTTTAAAAAGAAGAGATCCAGCTACATCCTCTTCCTTTGTGCTGAAGTTTAATAAACATTTTCTCCGAGTTACCAATTTTAAGAAAATCGCTGGATAAACACTTGTGTTAACCCAGCGAAATGGCTCAGCGCCAAATGTAATGCCAAACTTCCCAGTTGCAAAACGAGCTGTTTTTACACACCAAAGTAACCACACAGCAGGCCTGTGGAGCCTGAAGACAGCTGACAGAGATGACTGTTGCTGTCCCCCCATTGCACCGACATCCATCCAAATACCAACATCTGCTGCGCTACAATTTACTTTTTACACAACATTTAGCAAAACAGTGCCTCTGACTGCAACATCATTAAGGAAGTAACAACAAATAAATCGCAAAGTCCCATCAGACAATTGTAAAATTAAAGCGTAGTTTGTCTTGCGTACGCTGAGCTTTAGTTCAGATGCGTTTGACTTCAGAAATAATAAGCATTAGAGGCTGTTTTCCTTTATTAAACACACCAGACAAAATTCTATAAACTGTGACAGGCGTAATCCATCATTACAGTGAAAATTACAGTTTGGAGGATATGGACTTGACTGAATAGACAGAAAAGCAGATGTCTGTGAGGCATCCTGGCCTGCCCCGCACAATCTTGGCAATCCAAACTACTAAAAGGATTACGCTACGCCTTGAAGCGTAAGAGGCGCACCTTCAGTTCAGGGCCCGCTCCTCTTAAAACGCTCAGAACGCACGTTTGTGTTTACAGAGTAAGGAATTCACATTCCTCAAACTACAGCCACCTTCGATTTAAAAGCCGCGCGGAGCGGATCGGATCCGGCGCAATCGGATCCGGCGCCGCAGAAGGGCGGCGGTAAAGCAGGCCGGGGTAGCAAGTCCTTTTAAAAACCTGTAGCCTGGGGGTTCAGATCCGGATTTAGGTTCCCAAGTGAAAGCCGCGCTCGGTCACTGGTTTCACTTTACTGTCCAACAGACTGCACGCATCAGAGAAGCCGCTGCGTGGTCTGACAACTGGCCTCCTCTCGCTAGCTGGCTCCCAAGCCCGCGCTAGCGAGCACGCTGCGAGTCGCGGCGGGGCGGCTCCGCCGGCGCTGCCCGGGGAAGCCGGGAGCCACCGCCACAAGCGCCCAGGCTCGCTCTTCAGCGGCGCGTACGCAAAGGAAAGGGAAGAAAGCAATATGTAAAACTGATCGGTAATGAAAAACAATCCTTCCTACCTCCTGCCCGGTAATAATTCTATCAATGCTAAAAAAAAAGGCAACTATAAACATTCTACTTTCTTTCAAAAAGCAGATTCTGGAAGAAAAGTTTCCTTTCGCAAGACAATTTCAATTCTACGTTAGGCAACAATTAAGGGTTTTCTCCCCTCCTCAGTCTCTCTGTTCCCCATCACCACCTTTAAGTACAACCTAAAAATTGCTTAAGGTAAAAAAACTGATTTTTTTTTTTTTGTGGGAACAAACACTTCCCCCCCAACTCTAGACAACGTGTCTGTTCGGAATAACAGCATACCGAACGCTCCGCTCAAGATACAAAAAACTTGGCAGGCTGCATCTCAAAGCAGCTTCATCAAAACAATACAGTTTCCCTCAAATCACTATCACCTTAATTGTGGAAGACAACAATATTTCCGGTAACATAGGCAGCAAACGCTTCGGCAAGTTCAGTGGACACTCTTTACTCAGTTTGCAGATTAAAAAACCCAGTCAACATCCAAAGTCAGATTAACAAATGCACTTCGGTGCTGAACTCATGCTAAAGTCAACGGGTTAGGTGCTTGAACGCTTCTGAGGATTTTGGCCAATGTTAATTTGTCACAGACGTTACGATGAAACGCGGCGATGCTGGGACAGAGGAGAAGCAGCATAAAGCACAGACCATGTGCAGGCTCCCTCCTGAGCAGGGATCTACAGGAACATTCCCCTCTCTGCTAAATACTACACAGCACTTGCACAACAGGAGTCAAGGTCCATCGGAAACTTATCTGAAGACTTGCTCCTGTGCAAATGTTAGGTTCAACCTCCGAGTTCAGAACTGAAATGCTATTTGTTTGTCCATTAATCCCCTGGCACGGTTGGCTCTTTGTCAGACAGATGCATGCCGCATGCAAGTCATTTCCCAACCTCGCCGCTCCACCTCCCTCCACGCACTCTGCACACACTCTGACCTCGCAGCAAATGTTATAATAGAGGAGGAAGTGTTTCTGAGAGTTTGCATACTCTTCACGACAATTTTATTGCAGGATATAAATGTTTTCTCTCACCCCCACTCTCTTCTTGTAAAAAAAAAAAAAAAAAAAAAAAACAACAACACACAACCAAACAGAACAACCCCCCACCACTACCACTTCCCAAACAACTGAATGCCCTAAACCCAGCAGCAGGAAAGGAGAGGGGAGGGAAGGGGTGGAGAGGAAAGGACAGAGAGGCAGGATTACATTAAAGTTATTTTTATCTTGTTCAAGTGGATAGGCAGAGACAACTAAATATAGAATTCACCAAAGCAGGTGAACAAGAAAGATGACACGAGCCACAGGTTTCAACAAGCAGGCAATAAATGAAGCACCCTCCTACTTCCCAGCCCACATATCCCCCCCAAAAACACATTTCCTTTTTGCTTGTGCAAGATTTGATTGAACTAATGCTCAACTTGCTGCAGCCTTCCCTTTGGACATGTGACAGTATAAGTGGTAAGCAGACAGGTTTCCTGTCTCTTACCTGCTTGTACTATATATATATAAATAGGCACTATGAAGCCCATGTAAAAATGGAAAAAGTTTTGCACCTTCTGTGGTGTCATCGGTCAGAAACTCTTCAGAAGAAAATGTTTGCATGTACATCTGGGTAATAAAGCCCCACTTGAAATCAAACGTTAAGGAATGTTATGTTGTCAGTGGCAACACAAAGGATGTTGTTTCTATGAAATTTAACCAGTTATTGCCAAGGACAATTGCTTTATTCTGGTCAGGCTGCAGTCCATGCCTTGCCCAGAGGAGCTGCTAGATTAGTCTGAATTCCACAAGTAAAAAACCATTCTCGCACATTTTTAACTCCTTTCAGCGTCTGAGCTAGTCTGTGAAATGCACTGGGTGGACGTTACCAGAAGCGGTTATCTGTTCAGTCACCGTGAGTAGCCCTGATGGGCAAACATGAGTAGTCAGTCTTACACAGGCTCTTGGGCTCTCAGATCCTGCAGCCAGCGATGCAAACATTAACATTTAGTAAGGACGTTAATTGCTGCGTCGGTATGCACATGGTATTCAAGCAACGAAGCATGGGAAAGGAAACACGTTCGGGGAAGAGACATGGTACCAGTCAAGTCATGGCACAAATAGAAGTGTCAGTCACATCAGTGCTGTAACCTACAGCTGGGCTTAAAAAAACACCCACCCTTTTATGCAGAACATTTCCCTTCTTCCATCTGCGTCCCAGTTACCACAGTATCCAAGAGCCCCACCGTCTTAACTGCATTTGTCCTCCCAACAGCCCTGTGAAGCAGGGAAGTGCTCTTATCACCATGTTACAGAGAGGGAACTGGGGCACAGAGACTTAAAAAAAAAAAAAAAAAAACCTTAAGGAGGAAGTTTGTGGCAGATCAGGGGATGACTGGCTTTGATTGTTAGTTCCAGGACAGTACTCAAAAACACCAGGCACCTATTCAGCTACGAGATGCTCTGCCTTCAGTTTGGCCTACCTATCTTCCCTGGGCAAGAAGGCACGGGGAAAGCCTGCTTATTTTGTTAAACAACATTTCCACTCCAGCATAAATAGAAGGGGTAACAGATGCAGGCACTGTTTGCATTCAGGAGTCCAAACCTGAACAAAGAAAACCATTTCCAAAATAGTCAGCACTATCCTGGTATTGTGGGAAAAGGAAGGAAGAGGCATCAAGTTTTCAAAGCAGAAAAATAAAATAATCCATGGCAGGTCATAAGAACAATTTTAAAATAATTAGTGAAAGTTTTAATAGGAAGCTGATATTACACGTGCATGCTTCAAGCACCTCCCTGCTCTGCAGATCATAAAACAATAAGAAATGAAAAAAAAATCCCCTTTGGGACTAGAGCTATCTCTTTTCAGACACAGATCTAAATGCAGATCTGATGTAACTCCATACAGAGAGCCTGGCTTCACCCTACAATCTTGTCTCAGATAAAACAGATTGCAGAAGCTGCAGACTACTCAAGGTTTCTTATTTTTGGCACAGTCAGCCTTCAACCTTGCCCTCAAAAGGCTCTCTTTTCCAAGTGAAGTGGCACCTCAGGTCCAACATTTACTCTGTGCTTTGGGACTCCAGTTGCAGTCATCCAGAGCACCAGTTGTGAAACGAACTTCTACAACATAAACGAATTCACAGAATGCCGTTTAACAACAACTGAGGTCACTATTATCCTGGTATAAACAGCAGGGACATAGGACCCTGCGGATCATCTAGCTTATCAAGTCTCACTCCAAAAGGGGGCTCCTCAGCACAGGAGGAGCAGCCAAAGGAACACAGACTGCTACTGCACTGTCACCAACAGGCCTTGATGAAGGACATCGACACTGTTCTGGTTGGGGCAAAGGAGGAAATTCTTAGGTCGATATTATCTGAGGGCACAGGGTGCGAGTCATCAGTATCAGCCATGCCCAACTTCCAGGTCACCTCTGCTATCAGTAAACTAGCCTGTCAATCTTTGCTGATAAACTGGACCTTACGGCTCAGGCTTCTACTTTTATAACAGGTCGTTGTTGTAAACTTCAACCACCGTCAACACAACGTGAACCTAGACCACACCTCCTCTGCTTGCTTCAGCCATGGTCGGAGACTCAAGGAGCTGCAGCCAACCAGCTATAGCTGAAGGTGGTGATAAAGGCACCTAATTTAACTTCCACCAGTGACATAAAATAATTGAAGTCAAGCTTGGAGAGGATCAGAAAGAACTGAGCTGGCCCAATCATACATCTCACTCCCTGTATTTCACCCTGGGAAAACGCTTCTCCCTCTTCTTTCACACCAGGGCTACAGAAAGGAGAGAGAGAAAATACAGCATGAGGTTAGAAACATTTCTACTTTCTAACCACCGAGCCTCACAACAACACTAGTGTAGAAATCCCAGCAGCTTTAAAGCTACCTAGCATACTTAGTCAATGAGACACGCCAGTAATTAAAGCAAAAAGCAATTTTTGTATCCAAAGCACAAACCTAGTAGTTCACTAATAACAAGTAGTGAACTAATGAGGTGTGTTTATTATTACATGGTTTGAACCTTTTTCCTTTAAAAATCTCAACTTCCCAGATCAGACAAAACTGACAAAGAATAAGGTCTGTTGACAACAGAGGAACTGCTATTTATTTTCTGTTTGATGAACATCACAGGAAACATCAAAACTAACACCAAATAGCTCTCATCCAGAAAACAATTCTTATTCTCCTTCAAAAATCAGACTCAGCTTTGCAAGAGATCTCTAGTTCCAATGGGGCCAAAAAAATCATAGAATCACAGAATAATTTAGGTGATCTGGTCTAAACTATCACTCAAAGCAGAGCCATACAAAATGCTGCAAAAAACCTCAGCACTAATACTACACGTAGGCAATCCAGGGGAACCATAAAATTACAAGGAGGGGAAAAAAAAAAAACTTTATCGAACTCCAATGTTCAAATCAAATTTAAGCAACAAAACCTCAAGTCTGCTTGGCCATTTGCCCACATTTTAATCTTTTTGCCTCCAGTAACTAACTGGTTTGAGGACTGCGAGAGTCAGCAGAAAGATGAACATCCATAAATACTCCCTGTGTGTAGTGGACATAAAAAAAAGAGAAATGAGTTCTGTGTTCTCCCATGTTTTATTTCACCACATGAATCGTGAGAGAAATAGCACAGGATAGTACATGGTGCAAAAGGCATGCACAGCCTCTGAAGTGTGAATACATACATCTACAACCACACATCCTGTTGTGTGTCATTCCACTTCTAAAATGGTGTCTGAAAAGAGAAAAGTCTCCAGAAACATGAGGTTTTGCCACAATCACACCCAGTCTAGCCGAGGGAGTAAACAAACTTCAAGAAACCAAAAAGTACTGTTCTGAAATAGCCCGCTCCTAATAGCCTGGAGCTGGTGCCAAGACGAGAGCTTTACTCTAGCTTTAGAGTAGAGCATTCCCCTCAAGTGGGAGGGAAACTTCCAATACAGTGATTTTTGCACATTCTTGCCAGTCACCTGTTAGCCAGAACATTAATGCTCAACAGATGAAAACCTTCACACACGCAAACAAAAATAAAACAGTAAATCTATTTTTTTTAATCCTATTCTAAAGCTTTCTATAACATAATCATTTGTATCACTGCAGTACACTGCAATTTCAGGTGCACATCTGGAGTTGAGCCACCTGCTGTACAAATAAAACAAAGAGACAGTCCCTGTTCTGCAGAGTTTACTGATCATAAGACAGGGACAATGGAAGGCTAGACAGACAAGAAAAAAAGGGGGGACAAATCCCAGGCATCCCAGTGAACCGCAGTCTCAGCGCATACACAGTGAAAGCTCGTCAAGGCCTTTTGTAAGCAACACAAGAAGCGAGAGCTTTCAGAGAGGACAATAAGGTGGTACTGCAGATGTTTACAGCGAACATTTCCCAAGTGTGTAAGGGCAGCACAAGAGGAAGGCCCAGAGGTACTTGCTTGCCCACATTATAGTCCCAGTATAGAGAAACTTCCTAGGGTAACTGATGGCAGAAGTTAACATCTTAATAGCAAATTAGAGATGGTAAAAATAGGTATGGAAAGCAAAGCAGCTGCTCACATTCAGTGCTATAGAGGAACTAGCGGATGGCAACAAAGCAGGAGCCCAAGAAAATGAGCTTCGCAGCAGCACTCAGAGCAGGGCAAGGTTACTTCTCGAGCACATAAAAATGCAAGATAATGCAAACCTAAGAAAAGTATAATCCCCCTGCAAAACCCATGGTTTCCTTTTGGTTTTCATTTCCATGAATAACAGCGTATTTCAACTACAGCAACTTTGAAACCATCATTTTCTTTGAAGATCAAAAAATACCTGCTCTGCAGACAAACTGGTTAAAGTTGCTGTACAACTGAGAGAAGCCACTATCCAGAAATAAATTGGGCCACCTCCTCTTCTGAGCAGAGAAGGTGATACAGGGAAAAATCATGCCTTCCTCTGAAATTACAGCTGATACTACACAGGAAGGCCGACCAGACTGGGCAAAGTGCATAAACTCCAAACGGTGCAGCTGTGATCATGAATCGAATTGCACATGGCTGGCTAATAGTCTTCCTGTCTTTGTCACGCATTTTGCCTATCTTAACATATTTTTAATATTATTCCTGATGAACGATCTACTGCATTTTAGACCTTTGGCTCTCTTTGAAGTCAGGGAGCGCATATCAGAAAAGGTGGAACATCTCAGAATTGCAAGCATTAAAAAAAAAGTAATACTACTTATTATGAAAGGATGAAACACTTGCAGAACAAAGGGCTCCTACTCCAGCAAGGACAGCATATTCTGACCCAGTAAAAGAATTTACCAGGTCTACAGTTTATGCAGAACAGACCTGTTTATGTCAATGACGAGGTTAAAGTTTTAAGCAACTCCTCTTAATGCAGCAGAGCCACCACGGCTGAAGAGAATGAGCTGCTCTGTTGCATCTGTGCTCAACAGGACTGTCCACTGTGTTCAAAACGTCAGGCCAAGTCCGGCTGCTACATCTTTGCAGTCCCACGGTGTAAAGGGAGAGAATTAACCCAGCTTGCAAAGACAGGGGAAAAATGTCTCATTTTACCTGCAGACTGCAAACAGTGAATCTGGAAACAGCTGACAGTCATGGAACACTCAGAACCCTTTAAAAATACACAAAGTCATTTATTATACTGGGACTGTACTTTATGTTGCACAATCCAAGCTTTTGTTTCAGGCAAGAAAATGTTTTCTAAATATTTTGTCACCATGACAGTCCAACCTTGGACTTGAATTCTGCCCTTGGTTACTCCATGAAACCCGTGCAGTCAATTGTGTTGCACAGCTCACACCTACGAGTTCTCGGGCCTTCAGGAAGGTTCGCCTTTCAGGGCAAATATCTGCATCCTCTCAGCCCTGCAAGTTCTGTTTGATCCCAAGTCATTTCGCCACTCAAACTAAAACGCTTAAAAAAAAAACAACCCACAAAAATAAAAAACAAAACAACCCCCCCCACACACCACACACATACACCCCACAAAGAAACAACATCATCTTTAAGAGGAAGATCGTTTTCCAACTAAGAAATACTAGACATCTCCCCAGTAGGTTCAGCTTCATCCAAGCAATACTGGCAAAACGAAACAAATCTCAAGATACCACAAATGAAATATTTTAAACACACAGAGAAAAAGAGACAGAAAAACACCCAGGCTTTGAAGGCTCTCTTCCAAGTAACAACATTTCTTACAGGAACACTAATTTGGCAAAACTAAACCTGAGCAGAGATACTCAAAGTCCACACTACAGCCCAGAAAACAGCAGACGACCATTTCTGTATAACTCAGGAAGTCCAAAGACGACTTCTGCAGAACAAGATCAACAGGGTGTTTATATACCGCCAGCAGTGTCATGTGAACGGATGGTTTAGTTTGTGAAATGAATGTTTGCATTGTCAGTTAAAAAACAACAAAAAACCCACCCTATTCCACACTTAAGTTTCCAACATTAAAAACATAGCAGGGGAAGGAAGTACTCCAGCAGCCAAAATTTACAAATTCTTACCATAACTTTGGCACAGTAAACTTTTCTAGTGTCACAAAGGCCTATTCTTCAGGGGGGTTTGTTGCCTCTTTTTCAGAGGGACTAATCTGCATGTGAAGTATATTACTAAAGAACACAAATACAAGATGTCAGCAGAAGCACAAACATGCATGCACTTTTTTTTGGTATTTTCAAAGTTATATCTGTCTTTTCCTACAAAGAAAGATACCTAGTAACAGTCAGGAGGCAAATATTTCTGCTTCCTCTCTTTTTACTAGTGAAAGCTTTCCCTTTCCCCAAAAGACTGCAATGCTATTTTATTTTAATCAAAAATTCAAATCAGTGACAAAGATTCATTCTCGGGAGTTGCATTCAGCAGTCAGGTTCCAAGAATTTTAACAGAGGAAAATAGATTTTAACAGAGAGATGTTTCAAGCTGAGTAGAAATTTTTAACAGTAATTTTTCAATTGTTCAAGAGGCACCTTGCTAGAACCCAGAAGAAAATGCTAATACTCTCAGTAACACTTAGTATTACTGCACTGTAAAAACAAATCTAAGCTTTGAGAGTCAGCACTTTTTCCTCTTTTTATCTTAAGCTATTAAAAAGCACTAACATAGATTCAAAAGAAATACTACAGAAAGTCCTGCCTGATCTAAACACACGTAGCTAAATTCATCTCTCAGTTTTCAAAGCACTGCTTAGCGATTGGGCATTTAGAGTTCTATTCACCAGCTAGAAGAAAGCCAAATGGTACTTTAAAAAAAAAAATTGACTTTGAAATATCGTTTATGAGAACAGGGACGAGCTATGTAAACCCTAAAATTCTGTCAGTCTTTGTATTCATGATTATTGTCGCAAACTAAAAGGCTCATATTCCCTACTAAGCAAACATTTACAATTAAATCCATTCTGCACAACACATTTGCATTTTGAGATAGAACAGTCAGTTGTTCAGCTGCTGTGATTTAGATGGATTGGTTCATTATTGCTGCAGTTCGTTTTCAGCTACACTGTATAACAAAGGGGTGCCAATGTAGTCTTGAATGGCTTTAAAGCTAAGTATTCTGGTATTCTTCCATGATGATGTAATTTAACTATCTCCCCACCTCTCCCCTTCTCTTGGATCAAGATATCTTGACTTTACAGCCTAAACTTTACCGAAAGCAACAGAAACAAGCTGTCACAATAGTGTTCAATAGGCAGCATCTCTCTCTCTGCAAGTCAACTGAAGGCTGTTACTGACAAGTTTTCAGTGATTTTCCATCTATGAAAAACTATTTTTCCCAGTTCTCATTTAAAATAAATACTCTTCCTATCACACAAGGAACAAGGCAACCTAAACTTCCAGAGCAGAAGATAAATCAGTTTTATATCTTCATACGTTCACATTATAGTAAAAAATTATCTGTACCAGTGAAACTAGACCGAGAACTACAAATCTCTCTGCTGCAAAGAAAATTCCAGGTTGAAAATCAACTATCATCCTACTCCTTCAATCTCTGAAATGTATTAATAAAAGCAGTAGTAAATCAGTGAAACAATTTTTCTGCTAAAGGTCTCTTTAAAAGGCAAGGTTTCTTAAAAATTAACTTTTATTGATGGAATAACCACAATGATTCGGGGTGCTTAACCTACTACTCTAAAACAGTCTTCTTGAGATACTGCCAAAGTACCAACAGCACAAAGAACATTTATCACAGAATGACTTGATTACTGAATTCATAGTGGCAAACAATTCATATCCTATATCCAGAAATCAATTTCAACCTATAAAACTACTCCCAAGCCTCACAACCAACATTGTCATCATAAATTATCACAGCTAGATTCTAGTCTGGCCCATGCATAAACTTGCAGTAGAGTTAGAGGGATATAACATAGCTAAAATATACAAACACACATTTAGTCAAGTCTTGAATTAAGAAATAAAATGTCTTCAGTTGAAAGTGATTGTTTGTCTTGGTGTTACCAAAGTCTCATTTCCATTAGGTGGGGGGAAAGGAAGGCAATTACCTGATGGCAAGTTTAAAGAAAAAAAAATACAGCAATACAATAACAACATTTTTATTTATGTATCTGACTGTTATTTAAATTACTGGAAGGCTTACAGAACACAGGCAGGACCTGGGACTCTGTACATGACACACAAAGAAACAATCCAGACAACCCATGCCTGGAGGGTCTCAAAATGCAGCAGGCAAAATATAAGGTGGCATTCCCACCTGCAGATGTGAAAAGGCCTAAAAAGCCATAGATTTTGAACTGTTTAACTACTTTGTTCAAGGGTGTAACTTTTTACTGACATTAGAACTACGAAACTCCAACTCAGGCACAGCAGCATGAATATATAAAATACTGTGCATCCCTGTGTTTCAGGGTATAAGCGCTACTTAGTGTAAATACCTTCATATCAATATAACTGCACCTGTATGGAGCGGCATTATGTTGGCTGATGTAACACTGCATGTACAAAGGCTCACATGGAAAACACAGGGCAAAACTTTGAAAATAATTTTTTTTTTCCCCCCATCAAATATTGAGGCTTAATTTAACTGGAGTTTGACGGATTTTATATATATATTTTCAAACTATTTCATATATATACAAACTTTCATTATCTGTTTCTGTTATTCATTAGACCACTCAAGCCTCTTGCAGGAAATGCAAAAGCTACTCTTCCATAATACTAGCTTTCCGAAGCGTAATCTGGATACACTTCTCGATCTCCAGGTGCTCTCACTGAATTGCAGAAATGTTGAGGTATACTGCTAGGTCTAAGAATTCAGAAAAATCAAAAATAAAAATCACATCTAAATTATTTTAATTTATGTAATTTTTTGAGATTTTTTTCATTAACAAACAGTCCTTTTTCTTCCTCTTACTCTGAAGCGTTAAAAAAACACTCTGGTTGCGTTTTCCAGTTTTCCTTCTGCATGGTCAGGATTAGCGAACTCCTCTGTTTCAAGAAGGACAGAGGATGAAATTGTCAAATCCTGCAGCTTTCACAGGTGGGAACTGACTTAGGAAGCCACAACAGACACAAGGCTAACGCTCAAATTTTAAGTGCGACAAACAGTGCAAGCAGCCACAACCCCTACCAGCACCTGAAGTCCATTCAAACAGCAGCGTCAACCTCATGAGTGAGACTCCAGCATCCAAAAAAATAATGCTTGTCTTAAAGCACTCCCAAAACAGGTATTTCCCCGAAGGCCGCGGTTCACGACCGCTACGAAACCCGCTTCCCTGGCACGCGTGTTCTGTAATCGTCATTAAGAATACTTCAATAAAGCCCAAAGCCAGATTGATTCGATAGCCCTGCAAAGGATTCAGATGCTGCACTCCGTGGCCAAGAACACGACATACCACTGCAGTCACGCACAGAACCGCTGACTCCCAGGTGCGTTTCCACACGCAGTTCACCAAAGGCCTGGGCTTTGGACAGCACTTCAAAAGACGCTCTCCTAACTTACCCAAGAGGCTCGGGAAAACAGCAACTGCCAGCTCGCTTCCTTTGCCCGCGGTCTCTGACGACTGTTTACCTCAGCTGTCCTCAAATACGACCGCGCGCTTCTGAATAAATTGACAAATTTCACAATATTGTTTGACCAGCTATCTTTTTACATTTTTGGCTCAACTTGGAGAGGTGGGAGAATAATCCAAGAGTTGCAGGGCATTTTTTCCAGCAGCACTCTAAAAGTCAGTCTTTCGTATTTCCCCCTTTCAGTTGCAGCTAAGTATTTCTCACAGAAGCCGACTACTTCACACCTAATATGGTGCTTTTCTTTCTCCATTCTTTTTCTTCCTCTTTCCTCACATAGTTTCCTGGTTTTTGTTCCCTCTTTAAGGAGCACATTGTACCTGCAATATAATGCATTTTAAAATAATAATCCCTCCTCTGTCTCCCCCCCCCAACCCTGAGAGATGATCTTTTTTTAAAAAATAAGACTTAATTCATTTTCCCCCCTCAGTAAATCGGTTACTGCAGCGTACATGCAAAAGGAAAAAGAACACAAGGCTGAGAATTATTTTTTCAACAACGCTCTGTTACTTAAAAGTGCAGTCAGATGGTATGTTCAAACGGTACACAATCCTGCCTTCCCAGCACGTGTTAAGGTTTGTTTCCTGAACGTTTCAAAGACCGCCAAACACCCTAGCAACTTTTAAGGGAACTGGCCACTACGACAAACTCTGTGGGTTAAAAGGAGATCTACTACATGTCACCATGCGCTGCTCTAAGTGTCAAAGTCCTTGCCAGCTTTTTCAGATGGCGAGGTCTAGCGCTACTGGTGCTAAACCAAAGCAAGTTTAGGCAGGGGAAGCCTGGGGCACAGGGAGGGAGCGCAACCGAAACGGTGGATGGGAAAGAAGCTTCTGGCATTCACCTAGGGGCTGCAGGGGAAGAAGTTTTAAAGTGAGGACAAGGCGCCAAACGTAAAAGGCGCAGCACAGCACCTCGCTCAAAAACGTTCCTGCCAGAACAACAAGCATAGGTTTGTCTGTTTATCTCGAGATAACGTGCTCACAAACATAATACATGTTTCTTCCTAAATCTTAATCTGATGACTTCTCAATAAGCTTACCCGGGGGGGGGAGGGGGGGGGAGGGGGGGCGGCCGGGGGGACAGAAAACCACAAACAACACATAAGGACAACCTTTTGGGGGGGGGGGGGGAAGGGGGGGGAGGACTTATACAGGCCTATTTTTTCCCCTTCTCTTCTAAAATGAAGGAACCATGAAAGAGAGGCTCAAAGACAACACAGGCAGATTCTGCATAATCCACTGTATAAAGCATTGCCAGCTCACTTTAAACAAGGTTTGCAATGTCCTAGGATCCCTCATTGCCAAATCTCTTTTAAACAACAAGTAACAGAGTCATTTATGATGTTAAATCACTTTTAAAGATAAATTTGAGACCTACTTTGTTTGGCTTGTGATGTACAATAAAACAGAATATGAAAGTAAACTTCCAGATCTGACATAACCAATCTGGGCATCTACATCTGAGCTCTTCCTCTTTGTCATTCAAACAGAGAACGTGTTTGGTATCGCTCAAGTATCACTTCCAGATAATCTGTTTATAAACAGAGAGAAAACTATGTAACCTAGCACGACTTCTCTAAAGAATTGATTAAAGTATTTTACAAAAAAAGTTAGGAAAAAAGTTAGAATACCTTTTTTTTTTTTTTGTAATTTTTACTGAAAAAAACACATGAGGACTTCATCCTTGAAAAATGTGAACCTGCAGCTTAAAGGAAAAGTTTTCATTCACAAAAAATGCTCTGGTCAGAAAGACTTTTCAGGAAGGACACTGGAAAGTAGCAGAGAGGCAAAAACTTCAGTAGTCTGCTCACTGGAAGGAAGATGAGCAATTTCTAGTCTAAACTTGCTTTTTCAGCATTCAGAGATGTAGTACAGTACAGTAATATTGTACTAGGTATTTCTCAGCATTCCCTTGTTGTCGGCAGCAGATTTTCTACAGTACACTGTATCCAGCCTATTTCCTATGATCTCTTCACAAACAATTCCATCAGATGAGATTTACCCTCCAAAACAGTCTAGCTGACTAGCCATTATCAGCTCACATTTCTCCAGATGTTTTGTGATCTCATCCTTTCTTAATGTCTCTAGCATCTTGCCTACCACCAAGGTCAGATTTATTGGTCTATGATTTCCTGGTTCCTCCCCAATTCCCTTTTCCCAGAACAGGACAAGCAAAATGAAAGCAATCCAGAGCTAGCATTGCAAAACTATTGCCCCTTGCGTTGAAAAAGAGACGCACAAGAGTTTCTTTTACTTTCAATCAGAACAGCAACAGATTTCCCTGTAAACCCAAACCTTCAACTTCGGAAGTAGCATCAACTTCTTTTCCTCCATGACAGACTTCCCTCCCATTCTTTGCCTAGCCCCTATCTTGTTTTCTTACCTTTCCTCTTCCCCCTAGTTTTTCCTCTGAAGTAGCTGTGTCCTCTATTGCTGGCATCTTCAGAGTTCAGATGTGTCTTAGGATCCTTTGTATCAAATGCCACAGTCACTCCTTTGAAATACCATGAAAGCCAGACAATCCTTGAGCTAATCTGAACCTTGAAGGTTCTGGTTACATAGGTCATCAAGAAAGTGCATTGCTACATCCCAGGGACAGCCAGAAGACAAACTTAAAAAAAAAAAAACACACCCACCCACCAACCCCCAAATAAAACAAATATACACACAAAGAGAGGTAGGGGACATGGTCAGAACAGAAAAGAAAGAAGAGGTGAAAGAAAACAGCAACACAAGAGACCCACTGACTTGGGAAAAAACCTCAAATGTTAACTCCTTGTCATATATCATACAACCCTGTTTTGATCCATACTAACAGAATACTGAAAATATGAACCAGTGCTCAAAATAACAAAACTAAAGTTCACAGTCTATGTTATTCTGCTAGAGAAAGTTAGAAGAGCAGCAATCAGCATTTAATTCTTCACTTGTATTTTATATATGGATCCTGCATTCATTTTACGCAATGAAGCTACAGAAGACAAAAGAAGTCTGGATCGTTGCAATCACCAAGGACTACCAGTTGTGTATTAGAACATCTGTATAACTCCATTTCATTACAGACATAATTCTTGAACAAAAATTAGTGTTTTTTCCAGCAGTGGAATAACTATCTTTTATATAAATTTCTCATGTAAAAACTTCTAGCAATTTTCATCTGTCAGGCAGCTAGACTTCAAATAAGGTAAATAACTATATCTGCCTAAAGTCCACACTAAGGGACATGTGGAGGGCATGTTCTGGTTTTCACGGTTTAAATTACTGTGCAGTGTTTACATACTACTTAAAAAAAAAAGAATTAAAACAAAACAACTCTGCTCCCCCAAGCAGTTCCACATTTGCTGCTAAATATCAATGGATGAACATACAGGTCCCTTCCGTTGCTCGTAATTGCTTCAGAGTTCTCGGAGTCAGAAATCTAGATTTCCATTTCCTTTTTTTAAAAGGTCAGCATACATTTTTCCCTCCCCCTCGCTCTCTCCCTCCCAAAAGACTCTTCTTTCTATAAGAGTTTATGCCCTAATAAGAAAACCGGACGTACTAGAGAAGACAGAGATGACAGAGTATCAAAATGCACAATCCCACTCTTTGTTAGCCTTGCAGAAAGGCAAAAAAAAAAAAAAAAAAACAGGATGAAGACTGAAGACAATAGAAGGACCTTTATAGAACTGGGATCAGAGCAGAAAGATGTGAGAAATCCAAAGAGACCTTTAAAATGAATCCGTATACCTGAATGTATTTTAATTTACTGATTTTTTTTAGATTAAAAAAGGTATCAGAGGCCCAGAAGTCAGGATGCTCAGGACAGACACAGAGAAAAATCAATAACCTCAGACTTTCGAAAAGCAGCAATTAGAACAAATAATTTTCTCCTCGCTTCAGGTTCAATCACGATTATGGCATCTCTGCAGCTACCCCTCTTCCCCCCCACATTCCCAACAATCTTCCAACGTAACACAGGGACTACAAAGGCCAGTCACACATATACGGTACACCAACCCCAAAACGGAGTTCCCTCACCCCAAGTTTTCAGTGGGTTTGTGTAACCACTTCAGCTATGCAGTTCTGAAAAAAAGCAGTTAGGATTTTAACTGCTGCTTTTGTCTGCATGTAAGAGTCTATCGCCTCACTGTGATTAGAGTAACAGCACCAAGTGCTGCCAACTGGGAAAAGAAAAAAAAAAAGTTCATTCATGAATTCTTACATTTCTGCCTGCTTGAGGTTAGACATGTCATGGAGATGACTCTGGCCTCTGCACAAACAAACATCTGTGCTACTGGAAGTAGAACTTCCTTTAAGCGATCGACTTACAGGACTGCCAAGAACTGTCGGCCAGGCAGAGATGTTTAATTTCATTTCTCCATTTGTATTTTTAATCTTGGAAACAACAACAAATCTAAAGCAAGCTGATAGAAGAAAACAACCCAGAACTCTAGAAAGCCCTGCTATTTCCCTGCTAGGCCAAAACACCTGCTCTTGATAATGATGGCTTTATGCTTATATACACTTGCCATCCAGAAGGGCTCCAGAGCACTTTGCAAGCTCATTTAAATGTACACAAATCATTAAAATCACCAAAATTAAGCCACTGCTGAGGTGAGATGTAGCAAATGTCTAACTGCGCGCATTCACACCGTTCAGCTGCTCAGGACAGGAACTAACAGATATCGTATCCAACTGAAGCTACAGGGGGAATTTTAGGTAGACAGAACGTAATCGTCCAATCTGGATTTTGGCCAGTCACTACTTAAAACATTTGCCTGTGGAAAGCCCTAGGATCTTTAAAGGCCACAAGCAATCTAATCCTCAGTTTTATAAGTTATCCAAACGAAAAACAATACACATTTCCAAGCTCTGAAATCCTCCTTCAGCAGTCCCTCCTTGTAGTAATTATTGTTTATGCCTTACTTCAGAAGCGCACAGTATCAGGCATCAGTTTTAGAAACATCCTGTGGTTGAAGCACTTAATCTTGCAGGGCTAGCAAACTGATAGGGTCTTTTTCAAGTGCGGATCTATCCAACAATAAATACAGATGACAAAAGAAAAAAAATCCTTTACAAAGCAGATAAACACACACAAGTGGATCGGTCTCCCCCCCACACCTCAAGCAAGAGGATGGAATTTCCCACCTAATCTGAAAACAGCTAAGAAAACTAAAGAGGGTGACAGAGCTGACACGGATAGTCTCGGGCAAGCCGAGAAGGAGAAACAGCATCGCTTTCTGAAACCTCACATGGGCAATATCAAATTAACAGTTGCAAAAAAAAAAAAAAAAAAAAAAAAATCAATGCAGTGGAACGAAATAGGTGTTACCGCATGTGTCAAGAAGGCAGAAAAGGGACAAGCTTTGGGGAACAGGCTGAAAAGACAGGGCTTACTGGCATCCAAAAAACACCAAGATGCAATTAATGATTTTGAGTACAAATTTTCAATCTCAAATAGGCAGAACATGCACGGTACCATGTTGGATGACAGAAATGGAAATATGGTCAGCAGATAATCTTGTCATAATACTATCAGCAAGCCATCATAGATCATACATTTCTTCAAGGTAATTTAAAAAAACACACACAAACAACCACACACACGGAGATCAGGCAACTTTTACAAAAACCTCTTCCAGAGATCTCTTTACTTGAAAACAGTTACATGGTAATCCTAGAAACACAGAAAATTAGAAGTCTCAAGAGGAAATGCAAACAAGTTTGAAATATAACAAGACTGTTTTAAATTGTTCAGACACATCTGCCTCTGAATCATACTGACAATATATGTGGCTTTCCAGTTCTATTTTCATGCTTTTTAAAATAAACATCTCCCCCAAAATTATGTACAGTGCTGCTCAAAATAACAAAATAATCTAAAACGTCCCTCCTATCTTTCAGTTACAGATAAATATGGAAAGAATTATAACCATAGAAGGTTAAAAAAACTCCAGGCCAAAAACATGATTTAAATCTAAAATCTCTCTTTGATTTAAAGAGTTTCTAGAATTTTAAACGGGAAACAGTTCTATGTTTCTTTCTCCTGTTTTATCCAAACATAGTGCAATTTCATCAAATACATTATCAGAATAAGGTAGCCTGGCTTTACCAGAATTATCCAACGAGTTATTTAGAATAACCAATGGAAATGGACATGCCTATCCTAGTTTCTGCCTGAAACAGATCAGAAGAAGAAAACTGAAAAAAACTTCAGCAATGATATCAAAATGTTTTTAAAATGGAGCATGAGACAATTTGCAAAACTAAACTGTATACCCAACTGCCAGAAATATGCACTTCCACCCTTTTAAAACCTAGATTATCAATTTTATTCTTCTTGCAGAAGAACCTTCAGCCTTTATCAAGGTTAGGATAACATACTTCCATTTTCTTCCAAAAATAATCATGCTGTACCTTTGCACCTTCAGGCAAGCTGTTGCAAACCCTCTAGAAAAATCCTGAGTCTGCGAAACCAGCAAGCTTCCATACTGTTGGAGCACACAAATTCTGTTTTTGGTCCAAAAAAATGATGAGATTATGGAAAGTACCTAACATCGCGCTCTCGTTTCCAAGGAGTGATAGTACAATATAAAGAAACAGGTAAGCCAAGTACCCTATAGAAGCAGTGTAATAGCACTCGAAACAAACTGGAAAAAAAAAAACCCTCAAACAAACCCACCCAGTGTTTTGGTAATAAAACATCTAAGAATGCAAAAAGCATAACGATACATGTGACTACCTTATTTCAGTTTTCCTGCCAAGCCAAGAATAAAGACTTTTTATAAAAATCAGATTTCATTAGCAGTAAAACAGAAATGCACAGAGTGCACAAACTCAAAGCTATTCTTCACGTCTGGGACACTGGTACCAAGAGTGGCTCAGTCACAAACAAAACAACGCATTCTCTAGCATGTCTCTGCAAGAGCACAGCACCGCTCACAAAATACAGGCATATTTCTCCCTGTTCAAACTAGGATTTACCTCAAGACAATTCTACCTTCTAGCAGTGTGTATGCACGCAAACAGAAAAGTTACAAACCTCCATTTAAATCAAAATAGTTTGCTACAGTTCAACTCTCCACATAGCAACTCCTTCAGCTGCTGTCTTTGAAATCATTTTCAAACTAAAGAGTTGGCACAGTTTTCTGTGCACATGCACGTACCCAGAGAAAACCCCTTATATCTGTGTTTTCCCAAACTTGAGAGAAAGTCATGCACGTTCCTTACGTACAGTTTCCAATTACGGTGAACAGGAAAATAAGAACGCACTCCTTAAGGATACGTTACTAAATGAGAGATCGCACAGAAAGCTAATTTCCTGAATGACCAAACACCCAGTATTCCCACGAGGGACAAACACTTACCTCGTTTGTGAAGCCACCCTTCCTTCACTATTGCTACTTCATTCATAATGACAGGAATGTCTCTTGAAATATCAGTTTACGTCAAAAAGATCACTCTGTTGAAATTTCAGAACTCCAGCAGAAGGGTCCACCAAAAGGATGAGCTTTTTTTTTTTTTCCTTTTTCTGCTCCTCAGCTATTTCTAAAAGGATGAAAAGAAGAGCGCATCAACATTTTGAAGCTTGTCACATACTTACAGTAATGGATACAACAGGGAGTAGCTTTCATTGCTTTTTTTTTATTATTATTATTATTACAAATACTAAATGAGGGCCTTGCTCTTCACAAGGATTTTTATATCTCAGAGGGCGGAGGTGCTGAAATAAGTGCCTGCTAAAGTCTTGCTTCTTCCCCAAACAGGTTGATCGTAGACACGCTCACAGTATCGCTCACACTAGATCAGAGGTGGATGCGAGACTTTACCCAGTAGATTTTTTCCATCCCTCTAGCAACATCAAATTCTTTCCAAAATCAAAAAAAAAACAACTAATACACAGCGCACCTTAGAGATACACTTCTGACAGTAAGAATTCCCAATACTCTGCTTCAAATTTTCCTAGCTTCAGTCTCATCCTGTTAACCCCGCTCAAATCTCCCGGACTTCCCACAAAAATTGTCTTTGATATTATAACTTCCATCTGTCTTAAACATATACAAAGAACTTCAGATAAGCTCATGTAACCTTCTTGTCAAAAATCAGCACCTACATCAATTTTACTGCTCTTCTCTGAGCACAATGCTAGAAAGACAACAGCAAACTGCAATGAAATGCATGCACCTCAACACAACTTAAGATTTTTACCACTCTGCTTTATGAGATGAAGTCCCTGTTTAAACAGCTCAAAATTGTTGCATCTTACTTTAGTTTGTGGCTGACTACCACAGAAACGTTCTTCACATTTCTCTTCCCTCAATGAAAGTAATTTCTTCCCCAATGCATTAGCTTTTATTATTTTTCTAAATTGAATCTGATCATTTTTCTGCCTGCAGTGTAAATTTTTGTTTGCTTGTTTTTTTAAATGACTTCTGTGCTCTCAGAAGTGCCCATACCTCCATTCCATTTGGAATTACTTGCGTGATCAAAAAATGCAATTGGTGCCAAGTTGTTTCAGTTAATTGTTGTAAGCAATTAAGAAGTTTATATAAATGACCCTAACAGCAATCGTAACACCCTTCCCTCCCTCAGCCAAACCCCTAGCTTCTATTGGGGTCTCTCTCCAAACACGGAGAGACCATGTTTCCCCCAACAAATATATGCCATCTCTGCATGGATTTGGCACACGTGCATCAATTATCTGTAAGTACACAGTTGATATCCATCCATCAGAAACGAGATTGAAAGCACCTAATCCCACGTAACTCACTAAGACAACCTCGGATGGAAGCAACAGGTGGCCACAATGACTCCAGCCTAAAACTGAACCTCCAGCAGAGAGGGAGAGGGGGCTGCACATTTCATTGCCAGTGGTCTAAAAGAGAAAGCCTTCCAAGCGAAGAAGATAAATATTTTTCTTTTTTTTTTTTCCTCTTTTTTCCCCAGAAATAGGCTGGTTTTTTCCAAGTTAGAGTCTGCCATGTCTTACTGCTTAAAATTATCAGCTCCACAGAACAGATAAAAGGTTTGCCTGAGGAAGGGAAAACACACACACACACACACAATAGCATTGGAACAGGCACGTAAGAATGCTTTAATTTCACAACCAAACTGGAGAATACCATATGTTGCAGAAGGGAGATCATTAACCTACAGCTACCAGAGTTGCCTCAGAACAAACTCTTTCAGATGAGCAACTAAAATACAACTTGAAAAACATGGCAGGCTTTCATTCTCCCTTCAGAAATGCAAGCGCAATGGTCATGCTAGCTAGGCTTACTTGTTCACGTCAACAGGAGACTAGGCCTCATTTAAAGGCTTCTCTTAAGCATCGAGCAACTTGTAAAGTGTTGAACAACCCCCCCCCCCTTAAGATTATCACAGCTCGAGTCTGAAAATGAAACACCACGGTGTGAAAGTTAACGCTTATAACGTTGTGCCATAACAGAACATGGGGACTGTGTAACCTACCTTTGTGTTTTGACTTCAACAACTTAACTGCATTAAACAGTCAAGATCCTTTTCAATAATCACATGTAAAAAAAGAAAGCTATGAGCAAAACTGATTTGTAGAAGAAAGGACAATCCCACTATTAAAAACAGAAAAAAGGGAGGGAGCACAAAATTCTGGAATCACAAGCTAAATTTCTCCAGCTCTGAGGTAACATTGGCCTAGACTTTCACTTAGCAACCTCTCGCTTGTCACAGGCTAAACTGTCATCTCATAATCTGAATTAGAACAACAACATAGCCCAGAAAGTAGATCAGCAAAGAAAACCCAAGTTCAGAGGAACTACTTTTTCTAGCCTTTGTGGTGTCCCAATAAGTTTGGCCTGACTTCTCTGTGCAATTTCTATGCAACAAGTATTCCCCCAATTTACTGCTGTAACCCTGCTACCAGGGATGCATCTTTACCTGCTCACCTCCTTCAGGGGGGAAAGGGGAGGCAAAGGGGATGCAACGAAGCAGTCGCGCACAGCAGATGATTGCGCTGTGCACACCTAAGCGGGGAAACCCTAAACATGCCCTAACGCCAACCCACAATACGGGCTCCTGCGTGGTCCTGCAGTCAGCTATGCGGGAGTGTTATTTCATGAGGGAGGACTTTTCTTAAGGTAGTTTTCCTTCACAGTACGAAGGGCCAGAAACCTCTTCTCACTGTGCAATAAGATGTCCATACACACAGCTCCAACAGCAGCAAACCCACTCTATCTGGTATATTTTAAAATATATTAGGCACAATTTGAATATGTATTTTAATAAAGGATAGTGTTGAATACAGTGGCAGCAAGTAACAGTAATTTCTTGTAATGGAAAAATAACTACAGGTCAATGTATTACTGAAGATGGGTAAACCAGAGAAAGTTCTTTTTGCACAAAATCCTGAAGGGGGGGGGGGGGGAAGAAGGAATGATTACAGTCCTCATTTATGGCCATCTAGGAATGGTTCCCAGTGAACAGAGGGCATCTGAGGTAAGTATGACCTGACTGCTCCAGCTTGTCTCTGCACATGACTGAACGCTGTCAAAAGCTAAACAACTCTGTCTTTCTCTTAGCATTCAAACCCATTTGCTTGCTTGTTTTTCAGTATGCATTTCTGTAATACCCTTTCCAATAACAAAATATTCCTTATAAGGCTAAAGTGCAATAAATCATTATGCATATATTACTTCCTTAAAGGTTATTAAATACTTTATAAATAATAGGTAACTCACTTCCCTATGCACTGCACCACTGAAACTCACCTTAAAGAATCCACCAAACTGACCTTCCAATAAAAGGTGGACCAGAACTGTCTTTTCCGTATTTGGGATAGCCACATTAGAGTACTTTATCTTACCTTCTTCTTCCTAATACGCTCACCTTCTTCTGTCTCCAAACCCGAACAAAAAAAAAATCAAGAGAGGAATCTGTCCTCTTTGCCCTCTTTCCAAGGTGAAATTTTATATTCGCTTCTATGCGCACTCTAAAGCGGAGCAGGAAGAAAATGAATTCTTCCATAACACCGAAGCTGAAACTTTAGCTTACAGGATGCAGAAGCATCTATGACTACCACCTCACCTTCATGAGGGAAGGTGAGCAAGAGATTTTATGAGTAACACATCCCCCAACTTCAGTCCTGTCCCTGCCTCACCTGGCATGTTAGGCTGTGTCTAGACCGTACCAGTTAGCCTGGATCAGAAAGCAGTTTAAAGCAAAGCGTGTTCCTGGACTAACACGTTGCCCCATCACCGTGCCCGTCAGTGCACACCCACTGCTCTGGTGTGGCACGGTCATAACGTTCCCAGGGCACCCTGCGCCCTAACGTCCTACACGTTCTTATAACGCACAACACCAGGACCCCTCCAAAAAGGGCCTAGCAGCCCTTTGTTTCCTACCTGGGTCACATGACAGCGTCACAAGCGCAGACAAGATAAATAGCCAACTGGAAGCAGAAACACGTGCGCTTGGGCCCATGACAAGGGATATCATGACCAACCTAAGCTCTCTTTCTGCAGTACATCCCAGATCTCATTTTAAGCTCACAGCTGACAGCCAATTGCACGTAAACAGCATGGACACAACAAAGTTGGGCTCCAGCCAACATTTTAAGTAGAGTGTATAGATAGGTTTCCCCACCAGGCTTTGACCAGTGAAGCACATCTCCTGCAATATGCAAATCCTACCTTCAGTGTTTCACAGGAGAAGCAGTGGTTCCAGTACAAACCCCTGGTAGCTTTGCAGCATGACCCGCTCGCCACATCCAGGCAGAAAACTTTCACAAAAGCATAGGAAGACCAGTCTGTTCCAGCATCTTCGCTTACTTTACAAAATGCATTGTGGGCCTTGAGACAGGCCACTAACATCTGCTATTGGCCCATGTGATGTTCGATTAAGAATAACACCACATCTAAACAGGTATTTCATGACGGCACATGCGGCTTATCACCAGGAATGGAAACACTTCCCTAATACTGAGAGCGATCGGAAAAACCGTAATTTGAGGGTAAAAGACAAATCTCTAAAACCAGGCCCACCTTCTTTCAGTCTATGGGCGTAACCTCGGTTTACAAAACAGCAGTTTGAAATGCCTTGTGCTCTTGTGTCTCTACTGATCAATAGACAGGAGGTTAATTTTGTTCAGGTGAGGGGCCCGGATTACAACATTCAGCTGTCCAAGCTGCAACCACAGCTAAAGTTTGATAGGACAAACTAAGCTACTTATTTCAAAACGGAGTGACGGTAGAAAAGAGACAACTTCTTCATACTGTGTCAGAGACACAGGCTAGACAAAATCCTCTTTATGCTCCCAAACAAGAACAAGTCCTTCTGCAGTTTACGCTCACATAAGAACTGTGCTGCACAGAATTTTTGTACTAATTTAAGAAGCATTTTAATCAAATTCCATTTTAAAGTGCTCATAACAAAAGTTTTGCTCTGTCCACCAAACAAACGAAGTCAGTCATGATCCTATTTAATTCTTACTGTAATAAGGGCATTATATAAGCCAGAAAGTGAATGCTGGAGCTACAGGTTACATGCAGACATTAGGTCAATTTGATTTACCATTGCTGCACATCAAAAAGCAGTTCTATAAACACTGTACACAATGAAAACCCTCCTATTTAAAAAAAATGAAAGCTAGCTCCACAGTGTCTTTAAATCTATTAACTCAGACAAATGTTGTGGCTGTCATAAGGAAATTAATTCCTACATAAAAGTAATTACTAGTCATGCAGTACGTCAAATTTATTTACCTGTAAACAAATATTCTTCTGAATTAAGTGTTAGTAACTCCCCTTTATAACTGTATTTTGAAATGTACATCCCTCCTGTGGTATAAATAAAACAAACAAGGGCAAATCAGGGATTTGCTTCTCATTATATATTAGGGATGGCAGAAAAACAAAGCAAAAAGAAAACAGTTAAACACTTTCCCCAAGGGGGGGGGGAGGGGAATACTGATAAGGTACAAACACACTAGCATCAATACCGTATTGCCAGTAAGACATATATTAAAAAAGAAGTCCCAGTATCTTCACATCCTGGATTACACTACGTGTTTTTACAAAGAAACAGAAGCAAAAGTGCTAGAAGCCCCCCCCCCCCAAGAACATTTCAACAGTTGCAGAATTTCACCCGGGGGGGAGGAAAGGGGGGGAGAAGGGGGCATCTGCAGACAGACAGCGGTCTGCGAAGCACGACTGCACAGACCAAGTCCGCCGACGCTGCGCAGCAGCCTCCGCACGGCAGACGCCCCCGCGCAGCAGCACACCCCCCGCAGCAAACCCTCGCTGCTCCGCCAGCCAGAAAGGGCTCCGCAACGCGGCGGCAGAAGATGAAGAAGGGGGGGAAGACGGGGAAAGCTGCCTCGGCTACTTCGTTTGCCGCACGGTGTTCACACCAGCCCGCGCCCCCCGCGGGGGCCGGGAGGCCGGACACCCCCCCCCCCCCCCCGCCCGCAGCACTTTCCATTTACCGCATCCCGGGGAAGCCAACAGCTTCCTGCTCGCCCCGAGCCCGCTCGCCCGGCAGGACGCCCGCCGGGGGCCGGCCGCAGCCCGCCTCTCCCCCCCACCCCACCTTCCTCCTCGGCCCGGGGGGCGCCGCAGCCCGGCCGCGTTGGGGGGGGGGGGCGCGGCGGGGGAGCCCCCCCCCACTACCACCACCACCACCCCCGCCGGCCGCGGCCTAGGCGGGTCAGCGGGCGAACCGGCGGCCGCCGCCCGGGCCCCGCGCTGCCCTCCCGGCCCCGCACGGCGCGGCGCGGCGGAGCAGGCCCCGGCGCTTCCTTCCCGCAGCCCTTGCCAGCCGGGGACCGGGTCACTTACGTGCCTGGAGCCCGGGGAGAGGAGGTGATGGGAGAGGGTGGCGGCTGCCGGGGAAGGGAAGAGGGCGGGAGGAAGGGAGGTGGAGGGGGGGGGTGCGAGGCGGACGCTCCCGAGCTAAGGCCTAACCGGGCTCACGGCAGCCGCCGCCGCCTCCTCCTCACCGTCGCCGGGCGGCTGGCGGTGGGGCGGCTCCTCCTCCCCCTCTGGCGGGCGCTCGGCCCATGGGGCTCCCACACCCGCTCCGGCTGCCGGCCTGCCTTCGCCCGCCCGCCGCTCCGCTCCGCCTCGCTCCCGCCGCTGCCGCCCTGCCTCCGGCCGGGAGGCGGAGGCTGCCCGCCTGCCCGCCGCGCGATCGAGCCGCCCCCCTGCCGGCAGCCGCCGAGGCGGCGGATGCCCGCGCCGCCGCCGCCGCCTCCCCCCGCCACGCCACGGGGCCGCGCTCCCGCCGCCGCCGCGCTCGCCCCACACGCGCCGCCGCCGCCGCGCTCGCTCACATCCTCCGCCGCCGCCGGGTCCTAGCGCCGCTCGCCGCCGCCCCTCCGGCAGCGGGGAGGGCAGGCAGCGCCCGCCGGGCCCTGTCAGCGCCGCCCGCCCCGCGCAGCCCCGCCGCGGCCCCCCTCGGCGGCGGGAGGCGGGGGAGGACCGCGTCGCCCGGCTCCCGCGGAACCGCCGTCCCGCCCGGCGGCAGGGCGCAGGCCGCGCCGCACCGCTCGGAAGTACCTGAGGAAGCCGTTGGGCGCCTTCGGCGGGAGCGAGCCGCCCCAAAGCCGTCGAGGCAGGCAGAGCCCCACGGCCACGGACCTCCCTCACACCTCCCCGCGACCGGCTGCTTAAATACTTGGGCGCGACGGTGCCTGTGAGAACACCTCGGCGGCCCTGTCCGGAGCGGGGAGGCCGTGAGGCGCGGAGCGCGGCCGCCCGCCGCCTCGCCCCGCTTCCTCAGGGTTTGAGGGCCGCTGCGCTCTGGACAACCGTGTTGTGGAAGTGCCTTTGACGGAGTTGGTGTTTCTCGGCGCTCCCAGTAGCTAGTTTTGCCCTCTTTGCTAATTTAAGGATTTTGTTTGTTTTCTCATTGACAGTGCCGGCAGCTCTGACCGGGCTGCAAGAAGTGATTTGGTCTGTTCGGAAGCCGACAGCGGCGGATGGTCACGTTTCTGTAACCGGAAGCTGGTTAGAAGTTGGAAAACCTTCCCATAGCTTTGCAGTGTTAATAGACTCACGGTGCATGAAGTGCATTTACAGCAGTAAAGCCGGGGAATATGACCTTGCATTCACGCTGGTAACAAATCTATTTTGTTGGGTAGTAAGAGGCATTTCTACCATGTCCTTTGAATGACTGTACACGTTTACCAAAATTCACGGCTTATATACTTTCCTCTTCCATTCTGAGCATCTAGGTCTGTCTAAATAATTCTGACTGCCTCTTGGGTGCCCAGGTGTCAAACGGATCATTGGGTTTTGTGTACATCAGTGCTCTGGAGGAGGCAGGAATGGGAACGAGGAGGAAAGGGTTCACATTCGCTCAGGATGGAGGGAGGGAGAACGAGACCTCCTTTTCCATCACTGGGCAGGCCAGTTCCTCCCCGTGGAAGTGCTAAGCCGGTATTGTATTTCTATGGCTCTCCTTTAGGAGTACTGGGGCCTTTAAGCGGGTTTAAAAATATACTACCAGCCAAGTTAGGAGAAGAAGCGTACCCTGTGTTACAGGAGTACCTAGTTTAGGGTTAGATCCTCACCTAGTGATGCAGTGGAAAAATTTCGGTTTATACAAGAGGAGAATGAAACGGGCAGGAGAACTGTTCCCATGCTGATGTACAAGGGCAAAAAAAAAGGAAAAGAGAAACCTGCAACAGACTCTCTGGGACTGTCGTCCCATTTCTACATACTGTACATTAAGTCCAGAATATTTAGCATAGATTAAAATGCATTTAGGTAGTAAAGATATCTTTCGAAGGAAATTAGTCATCAGTGTGAGAGGCTTGCAGCATATTGAGGGGACATGTGTAGAAACTAACCAAAAATAAAGAAGAAAATTCATTTAGAAACTAATTTTGACTCTTGAGCCTGTGATTACACCGAGCAATAAAGAGCATGTGTAAGCAGAGGACTTCACTGGCTGTAGGAAACTTCTGTATAGGCAGAGGGATCTCTGGTAATAGATCTGATTGCAGGAGAGCTTTCTTGCCTCTCTGCCAAACCTTGTTCTGATTGATAAGCTCCCGGGTTGTCATCGTGAGCAAGGTCATTAGGACTTCCCCTGCAAATGAAGCAGCAGTTTAAAAAATAAGGTCATACAGCAAGCATAGTTTTCAGTCCCAAAGAGAAGAAAATAAACCTCCATTGTTTGCTAAAAAGGAAATACAGTAAAAAAACCCAAAATCAACACGAGCACATTGTTTAGATTTGCAAACTGTTGATTTACAATGATGAACGACAGGCCCAAACTAGAAAGTTTGGATCCAGATCTGACATTCCCCAAATGGTGGGCAGGAGGGGAGGGGAGGGGGGGGACAACACTTAGATTTGGGGTTTGGAATAAGGCTTATCTCCGAAACACAGAAAAGTCATGTGGATAAAAATACCCAGGTAAAGTAGGAAGTGCCTGGTCTGCAACAGCAAGGGTGACTTTGTAACAACAATGAACAAAAGCAGGCCTTTTTTTCCTCTGAGAACAATGAAATCACTCAAGAATTGTTATAAATGCAAACAATGGGGGTTTTGTCATTCAGTTATCATCAATGGGATTATAGTCTATAAACCCTAATTTTCAGGGAAGTCCCTAGATTTCCCTAAGCGCTTCCTCAAATTTCACATCTGTTTACTCTAATTTAGTAACTGATATGGGATAAGGTGCATCAACTGTTCCTTGGTATTATGTTACCATAAAATACTGAACGTAGGGGTTGGAGGCAAAGAATGGTCGATTGCCAGACAATATATCAATACTGTACCGGAAGAACAGACACTCATGTTCTCACCCATTTTTAACAAATATGGAAGTAACAAATAATCTGATCTAACTTTTAAGACTTTATTTTAAAACACTGAAATTATGCAGCTTTGGATAAAAAACGTTTTTATTCAGTCAGGCATAAAAGGAAAGACTAGTATGGTAAGATGGAGTGGAATTACTGAGTTCACCCCAGTAGAACAAGTTGTGCTCCATGACTGCAAGTGCTGACAGTGCCTTTTGGTGCTAACAGTGAATTTATTCCTCCCTTTTTGAAAGGTGGGCTCTACTCAAACAGGGCTCAAAAAAAAAAAAAGCTATGCGAAGTCCTATTAGAGTTGTGGCACTAGTGTCTCAGTCTAGGCATTTGTAACTTTTAAAGAAACAGCTCATGTTTGGTCTAAGATGAAAGTCTAGTTTAATAAAAATACAAACTTTTTTAAAAGTGCATTCATTTCATGCTGCCAAATATAATAAACATAGCTGCACTTCTAAAATTGAAAAAAAATCCAATGATTGAAGACGTTTTCTCAAGAGCAAAACAAAGGTAGGCTATCTGGAAAAAAAAAGAATAAATGTAATCATACTGAAACATTGTCATTCTGCTTTTTAGAAAGTTATACTGTGAATAAATACATGTATGATTTAGTTTGTACTTCTGTGCTGAATTCGATGAAAGACTATTCAAGTGTTAGCTAAATTGATAACTGGAAGACCAGAGATCTGAGTTGTCCCTGTTTGCTAAAACATCTTTTGGGAGCTCTTCTTCAGGGTTTATTACAGACCCTCCCAGAGGTCAGACAGGAGACCTACAGGAGCTTCTGTTTCCCAGCTGCCAGCATGCTCAGGCTGGGCAGCGCTGGGGTGGCAGTGTGCCTTCTCCAGCTGGAAAAGGAGGAAGAGGGCATACTTCACAGTCCTTCCAAGAGCTTTTCTGGCTCCGTAATGAATGGTGCTGACAAACTCCAAAGCGAGAACCATGCAGTTCTCTTCCTCTGGAATAATGATAGCCACAGGGCAGCAAACACGCTAGGGGGAATTCAGTAAATAAACAGGAACTGAATTGGTTTGCACAGAAAATGCACTAGTTAGATATAGAATGTACAAAAATAGCAAATATATCAGTTCTGTCGCATACGCCAACCACGGCTGTTTTTGTTGTTACAGTAGTAACCACAAGTCCCATTTTGGACCAGGAAATGTTAGGCACTGCACAGACACAGCAGAAGAAACAGTCTTTGATCTTAAGGAAGCAAAGTCTACTCCAAATTGCTGATTTTTTCCCCTCCTTGTTTGTAAAACAACATTTCGTGAGTTCTTAGTTCTGGGAAGATACCTGAAAATGCTGAAACTGCAATAACCTGCTTAAAGAAACATCACAATCTTAACTATATTCGAAAAGGAAAATCCTCTGACACTGAAATAATGAAGTTGTATACACATGTTCTATACCCATTAAAAACAAAATCAGGTCTCTTGCATTCTCAACTCACACACCCAATGCTCATTATGCTATATTGATCTAAAATTATATGGTTAAGCACAAGGTGGGCAAATGAACTTGAGTGCAGTATTAGTGACTGCCCTTGCAAATCTCCCTATGGAAAAGTGGAAGGAGCAGCAGCTCTGCTGCCAGGCATAGGCACAGCAGTAGATCTTTCGGAGCGCTGCAGTCTAGATGAACTGAGCTCCAGGTGGAAGCCAGTACAGAAAAACGCAGTCTTTCTCATGATCTTTACAATTTCCTTGAGATCAAGAGCCTTAATCTAGCTGTTAAGATTTCCGGTATTATGATGACAGAGGCTTCCTAAATCCTTTAAAATATATCTACACATGACATTTAACCACTGCACTGACAGATTTTTTTATTATTTGTGCATGAATGCTAGCAGAGAAGGGATTGCTTTTAATTTCTTCAGTGCATTTTTAATGGCATCTGCATGCACACAAAAATCTGCTAGCATTTGAATCACCTCATCAAAATTTTATAGTTTGGAAACTTTTAAAGCCAGAAGTGACCGTTCCAATATCATTCTGGTCTGACCCCCTGGATACTGCAGCCATAAAATTGCATTTAGTCATGTCATCATCTGTATTCACACCTCATATGTAAAAGAGATGACACTACCATGAACCGAATAAAAGCAGGCAAAGGGGAAGGGAGAGGAAAGTCAAATTCATATCTTCAGTGTTTTCTTTACTTCAGTGCTCAGCTGCAGCCTCAGTTCTGCAGTCATGCCAGTCAGAAACCTGCCAAAAACCAACAGCTTGGGGAGCGACAGCAGAGTATAGTTTCTGCTTTATTTATAATACAAGTTGTCCTGTGAAAGAACCCTGATAATACAATTCCCTATGCAACTGTGTTGCGTTGGTTGCATTTGTGGGTGTCTAATGAGCACAAATGCTGTTCAAAGCTTTCTCTGCAGTTTGGGCATCTCATGTGCTTCTCCGGTGTCTAACCGGGTTTGAGCTCGTGCTACCACTTGCCTTCAGGGGAATCATTGATATCTGCTCTTCAGCCTGACTTTCTGGTGTCACAGAACTTTTTGGAGTGCTTTTACTAGTCTTTGGTCACATCTACACTGTTTCTGTCGGCTGTGACTACATGTGGGTTTGTGGCTGTTCTGCCCTGTGGCCAGAACCAGTTAAGTCCACGCTGCTTTTAGGGGCAGGGCTCCACTCCAAGCACGAGTCCTCTTCCTCTCTCTTCCTCGCCTGAAGTTTCATGTGGACAACAAGCTGACCGAGATGCGCTCTGTCTGCATTGGCAAGTGAGTTTCCCAAGGGGAGTGGATTTCTTGAGCAATTCAGATGGTGCTGAGGACCCCATCTTTGTCCCAGTGAAGTAGGAAAGCTTCAGCTGAGCTGTAATTATGTCCCACGGGCTAAATGCCGAGCAGTACCTGGAGTCCGCATGAACTACTCCAGAGGGCAGCTTCTGATTTAGATCGACTGGAAAGGAGTCCAGTTCATGGACTCCAAGACTGGTCCATGATATGAATCAAAGCACAGTGAGTCGGCAGGATCAGGAGATTAGCTTCAAAAACACATTCCTGATCTAGCCTAAAATGCTGTGTAGACACAGCCATTGAAAACCCTGCTGTCAAATGAAAGTGTCCAGAAGTTTAAAAAAATATCAGGAGTGAGAAACAGGCACACACACAAACACTGCAAAATCCAGGCTAAAAAACCTGCACGCGTACTTATTCCGAAAGTGTCTATTCAGATGATGCCTCATCCCCACTATATTCTGCGCGTAACACCGGTTTTCTCAGACTCTGAGTCTGCAAATATTCCCTGTCTGCTTAATTTCCTGTTCAAGCCCTGAACGGAGCAGCTCACACAGTAAAGCTGGGAGCGCTAAGAGCATGTGCAGCACAGGATTGTTTGGGACAAGAACTGCCTCTAACACACCTAGGTACAGCACCTAGCACAGGCTCAGAAGGAGCTTCAAAGTGCCTCGCGACATGCGTGCTGAATATCAAAACAATAAAGGTAACTGCAAAAGAAAGCAACCTGCCTTGACCTGCCTTGCAGTATTTCCGGCCCTCCGGCTTGTCATCTGCATTTGGATGGAGGACTGCATTGAAGCTCTTCAGCCAACACTCATTGCCAGGCTGTGGGCAATTGGGCCCCCTGTATTCTCCTGCTGCATCCAGCCTGGCTTTTGTGCAGTGTTCCCGCTGCAGCCCCTGAGCCTGCCAGGACAAGCTGGAAGTTGTAGAAAATTATGTCACCGGCTCGTCAGGGCTTCTTTGCCGCCCATAACATCTCAGCAGATGTCCTCCGAATGTGCTCGTGGTTCTTCCCTTCATAGCATCTTTGTTTTCCCTTTACCCTTCAGCCTTCCAGCTTTTAAGTTAGCAAAGAGGCTGCTCTTTGCTAAAGACTATTTATGTGAAAAAATGGATGGGAAAGAGCTTTGCTGCAGTTGTTTTAAACGTTTCTGAGTTATTCTTGAGCAGGAAAACAGTCCAGTTTAGTAGAACAGCAGGACTCAGATACTTCAAAGCACGTAGGTACCAGAGTCCCACTGAAAAAAGTTTATGGTTTTCCTTATTTCATTTACCCTCTTTCAAAATAAAATAAGTAATCATCAAAGTCTCCACACTTCAGACCTTATGCAGGCATTCCTGTGATCCTCTCACTTCTAATCTGTTCCCCATAAATCCTGCACCACCTTCTGCACCTTGTCCCTCTTAAGAAAGTCAGACCTACCCCACGGTACCCTTCTGAACGTGTAGAGGTCCCCTGAAGTCAGTGGGGATCCGTTTAAGCACATGCCTGCAGAGACCGTCTGTTATTTTGTTTACATAGTACCCAGCATAATAGGATGTGAAACCTGATTAAAGCCTCCAAACACTACTGCCATGGAAATCAGTCTTGTTATTGACTGATGACTCAACACGTCTGCATTTAGATGGAAGATGGCAACTTTCAATTCCCAGTTCTTCTATAGACCCTCTGCATAACCTAGCCAAGTCATTTAATCTCTGTATCTCAGATACCTGAATTAAATACAAGGAAAGTCAATAACTGATTAATGCCCTTCCCCCAGCCCATTCTCTCTTTTGTGTCTCTGGATTATAGGATCTTTGGGGCAGATATCATCTCTTGTGAGGTGCCTGGACACCACCTAGCACAAGGGAGCTGTGGCAACACTATAAATGCTAAAATAAGAATAATGTTCAGTAGCACTGAAACAGCTGTGATTACCTTAATATTTCTCCTCGTAGAGTCACTTTTAGACTGAAAGCAGACTCTAGTCCCAGAGTAGGCTCAACGTGATGCTAGGAGTATGACAGTCACAGAGGAACCTGAACTACAACAGTTCCTCTAATGAAGTAAGAAAAAGTCAAATAAAGAGAGTTATAGAATTTTTAAAAAACGCAACGCAATATGGTTGGATTCAAACCTTGAATAAAATGCCATCAGCCACACAGCTTTTCCTCTTGATGAGAACAGATGTGGAAAGCTATTATTATAATTTTCAAATAATGTTACCCCCTTTATGTGTGCCATTGGAGCTTTTTTATGACAAGTCTTCAGTTAGACAGCTTCTTACACAATAGTGTTATTCTTTTTTTTGTTTTAGACATAGGTGTTGTTAGATGGGGGGTTTCCAAGTATAAGTTCTGTTAATAAATAGCCACTAATTACATAGCTAGTTATCTCTAAAAAAAATTTATACTTTGAAATTGCGAAGCTATTTGCTAGGTTCAAATATTTGCCAAAAGCTATGCCTAAGAGCAAACCCATATCCCTGCAGGTATGCCATACGAGTTGCGCGAACCACCTTTATTAATACAAATTATTTCAATTAAAATTGACACACGAGATAATTAATACCATGTTGATTGATAAACAAGACCTCGCTCATCTTATCCAGGCGCTCATTGATTACCTGCCTGATGCTGCAGCTGACTGGGGAGGACACGCTCCTGCCCTAGGAACGTAGTGCTTCTCGTCTGCCTTCCAGTTTGCCACCGATTGGCTGCACCTTGAAAATAACGTTATTTCTGAGCTACGAGATATCAAGTTTTGTGTCTACCTGCATCACAGCTGGGATACAGCATGTGCTGGTTCATGCGCAACAGCATAAATATTACCTGCCACGTGACGCCACAGGGAATTCTCACGCTATTTCTCTCCCACGTTTTTTTTTTCCTCCCCCTCCCCACCCCGCTTCTTTCGCTCCCAGCACGTTGGAGAGCGGCGGCAGCCTCCCCAGCGCGCCGTACCCGCGAGCTCACTGCGACACTGTTGCAGGGGCTCCCTACGGCAGCGCCCTCCCAGTGCCATCGATCAAGCCACGAGCGCTGGTTCAGCGACGCAAGGTTGTTCCGATTCCCTGACTCATCTCCTGCTCCCCCTGGAAATCACAAACGCGGTGCTGGAAACCCAGCTGCCGTCCTCTGCCTGCAGGAAGACTAAGTAACTTCGGTTGCTGAGTCACCACGTTGACCCACACTCAAATTTCTGTTGGGAGTTTGCAATAGTCAAAAACCCTCACCGTAATCTTGCCGCACTGGAGATATATTCTCTGAAAACGTATTCAGCCTGGCTGTCTGCTTGGGACTCAGATTCCCCAAATCACTGTTTGCGTAATGTTTACAAAAACACATTTCATTTTAAGTAGCCCTGAATTAGTATGTTCTTGAGGTCCTTTTTTTCATTCACATGTCATCTTAGAGCTAATCTGCATTCCGGTCTCGTATTTGCAACTGCTGAGAAAGTCAGATCTTAAAAAGCCATAACTCCCTGACAATTTCTGCCTGCCAATAGCTCATATGCGCTGTTTGGACATAGTAAGTAGCGTGGAGGAAAACTGAAGATCACATTGTTTCCAGGTATGAATTAAATCTCTTTCTTTGAAGCAGCCAACACATCTCCCTGCTCTGCATGATGAAATTCTCCTTGCTATGTACTGCATGCTTTTACAAACACTGCTGTTTTTATGAGCAGGATATATGTTTCTCAGCCTCTGATTGAAATGAGTATTTCCGTACAGTTGCATCGCTCTGCAGTACTTCTGCTAATGTTGTCTAATGAGTCCTACTGTTTTAGAGATAACCCTTTGTTCTGGTCTGAAATGTGACATGGGATGTATTTATTGTGTGCCTGACTGCAGAGACAAATGAAAACATAGAAACACTTGCATGCTACAGTTTCTTTATAAAATTGATCTTGACCAGTCAGCATAAAATGCACCATGTCAATGCGATTGCCATAATGCTCTCTCATTAGGAAAAATGATTCCTCTTGTAGACAGCGCAAACAGTAGGTGAACGGGGATGCCCCAGCCACCCTTTCAAACCGGCTATTAGATAAAAGTCTGGTTACAATTCAAAGCAAAATATGAAAATAGATCAATGTAAATAAAGATGAAGGAAGAAGAGATTCACATCAGAGCAAGCACAAATGAAAAGGCATGTGACCGGTTTAAAACACGAATGAGCTTCTGTTGAAACAGCTCTCTTAAATGACCTTCTTTCCTGCCATGTGACCAAATTCTTCAATCAGGCATTGTAAAGTAAAGGAATGCTAAAATTGCCTCTATTTTCATTTTAGATTTGGCCGGTATGGCATATACTTGCTGTATACAGTTTATTGCCCAAATAAGCTCTCTGCTGCAGTTAAAGGGAGCCTTTCTTTTAACCAGTCTCCTGGTTCTCCTCTGTGCTGTAAGAGTGTGGCTTGGCCTTTTAAAGCCCGGGGCCAACCGGCTCTGCGGCGTTATCGGACCCATCTGCGAAGGGAGCACGTAATTTTAAAGCCAGCAAGCGGTTAAGGAAGAAAGCCGGTCTCTACGAAAGGTCCTGCAGTCAGTCCCAAGGGCAAACCTCTCTGGGAACGGTCAGCCCTGGTTAGGTAAGCAGAGGCACCCTGTCTTTAGGACTGTTACTTAGTCAAGCCGAATGCCCTGAAACAGGCACAGATGGGTACCTAGGTAGGTACCTGCATACCGGCAGCCACTTTAGTATGTCAAAAATTCACGCTGAATCACAGACCCAGAGCTGGAGGCAGCATTCATTCAGTTGCACCCGTGCCAAATCCAGCAATATGGTAACTCCTTCTTCTCTACCTCCCCCCCCCCACACTTATACTTCCAAGGATCACAGAAGAATTTCTGACGTGCTCCAACACTGAACAAAGCAATCTCTGATCTTAAGGAAAAAAAAAATGCTTCAGTTTAATACAGGCAACTGGCAAAGATTCAAATTGCATCTTGCTTTAGCCAACGCAGTTCACCAATCCTGAGGAGAGATGTGAATTTTCAGCTCGACTCAGATGCCTAATTACGCCTTTCTCCTTATCTTGCTTTTAAAATCTTGCCAAGGCTGCGCCCATCCCTGTATCTTTAGGCATTTGAATACGACTCGAGTTGTATCTGAACTCTTTGACACTAAGCCTCTTTTCAAGTCTCCATGTAACGAATCAGGAACTATCATTTGCCCATTAAAGATGACGGTTCACTCATAAAATGCACATCGCTTTGGAACGATGCTGCCTCTTACCTGTAGAGGTACTACGCCGTCCACAATACCTGACAGGGTTTCTTGGACCGTCAGCCCGGTCCCGTCAGAGAGGAGCATGCTTTTTCTAGGGGAGGTTTAAGCACAGCTACTGTATGTGACAAAGGAATATAATCTTTTTTGCTTTAGGCACAGCCTGAGACTGAATATGCAATCTGTTACTGACTACATAGTAAGGACTTCCTCAAGCTGCAGAGGCTGAAATGAAAGCGAGCTAGAGAACAAGGTGCAGGTTGTGCGGCATAAAATTAAAGTTTTCAAATATAGCTTTGCTTCCAGGTTTGTTTTCCTCTAAAATTTGCTCCCCGCCCCACTTCCTCATCTTCCATTCCCTCTCCACCCATGTTTTCTTCAAAGATTCCTTTTGCAGAAGCACCATATACTTGTTTTCAGAGCCTGATTTCCATCCTCCTGAAGTCAGCGTGAGATGTGAAGAAGGACACAAGTGAATCATGTTTGCACCCTAGGGACAGGACACTGGCTTCTGGCAGGGCATCAATTAAAAAGCCAGAACAGTATTTTTTAAGCGCCACTTGCAATTCTATTTTATCTCTTACTGGGAGGAGCAACTTAAGTGAAGGATAATCCTTGTGCAAGCTTTCCGTGGGGCCGGTTTCCCTCCAGGTAAGAACTGGCCCCACTAGGAGAAACTGATGGCATCTTGCATGGCAGCAGGGAGCTACTCTACAAGCCAAAGGACTCGTTTCATACACAGTCAGAATATCGTATAAGAGGACACCGTGGTTTCCTCCATCATCTCCCACTTTTAGATCTGCTAATATTCTATCACTTAGAAAACCATTCATTACCTTTGGCATCATAACGGCCATCGGCAGTTTTGGAGTACACACTGAGAATGACATGTATTTCAGTTCCCTCTCCTTTATCAGTGGCTTTGTACACGCGCTTCAGGTTTGGCCTAGGAATTTTTAAATCAAAATCCAATTGGCTAGATAGAATGAAAGTGATTTTCCTTACCTTACAGACCTTTCTAAAATGCAGCATTTTGTGTGATTCTTGGGAAGCATGTAACAGCAAAGCTCAGCTGACTTCCAGGAGACCCTTCTCTGAACAGCCTTGGTTAAGTTTCTCTTACGTTTTAGACAAAACAGGCACTGGTGACATTGATACATAATTTAGTCACCACCTTCAGGGTACGTTAATTTAGTAAATTTTCTAATTTGCTAGGAATTCGTGTAGATGAATTGATGATTGAACAGGCGAGCAAACTGAAGAGCCCAAACAGAGCAGTTTGTTGCTAATTTAAATGCTGTCTAGACCACTCTCCTTGTTACATTTTAATTGACCTAATTATTTCCAAAATCACTCTTTTTGTCATTTCTTTAACTCTTAGACCGTTCTGCATGTGGGAGGAGAGCTCTTCTCCTGGTGTATTCCAGCAGCAGGGAGGATTTTAAGCAGCGAGTTTGGATAGCAGCAGCGTTCGTTGCTGGTTATGAGGCTGCAGCCCTTCACGTAGACTTGGGGAGAACATTGTAGGCTCCCTGCTACAGCTTCTTTGGCTTACAACCACATCCACTTTTACCACGTCTTAAGAATGAGCGCATCTCCAAAAAGGCCTTTTCATTTTCAGCAGAGTTTCACTATTAGTGCTCAGACATTCGATCGAGTTACTGCCGTTGGACAAGCTAGAACTTGTTGGCTGAGCCGAGCCGTGTAACAGTCACCGCCGCGTGCACACTTTGTCCCTGGCAACTGCAATGGTATGGCACTTCTTGTGGCGGGGAAAGCGAGGCTGCAATCGCTCACACTTGCTGTAGGCAGCTATTGTCACTGCTTGTAAGAGCGAGTACCCACATAGTTACCACATCTCACCTGACATGAGGTAGCTTGTTCACCTCCAGGAACTGGATCGTGTATCTGATCCCTACAAAGACCAGATTCTCCCTCACCTAATAGTATTACCTTTATTTCATAGTGGCAAAGGGTCAGGAGTTGGATGAAGGAAAATCAAATATTAAGATACAGCTTTAGTCCTCTAGAACCTGTACTTTTTGTGTCGGAAAATCACTCAGACCTCCTGCAGATATTTTGCTATGGAGAATCCACCATGGTCACTGGTAAGTTGTTGCAGTGGTTTGTCATCTGCCCTTAAAATCATAATCAATACTTCTAGCCTGAACCGGGCAAGTTTCCATTTCCAAATTCTGGTCTTGCTTTAATTTTGGCTATTGTATTATCATCAACAGTTACATATGGTCATCAGAGCCAGAATGTCCATAATTATGTTTAGCTCTTCTAGACTGTATTGACAGATATCAAAATGCACGACCAAAGCAGTGTACTGTTCCTCTCTTCTGCCGAGAGAAACTGAGGCAAAGGCAAGAAAAATAACTTTGCCCAGAGTCACAGGCAAAAGCAGTGATGGAGTGAAGAGGTGAATTGCCAGAGGCCTGGTTCGCTGATCTTGTCTTGAGGCAGTGATCTTTTTTACCAGCTTTTATACTATCTTTAGCCTGACTTTCATTAGCTTTAACTGAAATTGCTCCTCACTCGGGTCTAGTAGCTGAGAGAAGAGAATGAGGCTTGGCGATATCTAAAAAAGCATTTTGTTATCCCTGCTTTGATAGTTCTCAGTTTTCTATAGCTGGAGACACGTCAGTCGCATGCCGTGCCAGATGTTTCCCACAAACTGTCACATAAACGAAGGAGTCTGAGCGAGGTAGGAACGTACCCAATTGCAGAGCCGCTGCCAGCGCTCGCTGGCTGCCTTCGACCAAGCGAGGCTCTCCCCTGCTTGCAGGCAACCTCGCGGTGTTTTGGAGCTGGGAGACAGCAGAATCAGACCACTGCACATCCTACCTAGCTGCCCGTTTCTCTCTCTGCTCCTCGGGACTGATCCTTGTGGATCATTTGCGAGGCCAGAGGAAGTAGGCAGCCACCTGGCAACGCGCAGGGCAGCACGGGAGTCTCGTAGTTCCCACTAGAAGAGGCTGTACTTTTTCCTCTTTCCTTCAAGCCCAAGCGTTCATGACCCATAGGCAGGGACTGGTCCATGGGGGGGATCTTTTAGCAAGACAGCAGCCTCACTCGGCGCAGAACGGAGGACAGGGCCTGGGCGGTTGCACAATCGCTGGCAAGAAACAGCCCAGAACTCGCTGGTATGAATGATCCTGCTCCAGAAACCCTTCCTACAACTTCCGCTGCAAAGCTTCTCTCCTAAATCGGGAGTGCCAGTCTGGTATTTCCCTTAGATAAGACTACACTTGAATCTGGGGCTATGCAGGACCTGTTCTGCTTAGAGCGCGCTAGATATTTTCTATTGTATCAGGTCACCAGAAATCTCTATCGTGTATTCGTTTTTCAAATCAAATACAGAAAACCTCTCTACAAGGTAGCTAAGTCTCACGCAGGTCTGGCTACGCACTGCCGAATCGTTGCGCGTTGCCGCTGACCAACGCAACCGGCAGACGGAAGGGGCAAGCTGAATTCGGTAGCCTCCTCCGGAGCCAGCGCAGGACCCACAGGCACAGAACCGCTCACCTCGTCGCGGTAGCAAGCGGCCAGAAAACTCCCCAGCCCGGCAGCCAGATTTCCTGATCTTACTATACTGCGCCAATAGCAGAGAAATGAGTCTTCTCCTTTCCTGGGACATTTTCTTCCACCCTACCCTGGGATCCGCCAGTTCTTCGTATCTTCTTTATATCTTCATCCAAGATATAAACCCTATTTTAGAGAATTTAAAGGTAAAAAACTTGGTTACGGCATCTCTCTCAAAGACGGCTGACCTTGCAGGGCTTTGCTCATCAATATAACTCACTGCACCTTCAGCCGTATCCTAGGAGGTTCGTGAGTTAGGAGGTCAGCTGTCACCCCGAAACAGTTTCCTACCTAAACCTGCTAACGGAGTCCGGGATCTTCGCTCTGTCCATCACAGAATCTTTCCTTCTTCTGCTGTTTCAGAGATCTCTTTGCCACACTTTCTGTATGACTCCTTTGCTCATCTGCTACGATTAAATCACCAGAAAAATTCATCAAGGCATTTGCAGATAACTTTTTTGTTTTTTCACTTACAGCATGATTTTTCATTTATGGTTTTGCTTAAATCCTGGGAACTAATGTTCTTTTCGATGTCTGTACAGTATTTTTCTCCGAAAAAAACATCTCTGCATTTAGTTAAAAAAAACCCTGATGCTATACGTTTTATAAATAAAATCCCTAGACTTATATTTGGATTACAATGATCTCTTGGGCCTCAACTGTCTGTCTATTCTATATATATGAAACACATCACAATAGTAACAATAAAAACAATGTCATCTAGTTTTATTCAGACAGCAAATATCTATTACCAGCTATATCTGGATATCCTTCTTTCCTCAATGGTGGGTGAAAAAAAGTCCATGGAAAATTTTACTTAAAAGAATTGGATTTTCAACATAGAAAGATATTCTGGGGAATTTTCAGTTTTACCCATTTTGTCAGTGTTTTAACTGGAAAACTAGGCACCTAAAATCCCTCACAAAAACCTCTTTTCAAAACAAAACTTAGAGTTTTGGCAGGTTGAGGTGAAAAATATTGATTTTGGTTTCAGACTAAAACTGCCAACCACAGAGGACATTTTTTTAATAAAAATAAAAAATGTCTCTTGCTATTCTTCTATTTCTCAGAAAAAAATTGCCAAACAACTTTTTCTTGCCAATTCTTATGAAAATAACCTCCCTTCAGTTTTTGACAATTTCCTTGGGATTGTGTTGCTCTGTTTCAAGTTCTTCCTTGTTTTCTTTCCGCTACCTTAATGCCAGCACTGGCGCTGAAACTTTCCTTAATGATGACATATGTTCCTCACTCATTCAGAATATGATCTAACTCTTTATACAGAGCATCTGTTTATTTATCTGTGGGACATGTGGCTAGAACATAAACTTGAATGAGCTGTGGGAAAGGCCAATTTCAAATATGAAAATAGACTAACATTGGTATAGCTAAAAACACTTTCAACTCCCTAATTTGATTACTAGTCACAGAAAATGCTTAGACAGTCTCATGACAATTAGTATAAACATTATTCTTTTCATGGGGAAAAAATATTATCATAGCTGGACAAATAAGCTGACCCACAGTTTGAAAACGAATGTCATTTAAAAATTGTCTTTGAAGGCATAATTCAGTAGTGGCCCTTAATATTCTCAGCTGTCGTAGACTATGTCGCAATTACGTCCAGCTCTAATGAATGTTTATTTATATGCACAAGGTATAAGCATTGCAAATATTGTACATATTTGACCGCAGTTTATTATGATGATATTGTATGATTGCATGTATGTAGTCATTATTATTACATGAATATTTTATAGATCAGTGTAAAATGTAATTATACCCTAGTATGTTTGCTTAAAGTCAGCGTCAACATTTTGATTGAGATTAGCACGAGACCAAGCCATTTTCTGGAAACAGACCTAAGTGTTTTGTGTCTGATACCAGAATCAAGATTTTAGGGATCATACATTATAGTAATGTTCTCGGGTTATTTGACATTTCCCACAGCTTAAATCACTTGATAGAAAGCTTTTCAAGTCAAAGACAAAAACAGGAGAGGGGGCAAAAAAGCAATATTTTGTTTTCCTGAGTGTTTAATCTCAGAAGAATCAGTTTCCAAGAGGTAGAACATTTAGCTATCGAGCATGTGCAAAGATCTTCTGCAGTCCATTTCAACAAAGGCATTTATCCATAGTCCTTGCTTGTTTCGGGGTAGAGTCCGAAATACAACAAATCTTCATATCCTGCTGTCAGGAAGAGTAAGAGATTGTTTCATTGCATGCTAATTCCTGAAGTCTAATACATCAGTTGGTTAAAAATCCTCTTTCTCTCTGAAATGTTGGAAGCTCCGCTTAATCACAAATATCACCTAAAAATGAAAGATCCAAGAGCAAATAAAATACTACTTTCTATTCTTGTTGGTGTTTACTTTGCTCCGTTGCTCACATGTCATATGTAAAGCCATTTCAGTCTCCTCTGTCAAGACAGCTAGTTTCTCTTGCAGTTTCAGTGTCTTTCTCGCGAAGCAAGACGGCAGAGAAAACATGTTTTAAAAATAGGAAAATGTGATTGTGAAACCACAAACTCGTGTTTTGTGCAGAGGAGAGGTGAGGAGGGTCAGAGAGAGGTGCTGCACAGCAATCCCTTTAATCTAAGTTTTGAATTGACAAAATCTTACCAAAGATGAAACTCTTCACTTTTATAGTCATACCAATCTCTGTATCATAACACGTACATATTTGAGCGTGTGAGTTGGTTTCTCAATATTATTCAGCTGCATAATTTCTATTTTTTCTTGTGATTCCCCATTTTCATCACCTTTCATTTCCTGGTATTGCTGCCCAGAATTGTTGATCATTTCTGAAGTACTTCTGGTGAGATCCTAAACCAGGAAGATTTCACTTTATTAATTCTCCAATGCTGCAATGCCGGGATAGAAATAACTTTCTGTTGTAACAAAAACATCGAGTCCTGCAGCTACCAATTTTTGCTGGTTCATGAGCAACATGGATAACGCTCCTGTCTCCTCACTGTATCTTCTTCATGCTGAAAGCACCTGAAACAAAAGCTGTTAAGGGGCTTTACCCATGATGTGCCCTAGCATGGAGCAGTGATTTGAACCATAGAGGCCACACCTGTGCAAAATGTCAGTGAGACAAAAGAGGGAAGGAATTGGTTGAGGGGTGGAAGTGGAAAGCAGCAAAGCCTCTGGGAGACACCGGGTCGGTGGCGTTACAGAATTAGGTTGTGTCTTTCTCCAGAGGACCGAACTAGCAGTGGTAAGGCAAGCTCCTCCAAAATACGCGACCAATCTCTTTCGGTGATGACTTAGAGAGGTTGGCCATAGTCCAGTCGCTTCAAGGCCCATAGTCAGTGCACCTTTCAGTCCTTTGGTTGCCAACAAGCTCATCAAGGAAGTGCTGTAAGGTTGTGCGGATCATTGGGAACAGTGCTAAGACCAACCGCTTTCACTTAAGACACCATTTTCTGTTTTAAACATTGGAAAAGTGAGCTGGTCTTTTGAGGAGAGAACCTCTGGTTTCTCTCTTTTTTGGGTATTGTTTGGAACATTCAAATCACTCCACTTAATTAGCTCAGCTGTTAGACTCCAACAGCAAATATTCCTGTCTGAGCTGACTGTCACATTGCTGGTTTGTTCTGTTTTGATGTTGTCCAGGGCTTTTTAAAAATGATGACAGGACAGAGGGGAACGCAGAGTGGGAAAGAAACTGCTTCTGTAGACAGGGTCACAGGTAGCCCACGTGTTGCACCCAGGAACCCTGCTGATTCTCTTAAACTGAGCTCTGAGATTTGTGTAGACCTTTTCTACTAGTTGCTCTTGTAGAAAATCTGACACTTTCTGATTGATTTATATTGTTTTGCTTCGGTGTTTATGCTTTTTAACCTTCTCTGTGTATAAAGCAGAATTCAATGGGTTCTGCAAAGTGTGTATGCCCAGCAATAACCCTGCATTGCTCCAGGTCCCGTTCCTACCAGCCTTTTGGACCCAGACCATGCCCGGATTGCACGGGGATGTGGCTGGCAGAGGTGTGTAGGAAGGCTTTCCCCTCCGAGAAACCCTCTGGAGGGAGCCATCATCAGATGGTGCAGAGTTGCATACGGCCACGAAAATCTCTTCCGAGGCTGTCAGTGGTGTGCTCCCTCGTAGGAATGGATGGATTTTGTTGTCTTTTTGAAAAAATTTTTTTGTTTGGAAAAGTTCTAGCAAAGAAAGCAGGATTCATCTTTGTCTAAAGTCCTTCTAACTCACGTCGGCTCACGAGGCTGAGATGGCTCCTGGGCATTTGGACTGAAACCACCAGTCAAGGTGTTTGTGACCGCTTCTGTGCAGTGCCTGGCATAGGCACTGTAACACATGGATTTACCCATGGGAGAATACCCAGACTCAGCGTCACTGATCTTCCCCTCCAACAGGCCACCAGCTAGCAAAGCCTTTTGGTGTAACGGGCTGATTTCAGCACTTAACTCCATTACCTTGCTACTGTCATCTGTTGTCATATTCCCTGCATAGCCAGCACTCTTTTAGCTTCAGCTGTCAAGCGCTTGGCTCTTCTTGTTTTTAATTTTTCTATTCTCTTCCCTGTTTCAAATCACAAAGTTTTGTCCTCGCGAAGGACAGTCTTTTTCTCACTGTGCTACTGCTTGTTCTGCAGCTGAGTCTTGCCCTGATGTTTGCCTAGCGCTTCGCATCTCAGGCGCAATACCCAGAAATGGAATGCAACATGCTCCCTCCTTATTATTATAGATTGATGGTGAAAGGAGTGCTCCATGTAAGATTCTAATCAGGAAACTGCAGCAAGTTTATGAGCAGTATATATCTCTCTTAATTTGTCCAGCAATGAAAATATGGTTGGCAGGGAGAAAAAAAGAAAACTCCTTCTCTCTCACCAGTGCACTTTCTAACATGAAAGAAAGGATTTTGAATAAAGTGGCAATATGGATGCATTTGAAACTGCGAAATGTGATTCTTAATTGCTCATGATTGTCTCTCAAACAACTGGTAGGTTAACCACGGCAGGCTGGCAGCCTGTACTAACTGACAATCAATATTGTTGAAACGCAGAACCTTTGCCTGCGAGATACAAAAACATTTCATTTTCAAACACTACAGGACATCTGCTTCTGGAGAGAAAAAGTTGCTTCTTCTCAGCAATATGCACCGACTTGTAACTTATTTTTCCTCTTTGCTCAGAGGAAACAAAAGTCTTCTTTATACCATATCCTTTCCACTAATCTGGCAGCTATCCAGTGTGGGTTTAAACAGATGTTCTGGAAAAAAATATGGCATATACAAATGAGATGGAATCCAGCAACTCAGTCATGGATTATTACAGATATAAAATACTGAGGGCTAAATTCTTCCCAGATACACATTCCATACAGCATTTGGCACTAGATGTAAGAACAGCACACAAACAAATCATTAATACCCTCATTATAATAATGATTATATATTTAGCAGAAAGACCCCAGGCTGGATCAAACCCTTTGCATTAAACACTGTACAGATGCACGTTCAGGCTGAGAGTTTACATTCAAATGGCTGTCTGCAGCAAAGACTGAGATAGGTAAGTAACTTCGCTTTTACATGTTTACAGGATTAAGCCCCACACGTGATTATATTATTGGCAACAGCAGGCATTTCTTACTTTCCATGCTACAGCCTTTGAATAAATCACACAGTAACGAATGATTTGATGTTAAAGGGAAAGAATTTGAGTCTTGCTGCATGTAAGTTTACTAAGCCTAAGGGCTGCCACAGGGTTATAAGCTCAGAAAAGGTAGAAATTATATGGACACCCACTGCATAAATGCATATTACAAACAATGCAGTGAGCCTGATAGCATTATCTTTTCAGGCCGAGGTAGAAACACTTCCTTACACATGGGGCAGCCACGCTTGTTCTACCAGCAGAGAAGCACCTCCTTGCTTTTGGCTCTGTGGCTGCGTAACACGTGCACGGCAGGGTACGTCGACCCAAAGGGCAAAGCCAAAACACGGTGGGCTGCATTGTACGGTCCCCGGGTCTCAGCGGCACTCTACCCCATTTTTAATGGTCCTAACAATATAGTAGCAATTAAACCCAATACTTGTGGAAACTAGCTCAAAATGAGCTTTTTTAAGCATTCACAAAGGACATTTGATTACCTGAAAATTAATTCTGTTTCCTATTGTTCTTAATGCCAAACAACACGAAATGAAAGATGTCGGGGAAATACCAGGGCGGGAAGGACTCATTTGTCCCCGTCTTCCCTACTGCTTGCTTTTCTTTTCACCCTCTAACTTCTCAGCATTTCATCAACTTTGGAAAAGTTACAGGGAGATGAAAGCACAGCAGAATTCTAGCTTTTCTACCCTTGCACATTTTGAAATAAGAGTTGGCTTGATGAGTTAGAATAGAAAAATAATGAGAAAATGTAAATGGGGGAAACAGAGAACTAGGCAACTCTCTTTTTTTTCCCAGGAGTGAAGGAAACACTAAACATCAGAAATTCAGGAAACGCAACAATATCAGAAAATTACAATTTAAGAAATGTCACAAACAGTGCTGGAAAAGCTGCTGCGTTTGAAACGCCAGGAGAGGAAAACAACCTGCGCATTGCTTTTCAGAAGTGCGAAAAGTGTGTACTTTCCTTTTTCCACTGCTGTCTGTTGCTGCTAAGCATATTTTTTCACAACTGATGCAAAGGTCCAGACTCCTCCAGTGGGAGAACAGATCGGCTCGAGGTGGGCTTCACGTCCCAGGGACAGACGTACTGGCGCTGGGAGGGTGGAGGCCCCGGCACTGCCCTTTTCCAGCGCCCGTGCTGCACGCAGCTTCCCAGCGACACACGCTGCTCTATTTACGTATTTACTTAAATACGTATTTATGCCACTGTACAAATGCTGGTGAACAACCACACAAATATGGTTTCATTACATATGCTTGAGCAATTTTAACAATTTTAACTACAGAAGAAAGAGCTAAATTGGACACACGAGCTGACTGCTGCAGCTTGTCAGGTTCTAGTTATAAGCTCAAGAAAGCGAGGCTTAGCGTATCCTCCCTAAGCAAGAGAGCAATTCAGACTTAATGGGTTATTTGATGATATTTGACTCTCCTTCTATATGAATAACATCTGCAAATACACTGAGAGTCTTTGGAATTGTTTTTGGTTTGAAAGAATTCGTTATTTACAGTATTTCAATAAGTCACACCCTCGTTTGCTGCTTTGGCTGGTCACAATGTCACGTCTGAGCCTCTCCATCCCCTGCCTTGAGAAATATCGTTCTTACAATAATCAGGTGTTTTCTACAGAAACCTCCAAAGACAACAGGAGAGAACTCTGACGCTATAAACCTACTGCTGGGGGTTAGAAATCAGGATGATACCAGAGCAGGGTTAGATGTCAAAAATTAAATGAAGAAAAAGATCCGATTTCTGAAGCTCCACTGGTTGTGTTTAGATTTCTCAGTGGTGGCCAGCCCTATGTTAGGCTAGTTCACACATGCTTCCTGCCCCATGTCGGTGCAGCCACATGGCTGCTGTAGCAAAGCCAACAACACAGGCAACTTTAAGCATCCCAGCAATGCCAAAGTCTCCTCCCAAAGAAAGGTGACTGGTCTTTCTAGGAAAAAGCCTAGGAAGAATTGTTTCCTTTTTCCAGACCAGTTAAGTCACAGCAAGGCATTATGAGGAAGACGCTAGAAAAATCAGTGGCTACCACACCTGTCTCCATGATCTCCACCATACACGTAGAGAGCTTCTGGAACTGCCACCAGAAGAAGACACAAAGCAAGCTCTCTCCCCTATCACGATGTAGAGATAAGAATATAAAAAAGGGCCATCCTGGGTCAGACGAAAGGTTCACCTCATCCAATATTTTATCTCAACAAAAACAATGGGGACAGGGAGGGATGAATATAAGAGGGCAAGCAAACAGTGATACTTGATACTTGAATATTCTTCACATGGCCAGCACTTTGTGGCTTTCTAAGCCAAAAACGTTGCATCGTATTTTAACAACCTTTGGTGAACTTATTGACCATGATATTTTCTAGTGGCCCTACAAGACCATGCATAGTTTCAGCACTCAGAAGGTCCTGTGGCAAGGAGAGCCACAGCTTAGCAATGGTTCTCTAAAGGACTGCCTCCTTTCATAAATCTTGAACCTGCTGCCTTGCTAAATTTATCTGATGTCCCTGGTCCTTCCTTCTACCGGAAGAGAGAGGAGAGGATTGAACTCCCCACCCTGATCCCAATCCTGTAGCTATCTCCCTGAGCCCCCTCGCGCTGAGGCTCTAAGAGCTGCTGCTGTGCGATCCCCTGGAGGCTATGTCAGCGTGCAGGTCTACAGCCTATGAGTTTGGACACTAGGTCTTGGATCTGGCATGGTCCAGGACACAAACTTAAGAACAGCCTCCTGTTTGTTATAGTCGTGAGCCTCACCCAGTCAGTCTGGTTTAACTCCTCAGAGCCCGTGAGGAGCTCAGATACGCAAGAGCTAGGCACCACATGAACGCCAGCAGTGTATCAGGCAGACAGATCAGCCCTTACACCACCACTCTGCATGTATTTACAAAGACAGTAATGTTTCGCAACAACAATTTTTCCACAAATTGCCCCCCATAACCTGCTCATTACAGGCGTTAACGTAAGCGACCTTAAAAGAAGCTCCAGAAGTGTGTGGGGACTGAGGAAGAAAGTCCCAGAAAAGACATCTGGGCAGTGAGAGGTGGGAGGGAGGCACATGCCCGTACGCACCGTCACCAAGCTGCCTGAAAAGAGAACTAATATCATTTGTGTGGGATTTTCCTCCCCCTCCCGCAGATCAAAAGGACAGCAGCAACGCAATCTGCTGTTTGTGTAGGAAATGTGTCAGAAGAGGGAAGGAGGGGATACACATGGGAACATCTGCTCTAAGAAGCCACTTGAAAATTAACCATTTAGGTCCCGATCCAGCAGGCACCTGCTTGGTGTTAAGCACGTGAGTAGCCTCAGTGACACTGGGGCTGCACACGTTCACGGCACCTTCTGCAAAGTGTCCGAGGAGCATTAGGGCCTGGCGCTGTGGGCTGCTTCCCACCAATCCTTCCCCTGGGAAATGGGCTGGGCTCCTCCAGGCGGAGTGGAGCCTCTTCCTGCTCCTGGTGGGTGGTTACGCACATGGGTCACTCCATTGGCTGTGTTTAAGATGTGGAAAAGTTTGTGCACGGCCAGATTTACTCATATCCATGCAGACGCACCTGAACAAGTCAAGGATTGCAGCTCTGCTTCCTGAATACTTGGTGCTACAAGCAGTGTGTGGGGCAGACAGGAATTTAATATCTCATTTATCAGACTTCAAGCACCTAAAAAACCCATCCTCCTGCTCCGCTTGCTGTGCGCTCGTTCGTTTTGCCTCAGCTGAACCTTGCAGCATGCAGCTGGCTCTGGCACCTTTTTAGGAAGAACTCGTTGCACAAAGTTAAAGTTGGTGTCAGCGCACCATGGATTTTCTCTTTTGTCCATGACCATTACAGGTGCCCTGGTCACTCACAGCTGTCTCTTTTGCCCTTTACACAAAAACTTGTTGCCAGAATAAAATGTGAATAAAATATTTGCTGACTTGACTTTGTAACACCGCCATGCACCAAAATAAGAATAGCAGAGGAAAAAAAAAAAAAAGTTGTATTCTTTCTTCCTTCTGCCCATAAAATTAAAAACCCCACATTGTCCCAGAGCAACAGAGTCTAGCACAAAAGGGAAAAAACAGCCCCGTGTTGTTCTAGGCCACAAGCCAAAACAACTTGTGCAAGTTTGTGCTGGCAACAGTGTTCTCAGGCAGAGGGTCTGCGTTCAGCAGGGCTGAAGAGTCATAACTACCTACCCTGCCTCCCAGCTCATTGAGTCACCTTCCTGTTATCCCTCTGCTACCCTAAACCTCCCACACACTTAGGCAAGGGGTTTTTTATTTATTTTGTTCTTCCACTAAAATCTGTCCCATGATTGTCATTTACTACCCCGGGGTGGCATTACGGAAGACTGCCGTCTCTGTGAAAACATCAACCTTAACCCATTTCTGGATGCAGTCCAACAAATCTTTACCCACAGAAATACTTTTAGACAAGTATTCAAGTCAACAGGATTCCTTGCATGAGTAAGGGATTGCGGGATTTAGCTTTTACCCATCTTATTTTTCCAGTAAATAAAATGTACTTTTTTCAGCCTCTACAGAACGTCACCATTTTTATCCTTTTGCTGCTCTTCTAGATGTTGTCTATATCCCCAGAGTTCCCTATCGCTTCAAGCACCGTTTAACTTGCAATTTTTTTCTGTCCAATCTCTCCTCAATCTAAATCTCTCTACATTTGTCCACCTCACTTGTAGAGAGGAGTTAAATCACCAGGCTGATCTCCCAGCTGGGAGGCAGACAGAGATTGTTTGGATTTCTGTTTCTGCATCAGGACCTGTCTTCCCTGTATTGATTCTGAATCAAATGCAGCATCAGAAGAGGAAAGTTCAGATGTAACTCACAATATCCAAACAAAAACTAGCTGATCTCAAAAGGACATCTGCTTTTCTTTCCTTTCACTGCGTTCTCACAAGTTTAGTCTAAATGCAAGTAGGCACAAATCCTTCTCCCTATTCACTGCTAAGACACAGCCCAGAGCTCAGGAGGGTCTTAGTTACAAAGATGTAGTTTGAACACTGCTCCGGACTTGAGCTGGAGGCTGCCTCTGCTTCACCCAGCTGAAAATGAGTACTTAGCCATTTGGACTATGGAATTAAAACCAGGTGCCTTTACGAAGAGCAGCACATCATTCTTGTGTATGCTGCTGGCTACAGAAACTAAGGTCCTATACTCGTGCTAGCGCATGGACTGGCTAGGCCCATCCTCAAGTCCAGGACCTGAAGGTTAGTCCAACTAGCAGAGATGTAAAAACCATGGGGTTTTGGCCCACTGCTATTTCTTCCACAAAATTTCCTAGTGCATTTAGATTTATTTTTAGTTCAATCCATTTTTAGTTTTCTGCAATGAACTCTCCGCATTAGTGTCAACTGCTGTGAAAACCCTTTGTATACAGAATGAAAAATATTGTCACCAGCACCATTTCCATGACAATGATCCATTCATCCCTTCCTCCTTTGACTGGGTAACATCCTACCAGTAAAGTCTGCAGGTCCCCAACAGGTGATTAGTATTCCAGGTCATTTCCTTTCACTGATTAACTATTAGAGGCTGACCTCCAGTTAAGCACAGTGTTGAATGTCTTTTGGAAACCCTTTTTCCAAATGCTCTTTAAGAAGTGTTACCAGGTTTGCCAGACAAGACTGACGCTTCACAAAAGCATGAAGAGTACTTCTTAATGAACCGATATTTTTCCAAAAGGTTTCACACATTTCCTAACATCTCTACGATCCCATATTTTGAGGCATTTGGTTTCCAAGGGCAAACTACTAAAAACCTTCTCCTCCACAGAAGCTGGTAGGGTTAAGGCTCTCCAACATGTTGCAGGAGAAGCTCAGTAACACAAGGAATTCACTAGATCTTAAATTGCAGCCTGAACCCCTGATGCCCTGAGGTCTGTCACTTAGCTAAGCGGTGAAGTCTCGATGCAGGAGCAAAGTGTCCAGTATACAACAAGTACAGGACCTCAGATCAAAGCTCTTTGTCTTCCACAGGTGGAGGGTCTACCTACAACTAAATTTAAACCTACTCCATAGCTTCATAGGGTCCCTTCCCTGTTACCGCCCCTTTACCTGGGTGCTAAGTATTCAACTCCCCATAGGCCCAGCAATACAATCAGCTCTGAGTATCCAACACTGGTGGACTCAGCAGAGCAGCAACTCAGCAGACATACTCCTAGGCTTAATGCTGTTCATATATTTTAGTGATTCATTAGACCAGGACTTAATACTGAGAGTCTAATTGAGACCCAAGTTCCACATTCATTTCCAGAGCAGTAAAAGGCAAGTTATGTAAACTCACAGCAAGTACTTCTTCTTTTACCAGAAAAACAAGATAAAAGCATAAAACACATCCACAGGCAAAACAGTGAAGGAGGAGAACAAGAGCTTTGGCAGGCAGTGCGTAAGAGAAGGAAGTCTAGAAAGATATTTTTATTTGCATTTCTTAGGACTTTCCCTCCACCTGGAATACATTAGAGGAAAGTAAAGAGACCAGTGTGATGGCTACTACACAGGCCTAAGACAACAGCAGCTCTTTGTGCCTAGAAAAACAGTCTGTCTTGCTCTCCCCATTCCCAGCCTCCTGTTTCTCTCTTCGCTGCCCAGATGCTGAACTTCTCTCAGAAGTGCACGTTTGGCACCCAGGCTCCTACGGACGTCAAGCAGAGGCTGGGTGAGAGGCCAGCTCCTCTCTGCACAGAGCTCCCACAACCACCCCAAAATCATTCCCATCCTGTGCTGCTTCCCCCAAATCTTCCTCCCACCTCCTCTGACTAAACTGAGCGGGGTGGCCGCAAAGAAAGGTTGAGATGTATGGTGAAAAGGACAGATGCCTGGGCTGAAGCAGCTAAGTATGTTTAAAAACTGGCAGCTTACCTATCCGGACAGAGAAATCAGCTTTTTAATGGAAGAAGCGTGGCTCCATGAGCCAAGGAGGAAGGTCTAGTCCCAAGGGATGGTGCGAAGAAAAAGAAGAAGGGGGGGGGAAGAAGAAAAGGGGGGGAAGAAGAAAAGGTCCAGGGAGATTTGGGGGAGACAGTGCCATGGGGAGCCCTCCAAATTACTGAGGGTCTTGAAGGTGGAAGCAAGGAGCTTGGATTTGATTCAGGAAAAGACAAAAGTATGAAGTAGTAGTAAAGGTGATTGCTGCAGCCATCTGGATGGATTAGAGAGAGTAAACGTGTGCTTCATTAAAGCCATCTATGAAGAGACTGTAGCACCCATGGTGTGAACTGTGTAGCATGTGAGTGAAAGTTTTTGCATGGGGAATGGAGAAAGTGAGATGTTTGGTTTTTTTTTTTTTTTGACTTGCATCTAGGTGCTTATGTATATTTATATTTGCTCAGCTAGGTTGATTTGGAGCCCCTGTGGAAAAGCAAAAATCAAGGGAGGACCAGAGATTATTATGTGCCACTTCTCAGACCCCACATGTGGAAAGATGGAGTCTTTATGACCCGAGGGACTGCAGATTTATCTAACAAGGATCACAGCCAGTACTCTAAGCAAATGTGTGGCCAGCCCTGCAAGTCACAAGAGAGGAACTGATCCCACCTAAGAGACCTTTTATGGACGGCAAGATAGGTGTATCACCTCTCTGCCTTACAAAACCCAGGGTAATAGTTGGAGGTAATGTTGACTTATCCCGGGACAAAACATTTTCTGAGCAATTGCTGCTAAAGCTAAGTTGGCACCAGAAGGTCACTAGGACTAAACCTTCTTATTATAGGTTATATTTTTGCCTAGCAAGTATTTCCATTGTAAGATTTCCCGATTCTAACATAGCAAAACACTTCTGCAATATTTAGCCCTGTTTTCTTTGGGCAGTTACTAAAATAAAGTGCCTTGTTGACACAATATATTATTTGCTCGCAAATAGAACAATGCCAGTTAAAAACTTCTTAATAATATATCTGCAACTCCTTGGCAGATTGATTGTAAATAGCCTGGACCCTAGCTGTGCTACTTAGCTTATCGGAGAATACATCAGTTTCTGATTTAAAGAGTTTTGTCTGGGCCTGATAAATTTTGTGCCTGGTCCCAAAACAGACACCAATTTTATCTTTTACTATTCACTGTTACTTACGGTTTTTCATTGTCATTTTCTATATACTCTACTACAAACTTCCATCCACTTGTTTCTTTATAACATAGGCTCCTATATTTCCTTCCTGGGGGTGGATGGATGGATAAATAAATAAATTGAATATTAAAAAGGAAACAATTTGCCTAACTGTATTAGATGTTTTTACAGTAAATGTACATGATATTTGGAATGCAAGCAATGAAACCACAGCAACATTAAAACATGGCGGCCAGGATGATGAGCAAGGGTGAAAGAGGAAAAAAACTCCCAAAGAGGAGAGTGTGCCTTATCAATGCCATGCAAATTTCCTTTACCGCTACAAGCCAAGAAGTGTGTGCCCTCTAAGGAAAAAACAATACATTTTTAAAGGCGGAAAAAGTACCTTCATTTACAATTTCTAGAACTCCGAAACACAGCAGTTTGCATGTAACCAAAGCAACCAGAAGTTGAGGGTGAGGTAAGCTGAGAGTGAAACTACGAAGGATGGCTAAGAGGTACCCGTCTTCCAGTGTTAGCAAGAGAGATACGGTACAGATGTGACAGGAATGCCTGCCTGGTTCGGGTATGGATGTTGCTAGACCTTATTGGGTAGCAGAACATGACCTACGCCAGCGGTACCTCTACAGAGTCCTTTGTGCCCCTGACACATGCTTCTAGATTGGTGTGTCCTGACTGATAGCCATGGTGGAGAAAATACAACAAGTAAATACATAATATGTAATACAGGGAGCCTGTCCATTTGACAACAACAGGATGATTCGACAGTGGAGATGTAAGCTCCTGGCTGACACAGTATGTGCTCACGAATAGACCAGTGCATGCAGGGTCTCGTGATCAGGGAGAAATCACCAGGACAGGCCTAAAACAAATAGCACTCTCCTAGGCACGCTGCTTAGGCGGATGGCTGCAATGTATGCTCCGAGTAACGCGTGGAATTGCAACAGTGCAAGGTATTGCTTCCTTGAGCCTTGTATGATGGGCTTGCAAAGGATCTTTGGGAAGGTCATGCCCAAGCTTTATGGCTTGACTGCACGCTGACCTCGGATGTGACTGGAATGTAAGTACTGGAATAGACTTCAAATTGGGATAGCTCCACAGATGCCGGTGGCAGCTCCTTCACTTGGCCCCATGTGGTTCAGCGTCCTTTGGGGTTAAATTCCTCCCTGTTTCTGAGTGGGGAATGAAGCATTCAGTCCTTCTAAGGTGTGCTGCACTCTGCATGGGAGAAATGAACCTTTGAGAAAGTTTGGAAGAACTTCTGCAAATAAACCTTGCTGTGACCAATACGCTTAATAAAACTTCAATTCCCGCAAGTCATAAACCATCTCAGTCCCTGCCTCTCCCTCTGAAACGCGACTGGACTACCACAAAGTTGAAGCCATACAAAAAAAGAACATTAAAGCACTGAAACCACGTGGAAGCAAACACAAGGAGGCTTCTACCCAATGAGGTGAGAGAAAAAACGATTAAATCACATGAAAAACCTGTTGCTGCCACTTCTGCATTTGGCCAGCAAAGAGGGATAGAGAGGCCCCACTTGGTAAACATATACTCTTGTTGGATCAAAGGGGTAAGAATGGAAGCGAGTCCTCAGGCTGCATGGAGCTGATCCAGTTGGTTTTTCGACTAATTTCTGTGGGCTTTGGCTAGCATCCAGGCAGCACAACCAACCCAGTCCACGGCTAGCCTTGCGTGGCAAATAAAAGCCCTGCCATCACCACCGATTTCTGCCCTCAATCTGCTCTCCTAAACTTGTATTCTTTCCTCAGCCCTAAAACGCTCGCTGGCACCTAGGAGGGTTTTGGCTGGACAGCTAAGCACGTCACCGCGCGACGACCCCGGACACGGTCGCCCCCGACGTTTTCTCTCGCGGTACCCGTTCACGTAGCGGCGAGAGCCATCCCCACGCTCGGTGACGGGGTGGTCGCCGTCTCCCCCTCGCGCGCGGACGCCGGCCAGAGAGTTTCGTGTTGGCTGGAGCAGTCAGGCAGCTGCCGCCTGGCACCTTTCCCTCGGGGAAGGACTGAAAACGGAGCCTCCTTCTCAGCTTAATACTAGGAGAATCTGCAGACGGCCAAGGGTTCAGAGGGCAGAGATGAAAGGGGATCGTTTGGTTATGATTTCGTGCTTTCATGAGGGCCTTCAGAAACGCAGGTGCTTTCAGAGTAAAGTTTCTGGGGTAGTTCTTCCTGTTGCCTTGCCTCCAGTAATCATTGAGGGCTTGTTTACATTAGAGTCGCACTACCAGTATTTTATACAACTGTAGTTAAATCAGTACAACAATTGTATTGTATCTATCGTTACCTTGGCGTGAAGGCGAGTGCAGGGTTTCTGGAGCCCTTACAAAAAGCAAGCAAACAACGTGCAAAATAGAGACCTAAAGAAAACGGGAATGCTGTTGCATTTTTTGTGACATTTCATACTCGGCAACAACTATAGTTACTGTAAAATTGTAATTGGTTTACTAAAAATAAAATACTGTTGGATTGTAGATGATTATTACTAGCTTTTAGAAAGCAAATAGGAATTAAATCCTTGGTTCTTTTTTCATTTTCTTTTTCCTCCCTGTATTATTAAAGAAGAGGGGGGGGAAAGAACAACGATTTACACAAAATAAGGGATTTATGCCGAGCGTCATAGCTCTTATAAATACAAGAGACTAATTAATACTGCCAGTGTACAAAGACAGAGAAACTCTGCGAGTCAACACATCCACGCAGAATAACTTCAGGGGAACTGTGCTCGCACTTCTGGGAAGAAAACACTTCACTTTTGGAAGAGTCTGTGTTATCAGGCTGTGACTAAGGAATAAGACTTGTCTTTAAAAAGCACTGAGAGTTCCCATTCCCAGATTGTGTCTGTGACTGTGGACAAACAGATAAAGCTCTCGGCTTTCCTGAGCAGGGACAAATTTAACCCCAGGACCTCTAATTCTCTTGCTGGAGTAGGGCACCTCCACGTTCTTAGGCCCAAGTTTCCCAGTTTAACAGCACGGAAAACAATATTACCAAACACCAGAGAAGAGCCTTATGAGGATGCCATCATTAATACTCAAAAACCACCCAGTTGCCAAATGTCTTGGCAATTAGTGCCAATTCAGTTAACTAATCGAGGTGAATCCGGTTCGTAAGAGAAAAGCGGTTGCCAGCGATATAGATCCACGCTTCTGTGAAAAGAGCCTACAGGTAAAATATCAAAGTGGATTGAATTAGCAATAAATATTTCAATCAATAAAACTGACGTTTTAAGGTGCTAATGCTACCATTGTGCACTGTAAGAGATGTATGTACATAAAAAAGTTCCTGTCCTGCAGATGCCATAATCCAGACAACCTAAACGAAGGAAAAGAAAGGACTTTCTCTGCTTCACTTGCTGGAAGCTAAAGCATGGACCAGATTCCTGACCGAAATCACACAGGGTGCTTGCAGCAGAGCTCTGAAGTGACCTTACACGTTCGGGTCCTCTCTCCGCTTGCTCAGACCTAACAATATTGTACAACTCATCCCTTTTGTTCTTAAGCATAGCAAAATATATATGTAAAACCAATCTAGATCGGGTATCCTAACGCAGTGCTGCAGATCTGAGGCCATCTTTACCTCCGATCCCCACTGTTACACATGTTCGTAGCCCACAGGCTCCGAGGACAATTCACAACAGGGATATTAATTCCCTGTCGGCCCAAGTCCAACTTTCAGCAGCGTAAGGGAGAAATCCTGCGCTCCAGCGAAGCCAGTGGGAGTTTTGCCACGGATTTCAGCGGCGCCCAGATTTCACCCTGCGTGCTCCGGTGGGAACTGTGGATGGGCCCCAGCAGGCCCGGAGCGGAGCGTGCTACAACACTTTTTACTCTAAAGGAGTTCACTTTTGATGGGATTACAGCTAATTAAAATTTAAAATTCAAATTAACTATCGAAAAGGTCATCTTGAAAATCCGTAGGCATCTGGTATTTATCAGCTGACACACAACTAAAGATAAATCCGAGGAAGCATGCCACCTTTCCCAGTGTCGCCTTTCACTCCATCCCCGCCGAAAGCCGCGCGGGGAGGGGGACGCCCGCGCGGGGCGACTTCCGCGGGCGCGCAGCGCTGCACCCCGGCCCCGGGCGCGCTGCCGGGGCGAGCGGTTCGCTTGAGGGCAGCGGAGCCCGGCGCCTTCCTCCTCCTCCTCCTCCTCCTCCGGCGGCGGCACGTCCGGCTGCAGCGCCCCGCGGCTGTGCGCGCCCGCTGCGCGGCGGCGCAGCCCCGGCGCGGAGTTGGGAGCGGGACGGGAGGAGGAGGAGGAAGGAGCAGTGGGGAGGAGGCAGCGCGCAATCGGCACCGGGGCTGGCCAGGGCGGCGGGGGCTATTGTGTGCACCAGACGGGGACACACACACACACTCACACTCTCACTACACACACACTCTCACACTCACACTACACACACACACACACCCCGCACACGCACACGGCTCGGAGAGAAAGTATCGCGAGAGCGGCCGGCCAACAACCTGCTCCGGCACACCGCCGCGCCGCCGGCCCCGCGCCGCGCCCGCACCCGCGCCGCGGCCGCGCAGGGGCGCGCAGCGCGCACATGCCCACGCCGCGCCGCGCCGCCGCCCGCCGGTGAGTACCGCGCAGCCCCCGGCGGAGAGGGGCGGGAGGGGGGGGGTGTCCGCCGCCGCCGCCCCCCCCTCCCCTCCCCTCCCCTTCGGGGAAACTCCTCCCTGCAAAGTTGGGCAGCGGGGGCCGGGGGGAAGCAGCGCGGAGCCGCTCCGCGGGTTCCCCCCCCCGCCCCCGCCGCGGAGCCGGCGAAGGTCACGGCGGCGCTGCGCGGCCACCGGGCTGCGGGGAGCAACTTTGCGGCGGGAGGTGGGGTCGGAGCCGGGGAAGGTTGGGGGGGGGAGTGAGGGTGGGGGGGGCGGGCTCGGGGCAAGTTTGTAGGATTTAATCGCTGGCTATAAATGGGGCTGCTGGAACTTTAAAAGGCAGCAAGCTGTGGTTGGCTGGTAGCGAGATTTGGAGGAACATATGGCATTAAAAGGAGCACAGCTGGAGGTAGCATTTCCATCGCGGTGAAGTCAGAGCAGCTGACTCTCCAGCTTGCGGTGTAATTAGCAAACCGAGCACTCCTCCTTCCCTCCCTCCCTCCCTCTCTCCCCGCCTGCCTGCCTGCCCGCCTCCCTCCTCGCCTGGCTCGCACTCGCGCACGCACCCGCGCCGCGCCGCGCTGCCGCCCGCCCGCCCGCCCGGCTCCGCGGCCGCGGCCGCCCGCCGCGCCCCGGCCCCGGCCCCGCGGCCAGGTAAGCGCCCGCCGCGCCGCGCCCCGCCGGCAGGTAGCCGGCTGCAGCCCCGGCCCTGCCCGCGCTGCCTTTATGCCTCTTATTTTCCTCCTCCGCCTGTTATAACTTAGAGGGAAACTTTCTTTCATTTTTTTTGTTCCTTTCTTCCTCCTCTTTTCTTTTTTTCTCTCTTTTTTCTTTTTTTTTTTTTGCATGCGTCTCCTGGGGTCGTGGGTCCTGCTGCTCGCTCTCCCTCCCTCCCCAGCCCTCCTCCGTAGCCGTGAAAATGCCGCTTTCCCAGCACGAGCTGTGAGTGTTTTGTTGTGGTTCCGTGCAGAACGACTGAGGATAAAGTTTAAATGCGTGTGTGTGTGTGTGACGTGGGTTATGTGCTTTATTAAGAGATGCCTCGAGTTAGCGTTGCTGAGAAGACAACCTAGGAGTTTACGCTTTTCTCTTTTTTTTTTCTTTCCTCCTTTTCTTGTCTTAATTTTATTAAAGCTCTTAGTGGGAGAAACAAAGGTTGGAGGGGCTGCTGCTTTACTAGCTTTTGTTTACTTACAATCAAGTTTTTCCTGTTCGGAGCAGGTGCGAAAAGATGAGAAGCATGTTGTGTTTTTTGTTGGGTGTTTTTTTTTTTTTCCCCTTCCCCCCCCTCCTTTAATAAAACTATTACAGACAATTAACAGTAAACGTTATCTCCAAGGCTGTTTCTTTGGCTTGTGTTACCAAAAAGCTGATCTGTTTGTTACAGCTGCTAGGAGGCTTTAGTTTACAGTAGCATTCAAGTTTTTCCTGTTTTGAACAGGTTATGAAGGAAGAATGGAGTTTCCAGACCATAGCCGCCAGTTGCTGCAGTGTCTGAGTCAGCAGCGTCACCAGGGCTTCCTGTGTGACTGTACTGTTTTAGTTGGAGAAGCTCAATTCAGAGCTCACAGAGCCGTTCTTGCCTCTTGCAGTATGTACTTCCATCTTTTCTACAGGGACCAGTTAGACAAAAGGGATATTGTGCATCTGAACAGTGACATTGTCACAGCCCCTGCCTTCAGCCTGCTGCTCGAATTCATGTACGAGGGAAAGCTGGAATTCAACAGCCTCCCGGTCGAAGATGTGCTGGCTGCGGCGAGCTACCTTCACATGTATGACATTGTGAAAGTCTGCAAGGGCAAGTTGAAAGATAAAGAATTATGTCCGGAGGAGAAGATGAGCGATGAGGTGGCTACTTTGGAGAAAGCAGAGCATTTCCTAGACGTGGGGGTGCCCCTGGTCCGCGAGTTCGACCCGGGAAACAAACAGAAATTCGGCGTCGCAGAATACGACAGAGCGGCAGGCAAAGAAAAGGTCAGCAGTCACCCCGCCTGGTCCTCCGATCATCTAAGTGTCAGCTCTGTGCCGACAGAGGCAGAATCGTGCGCCGCAGCAGCTGGAAAAACAAAGGCTAATGTCAATAGTTCTGCAGGACCTTTGTCCCAAAGGTCTGTTAACCATAGCCTGGCTCCGAGCGATGTGGACTGTGCTCTGGATTTGTCTTTCAAGCCTGTGCCTGGGAGAGATTCCTTACACCCCTCCTATGTCTTTGGACAGCTGGCTTCCGACAGCCAGCAGCAGGGTACCGAGCCACTTGTTAAAGATGAACAAGACTTGCTGTCAGATCAGGAGGACGGCGAAGCCAGGAGTCCGGAGAGTCAGCATTTTGGGAATTCAGCCAGAAGCTTAGTGACAGGGTTAGGACACATGTTCGCGGGGAATGGCAGTTCTCATGCGCGGGAGGAGGATCTAGATCAAGAGCGAGACGAGAGCGAGGACGACATGGATTCGTCGGACATCTCCTCCTCAGGTGTGCTCGTGCCGCCGGGGCATATCTGCATTTGCCCCCTCTGTAGCAAAGTGTTTCCGAGCCCGCACATCCTGCAGCTGCACCTGAGCTCCCACTTCCGAGATAAGGACGGCTCACGGACCAGGCTGTCGCCGGACGGGTCGGTGCCCACTTGCACGCTCTGCGGAAAGACATTTTCCTGCATGTATACCTTAAAGAGACACGAAAGGACCCACTCGGGCGAGAAGCCCTATACGTGCGGCCAGTGCGGAAAGAGCTTCCAGTATTCCCACAATCTGAGCCGTCACGCGGTCGTGCACACCAGGGAGAAGCCCCATGGGTGCAAGTGGTGTGAGAGACGGTTTACGCAGTCGGGGGATTTGTACAGACATATCCGCAAATTTCATTGTGGCCTTGTAAAGTCCTTGGTTGTCTGAGACGCATTCTTATTACCTTGTCTCTTATTCTTAATTTTTTTTCCCCTCTCACCCCTTTTAAAACAAAACAGGAAAAAAAAAGGCAGCATCTCTTTCCCCCCCCCCCTTCTTTTTTCCTTCATTTATTTTGGTGATATTCACTTCAGGTATATGATCTTTAAAAGATGCAGAGGTATACACTCCAGAGGCCTTTTAATGCAATCCGTCGACCTCTCCATCTCCCCCACCTTTTCCCTGCCGCCTTCCCTTTCCCAGCCCTGTCCTTTAGGTCTTTTCATGTGCACTCGTGTTACATTATTAATGTGAAATGATCTAAGTAATTCTGCAATGATTTAGCTTCTGTTTTCATGCTGGAAGTACTTGCTTTGTGGTCAGGGTTTTTTTTTCCTGTTTGTTCTTTTTGTTTTGTTTTTGGTAGTTTGAAAAAAGATTGATTGCAAGTGAATCCTGGAGAAATACTTGGGTTCTGTTAAGCCCCCCTAGTGCCATCTGCATGTTGCATACAAACATTCAAAGAGATGAACTATGATTTAAATACATTTCAGTGTAGAAAAACTTGTCTGTGTATCCCAGAGTAACAGGCTGTACTCTTATTTTACAGAACTAGAAGAGACCTTAAATTGGCCCGAATCACAAAGGCAGTTGAGAATTCCTGGATATGTCTTGGGTACTGGTATTTAGAAAAAAAAAAAAAAATTATTATATTGGAATAGTTTACAGTCAGTCCTAAAATCTGAATGAAAGGTTTTTTGCCTAAAGACGAGTTTTCCGTCTGAGTGTACTTAAATTTTTCCTCTCCCACCCATCCTCCTCCTTGGACTAACCTACTGAAAAGCTCTGAACGGCTTTTGAGCTTCAAGCGTGGATAGAAAAAATATTTCTGTCTGCAGCGTGTTCCCTCCTTAAATGTTGAGGGACGTGTGCTAGTATGTAGGACAAAAATCATATGATCTGTGAATATTTTCATTCCCACGCCAACATGCGAAGACTAATCCCGTTTGCCTTGGAAAAATTGCTTTAGTGAGTCAACGTATGATGGGGTGTGAGACGGGCTCCGGAGCGTGCGACGCTTGGAAAGGGGATGTACCAAAAGTGCAGATGCCGCTGAAGGAAGCGGATGGGATGCACAGCTGCGTAGGAACTGATCCGGTTCCTTCCGAGGAAACGGGTCAGCATTGTGATAAGTGGTTAATCGATTTATTTTCTTGATATCGGGCTACTGGGATTTCCGAGTTCAAGGTAATTGATACCGAGTAGGTTGGGAGATGCACTGCTGTCTCCTTGGAGAAGTTTGCTGCTTTTTCGAAAATGAGCAGCCTGGAATTTTCTCTCTCTCTCTCTCTCTCTCTCTCTCTCTCTCTCTCTCTCTCTCTCTCTCTGGTTTTGAAGTTGGTGATCCCTCTGGGCCAAATTCTGTGCCCTCCCCTTCATTTCGAAGGGGTTGTGTGAGGATAAACCAATTGGGGAAAATTTGGCCTGACTAACTTTCTCCTGCCAAGTTACTTACCAACCATTTTCAGACCTCTTTTTTTCCTTTCTCTCTCTCTCTCTCTCTCTCTCTCTCTCTCTCTCTCTCTCTCTCTCTTTTCCTTCTTCTTTTTTTTTTTTAACTGAGGCTGCCTGCAGTTATAGCTAGTTTCATCCCAAATGCAGTAACTCAGTTACCTGCCTAGTAGAGCATCTTTTGGTTTGCGCATGGCAGTGAATATCAGACTCTTCCTTTCCAGTTGGATTATCTATTTAAGGTACATGTACACAAGGCTGAATTACAATAATAATAGCTGAGGGTTTTAGATGATGTTGTGCTGCGCTAGCACTAGCGTTACTTCACTAGCTTTCCTGACACTCCTGGAATTGTTTCTCAAAACATATGCCTTTATTTTATTTTTCTTTAAATGAATGTAAAACACTAAGTTAAATTCTTTTTCAGTTGTGCTTAAAATACTGCATTTCATCTTAAGAAAGAGTTGTCCAATGCCTTCCCCCTCTGGTCCAAAAACTGAGCACTACCTACATAGATAATATAGACTTTTTTTTTTTTAAGTACTACTACTTCTTAAAAAAAAAAAAAAATCAGGATATACTTGTTACAGCCTCCTCTTATTATTCATCTCTTAAACTATGAATGTACATGTAATGTGAATTTTTATTTATAGTTTTTTTAGTTTAATTTCTCTACTGTAAAATATTTTTGCTGAACCTGTTACATATGAAAGTTGTGGGAGAGTACTGTATCTTGAACATAAGTGGCTTTGGTACTGTGGTCTTATTCTACTTAATCACTTTTTTTCCTCTTTCTTTTTGCTGTGATTGGAAATAGCACTGAACAAAATCTACTAAAATTAAGTTATTTTTCTTTCTACTAAAATTAAGTTATTTTTTTCTCCTGAAGATACTTGATATAGTATTTATTAGATTTTTTTTTTGAAGTGGAATTATTACTGTTAATCTATTTCAAAACTAGTTAATTTACACTTCACTTTAAATTTTATAGCAATGGTTTTGCATGTTGTTCAACATGTAAACAGTTTAATGTAGAGTCAGGCATTACTGAAGCTGGTAATATTTTAATTTTGCTTTCTTGTGACACTTTCTTTTGCATTTCAGTCTTCAGTTACTTTTTTTTAAGAAGATCATAAAATAGGATGTGCCGTAAGACATCATTAGTGTATGGAGCAAGGAGAAGTTTAAACAAGTTTGTGTCTGATACTAGTATAGAAATAATTCATTAAACTGATGCTATGAGCATGCTCTGTACTGCAGTGAATATGGGGCAAAAGTTCAAAGTTTTTTTTATTCTTTGCTACATCATAAAAACACTGTTCTCTTTTCATAGTCTGGTATTTGTGTTCCCACTCCTCATAGCTTGAATTTCTAAAGTAAAGATGTTTGCACTTATTTTTGTTCTTAAGGTGACTTTTTTTGGCTATCTCTCTGTGTCTCTTTATTTTTAAGTTGCAATAGCTCTGAGCGTGTCTTCAAAATGGTTCATGACTCTACAGAGAAGTACTAAAAACATTGCACACTTAAGCTTGTCTTTTCATAAACTATTTCACTGTGGGGCAGTTACTGTCTCTGTAGGGGATAGTCCTGCTCTGCATTTTAAACACTGGATTTGTCTTCTACTACAAACAAATACTGTGAAGTTAATGTAAAAAAAAAAAAATCATTGATATTTTTAATTGTTTTTAATCTTGGTGCAGTTCAGATTAAATATGTATATTTAAAGACACTAATTTTTGTGGGAGAGTTTTATAGTATACAGTATGTAGAAAAGCTATTGGAATGGAATATATTTTATAAAAATGTTCTATCACTGTTTTATAGTGAACTATTTTTTTCCTTCAGTGTTAGCGTAATACTGTTAGTCTAGATATGACAATCGCAGAAAGAGTGATTTAAGGTATTGTTAGCGCTTAGTTTTGCGTGGAGTTCTGTTTGCAACTGTATTGGTATGTGCTGTAAAATGTGACAATCGTGACTAGGATTGTTGTCTTTATAAATTTACACAAAATAAAACGTGCTAGAGTTGTAAACTTGAGCCTCCTCTTCCCCGCCCTTGTCCCCCTGCGGTGCAGTGTGCAGGGATTACCCACAGGTGGTTGGGGGGGGGGTTTCTTTTGCCTTTTTTCCCCCCCTTCTCTCTCTAAATTAGAAAAAAATAAATGCAGTCTGACATCTCTCTCTCTCTTTCAGGGCCCCTTGGAAGTGTAGACATCTGAGGAGTAACCGTATCTCAGTGCAGAAAGAGCATTTCCGTAGTCCCTGGACAGGACTTAAACTGCCCCACTTCTGTATTTTAACCGTGGTATCAGGCAGGTTTGAATGGGCTCGAGCATCTCTCCGCTGACTCGAACGAGCTTTGGCTCAGGCTTGGTATGAGCAATCCTGCTTTACGCTTGCAAACAAAAAACAAAACAAAAAACCCCACCTCATACAGAAGCGCGTGCCGGGACCGGGTCACAAGCCTCTGAGCGCTGAAGTGACTCAACGTGCGAGAATGGTCCGGCAAAGCCCCGCTGAAGCTCGGGCGACTAACTTGTGTGAACGGGGTCTTGCTAAGCGCCTCGACGTTCACCGACTCCGACCCAACTCCCGCTAGAGCCTATGCTAAAACCTCTGTTGAGTTTAGCAGGGGCTGGGATTAGGAAGGGGGACGTGCAAAGCAGTGTGCGCCAGCTGCTGCTCGGAGGGTGGAAAATAAGTGTCCTGGTGTATGGTTTTGCAGCTGTACTATGCACGCTGCATCGGCTGTAAGTATTTCTTGATTGTTGCGAGGCAAAGGATCCTGGCGGAGTCAGGATGTCTGGAAATGGTGCTGTTTTAGGCAAGGACAAATATTTAACGTTGGTGTGGAGGCATGGTTATTTTTCCCCCTCCTGCTACCACGTAGTTGCTTCATTGCGATGATCTCAAGAAGTGTATGTATGTATTGCACCCAAGCATGCTGCCTGCCTTGCAGAGCTTGTGCCTCCATCCGCTGCTGCAGGGAGGCTGGAAAGCTGCTGGAGACACGCGACGTTCCTGCAGCGTCCGGCTCCGATGCAGTGAAGTGTTGGAAACAATAATACATATATTCTTTTCTGTAGTGTGTCTCCTGTTGGAGGAGGAGGGGGGGCTCTTCTGCAGCTGCTTATCTCTGTCGCGCTCTGCTCTCACTCCCTTCTACTGTTCTGGATACATGGAAGGAGCCTCAGAGGTTCCCCAGGAGCCAGCTAAACATATCTAAATCTCAGTGCTGTGCTATGCTTGGGGGAGCTGGGGGGGGACACACACTGGAAAGCTTTCCTTCAAGGGCTCATGCACTCAGGAAGAAGTGAGCTCGAAGCTAGACCTGTGGGCTAGATGGTTTGCAAAGAGGCTATAAATAACCATTTGTAGCTTGAGGAGAGCAGCCCACATCTCCTCTGGCATGGGCATGCTGTGCCCGTTTTCTTTGTTGATAACAATTGCTAATGTGAATTCCGGCACTCCAGGTCTTGATGCCTGTTGTTTTGATAGCATAATTAAATCTTAGGAATGCAAAATATAAAAAGCTTGGAGAAGAAACCAAGCTGCTGAATGGGTACTGCAAAGGGGGGAGGGGGTGTACAGACTGAATAAGGAATGGGATCGCTCTGGGCAGGCTTTCCCGCTTGCTGGCTTACAGGTACGCTGGGGGAGCCGCTCGTCTTCACTGCACGAGAGAGGGCGGTCAGCCACGGGCATCCGCTGTCCCAACCACATCTCGACTGGGCGGCAAGGGGTGCGCGCACGTCTTGGTCCTTCATGGTTAAGATATGTACCAGGTCCCTTAAAGTGAGAAAGGGTGAATGGTGTAAATCCAAGTGGCCTGGATTCCTGCTCCTCTCCAAAAGCCTGGTTCTCTTGGGGGCGAGCGCTGTAAAAAGTTTGTGGGTTTTTTTTTCGGCTTTGGTTTTGAAGCAGTAAGTATCTTAATGGCACTTAATGCCACTGGGTAAACCTAGTGTCCTCGGTTGGATGGCGGGGCATGGGTTTGGACTGAGCGCCTCCAAATCACGGAGGAAAACATACAGGCTCTTTTGGATGGCGCCCAGCGAGGTCCCTGGTGCTCTGGGATCCTCCTTGTGAGACACGTGGTGTTAACAGGCCGTGTTGTTTAAAACAGATTTTTCTTCAGGTGAAATGAGCATCCAAGTCTGTGCTGAGGGAAGTCCCCCATGGGAAGAAGCTGGGGGAAGGAGAGTTGAGGGCGTCTTTGTATCGCCAAGCGGGGCACTGTTGTCCTCCAACTTTGACTGCTTGTCAGGTTTAGATCCTGCCACCTCGAGCTACCGTTGCGGGTGAGCGTTTTTGTGTGCCTCTCTGCCGAGGAACGCACGCAGCCGAATGTGAAACAGCAGCTGTTATCTAAGGAAATCAATGGCAGGTGTGACCCAGCAAAAACAGCGTATGTAGGACAAAGCTGGGCTCAAGCAAAATGGAGTCAAGTGCACAGTGCAGTTGGTGTGTGAAAACGCCTTGTACGGGAAGGAGGAGGAATTATGAGCAGGGCTGCAAGCGACCTGCTCAAAGAACATTTTTGTCTCAAATTACTGATGTTTTGTGCTGGGGAGGACCTGGCTGGAAATGTCGCGGATTGAGCAACTTTGTGCAGAGAGGTGTCTTTCATAATAACGTGACCGAGGGATCCTGGTTTCCTACTCGCTTGTTCTAAGTGCGGACAAAGTGGGGATGAGCCGCAGCAGAGGAATGCAGAGCTCTCCCCAGACTTGCACTCTCCACGTGCGCGCTGCCGAGATCTTCTTGACTAGCTCTTTTCATCCCAATTAGAGGGGGGGGGAAAAAAAATTTGTTTAATGGGAGGAGAGAGAGCAAACAATTTGGTTATTGTTACCTTTTCCTGTTTGTTGTGCTCTTTCATACAGCTGCATGCTTCTGCACACAGCTGGCTCTTGTGCCCTTTCAAACAATCTGTCACAGAAAATAAAAGTACTTGCCAACCTGGCCGAAAAAAAAAAAAAAAAGCCACACACACAAAAACCCTTAATATTCTTGGGGCTTTTATATGCATCAAAGCGACAGTCCTGCGCTATCTGAGTAAGAGGAGTTTGGCAGGGGCGAAGGCTGGCGCGGCCGCAGGCTGCCAGCCAAAGCAGTCCGCGCCGGGCGGCGCTGCCAGCGTTTCCCAGAGGCAGAGGGTCGGCCCTGGCGAGCCAGCATCCAGCCACCCACTTGAGTCGCCGCCCCGAGCTCTCCCTGCTGGGCCTTTGCGCCTTCGCCCACCCTCTTCCCGGTTTTGGTTTTAGTAACTCGTGCTGGTGTGGCAGACCGAGTCGAACGGTTTGTGAGAGTGAAACTTCTCCTCCCGGCCGCGGCGTTGTGTTCGTGCGGCGAGGTGTGCCCGCTCTCTCTTCCACCCCAGGCATCTGCTGACACGATGGTAACTTCACGGTGGGGCAGGGTCTGTGGCAGCTGACAGGGGAGTACGAGGGTTACTGGACTGACCCAAAGGAGAGTCTCGTTTAATGCTGCGTACTCTCTCCAGCTGATGCTCAGAGCTCAAAGTAAACCAGCTACAACGGAGAGGAAGGTGGGACTTGGAAGTTAAGGTTGGGGGACAGCAGTTAACATCTCAGCCCAGTAACTAGGAGCTCACTCTGGTAATGAGTTTGTCTTGATGTCCGTATAAGCATCTAATCCCTTCTGGAAACTGGTTAATGCCGTGGCCTCATTCAGTCCTGCAGTTTATAGGAGTATTTGTGGGGAAAAATTGTTGTCTTCCCAGAGGTCCCACACACAGCTGATTTGCTCAAATTCTTTGGGAGACAGTCTGGGAGCAGACTCTTCCCAAGTGCTTCTGAAGCAATGTATGTTGTAGACCTCGGGACAAAATTGCCCAGGAAAGTGATGATATCAGACTCAATAACATAGGAGTTTTAGGGGAACAAAGGTTCAAATGACAACCTTATCCACAGGTTGCTTCTCCCTCGGGATAACTCAGCCCATGCACTAGGTACTCTCTGTTCCCCGACAGTCTTCCTTATCTCTCTCTTTTTTTTTCTATCCTATCCAGGTGGTGTTATGAACCATCTGGTGCAGTGATTCAGCAGAATCCATTTAGCACTCTTCCAGAGAGGCCAGCATCTGCTAGGCAAGGGGGAGATTGGGGGGAAGCCCAGCACATCTGTTGCAGTATCTGCGAATGAGGTTTGGGGTCAACCATTCAGCCCCATGCCTCTTCTCAGCTACCATGTGGGCTGCTCAATGTGCAGAAAAAACACTGATGTGGAATGTCTGCTGCCTGGTGTCCACTTCTGGAGTGTAAAGCAAAGCGAGCCAAGTCCATGGAGACTGGCAGTGGAATACAGCTGTCTTCAACTTAATCATCATGGCTTGTCTGGCTTAGTCCAAGTGGTTAATTATCAAATGGCTGTCTTGGCTTCTGCCATACAAGTAAAGAGCCTCCGTTGCACTTTGTAATGTTCTTCAGTGTCTGTCCAGTACTTGGCACGCTTGGTGGTCTTGCTGGATGGTACAAGAAGTGAACTAGACAGTGCCATCTTCCAAGCTTTGCGTTGTCTGGTACCCAAGGTCATACTAAAAGAGCTTTGACTCAGAAGCACAAGTCTATAAATGCATGGTCCCAAGGTGAAGGAAATAAGACACTGAATGCCTGTATAGAACAGTAAGTCAGCTCTAGTCCAGTATGTTTTGCACCCACTGGAATGCGACCAAAACAAATTCAATACAGAGTGGAACTGTAGGTAGGAACGTGCTTGCAAGAGGGAGAAAGGGTAATGCAACAGGGGTTAGATATCATGACTTCCGGTTAATTTCCTTAGGTAGGTACTCCTGGGTGAGAATCGCTTGAGTTTTGCTCCAGGATGGGAGGGGCGGGGAAGGATGATCTTTCAGGTGGTATAAAGAATTTCATTAGCAGTACTGACTTCCCATCCTATTGGTAAGACTCAAACTAATGCTTGGCAGTGACTGCTGGCAAATACTGAGTCAGTATAAAAAGTAACTACCTGGCAAGGTGTTTTGAAAGCCTGTACAGATCTGAGCCTCTGGCAAGAAACATAATAGATCCTGTGTTCAAAAAAAACATCACATCTGTGCAACAGGCTAAGGCAATAAACTGAACAAGAAACAGGAATGGGTGCCTACATTTTTCATGTACCAGAAGCTATGTTTTATGGAGGACCAATGACATTTGGAGGGAGCAGAAGCTTCTTCTCCCACTTTGTAAACTAGATAAAACATCTTAGTCTTTGTAGACCAGGAGTAGTCACAATGCCTAGGAGCTCAACGCTTCTGCTGTCTAACGAGATGTCAGAAGAAGCTGGCTTCCTTTTAATCATTTCCTTAGAGATGCTCTTACATGTTTAACAGTTTTGTTTCTGGAAATGTCTTGCAAGCAAGCCCTTTCAGACTGGTACTTTCAAAAAGCATACGCAAAATCCTTGGAATAGGACTGAGAGACACCTTGTCCGGGCATCTACTCTGTCCTCCTAGTTCTGGGCAGGCTCAACTTGGCATAAGTTGTTCCTGACAGATGTGTGACTAACCTGTTTGTGAGAACCTCCTCAGGCAGTCTGTTGCAGAGTCTACCCCTGTCCCTTAGCCTGAAGGGTGCTTTTTTTTTTCTTTTTTTTTCCCCCTTCCCCTAGCATCTAGCTCAGATAATAAACTCTGATACTCTTGTCTTCCTATGTGGCTAAGAAAGGAGGCTCTACTGACAGTGTGATGACTCAGCTGTAAAAAGGAGCTTATTTGGGGAACTGACCAAACTTTCTTTTGAATAGAAAGACTCTGATGCAGAGTCTTGAGCAAAGCAGCCAAACTGTGGAACGAATTTATTCTAAAGTGCCTTTGAGTGTTTTATTTCACAGCCAGCAAAGATACAGAAGGCCCTGGGACATAAGCACTGGCTGTAGGTGGACAAAATGAGAAATGAGCTGTTGAGTCAATACATGCAAAAGTGATTTGCCTTTCTGTAAAATTTGCAAGGTTAAGACCTTAACGATGTGTTTGTTCTCCAGGAAACTTTTATGAGCCTAGTTTTACTTGACCAAAAGTAGGTTGTGTTCTCTTGTTACTTGTCTCTTTTTAATGAATACCACTGACGTTTTTCAAGGGGGCAGCCAAACGCGGTAGCCTCCTCCTTCCTCTCTGTAACTTTCAAACTGAATTTTCAAATTCTGACTTTGGAAATAACCCACTTAGCCTCCAACTAATGAAACTCGTTTTTCTTGCAGCAAATCTGAGGGAGGGTGTTGAAATATACCATGCAAGGAAAATGGAGAGCTGGGTGGAAGCAAACTCCTCCAGCGGTTACTAACCCTGTAAGACTGCAGCAGTGCCAGTGCAGGACACTGGTGTGCTGAAGTTGGTCAGTGAATGTTATAGTCCCTCCTGCAGTCTGCTTTGCAGTGTCTGGGTGCTTCAGCTGATGTATGTTGAGTGCTTGATGGAAAAACTCACTGCTGGAGAGGGATGGATCCAGTGACTCTAAGAAGGGGTTACAGGAAGCACCTGGTCTGCAAGAACTGGTCTGCCTACCACTGCAAGGACCCTTATTGCCACTGTACCGCAGGCTGATGGAGAGGTGGCATGTGACTATGACACTATTACTTGTGCACTGTCATTGCCAAGTCTGGGCAGGGCTTTGTTTCCTGGTGCATCTCCTACACCCAGGGAGACAAGTTGCAGCTCCTTGACTCAGAATGAGCATGGCAAGTTTACTTAAAACCCTGGGTAAATCTGAGTTTGAGTTTCACTCTAGCTGATAAGCAGGTCTGATGGAGCACTGCCTGGGAGCTCAGCTGCTGCCTGATCCTAGTTCCTACCACAAGACTTGAGGGCCAAAAGCTCTCCAGCTCCACATGTCCAGAGGTGGTGCTGCCTTATGCATCAGACCTTGCTTCGTCTATACCTTGTCACAGCTGGGGAACGAAAGGAGCTGTGGTCTGCAGTACCATTTGGCGCAATAACTCAGCGCCAGTGAGTTATTGTCCAGAAGGGAGGAAGCCAGAGCTTTAGGCCTTTCACCGCCTGCCAGGATTTGAACTTGCTCTTCCCAACTTCGAAGGATGCCTGATTTGCTGAGGCCCAAGCCAGCAATATTTGCACGCATCCTGTCCTGCTGTCAGCAGCCCTGGTGCAGCTAGAAGACCAAAGCTGGCAGGTCCACAGGAGCCCGGTGCTGCACCCAGGGCACAAGGACAGCTTCTGGAAAGGAAGAGTCCTTTTTCCAGGCTCAAACACAAAAGGAGCAATTGGGCTTTGGAGCAGAGTGCAAGGCTCTGGGCCTTGATCTCGCCATAAAACGAAGATAATAGCACTGCTTCCTATTGTTCCTGGTAGTGACAGGGCACGAGGTACTCTGGCTCTCGGTAGCACTGTGTTCCAGCACGGCAGAGAAACTGCGATACTTCCTGAGCGCTGAACTTAACTCCTCATGATCGGCAGAGTCAGAAACTCTTGTTACCTCTAAAAAGTCGCCTGAGACTTTCAGCAACAAAAGCCACCTGTTTTGGGGGCTTCTTTTTTTTTTTTTTTTTTTTAAGCCTTGCTGCTTTTAGAACTAGAATTTAAAAAATCAGACAACGCTTTATTCTACAGTATTTGCAAACATTGACAAATGCCAAAACGTACTGAATGCTGCTCTGAAGTACAGTATGAGCACAGCAAACTTTCTTGTGGCGTTTCACTATGCCTCCAGTAGCATCCTTGCGGGTTCTTGCAAAACTTTATTATTCACCTTCAAATAAAAGGTGATAGCTCTTTATTTCTTCCTTTTTTCCAGACCCAACACAAATATCAACTGCTTTCAGAATAGGAAGCCTAAGAGATCTGTCTTGATAAATTGTTCTTCAGAATATGACTTTTCTCTGTGTGTGTGTGTATCTGTTTACTAGGTCTTCAGGATATGCAGCGTGGCTGTATGTACTTGATGGAAGGCAGGGAAGAGGGATATCAAGAATGAAGGAAAAAAACCCTGAATGTGTCCCACAGGATGGTGCTGTGCACAGTCATGCTATCTGGATCTCTTAATAGCCATCTCAAGCTGACATATCTATAAGTCTTGTTGCTAAAATGGCAGTGCTGGGAATTTTCCTTGGAGAGCCTGTCTCCACATCACGACCTGGCACAAACTCACTTACCTTTTACAACTGCATTGTGTTGACGGGTTTTGTGGAAGGAAAATAGATGTAGTGAACAAGTGTTCTCACTGTACTGCTGGGTTTCCGCATTGTAGCCAAAACTGTCTGGTTCATGGCGTTAAAAAAAAAAAGAAATCTAAGCACAGTTTTAGATTCGCACCCTTTTACGTGAAACTCTTTGGGTTTGCCATCCCCTGAGCTTTTTCATGCCTGCACACAGTTGAGCTGGTTCATGTCTGGTTAATTCGTAGCATCCTGCGAAGCTGATAAGGCAAACGGCATTGCCCTAGCAAAGACTTTTGCCTATGTAAAGGCTGCTGAATGGGCTCTGCTATTGCACAACTTTCAGGCGGGCGCAGCAGCCTTGGCTACCTGCGAGTCTCTCCCACTTCCTTATGTACTTTGAAACCCCGAGGGAGGCAGAGAGGAAAATGACTAAGTTGCTGAGAACAGATGTTGCACAGTAGCAGTGAAACAAATATTTTGTATTTATGCTACTTCCATTCCAGGGTAATGTTAACATCGGTGCTTTTGTGTTAACTCGCCCTTTTCTCAGCGTAATGGGGGCTGCAGAGCAGTCAGAGCGCTGGAGCTAGATACTAATCAAATTCTGGTTTGGGGGAGGTGAGCGGTGAGCTCTTGACTACACGCGGTTTGGTTCCTAATGCCGCAAAATGCGCTGCTTTACCCCCTTGCTTAGGTGTAACTTCTTCCCGTCTGACCTATTTGCTATCCCCCCATTGAGAGTTGCTGTTTGTGTTGCATACTGAGGGAAGACGCTTCCCCAACAGACTCAGAAATTGTTGGAGGTGATTCCGGAGGACTTTCGGGATAAGAAGTAGACACGCTGTGTTTTCTTTCTTTGCCAAAGAGAACTGCCCATGCTTCTCTCTAGGCCTTTTCTTGTCATTGCATGCCATGCCCAACACGAGGTCTGGTGGTCGCCTCTCAGGGGCCCGACTACCCCTGCATCCCCTTTTTTCCATCTTCGTAGGCTGACCGGTGTGGAGGCCTGGTTACCGAGCGCCAGAGGATATTAAGCCGGCAGCAGCATCTGGCTCTTGGCAGGCTCGGCGGGCAGTTGCGTTGGCAGCGTTCGGAGTTGCCTGTTAGCTTTGTCGGGTGGTAATCTGTCAGTCGGCTCTCTGGGCTCCCTTGTTCTCCTGCGTGCTTTTCTCTTCTCGACAAACCTCTTAATTCTGCGTTGTTAAATGAGATTTTTGAAAATGCTCCTTGGAATTGCTCTCTCTGAGGCATTTATTTGGGTTTGTCCCAAACAGGGCATTTGGGCAAATCTTTATTTCATTTTAACAGCAGTAAGAAGAAAAAGAGATGATCAAGTTCCTAGTAGCTCAGTGGAGTCTGTTAGTGTGAGCAGACAGGATAATTTACTCAGCCAATTGTTCTGCCTCAGGTTATTTACAGTAACCCTAAAAGCATTGCCTCCCTCCCCAGGAAGGAAGCACCGGTTGTTTTAAACAGCAAGAAAAGACTTTAAACAAACCGAGAGTGAAATATCAATGCAAGCTCTGCTGCTCCTCTTGAAAATGAGCGTGTTTGGGGACAGATCCTCAGCTGAAGTAAATCCTGCCTGTCCTGGGGACTGTGTCGCCGTGCACCATTTCAAAACCTTCCCCCTAGGATAGTACTATTCTTTTCTCTGTGTATGAATAAGCCACTTAAAGTGCATAGCTGCTATATTACAATTTCCTAAGAGGTGCTGGCATCTGGAGAGATTACATTCCTCTGGACCCTGTGATGGAAAGAATGAGTTCAAGAACAAAGAATGAAATCCTCAGTTCTGTGCTCAGAAATCTGATATTCACAAAAGGGTATGGGCTAGCTGGTAGCCTGTCCTCAGCCGGACCTTGAAATTGCAGGCTGAAGGGAAGGGAATACTTCATGCAACCTTTCCCTTTTCTGCCAAAAATTGGGATGAACTGAACCATCCGTAAAATTAAACTTAATACCACTCAGGCTGAACTTGGTGGGTGGGAAAAATCTCACCAGTGAACTCTGTGACACCGAAATGTGTAGGATTAACAGCTCTGAGATCCTGCATCTATTTGCAGGACTGGCACGGTTCGCACCGTGGTCTTGGCAGCCTTCGCGTATCCCGGCACCTTGTTCTGTAGAGACACCTTTCTGGGTGGGAGGACGATGTTAAACGCCTGGCTGCCTGCCAGCTATCGTTGAAACGCACGCAAATTGCAGTGTAGCTGCAAAATTGAGATCGCCCACTCCTAGCAGTCTGTGCCATCGGCTGTCTGGCAGGATTGATGGTTGTCACTACCGAACGCTGCTGAACCAGAGCCAAATCCAAATGAGTGGAAGTCCTCGTGAGCCTGTTTGCACAAAAAAAAAAAAAAAAAAGAAAGAAAGAAAAAGAGAAAGAAAGAAAAGAAAAGAAAGAAACTTAAGAACTTTTTTTTCAGCTTAGAAATGAAAGAGCTCTGTTTCCTGTAGACTTGTTCAGCTGGTAAGAAGTGTTGGGGCTAGGAAACATACCTGACGCATGCAAAATTGGAAGGTCACAAGTTTTTAGCCGTCTCTCCTTGGTGCCATTTTGGGGTGGAGTAGACTTTGACAGGGAAGATGCAGTAGCTCTTTCCACGAAGGTACGTTGAGATCATGGCTGGCCATAGTTCAACAGGGGGACCAGATTGTTAAGCTGAGATTAGCCTCCTGTAGCCCTTGCACTTGTGTTCACCTCGCAGTCTCCACAGAGTGCATCAACAGAGACATTTGGCATCTGGACTGAGCATGGTATACGTTAGTCTATGCTCTCTTACTTCTTGAAAGAGGAAGGCAAGAAAGCCAGAAAGGAAAGATACATGCTTCCTTTTCTCCTCTGCGTTGGCAAAAAGTCACTTATTTTTCTGCCTGCTTCCCCTTTCCTTCCCTCATGCCGTTATTGCGGTGAGATGCTGAAGAAAAGGTGTCTGCCTCGCGGGCTCTTGGGGGACAGATGTGCCGAGGCGCTCGCAGTTCCTGGTGGCAGGGAAGGGATGTCTCCGCCTCTAGATCTTCTCTGCTAATCCCACTGGTACTCGTATTTTTTTTCCTTTGGGCAGATCAGGACTGAACTACTTAGACTAATTCCATTAAGATCTCGTCTCTGCTAGAAGAACGGTGGAACGTGGCCGTGACTTACCCATGTGATGGTGAGCGCTATCTTATGCCTCTCCGTGCTGCAGAAAAGTCTTGGTCTTGTCTCCTGCCGGGTGCCATGCGAGCTGAGGGGGCGATCCTGGTGGCAAACCGCTGCGACTAAGCGAGTGAATCGGGGTGAGGGGCAAGGGGCACGCTCCTTTCGGCAGCCTTAGTGGCACCTGTGTTGCTAATGCCTGGGGGATCCCAGCTCGTGGAGCTAGCGAGCCTGGCGTGTACGGGCTTGGCAGAGAGCAGGAGCCCAGCTACGTGCGCCACAGAAACTAGTACGAGCGCTGAGACGCTGGGCACCGGCTAATAGCCCTGCCTGGTATAAAACAAGTGGAGAAATCAGCTGGAAAAATGTGATCCCAGCAGCAAGGGAGCGCTGGGCGCTTTCCTGCCCTGCAGCCCGGCACGTCTTCGGAGTAGCATCCTCCCAGAGATGAATTTCTCCCCGCTATCTCAAATAGAAAAATGAAACTCACTTGTTCCACAGGAACTCCTTCCCCGGTCGGCCCGTGGGCTCTGTTTTTCTGATGTTATAAATATTTATAACAGGAAGGATAGGAGCACCGTGCCGGGCGAGCATCACTTTAACGTATAAACACGAATTACTCATGTAACTCGAGTTCTCGGTTTGGAAGCTACCGATAGAGTTTGCTGGAAAGAAACGCTTCCTACCGCGTTCAGCGAGCGCTTCCGCAGCGCGTCGTGCCTACGGACCGACCGCGGGAACGGCGCTCGCGCCACGCCGCTTCCTGGCAGCGCGAGGCCCCGCGTTGCGCCCAGCCAAGCAGCGTTGGCTGTTTGTAGAGAAAATCCCATCCGTGTGGTGCATCTGCCCCTGGGCAGGCCCAGGGAGGATTAACTGGCCACTTGTTTGTACTCTGTCAGAAATTATACTTGGTTCAGTTCCTTCTCCCATTATGTCAGAGAGCATCTTTATATTAAATGACATAAGAAAAGAATGAAGATTTAAACTCATTTAACCTTGGATATAGCCATTAGTTAAGCAATTAAAATTAAAGGGTGAGTTAATGGGCAGTGTCAAACATTCGGAGAAACATCTGGTGTAATAAAAGTGTGCATTTGAACTTATGAATAATTGATCCACCTCTCTTCAGCACGTAAGTTTGCCAGAGAGGGCTGTGCGGGAACTGCTGGAGTAAAGTCTCCGGTGTCTCCTGCTGCCCCCGGCCCAGCTCCAGGGGAGCGCGAGGACTCTGTCACGACCTGGGGATCCGTTGGGAAGATGCTCTGCGTTGTGCCTCCTCAGCCGAGGTCGTTCCTATCTGTCCCTTTGCTTTCAGGGGATCAGATGCATGTTATTTCAGGTCTGAAGGAACTGATGGTCTTTTTCTTTTCTTTTTTTTTTTTTTTAAAGTCTTTATTAATGCATGTGAGGATGGATGTGGTGTCTGCTTGGACACCGATAGACAGGGATGTAGATGAGTTCAAACTGCTTTCAGTTGTATCAGCGAGCTAAATTAACTTGCTTTTTGGCAGGCAGCAGAGCTGAACATCATCACTAATGCAATGAAGACAATGCAGTAAATATTGACTGGAGTTTGAAGGGTAAATAACAGAAAGTGTTTGTCTCTTGACTGTGATAGTGCCAATAGCAATAAATTTATTTCGGTAATGCTGTGATCTCCTATATAAAGCCCCCTCTCTCTAGAACAACAAACAATGGAAAATATTTGGGTGAAATGGTGAAATTAAGGAGAATTTTGCTGTTTCTTTCAACAGGATGGGATGTCGCCTTGCAGCATCTCACCCTGCCGACCCAGCTGGGAAGTGCTTTGGCTCTGTACCGAAAGCTGCTGCGAGCAACTGGAGGCGGGGTGGATGCGTTTCCTGCGTGAGGTCGGCTCACCTCAAATCAGGCACCGTGTGGGTGTTAAGGGGGCCGAAGTGGTGTGGATCAGGGTCTAGATCGTCAAGCTGCAAAACTCCTCGCCAGCCCTCACCGTTTCTCCCATTGTTGAAACTGAGGCCAGAACGACCCAGAAACCAAATTGAGGGTATGAAACATTTGTCGCGTGGGATGTGGGAAGAGGAAACTTGGGTCGCGTAAGGTTCTTGATGTGCTGTTTTCCATATCGTCTCCTACCCCTTAAAAATCAAACTAGGCCTACTGTGCAGTTCCTGAAACCTTGTGTATTTGTGCGTGTGTAAAGCTATGCAACAAGCTGAACTAAAACTAAAAGCTGTTCCTCCAGCGTAGAAAGGACAGCTGGTTATTAGCAAGCCAAGATGAACCCTCCTGCCCAAGTATCGGGGTACCATCACCACAGCCATCTTTATACACGGAAGTTGGGAAAAAAGGATGGGAAAATAGATGGAAAATTAGTTCGAAGATATCTTTGAAATGAATGTTCACAGAATGTAGATTCTTCTCTCATCCTCGAGCTAATTCTGGTCAAGTTTTTACCCTTTGAGGTATGAGGGAATAATATCTTTTCAGCTGTTTGTTAGAGAGAAAGGTAGCAAAATCACCTCTATACTCCTAAACAAACCAGTTGTATAAATATTGGATTTTCATATACTCCTTTCCCCCCCTTTTTTTTCCTCTGGACTATGTGCAGAACTTGCGTTTATGCAACAATTTGAGTTTTGTTTAAAATCGTGCTAATATGTACTTGCATCATAAGCATAAAGAAAGGGAAATAAAATGGGATGGGAAAATTGCCTGTCTGTTTTTAGCTGTTTTTAGCTGACAACAAGCAGAACCTGCAGTTCAGTTTCCTCCCTCGTCTCCCCCTCTGTATTCAAAGGCTGCCTTCGCATCTGCCTGCACTTCTGCTAGTGTTTTCAATTTCTTTTTCTGCTCCTTTAGGCTAGAACAGCTCCCTTCTCAGTATAAAATTGTCCCTGGACTGTTTTCAAGCGTTCGATGCCTTGCTCCACTTCTACCTTTCACCAGCTCATCAATATTGTCTTTAATGACACACGAATACAAACAGACCTGTACTGATTTTAAGTTTGTATACAGCAGGCAACAAATTTGGCTTGCTCTGGAGATCTTTGAGTCAAGTGATGTTTAAACAAAATCTTAGCTGCTGAGGTTATGAAAGTGCATAAGTGCCCATCTGAATGTGTGTGGGAAGCGTACGAAAAAGAAGTTCGTGATGAAAGTGGAAGCTTTTTTAAAGCAAAGATAACTGTGAGCATGGATGAAGTAGGGAATTTTTTGCCCCAGAGAGGAATTTTGTCTGAGGAAATTAGAGTAGTTGAATAAGGAGATGATGTGAAAACTATAAATCAGCTGTAAAAAAAGCTGTTTTCAAGATTCAATAGAAAATAATATCTCAGAACTGACTTACAAAGTGTTCTTATGTCCATATTTGGCTGTATATGTAAAGCCAAAACAATTTTTTTCCCTTTACCAAAGAAAATGCGTATTCAAAGTTCCGTCTCAACCACAGCGTTAGCATTGTGCCTGTGGTGAGAGGAGTGAAAGTGTCTCCACTATAATAACCTGTTTAAGGTTTCTTGACCATAAACTTACAAAAAATCATAACTGGTCTTTCTTTCAGTCAAAGATTTTGAATAACGGATCTGTGAAGAAATTTCCACTAAATAATTCAGCTGGGGTTAGTGTTTGCTGACTTAAACGGAAGCAGATTTGAGCCTTAGCAAGGCTGCTGTCCTTTAGATAACTTTCCAAAACACTGCTTTTTCATGTATATTACTCAGATATTATCTCAGTGGGCTTCTTATCTCAGCGGGCTTCTTTTCAGCCCTTCTGTCTAGCTGTAATATGGCTTATATGAACGTATGGGCAATAAACGGGAGTTTTAGCCCTAAGCTGTCTTGCCTCTGATGAGCCTGTGTCCCCCATACCCCAAGTCTTCCCAGGAGGAAAATAAAATGTCAGGTTTTATTTGAAGATGTAGGTTATAGGAACAGCTATTTTCAAAGCGCCGAGTTCATCCATGTGAGTGTGGAACGGCTGGGAGCCGTGCGCTAATCTGGTCTAAGCTTACTCTGTACATTGTCATAGCACAGGATTTGGGTGGTAATGCTTAAGTTTTAATTGCATTTTTATTAGGATTATCAAACAGTTATTTCCTACCTGTCAGAGACTGCTGTCAAAGGAGGAAGGCGAGCAGCTGTATGCACGGTGGCATCCTTTCCCAGAGCTGATCTAGGCAAGGGCCATGGCGCTCTCCTGGCGGGGACCAACTCCCAGCCTCCCCGCTCATCCTCTGCGCAGTGCGGCCGGGGAAAGCCGGGGAGCCAGGGCTGGAGGGTTCATTGCCCAGCGTCAGCAAGGTGAATGAGTGGAGCAATTCGGCTTGCTTGCCTGTCTGGGAGTTTCTTTTTTGAGTTGTCTTGCTTCAGAAACAGGAGCAAAAACTGTGCTTGGAGGCTCAATACAGAAAAGCTTTGTGTGGCTCTCAGAAAGGCTGGGTTCAGGCGTGTGCCCTCTCTTGCTTTGGGTGCTTCGGAGTCTCTTAAGGAAAAGATTGGCGTGAAAGCTCTACCCTTTGCCAGTCCCTGGGCACCCCTCTCCTGGGGCTCGTGGGGAGGCTGTGGTGGCATCCATCCGTAAGGAGGTGATAGTAGGAAAGGGGACCTGAGCCGGGAGTCCCCTTGCTATCACGTAGCAACGTGCTGGATTGCTTAATTTCAAAATAAAAGAGGATTGACTGGATTTTTTCTTCGGAAAAGCTGGCTGAGATATTAGCAACTACTTGGGCAAAATAAAGGAAAAAGGTCCGACTTTTGGTCTTGGGTGTTCTCCTCCTGTCAGTAACTGACAGATCTGCTCTGCCTGTCATCCGCAAACAAGTTGAATTACTCACCATAACAACAGTTGAGGAATCTGTTTTTATAGGCTACAAATGGGTTTTGGCCTTGCCCTTTTTTGGTAATCTGCTTGGAATTTGTTGGTGTTGGTGATCAACAGTTGTTTAAAACTGCTGGCAGCCCGCTGGTCCTCGCAAAACAAATCGGTGGTCTTGGGCTATTTCCAGCTCTGTGCATTAAACATTACTTTCCCATGATGCAAGAAAAAGGGTGCAGTCAATATTAAAAGGCAGAAAATTTAAAACTGATGAAAGGAAATGCTTCTCCACACATTAGCCTTTTGGATTTGTAACCACATGGAGCTGCTTAGGCCAAACATTTAGCACGACTTTGGGGGCGGAAAGGGTATCTGGGGATTTATATGGAAAACAGATTTTCTGTGGAAAAAGGCTGAAATTTGAATGAGGACTTTGAGGTTCAGAGCAGAAGTTTTCATTCCAGTTTGAGAGTTTCAGACCATCTCTGAGCTGCGGCAAGACCTTGAATTGCAGCCTGCAAGTTAGCGGCCCCAAACCCTTCATGCGTGTAGGCACACAAAAATATCTGTTGCAACCGGAAAAAAATTGGGGGAGAAGGGGTATGTTACAAAGGCACTCGACTCTGCCTGTGGCTCCGAGTGTATGCTGCACAGGAGCAGTCCTGGCCAAGATACCTCTGCCCATCGCTGAGGTCCCTGGTTCCCGCACTCCGGTGCTATTTGTACGGTTAGTCCCATCCAAAGCAGATGCCGTTGGTCACGAGATTTACACTTGTGCTGCTCTGGGGATAAGAAATGTTTTCAGAGCCATCTCAGCTGGACTGTGGGAACTGGGACGTCCTACACTAGGAGGAGCGCGCTGCCCTGCGTGGCTCCGAGCAGCCCTAAGGGGCAGCTGAACTCCAGTGCCGAGACCGGCACCCCCATGTGTCCCCAGCAGAGCTTTAATAAATTTGCCCTCAAGCTTTGTAAAGGCTTTTTCTCAAAACCAACCTTCCCTTCAGATAGGATCAAAGAACAGAAAGTTTCTCATATGAACTATGAAGGATTGCTGTCAGATCGTCCAGCATGGAGGGTGATACCAGCCTTGCTCTGGGGAAAGCTTTCTTCTGGCTGCGGGTTCACAGGCTCTGGTCCCCTGAAAAGCCACCCGTGCAGGACTTTCAGCATGGTTATTATGGACAAAGTCTCCTCTAGACAGCTCATGGTGAATCGAATGTGGCTTTCCGTGGTAGGTTTTCCTTTCTCTTTTGCTCTGAGAACGCTAGGGCTGTTTTTAAAAAACAAAAATCCCCCTGAATTTTACAGCTCGCCCTGAAATTCCAAGCTCTTCATTTAAAAATACCTTTTTTATTATTAGCTTGAATCCTACTTGCCAGTCTACATTTTTGTACCCAGGTGTTTCATTACACTGGATTTGTTCCAGTGTGCTGCAATGGTTTTCATACTGTAAAATTATGTGGTTTGCTCGGAAAGGTGCTTTTAGAGAACGTCTTTCAAACTAGGAAGACAAAACCACAGCGGAGAGCGAGACACTATTGCCATTATAAACCAGTGTTTGGGTATAAACACATATTTCTACAGAAGTGCACTTGTTACCGATGGGAGGGAAGTCACCATTATGTATCTTGATTTTACACATAGAAGTAAGCTTAGATCAACAGAATTACTCAGGTGCTTAAATGTGCGCTCAAACATTCTGCTGCCCAGCAGCTTCTGTCCTCCAAGTTGTGTGAGGGCATCTTGTACCCAGAAATGCCCCAAAGATGCCCCGAGAGCTGCTTGTGGGCCTGAGATCCTTCCCTGCTCTGAGTGGCTGGAGAGCAGAGAGCCTCCGTGTCTCAAATTTGGGATTTTCAAAGAGGTTGGGGGGGCAGGGGGAGGGATTCAGCAGCTCCTGCCCAGCGTGTGATGGGCGCTGTGGTATGGTCCTTCTGCGCAGAGCCCTTTCCTTACTGGGAGGTTTGCAGAAATGCAGAACAACCCCTGATTTCCTCCTTGCCTTTCTTCCTTGTTCTTTGCTGTCACCAATAACTTCCATAGCACATCAGGATTTAGGACTGTCCTTTATTTGACATTCGCCCCCTATTCGCTGTCCATATTATGACTTGTCCCATGTAATATGTAATGAATAGGTAATTCCAAAAAAAAAAAAAAAAAAGAAAGGAAGAAAGAAAGAAAAGAAACTCTTGGGCTTGTCTAAATCCCTGTCTTTCTGCATGCATATTTTAAACACGTACTGAGTGGTAGTACAGTTGCAAAAGCAGGGGGGTGTCGTTTTGTCAGTACTTTGTCATTTACATTACACTTTTGTCCCTATGTGAACACTTTTTCCTTATCTTTCCTAAGCCTTGAAACACTGCCTAAGCCTTTTCTAAGCCTCCAAACGCTTTCTAAGCCTCGAACGGCTGCGTATTTAAAGAGCAGGAGGCGGCGGTTGTCTCTCACTGATGACCCAAGAGCATCCTCTAGCGCATATTTAAGGTAGTACTTAGCTGTCCCATGCCCGTTTGCATTAAGGAAAAATGACACTATCACGAGCACAGGACCAAAACTCTTCAGCGAGGTCGGGTGCAGCTGGCAGCGCAAGATATTAGATAAGGGAGGAAGTACAAACACAGGCAGTAAATGCTTGCTAACATAAAAGGCTGGCTTTAACAGGAGTTAACAGCACCGAAAATCTCGCAGGGTCGAGCCTTTTTGCGACACAGGCGCGCAGTTCTGATCTATAAAACTCTGAGCTTAATTGAGAACAAACCATTTCATAACGTTAAATACTTTTAAGTGGTCAGGTATGTTAAAAATTGAAGACTGACTGCAAACAAGCATCTTGAAATGAGATAAAGTGCATGTTGCATACAGATTACCATCTCTAAGGGGTGTGTTTTTCCTATAAGTGCATTTTGCTAATTAGAAAAGGTAAGTCAAGTCACCTTTGAGGTTGTAGAGCTCTTCCTTTTGCCACGAAAACCTAATTTGTGCTTTCAGCAACAGTAAACAGTTTTCCTGCACTGGGATATTTTGATTTCCACTGCCCTGTGAAAAGTGGTGCATAATGAAGAACGCAGCTAAAGATTTTAAAATAGCCATTACATTGCTGTTATATGTATTTATGCTATTATGGTGTTATATGACACGAATCTAGTCCCTCTGTGCCATATTTTTCCTCCTGCAAAATGGAAAAAGTTTAATTTCCCTGCCTCAAAAAGGGGATAAACAAATTAAGGACTCCTGTGCGCTCACTTAAAAGATGGTGGGGAGCTCTGTAAATATTACAGGCAGACACATGGCTGGTTACAACCTATTACGTACCAATGCCTGGACAACAGAATATATTCTTTCCTTCCCCACCCCTCCCACTGCACCTTTGTGCTTTGGCTTTCTTCAGCTAACAAACTACCCCTCTCCAACAAAGTCCCTGCATGGACATGGTTTTCTCTTCCCGTCTTCTTTTGCAGAAAGTCTGCTGAAATCATAACTGTGTGTATGTGCACTATGAGCACGCTCTCACGGTGTTCTTGGTTGTTACTGTTCTCTGAGAAACGCATGTGGCAACGCACTACTGAAAATTTCTGCAGTAACGGAAGGCAGCATATGCGCTCTGATTTGGAGAAGGGCAAGTATTGGGCCCCTAAAATACTCCATTAGTGTGCACAAACTTGAAATAAGTAGAGAGAAGGGGTGAGATCAGGTTAGATTAATCTAACCTCTGTGGGATGAAAGGCTTTGAAAGAAACTTTGAAGGGATGGGTAATTACTGACATGGAAGCAAATAGAAAATGCGATAACGTGCAGCAGAGTTTACCAGAAGGAGCCCATGCCAGCCTGCCCTGCTAGCTTTCTTTGATAAAAGAACTGATTTTTCCAGATAAGATCTTGCTGCATTTATATATTGCCTGCCTTGTCTCTCAGAGCAGCTGATAAAGTGCCATTCAGGAAATTATGCATGGAGATGGGAATTAGTAGACGTATTTTGGTGGGGTAAGAAAGTGGCTGGGGGAACGTGAGAACACGGGAAGGTGCTGGCCTTGAGGAGAGCTGCTGGAGCAGCAGCTCAAGGAGGGGACTGGGAGTGGGTTGCCAGTGCAGGGAGAACCAGTGCATCATAGTGGAGTGTGGATGGCAGGAGTAGGAGAACAGGATGAAATTCAGTGTCTCTGAGGGTGAGCTTGTGGAGCCGTAACGTCAGTTCTGCTGTGAAACGGGTGCTTGATGCTCAGAAGTAACTGAGAAAGAAAATGCTTTAACGCATCATCTAAACGCAGGAGGACTAAGATCCAGCAGTGCAGCACAGCCCTGCCAGTGGCTTGTTTACTGCATGGGTGTAAAGGGGAGATGTACTTCCAGTAGGAACGAGGAAGGAGGAAGGTCATGGTAAGGGGTCTGGGAAGACCTCATCTGGGTCTCAGCATCAGTCTGGTTCTCCGTGTTAAAGGAAGATGCGTGTAGAAGGAGGCAACAGAGAGACGAGCGCTTGAAGGTCGTGTGGCCAGTGGCCCTCTGTTGAGGACCTGACCTGAGATAAAATTAAAAATGTTTTGATTTTTTTCTCTTGGCTTATGTGCTCACTGTAAATTTTGTACTAGCACAAGCGAGGGGTGTCCAAGGCAGCACATAGCAGCCCCAGTGAGGAAGAGGACGGACGACCATTTCCGTTGCAGCGTCAGACTGCAGAGCACCGGTTAGCACAGCGTGGAGTACTCTCTTCTGTGATCCTCTCTCATGTGAAAGAAATTAGAGAGCGCCAGCAGGGCTCTGTTGAGCAAAAGGAAGCCGAAGGTGGCCGTGGTCTCTGTCTTCAGCCACTTTGTGGAGCAGCGGGGGGTTACAAGCTGTGGCGGCAGAAGGAGGTGACCATCTTCTGGCTTCAAAGCTGGCACGAGGACCGGAGGATCCAGGTTATCCCATGAAAAATTTTGGTTGGAAATGAGATAGATAGCTTCTACAACAAACTTCTGGAAGTGTGTCCTTGTAGGGATGAGTAACAGGAGCAGAAGCCCGGAGTGATTTTCAAGCTAGAGCCTGATTAGTTTACATATGGGGTTTTGTGATGTGATTGCCTGAAGATAATGGAGGACCAGGCTCAACCCGGGCAGTAGCTACGCTTTATAACACACGTAAGGAAGACTGTACTAAAAAGGGGAAATGAGGAAGGGAAAGGGACCTGAAATTTGAAGGCATGTGGTTTTTAGCAGAGGAACATGAAATGCTGAGCAGTGAGAAAATCAAATGGCAATGCTGAGTGACTGATATGACTGGAACCGGTCCTCCATTTATCCCATAGCAAGCTGGCAGCCACAGGGCGGCTCATTTTTAAGGCATTCCCTACTCTTATTTCACCTCTGTATTGCACCCTCAGTGCAATTATCTGGTGGTAGAAGCAATATCCACTTCTATTTCTCTTTAACTCTACTGGCATCACTATGAAGGACAATTCCTCACCTCTCTCCCTCCTTCATGCAGGCGCAGTTATCAGCATAAAAGAGATCATAACAATTTTTGTATTAACTTTCGGAAGGAAGAATAGCTAGACAGGTATAAGCCATCTTTATCCTGGTGAGCGGCGTTACAATACGCTTATTTAGTTTGCAGAAAATAGAGTTCATATGCTCAAAGACTCTTTAAGGGTTTTTTTCGATTAAGCATGGATTAGGATATACAAATATTTATGTATCTTTATTTAAAACTAATCATTGTGGTATTCATATGCTGCCCTATGACGAATCAGTGTGGAAACAGCTCAAGGAATAATAGCAAAACCAAGAACTTAGAAAGAAAGCACACTGTACGCAAGGGAATATTAAATTCCCTTCTTTCATTTAGGCAGTGTCCAAATGACTTTCTAAATATGGATATCTCCAGAGGTGATCAAATACATGAAGTAACAACTCTACAGCCTATTACAAATCTTGGAGAAGACTGAAATCACAAAATGTTGAGCTCAGTTGATATAATAGCTTTTATAGGTGAGGTTGGCAGTGCTACTTGCAACTTCCCCTTATAAGACCATTTTCACTTAGTTATATTCCGTTTAAGGCTTAGTCATTTGGGTTAAAATCCTCCCTCCTCTGTTTCCCTCAGGCCCATAATTTAAGCCAAATCTCTTTAGCTATTTCTAAAAAAGAAACTAGAAAGGAAAAAAGGAAAGTCTTGCTTGTATTACATTCTGGCAACCCTCTCTCTTCAGAAACTCCAGCAATGTCATGTGTTTCAATAAGACTGTGAGATTTAGCAGGAGTCTGGTCTTTATTCCTGTCTCTCTTCCACACCTGACCCATCTTTCTCACTCAAGCATACTAAGAGATGACCCAAAATGGAAATGGCCAAGATGCTGCCTATACCCCTAGGCCTGCCATTTCCCATTGCTTGAGTCTTCAGAGCAGCTGAGCCAACACGAAGGAGCAGGAACAGGACGGGGATGAACCTGGACCAGCTGCATATGTCCCAAGCCCTTATACCACAGGCTTCCTTTCTCAATCTACTTCAAACAGCCTTTTCAAGCTGCAACAATTCAGTATTTCCATATTACCATCTTCACTGACATCAATAAACTTAAGTACATTCAATCTAAGGCAGGTGCCTGGCATACAAAATTTTAAAATACATGCTTAATGTGGTAGAACTACAATTAACTGAGTAAAGATCAACCTTGTGGGAGGTACTGGGCATATACCATGAGTGTGAGGCAAGGTAGGTGGCTCTGGTGAGAACATCTACAGTTTTTTATAGGCAAACTGTTTCAATACCTTAAAAAGAATTGCTGGGCATATACCATCATTTTGATTTTATGTCTTTTGCTAACTTGTGATTTAATCAGATGGTAGACATGGACATAGGATAAACAGGTTCAGGCAACACAGATCTCAAAAACCAAAGCAGAAACGTTGATGTCACCGAGGCCAGGCTGGGTTTTGCCTGTTCAAGGTGTTAACTTAACCGCAAATTGCTGAGTTTTGGGAGCTAATGCATTTCCACCTGCAGCTGGGGTGGGTTTGTGCATTGGGCGTATGTATATATGTGAATATTTGTCCAGGGACATACAGGGCTGACAGCTCACGTCCTGCCTGGTGTCACGCCCGTGCTCTAGCTAAGCTCTAACAATCTCATGTTGAGAGCACACAGACTGCACGCAGTGTATACTAGCAGCAGTTTCTGGAGGTTCACCAGGACAGCATGGATAATGGAAACAACTGCATATTATGAATGCCCCACTGGTGGGCCAAATGATATGTTATTCAGCCAAAAAAAAGCCTCTTAATAATACTCAGTCGAGGCTGCAGTTTTGCTGTGCAAAAGTGGTAAGGGGAGTTGCTGCTGGACTTACCCTTCCCACCTCAGGCAAAACCTTGCAGCTTCCCACCACTGCCCATCACACCCTGCTGAGAGCTAAGGTGTCTTGGCTGCGTGCAGACGGGTGCTGGGCCGGGTGCTGGTGAGCGCTGCATGACCTTCCACTCTCTGTTGTAACGTGCAATGCCACCAGCAGCACTGACTATCAGCTTGCTTACTACATGTTACGTGGCGCTGCCTCTGTCACCTTTGCATATCTCTGCCTTCCTAACTAAGTTTTCACTCGTCCTTCTGGCCTATGCTATTTGCCCTGCTGCCTGATGCAGCAGGGCAGGTTCCCGAGTCACTTCTGTGTTGCTCTTTGGCTCCTCAGCTTCTGTCCTTTTTGTGGAAATCCATCCTAGCTTCCCAACACCCACTCTGTGCTCAAATCTCAGCCTGCTAGCTATGAACTTCCCTTCAGGTCTTAGGTATGCACAAGCTGCTTCTCTCCAGCAAAGGAGCTAAGCTTAATTTGTAAAGTCTATGGTTGTGATCGGTGCAGATGGCTGCTGAGCGTCTTTTAAGCCTCTCGTTTTCCCTAGAAGGCTTCGCAGTTGCGCGATCCTTTGTATTCCCCTCCCAGCTTTGCTGAGCACAGCAATGCTGTGGGAAGCTTTCCAGAGCCACATCACCTTGTGTGTGACTCAGCTCAGGTGAATCATTAGCGCTCAGTGCCAAGAAATCAGAATAATTGCATAAAGGCCTGAAGGAAAACTCGGTGTAAGCTGATCTATAACAGTCTTCAAATAAAGTGAGCCCTTCAAATAGTGTTACTTGATCCCCTCTGCCTTTCCTGACACCCCCATCCCACTTCATGCTGTTTGTGGCAGGCAAAAATTGGCCCCATATACCTTATTGTCTTCAGTGCAATGCTGTGTGCTCATCCGTGCAACTCCTTTCTACGGGATGCTGTGGATGATAAAAATTATCATGAGTTCAAAGAGAGGCTGGACAAATTCACAAAAGGCTATTTAATACAGAGAAACCTCAGGAAGTCCCTGAGCTGCAAAGAGGTGGCAGTCGAGAGAATACCCAGAGCAGGTACATGCACGTATTTTTGCATTTTTCTTTGGCTGTGGTGAGAGACACTCTACTCTGTAGCAGTGTCCTCTCGTCTGGCAGGTATGACCATCGCGGTACCCAGGAAAGCCGTAGCTCGCTGGAGCGCGTGGGAGCCATTGGATTCTTGCTAATCTCAGACAGGCTCTTCCTGCTCTGCTGGTTTGTGGCTGTCTGCTGTCTGCTGCGGGCAGGTCCCTGGCCAGTAGGAGCCATGGTAGACTTGACCATCCTGCTTCCTGTCAAGAGCACAGCAAAGGCTGGCATGCTGCACTGGCCTGCGACCCAAAACACAGCTGGCAGTGCTAATTTCAGGCCAGGAGCTTTGAGTTTCCCTTCAAATAGCAAAGACCATGATTTGAACCTGTCTCTGAATGTGGGGTGATGAATGTCCATGACAGACAAGGACACAGAGTGAGAACTGGCCTTGCTGAAGTCAGCATGTGTTCACTCCTTCACTGGAACAAGTGGCTTTTCTGAACATCACTTACCAGTATACTCCAAAGCAGCAGAGAGGTAATAGTGCCATGTAGCAGTGTGCAGTCAATAAATCCTCTTATTTGTGATAGCAAATTTATGAATTCTGATGGTATCTATGAGTAGTAAGCTGAAGTTGCCTTGAGACAGACTTCTTGTTAATTAACCTTCTAAATATGCACTTTTGTTTCTAACTAGCAAAGAAATTTAGTGTTCAAAGTCTTTCCCACATGTTCGTGCTTTTTCTTTTTCTCTTCCTTCCACGTTAATAGCTTTGTAATCCTTCATGTATAGTAAAGTAATTACTGCTAGGCAGGAGTGGAAATTATATAGAGAGAAATTCTGTGTGATAGAATAAAGGCAAACAGTCAGATCCTCTGCTAATGTAAACAGATTTCCTGAGACCCACACTTACTTACGTTAGGGTATTCAGAGTCTCTCCTGCCCTTCTTCCTCCACCAAAGGGGAGTTTGGAGCACAAGTTCTCAGGGATGTGAAATCTCACTGTGCAATGAAATCAACACATCAATGTTTACTTCTTAGCTTTCTGTTTTTATGCCGCCCAGTAAAAGCAGTCAGAGCACAGATTCATTACTCAGCTTCACTAAATATTCCCACTGCAACTGTTTTGATGACCGAAACCCAGAATCCCAAACTCCAACCCTTTTGAGCTCCCATGGGTCCTTGAAGCTGGATCAAGGCACAGAGAGTTGGGAGGTTTCCAAGACCAAAGCATGGGAGGATAAAGCCCGTCTCTAGCCAGCGGGCAATTTTCTGGTTAGAGAGGGTTGGAGGGGAAATTGCGGGCCCTGCAGGTGCCTGATCTGCAGGCAGCTGGGGAATCGCTCAGATCAGCTTGCTCCTGCATCCGAGCATGGCAAGTGCACTTTTTGATGCAGCAGGCAGGGAGGCTCCTTGGCCCTACTCCCAGCCTGTTCTCACCCTGAGCTGTCCCCGGGGGCGGCCACCTTCCTGGGCGACCCTACGCCCGCCTGGGGACATGCTCTGTGTTTTGTGTACCTCGAGGGATGAGCTAGTGGCTGGTTATAGGATGACATTTTTTTGGTTTGGGCTCATGCCAACCCGGATGCAGAGACCAGGCAGTGGCACAACACTGGCTTCGTTTGGCACTCCTGCAAACTGTGAAATTCCTCTTTCTTTTTCCTGGACTGAATTTTACATGAACTATACAAAGCACTCATCTCAGAAGCTGACTGGTGTTGGTTCCAGTGCCAGCCCCTCCAGAACCCTGCTACACCTCTCTTTCCTTCTAAGTCTTTCCTGAGAGCTGTTACCTAAGACTTGCCAGTTAGTCAGTTCTTAATTCACTTATCTTTCCTTTTAATGTTATTAGCTGTTGTGGTAATTTATAATAAGACTATTACAAATGACCAAGCAATCTACAAAAGATAAATATCTTACACCTATTTAGTTACTGTTATCAATCAAACCAATGATTTAATGAGAAAATCAGATTTCTATCCCAAGGCTTTTTTGCTCCATAAAATCACTTTGATTCATATTATTTACCCTGACATTCTTTATTTGCTGACTTCTATACCAGTATTCAGTTGCTTTGTCCAGAATTGCTAAACCAACTGGCTTAGAATGACTTATATTGCCCTTGTTGTTTTTTTTAATGATTCACCCAAATGCAGCATTTCTCCAGTCCTCTAAAGTGTCTCCAGTCTTCCAAGATTTAGTGGGAGTGGGCCAGAGATCTCTTCAGTCAATTTGCCTTAGATGTGACAGTGACAGTTGTCTGGATCTGTTAAGGTAACAATGTTTATCCCTAGTAATGCTGTTTAATAGCCTCCTTGGTTACTAATGGGATGGAAAATGCATTGTCCTCATGGCATCAGTGCGTGATTCTACTTGTTTCCAAATTCAGAACAAAAATGTTTATTGAACACCTCCATCTTCTTCACATCATCATCAGTTTTACCATTTCCATCTAGCGCTGCTAACGCTTTTGAAATAAGTGTCAGCTCAAATGTCAGCTAGGTCCAAATGCCAGCTTAGTGCCCTGTTCTATTTAAGATACCTGTGACCTATTTAGGACTGGGCTGTTCAAGACTGCAGCAATACAAAAAGCCCACTGAAATCATAAAGGATCTTCAGGGACTAACTCAGCCTCCCAGGCTGTTGGCATCATTTTACTGGATGCCAAAATGGCTTCAAAGATTGAAATGGGCAATGACTGATACAGCGTATGGTCTTATTGATTTGGTTAAAGCTAAAAATGGCTGCAGTTCAAGTTTTAAATTAGTCTATGAGGCAGCACAGCACTTTTCTTAAGCCAATGGCATTCTTAAATTTATTTTACAAGGGAGAGCATTTTTCATACAATGTTTTTAAGAAGTGGTTTCTAGGCACCACACATTCTAAGTGCTGCTAATGTAAAAAATTAACCAGCAGTATTGCAGAGATGGAACCAAATGGCTTAGCTATGATAACACAACTCAGAACCTTTTTTAATGGAAATGGCACAAGATTATAAAACTGCACAGGAAGTAATTGTCAAATGATCAATGACATCATTGCTATCGCAGTCAATGACTCTGTTCTATGACCCTGACCTTGTGATTAGAGCTCTGAAGCTGCCGATACCAATTCTTGAGGGTTATATTACATCATGTAGATTTCTGTCCTCCTGCACAAACTTGGACTTGTGCTTAATGTTTTTTGACCAGGGCAAAGTGTGGAAGAGGTTGTGTTGCTGTCATTCGGAGGGTTCATGCGATCGGAGTGCTCAGGCTCCACTAACCCAGTGCCTCTCCTTTTCATCGTGCTGTGGCTCTGCAACGTACCAGGAATAATACAGGCAGTCTCATCCTCCTATGCTGTCTCCCTTTCCTTTAGGAAAAAAAAGAAACATATTTTAAAATAAGATAGCTATTTTGGGGTGGGGTTTTTTTTTGCTTTAAAGCAGCTAACAACATGTATTTCAAAACTATTGTGCCCATTTTTGTTTGCAAAGGCTGGAGGGGAAGGAAAGCATAAACCATATTTCTCTGTGACTTCTTGTCCTTCGGGATGAAACAAAGAAACCTGGCAAATAATTGGCCAATACCCTAGTCAGACCACAAAATGCTTTAAAGTATTAAGTAGAAATTTCAAAAATCCTTCTGTGTCACCAGGATAGTATTGTATTGCTTTTTCCTTCACTTCAAATACTTGCAAAAGACACTTGCATAAATTTTGCTGAATCCACTGTGAAAAGGCACGGTGAGCTCTCTGCAGAATGCAGTTAACCTCAGCTCCTCTCCTTGTTCAGACGTGTCCTGAGCAACCAGCTTATGGCTGAACAACAAATCACAGGAGCAGCCAAACTACACACTGGAGAATTTCCTACTCATTTTCTCCTTATGTTAATGAGACCTCTTGTTATAAATGTGATCTTTTGAGTAAAAGATATCACTCAATTTCTTTTTTTTTTCTTTGCAGCTGCTACCGAAGAAAGAAATTATAGACCATATAGCCAGCCTTAACTCTCCCCCCTCCCTACTCTATTGTCTTTAAAGTTAAATTTTAATAAGAAGTTTCTTCAATTTACCTAGGGACCTAGAGTCCCTAAGAGATTTATTTTGAACTTTACCATATATATGTTAGCATTTCGTTGAATGATTATTTCTTTTGTAAGAATGCTGAGAAGTTCAATGCGTAGTGTAAACAATGAATAAAAGACAGCCCCTGCTCCAAAAAGCTTGCAATCTACTGGGGTGCCAAAGAGGATAGGAGGGAAAATAGCTGCAAAGCAGGTGAACTCCCATGTTCTACCTGCTGTTGCTACCTCTCAGTCTCCTACAACCCCTAGGAGCACATTATCTCCCTCAGTCACCTCACCTACCCGCAGCTTGTGTTCAAAGTTCATCTCGCCAGCATGAAAACGCCCTGGAACTGGGATTCTTGTGTCATCCAGACTTGCTCAGAAGTGTCGAAATGATACAACAATCTGCACCCAGTTTGCCTTAGAGTTTGTGTCAGTAGGAATCTCTCCATTCACCTGCAATGGATGGAGCTCCTCCTTGTAAAATTGATGCTGAGGACAGCCCTGAGCATGTGTATGTAGCTGGCTAATGCATGTTTTGCAGGGTTTTAAGATGATTTAATGAATGTGGACACATGGGAGTTCATGCACCTGCTGACTAAAGAAGATTATCCCAAAGTATCCTGAAGCTTTTAAGAAACTGCATGTAATGAATCTGCTACTGCTACACCTAGAAAATACTGCTCTGCTGGACTCTTTCTGATGACTCTTATTCTCCTGAGGTGCTGCTAATCCAACTGTTTCCCCCAAAGAAATAAATATTGCTCTGATAAGTTCTTTTAAAATGCCTGACAAGCATATAAATCTCCAACTGACAGCTTGTATGCTATAAATAATTAAAGCTGCCCCAACTATTGACCCCACAGAAGCAGTCTGGCTTGTCCTAACAGTGACCACCTTTTCATCCATATTCATAACCTTCTTCCCTACCAGTCTCTAGCAAAGGAAGAGCATAACTGAAGATCAGTACAGTGGAATGTGGTTTTACGTTATACTGGACAGAAAATGGGTGATTCTGCAAGTGATTTGGTAAATTATTCCCTGCAGGCCAGCAAACCAAGATGGTACTCTTGCTGTAAAATCTTCACATCTGCGGTGGGTGTAACGCTGGACATACGCTTCAGTTTAAAGGGAACTGTGATTTTTGCTATGTATCTGTTAAATATTTCATCAAAGCTTTCCATCTTATAGGCAAAACCTGTATTGGAATTGAATGCAACAAACCCATTAGATAGTTTCAGGCACAACTGACATTTTCATTAACTAGGAAGAGTATGAGCTAGTATTGGTCAGCACAGCAAACACTTTTGGCTATGAGAATAACAGTAGTAATTCCGCTAGAGATGCAACGAGCGGTTATAACCTAAATATCTATCTTTATTTGCCTTATTTAGGGCCTTATTAGGCTGGTACAGAAAATTCAACAATCTTGAATTTCCAGTAAAAAACATTAATTTGATGAAAACCATATCGGAACACCCTCTCTTTTTTCATTTGTTCTTCACCTGTTGCCTAGTCTCTAAACCATGGCTTAATTAGTCTCTCAGACAAGGAATTGTGCACTTCACTAATCAGCGAGCTCCTCATTGCTGTTGAATGTCATTGATAAATACAATCAGAGTTCTTTTTAGCTTAAATTAAGGTTTAAATTTGAATCAGGATTATCAGCCTTTTCTTTCTCTTCATAAATATCAATCCAAAAATCTCAATGAACTAAATATCAAGCAGATTTTCCTGGAAAGGCTTGAAATTTATCCAATCAAAGAAGTTCTATAAAGCATCTGCTGAACACGCAAATCCTTCGGGACACTGTAGTGCTGTGTGGAACAGACTCTGCAGGGAAGCGACTGCCAAAGTCAACCACGGACTGGATGTGAAGATGTGCAAGGTGAGCGGAGTATTGGGGGAAAAGGAAGGCAAAGAAAAGCAGAGATGGTTACTGGAGCAACACTGCTTAAGAAAATCTTGCATCTATGGTATTCAACCAAACATTTTTGTCTTGCCCTTGCAATAACAACCACAGAGGATCGAGAGAAGGAATTTGCTCACAGTTTGGAAGGCAAAGTACAGCCCTCCGGCCATGCATGTTGCATTGAATTCTTCAGACCATGTGAGATCATATTTCTGCTTAAGCATGCTTGTAATTTTTCTCATAAGAAATATGCACATACACAAAAATTAAGTGAATGGATAAGAGGGGAAAAAAAACAAAACAAAAATAGAGATGATCTCAAGCTGCCCATTGTTCCCGTTCCCCCACACAGGAGCCCTTAAAACCCTGCTGCTTCTGTTATGAAACCAATCAACTTTCCCTGAGAAGTGATTTCTTTAAATGTCATATTGGAATAGCTCCGACTTGCCATAAGGTGACTCCTATTTAAGATGCCACATCATATTGCCATATATCATCTGACCTCATCTCATCAGACAGCACGACATCATCATTGTTGAGCTTTTACTAATTAAAAATACCAAACACAAAATCACTTAAGCATATGTTTTTAATTCTTTCAGTAAAGTTTTATACCACAAAAATCCTGGAAGAGACATTATGACAATGTTCACACTATACGAACAGCACTCTTGTATTGCATTGATATTTCTTTCTACTTCTCCTCAGAGTTATGAAGGTCATAAATTGAAAATAGCTCTATGATTTAGCCTACATAATAAAAAGAAAATATTTTTGTGGCGTAGCAGGGGGGAAAAAGAGGATGACTAGAGAAGGCCATAATGCATATTCTGAGGAAAAAAACCTGCTAATGTATATAGGGTTTTATTTTAGTAAATTCCACAGCACTAAAATTAAATGTCATATTGGTACATGACACTATGTTGTGAAGTAGAAAAAAAAAAAAAACAGGAAAAATTCTCCAGCTGGTATAAAGCAGGGAAGGCGAACTGAAGCCATTTTGAGCCATATATATCATGCTCCAGCTAAGAATCTGGCTCTGTAGATGTTTAATAAATGAGTGTTCTGGAAATCCATCTTTTAGAATCGTCCAAATTATAGAGGCCTATCCCAGATAGGCTGTGGCTCTGCAAGCATGTATGCAAGTGAATAACTATGCACATGAATGGTCTTTTTGTTTTTCAGTTGACTAGGCAGGATTGGGGCCTATTCCTGGCTGTACTGATGGGAATGTTGGCAAACAGCACAACTGATATATTTGGCGGAGCGAAAGATTGATGCTCTGACAGAGAGGAGGAGCAGATTCGCTTTGCTCTCGCTGGTACAAATCAGCATTCAGCACTATCGTTACACCAGTGTAACTAAAAGAAGAATAAACCTCCAAACACTGTCAAATAGCCAGTAACTTAAAAATAAACTAAGCAACAAGAAAGGAAAAAATCAAGGGAAAGATTTTCAAAAAGACACTTAAAAAGCTGTGTTTTTTGGAAGGTGGATGATTTGCATTTTATGATGATTTAGCTCATGCTGGTACCCAGAATCGGTGATGAAAAGCTGTGGTCTTGGACTATGCAGCAAAAGGGCTCAATCCTGCACTTTCACTTGGCAGACTCTAGAGCTTTTAGCTGGAGAGAGCACACAGGTTTAGACCTTCAGTGTCCTCTTGCAAAAGTTCCCAGATCTTTGCTGCACGCATTAACAGTTGGCACAGAAATCCTGATCTGAAGTGCGAACGCTGCAGGCACAGATCAGGCGCATACGTAGCTTCCTGCAGCAGGGTCTTGCTATAATTTTTGTGTTCTGCAAAAGAAAAACTCCACTGGGGAGCAGAATTCATCTGACTGAAGAAGAGGGCTGAGAAAGCTTGCATGACTTACTTGGGAATATTTTCTGATGTATTTCAAAGTTAGTGAAGAAGAAATGAAATAATCCTGGGGAACAGGGCCTGACGACTACTTCTATAGCACCTTTGATTCAAAGCAATCAGGAATTCACAAACTGCACACGTGCCTGTGAATACATATGCACGCAGCTGCATATACCTTATTTCAGCCAGTCTGTGATGGGTTAGTCTGGCAGACTTCAACTAGCAATTCCGCACGTCTCCTTTACTTATAAGATAGCAATCATGTGAATATCTAAGCAGCAACCTAAATTGCTCCTTTTCCTTAGCTCATGCCCAGGGAAAGCTGCCGTTCTTGGGGGAGGCTGCATGGGATATCTGGATCAGGCTATGCTCAGTCCAGAACAGAAGCCTCTTCTGCAGCAAGATGCTCCATGTTCAGTTACTCTGTCCAAAATCTCCTTACATCGCAGGCTGACAGAAAGAGCCTGATTTAGTTTGGCTCCTCCGGTGAGGCTTGAACCCCTGTTACGAAGCAAGGATTGAAAGTGGTTCTGCTCCAACCCATGACGGCTACGGGTTCACAATATCAGACAAAGGGTATTTTGGTAGAACAGATGAATTCAACAGATTGGGATACAGAAATATGGCTTTCTTACATGCCTGCAACCTGCTGTTCTTCTTCTTGTACATTTTAATCTCACCTTCAGTCTCCTTGTTAACTGGGAATATAAGAGCTTTGGGACAGGGACTGGTCCTTGCTCTGCATCCGTGCAATGTGCAGTGCAATGAACCTGCTGACACGTGGGCCTTGCAGCTACTACTTGCTGTTGGCAAGTCCCTGGTAGTTGCAGGTGATAGTGCTGCAGATGAATGTAAGAGATTTGCATGACAAGCACCCGCTGTCACCAAATTGGACCACGAGCCACATTTTGCTGCTGCTGCTGCATGCAACTCTTCCAGGTCTTTTCAATAGCCTTCCCTCCTCCCTGGGTGCTTGGTAGCTGCAGCATTGCATGGAGATGCATCCTTGGAGCGTGCACCTTGAGTCAGCCCACATCACTCAAACAAAATTGGAAGTGAACTGGACGGTGAACTAGTGATGCTCTTTGCTACAAGAACTGAAGAATGGGAGCAGTTTACTTGTTGGGATGTAGGTAGCATTTCCTACCCTTCCTACCCCTTTTTACCCTTTAGGGCTAAAAGCATTATAAGACTGTTGAGCAGAGAACTGTAAAATAGCTAATGTACTTGAATGAGAACTGCTTGATTTCTGTTCAATTTGCAACTTAGCCCAGTCCTTCCCCTGTGTATCTGCTCAAGCACCCTGAATGCCTGCCACCACTTAACTTGACTCTGGATGTCTCCTTCATATTTTCTCCTCTTCACGGCCTGTCTTCCATGCCATTCCTTTCTCCTTGAAACTTCCCTCACAGTCAGTTATATTCTTATTTCCGATATCCTCTCCAGACACACCTTTCCTCAGCTGTGTCACTGCTCATCTGTCACACCGGGAAACCAGAGGAGGTTTTAAGGCACTTCTGTAGGATCATAACCTCAAAGGCAGTTGAGTATCTGGTTAGCCCTCGGTGTAAATTAGAGTAGCTTTGGCTGCCAGCAGGTTCCAATAGGGGAGGAAAAAAAAAGCAAATTTCAGCAGTGCAATAGCTACTCATTTCCAAGAGGCACCCTTAGCCTGGGGTTTAAAGATGAATGGGTAGCACTGGGCTATTCTGCTGCCCCGCCCTGGTGCCCACACACTATTTTGGGAGAGGTGAGGGTAGAGGAGAAGGAAAGACTCCAACTATTAGCTTTCTTATTCCCTTTAGATCACTGGAATAAAATAAACAGGCTGTAATGCAGCATGCAGCCAGGTCTAGTGTTTTGGCCTAAACTGCATTTTCTCTCAGGTCAGAAGATATGTGGCAGGGACAGGGACTATTTTTCTTCTCTATAAATAGAAAAGTACTGACTGCTCAGATAAATGCATATGTATAAATGAAATGGTAAAAACAGGCTTAAGGAGAGACTAAAGCAAACACTAACCTTTTTATAGCAACTTGTAACAGAGATTTGCCTAGATGGCAGGCTTGCATAAAGAAGTAAATTATCCTACTTCCTTATAGCAGTATAGAGCCATTCTGCCGACAGGCTAACAGAGCAGCCTCTCCAGCAAATAGATGCAGTTCAGAGAAGTGAATAATACCTATAATAAACTGCACATCTGTTAAATCAATAATAACAACATGACTCAGCTACAAGACACTGGAAAATATAGTGGAAGTCCACTTTTATTTATAAAGGATTTATATTATATTATACCAGTGCTCGACGCAAAAGCCTTTAAAGTGCCCCGGAAATGACCACTGTTCCCCTCCTGCCTGGCATCTGAGGGAGGCCATGTGCAGCGGAGGTGTGGTGCTCAGCTCCAAGGAGACTACAAGAACACTTCAGTAAAACACAAACGCTGCAGTCTCAGACAGCTTTTAAGCCTTTGAAGATAATCACACCTTGAAATTGCCCTGGGGCATGATGCATTTGCCGGAGAAGAACTCAAACGTTGATGAAAGAAGGCAGTAATACTAGCACTTAAACAATAATGAAGTTTACTGCTCTTCAGAAAGAGGAGGGAAATGAAGAAGTACTTTTTTCCCTACCCCCTGCCCGGTCCTGATAAAGCTCACTTCTCCCTCCCTGGTTCTTGAGTCTTGCAATGAGTGACCTTTCCTGCTGTTGCATCCAGGGGACCAGTCACTCTTCTGTCCGGGCCACAACGACATTAGCTTCATTCTGAGGTGCAAGGCAGGCATAACTCCTCTGAGTTACACTGCTGTAGGACTGTTCTGAGAGAGAGGTGTATCTGACCTACAGTTCTCCTCTAATTAGGCGTTATTACAGTAAATACTTGGTTACATCCCAAGCCAGAGTTCTAAAAGACAGTATCAAGGACATCTAGGGGAGTTCCTGGAGGTGACTGAGAAATGATATTCTAAAATAGGTGTGCAGCATACAAATGCAAAGATGTCTCTTCTGGCTGGAAGTCAAGACCAGGGACGCATCACTATGAAATAGCCTCCTTTTTATCTCTTTTCTTGGCAGCCCCTACCAGCCAGAGTCAGAGAGAAGACAGGGGGCTAGCTGGGCCAGTACGTAGCTGTCGTTCTTTCCAGTTCCACTGACTTCTATTGGAGCTGTGGGCACTCAGCACTTTGGAAATAGCTTTTGCATCAGCAAATGGCTGAATCCATTATCATGATACTCAGTTTTCATTCAAATGGAACAAAACAAAACAAAAAAAAGGTTACTGATCTGCACACTTGTTTCAGTGATTTTTCAGCGACCTGCAATAGAAAAAAGTCCATAAAATGCCATGTCCTTTTACAGGACCTGTTCCAGGTTCTTATTTCGTTCTCAAATCCTTGTGATTAATTCAGTCTTGGCAATCCCTTGTAGATACTTTCCTGCACAGGGACCTGAGGAATGCATGCTGAGAATAATTTCAGCCTACTCCACGAATTCAGGCAGAGGATCAGAGAGGCAACGCTGGTGATGGGACTCCAGTGGTTAGCGGAGGTAGCAACTCCCTTCCTATGACCTCAAACTTGCCCGTTTGGCCTCGTAAGGTAGGGAATAACCACATTTGTGTCAGAGAGGTGTTGCAAAGCTTAATGAATGTTCAATGAACCCCTTTGAGAACTCAAAATGAAATATGTTGTCTATGACTTATTTGCATTCATCAGCAGTAGAAAAATTAATTATCCAGAAATCAGATTAGGCTCTGCATGCCATGGAGTCACATCCGTTGTTTAGATGTGAGGGTGACAGGACCCTGGGGTGGTCAGGACTGTCCTGCACGTAGCACGAGCAACATGAGCAGACGTCAGATGCTGGAATCCAGGTTGTTTGTGGACTGGTACATAAGGTTTTTGAGAGAGAAGGGCTGGGGCATACTTGAGGTTTTTGGAAGAGAAGGTCAGGGACTTGCCCAAGGCTTTCAGGAGTGAAGGCCTGGAGCACGCCCAAGGTTTTGGGGAGAGAAGGGCTGGGCCATGCGTGAGGTCTTCAGGAGAAAACGTGTGGAACATGCCCGAGGTTTTCAGAAGAAAAGGGCTGGGCCATGCCCAAGGTTTTCAGAAGACATGGGCTGAGGGTATCTGAGGTTTTCAGAAGAGAAGGACTAGGGCATGCTGGAGGTTTTCAGAAGAGAAGATCAGGGACTCGCCTAAGCTTTTTGGAAGAGAAGGGCTGGGCGGTTGCCAAGGATTTGGAAGAAAAATTCAGGGGGTCCCCAAGGTTTGGAAAAGAGAGAGGCTGGGAGATGCGTGCCCCAGGTTTACAGAGGAGAAGGCTGGGAGGTGGGTGAGCTTTGCGCAAGAGAAGGGCCGGGGACGCCCAAGGTTTTCAGAAGACAAATGCCGGCCGCACCGTGGTGGTCGTCAGGGCAGGGCGGGGCCGCCCAGGCCCGACCCGGGGCGGGGGCCGGTGGGTCACGGACCCCCTCGGCCGCCGGGCCGGGCCGCGGCAGGCGGAGGCCAACGGGCCGCGGCCGGAGCCGCCTCCTGACGTCGGGAACCTGCCGTGCGCGGGGGGCGGAGCGGGGCGGAGCGGGGCGGGCGGCCGGGAGCGGCCGGCGGGGCGGGCAGAGCCGGCTGGCGGGGCGCGGCGCCCGGCCTGCCACCGCGCCGAGGGCCGCAGCAGGTAGGGGCGGGCGCCGGGCCGGGGCCGGCGCGCAGACAAAGGGCCGAGTCGGGCCGGGCCGCCCCGCGCCGGGGGGGGAGCTCCGCACCGCACCTGCCCCGGCCCGCGGCTCGGCCTGCGCCAGCCTCCGCGGAACAAAAGCGGGGTCCGGGGGGGGGGGGGGTTGGACGCCGCTGGCTTCCAGCGTAGGCTTCGGCGTTTGGGGCTTAATCTCCTTTTCATCGGCGCCTCCCCGCGGAGCGCCCGGCCGCGCAACGCCGCAGCCCGGCGTGGGGAGGCCGCGGGGGCGCCCGGGCCCCTTGGCACCTGCGGCGCTCGGGGCTGGCGGGTGGCGGCGGCGGGGCCCGGGCCCGGCCGCTCTGCGAGGGGCTTTGTTGGGCCCGAGGTGGGGCGGCGAGGCGTTGTCTCGCCCCCGCGACGCGCAGGTGGGGAGGGCAGAGCGCGGCGGCGCCGAGCCGGGTCCCCGCGCCGCGGGGCTGCCGTGCGTGCCCCGTACAACGGGCCTGGAGTTCCCCCAGCGTTTCCTCGCGTTTGCAGCGCTCCCCGAGTCCACCGAGCAGTAGCGCAGAGGGTGTTTATGTTAAATCAGCTCTCTTTCCTTCCCCCTCTCCCCGCCCCCCCCTCAAATCTGCCTTTTTTTGGGGGGAGGGGGGGGTCATTAATTCTGCTGCTTTATTACGCTGGTGTCACCTGCGCTTCCTCCCAGCCGCTGTCACCAGGCCTCCTGGTGTGCAGGAGGGCAGCTGCAATGCTGGGGACAGTAGCGTAGCCCAGATGAAAATGAAGATCTCGTTCTCTCCGCACGTTTGGCAATGCAACTTTGATCTCAGGAGATGGAATGGGTGAGGGGAAGGAGAGAGTCTGATTTGTGCTACTTTTTTTTCCTTCAGGGAGAGAGAGAGGAGGAGAGGGAGAGAGTATGTGATATGCTGGCAGTGTGCAGCAGCAGCAGCAGCAAACAGGTGTGGCTGGGAGGGCTCCGGATAAGAGCCGCCTGCTGCTCTTGCCCTTACAGGTTAGTGCTGCCAGTTCCTCTCCCTGCTGTAGGAGAAAGAGGGGCAGCGTGTCCCAAAGTCCCCTGATGGGAACTGCAGCTTGTGTTCCTTGCCCTATGGCAGCAGTGACTTTTCTGCCTGTGAGGTGCGGGAGGAAGATTTGTGGGCTCCCAGCTTATCTGTGTGGATATGAGGTCAGCAGCAGGGAGGCTGTTCTCCTCCCAGCGCTGGTGTAACCACTCCTGGGAGCGTGCCATGAGAGGTTACAGGGGCCAGGTTATGTCACTTCTCTGTGTGCTGGTCCAGCTCTTCAAGGATAGGGGAAGTATGAGCTGTGCTTCTTGCAGAGTGAATTACTAGTGGTCAGGAAATGTTCTGGAAAAGAAAGTCTTTTTTTTTTTTTTTTTTAAACCATACTTTTGCTTTTCAGCCATCAGCTTCAGCTGCATGCTTCCTTTTTGAAATAGTCCTTCCCTCAGATCCCCAGTCCTACTTTGCCATGGGAATGTTTACGCTGCTCTGGAGCTATGGCGCCCACCCATGGTGCATGGGCAGCAAATCTTCATGACTGCTGATTGCCACGAGAAATTTAACATGTGAACACGTCTGCAAGAGGCAGCATCAGGTCCCATGGCTCAGGGAAATTTGGGATCTGCCGCTATGCACTGATCTACTTCTATACTTTATTAAGTTGTGTGTCCTTTTTTGTGTTCAGGATGTGTAAAGAATAAGTGCCAAGCGCCAAAATGAGCGTGACATCGTGGTTCTTGGTGAGCAGTACTGGCATTCGCCACCGGCTCCCTCGGGAGATGATATTTGTTGGCAGAGATGACTGCGAACTGATGCTCCAGGTAATATGATTATTTCATTATTTGTTCTGGAGATCCAGTAGATGTGAATGTAATGTTGGGGAACTGCCAGATATTGTATGTTTTCTTCAAATGGAAAGTTGCAAAAAGAACTTTTTTAATGCTATCTGCTGTTCCCATGAAGACTTGAGATGTTCATGAAAGTGCAAGTGAGATTTCTTTCAAATAGCCATGTCATCAGATGGATAGGAGCTGTACTGGTGGGAGATTAATCAAATGGAGCAGATTAACTATGTTGATACTGCTAGAAGTAGTAAGCAAAGACATAGCTTTCTGTCCTGATCTGTCCGTGATTATGTTACTGTTTGTGTAGATTTTAGTTATGTGCGCTGTTTGCTGGTATGTGTGGTTTGGAGGGGGCTGGAAGTAGGTTTTTGTAGTTAGACTATTTTTTGGCCTCTGATTCAAGTTTGATTAAATTGCAGCTTGTGTTAGTACCTTTCATACCAACACGTCTCTGTGCTGGGCCTAATCCAACTTGTCTGAAGCGTTGACTCTGATCTGATGTCTGACAGCATAAAGTAATGGACCTCGCTCCAAACAGACGGGGCTGGAATCTCGCAAAGAGCCTTTGACAGGAGCAGCTCAGCTCAGGAATTTGTGGAAGCTCAGGATCAAAATTAATATTTCGGCTAGACCCATGCCCTGAATGTCCACGTGGCTGTTGGTGGCAACATTAGAAAGCAGCCTCGCATCCCTGGGGACTTCCTTCCCCTTAGTTCCCACTGCTGACCTGTGCAAAGGCATTTCCTAAATGCTTTGCTAATCTTCCACCAGGCAGGCTGGGTTTGTAGTTACTCCAGGGATTTCGTATGGTATGCGAGCAGGAGGTCTCTTTAGGGGGTAGAACTTCTCATTGTGTGAGGTGTGCTTAGAAGGCAGTTGTTTGCTAAGGTGTTGTCTAGCTGTAGTAAGGCTTTATGCTCACGGAAGGAGAGCTTGCAGTCTGTGTTCTGCTGTGCTAGTTGGCAGTTAATGAAATGGCTATGCTGCAGTGCTGGAGTTTGAAGTGTACTGCTGTTCGACAGGAAATCATTTGTTTAGGTTTTCCCATGAATCACACTATCTTTTATTTCATGTTTCCACATGTCTGACTGGTGAGACATGCAGAGGCTATTAAAAATGTCCTAATATTTTCTGTAAGTCTGTATTTGACTGCTCAAAAACCTGATTGCCTTGTTCTCCCATGACTAAAAGGGAGAAAATGTATACAGTGGCTTTGGCCTTCAGAAATGGCCTGAACTTTAGGCCCATCCATCTTATGACCTTTTGAGGGTAGGGGAATTTTTTTTATCACCCTGAAAATCACGTGTCTCAAGCTGGGAACCCTGAAATAAAAGTACCTAAATTTCAGTCGTGCTTAAAACGTGCTGCTTATTTCAGAGCTAACTGGATAGCACGGAGTGTGAACCGCTCCATACCGCATGGAGTATTTTCATCCTGCTTTGCAAGTCTGAGCTGGCTTGCCAGTGTTACATGTGGACTAGCAACCTTGTGTCACGGTAAATTTGTCATGCTCTTTTCCACAAAGTAAGTGAAGTGGGATTCTGGGAGGAGCCAGCAGTATGTCTGAGACGAGTGAGCTGTATCTGGGGGCTCATAGGTGGTGGTGGGAAAGGAGGTTTTCACTATTTGGCCAGAATGTCTACAAAGGCCAGCTGCTTTTATGTTCATGGGGTGAATTGCGTGTGACCCTTTATAAACAAATTATTTTACTATCTCCAGTAATAAAGCTGTTTCTAGGATCACATGTCAGGTTTCATTTTGAACAGCACAGTGCGTTTCTTTCCAGGCCTTTTGCTTATGAAGATGTTTTTCAGAGCTACCTGGGTCTCCAAATGACACGGTTTCATAGTAAGACTCAGTGCAGGGGAGAGAGACTGCAAGCACACACTTGATAGCCAAGCAAAGTTATGTGTGAGCAGATGGAGGATGAGATCTAAAAATAGACTTTTTTCCTACTGTGACTGTCCATGTCACAAAACCATTGGGCAGACTGACACAGCCGTTTATCTTGGGGAAAGCTTAAGAAGCAGGGAGGTTATCAGAGCAGACGGACAAAGCTCTGTGTCGTAACGTTCATACCTGTCACGTTGCCGTGTGGGGCTACAGTGGTACTGAGCCAGAAACTGTATATTCACTGCACAGTTACTTTGCTTGTCTGTTTCAAGATACTGGCATTTAATCCCTTCAAGCGTACAGTTGTGAACAGACTGGCGCTGTCTGGGGAATGGACTGGATGACCTGATCGGTGTTTTTCATCCCAAAGATTATTGCTACTTAGTGATTTGATTGTGCTACGGTTTGTGGTTCCCTGTTGAGACGTGTGTATTAGACCCTGTGCAAACATATGACACGGAGATAACCCTTGTCTGGGCTCTCCCCTTTTACTGTTTTAGCAGTTTCTAGTCTTTTGATATTTTCTTGGCGATGTTCCCTCAAGGTGTCAGATCCCTGAACAACAAAAAGTGATAGCTTTTTCAATGAACGATAAAGCTTTATTTTCACCTGCATTTACTTGTTTCGTACACATACTAGAGCTGCGTTCTAGTTGACAAAGGGCGGAAGAAAACCATAGACTTCAAGCTTAAAATTAAGTAGGTTTGATAGTGGAGAAATATAATCTACCTTGAAATCTTCTATACCTACTAAGAGGATTAGAAATATTTTAAATATTTTTGCAGTTTTGTAGAGCTTCTAGTACAAGTAAATGTGAGATTTACATTGAGTTTGAACATTAATGCAAGGGAGAAAATGCCATGTAACATAGTTTTGGCATGCACAGCGTTGTTAGGAGTAGTCAAGGGCTCAATTCTCTCCTTTTTCTGAAGCACAGTGCTTGATGCCTTTAATAGTTTAGCAGGCTCCCTTAAGATATTAGTCAACAAGCAGCAAGGTTATGGAGCCCAGACCTTGACTGACCTGTAGGAAGTGCATGTTTTTTTTATGAATCTTGGTGGGAGTAAGGAATAATTCTCTGAAAACATTTACTTTGGGGAATGTTGCTTTGGAGAAGTAGGAGCTTTTAATGGCAAACTAGGAACTATGTAATTCCCTCCCCCCAGTATTTTTCATGGGAAACGTAATTGCCGGTTTTATCAGCTTTGATCATTTGCTTAATGTGATAGATATGTCCTGGGGGGTGTAAACCTTCCGTAAATGCAAATTTTTTACTTAAATGTTAAAACTTTCCCCCACCTCTAAGTACAACATCTCTTTATATTTTTAACAAATGTAAATATTTAACGAAAACGTAAGCAGTTTCATAACTTCCCTGTTTTTTTTTTTTTTTAGGAAAGATTTTTATTAAAAATATGGGAAAGTGAATGTTTAACTGGTGCTGTCTTGAGTATTTGCTTCTTTTTAGAGCAAGGGTTTAGGTGCGTTCTTGTACGCTGTGTGAGCGTGTACCGGGGAGCGTGCGTTACAGCTGGAGTTGGTGAAGGTGGCGTGATGCTTTTTGTCTTAGGTGTGGCCTCTGCCCCGCGTGTCCTTTAAGGCATTTTCTGTTATGAGACTTGGTTTTCTAGTGCATGTGACTTTGCTAGACTTTGTAACTATTTGAGTAGAGAATTTATATTCTGGTTGTCTGTTCTAGGCAGTATGCTCTGGAAGACATCGGCTCAGTTCTGTGTCTTCTCTGAGTACGAGTTTGGGAAAAATACTGTTTTCTTCATGTAAAATATTTAAAAGTATGTTTAACCTGTTCTTTGAAGTGCTGGTGCTGTGGAGCCAGAGGCGTAACATTTTTGAAGAGGGAGCTTCTAGGTCAGGGATGTTGCTTTCTCCCATCAGTAATCTAAATACATTTGGCCAAGGTCCAAGCCTTTGAAAATAGTTGAAGCTTGCATGTGGTCACTAGGGACCTACCTGACATTATCATTTTAGGAAATGTTTCATTTGGGAGTGAGGTTGGTTCAGGGTGGGGTTAGATGAGAAGCAAAGAGGACAGGACTGTCACAGATTGGGCAAAGAGGAACTAAATGCAGGGATGCAAGAGAATGGAGTTTCGATATGAGAACAGTGGTCCTATATGAAATCAAGGTGCATCTTGCCCACTGTGCTGACCCAGACAGGGGTCAAAAGAAGCTGTCGAGGAAAGTGTAAGGATGAGCTAAGAGTATAATGATACTTCCAGAATGCTTGCTTAGCCTCCAGCAGTTTGCATCTTGAGGAGCCACAGGCCAGCTCTTTGTGTTTAATTGTGAATTTTTAGTCTATGATAGCTAATCTGGAGGAGGGGATTAAGATGATTTGGCTGTGCAGGGAGGTGTTACAAGAAACTCATTGTCTGTACAGCGTGAGAGGAGCAGCAAAGAGTGAGGAAGTAGCAGGACTCGAAGAGGTGGAGGATGATGAACGTGGGATGGAAACGGGTCAGTGTGGGGAAAGTGGGTGTTGTGGTATACGGCTGCTGAGCAGCATCTCCCTTAGGCCTGAGATGGGCTCAAGGCTTGCTTTTATTCTGGTGTCAGCAAATAGCTGTGAAAGCTACTAGCCAAGCATCTGTCACTGATCCATATGGGGCATTGCATGTTGCTTATGGTATCAATTAGTCAGTTCAAGCGGCAGGGGCTTGTGAGCTGAACGTACAAGTCTTTCCTGCTGGTAAACTGAATAAATGGTAATTTGATAGTGCCTGAACAGACATTTTCCTCTTCTTAGCTTGCTTTGGTAAAAAGCTAGGAAATTATATATATTTTAGGCCTTTAAAAGAGCATTCTTGTGACTGCTAAGTTAAGTGTTTATAACTGCAAAGCAATTAGGACATACCAGTGCAAAGATTGCCTGTGTGATCCTGCTCCTACCCCTGTGTACATAGGCATGAAGATGAAATCGGTCACTGTGTCGTTACCTGATATCTTTTCCCCACAGGATCTGTTCCTTGTTTGGTACACAGGATGCAAGGTGCACTCTGCAAATAACACAGTGCCAAGATGAGCTCAGTGTGTATGTTACGAACTGGTCAAATTAAGGTTTCATTGACCTGGCGTGTCCTACCTTCCCCAGGCCATACTTGATAGCGTGTCTTTCCTGCGCAGCTTAGTACCTGTATACATAAACAACTGTGAATTACTGTGGTAGAGTTTGTCTACAGAATAATGCTAGGAGGAAGCAGGTGGTGTGAAGTTGGTAGGCTGTGTTTTTCCTGATGCTTCTAGGTGAATTCACTGATATGCAGAGTCTTATCCCTCTATCTCTAATACGCATTGAGCGCCCTCGGCAGAAGTTATGGGGCATCTTCTCCCACTTTGGTGCCGTGATCCCCTTCCCTGTGGAAGGGCAAGGAGTGGAGTGGAAAGCTCTAGTTAGAACTGGACCGTGCCCTGCTTGTGTTGTTTTGCTGCAGTTATCCAGAGGCACCTAAGTCAGTCCCTGGGCGTCAGGAATTGCTGTTTTGCTGAGACATTTATTCATTAGGTGTCACAAGGGAAGTAAGCGTCTTACGGGAAGGGTTCTGCCTTGGGAAGTCTCTACTTTTTGATGGATAGTGTTTCCAGGTGGCTGGGCAGCAGCAGTGAGGTGAGGGATGCACATCCTGTACTTTCAAGCATAATGTTGCTTTTTGGCTCTTGCCTCTCCCAATGTTTTATGTCAATGTGGAGTTGATAGGAGGATTAAGTTGTCTGAGGAAATGTGGTTTTTGGGAGGCTGGAGGCGTGGCAGGACCTGTGAAGACAAGATAGGCAAACCTGGGAGGGGAATTGGTTGCTGGAGGGAGAGTAGGGAGAGGTGGTTAACGGTGGCACAGCCTGAAGTAGGTGGATGCTTGGGCACCTGAAGCTAAAGAAGAGTTAAGAAGAGAAGAGAGCAAAGATGTTGGTTCTCTCATGCCAGAGAAATGCACTACAGGCAGGTGGTTCCTGGGGGATGAGAAAGCTGCATGTACCCGGCAAGGAGCCTACTGAGTGAGGGATGTTTGTTCCTGTGCTGAATGGATGGGGAAAGAGGGGACCTTCTCCATGTCAGGGGCCAAACTGTGCTCTGAAATCCTCATCCAGGTGTTAGCACACGGCACAACTATGCTATAAAAAGTTAGGCTTCTCTCCCACCTGAGGTGATGCTTTTCCAGGCCTCCTGGGTGAAGTGAAGTGAAAGCCAGCCCATCTGTGGGCTGCATGTTCCCTGCCTCCGATAAGGGCCTGACCTTGCATCTCTTGATCAGTGCTTCATTTGAAGAAAGGGGAACCGGCAAGCAGAAACCACTCCTACCTCAAAATAATGGGTTAAGTTGTTACGGGAACTATGCCAGCCTTGAAATCCCTTTGCCAAGCTGTGAGGATTACAGTTTCATTTTCCTGGGGGATTTCTTTTCTTTCATTCAGTGCCTTATATTTGCATGAATACTCAGGCCCTGGTCTTGCAACAGATCCACTAAGTCCATGATCTCCAATGCAGCAAAGCTGAAGGCAGGAGGCTCTGAAGCTTGGAAGCTATAATGTGAGTTCAGCACCCAAATGAGGGTGGTTACACTTACTGAAGAAACATTTGTCTGCCTAGGCAGAATCATTTAGAAACCAACACATGCCCCTGGGAGGAATCAGCCCGCCTTTTGTGGGGGTGTCAACCTTGTAATGGCCTGAGGCAGGACAGAGCGGTCACTGAAATTCTGGAAAAGTACTGAAGTGACCAATATACAAAACTGTATTAAATGCACAGTGAGGTAAGAGGGAAACCTAGTGTTCATATCTGTCATTAAAGGGTTTTACTTCTGAGGAGCAAAAAGCATGTTTCAGGCCAGGATGTCTGTGGGGGGGTGTGTGTTTTGGTGTTTTTTTTTTTTTTTTTTTAATTAAGATAGCTTTGCCTGTCTTCCTTCTAAAGTGGGACGCTGGGAGAGGTTTGTATTTCCTTTCTGGGACACTTGTACAGAGCACATTACTGGCAGAAATGTAACCTGTTCACTATGGAAAGTATTTGAGCAAATGTTTATTGCGTGTTGCTACCAGAATGCTGCAGTTATCTAGTGCCAGACATGCACAACAAACTGCAGTTAGGAATAGGGAAACTGCTCTCGCTTGTTTATTTTATCTCCAGTACCGCCATGCCTCGCGGCACTGGCAGGGCTGAGGTCCAAATCTCAACCCTGAGCGGTAGGTTTTTGCCCATGGGAACTCTACTGGGGAAAAAAAGCAGAATCTGTATCTACATAGACAGCTGAGCTGCGTCTGCTCCCTGACCCTTTGGGGCTATGTAGGCTGTCTTGTTGCGTTTCTCGTCCTGCCTTCCCAAGCAGGCCTTGTTTCCGTGTGGGTTTTGCTTGATATCTCTGCAGCTCCTGTTTTCTTCCCGAGTTCTATATGTCAGGCCCTTCCCCAAACACAAAGCTGTAGAGTGTCTGCTCTTTGCAGCATGCAGAGCCAGTGTGATATTTTCTTCCGTGGAGACTCTTGCATATTTTAAAGCTGCTTTGCTGCTCCCGTGCTAAGCAGGAGGTTTGTGCTGATCTGATGCTTGCACTTTTGAGAATCACAAGCGTGTTGCCTGGTTGCATGTCTGACTGTAAATGGATAGAATATGTTGGTATAGGTATAGGATTTTACCCATGGGGTAAAATTTCCATCTGTGATTTGGAGATATCTCCTAGTCAATATAATCTTAGAGGAGAGGGTACTTATAGAATACCTCTCTCTTCAGGTTTGTGCAGCACGTGCGTTTTGTCTAATAGGTTTTTAAAACATGACGCATTGAAGACAGTATGGTGGAGAAACAGGACAGCCTTGCATTAGGAAGTGATTTGTACCTCTGGAAATGCAAGCCCTGGATGAGTTTAGAATAGTGTCAAATCGCTGTCCGCATTTTTCATTCAGAAAAGGGTAAATGTTATTATTCAGAAAAGCACACGTTGTGTTTTCCTGAGGAGGTGTTCTCATTCGATAACAGGCCCTGTGTCGGGACATGGTGGGAGCTCTGTGTCCTTCCTTCGTTCCCGGCCTCTCGATGTGTAGCCTGATTTCTTGCCTGCAGATCACCTGTGTTTGGGAGGAGATCTCCTTTCCCTGCCTCCTTTTTCTCTCCTCAGTTTCATCCTAGGTGCTGCAGCTCTGGTTTTGTTTGGTTGCAAGTGGAGTCAGTGATTCTTGTAGTAGTTGAGGACTGCTTCTCACCCTCTTACAAGTGCTTCTCCAGAGAAATAGATTATCTGCTGGGTTGTACTGGTTATTTCTTTCTTTCAATATTTTGAGTATAGGCTCTTCTGTTTTGTTTTTGTTTTTTTAAGTCTTGATTATCATTGGAAATTCACATAGTGGTTTTTCCACGTGGACAGTACATTCTCTCCCCGCCTGCATCCCTCCAGATACATTGATCAGTCTTGTCTTCTATTGCAAAGGTTGTGATTGAGGATGATCAAGGTTCAGTATTCAGTGCAAATGTATATTTAAACTGGGGAGTCCTCTTACATTTGTGATTCAGTCAATTTTATTGCAGCTTTTCAATTTATAACTGCTTTCCAGTGGAGCTGCAGACCTTTAGGAAGCCCGTATCCATAGACCGCTCTATAGCATGTGTGGACTTGGGTTTCTTAAACTGCCTTCTGCGATCCAGGAGTTCTTGGTTGGAAACCACTGAAATGCTAATCTGAAGTGCCTTAGCAGGACTGTTTTTGTGCTCTCACTTGTTAGTGGTCTGGAAACTGGTTAGTCTTTTGTTTGGAAATGAAATTGAGACGTTCTGCTCCTCTCCAAGAACAAAAAATTTATCAGCCTTTAGGTTGCTACTGTCAGTGCAAGAAGGAGCAATTTATGGTAAATGTAAGTCACGCCGAAATAAACTGCACCTTCGCTTTTGAATAAGAGTGACCTTTGGCAGATCTGCATCAAAATAAAGAAGGTGCAATTTTAGTTATTTTCAGTTCAGTTTCCTTGGAGACAAGCCCTCCACAGGAACTCCTGTTGTCGGTTCTTGTGAAGTTTGCTGTTTTAACATAAAACCGAGAAAAATCCTCTCTCCTGCACAAAAGCCTGACATTTCACTACTATCTGTGTAACAGTTTGCCATGTTCTGTAAAGTGATGCTGAGAGGTAGTTTCAAGACTATGGGTAGATTTTGTGTATCACTTTGACTCCTGCAAAGTGCAGTCTGAATACAGATGAAACTTTGTTGGAAGATGAGGAATCATGGCATAAATTTATTCCTTTGGTGACCTAGTCCTGTTTTTATGTAGAGGAACATCAAGGTGCTGGAATTCCTCTCCGCTTCCCTGCGATGACCTTTGTCTGGTTTACGACCCTTGGGTGGCTTGGCTCAGCTGTTGTAAAATACAGCAGTCCAAAGGCTGTGCTAACTTATATCAGGGTCAGATCCAGGGCAAATTGAAGTTTTGGGAGAAGGCTGATAGGCTGATTCCCTGAGGTAAACCCTTTACTGAATGATGTGTAGCTTGGTACAAGATTGAGTCTACCTTTTTTTTTTTTTTTTTTTTTTTCTTCCTGCACTGGCTTTTTGGGTAAAAGACTGTCATTGGAAGGGGGCTAAAGGGATAGTTAGGTCTTTAAATTCTGTTAATCTTTAATTTAATTTTTTGCGGCATGCCATAAAACTAAGGCAGACTCTGCTACAAGAGTTGTTCAACAGTCTTGAAACTGGCTGTTGGCATCTCTTTGCCTCTTTTGTTTCTCACTTTGGAGGCAGTGGCTGTGTGTCCCAAACGGACAGCTGTGCTGTCTTTTGAAGCTGAGAAACTGCGAGTGAGGTTGTAACACTTCCAGCTCTGGGGAAGTGGAAAGGGAGAAGCTTGTGGGTGATGGTGCCGTGGTGGAAGAGGCCTGCAGAGGGGACCCTTGCAGTTATGCTTCAGTTCAGACCCCCATTTGCCTCTGCTGTGCTCCAGTTTTGGATCTCCCCATGTCTCCTGTTGCAAAGTATTTGCCCTTGGGAATGAAGACCTGTGAAATGGCATTGTATAAAGGCCCGTCAGTGGCGAAATGGGGGGATTCCCACCCGTGCTGTGCATGGGGATGGTTTTCCTGCTCCGATTTGAGTCTGAGGCAGTGAGCCTTCACAGGAGCCCCTACGCAGGCGCAGTGCCCATGCGGTTGTGGGAATGAACTGCCGTGGCAGGGAGGTGAAGGAGCTCCCCCCTCTTCCTTCCCTGCAGGGTTTGAGGGACCATGTGGCAGGTCAGGTCTACCCCAGCCCACGAAGCTCTGGGGATGTGCAGGGCTGCAGCTGGAGACAGTCCCATCCAGCAAGTCCTGAGCAGCATCCACAGACCCTCCTGATGTAAGGATGGGAACTATCACCGCACGTACCTGACGCAGCCATTTGGGCGCTTGCATGAGGGACTGACAAGCTGCCCCTGATGTAGTTAGTGATGGAGAGAGGCAGCGGCTTTGCACTGCATGCACAGGAGATAGGGGCCTGCCTGTTTGAGGTGGGAGGTTCCACCCAGGTGTGGAAGTCCCATGAGGTGCCTGAGGTCTACGTGCGTGTCCCTCATTGGAGCGCCTTATTGTGTGTTGCTTCCTGTGTTTAGGGCTCAGTATAGCTGGAGATACGTGTGGGATGTCCCCAAATCCATTGTCTTCATTTGTTCCACCAGTTGTCAGTCATTTCTTTGTGGCGTGATTGCCGTTTTGACAGCAACATTTGAGCACGAAAGCCTTTCGCTCTGTGTCGTTTTTCAGCTGGGACTTGTATGAACTGGCACTGTTTATAAATTCAGCGGTATACAGATAACGGTATTACAGATGCAGTTGGGCCTGCCCTCTCCTCCTGCCTCCGCTTGTGATGGCACATCCTGCACGACGTAAGGAACGTCGCGAGGTAGAAGGGCAGCCTTCTGGCCGAGTACGTGCTTGCTTCGTATTGATACTTTGGGGTTCTTCTGGAGGACAGGTCTTCTGGGTTAAATGTGCTCTGCAAGGAAAGGAGCTGTTGTTTTATCAGCTGTTGGGATATTGTCAGTGTGCTTGACATCAGCAGGGGAAGAAGAAATTCCTGAAAACGGTAACAATTTGTCAGGAAAAAGCCTCTGTGTTTTCATCAAGGAATTCCCCTGAAACAGTCTTTGCCTCTGCCTGCTCACGAGGAAGTAGGTAACGGCTTGCTGAGAATGGTACTGTGAAAACCAGTGTTTATACTTCGGAAAGGGAGGGACATTTTTCCCCAAGGGCTGATTGGTTGATGCCTAGGAAGAAGAGAATTTGCTGGCTTGGAGACTGGCTCGTCTCCCTACTTTGGTAGCTGCTCTTCCTTTCAGCTCGTCCAAGATACCAGGGAAGTTTCAGCAATGTGTACGTGTGTTGATGGATTTACTTGGATTGACTAGTTCTGGTCGCTGGTTGTAGTCAGCCTCGGCAAGAGGCAAGTTACCAGAGGAAAGAGGCAGTCAGTCTAAATAAAGACAATCTAGTGTCTTTATAACTCTTAATAGTTTTGAAATATGGTTATAGATTTTAACACTCCCTCCAGAAAACAGTCTGACAGTACTCCTCTGGAAGTGTCACTCTGTTTTGAAGAAAAGATGTATTGGGTATGTGTGGATTGTGACAAAGTCAATAGGACCAAATCACTGTCCGGTTCAGTGTTCCCAAAGCTGGTTTTAAATTTGAATTTTCCTAGAGTAGCTTGCTTTTTTATCCTAAGTTTACTAACCTTCCTCCAACTTGGAAAATAGCCTAGAATTTAAATCAACTCCAGCACATAGTCCTGGAAACAATATACCTTGTTTTGAATGAGTTTGGTTTGTAGCTTAAGGAAACAATTTTCTCTTTCTCTTTGAAAAATAGGAAGAAATCATTCCAAATAGGAATGTCCCCAGTGTTGAGGCCACCAGCTTCAGCTGGTGAAAGATGGAGCTCTTCCAGTTCGCACTGGCTGAGAACTTGCCCTCCAGGCTTCCAGTGCGACTGGTTTTGTTTTCAGTGTGTATTGATACACTATATTGAAATCCTGGCACAATCTTGACAGCTTTCAGTGAATTTTCACGTGAATAGCACATTGTCTTCCATGGACCGTTTAGAACAACCGTGGAAGCATTTGCTGTTTATCCTTTGGTTATTTATAGTAATAATAATGTCTAATCCTTTGTGCTTTTCTCCCTCTCCTGCTTCCCCTCCCCCTGTGTTAAGTTAGTTTAATGTCTAAATGTTGCTTTGATTAAATTGTCTCTTATGCCTGACCGGTCTCACATTCATTATGCTTTTATTCCCAGTCCCGCAGTGTTGATAAGCAGCATGCTGTAATCAACTATGACAAGGAGAAAGATGAACACTGGGTGAAGGATCTGGGGAGCTTAAATGGCGTAAGTAGCGAACCTGGCTGATGAAGGTGTACACACAGCGTGCTGAGTCTGCAAGCGCTTGTGCACATACTTGACACTACTGTTAGACACTTTGGGGGTCACGTCAACTGTTGGCGTGAGTTGAGCTAAGCATGCGTAGTTGTTTGCACTGCCTGAGACAGAGGTCATGTGGTATCTCATTTTAGAAGAGGAAAGTTTTGGTAAAGGAATACTGTATTTTTCTGCCCCCCTTCCTTCTGATGTCCTTACTGAACCCTTCAGGGTTCACAAAATCAGAGAGCATTTTAGAAAAGAGGAGAGGAAATAAATTCAAACTCATTTTGAGGGTGTTAACGTAAAACTGCTGAAGATTCTTGAGCAGCTGTTCAGCGTGAGCAGGGTGACCTTTTGGCAAGTCATTTGTCAGAGGGTGGAGTGATTTATAGGATAGTGAGCCGTTTAATTTCTTTGGGAGAAACTATTTAATGGCACCCTTTTTTGATAATAAAATATACCAGTGGAGCTTTCCTTCTTCTGGAGCAAGGGTAAGCTAGATTCACATAACTGTTCACGCTAAGGGTTGTACTGTCATCCTTATTTTGGGCTTTAAAACAGAAGCCCGCCACCGTCCCAGCCATAGAAACAGTAGGTTAACCCGAAAACTGATGCAGAAACTGTGGGTAAAACAGACCTCAACCTTTCTGCTGTTCTGAAAACAGCAAGAGTGAGCGTTAATCCTTCTTGGCCTAAGAGCTGTAGACAGAGCACCTTCTGAAATTGTAAGTATTTCTGATAACAGGTCTCAGCTCTAGCTAGATCCCTGCTTCAAAGCCTGTGATAGAATTAACTCATGGTGGCAAAATAGCAGCTTAAAATTCTGCTTGCAGAAAGAGAAGGCTCATATCGCTGCTACTCTTTTTTTCAGAGGCCAATGAGTGCACATTTACAACATTTAGTAATAGAATTGTGCTTTGAGGGGCAGTGAATTAAAAAGGAATTACAACAGTGCCTATCTTCTAGAGCTGGTCCAACATTGGAGAAGGCTGTTGTAACCAAACTGAATGTATTCTATGTTAAAGAAACACATGCCCTTATTTGAAAATTTTCAAAAATAGGAAGTCTTTGTCTTTTAACCAGCTTCACTGCGTTTTATTCTGAAATTACAGAGTAGCTGGTGAACAGGCCTATAAATTGCCAGGAAGCTAGGGGCCGTTATCTGCTGAGGTTCTAGCTTTGCATTCTAGTATTTATTTTTCCGTGTTGTTAATACTTGGCCTTTTTGTGCGTGTTTGAGTCGGCCTAGGTTAGAGGAGAAGGGGCAGAAAGCTGTCTCCGTGATGAAAGTATATTAACTCATTTTCTAACATAATTTTGGTTCTTCAAAGCTGTGCTGCATTGTACTGAGGCAACAAAAATACAGCTGAGGGCTCCCAGTCTGTGAGGCTGCGTGAATCCCATCTTGCAGGAAAGGATAAGTCCCGATGTCTGCAACTGCCCAGGGTGCAGCTGGGCACCTGGTCTCCATCAGAATCCTGACACTTCTTTGCATGAGTTCCCAATTATTATTATTATTTTTTTTTGGCCTGGGTTATTACAGAAGCAAGCAAGCTTATTGGTGAAAGATGTCCACAAATGCTCAATTTGTTCCTTCATTGTTCTGTAAGAATTACTCCTTACAGGAGACCTTCAGAGCAGAGGCATTTGAGACATCTGTGCTTTGTTTGCAGCTTTGGAGTGTATTTCTGGCACCTTTATAAGGGTGATTTAGTTTCTGTGGGCCTCAGTTAACTGTCTGGGACATAGGAAAAATGAGTATGTGAATCCCTTGAGCGAGGGGCCTATTGTTTGCTTTTAATTCCATACTGATATATGGTGTCTTTGAAAATGTGGCCGCAGACATCATGGTGATGCCACTGCAAATACTTATTTTCCTGTGCATTGGCACTTCCCCCTTCCTTCATGGAAGGCCTTGCTTGTTAAATTATCAGGCCTTGGAAGCTGACACCAGTCTTGTTTGGTGCATAGTGGAGCACTGATTCCCACTGCAGGTTCAACTCAGTAATTGGATTATGAGTTGCTTTAGCTTTTACCGCAATGTATGCTGTTCTTGCTGTTTGTGAAGGGAGGAGAAGAAACAGGAGCATCCGAAATTCCTAACTTCGGACACCTCATTTACTTGTTTAAATCGGGGACTAAAGTTTAGTTTGCAGTTGGTAGAAAGAGGAACCTCCCTTGAGGTCCCTTTGGAGCAGCTTGCTCGCGGTGCTGGTTGCAGGAGGGCATGGGTGCGTTCCAGGTAGTTACACAGCCCTGATCCTCTGAGATGTGTTGCCTTGATTCGCTCCATAAAAACTGTTTATTTGCTTCTTCCTTGCAGACGTTTGTGAACGATGTGAGGATTCCTGACCAGAAGTACATCACCCTAAAACTGAACGATGTCATTCGCTTCGGCTACGATATCCTTCTTGTCTGAGGATGCAGTGAAAGACAGTCTTTGTCTGGGTTTTGCGCTGTCCGGTGCATGGAGGGTTAACGGTGCTAATTGTGGGTAATGACTAAGGGTGTTTATTTTGCCTCCTGGAGTTTCTGGATGGCTCTTCAGCTTTTGTTTCTCCACCATGGACCTGATTCAGAGCACATTAATCATGATGCTTGCTGACTATATTGTGCTTTGAATCAGGTCCTGCACTGGTGATGGTGACTCTGGAGGTACTGTTTCAGTCTCTTCCTCTCTCAGGAAGGGTTGTTTGTTTTCTTTTTTATCTGGGATCCCTGGGTGGCAACTGTAGCTGGTACCGACTTGGGAGAAAACCTGTTTTATACACTTTTGTAACATTAAAATCTTCTTCTTTTTTTCATCTGACTTTATTTTTTTTTAATCATTTCACCCAAATGCTTGCTTGCAGATGATTTGAACACACAGTTCATCATCATTAAACATCTTGCTTTGGGGCTAGCCGTCATACCCTTGGCTTTATATTGATTAAAGTCTAGCCTTGCAAATTGCTTCTGCCACAAAATGCAAGAGTAAATCTCTTGTTAGCAATAGCAAATTTCACATCTGTCAGGGGGAGGCCAGACTGCTGCTAGTGCTTTGGTTAAAAAAAAGTACAAATACTGCTAGAGTCTGCTAAAATACCTTTACCTTTGTTCCCCCCCACACACACCCCTTTTTTTTTTTTTTTTATCCTGATGTGACTATATGCCGTAAGCATATACGTTGAAATGCCTTCCTGAGCCTGTGTATCAACAGTGGTAATTAGAGGCTCTCATTGCTGCCTTTTCTCAGCATCATCATTTTCAGACAGTTTTTTTCAGTTGTCTCTAACTGCCAAACATTACCCATTTAGAGTGAATTTAGAAATAGAGAGTGTCTGCAGGAAGTAAGTTTTACCATGGGAGGGGAGGGGGAGAATCTACTATTGCCTGGAAAACTCTTGTGCATCCTTGACCCCAAGGCCACATTCTTGTGCCTTTTGTTGTCTCCATGATAATCCGTGTGTGCTTGGCCGTGCTGTAGCCCTTGAAATATTCTAGAGCTTGCTGGAGGCGGGAGGGAGTTGAACGAGTTGGGAGAGCGAATTTGCTGAGCCTTTGTGCTCTTGCAGGGAGCCGGGTACCTTGGGTCTAAGCTGCAGTGGTGTTGGAGCACTGTTGAAAACAGGGATGCTTCTACTGTTCTGTGTGTAATTCGGGGTCTGCTGGAAAAGAAGCTTTTCCAGGCCTTCACGTTTTTGGTCTTGATTTCTCCGTGTCTCTTATTCCTGTTGTATAAGTAATAGATCTTATCTTCACAGTGGTATTGATTTTTTTCTTTTTAAAAAGGAGAGGAAGTTGCTAAATTATAACAAAGCATAAAAAGGAGACTAATTATTTGTCTTTGAAGCTGGGTTTGAATAGGGTGCAGCTGATGAAGATTCAGGCATACAAGGGAAAAATACTGAGTAGCCCCTTATTGAGTACTGACCGTTAAATGCTCATAAGCTTTGTCATCTGGGGCCATGTTATTAAAGGTGATGTTTCAGTGCACATGTGTGACGAAGCATGTTAAAGTCTCATAGGCAACCTGAATTCTAGCTTTTCTTGGCTTTGCAACTTTGCAAATGTTCTTCTAACGTAGCTGGTCGTGTGTTCTCTAGTCTCTAGGTGCGTAGGGAAACTCATAGATTTGCTGTAAACTCTAGTTTAGCTAAGGCGTAAGCCAGTGCCTAGAGCTTGGGTAGATTTTAATGGCTGTGATACAGGTTTAAACTTTTTATAGAAAACAATTCTGAGCATTAAGCAGCTGAGTAAAGTGCCTAGTCCTGCAGCCCTTACATGGACATTCATGTGAAATGAATGATTGCATTTATGAATTGGAGAATTTATTGCCCTCAGCAAGAAGACTTAGCGAATGAGAGTTTTAGACTCGAATCTTTGAGATTACTATAGCAGATATAATCTCTTACTCTCCTTTGCTGCTTGGTACTGTCTTTTCAGAAGTACTTTCTGTGTCCACCTTGCCTGGCTCTGTGTGGATGGCAGCATCTCCTGTGGTCTCCGAGCCAGCTGTGCTCTATTGCATAAGAGTGTTTGTCTCTTTTCCATTACAGCTTCACTTGCAGACTGTGTGGAGTTTTCTTGCTATGCTAGTATTGCTTGGTTTATTTTTAGTTTAATATTTTCCATGTTTCTTTCTTCCCCCCTTTGCTCTGTGCAGTCCTGAGTTGTTCGTGATGACGTTGCCAGATGCTTCCCTTATTTTTTTGCGCAGCTGTCTGGACTCAAAACATACTGAATGCCTCTTTTTCAAAGAGGTCACAGCAGCTCATGGCCTGATTTACTTTTCATCCAGGAAACTGCAGTGACTGAAAGGCCTTGTCAGGGCAAGAGAGCCCTGTAGTCCTGGGTGTCTCTGCAGGGAGCTGCGCTCTTCCGTTGCCTTGTCCTGAGCCTGTGAGACTGATCTTGGCTGGGATACTGTGGGGATCGAGCAGTCTGCCAGGAGCTGACAACAGGGTGGAGAGGAGCAGGGAGTGAGTTGAGTCATGGCTCGGATCGCTCCCCACATCTCATACTGAGCTGCTTGTCCTCCCCAGAGCTTCCCCTGTCCTGCTCCTGTTACGTGCTGCTCTTCGTTTAGTGCTTGGTCTGGCCAGCAGGTGTGATCTCACGCTGTGCCGCAAAACGTGCACAGCAAAGACCACAGCGGCGTGCAATGGGGACAACTTTTAGCACCTCATGTATTTTAAGCTTGTCTAGTTTTATCATCTTATTTCCTTTTAGTGACTAAGAGAGAGATTTCACTGTGCATCTGATTCCTTTGCTCTTTCCTTAATGAGTTCTGTACATTCGAACATGTATGTCCTGGAGCAAATTCAACACAAGGTCCCTGAAGAAGCGTTAAAGGTAAGGGGGTACAGATGCAGGTTTTTTTTTTTTTTTTTTGTGTAGAGATGGTGGTGTCTACAGAGTGCTGCACAATTTAAAGGTGCCATTTTACAGCTTTACAATTTTTTTTGAGTGCTCTAGTGATGGCCGTGTAGAAGTTTTTAAGCAGTCTTGATGGCAGCAACAGTATCCACAATGTTAGGCTCTCCTTGGAGTGATACTTAACAAAACTTTCCTTTAACAAAACCTCCTTTGAGAGGGATATGTTTCCCGGTTATCTCAGCTCTGATCTCTTATTCCTGTGCTAACATCTAGATAAAGTTATTTATGATTTAATAGCTGCCCGCAAAGGTTTCCTGAGCTGTAGTATATTAAAGAACAGTCAACACATTAACTTCTGGTAGAAGCATAGCAGAATTTGTTCTCTCCCAAAAGCGGGGCATGAATGCCTTCCTCGGTGTGTGGTAACTTAAATCAGCTCCATCACGTTTCTTCCAGCCAGCTAAAGTTTGCTTAAATTATTCCTTCTTATATTCTCATTTTTGTCTTCAAGCTCCCAATTTTTCTTTACTGAGCAGTGCTCTTATCAGCAAAGTGTGGTTTTTTTTTTTTTTAAAAAAAAAAAAAAACCCACAGCGTTCAGGATCAGGTACAAAATACTCTAGCATCCTCTTATCTAAGGCAGAAAAGCAACCCCTTCCTGGCAGGAAAGCTGTCCTTGTACAGCTGAAGGATTAGGCTATCAGCACCAAGCATCAGTTGTTGGCCAGCACGTGCTGTCCTCTTAGCCCCAGTTCCACTTTTAGGACATTGAGAGGGTCAGAATAGATATTAACAGATAGTATTGGGTAAATGATTCATTGAATTTACTCAGGGGTAATCTTGACAGGTATACCCTTTTATTAACTTACTTGTAATAAATCCACTTTTAATTAAATCATTTGCTATACCTAAAGTTAATATGGAACCTTTTTTAAGGCAGAATAACGTTCCTAGCTGGAGAGAGTTTGGAGAGAAGTAATTAAAATATATTTTAATTGCCTTTACAGAGAAAGTGAGATAATGCAGATGAGTGCCCTGCAAGAATTTATAATGCTGCTTTAAGAACAAAGGGGACTTCGGGATTTGAATCTGGAATGGAAAATGATATAAGTTCTGATTGTTCTCAGTTTACTCTTTAAAGGGTTTCCTAATTAGTTGGTTTGCAGAGCTAAGTCACAATGACCTTCTCATGGACTAGAGTTGTCACGTAATATCTTCCAAATGAGGTATTTGAAAGCCTTTCAGCTGGCATTTCTGCCGTTCTTTAGCTTCTACTCAGGTGTGTTTTCTTCTTGTTACAGAACATTGCCACAGCGTTTGCTTTTGTATGATCCTTTTGGTGGGGTGGGGTGGTGGTATGAGGATCATAGGGTGCTACGTATAGCACAGGGGCACCCTGCAAGCTGTTGCTTATGTCTCTGCAGCATGAGAAGTACACCAGCCAGCTTCAGATGAATTTCAAAGGCACGGCAATGAAGAGGGCGGAGCAGTCCATGGAGCACGGTGTCTACACTGAATCCCCGCAAGCAAAGCTGGAGAAAGGAGAGAGGAAAGCAATTACAGGTACTTGCTCAGGAACCAGTTAATCAAGATTCAGGACAGCCACATGCTGCTCATTCCCTGTGCCAGGTCAGAATCATAGTGCAATGTCATAGCTCACTTACAGGAGCAGTTGCAGAAGTGTCGTCTTCCTAAAGCTCTGTTTTTAGTATTTCAGACTATCAGTTTTTGAAGGTTCAGCCTCCAAAAAATTTGCTGGCATAATGATTCAGGCAAGCCTTGCCATCTTGTGTATGCTGGAGAACTTGCAGGCATAGCAGGTTTGGCACCTGTCTGGTCTGTTTTTAAGTTCCTAATCATGAACTGGTGTTTGAACAGCGGTGGTGACTCAGAGTAGAAAATGCATGGCTGCTATGGTGTGGTACTGGCAGGCAGGCAAAGAGGCAACATGGAATTTGCTGAGGGGAGGAGAAAAAGAAAAGGTATGGTCTTGAATTACTATATTTCTTCACACACCATTATGTGGGATTGAAACTGATTGCCAGACTGGGATACGTTTGTTTCAGGTTCATTGCTCACTGCTGTAAATCTGTTCCATTTGAAAAATGTCCTCTGTTGCCCATTTCTTTACCCATTGCTACGTCCCTTTAAAGCCCCTTTATTATTCCTGCCCGCTCAACCCTGTGCTGTTCCTTCCCTGTCGAATTCTATGAGTGCCACCTGCTTCTACCCTGTTCCCCACCATGGTGGGCCAAGACCTCCCCAGCAGCCTTCTCTCACTTGTTTGAGCTTCCTATCTCCTCTATGCGCACCGGCACACCTCCAGTTCTGCTCAGATATCTGTTAGTGACCGTCTACAGCTTGATGTAGAGGAACAAATGTGGTTTTAAAGCATCCTGGTGATTGAGGACTTGCCAGAAGCAGTCTTCTAGTGCCATGATGGCAGAGCGGTTGAGAAGTTTTAGATTTAGCAGAGAGCCTGCCTGTCTGTGAAGTGGGCCTGTCAGAGGAAGGAGAGAGGAGGTGAATGCAAGGAAGGAGGCGGGTGAATAAAAGTCGGTCTGTTGCCAAGAGCAGAGGGTGACCTAGAGGTTGATACAGCAGCTTTCTACAATTGTGTACGACTTTGGGGAGAGCTGTTAAGGTTTTCTGATCTCTAACTGGAGTGGACTGGCTGACCTTAATCTCCCGTTTATTGTCTTTGTGAAAATCCCTCTAAGCTGATGTAGTGTACTAAAGCAGTGTAATATTTCTCTTTGGTACATTTGCCTCCGTTCTTGTGGTTCTTACCTCCAGCTGTGCGTGGAAGCACACACATCTGTGCACCTGACTCCCATTCCCTGTGCCAGAGAAACAATTCCTCATGTTGCTTTAGATGTGCTTGTGTTTCACCCTCCCCTGTGGATGTGGCATTTGTGACTTGACCTCACAAGTTAAAGGGATGGAATTGGTGGTGATTAACTGTGACACTGTGGAGGGTAAAAAGAGGTGAACTTTCCTGGGAGGAGAGCTCTCCAGCTGTGCTGCAATGGGTGCTGGCTTCTTGAAAAGCTTTGCCAATAACCTATCTGTAAGGCTGCAATCAAACCAATTTGCTTCTGTTCCATGAACATTCTCATTTCTATTCTTGTCATCTTCCAAAACGTGCACTAGTTAGTTTTAACCTAATAGCATAAGCTGTTTATATTTGGGAACATCTGCAAAGTCAGGACGTTGAGTGGCTCTTCAGCAGCATGACCCGTTTCTCTGGTGCATGGTTCACGGACCTGCATTACATTTTTATCATGGTTAGTAGGCACAGGCCAGAAGTTGGAAGGAAAAAGGGCTGTGAGTACTTACTGGGGGCCGCTGATGAAGTATGTTGCCTTCAGTAGGACTGACAGCCAGATGTGAAAAACCTCCTGTGAAGTGCTGCTAAACCCACTGAAAGATGGAGGAAGTGAGGATATTTTGTTGGAGGTATTTTGATGGCCTGGACTGAAACCCGTGGAAGCAAGGGAAGGAGTGTGAACCTCTTTGGAACGCATCTCTGTCACATGAGCAGAATGATTAGTGGGTTTGTATTTCATCTGCCACATGACTAATTCATCTTGTATTTAGCTACATGCATGCACAGTTTTTCTCTGCTGCTTGGAGAAGTGGCAGCAGTTTAAAATGACTAGTGGAAAGAGGAATATAGTATCTTATGGGGGGAGTGGGCTTGCTCAGTGCGAGTGGAAAAAGAGGCTTTGGAGAGAGACCTGTCTTGCTAAGCCTGAAGGTATTTGGGAATTTGCATTGACTCATTAAAGCAAGGTCTGGAGTGACAAAGGCCTTTAGAAGGATCACTTCCCAGAGCCCTGGTGGAAAAGAGGCAGAGGGAATGCAGGCTTGGAGGGAAGAGGCTGAACAAAACGATGTGAACAATTAGACCTGGTTAGAAACGGGAGGAGGTGAGGGGTGGAGATAAAGACATCCAACCGATTGAATTGGAAACAGCTAAGCCATTTATTCTTTATGCTGCTGAACTTGCAGCTTTTTGGTGTATGTGGCCTGTAAGCAGAAAATCACCAGCCTTTGTGAAATGTTTTTCCAGGGGAGGAATTTGGTAAGGTCTGTGGGTTAGATGTTGATATGAATAAGAAAAGTGCCCACAGTTTAGCTAGTTAATGTCAAAAATAGCCATCAGCTCGCATGTTTAAAGCCTTAAGCGATCAGAAGGCCAGGTACAGCCTTGCACCGAGCAGGTTTTAAGCCTCTGTCGCAGTCACCATCTGTTGCTACCTGGATTGAAGTACTGAATGACATAAGCTACTTTATGGTCTTCTGATCTCAGCACATAGTTAATCTTCAGACTGGTCATAAAATACACTGGTGTGGTTTTTTTTTTGTTTTTTTTTTTTTTTAAAGCCCTCAAAGGCTCATGGCACTAGATAATGCTAAACCTGATGACTACAGACCTGAGTTTCCAGGGGTGGAGGCTGTCCACAGCTTCCAGCTGAAATGGGCATCATCAAACGCAAGGGCATGACTTGAGTTTCTCCATGGTTCTGTGAAACAGGCTTGCGCACTGGTTAATGTTGGTATAATTATGGAGCAGTTTAAACAGAACAGATAACTGGAAAGTCTTGTCGGTGTCCAGTGCTGAGGTCAGCAGGCAGCTTGGATGGAAGGGATTTGTGCCTAGTTGTGGAGTGGTTTCCATGGTCTTCGGCTGCTTTCTCCATGAGATCATAGTAATAGTTGCTTAGACGCACAGCTCTTCTCTGGCCTCTAATTTAGGATGGTAGTGGTGTATCTGCTTCTGCTCTGAGCTAGTTTGGTGGTATCTGCAGCATGTTAAAGGCTTGACCATTTAATTAGTACAAATAAATTTGTGAATATCAGTTGGATTTGAAAGCCTCCAGGATTTGTGTGTGTTCATGGCAGTTTTGAAGGGGGGGGGGGGGGGGAAGGAAAAAAAAAAAGACCAGGGTTTAGGTTTGCAACGCACACAAAGTAAACATTGCAGTGGAGAGCCAAAGAATTGCTTTATGTTTATTCCTGCTAGGTTAGAATCCTCTGTTTGGGAGAGCAGGAAAGAAACCAGAGACGTCAGGGATTAGTTTTAAAATGTTAAAGCTAGTTCATCTTTTTTTCCCCCAAGGCCTCTGCCATAAGAAGCCTACTCTGCATCTTCTAAGATGGACATTTGTGTTATTAATAATGAATCAAAAACAGCTTGACTTAGAGCAAGCTGGGTTTCTCGTGCTTTTGTTAATGACTTGCTGTAGCAAGCTTCAAAGCTGTGTGTGCCTCTGTCAGCAAAGAAATGTGCCACTGTTGTCTGTCTCTCTCTCACGAGTGTTTGAAGCTTTCCGAGGACTTGAGTGAAGCGCAGCCCTCAGTGCTGTCCCAGCCAGGCAGCTGGTGGGAGAGCCCTTCTTCAAAGGAAATCAAACCCTTCTGTGATGGGAGCTGCATGTTCGTCATGAAAGCTGTTCTACCCCCTTGCTGGTAGAAAGCTGTGTTACCACAGGCTTTCTTCTTCTCCCTTTGTTACCTGGACTGTATTTTTGGTCTTGCCCTTGTGTTACTCTGTGATTCACTTCTCCATAAATATACCCCCTTCAAACATGTCGTTTTCTTGTATTGTGGTATCTTTCCTTCAGATGATCAATAGCCCTCTATTAATTTAACAGGCCGCGTTCTTGTCAGACTTGTTAAACAAACGGACCTCCCTTGTTCTGTGCTAAAACAGCCTTTATTTTTTTCTTGAATGACTGCCCCAAAGACTGAAATCCAGGAGGAGAACATGTGCATGTCAGTGGTCTTTTCTGTATTACACTGTCACCGATAGCTCAGTATTTGTCTGGCTGAGTGCTTGTACTGACCTCAGTTCGGTTCTCTGAAAGGATGGTTTTCAGGCTGTCTGCCTGAATTGATGAGCCAAGAAATACGTCTAAATGAATTGGCACCATCTGGCCAGCCTGGCATGGAGTCGAGAGAGGTGGTAACGAGCTGCCATCAGTTGGAAGAAGTCTAATATCATTAAAATGACTGAGTAGGTAGTTTTCATTGGTGTTCCTTGCTTCCTCACTGACTCGGGCAAGCCGTGAGCCTCTGTGGAGTCCCAGGAGCTCTTAGCAGACACCATAAAATACAGTAGACGATCTGTAGGTTCAGAGCAGTGTGTATATCAGGACACAGGCAGACCTGCTGCTCTGGGTGCTGCTGGTCCAGGTTGAGGTTGCTACCCAAAATGCATCCCTGCTGGCAGAGAGCAAAGCCCCTTGGATCTGCTGGCTCAGCTGCATATGTAGCTGCTCCCTGGCCTGCTTCTGTCCCAGCCATCTGTTTTAGCTCCATTCTTTAGCTTTTTATTTTCTTTTTTTTAAACAACGTTAGCTTGTTAGAGCTGGAAGGGGGAGAGGCCACTGGGTCCGTTGTGCTGGCAAATAAGAAGGGGCAGTAGTTTCTGTTGGGAGCAGGGCAGCAAATTCACGTAGCTCTTCTGAAACTGTGGAAAATTTATGCTAGCTCAGGCTCTGGCCACTTTTAGCAGTAGGTGAGAATTAGGGCATCTGTGTCACTTGATAAAGTTGTTGTGCAAAATGCAAATTAATTTGAAGGCTCAGTGGAAACATTAATTGCTCTTAAAATACTGAAACCGTCCCTGAGTAGCAAGATATTGACTCCTCAGCTTCCCATCTGTGCTTTTTGCGTTCTTTAAAATGAAGCAATGAAGCTCCAGTTTATTTGTGGAGGCTGGGAGAGGGAAACAATGAAAAATAACACAGAAGTGAACAGAGACATCGTGCTGAACGCACACTATGACAGTGTGTCAAGGGAAGCCATGTAAGCTCGTGTCATGCCCCTTGGACCTGGAGGGCAGGTTGTGGCTTCTGCCAGGATGCAGTGAGAGCGGGCTTGGGACTACTCTAAAGTGGCCTCCCACTGGCGTGGCCCCTGGGTCTGTGCGCTCTGCTGAACCTGATGTGCTGACTGTAACGGCTCCTTGATATGCCCCGGGTTTTTGGCCTTATGCTAGCTAGCATTTCTCAGAGAGGGAATTTTGGGGATTCCCAAATGCCTCGCAGGGCCTCTCTAGGTTTAGAGGGGACGACTTGAAGAAGATAGAGGAACTGGCTAATCATTCTTTCTAAATCCTTTTTTTTTCTTTGTGCTTTCTTTTGTCATCCCAACGTTCCCTTTCAACCAAAAAGTTTGACCTAGATTAAGTTGCTCCTCCAGCTGCCTTTATCCCTGTAGTAGAAAAGCTCTGGGGGTGAAGGCAATAGCTCCTGTGTCTTGTGCAAGGAACACAGTTCTCAGGATTGGAAAAGAGACTGGGAAGAGATCTGTCCTGCAGGATGGGTGCCCTCACTGAGCTGTTTTAGCTCACTTTGTCTCTTCGCATTTCATTTGCAGAGCGGTATTTTCAGGATTTATTCCACCAGCAACCTAACAGTAATCGCTAATGAGCTTGTCAGAGTTGATTTTATTAATCCAAGACAAGCCTCCAAAATCTCATGCATCTCTTCAGATTTGAGCCCTTCAAAGTGCCCATTGGAGCTTTAGCCATGAATCATCTTAGACACATTTAACTTGTTAATAGATTTGCCCGTAACCCTGGAGTCCTGGTATCCTTTTCCCAGCCCTGACTACCATTTGGCGATGAACCCCAAGGTTAATATTGCACTTCAGAGGGTGGTAGTCCATTGCAGTGCGTACCCAAAAGGTATTCCCTGGGACATGGGTAAAGTGAAACCCACATGGTTGGGGTGGATGATCTGGCAGAGGATTTGTGGTGTGAAGAGAGGATGATGGGTTTCGACTAGCCTAAATGACAGATGATCTCAGCCTAGCAGACACAGTACGTTTGGGTTCCTCTGTTCATTGACAAGCTTTTGAATAGTGTTTTTTCTTTTTCCTTTTTTTTTTTTTTCACCCTTCTCTACCTAAAGTGTTTTACCCATCCTCAGTTATGCAACATATTGCTTGGCAATTCCAGTTTATTCACAGTGAGAAATGCTTCCTCCTTTGAACTTTCAAAGTCCACCTACATAACGGGAATATAGTTTATCTTCTGTGCACTCTAGGCAGAAAGGAGTAATATTTGCAACCTCTTTTGATCGTCAATGTGAAGGGAGGCAGCGTGTTTAATTTTGAAACATGAAGAAGATCCCTTGGAAAGGGCTAGTGGGCTGCATCTGTAAAGCACAGTTTTTGCCTGTGGAGTATGAATGTATGAGCATATATATTTATGGAAGTGTTCTAGGAAAAAAAAAAAAAACCCTGAAATAGTGGTCATTGGATTTGTGTAGCGTTAGAAACAACAGCATAGAATTAGGCTTCTTTTTTCTTTGCCTTACTTAATTCCCCTTCCTCTCTTCATTCCCTTGACCATATTAACAACTGCTTTCTGTCATGTCCCTGTTAAACTAGGGAATGCAAAATTGCAGAGCTGTTGAGGGCTCCTTTAAACAGAGCAGCGTGTGGTTTAGAACCACAAACTGAGCAGTAGCTGGCAGTAGAAGCTCGACTGTGCCTCCGTAGCTGGAGCCAGGGTTAAAGACGTGTCCAGTAAAGCGTGTGCTGATGGCTGTTATGGATGGAGGCAGAAGCTGCTAACAGTACTGGAACATCTCTTTGTGTTAGCCTGAGCCCCTGATCTGTATTTGTGCCGCTGTCACCTTAACGTGAAAGAACAAAAGCTATTTTATTTACCTCTCTTCAACTATTATAAAATCATAATAACAACTATTTCCACAGGTAGATTGAAGTGCATTCTTTTTACTTGTAATATGAGCAGCAGCAGCCCAAGGCATGCCGAAAATATAATCTTGTTTTGCGGGAGATAAACGGTTGAATGAGTAGCAGTGGATCAGTTCCTTTGGATACTTGTTGTGATGAAGCCCTGATTTTTCTCCGACTGCTCACTAAGCAGAGAAAATAATTGAAACGTAGCGCTCCTAAAGGAAGCTTCACCAGGAGAAAAATCACTGTCCTGCACTGACTCTAGAATCTGCCTCCTTTGACTGTAATCTTTTGAGAGTGGGAGTTTACTTCCTTTTTGTATGCATAAGGAAAGGATTTTGCCATTTTCCTTAAATTTTTAGCACTTAAGAATTTCCTGTTGTGCGATGTGTATCATTTGGGGGGGGGGAGGGGGAGAGAGTGGTGAATAACTGGAGAAAATCCCTGACCTCACAACATCCCAATACATGGTGGGGCCAGAAAGGGCAGCGCTCTTTCCACTTCCTGTGAATAATTAGGCTAATAAGAGAGGGAAGCCACTACTTGGGAAATACAGGTATGAAAGAAACTGAATGTAGCTGGGATCTGCATCTTGTAGCAGAATGTTTTTAAAAGAAAAAAAAAAAAAAAAGAAAAAAAAGGGAAAGAAGTCCTGAACGTAATTGTTACATACGATTTGTGGTTGTTATAACTGCAATATAATGGATATGTCATCTCATCTTACTCCGCTATTTTTCCCTTTATGGGATGTGCCTAACTTCTGTGAACCTGGGAAATAGATGTTTTCTGTGTCAAAGTATTTGCTTATCCTCTTCCTAGAGACCAGTACCTACCGCACCCCTCTTTATGGCCAGCCCTCCTGGTGGGGGGAGGATGATGCAAATAACAAGGAGGACAGAAGACAAGAGGAACATTACTCAGGTAATGCAAATCATCTCTTAGGGAGGGGATAGAATTGCTGCATGCTTTTGATCTTAGCTGCGCAAAGACATTCTGCTTTTAAAACTTCAGTTACTACCTTTTTGTACTCATATTTGCACGTTGCTATGTGTAGATTGCTGCCAGTGAAACCAAAATGAGGAGAAATAAAATGTTTCCCCTAAAATATATGAAGGTTATAAGCAACAGTTGTGGACTACTTCAGTATGTATGAAAAAAGCCTTGCTAAGCTGGTTGGAGACCTATTTATACAGCAGTGCTGTATCTGTGGTCATATGTATGTGAATAATATGAATGTGAATAATCCATACAGTGCATGCCCATCTCCCAGGAGTTTCTTGTTTTAGGGGCAAATTAAGAGCAGGTGCATAGATTTGATTGACCAGAAAGCTCTCTCTTTCTCACCTCATCGTCCTTGGAAGCCTTCCTACTCCCATTATTGTGAATCTATATGCTTGAAAGATGTATTTTTTTTTTTTAATCTGTGCAGTAAATCTGATGCTTCTATCAAGCATACGTTTTACTGCACAAAGCAGTGTTTAACTTCTGTGCATGTACAGTATATCTGATAGAGGGGGGTTGTGATATGCAGTGTTGCCAAGAAATTGAAATAAGTGAAATGACCCACCTGGCCAAGGGGTTTGGGTACTACTGAAAGGATGTATTTGTATCCTTGGGGATATTACAGGATTAAGCCTTTATCCAGCGAACACTTGCCCGTGATTAGCTTTGCATACTCAAGCTTTTCCTGTGAAATGACACTGTAGAAGCATGAGCAGCTGTTTTAAGTGGAAGTGAATTCAGTGGGGTGAAACAGGATATCTCCTGTCCACATCAGCCCAGGCATGCAGAAACCTTAAAATGCCACCATTCATTTTAACAACTTCAACTAATGTTTGCTTGTGAATTTAATGTTTTTTTGCATCCTCCCTCCCCCCCTTTTTTGTAGAAAGATCAAAAGAGATAACCCAACATGAAGAGGAACTGAATGGTAACATTTCTGCTTATAGAGATTCCCAAGAACAATCTGTGTTTGCTTTTCGGAGAGAGCCAAGTTACTTTGAGATCCCAACTAAAGAATTTCAGCAGCCATCAAAATCTCCGGAAACACAGCTCCATGAAATCCCAACAAAGGATGTTGATGCTGTAGTGCCCCCGGTTGTGCAAAGTCATGCCTCTTTCACCATTGAATTTGATGATGGTACCCCCGGTAAAATAAAGATAAAAGATCACGTAACTAAATTTTCGCTCAGACAGAGAAGACCATTTAGTAAGGAACCCGCTCATACAGAAGTAATGTCAGCAGAGAGCAAAGTGGCTGACTGGCTTGTCCAGAATGACCCCAGCTTGATGAGACGACAGTCTCCAGGAGACGATGTGTACAGTACAAAGAGTGACCTGCCAGTTCATGTGAGGACACTTAAAGGTGAGTGAATGTCTTGTCACATGGACAGGGTTCTCTGCTGGCTGTGTCACAGCAGCATAATAAAGGGGGAAACCCTTCTCTTATCAAGGAAAATTGCACTGACTTATCTCTGCCCCCAACTTGCAAAATGAAGAATTTTTAAAAAATTTTTTTTAATGACTGTTAAAGTTTTCAAACCCGGTTAGGAGGCTTTTTGTCCAGCCCTGAAGCCATGTATGGTGCTGGCCTGGGGACCGTCTAATCTGGTTCTTCCACACCTATAACGCCAGCTCAGCAACAACAGTGATGAAAAAAGGATTTTGATTTGTAAATGTCTGTAATTACCTTCATGTGGTCAGGCAGACTGGTAAACACAGGTATACCCGTGGTTTTTCTTCTCTTGGCTTCTGCTAGTTAAGGAATGAGTTTTGTTTTTTAGATGTAGTGTAGAAGACGCTAATTGTGGCTAACTGCTGATGGCTGTGATGACAAGAGCCTCTTGGGTTGAAAACCAGAGGTTCTGACTTGGAGACTGGTGACAGAATGGAGATGTACATGGTCACCACTGGAGGAAACGGTTGTGCTTGTGGAAGAAGATTTCTTCTTTAAACTAAAGCTTCTCTGAAATCCTGCTCTGTTTGACAACTCCAGGTTTCATGGACCTGTGTTCTTTTAAGTGTGTTACTGTGAGGAATTCTTTGGGGAATTTCAAGGGTGTGAGGTGTGGTTTGGAGCTCAGTGCTTAGAGCAGCTGGTGGGAGCAGTGATTTTTACTTTTTGCAAGATCTGGGTTTGCTTGGGAGCCTTTCTTGGAGCATGCACTGAACAACTAGGAGAAGTCCACTGCTTCCTGAATTCTCATTGCCTTTGTATTTGGAGGCCTTGCAGTGCTGGGGAACTATTGTTTCAAACTGGGCCTTTGACTGATGAAGTCGTATTAAAGGCTACCGACCCACCTGTGCTTGAGGTTAACACATCTTTAAAAGAGAGCACTACTTTTATTTTCCCTCAAAGGAGTATTTGCTCAGTCCTTGTTGAAGAAATCCCCCTTGTAATATGAAGAGTTTTACCTATTATGCCTCCAACTTGCTGTTTTGCGTACAGTTTCTGAGAAGTCTCTATGGTCAAGAAGGTCTAACATATCCAGCCCTGGGGTTTGGCATGACATAGAAATTGAACTCTTTTGTCATCGCTGAGCTGCCCTGCCTGATTATTTAAGGTCTTCTTTTCAGTAGATGGTAGGTTTTATCTTTCATTTTTATCATTGAGATTTTAGATTTTATTGACTTGCTGGAGAGCCTTGTCTGCAGGGGGTACAAACGCACTTTAGTTTTTTCCAGAAGGCGAGAGCAGAACTACTAAAAGAGTTTGGCGGCTGCTGCTCTTCCTAGCATTTTCCTGCGTGATGCACAAAGAGAGTCTAGAGCACTAGACTACACTTGCCTCTTTGCTGTCCATGAGGCATAGAAAGAAATTGAGGTATTTTAATGCATAATTTGCATATCAGAAAATCAACTATTTGGGCATTTGAATAAAAATTACAGTGTTGGTGTCCCAAGGAGTTTATCTGCCTCTTTGGCAGAGGACAGCGTGCCATTTATTTGCGACAGTCTGGATAGCTGTGTAACACGTTCTTCCTGTGGGGTGAATTTTGAAGTTGTCTTGGAGGCTACAGTTGGCTGCTTACCAACTTTGGGTCTCCAGGAACACTAAGACACCCACCATTGTGGTTCTTTAGTAACATTTGTTCACTTTCAGGAACAGCATAGTGAACATAAAGCCTGATATCAAGACTAGAGAGTTGGGCCCTAGCTCTTTGGGAGGTACGTGGTGTTCTGCTGGGGCGTTTGTAGGCACAGCTGGTCCTTTTCCTTGCATCCTCACCAGCGGAGCTCTTAGCCATGACCCTTTAATCTAAGAACTTTCCCTTACAAGGACCAGGCTTATCAGCCTTTAGGGCACAATGCAAGGTCTGCTGGCTTTCTTCAGGAAGGTGTTAGGAAACTCTTCAGATGCCTGACTCCTGGGTTTGAATGGTTCTTGTATTAAATTCTAATCTTTCACAGCTAACTCAAGGTAATAAATGGTCTTCACCCTGTGTCTGGAGAACTTGCAAAGGAGGTTTGAGCAGTTCTCTTTTCAAACACGTGGTATTTTAGCCAGTATATCTTGCTGCATGTTACAGTCTAGAGCGCAGAGACCTCTTTCCCCGTTCTCCCGATGACAGGTTCCCAGTCCTTGGCTGAGTCGTGTTGTGTGCCTTCACACCTGTTTCCTTCTTCAAAAAAAGGTTTGTTTTTTGTTTTACTTTAACTTACTCTCTTCCTGAGAGTCCTGAACTAGGGTCCTGAAGGGCAGAGTATCATTGAAACAAAGCAAAGGTTATGAAGGCGGTTGTCTCTAACATAAGTGAAAATTAACTTAAGCTTATTTTTAGTTAACTCTGAGTATTTAGCCTTTGCTTGGCTGGTAATAGGACGGTGTGACTCATGGGCTGTCATGGGGTAACTCTAAAATCTTCAGAAAAAGTAAAGAAACCTGCAAGTTCACTTTTCTGTTAGCTGCTGTTTTATTCCCCTTTGTAGAGGAGGGTAAAGCAGGTGCTCGGAGGTGCACACAGTCAGAACGCAGTGATCACGTGGCTTTTTCATCGTGGGGATTTGGTTCCGTGGGATGCAATTCACAGAGTTTATTTCCCAATTCTGCAGAGAAATTTCTACTCTAAAATGAAGAGAACATAATGAGGTGTTCTTAGACTAGGGTAATTGGGCAGAACAACAAAATAATGTGCTTGTTTTTATTTAAATGGCAAAAAAGAAGCACACAAGACATTAGGCATCATTAAACAGAAGATAAGACATCATTAACATTATCAGTGTTACAAAATCAAAACCTCATAAAGTTAAAATGATTTCTTAAATTGTTATTAATAAGTTGATAGCCAGTCAGTTGTGAAAAGGTGAGGTCGTGGCAGCTACCTTATCTCTTTCTCGCTTGATGGGACGCAGTCCTTGTAGCACAGTAGATACGTTTGGAGTTGTTTAATTTTATAGGGAAGGTATGAAAAGATAAATTTTCAAAGATAAATTTTATAATGAAAAGATAAATTTCAGTTGCAAGGTAATGACAGGGCCACAGCAACTGAGAACATAAAAATCCAATCCATGCAACTTGTTTTTAGGCAATAGGCACGAGGACGGGACGCAGAGCGATTCCGAAGACCCTGTGGCTCCCAAGGCAGAGAAGGAAACAACAACCGGCAGTGAACGTGCGACAGAGCAAACCAGGCTGCAGCGCCAGATGAGGCGCGATCCCCACGAGATGCTGCACAACAAGCAGGCGTTCGTCATTGAGTTCTTTGAGGACACCCCACGGAAGAAGCGGTCGCAGTCCTTCACGCACAGTGCTCACTCCTCCCAGAGCGACACCGATCCGGGGATGAAGACCAAGGTTGAAAAGCGCAAGAGCACGTTGCCAGCGGAGAAGCTGGGAAGTGCAGCACCACCGTCCCACGTTGGGGCCCAGGCAGGCAAACCAAGTAACATCTCTTCTGGGACCCAAAGAGCTAGCTCCTTCAAGAGAGAGAAGACAGAGGATAGGATCAACTCTTCCTCCTCCTCTGCTTCCAGATCATCAGCTAAAACTTACGGGAGCGTTGGGAGGAAGTCTAAAATGGCTCAGGATTTTATGGCCGAGTACCTGCGGGAGACTGCTCAGTCTGGGAAGCCAAGTGCTGAGAAACCAGTGCCTCTGCCCATGCCAGTTGCTCCACGCGTGGTTATATCCTCAGAACCGGAATCTGCCACTGCTCCATCTCCTGAGTTAAAGTCAGCCCAGGGCAGGAGGAATGATGAGGAAGACAGCGTGAGTGAGACGGGCACCTACACCATTGAGACAGAGTCGCAGGATAAAGAGGTGGAGGAAGCACGAAAAATGATAGATCAGGTAAATGCCGCTTTTCTGAACTGGCCAGCAGGTTGAGGACTGAAGGCTCCGGCTCCTGCAGCTTGTGCTGAAGGGCCCAACTTTGTTAGCTGTTGTCGTGAAGGACTGCTCCCTTTTGAGTTGGGTGCGGAGGGGTTATAGATTTAGGGGTGGGGAAGTGTCCTGGCTGATATATGCTAAGGATAGGTGTGCAGTTGTGAACAAACAAACAAAAAAAGAAACACAAGCAAGCAAAAACCCCACCAAGAAGGCAAGGTAACCTCAAAGCAAAAAGCTGCTTTGCTACCAAAATGGGATTTGGATGCAAAAGTTCAAGAATGGGCTTGCTATATGTTAGAGGGAAAGACAACAGCATGCTCAGGATAAAGACTGAGCTGATCCTGCCAAGAGCGATGAAGGGGAGCAGCTCTGCTCTCTCGGACTGCTCACAAGCCTGCCTTTGCATTGCGTCACCTCCTGCCTGCTGCTCCGAAGACAGGAGCTGCAGCCCATCGCTGACGCTGCATCCCGCGGTAGGCCAAAGGAGGCGCAGGCCAGGGGCTGGTTTTCTTTATCTCTCGCAAGCCTTTAGAGGTAGGTGGTTCTGTATTTAGCTTTGCTTTGTTAGAAAGGTAGGGCTTGCTGGCAGGACAAGTGGCAGCTAGTCCGGATAGCAAAGGGTGTGGTCTGGGGCAAAGGCAATCCTAGAGGGATCTATACTTGCTTGCATTTTGCAAAGTGAATGATAACCTAAAAAAATAGATGAGAGGGGGGCTTAAAAATACCCACCCAACTAAGCAGCGCCAGGGCAAACTAAAGTTTGGATGACTTTCAGGTTTAACTGTCGTCTGCTGTTTATTATCAAAAGACAACTGGCAAGTTGCTGTGAAGACTTAGCGAGCGTAGGAAGGAAGATGGTGAGCTTTAAAAGAAGCCTTAACTGAATCTGACTTTAGAGCTAGCTGTTTATATGGTGGTCTGCGTGCATAGATCTGTCTGATTTATTTATTTATTTATTTATTGCACTTGCTCTTTGCATCTTATTTGAAATGTGATCGGAAGCTTGCAGGGTAGGATGTTCTTTGTGTTGCAGCCAAAGCAAGGCCCTAATCCTGACATTAAACAGTGAAATGATCTGATGGGGGAATATGAGAAGATACCACAAAATCACAATTATTTCTGAGGAAGAGGGGTAATCTTGGCAGATGAGTGGACCAGGTTCTGCTCCCGATTCTGCTGTAGACTTGGTGAGATATAGGTTATTGGGAAATAACTAATAACTGGACCTCAGTTTCTCTGTCCAGGAAGAAAGATAATACTCATTTCAGCTTTGCTGGGGTTTTGGAGTAACTCTGCTCTCCCTCTGCCACACATGCTCACCACTTAGTAGAAGTGAGAGTGGAGAACTCTGGAGTGGGTACCTCTGCCTGAATCTAGGTGCCTTCTGTGGTGGCGCCTTCTCTGAACTTCTAGCTAGGGAAGCCAAACAAGCCCTTCTGAGGCATGGGTTTGCTCATCCTTGTAACGGAGGCTGTTTATCTCCAGAGAGGATCTAGCCAGCTAGCTCACTCCTTGCGTCAGAGGTGAATCCGTTCCCAGGTCTTTATGTGGCGACTCAAGGTGGCCTTGTCAGCCCACTGTCTACTAGTCTGCTACAGTCTGTGAAGGACCTTGGAGATGAAGTTTTCCCTGTTTTTTTTTTTTTTCAGTTTTTTTTTTGTTTCAAATTTTCTATGAATTAGCTGTCTGAGAGCTTTAGTGACGCTCATCTTAAATTTCTCAGGGCTGAAAATGGACTCTGTCTACGAAAGTTACTACTGTTAAAGGCAGTACACTGAAATAACAAGGGAAGGAGAAAAGGTGGGTGTGAGTAGGATTCTATGACTAAGTGCATTTAAAACTGCTACTGAGGAGTAGAGAATTTAGTTTGTCTGAAAGGATTGGCATGTGTTTCTGGCCATTTGGGATCAGAGTTTACATGTGACTAATGCTTTGTGGATTTGGATTTTGGACTAATGTTTATGTTTTCTTGTTTTTTAATCTTTCCCATGCAACCACCCTTTCAGGTTTTTGGTGTTCTCGAGTCACCTGAATTTTCCAGAATATCATCAGCCTTTAGGCCAATAATAAAAGGTGAAAAAGACGACTCTGGTTCTCATCAGCATCTAATCAGTGAAAATGGCACTAGTCAGAAGTCACCCTTGCTCCAGGCATTTGCCTCAAAAGCTATGAGTGGGTCTCAGGCTGATATGCAGGTATGGGCAGTCCAGATGGATTTGGAAGTGGGGTGATGGAAGTGTAGGTGGGTTTTCTGTCTGGAGGGAGTGTGATGCATGGACTGATTTCCATTTTTGAGGAGACTGAGTGATGGTTGTATGAGAAGAAAGATTGGGTGGCTAAGATTTGCCGCAAAAACTGCCATTATAACGCTGCCTTCCCCAACTTGTTTTAGATGTCTGCAGCATCTCAAGGGAGTCAGAAGTGGGTGTCTAGGTGGGCGAGCCTTGCGGATAGTTACTCTGACTCTGGATCTGTCTCTGGGCAGGGTGATGGTGGTACAGGTAAGTCTCATCCCAACGTTACCTTTTGAAGGCTGAAGAATCTAAAGCGAGGCGTTATGAAAAGGGGGATGTGTCTGGCTGTGGCTTATTTTCTGTTTTAGCTAATGTATTTGGGGGAGAGATTCTCTGAGAAAGACAGAGTAAATTCCCAGTGGAAGGATATGGAAGATGAACCCTAAACAAACATGGAGAGAGTCTCTGGTTTGCATTTCAGAGTCATTCAATAAGTTCTTCAGTGTTACATTTGTCATGACTAAAGGGTCTGTGGGAAGCAGAAAGATCATAAGGGCCTTGGGAATTAACTACCCCTGTGTGATTCTTTGGACTGTATTATAATGCTAGAAAAAAAGCCCTTTGCAAGTTGTCTTGGAAAAAATGGCTGACTGGTGCTTTATAGCTTGGCATTTTTGTGCTTCTCTCGTGTCTCTGGCTGTGCTGAGGATTTTAGGAAGTTCTGGGATTTGCTGGGCTGGTGGCAGGTTTGAAGTGCGGAGATCAGCATAGAAAACTGGGCGTGGAGGGGAGCGAGGGAGTGAGAGGAGATCAGGCCCACATCACAACTGGGAAGGCAGCTTACAAGCCCCCAAGCCCTATAGAAACCTAAGAAGGGGTGACAGTACTTTGGCTTTTGTAAACCTTTTCACCCTTTTTTTGTTGGAAATATTTGTTGTTACGAACAACAGCTGCAAACGAACTCAATAAAAATAAGAGGAAACCTTTATTTCAGGCATTACTCCCACAGTTTTCACCCTGTGTGAGAATCTGACTTCCAGTGTATGAAATATTACCTTAGTCAGAGAAACAGTTGTCCTGGTATTTAAAGGTGACAGCAGATGGGAACTCCTGAGCAGTGACGTGGGAGATATAAGAGCACTCTTTTTGTGGAGTGTGTCCATACTGACAAATCTGCCCACGCTGGGGCAGTGAGCTCTAATTCAAAGACTCTTCACTGTTACGGTCTTTCTCCTGAGACGCTACTATGGGATACGATCGTACAAGAAGTTGTGCTATGGAAAACACCATCCATTTAGTGAAATGGGCTACACTGTGTAGAATGACGCTCGGAGTACTGCATCTCTGTAGTGGTTTGGCTCATGGCTATTCATCTCCTTCCTGTGGCCTGATACATGGTAAATTGATGCCAGCAGACTGATAGCATGGCTTCTAAATGTTTGCGATTGTATTGAGAGGTAGATCACGTGAGAATGTCAAGGCCGGATTTCAGATGGAAGGTGCTGATGAGCAGTCTGATCCAGCAGAGGGATTAAATACACTTTTATCTTCAGTGTCTGTGTAGAAAAACCTGCAGAGACTTAGAAAGAGCCTGATCCTGTTGGTGTTCATACTAAACACAAGCTTAATTTTAAGCACGTGTGTTGTAAATGCTTTTGTGGACTCACACTTAGCAAGATCAAGCCCTAATTGAATAAATAAGATACTGTGGTAAAATATTTGACGAGTGTGTGTTTATCTCTCTTTAGAAAGTAGTGTGGCTCCAAAACCTGGGGAACCAGAAAACATCATGCCCTCGAGAACAAGGCGCCTTCTTCCCCAACTCCCACCAAGCGATAAATCAGACAGTCCCACGCCTACAGTTCTGATTTGTCAGGAGTCCTATTCCGAGGTTACAAAGAGAAGCATCGTAAAGGATCACTGCGTGGAAGCCTACAGCGATCCCAGCAGCCGACTGTTCATCCAAGAAGACTTGGATCCGGATAGCCTCAGTGATGCCAGCAGATCTGATGATGGCTTCAGCGCAGAAAAAGGCAGGAAATATAAAGAGAGCAATAAAATGCCAGAGCAGGCAGGGGAAGACATAAAATCTGAGAGCCGGCAGCCGGGAGCCCCCCGAGTTTCAAATATGAGAGTTGTAAGTGAGCCAGTTTCTACTTCTTTCTACATTGGTGATGACAGCAACGATGTGGGGATTCCCTCCAAGCTCTCTCTGAGCATGTCCCATGCTCGAGCAGAGAAAGAAGGCAAGGATCAGGAGTTTTCCTTCAAGGCTGCTGGGGCACCTGTTTCTGGAAAGCCACCGGTCAAAGATGTTAGTGCTTACATTAATGCAGCAGGAAAAATGGTTATTTCTCTTCATCAGTCTCTTCCTCAAGATCAGGAAAATGTAGCAGGAAAGGAGATGTCGTCTTTTGTTAGACAAGAAAGTTTTACCAAAGATAAATCGAGCAGTGCTGTTCCTCAAAATAAACTTCCGCATATTTCAAGTCACCCTCTGCTTAAAGATTTAGAGGCTGTTCGATCAACTCGTATGGACTTTGGTCAGGACACTCATCTTCTCCTTAAGGACACTGAAACTGCCTTGGCAGCACTGGAAGCCAAATTACTTGGTCAAAGTCAGCAGCTGGAGCCCTCGGAAACTGCTGGTCAGCTGGAGGACTCCTTGTCCGGGGACTCCGATGTGGACACGGCCAGCACAGTCAGCTTAGTGAGCGGCAAAAACGTCCCGACGAGCGCCCCGAAACGCAAAGCTGTCGCTAGCTTGCAGAAGGAGAAATCTTCCTCCACACCTTCCATCCAGGACCAGTGCGGGCAGCCTAGCGCTCGGGACAGGTTGACGGAAAAGCGAAAGGCGCAGGTGCCGGAGACAGCAAGCCGAGCAGAGGCGACCAAACGCTTCCAAATGAAGCGGAGTGCCGGGGCTCGAGGGTCGCTTGATTTTACAGATGATGAGAGAAGCTCGAGCCTACCCTACCTGCCAGTCCCTGAGGCAGTGGCCTCTGACCATGAGCACTCGGTAACCAGGCCGATTCCAAGAAGGAAACCTTTCACGCAGGCTGCTAAAGAGGATCAGAGCAAAACAACATCGAACGTGCAGAAGATCCAGCAAGTCCTCACCCGCTCCAACAGTTTATCAACCCCACGGCCCACAAGAGCCTCCAAGCTACGTCGTGCCCGGCTGGGAGACGCTTCAGACAATGAGTGCGTTGATACTGAGAAAACAACCTCCAACCCCGAAGCCACTGCTGCAGGGTCCAAGCAAACCACGGAGACTAAAAAGCTCTCCCGGCTCGACATCCTCGCCATGCCAAGGAAACGGGCTGGCTCATTTACGGTGCCAAGCGACTCCGAAACTGCGCAGTCGAAGACGGGGTTTTCAGGCCGGAGTGTGGAAGCCTGCCGGAAGACGGGTGTTTCAGAGGTCAGAGCCGCGGCAAGGAAAACGGTAGCCGCCAGCTCGGCGAAGCAGCCTTTCAGCAGAACCCGCTCCAGCAGTGTCAAGTATTCCTCCTCTTCCAGTAAGTGCTTATGCTTTATGGTTCTCCCATGTTGCCCTGTTTCTAATTTATGGGCTGCACGGGGTTACCAAGGATTGACCTCAATAATAAAAACGCTGCGTTGGTGAGTAGGAAAAGGAAACGAGGGAAGAAGATTGTGGAGGGGGAGGGAGGGAAGAGTCTGCATTGATAAACGTGTGCCAGAGAAAGTCATGGGTGATATTTCATGTGCAGTGGGGTTTGGAGACAGCAGAGCACCTCTCATGCCCAGTGAGATGTTACTGAGCTGTCCGCAAAGATATTGCAAATAGCTCTTTTTCTTTTCTTTTGTGGTGCCCTTGTGTTTTTTAAGCAACTGATTACCATTTGACTGGAGAACATAAGCTTTTTATTTTTTGTTGTTGTTATAAAGGTAGAAATTAGTTCTTTTCCCGTGCTACATGGGATTCTGTTCTGCTTTTCTTTGACTTTTAAGACTCAGTTTACATCAAGAAAACTTACAATGATGTTGATGATAGCTGATGTCCAAGGTGGCAAGTTTGGAAGCATCTGAAATCAAAATAAAATAAGAAATCAATAGCCCTGTTTTTTGAAGGCTGTTTTCTTATTTTTTTTCTGTAGATGCAAAAAGCGGAGCTGAACACTATATTTTGATTGCCCCAAGAGATTCCCTCCACTGTGTGTTTTCATTCCCTTTTGTCATAGGTAATGAAGCTGCACAGTTGCTCCCTGCAAGGAGGAGGTTTGGGGGCTGTCCTGCCTTCTAGCTGTGCAATTAGCAGCCTTTTGTGGACAGACCCTTGCAGTATTAACATGTGTCATGTTTAAATCAGCCTTTATTTAAGAGGTGGAGACAATGCTGATGACGGCTCTAGTATGCAGATTTGTAATCAGACATTGCCTGGGACATGATTTATGCCTTTGGTCTAATATGCCCTGGCTCCTTGACCTACCAGGGATGCAGCAAAGCCATATCTGTTTGCTTAGGTTTTTAGGAATAGCAGGGGGGGGTTAAAGGAATGGGAAGAACCCCTTTGGCAGAATTTCTCAGGCCTTTAGGGACAGACGTTCTTTTCAGCTGATCGGTGATTTTCATAAGGGATCTTAGAATTCTGGAAGTGTCTTTTTCGTATACTTTCATACAGTTGAAATAATTATCTTTCTTGCACTATTCATTTTTATTGCATGCTAAAAATGTTATTTGCTGCTTGTCTTAATTTGGATTGTTTTGGCTCATCCCACTTCCATTTTATTTTAATGTTTTTTTTTCTCACATATTCGTATATGCATGTAAATCAGAATGTGGATAAGTCTTTTCTCTTGCCTTTTCTGAGATTATGCTGCTATTACTTTTTCTTATTAAACAATTGCAAATCCAAAGCAATATAATGTGGTCAGAATTTTCCAGACAGGAGGTACTGTTCCCACCTCCCTGTTATTGGACCACAGACTTCAAATAATTTGGAGAAAAATAATAAAAGTTGGCCAGTTCTTGTTTTAAATGAATTGGTTTTTGATTTCCAGAGCTTTGTAGCAACATACTAACACCTTCCCATGTGCGTAGTTACAGCAGATGATGCTAATCCTTTCTTTGAATTAGTTTCTCTTAAAATACTAACCTCCTAATTCCTTGATAGGATTCTGGACCTTGCACAAGCTGTAAATGGGCTAATGTACTTCATGCTTCATAGTCCGGTAGCTACTGTGTGATGCACATTCCTCTACTAACATTGCAGATATTGTGAATGAACGGCTAGCACCCCGCTCCTGGAACAAAAGCGGAACTTGGATAACCTTGACTAGTGCACTGTGCTGTCGAGACATTTTTGAGCATGATGCAATAACCATTGAAAATACAGAGTTTCAAGCCTTGCGACTGTGGAGGCAGATGTGGCCAATTGATTCAAGGTTTTCTTAAAACATTTAGCTAACCACAATAGTTTCCAGCTGTCCCAGTGGGAGAAAGTTAGTCTTGCTAACGAAGGAACAAAATGAAATATCTGGCCAGGAGACAAGAAATGCCAGTAGATTGTCACATGATCTGAAGCAACTTTATGTGAAACATACCTATCATGTCAAAATAATCCAAGTTACCAATTTTGAAAGCGAAGAGCCTGCCTCCCCTTGCTCCTGCATGTATGTGATTTGTTTATTCAGTGTGATTTGAATGATACTGAGAGACTTTGTTCTGATTTCTCTTGGCATATGGGGATGGAAAATCAGGCTCTTAATTTTGAAATTCCTGTTCAGTGACAGGGTGACCTCTTTATTCTAAACCTTAGTGTTAAAATAAATAAATGAATATATATATATATATATTATGTGTTTGTATATATGTATCTACAGCTGAAATATGAGCAGATTGATTTTTCTGTATGTATATTTTTTAATCCTAAGCCAAGACCTTTAAATAGCTATAGCAGAGCTAATAATGTCTGGGAATATTATCTTCTCTATATGGTAACTGTCTATAGCTTCTACCCACAACTTCTATGCCAAATTCAATATTTCTATTTATATGATTTATGATTCTAGCTTAATTTACTTGCAGTGATTTAGTATTATGATAATCTTGGTAACACAGTGAAGCTTTTAAGTACTGTAGTTTTAAACAACTTGGCTGCTGCTGTGTTTGGTAGATCTCCATTCTTCAGGGAAGGATGGAAGGGAATGAAACAACATCCATAGTGAGACAGCAGACTCTGGGAAGCCTAGCTTTCAAATAAGGCATTTGTTGTCGGGCCATCTCAGTACTTCCCATACAATGAGGACCTGGCTGTCTGCAGAACCTGTTGGGATAAATGGGTAGCTTCTGTTTGTTTTTCCTGTAGAATATCATTAAGGGTGCTTTGGGAGGCAGGAGGAGAACGTGCAGGTGTGGACTCTTGCAAATAAAACCAAGCACCACAGTCTCTGCTTCACCTAGAAAAAGCCTCCTTTTGCTTGTACTTGCAGCTAACTGGTAGGGTGTCTGCAGGCTTGAAAATTGGGCTCTCCTTAGAAAAGGACTTCTGTGGGTACTATGAGGAGTCTGAAACATGTGCTTCTTACATACAGAGCTTCTGTGCACGGAAAGTTAAGTCTATGATGATTTAATATATTGAATTTAATAACATTCATTTTGCTTTTCTGTCGGAATTTCTCACTTCAAATTTGTATAGCGGATGGCAGAGCCGTGGTTTAGATGGTTTGAGATAAACTCTGGTGAATGTGTTGTTTAACCTAAAATCTGCACAGAAACTCTCCTTTCTTTCTGTTCTTGGGCTAGTTTTGTGTTACCTTTTCACCCTTTTGTAGTAATTCTTTGCTACTTTTCTTGGTCTGAAACCAATTCATTTTTTATAAGCATCAAGGCGGAGACCACAGGGTTCAGATTACACTTCTACTTCGGAGGAAGAATATGGCTCAAATCACAGCTCCCCTAAACACAAACGCTCCCATACTTCAACAGCCACACAAACACCAAGGATACGTGGTTCTGGGCTGAGCAAGCAGAAACACAACGGCAGAGAAACAGATGATGATGAAGACTTTGATGATCATCCGGATCCCTACAACTTCATGGCACAAACAGCAGAGATAGCAGAAATAGCCAGGTGAGGTGGGGCTTTGTGCATCAACCCATGTGTTGAAAATGTTTTCCATGATGTTCAAATCCAACCTAGATGTAGAGGTGGAAAGAAAGGCATTCTCTCTTCTTGTTGTATGTCCTCCTCTTCCCCCTTTCAAATCGGAACATCAATATGTTCAGACTTGAAAAGATTTCATGAAGATTTACAGTCCATGCCAAGCAGTGCTGGCTATACCTTCTCTCTAGAAAATGGCAAGTGCAAGGAAGCTGGGTTGTATCTTGGCTTGTTTGTCCAGTTGAAGCTGTGGACAGATATCCTCTTCCAGCCCTGCAAGGTCTGTTAAAAGATGTTACTGTCCATATCTGCCTATCATTGCTTTCTGCTGGAAGTTACTGTCTGCGTGGACCAATTCATGTGAGCACTCCCTAACTCTGTTCAGAAAAAATCAACTGGATTAGCTCAGTATGTCAACTGTTGAAGGTGCTTACTGCTCCCTCACTGGCTTCAGGCAAAGCAAGAGCTTCAGGGCAGAAACCTCTTTGGCAGAGTTGCATCCAAACAAGAAAATCTGTCTGAGAGCTGTGGGTTAATAAGTCGTTGCTTAGCTTGATGCTTGTGGATACAGGACCTATTGTATATCTGTGGTTGCTTGGAGGACTGGATCAGTAAAGAAGATTCCTTCTCTTCTTAAAAATGGTAGCATTTGAGGTCTGACATCTCTCATATGCCAACTGTGTTATGCCAACTTTCCAGAAATACAGGTCTTCTGTTGTACTGGCCATACTTGAAATACTTTCCAGTTTAAGAAGCTGACTTCTGGCTGCTGCTGGTCAGCATTTCCATGTTGTATGTATCAGTTGCTACGCCAGTCTCAAAAGGACTTTTCTGTCATGAACATTGCTTGCAGTCTGTTAGGCAACGTGTCAGCCTTCAAACAAAGCCGTATTACCTGTGATGTATGAAGCGTGGCGGAGGGGGAAATATTGACTTCCCTTGATACCAATATTTGTAGCAACGGAGAGCACTTTAAGTTGCAGAAGTTATAAATAAGTGATTGCATCAGATGTGTCTGGCTCTGCACATTGCAGAACTCGGTCAAGCAGTCTGCTTCGTAATTGCAGTTCTGATTCCCGTTGCTGCTCCCGAATTAACTGGGAGTGGTTTAAAGTAGTCAGAGTTAAAAGTGAAAATGCCACTTGTTTACAATAAGCGAATCACATAATAGATGTGTTTGGTGACAGCTATATCTGGGACCAACACAGATAGGGGCCACCTTAGGCAGGCAGATCAAAATACTTTTTAAATTAGTTCAGTTATGCGTTTTCTTTCTGATGAAATGTTTTGATGAACTCACAGTTTTACTATATTGCTTCTTTTTTTCCAATTAAAGAAGAAAGTGTCTTCAGATGAAGCTAGCCAGCTGGAAGATTATTTTTCCCTTCAGGAGCATTTCTTTTACTTTTTCTTTACTTTTATTTTTGTTTTGGGGTTCTCTCTCCCTCTCTCTTTTTCCTTCCCTCTCTTTTTTTTTTTTTAAAAGCTGTTCTAATAACAAGTCAGAGACAGAAATTTTTTGAAACCTAGAACAAGTAGAGCAAAATGTTTTCGATCACTGTTAACTTGACACCCGTCAAGGAGCTTGAAGTTTCAAGACTTGAGTCTGAAAACTAGGTCCTTCAAAAGTATGCCATATTTATTGCTCCCACTCCTTCCTCCGTTTTGGAGACTCTGGACGCATATTTTGATTTATAGTCTATAAACCACAAGGGAAAAGGGAAGTGTTTAGGTTTTTATTGTTATTTGAATAATAAAGAAAAAAACTGTTATCTTCCTAAGTGCGATCTAGCCATTTTGTTGTATACCATACTTACAGGAATTTCTTTAAGGCCTAAAAACTTAATGTTTTTTGCATGGTGGAGAAATGTTTAGTGTGTGGTATCCCCCCCTCCGGGCTCCCCCCCCCCCCCCCAAACCATTGAAATATGGAAACAAGCCATGAATGTAATGGCCACCTATAGTTTTGTTAATCTGATTTTTCCTTTTTAAGGAAAAAGAAAGAGATTCCCAAAAGAAAAAGTGACCATGTTCTATTAAAAAAAAAAAAAAAAAAAAGAAAGAAAAAAAAATGTGGTTGGGGAAAGAATCAAGAAAAATTTATTTGTGGGTTGTCTTCAATACTTCCTAGTAGCATGTAGAATTTGCTTTTTTTCAAACCATTACTTTGAATCTTACGTCTGCAAAGACATTAGATCAGATTCAACCTGTATTTCTTCTGCCACTGAAAATCTCAGGAGGCTCTTGGCACAAGAGCTCAGATAAGAGGAGCTCATGAAGACACACCGTGGCCGCCGACTACCTTATCGGGGTCTAGACACCACTGGGGTTTAGCACGATAGATGTGAACTTGTGTGAGGGGATAGGAGAGCAGTGGATTTACTTTGTTCTTGTACCCGGCTGGAGCGTTCCTTGGTGCCCTTAGGGATGGCTCAGCCTTGGGTGTACTTCCCAGCCCGCTTTCCTTAGCCCCTGCAGATGTTATAATTTGTACAAGCTTCCAGTGGTTGGCCACTAAAGAATCCTCTGTGGCTGCCCTTTTTATATTTATAACTCCCTTCTTGGTTTTTTTTTATTTTCATTTTTTTACTACGTTAATATAAGGCTTGTTGTATGATGTATCCTAATGGCCCTCCTGCATGCTCTGTGCTTCAGATTAAGCCAGACCTTGGTAAAGGATGTGGCCATCCTTGCTCGAGAGATTCACGACGTTGCTGGAGACGGTGACTCGCAGAGTTCATCGGGGACGGGACCAAGCACCTCCCTCAGCTCTGTGCCCAACACTCCTGCTTCCACCATATCAGCGAGAGAAGAGGTAAGATCACAAACGGCAGAAATCTCAGCCTCTGAATGCTAGCAGATGTGTGGGGCCCAGCTGCGGTGGCAGACCAGAGGGCAGCATCCCCAGTTACTGCAGGGTGAGAAAGGACTGCCCCCCCTTCCCCCAAAAGACCCAAAAAACCCACAGCAGAAAGATGGACTGCAGTCTATTTAGGGTGCTGTTTATTTTGCCTTCCTCTGTGCTCTAGGCAGCCTTGCAAGAGGTGGGAGCAGGCATTTCCTCAGCATGGCTGCATGGGTATCAGGGCATGCCTGGCTTGTTCACAGCATCCTTACTACGTCTCCAGAAAGCAGTAGGGCCAAAATGGTGCCAAAATGTTGGATTCAGCTCCCCAAGACTTGATGGCCTCTAGTCAGACCTTGGTCCCTGAAGTCTGTACCCAAGGAACAGCATGGGGTGGCGTGCCGCACTCCTAGCGCTCCGAAGGCTTTCAGGAGAGCCTCTTTGGTTGACTGAGTCAAGGTGCTGACCGAGTGCTCTGGCTGCACACCAGAGCTGTGTACTTTGTACTTGTGCTGTGTCCTTTGCTGTGCAGGTGTTTCTTAGATCACTTCGCTCCATCTGTGTACTGATGGGCCAGGGCAGGACTCCTTGCTCTCCAGCCAGCAGGGTTGGGCAAGGATGAAGGGAATTAACTATTTCCTTGAATGTAAGTGTCAGCATTGTAGCAGCTGTAGAAGTGCTGTCCTCCAGCCCTTTGGATTAGCCACGGCTTCCTCCCAAACTGTGTAACACAGTTTAGCTGCGCCGAAGAGGGAAGGATAGAGGTCATTTCTTAATTTGGCTTACCAGCGCAGCAGCCCAGGGGCCAGCAGAGGTTTGCAGCTCAAACTCAACTGCAAGGTCACCTGTGGGCTCCAGCTGCTAATGTAAAATTGTTTATGCTCTTTTATTTACTGCTCAGATGGGCCTCTTGGCTCTCTGTTCTCTGACTGTTGTGAGGACTGTAGGCCTCTCCTAAACAGGATTCAAAGATGAGGGCCAAGTTTCTTATTCTGACAAGAGTGTTTGGAGGCTCTAGGACTTTGTGTTCATTATTGAAGTGCAAAGCAGAAGTTTAGAGAGATTCCCAGAAGAACAGGTGCTTGTGGCTGTGGTCAGCCCTGGCCTTCTCAGGGAGGGTTTCTACCCTGGGGCCATTTGGCTTTGTCTGAGCCTCTGGTACACAAATGTTTCACAATAGCTACTGGCTCTGAGATAGTGTTGTTCCATTCGAATGCCACACCTGCAAAACTGCCTTTTTTGTTATTGTCTTGAGCAGTTATGGTGACAAATCTACCCTACTTCAGTTGCAAACTAAATTCTGGCAGTATTTGGCAATGAGCAGCACTCAGCACCAGCTTACTGCTAGCCAAGCAGGACACCTGCCTCTTTTTTTTTTTTTTTTTTTTTTTTTTTGAGTGCAACCATAAGTCAGCATATACGCAGGGATGTTCCCTGCTGTTAGATATTTCTCCTGTAGGTAACAGAGGAGGAATGATACATATCAGTCGGCCCCCTTGCAACAGTGGGAGAGCAAACGCAGGGCTGTGTTTTGCTCTGTGCAGTGCTCCAGGCAGTACCCACCACTGCAGCAGGGGATTGGTGGGTTTTTGAGATCGTATGGTGTTGTGAATGAAGAAGCCCTGATAGGAGCCCGTGAGGACAGATTGGGAGCCATAATGCCGAATTATAAACTGGCAGTAAGGAGAAGAATTGAAGACGTGAGCATGCTTCGCTCTGGCACTCTGGCTCCAACATGGTTCCCCAGCACAGTGAGAGAGTATTGCTCACCCTTGTTGGCATGGCGTGAGACGCTCCTGTTCTTCATCCGCTTCTAGTACCTTTGGTGCACTCGGCCAGTAATAGCTGAAACAGCATTAAAGGCTCCTAAGTAGACTTGTTTCAGGTAGGGTTAGATAACCTAGTAATTTCAGGAGGGCCAGCAGCTTGGGAGACCATTTGAATTAGAGCCAGGCTGCTACCACGCGTTACTGGAGCTGTCCTGTGTTAACAAGAGCCAGGAGTAGGTTATGTCAGCAGGGCTTTCTGCGCCGATGCTGACACTTAATGCTGACTGCTGAATAGCTTGGGATCCCAAACTTTGCATCTTGAGGCTATGTTACAAATGCCAGTAATATAAACTGATTGTGGGGTTTAATAAACATGCCTCATATCTTTGAAACTGGATTAAAATCAGTGGGTGCCTTTGAGAGGGGGGCCTTAGGCAAGTTCGGGTGCTGCTGGATCTGTGTTATGATGATTGTTTTAGCTCAAAGCAGGATAGTCCCCTAGGAAATCTTTGAAGATCATAGTGTGTGATGCTAAGTACTGTGAATTTTGTGAGTGTTTAGTAAATAATTTTATATTAAATATTCTAGCAAAGGGCATAGTGATGAGAAGCTTCTACTATAGTAATGTAATAGAAACATCTGGTAAAGTTTAGTTTACTCTTAGTAAATGTGTGAATAAGCAATGTTTGCTGTGTGGGACCACCAGGCATTTTTCAGCCTGGATGAATTGCTTTTTAAATTACTTTTATTACAAAACTTGGCTAAAAATTAAAATCATGTGTGTACCCTTACAAGTTAAGATGGAGCCTTAAATTTAAGCCTTACTCTTTGTGTTTTGTCCCTTCAGGTCCAATATTGGCTTGGATGTTAACCAAGGAGGTTTTAAGTTCCTAGTGCATGTTCAGAGTGATGTTCTTTTTTGTAGCCCTCAGCTGTGCAGTATATAATAATACAGATTCTTGGAGCTGAATACTGAGCTGAACGCTGCTACAAGTTGAGCAAAACAAAAGGTGTTCAGCAAGGTTAAAACCTTCATGATTTCTGTTTCCCAAAGTCACGGGTTGCTTGGGATGCCTTGGATTGTGGATGTGTAGGTTTTACAGGAGCAAACCTTTGGCAAAGCTGAACAGTCAAACTGAAAACTCAGCTGCTGCAAGTAGAGTCGCCTGCATGGCATTCTTTAGGTTTGGTCTTTTTTTCTTTCATTCTTGTTTTGTTTTGTTTTAAAGTTGATAATGGTATAGCAAAAAACTTAAAATCTCAATTAGATTCCCGTAGTTGTTGCTTAAGGTACTTAGTATGACTGTTGGTTTGATGAGAGGAAACGGTGACAGAACAGAAAGCATGAGAACAGATCAGGCTATGCGTTCAGATGTCTTGGTCATGATGGAAATGATACTGCTCTTACAGTTTTTCACGGGTTGTGCTGAGAACTTCCAGACCATAGGAATATCTCCTGATTACTCTTTGCTTCTGACACTGTTTTCACCGCTGCAGCCAGCCTAACTTATTAATTGCTTCTGCAGTTCACAAAAGGATGCTTAAAAAAGGAAGCTTATCGTCTAAACACTTTGGCTGTTGTGCCCCTGTAGCATAATGTCTCATGCCTCCTGCCTGTTGATAACCTGAGTGCTATTGCATAGTGTTTGGGGAGCCTGGACCTTGGATGGCACACAGTTTCCTCTTGATTTCGCTCTTGAGAGCTGTGTGCTGTTGCCAACCCGAGCACCTCCTAGACGATATTTGCAATCCGTTCTTTGTGCTCAGAGGGCTGTTGGATTTTGCCCAGCACAGTCCATTGCAAAGTAAGTGGGGAGCTGCCCGCGACCACCTCTGCAGAACTGGTTAGTGACCAGATTCTCCGCCTGGTTCGGTGCATGCTGGGGGGTACCCGAGTGATGCTCCTCTCGAATGCGCTTGTGGGAATGTCACCCCAAAATAACGGCACTTGTGTTCTCTTTGATACTTGCTGTCACCGTCATTCAGGAGCATTGATCTCTTTGTTTCTGTTTTAACACAGATTGCTCGTAGATCTTTTCGGCTGGCATATCCATCTCAGGTGCACTTTCCATCCCATTATTTTGTACCTCTGTCTTGTCACTGTTATTTTCCTCACCTCCTTTTAGAGTTTTTGTCTTGTCGGTTAACCCAACAGAGTGGTTGTCCCGTCTCTTCTGTTTTTCCCGTTTATTATTTGCATTATCAGTGGTTTTGTATTGCATTTTCATCTCTTCCATGTGTTACTAAATGGTTTCTAGTTAATTGGAATGTCCCTTTAATGTTACGTTGATCTTTTAGCTTGATATATTAAAACATAAGATACAGCAAATCAAGGCCTTTCTGAGTTTTAATCTAAATTCAGAAAAGACAAAGATGTACTTTTCAACTAGTAGTCAAACTCTCAAAAGTATAAACCGGGAAAAGCCCTATTGAGTTTTGGGGGATGACTCCAGTGGGTAAATGTTTGCAGGACTGAGGTCTAATGATTTGCTTGGTAAACCATACCTGTCTGAACAAGACTTAAATGAATCGGTGTTCCTCTGGGGCTTGCCTGAAAATCTGTAATACCTGCAGTGACTGCCTGTGTGCCTCCTGCCTTACCAATTTATAATGACTCATTACTCATTATTTCCAAGTTGGTGCAGCACATTCCAGAAGCAAGTCTGAACTACCAGAAAGTGCCTCCGGGATCAGCAGAACTGAGGGATTTTGACCAAAATATGAATGATAATAGAGAAGAGGATCCCTCAAGAAAAACAAGGACAAGAAACCGCGAGGAGGCAGGCGACCTTTTCTTTACTTTCTAAGTTTATGTATGACATTGTTGTAAGCGATGTAGTATGTATATCTCCTCTTTATAAGCTGCCAAAGGTGGTTATTCAAGGAAGTGCACTTCTTAAGAGCCCTGACTTGTAGCATAGAAATACATAGTTTAAAAAAAAAAAATAGAAAAAAGGAATAGAATCACCCTTCTAACCAGTGTTGACTGGAAGTTTCCTCTCTTATGTAAAACTCCACTAAAACCTGAGGCTTGATCACTTGCTGTCTGGGGCGAGGCATTCACAATGTCAGAGCCCACATAGGCTATTGCATTGCTCTCCTAAAGAAACAGAAAAGGCTCACATTTTGAAATGTGCCACACCAGTGGTTTAATGACTGGAAATCTTGGTGTGAGAGTAGTTGTTCCTAATCAGTAAAGGTACCTTCTGCCACGGGCATGCTAGTTGGAGCTGCCCGCGGAGCAGCAGCAGCAGAAGCTGGACCTTGTGACAGATCTCTGCACCGGGCTCGAGTGCTTTGGCACAGCAGGCTCCCTGCCGGGTCCCTTGCAGGATGCGAGCCCCAAGTTCTGCTTGGCTCGCTCCAGTGTATGCAGTCTGAACACTCTCTATTCCCTTTGTTCTGAGGTGAGAGAGGGAGGCAACTTAGGAGTTAAGGGATGCTACTAAAGGATGAGGAAGCCCGGCCTGAAATTCAAGGCTGGGGATGAGATGGGTGAGGGGCATAGCAAGGAGATGGCACCTGGGAGAGGAGGAGTGGGTTGCTGAGGTGCTATGAGGTGGGCTAGCTGTTGCTCTGCTCTGTCTTTTCCATGCCTGCTCCACTAGAGAAGAGCACGCAGGAGCAGAGGCTCTAAGGAGTCTGTGCCCTCCTGCAGGAAGGGAGAGCTGGGCTCAAGTGCAGTCAGCCCCAGCTCTGCAGGCGGAGCGTGGCTCCAGCTGACTAATGGAGCAGGCACTTGGGCTGAGCCATCCATTTTGATCATGTCCTGTGACTTCCTTGAAGCAATCTCTGACCTCTCCTGTAGAGAGGTGCCAAGGTTGAATAAAAGGTGTGGGTCCAGAGCGCCCCCAGCTGATGCAGGAGAACCTGAAGCTTTTGTGGCAGAAACCTGTGGATTCTGTTGTGTAACAAGACTTGAATGTTTTGGCTTTGGGTTGTTTTTTTTTGTTTAGGGATTTGTTTTTGGTTTGTTGTTTTTTTTCTTGTTTGCTTGAACTGTGACAGAAATCACTTTACATGGTTTCAGGGAGACTACTTGTGGGACTTTTTGGGTTATGGGTCTTTCCTTTTTTTAATTTTTCTTTTTTCTGTTTTTCCCTGTAAGGCATGCAAAGTCTTCTAAGCTTTTTCTTTCTTTTAGTAGAAGAAATGCTTACATAGTTCGGTAACTGCAGACAACTCTGCCTCTTCCTATACTCTTGTAGAAAACAATCTGAATAAGTTAATATTATTTTTTTTTTTGCCAAACTGCTGCAATAAAGCTGTGTGGCTTCTTATCTCTCTTGAACTTTGTATATTGTTCCCATAGACAAAGATGTTTCAGTGGAGGTTTACTCTGAAAAATTCCAGTTTTGTATGCTAGTTTTGCTAAAAGATTTTTCTGTCTGATTCGCTTTTATATTTTAGGTAATCTTTGACAACCTGATGTTGAACCCGGTGTCCCAGTTATCCCATGCAATCCGTGAAAATACGGAAAACCTAGCTGAAAAAATGAAGTAAGTAACTTTTCGTCCCTTACCTGAAATGCTGACTTGCTGCTGAATTCTTTTAAGAAGTGCAGATCATGAATTTGTTGCTTGCGGAAGATAATGCATTGTCATCTTGGAAAGTCTCTTCGTCTAGATGCAGGGAACGGTATGGGTAGTGTAGGAGATGTAACATAATTGCTTGTCATCTCTTTTCTCTTATGTTTGGATGAAGATGCCTTAACTTTGCCTTTAAGAAGTGTCACTCGTGGAAAGAGAGGGAAGAAGAATGTATTCTTGTGGGAGGGTTGACTCCCCTTTCTTCCCCTGTCCCAAGACTCTCGGACAGCCTGTGGATCACCAAGGCTTGCAAAGGCTCTTCAAAGCCTGCTGTTTTTCATTTGGGGAAGGACTTTGGGTTGCTCCTAAATTAGCTGAAATGCTCTTTGTCCTGTCGCTACTCTACTAATCTCCTTTGTTGCCACATCTTGTGATAACTAAGTCTTTTTATTTTTAAAAAAGCAGATTTTGGATGGCAATTTTAAGATCTATTCCACTCTGTGTGCTGCAGGATTCTGTTTCAGAACTCAGAAAGGACCTGGGAGGAGATGGAAGCCAAAATTAACTCGGAAAATGAAGTGCCAATTCTGAAGACATCAAACAAGGTAAGACCGTGAGACCTAGTGAAGTACCAAAAGCTTGTGTCCATGGAAGCTTTATAAGAAACCAGCCAAAATAACAAGCTCTGGCACTTCTCACATCTATTTCTGAAATTGTTAGTCTATTTGCATGTGTTGAACTGCCATTTTTTGTTGCTGTTATAAGCAGTAACAAGGTGAGCTCCTGCAACCAACAACAACAACAGTTGTTTTACTATCACTTTCACCAAGCTCTTCCTTATAATTTGTCTTTGAAGACCCAGTCCCTTAGCAGATGTGCAGGTTCAGGGTCGCTAGGTCTTATTTAAGCATCGTCCCAAACATCCCCTACAAGAGCAGTTCCCACAGCTTCGGTTGTAGGTAGGTGTTTCTCGTGGGTGTGTGTTTTCTGTGTCTTTTGCAGTTTGATAACAGGGCAGTAAAAATGCTACACCCCTAAGCCGAAATTCCCATTTGTGCTCTAGTAGCCTCTTATCATTTATGGAGATTGCCAATAGAGGTTTAAGTGATGGACCCAGCAAGTTTGCTTAATGTTAAGGGCACATACAACTCTGTGCAGGAGCTGTGCCTGTAGGCTCAGCTCTACAGAGGTATCTTCATAGCTAATTGCTTTTACTGCTCTAAGAGTTAAGCTTGCAAATATCTTTGTAGTTCTGTTCTTATATGGGTGTAGAGGAGCCTTTGTACGCTTCATGTCCAGATATCTGGCCAGCATTTGAAATCTCAAAACCATTGTAGTTATGAGATGAATGGTGTAGTAGCATTTGGGAAAATGAGGCAGAGCACAGGTCTCTTGGAACACTGACCAAATCCAGCTAAATACAGATACTAGTTTTGCTTTTCCTGCTCAATAATATAGTAACTTGAGCAAGGGTGGAACTGAATGTGAATATACCTGATCAGAAAAAGGCAGAAAGAGTACGACAAGTTTCTTATCGTAGTTGAGTACTTGGTTGGTTAACTAACTCTCTGTTCTGATGCATTTGATTCTAGGAAATCAGTTCTATCCTGAAGGAGCTCAGGAGAGTTCAAAAACAACTTGAAGGTAGGTCTCTCTTAGTGTTCTTTTTGTCTCATAAATGCCAGTAACTTGTACAAAATGAAATACTGTGGCTTGATTTGCCAGTGAAAACTGGGAAAAGATGCAGTAGTTCAGTTTGTTTGCATGATGCTCTCAGACAAGTGCATATGGAATGAACAGTAGATTTTTACTCTGCTGCCAACTTTTAAGAAAAATGTTGACTTTTGAAAAGTGGAAGCTATTGATGTGGATATACTTTGTGGTAATTAGCATGTTCATATCAGAATAACTGGCAAAGGTCTTTTCTGCTGAAATAATGTTTAGCAGCTCTTTCAGCCAATAAGTTCTGTGCTTTTGGCTCTCATTGACCTGAATCTTGCATGTAGAACTCCGTGAAATAGAGAAGGCAACATAATCTCAGTGGACACTTCTTGCATCCTATAGAAACTTAGATGTGTTTAAAAAAAAAAAAAAAAGTCTCATCTTGTACAACAACAGAAAGCTTAAAGTCCTCATAGTTTTAGTTTGGGAGAGGTTTTTGCCTATTAAAGTTGCTTATATCTAAAGATATTAATAAATAAAATATTGTGACTCTAATGAACACAAGCACTGTCCCTGTCTACAATTCTGAAGGCTAGAAAACTTCTGTTCAGAAACTCTGCTGAGTGCTGCTAATGTGTGTGTGAGTATCTCTCTCTTTCTTTTTTTTTTTTTTTTTTTTCCCCCCCCCTCCCCTTTCTTTCCCCAGTCATAAATGCTATCATTGACCCTACTGGAAACTTGGATGTGGTTGCCAGTAACAAAGCATCTTCTGCTGCTAAGCAATCTACAGCTACTAAAGTCAGGACTGCTAACGCTTCTGGGTCCACACTGGAGACGTTGTCCCCAGCACAGATGAGAAACTACACACAGAAATCGAACTGTGGGTCTTCTAGCTTACAGGATTCAAATTTCATTCCAGATGGGGAGAAATATGTGATCTGATACGGTATTTTGTATTGCTATCATATTGTAATCTACTGTCGCATTAGTACTGTGTATGAGTGGTTTGTGGACAGTTTGTGTGGAGCAGTTGTTTAGATTGCTAACACATTGCACAAAAAAAAATCTATGCTGGGAGGGTGAATGGCAAGTCTGTGTATGCCTTTTAAACAAGACAAGCACTGTGGAGCAGCACACATTCAGCATAGAGGCAAACTGATTTTTAGAAAATTACTCACTTATTCTTCCAGTGTGCCATAAGAAAACAGGCTTTACGTACCCTCCATTCAGTGCGACCGAAGCAAAAGTGTTCTTGCATTAGCCTGTTTATAATTATTCAGTTGTAATGAGGTGCGATTTAAAAAAACAAAAAAACAAAAAAACCCACTTTGTTTGGCACTAGATTTGTTTTGATTTTGTTTGTTGTTTTTAATTTTACAAGTGGAGCATTACAATTCTGTTGGAATCAATGTGCAAATCCAACAGAGTGATGGTGCAATATAGCAGGTTTCTAGGAGAAACTCTTACTGCAATTGTATAAAAAGTCCTTTTCAGTGCTTATAAAAAGGAGGCAACACTGAAGTTGTGTATCGTGTGTTCAGTCCAAAAACCAAAATAAGATAGAACCCTTTGTTTTTCCATTGGAAAAGTGTAAAAATTAACAGTGATGGTATGAATGTAAAAACTACTAATGCAGTTTCTGTTTTTGACCAGGTTGCAGGCCCAAAGTTTCAGGTGTAGGTACAAAAAATCAGGTTTTACACTTTAGCTTGCCAAATTTTCATGATTTTAGTACAATTGTCATCTTTAAGGTTTTTTTTTTTTTTTTTTTTAAATATAAAATCTTCTAAAAATGAGCTACAAATGCTCCTGGTTGGGCCAAAGACCAAGATGTTTGTGATCAGCTAATTTCTAAGAAAAACATCTGTTCCAATGGCTTATGTAATAAACTTAATTGCACAGTTGTGAACTAGTGTTCACTTGATGGCACTCTAAAAATAATGGCTTAAATGTAGCTTCACCTTTACTGCTAGTTCTGTCATGCAGTTTTTTTCAATGCAAATGTACTTGAAAACCCACCATCCTCTGCTATTCTTCAGAAACTATTCAACAGTGTCAAGCAGTTAGTGCATTTTAAATTTTTGTCTGGAGTTTATTTTTGGTCTGTTATGATCCTAGGAACACTAAGGATTATTTGCAGTTGCACTGAGCATTTTCTTGTTTAAAAAAAGTTTCTTTTTGTAGTCTATCTTTCAGTTAAGCTGCAAAATTCTAAGCAATTTTTGTGGCTTTGTTTTAAGAAGAAAAATTTTGTTTTTGAGGGGACCTCTTCCAGATGTGCTTGCTTCCCGTGTGGTGTTTTTTTTCCTCTTGTATCGATTCCTTTTTCATTCTTCTTGGTCAATAAACAATAATCAGGTAAAGAAATCTACTCTTCTTTCATAGGTTATGGTAGATACGTGTACTGGGAAAGGTGAGCAGATAAGTTCCATTTTGCCCTTATACAGCGTGTCGTTTAACCAATGAAAATGTTTTCCCAAGCTTGACTGCTTTTTGTGTGCTGACTTCATATTTTGGGATGGGTAGGGGATACTTTGTAGTTAGCTTAAGTAGTTACCTGAGCTTTTTTCTAGGATGTTGTAAAAGTGGGAACCAGTTAAAATAATTTAAATATATAGGGATGCTCACACAGTCTTTAATCTACTAGCAAAGAGCACGATTGCTTTCCTGGGGAAGCCAGTGGAAGCTTCCTATTGATTTCAGCAAAAACAGGATCAGTCCCAAACTGGGAGTATGCCAACAGGCCATTAGTTTCTTTTGAGTGTGGAAGGTGCTTGCTGGCAAAGAGTAGGTATAAATATCCTTCTAAGATTTCCAGTAGGTAATAAGACTCATCTGCTTGTGTGGAGATGCTCTTCTGTGAAGAAATCTGCTGAATTTCACAGATGACGACAACATTAAACATACCCTGCAGAATAAAAAGAAAAAAAAAATCGTCCTTGATACGTTCCTGTCTGTAACATATGCATTGTCTGAATGTGGTGTTCATTCAGTCGTTTATTCTGATCTGTCTTTTCTCGAAATACCTGACTGTGTCCTTGATGAATATCCTAAGTGGTAGGATTGTTCCTGACATCTATGACACACTTTTTCAAGCCCTTCTTGGATAGGGTTTGATATGACCAGGTGCTACCCCAACTCACTAAGAGCTGAGACCTTCACAGATAAGGTATTGCTGTTAGTTTCGGTTCTGATATAGAGACACATTAATTACTCAGACATCTGATTTTTATTATTATTTGTTACCACGTTTCCACATCTTCATGGCTATGCTCTAGTGGATTTTGTTTCTCTGCAACGCGTCCGTGATGTGACTTCTGTTTACTTTCACTTGAAAATTGCTTGATTCTTCCTTCATTCATGAACACATCAGGGATGGATTTTCTTCCTTGGTTGCTCTGGTCTGAATTTGAGAGAGAGCCCACAGGCACCTTACATCAATTAAGGCAACGCATAAAATATGATACCTCTACAAATGGCTAATAGGGATGCAACAGTTGGTGTCTGTTAATAATTTGGAAAGTGTATGTGTGGAGGGAGAAGGAGAACAGCTTGATTTGTTTTATTTATGACTCAACCAAAATATAAAATGCTTCTGTGTCCTGACACAACATTCATGCTTGAATCTTTGCATTCGAAACAGTCTTGTTAATCAGTGGTGAAATGTAGTAGGTTTTTCTGTATTCACCGCTTCTGAAGTACACCCTGTTTGCACTTGTCTGCTCTGCTCCAGATAAGCCAAAGAGCTAGCCACATAATTATAACTCCTTTATTCACTTTATTCATTGTTCATTCTTATAAGCAGTACTGTGTGCACCGATGAAAACATGCCTCTGTGTGATTCCAGTGTGAACATAACAGCTGCGTAGTGGTGTATCTAGTTGGCCCGGGATCAGTGCATGGGATTCCTGTTGGCTTCAGTGAGCTGTGGATAGGCTTTTCCTTGAGCTTGGTAAGGGCGGCACTGACCCGTGGGTCATTTTCATACCATGTTGCTTTCATGTTTTTTGTATTTGACTAAAGAAATGTAATGAGGCTGGGATTTTCAAAGTTTGAGGAAAGCGGGTGTTCAGGTCCTCCTGGCTGTCGGTACGATTTGGGTGCCTGATGCCTTGACACCTTTCAAAATCCCAGTCCGTAGTTCTTCCATTATACTTGAAAACCATGTTCTCAGTTCAGTTCTTTCAAATGTAAAAACTTGTTACTCTGCTATGATGGAATGAATGTAAATTCCTGTGAGAATGTGTACAAGCTTTGTGAGCGAGGACCTATGTATCTACAGCAATGTCACGTTGTGGTCGTGCTCCAGGAGAAAAGAACGTCTACATCATCTTTGAGTATTTTAGTAAAGGTAAAACTAGTGGAATGTTTACATACAGCCTACTGAGGGAGAGGGGAAAAAAAGGAAAAAAAAAAAAAAAAAGTAAAGTATTTAAGTGCAAGATTCTACTAGTTTTTTCTTTGGGTTTGCAGACCACACTAGCTATTTTTGAAGTTCAGTAAATGTGTATAATTTTTGCAAAAAACAGACAGAACTACCTGTTCACTTTGGATGTGCCCTGTGCTGAATTGTGCCTATTTCACTATCTGCTGTTGTTATGCTGCTGATTCCGCTGTTCTGAACTGTTCACTGGATCATTCCATTTGCATGCAACACAAATGCAAGCTGAGCTGTCTGAGAGTAAAGCTGAAACACGTTTGTATAACTTCAATTGATTAATGATTTTCTCTTTTCCACACCCTCTTGAAATGCTGTGTATAATTTGATTTGTTTCTTCCACCCCTATTTTTTCTGCTTTTTTTTTTTTTTAATGGTAATTTATTTTTGTTTGGATTATAGGCAGTATATGTACATTTTGTTCCGAGGTGATATTGTGGATGTCTTTAAAAAAAATAAATTGTTATTTTATATAATTTTATCATAAAGTTGCTCTAATAAATCATTCTTTTATCATGTGACAGTATGATTCTGGGTTTTTGTGTGTTAGTTCTGGGGTAGGAGGGAAGTGTGGGTTTGGAGGACTAAACAATTTTTCAACTGCCTCTTTATGTTAGTGTTTATAAATGCAATATAACAAAAGAATTGTCAGCAGCTGAAAACTAACAGTGCAGCTGGGTCCATTGTGGCTGCATCTATGGCCTGGACGAATCCCCTTCTAATAGTACCAGAGACTCCTTTCCCCCACCCCCATTCTGAGGGTGGTCTTCTGAGGATGCTCTTACTTCCTAGTTTGATATGCTGATGTTTTATTCCTTTTTTTTACTGTTTTATCTCATTGCCATGATTAACCATGGTCTTTTTAAAAGTTGAATCCAGCCTGGATATGACAAAGCTCCAGCAATTATGTGGTTAAAGAAAAATGTCATATATATATACATATATATATATATTGAACTTAGTTTACCTGTGTGTGAAATTCTTTTGATTTACTCTTCATTACATCACTGTCCTCCTTTCTTCCTTGAGTTCCTCTTTATGTACTTTGCATCTTTCATGGCACTTTTGAAATGCTATTAATTCCTTCTTTCCCTTCTGCACAGCCGCCAGGTGCTTGAGGGCCCCCCGGTCAGTGCAGGGTAGGACTCTGGCTCCACTTCTCTGCATTACTGCACCTCTGTGGGAAGTCACACGTGCGTGGCAGACAAAGCAGCGTTGGCCAGCAATGACCACAACACAGACAAAGGGGAAAAAAATGATTGATACCCAACCCAACCAGGATCAGTGGGAGATTTCCATCCCCTGGTGACCTCTGTATTAGATCCTTGAAAATGTGCGCTTTTATGCTTAGAGTTGGCCCTCTTCACAATGGAAGATTTTTATTAAAAAGGGAAGAAAAAAAAAAAAAAGGTCTTCTGCCTCTCCCAGAAAGCTTTCTCCAGCTTTTCTGTTTCAGCCTGTATATGCTGTGTCTGGAGAGAAAGCTTTATGTGTTCTCTAAAATACAGGTTTAAGTTGTACACTAACTATATTACCGCTGGGGAAGACTGTGGAGATGTATCGAGGGATATTTGATTTGGATGCTCTGCAAAGTGCCCTTTTGGAATCAATAGTGCATCCTCTTCATTAATTTTTAACAGTCTGACTGAATAAAAATAAGAGGTAGTGGAACTGTGGCCAAAACTATTTTCAGCATAATGAAAGCTGTTATCTGGCAGAATTTAAAAATAAACGGTAAAAGGCAGAAGTAATGATCTCCTCTGTGCATCCTCCTGCTGAGCGTACAGCTGAAATCCTACCTTGTTCTTTAACGTCCTCATCTGTGTTGGGAAATACAGAGTCTTGCTTTTTCTGTGGGTGTATAGAAAGGAGTACCAGAAAGCATTCCCATTATCAGGATTGGCAGGTTCCCTTTAAATCATCAGAGAGAGACATTCTGATTTACTGCCCTCAGGGGAAGATTTACAGACAGACCCTTATGCTTGTATTGGCTCCTGCCTCCTTTTCTACAAGGGATCTTGTGGACTGTTTAAAAGGAAGACCCTGCTAGCCTCAGCTTTTCTGGTTAGGCGGGGTTGGCTTGGAACAAGAGTGGCAATGTGGTAGTAGGGTGTGTAACTCCCTTAGGAGGGGGGCAATGATTTGCAGACAGGGCCACGGAGATGCAGAGTACCAGCAGATGCAGAGTACCAGCGTATGGGATTGTGCTTGATGGTGTTACCTAGGCACAATATTTGTTTGTTTGTTTGTTTGTTTGTTTTTTTGGATGCACTGACTGCATAGGTCTCTAAATGATGTGGGATGTGCAAGGGAAGCCAACAAATAAACAGAATAAAATACTGCTCACAAAGATGCTATTCTCAAGTTTTTTTCTCCCCCCTTAACTAAAGTTACTGAAAATATTTTATTGAAAATATTGTACTTGTCAAAGGAGCTTTCAGTGCCAGAAAAGGTTTGCTCAGACCTACTTTTTCTGCGTGTGTCAATACCCAACTCACAGGAGCTAAAGGAAAGAAAGAAAAAAACCCCCAAAATTAGCATCCGCCTGGTCAAACTTTGTAGACAAGGAAAGCTCCAGAGGTACCAGTGAAATTTGGTTTCAAGGAGACGACCTGTGGCTTGAGCATAGCAGTAATTGAAGGCAGCTGCCAGCTGTTAAGGGTGATGTGTTTCCCCTGGGTGAGGATCTCCCTTCTGCCTGTTGATAGCCTGGCAGGCTCGAAGAGGATGGGTCATAACAGAGGGGGTAATGCAGCTTCATCACAGCAAAGCTTCTCTGTGGGAGTGAAAAAAAGTGTTCTTTATCTTCAGGTGGATGTGAGAATAGTGGCTGCATCAGGCCAGTGATTTCCTTGAGTTGCTAGGTGCTTTGCAAATCAAAGGGGAGGAATGTAATTTATGTAATACAAAGCCAGATATGTTAAAGATGGAGAGAATATTCTGAAGTTTTTCCTAATACTTGTAGTTCTTATTTCCCAGCTGCAGTTGGAAGGCAAGTGCCACACAAGAGGAGCAACAAGACTGAGACAGCAAAGGGCCTTCTGAAAGAGTAATCGTCAGAGCTGAGCAAATCAATGATTTTTCTTAAATCAAAATGAACATTATTTCAACCAAAATCCAAATGATAAATTTTATTGTTTTATAAATGATAAATTTTAGATTGACAAAATGAAATTGACAAATGATAATTTTTAGATTGAACAAAATGTTTCAATTTGTGTTAAATGTTTCAAGTGAAATGAGTCTAAAGTTAGATGCTTCAGTGTATTTATTGAATGTTCTAAACAATGGAAGTTCAGGAAATCTTGAAAAATATTTTCAGACAAAAATGTATTTAGACTTTGAAACTCTCTCTAGGCTTGTTGGCTTAAACAGTTCACCCTGCTTAACCTGAAATGACAAATTGTTTCAGCTAATTTGAGTATACAGTTTTTTGACAAAAATAGTATAAACAGAGCAGTTTTCTCTTCAACTATATGGACTCTGGCTGTTTCTGCCTCCCATCTTTTTGTTTACAGCTGGTGTTCAGAGCCTAGATGGTTAGTCCTCATGAAAAAGAAAGCATAAATTTGTAGTAATCTCTACTGTAATAGCAACGTTCTCATTTATTATTAGCTCTTTGAGAAGAAAGCATGTTAGCCTAGCAGCTTCTCCTTAGCAAACCTCCCACATATACGTTAAAAGATGTTGCACTCTACGTTGCAGTGTACCTTTCTAGCAAGTTGGAGTCAAAGCATGTTTTTTAGAGGGAGTGTGTTAACCACAGAGTGGCATACGACTCTAAGGCGAGAGTATTTACTTTGTGTGTAAGAAGGTAGCAAGCCAGCCAGAGCAACTGGTGGAAGGAGCCTTGTCTGAGGGACAGAGAAGAGGAGGAATAAATAAGATTGTTTGCACCAAAACTTGACCATCTCTTCTCCCGCCTCCCCACGTCGTATCAGTTGGTCAAATAAACCATCTTACTTCTCCGCACAAACTTGCTAACATCCTTAAAGACTCATAGCTACAACACTGCTAGTTAGATCAGAAATGTGTAATTGATGTTGGGCTGGTTTGTGAGGTCAGATAAGCAGAGGGAAACCAGGCCTTTGTGATTCAGAAAGGAGGACAACGAGATTAGTCGGAGTTGTACGTTAGAGAGCTGCCAAGAATGGGGAGAAATATGATTCCTTTTTCTGGAAACATGTTTTTTGGGAACTGTTGTTTCCAAGTGGTCTCTGGAAACCAGTCCCTTTTCACTGTCTCAAGTTAATTATTCATAAACTCGTAAGCACATGAAAAGCCATTTCTGAGAATCCTGGCTAGAGATTGCTTGTGCTCTATCATTCAGAGTCAGAAACTTCAGGGAGAGGTAGACACTGGGTGGTCTGCAGAGGAAAGTAACGCTTATTTTGAGTAGGAGCTTGTGCTGTTGGAGAGTTGATGGTCCTGTGATACAGCCCAGCCTCTCTTAGTCTGAACTAAATTGGTGATACTGGAACAATTAATGATTCTTCAGTTGCATGGAGACAGGAGGTGGTTGTTAGCTCACACTTCCAAACTTGTATTTAATACATAAAGGAAATATTAATAAACAAGTATGACGTAACATTACTTTAGTGATATAGCTGGTAGTGACCAAAGGTAAAGTCTGAACATAATACAAGTATGCCGCTTCTTGTGTGGTAAAATCCTGAACTCACTGAAACCAGTGGCAGCTTTTGCTATTTATGTCAGTGTAATTCATGCCAGGATTTCAGTCCTGCATATAAACAGAGCAATGCATCTTGTTGCTAAGCTTGCTTATGTACACATCACAGACAGTGACTTGAATTCATTAGGCACTTGGTTGAAACACTTATCTTGGATGCTTAGTCTCTCTCTGAAGTCAGTGGAGGGGCAGGGGCACTTTCCAGAAGAAATTGGGACTTTTGGCGCAGTGGCTCTCTGGACTGGCCTTTCTGTGGACTGCAGAGGACGCCTGAGTCAAGCAGGATCCTGACTTCAGTTTTGTGGTAACTTGAGTTTAAGGGGATGGCAGTAGGCCTTCAACTTGACCCAGCGCTATTCTGATGGAGATTTGGGATGGTCTTAGTGACAGGTCATTGTGTAGGGCAACAGCCCAGAGACAAATTCAGGAGAGTGCTGGTTGGTCAGACAGGCATCCTATCTCCTCCACTGTCATCTTTTTTCTTGCTTTTTGGCCCTCTTTGAGTCATTGCTTATGCTTTGGTCACAGAGGAAGCAGAGGATTTTTAACACCTTCATTTTTCCAGAGAAGGGCCTCTTTCTGCTGTATCCTGACCTTTCCTCTGGTACCTCCTAGCTTTTCCATTGACAGTGGTGTATGACAAGATATTATAAAGCCTCATGAACCTTCTTAGCTCTCAGGAGTCTCCCCAACTCTTTTCCCTGTACAGCAATCTTCCTCAGATGCTGAACTAGGGAATTACATCCTTCAGTTCAATGGGATCAAGTCTCAAGGAACTGTTGGGAGGGTGACAGCAGGGTTGCTATACTGAGTCGTATCAACAGAGGTACAGCCTTTGGATTCTTGCAGTTGACTGAGAGGACATCGTTTCTTAGAAGATGCCTCACACTTAACATGCGCATATAACCTTCTCCCTCAAAAATTTCACTGCAAATTCCAAATATAATTTGTTTAAGATGAGGGTTGTAAATGGCATTATTTCAAAGGAGCTACCTTGCTCCCTTAGGCTAGTCCAAGTGAAGAATGTCCCCTTGAGAACAAAGGGGGAGCAAAGAAGGGCAGATTAGACAGGGGACTTTACTAAGCACAGTGCCTGCTAGAGGATCTGGGTAGAGAGGTGGTTTTGGAGGGGTTTGATACTTTGGTTTAAAATGAAGCTTCTGGTAAGTTCAGCAATGAAGCAGAGAGAATACTGCCATGTCTGGTACAGATACTACACTGAAAATTGACTACTCCTTTCAACTGAAGTCTTTTAATGCTGACCTAGGCTCTGCTCTTACACCACTGAAGGCAGTAGGAATTTAGCCATTCAGCTCAGCGTAAGCAAGCTCAGGGACTGTGGAAAGCACTGCCAGTGAGTTATGCCAAATAGGTGGAGATTAGGCCCTGAAGTCTAAGAATTCGGAAGCCACAGCTAGATGGGAACTTGGGATTTCTAACTGTCAGTAAGTGTTGTGAAATGTAAGAGGAAGTAATCTGTAGCAGGAGGAGGAAAAAAAAAAAAGAAGAACATGAAACGAATCTGCTGACTAAGAGCGTCTGCACTGTCTCTTGTAAATGTAGCTGTGAGCAAGATACGGTAGGACATCTGCAAACGAAGAGGTCTGTCAGGATGGTAAGTACTTTGAATTATTACACCATCATCTTGGGAGTGCTGGCGGTGGTAATGGAGAGATGAATGCACTTCGTTCATTTGAGGTACATAAAACAGTTTCTGGGGAAGATATTTTATACTAGAGTCTCGTCCTTGTAAGGGTTTGACATCCAGGATCTGAAACAGTCTGTCGCTGATAGAGAAAAGAAGTACCAAAAGTTATTTTGGGGGTAGGGAGAAAGCAATCTAATGTTACAAACAATAGTCTCCTGTGTGTACCCTGCAGGTCCTGGTATTAGCCTGTGTTCCAGGCAGTGAAGCAGTGCTTGTATTTATTGCTTTTGGATGAACTTTAGTCACTGAAACTGGCAGCTGGTAGAAGCCAGAAGCTTAGAGGGAGCCATGGTTAATTACTGACCAGCTACAATATTATTCTTAAGAATTCTGATTGAGTCTATGATGTTTTCTTTCTTGAAAATTGAACTGGAAGTGGCACCCTCCCTCCCCCATCTATATATTTTTGTACAGGTCTTATGACTTGTGTATAGCAGCCAGGAGTCTAACCCATCACAGATCAAAGTTATCTGGAAGGCCTTAATTTGAACCAAATGGTAGATTGGTCTATTATGGCACACAGGAGATCTGTTCACTCTAACATTTTATGAAAAATGCTGCTTTTTGAAGCCATTTTGTAACTGCTGCTGAAAAAGAGAACTGAAACAAGCTCACTCTCACAAGCTCCGTCCTCCCGAAGCCATCGCATAGCTGTAAGTGCGCTTACAGCTGCAATCTGTCGCAGAGATACTGCTAGGATCACAACGCATACCATGGGGAGTAATTTAGCTCTGGGGGCCAGAGGGGCACCATGTCACCTACTGACACTCACTGTCATGCTGGTTCTGTGCTGCAAACCACCCTGCACAGCCAAAGGGTACAGTTTGCTACTAGATAGCCCAGCTGGTCGGGACAGCTGCCGAAGCCGCCCAGCACGGGGATAAAACGGGGCCCAGATGGTGCCATCTTTTCCCCTAGGACAACGAGACCCAGCAGCGTGCAGGGAACTTATGAGCAGCTGCCAAGGCAACCAAGGCAGCGAGTTGTGGAGCCCGCTCAGCAGCCTGGCAGGCTTTCCCTGGCCTAGGCTGACAGGCTGCTGTTGTTTTTTCAAGCATCTTTCTCCTCCTGTAGAATCCCTTTGCCTCAGACAAATGTCTTTGTCCTGTGCTTGAGACACTGTATGAACTGGGGTTTCAAGGGCAGTAGAACCTGACATTCACCCGGGAATCGCCGGCTATGTTTCACTGCTGGCAGCAGTTTGGTTTCTCCAGGGCTTGGAGAGTGAGTGTTTCAGTCTGCTGGTATTTATAGCTATTTCTGGTGTAAGTGCTTGCATCTGGATTCAGGGGCAGCAAAAGGAAGTGCTTATGAAAAGTGTGAGTAAAACCATCTTAGAACTCAGGCACTACTAAATAAAATTCGTAACAGGCAGACCCTGAAATGGAAGCTCAGATTTCATCTCTGCAGCTCTCAAATGTTTTTAAGTGTGACTGCTCATACCCTTTCCGTCTTTCTCATTCTCCCCTGTCTGCTCTTTCACCTTGGGTCCTCACTTCTCATGTCCCTCTCCCCATTGTCCCTTGTCTCCCAAGACATCCTCCATCTCTTTTGTTTGTTCCCACTAGTTCTTATGAGTTGGGTCCCACAGGAAGACTTTGAGGCTATGTCCACCCTGCGTCCAACTCCTGCCCAGACCACGCAGTCACAGCATCCACACAGAATGGTGAAGGAGGCAGGGGGAAGGGTCTGTGTGACCATGCTGTCTCACATGCTGGTGGGAACAGGCAGCATGTGCCTGTCCATTTCAGGTACCGATACCAGTGAAGATATGGCAGGACAGACTGGACAAGCCTGCTAGGGTGCTTCCTACCTCAAAACTAGCTCGAGTATGACCACCCACAGAGCAACCACGTATCTGATACCATTACAGCATGATCATACTCCAAGCTTCAAATGCCCAAGGGCTCAGAGATAGGAAGCAGTAGTTTGGGGACTGGACAGGTGGCGATATCATCTGATATCACTTTTTGAAATCTGCCATACCCCAGCATGTGCCTCTTGCTTCTGAGCATGAAAAATGATAGCTGATTCCTGTAGGGTAAATTCTCCCCTGCAGGGATGATTCATGACCTCTTAGGCACGTATGAAGTGTTTGATTTGAGTGTTTGAGAAGGCAAATAAGGGGAGCAGCCAAATACCCTTGCCCTAACATCTATTTTGAATCTTGGGCATATTTTGGTATTTGTCCTTGTGGATGCCTCTGCAGGTGATAACACAAGACTAGGAGCAATCTTGCCTAAAGAGGAACAGAAGTTAACTTATTTCCTAGGGTCATGGTTGCCACGGAAGGAAAGAGCAGCTTAGATCTTAGCCTACTTCATCCACGTCCCATTAAGAGAGTCTCTTCCTAAAGAGACACCAATACTGAAGACAATTCACGCGTGCAGGGGAAGAGCAGGAGACTTAACAAAGTCACAAACACTTTGACGTTGATACTGTACACTGTCTCCCATGGCTTGTGCACTTTATTATTGCTTGTTGGCAAGTGTGTTAGTTTGCATCAGGACAAAAGTGGGTGTTGAAGGATAACTTGAAGAGGCAGCGATGCAGTTGCTTACACATTAATTACTGCCATGTTTTTTATGCATAGACAGCACCGAGGGAAACTGCAGGGGACTGTCTCTCTCTCTCTCTCTCTCTCTCTATTTCCCTTTGGAATCTGTTAATGTCACTCAAGATCCATAATACAGTGAGAACGTTTCACAGATCTGTACTTAAATCTCAGAGCACTATACGAAGCAATGGCAGTAACTTGGTTTTCTGTCTGTAACTGACTTTATACAAATGTTGCCATAAGGCTTTATTTTTCCCCTTGCATACATTTCTGTTTTTCAGATTGTGAAAAAAGCATTAAAAACATCCCTGATGTTTAATGAGTCCTCCAACATGAAATTAAGCGCGAACAATCAAAAAGGCGTCAAAATGGTAATTATTTGGATACACTACATTTGCTTACAAGAGCTGAGATTACACTGACAATTCTGAAGAGAAATAACAGATTAAAAAGAATGGTTTTGTTGCCTGTTTTAGAAGCCCATGCAGGTTTTGATCCTATTGTAAAGAAGTGAGTGACAAAACCCTCATTAATTTATCCAGTAGGCTGATCGAACCTTGCCGAGAGGGAATAATGTGGAGCCTAAACCTGCAGCCTTTGCTCAGGAGAGTAATCCTCGTTCAATAAGCACAGAGGCTAATGAGGACCAAATAAGTAAACGGAGTTAGTATTTCTTCTGGTGATGTAAATCAGAACTGACTGAAGTCAGTTTCTGTGAACATACGCTATTCTGTACAAAGCAAGTGGAATTTGGTCCATGTAACACATACGACGCAATTATTTCTAAGACTTCATTTGCCACTTTTACCCTACTTTGGGAGGTCTTGTGGGTGTCGCATATCATTGGAATAACTATCATTTAGGCTTAGTCTGAACATAACAAGTTTCTGGAATTATTGGATTTATTCAGGGTGCTTAGAGCACCCTGGACATCAGTGTCTAGCGTGGTGACAGCCAGGGTATGACTTCAAAATAGCTCTCTCTATCTTACGCATTGTCTTCTAAAACCTGTGAGATGCTTACGTCTTGCCAACATGTTCCTGGGATAAAACTCTGAACTGCTACGAACTACCGGGATTTTTTTGACATCAATGAGAGGAAGAACAGGTCAGGAGGCAAAATTTTAAGTATATCATCAGTTTAAAGGCATTTTTCTCATTCTAGGTCAAATCACTGTCTGAAATTGATGGTAGATCCTGAGAAAAGCATACAAAGTGAAAAATAAGAAACTTTATCCATATAAAAACCTAAATGGATGTTTTCGGAGCCACCTGGGACATTTGCCATTGGGTTGTTTACAGTGTATATGACAGCTAAAGAGTAAAACTGGTGCCTGCACAGTTTTCTTACCTATCATTTTGGGAGTTCACGTTTATAGCTACAGCCTCTAGACAACTGCCAGAATGGGTTCCCCTGCCTGGAGGTCTGAAAGCTCAGCTCTGTGAAGCACAGACTGCCTGCTATGCTGGTGGGAGTTCCCAGCTCCCAAGAATTGCCAGAGGGACAAGACATGATAATGGTCAAGAGGAGCTGCTCTGCACTGGCAGTTGTCTTTTTCTCCTTAATACAGAGCACACAAGGCCTGGTGCTGTGAGTTTCAGAATGAGTAGCTGGACTCCAGATCTGGGTACACCAAGTAGCTCGGATATATTTTCTTTTCATCCACATTCCAAAAAAAAAAGGAAGTACAGAAAAAAGGAAATAAAGCTGATTAACTGCACCAGAACTGTGAGGAAATACTGTTCACTCACCATATGGATAAATGAGATTTGTGCAGTTTCCCTTAAGTAAATGGGGTTCAAGTTAGAAGGCAAAAACAAAATTTGTTCAGAAACCACAAAATGTCCTTCTGTTTCTGACTTACATTTTCAGACCTATTTCTTTTGCCCACATCATAACCTTCCTCATTATGGTAGTGCTGGGCTTGATTCCACAACTAACATTATGTTAGTTATACATTATATTATTTCTTTGTTTTGTTTTTGGTATAAATTTTATTGAACTCCCATTCTTTTTGTGCTAAAAAAAAAAATCATTTCTGATAGAGTTTGGGGAAGAAACAAGCTTTTGATACGTTGGCACAGGAAAAATTAAAACAAAAGTAATATCTTAGTCCTCCCATAAACCAACATCTGTATAGCTTGTTGTCCTTGCTTTAAGTGATGTATCTAAGTATACTGTTTGCCAGTAGCTGAAAGCAGAACTATTGTTCAGTGATTTACTTACTTACCTGCAACAGGTGTCCATCCATTAGCTGGTGTATCAGTGACTTGAAGATCACTTGAGAAGAGTCAAATCTTACCCTATTTGGCTTCTGTTCTAGCTCCCAATCTTAGGGGCAATTTTGATGCTTGGTCTTGTTGTCCTTGTGGCTATTCATTTTATGGAACAAGATACCATAGTTGAACCTGAGGAAGAAGAAACAATTGTCAGCATTTATCAAGAGACGGAGGAGGAGCAAGTCCTCTATGGGGATCTCCTAGGGGACAGAATAACTGAAGAGGACGCTACCAACAAATCCAACGATTCCTGCAGGTAAGCTGAGCCTCTAGTTTCATGGAGAAATAATGACCTGGTAGAGAAGTAGCTGATAAAGTACTACTAATTTGGGAATTGGGCAAGTAGTGTAGGTATTGGGTCATTAGTAGTTGCTTAGTATGATGGCTGGTAGCAGCAGTATCACAGCTCCACTGCTGTAGCTGTGCCTGCACATTCAGCCCAGCTCTGCAGGTGCTCCACTGCCTCCAACCATCCTCCCTTCTGTGGCAGCGGGTGGGAGGGCAGCAGGGCAGGCAACAGGCAAAGCAGCCCTCTGCCGAGCTCACCCTCTTTCAGAGGCTGGAGGGGCCAGTGGGTGTTTATCACTAGGAGAGGGTACCAAAGTGACAGACAGCCCCAGGAAGGAATTTTTTGCCTCATCCCTATGATGGTAAAATTCAAAGTTCAGAATGGCTACTGAGAAGCCATTTTGCTGGATTTGGGAGGACAAGGTACATATGCTTAGCTATAAAAACTGGACTGGAGATAGATAGAAAAAAATCCCAGCTTGTTTGTCCAATTCAGGTTGTTTGCTGCTGGGGTTAACTTTCAAAATAGCCTACTGTACTGCGTGACAGGGTGCTGGCTTTCCTGCAACGTGTCCCTTTGTGTCACAGTTGTTTGTTTCATGGTACGCAATTGCCGTTGCAGCTTTGAACTTGTGGAAAATGTGCCTTATGACCTAGCTTTTGAGATAAATAGCACTGCTGCCAAACCCTTGTACAGAGCCTGGATGAGTCTCCTCGATATAGCCCAGGAAAAAATTCATGTAGCTTCTTACTATTGGTCTCTTACTGGGAAAGATATCAACGTCACCGATTCATCTTCAAAACAGGTAGGAGAAAATCAACAACAAGCACATCTGTGGCTGTATGTCCCATGTACGTATGGCAGATTGACTGTGTGGTCTGTCTCCCAGCAACATCATTTGACTCCTTCCTGCAAACCCAGAAGGGTTTTCCATGCTGGTCTGAAGCAGCATGCCCATTTTCCTCTTCAAGCTTTCCTCCTAGACTCTATCTGGGCTTTGTCCATATCTCTGAATATTTCTATCCTGTGTTTTAAAAGCAGCCAAGAGGTCAGCCTCAAAACCACACTCGCCTATCTTGCAGATGTGGTTGGGCAGCTGGTGGCATGGCTGAAGAGCCTACAGGATGCTGTATTCCCAAGGGAGCACACCAGTCCACACAGGCTATCTGGAAGAGTCAGAAAGCAAAGCCTGCTGGGCTTTTGGCTGCTTCAGAGATTGCTTTTTCCCTGTGTACAGACATAGCATCTGTGCTGTCCCGTTTGACAGGCGTCCTCGAACCACGCCATCAGAGAGTAGCTGAGGACGTCTGTTCTTCTTTGCAGGGTTCTCCTCTGGGGCACCTTCTGTGACTAGGCTTCCTGCACAGCCTCTCTGCGTCCATTTCCAATAGTAAATGATACAGGCCAGGGCACTGGTCTGTGGCTGGCAGGCTCAGCCACTGGTCCGTGACCATCCGTCATGCTTAATTGCTAAGGTGTTCCTTGGCGCAGTTTTGGTGAGTGACAGCTAGCAATCTCCCAGGCAATCCTGGGCAGGGTCTGGAGCACAGCAGAGGCAGAACGGACAAGGCCGCTTTATTTTGAGCAGGTAGAGAGTTTAGCCATCCGTCAGGAATCATGTTGTTTGCCTGCCGGGCCAGAGACCAGATGCTGGCCTGTTTATCACTACGGATGTAACCTCTGCCTCCCTCCTGAGGCTACTTCCTCATCATCCTCGTGGACTCTCTGGGACAACTCTCCCTAGTTTCCTTCCCAAGTGCATACAGGATTGTACGTTTACCCTTTTCCTCCATGTGAGGAGAAGTAAAAGAGACAGCTGTAGGGCTGAGGCCATCCCTTTTAAAGGGAAAGTCTTATGTCTTATAGCATTCAACGACAGAAAATACAGTTTCAGTCATACCTTTCAGTCATACCATCTTTGTTTTTTTTCTCTCTAGTTGAAACACTCCTAAAATAGGTGAAATTTCTGACCTTCCTTGTTTGGTTTCTTTAAAGGAAACATCCAGTAAAATCACTCTTACATAAAAAATGTACTACAACAAAATATAATAAATAACAATTTATAACAAACAATATTAACGAGCAATAAATAACAAAAAATATCATGCAGGGTGAAGATATTCTGAAGAGGTTTGAAAGATTACTTACAGAGAATGTCTCTGTGTACATTGCAGCAAGTATGCCAACTTTGGCTACAAAATCAACTGACCTTGATGTTTTAGCAAAAAAAGGTAATTATCTCACTTCAGTGATGTCCTCAGCATTTCAGTATTGCAAAAAGATGTCTGAGAGAAATTGGCCTCTGAGGTGTGCTCTGGCATGCTGCTTAAATATGCTCTGACCCTGACATCATACTGCTCACAGGATGAGCACTCTATATGCATTAGATCACAATTTCTTTGTATGTTTTTATGTCCTTAAGGATTTTTATGAAAGTTCAAGTTGTGTGTATCTTTGCAAATTATTATATTCCCAAGAATCAGTGCTTGTGAATTTGGGTAGATATCGCTGGCTACAAGTATTAGATATCTAGACATGTTGTTGCTGTCACATGAACAGTATAGATTAACATCTCCACGTGGTATCTGAAGCTTTTTTACTCCCTTCCCTATCTTTCTTTAGGGGCTCATGTTAGAAAGATCAATTTTGGACATTTGACCCGAGGTGTGTTGCACAGCAAATTCTGGATTGTAGACATGAAACACATATATATTGGTAGTGCAAACATGGACTGGAGATCTTTATCTCAGGTAAGGTCTGCTGCAGCATGTTCAACCAGTCAAACACCTTCCCATCTTCCCTCCTCCTGAAAAAATCTGGGGAAAACTCACACTCAAGCATATAACAGAGATGAAATCCGGATGACAGATCTGAGAACAAGGCATGAAATGCATTCATCATGCAAAATCATAATGTAAAATGACTGAGTTGGGCAAAGAGCAAAGAAGCCCCAGAAGGTGGAGGTGACTCTTTCCTGGGCTGCGTCATAGCTTGCTCTCTCTGCAGGTGAAAGAAGTTGGTGCTGTGATATACAACTGCAGCTGCTTAGCCAAAGATCTCTGGAAAACGTTTAGTACTTACTGGGATCTTGGACATGTTAATGCCACCATCCCATCCCCTTGGCCTCTTAATTATTCTACCAACATTAATAAGTATCATCCTCTGGAAGTAGAGGTTAATGGAACCTTGACAAAAGCCTATTTTTCTGTAAGTATGTTTTCAAATAAAAAGATTGACGGTAAAATATGCTTAATCCTTGGCGAGAGGACTCTCATTGCTTCTCAATCACTTGTGCTTCAGTTGGGTAGTAATTCATTCAACAGGTTTCTCTAGAACTACCCACAGAGTAAGGTAGGATTCAGCTAGGCTTGCTTCTGTGTGAGCCAGGATCATGTTGGCAGAGCCAGGTTTGGGCTATCAGGTCACACGGCAAGGACAGGGTGCAGGAATTCTTTAATCATATGTGGACTCAGTATGTCAGTGAGCATCTGACCCATGAGGGCATGGAATGCATGAGACGAGATAGCACTCCACCTATAACGCACTGTGCTATTGTAATGAAAACTGAGCAGACTTGAGTAGAAATGAATCAAAGTCTGTCAAAAGAAGGATGAAATAATTGACCTGCATGTTTTCCTCTTTGTAGGCTTCTCCTCCTTCATTTTGTCCAAAAGGTCGCACCCATGACCTCTTTTCCATTACCAGTGTTATCAGTGAGGCAGCGAAATTTGTCTATGTTTCTGTTATGGAATATTTCCCTACCAGCCGTTTCGTTCATCCAGAAAGGTATGATTTTAATCCTGATCAAATTGACTGTATCGGTTACTTTTCTAGCAGCTTGGGCTTTTTTTATAGGAAAAAATGTAGTATTCCCAGCCTTCTGAAATGAAAATATTCAATTTTCATGAGTTTCAGGAGGCTTTGCTCCCCAATCTCAACTGTCTTATGGGCTGCATGAAAACTGATGGTACAGCAACAATGGTATATGATACTGCCCTTGTGCTTTGCTAGCATTTTAGGAGCAACCTCTCATGCACTTCACAGAGCAAGAAATAACTGCAAAGTGCCAGACTATGGACACTCAGGTCCAACTCCATTCAAGGTACAACATACCAATTTTATAAATACAGAAAGAGAGGAATGGGAAGAGCAGAAATATACCTGAGATAAGACTTTCCAGAGAAAATATTGCACTGTTTCCCTATTCTGCTCCCATTTCTTCCTTTCTGTCTTCAGCTCTGAAGGTTCTTGAGTTCTGTCTCTGCTGCCTGCTCTTTGATACATTTGACCCATGATTTAGAGGCTGACTCTTAACTCTGTTCTTGCTGACCTCTACCGTGGTAGCTGAAATAGTCCTTAAAAGACACTTCTGGGCTTTGATTTTTCTCTTTTATAATTCCATCTAAAGACATCCAACTTCCTCAAACATGCTGGACACAAGCAGCAGCAGTTTTCAAAGAGAGAAAGGTGGTGATGACCTGGAATGATCAAACTGTGAATGGTGGACCACTGCCAAGGTCCCTGCGGGCTATCCAGGGTCACCGCAGATTTGTGCAGACTCTGCATATCAGCTTAGATCTGAGTAACAGGGAAAGTTAGTGAATCATGGGGCAACCACAAAGACTCCAAATCCTCTTAGATATGCTTAAATTAGGGTGTTTACATGCAACCAAGTACTCTGAGCATTATCTGCTTATAGCATTTCTGGATTTTCAAATATCCAAATACTCTGACTGAGAACGAACTTCAAGCAAAATACATATAGTTATGTATACAACATCGCTTGTAAAGAATAAGGTGAACTCTAGGTTACCATTTACCCACAACTATATCATGCATCATGTCTTCTGGAACGACTTTCGTAAAGCCTGTGTTGTTCAGCTGTGCATATGCAGCAGTGTGTGTTAGCACAAAGTCTGCAGGATGATAGATAGACACTGATAATTCCACTGTCCTTGGAACAAAATCTCACAGACTAACTTCCACTTGAAGGATATTTTTGTAAATAAAATGGCTTAGAGGATTTTCTGTGTCTGTTGTATGTTTGAATCTCTGCATTTCTCATCTCCTGCTTTTTGACTGAGAAAAGTCAAAAAGCTTCACAGAAAGTCTCTTTTTCCCCTTAGGAATGAGCGTGTTAATGCTCCTCATTCTTCATCCGAAGCCTTAATCCACCATTTGTGACATCTAGGGCCTGATCTGATGCAAACGAGAGTTTGAAAGGCCTAGGGAAGGCGCCCTGGGCCTCAGGCTATCTCCACAGCAACCAGCTGTAGTGTAATGAATTGAGGCTGATTAGTTCAGGTTAGGTTCTTCTAGCAGCTGAGGCAGCAGGAACAAAGCTTCTGTTTTAATGCCTGAGTGTTAATCAACTAGAAAGTGATATATTAAAAAAAATAGATATGATTCAAAAAGACTATTTCTAAATAGCATGTTTTTCCAAGTTTTCCAGGATCTACAAGTTAGTTGCAGACAGCCTGAGTCTGAAAGCACATGGCTGGTTTGTCGACTTTAATGGGGCTATACATGAGGAAGGATTTGAGGACTCAGGCCTTTGTATATGCATTAGATTAAAAGGAGTGAGTTAGGGAAATTAATTCATCATTGCTCACGGGACTAAGGGTGAGTGCTGGACCTCTCTCTGGATCAGTCTTCCAAGCTGTAATAAAGACATTTGTCTTCCTCTGCTCAGTGCTTTAATATCTATGAAACCAAAGTGTTACACAAGCTTTTGAAGCTATTAGTCCTAGGCTGTACGCTGCCCAGCCCCTAGTATTGAGTGGTTAGGTGGAGGATGCTAAAAGTTTTTCCCTATGCCGTTGCCAGCACAAGTGCCAGGAAAATTGACAGGCTCCATGTTCAGAGAGCACAGCTGTGTTTGTTATCTTGGGGGCACACTGCATACTAAATAAAGCAAGGGCTGATGGGAAGGAAGGGAGCCTTTCTGCCCTGGCTGATGGCACAGGACCACCGTGGAGACTAGAAACAGTCTCCAGGTGCCTGAAATGGCCATATTCTGCAAAACAGCTCTTTGGCTTTCCTCTGGGCTCCGCGCTGTCCTCTGCTTTGGGCTGTATGATCTGGCTTTCCATTGGAGTTGCTATTACTATTCTTAGTTTCCTAAGGAAATGAGGTTGGTAGCCTCACACTGTGTGTGTATGTGTGTAGACGCATTCATCTGCCTGAGATCGCTTTACTGAGTTGTGAACTTTTTGATCAATTTCAACCAAATTTGACAAACAGCTGGAGGTCTCAAAACACATTGGGAAAAGAAGGTAGAAGTGAGAAACCCTATTTATATCCCCAGTGAAGGTATAAGTTCTCCTCTTAAAGACATCAGGGAACTCACTTGTACATGGTGTCACTTGTGTTCTCAGTTTACTGTCAGAGCTCTCTAGTGAACCTGTTGCAGACATACCTCTCTTTCTACCCACTTTCTTTTCTCTAGATACTGGCCAGTCATCGACAATGCTCTGAGACGTGTGGCATTCAACTACAAAGTACAAATTCGGCTTCTAGTCAGCTGCTGGGCCCACACTGACCCAGCCATGTTCCACTACCTGAAGTCGCTGCGCGCTCTCAACAACCCACGTATCAACATCAGTGTCAACGTGGTAAGACAGGAAAGCTGCTTTTGAGAAGATAGCTTGAGCATTTGGGCCCCACACACTGATTCTGGTGTCTAAACTGTCAGCTGTCTGTGCAAGCAGAAGATTTTGGTGGAATGGACTGTTTCCATTGTCAGTCTGACAGTCTTAGACCCTTGAGAAAATCAGGCCCAAGTGATAACCTTCGAGAAAGCAGCTATTGCAAGGGATATTAAGGCATATGCTTGGCTGTAGCACTTGTGACAATAGCAAGACAGTAGCTGTCACTGAGCACCATGTCAGTAACAGTCTATATGGCAACTTACTGCTCTTCTTATCAACCTCTTTTTGTATGAAGTATCTTAGATGGGTCTACTTACTAACAGATTTTACAAATGAGAGCTCTGCTAGCTTCCTCTACAAAGAGACCTATTTGTCAACACTGAGTTTTATACAGAGGCTAGTCTGGGATCCATAGGGAGGGGAGGAGATGGTGTTAAGCTCCCAACACGGTGTAGACACCTGGACATAGAGGAGTAACAGAAGTAAGGTGCAATGATTTTTATTGCATAAAAGGAATAGAAATTTTAGATTTTAGTAAGAGTTAACACAAAAAGTGAGACATTATTGACGGCAGTGCCGTTTGTGTCTGTGATCAGTCCATTCTAGTACAAAATAACAGCAGCAATCAGTGGTAAATGCAGATCTATTAAACAGCTGCCTAAAACTGCATTTAATTGTCTGCCTCATAATGATAATAGCTGTGTCACTAATGGAACATTGTGAAGCAAACATTATCGTTATCTGATCTCAATTGCTTATCCAGTTTTATGTCTAGTGGAAGTACTATTTGTTAGTTTTTTTGGATAATAGCAGAATCTCTTTTATGGTGCTTTTAATATTAGTGGGGAATATTCTCTTCCCTTCTTTCTGTATTATTCTATTCTTCGAAAATATGAAAAATCCGCCTCGTTCAATTATTCAGTCTGCTCCTCACTCTGGTATTTCTATATGTGTTTTTAATTTCTCTCCATTTAGAAACTCTTCATTGTTCCAGTTCTGAATCACACAAACATTCCTTATGGGAGAGTTAATCACAACAAATATATGATCACTGATAAAGCAGCCTATATTGGTATGTATTCCATTATTCCAAACAGTTACATTATCTTCAGATATATACTACTGGGACTGAGATAGGATGGGGTGCAATATCAAAACAGAGCTAATTTTGCTAGATTGAGTAAATAAACATATCAAAGTATATGGCTTTATCACACTGTCTGCCCTGGGTGAAGAAGTAGAGATGTGAAAGAGAGAAAATAATGTAGGTCAAGTTCAGCAAGAGATTATTTCATATGATTGTGAACCATTAAGAATGGAGTGTGACAACTCTTGAGCACGCAATCTGTGACAAGCAGAGTAGGAATTTCACAGACTATGCTCAGAGTGATGCAGCGGCAGCTATTGCTCTAGTATGTAACATTATCGTGCTTTAATGAAAAGAAATTGCTGGGAGGAATTAATTCCACGCACTGTTTGTTGAACAGAACTCTAGGAACGGAAATGAGAAAACAAAAGTATCAATCGCTGCTCAATTCCTGACAGTCATGAGGGTGATTATTTCTCAGTCACATTTTAAGATCCCTTAAAAAAGGGAATGTGAAAGGGGTCTGTCATTTCAGTCAGCTCAACCTCCAAGCAATGCAAACCAGCAAATAGCCAGATATTCCAGCGGGCTGAGGACTGGCACCTCCAATCGACTTCAAGAGAATTTGTTTCTTACTAAGTTGTCTCTTGAAGAGAGATATGCAGATAATTTGTTTTCCTGCCTAAGCACCTTCTGGAACTGACAGAAGAATTTACTGGCTAAAGTGAGCACCACTAAGGGCTAAAATGTGTATTTTTGGACAATGTTTGATGCTCTTAATAATGGTGGCTGTGGAGCAAGATTCAGGCAATATTTATAGCTGGATTCCCAGTTTTGCCTGGCAAAACTGGTTATAAGCAGGCGTTGCACATTTAACTCAAAACAACTACTGAGGATTTATTCATCAAGAGTCCAGTTTCTCCTTTTCTTTTCCTTTAACAAGTAAAATTCTGCTCTGAAGCTTATTTTCTGTTATTCCTTTGCTCCTGACAGTGTACAAACGGCTTGAGATTATTTTACTGGTAGCATACTGGCCCACAGAAAAAGAGATAATTAAGTACTTTTTTTTTTTTTTAATGAAGAAGTCTCTATCAAACACTGGCTTTTCCACTTCTTAACATCCAGATGCTGCACTTTATTCCCAAATTTATAATGAGTAGATTCACGCATCTCTGCCACAGGCCTGAAGGAATCAGACTTATGAAGCTTCAGGGCAGCGGCTGATACTGACTTTCTAAAGTTGAAGTCTGAAATAAGAAAGAGGTGACCTGATTTTTGCTGCTCCATTGGCCCTAATGAGATTTGCCGTTGTACAGCAAATCAGCAGACTCGGGCAATGTGTACTTAACAAGTATGAAGATCAAATAAAAAGCTGAAAAAGGAATGTTTTCTAATTAGCTACTTTTCCATTGCATAGGGACTTCCAATTGGTCAGAAGATTACTTCATTAATACAGCTGGCGTGGGACTAATTATCAAACAGAATTCAACCAACCTGCAAAGAAGGCAACTGCCTATCCAGGAGCAACTGAAAAACCTTTTTGAGCGAGACTGGAATTCCAAATATTCAGTGAATTTGGAAGATGTGCATGGGCAGAAAGACTGTAACTGGGGAGGCAGATTATGATGTGAATTGAAATACAAATTTAAAATAGAAACAAAAAGATATTTAAATCTTGTTCCCTGTGAACTTTTTTCTGTGTCTTCATCAGAGAAATCACTTACTTCCTCCTGGTGTCCAAACCGTTTGATGATGTGAGAACTTCTCCTAGTTGAGTCCACCTACATAGTCATTAGTCAGAGAATGACATTTTCTTTGCTGTATATGATTACCCCATCTTAGAGTTAATGAAATGTATACCTAATAATGTAACAAGCTATCTGACATTAAAGTGGACATGGAAGGCATAACCAGATATTACAGAAACAGAATATTATTGCTGTGCTGTGCTGTCTGAGGAAGCTATATATTTCAACATTAATGTTCCGCTAACAGTGTTTGCTTATGTGTGTTTAAGCATTTTTAAAATAAAATAAAAAATTAGAGCTATAAGATTTGAGCCATATAAGCAACGACATATAATACTAAGGGCACATTTTAAAAAGCATTTAAGCGTTAAAGGTGCAGGGACGTACCTGTATTTAAGCCTCTGGAGACCAATTGCCAATCAGAGTTAAATGTCTTGAGCTTTAAATCTTGGGGCTATCTTCCAGCTCAGTCACTCCAGATCCCTGCGTACACGGGAGCGCTTGGATGCGCCTGGGCACGGGTGCCAGGTAACTAACCGGATGGAGGGAGAGGGTGAAGCTGCGGCAAAGGTGCTCGTGTGGCAAAGCCGTCCCATGGATCGCGCTTTGACAGCCAGCTTGCTTTTTTTTAGGGCTGTCCCAGCGCTGGCCGTGATAGACGTGAGCCAGCTGTTGTCCACGTTGGGTCACCGGGCTGCCTTTTGCCCCACGTGCACGGGGGGGGCCCCAGACATGGCCTCGTGTCCTTACGTCCTTCTCTGCCGCTGCGAGGCGGGTTCTGCCCTGGGGGTCTCTCTCCACAGGGGTCATGGGCACCCACCAGCAGCTCTTCTGAAAGCCCCGTTACCCCTTTGGTTGAGGGGTGATGTTAGGGTGCAACATGGGGCAGACCGCTATGTTTCTGGGAAGCAGGGGAGCACAGGTGTCCCCACAGAGCTGCCCCATACCTGGGGCTGCCCTCGGCCGCCCTGTTCCCTCCCGCGTCCATGGGACAGGCTCCCTGTCACGTAGAGAGCAGCCAGCTCACATGGCACGCCGACGGTCGTCTCCGGTGGGGTGGCTGCGCGGCCCTGCTGAGAAGAGCAGCTCCCACAGGCAGGAGCGGCAGCTGCCTCGGCAGCAGCTCTTCTCAGCCAGGGAGCGGGGTTGAGCTCGGCCAGCTCAGCTCCCGGAGCGGGGATGCGCTCAGGCCCTGGTGGTCCGGACGCGGCACAGAGCCAGGCTGCCCGCCCCAGCCTCGCCGCCGGCAGAGCCCTGGGACACGTGGGACACCCGGGAGCTGTCAGTGCTCCTTGTGGCCCTGCCAGTGGTTGCAAGAGCCAGGTGACTTCCCTGCTGCCTTCCATCACCGCTTCCTGCCCCCCCCTCCCTTGGCTTTGGCCATGCTCCAGAAGGGGACACTTCCCTTCTCCGGAGGCCATCCCACCAGCCCTCATGCAAGACGGCCCACCCTCCAGAGCAGGCCGTGCTCCCCTGGCTCCCGACGGGCTGCAGCGGTGGGTACGGTGCGGTCCCCTCGCGGCCCCTGCTCCGTGCCCTCTGGGAGCGCAGTTCGGGGAGCTGCAGGTCTGTGGCACGCTGCCAGTGACGGGGGACGTGGTCTGGGTCTTCACCGCTTGGGAATGGTGTTGCTGGGCCAGCACAAAGCTTGGCCGGAACAGCTCCTGGCGTCTTTTGGTTAAGCACGTTTATGCCACCTGATGTGGCATAAGTCATGGGGGGGGCGTGGTAGGTACCTCTCACAGGGATCCCCCCCCCCCCCAGACAACGGCAAGGCAATGCAGCGCCGGGCAGGCGTCCCCCGCCCCGCTCCCCGGCGTCCTCGCAGAGGAGCTGCGTGGTCAGGGCAGGCTTGGGGCCGCTGTGTCTCCTCTCCCAGCTCGGCCGCGCTGCTGTGGGGCTTGGCCGCCACAAGATGGTGGTGTCTGAAAACGCTAGCGTCGCTCTAAGCCAAGCAGCGTGTTTATGGTGTGGCAGGCCCGCCCTGGCAGAGGGTGAAGGGGAGGTTAAGGGAGATCGGAGAGGCTCAGGAGATGGCGCAATGTTAGATGACTCCAAGAAGAGCATGTGGAGCCGGAATGAGAGCTTTTCGCTCTGGGATTGATGTGCAGCCAGGGAGAGCGCGTGCGGGAGAGCCTACAGCGAAAGCGCGGCGCGTGGCTCCTCTGCACGGCTTCAGAGACGGGCCGGGCAGACGTCCAGCTCCAACACTCCCATCTCCACAGCTCTGAAACCGTACCAGACCACGCCAGCCCTGAAAGGCACGTGGCAGCTCAGGGTCTCATGCCACCATCCGGTCAGTGCCCCATTTAGTTACATTTCGCAATACGTCTGAAACGCACTGGTAAAACATGCTGCTGATCTTTTTAACACCATTTGGTAGCCACTGTGCTGACAGCCCAGAGGTCTGAGGCCATCTCACATGGCATAAGCACAGTAGTGACTGGGCAGAGGGAGTACAAGCTTCCCATCGGGGTGCATCCTCCCCACCCTCTGGAGGATGCAATTTGTTTTCTTGGTGCTGTTGAATCCCTATCCTGTGCTGAGAATAACAAAGGGAACTGCTGCCATGGTGCTTACTGTGGACTGATTTGTTGCATTGTGAAGGCATACAAATCCCCCTACAAATAAGAGCCCTCCACAATGCGTGTTGGAGGTGATCCCAAACAATTCTCCACTGTAACATTTTTTGGTTTCCAGGCAGCTCCTTAGCCATCTCTTCCAGGCCTTTCCAGGGTTCCTTGGATTGATGTAGTCATCATTACAAAACAATGTGTGTTGTTGTAAAGGCGTATTTTTAAGGTTTTTAGTTATATCTACAAGTAACACCGAAATTTTGTGACCATTCACATACTTGCAAACATATTGATAAGATGCAGTTGCTTTTAGCACTTTCCTCCCCCATTTCCTTTCTAGATCCTATTTAATATTTTGAGATTTTCCATTCCCTAATTATAATTCCTTGCAAAGTAGAAACCACGCCTCACTGGTTTTCACTAGCTCTTTTTCACAGGTTTATTATCCTGTACCAGCAAATACAAATAATGCTTTGCTATATTAATACTTCTATGCAGGAACCACCTCTGGACAGATTTTTTCCCAGGATCCAGCAACAAGCACATCTGAATGGTAGAGTTAATTTGAAAATCTTTTTGAGAAGTCATGCCTATAACCCACAAAAGTACTTTCTCTGTGTTTGCTCCTCTAGATGGCACTCGAAGCTACATTTTCATTGTGGGTTTGGGTAGTAAATTTTGCAGGAATAAGGAGAAGAAAACTTTCTTCTGCACTTGCGAGCTTAAATCTGCAAGAGCTGATTAAGTTGTTCAGTGGGGCACGGTTTCTGGGCCAACTGGGAGGCTTGTTTTTGGTAACTGAAGATTCCTGTGGGCTGAGAGTCAGCTTATAAAGAACAAAGTGGTGTTCACAAGAGTGGTATTTTGTTCTCTTTATCAGCATCACCTGTGTTATTTTTCCTCCATATGTGAAGAAGAGGGTTACGATTAAGACAACAAACTGGTTCTCAGGGGGTCCTGAGTTTAGTTTTCTAGTTTCTTGTGAGACTTTTGAGGCTCCTTGGTAGCTTGATTTTCATTTACTTGTTCTCCTTTGCGAGGGTACAGTGGTAGATAGGTAGATAACCAGTCCCTGAAGCTCAGAATTTTTTTTCCTGCTGTGAAACAGGGTTAATAATAATCTTTTCCCCTCCACCAGTTGCGGTTGCCTGTATCTTTCATTTAGATTGTACTTCAGGGTGTGGGCTGTCCTCAACCTTAGCTGAGGCTTCCAGTATTATTCATTAACATCTACTATCCTTGAATGGATTTTCTAGTTTGGAAGTCAGCTAAACCCTGGCTGTAGGCAACTCATATGATTCTCACTACTCTGGTCTAGAAAAAATTACTGGCTTGGGCCTTGAATATGGCTACTCTCCTAGGATCAGCTTGGGTCTGGAAGCACCGTACCCAGCACTGTGCCCTGCAGTACCTGAGCAGACTTCATGCAGAGCTTTCCCCACTGCTCTCCCAGCAGTCTCATTTCTAGAAGGGCTTGGTTTGGGTCCGAGCCTGGTCAGCACTACTGAGAGCAATAGAGACTACAGCAAGGCAGAACCTAGCTGGCTCTGTAGGGTCATGAGTTCTGACAGCACAGCAAAGTCACCTGGCTTCATGCGTTGGGTACCAGCTTGGTATTTTCTGTTTGGGATTTTTTCCCCTGTTATCCAAGGCTGTCCTCTCCTAGTTCTTCCAGATAATTCATACCTTGTTTGCTTTCACCTACCTACTGAGAGAACTTCTCACCTGCCATTTATGCTACCTCTATGCACATTTAATTTTTTCAACGCCATAAATATCTCCACACCTTCTGGAATATAGCTCTTCTGCTGGGGGCACTGACTCCAAGACCTCTGTATTACTTCATTCAGGATTAGTTTTGGCCATCTTGCTTTTGGGATATCAGAGATTCTAGCTCAAAAATAACAACAAAATAGCCAACCAATAAAGATGCATTCATGTCTGAACAATGCATGACATTATTGGAGGGGGGGAAGTGGTTTTCTTTTTTAATGTGTTTATACCTTCCTTAGCATGTCAAATCAGAGTTCTGGGTTTGTTCGACTGGAGACTGCACAGGGGTGTTAGCTGAACAGCCCAAGTTTTCAGATGTTCAAAAATAAGCAGCAGTAAACAAGGAAAAAAACTTACTGTAGATATGAGAGCAACCTGAGAGTCTCAAACTGAGCGTGTGGGTGGGATTGAATCACAGGACCCTGTTGACAAAATGTCGTTATGTTCTGCAGGTTTGTCTCTGTGATCCTTGCACTTCTTTGAGCTCTGTTTTTAGCTATTCCTGTGGTCAGACACCTGTGTATTGCCTTATCAACCTGATTGATTGCTTTCTTCCAAATCTTCACCTTTCCCAGAACTGACAGTAGACTATTCAGAGGAAGGTTTTATTGCTGCTGCTTTTCTCTGCTGCTCTTTCCTCGTCTATTTTGTTCATCTTTTAAAACATAGTCATTATTGCTCTGTGGCCATTACTCTATCAAAGCTCAATTTTAATTGCCTTCATTCTTTTGCCATTCCCAACAGACACCTACATATGGTGCTATATAGGAGATTCCTACTTGTGGGCCTAGGTAAATGCACACTTACCTGAGAAGCGTTTTATCTGAAGGCTGCCTTGAGGGCAAACGTAGACTGCTGTTAGAATGGGATGTTCTTTATTACACACCTTACATTTTCCTGGCTTCAATTTTTCTGGTTTGGTCATAATTCTTTTCCTCAGTTCTGGGGTAAGTTGTTACTGTCTGGTGTGGTAATTTTGGGTCTATTAAACAATGACATATAAATGTAGTGAAGTTTCAGGTAAGTGTTGCATGATCCAAAGAAGTGATACATGCCTAATACTTGCGTGAACAATCTCTTCAGAGAGAGAGTATCAGAAGCACAAGGTGCCAGGAGTTCTCTTTAGAGTGTCTGAGTCTACCTCAAAGACGTAGGAATGAAGAACATATCAAGTTAGAGATGGTTTGACATCCAAGTACACTCCCTTTACAAGCCAATTTTTAAATGTTTTGCTGTATTTGCTTTTCCGGTACTAAATAGAATATGGGAAAATATGGAGTGAGAAAAATTACAATAAAGAGGCATGACTGCACATGCAAGTATATAAAACTCAGGATTGCAATGGGTGAAAAGTCTCAGATTAGTCTGAAACCATTACCTCCACATTTAGAAACTGCTGTCATGAAGTGACCACTTAGCAGACAGTGCAGTATACTCAAACCTTTTGCAAATTTAAGCCGTCTTCGCAGTAGCAGTCGCGGTTTTCAGAATCTGAAAATGCTAGCAGAACTATCAGTAACTCATGCTACTCATGTTATTATTCATATGGTGAGTTTATTGTGAATTAAGAATACAGTCAGTGTTTTAATGATACCTGTGAAGGCTGTCAAATATTCACTCTGGTTTTGGCTGTGCACTTGAGAGAAGCATTAATATAAACAAAGAGGTAAATAATTATATACATCTACTTTCCCAGAAAATCTTTGAAGCAATTCCACCAAAGTGTGGCAGATCATTCTATGCATTTTATGCATTTAACTAGTCAGTAAATATATACATAAACACTTTATTTACCCACATTTTTATCTTTTTTTTTTGTCACCATGTTTTCTTCTGGTATTCTGAAAGTTTGAATCAATTATATATTTTTTGGTCTCGAATTTATTTTGTTGTTGTTTTTTAAAATCTTTTAAGGCTAAGTATGAACCACCACAATAATCAGAAAAAGAAAAGAGGGGAAAGGGGAAAGTGTTATTCCATCTACACTAGTATTTTGTTTTTATTTTGCATTTTAAAATGTGGAATATACATATACTCTAGCTGAAATAAAGAAAGTATTTTAATAAGAAGGCAAAATAGGTCAGAAAGGTTTCAATATAAAACCTAAACATGTACGTATAGTTCTCATAGTATTAGTTTATACTCCTTTCTGCAAATAATCTATAATCTAAACATAATCACTTTATTTTTGAGAAGCCTATTTAACAAGCCTTTTTGCTGTCTTTGAGCCTTTCAATGGTTTGCTTTCACAGTTCATGTATCTTTTCAGACTGTTAAAACTATGAACTTCCCTGTATCTGTAGTTGTTTGTTTCTTTTTGTGTAATTTGAAGAAATAAATAATTCTATTAGTGTGCAGTATAGCACATTCATGTTCTTGAAAATTTATATGTGGTAAATTATGTTCAACAAACTTTTCATGAATGTCAGTTTTAAGTTTTGTTTCATTTTCAGTTACTGGAAAATTCAGAAAACATTTTTTTTTCTCTGTATATGCAGGTTACTTTCATTGAGGGTTAGGAAAAAACAATTCTCATTTGGTTGTATCTCCAGGAATATTTGATTGGCTCCCTTTTTCTTCTTCCAACAAGATTAGTTCAGTTCTTGCTGAAGATGTAACAATATCTCGAGAAACCAGAACATTAGATGATGTCCCATCAATTTCAGTTTTTTCACTCTCTGTTATTGTTTCTTTAGGTGATAAGCTTTCTTGTGCATCAAAAAATACATCGGGTTTATCTGATGGACTATCTTCATCTGAGCTTCTATCTTTTTGTCCTGTCTCCTCTTCTTTGTCACCAGTCCTTGCCTTTTTAGAAGGAGATGTGAAACCAAGCTTGGGAAATCTAAACCATCCAGTTTTTTCTGTTTGCTTAGAAGAATCATCATCTAATGTGTCAGTAGGTTTCATGTCTTCTGGAACCGATTTTTTTACTTCTGTTTTCAAATCTGAGCTTGTTTCATCACCAGAAGATGAAAAGCCAATACTGGGAAGCCAAAATTTGAATCTTCCTGGAGATCTTCTACTATCAGTCTTTTCTTTTTGATCAGTTATGCCTTTTTCTTCATCTTCTAGTGCTTCAGCTACATCACCATCTTTAGAGAGAGAAGCTACAGTTATTCCCTCTGATGGCTTGTCATGATGACTGTCTTCCAGTTTACTGGAAGACTTTACTTCAACAGCAAATGTTTTTAACTTTGGCAAACTGACGCCACTAGATACTACTCCACTAGATGCTTCAGTCTCAATGTGTGGTTTGTCAGATAATTCAAGCTCTTCAGTGCCAGTCGTCTCTGCTGATACTCCAAAGCTTTCACCAGAATATTTAGGTTTGCTCACTGATGCACCAGTTTTATATTCTGTAGAAGATTGCTGAACTAGCACATCCAAGTTACTATGTGATTCAGGCAGTTTCACCTTGAGCAATGAGAATCCCAAAGTAGCAGTTTTAACTTCCGACGAGAGAATCTCTGATTCTTTCACTATCTCAGTAGTGTAAATCTCACATCTTTCAATAGCAACATGTTCAGGTTCCACTTTCTCATGTATTTCGTGGCCCTCTACATACGACCAATGAATATCTTGCCCTGTATTACCAGAGGAGTCTATGGTAGTAGTAATCTGTGCTGTTTTAATGTCAGGTTCAGACAGCAATAGAATTTTGCTTTTTGCCTTTTGAATACCACCCTCTAGAGCCTCTGGTGTTGCAGGGGTTGCAGAACTTGCTTCCAGTTGCACAACCTCAATGTCAGTACTAGTTCCTTTACGATCTGTTGCCAATTTTGACACTGAAACATCAGCTTCAGTTGGGAAAGCTTTGAAAGTGAATTTTGGTATTTTTAATTTTGGAATTTTTATATTTACTTCCAGATCTTCTTCTGATTTGTCCATGGTGTCCATTGTCATTCTGGCAGATGGTTCGATACGATCATGAGTTGGACTTTTCTGGCCATATGATCCTTCTGATTGTTGAAACAGGATTTCTGCTGTGCCTATTTCAGTTTCAGGCATCGAAACAGCTTCTGACTCAGGCAAATTGATATCATCTTCAGAACCCTTCACTTTCGAATGCAACACTCCAAACTTTGGAATCTTAAACTTGTATGTTTTAATTTTACTTGTTTCTTCTCTGCCTTCTACTTGCACTTCCGCTCCTGCAGACATGTCCTTTTCAACACTTTCCACTTGAAATTCTATTTCAGGATCTACTCTACCGATTTTAACATCCATTTTCACTCCTGGAACTTCTGTCTTCAGCTCTTCCAGTTTAGCTGCGACATAAGCATCATCTTCTGACCCCTTTGTTGTAGACCATTCACATACAGGCATTTTCAGTTGGCTTCCTTGACCATCTTTTCCTATAATTTTCGTCTCATCCTTTATCTTTCCTGTTTTTATTGCTGCATCTTGGCCTTGGATATCCAGCTCTGCCTTTGGAAGACTAACATCTATTTTTTCCTGTGTTGCATCTAGAGTAATTTCAGCTGATGAAGGTTTAAATTCTACTCTTGAAGTCTCTAACTCAATGGAACTTTCCATTTTGGGGATCTCTATATCCTGTAAATTGACTTTGTGCTTTTGAAGAGTCAGATCACATGTAGGAAACTTATTTGGGCTGTCTTTGTCAATTTTTGAAGCACTTATTTCTGTTTTAGACAACTCTGTTGAAGATACTTTGAATTCCAAAGTATGCATTTTTTGTCCTTCAGCGCTGTGCTTGACTACATCTGCATAAGTTTCAGTTTTTGGAATATCCACTTTACTATCTGTTCTTTCTGCAGATAATGAAATATCTCCTTCCATCTTTGGCAAGCTAACATCAGAACTCTTCACAGAATCTCCTAATTTGAGAATGTCCTCTTTTCCAATAGTAATTTCAGTGACTGCATATGGCAATGATAACGTATTTTCAGGAATATTTATTTCAGCTTGTATTTTTTCAAAGGCAGTGCCTACCTGAGGCCTTTCCAGACTTCTTTCAACATCAGCATCATCTTTTTTTTCCTTTAAGGATGTCCTGCCAAATGCAGGTATTCTGAATTTTGGCATTTTAAACCATCCCTGATTTTCTTCAGTCTGAATTTCTTGAACTTTTATTTCTCCTTCTTTTAATTTTATATCCTTCTCCTCAGGGCTCTCAATAGCTCCCTCTGTCACTGATGTAGTCACTGACTGGAGACTAATGTCTACCTTTGGAACTTCAGTGCTAGCTGTTGGAACCTGAGGTGTTATGATCTTCCCAGCATAAACCTCCGCTCCAGGATCCAAAGTATCAGATTTAAATTCTGATGCTGGAACTCCCACAACATCAGCAATTTCTGTTGTCATTTGTAGCTGGGGTAGCTCAGCTTCTGTTTTTGGAGAGCTAATCTCAGGCTCTGGCCCTTTCCCTTTTATTAGGGAGATTCCAAACTTTGGCTTCTGGAATTTGGGCATTTTAATCTTCCCTTCAAGACCTTCCAATTTCATCTTTCTCCCATCCACAACTGATGATCCTTCAGTTCCTGTCTCAGGGCTCTTCAGTTCAATTGAGGCTTCTCCTTTGGGAAGCTTAATCCCTCTCTTTTGACTGGTATCTTCATCAGCAGAACTTGATTTTAGGACAACCTGTTGAAGACTGGCTTCTGAGGCAGGCAGATCAGCCTTTCCTGAGCTGACACACATATCAGTTTGGGAGGCTCCAATTTCTGTTCTGGAAAACTCCAAAGTAGGGATCTTAACCTCAGCCATTTTTATACTTATTTGTGCCCCCTCATCTGTGCTTTTGGAATAACATCTTTCTATATCAAGTATCCGTACTGAATCATCACCATCTTCTTCTATTTTAGGAATAGTAGCATCAGCTTCAACTTTTGGCAAATTAACCTGAGATTTGGGAACCCTGATTTTGGAGAGTGAAATTTTAGGCATGACAAATTGCGGCTTTTTAATTTGACTTTTTTGTTCACCTTTTCCTGCAGAAATTTCCAGATCAAGGGCTGTGCTAGGACCTTGATCATCAGTTGCAGTTCCTGTCTCTTCTGTGCCTATTCTGCCTGACACTATAGTAATTTTATGATCTTCCAGATGTGCTCCAGAATCTGGTTTAACACATGCTTCCTTTTTTGGCGACCAACTAAAGGATGGAAGTTTGAATTTTGACATTTTGAAATGTCCCTCTTTCTCTTCTCCATCTACATCTCCATGCTTTATTTCCTCTTTAACTTTTGGTACTGTATCTGAATCCTGAATATCACTGTCTGTCTTTGGGACAGAAATGTCACCTGATGGGAGGTGGACATCAATCTTTGATACCCTATTGTCAGCTTCGGGCATTTGAGCTTTAGGGCTTTCTGCAGCAGATTCCACCTCCAAATTTGGTGCTTCAACGCCAATGTCAGCAATTTCTATCATTGCTTTTAACTGGGGAACACCGATCTCTGATTTGGATCGGATGACCTCCTTTTCTGGCACTTTTCCTTTCAAATGTGTTATTCCAAACTTTGGCATTTGTAATTTAGACTTTTTACCTTTTTCTTCAGGACCTTCATGTTTTATTTCTACGGTACCAACAGTAATTTCACTTGATGTTCTTTCAACAGTTGTCTCAGGACTCTTCAACTCAAGGGAACCTTCAGTTGTTTTCATCTTAACATCTGAGCTGGAGAGGCTGGCATCAGCAGCAGCTGATTTCAATGTCAGGTCAACCTGTTGAAGACTGACTTCACATGTAGGAGGTATGACCTTACCTGTAGACATGCTAACATCCATGTCTACTTTGGGAGCTTTGACTTCTGGTTTGGAAAATTCCAAGGTCGGGATTTTAACTTTTGGTGTCTTTATGCCCATTCCTGCCTCATCTCCACTGCTCCCTTTCTCAGACCTCTTCACTGAAACACCTCCTTCTTTTCCTTGTTTGGGCTCACAGACATCAGTTTCTAGTTTGGGCAGAGAGACATGGACTTTCTGACCCTTCACTTTAGAGAGTGAGATCTTTGGCATGCCATATGGAGACTTTTTCATTTTGCCCTTTTCACCATCTTTTTCTGTTGATGTATCCAATTCCATACTAGGATATTGATTCTCAGGAATAGTTAGTCTAAATTCAGATTCTGTATCTCCAGATAAAGCAGGTGGGATGGGTTCCTCCAGATGTGCCTCAACTTCAGAAGGAACAACTGCTTCTTTCTTTGGGGACCAACGGAATGAAGGCAGTTTGAATTTTGACATTTTAAATTTAATTTCTTTTTCCTCAGTATCCTTCTCGCCTGAAATCACTTCCTGTTCCGCCTTATATTCTAAATTTGAATGTCGGATTTCCATTTCTACCTTTGGCATGGTAACTTCCATTGAGGGAAGAATGATATCCAACTTTGGTGCATCCAAAACAACTTCAGGTGAAGGCTTTTGCATTTTTACACATAATTCAGTATCAGGAACTTGAGTTGGAGTTTCATTGCCAATATCAGACATATCAGATGTCTTCTTTTCCTTGGAAATTTCAGATTCCACTTTAGAATGAATGTCACTTTCTGGTGGTTTTCCCTTAGACCAAGAAATTCCAAATTTTGGTTTTCGGAATCTAGGTATTTTAACTGTATATTCTGTATCATCCACAGATATTTCAGCAAGTGGTGTTTCACCTCCTGACTTCAGAACACTTGGCTCCAAAGAACCTTCCTCAGGTAAAATTTCAAAATCTGTGGCAGAAAGATTCATATCAGTAAGAGGTGATATTTTGCATTCAGATTCTGGTAAATTCATTTGATACTTGGTGAGAGTTACATCCCCTTTCGGTAATTCAGAAAGCTGTTCAATTTTAGAAGAACTAATATCAACTTTAGAGAAACTCAAACTAGGAATTTTAAATTTAGTATTTTTAGAGGCAGTCTCTCCCTTATCATCAGGAGAAGGTTTTGGTCCGACACTGCTTGAAGGAATAACGGGAGCTTCCTCTGCTACTATATAAGAAAAACATTCTGACCGAGCAAAATCACTACTGGACCTACTCTGCATCTCTGATTTAGAAGTTTTTGAAAGAGAAACTTTTGGAATTTTAAACAGAGAACTTCTAGTTTTACCCATCTCAACATCTTTTCCAGAGAAGGAAGCCATGGGAACACCATAGTCGGGAGCCTGGATCTCAGCCCCGGGCAGGGTCACCTCGGCTTCGGCGGTTCCCGAGGGCACCGTCACTTGGGGCTCCTTGAGGCTCACGTCCACGTCGGCGGCGACAGCGCCCTTGGCCTCTCTGCTGCTGGACCAGCCAAAGGAAGGCATGCCGAACTTGGGCATTTTGAACTTGCTGTCCTTCGCCTTCGAGGCCTCCTTCTCCGGGGCTTTTGCTTCCCCTTCGAGGGTGAGGGCTGCCTCGGGCGCCTGCAGGTCGACGCTGGCCTTTGGGAGGGTGATGTCGACGGAGGGCAGGCCGATGTCCACCTTGGGAGCTTTGATGTCAGCTTTGGGCATTTTGAGGGAGGGCATTTCCACCTTCCAGCCAGCCCCCTCGGTTTTGGCACCGGGGACGTCGGCTTTGAGGCCCAGTGCGGGGCCTTCGAGCCCTGCGGCGCTCACGGTGGCGGCGGGGAGGCCGACCTCTGCGGTGGGCAGGCTGACCTCGGCCTCGGGCCCTTGGGCCTTCGGGGGCGACACTCCAAATTTGGGCTTGTCGAACTTGGGCATCTTAATCTTCCCTTTCAGGCCGGCGGCTTCCACCTCGGCTCCGTCCAGCGCGCCTTCGGCGGAGGGCGCTTTCAGGTCTACCTCGGGGCCCTGGAGGCTGAGGGAGCCTTCGAGCGAGGGCAGCTGGACGTCGGGGGCCGAGAGGCTGACGTCGCCCGCGCCGGCCTTGAGCTCTGCCTCTGGGAGGCTGACGTCGACTTTGGGCAGGCTGACGTCTGCGTCGACTTTGGGAGCCTTGACGGTTGGCTTGGAGAAGGCCACGCCGGGCACCTTGACTTTTGGCATGTGCAGCTTCATGCCGCTGCCCTCGACTTTTCCGGGAGCGGCGTCCAGGCTGCCTTCGGCCTCGGGGCCCTGCAGGGTGAGCTCAGCCTCCGGGATTTCAGCCTGGGCTTTGGGCAGCGAGACCTCGGCCTTCGGCAGGCTGACCTGCACGTGGGGAGCCTTGACTTTGGGCAGTTTGACGCTGGGCATCTTGACGTCGGGCATTTTGAATCTGCCTTTCTCCGCGTCTCCTCCGGCGGCGGCCTCGATGGTCAGCTCGGCGCCGGGAGCCTGGATCTCAGCCCCGGGCAGGGTCACCTCGGCTTCGGCGGTTCCCGAGGGCACCGTCACTTGGGGCTCCTTGAGGCTCACGTCCACGTCGGCGGCGACAGCGCCCTTGGCCTCTCTGCTGCTGGACCAGCCAAAGGAAGGCATGCCGAACTTGGGCATTTTGAACTTGCTGTCCTTTGCCTTCGAGGCCTCCTTCTCCGGGGCTTTTGCTTCCCCTTCGAGGGTGAGGGCTGCCTCGGGCGCCTGCAGGTCGACGCTGGCCTTTGGGAGGGTGATGTCGACGGAGGGCAGGCCGATGTCCACCTTGGGAGCTTTGATGTCAGCTTTGGGCATTTTGAGGGAGGGCATTTCCACCTTCCAGCCAGCCCCCTCGGTTTTGGCACCGGGGACGTCGGCTTTGAGGCCCAGTGCGGGGCCTTCGAGCCCTGCGGCGCTCACGGTGGCGGCGGGGAGGCCGACCTCTGCGGTGGGCAGGCTGACCTCGGCCTCGGGCCCTTGGGCCTTCGGGGGCGACACTCCAAATTTGGGCTTGTCGAACTTGGGCATCTTAATCTTCCCTTTCAGGCCGGCGGCTTCCACCTCGGCTCCGTCCAGCGCGCCTTCGGCGGAGGGCGCTTTCAGGTCTACCTCGGGGCCCTGGAGGCTGAGGGAGCCTTCGAGCGAGGGCAGCTGGACGTCGGGGGCCGAGAGGCTGACGTCGCCCGTGCCGGCCTTGAGCTCTGCCTCTGGGAGGCTGACGTCGACTTTGGGCAGGCTGACGTCTGCGTCGACTTTGGGAGCCTTGACGGTTGGCTTGGAGAAGGCCACGCCGGGCACCTTGACTTTTGGCATGTGCAGCTTCATGCCGCTGCCCTCGACTTTTCCGGGAGCGGCGTCCAGGCTGCCTTCGGCCTCGGGGCCCTGCAGGGTGAGCTCAGCCTCCGGGATTTCAGCCTGGGCTTTGGGCAGCGAGACCTCGGCCTTCGGCAGGCTGACCTGCACGTGGGGAGCCTTGACTTTGGGCAGTTTGACGCTGGGCATCTTGACGTCGGGCATTTTGAATCTGCCTTTCTCCGCGTCTCCTCCGGCGGCGGCCTCGATGGTCAGCTCGGCGCCGGGAGCCTGGATCTCAGCCCCGGGCAGGGTCACCTCAGCTTCGGCGGTTCCCGAGGGCACCGTCACTTGGGGCTCCTTGAGGCTCACGTCCACGTCGGCGGCGACAGCGCCCTTGGCCTCTCTGCTGCTGGACCAGCCAAAGGAAGGCATGCCGAACTTGGGCATTTTGAACTTGCTGTCCTTCGCCTTCGAGGCCTCCTTCTCCGGGGCTTTTGCTTCCCCTTCGAGGGTGAGGGCTGCCTCGGGCGCCTGCAGGTCGACGCTGGCCTTTGGGAGGGTGATGTCGACGGAGGGCAGGCCGATGTCCACCTTGGGAGCTTTGATGTCAGCTTTGGGCATTTTGAGGGAGGGCATTTCCACCTTCCAGCCAGCCCCCTCGGTTTTGGCACCGGGGACGTCGGCTTTGAGGCCCAGTGCGGGGCCTTCGAGCCCTGCGGCGCTCACGGTGGCGGCGGGGAGGCCGACCTCTGCGGTGGGCAGGCTGACCTCGGCCTCGGGCCCTTGGGCCTTCGGGGGCGACACTCCAAATTTGGGCTTGTCGAACTTGGGCATCTTAATCTTCCCTTTCAGGCCGGCGGCTTCCACCTCGGCTCCGTCCAGCGCGCCTTCGGCGGAGGGCGCTTTCAGGTCTACCTCGGGGCCCTGGAGGCTGAGGGAGCCTTCGAGCGAGGGCAGCTGGACGTCGGGGGCCGAGAGGCTGACGTCGCCCGTGCCGGCCTTGAGCTCTGCCTCCGGGAGGCTGACGTCGACTTTGGGCAGGCTGACGTCTGCGTCGACTTTGGGAGCCTTGACGGTTGGCTTGGAGAAGGCCACGCCGGGCACCTTGACTTTTGGCATGTGCAGCTTCATGCCGCTGCCCTCGACTTTTCCGGGAGCGGCGTCCAGGCTGCCTTCGGCCTCGGGGCCCTGCAGGGTGAGCTCAGCCTCCGGGATTTCAGCCTGGGCTTTGGGCAGCGAGACCTCGGCCTTCGGCAGGCTGACCTGCACGTGGGGAGCCTTGACTTTGGGCAGTTTGACGCTGGGCATCTTGACGTCGGGCATTTTGAATCTGCCTTTCTCCGCGTCTCCTCCGGCGGCGGCCTCGATGGTCAGCTCGGCGCCGGGAGCCTGGATCTCAGCCCCGGGCAGGGTCACCTCGGCTTCGGCGGTTCCCGAGGGCACCGTCACTTGGGGCTCCTTGAGGCTCACGTCCACGTCGGCGGCGACAGCGCTCTTGGCCTCTCTGCTGCTGGACCAGCCAAAGGAAGGCATGCCGAACTTGGGCATTTTGAACTTGCTGTCCTTCGCCTTCGAGGCCTCCTTCTCCGGGGCTTTTGCTTCCCCTTCGAGGGTGAGGGCTGCCTCGGGCGCCTGCAGGTCGACGCTGGCCTTTGGGAGGGTGATGTCGACGGAGGGCAGGCCGATGTCCACCTTGGGAGCTTTGATGTCAGCTTTGGGCATTTTGAGGGAGGGCATTTCCACCTTCCAGCCAGCCCCCTCGGTTTTGGCACCGGGGACGTCGGCTTTGAGGCCCAGTGCGGGGCCTTCGAGCCCTGCGGCGCTCACGGTGGCGGCGGGGAGGCCGACCTCTGCGGTGGGCAGGCTGACCTCGGCCTCAGGCCCTTGGGCCTTCGGGGGCGACACTCCAAATTTGGGCTTGTCGAACTTGGGCATCTTAATCTTCCCTTTCAGGCCGGCGGCTTCCACCTCGGCTCCGTCCAGCGCGCCTTCGGCGGAGGGCGCTTTCAGGTCTACCTCGGGGCCCTGGAGGCTGAGGGAGCCTTCGAGCGAGGGCAGCTGCACGTCGGGGGCCGAGAGGCTGACGTCGCCCGCGCCGGCCTTGAGCTCTGCCTCTGGGAGGCTGACGTCGACTTTGGGCAGGCTGACGTCTGCGTCGACTTTGGGAGCCTTGACGGTTGGCTTGGAGAAGGCCACGCCGGGCACCTTGACTTTTGGCATGTGCAGCTTCATGCCGCTGCCCTCGACTTTTCCGGGAGTGGCGTCCAGGCTGCCTTCGGCCTCGGGGCCCTGCAGGGTGAGCTCAGCCTCCGGGATTTCAGCCTGGGCTTTGGGCAGCGAGACCTCGGCCTTCGGCAGGCTGACCTGCACGTGGGGAGCCTTGACTTTGGGCAGTTTGACGCTGGGCATCTTGACGTCGGGCATTTTGAATCTGCCTTTCTCCGCGTCTCCTCCGGCGGCGGCCTCGATGGTCAGCTCGGCGCCGGGAGCCTGGATCTCAGCCCCGGGCAGGGTCACCTCGGCTTCGGCGGTTCCCGAGGGCACCGTCACTTGGGGCTCCTTGAGGCTCACGTCCACGTCGGCAGCGACAGCGCCCTTGGCCTCTCTGCTGCTGGACCAGCCAAAGGAAGGCATGCCGAACTTGGGCATTTTGAACTTGCTGTCCTTCGCCTTCGAGGCCTCCTTCTCCGGGGCTTTTGCTTCCCCTTCGAGGGTGAGGGCTGCCTCGGGCGCCTGCAGGTCGACGCTGGCCTTTGGGAGGGTGATGTCGACGGAGGGCAGGCCGATGTCCACCTTGGGAGCTTTGATGTCAGCTTTGGGCATTTTGAGGGAGGGCATTTCCACCTTCCAGCCAGCCCCCTCGGTTTTGGCACCGGGGACGTCGGCTTTGAGGCCCAGTGCGGGGCCTTCGAGCCCTGCGGCGCTCACGGTGGCGGCGGGGAGGCCGACCTCTGCGGTGGGCAGGCTGACCTCGGCCTCGGGCCCTTGGGCCTTCGGGGGCGACACTCCAAATTTGGGCTTGTCGAACTTGGGCATCTTAATCTTCCCTTTCAGGCCGGCGGCTTCCACCTTGGCTCCGTCCAGTGCGCCTTCGGCGGAGGGCGCTTTCAGGTCTACCTCGGGGCCCTGGAGGCTGAGGGAGCCTTCGAGCGAGGGCAGCTGGACGTCGGGGGCCGAGAGGCTGACGTCGCCCGCGCCGGCCTTGAGCTCTGCCTCCGGGAGGCTGACGTCGACTTTGGGCAGGCTGACGTCTGCGTCGACTTTGGGAGCCTTGACGGTTGGCTTGGAGAAGGCCACGCCGGGCACCTTGACTTTTGGCATGTGCAGCTTCGTGCCGCTGCCCTCGACTTTTCTGGGAGCGGCGTCCAGGCTGCCTTCGGCCTCGGGGCCCTGCAGGGTGAGCTCAGCCTCCGGGATTTCAGCCTGGGCTTTGGGCAGCGAGACCTCGGCCTTCGGCAGGCTGACCTGCACGTGGGGAGCCTTGACTTTGGGCAGTTTGACGCTGGGCATCTTGACGTCGGGCATTTTGAATCTGCCTTTCTCCGCGTCTCCTCCGGCGGCGGCCTCGATGGTCAGCTCGGCGCCGGGAGCCTGGATCTCAGCCCCGGGCAGGGTCACCTCGGCTTCGGCGGTTCCCGAGGGCACCGTCACTTGGGGCTCCTTGAGGCTCACGTCCACGTCGGCGGCGACAGCGCCCTTGGCCTCTCTGCTGCTGGACCAGCCAAAGGAAGGCATGCCGAACTTGGGCATTTTGAACTTGCTGTCCTTCGCCTTCGAGGCCTCCTTCTCCGGGGCTTTTGCTTCCCCTTCGAGGGTGAGGGCTGCCTCGGGCGCCTGCAGGTCGACGCTGGCCTTTGGGAGGGTGATGTCGACGGAGGGCAGGCCGATGTCCACCTTGGGAGCTTTGATGTCAGCTTTGGGCATTTTGAGGGAGGGCATTTCCACCTTCCAGCCAGCCCCCTCGGTTTTGGCACCGGGGACGTCGGCTTTGAGGCCCAGTGCGGGGCCTTCGAGCCCTGCGGCGCTCACGGTGGCGGCGGGGAGGCCGACCTCTGCGGTGGGCAGGCTGACCTCGGCCTCGGGCCCTTGGGCCTTCGGGGGCGACACTCCAAATTTGGGCTTGTCGAACTTGGGCATCTTAATCTTCCCTTTCAGGCCGGCGGCTTCCACCTCGGCTCCGTCCAGTGCGCCTTCGGCGGAGGGCGCTTTCAGGTCTACCTCGGGGCCCTGGAGGCTGAGGGAGCCTTCGAGCGAGGGCAGCTGGACGTCGCCCACGCCGGCCTTGAGCTCTGCCTCCGGGAGGCTGACGTCGACTTTGGGCAGGCTGACGTCTGCGTCGACTTTGGGAGCCTTGACGGTTGGCTTGGAGAAGGCCACGCCGGGCACCTTGACTTTTGGCATGTGCAGCTTCATGCCGCTGCCCTCGACTTTTCCGGGAGCGGCGTCCAGGCTGCCTTCGGCCTCGGGGCCCTGCAGGGTGAGCTCAGCCTCCGGGATTTCAGCCTGGGCTTTGGGCAGCGAGACCTCGGCCTTCGGCAGGCTGACCTGCACGTGGGGAGCCTTGACTTTGGGCAGTTTGACGCTGGGCATCTTGACGTCGGGCATTTTGAATCTGCCTTTCTCCGCGTCTCCTCCGGCGGCGGCCTCGATGGTCAGCTCGGCGCCGGGAGCCTGGATCTCAGCCCCGGGCAGGGTCACCTCGGCTTCGGCGGTTCCCGAGGGCACCGTCACTTGGGGCTCCTTGAGGCTCACGTCCACGTCGGCGGCGACAGCGCCCTTGGCCTCTCTGCTGCTGGACCAGCCAAAGGAAGGCATGCCGAACTTGGGCATTTTGAACTTGCTGTCCTTCGCCTTCGAGGCCTCCTTCTCCGGGGCTTTTGCTTCCCCTTCGAGGGTGAGGGCTGCCTCGGGCGCCTGCAGGTCGACGCTGGCCTTTGGGAGGGTGATGTCGACGGAGGGCAGGCCGATGTCCACCTTGGGAGCTTTGATGTCAGCTTTGGGCATTTTGAGGGAGGGCATTTCCACCTTCCAGCCAGCCCCCTCGGTTTTGGCACCGGGGACGTCGGCTTTGAGGCCCAGTGCGGGGCCTTCGAGCCCTGCGGCGCTCACGGTGGCGGCGGGGAGGCCGACCTCTGCGGTGGGCAGGCTGACCTCGGCCTCGGGCCCTTGGGCCTTCGGGGGCGACACTCCAAATTTGGGCTTGTCGAACTTGGGCATCTTAATCTTCCCTTTCAGGCCGGCGGCTTCCACCTCGGCTCCGTCCAGCGCGCCTTCGGCGGAGGGCGCTTTCAGGTCTACCTCGGGGCCCTGGAGGCTGAGGGAGCCTTCGAGCGAGGGCAGCTGGACGTCGGGGGCCGAGAGGCTGACGTCGCCCGCGCCGGCCTTGAGCTCTGCCTCCGGGAGGCTGACGTCGACTTTGGGCAGGCTGACGTCTGCGTCGACTTTGGGAGCCTTGACGGTTGGCTTGGAGAAGGCCACGCCGGGCACCTTGACTTTTGGCATGTGCAGCTTCGTGCCGCTGCCCTCGACTTTTCCGGGAGCGGCGTCCAGGCTGCCTTCGGCCTCGGGGCCCTGCAGGGTGAGCTCAGCCTCCGGGATTTCAGCCTGGGCTTTGGGCAGCGAGACCTCGGCCTTCGGCAGGCTGACCTGCACGTGGGGAGCCTTGACTTTGGGCAGTTTGACGCTGGGCATCTTGACGTCGGGCATTTTGAATCTGCCTTTCTCCGCGTCTCCTCCGGCGGCGGCCTCGATGGTCAGCTCGGCGCCGGGAGCCTGGATCTCAGCCCCGGGCAGGGTCACCTCGGCTTCGGCGGTTCCCGAGGGCACCGTCACTTGGGGCTCCTTGAGGCTCACGTCCACGTCGGCGGCGACAGCGCCCTTGGCCTCTCTGCTGCTGGACCAGCCAAAGGAAGGCATGCCGAACTTGGGCATTTTGAACTTGCTGTCCTTCGCCTTCGAGGCCTCCTTCTCCGGGGCTTTTGCTTCCCCTTCGAGGGTGAGGGCTGCCTCGGGCGCCTGCAGGTCGACGCTGGCCTTTGGGAGGGTGATGTCGACGGAGGGCAGGCCGATGTCCACCTTGGGAGCTTTGATGTCAGCTTTGGGCATTTTGAGGGAGGGCATTTCCACCTTCCAGCCAGCCCCCTCGGTTTTGGCACCGGGGACGTCGGCTTTGAGGCCCAGTGCGGGGCCTTCGAGCCCTGCGGCGCTCACGGTGGCGGCGGGGAGGCCGACCTCTGCGGTGGGCAGGCTGACCTCGGCCTCGGGCCCTTGGGCCTTCGGGGGCGACACTCCAAATTTGGGCTTGTCGAACTTGGGCATCTTAATCTTCCCTTTCAGGCCGGCGGCTTCCACCTCGGCTCCGTCCAGTGCGCCTTCGGCGGAGGGCGCTTTCAGGTCTACCTCGGGGCCCTGGAGGCTGAGGGAGCCTTCGAGCGAGGGCAGCTGCACGTCGGGGGCCGAGAGGCTGACGTCGCCCGCGCCGGCCTTGAGCTCTGCCTCTGGGAGGCTGACGTCGACTTTGGGCAGGCTGACGTCTGCGTCGACTTTGGGAGCCTTGACGGTTGGCTTGGAGAAGGCCACGCCGGGCACCTTGACTTTTGGCATGTGTAGCTTCGTGCCGCTGCCCTCGACTTTTCCGGGAGCGGCGTCCAGGCTGCCTTCGGCCTCGGGGCCCTGCAGGGTGAGCTCAGCCTCCGGGATTTCAGCCTGGGCTTTGGGCAGCGAGACCTCGGCCTTCGGCAGGCTGACCTGCACGTGGGGAGCCTTGACTTTGGGCAGTTTGACGCTGGGCATCTTGACGTCGGGCATTTTGAATCTGCCTTTCTCCGCATCTCCTCCGGCGGCGGCCTCGATGGTCAGCTCGGTGCCGGGAGCCTGGATCTCAGCCCCGGGCAGGGTCACCTCGGCTTCGGCGGTTCCCGAGGGCACCGTCACTTGGGGCTCCTTGAGGCTCACGTCCACGTCGGCGGCGACAGCGCCCTTGGCCTCTCTGCTGCTGGACCAGCCAAAGGAAGGCATGCCGAACTTGGGCATTTTGAACTTGCTGTCCTTCGCCTTCGAGGCCTCCTTCTCCGGGGCTTTTGCTTCCCCTTCGAGGGTGAGGGCTGCCTCGGGCGCCTGCAGGTCGACGCTGGCCTTTGGGAGGGTGATGTCGACGGAGGGCAGGCCGATGTCCACCTTGGGAGCTTTGATGTCAGCTTTGGGCATTTTGAGGGAGGGCATTTCCACCTTCCAGCCAGCCCCCTCGGTTTTGGCACCGGGGACGTCGGCTTTGAGGCCCAGTGCGGGGCCTTCGAGCCCTGCGGCGCTCACGGTGGCGGCGGGGAGGCCGACCTCTGCGGTGGGCAGGCTGACCTCGGCCTCGGGCCCTTGGGCCTTCGGGGGCGACACTCCAAATTTGGGCTTGTCGAACTTGGGCATCTTAATCTTCCCTTTCAGGCCGGCGGCTTCCACCTCGGCTCCGTCCAGCGCGCCTTTGGCGGAGGGCGCTTTCAGGTCTACCTCGGGGCCCTGGAGGCTGAGGGAGCCTTCGAGCGAGGGCAGCTGCACGTCGGGGGCCGAGAGGCTGACGTCGCCCGCGCCGGCCTTGAGCTCTGCCTCCGGGAGGCTGACGTCGACTTTGGGCAGGCTGACGTCTGCGTCGACTTTGGGAGCCTTGACGGTTGGCTTGGAGAAGGCCACGCCGGGCACCTTGACTTTTGGCATGTGCAGCTTCATGCCGCTGCCCTCGACTTTTCCGGGAGCGGCGTCCAGGCTGCCTTCGGCCTCGGGGCCCTGCAGGGTGAGCTCAGCCTCCGGGATTTCAGCCTGGGCTTTGGGCAGTGAGACCTCGGCCTTCGGCAGGCTGACCTGCACGTGGGGAGCCTTGACTTTGGGCAGTTTGACGCTGGGCATCTTGACGTCGGGCATTTTGAATCTGCCTTTCTCCGCATCTCCTCCGGCGGCGGCCTCGATGGTCAGCTCGGCGCCGGGAGCCTGGATCTCAGCCCCGGGCAGGGTCACCTTGGCTTCGGCGGTTCCCGAGGGCACCGTCACTTGGGGCTCCTTGAGGCTCACGTCCACATCGGCGGCGACAGCGCCCTTGGCCTCTCTGCTGCTGGACCAGCCAAAGGAAGGCATGCCGAACTTGGGCATTTTGAACTTGCTGTCCTTCGCCTTCGAGGCCTCCTTCTCCGGGGCTTTTGCTTCCCCTTCGAGGGTGAGGGCTGCCTCGGGCGCCTGCAGGTCGACGCTGGCCTTTGGGAGGGTGATGTCGACGGAGGGCAGGCCGATGTCCACCTTGGGAGCTTTGATGTCAGCTTTGGGCATTTTGAGGGAGGGCATTTCCACCTTCCAGCCAGCCCCCTCGGTTTTGGCACCGGGGACGTCGGCTTTGAGGCCCAGTGCGGGGCCTTCGAGCCCTGCGGCGCTCACGGTGGCGGCGGGGAGGCCGACCTCTGCGGTGGGCAGGCTGACCTCGGCCTCAGGCCCTTGGGCCTTCGGGGGCGACACTCCAAATTTGGGCTTGTCGAACTTGGGCATCTTAATCTTCCCTTTCAGGCCGGCGGCTTCCACCTCGGCTCCGTCCAGCGCGCCTTCGGCGGAGGGCGCTTTCAGGTCTACCTCGGGGCCCTGGAGGCTGAGGGAGCCTTCGAGCGAGGGCAGCTGGACGTCGGGGGCCGAGAGGCTGACGTCGCCCGCACCGGCCTTGAGCTCTGCCTCCGGGAGGCTGACGTCGACTTTGGGCAGGCTGACGTCTGCGTCGACTTTGGGAGCCTTGACGGTTGGCTTGGAGAAGGCCACGCCGGGCACCTTGACTTTTGGCATGTGCAGCTTCATGCCGCTGCCCTCGACTTTTCCGGGAGCGGCGTCCAGGCTGCCTTCGGCCTCGGGGCCCTGCAGGGTGAGCTCAGCCTCCGGGATTTCAGCCTGGGCTTTGGGCAGCGAGACCTCGGCCTTCGGCAGGCTGACCTGCACGTGGGGAGCCTTGACTTTGGGCAGTTTGACGCTGGGCATCTTGACGTCGGGCATTTTGAATCTGCCTTTCTCCGCATCTCCTCCGGCGGCGGCCTCGATGGTCAGCTCGGCGCTGGGAGCCTGGATCTCAGCCCCGGGCAGGGTCACCTCGGCTTCGGCGGTTCCCGAGGGCACCGTCACTTGGGGCTCCTTGAGGCTCACGTCCACGTCGGCGGCGACAGCGCCCTTGGCCTCTCTGCTGCTGGACCAGCCAAAGGAAGGCATGCCGAACTTGGGCATTTTGAACTTGCTGTCCTTCGCCTTCGAGGCCTCCTTCTCCGGGGCTTTTGCTTCCCCTTCGAGGGTGAGGGCTGCCTCGGGCGCCTGCAGGTCGACGCTGGCCTTTGGGAGGGTGATGTCGACGGAGGGCAGGCCGATGTCCACCTTGGGAGCTTTGATGTCAGCTTTGGGCATTTTGAGGGAGGGCATTTCCACCTTCCAGCCAGCCCCCTCGGTTTTGGCACCGGGGACGTCGGCTTTGAGGCCCAGTGCGGGGCCTTCGAGCCCTGCGGCGCTCACGGTGGCGGCGGGGAGGCCGACCTCTGCGGTGGGCAGGCTGACCTCGGCCTCGGGCCCTTGGGCCTTCGGGGGCGACACTCCAAATTTGGGCTTGTCGAACTTGGGCATCTTAATCTTCCCTTTCAGGCCGGCGGCTTCCACCTCGGCTCCGTCCAGCGCGCCTTCGGCGGAGGGCGCTTTCAGGTCTACCTCGGGGCCCTGGAGGCTGAGGGAGCCTTCGAGCGAGGGCAGCTGGACGTCGGGGGCCGAGAGGCTGACGTCGCCCGCGCCGGCCTTGAGCTCTGCCTCTGGGAGGCTGACGTCGACTTTGGGCAGGCTGACGTCTGCGTCGACTTTGGGAGCCTTGACGGTTGGCTTGGAGAAGGCCACGCCGGGCACCTTGACTTTTGGCATGTGTAGCTTCGTGCCGCTGCCCTCGACTTTTCCGGGAGCGGCGTCCAGGCTGCCTTCGGCCTCGGGGCCCTGCAGGGTGAGCTCAGCCTCCGGGATTTCAGCCTGGGCTTTGGGCAGCGAGACCTCGGCCTTCGGCAGGCTGACCTGCACGTGGGGAGCCTTGACTTTGGGCAGTTTGACGCTGGGCATCTTGACGTCGGGCATTTTGAATCTGCCTTTCTCCGCATCTCCTCCGGCGGCGGCCTCGATGGTCAGCTCGGCGCTGGGAGCCTGGATCTCAGCCCCGGGCAGGGTCACCTCGGCTTCGGCGGTTCCCGAGGGCACCGTCACTTGGGGCTCCTTGAGGCTCACGTCCACGTCGGCGGCGACAGCGCCCTTGGCCTCTCTGCTGCTGGACCAGCCAAAGGAAGGCATGCCGAACTTGGGCATTTTGAACTTGCTGTCCTTCGCCTTCGAGGCCTCCTTCTCCGGGGCTTTTGCTTCCCCTTCGAGGGTGAGGGCTGCCTCGGGCGCCTGCAGGTCGACGCTGGCCTTTGGGAGGGTGATGTCGACGGAGGGCAGGCCGATGTCCACCTTGGGAGCTTTGATGTCAGCTTTGGGCATTTTGAGGGAGGGCATTTCCACCTTCCAGCCAGCCCCCTCGGTTTTGGCACCGGGGACGTCGGCTTTGAGGCCCAGTGCGGGGCCTTCGAGCCCTGCGGCGCTCACGGTGGCGGCGGGGAGGCCGACCTCTGCGGTGGGCAGGCTGACCTCGGCCTCGGGCCCTTGGGCCTTCGGGGGCGACACTCCAAATTTGGGCTTGTCGAACTTGGGCATCTTAATCTTCCCTTTCAGGCCGGCGGCTTCCACCTCGGCTCCGTCCAGCGCGCCTTCGGCGGAGGGCGCTTTCAGGTCTACCTCGGGGCCCTGGAGGCTGAGGGAGCCTTCGAGCGAGGGCAGCTGGACGTCGGGGGCCGAGAGGCTGACGTCGCCCGCGCCGGCCTTGAGCTCTGCCTCTGGGAGGCTGACGTCGACTTTGGGCAGGCTGACGTCTGCGTCGACTTTGGGAGCCTTGACGGTTGGCTTGGAGAAGGCCACGCCGGGCACCTTGACTTTTGGCATGTGTAGCTTCGTGCCGCTGCCCTCGACTTTTCCGGGAGCGGCGTCCAGGCTGCCTTCGGCCTCGGGGCCCTGCAGGGTGAGCTCAGCCTCCGGGATTTCAGCCTGGGCTTTGGGCAGCGAGACCTCGGCCTTCGGCAGGCTGACCTGCACGTGGGGAGCCTTGACTTTGGGCAGTTTGACGCTGGGCATCTTGACGTCGGGCATTTTGAATCTGCCTTTCTCCGCGTCTCCTCCGGCGGCGGCCTCGATGGTCAGCTCGGTGCCGGGAGCCTGGATCTCAGCCCCGGGCAGGGTCACCTCGGCTTCGGCGGTTCCCGAGGGCACCGTCACTTGGGGCTCCTTGAGGCTCACGTCCATGTCGGCAGCGACAGCGCCCTTGGCCTCTCTGCTGCTGGACCAGCCAAAGGAAGGCATGCCGAACTTGGGCATTTTGAACTTGCTGTCCTTCGCCTTCGAGGCCTCCTTCTCCGGGGCTTTTGCTTCCCCTTCGAGGGTGAGGGCTGCCTCGGGCGCCTGCAGGTCGACGCTGGCCTTTGGGAGGGTGATGTCGACGGAGGGCAGGCCGATGTCCACCTTGGGAGCTTTGATGTCAGCTTTGGGCATTTTGAGGGAGGGCATTTCCACCTTCCAGCCAGCCCCCTCGGTTTTGGCACCGGGGACGTCGGCTTTGAGGCCCAGTGCGGGGCCTTCGAGCCCTGCGGCGCTCACGGTGGCGGCGGGGAGGCCGACCTCTGCGGTGGGCAGGCTGACCTCGGCCTCGGGCCCTTGGGCCTTCGGGGGCGACACTCCAAATTTGGGCTTGTCGAACTTGGGCATCTTAATCTTCCCTTTCAGGCCGGCGGCTTCCACCTCGGCTCCGTCCAGCGCGCCTTCGGTGGAGGGCGCTTTCAGGTCTACCTCGGGGCCCTGGAGGCTGAGGGAGCCTTCGAGCGAGGGCAGCTGGACGTCGGGGGCCGAGAGGCTGACGTCGCCCGCGCCGGCCTTGAGCTCTGCCTCTGGGAGGCTGACGTCGACTTTGGGCAGGCTGACGTCTGCGTCGACTTTGGGAGCCTTGACGGTTGGCTTGGAGAAGGCCACGCCGGGCACCTTGACTTTTGGCATGTGTAGCTTCGTGCCGCTGCCCTCGACTTTTCCGGGAGCGGCGTCCAGGCTGCCTTCGGCCTCGGGGCCCTGCAGGGTGAGCTCAGCCTCCGGGATTTCAGCCTGGGCTTTGGGCAGCGAGACCTCGGCCTTCGGCAGGCTGACCTGCACGTGGGGAGCCTTGACTTTGGGCAGTTTGACGCTGGGCATCTTGACGTCGGGCATTTTGAATCTGCCTTTCTCCGCGTCTCCTCCGGCGGCGGCCTCGATGGTCAGCTCGGTGCCGGGAGCCTGGATCTCAGCCCCGGGCAGGGTCACCTCGGCTTCGGCGGTTCCCGAGGGCACCGTCACTTGGGGCTCCTTGAGGCTCACGTCCACGTCGGCAGCGACAGCGCCCTTGGCCTCTCTGCTGCTGGACCAGCCAAAGGAAGGCATGCCGAACTTGGGCATTTTGAACTTGCTGTCCTTCGCCTTCGAGGCCTCCTTCTCCGGGGCTTTTGCTTCCCCTTCGAGGGTGAGGGCTGCCTCGGGCGCCTGCAGGTCGACGCTGGCCTTTGGGAGGGTGATGTCGACGGAGGGCAGGCCGATGTCCACCTTGGGAGCTTTGATGTCAGCTTTGGGCATTTTGAGGGAGGGCATTTCCACCTTCCAGCCAGCCCCCTCGGTTTTGGCACCGGGGACGTCGGCTTTGAGGCCCAGTGCGGGGCCTTCGAGCCCTGCGGCGCTCACGGTGGCGGCGGGGAGGCCGACCTCTGCGGTGGGCAGGCTGACCTCGGCCTCGGGCCCTTGGGCCTTCGGGGGCGACACTCCAAATTTGGGCTTGTCGAACTTGGGCATCTTAATCTTCCCTTTCAGGCCGGCGGCTTCCACCTCGGCTCCGTCCAGCGCGCCTTTGGCGGAGGGCGCTTTCAGGTCTACCTCGGGGCCCTGGAGGCTGAGGGAGCCTTCGAGCGAGGGCAGCTGGACGTCGGGGGCCGAGAGGCTGACGTCGCCCGCGCCGGCCTTGAGCTCTGCCTCCGGGAGGCTGACGTCGACTTTGGGCAGGCTGACGTCTGCGTCGACTTTGGGAGCCTTGACGGTTGGCTTGGAGAAGGCCACGCCGGGCACCTTGACTTTTGGCATGTGCAGCTTCATGCTGCTGCCCTCGACTTTTCCGGGAGCGGCGTCCAGGCTGCCTTCGGCCTCGGGGCCCTGCAGGGTGAGCTCAGCCTCCGGGATTTCAGCCTGGGCTTTGGGCAGCGAGACCTCGGCCTTCGGCAGGCTGACCTGCACGTGGGGAGCCTTGACTTTGGGCAGTTTGACGCTGGGCATCTTGACGTCGGGCATTTTGAATCTGCCTTTCTCCGCATCTCCTCCGGCGGCGGCCTCGATGGTCAGCTCGGCGCCGGGAGCCTGGATCTCAGCCCCGGGCAGGGTCACCTCGGCTTCGGCGGTTCCCGAGGGCACCGTCACTTGGGGCTCCTTGAGGCTCACGTCCATGTCGGCGGCGACAGCGCCCTTGGCCTCTCTGCTGCTGGACCAGCCAAAGGAAGGCATGCCGAACTTGGGCATTTTGAACTTGCTGTCCTTTGCCTTCGAGGCCTCCTTCTCCGGGGCTTTTGCTTCCCCTTCGAGGGTGAGGGCTGCCTCGGGCGCCTGCAGGTCGACGCTGGCCTTTGGGAGGGTGATGTCGACGGAGGGCAGGCCGATGTCCACCTTGGGAGCTTTGATGTCAGCTTTGGGCATTTTGAGGGAGGGCATTTCCACCTTCCAGCCAGCCCCCTCGGTTTTGGCACCGGGGACGTCGGCTTTGAGGCCCAGTGCGGGGCCTTCGAGCCCTGCGGCGCTCACGGTGGCGGCGGGGAGGCCGACCTCTGCGGTGGGCAGGCTGACCTCGGCCTCGGGCCCTTGGGCCTTCGGGGGCGACACTCCAAATTTGGGCTTGTCGAACTTGGGCATCTTAATCTTCCCTTTCAGGCCGGCGGCTTCCACCTCGGCTCCGTCCAGCGCGCCTTTGGCGGAGGGCGCTTTCAGGTCTACCTCGGGGCCCTGGAGGCTGAGGGAGCCTTCGAGCGAGGGCAGCTGGACGTCGGGGGCCGAGAGGCTGACATCGCCTGCGCTGGCCTTGAGCTGTATCTCCTTTTGTTTCAATTCTGTGCTAGGCAAGGTTATATCTAGTTTATATTTTGTAATATCTGGCTCTTCCTTTTGTACCTTTACTTCATGTTTAAAAAAAGCCATTTTTGGCATTTTGATCTTTTTCTTTTGAAATTTTATTCCTGTCTCTTCTTCTTTACTTGATATAGTTTCAGAGATATCTTCTCTTTCCTTGGATGGTACAGATAATTCACCCTCTCTCTTTTCAGTATCTGGTTTGGGTGGCTGTGCTTTTTCTTCTTCTATTGCCCACTGATTCTCTGTGGATATAGTTTTTATTTGTATCATTTTCAAACTTGGCATTTGGACTTCTGGTAGTTGTCTTACATTTTTGTCACTCATATTTTCTTCAGTTATCCTTTTTTCAGTTTCAACACTCGGAGCCTGCATCTCTCCTATTGTTATGCTAATGTCTGTTCTTTCACTTGCTTCTATGTAATGCACTTTTGTTTCCCCATGGCTCACCTGACCCTCGATTTCCCCTGTTTCATCCTTTAACGTTGCCCAGCTAAATGTTGGTAATTTGAACTTTGGCAGTCTGAATTTGCTTTCTTTTCCTTCTGTATCTTTTTCTTTTGCCTTCATATCAATGTCTGTCTTCCAGTGTTCATCAGTTGTGAGCTCATCATCTTCTTCTGCCTGTGCCTTTTTTACAGTATCTACTGACTGGACTATCCTCTCTTCTCTGGGTAGTTTTATGTCATCTTTAGGTATTTTGGCCATTTTGAATGATGGCATTTTTATTTTCCATGTAGATGCTTCTGATTCTGCATCAGGCACATCAGTTTTCACATCCAGCTTTCTGCCTCCTTCCTTACTTGTGTCATCTGTTGTTTCTGGTACTGAAAATGGAACATCGCTTCCTGATTTGGTTAAGGTGCTTTCAGTTTCTGGTTCTTCTCTTTTGGGCATTGAAGTCCTAAATTTTGTTTTCTGAATTGTTAATATTTGTGTGTTATCTTCTGCCTGCTTTTCTCTTGTTTCCAGGGCGTCAGCTGTTGTGTGTAATTCTGCTTTAGCAGTGCCTATTTCTAGACCTTTTATTTCTATGGATTCTTGTGCTGGGTGATCCATTATTTCTATGTTAATTCCACTTTCACCTTCTATTTTGTGCGTTATTCCTTTCGGTTTCTTTTTTCGGGATTTTGATGTGGCCTGTGGTGTTTGTTTAGCTGGGCTCTCTTTCAGATCAGGTGTTTCTAAGCTGGGTTTTGATATCTGTGTTGATATAGCTGGTACTTCTGGTACAGTAAACTTCAGTGTTGATTCCTGGTCTTCTTGTTTTTTAATGCTTATTTCAACTTCAGGGCGCTTTTTTGTTTGGGTTGGAATTCCATTTTTCATTTCTTTCAAGTCTTTTGTTAAAGTTTCATGTACCTCCCCTGTTTTCATTTCATAAGCAGATGATGTGGTATATTCAACAGTTAATATTTCAGGATTTTCCATGATGATATCTTCTTTATGTATGTTATCTATTTCAGTTAACAGTGTTGTTTTTATTTCTGTTGCTTGTTTCTCTTTTGGTTCTGGTTTTGATCTGTGCATTTTGAATCCAATGTTAGGGAACTTCAGTTTCTTTTGGCTTCCTTTTTTTTCTTTGGTATTGATTTCTTGTTGAAATTGAGACTCGGTGTCTGTGCTTGTTGGGGAAATATCTTGTGTAGCAGGCTCATATGCATCTGATGTACTGTGAGATCTTCGGTGCCCCAGTATCTTTTTATTTTTAATTGACTGGAATTTTGGCCATGATAATCTATCTTTTTTAGGTCGCTTGCTTCTTCCCACCCTTTGGTTTACAATTAATGTTTCCTTGTCTTCTTCTGAAATAGTTTTTCCTGAAATGTGCAATGTTTCTTCAGGAATGCTTTCACTGAGTTCCTTGTCCTGCAAGAAGAAATTAAGTAGGCAGTAGACTAAAAAAAAAGTAAATGTAAACATAATACAAAATAAAATATATAATGTAAAGTATATAGAACTTTTTTTTTAATCTAAATGTTCTATTTTTTACATAAAACAACCTGAAAACTGAATATGTAATTCAGGCAGAAGTTACAAAAATTATTATATGACTTATATGACTGTAGTGTGTGGGTTTCTGAAAGTCTACATTCTTTGCAGAACATTTCAGTAAACAGATGCTTCTATAAATATGTCTAAATATATGTATGTGCAAAGATATATATAAAGAGAGAAAAAATAGAGAAAAAATAAATAATTTTTAAGTGATGAAGACTTATGAGCTTGTCTCTAGAGATGTCAGTGATTAAGCACATATATTTAAGAAAAAATCTTATTGTTGAGCTCTTGAGGAAAATATTTTATGAAATGTTATGTCTTGAAAAATATTGAACATAAATATTATTGAGTTTATCTGAACTAATTCTGTCAATGGACACTTAACAATAAAAACAGTGCTGTCTCACTAGAGACGGAAGTTTTTCTACCCTAAATAAAGATTGTGGCTTTATGCAAAATCCATAGTCTTGCCGAGGATATTCGTAATGCTGTAAATATTGTTTGTGGATATTCATGTTAGTACATTTAAATGCATGCCTAAGTCTTAAAAGAACATGAGCGTGTATTTTCTGATCTAGATTTCCACATAGCACATTATTACAGTGTTATTCAAGCTTTGCAATCTAATTAAATAACTAACCTGACTTAATTTTTCCTTTTTGTACTGTGCTGTAGAATGAATGTGTTCTAGCTCTTTCCCAGCAATCTTCCTTTTGAGGCTGAACTGAACTCTATATGGCTCTGAATATTGAAGAATCTTGAGTGCATCTTCATACTTGATATTATCAAAAAATATTGTAGCACTTAGAAGCTGATCACCTGCAAACAGAATCAAGCATTTCATTTTAATTAGTTTGTGCTTTCATGAGATTTTTCAAATTCTGTTGTACTTAATGTTCATGCAAACATAAAAATAATTAATGTATATATCATGTATATAAAATATAAAATGACATTCACAAAACAGAATCACAGAATGGTTGAGGTTGGCAGAGACCTCTGGAGATCTTGTAGTCCAACCCCCCTGACCAAGCAGCGTGAGTTAGAGCAGGTTGCTCAGGACTGCGTCCAGTTGAGTTTTGAATATCTCCAAGGATGGAGGCTCCACAGCCTCTCTGGGCAACCTCTTGCAGTGTTTGCCCAACCTCATAGTAATACAGTTTCTTCTTCTGTTTTTCAGTATTTAGAATATGGAGTTTTGTTCTTGCTTAAATCCTTATTTATTGCAGTTTTGTGGCACAATATTTTCTAAAAAAAGAGTCAGAGGCAAAGTATTCATGGATGTAATAATGAATTATTTTTTCTTTGCATTCTAATAACGTATATATACTTTCTATGTATATTTCTCACTGTTCCAGTGAAAATCAGATTTTTTAAGGTGTACAAAAAATTCACATTTCACTAATATTTAAGAATGGAAATCTTAGAAATTATTCATACAGAAAGGTTAAACTCATACATAGTATTAGTTGGTTTGGGATCTACTCTTTCTATTATTTAACAAACTGACAGATCAGGTGCATGTCTGTATGCACACAGAGCTGCATTCCTGATTATTTTAAGATGAAAAAGATGTCAGAAAATCAGACTGTACCTTCTCTCATACTGAATATTTTTGAAGCAGGAGATTCCTTAAGCACTTTTTTAATAAATATTCCTTCATTTCCTCCACCAGTCACGCTAAAACCACTAGCACCAGCTTCCACTTCTGTTTTCAGGGTCACTTCCATTGTTTCCTAAATGTAGAAAAAGGTGTGAAGTTATAATTTTTATCCATTTGTATCAAACTCTACAATAGAAATTTCAGTCTCTTCAGGCATATTTTCAGTAGCTCAAGAAAGATCACCTAAAATGGGGAATGTACTTGGTTAGTGTGGATTTGACTCTGTTCTAAATTAGAATTAAGCACATGTGTAAGGGCCATGCTGGATCAGGGCCATAGGGAAAGTAAAACATAGATTTAGGTTATAAAGTTAAAATGTAAAACATATGGAATCTTTCTGGACTGAAAGATTTCATTTTCTGTGAAGATGTAATGTAGCTGAATTAGAGTCAATGCGCCAGAAAGATCAGAATAAGAGCTAGTGCTATACTGTGCTCAAACCAGAGGAGATCAAAGAGCACTGAAAAGAATTACAGAAAGACCCCAATAGAGCAGCTGAATGCTGTGTCATAACTGAGTAATACAAAGTTCCTAGCCAAAACAAATCTGAAGTTTTTCTTTTCCCATTTCTCCATCCATCCGTTCACTCCGTCCATGTCTGCATGTCATAATGGACTTTACTGCTGTGCAAGCAACACACCTAAAAGCTACTGCGTGCTTTTAGACTAACCTGTGGATGACTCTGTTTTGATTTGTCTGTAGAATATTTTTTCTTTTCTTCTTGAAGCTGAAAAATAAATTGCAATTATTTACTGTTCAGAAATGGTGCTGTTGTAAAGCATAACAAAAGTCCTAAAAGTCCTACATGAGTTAAAATTCCTGGTTTAGACCGAGAACTGAGGCTGACTTAAATGGCAACAGAACAAGGTTGGGATCTACAAAGCTAATTTTCAGTACAATGGGAATGATTTAGCTGTATTATTACCAGTAGTAAATTAGGTACCAGGGCCTTCCTATACTGTACAGAAAATTTGCATGAAATGGTCACCAGAGACCAACTGTATTAAGAAGCTGGGAGCTTGTCTGTGTGTTATGCATGCTGGACATTTCTCATGCTTTCATCTTTGTGAATAACATACGTGTTATTCGTTTATTAGACTTACAGTTACTTACTTATCTTAATATAACTGTGCTAATTTGCTTTTGAGTAACCAAGAGATATAGGTAATTTCAAAATATGTATTAGTCAGACTAAAGACAATTAAATATTCTAATAGGAAAATTGTTGTCATTTCGTTATACTCAATGTCCCAGCTCCTGGAATGAAGTCAAATGGAATTTTTGTAAAGAAATAAGAACATGACCAACAACAAACCCAACACAACATAAAACCATCAATGAGCATGGCCCTGATATGGCAGGGGAGGTTATATGGCTTCAACTGTATCCTATTACATGACATGGGAGTCTCAGCTACTTGTAGGAGCTAAAGCCTCTTAAATCAACACATTAAATCCACGCATGCAACTCATTAAATCCACGCATGCACGAAACCTCAGTGTCTTGCCTTTAAATATTCTTCTTCTACGGAATATTCATAAACCGGAGAGGATCCCTGTGGCCTTGGACGGATATCTTCTACTGCCACTTCATTAACCTGCAGGAAAGAAATGAGTGGTGGGAAAGGAACATTCACCATTAAAAAGTGACCCAGTTTTTAGGAGAATTTTTCTACTTAGGCATAGTCTCCTTCTGTGTACAAATCCTTCATTAGTAATAGCTGATGCAGAATAACTAATAACGTTTTCCTTGGGTCAACAATACATTCATTTCCCATTAAGAAAGTTGATCAAGAATGCAAGGGACAGAATCCTGAGAAACAAAAATTATGGTATAATGACTTTGATTTGCATTATGAACTGGATGCAGCAATGGGTTGAACAGATTAAAAATGCTGACAAGATTAGTCAATAATGATTGAAAGAGGCTGTAATGATTTCCTGCCCTACTCTATCAACACAGCTAAACCCTGCATCCTGTAGCTTCAAATTGTATTGCCCCAGGCAAACTATGGAAAAGTCAAGAGTCCCAGAAGGAATTTCTGCTGACAATCATTCAGTATAATTCCTTCTAGAGTCAGACTGTGGGCAAGGTAAACCAGTTAAACGTTTAAAGGAACGCTGTTTGTTTTAGTCAACAGCCATGTAATAAAGAGTTTGATAGGTCTTGGTATAGAACTTCTGCTGGCAAGTCATGGTAAAGAGTAAATTACATCACACTGCAGCATTGTTCTGGTAGGAAGATTCCCAAACAGAAAGAAATACTAACAGCTACAACATTTTTGACAAAGAAAAGAAGTCACCAACAAAACCTAACTGTAAACAAAATACTAGAGATCAAGCTTTTACAAGGTAGTTGTACCCAACCGCTCAAAAAAAAAAAAACCCTCAAACTTACAGAATCTTCATCTTCTGCATCAGCATCAGCATCTCCAGCAGGCTCTGCTGGTCTCAGCTGTCGTCCAGAACCTGAAAACAACACACAAGTTGTTAATAGCCACATAACCAGTATAAAGTACAGAATAATGAGCTTTCAAACTGAAATCCTCTAGATCAGTATGACTATGAGAACTGCCCAGCCAGCTGTAGAAAGGCCTGCTTTCATTCAAATTCTTTATCTCAGATTTCATCAGGCTGATCTTTCCAAAGATACCAGAAATATTCAAAGCTAAAAATGTAGAGGCTTTTATGAAGAAAGATGAAGAAAACAGTCCCCATCCTAGAAAAAAAATAAAATTAGAAATTGGTTTAAATGCTGCCCCTAATCCAGATTAAAGACCTTCATCAATTGGTTTGAACTTTTCAAAAGCTTAGCAACTGCAATTTTCAGAAGCTCAAGAAAGTTGAAAAATGATCATAACTCTATTTAAAAATTTAAATGTTAGATTTACAAATCTGATTTTAGGCATCTCTTTTTGAAAATTCTCAGGTCCATTCATGAAGCTGTTAACCACATCTATTCTAATACACATTGTATGTGTAGAAGAGCTGTGGACCTGAGGCTTGATTGTTTCAATTGCTTAGTGTTTCTAAAGAGTCAGGTGCCAACCTCAAATTTTATGGCTGTTACTAAAATCCCAAGAAAGAATAGTGACTTAGACTTGTGGCATTGCTGTATTTTTCACTTGGGAAAATCCCACCCACAAGCTCTTGCAGTCCAGTGGAATGGCTTAACAGAATATTGCTTGGCTTGCTACAGCATTTGCTCTTCAGTGCAGCACTTGGAGACTAATTACAACATTAAGCCCTGATGGCTGCCAATAATTTTGCTACTAGAAAAGAAAAAGGAAAGAATTGTCTGGGAGGATTCCTGGGTAGGTTCACTACTGTTTCTCTTGTTTTACTCTGGTGTAACTTCAGCGACATTTAAGTTGAGCTAGAGCAATATAAGTATGGAAGTGCTCCATTTTCAAAACCGGAATGGTCCTATATGGTTTATGCAGCTGATTTATTTCACTCCAAAATCTCCAAAATCTTTCTGCTACTAGGACTGGACTACTCATAAAACCCAAGAGAATTCAGTGCTCCACTACTTTCCGCAGAAAGATCTGAATACTTATTTCCCATAGGGATGCTGTTTTGGAAACAGCAAACAACTGTCCAAGTCCAGTTCAGTGTGGATGTAGAAAGGTAGACCTGGGGCAGATGACATCTCATCTGGGCTGGAGCAGAGGAGAAGTTTCTTGCTTTCCACCAGCTGCTCATGAAGCAAAGCAGTGGTGTATGAGGCACAAGAGTGACTTCACATGCTTGGCCAAGTACTATCAGGCAATTGCTGTCCTTGTCCTTGTTAGAGGTGTTGTGAGTCAAGGATTGCTCAAATGCAGTCAGAAGCATCCTGTGCTGTTAAGGGGCAGATCCGCCAGTGCAAAAGGCCTCGTTCACCCACTTCATGGTGTGTAGGAGGGAAAGAGTCCTCCTGTGAAAGCTCTTAGTAAACTGCTACCTCTCCTAAATGGTAATAGTAGGATTTTTTTTTCCTATAAAATGGAGCAACAGATTCCTGTCCCAGGGTTAGTACAGAGAAGGCTGAGATGGCATGGAGCGAAGATTGGCTACACAAATCCCCTCCCCTTCCAAGCTTTGCACCGAGGGACTTTGCAACCATCCTGATTTCCCCAAACTGCCTATTCATAGAGTAATTCTCCCCTCTGCATTAGTTAAGCCATGTCAAAAAGACTTGTTATGCCCCAATTTCCAGTGTAGACTAGGCCTAAGGTTTGGTTCCGATTTTTTTCCAATTCAGATGACATTAAAAATAAACTTATAAAAAAAGAAATTAGAGTACATTGCTTTATTCCATATTCAGCAAAGCTTTCTTTCTGTATATGAAAATCTGTGCCAATAAACTATGATTTATATGCATGTCGTCCTCATGCTCCAAATAGTAGTGATGCCAACATTTTATAGGTTTTAACTTTTTTCAAAACCCCTGGACAATCATTGCTTTGTCCAAAATGTTTTCATAAACAAGATGGAATTTACACCAATGACTAGTTCTAATAGCCACTGAACTGACCTCAGAACAAGGGAATTTTTTGAAAACAGGCAGTAGGCGTTACACAGAATGGAACATTTTCATATCATATGACTAAAAATTGTGTTTGCTTTTTTAGATGCAAATTTTTTTGATTATTTATCTTTAATCGAGCAACCCAACTGGGTTGTTTTAGGTACAACTGCAAATATGTAAAACGTGGTTATTGTTTTGATATTCATATTAGGGAACAGCCTCCAAAAACACATTTTTTACATTATATATCAATTTAAAGCATGACAGTGTGATCTAATTCAAGTCAATTGTGGTTTAATGTATCATAAAAATGGAAACTTATTTGTAATTGGGACATTGGCATATTAATTTACCATAATTTGTATCCTTTAAAATTAAATTAAGAATAAAACAACAAAAGAATATCCTGGATATGTTGCTTAAAATACCTTTTTTATAATCTCTTTTGCTGATCATCATCTATTTCCTGTGCTTATAAATTTTATCTCTTTCTCTACACTTTTTGTATTTTTGCCTTTTACTGTTCAATACTAAAGATATGTTTGCATATAATGTAGTGAATTTAAGTAGTTTGATCTTATTTTTAAGTATATAATTTTGTTCACATCAACTTCTTAGGCGTTATCTTTCCTGCTAAAAAGTGGTTTTATTTGTGTTTTGTTTTGTTTTATTTCATTTCATTTTATTTTATTTTTTTCCTGGGAGAGAACTAATATACCACCGTTGCCTTGTTTTCTGTAGGATTTTAATGTGCATCAGTTAATATTAACAAGAGTAGCAATGGTTAAAATACATATTTTTTTGACAAAGACACAGGTTAAATCTTGCTAATTCTCAGGTCACATCCTCACTAGAAGAGGTAGCTTTTTGCTAGGTACTGACTGACTTGCATTATCTAACGTCACTTGGACAACTAGTTCCTCTTAATAGAGAGAAACCTAAGCTGTGATAGATTAATATAGGTCTTCAGGTGAAAACTTGCGTGCTTTGCTCACTCATTTATTATGATTTGTTAACATACGAAGACCACAAACTATGCTTTTTTTCTTTACTAGGATTTTGCTGTTTGCTAATTACCATTTCTTGGTAAGCTATGGTAAGAAATAAACAGACCTGTTTGACCCAGTGTTGGTCTGGCCTTGCAGAAATGAATAGCTTTGAGTCCCTAGGCTGTCTGAGGAGTTGTGCCTGCACACCCTGGTAAGCCCGGGACATCTTAGCAGGGTCTTTTCTGACAATGCGAAGTGCACCCTGGGCACATAACATGATGTACATTATTAATGAGGAAGAGGACTAAATAATTGTAAGACAAACAACAACAAGGAGAATTTAATATCGTCGTCATTGCTAACATTGTTGTTTGACCAGGCAAATAATCGAGACGTGTCGATCCTTCTCAGGACCTCCTCCTGTGCTTAGTATTATGTGTGAGTCTCACTGGAAATAAGGACGTGCATTGCTACCACCTTGGAGAGGCTCAGCCAGCTCCTGTATCAGGACCACCCTGCCAGGGATGTATTTGCAACCATCTGGTGTGCACACCTGCAGATCAGTTTCTCTGAGCCCTCAGGCACCCCTGTCATGGGCCCGTCAATGGATTGTCAGTGCTGAAGCACTGTTCCACAGTTCTTTGTATTTTTATTTCAAAGCTCTTCTTCAAAACGGGCAGTGTGCCCAGTTATTTTTTCCATGGCTTGTTCTCCTTCTCTTGCAGGTATCATAACTACTTGGATTCCTTTACTTCCTTCATAACTCTCACTGCCACCTGAGCATTGCTACTGCAAAGCCCTGCAGCCCCTTCTGATTTACTTCTTGTATCTGGAATTGGGAATATTTAGAATATTTAGAATATTTAAAATTGTAGGTCCCAACTCAGGAAAGCACTTGATAACAGGAACACTATGCACATGCTTGGCATTTAACTGGGCCTCTAAAGAGCACTTTTTGAGATAGGTAAGTTTGCCTGACTTGGAGCTTTAGTTTGCTAAGAGAGATTTTTTGCTTCAGGGCAATAGGCAAAAAGGTAGCAATTCAACCATTTTATTTCCTTGGGCCCCTCAGTGCTGCAGCTTTCATATCTGCTTCTTTTTTATGTCTTCCCTCTCCATCCCAATCTACTATCTGATTTGTTTTGGAAAGTTGTTAAATTAACGTGTATGTTGCATTCAGTTCTTTGGGTTTCCCAGGAGATCCTAGGACATTAGAGACTGATGAATAAATGTAGATCAACCAGCTAATTTTAATATCACTTCACCTAGGCAGGGTCATCAAGCATATAAGCTATTACATTCTTGGTTTGGTTTCCTTAAAACTCCCATGACTGAAAAATGACCTAAATGAGAATTTTTTAAAAGCTCTCACAGCCAAACATACAATGGGCAGCAGAAGGACCACTTTTTCCATCTCAGCAAACATTTTCTAGATAAAAGCATGAATTTTCAGCACTTAAAAAAGTTATTTTCACTGCTTTCCAAAATCAGCTTTGGTAAAGATCTCTGAATCCATAAACAGATCTTTGTATTCTAACTGCATCAACTGGCTTGACGAGTCAAGATTTGCCAATCCCTCTGCTAAATATGTTGTGCAAATGGTATGCACAGCACAAAGATAGTTAGTCTCTCAATAGCAGCAGCAGCCTGAAATATTTCACTATTTCTCTTCATTTACCCGAGAGTTTTCTTATTCTGCTCAAGTTACAAATAGAAGTGATGACCTAATGCTACATTAAAGAAGACTAAAAGCCTGTAATGCTTTAAGATCTATTGTTATAAAGAACAAGTTGCAGTGGATTTGTTGTCCATAACTGCTGTGTGGAGGCAACATGGCAAAGAGCATCAGCTTTAATATCGTACCTTGGCTTCAGCTGTGAATTTCTTTAAATGCAAATATCAAAGTTAAACGTAAAGGCTACAAACAAGAACAGCTAAGAATACACAAGAATAGCAGGGCTGTTGAGTGCATGCCTTTTAGATTTTCTCTTTCCCAAAGGGATATGCTACTTAAAGAACGACCTGAAAAACATCCTGGCTGCTCTCTATATCATGTCCCATCTCCCCACCTCCCCTGGTAGTTGCTTTGCATGAGGAGTGTAACTTCAGCAGCTCAGAGCAATCATCCCCACCATCCAAATCCTCCTGGGCAATCTGGATGGTGGAGGAGTCAGGTTCTCTCAAGCAAGCAACGCAGGCCGTGAGGGAAACAATCCTGCAAGAACCACTTGGTGAAGATAAGAAGAACCTGAAAGCAACTGCGGACAAACTCATTTATGCATGCACTGTGTTTCTTGTGGTTTAAAGCCCAGAGCTTGCACAGGTTGTATAGGCCTGAACGTGAGCTCCAGCAGGCCCGCAGCGTTCCCCACAAGCAGCTCTAACAATGCTCGGGAAAAGCGTCAGCTGAAAAGTGAGAGGTTCATTTTTCTACAGAAATTTCCTAGCACATTCCAGAGAACTGGTTTCATTCCATTGTCCTGCGAGATCCCAGGGGCTGAGTTACACCAACTGCTGGGCAGGGCTCTGGGGCACGGCGGGAGCGCTGCGGGAATGCTGCCACTGTCACTCTATCCCCGGGTGGATACGTGGCAATGGGGAGATGCCAGCGCTAGGCGGTGGAGAAGGCTGCTTCTCCGAACGCTCCAGCACAGGACAGTGCTGTTACTTTACTTGAACAACTGCCAGTGGGACACTGGGGAACCCCACAGCTCCACCTAGAAGAAGCTAGAAGGTCCACCAGCTGTCAGCTCTGAAACGAACTATTGCATCAATGGAAAAAGCAGCCATTCTGCCTTGGAAAAAGTGATAAAGTAAGGAATAGCCGCCCCCACTTCTGCCTTTCCTCCAACCCTCCCTACCAAGCCCCAAAATTCTGGTATCCCTAGCTGTTTCTGTGGGATGCAGACAAAAAGACTAGTCTGTGGACTGAAGATAAAATATAGCTGCTAAAGGGGTTTAACAGGCCTTACTCTCTGCAGGACGCTATCAGAACCGGTTGGGGCTTTGCTTAAGCTATACTCCCGCCTTTGTTTTGCCTTTGGTTTGGTAATGCCCCCTGGCTGCACTCTGTCACTTAACTGCATACTTGTAGTATGATGAACGTAACTCAAACTTTGGAGCCAAAAGCAGGGGCTTGTAGCACAGCAGAGCTGAAGGAGCAGCTACTCCCAAATAACCAATGTGTGAATAGTTTCCTTCCATTCAAGGCATGAACAAGACGTTTTGATTCACTGCCTTGGTATGTTAAGCTGCCCTTGTCGGCAGTTAGAGTACTTCATTATAAGCCTTCAAATCATTGCATTTTAAAACCTTCCTAAAGCAGAAAGTATCTGTGAGTTACAATCAACCGTCTCCTCTCCCTGCCAGAGAGCTGTTTGTGGCGTTAGCTCCTGCTTCTATCAGAAGGAGCAGGTCTCTGCTCTGCAGAGTACATCCACGCGGAGAAACGTTTAGGGATTTAAGGTTTATTACAGACCGGACTGAGCTCTGTAGGGTTTTACAGAGCATTTTCTACAGGTTGATATTTCAGGGAAGATGTGGAAGAACGCTGGCATCTAAGAACAGATATAAACACTACCATAAAAAGAAAAACTATCAGACTCCAGATGAAAAGGAAAGTGAATGGCTTTCCTGTGAGTGTGTGTTTATTGATAAGCTCTGTCCATAGATTTAAAACTATTAAAAGCACGCCTGCTCACGCTGCGCAGTAGGAACAAAACCTTTCATGAGACCGTTCAGAAACGAGCTCTTTATTTGTACAGTGGCGCATCTTTCCTCTGATGGTAAAGATAAATGTAATAGAATTCAGAGGACACTTCAGAGCATGAGAATGAAAGTACTCTGGTGGGGCTCCGCACAGACCTTCTCAGCTTGAGTCATATTTAAACAAGGAAAGCACAGGGGATTTTTTTCTCCCAAGCCTTTTTTTTTTTTTTTTTTTGCCTTTGTCAGACTGAAATTTCCCAGATCCTGGGTTAATGAGTTTCATCCAACTATCACTGTTTTTAGGGTACTTGGCTGAAAATTACTGCAACACGGTTACAATCTGTCTCCTGCTCTACTTAAGAAATATAATTTGGCCAGATCCACATAACTCTTCTGGTGCCAGAATTAAAATAGTTAGTGAAATATTTTATTAGCCTAGTATTTCACCTGATACTGAAAAAGAACAATGTTTTATAGGAGTAATACAGTGTTTTCAAATAAGCTCTCAACCAAAGTTCATTGTGAGACCGTAACTAGAAGGATATCCAAAAGAGACAGCAAAAGCAGGCAGCAGTAGCTGATACCTGAATTTGTCTCTTTTGGTTCTTCCCTCCTCTTGCTGGCTAGAATAGAGCTGCAAGTGGCAGGCTGAAAAAAACAGCTGGAAAAATGCTCGTGGCACCAGCTAGACAAAGGCATTCAGTGCTGCTTCCCCCACCCAGTGGTTCTGTCTCAGAAGTACCAGTTTTGCATTATCTCTGCAGTTTTAGTCTAATGACTGCCTGGAGGGTAGGTGTAATGTCCTGTCCTGCGTCTGTGTGTTTGCTTGTCTTTGGCAGGAATTTTCCTCTTTCACAGGTTGTACGTGCTACAGTGGGTTCCCAACGTGTGCTTTACTTCCTGCATGCGTTCCCACGGTGCGCTGGTGCATAATTATGGTGATGATCATGCAACATTAGGACCCTCTCTGATAATTATCAATTATGATCCTTTTCCAGGACCGCAGTGCCTCTGTTTTCACAATGGAACCAAGAGAAGGGAGTCACTTTTGTAGCAGCTGTCGTTATATATGCCTCAGCTCATGGACTGAACCAAAACAGTCTACCACCCTTTGGAAGGGGGCAAAAGTGGGTTAGAGGTTCATTGCCGAATAAAACAATAAGGATTGGTCTAATGCACTGTGATCCTCAACGGTTTTATCTCCTGGGACCCTCAACGGTTTTATCTCCTGGGACATACTGCTTTTGCTTGAGATTGAGTTTTTACCAATGCTGTAAATACTTGCACAGACACCCAGCTAAAATCTCCCTGGGTGACACTGTCCATCTGGCTGTTCTGGATTTTAAGAAGGGCTCCAGGGCCACCTGGCAAGTCACATGCTCTCACTCGCTTACCAGCTTCAGAAACACTAAGGCAACCCTGGCGAGAACAAGCTGTACTTATCTGGTTATCCAATATATTGATTAAGTGTGTTGCAGCCTTCTTCCCTCTGTAATAAACCCTCTAGGTTTGTCCTTCACCTGCACAACAAACCAGTCTTACGCGAAAACAGAGCTGTCTTCTTCTCACAGTGAGGGACAGCTGATCCTTACTACCCTCCCTCATAGATAGCTGTGAATTCAGCTCTTATCGTTGCCGGTCTATAAGCAGAGGCAGGTGGGTGCCTCCTGCAGATAAGACCCATAAAACACAGGCAAATTAACTTTCCCACTTGCCTTCTCGTGGCTGACTCATCCACCCAAGAACGGGAGGCTTCTCCCAGGGCACAGTTCCCGTTCCACTGCCAAAGCTCAGCCTTGCTCAGATTTAAAAATTAACCAAATTAATATATTTATTAAAAATGAATGTGCTGCCTGCATAGGCTTGACTGGCAGCCCCAGAAACTGATGCTTTCCAGCAGTATCTCCACGCTGTCTCTTAAAGTAGCCCAACACTGAACTGGAGAGGCAGCAGGGTAGGTTGACTGTTCTTTGCCATCTCTCTGGCACATTAAAGGAGGATGCCAATTTTTGGTGCTTTTGGTAAAGTGCACCTTTGCTCCCTAAGAATAGGTCTGACAGTATCTGCTAATATTATGTAAAAATATTAGTAGTAACTGATACAGACTTTATATAAAAGCCATTTATCACTCCTAATTAGAAACAGATTTTTCAGCCCAAACTCCTCAAAATCAGTGCTTAAAAATATTCTCACCAGAATCAATACACAGTGAACATTTATATATATGTATACATATATATTTCAGGTTAAAGATTCTTATGGTCTAGGGAGACTTATCTCTCTGTACTCCACTGATAAAATTCAGTGCAAAAGTGAGTGTCCAGATGTAGCAATATTAATGGAGTGATGTTATTTTGCATATCTCTCTGGTATGCTGGGAACATCCCCTCTCAAAACAGGAATGCAGCAAAAACCTTATAGCTCTTACACAACCTTTTATGGGGGCTTTTATATAAACATCTGCCCTTGGAAACAGGTTTTCAATTTGAGAGAAAGCTCCTTGGGCAACTTGTTTGGATGTAAATCACTACAGAAGAAAATTATCTTTTAAACTTTTAAATTCCTTAATGTATATGTAACACAAGAGATATGGCATAAAGGTGACAGAAAAGTATGATGGGAAAATATTTTACATTAAAGATAAAGTTACCAGTTCCTTCAGTTTGCTGAGATAAAAATTGTTTCTGTCAATAAACAGTGATGGCAGCAAAAGAGCATTTGGCACAGCTCACTTTCTCTTGTTTTCACATGGTGTAGGAGAATCCCTTTAAAAATTAGTTTCTGGAAATTGCAAGCTGTAGGCTTACAAAAGCATAAAAGCTCATTTACAGCTAAATTAATCCATTGAGTCAAATTAATATATGAATTAGCACAGTTCTTTTGACATCAATGAAATCTAAATATGAGTAAATGGACTTAAAGAAGGGATTTCCAGCCCAAAAAAGGTCAGATTTCAAAATAACTCAAAGGCTGACCTACTAACTTCTTTTAAAGTAAGCTGATTCCTTATTTTGGTTCATTGTTGAATGGTTACCTCTTTTTTTTTAAAGTCTCTCCTGAATGGTGGTATACCGGAATCCCACCTTGCCCCTGCAAATTCTGAACTTGCAGTTCAGTATCTTCATTGACATAAGTGAATCTTCATAAGTCTAAAATCCTCATAAGTATCTTCAAGTATCTTCATTTACAAATTTAATCATGCTTTGTTTAGTGAACTTAATCTGAATTGATTGAAATCAGAAATACTCAAATGTGAGAGACTGAAAAACATTGGAATGATAAGTACCTGTTAGTTACAAAAGGATGAAACTGAAGATCACAAACTTGGTATTTCTATGTATCATATTTTTGCAAAAAATTATTTGAAACTTTGCGTGTGATTTAATGCTCATTTTTCCCCTGAGCGCCATCAAGCCAGCATGGAGGCACCCAAAAATAACAAACCAGCGTGCTTGCCTAATAGATTAGAGGAAAACACAGCTTAGTTAAGGAAATAGATTTCAGTTTTATGTTTCACAGAGGCTGGTATAAACAATAAAGAGAAAACATTATTTTTTAAAGAGTCGTTGCTGCAGTTCTGTATTTCTTTTTGACTAAAGGCTCAAATGGAGAGAAAGTAACTGTACTGCAGTTTGTGTAGTAACTGGTGAATGAATTGAGACAGGTGGAAGAGCTAGAAAGTACTAAGAGGACAATTTGTTGGGTTTGATTATCAACACTAAGGCTAATTCATAACAGTTCCAAACATTCAGAGCCTCTCTGCAAGAGGAAAACAATGATTTCTTATGGAAATGAGTAACTGTTTCTTTATCATAAAGGTCTATTCACACACAGGTTAAATATGTTTTAATTCAGGTAAAACCGAATGCATTCTCTTTGAAGATAATATACTAACATTTTTCTCCCCTTGTGCTAGATTCAGGCTGATGTGTACGGGAGGGTGAATTACATTTTGCCCTTGAAGCAGATCAGAGACTCTCCTGAAATCAACAGCCTCACACCAACATAAAGCTGGTAGAAGGAAAAGGAAGACCACGTGGATTCAGTTACAGTCTTTGCGATCCACTGGTTAGTAGGTGGGTCCGATTCGTCGCTCAGCTGGCTTCTCTGGAGTCATTTGCACCAGTGCAAAGGGGGCACAGTCCAGTGGCTTGTCCCCACTTTGCAGACGGGCAATGACCACCTCGCCTTGCACGGCCGCAGAGAGTTTGAGCAGAGGATGATGACAGCGTGGGAGACACCTGGAGAGTTCCCGAGTCCATCTGCAGATTGTTTTGTACACACTTGCAAAAAGTAGGTATTTTAAAACCAACAGTGGTTTACTGTTTGTGCCCTCTTGCCCCCTGCCTCAGCCGGTGGCCCCAGTGTGGGCTCTCAGCATCTTGCGGGTGAGCTGCAGCAGGTCACGTGCAGCTGAGGGAGGCTGCTCCCCTGGAGGAGGATGCAGTTGCGTTCCTCACCCCACCATCATACACAGCTCGCAGTCAGGGAAGCCAGGCGAAGAGAATGACTGCTGGCTTGAAATTAGCCTGTCTACTGTTTGCAAGGTGGAATAATTTTTACTTTACTGTCTACGAACCAGAAGCAACATCTGCAGCATTTTTAAACACTACAGTCTCAGAGTCCTGCATGAACTGGGGTGTCAATAACGTTTTAGCAATGGCTGAAATATTTTGCTTTATACAGTGCTGTTGACTGTATTTGAACATTTCCAGGGAAGTTTAAGCTCTCCTTGCTGAGCAGTGCCAGCCCAGGGATACTGAAAAACACATTTTTCATGCATGTGTTTCATATTAAATGCAGCCATCAAAAAAAGAAGAGGGCTCATATTGCAGAAAGGTGCAGTGAAAACAAATGGCCGAGATAAAGCATTAACAGGAATATGTCTGCTTTGCCTAGGCAGTAATCACCACTTCTATAGGCCCTTCAGGGCAACCTCTAAACTAGCTGGCTTGGGGACTGGGAGCTGTGTGGCTGTGGGATTGCAGGGGAGGCTGTACAAACCCAGCCAGCTCACTGGGGCAGCTGGTACTTGCTGCACAAGCTGCTCCTCCTCGGCCCTGGACAGGCTGGAGAGACACTGGCTCTGCTCAAGCTGCAGCTGCACCTTCCCATGGCTGCACAGCACATCTGGAGAGAGAGACGGTCTTTAGCCAAGCCTCGCTATTCCTGCCATGCTGCAGATAATGTTTTCCAAGTGTGTTGGCAGTGAGCTTAAATCATCTACCACAACCTGATAATGCTTACCTCTACTCATTGTGCTGCAGCAAAATTATGGAGGTGAAAACAGCAAAGGCAAAGGGAACGCTTACTTGTTTGAGGATAACTTTCCTCTTACTCAATAGATGCAGGTTGGATGTTGTTCCCTGATCTAAATGTACGTTGTGAAGGCGTTCAGCTAGATTTGCAGCAGTGTGACAGCAGAATTTGGCTTGTGATCTTCCAACGACAACGCCAATTAACAGGCTTGCTTATTTCACTGCAAGATGTTCTATGAATTGTCTATAAGGCTCCTATTCAACAAGCATAATAGTCTAACTAGGATGAAGTTGTGTGGCAACGGTGTACCACATAAATTAAGCTAACTCTGGGTAATATCATAAAAAAATGTGTTTATAGCTCCATGCCAGTTTCTGAGTAATGCTTTTGTTTGTTGCTATAGCAAACCACACATGAATCTGATAGCCAAAAGTGTGTTTATGACTAACCTTAGCTCTCTGGGGATTGAAAATATGAACTAAAAAAAAAAAAACAATACGAGGAGAACATGATAGGAAACACCTTTTTTGGCACAGGTTGCTACAAACATTAAAAGTGAAGAACATTGAGAGTGAAAAACATTAGGAAATGGGAACGGTGGGAATAACCGACTTTAACCTGCAGTGATTCAAACGCAGCTCTTATTTCACACAGCAAAGTTGTCTGTGCAGGAGTAGAGTGCATTGCAGGAAGTCCTGACTGGGTGTTAAGGGATGGATTTAAGCCTTTGAAGTCTGGAGAAGCTTAGGATCAGACTTGAAAACATTCAGACCACTTTACTCAAGATCATTTTTACACTCTGCTTTGACACCTATGGCATCGGTATTCTCTTAATTAATTTCTATTACAATTTATACTTGGGTCGTTTTCAAGAGCCTGTCCCAAGACTGACACCTCGTTACGCTAGGTGCTGCACAAATACTCAGCAAAGAGCAATCCCCGGCGAAAGGAGCTTTCTGTCAAACCTGCGGGAGAGCCAGTGGGAGAGGGGAAGGGACTGGGAGGCAACGCGACTGCACCACCCACCATCCCCAATCATGGGCTGAACCCAGCTGCCCTACACCCTACTTCACTCCTCCAGTTCAGAGTGCTGAACATTTTACTTTGGGAAGAATAATATACTATCTACCCTGGGAAAATCAATACTGTTAAAGTGACTCCTAAACTAGGATAGTTTACAACATAGCTACAATATGTCAGGCCAAATTTATGTCAGCGTTGTTCTGCTAGTCTTAACCTCTTTGCTTTAGTGGGTGAAAAAAAAATTAAGGTGAGTATTGCTGCATAGTGTACAAATATTGAAAAGATCAATTTTTTCTACCGATATTAATTACTTTGACTCTAGACTGCATATTGCATTTTTATTCACAGCTTTTAGTGTAAGTAAAGACGCATCATTATCACAATCCATGGCAAGTTCTTCCCTTGTCTCTCCCAACACTCAACAGAAAGTTTTAAGATTGTTTGCAGCTTTGCTGAGACAGATCTCTGGCCAAGCTCTAATGATCTAGGTATTTCCAGGCGGGAATTCATGAAAGACAGCCTGACCAGTCAGTAAGATAAACAAAGCAGTGTCATAAATGGAAGCATACAAAAATGTGTAGGACTCAGATGATATCTGCCGATCATTTAGTGCCACAGGATCAAATCCTGAAGTACTCAGATTTCATTCTGTGAAAACTGAAGCAAGACATCCATTGACCTCAATGAAACTGATATACAACACGCTATATTGTGTGCATCTTGTAATTCAGGCTGTGATATAGGTTGAGATCAGCTTGGATTCAGTCCTGTAAGATCCAGTAGCGTACTAATAATGCCTGCATCTTTATAAACACTTTCAGAAGAAAATGCAAACATTTTCTAGTTTAACAATAAGCTCAGTCTACGCAGAGCGCAACCAGCAGAAGACATCAGAGTGTTGTATAAAACAAAGACCAAAGGCAAATAAGATATATGCAGTGCTTTTCCAGATATAGCCTAAAATCACTTCTGGACTGCAGAGAAATCGCTTGAGATATGCTGAGGGTCATATATGACTTTCTCTTTGTGTTCTCATGCTCTTTCAGTTATTCATATTTGGCTGAAAATGCATCTAACAGAAAAGAAGAAGATGCCAGGCAGTTTGCTTCCATGTTGAGAATAGGAACCTGGAAAGAGCTTCAGGAACCAGAAGCACCATGCAGAGAACAGCTACCCTGTCTCCTGTGACTTTCCCCAAAACCAACTGCTCTTTCCTAGGCATGCTGCAGTAAATGAGATACGAAATCATTAAGTCAAGGTGGAAGGGCTACCAACCCAACCCTTGCTCTGCTCGCCTTTCCCTTGGGTAGGCACTGATTACTGGTACCTAGTGATATTTGTGGAAATGCAGTGCTGCTTAGTGAGCACCTTTTCCTCCAGGCTCTCGGAGGGCATGGCTGCCCCTCTCGAAGACTCTGGGATGTTGGTCACCCAGATAGTGCTGGCTGATACGGCATGTGTGGATGTGCCAGCTTGGGCACTGCAGTGTTTGACCATGGTTGGACAAGCTCCAAGCTTGAGCTGGCATGTGCAGAGCCACCACAAGTGTCTCCGCACCTGCCCGAAGCGCTGTGTGAAAACAGGTGAGGTCCCCCTGCCTCATCAAGAGCAAGGCAGCAACATGAAAAAGTGACTTGCGCAAAGTCACAGAGCGAGCTGGCAGCAGAACCAGCAATAAATACAACCCAGATGTCCTGGATTGCAGTTATCTCCCTGCACCATGCTGCCTGTCTCAGCTCAGTGCTGAAAGGAAATGTTTTACATTTGCTCATACCTCCTCTTCCTTTGTCAATAGAAATTAAAGCAGGCATCTGACTGCCTAAGCCTTGAATACTCCAATAGTTTCCAAGGCCTGCAATGAAGACAGCCAACATTTCTGTTGAATCCAGCCCTAATGGACAACTAAAAGATGAATTCTTTGCCAAGAAGCCTATCAGTGCAAAACTCATCTAAGCACATATTACTTACATATAGATATGCATTGTATAGACAGATAAATGTCATGACTTTGCAAAGACCCACTGATTACAAAAGTACTATTGTTGCAACTCAGCCAAACAGCAAATAGACTGATCTACTACTCTTTAACAAACAAACAAAAAAAAAGTGCTGTATCTGACTTTTGTAAGCATTCCCTACAGACTTAAAACAATCCTCCGGACCTTTGATTTGTGCTGGAAGGTAGGAGGGTCTGGTAGTATAGCTGTGGCACTGAACCCGCTAAGTTCTGCTTAAAAATTGGTGGCTAATTAGTATTAATTTCCTATCAATTTATTTTCTGAACAGATTGTCCAAATATTTCAGCTCTGCTCATTAAGCCATCTATGGTGTTTGTGTGGAGGGTCACTTCCACGTATTTTCCAAAAGCGATGTAATCTCATTTCCATGGGAATATGTCATGTCCTGTCAGCGAACTATCCTTACTGCTATCAGCCCAAGCCGAGTTTAGGTCTCTGAGTGGTTGAGCAGATTCCTACTTGCCTCTTTTTTTTAACCCTCAAGGCAAATGCTACTCCATTTTTCCTGCCTGTCATCATAAAAATCCAGCTGGGAGTTGTAGGTGTTGTGCTGCTGTTGCTATAGCTCCACCGCCAATGTCTTGCTCTGGCTACTGAAGGATACTTCAGAGGAGCTGGACAGAAGTTAAAAAGAAATGCAGCATTACGCACTGTATCCCTCTCTCCCCCAAACGCCCTACGGGCATGACAGTGGGAACAACAACCTGAGCAGCTGCAGGTTGTACAAAATACTTAACTTGCCTTTGCAGAACTCCAGCACTTCCCCTGAACAGAAAACACACGTCCATTTTCAGAGCAAGGTTTTGCATTCAGGTCTGCAAGCGCAGGCCCCTCTGCAGGACAAGGGCAGGAGCTCCCACACGGAGCGAGACCACAGTACCCATGTGCCTCCACCAGGAGCACTTTGCGCTAACCCACTTACTGGATAACCGTATCCACGACGTTTGTTCCAACCAAGGGTTGGGATTTAGGGATGAGAATTTCTGGGATCTTCTAGACAACGAAACAACCCAAAATGCAGCCCCCAAAAGCCTTCCTTCTTTCCTTTGTAAAACCCTGCTTCCACTGTTTCCACATTATTGTCACCTCTGTTTTGCTTGACTAGCTTGACACAAACCTTTTAAGTCCTTTGAGGCATGTCCTGGGATATGGCTATATATCACTTAATATGGTAGGGGCCTTAACCTTCCTGGAAGTCTCTGAGTGCCATCAGACTGCAGCAGCAATAAATGACACGAATAAGCCTCGACAAATACGGCTGGGTTGCGGCATTTCAGTGAAACAATAGCAAGTTTGACAGATTAGACTCTGCCTTCATCCCAGAGACATTTCCTCATTTTTAAAGTCTCCTCAAAGCACGAAACTGTCACTCCTTCTCTCAAAGCCAGGTTAAAGACCTTGCTCCTTGCTAGTTTGTCAGTGCCAGCACAGCAAGCCCCAGCTCCCTTCTCGGGAGACTGCAGTCCCTGACTAGACTCACTCAAGCGTGTTCGAGAGCCAAAAACCTTACCGCAGTCCACCTCTGTCTCCTCACAAGAGCGGAGTTAGCAGAGGAGTTAGCGTGGTCTGTTTTTGTTGGTGCGAGAATGATGGTTTTTCCCTCCCTCTCCATCCCTTCTCGGGCATTTAAAAGAGAAGGGAAGGAAAAAATGTCCATTTTCATATTTTGTATACCTTTTCCCCTCCCTTTGCCCTGGTGCAAACGAAAGCCCCAGGCTCACGGGCTGTATCCATGTGCGCTGGCAGGGGCCTGACTGCTGAGTGCCTCTGGGCTGCAAAACCACAGTGAGATAGTGGCGAGGCACTTTGTGCAACAGCCAAATTTACCTGCAGTTCCCCAGACGGAGGAGCACTGGCAGAAGACTGCTTTTCAACACATGTCACAACTTGGGAGAGCATTACGAAAGCACCGCTTCCCTATCACATGGCAGGGTGGAGAGCTGCTGACTCTCATCGCTACTTTTAAGAAGAGGGCAGAGATTGAATATGAACCAGCCAGCAGCCCCAAACACAAAGGAGTGTAGATAAATTAATAAAGCACAGCCAAGAATGGCTGGCATGACGGTCAGCAGGAATACTCCAAACCTCCTGATGGCTGCGAGGATTGTTGCACATCTCCGTGAGTATGTCCCAATGCATCTACACGCGTGATGGTCAGATGCAACTTCTTCAAGACAGCTGCCCCTGGGCTGGGCTCGCTGGCTGCTGCCTGTGGTGCCGAAGAAGGGGTTCACGGTATGTAGGTTGTTTCACCCACGCTGTTACTCACTGTTGCGTGCCTGCATATGGGTGTGCAGCCCTGCCCTCCCAAAGCCCTTGAGAAATAGCCCAGAGGGTCACCACTGATTTCATTTCCCTGCCTTTCGCTTCTGTCCCTGCTCCACGGTTGTCTTTGACTCCACCACTGCAGCAGAAAAGGTTTGGAGGCACCTTTAGGTGACCCTGCTGAGGCACTGGGGGAGTCTGGCTGTGGGGCACACTGTGGGCTCTCTTGCTTCCATACCTGGCTGTCTTCTCTGACTGCTGGGCAGATTGACCCCTGAGATACCAGCCTGCAAAAGACCTCAAGGTGGGCCTGTCATAAGCTTCCTTCATGCAAGCTGTATGAATTTAAGCTTTTCTTCAGAAAAAAAGCTGTAAAAACTGAGAAAAAGAAATCAACTTTTTCCCACAAACTCTTCCTACTCATGCCCTACTTCTCAATTCCATTAACTATCATCCAACAAGTTCATCTGGCCCTCCTACTTCAACCTCTCCATCTCCTCTCCTGCACCTCGCTGGTGATGAGCGTGCTGAACTCCTCCTGCTGGCACCACAGCTGCTGGGCCGAGCGCTGTTGCATGCATGCAGACACCCCCCCACCACCACCAATGAACCACCAACCCATCTGCTGGGCCATCTGCCTGCCACAACCTCCCCTGCTGCTGCTCTCATTTGGCACTGTACAGTTATCTCCTGGACAACCCAGGGTCCTATGTGGAAAAAGAAGGAATGCATCACTTTTTTTTTTTTTTTTAACCAAGAGAGCTAGACATTTCTGCATGAACATTTGGATAGCAATGTGCTCCAGAGCCCTTAGCCAGACTGTAACATCATCATGTAAGGCACTGATCGGACATAGAGTAAACGCCGCTGCATTTGTCAGCAGCTATGAATGCTGGCTCAGAAACTACAAAGCACTGCTGCCCTCCACACAAGCATTTGTGCTACCACCTTCCCCCCAGCTACAGCAGTTGATACCATACCACTCTGGGGCTTCGTATTTTCTAAGACTCTCTGAGCAGCAGGGCCTCTGACCATGAATATCCCTCGTGTCCACGCACAGCCCACAGACTCAGTGCTGCTGTGCTCATCAGCACTGGACCAGGAAGGATGGCCCACTCCTGCTGGAGGAGCCCTGCAGACCTGGGCTGTTCATGCAGTCGGGAAGTGAGCGGTTCGGCCGGACTAGGAGTGTCTATTCAAGGTAGCAAAGCAGAAGAAGGGGGAAAGGGAGGGAGAGAAGGAAGGGGAAACACAGAGCAGAGCTCCTTTGCAAATGTGCTGCAGAAAGTTTGCTTGGGCTCCTCGGAGATTCCTGATGGGAAGAACCAGGGTCCACGGAGCCAACAGCTGCAGTGCTCTCCTTGCTATGAGGACCAGGGATGATTTGCTGTCACATGCACTGAGCTCCCTGTTTTCTTTCTGTGAAACAAGTCGGAATATTTAGGAGATTACATTCATTCCTGAGCTTATCTGCAAGAGCTAGGCTTATTCTCTGGGCTTCAAGGTTCATTTTGAATAAATAAGGTTTATATCTTTGGTTGGTACATCATATAACATATACATTATAATTATGTAATTAATGCCCTAATCTCTGTGATGAGCTTTCCTCCCATAACCCAGTATGGTTATCCAAAAGCTTCTTTTTAATCTCTGAGGAAGGATAATTTTAAAAAGCAAAATATGATTTCTCCAGTTCTCTGTATCCAAGCCATTTCATTCACAGATTCCTGATAGACTGACTGAAGCAGTTGTTAAATCCACTGTGAACATTCAATCCAAATACAGATCTAGCTCACGGGCTATCACTAAATGTATTCCTTTCATAACCATTCTATATGGCTTCTACTTCCACCCAGCTCCATAAATCACTAAAGGAACTGAAATGTCCCCTTAAAAATGTGCGTGAAATATCTTTCAAAAGTCTGTTTTTGCATCACTCATACAGTCATTAATTCTCTAGTCCTACACATGTGCCAAAAGAAGAGCCTAAGAACATATCACCATTCAGTAAGCACTCTAGCACTGCCAGTCTATTCATAGAAACCCTGACTAATAAGAGCTTAGACTCACAACTGCACACACAATTTGCCTTTGTAGCCATCCATCACTATGAGTACAAATCCTGCATGTAGTCATTCCCATGCGAAAATACTCAGTTAGCCTCCAAAACAGGCTCTGACTAACTGCTTATTTTAATTAGGCACTGAATTGTCTGAGCTATTTATTGCAAAAATAATTTTTCTCATAATCAAGCCCTTTATGTGAAAAAGTCAACCTCAAGGAGCGTGAAGAGACGCGGTTCATATAAAAATCAATGCAACCTTTCACTAAAACATGAATCAGATCAACTCTGACATATTCTGAACATTGAAAATATTTGGGGAATGTTTAATGACATTTTTGCATTCTTGTGCTTCAGCTGATTTTAAAAGCAGAAATAGCGAAAGCTCAGCTCACACCAGGAAACATCAGCAATCACAGCCATTAGCTTTCTCATGAGAGTTTCACAGATCTTCAGCTCACATACCTTCTGATAAGCCTGCACACATTTCAGACAAAAAATCCCCAATCTCTTGGATGCTTAGCTGATCTGAGGAAAAGCTGTTATCCTCTTTGAGTTTCACCAAAAAATGGTTTCTCAACTACTTTTAAAAATAGCGATGCCTCTCCCTACTTAGACTTTATTTCCCCTGTGGAATATAATGCAAACATCAGTTAAAACAGTTCTTTGCTATGTAGGTATTAGCCCAGTCTCCACTAAAATCTAACTTTTGCTCCTCTGTGTGTGCCCTTTGAGTTTCTCGTCCATTCTAAGATTTCCGTTCTTCACTTCAGTCCTCCAAATAGTTCTGCTAAGACTAAAACGAGAATGGGGTGAGGCAGGGAAAAGAAAAATTTTGGCACACACTTATTTTGAGGGAAAAGTAGAGCGCTGTGAGTGGCTGAGAGTCAAAAGTTTGGGTGCTGGGGCAGATTGCATTGCAAATAAATGAAGAGATGACCTGTGGGAAGCTGAACAACATTATCTTTCAAGGGCTGGGACAGAGTGTCAGTGTACTTAGCAAGAATAGGGGTGGCTGGACTGGGAGAACATGTGAGCTTTCAGGACTCACTGCAAGGCAGAAGATTTTATGTCTGTAGCAGCTGATGAAATATTTGCAGCTTGAGGCTTTTCTTTTCAGTGCTGGGAGACCAAGGCAGAGCCTTGGTGCCTCAAACATACCACTCTTCAAGGAGGGAGAGGTGAGAGGTCAGCGGGCAGGTATTCAAAATCAGATGACTGCAAGGATAACAGCTGCTCCCCTGGCGGTACATATCAGATGCAGCCCACCGCTATCAAAATCAAGTGGCGTTTATTCTCTTAAGAACAGAGGAGAAATAACATTTGGCCAACAGTGAAGACCAGCTACTACGTCTTCGGAGCCTCGAGCACTTATCAGCAGGCTTGGAAATGATATAAACCTTATCTCCTCCTTTGTGTTTTTGAGAAACAGATAACTTAGCCCTCTGAAGACACTGCTATCTTGACTGGGCGGATCAAGCGGAAGGGCTCCGTGCCTGCTCCTCGGCAGGCACTCGCATTCCTGCTCCCTGCAATTCTGCTGGATTTGGGCTGTGACCGCAGCCTGGGACCTGCTTCCCTGCGCTCCCGGCACCCCTGAGAGCAAGTAGGTCCCCTAGCAGCTACCTTGGCTTACTGCTTCTGTGAAGCAAGAGCTTCAAAGTATTTTAACTTGTTCCAGCCCCGCTGGACCAATGCATTCAGTCAGATTTGGAGGGTGAATCCATGACTTCCCATTCCCTGATCGCAAACTGCAGGGCCCACTTTCCGCAGCAGGACGGCAGTTGCTTTCAAATATTTATCCACCTACCGCACCCTTTGAGGAAGTAAAAGTGTTGGTGAGAAGTATTTAGCACGTGAAACGTCATCTCCTGGCCTGGAGTCTTATTTTCCAACATAAAACAATAAATTCCAGTCTTATAACAAGCCTTGACCTTAAATTCCTGAGCAAGAGACATTAGCTAACATGTGGATTCAGGGTATTTCCCTAGGTGCAACTTTAATCCCCCTGTGCAGGGGCTAGGCACAGCTGCAGATCATCCAAAGGATGCTTCTTGACACAAGAGCGTTGTCCTGATTTCTGTTGTGTGTGGAGAGATGGCGACCAGCGCGTTCCCAGGCTGCCCTAGGCTTGGCAGGGTTTAACCTGAGCTCAGTCAGGAGCCAAATCCCACTACGCTGCTCGGCGCTGCATGCCGCGCAGCCTTGGCTTTGGGGGAAAAGCGTGTTAGGCAGAGCGGAAGTTAGAGTTAAGAGGAAATAGGCTGCAGTTGTTAGATGATGTTGTCCGGAAAACAGTTTTTGAGCGCACTGGAATTCAGAGAAGAGGCAATCGGCTTTAAAAAAAATGCTTGCTCTTGCTCAGTCTGCGTGTGCCTGTGCAGAAGGTCAGGTCTCCCTCTCTTCATGCAGAGCAGGGTCTAACGCTGAGACCTTATGCGTTCCTTCCAGTCCGAATTGAATCTGCAACATAAAGCCCAGAAACGCAGCAGGCTGCTTTTCCAGAGGTGGAAACCCTGATTTTTCCAGTGCATATTTTACTGCTTCCTGATGTGGGGGACACTACGGAATGCAAAACCAGTCAGGTGCAAAAAATAGATTAAACATTTATGTTACTTTCACACCTTTCAGGTGCACTGATTTATATTCTGCTTATTCAGTTCTTTTGACATGAGGAATCCCACACACATCTTTCTTAGATCCTGCAATGTTTTACACTTGCATAGTACTGACTGGCTTCTTTGCTCTAGTAGAAAATTCAAGGAAAAAAACAAAACACCTCTGTGCATCTTTAAAGGTTCAAACCAGGGGAATATACATTCTTGTGGCTTCCCGGAAGACGTGATACTTCAGTACGATCCAGATTCTGCAGGTCCCACTCCCTTCGCTGGCGCTGACAAGAGCCTGACAGCTTTAAGTAAAGTGCTGTTGACGTTCTTGGCGTTGCTTCCTGGAGAAGGGTTTCGGAGCCCGGCCTCTGCTCGCCGAGCACAAACCTCCGAAGTCAACAGGAGGTTAACTCAGATTATAGCTATTCCCCTGACCATGTACTACAGGCTGCTGGATTTCGTTTCAGGGATGAGCTTCAAGTACAGCCAAAAGCAAAAAGAGGCACGTTGACCTCATAGTTGTGAATACAGTCTGAGCGGCCAAGACAATTAAAAGCATAAAATATTCACCATCTCCAAACTCCTGGTGAATCAATGCTAAGAAATTAGCACTGCCCCGTCTGACTGAAAGACTTAAACACCCGCGGTATACGATATGGGAATGCAGCCATCTCCAGTGAATTACTTATGAGCACTGACTACAGTCAAACTGACTTCAGCCAAAGAAGATTTACACAAGCCTCGAAACCTAATAGTAGAGTTTACTTTACAAGAGTGCCACACCAAAGATAGTAAAATGCACTTTTAGCTAACAAATCTACATGCTTTCACAGAAAAGCTACAGCTATTATGGAATACGTCAGCAGCGCAGAGGACCTAGGGCAGATCTACGGTTTTCACAGTTTATAAAGAGTTATTGTTAACTCCATTGTTATAGAGTTACTGCAATTAAAAGTTCCAGTCACACTTATCATTTTAAACATAACTAATAAAACAGCCCAGTAAATTCTGAGACGTGATGTATTCTCTTATGCTGCTAAACTCCTGAAACTGTTTCATGCTGGACTTTTAACCTATCTTAAGATAGGTTTTGGAAGCAAAGTGCCTGCTGTAAGCTGCTTTTCCTTCAATTTGTTTGGATCTGCAAAATTCCTTATGGCTTTTCTTTGCTATAGTAAAATATACAGCGAAGCAATACTTAAAGATTTCCCTCAGGCACGCAGCAGGTGATCATAACCAAAGTACTGTATCTCTTACGAGAGTCACACACTAGACTTAACATTTCAGTGTTTCTTGTTTCGTAAATGATAAATAAGAATGATTATTTTTGTTGTAGTGGGACAGACCTTCGGTGTTCTCTCCTGCGAGTGATGCTTTTTCTACTTTCTATCAAAGCTTTAAGAACATGTACTTTTCATCCTTCTTCAGGTGGCCACAGCTACAAATCCTACTTCAGATCATGTGAATTCATATGGTCAGAGAATCAGAGATGAATTAAGGTACACGGAGGGGCAAAGAAGCTGGACAGGTGGACAGATAAACTTTACCCAACATATCCTAATGTTTTGTGAATTACTCACAGCAAAGACATGCACGATCCCACTTGTACTCACAAGGTTATGGGTCTCTGTTTTTTAAATTCTTCACAGTTAATCTTAGTCTCAAATACCACTAACATACAGAGGCTCTAGTGCCAAGTCAGTATATTGTGATGCTATATATATATTGCAAATGGTATTTATTGAGATATAATATCCACACAAACAGAATTCCTCTTGTAGAAGCACAGCTACTATAAAAATCCAAATACACGTATGGGGAAAGCACATAAAACAAAACTCATATTCATCATAAATAAACCTCACCGTAAACAAATTGCAGTTTGCACCTTGCAATTCACTGCAACAGTTGGGACTAAGGCTCTTTGTGCGATACAGAGGGTGTCACCACATTTCAGATCATAGGATGGGTTAAGTACACCAACAGAGGAAGTAAGAAAAACAACGTGCACGATCTGGAATAGAGATTACTGAATGGAGGGGTGTGTATCAGACGGAGAACCAACATCCCTCTGCAGGCTTTGGAAGGCTTCATGCACAAGTTCGAAATCTGCTACGCTACAAATGTAGATCACACGCTTATTTAGCTGGTTGAGCACACTTGCTCATCCCTGATGGCATATCTTCCCACATGCGAGAAAGCGATAAAACTTTAGGCCAGGTGTGATGCACCTCAGATGAAGCTCGGGACACGCTTTCCCCCGGGAGTATCAGTTTCTGCAGGTTTCACTGATCAAGCGCAGCAGCTGGCAGCGTTCTGTCCTTATACTCTGAATGTCCAGCTTCCAGATCAAAGGACGCAAAATGCACACACCCCCACCGCTTAACAGTTTTAAATCACCTACTGCCAACTTGTGCAAACTGCATCAGACATAAATCAAGAGAGAAAGAGAGAGGGTTTTTTTCGAAAAAGCAAAAACTTACCGAAAATAAACTGAAGTTCTCTAAAGTTGCCCTGAAGTTGAAACAGCCCACCACAGGCGTGCAGAGCCGGCCTTAAACTCCCTCTCTCCCGTTCTCACCCCTCCCCACGCCCTCCCGAGCGCTGCGGCAGAAACTCGGCAAACAATTTTCCTTCTATGTCGAGCGGGGCGTTGCTCGGCCGCCGGCGAGGGGATGGCCGCGCCGGGGTGAGGCTCGCTGCTCGCCCCGCGCCCCGGCGCGCACCGGACCGCCCGCGAAACCCAACCCCCGCCGCGCCGAGGCAACAGCTGTGCCGCGGCGGGGCGGGCGGAGGAGCCGGGCTCTAGGGGCGCCCATCGGCGCCGGGCCTGCGGGGCCCGCGGCTGCCGGCATGAGCCAGCGCAGGGTGGGGGGGGGGGGGCCCGAGAGCGTATGGATGGGATGTGGGCGCCCCGTGCAAAGCAAACATCTCCTTTCCTGAAATTCAGTCCCGGCCCTGCTTCAGGACATGAGTGGGTAATTAACAGTACATATATTAATAAGTTCTCCTGCAAGCGTGCGCGCACAGGCGCAGGGGATGGTCTGTCACAGCAGCACGGTTCAAGCGTGTTTCAAGGCTGTTCCAGCGTCCTCTTTAAGTTCATTTCTGCTTGTCATTTCTTGTCAACTCTTTCATTGCTTCCAAAAAACTGAACAGCGAGCTGACAGACCTTGCACGGCAGTGAGCGTGACCTGCAGCTTGAGAGCGCCGGTGCGCTTTGCCCTCTGTCATGATACTAAAGCATACCGAAAGCCCCTTAATGCCAGCAGAAAACTGATTTATTAAAATCCCCAGCCCCTCCTCGCTCCTGCTGCTTTCTATCTCTCCACCCCCAGCAAAAGAAAGAAACTCATAATACAGCTGATTCCTCCCTCTCGCCTTAAGTTTCAAAAAATCACAGCAACACACTTTCGGCCAGGGCTTGCTTGTTTCACAAAGGTATGTGATTACTTGTTTGCATGCTGTCAAATACGTGTCAGGTGAGAGAGAGCAAAATGCAAACAACACACAAGCACCTTGGCAGTGTCCTGCAATTGCTCCGACTGCTTTGCCAACACACCGGAGCAGAACATGAGCAGGCAAAAAACACGCTAGCAAAAGGAAAATGCTGGTGTTTACCGAATAGCTTCGTTTCATGTCAGGGCAGATGTTGTAGTGCTGGGGATTTTTATGCTGTAGGCTCTGAAGATGTTTCTGCATCTGAAATTGTGCAGATCCGGGATCCGTGGACCCAGCTTTAGAACGGGCACGCACCGTTTCTACAGAGGGCGTATGGAAATCCGGCTGGGAAAATGGAGCGGATAGCTCTGCCTCCGTTTTGTGTGGATGCTTAACACAGACATCATCTGAAAACTGGATCTGTACAGAACTACAGTATTTATATCAAAGCCAGTTCTGGAAATATTTCTGCGTAATTAAGTATATATATTACCTATTAATTATATAATTAATATACACCCTGCTGCCACGTGCAGGTCTATACACCCTGCTGCCATGTGCAGGTCATATGCACACAGACTGTCTGCTAGTGATCGTGCCAACCGCATCAAGAGAAGCAAAAATAAGCTGGAGGTAGCTAATGTAGTGAGGTAGGGCTGGGAAGGACGGAGAAGAGGCTGCGCGGATAGTTTTTGGGCTTCCTCTCCTGCCCTCCGCGTTTCTCTGCCCAGCTCCAGCGAGCGCGGTGGACCTTACCCCCTCCCGCCGATCGCTCAGCGGCAGATGCCGCCCACCCCACCATGTCCCCAGCTCGCCGGGGGAGGGTGACTCCAACAGCAGCTCTCAGCTAGGACTGAATCCTGCATAACACCATGAATGTATTGACTGTTCTTGGCAGATGTCTTAGCGCTTAGCTTGGGTTGTTACTGGCAAACTGGGTGTTTCGGAGTTTGGCGCTGCTTGCTCACACCACGGGACTATAGTGAGGTCCAGAACAAGAAGCCTAACCTGACAGCAGGGAACAGCGCAGCGACAGCTCGTTTGGACATAGAAATTTGGCTCCCACCTGCAGAGCCAGCGATGCCACCAGCAGTACTCAAACTGGGCACAGACTGCATGTGTAACAGCAGCAGTGTGTTTGAGTCTCCGTTCAACACTTTATTCAAGCTGTCTTTGCTAAATATATTTATGGGTTGTTCTTTTGTTTTTTACACACAAGAGAAAAAACTTATGGCCAACTTGACAGAAGCCAACTGTTTTTCTGCAAAAAAAGAACAAGGGAAAGCCATAAACCTGGGAGACATGAGTATATTCCTTATTGAAAGTATTGGGAAATCTACATGCATTGTCACTGGCTTTTTTCCATTTTCATCTCAGAGCCGAACATGTAAGCACTAATGTCTGCTTAAAAAAAAAACAGTGTGCTAGCACAATGTTTATGGAATCAATTACTTTTCTACTGAGCTATTAAAAATGATACCAAACTGGTCATTTCCAGTTCTCCAAATGATTCCAGCAAAACAGAGCTGGCTTATTCACTGGGCATAGCCCAAATAGCAGCTTTCAGCTAGCCATGAATTCTGCATAACAAAATGAGTGGATATACTCTTCTTGACAGATGTCTTTGTATTAAAAGAAAAACTCTCTGAATTAGGCTGAGGCAATAGTGGAAGTTCCTCTCTGCTCCATTGCCTTACCAAGGAGCGTGACTGTATCTCAAATTTCTCTCCTCCACCTACAATCCCCTTTTCGCAGCTCCCTAAATTACAACTTGTTTTCTCTACTCAGTTTGCAGGTAGGGCTGAGAAGGCACAATAAAATGACAAGAACAACACACATGAGTTTCAATTACTCACACCCTCACCCATCAATGGACTGATATTAGGCCTGCATATAAGGGTGTGCTGCTTTACTAACAATTGTGAAATGAGATGAAAGCCGATCGGTATTTTCCTCTCTTGTCTTTGGTTCAAAGAGAAGGAGACAAAATGTTTGCTGAGAATACAGTCAAACATGCTCTATAACATAAATTCATCTAATGTATTGCAGAGGATGTATGTGCAATCATTTCTATTCCTTTTCTTTGTTAACAGTGATGAATGTTGAGGCATTTCGGGGAAAAATATGAGGTCACAGACTTTCACAAGTCGAGGAGAAGACTGGGCAGCATAGGAGACCAGTTATGTGAAGCGGTCTTGTCAGCACAATTCAGAGAGGAGTTAAAAACTGTGGACCTCTGGCTTAAACAGAAATGGACTGCCAAGGGACAGAACCACAGAAGAAAGAAAAATGAAGGGAAAACCAAGAGCTGTGTGAACAGAAGATGCAGAAGAGCAAACGGAATTGAATATCAAGCTAGTAACAGCAGGAATGAATAGACAGCTGTGGAGAAATCTGACCACCAACTCTCAGAACAAGCACAGGGGAAGGTAAATATAATATTAATCATCAATCTACAGCCATCACCTATGCTTTATCTCCCATGAATCTTCTTCTTTTGGTAAGACACAGAGCCAAATATATATATTATATATAAATATATATATATATTATATATAAATAAAAAATAATTATTTAGTTTGAACTAAAAAGGTACACCAGCCAACCACACAGACTTCCTCTGAGTTTCTTCTCTTTTGCAATACATAAACCATTAATTTGATTGATTTGCTTCAACAGTTTTTTGCATAAAACTCATCCAGCTGCAGGTAGGCATATAACCTCATAAACAGAAAGAGAGCCAGGTATGGAAATGAGGTTTCATCACTGCCTCTTTTAAGAAGCCTCAGTATTGGACTCAAAGACCTCATTCTGAAGTTAGTCAGTTCAGATGAATTTGGGGGAAAAAAAATAATAATAATGAAAGGGTGTCATTCACGTGTCTTGTAACCTAACTGGAATCTGTCCTCCAAATAGATTAGTCTTTTCTTTTGCTCTTTACGGCTTCTGCACCAGCAAGCTCACTCGAAAGTGGCTCTAGTGTCGACCTGCTCTTGCTAGGCTTTACCATCGCTACCTGCATGTACGCTGGCAGCACACTGCAACCGCTAGTACTTCACGTAGGAATAGATTTCTCCTTTGTGAAGATAAACAAATGTCAAGTCCACGATATCGAGGGACGGAGTAATAAAAGCCAAGCTGAAGGAAAAAACAAACAAACCCAGGGTGGGGCTATGTATTTTAAGAAGGTCAAATGTCTTCTTCTGGGATTCCTACATCTATTGTTTTCACTTTAGTGGTTAATATTCTTGCTGATGACCAAAAAATAAAAATAAAAAAAGGAAGTTAAAAATGCTGATCGGCATAAAATGGAAACGGCATAAATTAAAAAAAAAAAAAACATAAACATCAACAACAGAGAAAGCATTAGCTAGAAATGAAACAAATTGAGACGTTCCCAAGACTGATCCTTTCATTAACAGGAGAAGTAGAAAAAGGAAATGAATTCACTCTGGACCATTTTACTTTGTCCCGGGGCATGGGCTCTGTTGTCCTCCGAACGCCTTTCCACTGGCTCGCGCAGTGCCAACATTAACTTTCTGTCCTGAAACAGCCAGAACAAACCAGAAAAAAAAGAGCCAGCCAGACTAACCGGTAGCACAGCCGTGGCCATGGACAATCCGGGTCTGTGCTTAAAGCTCCTGCGCAGACACAATCCCCTCCACAAAGCTCCTTTGCCGGTCTCTTGCTATGTGCAGGACACTGAAGTTAACTCTCGACCTGGGGAAAGTGCTGCAACGAGCAAGGCCCAGGCAGGAATCAAAGCGAACTTTAGTCCTCCTGGACGTGCTCCCTTCCTGCCCCCATCTGCTGTGCGTTAGCTCATACCGGACATGAAAGCTGGAGAGCGAAAAAGAGCAGAGCCAGAGCCTGCCGCGCTCCTCGCATGCTGGCTGAACTGGTCACGCAGCAATTAATGTCCTCCTGGTCTCCCAGCACACATCGGTCTCGGGGTTGTGCGCTGCGGAGGGCTTTAATTAAAAGTTAAGATTTATCCCACGTTCCCCCCAACCATCTCTTTCCCTTCTCTCTGCTATTAATTTTCTGCTCAACCTGCGTTCAGAGCTGGCTGACTTTGGACCTTTATTATTTTACTATTTCAAAACTTTGCAACACTGGACAGAAGGCAGAACCAGACTCCTCCTTGAAAAGTGAAAATTAGTGACAAACAGCAGACAAAATGGGAACAAAAGCGTCGTTTCAAAGATACGTGTTAAATACTCACAAATAACCTGATTGCAGTAGGTAGCAATGTTCAACTATCTGAAAAAGGAATGATCGGAAACAAATGATTTCTCTTTCTACAGTGTCATTGTACTACTTAGGCCTGTTGCTTGCCGCAGGCTTGGTACTTTTGCTTATCACCAGCTCAAGATGTTCAATTTTCTTCAGTTTGGAAACCCAGAGAAAACCCTCAGACCTGCCAAACTCTAAGTGCAATATTCCAAAGTTCTGCATTTTTGAGCAATTATGTAGTGAGTATTTCTGATTTCTTAGAAAAAGGTACTTTTAAAAATCCTTGTTGGATTTTTTGTCCAACAAGGACAAAATGTCTTTGTGGGACATTTGTTGTATTTGATCAAGACACTTTATCAAACTAAAAGTTGCAAGGATGTTGCCATTGATGTTTCTAGGTCACATATAAAAATCAGACACTGGTAAAAAAAAAAAGTGTAAACTTCTGATGCACTCGTTTAGATACCGTTGGGAAAAAAAAGCAAAAGCGTTCAGTTGTTATAACAAAACAAGACTTTGGGTGCTTCAGTATGATTTTTTTGGCTCTCTTCCAGTCGCCCTGCGAAGGGGTAGTATGGGGTGAGTCCCATACAAAATTTGAGGAACAGACTTGCACCCTTTGCTACTTTTGCAAAGTTGAACTGCTTTTTGTGGGGACTTGTATAGACAGGTCTTATGACAAAGACTGTCACCAGCCGTGGAAATGATTCGGAGCGAACCCTCCCTCAGTTTTGTTTCCCAAAGCCTTAAAAATGGTTCTTAAGCAAACATCTTAAAGAAAAAAAGTACTGGCAAATGATCTCACCGCGTGCCATGGGGTTTCCATGGCATTTACAGAACAACCACTGGCCAGCACATTTGTTGAAATGCAAAAGATAAGGGAGTAACCAGGAACTAAAAATGAAATAATCCCTTTGCTCTGGCTCCAGGGTTTCTGCGAAACCCTTGGTGGTGGCACGGCCATCAATATTCACAGGGCCCATCTGATCTCTCCCAGAAAAGGGCTGTTTGTACAGCACCCGCGGTGGCTCCCAGCACAGGGATACATTTCTGCCAGTTACTTCTTTCTGAGGCTGTTTTGACGCAGGCCTGTGCATTGGCCTTTTAGGTCTGTCATTGGATAACCAGTGGCCACTGTTTGGCCCTGCTGTTGGGGCACAAGGTAGAAGCTGGCCCTTGAGAAACCTTGAGAAACTGCAAAAACAGAAGACACTTCCTCAAACTGAGACCAAGTGAGCACCAGCTCCCTTCTTCCTCCTACTTGCGTGGTGCTTCGTTGCCTTCTGCACTGCAATTTACTTGGCTTCATCGGCTGGTGGGAGCCCCAGAAGGGGAACCAGCTGCAAATGACAGTTCTCAGCGAGTAAGAAAAAGTCGGCTTGTTCCATGATGCGTTCATGGTGTGACGTTGGCTTCATCCTGGGCAGGTCTCATCAGTCTGATCAGGTTCAGCTTATGAACTCAGTAGCAAGACAGCCTTTGCGTGAGAAGTGGAGACCTGGAGAGGTCTGTCCCAGCCTCAGCGCAGTCACCGAGGCAGGTGGCTGGTGCTGAAGCTCAGATGCTGAGGGGGTCCCTTCTGAAAAGCACCTTCCTTCCTGAGGGCAGACGCCAAAGAAGAGAGTCCTGGTGACAACACCGACAGGTTGAAAAACACCTTTCCCCACCACTGCACTGGTGTCTCTCAGTTCAGCTGCCAGGCACTTGCTTGAAAGAATCAACCCTATATATAATAATTAATCCCTCCTAATTTGATAATGACACTATAGCGGTGAACAAAGTCACGGTTCAGTCTTGCATGGCACACAGTGCTCTGCTGGTTCTGGCTGCGTTTGTCCATAGATAGGAATCAATGAAGTGAGAGGAAATAAATCAGGTTGTTTTAGGAGGAGAGATCATACGTTGCAGAGTATTGCCAGCAGAAGTGCTCTCAATTTCTGATGCAAACTCACTGAAAAACGAGCTAAGAAGAAAGACTGTAGAGTCAGAAATGGTCTAGAGGTCGGAGGCAAGGAAGAACAATTTCTCTGGGGTCAGAGTGTCCTGCAAACTCTGAGCTTTAGCAGCAGCCAGTTGTATTCTTCCATAACTTGCCATTTCATGTGAGTGCTTATTTTTTTCATCATTTCTTTGCTTTTAAAAATTTATTTTAATTTTTTTTTAAGTTTTTTTCTAAGTATTTGGTGGGGGTGGGGATGATTTGAATTTTAATGTTTTTTCCAAAATGTTGATTAAAGTATTTGGGAAACAAAATCAAAAAGTACTGATATCTTTTTACATATCCTTTTAAAATCAGAATTTGTGTCAAATTATTTTTATTAATTTAAAGAATCTTTTTATAAATTAAAAGAATCCCAAGAGGTACCTAGGTTGACCAGTAAAAAAATTATACAAGAGCGAAAAAAAAAAAAGGAGGGGAGGAGAGGTATTGCTTTACTATTTTCTACATCATGTTTGGTCAGCTTAATTATATGGTAGCTCTGTTTAAACACCTTTGTTTTTTGTAAAATTAAAAAAAAAAGTCTCCTTAGAGTTTCTTATTTCAAGTGAGTATTTCTATGCATAAACGGGTAAGGCAGAAGTTATTGGGATAATTTGTTTATGTGCATGTTTCTGTGCCTGCCAAGCGCTCACCACAGGAACTGAAACGGGTGTCTGAAGGGCTCCCGATGGCATCGCTGAGGCAGCCCTTCCCCGCGCCCAAGCTCCTGAGCTCCCTCCAAGCCCGGCTGGCAGCCGCAGGCTGCTGCGCGGATCAGGCTCAGGCCTGGGCAGGCGACACGTGTGCTGCCTCCCGGCCCGTCTCTATGACTAACGTAAATGACTCAGGCGGCAAACACAAATGGCCATTCACAAGCAGTTCTGTTAATGCTTCCCTTTTCAGGCTAAATACACACGCTTCATCACCTTCTTCTGCTGACTGTATCTGTATACTGAGAGATTCAGTCAGGCAGCGCTGACCCTACGTGTTTCCAAACTCAGAGCGCCCCTGGGTTCAAGAAGCTATTCCTTTTCCAGACGTTCAGTTTCTCCTACAACAGAGAGATGGCGGAGGAAAACGTGTGATGAAAAAAAAGGCGGGCAAAAACCGTAATTAGTCTCCGTCACGTGTTTAAAGCTAACCTGTCAGTCCTTAATGAAGGTCTTAGCATGCATAAAGGGAAGCATGCTATCCTTAAAGCCAGATACATTAAAGGTGATGATTTTGAAGGTGCCAGTGGCCAGCCCAGAGGTCCCACAGTGCCACAAGACAGCGGGGAGGGCTCAGTCCTGGTGCCCGAGTCTCTCTACACAAACACCCACGGGAGTCATCTCAGAACCACATGCAGACTGACGGCAGGAGCAGGCTCAGCCCTTCGTACGACACAATGAAGCTCAGTTACGCAGGCCTATTTATTTGCAGTCAAAGAAAGTTTATCCAGGCACTTATTTGCAGTGCTAGAAAGGCTCAGCACGTCTCACGATAAACTGCTGCCTGAAGCCCGTCTTCCATCTGTAATTGCTAATGTGGCTGGTATTGTCCCTCGGTCAGAAGAACCTCCCGTCATTCTGGGCTCTGCTACATGACTCAGCTCCTGCGGGCTATTTAAAGTGGTGGAGGGGAGAAGCTGCCAGCCTGGCCTCCCCTTCGCTTTTCCCTGCAGAAACGGGACGCGGCTTCGCACGACAGGCGTTTTATCTGCGAAACAAAGGAAGCGTGTTCGTGCGCTGCAAACCGTCCGGAGGGATTACGCTGACTGAAGCCCTAGTCGTATGCTCTCATATTGTTGATATATTATAAATGGTCCATTATTCATCTGGATGAGGAAAGCCAGGGGAATGGAAAATTAAAACGTGAAACTAGTGAGCACAAAACCTGAGCAAGTGATTCATGCTGTGTGGAAAACGGGCCTCACTGGGCGTAGGTCTGTAGTTCTGTTGAACTAGGTACAACTACAGGGGCTAATAATTTAGCTCATTAACAATAATATTTGTCTTTCTCTCAATCCTGAAAAAAACGCATGGGTAAAAATGGCATGTGAACTCTGTGTGAAACCGTTCAGCAGATCCCTTCCCCAAGTCTTTCAGCTCTGTCTGATGGCAGAGGGAGGCGCAATTATTTTCTGCCCTGGGAACATGGGGATACGATGGCACAGCAGATTTTTAATGGCGTGTAAAAACAACAACGTAACAACAATTAAGCAGATTTGATCTAGCCGCCTCCTGTTCCCCCCTCCTTTCATCTTTGGTTGTGCTGATTGCAGAGGGTTTCTCATTCACGCGCATTTCTACTGCCCCTCTACTTGGAGGGTGTTCAGCAAGAAACACAAAGAATATTGTCACCTTCCTCCTGCTGACTTGTAAGCGGGAGCTGGAGGGACCGAGTACCTTGCATAGGCCACCCCACATTTCCAGCACGAACCCCTCAGAGATGACTTTCTGCTGTAAATTCAAGTCTTACTTTCAGCATTTCCAGTTCCACAACTAATTCTGGAAACACATCCACAATGCTGTGGCCTCAGATTATTCTTTCCCTGCTCAAGGCTATTTCTATAGCCCGTTTTGCAAAGGAATCACAGCAGAAAAACTGTAAATTCTCTTTCCTGAGTATCCTCTCACTCTTTGCCAAAAAGGCAATACCCTTTGATCTGTCATAAAGAGCCTTTAGAGAGAAATGAAGGGCCCATTAACCATCTCAATTTCCAAACTGATCTCACACCAAGGAGAAACGAGAACCTCTTAAAGATAATGGGAAGTCCTCCAAAACAACCTGAATCTTTAAAACTGGCAAAGGAAAGAAGAAAGAGTGAAACATCCCAAATACCCCAACAGTCAGCTGTATTATCCCACCATGTGTGGTCTCTGTGAAAATCTCACCACGTCCCACAAACTGCGAGACCATGAAGAAAAATGTTGTATATGTGCACTCTGTAATCATGTTATTATAAAGCCATGAAAAGGTTTCTGATGTGAGTCATCCAAGAAGTGATGAGACAGGGCCATCAATTCACTTTTAAATAGAAGCATGAGTCTACAGTAAAATCAATTAATTCAGAGAACCATAGGTACTGCAGACAAGTTTGAACAATGTTTTATTTACAGTCTCACACCTACATCTCAGCAAGGCTGCAAATCTAATTCCTTGCATTGATCTGGGGGAGGAGGGAGAGCGCAGGTTCCAGCAACAGCTTTGAGGATTTATTTGCACTCTGTGGCACCTGCCTAACTTTCCAGGAAACTTGGAGAAAGTGAGAAGAAGGGCTGTGAGACAGAGGAGCAAGAATATGGTTGAAATGGTCTCAGGTAACTGCACAGAAAAGAAGTCCTAGTGAAATCTTAATTGACAGCTTGGAAAAGAGATTAGAGTCAGGTACAGCGTTAAACCTTCATCTTCTTAGTTTACACTTTTTTAATCTGGGGGAGCTTTTGACTTTTAGCAAGGGAACAAGTTAGAACAGAACAGCATTGCAGAACAGTCTTTGGGGTGCCTACGAACCAGAACAGGTTTGGGAATCAGCAGAACAAGGCCCACTGTCATCCAGGGCACAGGGATCATCCACTCCTCTGTAAAGAGGAAAAAGTCATTCTGACAGAAGTTACCCAGAGCCTCACCTGAAAGACAACCCCTGAAATTTAAGAAAGAGTCATGATATGAAGACCAAACTGACCAGGCAATAGGCAGAGCGAGAGAGCAGCACTAGAGCCACGGCTGGTGAGATGACTGGGCTACACTCTCCTGATAACTCCAACAGGAGACACCCAGCAGCCTGAAGCAGTCTTCCTTCCCACAGGCTGCTAGATTTTCATGGCTATCTAACTTAATGCAGTGGCCCTATTTTTTTCCTTTAAAACTTCTCTGCTTCTGGCCAAAACTTGTCTGCGCGGGGAACACCCACCTCTTGGGGAAGGTGGGATTGGCAGCAGGTTAGCCTCTGCTTGGGGCCAGTCCTGCTGATGTGCACATCTGGGGACAGGACACAGCTGAAAAAAGCCACAGTACGCAGCAGTGTGCTATTTACTGGAGGGGTTAGGGTCGGATATAGGTTGGACCTGGTCAAAGCTTGGCTGAGGAAAGCGTTATCTTCACCTGGACTGAAGGAGCGTATGGTGGAGACCTCCTGAGCCCTTGCAGACAGACACCAACAGTGGAAAAGAAGCTGGAATTTATGGTGCAGAGCAAAGTGGAAAGGAGTCTAGGGGAGCTGGTGGAAAATAGTCCACTCAGGTACATGGCTAAGACTTACTTCTAGTACATTCTCTGCCCGTCACAACTGCATTTTTACAAATATTCTAGCAAACAAGTTTAGTGGGAAGAGATCAGAGGAAGACTTTGCGCATGTAGCTAATAGTAGGTGTAGAAATTGGACTGTAAGGTCTCTCTAGCCAAGGTGTCTCAAGTGATGGACAAACAATGCAATTCCAATTTTAGACCCTGAGCACTCACAGCAAAAGTTAGGAAAGACCAATATGCAGAGGAGCCTCAGCTGGAGATTTCGAAACTATTGTTATTCCCCTGGAAAGCTCAGAAATCTCTAGCTCCGCATAGAAGCTGTTAATAATTGTCAGTCATGAAAGCTTTACGCTTCAAAGTGGCACTTTGCCAGGAGAATGAAAGGTGGTGCACATCATAAATATTGTTTCTAATTTTGACCGCACCTGTTGACACTGACCCAGCAGCAGATGGAACATGTCATACGTTTCATAATAAATACTGTGTGACTACACAGCCCAGACTGTAGGACTTTCCATAGCATGATACACTGGAAGTTCATCCTCTCTCCTATACTGAGAAGCCCCACACATCTAACAAGGTAAACTAAAAGCTGATTTCAAACCCACCGCTCCCTCCTGGGGGTCCCCCAACCATTGTATCCTTTTGTCTTTAATTTCATTCAGTACCATTCTCTATTTAAAATTAGAATATGGACATTCCTCAAATATAGGCACATCCATGAATGTGTACGCTTCTGCCCAACTCATCAGCAATTGCTTGCAGTGAAGGACAGAGAACAACTGTCAGAAACGATGTTGTCATTGCAAACTTTTACAGTAAGTCACATCTACCCACCCCCAGCCTCGAGGCTGAGTGAACTGTGCATGCTGTAAGTGTGGAGGGGTGTCATACAGTATTTACTGAGAGCCAACATAGGTAGATGCCTGATTTAGGACTTTTCCGTGGTCCACTGAAGTATTCAGGTAAGACAAAGCAGCAAGAATTGCTAGAGAATTGTCATCCTCAAGCAAAGACAGACTTTTATTCTGAAAAAACTATCTGCATCCAATCTTTTGCCGTCTAGAAGAGACAGAATTTGTGTAATGCATATGCCAGAGGAACAAAATATGGTGTAAAATAAGAACTCAGCAAGCTGTGATCCAGGTTACATGTTTGGCCTGTTTAATCCAAGGATGAAAATAATTACACAAAGTCAGTCTAAGCAGTCCCAGAAGGATCTGAGCATATGAAATATAGTCATTGCAAGGAACGGAAGGAAGGGAGAGCTACACCAGTCTTAGTTCCCCTTGGCTTTCTTAGACTCGTGTATGAATTTGGCCCAGAAAACTGTCTGGCATCAGGGATGGTGATCATTCATCCCTTCTATTTGCACAAGAATGTGGGAAGGGCTTACAAAAAGCTCCTCTTCTCCCATCTGGGGGCCTGGGTCAGCGCCAGCTAAATCCAATGATTCATAACCATTTCAAGAAGCTCCTTGCCACTCTCTCTGTTGCAGGCATTTGTAAGGAAAGCAAATGTACATGCCACAGCAGCACGTAGGTTACTACTTTCCACTCTTTGTAGTGACAGCACTGAGAGGAGGAGGGAAATAAAACAAACTGGTCATCTTATCACACATATCCAGCAAGATTTTCAAACCCGAGCAGCTGGAGATCAGAGAGAAAAGATCTATCAGACACATAGAAATACTTAACGCACTCTTTGCTCAGAGAAGCAAGTAGCTGCGTTCTTCCAAGCGCACCAGGCCCCCTTTGCAGCTACAGGAGTGGCCGCAGCGCAGTAGACACGGCAATGCACCGAAGCTGCGCTGCAGAGAGGTGAAAAGCGAGCGCCTACCTGGAAGACGCAGGTCGGTGTCTGCCTCTGCCTGCCTGCTGACAGCTGTCCCCGCCGTGACAGATGAGGTGCTTTGGGTCATTCAGGGCCCGGGCCCCGGGGTGGGGCAGCTGGGGCTCAAAACCCCGCCTCGCGTCATGTGAGCCCGTCATGACTAGGGGTTCCCAAAGCCAGCTCCCTTTGCCCACGTTTCTGTAAGCCTTCATGAGCTTTTCTGCGCGTTGAGCGGCAAATTGCAGCCGCCTGTCTTGTCTTTGAACGCTAGCCAGGACTTTGTTTGTTTTCGCCTCTCTTTCAAAAGTTCTTTGTGTCTTCCTGGCTCACTTAACGAGCTACAATACTCAGCTCCTCCAGTTTTAAAGTGCTGCCCAGAGCTGATCAGCTCTACATCTTCCCGTGGGACAGCTAGGCAGTGGGTATGGCTAGGCTGGAAAAAGAAGGCGCTGCTCTGCCTGTCCCAGCATGAGTGTGACAGAGTCATCCAGCTGATGTGGATAACAACATCAGCAAAGACATGGTGACTTGGGTTAACAGTTGTAATAGGGTTCATGCCTCGGTTTCTGCAGTGCTCGGCAGCCTATGCTACCACAGATTTGCTCTTAGGGCTCGCACCGTTAGCTGAATTAAGGTATCATCGTCTTAACAGCGCCTGAACTTGCAGGATGGGTGGCTGCAGCACAGAGTGAAGGTGACGCTGCAGCCTCATCAGCTGTAGGCACCATCTCCAAGGATTCCTCAGCAGCCAGGACGGGTGGGAAGCCTGAGAAAAAGACATCTTGGAGAGGGAATAAGTGTCTCAGAGACTACTCAGGAGGAGTTGTAAGGAGAAAGCCAGAAAGGTCATGCATAGCCAAGAAGATTAGGAAGAAAAGTGGCCTCAGCTATTTGGAGCTGTTCTAACAGATGGCCCCTCATACTGTGTTTTAGCGGGTTGTCTGAGTTGGACTCTTCTCATCTTTACCTATCGCAATGCAGTCCAATCATGGGTTAAAACTGCGATTTTCAACCATGTGACAGGCTGTTGTAATCCATCTCTATTACATAACCCAGCAAATATTTTGCTAAAGTTCATTTAAATTGCAGGCTTGATGGTGGTGAGGAACAAATTCCCCTTTATGACTTTTTCCCCTCTGAAAATTAGGATAGTGACATGCAAATGGCAGCTTTTCCTCTGCTTGCCTAACTCAGTGACCAAGCAAAGGCAGCATGCTCCGCTTAACACCAGTCGTATTCTGCTTATCAAGAAAAAGGTTAGCATTTCTCCTTTCCCTCCTGTCTCCTGCTGTGGGGCAGGGAACAGATCAGAGTGTAAAAGACAAGCATGGCACAAGTCAAGCAGAGAAATGGAAACAGTGGAGAAAGAAAATAAGTTATCTGAAGAGCGAACTAGGTAGAGCCCGACTATCCTTGTGCTGCTATGCTAAGGGAACCCAGGAGTAGTAGGGGACACACAGCGAAAGGAGGGAGATGAGAAAAGACTTGTTATTTAGCTTCTCCCTGAGAGTGTAAATTGCTTGACATATAATTTCATGATCATTCATGGCAGCTCTTTCCCAAGATTTTTTTTTTTTTAATCTCCTCCCTTTACTGCTACTCCTGCCTTTCTGGTGATGCTGAAGCTGTGCAGCTCTCAGGCTCTCGTATTTTCTCCTGCCCCTCCTCCTCTTCATAGGAACTGGAGCCCAACCCTGCTTCTTTCTTCTCTGCCCTTTTCTGTATTACAGAAAACCACTGCTGAAGGCAAAGAAACTATAACTGTTGGGCCAGATCACCAACTACAACGTAAGATCCAGCTCCTTCTAGAGCTGCTGGGACTCATCTTCATCTTTTTCCTACTTTTTGTTTATTCATGATTGTTTTCCTAATCACTGTTTTAACCTCCACTTACTAAAGCTGTCTGTGGCCCAGCTACCTCTTCCAGTTACACTTGTGTGAATCTAGAGTAAATCTGCTGGTGTAGTTGGGATTGTAAGATATGAGATGACTGTACCTTCCATCGACTAGAGCTAAAACCAATGTCACCATGTCAGCATCTTTCTTGCTATTGTTCCTAATACCAAAGAGAGAACGTAGTCTGGGAATGGTGATATTAATCATCAAACTTACATAATGTCCCTACTTCAACCATCTCCAATTGCTTTACAGCCATTAATTAAATATAGGTGCTCAGGAAAGAAGAGGGTATTCATTTTCAGGGTGAGGCACTCAGAAGGCAATGTTCTCAAAAGCAAATATCAAGGGTCCAGCCCTGCTTTGTGGTGAAATCCCCCACTGATTTATTAGCTCCTAGTCAGCCATAGGAGTCAACAGAAGACTCCACACCTCCTGTCCCTCTCCTGCCAGAACATTTATCCCACTGGGAAAATGGGTGCCACGGAAGTGCTGGGTCTTCTCTGTGGCACAGCTGTACCAAATTCAAAGGTAGATCTGGGATCAGTGGAAGAATCCCTTCTTGCTGTTATGCTTAGCATTGGCAGAGAAGATCTTTGCAGCACGGAAACTGTGCTCTTGAATGTGAATGTCTGGGGCAAAACAGCCTTTCTAGCAGTGGCTTTGCTGGGGGCTATAACGTTTCCTCTCCCCACCAGTGGCAGCAAGATTCCCAGTCCCCCAGGAGTCTGGGGTGGATTTACCCCTTTCACACTACTGCTGAGCCCCAAAGCGAGGTACCAAGGTTGATCATCAGTCCAAGACGAGCACTGCTTTGGTACTGCCACACCTTGAAAACATGAGCGTAGGGAACCTGGTGTGTTCTGTATTCATGCACAGTCACAGCACCTCTCCTGAACAACTTGCGATGCTGCAGTAGCTCAAAGGATTCTGCTTCATGCAGTGTGTCGTCGACTTTTTAAAAAAAGAGAGTGAGTCTGGAAAACTTCCCAGATTATGCAGTGCGTCTGCCTCCTGTGCCTTAAGAAAATGGTGAAGGTGACGAGGCTGTTTCCTTTACTTTTCTTGTTGCATAGGTGGCCCTCTCCTCTCTCACGGGGCTAATCCATTGGTCCCATCCCAGCTGTATATTTCATTAGAAAAAGTCTGTATTGAGGTGAGACAGACAGTTTTGTGGCAGGAAAGGACAGAAACAGTTTCATTTCCTCTCTCTTATGTGCTCTCTGAATGCAGTACTGAGCGCAGATAAGAGAGCTCGCTATACTTTACAATGAATTTACCAGCAGAATTTTACTGATATTTTTCCCATAGTGTTTTTACCAACTGGACGCATTTCTTCCAGCCTGTTCTGACAGAGGAACTCACACTGATAGAGATCTAATGGGGCGATTGTACAGAAGAAAACGCTGCAAGCACAGCCAGCACTAATTACTCTAACCCCAGAGCTGGCTGCTGCCTGCCCAGCCGGACTCTGTGTAAGGACATGGGCTATCAGGATTAACAGAGCAACAAACTAATGGAGAAGCAGGAATGAAAGGTTACAGTTGTGTGACCCTCGTGGCTGCAAAGATCCTTTGGCATAAAATGAAGGTGTTATGCCAGTAAGTTTCGGTATATCGATAGGCATTAGATACTACTACTTAGTAAGCAGATAGAGTTCAGTATAGAAAATCAGAATCTTGCAGGCGTTTAAAAGCTTGTCTGTGTCTCATAACTAAATAAAACTATTTATTTGCCTATGCTGACGTAAAGATGGGGATGTATCCTTGAAAGATAGCTATTCCTTTGGTAATTCATAGATTGGTGGCACTAATTTTCTAGGATGCTGTTCCAAAGCCCACAGCAGTCACTAGAAAGACCTCTTTTCAGTGGGCTTTAGCACAGGCTGGTCAGGGTGGAGGAAGCTCCCTTGTGCCAGGGAACAGCTCCACGTGCCTTTTCTATCGACAGCAAACCAGCATTAGAAGTTCCTCCCTGTCCTCCGCTCCTGCACGTTCTTACTACCACATCCCCCCGAGGTGCATGCTGAGCCACACCAGTGAGCTGATCCGGGGTGAAAATATCCCTCCTGCAACCCCACTGCCACCAAAACCCAGCGGAGATATCCCACTGTTAAATATTGCAGCCCGGCACGTGCCAGGCATTCAGACTGCCACGGGCGACTGTGCTGGCACATGCTGCAGGGGAGGAGCACCGGGGACGGGGCTGGTACGGGGAGGACGGTGCGCGGTGCTGGGATGCTGGCGTTGGGGAGCTGCGTGTGCTGTAAGCACTGATCTGGGCTTATTTTGCAGCAGCTTCTCTGTACAGACAAGCCCAGCCTAGCTGTTTGCTTGACTGTTTGTCTTGGCAGCGAGCTCCCCCATCCAACCGAGGGTGTCATTTATCTCCCACAGCAGCAGCGCTCGTCAGAACTAGTAGCAATAGCGAAGCCCTGGAGGCCCTCGCTGGCGGAGGCTAACCCTGGCCTTTGCTTCGCATTCCTCGCCCTCTCGCACAGTAACAAGGGTCCTTAAAAAGAGCCTGTTGCAGCCAGAGCAACTTGGACAGAGACAGATGGTGCGCAAACCACTGGGCAGATGCACTGCCAATGCAAGTTGTTTGTGGAGGAACGTTCCTCCAGAGCCCACCTGAGATCCCTGATGTCTTCTTCTTCCTTGCAGTTTTGAAACTTCAGTAAAGAAAAAAAAAATCACGTTTTTCAGCTTGTTTTGATGTGTTCCTAGGGCATGTCTATTCCTCTTTTGAATCAGAAACACTGGCAATCACAATGTATTATGCCTCTAACTGGTACATACCATCCTTATTTCCTACAGTTGGATGAAGAACAGCAATACAGTTTACTGCACACTCGATGGACAAAGAAAGTTTTGTCGACTGTGGGATTTTGTCCTGTTGATGTTTCTTTTCCACTCGATGCTAATATGGCACCAAACATGGCCGGTGTGCACCCATTGGAAATAGAAGTGTGAAATTAATAGCCAAAAATAAAGTCGTGAAACAACTCTGGAAAGAGGGATAACAGTGAGAACCCAGAGGGATGTAATTTACTGAGCCTGAGTCAGTATGCTGGCAAGGAGCTCTGTGCCAGAGCCAAATGAATCAGGTTCGCTTTCAGTCTGTGCTGGCACCGCAATTATTTTGGTGTAACCATGGGTAGAAGGGGCATGTATTTGGGAAGCATTATTGGACAGACAGTGAATTTAGACACCCTGATGTGTCTGCTATAACTGAACCGGCTTGTGCTATTTTAACATTAGATGTACTGAAAGAAGTAAAAAAGGGAAAATGAAATATGATGGCGTGTCAGGTCAGAGCCTCTTCTGAGAACCTCTTCAGGGAGGTTGTTCCTCACATGAGCTGAGTCTGGCTCCTGCAGGTTTTGTTTATCTCTGCCTCATAATGGGGCTGGAATAGACATTGTTGCAGCTCATAGACAAACACCTTGAGATAATATTTCCAAGAAAAAATGCATCTGACATTTTTTTTTAGATCCTCAAAATTTGCAGCGCATATTCAGCAGCTGTCAAGACACAGCGGACCCAGCCCTTGCTGCGCCCACAGCATTGCTGATTAGAGCAGAGTCTGCCCAGAGGAGCAGGGATGCCACTGGCCCCTTTGGGATGTCACAGGTTGCTATAGACTTCTGCGCATAGATTTTCATAGCTCTGGGTGACCTCAGGAACCCACTTGTGTGCTATTCTCACAAAGTGCAAAGATGAATTTGGCACCTGAAACGCATCAGCATTGCAGCTTAAATGCCCATTCAGCAAAGTCCTAAAATACATGTATTTCTTTGACCCTGTGCTCAAATCCTGATTGCATAAACAGCCATCAGGAGGATGTACAACCTTGCCCAAGTGTTATACTGAACTGGGCCTTTTAAAGTCTGCCATTAACTTCTGGGGATTTTGGATCAGGCCCCAAACAAGCTGAAGGATGAGTTTGGAAAACATTTATGCTGGAAAGACCTTCATATCTTAGGATTTGGCCAATTGCCACAGTTTGCTGCTGCAGACATTCTCTTCTCCTATTTATTTGTTTTTCTGACTTAAAAATTATCCATCAAAAACACTGCTTCAGTGTTCAGCAACAAATGCAAAATGCTGCCAGCACCCTCCAGATGTCAAATCTGAGTACATGCTTGTGCTTGTGCTGGCTAAGAAAGAAACCCGGCAAATCTTTGTTTATCTGTTTCCCACCTGTATCATCACGACAGTGATCTAAAGCCGGGGCAGATGCACATAGCCAGCAGAGACACCCGCTTACGAAATGAACCTATTTTTAACAAGCTTGTTTCCATGCTGCAGAGGAAACAAGGGATTTAATATGAGCTGCTTGATGTGGGGTTCGCCGTATGGTTTTCCCCACCCTTGTTGGGATGAGCCTGCCTCATCACCATGCTAATATACCTCCTCTTTCCCTTGCGCTTGGCAAGCTTTCCCAAACGCTCATCACACGCCTCGGGCAGCCGGCCAGCCTACCTGTCTGAGAAAAACAGACCTGCTTTTCCCTGCCGCGCCCCGACCTCGAAGGATGATAACCCGTTGGCAAGAAACGTCGGCAATAACTGTTTGGAAAACGCACGCCCGCCAAGTTTCACACGCAACTGGCTTTCTGCAGCGCGTCTGCCGGCCCTCGCCCGCCGTGCGGCACCGGCGCCTCGCTCCTGCTCTGCAGACCGGGGGCATTTGTGGGATAGAATATGAAATATTTCGGGTGGGCATCCTTGCTTAGGGCGCTCCTGTGCTCAGCTAAGCGAAGGCGATGGGTACCCTGGCCGGCCCGCCTGCATCCCCACCTTGGGGAACCTGGCGTGGCTCCGTGCCGTAGCGTGAGCCACCCCATCACACGGGACCGACCACACCATCCTTTCCCACTCCAGGAAAGCTGGTACTGGAGCTGGGGACGTGGGAGGACATTGTTTCCCTAGCAAAAAACCCCAAACCTTTTGGCTAATGAGTAGGGAAAGCCTGGATGGTGGTTAAGTGTCAGAGCACAGCACCGTGTTTGTGTTATATTTTTATTTGTTTCTCTTAGGTAGCACCTAGAAGTCCCAAGCAACATGTCTCCCGTGTTGAAAACAGAGCCACAAAACTAATATGTTTGCTAAATAAGTAAATCCATGCAGCCAGACAAACATTAGGAAAACGTCACTGTTGAAAAAGTCACATTTACAAAAGAAAACTCCCTCCTCCACCCCAAATTAGGATAGTATATTTTGAGTGAATCAAATTAAATTGCTGTTTGGGTACAGCCCCAAAAATATTTGCTATGATCTTACACCAGTTCAATTACTTAATCCAAACACCAGGTAATCAGCAGGGAGTTGGACTGTATCTTTTCACTGGGTGGAGAAGTAACTTGTTCCTTGATTTGTCTCTTTGATTTCAACAAGGCAAGTCAAACAATAATATGCTACTTGGTATGACTGAGCATGTGACAAACACCCTGACTTTCCATTGTTGTGGAAAACAGAATCCTAAACTATTTACAAAAAAACAGCAGAAATAATCAGGCATATTTAAAAAAAAAAAAAAACACACTCTCCACTTCCAGTCTTCCAAAATGTTTACAAGCTATATTTTGTAGATTATAACTTCTTTTACCTGAATAAATAGTGGGGAAATTTATTACAGAATGTAGATAAACATAGATTTTGTATATTTTAGGGAAAAAAGATATTGTAGAAATTTCAGATGCTTGACATTTTTATAGGCACGACCTTAAGACAACAAGTTGCTTATTTTAAAACAGGGCTAATCTGTGCATAAACTAAGGAGCAGATTTGTAATTTATTGATATGCTTCTGCCAGCTAAGAACTGGTTTTCATTACTCTCTTGACTCATTCCTCCAATCATCATTGTTTTCTTTCAGCAATATTTTATATTAAAATGTGTATATTTTTCCCCTTAAAAGAAAGGTTAAATTTCTAATTTCCTTCTGCTCTGTAGCAGAGAAAAACAGGAAAAAAAAAAAACCTTCTTTCAGAGTGCTGTATTGTTCAGCCCACAGATTGAATATAGAGCATAGGACATGTTGAATTTTACAAACATACACTATGCAGCGCAGCTTTTAGCTATTGTAAATGCCAGGTAGATTGTATCATGCACTGTGTCCTGCTAGTCACTTCCTAATTGCTATGAGAAATGAAGGGCAAATGTGAATTAAGGCATGCAATCTGCAACAGTTAATTTAGGCACAATTTAATTTAATTTGTATACAAAGTCAAAGGCTTCTTCAAGCTTAGCTTCAATATAATGCAGGCACTGAGGAAAGTTTGGGGGGGGGGGGGAACTATAGGCTTTTCTTAGCTCTATTTTTTCTTATCTGATTCATGCAGCATCAGAGAAAGCCACACCCTAGAAGCTGCAGGCTTCGCTGCCGAGGCTGATTTGCAGCTAGCAGAGCACAGTAAAGCAGAAGCAGAATACAGAAAAGTATAGAAAATGTAAGCCCACCACTGGCTGGAGATCCTGGCCAGTTAGGAAGAACTAGATGAAAGCAGTCACACATCTTGGTAGATTATGGTGGCACAGCAATAATAAGAGAGGAAAACTTTGTCTTTTCAGAGGCTCCCAGTGCAGAATCAGTCCCAATCCAGATGCAGAGACGGAGACTGTGAGATTCTGTGCTGCAGGAGGAGTGCAGCTAGACTGAAACTAAATGCTGACACACTGCTTAGCCCCCCGGCGAATATACATCCTCGAATGCCAACCAGATTCTTCCGGACTGCCCTGCATTGCATTATGCCTGAGTGATCATTGCTTGCAGCACTGAAGCTTCAGGTCACTGCAGAGAGAGGGAAGGAGTGATGTAGACGTTCCCAGAAGAGACCAAAGACACTTAGGGAGATTGATGAAGGATGCCCGGGCTGCCTGGCGGCCCCGATTGGCTGCTGCGCTCCTGGAGCTCGAGTTGAGAGGGCAAACTGATACAGAGAGCGCAGCAGCCTCCTGGCGAGGGAGAGCCAGCCAGCAGAGCCCCAGGGCAAATGGGGCTTGGAAATGTCAAGGTGAGTTTCTGCATGCCTCCCTGCAAAAGTGTAGGTGAGGTGGGCAGGAGGGGGAGCAAAGCCCAGGATCTTCCCTTTCCTGCTAGGCAGGGTCTGATCCAAAGCCCCCTGAAGTCAGCAGAGGGAATCCCACCCATCTGCCAGTGCTTAAAAATTACATGCTTAAACCCCTGTCTCCTGACAGAGGAAGGGGTTTGGGGCACATCCAGAGAATGGACTTCAGGTCATGGTCATGTACTTACCACCATTAAGGAAGAATAAGATCCAAGTAAAATTTATATGAAGATCTTTACTGTTGTACTTATGATAATGCTCAGACATTTATGCAATGCACATCATACAAAGACATCCTCTTGATCTTTAATTACTAATTTTTACAAAATATAGAAATGGTGCTCCCCATTCTAAATGCAACCAGCCCCAGGCAGAAAACAGCTGCTATTCAATAATTCTCACTATGTCTAATCCAATGCCTGCACAGCTCAGTGGGACCAGTTTCCATAATCCCAGTGGGAGCTGAGTGGAAATCAAGAGCAGTCAATGCGAGCCAAAAGGTAAATACTGCTAAGGCACTGAATTTACCCTTACTGTCTCCCCTGTTCCTGTTTGTAAGTATTGTAGTGGTATTCTTAATGAGGATAGGATAGGAAGGGGCTTCAAAACTTCATGCTAGAGCTGGATGATAGCAGTGGCCCTGTGACTGGCAACTCATGGTGAAGGAGGCAGCAGGTGTGGCTGTACTGCTTCCAGCACCCGGGTTAGCTTGTCCCCAGTCCTCACTTCATCTCAAAGACATATCCCTCATGACATCAGTTAGCCGGTCGCATTCAGGACTGCAGGATTCAGTGCCTCGAAGAGCAAAGGAGAGCTGACTCCCAGAAGAAGTAAGGTGTATGTCTTCCTGAGGGTGGGTTCAACTCCCATGACTTTAAAGGTCTACAGTATAAACATCTACACTTTGGGTCCCGTTACAGTCAAAGGACTACAGTCATCTAACCAATGAAGTTGTTTAGAGATTGTGCTTTAGATCTCATTGTCTATATGGACCATACAACCCACAGTCTTGTGTCCGTGACTGTAGACTCCTTGAACTGCCATGGGAGACTAGATGCCAAGCTTAGACGTAGAGACCTACATTGCAGATACCTTGCAACTGTGGTTAGGTGAGATGAATTCCAGCTCTGGTGTTTCTGGGTTTGTAGATGGCAGTGATTGGCTACTGCAGAGGATCTAGCGATGGGACCAAAATTTATGTTAAATGTGCCAGCCCAGATTAAGAAACTGCCTCAGTGCTGGACCAGTCCTTGTGACAGACATAGCCTTCACTACGTGATGGGAGTGTAAAGTGACAAGTGCTCTGCTTGTGTGAGTCCCTTACACCCACCTGGACCTAAACAGGGCTTGAGAAGAGGGTATTCACTATCACAGCACAGCCTATCCATGTACTGCTTGGATAGGAGCAGTAGTAGACATTTATTTTCTAGAAGCTAATAAACGTTTTGCTGGAGTATTATTTTCCCAGGATTTATAGTGTACGCTGCACTCCAGAATTGAAAACCAATGGTGCATGTGAACCTTCTCTCTGCTACCTGTGTCTTGTGGCATAAAACCTTGGATGGCAGAGCTAGTCTACGATCCCCCTGCTTGTCACTGAATACAAGGACAATGAATCAGAAGACATAGTGAAGTGACTCAGGGATTCTCTGTGTGCATAGGATGCGTGGTTCCTCTATATTTACAGAACCAGCTGATCAGAAGAGAGCAGTGAGGCATCTGACAAGCAGATTATTCTTAGTGCAGCAGAGGAAGAAAAACCCATGTGTTGTTTCCTATTGTTGACAGGTCTTTACAAATTATGCCTTTGAATGTACTGAGCTATTTAGTGAAGATGACAACAGTTCCAGTAAAAATGCACATGCAGGCACGCGCGCACACACCCCCACACACACACACAGAGGAGGACAGCTCAGCTTATTTACTCATTATCCACTTATTTACTCATTTCAGCCATATGTTTTCACCTACAAAGCCAAAATACTTCTTGTAGCAGGTCCTTTTTTGGTTAGCTTTATATTTGTCTCTGATAACAGTAGTGAATTCATGCAGAACTCAGAAAGTTTGCAGTATAAGGAGTGCAACAATACGTCACCATCCAGCACAGGAAACTAGCAAGGCAGGATCTGGAAAAAATCCATGACTAGGGACGAGATCCAAACAAGGTTTTGGAGCTTAAAGCATGACTTATGCAGAAATTAGTCAACGTTGTCCAGCACTGTGGTCCCAAACATGACAGCTCTCTGCTCAGGCTGCTGTCTAATACTGAACAGAACGACGCTGTGGAGGCACCTCATTTTGTTGCCCAAGAGGTTGGGTCTGCTCCTGCATATGCCCACAGCTGTCCTGGGAGAGATGTTCAGTGTCTAGCCTCTCTCTGCTGGATCTGCAGAGATGTTTTGTTGGCAGCTGTCCTTGGAGCATACGTTCTCTGAACTAGCAGGTTTGGGTTTGTCAACATGCAGTGATTTAGGGTGGTGCCCACCTTTATCATAATAATCTAGTGTATAGAGCACTCGCCTGGAATGTGGTTGGTTCAGGTTCAGTTCCCTCTCTGTTTTGAAAGGGTTCAAATCCACATCTTCCATATCCCGGAACAACCAGAAATGTGAATAAAGAGCAGCACTGGGTCTGGGAAAGCACTTTGTCATAAGGCCATTACGAAATCTCTGGGGCTCTTGACTGCTGATCATACTCCCTGTTTCTGACTACAGAGGAAGGCAAAATGACAACCCCTTTACAAGGGAAATGGTGAGGAATCAGTAGCTCCTCCCCAACGGACCAGATGCACAGCTACCACAGCGGGTAGTGGCTGAAACGTGCGGTTGTCTGAGGTTTTGATGAAAGGGAGCGAGACTTGGAAATGGCACAGTACATATCTAGCTGCACGTAGTGGACTCCAGCATGTTTAGTTTGCGTGTCCTGGCTACACAGAGCCGGATTATTAGAGTATCTCTACTGTAGCTGCACAACAAAACGGAGACCTGCCAACCAACCTCTGCAGCACCAAAACTTGGCTCCCTCCTTCCTGCGTTCTTGACAAGCGTTTTCAACCTGTGAATAAAGCTAAAGCTACTTTTCTGTAAACATGTTCTTCCCCTGTAAGATGCAAATGCCTCAGCCTCTGAAAACGTCCTCTTTTCCATTGCACCTCACTATGTGTAACCAGGTAGAGGTGCCCTGCGGGCTGGCGGCTTGGGTCTGATGGCCACAGCGCAAGCATGTCATGGAAACATCGACAGATGACAGAAGAATAGGGAAAAGCAATTGCAATATGCTAACGCTCCCTTGTGTACCGCCAACAAGAATAAGATAAAAAGACAATACTAGACCTTTCTTGTGACATGTCATACCCGCAAAGGGTTTGTGCTGGGGAAAGAAGGGCTGTGCCCTTCTCTGGAAGAACAGCCCTGGGTGTGAGCGTCCCAGTGGGTTGTGGTTTGGGAACATCATACAACTGCCTGTCCCAGGGCCTTTTTCCACTTGCTGTGTAGTCATGCTGCTCTGTATTCCTTCTCTGCTTGTCACAATTTTACTCTCCTAGCCCAAGCTGAGTTGGCCATGATATGACAGAGCTGCAAGGCTTAACCAGGCCAGATTGAGCAATGTCACAGAATAAGGCAAAACTGCTGTGCATTAGGAGGAGGTTGGTGGCACGTTATTTCTGTTTCCCTCCAAGTCTACAAAGATCTAGGAGGGAGGTATTGGTGGAGTTATGTTTGTGTGTCTAAAGATGGGATTAACTGAAGGGTCTTTACTTTTCTAAAAGGAATGTGTTTAGTTTTAAGTTAATTTTCGAGGATCCCTTTGTAGTTTCTGGGAAGAAAAATGCACCTCCGAAGGGAGATTCCTTTTCCTGTCTTCAGCACCAGGCACTGAAGACACACATGTCTCTCTAGCTCTGTACAGGGAGCCTGGAATACCATTTCAGTCTCATTGCTCTATTTCATTGCTTATACTTGGGTGCACAGTGCTGTTCCAGCCACCTTAAGGCATTGGAGGCATTTGCATAGGGATAACAGAAATGGCATGGGGCTCAGAGCAAACCTGTGTCCTTCCAGAGATGCCCGAAGAGACAAGGCAGAACACTGTGAACATCTCAAAGAGCACTAGACACCTATGTTTGGGCAACTGAACCTAGCCCAAGAGATCTAACTTTTGGATCATTAAAGCTGGGTGAACACAGCCATTCTGGGTCACATTCACAGATTCACAACTGGATCTTGACAATTTGAGTAACTGGATGATGGGAATTGTTCTGTGTGGCATATTTATCTTTCTGTGTTCATTCTTACTTCTTTGGTTTGATTTCCTCTTTCCCTTGTGATTTTTTCCAAATACTGAAACACCTGCAAAGTTGACTCCTTAAGGGAGCTCGTGTTTCTGTTCTCTCCATTTGTGCTTACATGGTAATGAGGCCTTCTTGTTAGATACTTCCTTCTTTAGCCACTTGATCTATTTCATTTCAGGGACAAGGTTCTTCCAGCGTGGTTTATCATCTTGGCCCTGCACACCCTGTTCCCTCTGTATTGTTCCTGGCAGCCCGCTAAGCAGGAGCACAATGGCAGGGTGAGACCACAGTACACAACGGTTGCTCACCTGCATTGGTCAGCGTGCACCTGATCTCCCCTGCAGCCAGGAGATTTAAAACTTCACAGTGAGGTCACAGTCTCATCAAAAGTAAAAATACTAGCAAGAGTTTGGGTTAGAAATCTACTTCCTGGAGGTATTTATTACTAGCAATTTCTCAAAGTTTTGGCTAGGCCAGCCCTCACCACATCTCCATACGCTAATGTGTTTGAATGACTTTGCCATAGGTCAGCGGCAGTATGTTAGGGAGAAAGAATTCCAGCTGTCTTCTTACTTTGCAGCTTTCATACCATTGAAAGGTTAATGGGGCCAAATGCCTCCCTGATCCTTGAATATATGGGGAAAACACAGAGAATACAGTTAGCCCTTTGAAACTTAGAGCTGGAAGAGGACTGATAGGCCACTTGCATCTGTTCTCAGAGGGGCTGGCTGTGTGAGGCGAGCAGTATCGTCTCTAACACTTCAGCTGCTCCGTGTTGGTACATTGCTTAAGTGAGAGAACCTCCTTCGTTTCCACTGTACCGGATGTCACTGTCACTCTGCATTTTTACTTTACCAGGTTCCATAATTTTCCCCCAGACTTCTATTCCTGCATTCCTCTTCTGTATTTGCATTCTAGCAGTGAAATTAATATCCTTGTTCTTGTTAAGGCCCTGATCCTTCTCTCCTTCTTCCTTGCTCTAAAAGAGAGGTTTCCTGCATTTGTTAGCACTAACCCCGAATTGCTGATTACCAGTCAGATGGTGCTGCTATTGCATATGCAAATACAGAAAATGTGTGGCATGAGATTTTTCCACTAAGGTCTACTGGAGCCAGCAAGGAGCTGCACTGTCCTGGGACACTTGTTCCCGCTGCCACGCCTGACAGAAGGTTCACACAATCTCTCCCCAGCCTCCCCCCCTGCCTCCTTCAATGGCTTCCTGAAGTCTGCCCATTTTTATTCACCATGATTCTTTTGCTCAGTCTGGCCAGTTCAGCCATTTGAGGTCCAATGTATCAACCTGCAGTAGGGCTTGCTGCAAAGCCTCTTGAATTACCGATCATCTGATTTGCTATAGCTGCCTCTGTTTTTTAAGGATGTTTTATTCAGCTTTCTAGATTCTAAGGCATTTTAGTCTCTGTGGCAGGGACAAGTTCCAGTGACGCCTGCCACCTGACTTTTGTCCACTGAGTTATGCAGTTTCCTGAGTTATGCAGTCTCCTTCGTTGGTAACATCCAGCTTGGCACTTTCTCCATGTAAAAATCTGCTTAGGTAGCTGGTCTGATCACATATGCAAAAACCTTTTCTGGCACAAATGCAATATGAAAGTAAAGCAACAAAATTCACTCAAACCAAATGGGTATCATTCATTTCTGTCATACTGAAGGTCTTGCAGCTCTAAGCAGTACTGCAGGAACAGGGTGGAAAACTCAGAAGCAAATTCAGAAGTTGCCTGAAACTGTTCTTACTGTACCTGTAGGCATGCAAAGCTGATAATTGTGCATGGAAAAAATGGATGCAAATGAAAATGCATTAAAATCTTTTGCTTGAAATAAAAAAGGTACGCTCAGTTTCCCCCTTCCCTGCCCACCCCCCTCTCTTTAAATGTCTGTAGTCTTTTCAGGTGCTGGAGTTGTGCATGTGCAATATCCAAAGTGCACACACAAGTCAGCACATGGTGCCTTGCTGCAGCCCCTAGGCAGCAAAGGAGCCTGGGTGCACTGATCTTCAGCCTGCACAATCCAGGTGCATGGAAAAGACTGAACTTTTCTAAATTTGGGCTGCCTGTTTACACTGCTCTCTAGCCTGAGATCAGCCTTAGTCACCTGCAGTGATGCTACTTTGCTTGGCTGAGTGAAGATGCCAGAATACGGGTACAGATTTGCAAGGATCTTGCTCTCTGCACGTGTACACAAGCTGTGTACAAGGTGTATGTTGGCACCTCTTCGGGGCAGGGCAGGGGGACAGTGTCCGGTGAGCATGTGGTCTCTGTAGGGTCACATTTTGATGTCCTGACTCAGCCGTTCCTTAGGCAAAGCTCCACTGAGCAGCTATGTAAAGCCATTTAGACACTAGACTTCTCAGGATATTTCAGTATCTGACTCGAGCTGAATAAGGATTGAGCAAAACCTGTAGAGGCTGACCCCCTCCATGGTCATTATTTGTAAAGACCCTGGCTTTTGCCACTGATATAACTTGGCCCTCTGTACCTCAACTTTTGTTGGAGATTTTCTATTATTGCTCTTAGTGAATTTCACAAGATCTCTGCTCTCTGTTTTTCTCTGCTCTCTGTTGTAGCCTCCTCCTGATCAGCCTTTAGGCAGAGATCAAGCCTTGTGCAGAAAACAGATTTCCATGGAAAAGACCTAAGCCAATCACAGGTTTAACTTCGTGGACTGTAATCAAATTATAGTAGCGCAAAAGTGCAGTACAAGTATTCCTAGTAACATATATTCACTTTCAGGCCTCTCTTTTGAGACAGTCACATATAACATCTCAAGTTTTTTGGCCAGAAAGACTCTTTAAGTTAACGTTCTATTAAAAGAACTTTGAATGGTTCATTAAAATGTATCTGAATTTTTCTGAGTGAAATATATCAAACTCAAATATATCAAACCTTTCATTTTTATAAGAAACTACCAACTTCCTGTAACTTATCATGTCCCATTATGAATATAGGTCATTTTTCTCCTTCTATCTCAGGCCTTTAAGTCCTAGAAAATCAATTACAGAAATTTCTTCCCTTTCTCGAGGAGACATTTTTCACAGTTACTTTGCTTGGGCTATGAAGAAGTACTGTAAGCCTGGGAAAATGCCCATGGTAATCTAAAATACGGCAGTTTTCTATAGATCTATTTCCCAATTTTCTCTTTCTAGCAAACACCAGTGCAGAAAATCCTCTTCTTCCACAACGGTCAAATCGACACCTCTCCGTTAACCAGGCAATAAGAAATGATCTGTTGGCTACCCGGGTGACATGCATTACCCGGATAAAGAGGTAGGACTGTAAAAGGACTTAGATGTTACAGGATTGAGCATTTCAGGGTTTTACCTTGTGTGCTTCCCTATCTAGCTCTGGCTTGAGCCCTAAGTTCCTATGCAGGACATAGAAAGAGCTCGACATATATAAGTGAGATTCACCTAAGACAACAAGGAGTAATTACCTAAGTTAGCCTGCAGAAAATGCCGAGAGCAGTAGGGACCTTCAAAGAGATGCAGACACTTAGCTCTGAGCTGTAGAAGTACCTGCTTATGCCTTGGAGTTGTAACCATGAGCTCTTTTCTGGAGATAGTGTCCAAGCCACCCTTTTCTCACAAAACACAGCTGAGGAGGTGCACTTCTCCCTTTGCATGCACTGGCACAGTGCTTAGAGGACTCTTCCAGTAGGCGGCAAGCTGAAGTGCACTTCCCTCCGTTTCCTGGAGAAGAGCCCCTGAAGGCGAACTCTCTCACCTTAGAGTGCCTGTTATAAGCATTGGCTATGCAATGGAAAATTGCTATGGTAGAAAAGAGGCACTGTGCCCTACACGAAAACGTCCTTTGGCCAAGCGGTGAAGGGGCTTGAACTGGGTTCTGTTATGTCTGGAAAAGTGCTTTAGCTGGTGGGTACCACTTCTTGTGTGTTGTCAAAGGCCCTGCTCCAGAGCTTGGTCCACTGAATCAGCTTTGCTATTTGTAGAGCGCATCGTGACTCATCTCTGCAAACTCATCTTTCACGTGAGAAAGGCCTTTTAACCCAAAGTTTCATGTATTATGAGTATTATGCTGAAATCTGCCCAGTCCAAGTTTTCTAATAGGTCTTCTCTATCTACTGAAGATGTATGTGGCACTTTTGTAATGCTTGCCACTCCATTAGCCTTTGTTCCATCTGCTCTGTCACTCAGCCTCATCCATACCGGGACTGTTCCCCTCATTTCCAAGGCTGGCTTTGTTAAAAAAAGCCTTTTGTTTCGGTATGAGTGAGTTCATAACCGGTGGCTCACAATCCACCCAGCCATCTTTGTTCCCCATCAGCTGCATTCCCAAGGGGAGCACTCAGGAGGTGACAACGAGCTCGGGCCCTTTTGAGTGTTATGTGACCGCCACGCTCTAGTGCTAGCTCTGTGCATGCACAGTTCATGCAGCTGTGGTAATTCCTCAGTGATCAGACAGGGAAGGCTGATGGTTTGCTTTTGCTGTGTTTACATTTTATGCTTGGCCTGTGCCTAGCAGGTGACAGGCAGGGTTGAGCAAAGCACCCAGTTGGCCAGATGAAAAGTGCACTAATGAACAAAACGGTGGTGAAAGTTATATGTGAGTTAAGCAGAAACCATCCTTAGCGGCTGGGGATTATAGAAATATCTATCGTACCTCAAGTAGATCTCTGTTATGGTTTAGGCCAGTGGCTTCCAAGGTGCTAATGTTTAAGATATATAGAAGCAAATTCATTTCTTCTCAGGACTCCTTTGCTGAGGTGACAGGAGGCCTGGGCATTGGGACATCAGTCATTAAAAGTCCTCTGCTGAGACCTAGGGTCAGACCTTCCCATCGTGGATCACTAAATACACAACAACGTCACAGCTCTGGTGTCCCTCTCGGCACATCTCCCTGAGTTGGGGGCGGGGGGGGGGGACTCACAGTGTGGACGCCACATTCCCACTGCTGATCAGGCTGGGAGGGGACTCCCAGGAGGGCTGGGAGCAGCAGAGGGGCCGGGAAGCTGCTCCGAGGTGCTGCTACCAGCCGCTGGCCATGGCAACCACCAGCTTACGCTACTCACCTAGAGAGCACCCAACGCATAACACAGGTCAGGAACTGCTCACGATTTCTGTGCATTGCCTTTGTCTCTGCAGCAGGGTCTCATGGCTCTCTAAATGACACTGCTTCATAAACAAAAGCATTCTCTTGGTTCCTTTATCATTTTCTGAGCAGGTATATTCGTCTCCCTCCTATCTGTGGCTGACAGCCAGTGCATGTATCTATGCAGGAAATCTGCCTTGAACAGCATGTGAACAACGCTGCCAAGAAATGCATTGCTGGTCCCCACAGACACCAGCAGATAATGTTATAATGAGTTTTCCTTGGGAGGTTGAGTTGTATGTGGTGCTTCATATCCAAAAACCTGAGCGCTTTCGTATTGCACAGTAGTTCTGCTTTGGGAGGGAAGGAAAGTGCTTGAGGCACTTAGTCCCAGATAGCCAGAGATCTCCCTGCAGGACTGTTTTGGTGTTGCAACTTCCTCAACATCTGACTGAACTGCTTCTTGTTGTGCTCTCTGGGCTCTATCATGGTGGGGAGAGCTGTGACTCAGATGGGATTGGATATTCAGAGCGCTGCTTGGCTTTCTGGAGGCCAGAGTCCTGCTGCAGGGAGTGCTGCAGGCTGCTCCATGCATGTGAGAGGAGGAGGATTACAGCTTTTTGCTATCTCGTTCTGTAACCGCACATCAGATGACTGACTCCAGCGCCGACTTGGGAACTGCAGTGCCGGCCATTGATCTCTCTGGGTGGGACTGCCACATCTTAGATGTCTGTAAAACCCTTTGCACTCTGGGAGCTCTCCCAGGGAGGAGCAGAGAGCGTTTTTCTTTGCGTTTAAAAGCAGGGAGGCCGTAGCCTGAAGTCCTTAAGGAGATTTCATGTGGCCTTTACTCCAGCCTCATGCCAGTGGTGGGAGTCACGCCTCCTCCAAGCCCAGGCCTCCCCTCCTTGCCCACTGGGTGAGAGCCTCTCCTCTCCACTTGGGATGGGGACCAGCAGCTGTCATGGGATTATTGCCCCAGACCCTCAGAGAGGTGAGAAGCAAGGTTGGAGGAGGGAGAGGCCCAGAAAAGGCAATCCAGTTGCCCACCAAGGTTTGAACCGTGGAGATCTGGTTCCTTATAAGGCAGGGGCCTTTTGGCTGTGCTGACGGTATTTCTTTATTTTGTATGTGTTGTACCTCTGCGAAGTGATAGGGCGATTATGCCTCAGTTACTGCCAGGAGGGATTTACGGCTTCAGGCAGGAACAAGGTGAGGAACAGTCGCCCTGCCAGAGCACATGAACATGCAATCAGCTGAAGCGTTTGCTCATCGGCTGCCACAAAAGCTTTGGATGGTGTCCAGCGCTGCTGGTAACAGGAGCCTTCGCCTCTGCCAGGCCCGCTCTGCTCAGCGTCACCTCCGGGAGCAAGGCAGCGAGGAGGGTTTGCAGAGACGGCTTGTCTCCTCCTTGGTTGGCCCAGTACAGTAGGGCACTGTCTTCCAGAGAATAGGGACAAAATTCAAACACACAATGCTCCCATAATCAATCTCCCTAGGAAAATATCGTGCACGGAAGTGAACGCTGAACCAAAAGGTGATCTCAAACGCAAAAATGGTCACATAATCAAAGTACGTATACACCTTAAGAGTGCTATATGGTCATGTATACACCTGTAAGAGTGCTATACGGTCAGGGAGAGAGAAGGTAATTCCTGTACTCTAGGAGGTAACAGGGGATTTTCTGCCTCCATAAGAAATAACCTCCTCATCCCCATGGAAAATGAGGATACCTCTGCCCCATGTCCAGCACAGGATAGAACCTTGTAGAGATTTTTGAACCTTCAGGCAGAGACTCTGTAACTGCTGTGCTTGAACAGAGCCATTCCAATACATCCAGCCAATACATTGGTTTCTTCACATTGATCATCAGTGGCTGACATTGCCACAAGGAGTACACATGAACTGGAGGAAGAAGGTTACCTGTCAGTAGGATAGAACTAGGTGATCTCCGTGCAAGGAGAACCCAACATCCTGCTGAGATCCACCACTTTGGATCCTTTCCTGAAGACAGAGGTGGACCCAATTTTTTTCACAGACCTCATCAGAGCTTGTTTTTTCTCTTTACGAGCAAGTCCCCATTCCTCCTCTTCAGTAACTACCCAGAGGCTGGAGCTGTGGCCCAAGAAGTGGGTTGAGTTGGTGAGTGAAGGGATTCAAATCCAATCTTACTAAAAAGTTAGTCTGGCTGGGGCTAGTGAGTCTTCTTCATCACTCTTGCTGAAATTGGTTCTGCTATTCAGTAAAGAACTTAAACCCTGATCAGCTAGAGAGAACACCAGAGGAAATATGGCTGTAACTTAGTGGTCAGGGTATGCAGGTTGCTGCCAAACTGTGTTATGCATTCTGCATTAAATATTTAGCAGATAAAATAAGAAAATGTGTTTTGGGAGCAGAGCTCTCCTTCTCCTAGGCCTGGACTGCTAAAACTACAAAGTCATCATTTTCCCCCTGCTGCAGATGATCTGAGGTTTCTTTGCATTCTGGAATCAGAAAAAAAAAGCTGAAAGCTGAGAGTGTCCTGTGAGAGGCAACTTGCAAAATATTTCATTGTGAATATCAGAATAGCATTATCAAAACACTGCTTTTCAGGGAGGCTATGGATTTTTGTTCTGTTGGCTTTTGAGTTATTCTATGGTACAAGACACTACTATAAAACAAATGGAGTGAAATACTCTTGTTTCTAAGTTGCCCCACCGCCATGTAGAATGGACATTTTCCCCTCTCTCCTTGTCTGTTCTGTTTGGCTGTGAACCCTAAGCAGTCGAAGGCACAAAGAAATCCCACGCCTCGATGCTAGAATTGGCTACATCCAACTACAGTGCAGGGCACTTTTTTAATAGCAAAGATAATTGCCCAGAGGTGTTGCTGAGAGAGGCTGTGGTGGCTTCCCTACTGCTTTAAGCCCTTAAATAAAGACTGTTGTCTTTGGAAAGTCTAAAGGTTACCTAGCATTTATCATAAAGTATGAGTCAGCACATGGGCATGAAGAGAAGGAGAGAAGGCGGCGCAGGACTGGGCAAGACTGGAGGCAGAAGAAGGGAGGGATCACAGAGGTTAAGCTACAGTTCAAGGAGGCGAGCATACAGCTAACGGGGGACAGAGACAGACTCTTAAGAAGGGAGAAGACACTGGAAAATAACATAATTTGGCTCTGTCATTTGGCTTCTCCTTTTTTTGTTTTAAAGGAAAATATAGCCTCTTCTGTGTAAATCTGTGTTGACCCTGCTCTGAACCTCGGCGTGTGAACAGATACTATCTGGGGCCTTGCTTTCTCTTGCTAATAGAGAAAGAAGAGTTGTCCCAGGAGCAGGGGTGGAGGTGAAAGCACTGGCGATACTGAGACATGGCTGGAATAACTGCGGGTGGGCTCGGCCCCTCTTGCACACCTAGCGACTGCTGCCACGACGTGAGTGCACCTTTCCCATCCGCAGCGCAGTGCTGTGTGTTTCATCGGTAATTCGTTTTGCGTGGTTAACTTGACATGATGTAACCCCTGTCCTCATGACTCAGCACACCAAATATAAGCATCAAATGACTACAGAGTCATCTGATTTGCAGAAGCCTCACTTATAGCAGCTCCTTACAGTGCAAGCAAAGTATCTCCGAGCCAGCCAGAGGAGCACAGATTAGAGAGCTAATGAAAGCAGATTTAGGGGAAGACTTTCCTAGTCAGGCCTGTGAAACAAACTGCTTTCATCTGCTAAGCAAACTCGTTCTGCCGTGCTTTTTGTTTTTACTTTTCCACTTCAGTTTCCACCTCTGCACCAGGCCTCTCGAGAAGCTGAGCTGCAGTAATTAAAGCCACCTAAGGAATGATCTAGCAAGGCTGTTTAAAACCAAGTGAAAAAGAAAGCTGGCTGAGAGCTAGGCGTTGGAAGTAAAATTTTCCGCCAACACAGCGTAAAAGCAAAAAAAAGCTCCTGGGCCCTATGGTTCTGCTGGCGGCAGGATTTGTATGCAGTATCTCTGCCCAGCTTTCCCTTTGCAGGGGCCACTGGCTTTTGTGAGGAATAGGTGGTCAGAAGCTCCTATGGGGTGTGCAGTAAGTTGTTCACACACAACTTTTCTCTATTTTTTTTATTTTATAAGTTGAGCCATACCCCCCTAATATTTTTCTTAAAAGAACCTATGTATTTTACCCTCCACTCCTGTAAAAATGCTAGATTTTGTCAGTGCCTTGCCAAGGGCTGTGAGTAGTTCAGTCTAAGAGACATTCCCTAAATTACTGCAACTAAAACTATAATCAAGGGAATGTCCCAGGAACTGAACTTGGGTTATTTGACTGCAAAACACCTGTTTGATATCACCTGTCTTAAGGCTAGACTAATAAAGGAGATGGAGCCTCTTAAATCCAGAAGTGTAGTGCCACTGACATTCATCCTGCCTAATCCGATCCTCAACAGCACGTACATTTCTCTTTCTGGGTTTGTGCATGGCTACCTGGGTCCTGCAAACAAGAAATAAGAGGGCCCACAAGGCATGCCTGAAACTAGTGATACGCCAAATCACAGGTTCAAATCCCTCCCCCACACAGTACAACCCAAACAGCTCTCCAGCCTGGCCAGTTCCCTCACCTCCAGGCTGTAGGATACTTGGGAGAAGGTTTTTCCTGGAGCAGGGACTGGCACCGAGTGCCAGTCTAACTGGGTGCAACACCAGTCCCTCGTAGCCAAAGAGAAAAGAAACGGCAAAATGGTTTTCTTCAGCTCTCAGGGCTATGCCCAGCCCCATGGTGCAGGAGCACTTCCCCAGGCACCTAGACAAGCATGGGCTGAAACGCTTGGCTGGATCAGAGCCAGACACCTTGTGGACTCGAGTCCTCGAGTCTGGGCATGTCCTTCAATAAATGGACTGGTGCTTGTCCTTAGTAGGGCATCTAATAGCTGAGCTCTTCGTATTTACTGTATCTGCTTGAATCATGGCTGCACCCATGCAATGGCTGCACCCCCTACCTGCGCGTGTGTTGTTAGTGAGTGGTAGATTGCCAGGATTTAGAAAATGCATGAAATTTTTAAGAAAAAAATGCAGACTGGGTGTATGGAAATCCTTTGGTGTCTGGAAATCCATGGATGTTCATACTCTCTCACCCTTTTTATTTGCAAATGTCATGCGAGACATGTGACAATCAGAACCTCTCTGATTTTGTCCATATAAGATAGCTGTTCTTATATTAACAATAATTCCTGCCCAGTTGACATGATTTCCAGCTTCGAGTTCAGGCTTTCCAGAATTCTGTGACAGCCTCCAGGATCGAAGAAGCCTAGCGAAGGTAAGCCACTATTATTGTTTTGTCTTCAGTTGCCTTATTTTTCCCATAGGGAAAAATAATTATAAATACATTTTGTGCCTGGAGGGAGTATATTCTACAGAAATGCCACTTATTACTGTGTTGCATTTCATCTGCAGAGGGGAAAAGCGATGTGAAAATGCCTGGAGGAGCAGAAATGTGTCAATATGATTCTCCTTTTGCTGTGCCTAGAAGAACCTCTTGCAGACAAGAACTTGATAAAAGAGAAGCAGCGCTGAATAAAGAGTCTCAATTAGAGCACTATCAAAAGTAGCACTTGTACAGAGATGTATTAGTTCTCACCCCTCCTTATGGAAGTCTGTGCTAGTATGTGCTTGCTTGGCTTTTTTATAATCTCTCTGTACATCTCCCATCTTGAAGTCATAGCTTTCTTTCCAGCCATCTGCATACAGTTTCAAACACTTTGATGGCTGAAAGCACTAGGTGTGGTCTTGAATAATTGGAAAGAGGAGCTGCAAAGTCATTTCGCTGAGAGGAGGCAGTGGAAATTCCGAATCCTACGGTAAAGGGTTTTTACCTGCACCTAGCGGTTTGCCATCAGTTTAAATGGAAACATCCAATTAGCCCAGAACCCAATAGAAACCTCCAGTATTCGGCAGCTCAGACCCCACTTCTGTAAAGGTCTAAATCTAGAAAGAGAAGCCTCATTTTCAGGACTGCGTTTGGAAAGCAGCCTGAGGACGCGAAGGGTTTTTCTGGGGGCTGGCAGACCCGGTCTGGGGGGTCCCTGTGCTGCTCCGGGTGCCTGCAACCATGGATTGGGGCATGGCCCTGGCTTGTACCAACCAACACGACCCTTGCACAGAGTCAGGTTTTCAAAAAGTATCCCTGAGCGAGGGGCCTTTCCCAGGGGTGCTTGAACTGGGATCTCATGGTATGCTGAGCTCTTGAATCAGCACAGTAACCAGCTGTTTAAAAACAGACAATTTAAAAAAGGCAGTTTTGACATTGCTCGTGTCTTGGTAAGCCCTGCTGGAGCCCTGTTAACAACAGCCAGTTGTAATGGAGAGTGCTTATTCTAGCATGTGCAGATGACCTCTAACTTTTGCCCGTTTTGACAATTCCTGGTCCTTCAGGGCTCAAACAATGTGGAAGAGGCGGTCTTCATCACGTCCCTTCCCTCCCACATGAACATGGGGCATCCCCAAGGACAGGAGGTGGCTCTGTCTACCCTCCCTGTGTGAGATTAGCCTGCAAAAAGGCAGGAGGGAGACTGCCGGAGACTGCATCTGCTATCTCTCCTCGCTGCCAGGGTCCCAGGTAGCCCTTGTACCTGCATGAGAAGCAGCTCAGTTCAGTCCGTCACTGCAGTAAGGCTTTATTTGAACACAAAGATTTTCTTTTCTCATTTTTCCTGCCGCTGTGTCAGTGGCCAGGGCTATGGCCAAGGCAAAGCCCAGCAAACCTTTGCTCTGAGCACTGGAAGGAGGGCTAGCCAGGCCATATCCCAACCTGGAGAGCACAATTTGCCTTGGGAATATACTTGGCAGCACCTGGGAACATCTCCTCTCAATGTGGGAGGGTTTCGCTTCCTCGCCTGGCTGGGCATCGATCGCCCTGCTTCAGACGGGGATTAGGGCTCCTACCAGGCTGGAGGTGAAACTGGCAGCAGCAGGAAGGCCAGGCTTGCCTGGGTGTCTCTCCGGCAAGGAGTAATACCTCCCTGAAGTATTGCAGCGCTGATGGAAACCGAGCTGATTCAGCAAGGCCTGTGTTTGGGATAGTGCATGGTGGCATCACCCCTCTCTGGCCAGACCCTGAGTCCAGCAGTGGTGACTATCTTTGCTGCAGGTCCTTATTCATTCCCTACTTGCCAATGTAGCTGCTTTTCTGTGTCACCAGCCTTGCAAAACCTCTGAAGGGGAAACTCTTGCCGCAGCGCAGCTGGCTGGGAAGATTACGCTGCATGCATGCAGCCGCTGCACGCCGCTGGGGCCCTGCCCCTGCTTTCAGCACCGTGGCTGAGAAAGGGCAGGGCTCATTGATAAAGTAGGGCAGCACGTCGTAAGGCTTAACGGTGCCAACAAACGAAGAGGAAAGTCCTTCCAGGTCTAGTCTTTAACACTGCAGAGCCCGGGCTCGGCTTGTCCTGCCCCTGAGCAGTCAGACTCATGATGACTTCTGAACTCAAGCCTGCCAGCTCAGCTTTTCAAATGCAAAGACAACCAGCCTTTCTGCTGTTAATTTAGAAAAAAGCAGGAACCAGGACAGGCTGGAGCATTGGGAGTCCTTCTCTGCATTGGAGGGGTCCTTGGATGCTGTGTTACATGCATCTTGGCCACATGCACAGAAACATGTGTGTGCATGCATGTGCACACATGCACACATGCACTCCACTTATGGCTTTAGCGGATGGGAACAGAGAGCGCCGCAATGGGAGAAGGTTTCCCAAAAGGGATGCTCAGTCCAGCGTGAGACAGCAGTGAGCAGCAGAGAGGCATCGACACGTGCCGTGAGGGTGGATAAATGTGCTGAGCCCGCCGGGGTGGTGCATGTCCCGCTGTTCACACGGGCACCCATCCAGCACTGCATGACACCGGTGCTGTCGTGGGCAAACGCTCATTCCCCTTGGATGAACAGGGCACCACTCCAGGCAGGCTGAGTGGGACCTGAGGGGCTCTTGACGAAGAATGGGGCTTTAATGAGGCATTTTGCATTCAACCTGCTCTTCCAACCCCAGGCAGGGTTTACAGCATCTGATTCTCCTCTCAGCAGAGCAACATCATCAGCTCTGACTGAGTTATTTCTGATTTAACCCAGCGCAAAACAGATTCTTCTGTCGGGCCATTTATAACTAACCTGTCATAGGGTGCTGTATATCCTACTGTAGGAACGAACGCTGCTGATTTATTGGGTATGCTTCTGCTAAAAAATTACTCGTTTTCATTCGAGGGGAAAAGTAATTTTTTTTCCCTCATTCTCACAAATTTTATCACAGAATCATCAAAAATAAGGGACTTAGGAAAGTCATTCAGCCCTGGGGCTGAGCCAGGACTCACCAAGCATCTAAAATTCCCTTTGACTTTTACTTGGCCCTAAAATAAGGGCATAGCCATATCACAGCACCGCAGCCTAACAGCTACTCTGTAGCACACAGTTTGCAGGATTTGTCTCATCTAGCATTTCAGACAACTCCAGGGCAGACCTGTATACCTGGATTCATCACCCTTTGCTCCCAGTAAGGATACCAGCATTTTTAGGGTGCGATCTCCTAGCCAAATACAGACGTTGATTTTAGGATGAAGTGTCTCTCATCCTGGACCCTCTTGCCTATGGCTCCAGGGGGAGCCTGGATGGGCTCCCTGGCATGTGTCTGTGTCACCGGTGCGGGTCCCACCATGGCTGTTTGCCTGGCTGTTCTCGGACCGTGGGAACGCTAAGTAGGATCACACCACGTGTGCCGGGGCTAAGTGTTTGAACCTGCACTGCTACCGCAGCTCAGCTGATACAGGGAAACTCGTCAAGCTGCAGTTAATGCGAACGTGTTTTGGGACCTGCCGGGCCTGGCTGCTCTGAACTGGCTTGCCCTGGAGCAGAACCAGAGTTTCTCACCCCTGCCTCTGTGGGTATTTTACTGCAAGACCCATCTCCCCACCCTTTTTTGCAGTATTACGGACAATGTCCCGTTTAACAACACAGCGCCAGGACTACTTTCCTGGAGAGCTGAAGGGCAATTGCAGGCCCTGTTGGTGACTTTCTCACCTTCAGAGAGCTTACTTCTGGGGGAGCTGTACAGTGAAACCATGGCAATCTACATTTTGTGACCAAATGATCAGTTTGTATCAGGGAAAATTCATTTTACTGTGGAGGTGTGTCTGGGAGCAAACACATCTCCCTGAAATATGCTCCTGATGAGGAGGTTTTCACTGGAAATGAGTATATTGGCATGACACTAAAGGAACAACCACCGAAAGCAACCACAAAGCCCCTATGGTCACAGCAGTGTGGGAACGGCAGGTGCAGCCAGTGTCCAGCTGGTGGAGGTTGCTGGCCAGGTGGCTGTGGGAGGCCTCCCTGGAGCACACCTGGAAGGATGCTTCCATTTCTTCCTCTAAATCACCCCAATGGGACCACTGTCTTCTCAGTAATCGCCATGCTGCCACATGGTCATACCACCAGCAAAACGCACCGAGCAAATCAGCCAGGCATCCAGCGAACGTGGAGGTCTTTGCAGGGGGCATCAGTCTGCGGTAGGCAGCCGGGTCATCGTCTCATCCGCCGAGGGCCTATATTAAGACTTTGATGTCCATAGTACAAAATGCCTTTGTGGCCACAGCATAAAAACTCCTTCTTCCTATAGTAGAATAAAGCTGTTTAAAACATGCCACTGGGTTTCTGATTAGGTGTTCATCTTTGTTAGAGTCATCCAGTTTCCAAGCAGATCTATTTTGTAATTTCTAAAATGGCCTGGATGGGAAACTGTGTATTGCTAGCATTATTGCTTTGTGAATTTTTTTTTCAGATGTTTATTTGTTTTGATAGTGTCCTTAATGTCCTTGCTATGGGTGTAGCATAGTGCCAACAAAAACCTCCAGAAATTTCAGTGAGGGCATCTGATTCTATATTAGTTTGAAAGAACAGTGAGTATTTTTCAGCTGGTACTCGAACTTAAAGCCTGGTCATGATTCGTACTGTACTTACCCGTTACAGCCAGACAAAAATCCTTTGCAAGCACTATATCATTTTTCCTTCCTTGGTAACGTTTGACCTGGGTCTGAGGCGGTGAATGCTGTGTACAATGAGTGGTGGTATGGTTTTTACATGGTGCTGTCTCCCCTGACTGCAGCCTGTCCTTCGGGGGAGCGCTTCCAGATGATGCCCATGTTGGTGACCACAGGGCATAATCAAGAGCTGAGAAGTGAGTGTGTCCATCGAAAGGCCTCTTGTGGGTGCAGATTTATGTTTTTCTGAAGTCGTGTCCTATGAAAAGAGGAATCATCGTGAAGGTTATGACATAATAGTGAAGGACAGTGGTAAGGAAGGATAGTTATTTGAGTCTTAACTCAAACTCTTAACTTAACCCGTGAAGTTCATTCAACCCGTGAACATGTCCGTCGTTTAACCCATGAGGTGAGCAGTTCAGATGCATGTGAAAGCTGTTGCAGCTTCCCCTCACTTCTGCAGTTTCAGTATCAGGAGTGTTTATTGCAATTTAATATTGACCCAGAGCACTGGGATCCCACCAGTCATTGCATTTGATGCTAGTAATAGGCTTCTAAGAGAGGAGGCTTTGCAGTCTGAAACACAGTTAGCAAAGTATAAAAATATGAGGGGGGGGGGGGAATCTCTAAAAACACCCTATATGTGCAACCCTATACATAAAAGTTTACGCCACTTCAGTAAAGTAACACAAATAGTTTGATGTCTGTCTTGAACCTCACTTGTTTTACTGTGATTTTTAAATAGAGGATGATTAATGTTAAAAATAATCCAATAGATGAATTCTGTCTAGTGGATTGTTTTACCAGGTCAAAGGCCATTATTGCAGTAATTGAATAATCCCACAGACCTTTGCTCCAGACATTCACTATGGAAACTAAGAAACGAGGACTGGCTATTCTATTTTCCAGTCATCCAGACAGCATTCTAATGGGAAAGAAAAGTCTGATGCAGTTAAAAGCCCTTCTAAAAGCAGATTATGGGGAAAAAATAGATGCTCAGATGAAATGTAGGCTGGTGATTCACTTCAGAGTGCTGTAAATGTTAAAGGCTCTGATAATCACTTTGGCAGGAATGCAAAGACTTATAAATGTTTTTTTTCCTTCATTCTCTAGACTGAGATACAAGGGAGGAGGGGTGTTTTCAGTCCATAAAACCAGTAGAAAGCACATATTTTTAAAGTAGTAATCAGAGTATTGTTCTGAGGTGGTTTTAAGACTACCAAATGAAAGACACTCCATTGTTAAAAGTTCTGCTTGCCACATTTAGACAACAGAGACCAGAGCAATGTTTATTAATTATAGGATAGGATCCTCTAATGACTCCAGCTGAGATTGTGACACAGTGTGCCAAGTATTACATACACATCATGCAGTGAGGTGTAAACACAGCCAGGAACATCTTACTTCTAAGCAGACTTATAATCTATCACTGTTTATTTCATCTGTTTTTACGTCTTTGTAAATCCACTGATTCTAGTTGAAGTACTCCTGACATAGCTCAAGTTTCAATGGAGACAAACCATAGGAAAATATTATTATTATTCTTAATTTATATGAGAATGGGGTAAGAAGAAGGTAGGCTACTTGTCTAAAGTCACAAGAGAAGTCTGTGGAAAAAGTGGCATTAAGTCCGGAAACAGTGATTTAACTGCACAGATCCCCTTACTGTAAGAAACTGGCTGAGCTCATTTTAAGATGGGTGAGAGTTAGCCAGAAACTTTCAGATATTGTTTGGTGGAGGGCCTCCAGTCCTCCTTTAACCGCTTGGACTTTTTGCTAGTGTCCTGGTAAGTCTGCATCCACGTGGTCCTTTTACAGCTACCCAGAAAGAACCTGTAGATCTTCAGAAATCCAGGAAAAGTATTTTCAAAAACTGAGACACAGACATGAGGCAGGATCCAAACCTTTGACCACGCACAGCTGCCAGTGCAGCGCTCATCAAGCCAATATCTGAGCCAGTCAGACTCAGATGATGTTGCAAAAAACATAATGGAATTTGATTACAGAATTTAACCTTTAGAGGTCCAGCAACTGCTCCACTGGTCCTCTGAGAGGCTAAGTAGTCAGCATTTCAGATCCCAGCTTTGAAAGACTGCAGACTCATTTCTTATGCATCTTCAATAATCTAAAAAAAGCTAGACCTGCTGAATAGGTATAGCCACAGTACAGAGAGTGAGCCATTTAAGGTCTGGCACAGCGAAGAGCAAATGTTTAAAGAGGAGCCTTTCACTCTTTAACGAGTTTATATGGAGACTGAGTGGTCATCTCATTATTGAGTAATCCTTAATGTAATCTGCACTGAATCTATAATTAAAGCAGTTTCCCCCTTTATCTCACCTGCTAAATCATGATTTCTCCAAGTTCTTTCAAAACCTCTCTCCATTTTAAAGGTGCATCTGAGGTATCCAGGAGCCATACAAGCATTCATCTTGACTAACCTAGGGGTGCAGAGAAGGGCTCACTTGGAATTGTGCAGGAGAATGAGCTGAAACTCAGATCCAAGGTGAGGTTTCTCTGCAATTAAGTATCCTTCCTTTTCAACGCTGCCCGTTGGTCCTGTGACCTGCCTAGCACCTGTCTCATAGGAGGAATTTGTCAGGGAGAAAATTCAGCAAATGCAAACAGACCAGACAGACTTGAAATGTTGGGTGTTTGCAACCTCTTTCTGAATAACTTGTCTACAGTAGAGTCCAGTCCTTCCCTGCCTATGTAGCTTACCTGGTAGCTCCTTGCAGCCCTTGAGAGTCGCCTCTAAACGTAGATCTTTCCTGCGGCCTCCCCTGCCTCGTGTATAAGTTGATCCTAGACTAGCCCAGATGTCTTTAACAGATCTGGAGACCTCTAAAATCCAGTTAGCTGGTTTTCAACTGAATAAAGTGCCCTTATAAACTCTTGTTATCTGTGGGCTTTTGCTGCAGTATGGCTCCTGTCTGCTCACTATTGAGAAAGTCTTCTCTGCTCTTTCTTCAAAAAATCATCTTTCAGTTCCAGAAGCTCTTCAGATCCCCAAGGAGTCTCCTTGCCTTCTCCCTGGTCTAAAGCTCTCCCAGAAGGGCCATTGTGAAACTATTCAACAGCACCTGCTGCTGACAAAAACAACCCAAGGCAAAAATAATTACCTGTATTTCTAGAAATTGCAGCCTGGAAGCTCTTACTCACTCTTAATGGCTGCTAAGATACCCACAGAGATAAGAAAAAGAAGGAATTTTATAGGTCCTCAAGGGCAAAATCTCACAGAGCAAAACTGGCACAAGTTGAGTTATGCCAGACTGAGCCCTCTGCCTCTCTTTCTTGGGTAACTATGCAGTTGCTCTAGACAGAGAATAAAAATATCATCAGGTGATTTCCTTGTGGTCCACACACTGAACACCACTTGGGAATTTTGCTTAGTTCCTGGCATTATGGCAGGTTCCCTGCATGACCTTCAGAAAGTTCCTTAGACCAAACTTCCCCTCAAAAATTTTGTTCCTTATTCCTACTGAGTTAGGTGACTATGCATTAAGAACCTCTGCAGTAGTCATGTTCTCCCTCAGGGTCTAGCCTGTACAGTCTTCCTCTTCTTTCTCCTGATGACTTTCTTCTTTGCTGAGGCATGTTGGGACTGGGTGCCAGGGACTCTCTTTTGCAGCATCCACCAAAAAAGACAGCTCCAGTTTCATTTTGGACCTCTCTCAGCACCACAAAACAGGAATCATAAAGTACAGATAGCAGCAAAGCTTTCATGTCTAAGCAAGAAGTCTCCAGAGCACTTTATCTCCTGGTAGCAGATAACCTAAATAAAGCCTTAGTTTTTCTCTAGAAATTGAGCTAGAAGTGTGCATCAGGCATAATTTCCACGAAATGAGATAATGGTTTATCTAATCATGTAGCCATAGAGCAGAGCCATGTTGATAGCTGGCTCAGCACAAAAAGATAAACGTGTCAAGAGCTTCTCCTTAAGCAGGAGCAATGCTTGAGCAGTGACTGTGTGAACCATCTTGCCATCATCAAGATTTCAGAAGAACTGGTGTGAATTTACAGCACCACTTGTACACAATATGAGAGGCTTTTAAGGGCAGGCGAGCCGAGGGCATCTTTCTAAACATGCCAAGAGCTATTACAAATAGCTCCTGAGAGCTGCAGCCAAGTCCTACTGAAATCTCCCTCTTGACTGTGATGAGAGAGGGCTTTGTGTTTGGGGCCATAACTCCTGACCATATGTGGATTTGCAGAAAGGTATCCCGGGATGAGGGAATTCCGCTCCCGTTTCTGGAGGGAGGATCACCGGTTTGTTCTTCCACGCCTCCTGCAGCCCCTGCCCAGAGCTGCCAGGCTTGCAAGCTGGAGAGACGTCATGGTACAGTCTGGCCAAGCCCCCACGAGAATGAAGAAGGTGCATTGCCAGGGGGACTTTTAGGTGTTGACCTTGGACGGGGAGTCCCATGATTTGTTACATACTGACCATATTCCTCATCCCTGCCCTTCCCAGGCTCAGCAGGGAGCTGTGGGGAAGTCGGTCCCCCAGGAGGATTACACGGGAGGGCATCTGGGGAAATTTCCTGTGTCTTTGCCTGAGTAACGCAACAAAAGTGGAACTGAGCTTAGGCTCTGCCACTTTGAGCAAAAGGTCACATTTGTTCCTTGTTCCTCTAACATATAAAGCACCTCAGCTAAAGGCAAAGGGATTTATCCACAATGGTATACTTGCGCCTCACTCTTACTGAACTTAATGGGAATTAGGCAGCTAAATGCATTTCTGGCTCTGGCCCTAACTCTGTAATGCGTCCAGTCCCCCACTAAGAAGACAAACTTTTCAAATGTCGCAAAGCCTCTGAAATTAATGTGACTGATGTGTTCGTAAATTGGAAATGCAATTCATTCCATCTTCAGTTAGACAACTGTGTCCTGCATCTGACATTGGTTGCACTATATTAATGTTTTTCTTTTTCTTTTTTGGAGATCTTGCTCCTGGGGAATTTGAGCCATAGATAAATCAACCTGGTTTACATTTCAAGTTTTTTATTAAATTGAACACCTGCTGGAAGTCAGAGTTTTAGAAGAGAGCTTTCAAATTAATATGAAGCTTGAATTATTCTTATACTGGAAACCAGTGGGAAGAAATAAAGTTTCTTCTGACTGGCAGCCAACAGCCACTTAAATTAAGGAAGAGTCAAAACTTTTGCCAGTTTCCAAAAAGTCAACACATCTGTCTGAGCTATGAATTATGGATGCTGAGCTTAGACCAAAAATATGGACAAAACCAGATCTGGATCTTCACTTCTGATGCAGAGGACTGAATTGTGCTACACCTACTTTTATGTGTTTGTCAGGACAATGGTGAAAAGCACCTCTGCTTAAGCAATTGAAATGATCATTGGAATAAGTAGCATCCTGGACTCCCTCGATACTTTTCTTTAATTTAGGCTTTCCTTTGTTAGTTTGCTTACACTAGAACTCCAGCCTGCAATTCTGCAATTCATGGCAGTTCTGCTCTATACTCAAAGAACCTGGAAGATACAAGATCTTCTGTGTCACTGTGAATTGTTGTGTACGTTGTCTCAAGTCATGCGAAAATTAAATTTTAATACCAATTTTAATTTAATTATGATATATACACAATTTATATACATAATTTGATTGTATTTTAATTATAATAGCCATTACCAGCCGTGCAGGTAACGTTTACTATGAGTAGACTTCAAAGTATTTCACAAAGGGAATAAACATATAATTAGCACTGTTTTACAAATGGGGAAACTAAGGCAGGAGCTGACTTGTCCAGAAGGAGGCAAAAGGTTAGCACTCACGTACAGCACCTCAGTCCTCTGGGTCCCACTCTGTGCACAGACCACAGGGTCGTTTGAGTGCTCTGGTGCCTTTCTGGATTGCATAGGCTGAGCTGCCTATTTGGGATTGGTATCTTTGTTTTCCAAACCCTCCTCTCCCTGCTTCTGCCCTGCAAAGCTCTAGCCATCATCCATGCTAAAAGAAAAACATTAGGCAATACATGCTAATTTTTGCAGGGGCAAAACTTTCTATCTTTGGCAGTCAGTCGCACAACTCACCTTTAGTCATCTCTTTAGCTTTTAAAAATTATCTTTGAAGGGGCTAACCCCATTTAGACCAACTGAGGCTGTAGTGCCTTCACTTGCATGAAACCACGTTCCACATGCAAGCATTTTGCTGTTGGGCTGCCTCCTGTGAACCTCCCTAGCCGTTTCAGCTACAGCTACTGCTTACTCGTACAGAAAGGCACACCAAGAGCTCAGTTTTTTTGCCAGATCATCATACCAAACAGATAAGCAGGACTGGATTGCTTCAAGAAGTGTGTGGGTGAGGAATTAATCCTTGTTTAATTTGCTACTAATAACCCAGTAGCTATGACACAACTCCATGCCAAGCATTGGAGCGTACGCAGGATCAGATCTTTTGAAAGAAGAACTAGGCAACTAACCCACGATATGATCCAAAACATATGTAAAAGGTGAATTTATAAAAAATATAAAACTATAAAAGGAAGGACGTATAAGACTATACGAGGATGTTAAAAAGAAAGAGACAAAGCAGAGGGAAAGGGCCTCACCATGGCAGTAACTGACCTGCCTGACTTGTGGGATGTTGATGATGATTTTTGTCATCGAAATAATAAAAAAAGAAGTTGAAATATGGATTTTCCCCTTCCTTTTTAGCAAGCTCTCATTCTCTCTCTGCGCTGGTGAAATGACAGTGATTTCTCTGGAAAAAGAAGAGACAAATATATAGTTCAAACAAATTGAAAAATAATGGGAAGAGTATGCAGTACAGATACCTCTGAATGAATCATGCATATACTGCTGGGAGAGATTAAGTTATACAGGAAAGCTAGCATGTTTTTGAAATTTCCTGCCTAGGTTGTGCCAGCAAAAGTCATACATGTCTTTGGAGCGTGCACCAGTCCTCGGGTGCCCGGGCCAGGGCCATTTGTCTGTGTGATAGTCTGTTCTGCAGCTTGAAACGGTCTCCCGGCATCACAGCGCAGAGAGGCCGGGGGATGCAGACATGCACTCACTGCAGGCAGCGTGCGGTACGTGACCTGGGACTTCTAAGCAACTACCGAGTATGTGCAATGCATGGCTTGTGCCCAGCAGGCAGCAGGCCCTTATCCAAGAGGACTATATTTAAGGTACGAACATGGTAGCATGACATGGATAGGATAGGATAGGATAGGATGGAATAGGATGGAATAGGGTAGGATAGTTTAGTTTAGTTATTATCACAGCTACTTCATAGCCAAGGATACCAGTGCCTGGGAGTGGGTGGGTGAGTAAAGCTTGCTTGAAGAGCACTAAATTGTCCAGACCCTATGTGCAATAAGCCATCTCCACATGTGACCTGCTCTGCTCCTTCATCTTTTCCTTGTGCTTCTACCCTACCCACGGGCACCTACTTCTCATGAGAGAGGTCGAGGACTTCCTTCTCCCTGGATCTCTGTTGCTGCCTGTTTGTGGTGAAGAGTTCAAAGAGATTGGCTTGTTCACTGTGCTCATCCAAGCAAACAAGAAGGGAAAGAGGGGAAAAGGTACAATATAAACACAGCACAAACCAGAGAGGTGGGGGAATGGCACATGGGTCTTCTGTGATGCTGCTGCACAGAAGAGCTGCAATTGCAGCGGGCTGTCCGCACTTCTGGGACATGCTGCTCCCAGTGAAGGGGACAGTGCAGAAGACGGCACACAGGCAGGTCCGAGTGAAGGAGTTAGGCAGTAGATGAAGGCAGACACTTGGGTGCATGTGAAGGAGTACGAGACTAAAGGGGAAGCTTGATCTAGAGACAAAAGAAGAGAAGAATCCAGAGAAAGGATAAATGACGATGATAGGAAAAAGCAAGAGTGTGCAATAGCAAAGAGCAGAGAAAAGCTCACTGTTACAATATTAAATAGTCTGAACATTGCATCACATTATTGCTGGCTTGTTGTCTTCGTACCAATTACTGAACAAACTCTTCAACTTGTTAAACACACACACACACAAGAGCAATGGATAAAGAATGTGCCAGCCTGCATCCCTGAGGTGACTCTCACTTGTAGTCATCCCTGGGTTAACAGACTCTAGGGAAACACCGGTCCGTGCAAAATGTTGTCACCTACCCGAGACCAAGTGCCCTTGTTTCAGTATCGGCCTGCTGTTGTCATTGCTTTTAGCTGCTGCTTTCACCGCAGGCTCACCAGACTGAGTCATAGCAAAAGGAAATGGAAGAAATAACATGGGGAAGAAAGAGAACAAGTATAGACAAGGTATTAGCAGCAGTCCAACTTTCAGTCTTTCAGGTGCTGTTCAGGATATAGCCAAAGCCAGTGACAGGAATGATGTTGTCAACTTGCTCTCTGTAAACCACTCCAGAGCAAGACTAGAGAGGCCCACAAGCTCTAATGTATAACCAGGGGCCATACAACTCCAGGGGAAGCTGAAGAGTTAAATTCTCCCCCAGGATAAATCTGAAAGCGCTGTTAAAGGCAAAGCAGAGACCCTGTTTTCCAGTGGCTGGAGGGCTGGCCAAGAAGTGATCTATTGAGGCTTCTAGGAGATGGGTTGTGCCCTAAGGAAGGAGGCTGGAATTAAAGGTTTGAGGTTGCGGAACTGAAGGCAATATCTTGGCCTTCCCTTAAAAGAACTGGTGATGACTGAGGGTCTGCAGCTAAAGCCCCACGAAATCAGAGGAGGGAAGCTCCAGGCATCCCTGAGCTAGGAGATCAGGCTCAGGGGCGCATTGTGGGGCCTTAATGAAAACCCTGCTAATCTGAATTGATATTTGCTCGATTCTGCAGGGGGGAAGAAAAAAAACACTCTAGGTTTTTCCTAGGTGCAGCTTTCAGGGTCAGAGCAGTGGATCAGAAACCCTTTCCTATTGTCCAGCTTCTGCCTACCCTGACACCCTGCAGCAAGATCCATAGATGCTGTTTTCCTGAGGGAAACCCCCCCTCCCCCAATGTAAATAGCACAACTCCCCCAGCTTTGAGTGCTGAAGGGGAATATTGCTAATCTGAGCCAGCTGAGGATCTGGCCCTGTGATTTCTCTGAGCCCAAAATGGTTTGACTTGAGGATAAAATGCCACCCCAAACAGGGGTGTGCCAGGGTGAGCTGGAAAGAGTTGACCAGCCTAATGGGTGAATGCTGTCCTGGAAAAGCTGGTGTTTCTGCAGCAGTTACATCACTTGCATTTGTTATTCTTCCTCCATTCCTAACATCTCAGGATGTCTCTCTGCTCTTGCTAGCTAATGGGAAGCCTGTGTATTTCACTCAGATGTTATTAATTCCAAGTGAATACCCTTGTTAGCTTTCTCTACTTACCCTCCTCATGTTCTCACACAAAAATGACTCAAAAAAAATGTATTTCCGGGAACAGTCCTTGACAGCCTGTTTACCATCATAAATTGATCACCCATCACAGACTCTTTCTCTGCCTTAGCTACTCAATATTTCAGGGCCAGGCCAAGAACTCACATTAAGAAGAGAAGATTTGCGCACTGTATCTCCAAGACAGAGGAGCCCTTTGAAAGGTTAAATGCCAGGGTCTGCAGTAATCTCCATCTTGGCTGGAGGCTGAAGCACTGCAGGCAGAAGTGAAGGGCAAGCACTCTGCAGCAGCCCTCAGCAGGCATTGCTGTTTCCATCAATTCGGGACTGCCGGCCTAGCAAGAGCTTCCATACCTGAAAGCTGGTGAAAATGGGAGTAATTCTACTTCTAAAGATAATTAGAATGACTTGTTTCTCTTTTTTTTCCCCCATGGAATCTTTCAAATCTGCAGGAAAAGCAGGTTTTTCATTTTGGTTCAGTTTGGGGAAAAAAAATAGGTTTTGGTATCCTTTATTTTTTCTCTCTTTCCTTTTCACCAGGATATATTTCATTTTACATCAAAATAAAATAAAATTTTGCTTAAAAAATGCAGTGGTGAACAAATAAATATACAGCCAGCACTCTTGTGTTGTTTTAGAAGTAGCCTTTTATTTCAAAAGCACCGCTCACTGACAATATTTGAGCTTCCACTCAACTGCCTATAATCAAAATTGTAATCTGGATTCTTGTAACATGTAAGGTCTGGGAGTGGCCTGATTCAAAGTCAGCAAGACCAGGGGATATCTGAAAACACAGACTGTTCTCAGCATTTAAATGGTTGCAATGTTGTGCGTGGCTCCAGCCCCATCCGAACACAGACTCCCTGGAGGCTGCGGCTGAGCCAGCAACGTGACGCAGCCAAGGGTGCACATTGAGTCTGTGCACTGGCGCGCTGGGACCCAACCTGAAGACAGAGATGCGTGCAGCCTGGACCGCCTCCGTCGGCAGCGCAGGGCAGAGAGAACCTCCGGAGCTACGCTGAATCAGTCTGAGACCGGCATGTCATAGCTCACAGCAAACTATTTCATTAGAGTCACTTCCTTTTATTAAAACAGGCTGGTGAGCAGCAGGACTTTCAAATCAATCCATTTCTGGATCGGCTTGGGAAATTCTTTGTTTCCAACCGCATTAATTAATGATGGCTAACTGTGCAGGGGCATTGTAAAAACACAACTGTAGAGGTGGGGACTGGTGCTGACTCACTTTGAAGACGGGATTCAGGGCATTTGTGTGCAGTGAGATGCAAGTGAGCCGGATGGGCTGGTAGCATGATACAGCACGGCACGTACTGAGCAGAGATAGCAGCAAAGAGCCCTGAGATACCTGCTTCCAGCAGCTGTGGCTAAATAGCCCGTGTTAATAAGGAAATATTCTGCTCAAGTACATCTGTGTTAGGACCCAGCTATACGGCTTCTTATTCTAGAGCTTGCAAAGCCCGTGTTAACTCAGGGATCTCTGCACAGTGTCTGTTGCGTGGATTGATCCCCCCTTGGTCTCCAGCATCATGCAGATCTTGCACAGCTGAGCTGTACAATGCCTGAAATACTCCTCTCCTTGTGCTTCAGTTCTTCAGTAATAAACTGGATACAGTATGACATTTATCTTGCAGGGGAGTTTTGAGGAGAAATCCATCAAAAGTCTGAGCACTGCTTAAACAAGGCCATATAAGGTCCATCCATAGCTTTTGAATTATGGCTAAGCTAGTTCAGGCCTTGCCTAGCCATGACGTTGTTTTCAGAGGACAGCCAGTGTAATGTCAGTGTAAAACATTTCCTAGCGAGGACGGGTTCCTTCTGATAATCCTGATGTACCTTAGTCCTGGGAATTGTTTTGTTCCAGCTCTTCAAGCAACAGAAATATTTTCATTGTGGGTTTAGCAGTGCCCGGCTGAAATCCATAAGAATCCGTTGCAAAAGTGGAGGCAGATGTCCGACGATCCTTGTCTGAGATTCCTTGCCATTTTCCTGCTCGATGCTCTATAACGGAGTATGGTCTAGGGCAGAACTAGGCTCCCTGGTTGCTATCTGTCATTCCCCTTCCCTCACCTGATAGTGAAACGACCCCTTTGCGAGAGTTCCCAGGTGAGTCCATCAATGATTTTAGCCCTCTTTTACTGTGAATCAAGCACACTACTGTCTGATCCAGCTCCTACTGGATTTTGCCCCAGTTTTGCCAGCTGTTTCTTGTGGAGGAGGATCAGGCCATTCTGAGCGTTAGTCCAGCCACCCCAGCGCTGCTCCTTCATCATCCTGCAACAAGACAGATTAATGCATCTCTCCCTCTTGCAGTCATCCACTTCTTGCTTTCCCACATTAATAGCTTCTGAGCAGCTGACTGTAGCATAATGCAGTGATCCAAACATAAACATGCACAGCAGGATTTACTGGAAGACACTGTCTCTCACAATTCATTATTTATAACATAGCATTTTATGATTAAACCTGAAGCCATTAGAATGGTGAAAGCTTAGACTTGAATAATGTCATCTTGCTCAGAAACATATGGGCATGGCTGCTCCAAAAAAACACGCTCTTGGGTGCCCTTTCTACAGGATATACAGGCAAAGGTTGAGCAAGAAAAGAAGATGACAGTGTAAGACTGAAGAGCTTGATTCTGATCTTGTGGGAAGGCAGGGGTATCCTTGTGTGGAGGAGGGCACCGCAATCAGTGTGGTATCACTAGGGCTGTCTCCTGGGGCCAACTTGTCTGCGCAGATCAGCCTGGAGGTGTGGAGGTGTCCTATTTCTCCTAGCCTGGCCTGAGGGCAGCTGCTCTCCAGGTAGGCAGGCCGAGTCCCTCAGAGCATCACAGCCCTGGCGCTCTGTGAGCCTCAGGCCCCAGCAGCAAGCTTTGCGAGCCTCCCTCAAATTGGCATCACCAGGTCCCTATGAAGGTGTGCAAAATCCTAATGTTCAGTCCTTCTACCAGTGATGTGTCCAGAGGGACCTCCTCACCAGATGTGTGTCTGAGGAGCCCCCTGCGAGGCTGCTGATAATAGCTGGCAATTACAGCTAAAATTCAGACAACGCTATTGGCAATATTGAGAGCACCAAGAATGCGTCCAGGTTCTGGCAGCTCTGAACTTGGAGTCCTCAACTCTCCAGGACAGGGACTGCTTGCACACTCATGTCCTTAATGTGCTCACCAGTGTGCTTCACACTCAGGCCAGGCAAGCCACGTGGTCATTTAAGTATCATTATTGCTGGGAGGGAGCAAGAGGAGAACCCTTGTTCCTCCTGCAGGAGAAGGTGGTCAAGCATGACCACAAAGCATAGCTCTGCTACCGTGACTCCTGGAACATCTCCGAATGGTTATCACCCTGCTACCCCCTCGAGATCACATCTATACTACAGATGGGTCTGTATACTGGTGAGGGGTCCAAAAACCCTATTGGGCTGCTCCTCAGTTGAACTGGAGCCTGTGCTGACCATTCAGGGCCAGCTGCTCAGAGCCTTCTCCTCCTCAGTGAGCCACCAGTCCCATAGCACCATCAACAAGCTTGCTCAGGCGAAAGTCTGTTCACACAGGCAGGTAAACATTCTCAGACGTAGACTGAAGGAGGCTTTTCCACCCTACCTAGCGCAGGGCTTCAGCTCCCAGGTGGGGCATGGCTCTTAGCCAGCATGAGCTTTATTTAAATAAGAGCAGCAGAGGTCCTGGAGGAGGCTTAAAAATAGGCCTCTCCAAGTGTTTTGCTTCATGCAAGGCTGCCAGTGAGCATAGCTCTGCCTGAGGCTCAACAAACGCTCTCCCCCCGTTTCAGCGCTGTCAGCGTGATCTCCCTCTGGCCACGAGCTGGAGACGAGGAGACTCCCCCAGGAGAGCCAGAGGAGGTGTGGGAGTGCAGGGGGAGCAGGTGAGAAGAAATGCTGCTCTCTCTCCCCCTCTCTCCAGGCCTTAATGTTGGTGAATGAGGAGAGACAGCCCAGGCAAGCAGAAAAGAGAAATACAGGGAAAGGTCCTTTTTTTTCTCTCAGAACACAAGGCCTTGTGTCTGTGCAGGGGAGTTATCTGTCAGCTCCCTGGTATAACCCTAGGCACTACAGACAGGGAAGCTCATTTATCATCGGCTGTGATGTAGCAGGAACAATTTTTCAGTGTCCTTCAAAAATGTCTACAATGATGCTATCCAGAGCCATCCTTCCGATATCCCTTGTTTTGACCCCTTCCTCACCCAGTATCTGACTCTAAACTGTGCTATGCACAGGCAGGGGTCAAAGGCCAGGAATTTCTAAACTCAAAGAGGAAAAAAATTGTTTTCTACACCAAAGAAAGCATAGCCACCCCTTCCCCCCTAAAAACTCCAGCAGTTTTCCAGAGCAGTGAAATAAGGAATCTCTCAATGGCCACAGTAACACCAGCGTGGTGTCTTTCTCAGTTCTTAAAGAGTAGGATTTGCAAGCCCATCACAGATCTCACAGATAGCCAGCCTGCACCACAGCTCAAGCTGCGGAGTCACAGTTTTTATCTCCAGCATCTCTAGTTCAGTCCTGAGTAGAGGCTACTTATTTCAGTCATCCTCGCTTTTGTTCGATATGCCCTGTTTGACAGGCCTTTATTCTGCTCCATTGACTTCGCCGGTACAAGCTGAGGACCTATGTGCTCAGTTCCCAGAACTGCGTAGGGTCTATTCTTGCTTCTAGAAAAATCAAAGAAGTTCCTGTCCCTCTGTCCAGAGCCACAGGCTAACAGCGTATAGAAAGGCACAGACAAAGTGAGAAGGTTGGAGAGTGCAAAGTGCAGAAGCAGCTGAAGTGGACAGTCTCACCATCATATAGAAAAGGACACCTAAGTTCTGCTCCTTGGTCCCCTCTCTGTCACTCAGTTTTCCTCTGGGGAGAAGGAAAACAAGAGGCTGTAGTGCCCTTTTTTACTGAGGATCTCTAGCTGCCCCATCACTGCAGGGGAGTGACAGGTGATGTGTTTAGGCACTGCAGATCCCTTCTGGCCCCTGTGCCCAACCTCCTTCCTGGGGAACCCAGGTGGTCAGAGCGTGCCTGGGCCTCTCTGGGTGTGGTGCTGGGATGCAGCCCAGGATGCACACTCCAACCTGATAGACAAGAAGGTCAGTACAGGTATAGGTGGCAAAATGCATCTCATTTTATTTACACAACTACTCACTCAGCTCATGTTTGCTCTGGTGCAGATTAGGAGTAACATCACTGTGGTCCAGTGACATAAATCTATGATGAGTAACAGATTCCCTTGTATTTCATTATCACACTGCTATGACCTTGCTGCTGAAGTGTAACCTCAGTCCACCATTTCTGAGGAATAAATTCCTTTATCAAACTTCAGGCCTGGAGTCTTTCAGTACTCAGCCGTTGGGGTCAGGAGATTACTTTATGCTACCAGGCTTTTGACACAATTTTAGGGTATCAGTATGTACGTATTTTTAATATTTTCATAATGTTATGCTTGCACCTCCATCTGCATAGCTTTAATATTCATAGTGCTTAAAAAATATCAGCTTTGCTTAACTGGCTGTAGGGATATTTCATAGGTGAAATCCCAGGTCTACCCAAGGCCAACGCATTGCTTACTGGTTTTGCTCACATAATGACTACATGCTCCCAACAGTTGCACCCCAATCACAAATGCTGGGCCAGTTATCAAACAACAGATTTTAAGAGACCTTTAGACAAGTCCAGGGAAAAGAAGCCCGTGGAGAGCATTAAATCAGATAGTTCAGATGTTACCTACAGTTTACAGTCACTAAACCCCTGGTTGCTGGGAATTATGCTGGGCTGGCATAAGCAGGAAATGGGCAACTTGCCTTGTTTCCTACCTCTTTCCCTAGGAATCTACTTCTTGTCAGTGTCAGAGAGAAGATAGCGTGCTAGATGGACTTTCAGTCTGACCTAGTAGGCACTTACGTTTTGCAACACAAGCTCATTTGTGAAACTGGTGCCAAATTGCGGTCATATTGTCCATATGGTCATGTCATGCCCCACAGAGCATGCCTATGGGGAAGAGGGCTTTGAGGGGGTATGCTATTTGCATGGGTTGTCTGCACGTCTCTGGTACTGAATAAATCAATGGTCAGTTATATGCCTGCGTGTAAGTCTGCCGTTATTCGGTTCATTTTGCTTCCAGGCTCTGTGATAGGCTGTTGTGAGCAAAATCACAGCTCATGAGTGTTGCTCTTTTCATATGTTTAGGATTTTATAGTGGAGATGAAGGGCATAGGGTCCTCAGCCAAGGACCGAGGTCCGGTTAGTTTTGCTGCATGTGGTTCTTGTAAGAGGTGAACATAAGAAAGAAAATGCAAATGCTTATTTTGGCACATAAATGAGGTAGTTATAATAGTCTATCTAAATATAGGGTCAGCTTCTAGCTGCTGGAGAGCCACAGTTTGAATTCCCAGTATTAGATGATGTGAACTGTTCCCATGCAGGGTAGGAAGCAGCTTGGATGTGACCCTGAAGGTTTCTCCTCTCCACCCTATAACAATTCACGTGGGTTGTTCACACCATAGGTAGTCCTTGCTGCGTCTCCTGCCAGTGAGGTGAGTCTACAGCCCATCCTCCCTTTCCATTGGCCTCAGAAATGTCTGAACACTGGGCAGAGCCCTCACCAGATTCTCATGAAAGTTTTGGATAGGCTGGTTTTCCTCTGGTGCCTCTGTCTGCTGGCTATGCCTCTAAAACACAGGAGTTAAAATGATTAGATCTCATCTCAGTAAGGAGGTTCTTGTTCCCAGCCACTACTCAGCCTCTCAGGAAGATCACTTTAGATTTCATCTTTCCATCCATTTAATCTACCTAATTAGATCCACAAGCCCCTATAAAGCTTTTACATCTGAAGATGGCTCTGCCTGCATGGGAGGAATGGAGACATTTGTTGCTGGGCTTGTGAAACAGTAAGAATAACAAAACTGCTGCTTTTATCCTCCTAAAGCCACTTCATCCAAGAGGGTCCAAGTCCCCATTGCAAAGTGGAAGTGCATAACACCAGGGGATGGTAGCAGGGTAAATGTAGGGGAAAGAATGTTATAGCCACAGAAGAGAACAAGTGTGTAACATTGCATGAACCACACAAGCTCACATCCCTGCAGAGTAGACGTGCCCTCAGCTGTGAGAAGTATTCTCTTTCTGAACTTTAGGTAGAGAGTGAGCTATGGAGACCCACATGTCAAGGAATATGTGAACAGATAAGCGTGGTAAGATGAGCAAATGAAACAGAAAGGTGGCTCTCCTCTGTCTCAGAAATAGGTCATTGCTCTTGTACTGGAGAGCAGTAGTACAACATTTTCTCCCCTCTCTTTGCTTTGGCTCATAAGATTGAGATTGACTGAGCCATGCAGTTCTAAAAACATGACAAACACATGTTTTTTTTCCTGTGGTTCAGTCTCACTTGGCCTTGTATGTAGAAAGAGGATATGCCCATGTAGAATTTGGCTTGATTCTGATATTGATTCTCTGAAATTTTTATAGGAATCACAGCTGGTTATATACCCCCTCCCCCACATGAAAAAGTTCCTGGACCATTCAGATGAAAGCAGCTGAACAAATTAGCTATCAGCTGCTAAATGTTTGGCAGCCTGGACGGTGCCAATATCAATCAAGTTAACAGTTTTGGTTTTTGCTCCTTCTGCTAGATTAATGAAAAATTTAACTGCTCAGCTCATAAAGAAAACCGCCAGAAGTCATCTTCTCACTACTTAGATTGCTCTTTGCCCAAGGAGACCTTGGTAACACTTTGTTTGCAAGTGCTGTGTTGTGGAATTGCAGCCTATCTCCCTGTGCTATTTGAGATGATGATTTGTTATGTAGTGTTTTGGTAAAATGAGACAAGTTTCAGGAAATTAGGCTGAGATGACGTGATAATTCTGGCTGACATTGAGTGGCATTTAATCCAAACTGAATCCCTCAGGTTTAAACTGAGGGACCTTTCTGCTTCTTGTTCAGTCTCCGTGCTTTGAACCATATGGAATTAACTGTCCTTGGAGAGGGTGGGATGAGGTGCAGAAACTCCACTGATTTTGTAGTTTCCCTGTTCTGTCAGAGCTGATTTCTGGAAGGAGTCAAGGCTCCTGATGTTAGTATTCCCCTTCTCCAGGGATTACAGAGTGCTGCCTTGAGTCCTATCCATTAAGTCCTGCTTAAAGAAAAAACATTAAAGAAAACCCTTGTGTTAATAACAAATATAAGTACTATATTTTCTTCAGCAATTCATATCTGAAAAAAAGAATCCCACTTTCCCTTGGTCATGAACTGAAGAGCCTTCAAAAGCCCTGGCAGAACTGACTGGGCTCCTGCTGCCATATGAGCTTCACACACAGCCCCTGACTGCCTGGCGCCACAGCAAGGACACTGTGGCTATCAGCCAGCTCAGGGATGAAGGCCATCAACATGGACAGGATGAGGGAGAACTGATTTGGGAGAAACTAACATCCCTTTTTTGTTTTTTTTGTCCTCCACTAGACCAAAAAAATCCTCCTCATCCTCCTCATGCACCAGTTTTACAAGCTTCCTTTTTATGCTGTTCCAACTAGCAAGTCCACAAAAAGCCCCTAGCAAAATATGTACGTTCGCAGTTCCCAGCAGTTCTGTTTGAAGAGCTTTTGTGAAAAATGCAATTCCTTATTGCGCATCCAGAAAGACGTTTGATTTAAACATAGCTGACTTAAGCCATTTGGGAAACACATATGTGCTCTACCATCTTGTTGAGCTGATGGCCGTACTGCTTGAAATGACAGGAGGGAGATTCGTGAACTGCTCCCTTCTCCCTCTTACGACGTGCTAATTCCAGAGCCTGCTCACTTCAACATATTGAGCACATACATAAAAACCACAGACAACAATTTCAGCGACCGGAATGTCAGACGCTAGGATGTGAGAACTATGCAAAACCTCAAAAGACGCCCTCTCTAGCCACCTTTCATTGCATCCAACTGTCTTATGACCGCCTTTGGGTCCTAGAATGCCTATTTTTGAAATGTTACTCTCTGTATGTTCTGTATGTTGCTACCATATAAAACCCATATGGTTCTGGTCCTGGAGCAATGCATGCCCTAGGACGTCTTTCTTCATACAGTGACAGCAACTGTTTTGTTCTTGGAAATGCATTGTGTGATGTGCGTGATATTTCATCCCGTGAAGTCGTTACACTTGCTTCCTCAATCTGAAATAAAAGGACTACAGGTTGGTTCTATGTGGCTGTTCTTTCTTAATGGATAAAAGCACTACATTTTTTATGTAACTATTTTCTCCGGGTTCACAGAAAATATAATTTATTCTGCTCCATTAAGCAAAATTTCACTAACCTGAACTGGCCTGATTGCTTATCCAATTACCTAATTATTTCAGCTACAGAATGCTAACTCAAGAGTTTCCGGAGTTTTTTGTTTTGTTTTGTTTTGTTTTTTGCTATGTTTAAGTGGGTTTGAAGCACTAGAATTTAACTCAGCTTTAAAAAAAACCCTTATACTTTGGAAGATGTTAACTTTGGCTCCTAAAATGGACTAGCTGTAATACTAAACACATGCTATCATAACTCAGGAAAACAGAGACACTTACACAGATTCTTTTTCAGTGATTTTGGACATTGTCTCCCTGTGTAACTTTATACATAAATAGAATTCTTTCTCTCTCACCCCACCCATGTATTTTTAAGATTGTCTCTGGAAAGGGCTTCTTAAACACTTTAAGGAAGCTGCTTCTTTTCCAAAGATTTTTTCCCTGCCTCCCTCCTTAAACCAAGAACTTGGGTGGCCTCTTTGCTGATAAAGGGCGTCAGCCCTGTGAGTTTTGGGGTTTCAGCTCTTTCCCTGAGCTTCTTTCCTGGCTTATATCTGCACATGTGAATGATACAGGTGCTCTAGAAAGACTCTAGCAGAAAGCGTTACGCCAGCAACATTCCTGTAGCAATAACTGCAATGAGCAGAAATTTATAACTACCTTGGCAGCAGCAGTCATGAGCACTTCTAATCCAAAGACTGCTGCATTTTAAAAACTGCTGTTTCAAAAATGTTTTGGAGTCCTGATAGCCCTGACACCACCCCAATGACCTCAATATAGTTGCTTCTCATTGTAGTAAGGCACAATTTGGACAGCAGGTCCCAGTTCCTCTCAGTTGCATCCATCTATCCTTGATTCAAGTAGATCTGAGAAGAATTAGGATTTAGCAGATAGGATATATAGGGCTCTGGAGCACGCGATGATATTGAGGAAACTGGGTTTGTTCAGCCTCAAGCAATTATTTATTGCTGTCTTCAAACACCTTATGGGAGGATAGTGGAGGATGTAGCCAGACTCTTCTTGGAAGTGCACAGCAATAGGACAAGAAGTAATGGACACAAATAGGAGCATGAGAAATTCTGGTAAGATATTAGAAAAAAAAATCGTCAGGAGGGCGGGATAACACTGGAACAGGTTTCCTGGAGGAATAGCCATCCTGTGCAATCTTTAAACTTGAATGAGGCCCTGAGTAACCAGCGTAGCTGGCCCTGCCTTGAGTGGGGAGCAGGATTAGACAAAATCTCGAAGTCTCTTGCAATCTGAATTATTCAGTGTTTCTATGATTGCTCATGCACTGCTCCTTTTCATTGTTTCTTCTGTGCTGACAGCTTTTTGTGGTTGTACCTGGTCATTTGCTCTGAGACCTGCATGAGAAACAATGTTGGCTGGGCCAAATTTGAAGAACTATGGAATAAGTATTTCAGGATCAAGGAAAAGTGATTGATCTTTCACTTTCACAAGTGCCTCATTTTTAAATCTATCTTATATCTAGCACACTGCCAGATATGAAGATACGGATCTGAAATAATCCTTCATCTTTCCTGACTTAATAAAACCAAGGGTCAAATCCAGCAGAACATCACAAGAACTGCAAAGCAGACCTGAGGAGGAACCTTCATCTCACAGGAGTTGGTGTGAAGAGGAGAACAAACACAGACTGCCAGTGTCGCATCTAGCCAAGGAATGCCACGCCTTTTCTGAGAAGAAACTACATAAGATTCACTCATCTTTCCCCTTTCATTGGTGCAAAACAGCCAAATGTTCCCATTGCCTTTTCTACATAGACATTTCCACTGCAGTCAGAATTACAGAGAAGCGTGAATTAGCCCCACATTTGCCAAGAACTTTGATACCCTTGGAAGACAAATCTGTAGAGATTTTAAACATTATCAGTTAACATTAGTATCGGTTCTTGTAAAAATACCTTCTGCTTGAAACACTGTAATGTCCTTCTTTAAGTGTACCATATTGCAACATGTACTTGCAGTATAAGCCAGAACATGGCCTGTGTTTGTCACTCTGACTATGTATGCACACATACAGACACGGGCATATTCAGAGCAAGTGGTGCGTATGGTTTAGCCACTTGTCCTTCCTACACTGACTTCAGGGGAACAAAGATATAGTATTTAGTAACTTCATCTGTTTTTACCTGTCTTTTAACGTCTCAGTAACCAACAGAGGAACTTATTAGCCAAACAGACAAAATCAACAGTAGAGTATTTGCTCAATCCAATGACTAATGACACTTCTTAATGCTCATATAGTGCTTTATGAGTAAAAAATAAAATGCTTAGTTAAAGTTGTGCAACACTATTTGGTTCAGGCTGTAGAGCTGTGGTTTGAGTTGGCTGCAGCTCTCAGCGTTCCTGCTGTACTATCTCTGGAGTTGATGGCAGTGTCTTTTAATCACATAGCAATGTGCTTCCACAGCTTGCAGAGAAATCCACCATCGGTGCTGGGTACTCAGGCTTCTTATACAGGGAGTGGACGCTCAGCATGCACTCCAGGATCACCAGCTTGCTGAATGAAGAGCTGAAAGAATTGTTGTTTAAACCTCATCCATGTGCAGTGATTAGGCTCCTTCCTAGAGCTGTAAAGTTGGGCCCCCATCCACTCAGGTTCCATAACCTGCAGCCCATCAAGAGAGGAACCTCACCACTTTTTTTCGTAGAAGTGAAATCTACTCTTCTCCTTCAACATGTGGGAGACAGCAGCATACTGTGGTAGGTATTGCTGTAAACAGTCTTCCATGAGGGGCATTCAGAGCGCTTGCCTAACACATAGAGCACCCAGTGTCAGTCTCATTCTAGTGGTTGGGGCAATCACCCAGACTTTCAGCCTCTATTCCTGGGACTACCTGTGCACTACATATGAAAATCATCTACGTGAGTAGTTCAAGAAGTACAGTTTATACTACAGGATTTCTCACCCTCAGATGATTGCCTTAATCTGAATATTTCTTTGTGTTCCCTTTCTAATAAAAATCTATATTGAATACCTTTCCAGAGGAAGCAATCCTGGTGAGTGCTCTGTTGTTGGGATCTTCACTTTTCGGGGGACAACACCGGGTTCACTCTTCTCAGGCAGCAGCAGCTGTTGATGCTTGGTGTGGAGCCCTCTTCTGTTGGTATCTCCTCATCATTCTTTGAGAATGCCTCCTGGGTTGAGCTCCTGAGAAGTACATGGACTAGTGCCTTGTTCATAGATCTGCAGGGCCATGACCAGAGCATGATGGTCAAAAATCAGAGGAAAGTTAAGGTCATGAAATGAAGGACCTATGATATTTAGATACTACAGATTTCGATGTCTACTGAAGGGGGATTTTCAGAGCCATGGTTACCCATTTAAATGCCTTATCAATTCTATATCTTAGGTGTAGCTTAGGTGACTAAGACCCACATCCTAAATCTTATGAAGGCTCCTCAATTTCACTGGTGTATCTGGCCTAATATGTTGAGCATGTGACCGATGCTGGTATCTGCACTATGTACCAGATGGTACCCAATACAGAGGCCAAGGACTGGTCACAGATTTCAGCTTGAGAGCTAGATTTTTGGCTCTGTCCAAGCTAGAAGATAAAATGGGCCAAGGCCTGCTCTCTGGTCTTTGCATGGCACAGTTTCCATCAGTACAGCTCACATTTCTCACTCAAGACGTTGTGGCTCTATCCAAGCTGCCTATGGGAGTGACCTTTGGCCCCACTAGCCCTTGAACTAACCCCCAGGCTCAGGCCAGGAAAGTGCTAGTGGGTACAGGACAAAACTGTGCCATGGTGCCCACCAGCAGTTCAGCGATGTGGATGATCACATACTGTGCTCAGGCCCAGGCCTGGCCCTATTTCCTAGCAGGGAATGAGCTTTTAGCTCTAATTACAGAGGCCTACACTTTTATTTACAGAGATGCCTGGTTTACTTTGCAATGTACCAGTGCCTCTTGGGTGATTTTCTGTTTCTGCTACTTGGGAAAAGCTACACATGGATTAATCCTTCTTTAATTTCTTCTTGGTATTTATACCTGATGGTGAATAACAGGTATACCAATGCTGGCCCAGCTACGAGCAGAGACTATCACCCATGCAAATACAATCTGTATATCAGGTTATAAAGTCTTTGATGGTGGACAGTATCTTTCCTGTGAATATGAAGGTACCTTCTAGCCAAACCAATGTGAACTCTCACAAGCTAAGTGTCATCTATTTGATCTCTTTTTCCTATCTCTTAAGTTAGTGTTGCTCAGGAATGTATTCATGCTTGTGGTTTTGCCTCCACTGGCAAAAAGTGAGTGGTTTCAACAAATCCTTGATGCTTGAAATCCTGCTGAGGTACTTCTGAGAGGAGAAAACAGGTAAGTCCAACAGATAATGTAATGACTGGAAAGGAAGAGAATGAGCAAACACTCTCCCTGAGTTTTGAATGGGAAATACAACTACTTATTGTAATTAAGAAGATGAGCATCTCTAAAAAAGTATTTAATACCTTCAGCTAGTGCGGGTATTTCACTGTCAGCACTAAAACAAATCATAGCATAATATAGTCCATCATATGGTAACATATGTACTTGTATATTACATATACACTAGAGATGCAACATGCATGTTACATGCACAGATTTCATTTGTAAAATCAAGATCACTGCCTTTCTCCCAGTTTTACAGGCAGAGGACAGCTCTCCTGGTGTTCCGCTCTGTCCAGCTCTAGCCTGCTTCATCTGTGTAAGTCCTGGAAGAAAAACCTTTGGGCCCTGATCCGTTGTGATTGCTCAGTGGCGCATCTGCCATCTCCAGAGAGGTGTCACCTAAGCATGAGCTTGCCCATGTGGAGCTTATGGGACATCAGGGCCTTGGTCAATGAACCCCTGGAGCACAGATGTGAGCTGGAAATGGTCAGTCTGAAAATTACTAGAACTGTTTCGTAAACAACATGGACAATAATTAATGTATCCATTATAAACATACAGCTATAGAAATAATCTCAAGTTGAATTTTGGCAGAGTCTTTTGGCAGAGCGGATCTGAAATAGCAGACAGGGTCCCATGGGATCTGAACCTGTTTGCAGCACTCAGCATTTGCCCATCGACTTCTGGGGAAGCTTAGGATCTGCACAGAGCACCAGATCGCTGCTGACCCACAACACCAGGTGGCTTGGGACCAACCTGCTGTTTAGTCTTCCTCCTCCAAATGGATTAAGCTTTTGACATCCTATGCAGGGCATGAGTCTGGGAACTCCACCTACCCTCTCAGGCCTGTAGGACTCAGACCTATGAAGGAGCAAGTGTGTAGACTTCTGCCAATGTGCTCGAGGATTTGCACAGTGCACAGCTCACTAATGGCACAGTGCTTGGACTGTATGACTTTCTGAGTTACATAGCAGAGCAAGTGAAAAATGGCACACTCTTTGTGAACGTTTTCAAGATAAGAGGAAGGAAGGGGCAGTATTCACTTCAGTGCTTTATCAATGGTGTTATGTTCTTCAAAATCTGAAAGCTTTCTCTCTCTTTTGTCATTGTTACACTTTCACCTTTTTCTTTTTCTTTTTTTTTTTTGCATGTTCTTTTGTAAAAAGGTATATGACAGTGGAAAGCAACAGAAAAATCAGCAGAGCATTGGGAAGTACTGCTATGGTCCATCAGATATGGATCATACTGTTCCAATCTGTGATTGCCATTGATCAGTGAGACTCCCTGGAAGACAATAAACAATAAAGAGAAAAATAAAACCTAATATCAGACCACTGAAGTATTTATTTCTGGAAAGCTGGACTATTCAACAGAGATGAATAAGTATTCCTTTCTTGTCTGCCTAGCACTCTCTTGCTCTTCCTTAAAAGCATTTCTCCTGCAGCCCTCTCCAGCCCCAGATTCCATACCACATTTCCTTCCCAGTCATCTGCAGTTCAGTTTCTCAGCCCTGTTTCAGCTTCTGATGGACTGTTTTTCCCCCATGTAATCTGATGGCAACATTTTCAAGTGACTTGCCATTTCAGCTGCCTCTTGGATTTTTCAAGAGTCCAGATGAAGATGCATTAAATTCATTTTATTTTGGAATGCAGTGAGCAACCTCCCCTTCTCTGCCCAGCTCCAGAGCCTCCAAAAATTCAGGTTCTTCAATCTGTTTTCACATGCAAAAGCACTGGCCTTGCTATGCAGTTTGCAGTGCATTGTAGGTCTCAGGCAAGATGCCATCTCGTTAGAAAAAAAAAAAGAAAGAAAGAAAAAAAAGAAATGGGAAAATAGATGTCTTATGTCTCTAAGCAAGGAAATGACACACATCCATCCCCTTTCTCAAGCAAGCAAACAGTCTAGGGGCAACTGCTTGAGTCACAGCTGCCCAAAGATGGCCTTGAGTAGTGAGCTCTAGACTTTCTCACCCAGAATGCCAGAGAGATTCTGTCTTTTCTCATAAATAGCAAGCAGAGCTGAACCAACAACCAGTGACAATATGACCATGCAAAGATACAAATCAGTCTGTCACTTTGTTCTGTACAAGCCACTCTTAAATAACTATATGCAAAAGCCACTGCAGCCATAGCAACATGTTTTTAAACAAACTGCTCTTCAACATAATTTTTGTACATTGATGTAACCCCTTCTTAGGCGAATGCAGCAAGCAACTCACCCGACAGCGTAGAGCAAACTGAAGGTTGTAAATGAGAGCTCCCGGCTGCTGTTTGATCCTCTGGACAATGGATCAAACTGACACCAAACAGAATACTCTGACCATTGGTCTGCCTCAGGCCATAGGTATATGGAAATAGTGAGAGGCCAGTGTGTAACAAACAATGTGAACACGCAGGTTAAATACCATTGTAATCTTTTTAGGGAAGAGGAGGTCACTCACAATCTCTATGTATCATAAAAAACAAATTGGTATATGGAGGTGGTCCAGGGACAGATAGTTTGCTTAAGATTAAAATACAGGGGTGTGTATATTGCTATATTTAGTATTTAAATATGCATGTGTATATATATGTATGCATGTATATATGTATGTATACTTAATGTACCATAATGATGTTGTCCTATAAGGCACAGTACTGTGAATATGCTCAATGATTCAAAGGACTGCTTAACACCTTGTGAGGGGAACTCTTTCTCCTAAGGTCAGACCACTTGGTGTGCCAATTCAGGCATCAGCCTGGCAGCAAACTAACCCAACAGAAAAATGGCGTCATTTTCTGCTGAGTTGGCGAGTTGATCAGGCTCATGGAAAAGTCCAGTGAGAACCAGAGCTAGCTCAGGGGAGTAGATAGGCAGGAAGAAGGAGGAAGGGACATCTCTCTTTCAGCGTCTTTGCATGAGGCCAGTGCAGTGGAACCACAGCCCCCGCTGCTCTTCTGGAAAAGCCTTTCTCTCTCTCTCCTGTGACTTCTGTAGAAAGAGTCTAGGGAGACTAGTCTTCCTTATGTTAGCATTACTGAATATCCCTCATAGTGTCTACACTGGGATTTACAACAGCTTAACTAAACAGATCCCAGAACTGATTAAAGTAAATCCATGAAATTCAAGACAAATGAATTTCCACAGTCTAATCACATCTGCTAGTTTTAACTTCTCCTCTTTTCTTGTCTACTTTTGCAACATCTCTAAAGCAGATTCACCAGGTCTTGCAGATTAAGGGTTCTTTAAGCTCTTTCTGCTATTTGAAGACAACTTGGAATGGGAATGTTTCAGTGGAGAGCAGTGGAACAGCTTCGAAAGAATATTAACATACTTCAAAGTGGTATTATGTAGCTATGACAGCTATAACAGCTTGGACATTTCACCCCATTCCTCTCACAAGTCAAAGATAAGAACAGAATCCCCCTGAGGCAAAATATTGTCATATTTCTTACTTAACACTCTGCATCCATGAAAAATGCCTTTGAAAATTACTCAAATAATGAGAAAATAAGCATTAGGTGTTCAATCATTTCCTTAGAACGACTATTTTGCAACATTATATATACACTGTGAATCATTTAATCTGAGTATTTAAACTGCTGCGTATGCACTGACTCTTTTAGCACTATGGATCAACCTCAGAAGTGTAAAATTCGGTATGAACTCATTCAAAAGCTCAAGTTGCAAGTCTGTAAAAAGACCTGACCCATTTTCATATTAGCATAGCAGTATCTATTACAGAAAATAGTTGTCATTAATTCAAGAAATCTATTGGATCAGTTGGAACAACCAAAGCTTGGCATGAATTTATCAAATCATATAGTTATTTCATACATGATGTCAGGGTTAATTACTAGCTGACAAAAGAGGAATCGTCCTCTGTGGACTTTGCAAATCTGTTCTTTCCTTAGCTTAATCATTACGATATTGTGATGAAGTTGATAGAAAAGCTGAGCAAATGAAGGAATAGTTGTTAGTGAAACATTCAGACAGGTTTATTCCTCTCTACTGGCAGCTGAGACCTTAAGGAAGAGCTCTGCAGGTGCAAAAGTTATCTGGTATAAACAAAACCCTTGTGACTGGGATGGGCAGGCCAACCTTGGTAACTCACAATTATGGGAAAGGTGTGGACAAACAGTCAACAGCTATTAAGATGCCACAGCCCTGGTAACAGTGTCTCATGCGTTTTCCCTCTGCTTCACCTGAGGAATAAAATACATTTGCTTAAGTCAGTGGGAAATGCCTATGTAGCCAGCTAACACAGTTCAGCCGATGGGAGACAACTCTGTGAGCCGTGATGGTCCCTTGCTCCATAGAAGAGCGCTAGTAAAACTGAGGCTTTGCAGCGTGATCCATTGGTGGTTGAAACCAGTTTAAATTACAGTAGCAGTGGCCAGGTACAGTTTATGTGGTTTCATTCATAGTGGTTCCTAGAGTATGCAATAGCTAGGAAAGTATCTGGTTATGGTGATTGCTTCCTGGAAAGGACAACTGTATTTGTAAGGAAGAAAGGTTAGGAAAATATATCTCCAGGCGCCTTCTTGTACAGAGATGGCTGTTCCGGCTGGGCGCACTAAAATTTCTTGCTGAGCCTTGTTTCTTAGAGTGTCGGGGACTTTAGGGTGTAGCAAACAAACTGATCCCAAGAAAGCATTGTTGTAAAAATCAAAGACTCGGCATTTTGTTTGGAAAAGTTTCTTCAGTTCCTGGGAAAAGTGCAGAGATGGAGAGAGGTACAGTGCTGGAGCTAATCTGCGCTTCTACACACATGTCAGTTCTGCTAGTTGTAACTGATTCAAGACCCTATCTATGCTATAGATCAGGCATTTGAAATCAGTAATTTTGTCTGGCTGATTGAATGTTCAAATCCTTGCAATAAACTAAGCCAAATTAGCTAAGGCTCTGCCGATTTTTGGGAGATGTAGCAAGAAAAAAAGGTTAAAAAAAAAACCAGCAAAACCACGATGGAACAGGCAACTCTCACACATGAAGAGCGCTCTAAATTGCAGGCTGCTTGCATGGCTGTCTGGGGAATGAGGTGTAAATCCTCCCTTTAGTCCCTTGGCTGAACTGCCATCTCATGGATAGCTGAGCTTGGGAAGGGGAGCAGGTGAAGAGTACTTTTTTTTTTTCCTTCCTGAACATAGGTGAAAAAGGGAATTTTGGCACTGCCACCCTCTGTGTGCCAACATGTGAGGGATACCAGATATAGCCGAGGCACATGGTGTCTTCACATAGAGTTAGATGAAATTTAGGCAGAAGATTGAAGCTGTCTACGCAAGGGGTGATCAACCAGCAGTTCCTGAGCCACGTGTTGCCTCCAAGGAGATAAAGCATGGCTCTGTACCAGGCTTACGGCTCATGCCTGGCCAAGGGGTTGCGCTGCCAAAGTACCGCTGGGTTAGCCAAATCCCCAGCTCCTGGGGGAAATCAGATATGCAACCTCAAACTGAACGAACCAAGCTGCCCTGACATCAACCCAAGCCACGGCCTGCATACCAGTAGGATGGACGGATGGCTGAGAAGTCGCTATCGGCTGCTGCCTGTGAGATGAAATGCTCCCAGCGCTCTCCCTTCCCCCAGCATTTTGGGTGCTTGTGACACAAGACTTACGGCAGATTTTGGCATGTGGTTCACTGGGTGAGAGGGTTAGCCTCTCTCACCCGTACTGCCAGCTGAGTGCGGAGCTGAGCCTTCGCTTAGGATCACATCCAACCAATGTCAACAATAGGCAAAGCAAATGTCACGCTCGCCAGCAGGTGTCCTGTGACTGGCTCTCCCCATGGACATCCCTGGAGTGGCTAGCTGGAGCCTGATCTCCAGCCAGCCGTTTGGGTGGAAAGTGTGGTGTTATGAGGGCCTGTTCCTCTCCCACGCTGCAAGAACGGCACCTTGCAGCCTTGCCATCCACTTTCACGGCCGTGGGACAAAGCACTCGCAGCAGAGCCGTAACGCAGCCCAAGAGCTGCTGGAGTGGAGCAACGGCTCAGCCACAGCTGCTGCCAGTCAGAGACTTCCCACAGCAGTTGTTCTTTGGCTAAGCTGACATTTTCTTTGCCAGCACTGTGTCTTAAGATCATTTTCAACCTGTGGAACCACTGCAGCTGCTTTTCCCTATGTTGTAGGCTCTACTTTGCTGCTTTTCTTTTTTCACTTAACTGACAACCTTTCTAATACTCAGCAGTCCTGAAATGAGAATTTCTGGGTGTAATTTGCCTGAGTGGGGGGGTACGGAAAACAGCGTAGTGTAACACGCACCCCAGTACACCAGCAGGCTCTACTGGGAGCCTAGGAAAATTACACTGCTCTCCTCCACAAGACTTCTGTCTGGGAAAATGGCAACTTGGGTCTGACTCTGGCTCCGAAGGATCCCTTGCAGCTAACACTGCTGGGATGAGCTGATCCAGATGCCCTGACTATGTGCATTTGCCATCTGATATCATTGACTTCTGACTCTCCATTTGGGACGCTCTGTAGGAAGATGCTTTGTGTTGTTACAATTCTCCATAAAAATGTCAAACACATTCACAGTCCTTATTGATCTAGTGAAGCTTGCATTAACCAGAACTACATTTAGCCCAGCAGTCCTATGTTCAAAGATGCTGCGTAGAAATGAAAAGTTAATACTTTAAAAATTAAACCAGGCAAAAATCTGGATGACAAAATTACCCCACTATATTCAATTCAGTCCTCTCTGTATCTGGTTTTTTGCAAGTCACCCTTTCCATAAAAATCAGTTTAAATATAAAAGCCTCAGTGTCGTTACTTCAAATGAGGGGACCCAATCTTTTTTCCAGTTATAGTTAATGGTCAAGTCCCACCAATTATAGGGAGAACAACATCCAGCTGTTAGCTGTAAACTCAAAAATGTGTGGCTCTCAGAAGTTTTCAGGTCACTTTATTCTGTAAGGTTCAACTTACAAGCAACATATAAAGCATTAATAGAGTATGAATGGACGGCACCTGATGAATAAATAGATGGGCTAGTACACGGTGAAACATATTATAAAATGTAATAGTTCAGTAAATTTGCCTTTAAAGGCAGTTTTAATTAACAAAATGCCTTTCCCTGACATGCTCATACCCATATAACTCATGTCTGTATTCAAGCTAATAATAAATCAATGTCCTATTATACAATAATCACAAATGCAAACTTAATATAATTCTCAATAAGAGCTTTCTTTAAAATAAACTACTGATGTGCATCTAATTTTGATACTTTACTCTATTATTAACTCACATGAACTGCATGCTTTGATGTTGCCTGAACTGAACATTTGTCTTTTACTGCAACTCTTTCACTTAATGTAAAATGTGTGTGGCATAATTCTCATTACTAATTGCAACCTTATGATAATATTCCGTAGCGTACGGCTAGCCTCATTTACAATAGCGTCAGAAGCCTAGTCCAGCTGTTAATAGATGTGTGCTAAGCCTTTTCTGCTTTTTTTTTACCATAAATAGAAATGAACACAATCTAAATCTAAAAATCCAAGTACTTAGGCATTTTGGGAGAGTTTGGATCTAGATCCAAACTTCAAAGTTCCAGGCCAGACCCAATCGCAGCAGAAGTTCCCCGATTTTATGGCTGATTTGTTTTGCTCTCAGAAATGCGACATCAGCAACGGAGCAAGTAAACTGTTACATGAAACACATGCTGCCCTCTTCCAGCTTTATCTGTGATAGCATTGTTAGCACAAGAAGAATTGGTTGTGTACTCTCTCCTGCCCTCTTTTGATCTTGTCTGTAAATTGTCGAGTCGTGCATTTACAGTGTTACATACATGAGGCTGGAGAGTGGTCTCCTTCCCCACCCAGTTTCTGACCGCTAGGTTTAACCCTGTAGGTTTAAACAGTTTTCTTTTTTCAAAAACTGTTATGTTGTGATATATTCAGCTGTTTTTAGTTTATCATTTGCAATATAGAAAAAAAATGAGACTAACAATTGCCTTCTTATTAACAGCTATGCTGCAAAGACTGTCTGGAAACATGGCCCAAGGAGACAGCTGAATTAGGCTTAAATGCAGTCTATATGCCATATGCACACTTCTAAAAAATGCTCTATATTTGACTGAATGTGCTACACACTGTATTTTTAGCGGAGTTGGGAAGGGAGAGACAAGCTTACAGCACATGTGCAATGTTCACAGCAAACATGGGAGTGACAAGCCTATTCCTGCAAACGCTGCAGCTTATGGTCTGCCCTGCCTCTTAGGGCTCACTCGCAGTCACAGGCAAATCGAGTTACCGCAGCTTAACAAGCCGCCATCTGTCCCCTGAGCTGCCGTAACTCTTTGGGTAATTATTCTCGGCTCATCCCCACTATGAGACGCAGATGACTTACCTTAAAGCTCAGTGAGAGGTTCTAGATAACGTGTTCCTGCCTCCCAGGGCACAAGCAGGCACAACAAGAGTTTGGCAGTTCAGCTGACGGTTTACTTTAGCTTAAACAAATTCTCGCCTATTTTATCCAACAGCTAAACCCTTGCTTGTAGTCTACACCACGGTTATACTGCCTTAGCAGACTGGTGGCACCATCTGGAACAAAGAGCAGATGACTGCCTTGTGTCTTTTTGCCACTGAATCCATGTTATTGTTTTCTTGCAATGATGGAACGTATTTTTCATTCATACTTCAGTGCTACACTTTAAATCAACATCTTTACTGCTGATTAATATCACTTTGCAGAGTTTTGGGCATGCAGACATCCACCAGGGACTTAGAGTCTTCTATTTGGGGCAAATAACTTAAACCTTCTGTAATTCGGTTTCCTCCTGTGCAAAGTGGGATTAGCCGTTAGCTGTTATTCAGGTACCCTGGAGCCTTTGTGAAACTCACTTGGGGAAAGAAAAAGTGAGAGCCCTGAAATTCTACAAGGACTACAAAGATGCTAATTATCATGATTTAGTGTTGTCTCAAATGTTGCTTGAAGTGGGAACTCAAGTTTTAAAAATATTTTTGTGCTAATACTTTATTTGAATTTTTTCTTGAGGTTTGTTAAGTGTCAAGTGCTAAGGCTTAAAGTTAAAGCACAACACTTCTAATCAAGTGTTTGACCTTTCTACAACCTCTTTGAACAACACTGCTGAAATTTCCAGGCAAGCTAATTAATACACTGGTACAGCACCAGTTGGGTGTACCTCTAGCAGCTTAATTCTCAGCCAGGAGGATGAAATCCTCCTTCCCTCCCCACACTCACATCTCACTAACAATAATGGATTTGGGACTTAATCGGGCATTAAAACAGAGGATTAGTGAGCTGCAAACTGCAGAGATCTCAACTCAATTTACAGTGTATGCAGGGGACCGGCAAAAATTACAAAGCTCACTTTCAATAAATTAATGCCTACATACCTGAAAAACCCATGTGAGCAGCAGAGGCTGTTGGACTTGTGGGGCCACTGAATGCAATATATGATCATTTGAATGAGCAACAGAAAGAGAGACACAGAACAGTGATTTAATGAGAAATTTAAATAGAGCAAGGAGCAGGTATAAGTGACTGTAAAGCATCTAGTACAACCTGACAGTGGTACCACACGCTACTGCCATATGTTAAAAAAAAAAACATATTTTTGAAGACGTGGGATATGTAACATCCTTGTATGAACTCTAGCAGGTCCAGGGTATGTAGGGCCCACTTTCCCCTATGTTGAGAAGGGGTACCATAAGGAGAAGGTATGCTCCTGGTTTTTCTGCTTTGACTGCACTGGGGACAAGGAGAGGAGAGCTTTAACTAGTAAAAGGGCACAGCAAAAAGAGCAGCAGGAGTTGCAGGTTTTAGAGTTCAAGAGATATGTAATTATCTGCCTTGGGGATCCTTTCTTTTGCAAAAAGGATCAAGAGAAGCAACATGCACTCTGAACTTTAGACAGCCTTTGGCTATGTTTACAAGAACAAATAATTTGGTACAATAGGACTATGTCTCTGAGGATCAAACTGGCACATCAGTGATTGGGAGGTGCTGAAGTCCCTCCTCAGTGCTGGGCTGAAGTCCCTCCTCCTCTGGCTCCTGCAGCAGTTTGGACAGCAGGTTGGTGGCTCAGGAGGGAGACCCCACTGTGGGCCATGCCACTCCTCCAGAGCCTTTTGCTTTTGAGTAGCCAGTTTGGCATCCAGAATTACTGCGAGCCCTGCTAAATGTCTGGACAAGCCATTCAACCTTTGCCTTCACCGTCTGTCTGTCTCTCTTCTCTCCTCCCTCCAAAGTGCCACCCTGGCTCTGAGGTGCTGCAGTGTCCTCTCCCGAGTGGCTTCCATCGTTGCATCTGCCTGATGTGGTTCGTTCTTCATCAGAGGTATCTGTGGAGGAGAGAAAAGCAATTGAGTGTCTCTGAGGACACAGCGTGTTACTCAGTTGCCTGCGGCTGTCTTCTGCAAACCCCAGGTTCTCATGGACACAGTGGTTGTACAGGAGTACCTTTTAGCCCTAACCTCTCTGAGGACAGGTGAAGTCGAGCCTTGAACAGGATGGCTCACTGGTAAATTACCCATATGCCATGGCCAACCCTGTGATATGGGAGACTGCTGATCTCTGCTTCAAGAGAAAGCAGAGCAGCCAGAGGTGCCAGGTAAATGTGGTGCAGAGCCAGGGACTGGTGTTAGGGCAGTAAGAGCAGAAAAAGGCCCTCTGGTGACATCAGTTCCTTATTTTTATTTCATAGTCAGCACCGATTAGAGTGGATGGATAAAATCCTGTCACATCAAGGGATTCCAGGTACTGGATTTTTTTCAAGGCAACAGGGGTAGCCTGTCAGGGTTAGCTGTGATTCTGCCATGCATCCGGCAAAGGCTCAAGCAGACCGAGGAGCAGTCCCGTTTACGTGCTGTAGGAGCTGCACAGGCACGTGGGCTGCCTGGCTGCCTGCCAGCTACCTGGAATCACTGCAGCTACGCAGGTATGCGTACATCCCCGCCTTGTGCTAAGTAAAGGTATGATGTGCCATGGACTCACCGATCCATTTAAGCAACGGCATGTCCATAAACATGATAGATGCCTTTCTTTCCTCTCCTCTCGGGAGGTCACGCAACGCATCGCTGATTATCCCTGCAGGCTTTCCATGGGAACCTAGAGTGACGGTGGGTCGGTGTCCTGGAGCCTGGGCTCTCCAGACTCCCAGGCCCCTCTGCAAAACAAGAGAATATTTAATGCCATATAAGGTCTCAGCAGAGAGACGTGCATAGCCAGAAGTCATCTCAGGAGAAGACTGCAAGCCACTGGTCTCCCTTACTGTCTAACAAAGCACGAGTGACTGTATGAGGTCCCATGCCTGCCAGGGGCTGTGGGGGGAAAGCACTGCTGTGACTGACATCAGGCACTTACCACCTTGTCTTCCAAAAGCCCGACACCCTTCAAGCTGTACCTGTTATAAAAGCTGGACTTTGTAAGGGTATGAATGTATTTGTTATATGCATACATTACAATGCTTGTTGTGCAGTTGTGAAGCAAAGCCAGGATGCACAGGGTTACTTACATGGTGCCATATCATGAGCCTATAACCTGCTGCGCTGGGAGAAGAGAAGGGAATGGAGGTCTAAGGGGGCTGTGCTACCCTTGTGCACTGCATGCACAGCTCCCTTGGACTGAGCTGGTCACCTATACTGGCTCGGGACTGGACAGGCAGTTTCTGATAGCTGCTGAGAGTTTCACATAGTTGTTGCATGAGAGATTTCTCCTGCAGCTCATGGCCCCAGGGGAACTGCTTTGGAGGTTTGCCAGCCCTCCTAGGAGACTGCTGATATTCATCTCTTCTCGGCAGATCTGAACGCAAAGCTCTAATTCCATCAGAAGCATTTTGTCCCCCCTGCCAAGCGACACGTATGGAAAAGTAATACACTTAACCTGTGGTGGAAACAGGAGCATGCATACAAGGGTTGCTGATGCCAGTCATGGCAGGGAATGAGCAAAAGAGGTATCTCACAATACACCCTCAGAGGGATCTTCTGCAGGATCCAGGAAGAGGAACCTTGGAGCAATGTCAAAGGACTCACATTCCTCCAGATTCTCCAACATGATGACAAAGTCCCTGTGAGCAGCTGGCTCCACAGTGTCCTTGAGTATTAGGTGCATGTCTGCCATGCCCTCAGTGAAGTGTAATGGGACTTTAAGAGGATCACCTTTATTCTCCTGAAATACATGGGGGCTTATTGCTTACTCTCATACCAACAATAGTCATGAGGTCAGCAACCTCCTGATTCTGGCACCAAATTATTCTGCTACCTAGGAAACTTTTTTCTTACTCTCAGCCCAGATTAACAGGCACTATTGCTTCCTTAGGGCCCCCAGTCACAACTCTCTGAGTTTTCAGGAGGCTAAAGGCAGAAGAGAGAACAGTTGGAAAGTGGATAGCAAGAAAAAGGTCTGATAAAAGAAATGAGGGGTTCAGCAAGCAGGAATGACAAAAGAAGAGAAAGCAGCTGAAGAAAGTACAGGATTTCAAACCAGAAGTGTCAGTGGATGATGAATGCGTAGAGAAGAGTTGCAAGAATTAGTTGAAGGCTGGAAGATGCTGGCAAATAGGAAGGTTCCTATGACACTTGGCCCTTTATATATAGCACAAGAACCACTTCAGGGTGTTGTAGGAGCTCTGAATGGTTTGAGAGTCTTTTTTCAGCTCATGTATTAGGTTACATGCTGGAGGATCTTAAGGCAGTGCAGCTCACATACTGATTTGGAAGATGGTATTTCCAAGAAATGCTGCAGTGCTTCCAAAGCACTTCTGGAGGGACACTTTATTTCCTCCAAAAGTTTATGCTCTTCGAAATCACTCTAAGAATGGGACCAGCAATAGAAACAAATGGGAGCAAATCACACTACTGGAATGGACAAAATTCCTAATGTAGATGCAGCCATTGAACCCAGGGTACATATGTCTCTTGCACATCTAGCTTTTTTGAGAGATGGATTGTGGCTCCTTTATCCTCCATACTCAAGAGAAGAGAGGGACCTAAAGTACATCATATGTTTCCTGACAGAGCATTTTGCCTTTTTATAGGTACAGAGTCCTTCTATACTGATCTTTTCTCCAGAGCCAACCAATGAAGGGGTCCTGCGAAATGGCTTCTCTGTGTTGAGCACACAAACCAGGTTGTGCCAGATTGTAACAAAAGACTGTAACAAAGCTATGCCATTAAATCTCAGATCCATGCTTCACCCTGATGAAATCTCTGGGTCAAAATCTGACAGCCTTTATTTGGTCCAACACCTTTTTCATGTGGTGCATAAAGGGGCAGATTACTCCCCTGCTCACAGGAGGAGTTTGACAGGACGGTTGCGTGCATGCATGAGAGACAAGGGAGAGCTGCCATCTGCTGTTGAAAAGATCCTGCTTGATCTTTTAGCCCAGGGACTGCTACCTGCTGGAAGCGCCTCATTAATGCCAGTCATTCTCTCCAACTGTTTTAGCACATGGAGCAATATGTCACAGCAGGTCCAGGAAATCCAGACCCACCTTGCACTGGACAGAAGTAAAGTTCGTCCCGAAGAGCTGTTGTTCCCATGTCTCTTTCAGGAAAAAAAAAGGCCAAAGGATTTTACTGATATTTTGAAACATCCATGCTGGGACACCAACAGCAGTGGGAAGCTGGGAGGTATAGCAAAAAAATGCTGCATCTCCAGGAGAGAGTTTAATGGAAGAGTTTATGGCTCATATATTCAAATTTAAGCCATAATGGGTTGATTAGATCTGTGCTTAGAGCTAGTCTCTGCAATGTTTTTCTAAAAACTGAGCATTTCCTATTACTATTGAAATGAAAGAACTGCTGAAGTCCTGCACTTCTCAAAATCGCGATAGTTATGGTGAGAGAGAAAATTACTACTCATCTGTTGAAAAGACAGCTCATCTACTGAAAAGTTATTTTTGAGTCAATCAAAATTATTTATTGACTTCTGAAAACATGTTTACTCTTGCTTTCTAAATGACATTTTGAGCCAGTTTATCTAAACGTAACATTCTTTTTACAAGAAAAAATTATCCAAATGTTTCATTTGAATTAAAGAAAAATATTTCAGTCATTTAAATAGCAAGCTAACCTTGGTTAATGTTTCAGCTAAAAAAAAGAACACTGAAAATCCTGTTTACAAAGCGATAAAGCTTGTTTATGCTTTTTTTTGCAAGCAAGAAAAAGAATGACGAAAAGAGCTGTCCATATTACCCTAATCATTTACAAGGGAACCACACAATTCAAAAATTTAGGACCAGATCATTCCACAAATGAGTGGAAATTCGTATTACAGCAGTGTGGTGGCGTTTTGCTGTGAAAGTAAATAATTCCCAGCTATTCTATTGAGTTTTTTCATTACAAATTAGTATTTTCCAAAGGACAACATGAAAAAAAAAGAAGTAATTCTAGAGTATATGTACAAAACACAAACATTTTTCCAGTAAGAATGGTGGCAGAAGCAGCATTAGCAGCTTCAGATTAGTGTTCAGTTTATTCAGTTGTTTGTGTTGGTGAGTTTCAGATTAGCGAGGCTCTACTCTACTAGTTGCATAAATTTAAGCATCTAAATACAGGCTTTATAGTCCATGTCCCAAGCTTTTGGCTTACTGAATCTTTAAATAAAGACTGGCTTTTTTTTAAGAAAAATAAAAAAGAGAAGTGACAGTTCAGAAAAAAATCATGGATTTGACGCAGGAATAATAGGGTAAGTCCCAAGGCCTGTTATATGCGAAACAAAATCGTAAGACTTATCCACCAAAAAGATAGTAAGAGTTTTGTTCCCAATTCAGCTCTCCTTCAGAGAGAAAAACTCTTAATCCCATTGGGATATTGCTTTTGACTTAAATTGGTCAGTCCACTAGACGGTGTAATTTAAAACCTAAATTAGCAATCTTATCGTTGGCCGTCACACTAACTCTACACCTACATCCCACGCGGCCTCCCTCGGATTTTAAAATCTACACAAAACACACCTGTGCAGATTTTGCTTGGGCTGATTCTCTGGGTTTTCAGCTGCGACTAGTGGAGAGAGGAGGCAGCGCTGGGTACGTCCAGCAGGTGGTGCAGCCGGCTCTGCAGCCAGGCTCCTGAACACCGCTGCTTCCCCTGCGGGTGAGCAACTCATTGTCCCACGGTGGGTTACACGGTGTCCTGGAGATAAATAAAGCACACTGTTACCTGGCATGTCCTTAAGGATGTTACTCTAGGAGGAAGGCACTATAGTTTTTTATGCTCCTACAGTAGGGTTTCTAAGAACTGGGGTAACTTCTCCTGCTCGCTAGCTCACCTACCGCTCCGCTCACACGCGTGCAAAAGCAGCTTGAACTCTGCAAGGCAGAGTCAGGTTTGCAAAACCCACACGTCCCTTCATGCCCAGATGCAAAGCGTGGCATGCAGAGGAGCCTTCGCACAGTCTGCATGTAGCCTTTCGTTTTGAGAAGATAAACATGAACATGTTAAGCGCTCAAGAGCTGGAAAAGCTGAGCTCCCTTCAAAACTTAAAAGGTCCCTTCAGCACAAACTTAGCGTAGGAAGACGATGCTGTCCTAACGTGAGACATTTTGGGTCTTACTGAGCTGGTTAGACATCCTCAGAGCTGCAAGCTTCCACAGGATGGCCACAAAGGGTAGGAAATGGCTCCAAAGTAGAAAGAAAACAAAAAGATTCTTTCAGAGACCTGCCAGCAAAGTTTCTTTGGCTCTGCATCTAGGCATTTCTCCCAAATTCAGCCTCTCAGCCTCAGATAAAGCAGTACAGCCTGAAATGAGAGTCAGATGTGTGGGATGGGAGTGCACATATCTGTGCCTGGGCTGGAAAACATATGTACTGTAATGCCTAGAAAATGCTTTTTACTTTGGGCCTTGCTCCAGAAAACCTTTTTCCTTGCTTTTACAACTGTCCCCTGTTGCTTGGGTCTGCACAGATTTTAAAACCCAGCCCTGAGGACAGGGAGCTGCTGCCAACATCCTGAGGAGAGGCTGAGAAAAGTTTTCTTTGTGCACTTCTTTCTGTGGCACAGATGTGGGAGCAGACAGCCTGCGAACAGCCTTGGGCACAACGCTTCCAGCCCCTGCTCTGGCTCCATGTTTTGGGCATTCAGACACAAGAGAGAGACAAGAAGGGACGGTCATCGCCCCCCCCCCCCCCCCCCCGGTTGTGGGCCAACCTGTTCACACCCTTATCTCAATGAGCGAATCAAGCTTCCAGCCTCAGGGAAGAGAGGGACAAAGAGAGAAGTGGGAAACCAAACATAGAAACCTCAAAGGGCAAAATGAGGGGGAGAGGGAACAAGGAGATCCTGCAAGATTGTAGTTGGCTTATTCCTAACATTTAATCCTGAGATTATGTTACTGGGTGGGTTGATTGTTATTTTTTTCGACTCTGTACCATGGAATTTTGTAATTATGTGAGAATTTCAGCTATTCTCAAATTAAAAACAAACATGAACCACCAGCATCAAGATGCATGTCCTTAGCCTGCCAGATTGCAGAAAGCTGGAAAATGTGAATGCATTATTTTTAGTGTTGTGATTTTAAAATTCATCTCCTGATTCTTTCTGGAGGGCGGGAGTTGACTTCTGGTTGTAAAATGTAAAATGGGTGGTGGTTCTATCCCAGCCAGACAAAGGTGAAGAAAACCAGAATGACAGAGGCCTCGGGGCACAGTCAGTGAATCAGAGAAGTAGGTGTTAATAACCAGAAAAATGGGAGAGAATGGGGACTCCTGGTCAGGGAAACAACCAGACCTGTCAGGCTGGAAAGGCCACAGGGAAGCTGAGGAAACAACTGACCACTCCTCTGCCCCTCACCACTTCTCTGGAAGGTGTGGAGAAGAAGCTGGTCGGACAGGAGAAAGAGGAGGTAAGAGGAGGAGCTCAGGCAGAAAAAAGAGGAGGGCAGACAGGAGGAGCAGGAGGTCAGGCAGGAGGAGGAGGAGCAGGTCTGACAGGAGGAGAGGGAGGAGAATAGGCAGGAGAAGGAAGAGGTCAGGCAGAAGGTGGAGGAGGAGATCAGGCAGGCGGCGGAAGAGGAGCTCAGGCAGGCGGAGGAAGAGGAGCTCAGGCAGGCGGAGAAACAGGTCTGACAGGAAGAGAGGGAGGAGATCAGGCAGGAGGAGGTCAGGCAGGCAGAGAAACAGGTCTGACAGGAAGAGAGGGAGGAGATCAGGCAGGAGGAAGAGGAGATCAGGCAGGAGGAGGAAGAGGAGGCCAGGCAGGAGGAGGAGGAGGAGGTCAGGCAGGAGGAAGAGGAGATCAGGCAGGAGGAGGAAGAGGAGGCCAGTCAGGAGGAGGAGGAGGAGGCCAGGCAGGAGGAGGAGGAGATCAGGCAGGAGGAGGAAGAGGAGGCCAGTCAGGAGGAGGAGGAGATCAGGCAGGAGGAGGAAGAGGAGGCCAGGCAGGAGGAGGAGGAGATCAGGCAGGAGGAGGAGGAGATCAGGCAGGAGGAGGAGGAGATCAGGCAGGAGGAGGAAGAGGAGGCCAGTCAGGAGGAGGAGGAGATCAGGCAGGAGGAGGAAGAGGAGGCCAGGCAGGAGGAGGAGGAGGAGGCCAGGCAGGAGGAGGATGAGATCAGGCAGGAGGAAGAGGAGGCCAGGCAGGAGGAGGAAGAGGAGGCCAGGCAGGAGGAGGAGGATGAGGAGGAGGTCAGGCAGGAGATGGAGCAGGTCTGACAGGGGAAGGAGCAGGTGGGACAGGCCCGCCCTGCTCGCAGGGTGGGTGATCAGGCCTGCAGTTAGGCCCGAGCACTTGAGAGCCTTCTCCCCACTGGCGCTGAGGAGAAGCACCCGGGCCGGGAGGACCCCTCGGCGCCCCCCAGTCCCGCAAACCGCCGCCGCCCCTCCGCTGCGGCGGCCCCGCCCCCGGCCGTCATGACCCCGCCCCTGGCCGTCCTGACCCCACCCCTAGCGGCGCGAGGCCCCGCCCCCGGGGCTCTTAAAGGTCCTCGGCGGTCGGTGGCTAAGCTCCGCCCCAGCACACCTAGGCCCTGCCCCTAGCGACCTGCCGGCCGGGGCTGGGCCCGGGGTTCTCGCCTGCACGGCGGCGGCGGCGGCGGCGGCGGCCGGGCGGGAGCGCGGTGGGTAAGGCTGTTTCCTCCCTTCGCCGTCCGCTGCGGCCGGGAGCGGGCGGACAGGCGGCGGGCGCCGGGACCTGGGTGTCGGGGCGCGCCCCAACGGCCGTAACGGCCAGCGGCGGCCTCGAGGCTCCCCCCCGAGGCGGCGCGCGGGGCAGCTCTTTAACGGCGGCGGTAGCCTGGGCCGGGCCCCGCGCCTGGCTCCTGCCTCCGCCCCTGCTGCAGCGGGGGAAACTGAGGCAAAGCCGTGGCCCTCGCCTCCCCTGCGGTTTTGGGGGCGAAACGGCCGGACGTGTCGTCCTCGCTACGGCAAACAGCCGCGCACACCGCCCCGAGCGCGGCGGGGGGCACCGGCTCCCTGCGGTGCAGCCCCGGCGGCGGCCGGCAGCGGGGAAAAGAGCGGTCGGGGATCGGCTGTCGGGGCCCTTCGCGCTGCCCGCCGCGGCTTCCCTCCCCCCCCCCGGGGCAGCCGGCGGTCCGGCGAGCGGCTCCGGCCGGAGGCGGCTCCGCCTGCCCGCTTGGTGCGCCCGTCCCCGCCGCGCCAAACCCGCCCGGAGCCCTTGGAGCCCCGCGTTAGCAGCGCTGCCCTCGGAAGATGCCGTTTTGCCTGCGCACCAGCGGCCCGTTGGGCCACCTTTGGCTGTGGCTTCAGCTTTTCCTGCTTTATGCCTGGCCAGTCTTGCTTACCTGCGAGGTAAACTTGCAGATCAAGATTTGTTGTAGGTACCAAGTACGGAAAGTCTCTAATAATGACCAGGCTTTAAGCAGTCGTTTTACTGTCGCTTCTAACCCTTCCCCCTTCTAAAGAAGACAACTTATCAGTCAGAAGATATCTTTCACAGATTTAAACAGCCAGTTCCTGTGCTGCTGCAGGCATATTCTCCTTTCCAGTGATCTTTCAGCCATGGAAAGCCCGTGCAAACAAAAGAGTCCTGACTCAGTGTGTAGGAGAAAAGATGAATTAATGATAGGGAATACCTAGAACGTGTGTTAAATATTTTCTGCATATTGATACACCAAGTACTGTGATGTGGGCAGGTAGGCACAATCATTCAAGATTTAGCCCTAACTGTTGTGCTTTTCAGTTGCATAATGTTGGAATGTGTTTATTTTAACCTAAGCATTCTTTCTCCTACCTTATCAGCTATCCTTTCTTATTCCTTTGTAGCTGTTATCACAGAAGTATTTATTTATAGTTCTTTCTTTGCAGGCCAATATTCTACACAAAGTAAGACTGAATAACATGCACATGCTGATGACTGGAGGACAGACTGAAGGACATCATGTTTTGCTTTAGCGTTATTACTACTTGGGTGAAATGAAGAGTTGGATTCTGTTTTGGGAATATTCAGATTTCTACCTCATCTAAACTTCACTGGCTCTTTCTGCAGTACAGGTTTCAGCAAATGATTTCTGTTTTTTTAAACAAAAATGCAGAACTTGTCACTAGTAGAAAGTCTTAGTAATGCAGACAGGTTACACTGGATGTCTCTGAAAGATCTAGCAGCTGATGTAAGTGATATGTCTCTCCACGAAAGTGACTGTAACTCAAATGAAAGGAGAAGAATAATGAATATGAATAATGAAGAAATGATTAATCTTGAAGTAATGCAGCAAAGCCTCCCTGTAGTGAATAGCAAAGGAAGAAGTTGTGAGGGGTTTTCTGAGGGCGGTCATAGTACATTAGAACCCAGTGGTTCCTGGGGTGATTTTGAAGGCTTCAGGGAGTCCTTAGATAAATCAGAGATTTTCAGTCATAATCGTGAAGTTCTGACGAAGTCAACAAAAACTTCTAAAGGTGATAAGGACTTGTGCAGAGGACGTTGTGGTTCTTCTGTTAGTCGCTTTTGCTCTGAGCCATCTCAACGCGCTGGGAGACAGGAGGCTTCCAGCTGTATGAATGAGGTATGTGCTAACAGTAAACCAAAGAATAAAAGTGTTTGTACCACTGCTTCCTACATCCAAAGACTTGTATCTGAATGTCCTCTATATGAAGGATAGAGGGATAGAAATTGCCGAGCCACTTTGCAGTTAAGTGGAACACAAGCAACTTCTTTAGCGTTTAACAAATACTTAGGTTTTCCTGCTGGAGAGCTTTAAAGGATGTAACAGGTTGTTTGTCTTCTAGACACTAGCAATACATAAGCCTTTAGAAACCATGAACCTTGCCCTGAAGCACGTGCAATTTACAAGTTGTACAGAATGGGCGCAGGAAACAACTTGGGAAGATGGGTGACAGGAAAAATAAGATGTACAAAAATCCTATGAGTTCTTTGCAAGCTTATGTAAGTAAACCATTTTTAAAATTAAGTCAGAAATTGACAACTTCTATATTTAATGCACTGCCTGAATAACCTTAACACTGGCATTTTAGGTTAACTTCTACCCTCAATAAATCTGACACAAATAATACAGAGAAATAACTTAATAAATATATTTCACTTTCTAGCATAGGAGGTTACATTCTCTCACACAATGTTAGATCTAAATATTTGATTAAATGCTAAATTATATACTACCTTCATTTTGGCACCATAAAATTCAGTTCAACGATTATACCATGTTCCAATTAATGTGTTTTAATGCTTAGCAAACAAAATGAAGCAAACTAGCGAAAGGAAAATAAGAATATCCGAATACAAAACAAATTCATAACTACTCATTCATACTACTTTTATCGTAAATTAAAACATTTCTTTAACAAAGAACAATTAACCAAAACTTTCATAGAGTTAATCAGTAGCAATAATAGTTTACCACTTCTAGTCTGTTAGAAGGTGAGTTTTTGAAATGTCTATGGAAACGGAGGGCTTTCTAGAGGCAGGCTTTCTTGTACTTGATGGGGAACTTTACCTGTTGCAGAGGTCCTTGATGGGGGAAAGCATGAGGATGCTTGTGGAGTGAGCTGTAGCGCTGATAGAATGGAGATCAGAACATACCTTGTGTTATTAGTATGCATAAGCAGAGAGGAACTAAACTGTACTGCTTAACGTTAGGACAAGAAGTCTCACGTTGAAAAAGCGGAGTATGTAATGACTGGAGCTGAAATAGAATACAACAGATTGCTTTTGAAAGGAAATTCAGCAATACATCTTCATGTTACTGAGGCCTTTGCTTTATTTTTGCATTTCTTAAAAGCAAAGGGAGATGTCCAGTATGCACTAAATAACTTAGTCCTGCCCTGAGTTTTGAGTTTTCTTTTCTCAGAGTAGACAAGCAGCAATAGGGCTGCTGAAGATTTCTTCAGACATATAATACACATGTAGCTTATCCTTCATTCCTATGCTTTTTATTTTGTTTATTTGAGATCATAAGCTCTTCAGGTCAGCCTTCTATCTCCTGGATGGTCAAAGTGTAAAAGTCTGATTTGGAAGGGTCTTCCAAAAATCATCTCATCCAACTCTCAGTATCAAATGCTTCAATTAATTAAATGATAATAACTTGAGGCAGAATCCTGTAGTTTAAGATGAAAGCAATCACTGTTTTGCTTGCAGTAGCAGGATACTTTGCGTATGTGACTAACTTCAAAGGTTTTTCATACCTTTAAATACTGACTGTTTTAGGAGAAACTCGTGGGCTTGCTTAAACACTGGAGTATTCTGATATAATTGGATATAGAGGATCTACGTAAAAAGCACAGATCTGAAATTCATGCATTCATGTTTTTATAATCGCTACAAAGTTATAAAGTAAAGGAAAATATACCTGAATTTTGTTTTAGAAATATCCACCTAAGTAGAAAATAATAAAGATAAAATTAATGCGAAGAAACTGTCAGTTTTGTTGTATGCTGAGGTCTTTATCTGGCTTGGCTAACCTGGCATTCAGTGGCCTGAATGGATGTCAGAGTAACATCACAGACTCTAAGTCTTAAAGATACTACAAATAAGACAGACCTATGCTTCCCTCAATTCATGCTGCTTGGCATTTGAGGAAAAAAAATAGTCTTTAAAAACAGCTGCCTTACCTTCCTTAGGTCTCTTACCATTTGGAGCTCGGTTACCTAGTTAGAGGTAACCTGGACTCTCCCTGTATGATTTAATAAGTGTTCTTTCATAGAATTCTGCTTTTCACCTCTATATAGTGTCACTGTTGTAAGTTAAGTCTGCTGAAATACTTTACAAAGCAATTTAACAGTATGCAAATGATTTCATCCAGGACTCTCAATGTTCCAGCAGCAGCCCTTCAGGAAGGGTAATTTAGTTGGGCCTGTCCTTTAGGAAGGAGCAGTATGGGGCACAAATTCCATTTCTTGGAGCATGCTCATGATTGTACCTACTCGCCCATTAGATTAAGTCTGTACTCTCTCAAACTCTGCTTCGTTTGTCTGCGTACTTCCACAGTTTTAGTAAACTGTATCACAGAATAGTTGAGGTTGGAAGGGATCTGTGGAGATCATCTCGTCCAACCCCCTGCTCAACCAGGGTCCTCTAGAGCACGTTGCCCAGGATCACGTCCAGATGGGTTTGGAATATGTCCAGGGAAGGAGACTCCACTGCCTCTCTGGGCAACCTGTTCCACTGCTCAGTCACCCTCACAGTCAAGAAGCTTTTCCTCAGCTTCAGATGGAACCTCCTGTGGCTCAGTTTGTGCCCGTTGCCTCTTGTCCTGTCGCTGGGCACCACGGAGAAGAGTCTGGCCCCATCCTCTCGACACCCTCCCTTCAGATACTTGTACACATTGATGAGACCGCCTCCCAGTCTTCTCTTCTCCAGGCTCAACAGGCCCAGCTCGCTCAGCCTTTCTTCAGAGGAGAGAGGCTCCAGTCCCCTCATCCTCTTTGTAGCCCTCCGCTGGCCTCTCTCCAGTAGTGCCATGTCACTCTTGTGCTGGGGAGCCCAGAACTGGACGCGGTACTCCAGGTGAGGCCTCAGCAGGGCTGAGTAGAGGGGCAGGATCACCTCCCCTGACCTCTGCTGGCAACCCTCTGCCTCATGCAGCCCAGGATCCCATTGGCCCTCCGGGCCACAAGGGCACACTGCTGGCTCATGCTTAACTTGTCCACCCGGACTCCCAGGTCCTTCTCTGCAGGGCTGCTTTCCAGCAGGTCAGCCCCCAGCCTGTACTGGTGCCCGGGGTTCTTCCTCCCCAGGTGCAGGACCCTGCACTTGCCTTTGTTGAACTCCATGGGGTTCCTGTCTGCCCAGCTCTCCAGCCTGGCCGGGTCCCTCTGAATGGCAGCACAGCCTTCTGGTGTGTCAGCCCCTCCCTCCAGTTTAGTACCATCAGCAAACTTGCTGAGGGTGCGCTCTGTCCCTTCCTCCCGGTCCTTGATGAAGGAGTTGAACAAGACTGGACCGGGTACTGACCCCTGGGGGACACCGCTAGCTGCAGGCCTCCAACTAGACTCTGCGCCACTGACCACAACGGCCTGAGCTCCGCCATCCAGCCAGGTCTCAATCCACCTCACTGTCCACTCCTCCAGCCCACGCTTCCTGAGTTTACCTTAATTTATCTTAATTTATTTCAGCTGTGGTTGAATAGCAATTAAATGAATACTGTCAAAATATCAAGTGTACCTTTATATTTGTTACATTTTTCTAGTTTAAATGTTTGCTAGAGAAAACAAACTGACTAATTGTTTTCTGATTTTCATGCCACATTGCTGCACCTCAATTGCAGTCTGTCTACAGGATCTTGAAGCCAGTACATTGCTTTGATTAAAAATAAATGCAGTAATTCCTTTTTTTGAAGAAATAAACAAAAGTTTAAATCTGGACCAGATGGCATGAGGGCATCCCAGTAGGACAAGATGTAGTTCTGCACATTTTACTTGTTTATGTATGTATTCCTTACTCTTCAGATAACTTTGTTGCTTCCAGTTGGCTTGTTTGGCCTAATTGTATGGCTTAGCATCACTCATGTTGCTATGTTCAGTCCTCCAAACCCCCTCCTCAGCACTGCTGGAAGAGTAGCAAGTATGTAAATCTGACAACATAGGTCATGTTAACATAGGTTGGAAAAAGTTTGGTTGCAAGGAAGTAAGACTAACTCCAGCTTTTATGCAGACTTACACAGTGCCAATATTTGCAGGTAAATGTTACGTTTAGTAGTTATATAACATTTGGTTAAATTGGGTGTATTAGAAAATACCAAGTTAGCAAAACAAACTTTTGATTTGATGCATGTATCAGTTTTGTCCTGGGCTGAATTTCTTGAGCAGGGAAAAGAATCTTGGCTGTCGTAGGAAACCAGTCTACAGGTTAGTAGTTGAGAGACTCAGCTGGGAAGTTAGAGACTAAAGTTTGTCAGAAACTCTTAGACTTTTGTTTCTCCTTCCCTAATTCTAGGTAAACACTCAAAACACTGAACACAGGGTCAGTCCCTCTATTCCATTAGTATTCATACAAACATTAAATAAGGATGATTGATAATAAAATCAGTAGAAACATTGTCATTTTTGGACCAGCTCTTTGTAAACTGCTGGATTGGCCCATGTAATGTCTATAATAAAACTCTACTTTTTCTAGGCAAGCCACAGCTATGAGGACATATTTAAGTTGGGCTTTCCAGAAGTTTCTGTACCACAGTCCAGAGAGAGCATAAGAAGCTTAGATCAAGTATTTGATACAAATAATGAAGATACTGGGATTCCTGAACTTACGAAGAATCAACTTTGGTAATGTGTTTAAGGCAATAGTTTAAAAAAAAAAAAAACAAAAAACCTCAGCGATTACATTACTTATTTCATAATTAAAAAAATGGAATACTTGCAGGCTAACTTCAAACTGAAATTCTTTTTAATTGCTAGTCTCTTTAAGCACGTGGATCTTACCAGTTTTGCATTGTGTTATTAAAGGAAATGAAATGTGTTTTAGCCGTTGGAAAACGGAGTAGGAAATATATCAAAAGTATAAATTCCTGCTTAGGGTTCTTTCTGCTGTTGGTATGTTTTCTTATGACTAAGTTTCTGGAATGCCAGAACACCAACAGGCAGCCTGTTCTTCCTGTTTGCTTGTTCTTTCTTTACGATGCATCTAACTTATTTCTCCATCATCTAAAGCAGGAGTGTTGCTGCTGCTTCTGCTGACAACTTGCTCTTTTTTTTCCCCTCACCGATTTTCCCAGGTAGTAACCTTTTTTAATGTTAAGTAAGATTTGCTTCTGAATCTGTGCTGCATCTGGCTTATTTCCTGGTGTTATGTTAACAGCAATTAGTATCATTAATTTAGCTCTCTCAAGACAGCTGAAAAGTTTTTAGACTTGTTACATGTTTCTGAAGGATCAGCAGCTTCTGAAGAGTATTGTAGTTATTTTTGCGTACATCTGAGGCTTTGTGTCTAGAAAGATGGGTCACTTATTCAGACTATACTTTGCAAATATCACAAGAATTATAATAAAATACATTTAATGTGGGCATCCGTTCAGCGAGCTTCTTGTATATGCATTAAACTTTAACTAGGTAACAGGTCTGAACTTGTGGAGAGAAAAGAAAAATGGATATGTATGTGAAAAAAGGACTTCAATATTAGAAGACTACTCACTAAAGACAGAAAAGCCCTGATACACTGCGCTGAACAAACTAAACAAGATAAATGATACATGCATCCTATACTAAACTTGGATTTACTTAGGGCGAATGCAGTATAAGAATCCACAGTAGTATGCAGAAGGAGCTCTTTAATTCTCACTACATCAGTAGCGTTGCGCCTCTGGCTTTGATTCCGTTTTGCAGTACACACATGTCTAGAACAGATATCAGAAGGTAACGTACCTGTATCAGGTTGCTGTAGTGGAGAGGCATGGCTGAAATAAAGGTCTGAGAGACAGAGAACGCGAGGTTCGGAATGAACAAGGTTGAACTGTTTACCTGCATTTCACAGAAATAATTGAATAATCCAAGTTGTGGGCATATAACGATCTCTGGAATATGCTTCTAATGCACTTCTTATCTGAGAAGCTCAAACACACCGTGATGTTGACTTGCTGTTTCTGTTAATTATTGTGCAACCTTATTAGCTGAATGGGTTGATAGTTTGAACACGTGTAGAAATAGTTTTAAGGGAAGTTTTTGCTTTTTAGCTCAAAGTAGGCTAGTATGCAGTTGTCTGTGGTGAAAATAGCTAAAAGTTATATTTGCCTACTGGAAACTTTCTACTTCTTAAAACCTTAAATTGTGTTCCTTTTCTAGCATCAATTCTGGAAACATATGGAAAAGTCTTAAAGACTTTGATAATACCCCCAGCTTAAGACATCCCTGGAGTAAATCGCGTTGCCAAGAAAACTTCTTGAGTGTTCTTGGAATAGACGCAAATCAGAAGGTAATTGAACAATGGTTGGCTAGTGTGCCAGCATAAACACTTGGTTATAATTCCTGATTTATGTAAGCTATACATGCAGATGCATGAGGAATGAACTGTATGTGGGTGAATCGTTGGTTGCTTTAAAGAGGGCCTTTTAAAAATGATAGCTTAGTTTTTACTCGGCATTGTGTAAGTTACTATGAAAGTTGTGCAAGGATCGAGTTTTGATTATCTTTACATTGAAGCCTCCATTGTATACTGCCTGTTGCATTAAATGGTTCGTTCAGCTTTAGGTATAGTTACAGAGTTAGCTTTCAGATGTGTGCAGTAAGATGGCTTTATTTTTCCTGCTCAATGTATGAGAAAATTGTTAGCCTCTATTATCTTTTCATTAAGTGAAAATTGGATTTGAATCGGTGAGGCTGTTAAGGCAGTTATGGGATGTTTTAATTGTATACAAGTTGAAAGTCTGTTCCACTTCCCTTTTCCTCAGATTATTTTATCCATTTTGGCAAGACTTGAGGGAGAGAAGTATGTTTTAAATAAAGTCAAGAGAACAAACCAATAGTAATGAAAGATCCCAAAAAGAAATGTCACTGTTTAATCTTTTATTTGGAGAAGACAAAGGTATCCAAAATGGTTTAGTATTCAACCTGGCTGTTTAGTTGGCATGAATTAGTCGCTTGTGGTTTTCAGAAGTAACTGTTTTAATTAATAATTTGATTGCTGAATGAGGAGAGGGGAAAGGGGTTGTGTGCAATTTTCTTATTATGGACATGTTTCACTTCTCATGCAACTTAGGTGTAAACAGAATTATAGTGCTGAAGGTATAGGACCTGTTCTGCACCTGAGAGCAACTCTTGCAGAACTGTCATTTGACTTCTCCAACATAGTTAATCATCTCTTTTTCTGTTCCTAATCCCTCCCGTGGATACAAATGCGTTAAACCAATGTACAGGCAACTTCAAATGGTGTCATTACTTTCTTTTACCTTAATGGAAAATTGTATTGCTTTTAACAATGCTGCTTTCAGCTATTTTCTAGTGTAGAATAGCAATAACTTTATGTGGAAGGTTTTTTTTTTTTTTTAAGTCACAGTTTGATTCATGTGAGTTGAACTTGCTTTGGCATAGAACTATATTAATACGGGAGGAGCCCCACGACAAATCAAAATACAGCTTCAGGAAATAAAATTTGGTGGTTATTGTTATTTGAGGGAAAACTCTTTAGGCTTCCTAAGTTGAGATCAGATAGGCGTTAGTTTAAAAAATATATAAATTATGTTTTATTAGGACTTTCCAGAGAGCCAGGATAACATTTTTAAGGAATCAAACGTTAAAGATAATGAAGACTTCAGATTTGATGGATTCAGTATTAATAACTGCAAAGCACTGATCCAGACCAAGGTAAGAATTGTTCTGAAGGTAAGTACTTAAGAGAACTATGCAGAGTATTTTACAAGTTCCTCTGTGCTATAGTCTGGAATTCATCTACTAGTTGTTCTGGTGCATCTGCTAAAGTTACTGTTTGTTCCGTGATAAGGCTGTGTGGGTGTAGGATTTTGTTTTTTTTCTGCTCCCTCTCTCTTTGAAACCTACCTGGCGACTTCAGAAAAGGTAGAACACAATGTACCGAATGCAAAGTGACAGGATATGGGGAATGTTGAAATATATGGCTATTTATGTAACCTGGACTGTAGGTCAAATTATAAAATATATAGAGAGAAAGAGAGGGTGGGGGGAGAGAGAGAGGCAAGTATGTGAGATGTAGTCAAGATGCTCTGAAGCAAACAAAGGGAAATTAGTGGGGCTATAGAAACATCAATGTGTTGATCACTGTGAGAATAGTGATCAGCTGCTGAAATATATAGTAAGGGAGAAATTGGAAGGCAAGTTGGTATAGAGAAGAAATTGCATTCAAACTTCCATTTCAGATATTCAGAATGATTCGGATTTGGTTTGTTCACTCTGGAAGAAAATAGGAACTATTTTAAAAGGCTCAGTAGCTAACCAAATTAGAGGGAGGCAGAACTAATGTTACAGTTACTGGGATTTGAGAGCATTACTATTTTTAAGCTGTTTTATAGAATGTGTAGAGAAATGAAATTGGAAATACTTTACCCTTAGTGCCTGTATATCTTTGGCTAAGCAAAAGATACATGCCTAAATATGTATTAATTTTCTGAGGTCAATCTGTTTTACCTAACATCTCTGTTTCAAGTTGGAACGAAAATTTTGTCATTCCTCATTGCTTTAAATAAATCAGTCACATTCTGGTTTTTTACAAAGTATTTTGGATGAATAGTCCAACAGAAATTATCTTCCTGAGTGGAGAATAAACTTGAGCATAAACCTGGGATTTGTAGTTTGAGGCATGCTTTCATTGCTATGCTTTGTTCTATTTACAGAGTTGAATACTGAAGTTGTACTGTTTTGGGAACCTTGTACCTAAGAGATATTAGACTGGGAAATTCAGAAAGAAAACCAAAAGAGACTGTTTACAGCCTGTTCATTCAGAATTCAGTTATACTTTCTTTCAATGAGTACATAAGGCTGAGAGATGAGATCACACTATCCATCTGACACATACTTCGCATATTTGTAAAATACAGAGGCAGAGTTTAGGCAAAGGAGAAATGGTTCTAGGTGAATGAAGAAGTAGTAAATTGAAGACAAGTCATGATACAGAATTATGGTAAATGGACAAAAGTATTCTGGAGTAGCCTCTGAAGGAAAGAACAGGCCATACAGCTTGGTATCTCAAACTAAAGCTAACTAGAAAATGTCTGAATGTATCAGCCCTAACGTAGGAGTAAGTTAAATGAACTAGTGGGAGCTTTCATATTTATCTTCCTGGTCCTATGTCCTTGATTTTTTTTTTAATCTTATTTTTTGTCTTAGGCTAATTTTAATTTTATAAAATCCATGTAAAAAATTAGATTGGAATAAGTGATTAGATTGAAGTAAGTGATTAACTTACTGTGGGATGGAAAAAAATTAACTTGGGTTTTTTTTTCACTCAGCTTTCTGTATCACCAGATTCCAGACATGGTCATCTTTTTACTTGTAACCTTTTTTTGAAAAGAACATCATCGAGTGGAAATATGCAATATATAACAATCCCAAGGAAGAAGCAAATCTTCACTACACACAACCTAAAAATGAAATTTTTCAGTAGTGATGTTTGTTAAACCAAATGCACTTGTTACTTTTTTTTTCTTCTTTTTGAACTGAGTGCGGTTTACCTTTATTTTGTAACTGGCTTGGTACTAGAGAGTTGCATGTTCTTCAGGAAAGTGACGTATTGCTATATACGAGGTTCCTAAAGCCGCCTTATTAAAAGTTACTTACCCTATTTAGTTTTGAAATCAAAGATATAATTTTGTCCTGGTAAGTTTTGTTGTTGAGTCACGTCTCTTACAGTAAATGCAGCTGCAATCAGACCTTAAAGATACTCTGGTGGACTGCTCTTTTTAACTACTGACCTTTCAGGCCTTAATATCTCTTTGATTAAAAACCTTGTCTTTCTGCCAAAATCTAAACACATCTTAGGGGTGTTGTGAAGTGTGCCTTGTCACTCTGTCTTCTCATATTTAGTCCAGTTTGGATCAGCTGAGGTCTGGTACTTAGCTACTGCTTAGCATTATGAAAAGAGCCTTCTACATCCTATGGCTTTTACTGGAATTTAAAAAAAAATAGCCTACACTGGTAATAGGGGTAGAGTCAGTGGGGTGATCAGATTCAAAACGTTTTGTTCTGGCGTTGGTTTCTAATTGAAATAAATCACATCTTTGAAGCTGACTGTAACATGACTACTTGGATTCATTCAGCTACCAAACATTTAAACCATGCATAATCATGCTAGTTAAAGCTTAACAACAGTGTAGTTCAGGACTTTCACTGGACAGTGCTGTAAATTGCTACCCCAAACCTTTTAAAATTTTACAGCAGTTTTCAACTATATTGCCCACTTTCCTGCATGCTTAGGTATCAGATGAGATGCACTTCATTAACATTCATAGAATCCATGGTTCATCCTTGCTAGCTGCAGCAGCTTTATTTATTTGTTGATAATAACTTACGCAAGTTACTAATCATTTGCTGTTCTAACTGTTCTGAATATGACAACTTTGTATGAGTTTTTATTTTAAGGAAGTTGCTAAGTCTTGTGGCTTTTTGCAGAGAATGTCACAGCACGGGAGAGACTTTTTATGTGTTAAAAGCGTGGAACAAACTTGGATATTCCAAAATTCAGTCAGTTAGTTAATGATGATGTGCATAGTCTGTTCTTAAAAGTAAGAACTGTATAAAGCACCAGCAGAATCAAACTCTTAATCTAGCAAACTGCTTAGTGGTGATATTAAAATTGGTATTATTTACTAACTTTAGTAATGTTTATGATGCCCCAGTGCTGTTAATGTAAAATAAACTATATACTGGTTACTCAGTAAATAGAAATAGACTATTTGAATAAGTGCTGTTTGAAAGTGGCCCCTCCGTTTCCCTGGCTTAAAAGGAGTTCTGCTTGGCTAGACTGAAAACTCTGTGTGGGTTTAAGAGCAGGGTTAACGTCTTCACTTAACACTGGATTTCCTGTTTTCAGAAACTTACTTTCCCCTAGTAGTAATCTAACAAGAGGGTTTTGTTTTGTTTTGTTTTTCAAGAAAAATAATTGTTGCATAAAAACACCAACCTGGTGAGACACTTAAGCTCCATCTGTAACTGCCTCCTGTTTTCACATATTCAGTACTTCCTCAGCTGGGGCTTAACTTTGTTTTCACTTTAAGCTAATGTTGATTAGACTAGCAAAACTTTGCATTAGGCTGATGCAGTTGCTGTGGGTTTCCTGCTGTGAGGGAGGTGGGAGTACTAATTGTGTTTAGGCAAGTAACTAGATCTCTTTTTTTAATGGACTTCTTGCATATTCATTTTGAATTTCCCTTACAAGTCTTTCAGAGCACTTACTTCAACATGTAGTAAAGAGAGGCTGTAGCGTTAAACTCACAAAACAGTAAATTGCCAATAAATGATGAGTGGAAATTTGAAGGTAGAAATAAACATTGAAACCAGCTATCAGAATAAAATCTCATCCTTTGTCAAAAAGCCTAACAGAGCCCTGTAGAAGGGCTGGGAGGGAAGAGGTTTGTGGCATGCACAGCACCGAGGCACGAGATTTCCTGAGGCGCACTTTCTGGGCATTGAAGTTTGTCTTTCCTTTGGTTAACATTTGCTAACTGTAGCACAGAATGCTTTGCACTATTACCCCAGGGAAGCAGTCAGTGAACTGACTTTATCTCAGCCCTTTATGATTCAGTGGGAAAAACTACCCCACACTTCAGCTAACAAACAGGCAGTCCCCCCCACCCCAGCCCTTTGGGCTGCCTCACCCCTTAGTGCCTTTAAATACTGGCTCCGCAAGACAATGCTGGTTGAGAGAACTTTTGACTTCTTTCTTTGCTCTGAACTGAGCAAGTTCATTTCTTTCAGATTGAGGCTAACAGAACTGAAATTACAAAGTAATTCCACTCATGTAAGAGTTTCTGGAGTCTTGGCAGCCCTCATCTGAATTTGGACACAATCGGCATACTTGGGGGAAGCAATATTCACAAAGACAAGATTAGGCTCTGCTTCCCTTAAGTGACAAGAACATGCTCAGGGAGACAAGCCTCTCCAAACACAGTTTTAGAAGATCATTTTTAGGGCCAGTGTATAGTATAAAAGTAGCCTTCACTTCTGTTGTTAAGGGGTGAAGGAAAGCCTTCAGATGTGTTTTGCACAAATACTTGGTGTTCATTTCCTTTTGTCATTTCCTTGTTGCTGTTCTTCCCTGGCATGAAGCCAGCCGTGCTAACAACTGGCTACTTACTTACCAACTCCTGAAACACAACTTTGTTTTAAGATTAAAAATGGCAGGTGTTTATTCTGTGAAAACGGTGCATGGAGGAAATAAATAAAACTGCCTATCTTAGTATGATTTAAGCTATGATTTTCACCATTTCTAATCCTAATCATGAGCTCTTAGCTGCAAAATACTTTAGTTTTGAGGAACTGAACATGTTACTGTACTGTGTTGTATTTGTGGAAAGCGTGTAAATACCGTAGACTTTTGACATTTACTTAGGATTTTGAAAAGGTGAAAACCAAAACAACAGTTTTAGCCAGCAGATCTAGACAGAAATGCCTTTTTCCTTCAAAGTAAATGATAACGTTAGGATTTTTGTTTGAGACTAGAGGGGAATATAGGAAAAACATACATAGACCAAAGTTCTAAAAAGTTCAAATCAGAAATGTAACTACTGAAATGGTCTTATAGAAGGACCATTGTAAAGATAGAGTTGTGCAAAAAAAAAAAGAACACCCATGTTACAGAAGGCTGAAAACATTGCTTCAGTGAAAATGTGGTCAAAGCTTGAACACCAGCAAAACTTTAGGGAAAAGCATGTATTTCGACAATCATTTAAAATTGAACAGGCTAGAAAGGCACAGTTTTAGAAAGTTCTCTCTTAGAAACAATGTATTCCCAGTATTTGTGGACCTTATTTTTAAAAGTCCAAATAAAAATATTTAGAATTTGATAAAAAAAAAAAAAACAACACATTTTGGTTTTGAAGGATACCATAGATCCAGCATTTGTAAAAAACTCAAAAAAAAAAAAAAAAACAACCCAGAAATCTTGTAACAGTTTAAGTCAGTCCCTTAGAACACGGAGTTTGGTCATAATAGATTTTATAGATCAAAACAGAAAAGACTCAAAAACAGTTTTAAAACATTGTGTTCAAAAGGGAGAACATTAGTATCAGTTGGTTTTTAGCTTTTAAAAATATATTTTTTTGAAAACTGACAGGATTTGCTTGTTGGAAATATTTTCTGAGAGCAGCTCTCCATGAGCAACAGTTGTTGCATGGCCTCAGCCACATTTGAACAACAGGTTCTTTGGCCTGCCCTTTTTAAGATATTATTTCACTGTATTATTTCACTTGTAGTCTTAACATCTATGAGTGAAAAACTACAATTTCATTCCTTTCAGTAGTCTATTATTCAGTACTTACATACTTACTCAAATAATTTTTTCCCTCAGGAAATTTTTTTCTTATTTTTTGAATGAAAACTTACACTGGGGAGAACTAAACCAAGCCTTAGTTTAGCTAAGCATTTAGCATGGATCAGTGTATATATGTATATGTTTTAATATGTATTTTAGCTCTTGATACAGAAATGACTACAATGAGAAAAATTATCCCCTAAATAAATCTAGAGATTTTCATGTTAGTAAAAACTCACTTAACAGTGCTTTTAACTTGTTGGAATATAATGGATACTTTTACTAGCCTTACCATTTCATCTTTACTGGCAGGCAGACACCAGTTCCTTATAAAAATAAAAGAAAATCTTTCCTTCAGTGCTTCAAATGAATCGTTTTCCTCTACCTCAACTAAATGGACTTTGTCCATTTAGCTTAGATTCACCTGTGGACTCTACAATATTTTGGGTATTATTCATTCCATGAGACAACATAAGCTGCCCCACCATCAAATCCCCATATTGATTTAGCAGCAGAAAGGGCAGTTTATCCAGTACTCAAGAGTTTTGCACCCTGAGCTGTACCATATCTAATTTGAGCAGTGCATATGTTGCTATAGTCTGTTTAGCACCATTTACCCATTCTCCAGGTTTTCATGCATCATTGAAAAATATGGTTCTTTTCTTTTATGACACTTCTGAAACACTACATCCATTCAGGGTAATTAAAGAATTTTTAAGCAACACTGATCTTTTCAATAGTGAACATCTTGAGACCTTCCTGGAGTACTCATATGCCAGATTGCCTCTGCAGTCCTATTTGGCTAAGAATGAGCTGCATTCAAATTAATTGTTAAAATCCAAACCTCATTGTGGATCTGAGTTTAGGTTGCCAAATCCACTGATGAAGATTCAAAGGAAAAAAAAAAAAAAAACCTCAGCAAGCAGGTGTGACGGGCTTGCTTCAATTGAGTCTAATAGAAGGTCTCAGTTACGTCTACTGAGATATGAATCAGACTCTCAGAATTTGTCAGCCCAAAGCACAACTTGGGTACCAAAGCATAGCCAATCTAGCCTTGTGCTTTGCGTGGATAAATGGATCCTAATGAGGAAAAAACGTCTGGAATGAAGTTTGCAACTCCAAGGGGTTTTTTTTCTTCTTCTAATAAAGGCAAGAGGCCTGTAAATGCTAGGTAACTACTTCAATGCTAAAAAAAAATCTAGCTTCCCCGAATCTCTGCTTGAATAATGCATACTTTTATAGACACACCTCTGCATCTTAATGGCTTAATTCTTGAATGCTAATACTATTTTAATAGCTCAGAATTAAAGTTGGTTTTGTGACTAATTATAGCACATTTTCCTGACAGGACTAGTGCATAGGTTATTTTCTCATGCATATGTATGTTACTCTCACTTGAGCTAGAAAATTAGTCTTCTTAAGACTTGAGAGTATTGAACCAGAGAGAGCATTCTTAATATTACATTCAACACCTCAGCTAGCCGCATCTTTCAAACCATAACTACACTGTGCTGCTTAGCGTGCTTCTGAAGTTCAAATCCTTCAGTGTGGCATTGGATAAAATAAAGGAAAGTGCAAGAAACCTTATAGAAACCTTATAGCACTGTTAAAAAGTGTTGATATGATCTGAAAGCAATACTGGAGATTATTTTCTTAAAAAGTTAAACTGCAGCGTACCTCCATAAAGGCAGCTTTTTCTATTACTAGATTTCAGGACTGAGCAGAACAGGAACAGCTGTCTTCTCTCCTGTACTGCAACGTCAGAAGTGTCCTGCTCCAGTAGAACAGATAGTAACAGGGCCAGTGCCGTGACAGCAACCACCTTACGCCCAAAAAGGAATAACTTTTTAGACCCATGGTTTTCAAACCTTGGTCAGCAGGTGCAAGGGCAAAAGGTGGGAACAATCCCTACTCTGTAGGAAGTAGTCAATAAAAACCATCTTACCAATAAAATTAAGTACACTGCAGAAGGGTCAATGGCTCAGCAGAAACAGTTCAGAGGTCCACCAACAGAAAAACCTTCAGACCTGAAGTTGGTGGTATGATCTGCATCAGCACAGTCAGTTAATTCACTGGCTAGCAACCAACCTTCCACTAGAATTGGAGTTCAGCAGTATGTTTATACCATACAACAGACTCTTCACCTGTTGGTGTCAACTGCATGTATATACCTGCATAAATATATACATGAAAATTTGTATTTGACATTTGATTTCAAGCATGGCAACCTTAGGCTGTACGTGATAACCCTCGTTTTGTAGGGACAGGAATCTTCATGCAAAAAGAAGATGCAAAGCTTCGGATGTGTTATTTAATATTTCTAAGAAAAATAGCAAATTTATGAAAGCAACCATCTAGGGAAAGTTACATCTTCATGAGTAGAAAGAATAAAGGCGGCTAGCAAGTTTTTTTTGTTTTTGTTTTTTTTTTTTGCAACAGTTAAATACTGAAGGCTTCAAAATGTAAGTGGTTAAACTGCAAAACTGTGGCTTTTATTTCCAAACATACAATAAATAGGTCCACCATGACTAGCCTCTAGCTTCATTTTACACGAAAAGAATTCAAAATTAGTTGGTGCATATTTAAAAATTAAACTTCCCTTTGCACGTAATTCCATACCTAACCAAACTGCATTACATACCAGTTTATGGTCTTGGCACTGTGATGCAAGCAACCAATTAGAAGTAGAGATTTGCAGCAAGCACTTTAACAACTACATTTTTAATTATTTGTTGATAAAATGTCTACCAACAATTTTGATCCATTTCTGAAGTGTATAAAAACACTTTTAGCATGTAAATGCTGAAAAGTACATTTTCTTCTATTGTATGTTTCTGTAGGGCTAACAAGGTAACTAGATTTGATGTGTGTTCACTATTTGCTACATGATGCAAGTTTCATACCAAAACATGATCTTTGCTGCATAGTAACATTCTGTATTTTGAAATGTAAAAAAGAAATTAGATGCAGTCTTTTCATTTTCTTCCTCATCACTGAATTCAAAGACATTTTAGCAACAACTCTGCTTCATCACAGTGCAGAAGGCTCTTAATATTTCAAGGATTTATTCAGGCATATCTTTAATACAAAAGTAGAGGCTGACAAAAAGCCAGAGTAGTCTATACACAATGCACAATCTGTGTACATTCTGAAGCTGTACCTCTTCAAGAACTATTTATACACTCTTCAAACAAATCCCTTTATCCAGCAATTCAAAATACTTTAGATCAGAAGTTTTATATTAGAATCAATACATTATATGCATATAAATACATTTATACCCTTCGGCTGCTAAACAACCCAAATGGCTGTGAGGATGTGACCTGAACTGGTTCTCCACTGGTTTGGGATACCAAATTGTATTGGCAGCTAACTGTTAACCAAAATAGTTACAGTAAAAAATAAAAATAATTTTTTAAAAAAGGAGATCTTTGCACAAGGTAAGTGTGCTACAGCATCCGGTAAGACTAGAAATAGTAGGTGACCTCCCAGCCCCTTCAACAGGCCCAGGATTCCAACTCTTATGAGATGCAACGTGGGGAACATTTTCCTCCTCTGCAGATGCCCTATTCATGAAAAGTCTCAGCAGAACCAAAGCAAAAGAAAAAAAAAAAAGAAAAAAAAAAAGCTTTTTAAAAGCTTTTACAGCTATGAGTTTTTCCATGAGGCAGGTGCTGCAGCTTTCAAGAACAAAAGTTGTATAGTTCAAAACTAAAGTGTGCAAGTGTGTAGTTCAGAAGACAAAAGCAAGGATCAATATAGACACCTCAGTTCAAGCTGAAACACAGTATCCCAACTGTCATATGGAAAAATAGTTCTCACTGCAAATGTCATCTTCAGTTAATGAGTGCGCTTATATATATATTTATATACACACCCACACATACACACAAAACCCCCTCCTCCCCCAGTTCTTCAGTACTATCTGCAGCATAATCATCAGCAACCATCACAATGCTTCTGAAGCACATGTAGGCCCCAGTCCTAACGCCGCATCCGAGCGGTCAGACCCCTGAGCTCTCACAGACAGAGCTGCATGATGGTACTTAGTCATCAGTACTGACTCACCACATGTAACTGAGTATTTCAGGAGTATTCAAAACAGTAAGCACTGGTGCAATAAGAAGTGTTTTCAACTTTGTTTCTTAAAGGATACAGAAACGTTGACTCTTCAAGTATCCTCCAAAGGTGCTACAAGTTTTAAGTTTGAAGCGTTTCTTTCTATAATGCCAGGTATACAAGTGTGTATCTTTTTAAATAATATTGCACATAAAAATCATCTTAAACTTTGTAGTGAAAGCAGGGTTGAAAGACAGTGTTTTCCAAAACAGATTAAAAAAAGCTACCTGTACACAGTAAGTTTTAATTTAAAGAATGCCAAGATTACTCAAAATCTAAGCACATAATACTGACAGAAAAATGTTAAATTGCACAACCTACATATAAATTACATTTGTAAATACTTAGTTTTTAAACATTGAATACCCTTGATTTCACAAATCAGCTAGGTCACTGTCAAAGGATCAGCTTAATGAGTTAGAAGTATTTTTCCCCAGAAGAAAAAAAAAAAAAAAAAAAGACAGAAACACGATTTGCAGTCTTACACGAAGCACTGGAAAGAGTTAAAGCATTTCAGCTCAGAGGTAGTGCTAAACACATCCAACTAGAAGTCCAATATATTTGAACTATGATGAAATAACATAGTAAAATGTAGAAAGACTATAAAATTTACAAAAATAAATAGTTCTGAATGCTTTAGAAAATGCAAGAGACTTTGTTGACAAGTGTCTTGATCGGCTTTTCTGACCAAAAGAAAGCAAAATGTGTCTCATTTTTAAAATATACTCATCTCTAGTAACGTGGCTGGATCCATGCAATCCAACTATGCAACTTGACGTATGCCAACTTGGCATAGACTCTGATATTAAAAATAAAGTGGAGGCTTTGTAAAAGAGCATCTCTCATGAATTTTGTTTTGCATGTAAATTCTTCTGACAAATTAAAAATTGCACATAAAAAGGTTTATTGAAAGAGGCATGAGGGGTGGTACGGGTATGTGCCCATTGTTCCACATACACCCTGGAAGGAAAAAGATGATTGCACAGTTCTGATAAATAAATATTTCTTTTTTAAAAAAAAATCTGCCACTTTTTGGTTTATAAGTTTTGGAAATATTTAGAAGATTCCTCTATAGACAAATTATTTTTAGGTTGTGTTTTAAGGAATTCTTTACAACTTTTCCAGTGGCTTTTATCCCTAAACCAACTGAAAGCGGCAGTCAGGAAAGTATCTTTGGGTAAAACAAGCATCAGGATCCAACCAGAATTTCCATGATGTGGTCCAATTCACTCAGATCCGTTCTACATATCTGAATGTTGCTTGCTGAAGAAGAATTACAAGATGGAAAGGTTTTCAATGGTTCTTCTGTAGCAACAGGTGGTGGTCTGGGTGGCATTAGTGGAGGGCAACAAAAGTCTGAATCATACATTGAAGTGTCAATATCTTCAAAAATGTCATCTATTGCCAAATCCTTCAAGTAACTAGTTGAATTTGAAATCTCAAAGGAACCGAACACGCATTCAGCTCCCTTCAAATCCGGTCTATCATCTTCTAGTTTTAGACCAGTATTTTCTGGAAACTTTGGCTGGTCATCTCCAGAAGGAACCAAACAAGTAGGTGGGCTTATGTCTTCTACAAAGTCTAAATCCTTCAGAATAGATGAAATAGCAGATGACATATCATCATCCGAAACTATCAGCAGGCTATTTTCAATTGGGTCTTCTACAGATCGCAAGTCACAACAGTTAGACTCTTGCTGGCTAATACCTGAAGGTAACTGAAGAGAAATTCCAGGTGACTCCATCCCTGTGTAGCTGTGAGAACTAGGAGCAATGCCAGCACAGACATTAATTGGCTGACTACTCTCTTGTCTCATTTCCTCTTGAATTTGCCGTACTGTGTTGGCTATGAGGACAGAACGATGCAAGTTCGGTTCCACCAGCATTTTGTAAGTCTGTAACTTGGTGAGGCACATATTAAGCACCAACTGCCTCTTAAGTGGATATGGCAGATTTCGACTGGAATCAAAGGCACTAGAGAGACCAGCCACATTCTCCTCATAGTCGCTCAGCTTGCGTTTTAGACCTCTCCCCAACATGAACCTGGAAGAAGAAAAATTCTAAATTAATTGTGGACAAGACTATCACTGCTTTTGCAAATTCTCAATACACACTTTGGAAAGGAGGTAGCATACAACGCATTGGTTAATTTAAACAGGTTCTAATGCTATAAAACAGTAGAAAGGCAGAAAGAAATCATACAAAAGATTTTCATCAGGAAAGATGCTCTTTCTAGCCGTGTCTCGCAACACTGTTGTGAGAAAACAAAATACAGTAACTAATTTTTTTTAAAAAAGCTTTATACCTCTAATTTGATCTGTTTAAGGTCTACTCTTTTAACTCAACTAATAGAACATGAATTTAATTATTCAAAAACTATTGGGCTAGGTGTGTTTTTTAGGCTCATCCTTTAAAATTAAATGGCATGCAAAAAGTTTATTAAAGCGAAACGTTCATAAATCTTATGTCCACGTGAAATGAAGGTGTATATTAGGGATTAAAACAACTGCATAGAGTATTTCATCATGTTTGTTTTAAAACTAATTTGTTACCAAGTAAAGTAATTAAAATTTTAAAACTAGTTTCAACATGTTTTCACCTCACTGAGGTATTAATGTCTTGCTCAATTTCTCTTGTGCAGAGATCATCTCTCTCCTTCTCTGGTCACTTAAAGAATTGTTTAGCTGCGGTTGAACTGTACAGCTACTGTAAGACTTGTCTTGTTCACTACATACCCTCCGTATCCCACAGTCTCAAAGTCTATCTTCTAATTAAGTCAAGAGAGCAGTAGCTTTTACTGAGTACACTGTTTACACTAATACAAAAATAGATAAACTTGCAAGCAATAAAAATGGCTATTTGTTCACGCAAAAGAAGACTGCCTTCAGTTAAAGCAGTTATAAGCAGAGGTACACTACACGCTCATGACGTACACATTACTAATGGTATATCAAGTAAATGCAAGTCAGCCTTTGGACTGCATAAAATACTCATTTTTCACTATTAGCATATATAGCATATATCACTATTAGCATCTATTAGCATATATTTATACTGTCATTTCAGAGATACACATTCCTGAATGTTTACGTTGATATAAGCCGACTAAAGAGACAAAAAGCACCTGCTGAGGGGAGGTAGCTTGTTAGTTGCTTACATTACAATCAATTTTAATTGCTGCCCAAATTGCCTGCCTACAACAGGAATTGAACCCAATAGTGAAATACTGCCATTTACAGGTTTAACAAAAAAAATGCCCTTTTTTCAGGAACATGAGTAGAATTACTCCCAACAAACATAAAAGAAAAAGAGTTATCTGACATAAAGACTTTCCATTACTTCAGCCTAACCACAGTCCCTGAGAAGATTACAGAGCATATCCTACAGGAAGGCATTTCCAAGCATATGAAAAAAAAGGGGTGATTGGGAACAGTTAGCATAGATTTACCAAGGGCAAATCATGCCTGACCAACCTGATTACTTTCTATGTAGTTCTGTGAACAAGGGGGAACAGTGAATGCTGTTTCTCTCTACTTCAGCATGGCCATTAACAGAGACTCTCATAGCATCCTTATATCTGGTCCATAGCATATTAGTTTACTTAAGGTGTACTATAAGGTAGGAGAAAATTTGGCTAGGCCACACGGCTCAAGGGATTATGATCAGTGCTCATGGGCCCAGGTTCACAATCTGCTACTGACTTAACACTGAGGACATCCAGCTGCAGGCTAGCAAATGGAGTTTTTAAGGCGATCTATTCTGCCACATGAAAAAAAATGTAGTGGCCTTCAGTCAACTTTTTGTGCTTTTGCATAGAAACAGGGGTAGGTTTATAACACACACTAATACAAAAGATTGTATGCACGCCTAAAATACAGGAGACCCAACAAAATATATGCATGGATCGCGAGTAACCACCCATTCAAATTTAAACTGTTTTATTAGGGATAGCTTCAGAGAACAGAACAGCTAACACTAAGTAATCACTCGTACGTACACAGAAAAGGAGTTACACCATCAGTAGGAAACACTGGTAAGATCTTGATTATATGCGGAATCTTGATGTGTCCATGGAGTACAGAAACATCCCTCTCAAACAATAAAAAAAATTAAGTAATCATAAATTAGACACCCAGTGGCAGATTAAGGGCAGATCCCTCATACACAATGATCCAGACCCCGCACGCTGCAGAGGGCCTCCCAACTTCCTTTTCATGTGAGCGCTGGATACTGCCAGCAATAGCTCAGCTGATTGTTGCAGCTGCCAGCTGCTAGCCTGTTGCTAGACTTTTGGGGACAAGGAGATGGCAGAAGGATAAAGCCTCTTTTACTTTTGGGATTTCTCCAGATTTGCAGGAGGCACTGCAGGGCTCCATAGCTACATCCATCTGCCCGGACTAGATTCTTAGAGAACTCTGACTCCTCTGAAGGAAAAGAAAGCAAGCAGAGCACACTTCTCAGTAAGACACACAGGAAAGGCAGACAGTTAGGAGACAAATTTAAGTTTAAGACATACCCAGCGACCAGTTTAGAACACCTAGAACCAAGTAGCGTTGAGGACTCAACTGCAAACAACGTCAGCAGAAATTATAATCCGGACACGAAGTTCCAGCACCATATATAATTACACAAAGCACTTGGTGGGGGAGGGAGATATCCCCAATCAAACTACCTGTGATACTGTCAAAAACTGCTAATTTTAGCTACAGTTTAAGGAAAACATGAATTATGCTGGCCTTTAGAATAAAAATACTACTAAATATACCAACTCATGGTATGTCATCAAAATAGTGTCTGCAAATCAAAGAATTCACATTAAAATTATCCTTTCTAAGCAGTGTACTACCTAAGGCATGCCCTCATATGCTTACTATAACAGATAAAAATATACATCACAACAGGTATGTGTTCACTAAGCACTGTACGCTGTGATTCCCTCCCCCACTAACATAATTAAAGCAAATAATATTTAAAGCAAAATTCTTATTTACAAAGGAGCTAAATTAAGACCATACAGGGAACAACAATTCTGGCAGTGCATAAAATCAGAATGTTCGATTTTGCCACTTCACTAATTTTTAATACATCCTTTAAAAATACATTTAACAGGAAATGCTCTGCATTTAACCATTTGAATATGAATAATGTCAATTGCTAGTATATCAAAAGACATGCTGGTATTTAAATTCTGTAAACAAGCTTAAAAGAGGAAAAAGGATGCAAAAACACATACTTTGACAAAAACACTTAAAATGAAATGTTTAACTTTTAAATTCACATCATAATCCAATTAGACTAAATATTTCATGTTCATAGATGCAGACACCATCCCTTTTCTTCCCTAAACTTGCTTAATAAAAAAAAAAACTGTCCCAGAGCATTCTAGAAATATGTAACAAGGTTTCAGTGTGACACTGTTCTGAACTATAGAGTTTAAGAAACCTTATTTGCTCCAACTTCAAATGTTTCTACTTAAAAAAAAAAAAAGCAGAGAATCTGTTAACGAAACGTTTGATATTTGAAGGATCCTGAATTCTGCCTGTTTAGCATGATTTTTGCCTAATTGTAAGGCTACTTAGGTGTCTCTGTAGGAGACAATGATTTCAGACATTATATAAAAAATTTTGGAAAGAGATTTCGTACCAGAGTGTCACTGCTACAGAGGATTTAAACATGCCTAGTGTCATGGTTGCTACAGGAGACATTAAATTTCAGTTCTGTGTCAAGCACTCTCAGCTGCTGACCTACAAAAGATACAAAGCCCCTTTGTTACCAGCTAATCTGCATTTTATCAGGCCTTTTGCTTTATTTTCTAGCATAAGAACTTTTGACGGGGTCATATCCTTAACAAGCTACTCCATATTTCCCAAGTAACTTGCCCTTTAATAGTACTGTACATTAAAAAAAAAAACAACCAATCAAATGCTCTTCTTTTGATTTCATTACTTTAGAATACGAGATACTGATCATACTGCTTAATTATGCAGTGTTTCTTCCACTTCAATCTTTGGTACTAATGAAAACAAAAAATCAACACATACACAAACAAATCCATGTTTCCATACCCAAATAATTCTGTATTACCGACTGCTGTACAGCTGTCAGCCCATTCAGTCAGCTGACAGAACTGCACAGCCAGTTCAGAGAAGCACAAGTTGGACCTAATAAAATACAAGGAGCATCTAGAAAAGGTACTCTTTTTGCTCCAGGCCAATTCCAGGAATTTGCCCAGATCTCAAAAAAATTGCATCCAGTAACAGAATTTTGGAATATGCCAATATGATAACTCTGTAATTCGTAAGCAAGTAAAATAAACAAAAATTAAAGTTTATGCCAACTTCAGATGCGAAGTCTACACTTATTTCTTTAATAATAGGAAGACACAAGCTGCAAGTTACACTTCTTAAATTTAAACAAAGTTCAGCGATCAAATTAAAAACTAATAAACAAAAAGCTCCTCTATTTAGACTCTTTTGTCAAGAAAAATCAAGAACAATGAGGAACACCACATCTCAGTATTTTTTTCCTGGCATTCTCTCATCTCCTCTCGTTACAGTAACATAAACCTAGTTATAGGCTATTTATGGCAGAAGGTTTTTTAATGCTTAATTATTTTTCTGTATGTTGAGAAAAGGAAGCAAAGTAAACTCCTAAATGTTTAGGAGTGTCAAACTCTCCATCCACGTCTCTGAACTACAAAGGGCCCTATACCTAGAAATTCTGCCCCTGACAGCACACGTCGCAGTTCCTTTCAGTTCCATGGAGGACATTTCATAGCAACTTCTCCCTTTTAAACTAGGGAGCAGCATCCATGTTCTGTAATCTTAGACTGTATCCAAGTCTGGAAAAACTAGCAGGGAAGAGGCACGTCACTGGCTGGAAAATCAGTACAGAATACTGAACAAACAGGCCTCCTCAGAGCTTGCAGCTTCTCAGAAGCAACATTCCAGGCTACCAAGAAACATTCACATTGCGAAGTGTTGTGGACACCGTGCCACTGTTTCAGAGGAAAAACACAGCTCCATCTGTCACAGGGTCTGATTCTGCAGCACAGCTGCCACTGACACTTGGTTAGGAAGTGCAGCTGGAAACGGTCACAAAAAAGCAAGCAGCAAGTGAAAACCCTTAATTACTTCTATTTGGGCAAACTACTTCCTCCTTTCCTCTTCCTCACTTTTTACAAAATGTTTCAAGAGCAGGACAAAGTGTTTATAACTCAGAACTGCACAGAGCTTCATTTTCAGTAAAGAAAAGCTTCAGAGACACAAGCACATAAAACATGACTGGCACAATTAAGCTGTCTGAACATGTACTTTTCATGCACCACAGCCAACTACACAAGAGTTATTCATCTACTGTTGAAGAATGTTTAAGTGGCAAGATCACCAATAAAGTACTTGGCCACACTATGTGCAGGAGGTCAAAACCATATCATCAATAGTGGTCTCTTCTGGCTTTACTTTTCAGGATATCATCAAATTCAAACCTGCTTGACTCTTTTCATAAAGGCACAGTGTCTAAAACTGTCTCGGGTGATAAATACGATTGTATCATCAGACAGAATGCCAGATTTGAATAGCACTAGGCATCTCATGAGTGAAAGCTGCCTGTCCAGTTTTCAGCAATGCAACTGCATTAACTTGTATTTTGTATTAACACTGAAATTAGAGATACTTTGCTATCATAGTTTGGCTAATTCCCTTTCTAAGTCTCCTAGGGCTCATAACTGTACAAAGTACAGAACAGATAAGTCAGCTAGACGTCTCTTTGGATTGCTGACTTGTGTTAGTGACCGACAAGCTAATCGGTAACTGGATTTCCTGGTCTCCCCTCTCTTTCATGGACATACGCTTCATAAGCACACACCTATCTACAAGAATCACAAAGGAAGACAGACATCCCTATACTTAACACATACTTCCTAGAATTTTTTAATGTATATTACATGGTATTTAATGATAATCGTTCCCTTCCTCCTTGAAGCACCAGCACAGGCAATATATCAGGCAACAAGATTTCATTAATAATTTTAATGAAATGGTGGACTAGGTCTTGATTAGCACTACAAATACAAGAAATTGCACAGCAAAAGGTAAGGCTGAAGATGCAGGTAACAGACACTGTATAAATCCTTTCTTCCCATCAGGACTTAACACTGATCACTTAAACATGACTTACGTAAGACAGTAAGCTGTCAACAGACTACACAGAACAGTGTATTTGATCTGGTGTCCTCAGCAAATGTTGGAGATGCCCACAACATCACATCTTAGCTGTTAGTAAAAATTAAGAGGAAGTGAGGGAAGGAGAATTAAACACATTAGAAGACACCAAAGTAAAAAGCAACCCAGATCTACACGCATTTTAAAATACAAAACAATGGAATTAAGCTTTTCTCCCTGCCCTCCTGTCCCCAATTTAGCCAAGATGAGTAACTGTTTGAGAAGGCACATGTGGCTTTAAGTGTGCATACAGGGAGGAGTTCAGTCCTACCAGCTTACACCCACACCTAAGCTACTCTGTAACAACTTCTTCACAGTGGTCAAAAATGACCAGGAAGGAAATAGCTGCTCCTTAATGTTAGCATTTTGGTCACCAAATCCTGACATATAACGCACTTAAGTGTCCCTCTTTACTACTAGAGCAACTGGAACACAGAAGCAAGACATGCTACTCTTTAGATTAAAAAAAACAAACTAAACAAAAAACCATACCTAAGGATAACATCCTTTCGCACATCCTGAAAATAGACTGAAAAGTACTCATTAATCAAAGAGAGGAAAGGAATGAGGGGAAAACTAACCTTAACATAGAATCAAGCCTGGAATTCATAGCCTTCCCACTGTCATTTCACTATTTGTGGAAGCAGAGAACAAATATATACCCCACAGTAATACTTTAGGGTTGAATTAATGTTTGCAAGGCACTTACGAGCAAGTTTTACTTCCATTTAAAAGTTAGATGGGAAAAGGACTAACTCCTCTTACCATATCCAACTGGATCTGGAAACCTCTTGCACTTAAGACATTTTAAAAAGTCCCCTATCCCCTTTTTTACTTTATGAAGTATTGGTAACAGCTTTGTTTTATAGACTACCACAGTTATGGTAAGTTTCAAAGCATGACATTTCACTTTGGACAAGAAGCCCCTCTGTCAGGATGCGTATCTTCTACAAGCAAAAACAAGTGGCTCTGAGCCATTTACAATAGTAAATGAAATATATTCTTACAGCTGATATATATCACTAAAAGCTTAGAAAGGAGAAGGTGCTGAGCAACACAGTCAGAGGAAAAAAAAAATATATAAATATATATCTCCTTTAAAAAGCTCTGTCACTCCTCTCCTTCCTCACCCCCTCTACTTGGATATGGTTGACATTTGCAAATAAAGCTGACGGGGTACGTTTTTAACGCAAGCGTGTTTAGCGGATATTTTCAGGAATTTGCGGTAGATGTCTTCACCAGGAAGAAGGACCTGGAATCACTTAAACTAAGGAAGAACAGTAGTAAGGAAAAGGAAACACATGATCAAAAGCTACTAAATCTAGAAACTCCTATAGTAAAATATAACTGTAATTAAATTAGAACATAAAAAACAAACCCCAGATCAAGAAGCCAACAACCGTGGTTCCACCTAAGCGCAAATCTAATTGGAGTAACAGTGATCATCAGAATGTGAACTATATACATAAGACATGATTTTATAAAACATACAAGTAGTTACCCTTAAAATATGAGAAGGAGTCCAGGCAGGAAGATTCCAAATTTTGCATAAAGTGTGGTCATCCAAGAGTCTTGAACTATTCAAAAGTCCAAGCCATCCACCGAGGTAGGACGATGAGACTTTAGGGAAAAAATTAGAGGAATATTTCATCACTATGAGATTTCTTTAGGAACAGTATTAAGCACATAGTCCAATACAACTTACTAAATGATTAGCACTAAATCCTATTAAAACAGTTAAACTGAAACAAGAAAAACTGAAGTTCATAAATGCACTGAAATAAGAGGATGTAATCATTTTACCTAAGAACATGTGGAAGGTGGAAACTATCTTTCAGAGATTATCTACAGAAGAGAACACTGATCCTCCAACCGTAAGCTTTAGCATAAGAATTTGCATCAATACCTCTTCAAGTTACTATACACTAATTTACACTTACAATCATCTCAGAAATCATGCATCAGGAGAGCCAATATCATAAACCATAAAGAAACACATTTCAAAGTTATCCCCAAATAATTACAGAATGCAAAAGGAGTTCAACTTTTAGACTCAGACTTTCATGAAGAATTATTCCCCAAAGCGCTCCCCAGCTTTCCTCATTTTCATCAACATACACTAAATCTCTATGAGAAAACAGCAGGCACAATGTCTTATGACTGCATAAAATATCCAATGGAGTATCACTTTCACCAGAACCCTGATAAAGCAACATCTGCAGTTTGCCAACAGGCACACAGATTAAATCACGGATTAGATCAAGGAGTTGGAAACTCAGGGAAACCCAAAGAGCTGAAGTGACAGTAAACTATGGGATAGGTTAGCAGATACAAAAAGAATTTTGTGATCCATGCTCTTGAGGTCTCAACTCCATCTGGAGAATGTAAATTTTTTAATTCCAAGAACTAAAACCCTTACACAGCCTAACAGCCTACCTTCTGGACTGTGTATTACATTTGTGTCTACCTGATACACATACCTTACCAATTCAACGTGAGAGCAAAGATCAATAGTACACAGACGTATTCCTTCATGATCAAGAACTAAGAATTTTGAAGTTATTTTTAAAATAACACATGGTAAAAGCCAGCCTCATACTTAGAGAGATGGAGAAATAAATGAATACAGTTCATTTAACATAGTAACTCATAGCCTGATGCTAGCAAAAGGCTCCTCTGTTTACAGAATCTTGGAACAGAAGAGAAGCCATAACGCAGCAGTAAAATGCCCATGACCTAATAATGCCAAATCTAACCCACAGTAATATAACTACAGTAATATCTCCCTCCTCCTTCTAGAAGCTGGCTTCTTTCCTAGCATAAGGAGATCCGTGCCATTTGTGATTAAAAATATAAAATAAAAACAACTAGGCAAATGAAACAGCAAGAATTCAAAAGGGCACTGTTGAGGCTTATTAAAGTGTATTTGTTAAGTTACAGTACAAAGAGTACATCTTTCATATTATATAAAACATGTAATAGAACAAATATTTAGAGTATGAAGTCTAACTTAACAGTAAAGAACCCTAAGAAAGCTAACAAGCACACTGAAACATTAAGAAGTTTTAGGTTCCAGTACCTGAGGGGAAAAAAAAAAAAGCCAAACTTCATTAAAGAAAAAAGATCCCGTTCACTGTATTTTAAAAGTATGACCTCTTGCTAGAAAAAGCTGAAATTCAAGGAGTTTCTGAATTAAATTCATTTATTATATACTTTAAGGGACTTCTACAAAATTGACCGCTGAGGTTATGCTTTTTCCCCTATGTGATTTCACACTAGGATACGTGACAAGAGGAAGTACAGAGGTGCAGTTACTAGGTTTCATTTTTATAATCAGCTTTTTTTTTAATTATACTAAAACACATGGTAGCTGTAAATGAGGATGTTAGATGTGCAGCAAAAATAAAAATAAAAAATTGCCCCTTCTCTTCTGTTGTTTTCCCTTGCAGTTTTCTAGTATGCGTTTATAGGTCACTTTAGAAACCAGACACAGCACTCATTTCAATGTTCATAGTATTTTCTGTATTGCGGTTAACTTAAGAACTGCTTGAACTAAAGGACCTTGGCTGAATCAAAAAATAAGGAAGAAAACGACTGCACAGGGCTCCTACCGACAGTTTTGGTTTGCTCCAACATAGCTTGAAAAATTCCAGGCCTATCTAGGGCAGAAATTATTACCTGTATCTATTAATGAGGTGAACTTAGGATATGCATAGAAAAGACTAGGCTCATGCTCCAGCCTTACTCGTCTACTAGCAATCCAGACAAACATACGCACTTACTGAGACAAACAAGAACAGCAGTTATTAAAAACGTGAACTGCACCAAACACACAAGACCACTTAATAGCGATTAAGAGGTAGCGATCACGCGTACCAGAATTAAAAAGCAGCGGTTCTGAGAAAGTCTCTTTTCTGCCACCCTCCCTACAGCTCCTATTCCGAGCGCACAAGTCCTAGTAACACCCAAAGGAGCCTGCCACCATTTGGCCTTTGTGGAAAGAGACTAGTTGGTACTTCCTGCACCTCCCCCCGCAGCAATGGGCAGCAGTAACCAGAGACAACCTTGGGCTTCCTGAGCTGCGAAAAGTTACACTCCTCCCCCTTCCTCCGCCCCGGCTTACCAGAGACCCCGGCCAAGCTAATTATAACTGCGCGAACAACTTCCATCGCCGTCCCTGCGCCTCACGCCCGGGCAGCCGAGCTCCCGCTGCGCCGGCGGCCGCTGCCCCCGCGCCCCGCCGCACTCCGCGGCGCCCCCCGCGCCCCGGCCAGCCCTTCCACCCGCCTCCGCGCCCCGGCCCCCGCGCCCTCCCTCCGCAGCGGGGCGCCCTGCGGGGCTCTCCTCCCGGGATCCCCGACGCCCCCCTCAGCCGCCCGCTCTGCCCAACGGTCGCCCCGGCGGCCGTTACGGCTCCCCCCCCCCCACCCCCGCGGTGGCGGCGCGTGCCCTCCCTGCCCCCCCCTCCCCCCGCGCGCAAGCTCTGAGGCCGGGGGCTCCTTCCCGCCCCGGGTCCTCTCACGGCGCCTCCCTCACCCTCACCCCTTCAGCGCCGCCGCTCGGCCCTGCCCTGCCCGGCGCCGCACCTGGGAGCGGAGGGACCCCCCCCGTTCCTTCGCAGCCTGCCGTGCCCTCCCAAGCCAGCCGGCCGGGCTCCCTTCGGCGGGGCTGGGACTCCGACCAGGAGGAGGCGGAGGCGAGCGCCACCCCCGCCGGGCCCCGGCAGCCTCCGCTCCTCCCTTCCCTCCGCCCGCAGCACCCACAAGAGCGCCGGGAGGGAAGTGGAGGGGGAAAAGCTCACCGCGCCCGCCAGCTGGCCGCCTTCCTATTGGCCAGCGGCCTTTTCAACCTGCCCAGCAACCATTTTCTCACTGGCCGGCGAGCCCGTGGGTTGGGCTCCGGCTAGCCCCGCGGCGCCGACCAATGAGAAAGCTGAGAGAGCTAGGGAGGGCGGGGCCTCCCGCCGGCTTCGCCCAATAGGAAGGCGGGCGCCGACGAGTCCCCCGTCCCCCGCCGCGGCGCTCCGGGAGGCGGCCCCGCCCGCGCGGCGCGGGTGCCCCTGGCGCGCGGGGTGGGGGCGGGCAGGCACGGGGCGGCACGCGCCGCCGCCGCACGCGCCGCCGCCCGCGGGCAGGGCCGGCCGGGAGTTGGAGCTGGGACCCCGCCAGCGGCAGCCCCAGGCCCGCGCACTGCCGCTGCTCACCCCCAGCCCCGACCTCCTTCCCCCGGGTTTTCTCACAACTGAACATCGCGACCGTCACTAGAAGCTGAAATTGCCAAATTTAAAGGAGGGGAACTGCAAAGGCCTGCCCTAAAGAAATGTTTCTACGGCTCTCTTTTCCAGCGGTGTTGGGAAACAAGGCACATACGATAGGATAAAGCTACATCAAACATTGCAAAATTCTTCCATAAATATTCACTTTTTTTTTTTTTTTTAAGATTAAGCTTTTTGTCCATGTCTAACCTCTTCTGTATTTGCTTTCCATGGGTATTTGCGCAATCAAATTATATTGGCACAAGTGTTCTTGCAAGCCAGATTTCAACATCTGACATTCAAGTATTTGTAAAGATTGATTTTGAGTCTTTTGTCAATCAATAGCACAAGTTACCTGATGAATTCCCCCCAAAACTGCTCAGATCTCTCAGAGAACACGCTTAGATTAATTCCTAACACAGTAAAAACAAAACAAAAATCCCAACTGAAGTCCACTTGTGCACACAGGGTTTTCCTGAGAAACGCGTTGAGCGGTGAACACAGACCGCGTTCAGACAGATTACATCATGGTACGCTCCCGACTGATTCTCAGTTGTTACTGATGGAGCAAAATAGTAATTTGAAACATTTTAGTTGCCCTTTATGATTTTAGTTGCCATGATTAGCAGATTGATGGATTTTTGCAGCCCCTCCCAGGTGTTACAGATTTCAACCCACAGGTGAAGGGGCAGGAACTGGCAGGGGCCGTGACCCAAAAGAAGGGGCGAAGGGCAGAGGAGCACCAAAACCGCAGCCAGAGCCGGCAAGACCCATCGGGATTGGTGGCAGCTCCAGGGAGAGGAGGGCACTCCGCACCCTTCCCTCCCTCCGCTGAGGCTCACGCAGGGGAATAAGTCCAAGGTGACCAGAGAGAAGAAACCTGAATGAGTCAGTCAGGGACAGCGAGCAGTATGACACCAAGGCAGGCCTCTGCCATATGCTAGGGATTATCTCTGAGAAATAGATACAGGATAGGAGGTATGAAGGCACTAGATACACAAGGGACATTTCTGGAATGGTTATGCATAACAGCAGCATATAAAGGGGTTATTTAACTATATGAAACCAGTAGCACCACAAAAGTATTGTAACAGCTTGAGCAAAAATGAGATTTTTCTAGACTTGGCCCCTGCTGGCCAAAACTATCCATCTTCCAGGCAATCCCTTAGCATTGGTTCATTCCTCTCCAGAGCTATAGCGAGATAATACAGTACCTTAGTCACTCTTATCATTCTTGCAGCCCCTTCACCTTTATCTCCTCACCCTTTCCAGCTCCTGCTACCAGGAGCCTATATGGGTATATTTGCTCCCACTCAGCAGGTCTTTCAGACAGCCTCCAACCGGACTTTGGCTTAAGTTATTAACCCAATGCTGACAATTGTTTTGTAACTCATTTTTGTTCTGTTTAACAGAAAAGGGTGCAGCAGGAGGTTTCCAGAAAGGTCAACAGAGCCGTCTCATATATGCTCTGAAAAGATCTATGAAAATAATATGGTGTTGTTTAAAATAAATCCAAAGCTCTGATGTACTTATGACCTACTCAAGTTAATAGAAATGAACAGGGAAAACATTTCACGGACTATTTGCAAAGGTTTCCGTCACTTTTTCACTTCTGTCAAACGTCAACTAGCAGCGGGATACATGCAGGAGAACTGGAATCCAGTTTAGCTTAATTGTGTCTATGTTCTATGCAGCTTAGATCTTAAGATAGAAGAGTTGCATTTGTTTTGCAGGCTTTGTTAAGAATTTTAATGCCTGAGCTCACATTTAGAGTCTTTCTTCATAAAACCTTCCCTTAAATGCCCTTAGTTTTTCAAAAAGATGCCTGTGTTCTAGGCGTCTATAATGCTCATCCATTTTGCCTTAAACTAACCTAGAGGCATACAGAAGCCATTACAAGTTGTGGCTTTGGGTATTTTTTGCCTTCCCCCCCCCCACCCCCAGTATGACTATTCACCATAAGTCATCACAGCCAGGATGCCAATTTCATGAGCAGCGTTTTTGCTTTTGTGGCAAGTTTCACATGAACCAAAAAACCCTTCAAAACCAATGAGGATCTCTATATAACTCAGGAACTGATTACTGGAGGTTTGCTACTTCTGCTTACCTTAGTACTAGGCATCTATTCAAACAACAGTTCCAGGAATACAGGAACTAATGAAGACTGGTTTCCTATGGATTCCTATGGTCTTGTGATTAGACTCTGAAGTCGATTAATGTAAAAGCTCTAACTGAAGCTGTTCTTAAGCCTGGGAACTTATAAATGTTTATGGAGCTTATAAATCCCTTATGTGGATGTCAGTTCAGGATGCAGTTTTTCCCCTCTCGTTTTTCCTTTACCTGTCCACTTATTCTCAAAAATAATTTTCTGAAAGTGCAGATGCGGCTGAAGCTAAGTAGCCATTCTGAAGCTGAATGGCAGAATGGTCATAATACGCCGTACTTGCACTGGGAAGACGTAAAGGTGGTGCCTACTGCACCAAGCCTGGTTTGTGGTACCACCCGTATCTTGCTGATAGTACTTCACAGAGGGCTAACTACAGAATAATCTCCAATTATTCAAGTTAAAACAAAAAATTAAAATAGTAATTATTTTTAAAAGGATTACCAAATATTTGTTAGAGTACTAAACAAATTATTTAGTTACAAAAATCATGATTTACAAAAACAAGTGCTTTTCCCTCCTACATATACCTTTTAGATGAAGGTGGAAGAAAGGAAGACAGAATTCTCTTTTAGACAGAAGGAAACCAGATAACTGGGCTTTAAGTTCAAAAAAAAAAAAAAAGTTCAGCAATTTGATCAAAAACTTCAGTCAGCTCACTGCACAAAAAAAACCCTCCCCCCAAAACAGTGATTTATATATCAAACATTTCATTCATTTAAGGATCTCAAATATACAAAAGTGAATGTCATAACTACTCACAGGCAGAAAACAGTGTTGTTTTACAACTGCTAAAGAAAATCTGTAAGCCAGAGAAGTGCTAAGTGAAAGCAACAATCATCAGTATCTGAAGTTAAGTGCTGTCATAGTCCCCTGCTTTCAGTCCAAGATCCTTTGTACTTCCACCAATTAAGGCTAGTAATAATACTATTGTAATCAGAAAGCATCTTGGCGCTGGCTAAGTTGGACTATAAACACATGCATCTTCTGCACAGAAATGAAAATAATTTGTCATTGTTAACTACAGACAGAACAGGCTGCAGCAGCAACGTTACCTGCCCTTCCTTCCCTTCCATGGGTCTCCAGGCTGAGGGGCTTATGATAAACATGCTTTGATTTTATCCTGACAAATGAATCAACCAGTTTACAGAAAAGTTTGAATTACTAGCTGAGATAAACAACTGAACTGACTGAACCCTAATTTTAGAGAAGGAAAAAAACCAACACACAAACCACACCATTCACAAGTCAGTAATACTACCCTTAAAGACAGAAACTGACACAACTAGATACAGAAAAAACAGCTGGTCACAGCCCTACATAATAACACTTCTGATATAACAAATCAGTGATAGTAGTATCCAGAATTCACAAATACACACTTGTATTTCCTCCAAAGAATTAAAAAAAAAAATTACTTCTCCAACTTTATCCATTTTACGTCTTCTCAGTAGCAAACGACAGATCCGGTACGAAGTAATTTAAATTCCTTTAGTATCTTCTAACAACATAACCTGCCATTCCTTAAAGAATCTTGTTTTGAAAGCTTGCACAGCCCCAAGTTTACATTCATTTTTTTGATCCCTGAAACTTGGTTGTCTGTAACTGGTATGAGAAAGAAGATAATAAACTGTTAAAACCAAGGGATAGTCTATTGCAGTACTTACTTTGTCACCTCCCATATGCTCATAGGGGACTTCCAAATACAGCAGACTGATACGATTTGTTTTTAATACTGTTTTTGCAAGAAGTCACGTAATCACATGTATCTTCCATTATTCTTCCCTAAAAAATAACATTTGAGATTACTGAACATTTTCCCTGCAATGAAAAGCTACATTTAACTTTGTATTTTCTTGTTAGTAAGCTGGTCATGCATCAACATTTACACTGGCTGCATACAAATAGTAAGTTTTACATAGTAATGGCTCAGGTCATAAGATATTCACTTTAGAGGAATCCTGGTTAAGCAGGGAAGTACTCTTATTGAAAAAATAGTTACCATGCAAACTAATGAAAATCACTTCAGATAATGAAATTATAGTATTTTTCACTGCTTTTAAAAGTCAGGTTACCATAGACAACTGAAGCATATCTTTTTCCTGATAGTTGGAATTATTTGGCAGGATTTCATTTATCTGAAATGTGGAACTTTCCAGAAAAGCAATCAATTTTTTTTCATCTATCAATTTTACAAGAGACACCAAAAGGATTTGTGAAATCTTATAACTGCATGAACCAAACTGATTCTTTTTTTTTTTTTTTGGGAAGGTATGCATTTCATTTGTTCTCCTATGGAGTCTTAAAACTAACTTGGTGTTTTAGTACTTTCAACATTAGCATAGTGTGAAATCCTACTCATTTTGATGAGTCATCAAAATCTGTCATGATCAGCCCTGGGTTTTTTTTGTATGTGGGACATACATCCGAAGTCTGCAACATTAACATACTTTCACTCTGAACAGCACTCCATTTTGAGACAATTATTTCTCTTATGCTAGGTGTCAGCAAATAAGTGGCATTGTTTTTGGACACAGTCACGCTCAACTTAGCCTGGATTCTCGCTTTTGCCTTTGTTGAAGGCCCAAACTCCAGAAGCTTCATACGTTCTGGGTTTTCTTGAGAAGGACAAACGGAGTCACAGGCAGAAGAGGACGTAACGTTCAAGGTAACCTAAGAAGGAAGCAGATTTGATGTTATCCGTTTGCTTGGAAGTATTTGCCTTTGTGCAAGACGAAAGCTGAGTTCAGACCGTCATTCAGACCAACAGCCCTGTCTTAGTGTCGACTGCTGTACAAGTTTCATGCCTTTTCCCAGGGAAAAGGCCAAAAAAAAAAAAAAGGCTACTAGAACCAGCCTCATAATTTAGCAAAGGTTCTTTTCCATTTATATATAGCAACTAAGAATCACATAGAGTGGCCGAGGTTGGAAAGGACCTCTGGAGATCATCTCGTCCAACCCCCCTGCTCAACCAGGGTCCTCTAGAGCACGTTGCCCAGGATCACGTCCAGACGGGTTTGGAATATCTCCAGGGAAGGAGACTCCACTGCCTCTATGGGCAACCTGTTCCACTGCTCAGTCACCCTCACAGTCAAGAAGTTTTTCCTCAGCTTCAGATGGAACCTCCTGTGGCTCAGTTTGTGCCCGTTGCCTCTTGTCCTGTCGCTGGGCACCACGGAGAAGAGTCTGGCCCCATCCTCTCGACACCCTCCCTTCAGATACTTGTACACATTGATGAGACCGCCTCCCAGTCTTCTCTTCTCCAGGCTCAACAGGCCCAGCTCGCTCAGCCTTTCTTCAGAGGAGAGAGGCTCCAGTCCCCTCATCCTCTTTGTGGCCCTCCACTAAAAAGGAGATCACCTTCAGCAAGTATCAGCTCTCACCATTTGTTATAACAGTTCACAAAGTAAGTAATTTAAGTTCCCTTACAGGCACTCTACCATTTCTCTATGTTTTAGAAGAATACCTAAAGGTTAATATGGTATATTTCCATGCAAGCAACATGTATTTAACTATGATCTCTTTGCACTAGCAAAGAAATGACAACATGAGCTTGAAAATAAAGTTCTTATTTACAGATGAGGTGAAGCTACCCCAAATGAACAGCTGAATAGGGAGACAAGCCGATTTTTACTGACAGAATCCTTGCAAATTCAGTCCAGCTCTAAGTACACATCTGCAAAGGAACCGTGCAAGTTTCAGCAGCATGAATGCTTATACCTGCTAGAGACTTGAGTCAAGACATCAGGCGTGTAATAGCACATACGAGAACATTTGGAGCAAGTTTTAGGGACATAATAAAAGAGGATATACACTTCTTTTTAAATGTTTAACTACATAAACACATACTTACCCAATACCTTTCCTGTTAAAACAAGTAGTCTCTGCAAATTACTGGAACCAGGCATAGCTTCCCCAGTAAAACAGGGTACATGGCAAGATGCTTGATGAAGTAAGACATACACATTGATATACACAGCTGAAGAGCTTTTATGAACAACTTGCACTAAATCCTACCTATAACATCAAGAGTGAAGCACACTGGCAGGGAGAGGGGAGGGGGAGTTTTTTTTTTTTTTTTTAAATATATATACCTGCAACTTCCCATTTAATGAAAATGGGGAGGTGCCTGGAAGAAACACCCACAGGTGTTCAAAAGAGTTTAAAGATCTGAGTAGTCTTGGGGAACTTTCTCAGAGGACCAGAAGACATTTTGTTATTCAACTTATCACTGATGCTCCCTTTATAAACTTTTGAAACTGCCTGGCTTTCTACTTTATCCTAAGACATCTGTCGTCCCATTCAGTGATCTAGCCACACAAGGAAAAACATCAGGCAAGTTTTCCTAAGGATTTGTAATTTTGGAAGGAATCTCTGATGTTGCAACAAACACTGCCAAATAAAACAGACTATCATTTCACAATTTTTTACTTTGAGATAAGAAAACTCACATCAATATTTGTATCCTCATGAAGCAGGCTTTACTACTGCATCATCTTTTAAATTCTCATGTTAGACAATTTCAAATATGAGTGAAGTGTCTATTAAGACATCTAGTACTGTTTCTGTGTTTCTTTGGTCCAGCTGTATTATACAGACTGAACTTGCAAGTGTCTATATGGTATTTCATACTTTAATGCAAAGTTATTATCAAGCTTTAATTAAGGATCTAATGTTTTAACTACTACAGCAAATAAAGATCACCTGATGTCCAAGTTTTATACAAAAGCATTCTCAAATTCACTAGAGGCTCACACAAACTGCATGGTTTCACACAACTGAGATAGCATGCATTTAACTACTAAGTTTGAAAAATTCAGCAAAACAGTGTTATTTTTACCCCCCAAAAGAGAACTGCCTCTAAAGCACTTGTTGAAATCATAAGCTCAGTTAGTATTCTCCTTTTGTGGAGGCAATATTGGAATGTAGTCAACACCCTCCCCCCAATATTTCAGGGATTTGAGAATCTGGAAGAGATAGCACATATTGGTAAGGTCACTTCTGCGAAGACAGAGTCCATCAGACAGAGAAACATGGTCTCTTCATGTTCACTGACCCACTGGACACAAGTCTATAGAAGCTACTGAGCTACTGGTGGACTATTTCCCCTTCCATAACCAATGCTAAAACATTCCAGAAACCAATGAATCTTTTCCCCCCTTTCCCACATCTCTACCAATTTAGGTATCTTCCCCAGTACCAGTTTGTGAAGATAGTGTTTGTCATTTTATAACAAAATCATATACCATTCTTGATCTATCCCTTCCCCAAAGTCTCATAGGAATAAGATTAGTTAGATGCCCTCTAAAACAAATGCATGAGTACTTCAAGAAAGGAACACCACCCCACAATTATTAGCCTTTTCTTAAATAACAAAGGAAAGAGAAAAACCTTGGTAAGATTGGAGCATATCCATTATAAGACAAAGACATACCAGTTGAGATTTAAAGGCCACTAGTAACAGTTTTTGCAGTAATTAGTGCAAGATAATTATCCCATATAAACAAATATTTGATGGCAGACGTCAGTGACAAACAATTCACTTGATGACATTTACATATAAATACACATAAATAAAAACCTATGTCATTTAGGTTTGCAGTTAACAAAAAATATGGTCTGAACTGAATTAAATGTATTTGTATCTAGCTGGAGCAGAGCTTTTCCTCTAATGACACTCAACTATACGTGGCATAAAAAACATAATTGTACAATTCTCAATTTAGTAAAGCACTACTCTATAAAACAGAATCATGAAAACAGCTCTTACATTTTAATGTAAAGTATAAAATCATATTTACATGTATATACACTTTACTGAACTACATTGGGTAGCTCATGGTAAAAACATCCCTTTTTGAAAAAAATTTTAAAAAATACATCAACTGCAGATATGATCAAAAGTTACTAAGTTAGCAGCTGACATAACATTTGTAGTAAAAATATATTTTAGGAAAACATCTGCAAAAAACTAAACATCAATAAACACTTTAAAACTATTTTTAAAGAAAAAATAGTAGCAAAACCCAGAATAAGCTAGCTAAGATAACAGGAACTATTGCATATTGCTCTTTAAGAGCCGTGTAGCGACTTACAATAGAAGCAGCAGATATTGTAGGAGTTGTGGCGTAACAAAACGTTGGCCTGGAAAGCGGAGGAAAATAACAAACACAGAGAGAAGTTGGATAACTGGTTTTCTACTTTTAACTGAGGGAAGGATAAGGAAAAGGAAAGATGAGAGAATCCCTCTTGCTGAACATATCCTCCAAAGGCTAAAACAAATTGGCAAAAGGAACCCAATTTCGAAAGCCTCAGACCCCAAACTTTAAAACATTTTCCATATGTACTCACAGTTCAAGGGACAATAAACTGAATTATTACACTACAAGTTGCAGGTTAACTTTAAGAGTTAACACTATTTTGCAATATGAAGTGCTTTTTTAATATATATATCTATAGAATATATAGATATTTGTAAAATACACGTGCAGATTTGATAGAAAAAACTATGTGAAAATAGTTCAAGTCTTTCGTTTCCATTAACAGATCTTTATCTCCTAGACAAGCAGGCTCAAGATTCAACAAGGATTTCCACAATATGATCAAGCTCGTTAAGATCAGATTTACAATTAGAGTTAGAAGTTGTAGTCGTTGGAGAAGAAAACGTTTCAAGCCCATCACAGTGTCCCATTTTTGTGTTGCTCATCATTCCTGTTAACATTGTATCAAGATCATAGTAAGAATTGTCAACTTCTGAAAACAAATCTTCAACAGAATTAGGACTCTTATTCTCCAGTGTCTCAAATATTTGATCTAATGATTTCTGAAAGTTTCCTCTATTTTCTTGTGGATTCTCCATTTCCCATACGTTGCTCTGCAGGTTTCTTGGAGCTTGCACTGAAGAAGCTGTTGACATAGTTTCTGAACTGTCTTGTGTCTGGTCATCCTCAAAGTCTTTATTGAAAGTACTATAACCTGGAACATGCTTTCCCTCAGCTTGTTCCCTGGATGAACGGCAGAGGATATCCGTTGAAACAAGGCGATCGAGGGATGTCTGCCCTGTACTCTGTGTATTTATCATCTGCCAAGTCCCATCTTGGGTCATTTCCTCTTGGATTTGTCGTACTGTGTTGGCTATAAGTACCGAACGACAAAGGTTAGGTTCAACCAGCATGTGACACAGCTGAAGTTTAACCAAGGACATATCTAAAAGTGACTGTCGCTGAAGATTATATGAAGGAATAGCTTTAATGCCAGCCAGAGTTCCTTCAATATCTTCTTCACCATCAAAACATTTTCTCTTTAATCCTCGTACGAACATTGTGTCCTGTTAAAAAACAAAACCAAAAACATTTGCACAATGTAAACAGCTTGTGGGGGGGGGGTGGGGGGGACTAATAAAAACAAAACAGAAAACTTTAGAATCATAAGTTTAAACAGCAAAAGTAATTCTTTGAAGATAGAAATGTCAGAATTGTCATACCAGGTTATAGAATGGCCAGTGTGGTACAACAGGGGTCAGGAACATATGGACTGGGTCCCAAAGACGGCACTCGGGAACCAAGGGTGAGCAGGTCCACAAGTCATGGCATCGGAGAGAGGCATCTGAGAGGCTGGGGCTTCCAGCTCCTGGCTCCCATTAAGTTCCATACTTGATGGAAGTCAGGAGCCGTTGCTTCGCACAGAAGCAAGCACCTCAATGGCTGTATTCCGCCTACTGGAGAGGCAGTTTCTCCTCGCTCCTCCTGAGTTTCTACTTGCACGCTTAACTTCTAATTTTGGAAATAAAAATACAACCTAGCACACCATCTTTAAAAGATTTTTGACCCCTGCAGAACATCAACATGCCTAACAGAGTAAAAAAATAAAAAAAAACCAACGGGCAGCACACTTGAAAGGGTAGGTTTATTTTAGGCTACAGGGAGGGTCAGATCTACATTTGTTCCATCTAGCTTCAGGCATCCAAATGAGGTGCCTAAAAGCAGTCCCCCAACTTCCCTTACTCTGGTGGGAAACCAAACTGTGCAATTCCAATGTGCAATTCAAATGTGCACTGTGCAAATCCAGTTAGGACAGCCACAGTCATCCTCGCTATGGTCCATTCTTTATTACTTGACTATTAGGAAGCAGAACTCTGTATTCTTAGTTTACGCTCACCAGGCACATGCCTAAAAATAAGTGGGATGCATTCAGACCTCTGATTATTTGCATCTAAAAAAAGTCACTTGCTGAATTAGCTAAGATATGAATTTCTAGTGCTAACATCCAGGTCAGTTTTTGAATTGCACTAATTTTTTTTATAGTAGTCCCCCATGCAAGTTAAGTATTGTGGCTAACCTCCTGAAATACACAGTAACTTTTTTAATGCAATAAATGTCACTTCTAGTCATATAAAAACTAGGCAGCACTGAAAGCAAGTACTTCGCATGATGTCACTTCCAAGTCTTTTGTCCTTTGACTTTGTCTGCCTAATATTTTGGGGATTTTTTTTTTTTTAATGTAGTGGCCGAAACTAGATTTTTCGACTAAAATAACACATTAGTGAACTCTTTTTCTATGTTGTTTAACTTTTCCTTTGGTAAGCCCTAACAGAACAAACTTGCTTTTTTGGTTACTACTGAATGCTGTCATTTTCAATGAGATCTCTCCCATCTTTTTCAGAAGCACTAAAAATCCAAAGTAACTATGTTGTTCCTTTCAACATTCATTGAGTACTCTGAAAACCTGAAGATAGGACACTAGCTAGACAGAGGTGTTGTCTGACCTTATGCAACAGTTCTTCTGCTGCTGTATATATCTGTGGGTCACCTTTGTCCAGATTTGACGACTCTCACAGACTTTTCCCCCCCTAGTGAAGCTACAAAGCTCTTTAGAAATTATAATACACAGAGATTGCAATATAGAACACACGAACTTGGTGTTATGGCCATTTTTCACAGACTACTTAGAGAAGTTATCCACAAATTCCCAATATATCAAATTCTTTGGAAGTTCCTTGTAAAAATATCTCCAGTAACCCAACATGTTTGTGTTATTCCCACAAAGAAACCCTAGTTCTTGCTTGATAGTGCCTTTTCCAGATCTTCAGATACTCCTATAAACTCCTCATCTGAGGCTAGCTCATTTAATTTTTCCTAAGACGAATGCACAGTAATTTCTAAAATATACTCCCTGTATGAAACTGTCATCCTCTAGAACCTCTTTTGGGACTAATAACCACATATGATTATGTCATCAAGCATAAAGCAGTACATGCAGAGTTTGAAGCTTCTTTTCATTTCAACCTCTGTTCATGTGAAGAATAATTAAATCCCCAAATGAATGTTAACCTTGTTTTCAGATGGCTATTATTCGTCATTCAACATTTTTCTAAGGCACACCAGTAGAACATTACCAAAAACTTGAAAACCTCGGTGTATCAGATGTGTGTGTGTGCGTGCGTGTGTGTGTGTAGGAGACCATGTAGAGAAAGAAACGTTTATGAGTCCTTAAAGGTAAACCTTGTATACAATTTGCTGGAATCGCTCTGTAACACTAATTTCAAATCAGTATCTTAAATTCATAAAAACAGTGCTTTGTTACCCAGCTTCCAAGACTGCACAAAATATTACAAGGTTGCTCTTTCACTTAAAGAAAAAAAATTACATACCAGTAATTGTGTTTGATGTAGTCCTTCCTCTTCTCCCATGCTACTGAGCAAGAGTCCATACAGTAAGAGTTACAGCACCACCTAGCAAGTATTAGGAAGCAAGATGTCAAGCAAGTACAGGAGACACACCGCAAAATAATTTCTCATTTCAGAAACTTATACACTTCTATTTTTCAATTGCTTCACTATCTCTATCCTCACAATACTCCTATAAACTGGAATAATACTATTAGACCCTATTTACAGATACAGCACAAAGGTGACTTGCCGAACAATACACAGAAAACGTGTGGCAGGAGAAGGAAACTGCCAGATTAAGTCCAAGTCCTAGGCTATTATCCTGCCCTTTGGACTAGCCTCTCCCTTATCCCTGTGCCTTCGTCATTTAAAGAGTAAACAAATTTAAAGCATTGGAACAGGTTGCCCAGAGAGGTAGTGGAGTCTCCTTCCCTGGACATATTCCAAACCCGTCTGGACGTGATCCTGGGCAACGTGCTCTAGAGGACCCTGGTTGAGCAGGGGGGTTGGACTAGATGATCTCCAGAGGTCCCTTCCAACCTCAACCATTCTGTGATTCTTTAAAATCTTAGGCTATCATCTGAAAATTTTAAATGCACACAGCAGCATATTGAAAACAAAACTTCATTACTCTTATCACATAAAACCGCACATTTTTCCCCTTTTGTTGTACAAAATCATATATGTCTACAGTATCTAGAGAGAAAGAGCAAGCATGAGCAAATACAAAACTGAAAGGTAGCAAAAACAGGAACAATTTTCCTTTAGCAGCAGCACAGAAACTTTATGACTGATGTTTAACTTTGCAAGATGAGAGTAATGAAAAGGAAATAGTTTTGACTACAGAAAACATGTTTTTGAAACACACTTAAGGCAAAATAAAATTTGATACACCAAAACACAGGGAAGAATTGCTTTAATAACTGAAACAAAAAGAATACTCAGCTTAAAGTCTGCAAAAACTTAAATGATAAAATATTAAGTTTAGTCAAATATCTTTCCAGACATGTTTGTACTATGCAAGACAAGACTCCAACTAAAATACATACCTGGTAAAGAAACAAGTTAAAAAGATGCATATGCACATCCTTTGTTTTCTATTGTGCTTGCTAAAGGGAAAATTTTGATAACAGCTTGCTCTTCAAAATTGGGGGAAGGGAGACAGTTGACAAAGGATTTTTTTTTCCTTTCCTTTGGACAGAAAACACCTGCTTCACTCAAGATGTTGCATATTTGTCCAAAGGAAAAAAAAATCTTTTGACTGAATTCCAAAATATTCAGACTGAAATGCGGTTATTTCATGGAAATTGCATTTCACCCAACTCAGTTTCATTCACTCACAGACTGGGCTCACAGTAACACTTGGGTCATGAGGCATCTGAACTAGAGTTCCATGAAGATACCATAATACGAACTGCATTAAAATATTTCTTATTTCTATCAAACACCTTATGACGCTATAAAAATTTGGAAGTTTTTGCTCTCCAGTATACTTTCAACCCATTACAAACATCAAGGGCACTTTGAAAGCTTGTATATAGTAACCATTTGCATCCCAAAAGCCTGATCCAACCCACTTTTTCCAAGACAACTACAGGTAAAAATCATGAGAATGAGTCATGAGAATAAATAAGAAGATTTTCTGGTGCTATTTTGTATATCTGACAGTTTTAGAGGAAAAGGCCTCTCTTGTTTGCCTCCAAAAATAGCAGACTGATACAGTAGCGGACCGCTGATGGGAACACATGGGTTTTAAATAGAAGAAACATTATCAGGTCCACAAACCGAATCACAGAGGGGATGGCAGCCGACAATTCTAATCTACTCTATTAACATGCTGAAGGAGGAAACGGTTATCCCATGAAATACAATAAAGTCTAAGACCTGCAGCATGTGATTCCAGGTTCTTCCCTAGAACAATAAAAAACGTGTGACCTTTGTTGGCATGAATTTATTAAAGAATACACCCATCATAGCACTTATTTATTTAATTTCTATTAACTGACAGATTATATTACTTAAGTGTGCCTCAGTACCTAAGTTTTCATTAAAAATATTAACTTCACAGCCATTGTCAGACATAAAAAAGCCTTGCAAAAGAACAACCTCCCCCAGGCTTCTCTGCACCACCTATACTAAGCACCCACCTCAAGAGAATGCCAACTTTAAAGCCTAATTAATCAAAATGCAAGCATGTTTCTCAACTGATTTACATATTAACCTAATCAAAAAAGGTATTAGCCACTATGTAAAAATCTCCCAGCAGATCCAAGCAAGATTGCCGCTGTTCTGGAAGCAAGGTGTTCAAACGATCTCCCATTAATAATTTGTAATAATTCGCTTCTGTCCAAAATAGAAGATCAGCTGCATCTTCTCCCTTCTTATGCTACTACCTGAGTATCAAGTGCCCAAACCACTCAAGTCTACATGCGCCAAAAGCACAATTGTTGCTTGAGATTGCTGTCATCTTCCTGACTTGTATGCTACAGATACGTGTAGGACACTACAGTTTAAAAACACACACACCCTTGTTCATAAGAAGTAACACAGGGAACACAGTATTATGTAATTCATTACAAGATTCTTATTCTTGAGACTGTGACAAATTCCCAATCTGCTTTACAAAAAAAGTGCTTAAAATTTCATCCAATTATTACTAGAGTTTCAACTTACACATTCCAGATTCACACTCAATTCAGATTCCTGCATTAATACGCTGCAGAAGACATATGCAGATACTTAAAAATGATGGCAGAAGTCACCACCGAGGAGTTAGTTGGGGACAACAGAGAAGACGGGAAAGGAGACTCTAGCATTGTTCATGTTTGGGAGGGAGCACCCAAGAACTACCTAAGCCAATACTGGAGTTCCACTTAAGGAGAGCTTTTTTTTTTTTGTACAGACACGAGCAGAACCACGGTGGATGGCAGGGCAAGGCAAGAAGGTATTGTACCTCCCCTCTAAGCGACGGTGGATGGCAGGGCAAGGCAAGAAGGTATTGTACCTCCCCTCTACCACTCTGTTCCGCCTGATTCTCCTCCGCCCCCATCCAAAAACTGTCCTTCGTAACAGCTGCGGAAAGAAATCAAAGCTCTGTGCAACGGTGAAAAGGAGAGAGCCCGCCAGTCGCCCCCCCGTTAGGCATAGAGACGCGCGCCCGCGGGGGCGTGCGGCTCGAGCGCGGCCTCAGGCGCAGCAGCAGAGGGCTGACAAGACCAGAAAGCACCACCAGCACCGCGACAAAGGCGCGCACAAAGCACTGGGGGCAGGGTCCGTGCCCGGCGGGCACACCGCTCCGCACAGGCGGCTTCCGCGAGGGCCCCTCGCTCCCCAGCCAGGGCGGCCGCACGGCAGCAGCCCTCCGGCGACGGCAGACGCCCGGGGCAGCGGGAAGGCGGCCGCCGGAGGCGGGGGACCCCGCGGGCGGGTGGGGGGGGGGGAGGAGGAAGGGGGGCCGCCGGAGCCGGCGGGCAGAGGCGTGCCCGGCGGGCGCGGCCGGGGCGGGGAGCGAGGGGCCGCGGCGCACGCAGGCTCGGGAGGGAGCGCGCAGGGTCCGAGCCTCGGTGCGTGCGCCCGGGCAGCCGGCGGAGGTCCCGAGCCGGGAGCGGCGGCTGGGAAGAGGCGGCGGGAGCACGGCGCCCGGGGGCGGGAGGCGCGGGAGATGAAGGGAGGCGAGCGAGGAAGGGGTCCGAGCCAAGGAGAGGGGGCGACGAAGGGGAAACGCTTCCCCTTGACCCACCCGTCCTACTCCTTCTCCTCCCTCTCCCCCCCGCCGGGCGGCGCGCGCGGCCGCCGCCAACGGCTCCGGCGGCGGTTACTCATCGTCCCGCGCTCCCGGCAAACGGCCCGCCGCCATTTTGAATCGGCTCCCTCCTCCGCGGGCTCCGCCGACGCCGGCTCCCCGCCCGCACCGTCCCTACGCAGAGCCCCGAGAGGAGGCGGGCGGGCGGGCGGCCACCCGGCCCGCGCCGCGCCCGACCTAGTCCAGCCTTCCCCACTCACCAGCTCGCCGCCGCCGCTGCTGTCGTCGCCTCTCAACACAGGAGCACCCGCTCCCGCCTCACCGACCGCTCCGCGCTTGAGAAAGGGGGCGGGGCCGGTCTGTACAGTTGGCCCCACCCCCTCCCCACCCGCCATCTTATTGTCGGAGCCCACAAAGGAACCCGTTTCTTTCCCCCGCCCCCATCCCGCCGCGGGGGCTGGCTTCCACTGTCCAGCCACGCCTGCAGGAGAGCTGCAGCTGCTATTGGCTGTAGCGAATCCGCGCACAGCCCCGCTCGCTGTTGCTATTGGCTGCGACGTTACCATGGCGCTCAGCCTCTCCCGCCCTCCCGCACCGCCCCCGGGCGGCTGAGGGGTTGCCATGGCGCCCGGGCCCTTCCCCTGGGCGGTGAGAGGCTGACGGGAGGCAGAGGCGGGGGCGAGGTGGAGCCCCGATTTCAAACGGCAGCCAAGGCCCCGTCGGCATGTCTGGGCTTCTGGCCATGGGCTCCGGCGGGAACAGGTTGAGACCTGGCCCCGCAGCAGCCCGCGGGGGGGGGGGAGGGCTCTCAAGGAAGCCGCAGGGTCCGGAGCAGGGGCAGCCAGGCCCAGGCTGTGAGGCGCCGCCTTCCCGCTCCCGGCCGCCCCGCAGCCGGGAGCAGCCCCTGGGAGCTGCTTCCCTGCGGGCCGGGGGTCCCTCGGCGCCCCCGCCGGAGCTGCCTCCCGGCGGAGGAGCCAAGCCGCGGGCCTCCATGAGCAAGGCGTGTGGCGTTTCCTGCGTCGGCCTCGCCCCCAGCGCCGGCTCTCGGAGTCAGCGGAGCGGGAAGCCCCTTCCCTTTGCGCAGGGGATGTGAACGTGAAGCAGTGAGGTTTAGTCCCCATCAGGAGTGCGGCAATAGCCGGTAGCCTAAAAGCTCCAACCTTCCCGCTCAGAAGAAGAGGAAGAAAAAAAAACACCTGAAGTCTTCGAGGACTTCTATTATTTCTAGCTTGCGATTGCACATCTGCAAATACTTAGCTCGTCCCGAGCGCTTAGCTATTGCTTAGCTGCTTTCCCGGTCTTGCTGCTACGTGCTGGCTGGCTGAATCAGCGCGAGGGAGGCGGGGAGTCAGGTTTGTCCCGGCTCCAGCTGCCGGGCAGAGCGGCAGAGGCACCGCCGCCGCCGCCTCCAGCCTGCGGCTCGGGCGGGAGGAGGCTCTGCTGCCCCCGGAGGCACGCTGGGCGGGAGAATGGAAGAAAGGAAGAAAATGGGAGAAGAGTAGGCTAGACAGCAGGACTTGAAGATTAGGTTCAAGACTGTAAAGCGGCAGGCAGCTGTAGTGTGGTATGACAAAGGAGGAGAAAAGGTTTGCATAGCAAAGCAAAATCAAACAGCTATTAGGACAAGATAACTCGCAAAGTGCGGTATTTCCCCTTGTTATTACTTTCTTGCACTGTGCTTACGGTGCAAGAATACAAGTCCAAATTTTAAAAGAGCAATACCGCAAAGAGAAATGTTTGCATGTGCTATTCAGCTTCACAGCAGTTTTTTCTGGATTAGCTGTGGAGAATTCAGATAGGTAGTCCCACAAGAAATCCTGCAAGAACCTTCATGCCTCTGAAGTTCACTTGCTAAGTAGTGTGGATGCATTTACCTGCAGGATTTGGGCTAGAAAAGTGCAGTGTTTCTGCTCTTTCTTGTGAAAGCATCATCTATATAAAAAGGTCCATAAATCTCCTTATCTTTTTCTTTTCTTTAAACACAATGAGAGGATCTTGAAATTTTTGTTTTTTTCAAGAAAATCTCCAGCAAAACAAGTGAACAGCCAGTGAGATGAGAAAAGAGGAGAGAAGAGAAAAAAGGAAAAGAGAAAAGAGGAAGTCTGATGGTTTAAAAACATTACATCATTTAAGTTTAAGAAAAACTGAAAGGTTTTCAACACTCTTGTCTTCTCTGAAGGACTGAGAAAACTTCTGCATGTCTCTGGTCAAGGTATGACCAGATTTGATTGTTCTCAGGAGAAAACAACTCACACTTTCACATATGTGAGAAACAAAACTTGACAAGTCAAAATGTAAAAATCTGGACAGATCTATGCAAAAGAATGCAGCCCAAAGTATTTACTAGAAAGCAAGCAATCTCTCAATAGGAGAAAAATTGTGTTATAAGGAAAATAATTGAATTGTAACCACAATGGAATAAACAGAATGATCAAGAGGTAACCATACACTGAAGTTTTCCATCCACCTACCTATTTCAGTGAATGAAATTTTAACACCAGAGTTAAAAAGAACAGATCAAAAGCTGGTAATTTCCTAGACAAAACTTTTATCCTGAGAAAGCTATCCCAGCACATGAAACTTCCATAGCTAAAGTAATCTGCAAGCAGAAGCAGAACTGATGCCTAAGTTAAAAGTTGGAGTTCTACATACACAGCGCAGAGCAAAACCAGAAAGAAACGGCTGTGCGGCAACCTGGTAGGGGAAAATGAAATTAGGACAGTTCCTGCATGCTAAAAAAAAAGGAAAAAGAATTTTACTCTTCAGAAATGGGAAGAAGGCTTTTAAATGGAAAGGTATTCGAACGTGCACGCATAGCTCTTAGAGAAATCAGAGGCATAGCAGTCGGTGAGACACTGCACAGCAACCTGCTTGCTGATGAAATGACTAATGCTGATGAAGGGCTACATGGATCAAACGATCTCTCCTAGGAAGATGGGTCACCACTGGCAACCAGCAGAAACTCCAGGGTGAGTGGTAGTTTTTAAAAAGTACCAGCAGCCTTAAAAAAAGTGTGTTCACCAAATAAGAAATCACTGAACTGGATGCCTCCTTTGTATATAAACAGCAGGTACAGGGGCTGTTTAACAGAAACAGGCATCGGCTCGACCCCTCTGACCTGGGCCAAGGCGTAGATCCATCCTTAGCACATGGTGGGGCTTGTTCAGTTGGGAGCTCCTGCCTTAGGGCTGACTCAATGGGAGCTGCTACCCTGACCCCCTGTCCTTGGCCAGGCACTAGCGAGCCAGGGGCGCCCTGCCTGCTCTCCTGCTTGCTGGTGAGGATGGGGGACGGAGCCAGCTTCGATCTGCTGCTCAGATCCCCCCGGCTCTGTGCGAGCTGCATGTGCAGACTGGCTCCGGCTGCGGCGCCTCCCCCATTGCTGAGCTGTACCGGGCTGCGAGAGCCGCGCTGGAGCCTGGCTCCGGCTCTCCCCATCCCCCAGCCTGCCAGCTCCGGCGGAGAGCTGGCTCTCCTTGGAGCCGCTGGCCTGCCTCTTCCTCTGGTGCTAGCTGGTACTGGGTGGTGCGACCTGCGTGCCATGCTCGCTGGAAAGCAGCCCCTACGCCCTCCCTCCCAGCCCCCTTCCTTGCCTTCTGGAGCAAGCCTGTGCTGGGCTGTGCTTGATGCCTCAGGAGCTTTGCTGTTCCCTTCCCCGAGTCGCTCAGCCCCTGCTGAGCTGGCCAGACTTTCACACATCAGCAGTGACGGGAAGGCTGGTTTAGAGTTGGACAGTGTTTATAAAACCACACAAATTAATAGGACCTCAACAGCTGGGAGAGGGGCTGAAATTGCTCTTTTAGGAGGCAAAAAAAAAGACTGGATTTCCAGTTTATTTGTGTAGTTTCTAGCTGTACAAAGGATCTCAATTCATGACTTTTCCATATTACAAATGTTTATAGTGTTTTTTAATAGTTTCAAAGGGCTGATGCAGTTAATCCTTATGTAGAGGAGTAAGAAGCAGAAATACATAAGGAGTGAAGTTCATCACTGCCATTGGGTCACCACACTGATACTGTTTCTGGCCAATGGAAAGCTCTCCCTGAGGGAGTGTTCCTTCTGCTCTGGTAGGTGCTGTCTCTTAGGAGTTGGTATGTGGCTTAACAGTGCTTCTCAACCAGTGGGTTGCAAGCTTTCAAATACAGAGGTTAGGAAAATTAGTCAGGAGGTTGCTTAAGCTTTAAACAAATAGTTTCAGAAAGATATGACTGAGTCCTGTCTCAATACCGATACTGAGCTGACAATGAAGTGTTTTCCTCTAGGCACTCCTGTGTGGCTGCAGTATTTTCAGTCTTTGGTCTGAGGGCCCCGAAGGCAATGCAGCTTGGCTAATAGTTTAGAGTGTGCCTCAGAGGCAGGAAGATATGTGCTTGCACTGCCGGTGTTGGGAGCCAACCAGACATGAGCAGAACTGGAAGCTATGTAGCTGTCGTCAGTGCAGTGCTGTGCTCAGGCTAGTGCCGTCCTATTCAGAGACAAGGTGTATTAGCTCGCTCTGTGCTGTACCAGCATGACTGCATAAGTTTTGGAAGAGTTTTGGCTGTGATCCAACTGGTTCAGAACAGGGGCAGAACTTGCTTGCCTCTGCCTGCTAAAGACAATGTGGACATGCTCAGTCTGCATTGTTTCTCATATAGTGGTTGATTAAAGCATTTAAGATATGCTCATCTTTTTAATTTGGCTCAGCAGTACACTTATAATGTATTGTTTCCTTTAAGCCTAACCTGGCAAATTCTAACTGCCTTTGAAACAGGCAATGTTGCGAAACAATTTTGAGTGCTTTTGCAGACTAGCACATTCCTCCAACAGAGCTCAGCCTAAAGAATCCAGGAGCAGATGGAGGGTAGGAAGGATAATTAAGCATGGCAGTTTCCTAAGAAGTATGTCTGTTGTAGCAGCTCACCTGGGCCCTGTGGGCCAGATACAGGATGCAGCTTCATTCTATGCAGTCACAACACACTGACTTTAAGAGAAAGTGCTTTCATATCATTGTAGAGTGTTAATGTATGGACCACCAAAAGTAGTGCAGCTCAGCCTTCAGTGAGGGTGAGTTTTTACTTCACTACTCTGAGCCTAGAAAGGCTGTTTGCTCTCTGTAGATGGGGGCTGGACGAGGAGTGGGCATCTGCTGCCAGTGAAATGAACCACAGTTCATAGTAAGTGAGTGAGGAGGAAGAGGAGAATATTTCTGAACCCTACATTGATGAACTAAATGTAGCTTGATGTTGGATGATAGTGATGCTGGTATCAAGTGTTCGTTGTTTACAAGATGCGAATAGCATAAGCAAAGCACTCATCACACTTCCGTCTAATACATGTCTGAATACAGTGACAATTGGCTATATTGTATCAACACTTTTTGTGTTGGTGAGCAAGTGAGGAGCTGTAGTAGACAGCTCTCTGGTGATGGGGGAAGGATATGTGGCTCTCATTACTAGCAGTGCCAAAGCAAATCAATTCTTATGCAGAAATTTGTCTGCCTCAGGCCACAAGCCTCAGGCCTTGGGTTTTATGGCTAGGAGTATCTCATCTGTCTAGTAGGAGGCCAGGGAGATTAGGGATGAAAGGAGCTAAGAGTGAGCAAAGAATGAGCTAAAGAACATGTTCAGACTAAGAAGCCTTATGCATTAAAAGCAGTAATGCTGTGTGTATCCAGGTCAGCTAGTAGCTTTGTAGAATTGATAATAAATTGGTAAGAAAAGGTATAAATTTGCATATTGTTTTAACATGCCTGGCTCAAGTGCTTGTGTTGGAGGTAAGGACTCTTCCCAGACTGCTGTAGAAATTACAAACATTAGTTTCCTCTGATGGTGGAAAGAACCTGAAAGAAAGAGCGCCCTCATCTTACAGTGTTTATCCATGCTCCTCAACAACCAGGATGTGACAAAGTGAAAATAAAAGACGTGTTTTCAGCAAGATTTGCAGCTGTCAGCCAATTCAGAGGAAGTGTTCTTAGTGGTTGATGATATGCAAAACTGCAAAAGCTGAAGGGGCTAGGAGCTGTGCTTGAGAAATTCCAGCCATGAAACCACAAATAATGTGTACGTGCACTGGCAGGCAGAGGACAACAACCGTTAAGTGGCTCCCCGTTGGTCATGGACATCTGTGGTGGGAACAAAGCCCAGAGGATGCAAAGTTGAATTAGGACTTTCAAAGCAATACCTAGCAAGATAGTAATACTGCAATAGAAAGTTCTTGTGGCAAAGCTCTATGTACTGTACCAAACAGCAGAGGTATCCAAATTATGCAGTAGTAGTCAGCAAAGATGGATTTTAAAATGCTGAATGGTGTTTGGAGCTTTATTTTAAGGCTTCAAAGCCCTCTCCTGGATCATTATGGTAGTTCTATTTTGTTTGTAATGGATGAAATTGTTTTGTTGTTGAAAAAGTATTGCATTAGGAAGGTTTTCTAATAAGTGGAGGAACACACCGACTAGCATCATTACAGGGATATTCTTTTAAATATACATTTTGGACACTTGGATGCCAATTTGTCTGGTGCTGCTTAAAATATGTGTTCCATATCTAAGTATAAATACCATAGGGTATGACAGTTGCTATAGCAACTAAGCATCTACTATTAAATAGCACCCACCAGCTCATAAAACATGTGCAGCCTGTCACTACACAAGGTATTGCCATCTTCCCAGCAAGCTAAGTACCATATTTTCTTCTCAGGAGTTACTCTGCTTCTAATGAAAGTGTTTGTGCTGCACATATGAAGATCTTTTTTTCTTCACCAGCTCTACCTCTCTTTGAAAACTGCAAATCTTGTAAGAACAAAATAGCCTGAAGCAGTTGCAAGCTGAAGAAGTTAATGAATAATTCCTTTTTCATATATCCTTTAACATATGTTGGAGTATGGCTTTCAGATCTTTTAGGCCAGATTTGAGGCTTACACCTTTGCTGTTCTGCATCTTCTGATATTATAGTATTTTGCTCTTGAAATGAATGTTTTGGAAGTCACTGTGCAGTTTCTAGAAGTTGTGTCCCTGAAAGTTACAATAGCAGTGGGAAACCAATTTCCACAGTATTAGCAAACTGGAGAGTTGTAACTAAGAAGCTTGGTTAAAAAGAATGAGAATTTTTCAAATACGTAGGTCTTTTTTTGTTTTTAAATTTGCCTTAATGAGCATTTGGACCTGGAAAACTAGGGGAAAAAAGGAAAAAAAAGAAAGAACATGGAGTTGTGCAGTCCCTTAATTCTGGCAGCTGAGACTTTTAATAACAAACAGTTAACAGTATTAATTGTTTTCCATTTTCCAAAACAGAAACAGGATTTTTCTTAGACCCACCATTTGTAACTAAGATAACAGAATTTGGCATAGGTAAGAGAACTGTGGATAAGCTGATATCACAGAATCACAGAATGGCCAAGGTTGGAAGGGACCTCTGGAGATCATCTCGTCCAACCCCCCTGCTCAACCAGGGTCCTCTAGAGCACGTTGCCCAGGATCACGTCCAGACGGGTTTGGAATATCTCCAGGGAAGGAGACTCCACTGCCTCTCTGGGCAACCTGTTCCAGTGTTCAGTCACCCTCACAGTCAAGAAGTTTTTCCTCAGCTTCAGATGGAACCTCCTGTGGCTCAGTTTGTGCCCGTTGCCTCTTGTCCTGTCGCTGGGCACCACGGAGAAGAGTCTGGCCCCATCCTCTCGACACCCTCCCTTCAGATATTTGTACACATTGATGAGACCGCCTCCCAGTCTTCTCTTCTCCAGGCTCAACAGGCCCAGCTCGCTCAGCCTTTCTTCAGAGGAGAGAGGCTCCAGTCCCCTCATCCTCTTTGTAGCCCTCCGCTGGCCTCTCTCCAGTAGTGCCATGTCACTCTTGTGCTGGGGAGCCCAGAACTGGACGCGGTACTCCAGGTGAGGCCTCAGCAGGGCTGAGTAGAGGGGCAGGATCACCTCCCCTGACCTCTGCTGGCAACCCTCTGCCTCATGCAGCCCAGGATCCCATTGGCCCTCCGGGCCACAAGGGCACACTGCTGGCTCATGCTTAACTTGTCCACCCGGACTCCCAGGTCCTTCTCTGCAGAGCTGCTTTCCAGCAGGTCAGCCCCCAGCCTGTACTGGTGCCCGGGGTTCTTCCTCCCCAGGTGCAGGACCCTGCACTTGCCTTTGTTGAACTCCATGGGGTTCCTGTCTGCCCAGCTCTCCAGCCTGGCCGGGTCCCTCTGAATGGCAGCACAGCCTTCTGGTGTGTCAGCCCCTCCCTCCAGTTTAGTACCATCAGCAAACTTGCTGAGGGTGCGCTCTGTGCCTTCCTCCCGGTCCTTGATGAAGGAGTTGAACAAGACTGGACCGGGTACTGACCCCTGGGGGACACCGCCAGCTGCAGGCCTCCAACTAGACTCTGCGCCGCTGACCACAACGGCCTGAGCTCCGCCATCCAGCCAGGTCTCAATCCACCTCACTGTCCACTCCTCCAGCCCACGCTTCCTGAGTTTACCTATGAGGATGCGATGGGAGACAGCGTCAAAAGCCTTGCTGAAGTCCAGGTAGACAGCATCCACTGCTCTCCCCTCATCTGCCCAGCCAGTCATTCCGTTACAGAAGGCTCTCAGATTGGTCAAGCATGATTTCCCTTTGGTGGTGCTGACTACTCCCGATCACCTTCTTGCCCTCCACATGCTTAGAGATGACCTCCAGCATAAGCTGTCCCATCACCTTTCCCGGGATGGAGGTGAGGCTGACAGGCCTGTAGTTTCCTGGCTTCTCCTTCTTGCCCTTTTTGAAGACTGGGGTGACCTTTGCTTTCTTCCAGTCCTCACGCACTTCTCCTGATTGCCATGACCCTTCAAAGATGATGGAGAGTGGCCTAGCAATAACATCCGCCAGCTTCCTCAGCACTCGTGGGTGCATCCCATCAGGGCCCATGGATTTCTGGATGCCAGGTTTGCAAAAATGATCTCTAACCCGATCCTCTTTGACCAAGGGAGTGTCTGCCTTTCTCCAGACTTTCTCTCTTGTCTCCAGGGTCTGGAAATCCCGAGGGCTGGCCTTAGCAGTAAAGACTGAAGCAAAGGCGACATTCAGTAACTCTGCTTCTATAGAAGTATCTTTTTATCTACAGGTTAAATAGACCTTGTGTGCTCATTTGAAGAGTAAATGAAGGGTATAATGACTTGTTGGAGTGCTTCAATCGTTTACAAATTTTGTTTTAGAGTCTAGTGAATTGATAGGTTAAAGTGCAACACATACTGTATCCACGAATTATTGCTAATGTAGGTTTGATGCTGACTGATCTGAATTACACAGTCAATCCGTAAAAAAAAAAAATCCTATATTATAGGTTATAGAAAAATGAGCACAAAAACTAGGCAAAGTAGGAGATGAAAAGGCATATTAAACAGATAATTTTTGCTCTATTTTTTTCTAAGGGAATGATTGTTAATGTGTGACTGCCTTTATCTGGTTAAAGGGTTAACCTGATTAGAAGCATGACTATGAACACAGACACCAGGCTGTGAGCTTGTCTCATTCTCTGCTCTGGGTTCTGTGCCTTGGTGGCAATGACAGCTTTGACTTTTGTGGCAATAAAGGAATGTTAACTCATGTCTGCTGATGCTCTGTCTGTAACCTGTGATTTCCCAGCAATCATTTCAAAATGGCTAGGTTAACAGAATAATAAATGTTTAATTGGCCTTACTTAATCTGACTAACAAATAGCACCAAATGCTATGAGACTTGTGATAAAGTTACAGGAGCTGCAGTGAGCAATGATGCAGGAATACGTGGAGAATGGTTTGCCTGGACAGGGAGACAGAGTGGGGCTCCAGAAAGAGTTGTTTAGAATTTACTTGATGTTTCGATACCACAGTGGCTGGCTCGACTGAATGCCTTAGATGGTATGTTTGCCTTCTGCCACTTATAACCTCTCCAAGAAGTCATGGGGCAGATCACGGGGCAAGTTCCATTATCCTCCACTTTTTAACTTTTTTAATTGTGTGATACAAGGGAATTTACTCCTCTCCCCTTCCCTGCCCCCGTGTTTTTTTTTTTTTTTGTGTTTGTTTTCAGTTCTATTTTTTTTTTTCTTCTTGTTTTTTTCTGTTTGTTCATTGCCACCTTTTGGAGGAAGTGCATTTCTGCCATAGCTGGATAAATGTTATAACCTAGCCTTTTGTGTGCCTCAGCAGTTACCTGCACAGTAAGCCTGAGTACACAGACACACACACTCATGTGTACACATTATTTTACCTAGCAGCATGTAGTCTGACAAATATGTGATTACAGACAGCAAACTTAAGAGAAGAGATGCTCATTTTGGTCTTCCACTGTGAAGTTCATCATGGCCAGCAGGAGTAATAGACTAGAGTCTGGTGCCCTCTTGTGACTGCTAAGCTCTCTGAAATGCAGCATCCTGTTGTTGTAAATTGCAGCACAAATATTATATTTTTTTATTTCCCTTTTTTTTCCACTTATATGGAAGGCAAACTTACACTTCTCTAAATCTCCAAGTAGGTGATTTCAAAACACTGGGGAAAATATTTCTGAGAAGTAGCTTTTGGCAGCTTCACGAGTCAAAATATTTATACCTCCCTGAATGAGGAATATTAGTTGAAAATTACAGTGTAGGGATCAGAGCCTAACTTACACTAGAAAAAGAAGAGCAAATTATCCAGAACAAAAGTTGGGAATATAGAAAAGGGGAATTAACCTTTCAATATCATTTCTGAAATCCAAAGCTTCTGTTGCATGGTTCAGAAGTATGGAGAGAGGCTGTAGATTCACTACCCTTAGTTGACTGATGTGTTAAATAGTTGAATGAGAAGTTGCTTTCATAAAAGCTTTCCTCTGTGTTAGTCAATTAGACATACCATGCTGAAGCATTAACAAGTCAGGATTATCCTTTATAATAGATGATTGTTTTATATCATAAAAGGATATGCTCAAGCTACATTTCTGCATCAAAAAAGATTTTTCTCCAGATTCTGGAGGTTTAAAGTCATTATGATCTGAAAGTATAAGCCAACAAGAGAGTTCAAATTCATTATTATTCCTCATCATGGTATTTGACTAAGAAGCGGTTTTAGTATCTGTAACTGAATGATGAGATAAGCAAAAGACAAAGATTTAATATAATTTCCAGCTTCTTCTTCCCTCTCATGAGAGGGGAACATTTCTGGTTAGAAAGAGTGACGTGTCCTTGAGTAAAGCAAGCAGGCCCCACTCAGCCTGTCATTAGGGAAAGCCCCTTGCTGAGTTGTGAGATCACGCATGCCTTTTGAATTCTGCTTTTGAGGAGTACTGAAGGTACCTGCTGACCTTTTGTTTCCTCCAAATTTTTTCTTTCTGTGTCTTTTTCACACACCAGCGTACAAAAGAACTTCCCCATTCACACCCCTTTTTCTTGTTTCTGACAGAAACTTCAGAGTCATACTTGGCCCATCTAGAATCTCTCACCTTTTGATGATGGGCCATTCCCAGAGTAACAGTCAAGAAGCAACGAAGCCAGTCATACTCCTGAATTTCCTGGTTTATTTAATGTACACTTATCTTCCCTTTTGCACGTTGCTGTATTCAGTCCTGAGTTTAGTTTCAGGCTTCTGTGTTTGTTACCTTTAGGACACACAAACCCATAAGGACCTATGAACTATAAATTTTCATAAGCCTTATTTTGCCTAGGAAAGATTTGGACTAAATAATTAATTAAAAGTCCTTAAAAGAACATTAAGAATCAATAGAAAATGGCAGCATGATTTTTGGTACCTTATAAAATGTCCTTTATCCAACATATTGTCAAGGCTCCTATCAGTGTCTAACATACGATAATAAAAACCACCTGTAGTGGGTAGTATGAGTTCGGTCTTCTCCTCAGCTACACTGTAGAAAGGCAAAAAACAACCCTAAATCAATCAAACCAGTAAGTCATGATGCCTGCTGCCTCAAGCAACAAGCATTATGACTGTTGCAGTCAGGATTAGACTGTCAGAAACTCATTCCAGAAATCTGCTTCCAAGAAAGTGCTTCCCAACTTAGCAAAATTGTGCCAGGAAGGGAAGAGTCTGAGAGGCAATCCACGTGGATAGTTCTCAGAGCGCTAAAGATTTTAAAGATTATTACCACCAGCCGCCTCTGCGTGCAGATGCTGCAATAGTAAATGCTATTAGTATTACCGATTACTAGGTGCCTTGTGAGCCTTTGGTCCTGAGGGTTTCCAGTTTGGAAGTCAACTTTATGGAACACCCCCAAACTCCAAAATATCCCAGTGAAGCCCCCAAAGGTCTAGCAGCATGTTACCAGAGGGAGGCCCAAAGTTGAATGAAAGTCCCAGAACATTTTTTTCAAGTCCCAGAATAAATGGGAGAAAATAAGGTGCTTTGAATCTGACTCTGAAAACACTGACTCATTAGAATTTGTGTTTTAGTAGCTTATGTTTGCCCCCATGCAGTTCACTCACTGCCCATTGCAGTAAGCATTGAACATGTGTATGACACACACACTTGCTTACTCTTTCTAATTTCTCTTGTAAGGGCTCATATCTTAAACCGAGAGGTCAGACAATGCTCATGGGAAGAAGCGTTCCATTTTAGAGATGGGGAACTGCGATACAGAATGATGAATTTCTAATAACTTTCAGAACACATAGGTATTTGCATACTTGTTCAGAGCATCTGCGACTTAAGATTTACAAGTGAGATTTACAGAGTGCTGTATACGGTAAAACACCCTTTTCCTGTAGTACTTTCTTCTCTTTGATTCTTTATCTTAAGAAAATATTTCAAGGAATACCTTTGAACATACAGCAGACACTTTGTGATCGTGGCCTGAAATACGTGGGCTGTTTTACAGACTGAGGCTGCCAAACAAGATAGATCATTCCATGCTGTACTAAAGAAAAGGCTTATTTTGTGGTTGCTTGCGTACATGATATTCATGTGATGTTCTGTGAAATTTTTACCACGTATCTTATTGTCTCTCTTCAGCAGACTTTCCATCTGTCTGCAAGACTTGTTTTTGTTTTGTTATCTCTGAGCATTTCTTACAGGACAGAGAAAGAGAGCAAAATCCCAGAGGTTATCAGTGATCTGAATTACGATGATGAGACATAATGACCTTAGAGACCTACTTTTTCATACCAATTGCTTATGATGGCAGCAGCTAACATCTATTGCCAGGATATTACTGTTAATCTAATTTGGGATAGCAATTTTCTCTCTTCTTGGTTCACATTAGTTTCACTTGAAAATTGTGTGTCATGGGTCCATAATACATCCCAGGTATAAATGGAGTATATGGAGCTCCCCTCCCCTGTGCAAAGATCAGTTGTGCAAGGGAAAGAGTGGGAGTGCACCAGGATGCAAATCACACCAAAAGGGACTGGAAAGACTCATAGCTTTGACACCCTCCCCTCTAGACACTAGTTGCAGAGGACATGCTGGGAGATCCAGCTTTGAGGATGCTGCTACCTGTATGCTTACCCTGCACAGTAAGAAATACAAAAATTGATTGCATCCCTCTGAGAGACGCCCTCACCCTTTGCACAGTGTGGCTTTGCTGCCCTGGGTTTTGTGCTAGTTTGGAAATAGGACAAGTATTCCAATCTATTAGGCAACTATGCCTTTATTTCACTATGTAAAGGATATGTTCTGAAAGACCTATTTATTCCATAGGAAGGCAACATGGCCATGAAGAAAAGCTGCTGGACTGTGAACATTTTTGAAAGCTTGGTTCTGCATTAGGTTTCATCATTCATTAGTAAACAGAAATTCAGCATTGGGTTGTACATGTTACCAGGCACTGAATGAGAGCCAGTACAAGATCACCAACTGCCGATGAAACTTTTTTGCTCCCAGAGAGTCTGAATTCATTCATATTGTCATTTACCTGTTTCGTAGAGGAAATATAACTGTCATCTAAATGCAAAATTTAATGCTGAATATGAAAGCATTTCTTAGACACGAATGGAGGTTTATAAGGGAGTTACCACAAACAGTGAATTAAAAAATGTTTAGAAATAACTTAAAATTGATGACTAAACAAACAAATCAGATATATCATTTGCAAAATCTAGTTTGGCCTGCTCTAGTTGGTAGCCAAAAATGAATCACTTTATGCTTCACTGACAAATGCAAAATAATTAGCAACCCACTTATCTCCCATGTACATTATGAATGTCTGAGCCACATGTAAAAATAACATCATATTTTATTTATTCAATAGCCCAGTCTTCATTAAACCAACTTATGGGAATTATACCGGAGTAGATGCTGAGTAAAAAAATAGTGTGAGATGTCAGAATCTGGCTCCCGTTACACTGGTGAGCCACTTGCCCACTGTGAGCCTTACGTGGCAATCAAATTAGGAAGCACTGCCTAAGTTCGGTCCTGTACTCTCTCCAGGGCATGTTATAGTTAAGCTGAGTTGAGAAAGCTGGAAGTCTACAAGGGACCGATCCAGATAGCTGGGTCGAGAACTGAAGACTTCATGTAGTAGATGAATCTTTACAGACCGAAAAAGTCCTTGCAGGCTTATAGGTAAATTCCTTGCAGTAGGAAATGATGGAAAGATCCACCCAGTCAACCCATCTTTCAGATCTGACATGAGCAGAGTCCTTACTGGGTCTGTAGAAAGTGTCCCAATGTTGAGATCCTTCATTTGTCTGTGTGGTATAGTCAGATACTTGACAAGCAGTGAGATCATGTGCTTGAATTTATCGCATGAGAAACAGTTGGCTTATCTGATGCGATATTTTAACAATGTGGAAACAGCATATCTTGGTTTCCTCACTCAAATGTAAAACACTGCTTTTCTGTTTATCCAAAGAGGTCAGGATTTGCAATTTCCCCTTGAGGATACCTTGCATGGTATCTGGCCCCTGTAATCCCTTCAGTATTTTTTCACAGAATAATTTAAGTTGGAAGGGACCTCTGGAGATCATCTAGGCCACCTTCAGAGTTAGACTAGGTTGCACAGGGCTTTGCCATCTCTAAGGATTTTATTTCAGAGTGTGCCTGAACAAAGAAGGTCCAAGTACTTTCCTTAAGAGAAGATGCAAAACTACATAGTAATGTGAAATTGCAAGTAAATTAGGCAAAGCAAAAGAATTACACATGTTGCATCAGACCCTGCTAATCCCTGTCCCCTGCATTTATGACACTAGGCTCCAATGTCAGTTGCTATAAATACACTAACTTTTTATTAGAGGAAAAGCAGAGAGAGGTTTCTAAATTCATCAAGGTGAGTATCCAATTTGCAACCATTTACATCAGTTTAGAAGTCTGTGTCTCCTTTGTTTCTTCTAATTTCACTGCTATTATTCATCAGAGCCTTACATTTAGGCTATGAATATCCTGAGGTTAGGGCAGTTTGCATATGTATCTTCAGAGATGACTCAACGATGCTCTGGCTGACTGGAGTTGTTCCGAGCAATGCTTGCTGCTTGGTTTTTTAGTAATGGAAAGTTTGATTTTCAGCAGAAGTTCCAAGCATTCAACACTTTACTGGTCTCTCCTTTGTACTTTAGAGGATTTGATCTCTTGGATGCATATGAAAATAAGAAAAAACATGGTTTGTTAATTAGCATCAACAATTTCTTATTCCATTCAGTATTACGTTAACTACTTTTGAGGACACAATTTCATGAGTAGATGCCAAAGGACATATTAAAAAACACAAAAATTAAATATATCATAAATAAAATAACTTGAGGAAATGACATTCTGGCACAATGCCTTTTTTCCAAAAGTGTAAAAGAGTCAAAAATAATATATATATAAGTGTCTATAACAATTGTAAAATATTAACAGATATTTACATTAGCATTGGCTAATGTTAGTTCAGTTCAGAAATATGGACATTAATGACAATTTAAAAAAATCACTAAAATACAACATTATACATAATGTAGAACGAGATTGTGATATGAACACTTTAGAAACTCATATTCAAATAAACATCCAATCAGTTCATGTGCTTTATCTGCTTTATTTTGATCATACAAAAATATGAAGAAGGTGTTTAAATAAATCTTGGCAGGAGGCAGATTTATATGATTTTTTTTTTTTTTTTAATTTCTGTTTTGAAGGCCCAGGATATTATCATCGCTAATTCATTCACTGCTACAGTAGAGGCAGCAACAGTGAAATCTGCCTAACACAGTCCTATTTATGCACTACCAGCATGTCCCAGGGAGTTCCCATCTCTGAGAATAAGGTACTGTATTCTCCATGCTGTCACCCCTTCCTCGGCAATAAAGCACTGAACTCTTGTATAGACTCCTGCACACTAAAACCTGGATCAATACCAACAGTGAAGTATTATCTTAATCAGAAGTGAAACACAAGTTCAACAGACATTTGGAGATGACATAAAAATAGCCTCTGATTCCACTTGGAAATTTATAAATATCCTATATATGCCAGTGCATTCCAGATTTAACTGCAGAACAAGTAAAATCTACCCATTGTAAGATATCAAGCATTAGAAATGTACATTTTCAAGAATTTCAGGACAGTATAAGATCTTGGATAACACGGTAGAAGTACTATTTGTATGTGCTTATCTGGCCGCTGTTTTGCTCTCTACTTTCCCCAGAATATGCAAGGTAGATTAAACTGCGTACTGAAATATTAAGAACATTTTCAAGGCTCTTGTTGAAAGACTTCCTCATTTTTAATATTTTTAATACTTTCCACTGTTTAACCACAAATGCAACAACAGAGTGCATATATAAGGATCTAAAAATATACCTCCTAATTAATTAATGTTTTAAACGAGAAGCATAGGCCCTACATTGTTCTCCTCAGTAGGGATCTTTTTTTCTACCGCAGAAGATGAAACTGGTTCTGAATTTGTGTGAGGAAAAGGGTTAGTCCAAAAAATAGGCTTTTAAGATTTCAGTTTGGCTTAAAGTAAATGACATCATTTATTGAACATGTCCTTAGCAAAGCAAGGTTTTCACTGATGATACTTGCGGGCAAACTTTCCAATAGGAGACAAACAGATATCTCCTCCAGTGAAAACACATTAGAAGTATCCCTTCCATAGAGTCCTCAAGGAACTGAGGACTGGCAGTGTCCATGCACTGGCAGTGCATGCTGGCCCATGCACTGTGACAAAGCTTCTGAAGGATGTCACCATGTCAATAACATGTTGCATTGTGGAGCCTGCAGCTGATCTTGGGAACATCTTATTTGTTGCCAGCAGACTGTTAGCTACCATCTGCTTGATCTTTGCCACTAATACAGGTCTTCTGAACGTGGGATGAACTTGATATATCTTTGTTTTCTTCTCTCAGTACTCCTTCCTGTGATTCTTCTCCAGTTTTCATTTTGCCACTCTCAGTCTTGTGATTAATGGATGAATTCAGCTTGGATGAGTTCAGTCTCCATCTTCTCAGAGTTCTGTAAAAATCTTTTCTGACACTTTCACTAACCAGCACATAGATGATTGGATCAGCAATGCTGTTTGCAGTTGATAAACACAGAAATACTGTAAAAACTGAATATATATCTCTTTCAAATGGACATGAACAACTTTGATGAAATATAAAGTAGATGGATCTTACTACGAGTACCACATGGTAGGGAGCAAAGCAGATTAGGAAAATGACAATAATGGCGATAGCCAGATACTTCACTTTGGCTTTTTGGTGACAACTCAAACTGGTGCTTGTTTTTGCACTTTGGAAAATTTTGTAGTTCGTGAAGATGAGGGTTGTGAAAGGTATGGCAAATCCAAATAGGAATCTGGCAAAGTTGAAAGAAGCCAATTTTGTGTCAAGAGGAAAAGTTTCAAAGCAAGTCGTGTTATTCAGATTCAGGGAATTATCCTCCATAGAAAATACAGGACTGTGGATTATTGCAACGATAGCAAAGAGAAAACATACTATTAGGATTGCTTTTCTCTGTCCCCTTTTCCCCCTTGATTCCAAAGCATATACCAATGCCACATAACGATCCACAGAAATGCAGCACAAGAGCAAAATGCTGATGTATATGTTGCAGAAAAAGATGAATCCTGTAACTCTGCAAGCACCTAGACCCATTTTCCAGTGATGCTCATCTTGGACATAAATAATCCAGAGAGGCAAGGTACTCAAATACATCAGTTCACACAGTGATAAACTGAAAATGTAGATGGCAATTACTTTGTTCCTTTGGATTTGTACAAATGTAAGTAGGGAAGTTAAGCAATTTGCTGGAAGTCCTATGGCAAAAACAATGCTGTAAACAGCAACCAGAAGTGTCTTGCTGTCTTTGTAGGGCATTTCTGGGCAAATGGAGATATTCTTCATGATGATGCCACAGGCCACAGAATCTCCCATGACTTTTTTCCAGCTGGTGTTTCCTGAATATCAGAAGACAAGATGGGAAGTTAGCATTTATATCACTTAAAAATATGTCAATAAAGATTATGACCCCACAGGTACCAACAGGGCATGGCAGGGATGCTTATCTTGGGGAAGCATCTAAGACAGGCAAGTTCTCCAAGACCTGATGGTCTCTTGTAGTGTTCCAAGGAGCCAGTTATGATTTCCTTCCAGGAAAGTGCCTTTCTTTGCAAGTAATTTCTTGACTATGGTGTGCCTATTCACTAAGAAAGGGTGTTGGGGGCTGTCCCTAACCTAGGCTGCCCCATAAACAAGACAGAGCTGCTGATCAATTACTACAGTTACTTTCTGGAGGAAACTGAGGGCATCAGACTTCTGGTTTCTTTAGTTTTTTGTTTTTTTCAAAAAAACAGAGTAGGAAAAAATGCCAACAGTGGAGTTATCAGAGGCAGACTTCTGAAAGAAGCTGTCATTTATGGTTAGATGGGGGAACCATCTGAAGGGGGTGGAGGTAGTTATGGCATCATAGACTACGCTCCACAGTGTATGGAAATCAGAATCTGGCCACTAATATGTACTTCTACACTGTAATACAACACAGTGGACTGGAGATAGTTCACTCCCCCCTCGCACAGGTAACTGCAGCTGAAGAGTATAAACTTGTAGTGCTATATAACACTCAATGTAGTAAGTCAGCCTGACTGCCTATTACATTTGTTTGATACCTATGAGAGACAACAGGAAATAAGGGTAGTGAGAGGAAGTAAACAAGACTGAAGAGAAGAATATAAGAATTTACAAATAAGAATGTAAGAACAAGAAAGAATAAGAATATATAAGAATAGGAATTTAAGAATAAGACTATAAGAAAATTAAAGCCCTTTTTAATAGGAGTAATTACAAAGAACCCCACCTTTCCAAGACTACTACACACAAGAGCAGACCTGGCATTTGGCTAGTGTTAAGTAGTGCTAGGAGAAGAATTTCTAGCAAAGTCACATAATGATTTCCACACAGAAATCTCCTCCATGTGAAGAGAGGAATCTGGAGATAGGTGGCCCATAATGGTGTTGTGTGCCCTTAATAATTTTACTTTGCTATATTTATGAGATGAAGGTGTCCTCTGTGTAATGCCCTTAATAAAAAGAGGCCTCATCTAGCCTTATCTTTTGGACTTTCTTCTGTAATGTGGATACCTGCTCCAGGGAGTAGTTAGTTAACTGAGCAGGAGGAACTGTGTTGAGAGAGTTTGAGTCCCTTCAGACAGACGAGGGGCGTGAGCCTGCCTCATCCATGTTGTAGATGAGCAATTTCTTTAACACAGAGTTCATGCAGGAGGGAAGGGAGCTTTTGGCATCCTCTGAACATTTATTTGTTTTTTGTTGGGGCTGGTCTCAGGCAGACCAAGGTGAAGCAGGCTAATCCCAGTGCAGCGGGCATCTGGATTCTCTCACGTCCCTCCAGGAGGGTGGACAAGCTAGTGGGGCTGATCCTTCCCCTTTGTATCTATGAGAGCTGCATAAACAGTTCCACCCTGAATGCCAAATAGGACACCTGCCATGCAAGATCCCTATATCTTGAAAGGCAATCACGTGCTCTGACCTAGCTTAGTTACCATGAAATGAGAGCAATATGAGAATGTAGACACAGACTGTCTTAGGCCGGGAGACCCTCACAGCAGCGAAGTGCTAGCCGCAGCCATAAATAGCAAGATGTGTTTTTCTGGAGCTTGACAAGACGTGTTCATTTACAGCAAGCAGCCCAACACCATCAGAGTCTGCTCGATGACGGCAGCTTCTGAGCATAGATAAGTTTCCAGTCCCTACCAGCAAGCAGATGAAGCATGGGCAGACCAAGAGGTCATCCTATCCAGTACCTGCTGTCCTTGGCACCAGCAGCAGATTAAGCTGTTTCTCAGGATGAAGAGACTTGGAAGGGGGCCTCTGTAGACAGAGGAACTGAAAAAGTCCTGCTTGTGTGGAAGAAAAACACCGGAGGGTGCGACCACACTCTGTGACAACCTTCCACTTCCCTCTGCGGCAAGCCATGCTTCGCTCACGTGTTGACACGTTGACAAGGTTTAGCAGGCAGTGGTTGCTGCTTTACTCAGGCCAAACTATCACATTCCTGCCAAGTACTAGTGGGCCACATCTCCCCTTGTCTGAGAACTGGACTGTCTGGTGTCCAGCGTATTTGTTCAGATCATTTCAAGGGGGATTTGAAGTTTCCTTTAGTTTTAAGTGTCCCATCTTAAAAATGACTGAACAAGAGGATCCTCACTGCTATGTACAGGGAAGACTGCACAGTACTGACCAGGGCTCATGTAGGCTTTTTTGTGTGAGAAGATTTAAAGTTACTCCCCTTCTTTCCTTGCAATGCAAGTGTACTCCTAGCTGGTGTTAACTTAAAAAAATGATGGTTGCAATAAGGAAAGCTGCCTCTGGGAGTCTGCCACACTTGATGAAGGAGGTGAGGCCTGCTCCCAGCCAGCTACCAAACAAGTGTGGAAAACTGTTTAATTTCTGTAGCAGCAGAGATTCTATGGCCAGATCCCTCATCTAGAACATGACATATGAGGTCTTGTCCTTGACTCAGATGTGTTCAACAGACTTGAAAGTCACTGTACACCTGCATAATAGAAAGCTGTCTTGGGGACCTCCATTTCTAAGAAGAGGCGCAGCAGGTGAATAATAGGCAAGGGAGACAGCGAGAGACAGGGATGCTGTGCAGTTGCAAGCCGTCTCAGTTACTCAGCAACTGTCTATGCTAAGCGCCTTAGCACAAAAAATCTTTAAGAGTGGTTGAGCGTCTGTTCTCCTCCCCTTCCCCAGGCTTTGCATCGGTTCCTTGACCCACTGTTTGTTTGAATATTCTCCTCGTTGTACTGCCTACGCCTGTCCTTTGCTGCTCGTTCTGCGAAGGCATACTTCCCCCAGAGGTACCTGTAACACTAGCAAGCAATGGTGATGGTGCCGAGCAGGAAGGAAGTGGTAGGCAGGTTATTCTGTATTCACATGTTTCCCAATGTTTCTTTCTCTTGCCTCTTACCTTTGCCTCTTCTCATCCAACTCTGCTCCTCACTTTTCCAGGCCCCTCTTTCTAGACTTCTTGGGCTTTAGCCTCCTCCTGTTTTCTGTACAACTCCGTCTGTGTGTGTGTGTGTGTGTGTGTGTGTGTGTGTGTGTGTGTGTGGGCGTGTGTGTGGGCGTGCGTATGTGCGGGAAAGGGAGAGAAGAAGCGTAGAGCTTAATTCACCTGGCACCACTGCCTCTCTCCTGTTCCTGTGCCTCCTCCCCCATGCACAGCCACAGCGCTGGGCCTGCTGCTTCCTCTGCACTGCACAGTTCATGAGGAAGGTCTGCGGTAGGAGTGGGGGTAGGAAGGGGCTGGGAGCCCAGGCCCGCTGCTTGCTTGCTCTCTCTCACTCTCGCCAAACCCTCATGGCTTTGCTGTGTTGCTTCTCATCTCAGGGAGACCCCTAGGGGGGCAGCAAGGGGTACTGCAAGGCCAGGGTTGCTGTGACTGCCTTTTAACCTTTCCTGCTGGCATGTCACTCGGCAGTGCGGACTGAGTGTGGTGCCAAAGATAAAACTGACTTTCAGCCAAAAAGGACAGTGTGGACAAGGGACACTAGGGCAGCCTGCAGAAAAGGGGAGGCCAGAGCTGCCCCAAATCACTGTTCCTTACTGGTCGCAGAAGCAGCTTGTCTTGCAAGAGGACTAGCCTCCTCTTTAGCCAAATAGTAAGGGAGAGGCAAGTCTCTGCTTCCAGATCATGTCTCCTTCCTGTGTTTAGCACCTGTCAGTGAGCCTCAGGAAGGAGCCATGCGTGATCTTTTTTTAAAGCTGCCTGTACAGGCCATGCAGGCCATGCATTTTTTTTTTCTTTTTTCTGTCTGCATACTGTCTAAGCCACAGGCTGAGACTAAGCTGAGAAGACCTTTACTCTTAAACGGCTGTCAGCTGCCAAGTAGAAAGCCTCACCTAATAAGGAGAGGGCATAGGCATGAAATTACACTTGTAAAGAAAAAAACATGTGCTAAATGCCTCTCCTAGAAGTCTGCCCTGTCACTACAGGAGCTTGGGTCCTTCAGCACAGTAACAACCTATTATTTCAGCCCCATATCAGGAAGGAAGGGGAGGTCATCCATCTCATTCCCTCCATCCCTTTCTCCTGGCTGTCTGCCTTGTGCAGAGCAGAGTCATCTGGCCCTGACCGGGGCACCCACCTCAGTTCTGAGCCTCATTAGTCTCTACTCTGCTCTCCAAGCCTGGAGAGGGGTTTTCTCTTGTTTCTCAAAGTGAAGATCAGAAGAGCAGCACCCAATAGGCAGCTTCACAGAATCACAGAATGGCCAAGGTTGGAAGGGACCTCTGGAGATCATCTCGTCCAACCCCCCTGCTCAACCAGGGTCCTCTAGAGCACGTTGCCCAGGATCACGTCCAGACGGGTTTGGAATATGTCCAGGGAAGGAGACTCCACTGCCTCTCTGGGCAACCTGTTCCAGTGTTCAGTCACCCTCACAGTCAAGAAGTTTTTCCTCAGCTTCAGATGGAACCTCCTGTGGCTCAGTTTGTGCCCGTTGCCTCTTGTCCTGTCGCTGGGCACCACGGAGAAGAGTCTGGCCCCATCCTCTCGACACCCTCCCTTCAGATACTTGTACACATTGATGAGACCGCCTCCCAGTCTTCTCTTCTCCAGGCTCAACAGGCCCAGCTCGCTCAGCCTTTCTTCAGAGGAGAGAGGCTCCAGTCCCCTCATCCTCTTTGTAGCCCTCCGCTGGCCTCTCTCCAGTAGTGCCATGTCACTCTTGTGCTGGGGAGCCCAGAACTGGACGCGGTACTCCAGGTGAGGCCTCAGCAGGGCTGAGTAGAGGGGCAGGATCACCTCCCCTGACCTCTGCTGGCAACCCTCTGCCTCATGCAGCCCAGGATCCCATTGGCCCTCCGGGCCACAAGGGCACACTGCTGGCTCATGCTTAACTTGTTGTCCACCCGGACTCCCAGGTCCTTCTCTGCAGAGCTGCTTTCCAGCAGGTCAGCCCCCAGCCTGTACTGGTGCCCGGGGTTCTTCCTCCCCAGGTGCAGGACCCTGCACTTGCCTTTGTTGAACTCCATGGGGTTCCTGTCTGCCCAGCTCTCCAGCCTGGCCGGGTCCCTCTGAATGGCAGCACAGCCTTCTGGTGTGTCAGCCCCTCCCTCCAGTTTAGTACCATCAGCAAACTTGCTGAGGGTGCGCTCTGTGCCTTCCTCCCGGTCCTTGATGAAGGAGTTGAACAAGACTGGACCGGGTACTGACCCCTGGGGGACACCGCTAGCTGCAGGCCTCCAACTAGACTCTGCGCCACTGACCACAACGGCCTGAGCTCCGCCATCCAGCCAGGTCTCAATCCACCTCACTGTCCACTCCTCCAGCCCACGCTTCCTGAGTTTACCTATGAGGATGCGATGGGAGACAGCGTCAAAAGCCTTGCTGAAGTCCAGGTAGACAGCATCCACTGCTCTCCCCTCATCTGCCCAGCCAGTCATTCCGTTACAGAAGGCTCTCAGATTGGTCAAGCATGATTTCCCTTTGGTGAATCCGTGCTGACTACTCCCGATCACCTTCTTGCCCTCCACATGCTTAGAGATGACCTCCAGCATAAGCTGTCCCATCACCTTTCCCGGGATGGAGGTGAGGCTGACAGGCCTGTAGTTTCCTGGCTCCTCCTTCTTGCCCTTTTTGAAGACTGGGGTGACCTTTGCTTTCTTCCAGTCCTCACGCACTTCTCCTGATTGCCATGACCCTTCAAAGATGATGGAGAGTGGCCTAGCAATGATGTCCACCGGCCTCTGAAAATTCAGCCTCTAATACTGCCTCTCTGCAATTGAATACACATTTTTATCCTCATGCTAGCCTTTTAGAGTTTGCTATTTTGATAGCTTTGCTCAACCCAGAAGCTTCCCAGTTCTCTCGTCGGTGGTGGCTGGGCTGTGATGGCTGTATCTCCACATCTCTTCAATGCAACACTCATAGCTGTACCGCTATATCTAAAGAGGCAGCTGGTTACCTGTGAGCATCTTGTCACCGTCCCACACTTATGTATGAGTGAGGCAGCTAACCTACATCTCAGATATTCATTTAAATAAAAAATAACACAAACAAGAGAATATACACTGTTTTGGGACTCACTTTCTGCTATTATTTGTAATGAGCAATTTTTCTGATAGAAACATTAGTGGAAACAGCAGAATGTAGAAGATTTATCAAATCCAGCAATTTTCAGTCATGTATAAGGGTCAAATTTAGCTGTGGTGCCAAGATAGTACGAGGATAAGAGATATCCAAGAATGCCTTCATAAGGGTTTCAATGTATTACATTTCTTAGCTGCCCAGTGTCTTCCAGTTGAGCAGAGCTACTCTGAAGTCAGATCCTGTTCTGTGTCAGATCCTAATCTGCCAGGGGTCACCAACTGTTATTAGTTCTTATATCAGATCATGGTTATGTGTTGCTTCAGTAGCTCTACTTGTGCTAAGGAGCACTCTGGGCTGCTTGTTCCCTGAAACTCACTGAGCATGACTCAAACCACAGTCAGCACGTGCATGTTTCTCACCTTCCTTTAAGACTCATAAAATATCTCATTTTCATAGTGCTTTCACAGGACAAAGATACCATTTCTGGCTCAGGAAGTGCCTGAGCACAAATGACTGAAAGGTGGGATAATCTACCAAGGAAGATTTGCTGCATGCCTACTCTGCACTTACATTCTTCCCTAGGTACCTGCTCTTGGCCAAGGTTATAGCCATGATATTGGGCTAGGTAGATAGACCTCTGGTAGCCTCTCTGATGATATGTTCACACTTTTAGATAGATATGAAATCCCACAGTCTCAGGGTGTGGTGAGAGATGAGGCCTTGTCCCTGGGATGCTCTGAGGATGTGGTATTACAGCACAGTCACACCAATAGAAGTGGCCATCACCTTGTTTCCCTCTGCCACGTCTGTGGTCAGTGCCTTGCCTGACCCTGCACTCACGCTGGGTGGTAGGCTAGCAGAAAACTTGTCTCTTTTTTAAATCTGGATTAGTTTTCTTCCCATTCACGTTTCTGAAGTGGCTTATTAGGATCAAAGCAGCACCCAGGCTGGCACAAGGGAGTTAGTAGCACATGGCCAAGCGTAGAGCAACCAGATGCAGATGCAAGGTAGATGCAACCAGTCTTGCAGCTGCAAGACTGACAGCAGCTTAGCCATAATGTGAACTGTACCTTCCATCACTCTTCAGAGGCACTGCTTGGTTCTGTTGGCTATTTAGGGGCCTCTGCACTGGAGTTACTCTGCTGGGACCAGGAGCCTTCTTTGTGTACGCTGCAAGTCCGAAGCAAAGCACGTTGGGTTAACAGTGCTTCTGGCTGCTTGAATCACGTGGCAGGTGGACAGCTGCTCTAACCACATCACGCTTTTCTTTGCAGTTGTCTTGAAAACTTAACTGCTAAGTCTGAAAATCAGGTGGGCTTTTGTGAGTCTGGCATGTTAGAACTTAATGCAGCTGTAAAGATCTTCACTGGAGTCTGGGATGAAGCACAAAAGGGTCTTGGGAGGTGCAATTTGACTGGCTTCATGGAGGCCTGGTGCTGCTCATTCAGGCCAGTTGTGCATTTGGCATTGGCAGATATACCAATGTATATCTGATCTTTTCTTCACAGTCTGAAGTATTTTTGCTAACACAGAGGTGTAAAGAGGGAAGTGAAAACAAGGGGGAAAGCCAAAGACTTTATTTTACTGTTGTCTGTTGTCACTTAGCTACTCATACAAAACCATTTCAATTTCTAACAGAGAGGTCTGGAGTGATAAAACAACTCCTGCTAGGGAAGGTAAAAAAGAAAAGAGAGAGAGAGAGAGAGAAAAAAAAGGACAACAGCAAAACAAAACATCATTTGAGAATCTTTGCATTAATTTACCTAAGATACAGAAGGACAGAAAAGAAAAGAACAAAATGAAATCCATAGCATGAGTACAATTAGAGCAGCACAGCACCTTATGATTTAGTTATTTTTCATTTCTAAGCATCCTTCTATGCCAAGGATTATTGTTAGAGCTGAGAATTGGGGTGCTTATGAGGATATTAAGAATAATATAAAAACCCCAGCCACACTGCTAATGGTTAAAATAAAAAGAAAATAACTCTTCTCACTTTTCTCTCACCCCCAATATTTGGAAAGGATATCAACCTGCATGCATTAAAGCTTAAGCCAACCTTTAACAAAGGAGGGCCTGAGTTTCTGCTGTGGGGTTTCGTGTGCTTCCCTCATTCGCATCTGGTACTGTAATTGTTTGAGACAAGATTACGGACATGATGTCTGCCTCACTACTCAAATCTAGTATCATAAGTCATCAGTTCCTAAATATGACAGATGCGCTACCCATGATACTCATCACTAGCAATATTACTCTTATTCTAAACCTGGGCTTCTCTTTCTCATGCAAAACCTACGTTACCTATCTATAAACTTTTCAGCCACTGGCTTTTGTGTTTTCCATTAACTTTAATAGAAAGTAAGAAATCGCTGTGGATTATTTACTCCACTATTCTTGAAAGTAAGAATCGTGTTTTGTGGTATCTTTGTGGATGAAAACAGAATATGACTTATTAGCCCCGCGAGTCAGTGAACTGTTTTTGTTTTTTTCCATTAGCAAAAAAGAAATTAGTAGATAAAGTCATTCCTACCAGCAAGTGTCATCATGTAAAGGGAAAACAGAAATGGCTTCACTCAGACACTCAACAGACTGACCATTTTGACTTGAATACACAAGGTGGTGGGATTTGAAACTGTATAGTTTAAATATCCTGTAGAGAAAAAAGTGTATGTTAAAGCTACGGAACTATACTGAGAATCAAGCCTGAACACAAACCCATCTTAAAATGTCTGTCTCCATCCTAGCTCGATCAGGAGGAAACCACTGATGGGATTTGAATCCACAGTCAAATAAAAACTGTGTATGAAGCAGATTTAATGCCTAGTTAGCAAAGAAACTCCAAATAATTCCTGAAGGATGTAATGCAGGTTTAGTGTATTTGCTCGATTCCTAGTTGAGTTTTACCCTCTTCTGAGTACTCCCTGGCTGTTGTGACCATGGAGAAGACTCTTAAAAAAGAAGAAAGCTCACTAAGCAGCCTGCGGCTGTACCAAGCATGGCATATGCTATGTTCTGGTCATGAAGTGTAGTCATCTGAAGTTCAAGTAGGTTTTTCGATAGAAGTAAGCACTCATCTTTCAGTGCTTACGCTAATCTTCAGCTGTGAGACACGAGATAGAGAGCACTGTAGTGAAAGCAGATAATCTCTTTGTTGACTAATGCTGGTTAAAAGAAGCTGTGGAGCATCCGTAGGCCACTGCCAGGAACAGCAAATAGCTGCTGTGCGGAAGCAGTGGGAACGTGGGATTAGTTATATGGCCTTACTATAACTCTATACTGCCGATATAAGCTATAGTAAAAAAAGAACATATTTGTCAGAAGAGAGAAAATATTTATGATCTGCCATCATTTCTGATGACAGGAAGGTTTTTGATTTATCTGGTGATGCCTTGCTGTTCATAGATGTGAACTCTCAGCAACTAGGGATTTTAAATATCTCTGTATGGATGTTTAAAAATCATCACACATCCAACCCTCCCCCCAACTATACCACTAAACTTACTATTTCGCTAAAATAAGCAGCTGTGGTGACAATGAGGTGAAATAATTCACATAATAGGTCACATAATTCAAAGTTAACTAAGGACATGGTTTAAAATGACGATCCTTCCATCAACTGAGTGTGTGAGTGTCATGCTATACTAACTTTGGTGAGGGACTGCAGGGGAATAAAAAAGAATTGCTAGGCAGATAATAGAAAAATGTAGCAATAAAAGCTTTTGCTACAGGGTCTAAACCCACCTTATTCAACACATCTAAAAGTAGGTAAAACTAAACACATGTTATATGGGGTGATAGGTGAGTAGATAGGGGAAGTTCACAGATGAAAAACAGACCCCAGAATCCCCCATACCAGTGGACGTTTTGTCCTGTTCTCATGATTGTGAGGCCATGACTCATGATTTGGGGACTTTTGGAACTGGCAACATTTCACAGTCCCTTTTGGGCTGTGAGGGCATCAGAGAACTACTGTTGCAGGGCAGATTTACTTCCTGGTACCTAGGAGGTTGTCTAGAAAATATACCACAGTCAGAGGAATTATTTCATAATCAGTAAAGCCATCAGGAACCCCAGAAATGGTGTCATGAATTGGAGACTGAACTATAAAGCCCATCTTGTCAAAAGGTTGAGAAACGAACACGTTTTGGAGCAAACTCAGTGAAAGTGAACAGCTGAGGAATAGCCCTGAGACTGGCAAGTTATGTGCTGCTCATTCTCGCCCCCTTCTCCCCCAGACATGAAACCAGCAGGCACTCATGCTTGATGCCTTCTTAAAGTTGTCACAGCTTTAATTAATAGCCTTGGCAGCGGAGGGTATTTAAATAAGGCTCCTGTTACTTGAATGGCATCATTTAAAAATTTAACTAGCTGGACCTCCTTGCTAGCTTGTCTTGGAACCACAAAGTTTTGGAAGAAAGAGCTGAGAGGTGGGATTCCCATATACAGCTACTTTGAAACACCCTTGGGTGCTCCTGGATGTCCGAAACACAGCCAAGTGCCATTGGATTTGACAGTTGGGGGCTCAGATGACAATGATTACTACTCTGGATTTCCAAAAGAGCAGGTTGGGGATATGAGATAGCAGGCAATTTCAACAAGTCAGAGAAGTTTGGCTGTGCTGGCAAGCTGCTAGAGCTGAATGTGTCTAATTGCCAGATTTAAGGAAAATCAGTAGCTGAGGATTTTAAATGGCTGAACAAAAAAGCACCAAGAACTATGTTCAAATCCACCTGTGTCAAAGTAAGATTCATATTTGGCGTCCCTAACAGATTGCTTGCTAAGGTGATTGACAAAGGTTAATGCAGGCAGGGAAAGACTGTGAGACAGTGATATTTCCCTAAGAGAGAAGCTGCAGACTTTCTCTGAATGTGAACTGAGGCCATTGGGGTCCATACAGTCATGAGGTTTGCTAGAGAAAACTGGCCTGAGACGGCTGGCATAGAAAGAATGTCCTTGCCCTCAGTACTTTGGTGCACAAGATTGTAAAGCTGTCTTTAGCTGTTACCTGTTGGTCTTGCAGCCATGAGAGGTAGACTGTGTGACTGCTACAGACTGGCTCTGTTCCTCAGGCCTGAGCCTTCCAAGTTCTGAATTAAAGTCAGAAACCGTGAGTGTGTTTGTGATCACCTGACTGTTCCACTCTGCCATACTGCTCAAATGATTATCTGGGGTCCATTTTCCAGCCCTTGGCACAAAGTTGCAGGCAAATCTTTGCTTTCTCCCATTAGGTCTTGGGTGCTCTCTGGTTAATGTTGCTCATCCTTGTTTACCAACAGATTTGGGCCACCTTTCCATTGCTTGGGTGGATAACCAAGGGATGCCACAAGAGAATACTGTCAACAGCCTGCTATTCTGTCCTCCTCTAGTCTTTAGGATCTATCCAGCAGCTACTCATGGACACCTCCTTCCCTCTTCTGGGCCTCAGTCATCCAGGCCTTCAAACCTGTAGACACTACAGGATACTCCTGCCCAACCTCCAGCACCTTCAGTCAGAAACAGACTAGGAGTGACGGAAGGACCTGTACTAGAGCTATTTTCATCCCAAGCCATTGTGAGTCAAAATCATCTCTGGGGCAGCAACTGTTCCCCTGGAGTTCCTGGAGATCTCTGGAATGAGACCGTTTATCTTTTCATCTTTCATTAAATCCAGGCAGGTGGCAACATGTGGCACCTGGCTCAAGGCCCTGAGCAAAAGGCCTTAAGTCTGTCAATGAGAAAGCAAAGGACAACTACAGCCATCCTGCAGCCAAGAGAGAGACTTGTCTCTGCTATGAAGAGTTAGATTGCATCATGTCCAGAGATGTGAACATTCAATCCCATCATCTCACAGTCAGGCAGGGAGATCAGCAAAGGAATGGCAAGCCCTTACTTGGTACCCATAACTCTTTGCTCCTGGATCCACAGAGGCCATGAGCCTCTTGGACTCTCTGAAGGAGGAGGTGTGTCAATTGCTACCACACAGAGCAATGTTGTTGTAACAGAAGCAGGTAGAGGGTATGTTTTTAGTGGCCGTCTATTTATCCTACCTCGAGGTTAAGTTTCTTTGCTTGCTTGTAAGGTGGCTGTGGATTGTGGCTGGCCAATGGCTATGTTTGTTTACCTGTATTGGTTTGTTTTTATTAATGGCCCAGGGTTGCTTCCAACCACAGTTTAGTCCTATCTGCTGTTGGTCTGTCACCACTTAGCCCTGCTCTGTTCTCCATTAATGATCTTGGTGGCATCCTGCCAGCCTGTCGTTGCCTGTCTTTCCCCGTATGTAGTCTGTGCATTGCCATGGTTTGTTCTTGCCTTTCACAATCCTACTGCTGCTTTCCCTGTCTTTGCTCCAAGTCAATTCGTGGTTTTCAATCCAGTACTGTCCCAGGAGATCTATATATGGTAACTAGCACTTCTTCTGTTGCTCAAGTTTCCACAGAAGCCAGAGGATGCTGGCTCAGAGGACAAAAGCATCCAGTACCACCAAGCAGTGACACTTGCAGAGAATATTTATTCATAACCAAACACATCTGTTGATCAAATTCACAAATTCATAAGCTTCTTCCCTTCCTGCACTGACACTTCTACTGCAATAGTGACAGTCACAGGCATTTTAGGCTTTTCCTACATCTCTAGAATATTGTTGTCCTTTTCATACTTCTGAAATCCCCCAGTTAGAGTATGGCTTGGCAGTACCCAGAAGGATGAACATAGGATGACTGCTCTCAGCCAGTACTAAGAAAATGCAAAGACAGTGTGGAGCTTTGACCTAGTGACCCTAGATCAGCAATCTGCCTCGGGGTACTTGCTGATCTTGGCACTGCTGTGGTGCCTGTGCGTGGGAACCACTCTGACATGGGAGCTGCAGTGACAGGCGTTCTGCTGCTTGTAGTGTCATCAGTGCTAAAGGTGTTAAAGGGGAAAATGAGAGCAGAAAGACCCTCAAAATGATCTCATGGCCTACCAGACTTCAGCACATCAACATATTTCTTGTCATGGAGAATTTTAGCTAATTTCCCCCCAAATTTTTCTGTTTTAACCTAAAGTGAACGTGGCTCAGTAGGTGGGATCTGCAAAGAGCTGTGGAAACCGCAGCTTCTTCTATTCTTGAAACAGTGCTATTTTTAATGGAGCAGTTAAAGATGGTAGTTATGTGTGCTCTGAACTCAGACATCAATATTTCCTCCTTTTCCATTTACCGTGAAACTCATTTTCTTTGTTCCTTCTTGTCCTGTGAGTCACTCTCAACTAATTGGAGAACTAGTGTTTTTCTTGTATGCCAACTGGGTCACTTCCTATAGAGTCAGCTCACATACCAGCAGCAGGGTTTCTCCCCTGAAGATTTTGGTTATACCAGGAAAAAGGAAAAACTGTGGCACTCAAAGATTTCTCTTTGCAGCTACATGCGCCTCTGACATGTCTGTGAGCCCACCACCCTATCTGCTAAATCTCCTGTTGTGTCTTGTCCAAACCCTCAGTTGCGAGCTCTTCAACCTGTTCATTTGTACAAGATCTACCCCAATGAGCTGTCAGCGTTCTTGACAGGGACCCTTCAGCTCTACAGTGAAAGATATTAACGCAAAATCCCAGCTACCAGCTATTCTCTGAAGTGTTCTTTAGGGATATCAAAATCATACATTGTTTCAGATAGACCCTGTTCTGAATTTCCCACTTTTCTTGGACCTTTCCCCTCCGGTAAGACCCTGCTCACCTGTGCAATGAAATAACCCACTTCCCTTTCCAGTACTGAGACTCAATACTGAACCCTTACTGTCTACTGACTTCATTGCTGGAGAACGAAATCATGTCACATGGCCTGCTCCACCAACAGCACTAGCCAGCTCTGAACCTTAGATGTGTTTGGTAGTATGTTTTTGCACTACATGCTGTGGTTTAAAAACAGCCTTGACTCATGAAGGCAGAAAAGATCAAAGTAATGATAGTATAACAGCTAGATTCTTTCAAGCCTGACAGCTCTTTACAGAAAGCAGCTATAAAGATGATGAGATTCCTGCCAGTGTGATGGGATCCTTGGCTACTTCCTCCTCCAGCGCTCTGGAATAAGCCCAGCATATGAGGCAAAGCAAAGAGAAAATAGTATTCCCCATATATGTTGGCCCTGAAAGGGTTCAGCTTAAAGCTACGGTTTTCACACGTTGGGGCACACCCCGCTGAGGAAACCAAACACATGGCAGAGGGATGTGCGGAGATGTGCCACCTGATCAACCCTGCTAGATCTGTGCTGGCTCTGTGCACGAGACGTGCACAGCTCCTCTGCAGCTGGGAGCAGTGTGGAGACATTAGAGTGCCTGTGGACAGTCGGCTGAGTCCATGCAGGGAGAGAAAAGTGCTAAAAGGAGATAAAAATAGCCTCATGTGGAAACAGGGGGATATTTATTAGTTTCAGCACTGAACTGCTCATTGTTTTAGCTAATTGCACCCCATGCACACTGAGAGTGCAACAGGATTGTGTTAAGTAACAAGAAAAGGCAGACAAACCCTGAAACAGTGTTGAGCTCTTGCCAGATGTACAGGCATTAAGTGACAGACAGCAGCCATAGAAACCTACTGTCACGTTGCCTGGCGCAGCAGTTAACCGCAGCCATCACTCCAGCTATGTTCCTATTGCATTAGGGTCCCAACCGCCCGTATAAGCAGTGGCATCGCTGCCAGGCATGACCGTCTCTATAGCTGCAGCAATACTGCTCTCCTCTTCCCCAGCTCTTTCTGGTTTGAGAACAACTGACGTACACACACTTTTGCAGCCCCTCGTACACAAAAATAAAGGAATCTTGCTGGGACAGCAAAATTATTCTGAACGAAGCTGTGAAATTTCCATTTCAGCTTAGAAGTGGTACTGAGTTTTGCCAGGGCAGCCAGAGATAGTTGAAACACTGCCCTAAAACACTTCTGCCTTAACAGCAGTGCTAGTTGCGTGATCATGATGAGGCTCTAAAGTCGATATCTCACTGAGAGGCATGGGAAATGCTGAACCTGAAAGAGCTGTCTGCAGTTTCAGGCAGAAATTTCAGTGCTCAGTTCATACTGTGAGTACTTGTTTGAATGTTAGTGTCCTGCGAACGGAAAAATCCTCAGAGGAAAGTCATCCTTGCCTTACTGCTAAGGAGCAGAATATGTAGGATTTTTTTTTTTCAAATGAGGTTGCTAGAAGCTGAGGAACTATTGGTTAACATGCAGCATCTTGCCTAAATGGAATCACAGGAAGGGCGGATTAAAACTAAGCCCAGATACACCTTGGCCTTTGGCAGAACAGCAACTTTGTTTAAAAATTTCAAGAGAATTCAGTAGCTATAATCCGTAGCATCTTCTATTGCAGTATGCACAAACAAATGGGGGAGGTAACAAGGGAGAAGCAGAAAAACAACCAGGAAGAGCCTATGAGAAACTAAATCCAGGAAACAGAATGCAGTTTAATCTACTCAATAGGACAGCCCCAGCTCAGCACGACTGAGGAGGTAGGACATTTACCCTTTACTAAATCTTATTTGGCATAGCAAAGATCTGCTCTGATCCCAGAATTTCTCAAAGCAAAGCTAGGTTTCTTAAAACTATAAAAGGAAGAAGTACAAACTGATTCATTCTGCCCATCCATCAGCATGGTGTGATTGCTGTTACCAACCTGTGACTTGTAGTCTCCTTAAAGCTGCAGCTACTACGCTAAACAACTGCTATGCTAAACGCAAAGAAGCATCAACTTTCCTTTAAAAGCAAAGTCTCGTGCTTGCCAAGATCAGCATTAAGCATGGTCCCAGCATTTTTGACATCCCAGACAAATAAGGCAACTCCCAAAATATTTGATGAAAACAAAAAAAATCTTAACTCAGTCTCGACATTTCTGAATGCCAGAGGTCAGTGCCAGAGACAGTACTTTGTGAATAAAAGATAAAGAAGAACATTTGTATATCCAGTCAGTCAGTATAGACCAGCAGGTAAACATCAGAATAAAATGCCTCTCGCACTTTTCGGCACAGTAAGGACAACACGAAAGGCTGGATGTGAATTTTCTTTATGGTCTACCAAAGGAAGCCCATCAGCGCTGACTGGCTTTTCTGTATCTGACATAATAGCATATTCATGCCTCCTGGTCTGTAGTGATGGTTAAATCTAACATCACTGCCAACCTGGATCCTGCCGAAATCTTTCAGGCATAATTATCATCCATTCCTGACTGGAACTACAATTGCTTTTTAAGAAAGAAAATATTTTGTATAGGAAAGGGGGAAAGGAAGACAGGTAGCAAAGACTCCGTTAACTGCAATGAACTCTAATAAAGACAGACCCAGCAACATTGTATGTCTGTTACATCAATCACAAGGAGTTTTAGACTACAGTGAAACATCAGCAGAGTCTAAATTTCTGCAGCACAAATGCACAGCATGGAGAAGCAGTTAGCAGAACAAGGCAAAATACTTCTGCTAAATAGAATGAATGAGTTATCTCAGAGTCAGAAATCACTTACTTCTTTTTTCTGTAGCTTTTGCAGAGGAGATGCTAAGGTGCTCTGACTTGTGCCGTGCTCACAGACTGCTGTGTAGGAACTTCAGGAAGTAACTATACTGCATACAGTCGTTAAGTGTCGCGAGTTCAAAGAAAGTAGATTGCTGATGACTTCATGAGGTTCCCAAAGTCTGTCACTTTTAGTTAGGTGCCCAGCTATAGATAGGCATCTGAGTGGAATACCCCAGTCTTGAAAATCTTAGTCCTATCATTACTCGAGAAGTCATGGTATAAAGAAAGCTTAAGCAAGGAATATCCATATTAACCGTACTGGGAAGGTCTGCTCCTGAAAATAAACCAAATAAACCTCTGAGAAGAGGCAGAAGAAACTATTCACTTGTTAATTGAAGTAGAGAATAATCAGAAGGGGGGGGGGAAATGGTCATGACAGGAAAATGTGGATTTAATAGGAAGATACAAGAAATAAAGAACGTTATGCTGGTGGGTCTGCGTGTAAATGCAGCCCAGGAACTGAGGATTATAAGTTTTCTACTGAGCAGAGCACACAAGATATCAGAGTTACCACTGCAGTCAGAACGGCAGCTGAAAGAAAATAAAGCCGTAACAATGGAAATAATTACTTTCAAATTCAGTCACCTGACTAGGAGTAAGGAGTAGTGGGTTCATCTCTTGTATCTGCCAGATTCCACTTCTAACCAGGAGTTTCATCTCTTGGACTTCTGTGCTAGGTGTGTACATTGGTCACTGTGCTAACATGCCACGGAGGGACAAGAGCCTGAGAAGCAACCCATAACCCTACTCTCTTTGGCTACCAGGCTCTGGTTCCCTGCATGGAGCATTGGAACATGATGCCCGCCATAGGCACCTGCAGTCGGTGACCTATTCCTCATTTGTACGGTTGAGATAACACTCACCTTGGGTGTTACACATATATTCACTTGCATATTTGTGAAATGATTAGGCATTTAGATGGATGAGGAGCAATATTAGAGCCCAACAGAGGGGGATGGTGATATGAGGGAAAGACCATTCTAATGCCAGAGGTGCTAGAAAAGGCTGCAAATACTTGAGAATATGAGATGGTGGTATGAGCAGCTTAGAGAAGCGGGGCAGATTTGCAGGTAGGAAAAAGAACTTCTGTGTCCATTCTGTTGGTTTAGACTGGGAAGGGGTGCATGACCTTTAGCAAGTGCCCTAACTTGGATTTTAAGTATCAGAGGAAGATGGGCTCCACATTACAGTGCTAGCCTAGACTTTGTTGGAAGATTTGTTCCATGCATCACTTCAGATGCCACGTTTAACACTGAGAGAGTCAGTTATGACCACATTTATTAAGTCTTCAGGCAGCTCCCTGATAAACTTCCATTGATCCCAGCTGTGGTGAGGTGCTTACAGCACTCCATGGGGGTCTGTCAGTGTTTGGAGACTGCTGAGTGAGAAGGTGGGACAGGAAGGAGGAACTAGGTTACAACCTAAGGCAGACAGATAACTAAGTTTTCTTTTTATAGCTGTATTGATAATGAAACATTTCATTTGAAAAAAAAAAAAAAAAGGAATGCTTGGCTTCTGCTTTCATTCTGGGGTGAAGAAGTCATTCTGGTTTAGTTCTGCTGAACATGTCATCCTCTGGCTCCAGACAGACCTGGGGAACAAAAGGCTTAAGCCATCTTGGTAGCCTTCAGCTGCATAGTGGACCAGATGAAATTTGAATCTCCATCAGCTCAGCCTAGCTGGATGCAGCACTGTTCCCCAGCCTGTGTGTTGCTCCAAACCCATGATTTCATCCTTGCCCTTCTCTGTGTAGATACCAAACCCAAAGGAGACCATAGAGAAGACTGGGACTGATGTTTCTGAGATGGTTAAAACTGATTTCTCTATATAGAAGATGACCATTCTTCATTCAGAGATGTGGGACAGAGAAGAGGAGAATAACTCTCTGTCATGAAGAACTGGAGTTTTTGTGGAGACCAGTGGGCTCCTCTATGATACTTCTGATGTGCTAGGTCACAGTTCCCATTTGGGTTTTCAAATTTGCAGTCGAATACCTGCCTGGTTATGCTCCCCATGATACTTACTTGCACATGCTGACATATGGGTAAGAATATACAAATAGAGGCACATATGCATTTGACAACTAGATTTTATGATGACACATTGAAAATTGCGTGGTCCTCCAGAGAGAAATGGAAGATAACAGCTCTCTGTGCCCTTGAATCTTCCAGATGAACCTACAAGTTTAACTATTTAGAGTCTCTACTGCTGCATGCTTCTCTTAGTAATAGACCCCAAATCAACAACACCCACAGTCATTGCCCTAGCAAGTTGAGGTCAAATGTAAAATTTCACACTGGAAGATGCTTTCAAAAGATTTGACAAGATCTTCTGTGACTGGAGATGAAAACAGAGCTAACACTTCCATGGACAGCAAAAACAAACCAAACATATTAAGTAAGTTTAGTCTATATTCAGTAAAGATAACACAAGCACCACAGCGCTATATATTTCAGCCTGAACTCCATTGTACTGGTGTTGTATCCAGGCAGAAAAAAGATCAGATAAGGAGCCATTTACAACAGAAGGCATAAAGCCTCAGGCCTCTATCTAAATCCAATTGAAGTAAATGGCAACATTTCACTGGGCCTTGGTGAGTTTAGATTGGGAGTTTTTGAGCATATTTCTTTTTACGTTTGCTGGATACTATTTAGATAGTTGCCTTTAAAATATTGGGTTTAGGCAAGTTAAACCACCAGATGCCTTCTGTGTACTCTTTATCATCTTTCTCTTGGAGCACAGTGATTATCCAAAAAATAAGAGAGAAAAGAGTCCAGCTTTGTTTTAGTTCACTGCTGCATAATACCAATCTCTCTTGGGATTTTCACAGCAGAGTGAAAGAGAAAGTGCTTGTGCACCATTGACAGGAAAAGAGAAATAACTGTGGAAGGCGAGAGGGGTACAATGTCTTTGAAAGACTTTCAGGCTGAGGTACTCATACCCCTTTTTCATTTAGAAACTACCAACAAAGGTTGGAAGTATATTTGTCCTTTCTCTATTCTGCTGCAGATGAAAATGCTCTGTGTTTGTGTTACCTTCCCCTGATTGTGACCAAAATCAAAAAGAACAAGAACCTATGAATGGTGGAAACCTCGGCTTATCTGCCTCTCCTTACTCCACATACAAATGAACACGCACAGAGTTGCACTCATGTAATAGCTCCACTCAAAAAAGACAATTTTTTGTAGAGCTGTGCATCATTTTTGGAAGCAACTAAGGCTCATTTTTCTTAGAAAACTATGGAAGAGGGCTTTTAATTTTGCAATGAGAAAAATGAGCTGAGAACAGTTCCTTAAAGTACAGAATTCAGTAGGAAAAAGCCAAATGTCCAGCTCCCCTCTTATTATCAGGCAGCACACTGTGTGGAGTCTGAGCTGCAGACCAGTCTGAGGAAAGCAGCATGTGCATCATGGCAAGAAGGACTTTCTTAAGGATAAAAGCAATCTAGGAAAGGACTCAGGCAGATTGTTGATAGTGACCTGCCTTTTCTTCAACTCCCTGTGAAACTCTCCAGCACAGTAATGGCCAGAGCAGGGCTAAGAAGCATCAAAGGCCAATGTCTGCTCAGCCCGGCACTCCTCTGGCCAAAGATGGGGGGCTGTATCTGTATAAGCCCCCCAGCACCGGTATGATCACAGAATCACAGAATGGCCAAGGTTGGAAGGGACCTCTGGAGATCATCTCGTCCAACCCCCCTGCTCAACCAGGGTCCTCTAGAGCACGTTGCCCAGGATCACGTCCAGACGGGTTTGGAATATGTCCAGGGAAGGAGACTCCACTGCCTCTCTGGGCAACCTGTTCCAGTGTTCAGTCACCCTCACAGTCAAGAAGTTTTTCCTCAGCTTCAGATGGAACCTCCTGTGGCTCAGTTTGTGCCCGTTGCCTCTTGTCCTGTCGCTGGGCACCACGGAGAAGAGTCTGGCCCCATCCTCTCGACACCCTCCCTTCAGATACTTGTACACATTGATGAGACCGCCTCCCAGTCTTCTCTTCTCCAGGCTCAACAGGCCCAGCTCGCTCAGCCTTTCTTCAGAGGAGAGAGGCTCCAGTCCCCTCATCCTCTTTGTAGCCCTCCGCTGGCCTCTCTCCAGTAGTGCCATGTCACTCTTGTGCTGGGGAGCCCAGAACTGGACGCGGTACTCCAGGTGAGGCCTCAGCAGGGCTGAGTAGAGGGGCAGGATCACCTCCCCTGACCTCTGCTGGCAACCCTCTGCCTCATGCAGCCCAGGATCCCATTGGCCCTCCGGGCCACAAGGGCACACTGCTGGCTCATGCTTAACTTGTTGTCCACCCGGACTCCCAGGTCCTTCTCTGCAGAGCTGCTTTCCAGCAGGTCAGCCCCCAGCCTGTACTGGTGCCCGGGGTTCTTCCTCCCCAGGTGCAGGACCCTGCACTTGCCTTTGTTGAACTCCATGGGGTTCCTGTCTGCCCAGCTCTCCAGCCTGGCCGGGTCCCTCTGAATGGCAGCACAGCCTTCTGGTGTGTCAGCCCCTCCCTCCAGTTTAGTACCATCAGCAAACTTGCTGAGGGTGCGCTCTGTGCCTTCCTCCCGGTCCTTGATGAAGGAGTTGAACAAGACTGGACCGGGTACTGACCCCTGGGGGACACCGCCAGCTGCAGGCCTCCAACTAGACTCTGCGCCACTGACCACAACGGCCTGAGCTCCGCCATCCAGCCAGGTCTCAATCCACCTCACTGTCTACTCCTCCAGCCCACGCTTCCTGAGTTTACCTATGAGGATGCGATGGGAGACAGCGTCAAAAGCCTTGCTGAAGTCCAGGTAGACAGCATCCACTGCTCTCCCCTCATCTGCCCAGCCAGTCATTCCGTTACAGAAGGCTCTCAGATTGGTCAAGCATGATTTCCCTTTGGTGAATCCGTGCTGACTACTCCCGATCACCTTCTTGCCCTCCACGTGCTTAGAGATGACCTCCAGCATAAGCTGTCCCATCACCTTTCCCGGGATGGAGGTGAGGCTGACAGGCCTGTAGTCCACAACTACCCTACACTATCTATGCCTGATAGAGTCTCAGTGGCTTGTGGTTACAACCTGATTTAGCTGTGAAAGTGGCTGTGATGCTGTGGCTGTGATGCCACTGATCCGGGACAAGGATGATGAAAAAACAGCAGTAGTGCAGTTACTAGCAGGATCAACCACAGGATAGATGCCTCAAAGTAGATACTGTGGGACGAGCAGTATGACAATACCACAACTCAGCTTCCTCCCAGCAACGGTCTACCTGCAAATGGAACGTAGCTCCACTCTACCTTGGAATTCAGGCCAGCTAAGTGGCAAAAGAAACCCCAAGCCTGGGCCTAGCACACAGGTAACATGGCTTTCTGGCTTCCAGTTCATGTCTAGCACGCAATCTGCAGGGAATACAGAAGCTTTCCTGTTATGCTTCCTGAAATGAAATACAGAAGTGTCAGCTGCAGAGATTTTTGATGTGATCTTTTTTTTAAAGCATGATGTGTATGTGCTATCATAGGACAGAATTATACTGTCAGATTGCTTCCAGTTTGTCAGTGTGCATAAAGATTGCCTGCATCTCACATGTGCACTTCAAAGTTCTGCTGTTTTGATTTGCTTTTTTGTGAATGACATGTAGAAATTTGGTCTTCCTAAGTTTTCACTGATGAAATGATGTACTGCATGCCTCAGGGGTGAAAATCCATAAGACAAATACTTGTCTGCATCAAGCCAGCCTCTCTCCCCAAAGAGAAAAGCCGTGTTAGGTTTGACAGTCCTGTCCCTTCATGTACTGAGATTAATATAAAACTCCCTGGCATAGTACAGTTGATTGTCACATAGTACATATTAGAGATCTTTAGCTTTACTGAGACTGTAAATTCTCTATGGCAATGACTGCCTTGTCTTCTGTATGATAACAGTCAAGAGGTGTCAGTCTGTACTTAGAGGGCCTTGGGACTAGGTGGGGTACACAGATGTATTTTTTTTAACAGTCTCTTTGTCTGAAAGGTGCTACTGCCAGTTACTCACCCATAGCATAAGCTGCATTAAGTGACGGTGTTGAGGCAAGAATGATGTTGGCTCCACATTTCAAATTTGAAATCATTTCTGAATGCGTATGTCCCTAGATATTCCAACAGGTTGACACTGTTATTTTTTACAGCTTGAATTGCCAGAATAAAATGCAACTGAAAACTAAAAATAGCATCTGATAGCACATGTAGATAGATCACAGCCCAGCAGCGTAGACTGCCTAGCTGCACTACGAGATGGACTGTGCCACCGCACACAGCCTTTGCAGTCTGGGTCATAGCCTTTTGACCGATATGTCTGGCCTTTTTTTTAAAAAAAACACCTCTTCATAGGAGGAAACTACAGTACCCGGGGGCTAAAAAGGTTGCAGTTGTTAAGCGTGTGGGTGAGGAAATGGGTGCGGTTAAAGGAATATGCACTTCTGATTTTTTAGAAATTCAAAGTAGCAACAGCCCTGGGCCAACACCTAAAGCCTTAACAAACTCTGAGGGAAGAACCTGTTGTGCATCTGTGGCATGGTCTAAACTCCTAAGCAATCACATTCATCCAGTGGTGTAAATATACAGAAATTCAAGCTGTTTTTGCACTTTCTACAGACAGTGCTATAATTTCTAGCCTCACTTTGTTTTTTCCTCAGAAGGCTTCTGTGAAAGAGCCAAAAGGTGGCCAAATTGCAGTATTGCAGTACCCATCAAGGCGATGATTTACTGAAGAGGTATAACTTCTTTTGTGACTATATAAAGCTCCAAGTTACTGTGGGTTTCTTTTATTTTTGGTTATTATATCTCAGGTTAATACAAAAACAGTGTCAACCACAGAAGTAAAGTCATAAAAATTTTCCTCTCATTTTAAAATCCCCAGTGAGGTGCATGGTTCAAGGATAGGGAATGGACGTATGCAGAATAACTGCCTTGGACAAACCCAGGATTCAGATCATCCAAATCCCACTCAGATCCTTCAGCCATCTATTCAAGAGCTTTTCTTCTGGTATGTTTTGTTGTTCGCAGCTTAGCCTCCACCTATTTGCTCTGCAGCTAGGCAGAGATTCAAAGGGCCCTGGTGTTTATATTGCATCACCTTCTCCTAGTATGGTCAGGGAGCCTTGTCGCCAGTTCTGTACAGCGAACCAGCAGGCAGTTTGCCTTGGAGAGCTGCAGTAAGTGCTTTGTGCTCTGGGGGTGTGTGGCTTTAGGAAGCTTGTGCCCCATCAAGGGAAACTGCCACTAAACTGACAGGCCATTGTGGGTTACCCCCTGCACATCTGGGCTAGGGCTTCATTACTGAGGGGCACCTTAGAAAACGCTGCAGACAGGAAAGCAGGAAACTTTTTGCAGAACAGAGATAAAGTTGAAAAGAATAGTCTGTAAATGGTTTGATTTACTGATTCACATGTACAAGAGCAGCCATTTAAGTATCACAGGAAAAGGAAACAGGACGGAGGAGGAGTGGGAGGAAAAAGGCACCAGGACAACAAAACAGATTGGCAGATTTCATTAGGGGACAGGACTTCATGTCCTGGGTTTTCTCCTGAGCATGATGCGTTGTGGAGCTCTGTGATCATACACAGACACTGAGGATGTGAGTCATTTTATTCAGAAGGACATGACTGAATTTATTTCCCAAGATGGGCACTTGCATCATCTTGGGATTCTCCTGCTCCAAGAATTCCCTCATTCATACAACTGGAGACATGCTGGATATTTTAACCCTTGCCTAGAGCAAATCAATCCTTGAGCAACTACTCTGAACGATGGCACTCCTGTACAATGGACAGATGGTTCCAGAGCAGGCACACGACAGCAGAGTCATGCCCTCCCCTTACGGTCCATTTCTCAGCTTTCTCAGAAGCCTCTTCTGCAGAGGTTTCCTGACCTCAGAGGTCTGCACGGCTGCCCTGCCAGGCAATCTCCTGACGTCACATGAGCCCACGCTAGCAATAGGAGAGACACCTCCTGCCAGATAGCATGTATTTCTTTAATACTGTTAAGGAGAACCTTCGACAGCTGAAACCCTCATGGGAGCTGGGCCCATTCAGGGAGCTCACAGTAATAAACAGATATGTATAAACAAGGAGATGACTGAGGAGGGCCCAGCCATCCCAGAAGCCTGGTATAAGCAAGAAGAAGGGATCACAACATTGTTTCCTCCTCTGTGCAACCAATTTTTTTTTGAACTTTTGGCACACATTGCATAAGCTACCCAGCTGTGCGCCAACGGGGTAGCTCATGGGGCTTACATAGGCTCTATTTTACAGGCTCCATTCATGCGGGGAATATAAGCCCCACATGTTGGGTGGCGATTTGGGTGATGATGCCACCCTGCATTGGCTGAATCCATGAGACCAAATCCTACATAGTCAGACAGTTAACTGCGGTGCCTCTCTTGAGATATCTTCTCTGAATCCTGAGGGATGCTTGTAAGTGCGAATGGCCCCTCCCGGTCTCTGCTCCCAGATTATCACAATTTAACATTTTGAAGAAAGGAATTGCCTGATGAAGAACTGTCATTCAACATTCAATTAAAGTAAGAGATTTGATGAGGCACATATCTTGAAGTATCTTCTTCATCTTTTCTCAAAAAAATTCCCTGATGAAGTTATGGGGACTTCCTTGAGACTTCTAGGTATGTATACACAATGAGGAGAAAAAAAATCCAAGCTCTTTCCCTCCTTTCCCAGTGCTTTTTCAGATCCTCTTATTCCATCATGAAGGAACAACAGACAACAGAAAAATCCCCTGGAAATCACCCTTGAGAATGCTGATGTTTGAGCTCTGGCACAAATTTCTCGCAGTATAAATAGACTTTCCTATGAATTAGCCTTCCTATGAACGGTTGAAATTTTGGCTTGTGCTCGACAGTTTCCATTCACTTAAACAATAATTTTACGAAGCCTAATTTTCCAAATGCTATTTGTATGCCGTACTTGGTGCTGGGAGTGTACTTTTGGAGAGGTATCTGTGAAGCAACCATATTAATTAGAAAGATTTTTTAACATTAAAAGATGGCTTTTCCAATGCCTATTCTTCTAACACTATAGCAGCTTCAGGCACTTTGAAAATAAAGCAACTTAGAGAAAGATAAAAACCACCTAATACTGGTATGGTACAGGCACATTTTAACACATAAGACTGAGACGGGAAGTCTGTCTACGCTGCAGTCTGCGGTGCAGGGCAGCAATACCTGAGTTAGCTCTTTTAGAGTGAGTTTGCAGAGTGGAAGCAGTTGAACCTTGACACCACAAAGCTCTGTGTGATCCAGGTTACCCAGATGTGGGGGATTTTTGCATTTTTACTTCAGTGCAGGCAAACCTGTAAGGTCTCATCATCTTGAGAAATGCAAATATCTGATCATGGCCCACCAGCTTTGGTAGAGGATGTGACCAAATCATGGGAAGGAAACAGATGCAACTCAGCAGTGCTGGACTGATCTTGTGGGCTCTTTTCATTAATCACATCTCTGTCTGCATCTCCATTTTCCCTCCTTAAAAAGACAGCTGTGATGCCCACTTCCTTTGTAGATATTTTGAAATGCAGTGGTAAAAGAACTTTGTATGAGATTCAGGTATCATTACCAATTAAAATATATATATTTGTAATGAACATGGATGAGATTCACGCTTCTGCAGAAATTAATGCCAAGACTCCTGCTGACTTGACTGGGGCAAAGTATCACAGTGTCTTGCCAATGTCACTGCTCAGATCCCAGACAAACAGAACCTCTCCCAGGAGAACGAGGGTTACGGACATCTCTGAGCCAGTCCAACTGCATCCTGGAGTTGCAGCTTATGGAATATATACAGTAGATATATGGGTCAAAATAAAGTGTATTTTTCTTAGGCTTCCAAGTGCCAGATACCCAAGAAAGCACTAATAGAAGCACACACACAAATTCTGACTTTGCTTTTGCTACAAGGCCGTCTCTTGATCTGTCACCTTGAGTGACGTCCCCACACTTTTAGAGGCAGGAGGAAAGTGCTGTGAGGACAAAAGAGGAAAGCAGATAGTCCAGAATGGATGTAGCTTCTTTGACCTGTTTGTTTTCAAGGTGCTTGAGATACTTAGATACCTCTGAGTGCTCTGGGCAGTGATACACATGCTAATTCCTTGTGTGGATGGAGGAACGTTCGTATCTGCAGGTAGATGTAGGAACAGCCACTCATATCCTAGGGATGTTTTCGGGGGCCCTGGAGAAATCTGACATTGCCTTAATGCAGCCAGGCAATGCCTTTGCTCAGGACTTTAAAGACCATGCAAACAAGATCTAAAGCAGAAGTGTTAAGCCATCAGCTTCCTGTTGCCCACCTTGGGCTTTTCTGTGTCATAAACCTTGCTTTGCATGAAAATAGCCACTTGTGCTTTCAGTCTGCCCCCCCCTCCCCACCAGCAGACCTCCTGAAATAGCCAAATACACCTAGGCCTGTGGTTCCTGTTGAGTCCAATTTGCAATATTTTTATTTGTACTGTTACAGTTTAGACCCTCCAGTATGGTCCAGGATCCCTTTGCCCTAGTTACTGTGCAAAACCAGCCTAAAGGGAAACCAGACTGCTGCAGGCTGCAGTTTAGTGTAATGCCTAAACAATTGCTTTGAGGGTACGGCTCCAGGAGGCAGGATGAGCCAACATCACAATCTGCCTCTGCCGAAAGGGGAAGGTCCTGCTCCCCTTGAAAAATAAACAATAGGATAGTTTTCTGCCATTTTAGTGAGAAGAAGTTGCCCAGCCAAGGGTCTGACAAACGCCGGAGATGGTAGAGGCAGTTGGGAGCAAACTGTCATGTTGGCTCAGCTCCCTGTGGAATTGCAGCTTAAATCTGCCTGAACCTTGTTCTTACAATGCTTTATCAGTCGAGGTCTTATTACTAAACCTTAGCTGTGGAGTTAGACTTGAGTTGCTTTAGTAAGTACATCTCTGTTAGAACAAAATCAGGATTGCCAATGGTTGTTCCTATGAGCACATGGCAGCACAGCTTAAAAAAGGCTTGTTTTGTATCTGCTGCTTGATGGAACGTCAGCCAAAGTAATTCTGTTACTTTGAAAGCTTAATATACAGTGAATACTAGGTCTGTTTCCCTAGAAAGCTGCTTAGCAATCCAAAGTGACAAAAACTGGGGAAGGGAAAAAAAGGCCAGCATGTCATTTATAAAAATGACATAGGCATCTTTTGGTGTTTTCCGTGATTATTCTGTGTTTTCCCTATATGGTTTGCTGTAACAAATTCTGAGAGTGTAATGATGATGTACAAATTGCGCACCCGGTCCTAGCAACAATGTCTTCTATGAGGATACCGTCTTCTGTCTCCCTGTTAGAGGAGGTCTTACTACAAGTGTCAGTGGTAGGACAACAGAACAGTAAATAAACATCTTATGATGCCAAAATCCTTTTGAAAAATGCTAGCAGCATAGTGGTATTTACTCTTCAAAGTCTAATCCATTATCTGGGAATGAAGAAAGGCAGCCTCTTGTAGTTAAAAAACCTATCAAACTCAATCACAAAATCAAATGAAAAGCTGTAATTCAAATGCAACATACTTCACAAGGTTACTTATTACTGCATTGAATAAGTAATTTAAAATAGTCTAAAATGAAAACCCAGATCCCATCTGCTTTTTGTCTTTTTCTGGTAACCAGTAAATCACAAATAGTCCCTCATTACTCAGTGGAGGGCTGTTCAATATTTCGTACTGAATTTCAGTTCACTTTATTTGTGGGGAGTTTGTTTATAGTGTACTATAACTAAGGGGAATTTCCAGATGGGAAAAGAGGAGTTAGAAGTTACAAAACTGGGCTCTGAGATTTTCTTCTAAGCTTTTTTTTTTTTCTGAGAAGGAAAAAACAAAACAACAACAGTTCCCTTCTACTGATGCTTTTTCATCTGGCTGTGTAGGTGGTATGTTGAAATAATAGTTTGATGGAGATTAAAGGAAGTGAGAGTGCTATGCCTCTTCTATCAGCAGGGGGAATCCCAGCCCTTTAAAGAGCATATGCAACTAGATATGAGTAGTGTTATTATAGGGTTCAAAAGAAAAAACAACCCAAGCAATTCCCTTCTCCTCAAACCTACTAAAAATTTCTAGTATGCGTAAAAGTGGGCCAGGTCCTTGGCTGGGGAGGTTTCTGCTAGCACTGACCTATGGTCACTGCCTGTGAGCTCTGAGTATCACAGGCTGTTTCATCGCGTTGCTCTGCTTTGAATCTAGTGAAGTCATGTTGGGCTAAAGCGTCCCTTGGGGAGAGGTGCCCAGTTTTGCTCCGGAGTCACAAAGAATGGAGACTCCACTAGCTCCCAGGTGTGCTTAGTCATTTTCCTAGATATTTTGTCCGAATTATCAAAGAATGTCCCTGAAACGCATCTCCTTTCATTCCAGTCTCAGCATGTCTGGACTCAGTGGAAGCCACCACATTCATCTATGCATAAGGGGTACACCTGCTTTATACATAAGGAACACACCTGTTTCACCCTTCTCACCTGAGTAAAGCAGTCTTCAGTTCTTGATATTTTCCTTCCATGTAGTTTTAAGGTACAAGAAAAAAAAAAGGCATAACTTCTGGAAGCCATTCTTAATAGGAACCCAGACACCTAATGCAACTCCCCGCCCTTCTGTTTAGCCACCTTCTAACCTACCATCTGTTTCCTCTCCTTAGAAATCATATTTTTAAGCCTCCCAGATCCCTAAATACCTTCAGCTGAGTGTCCACATGTGCCTAGTGCTAAGCAGTTAGGTATCTAATCCTGCTAGGGATTCAAAAACATGGTGAAACCATGGTCCATCTCCCCTGGGGGTCTCAGTACAGTAGACTTGCTTCGGGAGCATCTAACTCACACCAATAGATCCTTCCAGAAAATGCTGCTGCAGCCAGGACTTTCTTTTAAAATCCTAGTGTCATCTTTTTCTTTAATATATCATAGTCCAGCGGATCTAGTTCTTAACTTCTCAGCCCATGGTGGGGTACTCGTCTATGAGGCTCTAGGCTGTTCTGGAGAGTGGATGTAATGAAGAGAAAGGAGGTGGAAGAAGGTGACTTCTGTGCCTTTTCTACTGAAAGCAAATCAAATATATGGAAAATACAGTTAAGGTTCAGAAGGAAAATGACTGGGGAAGTGGCCTGGCAAATGGGGAACTTGGCTCTTAGAAGGAAGCTCCAATCCCTATTGCTGGGCTATTTTTGTCTTTTAACAGGCAACTATTTCAGATAAAACAGAGAAGCAGTCCTGACAGCTAGGCCCAAAACTCAACTCCTACCCATGTGCCCTGCCAAAGGTCACGCTAACAGCCAGACCTGTGCTGTGGGGCTAAATGGCTGCTGTGGTAGCTAGGAATGGAGGCAGAAAGTGCTTTTCGGACAAATATTTGTGCAATTAGTCCGCACACAGTCACAGTAGGCTGAAAGGTTGATGAACAATTTCATGTTGATGAATAAGGACTAAACCAATAGAAGACTGAAGAGCAGAGCGAGTTCTGACCCTCAAACAGGCAGGTGTTTGCTCTGGTCTGGGAGCAGCTGTAGGTAGTTTATGGTCTCCCTTTTTCAGATTTCCCTAAGGAATTGTGCACATCAGAAGTGAGCAGTGAACACAGGACAATAAGAGTGGCTTTACTGGGATGGACTAAAGCTCTGTCTAGCTTGAGATGCACTCTCCAGCAGTGGCTAAAAGTAGTGCCTAGGGAAAACTACTATAAGGGAGGAAGCATCTTTTTCCCAAAGCCTGTCCCTGACTTCAGGAGTTCACAGGTGTGGGACTGTTTCAGCATTGACCTTACTGTGCACAAACATGCAAAGGTAAAAACATTTCCCTACACATCTGCCTACACGTGACACTATATATATATATGTATACACACACACACTCACAGTTGCATTAATTCTTTAGGCTATAGTGCTGTACTGAGAGCGCATGCTATGGTCATTCATTTCTGTTTGAAATCTATCAGTTCTCCAGCTCTCACATCAATCACAGGATATCCTTTAGTGTTTGACAGGGCACTGTTTTAATCAGCGTTTCATGGTACAACATCCAACGTCTTTGAAAGATCTGAATCCATTACATCTGGGCCAGAATCATAAAGGCTGGCACTCGGTTTGGTAGATAAATGTTCTTGATCTTTGAAAGATGCATTTATCCTGTCTTTAACTCACAATTGTTTGCATCTGTCACTTCTGTTTGAATGTAGTTACCCACTTCATTTGCTTTACCCTTTTGGAGTATTGATACAGTACTAGCACTTTTTCAAACTGAAGCAGGAGAGAGATCATGTCATCTCTCATCTCTTTTAGAAATGCTAGTTACCCAGACTACTTATTCAAAATATTTATCCTTAGTATATGTGTTTTATCAGCTTCCTGAGATACTACTGAGCTAAAAAGTCCATCATCAACCCCATGTTACACATGTATATGATCTAGCTTCTTTCTGAATAGAGACAACAAATATTTAAGCACTGTACCTTTTCTACATTGCTATTAATTTTACTATCTCACCACAGTGATATTACTGTATTATTTCTAAGCTACTTTTGCTCCTAATAGATATTAGAACCCTATCTTTCTTTGCGCTATCTGTTCTGAATTGTTTCCAGGTGGTTTTAATTTCACTTACTCATTTCTTACACTTATTTACTTCTAGTTTATATTTATTGGCAGCCATTTATTGCTTTTACATTTCTAATAGATTGCTTTTCTATTTCACATTGCTTCCTTCACTTTGTCACTGAACCAGGATGAGATTTTCAGCCTGGTCTAATTGCACTCTTGACTGGGAAATCCTGACTTTTTGACCATCTGATAAATTCTCTGTAAAGAACTTTCAGTCAGATTTCTTGGCACATATTTTTCCTACCAATCCATCTGGCTAATAATTTTCTCTGAGTTAGAGAATTTGCACTTCTAGTGTTGCATATGTTTGCAGGTTGGGCAGCCAATGCTACAAATAATCAGGTCACGATGAAGATGTCTGCTCCTTACAGAGCAGCAAAATTTCTCTCCAGCAACTTGTTCATCACGATATGTTGTAATGAATGACTTCACCTTGGGTGCAATACCTGCTGGGTTAGAGAATTCACATGTATCATTTAAATGATATTTTTCTATTGGGTGCCTATATTTTTAGCGTATGTCCCCCACACTGAAGTCCCCTGTGCATACAGAACTTGTATGTCACAAAGTAGTTGAGCGTTTAATAGACAATGAGTTCAAGGAATAACTCATCCTGGTTCCTGTCTTTCTGACTGTATTTGATGATCTGTAGCAGGTCATTTTCCAGGTATTCTTCCTCTTCCGCTCAGTATCTTGTAGATCTGACTTAGCAGCAACTCTTAAGCTGAAAGTGATGGTATAGAGAACCACTATCTTACTCGTTACCCAGTCTGCTTTCCCTAACCAACAGTTTTATTACCCCCATCAGGCATGTCATCTCACCAGGTTTCAGAGGCATCAATTACATCATATTCTTTCACATGTAATATAACTTCCTGTCCCTCTTGTTTTTTATTGCGCTTCCTAGCACTGAGATATAAATGACTAGCTGTTCTCATTTTTTCTCATTCTATCTTGCTGAATTACTCTCTGCATGCTGAATCGCATGGCATTCACTTTCTCAGCACTGTCCTTGGTGTTATTAGTCTAAGCTGTCCTGTATTGGCTTCCCCTGAAAATAGGTAGTATCTACATGCTACAGTTGTCTTTGTTCCATTCCTGAAGTCACTCCTCTTCCTCAAGAACAAGACACAAGCAAAAACGAACCTAGCTGCCTCATATCTGTTGCATTGAGCACCTACGGGTTATTCCCAAGTTGTTCTGCTTTGCTTTGACACATCAGAATAAAAACTAGCAGGCAAAAACACCTCTTCCTTTGGGGTTTAACTGTTATTTCATGTCAGCTCTAGCCAGATGAAAAGAAAGAAAGACCTGAACCCCTATGGGAAAATACCGAATATTAAGAAGTTTCAAGATAATTTTTTTGAATTTTTTTTGCTGATCAATTATTTTGAATTTTGTTTCAAGATCAGTTTTGTTGATAGTGGATATATTCACATGAATATCTGTAGATATTCATATGAATAGTCACGTGAGACTGACTCTAAACCACTTGTGCATCACATAACTTACAGTAATAAAAAATGAAACATCATCTATCTATAAGATCTGGGTCAAGGGCAGGTGCTTGTGAGACAAGTTCCGGTGGTGAGAGTGTGTTTTAAGATGGAGAAAAGGATGAGAGTGAGACAGTAACAGCGAGTGAATATGTATCTGAGAAAGGAAGAAACCTCTTGAGGCAGACAGCCTCGCACTTTAGGACCTGCTGCAGTACTTGGGCAGGTCCATGCAGTGCCCTGCAGCATGGAGGCAGGGAGCTGTCAGGAGCTCTGAGCTAGCTAGTGTGCTGAGGAAGAGCTCCCTGCTCTTAAGAGGGATAAAGCTCTTAAGAGATAAGTGTGGTGAATAAGGCATGGCAATACCATGAGGAACATAAAAATCATAGACCAGATACAGACATCTGAATAAAGGTAGAGGGCTTACCCAGGCAGGTGGCTGCTGCTGCATAGCCTGATCCAGGGTACCGGTGCTGCGCAGGGTAGTATGAAGAAAGGAGAATGGAGCTTCTTTGGAGCAGTAAGGGACATAAGGATGGAAAAGAGTCATCATTATCTCAGTTCTTGAAAGTGAGGACAAGACTTGCAGGTATTATATTCTGAGAAGGCACAAAAAGAAAAAGGAAGAGTGGGCTGCTGCAGTGAGGGTAAGGAGATTTCTTTAGCGTTGGCATTTTGGATAGGCAGTTGGGGGGAAGAATTTGTGATACTGTACGTGGGGAAAGTGAAGAAGGTGTGGGCAGGAGATTTAACTGTGAGCACAATGAGAAATGCCCCAGAGCTGGATGATGCAATAAGAAAAGGCAGAAAGAACTGAAGCTGGCTGCAGAGACAGAGTAAGAAGTAGGGAGAAGAAAAGGAGAGTGGATTTGTCAGGGAGGTGAAGCTGGAATGGAAATGGATTGAAAAGAAAGGTTTATTGTAGGAAGAAGAGTCTTTCAGATGGTTGTGGGACATGTAGGAGCTCACAGTTGCAGAGATATCAGGCTAACAGTATAGATTAAAATATCCTTCTCACAAAACAGATTACTGTAATAAGGAATAGGGACGAGTTTGTCAGGGAAGGGACTAGCAAATGGTGATGCTGCCTTTGTGGGTAAGGCCTGCAGAGATGACTTGTGGAACAGATAGCAAGGGAATAATGTTCAGCTCCAGGAGCAGGTCAGGCTGAAGATTCACCAGAGAGGAGTCCACTGGACCCACAACCAGGTTTGTTAGCTTGTTCTCAGAGATGAAAGGGATAAGGAGAAGGAGGCAGAGGCTCAGGAGTAGAAGGTGGGCAAATGAGCAGGCAGTATCAGTTGTCCTGAGAGGTGAAACATGAAACCGCCCTTTTTCTGAAATGACACTTGGCTACAAGAGAGCTGAGAAGGACAGCCCCAAACAGCTCAAACAAGTGAGGAGAGTGACTGGATAGTTACTCTGAAGCTACTCGGAACTCTTAAGGGTTAAGGAAAAAAACCAAGAGAAGAGAGATTTGCAGAAGCTGTCAGAGGAGAGAATGATCAGCTCAGCTGAGGAGAGGGGACAGTGCAAGGAAAGTAAAAAGGGACATTGGCAGACTATGTAGAAGACCCTTTCTGGCTCAAGGGAGGCAAGAAGCTTTGGGGGGAGTGGAGAGAGCAGAGCTCTGAGAGAAGAGGCCCTTGGAGAAGATGTTTATAGATATGACAAGTCAACAGCCCAGGGAATTCAGAGGTTTAGGGGCTGTACTTAGAGAGGTGTGTGGCCCCAGGCAAAATCCTTCATACAAAGTCTCTGTTGCCCGTGTGTGTCTGCTCAGTGGGAAAAGCTGACGAATTGCTGTTTCACCTAGGGATCCTACAGTTTAGGGCTGTGCAGGGACTCTGGATGTAAGAATAAGCATTCTTGAAGAGAACGTGCTTCTACCCACTTTTCTTAACAAAGTTAGGAGCGTTACATAGACCTTTTTCACTAGAAAGGGAAAATCTCTGTAAGCGGTCTCTTCAACCGGGCGCAAGCTAGGAGGGCATCTAGTGATGGCTGGGAGTATTGCGAGGTTTTGTGTCAGTCACTTTGGGTTGGTGTCGCTGTGGTGCTTTCCCATCGACTCAGAAAATGTCCTGGAAGCATGATATAAACTGTCTCTGTATGCATCAAAACTGCCCTTTTTTTTAACCACTCACAGCCTATGAATAATTCATGCAACATATGAGGGGTTTCAAAATGAAAATAATGTTTTTTAGGTCCTTTCTGACTGTCTAGATGACTGGGAAAAGAGTAAATCACTGAGAAAACATATGCCAGAGGGGAACCAAACTGCCTGACCATCTGTTTCTCTGTCCCCAGGCAGGACCTCCTGGCTGGTTGAGCAACCTGCTAGGTGTACCCCACAGTAGGCATCGTAACTGCTACAGCCAGGGCTGTCACAACCTGGCCATCTAGCCAAGGTCACTAAGCCAAAGTCAAAAAGGCCACACAAAAGGTGACCTGAATGCAGCCCATTGACTGATTCTGACAGAAAAGATAATTTTCACTTCTTAACCTGGGGCTCATGGATAAGTATTCCAGCCTCTCTCTTGGATGCAGGCCTTTTCTTTCCTCATGGACACATACCTGGTTTCACTTGTTTGAAGTATAGAGCCTAGAAACCAAAAGCTACAGGAGCATGACTCTGCTTGGAAAGCCACAGGGAAAGAAGCCTCATGCTGAGCCAGAAGCAGCTCGACAGAGCTACCTGCTGCTGATAGCAGGCTGCTTTTAATTTTCTACTTGGCTATTTATTAAAGAGACCCTGCAGCTGTGGTGAGGAGCCTGTGCACGCTCTCTGCGTGTGAGCATTTAGCCAGCACTCATTTACATTTTGCCTGTTTTATGCTAGGCTGGCTGCCTCCGTAAATATCTTCAAATGCTTGTTACCCATGCAGAGCTCTTCTTGTTCTTGCATGACTGAAGGGAACTCACGCCTTTTCACACAGAGGAGTCAGAGGTGGTACAGAAAGGCTGTCACAATTTAGTGATCTGAAAGGAACCTTTCAAAGCTTATGCAATCAGGGAGAAATTCTTTTTTTTCTGGGTCACTCTTGTAAAACTATTCCAGTTACTCAGGGGTAGAGAAAATTATTAGAGTTTAAAAGAGGCAAATTCAGACATGCCTCAGCTGTTGCAGGCTGCACATCCAGCCTCTTTGCTCTTAGAAGGAATTTAGCTGTTTCCTCATTGAAAAAATAACATGACTGAAATGGAGTGCGTTTGAATAATAAAGAGAACCAGTCCTGGCCCCATTGCGTCTTACAAGCAAGACTCAGCCTGTAACATGTGGCTTCAAAGTATCTCGTAGCTCTAACTGATAGATAATTTTTGATCCAAACCCCTCAGACAAGAGGAATGTGCCAGGCTGACACTACATAATGCTGGTCCTGCAAAACTGGCATCATCCTCTGGACATGTCCTCTGAGTAAGCTGACAGGCACTTGACAAATCTTCTGCCATGGTATGTCCGGAAGAAGCCACCATGGTAGGACAGGAAGCAATCTCTCTCTCATCTACTGTTGGCCAAGGGAGCAGTGAACTGCATACTCCCAGTGAAGTGACTCTTAGATCTCTACAGAACATGAAGTCCCCACTAGACACTGTGGACGCTTTCTAGCATGGTCTGAGTGCTATAGCTATAACAAAGAATAACAAGAATTCCTGTATAAAATGGACTATGAAAGGCTGCAGATATCTTTGCTACCATCTGAGGTGGCCTGTGAGTTAACTAGACCCGCACACATCGCTCCATTCTCACTGAGGCTTCAAATCTCCCCCCTGCTCCGCTCCCCAGAGTAAGGACTATTCTCTTGGCTATATGCCTTTGAATGGCCCTAGGGTTGGAAACAGCTCAGTCCTGGCAAGGAAAATGTCTGAGACACGTTGGGGACAACAGACAAAGCCCGGGAGTCCAATGTGAATGTGAGACTGCAAAAGTGGGATGTGCTGATATGTTTCATTTGGCCCCTTTGTTACTTCTGAGCCAATGATGAGAAGAAAGTTGGGAAGGGCATTGCCAGCATTTAGACTTTAAGGCCATTTGTCTTTCTCCCCTGCCACTTTGAAAATGATAGATAACACTCAGATTCACCGCTTGGGCTGTTCACTTTTTTGTTAGAAATTTGGAGAACACCTAAAGATAATGAACACAATCTTAAAAAACCTGTCAATGAACCTAGGAGGTCACTTTAAGCTGCCATTAAAAGGCTTTTGGACAGATGTTCAGTACTCCCTGGAGAACAGTAGCTCCATCTGAGGGATTGGCACTGGTTGTATTAAAAATGTAGGCTGACAGGGACTGTATTGCCATGACTGGAGATTGTTCCTGTGGCCCAGGGACAACCTTAGCATCAAAGCAATCCATTGTCTTTCTATGATCTGTCCAAGAATTTTCTGCACAGAGCTGGCAGGTGCTCTCATTCCCCCCAAGATTTTACAGACTTTGTTTTCCCCTGTTCAAATGAGAGATTATCCCAAAGCCAAAAAACCTATCTCCTGCATCCCAAACGCAAAGCTATTATTCAAGGTGCTTTCTGGGTATAAACTCTCTGGAGCAGTGACATTTAGGAGGCTATGGATCAGCTACTTTGCAATGTCATGAAAATTTCATGCTCACTTGGCAAGGAAGTCGGTGAGTAAGGCAAATGAGCTCTTATGCTATCTCCCTGACCTGGATACAAACATAGAGAGTTTCAGATTACTGCTGGGGTTGTGCAGCTCAGAGAGAGAGATCCAACTGCATTTAGGCTTTCAATATCCAAGGAGACTGAGCTTTCAGATGCCCAGCACCCTTAGGCATTTTTGAAAATCTCAGCCTTGGTGCCCCTAAAATATACCAGCCTTACAAAAGAATTATTGGTTTCTAAATGCAAAGGTATAAGTCATGCGCAGAGCATCCACCAGAAAGTAACTTTATTGCTGAGATGGAGGACTAACTCCTGTCTCTGTTTACGCTGCAGCTAGTATTACTGTGGGTTTTGTCTGGTCTGCAAAGTGGCTGGAGGGTGATAGACAAATAGAAAGAAAGAAAACGTGTTAGCTAGTTGCTACAGTTTTAGGTTACAAAAGAAGCCAAGAGCAGGTAAAGTCAGGAAAAAGAAAGAAGAAAAAAGTCAGTAGACCTTGTGGATAAATTTAGCTGTAGTAGAACCGATTGCTACAGAGGCTTTTGAATTGCTTACAATTTTGTTACCTAGTTTGTTATACTTTGCCACTTTGTTGACTGCAGTCCCTGCCTCTAATCCAGACTGTCCCACTCCCACACTTTTCTGAAAGCCATCCATATGAGTTCATTTACATCATAAATCTTTCCTGCTTCTTTGATGTGCTCCTGCCAGCCCAGGGGTATTGCAGCCTTGAGCTGAAGGACTTGTACCAGGTTTCACCAGATGATGTCACGCTAGTCCTGCGGATACCCCGCAGCAGGGAGCTTATCTCCCAGCCACAGACACTGCAGCGTAGGTTGCCTTTCGCCTTGCTGCATTAATGGTTTATCAAGCTCTCATTTTTGTACCAATCGTGCAGTACAGAAGGTACCATTAAGGCTTTAAAATTTAATGAGCTCTAATAAAATCTCTTCCTCTGATATACAACCTAAGCAAAGGTTATGTTGCAGGAAAGTCACATTTCTGGTAGCATTTGTATATGCTTTTACATCTTTCCCTCCTGTCTGTTCTAACTGAGCATTCTCAACTGCTTAAACAGCATTTCTGCAGCTTTATGCAGTTACTGCAGACTAACTCCAAAAAGGCAGGTAAGTATCTAATTTCCATTTTGAACAGACAACTAACACCTGGGCCCCTGCTCCACCAAGCTATAGTGCTTACATTTCTGACATGCTAATTTATGCAAAACAGCCTAAATCTTGGCTTGGCTGAGATCATCTTGCCTAAATCCTGCTCAATTCTCAGATGACTTTCTAGCCCATGGAAACAAATGGGAAGCCCTTCTTTCCTGGCATGACTAAGGTTTCACACTCTAAATTAACACAGCATGTGAAGCCATATAAACGGCCATGTCCCATAAGCTTTCTCAGAGCATAGGTACCTCGCACAGAAAACTTATGCCACTAGTTTCAGCCCTCTCCTGGGCTGTAGGAAATCTAGGTTTGCATCTCCATTTCCCATGCTTTATGCAGCACCTTCCATGTTCTGAAGGAGTTCTATGAGCATCCAACTGGGAGAGCCTCTGGGATGCAGTCTCGAACTCTCTTGCTGAAGCAGTTCCATGTTCTATAAATAATTGAACATTCACTGAACCAGAGGGAAGAAGTGGAAGATGGACTCTCTAGCCGTGTGGTTAGACCATTCGTGTGTGTGATGTGGGAAAGTCAAGTTAGAAGTTCCTGCTCCAGTAATCAGCTAACTGACTGCACAACCTGGAAAAGCTTTAATAAGAGAGGCTGAGAGTCCCCTTCTTGAAACTATCCAGAGCCTGCTAGTTTGGACATTTCCCTGGAACAAGGGAAAAAGAAATCAAGAGCTATCTGCAAAACCTATGAGGATCTTAACTCCTGATATAAGGCTGAGATATCTCTGTGGGAAAAAGCTGAGCTACCTCACGTAAAACCTAAAACACAAGAGCTGGGTTGGAAGGTCCTTGTAGCTCCGTATCCTGTCTCTGGCCTTGGCTGAAGGCAGATGCTAGTAAAAGAGTGGAAGCACAGGGTAAATCTTTAATGATACCTCTCAAGGACACACACCCAGCCATTAGAAGTGGTGACTTTCCCAAGTGAACATAAGCATCTGATCACCTCTCCTTGCATCCTCCACTGGCTATTTTAGTGCCTTACCCAGTTATCCCATTTCTTAGGATCTTAAGTCCCTTATTTTCCTTACAGGCTATGGAGGAAGCCTGGACATCTGACTCGGAGCTGGGAGAGCCACTGGATGGCTGTTTTCCTCAGAGCTGGGCATAGCGGCTTGCCTGTAGATTTACTGTCATACAGCACCAAGCACTGTGCATGTCTGAAACCCATAAGCTTTACTGTAACGCAAGTGCGACTGCTGGTGTTGTGTTTCACCAGCATAAGTGACATCAGCCTCTACTGTTTTTCACTTGATGCTTTTCTTTAATGATACGGTTGTGCAGTGCAGTCTGGGATGATTTTTTCAGTCTCAGTTTGTGTTTGCTTATTTTGCAGAAGGAAAGGAGAGAAGAAAAAGTGTTTTTATAAAAAGATCCACTCAACATGTAGTAGTTAACTTCCATGCACCATCAAAGGATCTCTTAATTCCCCAGTTTTAAAATGGAGGCAAGGTGAGGTGAGAGAGGCAATTTCTTCTATCAGTCCTCCCTGGAATATTTGCAAAGAAAGGCAAGCATCCAGGCCTTGGCTGATCTGAAAAAGAAAACTCCAAGCTAAGTTTAGCAGCTTCTATTTCAGATCTAAAGAATCATGGGAGGATCTGAATTTGTCCAGATGTGTTGAGCTAATGAAAAATATTCCTCTGCAGACTTTTCCCACAGGATAGCCTTAGATCACCTTGGCTAGTAGTGAGGCTCAGCTGAAGTAAGGGGAGTCCCACTGATGTTAAAACTCTATAATATAGAGAAGATCAGGGCTCTCATATAGGCCCCTCATTAGACAGGTTAAGGACCTTTAAGCACGTTTACTGTTCTACTGACTTCAAGTCAAGCTCTCTGCTTAACATGTCCAACACATTAAAAGGTAAAGTGACTTGGTTTTGGAAGCCCTGGAGATTTCAGGGGGAAGTTATTTGACCTCCTTGTGTCTCAATCCATCCAGAAAATGAGAGTGAAAAACAAACAGCACTTCATTAAAAGAGAAATAGATAGTGTGACTGACCTGTGCTTGCCTTGGTAAATAAATTACAAAGCCATAAAACTGCTTGAGAAGCTGCTTTGTCCATTTGAAACAACACCCACTTTAGACCCTGTCTAAAAGCATCACGCTGGGGGTGACACAGAGTAATTGCCAAGGAGCTGTTATCATTATCTACCTGTCAAGCACCCATACGTTCTCCCCGGGCTTGTGTCTGAACTGAGGAGAAAGTACAAACTGGTGATCGGAGGTCCCAGTAAACACCAAGAGGGATGGATTTTCCCATGAGCTTTCCCAGCTGTTCTTTCCACAAAAAAGTGTCCGAGGCCTAAATTTATTCCTGCATCCTTCTCTATACCCAAAGGACTTGCCTTGATAGTTTGGCTACCCTGGGCATGTAGATGCTGCTGCGATCAATGCTGCTTTCCAGGATGCCAGGTATTTCTTTGGTATGTATAGGGGTTTGTGGGGCTTGGCTTGAGTCAGGAGCAAAAAAGGCAAGGACTGCTGGAAGACGTGTCAAAGGAGTGATCTGGTATCCCAAACATTGGAACAATCAGCCAACCAAGCAAAGTTTGGTGTTAATACAAGTCCCTTAAAGCAAGTCAGTGATGTGCCTCTATTTCTGCACCAAATCTGAATGCAGGGTGGAAAATTCCCATGGATACAAAAGCAAAGTGTGTCTTTAGAGATGTATTTGCAGGGAGTTCCAGGGAAAGTTAAAAGTATCTCTAGTACATATGGATGACATCCTGGCTCTTGACAGAAATGGGAAAATCCTTCCATGGATTTCTGGAAGTCCAAGAATTCAACATAGGCTTTTGCAGTAGATTTTACTATACCACCTCAATTATTTCATCCCTATTTTGTTCTATAGGGTGTTGCCATAAGACATCTGTCTGACACTGACATCATTTCCTAGAAGATATCAGATGATGATTTATACCAATATAACAGGATTCAAAGTATGGAAAGTCTCCATATATCATGTGGCTAGATGAAGCATGATCCCCTACCGCAGTGCTACTTCAAAAGCAAACCAGACGCACAAGATCCAATCAAATATAACAAGATTCAGCCCCCTTTCCAGTACTGGACAGATTACTTGCCCGTGACCTGAAACTTTAATCTTGCCCAACTCCAGTCTTGCCCTCATACCTCAATAGCCTCTTCTGTTTTGGGGAACACAATCTGCTAATTAGTAACCCAGCCATGGGTCTCATGAATGGCTGATCAGTGGCCTGAACATTGTAAGCTGCGTTAACAAGTGTGTATCTGTGCTGTGTTTCATAGACATGTAGGATAGAAATAGGAGGTTGCCTCCTGCATGTAAACAGAAGCCTTCCCAGCAGATCATGATGCCTTTGAGGAGAAGATGAAAAACAGCTTTTCAGTGGCTGCAAAAGCAGTGCTTAACTAACATGGAACTGGCAAAGAGTGATACTGCTTTTTTGCACAGCCTTCCAACGCTGGTACACCTTTAAGGTCTTGCTTAATTAAAAAGAAGCAAGAAAAAAACCCAAACCACAACAAGCACTACATTTTATTGCTCTCCCTATGTTTAACAAAGTCCTAAAGATCTGAAAACTGTAGAAGCAATCCCTAAGCATGGCAGACCAGAGCTTATGGGCTGTATTCAGTCCGTTGTAGCCACTGGACATTGGCAACTGCTGTAGCATACGACTTTAAGAGATCTGTGAGTGTTTCAGGTCACTTATTATCCAGGACGGAAAGGCTTTGGTTCAGTGAGTGCAGAAAAGTACCTGTGGCACTTACGTTAGGTACCCAAATGCCCTTTGTCTCAAGCAGGAGTAGTGATTTTGTGTGTCTTGTCAGCTCTTCCCTCTTCTGCCTAGCTGTGTGAAAAGCTCCATCACCATCAGACATTGTAGGATGAGGATGGAGTTTTGTCTCTGTTTTAAAATAGCTAAGCAGCTGTATTGCATCTCCGAGTGAGCTGCGTTTGAACAGCAGCTAAAGTCGTAAACTCTGCTAGGTGGGATCCTTTAAGAAGATTCACAGTTATTATTGGATTTTACTATTTAGCATTGCATAATGTTGTTCATCTTGAGGCAGAGATTTATTGAGAGAGATGCAGTAAAAGCACAGCACTCCAGAGAGGGTCAATTGTATTTACATGATATAAATATTCTATTACATACAATACAGAGAAAGGAGCTGTTTGCTCAGGATAAGCTAAAACATTTCACTGGTTTACTGTTATGGAAATTCTTCCCAGACCAGACCTTGTGAGCTTTTGTTCAGCAAGGTGTCTTGATGCTATCGGTAACAGCAACATACCTGCAAATATCTTAGAGATATAAACTTCCTTGGCTAAGCCACCCCAGGACCCCTTGGAGTTACCCAGACTAGCACGTGCCATTTTGCAGCTAGAGTGTTTTGAGCAATCTGGATGACTTTATGGGCAGATTTCCTCAGAGTCATTCACGCTGAGCTGTATTTAACTAATGGAATATTTTGGAGAGTAAGAGGCCATTCCAGAACTGGTAGTAACTTGGAAATGTTGCATACAGTTAAGATCTGCACACTCCAGTGATATAGTTAATGCAGTTAAAATCAATGGGCTGTGCTAATTTACCCCAGCTGAAGCCCTCTGTGTCCACCTTTCACATGGCTTTTTAGTATTTCCTTTGAACTGCATTAATTCTAACACTTAATTGCAAACAGACTGATGGATCAGTTAAAGAAAAATCAACCTTAAATGGTCAAGGATTTAACCTGTCCTGTCTCTATTACTCCTGCTCATATCCTTCAGACCAGTTATTTGCACATGTTAAAATCTAATTTGAGTTGTTCATCACGTAGAACTAGGTACGTTTTTTTTTTTTTTTTTAATGAGAGATGTAACTTCAGGGCACTATTAAATTCTAATTAAAAATCAGTCAAAAGCACCCTTCTCTTAGTGTTTGCGCCTGCAGCAACACTTCCACTGTGATATCAAAAGCTCAGTTCATTACTTCTTAATTAATTTTGCCTTGAGAAGCTGTAAGTTCTCAGAGGACTTGTTGGATTTTCAGAGCCTTGTCTACATGGTGTTGGCTTGTATGCAGCAACCGCAGCTAAATGACATTTAGATCAGGAATTCTTACCCATGTAATCCAATTTGATACAATGGCTTCCTCTAGCCAACTTTCTGGAATCTGAAAGACCCTTAAACCTCACAACACAGGGGATCTCCTGCCTGGAGCTACTGATCTTGTAGGGATTTTCCCATCTTCCTATTCCTAGTGTATATTTTTTGGAGTTGAAAAGTTTGGTATATAGGTTGTTTGGGGTTTTGCGGGGTGAAAAAAATTGTGATGAATAAGAAACTAGACTTGTCCTTGGCTCCCGGGAAGTCTTGTTTTCAAAACCTTGAGTTGGACAAGATTTCTTGCCCTGTCAGAAATCTGTGTAGTGGCTGAAGATGTGCACGTTCATTTTCAAGGTAGTAGTTCTGCCTTCATGATCTCCCATTACAAATGATTCATTTCCTCACTTGGCCTGGTTGTATGTGCACGTGTGTGAGGGTGGTAAGCCAGGGTCTAACCAGTGCAGTGAAACAAAGAAAGGAAGAGAAGGGAAAGGGGTGGAGAGGAATAATTTACCTAGTCCCCAGGGAACATTTTTATTTGGTCTAGGGCATTTTTTCTTGAATAGTTTTTGAGATGAATGGAGCACAAAGGGACCAATGGTGGCTTGAACATCCGAGTACTCTCCAAGCCCCACAAGATGGGTTTGACAGGAGAGCATGAACCAAACTTTCACATGTCCCTCCGAGCTGGGTTGAGAGGAATTTCTGTAGCTGGTCTGCAAGCCAGAGGGACCTGGATGGTTTAAATTTCATTACAGACCTTTGTGTTAGATCTGGTTTGCACAAGTAGACCCTGTTAATTATCAAAGGCAGTAGTTCAAATCTACCTTCATGTATATCCAAGTCTTCTTGCTGCAAGGCACAGAGTCTTGTTGCTGAGGGAACCATGAATGAAAAGAGTAGAAATGGGGAAGGGGAAAGGCTTAAAATAAGGTTTTCATGCCATGTCAGCTTTATGATTTCCTCTTGGAAAAAGTGTGCAGAGGAAGAGGAAAAATTAACAGTACAAGAAACCTTGGCCAGTGGGTAGGAGCAAGGCATTTTGGACTCTGGGGAAAGATGGTACGTCCCTCCACATTATAGTCCCCCCTCTTTTCCCCAAGGTATTCTGTTCTGTTCTTCAGCAACATTTAGATAAAACTTGCCTTTCCCTTTCTCAGATCCTGATTTGGAGGCAGAACAGTGGCTGGATATTTTGTTCCTCCTCCTCCTCTCTGCTGGGGATAGAGAGGGTGCGATGCAAGAGAACAGACTGGGCATCCAAGGGGGACCAGATATGAATTATATACTCCTCTTTCTCTTCTTGGAGCCAGTCCACACTGTGGTGCCAACAGAAACAGATCTTAGTGCTTGGCCAGCTCCTGATTCACATACAAGCTGCTTCCTTTTTCCCAGAGCCACTTGTACAGCAGGCTGCAACAATGGATTGCTGTCTTCACAAGGCTCAGCTGGTCTCATTTACGTGTTGCTGATGCGGGGAGAGGTTGAAAATCAATCCCAAATCTGGTCCATGTGCTTGCTATGTCATACAGCTTCAACATCCACTAGCTACTGGTTGAACTGAGCCTCCTTTCAGAGACAAGAGAGATGCAGCCCAGCCTGGGCCAGGGAGAACAGATTTTACTTCTTGCTGTCCTCAGCTGCAAAGAGTCAAACCCTCAACCTGATTGCTGCTGTAGTTGTAAGAATATGCTAAGGTAGTTGGTACCCTTAGATTCTGACAAGCGGTATGCCAACATTATCAGGTTGAAAAGAAGTTTGTTTGATTTTGTCAACTTTATATCACCGAAGGGCAGTCGACCTGACCCTAATGTACCCCAGGTATGCCTTCATTCAAATATCATGGACCACAGGGACTGTGGAGCTTGGATGGGAAAATACAAAGGGGGAAGAGCATGAGTTCTTACCTGAGATGTAGGAACAAAGCTGATCTGGCAGAAGCTTGCTGAAGGGCCTCTAAAATATTAGCCCTTGCACCACTCCACATAGTCCCCCATCCCCTCTATGACAACAGAGCTGGATGAACTGTGGTGTGGGGCCCAGGATTTGGCCCATGCCCAGCATGCCAGGGATGGTAGGCACTCTCGCTGGACTAGGAGGTCAAAGACTAGTCTCTATCAGTCCAATTGGAAGTGACAGCGTGGTGAGAGATGACATGGAGGCAAAAGTACAGCACAAGACTCTGCCAAGGGCATGGTGTTACAGAGACAGCATCTTGCGTGGGAAACAGGGATGCCCTTTCCTACGCCATAGGGCAGGGAGGAACCTTTCTCCTCATGTACTCTGGGATTTTGCAGCTGCCAGTAATAAGATTATAAGGGGGTGCATGGAACAGGAGGGGACAGGGAGTGAAGGGCCCATTGGCTGTGTAGCAAAATGAACCGCAGGGCTATTGCACAGGCACTAAGGGAGGAGAATCTGACTTACACTTGGTATGCACAAATAGGCTGACTTACTGTCCTTGTGCCTTCCCAAACTGATTGTTTGCCTCCTGCACTTAGTGCTCATGAAAGGGGAAGTATTGTCTGCTCAGGCAACCTTGGAAGTTATTTAGATCTTGCCAGAATTTTGGGAGGGGAAGTGACAAGGCTACAGGCTAATTTTAACAGGAATCCCCTATATTTTTGAACCTTCTCCCTCTTCTTTTTTGGTTGAGAACACCTGGCTACAAGGTCCTAGCTGCAAAGTGTAAGATCTCCTGGCAGGGAAAGCAAGTCACTTGTGAAAGACTTCCTAAGGGAAATGCTTACATCTAGTGAGTTTTAGGATACATCAAGGCACTGGAAAATGTACAAAAAGGAAGAATTCTTCTGTTGGACAGAGGATGGCTTGGGTAAGATAAGCGATCTTGTCTGGCTCTCAGAGTCTATCTATTTACTTATACTACATTGCACTGAGTGAGGGTACATTGGCTTCCTTCCAGCATGCAGCCCCCTCTCTTGCATCTAGGCAGAAAGCCATCAAAGAGACTGAGCCCAGCTGCAGAGCAGAGAGCACAAGTGGTCCTTCTCCCTCACGTCTTGGTCTCCTTGCACCCCCTCTCCTTCTCTCACCTCCCTACCACCCTACCACCCCCTTTCTCCAACTGGCATCAAGCAGAGCGTGACCCTTGGAGTACGTGCCTGTGACCACCCTGCCTTGAAGCCATATCAATGCCGTGCACTTTGTGCTCCAGGATTACTGGGAGTAAGTTTCCAAGGAATTCATTTGTCATTGCATGCAAAATAAATGGAGGCTGATAAAGATCTACATTCTGCTTCCATAAAAACCTATAGATGCTGTATCTGGTGTCTAAATAGTTTCTCACAAGAACGCATAAGTCACTCATTCTTCTCCATAAAAGCCGGAAAAGACTGCCTGGATCAGCTGTTGTAGTTAATGTTTGGGAGGGAGGCCTTTGCGCTTTCATTATCAGCAGTCACCATGAAGTGTTGGACAGGGAGGGCTCAGCGGCACAGCAGGAAAAGGGTTTCATATCTGGAAATAATCTTGCAGAAGTCTCTCCTAAGGCTGGAATTCTTGGCAGGAGCCTTTCATCTGAATCCCCTGAGAGGGCAAGGCAACAGGCTCTCGTCTTTTGGTAAAGCCTGGCAGTTTTTACACATTTTACTGTACTTTTTTTAAAAAGCATTTCCGATTTTTTTTAAACTCCAAGTGACAGGAACCGTAAAAATAATAAATACATCTAGCCCTTCTTTATGATGAACATAAAGCAGCATATTTCACAAGTGGCATCTTGGATATTCTTCCTAGGGACAGGTCTGGCTCACATCTCCAGAGTACCTGAAAATCAGAGCTTTAGATGCCCAGTTTCCGCTCAAGTCAGTGTGGTTTAGTTAGCCACTTAAATAGCTTTTCAAATCAAGCCTGTGCTGCCTTGATATGTTAATACATTCGGCGTCACAGAATCTCTATGAAGCAAGGCTGTATTTCAAGGTTTGGGGAACACAGAAAGAGTAACTGAGGGCTACATTTTCTGAAGAGCTTGGAGTGAATCACAGCAGTTTGAAAATCCAGCCTGTGCAATTTGTCCAGACTTCTAGAGAGGGTCTGGAGGTAAAACTCATATCTCTACCCTCACAGCTTGGACTTCACAGGGCCAAGTAGGCATCAGCTAGAGCTTGTTAGTTCCAGTAGTCTTTTCATTTTCTATTGTTACATGTATTTTTTTCTATTATAAAATTGTCAGGAGTTGGGGAGGGTTGGGTGGAAAAGATTTGCGTGCTTCAAATAGGGCTTCACAAAAGGGCTATAAACAATCCCACAGAACACCCAAGATAACATTGTCATCCATGATATTAGTAACGTGCCCAAAATGGAACGCATTCTTGCTGAGAAACTCTCCGGTTGCTGTTTTGTTTGCTCCTTAATAAGAGTTAATAAACAAAACTGTTCGGGTTAATTTTATCATGTGTACCGTGAGTTGCTAAGTAACACGGCTCCACTCTGCCTGAAGTCTGTGTAGTGAGACAACCGAGAGAGACGTTAAAGTGCTATAAAACAAATGGGATGGATCTCATTATAGTGTACCAGACCCTGGTTTGATGTTTGGAGCATGGATTTTTTTCTTTTTTTCTTTGTCTTAAGTAGAGAAAAAGTAAATATACAGAGTCCATCTGGCTTATGAAGAAAAGGCTTTGCTTTTCCCAGGTGGGGACATCGTGTGGCTCTTACTGGGAGAAGATGCCTGCAGATTTCTGCCTTTTGCTGAAGTCAATGCTGGGCTTGGGGTAATGTGCAGCAGGACGGCAGACAACAAAGGGGCAAAGTGGGGAAATTGCCTCTGCTGTCACAAGGTCAGGGAGATTTATGGCTGAGGTTTATGATCAGAAACAGGCTGAGGGCTAGATGTCTCTGGAAGGGCCTACATGGCAGCCCATCATACCAGGGAAACCACACAACAGCATGTGTGTGGTGCTACTGGGGTCTACCACCCTGTTAGACGTCCCTGCTGCTTTCCCAAGAAATATCCACCCTCAGGCAGGTAGGAAGGGAGTTCAGTCACTAATCAGGCTGACAGAAGGCAAGTCCGATTAGACAAGTCTTCAGGAGCAGGGCTGGCAGAAGGGAAAAGCTATACTAAGTGGTGACCGCATGTGACACTCAGAGAAGGAACTATCTCTCTTTGAGGGATAGACAGTGATTTTGGCACAGCTCTCAAAAAAATGATCATCTCTTCAAAATGACAACTATCACTTTAATATGAATATAAATTGAGGATTATTTCCTGGAGAGAGCTACAAAAAGAGGTACTATGCATAAGTATTAAGTATTATAAGTATACCAGGAGCAACCAGCAGACAAGAAGACACCTATCTGAACGCAATAAAGATGGAGCATGTTTCTGGGCTGGGAACTACCAGGAAACACTCTCTTAAAGGTTTTATCAGGTCTTTTTGGTTTCATTTACAAATGTTCAGTCTTTGAAGAAAGTCTAATTTGAAGATGAGGATTTCTATATTTCAAAGGGACGTTAATCAGCCGCGGAGTTTGTCTTTGCCTCCGTCCCTTTCTAAGACAGGTTGCCCTCAGGAAAGAGCCGTTTGTGTTCTGGCTGGGGATCTTAAAGGAAGGATCACATACATGTTGCTCAGGAGCATTTCGATTTAAAGACCAGAGGCGCAGTCTGAGTAAAGCATATCATTCTAGGAAAGTCTTACACTGGTCCATTAAGATGGTGAGCCACAAACTTTCAGGATCTATCACAGGTTTGGGAGTTATTGTTTTGGTGCAAGGACTAGTGATTTCAGGATGCAGTTTTTCAAATGTGCAATTTTCTCTTGAATTCTGTGACTTTAAATGGCAGCAATTATTATGTGCAAAATCAAGCAGGGGTTAGGGGAAAGAGGAGAGAACAAAATCCAGGAATACCAATCAGTCAAGGCAGATGCTGGAGGAATGTGAACATTGCAAGTATCAAACTTTTGGGGCTTCACAGATTTCTCTTTACATATATAAATATAACTAAATAAACACACACACACACACACACACACAGACACACACACATATATATCTGGTCTTTGATGACATATGGGCAGTAACTGCTGGGGATAGCAATCACATGAGCTCTTCCAGGACATAACTAAAGCTATTTCCTTACAATAGCCACTCAGACTCCAAACCGCTACAGACAAGCAAAGAATGAGCTCTCAGGACTGGCTGGGGTTCTGGTTAAAAGCACCAGGTTGGCAATTCCCAGGATCCTAAAAAGAATGTTTTAAAGGATAAATGGAGTTCATTTATGACTTCTTCAAGCAAAAAGAGGGTAGGAGGCATGTCATACAGCCTATGTGTAAAACACATACAGATCATACATATGCAATCTATTTTATTTTGCCTGCAGTGCCTGACATAGTACTATCTGACAATGAATCATGCAGATTCAAACAGTTTACAATGTGCTGCAGATTTAAACAAGTAAGTGCCATTTCCTATTGTCCCCAGTCCAAGGAGTTGGTGGAACATCATGTTAAATAATAGAGCTGCTATTAATAAAGGCTGCATAGTCTGTATTTAGCACCATTACATGACAAAACACATCAGTGGTGCAGAGGTTCTCATCTGCTGATGCAGTGTTGAACAGAAAACTAAATTCAGGAATGCCTGAGCTACGAACATGATTCTCAGACTTACTGAAGGCTGGTAGAAATACAGAGACAAATAAGACAAGACAGAGCAATACAACTACTATGAACTAGGAACTGACAGTGCTTCTTAGCAATGCTGTTGTGTGCGTTTCTACTGTTGTGTGTATTTCTACTGATGGAAAGCAGTCTAAATCACTAGCAGTATGTCAGCTCGTCACCTGAACTTGTATAAAGTTGTTACACTAAATGGATGCGTGCTCTAGGGGATACATGGACATCTTCAAATCCCAGAAGGAGGGGAGATGGGGGACACTGTGATAGTTATTTTGAACAAGAGCATCTCAGAAAAGTATCAGCCACAGCAGGTTGAGACAGTGTGGTGTCAGAGCATGGACAGCAGACTTGTCACTTCCTGACAGAAGTAGGAAGTGTAAGTGACAAAATGCAGCTCACAAAAATGATTATTTGAATGTTGTTAGTCAAATGAAGGTGTGAGGTGGATTACAGATATTTGTAATTGCATGTTGTATGAGTGTTTTAAAACTAATTATATTCTGACCTGGAAGGGAAGATTTGATGTCATGGATTGTATCTGATTGGGGCTGAACTTCCCCTGAGAGACTCTAGCTATGTGACTGTCAAGCACTTGCTGGTACCAGAAAAAACACCTTGGTGAGAACCTGGGGCCCAGATTCATTTCCCCCATCTATAAGCTAACTTAGGCACTTAACTAAAGTGCCTAATCAGCACAGCTTCCTCCAAAGAGATGTATTGGGAGACATTTAATACCATCTGAATTGTGCTTTGGAGAGGTCTGTCTCCTTCTGGACTGACTTTATGTGATAAGCATAGGGTGGAATGAATCCAGGCCTTAGTAACTTCTGAGCCCATCATCAGAAATCTCATCTTCTCCTCTGGAAGAATGCAGATTCTTCCTTAGCAGTCTTCCTCTGCTACTTTTCTGTTCATCTTTATTTTCACTGCATCCTAACCCTGCTGTTTGCTGGAACTCCTGAGCATCCAATCTCCCTCGCAAAATGCAGACTCAGGAATACGAACGCCAAACATTTGAAACTCTGACATTTTGAAATTAGTTTTTCCATCCACGCCCACCGCAGAGGAGGAGTCAGCAGCTGTCATAGCCCTCTGATTATTCGCTTCCCAAGAAAGATAAGCAGTCTGCTAGCATTGTTGATCTGCTTGACCACTCTGTCTTCATCTTTGCTTCTCACTGCAGGTGGTCCCACCCTTCTGGTGCAGATAGGTCACATAGGCACAAGCCCACTTAAATTAAGGCTTGAACAATACTTCAAGTGACATGTAGGCCTCTCAGGAGCCCTTCTGAGCTGAACTGAATTTCAATTCATTGAGAGAAAAGTTTCTTTCTGAGAAAACAAGAGAGAATTGAATGGGACTGTGCTCTGCTACAAGGCGCTTAGGTTGATATGGCAACAAAGGTTCTAAAAATGATGAAACGCAAATGATATTCTCCAGCTATATAAATAGCTTTGTCAAGTTGTTATGGAAACTGTCAAGTAAACTGGGTTAAGAAGGGCTACTTTTTCTCCTCTCTCTTGTCAAGGGATTCTGACACAGTCTGGACCAGCACAGTATAAGAGGGAGGAGCTATGAAAACTGGACAATGCATTGATCAGCTAGCCTCTAAGTATTAGGTATAGTAGTGTTACAGCCTCTGCCCTCTTGAAAGGCCAGAACTTCAAAAGAAGTGCTGTACCTGCTCTATTCCCAGAATATACCCGCAGAAGTCACAATGTGGTCTCATGAGCATCCCCTCCTCGAGACCCAGGGCATAGTGCTTTTTGGAGACACCATCTTGATTCAAGAGAGGGGTGGGTAGACATCTTTCTGAAGGCCTAGAGCAAACACCCAGGTAGGCAAATGCCAGGTGGAATTGCAGTCACAGCTGGGCATGCAGCAAAGAGCTTTTGGGGCAGACTGGTGGAAGAAGCTTCTATCATGATTAAAAGTGTAATTCTGTGGGCTTTGAAACCAATATGCCAGCTGTGAATTGGAGGGAGAAACATGTATTCTTTGATGGGAATATGAAAAAGGTGAATATCAAAGCAAAAATGTTGAATTACACCTTGGGCACCGATCTTTTGTCTTAAAGATCTTCCAAGAGTAGATAGACCCAAAACATCCAAATCCTCTATGAAAGATTGTGCTATTCTTCAGCTGAGAGAAAATGCTTTGACATCTTGTTTTCAATCCCAGTACCTTTTGTGAGGTGCGCAAAGGCATCACTTACATTAACCTGTCCTTGTGAGATGCCCAGTGTGTTGTATTGTCGTGTCAAACAGGTGATGTGTTGAGATGTGTGTTCGTTCTTGATTCATTTCATATCCTTAGGAATTTTCCAATGAAGAAATGCAACTTGATCTTTTTGAAAAATACCAGGCAGGTAAATTAACCACTCGCCCTATAATTGCTGTCCTGTTGTTGTCGCTGCCTCTGTCCAAGAACATAAGCTGTGCATATGGTATGCACAGCTTTCTTATCTTTGTTTCCAGTGATACAGTTATCTAGCACTCTATCCTTCTCGATACAATCAAGATTAAAGTCAGATGGAATGAGGTTGTTGAAAGGTTTTCCTTCTGTATTTCCAAAGACATGATAGCAAAGAGAATTTTAAAAGGGTATTTCTATGTTGATGTACAGTGGGTATTCAATCCCTATAAAAAGCTTTCTGTCACATATTTGATTCACCTTTCTAGGGCTTAGCAGTCAGCATGCAGAGTTATGCCACAAGGGGTTAGTGGAATGTGCTTTGTTCCTGTGTATAAATAGATACCTTTTAATAACGAGCATTCCAAAGTATGCAGAAATGAACAGGATGTTAAGACTGAGAGATCCTTTTCCTCTGGAGCTGAGCAAAAAAAAAGTTTCATGGGTACAGAGGAAAGAAAGTAAAAATCACCAGTTTGGCTTAGTGCCAGCGTTACAAAAAAGGGGCAAAAAGGATGGGAAAAGTGCCTCTTTCTCTCTGGGAGCAAATTTTTGCCTTTATCCCTTCAGCCAAGAAAAATTGCCATTTGCTTTGTAAAAGAATAGCATGTATTCACAGTCGGGAAAGGCTGTGACCCAGGGGTTAAACGGTAAAAACTGTGCCCTGCAAATCATTTTTGAAAGCTGAATAAGTTCCACCATGCTTGTGCTGGGTTGCAGCTCCTGTGGAGAAGGAGCTGACTCCTGTGCTATGCCAGGAGGACAGCGCTGAGGTCAGAGTAGGGAAAGAGGACTCCTCCACTTCTTGGTGCTTGCTTATAAAGTGAGATATATTGTTAATGTCACACTCCCCTACATTATGGCATGCAGGGGAAACCACAGTCAAGGGTAAGCAGGACAATCCTGTGGTCCGGATGAGGGGTACAGGCATGGTGTTCAGTCTCTCTGCATCCCAGATCTCCATCTATCTTGGCTATTTCAATTGTAAACTCCTCAGAGGGTGGGCCATCTCTCCCTGTGGGCCTGGCACAACCATGATGCCTTTCTGGTTGGGATCTCTGAGCCCTATATCGTATAGATACATAAAAGAGTAGTAAAAAGAAAAAGTGTTAAGGGAGAGGATCAGGTGCTGTGGTGATGGGCAGCAGTAAAAAGATCTGAGATAGATTAGTAATGCAAATATTCCTGCTGAGTGGTACATGCCTCAGAAGCAAGGAGGAGAAGATAAAACAGGAAAACCAGTCAAGCCACAAAAATGGAAGAAGGAAGGACTCCTGGTAAACGGCTCCCAGCTGAGAAAATGTTGGGGCAAAGAAAGGAAGAGAAGGGTGTGCAGTCACAGGTGGAGCAGTGCAAGGTGTTTTGAGGTGACTTTTATAAGACAGAATTAGGGGCCTGAAAAAATCCACAGAAGAATTATCAGTCTTTCCATTCTTTGGAAAATGCAGTGTCTGACCTCTTCGATTGGCTATGGACCTAGCAGGGAGCACAGGGATTAATGCTTCTCACTGCACCAAGCCTGAAAGGTTTATGGTACCCCACTATGGATTTCTGAGGCTGGTGGCTGTTCCCTTGCCTCCTGCAAGTAGGATCAGTTGCCTCTCTGCTGTGCTTGGGCACAGCACGCTTGCAGCACAGGGCAAGGAGACAAGGGTCACAGGAGCAAAGCTGCAGCAAAGGGACCACATTAAATAGTTTATCAGTTTCTTCTGTATTTCTTTTGATTTGGTTACTGGGCTACGACAATGATACTGGATCCAACCCTTTCTGAAGCTACTGTATTACTTCGTATTTATCTACCTTATTTTCCTAAGCTGAGCTCTGTGTGGGATTGTGGGTGCAAGTGGCACACAGCATGAGAAAGGCTGGCTTCTTAGCATTTCTAACCTGGTTTTAGAGTAGGAAGTGGCAGAAAGGAGCTGGATGATCTTACGCTTCTGAAACTTGATGAACCAAGCCTAGCTCCACAGTGCCTTTCAGGAGTAAATCATGCTAATTATAGGAAGTGATCTGCAGGATTATGTCCAAAAGATGGGCACTCAGAAGCTTGGTATACCAAGGTTACAACTGCTTTCCATTTTGAAGGAGTCTCACAATTTGAGAGCTATTCCTGACTATCAAAATGCAGAAGACTATTAGAATTTGTATCTCCAAATGGCGTAACCTTACTAAATGCAGAGCAAAGGCAGAACTACTGAATCAAACTGAGCATTCATGTTCCATATTTTTTCAGCTTGCTTTAAGGGATACCTCAGTGGAATTAAAACTCAGTGACAATTCCTTGGATTTCATTTAGCTCTTAAGCAACTCCTGGGAAAAGAAACAAACAACCTCCCCCTGCATCTTAGGACATATGCAGTGATTTTCCAGTCCTTTCCAATTGCTTCACATTGCGTGGGCTGAGCAGTGACTGGGAGCTCTTACATTTTGATGCCAAGTTTCAGAAAGATCTGTCTCGATGTCTACTCCACCTTTGTTTCCTCTTTTCGTTGTGGTTAGGGTCCACCCAGACTCAGAAGCCAAAGAAAAGTGGATGGGCTGATTCACTAGACTTTGCACTTGAACGGCTTCAGACATTTTTCATTCATTCCAATCCTCCTTGGAGGCATTTGTAATATTTTTGCTACTTTTTTCCACAGCTTTACATGTATATACATTGCACCAGATTTCCACTGTCAGATAGGGTTATAATAAGCATTAAAGAAGGAGTGTGCTTGTTCACTTCTTCTAGGTGATGTAAGACAGAAGCGTAGCCTTCAGCTCAGCTCCCTGTAGCACAGCAGCTGCTCAGTGACTGACCAGGGCAACAGGTCTCTCTCCTGTTCCCTGGGTTCTGTCCATTTCTTAATTTCATATTCTTCCTGGTGCCATTATTTATTGCTACTTGAGATCAGGATGCACGTCCCAGTTTCCTGCTGCTTTTATTCCCGCTCAGCCTGCCTCATTTTAGCATTTCATTTCTGAACTGAAACTGTTATTGGGTATGTTCTCAGTGTCATCCCTGAAAATGTAGTGTCTTCTCCCGTAAACCTGAGGAAAGTTGGCTCTAGAGAGCAGACCCATAATCCTTTCTGTGTTCCTGCCTGGTGGGAGCTAAAATTCCTGGTAAAATCCTCCCAGGAGATACAATACCTTTCAGAATTCTCCTCCCCCTTTTTTTTACCCAACACTGGAAATGCTTTGCATAGTTTGCAGATGTGTAAAGCTGTTACGTAAAACATCATATGAAGCACATCTTGCAAATAATAAAACTGCAGGCTAGTTGAAACCGGCCTCCTTATTTCATTTTCCTTAACAAAATGTAAATCTACACCCACACAAACTATGTGTGCTTGGAGCAAAACAGTATTCCACATTCTGCAGCAGGGAGGGAGCCAACCTTGCTGAGGGGCAACTGCCTTGCCACGCGCTTTCTCCATTGAAACACACTTTCTCCGTGCCTCATTTCCATATGAGATTTGATCAGCCTGGGCATAGCTACGGGTGCTGGCAGAGGCACCGAGGTGAGGAAGTGGCTTGCCAGTCCACAACTCCTAGGGCAGTCTTCCTTGAGGATCTGGTTGCCTTAGCATCCCCACGAGCCTTGCAGATGTTGGCTGGAAAACATTTGTCTTTTTTTTCTCTCAAGCACTGTCTCCTGTATCCAGGCAAACTTCCTGCTGGGTGAACGCGTGCACGAGTGCAAGGAATAAGAGAAGAGCCTTCGTCCAGCTGACATTCAGCTGAACTGCCTCCATTTCAGCAGCCCAGGCTTTGTGCCCTCCCTATTAGTACTCACTGGAGTTGTCCCACTTTCACACTAGGTTGCTTTTCCACTACCCCTGGGTCTGTTTTAAATATAGAATAATGATGATAATCCCCCCCACACTCCCAAATAAGGCCTAGCAATCTAGAAGAAATACCTCAGTGGACATCTCAAAATCACTGCCAAAGGAGTAACAGAGTAACAGGACAACCTGGAGTATGAGACATTTTTCAATATGATATCCTAAGAAACTGTTTAACTTGACTGGCTTCAGTCAAATTAATTGTCTATGATTCAATTAAAAATAAGGGAGTAATGAGACAAAGCCTTATTTAATTTCTTTTTGTCTTCAGCCTATGTAATCTGCAATATAATGAACCTGATGGGTTGTCTTCACATGAATAAAGAATTTTTCCTCAGGCCACCTACTCCAGTCATCACTGGGGGATGGGGAAATCTCAACTCCATTAACAAAGAAGTCCAAAGGTGCTGCTCTGCAGATGGGACAGAACAATTCCCCATTGCTATTAAAGTGTCTTAACTGGAAAAAGCACATTTGGACTTGCAGAGGGATGAAATACCCCATTTTCTAAGATCGATAGCTTCCTTTTCTTATGTATCTTTTGTAACCGTTTATTTCCCCTCCTCTTCCCAAAGGTGACCTCTTTTATATGCAGTCATTTTGTAACTCACTGCTGAGTCTCGGGAATTGCAATGCGGAGAAGGATACATACTAGTGAAGAAATACTTCCACTGAGCACCAAGGCATTGGCTCAAACCTGGTATCAGGGAAAAGTTTGCACAGGAAACATGGGTAGAGTGCCTGAGCCTCCTACTCCACAGAGAGCCTGGAAGAGGAGTGCAGTCTGCCTGCAAGCAGACTTCTCTGCTTCTCCCATCTCCTGGTGCTAACTCAAGTCCAAACTTAGTTTGCTTGACATTATTTTGCTTGCAGCAATCTTAGAGAGCCTCATCTGCTTGGTTTTGCCCTATGAGTAGCGTATAGTCACTATCCAGCTCCCTATCCCCAGCATAGTTAAAGAACATAGTATAAATAGCTTCCCCACATTTCCTGCACCTAAGCACAGTGTTTCTCATCCAATCCCGGAAGCTGAAGTTCAATAAATGGTCAGTTAAATTGGACATGGAAAGGTCCAGCCAATGGGAACGGGATGGATAACAAAAAGCTTTTTAGCAGGGAATTTCAGATAATTAAAGCTACACTGTTCTGTGGGGTTGAAGTTGGCCATTGCAGTATTTCCAGGCACTACACTAGTGCAGTGTATAAATAGGAGACCAAGGATCCCTAGTCCCAAGAGTCTCTATCTCTAACCTCTACTTGGTCAGTCATTTGCTTACACAAACTCACACATGCCATTTCATTAAATGACGGTTTGCCCTTCATTTCCCTGTGCTGATTGTAACCCTTGTCAGTCACATGGACCATCATGCTGCAGAGACACTGGTTTGTGGAGGCTGTTGGGCCTAAAATGCGATCCCAAACCCTTCAAGATGCCAAAGGGAAGTTGCAGCATTAACAGACTCCAGTGCTCCCAGGCCTGACAGCTTTGTGGGGATCTGTGCTCTCTTATACCTTCGTTAGCCTTATATAATGTTACCATTCAGCTGCAGCTATTGTGACACTGGGTTCTTTGTACAATTGTAAGACTTGTGCACATCAGCCAAAATGCAATGCTAAACCAAACAGGATAATAAACAGCCAACTGTTAATATGCAGTTTCCAAAAAGCGGGTTGTATAGTATTTCATAAGTTATTGAAAGTGTCTGTTTGTGGCTAAGGTAAGTTAGAAGCAAGGTGGGCTTATCTTGAGACCAGATGTCCTGTTCAATGGATGCACAGCAGTGGACATTCAGTGCTGCGAGGAACCAGTTGAGAATTCTCACTTGCCTTGCCAGCAGGCAGCTTTATACTGGTGGATGGCAGGAACTGGTTATTGTAGTATTTCTGCCTCCTATGCCCTCCCCATTCCCTGCAGCAACGCTGCCTGATCAGTGAGAACCAGCATTTTTAGTGGGATATTGTGTAAAGGGGAAGCAGGAGCTGTGGTGATTCAGAGACTCACTTTTCCCAGGCAAGACGTTCAGGTGGGATTTACAAGCTCTTTTCCCTTGGCAGAAGTCTCCTCCGCCACTGTGACTCCCAGAAGGGTGGATACCTTTTCTGTTGGAGCCTGGGAAGCGCTTCCGCTTGAACCTTCAGGATGAGCCTGGCCTGACGCATTTAGGGCAGTAGGAGGGAACGGGCTTTTCATGTCTCTGACTCAAAAAATAAAACAGAAATAAGACAAAACAAAAAAAAAGGAGGTGAGGGAGAGTTGGCCGTGAGGCCAAGCTCTGTATCCTAGGAAGGAGGTCAGAAGATTCTCTGTGAAGCAATCAGAAATTAAGGGAGCAGATGATAAATTGGCCAGTGTTCCTTTAAATCAATGTCCAGCTTCACCCGGCCTCCCAGCCAGCCCTCCGGCATTTGAAGCACTGTGCAAATAAAGATAATGTAACATGACATCCTGTTAGGAAGCTCACTAATTGGTCAAGGAGCAATCGGAATGAAAAGCTGCAAGTGAATTTTTGCATTGGAAATAAGATCAGTGAAGGCAGTCAACACTACAGGTACAGGCTGCCTCAGCCTTAGCATCAGCTACCAAAGATTCAGGTTTTGTAGTGGCTGCTGTTGGGGTAGGCAAGGCCTGACTTGAGACTTGGCCTTCCTTCCTGGAGTAGTTGTTGCGTGGCCGAGAGGGAGGCGCAGACAAGCCGCAGGGAGAGCAGGGGTCTGGGGCTGCTGCAGGAGGAGCCAGTGGCTGCTGGCCTGATGGCCACCTGGCCGCAGAAACTAAGGGGCACGTTTCAGTGCAGAAGAGCCCCTGTTTCGGAGGCTTCCTGCTGTCAAAGAGCGAACCATGTTCCCCACAGCCTCTTGCTATGGGTGGTGGCAGCAGTCCTTAGGGCTGCAGACTCCTCCGTGCATCTGCTGTCGTGTACAGCATGTCTCTTTTCCAACATAGTAGAGTCCCAGTTCAGAAACTAGTCTATTTTTAAAGAAAACAGGTATTTAATCAGAAGCCCAGTTCTCTCAATCTTTTCTGGCAGGTATATTGAGATGTAACTGGTGGGTTCCTCTGTGTGGTGGTGAACAGAATTTTTTGTTTTAAGTCACCTATCTGAGAAATTATTCCCTCATCTTTCAACCAAAAGGAAAGGCTGGTACAAAACTGTAAGTCAAGAACTGCAGCTCCAAACATCTTGCACCCTGGAAAAGTTCAGTTATTGTACCCGACTCCACTGTCAGTCCTTGGCCATACCTGACCCCCACATTGCAGCACCCCAAGCGGTAGAGTTGAGCTGGATGTAGGCTGTGCAATGTCAGACTATTTCTACTTGTTTCCAGTATGGTGTGAACTGTGTCGACTTCTCTAGCAACCATCTGACTACTGTACTTTTGATCTCTAGCATAGCACTACAATTATCTTCTCTGAATTAAGGTGAGTATTCCAAAATCCAACATTTTTCTGCATGGGCTAGAAAAAAAATATTCTTGATTAGGTATGACTTGACACTTTCTGGATAGAAAGACTGCTTATCTCTTAGTTTGCCCAGTAACAAATGTACATTACCAGTAAGCCAGCATGACATGTCAAATTATATTCCATGAGTGGAGCATATTAAAATGCCATTTTTACATCCTAAATTATATTTCATTATGCAGTCAGTTACAATTTTGACAGTAGCAGTGCACAGAATACATTTCATATGCTAACTAAGATAGATTTTTTTCTTAATTTGCTGCAAAAATATTTTAGTATATCTAAGACGTAGCATTTCTTTGGGTGAAAAGAACTACAGCATCCAGAACGTAGTCTGTGGCCTTTGCTTTGGGTACTGATAATAATCATATACTACTCTAAAGATGAATTGAGAGACAGTTCAGCTAGTATCGCTAAAGAAATCTCCCATTTTATGAAATTTTGTCTAATTTCAAGAATTTACACAAAACTCAACAAAAATATTTGCTTATCTAGCTTTCACCATAAAAGGAATTTACTAATTTAATAGGTTATTCCCCTAGAAGGTGACACATTTTTTCCAGGTGGCTTTTAAAATTCCTAAAAATTTCTTTCAAGAAAGAGAAGAAAAGGTGAAACTAGGGTTATAGACTACTCTAAATCGTATAGACACGCTTTCTATCTGTAGAGATGGATGTAGGGCTTAGAACATAGCCATAGCAGAGACCATTTCTCTTAATGAGCATTGGCAGATATGAAACATTGCATTAACTTTATCGTTCTTGAGCTGGACTCACGGCCTATGTTGTTTACTTACTCAAGAAAGAAGGGGTATAAAGTATCACCATACTGCTTGGTATGGGCAGCTGTGGCAGATAGGAAGTGACATGTAATTGCCACTTACTTTATGATACCGTCTTTGCAGTGTGCCAGCCAGCTCTGCTGGAAGTGGGAATAACCTGCATCCAGATCCAGCACATACTACTTCCCCCCCATCATAAAAGAATCTGGAGCCAGGTTGTGCTTCACATGCCTCCCAGACTCTTGTTTCTGGTATCATGGTCAAACTGCTGTCTAGACCTTCCGTGTAACCGGTTCTACCTCAGCCCTCCCAGAAGTGGCTTCCCTGTGCCACCTCAGCAGGCCTTTGTCCACCCGAAGACCCTCCAGCATGAGCTGGTGTGTCTGGTATCTGTCAAGCAGTGAATTCCTTGTGCTATTACATCTCCCAGTGACCTTCTGCTCCTGGTTTTTCAGCAGTGCTTGGTTGCCTATCAATAGTGCGGAGTGTAATGAGGCATGGATCAAATCCAGACTTAGTGTGTTTAAAAAACAGTGGTATATTAATATTTGCATGATGGGGATGGTGTGTAGAGTGTAGGGTGTATAAGGTTGATGCTGAGGCTTGGAGAACACTGAGGCCCATGTTCCTATCTGTCCACCCTCTGCAGAGGAGCACAGCGATCCCTTCTCCTTGGGTATCAGCGCAGCACCGATCAGCAGTGCTGCATTCGTTTTGGCTCGTGTCAGGCCAGCAAAACATGATCAGAGATAATTAGTTATTAAGAAGTTGCAACATTTTATCTTGGTAAATGACAGTTACTTCCTTGTATGCTACCTGTGTTGACAATGAGCATTCAGGACAATCTGAACAAATGTGTCTGCTTTGTTCGTGAACAAAAATCTGGGAGAAGCTTCCCCGTCCTTAGGCGAGGCAGGATGGGAGATTCTGGCAGCCCTTCAGTTCAGCAGCCCCTGGAAATCTCCCTGGTGAGAAGTTTTGCAGGAAATGGATGCACACCCTGATTATCTGCCTTTATCAGGACCGCACATCAGCAGAGGGCAGTAGCTTAACATGATGCTTCCCCTACTGCAGGCAACTGCTTTTCCTCTCACGACAGCTTTTCCTACAGGTTTTTGCAGCCTCCAGGTAGTTGTGCATGCTATTAACGTCAATCATACATTTTTAAAAATAAATTCAAATGTCCTCTGCAGGAGAGGAGTGCTTGCTCGTACCCCCATCCTCTTGCGAGGCGCCCACGGGCAGTGGGGAGCGCTGGGTGCCTTCAGCTGATTCACTGCTGCAGGTGGTTTGCTGCCTCCCTTATCAGTGAGAGAGGTGGAGGTGGCACAGGGGGATTTAGGCATGGTGTGGGATGTGTAGGGTGGAGTGAGCATCCTGGGAACTGAGCCTGAAGAGTCAGACTGGCTGTTTTTCCTCATTAGACACTTCTCTGCCATGAATTTTAATCCCATGTAAGAAGCCAGCAGGCTGTCTACACAGCGCAAAGAAGGCTTTCAGCACAACTTACGTGATGGCCATAAGTCCTTGGACTGCGCTGGCTTCTGCAGAGTCCTGGATGTCAGTCTTCGGAATAAAACCAAGCGGCTGTTTAAATATAGTTTCTGACATAGTACACAGCACCCAGTCCTTATCTCAGCAGTGTAAGAAAACACAACCACAGTCCTCTTCCCTGTGGATACTAAAGAAAGATCCTAAAGCCAAAAACACTTAGGAAATAGCCTCAACTAGAAAAATATATAAAGAAACAAAAATATGATTCCTTCTGCCAGTATCAAAAATCTCCTCAGAGGCTGCAGAAACCCCAGCAAAGGGAAGGGAAATAAATAATGGAAACCTACTATGAACCCCACCCTGAAAATACCAGCGTATACACTGTTGGGGCAGAGAGTAATAAAACCAGTGCACATGCAGCAACATGGCAAGCGGGCGCTCATAGCCACATTTTACACAATCCGGTGCAGGTATGCAAGCTATTGCCTAGTGCCCTCCTTCCTCTCCGAAATACATTCAAAGAGCTGCACAAACACGCTGAGGGAGCTGCAGGTTATATCTTTACCTGCTTTGGCAAGCTCAGCTCAGCCATTTGCTGGGTGAGAGCTCTGCCCCACAGCTGGTCCAAGCAGCTACAGCTGTCCCAGGCAGAGCCTGGTTTATGTATGCTGGCATGTAGACTGTTTCCTAACACAGTGCTGTAAGCTGTAGCTCAGCCCTACTGCTCCTTGATCTCTGCTGGTGCAAAGCCATGGTACGTGGAGGCTGAAGACTGCCATGTTATGCAGGAGTGAGAGAAGGAGAGTTATGAAGAGGGACAGGAGTCTCCAGCACAGAGCAGATCTGCGCACTGTTCTCAGGAGTAGTTTGTTCCCCTTAACCTGTGCAGTGTCTAGTTGCTCTCCAGAGCAACCAGAGCCCTGACAGGGCTGGCACTTCTTCTTGTTAAGTCTCCCATTTGCCTTGGGGCTGGAGAAATCATGGACTGTTTGTTGCAGCCTCCCAAGAGTCTTGCTTTTCCGTGTCTGCAAATGTCTTTACTGTGGTGCCCTGCCACATGTCTGCACACTGAACCCATAACCTTCCACCAGACCTTGGTCTTTCCTGCCCACTGCCATCCAAGGGAGCAAACATAACAGGAAGGAGAAGGCCATCATGCTGGAGTGCTTCCTTCTCACTCCCTCAGGGAAAGACCCGTTAACAGCCTTATCCCAGTGACAAACTTTCCTGCGCTACAATTCCCTCTGCAGGTCAGTTCATACAGTTTGCATCCAGATTTTCCATCTTCAGTCACTTGCACCACATACAGAAATGCAACATTTATTTTTAACCTAAAGGGAATCACTGAGGATAGAGTTTCATACAGAAACCCTTGGAGCATTCAGGCTGGATCAGATTTTTAAAGTTGTTAGCACGTTCGAAATCAATACATTCCCAGTCTGCTTTGTTCAGTTCTGTTAAAAGAGAAGGTTCATCTAGCGCTTGAGGGTCCAGACACAGTTTAAATACCATCAGGATTTGTTAAAGGAAAGTTTTTGCAATGTCTACAACACAAGAAATTAATGGATTCCTGTCAGTCTAATTTTCTCAAGGGATTTCTTCTTCACCTGTTGGGCCCTAGGCCTGCAAACAGGCACGGGTACATTGTTGTATACCTGCCTACTGAAATAAAAGATTTTGGATCACCCCAGACAATCTTTTCCTCCTTTACAGGAAAACAGCACAGCTCAACCCTGTCTTAGAAGGCCACTGAGGTGAAGTGACATGGCCAAGAGCGTGCAGCAGCTCCGTGGCAGAGACTCCAGTTCCCACGTGCCATCTTGGAAGCACTGATGTGTAGAAAAATTTCCCCAAACAGGTTGCTGCTGACACCACAAAAGTATTTTAGAATCTAATGTGGCTCAGAGAGAGAGCAGATGAAGCAGAACCGTTGTCCAGGTCCAGAGACTGAAAGGGCTAGCGTCTCTGTCTGGGGGATCCTTTTTGTGCCATTGGTAAAGCAGAGAACAAGCAATCATTCTCACTAGTTCGATAAGCAAAGGTGAAGATAAGACACCGAAGCGGTATTGTAAAAATAGCAACGGTGACCCTGGTATAGACAGGATTCTGACATTTTCCCCCTGTGGCCCACAACCCTTGAACTAAGTCAAAGAAAACTCAGAGAATCCCCAAACCCTGACTATGCTACTGCTTTATAAGTGCTCCCATAGGCCTGGTGCTTATCTAAGGCAGAAAATTTCTCATTGACGGCTGGTGTAGGTGAAGGTGAAGAATTAAAGAATGAAGTGAGAGTGAGGAAGGAAGAGATTCCCTTGCTAGGTGACCCAGAAGCTCCTAGTGGTGAGCCCTTACTCCTGATCTCTGATCAGAAGACTGGACTTTTGAACCTCCCTTGCAGTTGAAGCACTGTGACATGGACCTCCAGCAAAGCCGTCTGGATAGCCAGTCCTGCAGTGATGACTTCAAGGACAGTCCTGAGAGAGAAAAACAGTAGTCCCAGCTGCCACCAGTGCTTATCTGTTGAGCTGGAGAAGATTCTGCTCACAAGGATTTAAAGAGGAGGATATGGAGTTAACTGGCTGCTAATAATCCCCAGGCATTACCTGTTGCTTGCTCTGTAGATGGCAGCACAAGGAAACCAACTGACTCTGTGAACTCAATGCAAGGCAAGTACATAGGTCTGTCATTAACAGGGTCAGTGGAGGGAGTTATTTTACCTGAGACAACAACCACTTTCATTTTTTAAAAGCAAAGGTTAGGAAAACAAACAAGAACGCAGGGCTGAAAACAAGTAGCAGAAGTACCTCACAAAGAAAGAGAGGTTCTATATCGTGCAGTGATAGTTTTCAGCTCATAAAGAAACCGTGATCGTTGCCACATAATTGCAAATCAAGAGAAGAAGGCAACCGGAATAGATTTATTAAAAAAACTATACTACTTTGGGCACAAAGCTAGTGTTTATTCTGTGTTTAGAGAGTGCCTAGCAAATAGGGACTTGTAGTCCAATCCCCAAACCTTTCTGCAAAAAAGATTGGTATGGCAAAATTTAGCAAAACACAACATATTCTAAAGTGCTTGGAATTTCCTTTCAAAAAATGTGGATATCTAATACTTCTTGATCATCTCCTCTGTGTATCTGCCCTGAAATCATTTGATTGCCTTGTGATCAAGCTTGGCTGTGCAATTTAAAACCATAAATACGCCCTCATGTTAAAAAAAAAACAAAAAAAACCCCACCTCTCTTGTTTTCCCTTCCATGGGGCACATTTGAGATGGAGCCTAGAGGGACCTTCATCTCTTGAACTCCCAGGGCTGCTATTTCTGAGCACCGATTTCCGACTTGGAATGTAGATCTTGACCTCCATGCCCCCAGCCTACTGGTTTGCATAAACAAAAGAGCATCGCAAAGAAGTCAAAGCCGGATGTACCTACAGCAAATAAATCTCTTCCTTTCTGACAAACAGAGAATGAATTGACCTCTTGCACGTCATGTCTGGTTGTCTAACCAAAACTGTCAGTCACAACTTTCCCTCTGGAAGCCTTGTATGAGACAAGGGATAAAAGGGACATAAAAGTGACATCAGTAGACTAAAACAATGAATGACAGGATTTCCTCTACCATCTCCATTACTTGACTCCTACAAGTTTTCCAGTCACTGCTGGTTGTATCCCAGACAGTATCTGTGAGCGTTTGATTCAGTCAAAATGAACCCATAACCATCGCATGTCACTCCCTCTCTGTGTCCCAGCTCCATTTTTGCATTCACTTTCTGGAAGGAGTCCAGCAAAAAGTTCAGTAGCATGAACATTTGGGTTGGAGTGGATTTTAAAGCAAACATCAGGAATTTCTGCAGAAAGAAAATCCACCACACTTCTGGGCTGGAAACATTTGGAGCTGAAAACCAGGTGCTTTTTACGCTCAGGCTGTGAGATTACTGGAAGACACCCTGTGATCCGCACATCCAATCAAACCTTTGCAGTTCTCCTCAAATTTCAAATGGTGAATCCTAGAAGCACAGCACATAGGAGTCATACTTTGAATTACGACAGAAATTATTATATCATGAGTCATGGGAAATTAGTCTGCGAGTACTGGACATTGCTCCTGGATAATTTGGCTACGTCTAGACTACAGGGCACAAGAACTCCATGGCAGCGCTCGTCTCCTTTCTAGCCTTGTGGAGGGGACCTTCCCCATGGAATTTGGCCATAGAGAAAGAGGAAGGGGAATCATTCATGGCCAGGCCTTGTCCCAGCACAGATTTGGGGCTCAGAAGGAGAGTGCTTCTTGTTCCCATGCTGACTTTTTGAGCAAAAATGTGGCTGCATTCATTGACCGGATTATTTAGTGCAAGTTATTTGCTCAGCTTTACTGACAGAGAGACATGCTGCAAAATGACACAGGCAATTCCTTCCCAGGAAGATTTTCAGCCTTAGTCACACAGAGCTGCATTTTCTGATTTACATCAGCTGATCCTATGGGACCTGCATATATTTTTGCCACCTAAGACTCTGGCCCAGTAATCTCAGTAAGCTATATATATGTATAATATCGATCATATATCTGCTAGAGAGATTTTAAGTTTATAGAATCTATATACAGGGCAGCCTGTAATGAGAAGCACTGTCACACGGGTCATGAAATCATTGTGTGTGAAGTGATAGAAGCTGCATGTTATCCTGAATACAAGTGCTCTCCTTTGAATATTGGCCAACCTAGGCGGTAAGAGCAAGGTGAACAGCCTGTCTTCCAGCATTGCCAGCAGTCTTGAGATGTGAAAATACAGGACAATCTCCTCTCTACAGCCAAACAGCAGGACTAGCCTCTCCCTGCCAAAGCCTCCTCCAGCCATCGCTGCTTGGGTCAGAGGAGAGGGTGGGGGGAGGCAGGCCTCAGATTGGCTTGGCAAAGTAATATTGCATGTGCTTTTAATAAGGGACCCCATTTTGAGAGCATAACTTAGGAAAGCCCTAAGTATACGAGACCTCGGTCAACCCTATCTGACAGCATAACTTTTCGTTAACACCTTTGAGCACCGAAGTCACTGGGGACAGGGAAGCATTGGGAGAGCAGCCTACACTTCATGTGAGTTCAGACAGGCTATAAAGGAAGGGGCTGCCCCATTTAGGGGGATTAATAGAGCAGAGAGGCGGCACAGATGCACGCGCACGCATAGGCAGGCAGTCGCAGATGGAGAGTAGAGGTGGCAGCATCTGCATTTGCATTGGCCAGAGGAGTAGCTTTGTGGTTAAACTTAGCCCCAAGAAGAAGCACTGCCTCCAGACAGTGGGTGTGATGCGAGACTGGGGGAACAGGCTCACCACACAAGCCAGCAGGCAGCATGAGCCTGCCCTGGGAAGGGGGGGAACTGAGGCAATGAATGCTACTGCAGAGCAAGCATGGCGGTGGTGTTTCTCCAAGATCCCTTCTCCCATCTCTTTTGTATTGGGTTGTTCCAAGAGGGAGAAGCAGAGATGTCGGAGGAGTGGAGCCTGGCTCCTGGGTATACTCTGAGCTCAGTTCTCACATCTGGGCTGACCTACTGCTCTGGGTGTAAATCCAGGCTAATTTTAGCCCTGCCAGTTAATGTGGGAATGATGCGTGGAATGCACATCTGTATCATTTTTGTCTTTTTTAAAGCCCTGTCAAATTCCAGGCTTGTGAAGAAGTGGCATGTAGGGCAGAAAAGCTCAGCTATCATCAACCAAAGCATTGAGAGAGTTGAGATACTGCTGGAGACTAAATTTTCTCCACTTTTCAGATGGGAGCTCAGTGCAAGGTGGAAAGGAGGGCCCTTTGCTCAGATCTCAGGGGTAAACAGAGAACCCCAACATAAAGTTCCTCAGCTCATATCTGAAAACCTCTGTGCCTATGTCTTGAAAGGATGTGCCTTTTTGTGTCAGAAGGCTTGTTCTTCAGATTAGAAGCCTCAAAGACAATGGGACAAGTTAATTCCTGGTGACCTCAATTGCTTTATATCAAATAAGAATGAATGTAGCCCATGTATTTATTTCCACCCTTCCCATTCACCCTGTGCTTCCAGAGGGCTAATATTTTTCTTTTGGAAACATTTCATGCAAAGCAAAACAAAGCTGTATTCCCTGCAGCGTCTGGCATGGATTTCCAGGGAATTTGAAAAGGAGAGAGATGCATGTTGCCATTGCGTTGGTTGCAGAACATCCCTCCGTTTCAGATCTGGAAGCATGAGGCCAGGCCCACAGACAGGGGCTAATTAGGAGCAGAACTGGGTATTGCGTATAGATGACCCACAGCCTGCAGTTCTTTGGGGACACCCAAGGTGCATCCTTTTCATTTGCTTCATTTGCTTCATTTGCTTGTGTGCTAACTGGTCTCACTCCTCCTGTCTACCAGCCCCTGCTTGGACTTGCTGAAATGGGGGGCGGGGGAAAAGAAGGGGAAAATGTAAAGGAATGACAAACGCTCCACCCGAATTCCAGCTCAGCTATGTCATCAGTCTTCCATTTTTACGGATCTTGAAAACAAAAATTCCCTCCACCATAAAGGAGATTTCTGATGTAGCACAGCAATATGCAGGCTGAACAAGAAACACAGCAAAGAAAGTCTCCTTGTTCCTCCATTTGATCAGTTCAGTTCTCCCTGTGGAAACTTTCTCTGACAGCCATTAGCACTGGGTAAGACTTAGGAACACCTTCAGACAATATGGAAATGTTTTGTTTATGTGTTTGTTTATTTGGTTGCTTTTAAAAAGAAGTACAGTCTCTTGTTCTGCTACCCCAGCGAACACCCAATACAGGCCTCAGATTTACACTGTCAGAAATGCTTGCGGTACACCCTCAGGCATTATGTATTTATCTACACAACAGGCCTGTGGGAAGAGAAGTGCTTTTAGCCCTTAAAAAAAATAAATTAACACAGAGAGAATGACACACAGACTAAGGCTGAGAACCCCAAAAGTACTTAGATAAAATCAAAGGGAGGTAAGGAACAAGTGTGCACATCTTTTCCCGGGGTGACACAGGTGGGACACAAATCCAGACAGCCTGATGGTCCCTGAAATTGTGTTAGTCTCCAGACCACCCGCTCTCTATTACATGAACTACTCTGAAAAGACCCCTGAGAAGAGCAGCAGACTGGCACACAGGAGAGGCCTGCAATTCTCTCGTGTATCTTAGGATGCAGCTCAGCTAGTATCATATCACGCTGGCTAGAAATCACATTTGCTTGCTGAGTTCCCAAGATAAAGCAGCATATAATATCTCAGTAATTTTCCATCCATCCATTCAGTCTCATACACTCAGCATTTACTATCAACTTTATTGTCTCTTCCAATGCAAACAGCCTCACAGCGCAGGCTTTATCTTTGCTTTCTTATCTCCAGGCTTCCAGGCTGGGGGAGCCCTCTGGAAAAAGTGAGATTTCTCTCAAAAGAAACATGATTGCCAGCAGCTCAGTTCAGATAGGCCCTAATACTTCTCACTCTTGCAGTGGGGAGGCACTCACATAAGGAGCCCGTTTATTTAAGTGGCACAATTAAACTGCTGGAGAAAAATCTGCTGCTAAAAGTGTGGAAGATTGACATGACTCAAACCAGCAGAAGCTAAGGGAGTCTTGTGGCCCAACAGAACAAGCCATTTCCTGCGTTGCCTGATGTTTATTCTGAGTGGGACTTTCTGCTAGAGTTTTTGTGGATCAGATGCTCCTCTCCTGACTGTGTTGCACAAGCCAGCAACCAGAACACCAGGGGACACCTTACATTTCTTCCAGATAAAGTAAACTCCAGGGCACATGGGGCCAGGAAATACTTGTAGCTGCCCAGAAGATGCAGGGAAATAGAGCAGAAGTTCCTCTGGACCATTGCTGGTGGCACTGAGGGTGCTGGGGAAGGCCACAGGCATTGCAGCCCAGTCCACACTCAAAGCAAGGCTCACTAGGCATAACGTTCATGTCACTGAGTTTGCATTGTTCTACATACTGGAAATTGCATCAAGCACTCTGTCCACACAATTCAGTTTCTTTAAAAAGTCATTAAATAGTATTCAGAGAGGCTGAAAGAAGCCTTGACATGAAAGAGGAAGTGAGGATTGAAATCCTAAATGTTTTGAATTCGCTAAGTCCACATTTGAAGCATGATTTAAACTGAGATATGTGTTGCCTAACTCAAATGCTTGTAGTGACAGTTACATTAACCTCTTCGGCACCAGAGAGTAGAGCACATCCCACTAATATCAGCTCTAAACAGCAAAATACATGCCCGTTGAAAAGCTAACATGCAACTGGCATTATCTCTGTTTGATCCAGACTGTGCCAAGATACTCTTTTCTTATGACGGTTTGATCCAGCTGAATTTGGGGGCGGAGGGGGAAGCCAATTCTCAGAGTCTGAATTCTAGCACTTGGCAGACTGCACGTTGGCAAGTATACTTCTCTAAGCAGGACACATCTTGTTCATTGGAAAAGCTTAAAAACCAACACCTAGGGGTGCGTTATTGCAGGAACTTTTCATCACAAAGGAGCAGAGTTTCCTGAAAACACTAGGTTAAAAAGGGTGCATATAGGTAGAGAATTTTTCTTCATTTCTACCCTGGTGAAAATATCTTCTCTGTAGAATAAAGATTACTTACTAGCAGGCTACACTTTACCCTGCAGCTCTCTTGTTCTGTTAGCATGTAACATCCACGAAGCACAACTGAAGTTCAGCCTGCTTTGAGGTGCAAGGGAAGTGAGCCATCTGGTGCACTGTCGGGGGGGACACTTTGACCAGGTCTATATTTGGGAAGGCTGTGATTAAGCGAAGTTTTAAGACTGAGTACATCCTCAAGGCCTAGAGTGCAGCAGGACCTCTAGGATCAGATTCTGTGGAAAGAGAGCTGCCCTAATACGATGCTGAGAGGTGCTATATAAATATGTCGTTTCCAGTGATTCACTCTTCCCACCGATTCTTGTCCGTGCCCTGTGTCTGTTAGTGTTATAAGCAATTTGTGGGTGAGACGATGTTTTACCTAGGACAATATCTGTGATTCAACACTTTCTCCCATCCTGGTAGTTTGAGAGGACGTAAAAGGGATTTTTGAATACGAGGCACATTTCGTCGTTCCTCCATGTGCTGGAGGGTGTGATTGCTGAATTCTTACTTTCCCGACCCAAACCTTTTTGCTTATTTGTATCATGGTTCTGCCTAGAAGCTCCAACTGAAACTCGGGTCATTGTCATTGTGCGGAGTGCCATACACAAATATACCCCAGGTTACAACCTTCCAAGAACAGAGATCAGGCTACTGCATATTATTCCTCTCTCTGCCACCCCCCACACTTTTTTTTTTTTTGAGACGTCCCCAATGCTTGTCCTCCATACTCCCAGAACAAAACTATTAAAATTGCCTGAATGTGAAGCTCCCAATGAAGCTGTTGCTCTGAACAAGTACAGACAGACAGAGTGATTGCCATAGCAACAGAAGTTATGTGTGAAATCCCTGGGAACAGTTCCTCCTCCTCCTCCCCCACCCATTCAGGTTTCTTTTCAGATTTCTCTCCTTTTTTTTCGAGGTGCCAGTATCAATTCACTCTTCAAGCTGAACACCTGGGGAGATGCTTTGAAAACAGCCTGTCGGGTTACGATAGCATGCCACCAATTACCACGGTGGCAGGCCAACTTTGTGGAGCACCATATTGGAAAAAATGCATCCTACTGGGTCTAGGGAAAGTCTTAATAAGGCTAACTGAAAGAGAGCAGATAGTAGGAGGGTTGCTGCCTTAATTTAGGACCTCAGGGGTATATCCCAAATTTGTTCCTGATCAAATCTGCGCTGAAGTATTTACTTTTTGAGGCACTAAGTCAACAGATGTGCATCAAAACAAATTAAAATCATTTAACATCGCACTGCTAATGGTTAGAACCACACAAAATAATGCAGGTTATTAACCCCGTAATAAGGAGCTCATTAAAATGTGAATTACTAATAAGGTTACTTAGGAGTTCCATTAAGAAAAACACAAGCAACAAAAAAAAAATGCTGAAAAATTGCCGGTTGTTGTGGATAAAATACCGTGATGACCGATGGCCAGGGAGAGGTGCCCAGCTGGCATAAATTGGCAGAAGCGTCAAGGGGTTTCAGCACAATGGAACTGATTTTAGCCAGAAAAAGATCAAGTTCAACTATCTCATTGACTCAGCTCAGAGCTTGAGAAGAGGAACACTTTACACAGAGAATGCCTGAAGTTTCATCAGTGTTCAGTACTACAGATACCAGTGTTACTGCTTACGTTTCAGTTCAGATTAGCTCTTGTGAGACATTAAACTTCACTTGGCAACCAATGTTACCCTCAGATCAAAAGGGGTGTGTTTAAGGCCCTCAGAACATGACAATCACCCTAAAACTTACCAAAAGTGCTCTATGTTGCAGGTTCCGACCAGAGGAACTTGTAATGAGACAGCTAAGAACAGCACGACCTTGCGTGTAGAGATCCTCAAACTGCTGTGGAGAAGAGTTTTACTACTCTGTCTGTGCCCTGCATATTATTTTGCCATTCTGCTCTAGGGATTTAAACTATTCTGTGCAGGTACTAGCATTTTTCTGTCATTTGGAGGGATCTGACAACCTCCCCGTGGCTGCTTTGCTTTATATACGTAAAAATGTATTTTCTCCAACATACTTAAAATGGCGTGCACAAAGGACACCTTTAACTTTTATTTTCTTGCTGTTGAAAAGCAACACTATTATGTTGCCACGTCCAGATCCCCACTTCCCAAATGACTTCCCTCTTGCTTTCCCACTCACCCTTCAGCTGATGTCAGGTATCACTGGAGAACTAGAAAATCAAGTGCACTGCCCAATAGGCAAATCAACTGTTTATAAAGATACAGACAGAAAATGTGTGTCAGATCTGTTTCATTAGTACAGTTAACTCTCAGCAACTCCAAGGTTTTGTGAGATGAATGGCCCAAATCAGGCTGTAGAGATATCTAAAGAGAGAGAGAGATTTCTGACTTTAGAGAAATGCTTTCAGAAATGTAATAATATTTTCGTGTACTTCACACTGATCAGCCAAAGCTAAAAAAAAAAATTAAGGTGAGGATAGTCCTCCATTTGGAAGAGTATTTACTGCCTTGAGGGCAACTGCTAAGTGGAAAAGGAAAATGAGGGTGGCATCCAGAAAGGAGGGGGAAGAAAGCTGACCTCTCTGGTCACGTGATGACTAGAAGTGGGAACGTAAGAACTTGTGCTTTCTTTCATCTCCCCTGTACCTATATCCTGCCTCTGAAGGCAGGAAGTGCCACCCCCAGAGAGGTAGACAGCTCTCAGATGGCAGAAATAAGAAATTAGAGTCGATGTCTGTGTGCATGAGGGGTGGGTCTGTGGGACACATGGTTTTCTAAACACTCTGAACACGTCCGAAAGGAGCACATGCCTTCAGAAAAAGAGTCAGCATTGAAATTGAGAGGACAATAGTTGTGATAAAGTCTTCTTTTTTTTTTTTTTGCACAGCTGAAGTGCTAAACCTTGGCCTTCCAAAACAGGGAACACACCACGCTGGGACCTCCACTGTAGTCAATCTAAATGACAGTCTTTCTGCAATGACCCAGCTTTCAGGAGGAAGTACATTTAGTTGAGTGCATCACCTTCCACATTTGACAATATCCCTCTTTGACCATCCTTCAGCTTAATCAGGTCCACATTTGTATTATATTCTTTAATCATTTTGGCTTTATTGCAGTAGCCACTTTTTAGGCATTTTTGCTGTTAACCCAATGAATATATTAAGGAACAACTCAGCTGAGCAGTTCTCTGTAGCACAGGCCGTGGCTGGCTGTGGGGCCAAAGAACAAAGATAGTTGTCTGCACAGCTCCAGAGCACACAAGAACAGCTCCCACACAGCTCAGCTGGGCTATCCTCTCAAAGCAATCAGAAACTGTGCAGTTCCAAGGGTGGTGGCATGTCAGGATATAATCTGTCGTGAATCACTGCGAGCTTATAGCATGCTGCCTAGTTCCAGGATGATCTCTGCTAGGAAAGAGGATTTTGCTACGCTGAAATGTCCCTCCCACAGCTGGCGCTAGCCTGGGGTGCCCGTTGCAGCACATCGATGAGCTTCAGGACAGCTCAGTTTCAGCCTCCTCTTAAGCCAGCTTTCAGTCTCCTTTGACAGTGCTGGTGATGGTGCTCAGTTTCATTCATACCACCCTGCAGCCATCCCAAAGATGCCCTGCAAAACTGCATCACATAGGGGACACACAGGGGTTTGGAGGCTCCCACATCCCCAAATGTCCATAGTCTCAGAGAGGCCTCCTACAGAGTACCACAGGAAACATCGGGGTGTGGAGGTGAAGGAGAGACTGCACGAGGAGGGACTGCTGGCACATGCCTGCTTCAGACCAGTACAGAGCTCTACAGACACAATGACTAAGTAGAAAAGTCCTTTACATGCGGACAAGAGAGCAATGTGTGTGTACTTCTTTTTGATAGAGTTAGACTGACACTTCAAGGGGAGGAATTATGTCAGCATATCGGTAATATCCTTATACAGCCCAAGGTGAATATTTGAAAGCCATTTAGTAGGCAAAACTGTGCTTTGAACAGGCAGCAAATCAGGATCATATTCAAAAAGACTGCAAAGAGCAGCAAAAGTATTACAATTGGGTCACATGTTTACAGTGAATAATTTAAGCAGCTTCAGTTTTGAGGCCAAAAGGATTTGTTTAAGTGCTTTTAATTTAGCTCTGTCTTCAGAACCAGTTAAAAATAGTAAACTATGTGCTTGTACTCCATTGGTCCTATAGAAACTCAGTCCCTCCCTCTTTGACTTTATAAAGGATGTTTGCCTTAAAGACTGGGTGAGGACAGATCCTGTTCTCTTTCATCTTCCCCAAGATGTTAACTTTTATCCATACTCTTTAAAGAGGACAGAAACTGAGGCAAAACTTTGTTAGCATTGTTCAGGAAAGCATTAAAAAGATATCAAGCGTGTTTGAAAGTACAACTGAGCTGCGTTCTCAGCTGGTATGGACTGACATATTTCAAGTGGTACTAATGGAGCTATGCCAATTTACATCAGCTGGCCACAGCATAAGATGTTGGAAACAATTGGAACTACTTGCCTGATAGTTAAGAGCAGCATATGGGAGCTGCAGACATTCTAGGAGGATATTCCGTTTAGGATATCTAGAAAATATAATATATCTTACTATAATGTGGAAGGCGGTGTATTAATTTGAAATTGTATTTGATAGACAGTAATTATAATTTAAATCTTGCTAATCTCTCCTTGTGCCTTACTTTACACTCATTCTCATGGTATTTTGGGGGCAAATGACTGGAGAGTGAATGTTGTATTGCCACATGTATGATTATGGAAAACAAATTTTAAATTAGCCAGCAGAAACGCTCACAGGAGCAGGACTTTCTTTTGCAACTTAAGTGCTAACTGTTCATAAAGAATCTATAACAAATGTAGAGATCTTCCTTTAATAGATTCGGATCGCTAACAGATTTGAAGAAATTAGTATTCTGTCATCAGAGAAGTTATGCTTGTCAAATAGCCTGTTCATTGCGATGGATTATCCCATCCACCCACGTGAGTCAAGTACTGAAAGCATTAAGCCCCCCCCATATTCAGTAAAGTAACCTCAATAGGGCATAAAAATAACCTTGAGAACTTTACTCAGCCAGTTTGTCTTGCCTTTTAAAGCAAAGGTTGTTTCTATGAGAGTCTGATCTGCAATTTTGTTGATGATCAGATGTATCAGTGTACTCTTTGTAGAACAGACACTATGATAGGATAACACAGACAGCCATGGGAAAAATGTCTGTTTCCTCACTCTTCCTTTGCAGCAGGCTTAAGAGCATAGGGCACGTTTTGTATTGTTTCAGCATTTGACTACTTAAAAAAAAAAAGAATATTTCCAACTCTATTTCCCTTATGTCCTTTTACTTCCGCAGTGATGAGAGCTTCACTGTAAAGATCAGAGTCATCCATAAGTGCAAAGTAAAACTGTGGTTTTGGCCAGAAAATATGAGCCTGTTATTGTTACAGACTCTATGAAGCAGGATTAAGTTAGTCCCACTGATAAATTCAGACGGGGCATATGGTTAAAAGGTATTATGTCAATGGAGTAAAGTTAAAGGAGTTCAAAGTCTTGCATGGCTTCCCCAGCTTGGTTGAAAGTCACATGCTTTATCGTATACCCAGCATCCCTACTCAACAAGCTCATCACAGAATCGATTTGAAGTCCATGGACTTTGCCGTATTTTATGCAAGATCACCTATGGCTGTTAGAAAGCAACATGTACCAACCATAAATTGAAAGTGGCACATCAGCAACATTATCGAGGAGCTCCTGGTTTACAAAGTACTGAGACCTTCCCTTTCATGTCATTTGTTAAATTACATTCTTGCATATGGAGATGTGGGCAAACAAACGCTGAACCTGAAGCTTTAAGCTTTTCTTCTCTATTAGGGTGTAGGAGATGATGGAGGAGAATTAATCTCAGAGATATTTACAGCTCATTCCCTGGAGAAAGCTGAATATGAGGGCACAGCAGATACATAAGCATGTACTTTAGGCTTCTCTTTACAGACTTACAGACTTGAAAGACGTCTATGACATTGTACGATAGTTTGGGTGGAAGGATCCTGGTTACTCTCAGACCATTTCCTTTTAATTGCAAGCATTCCAGGACAGATGATCATCAAGAGTGCCAAAAGCTTCTGTTTCTCAGCAGAGGCACTGTACTTGCGCGTGCTTAGGAGATACTGCTCGTTGACTGCAGAGAGTAAGTGCTGCTTCTGTTCCCTGACCCAGAGCTTGACTTAGAGTCTTGCAGCAGACTAGGACGCCGCACAGAGCAATGGGCACCAGGGGCTTGTTCATGGTAAGCGCCTGAATTTCAAGGGTGTAGGGCAGTTGTGTGAACCCTCTCATGCACCCTGGCAGTGTTTTTTTCCTTACCAGACTGACATGCTGTGAGAAGTTCTCTAGTGAGAAGGGTTAATCGCCCTGCTTTGTTTGCGATACCAGCAATTCTTCATGCTTTTATAATGACTGAGGAAGGGCCAAGTGCAGAATTGCTCTGCAGAGTTGTTTCTTCAAAGACTAAGGTGCCTAACATAGATTAAGCTCCTGACTTTCAGGCACCTGAGACAGCGTGAGGAGAATTCAGGCCTGAATGGGGGCCTGAGTGTCCTCAGTGACTTTGGAGAACAAGCCAAAGCAATCCAGCCAGGACAACAGAGTCTGCTCACTGCCATCACGGCACTAGCTCAGGCTAATATGAATGCTGTGCTCTCAGCCTTACGCAGCTAAAAAAGATTAAAGTTAAAAGGCAAATCATATACATTATGTACAACAAAATGCCTGCTTTAAACCATTATGTTTTGATTTCCTCAGGAAAGCAAAGACAATTAAAGGCAGGAAGGAAGATCATAAATTTGAAAGAAGACAAGAGGATAACAGCTCACCTGAATAGGAAGTTTTAAATAGTCTGCCATTGACTCACCATGGTTTGGAAAACAGTATACCTTAAGCTTTTACTCTTGCTTGTAAAATGTTAAACAGGTATTATACCATGTATTAAAACAGACTTTCAGGGTAATTTGTGCCCAAACTGATCAAATACTTACATTGGTTTTGTACATACATGTTGCTCATTCATGGCATAGACATACAATGAATAATAGCTAGTTCCAGGAGCCCTTCCCTGGAAAGAAAAAGTTGGTCTGCAACTTTTACATCACAATAAACTTCCCTTACAAGACTTGGCTCTTTCGTAAACCACTTGGCCTCTTACTCCTTGCCCACACCTAAACAGATATAGATGCTTCTTTAAACCGGAGAGACTGTCCTAAGTAATCTCTAGTTAGTCTTGCTATATAATACTCGTTTTCTGTAATAGTCTTGCTGTGTGTAAGAGAATGGAGTGGGACAGATATTAAACTGAAATAAATGTAAATAGGAATGATGCATATTTTAGCAGAGTCCTCAGTCCAGACCAGGAGTCCCACATCTTTATATTAAGGAAGTCTTCTCCCATCTTCCCCAATTTTTTCACAAGATAAAATAGAAAAACAGTGAAGAAAGCTGGTATTATCCTTATCTCCTGATAAGGAACTAATAGACATAAGGGCAGGAGGATTAAGGAAGTCTGGGCTAGAACTGGGAACTGACCCTAGTCTTCTCATCCTACTGTTTTAACCACCAGACTGCACTTCCTCTCATTTAATAAAACCGAACTTGAGTGCAATTTTAAGATTAGACAATGTAACATTTCCTTTGAAAATATAATATTCATTTTGGGTCCTTGATTACTAGCCCCAAACCCAAGAATTGTTCACATATCTGAGTATTCCATTTGAAAGCTCTTTGGAACAGAGAGAACTAACAATTGTTTCTCTGCAACAATACTTACGTAAGCACCATATTGTCCAGTCAGAATATTAATCCTGGAACCTTGGGGTGCCTGTTAAAAGCTATTTTCAACAACTCATAGTTGCTGTATGTGTGTAACCTTTGCCTTTTAACCATGCTCAAAATGCAGCTAATTCACAGCTGGTATTTCAGCAAGATGGTGCCTAACTGTGGCTTCTAAGCAGCCAAAACATACCTCTGAAGCTGGTACAGTAACCAGAGATGAGCAGATCCCAAATATTTTGATAGGCACAGCCCCATAAAACATCAAGTTAGAAACTCGGCAGCCCACAGACACCCATGACTTCAGCGGCTGCTTCAACCTGTATCTAAGCAGCAACCCACATGAGTCAAATAGTGGGAGTGAATTTCTCATTCCCTTCCTGCAGAACTTCCGTTAGCATTGCTACAACCACTGTTACGGGCACTCAAGTGATGCTGTATGATTATAATGCGCTGTCACCCTCCCAAACATGTAGGCGGATTTCATATTGCTTAGATTACATATAACACAAGGCTCTCCACCGAGAAGAATTGCCAGGAATTCCTTAGCCTACTGTTAGCAACGCAGCTCGAGCAAAGAGGTGAAGAGACTGCCACTTTCTGACGAAGATCAGATAAGAGTGAGGTGTGTCTCTACTGGGTGCAAATTCAAGAGCAGAGGGCTTGCTACAGACACATCCTGCTGTAGGCTCCTGAAAGCCCCACGTTAATAAAGGCTCAGAGATAATATAGGCTAAGGCAAAGAAAAATGTGGCAGATTGGCTAGCTGAGCCATGTACGTTTTGTGTTTTCTGGCTCATAACCTACACTGTGATTCCCAACCACAAGTTGTTGGGCAGGCAGCACAGTGATACAGGGACACTGCTGGTCCAGCTGCTTTGTAAGGTGACTGCTGAAGTTCCCAAAAGATCATCACACCTTCTCCCAGATGTGGTGGTGCTGTCCACGAAGGCAGCAGAGACAGTGCAAGATGACAAACAAAACTAGGATTGAAGCATAGCATTGATCTCCTGTCTGTGATGAGAATCTAGACGAGGTTAGGATCCAGCAGGAGTTCAGTCCTTGACTTCTGGCAGTGCAGGGTAGCTTTCTCTGAGTTCCCATATTGGACAATCATGGTGCTGCCACAGGAATATCTAGGAGGAGGTGAGATTTGTTTCTCTTTTGCCCCATGTTGACTATTCTCCAAGGAAGAGGAATAAATAACTGCCTCAAAGGGCATCTGCAGTCCTTGTGCTCGGACTGCACTTCTCCTTGTGACAGTTCCTGCCCTTTTCTTTGCCTATTGCAGGTTTGTCTTGTCCCATCCCCATCCGTGCACGCCTGGCCTGATCTAACCCCATGCAACTGGGATTTTCCACCTTTTTCTGCTATGCTATTCTGCTTTTCCTTCTACTCACCATGACATTTTTTCCTGGTATTTAAACTCAATTGATTTTCTTCCATTTTTATCTCTACTGGCCCAAGAAATGCTGCTGACAAATAGTCTGTAAATATGCTGTAAACTCAGAGGCTACCAAGTGGCCATTTCATGTGAGAGGAGAACCAAGACAGGACTAAAGTCATATATATGGAGGTTTTAAACTGTTTTTGCAGACAGTGGAAGCTTTTCCAAGCCAACTCTAGTAGAGGCTTAGTCAAATCATCATATTATTACTCTCTTTCCTAAGGTTTGAGTGTGGTCCTGCATTTGTAGCCTCACTATTGCTAACTAATGAGCCTTGGTTCTCCCTCCCACTCAACAGCATTCTTTCGTAGGAAGGTTTGTCTCTATATGAGACTATACCCTAGAGCCTCTCTTTTTCCCCAGCTATGCATATGTTTATTTCCTTTGATCTTGCTAGTAAATAGGTCATTCCTTCCATCCTGTTTTATACACCAGTTAATCTATAACATTACCTGTTTACCTCTACTCTTTTTACTAGGCCCTGCCCCAAGTGGTATTCCTCTTAGCACTTCAAAAGTGAATGAATTTTTTTTTTTTTCTGAATTATCAGTTGTCGTTTTCCATCAATATTTGCATCCAGGGGCCTTTTCTGAGTTACTGCTCTCCATAGCCTCTGGCTTACTGTTTTGAGCTGTCTTCAGTGAGAGGAGTTGTTATCCTGTGGATGTTTCTGCACTTAGGTTTGTTCAATTTCTTGCTTTTCCCGCTTTGTCCCTCTCTTTATATGTTGAAATCCCTTTCGGATGGCGGTTCTAGTAAATGATTTGCAATTCTCACTCCAGCTGGGTGTTATCTTTGAACTAGATTGATGTATTTTTCTAGTCTTTCCCCTGTGCTGCTGCGGAGGAATATAATATCCAACCCAGCAGAAGTCCCTGAGGAGGCCAACTGAACATGGCAGTATTTATGAGCATACTCCACTTTCCATTGTTGGGGCAGATTTTAATCTCTTTCATTGTTGTTCTGCTGTATCCACCCTACATCTTTCTTTTCCTACTTTGGACCAAGTCCAACCACTGTTAAAGTCTGCCAAGTCGCATGGAATTCTTCAGGGATGGGTCAGGATCTAGAGGGATATGATGTCTTAGAAAACTGAGTAAAACTAGTTACTGAAATCAAGATATTTAATACCCGCTGCAGGAGCTCTCTCTACAACCAGTTATCTTGTCAGTGAGTGAGACTCTTAAGAGCAAATTTACTGAGAGACTCAAGGGACTATAGGTCTCTTCTCCTCCCACTAGCATTGACCACTGTGGTGTACACTCCATCCCACATGATGGTGAAGCAGCTGCTTATTCTGCCTTCCCCCCCTCCCAACACACACACCCTGTGGTTTTCCTCCTCCCGTCAACACTATGGGTATAATCTGGCTGTGCAGTCTATCACCTGGATGCCACTGCTATTCTTAATGTGATCTGTCTTGTTTTTCCTGCAGAACATCTACTAATAGTTTCTGATTATTAGAGACCAAGTTTCACCTGGAAAGGGTGCTAAGTTAATTGATCTGTGATTCCCCTTTTGGAAAAGAAGCATGATGTTTTCCCTCTGCTAGTCATCAGGGGATTCCTCCATTCTTCGGGAGCAGTTGAATATAATGGATAATAGGCCTAAGAGTCCTTCAGCTAATTCCTTTAATACCCTCGGGTATATACCATCTGGTCCTTTGTACTGATTTGAATGCATTCCTCTCTTAATATTTCTTTGCTATTTCTTTAATGATTGTGCTAACTCTAAGGTCTCAGCTTCTTTATTTTTATTTGATTGCTCATTACACATACCTTTTTTAAAAGAAAAGAGAACTGAAATAGGTGATGAATTTTGTAGCCACTTCCTGCTCACTGTATTCACGGCAGAAATGAATTCACTTTTAAAATACACATTTCATCAGGAAGCATTGACTTGAAGTCTCAGCTGGCAACCACTATCTTTCACCCTATCCAAGCAAGGCTGTATCTACAGAACATTTTCTGCTACTTGAAATGTCCCATGCAAGAAAATTTTCTGTTAGTCCTTCTAAGACCTTACATGCAAATCTTATCTACTCTTAATACTGCAGGGAATTTTCCCCTCTTCCTATCATGTCCTATTTTCTCTCTCTCCGCATGCATTTCTCTGACCCTGCCTACATCCTTCAGATACATGTAGACTCATGTCTGCTTTTTTGTTATCGCTTCTCCAGCTTATATCTAAGCATCAGTTAATCTTCATAAATCAAACCCACACCAAGTAATCTGATCATGTTGCTGCTCCTCTTTGAGATCTCTGATTTTACATTGTTTGACAATAGGATGCCAAGAAATTAACAGCCATCTTCCAGCTGTAGCTAAGTCAGGCTGGTTAGTGTCATGCCCGCTGAGAGCAGCATGGGCCTTTTGCAATGCAGGCTAGCTGTCGAAAGTCAAATGTAAATTTTCCCCCTGTCTCACCTCCCATCCTCTCCCTACATGGTTGCTTCTGAGTATTCTTCAAGGTTATTTTTTCCTGAGTTCCAGCAGCTTACCTTATTCCAGTTTCATTATGTTATTTCCTGGCCATATTACTAATCTCTGTAGGTGCCACAGGGTAGTTTCTCTGTTCAATAACATTTAAAACTCCTCCCAATTCAGCATCATTACCATCTTTCTGTCCTGTGTACTTTCCCTGTTTATTCATTTGTGACTTGCTTTCACTTTTCTCCCACCTTTCCTTCCTCTTCCTCTATGCTCTTCTCAGAATATCTTTTCCTCTAAGAAGTCTGCTGTATGATTTCCTTTTCCTTTAAAAAAAAATCATTTCTTCTCTTTTTTTTCTACCTATGCATATTAGAGACAATAGGTTTAGGCTGGGCTACGTCTAATATACAATCTCCTTGAAGTAGCTGTAGACAATGGTGCATCTACCCAAATGCTAAAAGATACAGTAGAGGGGTAAGTAGTATTCATTAGCTGGAACAGAAAGTTGGCAGCACATCTACCAGGCCACATTCCCATGATGATTTCAGTTTGTACGGGACGTGGTTCATCCCCAGTACAATCTACAGAAGATGGAGGAGGACAGACTCCTTATTTCTTGCTTTTTGATGGAGCAAGATGAAGAAGCTGCTTTATCAACTCAGGTCAGACTGGCTGAAAGGGCTATACTAGAGCTGTTGTGTTACCAACTTTCCTCAGCTCCCATATTATTGAGAAGGCAAGGAGCAGATCATTTCACCATCCTGAACCCCGTCCCCTTTTATGACACTAGTACTGTCTGTGAAGGGTTGTAGCCCAAGGCTACTCTCAAGACAAGACTTGCTTCCCTTCCACATTGCAAGCTCCCGAGTACAGCCAGAGAGCGCCTCAGAGGAGGCCACAAGGGCCCGTCTACCTGTGCAGCTCCAACATTTTAAGGTCCTGACAAATATACTCACCCAGGGAGCCCCTAGGCCCTATGTGAGACATTTGTGAGGTGAGCCTTGGGCAGTAGGCAGCTTGAATGTCCTTCAGGCCTCTCCAGAAAGTGCTCTCAGTGTGAGACAGATTCTGGCTTTAAGCCTAGTAGCTGTGGCTGCCTTCTCTTCACTCTGACTTTGGAGAACTGTCATGTCATGGTCGCCGGCACTCGACTCCTCTGCCCTTGCAGCCTTCCAGTGAGGCAGTGTCTGGATACAGACTAGTCTGTGCCTGTTGAAATGCTGGATGGGAGGCAGAGCACAAAGGGAGGTTGGATAACTTCCCTGAGCCTTCAGGCTCCAGAGAAGAACTGACCACTATTTTTCTCCTGAAAAATCAAAGAATTACAGAGACAATAAACAAAGGGCTGCATTGAAACCTCTGCTTGCAGGGGAACAGGAAGATTTTAGTGATAATTTACTCCCCTGCAGGAGGAGGGATTAAGGATGTTACAGGACAATCTTACAGGAGAGACTATCCAACGGAAATCTTTGGCAATCCCCTTCTCTTTCTCTTCTAGGTCTCACCCTGACTTCTGGTAACACTTAGAACAAAACCACCAGCTCCTGCTCATTTTAATATGTTCTCAACTGTGCCTGGAACCCAAATGAAACATCAAAGATCTGGCTAGAGTACTTGCAAGTAAAAATAGCTCTAAAGCCAATATATATAAGGCCCTGAATGATATTTCCAAAATAATTCATCCTAAGCCCAGGAGAGGGGGAATAGTGTTGTTTGTTAAAGGAATGTGCATTGTGCTGATAGTGGGCAGTACTGACACATAAAGAACAATGAGTGATACTACCAAACGAAAGGAAGAATCAGGATGATTCTTGCAGTACATCAACTCCAGCAAAAGAGTGAAAGAGCCCTCAAGAGACACTGTTGTCTCCTACAAGTGAGAAAAGGAACTTGGAGGACTGCACTGCACTGTATTGTGGAAGAGGAATGAAATGTGTTAAGATAAAGGCCAGTTCCAGGCTGCCTTTAGCTTGTCTTCCAGTCTGATTCTTTTCTTCCCTTCTTAGAAATTTAGATCTGAAAGTCTATTTCTTCGTCTATGGGAGTAGCGTACATCTTGGTACATCTTCGGTTTGTGAAAGCAGGACTTTCTCTCTCACAATATAGTACTACAATTTGTTTACGGCTGTCCAGGACTCATTTATTCCCTGTGATTTTTGCCCATTTTTGAAGTAAGAAAATCAAGACAATGAAAGCATCCCTAACATCCCCTTTACTCCCTTCATGTCATACTTTTGTCTCTGTATATGCTTTGAACAAAACAGAATGCTTTTGGCACTCTATCACTACAGACCTCTGTCTTGAATTCCTCTGCTTCCTGGCATAAGTATTTTCCATTTTCTATTAACAAGGAAAATGCAGCTTTGCAGTCATTATTCCTTCATGCATTTATGACTGCACTTCCTGACTGAACTCTAGAAACTTAGACAAGGGTAGCTTAAGCAAATACAACAATATTGCCAGGAGGGATTTTCTGAAAGAGAACAGTGTAAGTCCGATCTACCTCTGATCTGTTGTTTTTCATCCCTGTGTTTTAACAAATCGTTTCCAAATATAACATCTTCTGGTTAATCTTTCTCAAATATGATCCAGGGATGCCCAGTATTCCACACACTCCTACTTCTCTTGACAGATAATTTAGGAAATCTCTTGCGTTGTGAAGTATACTGTCTTTTATAGGATGGTAGTCTCGAGAAGTTGGAAAGTATACTTAATTTGAAGCACAGACAAGCATCCTTCAAATACTTCTGCACAGAGAAACCCGCTGTTGTGAACATAGCCTTATGGCACTGGTTAGGAACATGAACATGGCCAAATGGAAGAGACGCGGGTTGCAAGCCAGTATCTGCGAGCAATGCAACCGAGTCTCACTAGCTGAGCCAGAGAGAAGGAGAAAAGTGCATCAAAAATGCCCAAATACCAAGGGACAGATGCTGGAGGGTATGAAAAAAAACAGACCTATGCCTTACAGCCCTTGAGGTCACTCTATTAACACGAGGGCTTGCTGCATTTATTTAAGCAGGACGAACAAGATAAAAAGAGCTTGTTGGTGTTGGATGCTAAGGCAGTGTTTAAGACATCCCTGACTCACAGCTCGCAAGCTGGGACTCGTTTTGCAAGTTCAATCTGTGTTCAGATAGGATCAGGGAATGTCTCTGGGCTGGATTGCGAAGGAAGCAGAGTCTTGCCAAATATGTTCTGCCCACAGCACCGTCCAGACCCGTCAGATGATATTTATTCTAATTTTACTAATGTATGCTTGGCCCTGACTCCATGCTACCTGGGGCTACAGCTGTAATAAAAACAAGGTGCACATGCTGTGGGTGGGTACATGCAGCTGGTGGGAGTTGAGGCACGTGAAAGACGAAAAACATAACCCTTTCTTAATTGCAGCATAGAAATCAAGAAGTAACACCCTTCTGATCTGCTGCCTTCTCTCTCTCTGTCTCCGTGGCACACCCTTACCCGTAGTCCTGCTAGTTGCCAGAGAAAATGACACAGGTTTCCTCCATACATAGGTTGCTCCTTACACTGAGCAATGCTTAGATTTTCAGGCTGAAGTGGACTTGTATGCTACATACAGCTTGAGTTCAACTGTGCCTCCTGTGCAAGGACCATCCCATGTCCCCACCTTGTGGGTTGTACTGGTGCATGGGATGTTGCTGATTTGATCCCTACCTCAGAATGACACCATCAGGCCACTATCTTGCCATAGTCTCGCATCCCTTCCTCAGAATGACACCATCAGGCCACTGTCCTGCCATAATCTTGCAGTGCATCAACTCCAGCAAAAGAGTGAAAGAGCCCTCAAGAGACACTGTTGTTTCCTACCAGCGAGCTGCTTCTTTGAGGGAGGTGGGAAATTCTTGTCCTGGGAAATGTGGGACTTCTGTGGACTTGCAGAAGTTCCAGGCTTCTGACACTGGACAGAATCCTTGCTCCCAAACTTACAGTGAGCATTGCAGATTCAGGTGTATTTTCAGTCTAATAATTTACATTCATCACACATAGCTGTTGCTAGTTTGGAACAACAACATTTTGTTTACTGGTAGCTTTTATGCTGGCTGATGTTTAGCAACTCCACCTGCTGATGCCCAGCCCTCCAGTATGATATGCAAGTAAAGATGATGCAAGAAATAGAAAATGGTTACTTCCCCTTCCACTTCTTCTTCTGACTTATTTCACACAGTTTTTATCAGTTAATGATTGCTTTTTTCAGTGGTTTGTGCTGTGATTTGTCTCAGATGCCTTACAAACATTTGTCCAAGCAATGCACTGTCATATCAGAAGGAGTTTCTTTTCCTAGCTCTCCCTGGGAGAACCCCCGCCCTTCACTACGCAAAATACAAGGGATGCTAAGGCTTAAAATTTATGGAGGCTGCTTTAAAAGCCAGGAGTTCTCCTGGTCTCAAGGGAAAGGAAATGACCCTTGGCTTATTTTGCAGTCACTCCTTTTCAGAGAAGGAAGTGCTAATAAGAGCTCACTTGAGACACAACAGTATAAGACAAATGAAGGCCAAAAAGCAGCAGTGTAATTGCTGTGACTGGGAATAAATAGGAGCCAAGGAGAACATGTGAGACATTTTCCTTGTAAGTGGTGCTTTGCAAGCGATACAAATCAGTGGTCATGCTAATGTCTGAGGCAGGAGCTACTGAGAGTCCATAACTGCCTGTGGGGGTTTGCCTCCCCACTAAAACCACTTCAGCCAGAGAGCACGACAGGAGTCAGATTGTGAGGAAGGCTCCACAGCTGCAGTGGGAGAGGAGATAGAAGGGAGCAGCAGGAAAAACAAAAGCGTAAAAACCACCGCAGATATTGGTAAGAGTTAGATGTGGAGAGGGAGCTCATCCAGAAGTACATCACACACCCAGCAGTTCAACCAGTTTGAGAACAACTCTTAAATCCAGTCACACTTACCAAGGCGGAGCTGAGAGGAAATCTAAGGTGAAGTTTCAAAGACGACCATCCTCAGGCACGTATTTCCCCCACCCCGGGGGAAAGGCCCTCCTGCAGATATCCATATCTGCTTAATATCTTTCGCCCTGAAGTTCCTCTGTCTCCTCAGAGGTTCAGATTAGTCTCCCAGCAGTCACTCCTTCATTACGGTTAAATGGATCCCCTCCCAACAAACTGTTCCCTAGAATGAAATCTTACGGGTGCTTAGCTAGAGCATTTGCTCTAGCATTGCATTTGTCCCAGGGCAGGCCCAGCATCCCCATCAGCCCAGGGAGAGTGGCTCTCAAGAGTGCTCCTTGAGCCATGGTGTGGGGCAGAGCAGTTCGCTACTGCTGTGCCCAGGCACCTTCCCCTCATGGCTCGGCTTCCCAGCAGTTCTGTAATGTGGGCCAACATCTGTGGTGGCCTCTCTGCTGGGAGAGAGGGGAGAGGAGTGATAACCCTTTCCTTGCCCCCCCCAAATGGGAGCTGCACACTTGATTGAGCCACCTTCGAGATGGTGGTTAGCCTCCCTCTGATTAGCCCCAAGGGGAGGCAAGGTGCCTCTTGTAAGCATCCAAACAGCAGCCACGATCCAGGCCTTGCATGGCACCACGCACACACAACACCACGATCCAGTGTTTGATGCATCTTAAAGACAGAAGGGGCCATTAGATCATCTTACCTGATTGGCTAATCACACACCATCAGATTTCACATGAATATTGGGTCCAGTGACTTTGTTAGGCAAAATATCTCAGTCCTCTCAAGATCACGGTGTCTTGGTCAAAAGACCAGGATCAGGACAGACCAGTCCTGCCATGGTATGATGCCTCTCCAGTGGCAGAGAACAGATTTGGTGAGCTGTGCCTCTGTGATGCCAGCAAGGAACCTACAACCCATTACTGCAGAGGAAGACAAAAGAGTCAAGGTCCATGCTGTCTGATCTGAGGAAAAACTGGTTTTGGACCTCAAACCCAGAAATCACTTTGACCCTCAGCAAGTGGGAGTCAAGAGGCAAAGGGGATGTGGCAACACTACCATGTACAACTATTGCACCACTCTTCCTTCTGCACTTCCACTTAACTCTTTGCTCAAGCATGGCCCACAGCCCTTCTCACCAGGATTTGCCAATGTCATACAGAATTAAAGCACAGAGTGATGGTGTGTAAATTTCTGTTTAGTAGCTGTTAATAACTCCCAGACAACTTTCAAAGTGAATTTGAAGTAATTTCTTAATAAAAGTTTTGAGGTACACAAAAATTTGTGCATAGCCCTTTGAATACTATAAATAACTTCTAAGAAAATCAGTATCAGGCAGTAAATCTAGAAGCCCTAGACAATTAATCCTTTTGTGTTCCTCATTTATTTTGGCTTTTCTTGCTGTTGCGTACTATAAAGTTTCAGAAGAGGGTTTGCTCTCGTGTATATGTCTACACACACGTTCCTCCAGATCTTTCAGCGATGATACCCCTCTGTAGTGTCCTCTTTAAAGAGTAAAAGAATGGCAGCATTTTAGCTTTTCTGTAACACATTACAGTGAACAATTAGTCTTTCCTTTGCCAGATATGTTTCCCCCTTAGCCCTCAGCTCTTGGCCAATGGTTGCTTTCAAAGGGGCATGTGCAGTGATGCTGAGCTGTCCTGGGGAACAGTTAACCAAACTGAGACCATAAGTCAGAACTGCTAAAACACCGTTCTTTCTCACTGCATCCTGCTTTGCTGAGCGTGACTGAGTGCAACCTGCCAGCTCGACTGCCTACGCTAAAGCTCTGTTCTGTGGAAATGACACCTGAGCATTTCCAGTAAGTGCTACATCCTTTCACTGGCTACTTCTGGGAACTCCTAGCTGAATCACCCGGCCCTCTGCATGCATACACACACTTCCTACTGTTCATCTCCGGAGATATCAATTCATGTGCACCCTTTTAAAGCATGTGAGGTACACAGGCAAAGCTGGTCAGATAGCTATCAGCCAGCTAGAAGAGTAGCCAGGGCTACTTCAGTTGGCAGGCTGACCCCTTCTGCTGTCCTATTGCAAATTGGAAGCAACCTAAGCCTTCAGAGGAACATGGTAAAAGAATAGAAAATATATTTTTAAAATGCATCTGATAAATTCCTTCCTGACTCCTGTAGGCAGTCACCTCAAATCCAGAAGCATGAGCTTATATTGCCGTTATATTCATAAGACAGAGCCGCCTGAGTGATAACTGTGTTGAGAACAATTGCAGCTGGCCTTCTCCTTAAGGTCCAGGAACAGGAAGAATGGGACTGAGATTCAGAGGGAAGAGTACCTTCCATACCACTATGCAGTCTAGCCTATTGCACATGTACAGTGAGAGGTCTTCACAGAAGATGGATTGAAGCATATAAAACATCCTTTCTTGTTACAATGATGTGGGAAGGTGAGAAGTTCCAGCACTGGGTTCTCTATTGCAAGGCTGGACTCACCAGACTTCACAATGCTTGATCATGTCATGCCTTTGTCAGCAAGCCTGAAGAAGAGTCTCTAGTTACCTTCCATCAGATTTCTTCTAGGTGGAATCACATACCTGCAGGGATTAAGTCACTTCTCAGCTTGCTGTCTGAGAAGCGAAAGGTGTCCTGGTCCTTCCACCACAAAGCTCATTTTCCTGCCACTCCCTCACTTCAGTGATCCTCCTTTATACTCTGCAGTGTCTTCATATCCTTTTGCTGCCCTGCCCCATGAGGCATTCTTATTACAGGAGAAAGATAGTTTTCCTGATTGCATATGTCACTCCACTTTCCATAGCTCTGTGAAGGAATTGAATTAAACTCTGCCTGTCACAACACTGCCTGGAGAGCATCTCTTGAGGCCATTGGCACCACATCCCAAAATAATCTCCCACCCTGTAGGTAGACTTGGGGTTTGTCTGAAATGGAGACTTGTGCCAGGATTTCCAGATAGCATTTTTCAGAGCACTTTTAGTTGTTGAAGCAAACAGAAATCAGGAGAACAGGCTGACTGTCCCTACTTGCTAGCCAAATTCTGCACATGTTTCACAGTAAAATTCCCAAAAGAGGTCAAGGCATTTAACTCATTATCATCACAGAGTTCCTCCCAGAATAAAGGATGTCCAGACAGATGACAAACACTATATCTAAGTAATATGGATCACTAAAATCTGCTGCTGCAACACAGCTGCTTTGGACTGGAGCACAGCAACTCTCCTAAGCCAGGAGCGTTACACAACCATCACTTAGAAAGGAGGAAATCAACAAAACATCTCTGGTTGAGATTGCAGCCGAAAATTAAGTACATTAAAATTGGATTTGGCCAATGACACTCAGACACCGTCCCCTGGGAATCAGAGATCCTGGTGGTTCTAGTGATTACATGCCCCCAGGAGGTTAAGAGGAATCTTCTATTTGGGAGGTTGAATGCCAGCAAAACTACGGCCCCTACCAGCACTGAATTAGTTCTAGGTTGACCCAGGCTAACAGCACTTCCTGCAACATCTGGATTTTCTTTGGATGCCTCTGCCAAATTGCAGCTTGTTCCAAGCCTGCTGAATTCACGAGACCTGAAAATATACAGCTGGCTAAAAGCTGGCAGCGTCAAAGACTAAGAATTGTGCTAGGAGCCTGGTTATCCATTTGCCAGCAATTACGTGGACATCTGCACAGGGCAGGCCCCAACTGCCAATAACAGTCTGGGTTTCATTCACAATAGCACTTCCACTGCTCTGTGGCAAAGGCAGAATTGCACTTGGACTGACAGACTGCTCTCCTCGGGACAACTACACACGCAGAGCAGCCTACCTTCAAGCAAGCTCCAACAGGAACAACTCGCAGAGAGGGATTCGCCCTCCATTACACAAGCAGAGGATGAGTCACGACACCTGGGAGGGCAGCGGAAAAAGAGCTCCGACCCAGGATAGGTGCGTCTCCATCTTTCATTCAAGACACTCAATCTGCCCATTCCCTGGGGCCAAGATTGTCCATGGACATAAACTCCAGTTGCATACTCCTCCTGTCTTGTGCAGTCTCCCACTCAAGCAAGGTGCTTGTGTATGTATCCACTTAAAATTGTGGATTGTGCCTCATTGAGTGGATTCTGCCCTCTACATCCCACAGGGCGTATTCATTTTAACAAAACAACAGATCAAGTTTGCAGATTGCTTAAAAAAACCACCCCCTTTGGCTTATCAGGATACTCCTAGAGGCACCGTGGGCCACCGTAGCGAGAGACAGAGTCACGTGTAGAAAAGAACGACCACTCCAGTCCCTGATGGTACCAAAGGTCATTAGGACTGGCGAAGCTAGTCCGGGTGACCATGCTATCAGTGGCACAGTGGATGGCGTACAGTACAGGTGTTTCCTCAGTGGTGCGGCTGCTCCAGTTGAGCTGATTTTCTGAAGAAGAAAGCAAAGCCCTGGTGGAGTGTTTTGGTGCACGTGGAGGGTGTGCCGTGGAGCCAGAGTGTCTGGGACAGCCGCGATCAGAGGAAGCTGTTGCGGCTGCTCACAGAGGAGGAAGTCGGCGTCCCAAGGCTGGAGGCAGGGCGGGCGCTGATTTTTCCTGGAGAGGAGGAGAGCCGGCAGGGGGGAGTCTGTGAAGGGAGATCAGCCTAAGAAAAGAGCACGGAAGGAAGAGGCTCAGAGAGCACACTGCTGATGTAATCATGGCGCAGAGGGCTGGGAAAGGAGTTTGTTCCTACAGCTTTCTTCTCAACAAGGGAGGAGGATGCAGCTTTTGCAAAATGTGGAAGAAAGGGCTGAGACTTTGAGTTTAAGGGTGTAGAAGGACCATGAACGTGGCAGGGGAGACACATCTGGGGGAGGTGGAAAAGTGCTTCTCAGTAAAAATAATCCAGGAAATGGCAACTGGAACTGGAGGGTGGAAACTGAGTGGACTAGGATAGAGGTAAAATGTCACTAGGGACCAGAAGTCATCATTCAGTGCTGCTATAAAGGCCCAGGCTGAAATGTGTATGAACTGAGAGACACCCTGGAGCAGCCAAGGTGAATAAAAAACCAAAACTTTGCACTCAGGTAATGTGTAGGAAACATGTGATGTTCTCCCACACAGCCAATATTGCTTTCCATGCTCATTGCTTCGTTTCACCCTCACCATTTTTGTTTTCCTTGGTTAAGACCCTCAAGTTTTACCTGGCATCATTTAAATCAAAAGAAAGGAAGCACAAAGGCATATATTTTTTGCTAGAAAATCCCCATGTGTCTGTGCACAAGCGGAGAGCAGGCCAGAGAGACACAGTCAGAACAGGCCAGAAATGCCTAGAAGCACATGGGGCAGGTCACCAACATGCACCATAGGCATCTCCTCAGCTGTGCTGATAGGCAGAAGTGCAGAAACTTCTGCATGTTTGCTGCTGAGAGCCAAGCCAGCAAAACTCAGGGGTAGGCAGCATAACAACACCCCAACGTAGCAACTAGTTGTGATGCAAGGCCAGAGCAGAATTTCTGGGGAGCTAGGGTAGGAGGAGAGGTCTGCTGTGTTGCAGCCAGCACAGCTCACAAAGAAAGGGTCAGAGAATGGAGCTTTCTGCGTATGGGTTTTAGTAGTCAGCTCTGCCAAACCAAGCCCAGAATGCTTCCTGCCCAGCCCAGCCCTGGATTAAAAACTGCATTTGTTGTTGGGTCCCACTGCCCATATACCTTTGAATGTACCCTTGAGATGTCCTAATCAGCTAACAATTGAGTAAACTCCTCATCCGAGGGGTAGCATTACATTTAGCAGCATCCAGGATCTTTGCTCTCTGACGAGGGTCTCTAGCGCTTCGCAATCCCTTGGTTTATCCTGCTCAGTCTCTGGCACTCGCTGCAGTTGAGGGCCTTGTAAAAATCATCTAATGCGTGGTGAGAGATCACTGAAAGCTCAGCAATGGATCTGCAGAAACTTTGCGTTTGACTCAGACTGGCTGCAGTTCATCAAGGAAAAGGCTAAGTGAAAAAGCGTGTCTTGTTGATGCGGTCCATATATTGTGGGCTGCAGGCTGAGTTTCTCGTGTTGGCATCTGATATGTACCCTTAAAGTTTTTTAAACAAGTAGTTCCAAAAACAGCCAAAGAAGCAGAGCTGAGCTGCCCAGGGCTTTGTGTCTTGTGACTAGAGACTCTGGTGTCTCATAAAATACGAGATGCTGCTGTGGCTGGGCCATTATAACGTCTTCTGTAGACACCCTTTGTGCCTGCTTTGGTTGAGGTCGTTTTGCAGATTTTCCCTGCAGACTAATGAGGTTCTTCTCTCCTTAAAGGGGAGACAAGAATTCACAAAACTTTTAAGAATGTAACATAGCTGAGAGCCCTCCCCTTCTGCCAAATGTTTGTTGCAAGGGGCCAAAGTGATCAAAAGTTAATCTGGTGGGGAAAAGGAGGATACAAACTCACAAATCCTCCGTAAAGAAACTGCAAGAAACAAAGCTACAAAATTGCAACTTTTTTTAAATTAAGTAGAGTTTTATTAAGGAGTGGTGTGTATTCTGGCTATCACATACAGAATCTGAATATATTAAATATTTCTAAAATTATATGGCATGCTGTTGTGTGTTATTAAGTGCCTATTTCGGTTTTTACCTGCAACAGCCCTGACAATTAAGTCTGCATTATGCTTGCTAAAGCATCCTGCAAAGACAGAATTGTGGTCTGAACTTCAGCAAACAGAAGAGCCGAGGTCCACGAAGAACAACTTACCAAGCTGGAAAAAATGTAGGATCTGCATTCCCCCATCACACATGGGAGAACAGACACTGCTTTTTCACCCCATAGCATTTTTCCTTAGACTGTCTGCAATACCTACTCTGAATACCAACAGTGTGCAAAAGGAGGTGCCCAGGTAATCTGGAGAAAATCCCGTGAACATGAATAGTTCGTAATACATGGAACAGGTAACAGAAAGTGTCCAAAAATGGCTACCTACCAACAAGATCTTAATTCACCATATCTGCTCCTTATGAGCAACACTCTAGGCAGTTCTGGATGTCTTCTTGATTTTTACATCCCAGTTAGAGCATGTTAATATTAATTAAGAGCAACCAGAGCTTTGCAGGATCTGCTGACTTGGATGGAAAAGCAAAATATATCCTGTCTTGTTTCATGATTCAGCCCCGTAATTGGTGGTTTCAGTTCTGATGGTAAAATCATCACGCTAATAGAGATGCAGGAATAGCAAGTCGCTGCTCAGATTCCCAGCCTGATCTTTACTATTTGAGTAGTAAATCTGAAACTTTTACACAATAATAGCTGTATCATCTTTCTTAGCAGACAGGGAATTTAACAGAGCACAATATATAATTACCCTATGACATATTCCTTCCTTTAGAAAGAGTAAAGTATTTCACTAGAACTTTCCATTCAGGATTAAATATTTGGCACATATAGATGTGTATATATGTGTATATGGATGTGTGTGTGTGTGCGTGTGGATATATGTGCACACATATATACATACATACACACATACATATTTCAGTGAGTTGGCCATTTCTCGCTGCAAGAGCTGCCTGTTACTGCTGGGTGCAGGTGTTTGCTTTTTAAAAATAGTACCGCATGATGTTCAGACAACAGTTCTTATCAGTCCCGCCTGCCAGCGGTTGGATCCCCCTAAGTTTTACTGAGCATTAGGACCTGTCTGAATAGCTGAAAATTAAGACCTAATTAAGAAAACTCAAGCTGACCAGCTTGCTTTTAGTCACATTTTTCCCTGATTTGAATCTGTAATCAACTTTCTATGAAATGAGAAGGAAACGTCCCGATGAGAAACTGGTAAAGGATGAGGAATGCACTCAATACAGAGATCCAAAGGAAAATAAAGGTGTGGCTCATGTTTCATCTTTAAGCATGAGATAAGAGCGTGGCCATGAAATGCCTCAAATAGAGACATTATCAAACCTGAACCATGTTTTCTCTTACAGCAGCCTTTGTTCAGGGAATCTGACAGTAGATCTAGAAATCAGAGTGATACTGAATATATACCAGAAGGGGATTTTATCTCTTTATAGTCAATTCATGTAATAACAGTGAGTACCTACACGTGTTGTGCATCTGTAGTTTTGAAAATATTGAAAGTGTTGGTGAAGGAGTAAGAGAGAACGGTAGAAATGAGCAGTGGATCACAGAGTGAATGACACCAACAGCTTGTTCTGTTTCCAGCAGGGAAAAGCGAGTGGTGACTCAGTGAAGAAATACATTTACAGTGAAAAGGGGCTGGGGGCCTGTTAAAGGCATATTTACAGTGTGTAAACCCACCAGCTCAGACCTGGAAGCTGTACTGGGCCAGCACATCCATTTCTGGACTTGACCCCACTGCAGCAAGTTTGGTTTGATGCCTGGGCAGGACTCCTTAGTGGAGAAAAGCTTAGCAGCCTCTGCTTGAAATTGCCAAGGCTGATGACTTCAAATCAGAAACCAGACTTGTGCCTTATCGGTGAGAGTGTTTATTCACTAGAAGAAATTAGGCAGGGAGTTGGTAACATCTACCTCTTTGGTCTAGCTGGGAGCTTTGCTGTAGCTTCAGCACAAGTTATAAGGCTCATCTCAGGGGTCGCTGGATGAAATACCATGACCTGTAACAGGCAGGAGGTCAGTCTAGGTGACCTAACAGTCCCCTTTGGCCTTACGCTCTATGAATACTCCCGCAAGACCAACTGCCTTAATCCCTTACCAAAGAGATGGGAGGATACTGATCTTCTCTCGTAAGACTTTCCATCTCCATTACGGTGCACACTCTTAAGCAGCTCACGTTCACCCATATGGTCAAGTGCATACTTTGCATTTGTCTTCTGCTCTAGTGTTAATGATCCTACCAGATGCATTCACAGTTGACTGCAGGAAATTCACCCAGCATGTGCAGTCACTTTGGAATAGTGCATCGCGTAAGAGATATTGGCATTTGGGGGGGTGGCTTGTATCGACTCATTGCAGCAAATTTCAAAGAACGAGACATAAAAAGATGAATTCTCTTCTATCTGTCAAAGTTTCCTTCTACCTACACAAGTGTCTATTCAAACAAAGGATTTTCCCCCTCCTTAGATGTCCTCAGACACTGAATTTGTAATATCTGATAACACACATTTCCATAGCAACACACAGTGATGACCCAAACAGAGGATTATGTGACTTCACTCAGAGTTGAGCAGAATATTAACAAGGATACCGATAGCTAGTACTTTCCACTTCTGTGGCACCTTCCTGCAGAGGATTTCAGAAAGCTTTACACGCATCATCCCCAATTTGCACTTGGAGAAATGAAGAAGAGAAGAGGTAAGTGACTGGCTCTGTGAAACAGGCAGGGCTCAGAGCACCCAAGAGGGAGGAGGAGAAGGGTGAGAAAGACCAGGTCTTCTGGACTATGAGCAGCACGAGGCTTGTGGGGCTGATAAGTTCCTGCTCTCCCTGCCTATGAAAACTGCTGTCTTTCAGATAGCACGCCCACCTGGCTGCTTCCTATTCCCTTTCCATATTCCTTCACTGTGGACAAATACAGGGAGGGCTCTGCAGTAATATGGCATTTGTAGGCCCTGCTGCCCTCTGTTAGCATGCAGTGGGCCTGCATTATCCCTCCCCGTTATCCACGGGCTGTTAAACTGCTGTAACTGGGCCCAAAGGGATGAAGATTTCATTCATTCAAAGTGATTTACCTTAGGTGACCTGAAAAGGCTCAGGCAGAGCCACTTTACAAATCTAAGGTGCCTGGCCTTAGACCTGAAATACAAGAGATGCAAATCCAGGAGATTAAAATTCAGCAAAGAGACATTAAGGAAGCTACTGAATGAACAATGAACCATGCAATGTGCTCTGTTGCAGTTGAGGGAAGGGGAAGAAATGCCAGTGTCTGAACTTACAAACACAACATGGAAAACAACCTGCGTATCACTGACGGCAAGTTGAAAAGGACTGTTGCATCTTCAGAAACTCAAGGACTCTTTTAATTTCAAAAGAAATTTAATGAAAATGATAAAAGGAAACGCATCCCTGTCTCTCCTCCCTCAGATAAGTGGGTGTAAATACTAGCTTCTTTTCATGCATCAAACCTTTTATCTGTAATTAGAATTGGCTTCATCCAGAGTCATTGGTATCCCATGCAAAGAGAGTTCTGATGGTGTAATAATATGCCATGTGATTATTTATTTATTGTTATAATACATGTCAGAACAACTTCCAGAGATTTGTCTGGGTTTAACAATGAAGCTCTGAAAGGCTGCTCTGAAAATGAAGCCCAAGAATAGGTCCTTTTGCATGTCTTTGTGATACTGTGCTATCACGGTCATCCGTTCCCCACATTCAAAGAACAGGGGAATTTATTCAGCAAAGCACTTAGGTATATGTTCATCTCAAAGTACTGTAGAAAGTACCTTCAGAAACCAGGAAAAATCAACCACATGCTTAAAGCATGTTTGAAATAACCTGGTTTTTTGGTTTGCTGCAAGTTTCAGAAACCAAGAAAGTTAAAAAATCCCAATCAAATAAAACATTTCAGTCAACTCTAATAATCCCTTTCACCTGGGACTCCTTGAGGACTTCTTTTATAGAAAAGCAAAAGGATACTTTGGGAGGGAAGGGCTAGAGACTCAGATGTCTTTGGCAGTGTTTGTAGGCTAGGGAATCAGGTATTAGATGCTACCTTGATCCTGTAGCCCAATAAGATGTCCACCTACTACATGAGACTTCCTTATGCTGCACTGGGAAAAACAGAAAGCTCAGTTGTTCCTTCCTTCCTTCCTTCTGGGTGAGTGTCCCAAGGACCTGGCTGTGGAGCTCAGGTTGAACAAAGCCTGGTTGTTTGAGTCTCTCTCAGAAAGTTGAAGGTGGCAGCAGGAGGCTTTCAGAAATCCATGTGATGTGACCTCCATCTTGAAACAAATAAGTGGTTTCTTATGTTAGTAATACTGAGTCAGATATTGGGAGAAATTATTATTATTCTTTTTAATCTTCAGATGTGTCACATATTATGAGAGCATTGGAGAAAAGCATCCTATATTCAATCTGCTGCTTCTAACCAGGAATAAGCCTCCCATCACATTTTCTCTTTTCTCCTCTCCTCTTGGCATAGGTTTAGGTTTAAAAAAAAATCAGTTACTATCATGGCCATTTAGAAGGAACTAATAATATTCCATGACAAAAAACCTGAAGGGGGTTAGCGTGGAATTTCTGAGTGGCAGAACTCTCTGGGGATTTGAGGCAATCCCGTATCCAGTTGCTATCCTGGTTCAGGAAATGCTGTCTATGTGTAACAAAAAAAGGTGCAGCATAAACCAACTAAGTGTTAATGTTCTAAGCAAGCTCATAAATTAACATCCACTATGAAAGAGAATACGTGTACATTACTGTGCACGTTTATTGCACATCTCTACCGAGAACAGCTGCAAAATCCCTGAGTAGCTACTGAAGCCACAATCTCCACTACCCAACTCAGAGAGATTTTAAGCTATGGCTTACATCCCCGCTGGACAGTCAAAGTGGGCTTGGACAAAAAAATACAAAAAAACCCCAAAACCCACCTTGGAGTTCTGGCATTTGACTTAAGCAATCAGTCTGTCAAAAGACAATTGCTTTGGAGTCTAATTCCAAAGCACATTTTCTTGTGGTTCTTTCTGAAGAGAAGACAACTGTTATTCTTGTAAGATACAAGGTGTTGATAGAACTTGCAAACTTAGAACTTATTTATCGCTGTGGCTGGAACAACGTGGACAAACAATGCTGTGTCCAATACAGATGATATGACATTTGTCCCTGGATACTAAAATGTCTCCAACCTTCACGTGAATTCAGCATGAGATACATTTTGTACAGCAAGTTTTCTCCTGTCAGTTTTGTGGTACCTTGTGCCTGCCACACTCCTCCTATTAACGCTGCCCTAAAAAATAAGGGCTTGGGGATTTTGTAGCAGTTAGTGAGCTACCTAAAACCTGCAGAGCAAAACTGGAGAGACAAAGAGCATATTCCAAACAAATCAAAACTGTCAGTTAGAAGTGCCTTGGAAGCCACACTGTAGGAGGTAGAAGCCAAAAGCAAGCTATAGGAGGCAGTGTGTCCTACTGAAGTCTAGAGGAATCGTTATACCCTAAGCTGGTTGCAATGGCCATGCAAAGTCCCCCCACTGAGAGTAGTCCAGTTACAAGCAAGAGGCCTCTCTGGAAGGCAAAGTGCATCCTCTTTGTCTACCTGTCCAGATGTATGGACAAATGAAGCCCTCTTGAATCCAAGAGCAAGAGAAATGTTAGCCACATCCCCTTGGACTTTGTTTAGGTCCTGCAGTAACTCCACAGTGGCCCTGGTTGCCAGATCTGTCGCTCATTGTTTTCTTCAAATAAAAAGCAGGATATGACGGGCTAAATTTTACCCTCAATTCTGTGTATAGGATGACTCAGAGACTGGGATATTTCAGGGGGAAATGAAACTGGGCTGTTTGCTTGCTGGGAGAAGGAAGGTGTTTATAATAAGGAAGTTGATGTAATTAGTCTTTGCAGTTACAGAGCCCGGGTAACCTGCATTTGGCACAGTGTTGGCAGCCAGATACTTCTCCTCTTGACCAAGTCACTGTTAACATTTCTGCATCTCAGTCAGTGAAGAAACAGTGACCGGAAAGTGAGTTTGATGTTTACTGGAGACAAGAATATATAAACCAGCCAGTGCCTCATACTGTTCCTAGATCACTTGCTTTGCATGCATCCCCAGTTCAGGGTGGACTATATCTGGACGTTACACACGGACACAAAAGAATCTTAACACAGTGGATCTGTGCGTAACAGAGGGAGGGACTAGATCCTTGGATGCTTCCTCCCCACCCTGTCCCAGTAGTATCATACACATTTATTCTTCCCCTTCTAAAGAGCATGACTTTTTCTAACTCCAGGCAGTGCTCCCCAAGGGTTCCTCGCCAGTCTTACTACCATGCACCAGGCTTAATTTTTGCTACTTGCATTATATAGAATATTTCTTATTCATAATTCTTGATGAGCTAGAGGAGAGAAGTAAAAAACAATAATCTTGAAAAACCCAGAGAATTTAGATCTACTGAAAAGAAAGCATTTAATTTATTTCCAAATTGTCTAAACGCTTAAGTAGAAATTGAAAGGAGAGGACTATGACAAGAGGATGAGATTCGAATAAAAAAGTGGTGTTTCCAAACAAAATGTTAAAACAAGGAAAATTTCAAAACGTTGATATCTATTTTGACCTTCTGAATATCCTCCTTAACCCCTTGCATGCACCTTCCACCAAATGTTTGTGTTTGGCTTGGCCAAAAGTTTTGGCAAATTCCATCTTTCTTCGTGAATAGCATCCATCTCTCCAAACCTCCTTGTTTGTGGGTTTGTTGAATGGATTGGTTTGCACAGAAACCCCATCCGGCTCTAACACTTAAGTCAGCAGGAAGCCAGGCACTTTTTTTTCCCTAAAGAGATTACTAAAGCCTTTTTCTGTCAAAACCTCCTGGGGAGCAGAGCCTAAGGAAACTCTCAAATATAAGCTAAGCTGTAACATCACTATTACTCAGCAGGGAGGTTTGTCCCCAAGGTAACTTGCACTGGATAAGTTTGTTTGCCATAAAAGTAAACACTCCTATAGTAACCTGCCCTGTGCACAACAGCCCATGCCAGCAAGGCTAATCATTCACCGCACTCACAAAAGTAACTGCAGGGCATGTGTACCCAAACTACCTTTAAATGACTCACTTTGGAGCAGCGTGTTGCTCAGTGTGGGCTATTTTTCCAAGCTGGTCTCACTATCTCCAAGCTCCTTGTCTGCATTCTATCCCAGACATTCCCAGTTGTACTTCTCTCAGCTCCTCGTCTTGATGATTTCTCTTCTCCTTGTCTTTTCCATTATTTCCTGACCCAGTCTGCAATGATTCCCAATTTCATTCTTCTTAGAATCTTCATCCAAGCTCAGTAGTTTTCTCACCCCGTTGTCTCAGTCAGTCTCACCAGTTGGGTCATGTTCTACCTTGTACCAGGGCTCTTCCTCAGATATGCTTGCCTTGACTTTTCGCCTCCTTCTGCCATTTCACAGCCTCTTAGAGCCCCCTTGCTCACATACCTGCTGTCTCCTCAGCCTCTAGAAAGAGTATCTTTGCCCACGCAGAACAAATGTCCTCCAACCTCCTATGACAAGGGCTCTCTGCCTCTTTCTCTACCAGCCCTATATCCCCTCCTCACACTCTTTAGTCATGTACTTCTTCCCAGCAATCGTTGGCATGGCGTGTTGGAGAGGCCAGAAGTTTTCATGGATTCAATGCCAGCTCACAGCAGAAGAAGTTATTGAGACCTACATGGACACAAGTGCTGGCCCAGGAAGTAAGTGTGCCACGTCATAGTCTTAGCGATGAGCAATTTTCCAACAACATATATGACTGCTGTATTCTTATAGGCACTGAAAACTCAGATTTATAATAAGAAGTGGCTGACACTGTCAGAAGAGGTGGCAGTAAAACATCTTATGTGAGTGTAGTTAAGAAGTGCAAGTATCCTTATCAGCCACTTCATAGCACAACATGTGGGCTCCGTGTTGGAGAAAGTCTAGACCCCAGCTCATTCAGATCTTTGCCTTGGCTGACAGGTTCTGCTTTCCTAAGTACCGTGCTGTCCTGTCCACGGCTGCTGTTTTGTTGTCTTTGTGCTCTCTGAGTTTTGGAAGTCTCTCGCATTTCCCCTTCCACTGATCTCCCCACGTGCTGAGCATTTCCACAAAGGCACAGAACAGCTGAGATCTTGCAGAGTTGTTCCTCCTGGCTTGGGGACTGCTTTTGCCGTCTTTTGGTTGTCTCTAAAGAAGCAGTTAAGCCCTCTGGAAAGCTGCAGGGTCTGTCAAAAGTACCAAGCAGTAAACACTGACCTTTACTTTTACTGATCATCTTACATAGCCAAAAACTGTAACTTTTAAGTCATTCCTACACACATATATAAACTCAGTCAGCTATTTAAATTAGGGGCTTTTATGGGGCATCCAATTCCCTCCCCACCTCATATACACAAAGGATCCATCCATTGGGACAACTCATAAATAAAATATATATATTAGAAGTTGTCCTTGTGTCAGACATAGCAAACAAATGTATTCAGCCTTGTTTGAGTGATGCTTATGTACCAATTAGTGCTGCAGGAAATCATGTTTATACCTGCATAGAAACTGCTCAAGAACAGTATGTCCTTGAGGACATACTGTTCTCGTGGACATCCATCCCTTCCCCATCTCTCCCAACCCCACAATGGCCAAGGCCTGAGAGGGTTGGAACTACACAAGTGCAAAACACCTGGATGTCACAGATTTATCTATTTAGTGGTTCGTAGCCCTCTTTTCATTCCTCTTCCTTCCTAATTGGTCTTTGCCTCCTCTCACTTTTTCTGGGCCTAGATTACAATGAGACCCCTCTCCTACAAGAGGCCTGAGAAGCCCCTAGGAGCACGAAATGTCCTTTTGGTGAGGGCAGGGAGCACTTGCCTGGGCAGGTGGGTAGGGGGCAGGTGGAAGGGCCGGATCCTCTCCAATCCGCCACCCACTTGGCAGCATAGCTCAGCTGGTGACAAATGACAATTTGCTCCTGGCATCAGTCTCTATTGAATTATGACAGGAGCTAGAAGGGAAGCAGGGAGATTGCTGGGGACACAACTGTTTCCCTTGGTGCAGACCAGCTGCAGGCAGTGACTCAGAGATGTTGCAGCCCTCGGAGATCTGTTTGTGTGGTGCAAGCTAAGGAGTCAGGGCCAGGGTCTATCTGTGCTGGAGGTCTGGGGAGCAACACAGGCGTTTTGGTATTAGAAACAGCCTTTTTCCAAAATCTCTTGAATGCCCTTCGTCCGAACTGCATGTTACAGAAGGACATTGCTGCACCTGGGTCATGACATATCATGCCTGGAAAGAGTCCAAAAGGCAGGGATTAACATGATACCAGTGCAAGCAAATACAAAGGAAGTGGTTTAACTCTTCACAGAAATGAGCTCTGAGGTACAGCTCTGTGCATCCTTTGTACGAAAACAGGACGGAAGCTGTTTGATATTCAGGGATCTATTACTTCTGGGAATGAGTGTGAACTCTCCTCTCCTGTTCTCTCTCCTCAGTTTTTGACTCTTTTTTTCTGCTTGGCTATTGTGATCAGACACCATGCAGGGCGGGTAGAAAGGGCTGAGAGAAATACCAACTGCAGCAAGTGACTCCCTTGTGAAGTTTCAGCACGAAAATCCTGTCCAAACCGGGCATTATTTGGTGTGCTAAAGCTCAGCAGCCTGAAGGAAGACCACCACTGGGCTCAGAACCCAACCAGCAGCTAACAATGGCTGGGGAAAAGCTCAAGGCAGATGTGATGGGCTAACGTTAGAGACATCTGCTTTTCTCTCTTTTTCTCTCTCTTTTTGGGGAAAGACAGCAGCCTCAGTTAGTTTTTGGGTTTTTTTCTCTTGATCTGAACTCTAATGATCAACTGTGGAACAAGGTGGCTGCTGAACAACATCATTTCTCCTTTGTGTCAGATTGGTTGTGGGACACCTGCTTTGGAACAAATCTTTTCAGAGTGGAGACATCGCTGATCAGGACCTCTTTATACCAAGGAATGTCTTGTCCATGTGCACACCCACGGCAGCAGATGACTACTTCATCTTTCTCTAAGGCCTGAATCCCTTGACGTGGATCCACAGGAAGAAAAAGGAGAAGACAATGATCATTTTTGGTTAGCAGACCAGTGCTTTAAATATAGGCAAGTAGTTAGACAGCTTCGCAGCTTGGGAGCAGGTGCAGGCATGAGGACTTTGGGGACAGTGAGACTGGCCTGGATAGCCCTTGCTCGGCGTTTGCGCTGCACACAGCAAACCACCAGCATGGCCAGCAGATGTCACAGGGTGCACCGGGGAAGAGAACACTTAGCCAGGTGGGCAGGTGATCAGATACTAAAGAGGCCATGAAAGTGGAGGGGGTCCTTTTATTACTGTTTAGAAGAGAGCAAAGATGATCATCTCTTCCTCTTTTCACTTCACAGCAGAGACCAAACATGCAGGCACCGATTTATCACTTGCACAGAGGCACAGGCCAGCGGGAAGTGAGAGGACATCACTGCCCTAGGATGGGCTGTGGGCATAGTATGAGCTGACAAGCACCTTTTAAAGTTGAAGCTACTTAATATTCCAACCACTGATCCCTTCCAATGCTCGGTGGCCCAGCTTGCAAAGCCTAGAGTTATCACATCATGGGTATTTAAGTTTATCCCATAGAAATGTATAAAAATAACACACCTGAGTAAATAAAAAACTAACCTTTACCTAACTTTCAAGTAGGATTTGTCTGCATAGAGCTGCTGGCCATCCGATATGTCGATGTTTTTTACTCTCTTATTTTTTTATGTTGAAAATTGGGCTAGGCAGAGAAACATCAATGGGAGTTGGAATATTTAGTTCTAGTAAAGTCAGACTAATTCGTAAAATCAAGTAGAAGAAGTCTTGTCAGTGTTGAAACAACCTATTCCACCTTTCTAAGGGTGAAATAATTTGAATTTTCTTCCATAAAGTTTCACTTTGATATTCTGCTATATCATGGATCATAATGTAAGAAAAATCTCCATATAATACGCTACAAAATGCAAACATTGAACATTCAAAAATAATCAGATCAATGGGTCAAATTAAAACCAATCAGCCCTAACCCTTGTTTGTTTGTTTGTTTTCCAAAATTTTCCCTTATAATAATTTTGAAATTGCGGGGTTTCAGTCCCATTCAGAACAAGGACAAGTTCTAGAAATCCTCTTGAGACAGAACGTCAGCATTTAGTAGGACTTTCCAAGATTTCCTTTGCTGACCCAGCTTATATTACCTGTACGCACAGTGTAACTGTATCAGATACAGAGTTGCTTTTTTTAGTATTACCAACATATATCTGGGGTCTTTGCCAATGTAGCTATTCCGGTACAGCCTCTGTATGAGAAACTTACCCTCAGACATCGCTTATCCGGTCTGTTCCTCTTTAGCTTCATAGCTCTTTATTAACTGGAAAAGTGCATTTATCTAAAATAAAATTCAAACTTTGAAGTTTCTTGGCCTGTGAAGTTCAGTCAGATCCACTTTTACTTTATGTGATTTATATTTGTATGCATATGTGCATACATACACACAGTCAAGCATGCACAAATGCATATAATGCCAGAGACTGACTATTGGCCATTTCTAATGTTTTCCAGGTGGTTTTCAATCCCTACAGCTGAGCTATTTTTTTTCTATCTGAAATACTAAACGGATAAATATTGCCATTTAAAAAATAAACTTCCTCAAAATTGTCCTTTCTATTCTGAAAGATCATCTTGTTCTTTAGGTGATTTATGAAATCAAACTGTAACTACATGTGTATTGTTCAGAGTGTTCAGCAAACAAGAGGTGAGTGTTTGAAATATTTCAGGGCAGGAAGAAGTACAAAACTTTAAAACAGTCTCCCTGTTCTAATATGGACACTTGAAATTCAGTGTCTTCTTTCCCATTAATATATCTCACTTTCCAATTACCTCATCATGTAGACATAAACAAGCTTTAACATACCACCTAGAGCAAGGCATTTGTTGTGCAGAGACCAAAAACCACTTAAGCTTCATGCATCCTCTGCTTTTTTAGAGCATGGGGCATCTGGGCCAAGCCTGAGACAAAAACTCAATTTTTTTCTGAGTGAATGTTTACTTGATGCCCAGCCAAAGACAACCTGAAGTAGCCTGCCTTTACCAGACCCCCCTCCAGACTTCCTGTACGTAGGGGTGGCAATGTGGGGACTCCATTCAGGTACAGCCTAAGTATCTGATTAATATTAGAAAACTGGTGTGTCATAAGTATGGAATCCACTATTTGGTGGCAGGGTTGGGCCAGCTATTTCCCAGGCCAGGAGTAATGTTAAATCCTATTTGAGTGAGAATGTCGTAGACTTGCAGCCTGAGGAAACCAGTCTGATGGTGTTTGTTTCAATGAGCTGGGATTGGAAAATCCCCACAGAGAAGAGCAAAGAAAGGAGGCTTAAAAGCCACGAGGCCTGGGAGTATTATGAGAATCCTGAAGTCTACAGCCTGTGCAAGGTTGGGCAACGGGGGAGAGCAAACCAATCTGCCTGTAAGACCAGCTGTATAAGGAGAAAGCTAGCCATATGAGGAGGAAAGGAAAGAGGTGTGAACATAAATGGAAGAGCTCATAATTGAAAGAGGAAACCCTATGAGACTGTTCACTCTCATCATTGAGCATCCCAATGCAAAAGCTTAACTTCTAGGAAAATGTGTGTTTAAACTTTCGGAGACTCAAAGGCAGATCTGGCATTGACTTGGGCGCTTGGGAAGGTGGGTTGCAGAGTCTCATGGCCATGGAGAAACAGCGCTCCTGGAAGGAAGTTGCAAGACCAAGGGGTAAGAGACTGTCCAGGTTGAGGGGTGCGTAGTAAGAGGGCATAGCCTCAGTGAGTTGAGACCACAGCAGCCCGGGGATGGCACAACAGGAGTGTGGTTATATGGTATGTGACAGCGCAGCAAGGTTTCCCTACAGTTATCTTGCAAATAGAGAACTGGGAAGGGATGGGTAACGAGTCTCAGATAAAATTTCTTATTCATGCTGGCTGCTGGTATGGAGAAACTACAAGGGGATAGGCAGAAAGCGATGAAGAAAAAAAAAAAAACCCAAATGCAACACTTTTCTTCAATAAGGTGGAGTCACAAGGAAGGATAGTTCATGGCTTACAGCCCTCTGCTAAGAAGGACAAGCAGGTTTTGGATAATCTGTCCCTGGGCTGGCTGGGCATGTTGCCACTGTGCCCTTCGTGCCGCGATTCCAGTAACTGGCAGGAAGTGCCTTGGGAGCAAGTTGAAGCAGCAGACAAAGTATTCACTCTGTGCCAGTGCCAGCATCACCCTGTGCACGCCCTGCTCTTAGTACCCTTCTCTGATAAAACAATTCCCACTATTGTTCCATCCTACCTGGCATCATGGTGGCATTTGCCAGAGGGCATGCTGCTGTGCTGGCTGCAAATGGAGCCCCACTTCCCCGGGGCTGACCCATGTGAGTAGGTACCAGAAAAGTTGTCCTCTGCCCTCTGATTCCTTGGCTGAGATAAAAGGGGGTTTGCACAGCTAGATATTGGTGCTACTGTTGCTTTTGGTTCCACGATGACGTCTGTGTTTCTGGAGGGCTCCTCTGGGCTGCTTCTGGTGGTTAATGCCCTCCTTGGCTGAGTGAGGTCTGGGGTCCATCTAGCCCGGGCTCTGTCTCTGACAGTGGCAAAAAGATATTACCTGACTGCTTTCTGCGGTCTACTCCCCTGCACCCCCAATTATAGAATCATAGAATAACTTAGGCTGGAAGGGACCTCTGAGGTCATCCAGTCCAGCTCAAAGTAGGTCTGATCAGATGAGCTTGCTCAGGGACCTGACCAGCCCGGTCTTGAACACCTCCAAGGACTGGAGATCCCAGAGCCTCTCTGGGTGACTTTTTTCCAGTGTTTGACCATCCCTGTGGTAATTTTTTTTTTCTTATAGTTAACTGGAATTTTCCATGCTCCAACTTGCAACATTAGAGGGCACATCCTTGCTTATTTCTTTTGTTCATAAATTTGTCTAATCCTCCTTGACCCAGCTGACACTCTCTCCACAGCCTCCTAGGGCAAAATCCTCCACAAATGCACTACCAGCAGCGCAAGGAAGGTCTCGGCTTAAAGGCTAATTCTAGGGTCTAAGCCAAGAATGGCCTTCGGGTGGTGATGGGGAGCTGGGCAACAGTTAACTCCCTCTTTATACACTTTCACCCTCTGTTCACACTCATTTTTCCATCACAACCTATTTTCCAGGTCTATAAGTATTTGATTTGCCCGAAAAAGATTGTAACGGTTATTATTTTCACCAGTGACTGATTTGCATGAATTTGTTCAGCCAGCAGTACAATAGCTCTTTCTGGCCAAGACTGAATGAGGTACATATCCAGTATAATATATCTTATATACATTATATATGTATTATCTGCATGCATATGTACACACACATACTTTCATCACCTTGATTTCTCTTTTTCTGTCAGGTATGTGAATTATTTTGTTTATAAGAAACAAAGCAACCTTCCTGTGCCAGGATTAAGAAGACCTGCGTTCCTTTCCTGGCTCTACCCTGGCTTCCCGTGTGATCTGGCCAAGTCATTTCATGTCTCTGTGCATCTACCTCCCATCTGGAAAACAGAAGCAGCACTTCAGAAGAAACAGTAGGGTTTACTTTCTTAGTAGCTGCAAAGCACTCTGAGATGCCGAGCTGGAAGAACGGCAATGTGTCATTATTAACAGAACAATGCCAATTCTGACATTGCTAATGCTATAACAATATGAATATTCAAAAGCAGCAGCATCTTTGTTAGAGATTCTGATTAATCAGTGATTAATATCACTGTCATTTCCTGTAAGCTGAGAATAATCCGTGCCATGTTCTTATCTAAAGAAAAGGAAAAGAGAGACGAGGGGAAAGATAGTGCCTTAACATAGTGGTAGATGCACTTCAATCATATCTATAAACAAAGACAGGAGACCTGCTTATGAAAAAACATTGGTTCCCAAATTGGCCTTATTCCTGTGACATATATGCTGCTCAGGTTCATGTACTTAACACTCAACTCCAGGAAACCTCCCTGATTCTTAAGTGGTGCTTGTGCAAAGTGTCAAATCCACCAAACTCCAGAATGACAATTACATGGTGTAGCTATTTTCATCTCTCTTGTGAATATATTGTGTCCCTCGGCTGATTTAACTTGGCAAAATTCTCCTCGGAGCCACAGAGCACATGAAAGATCTACGTTACACCTTGCCATAGTATCTGTCACTGAAAAGTTATTTCAGCAGGAACACCTTTTTGAAGAACATGCATATTTTCATGGAAAATTATTTTTTTAAATAGCATTTGAAATTTTTCCATTGCACTGAAACATTTTAAGTTAGCTTTACCACCAAAGCCAATTTATCGTGTAATTACATCCAAACAGCTGGCTATGGTATGTGTCTATGTTCTGCCCCCATTGTGTGGTCTAGACAGAATAATTTTGCCCTCGAATTCTTGTTCTGCACATATATAACACATATTTTCATGTTAAACAAAGCTTAATTGTATATAATTGTTCAGCAATGAATTTGATCTCGAGGATTTAACTACAAAGGACGTTCATAAACCTTATAAATGCAGCATAGATCCAAAAAGACAAGTTCTACACTTTCACCAAGGCAAAGCATAGAACCTGCTTAATTATAACAAAATACGGGCAAGTGTGCTGACATTTCTTCAGAAGAGGTCCAGCTTTGACAGACAGACATGGCCACTTCAATCAATGAGCTAAGAAAAGAATTCGGTCCGGGATCTATAATAATCAAATGACAGAAAGAGCTGGGGGGCAAATTTCATTCATACCTAGGGCCTGTAAATTAAGTTGCATATGAAGATGTGTGTTTCTAAGAGGATACTTAAGCAAAGATAAACAGCTAAGTACTCACAGCTTTGCTTGTGTCAATGTTATCAGTATACATTCTTTTTCCATAACACTTTTAGTGAGTTTTTAGTGTATAGATAACACCTTCCTTAAATGTATCCCATATACATGCGCTGTGAATGGTTATAGCACTAATAATGGAATTTTGTGTGCTTAAATAAAAAATTGTCCTTTGCAGTATTCTTCATTCTGATTCAACTTGATGAGGTCTCTTTAACCACACTGAATTGAGTATTTCATCAATGGCTTTCTCTATCTCTGCTACATTAGAGTGCCCGGTCTGCTGAGAAAGGTGAAGGCTCTGTTTTAATAGTTAGGGGGAAAGTCCCTGGTCAGAACTTTCCCACTTGCACTTTTTAAAAAGAGCAGGATGTGGGCTATATGGGAAGAGATTTTAAAGTTTGAACATATGTAAACTTTGTTTCCCTGTTAAAAATCAAATTTTTAACAGATTTTTTAAGAGTCAGATCCTTCTGGGATCTCCAGGCCGTGAAGGTACTGGTGTCAAAGGGAAATTCCCATGTCCTAGTCACCCTTGTTTTTCCTTGTCAGGACTCATTTTCAGCAATAGCCAAAGTTTAACTCCCTGTTTTCCCTTCCAGGCCAATCTTCTTCATCTTCCTTCACCACTCTTGGCACAATCTCCATCTCTTCTATTCTTAGTGGTCTACTGACCACAGTCCCTTCAGGCTTTCCTGTACAATCAGTCCAAAACCCAGCACTGTTGCTTGCTCTTCTGTAAACTCAGCTTTGCAGTCCATCTCCGCTCCAGATTTTCCTAAGCCATGCTCACTTTCCTTATCTACGGTGAAAAATACTACCAGAACCATCTCCTTCATTTCACCTGTTTCTTAAAGTTCTTCCTCTAGCAGATTGGGGAAGTCTCTAGAAGCACACACGATCAAGCCCTTTCCTCAGCAACACACAGAGGGAGTCTTCCAGGAGGTGCAACTCAGATATATGAAGTTCTTACCTGCTGTGGTAGCACAGCCCATGACATACATTGAGACTATATCCACCAGCTGAAGGGCACCTCAGTTTCCCAATGCGGGGAGCATGTGGCACCTTGCAGAAATGTCTTGGGGCCAGAGCTCTGCATGCAGTTCTCCAGCATTGAGGCCACCTGTAACACTCTTCTGGCCCAGCTCATTTCAAACAAAGAAAACCGGAGGGCTGGGAAGGGAGTGTTATGGGCTAGGGGGCTGAGCTGCGAGGGGTTGCTTTCCCTACTGCCAGGGAGTGTGGAGGAACGGTGCACGTTTCTGAGCCTCTAAATAGGGCACCAGACACATTTCAGTCCTCTCTGCTTGAGAACAGGGCACCCAGCTAGTAACAGAGACATAATCTGACAGTCCTTTTCTTTAGCAAGATTCTCCTTTTCCAAATATTAAATCACACTTGCTTGTAACCCTTCTTCCCCCTTGTCAGCTGTGTCTCCTACATGCAGCCAAGCAGTAGTTCATATCACTGGCAATTTTTACCATAGCTGACACTAGCTGAACGGCCTTTGCAAGCTGCAGGCTAAACAAATAAGTATAATGAGCCCCCCCAAATTCAAATATTGTAGGGATGAAAACAACTGTAACATTTTATTTCCTTAGTTATATTACTTTCAGAAATCTAAAATCGTAACCAGGATTTGTGCTAGGCCCTGTGTGAAGATGCATAGTGAGAGAAGTATTTCCTATTTCAACAGCTTTAGAAGCCAAAAGGGTGAAGCTAAAGGGTGTAAGAAGGGAAATATTAATACTCTGCAGTGATGGGAAATTGAGACTTGGGAGAAATGCAGGCACTTTTCAAGGTCACATAAGCAGTCTATGGGGAGTATGGTATATAATACAGAATACTTAGGCATCAATCCAGGCATTTACCAAACGACCATCCATCTTTTCTAAATATACATGATATAGACAGGCTTGCGCAATGATCCCCAATTAAAGTAGAATGAATGAAAAGCCCATACCCTACGGTAGCATGTCAGATTGTGGGAACTGGATTTTGGGGGTTATTATCTGCTCATAGAAATTTGTAGATTTTGCCAAATGCTAACTCTAAAATTGTCTGTTTTAAAGTGCTTAGAAAAAGAAATTGCATTCTCAGCCTTCAGCATTGTAGCAAATTTAGTCCGATGGTGTTAAACTGGCAATGTTTGCAATCCAGGATTTATATGTCAGTGCTTTATCAGATTTCCAGAGACATATAACGTCTCTTTCTGCTGCCAATAAAACCAGATGCAGAAGTATCTTTGTGTGTTTATTTAGCACAAGGCTGTTAATGCCTGGGAGTAGCATACACTGGGGTGTGGCTTCCATGTCTTGCACACAAAAATCAGCACTAAGAGACCAGAATTAAAACAGACTAAAGCAGAAGTGCAACAGAATGACCTTGGAGCCAGCAGACTGGGAAAAAAGATTATGAAAACCTAGACACAGCAGCAGAGTCAGGGCTAATTTTTACCCCTTGAAATTCAAAGCTGCTTGATAGGAAGCATTACTATAAGAGTTCTCTGCTTCCCATTTCCTTAAGGAAACAAATTTTCAGGCTGCAGGCAATCCTTTTCATCTCAGCTTGAAGGCAAAAAAAAAAATCCTGTGTTGGCTCATGCCTTTTCAGTGAAGAACTCTTTGCATATCTTCCCTAAGACAAACAAGATACTAACATAGATTAAAGTAAGGACTTCAGTTGAGCAGGAGACTGAACAAATCGCTAAACCCAATCCCCATTTCAGTTGCTAACCCTGATTTCTAGCAGTTTGTAGACACAATATTCTCCACTGGATCCACATGGCTCAGCTTGTGTCTGCGCAGCACAGGTTATAAACCCATGTCTTGCACCTGCAGTGCTAACATCAGGCAAAGAGGGGTGTTGCTCTGAGAGGCCTTCAGTGGGAGAAGGGTGACTCTGGTCTCAGTGACATTACCTCTTTTCCCATCCACAGAAAGCTCTGCATCAGCAAAAGTCAGTGCACCCTGGATTGACCCACAACACACAACCTGGAGGGACCAAAACACCCGCATGGAGGACCAAAACACCCGCAACAGAACTGTAGTTGAGTTATCCCATTTACATCACTCTACATTTTGCTCTGCTTCAGTACTAGGAAGGGAGCCACGTGCCCCCCTGTATTTGGCTGAGAGAAACAGTGTAATTGTCCCTGATCACAACTACAAAGCAGCTCCAATTTTGCTGACGGCTGAAATCAGGGATAAATCCAGAGATGTGGGCACACAGTTGCAAAGCTGCGAGTTAGAGTGCCTGTTCCAGAGCAGGGTGAAAGCAGAATAGGGTCTGGCCCACCAAGGGCAGTTCTGGAAAAAATGGAATAAAAGAAAAGCTTCTTTGCACAAAAAATGCCTGTGTCCAACAAAGTCAGCATCCTTACCAGAGATAGTGATGTTTAAAGCAAAAAAATCCCACTCTACCTCTGAAAAACAAGCGGCAACCTCTGATAAATGGGAGGGGAAGCAGTGTGCTACGTTCTCATGGGTTCTTTGGCTCATTCTAAGGTTGTTTGATTAACCGGGAGCAAGATTTATGTTCTATAAAGTGCTCTAGGGAGTTTGCAGATGCCAAAGCTCTGCACCTGGGTTTTGAACACATCTCTAAAGTAATGAGAATATCTGTATATTCTCATGTAGGAAAAGAAGAAATCCCAAAACCTTAAAATGACTACTGCTTTTTGGCAGGAGAGTGGCAGAGTGCAATTTTACCCAAGAGGGAGATTTGCAAAGATACTAATAACCACTGAACATCCCAGTCCCACAGACAATGGATGTGAGCTGGCATTTCATGCCCATTTACCCCTGGGGAGAGAGCTCCCCTCCCCCAGATTAGTTCTTCCATTTGAGGTGCATAAGGAACATTAAAGAAATACACCATTAAATGACTTCAGGATTGTTATTGCTTTTTTTCATCTTAAATTGTTCTGCCCAATGCAATCCCATGGACGTGTGCTCCAGAGGACAAAGGAACTTAGTGTCTCTTAATGGTTAGCGGAGTCACATTCTTGTAGGACATCTGCCTCTAATATGATTACTTGAGAATAAGCACACCAGCGGGACTAGCAATGTAACCAAGAATGTTATCAGCCTCTCAGCAGACTTGGAAATTAATTTTCATCACGTATTGTTTAAAATTGTATTGTGCTGAGCATTTAAATTGGCCTGTGTTATGAATAATTAGACTGTGCTGATGATGTTTTCAACCCCTTCTAGAAGCCATCAACAGTCTTCAATATCTGGGTGTTGTGCAGTCTTTGTCTGGAAGTCGTATCCGGTCCAAATGATTTCTGCAAGCTCTAATCGAAATAAAGCTTTTCAAGGGGATGTGTTAGCACCAATTCCTCCTGTGTGAGGTTTGTTGCAGAAATGTTCTGCTACTTCCAGCCAGTTCATGGCACATTTAGTCATAGTCAAGCTTTGATCCCTGTTTCAGAGTCAAGCACTGTGACCTAGGCTCAACTCTAAGGTCTGCAAGAGCTGTGGTTGCTTCAGAGCACTGAGGAATGGGATAGGAAGGCAGAAGAGGTGTCTGCACCTCAGGGAACGTGGGAGAAACAGCAGAAGAAAAGCAGGTTTGATGAGGGGAACCTGAGACAAACTGGATGCCCTGGCTCATCTTGTCTCTGTCATCACTCAGACAAAAACTGACAACTTCAAGAAGGCAGTGGCTTTGGGTAGCAAAAGGGGAGGGGCAAGATGATACTTTTCATGGAAGAGATGCTTAATTCTTTCTCTGCACAGTGTCAGGTCTGTCTCCGCAGGAGTGGAAGAGAGGGCAGCTGTGTCATTGCCTGCTGCTCTTTGCAGAGCTACAGCCAGCAGCTGAGATCTGAAAGCGTCAGAAAACAGTTCTGAAGGCCCTTGGAGTTTCTTTGCCCTCCTTGTCACCTCTCTGCCCCCACTGCCTCCACCCTAGTGTTCAGTGGCACTACCTTAGCAGTTTCTTCCCAGGCAGCTATGGTGCAGGGTTACCTGCTCGCAGGGGCAGCCACGCTCACAGCTCAGGGCTTAGTCCTCGTCTGCTCCTGGGGTACTGAAGTGAGGATGGGTAGTTGAGAGGCAGAGTATATGGGAGAGGGACACGGTTTGGGGTGTGGGAGGATGCACTGGAAGGAGCTGAAAGTCTTTGAATTTGGGGTGGAAAACAAAATTATTTTTGAAAATCATTTGAGGGTCTCACTTCTGACCCATCCTCGGAGCCCTGTGATGTCTGAGGCAGTCCCTGTATCATGACAACAAATCCCAATTGTCAACTACCAAGATTTTCATCTTCTGTTCTTTTTATAGCAAGATGCTGCCATTACTTGCTCTTGACCCCAGGGACAGAGTCAGACTTTCCCTTTGAGCGATGTCCTCTGTACCTCCCACAGCTGTACACATGCCCAGCCTTTCAGCTGCACAAGGTACAAGCAAAAAAATGTGCATTCAGTCTTTGAAACAAAACAGTATCTTAAGGACTTCACTAGGCCTTTAGACCCTTCCTGTCACACAGAAGGAATGCAAGAAAATAAGCATTGTTTTGTTCAACACTGTAAGAAGTCAAGAGCCATTTAGCTAGCTCCCACTTGATCCTTTCAATTACTCAGCCTGGTACAAATCTAGAGAGGACTTAAGGAAAGGAAAAGCTATGCTTTTGCATGCAAACTGAAGAAACCTTCAATTCAAATCAAGTGGTATTTGACTCTGAAAAAAAACCAGCATGGTGATATGGCTGGTCCATGAGTCTTGGCAGTGCCTGTCTTGTTTCTGGATGTTCAGGCTCCCTGGGACTCGATGTTTGTGTGAACAATGAATACACAAATTTTTCAAATGCCAGGGATTTGCTGGCACTTACATGGACTGGATGCCTTATACTTAAGCAGAGCTTTGTACCTAACGGATGCTTCTGCCTTTGGAAATGTCTACTACTGTCTCTAGCCTATTATTTGAAGGCCTTATGGTCACCTCACCTCTTATCTGCAAGGTTTCCCCAGAGAAATCCGTCACCAGTGTGCACAGCCAGGATGGAGGAGAAAAGCAAACCAGGCTTATCTTCAATAATAATTTTAGAGCTTTCCAAGCTCTGATCTTGGTGATGGAGCTCGGCTGGCATCAGTATCACAAATGCTGGTAGATGCCGTGGAAATAACCATGGTGTTGCTAGCAGAGGCACTTCTGTTTTGCTTTTTCCAAAGAAGTTCTCCAGTACAGAGTTTGTTCAGCAGTCTTTGGAGGCATTAACTGGCCTTCTTCTGCCAGGCCAGTAATGCATTCTAGGCCTATGATACTCCACTCATCATTTTGGCCATAAAATGGCATTCACATCCATATATATGCTTGAATATATGTATGCAAATTAGTCTCCTCATGGGAAGATGCCTGTCTCCTTCGATTTAGGCCACTAAATGGGATGTTAGGACTATCCAAAAATGAGACATAGTGCCTACTGAAGATTGCAGGGATTTTATTTGGAAGTTAATTTGTAAAAATGGTCAGGCGTTTAAATTAGATGCACTTCTGACCTTTCAAAAAGTGGATCCTCAGCTAGGGGCAGGTTATAGTAGTACTGTTAATTGCAGCGGAGCTACAACAGCACAAATCTGCTGAGGATCCAATCTATATAGAACAATATGAACATCATTTCATCTATTTTCTTGCTTCCTCTTGAACACTGATGTGACTCCTCTCCCTGATGAAGTGGCAAGCCACCATCTTCCTGGATACCAGCTGAAGTCATATAAGGCTTGACAGAGTTCTCCCTTGGTGATAGCTTATGACACTTTCACAAGAAAGGGTTTAACTTCTGCTGGAGACCTTTATTTTTTTGAATCTTCAAATCACATCTCCATGCATGCAGAGCAGAGAGGCTATAAATAATTCCTGTAGTGTTTTATAAACTACTTTAAATAGCAAACATCATCTGTTAACTTTATTTGCAATTAGTACATGCAGCTAAGGGAAACACATGATCTGCTGCTGAATTCATTTGCAGCCCGTCCAGAAACGTTTTTGCACTGTGTCTGGAACGCTTCCAGACAATGTAGCAGCTGGCATGCAAAAAGTGGGTGGCTTCCTAGGAACGGGGGTTGGCTTTTTTCTTTAATTTGTTTACAAAAATATCCACCTATGGTCAGACTGAGCTCTGCCAACCTGCCTGGAGCAGCCCATTTTAAAGGGGACATGTTGAGTCAGACTGGTCTTTGCCTATTGCTAGTGGAGAGAGCTAAGAGCTTCCAGAGAGAAACAGCCCTTTCTTTTTGATACCTCCCTTAGGATGGGACCTGCTCCCTGAAGTGTCTGCCCCTCTCCTCTTCACTGCGGGCAGGACCTGAACAACTCCCTTAGACTAAGCACTTAGGTTTTTCGTGGAGAACAAGAAGACTGCGTCGTATTTTTCAGGAGCTGCCTGTGGCTGAAGGTCGGGTTAGCCTCAGTCTGTTCCTTTTCCCATGGGGACGGCAGATCTCTGCCGTAGTTATCGGCAATTTCTGTCTAAGAGAGGGCTTTATAAATAAACTTCATTTTTTTTCTAGGAACCTGCCCAATTTCATATGCCAGCTGCTACACTGTGTTTGGGGTTATTTTCTGAGATAAATGGGTAGAATTCTCTCTTGACATATGGAGGCAGAGCATAGAAGTACCTAGCTGAGCCCTGGTGTTGAGACACCTGACAGCAGTGAGAAGAAGCCAGGCAGAGTGTGTGAAGGCACAAGAGAGAAACTGCAAAGAATTTTCTAAAACATTCGCAAAAATACTTCTTCCAAAAATGCAACAACTGAAAATGCTCCTTCATGTCTTTTATAAGAGTTTACTCATTTTTTCTGGTCCCGGGTTAGGCCTCCCATGGCGTATATTGTAAGATGTGGCCCTGAGCCCTTCTGCTTCCATGGCCCTGAGCTCACTATTGCTACAGCGCTAATAATAACATTGCTCATAAGAATAATGACAGTGGAGTTGTAAGATTATATCTGATGTTTGCACAGGTGATGTAACTTGTCTTAATATGGAGATATTGCTCAAAACCCTTCAGCTATACTTTTTATTATACTCTGCTTTCTTTTATCTTTTTTTTTTCTTTAAATACTCTTCTGATTCTGGTATAAAACAGCTGACACACACGCATACGCAGATAGACAAGTTTCTGTAAGCAATTAAAAATCTGGGTAGACACCAGTATTCTATAAACGACATTTTTTCTGAGGAAGAGAGGCAACACAATGGGAAAGAAATTGTTTTAACTTTTAGAGCAACAACAGAAGTTTGAAGTCATTTCCTAGAAGAGAAAACAATTAAAAGCCAAATCACTGCATTAAGTACCATATAAATCCTTCACCAGTAATAAAAATCAAACAAAATATCCAGAAAACCCTTCGGAGGCTAAACAGACCCTCAGCTGCGTGGGGATGAAGATGACACATTAGAGAAGAAAAAGTACATTTGCTAGGCGTAATTCCCTGATGGTGCCAAGGTGCTCTGTGGTATTGTTGTTTAGGCTGCTTGAAAATATGTGAGGCTAAATCGTGATCTCAGTTACAGTGGCACAGAGCTGGAGCAACTCCACTAACTTCAGCTGGGAGTGCTGCTCCAAATTTTCTCGTGCACGTGGATGATGAGAGTTGGGTCCATTAACTGGGAATCCGCCCCGCAGACCTGTCATTTCTGTCATTTCGGAGTGTGCTTGCATCGTTGCAACAAATCACACGCCGCCTTTACAGAAGCAAGGGGAACATTGCAACGCCTGGTCAATGGCCGAAGTCCCTATGAACGTTCCTGGGACGTCAGTTTTTGTGACCACACGAATTCAAAACTTATTCGGGCAGCTAGACCTCAAACGTTTGTGATTTGGGATTTTTGGCCTTCTAAAGGTAAAATGAAGCAAATTCCTTAGTCTTCCGCCTATGTTCAGGGGAAGGAAATATGCTCCTGAGGATTTGTCGGAGGGCGCAACGCAGTCACGCCCAGGCGTGATCCTGAAACAGCCCCTCCGATGCCAGCGCAGTCGATCGGTTTTGCAGGGGACGGCGGCGAGCAGGCTCTGAGCCGGAGCCCGCCCGACATCCCACCAGGAGGGAGGCCAGGAGGGGAGAAGCCGGCCCTCCGCCTGGCTCCTTCGCGCCTCATCCGGCACGCGCGGTGCCGTCTTTGAGGAGCCCCCGAGCGATTTCGCTCTCTGTTCGGCAGGAAGCGCCGGAGACGACGCACGCGGGCAGGCGGCGCGGGCGGGCGCTGGGGGTGAAGGCCCGGCCCCGGCGGCGGAGCCAGCTGGAGCGGTGCCCTCGCACGCCGGGCCGGGAACGCCGCCCGCCGCGGAAAGGGGCTCGGAGCGGAGCCGCGTAAACACATTTAACAGCCTTTTGTGGCGCCGGGCCGGTTCGCAAGGGCCTCGCTCGTGCCCGGTTTGGCGCCAACCGAGGCAGCCGCCACGCGCGCGCGAGCTGCAGCTCCCCCCGGCCCCCGTGACCGGCAGCCACCGGCCCTGCTCGGCCCTGGCTCCACGCAGCGAAATCCGCGCCCGAGGGAGCCGGTTGTCCCAACCCTACGCCCACGGCCGGGGCCGGGGCGGCCAAGCACAACCCCCGTGAGTCAGCGCACGGGAATCAGGCCCGAGGAGGCCGGTGGCGCTCACGGCTGCGCGGCGGTGCCCCGCTAGCACCAAGGCGCGCGGGGCCCCTCCCCGGCACCCGACAGCACCAACGCCGAGAGATATCCCCGCAGGAGCCAAGAGCGAATACCGAAGGCATGAATCCTGCTGTAACAGCTCTGGGTTTTTGCAGAGCTTAATTAAAAGGATAAAAAGTCCGCAAGGCCGGGCAGGCCCGCTGGCACGAGGCTGACGGCAGCCACGGGGTAATCTGCCCGGCTGGGCCCTCGCCGTCGCGGGGCGTTCGCAGCGTGCCGGCAAGGGCGGCCTCCCGCCTGCGCCTTTCGCTCGCGCCTGCCGGCCGCGCTCCTGCCGGCCAACGCGAGGCGGCTCGGGAAGGAGCAAATCTTACAAGGATGGAGCTGGGTGCGCCTAGCTCTCCGGAGCTCTCGTGGAGGGCAAGGCATTTGAGGTGGTTGTCTTTGGGGAAAAGGCGAAGTGAAAATGCCGGAGTCCACCCTCCCTGGGCCGGCCCTCATGAGGAGGGGACACTAATCAAGAAAAGCAGTTGCAGAGAGACTTTCAAGAGAGAGATTCAACCCCTTTCCTCCTTATTTTCCCTCCATCTCCCAACAGATAGTCTCCTCCACTGTGGTTGCGCCCCTCTGATCTCTCATCGGTTATCCAACCCCACTCAGTAGTTGAATCCATCCCTGGAGGGATTCAGCCCACCCCATCTCCCCTTGGGGTAGAAATGCTTCGACAGCCACCTCTTCCCTTCACCCGAACCCTCCTGCTGCCCACGCAGAGCTCCCCACCCCAACTTGCTGTGCCTCCCACCCCCATGAGCGAGCCCTTTTCTGCCCACTGCCTCTGCAGCCAGGAGCAGCTCCTCCAAAGTTTGGTGTCTCACCTACTCCCTATCTTTAAACTCACAGCTGGCTGCATGCACAGATGCCTGTCTCCACACAAAATGCCCTCAAAGTGGTCCCAAAGCCGAGAGCCCTTTTGCAGCTCTAGTTACACACCACCACCAGGGTAAGATGCTCCTCTCCCACCTTTCCCACAAGACCTCCCCTCCCCTCTCTCATTTGTGGGTTTAGAAAATCAGGAGCTAAGGCAATACAAAGCACATTCGTATGGTCAGAATAACTCCATAAGCCCTCAGTGCCTCCTCTCTTTGCTGCCTGTCTCTAGTAATAAATGCTAACGAAATGCAGGTGCTTTGCAAAGGGCTTGAATTCTTGTTCATTTTCTGTTTGGATCTGTTCCTAAAAGACAAAGACCTGGCTATCTTTCCAACATCTAGCAAGTTATTTTAATGTCACATGGACTAAAAAAGTCTAAGATACAAATATTTCTGTTTTCTGGAGCTTGCTGGCTCTTACAGTGCCCTCTGATATTCTCACTGCTCTTCCTCCTCATGGGCATAGCTGAGCTGCTTCAAGGACAAATATTCCAATTATAGATAAAACAGAGAGATCTTGGAGGCAGATGTTAACACTTAGCTTACAGCTCTGTCATTTCCAGTGCCTCTTTCAAGGTTTCTAGGCGGCAGATATAATCCCCTCCACTTCCCTTTCTGTCCGCAGGTCTCAGAGTGCTTTGTGAGTGTGCATTACTTTCACCTCCCAGCAAAATGGGAAACATCAGACTGACACCTCTGCAACACGAGAGAGGGAATGGAGATCTGACAGGCATGCAGAGCTCCCCCAGTTCACAGGACAGCACAGGTGCTCACCCCAAAATCAGACCACGGCCCATCTAAGAATAGAATCGCGAAGTTGTGGGAATGGAGGTAGTAGCCAGAGGTTTTGTTCTTCATCCCCTGCTCTAACCATTAGAGAATGTCCCTGTGGCACCGGCCTCTGCTCTGACACAGATGAGATGAAACACTGTGAATATATCGCTTCTGCGTGTGGGACAGCTCTTGACCGCAAACAATAGACCAGGGTATCCATCGCCTGAGTGTACCGACACATACCGCAACAGGAAAACATGTTCCAGTTGTCCTGCTGCATATGTTACGTTAGGCACAACACATTAAAACTAATCTATTTTACTGAACTGCTTAGCACCTAATGTGGAGAAATTCTCCACTTAACACAGAAAGCAAAGAGAGGGCACTGAAATGTAAAAGGAAGGACATTTTCTTGAAAGACTGTCCACAACCCAGATTGCACAGGGTTGATAGTGTGATAGTATCTCCGGCAAACAGGAGCTGTGTAAGTTATTATAGTGTATGCTGCACTTTAAGTTGACTTTTGCTGCTTTATGGTCAGCTAGCTTTCAGATCAGTCATGCCAGCCCAACGGGATCTACTCCCAGCACTGTTGCAGGGAGTCTACCATCTCATGCATGTGAGGTCCCATTTCTCAGTGGCAGAAGGGAGAGAAACAAAAATGAGATCAAAGACAATCAAACTCTTTTCATGGAGAAGAGAACTCTGAGGATTATTTCCTCTGAAAAAAACTATTTCTGCAAATAAACAGACAAGTAAAAGCCCCTATAATTTGTCAGTGATATTCTGTACTGCTATATTTTCCAGTTAGCTTTTCCCACAGCTGGGAGAAACAGAGCATCAGAACTTAGTGGACAAAGAATCAGACAGAGAATTGGATATCAGGAGAGCTAGTCCCAGTTTTAATGCTATGAGCTTGGGCAAATCACGTCTCTGTGCCTCTCCTTTTATCCCTCTACACACTTTGTCTATCCAGACTGCAAATGCTTTGGGACAGACACCCTCTGTTAAAATGTGTTTGCAATAATTCTCCTTGGAGGGCACTGAAGAACATAATAAGTGCTGAGTATTCCATAAAAATATTTGGTAAATAACAGGCAATTGTGAGTCACTGCCCTGTAACTCCATGTCTGGTTCTTGGTAGGTATTTTTATACACAACTCAGAGATGTAAGTACCTACACCCCATCTTCAAAAGCAGGAACCTAAGGGCCTTGACTCATGTGGAGTTAAAAATGCAATGCCTGAGGCAGACAGACATCCTGTTCAGCTTTCTCCATAGCAGAAGCGTCTCTCTCTCTAGGACGGGAGAGCATGAAAAGGACAGCTGGGAGCAGTCACTGACTTCAGCTGTCCCATGATATAGTGGTATTATATAGTGGCAACCACAAGTCCCTTAACTCCTATTATCTCAAGCCTTTGAATCATTTTTGAAAACATAGCCTCATTTCTTGGCACTAAAGAATTTAGCAGTCTCTTGGCACTAGAGTATTCATTTATTTTCTTGTATTTGTTTTGCCGTGATTCTTAACTGCTTTCTGAGCAAGACTTTGTCTTCTTTACAGTCATCTTGTTTCATGATTTAAAATGGTTTGCTGAAGAACAGCCATGAATCAGCACTGGTCCACAGGGCACGTGCAAAGCACCTGGCCCTGGGGCAGCTCGGATCTGCTAACACATGGCTGAGGGTTGTGTCCTGTTGCCCCTTTCTTTCTCCACCCGGTGCTTCTTTCCTTTGTTCATTCAACTACCTGCTGCTTTCTCTTTATCTTTCTATGGGGTCATCTGGCCCTGCAGTACCACAGGGGAGACTCGGCTGGTACAATGACCCTGAGCACAGCCTGAGCACAGTGACCCCGACACAGACAATCCCCATCAATGCACGTGCACAACAGGCTGGGTGGGCCCAGATGTCACTTCCAAATGGAGTGACACATGCAGCTGATCTGTGAGTCTGGTGTGCCCAAGTGCCATTTTCATACTTGACAATGTTGGCAGTTCTCTTCCTTTACTCTCCTGTATTTTTTTCCATTGGTCTAGTTCAGCAGTGCAAATAAAATTAGTCTCAGGTGAGAGAGCAGGAGGTGAATGTAAAGCAGTTAAGTTAGGTTTCTTTTGGTGAACAAGAAGATGTGATGGGATAAGCGAGGATGCCGGATGAGCCAGATTTCTAACCAGGTCCAGGGGATCATTCAAGGAGATGGGTGAGGAACTAGCATATTTTTTCTTATCAAAGAGCCACCACCACAGATAAAGGGGCAATTTTAAGTATTTCCCTGCAATGTTTTTGTCTGACTAATTTGCTGTTTTGTGCCCTCGATGAGGGGTTGCATTGAAACAACTACTTCCATGCATCTGTGCATGGAAGGAGAAGAAGGAAGGAGAGAGATTCAGAAGGAGAAAAATTACTTGTGCTTCGTAGAAATGCCCAGAAACATACAAAACAGGGACATTCAGAGGAGCGGCTGGGTCCGGGAGAAAGAAACCACTTACTGGATCAGATGCATTCTTTGTCCTTCAAATGCCCTTGTCCTCAGGGTTTTAAGCTGACCAGTCTTTAAAGGCAAATTTAAGAGAGAGGGAATTTCTTTCCTGTTGCAGGCCATTGACACTTTACCCAGCTCTCCTCATGAGCCAACTATCAGGGCCTTGCTTCCCTGTGATCTCGTTTGCAAAAATCATTCCCTAGACCAAACTATAGCTGCAGGGCCATCACGTACATTTTATTCTGGCAGAAATGACTGGACTGTTCATACTGGGGTCCCAAAGCATTCCTGTTCCCACTTCTCCTTAAAAGGCATCGCCCACCTGGCCTAATTATGAACATGAACTAAACAGCCTCACACGCACCCTTGCATAACAACTGCTGGGTAGTGACAGATTTTAAGGGAATTGGTGGTTATCTGATACATAGTTGAGCAGCCATGTTCAAGGCTATAATTGATCCTTGCTCTTTCTTTCTTTGCTACAGCCCACCTGCTAACTGCAGCTCTTTCCATCAGGTTGTCCTCTTTAAAAAAAAAAAGGATTAATCTTGTAGTGAAGTTCAAATTACACAAGAGTTATTTGACAGAGTAATATCCGTGTACTGAGCTAAAGACCTGACCTGGGAGTGAAAAATCAAACAGGGATGTTTTCTTAAGGTTTAAAGCCCATAGACTAGACTCAAGTGGTGATATGGAGCAGCAGATGACACAGAGGGCAGATTTGTGTTATTTTCAAGGCGTTCTGTCATGCTGTGACATATGCTCCAGGCTAATACTGTTGTACCTTAAACTGCTCCCTCTGGGTGAATTTAAGGGCTAACAACTTGCATGTTGTTCCACCTGTTGACAAATTGTATTGCACGGTGGGTTTTTCTGAGCAGGAGGAATCACACTGGGACAAATAAATGACACTGAAATCACTGATGTTGCAGATTATTTGCAGCTTGAAAAATGCATAAGGTTGAAGGCATACATCATTTATGAGCAGGTCGATATGGGTGTACAGGCCTGAAGGAGAGTAAGTTGCTATGTCCTATAGCTATATTTGGTAACGTCTCTTAAAATATTCCTTCTACAGAGATGAACCATTGCTTCCCTTTCTCCCTTTTCTGGTTTTATGACCAAGGAATGTATTAACATATATTCATATTTTGCACTGTACAATAGCCTTTGCATGTTTATGAAAGTCAGTGAACTTAGCACGAAGGCACTTTGAGACAGAAGCACATTGATTTACCAGCCTAGAGGTGAGGAAAAAGACTTGGAGGAGATGGAGGGGACTGCAGTTGGAAGTAGCTGAGAATACTGCAAATGTCCACGAGGATCCCACACGCTTTGCCAAACAGCCACCGGGAGCTGCTGGTCACCCAGCATGTTGTCCTTACCCTCCTGTTCTAACGCCAAAGTGGGGACTCTTTGCAGGAGACAGGACTGGCTGATTGCATAAGCACAGCCTTGGGAGTCATGATTACTGTTTTACCACCCGTTCTGACAAAATGCTTATGTCAGGGCAACAGGACCAAGCAGAAATCCCCCTTGGCTTAGGCAGACTTTGGCTTGCGTCACAGTCTGAGCTTTGGACATCATGCTGCCACTCTGTGCCTCAGTTTCCCCATCTGCAGAACCACAACAAGAGAGTACCTCCTTTCACAGGTTTGGTCTGAGCATTTCAGTTAATGCTCACAACGAAGAAGGAGAACCTCAAATAGTCATGTCCCAGATGCATCACACGACTAGTGCTTGTAGAGGAAAAAAATGCTTCCTTTCGATTTCACTTACCAGCAAATGCACTGACAAAAGGCAGTATGCTTGTTTGTTGGACAGGGGTTTGCAAACATTATAACCTGACTGCAGTCAGGATTATACAGGACAGTGGTGCAGTTAATATCACCGTGGTTCACGGCAATCAGCAAGTAAATTAAACCTCTATTTGCAGAAGGGACTGCACATTCATATGTCCATATAAGCCAGGGACATACTGATTTTCCAGGCTGGGTAATTTCTGATTGAATAAATTACTAGTAAAATGAGAAGAAAGAAGGTTGCTCCCGTTTGCTGCAATCATACACTAAGGCTGGGGCTCAGCTGGTGAGCTACTAACTGGAAGGTGGTGTTATATAGAGTATCACTCTGGGGAGACCCCTCTCCAAGTTTTGAGGATTATTGCAGATCAGAACTGCCCAGGGGAAAACAGAAAGGTGCCTGGCCCAAAAACCCTGGCTCAAATACCCTGGGACTTCAAACCACCAACAGTCTACCTTGGCGGTCACGGCAGCAAGCCACAGCAAGCATGCGTGCTGAACGCAGCTGGGTTTTCGCCTCCCTGGCAATGACATGTGGAGACGTCTACGCGAATCTGTAGTGATCCCGGGGCCTTTGGAAGGGGCAGAGTAGCTGAGCAGGGCTTAGTGCAATGGAGCATCCGCGTGGAGTCAAAATGCATGCGGCATTAATACTAATCATTGGTTAGTCATCATTTGTGAATTTTTTGCTTTTTTCTAATCTTGTCTTGTTCCTCCTTTTTTTTGTTTTTACCTTTAGTGAGCAATATGCGCATGTGTGGAGAGATAGGTTTTAATTAGGATACTGGAAAAATTGAATTACAAATTTCAGGAAGGAAAATCGGCTGGAAGATTATGTTTGATCTTTTAATTAAGATGAATCTAGAGAAAAGAAGAAACACTAAATGGTGTGGGACTGACAGGGAAGTGAAGATAAAGGCAGTTAAAATCATATTTATAATTATACAAATTTGCTTCTCTTTGAAAAAGGAAAATATTGGAATTGTCTTTACCTTTTTGATAATTTTATGATAACCTTAATATCTGCACTAGTTTGGCTGTATTGGTTTTTGTAACTATTGCAATAGGCTTCTAGATGAAATGTGTTTGTGATCCATATGTCAGGTTCGTACATTGTTATTGCAGTTAACACAGTCTTTGTGATAGCATATCTGTCCTATTATAGAACACATCCGTTTTGTGGTCTACAACAAATTCCGTCTTAACTGTTTAGAGGTTGTTCCTGCTTAAAGCATCCTCTTACATTTCATAACGTATCTAACTGCAAGTTGAGGAATTTTAGAGAAATAGTATCAGCAATTTTACTAAAACTAGTTTATACTTTTTTGCTTAAAATACCCTTTCTCCCCTAAACTCAGAACTTTTGGAAAAAGTTTTGAATTTTTGTAAATATTGCCATTTCTGAACAACAACAAAATCTCCTTGGGGGGAAGTTATAGAGTGGATAGTTTGGGTTTTCCCATTTTCTTTCAAATTCTAACTTGTCTCCATTTCATTCTTCCTTCCCCCTTTCAAATCCAGTAACATGCACTTATTGGAAAGTCACAGGTGACAGGACTTGTCACCCTATTTCTTAGCTCTCTTTCTTTGAGTGAGATGTCTATTGTAAGCTAAGCTAAGTCTTTTGCCCCTTCCTAGAGAGCATGGGATACACTGCCAGCTGGGTCTCTTTCTGACCACTGTAAAATGAGCCCAGAAAACTAGTTAGAGTAAGTATATCATTCTCAAATGGCTAAAAATAGATGAGATGATTTACACCCATAGTGACCAGAAGGGAAATGAAACACAGAGAAAGAGATAATTGCAAGAAAGGTAAAAAGAAAAGACAACCTCAGATATTATAAAATCTACATGATATTGAGTGTCAAAGGATAAAAGGACTTAGAATGAAGAGCAGAATGGGAAATACAAGGAATAAAATTATTTATTTCAAATATTTCAATATAGCAATATCAATATTTTAAAACATTGATTTTTTTTTTGAAATTTACCATGCAGTACAAATCACTATTTCTCATGCATCTATCTATCTTCCTCATTTTGGGGTTCATTCCTAGTTGTTACTGATGTCTGACATTTATTGGTAAATAAATGAAACCCCTGTATCTAGCAGAATAGTTTCTGGTAGCACAGACAGCTTCCTCTGTCTTTCTCTTTTCCAGCTTCAGCTGTTATAGTCTGCCTTCACATATGTTACATGCCAGTTTTGCTACTCCAGATGGCCGGAGAGAAGACAGTCAACCAACACTGCACAGTGTAAGCACTATATGGCATCCCCATCAGTCTATGGAAGAGACAATCAGATTTTTCCCTTTCTGGGGTCACCCTGTTACACGTTTCCTGCCCATCCAGGACACAGTGGCACGGTGTAGCTGGTATGGGCTCTTATATAAGGAAATATGTGGAGAATGCTGCCCACCTGACAGCAAATGTTCATTCCTGCCATCCCTTATTTTCTTAGCACAGAGCATGGTCCCCACGCATTTGCATCTTCCCATGACTTCATGGTAGGGTATACAATCATAACCTCAATTTCAGCCATTCTGACTAGCATGACCCTTGTGTTACTGCTGACAGTGTGAGCTGAAAAAAATATACAAAAAATAATAGTGTCTGAGGGTCATCATATGGGCCCCAGAGGAGAGCCAGTCTCAAATGCTATGTAACGTGGACACAGTCAATTTGTGTCACTTGGTGTCACAGAAAGGTCCCCTGCCTTGTTTTATGCCCTAATACTTCTGATTTGGAAAATTAGCGAGGAACTACCTACAGGAGCGGTGGCTGTCACATCTGCAGTCCCCACTAATGAGCATGAATACCCAAGAACTGATGGCATTATTTAAATGGTTCTGCCAACCTTCAGCAGTTCAAGGCCCTGAGATTCAAGGTCCAGCACCGAGCTTTGGTTTCCTTGGCAGCAAATGGCAGAGTGCTGTGAATAGCACAACAGACTCCCTGCCCCAATGTGCTGCATTGAGGCCAGCCCCACGCAGAGTGTCCCCTTGGAATGAAGAGCCTTCTGGTGCTCCCTCCACGTCCACCTGCAGCCCAGTGTACCATTTTTTAAGACTATGATGCTGTGCAACAATACCATTTCAAGAGCAACCTTCATTTTCAAAGGAAACCTTTATAGGCCATCCACTGTTTTGTTAGTTAGCATTGCTGGAGTTCCCTTAGCTTGCTATATATTATCAGGAAATTGCACTGTTTGAAAGGGTCATGGTTCTGAAGGTTCAACACGTAGATCTGTATCTAAGTCTGGAAAACTAAGTAGAAAGCAGGTTCTTAGGCCCATGTTGAAAAACATGAGCGAGAGACAGATATCCCTCCCACTAGGACATGATTTCATGTTGTGCCAACAAAAAGGAAAATCCCCCATCAGTGTTATGACTTGCCATACTGCGTAGTATAATGAATTCAGAATCTGAAAGAGAAACAGAGAACTTTGGAAGTCACTAATAACTATTACGGGAAGTGGTATAGCTGTAGTCAAACAAATGCATTCCAGTTCCAGTGTTCTAATATATTTTGTCATTTTTCTGAAAAAGAGAAATCTATGAATAAAAGTTAGGCTTTACTTTCCATTGCTTGTTTCTAGCAGTTCTAGTAATATCTGCAGAAAACCTGCTAAAGCCAGCTATGTATCCACACAGAAAGTCATACTGATAGTATATTTTAAAAATTTCTCACGCTAACCCAAGGTATTATTAGCATTATGATACCTCCTACAGACACTAAGATTGGGCACATTGGGGTAGCCGCTGAGTAAATATATGCCGAGAAGCTATCCTTGTGCCACACAACCAGCTGGCCCAGTGCCCAAGAGAGACTAAAGGTAGGTAGGGATTAAGAAGGGAAGCATCTGTCCTGAGTCAGACAGCATAAAGACAGAGATAAAAATAAACTCCGTATCTAAACTCACTTCCCCTGTGGCACCCTGGACCAAACTGCTGATTCTCTTTTGTTCATAACTGCTATACACCCATCTGCCAAAAAGATCTTCATCCCACATCTTCTTCCCTTTGAAACAGATATAAAACCAAATACTGAGAGAATCCTACAAAGTATCTGGTGCCATCTCTGCTTGCTCAGTAACTTCTGACGTACAAACTAAAGCATCTCATGACTGGTCTGATTTGGTGCTAGCACTCAATGGTGACATGACTCTTCGTTTTGCAAACTCTTTTCTGCCTTCCCCAAAGTCAAATATGGAAAAGCTGTGACAGCAGCATGAGCAAAAGGCTATTGGAAATAATCCTCTTCATTCAGCCTGCATACAAGATTTAGTGGTGCAGTAGCATTGCAAGGATGATTTCCACGCATCTGATAACACTGTGACACCCTATAATAAAACGTATACCTTCTGTTTCATTTTATCCATTTAAGCCCTTTGAGCAACTAACAGTTGTTGAGTTCCCCATTCCTACTATTAATAGTCGGGGGAGTCCATGTCTGCCTACTCAGATTTATTACATTTTAACTAATCTTGATTGAAGTCTTCATATGTATAGGCTCCAGAGCAGTCAGTCACCAGGGTTACAAACACACACACACACAGACACACACACACACACACACACACACACACACAGAGTTGAAGTTAGCTGAGAAGAGCTGAAACAAAAGTCATTTCATGAGTCAACCAGTTTTGATTCCCCCTTTTCCTTAGAAAATCTGGAGAACTAAATACAAGAATCACCTCTTTCACCATCACAAATAAATTACCGGTGTGAAAGTCCCACTGAAGTCTGTGGGGAGATTTCCTACAGTAGACCAACTTGTGCAGCCCCTCAAGTTTTGTCATTATGGAGAAGCAGTGATTCAAAGACATCCTGTGCAGCAAGAGAGAGAAATTCATCCATGATGCTGGTATATTTTAGCTGAGTATTTTTAATACTAAACTTTGTGTTCATGGATTTGTCTGATGTGAAAATCAGCTCAAGAGAAAATTTGCGATGCAGTTTCTCAGCTGCAAGTATGAGCTCTAACAAGTCCCATGTATGCATTTACTTCTGCTTGAAGCTGATTTGCCCTGGGATCCTTCCTGTAAGCGCTGCTGGGGGCAGCCATAGGTGCAGCAGCTGCAAGGGCACTGTGCTGGGAGGAAGCGGGCCTGCACCGCCCAGGCCCATGAAAGCACCTTGGTACACAAGTCTTCCAGCCTATTTCCCCAAAAAGGTAAAACTCAGCTGAGTAGGCCTTTTCACTGCAGACCTCCAAGGTTTCCCGCAGCAAATTTCCCATTTAGGAGCCTTGGCTAAGTGCCCCAGTTAGGATGGGTAATCCTGGGCCTCAGCCGCCAGCCTTGGCTCTCGTGGGAAGCCTGGTGAAGCCTTAATCTCCGGAGTCCACAGTGGCCCGTTAGCAGTTGCATTTGCCTTTCACTCACTCTTTGCTAAAGCAATGCTCAAAAGATGAAGCTGATAACGCTAATGGTGATAAGGGCTGTGCTCTCCACCTCTCCGGAGCACCCCGAGAGCAAGCAGGCACTACCTCCTGCACATCGCTCCCAGGTTAATGGATGCTCTGCTTTCCCCTGCAGAGCTGAACCTAGGGTCGTTTTGGGGGAAGAAGGTATGCAGGCACCTGTGCTGCCGCACTGGGGCTAGACAGGGCCTCTTGGCAATGGCTTTTGTTATTATTTTCTAAATTGTTTTTTCCATTTTAAATCACTCTGCATCTGATCTACCTGCAAAATTGTAACAGCTTTGGCTGTGTCTGGTTCTTTAGCACCACTAAGCATTCCTTGGACCAGGAAGACTGTGCTAAGGAAGAGCTTCTGCTGTCTCCACTCCTGCAAGAATAGAATAAATCTCTTGGGGCTTTAAAAATTCACTTCTTCAGCCGGCACTTACACAAAGAGCCTGGCTGCTCTAAGGCTGGGGCTATAAGTAGCAGCTCAACTGAAAGCTGATTTCTCTGCTCTGCCTGCATGGCTGTTCTTTCCATTTGTTTTGATTTCCAGCTTCTCACAAGCATTAACCTCAAAGCATTATCGATATTGTACTGAACACATTTATTACAGCAGTAGGGTCTCCACCGTACATGGAACAAAGGTGATGCATGAAATTAGGGTTACCACACAGACATATACGCTTTTTGCAGGCAAAAATGATGTCTGAATAGGAACTGTTGTGGTCTTTTGCCTGAGTTTTCTGACGGCCTGAGGGCAGTGGATCTGACCCAGCTGAGAGCATGCAGGAGCCCAGGTAAGACACAGCGTATACACGCAGAGCACCTCTGCGCGAGGCAGGCAAAATGCAGTCGTGGGCTCTGGGATGTGTCAGGCTCCCTGAGCACACACCATGAAGATGACTGTGTGCGCAGGAAATCTGGTGCCTCCAGCATACGTGGAGATGGTTGAACACATGTGGCTCTTCTCTACCATGTGTGCTTGGCAGGTCCGATGTGTCCAGGATGCGCTGAACATATTTAGCCCATGCTGCAAATATAGCTTGAAGGTGACCAAAGTCTATCTCTGGAAACCCTGGGAAAAATCTGACAATGTCCATGAACTCTGTGTTCAGGGAGGGGCAGAGAAGGACTGATAACAAACTGTTTTCTTGCTAGTTTAGTGAAAATCCAAGGGGAATGATAACTAGGGAGTGGCCTGGGTAGTCTGAGATTTGGTAATGGGATATAGCTCAGCAGGGGCATTTCCACCTCTTCAAACCCCTCCTATTGTCTGGGTGCAGGACAGAGGTGACAGCTTGTTTCCTCTTACTTCCTTCCTCTGGCACGCTGTGGTTTTTGGACTTCCATTTTAAAGGTGATTTGGGTGTTAAGGACAGCCCTGACCTTGCACAGTGTGGCTGAAGCATGGAAAAGCAACCCCGGAGACCCGGATGGTGCTCACGTGATTGTGGGGGGCTGGATTGGATGGCCCAGTATGCCACCCCATCCTACCTTTGATGGTATCTTCTACTTTGAGCCACTGCTTTGACTGCAAGCTGAAAGGGATGGACCTTTCTCCCAATGATGGAGAAGTCTGGTGCAGCCTGAGGGCAGCTCTTGCTGGGAAGCGAGGATCTTCCTCATTGCAGCCAGCCCAGGTTGGTGGCACTTTCAGCAGAGGGAAGTAATGGAGAGGGATTCAAAGGGTTTGCGTAAATAGAATTATTCTGGAGAGAAGAAAAGTGTTTGGTTTTTTTTCTTACTTCCACTTTGTAATAGAATTAAACTAAACTGAGAAGAGTAAGAAACTCTGTTCAGAGTCCTTCCAAAAGAGTAACCTCACTTTGAACTTGTGCCTCCCCTCGTTCCTGACAAATGCTCATCAGCATCCTGGCCCCAAACACGTCCTTCATCCTCAAGGAATCTGTGCTCTTCTGAGCAGAGAGGTAGAACATTCACCCTCTGGCAGAGGCTGTTGTCCTTGACTTTGCACCGTGCCTCTGCCTAGCTGGCAGGACGAGTGTTTTGTGGAGAGATGGTGGCTGGTGGCATTTATTCTTGAGAGCAAAGTAAAAGGGAGATCAGGGAGTTAATGTTAGGTGTGGAAAGGTGGTGTGGACTCTGCTCACATGCTTGCATGGATGTTTTAGAGAGAACAACTGGATGATTCAGCAGTTTTTGTCAGGAATAACGTAGCAGGATGAGCTTGTGACAATGGTATTTATCACATGTAGCTAACGGGACATCTGCAAACCTACTTGAATCATAAAAACATGAGCTGCAGGGGATTTACATCTAATGTCTTTCTTGGCACAAACAGGACCCGCCCCCCCCCCCCCCCCCCGACCCAGCAACTGAGCCAGCCATCCCGTATCTGCTTTTGCCATAATATATAATGCAGAGGATCAACAAATCATCACCACCATGGAAATTTCAAAACTTCTATAAGCAATTTCGTTATAAGATGCTTCTCTAAGCCTACACAAGGCAGAAGCTGAAACAGGAGATAGAAGACAAGGAGTGAAGAATCCATCCATCATCAACAATGCATTTGGGAAATTTCATGTCTTTTTTCTGCCTTAGAGTGTCCGCACACTGATTGCAAAATTCCATATCTTATCAGTTGTTCTAAACAGTGTCCAGATTTCCTCTGTAAATCATTTTAATTTGCAGCCATCTGTTTGTAACTGCTAATGACATTATTCACAAGATATTGTTACTGTTAGCAGCAGTTTGATATATGTATATATTCCAATGGGGGGAGGGGGGAGGAAGGACCAGCTGATCGAAACATGAAGATTAAAAAGCAGTTGTGAGAATATTGAGCCCTGGCAGTATGAAGAGAGAAAGTCTTGCTGGAGGGAGAGAAACCCTCTGTGGTTACTTTCAACTGCAGGTCCAGGTCTACAACAGACCTCAGAGCTGCCACCCCAGGCTGTGCTCCCTACTTGAGGGCATAGGGCTGAGGAAGGGTCTTTGCCATTTTCAGCTGGCCAGGAAACCCTCCCCTTTTCCTCATGTGTGGATTTTCTTGAAACAAGGAACTTCATGACCATAACTCATTCTCCCAGAGGTTTAAATCAAATGCCCTGCCACACACCACGTATAAGTCCACGGAGTGGTGCCGATGAGGCAACCGCAGCTTGCGCTGGCCCTTCACGAGCAAATCGGCTGCTCTCTGGTTTGGGGCTGAGCTCTAACCCCTTGCCCTAAGCTGTAACTACTTGCCCGCAGCAATGGGCCCTGTGCAAGCTGGACCTTGCTCAGGCCTGACCGCAGCACTCGATAGCTTGACAAGGCCTCCCTGGAGGTACATTCCCTCGCTGATTCCTGCGTGCATGCAGTCAGCCCATGATAAGGAGATGTGCATAGGAGAGCATAAAGGAAAAGAAAGCAAAGCTGCGAGGAAGGGGAAGAGAGAGGTGGAAAAGGAAAATCCAGGACCACGAAGAGACAAAGAAAGAGCCCCAGTGTAAAACATCTATAAATGAGGTGTGAACCCTGCAAATACAGGTTGGGAGAGACTGTTGCAACCTGGGAGAAACATAGCCTGACAGAAGTATTTGTTTGTCCACACTTCTTGAATGCTGCTGTGGCCAAAGTACATGAAAAAAAAAATCCTATTTTAGAGAAAATAAAGAGTTTAACAGAGCGTATCACTTCAGGAATAACAACACTTATAAAACTCTCCACTCTCTGCTAGCCTCTGTTGCCTCACTTAATTGCAAGCTATTATTTAGTGTGTTCCACTTTCTAAATATCCTAGCATGCTGCACAAAAAGCAACCTTGGAGCTGCTTCCTGGAAGAAGCTAGTATGAAATGAAAGCGTAACCCGCTTCCAAAAAATTCTACTTCAACTTGGTGAAGGGGCAAGGAGAGCATTTTGCCCAGCCACATAGCTTCTCCTCCTGGGAATCATTTTGGAAGATGCCTTCACCACGAGCCCAGAGCATCCCCCTCACCTGCGCCAGCTGCTTTTAAATATCACCTCTCACCGCTCCTGTGCATTTGGAGGGCTTGATCCAAAGTCTGCTGAAATCAAGGGTGATCACTTCTCTGTTTTCACTGGGCTTTGGAGCAGGACCCGAGTGGGTTCTGCCCAGCCTGGCATGACAGGAATTTCTTTAAAAAAAAAATGATCTGAATGCCTCCCTTGAGCCTCCTCATGCTCACACTCCCCCCACCCTGGACAAGCAGGAGGACTTTGCAAGGCTGATGTGGTCCAGACAGACTTGAATCGGTTCCACAGGAGTGATTGATGGGCACTCTGGTGGTGGGAGCGCCGAAAATAATCCCAACAAATGTTTCCCAGTAGCACCTGGCAGCCAACCAGAAGACAGCACTAGCATTTCCTAAATACTGAAAAAATGACTGTCACCGCAGATGCCTCACTAAATATAACCCTAGTGAGGTGGCAGCCTGTGAAAGGCTGGAGAGGGGCAGCTACTCAGTACTTATGTACCATGCTTGTCTGATCTGAGTGAGCCCTGGACTGCCATCCCTGGGCTGTGAGATTTCCAGCACTGTTTGCTTCATAAAGCTATGAAGTCCCAAACCAATTAGCTGAATGAGGAAGTGTCTCTCATGGGGTTAAGTACCAATAAATTACTAAAAATTGAAAATAGGGAGCTATCTGAGCAGAGCAGAGTCTTACTGTATATGGGCAGAAACCATGATTTTGGTGTATCCAGGCTGACCCCATCTCTAGGGCTTCCGGGGTGGGGGTGGGGGGGGTTGTCCTGTTTGGACTTAGGTGTTTGGGACTGTGGGGTGCGTGCTCCTCTGGGATGCCTGCTCTTTACCCACTGCAGGGGGAGCCAGGCAAGCACCTCTGAGTGGCAGCCAGAGCTGGGGGAACTAGCACACGTAAAGTGTACCATCTTTAATGTGTGTTTATTTCACAGAGTAAAGTGCTACCTGGTGTCAGAGCAGTGGAATACAGCACTTACTTAATTTTTAAAGGTAATTAAGATTTTTCTCCACAGTGATCTCCTCTCCCCTTTGCTCCTGCACCTGAACTCAAGAATTAGTTTATCAGCAGAATTCAGTGGTTCCTTGGCCCTGTGAAGCATCAGTTGTAAGAGCTGTGTTGTATCATGTTATAGAGCAAGTCAAGGGGTAATACTGCCAGTGTTAGTTTTAGCAATTTGCTGAGCGACCATATGCATTCAGATATGTGATTCTGATGCTGATACATGATTCTGATTTCCCCAGGTGGCCCTGGGAATAGGGTCATTCTTGAAATTTGGTCTCCAGCAAAAGCCCAATCCATTATCAAGGTGTTTCATGTTTCTCTGACTCAGCCATATTACTTTAAGATCCAAAATGTTAAGTCAGGTGCCTAGATTTGTGCATCTAAGAGTTCGTATGCAGAGATTGCATTTGCTCTTCAGTCTGCTTGCACCCACCAACACAAAGTGCTTAAGGTCAGCCCTGGATATGGCTGCTCCATTGCAGAAGCAAATCTAAGGAGATGTGTAATGAATCCTACCAGGCTGGAGCCCAAAGGGAAGACATTACCCTTTTAAATAAGTGGTATTTTTCTTTGCCACTTACTCCTTGAGTAAGGACTTGAGACCCACTTGAGAGCCACAGGGAGTGACAAGCAAGATGTTGGAGGAGACCCCTCAGATCGGGAGCACAGAAACCCCCTTGTAAGGAGGGGTTATCAAACAAGAGATGAAAGCCTGGATAAGGCCACAGAGTAAGGCAGTCACTGTAGTATGTCCAGTTGGTCTTCATCTAACTAGCAGAAGGAATGGGACACGGAAAGTACCATGGCCTGCTTTTCCTGACTGCTTATTCAGGCTCCTAGAGAATTTGTTTTCTGGTTACTTTTACTTGCTAAAGCTCATGTCATAGCATCCTTGCTAGAGATGAAGCTAATAAGGTGTGCTAGTGCATGCAGTAGGGCATGCTTCATTCTGAAAAGACCTTCAGATAAGGAAAAATACTTTATCCTATTTAAAAGAAAATCTTTTTTCTGATTATGCACTCCAGGAAATTGTGGGAATGTGTCTTGAGGAAGTAATGGGAACAACCTTGCTAGACACTAGGCCCAAACTTCTAGCAAACGTAGCCCAAGAAACAGTCCTCTGCCAGCTAGAGGAGGGCTGAACAGCATTTCCAGTTTAGATGGTTTAGTACAGGTTCATCTCCATGGTACAGTCAGTTGGCAGTTTTCTGATTTCTGAAGAAATTTACACCATTATTAGATCCCCCTGCTGGAGAGTTTGCGGGTGCAGGCCTCTTTCATTGCCTTTGAGACTGCATTTTGGAGGGCTGAAATTTGAACTTCATGTCAGACCCCAGTTTAATTTTGAAAGAGGCAGAAGGATCTTCAGACTGGCAGATTTGTTTTCCTGGATCTGAACTTGCCCTTTGATTTTGAACTGTGCGAAACTGCAAGCAACCCTTTTTTCCAGTTCTTATTCATAAGCAGCCAAAAAAAAGAAAAAAAAACCAAGAAAAGCAGAAAACCCAACCTGTGATGACCCTGGAAACTCTGGGCTGTCTCCTTTCTGTATGTTTGTATTGCGCCTGCCACAGCAAGCCCAGGGGGTCAAAAGACTTATCATCAGACAGGTAGTTAACCAAGGAAGGCTTTCATTTCAAATCCATCACATAAGACACTGATAGACAGGGGAATTTTGAAAATTGTTTTCTCAAGTTCCGCTGTCCTACATGCTACTGCATATATACAGCTCTAGCTGCTCTTTGGAAGCTCCTACTCATTCGGGTTTTTTTAATTATTCAGACTTCAGCCTATCAAGATGAACAATTAATTTCTTACTCAAGAAGCGTCGGATTTCAAACTCTGCTTGCAGGTGTTCTATCTAATAGAAACTGTCATAGGAACCGTTCCTACAGCAGACTAGGTAAACAGACGAATATAGAACATATTACTCCATAGGACAGCTGGTAAGAAAAGCTATAACGGCAGTAGTGTCATTTAAACAAAAATATCTAATTTGGGATCTCCTGTATAGGACAGAAGCTTCTCTGAGTTGCTAGTATTTATCCATAATAGCTTGCTTCTTTAAGATTTCATTGGACGAAATCTTGTAACCTTTAGGAGGTTTTTCTGGGTCCCTCCCTTAGATCAACATGACCTTTAGGACGTTCTCACGTGGTTTTGGAAGAGCAACCCTCCCTGAGCGGGACCAAGAGCTCTGGACCTCCTGTCTTCCTGCTACCACGCAGCTTGATGGTAGCTCCTGAGAGGCATTAGATGGCATGAAGTAACATCAGTTTATCAAAGGCTCTGTATATCCTCATATTCAACTTCTTTAGGAAGGCCCATTGTGTATTTTTCACCCCCTTCTGGTGTTAGCAGAGTTAAGAGGCACCTCAGGAACCACTAGGATTTTAATATTCATACACTTTCCTAATTGTTCACTTCCCAGTCCCTTTTCTTCCTGCCAGGAGATGATAATGTTCCTTGCCGAGAGCCAGATTCCTCCAGCTCCCTGACTCATTCTCCTATAAATTTTGCAGCAAAAGCAGTTTGCTGCTAGACCTGTTCAACACTTAAATGGCACTTAGGGTGAAATTCGTCTTCCTAACTTCAGATACCTCCGTCTAGCTGGTTACCATCTAGCCTGTTGTCCTCCCTTTATAGTCAGCGGCTTCAAATCTGATTCATCTCATGCTAAAATAGATGACTAAAATAAATCAGATGAATCCTCCCTGAGAATGGCTTATGTGACTGTGAAAGGAGCTGAGAGTAACTAGCCGTGATAATACATCAGCACTGTGGATGTCTAAAGTGCAGTGAGAGGAATCCTACTCTTGGGCTCAAAACATTTTGTTCCAATTATTTAAAGTCACATTTGAAGAAGAATGTAAGGAGTTATGAAAAACCCGCGGCTGCACTGAAAAAGTTATCCAAAGCCCTGACCTCCTTCTAAATGCTCCATGAGTAGTTCATACCACTGTTGTATTCCAAACATCTTCTTGAACCATCAAATTCAACAGATAGGCCCCAAGAAATTTATATGAAGCTTCTGTATCAACTTTCTGGGGTGTATGTGCACAATTTGTTATCTTACCTGTGATAAAGCTTCCTGTTCCGTAACTGAACTGATGTTTTAGATGCTGGAAACAGCAGAATTCCAATTTTGTGACTCTGAGTTCACTGCAGGTTGATGCTGTACGTGTGGTTCGCACACCCACACCCACACCGAGAAAAACACAGGGCAAAATGACCCGTAAGTTCTTCTGAAAGTTTCCAAGCGAGAAGGAATGAAACTATCACCTCAGTCTTGAATTCTGAGTTTTCACTGTTTTCATTGTCTACAAAAGGTTCAAGAGAGAAAAGGGTTTTCGTATACATTGGCCTCCATTTCCAGGCAGCACTGAACTTAAATACTCACAGGCTCTTTCATTCAGGGGCATTTCTGCGTGAGCTTGAAGTTGGGCGTGCAGTAAACTTCCCTGGTGAATCAGGAGGGATTAAACTCAGGGGCCTTTGAATGGAGCATTACTCTTTATTTTAGATCTTCAGACAGGAGTTATGCTCTTGCCGTGTGGTTGTTCAATGAACTGGAGACTGTGAGTCTGCAAATACACACACACACACACACACACACAAATGGTTTGCAAACTATCAATTACTGCACTAAAAAAAGGAGTTTAATATCTGCTGAGACACCCAGTTGAAGAGGAAAAAAAAAAAAAAAAGCATATAGAACTGGCAAGAGAACTGTCCAGAAGTAATAAGTGAAGTTTTTAAGCTAAGCTTGAAGACTAGCTGCAACTTGCCACACAGGAAAAAACAGAAGACAAAAGCTCTATTATGCCTTCTTAAAAATGTAAGAGTACAGCACACACATTCCCTGACAAGGTCATTAAACATCAGGTTCAGAGACTCACAGTGGCATATGACCGGGCCCTGGTACAATAGGTGTTTACTCTTTGATTCAGCGAGGTGCTGGTATGCATAGGGGCTGCTGTCGTCTGAAGAACACTGGTTTTGGCCCCGTCTGGGCCATAACCACTTGGTTTTGTTAGTGCACAGAAATGTGGCTAAACCCACCCCTTCAGATATCTAATTTGTTTGGAATGATAGGCACGTCCTGACTAAAAATTAATTCTGCTGGGTGATATAACTTGTCTGAATTTGCAGGAATTTGCCATTTGGAAAAAGGAAAAAAGAAAAGCATTTAATTAGGGATGGAACTAAAGCAGCTAATTTGATATTTCAATGGAAAAAAAAATACAGGTTAAAAATGAAGATTATATGCTCTGGGTGAAGAATGCTCCCTCCTTTCAGGTATGCTTTGATGAGGCTTCTTCCACTGCTAAGAAATGCAGTGCACGTTTCTCTTGAAGTAACAGCAGCACTAACTTCATCTAGTTATTCTTTATCCTCCTGCCTCTGTCTCCAAGCAGATGACCCAGTCTTCGACTGCTGTCAGTCATGGTGGGGATTTATAAGGCACGTTTCACTCCATCTTCAGGCTCTTCATCCTGTGAGACATGTTACCATGCAGCAGGGAAAGGTGTCAACAGCAAATCTTCCTCTCCAGGGGTTTCTGCCTTGGGCGCCCTCCCACCTCGGTCTGTCCTTCCCGGGAGGGAGATCCCAAATGTTCATTCCTTTTCCCTAGAGCTGGGGAGTATGTCCCAGGTTGCGCCTGTGGCACAGCTGTGGCAGCAGCAACGGTGCATCAAAGAAACAGGAGCAAGGTCTTGGTGGCCGCAGAGCCAGTAGGTCTCTCTAGCAGCCCCTCAGCCCCCAGGCTGACCCAAATGCTGCTGGGTAGCTAGTGCCTGCCACTTTACTGTGCTTCTGGGGACAGTTGAGGGCAGTGAGATCAGCCCCAAGGGGTAGCCAGGCTCTGCATGTCACTGGAGCCTCCCAGAGACACCTTGGCCCCTGCCCAAATGCAAGAAGTGAGTAAGAAGTGCATCTGCAGCCTTCCAGGTGGGCTTCACCTCACAGAGTGCCCACAGAGACCTGGTGCAAATTTCCTGTTGACCTCAGCATTGTAAATCTTGAATAACACCAAGGATGTGCCCCAGCAGCAATAGCTTTTTGCCTTCTTCTTCCTGAGGATGGTTTGGGATGCCATCATGCCTGCAGTGTGCCCTGAGACACTCCGCTGGGGAGTGCATGACACAGTAGATGAAGTCTCATCAGTGCGATTTGGGAGAGCTCAAGTCAAGAGAGCTCACATCCAAACTGGGTTCGGACCCACCCCTTCTGTGGTTATGAGCAGATGGTCTAGACCACTGACATTTTCTGGAAGTCAGTTTCTCAGGTAGAGTCACTTCCTGACAGAGCTTTTTGTCTTTTATCACGAGAAGCATAATCTGAAAAAGGCTAATTATTTACTGGAGGGTGTTCTTTTTCTTAATCTTTTCTCTTTTCTTATTAGTGTCCTTCTAGTTTATTACTCATCTGTGGCTTTTTACAAGTTGTCTTTCAGGTGAGGTGCAGTGAAGTGGTGTTACATTCCATACATGTAGGGGCTTAGCTGCAGTTTCATTGTGTATTCAACCCTATAATTAAGACTCAGATGGAAGACTTTATGCCTTTAAAGCAAAGAAATTCTAGGTTTCTTGGCAAAACATTTGACTGAGTACATAGAGAGCACCTTAAGTACTTAAATGGTCTCTACATGAGGAAACCTGATGCCAGAAATGATGTACCTTAAAGGCAGGCTGTTGGGAAAAAGTAAACAAACCAAAGCTAAAACTCTTGATGTTTCAAGGTACATTCTTCCTGTGTACTTTTTTTTTTTCTTGAAAGATGCTCTGTGAGAGGGATTGTATTCTTAAAAGGTGCCATTGCTGGCAGTAGGTTGGTATTATGTGAGCTGCATAAAGAGTGGGAATCAGTAAAAAAAGCATCCAGCTGGTTTTCAATAAATTATGAGTGACTCAGCCATTTCCTTTAAGCAAATCAATACAGTGCTTTGGTGAGCCAATAATGAGGAAGACTCAGTGGGAAAAAAAAAAACATTGTCTTAGAGAATTATGTAACTTGGTCACTGTGCCTGGCAGTGGGAACTAGCCTCCTTCAAGGGAGAGGAAGGGTAGAGCAAGGCATGGAGGGCTGTGGGACACTGAGGGATGTGGGACATGCAGCAGGAAAAGTTTTAGGGTAGAATGGGGCATTCACACAGGAGGGCTTTACCCATGAGAAAAACTCTGCAGGGAAGTTGAGTCAAGTGAGGAGAACCCCTCCGGCCATAACTCCACAGAGGCCACCAGAAGGCTACTCCTTTGCCTGGGGAAGGACCAGAGCAGCCTCGGGTGAAAGGAAACGCTCTGCCCTTGCTTAGGGTGTCCATCCAAGTGTGTAGACAGCACTTTTTCCATCAGTAGATCTCAAAATACTCTAAAAAAGGATCAACAACAGTTTTTATAGATGATGAAAACATGGCACAGAGCTGTGACCTTGTCACTATCATCCAGCTGGCTGGCATCTGAGCTAGCAGCAGAATTAAATTCACATCCCATGCTTTTATAAGTCTAGAACAAACCCAGTTTTGCTATTTTGATTTTTCACAATGCCATTCTAAAATTTGGCAGAGAAAGATGCATATATCCTCCATTCACCTCCCATGTATTTGGGGCCTATTGAATGCTAAATGAAACAGCAGAAGTAGAGCAATAAAGATTTCTATCAATGGAGGACCTCCCACTGCACAGGGAATCTATTTAGTGTGACCTTCAAAAGCACATAATTTGCCAAAAGTCAGCCCAATCTTTTTAGGGGTATCTGTTTCTTTTAAGAGATGGTCTGCGTATCAGATGAGCCAGAATACTTTGGGATGTGAAAATTACAGCAGCCTCTTTTTCTTTCTCTTTTTTTGTTATTAGCCATCAGAGTAAATAAGCATAAGCCCTACATGGAGCATCTTGTTGGGGCATACATTATATATGCCCCAGGGTGCAAATATTTTACACACCCTCCTCTTTGATTTTTTTTAATGGAATATGCAAATTGTACATGTTTCAGCTGGGATTGTCTCTCTTTGATCTGACTGTTCTCCATCCTGGAATTTCACTCAGTAGGGAAGCCAAACTGAGAAATGCAGTGAAAGGGAATTTCATCCCTCACCTTCTCCAAAGCCATCAGGGGCCCGGTGAACGTGTTACAAAGGCTTTGGTCGATTGTAGCAGGTTTGGAATAAAGTCCTTACAAAGGAAGAATAACCGGAGTATCTGTCCAGACCACTGCAAAGACGAACCAAATACCTTTGGTGTCTCCCTCAGTGTGAGGGTTCATTTCCAAAGGATATGGTCACATGAAAGAATATCATAATTTCTTTTGAACTGCAGCACCCATCCTGCACATGATGCTGCAGCCTGGCACCAGGTCTGTCATGGGTGATCTGGAAGCTTGAGTGCAGCAGGATGGAGAGTGACATGTGACTGTCCACTGGAGAAAAGCCATACCACTGGCGCTGATGCCCAGCAGCATCCACTCTGAGAGTCATAGCGGGGATTGTTCCCATTCATAACAATTCATAACAATTTTATGGCCCCTGCAGGGCCATAAAAATAATGCAGTGTACAGACTTCCTAGTGGAAAGGACTTCAGATGAACACCTTCGGATATTCTTCTAAATAGGAAACAAGCAGCTTGAATACACGAGCAAGTCAAAGGAAAATTGTTTTAAAAAATGTACCAGAGGAAAGGCTTGCGTTAGACCCACCTGCAGATAGTGAAGAGACCAGGGCAGAAGCTGTGGAAGAGGTCAGCTGAAACAACAAGCGGTGCCTAGACTACACTGCCAAAACAGCACACTCCAGGGCTTGAGTTACTGTCTTTGTGCAAACACCCCGAGTGGCTGCAATGATCAGCTCCTTTTCTTTGATGAAGCAGTTAGAGATGAAAGGGAAAACAGAACAAGGAGAGAAAGCAACATATGGCAATACACATGGATTTGCTGTATGAAACAGGCTCCTTCTTCTGCTGGAGCGAGTGGAAGTTTTGCCTCCGACTTCAGTAATAGCAACTGCTGAGCTCAAAGGATTGGATGAGTTTTCTGGAACACATGGAAATGAGCTGTCAGTCAAGCACGTATCAATGCCCAGGAAAACTGGTTGCCTGTACACCAGCCTGTGCTGCAGCAAACCAGGCATGACCAGGAGTTTGCATTTATCCAGAGAGAACAAATTGAGCTGCCTGGTGAAAATAATGCTAATACTGGAGTGACTGGAGGGGGTGCCCTTCCTGAATTTAGAAAACAGTCCTTTTTATGTCTGCCTGCCTCTGGGGGAAAGGACAGTATAACGAATCATCCCAGCCACAAAAAGACTGTAACTAAGATTTTACCTGAGCAAGAAGGAAGCTTTTTCAAGGCTCATAAATGCTTATTGATTTGTCCTTTTCTATTTGTGTGCTCTGCATTTCCAGGAGCACAAGTGGAAAGAAAACATCTCTAAGCTGCTTCCCTCTAGCTAAGGATTTGGTCCATCCACTACTGTCAAAAGCAAAGGAGCTTGCATGTGCAGAGCCTCAGGCCTGCAGCAGTGGGCTGCTGTGCTCCCAGATGCCTTTCACCTGTGCACATTTGCCTTTTGGGCGAGCCCAAGACACCTCCAGGGGTCAGCTAGGGGGTAGCCAAGAGTTTGGCCTGCAGTATCGTGGGACTTATCAATGGGCTGTTGTTCAGCTTGGGATTCCTGAGCTCCTTAGTCATGTCTTTGCAGGTAACGATAAATCAACCTGCAAAGCCTTCTGCAGAGCCTGGAGTTTTGCAATATTTGGCCCTTTACAATTATGCCTCTTCTGCAAATAACAAGAGTGGCCATTTTCACTCTGCCTGAGTCAGGTTTTCAGGCTATGGGCTTTGGGTTCACAAGGAATTAGTTGGTGCCACAGGACTGGTTCCTTCTCCTTGCTCAGGTTATTACATTTCATTAAAAGCAGCTAGAAATACATTAAGATCCTCTGCGCTCTTATTTTTCCATCCAAGCAATAGTTGCCCCTGGACTGGAAAAGTGGTGAAAGCACCCTGAGACTAAAGAGTCTCAGGAAAAGACTGAGTAGGGATTGCATATCCAGTCGTGTTTACAGCTCTGATGCAGGACCTCACCTGGCAGATGGCCTTTCCCTGCAGGTGAGCTCAATGTTATTTGCTGGCTGAGACCCTCCCCATGTTGCTGGGATGCTGATCAGTTGGGCAGAGGCACATGATCTTTGGGCTCCACCATCCCCTTGCCCCCCCCCCCCCCCACAAATGCCATTCACATCCATGGATGACAGAATCCCAAAGGATAAACCCTGCACCCACGCTCCTCCCTTGTTGAAGATGCATTTCAAGACCTGCAGTTTTACTGCATGTTAGTTTTAGCTGGCTGGGTGTGCTTATAGGGATGTAAACTTCACAGCTAAATTTGGGGCACAAGGTGACCTTGACCGATGGCTCAGGAGTGCTCTTGCCATGGTGGCTAGCCCCGCGTGGGGCTTGACTTGCAGCCGAGCTGTTTGCACCACTTGTGAGGTCGCCCAGCCTTGGGGGCCAGCAAACTCATCCCAGGAGCGCTTGGCCTGGCTGGCAGCTGGCTCAGGTTCCCCTGTGGGGTTACGTTGCCTGGCTCTGTGGCTGCTCACACAACGACGAGGTATCCTCAGGCCCTGACTCCCAAGCTAGCCAGGACAGAAGCAAGGGTGGCACAGGCTTTAACGTGTACCACCTCATCTTTCACATAGGCGCCATCTCTTTCTAGGAAGTTGCAAAAATCGTGGGAAAAAAATGCTATTGCAGCAAATCATCAGCATGGCTATCAAGTCTTTGTCTCATGTTTGTTCAGCTCTGCCCGTGAAAGCAGCTGCTTCATTGATTACTGAGGCTGTTCAGGGTTGGGATTGGCTTGCCACTTTTTTACAAGGATAGATTTGACTTTTCCACTTTTCAGGTTCACTCAGCCTCTCATTGGTTTCTTTCCCTCTCTCTGAGCTCACTTAATAATGCATGACAAGGAGCGCAGGCTGTTTGCTCTGCTCTACCAGTAATAATGCAGCGCGTATCCACTCCGTTCGGGGTCAGGTTACTGCCATTTGGGAATTCGACAGATGGAAATGCTGGGATTCTTTCCATGTCACTCCTGCCTCTGAGGGCTCTCAGTATAGAAGAAGATTATCAGGGGCATATCCCAGTACAGTCGCCAGCATGGGAGAGGGAGGATCTATGGTGGGGGCTGGGGGGGAGGTGGAAGACATTATTTTAATGAAGCTATTAAAGATGTGACCCTTTCTTCTATCTGGTAAGCCAGTGCTCAGCAAGTTATACCACTAATAAGATCAGTCTGGGCTCTTCAAACCGATTTCAGTTTCACCATCATAAACCAACTGATTACAGAGAAACAAAGAGGTTTCCTGGTACATTTCTCATGAACCTCTCCAGTTTGCTTTATTTTCTCCAGTGCCGCTAAGGGAAATTCAGCAAGAACCATTGGAATCACAGTCCCCACTCCTTCCCGCTAACTCCTGTCTTCCACAAACCAGTGCTGGTGTTTTTTCTCCTTCGATACGTCTGCATCAAGTCAGAAAAAGTCCTCAGCTCCCAGAGAGTCTGAGGAAGATGCCCAAATATCGAGATCTGCCCAGACTCCCTCAGCAGCTTAGGGCTACACTTGCAGGTCAAAGCTCACAGTCCCACGTGCTGTTATGTGAGACTACACTGCCTCCTCTGAACGACCGCTGCTCTCAGATACTCACTTCTGGAGATTTGGGACTTGCTTTCCAGAAACATTTGGTAGCCACAAGTCCCAGTTAGCTTTAATGGTTCTGGTACTGTAGGCCACATCTGAGAACTGGGCCCAGCTATCTCCTGTCACCATAGCTTAAAATTATATGATTTTAGTCATGGTGCCTGGAAAGAGGCTCGAGATGCAGGGGCAGAGCCAACCATTTGCATCCACCCTCCATGCACGAGTGAAGCATCTGGACCACGTGCAGCTTTGCTGCTGCCTTGTTGGCAGCCTGGGGCAGATCCCTTGGCGTCATGTGGGTCAGTTCTCCTCTTCGCCCTCTCTGGTCTCTGCAGCGGAGCAGACAGGGCTAATCCACCTCTGCTTGCCCTGCAGGGAAGGAAAGCGCTCACGGTCTATAGGGTCCATTGGTCCTCATCTCCTTTCACTGCCTAACACACCTTACATCCAAGGCCCTATGAGCCTGGGCGGGTGTTAAATACAGGCAGGGACACTTTTTGCATAGCCTGAATGATGTTCATGCAGGAGTGCTTTGAGCAGGCCACTATGCTCAAGCCTGATGAGACTTTCTGCTGTACTCACTTGAAGGGGCTAGACCATAAGGCACTTCCCCTGTTCATCAAAGGAACTTTGGTTTCTGAACAGTCCAATTTATATCTAATGCCCCTTGGATGCTGTCGTGTAACAGCTGAGTAGAAAAGGGAATTTTGAAAGCTGGCCTAGTTATTTCAGGGAAAGAAAGGCAGTCTTGTCAGCTATTTATCTGCTTTTCCTTATCTGTGCTGTCTATGAGAGCTACATTCTTCAGGTGATAGAAAATGGAACAGAAAAAGGAACAGAAAAGTGTGGGCTAGAAAGAGCAAAAAGGCAGGTGAGGTTATGGAAGAGAAGGGCTACAACAACAGAGAAGGATGGAGCCATCAAGTCCAAAAAACAACAAAAAAGGACAGGTCATTTGAAAGGGGATTGTGTTCAGAAGACAAAGTGCCAGGCGTTGTCTTCTGTGTCATACAGCTCTGTACGTCTACACTGAAAAGGGTGGATGGGAGCAGCAGGGTGTCCAGCCCAGCGTTTTCAGGCTCAAATGTCAGCCCTTGCTAGTGTAAGTGAGGCAGTCCTGGAAGATGGGCTGAAATCCATGCTTCAGCCCTGGGGCCCATCCAATTGTCCTCCACCAACCCAGTCACCAAGCAGCAGTGTGCCACTGTGTAGCACCCCCATGGCTGGCCCAGGGCCATCCTGTCTGGGGAAAGACCTGGGCTACTGTGTCCCCAGGAGTCGGCTTTCCTCCTGGAAAAAAAACCCAGCCATCTTCCAGATTTCATCTCAGATCGAAAGGCTGATTGTTTCAGTGAGAACTATCTATATATCATAGCAAAAATATTCAGCATAATTTTAGAATATAAAACATTGCAAAAGTTGAAGCTGGCTATATTTTGCAGTTATTACAGTGCTGGCTAAAGGACTCTCACAAAAATACCATTTCTGTTCGAAATGATTGCTGGACTATGACAATGTAAGTCTGGCAGATACTGTGGAGTTTAGGGGACCATTCGAATACTTCTAAAGTTATTTCCTGTGGAGAAAAATGTTAAGTAGGAAACCATTACTTTATATCATGCAACATTAGCTTGTAGACAGAAACCCAGGATACTCCATTTCTGCAGCATAAACGCAGTGAAAATGGGGCTGATTTGCTGGGGTGCGCTGGGTTCTGCCCTGGGCTGCCCTTCTCAACCGGGTGCCAGCCTTGGGGGTCTATCTGGAAAGCACACGCTACTGTCCTGGCTCCTGCATTTGCGATCCTCCTTTCAGCTCCTAGCACGCTTGCACCCAGGGACAAAGCGGCTAAATATGGGACCTAAATACATCCACAACATACCATCATAGATTTTTTTTCTTGGTTGGGGCAAGGATAATGATTTAATGGTAGGGGAAACAGAGCATAAGGGAGAGGCGATGCTGCCAAGCAATGCTTCCTGGGCGTAGGAGTGCTGAGTGCCCTGTGCAGAGGCCAGGATAGAAAGCAGGGGAAGGTGGATGTGTGCAGAGCTTTAGCAGATCTCATTCCCAGCTCCGGGTGCCAATGAGGAGGTGATGCAGTGCACCGTAAATCCCCATAGGGCCTTTCCCTTGCAGCAAGAGCGAGTGGTCCATGACAGACAGCTGGCCAGCAGGGAAATGTCTGCAGGGCGTTATTAGCTCTTCCCTTGGCTCCAAGGAGGAGAGACGTGGTGTGGCATGAGACATCAGGCAGGCATATCATTTGACTTTATCCCTTCATGAGGCTACTTTGTGCTCTCTGTCAATCCTGGATGACAGGATATGTAGATGGCAGCCAGCATTTGCTCCGTGTCTCAGTTTGCCTTGTCCTGCCGCATGCAGAGGCTTAAAGTGCAATGAGAACAGGAGCAGAGACTGCTCCCACACCAAAATATGTCACTGCCGGCTGACGCAATCCAGGCAAGAGACAAGGGGACTTAAGACAGCTCATGAAAAAAATGCCATTAGACTCGCCTTTAAACCTTGCCTTTAGGCTTTCGAACTTAAAATAACATGCACCGTTGGCCATTTATGTTTAGCTCACTGGGGGCTTTCTTTCCTGCATGGAATGTGAGGATTAGATGGTTCTCTCCGCTTGTGCGGTGACTCCACCAGCGCCCTGCACAGCGATCATGTTCTCCTCTCCTAAAGCCTCGAATGGACTGGCAGCGGTGGTGCAACAGCAGATGCATGAATGAAATTCCAAGGTGCTGCTGCTTCTGCGCTGTGTCTTGCCCAGGCGGGAAGGAGGCGACAGCTCGGTCCAACAGGATCTGTGCAGGCACCGGGTTGTGCAAGCTGAAGCAGGACCTTTCACTCAAGGGAGGACTTGAAGAATAAACTTGTGTGGCATTTCGGTCCATTTTGTAGGCGACGAAACTCACCAATTGCAATGCCCTGGTTTCTGGGACTCAGCTCCAGCTCCGGAGCTAAAATCGGTGGAAAGCTGCCCACAGATTTCGGTGGAGTAAAGTGACTGTGAATGACACTAAGAAGCAGCTGCAAAGGGTTATTAATCAGGGACTGCATAGCAAAGCTCAGCTCCTAATGATAGTGTTAGAAAGGCAGGTACTTAACGGGATGCAGAAAAGTCATCGGAGTAGAGGGGTCACACTGAGCAGAAGCTGGAGCTACGATTGCAGCATGAGCTGGGGATGTTGGTGCGTTCAGAAACCTCAGCCTGCTTTCAAAGCTGAGTCCAAGCTCTCTGCAATACATAAAAATGGGATCTCTGTTCAAGTGGTAAAACAAATTGTGGGTCCAGTGCCAGCTACCTCCTAATTCTGTAGGACACCTGGACCTGAAACATGCAGCCTCAGACCTAATTCTAGAGAGCAGCTTTCTCTTTGATTGGGCGGTTGAGTATAGGTGTGCAGTCTCAAGGCACAATCCCTTGGCCTGGCAAGATAGAGTAACTGGATGTGATCTCCTCTGGTATCATGAAGGAGAGGCTACCCAAAGCAGCCAGCTCACCCCTGGGCATCCTGGGCAGGAGCCAGCGAGTTATATGGCTTGCAGAACTTGCAACCTTGGCTATGGTTAGCACTTTTGGGTCTCTTCAGGTTATATTCCCCTGGGTCTGAAGAACTGTCATCAGCTAGGACATTTCAAAGAAAGAAATGTCTTTCCTGCAGTCACTGGCATATTTTCTTCTTTTTTGGAATTAAGCAGATTTTGGCCAAACAACAATTCAACAGGGGAAGATAGAAAGAAACAAGATGGTTGAATAGGAGAGGCCCTAGAATTAGCATCCATGAATAGCCAGTAAACCTGAGAGCAGACTCTGCAAAATGGTGCATCATGGCAGAAGACAAATTTGGCACAGGGAGAGAGAATTGCATCTGCATCCCACAGGAGATGGATGAGCAATGGAGCAGTGCCCTGGAGCAAGCCTGCGGTTCCTGGAGACAATATTGCAGATGTATGGAGACAGATCTCTTTTAAAAGAAATTTCAATAGCAAGTGTGGTGATGTTGAACTGGACTCTGTGAACCAAACTGGCCTTTACCTTCTGTACTGGGAAGGAGAAGAGCAGGCCATGGCAGCTGCTGGACTGGGAATTACTGAGCGGTAAGAGCTTTAACAAGGCAGTACAAACCCTGTCCTTTAGCAAGAGCAGTCCAACCAACCAGACAGAAGGATGCAGCAGCAGACATCTCCACACTTTGGTCTGCACGCATCAGGATATGATTCACAGAGCTGCTGGGCTTTCCCAGAGCTGGGGGAAGTGGTTTCAGCCCAGACAGTGCAACCTTCCCACCCATCACAGCCCCTCAGGATGCTGGAGCTGCCCGTAGCCCGTCAGAGGCTGCAGAGATTGCCACGACTTTCCCTTCAGATAGTCTCAGGCTTTCCTACTGCCTCCTTCTTGGCTCATTGCACCTGTTTGGGGATATAGCTGAAATACTTCTCTGGTTCCCTTCACAGTAGTGCCTGTGAGAAGCACCAATGCTGTTACCAGACTTTTCAGAGCCTGCAAAACAGCTCTGTCTGCTGTCCCAGTCAGTCCTGTCCCACCTTTCTGTAGGTAATAGCCATCTCCAGACACCGTTGGATTGCATCAAGAAATGCCATCTTCCTGCAAAGCTACTTCAGCCTTTTATGATCTTAACACAACAATTTATTATGTTAAGCACAGGACATAGTGTAGGACATCAGGGGCAGTGGTCCTTAAAATATGCTTGTTATAGGAGAAATGTTTGCAAAGGTGAACTTGAGGTAAGACGAACACTTAGTTCAGTTGCCAAAAGCGAGACTTTGGCGCTGAAATAAAGGTTGGCAAACGCTCTTGTGATAGCTGGTTTGAGAGATCAAATATTGCCTTCAGGCTAACTTTAAGAATGTGGAGCATCTAATGACACATGCAGGCTTGTGGAGGAGAAAAGTGGTAGATGATCACTCATATCAATCAAATAATGTTGGAAACAATTTAAACCTAATTAACAGAGGAAAACAGGGAGCCCAAAAAAGAAATATAGGAAGGAAAAAACTATAGGTTGTTGTCCTATATGAGGGAAAAATTGTCCTTGTGAAAACAGGACTTTGCAGCCAAGTGTAATGGTAACTCATGTGGAAAAGAAACTGTTGGTTGTCATCATTAGTGATAATATATTAGCACTGGATGTCCTGATGATCGCCCTCTGCAGTCAGATAAGCAGGCCTGCGAGGCTTAACTATAGTTTCTTCCTTTCAGAGAACATCTAACTACATCTAGAGAGACCTATCGCATCTTTAGTCATGACATAATATCATTGCTATTCTTCTGACACTGGAGTTGCCTATCTGCTGAGCAGTAGTGGAGAGCGGGAGACTTGCCAGCTGATTCCTCAGTAGGGTAGAAACCATTGTCAACGTCTGACTCTATTATTAATCTATTTTATTTCTGCACACCTTTTCATTTCCTGGATCTGAGCTGGGCAAATGGCAAGTACAATTATCTTCTCTTCCTGAACTCCCATCCCATTGCCAGGCCCAGGTTCCTGAGTTGCTAACGTCAGAAGATGATATGCCACAACCATTGACTCTAATCTCAGGATAAAAGGAGATAGCTCACCCAGCAGGCCTTCACAGGACTTAGCATACCACAGAAACTCGTGAAAAAGCCTATGTCCAACCATTGCACCTTGGGACAACTCCAGAAAGCAAGGAGGTATTTACCAGCACAAAATGGTGAGGAGGAGATATTGGCTTTGCCTTGTGCCTCCTTTGCAGAAACCAGCCCAAAGAACTAACAGCAAAACATCCTGGTGATCACTCTGTATTTATGAAAATTAACTCTTAATGAGGAAAACAAGAACTACAGAGTCATTTTGCTGGTGACCATTCTGATTTGCAACTACAGAGTTTTATCTAGTGGTACCCATTAAAATGTTTCTTGAAAGCTGTTGGGGTGGCACTGTTCATGCAGGCCAAGAAGCATCTGGAGAAGTGTACTGGCTCTCTCAATGCAAATGAGCCCTCTGAGATAGATGGAAAGCTTTTTCTCGTGGGCTTTGCTAAATACTTTGGTCAAAAGGGTCATTATCTGCTTCTTTATGTTGGCTGTGCATGCTGAATGCACACCCTGGCATGACATTATGCTCTTTGTCCAGATTGCAGGTTAGGCACTAAAATTAAGTGAGCACAGACACACTGTGAAAACAAGATGTTCAGAAACCACTTTCAGCTGTACACCAAATTATACAGCCACAGGCCCTGCTTTGATTTTTCTTGCACTTGTTTTCCACTGGCTTAACCCCCGTGACTTCTTTGCCTTATAAACAGGGTAAGAATCATAGGGTGTCTATATGCTTATAGTAGGACTTGCATGTACAACAGTGGTGCAATATATGTGCTTCTAAAAATAGACATGTTTTCTCCAAGCAACTGTATAGAAAAGAAGAGAGAGGAACAACCCTGAGTGAGCCTAAAGCTCCCCTCTTTGGTCTGCTGCTGGGACAGGAGCTGAGCAAACTGTACAGCACCACAAAGCCCTTAGCTCTTTCTAAAGGAAAATGGTGATCCTTCAGTGGCTTGTAAAGCAGGCAAGACCCTGTGAGTGAGTTTCTGATGCAGCAAAGCGCTGGAGAGCTGGCCAGTTTGGCCATCCCCTCCTGCCCTCTGCGGCAGCTGCTGGAGCCTTGCTATGACGAAGCCCCGCAGCCGGTGGTGGGACATGGAGGACTGTGCGTGCCCACAGCAGACACGGCCGTCCGGCCACTGGCTGAGCATCCGGTCCTTTTCACTCTGGGTCCCTTTTCACTGTGCTTTGAGCCCCTACTCCCCATCCCTCTGAGCCCGATGCAGTCAAGATGCTCAGCCCTGCCAGGACATTTCCTCTGGAGATCTGCCCATCCTGAGCCACCCCTTGCTCAGGAGGAGGTACAGGGTGATGTTTATTTGCGGCGTGGCAGCAGGGCTTACAGCTCCAGTTTGCTCCTGCTTGCCCGTCCATTCTAGTCAGGGATGACAGTGTTGTCTCAAGGAGCGGCAGGGATAGGTAAGGGATTGGGAAACTTGTTTGGTCATGCCTTAATCACAGCGGCAAGGCTCTTATCTGCAGTTATCACACAGCGCTGCAGCACGACTTCCCCAATGTACAGTTCCCTCCAAGATTTATCCAGCGCAAATGCTGCCAGCATGAGGTGAGGGGTTCGGATGCTGCAGTATTACCCAGAAATCACTCTGGCCATCCTTCTCACCATGCCCCGCCATGCACCTTCCTCTGGGATCATATAAAAGCATGGAGGGAGGGAATAGCGTGGATAGGGAAATCTGCCCATTTGTGCATTCGTAGCAGCATTTCCCCAGGCTACCACCAAAGATGCTGCTCCAAGACTCGGACCAGCCTCCCACTGCCAGCACTGGTGCACCCAGCCAGTGCACATCCCCATACGGGGGGATCAGGGCCTCCGGCACAAATGCCTTGGTGTCACACACTTTGCTTTAGAGAGCCACACGCCGCCCACCAGCCAAGAGGTGGTCATCGCACACGCGCTGCCTTAGCCCAGGACAGCCAGGTTTCCCTTGCCCTTGCATTACCCAGGTGAGACTCAGCTTTAAGGAGGCGGAGCTGAGGTTTGGGGCAGCTTGAGGGACCCAAAGGAATGGAATAAATTACAGCACTGTGGTTCACACCACCCCCTGCTAGCTCCTGGACAATGTGACTGCACACAGGGATACCAGTAACCAGGGCATGAGCCAGCATCACTCAAGCAAAGAGATTAAACCCACTGCCATCGCACGGATGTGCCCAAGAGAAACAATCACAGCCCTGCTATGGGCACATGCCTCCGCAAATAATCCCCAGCAGTGAGACAGGGGGTGGTCGGGCTTAGGGTGCACTTAGGGCATGGAGAAGGATGCAGTGGCACGGGCAAGCAGGAGTAGCCGGGGCTGGGTGCTGGGCAGCTACGACCAGCAGGAAACCTGCCCTGCAGCCTTGGTACAGGCTGTGCTGCCGCCTTTCGCACGGAGGGTGGCCTATTTCAGCCAGTGGCAACCAGGAGCAGTTAATTAACTCTCACCTTATTTGAAATAATTGCTACGCAGAAGAGATGTGCGTCGGGCCAGTTAATGCTTGCCTTGCTCTGCAGTGTGTCGTCTCCCGGTGCTCTCCGACGGCTGGTGTTAGACAGCGTTGGTTCAGCCTACGGGACGTGTCAGCCTGTCTTCTGGAAGCATTTCTTCAAGATGGAGAGCCAAAAGTTCACAGTCTGAGAGGTCCCCCGAGCCTCCGCGCCACTCGCCGTGCCAGCGCGGCGTGTGCAGCCTGGCCTTGGCACCAGCAGGCTTTGCAGCAATCTGCTGTTTGGCTGCTCCTTCGCGCCAGCACAGTCATGACATAAAGAGGCAAGAAAATGAAATGGGAGTGGGAATTTATGACCGGATTTGAACAGAAGGAAGGACAGATCTTTGGAGACTTTCAGTTCAAGCTCATTTCTAAACTGCCTGTGCAAAGGAAGCATTTCCAGATTTTTCCAGGTCTGTTAAGCGTAAAAAAAGCTGGTGAGCTGACCAGCTGTATTTCAGCAGTTTGCTTCGGGCCTTGCTCAAGCATGAAAATACCATGAAACCCAAGAACGCAGGGGCAAGCCATCCATCGCAAAGCTTGGGAGTTTGGGTCAGGTCCAGGTCTGAGCAACCCCGGGCTGTTGCTGTTGCAGGACCAGTTCTCAAAGCTTATTTTGGTGTCCTTGGAGCTACGCTGGCTCAGAGCATTTTTACTGACCTCCCCAAAATCCAAGCAAACAGAGCTTTTTCACCATGTGAAGATCGTTGTGATTTATTGCAGAATAATCTACAGAAAGGGGGTGGAGGACTGGACAGTATCTAGGGCAATGGGGGGGGTCACAGTGTCCTGGGCAGGGGCTGAAAATAAATAATGGACAAGGGGCAAGAGTGCAGAGAGCTGGGACATAGAAGCAGTATGGATGCAAGGTAAAAGTCTTAGGTTCAGCACAGAAGGCTGTTGATTTCAGTGAGGTACTTGGGCCACAAGATTTAATCTAGTGCAATTAAAATATTGCAGAGAAACAGGCAAAGGCCATTGTGCAAGGTAAAGCGCAATTGCTTGCTGCTTTTCCCTTGATGTGCTGCAAGGAGAGCTGGCAGCCAGCAGCATCTCGTAGGTTCTGCATGTGAGGCAGGCCCAGGTCCTGCAAGCCCTTTCTGTATATTATTTCCCAATAAATCACAGCAGATCTTCACCCAATGGAAACGCTCTGTTTGTTCTTGGATTTAGTGGGGAGGCACGCTGGGGGCTGGACAGGCGAGGATCGAATGTGTTTGCACATTCCCGCCCCTTGTAGGATTGAATCCTTGTCAACCCCGTGATGGATGCACTGCTGAGCCAGTATATCTGATAACCCGAATCATTAACTAAATTGTTGCAGGGTCAGGGGGTCGGAGGGCCAAACACCATCTCTGCTCCTGATTTTACAAGGTTCCTTTGTCACGTTGTGTGCACGCGTAAGTCATTTACTCAGAAGAAAGCAATCCCCGAGCCCGCCCTGTAACAGCAGCCAAGTCGTGGGGCAGCCGGTGAGCAAGTGACAGGCTGTTTGCACAGAGCCAGGGAGAAAAGCCCGGGGGCAGCAGCGCGGCATATGTCATTTAGCCACCGGATCTGCAATATCTTCGGAAACGAATGCAGGATTTCCCCGTGCTCACAGCTTCGTTTGGGAATGGCGTTCGCCTTTCCTCGCTGCAGAAAGAGAAAGGGCACTACAGTTACACTGGTTTCCTCCACCCACCTTCCTCGCCTCCCTCCCACTCCCCCTCCTCCTCTTCCTCCTCCTCCAAGAAAGGCCATTTATGGGTCACAGCCTCCCTCCCCTCGTCATCCCTGCAATTTCTCACTGTCGCATACACGCACACCCAGCAACTTTGCTGGAAAATTGCCTTCTGTTTGCTTATGCCTGACGCACAAATGTGTGCAAATGTTGGGAAGGTGGCTACTTTCCCACATCGGTATTTCCAAATGTTAAAAAAATAATCAGCTGTGATGCTCTTACTCACCACGGAGGGCAAACTGCAGGGGAAAGGAAGGTACATGCCGATCTGCTCTCCCTTCACTGAGGCTCTTTTGCATAAGAGATTGCAGCAGCAGATGCAATGCAGGACCGACGCATCTCAGTGGAGATTTAGGGGTGTAAAATTTGCCCGGGCTTTCGATGCACCCTGCAGAGCTGCAAGCCCTGGAGCAGTCACACAGGTGATAGCAGGCATCAAAGACACCCAGGCCCATGGGGAGGCTAGCATGCGGTCCTCATGCCTGAGACCTGTTTCCTCCGCTCCCACCGCAGCCGTGAGGCAAAACCGCAGGGTGAAATTCCCCAGCCCGAGCAGCACCCAGCCGCAGCCTGCAGATGAGGAAGCGCTCCTTAGCTTTGGGAAATATGCCTGGAAAACAGCAGGGGAAAAATGTGTGATACTGAGTATGTTCATTTCAGTGACCAAAATACTTTTAGCTCATTCTTCAGTGTCACAAGAAGACATTTTTGACATAGCTTATTTAGACAGCTGCTTGCGAATATTCAGGTTGAATCCTTTCCTGCCAGACAAAAAAAAAGTGCTGTTTCTTCAAAAAATGGAAACGTTCTGTGGGAACAGAGAGCTTTCACCACAAAGTCACTTTGCAAGAGGTTCCACTGGTACGTTCCTGCCAAGGCCAAGATATTCTCTCGACCTTTCCTGAGAGCCGCTTTCCTTTTTTGTTTGTTTCAAAACAACTTTTCATTAATTTTTAATGTATATTCTATTACAACCAAGAGTGCAGTTTAGAGACGCCTGAAACTGGAATGCAAAGCATTATCGATAAAGAATGTTTTTCTGACGTCTGAAGTATTATTTTTTCCTTTGGAAGGGTATTTCAAACATTTTTTTATTTCAGTTCAGTTTGAAACCAATATTTGAAACTCAGTTAAGTTACAAAATCACATAATTTCTCCCCAGAGGAAATTCTTTTTCTATGTAGCTTTACTCATTTCCCTCACAGACCTAAGAAATGTCTCATCATTGGTGATGCTAATAGGTAAAGAGGAGAGGGAAGTGCATAGCTTACAGAAATCCATTCAAGGGCTGTGGGAAATGAGTCTACAGGAAAAGACATCAAACCCTTCAAAATATGGACTTTCTTAAATCAAAATGAGGCTGGTTTCCAAATACAGAGCGCAAGGATCTTCTTCCTGGTGCAAATATAGTGATATCCACTTGACTTTTAGCCACCAAATGATTGTGGAGAAAATTTCCTGGACCACATCTGTCAGGAGCGTGCGAGGCAGCAGGTTGCAGCAACCCAGTTAACTTCATCCCATGAGGCAGGGCTGCTCCAGGGAACATGGCAAGGGCCGTTTCTGCATCTGCCCAAATAATGCTGATACTGATTATGAACTGGGCTCTTATTCAGGAGGGCTGCGTTGCAGATTTGTGGCTGTGTTAACCTTACCTCTTCCTGGTCTTTGAAGGGAGAGAACACAAAGTGACCATGATGCGGGCTGGCTGGCCAGCCAGGCTGCAGTCCCTGTGGGTGTGCAGGGAATGGAAACACAAACCACTGGAGTAGGAGATGGATGGAGATAGAGCTGAGGAGGTATTCAGCTTCTTGACACACTGTGGTGGGAAAAAACAATACTGAAAAGGTGAATATTCAGAGCTGCTTCTCTTTGACTGCTCTTGGGTTGACTCTACTCCTACAGATGTCAAGGGAGGAGAGAGGTCAGAGTTAAGCACGCCTGGAAAGCCCATTACAGACTGCCCCCCCCCGCCAAACACACACCCCCCACATAGAGTGACCCAGTTGCAAGAAAAGTGACTCTCTGCAGAGGGGTTAGCAGCCAGAGAACCAGTAGAGGCATGCAGTGAAGATCAGATTAGAGAGGACCTAAATTCCTGTGCCTTGGAGCACTTGCCAAACAGGTTCTCTCGCCAGCACCACGAAAATCTGAGGTCCAGCTACCAGCTGCTGAGATGTCACTTGTCCAGAGTGATGACTCTCCAGGGACCTCATTACTATTTTGATCTGCTGGCTCTAGCTTCTGTGGATGTGGCGGCTGCACAGATTCATGGACACCACAGTGCTTCTGAAAAGTGATGTTGCTTTCTAAAGGAAATCCTAAAAATACTCCTAGCATCTCACTTTTGGCTGTGGGTTATTAGCCAACCCACAAGCACAGCTGATGGCTCATCATGGCTCATCATGGCTTGTCTGCCTCCTGACTCCAGTGCCAGGGCCAGTCCCACACCAGGAGACCTGAGCTGAGCAGGTGGGCATGTTCTGGTATCAAAGGCAGGCTGGGTGTCCCTCAACCAAGGCTGGCTCCAGACCCAAACAGGAGCTCAGACCCAAGAAGCCAGCTTGGGAGCGTCCCTGTGTGTGAGGGACAACCAAGCAGGTGCCCCTAGAAGGTCTCATTGATTTTTCCAGCAAGTAACTTAGCTTCTGGATACACAGAGGAAAAAGGCAGAAGGAAGAAGCTGCACCAAAGAACGGCCTCACATAATGGGTTTTTTTTGTACATTTTCCTCTCCTACAAAACACTCCCTCTCACGCGACATCCTGCACAAAGAGCCCTTACTCTGTGGTGGCTTACTCTACTGTGGATTCACACCTGGATTGTGTACCATTCCTATTGCAGATGTGCGGGCTCCAAATACTCCGCACTTGACCCCATTTTGTGGGGGTCACCACCTTGAGGTCACTTGAGAAATTTGGCACCTTGGAGTTTCAAAATTGCAGCTGACTTAGAGGTGTGCAGAAGCTGCTGTCATTGCATTCCTTTCCCTTGCAGACAGTAACAAACTCAGTTTGTAAGACAAATCATCTCAGACATACGAGCTGATTAATTTCGTCTAGGCCATTGCTACAGCATTTGCTGAATCACTGCACTTCTCTGGCTTTTTTATTATTTATTCATCATAAGGAGGGCAAGTTTCTCATGTTTGCAAGCCATGAACTGCTCTGTGGTATTCAATTAGCTTTGTAGGAGAAGACTGCATCATGTGGTCTCCTGTCCAGATTAAGAGTCACAAATATTAAATACTCCTTCTTCTGATGATTGCCTGATTTATGGCAGGTTAGTAAAATGTATGAGAAGTCCTGACAAGTGCAAAGGCTTTGCTTTTTAAAGGAAGAATGAGTGAATGACCAAACAGATCTCTCTTTGTGACCCTTTAAGTGACATTCCCATTGCTGCGTGGATAGGTGGATGAAATGGTAAATTGCTCATCTCTGCAGTCAGCCAGCTGTGGGCAAATGACTCTTAAATTGTCATGCGAGATGCAACACTGCACGGAGGGCAAGAAAGCACTTCCTGCTTAGCTAGTAATTCACTTGGATGAGGTCTCCATGAATGGCCTATGAATTCCTTGAAATGACTGACCAAGGCGTAGGGGGGTTTTTTGGTTTGTTCTTTTGGTAGTTCTTTTAGTAGTTCTTTTGTTTTTGTTTTTTGTTTTTGTTTTTATTGTCAGGATTTCAGGTGAATTTTTATGGGAAATGCCAGCTGTGGCTCATGTTTCTGACCCCTGATGAACTGAAAAAACTCTGCAAAGAATCTGCATTTGGGCAGGACTTTCTGTAGAAGGAAGGACAATTCAGTAGGGCTCAATAATTGGGCCTAGAGGGTAGAAATGGGGTTTAGTCTTCCTGGCTGAACTGAGCTGCTTGGGGACCCACGTGAAAGACTAAAAAACCCAGTAATTTCTCAGACAATCCCATGTGTTTACATGAAGTCACTCTGTCAGTGCCAAAAGCGACAAGCCATGAGTTTGGTCTGCCTCGTGGTCCTCTGGTAAAATAAACATTACCATGGCTCAAGACAGGAGTTAGTCCCTACCTCTGGCTCCAGGATATTAACATGTCATTTTTCCAGCTCACAACCACTCAAGACACTGAGGGAACATGCAGTTGTGCCATTAGCTTGCTTGGAGGCTAAGGAAAAAGCAGACTGAAAAACCATAGCAGGCTCTTGTTTGAATGCCATGAAGTGAGCAAAGACCGGCAGGCTAAATTCAAGTGAATCTTAAGGTGGTAGGCAAACTGTAGGGTATGTTTCTGTCCTGTAATGAACTAAACATAACTCTGTGAAGGAGCCGTGGCTGGACAATGGTTTCTGTAGAAGAAAAGACATTTCAGAAGTGTGGCCCACAGTACAGATCCACTGTGATATTTGCCTGGTTCTTATATCCAAAACCTGAGGCAAGGCCTACTTTGGATGTTTGGTCAAGATTTGAGCTCAGACTGGGGGTTGGGGTCCCTTTCGACTTCTTGATTTTTCTGTCCTAACTGTTGCCTGGCCTGGCACTACCTAACCAGAGGGCTAGTGGGCTTTTCTGCCTTGCCCTGGTGTAAACCACAGGTGCTCCTGGCTCTTCTCCAACCCAGAGCAAAGTCAAGGGCTGGCATGGTGGGGTGAAGGCCCTTGGGCTTTGCCCTGGGAGGAGGGCTTGCCGTCCACACTGCACATCATGGGCCACACAGATAGGGGTGTGTGAGAGACTTTCTTTGGGGTCTTTGAGCCCCCTTCAGCTAAAAAATGCACAGTTGGAAGGAGACCTCTTTCTCTGGTGAGAAGCTCTGGCAGTCAAGGTCCTACCTCCCTGAGCTTTCGCCCTTCTGGAACTTGGCCTTTGAGGGCAATTCCGGTGTATGTTGTTTCCCTGTGACTTGGGCCTGGGCTCAGTGGTTTGACCGTAGCCAGCAAAGCACTGTAAAGCTCATTTTCAACCTTAGCTCTCCCAGATGCTGACAGCCTGGCATGGGCTTATGGGCACTGCTGACTAAGGATGGCCTGAGCACTTCTCTAAATGCTTTGGGGCCCTGGGATCTAAAAGAATTGCTAAAATCTGGCATGAATAATCCAGATTTCATACACTGCCTCATTTTCTTCCAGCATTCAGGTGCTATTGGTGGGTTTTTTCCTTTTCTTTCTAAATGCATTTGAACTGCTCATATTCTAACCACTCAAATCTGCTCTTTTTTCAGCTTTTGAGTCAATACCCCTCTGTCAAAATACCAGTGACCACCTCCTTGGAGCATTCCTCCTGGTGTTATCATCAGACATGTCCCGTCTGGTCTGGCTGGTCAGGGATCCCAGCTGGAATGCTAACCAGCATGTCCAGTGCTGTACGGGGCCCTAAGCTGCCTCTCTGCCCCCATGTTGTGTTTTCATCACCTTTATCCTATTGTGCCATCTCTAAACAGCATTTGGATATTTTGTCAGGCTTCACATTGATAGGAGGTTGTTATTCCTTCTTTTAAAAATCTGTTGTTTATTCTTTATTCACTTCCTTTTGCTGATTTAATCTTCTGCAGAAACGGGCTTTTGAATAGGACCGTGGATCTAAGCTTCTTGAACAGCCACACGCTTGTGCAAGATCCAGCCCCGGATCTTTCCACTTGTCCCCTGGAAACAATCAGCTGCTTGTTCTGCGGCAGCTGCCGTCAGTGGAGGTGATTTCCCAGTACCTGCTGGCGAGAGGAACTCAGCCACAGAGGGATTTTTAATTAAACTCATCCCACAGCACCTGGTTTTGTCACAAGGACTTTTCCAGAGCCCAAAGAAAAATGAAACACCCTCAGCTTTGGAAACTGTTTGTGGAAGACCAGATTTTCCATGCTGAATGCCAGGGATATAAATTATCTGTGATGGGTGTAAGAGGCACAGGAGCAATGCAAGGATAGGGAGGAGGGCATATGTTACAGGCAGTCTCTTTAGAAGCTCATTTTCTCCTTAGTTTTAGAAAAGAGGACTGAGAGACAACTTTATTACACCATATACATGCTTTCAGGGCATGAAAATATTCAGTACTAATGGGATCTTTAACATTACTAAACACATAGGCAGCGGTGGTGTTAGAGAGTTAAGGTCAAGCATATTTAAACAGAAATAAAGCACACAACTGAACAATGACGGTGATAAATTACTAGGAGAAACTCCTAAGAGAAATAGGTACTCCATTTCTGGGTGTCTTCAGAGCAACGTGGACTTTAACGAAACAAGTTTGAGTTATTGAGCTCAGTGATCTGGTATCTGGGCTAATCCAGATTTAGCAATTCCTTCTGGCCATAAAAGCTACAAACCTTCTGGTTCTCACAGCTTACCAGTGGGAAAGGGCTGAATTTGGTAAACTCAGACAAAAACATAATGTGCTATATTTATTCAAGTCAGTGAAGCTTTCTCCTTGTACGGGAGCAGCTCTCTCCGTGTGTGTGGCAGCAGTCACTCATCGAAGGGTAGCAACGCGCCCCCGGGACCGGCAGCTGTCTGCGGGAGCGCTGGGAAAGCCGTCCACGGCTGCGTCCCGGAGCAAAGGCAACGTTAGCTCCCTTGGTCTCCTTACAGACTGAGGGGTAGACCCTGCTCCTCTACCTGCGCTGCAGCTGGCCCAGGGGCCTGGTCTCCTGTGAGAACCATTAGAGCATCTCTAAGGTGTAGAAACTGCCTGGGGGGGAGATTTGCTACTGAGAGTGGGAAGGAGACCCCTGACCTCTGACAGTCTTTTCAGCTCTGAGTGAAAGAGGACAGCGCTACCGGGAACAGCTGAGGAACAGCAGTGCAGGAGGAACTGCCGTGTCCCAGCCAGGCCTCTCTCCTCCCTGAGAAACTCAGAGGCCGGAAGGAAGGACTCTCACTGAGTCCTGAGAGGCAAAATGTCAGCAGGCAGCTTGTGGGGCCCAAGCAGGAGCTTAACGCTGAAGGTGCAAGTTGTTTCTGAATGTGTCAAATAAACAATGTCCACACTGCTGTGACTAGATCTGATGAAGGTCTGCTTCATCCCACTTTCATGTAAATGCAATACTGTGTAAGCCCAGAGACCTGTAAAGCTTACCAGCCAACCACACTAGCTACAACCCGCTGATCACCGTGGTACAAAAAAACCCCAGAAGGTTCAAACACAACAAGAAATAGGAGCTTTGTAACTCACGAACCCTAGTTCAGTTCCAGGATTCTGTTGTTGCAAGACAGGACAATTTCCATCTTTGGTACCATTTGAATGGAAGACAACCTCATCTCCTGTGCAGAAAGTCCCTGGCATCAGCCCTCCGTTTCCCCCCGCACAGCACACCGGTGTAACCAGAGCTGCTAACCCAGGCCCAGAGCTAAGCTTGTCTGCTAGCTTTTTGCAGGGTTCGTGGTCCTAACCAGGCGTCCTTTGAAAGGATATCAAGGAAAGCTACCTAGCCTGCATGGCCTGTTACATGGGCAGCAGCGTAAAACACATCGGGGAGGGTAACCAGAGCAGCAGCATCGCTATGGCAATGGTGATAAGGTACAGCCCTCACATCGCAGCTGATGAGTGAAATGTTTTCTAGCCCTTTCAATGCCTTGAAGTGTTTTCCTTCTAGACTCAAATTAGAAGTAGCACAACTTAAAAACAATTAATGTTCCCTTGGAAAAAAAAAACAGCAATTTTTCCTTCTATTTTTAAGTCTCACTTCATCACAATAGCTTCAATATTTCACTCTTTACTCAAAGGCAAACTCAGACCGAGCAGGATATGCTGTAGGGTATCTCTCTTGCCACACTATTCGTGTTATTTTTCAGTTCCTCTCTCCCGGGCTGATCTTGGCAGCAGATCATAGAGCCTCTAAAGCACAATGTAAACTGGAGCCATTGTTACTCCATCTCACACTCCTCATCTCTGGAACAACATTTCCCCAAACGCCTCTGAGTGAATTGTTACTGTGTCCCGTCCCATTTCCCCCTCCCCCCCCCAAAAAAAATCCATTAGGCTATTGCTGTTCAGCTATTCATCTAGCCCCCTTGAAGGCACCAAAATAAAATGGTTTCCCTTTGTCGGCTGACATTACACAGGGCTTTGACAAATGGTCTAAATGACAGCAGTAAGTGACCATGCTGCAGGGCTGTTGAATGTTTAATGTCATGTGGTCCAAGCAAGCAGAAAAGAATGGTATAAAAGCAGGCAGCTATTGAAACAGCTTTAAATTACTTTGTCTCCTCCTGGTGAACCCACAGATGCAGATCGGGTTATAGTCCCACGGAGGTGAACAGTTAGTCTGGGCCTGGATCACTGTGTGACCCGAGGAACATGCCGGAGTTCGGACAGACAAAGTCAGGGGTGGCTTTTGCTGTCAGTGCTATTGGTTTTTATAGATGGAGCCAGAATTGGGGATGAGTTTCGATATTAACAAAGCTAATGGCCTCAGTCTTCATCAATGGGTACCAGTTAACAGCAGCAGATGCTTGCCGGTGGGTTTTTTGCAACCTTACAAACTGGGGGCTAATTTGGCCCTGACATACATAAAATATATATATAGGTACAGACATGGGCTCACTTCAACTACACGGAGACAAAAAGGCACTGCATAGTATTAGCACAATGCTGAACCTCAGCTGAAACACCTTGCTTCTCATCAGTGCTTATTAATCTGGCCTGAACAACACCCAGCTGCAGCATAAGGACTTCCAGTTTGGTGCTGACATGCACCCACCTGGTTTGGGGTGCAGGCTGAGCACATCTTGTCTCCTGACAGAAATAGCCACGGCCACGCTCTGCCCAGGCTCTGTCAGGTCGGGCTTTTGGCACTGTGGTGGTGGAAGGTCCCCCAGATGGGCTGAGAGAAATGATAAGGCAAAGTGATGTTCGTGGGAGTTTAGCACTGACTTCAGCGAAACAGGATCAAGCCTTTTGTCACTTGGCAACCCACTTTATCAACGTGAACTCGTATCTTTTTCTGGTGCTGTTTTTCCAAGGGCTATTCATGGTTCAAAGCTGTAGACAATACTGTTCCTTTCTTCACTCACTGCCACCTAGTTATCTCTGGCAGAGTGTGACTCTGGAGAGAAGCAATATGAGAGAGAGGAAATACACTGGAGATGGAAATAGTGTGGAAGATACAACAAGGACTCAACTTTATTGTTTGAATCTTACTAAAGATTATGTTTCCTGACTGCATCCCCAAAGTCACCGGAGTTGTTCTAAAAATTACAAAGGATTAAAAAAAACTATTACGGACACTGCAGAAAATCCAGAATTATTCTACTGACTTCCATGGTGCAGCAGTAAGTAACAGAGGTTAGCATTTGGGCCTTGGCTGTAACATAAAATATAGGGAGATCCACGGGCATGGAAGAAAGAAATGCCATGATCCAGTCAAACATCTACATGGGAAGATTTCTATCAGGATCTCAGTTTGTAGCTCACTGGAATATCCATCCTGGTCTATGCAAACATTCAGTGTCATAAAAATTCAGTAGATGGAGAGAAAAATACTAAAATGGAAAAGGCCACAAACAAGGCTGTGGCAGGATGAGTTTTGTTAGAAGAACTGACTGACAAAAATCAAAGTCCTATCTGTCAGATCCAAGTGTTGTGTTCATACAGCTAGACTTTCAGCTGACGGAGAGCACCGTAGCAGAACTGACCGCCAATAGTGTGACCACCAACACAGCGTGCTGGGTGTGCTCCTCCTCTCTGGTGTCCGTTAGATCAAATTCACTTCTACAGCAAGTCAGTTTGTCTCGTCATCCTGGGCTTACTTGGAGTTTCCCAAGTTTAAATAGGAAATTGGCTAAGAAGGTCTCACAAGTCTCACACATGGGAAGGCTAAATACAAACAAATACACACAAACGCAGGATGATTTTTAGGGCAAGTGCTTTGGAATCTCCATAATACCTTTTTCAAACTACTAAATTTATCTTCCTGCGGGTAAATCTGATCTTCTGAGTGAGCTGATCCTCTAAGAAATACACACAGGCTTCAAGTGATCAGTTTTTAACGGATTAGCAAAAAAGAATAACGAATGAAAAACAGTATGGAAAAAAAAAAAACGACAGGAAAGTTGCAAAAACGCTAACTTGAGAAATGAGCAAAAAAAACTCAATTCACACATTCCCCACTCAACTGACCTGCAACAATTGAGGCTGAAAGGTTACGTAAACCACAGCAGGAGAAAGCAGTGGCTGTCCTCAGAGAAGTGCCCTGGAGGCTGGCAGAGGGTCAAGGCAGCATCCCAAGGGAAGGCTGCTGTCGCTGCCCCTTGCAAGGGGGCCAGCCACGAGGTGCCAGCAGCAGGCCCTGGCATGGGGCCACCCACGGCACGGGGCACTTTGCCGTGCCACAGCTGAGGACAGGGGAGCACAGCTCAGTGCTGAGCGTGGGGACTTTTTGTCCTCCGTGCACACAGCAATGTATGCAACGCTCCTCCGGCTCCTGGGAGAAACGTCCAACAAGCAGAATTGCACCAAACTGACAAATTCTGACAAAATGGGAGGGGGAGATGGAGAGGGCGCACGTCTGCCTGTACGTCTGCCGGAAGGGAGCTGCGACCTAGCTCTGCCCCTGCCGACTCCGACCTGCAAAGCTGCACTGGGACGCGAGCTTCTCCTGTCTGTAGGTCTGGGGCACAGTGTGCTGCGTGCTGGAAACTCTCACTAAGAGAGGGGCTCTGAAGGGAGTGGAGACCCCAGGCTGCCAAAATACCAGAACTGAAAGTTTCAACCTATTTTCATCAAACTCAGCTTGACCACAAAGTATTTTCCTAGGTAATCCCAAATGGATTTGCAGACAGGGAAATTTATGAGAAATAAGCAACTACAGTTTAAATAAACACTTGCAGGCCTCTGGCTATCCTGCAAAAAAAAAAAAAAAAGAAAAAAAAAGAAAAAAGAAAAAAAAAGACTGCAAATATTAGTAACAGATTTTTAACAGGTGGAGGAGTTATTGTATATATCTGGGAAAGAAACAAAACAGGCACTCCTATATCACCAGCTCTGATTTAAACATGAGCTTTTAAATATAGTGTGTGAGCAGCAAATGAGTTCTAATTGATGAAATCTCTAAGCAAACAAAACTTTCATCTGCAACATCATGCAGAATATACAGCTTGCGCTGGGGGCTGGACCGCGCTGCTGAAGCACGAGCCTGGGAATGGAAATGGGTATGGGCTCTAATCTCCTTAATGACTTTTGAGGAAGAAGCATCCTGGAACAGTGAGGAACAGCAAACTTGAACTCACACTTCTTAATGGCTAGATTGGGAAAATTAGAACCAGCACTGAATCAGTCAATCAAGCATGCAAGGATCCTGGGTCTAACCCAGTCTGTGCTCTATTTCACCCAGGTGCTGCAGCAAAACAGGAGAATACCGTCTGGAAGAAGCTTTGAAACAGACAATCGGTGAGAGAGTCGCTTGTTAAAATCACCTTTGAGAGATGTCATTAGCCTTGAAGCAAGAGAGTTTAGGGCCCTTTCCAAATCTTGGGTTTCCATGGGCATTCAATCCTTGCCACCTTCATTCTGCATCTCCTGCTCTGGATGAACGCTTGTCTCAATATCCAATGTCTGTCAAGCACCATGAGGAAGTATCTGAGGAGCAACCTAGGTAAGCAGGAGTAGCAGAAATGGGGGAACACAGCTGGAAACAAGCCTCTGAAAGATAATCAAGGCCATGGTCAGGAAAGAGAGGTCTGTTGCAGTAAAGCATGCAAAGTTAATGCTCAAGCTGTGATGCAAGAGCAGGGGAGACAGAGCATGTCAGGAAATGTCTAAGTAGTGCAGATATAATCAGGCTGAAAACACACAGACCATGCCAAGGAAGTAACCTTGAATGTCTGCTGGTATTTTTCTCTGGAAAGCAACAACAGGATATGACAAAGGGACAGAAATATGGACAGGGTTGCCAGTGCTTACCTACATACATAAATTACCTGTACCGGAAAGGAGCATGAAAGGCAGAAGCGTTTATGCCCTGCTCCAGACCAGGGTTCCTTAAAAAGCAAAAGCTGTCTCCGCTGGTAGCTGTGCCCGACGGAGGTGTCACGGTCAGCTCAATTTTTTGACAGTGGGATGGTTGCATTCAGATTTAGAGCTTAGCACTTCCACTGCTCCCCCAGTGTGTCCGGAGTCCACAGGGGACGGACTGTGAATAACATTCCCATTGCAAGAGAGATTGGCCTAAGTGGTGAAGCAGTGCATGCATCAAGCACCTGCCACTGGCAAAAAGTAGTCCATCTTATTTCAGTTTTTATTTCCAGAAGTCTTAATCATTCGCTGCTCTAGCAAATAATTAATAATGGCCACAGATGAGCCTGAACCAGAAACTGGCTGATCAAAGCAGCCTGTGTTTTGAAAACACTTGCCCACAAACCTCGGTTTAGCACCACTCCCCACAGTAGCAGAAACACAAACCCAAGCAGAATATAGCACCCGCAGCTCCCAACCCTAGTACCCAAATTTAGGCATGTAGATAGAGCAGCTTAACTCTGAGGATTGCTGGGACCCATATAGACCACCAGAGTCAATGGAAGCAGCAGGTGCTTGGAAACACTGCAAATCAAAGCACTCATTTAGGGAACTAAATATAGAGCAAAATTTAAACACCCAGGCTGGAAAATGTTGGCCATGTAGTCCCTCCGCTGCATTTCACTATGGGACCCATCCACTCAAGCTGTGTAGCCTGCTCCTGCTCGATGCCCGTAGAAGGTGCTGGGTCCCTGATCCCACCACCGCTAGCACTGCTGCTCATTAACAAGTTTTTATCCATGGTGACACAGTGCAAAGTAGGTTCTCCTCCTCACTTTTTTAGAGGATATTGCTGCACTTGAGATAACCTCGCTGGTTTATCTGTATTGAAAGCAATGTCAGCGGGCTGTCAGAACACCTCTGTGCAAATCAGGCACGATGGTGGCGTCTTGCGGGCTGTGTGCGAGGAATGCCTGGATGTGTGAGGGTTGCTCCTGCACCGGGGGCCCCAGTGACGATGAGGTTTTGCTTGCAGACACAGTGCAAGAGCCCACCAGAGTCCCAGGAAGACCGAGCAGTGCTGTCGGACTTTACAGCGCATGCTCAAGGCAGCATCAAGAGAGCCGAGTTGTTTGCTACCAACTTTTGACAGTTGTTCTCTTTGGCTATTATTTCCTTAAAAAGCAGAGGGAGGAGGAAGAGGAACAGAGCAAGGAGAGACTGCTGATCTGCAGTCACCATTTAACTTGCCCAAATGTTCTGTTGCAGCAATGCTTTATTTTGTCTCCTGTCAAAAAAATTGTTGCCCTTACCCTTTTCATTCGCTTTTTGGAACCGGAGATTCGAAAATGCTGTAGCATTTGAAGTCTCCAGTGCCCTGCAGCGGTGCCAGACCGGGCCAGAGGAACACTGCGGGAGTTTCAGCCCTGAAACTGGGGGAGAAGGCAGGCCAGGCCAGGCCAAGCCAGGTACGCGAGCCTTGGCCGGAGCAAGGGGAGGCTTGGAAGTCTCCTTTGCAACCTGACTTGGCTTCAATGCCATAAAGCCCTTTCTCATGTTCATTAACACCTCTTCGAAAGTAATGCATGGAAGACTTTGGAGTATACGCCAGCTGCGCAGACATACATCACTAAAGTGAGCACCAAATAGGAAAGAACTAGATAAGCCACGTGGCAGAAAGGAACAGGTACAAACTGACCCTGAATTTTCTAAGTGGTTAGGTCAGGTTCTGGGGACTGCATCTAACAAGGGGAGAGAAGTGAGGACTCCGCATCCTCCACCCTGTAACAGCTATAATATTTATAAACTATGTAATGTTTATAACATTATATAAAACAACAGCTGCTAAATATACGAAAATATAATTTTGAGTTTGAGTCATTTCTGAATGGAGTTGTGAATATTGCTGCCTTTGACAGCACTGGCAGGTACTAGGACCTAGGAGAACCCTGCTGGGGTATTTTCTCTGTTGCTAAAATAACAAGCTCTCTGTGGCCATTCTTAGAAGTGGGCAAACTTTTAATAACAGACAGCACGCAGTCATTAACAGGAGCCACTGCTCTCTGCCTGAAAATAGGGTGGAGAAATTGCTCAGAACCTTCTCTTCCCTTTTTGAGCAACCTTATTTTTGCTGAGGCTGGCACACAGGGCACCCCTTCTTTTTGGTCACTGAAATTATGCATATCCTCTCCTCTTCCAATGGCAAGCCATGAAGGCTGGTGATGCACGCAAATGTGGTTTTTTTCTGCCTGAAGACACCTGTGCTGAACTTAGGAGAGCATAGGGACTGTGGACACAACTCCTTTGAGGGAGAATCTATCAGCTGTGACTTGTTGCACAGCACTTGGGCAGCACAGAGAAATCAAAGGTGGATGGACAGATTCAGATTTTTTTTCTGTGGCATCGACGTAACTTCCATCTCTGGACCTTATTGATGTAGCGTTCCCCAAAACACAGCCTCACAGTCCAATGCTGTCATTTCCTGCAGTCCCTGGTGCCCATGTCCTTTTCGGCCTGTTCCCTGCTGAGAAGGCTGCAGGATCAGTGCTTCCAGCGGTCTCCCTAGCAGAAGTCCTAGGTATTAGCATTCGCTCTCTCACCCCAAAAATGAGATCTCAGAGCTCAAGCCCTGCACTGACTCCCTCGATCTACTTGCCAGTGTTGCTCTTTGTAGGTGTTCGGGTAAGAGCAATCCTCCCCAGGGTCATCTAGCACCAGGAGCAAATGGATTCAGATAGCTCTGCACAGGACTTCAAAACAACCTACCCTTGCTCTACCATGAACCAGGCACAGGCGGAGGCAGACAAAGCATGAAACAGCCAAGTGTCTCTATTTCCTTATCAGTCTTGAATATGTTGTGATTTCAGCAGAATTGCTAGCAGGTTTCTTACCTGTCACTCCCCAGGTGCAGAGCTGCAGCGGAAACGGGCCAGGAGGAATAAACGCCTTGGACATCACTTTCAACTGGAGTGCTGCAGGGGGAAAGGCATGCTTATACCTCAGCAGTAGCCATTTCGAGCTGGAGGAGGCTCTGAGGAGCAGGGGGAGGGCTGTGAGGAGTTAAGAGAGCAGGGACATCAGGTCAGGGGCATAGCATGCCAAACCAAGCTTTGCCTTTCCAACATGGAGATTTTCCTCTACCTCTGCTGTCTCATTTCCCCATGGATCCTGCAAGTGCAAAGAGTTATAGTGAAAGACCTGCCCAACCTATTTTCTGGTCCCTGAAATAGCCTTCTCTGAAGCTCTTAGGGTTGCTAAGGCCTTGCACTAGTACCTTATCTTTGTTCTGCTGCTGGGGATGTTCTGCTCCTTCTGGCCCCAGCACTCGCATGGAGGCTGGGGAAACTCGGCCAGATGCAGTATGCAAATAGGAGACAAATAGAGACAGGCAGATTGGTTAGTACCACCCAAGAAAGAGATCTAGGAGTCAGTGAAGAGCAAAGCTCTGAAAAAATCATCTGCATGGCCAGAGGGGGTCAAAAGGTAAACATCCTACCGAGGATTATTAAGAAAAAGTCTAAATAAAGCGGAGAACAGTGCTGGTCTGTGTGGGGTGCCCGCACATTAGATGTTCGATTCTGGGCATCCTGTCCCTAAAGAGGTAGAGCAGAGTTTGAAAAGGCACGGGGCTTTTACGGGAAAGATGGCTGGAGGAACAGAGCAGCATCTCTACAAGTGGAAACTGAACAGACCTGGACTCCGAACCCTGAAAAAGACCTGGGGAGGGAGGGGTGTCTGTGCTGTAAGTCCCAAATGTTGTGGAGCAGGTGGGCAGAGAACAACTGATCACGATATTCACAACACATCATCAGGGAACAGGTTCACAACAAATAGAAGGAAGTACTTTTTTCCACACAACTTAGAACTTTCAGTTGTGGAACTCATTGCCACAGGATGTTGTGGAGGCCTAAAGCGTAAAAGAGATGAGATGATGCCATGGAGAAGATGTGGCTATTAAGCACAACCTCTGGCTTAGGAAGCCCCTAAACCACTGATTGTCAGAAGCTGGAAGGGGATGAGAAGGGCTCATGCTGTATTTGCTGCATTCTTGTTCTTTCCCTAAGCATCTTCCGCTGGCCACTGCAGGAGACAGGATGCTAAACTAGATGGGCCTTTGATGTGAGTTGGTACAGTTGTTCTTATAACTAACTTCCACCCACAGGTAGGGCTTTGTTAACTAGTAGGTGGGGTTTTGCCCAGAGCTATGCCTGCAGACACATGGCCTAGCCTTCCAAGAGCCTCATGCATGCTGCTGCCACAGCAGTTTCCAAACCTGCTCAACCTTCTTTAATATACAGCCTATCGGCATAGCAAATCTGCCACATGGAGAAGTCCCCTTCAACCCAAGCCTCCTTCACCTGGGTGGGAGAAAAGATAGGACAGCAGCTGAGAAAGATCAGTAAGTCAACAAGTCTTTCCCTACTCAGTAGGGCAGAAGGACTTGCATTTGTTTTTTTTATAGGACATTTGAAAGAGACAGTCTCCCTTGGGAACCCACGGCAAGAAAATCGAGCACGGCTCCCTTAGTCATGGCCTTGCATGCTTATAGGATTTTCATAGTTACACCTGTGAAACGATTGTTCTGCCTTACCCTGCACTTGAAAGCTTAGTTTGGCTTTCAGAAAAGCAAACATCATTCTTCGTGTCTCTGTGGTTACAAAGAATAATATGGAGAGGATATCACTAACATGAACAAAAATATAAGGCCTTCTGAACTCGGCCTACTTAAAGTTTCCATGATTTTCTTCCCATCAAGAAAACTTTGAAGCAATTATTTTAAGATCACTGTAGAGAAAAAAAAAAAAACTAAAAAGTTTGTCACTTGATCTCATAAAACACCAGATCATTTTTCACTCAAGCTAGCTGACTTACACATTTCTTTCATAAAGGTATTGCAAAGTACTTTTTGAGAAGGATGTGCTGTACCCTTCACAGCTGTAGGAACACATTGTCAGTATGAACTGTGGAACTTGTTATTGGCTTCAGGAGGCATCAGATAGCATTGGTCAATCATCTGGGAAATTACAGGCCTTGTGCAAATTCTGCCAAGTCTCCACAAATATCCTGAGTTGTTACTGTGAGGCCTCTCTCCCTGCCCCCATTGCAAGCAGCAGGAGAGTTGGAGCTCTGCTGAGTCTGACTAATATTATTTGTAAGATAGACTTAGTGCTATGAATACAGGCACAAGCCTGCGTAGTGTCTGTGTCTTCTTGTCTCAGAACCAGTGTATACAACGTAAAAAGGAGATTCACGTAAAAAAATTCAGATTGTAATACACTCATCCTCCACCAGGGAGGAGCTGACCTGTTGGGCCATGAAACTTAGCGAGGCTTGCAGAAAAGGTCATCCTATTTAAGATAATTACCTATGATATTTTCATTCATAAACTTATGATTGTTATGTCAAAATAAGTGAGTTCGAAGGGCAAGAGAGGGAAACAATAGATTCTTGCACTTGAAGTCCCTGTTATACTGAAAGAAATCACTTGCAAAAAGCAAAAGAAAAAAATACCTTCTTTATAGCACCCATTCTTATGGCACGCTATTTCTATAAAATGGATGAACGTGGAAAGGCTTTAGTCACTTCTCATTCCCAAGGTGACCCTTTGTTCCTTTGCTGTTTTACGAGCCTGTTCTTTATTTCTAGATCTGTGATAAAATAAGGACTAGAGGCTAGTTAGAACGGGTCTAGGTTGCAGCACTACACAAGGGAAGTCGGAGATTCCTACTGCGAATGACTCACTCCCATCACACTGCTGCTGAGAATGGAGAAAAAGTGAAGCAAACCACTATCCTCCTCTCCCAAAATAAATCTAAGACGGTCACAATTAGAAGGCCTTCCATTAGAAGGCCTAGCTCCCTGGGAAGGTTCACAGGCTACTGTCAGACCGCTGTGCCCGAAAGTTGTTCTTCGGGCTCATCTGCTCTCTGGTAGCATGCCAAGGGCTATGCTCTTGATTGCTGGTGGATTATCAATGACTGCATGCATGTCTGGGAAACCAAACGGGACCAATCCGAATTCCTGTCCAAGTTAATGCCACGCTACCCGTATTCCCTTGCTGTCCAAGCAGCCTCACAACCAGTGTCACAACTGATGTCCTCTGCAGCTTTTGAGGCAGTTTATAGAAACACCCTTTAACTTCTGGGTAGAGTTACTTTGCAGTATGAATTTTCTATCCAAGCACAGTTTGATCTCAAGAGGACTAATTACCTGGTCTGCCAGAGAACAAAACAGACAACAGCAAATGGCCAAAAGAGTCAAGCTCACCAAGTGTTTCAGGTTAGCGCAGCACCTTAAAAAGAGCACTGGTGCAGAAAAATGACCTCAGAACTATTCATTTATGCTTCTCAGAAAATCCCAAAGACAACTCCCACTTATTAAGCTCTCCTTCCAAGCACTCTTAGGAGAGTGAGTTAAGCTCAGGCAATGCAAGTTTTCCTCGTGACGTAGTTCTTTTAACAGCTACGCTACAGAAAGTAAATGTTACGCTTAGCACATACACAAATATCTGCACCAGCAAGAAGCTGGATGTGTATGAATTCAACATTTCACGTAAAGAAGTCAGAAGAAAACAAAACTACCGAATAAGGAGCAGATAAAGGGGAGATAGATGCATGCGTAAAAGCAGCATAGAAATAAGATTTATATTTAAAAGATCAGAGTTAACTGTGTAAGTCGAAGAAAATTTTAGTTTCTGTTCCTCCTGCCCTTCTCTCTTTTGATCATCTTATTCCATATATCCCAGTTTACATAACTTGGCCTGGTCACCACAGGAAGGTAGCACAGAATAATTCTTTTGGTTTTGGTGGGTGAACAGCACTGTCAAGTACACCTTATTCAGGCTGGTTAAGGAGAGGAATTTTGTCATGAATCCACACAGGAGCAGGTCTTTGACAGGGCCAGCTATGCTCTATGCCAAAGTATTTGGCTACACGCTTTTGTGAGGGCCACATCAGCCATCTACAAACACCACATGGAGAAACACATTGACCCTTTTTGTTTAGAACATTAGGTGACAAGCTAACTGCAGGTACTAACATCAAATTGTTACCCACTGACTTTGCATACTATTTCAGTTATTTGAAGCAAAACTAATGTCCTCAAGCCTACCGAGCCAGCCTCATTAAATACTTTTTCTCCTTTTTTCATACAGCAGGAACACCCACTACGTTATTTGCATTTATGCAAAACCTCCACCAAGAAGCACCCTCTCATATCTATATTTTGAGGTATGTGGCAACTACCAGAAATTCCTTTCTGCAGCCGGTACTCACAAACACTCCAGGCTGGGAGAGTAATCTTATAAAAAGAATATCATTTTTATCCTGACACTGTCTTAAATGACTACCATTACTCCTGCTGTTGCTGAGGAGTTAGTAACAGCCAACAGGCTTTTCCATAGCACCATGGAGTTGATTTCAGAAAGCTGTCTTTTAAAAAGTGCTGGTTTCTTGCCTTAGCTTTGGATTTTCCCACCCCCCATGAGCCTTTCTTCAAGGGCAGAAACATGGATATTTGAAATACAAATCAAAGATAGTTCCCAAAAATCAAATTCTATTGCTGACTTGGAAACAGCTCTTACTTATCGAGATAGAGACAAGCTAATACCCCAAGGAAAATGATAATGCACTAACTGTACAAGGACTGGAATAGAAATTCTGGCTGCCAGCCTCTAGGATTCTGCTTTAGTTTTTGGTAGCTGCTAGAAAAATTAAACTCTCGTGTTCCGTATTACTTTACAGAAGTGCTCACCTTTTACTACAGAAAATATTCCATAAAAGAGCCACATCAGTCACCAAAAGAAATAGGTATAGACATCCTAAACTGAAACTGGAGCATATCAAGTGACAAGTATAAGGCCCAAATGGTGCCAGAAAGAAGGAGAGAGTACTTTAAAAAAGCAAAACCCAGCTCAATTTGGCAAGAGTACTCGGAACCCCTTTGAGCTTGCCACCACCCTCTTATCACTCAAGGAAGCAAAATGATACGGCTAGACAAGCCACTGCTCAACAGCTGGGATGAAAGCCATTTCAAAAACAGCACATACTACACACTGTCAATAATTGTCAGCTAAAAATAGCCCTTGTGCTGCGCAAGAGAGGTAGGGCAGAGAGACTCCCCGTTTAAGTACTGGAGGCTTCCACGCCTCTAGACTGTATGCGGGATACTGCGTTCACTCAGTTAAAAGCGCACTAAAGCTGGCGAAGGACAACGCTGCTAAGTTGGCTCAAGAAGCACTGACACGTAGATGAAGGCCATGAGCTATGCTTACAGGAAGCACTGCGTACTTAAATCGGGACTTTCACTCCTTGCTCCTCTTGGCTCATCTTATCAGATCTTCAGGTACTTAGAAAACAGACACAGTCTGAAGTATCTTACACACAATGAGGGAATCATTTTATTAGATTATGGAAGACAGCAGCATTACAGTACAAAAAGTTACAAGAATAGCAGGAAAAAAAAGTGTTTTTGGTTTAAATACTTAGGATTATACTGGGGAACATGAGAAGGATAGTACCCTTTTCTAAACTAACTCCTAACCAGGTTATCAAAATAAGTTTTGAATATTTAGCACAAGTAAAAAAGTTACAACAAACATCATTATAAAATGCTTTAATAAATAGTTTTTTCTGAAAGTTTAAGAACATGTCAAACAAAAATGTACTAAAACAGAAGATCTTGCAAAGCAATTCCTGTGTTCATGTATAAAATAACTGGTTTCAAAACATTCATGTTTACATTGTTCATGGGCCAAAGTTTATGCTCTCAAATAAACATCCACTCTTCTCACTGGTAGTGTTAACTAGGTGTATGTAGCGTTATGCTTCTTCAGCAATTAAAATAAACTTAGTTTGCCCAGTCAACAGCAGTAATAGAACAAAACCAAAAAAACCCTTAAGTCTTCCATCTTCCATTACAAGTAATCATTTCTAATGAGGTACTCCCATTTTCTCAGCTTGCCAGCCTTCCCCCCCCCCCCCCCTTCCCCTTTAGAGCGAAAGATGAATAAAGCACAACAGAAACAAGATCAAGGAAAATATTGTTCCCTTCATTAGGCCTGTATTTAAACGCAAAAAAGTAATACCACATGTAATTAACATATTCACAAAAGAAAAAAACAATGCCTTGCTATGTTGGTACTGTACAGTAGATGCACCCGTTAGTGTTCTTGAGATGGGCTGAACATGGGGATAAACAAACATTTCTGGATCTATTTACATGTAAGTGGTTATGTTCCTATGTAAATACAAATGACCAACAGATTCCTAACATTGATTGTATTAACATCATTCTCTAATCTGGACATAATACCAAAAAAGTCTTATAAACTGCCATAAAACCTCCTTTTCTACAACATAAATTAAAAGGAATGACATGTAAAAAAAAAAAAAAAGACCAAAATATTTAAGTTATTAAATCAAATATACAGAGTGATTCATTTAATATGTACATATTTACAAAAAAGCACTTTCACTATTAGAAAATAAACTGTGTCAGTTGGGGAACCTAGAGTTCTCACAATTTAACTATTTTGATATGGCAGTCTTTGACAGTTGCTATAGAAAAAGTTTAATCTCAAGGCACTTGTCACATGCTTCAATACTGCAATTCTAAAGTAATTAAAACAGAAATAAAAAGGCCACTTTTAAACCACAGTTGAAAGATCTCTATAATTTTTTGTTCCTATTACAAAGTGTGTAAGGCAAATTTGGAAAAAAATCTTACAGAAGCTACTAACGTAACAAGTGCAGTGAGCTGCCATTAATAGATTCAAAGTCAAGAAAACAGCTTAAAGTTCACACAATTTCCTCAACCAGGAGGTTTTAAAGCCACCATTAAATTAGAGCAAGTAATAAAAAGAAATACATTCTGTAAACAGTGTACAGTCTTTTGTAATAAACTTTACACATATTGAAAATACCTCTCCTCTGCCACATAGCGGGTGTATTATAAGTAAACTTTACAAAAATAGCAACTATCAAAGATTACTCATTTTTCATCTGACAGTCATTGAATAATTTATACAAGGCTAAAGAAACAAAATAAATTTTATTTATTATTATTTTTATTTAATTTTTTTTACGCAAAATAAAGAAACTATGAACATTTGACTCCAGATATTTTTAGTCCTTGATGCAAAGTGGAGATGTCAATTTTCCCCCTCCCCAGTAAGGGTAGGCACAGTGTGCCTACATTCCAAACACGGATTAGTCTCTACTGCCTTCAAAGTTTGAAGCATTCACATTTTTTACAGATCTGTTGTCCATTTTGCCTATTTGATGGGATTTCTTTACTGGACTGCTCTCTGATGTGTCAGGTGCCTTCGTTGGCAAAGGCTTTGCAAGTTTGTGAGAGAGGAATTTGTCCATTTCCTCATCTCTTTCCTCATCTTCATCCTCCTCTTCCTCATACTCTACATACTCCTCTACTGCATCACAAGTTCTTTTTTGAGGAGCTATGAAATTTTTGCATTCATAACGAATGTCTTTGTTACTGTAAGATCTGTCTATAGGATTTCTTATGGGATTTAAAGGCGCCCACTGGTTATTGGCACCCTCTTCTCTAGGAGGACGACTTCTCTCTCTCTCTTTTCTTCTCTTCCGAGTCCACCACACACAGATGATTATACAAGTCAGCCACACAATGCTGAACACCGCACAAAGAATTGGAACCAAATAATCTAGAGGCCAAACAAAAAAACAAATTATTGCATTAATCGAACTAGATATATAGCACTAGACAGCTGCAAGAATAGTATCCACGTGTAAGTTTAGGTTAACCCTGAAAGGATTTTTAGGGGAAAAGAAAATAAAGAAAACATCATTGCTACACAGTGTTATTGCAGTGCACTAGTCTAGAAATACTTTTTACTATTTTAAGCTAAGTTAGCATTTTCCTCCCCCCATCATTAAGCACGGAAAACACTACATCTGCAATAATTTATTCCCCCCCCCAATGGAGAAACTGATTATATAAACGACATCTCTTTCTGAAGCACTTAAGTCAAGCTGCCCCACAAAACCTCCATAATTACTCTTCAAAAACAAACAAACCAAACCCCTCATCCTTGTAGGAGGCAGGCTGGAATGACTACTATCCCTCTGAAGTACTGGTATCTGCATCAGAAACGCGTGCTGCATTTACTATCAGACAGAAAAATCCTTTTCTGTCAAGTCCAGACATTTATATACCATTTTACCCTAACTGTTTTTTAGTATGAATATTGTGATACTTAACCACACTAAATAAGCACTCTAAGATTTTCCAGTTTTACTTCAGAGTAAAATTCTTAGTTTAATTTCTTGGGCTAAATTATTTGGTATACTAGAATTCTGTCAGTAGCTATACTAATCTCCACTGCTAAATGAAAAAAAACAAAAGGAGCTGAGGCAACTGCTTTTCTCCACACTTCTCTATCACACAAGCCCCACTAGTGCTTCCCAGTCACACCAACCTAGATTTCTATTTTTTGCAACGGCTCTACTGCTAGAACAGAAAAATAGGCCATTCTTCTACTCTTTGAAATCCTTCATGGCAAGAGGAAATAAAACACGAGATGCCTTGCTTTTTGCAGGGACAAAGAGGATTGCTCAAAGTTCTGCAGACACATGCTGTCAACCTGCCACTCGAACCTCTAATCCAAACGTAAATTCCCTCTGCACCTTTAAGTCAACTGCTTACAAAATAACCTGCTGCACAAAAATGACTGCAATTGCTTCAGCACCTTGGTGATTCATTCCAACCTTGAAGTGCCTTCTGAACATATTCTTGTGTGAAAGTTTCATGTACATAGCATCTAACAGAGTCTCAAACAGTTCCTTCTGGTAAAGGAGGTTGAATCAACTGGGAACATGCCTGGCCTTAAGGAATCTAAAATTGTATGTTAGCAGTCTGGGGAAGCACAGTACTCTCAGAAATGTATGCTAGCCTCTCCTCATTCTTCAGGAAGTGTCTCATATTAAACTATGAATTTTGGGGAAAAAAATACTTTAATGGAAGAGCAGCTTTTCATACCAGCTCTCTAAGATTAGGATACAAAATTTGCATTCTCATAGCAACCACATCCATTATTTATTTGTGTTTTCAAGATTCTTATACAAGGAATTAGCCATTTAAACACTTCTTCAGTTTCTTCTAGTTTTGAGAGAGAAAAAAAAAAACATTCTTCATTTGGGACCTAAATGAAGTCATCTCTCTCTAGGGACTTGACCATCCCAGAGAAATCTGATTCAGATTCTCACCACAAATGCAGGGGGTTGCACCAACATTTTGTGTTACATTTGAGAGAAAAAGGCTAAAAATAAAAGAAACCAAAGATCATCAAAATCCACATTACAGTTTACTTCTTTCATAATGACTCCAGTTAAGAAACCAGGAGCATATGCTCAATGCTGGGCATCCATACTGAAAGAAGTCTTAAAATACCTCTCATAGCTAATGCCACAAAATGATCAATAGTCTTTTCACCTCCTTAGAGAGGGTCTTTTGGAGTGTTACTGAGGCGGGAAGCAAAGTAATCCCATTCCTCTTCTCCCAGGATTTAATGCAAAGCCAGAAAGAAGAAAGGTTGAAGTCAGTCAATGTTGGCTCAACTCTTTATCATCTATGCAATTTGTGTTCAATAAAAGAAAAAAAGCTGGTGCACTCCTTTCTCAGGGGAGCTGAGGAAACAGTTTATTCGCCAAGGCTTTAATAGATTAAAGGCATTCCCTAGAAGTGAAAGGCAAGGGAAGTAGAACCAGGCAACTCACTCATTGCTTGGACTATGGGTGGAAGACCTTCCAGAAGGTTACGCTGGGGAGGTCGGGCAAAAAAGTTTGAAAGTCTCCTACCATTATAAGACTTCCACTCTAGGGCTTCTTATTTGAACTGGAGCCTACCAGGGGTCATCCACAAGACCTCCTCCTGCCTCTCCCAGCCAGACAACAAGCAAGGAATATAAGCACGCAAAATCTTCCAACTGTTCATTCTGGCGTATGTCTTGGAGATACCATATTCAGAGATAAAGGTCTCTTCAGTCACAGCATACCCTCTCACTAAGCGGAATACACATTATAGTTAAGCCAGCTGTGCACTAGTGAGAAACTTGTGGAAAGAGAGAAAAGTGATCTCATCGTGGCCAAATTTCAGAAGATATCAGACACCTTTAACTCCTGTTAAGGTAAATAGCGCACACACACTTCAAAAGAGACTAGGTGTCACGCTATGTGTCTGCCTCCTCCCCTATCACGTCTTCAGCAGTGTCAAGGACTAGGGCTTGAGTAAAGTTAATGGGAGAGAATAGGAAAGGATATGAGCAATGCATTAATGAAAGGAACACTGTAATTGGTGAAAGGTATGCTTAAGACTGGAGAACATGGTTGGAAATCAGAGTCAAAACAGTGGCAGAGGGTAGCTATTATGTTAGGAATGATATTTACATTTAAAACTAGCACACAAGCACAGGTTCTTGCTTTTAAGCCACTTTCTGTTCAGTTAGAGATAGCAATTAAAGAGTTAGAAGTAACAACCTGATCTACGACTTTCACAGCAAGACATGTTAAGAAAGACAAGAGACTGACAGTAAGGGCACAGCGTATGCTTAAAAACAGAGAATGAATGCATTGGGAACCTTACCTGATGACGAATTCCCAACAACTATGGTCTCTACTTTGACTTCAGTTACTGCCAACATGACAGTGCTGTTTTGCCGCTTGGTGATTGCATTTACTATCGTATTAGCAGCACTCTGTATGAGACTATTATCTTGTTCATCTTGATGTGGGACAAAAGACTAAACGGAATGGAGGGAAGAGGAAAAAAAGAATTATTGCCATCACCTCACTGTGGAATTCTACTTTTGAAATCCAGCTGCATCTTAACTAAGCTCTGCAGGTTGAGTTTACCTGATAGTAGTTACAAACAGAACGCTAAAAATTTATTGCGGCAATAGCATGGCTAACTTGGTCTGCACTGCACATACAGTGTCAGACTTATGCCAGACTTATGCCAGTGGGCAACAGGCCTACTTACTAATGTAGCATACCTCAAAGAGGGAGCTGACTTCCATGTTACTTACACTCTCAAGCTAAACTTAGTTATAGTTTGAAGCACTTCAAGACATGCAGATTAGCTAGATACAAGCTTGGACTATTAACTGCTATCTTTAAATCATACGCTCTGCTCCTTGTATCATGGCTCAGCAAGTTCTGTACAGTACCAGTAAGCAGAGACAGTCCAGCTTCTGCCTAGATAAACATTTTACCATGAAAGTTAGCTCTTTGCTTGAAAATCAAGCAATTCACAAGCATCGACTGACTGACCTATCAATGCCTCTAAAGCAAGTGTTTAGCTTCATAAGGCAACAGTTACTTTCATCTGACTTGAACCTTCTTCAACTTCCCACTTACACTTTTGTTTGTTTACTAAACATCCTAAAGCAGCCACAGTGGATGCATAGCAGCCAAGCTTCTTTACACTGGCAAGATCCAATCCAACCACTCGCAGGCTCATCTCTACACTGAAAAGATCAACAGCCCAAGGTTTCTAAGAGAACAGATAGGCACCTGCTCACTAATTTGGACTAAATCAGTCTTTGAAGTGATTTGTCAGTAAGATGGCAGTAGCCTTTGGTCATTAGTAAAACTCATAGTTCACAAAGCTATCTAGTGACCTACGAAATTCCATGAGATTAAAAAAAAAAAAAAAAACCACTTTGCAGTCAAACTGCAATACAGTTTCGGCATTAAAGTGAAACAAGCTTAAACAACCTCTTCCCATGCTCAAAACAACAGGAAAACATTTTTCTATACGTATTAGTACAAATCTCATACTTACAATAGCAACTTCCACTGCATTCTCTGTGGAGTATGATAGGTCACATAATATTATCAAAGTTCTGTCCCTAGAAACAGTTCTAGTAGCTGGTAAATATCGAATTTCAGAGCAAATATTTTCAGTTGTAGTGCCCTGTTAGAAGCAAGGGAAATTGCATGACTTTAGTTCAAGTCAAAAATAGTATCTAAAGCTATATTCTTTTAGATTTTTGCAGCTACTGAAACCTGATAAAAAGGGCAAAGAGGGCAGCAAGAGAGGAACAAGGTTTAGAATCAAATAATAGTTTGAACAGCTACAGTAGCACAATCCCAAGAGCATCCTGAACTGTAAGACATAATTCAGTTATAAACATAAGAGTTGAAAAAAACCAAAATTCCATATAAATCTTAGCTTTGCCTTGCCCTTTAGACAAAGGGCAACTTACAGTGGCAGGAGTCTAACAATAAATTTTGCAAGTTGTTGGCACAACAAGGAGTCACTGTTAGAAGTATTAATCTTCCATACCCTAACATGGAATATATCCCAACATATATTGCCATACTGCATTAATATCTCTGTTCTCACCTGAGGGACTTTGTCTCCATTAAAAATTAAAGTAATTCTAGCACAGTCATTGTCCAAGTATCCAGAATTAGGCAGACACTTGATATTGGCAGGCAGAGGTTCAGAGGCACTGCATTCTCCCCAGTCAGTGCATGGGGGCTGAAAACACTTCATATACTTCTCCTGGCATTCTTGACCCATGGGACACTGGTTATTTGCATTATCCCAGTGTTTCTGTAACAGACAAGGCTTTTTCCCACACCACACCTAGAAATTAAGGAATAAAATACTGTTACAGGTAATTGCTTTTATGCATCAAATCAAAACAAGCAATTCACGCAAGAGATTCATGATCGACTTATTGCAAAACACACATGTTTCTACAGCACTGTCGTTTTAGTAGCAGGAGTTGCTCTTTTTCAAAACGAGGACATTTGTGCTGACAAAAATTAAACCGAGCACAGATTACCCAAGACACCGGTGACAGGAGATACTGCCTGAAGGGCTTAACACATTCATCCCACCTAACTTTGAGCTATAAAGAAATTCAAACACCTATTTTAAGATAGTCATTTAGGCTTCTTTTATAAGCTAAAAAGAGAAACTCCTCCACAATGATTCATTTCCCTTAGATATTTATACTGAGATGTGCTAAAGCTCCTTGCCACAGAACGCTGAGGATGTTAAGAGCGACACGTAAGTGACAAGCACCATCACCTCAACCACACTTGCTTCCAAAAGAAAATAGTATACCAATACCCCCAAAGTTACTGAGGTACAGCAAGCTTCCAAACACAGCTCCATTTCACGACGCACCTCTGTAGATTCTATATAGAGGCATTAGTTCAGGAAAAATATGGATTTCTTAAAGCACCACTGTCAGTAAGAAAGTATATTTGTTCTGTTGTGTACAGAAAAACCAAACACCATACACTGTGATAAGCTGCATTTACAGCACCACTTCTGATTACCTCCCTGTACACATCCCTAGTCCCCCTTTTACAATCATAGAGGCTACATTTCTGAGATTCCAGCTACTGTCATGTTCTGTTACCTTTGAAAAAGATAAAGGCATCTCAAACTTCAAATTCACAATACTATAAGGAATCTCAAAATAGCCTATCTGAGTGTAAGATTCAGTTCTTTCTTTGCCTACGGGACACACCTAGCTAAACAAAGTGCCATGCAGGTTAGAGAGTGAGAGCCAGAGGCTTTTAAATTAGTGCTTCCAATGAGGCATGTCGCAGACTACAGGGTGGCACAAAGTGTTATTAGCGCTCATCTAAAACCACCCACATCCCCTACAACTTGTGAGCAGCAGTGACTTTTTTTGTCTCTCTCCAGCTGTGACATTAAGCTGCACAGGTGCCACAAACCCACTAAGAAATGCTATATACAAAAGCCTCATCACAGCAGGGACTGAAAGGCTTAGAACACAATACACTAACTTACTCAAGCTGCATTTATGCTAGTCTTACATTTCCTAAATCACAACCACCAGCACATATTCCATATTGCATATACAAAGGCTGCAATTGTCAATTCATAAACCTACTGAAGGACAACACAAAAAGGCAAGTATTGCCAATTGAAGAAACAGTGTTTTCTTCCTACATGTCTTTTACCTTGAAATTAGCGTTCCACAGAATTAGAAGCCCTAAAACTCTGTTTGTAAAACTGCTAGAATGATTTATTTATCCTTTCAATGGTCATTACTCCATTCCAATTCATATTTACTTTTCTGTAAAAAAGTGCCTCTCTGCTTCTAAACAGCTTGTTCTAGAAGGTAGAGAGCAGAGCATTAGCTTATTATATAGATAATTCTGTAAATTTTTTTTTTTTTTTTTTTTTTTAAAGTCCAGGTCCAGTGACTTCCTCTTTAAAAACAAAAAAAAAAAGAAAGAAAACAAAAAGGAAAAGGCAGTTTGAGGGTGACCTATGCAAAACTATAGAAGGAAGAGAAGCAAAGAAACTTGTGCATGAAGAACCATGTTTCAGACAGAAGTATTAAGAAAAATTGGTCAAAACGCCTACCTTGGTGCAGTCAATACGGCCATCCAAACAGTGGCAGTTGTTGCATTCTTGATCCCACCTGCTGCCATGAGGAAAGGTCATTCCTTTAAGCCAGCAAGGCTTTCCAATTCCAATCACTAAGAAAAAAAAACACATGCAGACATTTCACCTTTTAGGGTTACTGAAGCTACACAAGCTTAGAAGACTACAGCTTACTGTTCTGTACACAGACTCCTGTATGTCAGCTCTATACTGGCTACACTGTACCCAACTGTTTTTTGGGGTAAAGGTCAATAGGAAATATAGAAATACCTTCTTGGCACCTAGGACCAACTCTTCCAGGGGGACAAGTGCATCGGTATCCATTTATTTCATCTATACAAGTGGCACCATATCCACAAGGGGAAGACTGGCATTCGTCAATATCTAGACAGAAAATAGGTTAAACTCAATGGCAGAGATATAGAACATGGCTTGTACTTAGACATTTATTGAGATGCAATATTTAATCCCCTGACATGCAAGAGTTTGGCTTCAGTATTAATCTCCTTACTAGGTGGTACTACCACTTCAGCAGCAGCCTCTAACAGTTTTCTCATAACTGCACCCTAATTGAAGTTCTGTCGATCAAAGAAGCAGTTATGCTGACTCACAGAGCAGAGGTATTGGTCAGCTTAAGGTGCTAATGTCTTCTCCACATTCAGCCAGTGCTAAAACAGGATGTGGGACTTCAGTCCTGATCTCAACTGTTTAAGCTTCTTAGAAAAGCACATTCCTTGTGAAAGTTATCATGGTGCAAGTACTGAGCAATGAACTGATTTAGCATTACTCCAAAAAAGACTTCCACTGCAGTATAACCCACCATAAGGAAGGGGAAGAGCATAGTTTAATCTGTTACAGATATTCAATGCAACTTCTCTTAATGAGTTGCAATGAGTGAGCAGATTCCATTTAGTACATATAGACTCAGCACAAAAGCCTCTTTAAAAAAAAAAACAACCTTAAAAGGTTTAGAAGCTTAGCCAGAGAAATTCACCAAAAAAGACAAAAAAGCAGTGTGCACTGAGATTACAGAATGGCTGAGGTTGGAAAGGACCCTCTAGAGATCATCTAGTCCATGATGATAATCTAGTGCACGTGCACAGTGAAGTGTTATTTATCATCTTGGGAAAGCGGTCAACACTAATTTATGTAACAGTCTACCAATACATGCAACAAACCAACCTGCCAAGCTGTGAGCTTCAGCTACTATTTCCTTTCCAACCATAACTGTCCTCTCCCAAAACATCTTTAGAAAGGTTTCCCTGCACTGAAAACCAACACCCACCCCAGCCTCTCAAAAAGAGACTGTTTAAATGCTGGCTCTTGGTTGACCAAAAAAAAAAAAAAAAAAAAAAAAAAAAAAAATATATATATATATATATATATATATCAGCCAAATGGATGTGGAAGAGCTTTTGGTTCTGTTCTATCTTCTTTCAAAAGCACTTTCAGATGAAGTTTTATGCAAACAGAGAAGTATCTAAGCTACTACAGGGTTTAATTACTCCTTCCTCCTCTCTTCAAGTCATGCTGGTTTAACATACATGGCTGACTAATCCCTGGCTCAATATCCAGAGATGATTAAACCAAAGCCACTGCTGTAAGTACTATGGTCAACATCTGACTGGTGGTGTCAGCTCATTTTTTGTCCGTCAGAACAAGCATGGCATCTCAACCTAAAAGCACAACACTATCGCTGGAGTTGAAGGACCAGGCCCAGCAGCCCTGAGGCCACAAAAATCTTGGTCTGATCTACCAAAGAGGTAGACAAGCTGTGTAAAAATGGAGTACATCATATTCAAACAGACAGAGTAATGTTCCATCACAAACAGGAAAAAAAAAAACCTCTAAAACAAACCCAAAACCCACCACCCAACAAAAACCACCCAAACTCTTCCGCAACAATCAAATGCAATCTTACAATTCTTTTCCTTTTTTCAGTTTCTCTGTCCTTCAAGCTACTTCCAGTGTAAAAGGTTGGTTTTATAGCTTTGAAAGACTTGCAAAACGTGGTGAGCCACTAAATGTGCCAGCACTACACTCCTGATGTTCTTGTTTTCATTAATGATATCTCAGTGGATTTCTATTTCTAATGTTACATGAACAATCCAATGAAACAAGTCATCCTTAACGCACAAAAAGTTACTTAAGAAAATATCTAAAGCATAATGAGCTGCTATGAAGCTAGTAGTCCGGAACCTTCAGAAACATCTGACAAAATCCAGCAACTGAGACCGAGTACAATTTAAACTAAGTCATTTTAGTTGCATTTCATTAAATTAAAAAAAAAAAAAAAGGAACAAAGGTTCCACTATTTACAAGGTGAGAATCAATGCCTGAATACTCAGTTGGCTTCTGCTTCATTATTTCGAATTCAACTGACCTAATACCTACAGGGTCAAAGGGTGTTCTTTGTGATTTTTCTCTCAGAATGGTACAATCTTCTAGTTCTTTACCCACACAGGTACTTACTAATTCTGCAGTCAGGACCAGCAAACCCCGGCGCACATTCACATCGAAACCAATTCACACCATCAACACAGATGCCTCCATTGTAACTGTAATGATAGGTTTATTATTTTTACAACAGGCATTCTCAGGGTTGCTTCACAAAGCTAAAGATGAGCAAAAACCATACCTCTCTCATATAGCCTGTTCAAATGCAAATTTCTATTGTCCCTATTCACAGTACTTTCTCACTATTCAACAATACAGAATTAAAAAGTCCCTGATAATTCATAATACAAGTCTACTTAATAAGCCGTCTGCATTATTTCACTGGTCTCCCTAATTAAAACTTTGTTAATTAAACCCTCTGCTGCTGTTTAGGTGGATGATCTATTCCCATCAACAGAGAAAGCATACAGTTAGATAAATAATATTGCCTAGTAAATCACCTGTTAAAACAGCAACATCCTACAGAAACGTTGGGCAGGGGGGAGGGTGGGAAGTATGTTAACAGAACTCAGGGAGATAAAGCAGCACTGTGCCGTAAAATACAAAGAAAAGATGAGATTTTTCAAATTTTTTTGAAATAGATGAATTACAGGTTATTGCATCAGAAGTCAGCAACAGGGAAAGCTAAAGTAGATGTTTGCCTAATCCATATATCACTATCTTCCCCCCCCCAGCCATAAATATAAACTTTTATTTAACATAGTATTTATTGTATCTTTCAAAAATTATTTTAGATCAAATACGCTATATAAATGTGTTTTAACTGGGTGTTTTCATATTCATCTAAAAATTTATCTGTTGTAAACTAACAGTTTTCAATTATTTCTCACATTTTTCATTCTAAAACTCCATTGTAGGTAATTGAAATGCTATCCTGAGTCTGATTAATTGCATACTATAGTAATTCAGCAGACAGTACTGGCATTACAACTACACTCTAAAATACTTCCATCTGTTCACGTATTCATCAGCTCAGGACTGCGTTTCATGATCTTCTTTGCTGTCAAAGAATAGATAAGGCATGCCTAAAAACTCTTTAAGGCTATTTTTCCAAAGGTGGCTCCAATTGTTTCCAGAGTACAGTCAATTCTAATCTGTAATGGAAACTGATTTTACTACGCTTGATTTTGTTTTCACAATAGTTAGAGAACTGGAGTTCTCATACTTACCAAGGATGAGGGTTGCAGTCATTGGTATCTATAAAAAGAGGAAGAATACAAACTACTGCAACTTGTTTATTATTTTTGTTTTCTAATGTATCTCTCACATTATAAAGAAAAGCAAAAAACATTATTAATACAAAACAGAATGTTCTCTCCCACCCCTCCACCACACACTTGCAGCAAAAGTTCAATTAAGAGACCAGAGAGACACCTTAAATATTATGAGTAAAGTGACAAACGCAGAACTTCAGTCTGTCTCGTTGATATCTCAAAACATACAGAAATGCAGCATAGTAGCAACACAAGAAAAGTAAAACAAGATATCACTGGCGTTGCTGATGGCTAATTCAACCAGGCTCTAAAAACATTTTAAGGATCACCAACTCTTTGGTATCTCACGTGTATGTGAATGGCTGCGTAGCCAGTTTTCCTAAGCAAGTCTTTCCCATTATAAAAACATCCAAGTTATTTGTTAGCATTTACACTAGCACACTCAGTTTCAAAAGGCTTTAAAAGCTAGTTATGGCCCACATCAATACAAGAGTAACTTCAGAGTAGATTTAAAGTAAAAATGGAGCTGAGAGGTAGATTTTTCTATATGTTATTCCTTGGGGGGGGGGGAGGGGGAGAAATCATAAACACAGGCTTTACTCTACCTAATCAATTCATTGTGATAGCATGTCAAATAGTTAACTGGTATCCTCAGAGAAAACAGCTGTAAATGACAGAATACAGACTACTGCCTTCCTTTCCACATACTTTTCATTACTAAAATTAATATAACGAGCAAAACAATCCTCACAAAAATGTGTTTCCAAAGATTATTTTTCTATAGGAAGCTGAAGGCTTATTTTGGCAGAGACTAGGCACACACACACACAAAAAAGAGACAAGTTCTTCATTCATGAGACAAGCGTCATCTTCTTTACCTACCTCCCACCCTGAATGATTCAGATATTTTTGGCATGTGAACTCTATAAACTTGCTTTGTTTCAGTTAACTGCTCCAAGCCAGACACTCCTAATATCCCAGGGGAATGCAGGGGAAGAAAGGAGAAAAGGCTTACTCTGTGTACATGTGCGTCCTTCCCATCCTTCTTTGCAGATGCAAGAAAACGAATCTCCACTGCCAACACACGTTCCACCATTCATGCAAGGGTTTGGAATACAGCTGCTGTTTTTAGCTTTGATTTAAAACAAAGAACAAAATGTTTCCAACTTCATCTGGATATGCCAATATCACTATCCTGAACAGCGTTTTAGTCAGCACCTTAAGATTTACAGGAAAGTTGAAAGATTCTAAAAGAATCTGATGTATGATAATCTCTTTCCTACCTTTACCATCAGCTCCCTCCCTTCTCCTCTTTTTTTTTGTTTTTAAATAAGCTTTCATAGTTCAATCGTTATTTTCCCCAGATCTGTATAAGCATCCTTCAAATATTTATTTCCTACTCTGGTAAGAAGTTACACAGGTCATCAGCCACACCGCACAATAAGACAATGGCATTTAAAATGCAGATTTTAATTAAAAGCTGTAATTATATCCAAGAAGTAGAAAACCTATAGTGAGTTACCTTCATCCAACTTCTTGGTCCTAATGCAATTTTAATATTCATAAAAACGTATCACGGAGACTGAAGTCTTCGATTTGTTCACTCTCCAAAACATCAAGAGTGGTCCCCTACCATAGCATGCAATCACTTAGAAAGAACAACTTCTTCCTCTTCATTTCATTTTCCCTAGATATATCTGTACACGCTGCTCCCTTGATCACAAAATTAATCACATTATGATCTTTAAAGCAAAGCTCAGGACTAATTTCCCTGAAAGCCTTCATACAGAGTCTCTATTATAGACTAGCACACAAGTCAGGGCAAAAGTCTGAGCATTTCAAATCAGCCTTTGGAAAAGCTATATAAAAGACTATGTAAACAGTCTAAGGAGAACAGCTCGCTAAAAAAATCGCTATCTAGCGTTAGCTGACAAATCACCTGCCCAGGATATGAATGCTGTTGGTAGCGGACGACTCAGACTTTCTAGACAGCGGAAGAAGATACTCAAAACTGCAGTCACTAGCCAACAGGAATGGCTTTGAACTAGCCAAACAGAGGAGACAGGTTTGCCCATTGACCAAATGGTTAAGTATTATCTTAACTCTTCTCTACTTGGCCCTGTTTTTGTTTGTAGGCAACTTGGAAGCTTACCAATGTTGCAGGTACTTCCTATCCATTCTGGAGGACACGAACAGCGGAATGTATCTCCATCATCATAGCAAGTTCCACCATTGCTGCAAGTATTTGCATCACATTGGTATTCACCTACGCATCACAATAAAATAATTAAAATACAGCAAGTCCAGACCAAGAGAAATAAAAAGATCAGGTATCTTCTGTCACAAAATTACTTTTAACTGAAAAAAGACTTTATACTTAAATGCAACAGTACTAGAAACGCATAGTTCCATGTGCTGTATTACTGTAAAGAAACCAAAATAGCTGAAATTAAGTGCATCTCTTAAGACACTATCTCAATATAATCTGTCCAAGAATATTCATTTTAAAAGGTTCAGTGTTGTTGCTGGGAAACTGGAAGAGATAATGAAAGTATGCCTATTTTTTCACTGCAATTGTTTAATTTTAAACTTCAGGAACTCTAGTCTCATTAGGAGAAAGAAAACAAATCCTTGGGTAAACTAAAGATCAAAGTAAGAAAACACTTACGTGAATGGCAAGTTTTGCCTTTCCAGTCATTCTTACACTCACAATAGAAGTCATTCACCAAATCAATGCATCGTCCACCATTGTGACATGGGTTAGGAGAACAGTCATTGAAATCTTAAAAAAATAAAAATAAAAAAATTAAAAAAGTTATTCGATTAAATGATCTAGCCTTGCCAAGGCTATGGAAGAATATAAAATATTTCTTTATACTGAAGAAAAAAAAATTGCACAGTGCTTAGAAAGAGTGAGTTCCAAATTGTTAAGAGGCTACCACCTTCATACAAGCAACAAAAAAGAAACTCTGATTTTTAGTACTGAATAGAAAAGCTTTCATAGTTCATGCTAATAGCTTAAGAGAAAAATATCATTAAGAAATAAGCTGTATAGGTAAAGTGAACCAAAGAAGTTCAGTCTTGCCTAATAAACAACTACATTCTGAACTTCAGAGAAAGCTTTCTAGTATTTGCCTTGAAGTAGGACCTACAACGTCCTTGAAAGGAGCCTCTACCTAGGACATCTGCATGAGATAGTTAAGGCTCAGTCTCCTGCCTTATGTCTCAACATACAAAGAATTAAAGCCTTTAGATACCTTTACCTATACATGAATTTCAGAACACAGGTAGAGAACTCTTCACCTAAGACAGAAGTTTTACTAGGCAAAATGTAAGTATTTCAGACTTTCATCCAGACCACGAAGAAACCTCTTTTGACAGTGAAGGCTACCAAAGGCTTCTTAATTCTTAGCCCTTATTTCACATCTCATCTGGTACACATCCTGTAATAAATCTCAGTAAGACCCTGCCGACATATTTCAGAAGATGCTTCATTCAGAGATTTAGTACAGCATCAAGTACAGTTCTCTCTGAGGTAACTGGACTGTAAACTGGCCTAGCACACTACTTTTTCTTAACCAAGGGGCTAAGTAGTGTCAAGCCCGGGTAGCAAGAGTAAAAGCCTGCTCCCACTGAACACCAAACACAAGCTGACCTAACTCCCCATAATATTCACTGAATAAAATTTCAGATGTGCAGTTTTTTTACCATTAGATTAAATAATAAATTTACAATTTCTTCAGTAAGATTATAGCTTGAACTGGCTTTAGGTAAAAAACCTCAACCAAACAAAAAAACCTAACCCAAAAACCCCCAAACACACTGGCAAAAAACTGACAGCTACTGTGCGTTACCAGACTGGGCAAAAGCCAAACTTTCATGTATATTAAGTGCTAAAAGGTAACTAAAGCTTATAGTGCTAAAAGGAATCAAACTCACAGACTCACTCACTCACAGAATCAATCACTCACTGAGGTTGGAAGGGAGCTCTGGAGATCAGCAAGCAGGGTCCTCTAGAGCACATTGCATAGGATCACGTCCAGACGGGTTTGGAATATCTCCAGGGAAGGAGACTCCACTGCCTCTCTGGGCAACCTGTTCCACTGCTCAGTCACCCTCACAAGAAAGAACTTTCCTCAGCTTCAGATGGAACCTCCTGTGGCTCAGTTTGTGCCCGTTGCCTCTTGTCCTGTCGCTGGGCACCACGGAGAAGAGTCTGGCCCCATCCTCTCGACACCCTCCCTTCAGATACTTGTACACACTGATGAGACCGCCTCCCAGTCTTCTCTTCTCCAGGCTCAACAGGCCCAGCTCGCTCAGCCTTTCTTCAGAGGAGAGAGGCTCCAGTCCCCTCATCCTCTTTGTAGCCCTCCGCTGGCCTCTCTCCACTCGTACTGGGGAGCCCAGAACTGGACGCAGTACTCCCAAGAAGGAGATCCCAAGGGAGGGATCACCTCCCTCGGCCTTTGCTGACAACACTCTGCCTCATGCAGCCCAGGATCCCATTGGCCCTCCGGGCCACAAGGGCACACTGCTGGCTCATGCTTAACTTGTTGTCCACCCGGACTCCCAGGTCCTTCTCTGCAGGGCTGCTTTCCAGCAGGTCAGCCCCCAGCCTGTACTGGTGCCCGGGGTTCTTCCTCCCCAGGTGCAGGACCCTGCACTTGCCTTTGTTGAACTCCATGGGGTTCCTGTCTGCCCAGCTCTCCAGCCTGGCCGGGTCCCTCTGAATGGCAGCACAGCCTTCTGCTGTGTCAGCCCCTCCCTCCAGTTTAGTACCATCAGCAAACTTGCTGAGGGTGCGCTCTGTGCCTTCCTCCCGGTCCTTGATGAAGGAGTTGAACAAGACTGGACCGGGTACTGACCCCTGGGGGACACCGCTAGCTGCAGGCCTCCAACTAGACTCTGCCCTACTGATCACAACCCTCTGAGCTCTGCCATCTATAGCCAGTTCTCAATCCACCTCACTGTCCACTCCTCCAGCCCACGCTTCCTGAGTTTACCTATGAGGATGCGATGGGAGACAGCGTCAAAAGCCTTGCTGAAGTCCAGGTAGACAGCATCCACTGCTCTCCCCTCATCTGCCCAGCCAGTCATTCCATCATAGAAGGCTCTCAGATTGGTCAAGCATGATTTCCCTTTGGTGAATCCATGCTGACCACTCCTGATCACCTTCAGCTCTCCTCAGGAGAAAGTTTTATTCTCCTGAGAAATAAGCTGTACTATCACAAAGAATCATGTTTTGCTCCTATTAAAGTAACTGAACCAATTGGAGCTGCTGTTCAAAAACCTTGAAAATACTATGGCAAACAACACTGGGTAGAAGGTTCCTATAGAACAGGACCTCCTCTATTATTAACCACATACCAGCCATCATTAACTGCTGCTGCAAAGCTGTAACATTCAGCATGGAAATGCTTAGCAATACTCACTTGTGTCACACAACTCTCCTTCCCAGCCACTTGAGCAGAAACATCTAAATGAATCAACTTCATCAATGCATGTTCCACCATTCTTGCAAGGCTTCCCAAGACAATCGTTGATATCTATAACAGAAAAAAAGTCAATACAATTGCTCAATGCTGTCTTCAGCTATGCAGATGACTGTTTCAGATTCAAGCCTCTACAATCAGCAACAGAAAGCTGTACTCCATTTGCACATACACAAGAACAGCTCATAACATCCGTTTTCAACATTGGTAAGGGTTCTATATGTACTCTCTCACATATGAGGACAAACCAGAACATTAAGTTTGTCTGAGAAAAATAGCCAATATTCAAAAAACACCTGAAGCAGCAACGCACATGCTCTTAAGTTGTGCTGTCAACATGTCTGTCCCTTCTTTACCATTCTCGTGCTAGAGGAATCCATGGCTTCTTGTGAGAAGCCTGTCCACAAAGGTGGTGGGTGTGGATCCATTTCCATTTAAGTTTGGATTGAAATCAGTTGTCTTTCACAGGTAAAAGTCAATTACTGCAAAGAGACAACTGTTACCAGAAAAAACTGGACTTGAACCAGTGCACTGCAGACAGTGGTCTGTGCACCTTTATTAAGGTACCGATGTTGCATTTTACATTTTAACATTTCAAAACAAAAAGCTTCTTAAGGAAGGCTTGGATTAAACAAGTTCTTTGAAAGAAATTCCCACTTACTTTCATGACAGTATATTCCAGTAAAACCTCTTTCACAGGCACAAGTAAAATTCCCTCCTGGTTGACTAATACACCGTCCATGAGGCCCACAAACATTAGATGAAATGAAACGGATTCCCCCTTGGGTAGCATTGGTGAAGACTTCTATCGTACAGCTGTCTATTACTAAAAAGTGAGAAGTATACCATCAGTTCTACTAACGATGTGCATCACCAGTCAATTTATGATCTTAAATATACTGCTGTGCTTTTTTTTTTTTTTTTTTTTTAAAAAAAAGGAATCACCCATACATTAAGGCAACTTTCTGGACAATAGCAGATACCTTTACAAGAATTGTTCTTGCAGTGGTCCTTGAGATGAGAACAATTCTTTCCATCATAGTCATCAGGGCAGGCACAGTAATAATCTCCTCCTAAATCATAGCATTTAGCCCCATTCCGACAGGGGTTAGGTTCACAGAAATCAATATCCATCTGCAAGAAAGACCACAGTTAGCAGCAGCTGCTTGATTTCCCAGGAGTAATCAGCTTTATCTGTGTTGCCATAGACACAGATGAAACTAATTTACAAGGAAACCCAAGTTTAAAGTACAGTTATTAATTGTCTATATTGAATTCCATTCTGCAATGCAGATATAAACTTCAAGTTAGTCAATCCTAATACAAAGTATTTCTGATACTGCTATAAAGATATCCCTTTGCAGAAGGCTGAATAAGCACATTCACAATAACTTAGCAAGAAACATGAGAAGTTAAGGGATGTTGTACTGTAACTATTCGGGATCATTCCGCCTTTCTCCACACCTACATAAAAAGTGCTATAAGGCAAGTTAGTTACTGGTGCACTTGCCAATGTCTTGCTTGCAAGATTCCAAAATACACAGAACCTTAAAAAGCTATTCTCTAGGGCCATTTATTTCTCCTCCCATCCTAACTACCACACGGGATTTATCACAGAACCACACAATTTGGAAGGGACCTTAGAAGTCAGCTAGTCCCCTGTCCTGCTCAAAGCAGGTCTAGTCAGACCAAATTGCTCAGTATTGATAAGGGTTAAGGCCCTATCAGCATGCCTGTTTACACGCGCCAATACAGATATCCTTTGAACACTTCTTACCATCCAATTCAAAAGCAAGACTCAAACCTGGTTTTCATAATACAACCTTTAACACAGACGCATCCTTGCATGAAAGCAATTCATCTTCTTCTAAGTCTTAAACTGACATAGAAATCTAAGCCACAGAAGATCATTGACTGGTGATGCCCTAAATCAGCTTCAAAAATCCTCAAAGCAGCCTCAAAAGTTACAATTATTACATTACAGTATGTTTCCTACAAATTGTGATTCTTAAGGACTGTTTCCCTCCCAGCGCACCAAGTGAATCTTTTCCACTATCCCTCCCTGTGAGGGAGAACTTTCTCAACCTTACAGAGATGAAATAAAGAAGCCCAGTAGTGAATTTGATCAGGAATTTTAATAGCTCTATAACTAAAAAGGAGAAAAAAAAATGCAAAACTAACCAGAACAGAAGGAACCCAAATAGCATAAACTGTTGTCTGAATTCAGTGCAGCATGTACAACTCCACTTGCAGAGAGGCTTGCTGTAAGCTATTTTGCTCCGTCATATGGAACATTTAAAGCAGATTACAAGAAATAATTAAGGTCTGAGAAAGAGTCTCAGACCTCCTCTATCAGATGTCTCCTTCAGATTTGTTTCCTTCCATTAGTGTAAATTTTCCCTTCCCAGTGCAAGTCCAGTAGCTGGTACTTTAGCATCTGGAATCAATGGTAGATATTTCTTGCAACACAAAAGGCAAGCAGCCAACTCCTCCTTCCTCCCTTTCAAACAGATTTGTTAAAGCTTTAATTACACAGTATAGTAAGTTCCAGAAAGAGCAGAGCATTCACGCTGTGATCCTTATGTTGAAATGGCATATGATCTGAGCTACTGCACCAGTGTAATAACTGGTCACTATCTGTGAACTTTAATTTTAAATAAATCATTGTTTCTTTAACAATACAGATGCTTTGCAACTGAATTACTTCAGCATTTAAGAGACCACTCCAGTGTTCTCCCTGAAGAATTCTGCGGGAAATCCAACACAAAATCCTAATCCAATGTTCCCAGTTGACGTTGTTTTGCTAATCATAACACTTAAGTGAATTTGGCTATCAGGACAGTAAAAGCCAAAACCTGCATGTTTAAGGCATATCATCTTACACTGAATAGAAAAGTCTAATATCCTCCTTAGAGATAGGGGCAGATCTTCATTACCGTGAAGCATTTCAATTACAAATTATCATCAGCATTTCACTATTTCAGATCTGAATTCTTAGTTAAGTAAGAACACTACACGCTCTTGCACTGACCTCAAATTGAAAGTTCTGAGAGCCAATACCTACACATCTACCTGCCTTTAATTATGTGGCTACTCCTACCAAGAGCAGTGGAATTACTGGAAAATTAATTCAATCATATACTTCAGAGTTAGTAGGATGAAGGCCTAACATTTCAGTGTAACAAAAGGAGACAGGTCCTAAAAATTGCAAAGGAAAACATTTAAAGCTTAAGAGATACTTGCAGCCTTAAAACATTTATGAAATCCAACACCTACGTGCAATGATTTACAGTACGTTAGGCTGCAGGTTGAAATGTTGTAGGTGCTATGACACCACTGTACAACAAATTTGCTTATTCACAGAATGTCAAACAACAACTATGTTAGTCAGGTTTAAATTTGGGCTACTCTAATTTAAAGCAGAGACACATCTATTTCCAGAACTCCATCTACGGAAGGCTATTGTAGTAATGTTACCACTGCCCTCACCTCGCAGAAGACTCCCGAGAAGCCCTGCAAACAGATGCAAGTGAATCCATTCACCAGGTCTTTGCAACGTCCTCCGTTCTGGCACGGATTGCTTTCACACTCGTTTGTTTCTTTCTCACAGTTTTTTCCTGTGAAACCACGAGGGCATAAGCAATGGTAACCATTCACTTCATCCTACACAGGAAGGAAAGAAAATGCAAAAGTGGAAAGACATGTTTATTAATAAAATCGGTACACGAGAATTAGAAGTTTTTTCACGTTCCGCATTTCTGAATGAACAGCAGTAGCACTACATAAAAGTTATTTTTAAGAAAGGGAGTGAGAGTCTAAGAGTGCAGCACTAGACTTTTAGCATAATTAACTTTGCAATCTCATTTAACTAACCTGTTATTGCAAGTTATAGAATTCATAAGTAGTCAGAACAAAGTTTAAGTTCCATACAAAATATAATTGACAAAAGTTACCTTACAAGTCCCTCCATGTTGACATTGTCCATGACAGTCATTAATATCTATGGAGAAAATATGCAAGGCATTAGAATTTATAGCAGAAGATTAAACCCTGAAGAAAAAGGCAGAACAAATGATTTTCAGAGAGGATTTTTATAGGAAGTTCAGTGGAAAACAAGGACACTTGATGTCTTAAGCAATTCTCATTTTAAAGAATTTGGAACTCAGTGGAATAGAAGTTGCAAGTAGTATCAGCTACTTTTACATTTAATGTTCTAGGTAAAAAGATATATCATTCAGAGTTTGCGATGAGTAGCTCTGCTCTAAGAATTACAAAAGTTACAAGAGTATATCTGTGTAAGCCCACTTTAACACCATTGCATCCCTAAATAAATATTCACACAATATTTTGTATTCACTTTGCTGAAAGTTAGGAAAATTCTGACAGTATTTTTTCCTCATGCAAGTATCTATACTATTATTCATCGTACTTAAAAATAAAAATAAAACATCCTATTGTTAGCATACATACTAAAGAAATACTAACTGATATGACAATTTACTCCTGTCCATCCTGGAATGCAGTCACAGTAATATCCACCAATGAGATTTTTGCAAGAGTAAGCATTAACACAGGGTTTCCCCTCACACTCATTAGCATCTGTGAAAGAAGATAAAAGAAAGAAGAGAATAAAGAACAAACCCAGAAACAGATTATCCCAGCACCACGCAAAGTTTTCCATGCGATCCAAGCATCAGAAGCTCATATTGTGTTTTGGTAAGACACTAAAACTCTTACATAACATTAGTTTTCAACGTACAATTGCCTATAGCTGCACATGCATGTTATTTTACTTTTCCCCTTTGCCAAAACTCAAAAGGTAATGTTAGTCAGGGCAAATCCCTCCCTTGCCACCATAAGCTGATGGTTATCCCAAGTGTAAAGTCAGTCACTGCACTGCCACCATTAAGTATGAGCTACCATCACCAATGCTGTATTTTGAAACAGAAAAAGTTATTAAGCATTCTAGAAGAACTATTATACATAAGCGTAAGCTGACACTTTTGATCTTACATATACACTTCAAACTTCTATTTTTTTCATGTCTATTAAAGAAGAGGTATGACACCAATAGTAATACACACCTTAGATGTTTATTTCGATAACCATCATGACAGAGGTACACGAAACAGAACTACTCACTATTCTGGAATAAGTCTCCAATGGTTTTCAAACTATAGAAGGCAATTACTTACCAAGCTGACACGTTGCTCCAATCCACTGCTGTGGACATATACACTCAAATGAATTAATACCATCAATGCAGGTCCCTCCTCGAGCACAAGGGTTAGATGCGCATTCATCAATATCTGTGAAGTCAAAACGTGCCTTCCATAATACAGTCCAAAATTTGGCTCAACTTAAGTAATTTTGAGACAGAGGGAGAGGTTCTAATAAGTTTGTTAACAGAATAAAATTTCTCACCTAGTTTTTACTTAGGCTTTTCTCACATCTTTAAAATACAATCGGGGAGAGAGAGAGAGAGAAATTTTGCAATTTTCTACTTGCAAATAAGCAAGAAGATTCAATAAAACTTCCAATGATTAATACATTCCTTGAAAGCCATATTCCTAGGTGATACTGCAAATAAGTTTAACCAGTAATTTTCTGGAGAGAGTTCCTGGGGGCAAGAGGGGAAGGGAAGTCCTCCATTCTAAATGACAGATAGGATGCAAACCCAACCTAGGTACCTACTGCAGCTGAAATATGACATCCATCCATAAAGAAGTTTGGACTGTTCTCCTGTCTTCCTAACCAGAGGCTTTAAACACTTAAGTGAGAAAAACTGTTCAACTACGTTGAGAAGTGGAGAACCTTTCATGTTTACATTTACATTTCTTAAAATAAATCCACATTCTACTTTGCTTTAGTCCAGCTGGGTAGTTAGAAATTGTACTATAAGCTTTGGCAGCATAGAGTATTTCTTTATGCAGGTCTAACAAAAACTTGAAGTAGGTAATATGATCTAGTTAGGCTTTTGCTAACCTTTAGATCTAAACTGCATCACATACATGCTGCTTTTAATATCACAGGCTGCACAGTACCATTAATCTTTTCAGAGTCTCCCAGCACAACTGTTAAAATTCAGATAGTGTAGAAGATTACCAATTCCATACCCACAGAGCATGATTAAGCAAGCCCTCCCAACCCAAGTAGTCAGAATCGTCAGTCAATGCATACCCACCAATCGCACACGTTGGTCCACTCCACCCTGGTGGGCAGAGACACTTGAAGCCTAATGAAATTTCATGACAAATTCCACCATTAGCACAGGGATTAGATACACAAGCGTGCTCCGCTGGGGAAAGAAAAGAGGGAAAGAAATTCTTGGTAAATACTCTTCCAACATGAAATAAGGAGAACTTATACGGCTAGAATACAAGTTCTGATTAAAAGTGACCAAAAGCACAAGGAGTGAAGAGGTGCCTGCACAAAAGTGTGGATTCCAGCACTTTTTCCACCCCGCCTCTCCCTTCACCCCCCCCCACCTTCAGCAAGAGGAAACAGATTTGCTGTATGAGAGCTCTTGAATAGCAGTAGCAGTTTAAGTAACAAAGGTCTGCTTAGCTGATTTCTAATACTGTTCCTTGGGAACAGCAAATAGAGCTGCTTGCATTTTATAAGCTATACTGCCCAGGGTTGCTCCCTGTAAGGCTGTAAGACTTGCAGAAGTCCAAGGCTTTAAGAGTTACTACATAAAACTTAAATTGTTGCTAGCGTTTATATTTTGGAACCTTTCTTTTAGGGATATTATCTAATTTGTAAACTGAATTTACATTGTCTTCGATGTTAGATACTAGTGATGAAAACTGATCAGAAAGTAATCTTTGGCTAATAGTCATTACAGAACTTGTCAAATGTATGGCTCACTTTATCCCCGTCTCCTCACGTGGAGAGTCAAGCTGTCTCCCCACAACTTTATGGGCAAGTTAGGACAATGCTTCATCCATTTTAGCCAAAGGTTTGCAGCATGTTACACCAGCTGAAGTAAAATTCAAGCTTTGATAGTATCATCAATATTATACAGCACTTTATAGAAGTTCAAATAAGATCTGCACCCTGATAAATGTGAAATGCTCTACAATTTAGTGAACTTAGAGCACGAAAAGGTAAGGCAGTGGGGCAGGGGGGGAAGAGGTCCTACCATCCACACTTGTGATTATTAAGAAAATAAAATTCGGACTGGAAACACTACATTAAAAAGTAATAATATTCAAGGAGTGAGACCGCAGAACACCCAACTGAATACTATGAGTGAAAAAAGTTGAACTGAAAGATATCCTGAGGTGAATAAGGACTTTCAGAGTTTTCATTCCCCTCTAAACATCACATCCTTTTTTCAACAAAATGGAAAAGATAGATTATTACACACTTGCCCCTTTATCTTTAGTTAGGGACAGAAGGGTTAAGAGAAGTCTTCAAATACAAAAATAATCTCAAGTACCTAAAAGCTTGGGTCTTATATATAACAGACTACATAGGTATATATGAAAAAAGCCATATACTACTTATATAATGTGGTAAGACAGGAAGCAGTTCTTCCACACTACTGTGTTGGATAGACACAGGTCTGTTAGACTATAGTCAGAAAGGTATACTTCAACAGAAATAAAGTTTAAATGCTTTCCTCTGTTTTGGTGACACAAGCTAGAAGGACACATTTTCAACTGACTGTTTAAATCACGCTCAAGGTGACTCTAAAAGAGGGCTTAAGCACACTTCCATGGCATTTAACATTTATATCATTAATTCAAATGCATTCTAAGCCCCATATTAAAAGCTGACTTTACCATGAAGTTTGTAAATCAAGAAGGAAAAGTTAACACATTCAAGCAACTAAAATTAGGTCAAAAGCAATGAAAAGCACCTTCCTTAGTCTTCAGCTAGTATAAGAGGATGCAAGTGCACATTTACATGCAAGTCAGCAGAAGATAAGGAAACAGGTAGCAGGCAGAAAGGTACCATGGTAAGGTGCACCCGTATCCCATTTCCAGGAGACTATCTCAGTTGCATGCTCAGGTTAGAGAACTGAAGAAACTGAAGGAAAAACATTCCTGCTCTGATTTAAATCCAAGGGAGACAGCAGCAGCACTTCTGTTGTTGTCAGCAGCTTTTTGACTAGCCAACTTAAGATGGCAGACAGGAGAAGGAGAAAATGGAGCTGGCATACCTCCACTCTCTCACAAAATAAAGATCCCTTTGAGAAGAGAATGGACAAGTTGCATGCCATCACTTTTGACATCTCAATTCTTAGAGGCCAAGAGAGCTTTGAGAAAGAAGAAAACCAATTCTCTCCACTCTACAAAAATACAACAACGAGCATATAATAAAAGCCACCAGTTTAGAGCAAAGCCCAGCCTGAAAGAGTTTCCAGTTTCACAAGATACACGCAATATCGAGAAGTACCAATTTCACAGTTCTTTCCAGAATAGCCGTCAGGGCAAGCACAGCGATATTCATCCGGTTCAGTATTCATACAGGTTCCTCCATTCAGGCAGGGATGGTGATTTCCACAGTAATTCAGATCTGGGCAGAGAAAAGAAGTGTCAATCAATGGGGAAAACAAATCTCAGCATTTTCACTTCAGTTCTTAGTCAGACATACAAATGCTTTTCTGGCTTTAACATCATTCACCCATAACATCCCCGTATTCCATTAACTAGCTTGCCCTCTCGTTACTATCCACAGAACAGGCAAGGGTGAACAAGAGACAACTGCTCAAGTTAGAAGGGTCAAGATCATTCCAAGCCTCTTGTCTTAAACTTTTTATACTTATGATGTTTAAGCACCAGCTGCCATAAGAGAATTAGGGACATTGATACTCAAGTAATTGAGTAATTGCACACTAGCAGGAAAAAACGGTTAATGAGTTATCAGTTAATCATGCAACTTTATTCATTTTTCCTGTAAATTAATGTTAAGTACCTTTGTTACAGAGCAGGCCACCCCAGTTGGTTTCACAATTACACTGCCATGGTTCATTACAGCTCCCATGAGCACAGCCTGGGTAGCGGACACATTCATCACAGAATTGTCCTTGCCAACCATAATGACACCTAAGATGTAAGTTCACATGTTAAAAGTTAGCAACATGATGCTTAATTATCAGCATTACAGGTATTTAGACTGCTACACTTACCATACTTAAGAGCAAGGTCAACTGTTCAATGTGCAACAGATACCAAACTTATTTTACTTCTCCCATTTAGAAGGGACATACTAGCCCTGTTGAATATCCTTACTGGGACCCATCTTGCTTAATCGTATTACACACCATCGCAACAAACCACACCAAGCACTACACGTTACAAGAACCGTACATATGTGAGTCGTCCTTTCACAAGAAATTCAGTCCTCGCAAACAATCATTTCACACTAGGACAAGAAAGGTGATTGGTGTAAAAAAAGTGAAATCTATTTTTCAAAAGGAAATTACAGACCTAACATATCAAGCACCTTAGCTTTCTTCTATGAACTTTCAAGAGATTAGCCAATTTGTTCTAGAGTGCTACAATTCTTGTTAAGACCAGGACAGCCAAAGATGCTGCTGTCTTGCCAGTTTTCTCAAGAGCTATTTTAAGAACCCTTTTTAGAGATTGTCTATTATATTCTCAGTGTTCCTTAGTGACATTTGTGGGAAAAAAGTGTTCTTTGGAGAAAGGAGCAGAGAACAGAAACAAAAGTCATTAATAATCCACTTGTTTTAAAAAGAGTTGATACTGTGTCACAAGATTTCTTCAGAGACCAGTATCTTTAGATTATGTTATCTGTAACAGTCCCCAGAATTCTGCTGACAAAAGCAACTGTGTATGCTACAGGAAAAACACTAAAGTTTGTGAAGTTAAAAAACAAAAATAAAAAGGCATATATATATATATATTTCATACACACCAAAAAAAATAGTAACCTTGCTTTGTTAGGTTATCATCAGATTAAAATAAAAAGTTCTGCTAGTTCTTTTAAGATTATCTCTTATTAAGAATTTAAGAGCAATATAGAAACATTAGCAACAAGGAGATGCATGAAAATGCACTGAATAGGTGCTGGACACAGGCATGCTACGGAGATTGTGAGCCCAAATGCCTCAAAAAGAAGCATTTGAAAGGCAATTGTACTTTTTTAAAGAATATTGATATTATATAACCAGCATGCCTCGAATATGGTTAAAAAAAATCAATATATTAAATTCTGAATTGTTTGGGCAACAGGGAGAGAAGAAAGGAAAACAACTGAACATAAACTAGGAATTCTGATTCCTTGTGAACTAATCCATTTCCAACGGTTTCAGTAAGCAATATCAGTTCCCAGAAGAGAAGAGCTTATGCTGGCAGAGTATTATCTACATTGAAAAAATCCCTTATTTAAATTTCTGCTCTTCATTGAAGGCAAAAGGAATCCAGATGCAGTTCCTGCACCAAGATTATTTTCTACATAAACTACTTTGAATTCCCTGTATCAAAACCCCTGTATTCCCTTATTCAAAATCTCAGAGTTGGGATGCAGATAGTACAGCCTCAGTTACATACATAGTTCAGAAGCCTATGATTGCTTATATAAGTGACATTGTCAGCACCCTGCAGCAGCAGAACATGCGTGCTTCAGGAACAGCTTTCTCTTGCTGTGAGAGCAGTAAGGGGAAAACAAACACTGCTCCTGCTAAGTGTGATCTCTTCCTTCCTTCTCAGGGACAGAGAATCTTTTCAGGGGCTGGTATTAAACATTAAAAAGCACTGTAACTCACTGTTACTGGCCCCAGCCCAAATCTCCATCCATGCCAAGCTTCACATTAATGCCAGTGATTCACCATGACTATCCTAGCCAAAGCCAACTCCCCACCCACATATAATAAGCATTTTCAAGGGCTGAAAAGCCTGCATCACAAAGCAGATAATCACAATAACTCAAGCTTTTTCCCCATCAAACGGATCACAAGTTCCTTTAAAACTGCAAGGTGATTAAGAGCATAAAGAAAGCAATGCAGGTACCTGCTCAAAACTTAAAGGTATTTTAGCACCTACTCGAATCCGAATATATGCTTGAACATGCATTCAAATTAGTTTAGCAGGAAAGGGTTACTTTTTCTTGATTCAATGGAAACAAAGTTTACTGTTAAAGTAAAGTTACCAATAAGCCCTAGAGAAATCATTTCCAGAGGCTAACAGCAGCGCAACCAAAGGAACACAGTGTTTACAAGTCAAAAGGTTACTATGTGGTAAGCTGAGCAGTCTTCAGTTTACAAGGAAGAGTAAATTAGGATTTCCTCCTGAACAGGAAGTCTGGTCGCATCCTACATTAGCAGGTGCTAGAACAGCTTTAATTCCACTTCCTTCTTGAAAGATAATGTTTACATGGATCTCAGCTCACTGCTAGGAGCAAGATGTGATCAAAGTGAAACCAATTCAGAAATATGCATTTTTATAGCTTATGAGAAAAAACAACTCAAAACATGAGAGAAAAAAGGTTAATGATCCATAATGAGAAGCTGACAAGGTACAGGCACAAAGGGAACTACATTTAGAAAAAACAGAATGCCTTTTCAAGTAATGACTGTTTGCATAAGAGTCAGAAGAAAACTGCTATTGCAGCTAATGGTGAACTACAGTTACTCCCCCCTTCCCTCCCCAATGGAATACTTTTTTGGGAAGTTTCTACAATCCTAGATTTTTCAGATCTGAAAAAAAAAAAAAAAAGCCGCCAAATTTAGAGCATTCATACAAGCGATTCCCATTGTTCACAAACAAAGAAAATTCTTAAAGGAATCAAGATTCTACTTCCTTTGTCCTTCCCCTCTACTGACTTCATCGCCTCTAGCTTGTCTTTACAACCACAAATGCAAAACAAAATCAGAGATGGCTTAATCTTACCCTTTACTGGGTTATTAGCAGTACAAAAGAAGCTACCATAAATAGATTGTTACAGTTTAGTAACTTCCTGATGGAAAGTGGAAGTATAGGCATCTGCTCTCAGACGAAAGTGTCCCTTCAGGTCAGGATTAACATAAAGGGAGTGCAAAAGCAATAGAGGAGTAATTACTAGTCATTTTAAACTGAGGAATTTGAAGAGAAGATCCTAATAATTCTACAGACTTGCTTCATAGTTTTCCATTTTCTTTAGAGGAGAGAGTCTAGTGGCAATAAAAAAAATAGAATTTAAATATAAGGCTGGAGGCAGGGAAGATGGCAGTGAATGAACATTAGCAAAGCTTCTGCATAACACTTTAGTTTTGAGATTACAGAAACTGCAACTGTGCAGAAAAGACTTCAGTTAGCTAAACTGCAATAATTCATAGTGTGTACGTGGTTACAGTAAGCAAGTGTGGCTTGAAACAGCTAAATTTCAAGAGAAGGAAGAAGCTTCTATAGCTATCGCAGTGAACCTCAGTGTGTTTATGGAAAAGTAAATGCAATATCAAGAAATCTTACAGAAGTGTCTGTCATTATGCACAGTCCAATGACACATAAGTATTCAGCGTCAGAAGTGTCAGGGGCAAAAAGGAAGAAAACATAACAGAAGGCTTGTTTTTCTTGCTTTTCCTAGGGCACTGTTATTTGAATAAAGTGGAACTGGTATAGTCCTATAAGAACAAAATTATTTTCAAGTACTTTGCATTCTCTATGCTTTTTTAGAAGTTATCAGTTAAGGAAAGACAATACTGGTCCTTGCTTTCCTACAAGGATGTTGGTGTTAAGTTATATTGTGAAAGCTAGGTTTAAATGTGGCTTTTAAAAATCAGATAGCACAAAATACTCAAAAGATCCCATACTGCTATGTGCAAACTGGTATGCTAATAGTATGCATAAGCATAAGCAATCTGGGCAATCTGGTCTAACTAGACCTACTTCAGGGAGGAGGTGGGATTAGATGACCTCTAGTTTCCAGTCTCCATGATTTTATGATAAATCCTACAATGACAGTTACAGAAGTGATTTGGAAAGGTGAAGTGTACTCAGTTCCCGATGGTCTGAAAACTAGGGTCCCTCCACACCTTTCACGATTAACTCCTTGTTATTCAAAAGGAAGACGCCAGTTACATACCAAGAAGTTATGGTGCTCTCAACGGCCAACTTTAATAAACTCAGCTGTTTTACACAGCCTTAACACATGGTTTATTCTCCTGGTTCGGTCATTCCTTGTTATTTTGGATTACCAAGCTTTCTGTGAAGAAAGTTCATCTGAGACACTATGTATCATAGGTGTCTTCCAAGCACCAGTCTATAATCAGGCTAACCTTACCAAAAGGCTCATAGTGCGCAAGAGTGCTAGAGGATACCTAAATAATACTCTGTTCTACTTCAAGCTACAGAGTTTCGCTGGCAACTAATGCACAAGTAGACACCTAAACCACTAAAAAAAGCCTGAAGGAAATCAAGCCTGAAGTCTGGGTCAAAACACGAAGCCTAAAATACTAAAAAAAATTCCTAGGGAGGAGATAGGCAAGGTGGTACTGGTCTTCCACTACAACAGCCTACGCCTCGCTGTAGATCTTGCACATCCTACTAAGGCAGAAGAAAACATCATTGTGCTATGCTATTTACACATGTAGTTTTTAAGCAGGCTTTCTTGGAGGGAGCTTCTTCAGCATAGACTTCAAATACAAGCTGTAGCCAAAACACTCAACACAGGAAAACAAAGCAAAACAGTGACATTAAGAACAGAAGCAAAATGCATCATTCAGGGGTGGGGGAGAAATAGCCATCTTAAATGGAAAACCACTAAATTTTCTGATGACGTGCACAGGATGGTGCTGCATAGGCCAGAACAATAGCTTTATATTAGTTATTTACTTAAAATAGCTATAAGAAAGTCTGTTTAATCTTTTAAGAGTTTAATTGTTGCATAGCAGGCAGCAATATGGTTTAACTGTTAGAAGGAGATCCGAGGATCGAGAGCATCCACGTTCAATGTTATAGCTAGCATGGTATAAACTTACTGGAATTTGATAAGGTCACAGAAACGTTTTCTCTACTTTCCTACCTTTGAAATAGCCATTTAGTGAATAGGAAGAAAAAAAGATGTTCATTAATGAACTCAAATCACGCAATTACCTGAAAGCTTTTCTGCTTTTCCTCGCACTGCCCAAAGTTTTTACTAGACCAAAAGACACAAACTTCTCTCTACAAACTCATTCCTGCTCTAATAAAGGAAGCCACCAAAAGCTACAATTCTTGCTTCAGTACTTACTCTATTTAGTGTTTTGTAGGGAAGATGATTTGGAGGGATGGTTTAACATTGCTTACCCAGAACATTTAAGTAAAGGTTGCTTGTTAACTTGAAGCTCTGAGGTGTATCTACATTACGTTAGTTCAGATCAGGAGCATGCTTTTGAAGTAAACTGCCTGATCATTCCTCTTGATGGTATGTTGGTTCACTTCACAGAGCTGTTTTGGAGCACAGGAATCGGATTCCTTTTAGGTTAAGCTAAGCTAACCTAAGATGATGTAATGCCAGGAGCACACCCCTGATGTCTTCCAGCTGCAAACAGGCATTCATTCCACAGGACCAGACTAGAGCTAGTCTAAAATTAAAAAATCCTGAGTTTTTAGTGTGGACTTCAGGTTGTCAACATCAACTGTTTTTGATCTCTGGTTCTTTGTCTGTACTACTCATTTATATAAACACAGGTTAAGATACTACCTGTTTTTATTTCCTATGCACCAATTCACCTTCTCCTGGAAGCAGCATCGGTTAGGATATGCGCTCTGCCTTTCCACTCACTACCCACCCACATTCTGTGCCTCAGTTCCGTGACGAATAAGGGAAAAAAACATTGCATTCGTTTTTATTTAATGTAAGATGTCTACTCGCAAAATATTAGCCAACAATCCCAGGTAGCTTTCCACCAAGACAGGAGAAGGATAATAAACTCATACTGGTCACGACAATAAGCAATAGACAATTTAGATGCTGAAGCACAAAACAATTGTAACAGTTTTGCAAGCTCTTTGAAACTGGAAGCTGTGATAAGATTATCTTGTGGAAAAGAGGACATGGTTGAAGATGATGTGCAGATACTGGTATCAAGTTCACTTCTGCATGGCCAAACAATAGCCCTAAGCTCTTTAGGGATCACAGCTAGGCCAAGATAGCCAAAACTGAAATGATCAGATGTGACAGGAGATAGTGTACTGCTCAGACAAAAGCCTCTTCCAGTTCACTGTTCAGATCAGCTTATGCAGCTTCTCACCAGTGAGCATCTATTTTGGAGCAATTGTGAAAGGAAACTATGTGGTTTTGACAAGTCCTGGTTAGCCAGTAATTCATCTGTGACCATCTTCTAGATGGTCACAAACAGAATGTTTGTTTCAAAAATTCTTCTGCAATTTGATTCTGAGCCAACTAGTATGGAAGTTCCTTACTTTTTACTTTATCCCCTAACCTATTTTTAGGAGCAGGCATTACGTTTCCTTTTTTCAGTCCTCTTAAGATCTTTTGTTAGCCCCATACCGTCTTTCAAAGGCAGGAAACCTACCTACACTTTGAGAGCCCTCACCAGATCTGCCTGTACACCAGAATGAATTTACAAGAATCCTTCCCCTTCCCCCCCCCCCCTTTTTATTTTAACCAGAGTTCCTCAATATTGGTGTTAACAGCATTATCCACCCAACAGCCATAAAGACAGAAGGCAAAAGGTATACTGGTTGGTCTCCTATTCAAAAGGAAAGCTATGAAAGTCTTCTCTTCAACAGTAGAAGAGTATGAAGGATTTCTAGAACACTATTACTCCTAACAAACCCAGATAGCTAAAAAGATCATTTTGCAACTCAGACTTTTGTCCTTTGTCCTTGCATCTCTGTTAGAAAGTACTAGTAATAGCTGAGCCTGTTCCTGTCCTTAGATTGACAGGTAAGTGTAAAAACACCTGGGATGAGGCCTACAGCACTTGCAGACACTGCTGGATAAAAGAATTCAACCTTGCAAGCAGGGTTGGACTGGAATACAAGTACTACACAAGAAATGCTGGGTAGGGAGTTTAAGAAGCCTAGTTCAACAAAGCAGGAAAAAAAAAAACCAAGTATTTTTAAGGTCTGAGCATTATCCTAAGATAAGCGTTAATATGAAAGTTACAAAATTGTCAACATTGTAAAACCAAAATTTTGTCAACAGTAGTTCAAAAGTGATTTTAGAGTAAGGTAGTTCAAAAGAGAGCAGAGATTAAATAACTGATCTACTTCAGAACTCTTAAGAACTGCAGGCTAGCTTTGTTCGATTTGTATGAATTCACATCAGAGGACTGTTAAAAATTCCATTTCTACTCCATTTCTATTAGTCTACATATTCTAGAGAAGTTGTGTCACACTTCTGTGAAAATTCTTGCATTTTCCAAGAGATAACCTAGATCTTACCATAGGTCCTTAGAGATGTAGGTGAATACAAGCTGAGCAGTACTAGGAATTTGGCCCCGTTCATTTCATTTTGGGAGAAACTCAAGCAAAGACAAAAGGAAAAATGATAGACTTTTGGAAAAAAACACCATCCTGGCAAGAAGATGACAATGTAGCACAGATATCTATGTGGACTTCTGCCAAATTCATCCCACTGTGGATCTCAAGGAAATGAGAGATCAAGTGAATAAGCCGAATGACAACTTAAAGAGTGGCACCAAACATACTCAGTCAGCAGTTTTAATCAACAAAGGAGATAGAGAAACCACAAGTGACTATGCTCACATCGATAATTTCATAAGGTGATTGAACCTAAGCTGCTTATAAGACACCAGATCAACCTTCATCCTCCTCTTTACAGCTCAATGGACTCTAATGAAGTAGCTCAAAAGATGCTCAAACATACCAAAAAGCATCACTCACTACAGCTTAGTAATGCTTCTTTGACAATCCTTCCAGGTACTCTGGGCTGAAGACAATCGGCAAGACCACTGGGTCTGTCGCTTCAGGTTAAAGAGACTACAGGGATTCAAGCCTGGATTTAGATATAGGTTTTGGTTTTTGTTTTAAGTTAAAATATTTAAAAAACCCACACAGGCATCAATTTCCCATCTTTGGGAGATTCATCCAAGCTGCTTTTTCCCTCCAGGATGTAATTTTGCTTGCTATTCAAAGTTAATTATTTCTTCTTCTGGCCTTTCTCCACCATAATAAAAAAACTATCACCTAGACCCAGTAATATCACAAAATAATTTTCTAAACCAGGCTATCTTGAAAACTTCTATTTATTTTTCTTTCCTACCATAAAAAACCTCTACAAAAGAAACAGCACACATTTCACACCACCATAGCTTCCTCAAAACAAGAGGCATAGCCTGCCCAACAGGTAAGGTTTCAGTTACAACTAACAGCATATCACTTATTAGTGGTCTGCAGTCATTTAACGGAAGGTAAGCTCCGCTTTTGGCAGAATATTGAATCCCAAAAACATCAGTGCAGAGGACAGATCCTTGCTACCAGAGTCAGGGTGCAGCCTCAGAACCACTGCTTCAGTTAAGTGCGTGTTCATACAAGTTAAAGATGGAAACAGTTTTCCAACTTTTCTATTTATAAACACAATTTTAGAGTTGGGCAATCAAGTAGGCTACTGGCCCCAGTAGATTTCCATACATCTCACACCCATATTTTTCCTCACACATTCATTTTCCTTCTAAATTAAAAAAAAACGGGGGGGGGGGGGGGGAGGGGGGAGGGCATTGCTTTCACTTGTTAGATGACAGTGGCAACTGTTCAAAAACCAGGATGAAGGAATCTGGATTATAACTCAGTAGCACCAAAAACAACAGTTATTCCAAATAACAGCTTCTCTCATACTACTGAAAATAAAGGTCGTGCCTATAAGCCTTGTTTATTTTTAGTTCAGCATCATTTTTATATAGAAAATATTGGCCATTTGGGCTAAAAGTTCCATTTCTAATACAACCTAATATCTATCACAAGATAGAAGCTATAGATACCTGTACCATCATCATCCAAGCTCAAGCTAACAAGCAATGTTTAGAGATAGCCAAGAGGCTTTGGAATAGCGGAATCCAGAGTATCCCATATAAGGAGACCAGCCTTTTCCTCAGACTTGCTGACTGCTGATCTATCGCTTCAGGACACAGGTGTTCAAGAAACAAGGCATGCAGCATACAGTCCATCTGGAACATTAAGTCACTTATTCTTTCCTCCAATTCAAAACCTCCTTGAATTCCAAAGGCACACATCCATGGGCTCCTAGGACATTCCTTTGATATCTATGGGACTCCAGAAACCCCTACATGAATCAAAATTTAGCAGAGTAGATTCTCAAGGGGAAAAAATGGGTTCCTGAAAGGCTCAAAGAAAGGAATACTTGCCCAGCTCCCAACCACAATCTCTATTTGCAACCTAAAAATCACTGACAACTGTTAAGTGCATGCAATACTTTAAATACTTTGCTTATGGTTTTATGATCTGAAAAGACCCCCAAAAAATCATTTAAAAAATTCCTCTTTTAGAAAAAGGAAGTCAAGGTTTAGCTAAATACCTCCCTTAAAAAGATTTGCAAAAGGACTTGCACAAGGGTCAAACTTGCACAGATTTGCGAATAGACCTGTCCCATTTCTTCAAGAGCCAGTACAGAAATAACACCATTTCCCCTTGGCCTGCAAGGAAGGGGAAATCAACTCCTCTCTGCTACCAGGGATTACTTCAACTTCATCACAGAGTTAAAGCAACATTTTGTTCCATCTCTCATACTTAAGGATTGCAAGAAAGTCCCAAAACATTCACTTGGGGGGAATGTTTAGGCTGAGGTTACTACTGTCATCTCCATTGCTATTGGGAAAGCTACTACAAATGTTCAAGTTTACTTTATTGTACTTTGATATTACACATATTGGGCGCTCTAACACAGTGAGCCTTTCCTATACACAACAGCCTATTCCTAAAATAAAAACTTTTTTTTTTTTTAAAAAGATAGACAAGTAGAATATAGAGATAACAGACACACAGGATTTTAAAAATACAATATATTCTTAGCACCAAAGGATTTTGAAAAAAAGAAAGTTGATTGTTCTCATTTGGTTAAGGCTTAATTTTAGATTACATGAAGCAAATCTGTTCAATTACATAAGCATGAAAGCAGGAGATTATGAAACAGTATAAAGTACACACAATTGTCTCGCATGTGAAATATACTTCATATCTACTTCCATACATGTTTTTATGTAGACTACTTTCCTCCATTTTAAAGGAGGCCTTTTAAAAGTAGCAACAGATATGGAAAATGCTAGAAAGATCAGCACTCATTTAAAAAGAAAGTAAAAAAAATTAAAGCATTAGACTCACTTGCACTCCCCAGGTGTACTGCAACCCCCATGGAGCAAATTACATCCTTGTTTACACACAGCTGTGAATAGAAAAAGGGTTAGACTTCAGTTGGTCTTGGCAGCTAGGTATCTCTTAGTAACCACCTGAAACTCTAGCTAGGGCTTCTGTGGAATAATCTATACATTGCTTATGCATAGTTAACTTTCAGCATGTTCCAATAGTCATAGCTTATAACTAGCTATTTTGCAAAACAACCCTATTACACTGTTTATGAAAGTAACTTAAGGTAACTCCTCATTGAAAAAAGGTGCTACCAAGTAAGTTACCCCAGCAAGATTATCAGTAATGAAATATTTCTCCAATACAGTTATTTTTTGAACTGATTAGACTGATATTAAGATAGAAATCCCAACCTTCAAAAGATACAAAAGCTTGACTAAGCCTTAAAACGGTTTCCCTTGTCATTAATAGGCTTTTTACTGAAGAGAAAAAGAAACTAAACAAAAACAAGAAACCCTCAATACAGAGAAGAGCATAACAAGTAATTTTAGCATTCATTACTCACTGAGAGACTGAAGATAAAACATAAAGAGATTTGATTGGAGATTACTGGTACATTAAGAAGAATACTGCATTTGAACTTTTGTTCACATTAACAGCTATCAAAAAGCTTTCAGCTTTGCATACATTGAACAACTTTTCCATTTTTAAATGGTGTTAACAGGGGCATTTCTACCAGATTAAAAATTATGATATCAGTAATTCTGTAGATAACTACTCAATAAAATATTACACCAGTAGCCACAATACATCATTTTGCTTTCAAGAAACAACAGCCTTGAATAAAGTTAATTAGTCAAAGGAAGTTGTACTATTTCAATTCCCAAATTTGTTGCTTATTCCCCCTTGTGTTCATCAGGAACAATACTGTATTCTGCCGTGTTTCACTCTCAAGAGAGGATGAGCTTGTTCTGTGTTGGTGGAGCATTTAGCTGTTTAAACATCACCACTTTCCAGACTTACTATAAGACGAAGTAACAAGATAAAAAAGTTCAGCTATAACTATGCTTGGAGAAAGCCTTGTGTTTAAAGGAAGATACCTGTATGTGTTAAAATTAAATCTGGTGCTACAGAACCAACGCTACAGAAATACTTCCAACAGTGTTATACCTATTTTAGATTAGCTCTGATATTAATATAATGAAGCAAACAATACTACCTTGTTTACATTCTTCTCCCATCCAACCTTCCATGCAGGCTTTGTTTCCGTTTTGGTCACACGTATAGTGACCAACAAAATCATCTCGAGGGCCACAAAATTTGTTGCACAGAGCACTGTAGTAGTTTTCATCGCATTTCACTCTTATTTGTACTTCAAAATGGGCAACAGGGCCATTAAACTGCAGTGTCTTCCATCGATCCTCTGGGTTGATCATGCCAGCATATGCTACTCGTTCTATTAACAAATCTTCACCTTTTAAAGAAAGAAAAGGTCATTTCAGCAGATTTTGATGCCAATAGCTTGATACTATGCAAGAACATACAAATTCAAACCAAAAGCACTCAACTGGTTAAGAGGAAAACTTAGCAAAGAAAATGTTAAGATGATAAAGATCTACTGTATAACCAAATTTTCCTCTGCCTTGCAAAGTTCATTACAGGAAGGCCAATTTAAAAGCGGCCCAAAGGAAATATGAAAAAAATCCTGGAACATAATCCATAGGAAATAGCTTATTTTTCAAGGCAGCCAAATGTACCACACCCATACTCTGACAACTAAAAGATTCATCTTGATCTGAGGCTCTTTTTGCCTTTTTATTCTCATAAAATCGCAAAATCTGCATAATCTAGTAGTAAAGATATTAATGTAGGAGTTCTCTGGTGGAAGCATACTTTAAAAATAAGGAAAAAAGTATATAGTTAAAGTCAGTTAATTTGCTGTAGAATTACTATGAAATAGTAAATGCTCAAATAGGCTTGTGTTACGTACATAAACCAACTTATTCACCACTTTCTTATCCTCTCTACAGTTAAGAGCAGGACATCTTTACACAGAGTACTTGATCAAATGCTTGTCATCTAGTATTTGGTATTTTCTTTGAGAAGAAATATACAAGTGAATGCAGGACTGTTCAGGGCCCATTCCCAGCTCTGCCTTCTGCTTATCCTTACCCCCAAGTGGAACTAATGATAACTACAATTACTGTTGCTATAGACTCTAAAAGGACCTTCCTTCCCTGCCCTCACAGAAAGCAGCCGCATAGCTACTGGCAGGCTCAGTCGAAACCCAACATACACAGAGCATTCATTTAGTGGTCACAGGAGACAAAAGCATTCCAGGACACAAGATTGCAGAAGTGACAACATAAAACATTGGCATCTTTGTGAATATCCAGTTTTATATTTGTATGCATTTTATTCTTGATACAGAAGCTTCAGTACTAGGAGATCAGAGGCAATTATAGTCACCACAACGGGATTATACAAGCGCTTGAATAACTATTAAGAATAAGCAAAGCACAGTAAAAGTATGAGTAGACAGTGAGTGGTCTCAGTGATAAGAATTGTCAAATGAGAAATCTCAAGCTGCTATTCAAACATTGTAGTATCCTACTGAAAGAGCTCTTCCAGGTGACTCTGCAAGCTGTAGCTGGAACTCCAAGTACTACTCAGAGCAACAAAAGGGTACAGAAACTCCAATTGTATGCATTGATTTCATACCCATTTAAGGAATAGCTATTGTATTGCCAACTAACAGCTTCATCATCCATTTTCTCTAAACACTAAACATTCTCAAAAAGGTGTGTTAAAAGAAACAAAGCACCAGAGACTTGCACGCAGCAAGGGGCCGCAATGGCAGTGAGATAAAGTCTCGACTTCAGATTATTAATAATATAACATAGGCCAAACTGGTAGGAAGCAATACTAGATAATCATAACAGATTTCAGTAAGTACATTGTATGTATTTACTTTTTAGATCTCATTAACCTAACAGTTTTGGAAGATAAAACTGAAAACAGTGTCTCTTTCGTATCTAGGAGTTAGAGACAGCACAAGACATCCCTTGCATCTGCTACCAAAGCTGCATCTCCTTCAGTACATAAAAGTATTCAAGTGACCACTTTCAGTCATTCCAACATCAAAAAAAATGAAAGCTACAAAAATAGTGCGCTCTGTAATATGTTTCTTAACCTCTTATTTCAAGCTTGGTACTACTGTAAAAGTGTTTTCCTCAAAATTAAATACTGAACAAAAAAGATTGTTTTAATTAAGCATTGAGAGGTTCTCCACTTACTAATATTAAAGAACTCAAAGTACTTCTCTGCTTTTAATATTAAAGTGGTAATATCTATGCAATTTATGCTTGACTAGACTAGTTTGCATAATACACTTTAAGGCTAGATATACACATTAAAATCTCTATCCCTGCTCTTTAACCTGTAACTCTTATATGCTAACTTCTCCATCATCTAGCAGCACAAGGTCAGTAGCAGAGTAGACAAGAAGTCTGAAAGCTAGAGAAATCTACCTGCATTTCATTTTTCACTGAACAGGATATCAATCATATGACCAGCGACCTTTAAGAGCTTCATGATTAGATTCAACATCCCTTCATAACCTAATTCTACTCTACTGATTATCGACCTGAAAATCTTGGTGAAAAACTAACAGAAAATGCTGAATCATGGGACGGTCAAGAAATTTGAACAAATGACAAATGTGCATTACAGAACCATTTTCCAGATACAAACAACAAAGGAGCATGAAGGCGGCTGTGACAGATGCTGCTATACATTCCATAAGGGTTTCCTCAAAGTGCATCAGATGGACTGAAGAACAAGTCCCGAGATTAAAGGAGTGGCTTATATAATAAATATCTTATCAAACATCTCAAGGCTAATGCAGATTCATCAGATCCAGTTAAACAACAGGAATAAGCATTACAGCTATTGCAGATATACTCATGCAGAACATAATCATCTTGATACATGAGGCAGAGAAGGCAGGAAATAACCCAGCAGTTTATGCTCAAACTTTATCTTGACAAACTCCTCTGGAAAGAATGCATTCCAGTTCTTGAGAGCTCTTCCTCTAGCTTGTGTCAGTAAAAGTAGCAGCTAATAGCCTAAATAAGCAAGACAAGTTTACCCTGAACCACAAAAGGCACTGGGGGGGGGAGGGGGGAACACACACTCAGCCGTCTAGTTTCCAATACTAGATTCTTAATACCAGAACTAGTATTAAAATAAAAGATTCTGCTTCACTTCAAGTTAAATCCCAAATATAAGGTTCATCCTCCAAAGATATCTGTAATTGTAGTGAGGAATATAGTTGTTAAGGTTCCTCCTTCCTCCCCCACAACATCAAAGTGTTCAAGATAATCAGTCTCTCTTGCATTTAACTTTAAGAGATAAGTTTGCTCCCTGTATCTGGTTTACCATCAAAATTCACCTTTGCAACTTGCGCAATGCTAACATTTAGCACTCAATAATGGCAATGAGTAAGATGACTAAATTTGTCTAATAATTGCTAATAAATAAAAAAGGCAGCATACAGCACCTTTTTTCTTCCCTTTCTTCAGAAGCTATAAGGCTTCTTTGCCCTGATTATTAAGAAGTTTTCTATAAGCCTTGCCAGAAAAGCAGAAAGTGACACAGAAACTTGCACAGAAGTAGATGATGGCTAAACATTTCTTAAGTTAAACTTCCCAACACAGCTTATCTTTGGGAGAAGAATTTGCATCTAAAGAGTTTTAACCGTAAGTCTGCATCCAGGAGCTATGACTTTAGCTATTGAAATAAGTACATCCGTCACTAGCTCGCTAAGTTCAAACATTCACAAAAAACTTTTTACAGGACAATACAAAAGGTGATGCTGATAGCTATTTGCAAGGCGATGTACACAGCAGCATATGAAATTTAGGTCCAAGTAAACAGCGGGTGCCTATCTCAGGAAGTAGGCTGTATTTAGCATCATTCAAGCAACCATCTCAAGGCCACACAAAGAGACTAGTCTCCTATAGACTAACAGGAAAGGAGGCAGTGATCACAGCATCCCTGCAGCAGATATATAGGCCGACAGAAAGTTACTTTATACATGAAAATACCAGCTTGCTTCATAACGGCAGCATCAGGTGAGACAGTGCCAAGACCTCTGCTAGAAGTCTGCCAAGTCAAATGACTTACCTGGAAAGTAGTATGGACTATTGTGACAGATGACAGAGAACAGGCCCTTTACAGTGATTCTGTACCTAAGCCAGGCTCCTTTCCCCCTCCCTCCACCCTCACAAAACAAACAACGGGTAACATTATACTGCCACAAGGTTCCCTTCAAGCTGATGGCTCAGTCGTGTGTCCTGCCAACTCCGCTGCACAGAGGAAAGAGAAAGCACAGGAGGAGTTTAGAAATCAGTCTTAAAGCCCTCTTACTTTTTGTACTTTGAGACAAAGGCAGGATAAATTTGACGCTGCTCATAAGACAGGTACTTCACAGATCTACTCTGAGAACTATTACCTTGCTTTTGATGGGTGCGAGGAAGAAAACAGGATGCTAGTACACATACAGAGAGGAGAGTAACAACTGTTCTAAAACCTCCAAGTGAGGTTTCCAGTGAGCAACTTTTTAAAAAAAACATTTACCAGAAAGTCCAAAGTGACCAGAGAACTCGCATGTATTTTGTACCTCACTCATCCTGATTAAAGGAAAGCAAAACCTGACTTCGGAACCAGTTAATCAGTTTACAAACGGACTCTAGCAATTACTTTGATTAAACTTTCTTACAGTGGCAACAGAAGCAAGACACGTGTAACCTGAGCCAGAGATCAACTTAGTGTTCAGCATATGGCAGGGAGTTCAGCTTTCCACAGATATTCTCTGCACTGCTCCAAGATGCGGGTAGTGTCTTCTCCTCTGGATAAGATGCCATATAGTCCCTTTCCTACTCTGACATACTCACTCCTGTTTGGCATAGGACCGAGTTCAGCACTCCTTGCAGAAGCGCAACAAAGCGTCCTTGCATCTTGTCAGAGATTCACATGGGGAAAACCTATTGCAGGTCCGTCAAGAGGGCTTAAAAAAAAAAACAAAACAAAAACCAAACACACACCACACAACCACCACCCACGTAACAGATTGTAATCCAAGACTGATATGGACTTCTTTAGTTCATGGAAACTTTTAATTGAAGGACATAACCCACTGGGCCTCCAAAAGCATTGTTTTTGTTTTTTTAATCATGTTGTCCTGAAGTTCAGGAAAAAAGCCCTACATCAATGCAAGTAAGATTATTCTAACAAAACTGTTTTTAAAAACCTAAAAAGCACAGGAAAGAGCTTCACACAAACCTAAAGTGATCCTTCCCTTATCAAGCTTATTTAAAAAGAAATTTGGATTTTAAAGCTACAAATTTGCAAAAGGATTCTAGAATGTAAGCATAGCAAATTAAAAGAGCGTTGTTTATCAAGTAGCTTATTAAAAACAAAATGGAGCAGTTACATGCACAGACATCTCCTTTTTTCCAGGACAGGCTCTTCAGGTTCAGCCCTTTCTACTCCATCCCATCGCAGGAACTCTCCAATCTACTGCTATGTAGTACGGCTAAGCTTATTCAGGATACAGGGTTACTTTACTCAGCACAAAACATCAAAAAGGCTGTGGACCAGCAGGAAGGTTTGCAGCAGTTTTAATTACCACAGATACGAAGAAAACACATCTATCAGCAAAGACTGAGGGAACTGTTGAGCAACAAGACAAGAGAAGCTTGAATCTAACAGAAGGAGAGCTGAGAGGCATAATCTACAAGCACATTGCTGCTTTGTCTATTACTGGAAATAAGAGTATGTTAGGCAAATCTGTCAGGAAAGATGTAAGCAAGACTGATCCCAATTTTCAAAGAAAAAGGACCTTGATGGTCTAATGCAGCCCTAAAGTTCTGTGAAATGTCACTTTAGCACTGCCGTTTTTTTCCTGCATGAGGCATCTTGATAAAGATGGTCAGTGAGGTAGTGAAGGAGCAGAAAATTAAAGCTATAAGAAAAAGAAAAAGAAAAGATAAAAAGGATGATTTTGTGACATAAGCCTTCACTACCTTAATGCCCAGTTATCTTCTTCTAAATTGATCCCAGGTGAAATTAAATAATCCTTCATTAGCAACAAACAAAGGTTGATCTTTACTTAACATCAAAGCCAAGCACTGATTATGTGGAGAAATCAGTTTGTAAACCATTACCAAAGAGCATGTTCAAGTTGAAGTTCTACATTTACCAACAATATGGCAACCAACACCTTCATATGATTTTAAAGTATTTATACTGTAACCTTGCTTGTCCTTCAGAACATCAATAGCCCTGCTCTGATGCAGAGCATTAGCATCTAGATAAAAGCATGAGAGTTTTCAGTACTAGAGAATAAGCAATTGAAGAAGGAATCTTACCATTGTATAGAACTTTCATGATAAAAATAAATATTTTTTTTAATGGGGAGTAAGAACGCTTATTAAATTCATCCCAGAATCCAGCTATAGGTAAACTACAGCAAATTGCAAGTGCAATTCTACAGCATAAACAACATCCCATTAGCAAAAGCATAGGGCTCAAGATAAGTATTAAACAATGTTAAGTCGTCACATATTACAATCTTCACTTGCTATTGTCCATTCTTTTGCCCGTCAATAATAATTTGTCACATTTCCTAACCCAATACTCCCTGCTCGGATTTGCATACGTCCTTTACTTTGCTAGCATGCTTGCATTCAGACCGATTTGGTAGGCTGGCTAATTTCAGCAGCATATCATGGTTCCTCCTAAGCTGTGCACATACAACACTGAAAAAGTGTAATCTGCAAGTTCTACATAAATACTCACCAGTTTTTGTATCGTTATCCCAATCCCACGCTTCTATTATTAATGTGAACGATCTCTGAAAAGAAACAAGACACCAATTAAAAATAAAAATCTACTGTTACAGACACTTGAAACAAGCAGATATTGCTGGTACAAGAAAGCCAACTTAAAGCAGCTTAAGACTTCACTACTTTGCTGCCATGTGAAAGCCCTTAAAGGCATCTTCTCAAAAGCTGCAGGTATAAAGCATTAAAATTGTGGGGCAAAGCAGGCTAACAGCAAAAGAAAGATATCACCCCCACCCTTGCCCTACAAAGGGCGGAATTATTCTTCTTATTCTCCCACACTTATTTCACAGCTTTGCTTAACCACACAAGTCCTTTTTATTCAAAACTTTCTGTTATTTCTGAAGTAAGACGTTCTGAACTATGAGAAATAGCTAGGGTATTTAAGATTTAAACTACCAAAAAATAATAAAAAATAAAAAGTAAAGCCATCTTTTAGGAATTCTACACAACAGTTCAGATATATCATTTTCTAGTAAACAACAAAAAAAAGCCCCCTGTATCCAGTAACAGTTTAGACTTATTTTTCAGAAAAGACGACATGTCAAGAATGGACCCGAAAAAATTAAGGCAGAAACAGATATTTTTAAAGAACACATGCTTGGTTATATCTTTTCCCTGAAAGGAAAGAAAAAGCATGACTTCAGACAGTTTTGAAGTGATTTGGAGAAAACACGAAGGCTTTACTTCACTAAAGCCTATGAAAAACCTTGCATCAGGCAGTTCTGTTCGTTTTATAACAATATGTAGAACAGATGTTGACATTCAAATAGAAACCTTCTTCAGAAAAAACGTCAATCACATCTGTGCATAAGGTAACTTTAGCTATTTAAGGTCAACAAAAGTAGCTGTCAAGCACTTTAGCTTTAGTATTTACCAACTTGTCCAAGCCAAAATTAAGATTCTCACATACATATAAAACCAAGAACAAAAACAACCAAGAATCAAAACAGCTATTGCAGCACTGTCCTCAAACTCTGCTACATATATCCTAATGCTTAGAGGCAAGCCACACCAAAAAACGAAGCTCATTAAATAATGCAGAACCAAGCCTTAGTGTGTGCAGAATTCACAGGCTAGCAAGCTACAGAGTCACATGGACCTGGGGAAGTTCAATGAAGAAATGAAGAGCACCCTCTTAGGAACAGCATTCTGTAAGAAAACCAGCTGTTTTTAGTAGGGTATTTAGGACCATTTTATTGTTATGCCAAGAGATGTATATTTTTATTTTGTGATCGCTCACGTTTTGTACATATCTTCCCCATGCAGGAGGGTTCACAACACCAAAATCTCCCTACTTTACAACAATAACAAAAAATATCAATGCAGCACCCCAAATAGAAATGTTCTTGGTCCAAGGTCCTTCATGACTACAGCAAGGCATCAGAATCTATTCAAAAATGCATCTGTGCGTGCTTATTTTTCCATTGCGTAGTTAGATTAACACATAAACCATAAACTATAGCACTGAAAAATGTGTTTCTTCCATACTTTCAGCTTAAGGCAGATTAAGACAAACTCAGATTAAGATAGACTATTTATCACCATTTAAAGATAAAGATTTAGTGGTAAGTAGTTATGTGACACTCGGGGGGGGGGGAGGGGGGGCACGGAGGGGGAAGAAAGCTCAATAGTGACTACCCTGGGCAGAGGCATACTTAAGCTAAAACTGCCTTTGGAAAAGGTCAACTAATAAGAAAGATCAATTGAGAAGATAATCCTCTGTTTTTGAGGTATGTCAACACTGCACAATTCACATTACACATTTGTTTAAATAAATGTTATAGGCGCATTTCAGTAGCTTCACACTCCACTTCCCTCTTCCCCCCACATCTGGGCACCTTGGGAAGCTGGATAGGGTCCTACTGTATGCTGAGAACACTACCTAGTGCCCTTCTCCTAAGAAGCTACTTGAATAAAGTGACTAGCATCAGAAAAGTAATGCAACTATATGGTATTACCCCAATGTTGTCTTCTGGCAATTACAAGCCTGTTTATTTTGGAGGCTAAATTAAAGATATTATTCTATGCAGAACGCTATGAATTGGTGCACGATTGAAGTTCTATTAATTTACCTCCCTGGTTTTTACAACTCATCTTGTAACATCTCCCTCCGTTTTTCCTGTGTTCCACTCATTTGTATTAGAGGTACACAATAGGGACCAAGCGCTTCCAGACATCCACTTACTCATTTTATGTAAATGCTAGTCTTTCCTACTGCAAATCGTATCTGACTGTCTACAAATTCTAAGGCAGTAAAAATGAAGGTGAACTCACTGTCTCAAGCAACAGACTAGCCAACCGTGCCTTCCCTTCAAGGAACTAGAAGGCAGATTTGTATCTCTGCCTAGAGCAGCAGGAAGTTTGTGGGTAAAGGGAGCTCCATGCTACACACTGTCACAGCATGTATGCACTTCACGGTATGAGTGAGGATAGGGCGCATTCTCTTGATTTTTAAGATGCTAAAAATAAGGAGCCCTAAAGCTCAAGTGGCAAATCTGAATATCTAAGCTGGCATACTCTTTAGAGTTGAATAAAATATTCTTCTGCCACCTCGATACTACATCACAAGCAACTCTAATTCTGGCAGACAACTCTTTGTCCAATATGCAGAATAACTGAATTTCTGGCACATATAGCCAAGTACGCAGCCAAATAATTGACTTCTGCATTCCCCACAGCTTGTGCTGCCTCCTAGTGGCTGGCAAAGCAAGAACGCAGCTCTGCAAGATGTGTGCTGTGCAAGCCTGTTTTCAAGTATTTTTCACCCTTCCATTGGTGACAGCTAGCCGCTACCCGCCTGTGTGTAATACACAGAGTGAGCATACATGATAAAGACAAGACCCAGACTACTAAATCTATCGCTTGCTAGCATCCCATATTGTCAGTTTCCCCATATGTAGTTCTGAACTAAAAGGCTTAATACAGGCACCTGGCTATTTGCACATGAGCATGAAGCGTTACATTTTAGGAGGGTTTCTCATTACACTTCTAAGACATTGGTGATGTTATCCAAGTTGTAATAAAACTGTATTGATAGTCGAATGCCCATTTACTTGAGAACTGTCCTATCTGAAACCAATTTTCACTCACATGACTTCCTGCTTTCTACTGAGAGTTACACAAGTCGCTCTTTGAAGATCTTGAACGGACACAAGCATGTTAAGAATGTATGCAGAAAGTTAATTCACCCAAATGGCTATTCAACCTGTAGAGAATCACAGAACTATAGAATGGCTGAGGTTGGAAGGGACCTCTGGAGATCATGTAGTCCAACCTCCCTGCTCAAGCAGAATCATCTAGAGTATGTTTCTCAGGATTGCGTCCAGATGGCTTTTCAATATCTCCAGGGAAGGAGACTCCACTGCCTCTCTGGGCAACCTGTTCCACTGCTCTGTCACCCTCACAGGAAAGAACTTTTCCCTCATCTTCAGATGAGACTTCCTGTGTTTCAGTTTGTGCCCGTTGCCTCTTGTCCTGTCGCTGGGCATGACGGAGAAGAGTCTGGCCCCATCCTCTCGACACTCTCCCTTCAGATACTTGTACACATTGATGAGATCGCCTCCCAGTCTTCTCTTCTCCAGGCTCAACAGGCCCAGCTCGCTCAGCCTTTCTTCAGAGGAGAGAGGCTCCAGTCCCCTCATCCTCTTTGTAGCCCTCCGCTGGCCTCTCTCCAGTAGTGCCATGTCACTCTTGTACTGGGGAGCCCAGAAAAGAGGAGGTAGACCAACTAAGATTACCAGCCTAGCTTGTGTTCTCTTCCTCACCACCAGCTAGTCAGCAGCTTTGAAGAGAAATTGCTTTTCTGTGGTAGGGCAATGGATTGTCATGTTACAATTATTACATCTCAGAACAGGAAACAGCTCCCCCATCTTCCAGTTCAAAAAAGCTCTTGTTTCTCAAAGCACTGAGTTTATTAGATCTGTTTTAAAATGAAATATAAGATTCAAAAGAACTAAAATAAGCTGAAAACATTCAAAGATGCATACAACTATCTCAGTAAATATGTTCATGATGCATTACACTGAGACCTTTACAGTTGACTCAACTCTCATGTTACCGGAAATTTCAATATCCATATACTGACCCATAATATAACCCTGATGTTTGATAAGCAGAGTAAGAGCTAAAGGCTGAATAAAACCCATGAATAAGTTTTTCAGAGTACTTTATATTTAAATCATGAGAAGCCATTTTATAAAAGCTTTACTTTGGTTTGCATTAGTGACACCTATACTCTTCCATAAGATTTCTAGCATGGACTGTCTAGCAAAACTTCAGCTGCCACCAGCTGCAAGAAATTCTTTCGTAGCACAAGATGCTTATACCAGACAATGACTTTCTTTCCAAAATTGTGCTTCCAGAAGAGAATTACAGAACTTGTAGTAATGTTGCTCTTTCCAAAGTCTAAGCTCTATTCATAGTTAGATTCTTTAAATTCACGCCATCCAGCAAGGTAAATTCAGCTCTTCAGAACATCATCAATAGGCAGAGGTTAACTTAAGAGATATTTAAGATGAAAAGTTTCCAAAGGCTATCGATCTAGTCACATAAACGTTTGAGTTCTTACATAAATTTTGCAAAAAGAACTAGTCTAATAAAGATGCTAAAATACTTATGAATTTGCAACATTTTTAGGTACAATATACACATACCACCACCTCTGTTTCTGTTCTAACTTGCTTCCAGGTGGTATTAGAGACTGATACATGACTAGTACTTCACTTACTACAGAAGGACAAACACTTCAGTTTTTTTTTTAATCTATTAAAAACAAACTTTGCCAATTAGTATTTTTTGTTTATTTCAACAGCATTAAGCAGTTTAGAATATTTTAAAAGCAAGTATGGATTTGTGGAGGGCAGAGAGGGGGAAGACATGCAACACTGAAAATAACTTGCTTCTACTGACTTTGATGCCTAGGTTTATCTTCCAGAATGAATTACTGAATACAAGACAATATTTGGACTTATCAGTCCAAAAATTGACAGAAGATGTTGAGGTTACCAGCTAGAAAAGAAGCATTACCACACTTCTACAAAAACGCATAGCTTTACATACCATTTCATACAGTTAAACAGAGGCACTAAGCAGTTTGGAAAGTTACAAGTTAAGCCTGTTAAACTATCCCCGTTACGCTGCTTCAGTTGTGTTATTCTCAGGATAGGTGTTCACAAAAGCAACTTCAAAGCATACTTCATTGTTTACACTAAATAAAACACTCCCATACTATCCCAAAGACCTACTCTCCAGGGAGGGGGGGGAAACAAGACCCAGTAATACTGCTTTGGCATTGTCTTTTATGAACTAGTATCTTGGCATTTGCAAATCAATATTCAAAAAGATGTTTTTGGAAGAGTTAGATGCACATTATGTCAGATTCATCATCCTAAGATGATCAATTTGCTGATAGCGCTTTCAGTTGGTTACAGAATTTATATTCTCCAGCTCAGAGTTAAAAAAATTTCAAAATGTTAAGATTGAACTGAAAGCAACAGTTGACATCATTTTCTGCATCAATTTCCATAAAAAGTTATTGCATATTAAAATACTTCTGCTCTAACAGATGAGAAATTTTTAATTTCATCTGAAGTTTTCCAAAAAAAGTATTTTGACTGGAGTTTCAACAGATAGGCAAAAACATACCCAGAAGGAAATCTGGAATTAGCTATGAATTAGAAAAAAAGTGTGGCTCCTGAACAAATCCAGAGCCCGCAATGTCTTCCTGTTCTATGAACTATTACACAGTTACACCAGCCTTCAGTAAACGCAGACTCTCTGTTAGTACCATTTCCTTTAAAAACCTCCATCAAGGATAAGCAACATTTGTATTTGAACATTTTATTGTTTGAGCTTGTATTTTTACAGTTAACAACTCTTACTCTGGAGCTCCAAAAAAAAAAAAAATTAGTAGACTAGTATTAAGCCATCACCAATGTTTCCTGCGCACTGAATCCCTTAAATCTTGACTAGCATGGCTAGCTTCCAAATTTGCTTTTTTTAAGAACCTCCTAGACGAGTGAGGCAAATACAGCTCCAAGTCTTTCACTCCTGTGCACCCTGCTTGCCATGCAAAAAGCTGACCTAAACGTAGCTTCCTTCTGCAGAACTACGCGGGCAACTATGCAGGCTCTTGTATCTTTGCTAGGAATAAGCCAGAATTGCCAATGGAGTAAGAAGAAAGAGTCTGAAAAGATCCAAGGCTTAACTCCAAAATAAGTTTAAGAGACAACAGATGGAACAAGCCTGCAAGTTGATCTTTGAGAAGCAAAGACACAGCAGAGACTTCCTCTAAAAGAACGTATGTTCCTCACTCACACAAAATCTTGCTTCTTAGGTGTTTTGGGGGGTGGGGTGGTTTTTGAAACATCCTTGAAGTTTCAGCCACACTCACAGGCAAGAACTGGTCTGCTCCAGACAAAGGCCATTCCAACATACAAAGCTGCAAGAGCACCCACCCTTTAAACCTCCACTTTTCATTTCAGAAGTCCCATTAGCATGATGAGTCCTAAACAAAAGCCTTCCCTTTGGAAACCACAGCCAAACAATCATTTCTTAAGGGTGTTGTGGAAGGCCAAGTTGAAGTACTGCAAACATCAGCAGCTGATAGCAGAAGCAGTAGAGCAAGTTTAAGTCTTGCAGGCGAGAGCAATTACTGTAGTTACACTCCTCCTGGCCAAGTCACAAAAGCAGGATGATGTTCACAGAATTCAAACAGCATAGCATGCTTTTCTTCAAGGTGATACAACTACTTAATCATGACATGTTACCAGATGAAATATTAGGAAGATCTTCAAGTGAAGATTCCAAGATACTCCAATTCTGCTGGAGATGGCGAAGGCAAAATGCAACAGGGATCTCTGTGAGGTGGTTTTGATATATCATGAGGCAGAGAACTTTTTAGCTGCAGAGTTCTAAAAGCATCTGAAGCGATATATTAGCTTCATATAAGGCCTGCAGAGAAAGTGACCCATTTTCAGCTAGTTCACAAGAGGCAAAAATGCTGTACATCTCTGACTAGAGTTCCCAGGAGAACATCAATGCAGTCACTCCAGATCATACACAGGGCAAAGAGGAAACTCTGTAGATGCATCTGCATATGAGAAGCTAAACCATCAAAAGAAAAGTATCCACAAGCTTCTGGTAACTTAGCACCCTATATACAAAATCAAAGCAAATCTCAGCTAATTAAGACTTGTCATGTCACAAGGTTAAAAGCTACAGTATTTTTTTCATAATACCTCAGAACAGGCCCTGAACTTTGACAGCACCCTCTGTTAGAATGCTGCAGACAAGAGCAGCATCCATCTCTAGTAAATAGGAAGGAAGTGCCTTGCTAACTGTTTTCACAGTGCCAGAAGCAAGCTCCAGTAGCTCCTTGTTTGGAAAAGTGGCAAGAGATGTGCTCACAGGACCTCTCTGAAGAAAAGCTGACCTGTGACTCATTGGCTCATAGGGCACTCTGAAGGTTCTAAAAGAAGAGCCAGTCTCTATTTTAAAGCAGTGCCTTACAGTTGCATGCAAAGCAATAATGCTAGTCTCGTGGAATAAAATTCTTGCCTCTGCTTTTTATAGCCATCTGCTATTTCCTACAGATATGGTATTTATTCCCACCCTATTCCATTCCCCTTTCCCCAATTCCAACATACACACATCTTCTGTACTTGAGGAGACCAAGTTCTCAGAAGTCCAAGCTATCATCACAAATATGAACATCCATAGGAATGGCTTCCTAACCACGTATTCTCCTTAGACTTCCAGAACCACGCCAAAAAAATGCATCAGTGAATACTTTGCTACTCAGGTATGATGGGCCCTGTGATAACTTGCCTCTGCAGAGGTTTTCCAGCAGAAAGCGAGAAGAACATTTATGCTTGATACCAGTTTAAGCTATCATCTAACTGCATTTATTTATCCTGTTGAAACACTTCAATTGTACTGCAAATTAAGGCAAATGCCTTCCACTCACGCCAGCTTTAGGCACCTCCTGTGTACCACAATTCACAAAAGCATTGGTTTCTAGAACCCCAAATAATATATCAACAGTGGCATGGAAGAAAACCTTATTTTGCTAACTGGCTGAGCAAGTGCGATGCTCATTAAAAACATACAATATAACCTTAGGTGAATTATCAGTTTAACTATAATGTTATTCTAGGAACTGGCATTCTGAGCGATCTTAAAAAGATTTCTCAGACCACATACACAGTTCATCTTCCCCATTATTCCTTTCCACAGTAGCTTAAAAAAAAAATTTGTACACTCTAAACCAAGTATCAAAATGAGGGCATAGTATTTTGAATCCTGTCATGTAAGCTTCCAACCCCGCTTAATGTAAACTTCCACAGAGCCTCATATAATCCAAAGTTAATCACACCTGTGATTTGTTTTCCTTCTGTGCAAATTTTATGACACTTATCAATACGTACATGTCTTGACTTGCCAACTCCATAAACAACTATTCATTCAACCCACCAAAGCCAATCTATATGTAGCTAAATGAGCTGTGTTCACAAGCTCAACACAAATTCGTTCATCACATCAAAGCCAGAGATCTGCTTCTCACTCTTACCCAAGTCATGACTGCTTAATACTCAGGAAGTAATTAGGAAATTGCACTTTGACTAAAAGGGGAGGCTAAGAGAACAAAGACATTCAGACATTCAGTATTGTGCCATTAGATGATCCTGTAACTCAAGGTGCAGGAAAATAGTGTGCGAAGTTCCAGTCCCCTCGACACCCCAAAGGAGTGGATATTAGAAGTCTAAAAGGTTCAGAGAAGAGTAACAAGAAGGAATAAAGAACAGAAAAGGTTTCCATACGAGGAATGAAAGAGTAGGTCAGAATTCCTGAGCCTGGAAAAGAGACAACCAGAGTATATGACAGAGTTCTACAAAGACACGAGAGGTCTACAGGATGGTTAGGAGCAGACTGCCTATTTTCTTGTCCTTAAGAAGAACCACAGACCAAATTAAGCTAACAGGAGTCAATGCTTAAAAAACAAACAAACAAGAGAAGATGCAACTTTATGCAAAGCTTGGCAAGATGCTACACAGGCTTCCTAAGGATGATGCAGTTGTGAGAACTTCATGGGTTCAAGGGGAAACTAGCACAAATACTTGGAAGAAACCAGCCACATCTAGTTCAGGAAGTTCCCATTTTGAAAACAGAGCCTGGGAGAACTGCCCTATCTTCCATACCTGTTTCCCTCTAGATTTTAACCAGTACGGGTGTTCTCCTCAGGCAAAGCATTTCACTTTTTTTGATAGCTAGAATTAAGACAACAGACTACTGAATATAAACGTGTAGAATCCTGCCTGCCTGCCCAAGCCATTAGTATATATCCAGTTGTAATCAAAGTCACAACCAAGGGATTAAGTTTTTGAATTAGATTTAACTACTACCTCAATGCCCCTCTTTGAAATCTGTAACAACTGAAGAGTTATAAGAGAATAAAAACTAAGCAGGATTACTCACTTCCGAAATATCAAAATGTCATATGAAATAATAATAATAAAACTAATTGCAAAGTGACCAAGACATGCACGCAACAGATGCGACAAAACTGAAATCTATCTACACAATTCACTGCAGTCTGAAGAAGACTACAAAGGAGTCAGGATGACCTCCCCCAAAAATGATCTACTATGATTAACAAGGCAAACAAACATACCAAATCACATCTTAAAAAAAAAAGTTAATTGGGAGATCTTGCTATTTGGAATAAATATTTTTCTTCTGAAAAAGTTGTCTTGAAAAAAGTTGAAAAAGACTTTTTGAAAAAGTTTGAAAAAGGTTGCTGAAAGTTCTTTTAAGGAGAACAAGCTTTTAAGAGTGATTAAGCCTTGGTGATACAAAGCAGAATATACTGTTATCCATGGGAGGATAATAGAAATACAAATACCACACAAACTTATAATTTATTAACCAGGAGAAAACTGAGGCGTGTCAGATGAAATATTACACTGACTGATTTTATAGCAACTTTTCACACAAAAAATGGCTAACATATCTGTGATTAAAATCCCATTTCAACTATGAAAAAAACCAGTATTTTTCTCAGGGAAGACTAAACTGAGGTTTACACAGAAAGGTAACTGAAATATTTGGCTAATCCATCTCAAACTTCAGATATTCAACTCAGTGGCAGAGAAAACACCTTACTGGCCTCTGCCAAACAAAGATGAAGGCTGGTGCCATTTCTAGTCACTTACCCACTAAGAAAGTGATTCTACACTTTCCTTACATTTTGCTGAGCTAAATATCACAGTTCCAGACAAACATGCTCTTTCACACTAGCTAAAGAACAAGAAATAACCCCCCCCCGGTTAAAAAGCTGTGCCTCTCAGTCACTCAGGAACCAAACTCAAAAGAGAAAAAGAAAACCCTAACTGCTTTTAAAACACCTGTATTCCAGACGCACGGGAGAATTACAAGAAAAATACAACGGAAGGATATTAGATTAGCAAGATTGGCAAGTAAGCTGTGAAGGCATGAGCATCTGTGACAGTCTGCAAATACCAACTAACAAGACAGAAGAACAGTAGTACTTTACTGCTGGAAGAAAAGAAAATAGAAACACAGACTTATGAGAAGGTTCCCTAACTTGACTTATATACCTCAAATGTGACATTGCTATCCCTAAATTCTATCCTTCAAGTATTTTAAGGTGTCCTTGTCGAGATCCTTGACACACCAAGCACAAGAAAAACATCCAGTCTCTTCAGAGTAAGCCGGATGAATTGCCTAGATACTCTGCATGGCTACTCTGAGTACTCCTGATAAAGGGAGACAGCAAATACATCTACACAGCCCTTCGAATCTACTTCAAATAGCGCCCGATAGAAGCCACAAGCTTAGTCCAGCACTCAGACACCACTCAGCTTCAGACTTTCTGCTGACATCAGAATTTTTAGGGAACTCAAACAAATACATTTTAGGTCCAAAAGGAAAAGACGTGGGGAAGCAAGAATTAAGATCACAGGCCTTCTGGAGCCATACCTAGAGAGGTAAGCCTATTTTAGATTTAGAGCTATAACTTTTTCATTTAAACTTTCACATGCTGTCCAATAGGAAAAAAATATCTACTGCAAAATTTTCATCAGTACCCAGAAAAGACCTTCCCCCTTCGCAAACAAATCACAGAAAAAGTCTTGTAGAAACTCAGTATCATTGAACAATGCAGTAGCGCTATCTTTTCCTCCACAGAAAGGAAGCCTACCCCACCACAGACGTTCCCACCTGCAGTTGGAAGCATTTGACAGATTTTGCCTGTATCTTGAAGGTGAGCCTCTGATTGAGCAGACAGAACTGGCATCCCACAAGAAGCTTTAGGCATGAGGAACACAAGCCTCAAGTAAAAAGACAACTTCTCTCAACTGCCATCTCTTCCACAGATGCCCGAGCAGTGCAATGCTCTGTTCACACTTAATAGCTGTGGAAGGAAGATGTTTTTATAAACAAAGATGATATATACACAAAGTAAAATCCACCCTAAAATGGAGGCCTAGCAAAGCATCCTGCTATTGCCTGGCTTTGTTTCAATAGCTGATTAGAATTAGCCTGATGAGCACAGAAAAAGGAAGGAGCTAAGGCAACCAACAAATATCTATGTTCAGATGAAGCATTAGCCATCCTTTCTGCTGTCACACCTCCCCTCTGCTAGTTAAGTTAGCTAACACTATTTGTATTTTATTTTAGACCTTTAGGCAACCTGATTAAAAGCCAATCAGTTTTTGAATATTCTTTGATATGAGTGTTAACATATCTGTTCCAGTGAGGTTTTCTGGGAAGAAAATCAGGATGTAAAATAGAATCAGAAAGCTTTCTTACTTTACCTTAGAAGAAATCAAATGGTAGAAATGCCAACACGTTACCAAACAATAGTTCGGTATGCTGTACTACAATCACACCAAAAAAGTGACACCCTAATCATTTACTTGAGGGTAGTCATACAAGTGTCCAGTTTGCATTGTACCTGTCTCTCACTAATGGGTGAACATAGTGAAACCTCTCTGGATTTCATTTTTCTAACTGTTCTAGAGCAGAAAAGTGGGAAGGAAAATGAAATTAACCCTGTGTGGATTAACCTTGTAAAAAAGTGCCAGAGCCTTCAGTAATACCTTTCCCTTCCATCTTATTTAGAGAAAGGGCTGGGCGCTGATTTTAAATTGAGATTAGAAACGGATATTAAATCAGAAATTAAATAAAAAGAAAAGAGCAGGAACTACAGCAGATGTTTCTCTGCTAGTATTCAACTTAGTAGTATTACTTCAGTGGACAAGTGAGAAGCCTTTAGGCTGTAGAAAGCACCGTTTTAGAAGGAAGGTCACAGGAATAAGTTACAATAGACATATTTTACCTGGTCATCACAAAAAAAGGAAGCAATTTTAAGCTATTTGCATCTTAAGATATTTTCATGACTTCAGTTATTAAAATATAGTCCTCTCCCCCAGAGCTGAAACGAGCACTAGGAGTTTCCAAGAATCTGCTGAACTAATCCAATACCAAAGTACGGATTGAGATACTGATGAAATTAGAGAAAGGAGAAAAAGCCTTTTAGAAAAAGGCATGTCCAAATCCAGTACATTGCAGACAGTTGGGTACCATCTTAACATCATTTTATTAGATTTAAGCTGAAGCTTTCAGCCTTGCTACCAGCCTTGAACTGTTTCAGACAAACTTGATATTAACCAAGTATCCAAGTCCTACTCCTTTCCTAAAGCTCTGGAAGAAGTCCAAGATAAATTAAGTCCATTATATGTGCTCTTTGTTGTTGCATTAATGAAAATGCAGCTAGATTGTCTCTTTTGAAGTGCATATAACAATCATGAAGACTCATTAATGGTTACTGCGAGACTTGTTTTATGCTAATGTTTAGAATTCAAAGATGAACTATACTGTTCCTCCTCTCCCACCTAAGCTCCGTGTAGCACGAATATTAGCGTCCTCTGGGCACTTCAAGTCATGCATCATTATAATTTCAACGTGAAGTCAAGAGGGAATTAAACTAACTATGTAATAACATACTTTAATTGTTGCTCTAAACAAAGAGCACCTGCATGCATTCTCTTTTGTATTGGAAAAACACATACTAAGAAGGCAGGCAAATACAGAAAAAAATAAATATACCCCCAAGTTCTATATATGCAAAGTTTCAAGCAACAAAGTAATATTTTAATTGGAACCCTTTGAAATAATGTCAGTTGTTGGAAGCACTGCAATCTAGGCAGTGCGAGGGTGAAGGCAAACGCCCGCACTATCAATTCAAGCTAAGGAGCCTGGATGTCTTGCCCAAGACGACAAGCCAGCACAGAGATAAGGGCATTGTTTTTCCAAATCCTCTCCAACTCTCCCAGCAATCCTACTCAATTAAGTCTCAATAATTTTTGGGCTACTTGGGCAACATCAATCACATTTGAAAGAGGACATGAGAGGCAAAGGCTTACCTATTCTGCGCTCTCAGAAGCAGCTGACTGGCTAGATAACATTTAAGTCAGCTACAAGACATCACTTTTCTCCCACGGCATTCCCCCAAGCAGCAGAGAGATTGTCATAGGCCTCTTTACTGCAGAAGACACAAACCCCTAAGGTTTTATTGTTCCATGAGCTGCAGAATAGACTTAAGATAATTCAAACTTCATACTTGCACATAAGTCCAAAAAATAAGATGTCAACTTAGCCAGCAATGAGGATGTCATGAATCCAGAAAAAGGAAAAATGCCCCTATGCTGTCCTTCATTTAAGCCCCAAATTGAACACCAGCTTGGTTTTCATCTCTTTGCTTACTGAGGAGGCTGACAGAGAAACAAAGTGAAAGAAAAAGTCTTATTTCAGCTATACAAGTAGTTACTCACTTTCCCTTATGAGCTTCTCAGCTATATGAACCAGGACATAGCAGAGAATTAAAGGTATATCCACCACTCACTGTTCTCCATAAACTTACAGAAATAAGTTGCAGTGAAAAATAGGAGTTAGTACAAGTTCCTTCAAGTAGATCAACATAAGGAATTTGAAAAAAAAGAGGACTGAACAGCCACTCCATACACAAACGCACACCCTCCCCCCCTAGTTTCTTCAACTAAACTCTTGCATTTCCACATACATTTAACAAAGTTGATAAGCATGTTGCCGAAACAAGTGTTTGGTTCATACTCTGGCAGCAGGACCAAATTTTCTGAACAGTACGCTGTGGCTAGAGTAAGTCTTTGTCATGTATTTTTTGCACCCAGCACTGTGCTGTATTTCATCAGTAGCAAAAATTTAATGTTCACAACAGGCAATAAACAGAGCAGCACATCACAGTATATGAAGTATACAGTTTGAGGTACCTATCTGAATATAGGGCAACCAGCATGAGTCAGTCAGTCTCACAGTAAATAATTAAGGCAGCATCTATAAATGAACTTGATATCAAATTCTATGTTTCAGATTAAAGTAAACTAGAGGAGATTTGGCATAGCTTTATGTTATTATAAAACCAGACAAAAACAGCACGAATTGACATGCCTTTGGAAGAAAAAAGCTTTTTAACAGACATAGCAAAGCGTACCTTGAAGAAACTATCAAAGCTTGGCATTTGTACTGTAAATTTACTCTAAATAAGTGAATTAAGAGTGCTTTCTCTATTTTTTGTTCCCCCTGTTAATATTAGTCTGGAAATTATGGAAGGTATAGATTAGCTTAGCCAAGTCCTCAAGTTCGTTTCAACATTGACCCCTGGCTACTTTTCAAGTGTGCCAATGTTACTGTTTTTCTTATGAGTATCCATGGAGAACAGAATGAAGCCATGTAAAGACGACTCAAACAACTTTCCTAAAAACAATTTGGCTTTGCTAGTCCAAAGCTGGGTTCACAGTTCCTTTTTTTTTTTTTTTTTTTTTAATTATTTTAGTCATTGACTCTTTAGCTATCCAATCTTCTCCAGGCTCCTTGGCAAGCTGAAGCACAGACTACCAACTCTTTTGAAGCTCCAAACTAAGGGCCCAGGGACAAACAAGTTATCGCTGATAGCAAGCTGTCAAAAGTCAGATGATCTCTTCCTGCCAGTTCAAACTAATTTGATTTATCCTGCATTTGCTGTGATCTAGGAGTAGATGTGAACCATTAGAGCAGATCAGCTGATCTGCAATAGCTTGTTCTCCTAAGCCCTATGACAACTATGTTCTGACAGTCTAAGTCAGCAACACTAAGCGTTAGAGAAAAGAGATTTGAATTCTGGGTCTATTTTGAGAACTGCCACCAACTAAGTTTGAGCAATGAGTTTCAGTAAAAGATAAAAGGTAAAGTGACTACAAGCTGCAAACCACGCAACCCTGAAGTTCTCAAAGCTGAATGGCAAACACCAAAAAGCACTATAGGACCACAGAGTATTTGACAACTAACATATTAAATGTGCATACTAGTCCAAAACACTTAAGTTTCTCTGCCTCCTTCCTTTCTCGATCTTCTATTAGAAGAAAGCAGCAGTCTGTGTAGATCAAGAAAGGAAAAAAAATTCAGTTCCACAAAGCTCTCTTAACAATCACATACAACACTACTACACTTTGGGCCTATATATAAGCAATGGTTTAAATAACAATTTATAACCAACAGAGAAGGGTGCTGTCATAACAATGATGTGTACAAAAAACAGTCATCAGTAAGGGACTGCAGATGGCTATGCTTGCTCTTACAGTCCAAGTAAACGCTGTCTGACTTCTAGACTTTGTTGATTATATACAGCCACTCACAGTAAAAACTCTGTCTTGATATGAAAAAAAATCATATTATAACACTAAAAGCAGCTAGGACCATCAAGCACAACAATAAATCTTTCTGCGCATTGTGCAAGCTGAAGAAACGATCACCAAAATCTATTAAGCAGCAGCAAAGGTTATCAGACCAGAGCTATTGAAATTTTCTTCAACCAATAGGAAAGCTAGCAAACAGTAACCAGAATCACACACCTTTCAAAGCTTCTATTTCTGTTTCTATTGGATTAGATCAATAACTGAGCTATTTATGTATTTCTGAACTTGCTGCTGAAAGCATATGTTAGTTGAACCTTGAAAGTATTAAGTTCCCCCATTAGATATTAAGTTATCCAGCTGGAATCTTGAACTTTTTCTCTAACATTAAGAAAAATGTAGACCGCTTTAAGGTAGAACTTTCAGCTTTATAAACGGATTTATACATGTTTATCGATAAAAAGACTGAAAAAATCTCATTTGATATTTTAGGTAACAACTCATATGATGTTTCACTACAATTTGTATGTACAGATTTGTTTCAGAAGGAAGAAGGAAAGCTAGTTCTACTAAAAACTGATATTTTCTACCAATTGTATAAGTTTGCATCAATATTAATATTGCCTATTCACTGAAAATATGGAAATATAAAATTTATCCAATTCAAATACTAGATGCTTAAAGTTATTTCAGCAGGCATGTTCAGAGTCCGAGAAAGTCAAGAAGAAACTAAAGCACTAGAGGACTTTCTGGAGGTAGAAGAGATATTGCAAGAAAAATTTAAGTGCAATATTAAATCAAACGGTAATATACTGAACAAAATATACCAGAATACATTCTGCTGGGAAGAAAACATATAATCAGGACTTTAAAGCTTGAAGCAGGATGTAAACAGATTGTAGTTTATGTACTAATGCTCCAGTCTTATCTCCGATTTAAAAAAAAAAAAACTTCAGAGAATGAGCACCTGTGCATCTGTCCAAGGGGCATATAATTGGTTACTCAAGGACTATTAGGCTGTTTCTTAGCAACCTCTGCAAGCTCTAATCAAGTAAGACTAAGATTGTCATTTAGCCTTGAAATGCCATGCCCCTTCCATCTAATATAGCATTCTAACTACTATTAAGGAACAAACAGTAATTTTAGGCACAGATGAAACCCATGCTTACTGCCTCTCAGCTGAGCGATCCTCCTAATGCTTAGCTATCAGAGATGATCTTCATGAAAAATACACTTTTTAAACTTCATTTAGTCAGTGTCTTCAACAGTGATCAATGATTTACACTATTTATTTTCCTCCCTTCTGTGCAAAAGAAAGGAAAATTACAACGCTAAAAAGCTGACCTCAGGAATAAAGCTGACTAAATGTGCACAAGCTATAGCTCAGCTTCTAAAATACACCAGTGTTTCATAACAGTAAAACATCCGCTGAATGCAATCACAAGAAAAATGGCTCAATACCAAAAGCAACAGTAAAGACACTTCACGTAAACAGCAAGTGCTTATCTCACAACGCTAGACGGGATTTAAGTCTTGGGAGATGCTGAAATGCATCTGATGTTGAACACAGTGGATCTCCACTACCGAATGTCATTATGAGCAAAACTCTGGCCACCAGACCCATCTTCAAAAAAAAAGAAAGCCAAAATAAGTTTCCTTTCCAATTACTCAGATTAACTTTCAATTCTGGTCTACCCTCACTGCTGTTCCATAACATCAATGGACGTAAAAGAGTCTCTACTTAAGACTGCTAGAGAAGAAGTTTTATATACAGCATTTTTCCTCATGAAGCAAGCAAAGTCTACCGATGAAAGCAGGGTCAGCCACTCTGACACAAGACCACATACAAAACAGTCAACACGCAGCCTGGAGTCGCACATGCTCTTCTGGCACTCTCCCACCCCACATGACTCCCTGAGCACGCAGCAGGTAATGACAGCAGCTCTGAGAGGGTTCCACCACCCCACTGGGGGTGGAAGATCAGCAGGGGGGAGACCACAGCTGGTTTCAGTCACCCATACTGGTTCATTCCCCAACCTGGGGGGCTGGGGCGAGGGGCTCGTATTACATGTCAGTCTCCATCCTACTTGCAAGACAGTCCCAGCACAAAAGCTAAACATGCAGTTCAAAAGCCACCAACTGGATATGGCACACAGCACTGCCACTGGTCACTGCTGGCCAAAGACCAACCAAATTTAGATACCCACTAACCAGGAGCCAGAGCAGCTTTCTGGCAAGAGGCCCAACAAAGGCATATCAGAGCACTGAGGAGAAAGAGAATGGTAGGATTACTGCCAAGAAACAATAGCAATCATCTTTTGGATAAGTATTTGGCTAAGCACTAAGGAGCCAGAAGCAACGTCTGTATACCCTTATTCTTCCCTCCTTGAAGTAGCCTTTCCTCTCAAATCACCACTCATTCTTCCACATCAGAGAATTATTAGCAACTAGAAATGGAGTAGATCAATGGAAAGTAAACTGATGCGCTAGCAGGAAAGTGGCCCTCCCGTTTTATTCTCCTCAGTAGGCTAACTGAAAAGCTCTGAACTAAAGCAAGCAATGCAAATAGGACCCACACAGTGTTGACGCAAAACATTGGCTTTGCTTTCAGAAGAGAGGGGAGGGAAGCTTTTGGGCACACAGTAATCTGCAGCTTCTGCAGATGGCTTTGAGAATATGATGTGATCATAGTCACTTTATGAACATAAGAATGCAGCAGTTTCTAAAGTATGTTCATAACATGCATTTCAGAGTCCAAATCCACACAGAACACCACATACAGGGGAAACAAGTGAAGGAATCTGACTACACAAAAAGGGTAAGCTTCACTCCCATCACCTACACATGGAGAATCTGCAGTGTTGCTCAATAGAGGGAAACAGACAGCCATTATCCCACAGGGACGGTATTAAGAGAAAGTGATTAATTTAACAGGTAAAAAAAAAAAAATCATTTACCTTGCAGAACTCCTGCTCTAAGTACAATCCTCTTTATCCAAGAAAAAGATCTTGTGACAACGCAGTCATGACGAAAAAGTTAAGAGGTGTACTAACCTTCTTTTCAAGTGCTCTTTACATCCAAAAAATGCAGTTGTTTCACATCACATTGTTTCACAGAAACTTATTTTTTGCAGTTTTTGTGTTGAGGGACAGTGAATTCTAACAGTAACTCAAAGTGAGACGGACTTAGTGCAAGGAATACAAGCAGTAGTATGAAACCCAGAAAACAGCTTTTATAACATAAGGCTTTTCAATACCTAAATAGGATATATTTCATTCTGGTTTTGAGATCCTGTGAAGATCAAGGATATCTTAAAGTTTACACTACAAAAGGAACATGTCCCCAAGGAACTGGGCCAACAAGTCTGATACAAACACAACAGTTACAGTTTTAGCCCAATGAAGTTAAAGATAAACCTGATTGAGATTAAAGCTCCAAGTACTCATGCCTAGACCAGACCTTTTATATGCAGGCTATTTTCTTGAGAAAGCAGTACTCTGAATGTTTTCAAACAGCCCAAAGACAGTGCTACGGAGCCTCCATCATGTCAAGGTAAACGGAAACTTACCCTGTTTCTACCTCACCCTCTTCTCCAACTCACAGCCTCTCACACAAAGGTAAGCCTGACTATTTTAATACCTGTTCCGTTTCCAAAGATTTAATGCCTTTACCAGCTGTGCGGCTAAGAATATAGCACTTCACTGACAGGTTGCCTGGAATACCCTCTGGAATAAAGATGAGAAAGTTGACAAAACACGTATAACCATAACCCTCTCGGTGTCTGGGAGGGAAGGCTGTTTATCTGCAAGTTTGAGTTCAGTCTCATTATTTCTAATAAAAAAAGCAAGTCTTAATTTAAGGAAGCTTTCAAGGAGTATAAATAGAAGTGTTCTTTACTATCTGAGCATCTATATATGACATTCAAAAACCCACAGAACTGGATGGTATAAAAGCTTTAATAATTTGCAGAACATCGTCCTTTGAAGCACATTTATTTCAAAAAGACATAAGAAGTTCCAGATTCAGTGACATCAATGTATGAAAGATTAAGAGTGCAAAGAACATTTCTGCTTAAAATTAGAAGATAGTTTTTATACAGTTACATGAAACTTAAGTCTTTAGGCTTTCTATTCTGGGCAAGCTGCAAATAGTTGTTGGCACACACAGCATGCCAATAATAAATCCCTTTTTCAAAGAGTGGTTCTGAAGTGCTCACCACTAAGGCCTTGATTCTTTTTTAGAGGTGACACCTGCAGCTGCTATTGAAATCAACCAGAGTTGTCACTGTCCAGCATTGCTGAAGTCAGTCCCTAAAACATCACCCAATTATCCTAAGAAAAGGGGCAAAACAAAACCTGCAAGCTACTCTTTGCATCTGTGTAATCTGAAACTAAAGGGATATGTTCATACAATAAAACATCCCCCCAACATCAAACACTCATTTCTAACCAAAAAATGAGTTTGAAGGCAAATACAGTATGAAGCAGGTGAAAGCATATGATTCCTTGAACTGCTTCTCCAAAATTGAGGAAAGTCATGTTTTCTAATCCACAGTATGTCTGGCCCTAATCATAACAGACAGAGGAAGGCTTTATTGCACAATCACTGCAGGTGTTTTGTTAAAATAAGAAACAATTTGCTGGGACAGTTACCACATCAGTCCTAGCCTCTACTGACAAGTTAATCTGGCAGAGTCAGTAAACAAGAAACAAGTTCCTGGGGGCAGGAGGTGTTAAGTATTAAAAAGGAAGCATTGCACTATCAGTGCAGACTTCCCTTTGGGGAAAAAGAAAGGGTTTGGCTACTGGCAAACCAGATATTAAACACTTTTGTAGTTAATCAATATAAAGCTATCAACTATATTATTTCTCCAGACTGACTTCCCTTTCCAATGAGGGGTTATAATGCACTTATATTACACATCACTATATCAGATGAATTTTACACTTTGGCATGAGCTGATGCTCTTACTTAATTCTCTGCTTTCAGGTCTTGCTTTGGATTGTGTGTTTGCAAGCACTTTTACAGGAGTTTCAATCGAGCAAAGAAACAGTGAGCTTCACATCTGACTCGTTATCGCTTAAAAGATGCTTCACTTGTGAAATGCTGGTCTTTTGAAAAAGAAAGATATACACAACATTTATTGGATATAGCTGTGGACAAGTACTGCTTTGAGTGCTATGTGGTCTAACTTGCCTGGTAGCTGAAGGCTAACCGTCACAATGAGTCATCATTCAAAGTGACAGATGGCATATTGACTCCATCAGGTAGCATGGAAGAATCTATTCCATGATGTTTTCATTATAAAGCACCAAAATCCTGATCAGAGAGTAGTAATGTTTTTGTGTCAAGACAGAAGGGAGACCAACTGTGGATCTTTCAGCCAAACAGAAGACGACATTTTCCACAGTCAAACTCTGTAGCTCCCTAAAGAGACCAACGATCCCAGATAACATTCTTCCAAGGCTAAACACCTTCCAAGGTCTAACTTTGCCGTGGTAATACATACAGTTCTTGCAATTAGAAGGAGCCAAGTTAGATGGAGAGGATTATATTGAAGTAGGCAACACAAACCTTAAAATCCTGAATAAAAAAACCCCACCTATTACCTAATAAAAGCTACACGGTCAAGTATTCCTGCCTGGACTTTGTTGGGGGGAGGGGAGAGTATTTGCTTTCTGAGCAATTCAATGTTTACTGCTGCAGCCAAGTTATCCTTTCAACAGCTTTACGCATTCGATGGTTCATAATCTGGTTTATGGTTTAGCTCAGGATTGAACATTTCCAGGCATTTGGATGAGACGCACATGTGGACGGCATACAAACGAAATCCACACAGAGCCTGGATATTAAATTCGTATCTTTTCACCCATTTTTAACTACCTGAAAGTTGACAGCACTCCAGAAGTTTAGAGATATGTGCTATACTCACACTCTAAAAAGGAAAAACTTGAGACCGGTGCTTACAAAAACAATACATGCATTACAGTCTAGTGGGGAAGGGATCCTTCACTGCAACAACTTGTGAGGACTGCCTGCACCCCTAGTATTCTTCTTAGGTAGGGACACAGAGTCCTAAATAAGCACCTGGTGAGCAGCAAGGAGAAAGTTCAGTGAAATCACCGGAGCTCAACTACTTAACTCCAAAGCCCAGCACCCTCAACTTCATCTGCAGAGTTCAGCGTATACTGCCCTAATACACTCCACCGATTGTCTGTCACACTAGAATCTCAAAAACAAAGGGGAGATGGCTGAGGGGAGATAATTATGCATACTGTAATACATGATTTCAACACCCACAACTAGTCAGAACAATTTCTTTATGTGAATAATTAACTGAAGTAATGGATGCCATACTAATATTTATAGTGCAGGAAAAGCTGCAAATTCCCTCAGGGAAAGAACAAGGTGTAAGGGGGGGGGGGCGGGGGGGAAACACACACACACGATAACTCCATTTCACACCATCTAGGAAAGAAGTATGAGAAATGGTTCCACATAATACATGTAGCAGAATATGTTTATGTCTTCAGAAGCAGCCTTCAAAGCAATCACTTTTTCACTAAACCAGAATCTACAACACTGCTAATAGCCTAACTGTTATTGATAAATGCTTCTGTGTGAAGTATTCCTAACTTGGTCAGGAGTAGGCACTTGTAAAAAGCTCAGGGGTTAGAAAAAATGCTTAAGACTTATAAACCTAAATTGTACGAATGATTAGAATCCATCTTTCAAAGACACTGCCATTCTTCTGTCTACTTTTTTGTTTTGAAGTTACACAAATTCTAATTGCAAAATGCGTTTGTTAACAATCTCTTAAACTAGTGCTAGGCTTTGCAATCTTTACAGCAGGAGGCAAAGGAAAAATGTGAGGTAGGTGGGTGAAGAAGACAGCTGTATTGTTCTAGCTGTTCCTCAACTTCTCCCGCTGCCAGATTTCTGTGGATGATGTATCCCAAGGTAGCAATTTTAAGAACTTTTTGGCAATATCCCAACCTCCTCTTGCAAACTGGAGATCAGACTAATGATATTAAAAAAAACAGGAAGTAGGAATAAGCTGCATAACTGATACTCCATGTTAAACTATACAAGTCACTGAAGTCAGGTACTGTAGCTTTACAGAACAGATGCTTGTCTTACTTTCAGACTATCTACCATGTACAATTAAACAGACAACTGAGTACGTAACCTACAGTGCTTTCAGTAATTGCTTTAAAGCATTATAAAAAAAACAAGACAAATAAACACCTTTTGATATAACAGTTACTTGTATTACAGCTATTGTTAGCTTAGGAGACTGCAATAACAAAAAACAAAGAAAACCTTGAGCAGCTAATATATTACAATAAGTTAGTATCCTTAAGTTAAGGAGTCAATGTTCAGATAAGGCTCAGGAAGAAGTCCATGCAAGCCAATGGCAGCTTTCATTAAGGTAGGATTTTTAGCATTGAGAAATTCAAATCTAAAACTACTACAGCTCTTTGCTCACTGTCAGCATCAAGGCAAATTTGTTTCATGAGTAAAGAGCACATTTTATGACTCTGTTTAGTTTTGTCTCTTCCAGTATATTCAATAAGCAATGTTAATCTCATTACTGTTTCATGGGGCCGGGGTGGGGGGCGGGGGCCTTATGAAAAGACTATGTCCGTATTCTTGCTTCTTCCTTACAAATTTGGGTAAAGTGATCTATTTGAGAATAACTCTAAAATTGTCTCAAGAAGTTGAAAGTTGACCCTGACACACAATCCACAAAAAAGCTATGTTAAATTCGCACTACAGTTAAGCCTCTGCTTGCAGAGTTTATATGTCTTATATGCAGTTGTGACAGTGATGCTGTGTTGCCCATCAATACACTGAATATCCAGAGTTCAAGATGAAACTATAACATAAGAGGGACTTCTTTCCATAAGTTCATCTGCAGACTGCAACGCATGGACTGTTTTTAAAGTCATAGTACAACTACACTACAATTTATTTTTAGAATCAATGGTGGGCAGGGATAGCATTCAGTAAGCCTTCCAAAAAATCAGCCAGCCACCCACTAAACTGCAGTCGCACTGTTTAAATAAATTACAGGTTGCTTTGCAACAGCTGCAAAAAACAGTGAAAAGAGACACTCAAAAACTTCAACTATCCTTTAAAACACTGGGGGGCAATGATACAAGGAGCAGCAGCAGACATGGCATTGTATGCTAGAGACGCTCTGGTAATTTACCGGCAAAAGGTAGGTCAAGCAGGCCTTTCTTAGGACTTGATGAGCATAGAACAATATCCGGCAGCTGCAAGGTAGGAATGTGCTTATTCCAACAGAGAAAACCAAAAGGCGGCTGGGCTTAGGAACCTCTATTGCAGAGATTATCAAAGTCTCCTCTTGTTTCAAGTAACAATACTAGAAACTGGCAAAATAAGAGTGTGATTTAAGTTACCTCTACTTCCTCATGTAGATAAGGTATAAAGTTTGAGATGCTAATGTTACAGAACTCTCTTGCTTAAAAAGAGAAGTTTATGATTTCACCAAGCCTGTATTACACAGTCAACAAAGGGGAAAAAGAACCTTAATTTTCCCTTTGATCTTTTAACTTAAGAGCAGAGTTCTAAATACCATGTTTTTACAGTATTGACTATACCTGTTAACAGGAACCTTTGCAAGTTGAACAGGCCACTGGACAAACAAAGGCAATCAAATATGTTCCAGCTTGGCAGCCAGAACGTAAGCAGCTCTGCGCACAGAAATTTATCTTTTGTACAAGTTTATTAACCGTCTAACTCTAACAAAACTACCTTCAAATTATAGGTCAGTTCTTAATTGGAGCTGCATGAGCATCAGGATGGAGGGTCTCCAGCAGCACAGGAAGTTTGTTTTATGGGAGGGGTTTCCTTTAAGCGTGAAATACAAACGGGCACTTTTGTTCCTTAACCATCCCTAGCAGCAGCTTTCAAAATAACAAAGATCCTGCAAGCTATGGATTTTGCGATGTAGGCGAGGGCTCATTTGTTCCTCACGAGGTGCCAAAGGCGATTCGCCGGCAGCAGGGAGCTCCGGCACTCGGCTCCCTCCTTAACTAGGGCATTGCACCATCCTCATTCCTCAGCACCTCCCAACTTGCCAGTTTCCACCCCCTGGCCCACTTGGAAGGGCTGATAGCAACAGCTGCTAAACCGCCTGCAGGATCCTACCTGCCTGCGGCGGGGCAAGAAACCCGGCCTCCCCTCCTCACCCCAGGAGGGCCTCCCGTCTCCACATGGCACCCCCACAGTAGCAAGAAACATCCCCGTCCTCCAAGGAAGGCTTGTCAACCTTTGTCCGCACCCGCTGCGGATCCACCCGCTCGCGTAGAGAGCCCACAGGGAGGCGGGGGCTGAGCTTATGGCTGCCGGGTTACCGAAAACCCCCAAAACCCTGGAGGAGAGGGAAGGGGAGAGGGCGGCTGAGGCAGGATGAGTATGCCGGACACACACACGGGCAAACAGCTCCTGCCATTCTCCCTCTCCCCCCGCCCAGTGCGCAGCCCTAGATCGGGTTTCTGCCAGGATCAGAGCAGGGCTCTGGACACTTTCTTCCTCCCCTCCTTATATGTGCGCGTTTGGGGGCAGGGAGGCGGGGGGGGGGGAGGAGGGAGGCTTCCAGCCTCCCTGTAAGGAGTCGAAGGAGGGAGAAAGCCTCTCCCAGCCTTACACAGGTGTAGGCGCTCGGTCGGGGATTGGGGTGGGGGAGGGAAGGGGGAGGAGGCCCCCACCTGGAGGCTGGCACAGTCCCCGCCCGAGCCCACACGCCTGGCGGCGGCGGCGGCGCTTCCCGCCCCTCCCACCCCCGCTCCAACGGCCGCTGCGAGCGGGCGGGCGGGCGCGCGCCGCGCCGGGCGGCCCCTCCCGCGCCCCGGGAGGCGAGCGGCAGCTCGCGCCTTTCGCGAGCCGCGGCACGCGCCCCGCGCCCCACCTGCGGCGCGCGCGCCGCCCGCCCGCCCGGCGGCGCCCCCTGCCGGGGGCAGCCCCGCGCCGCAGCCCCCGCCGAGCCGCGGCCCCCGGCGGCACCACGTCTCCGGCCCCCGTTTCCTTGGCGGTTGCCTTTTTTTTTAAATTATTATTTTTTATTTTTATTTATTTTTTCTGCACAGCCTCCTCCTTGCCCACACCTGGGGCGAACCTGTCACGCAATCTCTTCCCCAGCTGCACAATCTCATCCCTCCGCTGCTCCCGACACACCCCAAAAAGCCCCTTTTCCAGCGCGATTAAAGCCTCCACCCCGCCGAGCGGCACGGCTCTGCCTCCGCACCGCCTGGCTGCTCTCCAGACCCCGCAAGCACCCGGCGCCCGCAGGCTGCAACCTGTTGCACGGCTACCTCGGCCCTCCGCGCCCCGTCGGCAAGACGCGGCTCCGCGGCGGCGCCGCTTCTCCTCTCCCCCCGCCCCGGGCAGCGGCCCCGCAGGACGGGGCGGGCAGCGCTCGGCTCCCGGGCGGCCGCGCCGCGGAGCCCCGCGCCCCGGGCACGGCAGCGGGAGCTCCGCTTGCTTTCTATCCAGGGGAAAAAGGGGGGGGGGGAGGGAAGAGGGGAAGCACTGCAAAACTAACAACCCCCCCCCCCAACAACAACAAAAATTCGACCTACCGGCCATGCAAACTGGAACGGTATAACAATCCTGCCCGTCTCGGGGTTTTTGCCTTGATGGGAATATTTGTTGCTGTTCAAATAAAAAATATTTCCACCAAGAACGGGGGTAGATCCGAATCCGTAGTTGCAGGGTCCAACCGGAGTGATCTTGGCCTGATATTCCTTTAGGCAGACTTTCACGTAAGTATCGCACTCGTCCCGGGTACAGTCCAGGTTCTGGGGGCTTTTCATGCCATCACAACATTCCCCATTGAACAATTCTCCGTTTACATTCCTCACCGAGTTAAGCTGCAGCTCGAAATAGCCCGTGGATTGGGACACCTAAAAATAAAAATCAAAGGGGGAGACAAGCCTCATTACTACAGCGTGTCGGGAAAGCGCACGGCGGCTCGCAAGCCCTCAGCCACGGCAGCGTTACGGCAGGGCGGCTCGCCGCGAGCAGGGCGCGTTGTGCCCTCGCAACTTTTTACCCGCTACGAACCTAATTGCGCCAGTTGCACGAAGGTGAGTGGTAAAAACAAAATGAAATAAAATAAAAATAATAATTAAAAAAAAAAAACGCGTCGTAGGGGAGGAGGGGGGGGAATTTTTGGGGAGAGGGAAGGAAGAGGAGGGTGGAATATAAGCTGCCCGTAAGGGCTCTGCTGGAAGCAGGCGACAGCCCCCCGAGTCCGAGAGCAGCAGCAGCCCCGCTCCGCGCCGCTCCGCCCGCCCCTACCTGCGCGCAGGAGGCCAGCAGCAGCAGCGCCAGGCTGAGCGCGGCGGCGCGGGGGGCCCGGGGCCGCCGCCCGGCGCCCCGCATGCCTGCTGCTCCGCGCGGCCGCCTCACAGGAGCCCGCCGAGCCCACCGGCCACGGACCGGCGGCCGCTCGCGGCATGGGCGGCGGGGGAGCCGCCCGCAGCGCGCCGGGGGGCGCAGGGCATGGGCTGCCGGCGGGGCCGCCCGGAGCGGAGCGCTGCGCAGCGCTGCCCTGCCCTACCGCCGGCTCCGCTCGCCCTCTGTGCGCCGCCGGCTACCGCGGACACCCAACAAGTAGGTGCCGGAGTGACAGCTTCATTACCCATTCGTCACCGCCGCCGCCGCCTTCATATTAATGAGGGGGACGGCCCGGCCCCGCGGCCGGCGGGTGGGGCCACCCGCCGCTCCCGCTCCGGCTCTTAAAGGGCGGCGGCGGCGGCGGCACCGTCCCGTCTTGTCCCGCCCTCCCCATCCCACCCCGCCGGGGCCGCTGTGAGCGGGGTGGGGAGGGGGGCGCAGCGCCCCCCCGCCGCGGGGGTGCGCGCAGCGCCGCCCCCCCCCCCGCCCCGGGCGCTGTGCGGGAGCACGTGGGGTGGGAGCGCCCGCAGCCGCGGAGGAGCGCGCGGGCGGGGAGCACGCGGCCGCGGAGGAGCACGTGGGGTGGGAGCACCTGCGGCTGTGCGGTGGCGCAGGGGGAGTGTGCACCCACGGCCGTGGAGGAGTATGTAGGGTGGGAGCACCCGCGGTTGTGCAGCAGTGCAGGGGGAGTGTGCACCCACGGCCGTGGAGGACCACGTAAGGTGGGAACACCCACAGTTGTGCAGCAGTGCAGTGGGAGTGTGCACCCACGGCCGTGGAGGACCACGTAAGGTGGGAACACCCACAGTTGTGCAGCAGTGCAGTGGGAGTGTGCACCCACGGCCGTGGAGGAGTATGTAGGGTGGGAGCACCTGCAGTTGTGCAGCAGCGCAGGGGGAGTGTGCACCCACGGCCGTGGAGGACCATGTAAGGTGGGAGCACCCGCAGCGGTGCAGGGGGAGTGTGCACCCATGGCTGTGGAGGACCATGTGGTGGGGGAGCACCTGCAGCTGTGGAGGAGCATGCAGGGTGTGTGCACTCGCAGCAGTGGAGGAGTGCATGGATTAGGAGCACCTGCTCCATGTAGATGTGCGCTCACAGATATGTAGGTGCACAGATGGTGCAGGTACCCACAGCCATGCAGGAGGACACAGCATGGAGGCACCCACAGCCATTCAGGAGTGTGCACAGTGCATACATACACAGGTGTGGAGGAGCACATGGGCTAGAAGCACCCACAGCCATGTGGGAGCACACAGGGTGCATGCATGCACAGCAGTGGACAAGTGCATGGCATGGGAGCACCCACAGCCATGTATGATGCATGAATCCACAGCAGGGGAGGAGCATATGAGGTGGGAGAACCCACAGCCATATAGGTATGCACCCACAGCTGTGCAGGAGTGCATGGGATGGGGGCACCCACAGCTCTGGAGGAGTCCCTGCAGTACGTGGACCCACAGCTGTGGAGGAGAGCGTGGGGTGGGTGCACCCACTGCTGTGGAAGAGTGCACGGGGTGCGTGCACCCACAGTCATGCAGCAGCCCACAGGGTGGGTGCACCCGCAGCCACGGAGCAGTATATGCAGGATTGCTTGTAGAGTGTTCTCAGTTACATATGCAATACGCAGAGCAGATGGCCAAGTGGTAGGATCATGTCCTCCTCCAGTGGTGTTTCAAGCAACTATGAGAGTAACAGAGCGGAGATTTTTCCTTTAGTTTAAGCACCCTGTGATTTTGATCCTTGCTGACAACTATGAAAGCTATACATCCAGAGAACTGCATGCTATGGATACGCTATCAAAGCCCAGATCAGCATTTAGGACCCAAGTTTTTCTTCTCTTTCTCTCCCTCCCCCTTGCTTTAACTCCTTAGTACCGCTCATCCAGCAGAGTAGACAATTGGAGAACAAACAGCTCGGAAATCAAAGGGCTGTCATGTTCTCTTGCGCCGAAAACCTTTCAGCGAGCCTCCCCCTTGCCTTTCAGCGCCCGGCTGCCTCCCGTCCCTCCAGCAGCCAGCCGGCACGCTGCTCCTCTGCTATTCATGGCCAGCGTGCAGCTGCAGCTACTCTCCTAGGCTGACACAGCAGCAGCTGCTATATATGTGCCAGCTGGCTAGCCGCGCTCCGAAATCCTCTTGTCCGCCCTGCTCCCCTTGCTTTCCTGCTTCCCCACCTACAGACCTGCTTCTCCCTTTCCACCCACGTTTCCCACTTGCCGCAATCTGCTCCGGTTTCCTATCTCCCGACTGTCCCGAGCCTACCCCTTCGGCGTCCTTATTCACCTCGCTTGCTCTTCAGGAAGCATCCTTTACTTTCCCTGTTATCCCTCCTCATCTCAAACAGGAGCTCTCTGAAGTGGAGCAGTGAATATTGCTTTTAATCGTGTCCTCCCTTTGAAACGGTGTCCTCCCAACATAACTGCATTCAAGCATGTTTTTTTGATGGAGATAACCTGTGGTATAACTGCCTTTAGAAAAAGATAGGGAAAGCAGTGGGAGCTGAAAGAGGGCCAGTATGTTGGTCTGATGGGATATTTTAAAGTTGCTGTATTTTGCTGATCAGAAACTCTACTGGGCCCATAGGCTTGCGCAGCTGCACCTCTTTCTGGCTTCCAAATGGAAGGGCAAATGCTACTTAGTTTTTAATTACTTTTTTTGGTGGCTGAAGGGAAGGAGTTTCTTAGACTGTCTGCCTAATGATTATTTTGCAGTGGATAGCAGCCCAAGTATTTTGCAAGACAGGTATTTTGTTTTCATGTATCATCATAAACAAACATAAAACCTCATAATCTACGTTCAGCGTTATGCGGTCAATATGCCCGTGGAGGAAGACGTGTATTTTTATCACTAAGCTAAGCAAATGTAATACAGAAGAAAGATGATCCAGTAGTTACAGCATATGCTAGGTCTCTACAGAGCCAAGCTCGCTTACCTGCTGTATCACAGAATTTCTTTGTTATCCTGAGCAAGCTGCATACTCCTTTTGTGCTTTAGTTTCTCCTCCGCAAATATTCTGCAGTACTCAAAAACTCTGATGCCAGTTTTAATATGTCTTTTCTCACCTGACTTCACGGAAGCAGAGAGAGGGAAGGTGCAGCTGTTTCTAGGGCGCTCTCTCTCATTCTGCTTAGGCAAATTTTCATTTTATTCCTCTTGGTGTTGCAACCCTGTTTTCAGCCCGAACTCGTTAGTTCCCTTGCTGTGTGTTTTGCTGTAGTTAATATTATTTCTCAAGTGCCATGGAATTTCACTCTCTCCTTCTGCAGATATGCAAAGTTGTTTCATTATAGTTATGCACAGATAGTGACAGTTTTCGGGAAACGTAGCAAAAATATTTCTTAACATATGAACTTGCAGCTTTTAAACAAGCCTGGTTGCCAGATCTAGAGCTGAATCCTGAGCAAGCCTAAGAGGAGCCTTGCCTTGCAGCTCGAATGACGTGCGTCAGACCTCCCCCTGGGGGACCAGCTCAAAAGGGAGGCCATCCAACCCCGACGTAGTCCCGGCCTTGCCACTGGGGCTGCATCTTCTGCTAGCGTTTTGGGGGAGGTAAAGTTAGATGAAAGCAAAAGGTGTTGCACCACTCCTGGGTTGCCTTGGACACTTAAGTCACTGAGCTGTTTTGCTTCCAAGGGTGCAATTGCAGGATTTGTCCTCATCTTGGTTGTGGTTTTTCCAGGGCTCTGGACTCGGATGCTGCTCCCGTGAGCTGTTACGGGGCAGCCACAGGCTTCCCCCCCCTTCCCCCATGCTGAACGCATGCGTTAGTGGCGAAAGGCTCCATAACTCATTAGCGATCAGCTGCGCTCTCCAAGGCCTGCTCGAGGGCCAGGGCTGCCAAGTGCAACGTGTCTCCTGTTACACCCACACCTGCAGCCCAGTTCGCCTGTCACCCAACCCGCTGCTGTTCCCGGCCCTCCTGCATCTGGCCAGGCCACAGCAAGCGGCAGGCACTTTCCCAGCGGAGCAGGCCAGGACCTGCTGCAGCCCCCTTGCTTCCTCCTGCTGGCTCCTGCCCCTGTCTCGGGCAACCCCTGCTGAGCACAGCGAGTGGGAACTAGGGACTGCGTGAGGCAGAGTGGTGGAAATAGGGCTGGGAAACCTCCTGCTTCGCTTTAAACGAGGTTTAAGCTTGCAGTAAGTGGGGGAAACCTCCTGCTTCACTTTAAATGGAGTTTAAGCGTGCAGTCGGCAGTTACTCGTTCCGCACAAGGGACACAACTGGAGAACATTGGTCCCTCTGGCAGGGGAAGACCTCGCTCACGGCCATTCGTGAGATAGGGTGGAGTGCCTGCATCCCACATCTCCTTATTCCCAGCCCTCTGGGCCGGGATTTTTGCTTTAGAGCTCTGCCTGTGCGCTTGTGTTAGGTTTATGCCTGTATGCAAATCCTTCGAAAGTGTGCTAGTTAAACCACTTGCATAAAATATCCCTGGAGGAGCTTAGCAGCTACAAAGACACCAGGTTTATCCATTTACCATAGAGATTTCAGAGGTATATGGACGTAGTTTGTCAGTATGTGTGTATAGATAGATAGATACAAGAATATATATATATGATTTACCCAGGCCAGAATGTGTCCGCTTGGGAAAGTTAAAGGCAAAGGGATCATTTTGGATATTCTCCATCTGAAACTTGGCAGAGTAGGAGTTAACCCTCCCTTTCTGACTGGAAAGGCTACAGCTGCCTGTCCTGAGTGCACGGCTTTGCAGGACAGAACCAGCTGTGAAGAATTAATTTCTCTCCTGCCTCCTCCATGAGAAGCTTGTTGTGGGCTGGGGCTAATAATATGAATGGAGAAGTCTTCTCAGGAAGTGCGCTAGAGGGTAACCAGTGAAGCGTTTCCTTTCTCTTCTTCTTTGTGGAACTTTGTTGGAGTAAAGTATTTTGAGCTTTGTTGTGGACTTGGCAGGACAAGGCCATGTCTTCTCCCTTGATTTTGACTGAAGAGAGTCCTATTGAATTTGTATGGCCTATGTGATCTGTTTAATGAATGTATACGTGCATACGTCAACTCTTCATGGAAGCAAAGTGGACTTGGACTGCAAGGACATTTTGTTTTAACGTATCTTCTAATACAAGACCTGGGAATGGTTTCACTTAGGATTAACTGCTGGTATAGTCTAAGAGAAGACAAGGTGGAGGAAGTATAAGGTGGTGCTCATATCTGTCTTCCTTCTGGGCTACTCCTAGGAAAGTAAAGTTATGCTTGATGCCGGGAAATGAGCTGGGTACTTGGCATTGCCATTTTCTGTGTCTCTGGTTGCCCACCTCTGAGCTGGCCCTGGATTTCTGCAGGCTCCAGAGTAGAAAGAAGATGGTTTCCTATCATTTCAGCTTCTCTAGCTGGCATGCTTTCTCCTTCTGGGGCTTGGGGGGCCTCATCTTCTGCCAAGCGTATATTGAGTCTGGCCTGAGAAATCAGTTGGTCTCAGTTTGTAGCGCTTGGTACTAAAGGCTGAAAATGTTAATAAAATGAGGGAAATCTAGTGAGCATAGTCCTTGAGAGTTCCTCCCAACTATTCATCTGCCACCTTTCTAAATCCCTGCTTAAAAAGTTTATTTTTCTTGAAGACTTTGGGGGGAGGGTTGACTGACGCTTAAAAAATGAAAAAAACTACAACATTTAGAAAACTAACTCAGTTGATCCAACTTCTGAGACTAATTACACTCCCTTAGAAGTATATCTTCCTGCCCTCCTAGTGGCTTATCTTCATTGTGGATTTTTTGAAAATAGTCAGTTTTGAGAAGGCTTCTCAGACTGTGTAGACCGTGCTGTAGGTACTATTGACTGCCTGCCTTCACTCTTATAAAGTTCATTGTTGCACTTTGATCTCACTTTTTCTTGCATGCAATTGATTTGCAGCACACAATATTCCCTTTCTCTTCATGGCTACCCTTTATGTATTTGAAGACTATTACTATGTCTCCCTCTGTTGTCTCTTCTTTACACTGGGGAAAAAAAAAAGCTATTTCTTCAGTCTTTCTTGATAGATTGTATTTTCTAGACCCATGATCGTTCTTGTGGTCCTACTGCACTCTCTGCAATTGTTCTACGACGTTCTTAAGAGGCAGTGCCCAAAATTGGACGCAGAGTTCCAGTGAGATCTTAGCAGCACTGGGTGAGGTGGGAGGAATACATCACAGACCAGACAGAAGTGGCTCTTGGCTCTACAGCCAAGCCTAGCGCTTGCTTTCTTTTCTTGTTTTCTTGCCACAGCATGATGTTGTTGATTTCAGTTTCATTTGCCATCCATTGAGCTGCTCCGCAGCATGCAATTTCCTGTCCTGCTTATTGAACTTCTTTCTAAATTAATTTTGCATGTATCCCTAATAGCCAGCATCCTTCTCCCCCTGCCCCCCAATCTTTTCTGAGGTTGTAAAGATCACTCTGAATTCTGGTTCAGTCCCACAGCTGGCCTGCAGGCTCTTCCAGCTGGCCAACCGGAGAACCAGTTGAATCAATAAGCATGGACTGTACTCCATGATCCAAAGTGGTAAAGAAAACATTGAGTAATTCTGGACTGGAGATAGACCCCCATGGATCGTGCTTCATACCTCCTTGCAGTTTGACAGTTTTTCAAGCAGCTTTTTGCTCCTTTAGGCCATGTTTTTTAGTTTACTTATGGAAATGTCATGCAAATGTTAGAACCCCTAATAAAGGATAGGCATATTGCATCTCTTGCTTTTTGCCTACCCTGATACCCCAGTGGATAGGAAGATATCTGGGTCATTTAACAGATCCGTGTTAGCTGTTGCTTGCTTCCTTGTTATTTTCCAGATGCTTATAGAACATTTCTTTATTTGTTCCAGTTCTCTCTGGGAGTTCAAATTAAGTTGGCTTGTGTATTATTCTTCAGCTCCTCCCTTTTCAAAAAAGACATCATCTATATATCTCCTTTTTCCCATCTTCTGACGCCTTGCTGGTTCTCTGTGAGCTCTCAAAGAGAACTGCTAACAGTTGTGAGACTGCTTCAGCAAGCAGTCTAAGCACATACTATTTAATGCAACTAAATACTCTTTACTTGTTCTTTCTCTTCTCTAGACTGAGTTCTTTCTCTGTCATCTGTAGTACTAATTGTATTAACCATTTGGGTGCAAGTGATCTTTTTACTGAATGCTGAAGTAAAAAAGACTATAAATACTTTCACTCCCTTCAGTTCACTTGTTGATACCTTTTCTTCCCTTTTGGGTAATTCTTCCCATGGCCTTCATGTCACTACTAGCGTGTTTAAGTTTTTGCCTTGATGATCCTGTTAGTTTTATCTCTTGTTATATCTTGACTTTTGTGATTTTTGTCCTTACATCTTCAGGCTATTCGTTCACATTCACAGACAAGTGAATGTAGTTTCTATTCTCTGAACGTCCTATGTCTTGTGTTAGATGTCAAGGCAGTGATCATGATTTAAGGAGGTTGTCTCTTATGACAGTTGCTTTCCCTCCTCCGCTGGAACTGTTTGAATGGTGTCCTTACCATTGTTTCTGTAAGGTGCTGCCAGCTTTCCTGAACTCCCTCTTCTCTTAGACTTGTTTTTCGTGATTATCAGTTCTATGAGTTTTTTGAAATATGCATTCTGGAAGTCTATTGTATTTATTTTGCTGTTCTCCTTCCTTCCTTTCCTGCAACTTATGAACTCTGTTGTTTCATTGTCATTCTCACCCAAGCTGCATTCCGCTTGCATGTTATAAGCAGTTCCTTCTCTTTGGTTAGAGTCAAAACCAGCTCTCATTTTGATTATGTATTAAGGTGTTATTCTCTTCTTATGCATTCCCTATGCTATTTGCGTGATTTCATGAGGAGATCCATTATCCTCTTTGCATCCTTCCTATGATTTTCTTATGAATAATGGTATTTCCCCTAGTTTATAGGCCTCTGTCCAACTATTTGATGCTTGTATTTACCTGTTTGCTTTTGAAACCAGTCCTTGTGGATCCTAGTTGCATTGATTCAGCAGGTCAGGGCATGGAGATGCTCTTCCTCTTTTGTGAGTTGGATGCTAGCTCTGATCACCAGCCCTTTATCTTGGAACATCCACCGAAGGTCAGACAAGTCAAAACCTTCCTGGTGATACCTCCTATACAGACATGTAATCATTTGCAGAAAAAGAGGTATAAGTAACTGATGCCTCTCATGACCAAAATAGCCAGTGCTTTATGCATGGAAAGAATTTTCTCTTCCTCCTTTCATACATGAAATCGCCTGACCAATGCTAAGAAAACCCACTCTGGATATATTGGTTCTAGCCAACTTATATCAAATCTCTAATCCCCATGGAAAATTCATGGGGAAATCATCCAAGATGCAGTTAAAAGTTTATGCAATTGAAACCCAATCTGGATTCAGACTAAGCCACTGATACTTCTTTAATGTCATCTTGGATAGTCTGCTGTCACGGGATGGAGGCCTGACATCTCTCTCATGCATCTGGACCCCTTGGCAGAACAGACTTTGACCATGAGATGCTGTCGTACTGCCAAAGGGAGATGGCAGAATTCAGGAAAATGTAATAAAATGTGCAAGTCTGTTCAGAAGGGGTATATTCAATGAGCAGGGATGAAGATAGACATGTACATATTCAGTGAATAGATGCAACAGATTCAGTTTTGGGATGTATGTGCGTAAATAGAATGATATATTTCTCTACATACAAAGATACTCCTTTCACCACACTAGCCATGTGGGGTTGGCCATGATCAGCTCACAGCTTGTTAAAGTTAAACGTGAGTAAGTTGGAAAGTACAGTAGCTGGCAGAGGAAAAATAAGAGACGTTGAAAGGTACAGCCCAGGCTTGGTTGAAAGCATCATGCCCTCTGTTCAGTGGACTAGTGGTCACGTGTTCCTCACTGATACAAGGCTCTCGCACAGCAGTGTCCTCAGCTGATGCTGTCTACTCTTTCTAGTCATCTGGAAGATCTACCCCACGCTAGGGCAGGAGGGCTTGTTCTTTGTTATGCTCCTTAGTCACTTAGGGAACGCTGTGACACAATATACTTGAAAATAAAGCAATCGGACCTAAGGCAATGCAGGTTTGCTTATGACACTGCTGAAGGTACCTGCAGCAGACTGAGGCCTAGCAAGGATCTTAACCGTAGCTTCTGCTCTCTGTATTGACTTCCTGGAAGACACTAGGTCTGAATGTCCAGTTTAGAGATCCAGGTTGCCCAGAGGATAGTGGAAAGGACTGTGGCTTACAGCTCCATGCTTCAGGGCCAACAGCGCTTCGTCCTGTGAGGGTGACATTGCCTGGGGCTCATACAAGGCCAGAGGACAGGGCCTGGTGCTTTTTTCAGTTCTCCAGACTACCACCTTTAGCGTACAAAAGGCAGCATGGATGTGAAAAACCCCAAATGCATCTGAAGATGCTCTCGCAAAACCTGAACCCTTCTGCACAGGCAGGTATTGGAGAAAATGAGAGAACAAGCAGTGGTGAGATAAGTGTTTGTCATGGCACCGAAGGTGCTCTGGGGAGCTGTTCCCATGCAGTTTTGGGGGCAGGTAGAGCCACGGACAAGCAGTGGTACAGTCACAGGCCAGGATGTGTTCAGCCAGCACCGGGAGCCTGCCTGGGGGTACCTCACCTGTGGGGTCCCAGGATGAGCATCAGGCAGGTCTACCTGCCAGTGGAGGAGCTGTGCAGGAGAGGCTCTTCCAGAGCAAAGGCCCTGTAATGTGCATACACAGTGACAGTGATAAAAGTGATAAACAACAGCTATGATGTTCCTATAGATTTTTTCTGGTTCCTAATGCATTTACCTGAATTGCTCTTGATGCATAATTTGATCTGATGTGCACATTTATGTGATCTATCTCCTCCCTCATTGACACCTCCATCCCCTTTTATTTTGATAAATAAAATTGGCCTCCTGCGCGTTCATTGTGTGTAGGTGATTTCTGCATCAAGTGTGCTCGGTTTACAAGGGAAAAGACTTACAGACTGTCAGATCTGCCAGTGAGGCTCTTTATTTCTTGTGCATTGGCACTGATGAAAAATTTCCCAGGGATCATGCTGTTCTTTGTAGGCCTAAGCTCTTGGGTTAGCTAGACCAGTGTCCTGAGAAGCTGGAACTGATGGGAATGGAATAAAAATCTGTAGCTGATGCACAAGGGGAGAAAGTAGTTCATGTGGGCCAGAAGACCCAGTTGAAGTAAACACTTACTTCTGTCACCAAAGGCCGGCCTGCAGCTACAGCCCCGCTCCCTCTTCAGAGCATGTAGATTGAGAGGTCTGGAGCCCGGATGACAGTGATGTACCACTTCTCCATGGTTATGGAATACAGGGCAAAACCACACTTCTAAAACTGACCGGGTACAGAAATGGCCCTAGGTGGAAGTCTCAGTTTTGGGGCTTTTGTGCAGCCATAGTAATCAGAAAAGTAACTATCCACAACAGAGCTCTAGAATCACAATACTTAGGCCCTCTGTCTCCATTAGCCCTTGGACCTGGATCAGTCTTTCAACTTTCTTATGGCTGGTGCCTTCCAGTGCTTTTTTTTGTGAAGGTGGTCTGCAGGAGCAGAGCTCTAGCTTGCAGAAGACAGCTCAATTCATTTGAAGTAAGTGACTCAGAGCCAGGATCATGCAATCCATTGTCCTGGATCAGAGTCACGTTCACAATTCATCTGTTTATGCCCTGATTAACCATTCAAATAAAATTTTTATCACTCCTAGTTAAAAGCAAACATAAATGAGAGCTTCCTCTTCTGAACAGGAGACCTTGTGCCCAAACAGAATTTTTTCTTCCTGGAGCCAGGCAAAATAACCAGGAGGAGTGACAGATGATTCATCTGCCAGTGCTCTCCCATCAAAACCTGTAGCTAAAACAAGATTACCAAGAAGAAGAGTGCTATTAAAGGAGGAAACTGCTTCTGTAATTTTGTTAAGGGACAAGAGATTATTTAAAAGCCTTTTAAAAAAAGTGTGTATGTTCCGGGAGAGGAGGGGTGAGAGAGGATTTTAGAGGAAGGGAGAAGGGAAAGAGGTTATTAGTCTTTCTTGCCTATAAAGATTCATGCAGCTTTCTTTGCCTTAGCCAGCAAGGGTAGTGATTTCAGGAGCCATCGTAAGTCATTACTCCAGCTATAACGTAAATTAGCACCTTCGTTTTGCAGAGGCTGACAGGGTGGAACAAAGGTTGCAGGCTGTAGAGGGTTCAGTGCACTGTACTGCACATAACTGGAGGTTAAGGTTTTTCCGCTTTGCGTTTTTTTTTCTGGCCATGATAGTCCCTCGCATGTTCACACAGCAGCAGGCTCCCGTTGTGCATAACCACTTTCTAGGCTCTCAAAGCCATGAACTTGCAAGCCTCAAAGCATGTGCCTCACTTCACTCGCTGTCTTAGCACCCAGTTGCTCAGCACTTGAAATAGTGATGAAACAGGGTAGTGGAACAGGCTAACACACCACTTCCAGCAGGCTCTGTTGTATCATATTTACTGTGCGCAGGGCGCTGAGAAAGTCAGGTGAATTACAAAGCATATGTATGTTAGCGCAGTGACCCCATGGGAAGTGCTGCAGGGACCTATGGGGCAGGATCCCAGAGCTGGGAGGAGAAGGCATATGCGTAAATCTGCCAGGAGGGATCTGGCGCTGGCTGCAGACATCAGCCCGGGAATGCTGCTGGGTTTCACGTGCCCCCAGTGCGAGGGGGTCCCCCGCGGAGCCGGCCTAGCACAGCTGCTCCCTGAGATCAAGGGCAGAGTGTTCGCCTGGAAAGTTGGAGATCCTGTTCTGCTTCTGAAAGTGGCTTCCTCACATACCAGCTGGATGTATTGTGCGTATATTGAGAGAGATATAAAGAGGATTTGTGCCCTGCAGACGCAGATCACTGGCCAAGAGTAACACATAGCAGCTTCAAATGTGATTCTGCATAGAAAAAGCAAAGGGACCAAAGGGATCCATTAAATTAGATGCTTACCATACAAGAAATATTTGTGCATAGTGCCAGCTTGCAGTTAGAGCTCTGCATTTTGCAGAGATTCACAGATTTCAAGGTCAGAGGGAAAGCTGATGGCGATCTCATCTGACCTCAGCTGGTTTTCAGCCTTTCTCTCATTTTGGTGTTTTTAAAAGAGAGGCTCTGAAGGAGGGTTTCAGAAAAAAAAGAGCTGCAGAGAAAAAGCACTGGGAATCAATACAGGTTGTATCCATGCATTTCTCCCTGATAAAGAAAGAGCTTTCTGGAATCAAGGGACTACCTGGTTGTTAGCTGCATATCGAAGCCACGCTGCTGCCTTCATGAGTGAATGGTGGGTTTTGAATGCAAAGCTCCACTGAGCAAAATGTTACAAAACTTTGGCTCTTTGATGTGGCTGGATTTAGTAGTTCACAGAGCTCTTGCAGTTTTGGACTTCAAAAAAGAAAAAAAAAAAGTGACATGAGGCACTTGGAACTTAAGAGAGATGCCATTTATGAAAAAATCTGAATTAAAGGAGTGAATTCAAGTTGAAAAAAGTTGAGGGTATAGCTTGTGTTTTGCATTTTATTCCCTCTATATAAAGAGGAAAAAAAAAGAATGGAAATAGTGCTTTAAAAATAGGATCAGAAGTTTTACTAAACACATGAAAAAAACCCCGGTTTTCTGCACTCTTCTCACACAGACTCATCCTACTTGATTCAGTCCTGGCAGAGCCAAAAAAATGACTTTTTACTTTCAAAATTTACAGCTAGGATTTGGTAGCCTCAAAACATACTTCACTTTTAGTTCTTAAAGTGTATGTTCAAAGTAAAGTATAAATGTGTGACAAACTCCGTTATGCATGTATGAGTGCCCCAGCCGGGGCACAGTACCGCCCGTGTCAGATCAGCTGTCCATCGAGCAGAGCGAGTCTCCTCTCACCACTAACCTGTATGAGATCTCCTTGCAGACAAGCAGTGTGCCCAGGCCTCCAAAGCCCTGGGATCCATCCTGCATGGACCAAAACGCATAAAGCTGGCTGCATGCCCAAATGCAGTATTTTGTGGGTGTATTGCGTCCTTGCATATATTTCCAGGGAAAACATCTTACACCTAGCTTTGAATGCCAAACTTGCCCAGCTATGAAAGAACGGTAATTCACAAAGGAGTAAGTATTCCTTCAATTCCCCTTGCTTGGAAATATTGAGAATCTGTTCTGAATGGAGGCAGACTAAAAATGCTAAATGTTAATGCACATTCTGGGTTAGCTGTCTTTGTTAAATTAGAATGAATGCTGCTCATTTCCCATCTGGTCCTCTTTGACATTACTTCCAGAATATATTCACAGCTCTTATTTGTACATTACAAATGGCTGGCTGTAGTACCAACTTTACCTTTTATAGGCTGCTAAAGTGTTGGTGCCAGATCACAAAATAACGTTCTACTTCTAGGAAGCATCTGTGGACATTACTTGCTCCAACAGCTTTTTTTTTAAATCTCTTATTTTCTTTAAATGTAACCATATATGTTAAGTGAGTTTGTTGTCAAACCGAGTGCAAGTTGACGGTTTGACAGCCGTGAAGCTTGAAATCTTCCTCATGCAGAGAGGATGCAGCAGGCAGAGCAAGCACCTCAGTATCAGCCTTCGCATCTCCACGGTATCACCTTCCCCCCCGGGCTGGAAGAGCAGATATTGCTCCGTCTGCAGCTGGCCTTTGGTCCCTTTCCTGGCTGCTGTGCCAAGAGGTTTTGTGCTCTGGATCCCTGTGCACTGCAGATTGCCCTGAAAATACCCATACCAGGGAAGGGCCACCAAAAAGCTGTGAGTGATGAACCTGGCACTGCCAACCTGCACTGTTTTTCTGATTATTCCTAAATCTTCCAGGGATGGTGTCCGGTCTGCACGTGTTTGTTTCTGACAGTTTCCCTAGCAGGCTCTGCGTTCCAGCAATCTCCGCTCCTGCCCTCCGATGCATTTCAAGCCTACCTTCGTAAACAGAGTGTTGTGATCCGAAACGCCCACGTTTGTCTGCCCGTGTTGACCACGGCGCACAGTGCAGCGCTGGGAATTCTCACCATAGCAACTACCAGTATTGACAGAATTTTGCTACTTATTAAATAGGCTGTTTGTTTACCTCCCGGGATAAAAGAGTTGAATAAAAACCTGCAGTGAAACACCGTGAGCTGAACAATGCCGGGCTCCCTCTAGTATCTTCGCATGCAAAACATACAGTTATCGTGCTCTGCAAATGGAATAGATAAAGAAAGCCTACGTGGGGTAGGAGCGTTGAAGGCATTTGGTGACACTCTGTTATTGCAATAAGATCAGCAAGCACGCTCTTCAGACGCTACTGAGTGCTCCTGCCAGATCCAGCCGAAAGTGAGGAGCTCTGCAGGTCACATCTCCTCGACAGACATCTCAGTGAACCAGTTCGCAAAGGTCATTTCATGGGCCTCGCAAGCACTGCATACTTGGGGCGGGAGGAGGAGGGAAGAAGTTACTGGTACCCCAGCACACAATAAGCAGACATGCATGCAGAAGCTCAGCTCTCTGCCTCCCAGGAGTCAAACATATGGAAATGGATTTTACGATGTTTGTCAAAGCCCAGACTGCAGACTCTTGCAACAGCACAAAAGCCATTTGAGCAAAGCACCTCCCGTCATCGGAGCAACTGTCTCAATAATGAGGCATCTGGCAGCCTCTACGCAGCCGCGCTTTCCACGGGTCGTAACCTAGTGTAGGACTGCTGCAAGTGCCTCTGCAGCTACGTTTGGCAAAGGATATAGGTGCTAAAAATAGGATATAGGAGGAAGCACCCAAGGTCAAATCTACAATCCAAAAAAAAACTGTTCTGCATGACCCCAGAGCTGCCCAATCTCCCTCCACCTCCATCAGCGTGATGGGTTTCAAGGCCACGCGGTTGTGGTGCCAGGCACACCACCGCTGCCCAAGCAGGAGCAGCTGGGTGCGTGGCCTTGGCCGCAAGCGTTCAGAGCTCCGGCCATCCCTTGGGGAAGGAGGGAGCTGCCGTGCGCAAGCTCCTGTCCAGGCACCCTGGCAGTGCCGGAGGAGAGCCCTAGGGCAGCCCTCCGGCTCTACTGCCAAACTGGCACAGCCGGAGCGCACCAGGAGCATAGAGGCTCTCATAAAACAGTTGCATTTTCTGTCAGGCACCCAGACGGGTTGCCAGCTCCTACACATCCCCTACAAACCCTCAGCCCTGTTGAGGATTTCTGCTTGTTTTTAAGCGCTCCAAACTACCCTTGCCTACCTGCTGCCTAAGCGCCGCTGACACTTAGGACGGTGTCAGCAGCAAGGCGCTGGATGCAGGCGGCAGCTCCAGCACGCGTCTGGAGCACACTGAAAAGGCAAAAATGAAAGAAAAGCTTCAGTATGCAACCACTGCCAGCTGCCTCATTAAAAGGGACCAGGGCTGCTCCTCAGCTTCTTACGCTAGGTGAGGAAAAGAAAGAAGGTGAAGTGGAGCCACTTTTTGTATCATCACCTAATTAGAGTGTTTCTATAAGAGGAGACAGCTTCAGGATCCATCCCCCTTGCCTTTTGGGGCAAGGCACTATAGCTATTTGGTCACAGACCAGATGCGTGGGACTGTGTGCAGGAAGGCAGGTGTTTGCAGGACAGGAGCACAAAGGAGAGAAATACCTGCGTGACAAAGATGAACCTGGAAACTTGAATTCATAACTCTGCTGAATGCAAAAAGCCATGAACTCAATAGGCTTTTATTAACATTTTACCTCAGGCCTTACCTTGAACTAACTACTTTCCATTCCTTAGGCAGTAATTCTTGCTCTTTCTCTTCTAATCTTATCGCTCTGCTAATAGCCCTCTCTTCACTGCAGGTGCTAACCCTTTTCACTTACCTTGTTTAAGTAATTAACCAAATTAAACTGTGATTTTAAAAAGTGATTGTTCTCAAATATACTTAGCCTGAAACTGCTGCTTCTCTTTCAGACCCAAAGAAGGGCTTCTAGGCCTGAAAACCTGCCTGTTTTCCTTAGCCATGTGGGCTTGTATAACAAGAGTCATTGTTTCTTCATACAAACCTGGCCTTGCTTAATGGCTGAAGCGCTCACCTAGGAGATGAAAGCCCTGTGTTCTTGCCCCTGTTCCCTGAACCCTCTTAGCATCTGTTTAATTTTGGATGCAAAAGGCTTTCCTCGTAGGTGCCCTAACTGCTAAGCTGAGGAGCCGTTTCCTCTCTTATCCCCTGCTGGCCACGGGAGCCTGTTATTTTTGATTCAGCATCAGTCGGAGATGGGATGAAGAACTTCTTTCCCTCAGTCCCAGGCTGCTCCATCATTTAATGGCTGGGCTTTATCCTGAGAAATGGGAGCCCTGAGCTTGACAACGGATGTGATAGCAGATGGGTCAGAGCATGCATTCCTCGGGTTGGTGCGCTTGCTGCTCTGCTCCAGGATCATGTGATGGAAAGGGGCTGCTTTCCATCCTCCTGGCTCCTTGTCTCTGTGTAACCGCAGTGGGAACTGGGATCCAACACCCCCAGCTGGGCTTCTCTCTGCTCACAGCAGTGAGGAGATATCCAAGAAAGCTCCTGGGAATAATAAATTGCTCTAAGAGTGAAGCTGCAGCAGCAGCAGCTTCTGCTGCCAGGAGCTTGGTTGGGCTACCCCAGCTTTGCTACCACCATCAAGGTATGGGGTTAAACAGGCTGCGATACGCCTGCAGACAGTGTCGTCACAGCTCTGAACACAACTGATCCCACTCAGGTCCGCGTTTTGGTATAAGGGTAACATGTTTCGGTCCATTTGAACAGCACAGTCCCTTACTGTCCCTTTGCTGTCCTCCAGTTCTGGGTGCTTGAGTTAGATGGCAAAGAGATTTTCAGAGATGTTGAACTCTGCTAGTTCTTGGTGAAATGCAAGCAAAGCACAGCAGAAGCATCGAATTAGAGACTCCAGTTCAGTTTGGTTAGAAAATGGGGATATCAGCAGCATACCTGGAGGGGAGAGATTCTTGCTCTCCCTTTGAAAGGACACCGATGGAGTTGAGTGAAGATATGAAGATTAAGCAAATGCTAATGGTGAACATGTAAATGGGTGATCAGATTAGAGGGAGAGCTGCAGGCCCCGTTACATGTGAGGACAAGCAGAATTACCCAGGGCAGTTACTGGCTGTGGCGTTCCTGCCTTCTGCCGCTCATGCTTCTCACAGAAGGTGCTGCCGCGTCTCGTTTCAAGGTTGGTTACAGCAGGTTAGTATGTTGCCCTTGTTCCACCCTTCCCAGTTGTTCTTATGACCAGAGATATTTCAAATTTTGAGGTATTTTTCTATTGGCTTTCATATGAGTAGGAATATGATCCAAAAAGTGGCCTTGAGTATTTCAGGGTGACCGTGTGAAAGGCCATCACGGCTAAGCCTTCTTCAGTGTTAGACATGTGGTTGTATCTAAAGATATGGAGACGTTTAAAGATGTTTTCATGCCATTTAATTGTACAAGGAGACCAACAAGAGCATGTGTAGGACTCTGCAACCTTCTGATGTGGTGGTAATTCCCCACTGACTGTAAGGACCCTTTAGTCAGCCTTGTGTGGGACTTTCTGAATACAGGATAAAATCATGATCCCTTGGAAATTCACTGTGAGTTCCTGTAGCCAAAAGGACACTTAGAAATTGTATCTTTGCTCAGGAAGTAAGTCATGTGATCAGTTATGTGTAACGGATGTAATTATTTTTTATGTGAATTTTGTGCCTGAATTAGCTAGGTAGGAGGGAAAACATTTTTCATGGGTTTATTTCTGTCTCTTTCTGCTTCCATGATTTCCGTTGAACTGCAGTTCCCCTAAATCACTGATATATGGCTCCTTTTTTAACTGCACTTCAAAACATTTAGAAAAGCAGTTGCGGAAAGCGTAGCGTTTACCTGAATCCTGAACACAAAAATGACCCATTTTTCTCAGTCCATATGGGGATCTGAACTTGAAGTCTTGCTGAACTCAAACCATCTCTGAGCACCAGTAGTTATTTCTGGTTACTGGTTTAGAATAACATTTAGACTGAAAACTGGAGACCTCTTCAAAGTGAGGGCTTGACACCCTGCCTGGAGGGCTTTCTGGTGGAAGAGCTCCTCACAGGAGGAAAAGCCATGTCTCTGATTCCAGCTCTCCCATGCTGGAGAACTAGATGCTCTTTCTGACATTGGTGCCCTCTAAGTACCTGCCCAGCTCCATCATCCCGAATTTCCTTCTAGCAGTCCCACTGGTGTATCTCATTGCACAGTCTTTTGTGCATTTGTAAGCACAGGATTTACCTATGGTGCAGGAAGGACTTAACTTTGCACATATTAACCCCAGTCTCTCCCAGCTATACCCCTCCTTCCTCTTGCACAGCCTGGGCATCCTCGGGCCAGATGCACACCATGGGGCCAGGCTGGGGAAAGAGGGACGCAGAAGGCAAGAGCCGAACCTCTCCCCTTCTGGAGCCTTGAGCCTGCCTACGCATCGCCCTTCCCGTCTTTAAGTATGCTCTTTCCCAGTGTGAAGCTGTAAAGGAACAATGTGGGGCAGAATCAAAACTAAGCTTTAGTCACAGCCAAGCCCAAACCAGACCTGAATTCCCAAACTGACCCTGGTGCAAATGTCTGTGAGATAATTGCTATGAATCGGACAACAAGTTCCTTTGTTTCCAGTTTTCAAATAGTCCCTTTTTATTGTCTCACGTTTCCCACAATGAGCAAGTCCAACTGCCAGTTTGGAGAATTATTTCTGTGGCAGAGCGTGCCTGATGGAAGAGACACCCATTGCTATCCATTTCCATTAGCAGCCTGTCAATAGAAATTAAATTACATGAATAAGGCACTATCAGTGCCAACATCACTGCAGGAAAACATTAATTAATCCTCATTTACATTAGTCAGTGCTACCATCAGATAGACTCTTCTGTTGCTACAAAAGACATTTCCACAAATGATTGTTGCTGTCTGATAAACAGAGTCACAGAACCTCACTGACTCACTTATTGGTAACTCGCCATCACATTCGGGATCTGAACAAAGCAAATGCTCTGTGGGATCTTTTTCAAAGCCCAGGTTGAATGCTGGGCCCCTGAATCCTGTCTAAATCAACACAGACACCAAATAGGTGGGGCTTCAGGCTTTAAAGAAAATAAATCAGCTCCCCCATTAACTTAGCACAGTTAAAGCAAATTTATTTTTCCAAGGGCTTTGTGGTGTGCCCGTCACCATTATATCTAAACATCAAGAGGAGTCTAGTGATCTTTCAGAGGGTGCTATACAATAGGAGGAAAGCAGAGGGGGCCAATCTTGCCCTTCTTATTCATGAAGGAAAGATTAAGAGCTAATTACAGAATCACAGCATCACAGAATGGCCGAGGTTGGAAGGGACCTCTGGAGATCATGTAGTCCAACCTCCCTGCTCAAGCAGGGTCCTCTAGAGCACGTTGCCCAGGATCACGTCCAGACGGGTTTGGAATATCTCCAGGGAAGGAGACTCCACTGCCTCTCTGGGCAACCTGTTCCACTGCTCTGTCACCCTCACAGTCAAGAAGTTTTTCCTCAGCTTCAGATGGAACCTCCTGTGGCTCAGTTTGTGCCCGTTGCCTCTTGTCCTGTCGCTGGGCATGACGGAGAAGAGTCTGGCCCCATCCTCTCGACACCCTCCCTTCAGATACTTGTACACATCATTGATGAGACCGCCTCCCAGTCTTCTCTTCTCCAGGCTCAACAGGCCCAGCTCGCTCAGCCTTTCTTCAGAGGAGAGAGGCTCCAGTCCCCTCATCCTCTTTGTAGCCCTCCGCTGGCCTCTCTCCAGTAGTGCCATGTCTCTCTTGTACTGGGGAGCCCAGAACTGGACGCGGTACTCCAGGTGAGGCCTCCCCAGGGCTGAGTAGAGGGGGAGGATCACCTCCCCTGACCTCTGCTGGCAACCTCATGCAACCCAGGATCCAATTGGCCCTCCGGGCCGCAAGGGCCCGTTGCTGGCTCATGCTTAACTTGTTGTCCACCCGGACTCCCAGGTCCTTCTCTGCAGAGCTGCTTTCCAGCAGGTCAGCCCCCAGCCTGTACTGATGCCTGGGGTTATTCCTCCCCAGGTGCAGGACCCTGCAAAATTGTTTCCAGAATGAAAATATAAAATACGGAATGTCTTAACCTTGGGATTTTTCAGTCCTGCTGAAATCCAGATTTGCAAACAGGCTCTGTCTTCACAAGAGACTGAAGTAGGTCCCTAAATTCAAACACCACTGACCATTGAGGTACTTTAAAGCCCAATTCTGCAGAGCAGCTGACTCCACCAGGACCCCATGTTCTATTGTCCCCCTCTAACTAGTCACAGCCAAGCATGGGAAGTGAAAACCAAGGAGCAGTGTTACCACCTCAGGAGAGTAATCTTTTGCACTCAGCTTTTGTGGGGGTAAAAGAGATTTGGTACATGGCCAGATCCGCAGCTGGGGCTCATCCGGTGCAGTGAAGTGACAACAGTATCACCTTAAAGAGTTTGCCCTTCCCCTGAGGCTCCCATGCCCTGAACATCCCATCCGTCAGCTGAGCTGACACAACTGACTTCACTGCCAAACAAAATGGATGTGGATCTGTAGCCTAAGAAATGTAATCTTGTTGCCGGCAGGCCTGAATTTCCCTCTAGGGTGCCTCCTGGAAAGAGAGGGTCTGCAAACTGGAACAGGTCCAAACAGGGGAGGAAGGGGGGCTAGATGCCCAATTTGGGGTTGTCAGTTCTGATTCTGGAACAAGGGACCTGAATATTGAACATAATAAAATTGAAGGTGTTTCGAAGTCCTTCCGTAGATCTGGAGGGAGTCCCGTGACCATCAAATTAATCACAAACGGTGCACGTTGTCCCAGGAGCTGTGCAGGTATCAGTTTGGGGCTTAGCAACAAGGCAGGCACAGCTAGGAGGAGGGACAGGGGGCAAGAAGCTGAGGGATAAAGGAGGGGTTAGGAAAAAGCCAAGAAAACACAAAAATATATGTAAATCATAACACTGGCTTTCTAATCACTTTTTTTTTTTTGTCTTTCTCTGCAGAGCTACCTGTCATAAATTGCACTGTGCAGCTGACCCAGCTGGGCCAGTGAAGTGACTGAGTGTACCAGCGCTGCAAATGTCTTATTTGTCTAATTTGCTGCAGGAGGCAGATTGGTCTAATGGAAGGTGGGAATTGGTGGAAATGGAAATCGTGATCACCAGCAGCTTTTGCCAAGAGATAAGGAAGCCCATTAGCAATTCTCCTCCGCAGCAGAGTGCTGTGTCATAGATGCTGCTCTTCCTCCATGAGTATTTAGGAGAGTATTTTCTCCAGATCCAGGTGAGCCTGGTATCCAAGACCTAGCTGTTGTGATGTACAGAGCTGCAAATTCTTATCTTGGCTCTAGATCCTGCTAGCTTGTGCACTGGGTCTTTTACTTGTGTAGAGAACTAGTACTAGTATCATCTGTGAGAAAAGTGCTATTATGAGCCAGTAATGAGAACAGATAAACATTAGAAAAAAACAGCCTAGGATCTCTGGGTTTTGGTATATTTTGAAATCCTTTTCAATGCCTTGGCTGTATAGGGTCTGGCATGAACTGCTGATTATAATTGTCTAAGTCTCCCAGAGTGGGAGATGTGACCTCAGCCCAGAGCATCCTTCCGTTTCTTTACTGCCTCCATTTCATGAGCCATGTGTTCAGCTGCCAAATGACTATGTGGGGATGCTTTTAAGCAATAAAGACCTGAGTCCAGGTAAAAAAGCCTGCCTGGAATAAAGGTAAGGCAATATCTACATAATCAGTAACACAAAAGGGTAAAACCATGAGAGCAGGAAGTGAGGGAATGCACTTCACAAACACAGCACACAAAAGCAAAATGGACCCCCGGACTCCTCTGATGTTTAGAGGAGGTGGAAATGTAAGCAGCATTTATTCATTTGTAGTGTCCCAGGATGAACTATCCTGGGAGCCCAGAGATAGGCAGCTGTTTCCACCCTTGGTAGGAAATGCTGCACAGGGACGTTGAAGATCTGCCAGTGCACGTAGGAGCTGTTTTCTCCAGTGCCCAGCTTGGCCCTGCTGGGCATGGATTGTCGATCTCCTTCTCCTTCTCTCTCTACATCTATTTTTCTACAGGGAGAGATCATTTCAGTACACTCCCCCCTGAAGCTAAACCGTGAAAAGATCTCTGTGGAAGATAGTGGTGAGCAGCCCTCAATGAGAGTGTGAGCTAAATCTGATTCACAGTAATCGTTTGAAATATGTTACTCAGTCATCTGCTATATCATGCTGTGTGCCAACACTAATAATGAACTGCTGATCATTCACTTAATAGCTACACTGTGGCTGAAAAGCTGGGGACTCCTACATCATGTAAATTTGCCTAGATTTCATACGCCTACTGGTGGCCTCCGATCCCTTTTAAATGGTTTAATTCCTCTCAATAGAATGGATTTATTCTGGTTTTTCAGTTAGGTGAATGAAACTGGAGTCAGGTCCCTAATGTTATGTTGAATTGTGCTGAGTGACCTGTGGCAGAAATCCTCACCTTAGTAAGGTAAAATGGCAGGTATTTAAGATTTTTAAATCCTTATCATTACTTTTCCTTGCATGAACTCCTTTTTTCTCCCAGCAAGAAAGTCTTTACCCACTGTACTGGATCTTGAACCTTTCTGCTCCAAAGCCAAGGGTGAGCATGCACATGCTGTTACTCCAGGGGATTCTGATCAGGCTGGGGCAGGTAAAATCAGCACTAATTGGATAAAAATAATGTATCGCCATGAAAGAGTGCTAGTGCTGAAAGCAGAGAAGAAACACTGTGAGCAGTGTTACTTTAGTGGTTTTAAAAAATAGTCATTTAAACAAACTAACTGCACTATGTGCTAACACATCAAAAACAGAAATCACCTTCGAATTACTCATCAGCTTAGAAAATGTCCATTTACTTGAAAATCTCCTTAACTAAACTCAATGTCTGCTTTCAATCAAGACCCTGTGCCATCTGGCCAAGGCTTTAGTCAGCATGCAGCTGGGATGTCCCCCCCAAGCCGCCTATATACCTTCACTGTTGTGAACAACTTGATGTCTGTCCTGCCCTGGTTTCTTGCATACCTCCAAGGCTGGGCAGCCAAGCTGTGTGAATCTGTCCTGGTGGCCATGGCAGATGTGAGTTCCTCCCCCTCTGCTCCTGAATACAAGGCTATTCCTGCCCAGAAGGCAAGTGGCCACGGTAGCCCAGTGCTCTTCCCTGGCTAATGGGTCTTACCTTTCAGGAAGGCTCATTGGACTGAGAGCTGTGCTAATGTGGCCTTGTGGGCCTCTGGGCTAGAGCTGGCTTACAGTCTTGGTGAAGGACCTCATCCTGGTCCTTCACTCTCCTGAAGAACTGACCATGAGGACAGCTTTATGCATGTCCATAATGTTACTTCTCTGAAGAGAATCACAGAATGGCCGAGGTTGGAAGGGACCTCTGGAGATCATGTAGTCCAACCTCCCTGCTCAAGCAGGGTCCTCTAGAGCACGTTGCCCAGGATCACGTCCAGACGGGTTTGGAATATGTCCAGGGAAGGAGACTCCACTGCCTCTCTGGGCAACCTGTTCCACTGCTCAGTCACCCTCACAGTCAAGAAGTTTTTCCTCAGCTTCAGATGGAACCTCCTGTCTTTCAGTTTGTGCCCGTTGCCTCTTGTCCTGTCGCTGGGCATGACGGAGAAGAGTCTGGCCCCATCCTCTCGACACCTTCCCTTCAGATACTTGTACACATTGATGAGATCGCCTCCCAGTCTTCTCTTCTCCAGGCTCAACAGGCCCAGCTCGCTCAGCCTTTCTTCAGAGGAGAGAGGCTCCAGTCCCCTCATCCTCTTTGTAGCCCTCCGCTGGCCTCTCTCCAGTAGTGCCATGTCTCTCTTGTACTGGGGAGCCCAGAACTGGACGCAGTACTCCAGGTGAGGCCTCCCCAGGGCTGAGTAGAGAGGGAGAAACAGCTACACAGGAGATAGTGGTGCTCATGTGCATAAAACTGAACATGGATCTCTGCTGAATTGAGGCTTAGCTGACCATAATACAAGCAGGGATAAACTTGCCCTCTCATCCTGTATGCAACTTCCCTCTCAACGTCGCAGATCCTGAGGTCCAGGAGAAGCAGAGGGCTGCTATCATCAGAGCTGGGGCTTGCCGGAAGTACGTTGGACTTTGGAGGCCTTATTGCAGTGGCTGCTGAAGTTAGAAAGCAGGTGGCGAGTTAGACCAGGGAGGAGAAAAGAGAAGGTCTGAGAAGGAAGGTGTTTGAACACCAGGCTGGAGAATCAGTTTCTTTCCTGCCCCTTCCATGGATCAATTTGCGTGAAGTATGTAGCAAATTGCCTACATGCAGCTTTTTACAGCATGCTACTTTTAGCGTATTCCTCATGTTCTGGCTGGCCAGTGTGAGATACTCATTAATCTTAATCTGATACTTTGTAACTAACCTTTAAATACCTGAGTGCCTTCCACATGAAGTTGAGAACAGAGGTGAAGTCCTCTAACACTGAGGCTTGATGGGATCATTGCATTAGTTACTCTCTGCTTGGGACAGCCGTGTCCCTTCTTGGCGTTGCTGAGGTTGCGTGCACGTGAGTGCTGGGGCTGGGAGGGAGAAAGAGGTTGAGCGGTGCCAAATAATTTGCCTTTGATTCAGTAGGGACATCAGGGCACAAGGAGAGGATGAGAAATCACAGCTGGCACAAAGGCTTTATGTTCAAACCACAACTTCTGCTTGATGCTATAAAACAGAAAGCATTCAGAAACATCTCAAAGTGAGCACTCCTAGTTACTCGGCAGTTTGCAATTTTCACCTTAATCTGCTAGTGTCCCCTTTCTTCAGCTTTCTTCATTACGTCTTCAGAGGTAATGCCACTGAGTCTCTCAGGGAGTTGTGACTCCTCAGTGCTGGCAAACAGCTCAGCTATGACAAAGTGCAAGTGTTTGTTAGAAATGGGGCAAGAACATTGAGATGATGATGTAGTAGAAGACTGGATCACACCAGATTCACAAGAAGGCTGATGCAATCTGGCACAGGCAACCTTAATCCTGATTTCTTACCTGTAGAGTACTTGGTATTCCAGTTTCAGTATTCTTTTAACATAGCTGGATATATTCAAATGTCCTATTTTATGATCTCAAAGATACATTTGATTCTTTACCAGTCCATAAGAAATAAAGAGAAAAAAAAAGAGATCATCCAAAGACATTGCAGTTTCATGGCCTGATCCTAAGTTTTTGTTCATTACATCAGGTAAGGAAACTTGAAAGATTTGCTAGCTTTAGTGTGAGTTACATCTTAAAATGGACACAGCAACATGGCAGAGTGTAAAATGGATATGGAAACTTGCCAGGATGGTAAGATATCAAGTAAGTTTGGCTATGCACACTTATTTGTATTGCTGTAAAGACTGGAGGCCTGGTTGTGATTCAGAACCCCATTTTGCAAGGTGCTTGTTGGTTCTCCACCTTTGTTTTACATTTGCTTTGAGATAACAGGTAATTGCATGGGAGATAGAAGTTGGGCAAGAGACCAGGAGTGAGCTTTTGCTCTCAAAGACTCCCCAGAAAAAGTGAGACATTTCTGTGGATAAGCACACACCAGACATCCCATCAGAATTATTTTTAATCAGTCAACAATGATGACCCCCCCTAAAAATGGCCATTTGCCTTAGATAAGACATATCTGCTCAGATAACCTCAGTATTTGCCTTATTCAAGATATTTCCTATAATGAGTACAATGAGCTAGATGCTATTTGTTTAAGCAAAATTATTTATGTAGGGAATGGCCAACACCCTGACTCAAATGCTAACAGGCACTACTCAGATAATGGGTAATCACAGCGCTGCCATGTTTCAGGTGGGACATTTCCTACAAGGCCATGGTGAGGTGCCTTGGTGTCCCTCTTGCAGAGCAGCACCGCTAGCCTGGGGTGGCCGGCAAGCACTGAGGCCAGTGGCTCTTCCTGCACAAGGCCCTGATGAAGCTTGCACGGGTGTCTGTGATATCCTATGTTGCCATGGAGAGACTGAGCAAAGCTGCAGACAGGGTTTTCTTCAGTGTTTTCAGCATCTTTTTTTTTTTTTCTTTTCACTTTTCAACCAAGATCTTCCCCGGTTTTACAGGCACTGAGTCTTTTCAACTTCTCTGCTAGCAAGAGCTGTTGTGTTGCTCCTAGCCCCTATTGGCAAGCTCTCAGGAGGCACAAAGAGGACAACAGACCAGGCCAAGGTCCTCAGAACTCACCGTCATCGACGGGAGAGACAGACATTTCCGGGGTGTCTGCGACCTTCCTGCTCCCAGGAAGAGGGAGGAGCAGCAGTCGATGCGAGAGGAGGAAGGCTAATGTTCATTAGGGGAGCAGGGGAAAGAGGACTGGATGAAGGACACCACTGCGCAGCAGGAGTAAGGAGTGTGGGGGGGAACAGGGAGAGCTGGGAGAGATGAAAGGAAGTAGCAAATGGGAGAAGCAACTCATGGAAAGATGCAGCAGTGTGAGATGCTTGAGAAGGGCCGTGGCTCAAGGCCAGGACTTATGCAAAGCATCTGCTGGGTAAATCACCATCCTCACAAGCTTCCTAGCATGGCTCCCCCCGTCAGGGCAGTGGGCCATGTGGTATGGGGAGACCCCAATGAGCCCAAGAAGGAAAGGCAGCCTGCATAGCTTCATAGCCTTCAAATATTTGCTACTCTTCAGTTTTATCTTCCCGAGAGCCTTGGCAGCTAGGTGGCTATGCCCTAGGGTAGCAGGTGGCAGCAGGGGAGGATGCGATGGGCTTTTTGGTGAGAGGGACACAGAAGGGGAAGGAGCGTGCATGTCTGGGAGGAAAAGGAACCTCTGCCCAGCCGGGAAGCTGGTGCGCCGCTTGGTCCTTGTGGCCTGGTAAAGTAAGGGACTGAACGTAGGAAATGTTTCTGTGCAAACTAGGAGTTGGACAAAATGCTGTGGAAGAGAAATGGAAGAGGGAATCTCCTACCAAAAGCAAGGAGAACTTTCTTCCTCAAGATGATTTTTGCAAAAAAAATCAGGAGAGATTATAACTTTTCCAATGCAGCTTATAAATATGTATCTATCTGCGTGGATGTGTTTTGTGCGCGTGTCTGTCTATGTCAAATCTCCCAGCCCAGGCATGGCTGTGGTATGCTGACCACTCAATTGAATCTGTGAAGAACATTATACAGACCTACAGACCCAGGAATGACAGGGATTTTACAAGGGGCATATACACACACAGGACCCTGAAGCCTAATAAGGAAACTCTTTACCATTTGTTTAAAGACTACATAATTTATGTTTTTCATCATCTCACAGAGAAGAGAAGGTTGTTTACTTTGATTTGTTGATGCAGCAATTTTTAACGTACTTTATGGTATGTGGAGTCTATCTGGAAAAAAACACTCCTTATTGATTGTGGTGTAACCAACCCAAAACCCACGGCAAGTAAGGAAGAAAACTGCCTATTAAAGGATAGACAATATAGTATTCCCTGCTCATGTTAAGCACCAGCACCTTTTATGCAATGTTTGTGATGAAAGTCACCTTGGAGAAGAATAAAATGATAATTAAAAAAAGGTTAAAAATACAAGATTTGAGGGGTGTCTTGGAGGCGGAAGAAAGGAGAGGTACCCGCTGAGCCACCATAGGCTACATAGCTCCCCAAAGCAGTGGCTTGAGGTTTGTGGTCTCAGAAGCAGGTAGCTGTGAAACCGGAGGAACACAGGGAGGCAAGTCCACGGAAAATCTGCAGTGATAAATTGTTTGCTCTTAATATAAGCAGGTTCATAAACCAATCTGATCCCTGAAGCTTGAGAGAGACCAGATACCAGAAAGCACATTTTCGACTGCAGAGCTGGCAGAAATCATACCTGGGATCCTGACCCAGGTATAGCATTACATGGGGCTTCAAACAGGTTTGATTACTCATGATGTCCTCACTAGGTTATCCGGCACTGTCACGTACCGAGAAGCTTTCAGAGCTAGAACAAGCTTTGATTTTGTAATCACAGGCAGCGCGCCGTATCTTGGATGCACACGGTCTGCCTGACAGTGCTTCCAGGGCTCGGTACAAAGTGCTTGACGATAGTTGCTGGGCTGCCAAGAGAAATGATGTCAGCCTTGGGGCTGCGCGTAGCCCGTTAAAGCACAGCCTAGGGCGTGCAGGTGGGAGCCGCCACGCAATGTCCCCAGTTATGGCTCATATCAGAGCTGCCCCTCATCCGGGCAGAGCCAGCCCAAAATCCCCTCTCATTTGCAGTTACAACCAAAGAACCCTGCCCCACGTGCCGGGGCCGTGGCGGCACGGCGATGCTTGCCCAGTGTCGGTCCTGGATGGGCACAGCGGGTGGCTGGGTGTTTTACCACGTGTGTCTTGTCACCGGGTATTTTACCACTTATGCTTCTCGGTCCTAACAGCAAAGAGTTTACAGTCCCTCCTTTTGCGCCGGTATCCTTGCATCGTCTCTTGTTTTCATTTGCAATACACAAGTGCACTGACGGTTGTAAGTGGGGACAGCAGACCTTCAATTCTTCAAGCTTTTTACAAGAAAAGCGTGCACTTTGCCTAATATGGGCTGCTCCCTGAGCTCTTTGCTTACATCTATAATTTTAAACAAGAAGGAGTGGGTTTTGCTAGTGGCTTTTATTCCCTCCTTGTGCTCATTTATTTTACTGTAAGGAAAATGTGGCCAAATAGTCTTATTTCTTTGTGCAAAGGGTTTGCCTTCAGAGATCTGGCAAGAAGTAACAATTTAAGTTTGATACTACATTTTCATACAGCTCATACGCAAATAGTAGATCTGCATAGAAGAAGCCAGATTCTGCTCTCAAAGCAAAATAGGTGGGCTAACCAAAAGCAAGAGCTAATTCAAACTTATTTCTTTGTTTATAGCAACCACTTTTTCCATCCTGAATGCTCTTAACATAAATTGTTGCTTCTTTTCTTTTTTTTTTGTGAATGTTTGTCTTTTTTGTTTACATGCTAATGCAGCTGGGAATTTATTGGCAATATCTCTTATCAGAACTTCTTGCATTGTGCCAAACATTTATTGAGGCATTTTGTAGAGAAAGAACAAAATAACTTCATAGTGCAGGCTCTATTCTCGGTCCTGTAGTTCAGCTTTTTATTAGAGGTCATGGAATCAAGGCATATCAACCAATAAAGTGGCTAATAGTAGGAAAAGCCTCTTCTTATCTCTTCCCTCCTCCTCCCCTTTTCCTACTGAGATATTTTTTGACAAAATGAAGTTTTACTTGCACTGAAGCATTTTGGCTTTCCTCAGGAAAACCTGAATTGGTTTTACAAAATAGAGAAAGGCTTTTATGTGTGAAAGTTATTGTTTCCACTAACAAAAATGTCTGAGCAGAATTTTTTCAAATAAATTTACTAATAGCAGTGTGCTCTCTGTTCCTGTCTATTAATAGGATATAGTCCAGCCACCACTTGAAATTAAATAGACAGCTGTTAATACAAGGTAGTTTCAGCCTCTGAATTTTTATGTTCAGAACATTTAGCTTGAATTTTCTTCGGAATAATCCTTTTTTCCCTGTTTGGGAGGTATACTTGGTTTACCTTCAGTGTCCATTTTCCACTGAAGACCTTATCAGTCTCCAAATGCAAATGGTATAAATATGCAAATATTCTTCAACATCTTAACACTCTGTTCCCCTTGTTTATATTGTAGCAGTATCTAACTCCTCATTATAAATACATATATGACCTGCCGTGACTCAACAGGGTGCTGAGCCACCAACTCTCCTCCGGGCTCATTAGCTCAAGCCAAGCACTGCCTCATTGGCTGCGGTTTCAGGTCAAACTAACCTTTTCCACCCTTCCTCCTGGCCACTTTTTCCTGCCCCTGCTCCGTTCCCGTGGCCATGCCTGCAGGACTGTATCTGGGGATCCCGTGAGAGCACACTTAGAGGTCAGGCTTGGCTGTAGGGAAGAAAAATAACATCAATTTTTCCTTTTCATTCTTCCTTGTGTTATTTTCCAGCTGGATCAGCTTCCTGGTCTAGCTCATGGAGATGTCGAGCAAGCAAGTGTGTCAGAGCAAGTGTGCTTGTTGGGGAGGGGATATTCCTGGCACTCTCTGGGAAGCGGGGAGAGATGGGTGGACACTCAGCCAGAGCTGCTGTTAACATGAAACCTTATCCTCTGTATCTTGCCCCAGGTGACCTGAGAAATTTATGGTAAAACAGAGACCAACTGTCTCCAATAGGCTCTCGATTAAGTCATTATGTTTGTGACTAATTTCTTAAATATCTGCTTTCCTTGTTATGTTCTTTCAAGAGCCTCCTGCTCTGGAGTTGACTCATATGTGAACAGGTGTTGCTCACAGAGACATTTGTTCTTTTTTTCCACTCCTTCCTAGGTATTAAGCCCCTGTGCAACTTTTGGCTCTAGTACTGGAGCGCACCATGGGCATTTGCACTGGATCCCCACAAAGATCGCCGTTAGGTCCTGGAGAAAAGTGTGATCCCTTTCCTGTTTCAAACCCAAGCAACAAGTTAAGTTGCTTCTAATATATTCCTTTGGATGTCTACCATCCCACTGTCTCTTTGGTGGTCAGTACATGTTCTTTGCAGAGCTCCAGAGCATGACAGGTAAAATGAGATGCATTCATATCAGATCTATCTTCTGAGCCCCAACGAAGTGCTGAGCCAAAAGGACTTCATAGCATCAATCTACAGTGAAGATAAAGGAGGAATTCTGTGCAGATTTGCTGTGCTGCCAATGCAGCCAAAGAAATGACTCTGTGAATAACTCACAGCACACCCAGGCCAATCTAGGTGAAAAAAGAAGTTTTAATTGTTTGTTATTCAATGAAGAAGAAAGGGTTCTGCAGTATAGAAAGGAAGTCTGTCATCAAAAGGGAAAACGTTTTCCATCGAGATACTGTTTCATCGTTTCTGGGATAAGCGTATTTCTAAAAAAATGACCATTTTCAGTGTTGAGTACTGCATACTGTGGGATACAGTATCAAAGCTGGGTGATCATTGTAGGCCTGTGAACAAGTTTATGTCAGCTGCATGAAGGGGAAGAGAACTGAATTTAACTGCAGCTGTTACACCCTTGACAAATGAATCTACCCTCTTAACCAAGTCAGTCTTTCTTAAGGAAATGACAGAAGGGGCTAAACAGACAGTGCAGTGATGGAACAATCGCTGGAGCATCCATTTTAAAATTGCAGGTCTTACATTATCTGAGAGTAAAGCAATTCAGCGGCCTCAACCCTAGATGGACAGCTCACTGTATATGGCACAGACCAGGCATGAATTCCAGCATTGAACCTGGGTTGTATCTAGGGAGAGGATAAGGAGAAAATCAGGGAAAGAGGTTGCATTTCCTCTGGTCAGGAGCAAGCAAGGGGTCTTAGGCAGTGGCACTGTTGCAGGGTCTATCTTCTGGCAAAGCCCTGCTGTGGTCACAGCAGTTTGCTAGGACCCTTTGGGACACCATGGGGTGTGGGAGAGGAGCAGCTGCATGTCACGCACCCTCTCTTTGGTAGCGTTCCCTTGGTGACTAACACATTGCATCTCTGTGTGGTGGCTCCATTCATCTCTGGAGAAGACAAGGAAGACTTGTTCAGACTGCCTAAAGAGTCTAGCACCTAATCCTACACCTGCCTGATGGCTTGGACAACACCAAGCCCCCACTGCCTCACAGTGACACCTGGGCTCTGTGATGGGACTAAGCTTGGAAGAGAGAATCCTAAAACCTAGATTCCTGCTCCCCACAGGTGCTGGGCTTAGACCACCGGGACTGAAAGGTAGCAAAGCAACTATTTCATGTCCAGCACTGCTGCTTGGGAGCTCCAGCTTCTCTTGAGCTCCTGCAAGTGATTTCCCAGCCTTGCTCTGCTCCTCGCAGATGCCAGCTCACCTCCTCCAGATGTTGGGAGGCCCTGCGTGCCGGGAGCAAGTGATGTGCGAGTTGCAGGGTCTATCTTCAGGCACAAGCTACCTCTGCACCAGTGAAAAGTATCACTGCAGTGTGTTCTGCAGCTAGGGAAGAAAGGGCAGCAACTACCTGATTACAAAGACCCCACACTGTGTTGCTAACATTTTATGGTAAGAAAAACATCACTCTGGGAAAGGCTTTCTTTCCCAGCACAGAGGCATGGCTGCGCTCTGCATCGGGGCTGTGCTTAGCCAGCCGGTGTATCTATACAGTTTCCAGACCCGTCCTTTGCTCGTCCGTAGCCTCTGAGAGCAGATGCAGCACCACTGAGCTCATTCCTGCTTTTCCTTCCATATTAGGCAGACCCCTAAGTGTCATGCCCTTCACAGTGCTAACATGATCTCGAGATAGCAGCAGATGGCACTCGACGGCTTGTGTTCTGTCCGCCACCCCTAGTGCATATTTCACCCTTTTCCAGGCTTCAATTCCCTCCCATAACATCGCACCCCATCACATAATGTCTTGAGAGTGCAAACACCAGAGCATGTTCTTTCTCATGTTTAAAGATACCTGGCTGTCGCCTGTCTACGTGGCATGTCTTAATGGTGGGTACCATTTGGACCAAAGCTACTGATGCTGTAGAGAAGTGTTGCCCGGATGGGGCTGCAGCGATCTCCCTTCCACTTGACCAGTGACGGGAGCATTTCCTCCACCTCCCTGTGACCTGTATCAAATTGTTAAAAAAGAAAACAGAATAACTGAAAAATTGCAAATACTCTTTGTTAACCTTGGCCTATGCTGAAGACTCCTCCTCTCCCGTGCAGTTAGGCTGCCACGGAGTGAGATCATTCATCTTCTTACGGCGGGTTAGCCCTCACTGGCCCACCTGGTGCTCATGTTGCTAAATATAACGGGGATGAGTGGCACCAGCAAGCACATCTAATTGTCATGCAGCAGATTTTTATAGTAGATGTCTCGTGCTGATTTACCACAGTAGTCATTTGAAAGATAAAGCATGCATAGGATAAAAGCCCAGGAGATGCCTTACAGACACTTGTCTGTAACAAGTGAAACTCGTACAGAAATGCGTCCTGGAAACAGTTGGATTTCAAGCCACTGCGAATGTTTGAAATATCTACACACCATATTTATCTTAGCTTGTGGCTTCAGCACTTAGTGTGTTCTGCACTCTGTAACCACAGAGCAAGGGGGTTTTGCCTCTGCCTGGCAGAAAAAAATGGCCTAGCGATCGCTTTTGTGTGATTACTGTAATAAAAAGTTGTGTGCGTGTATAAAATGGAACAAGGCATTGCTTATGCAACCCCCACCAACCTGGTGATCAATTTTCGTCAAAAGCCATGAATTTATCTTCTGGTGGGCATATAGATAAAATGCATTTTAATGCACAGAGAAGTGACTTAACGCTAGCTATGCAAAAACAAAGGGTTGATTTCATATGTCTGATTCCTCCAAATGAATCCATCATTTTGGCACTTGGTATAAACCGAAAGATTGGAAACAATGGGCTTGCTTGATAACAAAGAATGGATTACGTAGGTCACCTTCTTGGGCTGAAATATACTCTATGACTCTGTATACTATTTTTATTCCCTAGCTGTGCAGGGATGCATCCCTCAAGCAGGCCCAAGGGAAAGCCCAGCTAGCGTAGCTCTCCGTGCCTCCTTTGCAGACACCGCCAGCCCCACTTCACGCTCTGGCTTTGCTCTGCCATTTCTGCTTGAGTTTGGCCTGAGCACCTGTTTCTGCAGAGCCCAGGCAGAGAGCTTCACTGCTACCTGCAGAAACTCCGTGTCCTCCCAAACTACCAGGGTATGGTGGTACAGTGGTACCCTGAGGTCTATCAGGGCCTTCCAGCCTGGTGAAAAGATCGTTTCACATCTCTGAATACGCTGTCATTAGTGCCTGCACAGTTAACTTCAGCGTGAATGCTGTGCAAGGAGGAATAAGCTCAGAGTTGGGACAGTGCTTGGCCATTTACACTTTTGCTTCCCATCACAGGGCAGCCTTTACAGCTAAGGGGAGAAGGTGTGCACTTAGCTCATAAAAATAAACAGTGTTCTCTGCTGCATTCCTGGACGTAATGTTTGCAGATCTGATATTCACTTGTGCCGCTCCAGCAAGCATTAGTTGGCTCAAATACTAAATATTTACATAGCGTGTGTCACGTGCAGACTGTGAGGAGGGAAAGCATCATCACTCCCACTTACACAGCGTTAAATGACTCGTCCATGGCTGCTCTGGAAAGACCCTAGGAGAACCTAGAAGCAAGGAAAGCCGCAGGGCACAGTGTGGCTCCCTTTCTCAGGGACCTTGGGAGCCATTGTTTTGGGGGAAGGTGTCCCTTGCCAGGGGGAAAGCAGTAATTAGAAATTCAGCATAAAAGTCTAGGCAAAGCTTTGGGCACCCTGTGAAAAATCAGGCCTCTGTGTACACAAGGCGATGGCATCACTGAGACTGGCTAGCTGGACCTGGTGCACAGCTTAATTTCATGCAGGGTACGATGCCAGAGCGTTTAAAGAAACAGCTGCCCACTAACTCCAGAAATGACTTGGACTTCTGAGAAAACTCATCTCTTACCAGCCTGAGTGGCAGACAGGTTGCTGCTGCTTTTTCTGATGTCAACGAGCCATAAATTATCCTGTTATATAAAAAGGCACACCAGCGGCCCTAAAGAGCTGTGCTCAGGCCAGCCAGTGGAGGTTTTGTTTTAGCAAATCCCTTGTATTTAAATGCGATGCCTCCAATTTAGCTAAGTCGTTGTGCAGCAGCCTGCATTTCCATAGGTTTCTGCAGTAAAGGTCGCATAGATGGCTTGAGAATAATTCACTCCCCTTTGCTGTGTGTCATGCAGATGGAGCTGAAAGTCTCTCAGGACTGGTCGTCTCCTGCATGTTTATTTTATTCGGTGGTATCATGTCAGTGTGTCTGCCTAAATATAGCTTCTGTGAAGAGCATTTCCAAGTTTCCTGTTACAGTTTCGCTTGCAGTTACCTTACAGTAAATGGAGGAAAATCAATGTAATCTCCATTACTCGCCACATCTAAATGCGCCTTGCTGGAAATTCTGCCTGGATTGATTCTCTTCTCATGGAAACGGGGCGTTGTCTCTGCCTCTCTCCCTCTCCCTCCTTTTTTTGTTGGAATAAAACACAATTTGATCATTTAAAAACACTCACTCTCCTTTGTCTGATATCTCCTGCAGATAAGTCTCTCATAGGAACTGATAATGCAGAAACCCTGGGTCCCTGGACAGAGTTGCGATGGCAAAGCCTGGATTAATTGACTCTGTGTGACATTTGAACACGACCATTTCAGCAGCTTCTACAAAGTAAATTGAGCGGAAGGGTCAAATTCAAGGTAATCTTTGAATAGCAAACATTAGCCTAGAGCTTGTTTCTTTTGTCTTTTACAGACTAGAACATCCTACAAGTAGCAAGAAAATGATAGCTTTAAAAGTGTATTCCCTTTGCCAGGGTGTTTAAGCACAGCTTTTTCACCAGTCCCCCTTACCTTCCAGTAACACCTATCTACAGATGCACAGAAAAATACTATTATCATATCCCTGCAATGTTGATGTCAGTCACCAGTAAACAATCACAGCTCTAAAATGATCTAACAGATGTTATGCTGGAGATGAGTAGTCCAAAATAGAAAGTCTAAAAATATATCTGCAGGGCCAAATCACACCCTCTTTTTATGCTCTGCTCTGCCATTTTTGGACCACAATTGGCTCCCCAGTTCCTCAGTTCCAAACGCAGGTGGTGCCATGGCCAGCAGCACACAGCGTGGCAGGGGCAGGATAGGGGCCATTGCCTCATGGAGCCCAGCCTGCAGTGAACGTCTAAGGGATCATCATTACCCTTAATCAGTTTGTTTGAGGTTTATTATTATTATTATTATTACTATTATTGTTGTTGTTGTTGTTATTATTACTATTATTACTTGCACCTCAAATTTCTCCATAATCCAATACCAAGGGCTTTGCCAGTTCTAATAGGATTTCAAAAATGGTGCATATCGATTTTTTTGAGGACTTGAACCTGAGCTAGAATTACTCTACCTGAGGTAGAGACGTTGTAGCGATATGTGCAAAAAGCTAATAACCATCTAAGCTGCTGTAGGAAAATGGAGTGGGTTACGGCAGAGGAAGATCAAGTCATGAACAGGACCACATCACCATGTTGCTTGTAGTAATCTGGGGTTGGCTCTGATGTCCCAGCAGTCTCATCATGGGACCCCAGTCCCTGAGTCCAGCAGAGCTGTTTCGTCAATGAAATCGTGGTTCCTTCTTGTTTCCACAGCCTTAGACTCTGAGCCAAAAGGAGAGCACAGACCCTCTGGGGGCTAAGAGGTGTTTTATGTGATGATACCCATCAAAAGCTAGAGACAAATATAGTGCTATCTTGTACTTTCATACAAGGAGACACCTAAAATGTGCATCAGGAACATCCCTTCTGCAGAGGAGGGTACTGTTAACAGGAGGACCCCAAAGAGGGACCGTCCTGACCTGTGACAGTAACCCTCAAGGGGGTCTTTGGGAGCTCATTCTTATAACCGGCGACGATCAGATTACACTCAGTCATTCTGGCCTCCGGTTGTACTGTCTCCAGCTCTGATCTTATCAGACCATGTAAGCCAAGCAGGACTAGGCCACAGCAGCACCTGGCTGGGAGATTTCCAGGAGAAAGCCAATGGCAACAACAAGCAGCACTTACAACCTTATACCCTGCTCAGTTCAGGGCCTGTGGGCGGAGATGGGGTCATAGAGCAGGATGGGGCACTAAAGCTTGAAATCCTGGGTCAGTTCAAAGACCGCAAAGGGTCCCAGACCTGTGCCTCCTCTGTGATGTGGCCTGGGCTAGACGTAGCAGTTCTTGGCTGTTCTGGACAGTTGCTAGAGTTTCTATGTCCATTTAAAAGTTATATCTTCTGCTCGGACTACCGTCAAAGAGAGATGGATGGGCCTGACACCATCCCTGAGCAGAAACAGGACCTGCACACCCAGAAATGACGGACTAGATGAGAGGAGAGGGGAGAAACTGAAAAGGCCCTAAGAGAGTCAAAACAGTAATACATTCAGCTTAGATCTCTGAGGCGAGCAACCAGCCAACTTGAGAAGAAAAAGCAAGGACTGGGAAAGGCGCAACAGCTTCCCTGACCGCAGGAGTAAGAAAGACAACCCAGATGATGTGGGCAATTTGCACAGGGGATATCCCGATATCCAGGGATGGGGCTAGCTGCCTGTATGGCCAGCTTGGCAGGGCTAATGTGCGATGGGCCTAACCCTCCAGACACATTGGTCTGTGCTAGTGCAGCACATCAATAAGCAATCTACCTGCAGACGCCTGCCCTGCGTGGTGCAGGTTGCCTGCACGCGCACCACAGGCACAGGCACTTCCTTGGAGCACAGATATCTCTGCTGGAGGAGCTCTGGGCAGATACGGCCTCATCCCTTAGGCTGCAAACGCTCCCCAATCTCTGTGAACGTGAGCAATGCAAATTCAAGCCTGTATTTTGAAGGCTCTGCTGAGATTTGCCTGCAGGAGATCATCGTAGTTGTTCCTCCCAGTCTGACCTGGGGCTAAGACAATGCCAGGTCTCCAGCGCTGGGGTGAGGCTGGGGCCAGAGCCTTAGCAGTTCCCTGTAGGCATTCGCCCAGAGGCTGCTGGTTTCTTGTTCCATCCTTTCATAGACAATTTGAGGTGATCACACAGTCCTCCCTTCTCTACTCCCATTGCTTGCTTGCAAACAGTGTCGGCTCATTTCCAGAGAGACTGAACAGTGGAACTCTGTCTCTGTATGCTACCAAAGACATCTAGGTGTTTCTGTAACAGAAATTGCCTATGATTGTCTTCTAAATGACGTTACCCAGAAGGGTCCTGGCTCAACACCCAGCACTGTGAGAAGCCACTGAATGATGATCTTGTGATGCTGCCCCGGTACAGCTACCTAAATGAGCACAATGAGCAGAGTGAGTGGCTCACCCCAGCCGGGAGGAGGGCAGCGTGCATTTTGACTGTTTGTGTCCTTGATCCAACACCTTCTCAAAGTATAAGCACATTGCTCTAGCTAGAGTGCTCATCTACCTCTGTGAAAGAAGATGATACAAGTAGACCGAGGTTTAAAGGATGCCCGAGCCTGTATTTTTTCTTTAGAGATGATGCCCACCTCTCTAATTTTTCACAGAAGAATTCTTGCTCTCTCCGCTATTTTTTTTAAATTTTGTGGAGACTTTAAACTGAACTAATTTGCTCTGGCGAGGATGCTTATTGCTTCAGTTTCCCAACATGGGTTAAAATCGGTAACATAAAAGTTTATTTTAAACACTTAATTTATCAAAGTGTTTTTCTCAACATTCCAACCAGCTGTTAATTTTTCACTGTTATTTGCAGTGCATTAGGTGTAGTAAAAGAATGTTTCACAATCCCATTTGCTTTCAAAGCCTTTTCTAACAAACCATGCAATGAGGTTATAATTCATTTGATGACCTTGGTCAAAACCAAACATGTGCCCCAAGGTGCAGCATGTGCAAAAAGGAGTTGACACACTCATAGGTGTTGTAAAAAAACTATTTTTGTGTGTCACTGTTGCAGAAGCTGGCTGTCCTTGTAGACACCCAGAAGCACAGTCAAACTAGCTATTTCTTTTTGCTCGTTTTAAAACCATGAAATGTATTTATGCTCTTAGATAAGTCCCTGGCAAATTTCTGTGTCCATGAATTAATGTTTGTACATGCACTATAGCATTATCTCATCAACTGAATACATGCATGAGCAAAGCTGCTCAACTTGCAGAGCTTCATTTTGGAGGTGAGAGGAGTTTGGAGGAGGCAAGGTGGGCTAAGAAATTGGCCACCAATAACTCTCTGGTGAGAGTTAAGATGAACTGTCAATATTTCTGGAAATAACACTCCTAAAGAGAGGGCAATTTGATTTTACATGCTTAGTGTCCTACCATGTTGCAGACCTAAAACAGGGTCTAAGAGGAGCCTAAAACAGGGTTTAAGAAACAGGCCCTCCTTGATCTGGCTTCAGAGCTCCTGCAGACCCAGCTGCTTCCATGGGTTTCAAGCCACAGACCAGGTTTTGAAATGTCTGCCCACTTCTGCAAATCAGGTCACTTCTTGGGTGCTGAATGTGGCATTAAAAGTCTAATTTTAGGCTCTCTACATCAGAAATCATCCCCATAAATTCCCAGCTCCCCTGCCAAGCCTCCGTAGGCTGGAGTGAAAATTTGTATTGATGATATGATATGATATGATATGATATGATATGATATGATATGATATGATGATGAGGTTTTACAGTCAGCACGCAGGGTTGGGAATAAGAAAAGAAAGTGCAGAAGGAGAATCTGGATAGAGCTACTTCTGAGAAGGCAACACACACAAAAGAGGCAGAATTATTTATTTTGTTTTTCAGCAGGGGCTTAGGGGCAAACCTGTGACTTCCTCGCTGCTTTCCTGCCCTCCTGCCCGCAGCTCCCGGCGGCACCTGCTAGCTGACACCAGGCCGATTGTCTGCAGGAGTTTGCAGAGCGGACCCTGCTCGCTGGCTGTGCCAGGAGCCGTTTGGGATGAAGAAGAGGTGGGGTGGCCGCGTGCAGATCTGGGTGGAAAAGATTTGCAGTATGATGCCTAGACTGTGTTCAACAGCTGTAGTTTCACACGGGCTATGGAGCCACAGGGTGAGCGTGAACTCCACGAGATGATGGTTGCCTTTTTGTCCCACCGCTCATATCTGCTGCACACTGGGACGGAGACAGAGTCTGCAGAGAAATCTTTTTTTGAGGGAAGGAGGGTGGGAGCAGAAAAGGATGGTGGAGGCTTAAAAGGGGGGAGGGAACTGCTGCTTGCCACCTAACACCCATGGTTTCACATACATAACTGATGATCTGAGATGACCCTCAGGTTATCTGAGGATGCAGATTAGTTAAGTACTTGTTTGCGAAGGACAATACTTTTACAGTGGTGTGAGCTATCTGAGATGCAGGCTGTATGCTTGAAAATACAATACTTTGAGCTCCTCAATTCAAAGCACTGTGATGTGATAGCAAGATACATATTATAGGGTCTTAAATCATGTCTACAGCACTGATTACAGATTCCCCTAGTCCTGTCTCAGCATGCGCCAGGATCAGAGTCAGACCTGCAGGAGATTCCTTCGGGATGGACAATTCAAGTGCTCCAAATTCCTGCCCAGGCTCTGGGAGTGGATCTTGCTGAAGTGCTACCTTTATATTCGCTTTCCAAGCCTTTCCGCTCAGAGAAAACCTTTGCCGTTTGCAGAGAAGACCTGAAGACGCAGCGCTGCAGATGTCTGGGACGTTATATCCAGCCACTGCCACGCTCCTTGTGCAGGCTTATACACACAGGCCAACCGGCAGAGAGTAAAATCCTGGCCCAGCAAAGAGTAAAATACTGGCCATACAAAAACTAGTGGATCAACTTGATCAGACCGTGATTTCACCAGAGAAATTCCTACTGTACTTCATGCCTTTTTTCATTGTTTGTTGGATCCGAAAGTCCAACTGAGCAGCCCACGTGCGGCTGAGAGGTATACACATTTTGCAGTGTTTGGAGAGGGAAGGACAGGTTATAAAGTACCTTCGTCCTAGGTCTCTTGTGCCCATTTGCTAGGTAGCATCTAAATAGCTGAATGCAGCACTAACTTTACTTCTGTTATTTATTATACATTTTTACAGGGAACATCTGGACTGTTCCTGCATTTTCCTTCTTTAGGGCAGTTTTGCAGCATCAGTGAGTCTGGAGAATGAACCTGGAATTGAGCCACCTTCTGTGAATGTGCGGACTGATTATCAGAGGACATATTTTTTATTTAATGATGTTGTATCTATATTTAAATGTCAATATTAAGCTTTTGCCATAAGTTCTGCTCCCATCACTTCGCATCCAGGAGCAAACTTTATGGGATGTTTGAGGTAACTTTTCTGTTAGAGGACCCAGAGACAACGGCGAAGGAAGGTGCTCTAGGCAAACCACAGTCCTTTTATCAGTCCATGGAGAGAAGTTAAACGAATTTCCCAAGCCCTGTCGTGTGTATGCCAACACAGACCAACACACAGCGATTGCTTTCAGCAGCTGTGCTTTCCAGGACATGTATCTAATGGAGAGAAAAGAGCTCAGATCTGAAGATTATGACTTAAGGGCAAAAACTCTTTATCTTCCCAAACCTCTCTTAGAAAACCCTAGATATATGAGGTTCAATATTGGTAAAGAGATGTTCTTTCTTAAATGAGCCCTACTTAAAAAAGATCCAGCTCGTGTGCCGAAGATGACTTTAGATAGGGGAGTTAATTAGTTTGCAACCTACAGCTGCGAATATCAAACGTTTGCAAAAGCTTGTTAGTGCACCTAGCTCTGCAATTCAAAAGAGGAAATAATGGCCAAGCATTGAAACCTCGAAAAGAGTTGCTGCGGTAGCCTCAAGCCAAGGCTGCTGATAAGCTGCAGCAGCAAGAGGGTTATAAGGAAGGAAGACAATATGGAGAGGAACCGCAGGGCAGGTCCTGCAAAGCACAGGGTAAGCCATGGGCAGGCTCTTCCAGACGCTGGAGACGCTTTCCCAAACAGAAAGTGGCAAAAGAAAGACTTCCAACAGGCCAAAATGGTGACGTTGAGGTCAAGACCATTGCAAATACTGCTGCATCCAGAGCAGAGAGCTGGGAAGGAAAGAGCAATTTCTCTGTACGTTTTCCTCCCCGTGTCCTTTTTCTAGTCGATTCTTGATAGGATCATCTGGAAACACTGCATGTGCCCCACTTCCTCAATAGCAGGCCTGGATTTCGGTGCTGACAGTTCCCTGTAAGCCAGACACAGTTTCAGGAGCTGTGCCAAAATAATTAAGGCAAAAAAAAGTTATGCTATGTTCCTGTGTAGTGAAGGCCAACACAGACCCTTCTCTGACAACAAAGGAGCTATATTTATTTGCATCCAAGCAGGTTTTGGCCCAAGGGGTGCAAATAAAGCCACGTCATTTCCACTGTGACAGTGGCCAGCTGAAAATTTCCCATAAGCATTCCTGCTTTCAGAGGAGATCTCTTTGGGGGGGTGGATACCTCAGATTTCCAAGAAAATGAATGAAACCTTAAAGTGTTAAACCACAGTCCTTTTATCAAAACAATGTGGACCCCAGGGCTTCTCTTACAGGTGGAAGGAACAGATATCATTCAAGGTGATCAGAAGTGTGAATTAATTAGGCTATCAGAAAAGGAACATGCCCACCCTGCGGTTGCCCCGGCCGGGGGACCACTGTCCTGCAGAGGCCACACTCCGCCCTGCCGTACGAGGACTGAGGAAGGACTTTCCCGGTGGATATTTATGGAGTTACTTGCCTTGCCAGGGCGCTCCGTGGTGAGCAGCTGCCTTCACTTGTGCCGGGGCACAAGTCCAACACTCGTGGGCTCTGCGGGCTGGAGGGGACAGAGCTCTGGGTGCCACCATGTGCTTTCCTCCCACCTCTGCCCAAGCTGACTTGAGCTTCTGGGGCTCGGTGTCACCTTCAGTGATGATTTCCATCAGTGCTGAAAAGCAGCTATGCACTACGTCCAATGCAGCAATATCCTCTTAGCTGGGTACCAGCATGCAACTTAGTGAGGGAGACACATTCCTGAAAAAGAGAGGTTTAAATACAGCTTGGTTTAGTCCTGTTCACTATGGGCGCAGCAGCAAAGCTGCCACGGACAGCTGTGAGCAGAAGTGGAGCTTTTGGCTTGCAAGTGTGTAATTAGCCTGAGCAGAAGGCAAAATACTCCATTATGACAACTTCAGAGTCGAAAGAAATAGGCCTTAGCAGATGTTGATTTGCAGTGCAAACAAATTAATTCAATTCAATTTAGTCCCTTCTACTGTTTTAGTCCTTTGTTCTTTGGTTTAAAGTGTCAAATGCGGCACTTCTGCTGTAGACATGACAAAAAGCACATGCCAGGACAGACACATAAATCTGCAAATAGAAAACATGCCCAGTTGTCTTGTAGGTCTGTTGTATTTGTCTGTGGTCCTTTAACCTTTAGAAATTTGGCTTTTACCCAGGGGCTGGTGTTCAATGAAAAAAACCTCCATTTTCGAAGCTTTAACAGCTTATCAGTGAACTGATTGCCTTTGATGCAGAGATCTCTCAGGATTACGGTGCTGTGTTGGGTTGTACTAAATAAGCAGATTTAGCTTTGCCGGTTTAAAATCCCAGTCTCCAAATTTCAGGGGGCAGCAGAAGGCGAAAGGGGGAGGAAGATGCCTTTCCTTCTGAAAAACCCCTTTTCCTGTTTCAGGTTCGGCGCGGTTTCTGCCGGCTCACTACGGGGCCGCTCGGGAACCAGCCGCTCCCTTCAAACCGCACACGCTGACTGGCGACCTGAAAAAAGAGATCTTGGCTATCGATACGTTGACGGCTCCGCCTGCCGCCTTCAGATAAATGCCTGGACCAGATTGCCGAGCGGCGTAAATCAGAGCCAGGCCGCCGCAGCCAGCCGAGCTGCTCTGCACAGCTGCGGTCCGGCACCGGCAGGCAGGGTCGTCGCTAACGAACGCTACGGTTCTGCAGCCGGTGCAAACTCCCCTTTTCCGCCGGTTGCTGTTGCAATCCTTATTAGGGCAGGGCCAGGGCCCTTATTGATCAGCGCGTGGGCCCGGGGGGGTTCCCGCCGGGAGCCGTAGCTGTCAGCGGCGCAGACACTCTGCAGCCCTGGCCCCGCGCCAGCCCCCGGGACCGGGCAGGCTCCCCCCGCGGGCGAGCACATTTCATCCCCAAACGCACCACGTTTGACGTGTTATTTGGGAAAGCGCCCTCGCGCTAGCGTTCGACACGCCTGTCACGTCGAGGCGGGCACGCACCCAATCCCACCGGCGCAACCCCCATCGTGCTCGAGCCGACGTCGCCGATGAAAGACATCGTTCGTGTCACGATGTCGACGGGGAACGGCACTGACCTGCTCACGCCGGGGCTGACTGCCCGGTCCCCTCCTGCGCTTGTCGCTCTTGGACGGCAAAATCCTTGAAGCTGGGACTTTCCTTCAGGGACTGGAAAGCCCAAGTCCATAAAAACGTGTTAATGCAAATCACTTGGAAAGAAGTTCAGCTAAAAACAAATAAATCAATAAGGGATCTCTCCTGAAGTTATGTGCTCTTTCTGAAAAGTTGAGCTTGGATTTAAATGAGTCTCCTACATTTAGAGGTCTCGGAGAGGTCTGTGGCTCCTCTGCCTTCCAAGTTTAGACTGAGACATAATTCAGACCTTTCGATAATTAAAAAGCATTTGACTCTTCTTAGTCCAAATGAGCAGATAAGCAGCTTTCTCAGTACTAAAACTCAGGCTGGTTTTATAAAGGGCACTAGTGCAATCATCTTTCAGCATTTAATAATGTGTTTAATACTTTTGTAGCCTAATAGGAATATCAGTGTACACATAGCCTTAAGAGAAACCATCTAATATTTTTATTGAATACATTTAAATGTCTTTAAATGCAACTGTGGAACTATTATGAGCCAAGATCATATATTATGAGCCAAGATGCTTGATCTCTGTTGTGAGTATGTGAATATACTGATACGCTAAACAGCTACAGCTAAATGTTTTAATTCCATAAACAGGTTGTGAACACATTCAAGAAGTCAAACACAGATCCTATTGCAGAGTATGAACGGCTGAGTCAAAGAAATGGGCAGATCTAAAAGGGATTCCTGCCTTGTTAGTGCAACACAGTTTCCAAAGTCCTGGCGCTTCAATGACAGGTTTTTAATTGTTGGACTTACGTCCGTAGGTGCATGCATACAATTGAAAATTATAGGAATTTTAGAAGAATTAATTTGATCTGGAGCGTTTGTAACCTGCATGCGAATGGCTGGCTGATGTGCCGAGCGCTGCGTCCGCGTGCTGCTACGGAGTCACGCCGAGCCAGCCGGTGTCGGCTGCTGCCGCAGCGGCGCCTCACGTCTCTGGGTGCATAAAGGGGCAGTTACGCTTCTGTGCCCTGCAACCACGCAGCTGCCCCAAAATGGGTTAGACGGAAGGAAATATTTTGTTCCTAACCTGCACAGATGGCTGCCATCAACTCCAGGGTATCGTTCCTATAGCCCGGCGCAGTGTTTCGTGGCAGAGCCCCTGTTTCTTTGCTGCGGAAACGAGGGGAGCTGTGAAACGGACGCCGCGGTTGTTGCCTTGCACTGCTCTCCTGCAAATGAGCAGTTTGCTCTCATTTCGAACAACATGTATGAAGGACATTTGCAGCTGGAAAATGTCCATAATGGCAGGACATATTCCAAGAGCCACCAGCCACCTGGCAGGTCTTTCCCGAGCGCCTGGGGTTTCATCCTGCCTCTTGCCTCTCAGCCGGACGCCTGGGTCCCGAGCGCCTCCGAGCACGCAGAGCCACCTGGCCTGGCTCAAGACCCCGCTTCCAGACCTAGCGCCTTCCTGCCACTCAGCATAGGTTTTCTACTTTTCTTTAAAGAAGCAAATAAACAAACAAACGAATCTTATTCTGCATGAAGGATCTAATTCTACTACCTAAGGAAAAAAAAAAAAACAACAAGTTTTCATTATCAAGAATAAGTGTTCCAGGTTAATTCTGCGCTGCTATATGAAGCTAGTCAGGAAGCAAGAGCACTGTAAATGCCAGGCCCACTGAGATCATCTAGATCTCCTGCAGAAACAGGATCTTACAGCACTACAAGGAAGGAACAACGTTGTTTTACAAGGAAACAACATTACTAAGTAAAACCCAGTCACTTTGTTTAATGTTAAACCAGTTTCTCTCTCTGCTGGGCAAGGCTCAGTAGGTGCCTCTGTGCAGAGGGCACCGGAAACCCTGTAAGAAACATCGCCGTGAGCAGCAGAGCTTACTCTGGGTGATGCTCACCACGCACGTCTCTCCCCCATGGGTTCGCCACTATTTAGTAACACTGTTAAGCGTGTCCTGGAGCTCCTACGGATGCTCCCGTCTCCGGCGGGAGCCATCCCTCCGCAGCCACAACCGGCAGCGGGGCAGCGTGGCCCTGAGCAGCGGCAGGGCGGCAGATAGCTAGGAGCCCCCGAACACAAAGGGTGGTTGCATCAGCCTCGTTCCTCTGGAGAGGCAGGCTAAAAATAGTCAGGGGAGATGTGCCACAGGCCGCGCACGGCCTGCGCCAGGTTTGTGTTACGTTGCAGCGAGCTGGGACGCCGGCAGCTGGGGCAGGACCGCGCAGCTGCTTTCCGCTGCTCTTTTGCTCCGAACCGCTGTCCCCCTCGGCGCCCACCGGCCCAGCTCACAGCCGACGGGATGCCCACCCGTGCGCACCCCAGCCGTGCTGCCGGCCGGTCCCGGGCCAGGGGGGCTGTTTGGGGACGCCTGGGAGGGCTGCGGGGAGGATCGAGGAGGGCTCGGTTTCCTTATCCCTCCTAAGAAGGTTTGTGCCATAAGACGATACTTTGCTCCAGAGTCGTCTGGTCGAGCGGAAATCAACACTAGCTAAGTAAACGCTGATCATCCTGCTTAGAGACTTGAATTAAAAAGCTTTGCCAATCAGGCGTGATTACTAGAAAAAGGACAGGGCATTAGGATCAGTCGTGCGGCGCCAGAAGGCAAGGCCTTTACCTGAACCTTTTTGCTTCTTTTCACATTTGCCGACGTCGCCTTCCACCATTAATTTAGCCAGGAACAGACCTGTAGCAGTAACCACAGAATATTTATACATCAGTTTTGCCAGCGAGGCAGACTAATCTGCATATTAGCGTCCATCAAGGAGCTAAACTCTGTGCTAGAGAAAGCTGTCGCTCTGCTGTGATCAATACAACTGTTAACATTTGCTCAGTGCCTCGAATATATAACAGCCGCTGGCATCAGATCTGAAAATTTTGATGTACTGGTAGTATTTTGACTGTGCTCGTCGGAGAGACTGGGATCGGATTGCATGGAAAAGTGAGAGCAGCAGCAGAAAAAAGCAGAACAAAGAAAACACGGTAGAAGTGAAGGAAACCATTTAGAAAGACGAGGACAGCAGTACAGCCAAGAAGATGGAGCTCAGCTTTGCCTCCCCGTGCAAACACGCTGGCCCGCGCCGTCGCCCCGCAGACGCGCAGAGGGATTCCCGGGAGGGCTGATGCGAGGCCGTTGCACGTGCAGCTTTCATAAACACCCTGCGTTGGCCTAGCTCTGCCCGCTTCTTGCTTCGGTGGCCCACCAGGAGCCCGTTGCAAACCTGCCCTCGCCACTTGCTCCAGCCGTGCCCCAGGAGCGCAGCACGGGCACCTCGCGTGGGGACATCCCTGCTTGGAAATCCGCTCCTTCAAGTTAAGACAGCAAAAAAAAAAGAAAGAAATTGGTGTTAGAGGCTGCTCAGAACAGCAAATGGGATTTTCAGAAGGATTTACCTATCAGAGAAGCCCAAATCTCCCTGAACATCACCTTGGTGGCTTTACCTGTTCCTGTGTTAGACTGAAGCTGGACCCCTGAGCTCCCCAACCATCATGGGGAGGGACGGGACAAGCCCTGCTGCCCAGCTGGAGCGAGAGGGAGCGCGCGGCGCGTGATTGACAGCAGCGCCGCGGCTGGCCTGGCGGGATGGATTAGCAGCGGATGGCTTGCCGTAACTCAAGCCCTCGCATCCCCGCTGCATCGCGAGCGCCGGGGTCAACAGCGTTCACGCCGCAGCCTGCACCCGGCCAGGCCGGCTCTCTTCAACTTAAAGCATCCCGCAGTCAGGCTGGGGAAGCTGTGGAGGGACAAAACCCAAGTTGCAGCTCCGAGGCCGGAGGGGAGTGTGCAGGTGCTTAAGAAGTCCTTCACCTTCACAGCGCGTGTGGACCTGGCGGGTATCGTAGCGTTGCCTTGCAATACCTCCCATTTTGCTTTCCTTATTTGATTGCGAAGGGAGAGCCCAGGGCGGGGAGCACCCGTTAGAGCGGCCGCGGGCGTTGGGAAGGAGCCCCGCTCCCGGCCCGCGGCTCGTGGCTCGCGGCGGGCGCATTCCTGCGGGGTCAGGTGGGCCGGGGCAGCCAGGGCCCCTCGCAGAAATCCCGGGGAGCTGTTTGCACAGCGCCTGCCATTTGTCCCAAGGACATTTCTTAAATTGTTTCTAGCACTTTCGAGTGCTTGATTGTGACTTGTCCGGTTATTTCACTGATTACCGCACGAGCAGGAGTGCTAAACAAACACCACGTCCCCACAAACACACCGCCGCGCGAGCGGAGGGGCCGGCGCCGCCTCCTTCGCGCGGGGGGGAGGCGGCGGAGGCACGTTTTGTCCAACACCGCCTCCGTACGCCAGGGGAATCGGGAACCCTATCAGCGATGCCGGCCCTCGAAGCCCTTGGCCGCCCTGGCACCAGCAGGCGGAGCGGCTGCGGATTCGGGCAGCAACGGCCCCGTCTCGAGGGGCGGCGATGCCCGGCAGGGCAGGACCGGGGCCGGCGGGATGGTGCCGCCTCCGTTTCATTTTCGGGGGCGTTAAGTAATAGGAAAATCTGCTCGAGTTTTCCAAGCCGCTCTTTACAGCTCCAGGGGAACAGGGTTAAACACAGCCTGCGTTTACATTGCGACACCCAGAGCTACATGCTGATGGACACCAGCGAGAAAAATAGAGGGTTTTTTTTTTTTTTTTTTTTTTTTTTTGCTATTTGCCGCATGCAAAACGGCGTTGCTCAGCACAGTCAGGCTCGCACCACGCTGAGCCCAGGCAGTTGCAGCCCCGGAGATCTCCAGGGCGCAATCACGTTGTTCAGCGGTGGCACAGCACCTCGTCCATCCCCATCCTGGCACCGACATGTCTGAGCCTATTAAAACATCAGCCTTTTAGAGAAGGCTTTTTCATGATATCACTGTTTAGTGACTAATGCCACCAGATTTGAGAGTAGCTTAGGGCCTCTGGATATTTTATAAATAGGACGATAAACAACAATAATAAACGAGGTCCAGGTACTTGCAACGTGTTGGTGACATGTCTTCTGCCATCTAATAGCAAACCTGACAATTACGTGACATTCAAGTTTTTTTTCTCATTTCTTGCTCTCTTTAAATTTTCTTTGGCCTATCACTGTATCTCAAAGATGTATCATAAGACTAGAGAGATGGTAAGGGTTGTTTTTAAAAATATGGACTAATCAGCGGACCTCAGACAAAAGACACAGATCGCATGGGGATGGCTGGAAAGACCAGATGAGAATTTTGTATGCTGCAGTCAATATTCATTACAAGCAAAGGGGGACGCTATTTTTTTCTGAAATGTTTGCTCTCCATGGACATATGTGTTGTAGCATGTGAAAAGGATGCGTCTAAAATGCAGATGTGATTGAAAGGTTCCAGTAGCAGCACCTTTTCCTGCCTGGACTTGGCAGATGTATTTCAGGTTTGTTCTAATCACAATCTTTGAAAAGAGCCCTGATGAAAGAAGTGGTATCTGAATTGCTCAGGTTATATCTTTACAAATATGAATCACCTACTGTTTGAAACAGTTCAAACGCTTTCCCCCACATTTTCAAACATTCCTAATTACTTATAAAAATCACCATAGGAATTAACAGCTAAGAAGAAAAAGGATGAAGACACTTTTATTTTTAATATTGAAAAGCAAAATACCCGATACAACATTGTTTTATGTCCTTTTATTATATTACATCATTGCCACTTACGTGGAAAATTCCCAGATTCTGAAACGAAACCCAAAACTCTTTTGATTCTGTTTGTTTGAGAATTACAAATATCCTGAGCTGAAAATAGCTGCCGCATGAGAGAGTATTAGGAAACGTATCACTGCTCATTCACTCAGTTCTTAATCTTCCCTGAGCACCTGGTAATGTCCATGGGTGGAGACAGGGTACAGGGCTAGATGGACATCTGGTCTGTCACTGGTTTTTGCTCTAAGTGGAAATGTCAGAATGTGGAAATATCTAAAATTGTGTGGAATAAATCATTATTTATTCAGATGTCCTGAGGCAGGGAGATGGGCCACATTAGCACTGAGGGTTTCTTGCTCCCATGGATAAGAACATTATCAGGCTTGATCTTAGGGTAATGGTCCCTGACTCCCTATTTTCAAGTCCCATATCCTTACTCGGAGATCTCAATATCCTAGGAAGTAGAAAGGCTGTGATCAGAGAATGAACATCAAGGAGACTGGCCCTGAGAACCAAAGACCTGACTTTAGATGCTCTTCTGTGTCACAAACAGATCTAATGCCACAAATTCTTACTCACAAAAGCTTTTCTGCAGGGCTTGTCCACATGTAGACATGTAGTTGCTAGAGAAATGGCTGGTGGAAGGCAGACCTGGGTGTAGTTTCCCTTGGAGGATAAAGGCTTCAGAGCCACCGCAGTTCCCGGGTTTTTTGCAGGTGTCTGCAAATTGTCATACAAAGTCTTTTAGTTTGTGCAGAAATGCCAAAGATCTGCCCAGCTCACATGGCTGTCCTGATGGTTCAGAAGAGAAGCACAAAATGCATCAAAAATAGTTACTCAGGCCACAGCGCTGGGGCAGGGGCAAAGCCAGAGAAGGAAGAACTAGCTGATGCTAGTGCACGAGACCCACAAAAACGTGTTATGGTGCGGTGGAGGAAATGTTTGAGGGTCATCCACGGTTTGTTAGAAGTTGCAGACAACAGTGTGATGGCAGAGCTGACTAGCAGAAACCTACAGCTCAAGTTGGACTGTTTGAGACACTGAATATGAAGCAGTTTGGGTCAGATTTTGGTGAGTCTGGCACTGCCCTTGGCCCTTCCCCCCTAAACGCACCTCCTCCTGGGAAGGGACAGTACATTACAGAGGGACAGGCACAGTGCCTTGGCATGGGTGACAGTTATCTGCATTTTCAAACTGTCCAGCTCAGAGGAAGACATGCAGCCAGGGCAGGACTTGCTGGCACCGAGTGTGTGATTTGCACAGTGATTTTGCAGCCACGGGCTGGGTGTGACAACGCGCTCTCCCTGTGACGGCCAGGCAGCCTGCTGTTCAAGACAAAGGCTGCTGGTGCGTTGTGGCATAGCCAATGCAGCGCTGGCTGACCTGTCTCCTCCAGTGGTGGTCTGATGAGTCCTAACTAAATGCAGGTACCAAGATTCAAAAAGCACTTCTAGACAGACTAATCTTTGAAAGGCATATTTAGTCAGATGAATCACACCCTGAATGCCTGTCACCCACCTAGCTGTGTCAAAGTCTTAATAAGTGCAATGTGAATGTATATGTTGTGAAGTACTGATTTCAGATTACGGTTCCAGTGGGGGAGACAACATCTGACCAGGGGAAAACTCTCAGCATCACACAGAGAACCTAATTAGAAATGGAGACATTTTGTCCATTTGTAATTTTGGAACGAAGAGTATCAACAAAGAAGTGCCATTTTAGAAAGTTTCTTTTCTTCCCCTCAAATTACCGCATTAAGCAGCAGAAAAGCTTTTGACTATATACACACACACTCATTAGCCTGACACTGAACAGATCAAAAGGTATTGTGTAATAACTTTGATGGAATCAAATAGATACTTTGGCAACTACAACCTGGAATAAAAGACATTAATGCCTGTACCATACGTACATTATTTATTATTCATATTCATTATTTATTATTCATAAGGACCTATTACATTCAAGGACCTTAAAGGCCTCAACAGCAATCAGGACACATTGTGTGAGACACTGGAAAGATGCACAGGAGCTCAGACCCAGCCCTAAAATACCTTCCAATGTAAATACACAAGACAGACAAAATTAATTTTCGTTTCATGATAACTCAGCCCTTGACTCATCCACAGACCAGGCACAGTTCAACGCAAATGTGTCTGAACTTTCATAAAAGCTGTCCGACTCCCATGGACTGAGACTGCTCTTTCTCCAATGACTTTCCAATGAGTTTTCCTCCATAACTGTCAGTAGGATAACAGCAAGTGCCAGTTTTAAAGGCCTTTTTTAAAATTTATACATGTATTTCAAACTGCCGCAATTTCAAATCAGCCACTGGATACAATTACTTCCAGCTGATTTGTGCTAAATTTATTTCAGTTGCTATGTGAAAGGTTGCACATTCCCAGTACTTGTCTCCTGAAAATACATAGTACTTCAGTAGTCCTACAAACATATATAATGTAGTCATGTTAATTAATATTAACTGAGTGAATAACATGAACAAGCACATAACTAAATTGCCAGACTTGATTCTCTCTCATTCATGCTATTAACAGTTTCATATGACAGTCTACATCCGAACTATGTCAATAGAATATAAAATATACGTTCTAATTAGACTACTTACTGACTCAAACTGTGTTGCTCAGTACATCTGTGCAGGCTGCATAGGCTTCAATGTAAACTGCACAAATGACAATAAAACCTCTCAATAAATCTTCTGATCACTAGATTTCAAAAAGCTTTACCTGAGGAGCAAGTCCTATTCTTTTCATTTTAGCAGTAAAGAAACTGAGATGCACAACACCTCAAAGAAAGGACTTCTACCAGTCATCTCCTAATCAAATGAAAAGAATTTTGGCCTCTCAAGTCCCGCTCTAGAGGACAGTTTGATTTAATTAATCAAGGATTATCCAGAAAACAGAAACGTATGTGTTCCAGTGGTAGTCCCCATGCTTCGTCCCTGTATCCCCATCACTGCTGCTCGGCACTACAGCAGGAATACGCTCTAATACATACTCTTAGAGCTGCTCTATTGTCAGAATGACATATTAGCAGAACAGTTTACAAATGTGTTTCTGTCTGCTTATGAAATAAAGGTCTGCATGTTCAAAAATGCAAACATTTTCTGTATAGGAGCTATGCATGACAGAGAAAGCTCATTCCTGAAAGCTGTGCAGAATGCAGGTACATAGTTAGGATATCTGACTATTAAGGTCTGCTGGCCAAAAAAGAACCCCAAGCCAAAAACCAACCAACCAACCAACCATAAAAGCCCTCAGCTATGAGAACTAAAGGGAATAAGCAGCTGCCAGTATCTATAGACCATAGGGACAGGCCTGTGTAGCAGCTGCACTGAGGCTCTGAGCATCTCTGCAGAAAAGTGGTAGAGCAGTGCCACAAAAAGGGGCGCTTCTAACACTGGACACATTTACTTAGGTTTTGTGTGGGAAACATCTGCCTCCCAGAGACAAATCCCGTCAGGATTTTATTTCTAATTTCGCTTCAAAGATTTGGAAAGATTTCGTTTGTGATAATTTGGGTTGATTAACGCAGGCAGACTTGCAGTGCAGTTTTCTGTACACATAGAACGAGTGGGAAAGCTTTCCTCAAAATTACGGTGCTTTGATTTTATTGTTTTGGTAGCTTAGGTGCTATGTTGTTTTGGAACCACACAAAGCCAAAAATGACACCTGGTGTCTTTGGGAGATTCTCATCAAAAGCAAACTTCATGGAGTCTTCTAAAGGTATTTCTACAGCTTCTATCAGCTCTCCTTCTTCAGACTGGCCACCTCCTTCACCGGTTTTCATCTGGTCTGTTACTTCTGCATAAAATAAGGTGTGCCTAGAACCTGTCACACCAACTCCAGATCTGGAAAAAAGTAGAGAGAAAACTTTGTTTTAGATAAAAAGAAGTCAGCAAGGAACTAGGAATGCAAACTTGGATCCTCAACTTTTGTCCCCTATAGAATGCCAAAATATATGCCATTACCCTGTTAATTTATAGGTTCAGAACCTATAAATGCAATTTTGTTAACACAGAAACTGATCACAACTTTCATGCAGAAATATCAACATCTTTTGAAGACACTTCCATTTGAAATGGATCCATCTTCAGATATATTCTGCAGCTCTGGAAAAATGTTAGTTTGAGAGGAGGTAAAAATAATAGTCTTTGAACTGGTGAACAGTTCTGTGTATACTGAAGTCAACAGACACTTTTCCAGCTGATCTCAATGAGATCCAGATCACATCATGATCTACAGAGATCTGCAAACAACAAAATGAAACTCCACTGTGTATTTGTATCCTGCTTTTGCTTGCTCGTTTTTACACAAATATTTAGATTTTTGATTCTTAAGAGGATTACGTCCATTCACAGCTGGAGTCATGGACTGTATAGGTCCGAGAATAGAAAGGCAGCCTGAGAGTCTTTCTCTATCCTTCCTGAACTTTAGCCTTGACCCAAATGGACCACTCTAAGCACACACGTATCTGAAGTAATTCAGTCTCCCAGCTAGATTTGCTACAGTGGATTTAGCTGAGGATATTTTAAATTACGTAGCCTTTCTTCAGCTAGACTGCTTGCTGCGTATTGTACTTATTTGTTAATCCTCTATTTCCTTAGAACTATTTCATTTAGATATTTTAAAATAAGGGATAAGTACATAATCCACTCAGTCCTTCTAAGAAAACATTCACATTGCAATAGCAACTTCCTTTTTTCACATAATTACAAGTGGCTTTTCATATTGAGTGAAGCCTGATCCAAAGTTCACTGAAGCTATGTATCAGGAAAGCTGAAAAATTAGTCTCTATATTATTATACATACATAGGATTCTAAGATTTGTAGCATCATTAGGATCTTAAGGTATATATTCATGCTTACCCTATCACTAGATAACTCTCTCAGTTACTGCAACATAAATCACACCTTATTCACATGCCATTCATCCTTTGTCCCTCAATTTTTAAAGAACGTCTGACGTTATTTTGGTTGGGCAACTAATACCGGTTATGGAAGCTGCTTTTCTATTTCAACATACGCTCTTTTTTAAACGCAGAATAGGGAGTGAACAAGTGAATTCTTTTCCGAAAAATACTACTGATATGTTCTGTGACTTTGGGCAGGTCATTTCACTCCCCTGCGATCATTCCTGTATCTGTAAGAAAAGTGCTAGAGAAACTTATGCACCTTTGTCTGGCACTTCCAAGAGCTTATAATTAAGGCTATGCAATTTCCTTCATTCTGTGCTCATCACTAAATTTCAGTGTCTGTACTACTTTTTCATACATGCTTTTACCAACAAAACGTGACCTATTGGCATGCAGCAAGAGACTAGACTAACAGTTTTCCCTTTCTCTTCCACTCTCACCAAAGCACGTGACCTCCTTTCTCAGTCAAACTGATTTAGTATTTACTCTCCTGTTTTTGACAGCCACTGTCCTTAGGATTTGTATCCTATTATGGCGACCGTCAGAGAAGGTTTGTCAGTAAAAGAGCCATTCAGAGCAGATAGATAGTCATCCACAGACTATATGTGCCACTGGCACCAGATCAAATGCCTTCTCAGGACTCCCCTGTGCCACACTCCCTTTTTCCTTCTCTAATGGGAAGCTGCCTGGAAGAACAACGCTCTTCATCAGGCATGCTGCCACTCATCTCACCACAACTGAAGATCCAACCAGGAGACAACACAACACAAATATAGTATTTGAAAGCAGTAGGAGTTGCACACTGGGCCCACCATGCTGACTTAATCATTCTAATCTCATTATAAAAGTAAGGTAGAGACATTTTTCATCAAGTTGCTATCAGCAACCAGCTCTCAAAAGTTGGAATGCCATCTTTTAATGCTAATGTGCTATCAGTGCTCTTCCTTCTGTGAGGATGATGGCACACTTTACCATATTCCCTTGGTGTTTAAATATACTATATTTTCTCAGTATCATCAAGTAATAATGTATAACGTTAAAAAAAAAAACGACATGGGAAATGAAATACTGGTTAAGAGCAAACACTGCTGGCCATTTAAGCCCTAGTCACTCAGTGAATAACCTGCCCCCAGCTTATTCACCTTGCTCGCTGTCACTGACCACTGACCCATACGCTACCAACTCCTCGCTATCCTAGTTGTGTCCACTGGAAAGAACCTTACTGAGAGAAAGAGTTCATGATGGGACAGTACCTTATTTGTTCATTTTTTGTTTCCCCTTTTCCTTCTTCTTTTCTTGTTTGAGGAGGCAGAAACAGTTTTATTTTGCCTTATCAACTAGAGATCCAGATCTGTTTTTCTCTATCTATAGTAATACTTGTTCTTTGATTGTTGCATTTTTAGCAATTACAAAAGAATAGGACAGCTGGCATTCAGGGTTTTTTTTTTTTTTAATTAATAAGAAATAAAACCAAACATTAATCTAGACTGTAAAATCTTCAAGACAGAAAATGCAGCTTGTTAACCTCCATAGGCACCATGAAAAAACACAGCACTATTCATAATATATTTAATACTATGTCATTTCTGATTAGTGTCCAATCTCAGTTTCCTCTTGTGTGCTCCACCTCTTGCAATCGGTGTAAAGGATTTTTAGTTTTTACTAACAATCCTGGAAGTTTGTTTCGTACTGAATGTCGCCCAAGAAATAACAAAAAGAAAAATCGATCAGCTGAGTTGCAGAATGCATTCCTTTGCTTTCTGATCTGCTTCTCACAGTAATTTAACTGGTACAGAGCTATAGTTGGAGAATAAAAGTGCTCTGAAATTCACTATACATGTCACCTTGATATTATCTAAAGGTTATAAACAAAAAACATATAATCTTTATTTTAAAAGCCCTCCTATAAAACCTTTTGAGCTTGATAATCTACAGCATAATCTCCTCCTATACCACTCATGTCCTTTTACTTATGAAATAGCTGCAGCTGTGGAAATCACATGAGTCCACTCTCCATGCATCTTTTCTTGTGAGTAAAAGAAAATTGCTTCCTGAGGTGCTGCACCATAAGAGATTCAGTTTCTTGCCACTGTAGCTCAAAAAGAATACAGCAATTTCAGTACGCTATTATTTCATTATATTATTTACTCATAGCATATTTCCACTAAATCAGTACTTGTTTCCTTCTGAATTCAATACATCAAGAGTGGATGATCAATACACTTGAAAAGACAAAAGTGCTGGACAACCATAGCTTTCCTTTGTTACGTTGCCCAAAGTTGCCCCCAGTTTAAGCAGCATTCCTCTACATATACTGGTATGTAATTTGTCACAGAAATCAATGGAAAATTTGCAACAATACGTATTTGAGGCTGGATATGGCCACATGTTCATTTTGTTCATTCTTTCTTATTTGATTATTTAACTTATCTTTTTCTGGTGTAACTTTGCTGTCGGTTGTTCATTAAAAACTAGTAAAAACTTCCAAACTAGCATTAAGTAAGATCAAAGGGTACAGCTACTAATTTTCATGTTATTCTCGTTTACTTTTCCCACTCCAAAACAGCACATTTAATATTTCTAAGATTACCTATAATCCCCTTGCTATTTAGATGGCTGACTTTGGAGACTATTATGTTACATTATTTATATATATATTGACTGGTTTTACTGTGTTACTGCAAGTCGATTACAATGGTTTCAGTAAGAGGTTGACAGAGAGAGGAATGTACTTTACTTCATAAAATGGATCTATTTCGTATATCTTTTTTATGTGATAATTCTTTGTCTAAATGCTCTGGTTTATTTTGTTAGTTCATCGTTTTCACATGGATCCATGATGAATGCCGTTTACTAAATTTTCCAATATTCTCCAATATTGCCTGCTGTTGTCTTTTGCAACTTTTTTAGGCTTAGATATTCTTGTATTCTGCATGTCCTTAGCAAACCATCAAAAAACGAACACTACTGACATTCCGTTTGTCACCGTACCTTTCATCGTACCTTTCATTTTTACAGAAATCCAAGTGAGCAGGTTTGTTGCTTTGAAGCAGTTCTGAGTCTCCATCTGGTTGAAGTAATAAAGTGTTTTAACACACGCCCTTTGAAAATACGTACAGCTTTTAGTGATGTGATTTTGGGTACTGGGGCAGGAGGAAGAAGAGAGTAAAGAGGGAGAAGGCGGCTGGTTTGGTAAAGAAGCAACAGGCTGCCTTTATGTTTTCCGTACATTTTCAGGCTTATGTGTCACTAACAACCTGCCACCCTTTTGCACAAATATCTGCACTTTCTGTGTATGATGTTTAAAGACTGTTGATGTGCCTTTATTAATGGATATATTCTTTTTGCTACCTTCTTCCTCCATACCCAGTCTGTGAAATATTTTTCCTTTCCCTAGTATTTTACAGTACAAATAAAGAGCTTTTGCCATGAACCCAAATGAGTCACTTATTAACAGATTACAACGATATTCATTAGCTTTGCATCTGGGGAAATCACAGGGGTCAGCGCACCAGTAATGGAAGCGATGAGTTTCACCCTGGGAAAACTACCTTCCCGACAAAGGTGTCTCCCCTTGCTAGCACACGAGAGGCTAGATTTGAGCGAGGGCCAGCAGGGTCTGAACTCGCAGCACCAGCCCACACTGACAGCTAGGGTTTCAGGTCTCACTCCACAGGTTTAGCACCGTGTTGCCCAAACCAGGCATGTCACGGCTCACACTGATCCAGACCTGCTAAGCCTGGCTTGACCTAGCTGATTGTTCTAGATATATTTTGATATGTCTGCACAGTGTTTGACTCTTACACACCACTGTGGGACAAATGCAAATGATCTATAGAAAACACAGCTCTGATGTCCTGCATCTCTATCATGAGGATCAGTTTCCTCCTGAGAAGTATATAGTTGCTTCAAGTGACAGCTACATGGCTGACAAATACTCTTTGTCAACTCTTTAGGGCATAAGCTAACAGACCCTGCAACTTCAACAAAAAGAGTCTTTCAAGACCAGAAGTCTTCTAGCCTTTTTTCAGAGACAATTAGAAACCTCTATTACTTTTGACAACAAGTCTATGAATGTAAACGTGCCAAAGTAAGGATATGGAAGTGTTAGGGTTTTCATCACAACAGTAACTTAAGTTTAACACATCCTAACAAGATCGTATGCTGCATTCCTATATCGCATTTTACATAAAACACTCAAATACTGTCATCAGTTCGTGGTATGACTTTCAAAGCTGCGGGCAATACATTTGCAGGTGATAGCTCAGTGGAGATGCAGTCTCTGCCGATTATTGCCAAGTGCTTCCCTTCCCCTCCCACCCAGGGGTGGGAACAGACTGACTACTACACTAAGGTTCTACTTAGTGTATTTTCTGTCTACTTCCCTCTTAGACTAGGGAAAACATCAGAGGCAGACAGTTACTCCAATCTGCTTTTGAAGCCCTGCAATAATAGTTATCACAAAACTCTTCCTTTTTATTAAATGTATGAGGAATTATGTAGCACATGCAACAGGGATGACAAAATGAGACTTTTTGCTATTTGATATCTAAATCCCTAATTATAAAGCCACATATACATAAATATTTTTGATTACAAGTGGTAACAGAATCTTATTGCTTTTAAAAAATAATTGTTTAGTAGCGCCTAAAAGCCACAGCTGAGATTAAGTCCACCTTGTGTGCCTGCCTATGCTCAGCAATGGCAAGCTTCTGCTTTGAACAATATATATGTGTGTGCGCGCGTGTGTGTGTGCGTGTGTGCGCGCGCACATTTGTAAGCAGGGTCACGTTCGAAGCATGTACTCAAGATTGGTTTAACTCTCTCCTCATGTCTAGATTCTCATCTATGCAAACATATTATTATAATCAGTATTTTAATTTGAAGGAATGGACAAAATGCTATTAAAAAATAAAGAATATTTTCTAATTTACTGCTCTGCTGAAACATGGGGAATGCTTTATGAAAAACAAATATAAACTGACTTATCACTGAGAAGACAATCACAAGTTTAACTCAGATTTCTGATACACAGCAATTAAAAGTTAAATTTCTCATCTTTTCCTAATATTTAATAAATATAAGATATATAAACAATCAACATTTAGCTGCTCATATCAACACAGAAATATGGTTTTTGATTGTAATCCAGCATAGTTAATGTGAAATTCCTAAATGAAATATATCCATTTACAAAACAAATCACTAGCTGCTTTGGGAATATAGTGAATATATAATACATGTTTATAAATAAATGCAACAGAAATCTCTGCTATTTGTGCTGAAATCAAGATCTATTCAGGCATGCAGCATGTAAACTGATGAACAATGACATGCAGTTCCTATTGTCACTTCTTAGGACCTTTGTACAGTTCTGACACTACAAACAGCAGGTGCAGGGAAAAAAAAGCACAGAAGTAATTAACATAAAATTATATTATATTATGCCATCATCCAACAGGTGTACTAGCAGGTGATCTTTCTAATTATAATGCACTCCAACATTTTCAAGGCCATTATTCTTTCTACATAATAACCTGTGAATACAAACCATTTTTACCTCATTGCAAAGCGGCTAATAGCCATAGCACAGTAATTGCAACATCCACTATTAACTCTATGAATACTCTTCTTTGTTGTATATTTTTTGGAAAAATTTCAAATGTAGGAAGATTAAAGTACCTGTGTTAATAGTTAGGCCCTTAAACTAATCCATCTGATTTTTTTAGAGCAGGGCTTAGAACCTGCAGCTCCTACTGTATCCAATTCGTACTCATCCCTTCATTACAACCTCTGACAGAAAAGCAGGATGGAACAAGGGGAAAGGAAGTTGAATCACAAACTGTAATCTTTATCCTGACACTTCGATGCATTACTGAAGTCCAAATCTTTTTATTAATATTCAAGAAGACCAAGCATTTCAAGAAAATGGTGTAAATTGCAATAACAATGATAATAGTTACATATTTACTAGTAACAGCAACATATTTCCCTGCCTCCCTATTGTAAAGAAACAAGTCTCAAGGAAGATAGCTGGAAGTATTTCAGCCTAAGAAACTAACTTATACTGCTGAATACTATATAGGATTCAAACTGAAACTGTTAGGATACCATAACAGAAAAAAAAAAACTGTTTATATCTGATTTATGAGTAAGTCTAAAGACTTGTTCGTTTACAAAATTTCACATTTAGGAACCTAAAACTGGAGGAACCTCACAGATTTATTTTAGGGCTGTTAAAAATCAACAGTTTCATCAACAATCATTTTCATGAAGGATCAGTTTATGATTATACTACTGGAGTATCAGCTGCATTTTATTAGTGATCTGCATAGTTCCTTTAGATACATCTCACCTACCATCCCAACCATCTATGCCATTTTTGAATGAAGCCATACATACAGTTGACTAGAACTCAACACAGCAGTGGGAGACAAAACTTTCATAATGGAAAATGAAACCTCCAAAAGTAGATCAGCTGATGACAAAACAGAAAACAGGTAGCAGGTTACTTACCCATGCGCTAAAAACCAAAGTAGCAATTTGTGTAGCTATGCTCAGAAGGGGAAACTCACCACACAGAGTGAACACAGTACAGATTTTTTTCAAAATGATTACTGCCTCCATCTACACAGCAAAACGAACCACTCTCATTTAAACCTAACTTCTGGGTAGCAGTATTCCATAATAGGCACAGATATCTATTCTTCAGTACCTGATGCCTCTGACCTCCTCCAGTCAAGCCACTCTTTAAATGTTTGTCTTTCTCCTGATGTGCCCCCAGTCCCAGTCTCCTTCACTCAGCCACTCCACACTGCCCTCTTGTTGCTGGAACAACTTGTTTCTAAGACTTTTGCCTAGCTAGTGTCAATTCCCCAATGCCTGGCTCCTGATTCCTCCTCAACTTCAGTTACTCTGTGGATTACTCAGGGTAAGACTGGGACCTCCTTAATTTAGTGTCCAGCTTCTAGCTGATCAGCATCATGTTACAGGAGCTTTGACAGAGCTTAAGAATACATTAGCAGTATTGTAATTATCCTTTTCTGAGCAACTGAGAACCATAATATCCCCCACTCCGCCCCCCCCCCCCAAAAAAAAAAAAAAAACAAACTTAAAAACCCACCACTGCAGGCCCCATTATTATCAGGAAAAAAATGCTATCTTCAGATTACCTCCAGTCTTTACTGGCACCTACTCCTTGTCAACAGAGTGAAGTTAAGCTTAAACACAGTCTAGTACTTTCCTCATTTCCAGAGTTTCAGCTCTGCTGGGACTTTTAAGTGCTCCAGTGTTGCCCTTAGGATATTTTTTCAGCATTACTACTTTATACCATCCATGGACCTGAATTAGATGATTAGATTCACCTGATATCTGAATTCCAACGGACCAACAAGATGAACCATGTACCTCTAAATAATACAGTACCTTGCTTCAGCTAGTGAATGCAAGATTTTTTAAAGGGTATGCTTCTCCACACTGATGAACCTATACTTGCCAAGTTTTTCATGTTTTCATGCTTTTGCTCTGCAGCATTGCTCCATTTCGTCTTCTTATTTCTATTTGAGAATCTTCTATTCCATTTTTACCCCGGTCTAAACTCTCTCTACACATTGTTTTTGCCCTCTCCTCCTCAATCCATTAGCTACAGAATCATATTTACCTTCATAGCTGAAACCAATTCTCCCTTTACATTTCATGTGTCTTCTCCTTTTCATATCCTTCCATCAGCTCTAGCTCAAGTCCTGCTTTTATTCAATGCAAATAATTTCCTTCTCATTACCACAATTCCAGAAAGGATGTTATTAGGAATACAAGATAACTTCCTGCTTTCAGACTGAAGGGTGCATTGACACAGAAAGCCTTGCTGGTATGTAAGTCTTCTTGATGTGCATGCAACTCTGAGTTTTTATCTATAAATATGTAACAGTGTTAACTCAATAATTATAAATTATACAAACATTTTTCATGTGGCCTTCTTTGCATCAAGAAAGGAACAATAGCTAACAGAGATACGTCAACAATACATAATGTGCAGTCAAACTAATTTCAGCTTTAACAGGACAAAAGGTCTTGTGGATAGGGGACGCAAAACAAATAATAGCACTTGAATTTATTAAGGATTTGGACTCTATCCAGTATTTCATTTCATTAAGAAGTTAGGAAAACATGATATAGTTAGAAAGGAAACTATGAAATGGGTGCAAAACTAGTATGACAACAGTATTCGTGGGGTGGTAACAAGGTCAAATTGGAGATACACATCAAACAGGATTCCACTGGGGACCATCCTGGATTCAATATAATTCAGCATTTTGTTTTAGGATTTGCATGTTGAGATAGAGACTGCAGATGGTAAAGCTGGGATAGAATATTTACAAGAAGTTAGAGATCAATATTAGAAGTCAAAATCTTCCCAATAACTTGGCAAAATAGTCTGAAAAGTAGATGCAATTCAGTGAAGACAAGTTCAAATCTTTCTGCTTTAGGCAGGAATAACAAACAGCACGAATGCAGAGAGGAGGGGAATGACAATGCAGCAGTTCTGCTGAAAATAATTTTGAGATCGGGGAGGCATTGTATACCATAACTCAACAACAAAAAAAGTAAAAACAAGGTAAAAAAGGTAAACATCATACTACAGCATGTACACAAAATCATCTGTAAGACTAAGGAAACAATGCTTCCACTCCATCTGATACTGGTACAGTACCAGATAGCTAAATCAGCTAAAATACTGCATTCCACTTTGGGGACTATGTTTCTAAGAAAGATGCAGACCACATGAAGAGAAGGGTAGACGACAGCAGAAGAAATGATCAGATATCTAGAAAGCATAGTCTGAAGAGAAAGCCTGAATCAACTAAAATAGTTTTGCATAGGCAAAAATAAAGCCAAGAAGACACATGTTCAAACAAATATGTAGCAGGTAAACAGCAGTACTTCATCTCTACTGTGAACAGGGTAATAGGTCATGGACTTAAAAGTGAAGAACAGGAAATTTAGACAAGATACGAGAAAAAATTTGCTTAAGGTAAAGATAGGTACACACTTGAAACAGAATGCTTGGAGAGGTTATAAAATGAACAGATTTTAGAGAGCGCACAGGACATGCATTTATCAGAAACATTTCAGATCCTCCTGAGCCTTCATTTTGGAAGAGGAGTTATCTAGATGAGATCCTCTCAAAATGCCTTCCATTTCTGTTTTCTAAGGCTTCTCTCAGACCTGATACTGAATGGATCAATAGATAATATAAAGCAATTATTATATGGGTCATTGAGATGACAGATCATAATAGAATTACATAATGTACTGCAATTACTAACAGATTGCATATGCATTAATGTCACCTTTTATGTCAATGCATTGTATGACAGTCAAGGTATAAATGATTTGGGAAAACCTATTACTATCACAAAAAACGTTCTTAGCAAACCATAGCAAGACAAACCATTTCCCCTTTCTTTGCATCAAATACTCAAGGACCTGACAGATCTGCAACGACACAGTCAATAGCAAGACCATAAACTTTAGAACCAAATTCACTTGGTAATATAGAACATAGCAAGTCCAACAGGAAGCCATCTAAATACAGTATTTGGGTAAAAAAGCGCCTGTATCCATTCCATGCCAAAACTGAATATTTATACATAGATGGGTGTGTGGGGGGGTGTGTGTGTGTGTGTGTGTGTGTGTGTGTGCATGCACATGTATTTGTATGCTACAGTCCATCAGTGTCACATAACAAACAAAATGCTATGGATAGCTTCTGTTCATAAACCTAGAAAGCACTTTTTCTTTCAGTAGAACAAACCCTTAATCTAGTTTCAAGGAGTTGTAAGAGACAGCTCCTGTGATTCACCTCCCCCCCCTCCCCGAAGCATTGCTTGTTAATCCAGCAGGAAATAACATTTGCCAGGATTGACAGCTGTGGATTTGTATTCAATTCCCAAATTAAAAGCCAATGACAGGGCCCAGTTCAACAGAGATGTAAAGCAAAATAAAGAAAGTAAAAAACCTGCAGCTTTCTCTGTAAAATTAATACATATGTATGGAATAATACTACTACAGGGTGGGAAGGAGTTATAATGGGATTAAAGCTGTGTGAAAAATTTATCTTGATTTTTGTAATGATTGACATTCTATATTTTTCCTCTTTCATAGCAGGTTGTCCCCTTACCCCTAACCTGTTTCAATACATGTTAACATCTATTTCAGCAGATTTTTTAAGACCCTGGAATAAATGGCATGTTAAAACCTTCACAGTCAAACCGCAAACTCCCTACAATAATTACTGTCCAATTAACAAAATTGAATAGTTTATTGCCCTGATACTACAAAGAGATCTAATGGTGCAAACTGTCATGCTGCTGCAGAGCTCTGTCAATGGAAAATCAGAGTCCATCTTGGGCAGCTTCTCTTGTTAATCAGAATAATAACAATCAGAGATGGAAAAAGCCTGATACAGTAAAGCAGCACAGCTTCTGACAAAACATTTTCTAATACCATAACTAACTCTGCTCTTAAGAGCTCTATGAACTTTTTCTAACGCAGTTCAGACTCTAATAGTCTTTGAAACAAATCACAATAGTCTAATTCTTATTTGGAATTCCTTCCCACAATCATGAGTTGAGATGTAATTTGCTACATCTTTGTAAATACTCCTCTCACTTTCTGAAAATTACACCTTTCATATACTTCCATATGTCCTTTGCTTCTCCAACATGACTTAAAGAGGGAACATTAATTTATATTCAAGCCACTTCAGAAATCTATCCTTGGAACAATAAAGTGAGGAGTGTTAACTTACTGCTATTTACCTGTAAGAGGTGATCCTCCTTAGCTCTGTAACAGGAACACAATAGCCACACTCTTCTAAGACTTCTTCACATGCTATTTCTTCTAAAGAAAGGTCTGGTTTGTCTACAATGCCAGCACAGAGTTCATAGGTCACTCCTACTACAGCAGGTAAAGGATCTTCTAGACGACAGAAGTTCTCCTTGTCCTGATTCTGGAAGACTTGAGGACAATGCCTTTCTACTTCGCACATGTAAACAGCTTAAAAAAAAACACAAAAGGAAAAGAAACTATGGGTTTTTTTCCTGACTATACTCACAGTAAATGGAAAAAAAGACAGATCATGAGTTTTGCCTGGGAATTTATAACCATCAGAGCATCTGAGAGTGGCAAGGAAGTCAGCTATGTTGTCTATTAAAATTATGACACACTGAAATTGGAATTTTAGAAAACAAGGGTTTTCTTGCCATTTCTGCAGAATTATCCTTTAAACATTATTTCTACTTACATCATTTGGGATTAGTTCATGCACATTGCAAAAAAAAAAAAAAAAAAAAAAAAAAGAAAGGAAGTTCGTTCATAAGTCTACACCCATCCCAGAAGCTCCAAACAGCTTCCATTTGCTGGGCAATATGGATATCAGGATTTAATTTAAACTATGCAGTTATTTTGCAGGAAAACTGGGTTGTACATTATGTACCATGTGCACAATGATGAGTCTTTCAGCCTGTCAACTCAGCTGTTATTTAGAAAGGGTATGAAAAGAATGTATGTTTGTTTGAAAAAAAATCCTCTTTTGAACATATAGTTCTTTGCACAGATTCCTGTGTGGAATTTGAAAAAGACTTTTTGAATTAATCTACAAACAGCTGCCACTGTAATGCAGTCCTAAATAAAGTGCAATCGACATATTTTAGTCCATATTTAAGCAAAACCTATCACTAATGTCAATGGAAGTTTTGCCTGAGTTAGACCTGAAGATTTCATTTAAATGCACAATGAATCACTATTGACAATTCTAGATCATTACAACTTTAATTTACAGGTATAATTCCATCTGTTTCTTCTTTGAAATTTCCTCATGTCTATTCTTGCTTTTAATGAAAAGTTACTGTAGTTACCAGAGAGTGTTATAAAACACTAAGAATAAAAACTATCTTATAATCTAAGATTATTCTTACCAGATTAAAATATTTTACATGCATACTTTATATGTGCATAACATGGTTTTCAAATGAGCTTATTTTCTATTTTCCATTCCAAACCTTATAGAACTGGTATATAAAAGAGCTTGAGTTTAAAGAAGAATTTTCTTCTTCAAGTTATTGGATTTTATCCATCATTTCTTTAGGGCCAGGGCCAGGGCCCGAAAGAAGTGTGGCAGCATAAAGGTAAACTGGCCTACTCTTAAGCACTTGGTCTCTAGGGAAGAATCTGTATCCCAAAATCTGGTGCCTAGGCTCCTGCTACAATGATTGTTGAGATACCTCAGAAATGTAGTGTTAGAAGATCAGCACACTGACTGCTGCTTAGAGCTGGCTAAAAAGAAACACAAAGTGCAGAAGTGCATCCAAAAAACTGTCCACAACTTAAAACTTTTAAAGCTATTGCCAGCAGATACATCTGGATGCTTAAGATGCAAACACTTAAGGAAAGGAGTCTGCATTTCTTATTTGAAAGGCTCACAGTTTTCTTTTAAAATGTGTTAAGGAGGAACAAAAATATTTCACGAAATATTTCAAAATATATCAAAAGTCTGAGGGACAGTTCCTTGGACGGTGTATATTGTCATAATTCTAAAAAAACTTATAAAAGCTGTTATAATTACCATAAATGACAACTAGCTTCAGGATCTCTCCTTGCTAAGCCAAATAAAAGACTCTTAAGAGTTTATTGGTTCATCAGTATTAACATCCCTCTACGAGTGAATAAAAAGGGGAGTAACATATGCATCCCAGTAAAGGACTTAGGCACCAAAAGAGGATGTAGGTAGACGGTAGGCACTGAAGCATGAAACTGTGATTAAAGTAACTCTCTGTTCAAAGCCTGCTGAATCCCTGAAACCCATCCTGTCATTCCAGCTGGCACCTGCCACTCTACTTGTCTCTCAGCACAACTGGGCTCCCTATAGATCAAACCCTGCCTTCCCAGAAGGACACAATCCAGCAATCCTGTTCAGAGCATACCCTGGCATACACCTACACTCAAAGCACACTACTTAGCTTCTCAAGAAAAGAAAAGGTACCAGCCATTTCTGTCCAACAATTAGAATTTTCACCGAGGAATCAGAATATAAATTCACTGACTCTCACCAGGCTGGGGAAGGTTCACACTCACAGAGTTCATGAATTAGGAAAACCTAGAAAACCAAGCTGCACGCTAGTATCGGGGAACAGAAGGGTCCCCCACACCTCTCCTGAAACTGCAAAAATTGAATGCAAGAGTGATGAGCCAGAGGAGATAAAAGTAATGGACGGAATATGAGTCTGTGGCATATTGGCTACAGCACGCTCTTCAGATGGAAACCTGTGACTCTCTTCCTTCTCCCAGAACTATTTCTGTTGTCAGCTTACTTCAAATGCATAAACAGTTTTGAGAGCAGACACTAGAAACAAGAATTCATCTCCCAGCAGAAAAATCCACCCCTAGACATGTGCCTGACTGCTCTCTTGTCTTCCACGGCTTATGCTACTTTGGTTAGAAACGGCCACTTCATCACAGGGCAATCTCTTTCATCATTAGATGTACACCAGTGATGAGCAGCAGTGCAACGAGGACTCAGACAACCATGTAGGGCTCATTAAGAATCCTGATTAATTACCCAAGAGCCACTCCGCTATAAGGAATCACAGAGCAGAGACTCCAGTAGAACTGATGTACACGAACGTCCTTCTGCATAGCTGAGACAAAGGTAAGACAGAATTAGTCAAATCAGATGATAACTGTTATTCAAAGCAGCCTTTTCAGGTGGTTCTCACAGAGCGACTCATTTGCTCTCCCTGAAGACAAGGCGACAACAGTATGGACTTGGAGAGGTAACTGGGATCTAGCTGACTGGGGAACACACTAGTTTCTGTTTAAACTTTTGATTTCTCTTTGATTGCACCACTGTTTAGTACCTCCTGAAACAAAACACGGCTTAAGACTCAAATCTTTGATGCTGTTTATTTTGAGTCAATGAAAAAGCAAACACCACAATCCACTGAATGGCCATTATATTTATAGTGAAAAAAATAGGGTAAATGTTTATAGGTACCAAAGCTAGCCTTCCCCAGGAAAATGTTATTCAATTATATTTGAAAATGTGTGCTCAAAAATTGATTACCAAAATGAGCACTGCCCAGGACCTAGGCTACTAAGTCATGTGTGAGAATCTGGTATGGAAACTACTGAGATATGCACATGTAATTTTTCATTCTCTGGCTGCTCTTTCCAAATGTATGATTTTATTATCATTCAAGATAACCTAAGTCCACAGTGCCACCACAAAGCATGGTTCTATCTTCTGCCTCACCCCACATGTACGCTTCTGCCATCCTTTCAAGCCAGCACAGACTTTCTATGACCTGTCGGATCAGCTGGCTAACCTGCATAAAAAATCATCTGTTTCAGCCACATCAGACCTCTGCTGTGGCTGCACAAGGGCTTGCACTGTCAAAGCAGATGGTATGGAAACATATGTACGACGAGAGACTGCTGCCTTCAGAAGCAGCACAGACTTAAATGGGTAAAAATTGACCACAAAACCACACCCTGAGGAAAGGCAAGCACATAATGTCAACAACCACACGTGCTGGGGACATGCCTGGTGACTGAGCTGAAGCTGTTTGCTCACAAATGAAGAGCTGTGTTATTGTCTTCCTGGTGGGATCCTGATAAAAGCGAAGAACAAGAAAAGTCTCAGCTTTAATTTTTGGTCTGTGGAAACACCAAGCAAACAATAACCAGGTAATGGAAATACAGTTACAGCAATATGAGTAATGTACGGGCATGGTTGCAATCACTGAGCTGTTATGCGACATCTGACTGACCACTAGTCCCTAAAGCCAGCCTTCTGAACAGTTCCAGCCTCTTTTGAGGCAGAGTCCTCTAGCAGGTTTGGCACTTCCATGGACATGATATAACGGACGTGTTTGTTTTACTGTAAGACCTATATCCCATGTTTTGCATTCTTCCACCCCCTCCCCATAATCTAAGCGTATGTCCTTAACAGAAAAAATAATAATGGTTATTTTTACAGGTTTTCATTCATACGTTTGTCTTTGGTTTTCATAAAGAAAAGTTTACATCGTACACTGCTTTGTGTCCTCACAACACCGGGGAGTATTTCACAGTCCAGTATTAATCAATATATATAATACATGTGTGTGTGAAAGCCTCTGCAGTTAACCGCCTAAGACTGCCTCAAAGAGAGCAAAAGCTATACAAGCCATTTTATTTGGCTGGCAAATAAAAATGTATTATCAATAAATAGATAAACAAACTCTTTCTCCCTACAATAGGCAACATAGTGCTGCATGGGAAACATGAACTATCTATGCAACAGTGCTGCACAACACTAAACAGCCTGTCAATCATTACTGGTAAGGACAGCATGACACTACCCTAGACAGTTTCTAATAAAGTCTACCACAAACAGTCTTGAAATGGTCTCTTAGCAACAGTCAGTGAAATATCTGGTAATTTTTTAAATTAACATGCAGAAGATACATATTTCATGTTTAACCTCAAAAAGTAAATAATACTGTGAATCAAAATAACAGATACAAAAAGTTAAAAAAAATCTTAAATTCATAATCTACGGTAAAACAAAACTCTCCATGGACTGATGAAATCAAATATACGTGGTCCTGAGCTTTTCTTATTTAAATTCCCAAGTATATAATGCACAATAATACATAAACTACTTTTTTTTTTTTTTTTTTTAAAGAAGACTATTGTGCTTGGGTGCATAAGCTGCCCACTGAATACTAGATACGTCAAGATGAAACTTCAAATACAAGCATGCTCATTATAGACCTGTTTGCAATTTCATCAAAAAGAGGGCAATGACTAACCCCAAAAGCAGAACATGAGGCTACCCTGGTCATTTGTTTCATCTGTAATGGAAATTTCCTTAGTTAGAAATTCTGGCCTACTGAAAAGAGTGGGCTATAGCACAAAGAAAGAGAATATGGAACAAAGATTTTGTCACCACGGATGCACCAACTTTTAACTGCTAAACCCTTAATAGCTTGCTTCACTAGAGAGCAAAAGTAAATCTAAAAAAGAGGATTACCTGGGCGGAACTGCTTCACCACAACAAAGCACTGCCGAGAAGTATTAAAGATCAGGATTGACACACTAAGGGAGAAGATAAAAAACAAAGATCAATGCTTTATGAAGGATTAATGCAGCACTATTAAACTTACATCTTGTGAATTTTATTTTAACTACATAAATACATAGGAGATTTATTACTAAAGCCACAGTGCAACAAGATACTTGTCCAAAATCCATCAAGAGTAATAGGCAATCGGCCATGTTGCCAAAGTCTAAGAGAACTCATCTAAAATTGAGTCACTTTTTTCTCTTTCCATGCAAACAAAGTAATCCAACAATCAATTCCTTTGCCCCAAAAGAAAAAAAATCCACACCAACTCTATGGACATGGACAGTAATAAAATGAAAAAAACCGTTAAAATAAAAATATTTTCTTCCCTCATACCAGTTTCAGATTAGGACAGTCAAACTCTTAGGCACAATCTAGTCCCAATCGCAACCAGAGACTTCCTTGTGCATAAGCACAGAGCATCTCCTATTCATGGCCAACTCCTGAGCTTGAGCCTTAAAACAGACACTATCCAAGTCTAAATCTGTACACATTCATATTAGAAGCAGTTTTACCTGCTATCACATCTTGTGGCTTAAAAATCACATTTTAATCTTTCTCCCATCCCCCTGGCTGTTTGAGAGGCATGTCATAGGAAAACCTGACAGTAGTCAAAGATGCTCAAAAACCGCAGAGTTCTCATTTTCCCCACTCTCTCTTTCAGTTAAATTATTCCTCGATTTTACTTGGTTAAAAAAAAAAAAAAAAGGCTGAAAAAAGTCTGTCTCCTAGGCTGGCATCCTATAAAAACCCACAAAACAAGCGTAGATCATGCTTATTACCACGGTAGCATTCTCTCATTTGTTATGCCTCACTGTATGCAGTCGGAAAGTTCATTCATTATTCTATGAATTCTACAACAGATTAGACTAACAATCGCATATTTGCAGAGTTCAGTCAAACTCTCAACTTTCTTTGTAAGAGAGATGTATATTTATTTTCACTATTTGATTTAATTATAAAGTCTCACAGGCTGCCAGAGAAACTGCTATTTGATGATTATTAAAAATAATATTAATGTTTATTGTAATATATAAAGACCAAAACAGAAGGGAGAAGTCCAGATGTTAACATTTATATTCATAGTTGCTATTCTCAAAGACCCATACTGCATACTAACAGCTTCCTGCCCCAGGAGATATCATTTGAAGGCAATTTTAAAGCAAAGGTTTTAGCCTTCAGAGATATTGGAGGTGAATATTCATTCTATTTACATATACAGAGGTTCTTTCTGATGAGTAGAGTATCTGGGAGTTGCAGTGTGGGTTGTGAGCTCAAATTAAATCAGAGCCTAAAATGTGTTTCAGGTTACTTAAGTATTAATCTTTGATCCTTTTCAATTTTTTTTTCTATATGTAACTGTTGCGTTCCCCAAAGTGGTAACGTCTGAGGGCAGACAAAGCACTAAAAATAAGGTGAAAAGGAATTACTGCTACTGAATTTTTTTTATTATTATTTTAAATTTAACTGTAGATAATAAATAAAATACCTGAAATCAGAGATAGCAGCAGTTGAAAGCTAAAGTTACAGGGATTGGCAGCAACTTCCTGAAGGACACACATGCCTTTCACCTTTCTTTATGCCTGTCGCTCCAGGCCTAGTCTTTCCTTTGGCTTGCCTTCTTCAGCATGTCTCATTAAATAACTCATACCAACTCATTAAAAATGTCTCAGCTATTAGACATTATTTTTTCCTAGGAGTCAATCACTTGAGATTCGTATGGAACAGATGGGAAAATTAAAAACAATCTGTCAGAATTAAGGAACAAGATCAAATTAAGCTGGAAAGGAGTAGCAGCAAGTTATTACAATTGTCTGCTTCTCACACCATCTTGAGATGAGAGGGTACAGAAATGACACAAATCTGTGGAACTTTCTATTTAATTTCTTCTAATTTTCTGAGAGACTGGCAAACAATTTTGAGCATAAATTTACATTTTTTAACAAGGGACAACACGCACGTTCTAATACTTCCTATCAGAACTGGAGAGTCACAGAGAAGAAACTTCAAATTTAAACCCTCTTAAGATGAGTGTTAGGCTACAAATGCAATGTGGTATTTTTTTATTCTGCAAAAAAACAGAGGAGCATGAAATATTTTCATAGGTGATGAGATTTATAACTTGTAAAAACCCTCCAAGACTGCATTGATTACAGGTATTTCAATATTGGAGTAATCTAGGGCAAGACTGCTCAATTAGATCTCAGTGTAGGATCCCCTGAGTCACTGCTTTCAATGGGGTTCCTTATTGCTGCAACAGCCCAAATATGTGGGTTCAGTTGTTTGATCTGGCCTATGAGATAAGGACAGCATACTGCAAGTCTTTGTCTTCTAGAGTATTAAATCATCATGTAAAAGATTTATTACACATTTTTTCAAGATTACTATTTTCACAGACTTTACAGACCGTCGAACCTGATTATCTACTGTAAAGGCAGAGTTGCCAATGCATCCTTCAATAGTAACATACCACAGAATATTACATATGTATTTGATGTTTCAAGGTGATGTAAAAATATTACAATGAATCATATTTTAAAGAATTATACATATACACACATTAAGGTGATCAATAAAAAGTAAAAATATAAGATAAACAATTAAAACATTCACAGTGAATATTGGGAATGTCTCTGGAAGTAAAAGATATAGAAGATCAACCTAGCCCAAGTTAGACATTATCAGAATAATTACACAGAACCACTGAAAAGAAAAAAAAAAAAAAAAGTAGACTTTCCCAAAAAGGTACGAATCCTGGACAAGAATTTAATCTGACATTGACATCAAGCCTCCTAACCTAACAATAGCATTCATGCACACATGTCTCAAAGAAGTGCATAGGGCTGATTTCTTGTTGTTTTTTACAGAGGAAAACTCGCTCTGATGAAACAGGATGATGCTGGCCCAAAACTTGCCTTCGCACCTTAAAAACAAGCTACAACATGTCTGCATAAATGAAACACTACCCCAATTTAGACCTGCCAACCTTATCTTTCTGGGTGGTAGACTGCTACTTCCACCATAATCCACCACTGATTATCTATCTTTGCCTGCTATTCCTCCAACATCTGGCAAATAGGAAAACAGAAGGAACAGGTCACTCATGTAAATGCAATACCACTAAGCTACAGACTTGCACCTGGGACTCACGGAGCGCACAGCACAACCCTTGCACACAGCTACCACTTTCAGCACTTGCCACTGTTGAGGGCTTCCTAGCTCTGCAGGCAGGAGGTGGCCAGGGAGAAAACGCTTCAATACGTGCTCTATGTGTCATTCAGTAGTTACAATTTGCTTCTGCAAAAAACCCTGGGACTACAACAAAAGAAAACATATTAGGAGATGATACGGGCTGGAACCGAATCTTCCAGGGACAATGGAGATCACAGGCCTGCTCTGCCTTCAGCCCAACCCCTCCCTCAGCTTCCTCCTGAAGTTGTATACACACAATAAATCACCACTCCAATTATGGAAGACTTTTTCCCCAAGGAAAGCCAGGATGTAAGCAGGTTACTGTGCATTAATGTAGGATACCATTCTGTCTTTCTATAAATATATAAACAATTAGGGCAGCTTTGAACGGTTTTAAGGAAGAATCATGCCTAAAATGTCAGTAAGACATCTACAAAGACCAGCTAGCCTGTACTTGAGCTTTTACTGTATACTCAGGTTTCCGGTTAAAGTGTGCCTGGTCTTGGTATTCGACATTTTCTTAAAGAGACACCAAAAAGATGACTTTCTAATGCTTTTTAAGTACTATTCAGTCAAAGATCTCACATAATTATTAATCATTTAGACTCAACAAAAAAATACTCCAAAAACCTGACTGAAATAGGCTGGTATTAGGCTTCTACAATGGAAGTAAGGTTCCCTAAGATGTGTAGGTCACAGGGTAGAAATTACATACACCTGACCCACGGCCATCTACAACACGGGAATCTAGAATCTTAATTCCTCTCTCAGCTTTAAGACTCACATTAAAAGAGAAGATATTCACCTGAATTCATCCTTCATAGACCAAAATATCTTTTAAAAAGTTTAGAAAATAACTAACTAAAATGAAAACTGACATCCTGTTAAAAAGTTTGCATTTATATAGAGGACAAAGTTAATTCTTTTGAAGTATCTTCTAGCAGTTAAATCAGCTTTGCCAAAGCTACAAGAATTCATGCTTCTAAAGCTGCAATACTCCAAGGAGCTTTCTTGCTTTGTTTGTTTTTTTTCTCTGAGGTTTTGGTTGTTCGTAAGTTTTTATTTGTTTGTTTTTGTCTTTTTGGGTAGAAACAGAATTTCACCTTGTAGTCACTGGCTTGGTAATCTTCTGTCTTGATGATTTGTCAGTTGTTGACCTCGGCTACAGTTAATCCACAAGCAACTGCTAACACTTACTAATTGCTTTTCATGAGACAGAAACAAACTTTAAAAATCCTGTAATAAATAAAGGTTAACTTGGCCTTTCATTACTCCTAGATATGACCTTAATGCATATTTTACAAACGTGTGGTTGCAAAAAACACATTGCAGTACAGTAATAGCAAAGAAAAGAACAAGATTCTCTTGTGTTTCTGTGAATGAAATAAGACTCTCAAGGCTGGAGACAAGGCTTTTCAAAGATAATCTTGTACTAATACTATAGTATGCTAAGTAATTGATGAGGTAATAAGGGCAAAGAAACTGACCTTTCTTTAATCATTGTAAGAGCAACGCAGTATCTTCTTGTGTAGATGTCTAGCAAAAGTACGTGTATGTCATACACACAAACTCTGATCAGAATGGAATAATAGAAGATAAAGCACCTAAAAAGGCTGCCCCCACTTTCAAAGCCAGGACTTTCCAGTTGTTAACCTCAACCACTTCCATCTACCCTTACAGGCTAAGAATTATTTCATTATTAGTTGAAAGTCTGTAATATTCTTCGTGCTGCTTACAAATGATAATCTCAGCTCCACAGTGGAGGCTCTTGGAAGTAATGTTATTTGATTAAAACAAAAAACAACCCTCCCTCCCCCCGCTGTCAGAACATGCGGTTGGTTGTTCAGCCACCGTTCTCAGAGACGAGGATGGAAACAGAACGGAAGATTCCAAAACAATAAAAACAAAGACGACGTGCAGGAATAAAACAAAGTAATTGCTTTAGGTAGTCGCCTTGATTCTCAGAAGATATTTGCTATTAAAAATCCCCTTGATGCAATCAGAAGAAAATAACCCAATCTCGTGTGCAACCACAGAAATATTGACAACGCTAAATTTATCTCAGCTGAAGAGCATGTGGATATAAAACATATCCATAATATTTTTGCCTATATGGCTAAAAAAGGAGCAAACGGCAAGACTAATGAATCGATCTAGAAGGAAAGTTAATAAGAGACAAATAAACCATTTAGTTGTGCTACAATTATTTTAACTTCAAAGTATAAATTTGCTCTACTTCTTCAAGTTATAGGAATTTAGCTTTCTTTGTTCAGTGTTGGAAACTTGATGTTCCATGTTGGTTTACCAACCACGTCAAGAGCGTCATTCCATTTAGTTTTTTAAAATATTACCTCTGAGAAGCACCCCAGATCAGGATAAAAGCAAGATAGCTAACAAGCATCTTTTTCTTGTTCAAATCAGAAATGGCTACACTTTCAGTTTTAAAGCAAATAAAAAAACCCACAAACTTGTTTGACCTAATAATCAAAAATAAATCTTCTAGGGTATTCACACGTTAACGGGACGCAGTTCATCCTCAGTTATTCCAAAACTATTTTTGTGACCTTGAGAAGGAAAGAAGTAGAATCCCCCTGTGTTACTTCTCTATTCAAATTAACCTTTCACTTCTTCATAGTTGGACATGCCCTGGAAAACTTATATTATGGCATCTATAAGCGTTATCTTTTCCCTTTTATCAGAGAAGTACCTAGTATCTTAAGCCCTTCATTTTCAGAACAGACATGCAATAAAGTTGCACCCTTTGATAATTCTGCAGTGCAATTCCTTTAGTTTCCCAGAGCTTTTAACCATAAGGCAGATAGTCGTTAGATTAAATGTGTGTGCTTGCAAAATCTTTATTGGTTCATTTAAGTCTTCCTTCAAAGCATTTTACATTTTTCAAAGGCCAACACCAATCCAATTGGCTGCTTAAAATGCAGCCTATTACAAAAGCAAAGCTATAAGCTCCTGACAAAAACATTCAGCCTTTCATACTAATCACAGATAAAGTGGATTTGGCAAAAGATAATTAGAGACCTCTAAAAGACTACTGTGTTCTGATGAAATTTGAATGATCTTCCAATACAGTTTAAATACATTTAATATTAAGTAAAACCAGAATAAAGTGGTGAGACCTGTGTGTTTAAGAAAAATAAACACTACTTTGGAAAAAATTAAAAGGAAGATTAATTTCAGTAAACTGAACTGCAGCAGGAAGTTGTTCATGACACCATAAAGCAGGAAGCATATGTTTGGTTAATCATCAGACTAGTGGAAGAATGAATTAAGAAGTGTTAACAAATCCATATATGTGCACTTTTAAAACATAAACTCTATCTACTTTTAAGGCACTAATTTGTACCTAATTGCTTAATCAATCCATCAAAGAATAAGATGCAGCAGAACTTTTGGGGAATAAAGAATCCTCCCAGTACCCTATTTTCATATAACAAAGAAAAAAAAATACAAAGTAAATTCAACTGCAAAATTAATGAGACATCAAAGCAGGTTGCTCTCAATAACATTCTTTAAGTGTCATATCTTGGCCCGTATCCCAGGATACCCTTGGAAATGACACACTGAATCTCAATGGAATTCTTTTAACAAAATATTTTAATAACTAAAGACAGGTTTTATTCTAATTTATTTGATTTGATTTGATTTAAGTAAAACTTGTGGGCCAGTACATGCAACAGATGTCGAGAGTCTGACGGGCTTCTGTTCCAACTCTTAATTATTTGTGAAATTGCTGTTTATAAATGCTAGCACATAACAACAACAATAAATAACCTACCTAAACGGCAGCAGTATGACTGCGTTCTGAAATGGCAAAAGTCAAATTCAAGGGCAGCTCACAAAATAAAAAAACTTGAGTTTTCTGCACTAGCTAAAGTAAAACACAAACCAGCAACTTTGTTTCATATGCAACAAGAATCAGATATAAAATATATAACAGTCAATCTCTTCTCAGGTATAAGCATACAGTCTCACCACAATTAATGAGAAGCACAGATTGAGAAATAGTCACTGTTAATCACATTTTACCTAATTTGCCCATTTCTAAAATACTGGATTCAAAAATCTCTTCCTAAGAGATTTTCAGCTAAAATTACAAAATGCATACACTCAGCTCATAGAACATTTCCTAGCTTTCATAAGCTTACCCCTACCAATCCTAAAAGCTGACCAGGACTATGCTAATGTCTCTAGACCATGTTAGCTTTTGGCACCCCTTGCAGACAAAACATGTTTAATGCAAAACCACCTGGAAGCAAGGGGATTGTGTTCAGCGACCATAAGAGAGTAACATGTCTACTCATTTTGCATAGTACTGAAAATACTGAAAACTGAAACTCCTAAAGTTGTAAAAATTAGATCGTATAATCTGGCCCACATAAACCTGTACTTAGAACATTATGACTAATCAAAACACCTATGCACATGCTTAACTTTAAGCATTTTTATGGATTCAGTTCTTAACATTAGGCCAACGTCTAACTTTTCCAACGAAGTGAAGCCCTGAAGAGAAAATTTTATTGATGTTTTACCCACATTCAGTGATACAGCTGAGAGAGCTGGTATGCTATATGGTGTTTTAATGGCAGATACTTACAAACTGGGAATCAGAATCTGAAAACACAGCTCTTGATTTTGCGTTTTTCTCTTCTGATAACTTCAGTGTCAAATACATTTATTTTTGCCTCATTGCTATGATATTATATAGATCAGATCTTAAGTTAACAACATAATCAAATAATAAGCCATTTAAAAGACAGTAAACATGCCTGCAGAATTCCTAGCACATAAGCAGATGCTCTGACAAGCCTCAGCTTAAGCAAAAAAATATAGGAATCAGGCATTAAGTGCATTTTATTTGCAAATACGATATGCAAACAAATCATGTAATTACTAGGTTGAAAGGAAACTAACAGGTTACTAAGTTTGTTCTTTCCAATAGCAGATATTCCGAGAGCAACCTTGATAAACAGATTCCTTGTCTAGACTTGAGTATTTTCAGTAATAGCCGTTACAGAACATGCCTCCATAGACTAAGACCCTCTTGATAGAAGTGGTTTCTTAGTGTTCACTTTGAAGCATACTTTCTGTACGAGACCACTACTTCTTGATCTGTCATTGACGACTAATGAAATTAAATTATTCCTGTCTGCTTTATAACATTCCTTTACATTTTTGTGATAAGTCATAGTTTCTTTCTCTTCAGTTGTGTTATCCTTTGCATGAACATGCCCAGCCATCATCAGCCTTTTCTCTCAGCTATTATTTCCTTACACTTTTTATCATTTTCATTGTTTGCTGAACTACACCCAGTTTATTTTAAACAGGGCATTATCTTCTGCACTATCTCTGAAGACAATCATGAAAATTCCACACCACTGACACCCTGAAGGAAACGTTACAAAGAAAGACAAGGTTTACAGCACAACAGCATATCACTGTACATAAAAGGCACATGCCACCCAAGAAAGATAGTTTACCTATGAAGATGTCAAAAAAGCAGTATTTTATCCATTTGAAATCTACTGTGATAATTCTTACACAAAGAGAGCATCTGAGCTATATTTCACGGTGTCTTATAATACACTAGGACATAAACCAGAAAAATACATACAGGATTAAATTTCCATAAAGCCCAAACGATCTGGCATATGAAATAGGAGAAGGAATTTAATCCACTCCTATAATGTGGTCAGGGCACATGACTTCCACCCGGTCTCCATAGCTGCCTGCTCCAGCCCTTGGGCCAGAATAGCAGCGCTAGCTCCTCTGTGCCACTTGCGTAGCTCCCGCAACTCATCCTCCGGCCCGCTCTCATGACGAGAAGGGGATGCGGCAGCCTCGCGGCGCAGCTGTCCCGCCGGCAGCGTTCCTCGCTCGCCCCGCCGCAGCCACGCTGCCCAAACACAGCGACACCCAGCAGCCAGCCCTTTCGCACAGGTAAATTCATAGCACGTAAAGACAAATTGAGTAAGGTCATTTTTCCAAGCTAAGTTATATTAATTTTAACACGTTTCAATAACATTCTTCCTGCATATGATAACAACGTTCGTACCTGGAGGAGACAACATACTGTAGTGAAGATTTCCTTGAACACCTACCTGCACACTCCCTCCTAATGGAAAACCATAATTTTTTGTTTTCTTTGTAATATATAGACTATAAAGGCTAAAACAAACAGTTCAATTAAAATAAGAATGAATGTTTTAGATGTGAAGTATATTACTCTGTTAATTCAAAAAGAAACTTAGTTTATAAGACCAGAATATCATTTTCCTCCTTTTTCTACAGAGATAAGAAAAGGCTTTTTAATTTTTTTTCCAATCAAGATTCTTAACTCAGGAACTATTAGCCAGACACTGTGACGTGTGCCTTTGACATATTTTTTGTTGTTCAAGACACAGTACAACGGGGGTAGAAGAACAGGCATCGTTGTAAGGGTTCTGGTCCAAATGCCTTTTCCTTATCACAATTATTTTCAGGGTTACAAGAAACTCACGTAGCAATCTTGTATGCGATTCAGTCTCAATGTTTAACTTTAAAATGTGTGCTTTACACTAAATTTTTCATACTTTTAAATACAAAAGTAGTCATAATTTTGCTTAATTTCCATTCACAACACAATTTGAAAGCTGTCCTTTTACTTGTCAACTAGCAAACTGTACAGTTATGTTCCTGTTCTCAAACATTATTACTTGAAGCACAAGAGCAGGCACATGACTGTACGCTGACCTTCATCTGTTCCCAAATTATGTCTTTTAAAAGCCTTGAATCTGTTTAAGGAGAGTTGCTGAAACCTGAAACGAACTAGGCCTATTGCTTTATAAAGTAGATGAATGTAAAACTTAAGTATTATATTTCAAGCTCTTACTGTACTAAATATAGCAAAATTAGAATAAGGGAGAATATAACTGGAGCGTGAGTCTTGTTTTAGAGGACAATCTTTTGTTACAGGCATGGATTATTAGCTTGTAATACCTGGTATGTTTCTACTTCTGGTGGAAAATCACTACAAATTTGTAAAAGAAAAATGTTCTCCTGGTCAGGTTTTTTATTTTTAATAACAGTGATCTTTAAAAAAAACCAACCAAACAAAAACACATCCACACAACAACCAAGATCTCTACTTAGTTCTGACAGGACCAAATATAAGCCGCGTCTTGAAATATATTGCATTTAAGTTTTCATCTCTTGCACTCCAGTTTATTTTTGTGAGCATATGTTTAGTAATAAGCAAACAAATGGCTGAGTATTCAGAGGAAAAGTAAACTCATTTACAAACAAAAGCACTACATAAAGTAACTGCAGAAAGCATCTTTTGCTGTGTGTTACTACCAAAAACAGCAGGCACAGAATTATACACTTAGGAGAAACACCTCAATAAACTTTTTAAATAACTACAATTGAAATGGGATAATACAGGATTATTACTTTTCTTCTTTCATTTTTAGTAATCTTCAGTGTGATTTCTAAAGATGTAATAAATGAGCTCCGACAGCATTCACCTGTATGTTCTTCAAAGCAACATTAACTTGAATGCAACCCTGCAGGACCAGAACAATAGGAAATGTACTATTTTCAGATAGGTAAAAAGCAACATTAACTTGAATGCAACCCTGCAGGACCAGAACAATAGGAAATGTACTATTTTCAGATAGGTAAAAAGCAACATTAACTTGAATGCAACCCTGCAGGACCAGAACAATAGGAAATGTACTATTTTCAGATAGGTAAGTGGCCTGCAAGTTGACAGATTTCTTGAAAAGTTCATAGGTTTTTGACAATTGTCTGATAGGAACTGTAAGATTCATTAGGTGTATTTAATCTGCTGATAAAACAGAAACACTCAGGTTGGAAGGGTCTTCTGGAAATCATGTGATCCAGCCTCCTGCTCAAGGCAGGGCAAACTTCAAAGTTTTATCTGGTTTCTCAGGACCTTCTCCAGTCAAGTTTTGACTTTCCCCAAGGATGTTGTTCCTCAGCCTCTTCGGGCAAACTGCTCCAGGGCTTAACTACTCTCTGTGGGTATGTCTTCTTGTGCTGGAGAGACAGCCTTCTTTCTATCACAGTGTAAACCCAAATATGGTAGGAAATGCTGCTTTTTCTGTCTGTACTGATACTCAGCTGATTTTTGGCGACAGAGGTTTTGTAGGTCTGCCTTTGTAACAGTTTATTGTGTGAGCTGGTAATGATTTTGAAAAAAAAAAAAATAATAATAATAATTTTTCAACATGGAGAGATTGAGAGTAAGTAATTATTTGTTCAGCATAAATTACAAACTAAATAAAGCAGAGGTGATTCCAGGACTGTTATCCTAGTTCTGAATGCTCTTGAGCTTAAGAAAACTCAGGACTTGCACGCTGAAGCTTACTTTGCTTAACCCTTCATCTGCTCAGTAGGTCTGTATCAGTAACTAAGAAAAGAAAGTCTCATATAATTTGTGCTACTTCACCTGTGTCAGCGTTATGTCAGCGTTTGATTGGTTAAAACGTTCTGTGTTGAGTCCTACTGCAATACACTGTCGTATTTTAAAAGAAGGCGACTCACACCTAAGGTGACTACTGCAGTCTTTATGTTTTTGTCTTTGTACTATTTAATCAGCTGTTGATCTGAACAGTTGAAAAGGATAAATTTACACAAAAATAATTTGATCTCTCCTCTGAATATTCTCCTGTGTCAAGTCTATATTCTGATAAAAATCTCCTGAATTTTGGCTTATGCTGACTTCATTCTGAATGAGAAGAAACACAGATGCCCCAAAGGAACCAAGCATACAAGTTCTAAGTTTATACTTTACTTCACTGCTATATAGCAATGAAGTCTGCTTTAAGCACGTGCTTACCTGTGCCACTGAAAGAGAACGTCACATTAAGACAGGCAATAGGCTCAGTGTCTGTTGTTATATAAAGACTCGCACAATGATGTTTTTGTATTAAATATCATTAAACTCATTATACATACAAGCCACATGTAAATATATAATACATACATACATGTACTTTACAGATCTGGCATGCCAATGTACATGTTCAATTTAAGTAAGCAGCCTGAGCTGAAAAAATTCTAGGCATTTTGCAGCTCTACAGCATTTTCAGAAATAAAATACATTTTGAATACTTCCGAAAAAGGGGTCTTCATTATGGAACACATCTACCCGAAGATGATAGTTATTTCCTAACTTTATGCACTAGGAAATCCTGACTAACAGGACATGTATACCAGAAGCCCCTACTCTTCACGAGTATTATTTTATGCTTCATTAAGGGTAACAAACCTCTAAGGGCCCTCTAACTGTGAAGTCCTCTTTACTGTTCAGCAGCTGGACCACTGGCTTAAATAATGTGGTATGTGATCCTATATGAACACATTATAACATGTTTACTTTAATATCTTACTGTCTTTTAAACATTACAGCTCTGAAAAAGGAAAAAAACTACATGCCACTGTGTGCAAAATTATGATTTTGGTTTAAGTGTATAAGAACTACTTAGAATACTGAAAAGAAAAAAACTACTATTTCAATTATAATCTTTGTGTATGTGTTTGTTTAATGTTCTGGAACATATGTGAACAGTTTTCAAAATATTAATGGTGAAATTAGTTTTTTACAGAATAAAATACAATAACTATAGCACAAATAGAAAATTTAGACCAGAATGAAGCACAATTATTTGGTGGCACACAACCAGAGGTCATCAGACAATTACACAGAGGCAACAGCTCACCAGGAAAAGCTTAGCCATGTAACTAGCCTCACAACTGTCCTACTAAAACACAAATGTGGGGCTTTAATGCATTATAAAGATTTTGAACCTGACTAGTCTATATGGCAATAATTGGCTTCACATTTACAAATAGAATTTATGCAAAAATATGTTTTTTCTACACAGAAGGCTCAAGTTATTCCTTCGGTTTCAGAAGTTGCAATGAATTTACTTGTGAAAGAGCGTTGTACATTCTACAGTTCAACAGTAGTCACTAGTAAGTTAGGATGGCAGCTGTTGTACATCTGAAGCTAACAAATGTTATGTGACCAGAGATGACTGGCACGACATGTGGCTGTAGTCTTTTTATACAGTTATGTTCTCAACTATTTTAAAAATGTCCACCAAAGTCCTTCAGAAATACTGTTCCCAAGAAGTTCATGGAAAACTGATCCTTTAATATTTACCCTACTCAGCTGCATATGCTAACAATGATAACCCGAAGTTTAAACAAAAATAAAATAATTTATTATTTCGGAAGTCACGTTCTTCTCTGCACTATGACTTGAGGCTGGATTCACTTCCTTGAAAATACAGGGCGTGTACTGCATTTCCAACAATCAATTATCATTTCAGCCTTTTTATCTCTGATCATAAATCTAGGCACATGCCCATACGGATAGACAAAGTGCAAAGACAAAACTGTCTTCAAGGCAAATTTCAAAAGCAAGTGTGAACTTCCATATTAAAATATCACTCCTTTCTTGGTCCTTATTCTCAAATATTACAAGCATCTTCAATCAGTCTAATATTTTCCTAGTCTCCTTGGAACTTTTACCTTCATAATCTTTATATTGATAAAAAAAAGTCGCCATCACTTCATGTTAATCTCAGGTACCTACACATGAGAACATTCACTATAAGGATTTAAAGGGTTCTGACAGAGAAAAAATTCCAAAGTGCAATTGATTTTACCAACTTATTTCACACACAAGAATACCTCTCTAAACACAACTGCGGTTAGAAGTCATAACTTTTTGCCATTAGTACGTTGCTTCATTGTTTTACATTTAATAGACTTAGAAAAGCTTCCCTAGGAGAAAAAGTTGTTACCTTTGCTTTTATCTTTATTTTTCAGTTAACTAAATTTTCAGTGACTAGATTAAGACTTAACGTATTCAAAACAGACAATTAGTATTTAATAAATCTGAGACTAGGTCTATTTCACATATTCCCTATTTGTTATTATTTTGTATCAACTGATCTTTGAAGTCAGGAGTTACTGCTTTTCTTCCCTGATAAGATAAATACAACTTGAAAGATCGAGTAAAGTCACCAGCCATCCATTTCTTCCTGTGTGCTTAGGAGAAGGTTTTAGTGTACAGAACAAACGGCAGAAAAGTGCTCAATCATTTTCAAAGTTACTTGAATTAGGGTTTGCCTGAAACACCATCAATATATAGCAGTGATGGGAGCAAAAAAGTTAGTGTAACACTAGGATTTGCTCAAACCTAAAACAAGAGTTTTTACCTTATTCCAAATAATTGCATGTGACAAAATCAAACAGGATGGCCAAAACTGCTTGTTAGCAGTCTTTACATTAGGACGTTATCTGCCACAGTACATTCAGTTGAGAGAAGTACGGTCACATACTTAGGTCTAGACCATTTAACAGCATAAATAAGTCTCAGTATGTGGGGGTCAGCGTCCTTCTCTCGGGTATTCACAGCCAAAGAAGAAAATTCCATATAATCCAAACTTTTAGTTCCACCTTCTATATAACCATGAAAATGTGCTAAAATTCTAGTATCTCAGAAGGCAGACAAAAATGACAAAAATACTCAAACAAACCATGAACAGATATTAAAATTTCTCCTAATTCTATCCAAAATAGTTGAGTTGCATTTTCAAGCATTACACAAGAAGTGAGACTTTAAGAGTAGCTTGGAGGACAGGGAAGAGGCTCAGCACAGTAGGATTTGGCCTATTAAAGAGAACAGGAAATGAAATACAACACAGAGGCAAAAGAAAATAACGTGATTCCATCTGTTACCTGTCATGCGTCCTCATAAAGTCCCAGAGCTTCTTAGTGCCATTCTGGGGAGAGAAAAAAAAAAAAAAAATGCATCAATGGAATTAACTCCAAGTGAAAACTGACTGAAATGAAATTAAATTAACATTTTAACAAGAATTTCTTGCAAAACTTGGTATAGCTGGTTTTATTTATGAGATCATTATCCTGGATTTTGATGATAAGTATTATAGAAGTTGAGAGGAGATCATGAGGAGACATGAGGAGATCAAAAGCTTAGATCCACAACATCACACTGACAGCTAGAGCAAGACTCACGTAGACTTTGGAGCCAATTCTCGCCACAGCAACAACTTCAAAACCCTCATCTAATCATTCAGGTGCTAGGAAGCTATAGGTAAGTTTTCACCAGTAAAATAATACAAGGATGCAAATTCTTCCGTGGTGCCTGCCCAGGAATGTTGTCATCACAGCAAGACAGAACAGCTCAGCATTTACCTCCTATCCAAACCCATTCGGGATCCAGGAACAAGACATCCTTCCCTCTAACCCCCTAAAAGACCCAAAATTGCAGTTTTGTCCATGATACGTCTAACACAAAGTGACAGCATTCCATTCAAAGTAAGACAGCCTCCCCAGCTGCTTTTCGGGAGGCGGTTCACAACCCTGCTTGTGGTGGTGGTTTCTATTTTTTATACACTAGCCTTAATTTACAGCACTCACCCAAGAACTAGGAGACATAAAATGAATTACTTTCTCAAGTCTGAGAGGGTTCAAGCCCACCTAATAGATGCATTGCACGATTTAGGCTCCAGTCTCCAGCACCACGGCAAAAACCCCCCAGCAAGTAATCTCCTGTTGGTTTTGAGCTCTCAAAAAACAGGTAGGCATAGAATTGCTGAACATGTTTGCAATAGATTTATGTCTCTGTTTGGATATCTTATAGACAGCGATTCCCAGTAGCTGCTGTGCTACTGTTCACGCTGCTACTCATAAGTCATCTTGGACCAATTTCTGTCCTTTGCTACCTTAAAAAGAATTAAACTTACTGTAGCACAGTTGAAACTGATCCATGAAAACACATGCTTTTTCCACAACTATGAAGACTGTGCACATATTTGCTTACAGGTATATTCTATGTTCTACAATCATATATGTGAACACATACATAGCAGTTAACAGAGATACGTATATAATGCTGTATCATACTTTTTTGAACTGTGTCAATATTTTTCAGCTGAAGTACGACTCAGAGATTTTTCTCCAAGGTCAGTTTGAAGTCTATATAAGAAATCAGCGTTCAGTCAAAGGAAACTCTTTTTGTTGCTACTTTTCTCTTATTTGTAAGGCAAAAATAGACCTGCTGAAGACCTAGATATCTAAAATATGCCTAACGTGAAGAGCAGTAGCAGCTATCTATCTATTATAAAATGTCCTTACATGGATGATCAAACCCTGAGCAACTGGTTAATGAGCAGGTAAATGTGAGCAATGAAAGAAGAATTGAGTTCAGTTGGTGGGTAAAGGTGCCAACCAATATAGACAAGCCCCTTCAGCTCTATTACAGATGTCATGGCTACCAAGTACACAACAGCTGGTGGGGATTAGATAACAAGCACTCTGGTTCAGAGATTAAGCTCCTGAGCTTTATGAGTTTACCAAGCTTTTTGGAAGAGTGACTGTTTGCTTGCTAGCTGGGTTTTCCTTCATTCCCACAGCTCTAATTATAAACAGTTGTTCACCTCAAGAGAAACTCTAGTCTACTCTTCCATCAGTGTCTGCACATAACTTCTGTTAGCACTGACAGGAATCACATGCGTGGATCAGAAGGAGAAGCCATGTCATTGTTTAAAGGCAACATTATGTTGAAAGAGAAATAAAGACAGCAAATTCTCAGTGTGAACTGAAATATTAAAGCCCTTGTTCATCAAGCTGAGTGTATATCCAATCTGTTCCACCTGGTGAGAGATACAGAAACAGCTTTGAAAGTACTGGGACACTGCATATACTTGCAACACTTGAACTTAATAGTATAGACCAATGTTGTGTAACCAGATAAATTTAAGGCACTAACTGTACAAGGTCCTCTCAATCCTTTTGTAGGTTTATTTCTACCTAAAAGGCTTGTATTTGTGGGATTTTCTCTTGTTTGCAGATTTCTGTGCAATTTGTTATTTGACATGAGTGGTTTGGGAAACTCTGGACTAGAGATAATGTCTTTTATATGTACCACCATATTAGTTCTCCAGCTTCAACCTTCCCCTGCCCCAAATGGTGTAAGACAGGCTCCCATCCTTTTCCCCTTTGCAGTGTCAACTGCAAAGCTGCATGGAGAAGACAGAAAAAAGGCCCAAATTAATGCTATCCCAGGATTAATTTAAGCAATTAATCCTGTGATACTGCTTCCTATGGTATGATCCTGGTAATAATCCTCCTGGCCCTTTCTTCCCGACATCATTCTGCAAATTATAGAACCGGACTGCCATGAAGCACTTACGAAAAAATTTCAAATAGCCAAGGAAAATTATACCCTGGAGAACAAACTTCATCCAGATGGGATCCATCAGATCTGAATGCCCTCTTCTCATGGATGAACCCCATTAACATTAACCGACTCTACCTCACAGACATGCACACGGTCTTTAACAGAAAATAAAGGAAGAAATAAGTTTCTGCATTAAAAAAAGAAATTAACTGGGAAATAATACTGTATTTTCTAAGAGGCTGGAGAGCACATAAAGCACTTTCTCTAGAACACAGTTTTATTTTTGATTAAAGACCCCGATTCAAAACCAGCCACAGGCTAAATTAATTTGAATCTATCCATTCATGATGGTGGCTATCATCATACGCTCTGACTGGAAAACGGTGTTAAGCTATTTTCTGGCAATATTTGAATAAAAATTCATTTCATATGATCAGCTTGCACCTGTCCAAATAAATAAATCAATAAACAAATGAAACATTCCAACATCTCATTGTTTACAGTGGCAGAAACTCAAATGAGCACCATTCATGCCCTATTGTCCAAGTCAAATGTAATTTGAACCCAACCGTATGGAGTTGAGTTTCTATTGTACCCAATGCGTGGTTCTTTCCTAACAGACTAGTATGAAGGTTGCTAATTATTAATAGCATGTAAACAGTTGCCAATGGTTCTTATGCTGCTTTACATACTTTACAGAACATTAATTCTGACCAGTTTCCAACCAACTATGTCAAGCTGTACGTAATATCTCTATATTCTCTATAAGATTAAAAAAAATTGCAGAAACTGATCAAGATTCATGCTTTTAAAAGCCAAGCAGCCATGACTACTTGTTAAATTAAACTGTTCCCTTCCATATATCCTGGCTTTTGCTTTGATAATGCTCTGCTATCATCACAACTACAGATAGTTGCAAAGAATTAAAAGGTAGAAATGATCAAAGTTGCTCCCAAAAACCAGAAGAATCTTTGTGAAATAAAAACCATCTCAAGCCCTTAACCTCCTTCACTTTGATTATTTATAAACTTGTTTATTTATAAACTAGTCCATTTTCCAACGTCTAAGGAATGATCAAAGTATCTTTCAATGAAGTGAGAGAAGTAACAGTAATAGATTGCTGTGAGGTCTGAACATTCATGATAGCAAGAAGAAAGGAGTGTATTATTACATTTGAAACAGATTTAAACAATTATCCTTCACATAGGAAACGCTTCCTGTGATGTTTTACAAAGATAAATATGTCAACAGTATTTTATATTAGTTTTTGTCTGTTTAAACTGGCAGTCCTGGTACACCAACAACACTGTGTATCATAATTTTGATTTGGTAAATCTTTAATCACAAAGTAATCACACTTCAGTTCTGTGCTCAGTGATCAGGTTCTGTCATGTTGCAATGCTGAATTAGTGCATATAGTATATGTAAATTAATAAAGCTGTATTCCAGGAGAGCCAGCATGTGAGACAACTTGGTTTCATATTACACAGAAGACAGATTACTTATATAAGCACAAATTGCATAAGAAAGCCACACCAGGTCAGATGAAATATCCATCTTGCCCAATATCACGTCTCTAATGGTGGATGCATAAAGGGAATTTTAAGACTAGAGGAAGCATACAGCAATGCTTCCCCAGAATGCTCTTCCAGCCTTTGAGAAAAAGCAGTTGAAGGACATCAAAAGACAAGGTAGCTTCCAAATTAAACTCAGTCCTTTCTTTCCCTCCCTTGGAAAAGCAAGGGCAAAAGACCATTTCTACACTCTCTGAATGTGCCGCATTAGTATGTCACAAATCCTGCTCATCTGGTCTACAAGACTGACTTAATTCTGGCACTGACCATTTCTGACTTTGTCGAAACTACAACAGTATGCTACATGCTTCAGAGTCTACACAAGAACTTGATCCTTTTCAGTTCAAATGATTACAGGACAACTGTCCGCTGCAAAGAGCCTTCTGCTAAGCCAGTGTTTGCCAGTGGATGCAACTTCAGCAGGTGTGACTCCTACAAGCAGAGAGCTCTTTATGATGCAATCCATATCCGATCTCCACATTCTCAGTCCTCCCTCCATCCTTGAAATCATCTTCTCGTACTCTCCCTGCACCGGCACATTGCCACAGCCACAGGCAGGACCCTGTTCATACCATTTATTATAGGCAAATTGGACTCCTCCGCAGACGGTAATCAGAATACTTCCCAGTTCTTGTTCCAAACTACACTCTTTCTGTCTCTTGCTAAAAAGGTTGAAGACTCACTCCACTTGGAATATAGCTATCCTCTCCTTTCCTCCACCAGCTTAGGCAATATAGTGTCTAAACGATGTGGCCAAACAGCTGTCAGAATACCTAAGCAAAGGCTAACCATTTTTAGTAGGACCATTTCAGAGATGGCAGTCAGCATCTACAGATTATTCCCAGATGGCTGCCCTTACTGGAGAAAGTCAAGAGGACTTAGCTCAGTCTAGCGAACAAAGAAGGTAAACAGGGCTGGCTATACTAATACAGTGAATGTTTTGTTAAACAACAAACAAGCTATGACTCCATGGCCTTAACACTCTTGTTAGTCTCCATGGCTGTTCCCTTTGCTGAGCATTTCCTTCTCCCGTTATCACACCAGGTACCTACGTTAACATCCCTTTAGGTGTGCTACTGCAAAGTTTGGTTCCAGGCCTTATATTAGCACTGCATCCCATTCCTGCCTGCCCCAGCCAGTGCTTCAGAGTTCTATCCCACCACATTGTCTTAGTGTTCCCTTTTAAGCCAGGCCTCCTCTTCACCGAAGTAGGGAACCTTGAAACGTTCACTGGCACTCCGATCCTATGGTGATACTGGCCATGTTCCACATGTGAGAAATCCTGGATATGCTCCAAGACAAGTCACCTGGGAGTTCCCCTCTACTCTTCACTAGGGGCAGCTTGAATGTCTTCCTCCCTCTTCTCCCTGAGGGCAGCACCACTACATGGTCTACCTCCTGAGAAGCTCTTGAACCAGCTTATACTCGAGATAAGGAAGCATTTTAAGGGATTTCTATGAGAATATTCTTGTACCTGTTATACTAACATGTTTTCAGTTTACTCTTAAGAATATATGTGGTAATTATCAAACAACTGTTAAAATGAGGATGTCTAAACTAAATCCTCAACATGCAGCTTTACAGTGACAGGCTTCTTGTAGTAGTTACTCTACTGCAAGTTCAGACCATTCACCAAACCAAAAGTTATATTAGAATTGCCCTGATTTAAATGACAGTCAGGCTTGTTTTAATGAACTCTGGACGGACAACACGCGATTGAAACAGAAAATATACTTACCCAAACTCCACATAAAGCTTTGCCCATTTCATTTGCCCTTATTTAAAGTATTTACCCATCAGAGAAACTACTGAAGGAACTGGCCAATTATATCTCCCATATTTATCCACAGAAAACTGCAGCTTGAACAAAGGTTCCAAGTACTTTCCAGTCACGCCAATATCTTCTCATTAAAAGGGGTTCATACCCTGTATTACAGATTTTTGAGGCGACTGATAAGATGGTAAGCAGACAGATCACTTAAGATGCTGGAGGACTCTGAAATGTGTACCTATGTCCAAAACAAGCAAATCAACTTCACATATGTCACTAAAAAAGAAAAAAAAAATCTTTCCATGACAATGATTAACCTCTTATTGTTTACATTACAGGAGAGAAAACAAGGGGATTGGCGACCCATTGTGATAGGCACTAAACATATGTAGTGGGAACAGTTCCTGCTCAGTGATCTTACAATTCAGTTAGAACCCAGACAAAAGTCGGTGTAAACAAACAGAGGCAGTTAAGGAAGAAAGGCAAATACATTATGGTATAGATAAGCTACATGCACAAGTTATGAGGGTTAAAATGACAAACACCAGTAACGATCCTCTGGCCTCTACCAGTTGGACTGGATTTAGAGCAGTCATCCAAGAAATAAATGTTCCATGTTTGTGAAAAACCCTGAAGTTGATGTAATTTTAGCATAAAAATAACTCTGTCCTCACTGCTCCATTTGCTCTGTTTCCACAGTTCTAAGACACAAAGGCAATTAATGTCCTTCATGCAAATGGATTATGACCGTTCATCATGCAATAAAATAGTAACGCTATGGCAAATAACGGTCTTAAGCCAGAGTCTGCAGTGCCAAGCCTGTGTGCAGTCCCTGTTTAATGATTTACATGTAACAAAGCAGTAAAATTCCCTAGGGGGATAATCAGATGTTGCTTTTTTAAGGTATGACAGTATTGTTTTTCTTTAAAAACAAGTGTATAAATTGTTTTTCTACTGCAGTCATTTCCCAGTTCAACCCATCTTCTATAAATCTATCTAGACTGTTTAATATTACTGTGCACAGCAAAGCCTCTTTCTATTTGGAAATTCACTACATATTCTCTTGTTGAAGTACTCTACGTGCTGCCCAGACCTGCATGGCATAGAAACACCAAACTCAGCATTTTAGTAGATGGGTTTTCTTCACGATAATCCACATGATCAGTACAGCTGGGGAACCTAAGTAACAAACTCGCAAGACAGACAAAAATCTGCACCGAGCCAGCTTTGCAGCCTCCAGTCACCCTTATTTTCTTAAACTGGCTTTACTTTGATGCTTTTCAATCATACCCACTTTCTATGATCAATAAAAGCGGCCAAGAGGCAAATTAGCAATAGCAGCACATTAGTAATTCAGTGCTTTTTGGTTTGTAAAATATATGCTCCTATGATGGGAAAATACACCCTGAAGTAGATGTGCATTAGCTGCTGCTTCTCTTCCAGTCACAGTTCTTGGTTTAAACAGAGCGGACTTCCCCTGTAATAAATCTAGTGAGGATATGTGAGATACTGGATGCTACAAGCTAAGCCCTCAGTCCTCTGTAAATGAATTCTTCCCCCTCTACAGAAGTGTTCCTATCAGTTGAAATTTTCTTGTAAAATTTCTTTTTTTCAGCTTAATGGAATCAGATGTCACATCTAGAGCAATTTTCAGTGGAAACATATGAGGATACATAATCTAATACAGCCCGTTTCTTGCCAACTTAATTATCAATACACTAGAATTTTTGTTACATACAGACAATACATTAGTGTTTTCAAGTCACAACGATGTGCCTGCAGAAGCTGTATTTCCAGGTCAATCTCAAGACCCAATACTTTATGCTTTTCACCATCATATCATAAAACTATTGTTCGAAGTACCTCGCACTTTCTGAATCATTTTCATAGTATTTTCAGCACTATGCCACATAAAAATTATGTAAATAATAACAACAAACCGGCAACGTAGTTGTCAAAAAAAATTCATCCACCTTATGGTTTGGATTTTTTTTGTTAAAAAAATAAAGCATTAGCAGTCAACATGATCTTGCGAAATCTGTATAAACAACAGAATTTATACGGGGAAAGACAGCTAAAGCAAGTTTGGACTTGTAAAGGTTTCCAAATGAAAATACTTGTTCCATATGCTTTAAAAGTTTCATTGCTTCCCATCAAATACCTTTTTTTGACTAATAAGTTGGGAGGAGAGGGCTGGGTTTCTAAGCATCTATCTTTTTTATTCATAGAAACTAGAGAGCTGCCATGCTGTATCTAAAAATCTTCATCCACAAATAGTGCAAAGGAAAAGTAAGAAATTCAAGAACAAATCATATTCAACTTTTTCATCTGAAAAAGAACTATTCTGAATGGAAAACTGTTTAAAGTGTTTAAATTTTTAAAGTAATTACTTATCACAGTTTTTGCCTACTTTAAAGGTTTGATTTGTGATAAGCAGGAAGAAAGCTGTCTTCGCTTTATGTAATTATGTATTTTGTAGCATTATGTATCTTTCAAAATGGAAGGAAGTACTTTTAGCTGGCATAAAAACATGCAACTCCAAAAAACCAGTAAAATTGTTTTAATTTACACAAGTTCAGTGGATGACCCTCTTTTTTCCCCTTCTGCAGACACGTATCAATATTAGCAAACTGTCTTACGCTTGCCTATCATATTAAATAACTACTGATTTAAGTTAGAAGGATTTCTGTGAAACTCACTCAGTCTGAGGGTACAGCTCCGTAACTGTGTAAAACGATCTAAATTCAGGCTGCTCTCCTTTCTACCCAAACTGCACATCTCTGCTCTGACCCCCTCACCCATCAGCGGCATTTGTGTAACAACAATGCAGTGAGCTGGTTCAGGGAACTGGCAAAAAATGTGCCTACAAAAAAAAGGGATTAAAAATTTCATTTTTAGTAGCTAACATCAATGTTACAGTGCTATGCATACAACAAGTTCTCACCAATGACTATTAAACAGAATAGCTGTGGTCTAGCCAAATTTATTCCAAGAGTACAGAAATTCATCTGATAAGGAGTACTTAAGACACATCCACATAAAAAAGCCTAAATTACAATTTTAGCCCACACCCACTAATTCACTCCATCAGACTGCACATGCTGGAGTAAATGAAGCCTCATCTTCAAAAGCAATTTGCAGAATTACTTGCTGATGTTGAAGAACTACTTCAAAAGTTTAAGTGTTATGGAATTTTACTGTTTTTTAAACAAGCCACTGTTTAAGCTCAAGAGGAAAGAGGAGTTGTTTGTTTTTTTTAAACAAAGGTTGTAGGATTTCATTATTAAACTATCCAGAATGTTTAGTTTAAAAGCATCGTGATTATGAATAATGGTGCTTCGCAGTTTTTAATCTTACCCATATTCAAATATTTCAGTTAAAAAAGACTGTTTTTAGTGCCTCTGAGGAATCTGCATCCAAAAATACAGACTGGTGACTCTTCAACGACCTGCAAAAATGAATTTTATGTCCAAAACTCAAAAACTACTGTTGCTAACTGGCTTTCATTGACAATAACTTTGCAAGTAAAACTAAGTCTAGCAAGGTTCATGGGGACAACTCATCCTACTCATTAGCACGCCAGCTCAAGATGACACAGCAGCTTTAGGCAATGCAAATCTGCTGTGCTCTGTGCTACCCGCTTTACATATAAAGATCCTGAATGAGAGATTAAAGGTGCTCAGCTCTGTGTGACAGCAGAGTCTTTGAGGCATGGACTTGATTTCCCATCTGAAATTAGCTAGGAGACATTGAGTTACTTCTTGAAGAAGTCATAATACATATCAGTACAGACCACACCAGGGATACCTAAAGAGACATAAAACCTAAGGTCACAGGCTATAATTTTTACAACCCATATCAATTTTCTCTTCAAAGTGAGGGTTATTCTGGTAGGAGTTTGCAACGAAACTGCAAACAGATGGTTGTGCCAATAGAGTTTACTGTTCAAAGGTGCAAGTTTTTCACACTTTAGGAGGTAAAATAAACAATGGAGAACACATTAATTTATTCAACTGTTAATGCAATACTGGGCCAAGCCACTTTGTTCATTTTATGTACATCAACTGCCAGAACAATTACAACTAAGATACCTGATGTGTAAGTAAACTTTCTCTTATAATCCTCTGGAAGTTTACTTTTCAGGTCACAGTTTGTTTTTTGTGTGTACTTTTCAACAATGGAGTTGTTGCAGTTTAGTAGTTTAGCTTGGCATTCGACTATCAGTAAGATCACTTACCTTTGAATGAAATTTATAAAACATGAGAATTAAGCATATATGAATACATTAAATTAAGTCAAATCTCCGTTCCATCTCTGTTTTTCTGCTTCTCATGTACCTCATCATTAAGAGCAACTGCATATACATATCAGATGTGCTTTATTCACAGCAAAACATAGTAGCATACTGAAATCTATGCTATAAAGAATAAGGATATGGTGCTTGCAATAAGAAACATGATATGCACAGAGGTCGTATTTATGACTCTTCTCACTAACTTCATTTTACTACCAGATCAGCATACAATTTAAGATCATAACTTGAGATACAGATGGGGCTCTTCTAGTGCTAAGTTAACTCCAATAAATTCTATCAAAAGTAAACAATTGCTAACAGGCAGAGATTTCAAAAACAAGCTGCTATTAGCATATTTAATATAAATGACAACATTTAAATCAAGTGTTAAACTGCTCTGTTACTCCTATCTAACAGGCAGAGATTTCAAAAACAAGCTGCTATTAGCATATTTAATATAAATGACAACATTTAAATCAAGTGTTAAACTGCTCTGTTACTCCTATGTTACTGCTCTGTTATTCCTATCATATTATTGAGTTTGGCTGCATATATTTTCAAAACTTTCACTAAATTGTGTTTTCCCTCAAAACTCTGTAACAACCTTTCTTATTTTGCAAGGAAAAAAGGAATATACACCTTCCAGATTTCAAAAAACTCCAATCACTACTTTTTCTTAGTGATAGTGAAATACAAAATCTGAAACTTTGACTAGACTTAGTTAAGAACTATCTTTCTAATTTACAAAGAAAGATGATTTAACAGTGGTGATCTCATTTGCAAATTGTGCATTTAGTTGATACAACAGCAAAGTATTTTTCTGTAAATAAGCACTGCTCTTTAAAACAAACATATTACACATCTCACACAGCCAGCTTATGCATACTTGCTGAAAAACCACACAGGTCGTTCAACTGGTATTTGCAGACTCTTTTCCCTATACTTTTTCTGATAATTGTTAAAGAAAAAACTCATACGATTTGCAATAACTGACAATTTGCAAAATTATGTATCAAAGAGACAAAGGAAAAACTCCCTTTTTTGCCATAACGTATGGTCAATCTGATCTAAATCAGCACTGCCATCAAAATAGTATCACCCTCTCTTCTCTTGCTTTCTGCACGGTCTCTTGTGTACAAACAGCACAAACATTTCTGCAACCACACATGGAGCCACAGTAACAATGTAATCTGGTTAAAATAACCTCAGCACGAGAGGTTCTCCAACCTTACCCCTGGTGCCATCGCATCAATGTAGGTACCACACAAGAGACCGGGCAGCATGGAGATAAAGACAAGTTGCTGGAACTGGAAGGAGGCAGAACTGTTTCTTTCAATGGCATTGCTGGCATATGCTGGTTTAACATTGGCAAAAAGCTATAGCCTCAGTTAAAACCTAGCGAAGTGGCTGAGTGATGTTATCTTTTTTTTTTTCCTTCCAGGATAAGTGTGAATTGTAACTGTAATTTCATAGCTTACATTCTACAATCCTGATCTGGCAAATAATTAAGGACATGCTTGATTTTTTTTTTTTTTTAGTTCAACAGGATTGATACACATATCTTCGAATTCTGAGGCTCAGAAGCCAGAAGTAATTGAGACAACTGTCCTAGGAAAAATCGTGATCAGAAAGTGCAACATTTTGTTTTCTCAGTTCCATACCAGGACAAGCAACAGTGATAACCAGGCACATAAACATTAAAAGTACATCCCCATAGAGCAGGAACATGAAATATTTGATACGTTTTTTGCATACATTATACATCCAATGAACATTAAGGTAAATGAAAAATAAAATTTCTTAAACAGCCTAAGAGGCTGAGAAACATAGATTCAATTTTCCAAAATTACTTAAGTATTAAGGAATATAGAATACTTCTTGAAAATAATTAAACTAACTCTCCCATTTTTTCCCTATAGAAAGAGAAAGTTAAGTTCTGTCAAAAGTCTTGCCAGATTCAGAACAGCATTTCTGCTCAAGAACGTGCAGATGTCATCATCAGCAAGAGTTGAGTGTTTATGGCACTCTCTGGTGCTACAGAAGGCACATCTGCTGGCTCCAGATCAGAGATTAAATGCCAAGGAATTACCCTAACCAGGTGGCTACTGCGAATTCTTAAGTGTTTCTTGTTTCATTTCTTCTTCTAAAACTGTCCTGCTTTATATACATTCTCACATATTCATTGAGTTAGACACCAAAAACACACAAAAAAAACCCCAAAAAACAAAGCAACAACAGCAGCAAAAAGGACTTTGTAGTTCGCTAATAAAGACATGAATGGGGGGAGCAATTTATAATAATAACTCATACGAAGTAAAACATCTGCTAAAAGAGAGATTTCAGAAAGCACTCTAACATTCCATAAACTTCTCTTTTAAGGCACTCACTTCAAAGATGGAATATCTGCATTTAAAGACTTCACTCTGAACTTCCATTATTTCAGGCAAATGGTAGAATTCATGAATGAAGGTTAAATATCTTTATCAAATTCCACCGCAGAATATGACATTTTTCAAAATTGTGATATATCTCCTAGGATGACAAAGCTATTTCTGCTCTGCTATCCGATGGAGCCTGATACTTAGTGAAACTCAATGATTGATTCCTCCAAGTTTCTTCTGAAAAATGGCACTTATGCACCTAAGTCACTAAAGACTTTTCCAAGTTACTCCATTTTACTGAAACACAAGTAAACTATACAAAAAAGAAGCTTTGTTTAAAAATTTTAAAGAGACCAAAAGAATGAAAAATATCTCTGGGGAACTTCTCTCTTAATCTTTTCTAGTCCATTGGCAGCTGACTCCTTTTGACTGAGATAAAGGGCCTACCTGGGGAGTTTCCGACTAGTGATAACCAGCAATGGACTGGTAGAGGAAGTAATTTTGCACTTGACATAATACAACAAGACCAATTGCATCTGTGGTAGGATATCTTCAGAACAGAGCAAGATTCAATATAAACTACCCATAGCAATTCACTAAGTCTGAAACCACAGAAGGTGATAAATCTCACTTCCTATTCTCAAATGTCTTCCTTTACTCATACTGTACACTCATTAGTAAAAACATTCTTTTAACTCCTTAGAAAAAAGGCTCTCCAGAACGATATGCAGGCTCTCTCCAGAATGGAAGAGATATTCCACTGACTTCACTGGGATTCAGGGCTCTCACCACATCTGAGCAAGCACAGCAGGGAAAGAAGCAGACATGAGCATAGTCAGTGGAAGGAAAAAATGAATCTTAAAATCATCAGTCCCAAGGCAACCAGTACGCCTACAAGCATAATTTCTCCTTTGCTACCCTAGGTCATGACCCTTATTCAAAAGAGGAAGGAAAGAAACTGTCCTTTCATCATTAATTTCACTATGCCATTCAGGAAAACAACACTGAGAACATCATAAAACCACAGTTTAAGTTGCCACTAGTATTTCAGCCAAATGTTAATCACTACCATCAATTGTCTAATATTTCTCATTACCTCTTTAGTCATTCTAACAAATTCCACTGCAACTTACACATGGGCTGATTACAATTTTCTCCAGCTGACAAACAGGCAGCAGAAAAAGAACCTCTCCCTCTTCTGCCACAGTAGTGGACCATTCCATTTTCAGGACAGCTGCATTCAAAAGCTATGCAATAGATAAATGTTAGTGCTAGTTTCCAAAACAAAATTCTATTTCCATTACAGACCATTGTCATGTGAAGCAGAACACTGATAAGAAAAAGCCTGTGTCTATTACAAACTGTTGTATTATTAAAAATTGGATTTAAAAAAAGGAATCTGTAATGCATAACTTCTGCCTTAAGTTAGTTGGTTTTGCAAATGCACCTGTAAAACAATAAATAGCCTGGGTCAGATACATACAATGTTTACAAATAACTAACAAATCTATTCATCTACTTGTAACTTACGAAGGACAAAATATTTCTGATGCAGAAGTCAAAGCAATGCAGGAACAATATAGCTCAATGAACTGTACACCTTGCATCACACACAAATCTGGTACACGCCAACAAAGAACCAGCATTAACAAGATTAACCAAGGTTAGCAAGCAGTACTTAGGAGATCCTAAGTTTCAACAAAGTTGGGAACAAAGCCAGGTGCAGCACCGTGGTGTCTCCATGGTGAAATACAAGTAGGGAAGGACGCCTCCTACACACTGAAGTCTCATAGGAACTCAAGGTTACCACTTACTGCAAGTGTTTTTATAGACAAGGTCTAGGGATTTTTAGCATGTCTCTTCATTAATACTGAATACTGTAAGCATGTCAAAACTATTTACTGCTGTTTCTGTTGGCTCCTTCCACAAAATAACAACTCACCTTACCGTCTCTTATCTCTGAGCATGCAACGACAGGAATCCAGCCTATACGTATAAACCTTAAATCTTAGGCAAAGAATGAAGTTTACAAATTTGCTACACAGATTCAGAAGAACGAAGGACTAGCCTTTCACAAGAACTAAAGACAACTACACATCTTTTTTGCAAGGGCAGGATACACTTTTACACTTTTTTAACTAAAAAATATACAAAATGTAACATTGCAGAAAGTTGCTTCTTTTCTCTTTCATCCTTTCCCCAAGGCATACACATTAGGTATGGTTTGTAATATCACTTAGTGCAACACTGGAAGGCATACTCTATAAGGGCTGTAGAAGAATGTACAGACAGAGGGGGAGGAAAACACAGTGTCAGCTTGTTGGTAGACTTCAAACCTACCTATTACATTTCATCTCTTTTTTTAAGAAATACTTCAAAAGTAAATATTCCAACAGTTTTTCCTTTTAATAAAATGATTTCACTGACTAGCTTGTTTTCAGTTGCTGGGTCTGATTAGATATCTACTTCCCCCCCGCCCCAACATAATTCTTACACTAAATCTTGACATTCGTATTACTACTTATACAAATTAATCTTTCTCTATGGAGTGTACCATAATCCTGTAGGGAGGCTCATATGTTCCAGTGATTCTTGAAAGAGTCCAGCCAAGAGGTTTTAAACTCCTAGACAGATCAAAGAGAAAACAACCACACAAAAAGAAACAGGGCTGTCCCGACTGACAGGTGAACCATCTATCTTTGAACAAAGATGCCTTACAGAAACACAATCAGGTGTCATATTTGGAAGAACTATCCAGTAAAGTACTATAGTAGTCACTTCTGTACTAAGGATTATTGACCCTGGTTTCACTGAATAGGTGGCCAACGCTTTCATATTATTCTTTAACTTATCTGAGCGTGACAAATCAGACAAGGTACTGATCAAGTTTTAGCCTGTACAAAGCTGCAGCACTACGAAATGTTGTTCTAAAGAACAACGCAAACTTTGCAGACAAAATAAGCCAGTAACCATGTAAAACTATAAACAATTCAGTTTGGAGACATGGCTCAATTCCTTAAAGCATCGCTGACAGGCTGTTCTGCTAAAAACTACCTAGAGAAACTGCCTATTTATGTCCCATATTTTAAAGTGTCAGAAATCTTACAATACTGAAAGCAGAGTACTAAGCACAGACACAGATATAAAAATCTAGGATGGACTTGTCAAAAAACTTGACAGCCAACTCATCTTCTAATACTGCTGCTTCAAGTTCAACATACTTAAGTCACCAAACAATAATAAACATCTATACTAAAGCCAAAACAAAGCTGAATGAAGCTAGCAGCTATACTTTATTTCATCAGTTCAGAATAAGAACATATACAAGAGCTGTAGAGGTTCAGATCATAAATATGTTTTAAAATTATTTACAACGTTGTACTCTACGCAAATTTATCTGTTTCCCCTGTTTTCGCCACATGTTGACTTAAGCTGAGTTTGTCAGAATGTGTAATTTCTGGTCAAATAGCAGACTGCAATCACAGCAATTCAGTGTTTACTTTCTAAGTAAAAAATCTGTTAGTCAAATTGCTTGGGAATTTGCCTAATTTAGGATGAAGTAGAAACAATGTGAGTGAAATCCTGGCCTCACCAACACAAGCACCAAAAACATCATTGCTTTCAACACAGTTAGCATTTCAAAAGTGTATACAAATATATACTAAAGAGCATGAGATATGGCCTTTTATAATCTGGAACCTTTTTATGCAGCAAAACATAATGTTACTTCCATTACAAGTTCACAAATATCATTTGGTAATTGTTGCTCAATGATAAAAATAACAAACAAAAATGAACTGTATTTCAGGTTTGAGTTTCAGTAAGAGACAGTTAGCAGAGAGGTTCACAGAAACTTTTAAAAACCTTTACTCATCTTGATGTGATACAGTCAGGAGAAAAATGATGCTCAACTATTACAGCTAACTAAAACATCAGCTAAAATGACAAATTTCACTGATGAGAATTGTTAAAATAATAACACTAAATTATCAAGTTCTAGGCAATGTTGTTTGCATAGTCCGTCTTCCTAGTCTCAATTTTAAATGCACTTGTACATCATGAAAGCCTTTCAGAATCACTAATAATGTTATACTTTTCAGTAACATATACCATTTCCAAGCACAGGATGTGCAAATAATCCAGTAGTTGCAATCATCCTATATCGGTTCTTGGCAAAAACAATTTTCTTCGTTACAAATCAGATCTAGATTCAGAATCATGCATAAGACATAGCTGTTTAACTTCAGAAGGAACTCATGAATTAAAATTGAAACTACATGTAACATTTCTGAAATTTTAAGATGAACTAATGAATAATGTACTGTATGCTTTATTAGGTTGCTGAAGAACTCTTGGTCTTTTAAAACAATTATTTGTATTTGCTTACTAAAAACGCACTCCGATCATATGCAGTCTCACGCATCAGAACAAAAATGTGGCTCAAAACTATAAAGCTCAAATTCTCAGTGAAAAACGTTGTTTTCTATGTGCACTAAATAATTTATTCCAATCAGGAAGAAATCTGCTACACAACTCTAAAAAACACACTGTTCGTTGACTGGGAGGACTGCAGAGGGAAAAGAAAGGGGGGAGAGGAGAAGAAAGCGAGAGGAGCAGGTTTCAGGAGACAGTTTCCTGGGATTACTGTGTAACATACAAATGCACTTTCCAGAGAGGGGACACATACAATATATTTAATATGCTGCACCATAAAAAGAAATAACTATTTTTAAAAAATACATAAGAATTTGAAGCACTGGATATTAAAAATATCAGAGAAACCATCCCTGAATACAGGCAAAAGAAAATTAAAAAGCACAGTAACCACCACATACATTTTCATGCTTGCATATTTTTCCTCCTTACAGAAGGAGGGAAGAAAAATAAAAAAAAAATCATACACATAACAGAGGGTCACAAAAGCTCTGAAAGAGATACTTAACACAGGTTCCTGAGCAGATGACAAGCCATTAGGCTTTCACCTTTAGGCATTTATGAGGATTTGATGTCTCTTTTATGATATCTCCATTTTTTTAATTAAAATCTACAATGTGTTTAACAAGCAATTCTTCCGTCAATCTTTGATGTGTTTTACTTATAAAGCAATGACAGTTTTCAGTTCAGTCTCCTTAAAGTTCCAGAGAAACCATTTTCCACTCACTTGCTTTGAAAGCCATTAAAATAACTTGATGAAGAACAGCAGCAGGGGGCTAACACAAGCCAAGGCTTAGCAACAACCTTTAGATTTTTCTCCTAAGACTTTCTCACAGACCCTCCTCACAAAGATGCTCAGGGCTTTTCATCCTGTCCCTTCTCCCCAGCCTCCCCCAAATATCAGTTGAAAGCGACAGATGCAACTAGCTCCAGGTTTTGCCATTTTCTTAATTTCACTTTTACCTTTCAGTTTGAAAGACTGAATTGAAATCTAATTCCTATAGCAGTGACCAACTCCTCATCATCTTTCCTTTGGAAAATAAATGATAAGCAGAAACATTCAAGTAGCAACTTGGAAACATCTTCTAATCAGTCATCTATTTGGAAGAGAGCACAGGTACAAAGGAATGCACCTGTTCCTTAAAAGCCACATATAACTTGCACTGAATTAGTGACTAATTGATTAGTCATTACATAAAAGTTCTATGTTTTAGTATAGTATTGCTGAAACCTTTGTAATGGCAGTGATCCTGTAACAGATTAAAAATTAAGATATACGCAAAAGAACTACGTAAGCCAACTGCCAAAGAGTCCTTAACCACTTTTTTAGAAGGGCAGCTCCTTGTAACAAAGCCCTTCAGTCATAGTTTCATCCAAATGTAGAAATTAGGATTTCACAGAAAACAAAAATATTAGGATAGCACTTCACCAAATCAGGATCAGTAAAGCATGCTGTTTTTCATCTCTCTCTTGCTGTGTTCACCACCATTTTATCTGTTAATGTATTATTAGGCTAACTTCAAATACAATCTTTGATTACTAATTCTGGGGAACTTTTTGAACTGAGTGACTTCAGTGCTGTCCTGATACCTCAACTGTTGTATTCAAGTGATTCCATTGTGTTCAAAATGTAGCACATAGCATTTTTGCAACACAAACAGCTACTTTTACAAAACAAGGTTATAAGACGCACCTATTCACCCCAGATTCCAGCTACAATTCATTGTTCTTTTAAAAATTAGAGCTACGGTTACAGTACACACGGCTAGGAACAAACAGCGACTGAAGGAGGCCAGGCAGACGTCTCTGCATCCTTAAGGAGAGAGGCAGCACATATGAGAGCTCTGAGGTCAGGAAAGACAGATGGTGGGCATTTCCATTACAGCTAAGTCACCTCTTGTCCTTAGACAGTGGAGCTTTATGTTTTCCAGTTGATGACTTCCACAGTTTGTGTTTCTACTCAATTTTTAGCAAAGCTCGTATTTCCTTTTACAAAACAGGAGAACATATTCTGGAATAACCTCCTGGATGTCTGAGAACAAATCTTACCCACTTTCTCAGAGTCACATCAACCATCATACCCTCCGCATACCCCCTTTCTGCTAAAGTAATATGCTATGAAAGTGTTAATGTGAGGTCTGTTTTTTCAGTGAGGTTTTCTGAAAAAAAAATAAAAAAATAAAAAAGCCAGAAGTCTGTGAACCGACCTACAGTCCTATAAGAAAACATACAAAAAGTTTCTGCAGGCTTTCTGCGGTAATTAAATCACAACTATAGGAAAAGGATCCAGCAAGAACTGAAAACAAAGAAGTTCATGAAGTATAGAAAAACTATTCGAAGGAATAGTTACACTTACGCATAATTTTCAACAAGCACACAATCACATTACAGAATTGGAGAAATGTAAAGGTGTAAAGATCACACAAGATCACTCAGCGCAACTCTTTAAAAGAGGCAGGATCAAATACATGTTACGTGAGTGCTATATAACACACGTCAGATACAGAAAATACGACTGAGCACAATCCACTCAGAGCTGCCAAAGAGGCTGCTCCATCATTCATACTATTCTATCATTCATGCAGCTTTAGCTTTAAAGTAAACACTTGTAATATATTTGTAATAATATTGAAATATTGTTGTACTAGAAGTAAATGACCTATAGTTTGTCACAAATGCTACTGAACAATAACCATTTAATTAAAATCACCACTTGTATCGCTGCCCTATTATTTTTCACGTATTAATGCTTATTTCTCCAGGAGAGTAAACTTTTCCCATATTTTCTATTTTCAGGGAAAGAACATCTCTCACCTTTAGGAGTTTAGCCTCATTTCCCTATAATGTATTCATCACCACTCAGCACATCTGTCCTAGCAAATCCCATTTCCTGTTCTATTCATGAGGCTCAGCAACCTGGAGCTTTAGTGATTGCCGCCACACTTTTCCCATGGCCTTCTCACCTCTCAACCCCCCCACGTACCCCACTCCCATTGTTTATCATCTGTTCTCCCCTGCTGCAAACTGCTGTCAGATGTTCACTTATCCCTAATCTTACTCACTGCCTTTGATATTCTTTCTAATCCAACAACCTGTCAACTGAGGCATCAGCCCATGTCCAGACCAGCTGCTCTGTCACAGGCCGTAAGATTCCCTCTCAGCTCCATGAGGCATTTAAAGGATTTTGACACAGCAACCGCAACGTGAAACAAATAATTAATGCTGTTTTGATCAGCGATCACGGCTTTAGTGTGACATTAGCTGATCGCTAAGAAAAACTGAGCTTTAGTTTGTTTAAACTTTTGTAAACTTTTTTAGTGTATCAAGAAGATTTTGATCAGTGTCTGAAGAAAATTACTATTGGAAACTAAGTAAGTTCTTCGATACAGAAGATTTGCTTTAGTTAAAAATTATGTCAAAAAAGTAATCTGAATGCAAGTCAGACAGGCAGTTAACTTTATACGCCTGCTGTGCAAAAAGTATTTACTTAAGCACCATCAACTCCTATATAAAGTTTTCAGAACACAGGAGCTGACCTTTTATGAGTTATAGCTGAGAATACAAATGCATTTCAAATATGGCTGCAGCCCAGGTAATATAATTTTTTAAAACCCACGTGAATTTTCTGGAATATAATAAAGTATATTTTCATTCCCTATAGATATCAAAAACTATTCTTCTACCCAGACACTTTAGAGAATATTCTCACGTACAGAAAATGTCAAATTTTCATAATATTCAGATTTGCTATAAACACTTAAAATGTTACAGCATTCATCTGCTTTAAAACACACCAAATACACACAATGTCAGAGCTGAAATAATGATTCAGAGAACAGACTTTTTTGTACTAGGGAAAAAAGTATCTGCTATCTAAGCAAACATATGTATTTTGAGCCAAACTGAAAAATAAATACAGCATTTAGTAGCTGAAGCACGTGAACACTAGTTTATTTCTCGGATCTAGCTGCAATTACTACAAAAGTCATAGTGCTAAAAAAGTAAGAAAAAATGCTGTATACATTATGGTAGCCACATTTCACACACAAAAATATAATAAAATCGCAGTGTTGGATATTATAACACGGTTCATTCACTGAGAACTAACCATTTTTCATCCTTAGGGCTTGTCTATATCAGGGCATCAAGAAAATTAGTCTGATGAACTTGAATTCTGCTAGTTAAACTCCATTAAACCCCTATGTGGACACAGTGATTCAGTTTAGTTTACTGCTCCCTTAGGGCATACACTGGAAAGTTAACTTGGATGAAGGCAGGGTATGAATTCAAAGTGCAATCATACTTTGAAAATAGTTTAACATAAACAGAACCAGACTCTTTGTTGTAGAATGAGACGTGGAGTTAATCAGGAAAGTCATGTGTAGACAGGCCCTTGCAGATGAGGCTACTCGAGTGGTATTGTCAAAATCAACGGTTTTCCAAGCTCTTCATTTGCAGACGTGCAAATATCTTCCAGTGAAGCTGCAGACCTTGTGTAGCACATTAAAACCTACTGATAGTTGATCTGCTTTTCTTAGTTGACTCACGTGGACCACCTACAAGTAGTCCAACGGCCATCTATGAGCAAGGGTATCAGAACTTGAAAAATATTAGTTTAAGCTAACTACAGCTTACACACTTCCTCCTAATACTAGCTTTCAACTTCGTGGCTATTTCACAGTAACCATTCAACTCCCCGGCACTCATTTAATGTCACTAATAGCTAGAACATAAGATTTCAGAGCCCACTTATCTAAGTGTAGATATATTTCAGCTCTGTGCAAGGATGGTACAAATCATGATCCACCCAGCCTTACACTTTCCAAAAAGAGATATTTGTTGTCATTAAGTCTGTTGACTTGTTGTATGAGTGATCTAGAAATGTCAAGTGTACTCACTGCCAACTAATTTCCATCTATTTACTTCAAACTACCCTATGTTCTCTTGTTGAAGCATACTGTATATATAAATTAAGACTAATACAGCACAATAGTCACTAAAACAAAGAAGAGTACTGGGGTTCTTTTCAACTACTTCTCTTACCTGCTAATTCTCATTTCTGCCTTTGGTAATTCTTAAAATCTCAAGCTAAAGTAACTTGTACAACTTTCCAAAATTGTGTTCAAGGTATATAGCAGAGCCACAAACAGATATGCTTAGATTCCTTAATTTCTTTTCTTAAACTTGTGCCTTTATTGCAAAGAACACTTCCTCTAGAAGGAAGTATGCATTCCCTCAGGATCTAACTCCCTAATGCTATCATTGCTAAAACTTTGTGTTTCCTTTCTTTCATGCATATATATATTTAAAAAAAAAAAAAATCACATGGCGCTTCAACCATAATTCCCTATTAACATAGCAGCCATATTAGCCAGATCAAAAATATGTCTCTTCAAGCATCCTACCTCTGACAGTGGCCAAGGCGCTTGAGGAAGAATATACTGGCAAGATACTCTCAACTGCCAGCAATTTGCAGCTCAGCTCAGGGACTTCCTAAGCTAGAAGTGGCTCGTTTGTACTTAAAAGTAATATTATATACAACATAATAGATCAGAAAAGCTGAAGAAACTGAAACAAATTTTGCAGAGAAAATACCATCTCCACTTACTGCACTACTCCTTTGAATAAGTGAATTACAAAATAAACGTCTTACTGGGTAGCATATTTCCTATTACCGGAGCCTTCTGAAGAGTCAACAGAAGAGCGTTACTAGTTTGAACAGGTAGCTTAACACTGTTTACTCCCTCAACAGCATCATTTTTAACTGTCAAAATAGAAACGAATGTTTTACGTTCATAAAAAAGTAGATGGAAGTTCCAGAGAATATTTCAGGCAGCTGGGCACATTCATGTTGCTATTACCATATAAAAAATTCTGAATGTAAAATCGGATTGTTCTTAGAACACTGCAGAGCTTTGCTCTTTTCACCTTCAAAGTTCTCATGACATAAGTGATGTAGGCTTTGCCTCTCTTCTGCATGCACACAGTTCGTCGTAGAATTAGTCTAAGAACTCAAGTAGAATTCTTGTCTATTTCTTGTCTAATTATAAAACTTGAAGCTATTACAAGTTAATTCTCTTAACATTGAATGAAAACATAATGCATTAACATGGAATTACAGAGAACATTTTTCACATGTTTAACTTCAAAATGAATGACTCTAAACTTTAAATCAATAGCGAAAAAGTGCTGCTCAGGCCATGGACTACTCTGAACTGTGGAAGCAAAGTGAAGCTCACAAAAGAGTACAAATTTACAGTTACCGATTGTATGCTTAAGTCAATATGCAGAGACAAACTTTTCAAGTTTCTCCCATATCATTGAAATAGATGCCCAGTCACCATTCCACAGATTTTATATATTACCTTATTTACATACATACTGGGGAAAATTAATGACAGCTGCTATTAGTCTAGCAGCAAACTTCTAAAAGAACCTGGGCAGAATGCATGCATGCATTTATATACACTGCAAGGAAGCAGTGGCAAGTACTCCCTTGCCAGAACAACCTTCAAAAACAAAGCTACAGGAGTCTGGGCTAGATCCATAAAGGCTTTGATATGCAGGCTCTGGGCAAAACTTGCTGTAACAGCTTAAGAAGCTATCCCCCCAGCTGATGCTCTGCCTCCTCTTGAAGGATATTGTCCCCAATATAGAGAATATGCAAAAGCACTTCACTTGGTCCTATGCAAAGCTCTGCTGTTTACCTTAAAGTGCTAATGAAGGCGGGGTTGAACAGGAACAGCAGAGAAAGAAGGGGAACAAAAATACTTTCCCTTCTGCTGATCCTCAGCGGTGATAACCACTAGCACCGTGACAGACAGTTGCACACAGTAACATCTTAAGTTACTGCAGCAAAATTCACCCGAGCTCTGACTGTCAAAGCGCCATATTAGGGTCCAAATCCAACACACCGAAGCACAGAAACCCCTGCTCAGCTGCTGATTAAGTCTATGTTGAACCCAGATTCCCATTTCGGTACTTAATCCCGCCCAAAATCCTGACCATGCTGCTCAACAGTTGCTCAGAGCTTATTTCATGCCTTCGTCTCAGCACGACTCTTAAACTTGGTATTTTCTCGTCTATCTAACATATAGTCCAGTGCCTGGCTAACATACACAAAAGAGAGCTGAAGATTTACACACAAATGTGTTTCCCAGCAGTGAGAGCACTCTCTTGTGATGTGGGAAGCAATATTAATTGAAGTAAGGTCTTGCAGCCTGACTCTACCACATCCCAGGGAAATGCCCTAGCCCTTGGGCATAGAGTTAATCTCTCATTAGCCATCCCTCTGGTCTCTTGAATAAATTATTTATGAAAAGCAGAAAAACTTCAATAGAAAAAAGTGAAAAGAGTTCCTGGTAGAGAAGACAATCCTCTAGGAGGTGATATATGTTAAAACAAACAAACAAACAAAAAAGCCACTACTTTAGACAACAAATCAATTTGCACTTTGGGGGCAAGTACACATTAAACCCAGCCAGATGGCTATCCTATATATGAGCTAAATGAATTCTCTTCTTTCTGAATCAGGCAGAAAAAGAATATATAAGCAGGGTTCCTACTGACAAAATGAACAGCATACTCAGCAGGCTACGTAAGGAGCCTTGTCCATCTCTCGCTCTCCTCACCCCTCCCTCGCTTAAAATAAAATATATTTCTTGATTAAAGGCTCCGTTACCAGGAGAGGGTTCGCAGCTAAAAATTCCAAGTGAAACATGAAGTCCATTCTGAGCAGCTCTTAGATGCCTATTTTGAAGAACATAGTTTGAAGCTTTACCTTACCCCTCTGCATTTGCCCATACTAAGTCTGTCTATAGCCTTTTTATTCCAGTGACTCCCTTTACTGGGCTTCTCTTTCTACCTTTGTACTGTACAAAGGCTGCACAAATTACCAGGGATGTGTCTGGAGCCAGGCTTCTCCCCATAACTTGGATGCCTCCATCCACTTATGGTTCAAAGCCCAGAATTCTTTCATAAGGGTGTACACCTACTTTTATTCTTTGTGAGAAATATGCAGAGCTCATTACTTTCATTTAAAAAAAAAAAATGGTCAGAGGAAGAGGAGGGGAAAAACCCTCATATGAAGAGAGCTCATGACCCTCAGTTACAACAGCAGATCCATGGCTGGCATGAATTCCTATAACTTTAGGAGCTCCTAAGAACTATGATAATCATCAGTAACTAAATAGCCAGAAACCTACAGTGTCCTCCTGCTCTTATAGTATTTCTATATATAACCAAATATATCTCCAAAGATATAACAGCTTCAATCCAAAACAGAACTCAAGCGTTTAAAACACAACACAGGCAAACTCAAGCACAAATCTAAAAAGACTATGCTGAAATTTTATCTACCACGAAAATAACCTCCTGGCTTGTACCTACAATTCTGTTCCTTCATGTGTCCACAACGCCTTGTCTGAACATCTAGATGCCCAAGCAAAACATTCAGCTGGCCTAAATACCAATCAACTCTCTAGGCCTACAATTTTGAATGTGTTAAGCGCCTCTGACAAACAGACAGAAAAACAGACCGAAAAACAGCTAGACTCTGGCTCCGCTCTTGCTCTGGTGTGACCACAATCTTTAGAACGCACATCCAAGTATGGGCTTAGAACAGTTTCCTTAGCATTCTGTTTAGATTTAGCTCCTCCTCGCCCTCCCTAGAAAAAAAGCCCACAGATCATCTTGTATCTCACTTAGCAGTAAGAAGAGGGAGGTATGGATAAACATTTAGCATGTACAGTAAGGTAGTTGACCAGACCTGCTGGAAAGCACCAATGCGGTATTGCCAGTTGCAATGCATGAAAATGCATCCATGAAAATGCATGCATACTGGATAAATTTTTAATTTGCCATCCTTTCAAGGATCGCTTCATGCTAACTTGCAGAGCTCTACTGGTCTGCAAATCAGCTAGAGCAGCAGTGATTTACAACTCAGTGGGATGTAGTTTGCATGGATAAGGCTAGACTTGCATGATAAACTGTAATATAAATCACCTATATTTGAACGTATATTTAACTGTTGAAGACCTAACTCTTTCAGCTAGAACCAAAGTTACTTCCAAACAAGTACTGTAATTTTTAGATGAAGTAATTAAGAATCAGTCCTGTAATGTAAGAGTTCATGAACGCTCAGGGATAAATCTTAAAATCATATACTGTTTATAAAAATCCTCTGAGTTTTCTGCTTGTAGAAAAATACAAAAAACAAACTAATGATGTAAAAAAACCTGCATTTCATTTTTATACAACCTTGAACAGAGGAATCTATGCTTATTTTAGGAATACACTTGTTTAAAAATAAATTTCAAAATGACAATCTAAGCCTAAACTATCATTCAACAAAATTATTTTAAATGTAAAAATATGCATCAAAGAGTCTTCTTCAGACTACAATGAGCTACAGGTCACACAACCATAGCGTCACAAAAATACCTGTAAGACCACCTCAAGCCTTCCAACTATGGCACAATGCCACGTACTGTGTTAAGTATCAAAACTAGTTTATAACAAATGTCGTTATTTAAATTTTCCTTATTTCGATTATTCTACTATTCAGAAAGACTTTCAGTAGATTTGGACTCAGTTTAGCAAACAGATGCAGGGAATTTGTGGAAGGGGAAAACTAAATTCACATTAAGATGAAGCACCAATTGGGCACTGAGAAGCAGAACAGTTTATTTTTCCAGGTAGTGAACTAAAAAAAAGACAGTTGTATAAGGGGAAGATCTATCTATTCACCATAAAACTATTAAGATCAAGGGCTAGTTTTAAATCATTTTCAGTTTCAGGTGAGTGGAGGAGTCTTCAAAAATTCTTAAGCAGATCAGGCACCTAACTCCCTTGGATTTTAGGTACCTAACTGTTTAGGTATTTCATGGGGTTTTCAGCAGGCCTAAACACTGCTGAAACAATTAGCCAAATGACTAAAAATATTTAGCATTTCCTTTCGTGAGTAAGTCAGTTTCTAAATGCAAAATGTGTTTTTAATAAACTTGGGGCCTGTCTCCAGGTCAGGTGCTGACAGTTGTGCAGTCATTCAGTTTACGCTCACAGTAGGCTGAACCCAAGCCAGCTTCTGTAGAGACGCCATATAAACTATATTTTACGTGTACATTTTAAGACAGTGCTCTGGCCAAAAGAAACAATCTCTGCCCTCAGTCAGCCCCCAAACACTCATTTCTAGCCACCACATTACCAGCACAAGCACTTCAATTGAATCAGGGACCTTATTGGTCTTTTAACCTTATTTAGGTTAAAACTAACTTCTTTTTCTGGCTAGACTAGATTAAGTTTGATCGGGGCCAGATCCCTGATCCAGCTCACTATGTTGCTGCACAAACACTTGTACAAGAGGAGAGAAAATGAGAGCAAGCAGCAAGACATGCAGAAAGGGCCTGTCTACCTCTTTGGGTGGCGATGCTGGTCTACGTCAATTCACAGCACGTGAACGTACGGCCTGAGCAAACACATCCTTATTTCTTCTTTAACGTACTCACCGTTAAGAGACTTGTATTTAATTAAAAGTAATTTTATAACGATGATTTGTACATTTTAATTGAGCCTTGTTTTCCATGTAAATACAGCATGACTCAAAAATGAAAATAAGACCTGTCATTTATAAAATAAGCCAGCAAAAATTCAGAGGATGAAAAAACGTTCTCCAGGTTTTTCTTCTGATACTTAAAAAGAAAAAAATGAATTCAGTGTAAAACTTAGAGCTGCTTGCAAGTCAAAACATTTTAATTATCCTAATCAGCAGGAAGAGACTTTCCTTAGGAGAATAAAGTATGATTAAAAAAAAACAATTAATCTGCTTTTATGCAAGCCATTCAAGTTGCTTTTTTCTTTTTTCTACCTTATCTCACTACTGGACTTGAGCACACCTCCTCCATACGCATTCCCTCTTCTACTTTTTAAATTGATGTCTTCAGAAGCAAAAAAAAAAAAAAATAAAAATAAAGGAATAAAGGTGAATGAGTGAACAGACATGGTCTGAAGTACTTATTTCTAGGGCTGTCCCAGTTCTTCTGTATTTGCACCTCCATCACCTTTTCTGGGAAAACGCTCACACTGGACTGACCGACGTTACTTCCCAACTAGAGAAACAGCCATTTTCCATGCAGAAACTCACCCGCAGAAAACATCCATCAAAGAAAATTTATTGTTCCACAGTATGAGAAACTACTTTCATTTTATGCCTTACATTCTTTCTATTGTTGCGGGCTCCAGTTCTCAGGGATCCTCTGGAAGGTGATTCATGGAGCTATAAACATCGCAAGGAAAAGGATTTCCTATTACCGCTTCCAACGCACATGTGTCGCGAAGCTGGCCTTTGCGAAGCAGTTACATAATGCTTTGACAACGTAAATAACCATTTGTCTTAGCGCAGGCATGCGAGCAGGAAAAACCCAACGGCTCAGCCACGCAGCTCCGAGGCCGGCGCGACACACGGCGCGGGCGGCCCGCCACACGGGCCGCCTAACGCACCGGTGACCCACCGCTCCGGCCACACCGCTGGCGATGCCTTCGCCTCTTTGGGGCCACCTTGCCGGCCTGCCCGGAGCCCCGGGGCAAGGCAGGGCCCCAAGGCCCGGCAGCAGCCGCGTCGGCGGCGCGGAGCAGCCGGACTGGCAGGCGCCATGAGGCTGAGGCACACGTTCCTGCTGATGCCCCCAAAATGGCGGTTGGGGGGAGGGGGGAGGCCACACGACAGGACGCCCTAGGGGCCGGCGGCGAGCGGAGCGGAGCGGAGCAGAGCGGGGCGGGCGGCGGGGAAGGACGGACACCCTTCCCCCCTCCCCGCCATCGCCGGGCCCGGCGGAGGAAGGGGCGGGAGGGAAGGGGCTGGGCGGGCGCGGAGGGGAGAGCCGCCTCGGGCCGCGCCGCCTCGGGCCGCGCCGCCGGCGCCACTCACCTGCCGGTAGGAGAGGCGGAAAGGGCGCAGGTAGAGGGAGGAGGCGCAGGGCTGGATCACCAGCTCCTCGATGGCCTCCATCTCTGCTGGGGGCAGCGTCCGCCAGGCGGAGGAGGAGGAGGAAGAGGAAGGGGGAGAGGCGCGCGCAGCCGCCACTCGGGCCGGGCCGGGCGCGGCCTCTGTGCGCGCACATTGCGCGGTGACAGCGGCGCGGGGCGGCGGCGGGCTCGGGCGGGGAGCGCGGCCCGCGGAGCCCGGCTGCTGCCTCCCGCCTAGGCCGCGCCGGCCGCCGGCGCTGCTGCGCCCTCCGTGTCCCCGGGGCGAGCCGAAACGGTGGGGTTTAGCCCCAAAACGGAGGCAGGCAGCCGCGCGCAGCGGCCTCGTCCCCTGTCCCGCTCCACAAAACGTGTCCGTGAAGCCGTGTTCTCGGCGGGGCCGGGAGTGCTTCCGGCTTTGTCGCTCAGGGCCACCCAGGACACTGAAGCTCCTGAGGTATTCCCGCGTGGGCCCCGTCCTCCCAGGACGCACGAACCGCTTCGTCTGGCAGCTGGACGTCCCGTCCCGCGCACGGACGTCCCCAAAGTTTTGCCTCGGACCTTGCTGCTAAAGCACAATCCTGTACGTTTGCCCGTGTGGGGTTTTTGTACCGAAGGGGAAGTACGTGTGGCGTGGAAAGCATTGCCACGAGAAGGCTACCCAGCCCCTTGTAAGCCGTAACTTCCAACTGCTACGCTTCTAACCTAAAAACCTATCTTGTGACATAAAACCGTAGTCATTTATAACCCATAACAGGGAATTCAGTGGTTCTGAAACCTGCCCCCTCCTGCCCAAGGTCCAGTCGCGGCCGTGCTCCCCGGCAGAAGAACAGATGCAGGTCTTTGGAGGCCTATCTAGCTGCTTTCAGCTGCAAAATAGTGACCCCTTCCATTCTGTTTTTTAAACAAAACATTATTAGATTTAACAGTTTCCTGCTGTTCAGAGGAATTTGATCATCAATACACAACATTAGATTATGTTCTTCTTGGTATTTTTAAGATTCCCGATAATGATTTTATAGGCTCAGGAGCAATAGAAGCTCACAATTTGTCATGGTCATTATCCTTCTGATTTGGGTTCCGTTTCCATGAAGATGTTTCTGTGTACAGCTATTTCAGTTGCTATATAAATCAAATTATTTTGTCTATAGATCGACTGCACTGGAAATAATCTGAAATTCCTCCCATCTGTTTTTTTTATTTTCTATTCTGCTTTCAGTGCATCATTAAGAAAATTTATCAGCATCTCATGTGGAGGTAAGAGTCATAGCAGTATGGCTAAAAAGAAGGGATTCTGCTATTACAGAACTTGCTAAGAAGTACATGAGGCAGCACTTACACTGCAGTACACTCAGCTATCAATTCTGATAAAACAAGTGACAAAATACTAAAATATGTTTTATGGGACTGAAAAATATTATGTTTTAAAAAGCATATGTGCAAAGCTTTCATAGCAAATGGGCAGCTCAATATTCTTTAGCTATTTGTCTATTTGAAAATGTTTTTATAACTGCATGTGCATCTTTGGCTCCATCCCTGTATTTCTGTTTCTTCAGCATGGTCTTGAGGTCGTTCAAACCTCCTGGGAACTTAAGCTATATTTTTCTATTAAATTATTTCAGCCTTCCAAGTCCAGTTTAAGTATAAACACAGTTTCCATGCATAGCAAGTTTACAGTATCTCTGTTTGCTTATGTTAAAAGTTACTGGGTACCCCGGGCGGCTCAGCCAGTTAGATTGTCCTCTTCAATAAACATTCTGACACCACTTTAAGGTTTTGAGTGTGTGTGTGTTTTTGGGAACATGTCATAGTGTGTGATGAATTGCTTATTCCATTCTTATTCTTAGGTGGGAAGCTTTTGGGGTTGTGATATGTCACAGATCTGATCTTGCTAATGTACCTAGAACAGTTGAGCATGTTGTCCCAGGAAAAAAAAAACATAACGTTTTGAAGAGCTCTAGTGTTGCAATTGTAATTGAAAGTTGCAGACTTCTTTACTGGATAATGTTCATTGTGAACATGCTCGCTGAACTAAGCATTTGACATTCTGAGGTTAAGGGAAGCCCATGCACGACTTCTTTAGTGTTACCATCTTACAGGTGAAATCTGAGTGAGAAAATGAGTAGGTGGAATATGTCCTGCATGGGACATGAGAAAACTAGTGTTGAGCACCTGGACCTGAATTTCATTATGGCCAAGGTATCTAGATATATTATTAAGGCCTAGGCATCCTGTGCCAACAAGCAGCTTTGCTAGTCCAGGAACATTCCAGGAAAAGGAAATCTCCTTCTGCTCCCACATCTTTCTATGGACAATAGTGAGGGGGAATAACTTTGCATGGGTGAAATGCACTTCTGCTTTCCCATCCCCTTGCGCTGCTTTTGTAGCTTGCCTATGCTAACTGATGCAGAAATGCAGCAGCAGCCGCCCCACTCTGCAGTCAAGGTAGCTCTGCTCACACAGTGCATGAAGTCCCACCAGGACAGATGTGCTCGCCACTCCTGCTGAAGTAACTCGATTCCAAAGGACATTGAGAGACCGGGCTTCTTTGCTCAGACATCTCTATTTGTCTGCTCCTGTTTTAAAATAGAAGCATTTGTGTTTCTTTTTCTCCAGAAACCTGTGAAAATAAATATTCATAACTCTTAAGGTGTTCACATGCTTTGTGTCTTTTGGATTCAGGGACATTGTTCCCATACTAGTGTTTAAGCAGATGTTTGACTACTTGCAAAACTTTTATTTTCAACTAGTGCTACTGCATGAAGTCTCATTTATATTTCTAGGATATTACTCCTAGGTCTTGAGTTGCCGAACTTTTTAGATCCTAAATCACTATCCGCTATCGCAGTTTATTTGCAGTCCTCTATACGTATTTGCCACTACGCTTCTAAATGAAATAGCTGCAGATGAAATGCTTCCACAAACTAATTGCTTTGTGCCATCACATCTTCCTTGCTAAGTGTCTTTGTTAATTCTACTCCCAAAAAATCAGGAAGGAGTCAGAATGGCAGATTGCCTTTTACAACATGAGATGCATTCCTTTGTAAGTGGCCTCTGGATTAGATGTTGTGTTCTTGCCTATTAAAGTAACATCGGTAAGATTGTGAATGTTGTCGTGGATGGTTTCCTCATGAGTTTTTCAATTCCCTGTATCTCCTGGTCTTCTATTGGAAAATACTTTACTAAAATCTAGATGTTTTACCTGCAGAGGTTCTAAGGGATCTGAGAAAAGTTTGTGTAACTGTGCGATAAATATCCTAATAAAGAAAGGCAAAATTATGATTGAAAATTTGTTTCTTTCCTGGAAGGAAACATCAGCAGAACAGGTCAACAGGAGAGGAGAAGAAAAAAGAGAAGTGTCATATCTAGAACTAAAGAGTCTTAGGGGAAAATTCACTGGGACTTCTTATAGAAAAATGAAATGTTAACATTAGCATTAAAAAGGAATTCTTTCTTCAGGGTAAGGTTCTTTGTTTAACAGACTTCTCTTTCCTTCAAAGCAGTATTTGCTCTGTATTATGTTGTGAGTAACTTTTATTACCAGCAAAATATCCAAACAGTATTTGTTTTACTTGAAAAAAATCCCCTTAAGCTTGCAGTTTCTGCAGACATGGTGCTTCCCTCTCCCTTCTGCACACGCAGACACACAGTCGTTGGGCACGTGCTTTGTGGAGGGTCAGGTTGCATCCTTATTAGCAGTTTGTTTTATTGCTGTTTGCTTTGGGACACAACAGGGAAAGTTTCCCGCGCAAGCCTGGCGCTACTGCCCTTCTTCGTCTGCCTCTGGCAGCTCCTGAAGCCAAGCAAACCCTCTGGTCTGCACCTGCGTGCGTGTGTATTGATGTGCAGTGAGTCAGGTCGGTCCTTTGCCACCTGCCCCAGCCCATCTGTGCAGGCTGCAGCCCCACTGTTTACCTTGGACACAGAGGAATGTCCTCTGCAGTATGTCCCTCTTCCTGCTGGGGCTTAGCACAGCGCCTGAGCTGCTGGCTTCATTCATGCACAGTTAGGCAGCACTATTTTCCATAGTGATTTTTGTGCGCGTGTGTGTGTGCGTGCGTGCTTTTAAATTCAGGCTCAATTTGTTCTTTGACATACCACTGTCCATGAACAAGTCATTGAGTCCTAAGCCTTCCTTATCTCCAGAGAGCTACTTACTGTATTGCAGAGTATCATTGTTTTCTTCTATTTCTTTTGATATTTGTGGATATCGTAGCTACTAAGATACTCTAAGTATGAAAGCCTCAGTTACCAGAGGTGCTCTGAATTGCAGTTCTCCCCTGTCATTTTTAAAAAGACCATTTCTAACCCTCATGATTGCAGAAAAAAGCTAGGACATAGAGACCTGCAGCAGTCCTCTGGCTTGTGAGCTGCTAAGTGCAGGTCCTGTGCCAGGGCGATGCCACATATTTAATAGAAAGGCTTTGATACTGGGGTGACTGATAATCTGAATCCCCAGATTTGAGCAGAAGACAGCCAGCAGAGTCTGCTGAAGCCAGTACACACTGGCTGACCCAGGATCCAGCTGCACGCCCAGTTCTGCCCTATCCAGCGTAGACAGCAGGGACTCCTGCAGAGCCGTTGTCCTCTGCCTGGAAACTACTCCTAGAACTTCCCCCTCCTCAGCTCCCTGGGCCATGTGCATTTTTTGCTGCAGTCAAATAAGGGTATCAGGAAGGCTGGACGCCTTGCTGTAAAGGCTCCGTCAGTAACATGAATAAAAATGTTCGAAATTCAGCGTATTTTGTAATCTCATGTTGCAACTCCTCCTGTTTGGCAGTATGAAAGCATGTTGTCTTTATTTGGGCTGTCCTTGCTTTCCCAGAGACACTCGAGTATTGAGTGCCTTTCTGGGGCCTTCTGATGCAGGTTCTTTCCACAACGAAGTGGCTGCTCTGAAGCTTGCCTTCTAAAGTTTACCCCTTAGGCTGCTGGGGAAAAGCAAGCCTGACGCTGCCAGTATCTAGCTTTTAATTATTATGCAGTTCTGGGGCACAACCACCCTGGTTACATTCATGAAAGCCAGGAGATTTGTTTTAATACTAATTTTTTTGAGAGACTTCTTGCTTTTTTTCTATCTTAAATAATTTACATTCTCATTCCTAAGTACAAAATCAGAGGTCTGCACTGTAATACGTAACATTATGCTCCAACAATTTTATTCGCCATCATTTGGTTCGGAGTCACTGTAATCACATGAGTAGCCCCAGTCAGAAGAGCTCAGAGTAATTATTCATGTATGGGTTTGCAGAGTTTGGTTCATAAAGACTGGCAGCATGAGCAAGACAGGGATGGTGTGTGGTGCTGCTGGTGTTTAGCATTCCGAGGGAGAGGACTATTTCCTTCTTTTCTCTCAGTTCTTTTCATTAGCTCTTGCTTGTTTTCAGAAAGCCAAAATGTGTCTCCTTTAATGAGAAAAAAACCATCTTACTCTTTACTTTGCAGAGGCAAGTACCGACTCATGGCTATAGTAGAAAACTCACCTGCGTGAAGCAGAATAGTGTCATTTCACATAGGATCTGAAACTCACCCATCTGCCCCGTGAAATGAAGAGCTGATGCAAAGCTTTTTTTTTAAACTACATATCATCATTAAAATCCTTGTACTAAATGTGGTAAGAAAAAAGAATTTAAATATATTCAATATAAATATAGATATGGATATCATGACACGTCAAATCCAAAAATACTGGAGAAAAAAAGCTCTTAAATATAAATATGTAACTAATCAATAAGACAGTTCATAACGTATTCATAATATAATATGACAAGTTGCAATATGGTATAAACTAGAGGGAGGGAAGTGAGGACAGGGGAGGTAAATTCTAATTTCTAGCTTTTCAGTTAGGGAAAGAACAAACACGTAGCCTGTGAAAAAATAAGAAACAGTATGCATGCAAAATGCAGATAGTTTTTAATTATTTTAATTACTATCTAACAAATGTTGCCTACAGCTAACAGAGTGAAAATGATTAGAGAGAAGGCTTTGATTTTTCAATAAGCTCCTCTCTAACAACGGAAAAAAGATAACACCTTGTTGTTTGTATTACAGTACATGCACCACTACAATCTGGGTCTCATTATGCTACATACTGTTCAAATACAGGTAGAAAAATAGCATATTTCCCAAAAGAGCTACAAACTAATATATACAAAGGAGCAAATAAGACTAACATACATACAGTAAATAAGCTGAAGGGGAGTAAAGGAACAAGAAGAATCTGCTTTTGTTTGGCCGGTATGTGTGCAATATAGCTGTAAGGAGAAATTTATTTTGATTTCTCAGGGAATCTCAGTGTTCCAATAGTTTGAAATTGTCTGTAAAAAGGTTTGAAGCCTGCGTTCTTGGATAGTTGAATGTTGGCCATGACTCTAGCCATGACCCTGGTATCTTTGAGCTCTCCAATTACCATGACACTGTGCCTGGTAGCCTGCCTTGGACTGCAGACATTCCAAGCCCAAGGGTCCTTAATTTTCAGGCAGTTTGCCTAGCAAGATTTGTTGAAGCTGTGGGAGCTGGAAGCCCTGGTTCTCAGGAGACTACCAGCTGGGCTGCTCAGAAGCCCGGGCTGGCATAGTTCCAGTGGAAGCTTGCCTGTTTTCCAAAGGAATTTAATTGAAATCAACTTCTTTCTATGAAATGTTTCTCTTTGGTAAATCGAGATGTTCCACAGAAAAAAATAGGTGATTGGACTTCTTACCACCAGATGTAGGGATCAGGCACCTGGCTTTTATTCTGACATATTTAAATATAAAGACATACACTTATATATGTGATTTATGAAATAGAAATGTAAGGACTTACATTTTCCTACCTCTTCTTCATTATGCTTGCTAAGTTATTTTGTTCTTTATTTGTATTGCAGCAGTGCTTAGGAATCCAGCTCATCAGTATCAAAACACAGAACAAAACAGCCTGGATGCTTTTGAGAGATTATTGTGGTTAGCAGTGAGGTGGAGATAGTTCTGGGGAAGGACGGGATAAGCTCTCCACAACCTACTCCAAGAGACTGCAACATCCATCAAAGAATGTATGTGATTGAAGGACAAAAGAGCAAAAGGAATTTGGTAGCACTACTCCACTGGAGGAGCTGGGGGGTAGTGGAAGGGCAACAAGATGTAAGTGTGGGAGAGTTCAAGTCATGAAGTAATATAAATCATGGTTCAGATCACGGTTAAGTTGAGGTGATTTAGCAAGTACCTTGCAACTAGCTGAGCTCATCTGATGTTGAGAACTCAGTAGAAAATCAGAGACTTGTTCTTAGATCATGCAAAGCAATCTACAACAACCCAGGGCTCTGAAAAATAAGATCCTAGGCATCTTAAACTGGGCCCTCAAAACTGCTGGCATTGACATTTCCTAACTTTTGAGTGCTTGACTTAGCAACTGTGGCAATGTTATTTTAATATAGGTTCTGTATATTTAGACATTTTCAATACTTCAGTTATAGTTCAGCAAAAAAAATCCCGAAAACAAAAAAACCAAACACCAACAACCGAAAAATCCCACCTTCCCTATTCTTTGTGAACCATCTTACTGATTTTATTATTTTGTGCATTCAGCAGTGCATTTCAGTTGGCGACTTGGGCATTAGCATTCTCACAGTGAAACTCAGCCCAGCAATATCCAGCCCTAATCTCCTTCGATCTCCTGGAGCGGTCTATTTGCACCACGCATTTACAGTGCTGCCTCTTGTAATGCCTCTTCCTTGCCTGCAGCCTCTTTATTAGAAAGCCTCCAGAAAGAGAGGCAGAGGTATTCAGTGCTGATAGGTGTCAAGAGTAACAGAAAGGCTCTCTGTATGTTCCTCCGTTAGTCTGGCTACGTGCATGTGCCAAACGATGTTGCATCTCAGCCGAACAAGACTGACAAGTCTTGGGGGCATTAGGATCCTCTTTGGTTCATACTGTGCAAGGGATGTCATTGCTTTTGAATCTGTTGGGAGCTATTCATTGTACTGCTTTTTTGCTGAGACTGGATCTGATATTCCAGTAATTAGGCTGGCTGTAGGAAGAAAATGTGCTCCTTCATCAGGATCAGGGATTATATGTTGTTTTAACCACAGTTCTCTACAATAACTGCTACAGTTGTCTACTTGGTGCTTTAAAGACACATAATCCATGTATGCTAATATATTTGTAAGAGAGATTGTCATGACTTAGAGCCAATCTTTGGCAGAAACAATACAACAGACTCACAGACAGGTGGTTCTCATCACTGGATGCATAATGCTGTATGTATGCATTGTAGCCGTTTGCCTAATGCCCTGATCCTGTAGAGAATGCAATTCTTTCTGGACATAAATGTGGATGTATTTGCTGTAGAAGGTAACTAAGTACTTACTTCCCTGAGGCGTTCTGCTTGGTACCTGAATAAATATCTCCCGACAATCAGGCAAACCAATTGCACATAATCTGTCATTTCTAAGGATAGCAGTGCTATTTAGTGTACCTAAGAAAGGAAAATACATTTAGAGAGAATGTGGATATTCTGTTCTTCATTCATGTGTGACCAAATTTTAATCTCTTTTAGTCTGCCATAAAACCAGAATAACCAATTGAAGTCAGTGCAGTTCCTGGGGATTTGTGCTACTGTAAATGAGAATAGAACTGAGAATTTTTTCTCCCTCTCTCTCATAAAAGTGAGAAGAAAAGCTGGGATGTCAGCCTGACTGTATTTCTTTGTTTTGCTCACATTGTCATCAAACGAACATTATTAAAGCCCTTTTTAATTTTTTTTTTTTTTTTTTGTATTTGGAATATAACAGAGGGAGAGCGTTGATGGTTTCTTATTTTACAGGACTATAAACATTAAAAGTCATTTTTCTTTTACACATGAGTTAGGAAGCATAATTTACTTGAAAGGCCCCTATTATATACTCAGTACTGTATTTGTTTATCTAATTGAATAGAAGAGCATTTACTGCAGTTTTAAAGTTAAGCCAATAAACATTTGTCTTTGTATTGTGGCAGTGATGTTTGACAATTGGATTGGGCAACACCCATTTTAACTGCAGTTTATTTTATAGTATTGATGAAGCAAAACTGCTAGTTCATTTTCACTTCCTTGCTTGTACTGTTGCCACAAGTCGGATATTTGGCAAAAGATGCTGAAAGCCTTTCTTACAAGCTGCTTATGTTACTTACATAGTCCTTGTTTCCAACACCACCAGGTCACCTCATTCACCTTGCAATCTTTCGTTTTGCTTCACATATCCCCCGATACACTCTCTGCAACACTGCATAGAGAAAAAAGCAGTAACATTTTAAAAGCATGTATATGTCCAATTCCTTCAAGGGGAAAGCAACAGGAAAACAACTTGAGCCTGTTCCTCTCATATTCCATGCTCACATCATACACATTTGACCCTCCATTCTGTCTACTTCAAATTCAGGAACATTGTGTTTATAGGAGCACTTAACAAGCCTTTGTTTTCTCTGTTGATTAGATGATGTTGTTAGTACTCCTATCCTTAACAATAATTAAGATTACTAATTTTTGACTAAGTATATAAATGACATTCTGGATTGTGCTGTCTGTATCAATATAGCTTCTGGAACAACTCTGCTGATAATTCATTTTGGGAACAGGATAATGGTGTTCATTTTGAAGTAGTTTTGGTGCCTATAGTGCATAGGGACTACAGATGAGATCTTTGTTGCAGAAGCATGAGATCAATTTGTGATTCCAGGCCATGTAATAAGTGCATTCCTGACTGAATGTTGCATCGTTTTTATTTTCCTGGGACAGCATTGCACTTTATCTCATCACTGAAAGAGCTATGTTCATTAGATACAGGAAGTCCTGCTAAACATCCATAACGTTACATTAACAGCTGCTAGCAGATCTTTGAATGACCAGTGATCAGGGGTGACTCTGCAAGAGATTTGGTGCTTCTTTGCAGTGATTGTTTTCTTCAGCGTGCTTCAGAATCTAAACTTCTTTTTAAAAAGGGCAGTTAATCCCTAAGGTTGTGAAAAAACCTTTTAAACGTGCACCAGATGGAAATCAGTGCAGCAGTGTCTGTAAGCAGACTGATACCCTGAGAGACAGTCTGAAGGCTAATACTGTTCAGATTAGAGAAATAAGAACTGTGAAGCAGTCATGCAACTTAGACATCATTATTAAAGTACAGGGAATCTGCAAGTCTGCAGTGAGCCCTGTCTCATTTCACATCACTGATAGGCTTGTTTTTGACTGTTACTGAGGAGAAACCCAATTTTCTCTCATATTGATTTATGCTACCTCTGTTTTACATAGACAACTCCCATTACTTCCTTTGGCAGTGGACACAGATAGCTGACTCAATAACAGAGCTGACCAGAAAAAAAGGTTTCCAATGTATAGGAAATAAATTTGTATTTCTCCATTTGTTTTCTACACTTCCCAAGCAAGGAGAACAGATTGCTATACCAAAATGATTTTAAAAGTTCTGGGGAGAAGAAAATAATTTTCTCACGACAAAAAAAGAGAAAAGATGTTGACTAATGAATGATGAAATGTTTGATTCCAACTGTTTTGATCTTGGTGAAGCCCTTTGTGTTGGAGTTGATAAGCTTAGTGACTGCTTCATCTGTAGTGATGTCTAGGGGCATCTGCAGAAACATCTGCAGCTGCGTGTTTCGGGAGGTCTCTGGTCCCTCCTGTGGGTGAGATTCAGCAGGATTTCCGCAGAACCTCTCTGGAAAATTTAATTGTTCAGGGCACCGCAAGCACTGGATGTCCAGCTCCAACTTATTGGACAAGCTCTCTGCTGACATAGTGTTGCTGTCTTTTTGGTAGAGGAAAATGAATCCTTACATTCTGCTGAATGGCTCAGTGAGAACAGGGCTGCTCATTTGGTATGTGAGGTGATGTAGTGGGAAAAGGACTTAGGCTTTATGTTTCTGCCTCTTCACCCTTCCTCTTACGCCTTCTTCCCTTGGTTTTGGGGTAGCAACCGCTGCTGGAAGAAAAGGAACAAGAGATCTGGCTTTAAAGGAGATGAATCTATGACTAGAATAGGAGTCTTCAGGCTACAATTTCTTCCTAGTTGCAGGTAATAAAATAAATATGTGTTGTTATTCGATGCTGTGTGCAGACAGGACATGATGCTTAAAGGCCTAAAGTGTTGCTAGTAATCTATGGTCAGCCAACAACATTAAAACGTAGCACTCCAGCCCCAAAGTCCTGGAGATTGGCTGTGATATAATGAAGACTCAAAATAAATAAATAAGCATTTGAGTATTTCTACGGTGTGAGTCTTTAAGGCTTTTGTGTTTTTCTAGACAAACCTGGAGGCTTAACATGAATTACATGAGTGAAAGACACATCTTTCCTATGATTATGATTTCTTTACTGGATATACTTAGGAGTCCAGCACTGTAGGAGCTGGGAATTTTGTGAAAGTGAAGCCCTGATTTTAGTAACACAAGTTACTTCTGCAAATGCTTACATGTGTTGAATAAAGCTAGGTTTCCACCTTTCCAGCTGCAGCTTTAGTCATGGCATTTGCAATTACCACTCAAACCAATGGGCGGTGGCTTGTATATGACAATAAAGGAAACGTTGTTGAAAGAAAGAGAGTACAATCAAACCCTACTGCAATTGATCTCATGCTTCTCAGCCAGCAAACTGAGTAGGAAAGTGTTAAATCTTCTCCTGGAACGCTGTAATGGGAGAAATTCCAGTCATCTTTACCTCCTAAGTCACTTGCAAACCAAATACAGAATTAGATCCTTCAAATTAGGTCATCTGTTTGCTTTATTCCGAAAGATTTTTATTAAAATAAAAAGTGTTGTCTGTTTCTTCTCCCAGACAGAAAACAAACATTGGCATCTAGAGTGGTATAAGACGAATATTTGGTGCTGGGCAACTTGATTAAAGCGTATTCCTTGTAATGAGCGGTGCCTCCCTCATCCTGCCATTGTGTTCATACAAAAAAAAAAAAAAAAGGAGGGCTTGCCCTTTCCCATTGTATAGTCACATTTTCCAAGTTCAGCCAAAAAGAGTTTTATAAAAAGCTTAAAAAAAAAAAAGATGAACTTTGTCTTTCAGTAGACCAATGAGGCAACCCTTAAATGAAAGCAATCATCTTGTGCTTTTTGTATATAGGAAAACTGTTGTAGTTAGTGCTCTGGCTAATCTACCCAAGGAGGAAGACAATGCTGATAAAAATGGTCCTGGGATAAATGTTATCTGAGCTTTTCTTAAAAGTTTGCTACTAAATTTGAGACTGAATTTTACTTAAAACACTGGGAAAGTTCGTGGAGGAAGAACTTATTTGCAGCAGAAGAGAGTGGATTTATATTGTTATATTTTCATCACTGCCATCACAAATGCCAATAGCTACATTTATCTACCAGTGTACATTAAACTAGCAATCCACTGATGTAATTAACAGACATTATTAGCCATAATTCCCTAACTCAATCAGCTTTAATGGGAGAATCGTAGAGTCTGTGGATCCTGTTTGCCATTACCCAGAGACAATTGCTTGTGGGCATTCACCTGTGTGCAAACTGGGCATGAAAAATTAAAATGGTGCATCGTATGCTTCAATTTTTGAAACATTAAAAATAGGCTTTAGTTACTAGACAGACATAGGTATCCTCCAAAAAAAAAAAAAAGAAAAAAAGAAAACCTGAGTCTTAGGCTAAGCCATATCCTCAGCTCTGTTCTGTGCCACTTTTATCTGTTTTAAACACGCAGCCATGCATTTTCCTCGATATCTTCATATACTGGATATTATTGTACTAGTTCTACCACCACCAAACTTGGTAAACAAGGATATGCCCAGGGAAAAACAGAAATGGTTGAAAAGGTTTGTATATTCAGCCAAAATCTGGTTAGGTTAGTGTAGGCTTGTAGCAGCCAAAATAAAACAGTTGTGTAGGGCCAAGAATTTCAAGATAGAGAAGGCTGGAGGAATTCTAAATATGCTACAGAAGTAGAAGCAACAGGACTTGGCAAAATCAGACAACGTATCTCAATCGTCAAACAACAGGGTGGTGTCAAAAGTTAGAGAGTGAGATGGCAAAAGGTTTGGGCAGAGACTACAGAGGATATCCTGGGTCTGGATGGAGATTAAAAGTTAGCTGTAATGAAATACCCATTCCCGCAGATTTTTCGTTCAGTGTAAAAATAAATTCCTGACCTAAAATTTTCCTTTAGAATAATCGAGGGAATTAATCCTGAGACATCCAACAAAAATGCAACATTCTTGAGATATACATACATACATATAATATGTATATACACATACAAACACACTTATATAGATGTGTATTAAATGGACATGGTTTTGACATGATTATTTAAATAATAGAGCAAAATATTTCTTACTAGACTTATATCAAATAATTATGGTGAAGAATCTAATTTTCTTGTGCTTCACCATAGTTATATATTGACACATTTGTTTTTAGGTTTTCTTCTTTTCCTTCCTTATTGTAGGGATAATTGCATTCCCCATAGCTACTTCAGTAATAGAAAGGCATTTATCTGTGGAACTTGTATCTGAGAAGCTTAATGTATAAATGCTGATGCTTGCTTGGCAAGAGATTTAGCAAAGCGATGTGGATACTTTTATAGCCACCAATTACACATTAATGTGTATTGATTGAGAGGAAAGCAGTGCATATTTCTCAGCACAAAAGAAAGATCTCTGATGCACTCAGCCAGTATGACATTTTTGCTGTATGAATTTCTTTGTTTTTAGCACCGAGTTCAGTGTAAAAGGCAGGTACTTTCAGTTAATTAAAATTACATGTCTTATCCAGGAACACATCAATAGATAGGTATGTAAACGGTAAAGATTTTATCACACTCAAAGATAACATAGGTTTGGTCGAATCTTGCTCTTCGAATTTGTGTTTGTGGCTTATTACCATTGTAATCAACAAAATATAAATCTCATACTAAACGTTCTCTTGAACTTGACAGTTCTGCGGGACCTTTTTGCAGCAAAACCCCTCCGTCTGAGTCCCCAGAGAGCTCAGATTCTTTTTTATTCTTGTGTTGGAAGCATGAGACCTCGTGGATTTAACGTGAGGGTCAGTAAGCAAATATAATCCCGCATTGCTCCACTGGGGTCTGGCATCCAGCACCAGGTTTACCTTGACAGAATAGGTGCACGTGCCTCTGCAGGGCCTGGAGTCTGCCATAGGGCGGAGACACGGCTAGTGCCAAAATATGCGAAGAATTAGAAATGAAGAGTCTCCTAACCCTATACAACATGCATTTTTTAAAAATGCCTAGATCTCTCATCAAAGTAAAGTGTAATTAGGGATATTATTGCATGCCTTCTTAATTGGAACAGCTTGTGACAGAGGAGTATTTGGGAGGATTTCAACCTGACAACAAAGTGCAAATGGTGCGTGCGCTCCGCTAGTGTGGGAATGCAGCCCTGCAAACGCACATGGATGGGGAGCATCTGAACAGCACGATTCAGTGGGACTGCTCAGGTGTCGACAGGGACTCACTTGCAGAAAAGTTGAGGCCAGAGCTTAGACTGTGTTCACAATAAGGCATTGCTTAATTAAAAGTCTTCTGGACTGCTAAGCGTGATTAAGTCAGCCCCCTCTGAGACTAGTGAAAATGTTAACAAGTCCTGTAGTATTTTAAGTGAAATCTTTTCCCCAGATGTAGATAGCAGGGATCAAAATTTTGTCCTATCTTACAGTTATTGTCCCAAAATTGAAGCCAGTGACGTCAACAAAAGAACCAGTGTGCTCTGACTCTCAAAAACTTTATTCCTATGACAGCTAGTCAGGAAAGTGAGACACTAACAAATGCATGGGAGGAATTCACTGTAGATGGAGCAGCAGAGAACAGTAACATAGACAGGATTCAGGCACATTTAGGGATGCATAGACATCACAGGGGTAAAAGAGGCCTTCACTCTTCTCATGCTATGGCTTTGTGTTGCCATGGCCAGAGGAATAATATCCTGGGGACAATTCACCCAAGCAGTCTGGCTAGAGGCCAGGTAGTGGGGTAACGTGAAGAAAAGTGTTAAAAGTGTTAAAAATGAAAAAGATTACGATGTTAATGATGTCTGCTACTGGCTTTCTTAGACACTACACTGCTCTTGCAGCCACAGAGTGAACGTAGGAATAAGGTTGTTATATTTCATTTGTACTGCTACTAATTTTCATATACAATGATTATTAAAGTATTCTCTCTCTTCATTTTTTTTTCTCAAATGCAACCCTTGGTGGAAGGCATAGCTGGAAAGATTTGTTTTAACACAGTGCATTGAGAAGACCTGTTGCCTGACATTCAATAGTTAAGTTATAAAGTATTGGACACTCGAGTAATAAAAGCCTACTTGCTTTGATCTTGCAGTTAAAAAATGATTAAAGTATAGAATAGCATGTGCTGACATTAGACCTCCACCCACAGAGAGATTTAAAGCTGTCGGGGGAAAAGGGAAGTTGAAAGACAGCTTAAATATAATAATTCAGAAATTGAACTGCTTTGTTAATTTCAAAGATGTTTAGAGTAAAAGGGATTTTTTGATACACTATGTGTTATACTAGATCTAAGAACCTTGTCCCAAGATATTTCCCCTTGCATACAGCCAAGAAGTTGAAAATTGCTAAAAAGAACTAGCATATCAGAGACCTGCATTTTCAAATTTTCTACTGAGCTGAACTCAATGAATTTACACCCTTGAGAAGAATTCCCTCTTCCCCATTTTGTACCTCCACACTGCTTCTGGTGACCCTTGCCCTCCCTTCTGCTTGTGTGCTGCAAATAGAATAGACTGGGGTATTCAGTAATATAATATAGTATGCAAGGATGAAAAGCTTTCTTCTTTTAATTGTATGCATATTGTCATCTCCCAAGCACATGAAATTACCTTGTGGAATTGCAATTATGAACTTACTGCTGGTTTATCTAATTGCTAAAGAATACACGGACGTGTTGAGCTGGGCTTCTGGCCCCTATCATGTAAACTGCTCCAGTGCTGGCACACCCTTACACCCACATACAATCCTGATTTAAATCAGTAGGAAGCCTCTGTTTTTGCATAATCATTTCTCTAGCCAATGTAAAAGACATTAGAAAATGTATTAACGGATCCTTGCAGTATTACAGCTGCCCAAGCAGACTTCTTAATTCTTTTGTAGCGACAGCTCTTCTAGTGCAACGTCAGTTTTTGATCTTGCAGCGTCCTTGATTATATTAGATAATTTTCATTCTCTGTCCAATTACAGGTCTCTAGCCTTTGTCCAACATTCTTCAAGGAAAGGGAAGACTTTTATATTAAAAGAACTCAGTAGTGTTCATTGAAATTAACCTTGGAGATCAGATGGAACATTAAAGATCAAGGGTTTCAGTTGAGTTCATTATTATAGATGTGATGATCCTGATCAGCAGTTGCAGTTTGACTGCTGTAAATGTTATCATCCTCTGAAAAGAGAACCTGGGAAAACATGCCAGGTCATCCCTGAGACATGAGATATACTAGCACAAGATGACTTTAAGACTCAGGCGTTTGAGGTCAGCTTTTATGTACACATTAATCAACATTTTTACATTCGAACTGACTCCCATTTTGGCAGTGCCCCGCTGTTCTATTATCTCCATTACTGGATGTTCGTTACTGAAGCACAAACTTCAAAAACCACGTTTTTAAGGATCAGTAGGGTTTTTGTAACTCTCTGTTTTGATACACGTTGCCCTTTTAGTCAGGATGACTCTGGCTGCTAGGGTGCAAGAAGCTCATTTTGTCCTTCCAGTCGGCAGGGATCTGTTTCCTGTTTGAATAGATCCCAGACTGATGCCCTACAAGCTCCTTAGGAGCCGGTGTTGTCCTTTGGGAAAGCCACACTCATCTTTGCATGTGGAAAAGGGAACCTTCCCACCATGAGAACTTGCCCATGTAGCTTCCAGAAAAGGATACTGGATAAATTTCTATTGTGATCAGCTGCAAAGCACATTGAGATCCACAGTGGGAAATCACTTCACATGTGCAAGTAGTGTTAAACATTCAGATACTTTTGTATGAAGTTTTGTCTCCTGGACAGTTTTGAATTTTAATTGCTACACAACATGGGGGTGCTTTCAGAAACAGCAATCTGGCATGGCTGCACCTCTGAGGAGAGCCAGGGCTCTGAGGACGGAGTTTGCCACTTCGGATGGCAAGTACCGTCCCGAGCAGCCCATGCCATTTGGGGCATTGATACTTGTTGACTTGATGAACTAGTTTAAGATAGCACTTATGCTTAAGTTAGGCTTAACATCAATTGGCAGTGGAAACGTAAAATCATGATGTAATACAGGAGGTAGTGGCAGTGCGTAACATGGATTAGCTGGGTTAAAACGGGGAAAAAAGTGCTAGTTCCGCAGAAGAGGCGTGACAGTGGATACCTCTGTGTCTTGGCCAGTTTCCTCAGCGCTGATGAGCGTTATCCTGGGCTGAGGACCTAACCCAGACCTGAGAGACATGTCCATTCAGAAATGGACGCTTTCAGGAGAAGCTGTAAAAGAGAGGTACCCAATCAGATTCACTGAGAATGAAATATCACGTGCCTTTGGGTTTCTTTGAAAATGGACAATATCTGAGGTATTCGCAGTTCATTTCAGAGTGCCAAAATGTCACTTGGTGTTTTATCACAGCGGAATAGATATACATGTGTTTTTAAATGGTCAAATGCCAAATGCAAATAAGTGACACTTAAAAGTTAAAATAGCAAAGAACATCTTGGAAATTACATGTATAGAAATAAGCCCTCTAGCTAATAGTAAATGACTATTTATAATTGTCTGCTGAGATGCCTGACATCAGATGGTTGTACTGGTAACGTGAGAAGAATATCTGACAGTTTGGGAAAAACACATGGCAGGAGATGGGAAAACTGATTTGTAAGCAAAATCAGAAGGGGAGGAGGGAGAAAATGGCTAAGAACGGGCTTCACCTTTTAAGAAAATGACATTCCTACCACCAAAACAAAAACCTGAGAAAGAAATCACATTCCAAAACGATATCCTCACATTCCTTCTGTAAGGACAAAAAAGCTTTACTGTAATTGCTGTTTCCTGTGTTTGTAATTTTCCTTGAAGGGTGTTTCAGCAAATTCAGTTTCAATGTCCTTAGGAGCCTCTTGGCAAAGTCAGACCTTCTCTCTAAGGCCGAGATTGGCTTAAGTAGCAATGTCTGGGTTAAATAATACACTAGCTTGTAACTTTTTCACTTAGATATTAAGTAACATTTTCCTGTCTTCAGTGGCACTTTTTATAGAGAGCCTACATATATTCTGAGCATGTGCTCTGATTTCTGTTGGTTGCTTTAGGCTGAGCAATGAGACCCCACATGAGATTTTTATTGCTATGGTGGGAATAGAGTCTGCAAAATATACTAGCTTCCACGTTTTTAAGCGAATAGGAGGCCTCTGAGGCTCAACAGCATTTACCTTAAGGTGACTTACTGAGTGTAGCAAACCACAGGAATACCTGACCAGGGATATGATGATTTTCCATCATCTGGAGTTTTGAGGCAGCCATAGCTTCTGAATCTCCATCCACCACAAAGTGAGACTACAGAGTTGTACAGGAACTTCTGTGTGCAATTGGCTGACCTGGCTTATGCCGGAGGTCAGACTATTGGATCACGAGACCATGACAGCCTCTCTGGCCTTAATTAAACCTGTAGGATTACAAATCTGTGAATTGCATTCACGCTCCGTATTTACTCTTGTACTGCAAGAGCAGGCATTCAGGCTTCAGGAGCTGTGGATGCATGTGCTGCCACAGCCAGGCTGCAGCTTGGTGAGCTCCCAGCCAGAGCGGAGCTGTGCCTGTTCCGTACCGTTTCAGGTATGGCGAAAGGGGAAGATGGATCGGTTTAGGTTCCTGTGGGAGTAGTGTAGAGGACAGTAAAACTACTTTGTAACACCAACCCATGCAGAGTCTCACTGTTACTTCATGGCAGGTAACTCACCTTTTTCCTGCTCACTGCTGAATTCTTTTCTGTTATAACTTTGTGGATTTCAACAAAGTCACCCCTGCTGTGACTGGAGGGAAAACAAATTTAGACCTAATGAATTTAGAATAAAAAAACCTGAGATTCCAATGCTTTTTCACAGTACAGAGGCTAGGATCCATGGATCAACATATGTGATTCGGAGAGCAGCCTGAATTTTGTCATCAGTTAAGTGATGAATCTCAAAGATTTCCTTATTTATTTCCCCATATTTCTACTTTTCCCCATTAGCACCCTATAATCAGCATTCAAGCACTAGGGGAAATAGTAGGTATTATTTTCTTAGGAATTTTGGACTCTGACTTCTCTCATGGGTCTGCCACTAACCTCCTGTGTGATTTCTGATAGCCTACTTCTATCCTTTGTGTTTCTGTAATCATGTCACACCACATCTCTCTCACCAATTTCAAATGCAAGTCTGCAGGAGCAGGGCCTGCCTCTGTGAGTATGAACCATGTCTAGTACAAAGAGGTCTTGTTCTCAGTCATGTTTGCAGTGCAAACAATAATCAGAGGCAATATCTACTGAAAAAGGGAGAGACAGTTACTCAATCCTGGACTCAATCTGGTGACTCAATCTTTACACCAAAGAGGTCCATTTTGCACAGACTGCCAAATTATGGAGTCTTCGCTCACACCAGGACCCTTTGTAAAATCTCACTTGATTTAAGATAATTTTTTGGATGAAGAACCAGCAACCCAAAGGTCCAGCAGAGAGGACTGCTGTTACAAAATTGGATACATCACAAAATTGGATACCAAGGAGAAAGTCCTTTATACCCTTTTCCAGACCATTTCCCATCTGATTGCTGTTTAACTCCAAATCCTGTTCTGCTTTTATATAGTATGTGATCCTCCTCCATCCTGCTGCCCCCAGACTGACAGCTGTTCCCTTCTGTCCTTGAAACACTAAGGGAAACATATGACTGGCTTGTAACTCTTCCTCTCCTCAAAGCAAATGACAAGGTTACATGGCAGTTGTATGTTTCCTTTATTATCCTTTTGTTTGAAGAAACAGGAGTTGCACCTGACTGAGGCAGCAGAGGCATTCAATTAAACAAAGACTTTTTATTTTAGCAACCATTTAATGAAGAGGAAACCAATAGACAATCTTCTCTTCCTCTGGGTGAGGAAAGCATTGGCAAATGCTATACTTAGTTGTGAACTATGCAACCTGCAAAAGGATTTCATCCAACTGATCAGGAAATGAATCCCTCTTGGTTTCTAATAACGTGAACTGCAGGGAATGCAGCTCGCACAGCACTGGAAACTTGTTTTCCTAAATGCATCTGTGTTGAAAAAAGCAATTGGTTAAAAAAGGCAAGTTTAGTCTTCCGACTAAGTCATAATTTGGGATATACTTACTGACATTGGAAGGCTAGGTGTCTTACTGCTCTTGTTCCTTTCAGTGCTGTGATATCCTGGGGACAGTGATGGCTGAACTGAATGCATGCAGATCGTGCATGAGTATTGGCATGTTCAATGGAGCTCCACTTTCAGTACTAAATATTGGCCTCAATTATGTCAAAGGCAGCCCACCTGAGCTGCAGGACCTTCATGTATTTATTGCTGCTGCTGGTTCATAAGGCATTTGCAGATTTACCCAGAAAGTTGCCTATTTTTCCTGAATTTTCATATTCCAAAACAAGTTTCCAAGGCTGGGCAGTATAGATGTAAACTCAGCTAATTAAAGGTAATTTTTGTATGCTACAGGTGAAAGCTGATAACATTAAACCCTAATGGTAAAAGATGGGAGAATTTCCCTGAGCTACTTGCTTTGCTGCCGAGAAAGCAGAGCTTGGCAGATGGAGAAGGATGGAACTAATTTCCAATTTCGCCTTCAATTAATGTTTTATGATTTTAAATTTAGCAAAGTAGTTCATTTTTCTGTGATCTTTTCAGGACTCTATTTTCTTTCTCTGGACTGCTAAAAGGAATTCTGTAAAAATATATTATAACTATACATACATACACTTTTTTATATAATACATATAGATACTGGAAGTCTCTCTTCTTTGAAAGAACTAGAGAGTTCTAGTGCAAGTTCCATGGCAGTTGCCCTTCCTACTAAACAAAGCTTAAACATCTTGACCCTGTCAAAATTTCCTCTGAATGCTGAGACTTAGATCCAGGTCAGGCTTCATCTGGCCTTTCTGGTGCACACATGTAAAAGAGAGGACACAAGTAGTTGTTCCGTTCTTAAACCTAAGAAAGGTCTTGGCCTAACGTTAGCTATCTTCTGGCTGAGCAAGTAGGCTCTCCTCTTGCCATATGCTTGGCACAGAAGGGGACAAGAGCCACAAGGCAAGTCCTTTCCTTCCCGCTTTGTGTGTCCCTGAGATGCAGGCTGCAAGAATTCACCCAATGTGTTCTTAATGTACCACACGGGTGGTGCTGTCGCATGGGCCATCAAGGCGTATTGGTGGCACGCCGAGATATTTCTTTCGAGAATTGCGGAAATTAAAATACATGTCTACTCCCTATGGGCACTCAAGACCATATGAAAGATGGATGCCAGTTCATTCCACCTAGAAAAAGTATCTGAAGTGCACAGAATGGATTGCCTTCTACATATGCCTGTGTCTTTTCATTGACTATAATCTAAAATATACAACTTAGGCAGCTGGCTTGGACTGGACAACCTGAGATTTAGGCAAGTAAAGCTGGGCCAAAAGTGTTCTACTCAAAGTATCGATATAATAGGTGATTCCTCTCAAGGCACATCTTGTCCCATTTTGGATATAGTGCCAGTCTCTCCAGCCTACTTTCTGAAACCATCCCCATGGCTTTCATACTGCCAGCCCTTGTATGGGTTCAGAAGCCCACTGGGGAAGAGCTTGCAGAAGGACATACTTACAAGTTAAACTGGGTTCTCGGTTATGCTGATGTATAAGTGACTCTTCCAAAGCCAACAACAGTTGCTCTCTTTTTACACTGCTGACACTCAGGAAGCAGCAAATGAAGCACTACAAGTCTGGGAGCTTCAATTAACAATTCTTAAAATGATAAAATCCTATGAGGTAGTGTGTCAGCTGAACGTAAACAGAATGAAACCAAACTATAAGTATGATTCTGTAACAAATCAGTAAGAAAAACAGACTGTGAAGGGAATTTTGCCCAGCAGGGTTTTGTTCAGGGTCTCCCCGGCAGGAAAGGAATCGTTATTTGGAGAAACATGACTTCGCTGTGTCGATTGTAGCACTTTTTCTTATCTTTTGCTGTTGCGCAAAAAGAAAAGAGGCCTCTGCAAGAAGGCCTAACATACTGGTGCTGATTTAGGTATGACTGGATGTAAGAACACAATCATTTTAAAGTTGGGTAAAGTACTGCTGGCAATTTAGAGCTGCATATCTCAGGGTTTCAGTCTGCTTAGACCGACTTCCTGTCACTATCCGCCATTATGTATCAGCAGGAAATTACACTTTTATGAGTGATTTACCTTTAAACAAACACTACTACACAAACAATATGGTATTGAATTTGGTGGTTTGCCTTTTAAGTATTACAGTGAAAGATTGTAACAGCTGTCTAAGCTGATAACTACTACCTAGGATAAGAATATTGTTGACTGAGTTATTAGTCAATTGTTTAACTAAATCTAGCTGCATCTCTCTCTTTTTAACTGTGTGGCATTTACAGTTTCTTTAAACAATATAGTTCCTTGAAACAGGCATATAACTTGTTCCTTGGGTGGGAACTTTATGGGTAAAGAATTGTTTCAGAGATCAGATTACACTTTTTATTTAAATTTTTGTATTTTTTTAAAATTTTTTTCTTAGCTCATTCCTGGTGGGAATAGTTTCCTAGAAGTGAATTTCCATGTGGCTTTCTAAGTTCAGCAGATGAGCCACAACCCACAGCCTGTGGCTAAAGATGACTAAACTGCACAACTGGATGAATCTTTGCGGAGAATGAGTGAGGCAATGTAGTGGAGCCACTTCATATTTACTGCTGTAACTTTCGTAAGAAGGTTTATCCTAAGATGAGACTTCATTTTGCAAGATGCTGAATGCCTGCAGCCTTCTAAGGAGACCCTCAGTGCATTGCAAAATCAGATGCAGCATGTGTGATGGAGGATGACCTTGCAAAATTCTTATTCTGTTTTTTAAGAATTAGGACTAATTGCAAAGCTAGTTGAGACTTCCAGACTTCGAGGCTCCAGAGCTGGATTGGATCCAAAGTCCACTGAAGTTACCTGGCATTTTTCCGTTGACTTCTGTATACTTTGGACCAAGCACTTTGAAAGGCTATTCCAAGGAACTCAAATGTGTAAAGCCATGTTTTGAAAAATCACCTATTTTTTAAGTTTTCGAAGGCAGCTTTGCCACTCAGCAGTAACAATATAGAATTGATTTGAAAGGGAGAAAACAGATGCGGATGTAGAGAGACTTCAAAAAGCCTTTGGCAACAATGCAGCACCAAAAATAAGAATTTTTAATGCAAACATTATTAGGATCATTACTGAAATACATTTTAAGGGAGAAAAATTTGGTCAATATTGCAGACTTACACCTCTCCTCATGTGTTATATATTACAATAACGCTTGCGCTTGCTGCATTCACTTGCAAACGGAAATATCTTAATGATTTGAGGCTTCCATGTTGTTGAATCAGTTCTACTGCCATTTTAAAGTATATCTCTTAATATTAGCCTTGGTGATGTCTGGGACTGATCTACAGCAGCAAGCTATTTTCATCAAATCACTCCTGGAGAGATTTGTCCATTGCCTCAAGATCTGTGCTTCAGAAATAAGCCCTTCTCTGGAGCTTTGCAGGTGGTAGTGGTCTAGTTCTCAAGAACCAGACTCATCTCTGAATTCAGGTATAGCCTACATATAAAGACAACATCATCTCTTTTGTCCCACCATTAGTTTTTTGAAAGGACAGTTCCACTTGACCCATAGTAACTCTTTGTAACAGAAACCCTGGCTTTTATGGAGTATTTTTATTAGGTCAAGCTAATGTTGCTGTCTTTATCTTTGTTCTTTTAAACACGGTCAGTTTTGAAAATTCTAACATTTCTGCATAAAATACATGAGTCCTGATATGAGTGTCCAACTTCTTTTTCATATTACATGGATGCAAAGGAAGAACAGAAAGCTTACAGAGGCTTTATATAGCCTTATAAACCTCACGATCTACTTCTATTGCTTATTTCCTGCCCACGTCTAAGTTTTCAAGGACTTCTTTCTTCGTTAGGGGGCTAATTATTTTGGCTAGTAGACCAAGGCGTAGATGCATATTGGATGCATATTGGATTAACAACGCCCATTAACTCTCCCTCAGCAGGTGGAAGATTTGATTCTGATCTTTTTTTATGCTGGTGTAAAGGAAGAGTAGTGTCCTGCAACCAGACGGAAATGCTGTGGTACAAAGGAGGATGAGATCAGAAGCAAGCTCTATTACTACCACTAGCAGCTCCCAGATGATGTAGCCACCCTCGAAAGAATCATTAAAAAAAAAAAAAAAAACCTTTTCAGGTATTTTTGCGCACAAGAGAAAATCAGGTATTTTTGGTCACAGAGAAAATATATGCTCTCTTTTCAAGGTGGTTTCCATACTGAGGTAGGAAGAACTGCAGATAGCAATGAGTTTGAGGTTCTTTATTGCACCAAAATGACAAAATAGTCTCGTGTACAAACGAAATGGGGCATTTCTCTGTAAAACAAGTTGTCAAAAACATGGTTGCCTCTTAATGTGGAACAATCAAATAATCTTTTCAAACAGTTTAATGGCCAGGATGAATGAAAGAATCTGTGTATGCTTTACAAATGGCCTGATTACTGCCAGCTCACATGCTTGCTCTGCAGTTGTAGTACATTAGAATTTGAAGTAGGATGTTGTTAGCAACTCTTTGCGTGGGGTGGAATTTGAATCAAAAGCTATAAATGAACTGTGACAGCAAAAATGAAAGTGCAATTGCTTTCTCACATGACCTGTTTCTTTTAGTGTCATTAAATTTGATCAATGATTAACCTTTGGTTTAACAGTGCTTGTCATTTCATAGCAAATCGAGTAGAAAAAAATGTTGTCTACCTGAATAATTCCCTAGAAAATATCTCTGAGGTGCATTAATAGTTTGAGAGGTGAGAGGCTGGCCTAAATTTGTGTAAGCAAAAAGCACTTGATGTGCAAAATCACCAAGTGCAAATAAGGAAATATGAAATGTCTGACAGTCTAACTGACTTGTACGAATTCTGTTTGCAAAGTCAGATTTTAGGAAGATCTAGTATCTCCTTGTATGAGCAGGACAGTGGTAAGCTCGCTAATAACACACATCAGAAATTAATGAATGATTTCAGAGAGCCTTCATCTCATTTAGGTTGTTTTTGCATAACGACTTTCTATAGTAAATATATACAAACAAAGCATCCTAATCCAAGATTGTCTGGATATGTTTGTCTTTTTTTGATCTTCATTGAGATCAAATGAGTTACATTATTTTTACACTGAATTAAGTTCTAGCTGGAATGAATTTCCTTTTGGCAACCAATTAGGATGTTTAAGGAATTTACTTGCATTTCTTGATCTTAGAAGTATTTGTGGACAGTTCACATGGACTATGTATTACCGTGCCTAACTGTTATCAGGCTGCATATTTATCTCATTTGCATATGCAAGCAAGGTACTTTACAGGCATAGTGTTTTCACATGCCTTTTATCCAATTAGCTCATTGTACCCACCAGTCTTGATCACCCCACTCTGTCATCAAATTAAGCGGAGTTGTGAATTAAAAATGGTTTCATTCACATGGTGTGTCTGTGCAGACAGACTTAATTCAGAAGAAAGATGGCTTCTGCTGTTCACAATCTTTATTTATTCATTATACATGTAAGAAGGGTCTACAGGATTCCCAGATGAACTGGGGAGCTTGATATAGAATTTCACAGAAATTTACATGCTGAAAAAATCAAGCTCCTAGACTCACTTCTTGTCTTCGTTAGCCACCTTTCATGTGAGAGTGCATGGAATGATTAACCTTTGCTTGCTTCCATTCATTTTGTTTTCACATGGAAAAATTGCACGCAGTAAGGATCTCTCTGCTCTTTTTCCTATATCTAACTGGTCCAATGCTTTGTGTTTTATACTACCAGTGCAATCACAGTGATCCGGAATTCATTCAGATGATACAGCCATGCTTATGTGTCCTGGTACATGAAATCAAATCCAGCTACATTTATTTTAAAAGAAGAGGATTTGCAAGTAGACTTGCACCAGAAGGATAAAAATTTTAAGAAGTTAATTTTGTTCCTAAAACAGTGGTACAAAATATTTGTGACCCTGCACAATGGCCGTGATGATATGATTTCCTCACTTATATAGTTATATCCTAATGACAAACGTCTTATCTAGTAGACTTGTACACAAGAGTATGCCATATCAACGTGCCTCAGAACTTGCATACTTGCACTTTTCAGATGTACCGGCTGTAGGCTGTAGGCTAGATCTCATGTCAGACTTCTCAGTTTCCATTTCAACTCCTATTGGCCAGCATCAACCAGGTGTATATTTGTCATGCTCAATGGAGTCAGAGTAGCACAGTGAAAATATAAGGGAGAACAAGGGGAGGCTTATTATCCCTGGTGCTCTTTAGTATCTTACCCTTTTATAAATCAGGAATATTCCCAGGGGAAACAGCACTGTTAATTTTCTTTGCGAATGAAGGGTGAATTACACTGAAGGGATATCAGAATTGATGGTTCTTGTCAGTATATTCAAATTATCCAAACCATCAAGTAGGGTACACGTTGAATAAAAGTCCTATGTCTTGAAAGACAAGTATGGGGACAGGTTAGGAAAATGTTACATTTCATTGTGTATGTGGTAACAACTTACTAACCTTATAAACTCATTGATAGCCTAATAAGTCAATGAAAAAACGAAAAGTGGAAAATGAAAAATGAAAAGTCTCTTGCAACAGCAAGACAAAAGCACGTAGGCAAGAGGGAGATGAGTTTAAAGAAGTATGGGGAACATATTTTTCAGTTGCTCCATTTTCTCTTTTTCTTTTCTTTCTCTCTCTTCATTGTCAGTCTAAGCAAAGCAGCATCTGCAGTCTGTTTTGCAGATGGGGTGAGAGGAGCACATATTCCACTACACGTCTGGCACACTGCAAAAGTGGCTGCTGACTGACTGTGTATTTGCCAGCAGCTATCAATTAGGGAGACTTGATATAGCCATATACACTGAAAGCTTACATTGGTCAAAATAATTGGGGATACAAGGGAATATCCCACTAATATTTCTCAAAGCATTGACCACCTATACTGCCACTTTGTAAACACAGCCTGCAGGATGAGCAGGTTTCTTTTCAGAACTTGACAGTTTCATAGGTCTTAAATTCCCATTTTGACTCCTAACCATAATCACTGTACTTACACCTTATAAGAAACAGCCCTTATCCTAAACAACTTGCAGTTTAAATAGACCAATAGCAAAGAATGGGAGAAGAGAGGTGGAATTCCCTATTCAATGGAGAAGGAACTGAAGCACAGAGAAAGTTGTTTGGCCAATGACACAGAAGACTTGTGACAGTGGTGAGAACTAAATCCTTTCTTTCAAGTCCTTATTGAGGGCTGCCTGTATGTACCCTCTGACTCTAAGCCACGCCGCTCTTTCTTCCAATAAAGCACCACTCACCTTGGACGTAGGTCAGATGCAAGTCTTACTGTGACTTTGGGCCTCTCTCCACAACTTCCACTATAGCATCTCTGTCATCTTCACTCTTTCCAACACAGCTGGGACATAAATAGTTCTTGCCGCGTGCAGGAGGCACAGCAGCCGTTTATCCGTTTCATTGGGTTGCTCTCTCCCTACACAGACTGATGTAGGGCCAGCAGAGAAAGTAATATGTGGATGGACGGCTGAGAGACAACACAGAGAAGACCCTGGGGTGGCCAGAAGGGAATTCCTGCACCGAGTCAGCCACTGGCAGGCACCTTCACCATTGTCCTTGTAACACAGACAGGGAGTACGGTGTGACTCAGGGGCTCTCCTGGAGCCACTCACTGATTTCACTGGAATTGTACCAGTAAAAACTGTAGTAACACAGTGGTGATTAAGGCCCAGCGTGAAAGACGGGCCTGGACTAGTAACTTTGCTGCATGCCAAGAGGGACTCTGCCAGCAAATTCACTGCCAGAAGCACACTTACACCATATTCAGCTTTACAGATACCATTCCAAAACAAATATATCCGTTTAGAATGAAATTCAGCTCTGCGCAAAGCCATGTCAGGCTCCACTTTTAGAAGGTGTTTATTCAAAGAAATGAGAGATGGCTGCTGTTGAGCTCTCCAGCATTAAATTAAATCTCTACATTTCCCATCACAAAATTAAAAGCCTTCTTGGGCCTAGACTAAGGAGTTAAATTTGTGGTGATCTTCATGAGAGGCTAAGGCAGAATATCTTCTGCCCTTTCAGTCAGTTTTGGATGATCTTATATTGTTATATGACTTAGTCTGATGCACCTCCACCCTCCTCTTGTGGCCCTGGTGACTTGATCTGGTTGCTGGCCATTAAAACCACCTCTTGCCTCAGTTTCCCACCAGACAATCCAACTAGGAAGTTCTGCCAACCATTTGGCTGTGATATGAGCCCTGAGGGCTGCAATAGGACCTCGGCCAGCATCAATATACCGGAACCAAAGTGTTTTCTCCTGACACACCCTCACACCTCTTCTGTGTTGATGCTGCTCCCAGAGGAGCTAGGGATTAAAGGACAATTTTGAACATCAGTGGCAAGAGCAGTGCAGGCAGGTGGATGTTCACATTCTTCATACAGGACTGCAGTACCCCCCGGTGAAGAATAGCTCTCTGGCTCTACCCGGGGCAAAGATAAAATCTAGGTGGCAGAATAGCCATCTGAGCAAGAGCCTGGACTAACCTCCCTCACAGCAGAGCAAGAAGCAGACGAATGAACTCTAATACTTATGTGATTAGGTAAAATGGATGGTGGTGTTGTCACTGAACGGAAAAGGTCGGGCGTTCTCAGTGTAGATTGCCGTTCTCAGCAGTGGGACCAACTATGTTCATCATTTTTGGTACCTTGATCTTTAGTCAGTTTTAATGTTATTCAGTTGTGATAGGCTGCCATTTCACACACACTGATGTTGCAAACTTCCTGTCAGGTATCACAGAGATAGGCCTAAATGTCTAGTGATTTCATCAATTGTGAATGGCTATGACCAGTTTGAGTCCTAAATTGGGAACCCAGGAAAACTAGTATCTTCACCAGGTATACTTAGAAGGCAAAGCTTCCTACTGATAAATCTTGAGTGAGTGTACGAGGAAAGGGAAGGGAAGGGAAGGGAAGGGAAGGGAAGGGAAGGGAAGGGAAGGGAAGGGAAGGGAAGGGAAGGGAAGGGAAGGGAAGGGAAGGGAAGGGAAGGGAAAGGAAGGGAAGGGAAGGGAAGGAAAATATGGTATAGCTTCGACTTGGAAAAACTGACGCTCAGACGGAGGTCCTCAGGGAACACATCCTAAGTCAAGGGGGCCATTGTTGGGCGCAGAGCTTGGAATGTGGCCAGGACAGTGCTGAGACCGATGGTCAGAGTGCCCAGCATGTGCCAGGCAGGGAAGACAGGCAGCACAGACTCAAGGGCTCTGTGCCCAAGCCCTGCCTAGCCTGTAGACATCGGAAATGACCTGTTTGTCTGGGATGCCTAAAACAACAAGCCTGGAGGAGTCAGGCAGTAATAGAAAAAGAAGCTGTGCAGGGGATTTGCTTCAGACTTGCTTGCTCTCTTTCTCCCTTACAGAAGCAAACTATCCAACCCTATGCATTCCAGCCCCCCAGGGGGATGTGCCACCCAGTTTGAGAATAGGTGCATTAATAAACCAACAATATCTATGTCAACATCTAGATCTAATCTACAACTACTAAGTGAGATTCACTGTTTCCCACTCCCACCAGTATCTTTGGTAGCAGTTTTTGAGCTCAGTTCTCCACCTGTAGTTTGAACATCTTGTACTACGGTGTTCATTCAGTGCCTTTTCCACTGTGTTCATTCCCATTTGTTTCCTGGGATTAGGGAAGTTCAGGCAATTTCTGGCCTTTCAAGGAAGTGATGCTTCTCCTGTTTTCAAAGCTGCACTGATTAATTCAGCCAAGGTGATTCTGGTTTGCGGGTAGACAAGCCCTCACCAGATTTTTTTCAGCTAAGCTATCCTTAGCTGCGTCAGTAAAAGCTCTCCATTGGCCATTAAATTGACATCAGTGTTTCCTTCTGAGGCTGATGTCAAGTTTGTCGAGATCCTACAGTCTGATCTCTCCTCGTAGTCCTCCAGAGAGACCTGATGGCACATAGGGCCAAGCAGAGTCCCTGCTTCCCCAAGATGACTTCCTGCCACCTCTCTTTCTCTGTTTGGTCTGAGCTGCCACTTCACACCTCAGTGTTTAGTACCTTCAGATTCATTATTTAGCTACACTTTGCCCAAAACACTCTAAATATTAATGCAAACACGGCCTGTCTCTTTTAACTGTTTCTCTTTGCTTGCTGATAGAAACAAGAGGAGAGCTCTTCCCTGGGGACATTCTGCCCATCTGGAGTATTCAAGCTTTTAGGGGCTGCATTTCATCCTCTTCCCTGGCACAAGCTTCCTGCAGGGCTGGGCTTGCATGTTCACAGGTATATGACATTACTGGTGATACTGCAACAAGCTGGTATTAAACAAGCATTTTGAATAAAGGCTGTCTTTAAAAAGGCAGGTAGGGGCCTGTGCCATGGAAAAAATGACCATACTTTAAAATCATTCTTATGGAGTGATCTGGACACATGGTTACCTTTCATCACTTATACTGACGCCAAAAAAATGCCTGTTGAAATGTCTGTGTATATTAAGCTGTCATGGACTTGTTTTGGGTCAAAATAACATGTGTACTCCATTTCTTTGTTTTTTATTTTTCCTTCTTTTTTTAATGTCCTGATTTTCATCTGAGAAACAAAGAAGACACAGCTCACCTATAGCAAATATAAGTAATATTGTCACAAACCAATGGTGCTTCTTGAAAGTCATGCATAACCCCAAACATACAGTAATGATAGAAATAAATACAAATATCTAGGTCATTTTTCTCATAAGAGGTAAACACTTCAGGAAATACAAACACAGCTACAGCCTCCTTATCAGCATTATCTGTACCACAAACATAAAAACATGAGAGCGACCGTATCAGGTTAGACCAAGGTCCTTCTAGCCCAGTGTCCAGTTTTGGGCTGTAGTCATAAGCAGATGCCTTGGGAAGAGTGAGACAAGGGCAAACCTATATGATACTTCTCATTCAGGGACTCCCTGAGCTAGATGTGGTTTCTATATGTTGAGTAACCTCAGCGTATTTCTCTGCCGTGAACTTGTCCAGTCGCTACTTGAACCCACGTAAACTTTTATCATCCACAACATCCTTTGGCAAGCAATTCCATAGATCTACTATCTATTGCATGCAAAACTACTGCCTCATGTTTGTTTTGAACTGCGTTCATGTATAGCAAAAAACAATGGACAATCCATCTCTATCCTCTTTTTCTGTGATTATATTAAACGGTCATGCAAATTAACACCGATGGTATTATTACAGATTTGTCTTTACATTGTTCATGGTGCGATGTTGACATATTTCAGGCAAGAAAATACTTATCTTTCACAGAATTTGTCAGGAAAAAGTGCAATAGCCTTAATAAAGAGTAAGAGAATGCATTCAAAAAGACTTTTGACCTATGCAAATCACTGACCAAGCCGGACAAGACTTAGGGCATAGTTTTCCATTGCATGACACTAGTGGAGTTACTTACACTTGGAAAAAGTGTTTGTAAAGCACTATGGATTGGAAGGGAAGTAATTTCAATTAATATCTTAGTATAAATAGAAAAGTTTGGAGCAGCATTGGACAGTGTAGTTTTCAAGGGGAGGCTCTGAGAGAGAGAAAAAAGGGAATACAAGGAAGATACTTTAAAAATGTCGTTGTTCTGGGATTTAATGTTAGCCCTTCCAGTTTTTCCTGACACTGTAGAGCTACATAGCTCTGCTTTGCTTCCCACTGACTCAGTGGTCTGCACTCCCCCAACAACACCCTCAGTTATTATGACTTCTCATTCATCGTTGTGCAGCATTTTGTTCCCACTCTTGTGTGCTTCGCACCAGCTACTGCCATTTGTGCCATCCCGATTGAACCATTTTTAACTGAGCGGGATCACCTTGCGATGCTAATAAGCCAGAGTAAAGCAGCCAGGCCCACAGAAGAGGGAGCCAGCATCTCCTATGACTCCAAGGGGAGGTTCGCAAAGAAACGCAAGCAGATAGTGCCAAGCCAGCTGGGAGAGAGAGCTGGGAGAGTCACTATGGCAAGGGAGGAACAAGAAAAGGAGGAGAAAGCAAGGGCGCTTGCCACCTTTCCCTGCAGGACTCATGCAAAGTGCTGATAATGTGTGCTTTATTCATTCTTCTCCTTTGTTCTCTAACCATCTCTTGAGAGACGTTTCAGAGAAAGGGAGGCGAGGAAGAGACTAAAAGTCTCCTTTTAGATTGAGGAATGCAGGCTCCACCCTTGCTCCCAGCTCCATCCTTTTTGTGCTGCTGCAGCTGGGGAGTCTCCCTTGAGGCTCTAACTTAAACCTGAGGTTGGTCCTAAGCCAAATGGTCCAAGGATCAGGGGAGCCATTTTCTTCCTCTAGCTCAGGCCCTGCCTTGCATTCCCATGCATGGAGATGGGGGGTCAAAGATCCCTCTAAGAAAAAGAGGACTCTATTTCCTGCATCAGAGGGGACCTGAAAAGATGTAGGGGTGATGGGAAATAACCCAACAAATGCCAGCTCCTAGTGCAATACTGTGGCGCATAATGTCCTGAACGTACACAGAAGGAGCAGTGACCTGGTTTTATCTCTTTGAACAAAAAAGCATGGGGCTAGCACAGGAATGCTCTGTCCTGTTTTCGTGTCCTCACTTCAAAAAAGATGTTGACAGCTTGGAAAGACTTCATGGAAAGGTACCTGAGAAATTTGAGATCTAGAAAATGCACCTTATGGTAGGAGACTAAAAACTCAGTGGAATTCGTCTCTTTGAAAGAAGGGTATGGGGTGACTTGATTGTGGTCTACAAGTATGAGCATGGGGAAAATGCAACAGATGTTTCAAGGAGAAAATAAACCCATAATAAAATCCAGTGGTTGGTTGTTGATGTTAGACAAATCTAGAGCAGAAGTAAAGCAAAAAAAGGAAGGTAATTAACCACCGCTTACTACAGTAAAGTCGCATTCTCTGTTTCTCTTTAAATCTAGAGTGGATGACTTCCCGAACCTGGCAATGAAGAACTCTGGATACACTTTTATATCAGGATTATACAGCAAGTCAGATGATGATCATGAAAGCTCCTGCGACAAAGCTGAATTTACAGTGGTGTGCAAGCCAGGTTGACCTTCCAAATCAATCCCCTTTAGTCCTTACTCTGATATCTCTCTTGTAACCTGGGGTGCATTGAGAAATCTATACGGTCCATATTCACTTTGTGTTTATATATCCCGGAGAGACAGGTGACACAATTTTTTCCTGAGCTGGGTAATCAGAATTACATCTCAGTGACATTACAATATTCAACATCAGGGCCTTAGAAACTAAGATAAAGAACAATAATTAAAGATAAATAACTTTTTTACATAATAGATCTACTGTCAAAAATAACTGTTCTGTTAGCAATGATATAAGAACACATTGCTATTTTGAGAAAATGCTGGGTTCTTTTGGGTTATAGTGGGTACTCTCTGCTAAAATCAGTATGATCTCCCCTACTGGGAAAGAAGAGCGTTAAAAATGTGTTGTGTTTGGTCACTGGGGCGGTGGGGAGAACCACTGTGCTACTTGCAGGCTTTGGCATTCTTTGGAGCTACACCTCAGTGAATCTAAAATTAAAAAAAAAAAAAGAAAAGATTTTCTGTGTATGAGTTTGAGTGCACATACGTTAGAGGAAGAGAAGAAAGAAACGCACTTTGTTTATTTGACTTAAAATGGCTTAAGTGAATGTTCACACATCCATTCTGCAGTGACCTCTACTGGTGAGGGCAGGATGTATAATATTCCTTGAAATAACTATCACCTTATGGGCATCTATAAGCATATTTTATTGGCACTTTTATTTGAACCTATTGCATTACACTCTGTGCCATTAGCACAGGGCAACACCATCAAGGTTATCGAGCTGTCACACAAATGCAAAAAAAATGCCATGAAGCATAAGAAGGTGATAGTTAAACAGAGATAGTCAAATCTGATTAGTAGAAACTATAAAGGAATGTTAACATATGCCAGTCTCACTGATTAAAAAAGAAGTTAACTGGAAATTAGCAACTGTTATGGGTAGCTCAAGGATATTGTTATTTTTTCACCTTTTGAAATATTCATATGGGCATATGTCTGCCAGTGAAATCATTGAGATATTTCTTCAGCACGTAAGGAATTGCTGTCATGCAGCAACTCATAAAAGATGCCCCTTGCTCTTCTGGAGGGATCTATGCTTTTAATGGCAACCACTCTCTGTTGCTATAAATCAGGTTAGTGCAATTTACTTCAGTGCTCGCTTACCCCAGCAGAGAATCTGGCTCCAAGTCTTTACATTGCAGTTGTTCAAGACTACCTACCAACACTGGATTAATTTTTGGCCCTTAGTCAAATCCTCAGTAGTCACTGTTGAAACTTGCCTTCTTAGATCTGATTTTTTTATAGCACATTTTTCTTTTTGTGGTTACTGTTTGCCACTTCAGAAACCTGCTTTGTTTGCAGCCTGACTTGTAATCAATAAAGCCATATCTCCTCGCAAAATGCAGACAGAGAGGCACGCTGTTTCTAGTTACTGTCCTCAACTCAAACGCAGGTGGAATTATTAAAGACTCGACTGTCTCACTGGCCTGAGCACTCCTCTTGTTACTGTCACTGTCTGAATATGCATAGCTAGTCCTAACTATGAACAGGAACTCCAAGCCAAGCACAAACAGTGCAAAAGTAGCTTACAAATTAACATGCAACGTGTAACCTGAGTTTTGTCTATGTCTTGGTGTTCTCTGAGAGCAGCCAGTGACTGATGATGTCTGTGCAAAAGGATAATAACAAGGCAGCAGATAGTGGTATTTCTCCAGATTGTTCTCCTAGCCACCAGTGACTAATCTGACTAGATGTGGCAACTAGTAGTGTAAAATTGTCACTGAAAAATTAGCCGTTTTCTGACGCTCATGTCTGCAATGCAAGCAACAGCTCTCAGCTGTTAGAGATATCCTGTCACGATCTGGAAGTAGAAGGCTGGAAGAGGCCCTCCTCAGAGGGCTTCACCTTCCTGGGCCAGTTTTCCAGTCTCCTTGGGGTTGCAGCATCAGATGGAGATATGATGTACCTTTTGTATCAGATGGAGATATAATGTACCTCCTTGTACCTCCAGCACACGTGGCTCAGAGGTAATGGTGTTCCCCAAGCAAACTGTGCTGGCTAAGTGCTGGGAGGCAGCGAAAAGGAACAGAGAGGCCATATGACGGTATGGGCCCTCAGCTAGGAGAATGGAAAGCACCACCAGACTGCAGGGACCATTGCAACAGAGCACTTCCCATGTGAGGCCCCATAGGAAACCTCCGTTGTGGCCCTCCGTGGCAAAATACCCCGCCACCTCCAGGCCCTCTCCTTGGAGACTGCACAGGAGAATGTCCCATCGGAGCATGAGCACCACGATGGCCCCATTGCACCCCCACTGGACCATTCACTGGACATTGTGGTCAAGGCCAAGCTGTCATAAGTAGGCTCACCGCCTGGTGACCTTGCCTTTTTTTCCCCTCCTAGATGACTCACAGTATACTGTCTTTATTGCTTAGGTCTCAGTGAGTTAATGTGGCTCTCCAGAGGCTCAGAGAAGACTCACAGCTCTTCAGATCTCTTTCTATGAACTCTTGGGACTCAGCGAGCTCACCTTGTTACAGCCAAGGCGCAAGAGAACCCCATAAATCTTCTTCAGTCCTACTGTATGCTGTTTAGTGCATGTTATCACCCTCGACATCTCTAGTTATAGTAATCACTTTTTAAAATGTACTTCTTCAACTGCAATGTCAGTAATTAATCAAATGCCTTTGTTTCATTAGCCATAATAATATCTTTGGTTTCATGTTCTTAGGTGTTCCGCTTTATAAATCTTTCTTACGTTGAATTTCTCCTCCCTAGCACTCAGTCACTGCAGATGCTTTAACATTGCTGATAAGGTGTTTAATGGAAAGACTATGAAGTCATTTTTTTCTCATATCAGACCAGGATCTAAAGAGGTTAGGATCAGCATCAGATCTACTTTGCAGCTGCAAATATTGGCTGTGTTCTTTGAGCTCTGTAGCTGACTATGAGCTCTGTAGCTGACTGACTCTGGAGAGCTGCTTGCGTGTGTTCAGAGCACTGCAGCACAGAGCTGCTTCTACAGCTCCTATCCTACTCCTGCCCAGATCCCCCAACACATGCACCTGGGGGAGGTCTCTTGTTGGTTTAATGGGAATAGGATCAGACTCTAGTGATATGGAGAACTCCTCACAGTCTGCTAGGAAAAGGGAAAAATAAGGAGTGAACAGAGCTCAAAGATTTCGGTAAAAACAGAAAAAAAGGAGGTCCAAAGCCAACACTGTATCTATATTAATTGCTGAGTAGCAATACTGAAGCTACATCTGCAATGCATGTCATCACATATTTTTCTCATTGAGAGACAGTGTGTTGGGACTTTCTCTGTCACAGCAATGTTCGCTGAAGCAATATGTGCCAAGCTGCCTGCTGAAGCCTGGATACTCAGTATCTCTAACTTTGTAATTTGTGCCACTCAAGCTATTACTGTAAAACTCAGAGTTATGTTGTACAATAGGGACTTTCTTTTCTCCTCCTTTTCTTTTTCCCTTGGGATAATTCTTTTTTTTATTTTTTAAAACAAGTAAAAGAAATTAATTCTGGCATACTTCTGGGAGTAAAATAATTGTATAAAGTCATTGGCAAACAATTGCTGCCCAAACACGCATGCAAAAAGCAAGTTCTCACAATTATGGTTAATGGAAAATGAAGTCAGATTATAGAGGCCTCCAGCGTGATTTCTAGCACGATAATGCTGAGAAGAGGAGATTAGGCTTACCACAGACAAAGCTTGTAGTGCCTGGATTTTAGTAATTCGAAAACAGCCGCACTGCTACAATGCACTTAAACTGCTTATCTGCAGCAAGACATTCACAAACACTGCAGCTTTTCAAAGTGAGGCAAAGGAGAGGTTTTCTGCTCAATTTTACACCCTGGTCCAACAAAATACTGAAGTACATGCACAATTTTCAGTGCATGGAGCAGCTCCCTGGGCTCCTCTGGGAAGCGCTGTGTGCCTAGAGGTGCACAGGTGCTGCTCATTACCTGTGTATTCAGTGATTTGTTTTTTGTTTTTTTGTGTTTTTTTTTTTTTTTTTGGAACAAGGCCTTATCTGAACCTCCTGCAGCTCTGTGTATCTGCCATGGGAAGGCTGGTAAGTCTTGGAGAAGTTTCTTCCCCTCCTTTACAGAGCCCTGAAGGAGCCAAGAGACACCCTGAGCCTCTGTTCCGTTCAGCAAGGAGCTGCCCTGGGAAGCCTAGAGCGGTTACACCCTGTGGAAATAGAAGATGGCAGCAAGTGGTTAAGCACTGGGCACAGCATGGATCCAAAGCCCTTACACAGCCATGTTCCCACCTTGTGGTGGGTTGGAGACAGCCTGTCTCAGCAGAAATGAGTCTGAGTGTAACTTCCCAAACTGTAGTGAGGTCCTGCCAGAATGATGTGGTAGCTGTACTGTGGCAATCTGGCCATGGCAGACGCAGGGGCTGTTGTTTCTCTTGTCCTTGTCATCATTTTTTATTTGAATTTATGTATCAGGACCCCTGACCTCAAAGTACCAGGTTGCTCAGCTCTGGTCATTATGTCCAAAACGTTATGACCCTTAACTCGATGATCCCAATGAGGGTCTTCCATCATTCGCAAATGCATCCAAACCTTCTGAATAACCTGAATAACACGTGACAGTAGGACATAAAGAAATACAGCCTCCAAGCAGCCATCGTGTGAATCAGCCTAGCTGGAAAACAGCCAAGCTGCAGGAACAGCAGTGCTGAGTCAGACCAAAGGGTCACCTAGACCATATCCTGTCTCTGACCAGGCAGTAGCGGATGCTCAGCAAAAAAGTACAAGAGGAGGGCAAGTACATTGATATTTCCTCTACTTCATCCTTCCAGTTTCTGTAGTTAGGGACTTCCTGAGCCAGGGCTGTATCTTCATCTTGGCAGTCTAGTGGCCTTTGATGGACTTTTCTTTCAAGAATTTTCTAATTGCTTTTTGAACACATTTATACTTTTGGCTTCCATGACATCCTGTGGGAATGAGTGTCACGATGTGGTTATGTATTGGATGTGTTTACTTTAAACCTCACACTTAATCATGTAAAGGCTCCCTAGTTCTTGTGCTATGAGACACATTTTTATCACCTTCTCCAGGCCATTCCTGGTTTCACATACCTCTTTCATTTGCCTGCCCAGTATTCTTTTTTTGAGTTGAACAGTCTCAGGCCATATGATATTTCTTCATTTTGAAGGCTTTCCATAGCTTTGATCATTCCTGTTGATCAACTCTGAACCCTTCTAGTCCTACTCTATTTTTCTGAGGCACCGTAAGCAGCCGTGCCTGCAGTGGTGAGCACACACCAGCAATGTCTGCAGGAACACAGACATAGGGGAGGTGTCTCGTTTTTCCTTTCCTAACAGTTCCCAGCATTCAGTTTATCCTTCTGAATGTTGCTGGACACTAAATTAAGTACTTATAGCACTATCACTGTGATTGAAGGATGTCTTTCCACAGTGGTAACAGGTAATGTAATGTCCACTGCAGTGATACAGCTAGGGTTATTTTTTCCCTGTAAGCATTAGCTTGCATTTGTTAACATCAAATTTTATTTGCTATTTTAAAGATTACAGTCACTGGTAGTGTGATATTTTCTGCAGTTCTTCACAAGCAGCATTAGTTTTTAACTAACACGGGCAAGACTAATACCGGGCTAATTCTTAGAGTCACCTGTCTAAGGTTGTTATTGGATACAAGCCATCAGTCTTTGAGTTTTATGCCTAAATGTTGCCCTTCCTTGGACCAGAGATGTGCTGGACATCTCAAAAGGCGAGGTGACACCAACAGAGCCCCTCATTTCTTGAATTAAAACCATCAGTTCTTATCCCATCATCCCATGGTATGTGCTGAGTTAAAATGCCTGATTAATGAGAGGCCTGTAATGCATACGCTTGGGATTATTCCAGACACTGGAGCTCGTCCAGGCTGCGTGATATTCTGTGGGGTTCAGTGATGTGCCTGGAGCTACGCTGGCTGCAGACTGGTTTCCAAGCCGAAATTAAACTGTTGATTTTTTCTGTGAAGCTTTAAGTGTCCCAGCCAGGACATTTACTTTTTGAAGGCAAACCTCTTCTGATGCTGGTCTGCAACAATGGCAAAACATGGACGGGTGTAACCTTGAATCCCACTGGTTACTCATGGGCTCTGTCCTTTCTTAGGTTGGGATCTTCTTCACGCTATACAGTTTGACTTTCTGTATCCTAAGGGTGTTGATTGACAACTACATCAGGAAGGTAGGGGCATGATGAGGCTGAGGATGATTTGGGAGGTTTGCATTTGATTGTAACTGGCTGTTGGATGGTGGAAAGAAGAAGTCAGCTTTACTTGTGACAGATGCTGGGAAGACAGAGCCAGGATAGGTCATTTCCGATGGGAGCTCATGGTATGAAATAAATAAGAGGAAAGTGAGAGTGAAAGACACATTGTGTAAGATGTAAAACTGGCTAGAGGCCAGCATAAATATTCATTGAGTATGTTAATTAGTAACTATTGCTGTTACTCATTAACTAATTTATTCAACAAATAACATTCAGGCCACTCTAGAATGTTGCATACTGTTACTGCTAAAAGGTGTATCACTTTCCCTAGCTGTCACCTGGAGATATTGATACCCCCTCACCTTTGCAAGTACCTTGATATGTGGGAATGAAAAGTGCTACACAAGGTCTATGGAGCAAAGTATATTGCTTTATAAAGTAAAGTAAGTCCTATTCCCAATAACATTCACAAGAGATTTAATTCATCAGTTCAACATCAACTGGAGAAGAATGGCAGGTCTATGACAAGACTTCAGTTTGGAGGACAGCGACAGATTGTAGGTTGCAAAAAGTCTGCAAAGGAATGGATGGGCTTCTCTGTGAATTGACCTCTTTTTAAGAGAAAGGAATTAAAGATAGCATAAAGGGTCAATGCAAGGGGATTCCACAAAGTCCATTAGGACCTGGCTCTCAAAACTAAGGCTGACTGCAGAGTGTTGCAGAAGATATTTGCACTACTGAACGACTGGATGATAAAGCAGTAAATGGAAGCCAGTGCTGGAAAGTGCAAAGTAATACACTTTGGAGAAAAAGATTCTAAATATTACACGTGTAATGAGGGGTTCTACTATAACTGTTACCAATCAGGAAAGGGAAACTGGAGCCACCGGGGACAGTCCTACAAAAATATCACGCCAGTGCTCAAAATAGGGCAAAAAGGCAAATGGGACGTTAGTAATTACTGGAAAAAGGATCTAGAAAAAAATAGAAATGGTTATTAAGCCATCACATAAATCCAAGTGCACTCAAACAGGTCTGGTTGCCCCTATTTCAGAAGCACAGAGCAGAACTACAGTAGATCCGTAACTACAATAGAATATGGTATGATAGTTACGGAGAAATAACTTCTATGTGAAGACTGAAGAAGTACGTTGGAATCTTCTTATGGAAAAAAAGATGAGGAAAGGCAACATCTGAGAAAAAATGTTTTCAAACCCCTATGCCATGGAGAAGGTAAAGAACAGCTATTCTTACAATAGAAGAACTGAGAGACATGCAATGGAATGATGGAGCATCAAAGTTTTTGTAACAATAAGAAGTACTATTTTACACCATATCTAATGGATTTGTGGAACTCCTTGCCTAGAATGTTAACGAGGCCAAGAATAGAATTAGTTTCAGAAAAGGAGTAGAAAAATTCATGAAGGAAAATTCTGTTAGTGTCTATTGAATGCAAAGGCTTAGGTATGATGTGTGGCTTAGGAAGTCCCTGACTACTGAAAGCTGGGAGAAGGCTACGCCCAGAGCAGGATTACTCTATAATACCCTGTTTTGGACTCTTTCTACAAACCTCCTACAGGTCGCTGTCAGAGATAGAGTCCTGGGGTAGCTGGACGTGTGGGCTGACCTTGTGTAAGAATCTTTACATCTGTGCCCTGCAGTGAGGAGTGAGGTCTCTTTGAGGTCCTTTCCACCTTATGCTCTCTAATTAGAAAACATATGAGAAAAGCTAAAGAATGAAAAATCCTGATATGTCCAAACAAGGCGTCATTTAGCAATGGCTTAAACTTCACGGTGTCTCTTACAGTACACAAGACAAATTTACCACTGCAATTGAGCCACTAAAGGTGTGGTGTCATATACAGTAGACATGGCTCGCATCATACAACTAGCAACACACCCAGATAAAGTAGTGGGCCAGCCTTTACCCCCTGGTCATGCAATGCTGTCTCTGTAGCAAGCTACTCAGGAGGCAATGGCTGTGCAAGGAAACTCAAGTATGCCAGTAGCATTCCCAAGTGCTGGGCTGTGACTGTTTGCCCTAACAGACTGTTACAGTATCTCCTAGCGTGAATTCGGCCCCTTCTAACCACTGGTCTTCTTGAATGGTTCCCGGGCACAGCACTTAGACCAGTCTAGGGGCCATTTCCAGTAAGCACTTACCAGGCAGCCACTAGCACAGACACTGCCTATTCCAGGCCAATTGGCCGCAGCACCCAGGAACACTGCTGGGCATGTTTAATTTACTAGTGTGCATGTAGCTTCTGTATCTGGATCCAATTACAGGATTAGGTCCGCAGGGAAAGAGGAGATGAATTTGTGAATAGAAGTGGTGCAGATTTGTTTCCTATGAACAGCAATATTCAGTAACATTTTTAAGTGATGCCAAAGCAAGTGAGTATGCTCAAAGAAAGCCCAAAACATTCTTATCTCAGCCATAAGAAATGTGTGCATTTTGGAACTACATCAGTAAAGTTAGTAAGATGCTCAGCTGGAAACCAAAAGGGCCTGGAACAGAGGCTCAAGGACTCTGAACTAGAAGAGAGAATGACCTAGAGGAAAAACCTAACAAAAAAGAGGAAGTAAAGGAGCAAATGAAAACATAGCTGACATTTATGTGGTATCTAAAACAACGACCTTCTAGCAGTGTTTCTTAGAACTGACGCATTCCAAACAAAATATAAAGTGAATTTACAATTAACTAGAAACAGTAGCCAAGCCCAGGCCTAATAACAAGTTGCAATGTGTAGAGAAATATGTATGAAATTCTTTGATGAGGATTTAAAGTGTGAGATAAAAGTACTGTTGAGAAAACAGTATTCTCCTTCCTACTAGTCCCGCATCACTAGTGACTGTAAGTCAGTCTTAGTAACTATCTGGCATTTTGTACTGCTAATTTTTAAGGTGGTTGAAACTGAGGAAGAAAATGAAAGTATGTACTGTTCCCAAAACGTTTGTTGCATTTTATTATATCATGAAAAATCTCACTGAGCTGATGTTGCTCATGCTCAAGCTGAGAAAAAGTGCCGCTTGGAAAGATAATAGCTAGCCCTTTTCCTGTATTAACAGGTTGTGATTGTATGAAATTAGACTTTCAGAGAAGCCCAGAGCTTTTCCCGCTAATTTGGACAAAGCTCTGACTTGGGAGCTGGATAAATCCGAGGGCTGCACCTGCACCAAGCCTCGTGCAGTGAGCTGTCACGTTCTGTGGTGTTGGACAACAGGGCAGAAGGACGTATCCAGCATGTTGGATTATGTGGCAAGGGAGGCACTTTCTGTGACAGGGAAGAGCCAGGAGACGTGAGAGGACTCTAGGCAGAAATAGGGGGGAAACTTTGGGCTGAGGACATTCAGGCCCTAAGAGATACTCCAGGCTCCATTTCAGAAAAGTATCGCCTTGCTTTCCCATTTTAATTTACTCATAAAACAAATTTTCTCACATCACACAGGCACTTAATTTTTTAATTTTGTCAGTATTTTCTAGGTTTATTTTGATTTCTACACAGCAGACCTCTCTTTAATACAATGAGGAGTCGTCTTTTTTTGGATAAAGTCCTCACGGGAGAAGATTTTAAAGCAGCCCAGGGAGTGGGAAAAAAAGGGGGGGATTGTTTTATTTCAAAGGGAAGTAACATGTACCTATGAATCAAAAAGATTTCTGCAGCCTATGCTTAAAAAACCCTGGAGAGTCCCTCACAGGGAGGATATCACCTTAGGGAGAGTCCATCCCTTCCTCCAGCCCCCATGCACATTAGCTCTGGGTGAAGAGGTAGGTGGTTTACCTCCACATGTGAATAGCTGCGAGCTCTGGCTCCAAACCTGTGCAGCCTCTCACACCTCCTGTGGGAAACTGTCCCCAAGCTCAGCTCCCCGGATGTGGGCACTCGCTGCCCTCAGGGAGGAAAGCAGGGGTGCCAAAGGCTCTGGCTGAACAGGTGTCTGGAGGGTGCCCATCATGCAAATTCAAGCCCAGGCCCCCATCCCTCACGTGGTTGATGTGGTGAAGTCTCACTTGCTGGCGCTGCAGGGAGAGGAGAGGTGGGTGGTTCACATCATCCTGGTTTCCAGGAATATCGCCAATCCTAGGGGATCCATGAAAAGCCAGGCCCATCTGCATGGGCTGTACACCCTGCAGCTCCCCCTTGCTCTCCAACAGAAAGCCTGGCAGACAGCGCAGGAGACATAGTGGTACTCCAGGCACTTCTGGCTTTTCCAGGTAAGCTTTAGGAGGGATGGCTTGGGGATAAAGCCCCTCAGTGGCCCTGCCTTGGCCCATCCAGCCTTGCACCCTGTATGGGCACCATCCATGGGCAGTGTCCTCACTAACCTACAGAAGGAAATGGATGGGAAGCACAGGGCTAGGTTTACATCTTTTCCCTCGGGAAGGTCCCTTCAAGGCATTAATTTCAAGGTTGAGTCCAGGCCACATAATTCTGCAGCTTTGTTTGGAATAAAGGCTAGGGAAGTGAATATTTTACCATCTTCCCCAGGGAGATATATTTCAAATAACAGCAAATATTCTACTCTCTATCCTAGATGACATCTATCTCTATTGTGTGTCCTTCCTTGGTCCAGTTACTGGAATATAGCATATCCTTTACTAGCACTGAAGATAAAAAGTAGCCCCATTTTCAGTCGGAACAAAGACAGTGAGTGGTTGCCTGCTTTGTCTAATGAAAAGTATGAAGCTTTTGAACATCCCACAAGGAACGTGTCTTTAAAGTAGCCTGTCAGCTTTGCACTTGAATCCAATAGGCTACAAAATGTAGGCAAGAACAGAAAAATATCTCTTTTTTAGCAACAGTTGCTTAACCTGTTTCATTATTTACATATTTAGGAGCAGGCAAATAACGGGCTTGCTCAGTAGCGAGGAGTTTGTTTTTTGCTGCTTTTATTTTCCTGATAGTCTCGTTGGGACCTGATTGCCCATCGACAATGCACTGGAGAAGATGTATCATTTCACATGAATTAGTTGCAAGGCACGTCTTTGGTTTCCATGTGTATGTATGTATGCTACTGTCCTATTCACAGTATATGATGTCCCACTCCCTTCTGAGTAGGACAAATATTTTTACATATGCAGGACATCAGATAGCTCAAGCAGATTCTATTTAACCTAGATACTGAAGGACCACACTTAGAAAACAGTCACATGGATTCCCCCTCCTGCCTCATTGTCCACACTTCTTGACAATTAGTCAGTTGTCCGTCTTGGTTTTTTTTGCTCTGAGCAGCTGAGTAAAGCCACATGCTCTCTGTTAAAATGGATAAGCAAACAGCTGATCCTTGAAGCTTGCATTGCCAGTCGTGACTCAGTAGATGTGGAGACACTGTCGCTAGCTGGCCTTATGATATGCTCCTCGTGGCCGCTGAATAGGCTGTAGCACAAAGGAATGAGGAAGGACATTCAGGGCACAGGCAGAAACCAAAAGTATGGCATCGCAAAGTATTTCTTTGTTTGCAAGGGACATGTAGCGTACAGTTAGATCTTCATCTGTTGCACCCGGACGATGTGTCCTTGAATTTGGTAGGCCTACAGCTACACGTTTCACCCACAGACACCCGGGCGTTTTATTTCTTCTCTTTCCAATGCATAACTTTTGCAAAGGAAGCCTGCTGGAGATCCATTGCCCAGACTAAGGGCAGAAAACATGCACAGAGACCCCATTCTTCCCTTTAATGAGATGCCATCTCCATTTAACTGGTTTCTGGCAGAATTTTCAAGCGTTGCAGATCCTACATTCCAATTACATCAGCCAGTATTTCACTCTTTGGCAAAGACCACCAATTTCAGCAGCTCTCTGCATTCACTAACAGTAGCAGGAATTACCTACGAAACAGGGCGACAGGCCTAAATAAGCAAGTTACATGCAAGGAGCCAGATCCTTGGCCCAGCTGGGGCTGCTTTGCCCAGCTCCTGCAGCACAAAGCTGTCACCAAGCCAGCCCAAACAGCTGTTGGAGGATTCCCTTGGCGCAAAAGAATTCCTGAATGGCAAAGAGCCACTAAAGCAACTCCTACACAATCTCACTCACTGGTCCCCAGAAATCCCTGACAGCTGGGATGGCACAATGGGGCCAGAAGCACCTGTTACCATTCAGAGCAGCCTAAAGGCTGCTCTATGGGGGAATGAATGGTGTACAGGGAGTGAGAGTACAGAGAACACTGCCTTTATCACCTCACGTCCATGGCCGGAGGTGCACCGTGGGAATCTTTTTCCAAGGCATCACCAGTATAGAGTCAGAAACTCAAGGGCGCTCCTGTACATCCAGCCTTTCTGATGTCTGTGTTTGCAGAGGCTTGGAGCAAGGCTTGGAGCAAGGCAAGAGGAAAGTCTGAACTCATTCAAGGGGAACGAGAAGCATACCCAAATTTCACAGCTTGGCACCTTGCAGTATGTACCCATTGAAAACATCAGATATGAACCTCCTTCCAGAAATTCGGAGCCATCTAAACTGAAACCAAATTTTATAGTCTATAGTTTTATAGCACCTTATGTGGTCTGGTGTTTCAGATAAAATCCAGCGGTTTCTCTTGACCTGCAGTCCCAGCCAGGACCATCAGAACCTTTCCCTTCAGCTCACTGTCTCTTGTGGTCAGCCAGCCCCTTGCCAATTCCCTTTGCCACCCCCAAACGGTCACTTCACTGCCAGCTCTCCTGTCAGACTACTATAAAATCCTTTTTATTTAATGGCTATCTGCCAGGAGGTTGCCTCACTGATGCTCTTAGGAGTTCTACTCTATTCACGTTTCCGATCTGACATTGTCTGGACTTCATTAATCCTCTGGCTCTTGGACAACTCACGAGCCTCCAGAAATGCAGATAACCCAGGAGAGGATGCTACATGCACTGGTTCCTCAAAACGGCCATGAGCAACTGTTATAGCCTCTATTGTTATGGTATGCTCCTAGATAATGTGCAAAGCAGAAGGAAGCTCCTGATTATGCTTAGGTTTTGAGGCTAATGTTGAGCCCAATTTATTTCCTCTTTCAGGACTAGGTTCTGTCTAAATTTCTAAAATTAAATCCATACAAAGCGTGCTTAGAGAAAAACGAAGGAACTATTCAATATTTTTTTTCATATCCCCAAGCCTCTGAATTCCAAACTCAAAAAAATTTTCCAGCCCTGTTGGTAATCCTCTCCTACTGCTTATCATGGGATTCATTCCCAGCCCCAGACAGATTTCAAGTAAATGACAGTATCAGCATCAAGATTTCATGCAGCATCTGAATGGAGCATTGTCTCTATGCTGTGCCCTTAACATGCTCTTGCTCTTATTAATTGGGTACTTAATAAGAATTTGTGAGGAATCCACCTTTCATACACTGCCAGTGTGAAAGGGATTAATATTGAAGAGATCTAACAAAGGACACAAAGACAGGCCTTGACCCGGAGACCCCCTAATCAAGGGTTTCAACAATACACAACAGGTGAATACCCCGGTAGCATAAATGGAGACAGGAAGGAGGAATGGGAGACAAGTGCTTTTGCCTAAGCTAATAATCACAGTGATCTCAAGAGTCACAGGTGGTCACTAGCTGAAACCATGATTCAACAGCCAAAAAAGTTTAGCCAAAAAACCCTACATGATGCATGTGCTCTTTGTGAGCACAATTCAAAGCATTCTAAAGCCACTGGAAAAAATCCCGTTAATGAGGCCTTAGGAGCTGAAATATCTACTTCTCCGCTTTAATCATTACTAAATGCAAGATTTGTGGATGCAATAAATGCAGTGGTTTTATGCCATACTCTAATCCCTCACTAACTATTCTCAGCAAATCCCTCTGTGTTCCTCAGGTGATAAATTACCTGTTTCTTTCCCTCCAAATAACACAAGCTAATGTCCTTCTGGACTCAGCTTTTACTGACAGCTCCTTCCAATGCCAACAGCCCACTCATACCAACTATCTTTTATCCTGGGTGATCCTCCTGATATATTAACTAAATATAGTTTAGAGCAATAGTTTTCAACCTGTACCTGAACCTTTTCAACCTTAGTTCTGAAGTTTGGCGCTTTCTGAATTCAAGATTGGTGCTGTGCTTAAAAAATGTTCTAACTATTGCAAGCATATCAGCTGGCCTAATAGAAGCTATTCCCTTTCCTTTATGAATCTTACCCTTCCTTTCTATTCATTGAATGTTCAGAAATTGCAGATTTTCTTCTTTTCCACAAAACCTGTTCCAAATGCAAAGCAAGCCTAACATTTTGATTCACAAAGTCAATGTTTTTCCATTCCATTTCCAAGCAAAGTCAATTAGAATAATGCAGCTGAATAAGCATGCAATCACTGAGAGATCAGGGGTGGGGGGTGCGATATTTTGTTTAAGAAGAAAAAAACTTATTCTAGCTTGCCTGTGAAAACCACTCATCCTAATAAGAATAATGTCACTAAGATGTTGCAATAAGAAATAAACATGGATCATGACCATGTTTAGACCTCTGGTTTAGACCTCTGGTTTTGCAAACAAGTGAGAGCTTGCAAACGTCAGTCTTTGCTTTGGACAGGTTACATATTCGGTCAATATACTCAGGGGGACAATGGTGCTGCAGAATCAAACTCTGCATAAAGGAAGTCCCCAGCAGTTTTGTGTAATACTGTGGTGTATGGATAGGTTTGGCAAAAGAAGCCAACAAAAGTAACCAACTGCAAAGCCCGTGGATACAGACTCACAGTTCATGTCTGTGCTGCAAAGATTTGTTGCTCTAACCCATCAGCCAGTGCATAGAGACATCCCTTCCTCACACTGGTCTTACAAACAAAAGCCCCCGGTTTGCTTTTACTGGGATTACTCATTTGCCTCTGGGCTGAGGGTGGAGATGGAACAAGTCATACTGGCAAAAGCGCAGTTTTCCTCATATAAGCTCCATTCACAATAAGGCGTTTTGCTGGTGGAGAATAGTGTTAAAACTGTATTGGTAGAGTCCAGGGTTGTGGACCTGATCCGAGAGAAGCTGGCAAGTTTGCATACTGCTGTGTATTATCCATTTCCAACCTTCTCTTCTGAATAAAAAATGGTGTGGAATCTAATTTCCTTTCTGAATAAAACATGAATATAGATAAGACAAAGTAAGGATCCAAAGAACACAGCAGCATACTTCCTCGTGCTTCTTACTATTCAACATCATGGCAGCTCACATATAGAGCAGCTCTAGAAACCATCTGTCATTGAGCAGCTCTTTATTCAAATGAAATCAACTGTGAAGTAATCATGGTTCTCATTTTTATTATCTCTCCTTACAGTGAACTTGATTAAAATCCAGCGCACGGTATGCAAACAGGCTGTTGTAAATTTGTACTCTGACAAAAGGGGAAAGAAAGTGATCTGCCCACGTGCCTAGAACTTTGTCATTATACATGGAGACAAAAAAAGGAAGGGGCATACTGGGTTGCATAAACAAGTTTGTCTGGACACAAACTGTCCTAGCCCTATACAAAGGCCACGTCTGCTGCGTGACACCGTTGGAGGGGCTGAGAAGAAGCTAATTTTACTAGCATGCATAAAAGGCTCTGGTATGTTCTGAATAAACTAGATAGCCTAGCTTCAGCAGCACGTGCTTTAAAGGCTCTTGCCCAGGAGGATGATCCAGGCTTCTGAGGAATGAACTCAAAACAGACGTGATTCTCCTTTCACTTCTGGCAGTGTAAATGGGGAGTGATTCCATTGTATGGCTGCTATGAATGAGACTGGGAAACAGTCCCAATCAGTCAATCATTCCCTGCTTTGTCTATTCATTAAAACCCTCTTCTCCTCTGCACAGATGGCCAATGTACTATTGTACTCTAAGAACTGGCCAAGTTAAAAAAACAACAAAAAGGAATATGCCTCACAAGTCAGCAATAAATGTTTGTTTTTTTAAAAAAGGGTATATTAGCCTGCTTCTACAGATAAGATATAAACTATGCATATACACATATATGTAAGTGTGTGTATATATATATATATATATATATATGTATACACACATACACACATACACACACATACACATATATATACATCCAGCATCCACAGATTTCCCTGCAATAAGGCAAAAGGTGTGATTTCCTAAGTCACAGTAGCTAGCGCTGTGTTAACAAACCCATCTTTGTGCCTTGAAAAAGGCATGGCCAGAAAGGGAGACCGCAAGCGACATGAAGTTGGCACAGCAGCATTTTGCAGTCCACAAACAGGAACATGTTCAGGAGTGTAGGTGTCAAGTGTGCAGGCCATGCCATGGCTCCTAGGACCGCTGGCTGCAGAGAGCAAGCACCGGATTGCAAAGCTGGAAAACGGAGGAGGAGAATAAGGGGCCCAGCAGACAGGGCATGCCATGTAATTATTGCCATTCAGCAAGGAGCACAGGCAGAGGAGAGATGGTGTCTGGCACCCAGCAGTCCCTATCCAATGTACGTGACCCAAGGGACAGAAGGAGTCTGGGGAAGTCTTGGGCATCAAATCCAGCTCTTCTTAGCCCTAGGCTAAGAGTTTAAGCGCCAAACCTCCTCTGTACCTCCTTCTATCAAAGTTCTACAGAATAATTACCTTAGTTAATACTTATGCAGGTCTCAGTTCACCCCAAGGTTGAAGGAATTATACCAGGGCTGACTTTCTCACGTTTCCTAGGTACAAACAACAAAATTCAACCCCTGCCGAAGTGTTAGAGATCTGCGTAGTCACAGAGACCCAGAACATATCTGGGGTTATAACATTCACACTGTGTGCACTCATTTTAGCCAAAGTATTTTACACTATTCCCATCACAATGTGCTGCTGAAATTGTGATCTGAGTCACCGTGCAAATGCTAGAGTCTGAGCAAATGCACCCATCAGCTACATCCAGCTGGTAGATTGTTATTAGTTAGCATGTCGAAATCCATCAAAAGCTTCTTGGATAGCCTGAGTCATGACGAAGGGGTGCACAAGCCCGTGTGTGGACCATAGTTAAGCTGTGCAGAAAGCACTATCTGCATATCTGGAACTGAGATTTTTAAAACACTATCCGCATATCTGGAACTGTCTGAGGCAAAGCTTGCATGTGATAAGAATGAATGGGGTGTTGCTCAGCTAAATTTCCCAGGTCAATCAGGTTTTGTGCTCACTCCTACTCAGGTCCACCCCGGGCAGTTCCCAGGAACAGATACTCTCCCTTTAATGTGTTCAGCCCTGTTAGTCTTCCATTGTCTGGATGGAGGGTGTCTGCAAGGTGATGGACACATCTTCCTAACCTGCAATGGTCTTGCCTTGGCACCTGAGGACTGGTAGTCATAAGAACTGGTTTTCTGTCATTTAACAGGCGGTTTCTCATCCCAAACTGAGAAGAGCATGTTTTTAAAGACTTGCAGTCTGTAAAGGTGTCGAATGGGTGTTCTTCATCAACTGTCGCTTTGCAGAAAGAATATCCTGAACTTGGTGCATCGCTGAAATGATGACACAGCTAAAACGTATATAGGCAATGGAGCGGTTTATTGCTGCCCGACCAACCTCCATTCTCCAGGCAGAATACCTGGTACAGGCGTCCCTGCCTAGATCATGAGCTTGGAGTCAGGGGGAGCCTTCCTCCCTGCAGGGCGGTTCTTGATACCCCATGCACATCATTCACTGAGAATGGATTTCAGAGGCTTATTGAGACTCAGAGAAATATCCAGCTTCATAAAGACTGGACAGATTCATGTTAACTGCAACTAGTTTTCAAGATATTTTGGCCTAGAAGTTTTAAAATATTCTTTGTGAAAAATAGCCATAGGGAACTTTGCCTACAGATGTTTGTGGTAGCTCTGGTAAATGTCATTGTTTCCTTCACAAACAAAATGTTGCTACAGTCCTTCCATGAAGAAAATGATACCAAGAAAGAAAAAAAAAAGGAGAAAGTCTGAGAGAGCATGGGGCACCCCTGTGTGCACAGGATGCAGCTGCAAGAGGAACAAGATGTCTATTGTTTCTGCGATAGGAACTCAAAGATTCAGCACCCAAGAAATAAAGGGATTTAGCCGACCAATAAACAGAAAATGGAGATTGCTTTGGAGCTGCATACAAACGCTGACATTCCTCAGCAATGATTTCATATCTTTTCCTGAAGCATGCTCTGATGGTACATAAAAACAGTATCTTCCCATGTCCCACAGGTATTTATGTTTTTGTTGCTTGGTAGAGGTGGGGCTGTAGGCAGGGTCAAGCAATCCACCTAGAGGTGAAAATAAGGGAGCAGCTCTCCCTCCTGCTTCTTTTCTGGGGGTTTCATTTGCTGTGCTTTTAATAATGAAAACCAAACCAAAACAAGAATGAAGCATCTGAAATGTTTAGAAAACACAGGGCCCCGCTTAGATGAAAGCGAACTGTGCTCCCTCATCAGTTGGATGGAAGTCTGTGCCCTCCTGTGTTTATCTGCTCCCCGCTAACCTCAGTTCACCTTCATGGCATCCAGGGAATCTTTGCTACAGGGCTCTTGTATCAAAGCCTTTAGCTTCTGAGTGTTGATTGCCCTGTGCTTCATCAGATTAGGTTGTTGCACATCCTTCCATTGATTCGGTGGGCTTTGGATACAGGCCCTTTGTGCCTTTTCCAACCACCACATTGTGACATTTCTCAAAATTGCTACCTTATTTTTCATATATATAATCCACCCCTCATCTAACCTTGGTTGCTTTAAAAATACCAGCACTTGGAAACAAGTCCCAAGAAAAGCACCCCCAAGATAACCTCACCCTTAGTTAATCCACACAGAGTCAGAGGCAGCGGTAGAGGGGGGCTGCCAGGGAGTGAGCTACAAGGATTTGGAGACATTCAGGAACCAGAAGAAGAGGAGGCTTTGGGGTTTCCCTCAGAGTCTATGCAAATAACTCACTCTGCTGCTGAATGGCAGGGTTTTTTTAAAAAATAATGTAAGGGCAAAAATATGGGAGGTTCTGATTTGTCTAAGCCACAGACCAGTCCTGACACGGTCAGACTGTTCTCTAAATGCAGGATATACCCAGCTGTCACACAGCACTTGGGAGATGTCTTAATGTTTGAACAGTTGAAGAAACAGGACATCTCTAAAAAAAAACCCAAGATATAAAGCCTGACTTCTTCTTTTAAGTATATATAATCTGGATGAGTCTATTGGTTGTGTAAAAGAGTGACTCACAGGGCTGGCACGAGGTAGGCACAGCAATAGGAGGTTCTTTGAAAGTGCCCCCTCACCGTCAGTGAAAAGCTTGTTTGCTTCTGACCTGAAATGTCCTCTGCTCTCCCAGACCAGTGTTTCTCTTTGGCAGACACTGCCATTTCCAATGAACTGCGCTGCAGTCCATGCAAATCGGAGCATCCCAAGAAAATTAAACCTGTAAGTTAAAGTGACTTTTGAAGTCCAACTGGTAGAATTGACCTTTACACTATATTTAAAAATATAGTCAATGCTCCTTTCCTTCCAGGCTGTACATCTACTTAATATATATTTTTAAATCTTAAAAACATGTTCTTCATTTTCTTGAGTAAATGCATGGATGGAGTTGCCATCTCTCCATATTTTAGCATTGCAATGACCCAACATGAAAAAAGCAGACCTGAGAAAAGGCTTACATGCCCCAAACCTTATCTTTGTTTTTCCATCCTTATCAGATGGCTTAATAAAAAGATACTATCTTTACTGCCAAACAACTGCCTTGTTTATAGCCTCAGATCATCTCGACTTTAGCAACTCTCAAAGCTTGTCTTCACCCTTGGAAACACAGAGATGCTAGCCATGCTGCTGCTTATAGCTGCTGTACAAAAGCATTATCACTGTGCTACTTCATGTCACTCCAGCTATACAATCAACTGATTTGAGCAGCTTTGGAGAGAATTGTAGAATAACTTAAGCTGGAAAGGACCTCTCAGTATCATCTGATTGGAACACCCACTCAATGCAGGGCCAACTTCAAAGTCAGATGCAATTTCTAAGTTAGAACAGGTTGCTCAGAGTTGTATCCTACTAAATCTGGAGTATCTCCAAGGATGGACACTCCACCACAGTCAGTGATCTGAATCACTTATCGCTCTCTTAAAGTTATCTGATACCTAAACACAGCCCACCATGCAGCTATTAGGTAAGCTAATGAGTGCTCATGCACTGGGCTATACAATGCCATTCCTTGGTCCTTCAGAGCTGTTGCTGTTGCTGTTGCGCTTGCTTTCCTTCTTGTTCCTGGTGAAAAACAACTACCTTAGGCACTGGAATGACTAGTAAGGGCAATGCGAGTTGCTGGTACTTTCTTCATCATCTTTGCTTCTCTTGGTTTCAAGAAATATTTCCTGCCAGTCTGTCTGAGCATTTATCATCTTTTGATATTCTTTTTATCCAGGAAAAAAAAAAAAAAGCCCCAGTTAAACCTCCAACACTTGGGCTATAATTAAAAGCCCTTAAAAACTTGAAAATGTGCCCAAGGCAAAATCATGGAGCAAAAACCCATGTGCCTAATCCAAAGACTGCTTGTCTGCCTTTGCTTGTGTCCTATTTTACCTGATCTCCACTGACCTGATGAGAGTTTTCAGCTATCCCACTGGCATGCAACACTCAAGTATTTATGGCGTTATCTGAGGTCGTGTGGATTCAGCTATTCTCACTTATCCAGAATTACTTTGTTTTGGTTTGAGACACCTTTACAACATTGCTCGTGGACTCTGCAGTGTCAACTGAGTGGATAAGCAGCAGAAATGGTGGAATCAAGCAGGAGCAGTATTGAAGGGATATGTTTTTGGCAACAGTAAAGAGTTTACACATGATTTACAGGGAAGAAAGTGTGAAGCACTCGAGGGTGTGTCTTCCCTTCCAGAAGATCAGTGTTAAACCAAACCCAGATTTGTAAGTGGAAATAATCAGATACATGTAAAAGAGCATATTTTTACTCTTTCTAACATTAATACCATTAATAGTTAAATGAAAGCATATGTATGGTTTGCAATGGTTGCCAATATTTCAATGAATTGTTTTAGACCTGTACAATATATTTCAGGAAAAAATATCCAAAAAGTGCTTGTAACTTGACTTGCATCCAGGCAAGGTAAGAAAATCTTTTGAAAACATTTCTGATAGACTACTGGTTTTGCCTGAATTAGTTTGGATTTTATTGCAACCACTCTTATGGTAAAAAAATACAGGTTTTCAGGCAGCAGCACACATTTTCAACTAAAGGGTTGACATTTTCCACTGAATATTTCGTCAAAAGCAATTTGTTTTTCACTTTTGTCAAATATTTTCTACAAAATATTACCTGTTTTCTGCTCAGTTCTGTTTGGCCCTGCCTTTGTATGAATCAAAGCCCATTTTAAGGGATTTGGATAAGAGTCTAATACACTTGAAATTGGTTTACACCCACTCAGCTGTCCTAATTCCTGTAGTCCAGATCTCTGGCCCTTCCTGATGAGTTGACTGTAACATGACTCATCTCCTTCTTGACCTAGCCAGCTGTTCTTATTTTATTTCTTCTTGCTGGGTCAAAGACAATCAGATCATTTAGTTCAACCTTTCCAAAAAGGAGAGAAATTAAAATTCCTGCAGGGCAGCATAACATGACCAATGATGTGGTTACCCAGTCTCATATATAGATTTGCTGACCTGGGTTTTGAATAGGACTCAGTTATTTGATGTTGATTGATAATATTTGTAGGTATTTGAATTAAAACAATACCATAAGAATCATGAAATACCTTGCTGATTTTGTAAGGTCAAGGAAAAACTGCCTGTGTAATGCTGTGTAGCATTACACTGTGGCTCAGCTGTAATGTAGGGGCTTTTCATCTTCCTTTGAAAGATTAATTAGCAGCTACATCTAAAAACAAATTATTGGCCCTGCTGAGCCAAAGGTCTAGCTTTTCATTGCAGTTCCTTTATACATATCGCTACAAAAATATCAATATAGCTTAAGGCCAGCCATTCAGGTTTCTGTCTACCTGCAGATTCTTGTTATGTTCTCTTTCTGCCAGGTCTCTTGGAGGAATTTAGTGTGATAGGCATCACCCTTGTCTTGGGTGAAATATCATGGAGCAAAGATAACAGGATGAGAAATTTAAACTGGGCAGGAAAGAACGATTAACAAGGGGACTGGAAACAGATTGGAAAGCGGAGATGATGTGTTTCAATAGGCTGGCTAAGGCAGGCAAGAATTTGTTTTTTCTGTGGCTCAGTGTCAAAAACTCCATTATCAACGAACAGACAGGAGAAGAAACAACTTGCAAAACATGAACACCTCAGCTTTGTGTAGCTGGCACAGATTTTCCTGAATTTTTTCCATCTATATTATTTTCCCCTTCACTAATAATAAAAACCTGATAGAAGAGAAGTAGCCCAGGATAACAGGACCTGTGAGATGCGTCCACCAGTCCTTTCTTTGAAAACAGAAATCTCTGCTCACTTATTCTGCCACTTAAAAAAAAAGAAGAAGAAAAGAGAGACCTTTTCATATACAAAGTCAAGTAAAAGGCCAGCTCTTGCTTGCCTTACTCAAAAGAATAAGCCAGCTGAACTTGCATATTTGGTGTGAACTTAAAGTGAGAGAAACTCTGGAATGTACTCCTGATTTGCAAAGGGAAGTCAATCCTTAAAAGAAGCTTCACTTGCATCCAGGTGCCCTGCATGTGTAAATACAGATGCAAAGGCCGTGGTAAGCAAACCTCTTCTATTGTGTAAATTAGCTAGTTCTAAGGTGGGATTTATGGGGAACTTTGTCCTGCAGCAGTTAAAAGCAAGTGAGTTCTTCAGTACAAAAAAAGCGTCAAGGAAAGAATGTGCAGCTAATCCAGATGAAAGACCTACAGGCAGTCTTTAAAAACATGTTAGTACAACTGCCTGGGAAGTTTCCAAATGGATGCCACATCTTGAACATCTTTCACAGCTTTACATCTGGCTTCACTATGGAAATGAGAGAAGGGAAATGTTGATAGGAGAGTTGAGGGGAATAAATTGGGTAGTCTGAAATATAATTGAATTCCTCTGGTGTTAATGGATCCCCTCCTACCCCTCAACAGGTTCTCTTTTTTATGAAGATGCATCTATGCCGTGCCAATTGTCTACCTCTGAAGGGCGGGACTAGTGACAGGTTTGCAGTCCTACATCTCTTTTGAAGTGTGAGTTCTCGGTATCAAGGGCACAAACAGGCGTTATGATCCCTTGCCTGCCTATCCTTCCTAACTTTCTCAGTGCTCCTGGCTACATATATTTCTTTTTAGTCATGGCAGATGGTGAAATACTGAAAGTATAAAGGCTCACCCAATCCTATTCAATAGCAGAACTATTTATGTGTTATTGCTGTTTTGGAGAGGAGCTGGCTGTACAAGACTCATTTTATTATGTCTTTCCCCTTAACCTGCCCTTACGTTTGTGGGCCTTGAAGGCTAAGGGGAAAAATGGTATTCTTTGCACTGCTTTAAGACGCTTTAAGAATAGAAAAGGTTTTTGCATCAAATCAGAAAATGCCTTTGCTAATTTCATATATTTTCTAGAAGTCTTTAACAAGTACTATGGGATGATATGGATCAACCCGCTTCCATGCAGATATCAGTTTTGTTGGAGTACATTTCTGAAACATCTACATCCTTTCAAAGTCAGTCATGAATGTCAAAATACTCCCTCCACTTTCCTCTGGACAGCAAAGCCTCTGACAGCGGGGTGTGTATGTGAGGACATGCTGCCAGGCTATAGCTTGCCCTTCATGAAAAGGGAAGGCTATAATTTACCCTGTTATTATGGGGGAGGAGGAGAAGACAGTTTGACTCGCATTTTATAGAGTTGCAGTCATGCTGATTACAGGCTATCTTAGCTTCAGGAAGAAGAGAAGAAAAATGAGAGCAGTCTCAGAGGCCAGGCAAAAGGGTACAGCCACCGCCGGAGCACACAGCACAACCACGTCAGGCCCCTGCAGCAAAGAGGGGCTGGAGGCAGAGCTAAGCGGTAGCAACGGGCTGGAGCAGGGGCTGCTAGCCCCAAGGCCTTGGCCATTCCTTCCCTTCCCTGCCACCGGGGTGCACCGCGCTCTCAAGGGAAGATGGGCACAACCTAGCGTAAGAAAGCTGCCAGCTCACAGGTGTTTCGTGGAAGTCGCAGAAGCTGACGGCAACGTTAGAGCAAAGCACGAGGTTGCATTATCTAGCCGACAAAGATACAGCACTGGCAGCTGGTGCAAAGAGAGGGAGCATTTGGGAATATCCAGAGCCAAGCCTAATTCTCACAGACACCAAGGTCAGTCTGAAGTGACTCCACACCTGGCTGGAGGTCTAACACAGTTTAAACCCCCTTCGTCCTTTTTAGCAATGGCCTAGTACAATGAAGCATTTTGGGCAATTTCCAATATCTAGACAGTCAAATTCAGATCTTTTTCTTTTATTTCTCCACATGAGGAGAAAGCTTTAGGCCATTGTTAACGAGAATATGTAATGACAGTAAATCCAGCAGAGGGAAAGGTGGCAATTTCTAGAGCGATGGAAATGTCATCAGGAGTATATTGCTTTGTGGACAATTCTTTCATACTACAGACCACACAAAAAGCTTCTGGGCTACCTTCAGTTGTCAAATTATGTTTGCTATTAGCAGAAAGTCAAGGCAAGACTGAGACCATAATTTTGTGCTTGTGCAATTTTTGGAAGGCTCTCACCTCAGCAATCACAAATTTACTTCTGAATACCCACAAAGTTACGCAATAGAGGTATTTTTCAGCATGCAAAGCTAGGCATACTCATCTGTATGCTGTGGTGCTCAACCTCAGTAGCATAAAAGGAGACTGTTCTGTAGAACTCAACAGAAAATATTGAGGCTCTGGCTTCATCCTACAACTGCTTGGAAATTTTGCCCCCCTCACATAAAATGTGAGATAACTAATTCCCCTCAGATAGTACTTTTTCAAACTGTAGTCTTATCAATGTGAATAGTCCAAGGATTCACTGACTGAATACAAACAGTGTATTCCCTACATAAGCTTAACTTCTAGCAGGTAAAAATAAGATATTTCTTTCTGCATCCCAAATCAGAATCAGGTCCAATGTATCTAAATAACCCTGGCTTTAACTTAAAGGTCAAAGGAAAATGAGTAATGAACTAATTCTTAAACAATGCAAAATTCAGAAATGTTTCTGCTGTGCAATGTATGTGGCTGTTATCCTTCTTGTGCCATTAGAGTTCATAAATACAATGTAAAGGAAATGTCCTTTCATCTAATATTAACAATCAGAATCTGAAAAAAAGACCATTGACCTTAACATGAACAGAATTCAAATGAGTAATAATTTCCTCCTATTTTAAAAAAGCTTTCAATAAATTTATTGTTTTTAGTTTTCGTAGGGCTTGGCTGGTGTGCTGGGAACACTGTTATTTGCTTATCAAGCTTCTGCCCTTACATATTCTGAGTTAATGAAAAGCACTCTTGCCTGGTGCTGGCTGTGATAGGGCTGTGCTCACACATGCACTTTTGAAGGGTGGGTGGAATTTTCTGTATTTTCTCATGCACTATATTTTATTGTGGACTTTTTCTGTGTGGGTGAGGGGGGAAGTGGATTATAAAATTAGGACTTTATTTTAGTTGCAATGTAATTGCTTCAGCCTCCTTTAGATGTTTTGAATAACTTTAGAAGTAACAATGCACAAAAGCGCAGGAAGCAATATGTGAAGCAAGCCCTTACCAAGCCTAGTTAAAATACTTTGGCCACAGTTTACAGAGTTGGGTGCATAACATTAGGCACCCAGACTTTGGATCCATAGAGCAGCTCCTTGCGCACCTACAGGTCCCACTGCCCATTTCTGGCATCGCTTGTAAGGGGATAAATCTGGAGGACTGAACATTTAGAAAAAAAGCATTCCTCAGGATCGCTTTCTCCCAAAACTGTCTGCTGTGGTTTTCTTAGGTTCTGATGTGTCTGGGTCTGGCCACTGCTGCTGTTTAGGTTGTCCCCTGGACTGGTCCCCTCTGACCTTTCCTGGAGTGATTCTTCAGGTAAGCAAGAAATGCCCATGTGAATGGTTTTGGCCTAGCACACAAATGTACCGCAGCCAAACCAAGAACAGAATTTTTCTCATAGTGAGAGGAAAGCATGGCCTTTAATTTATCTCTTTCCTTCTAGGAAATGATTTCAAGGGCAAAAATTACATATCCTTGGGCATAAAACAAATTTAATGCTGTTCTTTCCGGTGCTGTGGGCAAGTCACTGCCTATCCCAGGGATCGAGTTTTATTCTTGTTTAACCTCACTACTTTAGTCACTGGAGTGCTGTGAAGAGGCTCTGTATAACTGATGAATTTAAGTTATTTTCATGAAATTGCTGCATCACTGAATGCTGTGGTTGAGCCTGTTGGAGCCTAGAAGAATCCCCGAAACACTTTCTCTCTTCCTGCCCTTATCTCTCCGAAATGCTACACAGAAAGGAAAAGTTGTTATTCTGGGCTCTGGTTGAACATTAGAGTTTCTGAGGGTGAATCTGGCCTCGGATCTGAACTCTGTGGTCTGAAGAAAAAGGGAGTACCCTCAGATGGGCAAAGAAACCAGGATGTTTTCATCTTAAAAATTTTTGAGAGAAAGAGGAAACTGGGACACGAGAGAGAAACAGAAAGGGATCTTTTTATAGCAAAGGAGTTATCTTTACAACCGAGGATCAGAGAAGCTGGCTGTATAGGATGGAGAAACTTAGATCCCCTGATCTGCAGGAGAAGCCAAAAGCTGCCATTCGGGCCAGCTCAGAAAATGCTAACTGAAGGCTACCGACTGCTCAAGAGCGGTAAACTTGGGGCAAGGGGCTCGCCATTTGTGCAGATCTGTGCATTTCTTGTAGCAGCGAAAGTGAAGAACAGTTACTTCTAGCATCCTTTGCAAAGTCTGGAGTGTTCTGTACTTTAGTATTTGTCTGTGAAGGGGTAACCTGTAACCCACAACATCTGCAACTTTGGAGATAGGGAACTGTATAATCAAGCTACTGGGGGTCTATGAAGTTGTTCACACATGGAACAGGACAACTCAACTGTAAAAGCCCATTTCTAGGAAGGAGAGACTGTTAAAAGGTGCATTAAGTATGGAAGAGGCACCTAGGAAAGGAATAACTTGGGAAATACCAGCTCAGCAATATGGAGGCATATGAATTTAACATGTTGAAATCCCCAGACTGTAGTCTATTCTGCAGGGTTGTAGGACTTTATAAGGTTTGTATGGTGTAATTGCGATGAACCCGGTCCTTTAAACCCATAACTTTAACATATAAGACAGCCTGTGCAAAGGCTAGTTTTCACACATAGGAAGTCTAAGCTAAAACCAGACGTATTTATTTGTACTGTAGCGGCACCTAAGGGCAGCCAAGAGCCTCAGTCTGTATGTGATAGGTATAGGTAACTACCTAAAGGAAAAAATCCCTACCTAAAGAAAAAAAATCCCTATCTCAAAGACAAGTAGATGGAAGAAAAAAAGAGGTGGTGACAAGGGGTGGCTGAGCTGAGCAAGGTGCCATATAGGAAGTGGAAATCTTAAGTTTATTGCACTTATTTTAGAAATTAGGCTTTCTTCTGCCTCTCACTTTCTGCGCTCACACTCCTGTCCAATAGCTGCCCATTGGTACCAGACCACTTTCGTCCATTTTACAGAGCATATGAATCAGATAGCGCCTGAGAAATATCACAGAAGAGAAGCGTTTTCCTGTGGCAAAATGATTAACTGAGTTATCTAGCCCTTCAGAGTATGTTACAAGCCAACATCTCCTCTGGTGTGATCCAAAAATGCCAGTGTAGCAGGCATGTATGTATTGAAAAGATGTTACAAAGTCAACTCTCTTTTGACATTTTGTCAGCTGGACAATAAAACAATTCCCACCCTGCTCATCTTCTACTACTTTCCCCTTTTCTTGCTACTAGGGATATGTGAGCTGGGACTAGATTTGATGTAATCAATGCAGTTTCCCTGAAACCCAGTCGAACGACTCTGATTAGCACCAGCCAAGGATCTGGGCCACGGGCTTTCAGGGGAGCCTTCTTGTCTCAGAGCTATTGTTAACGCTTCCTGTTTATAGCAGTTCAGCACAAAGCCTTACAGGTCCCGTCCCTGTTACAAAACAGCCAGAAGAGGCAAACCAGTTTTTAATAAAGGTCTCTTGCCAGCTTTTGCATGTTTCCTATATCAGTGACAAGAACTGAAACACCCACATTGTGCACAGATCTCCTCTCTCCAGCTATTTAAATGCAAGTTTGACCACTTCAGGGCGATATTTTAAAGTAACCCTACCTTTCTGGATATGTTTTTTACCACGCAGAATATTAGCTCCTAGGACTTATCTATTTTGCTTGCTAAAGGCAGAGGTAGGACAGTGGGTGGATATTTTATCAATATACCAAGTAAAGAAATCCAGAGGGCTGGATTGAGGTAGGAAAGATGCACCTGTTTCTCAAAGGACAGAATCACAGCCAGGAACAGAGTCAGACAGAAACCTAATGAAGGGAAGGAGCCAACCAAAGCCAGAGGAATGAGAGGGACACAGTGCAGGGAACAGGGCTCTGATGGGCAAGTAGAATTTGTTCATTTAATTAGTGAGTTAAAGATGCCTCATGCTCCACAAGGAACACTGCTCCTTCCCTCACCCTGTTACTATTAGAGAGACATTCTCAAAGGTACAAATGACAGCTGGGTGTCTGTCTCCCACTGATTACTCAGTGGGAGCTCCCTGAACTCCCACCGCCTTTTAATGGCACTAAATATCATTTGGGCCTTAAAACAAATACAGTCTAAGCCCTGGTTCCAGCTAGTGGTGAAAGCTGTTCTTGCTGATGGGCCAAAATTAAATTAAATAGGTGCTCAAGACAGAAAATGAGAACAGCCCCTAATTAGGGCTAGACAGTGCAGTAGTGCTGGTGGGGATAGGTTTATAAGATATGTTATGAACTTATGAACTGCACCATAGCTCACCTTAACCTCTTGGCAAAGCTGTACCCTGTCCTGGTTATTAAGCTGCATGAAGTGAGCAACGTGTATGGGGATGTGAACTGCCTGGTCTGGGTATAACTCTAGCCGTGATACTGAACATGTGACATGGACGTGAACATGAACATAGACCCTGGACTGAATAAGATATAATAGAAGTCTCTGAAACCATGAGTTACGCAAAAAGGGTGAACAGATCCTGCCTGTTCACTGGCTCTTCCAATCTAAGAGCTAGTGATGTCAAATGAAGTTCACAGTGAAAGGCTCCAAACAAATGAAAGGCAGCAGATCTTAGAGTGTGTAGATAGGCCATGAAACTTCTTGATGTGGGGTGTGTGGGTGTTAAAGCCTTAAATGGGTGCAAGATGAAGGTGCACAAGGTCGTGCAAAAGAAGATCCACTGAAGATTACTGAGTACGTAAAGACTACCCCAATTTAGAATGCCCTTGAACTGGGAGTGGCTGGGAACGGGGATAAGCAAGGTATATCATATTTACTTGACATGTTTCTGTAGTCCTCCCTAGGCATTCATTGTTGTCCACTTTTGGAAATAGTATATTGAACTAGACGGACCACGGATCTGACCCAGTATGGCCATTCTTATGTTTAAGCGCAATTAAATGCCATTCTGCAACAACAAAAGATCAGTGGCTCCAGTTTGATGTTAGCAAGCTGAGACCTCTCTAAGCACCTTCAAACTCCAGGTAACATCAGCAAAGATAAACTTATGGAAAATGGGGGTAATTCATTTTAACTTTGTCACTCAGATGACCAGATAACCAAGTACTTTCTCTTAGTGTTTGACTTGAAAGGGTATGGAGATTGTCATGTTTTGATATGATTTGTTTTGTATTTTCTGGCCTCTATTCTTTGGATAGTTAATGTACAGCTAATACATGCAGAGGAGAAACTCTGATTTGGGTATAAACCCAGTTTCTAAAAAGGAAGATGAAAGACTGCGAGAGCTCACCCCCTAGGCAGTCCCAGAGAACTCTCTCAATGGGTTGTAATAGAGCCATCTACCGACTCACAGCTATTACTACCTTGATTTTGCCTGTGTTTCTTAAGCAAGTCCTCTCAGTCAGGCTCCATCCTGACTATGCTAAAGATCAAAATAAGGATTCAATATTGAAAGTAGGCTTTTAATAGCAAAATGCCTGTAAGCAACACAGTCATCGGAATGGAAGCAGAGACAATTCCTTGGCCTGGAACAGAAGGTTGGTTTTCATGGAGGCCAGATAGTGTGATAGCTCTGAACACTAGATGGAAGAGCACAGCCACGAGAATGGTGTTATTTGATGAGAGCTCCAAGCAGATGGGCAGTGTGGTTAATTAAGTGGCGAAGGATAATGTTTCCTAAACTAGAAAAAAAGGAAAGCGGTTGGAAAACATTTTAAGAAACCAAAATCTGCATGTATGAGGTCTCTTGGAAGAGAAGAATTGAGATAGTGTATATTTGTATACATATATATGTACGTATATATATAAAGAAATTCAGATTTCTTTAAATAAGTATTGACATATACTCCAAAATGAGGTAAGTACTTTTAAAATGGATTGTGATAAGCTCCTGTTGGAGACTGGGTGGCAAGGTCACCAGCAGTGGCAGGGAAATGGTATAAGTAACCTAGAAGACCCTTTTATTTCTATGTGCCTAATCTCCATCAACTTGAGGAAACCTAATTCACATTACACCAACTACAGATCTGGTCCAGGAAATTTGTTAGCCCAGAAATCTTTAGAGGCTGTTGAAATTCTTCTATTGAGACTCCGCAGAAGGGAACAAACAGCACATTTGACCTCGAATTTTTATTGATGCTACCGAGCATTTATACTGCAGTGGTCCTCAAGGGTTTTGACTCATCTAGACTCTGAGGTGCTCCGTGTTGTACTAACAGCTCTCTTGCTTGTTACCACTGTTACAGTTTAATTTATTTCTCAGTCAGATAAAAGGTACGAGCAGAGGTGGAGAGAAGGTTTCTTAAGGGAGCTTCTTTGATGCTATATTTTTATGTGTATAATCTACGATTCAGATAACCCATATCTATCTTTTTAAAGTATCATCTCTGAAAATGAATTTTCCCTTAGATACTTCTCGACTGACTCACTCTCGTGGCTTGGTTACATAGCCCACAAATTCCCCAAGTCGTGGTGGAAACTACCTGCTGTAGGAGTCTAGGGTGGGGAACAGGACAGACATAAGTAATGCTGGGATTAGTGGAGTGAAGCAGAAGTTCATGTGAGAATCAGAGGCTTGTGTGATGTCAGGGAGAGGACTCTCAATTAAATTTCCTCTTATAGTACCCACTAGTTAATCCTCACTGTTCCTAAAATAATAAGAGTTTTCGTCAGCTAAAACACAGATTGTACATGTGAAGGTGCGGTACACTAAAGCAAAACCGAACAAGCAGCCAGAAATACCAGAGACTTAGTCTGTGCATCTGTAAGAAGATGATAATATCTATCCAGTTACGAAGAGGGCTAAAAGTGAATCTTCACTGTCCACAGAGTTGTTGGCAATGGTTGGGGTGAACTGAATTATACTGACTAATGCAGGGCTCCCTTTGAAAAAAAAACATTACAAAGAGCATTTAAGATATCTGAGGGCTAACAATAGCTTAATAGAGTTGTTTGTTAGAAGAAATGAAAAGGAAATTGAAGTATGAGGAATACAAACAACTTTATATGAAATAAAAAACCCTCTTACATCCATTCTTCTTACCCATCTTGGCAGTTAACATGTCAACTGTGGGTTCATGTACAGACAGCCTCACATTTTAAATGAACGCAGAAAAGATTATATGATCAAAATTTCATTTTATCAGATCTTTTAAGTGGATAAAAATATTTTTTCGTGCACCAAATGATTGACCTGTGGTACTTACTGTACCAGACATTCTTGAATCAAGAACTTGGCACGATTAAGGCAATTAAGCATGTATGAACAACAGAACAGTCAAGGTTAGATTAGACAGCTAGACTGGACCGTGGATAAATGAAGATAATTTGTGATTAAATTTGGAGTTTTGTTATAAGGACTAAAATGTTAGAGTTCCTAATCAGAATTTTGTCTGCATTGAAGCTGACTGGAGTTTTGCATTTCACTTTTGTGAATTCCAGCCTGTGTGCCTAACTAGACTGTCCAACTACACATTAGGTCTTCTAGTGACCTCAAATCTCCAGACTGAGAACTGTATGCACATAATTATTTATCTGATAATAAATAATTTAACTGTACATCACTAAGCTCTTGGAGAAAAATTATCTTATACACCACAAAAGAAATCTCTTCTCATGATGCCAACTGCAGCTGCAAGAGATAGCAAAGCCATTTTCAAGGTATAATTGTTTTGCACCCTTTCTTAGTGTTTAGGGCCAATACTGAAACATGGTATATCTATGCAGAGGAAATGAACTGCAAAAAGTGTAAAGAGCCTTTCCACAAGACACACAGAAGTCAGGACATCCCAATAGTTCCGTCTACCAAACCTCTCTGTTGAACTTTGTCACACAGTAGAAAGTACAAAGAATTTTAAAAGCTGCTTTATATCTTTGTTTTTCCCCTGAATGAGTGAATGGAGAGGTAAAAAAGAGTCTTCAGTTTCAAGCTGAAAGATCAATTGCTGAAGGAGATTTCCAATAGAGTTTTATGTTCTGAGCTGTTCTAATCTTACTGACTTCTACAAGTTTTCACCATTTTGCTTGGAGCAAACTGTCTTATAATTCCACAGGTTAGAGCAAGAACCTTGAGTAAAAAGATAGAAGATCTATCACTGCACAAATCCTCCTGATGTAAACATGAAACAAATATTTGATTCCTCAGCAGTCCTCATTTTGGCTGCTGCCCAGAAGGTGGTGTTCTTTTTGGAGTTTATGAAAGATGATAGGGTGACCCATGGAAGCAGTCATACACTCTATAGTAAAATCATGAGATGTATTTTGTGTGCACATTGTAAGTGGAGATGGGTCAAGTGGTCTCCCTGTAATGTGAACACTGGCGAACTCGGCCTGCTGCAAGAATGGGAATAATGTGGTTTACAGCACCTCACGTCATTCATTTCAGCTGGCAGATGAAGTGTACAAACAACAGAGGCTTCTCACAGCTCGAAGTACCTATGTGTACACAAACACAAACCAGCTATAGCTATATTGCATATGGACACAAGTACTTATATTAATAGACAAATATTCCTCATTCTAAAGACCAGCTCAACACACTTACAAAGCATAAGGAGGGATTGCTCAATTATATGAGTGATAGAGCAGCCAGAACAGTACCCATGAAGGCTTCTTCCAGTCTTGATATCTATTAAACTAAAAGAAGCAGAGCCCTGCAAACATTGACAAAGCCAGATGAGGCTATTCCTAAAGTCTCCTATCACACCAGTCAGGGAAGATTGAGTGGCAGTATCCACAGACACTGAGTGAGGTGAGCATTTACTGGGATATTCATTCACACAGCATCCTTTTGCAAGGAGCAGGAAATATCTCTAAATATTCTTCCCTACGGAACTGCATTATCACCTATATTTCTTTTCTCTTGCTGTGTCCTAGCCACACCCAGCAAGTCATGTAAATATTTGTTTATCTTAAAGCATGTGAGTAGTACAAATGAAGTGAATGGGATTACTCACATGCTTAGAGTTAAACATGTGCTTTGCTGGACCAGAGCCACAGAGCTCAGCAACTTTGTTAGATTGAGCCATGAATATGGGCTACATAAAGATTCATATTCTCTGCCCAGATATTGCAATAATGGAATATATTTCTAATGAAAATGTCCAGTTGCCAATGTCTCCGTATTATTTAACCTTGTGATTGAGTTTTATGCCATGTTATTAATGGTAGCTAAGACCTGATTATCTCTTAACACGTAGAATCACAGAATCACAGAACAGCTGAGGTTGGAAGGGACCTCTGGAGATCATTTAGTCCAACCCCCCTGCTCAACCAGGGTCCTCTAGAGCATGTTGCACAGGATTGTGTCCAGGTGGGTTTTGAATATATCCAGAGAAGGAGACTCCACAGCCTCTCCGGGCAACCTGTTCCACTGCTCGATCACTCTCAGTGTAAAGAAGTTTTTCCTCAGGTTCAGGTGGAACCTCCTGTCTTTCAGTTTGTGCCCGTTGCCTCTTGTCCTGTCGCTGGGCACCACAGAGAAGAGACTGGCCCCATCCTCTCGACACCCTCCCTTTAGATATTTGTATACATTGATGAGATTCCCCTCCCAGTCTTCTCTTCTCCAGGCTCAACAGGCCCAGCTCTTGCAGTCTTTCTTCAGAGGAGAGAGGCTCCAGTCCCCTCATCCTCTTTGTAGCCCTCCGCTGGCCTCTCTCCAGTAGTGCCATGTCTCTCTTGTGCTGGGGAGCCCAGAACTGGACGCAGTACTCCAGGTGAGGCCTCCCCAGGGCTGAGTAGAGGGGCAGGATCACCTCCCTCGACCTGCGGGCAACACTCTTCCTATTGCAGCCCAGGATCCCATTGGCCTTCTTGGCCACAAGGGCACATTGCAGGCTAATGGTTAACTTTTTGTCCATCAGGATATTCAGGTCCCTCTCTGCAGAGCTGCTTTATACCTAATTTTTACACATAATACAATACACCTTAAGACGAAAGTTAAAAAATTATGTTAAAGAGTGCTTTCACTGTACTGTTAACCTCTTTGCTGTCTGTCACACAGCCTTAGCTAATAAGTGACAGTCCCGGAACTCAAGATAATGAGATAATGCTTTATTCACTTGTTACTGGAGATAAGCTTAAGGTTGTCAGAGACAGCAGGGAACTATTCTCCACAGTTTAGAAGTGTTATCCAGACTCATTGTTAATGATAAAAAGACCTAAGAGACTGCCAAGTCCTTTAAGTGCAGAGCATACACCATCCTACACAAGTATTTTCAGAAAATCTCCTGGAAGTTTTGAAATAGTCTTTCAATAAATGGTTTTTTTCAATAAGCTTGCAGTAAGAGATTAAATTTTTTAACTATAAAAAAATCTTTTTTCACACTAGAGCATTTTAACAAAGAGTAACAGATATGTCTCTTGAAAATATACTTGCATACAAAGAATAAGTAATATTAAGCCAGAAAGTAATGTCGCTATTGATCATAAACAACAAGAAAAGATGAGTTACTCAACACAGTGGAAAGGTATTCTCTGAATGACACCACTTTATTTAGACTGACCCATCTGTTACCAGTATTTCCTTTTAATCAGTTACACTATTAGGCAATGTGAGTGATATGAATGAATCTTAGTTGTATTTATTCAGAGATTTTAAAATCTGGAGCAGGAATATCAAGTGACAACTATTAAAGAGCGCTCACATATGACACAGATAGTTACTGTACTCCTCTGCATGGTATCTTGCTGTGATTTATGTAGACTGTACTGCAGGGTTGACTTGGCAGGTATAGTTTTACCAGGGAACTGGTGAAGGGGACTGTATCCCTTGCTTACTGCCTCGTAATCCTGCTTGAGTGTGGTGCACATATCCTCAGCTGTATGATGTCAATGAAATTATGTAGGTTCTCCACTGAGCAACTATATTAAGCCCTTCCTAGAGAATGCTTATGTTTCAGTGATTAATTTTTCTTTTTTTGACAAAACAGTTAACTCCACTTGATGTAAATTTGCTAAATGTTCCAGTCAATCTAAATTTCTCAAGAAAATGTGCATACTTAAAAGTGTATGCAAGATTAAGAGATGAGCAAAAATCTCAGAAAAAGTATTGAAATCAGCACATTTCTCAGAACTCAGTTAAAAAACGGAAATGAAACCTAAGCGTCTGTTGCACTCAAAGTACAGAGTAATTAATATGAGAAAAGGTACTCAGTATAATCACCTTTTTGTTAATGCTGAGCTGAGTTCTACCATGAAGAAACGACCTGTAGCTCAGTAAGTTCCTGAGTGTAGAAAACTGGAAAGAAAGAGTCTCCAGGGAAGGATCATTATACGCTTTCTCTGTTTTACACCCTTTCCTAACCACTGTCTATTGACTACTGTTGGAGGAGCACACCAAGCAAGACAGAGCTCTCACTGGGTATGGCAAGATTCTGTTAATGTTAATTAAAATAACCATAGCAAAAATAATCTGGAGGGGCATGTCCTGTAAGGGCAAAGAAGTGAGGAAAAAGAACTGTAAGTCCCCAAATGGATTTGTTTCAGTGAATCCAGCAGGAGTGAACTACAGAAATCTACCTTGGAAAATCATTGTTTCTGCCTTCCCTTCAGCGGTCACAGCAAAACCGGTCAGTAAAATGTGACTGTTTATATCCATGCTGCTGCTGCTGAATGCATGCTCTACATACTCCGCAAGAGTATGGGACATGGGTGATAACCATAAGAAAACATATTTTTAGTATCACTCAGCAGCTTCCCTCTACCATAGTCCTTTTCCTTAAGGGCTAGGAAGCTTCTGGTAGACTGAAGTCACAGGAAAGCAGCGTGTTACCCCGTGTGGCCATTGCTTAGTGTATATATCCTTCAGGTCAACCAGGAATATAGTAATGCCTGGTGGTTCTAGCTTAGGAACGCTACAGGGAAAAGTATTTTGTGGAGTATCTCTGGCTTTGTGTTTGTTGGCCCATTCTCATGGCCAAAGCATAATCCAAAGATCACATATCTTGGTCATATCTGTCATAACCTAAACTGCAGAGGATGAGAAAGTGAGGGAAGAGAAAGCAGATTGGCAGGTAAAGAACTTGGGATAAGAGTTGGAAGAGAGCATGGGGCTGTTGCGGAGGGAAGAGCTTTAACAGGAATACCTCCTAGGGCATAAAGGATGCTTTGATGTAAAGTCAGGGTAAGCAGCAGACGGAGAAGAGGGTTTAGAGCTGTGAGCGCTCTGAATTCCTCTCCTTCTCTCCATATGTGATGGGACACGCAAGAACCTGTACCTCTTACGTGTGACCCAGAAGGACTGAGGTATGTGGAGCAGTACTGAGGTCTTCGAGCTAGATTCATGCCTATGAAATGTCGCCTATGAAGTTCCTATGAAAAAGAGCCCCTCACACCCAAACTATGAGATAACATATGTAAGCATATGAGTCCAGTAAATAAGAGTCAGATCCCTTCTCCTTCTTCAGGCCAAACTAATTTAATCAAGAACCTGGCCTAAACTCAGCACTGACCTGCTTCAAACAAACCTTCCCAAATCATCTCCTTTCCCTCCCTGAGCGGATGGTCTCTATGAGGCATTGCTTTCCCTTAAACTTCTGGACACCCTGGAGAACGCTGCCCTGTGTTCCCCTGCACTATGGGCCATACCCCTGCAACCGGGCACCCCAGTGTGGGCATCTCTAAGAACACGATACAGGAGTCACAGCAATAACGTGAGGCCTGCTTGATCCTTTAAAGCTCCCGTGTACTTCTCACATCACCTATATCACAGAAATCCCTCTGCCAGCAACAACAACTAATCCATCCATTAGCAATACTCGCACACTGACTCAGGCACCAGAGCAATCAAAAGCCAGGGGGGAAACAATGTGGTACAGGAAAAGAATCAAACCTCTAGCAGTCTTTTAAATTGTCAAGAGCAGATCTTGGTTATGTTGCCTGGGGTGGGCTTGTGCCAGGGTGCCAGGAGGTGTTGCCTACGCTGTGCACTTACATATGGCACCAGTTGACACCTTCAGCTGTGTGACTCACAGTCCCCCCTGCATCCGGGCGGGAGTGAGAAGCCGAGTGCCATGTAACACAGTCTGGAAAGGAGCTCCTGGACAAATCAAACTGCTAGTGCCATCCTGAATAATACTGCTGTGAAGAACAGCGATTAAATCTCAGCAATTTCAGGGACAGCTCTAATTGCAGAGAAAGAATTAGATTCAGCAGAAAATATGCTACAGAAGACTCTGGCTTTTTTTGCAGATCATTTTCCCCCTTTCCCTTAGCTCCACTTACTCAAATCCGAATGACAACTGCCCAGGGTGGAGCTGGACCCAGCTCACAGGGTGCACAGGATGGGATCTTCTCATGTCGCTTAAGCCATCTAAATTTAGGCCTTGGGTCTTTCAGATTTCTTCTGTAACTGGTGGAGAGGCGCAGAGACCTGCTGCAGGCGATCTGTCCTGTCCTACAGTGTTGCGGACAGGCTTTCAGTGGTGCTCACCTGCCTCCGTTTGCCTCGGGGCAGCAGCTCGGACCGGCCCCCTCGCCCCCGAGGGCCAGCGCCGGAAGGGGACCCCTGCCCGCCGCCTGGCTGCCAGCGGCTGCTGGCAGGGGGTCCCGTTTTCCTGCAGCTCTGGTGCTTCGGAGAAAGTCTTCTGTGTGTGACTGAAAACACGAACCGCTCCTGCTTGCTGACAGCTGCTCGCAGAGGCCGGCATCCGGCCATGGATTTCACCTGCTCTGCTTTCGCCCTGTCGCATTTCTCAAAGCGTCCTTAACCACTTCAGAGGAAAACCAACCTCTCCCTCATCAAAACGCGCTCTCTGGGCTCCCGCCGCCCTCAGGCCTGCTGCGCTGCCATCCTGACAGGGTCCGGCCAGCGCCCAACGTGGCCGGGAGCGCCCGGCTGGGGCCCCGCAGGCCCTGCCGCTGCCCCGCGCTCGCTTCCTCACGGGCACACCGGCCCGCAGCCCGTCGAAGCGGCCCGACTCCCGGCAGGTAACACACAGCAGCGCTGTTGCTTCCCCTGTGTGTAAAACCACACAAAATGGAGACTTGTAGCCCTGCGGTTAACCGAGGTCACTCTCTGCCGACCTCACCGTGGGGACACCGGCATCTCACCACATATCATTCCAGCCCTGCGATGCTTGGAGGGTGTTGATATTATGTTATTTTGATATTATATTATTTGCCCGTTTCCAGCGGGGAGTGTCCCGCGGAGGACAAGCTGCACGATTCGGGGCGTCCCTCCTTGCCCCAGCTGCAGCCTGGCCCTCCTGCCTCACGCCCGGGGAAACCCGCGCTAAGGGGCTGGCCAAGGGGAGTCTGCGCCGCCTCTTTTCCGCACGGCCTGGCCCTCAAAACGCTTTCCTGGAAAACGGGAGCTGCGGTTTCAACCTTTCCTCTGGGCAGAAAAGTAGAGCGAGCTGTGATCGGAGCAAACCCTTCCCAGCCGGCCGGCCGGTGGGGGCCCAGGGCCGTAGGTGGTTCCCGGTTGCCGGCGCGGGTGGGCGGTGGGTGCCTAATGCCCCCCCAGTGGCAGCTCCAGGCACAGGCTTATAAGGCTCTATAAAGTCAAAATGAGAGGCACGCGGTGGGTTTAGGTGCCAAACGCACATTGCTATCGAGCAGGTTTGCAGGAGGGAAGCTCTACAGCGTTTGTTAGCATTTGCCAACCGCGGTGAGGCCCAGGCGCTCCAGGGTGCCATTTGGTGAGAGATCCCAAAAGCACATGGATGCATCTGACATTTCCTTTGCCTGCAATGCTCCTGAGGGATGGCCTCTTGCTGGAGATGACCATACCCAGCCTTTTTCTGGTGTGGGCCTGCAGGCTGCTGTGAGCTCTGTAACAACCCAGGCCTCCCATGATTTTTGCATGGGGAAGATGCATGTTCCACCATCCCCTCCGCCTTCGCCCTCAGCAGGTCTGTCAGCGCTGTGTGCGGTGTGACAGGATTAATTGCTAGTGCCCTGGGTCTCAGGTGATTAGTGTTACTCACTTTGCGTGTCCTACAAAGCTCTGCCGGGGATGGACACTCTTCACACACACTTTGCTGCAGTGCTGAGTGAAAATCAGTCATTTATGGTTTGCTTTCAGAAATGTGGCGCTGAGAGACAATTCTCTTATTCTCAGTGTTCCCCTCCATGGAATGAATGATGCAGCATTTAACCATGAGGAGTGGCAGAGCGCTTTATGAGAAGAAAAGAATATTATAAATTTAAGCCTGGGCATCGAAACTGGATGCTCTGATGGCAGAGCTACTATCTATGCTTTCAGTGTAATACGGGCTGTGACAATATTGAGCAACCATTGCATAGACAACGGAGGAGTTAGTTAATAAGCTGGCTTGCAACACTGCTGCACACACTGATAGGCCCTAGTGCCAACCTGCATTGCAAAATGCTTGCAAATGCGAAATAGAAAGGTCTGGTTCTGACTTGTGTCACAGATGTGCTTAGCTTAAAATGAACCTTCTGGCTTCTTCTGAGGTGTGCAATTAGAATCACATGTACTAGGATTGCATCCTTGGCAGCCCCTCTCCGTTCTGAACAATTAACAGAGAAAACAAGACAGAAAATCAGTATCTTTGACAAGCTGAAACACATACTTCGAGTGAAAATGTTTGCAGTTTTTCTTTAACATGTCATGCAGCCTCATGTAGGAGAGCTAAGGAAGGGACAAGCAGTGGAAAAATATTCATTCAAGGCACCAAAAGCAGCCATTCATGTTATCTCCACTATCACAACCAAAGGTAATGCAGGCAAATAATGAGATGGTCAGCCGCAAACCAGCCAACTCAGAGACTGCATGTTTTTTAAGTTGCTACTAGAATCAGGATGTGAGTTTACTTTATTCAGCCCCTTTTTTCTAGACTTCTGCTTGTGGAGGGTGCAGATATTTTGTTATTATTCGGCTTTGCTGTGTTTGGACTATTATTTGGAATATTCCAGTCTGCAGGAGGAGGTTGCCCATGTACTGTCCTTCTGCTCTTTTTGCATGTATTAGCATGTATGCCTGGGAAATCTGCACTCACAGCTGTGATGCCAGGGAAGAGTCAGAACTTGCTACACTGGTTGGGTACAAAACATAGTACACACTCAGATTTTTTTACCGCTTAAGTACACACTCAGATTTTTTTACCGCTTGCATAAGCTCACTGCCTGCCTAGGGAGATACTTGCAATGTTGCAAATGAACAGACGATGGCACTCCTGCATCGCTTTTCTTTTGCTTTTACTGCCGTGGGCATAAGGTTTCAGGCTCAGACCATTCCCAGTTCTGACCTTTTCTGATTTCCATTGTTTTTTTTTTTTTTGCAGTGCCATTTTGCACCCATTCACTCTTGAACCGACACTGTGCATGGGCCTAAATAGCTCCTCTCTTTCTTTCGTGTTTATTCCCTTCGTTATTGGCAAATAGTGGGCTTATTCCTTTCATTGTGCCAGACAAGCCAGATGCTTACAGTCTTTCCTTAGAAGAGAGATTTCCTTTTCCCTTGACCACTGCACCTTTCCCAGTGCGTTTTATCTGTCTTCAGCAGGGATGGTTGTTTACCACATGGATGACATTTTATGTACATCACTTTGTACAATAGTAAATTTCTTTCCAGACACTACCTAAGAACACATTTTCCTTTTACACAGCTACATCACATTGGCAGCGTATAATCATCCCATAATCACCTACTATGCATAGGTCTTTTTCTGCTTCAGTCAATGCTGGCAGATGAGTTCCTAGCTTATAGCAGAAGTTTTTGTCATCAGTTCCTTACTGCAAGGCCCTGAATGCTGTACCACTGAATTTCACTTCACTGCTATTACTCTGGACCTCAGGATCACTCGGTTCTTCTGGAACAGCATCCCCCATTCTTGTCTGGATGGGCAATACCTCCTAACTTCAGGGTCATCACTTGATGTCATTAATACATTCCTAATATTTGTTTAAAGTCATTAATGAAAATATGAATCATTTCATTGGTAAGACCAATTTCCATTAACAACTGCTTCCTTTATAGTGTTTCTCATTTTAACACCAGCCATTGCCACAGCCCTTTAGCCAACTCCTTAGCCACATGCTGTTCCCCACCTTTAGAGTCTCTTGTGGCACCCCCTCAAATAAAGTGAAGTCCAAAGAAAGGGTACCTGCTATCCCCATTTTGACTAGGCCAGCATCAAGTGGATTGGACAGGGCCTACATTCAGCATATCCAAACCGCGTTTTATTCTGTGTCCCGTTCGCCCCAGTGTTTTTGATTATCCATTTTAGAAGGAGCTTTCAAAGGAGAGCCCAGGGTCAGGGCATAGCACGGGAGAAGGAAATCAATGAGTGGAATTGCCCCCATGCCTTTCCTGGCTCAGCAGTGGGAAACAGGTGAACTCCACTATTGCCCGGAGTGGAGGACAGCACGTTCTGGTTCCTTGAGATGGCCCTCAACTACACATCACTGGACTTTTCTGATTTATATGGAGCTCTCTATTACGGTAGCTGGAAAACCAGCAGCTTCCCTCCTCTGCTTTGGTGCACCTGCAGCTTTTCAGCTGCAAAACTGCACACTTCTCCTGCCTCTCAGGGCTGAGAGCAGGAGCTTTGGGTGCAGAGAGGTAATTAGTACCTCCTGGATGCCATACAGAATAACAGGCCTGATGTCATTGTAAAAGGGCCCAGGAAACCATTCCTGCTCCAGGACACCATTTTGATTTCTGTACAATTTCTCCTGTTAGCGCAGTCACCCTCCAGGTACCGTGGATCTGCGCTGTGAAGAGCCTTGCCAGGGAAGTGACGATGAAGCAGTCAACCCTTCTCTCCCAGCTCTTTCCCTCCGGGAAACCCAGTGCTCTCTGGAGAACCAGGGGAATGTAGCAGCCATTACTGTAAATGGCCCTATGAAGCCCTCACTGCCAGGGTAATCTCTTTGCTCGTGCACAGCAACTAACAATTGAAGCTTCAGGAGTGATTACAGTATCATGCACTGATACTAGCATTCAAGTCCTGCTTTGATCACAATGAAGGGGGGAAAGTGAGACACAGAGCTCGAGCTCATCCAGCCAAGGCAAGAATCCTAGCCTCACCTTAAGCCAATGCTCCCTGTAGAAAGAGTGGTGACAGCACGCTTCCTTCTCTTTCAGCTTCTCACTGCAATGCAAGGCCACCCAGGGACTGTGTGACTAGGCATGAGGGATGGCTGTAATTGAGTTACTCTGGCTGAGACCTGGGCTGCGGTAACCAAACGCACACACAGCCTAGCATACTCCAGGTATGCAATAAAATAAGTTGGCCAAAACTACCTTTGAATTGTTGCTGGTGTTTTAGGCCATGTGCGTGAATCAAACTGACAGGTCTGCTTTGGGGTTTTCTAGACAGTAGGGAGCACACTTCCTTTATTTTTCAGAAGCTCTGCTGGACATACCCAGTAAAATCCTCCGCATTTCAAAGGAGGATGAAAATGAAATGTTTGTGATGTGGTTGTGCCGGATAGTCAGGAAACTCACTATGTGAAAAAACTTTATAGCTGCACTTCTAGTGCCGACCAACTTGTGTGGATATATCGCACATTCTACACCACGGCCTAAGGACATTATTCTGATCCCCATGTTCTGGGGCCCCCATTTCATTGCATATTGCACAGTTTTAAATCTCTGTAGGATTTAATTTTCAGAATATGTAGACAGTTCTAGCCTAATGTACTTCTGATTCAAATATATGCAGTTAATTGATGTTTCCTGTGGCTTCCAGATGGTCTAAAAGGAACATTTTATATTGCCCCGATTACTAGCACAAGAAAGAGATTTAGGAAAGAAATGGAGCACTTCAACCTGAGACAAGTATTTGCAATAAAGCCTAGGAACAGATAGGGAGGTCACAGAGCCAAGGAAGGGATCGACTGGGTCTTCTACTCTGTCATTTGATCAGTATGTCTTTCTTGCCTTGGTTTCTTTCTTTAAAGCCTTTTAGCGGAAGGAGAGACAGAGCCTGTTTTAACCATTTCATGTGGGTTTTTACCATTTAATGTATTTTTTATCTGATTGATAGAAGAGAAAAAAAAAATGTGCTGCAATGACCAAACTGCTTACGTGGCCAGCACAGACAATTTGGCAGCCGTTTCTCCACAATGGAAAGAAATGTCGTGGGGTGTGACACTGATCCTGCTGCTCTCGGTGCCACGGGGAAAGCAGGAGTCTGGCCCATGCATCCTGAATGTGGTATAATCAGGAGGAAATGCAGGATCTGCATTTTTCTCATATCCTGAAGTTGTGTCCCTTCTTGCTGATATGGGTAGTGGTTTGCTAATGCCACCTTAGGAGAGGGGTCCTTCCACAGGCTAGATGTCTCCAGGGTGCCTCTGGCTATGCTGTATTTTCAGGACATTGCAGTAAGCACCAGTAGGAGGGTGTATGTGGTGGAAGTTGAGGGCCCCTGCAGCTGTCCCTAGTGTGTTTTAGGATTGGGGAATGTTACTATACAGTCCTTGAACTGTGCCCTCCTTCCTAGTGGACATGACAGGCAATGGATCTTGCTTTCTATCATATAAGCAGTAGCCTCAGCTGATGAAGAAGCCCTCTGCTAAGCAAACTTTTCCTTTACTTCTTTGCTCCAAAAAGTGAAACAATGGGTGCCATAAGGAGCCATCGATGGGCAGGCACCACCCCACCAATACCTTGTCCTACTTTTATGCAGCCTGAAACACTTTCCTCATCTTGTCTGTTGAGCACTTCCTTCTCCCTGCCTCTTTCCAGCCAGTCTGTGAACTCATGTGCAGACTCCATGACCTCAAGCAGAAAGATGAAGCACCTGTTCCCCTTCTCCTCAGAGCCTGGTTGATTCGTTAGAGCTAGTGCAAAATGAAAATGGATCCACTGGAGCTGATGTGCACATCCCACGCAGACCTTGCCTGGCACAGCTGGCTGGAGGACACTCCCTCCCAGTAACTTCCTTTTCTCTAGCCTTTGACAACCTTGCCCAGATAAGCTTTATGAGAGACACGAACTTGGAAAGACCTTCCCTTTCAGCATAACTTTAGGCTTTGTCCTCTTTTTCTTCAAATTCACTATTTTCTGTGATTTTGCCTCTTCCCCTCATCACTGGCAGTTTGCACCCACTCCCATTTTTAAACTGGCATCAGATGTATTTCAGGGCCTGCTCTAATCTAAAGATTCCTGTGGCCATGTTCAGACGTGAACTGAGAAGCTAACTCTGGAATTATGGCCTTCAAGTTCAAAATCAAATCCTGAAAACCCCTTCTTCCTTTCTACTTTACTCCAGAGGTTAAGCGGGGCTGTTTTCCAAAGCCATCATTGTTTTTACCGTTGAAATCTCCAAGGTGCCCAAACCCCATTTGTACGATATGCCCAGAAGCATCTTAGTCTTGACAAGAGCGAGTAGGATGCTGTTTACTCCACATCTAGTCCTTGTGTTTTTAAAATGAGGTGATGCCAGTTGTTCTCCCTTAATATACCTGCTTAATGAGCAAGTAACCAGAACAGGCTTGACTTTTTAAGCAACGAAATGATTGAATTTAGCTCTGCATGTGTATAGCAGGTTTGACACAAGTTCCTTCTCTGGGCAATCTTCAGAGAAGAGAAGCTGTCAGTCCAGTTTGTGCTGAAGATACAATAAAGAGAAAACATTTAAATATTCTCAGAAAATTGTTTTAAAATTCATCGACATAAATATTTGCCCTGGAAGTACTTGATTACCTAGTTGAGGGAACAGCAATAACACTACCCAACCTATGTGGCCTATTGCATTCAGGCAATTCAGTTTAAATCTTGAACTTTGGGTGTTAGGTAACCTCACTATGCACACACTTTTAAAAGATAAGAACAGCTTTGGGAAGCAGAGTCATGAAGTGTAATTCGAGTAACAAACCCAAGGAAATGACAGCTGGATCACAGTCCCCCTAAGACGGAGAGAGACTCAGTTCTTCCCCAGACAAATGATTTGCTTGCTACGTGTTCCACACTGTGCTGTGCACAATGAATCACTCAGCTTCTATTCTCATCTGCACCCTGGGTCACCCAGTGGGGAGTCCTTCACTGCAGCCATTCAAGGCAAGATGCTATAAAAAACCGTACTAATAATACTTCTCAGCTCCACTGCAACTTTGTCTGCAGGCACTGTGCAGACATCCAGCCATAAGCATGCCTTGAGAATAAGAAAGCCAATTGCTTAGTTAAGGGTACATAAACTTTGGACCAAGACAGTTTGCTCAGTTCTGGTATGTCTTTGCTTGCTATCAAAGCACCTTCAGTTTTTCGGGTTTTTTTTTTTTTTAATGTTATGGCCTAATAAGATTCTTTGGAAAAAACACAACAATGTAATCAATGGGCGAGAAAATCCTGTTTCTCCAAGGCATTCCTTATCTTGGCTGGATTATTTTTTGTAAGGCTTTAAACAAGGAAATGCATCTACTCTCTGAAGCTCACAAACAGTTACGTATTTCCTTGATGATGCAAGAGAAGATGACATCTAAAAGCAGAGGCGTTTTTGCTAGGTTACCCTTCAGCGCTCTGATCATCTCCTGATATTTCCATTAGTTCTGTTATTAGAGATACGATAAAATTGGTGTTAGAAGGTGTATCAGGTCAGAGCAAAGGTTTGCCATCCCTCCAGATCTGTTATTAAACCAGCCCTTCATCAGCAGCCTGTTTATTCAGCTTTCACTCTTGCTTTTGACTGGAGACCTGTAGGAAACCAGGGTGAAGCCTCCTAAGTTGCAATATTGCAGTAAGTTGTATATGCCCCTTTAGTCCGGCCTGACTCCGTGGGAGTTACTAAGCTAGGCTCCACTAAGATGTTTCTAATTGAATTGATTTGCAGGAGGAACGCACCTTTTTCACTAAAGCCTTTGGCTTTAGTCTCTTTTGCTGCTTGCCCTCACTTCTCCCAGTCCCCTTGCTCTGGGAGAGAGGCAGAGTGCCAGGGTCAATAGCTGCCTACATGTCCCCCTGCCCCTGCTGTCCTGCAGCTCCCTGACCCATGGAAGTACCCAGCAAGTGGAGGAAGAGCAGGGACAGTGTCCTCTGGCTCACCTCTCAGAGAGGAGGAATTTCCCTGATGGAGCAGCTAAGGAGGAGAAGAGAGAGGGAACTTTTTTTCCTTGAGTTTTAGCACACTGAGTGAAATGCCTTTTCTGGGAACAATCAGCTCAGCTGGGCAGAAAGGGGAAAAGGAGCCTTGTATTTTCCCTCAGTGTTACTGAATCTTGCCCAGCATGGGATTTTTCGCTGGTACTGACAGGAAAATTGTTTTGTGGAGCATCTTACAGCACATTCCCTTCGTTTGTACCCACGTGCCTCTTATGCCAATGTAAATCCAGAGCCTCTGCATTGACTTCAAAAGAATGACACCCTGGACTGTCAGCAGGTTTGCCAGAGAGCAGAATCCATTTTCGAAATGAATTTAAGGATGGGTGACGTCTGTGCGCGTTTAAAAGCTGCATCACAAAGGCTGGGCCAGATTATCTGCTTTTCCGCTCCGAAGGAAATGGGGAACAGCTTGATCCCTTCAGGCTGACTGAACCCCTCAGCATGAGGCTCACCACAGAGAGCGAGAAGTAGGTAACACCAGCTATTATGGCAGTCCCCAGAATAGAGTCTGTGGGGAGGGCACGTGGCCAGACCCTGCAGAGCCCTGCCTGTGCTCGGCTCAGAGTGCTGCAGCCAGTTGCTGTAGCCCAGAATAGAGCAGAAGCACTGGGGCTGCTTCAGAGCTGGCTTGGGAGGGAGAAAAGCACGCCCTTTCTGCCGTCATCGAGCCCTGCCGCAGGGAAAAAGGCGGAGAAAGGGGGTTCAGCTCTCTATGTGCTAGGCAGTAGGACCACAATGCTCAGAGTCTGGTAGAGACTAAACTGACCAAAGTCTGTGAAACAGGAGACAACAGGGTCACCTCAAATTTGGAAGCTTGCTCTGATTCATTCTTATAACGAAGCATTAATTTTACTAGATCCCAGAAGACTTCCCAGTAAGCCTGCTCTTCTTCCCCACACCAAACTGGACTCTTTACTAAGTAGCAGGGGGATACTAGCTGTGGGCTTGTGTGAGTAAAACATTTGCACATCTTACCTTCAGACTCTTCACAGGTAGGGGGTATCCCTAACAGTGGGTCATCCAGTTGTGCCATGCCTAGTTTGCCTCCTCAGGTTAACAGCACTTTGCCTTCTCTTTGGCCTTTTGTGACAATAAAAGCACTAAGGGAAATGGAGAGGTCCCAGACTTTTTGGGTTAGGACAGAGCATACCATGGGTTGTCTTAAAGGGGCTTATTAGGCTTTTCCTGTCTCTGCCCTGCCTGTGCGTTTAGCTTTTTTTAGCGTAAGGTTGCTTTATCTGTGAGACTGCCTTTATGTTCAAGCTAATTCAATGTTACTGAATTTTGCCACATTAATTTTTCTGCCTGTTCCCTTCTAATGCTGGAGTATGGGGTGACACTGATATCTGATTCTCTGCATTTACACCAATTTTTAAAACAAATAATTATGGACTTCCCCAGAAGCTGTTCCTCTCTATCACATGTAGTATCACAATGAACTGAGGCTCTGGTTATATAATCTCACTGTTTGGTAACTTTGCCAGAGAAGTTCTCTCTGGCTTGAAATGTGTGTGTACTTGGCCTAGGTCCAAAGAAGACAGTCCCAGCTCTATTGGTTCAGCTACCTTCTTCTCCTCAACTTGTACAAGCAAATTCCAGCTGGAATTTGAATACCTGCATAACTCAACAACACCTGCTGCCAGCCTGCAGCATCTTGTCCCACTGCCCTTCATGGACACCATGTTCGTACCTTGCTGCATGAGGACAAGTGTGGTCTCGCTAGTGGGTTGTTGGTAGAGGGAAGAGCAGGAACTGCCACTTCTGTGACTATGGATCCTGGAAGTAGGAGCTGATACATGATGAGAAAAAGAATTGGGGAGGGAACACAGGAATGGTTTTGGGAAGTTGTCCTTCTCTTTCTGTCAGTTGGATGAGAATCTTTCACTGTTGTTACTTGAACTGCTCCTGTAACTGAAAGTAGAATCAGCAATGGCATTTGTTTCTTAAGAAATGTAAGCTAATGGGCCTTTTTAAGTCATCAGCAGCTCAGTTTTATTATAGCTAGGCATGGTGGGCACGAACTGACTTTCTGACTGTGCAAGATGGTTCCAGGGTTTATTAGTCTGGATATCAAGGAGCGAAACATGGCTGTGGCTAGAAGTTTTTCTTTTTTTCATTCCAGTTTAAATGAGTTAAGGCTGCGGCAACATCATTTTCATTTAATCCTAGTTATTAGTCTCTGAGGTTTTCTTTAATTAAAGCCAGATCCTGATGCTGTTACTTCTGTTGAATCAACCTGAAGTCAGAGGGACAACCCGGGGAGTAGAGTAGAGGATGACACAGCTTGAATCTGGCCCTTAGATTATGAATTCCTTGGAGGCTGAGAGTCTCATATCATTTGCCTGTGAAGTGCCGTGGTGCTGTATAAACAAATAAATACAATTTTTCATTTTCCCTTTTAATTTTTTATTGTCTTGCAGACTTGAACAAAGCGGCATTTTCCTGTGTTGTAAGAGCAATAGTATCCTAGACTCTCTAGGAGTTATAAAGACAATATTATGTACCTGATTTAGATAATTAACAAAGGAGAAGCCATGTTGTGCACGCAGTGTTTGCTTCCCACTGGCTTCTTACATGCTGTGCCCATCAAAAGAGAACAGCAAACATATGTAGAGAAATGAAAGAAGCCTCTTTGACTGTGTGGACTTTCTAATAAGTGGCACTTTGCATTTTGTAGATCAAGGTCTGGAAATAACACTGGCAGTAATTATGCACATGTGGCATGTCACCTTGATGCACTGGTTTGGAATTGAAGGGGAGAACAAATTTACATAACTAATCTCTGACAAACAAGATAAAGTGATTGCTATTAGCAAGTTAACTTTTCTCTACAATTACCACCCTGTGCTATCTGAGATACCCCACCTCATATCTCTACAAAGAACAAGGGGGAGCCTGCTGTGCTTCAGATATCACCACAATACCTTTTTCATGGCAAATTATTGAATATCCTGTTAATTTACTCTTCATCCTTGGCTATGAAACTAAGAATCATCCCATGGGAAGAAGCAGAGAGAACAAGGCTCTTTCCCTCTGGCATGTGTGTGGGTGGAGATTATGCACAAATATGAATTTCAAAACTTGGTGGACAGTCTTAAAAACTAACTTGTTCAGAAAACAACACACGGTGACCCAAAATACAAGGTGATCACAAGATCTACATGACTTTTAAATCTGGGGTTTGGATGATTTCATTATTTTCAGGTTTCAAGGGGACACATTCTTATGCTCTCCTGTGCAGCTGCTAAGCCTGGAAACACTCTGTCTTAAGCCATGAGATTTTCCAGGTAGTACCTGGGATTCCTGCTACTGAAGTGTCGGCATTAAATACTGTGAATTTTGTCATTAAAACTAGGCATGCCTAGCAGAACTCTTTGTCAGTTGAAGGGCTCGTGTCTCTGGTAAACACACATTTCGTGATGGGAAGAAAGAGATATGAGGTGCCGTGTCTAGAAGAGGACATGAAATGTGGGACTCCTTAGGTCATGGGTGGGATTGTTGAGCTCTGTGCTGTTTTCCTGTAGATAATGACTCCCCTGCCCTCCTCCTCATGCTGCTTGGGGCACCTAACTTTTCCTATTTGCATTATGGAGGGAAATGTTTTTTTGCCTGCCAACCAGCTTCTCCACTTAAAAAGGATTCTGCTTAACTTTTGGTATGTTTACTCTCCTTGATTTGAGGGTTGGGAGCCAGAAGTGACTATTCAGCAGACTTAGAGCTGACAAAAGTTTAGTCTGAGGTCAGTGACACCCTCTTCTCAGGTTCACAGAAGGATCGATGGAGCTGTTTTCTGGAGTGAAACAACTAAAAACAGTAGAAGCCGCTGTCTAAGTCATTGGGCTTCATGGCAAGGTCTGAGAGACACATCTGCTTCAGGGGCTTTCCTAATTTGGACTCTAGGGTCTGGGACATTCTGCTCCACAAAATTTGTCTCATGTGAGGGTTAGAGGAGAAGCAGCTGTGAAGAAATGTTGGGGATAAACACAGGCAACTTCATGGAGTCTTTCTGAGTAAAGAAGTTTTTAAAATTTCCCTATTTTTGTTTATAACTCTGCTCAGAGAAATGGGATGTTCAAACCCATTCTTTAAAAATAAAGAGAATTAGGCCAAAACCATTCAATTAATTCCACCATCATTCTTTTTCCTGCTGTCTGGAACAGTCCTCAAAGAGAAGGAAGGCAAGTGAGCCCACAGACTACACCAGATAATTGTGAAAGCAAAAATAGAAAGAATAACAAGTGGGGATGTAGATAAGGTCCTGCTAACCACACAGAGCCATAGAGAGAAAGCAGAGGACATGGCTAGGGCAACACAGCTCCACTGTGCCTTCATTTAATAGCATCAAGGCCTGAGAAGCGCATTTGCCAGGCCTCCTTAGGCACCATTGCCAAGAGGGTGGCTGGTGCCTCACTAGTCTTTCCAAAAGTGGGAATTAACAAAAGCTCTGAAGGGGAAAAAACCCTGTCTTCTTCCACCTGTCCACACAAATTCTCATTCCTCAGGTTTGAAGTTACGGTAGCATTGTTTTTAATCAAGCCAAGAATGCAGTTTTATGCAAATACCACAATGGAGAAATTCCAACCGGAGAAACAGCCCTTGCCAGAAAGAGCCAAGCAGCTGGAAAGAGGAGCTGGGGAAGAAGTGCATCTACGTTCCTTCAGCTGTGATGGTCCCCAGAATCCCTGCTGTAGCATTGCTTCTTAGTCACTGCCGCCATTTCGTCTCAAGCTGCCAAAAGACATCTTTTACAAAATATGTCTATCAGGGTAGCCTTGCTCATCTTGCCTTCTTATCTACTCAGAGGTTTGTTCTCTAAGCTGGAATCATGTTGCTTGGAGTATGCAAAAAACATACCAGGGTAAAAGGCATTACTTTATGGTGAGCTAGGAAGTCTATCTTGTCCTGTATGCAGCAGTGTTGGATACTGACTGCAAGAACTTTCCCATGCTTGAGGTGACATTCTGTGCTGCATGAGAGGCAACCTGCCCAGGGAGCATGGTGGGCCTCCCTTTGAAAGGTTAGCTAGAAAAGATGTTGAGACAGTAATGGAGGGCCCAGCATACTCACATGTGATCCCACAGGATTAAAGATTTCCCTACGCTGATAGCTACTGTAGGCAAAAGGACAATTCCCACTGGTGCATTTTAAGCCCCTCAGTTTCAGCACGTGCTTCAGAGATGAGCTTCCTGTTTTAATTCACCCAGCACTGCCGAAAGGAGAGAGATGGGTGCCCAGTCTGAAACAGGCAGGGTTTGAGCAGACCACCAGGGTCACACAGGTGAGTCTGAGGTGCAGTATTACTCTTGGACCTCCTCTGGAGGTCAAAACAAAGATGTAGTCACCAGGCAATGTCTGTGCTAAGACTAATTCCAGCCAGGCAGTGCTGGAGGAAGCATCTAAGAAGCCCAGTTTGCCTGGAGATGACTGGAGCTCTGCTGGAGTGTGTGTGGAGTGATTGAGAAGGCTCCAGGGGTAGATGAGAAAGGCTGGAGGCCTCTCATGATTAGCTGTCCCTGCCTTGTGTCCTAGGACCCAGAAAGCAATCCGAGTCAGGGAATGTGTTCTAGCATTTAGAGATGGTGTCCTGACTGTCCGGTGTGGTTGAACTGGAGGCAAAGGGGATCCAGCAGTGCATATTCAGATGATGACCGTAAAGCAGGAGATACTGGGCTGGCTGAAACATCTTAACCTGGAAGAGGAGCGGAATGGTAAAGTGTTTTCTAACGCTAGGCAGTTCCCACCACATATACACACACACAGAAAGCAGAGGAAAGTTTTATTCAGTCATTTTCAGGAGTTCAGGATCAGGTTGTGTATGCTGATCACATTAAGCATTAATGAAATCGAAGGTTTTCTGAGGGCTGGACTTTTCCTGGGCTGGAGACAGTGGGTGTAAGAGTCAATGAAAATGAAGAGCTCTCATTTGGAAAGCTGTGGTCATCAGCAAATGTGTAGAGCAGGAATGCCATTTTCAGACATGGGGAAATTCTGGAGAATTAAGGAAAGATCATTAACTTTTGACGTGTCTTGTGGATCGCTGTTGTGGGAAGAAGCTCTATTTGTCTAGAGTAGTAAAGGGGTGACAGGTTTATATCACTTTCATGTCAGAAGAAATACTGTCTTCATCATATAGGGAAGAACAAGAATAGTGTCTAAGTAGAGGACATACACTGAGTGTGATTCAAGTGATTCCCTCGGGAACGACCCCACCCATCCTGGCTTCTCGCATGAGCCTCTTCTCAAAGCAGAAAAGAGGGCAGCAAGCAGAACAGAACAGAAAGTCAGTGTGGCATCTGTCTTGCGTATACGCTTATGTTTAGCTTTCTGATCTTCTGTGAGTTTTCCAGGCACAAAATGACTAAATTTCAACAAGTGCAAATCATGCCTCAGATCATGCTATACAGCAAGTTGTTTACCCACTATATTACAGGCAAGCAATTTCAATATTGACAGATTGGCTAAAGTCCAAATTTGATATGCTGCTATTAGCATATTTTTACTGTTTCTGTGCTTACAAAAGAACCAGAATGTTCCCTGGCAGTCAAGGCTAATAAGCATGCAAATCATGATCTGTGTGTGCTTATAGGCACGCTTTTTTTTTTGGTACATGAATCAGCATGCCAATTTGGCACTCCCCTTTCTGATCCGAGATAAACAGAGCTACAGGGATTAGGATGACAGATAATTTCTCCTGCAAACCATCTGGGTTTTGAAACATACAGAATTCTGTTTAATCCCCCTTACTTTGCACAGTGGATATACTAGAGGAGACACTACCTGCTGAAGGGCTAATCCAGAGATCTCTGCGCCAGAATACATGAACCCGCAAGGCTTTCTACTCTTTTAAGGTCATTGCCAAGCTTAAATCCTCAAGAGCGAAGAAATGATTTTGTATCTAATGATTTGGGGGACTGAAAAAAGATTTTTAGTACCAAGAGACCTATATGAACCAAGAGCATTTGAAATAAGACCTTAGCTCAAGCAGTGATCTTGGGTAATGTGCACATTATATAGCTCACATATTACCTCTCTTGTGTGCTCTCTTCAGTCACAACTGTCTCATTATGATATATTGCACTTCTTTAGTAACTCAGATCTCCTGAGTATCCCCTCCAGGCCTTGTATTGCTGGGCACTGCCACGTGGACCTATGTGGCTGGAGCATTGCTTTGTCCTGTAAGGGAAATGGCATCCCATTTCCTGTTCCTTCAGTGTCCCTTTTATGCTGTGGGACCACTGCTCCCCTCCTTCACAAGGATGCTGTGAGGATGGACATCTTAAAACCTGCAGAACATTTAGACATTACAGCAGCAGAGGTCACTGGAGCGCATAAACAGACAAAATTATACTGGAGGATACTACAGAAGATCAAACGGGAAACTTAAGACTCCTTTCATGTTGCAGACATTTCTTTCTCTCAGCCCGAGCCAGTCCATCATGTCTCACTATCCCTTTGTTATCTGCACTCAACTTCTCTCTACTTACAGTAATAGCTGCTGTTTAAGTCCCAGGGTATAAATCTTTTATCTCAACTAACACTCCTTCGAGAGCATCAGCAAAAGGGCTGCTAAGTATCATCTGTGCTGAATGTAAAAGGGATTTTCTCCTGTGTTTGATTATCGGTGTATTTGATCGTGAGTCAGGCCACGTAGTGGATGATTTGGGAGCTTCTTTTTGTGTGCTGTTACTGATAATTCCTTTTGTAATTCTTGTTATTGTCTTCTCACTTGGAGAGAGTGAATGTGCAGCTTGCTTTCTGTTGCCCATTCTTGCCTAGGGAAATGAAAATGAACTTACTTTGTTCTTTCCCCTGCTCTCCTCGGGTTAGATGCAAGCCTTCCTGGCCACCTTTGCAACCTCTCTGAACTCACTGGCAAAACTTACCCTACAGAACATCCTAGATGTAACATGATAATATATGAAGAAAAGCAAAAATAACCAGTGCCTGAAGTTGCCTGCACCTTAAAGGAATGCCAGCTCACATGATACATCTTTAAAAGACAGATATTTCCAGCTGCCAGGGTCTTGAATATCTGGCAGGAGCATATACCACATCAGGACCATGTGGGACCTAATAGGTGTGTTTTATTCAGTTGCTGGAAGTCTAATCTAGGATTTAGGTGTCTTGCTCTTAATTTTTTGCTTTGTGACAGATGTACTGGGGCTAATCATTTCGTGTCTCTAGGCCCCATTTTCCTTCTTTAAAATGGGTGGGTTCTCTACTTCCTCTGAGAATAGATACATTAAAAACAGCGAAGCATTCAGATGTGACTTGAGGCAAAAAGGTACCTTATACTGAAAAATATTTAAAGGGAAAAATAAAAGCTCTTGAAAAATGGGAAAGTAGAGTTCTCAGCAAAGAAATAAAAGGGAAGGTCAGTGAGATAAAATATAAAAGCAAAAGGGGGACTGAGGGAAACATAAAACATGTAAGACTGCCCACTGCTGCAGAAAAATTCTATAAGAATGAATTCCATTCATGAAACTGTGGGTTAATATTTGGATCTGTCTAATGTCTCTTCTTCAGTCACAGTACTAATAAATGGTGTTAAAACGGACTTTTTCTGCTCACCATGCTTTTAATGAACATACACAGGAAAGTTTACAGCAGACTTCTCTGAACACTTTCAAGACAAAACAGTCGTGTCTCAGCTGGTCTCAGGGTGTTAAGACTTGGTAGAAGGTAGCCAGTGGCATGGAGCCTAAATATGTTCTTGACTATGTGTCAGCCGCTCCAAAAAAGCCTGCAAAGGGCAGCGTTCAGAGCAGTCCTAAGCTGGGAGGCTTTTGCATTCATCCCTTTTTCCACCCAGCTGCCTGTACGAACATGGCTGTCTATGACTGTCCTCAGGTGCAGCCTGAGCTTTCTGGACACTGTGCTCTCCTCTGCTCACGCTTACAGGTTTGGCACACAGAAGGCAGGAGAGTCTAGTTTTGATGCCATTTTACCCGGTCGCATAGACAGTTCCTTGGCTGTAAGTCCTGTGAAAACTATTCTAGTGGACTTCGGTAGGTTTTGGATCAAATTGCTAATACACTCCATAGAGGTTTGCATAGCAAGCAGCAAGGAGGAGCACATCTATGTCTGTGATTTATTATACTTTATCTTGCACAGACAATGGGCAAGTGTAGAATCTGCACTGCTGAAGGGAAGAAGAAAGAGAAGATTAGACATCCATGCTAAGATTTAAACATGGAGACGATATACTTCCTGAAGAATCCTCACGTATCAAACATTCACCACACGAGGCCTTCAGGTTTACAAGGGATCACTCAAATCCTGAGGTAAGTGCTGAGGCTAGTGATGAGAAATTGTATTCAATATTTAAGGTGTTAACCACACTGAGTAATATTTAGTCAGAGTGGAGCTTCTGTTTCTGTACAAGGTCCAACCATACTGGACGATACATGGGCTCAATATCCATAACAAAATAACCCCTGTGCAAACTAATGGCTGAATTAGAATGTCCCACTCTATTGCTTTGGTTTTACGTACTCTCTCAAATGCAAAATAACATCTGAGACTCCCGCCTAGAAAACAACAGTACAATGGGAATATTCTCATTTTTCCTGCAGGATCTTGCAGTTTCTTCCCAAGGAAGGTAGAGAATGGAGAAAAGAACATTACTTTAAATGTTATACACAGAGTGGGAGTAGAGATATCTGGGAAGATGGTCTAGATGGCTTCCTTTTAATAAAGATGCACCTGATGTAGCAGTGAAGCTAAGATAATCTTCTTTCATGAGGATGTGGTGAGGTAGCAAAGTTTTACAAGAAAATCATTCCAGATAGATCTGCCATTCACCTGCACTCCTGCTGGGAGGAACATGATAGTCCTGCTCATTCTTCAGTATCAGTGTTCACAGATTCACAAATCAGCATTCAGTATTCACAAATGCAGAAGGTTTTTCACCAGACTCTTCAAAACAGGCGTTGTTATTTTGTCTGCTCGGATAGTACCTATTTTGTTTGCTTATACAGTAACCATAGCTTGACCTGGCCTGGCTATTTAAATTAATAAATTAGGCAGGAAAGGACACAAAAATATGCTAAGGTGCATAAGGCAGGTCGCTCTTTAAACAATGACTAATCAGTTAGCCTCATAGAAAAATGGCTGACTTTGCATCGTGTGTCAGGATCTATATTCCAACTGCTAGCTTAGCCTGTAAAAATAGTAGCATTTTATGGACGACAGGACAGCCTCATATAACTGCATGAATAGCTTGTGCTAATATGAAAAAACTCAAATGTTCTAAAACTCATACCACACTCTTTTAGATCCGTTCATTATTATAGCAAAAGGGAGAGTTTTGATCATCTAAACTGACCACTGTCCTAACAGAGGCCAAAGAATCATACTCAGTCACCTCCTTTGAAACTCCATCAGTCATTTGTGTTATCCATTTGAAGCATACAATTTCGGCTTAAATATATCAAATAGAAGAAGATATATCGCACCCTAGACAAAGTATTCCAACAGTTAGCCTGGCACTTAGTTTTTGGGTCTCATTAGTAGAGTGACCTTGTCCAGTTTCCGTTTCCAACAACGGGCTCCCAACGTGCTGTTCCCAGGGGCTGTCTGACATTTCTGCAGGTAGACCTTTGTAAACTGTGATGAAGCAACCTTTTAACTTCAGACAAAAGTGATTAAACTAAATATATCTTAGGTGTCTTGGAGGAATTAAATCTCTTGTGCTGAGGGATATTTCTGAGTTTTAAGTACCCTCAGAACTCTTTTTGGAGCCTTTTTCAAATTTTCAAAATATTTTGTGAAATGTGGACAATGGGATAGATACAAATATTCCAGAAAAGGACTTGGTAGAGGCATTGACAAAACTCAAGCTATCTCTTTGCCCTCCTGTGGCGTTCTGTTGCTTACCTGTAACAGGAGTATGCTTAAACTAATGGCCACAGTTTTGCACTTGGAGTACCCCCATCTATCAATACTGCTAAACTGGTGTGAGGCAATCCACATTCCATTACATATGACCCACTGCCGACAGAGTGGGTGGAAGGCAGGCAGAGTCATTGTATTAGCTTGATGGAAGTGGGCCCTAGTTATTTGCATGTTATTATTGGGTAGTACATGTTTTTTGAACTTATTGCACAAACATATTTCACAGTCCTTTTCAGCCCGTGGTAAGGAAAAGGTTCATCTCCCTCGAGTTAAGTCTTTGTGAGGATTATCGTTCTCTCCACTGTCTTTCTTCCCTGTTTTTGGTCGTCTGTGATGTGGAGGCCCTCATGGAGATTTTTTAGGAAGTTCTGTACTCTTCATCTGGACAAACCTGACATCCTCAGCACTAAGCATTTTTATCAGCCAATCTTATAACTAGGAAATACTGATATAACTAAGCTATCATTACAATATGCCTTACATGCTGACTTTCATCATGGCAACTTTATTTAGTAGTCAGCAAAGTAGTAGCTACAATAAATAATTAGTCTCTTGCCCAAAAGAAAATGGTTAATTTTTCATAGTAGGCCTGTCACAGTATCAAAGAATGTTCCCTATCCAAGTCTTCCATTTGTAAACTCACTGTAGGACATTAGTATGCAGTGAATTCCTGATTCAGCAAAATATTCCAACACATGCTCAGCTTTGAACATGCTTCATGAAGTACTTGCTGAAGCAACACAAAAAAGTATTAATTTATCGAAGCAAAAACAGGATGAAGGAGGATGAGATGTGTGCAGAAAAACAGTGAAATCAGACAAACATAAATATGTGCCTGTTTGAATGGGAGCCAAGACTTCTAAGATTGATATGTAGATACTGGTTTGGGCACTTGCTCCAGAAGAACCACGTGATAAGAGGTGAGTACTAACAGGTCTCAGATCTCTTCTGTCACTACCTCCTAACTTTATACAAAGAAAACACGTATTAGTAGCAACATATAGTCCCCTGAGGCTACATTGCTCCTCAGGGTTGCTGCTATTGCTGGGTGGACAGCACAGGTCAAGAAAGAGAAAATGTTCCTTAGAAAAGTTACTTCCAAGTGGCTGTCGCTTTTAAAAGGTGTTGTTTTGAGCCATACTGAAAACATGCTTAGGAAAAGCTTTTAGAAAGCATTTTCACAAAGCAAAGAATCTCTGTGTAAATATGTGGCACAATTTTACATCTCAGTTAAAGCTGGAAACAACACAGAAATGTAGCATATACATTTAAATTGCAAGGAAATTATGGCTTTTGATGACATTCTTCTCTAGTTTGCCTGTAAAAGGATCTTCTTCTTCATCTGTGGTATGAACAGCTGCTACCATTTCATCTTAAGGCCTCTCAGATCTTCAAAGTCCTGGAACATATTTTGTCGTACATCCATAACGACCCACAGCTTAGACAGAAAAAACACAGCCGCCTTTAGCCTAGTGGCCATAAAATCATTCTCTAGTGATTCTAATCTCTTGTGCCCTTGTTGAATTGCACAGGCCAAACCATTTATCAGACTTACCCATGAATAAAATTATTTTATGCTCTTGTCAAGTGTCATCCAGCTCTGACAGCAGCATTCAGTTTTCTGTGCTTCTCCAAACCAAAACTACAAAACAAAATGACCATTGCCACTATATATGGGGAATTAGAGCAGTGAACTCTACAAGTGCTAAAATGGACATGTGGTGAATTAAGTGTGCCCGGTGTTTCCTTTCAGTCACCTCTGCATCCAGATATCTAGATGAAGAACTTTTCATATATTATGTATAAGGGTCAGCTGCAGAAGGCTAACTTGGCCTTTTCCTAATTACATCTGCATCTGACTGTAAAAGATTTGAAGCTATGCCATCACTGTTTCTGTTTTCTCTATTTATTTCCTCCTTCATTTTCCACTTACTATCAGAAAGAGTGTTAACTACTTAGATACCAGAGCGTCTTTACTCATTGGTTAAAAACACTGAAAATTAGTATGTACTTTAAGGCATGAGACCAGTTGGATCTGAGATAGCTAACCATTGAACTAAATGGTGTCACTTTGTTGCCTGCTGAGCAATAAAACTTCTCTACTGATACTGCTCCTTCAGAAACAGCCTCCAGTTCTAGTACCAGAACAAACCATAATCAAGGAACAGCAGAGATCCCAAATGATTTCACATTAGGTATTGTCTAATACTTCATTTGGAAGCCTATTTCCCTCTTCTTTTCCCTTGTTGAGGGATGTCAGACCTTGCAGACTTGTGCACATTCTCAACTTTAAACAAGTCTCAATTAAAGAAAATGCGTCAGGTGAAACATCTGTGTAAGCCTTCCCAAGATGAAATGGTCGCCTTGTTGATATCAGTCTCCCATTGACTTCATTGGACATAGAACCTCAGCTGCGTGTGCAAATTCCAGGTTACAAACTTATTTAAAATGATATCTCAAAAGTTCCTTTGTCTGTAAAAAAAAGTAAATGGTAGAATGATAGTGAGCCTAAGTAAAACCCAAACGCCAGTGCAAGCACACACATATGCAGCAAATCTGTGTTACCCAGCAGCTGCGGTGGATGCGTGTGGCTACGCAGCGAGTCATGGGTAACAGCCTCTCTCCATATGCCGTGTTCCACAGCCACCACAACTTATCCGCGCAGCTTTCTAAAAAAAGCACAAGAAGCACAAATGAGTGAAAATAAGCTGAGCACATCTCTCTTCAGCTGCTGTGTCATGTCTTCCTGCCTTGAAATAGTTCTGCCCTATATTTACAAAGCATTTCCCAGCTGGTGTTCTCCAAGCAACTCAAAAGCACTCATGAATTCAGGACTGCAGAACTCTTTTGGTGCAGTTAAGCATAATTACTCCTGCCACTTTCTTTTCCTGTCTCTTTTCCAACTAGAGAAACAAAGGAAACAAATTAATCACCAAGTTCTGCCACCTTTATTTGAGTTGAAGAGCTCTTTTGTCCCTGAGTAGTCATCTGGATTTCTCCCAGCTGAATACAGTACTGCTTACTTTAGGAAAGAGGAGCAGATTCAGGCGCTAAATGATTTGCCTCAGGGCTTGATAAAGGAGAAGACAGATACAAAATCTCATGGCTATCCATTTGGTAGTCTGAAACACCCAACAGGACTTTTTTGCTGGGTGTAGGCTATGCTAGGCTAGACAGCATTTTACACCATCTTTAACAAACCCACCATGTTAACTCAATCCCAGAGCAACTTTAGGCTTTTTTGGTTGTCTGACATCTCTTTTTTAAACGCACAGTGATGAAAAGAAGCTCATGTGCAGTGGCTATGCACTTAAAGGAATAGCACTGTTGAATTCTGTGTTTTATCAGCTTTTCCAAAGCAGGAACTCGCTTTCTCCCATGTCATCTCCACCTTCCTAATCAGTGCTGAAAATGGTGCAAAGGAAAGCTAGCTTTTGCCGGTGATGAACTGTTTACATCCACACGGAAGTTAATGGTAGTTTGGTGGTTTTGAGGAATTTGTCCTCCTCAAAAATATAAGCCTTTATTCGTATTTTCTCTACAATTGTCTAACCCAGAGGTAACATTTTTCTACAGTAAAAAGTTCCCCTGGAAGAGCTACACTTTTTCATAGCTTTTCATGATTATGCATTCACCTTGATCAGCTTCCCCATTCCTCCCTCAAAATGCATTACAAAATAGGGGAAAAAATGTTCCCAGATAATTTGGCAGAAGTGCATTATACTTGCTCAGTGCTGCCTAACAATTAGTGTCACTTGGCATGTTACTGTCTTTTCCTTCTACAAGCAAATTCAATAGCTGTTTCAACAAAATGGGGGTGGTTTTGGCAGCTATGTGACCCAGATACAAGCCTCAGTTTGAGTATATTTTCAGCCCTGCTAGCTTGGCTTATCTCAGGGTTGGGAATCTGAAGCTCTCTGTAAGCATCCAGCTGCGGTGGAGTTAGGCAGCTGGAGTCCTGGCTGCTTGCTTAGGGCAAAACGTTAAGGGTCAAGCTGCATAGGAAATGCCCTTGGCAACTACTCAGTGGAGGGAGGAAAGGAGAGAAGGCAGTAACAGTGGGTTAAACGGATCCTGGAAATAAGAAAGAAACTAAAGCTTTGCTACACCTGAGATGGGGAGATGCTTCTATTATGGGAGCAGAAGTCTCTGAGTAAAAGGGTTTGGGTTTGGTTTCCATCTCAGTACAGCGGGGTGCAGGAGGACAGATGTAGCATAAAGTTCCTTTCTGCTTGCTCAGTCCTGGATCAGACAGGAGCTTTTTGCAAAACCTTGGAAGGATTAAGGGAGATGCTGTTGGGGGGTTCACACCATACTGCTTTTGTCACCTTTTAGCCTGGGGAAAGGCCGCGTCCCGTCAGAAGGTGATTTAGAGCAGGGCTGGGTGCTGCTCTGAATATCTGCGCCCTGTTATGCCCACAGAGGACTCCACAGGGATAAGAGCCAGCAAGTCAAGTGCCTCTGCTGGGGCAGCGTGTTCATTTTCCTGCTTCCAGCTGCTGCTTCTGCCAAAGATGTGCCAGCGTGCTACACAGCCTGTCTTATTCTCTCTCCGGCTCGCTCATTATATTGAATTTTGTAGGCTGGCAGAAAGGTGGCTGTGCCAGCTTGTTGTCACCTAAGAAAGCTCCCTTGTCATGGGCAGTCCTTGACAGCTTCATTTGGGCAGCTTTGTTTGTTCTTTGTGCTGTATCAGCAGCACAAATGGGTGGAAACTGAACCAGCTATCCAGCCTCCAACATATGATCTGGGATAAGCCAGTTATGCTAAAATTTTCCCTGCATTTTGTGACCACTGGAGGAGGTGGAGCTGGCATGGCTCAGTACCACCTGCATGTTCCTTATTGTGCTGTGAATCATGTCCAGGAAAGCTGGGGAGTAAACCTAGCAAGCGACTACAGTGCAAATATTGACAGAATGGCTGCAGGTATTTCCAAGTCCAGGCGCCTACACCTAAGCACATCCGTAACACTGACTGGACCAAGAAGGTCTGTTGACCGTGGCTGGTGGTTCTCAAAGGCTGTTCTCACCTTCCCTCTCGGGGTCACTTTGAGCAAACTTTACCATCCTTGCAGAGACTTTATAAGGAGGATGTACACAGCTTAAGAGCACAAAGCACGTATTCAATAACTTACGCACACAATTACTACCTATGAATAAAGAGCTGCTCTAGGTTAAGCACGCATATGGTCACCACCATACGGCACTTGATGACTATTTACTGGCCAGGTTGCTGTCAGTCAAGAAGGGTCAGTCTCCATTGCTCCTTGGAACAGGCTGATTGTTGATATTGCTGAATTGCCATCTTCCAACTGCCTGGTTTTTCCCTTTGCATTTTACACCTAATGTTTTCCTCCCTGAGCTGCAAACTATCACCATTTTGACGATTTCACCTTTGTCTGCATTTTCTTATGTCACATGGCTCTAGTCTGTGCACTTTCCTACAGCTTCTCTCTCACAACTGAGCAATTTTCTCAGCAGACCAGAGCCTAGGTCATACCTTTGTCAAGCACTATGCTTCGTCAAACTAGACCTGGGGTTACAGACAGCTGAAATACTTGGTCTGAGGCCCGCTATGCATCAGCACTGACTTGTGACAACTCTTCTGGTAGAACCTGAAGCTCATGGGTTACCTTCCTGAGCTACAGCTATACTCAAGCTTCTGCAAAACTAACGTTCCTGTAAGCAACTTGAGGTGCAAGCATGCACCTGAGCAAGCCTTCTGACAAGGTGATAAATGCAGTTGTGCCTGTGGGAAGGGTGGTATCACATTGGCCGCAGCATCCCTGCTGGCCAGCATGCCAGCGGCTGATTAGGGCTGCCATAGGAGAACTCAGCATGCTGAGCCTGTTCTTTGGCTCTCTTGTATTTTTTGATTTTATCCCTTGTCATGTGGGTTGCTTCCCTCCCCTCATGTTTCTTGCAGACCCTTATAATGGACATGCTTTATCAGGATTGTGGACAGCCAGTCCTTAGTCTGGACTAGAGCCCCAAACTGTAGGGCACAGCAGACTGATGACCTTGGTTTTTGTCTACTTTTGCAGACTCATAGTGGGCTACAGCGGCACTTGTCTTTCAGCTTCCTTGGAAGTCCCAATCAGAATATTTCTTGTGTTTGTTTCTTGCCTTTTTTTGATTAATTTGCCCCAAAGAATGGCCCAAAAAAGACTTCTGTGGATATATAATCTGACTAATCTTTGAAGGATTCCAAATGTTCCCAGTAAGCCACAGCACACCGTGTAGATTTTCCTGCTGGCCGTTCTGAGCATTGGTCCTGGAAAGAAAGATCAGTCTGTGTGTAAATGTTTGTGCTCTTTTCCAAGAAAGTGCTGTAAGATGAGAGCAGTCTTTTGTGGCTAAAGCCTTGCCAGCCACCCCTCTATTTGATACAATATAGTTTACTTGCATTCAACGGTAGAAAAAGGATTTGCATTGACAGCACAGTAAACATATATCTTCTCCGGCCTGAAAGCTTCCTAGGACCACTTCTAGCTCAGTCACTCAGGATACCCAAAGAAGGGCAAAGATTACAAGACTGGGAAATGGGGCTTGACTCTGGAGTCAGAGGAGCTGGAGGTGGGACACAGGAAATGGACAGTCGCAAGGTATGTGGGAGTCTTTAGGATCTGCGGGCTGTGTAGGGGAGCTGCGCCTCTTCTTCCTCTCTCCTCTACCCACCCTCAGTCATCAGGGAAAGAGCAGAAGCTACTCCAAGATGAATAGAAAGCCTCTGGATGGGCTGCGTATGTGAAGATGAGGACTTGCGAGCAAAGTACATCTTACCAAGCACGGACCTTTGAATAGAAAAGCCCTGCCCAAGGGGTGGCTGAAATTAGGTGCGCTGCCTCTGGATGGTGTTTTGCCAGGCATATTTTATAGGGGATGGAGGGAGTCTTGGTCCAACAGCAACCTAACAGAGCCAGGCTTCAACCTGCTAAACTTTTATTGCCTTGATTAGTGCAGTGCACATGGGATGAGAAGTTAGCAGTTTCCAAAATACTTAGGTAGAAATTTACTGTGCTTATTTTCTCACTTTTTCTTGTTTAAACAAATGGGGAAAAATAAGCCATAAAATGTCCAGTTCTGCTATGCCTGTTTTACAAGCTGAAGAACTGCTTAATCCCAGAATTGGAGGATATTTCACAGAGAGCATAGTCCTGCCACTTTAAAGACAATATCAGTTATTTATGTTGTTGATATAAATAAAATTTATTTATTTAAATGCAAACGTGGAACTCTTTCCCGGTTGCAGGTTCTTATTAGATTTCCCCAACCCTGTTACACCAGTTTGCATGCGCTTCCTTTTCTCCATCTGTTTCAAGCATATGAGGATATTTATTCACTTAAAGTGAATCATGCTTAAGATGCTTAAAGTGAAGCATATCCTTAAGGGTTTTGCTGGACAAAGGCCAAAGATGTGCAGTGTTGCTCATGTCTCCTCATATACATGAGACACTCACTAATAAGCAAATAAAACAAGTTCTGTCATGTACTAATGACTTTTTTTTTTTAATTTGCCAACCTACATGTTTTCCAGTGCAGATGTTTTTGAGTGCAAACAGGGAGAAAATAGCACTAAACTGGTCAACATTTTGGTGCTTGTTTCATTTCAAAATTACAATTTGAAGATTGTTTTCCCCTTACATCTCGTGTCTGTGTGTGCCTTGGCACCTAAAATGGCACCATTTCTGGATCCCTGAAAGAAACAGTACCTTCAAGAAGTGCTGACGCATACAGCTTCACTCCAGCTACAGGAAAGCACCATTATAATTAACTCCAGGGATTCTCTTCATTCCCATTAAAATTATGATTTATTTTTTCCCTGTAACCTGAAAAGAAGGCTCCAGGACTGAATTTTTGTCCCAGCCCTTACTTTTCATTTCACATGCATTAGAAAATAAATACACTTCTTGAACTTTGATCCTCTGCCAAAACTTGTATAAGCAGCAGTTCATGAAATAATATGTTTCTGTTAATTTATGTAAAAAATTGAAAAGCATTTACACTAACTCTACAGATGGCTATGTCCTGGCTGTAGCAGCCATGTAAACACATTAATGGAGATTTGAAACTTCTGCACTGTTACAACACACAGTTATAACACCTAACAGCTATATTAGTCAAAAAACTATAGGTCTGCCACCCTGAGAAAACCTGATGGGAAAGCTATTTCTTTTATGCTACAGTTATGTTTTCCAAAGCACTTGAGAAGTTAATCAAATGCGTGAGCCTTGGCTAACCCTGAGAAAAGCTGCTGAAAATTTAAACTGCTAGTATTTTGAACCACCCTATTTTCTGAATGTGCCTCCTAGACTGTCAGCGTCAGGCACATGCTGTGCTACAAAAGACTCCTAATATCAGCTCCTGTCCCTAATTAAAAGTATCTAGAAAAGAAGCTGTGTCCATGTTGGGGGGGAGGGGATGGCTCTGCAATCAATGGGAGCCTTTTCACTGTCGACAGCAAGCTTTGGGCAAGGTCTTGGGGTATCAAGAGTTCCCCATAGCCACCGGTAGCCTATCTGAAAGCTCGCAAGGTTCCCTCAAAGGCAGTCCAGTGGAGAGGACATTGGAGCAAGACTCAGAGGATCTTTGACCCATTCAAGTGTAGATACAAGGGGCTCACAACTTAGATAGTTAAACGATATGTGACAGTCACAGCACAAGAAAAGTCCAAAGTGCATTGTGCCACATCGGTGGTCGGGGAGCAGGTCAGACAACTCCTTTGTGAAATGCCTCTTGATGGTATTTATTCCTCTTCAGCAGCAGCTCTAACAGCTTTGCTTCTAGTACTTAAGCAGAAATGTAAAAAAAAAGAAGATCAATTGAAAATGGCCATTGCAGTTCCAGTGAGCTGAAAAGGGTACACTAATGTACAGTATTTGAACATACTTCTTCCACAGCTCTAAAGCCGTTGCGCTGAGTGTAATAGTATCTTGGGAGTGTATGTGTGTGTCTTTAGCAGGCTCAGTATCTAAGCAGCTTCTCTCATGAGCAGCTGATCGGCTGCAGGCTTGAGTGTGTTTCAGTGAATGACAAAGTACAGGATTGCATAAAACATCTGCAGAGCGTCTCTGTGTAAGTTACTGATAACCTGTGTTTCAGCCCATTCCTCCTGCTGTTTGGAGCGCACGTCTGCTGTGCACACTGTAAATAAGGAGCCTACTTATGCACAGAGAACAAGGGAGCTGATGAATGGCAAAGAGACACAATTTATAGGGAAGTAACCTGAGAAACTGCTCTGGAATCTTTTCTTCCATGAATAATGTTCCTTTTAATGTGATGTTGAACATCTAAGTCTTGTGCTGAAGCACGTTACAGTAAAATTCCTCACTGTGTTACCTTGGCTATGGACTTAGCACAACAGAGGCAGTCCAGGCTACGTAATGACTTTGGATGGAATTGCAGAACTGAAATACTGCAGAGCACCTCTTTGTTGAAAATCACTATTCAGGAAAGGGCTGAAAAAGCTTCGCCTAAAGCAGAAGTCCCTGTGGGGCTTTCTGCCTTGGGATGGCTTGATCTATGCATGAACTGCCTAGATCTCACACCCTCCCAAGCTCTTTCCACTACTATTTGTTAATCTTCTCTTGTAAGACTCCTCCTAGTTTTAAGCTCCAGCTCTGGCTTCCAGTAATTGCCACTTAAGAACATGACTGGTGTTGTTTGGACAATTAATAGCCTAATAAATGAAGGAGCCTTTCATCTCTGGGTTGGAAATTCAACTCCATCCCACAGCAGTAGCCTCAGAAAGTCATTAGCATCAGGCAACTCATCAGCAGCCAGCTGAAACACTATGGGTACTTGCATGCCTGTTTTTTCTGCACAAGGCAAGGTGTCACAAGCTAACACGTCCTCCAGCCGCAGAGGAGAGGATTGATTAGGCTCAGTGCCAGCATATCACCTAGGCGGTGGGGGTGACACCGGCTTGTTCCAGCCTGGGCTGTTTCTGTCCTAAGCTTGAGACGAACCCCATGAGGCCTGCAAGCACCTGCAGGTATGACAGACTCTGTCGTGGACTTCTGCACAGCGTGGACTATACTGAAGAAGGCTGGAAGAGGTCAAAGTTTCAGCTGTCCACCCAGCACTCTTCAGAAGTAAAAAAAACATTTGCCCAGCTCACTCATATTCAGACTGAAGTCTTATTTCTTATGCAGCTTAAATTACATCCTAGCTTGAAGTACTTATTCTCTGTGGCCCAAATTAATGTCTTTGCTTTAATTAATTGTGTCAGCCTGAGTGCAGAGAGAATTCAGCACTGGTAGAAGTGGTTGATTCACAGCAGTGGAAAAGGAGACCCCCCCCCCCGACTCACATAACAGCTGCTTCAAGGACCACTGCAGAGCCAAGCACCCTTCATTCTGCCCCCAGCCAGGGCGAGAGAGCCTGCTCGTGTCACTCCCACGATCCAGTTCATATACACACTGTCAATCTGCAGAGGCTGCCAACAATGGCTTGCAATTTCGTCCTCGTACCTATAATGTGGGACATGTGGGAATGCAGTGAAAAATTCAATCATCATCTCAAAGTTGAATTCATATTGAAAATGCATTTGCATTCTACTCTCTCTGCTCTGAACAACTAACTGCAGATGCCTGTGGAAAACCCCCACCTGTATTTCACAGGGAACTGTTCCCTGCAGTACTCAGGTCTGTTCACTGCAGAGTCACAGAAAGAAAACGGAAAGGTTCTTGTAAACAGTGTTTTACTCCTGTTCATTGTGTGGGCAACCCTGCACAGATGGGAATCAAACTGGCAGACTCCCAGCTGCCCTCTGCATCCCTTTGCCTGAATTCCTGGCCCAGCAGCAGAAAAAAATGCCGGTCCCTGCTTCAATTCACAGAGCAGTATTTTAGGACAAACCTGTCATCACCAGCGCCCTGAGCTGATATTGTGGACTGTGAAGAAGATAGGGAGGTTAAGATGAGGACATTTGTTTCATTCTATTCCTGATACAAGGGCAATAACCTCCGGTCAAGGGGGAGGGCAGAGAGTTCGGCATGGTAGCATCTCCAGGCACTGCAGCTAAATCCGACAGGGCTCATGAGTCAGATGTCTTTCTAGCACGGCATCAGACAAATATCTGAACTGCAGCCTACAAAGGGTCCTTTCTTTCTATTTTAAGAGCTATGTGAACAGAGCTAGAATACTGCAGCTATTTTCCGTTGCAATATATCCCTCCATACACGTAGTGTCTGCCCTGATCATGCAACAAAATGCCAGGCTTGGAAAAATTCCTAGGATCAGAGATTTTTGGTGAGAAAGCAAGAGCAAGGAGTGAGAAGAGAACAAAAGTTGGTGGTGTGGGCAGAAAGAAAGAAAAGAGAAAGCAGGCACAAAGAGCAATGCAGAAGAAGACAGGCCCAAATTAATCACTGGAAAGGAAAGAAGATATCCTGAAGTGCAATCATCAATGGAAGGATATGTGGGAAGAAAACAAGACATGGTAGGATCGCCATTACAGCTTGTTGAGAATGCACAGGGTGACAGCCACTACTGACATTTAAAAGAGATTGGGAGCAGATGACAACAAGACTTCAGAAAAACTCATGGTGCTCTTTAGATCAACTGAATCTGTCATGGCCCAATCTAAATAGCAGAGTGCCTCTGGTCTCCAAAGAGAAAGAAGCTCCGGATTAGATCCAAAATTCTCTTTGCTGAAACCTTCACTCAACTCCCTCAGTGTTAAATGTCTCCTGGCTCCACAGGCAAACGACCTGGTCTGCAAGAAGGGAGGTCTTCTCCACCAGCAGTGCGCACCTGACTTTAGAGCTGCTTCTCTAATTCTGTTTCAGAAGCAAATTCTTTCCTCTGGCCAGGCTAAAAACCTACAGGTCTCTTCCTAACCTTTGAATTTTATGAAGTCACCTAGAAAAGTCTGGAGTCTCTAGTGATGTTTCCCAAGGCAGGGCATTTAATTCAGTACTGTTTTGAAGAAGATACCATCTGCCAAAAAATGACCTGTTTTATTTCAAAGGCAGGAAATAAAACTTACTTCAGATGTCAAATCATGGTACCTTCATTCACTGAAAACAGCATGTTTCAAGTGATTCACAATAAAGTCACAAATAACTGTTTCTCAGAATTCCCCCATAATTGACTGAATTCCATCAGAGAAAAACGGATAACGAGACGCTGCTCATCTCCTGGCCCAGGCCAGCAGCAATGCTGTGGGCTGTATCTAGCTAGTAAATCACACCTGCTCTGTCCCTCCAGGGCTGGATTTTAACTGTAACACTCATGCAGCTCTGCCACTGCCAGAGAAAGCCCGTGGGGCCTTGTTCCAAATCTTTGCAGTGTGTCTTTTGCTCCCAAGAGAGTATTTCTTGTTTATGTGTCAGAGAAAAAGGTTTTATTTCTTCCAATCAATTCACTAGCATAAACGTCCTCAGTGCAGAATTTCTAACATCGACAATACTGTACATCTTTGCCTCTCCAGGGTATTGTGCTCTTCTTTGCAATAAAATAGGTCTGTTGTGGTGGGAAAATTCCCAACCTTAACTTATACGCAGCAGCTCTCTTTTTTCTTGGGAAGCAACTGAGAAATACGCTAGTAACTGTTCCCATTCTCTGTATTTATTTTATTATTCACACGAATGTGAATCACTAATCAGCATCCATCTTAAACCACCATAAACTTCCTGACTAGCTTGCTTTGTCTTTTCCTCTAGGCAGCCAGCCCAGCTGGTTCCCATAGGTACTAGCAAAATAAATCCCTGAGAGAGATCTAACATTTGATTCTTGCAAGGAAAAGCTTCTAGTATTACAGCCCGATAAAACATCAATCAGCACCTGGCAATGTTCCTTTCTTCTGCTGTATCAGCTCCAACCCCTCCCTGAACTGCATTCCCTTCAGCTGGCAGAAACCTAATTGAAATATTGACCAGAATAAAAGCCATTTCCATGAATATGTACAGTTACCATGAGCTATGATTTTGTTAATTTATTATTATTCATACTGACAGCCTAAGCCCAGTATGAGTAAGGGATGTGATCGCAGTGTTCAAGATGGCCTGTCCCTTTTGACAGGATTTCCGTACTCACACAGTGTGTAATGAGGGGGCCAGATCAGCTAGAAGAGATCCACTGACAGTAATGGCACTGCATTGATGTTTACCTACTGAGCTTCTAGTTCCTAATATTTAAAGGGATGATGTTTACCTCTCTGTTAACTGGAGCTTTCTTTGTTTTCCTGTTTAGGTTATACTTAGAGACAATATTTGCCCTAAATTCAGAAGATGATAGTGCATAAGCCTCTTAAATGCATTAACCTGAGTTCTGGTTCTTTGACGGCAAAGGATAGCTTTAAGGGCAGAAACTAAAAAGTGGCTGGAATCATAGAGCCCACCCCATCACACACATGCTTTCTATGTGAAGGAGAAAGAATCTGACCTGGGATAGTATTTTCTGGTAGAATGAGGTGTTTTTGATATTAATTATTCATCTTCTCTGGGACTGAACAGTCTTCAAGAGAAGAGACTGACCATGGGCCAAATTAGACACTAGCTGTTTCTTTTTCACCGCCTCTCAGGTTATCCGCTGAGCAGGCCAGAATACGGTGTCCAAAAAATGACTCATACCAAGGCTAGTAGGGAAACAGAAAATTTGGAGACAGAATAACCTGCTTCTGTATCTGACAGCCAGAGGGTCTTATGTCATGCTCTGTGTGTTGTGTCAACTCCCGATGAGAAGCTACACCTTAGTGAAAGGGCATTTTTTCACATGCATCCCATGACAAAAGGTATGAATGTCAATAAATGCAAGAAATAGCAGCCCCTCAGACTTCTGGCTGGAATCTGACAAGCCACTAAGTGTCAGGCCAGGTCTCCTTCTGCCCTTGGTCAGGTGGGAAGAACAGAGCACGTTAAGATGTCAAAGCTGGATGCATCAGGCTCAGTGTCACACCTGTTGGGACAGAGGTGGAGGCTTGGCTGTGCCTGGACACGGAGTAGGAGGTGGTGCAATAAAGAGGAGAGTTACTCCAGGACTACAGTGGGTTTTATTTATCTGGCCAACACCATCAGGTGGCTGCGGACTGAACCACTCACATGATGGAACCCCTCTGTGCATGGCAGAGCATATCAAGGTGGCAATCAACAAAAAATTGGAGGTTATCATCACTAATGTGAGTCTTTGATTTAAAAACATCAGGGGAAACAAAGGAGAGGGAGGGTGTCTGTGCAGTTAACACAGAACCGGCAGGCTAGCAAATCTAGATGACCCAGAATGGCACCACCAGGTTGCTGCATTTTAGTTCAAGCCCCAAAGGACCAGAAAACCTGAAAGGTGCAGCCTAGGTGGTCTGAAGAAGGATGTTGGCATCTACTGAGAGGGGTGTGTGTGGGTGTGTGTGGGTGTGTGTGTGTGTGTGGGTGTGTGTGTGTGTGGTCTCCCAAGAGATTTAGCTTGTGACGGAGCAGGCACTCCAAACTGCCTTACCACAGTTCATCCGTCTTGGTATGATTTCCACTTTCTACCACTTTAAAGTCAGGAACAGCTGAGAAGCCTAGCCCATCTGGCTCCTGTCCTATTTTCTTTACTTACATTCCAACAATGTCCGTATTCTGAATGTTCTGAATGTTTTCTGCAGTCTTTGTTTGTCCAGAATGTGCTATTAGTTATTTTTGCTACTATCTTAATGAAATGGGTTTTGTGAATCATTTTTAACTGTGAAGGATGAGTGCAGGATGAATGCAGGAAGAAAAAAATACAAATGGAAGAATAAAAGGGCAATCATATTCTTATGAATAGGAGTTCTGATGTTTTACAAATACTCTCAGAGACATGTATAATAAGTTTTAATTCACCAAGTCCAAATAATCGCGCTTTTGCATACAAAACAGGCTAAGTTAAGGCAAGGCTGTGGGTGTAGCAGATAGAGAGCTGAAGTAGTAATCAGGAGACTTGTCTTTCCTTTGCAGGGATGCCACTAACTTGCTGCATGAGCTTGGGCATGTCTCTTATAGCCTAGAGCTGCAATTGTATTTAAGCATTGCTGGGTTAGGCCCTGCAAAGCCAAAATGACCCAGTGCTCTAGCAGAGAAGCCCTGATGATTTTAGCAGTGGTAGATCCTCACTCTCAGTGTCTTTCCCCCACCTCTGCCAGCGGGGGCCAGCGCCTCTGTAGCAGGGCTGATGGAAATACATCTGCTTAAGAAGTTCCAAACAGAGGCAATCGAGGTGCAGATACATGCCCCATCCCACAATCCCAGCTTTGGGAACAACACAGCCAGCAGCCAGGGGATGCAAGTGGCAGGAGCCAGTAGTATCTCATATGGCTGCAACTTAATTTGCGAGAGCTAATCCATTAAAACCATAAGCAGGGGACATCAAAAGTGATAGACAGAGCCAAGACTCTCTCATCAGCCTACAGGACACAGGCCCTTGAGGACCAAGGTTTGAAAGGTATTTAAGATCCTAAATAATGGAATTTAGTTACTTCCAAAATATCTTTTTCTAAGTGTCTAAAATGCTCCTGAAATTGGATGAAGCTGTAAAACGTATAAAGTTTAAGCAGCGTGTGATATTACAAGGCATAAGCACCTTTCAAAAGATGGCTGCTGTTCATCTTTGCTGTGGCTGCTCTCAGAGTGAGTAATGTATTGCCATGAGCAGAGCTGGGCACAACAGTGCCCTGATCTCATTTGTGCACTACTTTAATAGTTAGTTTCACAGTATTAGCATGAAGGTCAGGGATTACCTCTTCCCATCCCTTCTCCCATCGCTAAAGTCTTATCAATAACATTTTAAAAACAATATGCAGGTATTTGGGCGCAGGACACTGAAAAAACAGTAAATTTTTTCAAGCCATATCATAGACAAATATTTTTCTTCTCATAATTGCTGAGCCATTTGGGAAAATACTTTACTACTTACCTTCTTCTAGAATGCCGTTGTCTGATCATCTATTTAATTTACAAGTCTATTTATTGTAATCTTATAAAAGATTTTTCAACAAGCAAAGGAGCAAAATCATTAATTGTTTCAGTAATCACTTCACTAGAGGAAAAAAATGTGACACAAAGTCTTTCTCCGTTGTTGAAGTAAAAAGATGTGAAAAAGAAAGGTTGGTAGATCTTGAAGAGGTGAGTAAATCTCCAGGAGTCTAATTAGCAGAAAAATATGCCTTTCCATTGACTTCTCAGTCAGAAAAAATGCAAAAACAAGGTCAATCTATTCAAGATCACAAATGGGACAGAAGTAATTTTATACATATTCCTTGGAGCATTCTGGATTATACATGGTTCTTCAAGACTTTACCAAATTTGCATATTTTTGGCCTCAAGCAAGATGAATCCTGAGATGGTGAAAACTGTACATTTTATCCTGAAGTACAATATCTAATATTCCTTTGAAGAATTACTTAATTTTTGACTGGAAATGAAGACTGCAGGTTCAATCAGGCCATATGGATTTTGTAGCTGAAACCCAATGCTGAAAGGATATTTACATTTCTCGTCTGATTGTGGAAAATACCTAGAAAGCTGCTCTTTGATAGCAATGTAAAGTTCCATCATAAACCATGACACAGTGATAAAAACTCCTGCTCACTAAGTTTTGCTGGCATGCACAATACAACGAATACTTTATAACGCAGACAAGCTGTGCAGAATTAACATGAAGCTAAAGAAGCCTTATTTGTTAGAGGAACAGGCACAGGATTGAGGGTGCAGAACTGGCAAATTTGACTTCTCCCCCATGATTAATTGTATTATCACTTTGTGTTATTATAGCAATTTGCAAGCGCTGGCTAATTGGCCCTTGCAAAGCTACTGTTATGTGGGTAAATACTGCCTTTCCCTGGCCCTGGACCTGCTTTTGCTGTGCATGCTGCACATCTGTGCACGGCTGTTTTAACCTGGTCCAAGTTTTGGAGGCCCCTGGAAAGAGCAGCTCCCCCTCACCGTCCCTGGTTACTCATTCCCGGCTGCTCTCTCGGGTAGGTGCAAACGTCGGTGCAGCTGCATGGTGGGAGCGGCGCCAGAGGAAAACTCGCTCTCACTTTCCGTGTGCATTCCCCTGCTCACCCCGCCATCCCCCAGGCGCTCGGGCCGGCAGACAAGGCGAGGGGCCATGTTGCACCTGTCCTTGACCCCTCAAGAACACAGAGGTTTATTCCTTTTCTTCCTATCATTTGGCTCGTTTTCAAGGTCACTAAAGACCTCAAGAAAGAAAAGAGACGTCGAGCTCTTGAAGGAGCCCAGGAGAAGGCTCTCTGCAGGTATGTGTCTGTGTTTGTGTGCTTTCCTGTCTTTCTGGTCCCCGGCAATAAATGTGCTTGCTCCCAGTAGCTGGCAATATCGACCCTAGCAGACTTGGAAATGAAACGGAAATTACCCTTAGATAAATTATTCAAATATTTGTTTCTATTTAAAGGTGCTTTATGGACTTTCAGTCCAGTAAAATATCAAAGTGGCATGATAAAGCAGGTGAACATCCTTACCTGAGCTGGGAGGGAGTGAGGAAAAAGGGCTGAGTTTAATATCCTCCCTTACTTACACTTACAGGCCAGATACCAAATCCTACACTCTTTCCCGAGGCAAAATGCTATGTTTTTTTGCCTGAGTAAAAGCTGCATCATGAGGGTCTTCTAAACAATAGCAGCAGCTACTTCCTGGTAGCTTTTGATTTGGGCTTTGTTGTAAAATTGTTCAAATATTGATAAAGGTGTCAGTGTACAGCAAGATGAAAATGATGGGGCACTTAACGCTCACCTTTCAATAAGGACAGTCCTGCTGGGAGCGAAACCAACGTTTGCCCTCTTTCCTTCGCTCCCTGAAACACGGGCACATAACAGAGCAGCATCTGGGCGGCGAGCACGTGCCTCTTTGCGCACAGTGCAGGGCTTGGCTGCAGAAACAGCAGAGCTTGAAAGCTACATTGCAATTTGAACTGAGCTTCTGCATCTTAGGAGTGATCAGTCCCTTGGCCTGAGCGCTCAGCAGCCCAGCAGGGAGAAGCGCAGGGATGAGGCCCCTTCATTAACCAGAGGGCCTGCTCCTGGTAACGGAGCTTGGGCAGCGCTGGGGCTCAGCCCCCCATGGCTATGCTGGGCATTTGAAGGGGCACAAGCAGGGGACTGAGGTGGCAGTGAGTTTGCAGTGTTGTTGATCAGCGGTAGATGATGACCTTTAAGGGACAGTGGGGCTCGGAGCACGAACCAGAGGGAAAATCTGAGTTATGGTATGTGAAATTAGAGCTTTCCTCTCAATGCTTTGCGTTTAAGTAATTACTGATGACAAACTTTGCTGCCCTGAGGATAGAGATTGAGAGCTCTTCGAGCTGGCTGTGGCTGGGAAAGACAGCCCCCATCCTCTCCAGCCTCACGTAGGTGCAACACGGTGCTGTCCCAGCTGCTTTTAGCTTCCTGGCTGTGCAGTCTGGCCTGTGCCAGGGAGCGCTCTCCCAGCCCATGCCCTGCTGCAATTCAGGGCTGCAAACTGAGAGACACCCCAGGCTCAAATACCCCCCGGAACCACATTTTGGAGAGAAAAAAATGTAACTGTATGTGCTTGAGCTGTGCCATTTTCTCAGACCTAGGGAAGGGACCTCATCCTGTTTTATTTCCTACTGTAGAAATAGCCATAAACTCTTTGCCCATCAATTCTTCACAAGTGAAAAAGGACTAAGAGTGTTTTTCATGCTCAGCTATGAGGAGGAGGGCAGCCTCATCTGGTCTCTTACCATGTGAAGATCCAGCATTTTGTACACCACCCAATTTTGCTTACAGCCTGTAGATATTTGTGCAATTTTATCAACAATGTATTTAACGCCACACAGCCCAGTTTTCATAAAAGTGGCTAGCTTGGCTCTTGTTCGTTCTTTGCACAACAGCATTAGCTAAACTGCTGGTTGTTTTCTTTCGCAGCCTGTTTATTCCTTTCTCTAACTAACTCTCTGAGTAGAGTGTTTTTTTCTTTCGGAGGAATTTATATCAACATCCCACCCTCCCATAAATATTTTTGTTATCTCTGATTAAGAGCATATGTCTCAGTCTGGTACATCCAATGCTATTGCAGAGTTGTTGCTTAATTGTTCCTTTCCAGTAGAGCAGAGAATAGGATTTTAAGTGTCAGATTTGTTTCATTGCTCATGGGGCAAACTTGGTTAGCAAATCTGGATAAACAAAATTAGGTTTTTTTTGTTGTTATTCTTTTGAATGAGGCAGATTTGTGCTGCTTCTTACTGCCCAGGTCTTTTATCTCCTCGAATGTATGGTTGCTTGGATCAGTGCTGTATATCAGCTCTTCTGTATAATTAAAGCTGGGCCCTTGCTCCTTAGTCACATAAGAATCGCAGCTATTTTTATATTGCATCATGCTGGAGTTTTATGTTCTACAACCTTTCCCCATCCAAACATTTTTAAAGCTGCAGGTTGAATCTCAATATTACTACCAGAAATCAAAACTGACAAATAGCTAATAAAAATGCAGTGGATGTTAAATCTCTCCCTAGGCAGAAGAAACCACAAAATCTCAGAGGCTGTGGCAATAGGAACTCATCTTGCCAAGTTCCGAGAGCCGTCACCTGCTATCACTGAGATAGCCACGAGAGCGAGGACAGCATCTCCTGGGGCTAAGCCAGAGACCTGTCCCCGGCTAGAAGGACAAGCTTGGCAATTTCTATTCAATTTTGCACTCTGGGCCACCCTCTGACAACTTGAAAAAATCCCCAATATCCAAACACCAAATTTCTGGCAGAAGGGGTAAGAGGCCAACCCTAGATATGAGACTGCAGTTTTTGCTCCCTGCTTTCGTTGTTTCCCCTTTTCTCTTGCCGCAAAACTGGGTCATAATTGAGAGCACCTCCTAAATCCTTATATAGCTGATGGAGGTGGGCATTTGACAGCAGTCAAGCCATGGCCATAACAGTTACCCAAAGCTGTGTGCACTCCCGTAAGACAGTAGTGTGTCCAAATAGAGACAACAATCAGGAGCAGAACTATATTCTTGATAGTTGGAGGCTCTAAGACATTGGTAGCTAGGGCTGCATGCTCTCTGCAACTAGAGGGTTAAAGGATGCAAGGGAGGAGGGATGAGTGATAATAAAACACCAGCTTCTTTTCTGCACATGGTGAGAAACAGTAGCTGAGCCGTTTCTTTTGAGTTTGCATGTTACGTTTGTTCCTTTCAAAAAGGACGGAGAGGGGCTAGTGAGGTTTCCGGAAGGAGGGAACAGGTTACTGCTTTGCCAGGGAGGACCTCACCAAGGGGATGAGGATGCTGGGGTGAGAGTCCGGAGACAGGAGGTAGGGAGGGAGAGGGAGAGGGAGGTGCAGAAAGGGAATGAGCAAATTTCTACTGCAAGCTCAGGTGAGAGATATGGGATGGGCAGCAAGTTGCCAGCTGGGCCTTGGAGCAAGGGAAAGCCTTTCTCAGGGGCCAGAAGGGATTTGGCTGAAAGCAAGCCTGGAAGCAAAGATGTGATGGGCAGAGAGAGAGATTGGGCTATAAATTCTCCTTATTTCTGTTTTGCTTTACCAAGTCTGTTTGCACTTTCTCTATTTCAGAAGTCAAGCATTAGTTTATGTTCAGTAAAACCTGGCTTTCCTGAGCTCAAAAGCCTTATGTCCTCCTGAGACCCCACAGAAGAGAAGGTCTGGGCATGTTCACCTTGGGACCTTGTCCAGTCTGGGATCCTGTCACACGCACAGGCCTTAATCACCCCAGACTTTGTTTTGGGGAGAGCAAGGCCTTGACTTTGCAATTACTGTTCCTGCAGAGCCTAAGCCAAACCTCCTAGGTATCTGCCTGCTGCCCTGCACAGGGGCAAATCTCCCTGCATGCTGGAGACTGCAGTCATAATGGGAGCTTTGCTTGTGGGAGGACTCAGGAGCAAACCTTAACCAATCAGTAAAGGTGCAAAGGAAAGAAAGCCACAGCCGTGGTGGCCCTGGGGTACAAAGACTTCAGCTGAAAGGGTGAAAACAGCTCAGGGCGAGGCTGGGAGTCTGGATGTCCCTTAGCAGGGAAAAAGGTGAGGATGTCTGGGAAACTGGAAGCTGGCAATAAGGTAGGGAGGAAGATGAGGAAGGGCTTCCTGTTCCCTGGAGCGGCTCCAGTATGAAGCCACCTTCTCTCTCCTGGGGCTGACAGGAAGGTGACTGGTAGCTGAAATAAAATCGGAGGAAGCTGCTATTTCAGGACACCTGAGGAAATGGGGAAAATACCCTGCCTGCTGTCTGTGTGGCAAGAGTGAGAGCACAACAGAGGGAAGGAATATGGCTATTGCCTGGGTGATTTATCCCTAATGTACCACTGAGCAGTTAGATTATCTGTCCCAGTGCCAAGAAAAAGAAATAATTTACATACTCCTGCCTTAGCTGCAAACATAATGAATCTACCTGTTATTCTTGCAGGGGACACCTCATTAAAGAAGACAGGGGAGAGAGGAAGCAGCACCAAAAACGTACAGCAGAAACTTGCAAATAACATTGAGTTCATTACGTGGCTGTGGACAGCCCTGCTACTTTGTGCAGGCTCATTAAGCTGTTGCCTATTTGCTTCTTCCCAAACTCTTTTTGAATGCCTCCCCCCGCCCCCAGCCCACAATCATCCCAAGCTCTCTAAGGAAATCAGTGAGCTCCACTTGATTACAGCCTGATGCTCGTTAAATCCACTCTGCTCCAGCCACACCCTGTGGGAAGAGGTCATGTGAAAGAAAAAGCAATCCAAGACGCTGCAAATGAGTTTAGAGTTGTCTGTCAGCTTGACTTTGATAGGTTTGTATTTTCTTTTCTCTTCTGTTCAAAAGCTTTTCTGGATTCTGCCAGTTATGCCCCATAGTAACAGCATTTTACCATTAATGACGATCATAAACAAAAGGCTTTGTATCAGGCTCTTCCCTAAAGCCTAAATCCCCCAAAACCTCAGATTAAGGCTTGCAGGGTTTGGCCCTAGCAAGAAAACAACTGCAGCTAAAACTCTGTCTATAGACTGCTATCACTATAAAGGGTAATTTCTGTGTTTCTTTTTCTTTTCCCTGCAAACACTCATAACTCAGCAGTGGTAGCTTATTTTTCATAGATCTTGCCTAAGTAGGGTGTCAAGCTTATTTTGTTACATTTTTGAAGACCAGGAAGACCAGAATGTGTAAATAAAAGAAGGGAAAAAAATTGATATATTTTTAGGCCGTTTCGCCTTTGGGGTTTTAAATAACTACTAGAGCAGTATCTGAAATTTTCTGCTGAGTACATCTTGTACATTATTTTAACCCCTAGGAATTCTCATTCCAGTCAGTCTTGTCAGGCAGGGACACATAGGAAAAATTTCTGGTCTGCTATATATATTTCAGCAAACCTGCATGAGAAACAGAGATAAGAAGGGAAGTCCAACCATAAATTAGTGGCTACTATAAACATTTTTTTTCTCCTGGTTCTCATCAGCAAATTGTGAAATTTTGCTAGCTCATTTAATACATTAAAAAGACCTTGTAAAACTTTTAAGTAGCTGAGATACTGTGATAACACTAAAAAACCTTACACAATAGTAGACAGAAAAATGGATAAGAGCTTTTAATATGGAATCATACAAAGCCAATGGACTGTATGCAAAAGGCATTTCAATATAAAGGCACTTCATCTAGCACTGGGTTGTTTGGCCCTCCAGCCATTGGCACTGATGACAGCTCTGGCAAAATCTAGGCTTTTGGGGAGTCTGCAACTTTCGCTATGGACTTCAGCTGAGCCAGGATTTAGCTGCTAAAATGCTGAGGCTAATGGGAATCAGAGGGGAGCAGCAAAAGCGGTAAGGTGTCAGGGCAGGTTAAACAAGCCAGAAGGAGCAGTTGAAGGCACCTGTCTCTAAGTACCTGAACAGTTCAGGATGGTGGATGCAGAGGGACTGTTCTGGGTGGTGCAGAGCAGACTGACCAGTGAGAGGAGATGAGGGTCCACAACATCTAATGGACCAGCAGACAGCCCTTCCTGGCTGTGACACAGCATCCCCCAGGGGCAAGGAGCCAACTTCATCTCCTGCTCTTTTAACAGACAAATGTTGGTGAATGTCATGTGAAGCAGCCTTACAGGGAGAGCATGGTGAGACATCTTCACAGGGATTTCTGTGTCCCGATTTTAATGCTGATTCCTTGAGTATACAAGACATACTAGATCTGCTCTCTTTCCAAGTGCAGTGCCTCAGAGTTTAGGCCATTTTAGGCAATTCCGTCCAAACCCTGATGGTATCCTATTCCCCTGCTAACACCCAGCATCAGCAGTGAACTTATCTTGCATGCTTATTCCTCAATTGTGGCTGATCTCACTCCTTTCATAGGACATTGCAATGACCTCTGTATCAGTACTGAGACTACACATATGCTTAAATGCTTTGCTAGAAGGGCTGTCATTATTTTATCAGAGTGAGATACGTATGAAGCTTTGAAAAGGCCAGAATTTCTCATTGCAGAGCCAGGCTCAGATCAGCTTTACTTATCTCATATTCTCTTTTATATAGAATTACCAGCTTATTCTGTTCTGAGCTCTGTGAACTTGCCACAAATAAGCCCGTGAACTTGCTTAGCCACGGCAGGAAAATAAGGCCTTTGGGTTAAGAGACAGAAGTGGCAAGTTCACAGAAGGCTGTGGTCATCAGATTCATGTAGTCAATCAAAAGCTGGACTTGGAAAGGCTTATGGGAATGATACTTTGATAAAAATGGGGGAGGGAGTAGGAGTGCAAGAGGAGAGGAAAGAATTGATTTATGATGAAGCCAATGCAGCTGATCTGAAAGAGATAATTATTCTTCTATAACTGGCCAGGGAATGGGGGATCCATTATGCGGATGAACGAAGACAGCAGAAGCAATTTGTCAGCCTGACTTGTTTGAGTGAGTAACTTCAATTCCTCCTTGTCTTCTTCTAAGTGATTTTTCTTTCATTGTCACACAGGAATGTGTTTTACATTTCAAACTCTTCTGATGATTGCCTGGGTGAGGGGAAAGGGAAAGGAGGACTTTTGCACTAATAGCAGCCATGGTTTTTTGCAGCACTGCCCACTGGCACTACTAAAATTACACATACACTATGTCAGCAGTTCCCAATTTCAGGGGATTTTGGACTTTGCTGGAAAAGATTCCTTCCAAGGATTCAAAAGACACAGCCTGAGAGCAGAGTATTTTCTCTCTCTTCTTGTGGATGTTATTTATTCTTATTTTTTGAATTGAAGTGAACAAAAGTTGTTTCTAAAGCTTTCATTTTAGAAAACAAAAGCTATACTGTATGTATGTGTTGAGTATTACTCTCATGCATTCCGGAATGGCTGGGTTTTTTTTGAAGTTTGTTTATGGGGACAGTTCATACGTATGCTATAGTGCTAAGTTCTTCCATTTTCTTTTAAGAAGTTAGTTCCACCTCCAGAGTCAGGAACTGATGCCAGAATTGGGGTGGAGGTGGAACACAGGAAGAAGTTCTCCTAGCTGTGAACCTAAACAGCTCTGTACCCCTGCTGCTAGCCCTGGCAACTAAGCCCCAAGGCGTCTTTTTTAAAACAAGCAAACAAACAAAAACAAGAACTTCAATGTGACTAAGGGTCCTGAAAACACTCCTTCAGGGAAGATCTTGACAGAACTCCTCAGCATGGTCTCTCATGCATGTCAAAGGCTCATGAGGATTGAAAAGCTTGGCAGTTTTTTCTTCAGGGCCCTGGAGCTGGTTGGCATTTGCTGGTCACGCCTAGGACAACCTGGGCTTCACCCAAACTACAGGGACTGTGACTACTGCCTTCCTGTAGTAGCCTAGTGGTTAGAGCACTTTGTAGGTGAGGGACTCTCCATTTAACTCCTGTTTTCCCGCAAGCAGGTACAGACCAAAATCTGGCTCACAAGTATACTTCAGCTGCAAGGTTGGAGGTTCACCCAGCTGCTCGCTGCCACTTTCTCAATGACACAGTTTCCTTCTCGCAAGCCTGCGTCTCTAGAGGATGGATGTTCCCCACATGACTAGGGGTCCTGCTGGGAAGGTGGAAAAGATGGCCTTGAACTGCCTCAGGCAAAGGGCAGAATTGTTTCTGGTTCTCCTATTTTGAGTTGAATTCTTGAAGACTATTATATAAAAGTCTAGACAGTGATACAGAACAAAAGCACCTTTTCCAGTTATGTTTTAGAAGAAAAGAGGGAACTCTGTCCAGCTTTTTTGAATGGAAGAAACTTCAGGAGATCTTTCTGGAGCCCAAGTGACCTCCTAGTAGCTCTGAACAAGGGGAAAGGGATTTAGGATTTGTTTGCCTCGCTATTTCCTTATTGTTCAAGGTAACTCCCTGCTTGGCATCTTGGGTGCTTTGAGTCTTACTCTTAGAGGCCTCACCATCCCCAGGGATGCACAGGGAACTGAGAAAGCAGCCCAGGGCTCTGCAATCTGGTGTGGACACTAAGCACGTAGAAGATAGTCACTGCAATGCTTAACTTTGCACTGCTTCAGTCTTGTATTGACTATGGGATTAGTGAGAACTTTAAGAACATCTGAAGTAATGGCTGCTTTTGAAGAAATCTCCCCTCTGATGTGATCCCAGCTTTAAGCAAGGAGAGTTCCTGTCCTGCTCCAGAGACTGCACATGGCCAGACTGCAAAGCCAGATTCAAATGAACTCAGAGAGGAACCGTAAGTACTTTCTTCCCATCATTCTTAATGCCTGCTCCTTGTTATATGCTTACATTAAATTTTGGCTTTAGTGGTTACTCAGAGTGTAATTATTCTGTACTCACATCAGTCTTGACGAGGAAACTCAAAATTGGGTGTCCTTATGGTTTCCTTATGAGGCTTTAGCCAATCTCATGAGCGCTGCCTTCTGACCCCAGACACCCTCAGCAGTTCCTTCAGAGGGCTCCTTCTCACTTAGATTTCATAGGGTCACTGCCTCGGAGCCACAGCCCTCTGGAGAGAAACAGGCACTTTTAGGGAGAATCATCTGACCTGCTTTGGGCATCTACCTTATGATTAAATAAATTGCATCCTCAAAATGCCTTTTTCTCTCCATTGGCTATAAAAGGCCCCAGGTGACAAGCTCGGATGCATCCAGATGAACTAGACATACCTCATGTAGCTTCCCTGAGACTGCCATTTTTCCCGCAGTAGTTTGGAGACTAGAATGATTCAGCAGAAGCGATACAAGAATCTGTCACTTTCTTTTTTCTAGGTACTGCACCCACAAGGCAGAGCAGAGAAAAGGCTTAAGGGTATATATGGTTTACTTGCTCCTCAGGCTGCCATTTAGGTAAGTCACATTGTTTTGTATCTTTTGTCTAGATGAGCTCATAAGTGCAAATACTTGCAACTTCGAATGTGTCCGTTAATTATTGAATAGGAAAGGGTAACAGAACATTTCTATCAGAGACTAGAAACTATAAAAGACACTATAAGTGATGCTAGTAAAAAACAAGCTGTTATTAGAGGAAGAGGGAGGGAGACGCAGAACCCCTTCATTTATTCCTCTGAGACACAATTAAAACCTTGAATGAAGATTTTTGGAGAGGACCACGTTACCCCCTCTGTTTCATGTACCACACTGAAAATGCATTATGAATTTGAAATAGAAGTCTTTCATCCCAGCTTCGCTACTTGATTTAAAGTTTAAGAATAATGAACCCTCAGGACCCTGTTCTCCTTTCACAACAGTACAAACTAGAAACATCTCAACTGATGTCAAAAGGGTTACTGTGGTGCAAAGCCTAATGTGAGGGGAAGAAAGTCAGATCGTCACAGCAAAATAGGGTATATATATGCTGATTCAGGCTCCATCATAGTTCAGAGTGAGACTAGCCATCTTGGGATTATCTGGTAACGTTCAGAGTTGTTGCTACTTGCCCAGAGGGAATGCCCTCTCTTTCAGAGAGCTAATTCATTTTTCATGTCAGTTTGGACTTGGCCATTTTTTTCCCCTAGAAACTCAGACATGCAGTGGAAACAAGCTCTTTGAGGCGACTCATGATTTATAAAGAATAAGCAGCTCTCTCAAGTTAGAATATGAAATAAGATACTTGGAAATTAAAAGCCAGCTTTATATGACAGATTTTTTTCATTCCTCTCTCTTAAATGTAAAAGAGAAAAATGTAGGCCCAAAGCTTGTAAAGATTCAGAAAGCTAATGAGAAGCAGAAAGTGCCTTTCTTCACTTGAAAGACTTCCTCTTTGTCAACTTAAATGCACTTTTATTTAATCTGTTTAACCAGATCAGCACCCAGGGCAGCTTACCAATGGAAAAAACAGCTAGGAAACTTAGGTCTAGAAACCCTAAGACCATTTTTTTTCTCCCTTTGTTTGATAAGGTCAACCCATCCAACACTTGGCCTAAAATAATTATCATTATATTTCTAAACAGTCAAGGGCTGGAGAGTATAAAATTCCCTGGATGGAGATGAAGCTTTCTGTTCACTGTAGGAGTTAATTTTTTATTATTAGGGAAGTTAATGTGATATTGATTTTATGTGGGGAAAAAAATATACTGCTGCATTGCAATAGCCGCAAAGGATGAAAAGGGTTGACAAAAGGAGATCAATTTTTTTTATTCATTTTGAGGAAATTCTCAACATCTCTCTAATTGCCCAACACAAAAAGCTTTTTCTGTGATTTTAAACATTTTGCATGATTCTTGCAGCTACAAGTCTCTTTCTTTCCATTTCTGAACACATACGTAAGAGAAGAGTAATGTTATTCCTTGCTATGGAGTGTTACAGTTAGGTAGCAGCTGTGATGATATCAGCCAATATGTTGCTTTTAATGATCTCACTCATACATTATGAATGAGGAATTTGAAAGGCAGGAAAACATAGCGTGCATAATCTTTAACTGTTCAGCTGCTAAAGAGCTTTCTACATGAAAGTTACAAATCCCTTCGACTTTCTCGCTTGCAAGAACAACTTGGCATCATGCTTGTCTTTAGATCAATGTCGAAAGGAGTTGTGGTCAAACCGCAAGCCATGTTAGTAGGTTTTCATAAGTTCAGAGAAAGTCTGCCCTTTAGATTCAATCTGAACTTGTTTAGATTCAATCAATTTATTTCACCAATAAAGTTAACCCATTAATTTCAAAACAGTGATTTTTCTAACAGATCTCAGTGTGACAGGAAGCGTGCCATGAGTTTTTATACATGTGTGAACCAAATGATGATTCTTAGGAGTGCATTTTCTAGTTCAAAGCCTCTTTTTGAGATGGCACCAGAAAAGATCTTGCTGAGAGCTCCTCTTCTCTCATTTCACAGCCTTTCTATCAGCTACTAGGTCTTCATTAATCACCAGTGGATTAACCACAGCAGGGATGTTGAAACATCCCGCCTGACTACCAACACCCCACCTCCATTAACAGGGAGCATGAGGTGGACACTGGATGGGGCACAGGCAGCCAGACCTGGAGACAGCCTGGCAGGGTCCATGTGGCCAAGGAGTGCGCTGCAAGGCGCTGGTAACACTGCGGGGGCTCATCACCATGCTCTCTGCTCACCCAGGGGCATATGACATATATATTTTTTCCTCTTATACCAAAAAGCCTAATATTTTAGCCCTGATACTCTGGAGACAGGAGGCTGCAAACTTCTCTAATGCTACAGGAAATCACTGCAACTTACGCCCTTTACTTCCTGCCTTATCTCTCATGGACGTGGAGAACAGATTACTGCTTTCTGCCTTACAACAACCTTCCACTGTTGTAGTTCACAAAATATATTGAAATATATTCCCTTTCCTTCATAGATGCTTGCAACACTCTCCTTACTCAATGAATGATTTGGAAATTTTTGTTTGTTTTCGTTTCTTAATAAGGGCATGTGTATGTTCACTGATTTGGGGGCTGACTGGGCCAGAGAACAGGGGACACAGAACTTGTTCCCACGCAGCTCTTGCAACGTTCAGCCAAGGACAGTGGAGGTGAACACAACAGAGGACAGAGAGAGAGAGAGAGAGAGAGAGGCTCTACTGAGGGAAGGAGATGCTTAGAAGATACTTCTGCAGTCTTAGATTTTAAATTTTCTATGTGTGAATTCACCTAAAATCAAAGCAGGAATCACAGGGAGAAACAGTGGAGCTAGTGCTTTACAGGAAGTGAAACTAGATCATAATTTCTCTTACTAATTTTAGAAATCCATGAATCTGAATGCATTTCTGGATTATATTGATATGTAAATATTTTAATATGGATGTTATACTGGGAGAGAAGTATTCACTCCCCTATTAAAAGGAGGGGAAAAAAAGAATGTTTACATCTGCTGCAGGAGACAATTCCTGTATGTAGGAGAGGCAAAAAGGAGAATCTCAGAAATGTTGATTTTATCCCTTATAGGCAGATATGCTGAGCTGCTCCTGTCTTCACAGCATGGCACATACGCAAGAAGAAAAAGAGAAAAATAATGCAATCACCTCACTGCAGGGTTTCCTTGTTCTTAGCACAAGGATTACTGAAGACAGGATGGGAAACACAATGTTCAAAGAAGAAGGAGGACAGAAAAGCAGCCCACTATTACTCCTGGGCACTGCACACACCTGCGAAGCATTCTCACGTATGTCAGTGTGAGAACCTAAAATAATTTACAGTATGGCTGTCTGCTTGCAGATGGCTGAGGAGACTGCTTCATCACTGAGTTGTGCCAGCTGCTCCAAGGCAGCCACCAGTTCCACTTCCATTTTCTCTCTGGCTTTATCCCCACGGAGAATATCTTGCTTCAGGCCACAGTCTCCTGTTCCACCAGCCATTTGTACAGATTCAGGCAGTGAGCTTGCAGGAATGTCGTTGCTGGCCCTTTACTCCTTTGGGCACCTTCAGCAATCTGCTGCTGCCAAACTTCACCAAGGCTGGACGAGAGTTAGAGCTTTTGCCCCTCTGTGGCCTTAGGTGCCCATCTGCCATGGGAGCTGTGCCTGTGTGAATGTGCGGTGCAATAGCAGCGGGTGTGCAGGGTCCCTGTCTGCTACCCCAGTCTCCTGCAGCCAATATCAGGTGGCTATGGTAGCCACAAGCTCATTCCTAGGAGGCCCCGATGTCATGCTGGCTGGTTTATGGGGAGCCTGAGCTGGGATATGGGGCACCTGAACTGGAGTTTTCCTTAGAAGAGCAGTTCAATGCTGTGCTGGGAGCTATGCAGTAGTGGAGCCAAGCCCGTCTAACTGCATGGACAGTCTCTATAACCATGAGGAAATTTCTTTATCTGAGCCTCTGTCAGTCTTTTGCTGCGGCTGGAATAATCCGAGCTGGATTCCTACACAGGGAATATCTGGCATTCAGAGTTGCTTTTGAGGTCGTCTCTGAAAGTCAGAGCATGTGAATTTAGGTCTATGCCTTAAAGAAATCCACTCTTGGCCATGGTACCCGCTCCATCCTCCTTAAGACTCCTTTTAGACAAGTTGCCTTCCAGTCAGTGGCTGTGATCCAAGACTAGACGTGACAAACTGTGACTGTCCTTCTTCCTATTTTTCTTCACTCTTCCTCCCTATTTTTCTTAATTCCTTCTGCCTCCCACTTGACAGTTTGAGTGATAAAATAATGTATTTGTTTATAAATTCATTTGCTCACACTTTGTTTTCCTCTTCTCCACTTCTGTATGTTTTATGTCTCTGCAACCTCCATGACTAAGCCCAACTTTAATTAACATGTTTCTTCTGCTAAACCTGACTTTTGGCATCTTAACATGCATTTTTTTGCTCCCTTTGCAATAAATTATTCTTGTTAGACCCCTTCAAAGAGAGGCAGTTGCCTACTTTTAGGCACCATGCTAATATTTACGTATCAGGAATACCGCAGTGTTTAATTCTCCTTGAGGGGAAAAAAGCATTTTAAGATCTTTAAAGATAAGACTAGTAAAGAAAACTTTGTAAACTGCTACATACCATCCCATGTACTGTCCCCCACGAGGCTATGCAGTGCAGGTCTCTTCACCCTGCTATGCAGACTCTCTGTAATATAATGACATAACAACTTGATCAAGAGGAGAAAAAAAGTGTCTGCTGAAGTTTTCTCATTGCCAATAGATATTTATGAGCCCTTTTGATGGCTACAGCACATTACAATTCATCTAACAGCACTCTCTCTGCCATTTACTTATGGCATTATCTTACATTAGCTTCTCCTTCACAGAGAAAATAAAATATTTTCTCAGGGCTGACAGAAGAGGATTCATGTTCTGTTCTTTCAGTAATTTGGAAAATGAAAATACACTGCTCATAAGTTTTTGGGGTTTTTTGTTTTTTTTTTGTTTTTTTTACCAGATCTATATTTTATCCTTTCATGTCAGAAGCGAGACAGATTAATGGCTTCTGGAATTTATTTCCAACACTGATTTTGTTTCCAAAGTTTGGAGAGTGACGAGACGGATATGCAGTCCTCTCTCCACTGGGAAAAGGAAGCGGCATCTGTTCCTGCTTTGTCCTCAGAGCTGCCAGAAAGGGTGTCTGGATCAACCATCCATCCTCTGCCAGTGCTTGTAGTCAGCTGGTAAAAAGGCCAGAGAGCCCTTTTCTGCTGGTGTAAATGAGAATTGGCCTGGAAGTGCTCTAATATGTGGTAAGAGCCAATAATTCCCTCAGTTTGCCGAAAGAACAAAAGGGTTTTAAATCATCTTTACCCTGCATGTCCTTGGATCTTGTGCTAAGCAAAGCTCAGCTGGACTTAAAGACTTAGCTTATTGCTCTGGCTATTATTCTAATTTCTGTTGTGCTGTCCATCCTGATGTAGAAATGCACAGCAGGTACGTACAGCTTGTTATTGTCTAACCTAAACAGTGTTGATATTCTAATCTTCTCACGTGGCCATACTTCCTTACAAGTCAACTGCTGCTCCTGCCTAGTCCTACTGTGAACCAGAAGATCTGGGCAGCAGTTACTCAGTCATCCTATGAACGTTTTGATGTTTTTGCCCACTGGTCCGCAGGAATCTGGATGGCATTTTACATGGCTTTCTGGACATTGCTAGTCTAGAATGGCGATGTTCCAGTTGCAGAGAGGACAAGGCAGTTATAAGCCAAAGAGACCCAGAGATATTGAGGATGCAGGGCATAGTAGCTTTCCCAGAGCCCACAGCCAGTTGAGACCTGAGCACTAGACTGTGCAGAGGGGTGAAGGCAGGGATCAAGCCCTGCTGTTGGCTGTGTCGGAGATGCCTTTTCACCCTTGGCTCCCTGCTGACTGCAGTCTGCCGCTGAAGCCAAATCAGATCAGCATGGTGTTTGCTTTAATGTGATTTTCTGTGTGAAATGAAACGGGAAGAATAACAGATCTGAACTCCAGAAGGAACCATTTACACTGACTTTCTGACATAACAGATGTCAAAGCCTCTCTCCTCCCACAACAATTTCTGTATCTATCCATACTCTGTAGATGAACCTGAGCATATTTTTTAATCCAAAATTGATTTAAACTTTTCAGGTGATGATGAAATCGCAACCTCCTGAACTAAATTGTTCTAATTTATTATGGCTAAGAATTTATGCCTTATCCTTTACCTCAACTTATTTGTCTTCAGCTTCCAGCTGCAAACTCTTATTATGCAATTGTCAACAAGACTAAGGTTTTCTCTCCCTGCAATACACAGGGTAGCATTAGTAAGTCCAGTGTTAGACACCTGCAGTGTACATCTATACCTGCATTAGTCATTGGTGATCCCTGTAGGGTCAGTGGACAGAAATGGAGTCAGGTATGGTTCCAGCATAAGAGACATCTCCCTTAAAGCTGATGTCTGACATAGATTAGATGAACCACTGTCTTGGAAATGACTTTCAGACTAGAAGACCAGCTCAGCTATAGACATCTCAATTTAAGGTAGGTGAGCCTTCACAGACTAGCATCTAGTCACCTCTTAATCTAATGAAGCTATTGGGAACTAGTTACTGCTCATCCTACTGAAAAAAAAAGAAAGAAAAGAAATTGATTGAAGTGCTAGGCTTCAAGCCTACTTTGCAGGAAGATTCACAGAATCACAGAATCGTTTAGGTTGGAAGGGACCTCTGGAGATCATCTAGTCCAACCTCCCTGCTCAAGCAGGGACCTCTAGAGCATATTGCCCAGCATCACATCCAGACGGGTTTATGAATATCTCCAGGGAAGGAGACTCCACTACCTCTCTGGGCAACCTGTTCCAATGCTCTGTCACCCTCACAGTCAAGAAGTTTTTTCTCAGGTTTAGGTGGAACTTCCTGTGGTTCAGTTTCTGCCCGTTGCCTCTTGTCCTGTTGCTGGGCACCACAGAGAAGAGACTGGCCTCATCCTCTTGACACTCCCCCTTCAGATACTTGTACACGTTGATGAGATCGCCTCCCAGTCTTCTCTTCTCAAGGCTGAACAGGCCCAGCTCTTGCAGTCTTTCTTCAGAGGAGAGGGGCTCCAGTCCCCTCATCCTCTTTGTAGCCCTCCGCTGGCCTCTCTCCAGTAGTGCCATGTCACTCTTGTGCTGGGGAGCCCAGAACTGGGCACAGTACTCCAGGTGAGGCCTCCCCAGGGCTGAGTAGAGGGGCAGGATCACCTCCCTCGACCTGCTGGCAACACTCTGCCTAATGCACCCCAGGAGACCATTGGCCTTCTTGGCCACAAGGGCACACTGCTGGCTCATGGTCAACTTGTTGTCCACCAGCACTCCCAGGTCCTTCTCTGCAGAGCTGCTTTCCAGCAGGTCAACCCCCAGCCTGTACTGGTGCCCGGGGTTCTTCCTCCCCAGGTGCAGGACCCTGCACTTGCCTTTGTTGAACTCCATGGGGTTCCTGTCTGCCCACCTCTCCAGCCTGGCCAGGTCCCTCTGAAAGGCAGCACAGCCTTCTGGTGTGTCAGCCCCTCCCCCCCAGTTTAGTACCATCAGCAAACTTGCTGAGGGTGCACTCTGTCCCTTCCTCCAGGTCATTGATGAATATATTGAACAAGACTGGAGCCAGGACTGACCCCTGGGGGACACCACTAGCCACAGGCCTCCATCTTGACTCTGCACCACTGACCACAACCCTCTGAGCTCTGCCATCTATAGCCAGTTCTCAATCCACCTCACCGTCCACTCATCTAGCTCACACTTCCTGAGCTTACCTAGGAGGATGTGATGGGAGACAGTGTCAAAAGCCTGGCTGAAGTCCAGGTAGACAACATCCACTGCTCTCCCCTCATCTGCCCAGCCAGTCATCCCATCAGAGAAGGCTATCAGATTGGTCAAGCATGATTTCCCTTTGGTGAATCCATGCTGACTACTCCTGCTCACCTTCTTGTCCTCCAGATGCTTAGTGATGACCTCCAGGAGGAGCTGTTCCATCACCTTTCCCGGGATGGAGGTGAGGCTGACAGGCCTGTAGTTTCCTGGCTCCTCCTTCTTGCCCTTTTGGAAGACTGGGGTGACATTGGCTTTCTTCCAGTCCTCAGGCACCTCTCCTGATCTCCAGGACCTTTCCAAGATGATGGAGAGTGGCCTAGCGATAACATCCGCCAGCTCCCTCAGCACTCGGGGGTGCATCCCATCGGGGTCCATGGATTTATGGATGTCAAGTGTGGACAAAAGATCTCTAACCTGATTCTCCTCCACCAAGGGAGAGTCTTCCTTTCTCCAGCCTTCCTCTCTTGTCCCCAGGGTCTGGAATTCCTGAGGACTGGCCTTAGCAGTGAAGACTGAAACAAAGGCAGCATTCAATAACTCTGCCTTCTCTGTATCCTTCGTCACCAGGGCACCCGCCCCATTCAGCAGCGGGCCCACGTTTTCCCTCGGCTTCCTTTTGCTATTGATGTATTTGAAGAAGGCCTTCTTGTTGTCCTTGACATCCCTTGCCAGATTTAATTCCAACTGGGCCTTAGCCTTCCTTGTCGCATCCCTGCACACTCTGACAATGTCCCTGTATTCCTCCCAAGTGGCCTGTCCCCTTTTCCACATTCTGTACACTTCCTTCTTCTGCTGGAGTTTGGTCAGGAGTTCCTTGCTCATCCATGCAGGTCTCCTGCCCGCTTTGCTGGACTTCTTCCTCAGAGGGATGCACCGATCTTGAGCCTGGAGGAGGTGATGCTTGAATATTAACCAGCTTTCTTGGACCCCTCTTCCTTCTAGGGCCCTGCCCCATGAGATTCCCCTAAGTAGGTCCCTGAAGAGGCCACAGTTAGCTCTCCTGAAGTCCAGTGTTGCAATCCTACTCATTGCCCTGCTCCCTCCTCATAGGTTCCTGAACTCCACCCTGATCTCATGGTCACTGCAGCCAAGGCTGCCCCCAACCTTCACCTCTCCAACTAGACCTTCTTTGTTTGTTAGTACAAGGTCTAGCATTGCACCTCTCCTCGTTGACGTCTTCACCACCTGAGTCAAGAAATTATCATCAATCCTCTACCGGAACCTCTTTGACTGTTTGTGCCTAGCTGTGCTGCCTTCTCAGCAGATGTCAGGGTGGTTGAAGTCTCTCATGAGAACCAGGGCCTGTGATCGTGAGGCTACTTCCAGCTGTCTGTAGAAGGCCTCATCGACGACTTCCTCCTGGTCAGGTGGCCTGTAGTAAACCCCCACAACAGTGTCACCCATGTTACCCTGCCCTTTAATCCTTACCCATAGGCTCTCAACTTGCTCTTCATCCACCCCGAGGCAGAGCTCCATACATTCTAGCTGCTCCCTCACATAAAGAGCAACTCCACCACCTTGCCTTCCTGGCCTGTCTTTCCTAAAAAGCACATAGCCATCCATGACAGCATTCCAGTCATGTGAACTATCCCACCATGTTTCTGTCACTGCAATGAGATCATGGCCCTGCGACCGCACACAGATCTCTAACTCTTCCTGCTTATTCCCCATGTTGCGTGCATTGGTATACAGGCATTTTAGAGAGCCAGTCAAGCACGCAGGCTTCCCAGGAGAGGTGCAAGAGGATCCTCCATAGCCATGTTCCATGCTGTCTCCCCTGGCTGTATGCACCCGCTGGAGGCATCCTGACTTGAGCGGTGTTTTACTGACTCCCCTGCCACTATACCACACCCCTTCCCCCATCTTTCCTAGTTTAAAAGCCCTCCTTACCAGGCTGGCCAATCTGTTGGCAAAGACGCACGTGCCCCGCTTGGTAAGGTGGATCCCATCGCTCCCCATCAGCTGTTGATCTTCAAACAGGGTCCCATGGTCCTAGAAACCAAAGCCCTGTTGCCAACACCAGCGGCGCAGCCAGTTGTTAACTTGGAAAACTCGTCTACTCCTCCTCCTGTCCTTTCCCCTCACAGGCAAGATTGAGGAGAAAACGACCTGGGCTCCCAGACCCTTCACCACCATTCCCAGAGCTCTGAAGTCCTGTTTGATGGTTTCCGGTTTGCCTTTTGTGTCGTTAGCACCCACATGGAAGAGCAGCAGAGGGTAGTAGTCTGATGCATGGACTAGCCTTGGCAGTCTTTCCATGACATTCAACCCTATTCTTCGCTCTGTATTTGCAAATGGTGGTTGTTGCCTGGAAATTACTTTCATCTCACTGCAGAGAGTCAGCACCGTGTCTGTTTGTCACTTCATACCAATTTCAGCTCTCAGGGTTTATGCATGTGCAAATTATACCTGTTTCCAGGCTTTCAGGGTTTCAGGGTTACCTGGCATTTATCTTCCTTCCCCTTGAGTAGATTACGCGAAAGTGACAGTGTTGATTTTTAAAACTGAAGAAACAATTAGGCTAGTATTTCCTTTCTTTCATCTGATCTTATTTAGAAATTATTTCTGCCTCAGCCGTGGAAGAGAATAGACTATCGGGGTTATAGCCAAAGAGAGTTCAAAGTCTGCTTTTTAACTGTATGGAAAAATGGGTTAAAGTCAATAAGATTCAACTTTAATTGATTTCCTATAGGGAAGAGTCTGCCCTATAATATCTGAAAGCCATTAGTCAATGTCTCTTCGAAGTATTAAATTTATTATGAAAACCCTGAAAATATTCTATTTTAGCTTGGAAGCTTATGTGCTTACTGGATTATAGCTGTGTATTAAATATAACACTCACCATCTAATGGGTCACAGCAGCATTTTCACGCCGCTATCATTATTCTGAATCTCATCTTGGTCCCGCACACTCACAAAAAATGATGCCTATAAAATACCTATCTGGCATTATGCCCACTTAATTATCATCTCAGGGATTATTATAATGGCAACACGGGGCTCTCCTTTGAGAGTACAAGGCATGTATAATAGTATCTCTTTATCCTGTAATGTTTAGAACCTTCCTTTGGATGCACCAGGTGTCTGGCAAAAGGTTCTGGGTTTTGGGGTATTTGTTAGCGGGTTTTTTTGTGCTTGTCCACATTTGTGCCTGGTCATGGGATTTTGCATCCCTGCATTATATTTGTATTTGCTGTGTCTCATGCAACAACTCTTTTGATAGCTCTTCTGCAGCATGTAGTTGGTTTCTAAGGAGAAAAACAGTGTCACCATGCCCAGACCTTAACAGGTGAAGACAATGCTCAGATCGCCACCCCCCACTTCCATGCTGCGAAGCTGCTGCAAACCAAAAGGCCAGCAAAAGTGTTACTTGGTTAATGATGTCCCTTACTTATGTTTTGTCATTGCACAAAGCAAGTAGCATCTGAGTTTGTGACTGCAGGCTACATCTAATGATTAAACTCCCTGAGTGTGCAGTTCATCCTGACAGCCCTATTGGTTGGGTTTTTTATGGGGCTTTGTCAACCTACTATACCAGATAACTGCTGTAATTTCTACCTGGTGTTTGTGCACCACTGCTGACCTGAGATCCTCATAGTTGGCATGTATGAGGGCATGTGTCAGAGGGTGGCATGGAGCCTGAAGGAGAGGGCAGGCTGAGTGGCAATGAAGGAACCTGAAAGAGGAAGAGTCTGATACTTGAGAGAGGGAGAGAGCAGAGGCAGCACATTGATGAGACCTGAGTCTACAGAAGAAGAAAGGGTAAGGAGTCAAGATAGCTTCCTCTCAGGGTGCATAATTCTGGGTGTCAACACCGCGGGGCCTTGGACAGTTGCAGGCCCTGGGTGCACACGTTGGCTGCATCCTGACTCTGTGACAAAGCCTGGGTGGGAAAAATCCTCCATTGTCCCATGGCAGAAAACCTGGAAAAATGATCTAATAACAACAGGGATCACATTATCTTCAGTCAGAATGCGTCCAGAAAGTAGAGAAGAAACTTTTGTAGCAAATAATGATACTATACTTAAAAAGCTCCTGCAGGGTAAATCTGAGAATATTTGTTCTGCTGCTGATTAAACATGCCCAGTTCCATTAACAGAGAAAATAATTTATTCCCAAGAAATAAAACTACTGAATGATGAAATATTAATTTAGATCATGGGCCCTGTGTTAAATAGATTGCCTTTATGTTTATGAACTAGAAGCAATGGGGTTCTCTGTTTACCCTTGTAAAACTTCATTCGCAATGTTCTGAACTGTTAAACTTAGAAACTTGACAATTATAATTTAAAAACCTGGGAATTAGTTTTTCATTCCTTGTCTCACCTTAATAAATCAGAGATTTGTCTCCTATCTAATTTATTTTTTTGGGAGTGGGGAGGTGAGTGGAGTTATACGAAGTGTTCATAGCTATGCAAGAGGAACCAGTCTAAACATGGAATGAGTGGGGCACACTGAGGCGTACCACCAGGGAATAAATTTACTGTCTTTCTAATAACTTTGCAATTTTTGCCCAGTGGAACGTTTGAGCTGGGACGAGCTGGGAAAGGCATCTGCCAAAGCATTAGAAATAGGGCATTTCCCAGGTGAGTGTAAACTCCTGAGCGCAATTCACTCCTCCTAGCCTCAGTGAGAGTGCAGCTTGCTCAGTGCCTGGGGGGACTGAGCCTGCCTAAGAGTGCATTGCAGCATTGCAAGAAGCTAGGGCTGTAAAGAACATGATGGAATGGAGTTTGGGCAGTTAAATGCAAAGATATTAGCTCTGGAGCTGCAAGACCCAGGCTGCAGAAGGCTGGAAGCTTGCACTGTACCCAGAGACACTCACTCTCTGCTTGCTCTGTCCTTAGGCTTTCCTAAGCATCCGCTGTTGCCGCCAGTGCAAACAGGATACTGGGCTGAATGAGCCCTTGGCATAAGCAGAAGAATTCCTCTAATGCCCAAGCATATTCTGGGAGACTTTTGCTGGTACCCCAGTCTTGGTACGCAAAGAGCTTTTTTGCCTCATGAATCTGAATATTGCTCACCTCTAGGTTTGCACTTTATTTGCAGGAGTATTTTCTGCTAAAGTTTTCGAACTAAGGTGGAATTGCAGGTAGCCCGATGCTATTCCAGTAACTGGAAAGGCAGAGTAGCTACATTAAGGACATAAGTTACACTGACTGGAATTGCCTAAAGATGAGGCTGAAAATTTGAATCCTCAGGGTCAGATGTAGAAAAATAAATCTCAGTGAAAGGATGCCCCCTTTCACTGGTGACCTGGAGAGCCAAGCTGCTTGGTACTGAAAAATTGTTCACAGCTATTTCTCCCGTCCCAAAGGCCTGTTCGGATTGGTTTCGCTCGTGTACCTTGTATTTGTTCTTAACGAACAGAGTACAGAAATGGCTGTTCTTCAGGAATAAAATCTGCCCACAGAGGGCCCAGAAAGCTTACACATTCCTTTACGATCCACTCCATCCTGTCTTGAGATCAGAAGTACCATGTAAGGAGTGTATAAGTTCCTGGGGAAGGGCAGGGGAGGGATGAGTAGAAATTTCATCCAAATAAGATGAGTTTGCTGTTCATTACCTGCTCTTTAAAAGGTTGCAGTTGCCCAGTCAGGACATAAGCAGCAGCACTTCCCAATTTAAAATCAAACCTCTTCCCCCAAGAGGTGTCTTTAACAATAACATCTTAGTGAAATGTGCTTACAAGACCTTAAAATGCAGAAAAAATGTGCACAAGTTCTAAAGTTTGGAGTGCTCACTCCTTTTCTCAGTTTGCTGTTTGAACTAAGACATGTTTTAGAGGTTATTTCAGATCAAGCACAGTGATAAGTTTCATTTTCGGAAACTTAAATTTTTAAGTTTTAAATTTTTAAAATTAAATCTAAGCAAATTTTGAACTGAATTATCACTTCAAATTGTAAAAGTCAACATGTTTCATTTTAAGCATATCAAAACAAACCATTATATGATTTCCCCCCAAAGTTCTCTTCTTTGGGGCAAGGGGACTGGTTCTTATACGGTAAAATGATTTTTCATATTGCAAACCAATGTACAAATTATTGGAGTGATACAAGAGATATTTTTAGCAATGCAGTATTTGCCTGAAAATTTTTCCCCACTGCTTAAATGAAGACTTTTTTAATAGTGAGTGGAAGATAGGGCACTTGTCTACAGCCTATACAGTTTTTGCATACAGATGCAGCCAGAGGCTGATTAGGCAAATAGCTAATTTTAATTTATGCTTCAGTTTCTTAGGGAAGAGCAATATAGACTTTTGAAGAAAACCATATAATAAACTTAACAGGTTTCACCCTCTTATATCAAGTATTTTAAAAATTGGTTTGCTGACTTCAGCAATTTTTTACCCTTCTTTGCTAACTGAACTAGGATATTTCCAGTAACTATTCAGATTGTGTAAAGGACATCTAAACATCATTAAGGATTTATGATTTTAGTGTGTGTAAAGGCTCTGCTGGGTAATAATGGAGAAGTCTGAGAGTGATACAATCTAGACCTCCCAACAGAAGTGAGGAGCGATGGAGATGAGGTCTTTAGTGGTGCTCAGCAAATGACAGACCCCATCGCTGGATAGGTATTTTTGACTCAAAAATGCAGAACTGTGAAAATGTAGATGCAAGTCCAGAAAGAAAAGAGGATCTCAGTGGGGCAGGGGGAACTGTAAATCTCTTCCATGAGAAAAATTAGTTTTCTCCATCCTCGGACGCCTTGGCAAGAAGGAATATAGAAATATAATGCAAGAAAATAATGTATTGATTTTGCCATTATATGTTCTGTTGTTCCAGGAAAGGTTAGTCATGTTGCCCAAAAGACAAACATGCTATCATGTTCTTATCTATTCCTGAAAGTAATGAAAGTACATTTAAAATATATTACCTTAAGCCACAACAGAGCATAGGAGAGGCTAACTATTAACTTAGCGTGCAGCATGACCAAAAACAGGTGTCAGTGCTTATTGGAGGGCCAGGCTTTGAGTGCTTATTTGTTAATGTGCCAAAGGCATCATCAGCCCCCTCACTTGTCACCTACCTCTGTTTTTCTTCATGCAAATAAGATTCCTTCATTTCTCAAACTCCTTGGAGCTGTAGTAGCAGTTATTGTGGACTGAAGTAGAGACATGCATAGAAGCCAGAGGAATTTCGCAATGCATCCTGCCATGGTGAATCAATGTTGCATGGCAATCTGTGCCCTCCATTCAATTACTTTTTGCTGAGCCCTATGTTTGGCTGGTGTCACCATCTACTAGGCATCTACTCTAGCCTAGTCAAATAAAGTCCTTATTTGTATCTCATGGAAAGAGACAAGCACTTGTAGAAGGCAATTCATCTGAGTTTAGATGCTGGTTTTAGGATCAGCTGATTCACTCTCCAGCATTATCTCTTCGTTGAAGTCTCAGCAGCAAGCATAGAACAAACACCCAATTTTTTAATGGCTCAAGGCAGGAGAGGTGAATCCCACATTTAGTTTGAGATTAAGATACCTAAACGTAGGTGTGTGTGTATGAACTACCTCCCTACCCTGCCATTACAGTCAAGTCAGCAGTGGTCAGTGCAGACCAGAGAGCTGGCCAGCTCAGCACTCACTGTGTCTACTTTGGGGTGGGTAGAATCCTTCTCCAGGCTTCACTGACTGTAAACACAACTGTTTCAAGGAAAAACTGTTCATACATTTCAAACCAAAATCAGGATCAGAATGGTTTATTGGTTTATTAATGATGCGTAATTAACCATCAATCAATGAATTATACATTCAGGATCAATATTAGCAATACGACAGATAAACCACAAGAGGAAACACTTACAGAATGTTAATATATAACTACAAATTTCTAAACACCCTTCTATAATTGATCCCCAAAGTGGTAATTACACACCCCCACCCCTACTGAGTTATATGCACTCCTCAGGCCACATGGGTTACAGAACCCTTGCAAATGTGGGTTCCCCTTCTTTCTTTCAAAAGTCCCTTTGTAGCACCCCACTAACTACTGAGTCTAGCTGATGGTCATTGTCCTCTTTAACATGACCAGTAGTGGGCAAGGAGCCTCTCAGGCAGTTCTGGGTGCCCCATTCCCACATGGTGTTTACTTGCGCATTCCTACCCTAGCGGCTGCTGTTATCCAGGCCATTTCACCAAGGGTGGACCATGCAAGGTCCCCAGAGACAAACTCTCCCTTGCCTGCAGTAGAAATAGAAATATGTAGCTCACGTGAAGATACCTACTTTCATACATGTGCCTTTAGAGACTTTTGTCTTGAGGTGAATCCCACCCTTAGGCCAGGACACTTAGGTGTCTCGTACCAGTTCACACGCCCTGGGGTATCCAAGACATGCTGGGAAGATTGCTGGGTATGACATGGGACCTACATGAGATCCACACCATTCTGGAAGAGCAGCCGGAAGCCAGATAGGATATCCTAAAACAACTCGAAAGACTTTGAACACCTACATCTAGGCAACTGAATCTAACCCTAAGTATCTATCCAAGCCATTTATCCTGTTCTCTTCATAGCTGCATCAGCAACTTCATCTAAACCTACTATGATCAACAGACCAGAATCCTAGAGGCTAAACTCCATGATCCCATGAAAATTCCAGAATTCATGCCTTATCCCTTGTGCCCTACAGGCTCTCAGATTACTTCCCTTGCAGATATTTATTGGCTTTTTTCCTTTTAGCTAGGGTTCCTTCTTCAATGAAATAAAACAATAACTCTATAGGCTCCATGCTGCCTGCTGTGCTTAACACTTTCTCAGTTCCTTCATCACCTTTACCACTAAGTAAAATTTTCCTAAAAGCTGAGGAGGGAGGGATGGAGAGAGGGAATACATATCCACGACTGCAGGATGCCTTTGAGTGCTGAGACATGCACTTTCTGCAAAACTGTCAGTATGTGAATTGATTTAGATTTCGAGGAGGTCTATGCTGGCTAGCAATTAACCATTTCCAGGAATTACTGGCTGACCCCTGCAGTGTAATGCATGTGGAAGATATTTGTGTTGCCAAGTTTGCTGTTTCATTTGGCATTTTGGGTCAGGAGTACTTACTAGCTAGAAGGAGTCAAAGGCTGGCCCCAGTACAATCAGTTTTACCATCACCTTCCCCTTTCGCTTGCGGCCTCTGTGAGGGAAATCAGGGTATGGGAAGGGGGAGTTACCAGGCTCTGCCTGGGTAGGAAGATGCAGTGCTCCAAAGTGCTCCTGCATGGGGCATTTCCACCTTGCCTCCCAGGGCTCTTGCATCAGAGACGTCTGCATGGAGTTGTGAGAAGGTAGCACGCCCTAACCTCTCCAAACCAAAACCCAGTGTGTCCTGATAGCCCCTTGCTGAGATGAGTATTTTGTAAGAGCATCGCGGTTGTGTGTTTACTCTTCCTATCCAAGGAACTTATCCTCTGCCTCCATCCCGTCAGCTCTCATTCCTCTGTCGCCTCAGAGACACCCATTTCTTCCAATTTTTTTCATCTATAATTCTTTAGGAATATTTACTCAATTATTTGGGGATTAGTGGCTGTCACTCCCAGCGGGAAAGTGCTCCCTGCAGCTCCCTACAGATATGGCTGGCAGAGGGACATTGCAGGTTTCTCAGCAGCAGATAGGAGGAGGTAAAATTTCCTGTCTAAACTGAGATGATCCAAAAATAAGAATTTGGACACGTTTGAGTCAGATACTGAATATGTGAAATGGCCAGATTAGGCTCTTTTTCCTGTCCTTTTTTAGGCTTTTTTTTTTTTTTTCTATAAGAATCCTATTCAAAAATCTTTTGAATCTTCTGAATTAAAAAAAAATGATTTTTTAGTGACATGGGAGTTTTGATGGAACTGTTTCCATTTTCATTACTTCCAAAAAAAGAGCTAAAGCAAACCTTTTAGATTTGTGAAAAGAAATTTAAATATACAACAAAAGCACAAATTTTCAATGACATTTTTCTTTACTTTCATGTAAAACGGATAAGTATATATATACATGAATATATATGGATGTGTAGATTTACGTCTTCCCAAAGCTGCTCTGACAAAGAAATACAGAAGAAGTGTTCAGAAACATTGGAGCAGGTTTTCCTTTTTCAAAGGTAAAATGAGACAGCGCTCATGGGGACAGCTGATGGCTGTCCTTCTCTTTCAAGGTCCCAACCTGGAGAGGAAGGATGGTTGTGAAGTTACTACATTAATATATAAGCTCCCCATGGAGCATATGTTGTTGCTTACTCCTGGAGTTCCACAGGAACTGAGGTATTCTGGCATGCCCTGGTAGTGAGTGGGTGTATTTTAGGAAGAAGTAAACCCATAAGGCAGCTCAAGGGCTGCAACAACTCATCCTTCAGTGCCTTGACACCCAGTGTCCTTCCATCCTCAAGGCAGGTGCCTTCCGCTGGGGCTGCGCAGAGGTGGGCACCATCCTGGGAACTGGTTGAGAGGGGAGTCACCAGAGCTCCCTAATCTGAAACAGTGAGGATGGGGCAGCACCCAAGCCTGGGGCTTACAGGGTGTTAGCAACTTGTGCACTAGCAGCTGTGGAACTGAGGATGTACCATGAACTGGCCTGGCTGGAGCTGCTTGTATTTCCTGGAGCTGCTTGTATCCTTCCTTCCCTTCCTCCCTCCCCCAAAACCATCTCCAGTGTACAGCCTTGCCTTTCTACTGCACAGCTTGGACTTTCAGCCACCATTGCCCCAGCTAAGCAACTGCAATATCCTTTTCTGTGCTCTTTATAAATTAAACCTAGTCTCTCAACTAGACACTCTGAATGCTGCTGCAAAACATGATTTTCCTGGCCCTCCACTTTGAGCTGGCTCTCTGTTCACCTCCCTCCACAGACTCCATCTTCCCTATTCCTGTAAACTTTTAAAGTTTTCTTGGTTTTATCTACTGCCTCTCATGCATTATTAAAATCAGCTGCTAACTGATTAGTCTCCTTTGCTCACTTGTTGCATCTTCAGTTGAGTATTTTTGTGTTTTTTTTTTTTTTTGCAGTTACCTCCTAATTCTGGGTTAACATCTGCAGAGCCACTGCACCCTCCCCCTCCAAAGTCCATCTTTTCTGAATGCCCACGGATGTTATAGACTCACAAATATTAAGCCTATGGGCAACCACCAAATCCTGTTATCTGCTCTCCATTAGTATCTCAGGGCATTATATTTCATCTGTTTAATCCACCCCTCTAGAGACTCACAGTTTCTCTCCAAGAGCATATTTATGTACTGCTATCAAGACACCCCCCCCCCCCGCCATGCTTCTTTCTAATAATCTAAATGGATCCAGTTTTTTACGACTCTGAGACAAAAGCATTTTCAGCAACCTCTCCATCGCTTCAGAGCTTTCTTCCACACCCTCCTCAAATTTTTGGCAGCTGTATCCTCAAAAGTGCATGCCACATTCCAGCATTGTACATTGCACCGCATCCTGCATTTCAGCACACTACGCAGAGAAAAACCACTTCCCTGCTCCTTCTCACTGCTCTCCTGGTTTTGCAGTCAAAGATTGAATTAGCCCTTATAGCCCTGGCATCTTCTGAAGTACAGGATGTGATTCCACTCATAACAGAGCTGCTTCCTCATTATGAATCCCAAATCCTTTCCAGAATGAATGCTTTAAAGCATAGAGATCCTACATGCTCTAGGTTTAATCTGCTTTCTACATTCCCAGATTTTGCACCTGTTTGTGTTAAAACTCAGTTTATTAGAGAAGGGTCAGGTTAACAAGCAAAGCAGATTGCTCTGATGGTTGGCCGGTCCTCTAATTTATCCCTTTAACAATCTATGTGATTCAAACATTCTTGGCATTTTTGTTATACTTAAATTTTGATCAGTGATCAGCCCGATGGATGTGGATTGTCTTGGAATGGAAGTACTTCATCAAGCTTGTATGATACAGGCACATCTTCCTGCTCCTCCTGCTAGCAGAACAGAATTGCTTATGGGACATTCATGCCAGTTCTGGATTATTATTACCCATCTCCAACCTCCTTCTGATTATTGGTCTATCTCAGTTCTTGGCTTTCTCTTCTTCCTAACACTTCTTCTTTAAAAACTCTTCACATTGTTCTTAGGGATGAATTTTTCTCTAGTGCCTTTATCTCCATTTATAATTTTGCATACCTCATTAACTTCTCATTTATATTGATCGCTAGCTGCTTTCCTCTTCTTCCATTTATTATGTAGTGCTATTTTATTTCTAATTGCTGCTTCCTTCCATTGCTGAATCAGGCTGGCCTTTTGCCAAAGTTTTCAACCTGACATCAGTTAGTCTGCTGATATGCTGAGACTATTAGCCACCATCCTGACCAATATTGTCTCCTTGTTTCCTACTTCCTCCTATTTCTTCTAGTCAGTCTGTCTGTCTCCAGCTACTGTCTCTTGCTTCCTATTTAGATGAAAAGTTCTTTAATCAGAGACTTTTGTCTTGCATGGTGTCTGCCAAGGCTTGACCTATGACAAGAACTCAATAACTCTAAGCTGTAGGTGGATGTTAAATGGAGGAAAAGCTGTAACCATTCCGGAAGGTACCGCACATCAGCTGTGTGTGAATGACCATGCGAGTGTGCCTAAGCAGCAGAGAAGAAGAGTAGCTGAAACCACTGCTAAAGCTGCTTTAAATAAACCTTTCACTTTGCACTGGAATGGATTAGGGGTGCTTACAGGCTCAGTTGTCTTGTGTCAGTCAAGCAGGGTGATAAAGAACATTTTCATGGACCTCAATTCATACAACTTTTTCAACTATTTTGTGAGCAAATGATTGCCTACGCAAAACACTGCTCCAACTAATAATAAAATTTGAATCAGGACGCAGGATACTGCTCTCTTTGACCCAAGCTTTCTTTGCTTGCTCTTCACAGGGAAGAAGTGGGAGAAAGGAGGTAAGAACTCCCTCACATTCAAACACATTGTGTTTCAAACACAACATGGTCGTGTTTGAAACCACCCCGGTGACGCAAATACCTGTTTCTCTTTCCCCAAATTACACACAGCAGCATGTCATGATCAGCGGCTTTGACTAATGTGATTATTAAATACTCAAAAGTTGTACTTGTGTTTGTCAAAACAGATGAAAATTATGCTTTTATTAGTCTCCAAGCAAGTGGTGTGGGTCTCATAATACATCAGTTAGTTACTACTTATTATTCAATGGGTGAGAATGGAAGGAAAGAAGAAAAAGAGAGGGTTTATGTGCGTGTAATGCTATTTTCAATTAGTTTGCTTGTGGTTCTCAGCATTAAATTGGATAAGTGAGAGATGGTGGATAGGACCCATCTGCCAGGAAATTGCTAGCATGTGGCCATCTGTTGCTATCCTGCATTTGATCAGAGGTACGGAGTGTGTGTTGATTAATTCATTCAAGTCCCTCTGAGGTGCACAGCCTGCCTAAGAATATAGATCCTAACAAATAAAAACTCAATCAATGAAAAGCAACTCATGCAAATATTGAATAATGCTGCTATTGCTTAGAACAAACATGAGGGACTCTTCCTCCCTTTCTCCCAACTCTCCCCTTGTCAGCACAGCTAAAATCTCATCTGAAAGAAGAACAGCTTACCTACCAGGAAGGAAATATTCCCACACGTATTGTATATCTTTGATGTCAAAGATCTAGCTAGGTGCCATGGAGTGGACGCATACCAACTTCTTGGCGGCTGTAAACTCGGTAATAGCAGGACATCTTTGCCAAGGCCCAGTCCATCAGCTCGTCCGAGCTGACCCAGGTTCCTGCTCTTCTCTCTTCATCGGGAGCCTGAAGGCTTCAAAAGGCATCTACTGGTTGAAAGCATACCCAGCAGACCAGGGGTAGTCCCAGAGACACAACTGAGGCTGGCTAAGAGACTGGACACCTACCTGATGGTCATCTGCATGGCAAGCTGTTGCAGAGTGTGCATATGCTGCCCCGAGCTTACACGAAGTATCAGCACTTGTTAAATGTCTTATCCCCAGACTTTCTAAAGGGAAAGGCCTATGTTTGGATGCCTTTTGAAATTTTAAAAGTAATGTATAGTAAAGATAATTTAAAAAAATGAAAAGGATAAAATGTTTCAGGTGCCTAAAGTCCATTTCCTCCTCAAGATTAAAATAGAGAAATTCTTTCTTTTAATCTTTTTCAGAATGGTTACAATTTTCAAAAACATATGAAAATTTTCCCTTCAGCCCTAATCCTCATCATATTCTCTGTAAATCATCTCCTTTGTTTCACCTCTGTTCTCACCTCCCAGAGCCTTCCCCAGTTCACGAGGACCTTTTCTGCACTTAGCAACGAGAGAAGTGGATAGCCAGTACGCCCTGACCCTGGTTCACAGCCCTTCTAGGGGCTCACACAGCTTGGGATTGCAACAGGGTGGACGAGGGTGAGTTTCAAGATGCCAAGTTGTAGGCAGAGGGAGAGGGTTAGCACTGGAGACGGATGCATTTGCAATGGCTAGCAGGCTCACTGGAATTAGTAGCAACTATTTTAACTACTTATGGTTCAGGCGTCAGATAAAAATATTAGCAGGGATTCAAATGCTAAGCATCGTTCCTCCATTCTCCAATAGCTTATCACGGCACAACATCCACTTACAAGATGATCAAGGCCAGAGTTCTAAATTCTTGGAGGGAGCAGCTAAAGCATTAACTATATCACAACATTTATTCTCTGGAATGCAGAGAATAAATATTTCCTCATACCAAATAACTATTTTAAATCATCTTTCTTATTTTGTGTTTGTTTTGTTAGCACATCACAGCTTGCTTCTCCGGGCTCATCATTGCTTTTATAGCCTTGATGAGACTTATGATTGTTTTAATACGCCAGATCCTTGGGTAAACCCAGTGGTACTATCTCAGGCTTTCATTAGGGATGTTGTAACTAAAAATAGCAGGCATGCTCAGAAGACATAGTGATCAAGTGCTTCCCTCTCTGCACTGAATAATCTTCTTGTTACTTTTTTTTTCTAACACACTTTAAATGTTTTTTATACCGGATTTTACACTAAAAGAAAGTTCCTAGCCTTTGTTCTTCCTTTTGTCATGCTTAAAATTAGGAGCAAGCAGAACTGCTGAGCAGCACTAACAGCTGAATTAAGAATGCCGTCTCCTACAAAGCAAAATCACGGATTAAGTTGCTTCCAGGGAGAGCGATTTACTATTCAGCCTACACATAAAAATGAGAATGAATAGTGTCCCTTAGCAACCCTGACAAAACTCTTGATTTATAGCAAGAAATAAACAGTTAAGTTTTATTAGCTACAATCATATAAATCCTCAAATCAGAGGTAATTCAAAGCTGGTAAATTCCAGAATGCTGTATTTTAGCCCTGCCTTCAGCCTGAAGATTCAGTATATCTTGTCTTCATGAAATTAGCTTTGTCAAAAATTGTAACATGTGACTCTGTCATTGAAGAAAGGGAGAAATCCACCCAAGGTGACAGCAGTCCTCTTCAGCAATCTGGCTCCTGGAAGTTGCTGGGACCTTCCCCTCTCTCCTGCTCTCCCCAGGCACTTGCAGGAGTTACACTGTTACAGAGGTGAAAATACCCAGTCAGAGCCATTTATGAGGGGGATTTCAGGAACGTGCCTGAAAGAGACGGCGACTCAGGGGTCTCACCCACGCCTCGGTTGCTATATCATGGCTCTGATCTAGGTCTTGAGAATATTTGGAGGTTTAGGGACGAAATACACAGCTTAGTCCCGATGCAGCTCAAATTCCAGCATGGGAGAACTGGGAAAAAAAAATCACACGTAGAAAATCACTGCACATCTGAGTCTCTGACCCTTTCTCCTGCAGATAGATTTTTGCCCCCAGGATATTCTCACCTGACATGCTTAACAGTAGAAAGAAATGATATTAATAGAAATTACTATTGTTACACATTTGCTTTCGCTTTCTCAGTGGTTATTATTCAGCTAGACATTTCAAAGGTGAGTAGCTGTCACTACAGAAGGTACTGTGAGAGTTAGTGAGAATATCCCTGTGAAACTATTGTGCTTATCTGTGATCACTGCCAAATTGTTTTCTATCAACACCTGCAGTACAAAATATTATATGGATAAAATGGAATTAATTAATTGAGTTTATTATTTTTGGTATTAAACAGGAAATCCTCCTGAGTGGAATCTGGAAGAAAAATATCAAGATTTAATTGCTTTCTGCATTTTTGCGTGGATACACACACACACACACACACACACACACACATACGCACACATATCCACAGAAACAGTTTGTCACAGATTTCCTTCACGCTTTCAGGGTTCAAATGCTCTTCCCATTCTCCTCCCACTTCTGGAAACCTTAGCTGGTGGCCTGTGGTCTTCACACACATCCCTGCATAGCAAGCTCTCAGACTAGTGTCACAGGGAACTGAACGAATGCCCTGTTACCTTTTAAATACCCAAGAGCAGGGCTTTGTGCCACTAAGCCAAAAGATTATTTATAGGTATTACTAAACCAGGAGGAATGGTTTGTTTGTATGTGTAGCAGTTACCGTGAAATCTCTCGTTAACAAAATATAGGCTAAGTTAAAAGCAAATGTAATAAGTAGTTAAAAATATCCAAAGTAGATAACATTTCTGCAAAGCGTTTAGAATCTTGGACCAGAAATAAGAGATTTTACACAGCTCCAGTCGTTGCTCTCACCCCGCTTATGTCCAGCCAACAAGCCCTTTGCTCCTTCCACGCTCTCTTGCCTGCTGCCAGACCGAGGAACTCCATATAGCCCTGACGTGTCCAGACGTACTGATTTTCATATTACCCCTGTACCCAATTAACATATGAAATGCTCACGAGTAACAAAATATTTTCTGTACCCATGACCCACGCAGTTTTATGAGCGTTTAGCAGGGACCAGCTCATGTCTATAATATAGGACTGTTTGCTTTCAGTACGGACTTACGCAGTTCCCTGAATGCCTGCTTATTACAGGATGTGAGAATGATGGGACACACAGACATCTGTGTTAACCTCACTGTGTTCCCTGTCTGAGTCTTGCCCTAATTAAATTTGGGAGCCTGGTAATTTCTCCATGGACCACTTTGCTACACAGACACCAAGTTCTCTGCTGAGATAATGAAACTGTTACAATCTGTAGGATATGTTTTCCTGGGCTGCAGAGTTTATACTTGGGGTTAAAGAAAGAGCAGAAAAAGTCAGAGTTTTTATCATTTTTCATTCTACGTGGTAGCTCATATTATTTCAGCTCCCTGGGAATTCCCCCCGCACCATTGGCAGCGTGGTGAATCACAGTGTTCTGCTACATAGCTGATGCTTGAACAGCTGAAGTTCACTTTAATTTGTAACAAACTGTACTGTGGAGCCCTTTAGAAGTCAACGTGATATATTTGTTATCAGTAGCCAGTGCTTTTGTTTTCTCAGTAAGCAGAACGAGAAGCCAGCAGACCTGCTGTGCTGAGATGGAGCTGGAGAATAGCAAGGCTCAGCCCCCGTCCGCGCAGCCCGGCGCGCAGAGCAGGCCAGCGCTGCTCTCAGCGTTCAGCTGGCGTTTGCCGGGAAGCGCTGAGGGATGCCTTATCTTTATTTATCGAGGCCTCCACAACGAATTGGATCACTCCTTAACAAGGTCGCCATAATCACACTGTAATCAGGCTGCCCTTTTCCTTCCCAGCCCTGTAATTAGTGTTTGCCCTTGCAACTGGAAGATTAACCGCATGACCTATTATTCACCTCTCTTCACCTATTATTGTCTCTTTAGTGTTCTTTTTTAATGCAGAAACTGTTGAAATAGGGGCTGTTTTAATTATATTGTATTAACATGGGAGAGGTTCTCAAACACGTAGGGAATGTGCTGATTATAGATTAAATAGTAACGATAAATATCAGAAAGTGTAAATGCTGTGTAATTACAGAGAAACTGCAGTGTAACAACACACGGTACTCACTACACGCTCATTACAATTTAAAGCGGCTCCAGTATACAAATTGTTGTACATACGTAGCTATACTCTCTGTCCTATAGAGTCCCATTTCAGGGCAGTTCAAGCCTGTATGATACTGACAGTCAAGTGCCAGATTTGGGACCTATGTAATGATATCCTGGGTGATTTTCAGCTCTCCGTGGGTGGGTCCCTCCATTGGGAGCCTTCACACATTGCCTCAGTGCTTGTTTTCATCTTCACCAAGGCATGGAGCCACCCAGGGGGCCACCTGGTCTGGCTGAAGGGAAGATGCAAGAGTAACGAAGTAGAAGAGGAAGGGCGGTGCTATCAGCAATAACATCACAGTTATTACAATCTGTTATTGGCTCTGAACCATGCTATCAAATCACAGCCTCCTGATATTACTTATCCTCTGAATCTCCTTGCACAGACCTGAATAACCATTGCAAACAGAACACTAGCAACCTACCAACCACATCACTATTTTGGGACTAAAGGCTCAGATCCTGCAGTTCTTTAGCACAGCTCTGAGTAGTCCCTTGCTTTCAGGGACTGCTAGTACAGTAATAAAGAGAAGTGCCTGTATAAATGCTTGTGAGACTGGAGTCCATCTCAAAAAATAATTGATGATAGAAACTCCATTCAAGTAAAATTGATCTGTTCACAGGAAATTTACTTGCAGGTAAAACAAGCAAAGTGAGTTGAGTAAACGATGCTCTGAATTATTCATCCGGTTTTGGATCATTGAGAACATGCTCTCATATCCTTCAGTAACCCACCAAAATGTCTGTTACCCTCTTTTAATGTTAAGGCCATGCCCCAAATCACTGCAGGTATGTCTGTGTGCACGTGTATGTCTCTCCTGGTCCTGTGCCATGTTCATCAAATCTTGCAATGCCTGGTCATCAGATCAGAACAGTGCTCATCTCAGAAACACTCTCAGTTTTACTGAAATGGCTAGAAAAGAACAGCTTGGACATGGAGTTTGGTGACCACACTAGCTGCTGGGCAAGTGGAGCATGAAGCTGGCAGCGGCATCGAATAGCTTATTATTAGCAGCCTGTGTTGGTTCTTCAACACAACTTCTACATTTACAAATTAAAGAAGTATTTTCTGTTCTTGGATTAACAGTAATCTGAGGCTGTATTTCCCCTCCTCATTCATGGCACCCCAAATAAATAGACTGTAGGTGGGACACTAGTCGCCTAGTCTATGGTTATGCCTGAACCGGTGGATGGAGAGCTCGTCCTAGCCCTGAGGTCAGTGAGGAAACCCTGTTGGGTCCTACCTTGCCTGTGTGCACTCCACCCAGTCTGGCAATCATGTGCCCACCAGCATCAGCTTGAATGCAGACCCTGATAACCCTGGGAGCAAACACATCTGACTGCTACTCTGCATTAGTGCAGAAAGCTAGGAAGGGAGTACAATTTCACCCTATAAAATTAATCAGGCACTACAGAGCTACTGGAGTTTCTTATTCTGCCTCTAAATCAGCAGTGGATAAAAAGTGACTCATGTATATGTCAGGTCCCATTCGCCTGTGTCTCTGTTTGCTGATCAGTCTTGAGCCTGTCTAGGACTCAGTTCAAACCCTACTGAAGTCAGGGAGAGCCTTTCCTTTTGGATGAGGGCCCAAGACCACAGGTGTTCAGTCTCATCCTCCATTAATTCCCTATGAGAGGCAGAGGCACAGACAGCAGAGCCACTTTGCATGTGGCAGGATCGTCTGCTGAAGCCATGGCCCTGGTGAAGCCAAAGGCCACACGACCGCTGATAGCGATGAGGCTGGGATGTTACCACCCTCGTGGAGCCCAGGAGGGACGCTACAAAGGAACAGACACAGGGAAGCCGCAGCCCCCATCAGTATGTCGCATGCAGCTCTTTCCCACAGAGCGTGGTCCCGATCTCCAGCGCCATAATTCAACAGCCATTGGCATCCACCAGCTTCTAGGGCTGCCACTCGCTTTGGATTTCAACACTGAAGGCTTCGTTCTGGGGGTGTTGTACCAGACACATCAGCTGAGGTTGGATTTGGAAGATATCCCACCCCAAAAAAGCAAAATGAAAAATGACAGTGACCTACTCAGTTGGATGCCATCTTTTCATTGCTGTTAGCACAAAGAAGTAATAATTTTAAGTGGCATTTAATCTAACAGCTTTATAGCAAGTAAAAAAACCCTAAATGACTTTGCATTTGTCATCAAAATTATCCCTATAAACCGATCTCATAAATCCAGGCCTCTAAAAAAAAGTACCTATAACACTTTATGTTTTATCTCTATTACAATTTGCTGTAATCACTAGAGAAAAATTTTAAAGCTGTCTAAAACTCCCAAACAAGTGCAAAGGAGCATTTTTATGATTTATGGTGTAATCTCCTTTCTTCAGCTTTTTGTGTTATCAAAAGCGATAGTTTAATCACACATCTATCTATGCCAGGAAATAAAGGAAAGACATGTGATATATAGAGAGAATTTAATCGCAGCAGCTATTCTGTGTGGTCTGGCGATGGAAAGAAAATCATCCGTGTTTGCAGTTAATTCCAATTCACTTACCATAGGATGCTTTTTAAAATATTTCATTTTTCTACTTAATTTGTCTTTGGTGAGTTTGAACCGCACTAAGTAATTCTCATTTTTCATCTGCACATAAATGTTCTGATTGCTGTCGTTTTCTGATCTGCAATGTCAAGAAAATACCTTCTACGGGGACTGAACACTGTTGTTGGGATCTCTTTGCAGGTACAGTTTTGCTGTCTAGTAAAATTCTGATGGTACCTTCCCAAATGTCCTGAAGGAGAAGCTGGGAGAACCATGCTGCCTTTTCATATGGAGAAAAGCTGTAAAGTCAGATTTCTTCTGTATCCGAAATGATGTGCTTTATGAATTTCCTTTATGTTGCTGGAGGAATAAAATGTCTGAGATTTGCAAGTCAACACTAAAATGATTTACCTGGGAATTTCTCAAGCCTGGCCGAGTAACCAAAAAAGATGTGATCAGGTGTTTAGCAGGCAAAGAGCTGAGGCTAGAAATACCAGTCTGGAGGCTGAATTAAATTAAGAATCATTAACATCCAAGTTTCTTTTGATATGGAGGAGAGAACCCACAATTAAATGAGAGATGAGGAAACCATATAGCTATACTCTTTGTGAAGGGCCAAAAAATGAACAGAACGTTTCATAGGGGTTCCATTAACCCTCTCTAAGGGGCAAGACCTCCTAGGAGATACAGTTTGGGGGCCTGAATCATGACTGTTTCCCTATCAGCTGCAGTGCTATGATTTTCCGTACTGCACATATCCGGGAGGACAGTAAATGGCACCTGGTGCTGGTGGGAGGGAGGGCAGTCTTCCTTTTTGCACAGGTTAACGGGTCTACCAGCTAATAACGGTGCTCCTAAATTATGCCTGTGAGAAGATCTAAGGGTAAAATAAGAGCCTGCCTTTTGGAGAAACAGGCCCCCATAGCAAGAATGAGATTCCTTCCACCATCCTTGGTTGCCTGGCATCCCTCTGCAGATAGTGGAGGCAGAGCAGCTACTCCAGGGGATGATCCATCACACCTTAAAACAGAGGGAGAAGGGACCAAGTGGCCTCCGGAGCTGCCTGTCCCTCTCCATTCATCAAAAAAATCCAGCTGGTCAGGAGACAGAAAATGACAGTTTGGGAACAGCCATTTAAGAGAAACCTATTCCACAGCTCTTAATACAGCAAGATGTCTTGCTTTTTAAAGTCATCCATGCACCAGCTTGACTGTAAGTAAAGCATTATGATTGCAGCAATTACTAGAGCTCTGCTGGTAGTAGGATACCGTAATTTTTTGCAGGCTTGTGGTTGGGGCTGTGGAAAATTAGTAACCTTCTTAAAGTCGTACAGCGAGCTATTCAGATGGAAGGATGCGTTAGGCTGTAACTTCATTCATTCCTGGCAGAACACAAAGAAAGGGAAAGTGGAGCTCTGTATCTGTAAGAATATTTACAGGAAACTTCTCCATGAAATAAAGAACAAAGCGTGGCCCTTTGCCACTGGACATTTCATTGTCGCTGCACTCAGTCTCTTTAAAGATAGGCCATCCTTAAAGTATAATGACAAAATTATCTTCACACACGTCCCTGCATACTTTTGACACCGTGCATTTCCAGGGCTGTCCCTTGGCAACCGTACGTCCCGGCCCAGAGCCCTTTCTCTGCTGAACATCCAAGCAAACTGTTATTCTTGCTCCCTTGCTCACCTCCACCACTTGGATTCCCTTCAGATTCACGGCATGAAACGTCCCTCTTACCTGCCAGTGAGAGCAAGCCATGAGCTGTACCCACTTCAAATAGCAAGAGAAAGCCACCTACTTTGGTCTTGGAGGATCAGAAGTGCTAATCTGAATGTGTTATTACTGCTTGCCATACTTTGAGGTGATTTTTATAAAGTTGTTGTGCTTATTCACCAGCCACGTGCTCACATCTTTTGCATGCAGTGGTTTACTTCTTCTGCTTAATGGGAGCTGATGCTTCACACAGAGAAAGGCCTTTTTTGTGAGTCATGCAGAGTATTCAAGACACAATTTGCCTGTAAGAAATCCTGGAGTTAATGTGACCTGACAACAGAAAGTTTGGTTCTTCATAACTAGTTCTGAAATATTTACCAACATGAAAGCTACAATTTATGACTAATGCAGCTGCAATACAGCTTTTGGAAGGAAAAGAGAAATCATTGATTTATGCAGAAAACTGAAATTCATGTATTATCAAAAGTACGATCTTTCTTTACTGGAAAAAGTTTGGTGGTGCACACAGCACTATCCAGACCTAAGGCGTTATTTCAATGACAAAAAAAGGGAGTTACACAAGCAGGCTGTAAATTCCCTGCAGAACTTTGTGTGGGAGTTGGGGCTGCGTGCGCACATGTGCGTGCGAGAAAGAGAAAGGGAGAGAGAGAGCGAGAGAGAGAAGGAAACTTGCTGCATTATGCATAATGTGCATATATGGAGGCAGAATACAAGCCAGCATTTTCTCTCTTGGGGGCCCAGAGTTAGGCCCTTAATTTCATATTGAGGTACTTATGTAGACGTGCTCTAAATGTGCAGAGCTGCCCACTACTTCAATTATGGTCATATTAAAAGCACAGTGATCACTTGCATTGCTTAGTACACTTATGGCTGTGACTGGCTTAGCATAATAGGAGCTCGTGTTGTAGTCTTTCACCCCAAGCTCAACTAAACCCTTTTTTCTGACTCTTCCTTTGCACTGTTACCAGAAAACTTGAGGTCTAGTAAAAACAAGTAAACAAACAAACAATCTTCTCCCCCCCAATTTAAAAGAAACTTTTGATTGACTTTGCACTAGGAGAAATTTTATAAGAGCATCAGTTCTCTCAATATTTCAAGCCTAGCTCCTTAACCATAGGGAGCAGAGAGGCCTGTGCTCAGTCACCACCTTCTCTTAATAAAAGAGCTAGTCCTGAGAAGTGCTGAACACAACCAGGTAGAGTGACAGAGAGGAAGCCTGCTTAACCATCCTTTGCCATTCACCTCTCCTTGCTATCAAAACCTGGAACAGTGAGAGGAAACCTGTGGAGAAATGAGACTCTGTTTTGATACCTGAAAAGCGCTCCTGGTGACTTCTGAGAAGGCTGAGTTCAGTACTCTACAAGATTAATGGGCTCCTACATCTACAGTGGTGGTGGGGTTTGCAAGAGTGCTCATGTGCTCCCCAAGGAGGCAGTGGGGTTTCCAGAGGTGACAGCACTTGGTGGGATCTGGCTTTGAAGGTGGGAGTGCAGAAATCCTGAGAGCTAGGCTTCTTTCACTGGAAAGCCCAGCTGCTGATTCGGAAACCAAACTTTGGAGCCTGGGGACTGCAGTCATTAGCCAAGCTCCCTGCTCCAAGAGCAGTCCTTCCACTGGGCAGTTCACGCTTCCACATGTCCCACAGCCAGCAGCTAGGGCTCCAGCTCTCCTATGTTGCTCAGACATGCTAATCACTTCCAAATCCTCATGCCAAGTTGCATTCAATTGTACAAGGGACTTGACTTTTATGAAAATTGTCATAATTATATCCATAAGCTCTGAACTGAAAAAAAAAAAAAAAGCCCCATCCAAAACTTTCAGCCTAACAGACAGCTTCTCCTGAAATGACAGATCTTCTGTGCGCCATGTATCTAACACCCGAGTTGTATCTTTATACATCTCTGTCATGTCCTGTCAGGCTCAGAAGACCCAGAGTCTGATAGTTTCAGGGTTATCATGTTGCCACCCCTCGTCTCTGAGGCTGTCTCTAACACAGGGCCACAATGATTTTATTTCTTTACTTCTGTAGCATGCTCAAAAACATTTGCTCTTTTCTTTCTTGCTATGTCTGGCAGGAGAGAACTAGCTTCAAGAAGAGTACTTAAAGTGTGTGCTTAAGACCAATCTGTATGTGGTGTCCTGAAAGATGATTTTCTTGATCTAGGTCATCTTCATCAAGGCTACTCTTAAACAGCCCAGTGTTTTGGAGGAGTGGGACACTTAAATGTTTATTCCTCTTCCTAACTGTTTCTCCAGGCCGCATTGTGATGGCGCAGTGTCTTGCACCGTGGAATTGAGAGCTTGGACGTACTGAACAAGGGAATGTCCCTCCTGAGGGAGGGGTGTTCCTGCACTGCTCTGCTGCTTGGGGTTTCCTCAGCCCTGGGGTTATGGCCTTCCCCAGGGGAGGCGACTGCCCAGCTTGTCCTTTTTGCCAGAATGTGGACACATGTGGATCTCTGTGCTGTCCAGGAGGTTTATTCATCAGTGCCTCCAGAAAAGACTATCAATGCTACATCTATTCCAGCTATTTATAGTGCTCTATTCCTGCTGTTTTTGGAGAGGCAAAAACCAAATGGAGCCAGAGATGAGTTTTCATATTTCTCAGAAATGTACACTTGCTATCATAGCCTTGCTTCATGTATACCAAGCAGCCCTGGCTCCTAGCCTGCATATCTTTTATTCTGGTTCATCTACTTCGGAGCCACCCCAAAATACTGTGCCTAGTATCTACTTGTATGGGTCTATACACAGGTGAAGGAGTTAAGCAGTGCAACACTTCAATTCTACTCTCCTGTACAAAGGAAAAAGTGAGGCAATGATTGTGAAGTAAATCTACAACAGACCTCAGACTGGAGGGTCATCCTCAACCTACCCTTTTACAATTACCCTGCTAGTCCACCCCTTACAGGTCTCTTTAGCGATGCTGAATATTTCATGATATCAACAAACAAAAATCTTCCATAGCACATTTTCTGCCTTTATTGCTTGTTTGTCATATCTTGCAGATATTCTCTTCTGTATCTTCTTCATAGAGATTGCTTTCGAAAAGGTGTCGGATGTTTCTTCCCCCTTAAAAGTCACCCCAAATGCAATCAAACCACAGCTCCAGACCACTGGCAGTTCTCAATTATTTCTCTAACTGAATAACACAGCGGTGGAAAGGAAGATGGAGTACTACTTTTTTTTTTTTTTAAGAACTAGTGTCAAAACAATTCTATCAGCCCATGGCACTAAATACTTTAATTATTATTTCTTAATTTCAAGAGACAAAACTTCAATTGTAATAACATAAACATCCATCAGAGAAGGCATCTTTGGTTATGTGTACCAGCTTTCCTGACAAAACTCAGAGTTTAACGTGTTTAACAGGACTATATTTTAAAAATATCATCTGAGGGAAATGAGCCTCAGTGAAGAGAGAGAGGAACAATTAGTAACTTCCCTGTTGCTGAAGGGCCAGTATGGAAATTAGGGACTCTTTCTGGCATGATAGCCCTTGCTGTTTATGGGATTATATCGACTGATTAGCCAGTATGATTCTTATAAGATTCTCTCAAATTCTGCCTCTAAAGCCACCATTTTATTCACTTGAAAATAATTATGGAAGCAGGCAGCGCTGATACAGATTGGCTGTTTGCTGACTAACTGAACAAAGTGTTATAAATGACAACACAAAGGCAAAGCTAATTTTGTACTGGAAGAGTTTCTAAGATCTGCACACACAGGAACAGACATTTTTATAAGATTATTTTTATTTTCTCCCCAAAAATTCTGTACACAGTCCTTGACCATTTTGTTACAAAATTAGTTTTGGGCAAAAATATCCCAGGAGGTTGAAGACAGACTCAGCTGCTACTGTGCTTCAAATTCTCCTTTTTTGCTTCTATTGCAATACAAATACTTTGGCAAAAGTCATCCTTGATTTTGCTAGGGATCACTGGCCAAGCTTTGTTTTAGTTATCAGTAATGCTGCTCTCTACAAGCAAGCCTTGAGTCTAGGTGCTGGCCTGCGTTATCCATAGCCAGCTACAATTTTGTATTCCCAGTCTGAAATATGCTAAGGGAGCACATGTCAAAAAGGTCTAAGCACTTCTCTCTAAGTGAGGCCCCTCTAGGAATGTTAGAAGAGACCCAGGATTGACAAGATCAGAGTTCAGTTATTCTTCATTCAAATGACGTTATCATACTTTTCTACTTCACAAAGACATTTTCAGTAACTGTTATTAATTGTTTGTAAAACATGCCTCCACAACACTGATGGGGATGTTTCAGATTGCTATCACATCTTTGGAAACGAATATCGTTCTTGCCAGTGCCATACTGAGTGGGGAGTTGAACAATTTTTCAATCCTCTTGATAAATTTCCAAGCAAAAAAATCAGTTATCATCAGTTACAGGCACATATATGAGACCAAAGCATTTCAATCTTTGCAGGAATTTGTAGTTAATATGCTCAGGCTGATTAAATGCAGGAAAGAAGGCCCAGACTAAACTCTCTGCAGCCAGGAAAGGGAATTGGAGGGATGTGAAGGATGGGAGTTTGCAATAATATGAGCAAAATTTTAATCAAAATCCTGTCTGAGTAGAAACCTACAATAACTTACATAGTCCTCTAACACAACACTATTTTAATACTGGAGAAGATATCCAGACCAATGCTGCAAACCATACTGTTGCTGTAGCCAGGTCCTGAGGCAAGGGGTGAACCAGGGCTCCAATCTGCTCAGCTGATAGTGCTCTCGCCTATCTCCTCCTCTTGGCCCATGGGCCCTGTTTTGGTTATGCTTCCCATACATGATAGTTTTGGACCTTCTCACGACTGGACAATGCCTCACTGTTGCAAGCGAAGCCTTAACAGTCGTTGTCTCTGTACAGGATATAGGGTTCATAGAGCACACCAGCAAGCTGCCGAGACTCACCTGCGATGTGATGAAGGGGACGTGAGAAGGATCCAGGAACGGAGCCCCAGTTTGAACATGCTGTGTCATGAGAGCTATCCACATCTTATCAGCAAGGTATCATCTTTGCAAGCAAGTGAATGAAACTCCCCGGCACAGCTATTTGGAATCAGCTGTGGGGCAGTTCTGGTGACAGCCTAGATGTTTGGCACCAAGGCAGTAGCAGTAATAGCTCTGCAAGGGGAACAAAAGGCTTTTACCAGTATGAAGGTGCTAGGGGGAACCCATGCACAAAACGTCCGTAGTCTGATTAGGCATGGGAGGGACCAGGCCACGAAAACCAAGGGTGGTTGTCCTCACTGAATAGATGGGATAGAGGCACTGGCATTTTGTCCACATTGCACCATCTGAGGCATCTGCTCCCCTGAGTCCAACTGAACTGAGCTGCATTGCAGCTCCATGTAGCCCGTGGCCCTGAGTTTCCTCCTGGCACCAGCCAGGGTGAAGAAATGAAGGGTGCTGAGCTTGGCCCAGCTGTGGCAGGGAGCCGGAGTGCAGCTGGGCAGGCCCGCTGGGAAGTGCTCCTGAATCTTGCAGTTCAGACCCGACTGGAGAGAGCTGATAGCTGCCTGCAGTCGGTGCAAGTTCTAGGGACCAAACACAGCTCTTCATTTCCATTAAGACAAGATATCTTTCTGGAAAATAAGCTGTAGATATAGCTGAAGCTATAGCCTTGCTGAAGAGGGACAGGGGAGTTTCTTTGGTCTCTGCCATGCAGGAAGTTAGATGGGGTGATTAGAAAGATGACTTCAAGCATTAAACATCTGCAAAGCTCTGGCGTCTCAGGAAAATGGCTGAACCCCGGGACCTTGCTCCCTCTCTGGAAGCTAGGGAGCTAAGTGTGTGTTGATCATTTGTGGCTGTAAAAATCCTTTCGTTGCTGAAAGCTGGAAGCCTTTCCTCTCTCACAGTTTCATTAGAGTTTAAAAATCAAACCACTAGCTGTAAAGGTGGCTGGTGAGAACTGCAAATTTGCGAGCTTCCCATTTACCCCCCTCTTTGGGCCTCTGTTACATAAGGTTAGGATAAGTCTTTTTTTTCTAACAGTGACACGATTTTTAGCCCCTGCAGGCTGCTGTTTCAGAATAGGCATATTTCATGTAGGTCCTCATGCAACCTTTCCCATCACAATCACAACTCAGGATCAGCTTCCTAGGAGGAAACTGGGCAATGACTTAGATATATCACATATAGCTGTAACCCTGTTGTTTTTTTTTTTTTTTGGTTAAGGGAGATGGACAAGTGAAACAAATGGAGGAGTCTCCAGGATACTACAGGCTTAGGATACTACATGCTTCCCTGCTCCGGGCTAAGTTTTGCACCCACTGACGTGCATGGCAACTCCTGACTGAATCCAGTGGGAAGAGAAGCACTTTTCCAGTGTCTACAATGATCAATGAGGAACCGATGCACAGCACCAGCAGCTCCTGTAGCGGAAAGCAGAGCAGATGCTGGTGAAGTGGGTTGCCTTGCACATAGCTATCTAACGAATCTCCTGCTACATGGGCTTGTGCAAGGTCGTTCATCACCGCAGCAGATGCTGAGTGCTCTCAGCAGCATGGAAAAGAAATTAAAGTAGGTAAAAAAGACTTTTTTTTTCAGTTGGAGGATAAGTAATAGATGAAAATGTTTAAAGTATTAGCATGTTGCTGCAGCTCAGACACACAGGTGTGTCCCTGCAGTTTAATGCGTTACAGTGCTGTCACCTGAGCTGTGGTAACTGAGTGTGTTTGTGGACAGTTGACAAAAGAAAAGCATGGTCCCAAGGCTAATTACTCTGGCTGATCTGCAGTAGCTTGTTCCCTTATCCATGTGTCAGACTCTTGGCTGAGCTTGAGAGCTGACTGGGAAGTGTTTAAAGTGTTCAAGCGCGGAGCAGCCACCACAGCCATGCAACAGCATGACGTGGCTGGACAGAGTATTGCCAAATTGCCTGTCTCCACCAGCCTCAGTCAGGAGTTTGGCCTTGGAGAGATGGAGCTGTTTCCCAGGGCTAGTTCAGTTTGGATTTTTTTAAGCTGGTTACAGTGTAGATACTGTTTCTCTGGCTTATTAATATTAAAATTTCTTTTCAGTGTTGAGGCATTGCAGAGGGTACCTGTATATTGAAGAGGACTGCAATATGCCCAATGCCGTACAGAAAAAAAAAAGGGAGCAAGAAGCAATCCCTGTGTGCTATAGCTAATTGTTATTCATTGTCCTTGAAATCTTAGCTGCCTCACTTATTTTCCTTATAAGCAAACAGAGTTTTATGTTCGGTCAACAACTGCGGAGATGAAGGTCAGGTCAGAAAAACTAATGGAGACAAACCAATTGCCAGACACGCTCTCCAGCCAAGACACACTTGCTTGCTGAATGGCAAGTCCTTGGTGTCACCTCAGCAGGCTTTCTGGCTTTCCAAAAGGGGCTGCTGCCCATACCCTTGACTCCAGAGACAGGGGTGCTGAGGGAACCGCCAGTGGGGAAGGCAGATCTTCCCATGTGGACTCACTCTGATGTTCTCCAGCTTCTTGTCTTACTGGGATAGAGCAGAGCAAGGCCCCTCCTTGAAAAATCACACATAGTTTTCTCTCTTTTTGCTTTTTTTTAAATTATAGATCTTAAAATACGAGCAGCTCCATGCAGGTAACTGGAGCTGCTAGGAAGAAAAGGGCAACACTTGGGTGACATATTTCTCTGACGGAACCACTTGTGTTAGTGGAGCAGTCAGAGGCCTCCTTGCACCAGGCGCTGTACAGGCACACACCAAGGGGAGACCTTCCCCAGCAAATGAGGCATATCCATCGTACCTATTTCCCTATGACAAAAGGGATAAGTGCCACAGAGGGAGCCTGAACTCCATTACCTAGAGCCGCAGTCTATTACCCTTGCTAGAAAAATCTTTCTCCCCCTCCAAAGAAAAATGTCCTGTTCACATGCTACATGGTGGTTCCTGACCTCAAGGCTAAACTCCCTCCGTTTGAGAGGCCGTCTAGATAAAAGATTTGCTAACAAAACCATGAACTTCCCTCACCCAGCGCTTCATATCTGCATGCATTTTTTACGTGTGTGCGTGGCTACATGCGTAAAAGCCCACGAGACACCAGATAGCCAAAGTTTTCAAATGCAGATCACCTCTGTAAATCCGTTTCTTGCAGACCAGGAGCATGAGGAGGCCTCTGACTCCTAGTGACACACTTGCTTGCGCTAATTCTAACCCACTGCTGTAACAGCCCAGAGCTGAGCATGGGTTAATTGCTGACACATTTCCCCAGCTTTCTGGGTACATCGTCACCACACTCCCGCCTGCCACAGTCCCACTGATTGGTGTATTTGAGTTCACGCACTTCATTCGAGCTTGGATGTATTCACATGAATAGCAGTCACAGCACTAACTGCCTGGCAGATCTTTCCTTTGTCAGCTGAGCACTAACCGGCAAAATTTTCCAAAATAAATAATATTTATACATAGTATGTGCAACTATGAAGAAAGCAAGCTGTCTGGTGAATGCAGGTTTTGAAGTTTACCTGGGAGCAGAGTCATGACTCAGAAGGCACATACAAACCTTGCAAAATTTTCTGTCCCATAAGCACATCAAAGTGGTGCAAGAATGAAAAAAGTCGTGCATGTTTTTTTCTCTCCGCCTCTCTCTTTGGGACTAAGCCTATAAAATAATAATGTGCCTTTCTAGTATTACCATTTGTCTTTGATTTTCTGTATAGAATTGCATAACAGCAACAGTCCTATTAGCATTCAGCGCTCAGTTTTTGCTTCATGTTTTCTGCCTTACTCCTTTTGCTTAATAAAAGCATGAATTTTGCATTTGTTAGACGACTGACGGCGCAGGAGACTAGGCTGTCCTCTGTTTAGCCATTAACAAGCAAAACAAGGAGATGGCATATGAAGTATTCCCTTCACAATATGCCAGCGCTATCCATACATTTGGAAGCAGGGAAATTCAAAACACATGAGCCTAGTGATCCCGGCAAGAAGCTAAAAGAGCAACAGGGACTGAAAGCTGCCACTAGCAGTGTGCAGTTAGTTAGTGCGTGTTCACATTTGCAAGTCCTGTGATGCGAATAGAAGACGGCTGTGTGCAAGGGCTGCTTTTCTAGCCTGTGTTTGCTCAGAGCCCTGTGTAACCGAGCTGTACCTGGAGTCGCAGCGTATCCCTACGGTTAAAGTAAATCATAATATTTCCTTACCTGCTTCTCCGATCATCTCTTTCCTGTTCCCCGAGGGCAGAAAAGCCCACGGGGGTCTGGAAGGTCCCCACGCAGAGGAAAGCATGGGCATCCTCAGCGAGCACGGAAGGGGGAGCTGCTGCAATGCCTTGCTCTTCTCCCATTTCATGAGTCTGCAGGCAAAGCGGGTAAAGCAGGGCAGATGGAGCCAGAGGAGTAAAATATAGTTTAGCCCTTGCTTTCCCTCCCTGTCCCTGGCCCACAGGGGTGTGGAGTCCACCTCCGGTGGGCTGGCTGCACCCCAGGCTGCAGCTAAGGGCTGCACGTGGCTGATGATCAATAAATGCAGTATGCGGTTAGTGCTAGCTATGGGGATCTCAGGCTGGGCGCTGAAATCACGCACAGCGACAGCCCTAGCAGTGCACAGATGGTGCAGAAGAGTCAAAGATTGCGAGCTGTCAGCCTTGAAAACCTCTGCTAATACCTTCTCCCTTCAAACGCTGACTGAGACACCTCAGTCAGGAAGGAGAGGCATAACGTTTCCCCGAAGATGAATCTGCACTGGGTTTTGATCCCACTGCTGCAGGTCTAGTTCTCCGGGCCAGCAGCTGCAGCTGAAATCAGCCTTGGCTTCACTTAATCTAGTCAACCTACTACAGAGCTTCACAGCCAGGCCAGAAATTATGCTCCCGAGAGCTTGAAAATGTAGTAAGGATTTGTAATTCCTCCTCCTCCTTTGCGTTACTAGAGAATAAAATGTTTTTTATTTCTCGAGCTGAGAGAGGAACTAGGCAGATTCTCTGAGATTTTCGAGGGAATGATGAAGTTTATTGGAATATCTGATCCAACCACTAGATGCCCCTGTTTTCTGAGCAGCGTTTCAGAAGGAGGCGTGCACCGGAGTGGTGAGGGCAGGACATGAAGTTGGGAATGAAACTGTAGAAATCCTGATTGCTCTACCCTCTTCTTTCCTAATAGCCTTCTAATTAAGTGGGGCTGTCATTGCACATGTTGTAGCAATTAGGAGAGACGACGCTGCTCAGAAGTGGGAACGGTTTTGACTGCAATGTTGTCCGAGCGGCAGCCAGCAGAACTGGCTCCTTTGCCTGCCTTTTCTGCCCTAGTTTCAGGAATGAATCTATCTGCACCAGAAAAGTCACTCTCTGGGCAAAGTCATTAGCCCCAGCAGAAAGATTTCCCTAATACTGAAGTGTTTCCTTGCAAATGTTTTGTGCAGGTCTAGAAAGGAGACTGATACCTTTCAAATGAGAATCTGGCACTCGGTCAGCACGAGGGAGCTTTCACGGTCACTGGAGTAGCTGTGCCTCTAAAAAGATGAGTACTTGCATGCTATCTTTCCAGCCCTGGAAAAGATAGTCAGGAATGATCACTGTCGGTACAGAAGATCACATACAACATTTGCTTCTTCTGAACTGATCCCCCCTCCCCACATTTATCCTGGCCTAAAAAATGATTTATTTGAGGGTCTCTTAATTTAGAGAAAGCAAATGTTATTGTTCTGGTGGAGTCAGTTCCCTGGCCAGGTTTGGTGGAACTTGCACCAGCACTTTTTAATCTTACCAAAGCCCACACTAGGCCCTAAGTTAACTGTGCACGGTAAATATTACAGTCAGATTCCCAGCCCAGAAATCTTGTAAGATACAGAGCAGCTATTACTGATATGATGCAAAAAAGACCTTGCTTGTACCTAAGTACTCAGTCTCTCAAGGGAAATGACAGAACTCTCATTGCCTGAGTTTTCTTCTTAATGAGCCGAATAAAGTGCCGGGAAACATTTGGAAAGGAACAAAAGTGGGCTCTCAAGAAAAGAACACCTATAAAGGTCTTCTACTGCCTTACTCTCCCTGATTTCAGGAGCAACGTGCCTAATTAGGCTAGTGAGCAGGGGTTCAGAGCTCTGAGTGATCTAGTAAGATGTGATTTTTTTCAGTTGACACTGCTGGAGGAACAGCTCAGAGGAAGAGGCACTAAATATTTCTAGTGACCTTGTACCGCAAAAAATACTAAGATCTGAAATACCTTTACAGATGCTTATAAACTAATAGTTACTGCACTCGTCAGCCACTGCTGTTAAAAGGATCCCTTCTCTTCTCTTCAGAAACTCTGGATCGAGATGAAAAGCTCTAGATGCCACTCCTTTCAGCATCCCCCTGCTAGTAACTGTGTTTTATTTTGTACGATCCTCGGGTTTTCAGCTATGATACATGAGAGGTTAGTAACCATCATTAAGATCATCAAGGTACCACCATAACAGTGTCTGAGGCAGGTTATGGGGATGAGTAACACAGCATGTGACACAGGCAGCCGTAAGTCTGATCATCTGCCCTTAGCCTTACACTGTGTAGGCCAGCCATTTCTATAGAAGCCACACGTTGCTTGCCATTTTTCTGAACTAAAAATAAGCTCAAATGTACAATGAAGCCTGGATTAGCTGATATCTCTCTTCTCTCAGTGATTTCCTTGAGTTTTCCCTCGAGCCTGTGCTGTTCTGTAGGATTATGGCATTCCAGAGTCATTGGCATAATGATAATACGACTAAGAAAAATGGAGACTCCCCTCTCTAAGCTAATCCATGCCAAGAGAATACTGAATGCAGTAGATAAAGGAGTCACTAACACGGAGCTACACTTTGCTTCTAAGAACTGCCTCCCAGAGGCTGTAGCCATTTTGCAACCTCTTTAATTTTCATAGAAAATGCCTCCTGTGCCCATAATTAAGAGTTTAATATGCTACAGGGTCCTGTTCATCAGAATAACTTATTTTGCAAGAGAACAGACTGGAAGACGCTACTTGGTAGGTCTTTTGAATATCTTTCAGCCAGTCCATTAGATGGGGCTGTGATACTGGGGATTTTAATCACTGATATTTATTATTCATTTATTTTAATAAAGAAGCTGCATATTTCTTCTGTTTCACAGATAGCAAGATCTGGTGAGGGATTTCACATCACTGACCAGTTTGCTTCTCTCCACCACTGACTAATACCTTCACAAGTTTGTGGGGTGAACACCAGACTTTGAGCTTTCTCTTCTCCCAGCAGCTGCCAGAAGGTCTGAGGATTCAAGGCAGAGACACCTGTAAACGCAGCAAGCATCAGAAGACATATGGAAGCAGTCTTTTGACTCCTGTGATTATTAGTTGCACATTCCCAGCTGGAATACAGTTTGTGAGATATGTGCCATTCTTCAGTAGGAAAAAGAGATCTGTGCAATCATTCGAACAAGTATGTACAGAGGCCCTGGAAGTGGAACACGGCATCGATGCACTCTGCAATTAAGAGGGCACATGTGAGTTTGTGGCAATAAGTCAGATTGCTTTAGTATCTCATTGATGTGACACAAAGGGCAAAAGTAAAGTATCTGCAAACTACTTTATCCCAACCAAGAGCGATTGCTGTAAGCATGCCGATTGTCCAGAGGTTTAAGTGAGTTATCACATATGCCTATGACGTATAGGTAACGTAGCCAGGTATGCAGGTATGTATGTTTGTGAATATATGCTGAAATATGAAGATGGTTTCAGTGACAAATACTGTACATAAGCCACACTGTCTCATCATTCGCTTCCTTGCTGTTCCACTTCAGTTCCAGGAGGCAAACTGATTTCCAGCTGACTTCTCTGCAGCCTCCCCTGTTTGCATATGCTGGACTATATGTCCTTGTTTAGTTTCTTTTCTCTCCACTATGTGGAGGATATAGGGAAATTGAAAGCTAGTCAGATGTACACCAAGGTGGATGGAGAGGGAATACCACGGGTACTATAGCCATTGGGAATCAGTACAAAGAAAAGCTTTTAGGATGCTAGTTTCACACGGTTTGGGCCAATTGCTAGTAAAAACGTTAGCAGCCTTAAGCTTTGCCTATTGGATTTATTACCTGTTTTGACCTTTCATTGACAGCTGGGGAGCAGTGCAAAAGAAAAAACCTGCAGTCCACTAGGTCTGTTTTTTTTTTCTTTTCTTTGATTTTGAGAGAGACCTCAAACACCTAGCCTATTTTGTTTACTGCCTGACTACAAACATCTCTCATCGTGAGGGAAGACCCTGATGATGCTAGCTTGGAAGAGTGAGGAGGAAGAGATGAGCACACTCCGCACTCGGCTCCTTGGCTCGTCCCCTGAAAGGCATGCACAGGCCATCAGCCCACATTGCAGCTGCTCTCATGCACAGCACATCTGGATCCTGTCCTGACCCTTCATAGTGTGGAGACAGCACATGGAGGTCTGTTGTCCTTATTCTAGAGAAGGAAATTACTGCTGATCTTATTTGCAGGAGCTGAGGTGGGTGCCTGTCCATATTGGCTCTGAAGGGTGACCCCAAGGCAAAACTACACTTCGCTGCTATGTGAACCTCAAGCTCTGCCTTAGCAGATGCATTTTTAAACTAGTAATTTTCCATACTACCTCACATGGCAGACAAGGCTTATTGGAGGGTGTAAAATACAGAGTGCCTAACATGCACAAAATCTGTAATTATACATATCTCAGCACAGACCTTCCCTTCATTCTCTTTCATTTTGCTAGTCTGAGGCACTCAGAGGGTAGAGAACAGCTGCTTATGCTTCAGGTCAGTTAAATGTTGCATCACAATGAAAGAGTTCTTTTGGCTGTTGTAAAATATATCAGTTAAACCTGAGAAATGACTGGTTTCTCCAGTTCTGTACTTTCAGGGTGCTTGCTATAAAAGGAGTGTTGCTGGAGGAAATACCTTCAGTTTCAGTGATCCTAACAAACTCATAATTGTCACATTCACCATTGAGACTCATAGTTTGGGCTCTTTCACTTTAGGAAGGGGTATCACTGGAAAGGCTTTCCTATATGCTTACTTCTTTATTTTTATTTTTATTGGCTACACCCAGGGTCCAGGACAAGATTTAATTTTCCAGTTTGAAAATAAAGAGGAAATCAAGTGTTGCAAAGTTAGCACGTTGCACAGCATGAACTGCCATGTATTGTGAAGAATGCAAGTATGTTGTTGAGGCTACGCTCCCTAGCAGATCATTCCTGGCTGTCCAGAACTGTCCCAAATACAGGAATCTATTAATCCAGCTGCTCTCTAATCACATGTATTTGTTTTCATTCCTGGTCCTAATTATTTCCTGAATTACATTGTTATACAAACTCAGCTACAGGTGATTTTTAACATGTTGTTTGCAGAGAAAACACAACATCCTTAATAACAGTAAAGTAGGGCTGTGAGGAGTCATTGGTTGGCACCATGGGATCCTAACGGTTTGTTTCCTTGGGCTGTCAGATAAAGGCTTGTAATCCTTTGATGTACAGTGACAAGAGGATTCTGTGTCAACCTGTGCTGCCAGTAACCACCCACACCCTGTGACATCCAAGCTAAGCTGCACATTTGCATAGATTGGCATTGTTTCAGGCATAAATCATCCAATAACATACCTCTCCATTTGAAAAAGATGTGGTGACCAACCCTCCCATGCAGGATCTAGCTGCCTACAGAATCAAGCAGCCTAAAGCATTTGACAAGAGGCATATGCAACGGAGAGAATACTGAAATGCCTGCATCATTCCTGCAAGGCTAGTTTCTAACGCCTTGCCTGATGTCAAGGACATGGAAGAGGAGAAATACATGCATTATGTTGGAACTTCAAAAGCACGTAGGAAGGTCACGTCCACCAAGAAAGCCAAACCTGCTGGAGGGTTTCTTCTGGTAATATTCCAGTTTAGGGGAAAAAAGAGACTTCTTGAATTTTTTCTTCATATAATAACATTTATTCTCTGTACACAATCTGCCTTGCCAGTATTAACTCTGTTAATAAGCCATCTCTTGATTCAAATCTATCAAATCAATCCATAGATGTATCCAGAACTGTTAGGCTCCCATCTGAGCCAGGTTTTGCTGAAAGTGTCCTCTCTTCTCTCCAGGAAGAGTTCTTGGCCGTTACATGTTTGTCCAAGATCTCCAGGCATCTTATGGGTGGGCAGAGTGGTAGCTCCCATACACACTGCCTGTGTATGTATCAAATGTACCACGCATGATTAATGATCCTGATGCTTCTGGAAAAATTTGAATCTGCTATGCATTTGATGTGCAGCTGATCTGGGTATGGAGGGAATGTCTGATGCAGCCTCGAAGTATTAGAATCACCATGGTATATACAGCTGGGCTTGGGAAATCCGTGAGAAATATAGTACCTATAGAAAATGTCTTGCCATGCATTCAGGCTTCATAGCACAGGGGCTGTTAACTTTTGATATGTATGACAAGGTTCAAGTATCCCAAATTACAATTATATAAAAAGATAGTTAAACTAGATTATTGGCTGAAAGGAACAAAAGGTGCTGGAGGTGAGGGATAGTGATACATTTTATTATATTTTGTCCCCTCCACCTGTGACTTTATAAGGAATCTAACACGCGGTATTTGAGATTTCCTAGAGGTGGGATCAGTCTTTAAGAGTGGAGGTACCATGGTTTTAAAGATACTAAAGCCAAAGTAATGTGAAAAAGAAAATGAAGTAACAACTTCCAGAGAGAAGAGAAAGACTAATGAATAAAATAGGAGGAGGATCCAATAGAAGGTGGAGGGAAAACGAATAAAACCAAAACAAGCCCATCAGCCTTCCTCTCTCCAAACACGCACACTCCCACTTACATGCACAGAACTCCACAGAGGCTGATTTAACTCAAGGAATTTACATTGCTCTCAGCGGTTCTTTTGTGTCTTCTGATTTTAGGGACCAATTCACCACTAATGAGGAAACCAGTTAAGTACCTGATTATCTTCCATCATGTGTCTAAGTCCTTTTGACTTCAACAAGTTAAAGTCGCTGGTCAAAAGTCAATGTAAGCATAGACTTATCCATTTACATGTGCTCAGTGTGCTTCGGGGTAGAGATTATGGACATAATAGGAATGTGAAACTGGTCATCAGCTCCAGACCCTCCCAGCTGCAGGAACTATGGAGCAGATGTTAAGACCAGAGAGATCTTGAGAACATCTGTTCTGTATACTCCTCCTCCCCCCCCAACAAGCTGCCAAATACTTCTTAAGACTCTCTAATGTAGTCTGGGCCTTTAATTTGCTTGTGGAGCATTGAAAACAACTTTGAGTTCATTAATGTACTGAACTGTGTAGCAGGCTTGATCCTTGCTCAGGAGGGACACAAGTTGTTACCATACAAACTCTGGCAAAAGGAAACAGTGGCCCCTCCTCTTGTCTTATTATCTGCACTGAATCCCTGAGCTATTATGCTCTTTATAATTTCTGCATCTATGTTAATACATCAGGGAGAGAAGGATTCTTTTTTTTATTGTACCTTTAATAAGAATTTTTACATTTTTTTTTACTTTTAGTTATAACAGATTTTTTTTTTTTTTTACTGTGCATGGTTTATGGTTACATTTTATGGCAAAGTCCATTAAAATTGTAAATGATTGTTTGAGTTTTTAAGTTTCACTAGCGTATTGAACTTGCTCATTCAATGAGGAATTGTTAAAAGCTGGCTGTAAATACTCTGAAAGAAGAAAGAACAGGGGCTGGATGCAGTGACATTAACTGTCTTGGGGTGTGACCACAGCAGGGAGAAAAGAAGGTGTATAGCTTAAACCAGGTTTTAGAGAGCCAGAAGAGAGCTGATAGATATCCACCGGCCAAGCCAAGACTGGGTCCTTAATCCTATCCAGAACTGTTATAAACACAGGGACATCAAAGGGGGCTGAGCAGAGCAGAGGTATGATATATCTAGGAAAGTCTTCAAGGCTCAGTCCAGTGCCCATCAAAACCAGGAGTCTTATTGTCCTCTCCAGGCCAGAAATAATACCTTAAAAAGAAAATGAGAAGGTTATATATCACAGAGAAGAAAATAGAAATTGGATTTAAAAAAAGAGCTCTCTCACTCCTTGGATTCGTGCTTGTGGGTCAGTTTGGCAAGCTGTTCCAATTAGAATCAAATTCATACAGAAAGAGACATTTTGTCTTAGCTCTCCTCCCCGTTGTACATTTTTGACAAAATGGTATTTCTTACCAAACAAGAACAAGTAAATCTGGAGATTGGCAAGTTTCACTGCTGGAGAAACTAGTAGAGGGAGATGGAATAATAACCTAACTAGTTTTTAGAGGAACTTGATAAAATAGATAATAAAATGGATTATTTGATGTGATCATCCTCCATAACCCAGGAAGTTAGGTACAGCACTGTGTTTCCAGCATGGTCGCCAAAGTGAGCTGGAGGCTCTGAACTCCAGGGCTTAGATACAGTGCCACTAAGAAATGCATCAGTCACAGCTAGTTCAGTGAATATGCATGATGCTGCTGGGAGAGCAAGGGAACTGTAGGTATCGCTCTTAACTCCAATGGCATCTCTATAGTATACTCTAACAGAGTATACTCTCAACAGTATCACTCTTAATAAACCGTTAAGCCTGTCCCAGATTCTCCTTGAAAATCATTCTGAGCCGCCTTCTCTTGCTCTTCAGCCTCTGCTCCTGATGCACCCAGTATTACCTAGCTCTACCCTTTAAAAGCCTCCTTCACTGTGCGGCTCTGCACAGCTTTTCTTATTATCATCCCCAAATCGGGTACACGTTATCGATGAGTCAGTAGGGCCAGCAGGCTGGGTAGCACAAATAAATATATCCCACAGGTGAATAACCAACCCGTTCAAACAAAACCGTGACCAACTACTCCAACCCTAAAGATGTTTTTTACCACCTGGGGAAGGAACTGAATTTGAGTATTTATTGCTGTGACTATGCTCCTCATCTCTCCATTACAGAGACTGAGCGCTCTCTATAACTTATATTTTAAGTGTTCATATGGTTTCTCGCACTTCTGGGTGGAAAACAAGCTGGAGACATTAAAATATTTTGGTGAGAACCTGTAGAAATTTCACTCAAGGCTTGCCTTTGCCAAACAATGCCAGGAAAGGATACTATTGTGACAGCTGAGGAAAATTGGACATCCTCCTTTCTATAATGTTAAAAATGACTACAGACCTGTGCTTACAGGAAACAGATATGGACATCCAAGCTAAGCAAGACAAAGCTACCCTTAAGCAATGGCATAAAAGTTCAATGAGATAATCACATTAGCATTACCGAGCTAGCCATGCATGTGCAGCACAATACAGCTTCTATTTCCTATTTGTCTATATTATGAACCTAAAGTATTCTTTTTTTTTGGTCATGTGTTGACATAAAACTGTTAGATAGAGAAATGGCTGGCTTTCTGTCAAGAGTCTCGTATTTTATTTAGTGTAAGCTTGAATGGCAAGCAGAATTAGTCAGGTTCCCAACTTCACTTCATCTAAGGTTGTTCACCCTAACAGTCCTTTAACAGTGCTGTGAAAGGGAGTCTGATGTCCTTTTCATTGGCCTTGATATACATGTTCAACCTGGGATGCTCAAAAGATCCTAAGAGAATTGAGCACTCAACTCTTGTGCAATTTCAGTGGGATTTTAAGATTTAACCTATTTTAAAGCCTCTCTGAAAAGCCTGGATCCAAGCCATGATGGGCACTGGACCAAAGTCTGCTCTAATCTGACAGTACTCTTCAGGCTTGTGTTGGTGCTTCTGGAACCTGCAGAAAACAAGACGCAAGTCTTCAGCGCTACTGGAAGGCAGGCACTGGTGAATACCAGTTTGTAACAGAATGTCAGGCCGATCTGAAACACCATTCATACTTTAGCAATTTTTGGTGTTTTTGTCTGTGTGTGCAAACGATGACCAGCTGAAGACTGGAAATCCAAAATTTTCTTTGTGCAACATTGCAGTCTGAAGGACTGATGGAAAAGCCACGGAAACATTTGCATTGCTTTCAAGGGCTTTGAAGCAGGCAACAGGAGATTCTGTTGCCATCGCTCCACCAAGCAGTAACCACTGTGGTTTCCAAGTCAGCTCCCCACTGGCAGAAGGAGGGGGAGAAACATGGTGTGTCCTTCATGGAACAGTTTCCCTGATGCTGGGTGCACTAGCTCTTGAACACAGGTGGTCACAAACTGCATGGAGGCAGTCTCCATTTTATGCAGTTTCAGGTAGCAGCTTTGCCTCAAGAGTTCAGCTTGGTTGGACGCCAAGAGCAAACACCCATGCCACTCATCACACCTGCCTCAAAAGGAAGCTGTAATGAAAACAGGCTTTCAACTAAACCTGTGCATTCACTTGGAAATAATGAAAACAAGCACAAAGCAGATGACAAGCCTTCTCAGACTGTGTGTCACTACTCCCTTTAGTCATGCTGTCACCACTGTCCCCTAGAGCACAGTCCATTTGACCACAGCTGTCTGCCACAAGATGTTGTGGCCCCGTGTAGAACAGAGCACTAAAGGCTAGGCCCCACTGAAACAAATTACCCTGAAAATGAAATTAAACATGGAATTATTTTACAAATATTTTCCGATAGCTAAAATTGCTGTGGGAGGCCGTTTTTCCTCCTGCACCTTACAGAACCCCTGCTCTCCTCTCCTACAGCAACTCTCCTGGAAAGCAAGGAAGAAACTCCCTGCTTCATGGTCTTCATGGAGCACCAGCCAGTCTCCATTGTCTTCACACCACAGGAGCAGGTGTGGTCTTCTGCACAGGTTTTCCACGTGAGCTCCTATCTCACTAACTCCCCTGGAAACAGGCTGCAAAATTACTGCCTGACTTTAATATGAATTCCTGCAGCTGCGACCCTCTGCACGTGCCCTCAGCCCAGTCATCGCTGTTCTCCCTTTATCTCTTCCTAGTTTGCAAGAAAAGAGGGGAAGGAAAAGAGACGATTTCTATGGAGCCCTCTGAGTTACTTAATGGTTTTATTGATCATGTTGCTAGGAAAGAAACACTCCTAAGGAACAGTGCTCTGGGTCCCTGAAGTTTCATACCTCTTTTCATACAAGTTTGATAGCCTTGCACGGGGAGTGTGACAATCCTGGAAGGATGGACTACTCCAATAGTATGTTTTAATGAAAACATAAAATTATTAATTTTTTTTAGAGTGCATTTCACAAGCTCAGCTTACATACTGCAGCCCAGCAAATCAATGATTCAAAAGTTTGCCTTGTGTTGACTGCCCAGCTCCCGTGCGCTTCTTAAAAAATACGGTTAGATCCTCACATGACTTGGTTGACAAGGTCTGTGCTGAACTAGTGCTTAAAGAGATTACTTAGTCTACTGCTCTTATCTTTGTCATTCACTGGGTGCACCTGTTCCTTACTCCTTTTTGCCTGCTATGTCTGCAGAATGAAGCTGTCTGAAATACAGCCTTACAACTGCATGGCGTTTGCAATAGCAACATAAGAATGAAAGAAGCAAGTTTTCCTGCTCTGTCTCTGCAGTTCATCATCTTCCATCAGTGCAAGCCCACCAAATCTGAAGTTTAAAATTACTTCAGATAACTTCTTCCTACTGCACAAACCCAAACTATTAAGGCAAACTAGCAATTATTCTTCCACACTAACATCAACATAAAGCAGATTAGAATTAAATGCACAAGAGTGTAGTTCTTCTATGATTATGTACCCTTAATCTTCAGAAGATGGTTAATTACATTTTAAGCAGCATAAGAGCCCTAACATATTTGTATGTTAATAAAAATTCTCACCAGGGGTTTAAATCGAACATGTATTCACAGGTATAACTAATGGCATTTTTCAGCAATGCTGTGAAAAAATATGCCTGTAAGTTAGTAGCTTCACAGAGGAAACTGCTGGGAGTTTTTAATTTACTCCCTAACTATTCTCCTAATCATTCTCTTATCATGCTGGGATGGCTAAATGCATACAGATTATAATGATGGTGTGCACCCACCATAGCAGTGTCAGCAATGACATTTGTCAGTGTTTGAAGTCAGGCTGGTGGAATCGGAGCTCAGCAGCAGAGGGAACGAGAAGAGGAAGAGGGTGATACTGCAGCCCTGAAGTCTCAGAGGAACTGTGTGCTCAGTTAAAGTTTACTCCAGTTCGGAAAGGGATTAGACTCTACCAAACACAGGTCCAAAACACAGGTCTGTGACTCCAAGCTTTTAGGGCTATTTGCTAGCTGTGTCCAATGGATGCTCGGAGAGGCAGAAGGTCCAAAGGGACATCTTTCCTAGGAAATCACCATTAATGAAGACAGCACCTGTCTTTTAGCTCTGCTTTCAACCTCCAGGAAGCTGGAACACTGGAATTTGAAGTGGAAACTGTATTCTTTATCCAGATCTGCTCTTTGGTAACTTTAGCTCGACAGTCCAGGATTTTGGCTAGGCCTACCTAGCCTACTTTGGGGTCAAAACCCTCTTTGCTTCCAACCCAAGGCAGCTCCAGGCAAAGCAGAAGGTACTGGTTTTGAGTGGTACCACTTCTGGTAAAAGAGCTAGCACACTAAACTGTAAGGCACATGTCTGTGCATCCTGGGTTCCCCCACCACCCATGCTACCAGGGAGAGAAAGGGACTAATTTTATTCACTGAATGGCACCAGAACAGAGCAAAGTCAGGGCAATGAGTATCTTGGGGAAAGAGAAGAGTAGGAGCTACTGATGTTTCCCGCAAATGCTGAAGTCGGTGACCACAGGCTTTATCCTTCCCTTGAATATGTTTATTCTGTTTGTTGGCTGACATCATGCCAGTTTCCTCTGCAGGAGCTACCTGAGTTTCAGAGAAAAGAAGTTTTACAACTGAATTTTATTTTTCTCTATTATTTGGTCATTTTTTCCCACAGTGTATTTTCTTCACATCTACCTCCTAATGCAGATATTGTCATTCCGAAATATCCCCAGGGCATAAAAGATAATTTGGAAAAAGAGGAAAGAACTGAACTTTTGAAATATGTTGCCTAATTATTAGTATTCCTCACTCTGAGCCTTATTTGTGGCAAGGATGACTCATTGCCCTTGAACACCCACTGCCTATCTATTTCCTCTAATGTTGCTTTCCTTTTTGATTTTCCAGATACAGATAGCTGCCTGCTTATCTATTCCTGCCCTTAAAATGATGCATAACTACTGCATTTTGTGGATGGAAACATTATGGCCACTGAAATGTCACCACAGCCCCATTTACTCATCTGCTGTTATTTGCTTTCCAGCACACAATATTCAGTACACAGGCATACACAATGCCTAAGTCAGCACCACATTCGTCAGGTTGATATCAGGGCACACAATGCACATTGCCACTAATCAACTGGAACAGTCCTGGCCGGAGAATTTACCGACCCTCCAGTCTCCCTTGAGGCTCTGTACCAATTTTCCCCGGCTGAAACTTGGCAGCTCTGAAAAGGAGCTGAGACGTGGCTACCTGCCAAGGAGGAGGAGTTTCCAAGCCAAGAAGAAGTAGAGGCCCATCATTAGCGTGACCTTCCTTTCTGATGAATACCACGGGAAACTGGTTTCTTCCAAAGCCTACCAGTGCCGCCATTGCGCTCACCGTTCCCTGGGAGGTGTGCATAGTGCTCCATGAGGAACCAGGCTGAGTCATGACTTTGAAGTCCTTTCACTGGGGAGGCATTTTGTGGATACCAACCCTTCAGAATAAGAAAAAGTATCCTGAAAAGCATCCTGACGTCCTGCTACTCAACTGAGTCATGTGAAGCAAATGCCCAGCTGTCCAAACTCATGTCCCAGTGAAATCAAGTGTAACCCGCAGGGATAGTTTACACTTCTTCAGTCCGGGGCTTGAAACCAGAAGGCACCTGTGTATTACCATTTCCTTTGTGCTAGGCCCTCCCTGCAGAAATTGTCCCTATGCAGGAAAGTTTCCACTTCAGTGATGAAAATCATCAGGTGGCCACTGGAGAGACTGCAGCAACAGCAAGACCCCTTACAGTAATGAGGACTATGACAATATTCAGCCAGCTAACGTGACTACCTTGACTGGCAACCAACACTAATGAGGATCATTAAACTTAACCTATGTGGGAATGTTCTGGTCTAATGTAAGGCTGCTTGATCCATCACAGAATCACAGAATCGTTTAGGTTGGAAGGGACCTCTGGAGATCATCTAGTCCAACCTCCCTGCTCAAGCAGGGACCTCTAGAGCATATTGCCCAGCATCACATCCAGACGGGTTTATGAATATCTCCAGGGAAGGAGACTCCACTACCTCTCTGGGCAACCTGTTCCAATGCTCTGTCACCCTCACAGTCAAGAAGTTTTTTCTCAGGTTTAGGTGGAACTTCCTGTGGTTCAGTTTCTGCCCGTTGCCTCTTGTCCTGTTGCTGGGCACCACGGAGAAGAGACTGGCCTCATCCTCTTGACACTCCCCCTTCATCCATATGACTTTTGCCAGGATTCTGTAACTATGACCTGTTTTCTCCCCTCTGGTCCCTCTGCTTAACAACTTTTCAACTTGTTAAAATGCACAGTGTATGACCACTAGACAGCAGTGATGCCCTGCACCCATATGATCCTGCTAGCCCCAGCTATTATGCAGAAATAGGGATCTTAGTGCCAGCCATCAGAGCAAAGGACCAGTAGCAGGTTTCAGAGATGGGTCCTGCAGATGGCAAGATCTGATTAACACAGATCAATTCAGAGCCTTGTAGGACAGCAAAAAAGCCTGATGTGCTGCCCTGTCTCAACCTCTATAAAAAAACATCATGGCTGTAGATCTAGAGCTCTCTCTCATTCTCCGCTTCCTCGGGAGGTTCACCAAAACTCAGATTGGGCATCCATCGAGGCCAAGGGACTGGTCACAGGCAGGCAGGGAACTGTACCCGTAAGGCTGTAGTTCTGGAGGTTGGGAGATTGTCACTACATTCCTGCCTCACTCGTATTACTTCCCCCACATTTACCCTTAGTCACTTTGTGACAAAATACTGGGTTAGACAGAGCTTTGTGGAAAGTTCTGATGTGCTTAATGCCACAGAGTTCTGGGAGAGACGAGAGTGAAAACTCCATTATTAGAGGGTGATGGAAGATGAATTTCTTTGCATGATGAAGCTCTTCTGCCTCACATTTCTGTCTTCTTATTGACTCAACTTCTTTTCAGTCAGCATTCATGATATGTCAAAACTTCTGGCTTTACACTTCTATCAAGATGTTCCTCAGACCAGAGCAGAAAAATGCCGTGTAATGCTGAAGCAGAGCAAAACAGCACGTGCAAAGGTGCAGGGATGATAGCAAACGAACAGCGCCATTCGGAGAGCACTAGAGGTGGTAAGCAGCTAGCTGGGAGGTGAAGGAGTCTGGAATGAAATCCTCAGCCAGCGCAAGATTGGGGCATGGCCCAGCTGCTTCCCTAGAGCCAAGTAGCTGGTTCTCTTTTGTTCCACATGGTTCTGAATTTTTTACCTTTTTCTTTTGATGCCCTTTCGGACAAGCAGCTTTTTCACATGGAAATTCACAATTGCACCGGCCTCGTGTCTGCCACATAAAACAAAGCCAGTCCCTCTCGACATCTGGAGGCAGCTGGCTGCAGAGATCAGTTCCAGCTTCAAACAGTGCTTATGTTTGTTGGGCTTGTCCTCCAACCTCAGTTCACACAATTGTTTTTGACACAATCAGAATCCCACCAGGACAGTAAGTGTGTGAGTTTTACTAGTGCAAGAATAAAGAATGGCTTTGCCAGGTCAGATCAAAGGCTTACCTTCCACCCCATCTTACCTCCAGCAGGATCCAGAGCAGATGGACACAGAGGAAAGAGGATACATGGCAAGCAGGTGGCCATACTTCCTCACAGCACTTTTCAGCATCTAGTATTTGAGGTCAAATACTTCACAGATGAGATATATGTTCTTTTCTTGCAGTAGAAGGGAAGGCATGGGAGGTCACTGATCCAAGAAGTGAGAGTGCAAATTTCTGGGACTATGTGCGTTCAGAAACACCGTTCAGAAAACTTCTGTCTTAAATCAGTAGCTACTGCCCCAGAGTCAGGTCAGAGCCACGTTGGGCACATTACTATCTATGATGAAAGATGAAAGAGCAGGTTTTCATCCTTTCAGCCAAGAATCAAAAGGGTGGAAATATTCACAAACATAGAAGGGATTTTCACACTGTCACATAACATGCCAACCTGCCTACTGCCCCCATTGCTTCAGTGCTCCAAGCTCTTATTCATGCTGGTGGGCAGTGGGGGAGGCTGAAGGCACCAACAGGAAACCTGATTCAGCTTTTCCTCAGCACAGCGTGGGTGCTTTCAACGACCGCTGAGATAACAGGCAGGCAGGAACATGGCTGGAAAGAGCATAGGCCACGGACTGAGAGTGCTTCAGCTGGCTCTTGCACCTGATCGTCAACTCGTTTTTTAGGAACTGAATCTGTATCTCCTGATGACAGATCACTTACCTTTGGGAGCATCCCTGTAATGAGTCTTTGTGCATATGTGTAGAGGACTGGGAAAAAAATGGTGTAAATATAAGATTTTTTGCAGAACCTTGCAAATTGGATATTAATTTTACTAATCTTAAGGTTGGATTCTGGACTGCAGGTGGTCACCATGGCATGCCACCTATTTGTCCACATTAGTTTCAAGAAGATATGATGGGGGGATTTTCAGTTATGCAAAAACTTTATCTGAGTGTAAGTTGTGATCCTCTGCTCACACAAGGAAAAGATTTGCTTGAGACACCTATGGGGCAGGAGGTTTTACATTTCCTGTTTGAATACCCCCACCCCAATCTAGCAATAACCCCCTACTCTTGGGGGTTATTACATCCTCACATTCCATTTATGACCCTTTGACTGAGATGAAGCCAAAAGCTATTACCTGGAAATTCTTCCTATGAAATTACAGAGAATCAGGAAATATGGGTTCACATCCAGACTTGGCCAGATATTTGTCATGACCTCTGAGCAGGTCACTTAATCTTACATCAGTACCTCAAGTGATGAGTACCTCATTGGTATTGTAGTAATCTTTAATAAAAGCTTCAAATACAGATTATAGGAATAAACTGCTGCAGAAACAGAATAATTCATCTGGATGATCCTTTCGTTCCAGGAACCCATGTTTATTATTGCCATTTTCACATCTGTTCATCACTTGGAACAAATTTCTTTTCTTCCTGAGTGTCCCTTCATAAGATCAAGAATCTATTTTCCCCTGCCATGCTCCCCGACATGATTATTTTTAAATCTAAATACATGAGCAATTTGTATTTCTAAAGGTTATGACATACTGTATAAATAAAATCAGGCTAGTAGGAAAGAACTAAGTCTATTTCATTCAGTACATCTCTTTTCACCTTACAACCCTCCTGCTGGAGTGCGGGTGAGGAGTTTGAAGCTTACTGACAACAGGAAGGCCAAGGTCACAGACCTGAGTAGTGACACTCGATGTTCATTATGAGACTTCTTATGGGAGCCTAAATTTCAGAAGTTTTATTCAATATTATCTGAAAATGAGGTCCCATAAGGCATTTCCTATGAGCATTCCAAAATCACAAATCACTTTCTGCAAGTCTTGACTTCTGTGCTTACACTGGAGATATAGCACCATGTGAGAAAGGAATAGAGAAACAGTTCAACAGTTCCATTATCCCCTTTTTTTTCTGTCTTTGAGTTTCCCTCTGTTATATATGAAGCAGCTCCATTCTCCTTACAGACTCCTTCCCAAGATCTTGCAAAAGTAGAAGAACTTTTAAAATTGGAGGTGGTTCTCCAGAGTAGTAGTTCAGCAACAATTCAGCCTACAGAAGTTCCCAAGTCTGTAATGTATTGATTTAGCTAACAGGTTGTACTCACTAGATAACAGTTTCCTATCTTATTACCCTGTATTTTCATTATACCCAACCTGTCTGGTAGAAGAAATATCAATCTTTGGCAGCTTACAATTGCTAACGGTAGGTGTTAAGCATCTCTAAAGTCGCCTTTACCTAATTTTGTAGTCTCTCAAAGTTTCCTGATTTGAAGGGTTGGCAGAGTGTTAGAAAGATTTACTTTTCTTCCCAAGAAAAACAAAGCAAAGAAAATATTTTGATCGTCACTTGTGTCTCCAAAATAGAGACATACAGTTCTGCATTTTTAGTGTTTGAACAAAATCCTCAGCTGCACTTCCCATCCAGCCTGCAGAAAGAATTCATGAGCTTTTTATCACGTCATCTCTCCCTCTTCATAGCAATAAATGCAGACGATGTGTGGTTGCCTGGAAGAAGGAATAACAAAAAGCATCAATGCACTTTATGATGCTTGGCATGGAAGACAGGCTAGATCTTACTATGTTTTTAAGATGGACTTGATTGCTGACACTTGTGGCTGAGAAACCACTCTCAAAGTCAGAGCTGCTAAAATTGGACCTGTAAAGAGGAATGTGTGAGGAGAGTGGGAATAATGCAAAGCAAATGTTGGTTACATTTGAATTTGTGAAACAACTTTGTTTCAGCAATAATCACTAGCATTTTGTTCCAGCTTTTGGAGAATATTGAGTGATTAGACAGATAAAAGGCTTGTAGACAGTGCCTGTCTAAATTGCGAAGGAAAAAAATATATAGGTATTGAATTCAAAATTCACATACGTGCCACGTTACCGACATGCACATCAAAAACGCTCTTTCTGAGATGCTTGTCCCATGATAGAGACAGGAACCAGAAAAAAATCCTCATGACTCAGCTGACCAGTCACACCAAAACAAATGCTGAATGCTTGCAGTCTGTTTAGAGAGAATAACATTTAAACACATTTTTAACCAAGAGAAGGAAACATGCCCTTGGTTGCTTAGTCAGTTGCCACAAACTAGTAACTTAGTTCATTTTATCTACTTGGATGTGGCTTATCTGATGAAGGAGTTAATGACACAATATTGGGCTTGTGTTTAGGGACCACTTGTTCCATATGGTTAATGTAAGCATTAATAAGGAGCTCTGCTCAGGCCAGGAAAAATGCAGGGCCCATAAGTCCCACGAGAAAGAAAATTTACAAGTTTTCCATCAAGCTGATGGAGAAGTGGTTGCTTATCTGGTTTTGGATGAAATCAATAGTTATTTCTTCTTTATTATGGGCAATAGCACTATTGCACAAGAAATAGGCCATACCAGCCTAATACCATCTTCCTGATGGACCTACCTACCTGGGTTGGCCCAGTCTGTCTGAAGAAAATCCTACATATTCTGCTACCTTTAGACAGACGACATTGCTGGAGCTGAGGCTTTGCACTCATGAAGGGTCTGGCTCTACTGTTGCTAACATCTTACACTGAGAGAAGACTCACTGTTTTTCCTGTTATTGCTATAGCGTACATGACTAAGGAAGCTGGAAATGGACCTGCACAGAGGCCCTGTGTTCATATGTAGTCACTGTCTTCTCACCAGAGCCAAAATTTCTTGATAGCACCTCCTCTGGCCTCTGGCTGTACTCCTCCCCCTTTCCCCCCCCCCCCCCCGACTAGCAACCACATGAAGTTCTTTAACATCTCTAGTGTGCCAAAAGAAAGGAAATAGATTTCTTTGCCGTATCCTCCATTTCTTGAGCTGTGTGAAGACTGAGTGACCATTCTGCTCCTTCTACCATTATTTCAAGCCCGAGGACCACATGAGTCTAGACACATTAACACTTCTGATGTAGAACTTACAGACTATATCAATTAATTGGCAGGTTTCAGTTTACATAACCCAGGAGGTAAGAGATATCTTCTCCTAGGCTGTAGCACTGACAAGCTTGAAGAGCTGGCAGAGACTTCTCCCCCAGGAGACTGGCTAGTGTGTGTTATCCCTGTCCCTCTTTGCAGGACTGAGCCTCAATTTCTCATCTCACTTCTTTCTGAGATACCCTATTTTTATGGAATCAGTAGGATCTTAGTGGGGATTTTGATGTAGCACATACTTTTTCTAAAAATAAAGATATTATCTCAAAGCAGGGTCAAACAGATGCCCTCTGCAAGCCAGAGCAAATGCTCAGCCCTTACACAATACACTTGTTCCCTCACCATCATCTCAGTCCTAAACCAGCCACTGGGAGCCTCTACATCTGCTTCCTTTCCTTCTGAAGCAACCAAAGAGGAAAAGGATCCACAACTTGATCACCTTTCCATCCAGCAGCACAGGAATACCAGCTCTGGCTGACAGCTGGTGTGAGCCAGAAGCTCCCACTGCAAACATAACAGCTTTCGTTAGGAAGAAAACTAGGTGTCTTGCACCAAGAAAAGCCCTCAGCCTTGAGCTGGCTAAACTGGCCTGATATTATGAGATAGGCTCTGTAATGTGATTCCAGATCTTCTCTCCCATCCCTTTACCTAGCCATCTTGTTTAACTAAAAATCTTGCAGGCCAGTATATTCCCAGGTACGAGTAAAGAAGTCTGAACTGTGCTTTATCTTTTTCTGCTGACAAACGCCCCAGTATGAATTTTCCAACCAGTTATTCCAAGCTGTGGTGGCATTAATCAAACTAATGATATCTGGTTACCTGGAGGAAAATCAATATTATATGGCAAAAAATAGAAACCTACAATTAACAGTGTACTGGTTCCTCTGCCCAGTTTGGACATAATATAAATGACTTCTCTTTTCTGGGGGGGGGAGGGTGGGGGTCAACTCTCTGGAGGGGAACGTGGTATAATAAGGATTATTGGAACCCTGCAGCTGTTCAAGGATAAGATAGCTTAGCTGTTGGCTTTACTACGTTACGCACGCACACTTACTATGGCCACGGATGCCAGTGACAGCCTGGAGCCTCTGTTCTGCCCAAATACTTCATATAAAATGTTTGTACTGAAGTAACAACTCCTAGAATAAAGCCCTGAAGAAAAAAGATTGCAAATCTAAATGAAACTACAATGACCTGTGATTTGGGGGACACCGAATCAGCTATATCAGGAGAGTGAACATCCATCACCTCAGTCTGTTCAGTTCCTTTAGAAAAGAAAAAGAAAGCATGGCCCTTTTCTCCAAACAATGCTATGGTCAGGAACTAATTTATCTTAAATCTATCTGCAGTACTCACTGGTGGGTTTTATGATCATGGCTCTTCAACCGCCTGAGAGCAATAAGAATAATTCAGTGACAAAAACCTCTTTTCACGTCCATTAGGGCTCTGTGCTCTGAGCCCAATGCTGAAGTGTTGTTTGATACGAGAAGCGATTTCCCAGTCCTTGCCCAGCTTTTCCAGCAAGGGCACTGTTCACCAGCCAGGGAAGTAAGAAAGTCACTAAAACCTTGCAGCTGAGAGCAAGATTCTGGGTAAATGGACCGTGAATATCTCAGCTGTTCTTAATCAGACATTTTGATCCGGGTTGCAGAATAAGGGAAGCTCATGGTGGAATTATGAGCTCTGCAGTGACTTCAGTGACAAACATGGCGGGGGGCAGGCACAAACCAGACTCCTGTCCCTTTCTTAGTATCTAATTTTACTGGTACCTCAGAAACAAGAGGGTAGCACGAGGTCCTTCTTCTCTGCATTGATGTCTTTCATATAGGTTTGTCTGCTCCAGGGTCCCTGTCCAGACTCTCCCACTCAAAGGGACACCTTTCTATTCAAGTTAACCGGACCCACCTGGTGCTGTGATTTGGGAGAGCTCATGCTAACTCAACGTGAAGGTGGTTGTTGGGACTCGGTGTGGGAGGCTCTGCATGCTCAGAGCAAGTGGAAAAACCCACCCCACAGCAGCACATGTTCGGTGTCAGAAAAAACCTTTACCTTTCCCCTTAGAGCTAGGAAAAGCCTTTGGTGAGAAGCAGGTGGCAGCTGGAGGAAGCACCTCCATGAACACATGAATTAGAGGAGTCAAGCAGGCCACATCCAGACCCATACCATGGCATGCCATGGGGAGACGTGGGAAGGCAGGGGAGAAGGGACCACCTGCAGACTTCATTAGGAGGCAGCTCTGTTTCCCCATCTGACATCCTCTGTCTCCCCAGTCATGTGGTTAGCATTTATCTCTTTTTGATGTGGAAATGTTGCTTTAAAAGTCGTCAGCAGGGCCAAATATAGCAGCTGTGACATCATTGCCAGCATGCTTCTCCCACCTGCAACTTGACAACTTTTGACAAAGTGGGAAATCCTGAGGGGACTCGAGTGGCTTTGGCAGGTTTATTTTTCTCAGGCATGCAAATAGTTTCAATATACAGCAGGAGAAGGTATCAGGGAAGAGGAAGCAGGAAAAAGAGCTGGAAAATGGTAAGTTAATTAGAAGGAGATAGGATCAATTACTGCAACATTTAAGCATGCTCTGGCTCCTCTGGGACATTTTACTATCAGCTTTGGGCCAAATGCCCAACAGACAGGAACTAGCGTAGCTCTCTCTGAGACCATGGAGCCACATGAAACTCCCCCTGCTGAGGACCTGGCTTGCCTGCGTTATGCAGCCCTGTTGGTCTCTCAGCACACCACTTCCGAAGCATAACCTGAGCACTTACAGACAACCTCGAACTTCTTAAGATAGATTTATTGTTTGCTATAAGATTCTTTGGTTTTACTGAAATCTCCATTAGAACTTGACATAGAAAGGCCATGAGATAAAAAACCCAAACAGAAACAAGGACAAAGCTTTCCTGCTGCCGAGTCCAAATCCACACTAATGGAATCTAAGCAGATAAATAAGAGACAGAGAAGGGCGCATGACTCAGGATATAGCTGCACTGCAGTCAGAAGCTGTGATTGAAGCACAAATATTCCCAATAGCTGCCTTCTGGCTATGCCAAAATGCAATGAAGGTGCATTAATGACCCCTGAGTACCTCCAGGACCACAGGTAGCTACCTCACTTTGCAATCCAGGCTATCCTCTCCCTGTTACTTAGTCCCTGACCTAAAACCGATATGGAGAGGTTTACACACACTGTAACCTTTCTGCCGTGTGCAGGAGCCTCAGGTGACTATGACTAACTTCAGATGATATAAGCCTCAGAAGGAGGTCCCACAATCTTGCTTTTGCAGTTAGGCTTTCCGTCCTGCCCCATTGAGAGCACTCAGCTGGATTAGTTTTGAAAGATATGTTTTAGTTTGGTTAGTTGCAAATGATTGCAGCCAAACCAGCTCCCTAGTCCACCCACCTGCCCCATTACACACTAGTACTGGCATAAAGTAAGGCAAGTCTTGGGACAGGAGGGAACAAGGAACCTACTCCTTTCTACACCAGTGTGGACTGGCAAATGGCAGATAGAAAATTTGCAGCCAAAGACACCTGGAGATGGGAACCTAGTAGATCCAGATACACTTCTAACCAAGCGCTGAACTTCTTGTATGATCTTGTGCATCTATTCCCACTTCTCTTACACTGTGAAGGTTTCTAGTGTGATATAGTGAAAAGGATGACCAGAGCAACTAAAGGAAGAGAAGAAAGAAAGTGAAAAGTGAAAATAAAGCCCGGGGGAAAGAACTCCTAATGCAAACAGTGGCCTGGCAAACCCAAGCTAAAAGTCCATTTTAAGGTGATTTGGAACAAAAAGTCTTATTTTGAAACTTTGACCTGAAATAAAAATGTTTATTTTTAGAGATCTTTTCAAAACAATAAAGATAACATCCCCCACCATTTATATCAGCTTTCTTAGAAAAAAATAGCACTGAGTGAGGGATTTTCAACATGTCTCCGTGCTTGCAAGAGTAAGTTGGGACTGTGTTTTAGAAGCCAGTAATACCAGTGCTCCCTGCTTGATGCTGACTGTGCCAACACAGCCAAGGTCGTCCAAGCTCTACTTTCCCCATCTCCCAGCTCTGGAACCATATCTTCCCATAGCCACAGTATGTGCCTTCTCACAGCTTTTTCCTCCTCAATGGGGCAGGAGAGGAAAGAAGCAATTACAGCTATCTCTTGGTAGACATCCATGAAACAGCCCAGAGCCTTTAGCAAGCGAGGGAAGCTACAGGCTGCTCAGGACATACTTTGAGTCTCCTTTAAGCTCTTGGTTCTCTGCACCAGAGCACAGTCTCTTTGATTCAAAGTTTCCCTCACCCTGTCAGCCACAAAATCATTCTGTAGGGATGGCAGAATTGCAGATGATCTCATGGACATTTTTAAACTCTGTATTTGCACTTTTAAATAGCCTAAGGAGCATTTCCTCCTCTTCATTTTCTACCTCTGAGCTTCAGCTGCTTGAATGAGAGGTAAAACTGCAAACATTCACAATCCAGCTGTGAGCAACTCTCTCTGCCCGTTTGTTGTCACTGTCAGCTAAGGAGACGGATGTTGTGTGGCATCCTTGGCCATTAGCAAGACCTTGCCAAGGAGATTTCTCATGGAGAAACAACAAATTCAGCTGTCACTTTCCCCCAGCATCTGCAGTGAGAGCTCTGGTTTAGAAGGGATGTTTTAGACTAGAGGTACCCAGCCAACTGGCCAGCAGCTGTCCCTGGGGCTTGAAGGCATAAAATGAAAAGGGAGGTACCAGAGGTCCCTGCACTGTCTCTGATTTGGGAATTCTTTCAGCAGATGATCTCCTGTGCAAGGAAAGGGTCTTCCCTTCACCATGAACCAGTAACACCCTTCAATCAAAAGTGCACATTTTGAAAATTCACACAGTGTCTCTGGTGGGTGAAACTCAGTTGTGTCCTCAGCCATCCTAAGGGGTAAAATATACATCAAAGATATATTACACTACCCCAGGAAAAAGGAAGAAAATGGAGCTGCCCTGATAGACATTGTAATAAGTGTGCCTGGCATGCATAATTGCACTGCGGAGACAGTCCTTGAGTTCCTCTTTGCCTTTTGCTGCTTATCATTAACTTGAAGGAGAAATGCTCTAAGTGGTGCAGGGAGTCAGGGACAGTTACTGCAACAGTCATCAGCTCCAAATCAATAATGGATACCATCCAGAGATCCTTCAGGATAAGAGGCATTTCACTTTCAGAAGACCAATCCTTGAAGTGAAGAAGCTGGAATTGTTAAAAACACAATGAAATAGCTGAGTAGGGTAAAAGTGTTAAGGAAGGAGTGTTCATCAAAAAGTTATGTGCCGTTTGATTAAAAAAACCAGCCAGCTTCTTAGCTGTTTTAAATCATCATAGGCCACTGAGACTGTTGAGTCAAACTTGCACATTAACATCAGGCCTATGCAAAACATTTGCAGCCAAAAAAGGTCTACTCTACTCCAAGTTCAAGGCCCACTTCAGCAAGTGAATCTTCAGTGATACCACAGTAGACAGCCCCAGTGCTTACCCACAAGAACACGCACACAAACACATACACCCTTGACACCCGAAAACATTCTAAGAAAGAACCTTTTCCCCTTTCACTAAGGTATTTTTGAGCCGCAGCAGGTCCTGACCTTGGGTCTGCACCTTGGGGCTGCGTAGAGTGAAGCTGGCACAGGGGCAGAGCTGACCGGCCGGGAAGGGTGAACAGCCAGGACTTACTGTGCCAGTTTAAGCTGTGCTGCTCCTCAAAGGGAGAGCCCAGCTTGCCATCTCGCACCATACAGTCCCTAGCAATGTCACCAGTAATTCCTTCTAAAAACTCAGCAATCTGTAGTTAAGTTATACCATAGCTGTTATATGCACATATAGGCTTGAGTTAAGCTGTCAGCTGAATTCAGTCATGTGCCAGTTAATTGCAAAGTGTGGAATATAGACACACACGCACACATCAGGACAACTGATTCAGAAGTCATTGATTACCCTTTGTATTTAGCTCTGATGATGATGTCGAAGTTTTGTATTATGTCACTAGGAATTACCGCACGCTCGCTCTCAACACCACCATGGCATGAACAGACCTTCTGTAAAATGGGATAATACTGTCTCCTTTGAATAAGAGAAAAACTTGACCACACTTAGCATGCCTGGATCATCTGCTCCTGCTCTCAGAACCTATGGAGAAATTACTGTATACAAACACTTCCAATAACTGCTTTTGTAGATTCAGTAAACAGAGTGGTTAAAAATTATACCCTGGGTGAGTATCCAACCGTGTAACCTTTTAAAGGTGGAAATAAGTTCTGAATTGTCTCAGTAAAAACAGCTTTTAACTAACAGGATGGAGTCTAATGAGAGATCAATGTCTATTGTGGGAGAATTATCCCCCTCTCCAGGAAGCTGAAAGAGACATTTGCCACAATGGGGAGTGCTGAGATGTGAAAAAGCGTCCAGGATAAAGAAACAGACTTGATTTTAGGTTAGCAGAGCCATGAGAGCAAAGCACGGTCACACTGTGCTCCAAGAGGATTCTGCCTCCAAGACCAAACCTACTTAGCATTTTGGTTTTAACATTCAGCCATCCTCCAGGATCTTTAATTAAATGCACAGCACATACTGGCGTACAAGCTAATAAAACACAATGAAACCCAAATAAAAATCACTTTTTCAATATCCTCCCTTGGCAAGCCAGAGCAAGAGTGGTCAGGTCCCTGTGAGATGTGCCCTGAAGGTAAAGAGCCCCTGAATATGGCAGAGCAGCCACGAGGAGAAGAGAAGGAGAACTCCAGAGCTGAGGACGTTATAACCCCGCTGCAGCACTACAAGCTCCAGATATGTAAAGCTAGATGTTAGTTTGCAAAAAAGGCTGCCTTTTCTAATCCTATTCATTAAAGCAAGACAGGCGGGATTTGGGAGGCCAGAGTCTAATCACAGAGGCTTTATAAATGAAAGAATTAAAGCTTTGTGAGTGGAAAGTGTATAAGCGCACCATGTCTTGTATCAACATTTGGAAAGGATTCTGTGAAGAATCAGTTGCCAACTAGGAAGGCAGCTGTAAATTACAACCAATGGCCAAACTGCAGAACTGATCTAATGCGATGAAAAGATGCTATTGACTTTACTGGACATTGAGTGAGGTCACCAACTCCCCTGATGAGTTATTCTGGAAAACTCTTCAGATTATGAAGTAGTTTCATCTTCCTGCGTGTCTAGAAAGGAATAAGCAACACCTTTGTCACATTCGGCTAGCCAGCCGAAGAACAGGAAAGATACCTGTGGAATAAACATCCTGAAATGAACTCACTGCTGCTGGGAGGATCAAGGCATTGCCTGTTCTCACGTATGCAGAGGGTGGATGATAGAGAAACATGTGCTCCTCTTCAAGCCTTCTTAGATATGTTAATATTCAGAGAAGCAGACACCAACACTTTGCCAATGGGCTGGGAATAAATTCTGAACATGGTGATCCATTCAGTGCACATTGCAGCAATATAAAGGCAAAAGATTAAAATTACTCTACAACATTAGGCCTGCCTTCTTCAAAACTGGCTTCTTTGCACCATCTCGGCTTATAGACTCATCAGGGCAGCAAGGTTAATTGTCTTAATAATCAGTTTCAATGGACTCAGGAAGCTTGATTCCACTTTAAACAGAAAAACATGTTTTATAAATAAGAGTGGAACAAGGAGATGGACTCCATGGCTTCTTAAAGTGTCTTCCAAATCTGTCTTCAGAGATTAGTGATCTCTCTTTGGCCAGCCAGACTGTCAGCTTTGCAACATTTAGTCATTTGGCCTCATACTTTCAAAAATACTCATGGGTTCAGGGGATCAGAGCATATGAAACTTGCTGCCTTCAGACGTGCTACGGAGGAAGCAGAGCCTGATCCAAGGTGTAATCAAGGCAATGGGGTTTAACCAACTGCAATGGGATTATGAGCTGAATCTTCTCTCCTCACTTGGTTTGCAGGATGCCATTAGCTCTCTAGTAATGGGGAAAAGGCTTTGTCTATGATATTCCTTTTGAGGAAGCTGCAGTGGGAGGGTGCTGTGGCTGTTAAGAGTGGAAAGGCTTATTGGCAGCTAATGCTCTCCTTGTGGGGTCATCTTTGTATTCTGATTATCTGGCTAAGTGCTTACATGACTCTCAGCACAGTAGTAGCCCAGGCATTTCTAACTGGGTGAGTGATAAAGGAATCCATCACCATTACCTGTATTACGTGTTCATTTCCCTAAGTAGTTCTGCTCTATGAAGTGTTGATAATGCTGCACTCACTTCCCTAACACATTTATTTCCCACTCCCTGCATTGAGTGTATATTCAATTATGTTGGAAGAAAATCTCATTCTGATACTGGAAACCTCCCTATGCACAGGTCCTCTACTGCTGACCTTTTTCAAAGTCACAGAGACAGTCTGTGTCCTTTAGGGATTTCTCCTCATCTGGAATTAATATTTTTCTTTGCAGGACAGTCACATCTCTGTGCAACTCATCACATATTTCCTGAAAAAGACAGTCTTTCCAGGCTTGGAGCCCCATCCTCAGTTTGGGGCACTCTCCGTCTTTGTAGTTATACACACATGAGAATTTTTTGATCTCAGAGCTGGCCCTGCTTTGAGAAGAAGTTGGACAATAGACCTCCTGAGGTCTCTTCCAACATGAATTGTTGTCTAATTCTGTGATTCCACGATTTACCTGGAAAAGGCTAACTGTTACATGGTCCTAAACGGGAAACAATCTTGATCTTAACTCCCATATCCTGTGTCACGGTACTCTCCATAGATCCCTTTTGCTCCTTACGAGGACCCTGTTGAGAGCTAGCTCTGATATGGTGCGAACCAACAACAGCCTGCAAACCACTCTGATTCATGAGTAAGGGCGTGTGCTCAAATGAATAAGATTGGCGATGAAGTAGAATTAGTAAACTCAGCTAGAGCACAGCACTGTATCGCTTTCCTGACCTGCGCTGCCTTTCTGCACAGCACGAGATGTGTGCCACCTCCCCCAGAGCAAATCTGAGGCTCTTTAGGACGGTGTCACACGCAAGGTGCGGATGTGCCCCAAGCACCAGGTGATGGCTGAGAGCGCGGTGCCTAATGACTGGGCAAGATGCTGGGCCAAGGTGATTTCCCCAAGACAATAGTGGGGAATCGGGAATTGGCTGCAGACCCCCGGGAATAAGGCCCTGGTCACACTGCTCCTGAGCGACCCTGAAGGACAAGAAACAGTCTGGGTGCTCAAGTACAAGCCGAGGCTGGAATAGCCCGTGGTTTCTGTGACAAATAGAAGCGCCTTGCACCTTCCCTCCTGCCTCTGTGCATTCACACACATGCTATTTATAGCACCATTTCTTTCCTAGCCCTATGCACAAAACAGAAACATCAGATTTTAATGCTGTCCATAGGAGGCTTAGCATCCTATTTTGGAATTACTCCTACGTTACCATCTTATACTGAAACCTTTGGCAACTGATTTGACATGGCTAAGCTTCCTATGTCCTGACAAGGTCCTGCCTGGGACTCCAGGAAGAATCTACACTGTTAGTTTGCCCACCCACACGGTGGACTGGAGTCACCTTGTTCCCCCAGAGTCACCTCATACCTTCTTTGCATGAGGTACAGGTAACTGTTTTCAGCTGAGTTCCTGAGGGGCTTCCCATACAAATCACTGTGGAGACATTATTTTGGCACCACAAAATTTTATACTTTTCACCTGGAGGTTTCTCTGTAAGATTTAATCCAGAAACTACAGAGTAATACAGAAGATCAAAATCTGATATTCCTCGCAGAATGAGAAAACAGAAAGAAAAATGCAATAAAATCATAATTTAGCCTCCTGTAAACAACTTTGTAGATAAATACAATGAGAGATGTGTCCTGCATGTGAATGTTGTCAGGCAGACCTTTATAGATCTTAAGCCTATATTGATCTGTACATCCATAAAAGCTCTTATTAGTCAGGCGTAAGAGAACAGGCTCAGTATGCATGACCACACATGCCAATGTCAATGTAGCTATAAAGCTGTACCCTCAGAAAAATAAATTGTAAGTCAGATTTTAGTTCAAAAGAATGGAAATCTGTGACATTAAGAATTAAAAAATCAAAGTCTTCTGACCCAGATTAACTTTCTTTGCTCAGTCATCCCTACGTAACATACTCTAAATCAACTCCTGGAGATGTCCTTTTGCATGTTTTTCATGATTAATTGAATTAGCAATTGATTTGTATAATATGACTCACTTAGAAACAAAGACACACCAAAGTGATAACATGCACACAATTCAGGTAACAACAAATCGCAAGTCCTACAGTTAATCTCACCCCAACCCTCCTGAGCAATGCAGATTTGCTATTTATCATCCAGAGCATAGACTGTCAGGGAAAGATAAGAGTGCCTGAGCATGCTCTGGGGGTGTGCATATTAAACAAATATGCACACACATGCACTATAAACACACAAAAACATTTAGGCATTGCAATGTTAATTCTTTTTATAGCTGACTTACAGATGCTCTGCAGATTAGCAGTGTTCACAGCCATGATTTAGGCCCAGTAGTTCCAGTACAGACCTCGAAGAAAAGGCTAAAAATGGGTTCCCTTGAAGAAGGAATGGGATACAGGAAGGTTTCTAAATTATTTAAGGTTAGGCGTGGGTGCTTTAGTGATTCCTGCCCTAGTGTTAGGGTAGGGTATCGTATATTCTGGACTTAGGTTACATTTTGGGCCCTACTAGCTACACTTAGGGTCAAGACCCATAGTTTTCTGTTAGGACAGACCTGGAATAGAGGATGAGATGGGCTAGAGACCATGTTGGGGCATAGGGGGTCCCACGGAGTCAGATCAGCTTGGGTCAAGGCTGGGACAAACAGAGGGGGATGAAGCAGAGTGAGGAGTGAGAGGAGTCCACACACCTCCTGTGCTTGTAGTTGATGATAAATCTGCAGAGCTCCCAGACCAGCGTCGGGGGCTGTACTGCCCTTGCTCTTCAGGCCATGAATATGGATTTGGCTTATAGGGTAAAGCTGAAAATTTGATTGTTCCCTGAACTAAGATTTACGTATCCCTGAATCAGAGGCTGGGACTAGTTTTTAACACAAATGACTGAGCTTTGCTGATTACCCAAAAGCCCAGCACCACTTACGTGGCTGGGTGACTTATAGCAGGGTGCATGGTGGAGTTACTCCCTTTCCGCATCAATGGCAGCCCATAATACTGAACTGTGTGATCCAGTTGATGTCCCTGTGCCTTGGGGGTTGCAATTTACCTGGAAGCCACATAACACCATGATTTTAACCCACCGCGGTAAGGCTGCCCCAGTTTTTATTTGCACCCCCAGCTGGGTCCCAAGAAACAGTGCATTACCATGCATTATGTGATGGTGCATTGTTTTCTTCTCTCAGCCGTGGTTAGGAAACCTGCTGCAGAGGCAGGCTTGTACAAACGTGGTGTTTTGCAGAGGGCCGGCATGGTCGGGGCCAGGAGGTGGGTGCAGAGAGGGAGCAGGGTCTGTCAGTCAGAGCAGGGGAGCCAGACTCAGTGATCTGCAGGGACGTGGTCAAAAGTGGATGAATCCAGTTTGTAGCTCCCAGACCAGATGTTCAGCAGCGCACAGCAGGCCACTTTAGCCAAAACTTCCAGCAGGCCCTGCACACTCACAGCCCCCTTCCTAGGATGACCCTGGTCTTCCTGTCTACATGAACACTTACAAGGTGCTAAAAGCTTTTGCAGGAGCCCAGGAGCTGCTGGAAAGGAGGGTGGTTAACAGCAGTGGGAAGAGATGACCTTTTCTCACCCCAATTATTTTGATATTTAAACGGGGATCCAGAAATAAGAGTTCATCATTTCCTTTGCTGGAGATCACTGTGCAGTGAGAAATGGGCAATACTGTGAATTATTATAAACTGGCACCGGATTGAGACTCCTCTTTTCTTTCCCTTTTTCTTTTTCTTTGCCAAGGAGCATCCCCATTCGTGCAGTGAAGCGGCAGCTTTTCATGAGAAAATAACATTTTTATGCCTGTCAAAATTTCCTTTCATTTATGCCAAGAAGTCACGACTGATGCCATGTCTCCTTTTCTCCAGGGTATGAATCTCTCTCGCAGCACCAGTTAGGTGGAGGAGAGAGTGAACTTCATCTTTCCTGTCAGCTTGGCTAGACGCAACTGGGAAGGGGAGTGTACAATAAGGATCACATTTTCTTCTCCCACCGTAGTTTAACCCTGCAAAATCTGACACACAATAACGCTTGAATGGGTATTGTTTAATCCCAGGCAAAGCTGCGGCCATTTCCAGGGGACCTGGGAGTGGTTTCCCCTTACCTCCCAGTGAAGGAAAGCAGTTCTGACTTGTTAAAAATAGTATTCCTGTGTGTAAGAAGAAGGGGGCTTATTCCTACTTGCCCATGAAATGTTTTCAAACCCTCTGAAAAACTACCCCTCCCCCAATTTCTGCAGCCGATTCACTGAAGCAGGAATTCAGTTTTTAGGAGGTTCATGGGCAGGCAGCGCTACACTGACGTAAAGACCTCGGGATTTGGCTCGCTGGTCATTAATCTGCATAAACATGCAGCAGCTATGTGGTCATTACCATAGCAATTCCCCCCTTTCATGATTTCTCTGCTATACGTACACACGCCAGGGAAAGAGAATCATTTTGTTCTCTCCAACTGCATGATTACATTAAAGCGGCGTCCCTGCTGGCCCCCGATCCTGCTCTGAATAGAGCTGCTCAGGAAAGTTGTGTAGTGCCTTGTTTTGTTAGAAAATGCTGATTCGTGGAAAAGAAAACTGGTTTTGTGGGAAATGGTCAGTTTTGATGCATTTATCAACTTTATTATTCTCCTTTTTCTCTTTAAAGAGAGTGGGCTTGAAACTGAATTAGCCTGGCGCTTTTCCTGCTTAGAAAATTAATTACATTGGTGACAGTAAAGTTATTTTGAAACTGAAGATGCTTTGAATCAAAACGAAATATTTCTGAGATTTCAACCGACTTTTTTGGATTTTTGTTTCTCAGACGTGTTTTGCATTTGATGGTTTTACTCTCTTCAGGTCTAGAATCTTTTTAAATCTAAAAAAATATTTGCAGGGTGGGAATATCATCTCCTTCTCAGCAAGACCCCTCGGTGGATGTTTCAGTCCACATGACAAATGTTACAAAGCACATCACTGTTCTCATCTGCTCCTAGGGACCGGGTCCTGGCTCCTTTCTCTCTTTGTAAGACAAGTCATCTACACTGAGAAGCACATTTTACTCTTTATGTTCAGGAGAAAAAAAATAGGTTTGATTAATCTCTCAGCATTATTTTTATTTATTTTTGGTCTATTGAACAAGGAGTGGAGCTTAAATCCACTGCTGTGATCTGGTGCCAGCTACCATTAGCAGTACGGCGGAAGCTGTGGTAAAGTTCACCAGTCACCGGGAAGACACCATAGCTGCTGTTATTATTTTGGCAGGTATGGTCTGGGTAGAAAGAATAACCCAGATTTAGGATTAACCTCCTCAAAAGAAGTAGTAAAATGACATCTGTGCATCTTCAGGCTAAGGATTAACAGAATATCAGTAGCTGACACATCCTAACTCTGGGCCAAATTCATTTCCCAGGTACCAGGTGTGATTGAATCAATAGCAGCAATACACCACTTCAGATCTGAATATGCCTGACTTTGGGATAATAAACGTGAATTTCCCCAGTAGCAACAGCATGGAATGAGGACAAAAGAGATCAAAAGAACCAGTAATGAACATTGGGATTTCAGTTAAAGTTCAAGGCCACTTGAAGCTTCTCCGCATTTCTCAAAATGAGAAATGCTTCAATGTGTCTAGCAAAGCATTTTCTTGTGGTTTCCCACATGCACGCACACACGCACACCCTCTCAGCCAGGGAGCGCTCGCTATGGGAGAGTCCGTGCTGGCAAAACTTCCAAACAAAAAATACTCCAGTTCACATCTTTGCTACAGGCTACACAAACAGCAGGTGAAAGCATCGCTACACTACAAAGATCTCTGTACCAGCTGGCAAACACATTGCAAACAGATTAACTCTTTAGGGCTCGTCAATGATGTTATTTTCTTCTTTTTTTTTTAATGCTTTTAGGGGTAGTCTGAGGTAAAGGCTGAGAAACATAGCATCAGCTGGGTGTTTTGAGCTGCACAATATATTCAAACAGAATGAAGAGTGTATATGCAGTTATAGCCTAACTCAGAACTCTCCTCAGGAAACACCAAGCGATCTTCATCCGGACACAGGTGGCTAGCATAACTGCCTTGCTAACTTGTGCCCGTATGGCTTTACTGGAGCAACTGGTTCCAGCCCTTACGGGACGTTGATTTTTGGCCAGACACAGTAAGGAGCAGTTGACCCAGTGACCAAGTAGGCTTCGTCTGAGCCCTCTGTTGCATTACAGAAATGTCCTGCCCCATCCTAACTTGGCCCAAATTTGCATAGTTTAGGAGCCTTACCCGGATCACAGTGAAAGGCAGCTGGACTATGGGCCAGGTGAGGAGACAAGGTCTATTCTTCTCGTAGGACTGTGAGAAGAAGGAAAGAGGAGCATGATCAGGGAAGATGCTGAGAAATTCACCCATCCTGCTAAGAAACCTGCCCACTGTTTTGATCTTCTGGCTGGTCCACAGTTTCTGGGATTGTCTTTGTTTTAAATTAACCTTTGGTGATAGCAGTGAGACCACAGTAATTATGAAGGGATAAGCTATGCTTAGTTTTGCTGGCAGCTCTCCTTCCCTTTTGTGCCCACTCTGCCTTACAAGCCAACTTCACACAAATCGCTTGATGTAGAAGTTGATTTAATGCGCCAAATATTATCTGAATAGCCCTCCTCCTTTCAAAGTTTAGGCTCAGGTTTTGAAATCGGTTTTCAACTGTTTGAAAGTAGGCTTTCGTCTGCTTAAACCCTGGGCTGTTAACAGAGTCAGCAACGACAGCAACTAAACAACAGCAGCTAAAAAATTGTAATGGGAATCTGAAAGCGGCTTGGCTGTTAGAGTCAAGAGTGAAGGTTATATTTAATTTGGCTGCTTACCATCAAGCCAAGCCTTTGGAGAATACTATAAAGGTATCTTTTTCTTCCTCTTCTTCTTTTTTTTTTTTTTTTTTTGGAAAGGTTGTCTCCCAGGCATCACGTGTGGGGAGATTAACGCGCTTTCAACGCAAGCGTCCTGGGGTGCGTGTCAGGACAGGGCAGGTCTATGGTGGCACTCAGAGCTCATTAAAGCCCAACAATGTCTCCCCAATTCATACCGACACTAGAAACAGTGGCTGATAGGGAAATTCAGGAACAGCAGCTGCTCTTTTCACAGCGGTACAATAACTATCTCTTTAATGGGAAGGGGTGTGGGGGAGGGATGCAGCCCAAATAACAGCACCTGCCTTCTTATGCCACACCGCCACGCTGAAAATCACAACAGCTAATCCTCCTTGCCTGTCACGTTAATTGTTACGAAGCTCCTTTTGATATCCAACTATCTGTCCTTTGACTAAAATAAATCAGGCCTTAAGCACCGCATTTATCTCACTATGATACAGGAACAGAGGTGAGCACTGTGGGGAGATTTATACAATGGGAGCAATATACAGCGCACCGGGGTGATATTTATGGGCTCAGGATCTTTTCATCAGAAAAAGCAGTCTGTTGACATTGCTCACTACAAAAGAAAAGTTCAAATGCTGTAGATTGCACTCGAGCCCTAACACCCCATTTGACATAAGCAGGAGGTAAATAACACAAGGGAGTGTGGAAAATGCCTGGCCAGCTTTCGCACGCAGAACTGTTTTCAGCTGATTCAGCAAGGTATTTAAGACGTGTACACAAATACGAGGCCCATTAGCTTCATTTAGACTGTTTGTACATTTGATGCTGGTGACGTATTTAAAGACATTTGCTGAAGCTGGTTCCCATGACTGAAAATGCTCTTCCACAGACGGCGCTGTGCACACAGCGTGCAGGAAGGGCCCAGCATTCACAGCCTTCCTGAGAGATGCTGGCACAGCGGTGACCTGCAAGGGACAAAGAAAGGCAAATGCCAAAAGGGCTGAAGCCACTCTGTCCCCCTGCCATTCCCACTCATTAGCCCTGACCACTGCAGCAAACCCTTAGTCCAATGTCGAGCTTCTATGAGAAGATGCTCAGAGGAAGGCACATGGAAAAGCCTTGCAGGTCTGTGCTTTCCGTCAGCATCTGGCCAGTATGATCTGGCATTGATGGCTATATGGCTCATCTGGGTATTCAGGTAGCCAGGACTCTGTTTCAAAGTCACATAGGTACACATGCATTATGAACACGGGGCATGCTCCTGCAACTCAAATCCAGACCCACCATTGTAATACAAACACCATCCACTGGCATTTTCCTGTCTTCCAGACTTTCTGGTGTAGGGAGGCTGAAGGGTGGGAGATAGGGGGAATGTATCTAGGATTTAACTTGTCCTGGTGGCGTGTTTATCACACAGAACATCACCTTTATTTAAGAATGTCTAAAAACTCTTTTGGGGACCTCAGCAGAAGGGCTGAACTGACCTTGCACAGAGATTTGGGTCTTTGTTGTTCATCCTTTCGACCAGTGCTCAGATTGTCCTACTGGTGTCTTCTATCCCCCACACAATTCCCTCAATAGAGGCCCTGGGCTAAGTGCTCCAGCAGGTTGGCAAGGATGTCACTGAAAAAAGAACCTGGACTGACATGGGCAAACAATGGGATTATTTGCTGCAAACCCTTTTTGCCTGCAGGGACAGCAGGCACAAACCTGCCTGGATTCCACTAAGCATCAGTGAACATTATTAAAAACCTTTCTATAGTCTTTGTTGGGGGAAAAAAATGTAGATACCCTAAAGTGATAGCGTCACCTACAATCCCAGAAAATCCTGTTAATTTTTCACACCTCCTAAGAAACACCTGTCCTCTATTTTTACTGCTCGTGTTACTAATGGAAACCAAGCAGTTTTACTTTGTGCAAATGTGCCACTCTGGTGTGGTGTTGCCATGAAAAAGTCTGCACATGAGAGAAAAAAAATAAAAGCAACTCCCTTTCAGGATACGTGGGTGTCACTGGGAGAAAGGGCCTGGGGTGTTTTGATGGGGAAAGTCATAGAGTAACACAGAAGTGTTTTACACCATCTCCTCTACCGGGGTCTTTCAGTGTGGAGCTGTCTCTCCTTCATCTCAGATAAGTCCTTATGAGCTTCAGCAGGCCCCTCCATGAACTACCCAGATGTGTGACCAGTGGGGAGCCCCTACCGTCTCCAGAGAGGTGGCCATATTCCCCATCTCCTGTGCCACTCTACAGAGCAACACAAAGGGCATGTTTGTGACCAGGAAGAAGCAAGGCTTGCATCTACCCACATGCTTCAGGCAGGCTCCTAGGCATGAGAGTCCCTTTCCCCTCTTTGCTGATGCAAAGAGTTGTCCTAAAGAATCAGGCCAAGCGCTCTGTAAAATGCTGCACACACCCCATCCTACCTCTGTGAGCTCTTCCACATCCCCCTGGCCAAGAAGAAGCCTATCTCATGGCAAAGCTGGAAAAAGTTACCCCACCTGCCTCAGTTTACAAGGCACCCTAGAAACTACTGGATTAGATGGGGAATCCAAACTGTGGGGAATTCACTGAAAAAAAAGCAGTTCACTATGTTGCAGGCAGTCCCAGAGCAAAGCAGTAAACAAGGCAGCTATGTTTTGGGATGATCTCACCCCATTTAAAGTCAAGGCCTTGTTTCTGCTTCCTGAGGTAGTTGCGTATATCTTAATGGAGTGAATGCAGTTGCCTTTTTGGGGCAAAGGGGGTTGTGCTGCGCCTGTGCTTGTCGGCTCCTGCTCTTTTCCAGAGCACACAGTCAGCAGGGCTGCACCAGGGTCTTCTCAGTCTGGTTTCCTCCAGGAAAGAGACCGAGGCTGGCAGTCAGCCGAAGGCTTTCTCACACATCTGCCAGCCAATCAAGCATCACTTCCTCCAGGCTCAAGATCAGTGCATCCCTCTGAGGAAGAAGTCCAGCAAAGCGGGCAGGAGACCTGCATGGATGAGCAAGGAACTCCTGGCAAAACTCCAACAGAAGAAGGAAGTGTACAGAATGTGGAAAAGGGGACAGGCCACTTGGGAGGAATACAGGGACATTGTCAGAGTGTGCAGGGATGCGACAAGGAAGGCTAAGGCCCAGTTGGAATTAAATCTGGCAAGGGATGTCAAGGACAACAAGAAGGGGTTCTTCAAATACATCAATAGCAAAAGGAAGCCGAGGGAAAACGTGGGCCCGCTGCTGAATGGGGCGGGTGCCCTGGTGACGAAGGATACAGAGAAGGCAGAGTTACTGAATGCTGCCTTTGTTTCAGTCTTCACTGCTAAGGCCAGTCCTCAGGAATTCCAGACCTTGGAGACAAGAGAGGAAGGCTGGAGAAAGGAAGACTCTCCCTTGGTGGAGGAGAATCAGGTTAGAGATCTTTTGTCCACACTTGACATCCATAAATCCATGGACCCCGATGGGATGCACCCCCGAGTGCTGAGGGAGCTGGCGGATGTTATCGCTAGGCCACTCTCCATCATCTTGGAAAGGTCCTGGAGAACAGGAGAGGTGCCTGAGGACTGGAAGAAAGCCAATGTCACGCCAGTCTTCAAAAAGGGCAAGAAGGAGGAGCCAGGAAACTACAGGCCTGTCAGCCTCACCTCCATCCCGGGAAAGGTGATGGAACAGCTCCTCCTGGAGGTCATCACTAAGCATCTGGAGGACAAGAAGGTGATCAGGAGTAGTCAGCATGCATTCACCAAAGGGAAATCATGCTTGACCAATCTGATAGCCTTCTCTGATGGGATGACTGGCTGGGTAGATGAGGGCAGAGCAGTGGATGTTGTCTACCTGGACTTCAGTCAGGCTTTTGACACTGTCTCCCATCACATCCACCTAGGTAAGCTCAGGAAGTGTGGGCTAGATGAGTGGACAGTGAGGTGGCTTGAGAACTGGCTGGCTGGCTGAGCTCAGAGGGTTGTGGTGAATGGCGCAGAGTCAAGTTGGAGGCCTGTGGCTAGTGGTGACCCCCAGGGGTCAGTCCTGGCTCCAGTCTTGTTCAATATATTCATCAATGACCTGGAGGAAGGGACAGAGTGCACCCTCAGCAAGTGAGGGTGCACTCCCCCCCCAAACTGGGGGGAGAGGCTAACACACCAGAAGGCTGTGCTGCCATTCAGAGGGACCTGGACAGGCTGGAGAGGTGGGCGGAGAGGAACCTCATGAAGTTCAACAAAGGCAAGTGCAAGGTCCTGCACCTAGGCAGGAAGAACCCCGGGCACCAGTACAGGCTGGGGATTGACCTGCTGGAAAGCAGCGCTGCCGAGAAGGACCTGGGAGTGCTGGTGGGCAACAAGTTGACCATGAGCCAGCAGTGTGCCCTTGTGGCCAAGAAGGCCAATGGTCTCCTGGGGTGCATTAGGCAGAGTGTTGCCAGCAGGTCGAGGGAGGTGATCCTGCCCCTCTACTCAGCCCTGGGGAGGCCTCACCTGGAGTACTGTGCCCAGTTCTGGGCTCCCCAGTACAAGAGAGACATGGCACTCCTGGAGAGAGTCCAGCAGAGGGCTACAAAGATGATTAGAGGGCTGGAGCACCTCTCCTATGAAGAAAGACTGCAAGAGCTGGGCCTGTTGAGCCTGGAGAAGAGAAGATTGAGAGGCGATCTCATCAACGTGTACAAGTATCTGAAGGGGGAGTGTCAAGAGGATGAGGCCAGCCTCTTCTCCGTGGTGCCCAGCAACAGGACAAGAGGCAACGGGCAGAAACTGAACCACAGGAAGTTCCACCTAAACCTGAGAAAAAACTTCTTCACTGTGAGGGTGACAGAGCACTGGACCAGGTTGCCCAGAGAGGTAGTGGAGTCTCCTTCCCTGGAGATATTCATAAACCCGTCTGGATGTGATGCTGGGCAATATGCTCTAGGTGACCCTGCTTGAGCAGGGAGGTTGGACTAGATGATCTCCAGAGGTCCCTTCCAACCTAAACCATTCTGTGATTCTGTGATTCTGTAATCCTCTCTTCCCAATAAATGCAGAAGCCCATTGATTCTTTTTAATCAGGGCTCCTAGAAAGGCAGAGGTCTCAGTGATATTACATGCCGTTTCTCACGAAAACAAGCATCCCCTGAAGGAGAGAGAACCTGTTAGCACTGCCACCGAAGGAGAGGCTGAGCCATGAGCTTAATTAGACACTAGGGAATCTGTGGAGACAAACAAGTCCCAATAGCTGGAAAAGCTTCAATCATGGCTTGCACCTTATTAAACACCAGAGAGTCCACACAGGAGGCAGACACGCATAAGGACGCAAGATGCAGTTACTCCCTGCTCAAGTAACTGCTTGTTGCACAGTCCAGCCCGGATACCTCCAGTCATATAAAGTTAAGGTTTTGCATTAAAAAATATATACTTTTTTACTTCATCCTCTACTGAAATGTCAATCGTTGCAATGTGCCATTAAACCTGTGTGAGCTCATCCATCAGTGAGTCATATGTGTGGCAAAAGGTGATATACGCTTTTGTATAGGCGTATAGGTGCTATGGTGCCACCAACACGGTGCATCATTTGTTACTGCAAACAGAGATAACAGAGGGGTACTGCGTCTATCTCAAGAAGTCTTTGATCTGCCCTTTGTTGGAGGTAGGGAAATAATTCTGTGGAGGCATCACTGCCCTGATGTTATACCTTTCATAGGCATTGGGGTGAGATGAAGTTTTAGCTTGATCCAGTGCAGCCCGTCGTATGTTCTTGAATGCTGCTGAAGTGTCTTCAAAACAGGGCTGCAACATAAATAATGGAGCATACCCCATTCCCAGCTCTGCTTTTCACCTCTGTGGAGTACATTAAAATTCTGGAGAAAGTTGTGCTTTATGTTTGCTTTTAATTGGCTTTTTTATGATTACAGCCTGCGTGAGGTTGGGGGATTGCTGTTTTTGCTTTTCTGACTTAACACCATTTTACAGTGAAGGACATGGGTTTTTTGTGAAAAGTGCTGTTTACAAGTGGTAAGACTGTGTTCACAGGCTGCTGGGAATTTGAATTTGAATTTCCTAATGACATTCTTTCTGGCTCTGAAACTTTCTGGCTCTATTGCATACATTTTGTTGTTGTTTCTGTTGAAATTTCCAATTAACAGTTTCACTAAGTGAAAAGAAAGCTGTGAAACTGGTAAAGTACCTGAGGCCTGGGTCACTGTGCTGTACGTCTGTCTGTCTGTGCCTGTTGGCATTCTCCTAGGACAGAACTGCTTGCTTAATTTGCTTTTACTCCTTCCTTTTTGAAGTCATCTTCCTGATCTCTCGTTAGTTCACTTTTAGTGACACAAGCAGGTCTAATCTCTCATCAATATGTAGAAATTCACCCCCTTTCCCACTCATCCCCTGGCAGCACTTGCAGGAGCTGTACCTGCAGCCCACACACGTGTCTCCCCTCGCTGCTAACAGGAGAGCAGGCTGCCTTGCCTTGCATGTGTCTGTAAAGGTTTAATCACTGTTTACAAACATGTTAGATTTGCCCGATGGTCCCTGCTTTGCTTTTCATGTTTTGTGTGTGGCAAATAGCGCTGATCTGTGCCTTGATCTGTAGTCAGCAAAATCACTCACTTGCATTTTCTACATCAAAGCAGGGAGGGGGGGGAAGCCATCTGGCAAATTAGCTTTAATAAAAAATGAAAGGGGTCTCTTTGCACAATAGAGAATTAGGGGATGAAACTGTGGGGTTGTTGGGACAAATGGCTTTAAAGGGTTTTGACAGCTCACAGGCATCCTGGCTTATGTTGCAATATAAACATCACAAAACCAAAGCTCCATTAGAGGCAGTGGCAATATGTCAACTGATTGCAATGAGGCCATGATTCCTTCCCCATATAAATGCCTCTTAATCAGCTGAATCCTGAGTGTTTATTCAATAAGGTGCATTGTGGATTGTTCCTTCCTTTGACTGTCCCTGTAAAGGTGCTTGAACATTTCTAATATTCATTAGTTATCCAAGTTGTTTCACGACTTGGGAACTTTCTGTGGCACATGTGGGCTATTTAAGGTGCATAAACGTTGCGCCTTATTTGATACTTCTTGTTTGATTCCTCTTTAGAGGGCTGCAGTCTTCCCAGGGAAGAAGGAGGGTATTGTCTTGAAGGCAGCAGGACCTAAAGAGACCATAATCCTTTTCTAGTCAGTGGTTAGCGTTAGCTGTGTTCAGTTCACAACAGTGATTTCTCATACCTACGTCTTAGGGGAAAGTAAACAGCTACGTGCTTGTTTCTCGCTCCGGTTCTGGCTGAAAGGAGATTGCATTTGAGACAGCATAGATGAGGGTGACTTGCAGGCAGTGAGATTTTATTTTTAAAGTGGATACACTTTTTAAAATTTTAAAATGCAAGCAGCTGGCATCATCTCAGATTTCATTTGGAAACTATCTGCTCCAATTTGCTCTACAAAGAAAAGAGATTAGGCTTCTATTTTTTGTTTGATTCTGATCAGATCTCTCCCTCTCTTTCTCTCACACACACGTCCAGGCAAAGATGCACACACGTACACACCTGCCCACATTAGCCAGCCTGTAATTTCAAATCTATTTGAAGCTCCGGGTGTGCTAAAGAATCAACATGTAATCATTATTTGGTGAATAAATAGAAGATTGGCTGGAAAAGACATTCACTGATGGGGAAATGGCCGCAGGTGCCCTGCCACAGGGAAACCACACCTGAAAACAGCTGATGGACAGTTGTAGCAGATCTTGTTGGAGGTAAAGTTCCAGTTCAGTTTTCTGCTTAGCTACTCGTGCACTGGAAAGTAACTGAAGATATGTTCCTCTGCAGAATTTCTCTGTTTTTCAGTTACATCCAGAAATCCCAACACTTGAGTCCCTACTGTGCTACAGCTCACGGTAGAAACAGAGGAAAAGACTGTTCTTGTCCCAGAGATCACCTCATACATATAGATAGGATTGAAGCTGGACAAGAAAAATGGACACTAAGAATTTGGCAAGAGGAAGACAGAGAAGCAAAACAAAGCTATTTTACTTCAGATTGACTGAGTGTTATCAGGCAACTTTAAAAGCCTATTCAGAATTAGTCCTGGGGTAAAAACAACTAGGAATGAATATTAATAAATCCACTTTTTCCTACATATTCCTAACATGTTCCTAACATGCGTCTTTGCCAGAAGCTGTAGATATTTTTCCTCCTTGCAGACAATGGCAAGCCAGAGAAAGCACCACTGACTGGGCATGGTTGTGGTGGTACCTGGTGTGGGTTCACAGCAGTGGTGGCCAGAAGGAACCTCTGGAGGTCTGTAGTCCAGCCTCCTACTTGAAGCACGACTATTGCCATCACTTGGTCAGGTCAGCCATGGCTTTGCCTGGCTGGGCTGTGAAAACCTCCAAGGACGGGGGCTGCAGCTTCTCCCTGAGCTGCCTGCTCCATCCCTGCAACGCTCTCCTGGTGAAGGATTTTCTCTTTCTGTCCAATCTGGACATCTCAAGCCATAGTCTGAGGCCATTTTCCCACATTATACCAAGAACAGCTTGGTTCCATTGTCTCTGTAACTGCCCTTGAAGTGGTTGTTGACGGCTATTAAATTGGTTCTTAGCCTCCCCTTTGCCAGAGTAAACAAGCCCAGCTGCCTCAGTGTCTCCTTATGGGAACTCCAGGCCTCTGATCATCTTGGTCTTCTCCACAACAGCCTCTCTAGTTTTTCCACACCCTTCCTGAACAGCGTGGCTCAAAACTGGAAAAAATAATGCAGGTGTTCTCTCGCCCATGCAAAGTAGAGAAGGATAATAACTTCTGCTAACCCAGTGGCCATGCTCTGCCTAAAGTAGTTCAGTACGCAGTTTGCCTGATTTGAGATGACAGCATATGGTTGGTCACATTTGACTTAGCATCCACTATGACCCTCAGTCCTTTTTAAGAGAGCTGTTAGGCAGGAGGTTGCTTCCCAGCCTGTACCCATGAACAGGATTATTCCAGCCATTGTGAACTCCTTGGCTTTCTTTTTTATTAAAGAAAGCTGTCCTATGTGTACATATATATATATGTATGTGTGTATATATATATTTTTATATATCTATATTTATATACACACACACACATAGGGGAATACAGCTATATGGGGAGTGGAAAATTGCTAGGATCTAGGAAGTAAAATCTGAGGGGATACCTGAAAGAAAAAGCTGCTGTGGCAACAGCTATTGTGCCACTTAAATGGTCCTTATGAGTAAGAGGACACACAGTAATTAAATGATCCGAAGCCCAAGCCTGCACCTACAAAAGACCTGAGCTGTAAAAGTATTAGCATTTCCAATACAGAAAAACCTGTAACGTCCCAATGGCTGCAAATAGGTTTGTGTCAACATCCTTTCCCTTTACTCTGCCTCGCGCAAGAGCAGACTTGACTCTTTTGCTCAGCCACATTTTAAACACCAGCACAGTCAACAAGCTCTCAGGCTCCCCAAGGCAGCTCACTTGGTTTTTTGCCCAAAACCACAGCTGGGCTACTTCCAGCGTTTCCAGCAGAGGAGAACAATGAAAGGCTGCCAGGGCACTGCAGATCAAACAGCAGATGAAGCTCCTCCTCCCAACTTCTTCAGGGCTGGGTGCGACTATTTACTTGCAGAGCCCGGCAAGAGGGTGTTTGAGGGGCTGTAAAACACGGAAGTCTTCTGGGCTTCCCCCAAGCACCATGAAGTTTGGTGACCTGAACTCACAGTGTTATTTTGGACTTTTGTCTCAGCAGTCCGTTTCCAAAGTCACATCACACCTGTGGGCATGTAATGCAGAAGCTGTAAGGAGGAAGTGTGCCAGAAGAACACAAGCCCTCACTCCCATTGCTTCACTGCTGAGGCGCATCTCCTTTGGGTTGTTGCTTCTCACATTAACAGTTTGCAGCCAAGGTGGTGCCCAGTTCTAGCTGTGCCTCACTTTTAAGCAGTGGGCAGGTCAAACATATGCTCAGGCAGCTGAGCAGTGTTACAATGACTTTTTTTTAGCTATGCTGCAAACTTTGTTAAGTTTCCAGCTGTCTCCCTGCCCCAATAGTATTGCCACTGCTGTTTACCAGTGCTTCCACAAAGGGAAGGGGTTGACATTGTTTCATGCTGCTTGTCTGGCTCAATTTTACACTAATATTTGCTAAACAGAGTCAGACCCTATGCAAGGAAACAGAATATGGCACTAATAGCCCTCTCATTACCAAAAGTCAGTGTGATAACACTGAAGGAGGAAAAAAGAGGCAAGAAGCACAAAGCAAGCACAGAGCTCTTTCCCTTACAGAATCACAGAATCACAGAATGGTTTAGGTTGGAAGGGACCTCTGGAGATCATCTAGTCCAACCTCCCTGCTCAAGCAGGGTCACCTAGAGCATATTGCCCAGGATCACATCCAGACGGATTTTGAATATCTCCAGGGAAGGAGACTCCACTACCTCTCTGGGCAACCTGTTCCAATGCTCTGTCACTCTCAGTAAGTGAGGGTGATCACTTACAATATTGCTTGGGTTTCAAGACCTTTCCAGTTTATGTTCTCTTGAAGTATCCCTACCCAACAGCTTTTCAACAGCAGAAAGATCTACAGAAATGATTTACTTCAACAACACCATTTCTAGAAATGCTGAATATGAGGCGGGGGCAGGGGGAAGGATGAAGCACAAATAGAGCTCCCTTATGGTAGACCCATCAATGAAGCAGCCACCGGCAACATCGGAGCTTGGCAAACCTCCCACCGTTTAACTGCTTTTCCTTTTAACTTTGCTCTAGACTTCCCAGCTCTGGAGGGCCAGAATAAAACCTTCAGGCTGCAGGAGTGCTGCTTCGAAGGGGGATGAAAGGAGCAAAAGCTGCAGAAGAGCATTGAGGAAATACCAAGCGGAAACAGGGTGGACACGGATGCAAAAGCCATTGTGGCAAGAAACAACGAAAGCTGGAGAAGGCAAAGGGGTGATAGTCGGAGATGCTGATGCCGTGAGGAGCCCCACACCACTGTATAATAGTCATGAAAGAGTGTGCTCAGTAAGCTGTAAAACACACATGAACGTCTGCATTCTCTTAATGTAAATGGCTCGTGACTGTTGGCATTCATGGCCAGAAAGGAGGGTGAGAGGAGCTGCACACGGAGTGGCTTCTGCAAAAAGATTGATTGCATGAAACTGTTAAATTATGCCTACATTATATGACCTGCTGCTGATCCATTAGAAACTTGACCAGTGAAGGAAGCAGTCCTCAGCCAGACCCTCCAGCTGTGAGTGGTCCTGAACACCACCTTGCTGAGAGAGTAGTCTTAGTGTGATTATCCCATACTTCAGCTTGCCCAAATAAAATTGTTAAAAGTCTTGGGCTTTCAAAAGATTCTTGCCAACTTCCCCGGAGCTGTTCCCCTAGCCCTCCTCTCTCCACACACGCACGGTCCACTGCCTCTTTGTGTGCAGCCATCATGCGGCTGCCATCTCCCAGAGAAGCCCCCTCCTGCCCAGCCGCAGGCGGCTGTGAGGCAGGCACGCAGGGACCCAGCGGCTAGCCAGCAGCAGGACGTGTGCTCTGCCCAGCCAGTTTGGGATTCGCCTCACCTGCTGCGGAGCTAGTCAGCCTTGGCACCCCTCGTAGTTGGCGGAGAGAGAGGGGTGCCAGTACAGCATGGTTCGTCTCACTCCAGAGAAGATGTCAGGAGCATATCAGCCGAATCGCACCACGGACGTGCCTGGTTTTCATGCATGGGGAAGGAACCTGACAGCTCACCCGGGTGAGGGGCTTGTGTCTAGGCAAGTCAGCCCAGCTCCGACGCTCCCACCTCACAGGCAGCCCAGGTCTCTGTCTATGCAAAAAGCAATACTCGTGGCAGCAGTTCCCACCAGCCCATGCTTGCTTCTGCCACTGGTGGCCACTTCCCTCGGGAGACAGGGGAAGTCTTCCCATGGGGGCCGAGATTGCTGTCAAGGCATGGGACTTGGCCAACAGCTAAAACACGTGAGACCTGGGTTGGGCAAATGTACACAGTGACACCCCAACCCTGCAAGTGGCACCTAGGGAGACCATGGCTCCTATGGCAGAGACCCCCCCTGCACCTTGCAAGAGGGCTCATGGGGTATGGTGTGGCAGGGCAGTGGCCACCGGCCCAACACTGATGAAGTCATCCTGCCATGAAGCCATCTCGGAATTTTATCACCGCTGAGATCATGTTCGGTCAGCAGCCTGCTAATGCTGTCAGAGGGACATCATCTTCATGGGGAAATGCTTCCCAGCATGGCAAAATCCAACGTGTTAAGATTTTTTTTTTTTCCAAAAAACAGTGAAGAAACAGACCTCTCCACACTGCTAGCTGAACTGTGAGCCCAAGGCTGCGCTGCCTGCCCCTGACCTCACCAGGCAGATCTGCAAAGGCTGCATGGCCCACAGCAGTGACGCTGGCCTGGGAAGCCACTGCAGGGCTGTGACGCTACATATCGAGCATTTACCCCCAACAGGCTAGGGATTTACCAGGCCACACAGCAGGATTTCAGCAGAATTTCAGAGCGAGACTGTCAGGAAAGGCTGTGCTTAGTGTGGACTGATTTAAAGCCCAGATGAACACTCCAGGTCTTCAAATGAGGCAACTTTTCCTAATTATCACTGGACCATTTGCAAGTCCTCAAACCAAGATTACGCTGAAGCTAATTGAATCAGACTCATCTGTGGAAGCCAGTCGCCGCTACTGTCCAGCTGAAAATGCTCTCCTGCGTGTGCAGACAGCGCTGTCTGCTTGCAAGATGTGTCTGGCTCCAGGAGCAGAGGTGTCCTCTCTCAGCAGTTTCAAGTTTTGGCCACTTTGGATTAGAGTGAGAGGCCTGAAAGTACATTTTCTCCATTCCTCCTGGAGATGGCTGTGGATACCATGGCTTTCCACAGTGATCATTACAGATCTCTTGTATCTGCAGCTCTTCTCCCAAACTCCCTGCCTTGCCCAGGAGTGGATGGCAGAGTCCCTTACCCCAGGGCTCACCGACACTCACCACCTCGATGTTGCCCGGCTGCAGGTGAGCCTTCAGCTCAGCAGAGCTTCCTGACCTTATTAATGGTTTTAATGACTTCTGCTAAAAAGACTTGCACAACCTAAAAACAAACAAGTAAACTATCTGTTGAAAAACAAACAAGTAAACTACCTATTGAAGAACATAAACATTTTTTAAATCATTGACGCCACTAGCTCTTTATTTTTGTCTCCTTGTGTTTAAGCACCAATTGAACACATGCAGCAAAAATCAGCTCACCAGGCTTGGTTTCTGGCAGCGTTTATAACTGCCAGTTAATTGTACCGAATGATACAGCTAGCTGATTTATTTGATATTCAAATAAAAAACAGAACATAAGACAATCATCATGAAAATGTCTTTAGTGCGTCACAGGAGTGTGAGAGGGATTAATTTATTAATATTTAATCAGTGATTTGAAAAGGTGAAGTGTCTAAAAATGAAAAGCGTTATGAGAACTTTGTTAATGATGAAAGATGCAGGAGATATTTTATTTATGCAGTTTGACTGTATAACAGCCAGAACAATGAGGCTCCAAACAAACACGAAGAGACAGTCCCTGCAATAGAGAGTTTGTCTCAGGAGGCAAATTCTAGGTCCATTAAATTAACAGCTTTTCTCTCCGAGAGCTATCTTCTGTGCATTAAGCAGGTTTAAGCATGACCAGGTCAGTGGCAGCATGTTGCTGGTGGTGGGGTCAGATCCCCACAGCAGAGCAGCGCAGTGATAGCTCTTTGCTTTGTGCTGCACCACGAAAGGTCTCCCCTTCCCCCGTGCTCCGGCTGGGTGAGGCTGACATTTTGCCCATACCCCCAGCCTTGGACCTATCACAATTCCTACTGCTTTCTGCTGATTCAGAGGTAACTCAGGTGGAGGCACTGGTGTGAGCACCTATGAACAAACATTTGCTGCTCAGAGATAAGCGCTTGCATGGAGAAACTTACGCAATGACTTGGGTCAGGACCTCCACAAGGCTTTTGCTGCCAGGCATGGCTTTGAGCTGGTTTGTGTACTGTAGGCTGAAAATCTCTGCTTTGCATGCCTTGATATGAAACATACATATACATATATATAAATAAAAATAGATTTGCGTGCACCTCATGTAGCACAAACATTTGAACATAAATCAAATTGCCCTCAGGCAATATGCTTAGCAAATGCACACCCATCTGAGGTGTGAGCAAGAAATAACTTTCAAAGCTATCAAAGATTCCTATTTACTTGGTTTGGGAGGCCAAATGAAGGCCAAACCTTCCCTTTAACTATCTTGCACTGTCTTTGCTTTGATACAATCTCTGCTATTCTCATATCATCTTTTGCACATGCAAATACCTTCCCTACCTTGGTCTCTTTCAATTTCCAGCTGATTCCTCTATGGGAAAGTATTGGACAAGGCTTGTTAAATTTTCTTCCTTCTCTAAACTCTCCTGACTGATTTTCACAGGGAAAAAGCAAAAGGCTACACTGGGAAATAACAATTTTCTCCAGAAACAATGGGCTTCTTGAGAAAAGAAACCAGAGCACAGGTAAACAGTTGCAATCACCACATTCAGGTTGTCACTGGATTCATTGCCCTGTCTCCTGGAGACCTACAGGTAGCCTACAGATCTCCTTTTGCTGATATACTGATGATGAGGGTGGAGCGACCACCATCCACATCAGCTCTGTGTAGTGGGCAGCTAAAACTTCAATCTTCCCTTTCCACTGGGGTAAAGTGAAGCATTCCCTAACGTGAGGTTTGACCGAAGGACAGTCCCCTCCATCTCCTTGTAGCTCATCCAGGCATGTCTTGTGCCATCTCCTGAATGTGGCTTCCTATTTCCCTGAAGAAATAGGCAGGCTGTATTTCTTCTCCCCGGGGGAAAAACACCATGATCAGTCACCAAGAGTCAGAAATCTCCATGAAATCCCACCAAAGAGGGGGACTGGGGTTTGTCTGACAGTGAACTCTATGCTGAAAGACACCCACTCTGCTTTCTGCCCTCCCACACTCACCTTCCTCACACAACCCACTGCAAAAACTCATCCTGGGCTAGGGGTCAGACGTCGCAGAGCGAAGCAGTTTATTTTTCTGGAAAGCTGAGAAGCAGCTGTTATTTAACATACATACATACATATTTAACATCATATTTAACATCATAAGAGTCAGAAGGTTATGAAATATGAGAAGAAAAGGTCTGACAAAGGGCCTTTCAGTATTAGTATCATCACTGTGACAGAACCAGCTTGCATAAGCACATACACATCACACACACACACACACACACACACACACAGTGTTTTAGTGTGGTTTCCTGAAGGAAAAATAGTCCCTACTAAGCAGCCTCCTTGAAGGAAAGGCTGTGACCTCAGCCCAGCACAGACCAAAAGAAAGAGAAAAGATGGCTTCTGGGAGGACAGGCCATGGGCTCTGCTGATCCCAGAGGTACCCTCTGCCTTTCAGGAGCAGCCTGCACTCTCGCTTGTCTGTCCTGAACAGAAGGTCATGCCACCAACGTGCAGCTCCACATTCTCAAAACATGGCAGGGTGAATCGGAAGAACTCAATCCTTCTCCATTACCCTTGAAATTCAGCTGAAAGCAGGTTTTCTCATAGTAGCAACTGTGGAGTTCAGCTTCTGGATCATGTTTTTGTCGGTTTTGGACTATAAAACTTATGTTTGTCTTATATTCATCAATGTCACATATCATCTGAAGTCCCTTTTAGCAGCTACAGGTTCATTCTCTTTCCTCTGAACTTAAATCTGAACTGTCTATTACTTGCATACTTGCTAAATGATATCGCTTAATAGGTTCCCTTTGTCTCTACCACATTTCCATAACTTGTTCTTTAATCTTCCTTTGATCCTGAATACCAGAGAGATTTATGTGTAATTTATTCTTACGTTGTTGTACTTGTTTAATCTTTCATTTTCAGTTGGATTCATTTTCAAACAAGAGTGCTTGTTATAGGTTTAGATTATTGTTGACAGTTGGGACCTACCTGCTCTTTCTGAGACAAGTTTTCATTACTGTTTTTTTATCTTTATCAGTTACTCTCAACATGTATTTGACTCAAGGACTCCAACAGATTCAGTACACTCCTTTCTGCCTTCACATGGAAACTGGGGTTTTCCCTTCCATTAGCACATGCTCAGTTAGACTTTCCTGCTCAGTTAAAAATAGATAAAAACCTCCCAGGCAAAAAATGTAGCATTCCTTTTTCCATCACAAGCAGACACTTTTCTGGTGATCTGTAACATCACCTCCATGCCTTTTCCTTTCCCTTTGATCATTGAATAAAGCTCTCTTTTCTCCATTTTTCCTCCAAATGGAGCAGGTTATCAACCAAGTTGGTGCTTTAGGAGCTTCCTTTTAGGTTTAACAGAGGATAAAGGGTCTCTGAAGCCATCCATTGCAGAGGTACCCAAATTAAAGTTTCCAGCTGTCTTCACTGTTGAAAGGATTAACAAAGGAACTGATTTGTTCCCTAGGACGGTCGTTTCCATCTGTCCATCTGATCCTTCAAAACAGAAGACGGAAGAGCAAGCAGCTGGCCTGCCCTTGTGTGATGCTCGCCAGATAGCTCACTGAGGACGTCGCAGAAGGTGATCCACGAGTGAGCAGTTTCCCAGAGTCTATTTTGGATCAAAGGAAGAAGGTTGCCTTTGGGAAGAAGCTGTCATAACTGAAGCATAGAGTAAAACTCCCCAGCTGAGATGAAGACAGCCCACGCCTTTCCAAACTATATCACTTCATAAAGTGCCTTAGGTTCACTTTGAAATCTAAGATATCTGAGATCAGTCTAGATTTCGCCATCAAAATAAGAAGAAGAAAAAAAGAACCTTCTCCAAAACAACCAAACCATACAGCTTGAGCACAAAGAATTAATTTGTGACTGTTATGTGGTCCAAGCCCTGCTGAACAGTTTGAAGGCTCCATAAGGATGGCCTTACACCGGGAATAATCCTGCAAGAGTCATCATGGTGCCTTTCTCAGGCCACACACTTGCTCTTGGTAAACTGAGGCAGGGAAGCTCCTGAGCAGCAAGTTTTTGGGAGCCACAGACAGCCCCTTTCTTGGACACACTTCACAGAGAGCGCCTCTCCCTGACACAGCCCTCTAAACCACAAGTGAGGAACGAGCATTGCCAGTTCTCTTGGCTGCTCTGTGTTGCATGTATGACGCAAAGCTGCTATAAATATAGCCTAGCAAGCTGGTGCTCTCTAGCAGCTTCAGGGGCCTGGTGAATCTGCTTTTAACAGCCCTGTCTATGTTGGAAATCTGAAATATTTTTTTTTGCAAAAACAAAGGAAATTCTAGGGGAAAAGAAAATTGCCAAAGGGGAGCTAAGATGGAGGGAATGTATTAGTAATGTACGAACAAAAACAAGTGGTACAAACAAAGAAAATTCTCAGTGTAATTCCCCGCCATGGAATGTGGATTTATTGTAAAGAACCAGAAAGTGAGGCAACTAAAAAAAATTAACACTGCATTGTAATGGCGCCATGAAGAAGAAATATGGGAGAAAAAAGCCCGTCTAATGTCTCGTTGGAAGAGATTTAATCTCATCTCAGACCACAGATGCTAAAATGATTTCATCATAATTGTATTGTTGTGGGATGACTGCTCAGTGTAATCTTGGCTCTGAATTTCTCAGTTTTATATTGTTTGATTATGAGGGGAGGGAGGTTTAGCATTAATTTTTCCATTCCTTTGGAGAGGTGTAAGTAGGTAACAGAAAAAGGGATGTATAATGGTGATACTTGCAACTTTTGTAGAGTTAGAGACATTTTAAAAAGCAATTTGGTATCAGACTTGATGTTTTGCAGCCTTTTGTTCCTCTATTTTGTTTGCAAAAGTTGAGGAAAAGAAAAAAAATCTTCCATTTCAGATCTGCACTCCACTGCCAGCTTAGCAGCTGCTGCAAAGGCTTCTGGGGCATTCTTGGAGGACTGGAGTGGGCCAAAGGCTGGCACAGCTCTTGTCCGAACTGAATATAGGGCTTCATAGTCTGTTCACAGGGTAGATACGGTCTCCCATTCCAGCTCTTACAATGCAAATATCTATTAAAAAAACCCACAGCACTCTAGGCCATTGCACCTCCAACAGGGAGTGGGAAGTAGGGTATCACCTTCATCATCCTCCGCCTCCCTCCCTCCTCACAGCCCACGGCCTGAGTCTCTGCTGGAAAGGCAGGCAGGGGATGGGAGGGAGCAGTCACAGCCTCCCTGCGTGCCTCTGCCCCTCTCCAAGCTGCACGTGTGGGTCTGTGGCAATGGCAGGGTTGTAGGTCTCTCTTCCTCCCCCAAAACTCACTTCCATTCAATTTCACCGTAATACCTCCCCACTTCAAAAGGCAGATGTCTTTGCAGACCTCCTGCTTTCCAATGCTCAGTTTTCCGCTGGCACGCTTGGAGCCGGTGTACACCATCCAGGACAATGCCGAGGGCTGGATTTGCTATATGCGCAGCGGTGATATGGCCCAGGGCTGAGCTCTCTGCCGTGGCCCAGCCTGCGCACAGCAGCCCAGCCCAGCCTGTAAGGTCTGCATCAGCTGGGCCTAATCCAGGCAAAGTGGGCACCAGCTTAGTCTACACAGAGATGCCCAGTGCAGCTCATATCTCTCTTCACATGGAAGAGAGAATGAACCATTCTTCTTATCCAAGCTTGAGCGCTTGGATCGTAACTTATAGAAACATTATGCCAGCAGCGTAGGTGGGAAATACAAGGTGCTGAAGGCATATATAACCTGGATGTCACGTAGACCTCCATCTTTCCTGAGGCTACACTAGGTTACAATAGTCCCTGAACAGGATTAACAAGCTCCTCTCCCCGAGTCACATATCAGCACATCAGAGGGCAATCTATCTGGAGAGAGCCAACAAGCTAAAGGGCATTCAGCTGCACTCCTAGTTATCTGGGCCTGCAGAAAAGAGAAGCACAGGGAGGCTAAACAAAATGAGACCCTTGGGAGTGTAATTAAGTTGTTCTGTCAGCAGCAAAAACAATTAAACCTGAATTCCTACAGATTTGCTTCTAAAGTCTTGTGCATGCCTTCCCCACAAAACCAAGAGATGTCATCCTTCAGCACCTTCAACACAGCACCATCCTTCCTGAGGGGCTCTGCTGACCACCTCATGATTTTGCCTGCCTTCCTTCCACCAGGTCATTGATTCAGCTCTCTCCTCAATGCAGCCACCTATTTTTACAAAACTTGCAGGAACTTGGTAGCTTGAAAACCTTTAGCCCTCTGTCAGATTTAGTTGACATTGGCCAATAGGTCGAGAAGTTATTGGGAGAGGAAGGGGACACAGCCAGACAGACTACAATTGCACAAGCTTCATTGTCTTTAGGAATAAGGCCCATAACTAAAATATCAAAAAGAAAAAGCAACTATTTCCCTGGGACATTCAGCCTATATAACTTGGACAGCAGCCAGGTGGCCTTCATAACACCAAGAATGAAGGAAAGGGAAGGAGCCTAGCTCCGGCACAGAGAAGTGGGAGAGATTCACACTTTCTTACGGAGACTTTGCACTGCCCTTTATCCTTTCTTGCTAGTAATGCCCTGTAACCAGCAGCAGTTTGGAGCATTACGCAATAAACACTCAAAATGGTGACAGAAGGAGAACAGCTTGATCAGAGCCTGCTGCTGCCACTAATCTGCCTGCTGAAACTTCTGTTGTTGCTATTTTGGCTGCTGCTGCTTCCATATTGTCTTTTGCAGTGTGTTAAAGAAAGCTAGGCTATTGATCCTAAACTCAGATGTATTAAATTCAAGCAAAGACCGAGCAGGAAGATGCCAGCACAACATTCAACTGGAAAAAAAGGGTCTGTGGCCAAATATCCTACTCTGGTTGTTATTATCGTTCAGGATAGACTAGATCTGCAGTGTCATAATTTAGCATAAATCATGCATAACTAAAGCAAAGAAGACATGCAAAGGATACAGGGCACTGATTCACTGTGCAGCCCCCAAGGAGCACTGCATAGAGCAAAGCCCTTGCTGCTTTCTTCCAGAGACAGTGGAGATCATTCCTAATGCTGGGCTTGTGTAGGGGCACCTGTGCTAATATAGAAGCAATTTTGTAGCAAAAAGTCAGGCTCTGGTCTGCCTTTCAAATGCACAAAGCATTCCAGGAGCATGTATTTCAGAATGGCCTTGAATTAGCAAGATTATTGAAGCCAGTCACACATGAAGATACCAGAGCTGGCTTTCCTCTACACTGTTTTTTCTGTTCCATTGAGCATATTTTCCTGCAAAAGATCTGCCTCTCCCTCTCTCTCTCTCCAGATTTCCTTCACAAAACCTACGACATGAGGAACATACACATTTGCTCTAACACTACAGTCATCTGTTGTTCCTTGCAACGCCACTATATGCATAGGACCATTGTGCAAAGACATGGGATATTACATGAGTGTCGGGAGCGTACACTGCACAGTACAAGGGAACTCTGCATGCCTCAGAGGTCCTTCAAAAGTGGCAAACACACAGACCAGGCACAAACACACCAGCTGAACAACAAGGTGCTTTTCTAGGGGGATAGGTGAGTAAGCATTAGCAGATGAGCCTTGCTGAAAAGCACCTTTTAAGGAGGAATATGAATAAAAAGAACTGTTGCCCAGCAAGTCAGGAGAGTAAAGGCAACTAGACTTTAAAGCAGCTTAATGCTTAAACCATCTAGCACAGACTCAGTGTTACTTCAGGGCCGCTGCTGGGAGTTAGCTGGTGCTTGAATGCTAAATATTTGCTCTCTCCATTAGGAGCTCTTTCCTTTTGTATGTGTTAACCTCTGTGTTAGGCCACCACAAGCCCCGAAGGGCTCAGCAGGGACAAGTTCCTCCCTCTCGTCCTCCACCTGTGGAGGATGCACAGCAGCAGGGAGACGGGGTGTCCTGCCAAACAGGGAAGAGAGCAGAGATGCATGGGCAGGGCCTTGGCCAGCCTTTGGCTTGATGCAAAGGACAGACAGCTTGGACCCGATGAAGCAAAGAGGAGCCACCAAGAAGCTTTGAAAAGGGGAGGGAGAAAAGCGGAGGGGAAGGGGAAGGAGAATATTTTGCATAATGGGTGTCTAGATGTGTAAGAACGAGGGTAGACATCCAAGGGTTTATTGACAGTTAAATATTCTCCTCAGTTAATTAGTTTCATAGCCACTGTTAACAATATATCAAACAAGCTGAAAACCTCACCAGTAATGCTAGGAAATGCAGCAAAAAGGTTATGACTGAGCACTCTCTTTTATCGAAAAGCCCCTGTGCTGTCAGCGCCTGCGTGCTAAATCTCAGTCATGCATCAACTGAGCAGCACAGATACGATCCAGAGGACCTGTTTTGCATTATTCGGAAAGCATGGTAACATTTTAGGCATGGGAAGAAAATACAGCTTGGATAGTAGGATTCCCATCTAGATGCTCACAGAATTTCTTTCCAGGGCATGCCTCCTTCTCTTTTGGTTCCTTTCAGGCTGATCCTCATCCCTTATAAGTGAAGGGAATGTCTGCCACCTATCCCAGCTGTGTGACCTTGAAAACTACACGGTCTGATCTTCAAATTACAGCTAAGGCCCTTCAAAAGAGTGAGACATCTGAAAAGATCTGAACAGTGTGTCCTGAACAACTCACTCTCACAAGACTCCCAAAACAGTGCCATCCCAAATCTTTAGTGACTTTTCAAAATCTTGGCTTGGGCATGCTAGAATATCATGGGTGGTTCTGTCAGCACTTTGCCATTTAAAAAAATAGAGTAGCTAGAGGGCTGTAAAAATGTATTTCAGGAATAGCTTGCAGACACCCACCTTAGTCCTAAGTAAGACTGATTAAGTCCTGCCAGCAGTCCAGTGGTGGGAGAAGGCATTTCTGACTGGGCTAATTTGTGCTGCTTCTCAGAGCTTAACCAGGATGGGAATCAGCGCTCTGCATTCCCGAGGGTGACCCTGATGGCATCAGTCAGCTTTGGAGGAGGCCTTCTGTTGCCAAGAGGGATGGAGTCAGACGCTCCTTCTTCCAAAGAAGCATCAGGAAAGTTACTGCAGAGAAAATGAAAGGTGGAGGATAAATCTCCAAGATTATGTATAACTAGAACTTCTGTAAGTGATTAGAATATTTCACTCAGGACAAGTAGCAGAGAATTGTTCTGTAAACATTGTTTTCCTTTCTTAACTACCTTCCTGACTGCCAATTCAAGGACACCTGCAGTGGGGAAATGCATGGCAGTGGCACGCCATATGCCAATCGTCGTTCGTTACTGTTGCACATCAGCTCCACAATTAAGCAAGCCTCGGGTTTTTTTCAGCAGTAGCTCTGCTTGCTTCTTTTGCAGCCCCAGAGCACATCTTGGGTTTAATCACCGTTGTTTGCCTCCGGATCTGTAAGGGAACTGGCCACCGCAAGAGATGAGCAACAGCTATTGAGACCCAACAGATTATCCGCTGTGATTGCTGTGATTTGTGGCAGCCAGCTTTGCCTGGCACTTTCAATTCTTCCACCTGTCCATTTTTGGCCTGACGGCTGCTGTTACCCACATGCATTGTGGCGGTCGGCGCTGATTCGGGACGGGAGCGCCACCTCCCTCCTGGCAGCTCCAGTGATGCTCCAGCCCTGGGAAGGAATTCACTGTTTCACACATTTATCACTCATGGGATAAGAACGGCTCGAAGCCACGTGACAAGCAATTATTTGTCATCCTTTTGATGCTAGGACTCAGAAAAGTTTTTTTTGTTTGTTTGTTTTCCTCCTCTCCTCCTGTGCCTACACAAGGGGAGGGAAGGGCCAGCAGTGAACTCCCTGCCCGAAACCGTCCTCTCTCAAGTCAGCAAAGGGATCTCAGGGTGGCGAAATGGGCTGGATGCTACCGGGAAAGTGCTGGGGTACGGTTCAGCCTTTGGTCCGGCAGCTCCCGCAACACCTCTGACACAGAGCAATGGAGGGGCCGGGCCGCTGCTAATTATCACTCCGTCATTAGCCAAGGCGGCTCCCCCTGCCACGGGATTAGGGAAGCATTATCTCTCAGCCCATAAATCTTGAGGACAAAAAGCCTAATTCTACCAGGCGCTGCATATAAAAATTAATTCTGATCTCCCCCCTACCCTTTTTTGGCATCTCCCTGTGGCCCTGGCTCAGAGGCCGACGGTGCTCCCAGACGGCACCAGGAAGGGGTGTCCAGAGGGGGGATGTGGCACTGCTGGGAGCCGGACGGGACATACCCCTGGTGCGGAGCGAGGCCGTTGGCAAGAAACACCGTCCCAGGCAGAGCCCAGGACCCGCAGCTGCCCCCAGGCACAGCGTGGAGATGGTCAGACCCGTGGCGTCATTGACAGGTCTTTGCTAATTAGCTGGTGAGCGTTTTGTAACGGCTTGGGAACGCTCTCCTGCTGGATGGAAATGACACCAAGGCTCCGAAAGGAGGGATTACCGGCCATGAGCTCAAAGGAGCCTGAAAGGGAGTTGCAAGCCTTAACACCACAGTGAGGGGCTCCTGCTTGCCAAGGAGAGATTTCCTTCAGGCCAGGCTTTTAGCAAGAGCTGGGAGCTGCGTGTAAGGGTGGAACTAAATGGTATGCCGCACCATCGCGCGGCAGGGCCTCAGCTGTCTTATCCGTCCCTGCAGCTTGTTAGCCCCCGGCAGGCATTAGGGAAGTGGAGATGTATGTGCTTTCTCCCTATTCCTCCTTGGAGGAGTAGGAGGCCTGAGCACAGCCTGTTCAGGCTAGCTTTTAACCAAGATGGAGCAGCAGACCCATAGGGTTTTCCTATCAAATGACTCTATTCTCCACCCAGTCAAGCCTCTCCATCCAATCATGCTGCCATCTTGGGCGAGGTGGGACGCAGAGACATCGGGGCATTACCACTCCTATGATAACTACTTCATTAATAACGCCACAGTCCATGCACACTGCGTTTTTTACAGTGTTGTGGAAGGCACTTCCATCCAATGGTTAAATAGATACCAAAAGAGGTGCATGGCCCTTCCCCTTGCCCGTGGGCAACCACGTGGGATTTCACCCTTCTTTTCCCACCCGGACACATCTCTGCAATGCAGAAAGCTGCCTGGCTCCCAGCTACTGCACTCGCTCCTGTGATGACCTGGTGGCCTCTGGCCTGGCCTGTAGAGCTGTAACCGCAGCCCTGCCTGTGCTGTGCACATTGCTTGCTCACAGGAAATTCGCAGCTCTACTGCATCCGGCTGGTTCCAGGACCATTGTTTCCCTTTCCTGCACCCTTGCAAAGACCTGTGGCAAGCTTTCCCGAGCCGCTGGAAGTCACGCGCATGCTTTTCCGCACGGTGACACCCTCACATTAGCACACACAGTCCTCCCTGAGAGGCGCTGGGGCTGTCAATCTTTTCACACCTGCTAAGTGGTAGAGTGCTTCTCCCAATTTACTTATCCATCATTTTTATTGAGAAATCTGCTCTAGTCCCACACAGTTATATGAGTTAATGGAATGTTGATTAGAGGATTCTGCGCAAATGAAGTGTGATTCCAGGCACGCTGGTGTAAAGCAGCTATTATGTGATGCCATTTCCCGCGCTGTTGCTGAGAGCAGAATTTGTTCCTTTTCCTGTGAGTTTCTAACCATGTGCATACTCTTTTGCTTGTTTTTATTTTATATTTTATATTTATATTTATATTAATTTTTAAAGCCATCTGGACATTTCTGGGTGCCTTCGTACGGAGAATGCTGTGCCAGTCTGCAAACACTAGAGATCCTCTTTTCCTGATTAACTCTTCTGATGCCAGCTGTATCCCCACTACGCCGTGGGCAATCACTGCTGCTGACCCCCCCGCCCCGAGAATGCAGGCAGCAAGCAGTCTCCCCAGTCAGCAGCAGCACTGAGGAACAGAAACAGAGCCTTTTAAAGGAAGACAAGGGGAAATGTCTTGAAAAAAAGAAGAAAAGTTTCCCAGGGAATCCTCTTGTGGTTCGAGACGAAGCCTGTGAGAGGTCATTGCATCCAATCTTTTGCAATTGTAGAAATCAGGGACTATCTACATGGCACTGTGAAGACAGACATGAGCTTGATTTGCCCAGGCTCTGATGTGCTGGGTGCTGAGGTTGAGCTAATGAGCCCTGCGGGGCAGCAGGTAACATAGCTTGGGCACGGTGCCCGGTCAAGGCAGTGACATCACCTCTGGCTGGCAGGGGGAGCAGAGCCCATTGCTGCTTTCAACATACAGTGTAAATCTGCACAGCCACAAAGCCTCCACACACCCCAAGTCCCCAGGCACTCCAGCACCTTAAAATGTGTTTGCGAGCTTTCACAAACCATCTCCTTTAAAAAAGGCTTCTGCGAGTTAAAGCACATTCATCCTCTGAGATTTGGAAAGAGCCTGCTTTTCCTCTACAAAATGATCAGCATCGTTCTGGTCTGGGGGTAGTTCAGGGAGGAGTAAGAAGGACCAAGAAAAGAGTTCGGGGTTTTTAAACAGCAGCGTGTAGGCTGCAGTAAAACACCAGTGATGTCCCTGAGGTTGGTGGATGCCCCAGTTTAACCTAAGGGAGGGGATCTGCGGAGTCAAAGGGAAGGCCAAAGCAAGGAACGTCTTAGCTAATTTACTAGACATTTTAAACACGCGTATTGAAAGGCACTGAGGGACGTTCCTATCTCATCAGGCCTCGTGTTAATGGAAACTGGATAAATACTTGCTCATTGAGGAGGGAATAGAATATCACCCCTGATGTCCTTAATCACATACAACAGGCAGAATATCTACAGCAAGACACCTGGCAAATACGTGTAGTGCACAATAAACATCAACTTTCACATCTTCACTTGGTTTACACTGTCCCTCTCACCTGTTTGAAGCAGGGTAGGGATTTGCTTCGGAGCTGGTAGCAGAAACCACTCTTGCAGTGTGCCAGGCTGGCCAGACCCAGGAGCAGACGAGCAACAGCACCCAGGCCGGTTATCACATTGCCCTGTATGCTAAAGCAGGAGAAATTCAAGGTGGTTCAAGATCCTTTTAATCTTCGGAGAACAGCCAAGAATTCGAAAGAGAGTTTTTCCCAGGCACAAGCCACTACAAACTGTGTCAAATCTGTCTCGAACCAAGAGCTGCTGCTCCTCGCGTCTTTGACATCCAAGTGGCTTGTTTAGCACGTGTATATCACAAAGCTCCAGGAACTGAACTCTCTCTAAATGACAATTGATTAAACATTCAAGCTATATAAAGTACTGAAGTATTGTAAATACATTTTAAAAGGGAAAAAAGTCTTTGAAATTCACTTTAAGCTTTCTTTTAAATTATTTATCACAGAATCTCAGTCCCATTAAAGTCAGGCTTAATGGGCTTGTTTATATATTACAGAAACCATTCTGCTTTTAATTGCTTGCTGAAAGGCTCTTACACCCATCTTTCTCGGCTTTGCAGCAGTACTTAACCGGAAGGCGGGAGCCTCGCTAGGCAGGCTGCGGGCAAAGCCCATCCGTGCCTGGATAACAAGACACTGAGCATGGATGTGACTCTCCCATGGGGGTCAGCTTCTCCCTGGTGATGCCCTTGCTGGTGAAGTCACCCCAGCTCTCCTTCCATGGCTGGGCACTACATAAGGAGATCAAGTAGTCCAGATGATATTCCTACCCATTTTGCCACAGACCCATTACCTCCCCAGTGTCTTGCACCTGTGGGCATTCTCGTGGTGCAGAATTACTCTAACCATGGCTTTCCCTCCCCAAGATCCCTCCATCTTCTCTCTCTTGTCCGCTGGAAAAGGCAACGCTGTTCCTATGAGTGCTTGGCACAATGGGAGACCCACAGCTCTTTGGAGTTGGAGGTCCCCTCAGCCCCACAGCACCCAGTTCGGTGGCCTGGATGACAGCGGCATGCTTCTAACACATAACCAGCTGCATTGGGATTGCAGAGCCAGGCTGGCCTGGGCTGCAGGGCACAACCAAACAAGATGCATCATTACACCAGGAAATGCAGTACAGTCTTATCTTGACCACTAACCCCTTGAAAACTGGGAAGGGAATGTGCTGCTTTTATTTGTACACATGGGTAAGGCTCTAGAATAGCATAACGCTTAATAATAGCTGTGTGGGCTGGGGACGTTACTTCTGGGAGCTCTAAGCAAAGAAAGAAAGAAAGAAGGAAAGAAAGAAAGAAAACAGAAGGCAAGAAAGAAAGGAAGAAAGAAGGAAAGAAAGAAGATGAAATGAAACTAAATGAAACCATCCAAGGTTTCTTTTTTCTGGCACTTGGGCATGACTAGCTTTTATCATCCGCTCCTTGTGTTAGGATCTCAGAGCATTTTGGGACTGTGTCTGCAACTGGCAACAGATTCACAGCTCCAGTGTTAGTCCAGGCATGTTATTGCCCGTATTCCCCGCAAGACCGTATGCAAGACAGAGTATTTCAAAGTGCTAAATCAGTAAGAGTGCCATGGTTGGGAAAGCAGAAACACCTGGAGCAGAAATCCTCTCTCCTCTGACTGCCATCACCAGGTAAGATACTTTCTCCACATTAGGATTATGAGTGAACACTTGGACTTCTACGCAGGGCTGTGTGGTCATTTCAGACACTGGTGTTCAGACCATCTTGCCCATGTAGACTGGAAGCACTGAGGGAAAGAGGGAGAGCTTCTCTCTACACATATGTATCACACACAACAAGTGGGAGAACGATCTTTGTCCATCACTGATATTCCAATAATCAGCCAAGGCAAAGGCTGTGTGAGAAAATACCCACCATCTCTGGCATTTCCTATTTTAAACCCTACTCCATCCCCAAGAATTAGTTTGAAGATGGAGAAGCAAGTTCTCTGAATTCATTTCAGAGAAGTGGTTCTAATTTCTTCAGAAGTTTGCTCTTCAGGTACCTTACGCTTGAAAAAAAAGAACAGTTGATGTCATAATAACTTCTGGATTTTGTGCTGAAATTACATTTTTGGCGCCGTTAAATCCCACTGTGTGCTATGGAGGATATAATGTAATACCCATCAGAGGCAAGCAGCAATGAGGTTTACTGGCACTAAAATCAATAGGCACTGAATAAAATGGCTCCAAATGATTTAGGATCATGCACACATCTTCTTTTTGTAAGCTCAAAACCATTTGGAGAGGCATTAATTCATTAAAGGCCTCTTGAAGAATGTCATCATACTATGCAGTCTGGGCCTGTGCACATCAAGAGCATCATAGATTGTGGCTTTTATTAAGGAGGCTGGAGAACATAATTCTTCCTGGAGTATAACAGGCTTTAAAATACAGTGCACTTTGAGATCAAAACAATGTTTATAGCAATGTAGTTACTAAATATTTTAACATGTGCAATATAAAACATAGTGCATCCTGGAATATGGGTTTATGCTACTGAAGTAGCCCCTAGAATTGCCAGATCCATTACAAGCCACCATGTAGTGTATTTTATCTATTTTCAGTTCCTCCATGTTTTTTCATTATTATTATTGGCTGCATGGTATTATCATTTATATTTATGTTGGGGCATCAAACCAAAGCTCAATGCCTTTCCTCTTGAGGATGTTGCAGACATGCAAACTAGCATCTCTCTCCTCCTTTTCTGAATACTGCTGAATACTGGCATCTATACTTTCACAGCAATGATGGGATGGAAGCCCTTCCTGGGAGGTACAATATAATTCCATGAAAAGCTAACTAGCCTGTAAATAACTGGGGGCTTCCCAGTGCATCGGCTTACACAGCTGCCGCACATCTGCTGTGGGAGGTGAGAGTGGGAACGCCGTGTGCTGCTTCGAGCGCGGAGAGGAAACAGTCCAACACGGCCGTGTGCGCCACAGCGTGCCTTCGGGGGAGATGGGGCAGCGGTGGCCGGGAGGTGGGAGGCCAGCCCATCCACCTTAGATGCGTACGAGGGATCCCAGCTCCGCATGGGCCTCTTTGAAGCGCAGATTGAATTTCACACATAGGAACGGATGGCCCTGTCTTGCTCCCCCGCCTGCCAAACCACAACAGAGGAACGGACCATTAATTTAAATACTTAAAATCAGACCCTTCTTTTACAACAGATGTGTTCCTCCCAGAATTTCATAATTAACTGCAGTCAGCTGAGAGCTGTAGAGCTTTAGAAGTTAACAGCATTACTAACACCAGGAGGAGGACTGGATTCCCTGGTCTCAGTGAGCTACGCTCCTGACGGGACAACTCTGATTTCACACCCTCTTGGAAACCTTCCAGTCTGTGCCAATTAATGGACTAGCCTAGGAAGAGCAAGGATCTGTATCCAGTTGCTTATGGCTGCAATTCAGAAATCACAAGACACTGAACTACATCCACCATGTCCCCTCTCCCCAGCCCTGAAAAGTGAAAATGAGAGGAATAAATACAGTGGTGCTGTGTGGTCAGAGAAATCTGACAGCGAGGGTAACTCTCTATGGCCAGCCTAAATTGATTTCCAGGCTGACTTTTTCCACTTTTTTTTTTATGGAGAGTGCTATTTTCTTTCTAGAAGACTGGAAAATTTAGCACAGGGACAATAAAATGGTCTAGATTTCACCAGGAAGGGAGGTTAAAATTGAAATATGTTGTTTTGTCCTCATCAAATATGTTTGACAGAGCCTTTTCATGAACATTTTGACAGGATCTAGGATGGATTTTCCTGTTGTTATTAGATGGGAGCCCTAAGTAAAAATGGACCTTTTGGCTCAATTCCATTTTGCAAAAAGCATTTGCAAGGATCAGGTTTTACTCCTCCACAGACCAAAAAATAATTAGAAGACCTCTGAAGCTGTCCCATAAAGAATTACTGCTTTCCAGACAGACTTATGAATGACTGAGAATGTGCATACAAGGGGTATAATGACATTTAAGACAAAAAATGAATATATCTGATTTTAATGCCAGCATCTGTTGTTAGAGATGTTGCAGGATTTCAGTAAGGACACCTCCTTGGATAAATGCCTCCTTTGCTCCTTATTTTCCTTCAACAAAGCAAGACTAGAGCACTCCCTGTAACAAGGCCATAACCACAGAAGTGCTCTGATAAGACAAACCAAGCAAATTAGCGCTTTCCATACCATTAAAGAAGTGCATGGGCCAGGACCATCTTTGGGCCTTGCTGATGCGCCCACCAGTGCTGGGCTACCCCAGTGCTACATATCCTCACACTTGCCCTCATGCATTTTTTTTTATTTGCAAGAGCAAAATGCATGCACAGGGACTAAAATTAGTCCAATTTTCACCTTCTCCAGCCTCCTCATAAGCAGCCTGACTGCAGCACCCAGGTCCAGCTGCTCTGCGTGGAGTGAAGAGTCTGTATAAAAGCACAAAGAACATAAAATAGGGAAGAGAAATCAAGGCTGAACCATCCCGCAGGTGGAAGAGTGGTGGTGAGGAGAAAGGCTAGTTATCTTTGTGCGAAATTCCTGGGCATCTTCCAGCAATTGAAATTCAAAGAAAACTACATTATTTGAGAAAGCTTTGAAAATATTCATTGAAAGTTGCAAAAAAAACACAGCTTATAATCCAGGGTTTTTTCCCCATTAAATGCAAAACTGAAATGCAAAACAAGTTTCTACCTGTCCTGATTTTTCCACCATTTTACCTGTTAGCAGCAAAACAGCATCCTCCATGGAATAAGCTCCGAGACATTCACAACCATAGAAGAGTTGAAACTTCAGGATTTATTTCATAAATATTAATATTTACATACTTAATAGATTCCTTCTCTCCTTTATGGAGTGTATGTTCAAGTCTCTGAAAACAGAAACATTCTGGGACAGGAAATCACTTCTGCTTCCTTTTCATATCAGTTTAATATTGGATTGCACTGGATTTTGGATAAGTCTGAAAGCTCCCAGCTCCCACCAAGTGCAGCTGGAGTCATAGCATCTTTTAAAAAAATTAAAAACCACCCCATAGGGTGGGTGCATGGTGAGATGGGCAGAGAAGTGCGCAAAATAACTTCTGGCAAAGTGCTCCCCTTCAAGATGTTGAACATGAAAGGGTTCCCTATGTAAGTGCCTGTTGCTCTCAATACACCTCCCTTCCATGTGTTGTGCATCAAAGAGGCTGAGATTTAAGCATTTTGGAAGTGCTGTATAGAAGGTGTTCTGATTACAGCTACCTCCCATTTTGGGGTAGCTAAATACTTAATAATTGCTGACAATAGTGACAGCCCTTTGTGTCGCGCATCAAAAGCCAGGGGTCTTACCTGGCTGGGAGTAGGAAAATTTTGTTGTTATGCCACTGCAGCAAACCCTGATGGGAGAAGTAGGATGATTTGACAAATCAGATGCAACCAGGGAACCAGGAGGATGTCTTCATCTCTCTTGCAAAACATATGGCACTCTCACTTCTAGCTTCCAGAGCGCTGCCCAGGATGGTACGAAGGAAAGACCAGACACTGCAAAATCACAGGGATGCATTTGCAGCACAGACCGTTGCAGCAGTTTTTCTGCCTACATTTATCCCTGCTCCAAACTGATTCTTTAAAGCATGGTAGGGGCATCATTCTGTCCACACTTGCCCATGGTTAGTGTCTGCTCCCTCTGAGCTTTGCTAAATTTTAAGTGTGGGCTGTGATCCCAGTGAACCTAGGTGGGGGTAGTCCTGAGCAAGCTGGTACTGGGGCACGCTGCGCGAGAGCTTCACTGGAAAAGCGTCTGCAGTGGGTTTCCTTGCAGAAAAGAAAACCGTGCCATAATGTCTCCTCTCATCTCAAGGGAAATGCAAAGCAATCAAGTCATTTAAGAATATATTTCAGGCTTCTCATAGCAGGTGTTAGACACTATTCTCTGGCTGCTGACAGGAAATGTGTGTGCAATTCTCCAAGGTACCACACTAAGAATATGCTTCTTACGGCCTGGCTGCTTAAAAAATTCTGCAAAGTGTAAATGGCTCTCATAAAATCAGGTAATAAATTGTCTTATCTGTTTGTCCTGAAAGCGCTCAGCCAGCTGGGTCTTTACGGCACATCAGAGCCGTGCAGACAGCACATCACAGGGCCCTAATGAAACCGTCTGAGGAACAGAAAAATACAGGCTGGTAGCTCATCACAGGAAAACTTTCCAAAGAGAAAACTAAGTTCGAAGTCCCATCAGCGGAGAACAAATTAAAACAGGAAATCAGCATTTCTTCAGAGGCAACGTGAAAGCTTTTCCCACACCCTCCTTTCACATCGTGGTTATGAGACTGAGGAATCAGCAGAACAAAAATCAGCAAGTTGTGATATATTCTCGGGGAGGAAAAAGCCTTCCAGCCATGTAGACGCTCAACTGCTACCTACTCCTGACAGTCACCATAGGAGGAAGAAAGAAACAGCAAAAAAAGAAAACTCAGCTACAGTTAAAGAGAATTTTAAAGTTGACTTTCCCTCCTTGTTCCCAGAATAAAGGTAACTGCGTAATGAAAGCCTCTCTAAAGGAATGACAGCAGAAGTGTGTGGGAACACAGCAGAAGGGTTTTTTTTGACTTAATGTGCTCCCCAGTCCAACCTTGGGCTGAAATTTCCACCAAAAGTGAGTGCACGCTGGCGGCGGTGCCGCGAGAGCACGGCGGGTGGGAGCGGGAGGCGAAGGCGGTCGCCCCGCAGGAGCATCTGTTGGGGCCCGGCACATATGGGGGCTTTATTCCTTCTTGCAGAGGCACGAGCTTGGCCCTCACCTTCTGCCACCCTCCTTTTGTGCAAGGAGACCGTGACGGTTCCTGGGGACAGCTGCTGCCCCAAAGACCCCCGCGCCAGCCCCGTTGTGGCGCGTCCCTGTCCCCATGCTGCATCGTCCCCCTCATCAATCACAGTGACCCAGCATGCCAGCGGGGCAGCAGATACCTTCAGCCTGGTTACTAGGAGACATGGAGAGGCAAGTTAAGGCCTTTTCTTTCCTTTTCTTTTTATTTTTTTATCTCCAAAAAAATCTGGTGGGCTGCACCTTCTGCGAAGGGGAAAACCTCCTTCCCTTTGAATTTCTGTGAATTTTGAAATACAGATACTCAGTGATGTGGAGGAAAAAGAGTAGTAATCCAGAGCTAATTATACAGCTGTTGAAAAGCCCAGTAAATATGTTACTCAGGGATATATAATACCTTTGATGTAGTTGTAATCCGACTGACGTTATTATAGGTTTTCACAGCTGCAAAGCAATCCAGCTTAGGAGGGTTGTTTTTTTTTTTTGTAATTTGCAGAAGCAGAAAAGAAATTCTGCTGCCAAAGCAGAATGAAGATCCTCATGTAAACACAGTAACACAGCCTAAGAAAAATTACACTGATGCCGAGAAGTATTAACCTGTCCCAAAGCTTAACAGAGTTTACTGGATAATAAACTGCATCACTGAACCCAAAAGGGCTAGATTTCAATAAGGCCCTTCTTTAAGACAATTAAAGCCTTAAATAAAAGCATGGCTTTGCAATTGGGAATTCTCTACCCCCTTCCACCCAACAACAAGTTGTAAATCCTCTGAAAAAAATACATTCTGAGGCATGAAATATAGGAAGGGTGCTAGCAAACTTCCAACCTGTTCATTTAAATTGATCATGGAAGCAATAATATCATGGGGCTTTGTAAATGGAGGGGTTAAAAGCTGGACCTTTACTGCTGTTTTCATTCCCCAGTGCCCTGTGGTAAAACAAGTCTCCACACGAGATCTCTAGGCACTGCATGAATTAATAACTCAGTTTGGGGTCATTAAATGAGGCTGAGCAAGGGCCAGTGTCCGTTATTATATTGTGGTGTACGAGAGAGGACTTATTTTGAGAAGATTGGAATGTGCGCGCGCAGTCCAAGGATCCCCGGTCATTTCTGCTGCGGCATCTGCTGAAGCCACCTGGCAGATCGTGGAGGTGGAGAGCTCCGGTACAAACGTGCACCCAAATGTCTTCCAAATAAAGGGTCGCCCTGATTCAACGCAGGGCTCGCACACGCCATGTGCTTGAGCTGAGACGACTGCCAGCCGGCTGAGCCACGCAGCCGGGCGCGTTTGGGATCCTCTGTCCTATTGCACGTTAGGATAATGTTTGAGTTACACACAGGTAACTGGAGGTAAGATTAAGCATGTTCAGATGCTGATTGCGGAAGTGTCTGCGCTGGTTTAAACTGCTGTTGTCCTGCAGCTGTATGTTGTCACCTTTCTATTCGAGGTTATGCCCCGCAGGCAACGCAGACTTACCTGGGCTAATGTAACCTCTCCGAGGCATGTGTGATTTCTGACTGCTTTTGTCATCTTGGTTTTGTTTTAGAGAAATTTGTTCAAAGTTTTAGTAACTTTTTAGTAATTTTTAAACTAAATTTAAAATAGACTAAAATAAACTTTTCCGACTGTGAAGTTTTCCCACGCACTGTTTCACTTCCCTGTTAATGAAATTGGGGCAGCATCAGCATTTTAGCAGTGTCCAGAAGTGCTGAAATACAGGTTTGCCCTTGGTCTGACTTTCTCCTCGAAAATGAGAGCTTTTGTTGTGCGGTCAGGATAAAAGTGCAGCTGCTATTATCTCAGTAGTCCATGTTTCAGATAAAAGATGGGCTCCTTCACACATGACATTCTCTATAGCTGTAAAGCCAGCATATCCCATAATCCAGGAATATCTTGTATGATCAGCAGCAGACTTGTAAACATGTCCCTGTTTGAGCACAGTCTCCAGGGAATGATTTAGCCAGAGTTCTACAGTGGAACAGGACAAAATTTTCAGTTAAAACTTTTGGGCCTTTTTAATCCAGACTAAACTGGCTTTTCAGTTGAAATGATCTTCTGCTTAGAAAATCAAAAATAAAAACACTTTACAACTCTTCAAAAACAAACCAAAAATGTGGTGATTCCTAATTGCTTTCCTCCCACTCTTTCCGAGCTGTCAGAAAAGCAACAGAAAAACGGGGGAGAAAAAAAAAAGAAAAGGTTATTATCATGGCCACATTTCTTACTGCTTAGTCAGTAGAATTCCCAGTAGTTCAAATCCCATGGCCTCTTTCAGTTTTCAGTCAGACAAAAAGACATCCACTGAGGTTAATGAGAAAGCATCTCAGATACGAGTGAAAACTGAGAAAGGACTTCAGAATTTGTCTTAATGACTTAAAAAGGCTGCATCCTGAGTAAGAATGTCTTTGTAATGAAATGTAAGCCCAAGACACAGCAAATACAATTTAGCTTGCTATATTGCTTTTCTTGGTATTAAACTTTTTTATGTTATTGTTGAGCTCAACATATACTACCGGTCTCGAGGGGTGAGGACAGAGTGCCTGCTCTCTAATACAGCCTTTCATTTCTGAGTCCTCAGTTCAAGCCCTTCAGGATACTAATTATCCAAAGTTGTTATCATCTGACAGCTGTCAACGGCCTCTGTGAAACGAGCTGATGGTGGCAGCCGTGCTCCCAGTGGGCATGTGTCAGCATCGTACAGACATTACCACAGTTTGGCTGGTATTTTTGTTGGCAGCCTCAGAAAACAGGCTCCAGCACTTATGGAAATAAAATTTGTCTTCCTGTGCCTAGCAGGAGACCCTGCTCTTCAGATCTAAGGGAAGGCGGTAGATCGCTGAAGAGCTTAACCTCCAGTGTCAATGCTGCTGGACGTCTCCAGCGAACTTCAGACTCCAGAGATGTCACCTAAACACTCTTCAGGGACATTGACTTCAGGGTGGAAGATTAATTCACTAATTAGGACACTTAAACTCAGTGGACAGGGTTCTCGGTCACAGATCCATGTGGACATGTTCCTGCTCCCCTGGGCCTTAGTATAGGACTCAGAGCCACTTAGCCTGCTGTTGTGTCCCAGGTAGCACCCTGTCAGGTACATGGCTATGCTGAACAGGCAAGCAGTGGACTTGTGCTTCTCTTCTAGTCCACCTTACTGTTAAAAAAAGAAGCTTTGGTGTTCAACAGACTGGGAGGACCATAAACCCATAGCCAGGCACTGGTTTCAGAGGGAAAGGAGCTGTAAACATTACTGCAGCTTAGCTATTCATTGCCAGAATTTCACTTTTCATACTTCACTGTCAACTAGGAATAGATTCACATGACTTGTCTACACCACGTGTGCATGTGGGTGTGAGTCACTCCTCTGCCAGCATGCTGCACGTGGGCAGCCTGCACTTCTTGAGGTAAAGGTTGTAGCATGTCCCAATCACCTAACCTAAAATCTCCGCATCTCACAGGTTGGGCTGACCCTCCTTTTACATCCTGATCTCTGAGGGCTTTAGGCCCAGCCAGAGGAGCATCAGAGCACAGTCTGGGATTTCTGACTGCATGGATGGTCTGCAAATCAGACAGAAACATCCACCTAGCACAGTAAACAGGCCCTGCATGACTGTGGGAAGAAGACATCCCATATCTTCATCCCTTCCCACAGAGGAGGTAGAAGGCATCTCTTGCTCTGCTTTGGTAGACCTAATTCAAGCAGATCTCTAGATGGCTGCTGCTTCTTTTATCTGGCTGTCAGCTCAGCAGCAGCACAGGGACAGGTGGAGCCAGTCAACTTGTTCAGTTTCTAACACCTACTGGGCTTTTGTCCATCCCTAAGGAGCCAACATGCTGGAGCCTGCAGTACCTGAGGGTTGCTGGATGGTGTCCTCTCAACCACTGGATACCCCCAAGGCTGTTTAACATCCACAGTCACGTGTGTTAAGACCAAATCCTATAGACACCATCCCTAAAAAATAACTTCAATTAGTTGTTTTGGGGAGGAGTAGAACTAATGAAACCCAATTTCTTATGAATTTGTGTCCTCTGCCCTCCAATCATCACAACAACTTCTCCCTCTTGCAATGTCTGTACCAAGAATTAGCACGTACTAAGCTGGAGCCTGCTGACTAGCCAAGTGGCTGCTGCTTTTCTCCTACATATTAGGGAGCTTCTTTCTCTAATCCACTCTAATTCAGGCATCCCTCCACGAACTAGCTTCCTATTTTCACGTGACATCTAAGATCTGAGCATCAACTTAACCTCGGTAGGTGGCCAACATGGTGATAAAAATGCAGCATCTCAACTAAACTAGTGTTTCCGTCATGGTATGGATATGATGACAAGGCTGGAGAAGTCTACAGGACCTTAAAAAGGACAGAGCCAAAAGCAGGTCAGCTTAAAGCTCCTAAAAATGAGGAAGCACAAAGTTGGCTTGAATTAAAGGATGGAGTACCACTGACTTCCCACACAGCTCTGGCCAGGCACCACTCTCCTCTCCTATAGGAGAAGGCCATACCCAGCTGCAGTGCCTCGTGTTAGCAGAAATGTCAAGTGACAAGGCCCAGGTGAGTAGGCCTACGAGGAATCTAACTTTTATCTGCAGTTCCTGTAAGTGCTATTTGCAATATCTAAACCTGCAATACCTGAATGTGCCTTTTCCCAGTGACTTCCGCTGCCTCTTCCCTAGGCAAACGCTAGAAACAGTAATCTCCGACCTAAATTTTTGACAGCACTGTGTGCATGACTTCCCGTGACATTCTCCGTTACAGATGAGCTAGTGAAACAATGAGGGAAGTCAGGGTTTGTCTTTGGCATCAAGGGTCCAGCTTTTAGAGAGAACCTTTGGATGTCAAAAAGCAGCTGCCGCCTGAACAGACCTATCCTTTTCCTATCTGGTGGAGGACAACGTTGTGATCTGAGAGGATTTGACTCAAAATCCACTGTGCAAATACAAGGCCAGGCATGAAATTTCATGGTTCTTGTTCACAGTCTGGACCGGGATTCCAAGTGCCAACAGCAAAAGCTCAGGGAGGCCCAAAGCAAGGATGAAGAAGACAGGTGCACACAAATAAATGCTACTCAAAAGAGGATTAGAAAAAAAAAAAAAGAGAGAGAGAAAATCACCCTGATTAGGTGCAATGCAGGCAGGGCTTGGTGCTCCAACTATTGTGACCATTTTAATCCTAGATCCTAAAAACCTGCCAGACACACAGAGATTTAAAAAAAAAAAAAAAAAGATAACTTGCCTCCCACTCACTGAAAGGGACTAAGGGTAAAGTAAAGGACTGAGTTAGATTTGATCCCTGCCTAATCCTGGAGGTGCCCAGACTCAAGAGGCATGTCCATTTTCAACCTTGAGATGCCCCTGAATGCCTCCAACACGCCCAAGACCGCCCCGCCTTTGCAGACTCTCGTCTCAGCGTTCCTCCGCTCCAGTCCCCTGAGAGGATCCTCCAAAGAGCCTTTCTCAGAGCAAACAAAGTCATGGTCACTACTTTCTCAACATGGCTGTGCTGAGATGTGATGGCAAGAGCACTAGCTCAGAGAGCAGTAAGTAAACTGTTATCGAGTGCCTTCTCCAGCCAGAGAGCTCAAATTCCCTTTCCTTGCTGCCTGAGATGAGTGCCCAAAGTGTCAGAGAGGTCCAGGTAAGGGCATATCTTCTTCTTGAAGCGCTGCCCCCATGCAAAAAGCAATGAGAGACTTCCTCGACCAAGAGGGGACAGGCATGCAAGAAGAAGGTCAGTTCTGTGGCCTGATATTTATGGCATTCAGCCAGACAGGTGGATCTCATTTCTGTTCCCTGCTCTGTGCATATTTTCCACATTTCTGTATTTTATCCCATGTCTGCTATGGAAACACTAGAATTACACTCACAGGAGGTATTCCAGCATGCACAGTGGGGTTTAACCACCTTTACAGAACTGTGCCTGTATGAAATATGTGGAAATCAGGCCTGGAATGAATTATGGCGTTTTTGCTAATGGCCCCGTCTTTAAGATATGAGCCTCCCTCAGGAGGGAAGTTGTGAAGATGAGATCAATTAATGGGCCATTCAGGTGCTACAACAGTGTAGGGCATACACAGCTAGTTAAACGACAGAAAATCAAGCAGAAGGCTAAAAATGAGTAATAATAAGTAACTTATTGCCTCCTCTATCTGTAACACCTCTCCCACTTCAATAGATAGAATTTCACTCCTGTGAATATGACAAGCTAGGCTAAAAATTCCTGGCATAACTCAATCATCCCACTAGCTGTGATGAGTAACTGAAGGAAATATAATTTGCTTCTTTTCTAGAACCCGCACTGGAGGAGTAAAATTCAAGAAAGGGGGCAAGAAAAAATATTGTGTAATATAACATGATTTATATACATGTCTTAGGCAGATAACGCAGACTGAACGATGCTTAAAAGGCTATTATAGACTTGCTTCCAGCAATAAAATGTCCTGCTATAGTACTGCTATAAAATGTCTGCCCAGGGCACTTCAGTGAGTTTGGGATTCTCTTTCTAGATTAGCCAGGGGAAATAGCTGAAATCTCTGACAATGCAACCTTCTCTTTTTGATGAGAAACAATTACGGCCCTAGAAAAACTCTGCGCTGTTAGCACGAGGCTGCTGCAGAGGACTGAAACATGTATTTTTAAACACGCAATTGTTTAAAAAAAAATTACCTCTTTTCCATGCTGGAATATTAGGAGATCTTCTTCCATTAGGGCAACCAGTTACCGTATATCTCTTAGACCCACACTGAACCAAACATGAAAGTCTTGCTGCCAGAGGTTGTCTGTCCGATCAGTTCATTTATTTTGAGTAGAAAGGATTGAGATTTCTTCTTTCCAGTCAGAAAACGCTGATCTGAGGAAACAAAGCCTTTTGGCAGGTGTAATTGGTTCTGAGAAAACAGCTGGGAAATGCCTCTCAGCTGCAGGAGAGACACTGCTCTTGCACAGAGACCCAGAAAGAGAGCCAGGCCCAGGGATGGGCACCCGCCACTGCCGCCTCTTCCTCTGCAAAGGCGCTGAGCCCACCAAAGAGTCCGCGCTATTCTGGCACTGTTTGTTCTCACTTTTCACTTCATTTGCTAATTCTGTACAAAGGAGGAGATGTCACTGACAGCTGTAAAGACTGAAGGATAGCACGGTCCGAGCCAACTGATAGAGACCCAAATTAGGTTGTGGCGCACCAATCTATCACAAAACCAGCCCACGTTTTATTTCCATCTAAGAGGAGAAAATATTGACATCTCAGAAAAGTCCCGTGGTGTGGGAACATCATCTTCCATTCAAGTCAGAAAAATAATTTCTAAAGCCCAGAGCCATCCTTGTCAGACCCAGGGACTGTACCAAGCATGAGATGGTCTTCATTAACACCCTGAACTCCACAGTGCCAGAGATGCTGCGGAGGGGCTCTAGGCAGATATAAAAACCAGGACAGCACTCAGCGATTGCCAAAGGAAACATCGTAATTTGAAACACTGGCATATAAAATGTATAGTGCAGGTGTTATTTAGAGACACAGGTTTTAAAGGGGCCTGTAAAAGCTCAGGCACAATATTTTACACCTGAAGGGTGGCATGCCCAATTTTTCCCCCTTGGTTTTAATAGTCAGATTTTGTGTATATAAAATATAAATGAGTAAAATTGGAAGGGAAACTGAAAGCTTGGCCTGTGAAGTCCAAGGTGCAAAAGAAGACATAAATAGCATTTGCCAGCCATTTTTCTTTCCATCTTATTCAGTTTACACCTTGAAAAGAAAAATAACCGGGCGTATGAGGAGAGAGGAAATTTCCAAAGCAAGTCAAGAGAACAGCTGTGTTTAACTGTTGGCTTCAGTTTGCAGCTCTATTTCCTTGTGCACTTTTTAAAGGAATATCTGTGTTTAGTCTAATGGAAAGCGTCTGTCTGAAGGTGCTCTCTATTCCTATGAACATTTTCACAGACACTGTGTTCAGCCCTCATCTGGCTAGGTTAGTGCTGATGTCATTTCACACAGCATTGACCAGAACCCTGTTCAACGGTCTTTTTTTCATTGCAAGGAAATGCAAACTAGCAAATGCTAAATGCCAGCCCTGTGCTGGTCCTGCTGCACTGCAGAGGAGAGTTTCCAGACTGCAGATTTATCCTTTCCGTTGTTTGGAAGGGAAAGCTTATTGCCCTGACCCCAGGAAATTGCTATCCATAGTTAGGTTCAATGAGGAGTTAAGACCTGCGGGCCAACAGTTCAGCTTTTTTAGAAGACTTTACGGACAGAAGACTGCATTTCCACAGGTGGGTAGGAGTCCAGGAAGAAAGGTGAAGAGTAATGAGTAGTAGGAAGGCAGGACTGTAAGACTTTAAGGATACTGCAACAAGCAAGTTTCCCTCTCTGTCACCAACAAATGAAATTCTTGGTAGCCTCCTCTTGGTCACTGATTGTTTGGGTTCAGATTCAATAAATCTCTTTCAGCAAAGGTGCATGCTTTTTATGCCTTTCTTTTACTGCCTCTTTGAAGGCATGGCCCACTGATACATGTCCAGAGGAAGATACCTACTATTGCTTTTACAATGTAACTTAACACACTTGAGCCTTCATTTTAGAAGTGGGAACTCACAGGCTGCCCGGAGCTGCTGGTCCCCAGCTGGATGAGAGCCCAGGTGCCAGGTTGCTGGCACTGGTCAGGGGCTTTTTGGAGTGACAGCAGTCATCCGCGACAGCACTAGTCTGGGAGGAGAGAGAGGAAAGGGATCACCATGAGCTGTGCAGCCAGGGTGAAGGCTGCGCCATGCAGCCAAGATGTGTGCATGAGCCTCTGGGAAGAGACACGGCCCCTGGAGCAAACCGAGGTCACCCTGATGGTGATTTCCCCTCCAGTAAGTTCCACCGAGATTCAGTTCAGACCGCTATGCTCATCTCTGACTCCTGCCACATTCCCCCTGGGACTCGGGGGCAGACCCCTACCCTCACTAGATTAATTAATCCAGCGATTAAGGGGAACACAGTTCAAAAAGACGGGCAGAAAGCAGCAAATTACTGCCTGGCTGTTTAATCCCTTTTGCAGATGCACCCGGTCTGGCTAAAAGGCTTTGCAGAAAAGGTCGTCCACAAAGCTGGCCACCAGCGCTAAGCTCGGGTGTGCTGCACGCTGCCGAGTGCGTTGTGCTGGAGCAAGACCTCAGGCTGCTGCCCCCCCAGGGCCCCTCTGGAAAATGAGATGTGTATCTTGAAAGGTTAACCCCTTCAAGGAGATTTCAAAGTAAACAGCCACTGCTCTCAAAGGCTTTCTGCCCACTCAGGAAAAGCCTGTGGCAAACACACCCAGGCAGATACAGAAGAGGGGGGCTAGAACTGGCAGCCAAGTGACGGAGCAGTCAAAAAGCAGTCCCTGCAACCCCATGCACAGGAGCACACGGCACCTGACCCTACCAAGAAATCAGCCTTGGGAGAAAAGGACCTTTCAGAGCCTATGAAAGGTCATATCCTGCAAACCTTTCCCCGAGCAAGCAATATGAACCTCTAGAACTGAAAAGCAATGGGAAACTTTCCCCTGAATAAGTGGCCAGAGGTCTGTAACCACCTCAAGCATATTACTAAATTCAGCATTGATAAAAAGATTCAACAGGCTGACAAAAAGAAAAAGTGGGAGTTCAGTACTTGGCAAGTCACTTGGGCTGTAGGTTTCATGCATTGCCTGCTCCTTTTCTCACTATAGGTACTCGGTAGAAGTTGGAGTTCTTTTGGTTTCTTTCCATGTTGCTTTCAAACCTTTTAACCTTTAAAATATCAGCATTATAAAAGCCTGTAGCTGAGACACTCTGAACTGTTTTTCTAAAATATGTTAATCTGTTCATCTACCAAGTTACCTTATTTTTTAATGGAGAAATCATCATGCATTAATATTAAATGAAAAACCCTGCTTTTCTACATCAAGGGCCAAACTCTACTCTCAGAAGTACACAGACAACTCCTGCTGAAAGGAATGGCAGTTCCACACAGGAATCCGAAAGCAACATCTGGCCCCAGATGTTTTATTTATTTGTAATTTAACATTGCATTATACAATATTCATCATTTTGCTGCTTTCCATTTCAATGACTGCTATTTGTATGACTTTAAGAGGCTGCCTGAATGCATTTTTAGTGCTCAAACAAGGAGAAATAAGTACAGCGAAACAAATGTGCACATATTTTTGGAGGTTCGGAAATCTTCCCATGGGACTGCAGTCATCTAAGCAGTGAGAGGTGCTGAACCACCGCAATTCCAAGGGAAATCGATAGTGAAAATACCCAGGGCCTACATGAGGCCTGAGTCCCAAAAGGCAGCTCAGAGGAAAGGACCCGTCCTGAGGTTGGGTCAGAGATCACACAGCGAGCCTGTGGCACAAGCAGACGAGGGCAGGTCCCACTTTAGCATCCTGCAAACTTCTTCCATGAGAGAGTCTGTGAGCCTCTTCCCTACCACACGCGCCGAGCTGAACCTGAAGGCACCGAGATCTGGCCCGGGAGCTGCATGCACGTTTCAGCCTTTTGAATTTGGGGTAGTTTATAAAACCTCTATGACTAAGTAAAACCTTCTTCATCATTGCTTGATTTTGCTAATTTATTGCATTTAAAGTTTATTTTCCCCCTCTCCACTCACCTAAACTGGACCCCTCGTGTCTGTAAAGTTAACTCTCCCCATGAAATAGAAATCATTGTTAATATTTGCAAATCTTATCACTGGAGTGGAAATGGTGACCTGTGGGACTGTCCCACTTTCCAAGCAATTGAAGCATTAAAACATAATTTATGCACTTGAGAAGAAATTTCCATATCACAGAGATTGCTTCATTCCTTGCTATGACTTACGAAGGGTGTTACTAGTAAATGAAACCACGAAGATCTTTGTTACGTAAGAACTTGTTTTGACATGTACAGTGCATCTTATTTATGATGATAGCCCAAATGTGCTGTTTTAATGCAATTGAACATTATTTCAAGGTTGCGCAGACCAAAAAAAAAAAGTGAAAGCAAGATCATGAGGATCCTCATTTCACTATGAATCAAAATCCCAGGTAGCAGTGACACTTCAGATAAGCAGCCTGTGAGGCACTGAGATTGACTTTATTTTGGAGTATTTATATTAAAGAGGAGTGTTTGGGAATGGAGGGAGGGAGGAAGGGAGACAGGGAAGAAAGGAAGGGAGAAAGGAAGGAAGAAAGGATGGCAGGCAGGTAGGCCAAAAAGGAAGATTTTCTGCCCTTTCCTTTCCTTCAGAGCTGTTATTTTATTTCTCTTCACTCTAAAGCCACTTGTCCCTCATTGCACACCCACGCACGCACGCCCATACAGGGCCCCAGCTCCCACCCCAGAGCAAACACCACCTTTGCCACCTTCACCCTCACTCCACAGTCCCAGCGTGAGCTGAGGACCGAGCCAGCCGCCACATCGGCTGCGTCGTGCAGAAGCAACCGTGAGGAACAGCTTCCCGAGAGATACTTCGCTGGCCGTGGACGGCCCCGAACACGGCATGCAAGGTCCTCGCAAGTTAGTTGAGTGATGCTATATATATATGTATATATGTCTGTGAAAAATACTAATAAAAAAAAAACAAAACGTGGCTTCATCTTAAATCATTCCTTTGAACATGTTATATGCTTTGAAACCCTATCTGGCATTTACTGTAAGAGCTCTGGATAGACTTATTGCACACACAGTTATCTTTGCGACATGCTTGATCCAGCCCCATGCACAGGCAAGAGGTTCTACTGCCAAACGATGTACTCTATAAACATGTGAGAGGGTTCACTTAATTAGAGTCCATAATGTCTTTAACAAAGAGCATCATCAAAATACCAGCTGGTGATCCCCTGCTTAGCCACTTTTCCTATGAATCAAAAATAAATTATTCCTATTCTTCCTTGTAAAAGAGTGTTGCTGAAAACAAACTACTAAATTTTGCTTTTAGGCTCTCAAAAGACTAAGAAAGATATATTAGCTGTCTGAGGACAGAGAACTTTCTATTCTTGGTGGAATTCTTGTTGGTTTAATTGAGCTTTGCACAAAAAATAAGGTTATTTTAAAGGAGTAACTATAGAGTGTGGGTATATTTTTATACACTCAGTTGCTGGTGTATTAGAAGTCTGTTGCAGAGTTAACCTTACATACATTATTATTTTCTGCAATGTGTGTAAATAGTATCTAGATATTTTTAAAATATACACAAGTATTATTGTTACAGTGATGCAACAGTCCAGCCAGACTATCAGCATTTGTTCTGTTTCCTAGAGATTAAGGCATGGGCAAGGAGGTTTTTAATCAGTTAACAAGTAGAGCTTTAACCAAGGACCAAGGACTTGGACATTCCTGTACCTCAGGCCAGTTCCAGCTGTGAGCTGCACAGGCTGCAAGCGGCATGAAGCGTTAGTGATCCGCCTCCTCTCGCCCCAGCGTAAGCCATCCACAGAGATGTTATGTGTCTGCTTTGCCACAGTGTCCCAACGTACTGGAAGTGAGAGCTGTGACCAGTAGGACAGTGTGAAGAAAAATCACATTCTGCTACTGTGATTTCTGATACAGGTGGTCGTGAGCTATTTGGGGGAGCTGCAAGCTGGAGTTTCAGTCTATCTCCCTTATAACTGCTGATACTGAGACTCTACCTATGGATTTTATCCACAGACACACACGAAGGCTTTCTAAGCAACAGGGTCTGACTTCTTTCCCTTTCTCCATCAGAGGATCAGTGATGCAGAACCCAAGGGTAAACCCGGATTTTAAGGTTTTATTCAGACATAAAGCACCTTCATCTTCCATCTGCTCCCTGAAGTTAAGAGGGAGATGCATCACTGTTAAACTATATTACTTTCAGATCCATAATTTGCCAGGTGCTCTGCTATAGTCTTTTTCTAAACAGGATAAGTATCTTCCACTTCATACTGAGTCAAATCCCAATTGCTAGTGTGAACTGATCAACATGAAGTAATTTAATGAAGCTATTGCAGGAAAGACATTATAAATTATACCTTTTACTTTGGCTTAGCAAAACTTTCAGTGGGCGTCGCAATGAACAATGTCAGGCTCCTTATCCAGGAACTTTAATGTTATCCAAGACCTGCCAGTGCTGCACGTCTGAGGAGAAAGCTTCCTCAGCTCAGGCAGGCTGTATTTTCTAAGTCACTCTCTCACGTCTGGCCTCTGAAGGATGGTTCCCCTTGTTTTAAAGACAGACTAAAGAAAAGGACAACAACACAGTGTTCAGAAAGGGAACCTGGCAGGGAGCTGCGCTCTTGTGTAACGCCTGGCTGCTGGCAGCAGGCTGCAGCTGAACCTGCCCAAGGAGATCAGATCTGCGAGGCCGGGCTCCTTTGTCAGCATAAGCTTTTCATTCACACCTTAGTACAAATCTTGACAGCTGTGGCTTCCTTGTCAGATCAGATGTATTAGGGCTCTGTGTCTGATTTCAAACCAAGGAAGTAAAAAAAGCTTGTTAAAAAACATGCCAGCTGCAAAAAGATGAGAATAGTTACAGCGAATGTACGTTTCTAATTACATCTAACTAAGCCGGAAAGCAAGGGTGGGATCTGCAACACAGACTTAAGCAAGTAATCCTGTGCACAAGGAACACAATAAAATATTCATATTATATGTAGCTAATACTAGTTACTTATTTGTGGTGGTATCTAATATAGTCTCAGTGTTTTCCAAGCACTCAGAGATTGTTCTGCAAGACATTCAAACCCAAAAGGGATGTGCTAAGAGCTTGTGGAAGATACTGCAGATGTGGGCACCCTCTTCTCCTGCCTGCAATAAACTTAAGATAGCCTAGACAGCGTAGGTTAGGCGATGACATCCCTCCCAAACTTGCATTTCTGGTGGAGGAGCTGGCTCTCAACAGCTGTGTTGCAGAGCACCTGTTTGCCTCTTGGGTGCTCTGTGACACCACCGACACAATCTGGGAGTGGTTATGTCCTTAAATACACATTTCCTCCGTATTCAAACCTTCCGCCTATGCGAACCAAATGACTTAGACACTCAGGACTTACTGAAGATACTAGTTGCAACACTCCACCAGCCAGGACAGTGCGTGGTCTCCATCGGTAGAAGAAACACCAATGTCCCTGGGACATGGTTAAATGGAGCAAATCAAAACTCTCTGTTGGGTGCTGAAGGTCTTGCTTAACTCTACACTATTGCAAAGGAAAGGCGTCCACCTTCTGGCAGGTTAGTGGAGACCAAACTCTTCATCAGTTGAAAACTATATAACATAAATAACACCTACTCTTTATACAAGCAATGGGGGTAATTTATCATTAGCATGTCAAAAAACCTGAGCATGACAGCAACCAAACAATCACAAAAGGAAAGTAGTGTGGGTGTAGTTGCATCATACACCAGGTTTTGATGGACTCCATAACAAAATAGCATCCTCTTTTGCTACAAAACACTCTGATTACTCCTAGACTTAGCATCCATGTATTGTGCTTGTAAATATGGAAGTAGCAAAACTTGGGGCAGTATTGTAAAAATACTCAAGCATATTTTCTTTGCTGGGTAGAAAATTGGATGAAACAGAGCGGAAAATCCATGTGATTCTGTGCTTGAATGACAGAGAATTAATTTGAAGCTCTTGTTTGAACTCACACATCTAATTTGAAAGGGTCAAAAAAGAGGGGTGTCCTGGCTTGTATGTGTTTTCAGATAGAGGTAGATTTTATTACCATTTTTTAAAACTGTATAGAGATAGCTGCAGCCAGCTACGCCATTCTCTTTTATATGAGATTCTGAGTGGAAAAAGGAAGAGGAAGAGGAGGAATTATTACCTGCTGGAAGAACTTAACCAGCTGGTGAGGGGTTGTGCTAAAAAACCTTCAGGAAATGAAATAAATCTCTCCCAAATAAGTAGCTGAACAACACAATGAAAATATGACAACCAGGACTGATGGAACCTCTTAGTAGCAGAAATAATTTTCACACTTTCACGTCAAAAATGCCAAAGAGTTTTCTGGTTTGTCTTCCCATTGCCTCACTGCAGTGCTGGTCTGGTGCAGCATGAGGAGCAGTCAGCGCTCTGCAGAGAAAGAGCTGAGATCTTTTCTGAAGGAAAGGAGCACGTGGCTTGTTAGAGATTGAACCTTCAATGGCGAATGTGACTGTAAAAGAAGCTCAGATAAAGCACAGTGACAAGAAGAGGATCAAATATTTTCACCCTCCCCTCCACCCAAGAAGTTTGCAAGTCTTATCAAATGCTTTCTATTGCTGCTTATAGCCTAGCGTCACGAGTGGTATTTCTGACACAGTCTGATCTCAGCAATCTCTCACTTGAGAAATATATACAGCCTATATTATCCTATTAATTTCCCTGTGACTCAGTGCAGGATGTGGGCAGAATCTCTAATGATTTCATTGCAGCCATTCCGTCTTGGACTCTAACCTCAGCAGATTTCAAAGATAAACGAAATCAAGGCAAAAACCTAACTGAGAAGTCTCCAAAGAAAATCCAAATGCTGAAGAGAGAGGCAGGATGACTCGGGACTCCTTCCCCAGGGTTGTTTCTGAATCTGTTCTCTTAAAAAGAAGGTCGTATAGGGTACTGGACAGTAGAAGATCGTTTCGGATCCAGCAGGTTTCAGATCCAGCCATTTATAATCATTAGCAAGATTGCATTGCAGGACAGGGCCTATGAGTTACTGTCATGGCTAAGGATACTGAATTAGGCATTGAACAAACTCAGAACCAAAGACAATCTATGGGTCAGAAAAGGTTACAGTCAATACTCTGCAGGAAAAGGGAGTGTTATAAAAAAATCTGTCTGCCTCCTCACAGTCCTTTCTCTTACATCCACACAGGTCCACTTTTGTCCCAGTTGGAGTCGGCTTCTGCTTTTCAACTGCAGGCCCCTTTGCCTCTGCTTGCAAAGAAATGTTTTTGGCAGCTGAATGGCAAACCTTGCTTTGGTATCTCTGGCTGGAGAGCGCTTCACAAAAATATTAACATAATTTGGTGCTGTCATTTCTAAATCATCTCTTTAATGAGGGGAGTTGTTTATCGGCGACTGAGGCAGGCGTTGCTATCTCAGAGATCATTTATATTTCACAACGCTGTCAAATCCTGACGAGCAGCAGATTGGAACAGGACAGCTTTTGCTTTTCGATGCAATGTTTGGTACTCTCTCCTCACATGTGAGCGGGCTTTCTGTTTGTACCTTGTCAAAGGAGGGGAGAGGAGCTCCAGGGGAGGGGGTAGGTGTTTCCACTCAGTCTGACATACTCAATTTACATCAGTTATGCTTGCAACGGGTTGAACGTTTTTCTGAAAGAGGGCATTGGCAATAGCAATGATCGTCTCAGCAACTTACGGGTGTATTCTTTTGCAGTTCTCATTGGATAAGGAATCGCCTGACCCCCACTGGCTGGCAGTCACTCACTTCGGACAGCTGGGAATTATTTTGCTGTCAGCGTGCCTCCTTCTCAGTGACCAGCGTATCCAGAGAGAGCAGTTTTCTCCATCCCTAATGAAGTCAGTACTTCACACTGTAAGAGCCCAGAGGCAGACAGACGCTTTATGGAAGCTAAAATCGTAGCAGCCAGGCTCTGTCCCCATTTAAGCAACCTGGAGTATTTAAGGGACTGCTTAAGCACTTGGAAGCGTGCTGAGGACAGGCGGCCAGCGTCTTGGGGGCAAAGATCGACGCAGCACTGCTGAAGGCAGTGGAAAGGCACTAGCTGAGAGTAGCCAGCTCCACAGGCTGTGTTCACAGATCTTCTACAAGCTATTGGGCTCATTTAAAACATTTCAGTTTGGCATGAAGGCCAGTCCAAAACGTCTGCCTCTGGGCTATCTCCTGCAGTGATGTTACAAGAGCTGGACAGTAAGCTCACAGCAAACAAGCAACCTGCAAAAACAGGAGGGTTTTAAACGAAAACTGAGCTGAAGAGAAGCTAAAATGCAGTTTGCTAGAACGAAATGGCCCAGCCGCAGAAATAGCTTGAGCAACTGTTTTTGAGGTATTAATCATATTTCTTGCCCAACCCACGCTCCTCATTCTCACCAGGACGGTTGTGCTGGGCCAGCAGATTTTACACTCTGCCACTGACACTGACTTCGTGAAGCTACAACCTCGCGCACGGAGCCTCCCTCTTTTTAAGGCTCCGTAGCACTCCCGCAATGCAAAGGCAGCTGAGGTAACAGAAAAGTACAGATTTTACAGTATTGTATGCAGTTCAACAGTTAGCTGGGACATAAAGGCTCTGCTTTCATTCAGAGCCAGCGCTGGCAGAAGGCCTGTATTATGCCCTTTCATTTAAGACAAAGGCTCTCCCACTGCCGTCTCCGGTGTGGAGAAATCTTTTGTACATGCAGAGACAGTAGGAGAAGGAGCCTTCTGGTCCCTGCGCTCCTTGTGCAGGGAGATTATAAAGAAAACCTCTTCCTTCTGCACATGGGCCAGATGAAGAACTGAAGCAATAACGGCTTTTTATCACAGTGATTACAGTGCCCATTGTTTTAATGACAGTGTTGTTGGGAAACAGGAATAGACCGCAGTCCCAAGGAGTTGTTCCAGTGTACACAAATAAACGATATAGTATATTGTTGTCAGATTAGGCAGAACACTCAGCCTTACTTATACTACCATTTCCCCCCCCAATTCTTTGTCCGCTTGTGTATTAGTTTTATTTAACCAGATTATGCAAACTACACAGTTCAGGAGGAGACAAAAGGCCTTTTTCTCTGGAGAACTTCCTTCAGGACTTGCAATGACAGGCTAAGATGTGCAAGGGAGACTGCGTACAACCACAGTGCCGCCTGCTTAATGTGTTTATTTACAGGGGAATGATACTCTGCTGGTGGAAAATGTGCCAGGAATCACTGATTTCTATTATTTCTCAGAATAAATAGCTCCAACACAGTCAGACGCATATATGTCTACCTATGTGTTTGTGTGTCTGCTACCAGACAGAAAAGTATACAGAAGCTTCTACAGGCTCAGAGCACCTCATTTTAAGCAAAGTGGGTTTATTAAAGGAAATAAAAATGGCACAGTAGCAAAATCTGGCTTTAGGGGAACTGAAAACAGTTAACACAGGTGTTAATATCAGTGACTACTGCTAGAGATATCTGGCTAAACATGGTGACTCATGTGAAAACACATCTGAGAAAGAAATCTCCAGGAGTCATCATCTGGTGGCTGTCTCAGTCATGGGATGCGAAACAGAAATCCAGGAAATTCCTTGGGGTGCACCCTGTGGGATTTGGAGCCCAAGGTCAAGACACATCCTACCTCTAGCACAAACTAAACAGCAGCCACATACTCTGAGTCAACTGGACTTGCTCTTTCTTTCATCGATGGAGAGAGATAGGCATCTGCAGAGGCCTAGGCTCTCTTGGATGGAAGGAATCACCCTCTGGCGATGTTTTCTGCGCTCCATGGACTTTGCAGAGAGCCAGCTTGACAAGCTTAGTCTAGATATTGGCTTTTAGATAGCCAAAGCTAAATGCAGAAAGTCCCATGCAAAGGGGCTTGCATGTGAAGACGTAATTTTCCCAAGCTTGTCTACAGGCTGAGACGATGCAGATCACAGCTTTTCTAAGAGAATTTGTGGACCAGCTTTCTGAGCCATTGATCTCAATTCATAACGGCTCTTAGAAGATTAGGGGAGTCCCAGAAGCCTGGGAGGTGCTATAGTGCCAGTATAGAAAGAGGCTGCTGATACAACTTGCATAACTATCAGCTGGTTCATCGGAAATTGGCTGCACATAAAATCTGATATGGGAGAAAATCAGGAAATAATTAACAGATAGTAGCATAATTAATGCAATCAGGATGATTTTATGGAAAATAACTCTGGTCAGAAAGAAATTTGATGCTGTCTTTTTTAAGAGATGAACAGGTTTGAAAAAGTTAACGCTGCTGACATCAGCTATCATCTCTAGATAGTCCAGTTTCCTGTGTGCAGTTCTACATCCACAATGCAAAAAGGATTTTGAAAAATTAAAGGAGAGATTCAGTAAAAATGTCAAGGTTGGTAAGAGGAAGCCCAAGCTAACCTGGTCACATTAACAGATGGCTTGACTTCCTCTTAATGAGGAGAATATTTCTGTAACCAGGTACACACAGTGTACCCCAATCTCAGATTGATCCAAACTGAAAATAAAGATAGGGTTAGAGGTATGGAGCATGCTTGTAGCATAGAGGGTAATTATGCATCAGAACAGCTTGTTCATTTATGCGATAATTTATCCACCCCATGGAAAATTATCGTGAAAATTTCAAAATCCATGAGGTCATGTGGCCTCTCTCTGTGTCTGCTTGCGTTATCATCCTGTATCCTTTGGTGAGCTGCAGCCACTAGCTGCACCTCTGCAGTGCACAAGGGAACACTTGTTTTCCAGAGGCTCTGAGCCTATATCCCATCAGGCTGGTACCCATCTTCTGCTCAAATCCAGCAGCGCATGAATGATGTGCCCTTGATTTACCAACAACCCTGCTACTGTGCTTGCACTGCTTTCACTAAAGATCCTCCACTTTTAAACTGCACTTGACCTTCCCCACAGATGCAAAGGGCACCTTAGGATTTGGCTTATTAACCACTGTAGCAGTAAGCCCTCAGGTAGTAATGGAGAGTAATTGATATAATTCCAAGCTCATAATAATTCATGTCACTGGGATCAAAACGTTTGCCAGTTTCAAGTGAATTTCGCTCACAGACTGTTTTCTTTTTAAAATCGTCACCCTAAAAATAATAATCACAATGTGATTTGGGTCTACTTCTCTTATGACATTTTCATAGGATACCAGATTTCTTTTGCTATTTTCAAAGGCTAATGATGTTGGTAATACAAAGAAAAGCAAGACAGTTTTCTCATGTACCATTCACAGATTTTAAAAGCACAAGTCTTTATGTCTGTCAAGATTTCATTTTTATTCACTCTAGACTAAGCCCTTCAAGAACCCTATTCGACTCCATCCAAAAACAATTTTAAAATGCTGAGGAATGGAAAGTCCTCTACAGTTGGAAAGTTTTTGCTGTGCTTAGGTACTCTTACTTCTTTTTAATCTGAAGTAGTTTAGCATTTATTCCAAGCCACCAGATTTTGTTACTCAACAAGCTTTGCTGCCATTAAGCAAACAACAATTACGATTTTTTGCAAAGTTCTGTTTTAAAAATCACTAAAAGAGCCAGTCATCACCCATAACTTTGAAGATGTCCTGTTGTACATTAATAAACTTTAAATGGTACAAACCAAGTTTAATTCAGCGACAAAGAAGTTAGATTAAAATCAGATTGTTGAGTTTTCAGATAAGAATGTAACTCTCAGACTAGGGGGAATCAGTGCACCCAGTTTACCTCATTAAAGCAAAAGAGCTATTGTAATGTTTCTGAGACGAAAACAATAGACTGGACAGCTACCTTCTTCTGCCCCCAAAGCGCTGGCTATCTGAATAGAGCACACATGCAAAAGCAAAATACATGCTGTCACATGCAGTCCTTCATAGTGGGAATAGCTGTAGCAGGAAGCTCAAGAGACAAATCACCTCCTGTGCACCCTCCAGAGCTGAGTCCACCAGCTTTGCAAGGCACCTACCCATTGGAGAGGGGACGCCAGCCCACCCTGAGAGCTCTGACCGTCTGGGGACCACCCAGACCTGTTCTCAGCCTAGAAACCTGCTGTTCGTTGTTTTAGAAGGGGCTCAGCAGTACTGCTAGTTCTTTCCTCATACAGCTTGCAGGCAAATAGAGAACAAGGTGCCCACATCGATTTTTAAGTTGGCAGGTGTCAGGGTGGAGATACAAGACTGGTGCTTGGTTTTCCCTCAAGTGAAGCACACATGCAGTCAATAAATGTCATGATGTGATTTTTAATAAAACTAGGCTGGCTGCCCAGTGAGGACCCTGGTGTTTCATCTCCGGAGCCTCTGTACCACCTCTCTCTGACATAGAACTTGGCCTGCAGCTCATATGAGGAAAATACACTTGGTTAACGGAAGAAGCAGAAGTCCAAGCAGGCAAAGTGTTGTGGCTCCAGCTGCAGCCAAGAAACCTCTACTGCTACCTAAGAAGGGCTAGGGTAGTAAGAAAGGAGCACAGCACACACACAGCCATCGCTCCCTGGAAGTCAAGCCCCACAACACACAGCCGGCATCCTGCCAGCAGTGGGCTAAACATAGAAGCTGCCCTCACCTGGCATCTCCCCTTGCAGGAGACAGGAACTGTAGGATATCTTTCCCTGTGTGCATAGGGGGAATTGAATTCAATGATGAAACAGAAAATTAGCTCTTCCCCCCACCCCGCCCGCCCCAGTTAGAACTCATATTTAAAAAAAAAAGAAACCTCCTTCTGTCACACCCTTCTAGATCATTAAGGAGTGTCGTATGACAAAATGAAAACTATTCTTCAGAGCACCAACTCCAGATACTTGCCAAGGTAGAAGAGAGTTGTTCATGATGCGTCTGATTTTAATTTAACACTACGCTTCACGCTTCACCTTCACAGCAAATAATTTTGCATACATGCTCTAATTAGTGATGGGAACTTCAGCAGGCTTTGAGTCAGGCTTCAATTTAAAAAAGGAATAATCTAGATGTTTTATCTAAACCTCATGAGGATGAAAACGTAGGAAATTGGAAATCTCTTCATAAGAACAAGGCTTCTTGTAAGACTGTTTGTTTGTTTCAGCTTCAGTCTGAGATGGAAACTAGAAATGACAGAACTTCCCCGGACATTTCTGAGCCATTATATAGAGGCAGCTCTAAAAGAGAGATCTTAAAATGGAACCGAATAGAGATTTTGACTATTTCTTGTCTTCCCTACTCCCTGGCCTAGAAAAGCTCTTCTTGACCACCTCTTATCTGTTTAAGGCACTGCTGCAAAAATCGTTTTCTTGACTTTGCACTTTTACCACTGTGGCCACAAAGGTTTCCATCAGAGTGATTCTCCAAACAAAAAATGTTCTTTTGCCAAAAAATAAAGTATGTAAGGAAAAGAATCAGTGTTGCAGAGAATTTCCATTCTCTGTTGGAGAGAAAACAAAAAAAAGAATCAAACTCTTGTGGAAGGTTCAACATTATTCTCTGAGGGGGAGAAGATGAATGGCCAACAGCTTTCCAGAAAATGAACGTTTTTTTAGCCAAGCTCAGAAGAAACTGCGGCAGCTGTGCACCTGACTCCTTACCTCTACAACACTCATATATCTCTGCAAATCCTGTTTTCCGGTAAGGCAAGGCAGAGCCCTGGCTCTCAGGTAGCGTGGCCGGACAGACGGAAGAGGAGGGGAGCACCGGTACCTGCTTTCGCTCCTAGTTTTTTGCCAGTGGGGTTGGGTGGGAAAGGATGCAGCCAAGGTGTCTGCATCCTGAGGGCAGGAAGCAAAATTGGCACAGCCTTCCCAGCCAGGTAACTGCCAAGGCAAACAGCTTAGCTTCTGTTTTTCCCAAGGTAAGTTTTTTGTAAAACAGAATTTTTTTTAAAAATGGGTTTTTTTAAGCTCTGATTGAGTTCATTTTCGTGAGAAAAAGCAATGGCTTCTCTTCAGCTAGCTCTGCCCGCCCCATTTCCATGCTCTACACCGATGGTTCCCTTGCTCCCACTGCGCCACACACACCCTCCTCGCCCTCTTCTCTCTGAACGTGCCTGTTGCTTCCTATCCAGACTCAGGCCGCTCGAGAAGAGGAAACCCTCTTTCTACTCTGTTCTACACCTATTATGGTGAAGTCCTTATCTCTGGCTAGAGCCAGTAGGTGCTGCTATGTTCAAACAATAAATAATTACCTTTCCTAACCACGGCCATTTAAAAATAATCATGTTTTGGCACCTGAAACACCTAGCTATTTTTACATTTGAATGCTCTCAGTGTAGCCCATGTAGGTTTTGCCATGGAATTTTTTGTTCTGGCCCGTTAAAAACATTTCTCTTGAGCTGGGGGATGCCAATCAATGCAGCTACACTACTAAACAAATATAACTCCCTGCTCCGATCCATAATCTGAAGAGTTATTTCTGTATCCTCTTACAGAGGAAAGTCATTTTCAAGAAATACCACGGATAGCAGACACAGGAGCCTTTTCCAGTATTACAGTTTTCACACATGGATGAGTTTGGGTGATTGTTCTTGGGCCGTGACACTGGAGCAAAACAGTCAGCAAGTGAATTTATGTAGTGTTTTATCCTTTATTGCATTTATACGTGGAAAGTGTATTCATCCAAACAAATACATCCTCCTTGCAGATTCTGCTCTCCAGCTCCGCTTCACAGTTTATCTGCATTGCTGGCCAAGGAGGAAATAGGGGGGAAGCTTCTTAGAAACAAAAAATGGGTAAAATATATGGTTTGTTCGAACAAGCTAGTGGGAGGCAGCTCAGCCTAGTGGCTTCTGGACCTGTGAACCAAGCAGTCAAGGGATGTTGGTTCTTCCTCCAGGGCTGCTGTTGGTCTACCTTGCAACTCCAAGCAGAGGTTCTTTAAGTCTGTCACACTCCTGTTTCCCCTTTCTTGCCCATTTAGAGGCACTTACAGCCTATCGCTTTGTTTCAGGTAGCCTGCAGTGTGATTTTCCACTCTTTCTAGGCCAACCTGTAGTGTACTTTGATGATGACTAGCCAAAAGTGCTTCAAAAACTGTTTAGCCACCGTGAAAGGGAGAGTGCCCTCATCTCAGATATGCACTACAACTGTTTTGGGACAAGAACTGTGCCACCATATGTTTGCACAGCACATGCCACAGGACCTCCCTGTGCCTGGGACAAGTCCTGTGCTGGGCATCCACCTAGCCCAGCCCAGCCCAGCCCAGCCCAGCCCAGAAGTTTCCTCTCAGGAAGGTGTTTTTCTGGAAGGACTTCAGAAAATAGCCACATATTGTGCTTTCTGCCTCAGAAAGAAGGGAAAGCCAAGGTCTCAGATTTCACCACAAGCCTTGTGTTATTAAATGCTTTAACCACACTACTCCAGTTGCTACGTGGTTGATTTTCTTTTCCTCCCAGGGAAGAGAGACCACAAGTGGTTAAAAATTACAGCTGCTTTCTCGTCGAAAGAGTGTCATTTCGTCAGGTGACTGGTCCAAGTTGGAGCTGAGAGAGAGGTTCAGAAATTGCATCATCAGTCAGACTTGGATCACCTACCTGCTCCCAAGCCATTGAAAAATGAGTTACTCTCTCTCTAGGACAGAATATTTATATTATCTGGTAAAACTGAAGAAAAGGAGATGTTGCAAGGATTCCCAAGGTGTTCTCTTCCTGTTGGTCCCTGAAGAAGCCTTTCCTCCTTCTATCGACTATCCCAAGAAGCTCTAGGCAACTACACCAGTAATTCAGACACACAAATTCATGTTCAGAGGGACTGCCCTTGGGAAAGACTAACTCCATGCCCACGGTTAAGGAAGATACTTAGGATGGGCAAGTCTCAAATTCTGCTCCCTGCTCAAAATCCCATAGTGCTCAGGCTACCAGGTTTTAACGTATTTTGAGTACGAGTTTGCATTGATCACGTATTTTGAAAACCTCAATGTCTTTCACAAGCCAGAGTGATTTCCTGATCTAGATTAGTTTTTTAACCTGTGTGATTGCAGGAAAAAAGTCCCTGAATACAGTTGCCAAGTATCATCTCAAGACTCAGGGAACAGAAGTGGCAAATGACCTTGTTAATTTAGTTTTAGTTCATTTAGTTTTCCAAGATAATCACAGGATTTTCTGAAACCCATCTTAGGGCTTCAGAGCACTGGCAGTACTGGGAAACTACTCTGTAACACCCATATAGGTGACAGGAAAGATGATGCCTCCAGATTTTCCTTCAGTATTTAGAAGATGCAACTTCATTGCTTACTGAGTTGTACCTGTATCATTATCCCAGGGCCTCGGCCTGCTTTTGCTAACTCACCAACTGAAGTACGCCACACCTAACTCACTAATAAATACACAGTGCTGCTAGGCATTGATGTGATGAATGGTGCTAGTTTAAATACAGAACAATTTAAACAAAAAAACCCCAACCAACCAACCAACAAAAAAAATCCAGACAGGTCTAACGTAAGTGGAAGTACTGCACTCTCCTTCATCTTTCAGGAGAGACCACCTGATGAGGTGACAGAGTCCAGTGACTCCTGGCTGGTCTTTTGCAGCCACCAGGAAGGGGACCAGTCGTGTACATCTATCTGAGCAGCCCCACTGAGACCAGGAACTAATTCCACAGAAAAACGATGCCATTGCTTTAATTAAGCTCCTCCATGCCACCAGCAACAAGTTATACTAATAAGAGCAGATGTATACCACAAACAGTGGCATGTTTTTAGTTTAATCCACTTAAACCTAGATATATACTAATTCCTAAGTAAATACCTTAGTGGCCAGTAAAATGAGAAACAGATGATAAAGGAAGAAGTTTGCTTGTGACCCTTGAGACACGAGTATAATGTCTGGCTTGGCATCATTAATCTTATGGTCAGAGGAGTACAGCCTCAGCATGTTTAATGTGAGAGAGAACTGTTCTCAACAAAGTTTCCTCTCTACAGTGCCCTCTGCAAACAGTAATTTCCACATTTTTCTCTCTTCCCTCTAATTAGGTTCCCTTTGGCTTGACACACTCTGAAAGCACTGCCAGCTGAAGAGACTTATCCATCTCCTCTCTTGAATAAAAACATGAGCTAATTGAGTAGAAGGTATTTAAGCACAGTGAACTGTATAAGGTATCACATGCCTCAGGATAACTGATTCTTAAGGAACAGCACCTTAAATAAATCCTTTTGAAATGCTCTCTCAGGCTGATGGGTAAATAATTAATTTCTCCCCAGTGTGTCGAGAAAAATCAATCCCCTGACATGAGGTTAAATGGACGGGAATTTTGTCACCAATTTCTGTGGGGCTAGCATTTCACTGCACGTAACGCAGGGCTAGAAATGATCTAAACTGAACTGTTTAATTTTGGAGTAGAAAGGCCCCATCTCAGTCTGACAAACTTTTGATGTCAGTATTTAACTGAAAAAGGAGTCATGTGAAAAACGTGGATCACTGATTTCTTCCTTCCCTTGCAGCCAATAAGAAGCAGCTTTTCATACTTATTGAACTGATCAAAACACTCACTACAAATAATGCGTGCTATGAAATTAGCTCTTTGTAGGGCTAGTGAATCATTGGCAAATTGATCCTGATTCCTGGAAATGTCATGCTTAAGCAGGCTATGATTAGTGACTAGTATCACAGTATTTTCTCATCAGCTGGCCAGATGCAAGCTGTATCTTTTAGATATTCAGTATACAGATTTCATAATTGATGGCTTCAGGCGTTAGGCTTATCCTCCCTGACTCGATGATGGACACTTTAAAACAAGGCCTTATGAAATGATAAATGAAAACTTCCACTACGCAGATAAAATCCGTGGGACGTTGAGGGCACACAAATATCATGACATACAGCCAAAGCTGTTTGCACAGAGAAGGATACCAGTTTACATCCTCAACATTATCAAGTTGAAAGAAGTGCTTCCAATCAAAAAAAAAAAAATTGTGGCATTTGAATGTTTTTCTTATGACTCACCCCATAGAGAAACGTCACCATGCAATTGCACTCCGTCAAGGGAATTCTGACAGGGTCCAGGAGGACCCAAAAATCTCATCAGGACTTGAGGCACAAGCTGTCTTCTCTTCATCTATTCAGAATCACTCGTTTAAAGGTCCTTTACACTGTCTGAAAAGCAAAAGGAACTTGACATTATCACAAGCAGTTAATATCATATGAGGAAGAAAAAATAAAGGAGTCAAAGCCTGACTGCAGCTAATTTCATTAAGCCATTTCCTATCTCCTGGGCAGACACACAAGGTGACTAAGACACAAACAAGCCTGGCTATCTATTTTTTGGTATATTTGCATAATAGCTGCAATATGATGGGTTAAGACTGGCCACTTACTGGTTCACCAAAAGTCTGTGACAAAGCCAGGGCTTATTCTGTGACTGTTCCACTCTCTTGCACATAGCACTGTTGTAACTTGCCATGGAGAGCTGTTTCTTTTTAGTAATGCTAAACTGTGATTTTTATGAAGCTGCTGATGGAAACAAAACAGTTTTTTTTTTCCCCTTTACCATTTTGGTGAGCTTGAGATTCTTTCCCAGATTTCAGAAACACTGGTGTAGTCACAGTGTGATGGCAAGTTGGAAACCTCGAATCGTTCCTTGTGAAAGTTATCTTCTATATGCCCCCAAGTCTGGGCTCAAAAAGGAATGAAACACGACAAACATGAATTCTTGGATAAAAAGAAGAATAAATATTTAAAGCAGTCTTTGAAAGTTATGCACAAAGAACTGATTAGCAAATAACAGGATTTGTGCTTGCTCTCTTTGCAGACCTCTAGAAATGCCACACTCACCATTCTGTCACATTAACAAATACTATGATTTGTACTGCTTTCTGGGCCTGTTCTACAGAACTGAAAAAAAGGAACAACAGGAAGGCAGAAAAAAACAACTGAAAGCAAAAACAATCATCTTTCCCAGGATAATTTCCATAAAAAGACTTCCTCGCCTCTAAATATTAAGGTAAACTACCTTGTTAACCCTAATGCAGTCAATGATTGTTTTTTCCTCCTATTCAAAATGGATTTTTTTTAATATAGGTTATTAGGAACAACAGAGTCACTAAAGCTACTTTCAGATCCAGTCTTGCTCCTTTTCACCCCTGCTTGCTGGCCAGCTGTGCTGTTCTATAGCTAAGCCCCATTCAAATTGCCCATGAAAGTCACTGTCTTTAAGCAGACTCCCCCCGCCATAACACAACCAAATTACCACCACATAAAGACAGGTGCACGCACTTTGTCTCCTGCACAAACCTGGCCTGTAGGATGACTCATATAAATAAAGTGAATGATTTTGTACTTGTAAGGACTTGATAGGGGTCAGCAATTTGCTGAATACTAGCAGAATTTCTCAGCGCAGAATGGGTAAACTAGGAGGGCTTAATGTGAAGTGTTAGATTACCCAGGCATGATGGCTTAATACAAGTGGGAGGAAGGCATAATACAGGGAATCATTACTCAGACCCATGCATTTATGAAATCATTACTGGGCTAAAGTAGTTCGTTTGTCTGCCTTTTTAACTACAGACCTTTAGTTTGAGAAGACCAACAGTGAATCCACTAGTAGGAGCTCCAGGCTGAATCCTGAGGATCTAATAATGAGGTTTTTCAATAACTGCTCTGTATCCTCTGCTCATTTATCCTGAGAAGATGCCTGGCTCATTCTGTCAGTCACAAGGCAGAAGAGATCTGCTAGTGGCACCTTGTCTCCTGTAGGTGCACTGGGAGAGGCACTGGGCTCTCAGGGATCGCTGACTCCTGGCTGAATGAGAAATGCTGCAAACCCTCTAATTTTCACACCTTTCTGCTGTGCTAACTTTCATTTGAACAGATTTTGCTGGGATTATTTCAGGTCTTGTCAATACTTCTTTTGTTACCCAGGGATTAGGCCTTCTCTGAGGTGATGTCTCTCCCTGACTCACAGGCTCTTTCATGACTGGAAGAGCGCAGACGCAAGGGATAAAAGGCTTTGTTTTCCTTCCAGTTCAACAAACCTGTGAATCTCGTTTTCAGGTTTCTTCTTTCTCCGGTAAAAGATGTGCGTGCAGGGCCTCACTAACCATTTGTGTCTGGTGTTAGGAGGGAGTGGTCCCTTTTTCTATATGAACACTGTTCTTGACCCTTAGCTTCACTTCCCGACTCTTCAGGGACACCTCTCCTTCAAAGCACTGCAAAACTTGGAGCAGCACCAAGTAGCTGCAAGGAAAAACAATCCTCCAACTGATTCCCACACACCCCAACCTCCCTCACCTTCAGCATGAGCTGTCATGGTGAGGACATGAAGAGGAAAAGCCAAGCCTAGGCTGAATGAAAACAGTCCTTGGCAATATAAACCATTTTGGAACAATTTTAGAAAATACTGCCAATAGAAACATAAATCTTTCTCCTCTGTTTTTTTCCACCTCTAGGTCCTTCATTAGAGCTTTAGATTTGAACAGCCTCTCTTGGAGAATTTAGCCTGTTCTTCCCAGGTGACCTTATTTCAAGCTAATCTCTAGCCAGCCAACTGTTTCAGCTGAGGTAAGTTTAGAAATGAATTTGCTGCTAGCAGAGATAAAAGACCCCTGGAAAGGCTCTGTCCAAGTCAGCGGAACGGCTGAGTTTGAGCAAGATCAGGGTCAAGCACCAAGTAATTCTGCGTGAGGCATCTGAAGCATCAGATCGCCACCAGAGATAGACTTTTCTGCTTATGCCTGACCTCTGATAGGTTTAATTTTATCCCTACCTTTTCAATAATGCAGTTTTCCAAAAACTATTAGACCCAGGATGACAAGTCAAAGCTCACAAACCAGCTATCATAGTGAAAGCACTGGGGGTGATTACAGGAACTTACAGCAGCCATGATATTCTTTTGAATGCTTTAGGAATTTGCTTCAAACTTGTTTGTTTTCCACGGTTTACCAACATTTGCCAAAATAGGAAATCTTTTTCAAACAAATATTTCAGGGCACTTTTGCAAAGTATCAAAAATTCAGATTTGTAACTGGGGATTACTCAGAATAGAAACTCGAACTTCAGAAGTTACACTCATCTTACCAGGGAACAGATTCTACCAGGGAACTGACACACCTAATAAAAATAGCTCAAGTTGCACACTTTGAATATGAAATACTCCCAGGAAATCGCTCTCCAAGAAGCTGCCAATGAAGAATGATTTCCAGAAGTGATTCAGCAAACAGCTCAAGAAAATTACAATCTCTTCATGGACATTTTATAAATAGAAGATGTGGTATGTTGAAAGCTATTCATTGCAAACAATTCTTCCACCTCTATTTATCCCTGTGAAAACATTCAGAGCTCTCAGGTGGACCCTCTAACACCTGTAAAGTGCAGCGTCTGGAGGCTAGGCAATTTTTTGCAGAATTTTTGCACAAAGTAATAAGAAATTATGCTAAACGTCTAAAGCAAGAAACAGTGAAAGATTAAGGCTGTTTTTTCTTTTCACGTTGTGTAGCAATTATTGCACAAAGGGCAGTAATAGGAACTTAGATAACATAACGTCATCCTGAAGAACTGTATTTTTGAAGCAACAGCTTTTTGGAGGGAAGGGATTATTTGCCTCTGTATGAGAACTCTTAACACAAGCTGGACCATGGGGAGATTTCTGTCTTCACCCTCTGATATGCATCTTTAACACAGTTTCTACCAGATGATCATGCTAAGTTTATACAGCACGTCCTGTACAACAAAATAGGCAAAAATTGCATTTCACAGAAAGTATCCTCAATTCCCAGTGGCTGGATTCACTTACAAAATAATTAGTTGGGTCATGAGATCAATGTGGCATTCCTGCGCAGCCTGCCCCAGTGTGTCCTGTGCTGGCCTCACAAAATGCTAATGGGACATCGGAGAGGACGGAGAATCAGAGAAATGCAAGAGCTGCTGTTTCCTTAGGTAACGCAGCATCGTTCCCTGCTGCGTGCTCCTGTCAGGCCAAAGCAGCCCCTTTTGCAAAACCAAATAAAAGATTATTTAAAAGAATTATTATTACCACTACTATTACCATTACTTTCCGGCTATCTTGTAATAATTTCGTCTGTTTATTGTTTCCCTCCTGTGGGAATGCTAGCACTGAAGGCTGCTATTCTGGAAGCATATTTATACCAAAAGGAGCCAAACATTATCTGCCATTCTCCTGCCTTGTCTGGTTACTCCCTTCCTGCTAAATCCGCTTGGGAAGCAAACAGAAGTTTCATGGATTACTGCAGTAAGGCCAGTCTGGGCTTCAGTGCTCAGATCTCCTTGCTCTCTGAGTCACAGCTTGGTCTGTCTTGGGTGCGATGGGGCTGCTGAGGCCTCTCCCTGCTCCTGCCACAACCTGCCTTCGGGGAACATGCAGTACGTGAGCTTCTGCACCGCAAACAAGCGTGCCGTCCCCTGGTAACGTTTGCCAGGTGCCAGTGACAGCAGTGCTGCTCAGTGCTTCCTGCTCCTCCTTTTGCTTTCCTGGGGCACGGCTGCCATTACCAGTTCTAGCGCATAGGTTCATAAATTCTCCCCTCCCAGTTCACAGCCTCTAGGATGGCCTAAGCATCCCTGTATTCACTGGAGAGAGGTTGGCAACTTCACAGAGTGATTCATCACAGCAAGAGGAAGAGATCAAGACAAAAAGAGTCTTACACTGAATGAGGAACTAGAATACATTTATTGATGCTACAAAATCAAGAAAAGTTTGGCTGATAGAGCAAACTCTCAATCAGGTTTAACAGGGTCTGGAGTATGCTCATGCTGTCAAAATAGAGATACCACTACAGTGGCCCTAGCAGCTCAGATGTCCCTGGTGCAGAGCCTCTTTAGCACAAAGCCTACAGATAATAGAAAGCCAACTATACTTTTTTTTTTTCTTACATAAGAGGCTTAAAATGCAGACAGAGTTCCATCACAATATTTTAGGGTATCTTATACAACTTGGTAAATCATCCTAGACTCACCTTGCAGGCTGACACGGAGCACAGAAAAATAAGATAGTTTGCTCCTCTTTTCTTTCTACATCCTTGACACAGGAGCAAGACTGAAATAGTGAGGAAGAGACAATATCACCCAAAAACATGTTTCAAAAGAGGAGACAGAGGGTAGATTATGGATGGGTCAGGCTGTTTGGGTGCGTATTCCAATATTTTGCATATTCATTAAATACAGTGAGAAGCTGACAGCCACCAACAGTTGTCACTGCAGCACATAACTGAAACCACCACAAGACTGCACATCCGGAGGGCAACTCTGGAGCTGAGCAGAGCCCAGTACCCTCTCCAAATCACAACAGTGCTCCTTGGAAGGGACTGCAGAGGTCTGTAGTGCAATCTCCCGCTTGAACCAATATTATTGCAAGCATTAGATTACATCAGCCAGAAGACTAGCAGGAAAAGGGCAATTGTGGAAAAGAAGGGATAGGTGGGGGGAAGCCCTGGGAAGTAAAGACTGGGAAAGAGGGAGCATCTAGGATCAAGGAAAGGAAATGCATTGCACAGACTTAAAGGCTGTCCTCCATAAAAGGGTCTCACATCTGCATGTCTGCTTCTGGACTGTACAAGAACTGAGGCACTGCCTCCCACAATGACCAAGACCGTCTGTTGTTTCCATGAGTTTTCTCTACCATTGTGTATCAATCTGTTGTCTCTTATCTTAAATTTTAGGCTTACATTCCTTGGGCTCCACATTAGCATAGCTGCTAAAGCAACGAGAAACTGCACTTTAACCCATATAATCTGAAACAATGGCAAAACAAGTGAGGATAGTCACACTGATCTGGAAGTAAATGAACCTATACTTCCTCATTGCTCTCTCTCTACAGGCGTGAGCCTCACTTTCCCATGACCATATGAAATTTGGCAGCTTGGTTTTGCTTTGCTTGTTATTGGGACCGATTGCCCTGGCAGGGATCCTGAACCAGCACACCACATGCAGTGGGACGTTCTCTGCATCTTATTCAGAGCCATAGGGAGCCAGGTTTCCACCAAAGAAATTGGGTCTGGAAATTCCTTACCCTCCAGTAGAGCGAATGCATTAATATTTCTGTTCCTGACCTGATTTTCCTTAAGTTCCAGGCGGTATTTCAGTTCTTTATTTCTTTTGATTAGTGGGGGAGAGAATACTTTGCTTTGCTGTTTTTTTTCCAGGTTCACTGGCTAGGTGGTTCTAATTGTCCTGGGTGTTTCCCAGGCCCCTCCCCAGTAACCCTTTCAGGAAGTTTCCCAGTTACGATTTTGATCCATTTCAAATAACCAGTTACTCCCAGCTGGTTTCGCTATTACTCCCTTCTGAGATTAGCCCACCAGAAGTGAGAGGAGGTGGAAATCATTTTATTCATGCTATTCCAACAAGGAAGCTCATCAATCACAGAGAGTGATGTTCTGTGCTTATACACTGGATCCATTCAATCCATAGCCTTTCCCTGACTCATCTAAAGACCTCACCTTTCCTTCCCTCAGGAGATGTCCCAAAATACGTAGGGAGAAGGCAGGCATGCAAGAGGGATAAACCTCATGTTCAGCCATGTCACTTGGCTGTTTCCCAAGTGTCTGCTAGTGGGATACCTCCAATGCCAGGCTCACATAGTTCTGCAAGCAGGCTGGCTTGAGGCATCCATTTCCATCCTCAGAGACAAATTTCCTGTCCTTCACGGCTCCCATGACCTCATGGCAAGGCCCGTGGCAGATTGAGATCATCTCCAGCACGTGTTTCCCTGCTTCACTCTAATGGACAAAACAAGCTCCAAGTTCATCTCCAGCTGTGCTCCAGAGCTAATCTGCAGCGCTCATCTGAGAGAGAGTTCAGTTTGATCAATTTGGATGCTAGGTGAACGTTGGCCCAGACCCATGTGCAAAATGATGTTGACTCATATCCAGGATCTCTTCTGACCCCAGCCACCTTCTGTGTCTATGCTGCCTGTCCCCCAGGTTAGAATTCAGCTCATTGCTTTTCATACTGACAAATTTCACTCTGATTGTGCAATGACTTCCAAAGACAAAGTGAGGAATGTTGCAGGGAGTTTTGCTTCTTTTGCAACTGGCAGCTGGCATTCAAATTCCCTCCATGCAGCAAAGCTGTAGTCATTATTCTCAGACCTATTTCCCAGGTAAAAGCAGTCTGAGTAATACTTATGTAGCAGGAAGAGTTTTCTCAGTCATTTGCCTGTTCATAAGAGGCATGTATCACAAGCATGTCATTCACAACTTTTTCCATAAAGAAGGAAAGAGTTACTTCTCAAGTTATATCACTCATGATTGTTAAAAACATCTACCTCAGTGCATTTAATTCTGAAAAAAGAAATTCTTGGGTTGATGGGTCAGTCTGTCCTAGCAATGCAACCCTGTGCATCAGTGATGTGATATGTGCTATCAGTCTCCCCAGGTTCTTCTCTCTCTTTCTTCTCCCCTTAATGAATAAGCTGATCCTAGCAATCAATCTGAAAATACCAGCCAGTGTGAGGGAGTACACTGTCAATCCAATAAGGAAATAAAAGCTCTTCTTCTCTTTTTATCAAAAAATCTATGATTATAAGAAGTTGCTTCTTAAATACCAAATTCTTCAGGTCACAAACAAACAAGAATGAAAATTGTCCGTTGCATGCTTGAAAAAGTGATTTATTTGTAGTGGTTTCTACCTTATTGGGAAATCCATACCTACAGATTAAAATATTAAGTGATAGTTTGTGTTTTATCAATAAAAACTGATTTAACAGTCGCCTTTTACTCTTCCATTACAGGGCACACACACTGAGGTGTAAACCATTTGACCTTTTATTCATGTGATAATAGCTCTTCTGGAAGAGTGAAATCCCTTAGAAGGGACCTCTGGCAGTCATCTGGTCCATCATCCTGCTTTGAGACAGAATCAGCTCAACCAACACCATTCCTGCAGCTCATTCTTAAGGAATCCCAGTGGCAGACTCCCCTGCCTCCCCAAGCAATCCTGATTTTATTGAGAACTTCCTGATCCAAAGCATTAGCTGCCTGTTTCTACTAAAGAGCTGCGACACACTAACTGAGGCAGTCTTCTGCATGTCCTCTGTCAGCTGGGTGTATTTCCCCGTGGGTGATGCAGGTATCTCCGTAGTTGATATCACAGAAATTCTCGCTAAGTGTCTAACTTAGTAAGGGTCTAATTAAAAAACTATTCATGAAGAAAAGAGCTGTTTAGACCAGTACAGAGTTATCCATCTACCGTTCAGGAGGGTATTTAGACATTACCCTTGAAATTCAACTCACCTGTATGCTTGCTGTTAGATGAACGCTAAAGTACTTTGCTGAATTGAGCCTAAATATCTATATTTCTCTTCCTTAACCAGCTGAAGCCACAGTAGTTAAAGAATTTGGACAGTACAGGAAACCTTAAATAGACTGGCAATCAGTAACAGTAGAGTTAATCCCTGTGCTTGATTTCTGTGCCAGGTGAGTAATGGGACATTCTTAGCATCACACTGAGGAGTCCAAGACAGAGATCACATTTCCAAACAGTATCCAAAAGGTACTGTTCCTCCTAGGACTGCTATTTCTGGAAGTAATTCCAAGAGAAAGTTAGTGGGATGTCTGATTTCCTACATCTCTATGAGGGTAAGTGCAAATATGACAAATGTCTTCTTTGCAGCAATTCAAAAAGATGTGGTTTTAACATCAGGAGTATGGCTGCCACTTCCATTTCAGAGTCAGATCATTTGTTAACCCTCTTTTTCCTTCCACTTACTGGTCACCTCTAGTTCCATGAGTATATGCAATACATCTTCACAGAAGACTAACAGATGGGAAATGCAATTGTAACAGTGCCACTCAATTGAACTTTACTTTTTGCAGCAGAAATTAATTCTCTGACTGCTATCTGGCTAAGCAGGAACCTGGAGGTAGTCAGTTGTTCTTAGGGTTGCCTTCATGCTCGCTCCAAGGAGCTGGTGTTCAGAGAGTTGACATCTGCAAATGCAAATGGGATTAATTCCATAAAAGTTGTAGACCATTTGTTGTTTTATGCACTGTTCCAGCCAGCTAAATTTGTCTCGATAATTAATGCATTTACACTACCGAGTAGCCTTCCTTATGAACTATCCTTGACAATTGTCACTAGCCGTTTCCCATATCCTTAGGTAATCAAATATAAATAAATCAGTGTGTTCAGAGACAATGCTATTGTGGTCCAGGCCACACTCTAATTAATGAATGATGTTTTCAATGAATTACTTCTCTCATTCAATATTGATTTAGGATGATTGCTGACCAGGGGATGCCTTTAAGCATTAACTTCTTGCAGAGAACAGACTTTGCTTTTAGATTGGTGTTCAGATGCTGTACAGGCCTATGATGTGGAAAATTCAAGGTCAAGTCACCTGTTACGCCTGAGACAAAGCATGATTCTTTTACCCTCAGGAGTATGTATGCCATACACTACTGTTCATACATGCTACATGTTCCCAGAAGCTGTCTACTGAGCACAGAGCTGGTAAATTAGCCTGAACAGGACTGCTACTGTACAGTTGAATTCACCTAGGCACCTCTATTCTACGTCCACTGTGATGGATCAGAGACCAAGGGTCTCTTCATCCCAACCAGTACCATAAGGACCAAAGCTTTGCCTTCTCTTTTCACCATGCTCTGGCCTTCCCAACCAATGCTTTCCAAAACCAGCCCAACATGGCAAAACACCCCAGCTTGGTGCAGCACAAATCACAGTGCAAATAGTTTACCAAAAAGCCTTCCAGTTAGCTGGAGCTTGAGCAATGGGTTGGCTAGATCTCTTCCCCCTCCCTCAACTGGGAGAAAAGCAATTACACTCAAAATAGCCCAAAAGGAGAGATATGCTTTTCACCAAGATGTAGTTACTGGCTGAAAATTCTTTAGATAAGACTGGAGTGGTTGCCAATAGTGACTGCTCTAATTAAAGGCAAAACAATTTTCATTACTGTCACTTTGCTTCACAGAACAGCAACTTCCTGAAGCAGTCACCTTTTTAGCCGATGCCCGTTACCACCTAAAAGGCCTCTACTCTGAAAATGATATCTGCTCAGGTAATGCAAACAAATATTCTCACTGTAATTTTAGAGGACATTTGTAATTCTGTAAGTGACTGTGATATGAACATTTGCGGTCAGTGTGCAGTGGGTCTCCTCTCTTTCCATGTAACATTCTCCGCCTGCGGTGAAACGAGGAGATTTCACTTGCCAACTCTGAAACTCCAGGCTGGCTCAAAATCAAATCATCTCTTTTTTCAGCATGAGCATCATGACCTCTTGTCATAACCCAGGTGGGATGGATAATTTGTAGTGAAATGCCATTTGTGCATTGGGTGTACATTTTGGGATGTAGCTTCTGGACCTAGGACTTAATTACACGAAAGCTGGAACAGAATTTCAGTCCCATCTTCCACTGTTTTGTCACTTCTGCAGTGTGAAAGGATTAAAGGAAAGAAAGGTTTCGTCTCTGAAGAAGGTGGAAATGACTGATTTCCCACAGAGAACAAATCTGGGGGGAAAAAAAATGACTAGACTGTATTCTCAGTAGGGCAGATTCAAAGCAGAAAACTGGCTGCACGTGTGCATGGAGGAGAGGAGGCTCAGCGTGTGGGTGCTGGGGAATGCAGTATCTCACTTCCCGAGCAAAATCAGCTTACGTTCAAAGCACGGCATGACCACATCCCTCACTGAGGGCTAGTTCCTTCGCTTGCCATGGAGAAATTACCATGACTCTAAAGCTGACTTGATGGCTTGTGCAGCAAAATGCTGCTCTTAAACAGGGAATGTAGCTAGTCAGCATGTGTTGGCTCAAGAACAAGCAGAAGCCCTTAGCTCCAAGTCACAGAGTGCTAAACTTGCGCTGAGAACTACTGACCATCTTCAGTACGCCCCAGTTCACAGCATTCATTTAGGATGCTCATAGATGGCTTTAAAATGATCAAATCTGCACAGCTGCCATGAGGAGCAGTTTTGCCTTCCCCTCCACCTCCAGCTGCACATTCCTGACTTCTCCCTTGCACTCAGCAGATGGTGAGCTAGCTCACGGACCTGAGCCATCTGAAAACCAAACACATTATTGTTTTGGTAGGGTTAGTTAGTTAGGTGGCGTGAACACATGGCTGAAAGGTGGATGAGTGTGAAGGGGGGGGGTTGGATTAGCTTTTCAGCAGTGTGCAAAGTTAGGTTGACTTTAACTAGGAAGGGAAGATTTCACCCCTGCTAGATCTTGGGGCTCAATGTGTAGTCTGTGGGTAGCATACTTGGCATCCCAGGAGCTTACAGGCTTCCCAGGTAAGTGCAGCCAATTTCACAAGAAAGAGCTGTGCTCCTGAAGCATGGATTTCTCCAATGTTCAGGCTAGGGAGGGCTCCCGCTCACAGGTCCCAGTTCAGCCCCATTCCTCAAATGCACTTTGAGTCACAAGCTACTAGAAACCAAAAAATGAGAAAGATTATGGCTGATATTACAGCAGTCAGAAAATGCAAGAGGTAAGATTTCAACTGTGAAGATAGCTTAGCTGAACTGTCTACAGAAATTATTTTCCGCACTGGCCGTTTCGGCTAATCTTTGTAGCAGCACCATCATGATTGCCCCATCAAATATGATCCAGAAGAGCAGCTAGGTCAGTACAGCAATGCAGAAGATGCCTTCCATCATTCCTTTCCTTTTTCATTCTGATCAAACTCAAGCACACTCAGGTAGCAGTCACAAGGGCTTGTGCTTCTCGCTTCATCATGGGAAGACTATTCCCATACTCAGCTTGGAGAAAGGCTGATGCTGCTAGTCTCATTGAGAGATCACAAGTTTACATGCTCTGATTGAATTCAGGCTACACCTGTGCAACAGTACATTTACCAACCAGACCCTGCAGTTTCCTCTGGAGATCTTAGACCAAGGCAGATGAAGGTTTGAGTCCTCATCAAACCAAAGGGTTAAATGTATCCATAGGGAACAGCCCACCTCCCTTAAGGGCACAGATCATGATACCTTATCTCTCAGATCCACTCAGTGATTACACCACCCTTTATAGGTAGTAAAGTTATCAGCTGTGATATAAAAACAAAGCAAGACATTTTGCAATTTTGCTCCCATTTGTTATTTTAGACACCGGACTCCTCATGCTACTTCAACCATACACAACAAATCCTTTTAAAAGAAGTTTTAATATCTCTTCCACAAATCTGCACAGGCCTGACACTATATTAAAGCCAATAAACACATGCCTATAACCAAGAACTGCTGTAACAGCACTTGGCTTTTTGACCAGGGCATCAATTCTCTCTTTGTGTGCAAGAAAAGGAGGTATTTATTTTGTTGCGTTTCCTTCTCCTGAGCTCCGCAGCTCGTGCTGTTCCCAGTCATGCTCCACAGAGTCCGGAGGATGTCGACTTTGCTGCTAATGTTCCAAGAGCTGAACCTTGTCGGGATCAGTCGGGGATTTCATCAGCACAAGGTCAGCGCAGACACCTCCCTTCCTGTGGGAAATTCTGCTGTGAAGCGACTCCCCGGCCTGTTGCTCTGTAACACAGAAAGCGCTTTCGGGAAACTGCGGATGCCATTTCAAGTCTGAGCAGGGCTATCAGAGATCAAATCACAGCCATTTGAAAATAACACAGAGAGCAATACACACTGCTGAACCACCAGAAGTGCAAAGCTGTGCCCAGGCACACGCTTGCTGGGCTGAGAGCTGCAATATGCCTCAGCGTTAGCTTTTTGTGCGAGGATCTGAGACCAGACAGGCAAAACGAGTGAAGGAGAAGAATTGTTCGTGGCAGTCCTCTTCAGGAGGTGCCTGGCACAAACGGGCAGGTGTGACGGGCACAAACGCCGTCACACTGAACAGGCAGACAAGCACGTTAAAGATACAACTTTAACCCAGACACCATTCTGTGCAGCTACTCTCACCCCTTTTTCCGTGCTACTCTGCGGTTTCTTTGGATGTTATTAGTGTTCAGTCGTGCAAGAACATATAAAGCCCTTTCAGCAGAGAAGCCAGAGCAGTGTGTGTTTTACCATGTTATTTACTCTGGGGTTCCTGCCACCCCCCCAAATCCCTCCTGTCCTAAGTCACAAAGAGCTTTCAAAAGGAACAAATTTTTTTCAGGTCCCCAAGGTGTTATGTTAAAACAAATGAAAAAAACTGCCTGTGAAAAATGACACTTTCTGACTTGACAGAGCTGTTCCCTAAGCTTAATTTTTGTTTTACTTATAGTGACTTCCACCAGCAGTAGCACTGTGTGAAGCACATGATGGGATCTTGCTTCTGAGTTTAATAACAGTCAAGTTATAGCAGCACATAAGCCCAGAAACAGAACCTAGCATAAGTTCTGCATGGCATCTGTTCAGCTTACGGTCTCTAGTAAATGTTTATTCCACCTAGCTCTCCTACGAGACAGTAAGCACCACTCTGCTTCAACTCATGTCTCATCAATAGTATTTTCATAATGGCAGATTTCTTAATTGATAGCAGGAGGAAGAAAGAACACAGCTCAGTTGTCTGAGCCCAGATCGATTTGTGAGGCTGGTATTTCAGGGATTAGAAAAAAAGCTTCGTTTGGTGGCCAGTAAGATCTGTTTCAGATATTTTTCAGCAGCAATCAGGACAGCCAAGAAAACTGTTTTCATAGAATCACCTCAGAGAACAGAACCAGACTGTAAATAAATGTTCGTATTATTTAAAAGGTTGTACCTCATTAGAAGCAGAATATATTCCTTCCGGAACAAAATAAAAGGAACAGAAATAAAAGATAATGAAGGAGGAATTAGGAAAACAAAGCAGAGTGAAAGATGTTAAAAGCAGGCAGTTACAAGTTGCAGACGGCTATATTAGGAGATCTTTTCACAAGTCTAAAAGGCCGGATTCCAGAAAGACATACAGGATGAGACAAACGCTAACAAGGATGAATAGGACAAGGAATTCACAAGGAAAGGATTTCTAGAAGATGGACTTATCCTGGCTTCTGTCTGTCCCCTTTAGATAGGAATTAATGTACAGGCAATTGCTTAGCTTAGACAATCTGAGTCTGACAGATTACTTGCCACTGAATAGTTTTGATGGTCACATCCTAATCTCTGATTTATCTAAAAGAGAAGCTTTCATTTACGCATTTGCTCAAATCACCTCTTAGTAATACAGGTTTGATCCAAGTTGCTATTTCTAGTAACTCAATGTTTTTTTTTACACACAATATTTTATAAATGTAGTTAAAATTTTAAAATATATTTATTTAATATTTAAATATTTAAAATACTAAAATGTCTAAAAAATGTTGAAATCAGTCTTTTTACCAATGCTTAGAGAAAAAGAATTATTCCTATTTTTCCTATGCTATGCACTAAAATTAATGAATAGTTTAGAAATGTCAACCCATATATCCTAGAGGAAGATAAATGGAGATAATATTTAGCTGTTGATGACCCTATAATAGTTCCTAACTAATGAAAGGATAAAATCTTTGTCACATGTGCATTAAAAATAATAGCTGCATTACATATGAGCCACTGGCAATAGACTTGTTTTTCAGGGACTTTCTTTTCCAAAGCTCCTTAGAAGTAGATCCTAGATGCCCTGGTGCTCATGAGTCACACAGGAAAAAACACATCTCTCAAATGCATCATCTCTCTCTCTCTTTTGACTTTGTGGTGTCCTGGACACCACCACTGGATGTTCTGCGTTTTCCCAGGTCTGATAGGCCAGCTTCTCTCCAAGCAGCTCCTAGAGTTGTTGACTGTTTAGTGGCCATCTATCCCAAAATACCTTGTACGTGCACATACCAGGAGCCATCACAATAGGCAAGGACTCTGACAGGAAGTCCCGTCACTCAGGAATGAATGACTTTTAGGCATTTATGATGATCGATTATCTGACTTGTCCCCGTGTTTCTCTGCCTATATCTAACAGAGAGTTTGCAGTAAAGACAGCCCGCATGTGCACCAGGATGTACAAGGGGTGGACACAGGACATAAGCGTGCAATCAGGAAAGCTCCAACATGGCCAAAAAGACATACCACTTGCAACCTACTGAGCAAGCCAATGAATTTTACCTGAAACACCTTGATATATTTTGAGCTGCACTAATATGTTTCTGATTATGGGCATGTTTGAATTCTCTTTTTCTAATCTTAAATCCATATGTCCCTACTAATATGCTGCAGTATCTCAGGTACACTGACATCTGTGTATTACAGATTGAAAATACTGCAGCCCAGATTCACGCTATCTAAAGTCCACTTAAGTATCTTTGCTTAAAGTTTTCTATTGCTGATTTGAAGCCTTTGGTTGTGCCTAGCTGCTATGAAACACAAGGCATAGGGACAAAGATTGAAATATGAATCTAACTTCAATCCTCACTTGGAAGATCCCATCATAATAAAGGTACCACTAAAAAGAACTGAAGAACAAGTGTCTTCGGACCACACCAGGCCAGTGCAGAACTCAAACACTTCAGCTGTAATTTTCTTCTTCGAAAAGACTGACTTTTGGATAGAGAACAAGCATAGGAATCACCAGTCCAAAGGGCCTGTGCAAAAAGCGTGATCAGTCAAAAAAGGGAGGGAAGGAGAGAGGATTACAACGGGCGAGGGAATGCTCGCTGCAGCAATTGCTGTTATTTCCACTATGATACGCTGGAAGGTAGCTATAAAAACCACTTACGTCTCCTAAAGCAAGATGCAATTTGTACCTAGAATGGTTGTTGGACCAGCCTGAGGACTCTGCAAACTATTGACTACAGGAATCCGTGACTCTTACAGTGATTCACTGTGGCATAACCATCTTTATCGTATTGTTTTATGCGTCTGTATTTCTCCTTTAAAACAGAGTTATTAGAGCTATTAAATCAAAGGCACTAAACTATGTCCAAATTTAAAGCCTAACTTCTACTCTAATATACTCCTGCAGTCTCTTGATAGGTAGACAGACAGACAGATGAGAAGAAACAATGAGTGAATGCACAATTAAGCAGGGAAGGAACCTAATAGAAAACCCTGGAAATCTCCCTCTCTATATACCTATACATATATACATATATATGTTCAGAATGTGTATGTGTACCTGAGTACATACATGAAAACATACCCATTATAAAATCAGATGCAGTTTAGTATTAATTGCATCAAATTCTATCAAACACTTCCTCGCAAGACTGTATTAAATACAATATGTTGGGCTGTAAAGATAGCAAAACACTATTTTAGACTCTCTTGCTACTTATGTTACTGAAATATCTAACTTATGTGTGGAAAATCAGATGGGTCTGGAAATTTGCCCTAAACAGTTGCCAGCTTTGTATCTCTCTAATACTTGGAATCCTCTAAATATAGGCCTTTTATTCTGGAAGAAGCAAGCGCTGAGGATGCTATTCTGCTACTTGGAGCAGCAGTTTCATTTTCCCTTCCGAGACCCACTGTTCAAACTGAGGGGCAAACAAAGGAGCTGCTGTTCTCCCTATTCAAATTAATTTATTTAATAAACAACTCAATAATTTCTTCTTTGTTATAGGGATTTTTTTAGGGTCTTTATTTTGGAAATAAGCTTCTCCAGAGGAATTGCCAGGGGCCCATCTAGTCCAGTATCCTGTCTCTGACAGTAACTAACGCCACGGAGAGTTATGGAATAACCTATTTATAAGGGAAGTTTCTTAGCCCTGAGGAGTTTGAGGTTGTCTGTGCCTGGAAGCATGTGAGTTTATAATGCTTATTTTTATCTGTTCATATATAACCACAGATGCTCTCACTGGCCCTATCCAGTTCTAATCCTTCCTGCCATACTCTCTGACTCGGTGATGCCTAATGGCAGCAATTTCTCACAGGTTACTTCTGCACGCATCGCGTTGCCAAGGGTCTGAGCCGAGACGTTTGCCATGTATTGCCTTTCAGTGTTACTGGATGTTCTTGTCCAGCGAGAAGAGGGAGTAGCAAAGCCTGATTTACATTGTCTGCACCATTTGATAAAGGGGGAGGGATTTTTTTTTGATGGTTTTACCTTTTTTTTTTTTACTTTTATCAATCTGCCTCCCATTTCTCTCTTCCCACACTTCTACCAATTCCAGTTTCTTTTCAAAGGCAGCTTACTGTGTCTCAGCATTTCTGTTATCCACTCTATCATTCTCCTATTTCTCCAGTACATTTTTAGAAACATAGGACTGGTAAGAGGTTATTTCAAATCCATCAAGCTCAATTTTTAAACTAGTTTGCAGCCTTCTCCCCTTTCATTGTTTCAGAAGCTGACAGTTCTGATGGCTGGAAAGCACTATCTGCTAATGTTGAGACCAAGTTTGCCTATGGGCCAGCTTATACCATTTTGTCCCTGTAGTCATCCTACAGGTTTTCCACCCACCAGCTCTGTCTGGGGCTCACGCAGTGACAGAGGGCAGTGAACATCCCTCATAGTGTCTTACTCAGACTGAAAAAGAGATGCTCTTTTCCTCTCTTCCTGAAAGACACTTTCCTCCATGCCCTTGCTGAAGTAGAAATTTCAGTACCACTGATCTGTGAAATGGTGGAACACCCTCAAGGTCGTATCCTAAGGGCTGTTTTCTACCCCATTCTTTATACATCCTTAAGTTTTATTTGCTCTCCTAAGAGACCTTGCCCAGTGTGCAGGAATACACCGCCTTCCACAAGCCTTTTCCTGTACAGTGACAGCTGACTGTGCATCAAGCAGAGAGAGCAACTATTCTGTACTCAAATTTATCACCTCTCTTCAGATCCAAATCCTAAAGAGAGGCAGACCAAGATTGATGCTCCAACTTGTATCAGTGGCATAGACACAACATAAATGATACCTTCATCTCCTGGGGAGTCAAGCAACACGATGCCACTGGCGATGCTGTCCAGAACCCATTTTCTGAGCTGTGTTCCTAAAAGCAAGAGGGCACTATGGATGAATGCTTTCTAGCATATGCAGTACTCTAGGTGCAGAGACTTTACCTCTTTTCCTCTTGAAAGATTGGTGGCTTCAGAGTAGCTTTAGCTCACTGATACCCTAACTTCTAATGCTGGCCCTCCTGTAAAGTCAGTCAGGAAGAAGAGACGGGTAGACAGCCCTCACTCTCCTCACAGCAGGATTAGAGATTTATAGACTTCTGTAAGACAAAGGGCTGGTTAGAGATATCGTCTCACAGAGAGCCAAAGTCCCTAGAGAGGACCTCACAGAAGTAGGGCTACCTACACTGCTCCCTTGGTGTCTTCTAGGTCCATTGGGAGATGAAGGCCCCCCATCACTTGGGCTGACAGGGAGGGGAGGGTCTGCCGCAGATGGAGCTGGACAGGAAGCATCAGCCCTAACAGGAGGAGGCTGAGTGCCTGGCCAGAGCAAAACCCCAAGCCTGAAGTCACACAGAGTAGAGGTGAGAGAAGGGAAAAGGGGAACTGCCTACATGGACACTCTGCTGGAAAGGTCAGGGGCGGAGATAGGCAGGGACAGCTCTGCCAGGGCGGACACAGAAGAGGCACTTGTTCTGGCTCAAACCACGAGAAGAGTGAAAGAAAGCTGCAGAGGTGAACTTTCATCTCAGTGCTCTGTTCTTAGTTCATTCATTAGCAGAGAGCTCCCATCTCCTAGATTAAAGTTTCAGAAAGACTCCAAGATCCCAGCATTGCTCATGCCTCTTCCAAACTCTGGGCAGCTGAGCAGCAGCAACTGGAAAGCCTGACTACTTCAATGAACAGCCCAACAGCTACAGGAAGACTAAAGGCCAAGGATTATCAAACTCCTTGACTGGCAAATGCGTGCAGCAGAGAACAGCTACGTGATGCCTGCAGGGTGAAGGTAGTCCTACAACCGGAGATGGACCAGAAGGCAGCAAGGAAGAACGTCAGCATCAAAGGAGGGTTTTGATGAATGGATGGAGGCAAAGGCAGATTTTACAGACATGGGTGAGGATACCAGGCTTTCTTGTCTGTGGCACTGGGAGAAGGAAAGATATCCAAGAACAGTAGGACAGAACTGAATAAACTAAATAATTAGGCACATTCAATATTTTTCTTCTTTGCATTCTGATGCGCTGAGACCGTCAGTAGTGGAGGACCTGCTAAAGGCCAGCCTGGTCAGGGAATGCAGTCAGTTCCTTTCTGCACAGAGCTAGAAGAAAGCAGCCTGAAGCAGCTCCACCTGAACCATCCCAAACAGATGTGCATCTGCTCGGAGTTAAAATCCCAGGGCTGGAGAGTCCACCCTCCCCCTAGAGAATCCATTCCAGCATTTAACACTTTACTTCTAGCAGGCTTTTCCTAACACTTAACCTATGTCCTCCCTTGCTGTAATTTCAGTACATTGACTCATTCCCTATCCGTGACAGACATGGAGAGATTACTCAGTCTGTCTTTGCAGCCACTTTTTACATATCTGGAGTTAGTTACTGCATCTGCACTTTTCATATTCTCCTTGTCCAAGGCTCCTGAAAGGATCCTGTTATCACAGAAGCTGACAGTCTCACATCTCTAATGGCCTTATCCTATAAGAAACGCCCTTCTGAGCAAGGCTGGGCCGTTATCTGCAGTTTATGGACTAAATCCTAAAGAGGCAATGTGACTTTCCCAAGGTCGGATAAAAAGTCTTGGAGGGAAGAAAGTTGAATCACTTGCTCTCACTCTCTTCCAAGCCCACCTGCTGGGCTCTCTCTTCCCCTCCTGTTCCAGGAAACGGGGAGAACCGAGAGCTGTGGGCTGTGTTCCTCAAAATGACTCACTTTCTCAGTGTTTTCATAATGCGGAGAAGAAGGTGACTCAGAAACTGCTCCTCAATAAATAAATCATGGATTGTTCACAAGGGGTGAGCAACAAAAGGACAGTGAATCTTTTCAGCGTTGAATAAGCAGCTTGCATTATACCTCCCAACCGCTTCGTGGCTGGAGTCCTTCCAACATCTGCCTGACTATTTAAGATAATCCGCCTGCTTTATCTCGCTATTGGTGTTATGAGATTGTCTGGGGGCCTTGTCCAAGAGGAGAGCCCCCAATTTATAAACATATAGTAATGGATGGCCTCTCCTCAGCTCTCTTGAGAGGCAGTGGGTCAGAGAGGTGTGATTTTGCAGACAGGGAATGAGGCCCAGGGAGATTTGGTGACCTGCCAAGAATCACACAGGAAAGCCATGTCAGCTCAAGGAATTAAACCCCACTCCGCTGAACCCCTGCCCAACTGTATGCTTGAGCCCAGCTCCTATTACTGCAGCAATGGTTCTTGCTGACTGCACACAGCTGAGAAGCTGTCCATGGATCTGTATTAGAAAAGTCCCAGATATACTATTTGCAACTGGCTCTCCAGTGTACCAAAGTCTTGGTTTCCTGAGTTCAGGTATTTGTTTTTTAACCCATCCATATAAAAACAGAGGCCCTTCAAAAAGAATAAAAGTTATTTTCAGAAATCAGAACTTCCCTACCAAAACTCAGGGTGCTAGAAGCCAGGGGGCTGGTGAATGGCTTTTTACTTTTGCAATACTCACAGGATTTAAGGTTAGCCAGTCCGAGCGCTCTGTGAAACAGGCCAAAGAGCCACTCCATGCACATGACCAGCTTTACGGCTGTGCAAAACAGAAATAGTAACAGAGCCCCAGAGACCATCCCCCCCCCCCCACCACCTTCTCCCCTGCCTCTGAATATACCAGCTCCTGCAGGCTGCTTTGTACTCCTCACCAGCCTGCAGGAGCTGAGGTATTGTCAGAACGCTTCAGTACATTAAAAATGAATTAATCTTTTTCTAAATTCTTCAGGGAATCTTTCAAGATAATATATTTTAAAATGAGAAGTCCTAAGTCACCACTGTCCTGGTCAGCTGTCCATGACCTTAAAAAGGAAGAGCAAAACAAGTGTGAATCATGGGGCACCATGTTACCATGCTGCAGAGTGTGAACAGTCAAGAAGAAACTAGCCCTAAAATGTTTCCAGTATTACAGCACTCTGCCCATTTTTCCTGCTTGGCAATTTACCTTCCAGGCTTTCTCAGTCTCCTCTCCAACTCACTAGGCTGCAAGGCACTGGGAGCTTGGAAATCCCTGAACTCTTTCTGAAGCTCCTCAGCTGACAGCTGATAGCAATCCAAGGAATTTAAGCTATTTATAGGGCAAGCAACGTGGCAACACTTCTCTTCAGGGATGTCTGTGCAAATTTCCAACTCCTCAACCTGTCCTGAAGAGAGAATTGGGCACACATCAACCGTCATGTTCAGATGTTTCTTTCCACGGAAGGAAAATCCAGCCACGCAGCCAAGAAATATACCTGAGCTAGAAGATTAGGAAACCAGGCCTTTGGGATGCTTTTAGCCCAGAGTATAAATACAGTCACAGGCTTCATGGGAATCAAAAAAAGGTCTTCAAAAGACGAAAATATAAAGTTGTTTTGACTTTCACACTGACTAGTCCATCTCTCATTTGCCTTCCAACCCCACACTGTGGGAAATCTTGAAATGAAATTTTTGTTGAATTTCATAATAATACATGTTTTCAATTCAAAATTTCAATTTCTAGTGAGCTCTGCTCATCAGCCTATTATTACTATCTTGATAAGGAAAGTTATTTTAAACAGTATTAGCACCGCACTACACGATAATTTAAAAGCGTCCCTAAAAGAGAAGCTGAAAGGAAGAGTTTCTTTGCACACAATAAAGCTCCATTTACAGTGACCAAAGAAGTGGATCTCAATTCAGTGTGGAAGGTGGTTGGTACATTTCATGCAATCCTAAATCACAGTATTTTCTATATCTTATTTATTAGCTCAGAGATTGGTAAACAACCACTATACATTTGGAGTACAATATTGATGTGATTTCCCAGGTGACAAGTTTAATAGTCAATATATTTGATTCAAGGACTGACAGTTGCAGTTTAACGCAGGAAAGATTTCATTTGACAAGAGATGTATCCAGTGCAACAGGCAATCTGGCTAATGCAGGAAGGAATTCTGTTTGAGATTGATTCCCCCCCTCCCCGCCCCCTTTTTTTAACTGAAAGATGAATGTACTTCAGCAAGCAATGCCTGTGTTGCAGTGCCCAGTGTATTAATTTCTCTCTCCGCTCCATTTCAGCATATGAGATATGCATTTCCTAATTAATAAACATCTGATACTACTCACTTGACTTCTTCAGCGTGTCAAGTATCTGCAGCATTTCTGAATCCAGCACAGAATCTTCCAGCACCTCACAAGTGAAATCGCACAGTGACTAACTCGCCTAAGGCAGACACCTCATGCAGGAAACGTGAGGGCCAGGGATGGAAAGGGAGGAGAGAGCTCTTAAATCCTATGCATCTGAAAATAAGACAGCAAAAAGAGAGACAGGGCCTTTTGGATATGAAAGGAAAGAAAAAAGGAAAGAAAAATAGAGGTTCAGGAAAGATTTTATTCCCCTTGCAGGAAGAAATTTAAAATTCCTCGGAGGCAAGGGAGAGTCCTATTTTAAGTTTGATCTTCCTAGATCAAACATGCATGCATCGTGGAGCATGCATGCAAAACATCTAGGACTGTAGAGAAGATGCCTGTATTTTACGCTGTGGGAGAACCACCTTGCTAGTTCTGGCATGCTGTGTTTAAACAGATACCATTGTTTTAGCTGCATTTTGTTGAAGGCAAGTTAGTCTTTTTGGTACAAAATGCTTCCTCCCAAATGCCTGAGCTACATCCCTCTGACCGTCATGACTATACCATCAGTTTCCTCTTTACATCTGCTTTTTGAAGCTCTAGCTATTTTGTCCAATACTGTCTCTTCTTCCCTTACCCTGTTTTAAAGATATCTATTAGACACCTTTGAAGCCCAGTTTTCCGAGTGAAGTTATAAACCTAGCAGACTCAGCATTTCTTCACAGATTTGATTTTCAAGTCCTGTGGGCCAGTCTCTGCTCTCATGCACATTAATCAGGAGTAATTCCACCCATTTCGATGTGCATGGTCATTCCCTTCCCTAGCCAGGGCCAAATCAGTAGTTGATGCAAATCTGATGAGTTGAGCTGAAGTCAGCAGGGATGTGGAGCTACACCAGTAGACTACCCAGACTGCCATTTCTATGGCAGTGAAAGGGGAGAATAAAGACACGCAGACAGCTTACGCTGGGAAATACCTACTTGCAGAGCTCTCGTCTTTCACCTTTTCCATTTTGTGATGTAGTATGGTGACCTGTCACACGCCAGGGCAGGCAGCTGTGGTATCTGCGATGGGCCGCGCCAGCCAGCCAGACTCGGAGGAGCAGTGCAGAGCCCCCGCCTGCAGTGCAGTACCACAACTGTGTGACCCACTTGCCAAGTGCAGTGGGGTGATATTAGACAAGGACCCATGGCCCATGTGCATTTGATTCAGATCTGGGGCCACTGAAGGGAAAAGAAAAATCACTGAATTACAAACAAGTGATTTGTGCTCCCCACCCTACAGGAGGGTACAGGAGATTCGAGGGTGAAGAGGCCCTCTCCCTCTCCCTGTTCCCCGAACCTCTGTGCAAGGCCAGAGAGCAGCTTGGTTCCAAACAATACAGGGAAGAATTTTTGTATAACATTTACTTACTTTCCCTGAAACAACTAGCAACTGAGAAACTTCCACTCGCTTTTTTGTTCCACCTTTCCAGTAGAAAATCAATGTTTTCTGAAAAGGACGGAAATTTTCATTTTTTCTGGTCAAAATAAATAACATACATTCATTTATTTGTTTTAATCAAAGGCATTTGTTTTCTCACTTACCTTTCTTCTCAGCTCTCTTCCCCTTTCCTTCTCCCTCAGGAAATGATATTACTTCTTCACAGAAACGTAAAAAGGGAATGTTTGTTTTTAAAGCGCAAGTATAAAAAAGATCACTTTCTATATACTATATTTCTATTTTTACTTCTTCTCCAGTAAGGAAGTTCAACATGACCCTAAAACACCCAGACATTACCAGGGGTGACAAGCCCTCCAGAAGACATACACCAGTGAGCAGTATCTGATGGTGAGATGCTCATGAGTTCCCACACAAGCTGATCCTTTTGCTCCAGAGGGACAGGGAAGGAAGGGATGTCCATCTCGCATGAAGGGAACAAAGGGTGGCAGGTAAGGGCAGAGCTTTGCTGTGACACATCGTAAAAAGGCTAGCTAGCAGCTCTCCAGCATGAGCTAAGGCTGCCTTTGCCTGCTGTTGGATGTTTCTGAACATAATTTCTTTGCCTGTGCCCCAGCTCTCTGCCTCCCTGTGTAATTTATGCAGGGTGCAAAATCAAGCCTCTTGCCTTCAGCAATGCTCTGGCTTCTGCACACTGATCTGATTAACTTCAATGAATCTGCAGAGGGTAAAGGGTTAACCTCTTCATTTGGAATTTTGTTCCACTGCTGATGTACGAGTAAGAATTGAGTCCACTGACACATGCTCTCTAGCTAAATCATATTAGCCCTCCAGGCTCCACAGGGAGGGGGGAAAAAAAGAAAAAAACGGTATGAAAAAAATCCCACAGCCTGGTCAGACAGCACTTACAATCTAGTTAAAATGGTTTAAAGACTTACCACCCCCTCAGCTGTGAGGCAACACTTGGATTTACTCAGTTGCAGAGGCTCATCTGGCTATGTCCTCATGATAGACCCCAGTCCTGCAATTAACTGTGCACTGGCTGCTTTCCCTCCTGGAACCGTATGAACCACCAGAATGCACCAGGGGCTTAGCAGCTCATCTGTGACCCATCAAATGCAGGATCAGGGCTCTCACTGGGGGACTGGACAGCTATAGCCCCAAACACAGACAGGCCACAGAGCTGCTCAATAAGAAGGGTTTCACTTCTAGTCTTTAAATGCAGTCCCCTATAAAAACATAAGTACACTTTTTAATTAAGCCTTTGGTGTCTCTTTTCAACGTCAGATATCTTAGTGCTGCTGTCCTTTCTTTTTTAATCTAATTTGATTGGAAATGTATTTGGCTATATCATATATATGACAAAAGGCATTTTTTTCTCATTGCTTCAAATTATTTTTCCAATCATGTTCTATATACTGTGCACAAGAGTGAATTATAAGGAGTTAGGCAACATACATGGTGTTAATTAGATAGGGGACACTGAAGGTAATTTTTTCATGACTCCAGGGAAACCTTTATGTTATGCTTATAAAGCAAATGCAAATGGCCACGCAATACAAAGTGCTTCTTAAAAATCAAGTTACACACTGAAATAAAATACTAAGAGCAAAATTAGTTTCTCCAATTTAATTCAGTAAAACTTTAATAGCATCTGACTGCTCTCCGCAAAAGTCATTAAAAAAAATTATAAAGAATTCACAAATGACTGATAATGTAAAAACATGAAGGTTCAGGTTCTGTTCCTAATAAAGGTCCTGATGCAGCAAAACTCTGAAGCCCACATCTAATTCTGCTCTCCCACAATGTGCTCATGGGCCAGCATTAACAACCAAAGTCACAATGGCTTCAGCAGTACCCTCATCTGGCGCGGGAGGACATGAGAACTTTGATCTAGAGAGAAAGGTTCAGGGAACATCCAAAACCTGAACTGAGCCTTATACATAAATCAGGAAAAGCATGTGCTAATCAGGTAAACACTTTTGAAGACAGGATAAACTTGAGCAGGAGAAAAGCAGGCGCAGTGAATTAGGCGAGCCAGTGGGTCTTTCTAATCTCTGACGCCATGATAACCAGTGGAGGATGTTTGAAGTTTCACTGCATGCACAATAAAATACGTATGGAAATTTTCCTAAATGTCATTCAATACCTACAGACAGAATAGTTTGTTCTTATGAAAACTGAACTGTTAGTAACAGAAAGATTAGAGGAAACAGAACTGTCACTCATACCTCTGCTATGGTGGCTTAAAAGAGCATAGTGATATGAAAAAGAGTGTAAGTGTGACCTTTCCAATAGGGATTTGCACAGAGTTATAATTCATCTAGTAATTTTTCTGTGCTAAATGAAGGGCATAATGCATAACTGATCATATATAGAACTTTTCTTTTCCACTAAAGATTTTTCTACCATCTTCGCGATAATTAACACTCTTTCATTAAAATACTGTGTCCCCCTGGCCAGAATGAAACTGCGCATGCCTTACATCATGCTCTTATTAATGCTTTTAAGGTCATAAATTTTATCAATTAATATTTCAGAGTGATTCATACCACTTCTAATATGCAGTAGCTGGGCAGAGTCTTGCAGACAGAAATATTTTCTGAACAGATTCAAAATAATTGCTTTTTTAAATTGCTGATGGGGGTTCTGCCACTCAAGCAGTTAAGCCTGAAAATGTGCTTAAGAGATTAAACAGGGAAAACTGAGCTGGTCTGGTAGCTGGCCCCTTTCCACATGTCGAAGAGTTGTCACTACTCCAAATGCAACTAGATGATTTAGGATTTGCCTTGGTTCATCCTGTGCACAAGACGTAGAGCATGCAGAAGTTCCAGTGTTTAACCAGGCTTTGCACAGCTTTCTCATACAGGCACCAAGGCACTGATGGTTTCAGCCAAAGAAAATATGTGCGCCAGCAAGTAATATGGTAATTGGAATAGAAAAAACTGCTGCAGACTGATCCAAATACACACCAAGCAATTTCTGCAGTTCTCAGTTAGGTTAGTAGGACAATAGCTACATTCCCAGTATGGCCGGAGACTTGTTTAGCCACTGTGAATCCAGCAGGAGGGGACATTCCCTGTCCTTCCGATACGTGAAATTCCCTGACCTGTTTGTTCAAAAATGGAATTTCTTGGCATAATGGCATACTTTCTGAGGGACTGAGCCCGCGCTCAGGACTGAAATGTAGGGCTTGTTTAGCACATAAATGGGGAGTTTGAGATCCATCTAACTAGGTGCACATGTATATGTACACACACACACACACACACCCCTCCATTGTTCAATATTACATATTTATAGTTGTATATTATGTATTTTATATATCCTTTATAAAAATAAACATTGAGAAAGTCTTTGAAGTTTTCTGTGCACAAAATAAAAGTAGATGGAATTTTTCTCATTTTCTAATACAAATACAGTTGAAGCATTGCATATTTAAGACTCCTTTCTTCTAAAAAGAAAGCCCAGTGCTCAGCTTCCCAACGTACTTGTGGAGCCAAACTTTCAGGTAATTAGAGGTTTTGGCTGCTCCCATGTCAGGTGCCTAAAGACATGTCAGAGCTGTTTAATTTCCATGCACTGCTATATACAATCTCTCTTATTCCCTTTACAGCATTTTCAGGCACTGCAGTATTAAGACAGCTGAAGTCACTAGCCTGTTTTGAAAGTCAGTCCTTGGCATCTGGTTAAATGCCCCAATTTCACAAACCTGAAACTCCCAAAGCAGCCAGGGAATCTACATAGCACTGGAGAGATTCTGATTGCTTACTTAAACTTCTCTTTTTTTTTCACCCTCACTCTGAAAATTCAGGGTTTTTTAGGCTGACATTTCCAAGGATATCTGCCAGAGCTCGCTGCCTCAGCTCCAGGGTAAGGTGCTACCTTCTGTGCTACCTTTTAACGGAAGGTCAAGGAACGGGGCAGCAAGCAAGCTCATTTAGTGTAAATCGCACCACTAGCCTCTACCTCCCGCTCCCCCCCATTCAGATAGAGCTATCAAGACTCTCTGCATTTGAATCCCACAGCCCTGCACCCGTGGAAGTGGGGAATGAGAAATGGAAAGGCAATAGGAAAAGACAAGCAGAGGGAAGAAAACTGCCAGGTGGAGTCACAGGCGGTGCTACTGACATGGTTATGCCACAAAACCTAGGCCGTCATCTCACACACCCCACACATACAGACCACAAAATTGGTGAAAGCTGAGGGAGCTGCAGGAGAAAGAAGTCCACTTGGGCAGGCCCTGACAGGCCAAGAAAAAAGAAGGCAAGGAAGAGATGGTCAAGATCACCCTGAGACTGAAGGCAAAGCCCAAAGCTTCACTATAATTAAGTCACAGGCTCTCCTTGGAGAATCTCAACTTTATATTGACAAAACTGCCCTACTTTCCACTCTCAGGTGAGTTTTGCTTTGCAGCACAATTTCATCACGTGCCTTTCACTTAGGGGACTCCATCCCTGTCAGGTGCTGACTTTAGAAGCCACTCATTCTCCCATTCTCCTTGCTTTTGCACAGCCAAGAAAGATGGCACCACGTCCCTTTTGAGGTAACTTTGCTCATTCAAAAAAAAAAAAAAAACCCTGAAAAAAACACCAGTCTCAACACACTAAAAGAGATGATGCACCATGCAAAGGGGAAAGGTGAACAAGACAATTAGAGGGACAATCTAGTGGCTGTGCTAAGAGCACAAGGTTTGTTCTTCTGAAATTAAGCCTTGAATTTTATTCTCCATTAATAATGCAAAATGTGATTGATAAATAAAACATGATCATTCGTGTGGAACAGAGATTATAATACAAGAATAAATAGTAATAACTATGCCTTGCTTTTACAAAGCTGGCCTTTTAAATGCTTTGCAAAATGAGGAATGTTACCTGTGATAATGGTAATGTGTTGAGCTTTGTGAATAGCTGATTCTTCTTCAGAGCTTGCTATAGCCAATACTATCCTCAATTTCTACATGTCACATGTTGTTTCTCTAACACCAGGCAAAAAACATAAGAAAACGGATCACAAGGATGACATTATAATGTGCGTAATTCAGTCCTTGAGACAGTTCAATGAATGCTGATCTTTTATGTTGGATAAATCTGAGTTTTTAAGAACATACACATTGCAATAAAAATATCCACTTGTATCTTACAAATATTGCATAATACTTAAACATCCCGTCTCTGCCTGGTTAGCTATTTTGTTCTAATAATGACATTCAAAGTGATATAGGTCTTTTTGTCCCAAAGACCTGGGTACTGCATAGAATGAAATCCAAAATATTTAAGTATGTTTATGGATTATTTAAATTAGGTTAGAGAAATTCAAAAATCCTACATGAAATTTCATTTGAAAAGAAGACAATCCAGCAAATGTTTTACTGGAAAAAAAAAAAAAAGAATATTTTTTTCTATAAGTGAATTTTAGAGAAGATACCAATGCTATTCTCCTAAATTCACATTAGTCTCCCGTCATCTATCATCCACAGCATTCTGGTTATAAAGCAAAGACTTAGGCATACCTTGGAAAGATAAAAATCACAAGGCATCTTGATTAGAAAAGAAGCGAGTGCAAATTCTTGGCTGGTATAGGCATAGTACTACTTGTTGCCCGAACAGCTGGCCTCAGGTGTATGTTTCAACACAATACAATGTGGAACTGCCAGGATCAAGTTGCCAAGGGTCAAATGTGATGGCTGAGCTTTCTAAAGGACAAGAAAGCTTGATACTCCCAGGCCATCTGCAGCCACGCCATCTCCTAAACTGGAAGTACCAAAATAATAGTTGCACTAATCAGTTCAGGTGAGGGCTGGGACTAATTAGCTGTTATGAAGCACCATGGGAACACAGGCTCATTACCTCTGGGAACCAAGCTTGTCTCACCACACAGTGCTGCCCTTCGGACATGCTTCCTTCAGGGCTGGCCATTCACAGGGGTCAATGTCTGAAGACAGCTAGTCTTAGTCCATCCTGCTTATCAGAGGCTAATATCTGCTCTGCATTTCCTGACAGCCCAGTTTCTTTGGTGTCTACAACAGAAAGAGGCCAAAAATGAAGGCTTTCACAATCTTATCTCTGTAATAATCCCGTGTATACCCTGTAAGAGAGAACAGCAGACAGTATCATCCATAAGGAGTGTTTAGGCCCTGAGGACACTACTGGGCCTTAACGGCCCTAACCAGCCTCACCTCGGCCCCCCACCCTGCCCATGGGCCCACAAGCCCCATTTCAGCTGAGTCCTGGGCCTTCATTCCCTGCCTGAGCTATGCTGCATGTGAGCCTCTCTCCAGTCCTGCCTCCTGGGTGGGCCTCAGACCTGTGCTGTTGGTAGCCTGTCTCCTGGATGGGCGCTAGCTGTATGCTGCAGCTTGCTTTCAGGCCTGTCTTTCGCTTTGTCTCCTGGATGGACTTTGGATCCATGCTGTAGCCTTGTCACCAGTCCTGTTTCCTTTGCTCCCGAATGGACTCCCTGGCTGGGCTCTGGACCTGGTTCATGCCTTATCTTGTTCATGACTGTTGATGAACCCTGTTATCGGCACCCAGCTCCGCCCATGTTCAGACCCCGTGGAACTGTGCCCCATTGGTGAGGACACTGTCTGTGATGGGGTCATCCTCAGCTCCTGGATCACCTTCCTTAGGGAGCAGCCAGCCCTTGCTGCTCCCTCACAATGAGCCACTTCCCCACCTCAGTGGAACTGGCTCCTTTCCTTTTGCACCCCTGGGAATCTGTTAGCAGGGGATGTTCCCATCTTTCCCATCGCTCCCATCCTTCACCCTACACTGGCTCCCATGACTATTAAGTGCTTGAAGATCCTTCTGGCATGATGGGACATGCCTTTGCATATTCCTTCATGAATACTGAATCTAGAGTGGAAGAGGCAAAACTAGTGGTCTCCTTTCAGGGAATTTGAGTATCTTTTCAGAATCCTACATGTAGTATTTTGCTACAGAATTAAAGTCTTGACAAGAGAAATAACTCTTCAATGAATTTCTTTAGGTTTTTGCCTTCTTTACACCCTCTGTAAAAGGGAAATGCTGAATTTGGAAGACAGCCAACTAAAAATCAAAAGGGATTTCCACTTGATTGGATGGGGCTGACTGGATGAAGATATCGGAGGTAAAGTGTTCTCTACTAGAGCTAAGCCATTTGCTATACAACAGCCCCATCATTTAAATAGACCAGTTCACAAATTACTTCTGAGACTGCAGGGACCCTGGTCCAACAAGCCTTTGCATGGCACGCAGCCTGGAGAGGGGCTGAACAGTTCAGGATGTCAAGATTATAAGCATTCCTGCCAGCCATTGAGACCCCAGCATACCAGGTGTCCTGATGCTCCAGCAGAAATAGGATCTGTCTCAGGTCTGAATAGACTTAGAATTAGATACACAAGCAACAAGCACCCATTCAAGCCTTTCAGCAGGATACAGAAGAAAGCAGGTCCCTGGCACTAACATAAGCACAGTGTGCACAAGGAAACTAGCGCAGTTTAGTACAATATTAGCACACTACAATAAATGGCTTTCCAAGTGAGGCTCTACGTTATGGTTATTTGTATAAATGCATAAACTCAGTTCTCAACAAACACCTGAGAAGAGAACAAATACCTGAGGGGAAAAAAATAAAGTCAGAAAATGCTAGTTTCTTCTGCCACTCAGTTTGAAAGTTGAACAGAGGTGTAGGGGAGGCTATACTTGCTTCTGATATGGTGAGCTGATTTAACAGCAAACAAAAAACAGGGAATCTCCCCCCACATATACACCCACACCCACACACACTCCTCCCCTTCTCGACCATGGTCCCAGCTTTGTGCTAATTCTAACACTCATCAGATTCCCGCCATGAGCTCATTAAGCTCCCTAAAATGGAGTAACAAACTCAGAAGAAATTCTGGTTCACGGAAGAACTATGTGAGCTCCCAAGACAGCACTGGGGAGTATTGCCTAGACGGGAGGAACAGAGATTAGGAGAAAGAGGGAGAAGAATAGAGTCACACCTCTCACAACACCTTTTATCATCACATGGCCATATGCCTTTGCCAAGCAGTGGGACCAGCATGAGCTAATACTGATGGAAATGCTCTGTGTTATGAAAACATTCCTAGGGCCCAACCAAAAGGTAGGTGAGCAAATTAGGCTATCATCAGGGCACTTTCCTTATGGAATGGAAAGAAGAGGTGAGGTCTGGGCCAAAATCCATAGAAAGCTACGAGCTCGTCCAGCTATTATCCTGTGCTTGTATTGGAAACATTTAAATCCTTCCTGAGTGTGGTAGAGAGGGGAGAGTGAGTTGAAACTGGGTCCAGCTGAGGACACTTGGCTTTAAGCACAAGATCTCAGTTTTCCCAGTGGAAAGCCACCCTGAACCTTTTCTGCTCAGCTATATTTACCTTCCTGTCCTCCCCACAGAGCTTCAACCCACACAGGGCAGGAGGAAAAAGAAAATGGGAGGGATTCTGCCAAATAGTGCGAAGTTGCAAAGCCCAGAGCAGTTCACAACTTAGAGAAAATACAGAGTTTCTCATAAGCAAATTGGTGCAGTTTTAACACAGAGACCTTTAATATAAAGCATGAAGGGCAGCAAACCAAAGGCAGACATTAGATTTGAGCAAGTTTTAGATGCCAGTTTGAATCTGTCTTTAATTATAGACTCTGTATTTCAGCTGCCAATTTCTCTCTCTTTCAGAGGCTGACAGTGTTTTGATAGTCGTTCTTCTGCGAGCCTGCTGAGCCATCTAAGTGACGCATCATGAAGAGCTCAATGGTCTGAGATTTGGGTGCTCTTTGCACTGTGCTGAGCCCTCTGGTGCACTCCTCCAACTGCTTACCTGTCCTCAGGTGGCCTGGCTCCCCCTTTGGCTGCTCTGCCCTATTTGTCTCCAGATAGGGTTCCAGCTCAGAAACCTCTTCCTCTTGTCTGTTGAAGCTTTTATGTACAGGTCCCACTGCACTCAAACCTGCCAAAACAACTGCTGGTTTCAGAGCCGTTTTCTGCCTTGACAATCACTGCTTTCCTCCTCCAAAAATCTTTATCTCCAAGCTGAAAAGAAAAATCTGTCCATAAAAAGGCAAGCATCTCAGCTGAACTCCCATCTCTGCTGGAGTCAAAGGGAAATTTGCCAGTTTGACATGAGCAACACTAGGAGATAACTCTTTCTTTATCTGAACAGTAATGGTCTTCTGCTGCCAGTCTCTCCAACAAGATAGTCCTGTCAGTTCCCATGCAGTGTGCAAAGGCAGTATTGACTTATGCCTCTAACATAAGTCCCATCAGAGCTTTTCCTTTGCCTTCAATGGTCTTACTGCCTGCTAATACACATGTAATGTGAACATCTGTTTTGGTTTCAAAGACAATAGGTTTTTGACTGGGGGGGAGAGGGGGGAAGGAGACTGTAGAAGCAAGCAACCTTGCACAAAGCAGTATGACAGAGGATAACCTCTGCCCCAGGCTAAAGTGTGCAGCCTGGCACAAAAGCGGCATATTGCGGGAGACATCCATTCTGCCTTGGACCACACAACCAGGCACGTGGCTGAGGAACCCAACTGCTTCTGCCCACGCAGCCATCATTGCACTAGGAAGGGATAAACTCCCAGAGTGGCAGCCTGGGAGAAGGAAACAAGAGGAGCCAGGGACAAAATGGCATGCTGAGGGCTTTGGTCATCCCCATAATTCAGTCATCCCTGCTCACACTATACACAAGGAAGTGATAACATGAAGTATGAGATAATGAATGCTGCAACACACATTACTGTCTGCAGGGCCAAATCTGAAAACTCTGTCCAAAGAAACTCCAGGTAACACTGACTGAAAAGTTGTTTCCAGGACTCTTCTTCATTGTTAGTGCACAGAACCAGTAATCTGAATTGCAAATACATATATTTGAAAAGAGTAAGCTCGTGAATTATGGACACTTTTGCCTGTTATTTCAGGCTTAAAAGACAAGCAAAATCTTCAGCAAATATGCATGGTTACTACAGAAATAACATTTCAATTCACTAATACATTCATTATTTATTATTTTTACTACTGCCTGCATATAATACTTCCAAAGCTGTGGAAACAGCAATAACCTACCTTACTACTTTAATTGTTTCAATATGTAATGATGTTAGACTTTGACAATTTATAAATATGCATACATACAGGCACCAGGTGTGTTGCACACCTGGATGTGTACGTACCACATCATCTCAAATCTTTTCAGGATATATAAATAAATGAGGGTTGTAGCCCAGAGTCACTGCTTATGGAGGATTTCCCCCCTACCACATCCCCTTTACCTCTGGGGCAGAGCACAGGCCCTAGCGTGTAATGCACTGCCAAACAGCCAGCAGTCCAGCACTAACTGTTCCTTTGCACAATCTCACACCCACCTGATTCAAAATATCATTCCCAAACCACTCTTGAAACATTAGGATTTTCCTTTTGATACAGGATTGGCTTGGTCTCCGGTAAATACGGTTTGTCAATGGAGCTATGTCAGCACTAACACCTCCCAATCTGCTTATATACCCAGACCTATTCATAAATGGTTTACACTGTCTACAATAAGATCCTGGTTTAAGCTGCCGCATATTTGGCTAGATGTTAACTAAAGGAGCTAACATTTCATATGTGGGTGTTCTCTTTCTGCTGAACTTTGGGATCCTTGCCTAGGGGGAAAAAAGTAAGGAAAAATGTTTTTTCACTCATATTTAAAAGTCCTGAAGAAATCCTTGTTTGGAAGCTTATGTCCAATGGGATGGGAGCTTGGCGGTGGGAGCTGGAGGGCAGGAGTGTAATCAAGGACATGCTTCCCACACCCTCACTAGATTAAGAACCTTACCCAAATTTAGCCAAGTTTAAGTTTGAAAAATAACTAATTCCAGAGACTCACATTCAGACTTCTGAATCTGCCTTCCTTGCATGGGCCACACTGGGTTTGAGACAGTTTTACCTCGCCCCTGTAGCTTCAGTGTGAGTCTATTCCTGAACGGAAAGCAAGGATGTTGCCTCTCCTACTCTCTCAGCTGCATCTTTACTAGTAAACTGAACAGTACCAAGGCCTGTAACACAGTCCGGACTGTTTAATTATTAGCATGCTCCCTGGCACAGTTTTGGCCTGTCCTAGGGAGTATTCTCAAAAACTATGTCTGGGCAGGGTTCAGAAAGTAACATTTGCCAAGGGCTGTTCCCAATAGGCAGAAAGGATAAAGCCATCCTGCTATGGGAGGAAGAGAGTTTAGCTGTGTGGATGTGAGCCAGGCTATGCCACGTGCTCTCGGTGCCAGAGCATGGGCTCTGGCCCAGTTTAATTACAATGAAGACATACAATCAGTGACTCCTTCTCTGTCAGGCGTTGGCACAGAGGAAGGAGAAAAATCAGAATGCGGAGAGGGAAGAGCTGAACCCACTGGAGTGAAAGGGATGGCAGAGGGAGAAGGGTAATCTTAGAGCTGGAGTTTGGGGTGGAAAAAAATGGGAGTTGGTGCAAGGGAGAAGATAGTAAGAGACTGGAAGAGATGAGGAGGTCAGGAAGAAGGATTTGCATGGGGATGGGAATTGTACTACTTTAAAAAAGAGTTCAGGACATGGATCAAAGGATGAGAGAAAATGAGGTTGCTGGGCAAAGGATGAGGAATGGGACTAGTGCAAACTGGAAAAGGTTAGCTCAGGATAATGAGAGAAAAAAGGGAAAAAGAAGAATCAGACCTTTAGGCAAAGAGAGGCTGTGAAGCAGAGCTCAGCCTTTGAGAGAACGGGGAGAACTTCTGCCCTCTTGAACACATTGCTCAGCTGAGTTTTAAGAGAGAGCCCAGGCGTTATCATGAGATGGTCATGCGTTCCTGACGCATCTCTATGTCTTTATCTTTGGGTCTTCACCTGTATCAGATCTCATTCTTACAGAAGCGATTTACTCTTCCCATCTCAGGAACCTCATGGTCAGATGGAAGAAATGTCAGAAGTAGTTAAGGTAACCAGCCCTTTTTATATCCCTGAGAGAAAACATAGAGCAGCAATTTCCATCCATAACTCCCCACAGAGGTTTGGAATGGCTCCATGTTCCCTTAAGGACCTCCTTGAAGAATCATTTTAATTAACCATTTACCTGCTGTATGTTGCCTGAGGCTTCCAGTAGCTAATATTACAGTCACTTTAGGATCAGCGTGTCACTAGTCATATGAGCAGTCTAGGCAGGATGCACTCTCATTCTTTGATTTGTGTCAAGAGAAGTACAAGCTGCACAGGGCTAAAAATCCACACTTAGAACTGTCTGAGCCACCTGAAAATTGAGAGACATGAGGAGACCTCAGACTTCCCTCTCACTGCTACTGCAATATAAATATATCTTCTTTTCCTGCTGTTACAACTGAACATTTTACTGACCCTGCAAAAGAGAAATCCTCTTACCATGTTCACTAACGAACAAAAAAGCAGAAAGCTCCCACTGCTATTGTGCTTAGAATATAATAGTCAAGGTTAGCACATAATAGCTAAACAATATGCATTTGAAAGCTGTCAAGAGAATAGTGCTTTGTTCTAATGAAAAGGATTGAAATGTTTTCTACTGTCTGCCTTGACACCTCATGTTACAGTACTTGGAATTACTTCAGTCAGGGAAGCTGTCACATCACTCATAAAATGCCTATAGAGCAGCAACACCACAGCAGCAGAACTGAGCCAGTGCAGCGCACCCACAAGCAGGGGATCGTTTTTATCTTCCTTCCTTGCCAGAACCACATTTGCTTGGGGACCACCAGAGGAAAGGGGTTTTAAAATTGTGTTCTGGTGGGCTGGGTTTTTTCTTTTTCTTCTGCTCCTTTGGCACAGTACCAGCACGTACTGTAGGCCTAGACACAGCACTCAGCAATTTCAGTAGGAGCAGTTCATATATGAGTGCTTGCTGAGTGGGTACTCAGGCACAGCCCTGTCCATTTTGTGCCTGCCTGCATGGATTTTGCCAGGCATAAGGTATAAATCAAATGGCTTGACCATACTGGGGATGTGGAAGACAGGATGAAGCCATTCCAGCTACAGGTTATGCCTATGTTGTTATCAGGGAAGTATCTTAAGATGGGGCTAAATAAGCAATTTTCTTAACTGGGGCAAGCCCAGTTTTGCAGAGAGAGGAGGTGTGTGATGAAGCTGGCTAAAATGCCGTTGGGTTTTGGAAATACATAAGCATATAGTCAGGAAGCAACTACCCTCTCAGGTGTAACCAGTTCCAGAAGGACATTCTGGCTTGTGGAAACAGCTCTGAGTAAAACCTGCTTGGTTTGGAGGTTAATTAATGAGATCAGTAATTTAAAAAAAGAATCATTCTTCCTGCCCTCCTCCCCCATCAGTAAAGGACAGCCACAGCCATTCTCATAAAATTAATTCATCTGCAGTAACTGCATAGTTGCATAACGGAAAAATGTAAAAGCAAAGACTTAGAAACAGAAAAGAAGAATAGAGAGCAATAACAAAAAGACTGGTTACCCAGCTCTTCTGGGGTGAGACTCAGTTTCATCTTTGTTAGTGTTTCATCAGTGCACAGGTAGAGTTGCAACCTAGCACCTAGATAGCATCTCCAAAAAACCTAACCTGCATCCTCGTTATCACTAAAAAATTTCCTAACTCCTTTTGACAGGAATAATGTTTTGTAGCCACTGGCTTCTCCTTAATCTCCCACTCCCAGCACAGACAGCTGTTCCTCATCTGTGGACTGAAGAGCAGATCCAGAAACAAGATTAGGTACCAAAGCAGGAGGCAGGCAGAGCTCAGTTAACAAAGTTCAGAGTTGCAGGCCTCAAAATACCCATCCCACTCCTGTCTCCCTTTGGATGTAATCAACAGCAGAAGGCCTTTGTCCCTTCTCAGCTAACTGAAATAGTCACATGAGTCACATGTGCACCTCAAGAAGGGTTTTTGAGCCATGTGCAGGGCATTTTTAGGTGAAGTCCCTGGATCCCAATAAGTCAAAGCAGTTCTAGGCACTGAGGTGTGCTTCTCCAAATATTTAGAGACCTCTGCAGTCAGATAACACAGACACATACTGAACCCAGGTGCTCCCAGGGTTAGGCAGCAGCTGATTTACATCATAGTTTTAGCCTGCAGTACCTAGCTTTGGGCACTAAATCCTTGTGTGGAACTAGCCTTCCCCCTAAACTCCCATTCCCAGCAGCAAACATCCATCCTAGTTACATTTCTACCTGGGAACTGTCCATCCTCTCTCCCTATCTAGCCTGGAACTAATCAGCCCCACATGTCTTTGCTATGCAGAAGTAATTACCCTGAACCTCAAGGAAGGTTTTTCACACCTGAGGCAAATATAAGTCAAGTAAAAGCCTTGTGCTTTACTACTGGATAGCAGGCTAAAGCCCCAGGGAAAATCTAGTAGCCAAAAGAGAAACCTAGTTACACAACCATAAAATGGTTCCTTATTCTCTTTCAGTTTGACTCTTTCACGTACTTCCATTCGATCCACTAGATACCCCCTCCGACCCTCTGAATGCTGTTTGTAGTACCTCCCTGTATTGACTTTAGGTGTTTTCTCACCAACAACACAGCACCAATACTCTGAAGAGTTGACAGGAAGATCCATCGGGGCAATTACTTAACTTCCTTCTGTTAAATGGAGCAGCCTTTGGGACAACATAGCCTGTAACCGTGAGGGAAAAAATGAATCCGGGCTGTGTTCCACTTTGAGTAGCTCTTAGAAATGTAAAGAGTTAACAACTAAACTCTCCTTCACTCACCCAAGAAAATAAAGTCTTACATCTCTGCTCCAGGAAAGAATAAAATAACAAAAATGTGTTCATAGTAATATTTTAAATGATCTTTCTTTAATTTAGATGAAATAAGGCAGTTAATTAAGGGATAATATTCATGGTGCCAGAGTAGATCAGGCAATAAATGGGTTTTGCAGGTAATTAAGAACTGAGTCTTTCTGATAACCACACAAGTGCATTGAAGGGCATATATTCCAGTGCAGTGAATATCACCACTATTTTTAACTGTATAACATATAATGATGAATGCAGGCACAATCTGAAGATAACAGTACAAAATATATTGCTTTTCATTCTTCAGCCAGAAGAAGACTTGTCCTGTGAGAAATGCCAACATATTCTAATTTCTTTTCATTCAAAACCAGAACAAGGAGTTAACTTTCAAATGTTTCTGAGCACAGGAACTCTGCAACATTTAGATTCAAGAATCATCCCAGCTATTGAATACAGTAACAGTATCAAATAACAATTAAAATTGTGAAAAAGTAATTTTGACATGAGGATAATATCACCAGAAAAGCAAACTTTTTTTTTTTTGATGCTGTCACTTTCTCTCAAGGTGGCAGACTTCACAGGTAACAGCTGGATTTTGATGATGTTACCATTTTCTAGACCAAATATTACCCCAGAGAACACCAGGTCAGAGGCTCTGGCTTCAGTTCCTAGCTTTGCACTTCTACAGACAGCTTATATCACCTCAAGCAAATCACTTGACATCTCCAAGTCTTGCTTTTTATCTCAGTAGTCAAGATAATATTTATTTTCTCCTATCCTTGCCTCATTTGGTTAGCTTGTATGCTCTTTGAAGACAGACCTGCCTTTTCCTTATTTAAATGGCACCTCCCAAGAGGGCAGAGAGGAATAGCTTTATCTTGGTTGAACGTACAAGTAATGAATGACATTCACCTAAATATTATCATTCACCTTCTGTTCTTTGTTGATGTGATCTTATACTGTGGATATAATTTCATCCCTTGTGAAGTTCTGCCCCTCACTTCTCCTCCAACCCAATCTTTTCTCCATGTGGATAAAGCAGTTGTAACAAATAGGCTCTTACCTACAAAGCCAGCAGTACCAAAATGAAAAATAATGAACCTAGGAAGCAGCAAGAAGCACAGGATCTACACTCCGAATGGAGTCATGGTGCCACACACCAAGGAGCAGAGGGAACTCGCTGCTGTTTTGGATAATATCTTTAAGTTGGCAGCATCACTGAGTAGCTATTAAGCAAGATGAGCAAGAACTTACAGCTGGCCTGTACGGATGGCCAGATAGACAAACACTGCTCTAGGTTTTAAGTACATAGGACAGCAAGCGCAAGAGTGGGAGACCACTTAGTCATGCCCTCTTCTAGGCCAAATAAAATGAACAGAAATCTATACTAATGCTTCTACTGCCTTTGGATTGAGCATGTGGGAGGATGATGCAGCTCTCACCAAAGCAGACAACAGCTGTTACCACTAGAGTCTTCAAAGGGATTTCACCCCAGTGGCTCAGCTTTTAATCTTAGCTCCTCATTTTAATAGAAAGATTAGTTAAACTTAGCTTCTCTTGCTCACAATAAATGGAGTCAGAGAAACAGTGAGGAAAAGCTCCACTGTGTCTCAGAGTTACAGTAGGAAAATAGAAAGAGCAGTGAGCTGTTCTTCACTAGCCTTCCCTTCAAAAAGTATAATCTGGAAAAGCAGAGAGAAAATGCCATAGCTCAAGCAAAAGAACTCATCTCCAGTTACCCTCCAAAAAGACATGAAAATCACTTCTTCAGCAAAGGGCCAAATATGAGGGGTGGGGGCTGGATGGGGAAATTCATATAAAAAAGTCAAAGGCAGTAAGACTGGATCCTAGGATGAGCTTTTCCATCCTTCTATAATCCATGAATTTGCCTGTGGGTCCTGGGCTTTCTCCACATCTACCTTCACAGATCAAAATGGCCTGTCTCCCAAAACAGCCTCCTGAGCCACACCAGTCTGAGGTGGCATTAACACCAAATCCACAGGGGTTCATAGGCATCCCACAGGAGACTAATCTGGTCAAGGCCAAAAATATCCATTGTGGCCGAGGCTGGGTACAGTTTGACTGATCAAAGAGGATTTTTCCATCTCAAGTGATGGTCAGATGGTGCAGTGAGACATTTTCTGATCACAGCATAAAGGAAGCAGAGAGATTAAGTGCTGGTGAGCCTCCAGCTATCCCGACCATGGCTCTTCTCAAAAAAATGAGCCGAATTTTATTCAGGATTGAGCTGAAGATCTAAGTTCCTTCAAAAACATAGTCACCTGTCTAGTTCTGGGAAGAAGTATCCCAAAGTATTTGACATTGCAGGTATCAGGCATAGACAAAGAGAGGCAATGGCTAAAATAGATATATAGACCTTTTCAGGACTCAGAGAAGGTTGTGTCTGTTACGGCCAATCATTTAGCACGTGCTCTCGTAGGTTAATGACCTGGGTGCTGCAATAAACAGTTCCATACAGTTTATGAAGCAACTTAACACTGAATATTTGGGAAAGCAGAGGGTAAGGAACTGGAGCCCCCTCAACCAAAACTGCTGAGTACCTAACCACTGACCCATGCAGCACCTTCTCATTGCAGGCAGCTTTCTTTTCCAGGTTGTCAGCAGATCAACCTTCTCACCAAAGAACCCATTAGTTACCAAGAGACATCTCAGACCAAAAAAAAACAAGCTTGCTTGCCAATGAGAGTTTGCTTCATCAGTAAAAAAAAAATCTTATAATTTCATGATACACTGCAAGCAAATATTACTAAGTTATTAGACTGTGAAAAGAGTATAAGAACTGCCACACGGGATCAGTCAAAGGGGTATTCTGGTTTCCACAGTGAACAGGGGAAAAGAGAAGAAAGAGCCATGCATAGAGCGAGCCTTCCCCTGGCATGTGGTCCCGGCAACTGGTAATCTGTAATTCAGGGACTTCCTGAGAGGGAAGTTGCATCTAGACTATCAGGCTTAATAATCGCCAATGGAATAATCAGAAAGCATTTTAATTTTCAAGAGTAACAAATTGCCCAACAGCTACAGAGTCCAAACCACTGTGTTAAACCCATGTAACCTCATACACTTTAACAGAGGTGCTTTTGGGTGCTTTTAGTTACTGGGAAATGTGCTCTCCTGGACAATGTGCTCTAGATGACCCTGCTTGAGCAGGGGGGTTGAACTAGAGCATCTCCAGAGGTCCCTTCCAACCTCAACCATTCTGTGATTCTGTGATTTTGTGCTGGGTTTTGCTTAAGCTGGCATGGGTTAATTCACCAACCCTTTAATCAACAACCCTTGAAACTTGTCCTTTCCCCCTTCACCCTTTCACAGACAGTGTCAGAGATTTCTAACATGCATTTCCTGAGTGTTGCCCATCAAACCTGTCCCACTCCTTTTGTTCATTCAGCTCAACTCTGCTTTTCTGTCAGTCCACACACGCTAACTTTTAAGAGCATAAAGAAAGACTCCAAAGAATAATGTGGAGGTAAAGGAAGCCAAAAAAGGGGTTTTTTTTAATTATTCAAATGCTTATGAACTGTCAGAAAACTGGACAGGTAATACCTTCTCTAAACAGAGTCCTTAATTTGGAAAAAATACTAAAAGTTCAGCATTTCACGCCTCCAATGAGATATGCCTCTGGGCACCTTTTATTTTTCACATGCCATGTTTTCTGAAATGTTACATTCTAGAGAATGTATTGCCTTCAAATCATGTATACATGCATGTTTATTAAGTCATTACCATAGCCTTAAGTCCATAAAAATCACTGTGGACTGCAATACCACATGTGCATCCAGCAATTAGATGAATAAATTAACCCTGAAAAATTTCTGCTTGGGGTGGAAGAGAACAAGCTGTACTGTGAAAGTTGTAATAACACTCCAGAATAGAGAAATCATTTTGTATTTAAAAGACTGCTGCCTGGCTAGTCTTCAGGAAAGACAAAAAAAAATCACCTAATCATGCTGATATTACCAATAGCTTGAAATTTCTGAAGAAAAGGGAAGAAAAAATAGTAGAAAACAATAATCTGGCAGAGCATACTGCTCTGAAGTGCATTATCCCGTTAGTGTCATTTTCTATGCAGCAGTGTTCTTTCAATTATTTCTCCCCTCTCTTCCTCTCTGCAAAGCAAATTGGCAGAAAAAGTTGCCTGCAGGATCAGAGAGGGGTATTTTTATCAACCTACGACTAGATTAAAAATCCTTTATCTGAAATACAGCAGAGGACCAGCCTAAATTAAATCTCATCTCCCTTTGCTTCTAGGCTGTGAAGAAGTATCACACAAAGGGCATTTTGCTTAATTTGTATTATTTTTTAATTTGTGTTATTTTTAGTTTACACTTGCATAAGTTACCCAGGCAAAAGAGATCAAGGGAGGGAGCAGAGAGCTGCATAGTGAACATCTAAGAGGGGATGATGGAGGGGGGCTGTTAGCAGAAACATTTGGTCAGCTTGTCACCTGCAGGCCAGGTGTAAAACAAGCCCAAAGCTCTGAGAGGCAACTTCTAGCCAGTGCATCATTAGTCTCAACACTGGCTGCCTGTGCTTGCTGTAGTGCCCTCTTTATCTCCTCAGAGACAGTTCACGTGGTAGAGCATTTGTACAACTTGGGCTTGCATGAATTTTTAACGGTATTAATAATCATTGTTTGCAGTGTTGCGCTGGAGCATGACTAGCAAGAGAGCCTTTTAGTCACCAGAAATGCCATTTGAAGAAATGCCCACTGCATTACTGACATAATCACCAGGTGTTTGCTGTACCCACATACATGTGCCCACTTAATTACATCCATTTGCTGCAAGCCTTTTTTACCTGCACAGCCCTGAAGCCCAGGTTTGTTAATGTTGCAACAGAAATACAGTTGAATAAAGATGGGGACGAGGACAGCAAACAAAGCTGAGAAACGGCAACAGGAAAAAAGCAGGAGCCAAAAAGACAGCATTACTATCTAACATGTTACTTTGCTGTGAGCAAGTGATCCACTTGACTTTTACAGGAAGGGTCATAAATATTTGGATCTCTTCCCTTTCATCCCGTTAAGGGACACCACCACTGAAAATAAGACTGGGTGAAGAATCAACAGGTCTTTTGTCCAGAGTATTTTGGGGTGATTGTTGCAGTCTGCACTGTTGCCTTCTCTGGCTCATGTCTCATGTCAGAGTGTACAGGAGCAAACAGCTATTAGCTTGGCTCAGCGGTGATTGCTCTGCACAGTGGCCTGGGAAGAGATTTTTCATTTCATTTTCATACATCATTTGCAGCTTGCTGCAGCCATTCCAGAAAGTCAGCACCAATCTCCTTAAGTTAACATGGAACAAACAGGAAAGGAGGTAGAATTCTTCTGTTGTTATTTAAAAGTCTTGTCATGTCTGGGCACGTTTGGTGCTACCACTGATTTCATTTTCAATATACTTCACTGATATAACAAAGTCATTTCCTTGAGAATACACAGGGGAGGCCTGGACAGCATTAATGTAGAAAAAACAAACATAACCAATTTGCTTGTAACAAACCTATTTTCTGTATTGCCCTTTGCCTGTCGTTGGATATCTTTTCTCCACATTTTGTATTAATATGATGGGCCAGATTCTGATTTCAGCGCTGCTGTACACACACAGTGTACCCTCAAGGAGCAAATGGAATTGCTCCAAATTTACAACAGTGTAACAAAGATGAGGATAAGGCTCTGGAGCTTGTTTCAGAATAGCTCAAACGGTGGCTCCTGTTTATTCCTCACTTAGGACTGCTGAAAAATAGGTGAAACATGGTCCAGAAAAGTCCAACTGTCCTTCTGCATCCAAATTTTGATAATCATTATGTCTGTGTCCTTTAATTATTTATCCTCTGCTTCAGTTACTGCTTCTGTGAAAAGAAGTATAATAACCCTTTTGCAGCCTCCAGTGGCTTCTATGGAGGATTAATTAGTTAATGTTTGCACAGTACCACAGGCCAGGCTCTGCACTGGTTTATGTTTGATGCATATCGTCTGGATTAAGGTGCGAGCCAACACAGAACTGAGCCTCTAGCAAAGAACACACTAGGCCCAATGTTACTAATTTGTCATTTATTTAGGTTTTTTTCTATGCATGTGATGGCTTCACAGAGCTGAAATAGGCTTGACACCTTTCTAGTGAGCGCTGCACCTCACTAGATATGTGTGGGGACCCATCCTGACTGCAGTCTTTAGGAAACAACTGCGGTCATGATAACCAGCATCACCGGAGCAAGGAGTGGTGGTGCAGAGCTCTGACTCCATGAAGAAAAGAATAAGCAGACTTTGTTTTGAAACAGAGTCAGGCAGTGACAGGGTCCAAGACAAGCAGTGGAAAAACTGTTATTTAAGGAGGGAACTGTTTCCTGTGATTCTTTTACAGCTCTGCTTTGCACAGGTGCATCCAGTACATTTGTGTGCTTTAGTGACACTGATGAAAAAGCAATGATGCATTTAGGGTAATGTAAAGCAAGCAAAAAAAAATCTAATTTGGGTTTTGCAGTTTGAAAGGTCTTCTGGGCAGTGATTGCATTTCACTGCATAAGAGCATATGGCACGATTACTTGATCCACTTACCAAGGGCAGCATTAATGACTTTCCCCTAGCCCAACAGTATACACTACTGAATGGTTAAAAGGATGTTCCAGTAAACAAAATGCTCAAAAGTCAGAGTCTGTACTGTTATCCTTTTCCCCTTTGCCCTTTGAAACCAAGCCAGGAACATCTCATGTGTCATATGAAAGGACTGCCGAAGCGAGAGCAGAGTGTAACAGCGACAGTCGTACTGATACCAGCTGCAGCGCTGAACGCTGGTGTGGAGTGCAGATCTGCTGCTGAGCTTGATTTAGTGCTCTGCTATTCCAGGAATCATGAGAAAAGGCAAGAATATGGTACTATCCCAGCATGCAAACTCAGTCCCCATCTAATTGTTCCAGGAGGCACATCCCATAGTTTTCCCATAATAGTCCAAGAATGATATTTGGGTAAGCTTTTGCATGAAACAGGCCAGATTAATTCCAATGACTGTATAGGGAGCCTTGACTCCTAATTCATCCATCTACGCTAGATGCCTAAAACCAGACAGTGCAAATAGCCCTTGTCAAATAATTGTTCTACTGACATCATCCTAACTTGCAGGATACAATAATACCCCTGACCAACAAAGACAAAAGTATCAGCTCCAAAAATTCTGACATTTAAGAAACTTCAGAATGTATAAAGTGAAGACACACTAAAGAAAAGAAGGAAACAGAAGGAAAGACTCCTCCGTATTTAGGATTACCAAGGCTCTCAGATTATCTGCTTATGTGAGAATCTTGCATGGGAGAAGTGGAGGGAGCAATCTTTGTCTTGCCAAAATTAATATCTAACTGAACGCAGTGAAGTTAAATTCCCCTATTCCTGCGTATTTAGTGGCTACATTTGCCACATTTGTTTAGTCCCTTGTACTTGCTCCTCTGCCCTCTGCTACATGAAGCATTACTACTTTCCTAGACACATTTTGTTGCCTCAGTCGTGGGCCCAAAAAACAGTTTCAATGGATAGAATTGTTAATTGCAGGAACGAGGAAATAGATCTGCCATCAGTGTTAATATTCATTGATAAGCAGCTATCTAAAAATCACTTCCAAGTAAAGGAGAGACATTGAAGAAATTTCCATTGAGAATAGTGCTTGACAGACACATGAGCAGGTAAACAGAACCCTAAGTTAGCAAGATAGCTCATATAGCTCATACATATTTATATATAAATGCATGCTGATGCAAAAGAGGTCCTTGAACTGATACACAGAGATGTGGAATATTTTGGTAAGTCTCTCTATTAACCAGGCTCAGGTAGCCACTAAATCAGACAGAAAGAGATAGGCCACAGGAAGACGAAAAGCCATAGTTCCTCATGACCCTCTTACAGAAAAAGTTGAGGGAATATCTCCTGAAATTGTAAGGCCAAAGAAAGGACAAATGTGTTACCTGCAACGAAGAGTCAGACTAAGGGTGAGACAGGACCAGAAAGGTGGTTTGAAATTCTGAAGGAAGATATGAAGAATGCCAGTGTTAGTTTTGAGGAGGTGCTGAAACAGTCAGTCATAGACTGGGACACAGTGAAGCTCTGTATTTTAAAGGTGTACTTTAAAAAGACTTAAAATGGAGTGTGTTAATAAATAGGAACTCTAGACCATGAAGTAGTAGGAAGGAATTTAAAAGTGTTCATTAACTCTATCTGTGAATAAAAAAAGAATGTCATTAACTTTTGACCAGCTCTAATTGAAGATGCTCCAAAAGCCAACTAAAGTAGGGGCAATGATCAAAGATTTTTTGTGAGAAAAATTTTAAAAACACATCTTAAGAAAGAAGGAAGCTTGGGAAATATCCAAGGGGTTTATTGCATGAGAAACATAATAGAACACTGCTCCTTTTTATTCTTCTTCCTATTAAACTTGCAGTAAGCTGATGTTTTGCAGAGTAACCACAAAAAATTCATCATCAGAATGATGTGCATATGACCAGTCTGGAAGGTTCAAAGTGGGAGTTCACCAGTACGATCTGTGCAGTTAAAGAAAAGATCATTCAGAGCGGCATTACAGCAGTGTCTAGGGGCCAGGCTATGATCTCTTTGTTCCAGGCTCTGAACAAACAGTGCAGAGAGAGTTTGCCCAAGGAAGTAATGACCTTAATAGACAAGACAAAAGGTTGGAGAAGGATATAATCCAGGCAAGAGATAGTACTCTCCACATATGAGTTAAAATGTGCCAAGACAGATACACCTCTTTGCATAAGGTAGGGCTGACTATCAAAAGCAGGGTAGAGTATCCCAGTCCTTTGAACACACACCCATTGCTTGAGGAATTCTGAAATAAGTGTGACAATTGCACATTTCCAGTTACCTCTGTTTTGGAGGGTCAGAAGTCAAACCTTAGACCTCCTAGGAAGCTGCAGGATTTGAAAAACTATTGCTTGTGCCTTTTGTTACTGTGAAGAGGCTGAATGTAGCATATGTGAAAGATTAAAAGAACATCAGGCACTTTTTAGAGGTTTGCTCGTTATGAACTCAGCTTTGGCAGCCTCTTATGTGAGTAGAGGAACTGTGAGAAATGGAACTGTATAAAAGTTGGTAGCAGTGTCCAGTGGTCTTAGCAGATTCACAGGATTGCTGCTTAAGAACACTGTTTAGAGGTTGTTGCACAGCTATGCCACACGTGAGACCATTAACTCGATAATATTTATTAGCCAATCACACTTTCTAAATTATTTGCCCTCACCTGCCTTTATCCCTTAAATAACCCAGAACAGAGGTCTGTGCTTCCCTGGCATTTTACTCTGTGATGTGCTGCCTACTAGAGCATGGAGAAAGCACTGAGACCATCTCCAACAGAAAAGGTAGCTGGTAATTAAGCAGAAATGGTGAACACATACCTTTCAGAACTGAAGCTTACTCAGGCCTGTACAAAGAGCCAAAGAAAGGAAAACAAAATATAAAATGCTATTAATCTTCCTTCATTGCCCCTGCCCATGAACTGGGACTCATTTTGGAGGCATTATAATCTGCAAAATAGTAAAGGCCTTTGCTTGTCACTGGACATGAGTTTATAGGAGCAGCCCTACAAGCTAGAAGTCCATCTCATCCCCAAAAGAGGCCAAAAGCAGATGTCCAGGACTGAACATAAGAACAGAGAAAGTCCGCAGTGATATTTCCTCAGAATACACACCCTGTCTCCAACAGCTTTCTGAGTTGGAGGTGTTGTCAGTAGTCTTCACTAGATTTTTTTCTTCTGTTAATCTGTTTGGGTACAAACGGGTATATGAACGGGTACAGCATGCCGTGGCCAGAGGTTTTACAGAACTACATACCGTGTGAGGAACCATTTCTTTTTGCCTGTTTTGAACCCACTGTCTGCCAGTTTCTCCTGATACCCCCTAGTTCTTATATGGAAAAGGACAGTGAGCAAGCCTTCCCTATTTACCACCTTTATGATATCCTCTGCTCCAGTATAGATGCCCTCAAGTATATCTTTTCCAACCTGAAGACTTTTATTCTAGTCAGTTGTTCCTCATACAGAAGCTCTTCCGCGTTTTTTTATTCTTGTTGCCAACTCTGAACCTTTTCCATTTGTGCCATATCCTTTACGAGATGCAGCGTACCAGAAATGCACACACCATTAAACACTTACAAAGTGACCTAACAAAGACGTCCATTTTGTTCTCTGTTCTTCTCAATAATTTTTACCATTTGATTTGCTTCTTTATCAATATCACAGCTGATGCACCACCTCATAAGGAACGAAATTTGAGGGAAATAAATAGTTTTACAGATGCAGATGCTACTACTGGCAACAAAGCCAAGATAGTCTTACAGGTAATTGCCAATAGATTAATTCACCAGAGTGCTGAACCACCCATGCTATTTTAGGCTTCATTTTGGTAAACAGCAAACACATTACATGAGAAGCGATCAAAGAAAATAACCTTTGACTGAGTGATCACAAGTTGATTCCTTTTAAATTAAATGGAAGAGTAAACAAAAATAGGTCTGTAATTAAGGTTCTACATTTCAAATGGGCCAAATCTGAGAAATTAAGGGCACTAATTACTGAACTCATCTGGACTAAAGAACTAAAGAGTTGAATGTGGGAAAGACCTGTAATTCCTTTAAGCCAAAAATATAAAAACTACCTCCAGCACATCTCCCAAGCCAGGGAAAAATAAAGCCTGCAAGAATCACTCTGAATTTAAGCGGATGAATAAACCACTTCAACAAAGGCTAATAACAATCAACCAAGAGCCAGAGAAGAATGGAAAAAAGACAACTCAGCAAAGGGAACGGCATTTTAGAGGTCAAGAAGCTTGAGGCTAAAGTGAAAAGTGCCAAAGTCAAGCTGAGTGAGACCTTGCAATGGATACAAAAGTAAACAGTATGTGTTCTTCAGCCCTATAAATTAAAAAGAAAAAAATAAAAAAGCAGGGAAAGGAGTAGGGCAGCTAGCCAGGAATATTAAAGACATGAAGGTTCCAGCCCCAAAATTAAATGGACACTTTACACTGATTTTTCAGCAAAGATAATAGTGATCAACACAGGCAAGATGGCAGGATGGCTAATGGTAAAAGATTGGCAGTGGCCACATGTGAGGGAGAAGCTAAGCTCAAACAGCTTAGCACTTTCATGACTCTCCATCTTCTTGGGGTGGCATCTACCAGTGTGAGCCAGCACACTGTAACAAATCACTGGTAGGTAGGAGAGCCCAGAGGAAGAGAAAGGGACAGGGAAGGGAATGGGAGATGAGGAGAATAAGGTGAGCTAATGAAGGAGGTTAAGATGAACTGGCTGAGGACGAACAGCTTCTGTACATGCTGGGAAATCTGGATCCCAAATGGCCTTTCTTTGCTACCAGCTTTCACCTCCACTCATCCCTCTTCTGTGGCAAAACACAAGCAAGTTCTGTGTTGTCACAAGCAGAGCCAATTACACTGCAAGGTACAAAAGGGGGAAAGGAAACACAATGGAAGGCAGCAGGTCATAAGAAGAAGAAGCATGTGTGCCAGTCCTAAGTCCTGTGACAGCGTTATTGAACAGTACTCAGGCTCCTGCTCTAGGAACTCAAGAGAGAACTCAGTGGGAGCATGGGCATTTTCACCTCCACTACCTCTGCTTGCCTTCTCTCAGAACAGACGGTCCATTCTGCAAGCTCTCTTCATTTCATTCCTTGACATGGGAGAACTGCAAATTTGAAAAATCTTCCAAACGATCTTGAGAGGCAGCAGCATCAGCAGGCTAATGAGAACGTTGTACTGTATAAATATTGGCTATATGTTAGTCTGCAGAAAGGCATGGAATCATGCAGTGAATAAATGGGATGACCTTTTATTTTGGGAGAGTTTAAAATGTGAATTGCCCCACAGGGAAAATGCAAGACAAAAGCCTCTGGGCAGTATCTCACTACAGAATGTTTATGTTAATACCACCCTGAATTAGAGCAAATTTAAGTAAGTTTTGTTCTGCATGGGGAGGGCACATCAGGTGGGGGGGGTCTAGCCTACCAGAGCTACTAAATAAGACAATAACTAGGTAAAGAATTATTTAGCTAACAGTTAAGAAACTCATCGCTTTCATTTGGCAGGGTATGCAAAGCTCACAAGACAGCAATCATAAATCCACTGGAGAAGAAAACAGTCATACTTTTACAATAGGCTTTAATTTCCAGTGCGGTTAATACATGAATAAATAAAACTGCTATCAGTACCAATAAGTGTGTTTGTTGTATCTGGATAACTCCAGTGAAAGAGCCACACAGCCTTTTCATCACATTGAAGCTATGCTAAAATATCTCTCTGACCCCAGCTGCACTCTGTAGCCTTCCACATTGCACCACAGTCTTCAAATAGCTTCCCAGTGAACAGCTTCCTTGCCTTTCCTTGCTGCACTCAGGACCTTCAGGTGCAACATCTGTCCTGCCAAGTGCCCCAGTCATACTCCAAGGCCTGCTCAGCATCTGCTCTGAAAGATATGCTGAAATCAGCAGGAGCTGCTAGTCCAAATTCCTTTGAAAATTCTGGTCTCAGTCTCATTTCAGAGCATCAGCCGTAGGGTTGCCATACTTCTGTTCCAGGTTTTCAGGAAATATCAGACATACTATGCCCACATTTCACAGATGGTCTGAGCATGGAAACACATGCTATTTATTGTGCATATACAGACCATCTGCCCAGCGTACAGACCAAAGACCTGTGGCTCCTGGACACACCACATGTGCCCTATAGCTGATCCAGGCACATGCAGAGAGCATATCTGAATTTTTTACTCTGCCCAAGCAGTCAGAGTCTCTGAAATCCTGGCCAGAGGTACCATATTGCTCAAACTCAAATTCTGTAGGGGAAAAAAGTACATGTCCACAGTGTACAATAGTTCAAAATATATACTTTTACAGGATAAGAGGGATCCTACTAACATTGCCTCTCCTTAGCCACCATACCTAACCAAATGAGAGGGAAGGCTTTCTTGTGTGCAGAGCACAGCTTCTCTGAGGTCATTCTAAGTCAGTGCTTTCCAGCCGTCTGGGAGGGTAGTAGATCCCCCAAAAAAATTCCACCAGTGATGCTCTCATTTATACGGAAATGTAAGTCTATTCTTCCTCACTTTCTTGGGAGTCTCAAAGGTGTGAAGACCACATTGAGCTGAAAGGCATTTCTGTAACCTATTGTGAGGACAAAGGGTTGAACAGAATCTGCTCCAGCACTACAGAGATGCACATATCCCTTAAAATTCACAAATACATGTGCAAATTGCTGTTCCTGGCGGGAAGCAATATGTCCATGTGTTATTATATTATATCCCATAACAAAAGTTAGAGTTACATATAGATGATTAGCATATTTGATAGCTGGGTATTTCACGTAGTCCTGCCTTGAGGTTCTTCTCCAAATCATCTGATCACGTGTCACCTCAGCTGTAGGCCGGTAGGTGGAGAGGAAGAGTGATGATAGCATATGTCTTCCGCAAAGGTTACACCTGCCAGACTGAAAGGCCTCCTGAAGATGCAGTAACAGCTAGAGGTTACTTAGCTGCTCACCACCTCTCACTTTCTCTCCTCCCCATAAAGGGCAGTTGAGCAATTACAGAAGGAAAAGAATCAGCAGCCTATGCCTGCAAACGTGAGGATCCTTTCACAGGAGCATAAATCCAGAGTCAATGGCATTAAAATGCAGCCTGAAAATCACCAGCTTTGACAAAGCTTTCTTTATTAGCACTGTTTAATCACAGAAAGGTCCCTGGGTGCTGACCGGACCAGCAATACTTGTGTACTGTCAGCGCTAGCTAAATCACACTCTGGGCCCCTCCAGATACAGCAGGACATGCCGAGACATCCGCACCTTCCTCACGTACCCAGCTGGTGAGAGCTGCATACTTCTTCAGCAAGCACCCTGACACCCCCTCAGGGCCCAGATGCCCTGCTCACTGTGTCCCCTTTAAGGCAAAGAGGAGGTGGAAAGCAGCCCTAGACAGAGGACACCGGACTGAGGGAGTTCTGTGGCAGAGTACATGACAGAGCAATGCAGCAGCTGGCTCAGGGAAAGGCCACCGAGGGAAGGGCCTCATGCCATGTTGACTGTGCTCTCTCAGACAGGATAACAAGGGGGCTCTGCACAGCCAGCGCAAGTTAGAGAAGTCACCAGATCTCATCCCAAAGCTGAGTGAACTTATACGTGAAAGAGGTATCAACTCAACCCTACCAGCACTAAGGGAGGCAGGGGCCCCCTTGAGTTCTATAGCGAGGCGTCATGGTGCAGTCCTTGGTCTAATCCAGCTCACAGCATTATCCAGAGGAGCTGGAAAGGGAGCATGCCAGGCTCGCCGGCTCGCCTGCTGCGAGGGCAAGGGAGAGCTGCAAAGGTGAGACTGAGAGGGGAAATGACGCAGGGGTTTGAAGCTTCAGATAAACGGGAAGCATAAATGAGAACGAACACCCAGATGCTCAGAGCCACGCGGCCACAGGAGACAGCCAGATTAGAAGAACCAAATAAATGTGTGTGGGAGTGGATATGAGATCACAGAAGCAGGGTCAGGCAAGTTCAAAAACAAGCTCTGAAAGTCCTTAGCATACTATTGAGCTCAATCTTGAGGAAAGGAAGCCTTTGAAAGTGGTGAAGGGACAGGGTGATATAATACCATAGCCTGCATGCAGAGAATAGTATGGCTTCGACATAATGAAAATCTCCATGCATTATTCTCTCGCTTAGCCTTGTTTAAATCATGAATAACGACATGGCAAACTACAACGGGTTAAAGTCAGTGGGAGGGAGAGGAGAATCACATCCCTGTTGTTCAGAGGGAGGCCCACTGAAAAAATAATGGCAATAGAAGGAGATTTGCAGCAGTCAAGAGGAAAACGATCAGGGATGCCATGAATAGGAGTTACACCAGCAGAGCAGAGACGGTGTAAGGCCTGGAGGAGGAAGCAGAGGAGACTCCAGATGGGGAATGAAGAAGGCTAAGCAAAAATGAGGGGCAAGCAAAATTCACAGTAGTGTCAGTTAGAGCTACAGCTTTGCCGTGTGCACCAAATCACAAGACTTCCTCTTCTAACTATAGAAACATAAAATGAGGACTGGCTGTGTTAGTAGACATAGATTCATACTAGTTTCTTTAGAGGACTTGATGAGGGAGGCCAGTACTTCCGCCACCTCCTTCTTTTCTAGTGGCTGAACTACATAAAAAGGACAGCTACAAATATATGCAAAACCACCCGTTACTTTGCCATGCAATCAATTGCTCTGGTTGCCACATGATAGTAATACAGTTGTGGATGGAGGAGGGCACACCGAGTATGAAAGGTGTGGGGACTCTATCACTTGCTTTGAAATGTTATCCCCACACTAAGAAAATACATATAATTTGAGAGGCTTGCTAGGAATATGACTTGCTCCCAAATCACCAGCCAGACACCCTATTTTGCAGCTAGGCTGTTACCAGAGAGCTCAAAACACCTTGGTGCCTATGAAACTATATGCTAAACCAGAGGCAGGCTGCAACTCAGTTTATCAAGCAGAGAAAGGTCTCTAGAGATATTGTCATTTTAGATGGAATTTGCAGGGCAAGAGGTTGCATGAGATGCCTTTTAAGACAACTAACAATTGCTTGGTTTGTCACAAGGAAAAAAAAAGAGTTTGGGACCCCATAAAAGAATAGTTTGGGGTCATAATTTTGTGTTGATGTTCTTCTGATGTAAAAAAGAATTTCTAATGAGGAATGAACATCAAAAAATCCTTGGAGATTTTAAGTAAATCTCAGTTCTTTAATCTGGCCCCCACTGTGTATCATATAATGCATACACACACATCCTGCTACCAGCATCTTATCAAACTGAAATGACAAATACTGCCTAGCCATGCTGTTTCTGCAAGAGAAGCAGGCTTCTGTTTATTTCTCATTTGGGAAAAAGTGACATTGATAGCAAGTAAGAGATTAGTGTAGGTTCCTGGACTGGAAGAAGTAGCAGAAAATATCCCCTATTCCCAAATGATAGGGATGACTTTATCCAATTAAAAAATAATCTTTTATTGTCTACCAACTCAATCAGGGTTTCAATATATAAACCAGCAATTACAGGAAGTAGATAATCAGTTATGCATTTAAAAGACTTTCTGCGGAATTACGTATCCTTTAATTAGATGTATACTTTTAAAACAAAAATTGGATTTCTTGGAAGTGAAGGAGAAACAATAGCCAGGCTAGGAAGAGATATATTTTATCCATGGCCATGAGAAATTATTTGGAGTAATGAAAGCTAATCATCCTGTTTTTAATCACATGTGGTAAATACCACTAAGAACTAACTTTTGCTGCCCTAAGGCACCTTGTGGTATCCATATTATCCTTCCATTCTTTGAAGCATGAATATCACTGAATGTTAAGTACTGAAAACAAATGCTGAAAGTCTTAAAGGTATTCCTAGCATATGCATGAGTGTAATGAAGGTTTTAGCTGGATGCACATTTCTCTTTCATGTATACTCTTAATATACAACATTTGCAGTAGTGATTACTGTGCAGTGGTGTGTCTTTTTCAAAGTACAGGAAGGATGCCAAACCTTCTACAGGTAATAAGATAGGGTATGAATGTCAGGCTTAAATACTGAAGGATGTAAGCTGATACAGGCATTCCTCTGGTTGTAAGCAAGGCCAAGAAGTAAATGTCATTTCAGCAACACACATTTCTGCCATCATCACCACTCCAGTTCTCATTAAAGCTTACTCTAGCGTTCCTGATAAAAGACAACGGATAGTGTGCTGACTCTCCAAGACAACCAAGCCTCCACAGTTTAAGGGGAAAGAGGAAGAAGGTCGAGGGGAAGGGCTTACAGTTGCTGATACCTGTTGCTATTTCTGTCTTTCAAGATGCACTGCTAGGTATTGCCATCCGCCCCCCACATCTTCCGTGTGCTCTCTGCTCTATCACACAATTCCCTCCAGAAAAATGTGTGGCCCTCTCATTTAAATCAGGTCTTTTAATACTGATGGCTACCATTACAATTTCCTATGAATAGACTTTCACTGCAGTCACAAGCTCTTCCTCCATGGCTGGCCACAAACACAAATACCAACCTTCAACATGCGCATCCGGAAGAGACAGGGTTCTCTGGATGATGTGGGTGCAAAAGCCACACAGTCTCTTTACTTCAGCTCCACTATCAGCATAAGTTGGATAGGAAAATATATGAACAAGCTGGAAAGGAGAGGAACAGTGCTGTCCATGTCACTGAAAGGTGTTCTTATGACAGAGCAGATGCACAAATGACCCCTGCAAAAAAGCCACCCCAACAAATCTGGAGGCTATGCTCTGATCAGTTAGTTTCATTGGGCAGCTATAAATCAAGTACTGATTTAAACATCCAACTTGATCTTCTCTTTTTAGAATACTCCTTTTTTTTTAATGCAAAATAACTCATGCAAGTGCAAACATCACCAGAATAACCCCTAAGAATGCCAAGTTCCAATGGTGTTCCCATGGATGTATTTCCACCAGCTCATCAGCATACATAGAAAATGTGTTCCCCTTCTGTACCATTCAGTATTCCAGCACAGATAATATTTCTGCTTTGCAAGACAAGGACATAAACTGCAGGGAGTGGGTTTTCTTCAGTGGCTATTGACTGGCAGCATATTGGAACTAGAAAGACATAGGGGTGAAATGGTCCTTGAGGAGATCCACTTGGCACAGGACCTGTGGATGGATGACACAGGCAGTGCTGCAGGTCTTTCTCCTACTCCTTCTCGGAGCAAAGCACAAACTCCAGGCCACAGGATTAAGCCAGGAACATGCTAATGCAGATTAATAGCTCCAGAAGGAGGAGAGGAATCGAGCTGCTTCATTTTCAAGTTCTCCATCTTTGAGCAATCACTCCGATGCAGATGCGAGTAGATGCCAAAAAAATCAAAATCTTTTTTTTCAAATTGCAGAGTAAGGGACTACCAACATCCCTGGAAATGTCATGATTATAGGCAGATTTATGTTCATCCCAGATTGCTGGAGGAAAAATTGTCACCATCCCACTGCAGCTGTGTCTCTCCTGCTCAAGTGTGAGATACCAGATTGGCACCAGCCCACTTATCCTGCCTAATTGGGTAAAATTATTGATTTCCTGAAATATAGTGCTTTATTGGGATTTTTATTTTGCAGGGGGACTTGGGATTGCCAGATTGTTGCTAGCAGTAGAGCTATGCTTTGCACTGCTCTTTCTTCTGGACAGGTGCTAGGTGGTAATGCACTTACCACTCTTTGCACAACTTTTTCATGGAGGTGCACTAATTCAAAGGACCTGTTTGCAAAACACTCTATTTTCAGCTGTCGCTGATGCATGTTATTCACATGGGTCCATTGTTTAATGTGAAGGAGCCTTAATATTTAGTCTTCATTTACCATTTATTAATATATTGTGCATAAAACATTTCACATCGATGTCTTTTAATACACACAAATCTCATTCTCTCTTTGAAGGACGCTCTTAGCGTTTCAGAAGATATTGATTATAACACCATTCTCCTATGAAGTCAGACTATGCATCACATTTCAAGTACAGCTACCACAATCATTTTAAGGTACCAAACAGAAAAATCTTATCAGATTTTACTCCTCCATCTTCTACAATCAGTTGCTTTCACCTTAAAGTTCTTTAGGCTTCTTTTCTGTGGGAAAGAGTTCTCAAAAAAGTACCAGGCCACATTAATGAAAATGGCTCCAGAGATTTCTGCCAAGGATATTCCCCTGCCCAATCCCTCTGCTGAAGAATCATTGCCCTCTTTCTTAAAGAGTTTCCCCATTGTTCCCAAACATCATGGGATATCCTAAAAGATCACAGATGGAAAAAGGCCATTCCAGTTTCAAGAGGACATTCTAGCAATGAGATGCACAGTGTTTTGCAAGCAGAATTTGGCTCTGCTTGGAGCCAAGAGAAGCCAAGTGGAAAACACTGGCACATTTGGCCTAAGCTAATATACCCCGTCTCTCAGTGAAGCTTATCAGCTCCAGCTCAGCACCACGTTCACGTGGCCTTCAGTCACAAGGAGCATGGGCAGATCACTCTCACCTCTGCAGAAACTCTAACAGATCCACCATTTTCTGCCTTTGGATTAGGAACAGGGCTCTAAATTGCCTCTGAGAAATTGAAAGTTTTTTTTTTTTCTGGACAACAACTAACTACCACACATTTATTCATTTGCATAGAAAGAAACAATACCAAAGGGGCAACATACCCTTTTGTCAGTATTCATCTCAACAGGGGACATTTAATTCTTTACTAGACAATTGCTCCCTCCGTCCCCTGGCTTCATCTTAAAGGGAGGGTGGCTAAACTCCAGACAGGTGCCTGAGCACACACCACCACATCAGCGCTGGAGAAGCCTGCTGGACTCCTGGGCATTATCCATAGTTACCAGCACAGCCAGACAGATGGATCAGGAGAATATTCAAAGACAGAAATTGGAAGAGGGAAGGGAGAGAAATTAAATTTTCAGCACATATAAAAACAAATCCATATAAAAACATTCCCTGAATAATAACTAGTTAAAATGCTGTTTATAAAGAACATATTTCCTTTAATACCATATAAATAAGTTACTTGGCCATGTCTCCGACCTCAACTGGCAAGAGGTCAGGCTAGAAGCTCATCATGGTCCCTACTGGCTGTGAAAAATCCATGAATATACGTTCTTCTGCAGTTTCACATTTTCTGAAAAATTTATTCCAGCCTCTACTATAAATCTAGAGAATACAGCTGATTATGAGTAAAAAAAATGCCTTTAGCAAACAGAGGAAGTCAATAGGGTAATTGATGCAAAGGGGCTTTCTCTGGGTAACATGATACACCTCCCCCAAAGAAAACAACAGTCTAGGCAGTTTTCCCCAGGGTTCCTGGATTAATCCATGCATTTTTCATTATTGTGATAATGACAGTAGACAGTAAAGATGCATAAGAAGCAGGACAAACAGCAAGAAAGAAATTTTACCAAACACCAGGTATTGCCTCTTAGAATGAAGTACTCTCTTCTGGCCCACAGTAGTGATGTGTGATAGACAGGCAGAAATTGCCATTATCTCCTTAAAGAAAACATGACCTTCAAGAGCCACAGCAGGCTGCATTGCTGGATTTCTCACCACCCATTCCCATATTCTCATAACCATCCAGAACAACGGCTCTTTCACCTTTGAGTGACTCTAGGCCTGCCCCATGTCTCCATATGGGCAAAACACTGATGACAAAGAGAGTATTTCCTCCTGTTCTGTCCCCACATGATGGTCTCAGTCTAACTTGAAGACTTTTCATCATCAGAGTGATCTAGAACCACTGACATAGGTCATACTGGCTGCTTATAGCATAGGAGCTAAATGTTTACACCAGAGCCAGCATTAACTCTCTATCCCATTCTAGATCTGCCTGTATACCAATGCACGCAACATGGGGAATAAACAGGAAGAGTTAGAGATCTGTGTGCGGTCGCAGGGCCATGATCTCATTGCAGTTACAGAGACATGGTGGGATAGTTCACATGACTGGAATGCTGTCATGGATGGCTATGTGCTTTTTAGGAAAGACAGGCCAGGAAGGCGAGGTGGTGGAGTCGCTCTTTATGTGAGGGAGCAGCTAGAATGTATGGAGCTCTGCCTCGGGGTGGATGAAGAGCAAGTTGAGAGCCTATGGGTAAGGATTAAAGGGCAGGGTAACATGGGTGACACTGTTGTGGGGGTTTACTACAGGCCACCTGACCAGGAGGAAGTCGTCGATGAGGCCTTCTACCGACAGCTGGAAGTAGCCTCACAATCACAGGCCCTGGTTCTCATGGGAGACTTCAACCACCCTGACATCTGTTGGGAAGACAGCACAGCTAGGCACAAACAGTCAAAGAGGTTCCTGCAAAGCATTGATGATAATTTCTTGACCCAGGTGGTGGAGACACCAACGAGGAGAGGTGCAATGCTAGACCTTGTACTAACAAACAAAGAAGGTCTAGTTGGAGAGGTGAAGGTTGGGGGCAGCCTTGGCTGCAGTGACCATGAGAGGGTGGAGTTCAGGAACCTACGAGGAGGGAGCAGGGCAATGAGTAGGATTGCAACACTGGACTTCAGGAGAGCTAACTTTGGCCTCTTCAGGGACCTACTTAGGGGAATCTCATGGGGCAGGGCCCTAGAAGGAAGAGGGGTCCAAGAAAGCTGGTTAATATTCAAGCATCACCTCCTCCAGGCTCAAGATCGGTGCATCCCTCTGAGGAAGAAGTCCAGCAAAGCGGGCAGGAGACCTGCATGGATGAGCAAGGAACTCCTGACCAAACTCCAGCAGAAGAAGGAAGTGTACAGAATGTGGAAAAGGGGACAGGCCACTTGGGAGGAATACAGGGACATTGTCAGAGTGTGCAGGGATGCGACAAGGAAGGCTAAGGCCCAGTTGGAATTAAATCTGGCAAGGGATGTCAAGGACAACAAGAAGGGGTTCTTCAAATACATCAATAGCAAAAGGAAGCCGAGGGAAAACGTGGGCCCGCTGCTGAATGGGGCGGGTGCCCTGGTGACGAAGGATACAGAGAAGGCAGAGTTACTGAATGCTGCCTTTGTTTCAGTCTTCACTGCTAAGGCCAGTCCTCAGGAATTCCAGACCTTGGAGACAAGAGAGGAAGGCTGGAGAAAGGAAGACTCTCCCTTGGTGGAGGAGGATCGGGTCAGAGATCTTTTGTCCACACTTGACATCCATAAATCCATGGGCCCCGATGGGATGCACCCCCGAGTGCTGAGGGAGCTGGCGGATGTTATCGCTAGGCCACTCTCCATCATTTTGGAAAGGTCCTGGAGAACAGGAGAGGTGCCTGAGGACTGGAAGAAAGCCAATGTCACCCCAGTCTTCCAAAAGGGCAAGAAGGAGGAGCCAGGAAACTACAGGCCTGTCAGCCTCACCTCCATCCCTGGAAAGGTGATGGAACAGCTCATCTGGAGGTCATCACTAAGCATCTGGAGGACAAGAAGGTGATCAGGAGTAGTCAGCATGCATTCACCAAAGGGAAATCATGCTTGACCAATCTGATAGCCTTCTCTGATGGGATGACTGGCTGGGTAGATGAGGGCAGAGCAGTGGATGTTGTCTACCTGGACTTCAGCCAGGCTTTTGACACTGTCTCCCATCACATCCACCTAGGTAAGCTCAGGAAGTGTGAGCTAGATGAGTGGACAGTGAGGTGGATTGAGAACTGGCTGGATGGCCGAGCTCAGAGGGTTGTGGTGAATGGCGCAGAGTCAAGTTGGAGGCCTGTGGCTAGTGGTGTCCCCCAGGGGTCAGTCCTGGCTCCAGTCTTGTTCAATATATTCATCAGTGACTGGGATGAAGGGACAGAGTGCACCCTCAGCAAGTTTGCTGATGGTACCAAACTGGGGGGAGAGGCTGACACACCAGAAGGCTGTGCTGCCATTCAGAGGGACCTGGACAGGCTGGAGAGGTGGGCGGAGAGGAACCTCATGAAGTTCAACAAAGGCAAGTGCAAGGTCCTGCACCTAGGCAGGAATAACCCCAGGCACCAGTACAGGCTGGGGATTGACCTGCTGGAAAGCAGCTCTGCAGAGAAGGACCTGGGAGTCCTGGGGGGCAACAAGTTGACCATGAGCCAGCAGTGTGCCCTTGTGGCCAAGAAGGCCAATGGTCTCCTGGGGTGCATTAGGCAGAGTGTTGCCAGCAGGTCGAGGGAGGTGATCCTGCCCCTCTACTCAGCCCTGGTGAGGCCTCACCTGGAGTACTGTGCCCAGTTCTGGGCTCCCCAGGACAAGAGAGACATGGCACTCCTGGAGAGAGTCCAGCGGAGGGCTACCAAGATGATTAGAGGGCTGGAGCACCTCTCCTCTGAAGAAAGACTGCAAGAGCTGGGCCTGTTCAGCCTGGGGAAGAGAAGACTGGGAGGCGATCTCATCAATGTGTACAAGTATCTGAAGGGGGAGTGTCAAGAGGATGAGGCCAGCCTCTTCTCCGTGGTGCCCAGCAACAGGACAAGAGGCAATGGGCACAAACTGAACCACAGGAAGTTCCATCTGAACCTGAGAAAAAACTTCTTCACTGTGAGGGTGACAGAGCATTGGAACAGGTTGCCCAGAGAGGTAGTGGAGTCTCCTTTCCTGGAGATTTTCAAAAGCCACCTGGACGTGATTCTGGGCAATGTGCTCTAGAGGACCCTGCTTGAGCAAGGGGGTTGGACTAGATGATCTCCAGAGGTCCCTTCCAACCTAAACGATTCTGTGATTCTGTGATTCTGTGATCTCTCATACAACCAATCAATTTGTGGGGAAAGATTTGCCCTTTCTCGCCTGACCCCAAAAATAGCCTCAGCTAGAATGATGCATATTTGCATCATTCATACGAGCGCCTCAAAACTCCATAGCTTGCAAGTCTCAGTTACAATCCTGACCTGCTCCTCTTCTGGTTATTGCCCCTTTCAGTCCAATGCGCCCGGGGCCCTATCTCTCAGCTTTGGCTAGTGTGGAAGTGAACACTAGCTTCTTAGAACACAACAGGAAGTTTGCCTGTCCCAGGTTACTAATTCACCTTCCTGCCCATGCACTAACACACTGAATATGCTGCAACTGCATGTTCACCCTGTGCTTAGCTTTGGTCCAGTTTAAACTACAAGGTCTTTGGGGCAGAAAAACCACATGGGCCCATACGGAAAGGATTTTAATCTTTGTGCCTGTAGATTTTAGCCAAGAGACTCACATGGAATCAAGGGGAAGAAATTTATTCCACAAACACCTAACCTAAGGCTCTAACACTATTATCCAAAATATTGTTTCTGAAGATAAGCCACTGGCCTAATAGGACTGTGGTGACAAACTAGTCTTGAAATTCTGAGGTTTCTTAAAGTACACTCTTCATTTATGATGGTTGCCAAATCATGAATAATTTACCACCTTATGTGAGAGTGGTTGTATTTGTGTACCATAATTGCAGATGATGTCAGCACTGGGATTTGTCCTAGGAGGCTAAAAGCCACTGTAGAGCCATTGCCTCTTGTGGCTGTTTTTTCAGCTCCTAAAGGAACAAGTAATGCAGAAGTATTGTTCTGAAAAAGACAACTTCTAATTAATACCCCAAAAGTAGTTAAAATGATGTTGGGAGCAATGGAGAGTAGCTGACTTACAGTCATTGAAGTTGGACCCTCAGCAGCAGTTCCGATCAGCTGCGGCAAGTAAAGAATTTCATTTCTGGTGACAAAGCATCCTGGTTCCAGTAACAAGGAGCACAAGAATGGCAGGACTGTATATCACTAAGACCTGTCAGTGCTACTGAGAAACTCTGCGCCTAAGCAGATCCCCCCTTCTGGTATGGAAATTGCCTGTGTTCTGCAGTGGGGTGCACAGTCCAATCCAATGAAAGGGATGCTACAAAACCCCTGACTCCCATTTCTGCAGAGGACCTATTCCTAGAAACACTGGAAGCTAGAATATGTATACAGTGATTCTCAGTGCCCAGGAGCAGAGGGAAGGAAAAGACAAATTCCCCTTCATCCCTTTTCTTCCCTTTCTGATTGCTGGTTGGTTTGTGATGCTGATATCAGTCAAGGAGTAGAGACAGCAGGAGGGCACTCAGGCTCAACTGGACACAAGAGGAGACCTACAGGCTCTCCAGTTGATTAGGGCTTAGATGCTGGGAGAATATTCCTCTTTGTATCTAACATGCAACTAACTTGAATTTGTTCTTCATTTATTGGGTTTAAGTCGTTCTCTATTCAATTGCTTAACTTTCAGCTGTGCATTATACACAGCACAGTCAGTATCAGGATAAGTTAAGGCTTCTGACTTGACCTTCTTTTTATTTTTCAGAAGGAATTAGAAGGATGTCACCACCCTGCAGGTTCTGACATGATAAATCTTCCCCAGAACTGCAACAGACTTGAGTCATGCCTGAGAGTGTTACCCATTGACATTTCCCAGCAGGCTAGGCTGGTTCATCTCGCCTCCCAAATCTGACATTGCTAAACAGCAGCCTGTTCTGTGCTAATTTATCAACTAACTCTCATGGGCATAGCCCAAGTGCAATAAAACATAGGGCTGCTTTAGCTCTACTCAGAACACGAGGCCCAGCTTCAGGCTGGCATTTGTCATTAACCTGTAACTATTTTGCAACAGGTGAGGATTTGGCTCACCACAGTTAACAGTGAGTTTTGCCTGTTGCCTTAAGCGGCTTTCAGGGAAATGGGACAAAACGGTTAACGTTTCAAAGGGGAGAGAAGTCTTTCAAAGGTATGAATGCTCCACACTGGGTTTCTGGAAAATGCGTAAGTGTGATCCCTTACCATGATGTCCAGGTAGTTCCAGGGCTCTGGGAGAGAATGTTAGCTCAGAGGGAAGATTATTCTAAGATCACTGTCCTCCCTTGAAATTATTCTGGGCACAAAGAGCTGGTTTCACATAGCTTTAAATTTACTAGTAAGCAAATAGCAAACCCTGCCAATTGCTTGACTCTGTATAAAGTAAACTGCAGTTTAAAGGTTACAGTCACGGTCCAGCTGCTATGTTAATGTTGCAAGGCTTTATTGCAATGCAAACTCAGGGGCTGGCACTCTGACCCTGCACATATTTCCCATGTAGCAGCTGTAAAGGTCTTGGAAATAGATGAGAGAAATACTGACATAGGAGAAGTGAGGAGTAGTTTCTTGCACAGCTTTGAGCCATTTTATTCTCCTTGACATGGGAGATGGGGAGATGGGGGTCAGGATGTCCTGTGGTGCTGTTCTTCTGGACTCCTAGCAGTGCAGGGAAGGAAGCCTATGAAGTTGGTATTTCAAAGCACTTTAGAAGCCACTTTAATGGTAGGAACAAGAGCGATTAAAGTCTGAGAGGGAGCAAAGAGTTGTTTAAGGTTAAAGAGTGCAGAAGAAATGCATGTCCAAGGACCAAGCCTCCTTTGGAAGCCCTGCCTTTGGGTTCCTTACAGACCGGAGGTGCTGCAAGAAACGGGGGACAGAATTACCATGGAGAAGGTAACTGCTGAAGGAAGGGAACGCAACTCAGTTCAGGAGGGTCTGATAATATTCCAGCCAAGGGATCTTGACAGAGGCCTCCCTCTCACATGTTTGCAAGGGAACAGTCATTTTCTGGAAAGGTCTTTTTCCTTTGTCCTGTTCTTTGCTACAATGAAGTGGGATCATAAACCAGAGTTTATTCTTGCTACCACTGTTCACTCATCAGTTTGGAAGATGTTTCCCTATAGTGATCCTACAAAGGGATAAATACTAGTGTAGCCCCTAGCTACTTAGCTTCATGCTGTAGTGGATATCATAAAGAGATTCTAGGAACTCCCCAGATACAGTAGCAATAAGAGTCAGCAAAGGGGCAAGGAAGAGTTGTTTGTTTGCTTGCTTTCACTGGAAGTTTAATTTTCTGTGGAACACCTTATTTTCATGCATTTTCTCATGTGAAAAATTACTCTTATCAATGAAAAATATTACCTTTTGGGGGGGGAAAAAACCTCCAAAACAATCCCCTAGAAACCAGTAAATACAGGCCGTTTTTGACAGGAAAGAGTAACTTTCAACACATTTTGCCATTTCAAAGTGAAATATTTTATAGTTTAGATATGTGGATAGTTCATCCCAAGCCATTGCTGTGCCCCCTGGGAGCTGTAGTTTGGGAGCCTCAGTTCCTCACAGCTGTCCATAAACCAGGCTGCACTACATCTTCCTGGAGGCCTTGCAGTCTCCCAGAGAGGCAACCTAATGGGACACTGTGAGAAAGCAGAAGAGCGGAGATCATGGCATGTCCTGGGAGACCAAGCTGTAACTCCTGTAAGCCACTGCTCAAGAAGGCACTGTCCATTGAGTTGTCAAACTACAACATTTTGACTTGGATTGGCTCAATCTCAAGAAGTATTTTGCTTTTCTTTTCCCAAGGGGCACTTTGATTTTCAGAAAGAGAATGGTTAAGGTTTTTAGTAGTCAACGTTTTCCCATGGCAACCTTTAAAGAAAACATTCTTGTTATTTTCATTGACATTTCCAACATGATAGTTAAACAGAGAGATAAATAGATAGAATATACATATTCTGACCAGCTCCGGGATGCGTAACTCCAAATCTATCATTCTGCCTGTCTAGAAGACATGTAAGACCAATTGTGCTACTGTCCCCATGTCCCAGCCATAGAGGATGAGCACCTGTGAGAGGAGAGCCTGATTAGCGAGAACCATAGCAAATGGGGCTGATAACATCTTCAGGAAGCCAATCATGCCACTGAGGACATCAACCTAACCATCTTTAACAGATACTGCTTTAGTCTGCTAAACTTCAGCGACAGAGACTCTATAACTTCCACAGAGAATGTCACACAGTCCTTAACTACCTTTACAGTTCGAAGTTTATCCTAATGCCTTAATGAAATTTCCTTTGCTGAACTTTAAGCCAATTATTTCTTGTTCTGTCCATTGTGGAGAACAGACGGCCTGTTCTGCTCTGCAGCAGCCTTTTACATATCCAAAGAACACCATATCATGCACCAAACTGCTCTTCTCTATACTAAACATCCCTAGATTTTTCAGATCCACGTTTTTGGTTCTCCTCTAGACTACCTTCCTTCTGCTGGCCTACATTTTTCATGGCGTGCAGTGTCCAAAAGTGGGCATGATACTCCAGCTGAGGTTTAAACAGAGCCATGTAGTGCAGAAGGATGCTTTCTCACCTCTGTTAAGTATTCAAAAGAAAGTTTGTATGTTCTTGTTTCAGACCCTGACATTAGCCAAGACTATGGCAGTCTCATTAATTCTTCATCTTCATAAGACAAATCTTAGAGAACTAGAAGTTCAGCTAGCGTGACCCTCATCAATGAAACTACTTCATCTTTCTAAGAGAGTAGCACAAGATGGTTGAAATCCTTTAATATTCAAGAATTGACAGTCTGTTTATGTTCTAGGATGGGTATATTTTCCTTTGACGATAAGAAGAGCAAAGTTACAGCATGTGATGCTGTAAAGGGCATCGAAACCCCTTGGTAATTTTAAACGTCAAGATTTACTCTTAGAAGTGCAGTGGCTTTTTTAAACCATCTAAATATATCCTGTTAATTATTAGTTTGACTGTTACATGTCTCAGAATGTAAAGGCTTAAATCCTCACGTCCAATTAAAGTTGTGTATGCAGAGAGAGCTAACAAATTAGGAGAGAGTAGTCTAGCATTGCAACTACTGGTGAGTTGCCATTTTATCTGTCTTGAACTAAACAAAGTAGCCTTTCAAGATGAAGAACAGGACAACAAGTGCGATATGTACTAGTCCTACCGCTCAGTGGTGAAACTAATTACAGAAGAAAGCAAAACCAGACAAGTAATGCAGAACTACAACTGCAACCAAGAGAAATAAGTGACAAACATTTTCTGTGACCAAACCAATAATTTAAAGTGTGCATTACAAATATTTCTTATTCATCTCTAATTCCGGAAGCCCCTCTTTCCCCCTGTTGTGCTAATTGTCTTATATCCAAGGCCTCTGGCCCACTGCCAGATATTTACTGTTCTCTGAATGGCTTCTCTATTCCAGAAGATAAATGCCAGCCCAGCATGGAAATGATTTAGCAGCCAAAGAACTGATGGAGTTCCAGTTTTGATTCACTGTACTTCAGGGCCATTGTAGCTGTCTGCCTTTTATAGTAATAGGGTTTTTTTTAACACCACTGATGTGGTAGTATCAATAGAAGGGAATATCAAAAGAATTTTAAACAGCATATTCAGACATGGAAAGATTTTTTTTTGGTACTTTGAAAACAAACACCACTTTCAGATCAAAGTTCCCAAACAAGGGTTTGGCTGAAAGATTAAAATAAATGAACCCTAACTAAATAAATTAGGTGTGTTGGGCTTTTTAAAATGTCATCTGCAAAACTCAGTGCAGCATAGAATTTAACTCCAAGCTTCTTAAGTTCAAGCATGTTATACATCCAACATTTAGCTGAGGTAGTTCAGGAGGCAACATGTCCCTCTCCCTTCTCTCTGGCCATATGGATGAAAAGGGTCTTGCTGGATTTGTGCCTGGTCCAGGGCAACAGCACAGTGAGGATAAGAAACCTACTTCAAAAATGGCAGAGGAAGAACTGAGACAGACACATGCTTTAGCCATCCTCTTGGGTTCTCAGCTGCACTCTGATTTCATTGAAGGATCTCTTCCTGCAGTCCACTTGCCTTTGTGCACCAGTCATCTCCCCTAAAGGAAGATGTTCAAGACAACTGCTTTAAGGTGCCTGGGCCACATCAACTCATTCAGAGACCGCATGTTTTTTAACCAAGTACCAGTCAGTCCCACGGAGGCAACAAACTCCAACTCCCTCCAACTTGCATGCTGATACTGACCTGAGAAATACAAGGGACTCAAGAGCACGACTTTCCCATGGGAAATCCAAGCGGTTCAGGAATAACACTTTCTATTTCTTCTGTGCAGCAAAAGCTGGACTCCATCTTGATAGAGCAATTTCAGGGTGGAGAGAGGAAGAATACTGAAAGTCCTTTTCCTCACTGGTCTCTATTACAGCTTCTCCCCCATCCCCACAATTCTGGGAATGAGCAGAGCTGTAGGTACAAGCATCTGCCTATATATGTCTTTCTGGGCTTCTCTTCCTCGTTATTTGAGCCCCTGTCCTCTACTGAGTGACAACGAACTCACATTCATTGACCGTATGCCAATGAAGACATCTTCACATCTCTCTGCAAGCAGACATATACCAAGCAGTTGTGCACCATCAGCGTTACATGTCATTATGATGCAGTTACAGTACTTCAGTCCTTTCCTGTACTTTGATCAGCGAAGATTAATTGCCCTAGACTGAATTATTAGTAGTGATTAAACCTAACAGAAAATAAATGGGACTGCAATATTAGTGGGTTATAATTTTGCCAGTGTGGTCATTTGCAAGCAATTTCCTTATGCACAATTTTTTCTTAATCATTACTCTCAAAGAGTTTATTATCGTGTATTAATTAGGGGGAGACAGTTAGTACACAATAGCATATTGTACATTACATGACACATGCAAATCATGTGCCAAGCCCACATAGAGCTACACGTACAAAGCTCAAGCTGACTTAGGCAGAACTTTAATTGAAGTCAGTGGAGGTTTGCTTGTGGTAGTGTGATCTTTGTACATGCAGCTGTACGGGAGCTCTGCATACTATTTGCATATGTCATGTCATCTTGACCCAAGATTTGATCAATTGGTTTATGGGGTCAGTTTCCATTAAAATTACAACTTACAGTGATTTCCTATGAACTCTGAATGTAATAAATACTAAGTTAGGAACTTTTTGAAATCACGGTAGAGCTAGTCGGGAGCAATAGATGGCTCTGCGTTGGATAGTTGTTATGTCCTATATTTGCAATTCTCTCCACATTAGTCTGTTCATATATTGCATAAGCAGAGGCTGCAGAGACAGACTTATGAATGCGAGCAGGGATATATCGCTCACTGGGCTGTCCTTTGAGAATGCTGCCATGTCACTACCAGCCCTGCCTTCTGCCCAGTGTAGTTCAGCTCGCAGAGCATCATGAAGTACGACACTCATGCCATTCTCTTTGGATCCCCAGTGGAACCAAGGATCCTGAGATGTTTTGTCACCAGAAGAGCTCAGTACTGCCTAACATAAATAAAGGCATCCAGGACTTAACTATCATTGCCAGGAACAGCACGTTATCATGAATTATAACCTCTTTTTTCCCCTCCAGTACATCAATTCTCCAATAGAAAGGGAAAAAAAAAGGTCACCTCATATCAGTCCAAGAACAAAATATATTTTTTATCCTAGGCTTTTCATTTCCCAGCCAGCAGTTTCTGGAAAGAGAATGAATTGCTGGAACAAGCCTTCTTTCACATAACGACAGTCCACAATCTTGCAGTCAGAGCAAGTCTTGGTCTTGGCTTGAGCCGTAAGGTCACACGGTAATTAGTCCATCCCTCACTTAGGTCAGAGTTTCTCTTGTTCACAACAACTGGTTACTCAAATGTTTTTGCTGCCTTATTCTCAAGCAATTCTGATGGCAGTCTGTGAATACTTTGGTGAGCTACCATGGTTTTAAACTACTCTAACCTACGTCAAGCCTAGAAGTGCCCTCTTCGTCTCTCAGAATACCACTTAATGGTCTCCTGCAGCTTGTACCATTACTTGGGAGGCCTCAGAGCTCCTGCAGTGGGGTTGACTCCAGAGCCAGAAATAGCCAGCAAAGATTTTTCGCTGAGCAGAAAATCTCTACTCTAAACCAGAAAACAACTTGCTTTCCATAAGGATGTAAAAAGCTCGATAAGAGACTATCCAAGCCAATATTCTGTCTCCTACAGTGACCAGTAGCAAAAACGCAGGGAAGAGAGGGGCTTGGGGTTTTTTGGTTTTTAACTCTCCATTGGCAGGGAAAAATCATTGTTAATTTCTGAACTAATACAAACATTTGCTTTACATTTCTGACTCTGGCTGTACCACATGCAGCCAGTAGAAATAACCTGTTCCTTTTACATTACTATCTGCATTGTCTGAGTTCCACAATTACAGAAAGATCTCCATTTCTATGACTTTTTAAAGTCTTTTGCTTTTCCACCTCTGCGATCTCTCAGTTCCTGTACCAGATCTCATTTCTGGATAGGCATCATTCACAACATACACCCAGTCATCCCGCGCCTTGTTGTGAGGTGCTAAATTCCAAAGTCCTGCCAAAACGTTTTGCCACGCAACTCATCAATCGTTGGGAAACAAACCATAGGACTGGCTTTTCTTTAGCAAAATCTGCACAACGACCTTATAATTTCACAGCACTACAAGAAAGAAAGTGTTTTGTAACACTGCAGGGGACTGCAAGTGCCAAAAGGGAACCCCTCCATTTGATGTTATAAAGTGTAAATCAGCCCTGTATTTGTTTAAATGTCCAGTTAAGCCCTTCATGATACTGCCAAAGTGATAGATCTGAGAATGTACACAAATATACACATATGCACACATGCACATACACACTGCAGATCAAAAATGCATCTAGCTGTCAAACATGAAAAAGAAAACAAAAGGTGTAATTGTCAGCTGTCTCCCTCGAACACCTGGAGCCATGGATAACACAATCATCTGAAAGGCACCTTGGAGCATCTGCCATGGCTGTGGCTTTCATGTGAGACAGCAAGTATTTCCGAAGGCAGCTAAAAGCTCACCGAGTTTGGCTACATTTCTCCCCCTTCTCCTGAGCCTCATGGCAAGGAGGTCTGAGCTGTGCAGCTTGTCACTTAGGGGTTTTTTTTTTGTTTTCTTTTCTACAGCTCACAGGATTTTCAAAGGACTTTGCCACCATTCCCCATTTGTTTTAAGGATTAGGTGTGTATGTGCGTAGTTGACAGAGACATCGTTTTGTATCATCAGCCCCTCTTTTTTTTTTTCCCAATACACGTGCGATCCTGCTGAAAAGGAGAAAAAAAAAAGTGTAAGTAAGTGCTTAGCTGGCTTTGAGAAACGATCCTTGTCCTTGCTCCCTCCTCTGCAGCAGTCACCTCTCACCAGATGGTGCTTTGCCTGTGTTGACTGGCATGTGCACAGCCCAAGGCCTGCCCTTCCCAGAGCACATCCCTCCGGACTTGGCTGCCCTTCCTAGGCAGCTCTCCTTAAGGGAGCAGCTGTCATCATTGCACCTTGCTGGGTGTCAGAGAAGGAAGGCAAGCAGCTGTTTCAGAGATGCTGCCTGCTCCAATGGATGAACACGCCAGCAGGCAGTACTGAAGCTACCACGAAGCTGCTATACTGCTGCTGAGAGCTAAAGCGTGCCTCTGCTAGTCTGCCCTGCTCTTCCTTGCACTCGTCCAGGACTCGGGAGCTCACTGAGCCCTCTGATTCCCCCTGATTACACAGCAAATCCCTCTGCTGTTCTGCAGGGCCAGCCAAGAAATAGATTGCCGTATTATGCTTTGCCTAGACTTCTCTCTGTGATTTGGTGGCATCAGCCTGTCTCGAGCTGGCCAGCAAGGTGAACAGCCTGTTGACATGCAGCAGATTAGCGACAGTATGCGGCTACAGCAGCACCATCCCAGGGCTCACCGCCGCAGGGGCTGCAGCTCTTCAGCCTCACAGTGCACATGCAATTGCTATTCTCAGGCTGCCCGAAGGCTGGCGAACTGGACAGCCCTCACGCACCAGGTGAGCTTGCCAGCCTGAACACAATGCTAAAACAGATACTTTTTTTTTCCGTACGGGTAGGATTTTCATCAAGGGGACTTTCTTCATCTTGTAAGAAAGCATTAGAAACCAACATTGCCCAGGTGTGTTCCTGCAATGTCCTTCCTCTGTTAAACCTAACCTTTTCTCCTTTAGCCTCAGGTATTAAATCTAGCACCAGTAAAGGGGCTTTGTGAAGGCAATGCAAATCCATTGCATCAGAACTTGGCTATATTGTAGCATAGAAACACAAGCATATTATTTATTTCTAGCATCATTAGCCTGAATTCAGGGTTCAGTATCCCAAACCACCATCTGGGGGTATTAGATGCTCAGCATGATTATACCTTCTGCTCCTTTGAATTGATGGAGCTATGCACATGTACAGCAAATGGAAGTCTGGGTCCTAAAGAGAATACAATAGAGCAAAAATATACATGGCCCTTAACTGATTGGGAGGAGAAAGGAAGAGCAGATGCCAAAGGAAATCTCCACGTGCTATTGACTATTGACTCAAGTGTATTGATTTCAAGCAGATCTGGAAGCCCTAGTGGCATTATTTTTCTGGGAGATCCCCGTCCTGTCTGCAGTGCCAGAACACATGCTGGGAACTCTTAACTAGAACTGGCACGTAGGCCTTGAAGAAAGCGGTAATTCCCCACTACGTATAGAAAGCTACAGTCTCTCTGTGCCAGGGTCATACGAAAGAGATTGACAACCTAATTCCCTAGGGGATGTTATGATCCCTCCAATATTCTTATTCCTCAAATTCCATAATATTCAAGATATTATTATTCCTCCAAAGTCACGTCAGCATGAAGCTGCTTGTAATCCAATCCCCACCGTACAGCAGCCAAAGATAGAGCCATCCTATGAGGTATTTGGCTTGTCTTTAGAGAGCAGAGGTCCCCCCCCCCCCCCCCCCCCAGCAGCTGCAGGCTTCATCGCATTAAGCTGTTTGCAGAGGAAGGTAGACAGGCCCAGCACTCTGGACTGACTCAAGCCCCAGTCTACCCAAAACGAGCAGGTTTTGAACACCGTCACCCCCCCACACACCCTAAACACGCACATACACTGCTCCCTGCCTCCTTAGGCTGCAAAAAAGAGTCACAGCAGTAGAGACGCACGTGATTCGCATCAAAGCATCGAGTCGTGGAGTTAGGCAGGCAGGGTTAAGCCTGCTGCGCCTTGTGAATGGGAAGGCCCAGGGCTCCGCCTGGTCTGGTCACTTCGAGCCTTTGATCACAAAGCTGATGCAGATTGTATAAAAAGGCAGGGTGAATCTCTGCGCTTTGTGCAATCCTAGAGGGCCTCCCGCTCTCTCCCCCCTGCTCCTGAGCTAGGCAACCTCCCGGCAGGAAACAAGACAGGACGTGCGGGCAGATTCGCCACTCCTCCACACCTAGAGTGATTGTATCGAATTCTGTGGACTTGTCTCAGGTTTGGACTTGTGTAAAGGAGATCAGCTTCTAATCAGAAGATTTTTGCTTGGGGCAAAAATTAGTTTTGCTCTCCTAGAGCTTGCCTTGGAAACCCCGATCATTTGCTCCACATCTTAGCAAAATCGAGTGGGGACAACATTGCTTGACAACGTATCTTAAGCAGCTATTGAGCAGTGGAAAAGGAGACTGGGATGGAGAGGGAAAAATCAAGATTATTTCTAAATTTGCTCCAAGCAAAGGAGAAAAAAATACCACCGAGGGCAGAAAGGCAAGAAAATATTTGCGTGTTCGTATCCTACTTGTACACACCATCTGTCTTTCAGTGATTCATGACAAGAACAGAATTTGCTTTAATGCCTAAGCTGCAAAATATTATATTTTAAAAAGTGGTCTTTCTTAAAAATTTTGCCTCTTGCGTATTTGAACTGAACATATATCCATCTTCTAGCATCCCTCTAAAAAAGAAAAAAAACAGCCATGTCTTCCCCTTTATTTCCTTCAGATACAGTCCAGTGAAATTTAGCAGCCTAGATTTACTCAAGCATTTTGAAGTCAGGCTGTGGTTCCTGCTACCTGATCCCACTCGTCTGGCATCTGGCACAGTTCTGCTTTTGTTTCCTATGACTTAAGCATCAGGCTTTACTGATGTGTGGCCATATTTTGTTCAGCCCTGCGGGTCAAGTGAATTCCATGTCTGTATTGGTTCCCAAGGGGCCAGGAAGGCGGTCGGTATAAGCTCTCACATAACCTCTTCTTATGCAGCCAACTTTCCAAACAACTCTTCATGTTCACTGAGGGGCTTTTATTTAACTTGGCAACTGCTGTCACTTTTCATGTCCATTTCCGCTGTCTCCTTTTGATGTGTAAATTATCCATGGATATTGGCAAACAGGACAATTTGGGTATTGCTGAGGGCCCCTGGACTCACTTCCCCCCACCTTTTAAAATCATACAGGCCTCATTGACTGCCTTCTCTCCAACCCCCCCCCCCCCCCAACTTTTAATTTGTAAGTTCAAGTAGCCTGAACATACGTCAGTAACGTGACCATGTACAATAGGACATTGCAGCTGTCTGTATCCTGAGTCTTTGCCCCAGTTCATTTCTGAGTTAAAGTATGTACAAGTTTGTCATGGTCCTGGAGAGTTCCTGATTCAGCAAAGTGTTTCTTGTACATGCCTGTAAGGAGGAAATGGGGCTCTAGAGCAAGGAGGGACCAGACTCCCCAGATTACATTGCAGAGCTAGGGGAAGACTCGAGCACAGCATGCTTCATGACCCAGAGGCTTTGCATCCACAGTGTGCAGTTTGCTCAGCTGTATTTCAGATCCAAACCATCCACACAGTGTTTGGAAGGAACCAAATTTAAGATGTGGACGAGTCCACAGACCACTGCTTCAGACTGTGCTTACTCCAGCCAAACTACACGAACAGGAGCTGACCCTCACAGAGATACTAATCCAAGAGCTGAGACAACCTTTTCCTCAGCACAAGAAAATGTGTTTACAAGGAGGATAATGGACAAGCCTGGCCTTGAAGTGAACTCAGATCCATGCATGCCTGAGAGTATAAAACTGAGCTTCTACTACCTTTGGTAGGGAATATTTCCCACATCAAGTGCCATGGCCTGGTTCATCTCCATCACACCGGGGCTGACACATTACCTCTAACACACTTCAGCAAGAACATTCCATGACATGAGATCTCGACTGTAAGCCTGTACAACAAATAGGTCCTGCCGGCACCACCCCCCTCCAACTCACCTGTGCCGTCTACAATGTACAACCGCACAGGCTTGATCTCTGTGAGGACCCAGGCCCAGCATAGACCCTGACAGCCTCTCCTTTGCATCCACTGTCTCTCCAAGCTACTGCTGAACTAGATACTTTAACAAGAATCTGACCAAAGAGGACTGCCCCTGAACCATCTGTACATTGTAAAAAAGACAAGGTAGAGCCCAGCCCTCACCTCCTCCACCGAATACACTGAGATCAAGTGCAGAGAAACCGGTCAAGGCAACAGTTACAGCAGGCTGATGGGAGTATGTTTTAGCGCAGGCTGTGCTATGCTGTGGGCAGGGACAAGACCCCAGGACTCCATACCCATGTTTCCCCAGACAGGAGACTATCTAGTTTGCTCCACCACAGGAACCAGGTACAAAGTAACATGCACAGCAGTTGGAAATATAGGAGGGGCAGGACTTGGGTGAGAAATGGGGAATACACCAATACGGAACTGATTTATACAGTCATAATGTGTCACAAATACCTTTACGAACCTTGGGTAAAGTTACCTCTGCACTCTGTGCTCCAGTACACTATCCTTAAAGTGGGGATAGCACAGAAGTGTTGTGAGAAGGACATTAATTACTGTGAGAAACTCAGAGTCCAGACCTAGACATATGCAACTACTAGGCTGGATCAATGAATTGGTATACCAAGCAAGAGCCTAAATGAAGCGGTTCTCAGAAAAGAAAATGCACAGGGTAGCTGTCCTGCAGAGAGAAGTAAGGAAAGGAAGCTGAGGGTGGTTAGCTAGGGGAGAGAGCGACTTATTTCCTCTTTTGCTTTGCTTGATTTGTTTTCAGGGAAGGAGAACGTCTGTCAGCTGGTTATAGCGGCACATGGTTTTTCTGTATTTGCATTTCAATTCAAGGGCATCGAGAACAGTTGCAAAGGAGCTATTTTGTCCTGTTTAAATAAATAACGTGTGTGTGGCAGGCTGGAGTTCTCACCATATCCAGCCTTTGCTACAGTATCAGCTGCGGGAGATACTTGTAGCTTGAAATTCACAAAAATTCTGGGAGCATGTAAGAAGTTTCCGACTGATACTGTGAAGGTTTGACCACCAGGTCAAAAGAAACCCCTCAACCCACAGCTGGTGTGGTAAGAAGCATGCTTTGTGCTTTTCAGGACAGAAATAAGCTTGGTTACTCATTGTTCCTGTTGTCCGGAGACGGTTCTCATTTCCTTTAACCTAGGGAAAAGAGCAGCCAGGCTAGCTCAGGGATTGCAGTGTGTCACCCTCTGGTCCAGCAAAATATCTGTGGGTATGGGAGATGCTAAGGCAGTTCTTTAAATACAACATACCAGACAACTAAGTGAGAGAACAAATTGAGAGAAAGGTACTACTGTTTTAACAGATTCAGGCACAGCACACACTTTCAAGCCCTTTAGTTCTTCTAGGCTAAAGCAAGGGAACCAATCTTGTTTTCCTAGAACTGTTAACACCTGAAAAGCCAGAAGTTCATCTCAGTGACTTTGAAGCAGTAAAACCTTGAAGATATAATGTGGCTTAAACACATGGAAATTCCTTCAGGCCTTAATTAATTTAGTATTCTTCCACAGAAAGACTGTTGGTGTTGTAAATTATTCATAAGATATTATAGACTCACTGATCTCAAATTTCATACAAAATTACAGCAAAGCTTTCAAAATGTAAAAAAAACCCAGCTCTCAAATTAACCCCTTGCATAATGCATTTCTAAAATTACATCCATAGGGGGTGGGGTTTTTTTGTATGACTCTATCATTATTGCTAATACATATAATTGCCTTTTGTTTAATGAGAAACTCTACCAATTTCATATGAAAAACAACAGCTACTTCCAGCATTACCCTGGAGCTCTTTTTGTGGAAAGCCGAGACATATTCATCAGTAGCGCTTAAGTTGTTTCACTCTAGGTTTAACAAAGTAGGCCAGTGGACAGAATGTGTCAAACAGCAGTTGCTCCTCAATCTGCCTTGTGCTCTCCGTTTTATTCTGACTACAGAATCCTCTTGATCAAAGCATATCATGCTACAAAATAGATAAACTGAGCATAATGATAGCATTTTCCAAACCAAAATTGCACCCAGTTTGGTGATCTCCTCAGTAAATCTTTTCAAATATTCCTTTCCTGAAGCATTAAGAACTTAAGCAAAACAGAATTATTTCCTTGAACTGTTGCAGAGGGTTAAAAAAACTGGCAAGTTAGCTCCATATCACACTATGAAATCTTCCAAGAATTGCATTTGTTTATTGCAAATCTTGCTGAAATTTAGAAAATTTATCGTATAGGGAAGAATGCTGGGTAAGAGGAGTTTCTATTAAGACTTTTCTCCCAAACAGAATAAATCTGATTTTCTGAAAGAGATGGTTCATATGTTTGCAGGGCCAACAAAAATAATTTAAATTCATATTAATGCAGACAAACAAGCCACTTACTGTTAAAAATTGCCTATGATTTTGTTTAGTTAATAAGATGGTAGAAATCACTGTATGCAACCAATGCCACAATATTACTGAATAGAGAAATCAAGATGTTAAATACATTAGCTCTAGACTAAGACTGGATAACTCATAATCACTCAATAATCAGTTGTCTAACTACTCATTGTCACCCACTGAGTAGCTGGGATGCAAAAATCAAAGAGAATTGTAAATGTGTCTCACCTTTCTTTCTGTGCCCTAAGCACCAAACAGGACAGGAGTTCAAACTGAAAGATGTTGAAATACAATGCATCTATTGACAGAAACAAGCTCAAAATTTATTCCCTAAGCAGTGGAACTAGCAGAGCCCAGTTCCGTATTGATTTGTTTTTAACATCCCCGTTTCACATAGACCCCTATGACAAGCCCGGTATCCCCTTTGTCACATGGACTGCAACATCCCAGTCTTCTCCAGGTTTCCTAACCCTTCTGCTCCTTTCCAAACCACCAGAGTTTCCCACGTCCATTCCAGCCTCACAACAGTTCCAGGTCCTCTCATGTCCCCAGCCCAGGTGCTATGGCTAACTTGGAGCTAGAGTCATACCAGCTTGCTCACTGGTTGGGTGGCTGCTGCCATACAGGAGAAATAACAGACACCTTTGCCATTCCCTCAGAGAGATTTGCAATAAAGCCTTTTTCCTTGACCTAGTTGTTGATTTGCAAAAAATATGCAGGAGGGTAATATCTGTGAGATGCGTATCCCATGTCAAAGGTGGCTGAAACCAACCAACGGATTCAAAAGTTATTAAGAGATTGACTGGCAGGCAGGCAGAATGAGATCATAAATCTCATTCCCTTAGGAAACTAGAATAAAAGGGATTGGACTTTTTTTTTTTTGTAATCCAGCCACACTGAAAACAGGAAATATCTACAATTCAGGAGAGGATCCCCCAGAATCATGAGGTTCTAGGAGAAAAAAAATAATAGAATGTATTATAGTAGACATAGTTATCATTTAGGCTTTTAGACTTTACAGCACATTAAGTATTTCATAATATTATTGTTTAATAGATTATATATATATATTTTTAAACAAGCCTAAAGCTAGGTATGGGCAGAAGTTAGACACTACATAAAAACGAAATTCCATGCAACTAGCCATAAAGCTGTAAGAAATTGAGACACAAAACTGGATAAAGATCCACAGAACTGAATGCTAAAACTCAGTTTTAACAAGGTCAGAGAAAGCTATTGAGGCTATAAATACAAATATGAGTATTTTGCTCTTCCACAAGAAATTTTGCACAGATCTTTTCTGTCTTTAGGAAAAACAGGATTAGGGATAGGAAATCAGTTTGAGGCATGCACGAAACATACATATGAATTTCAAAAATGAAATAAATGATGCTTTTGTACAATTTTTCTTGCCATAAAGAGTCTTAAGGAAAGAAAGCAGTCATGCCAAATGTTTCCTGTGTGTGGTTCAACCACTGCAAACAGAAATGCTTGAAAAGCGTTGCCTGAACCACGGTCATCAGAAAATGTTTTGCTGAGCTGAAAAATTATTTAAAAAATAAACAAAAAAAATCTCTTGACAAATGTTGATCTAATCCACAATAGGTGCTTGAGGGAACCCTGGATTCCTCACAGCTCTGCTGTCTTGGCTAGCAAGGTGTGCTAGTCCCAAAGCAGATGTACTTGGCAGATATTCTCTAAGATTTGAAGTAAGAGGCTTTTCATCCCCTCAGCAGTCCTGATGACTTTGAACCCAAATCAAATAAAAATAATAATAATAAAAATCTAAAACAAACTGGAAATCCTTCTTTTTCAGTCAACTTTCTTGCACGTATTTGTCTTAGTAAATTACAAGTCCACAGAACATTTCTGGCTTCAAGCTTCCTGACATGATGCAAACCTGCCACTTTTTCAGATAGGTTTCCTTCCATAAAATGGGCAGCAAATCCCCTTGTCTGGCAGCCTAGCCAGTTGGAGGAGAGGCCATCTCTTCTAGTCAGCTGTATAATGCCTGGGGCACTTGTAATAGGACTGTTCCTCTCAGCGCTCTGGACAGCTCCACCCCACATGACTGGGAGGACCAGCAAAGATGTGAGCAGTCACGACACATACTTCTTGTAGGTATTCCGCCTGTTTTAGATGCCCCTGCGAATTCTGTCTGGCTGCCAGTTACCTCTCCAAACAAGCTTAGGTCAGATATAGGTCCTATGTTATCACTGCCAACCCCTTACTAGAAGTCTCCGGTATGCTAGCATGTCTCAAATGGTCTTACGTAACACTTGAGAGACTGAATCCCACCTGACAGGTCTACGTGATCTTGTGCAGACAGATGCACATTCACCCTGCACACACACTGGAATAACTGGACATAATCTAGCTCTGATCCAAAAGCCACATCATCACATTAGTGCAACACTGAGTCTAATCAGCTAATCAGCACAGACTCACAGTTCACATCTGTCTGCAAAAGACCATGCAAACATAACCCTTCCCAGAAAAGGGAGGCCGCCCCAACAGGGTACTGACATTCTGGTTTCCAGGCACAGAACAAAATAATTCCATCATTCCTCTCCCCACTTGCTGGCTTCACTGAGGCAAATGTGCTTTCTTCTGCTAGCCCAAAGCATTTCCAGAGCTGGTGATCAGGGAAGTGATCCTTTATAACATTAGCCTTGTGTGCAATCCCCTCCCTCCTTTTGCTAGACCTCAGGATGGCAACTCACTCCCAGAAGCTGGTCTGATCATTCTGGTAACTCCTCATACGTGAAAAGGTGAAGCTCAGTGAAAAAGAAGAGGAAGGCACTTCTATTTTACCAGTGTATAAAATATCTTTGTTTTGTTGGACTGGCCTGCTCTAGTTCACCATAAGATGCACAGGTGGGACAATTACTTATTTTTAAGGCCTTGTGATGTATAAAGCAAGGAACAAAGTCTTACCGAGTGACTCACTGCTTCCTACGCCATGACATACCACTCTCCACATTGTACAGGAGTCGCATAATGCTCCACACGTGAGCTATCATCAGTTTAAGAGTTTCACAGAAGAGACTAAAAGATGTGGGTAACAAAAATATAAGGTATCAGGGAACCAGAAGGAGGAAGGGGAATGACAACAGAAGAACTATCTGTCCACCTGAGACACATACCCACAAATCTGGGAAACATCTGCATATTGTATGCGACAGGTTGCATCACTTAACAATGTTTTTCTTTGTAACTGCTCATTTCAAGCTCTTCCACAAAAGAAATCAATTACTAATGACATACAGCCCTACTTTTCTTCCTGAACCCATAATTGCTTCCAATTTTAAGCTAAAATTAGCCATTCATGCTATCCAAATGAGCATAGTTTAGTGCTGATGTACGTAAGCGATGCTTTACATTGTTGAGCAGAGCTGATCTTTGACAGCTTCTTCTTATAAATAATACAGTTTCCTCTTTACACTGAGAACTTTGCAGAGGCGACAGATGTTTGAAAGATGGGACTGAATTAGCTGAATAGTCTGTAAAACCCGCCAACCTGAGATTTGCAAATATGAAAGCCCAGAATTCTTACAAAGGCAGCTTGCAAGAAGCATAAATCACATCTGCATAAATGCCTCTTTTTCAGCCTCTCCTTTGCATGTCACATTGTCAGCATTTAACACATAATAAATAATAAACAACAATAATAGTTTACAGTGCTGACATCAATCTATTAAATGAAGTAAAAAGTAGTAATAATAATGCCACCACTTTTTTGTTTGTTCAACAAGTTAGAAAACGTACAGCTCATATAAGCACTGACTGGATCCTCGGCTTCACTCCAGCCCTTGCTGTCAGACTTTGAGGATTTAGCAGCTAAATCAAGCCATATGCAAGTTCTCCCAAACTAGGGGATGTTTCAGCTGACAGAAAACCAACGTACCCATTGCAGTCTGGGTCTTGCAAGACACCAGACATAGGTTGAGTAGAGGACAGCGTTTTATCCATGCTGTGTAGTTTCTCAAGACTGTACCATAACAGGTGTAAGGCATTGCAGCGTCTAAAGTTGCTCTAAACTTTATCTGAGCTCATGGCAGCACAGGAACTACTTGAGTGTCAGAGACCCCACAGCCAGTTTTCTCAGGTCCCCCTGTTCCACGCAGGGTTGGCCCCCAGTCTCTGAAGCTGCTCACATCTCCAGCCGTGCAAAGCCAAACATGGATAAAGGGAGGAGTTTGGGTAGCAACACAACTCCCAGTTCCCACTTTGCATTATAGAAAAGATTGATGTCACCCAAAAATACGCGTCCACTGAGATGGCCAAGGCTAGCCTCCCCAGCTGAGGGACAGAGATGGATTGCACTGAGTGTGTTACAAAAGAGTACCCAGATTGTCATCAGAAGACTCTCCCTCCCACACAGGGGACCTCGAGAGACCTCCCGGGAGTCTCTCTGCAGGTAGGTGCTCGTGCTGGACAGGGTCAGTAATTGCTGGGACAACACAATGCTTCGGTGCAAAACTCAGACACAAGATCCGAATCAGGCCTCCCAGAGACCAAAATCCTCTCCAGGAGGGAAGAGGTTAAGCTGACAGTCTCACCTCTTCTGTGATGCTCACCATCATTGGAGACACCAGAGTCCCACTCTAGTGGGAATTGAACTATGTGTCACAGTGATGTACTGAGTGAAAAAGGGACTGATCGTCCATCATGCTTGCTTGGTTTTTTTTGGCCAGTCAGTTGGACTGTGAGTTTTCTACACAGAACCACGGCCCAACAAAAAGCACTGTTTAACAAGGGGATCGACAGACAAAAACTTGTTCTCTGTCAGGAGACTTGACCTTGTGCTGAACCAAGGTTATTGGAGGGAGGCAGGGTCTGGTTACTCCTTAAATCAAAACAAATAATTATAAGGTGAAATTCATCCCTGTGGCAAAACAAACTTGAAGTTTCATTCTGTTTTTCACACATTTATGTACCTTGCTCCTTGCTACAGGAAATAAGCATGTTCCAGCAGTACTTCAAGTGACATGACTAGTAGTTGACATGCACGTAATCTGTTCTCTCCACAGGCAGAGCAGAGAGTCTTCTGGTGACAGGTAGCTTTGTTTTTATTTACAAAAACACATATCCAAGTACATGAGGAGGCAAAAACAAAGAAACTTGCCTGGCAGTTGGGGAGTGGAAGATGAGGTTCATAGTGGTCCTTCGTTTTGGGGGCAAAGGAGAAGAAATCAAACCACAGCCTCACAGCAGCCCCCACATAATCTGTTCTCTGTTCCCTTCCATTCTAGAGGGGTGTTGCTGGTGATCACAATCTTCTCCATCTGATGGGCCACCCGTTAGGTTTTCTCCTGAGAATATCCTTCAGAGGCCTTAGGGTAGAGACTATACTATATATAAGTTAATACTTCAGCATTGCTGGGGGAGAATTTCACCTGCAGACAATTTGATTCTCAAAATTCTTTCAGCATGACTTATATGGGTAAATAAAGCAGCTAGTTCCAACCACATTATTATTACATAAACTTCACTCACTGATTAGCTATTCTGTACAGAAAATTCATGCAACAATCCCGAACTAAGTGTACTTTGTTCATGCCACATTCTGCATTCTGTGCCTCTTAAAGAAAATGGCTTCAGATTAGTAAAAATTGCAATGACTGTTTCGTAATACACTCTACCAGTAACCCAACATATGCTTCACAAAAATCTCCCACAAGAAATAAGATAAATAGCACTATCCCACTGCTTCCTAAGGTAGAAGGCAAAAACAAATTACCCAGCTAACATAAAGTATACAGAATACATTCCCCCCAAATAAAAAGGATGCATTATAATCTGTAAATTTAAAGACCAATTAAGTTGTCTGCCTCTTTGAAAACGGATATGTTACCTTACTACTTTTGCGCTTGCAAATAGCATTTGTGAACATTAAAAAGCAGAGGCACTATAGGAAAGTTTTCATTTTTCAGGCTGTCACTACATGGACAAGCTTTTCAAGGTTAAAAACAGTCCACAGCCTAGTACAATTCCAGCCCTATCCCAACATCAATCACTACCTATTTGCAAACATTCACCTTATCCCAGTTCACGGTTCATCAGTTAACAAGAAAATATCTAATGAATATGCTGAACAGCATGACCAGAGATTCTGCTGTAACCAAACTAAAGGAGGACCCCTTACATAACCATCTCTAATCCACTGCCTCCTTACTGTATGACCTCAGCTGCAAGACTGTACCTTCTCCATGATGAAGTGTCTCTTACTAAACCCCATCTGCTCTGCTGACCTTTATGAATCCTGCCAATTTAGACAGAAAAATCCTTCTACTTGTTCCTTTTTCCTGGCTCAGCTATGAAGCTTTGTATTTCTTCAGTCAGGAGTTGTCACTCCTTCTACAACCAGAAAGCACCAAACACTCCTGCGTGCTCCCAAAAACAAATAATAATCCAATACAAAAAAAGAGAAAGCATTCATCACTGAAATTGTGGCTAAAGCTTCTGTCGACCAACTCCTTCTGTACTGCAGTAAGATTAGAGCAATCAAGAAGTTGCAGAAGCAGGAAAGCAGCCTCCTGGATCCAGTAAAGCTAGTGGGATATTGAAAATGAAATAATATAAGCATCCACTTAGAAAAATAAGTCAACAACAGACATACAAAAAACAACCAACAGCAAAAGTCCTCTCCCATATCCTGTAAGGTGTCGTGCTCTGGCAGATTTTGCCAGTTGTATTCAAGATGTCAGAAGAATGATGCACTTTGGGATTCCTGCTATGGCAAGGACTAATGGCAGGTTTCAAGGACACAAAAGAAATTAAAGGGAGCCTATTTCTTTAGATTGGAGGTGTCCCAGGACACTATGCTTGGTCAGAGCTTTCATTTCACAACATAAAATAAATTGCAACTGTCTTTTTCAGGTCATTCTATAAATCCTTCTCTTTTAGATATTTTATAGTTGCTAATCTACCTAGAGACCCAGATGGAAAGAAAGTAGGAGATCATGTAATTAAAGATCATATCATCATGCAGATGTACAGAAGTCAAATTAACTTTGAACAGGCCACTAGCTCTGTCACTGAACACACAACTTTTAGCATGGTTTCTGGGAGTTTCATCTCCTGATAGACTGAATAGATTACCATATCCTTGGGACAGAATGTCAGAAGGCAGGTCCAAAAGAACAGATCCCGTATTGTCTATAAATAGACATGTCAGTCAAACTCCTACTGCATGTGCAGTCAGTATCTGGGCATCTATTTGCAGGATCTGCGTTTACCTGCAGAGCAAGATTTAGCACTTCCAGACTCCTTAAATAATTACAAAAAACAAAGATATCTTCTCAGAAGAGGGAAGGGAAAAAAAAAAAAAAAGATTAACCCCTTACCCTCAACCCCTTCAATCTTTCACTTATTTCTAGATTTTCACAGAGAGTAGCAAAAAGTATTAAGATCTATGGTACCAGGTTACAGCTCCCATTCTGTATAAGACTAACACTGCACATCCTAAACTAGCACTGCAAATGCACATACTTATCAGAAAACAAAGCAGAAACAGGAATTTACATACTTGTATTCCTATGGTTTCATACTGATGATGGTTCACAGCTTCATCTAGTTTGCATGGCAGAAAAAGAAGTGGAGCAATACAGAAAGTGTACCTTTTAAAACAGATCCTCCTCCTCATTTATAGATTATCAAATTTTCACTGCTTACCCACTGTCTTCCCGCTTTGCATAATTAGCCTATTTCATTATACAAAGCAGTGCTTTTCTTATGAGAAATAGGAATCCAGGTGCTCTAAGTTATGATGATTTGCCCAGAAAATCCTATTTTTACATCCTCCTCAGGTGCATTCACTAAACTAAAAACAGTAATATTATTGATTGAAACAAAGTGACAAGGTGGGAAGAGGGGAGAAAAATATTAACTCAAAACCAAGGACATCACAAAATGAATAATGTTTAATCCGTCCTAATGCTACTAGGAAAATTAAGTTTAAGCTGCACACTTAATTAGTCTGCTAATGCTGTTTGATGGGCCTCCTCGTAATGCCAAGACCACTGGGATCTTCTATGTGTCCCCGAGAAACCTGAGATTTTTCATTATGTCTGCATCTATAGCAGAGATGTGTCTTAGTCATCCCTCCTCTTGGGCTTCAAGTCTATCACTGTTTACATGTAATTCATGTCCCTTTTGCTTATGCGTTCACAGGAAGATGGCGCATGCTGCTCACATGGCGTTTTCACATTGTTACTGTTGTGCACGGAAAAATCTCACCTACTGCACTGGGCTAGTCAAGTATTTTTAGACTCCAAAGGACTGAAAGTGTTTGTCAGGTCTAGCAGTGCCTACTAGCCAACCTACACATCGCTGTAGTCTTAAAAATAACCTTCTGGTAGAACGGCCTCCTAGCAAGACGTTAAACACAGCTCAGAGGGTTATCAGCCTTTATGTTAGGAACAGGAGAAAATCATCTTCCTAGAGCGTTGGCTTAAAAATGCTAAAGAGTAGGTAAACATAAGGACCTCAGTGTCGTTCTGTTTCATTGATTAGCTTAGAGAATTTGTTAGCGACTGGGTAAGGTCATGAAGTCCAGAGGCTCCCTAACACTCTCTTTGGTTAATGGATTTTGAGCAGCATCGCCGCACTTTCACCTTTCATTCCGAAAGCAGCTCTCCAGCACAAATTATTGAGGGTCAGATTTACGTCTAGTAACAGGATCCACTAACCAGCAGGTCAAATGCCATTCTTCTGGCATTTGAAAAAATGTTGGGGGGGGGGAGCAACCTTAAATGAACACACAGGATCAGTCTGATTCTTCCAGGTACTTTGAACATGAGCTCCAAGGATATTAATTAGTCGTATAAGGAAGGAATCAGGGATATTTGCCAGACCTGGATGCGGTACCATCTCCCTTTCAAATGCGAAACAGCAACTGCTAACAGGTTTATGTTCTATCTATGCAATATTGCTAAGGTTATACTTTGATTCAAATCTGATCTCCAAGAAAATGTTTTAACACAGTATAACAAAACCTGACAGCATATATTTCAAGCTGAGTCAAGGAAGGCAGTTAGGGATAACATAGGTATTGAGACAAGTTAGTCTGATTTCTCCTTCCTGATAATTACTTTCCTGACAATTGTGACTTTTCAATATGGATTTGAAGACAATTTTTTCCAGAATAGGGGTACATAATAATTGAAGAAAGATATCTGATATAAGAGGGCTCTTGCTTCCATTACCCAAAAACATACTCGCATATACATGCACAGAAATTATACGTTAATATAAATAAGTGTCTGTGACCAGGATCATCAATAGGGACAAGGGTTTTTTTTGATTTTTTTGTTTTTTGTTTTTTTAAACTGCTCTATATACTGGCAGCATTTTGATCTGTAATCTGTAACAAGTACTTGTTACTTCCACAGCACCTTTTACTCTTTGACACATCACAAACACTCTTTGCGTCCAGCAGTGGGAAATATTTCAGTATGTGTTCTTGATTTATATGTTTAATTAGAAACCTTTATGCTTTATACTCAAATACCTTGAGAACAGCGAGTTGTCTGAGCATAAATAGCAAAATTAGAATTCCAAACACATCTTCACTGCATCTTCATGCAGTCGCTCATGATTTCTTGTGCAAATCTCAAACTGAGTGTTGCAAGGCAGGCAACAAAGAATTGGCATTGCATCCACTCTTCTTGCCTTCCAGTTCATCTAGATGTGCCAGCATGTGCCAAATACTATGCACAAGAGAAATTTCTCTGAATGCAACTAGGGAAGTGTACAAGAACTGTACTATGGTAGGACCTTACCACAGCTCCTGTAGGCATTCACAGATGGCGCTGTCTTGAATACTCCAAATCTAAGGCACTAACATGCAAACAATACACTAATTTTAATGATGCCAAGTAACAAGCACTGGTCTTGAGCGCAAGTATTCAGCAAGTAAAACAACAGCAAGTAGCACGGTTAGAATGAAACAAAACTGAGATGGCAAAGTTATCTTTATCATGTAAGTAAAGAAACCAAAGCACAAAGTTTGAGCGCTCTTCATCAGCAATGGGAAAGCCAAGGATATAATTAAAGTTCTTGTGACTGTTCATCCATTCTCTTGCCCAATAGGCTATCATAGGGTCAATGGAAATAACAAGGCCCAACCAAATTTAAAGGCATAAAGGAGGAACAACATGATTCTGTGCTTAAAGTTCTGGAATTAGGGCTTGGAAGAGCAAAATGGAGATCCTAGCTCTGCCACCGACTTACTAAAAGGTACTGAATGGTTCATTTAGTCCTACCATATTTGAAGTCAGGAGATATAACACAAGATTAATTATACTTCCTTCCTTCTGCAAATGCAGAGTATCTCTTCTTCTTCAATGGATATTCTCCATGTACATATTCAGTTTGGCAAAAATCCTTTTCACTGAAAAAGATGTTTAAAATGTTCAGCCAGCCCCAAACTCTCATTATATGGTTTCATCAAAGTCTGAAAGGGTCTTCTCTGAGGTGTCTGGACAATACTGTAGCACAGATAATAAACCGAGTATAGTAAAAAATCTCATTCAGAGCATGAGTGGAATGGCTCATTACCTTAAGTCATGAAGCATTATTTCTAAATTCAATCCCCTCTTAGGGCTCAATAATGAGTCAGAGACGGAAGTGGCCAGAAATTCAAAAGAAAGTAAGTCCTTCAAATCATTTTGCACTCTGAGCAGCAAAATCAAGTGTTTACAGAAAAGGCTCAAGTCAGGCGCTGGAATAAGGACTACGGACTATGCTGTAAAACTCCTCGGAACTATTGCAACAGCCTTTCCACCTGCTTTATTTCACCAAGTATCTCAGCAAGTAATGCACCACAAACTAAGATGGGGTGCCACCCTGTGTAACAACAAACACTCTCAAAGGATTGGAGACTTTGGAAGACAGGCCTGCCACATGCGGAGGATGGCAAATGTAAAATTGCTTGGTAATCTTTCCATGCTTACCTTGTAATTCTTCCCCCTCTGATTATGGGGAGAAAGAAACTTAGCACAAAGACTTCCTGAGCAGATCTGGCTCTGCCTGCTGTCACGTACAGACACAAGGGCTTTTCCCAGAGCCTCTGCCTCTGGGCTCTCATAGAGAAGAGAGTCACTTTGCCTGTGAAAAAGAACAAAGGCCACTGACAGCAGCAGCACTTCAGCAGCAAAGAGCACTCAGGAAGAGGAAAATCCAGATCTGAACTCTCCTCAAAGAGCCAGGACTCCGAGTCCAGCATAATCCATGGTTTTACCAGATAACTTTGATAACCTGGCTAATTATTGGCTGAGTAACCCCTTGCTATCCCTAAAATCAATTACTCCTCCCTCTGTATTGATTAAAACAACCTGCAGCTATTTTCTCACGATCCTGGTTGTCAGCAGGCCTGTTAGATGCTCTTTCCGTGAGCAGACTATTTTGCTTTTGCAAGTGCATCTTCTAGAGGATCAGGCAGGAGGAAGTTTTCTTTTAGTTTTTTTCCTCTTCTCCCCTATGTTCTCCGCTCACTGAAGTCACTGTCTGGCACACCAAGTGAAGCCATCTTAACTTTGTACATTCAGCAAGTTAGTAATGTGGAAGTTATAATGTAGCATTTTCTCACTTTTAAAAAGTGCACTCTGGTTTGTTACAGCCTTTATTTGTAAATCAATAAATTAGTTACTGAGCAAATAAGCCCTGCTTCATAACAGTGACTGGAGGGTGCTCATGGAACTAAAAGCAGTCAGCATCTCTTTTCTCCTCTAAAGCATTTCCCTCATACAACCTCTGGGGGATTGTGCTTTGTTGTTCTCTTTATAAAGCTTTCATGGGTCAACAGAATTGGCATAAATAGCGTCTGGATCAGAAGCTTCATATCTAAATGATAATGGGCAGTTGTACCTTTACTGAGTGAATCAACTTCTATCCTAAGAGATGTACCAGAGATTCTGGCTTCCACAGTCTCCCCACTACCATTATTAAATGTTTGTATTATCACAGTGCCTAGGGCCCCCCTGCAATGGTTGAGGCCCCACCATGCCAGCCACTGTACAAGAATAACGGGAGCCACAAAGAGCCTGCAATCAAAATAGACAGGACAGACCCAGGCTGCAAGAAAAGGAGCATTTTTCTGCCCAGTTTTCTAAATAGGGAGCTTAAGGCAGAGAAAGATGCAGTGACAGGCTCTGACTCAGTCTTTCAACTCAATACCTCATGTTTCACTCTCAAGTCTCCGCTTCTAGACATTCCCACCTTCAGAGCCCAAACAGGTCTGAAGATTGAATACCGTCCTTTACACACAGCCCAGGTGCAGCACGTGCAACAGGAGCAGATGCTGCTGCTGTAACACACCTCAGGACCCAGGACTGCTGTGGAGGGAGCGCACCACTTTCAGCTACAAGGATCAGAAACAGGAAGTGCTCCTGCCCCCAAGTCTTCTGAAGTTTATTTTTATCCTGTACAGCCTCCAAGAAGATTATGGGAGAGGGAGAGGGGAAGGGGAGAGAGCAAGAGGGGGAGAGAAGGGGAGGGGGAGAGGGAGGGAGAGGAGGGGGGAGAAATGGATATGACTTGCTGAAGGCTAACCCAGAAAACCACTGGCAGACCCAGGAATAAGGTCCTTCCCAGTCTCTACTATATCACTCTGACCCCTGAAAACGCATGGGCTTTCTCTAAGTGAAGGCTCTGTAAGAAAAAGGCAATCCTACCTACAGCTCTGATTTTAGAGAGGGTTTTGAAAGAGAAATAAAAGCAAGTTTGAAGCATAACACTGCCACCACAGTCCATCCTTAAATCACCCTTAAATCACTTTCAGTCATCACAAGCTCACAGAACTGTCCTTTCCAAATGGTAGATATCGGAGAGCTGAAGCGGAGGCACATGTTGATGCAAACAAAAGGCAAAGAAGTAGGCGTGTCTGGATTGCCTTAATCGTGTGGGTTTATGTCAAATGCCGAATCATACGTTAATGCTCTTGCATATTTAATTTCCCTTGTTCTTTTCAAGCATGAGCAAATGTGGCTGCTTGCAGTGCCAACACGTGCCAAATTAAAACAATATACACAGTCAAAATGTGATATCAAACCGTTTCTAGAGCATAGCCCTGCGTATACAAGACGCGCCAGCAAGCACGTTCCTCTCAGTGCAGTCCCTTCCATTGGAATGTTACGAATTATTCTGACACGATAGTCCTACAACACAAAGTCCATTGAAATCATTGGTACAGTCTAAACTTCCTATCCATTGCAATGGGACTTTGTCTAGTAAAAATAATCAGACCTGAAGGGAACTTTCCAGAGACTTGCCAACACCAGTGCACAAAAAGCTTACCAATTTTAGCTCAGAAGTTCACTAGCGTTCTCCCGATAGGATCACTCTTCATCACAAAAACTGAATGTACCACTGATTTTGTGTGTGCCATGAAGACCAAGGCCTAACAAAAAGCATTAAAATCAGTGCCAGTGAGGAGGACATTCAGACTTCCAAAAAACTAAGAGATGTCAGAGCAGCTGGAAGTAGTCAAGTATGATCTTCCAGCTGAATGCAACTATGCTGGCAGACAAGAAGACAAGGCAGGAAGAAAGTAGGGCTTGCTTCTGCACGCCAGCCTATTGACTACCCTCTTAAGGGCTTCCCCAAGCCAAAAAAAATAGGAGAAAAGACAGGAGGGAGACATCAAGAGCACCACATGAGAGAAACCAGCCTCAAGCAACGTCTCTGCATTAACCATAGTCCAACAAACAAATGAAATACAGCAGGTTTTGCTGCAGCAAGACATACAGCTGGTGTCCTTGACATATCTAATGATGGGACCAGATTATTCAGCTATGCTCTGCATGGAGAAATAGGGAGAGGGACACATGAGGAGAATGGTAATGCTTGGCCAGTGGATCCATACAGCAAATGCACTTAATTAGGTCAGGAAGGTACTGCCCCTAGAGACAGGAAAGACAATTTTGGTTTTGCATGTATGTTAATACAGCGGACTGGCCGGGAGGCCAACTGGATAAGGAAGAGAGAAGGTCAGTCATGGGAATGAAGAATCAGTTTTAAAAAAGGATACCAAAGGGGCTCAGCTTGTTTAGACTGGAAAAGCAATGGTGAAAAGGGTAAGAGTGCTCTCTACAAATATATCCTGTGGATAAACACCAGAAGACAAAAGAACCATTTGAGCTAATGGCCAATACTAGCATAAGAACAAATGGATATAAATTGGCCATGAATACATTTAGGTTGGAAATTAAAAGAGGGTTCCTAACCACTAGAGCAATTATGGTCTGAAACAGCCTGCCAATAGGACTAGCAGAGAAAAATAAGTCCAACTGCTTTTAAGCTAGGACTTAACACGTTTACGAGGAGAGCATAGACTGTGGTGCCTTTAACAGCCTGGTACCTGAGAACACAGTAATGTCATGGACCATAGTACTTCCCAAGGCAGAGCACATTGGTCTATAGCTATTCATGGCGATAACAGTCTTCCACATCCACCCTGGCCACAGGCCTTGAGCTTACTCTTTTACCCTGTAGACAAAGGTCCCTTCCGTAGAGGACTGCTACTAAAGCCGTGGCCTTGATCCAGAAAGGCGTTTAAGGTACCAGAATCCCACTAACTGCAGTAAGAACTATGCACCCTGAAAGCTTTTGCAAGTCTGGCACTCATACAACAGAAGGGGAATTTCACCCACAATCCTTATCCATGTGTTTCATTTAATGCAGTAGCATTACAAATCCAGCCATTATCACCCATCAAGGCCTCTGAGCTTCTCATTGGAGTATGTGAAACTGCCCAAGGCCAGCGAGAGCCTGGACCAACATTCTACGTAGCACAGTGTACTGCCTATCTGTCAGCTCCAAATTTCTAACATCAGAAAAGCAAGCGTTATAGATAGGTATCTCCATAATGTTATATTACCTCATTGGAAACTCAGGGAAACTCTTATCTCCCTGAGGTCAATGGTAGCTTTGCCACTGATTGCAGCAAGATCAGGATTGAATTTGGCTGTCTCCTGCTGGGTTGTACAACCCAGAAATAGAGAAGTGACAGGTGGTAATTTGATTAAACACACTGGTATGAGCTGAACAGAAGCCAGCATAACCAGAACAGAATTAACAGGAGGGAGCAGCTGGTGGCTACTGATCCTGTTCGAAGAATATTCTGTCAAGTCAAAGATCATCCCGGGACCAGGAAAGATGATTAGTTCTCCTCAGGCAAACGTACCCAGAATTAGGCAATATGCTGCGAATCCTCTAGTATCCAGCCACAAGGCAAGAAACTGTGTGCAAGAATTACTGGGAAAAGCTCACACAAGAGGTCAGAACATAAAGATCATATGATTCTAACTGTCCTTTCCATTCCGTGAAACATTCGCTCTTTTTTTTTTTTTTTAAAGTTTCTTTGCATTTAAAATGGCTTTAAAGCTATATAGATAACATATTTCCTAATTAAAAGCCATTTAATGTCTCCTCTCCAGTGATATGCAGAACAATTACCACAGCAAAGGCATCTATAGATTTCTTTTTCTTATCATCAGTGGTTGAATGGATTCATATTGTTTACTCAGAATTTAAAATGTTGTTTTTCAGCATACTATGGGAGATCACAGATTGCAGGTTAACCTGTCTTGTTTAAAATAAATTGAAAGTCTGAATCTCACCCAATCAATCCCTAATTAGTTAAGGGAGACAGATGGGTCAACCCAGCCATTCTTGCCAAGGCAGCGGAGGGATATCATTAACTGTGAGAGGCTGGGAGAAGAAAACTACATATGCACGAAGCATATCATAATCCAACATCATGGAGGGAAAAACACGGAGAAGAGGCCATCTAGTCAGACACTCTATTGGTCTTTCTACCCAAAAGGAACAAAAGCCAAAAAAAATACCAGCAAGGTTTGGACAGAGACCTCTAGGAAGCCAGAAGCCTACACTTCAGTTATCAGATACACTTAGAGTGACTTTTCACAAGTTTACTCTTGACAGTGAAGCCAGAGTGTCACCATCCAATGTCACCACCTCCACCTCTGGCTGCTCCCCCCTACATATGAGGAGAGGCTGAGAGAGCCAGCACTGTTTATACTGGAGAAGAGAAGGCTCAGAAGGATCTTATCAATGTGTATAAATATCTGGCAGGGGAAGTAAAGAAGATAATACCAGACTATTCCCCGTGGTGCCCAGTGAAAGGACTAAGAGGCAATGGGCATAAACCGAAATACAGAAATTACATTTAAGCATAAGAAAACTTTTTTACTGTGAGGGTGGTCAAACACTGGAACAGGTTGCCCAAAGAGGCTTTGGAGTCTCCATGCTTAGAAATGGTCAAAACCTGAATGGACACAGTCCTGAGTAACCTGCTTTATTTGACTCTGCTTTGAGCAGGGGGCTTGGGCTAGACGCCCCATCCAACCACAGCTATTCTGTAATTCTCCTCCAGAGACCACTGCCCTTCAGCTGTACAGTAGAGTTGTTGAGGGTTGATTTTGGCTCATACCACTTCTACTGCATTTGTCCATTTTCCACTCTTATCACAAAAAAAATAATTCCCTTGACACAGCTGAGAGGGTCTGTAAAATACATGTGACTAAGGCAGGAGACAGGAACAGGCAGCCCGCAATGAACCTGGATACATGAGGACAACCTCTTAACCCAGTTTTGTCAGACAGGAGAAGGTCTCATGGGAAGAATACCCTTAGTGCTACATCTTCCAAGATGCTAAGGTGACATAATCACTTCATTGCAACGTCAAAAGCACACAAGCAAGTTTGATGATCCATTCCTATTTGATTTTTGTAAGGAAACAACAAGATCTTCATACCTCAATTATTAGGGCACTTTTGAGAATCTCATTAGGCAATTATCAGCTTCCATGAGCACTTAGAAGTCTTGGACGAATCTGGTCCTTCATCTCTCTCTACTTCAGTTGCTTCCCTGTAAAATGGGTACAGCATTGTCTGCTGCAGGAGAATTGTTATGAAAACTTTTGGAGAAGAGCCTTTGCTATATGCACTAACCAGAAAGGACTGGACATTAAGGGATGGCTAAACACAAATAGTATTTTGCTCCCTCCTTCCTTCTGAGCAAAAGGATATCTGACTGACTTCAGTGGCTGATGACTCAGGAGAAGCTCTTTCATGAAGGCAGAAGGAAATTGCCTGTGTTTCTTATTAAAGAAAACCCATGAGACCTGAATAATTAATAACCTACCAGTGAAAAATAGGCTCTAATTACCAAAGCAATCCTGAAAAAAATGTTAATTGCTTGGCCTATGTTCCTCCCTCAATGAGATGGCTATATTGACAAATCTCATATAGCAAGAGAAATCTGATGGCCATGAGATACACTTGTTACAAATCGATCTATGGCAATTATGAAGTTTCCTTGCATTTCTAAAATTGCTTTAGGCTTTAATCTATCTTGTAGGACAATATTATATGGTTATATTAAGGTGAAGTTTTTCCAGCGTTTTGCTTCAGCTGAAAACGATCCATGTTTCGCAAGAGACAAAATGAAATAAATATGATAGAAACTTTTAAATGGTAATAACAAAGCAAGTCATTACCAAGCATTGGCAAAAGCGTTCAGTTAAATTGCACTCATGGTTAAAATTAATTTTCTGAAGCAAATTCTGAAAGAGGTAGAAGCCAACAATCAATAATCTCTTAATGAGGTGCAAGAAAAACATGTGTAGACATGACAGGTTTTGATGGCTAATGAGCTTCAGAGGAAGAACATTGTTCAGAGGAAAACTCTGAAAGGCACAGAAAATTGATTAATTGCCAGCCCAAGATATTGCAGCAAAGCATTTGGAAATTCAGCAGGCCTCAAACCTCATATCATTTACACCTCTTTTGTGATGTGTTAACTTTAGGAAAGATTATAGCTGAAGGGTGTTCTTCCCCCCACCCCAGCCCAGTTGCTAACTCAAAATCAATCTGCTTGCTGTGATTTATTGCCTCAGAAACAAAGTTACCTGATAAAACTTTCCTATACTGTTTACTGGAATGAATAACTAAATGGAAAAGACAGACCACAGGGGGTCCTGTTTCTCTTTTGTGTTAATAGCTGCTTTGCTGCATGTAAGACATATCTAGGCTAACAGACATTTTGGTCTTCTGTCACTTACACTCACAAGTTTCAGCAATACAACATAAAAGAGTTTTCATTTACCAAAAATGATCAAAAGATCATGACCTATTTTCCTTCAGTTAAATACCTTATTTTAAAATGCAGAACTAACCTCAGTTCTATTTCCTACCAGCAGCAAAGACACAAAGCTTATGTAATCTGGAACACAGAATCCAAGCCCAGGAAACCCAATGCTTTCTTTGATCGTTGCGAGTAAGCCTGGCCTTCAGGAATCGCAGCTGCTTGAGACCAGTAGGGAAGTCTGGAGCAAGGAGGATCTACACTTGGTAGAAGAGGATCAGGTTAAGAAACATTTAAACAAATTGTACATACACAATTCCATAGGGCCCGATGGGATGCACCCACAAGCGCTGAGGGAGTTGGCTGATGTCACTGTGAGGCAACTCTTCATAATCATGGCCATCTGAGGGAGGTTCCTGGGGTCCTGAAAAAAGCAAATGCCACTTCTATCTTTAAGAAGGGCAAGGGGGAGGATGCAGGGAACTACAGGCCCATCAGCCTCACCTTGATCCCTGGGAAGCTGATGGAGCAAATCTTCCTGGAGACCATTTCCAAACATATGAAGGATAAGAAGGTTATTGGGAGTAGTTCAGCATGGATTTATGAAGGGGAGATTATTCTTGATCAACTGGTAGCCTTCTACAACAAAAAGATTGGCTTGGTGGATGAGGGGAGAGCAGTGGATGTTGTTTATTTCAACTTTAGTAAGACTTTTGACATTGTCTTCCATAACATCCTCATAGACAAAATGATGAAGTAAAGACTACATAAACAGACCATGAGGTGGATTGAAAACTAGCTGAACTTCCAGACTCAAAGGGTTGTAAGCAGTGGCATGAAGTCCAGCTGGAGGCCAATCGGTGGTATACCCTCAGAGATCGATACTTGGGCCAATACTGTTTAACATCTTCATTAATGATCTGGAGTATGGGACAAAGTGCATCCTCAAAAAGTGTGCAGATGACACAAAATTGGGTTGATACATCAGATGGTAGAGCTGCCATTCAGAGGGACCTCAAAAAACTGGAGAAATGGGCTAACAGAAATCTTATGAAGTGCAAAGTCCTGCACCTGAGGAGGATTAACCCGATGCACCACTCCAAGCTGAGGATCAACCACAGCTAGAAAGCAGCTTTGCAGAAAAGGACCTGGGAGTCCTGGTAAACAAGATGACCATGAACCAGCAATGCACCTTTGCAGCAAAGAAGACCAACAGCATCCTGGGCTGCACTAGGAAGATCATTGCCAGCAGAACAAGAGAGATGATCCTCCCCTGGTACTCAGCACATCTGGAGTGCTGTATCCAGTTCTTGGCTCCCCCGTGCAAGAGAGACAGGGACATACTGGAGCAAGTCCAGTGAAGGGCCACAAAGGGATTGGATCATTTGTAATACAAGGAGAGCTCGAGAGAACTGGGACTGTTTAGCTTGGAGAAGAGAAGGCTCAGAAGGATCTTATCAACATTTATAATTATCTGCTCGGGCACCAAAGAAGATAGAACCAGACTATTCTCACTGGTGCCCAATGAAAGGACATGAGGCAAGAGGCACAAGTTGAAATACAGGAAATTCCATTTAAACATAAGAATTTTTTATTTTTTTTTTTTTACAATGAGGATGATCAAATACTGGAATAGGTTGCTCAGAGAGACTCTGGAGTTTCCATCCTTGGAGACGGTCAAAACCCAACTGGATATAGTTCTGAGCTACCTCCTTTAGCTGACAGCTTCAAGCAGGGGGCTTGGGTTACACAATCTCCAGAGGTCCCTTCCAACTGCAACTATTTTGTGATTCTGTGAAACAGACCCACTCAGACGGGTGCAACTGAAAATTAAACCGAATATGGGATTCTCAATAATGATACAGATACTGTATCATTATAGAGAGGACCATAGATGGAACTTCACAGCAGTATTGGAAGGGACTGGGCAAAGCCACTTTCTTCCCTTCTCACTATTATAGCCTCAAATTTTCATTATTACAAGTTTGTGAAACCGGTCATTATATCACCTGAGTCAAGGTCGCGCACTTGCTCTTCTGCCCTCTACCATTACCCCTGCAAATGACTTCTACCTTCAGCGGTGGTAAAGACTATGTTCCATGTCCCTCCTTCCATTTTAACATAGCCTGCGTTAGAGTTTTGCTGGCATTAGATACTCATAAGGTGCTATCTAATTGTATGCTCAAAATTTTACACAGTCACAAAGTCTGCTTAAGGTTTTGCTCAGTAGCTTCTTTCTTGTTGATTAACAGTAAGTAGTTGGAGGTACAGGCAATCACTCCTGTTCTTGTTCTTCAACAGAGATTTCACGGAACGAAAAAGAAGTATTGATGGGCAGTGGATGACTCAGGAATGAGTTCAGAAGGTAGAGGACTACCACAAACTAGACATCAACTGGAATCCAGAAGAGGACCCTCAGCAGGGCAGCATCCACTACTGCCTTAAGGGGAGTGTTAAATTAGCAGGTAGCACCCAGCAGATTTCTTTCCAGCTGTGAGAGAGGAAACAGGTCCTATAATCCAGACAATCTTCCTGTCCAGCTTTGTTTTCCTAACCTGACGTATGGCCATCTTAGCCAGTACCAGGAGGAAAGGAAATGGCCTGTTTGTTTTCCCACATGCCACAGTGTATTATATTTCTGCACAGAATGCACAGAATCTACAATCAATAAACATACCTCATTAAGGATCAAAATATCTCAAGGCTCCATCAATTATATGGGCAAAATAAGGAGATAAGAATGTAGAAGAAAAAGAAAGAACACACAAATGCCTAAAAATTAATTCAGAACACCTACCACCTTCATCATGAGCCCAAAGAGTTAGCCGTAATTACTTGCTAACCCCTTCTCTGAATGTTGGCTGGATTTGGAGATTAGAAGGGATCTCATGATCTTAGATGACCTTAGTCTTGCTCTGAACTCCTCTTCTGATAGGTGGTCAGCACCTTGAGGTTTTAATGAGGGCTCGCGTTGCTGTTTCCACAAACTGGTCCTCTTGTACAAAAGGGACACCACAAGATAAGCTTTGTCCTTACCAATACCATAAGTCACAAGGAACAGTCAAGGAGAAAAAGAAATCATACTGTTTTCATGGTTTCTCAAATGTTGATCACTCTTCTACTGTTGCTATACGACTAACAACAACTTTCAAGTAGGTTAAACTGAACTGAGACTGTCATTTCCTCCTGGAGACATAAAGCAGTAACCAGCACATCTAGAACTTGGTCCAGATGTAAAATTGCACTTAAGGAGCACAGACAAAAGCATAAAAGTCCCATCTCCACCGATAAATGTGACACAAAAATCACTTCCCTTCACTCCCTGTACTCTTTTTTTTCTTTATTTTCTACCTAGGACGACAGTTATCTTTTCAGGGTAGGGATTCTCTCTCACTAGTAGCACGATTAGCAGTCCCATGCTTTTTTTGAAGCATCTAGATGTTATTTGTATGCAAAAAAATTGGTTAGGTGTGAGGCTGCCAGGGCTTGAACATGAGTGCGACTTTGGGCTCCTCATTTTTAAATGTAGATCCAAAAAACCCCAGAAAGCTGCAACCTAACCCTTGGGCACCTCAAGTCCAGAGCTGCCTATATTTGCCCAACAGAGTTAGCTTAAATACCCATTTCCGGGCATTCTTAGAACTGTCCAAGACATGATAATGCTGAGCAGGTTGACACCAGCTCATTTGCCCTACTGGAATTCACAAACTAGATGTTTCCCTTCCTACCTTATACCTGTAGAGCCCGACAGCCTTGCAGCTGTGTTTCTTAGCTCGAGAGACAAACTGCTGGCAGCCCATAACGCCTCAGGAGAGGACATGAAAACCTCACTAAACAAAACCAGACAGTCCCACACACGTGAGCAGGGACACAAGCAAAATGGGGGCACAGGACAACAGCCAGTGAACATTAACGAACGTAGTCTAATTTTTAAGCAGTAGCAAATGAAAGCCAGTCTGGCAACAGCACATTAAATGACTTGTGATTTTTTTTTAATAGTATAAAAGAATCTTTCAATCAAGAAAACTTTCAGGAAGCAAAAAAGCAAAGAATAGGCCTGCATCAGATCTTGGGCAAAACACAGAAGGCCCACACCCACCAGTTTTCACTTCTAGCCTAGCAATAAGTGTGTTTGGCTGGAATGTGGGAAGAAAGGAATCAAATTCTCCCTTTTCCTAGTGGCTAGGCTTCTTCCAGAGTCTCTTTTCAAAGCTGTTCCATGCCAGATATGGAAATATAGAAACACAGCTTGCCACTCACATTTCCTTCATCTAAATGTGCGGACATGCAGCAAGGCCATCTATCCATGTGGTCAGACCACAAGAAAGAATAAAGTCTCTTTTGACCCAATTGGAAGCAGGGAAACCTCATATACTCCTACTTGTCCTCAAGTAGGACTATGAAAGGAGAGAGGGAGCAAAGCTGAAACTTAGCCAAAGCCGGGAGCTCCTGCCTGTTACAAAGAAAAGATACTGCTACTCCGTTTATCTGCCAGTCTTGCCTACAAAAAAAGGTTATACTCTGAGAGTGCCCCAGCCATAAGTCTCCAGAATGGCTTTCTGTGACAGTGCCAATTTAATTATTCCCACGGAAAATGGAATAGCCCTAAAATGGAATAGAGCCAAGTCTCCCATCTGAGAAGACTCTCCAGTCTAGTGGTTCAGGTGGGAAATACGGATTGCCCTTCCGCCAGATAGAGGGATAATTTGAACTATATCTTAGCCTCAGACCCTAAGATAGCGTCCAAACAGGGAACGGGAGCAGGGGAAAGGGGAAAAAAAAGAAGATAATGGCACATCTTCTAATGACTACTTCATGAGAATGTTAGCTGACCCATCCCAAAGTCCAGGAGAGAGTTCGTAACAGCGAGCTCCAGCTAGAGGGATGCCAGTAAAATTTAGGTAGCACAGCACTGTGTGCTTCTGTTCATCAAACCTTCAGAGTTTGATTCAAGGCTTACCAAGTCCATATAAGGAGTTCACACTGATTTCAGTGAGCTAATTAAGACTTGAGTACCCATAAGCTTTAATGTGACCTAATCCCCATTAGAACTGTAATCGTACAGATTGATTTATCACTTGATATTGAAATTGCTTAGACTCCCAGCAATCAAACTCCTTCTGAAAGGTTTTTTTTAATAGAAAATGTTGTTTTATTAAAAATGGAGCTTTCTACAGGAACATGCAAGTCCACTGAAAACTTGAGGAAAATAATTTTAATGGCATCTTGACCGTCAAAATGTTTGTCAGATGAAATTTTAACTTTTTTTCCTCCCCTCTGCTTGAAAAAGCACTGTGAGGTTAAAATAGAAATAAAATTAGTCTGATGTACCCAGGGGGGACATTATTTGAATTCACGGAATTTTGATTTTTTTTTCCCTCCAAAAAGTTACAGCATATTCTCAGAAACAGGAAGTCTGGCCCCCAAGGGCTCTGTCCCAAGAGCTAGTGTATCCCACTGTTGTACCCATGTTTCATGTTCTCTGCCCTGCCTGGCCCTCAGAAGAGCAGAGTCTGCTCAAGTTGCCAAAAAGAAGCTTTTGCCAGAAGTCCCACCTCCTCAAAAGTTGTTCCATAAGCGGTGGAACTGCTGAAACCTGTTTTCCTGTGATTTTATATCTTGTAGCCAGAGTCTCCTGTGTCTAACAAGGTGCTAGACAAGGTGCTTCCTTCTCAAGGTTTTCCTGTAGCTGGAGCATAATTATAGTCTCTGCCCTTATGGATTCTTTCGTGTCTAATAAGGCAAGGAGTCACACTGCAGCATTTCCTTTAAGAGGCGATTCAGTGGGGCCTTCCTCCCTGTCTCCCCCTCCCCATCTACTGTCAGGAAACCTGCTAGGATACAAACTACCACCCCTCTGTCAAATGTAGTTGGATCAGATCAGTAGATTCAGAAGTCATAAGGACAGTGTGCAGGCAGATGCTTGTATATATACACACACACAAGCATACCCCCGTGTGCTCACAAGCCTGGTTTCCTAAGGAAACCAGACTAAAAATAACTCTGTTTGGGTTATGAACAGCTACAGTTGCAATATGAAAGAGTGCCTCTGCTCCCTGTCAGTATGCATTAGAGTACTTTTTAATTACACATTTCCACGGCCTCTCTCAAAAGAAGGTATTATTTTTTCCTATGATCTTTTCCTAGCTTCTTGATATTTTTACCACGGTGTACTCGTACTGTTTTCCTTGTCAGAACGGCCCCGAGAAGACTACCTGTATAGGCTTAGACATTCTGTGTGAAACTCCTTCTCAGGAAGTATTTTATGAGACATGAATTTTAATAATTGTTAGAACAGTACATTTTGTTTTCAACCTGCAGCACAGCCCACTTTAGATGCAACTCAGGCAGACAGCAACCAAAGGTAATTTAGCTGTTAACTGACATGGTCTATATATGCCAGCAAAAATGAACCATCGCTCAAACAGGCTATACTTAGCTTGTAGCATAAAGAGTTTAACAGAGGTCTTCTTCCCTGTCACAGAAACTATTTCTCTAAATTCAATCTGGTGTATCCAGAGTAACACACGCTAAAGGCTTCTGCACAAGTATTATCTCAGGTCTTCAAAGGAGGTTTATATAGTAATATAAACCTGCTATATGGTTCTGCTCTATGTGCTTGTGTTTAAAGTCATATTCAAAGGTTTGCATAAGTTCTTTCTCCACTGTCTGCTCTTATGTATCTAACTGTCCCCCACGCCTTTCTCTACAGCATTGTCTTGTCTCTGCTTCTTTGAGGGCATGTGAATGTCACAAGTGTCTTTTTTTATTTTTTATTTTTGGTCTTTCCTTGCAATAACAGTGCCTCACCTTCACTGAGTCTCCAGGAATCCATTATAAGCTACTTATTTTCAATACCTTCTATAACACAGAACTTTTGCTCCTAAGGCAGACATCTGGAAAAATAATAATCCTGCATAATACCTCTAAATCCCTCCTGATCAGTGGTATATTCCCAAATCATTTTCTTGATTCAGCCAAATTTCCATTCAGAGTCACAAAACTTGTGGGGAGAAAGTTGAGCTGTCCAGGTGGCACAGACAATATTTCATATCATTCCAGCAGCTCAGGCGCTCCTGCCTGTCTTTACAGTCTCACTGTGGTCTTTGACACAGAGAGAGTTCAGGGGAGGGACACAGACAGGAACAGAAGGAAGAATTGCAGTGTTTGCAGAGCATCAGGTCTGCTCACAGCAGACCAGAGCCCAAAATATGTAGTGTTTCACCAGGAAAGGATCAAATACAGAGCACCAAGAAAGAAAATGGTGCAGTTAACACCAAAGCGCACTGTTTTTGTTTGTATTTGCCAGAGCTTTCAACTGTTTATCAGAATGGCAACAGATGGCACAAGGCAAACGCATGCACTTTTTCACAGTTTCCTACAAAACGAACAGATGTCTTCATTACATGCTACATGACCGCGTTTAACAAAACGTGACAAGAAGCAGAGGTAGAGAAAAATGGCATATCCCTTTCCTAACCTGAATTGCCTCTTGGCACAGATCTTAGTTGTGCCTGAGCGTGGGACTGAATGAGCAAGAGGAGGGAAGTGAGAGCATTTTTCATCTGTATCTACTCCACAGTATCCACTAAGTAGTATGGAAAACAGGAGCAGAGACTTTGAGGTGGTTTCATCTTTATGAAACATGGCACCTCCCTTGACTAGCCAAGATGGAGACAGGAGATGTTTTCATCATCTTGACTTCTTAGGAGTGTTTTCAGGGAACAACCATATGCACTTGGGACCTCGTCAGGAAGAGTCCACATATTCCTAGAAAAGCTACTTCTAGACAAGCATCAGCCATATTTTGGCTCTGCTGAAGAGAAAGGTTTTAGCCACAGTCCACCACTGCTGTAGCCACAGGTTGCCCTTGTGTTAGCCAGGCTCTGCCAGAGCCTGAACAAGAAGAGAGTAGCAAGGCGATTCAGCAAATCTGAATGGCCCAAGATGCTAGAGGTTTCACTAGTAATGCAAGTCAGCACAGCCCTGCCAACAAATATATCTCTTCTGAAACCAAGCCCATGACGGGTTAAATATTACCTTTCTCCACACATGAGAGAAGCTCAACAATTCAAGGAAACCCTAGGATTTCCACAGGAAGCAGGATGAGAGCATAGAGGCCTGCTCCATATCACAAAGCTGGGTTTCTCAATCTTCACTTTTGCTAATAACAAAGAACTATTCTAGAAATCAGCAAATCATTCCTTTTATTTTCATATGACTAAAGGAGAAGTGGAGGGAAGTATACAGGTTTGGTGTGAAATGGCGACTTTACCTCCACTCACTCAGGTATTTTGTAACTAGCCAATATTCTTAGCACAGAACAGACAAGAGAAACCTTAGAGCATGAACATTTCACAGCATGGCAACGGGCATTTTAATTGCAAATCAGATTCATTCATTTTGGTTCTGCTGAAAGGAATAGAGCTATTCATTTTAGCAAATTCTCCCAGTTAGACCACAGAAAAACCTTGTTTACCCGCCTGCACTCATGGACCATGACAACAGGGAGGGAGGTAGAAAGGGTCGTATCAAAACACAGCCTTGGACATATTTCTTCCAGCTGGAGCTTGGAATTACTTCAGTACAGAACCATACTCCAGCCTCTCAAAGAAAACTTCAGACTCTTCATAATAAAGCCAGAATCTGTCTCCAAGTCAGGCTGGCACAGCACAGTAGAACAAGCCCATGGCAAACAAGACAGAACAGACTTTTCAGACTGTTATCTTTTGTCCACAATGTACATGGTCATGAAGAGAGAGAGACTTAATGTTGTCGCTCTTCCCAGCACTTCTCCAAATAGGCCAACATGGAGAAAGCTTTTATGCAATAATGTAATAGAATTGATAGCCTGGGTGTTTCTCAGGCATCAACTGTTCTGCAGTGAAACAAAGTCTCTTCCCAACAGCATCAGTCTCTCATATTCCTACTGTGTAGACCTTAGAACTAGCTGTTTCTCTCCACTTTAAGGGATATACAACCTCTAAGAGGATCTTTAGATGATCAAGAGTTGAGAGCATATACAACCTAGGTAGATCTCCTCCTTGGGGGGTCATTATCAGTCAGCCCTGGCTACAGAGCCCCACACTCTTATCCAGCTGGTGCCAGCTCACTTGAAAGGTGCCAAACTATCTGCAGATCTACCCAAACAAATACATGCTGTCCCCTCTGCTGGCCTGCAGCACAGTGTAGTGGGCTGCATAAAGTCATGTTCCAACACAAAGCAGAGGAGAAGGGCTCTACAGACACAGAATCATAGAATTGTTGGGGTTGGAAGGGATTTCTGGAGATTATCTGGTCCAACACCCCAGCTCAAGCAGGGTCATCTAGAGGAGGTTGCCCAGGACCATGTCCAGTTGGGCTTTGACTGTTTTCAAGGATGGAGACTCCGCAACCTCTCTGGGCAACCAGTTCCCGGTAACGCAGACAGCTTTTGTTGCTAGTGAAGTTCTCCCAAGTAAAATGAGATACCTAAAAACAACATAACACCAAGAGAAGGAGCCCATGCAAGTCGTTTGGCTTTCAGATCACTTGGACATAACCTAAAAACACTCAGTTCTTAGCTGGTTAGGAAGAGGTCAACCAGATTTCTACTTTGGAATACCACTTCCTGGGCTTGATCCAGAACTGATGTAAGGCCATAGGAGCTTTCCTATAGAATTTTTTTCCCCATAGATTTCAGCAGGCACAGAATCAGGCCCTCTGGTAGCACCAGAAACAGCAGAAAGAACATAACATCTCCACAGGATGCCTGCAGTCCACTGAGGAAAGAAGAAACGTCAGGATGCAGCAGAGCAGGAGTTCCCCCAAGCAGCAAGAAAGAAAACGTTTGTTGCTCTTTTAGGGAGGAGCACTTTCCCCATTCTTTTAAGCGTTTTATGACTTTAACGACTGGCTTCCCTCATTGTCTTAGCAGCTTGGGGAATTTTCTCCTCCCTTCCCCTCATCTCCACCTCCCCTGTTCGCTTTGAAGATTTCATCTGCAGCTGTTCACAGTAGTATTGTCCATCTGGAAAACAGCACCTGCTAAACCCAGTTTCTTGCAAAGCTACTGTTCAGAGCAAACTGCTTCTGAAAAGCCTTATGTTCCTCACTAGCTCTCTAGGCCTCTTTCCAGTGGCAACTGATGGCCCCTCCAGTGATAAGAGATCACATAGGGCCTCATTAGCAGAGCAAGGCATTCCACAGCAGGGACTCTTTGAATCAGCTGCTGTGATGTTCTTAGTATTTATATCCTGAAAGAAGATTAAAAATACAGGCAATGGTGACCCAGAGCACTTTCTGTGAGTGATTCTAATATCCAAAGCAATATTCACACCTAGTCCACAAAAAGGCAGAAGCCTAAGTCTGCCCCATGATCAAACACGTCTCTGTGTGTTTGTGAACACATTCCACAAATGTGTTTTTGTGAGCACATTTAAGGCAACCCTAAAACTATTCTTAATGCACACACCACTGCATGGGTTGATAAAAGAGCAATTATTTCCACTACATAGAAAGACTAAAAGCTAAATATAACAAAGGCCTTCGATGTTTAATTGAGAGCAAATTCTCTGTGAATCTAAAACTGTAATTCAAACTCTTTTCCCACTTAGCCCAGAAGTCACTAGATACCTCCTTGTTTGAGTCAAGGGTTTCACTGGAGCGTCTTTCTTGGTGTCAGCTTCTTAAAATGGGGCCAAAGGTAGATACAGTCTTTGCAATTCACGTGTTTTTCAAATAAAAGCCTACTGATTAAAATATTAACTTTGGAAGAAGGCATCTAGATTTGAGATTCTCTACAGCCTCAGAAAGTACACTTTCAAACCCTCCCTTTACCACAGCACAGTCTCCCTTTCACCAGGCTAGTATCTTATCCTGGTGGAGCCATCCACATCTTGCCTATTTTGCCAATACTCACAAGAATAAGCAGAATATTCACAAGAATAAGAAAATGAACACACAGGCTATCAAAGATAAAGCCTTCCCTGACATCATTCACTCTATCTGCAAAGAGACCCTTTGATGCTCAGATTATACCTCTGTAACAATTGGAGCTGGTTTTACTGTTGTTTTAAAGAAATTCATTTGTAAAACTCCATGTACACTTATGACTCCATAGAAGAAAATACATGTAATTGGTTTTTGCTTCAACAGCTCATCATAGGATTTGTCTTGATACAAAGGAGGGTAGAGGTCTCTGACATCGGCATCTCAGTGGAAGAAAAGCCAGAAGGCTAAATAATTTTGATTTTTTTTTAAGACATATAACACACTCCTGGAAGGGAGACTGTCATAAGTATTCTCAAGCAAATTTCTTTTCCAGAAATCCTACCCTAAACCCAAATTCTGGTTCCCAAAAGGACACTATGAATTACCGTTAGTTATACAGAACAAGAAGAGAGCATTCACAGTTTGCTGCAGCTTTTCCTCAAAGATTGCTGCATAACAAAAAAGAAAGACCAGATCAGACAGCAGGTCTTCCACAGACTGAACATTTGCTTACACACCAGAAAAGGAACTCATAAGACTATGTTTAACACCATCTGGGGATCCTTCCATACAATGTTACAATCAATAATAACAGAAGCCTAGCTACAGATTGTTGTACTCTGTGACAACTAAATATATCAGACCTAATTAGACAACACAGACCAAAAAGCAAAAATCAGCAAACACAAGGGAATGGTACCACAAAGACTGTGAAGATGAGAAATCCCTGCAAATTTAAGAGTAAGGATGAACCTGGATTGCAATCACCAGTCTCAACACCATAACTGAAATTTAGGAAAGGTCATCTCTAAATAAGGAGCCTGGTTTGAACAGCCCAGCTGGGGTCTCCCTGTGACTCAAACCAGAGCTCAGACTCCAAACACTCCTATGAGCTACAAAGAATACACTGGGGAATTTACCTCAGCTGTTATATATCAGCCTAGCTCCATTGACTTTAATTAGCATGATGTTAAATCTTCAGCATTGACTTCAATGGGATTACAGTGATTTACATCAGCTAAGGAGCTAGTGTTTCACTTTTAGGCAGACTTCTGTAGTATCTTCATTAGGGGAAATGCTATGTACAGAAAAGAAAGGGAGATAGACTCTGCTCTTATAGCTGCAGCTACCTACTGTAACAGGTATATTATAAACACAGGAGATAGATAGGCCAGCAGTCAAGTATAATTAGCTCTATTTTACTACAGTTCTGTCCGTGGTTACAGTTACCCTTTCTTTGCTATAAACATCCAGCTAAGAATTGCTGGAGCCACTCCTACCACTTCCTGCCTCTCCCCCTTATTTAAAAGCTCTAAATGCAGGTTTTCATTAAAGGAACAAGGTTCTTGCCCTTTCCTGCACATGCACAGCTGACAATTACTGCGAGCAGTCAGCCTTCCCGCTTCCTAGCTTTCTTCCTGTCTGTTTTCCCTAACTCTGTGAACACAAGAATAACTCTCGTATCGCTGGATAGTACCCAGTGATAGTACTCATGTATCCCAGGTTTGAATGCTCCAAGATACTTAAATTCAGTAAAGTGTGAAACATGCAGCAAGACACAGTGGTCCTCCCACAGGTTGTGTTGCCAGACGTTGTTGGAAAACAACATGCCAGTTCCTTACTGATCCTAGCTGAGCTGCTACCCAGCACCTCTTAAACATTGGAAACATTGCCTGACACTCCCAGACATGGTCCTTTGAGGAACCCAAGGTGCCTACTTCTACACACCTAATCCAAGTGCCTTGCTTAGGCTGCCTCATAGTCAGCAAAGGCTTCAGAGATGATTTAAGAGCTAAATAAGGGGTTTGCCCCTCTCTGTGGAATATAAAATGTCCAGGCTCTTAAACTAAGTACCTATATTATTTTGCCTAAAGATGGTGTGAATATTCTCAAAATATCTGTCTCCCTTACCCTCTTGAACCCTTTTGTCATCTGACAATAAGAATCAGACAAAGAGAGGAAGTTTGCCCAGTTCACAGCTCTCTTAAAATGTCAAGACCTTGCGATTTATACAGCTGTCGAGTATCCGATCCTGCTGCCTAGTGCCAAAGCTGTGTTTTGGGTGGAATTATGTAAATGACTAACTTTGCATTTCCTGTTCAAATTGCAGTGGTTTCAGGCTGACCTGAAATGAAAATGTATGAATGTCTCAGCAAAATAAGTTATTTAAAATATCACTTTGTTCAATCTGATCCTTTCAACCTGAAAGAAAAAATTTCTTCCTAAATGAAGGTGTCTTCTTAAATTTTTTTCTACAATTTACCACAAGATGCTACTGTGAATCACAATGTTTAAAGGTTTAACTTTAAAACGAAACCTTCCAACTCTTAGAAAGAGTTCTCTCTCCATTTCTTTTTAATCTGAAAGTGTAACAGACCAAATCCAGTACTGACTGACAAACATCTTCAGTCTACTCAAAGCTTCATTTTATAGTTAAAACTCTTTAACTGAAAAACATCCAGTTCTAGTGTGGGTCTCAGAGAAAAGCACACACATTCCTGTCCAGAACCACCATCCCTAAGCAGTGGAGTAAGATGAAAGGTTTTCTGCTAACTCCCACAGCCCTCTAAGGACTACTTTGAAGAACGAAATTCCTCTAGGACCCCTAACATCAGAACAGGGATGGATCTGACACAGAAAATGCCAAAAGTCCTATTCCATCACCATTTTGTAGCCTTTTTATATTCCTGAGCAATCTAACTATAGAAAAGAAAGTCACGTGTAAGCTGTAGAACAAAAATATCTATTTTACTGGAACTGGCTGTGACTTGGCAACAGGAAAGATGCAAGAATCTCTTTGCACACACACTTCACAAGCTAGGATACCTCAGATTCTCCTTTTTCCCAGTTTCCTCTTCTGTCTTCCTTCCCCCAAGGGCCTAATTCCTGGCCACTTGTTCTTGACAAATAACAAAAATCATATTCTCCTTGTGTACAAAGATCTCCTCTCCTGCAATTACACAATATTGTCAACTCACTGGAACATCAAAGATGGATTCAAACTGACTGGTCAGTGAAATAAAAATGCACTCCCCATTTAAAAGTTTTGAAAAGCATACCTCCATAAGAAAATATTCATATTCCCTTGGAAGAAGTTTATTCCTTCCTTGTGTTTATTGTACAGTAGCTGCCATCTCACAATACTGAGGTTAAGACGCTTCCCCACCTTGGGTCATCACCTCTTTCTATGCACTCATTATTCTCAAGAAAATACCTTTTTATGTCATGAATAACTTTTGTCCAGGATTTTCCCAAGTAGTTTACGGATGGCTGAGTTTACTGTCCCTAAGAAAACTGTCCCTAAGCCCCCTTTGGTTGTTACAGTTTCATTGTTACTATATATTTATGGATTTTCTCTGTAAGTTTCCAGCTTTCAGGACTCTTCCTCTCCCTTTTTTCCACCCCTCCTCTTCCCAAACTTCCAAGCCTTTTCTTCTGGTGTTTCATTGTGCCACTTCCCAGTCAGATCTGCAGAACTCATTCCAACTCTTTCATTTTCTTAAACATCAAACTGAGGAAAAAATCACTGCCTATTCTGCAAAATTCAGTTTTACCTGTACAACTGAATTCAGCTCTTCTGAAGGTGTTTAGTTTAAGCTGAAGTGAGGTGGGACACTTTGGCCTTCTTTTAGAAAACATTCAGCTGCAAATGACATCACATATTAACATTCACCAGCTGCCTGTGAAAAAGGAATATGGAATTATTGATAGTATTGTCAGAGACCAGGCAGAGACCAGGCATGGAAGATGGCCAGATAGTTCTCAATTTATTAAAAATCTCGAGCAAGAAGACTGACAGCAGAGGATGGAGAAAGTACTGGGTAGCTGCTCTGAAGTGAGACACTGAGACAGTAGTTTTAGATTAAACAGTTTTCTCCTATTTCTATTACAGCTCCTTCTTCCATATTAGAAAAAAATAAGAAATTTCTGACAGCTCCTCACTGTTGCTGCACGGTAGAAGACTCTGGAAGAAATGTAATCAGTCATAGGTAGACTTGCAGGCTTGAACAATATTGATTACAAGCATTTAGAAAATGTTACTCAAATCTCAAAGTAACCTACAGGAGTAGCTTAAAAATCATGCAAATTGTATGGAATAATGCCCTTCTGGTTACTTCTACTTGTCTTCTGAGTGACTACACACTAGTCAGAGAGAGAGAGAGTGCGGACAAGATCAGGCTCTCAGCCTGTCACATGACTCCAGGAATGGAGGACTCAAGAAAAAAAACTAAATATTGTGACAAATCATGAGGCTACTGTCTCACTGAAAACACAGACACAGAGTTCAAAGAGCGGCACTGCAATACAGACAGTTGATATTCCCATATTTTCCAACCTAAGGAGGAATGGAGGAAGCCCCAGAGCTTAATTTCTCCCTTTAAAAAAGCTGAGATTATGCCAACTGGTTCTTTAAAGCCTCCTCTTTTTCAGTGTTACGTGTCCACTGGGTTGACTCCCTCTTCCATAATTTGTTTTTTCTTCTTTCTCAGTGATCTCTCTATGAATTCAATGAATTCAGATGTGACGTCTTCCCCACAACCACCTCTTCGCTCCCCCGGCCCCTCAGTCCAACTTGGGGAGCCCCAGGTGGCTCCCATTGCCATTACCAAACCTTTCCAACAACTGTGTCAGAGCCCTGTGGCTTTATCCTTACCCTCCCTCCCCCCATAATGAACTTTAATCATCTACTGTGTAGTACTTTGACAGAAATAAAGGATCTTTATCATTAGGCAGAATTTTTTCAAGTGATCAACTTCATTCTTACCACCCTATGGAGAGCTTACCACACAATAGACCTGTTCATTTTGCATGTGTTTTTCACAACACTATAATGACACAAGAAATTAAGATAGTTTAAGTCTACCTAGGAGATGCAGAATGATAATTCAATGAATTGCATAAAAGAAATAATGACAATATGATTTTGTGTACATCTCAGATACCTCCCCCTGCCAAGTAAATGTTTTAACATTATTGAACATAACCAACTTTTAAAAAACTGTCCCTTCAAAAAAAATTTCCATACATTTACTCTTTGCTTCTATTTCCTATTCAACATTTTTAATGGCCATTTTTCTAATACTGCATTCACCTCAAGTGACATTAAGCTGATGTAATAGAATCATTTTAATCAGTAACAATCAATTTTATTACTATGAAAACCTTAGGGACAGAACATTAAATACATACCATGTAATTAGTTTTGATAAAACAAGCCTTCATCTTAGCAAATCAAATATAATGAAAAGGAAATTTAACAGCTATAAAAATCTATGACATAAAGTAGGTGTGAATATGCAAGCTGTACAGGCAAGAGTATATAATCGTGCTTCATTTCATCCACACACATAACCCATGTGGGGCAACTTCTGGAAGGTGCTAGCAAATGTAGAAGTGTGTAAATATGCTTCTCAGGAACTACTTTATATGCTACTTTAGATGCTTACTTTATAAGCTACATTAGTAGCTGCATCTTAGAAGAGAATCCAAGTTGCAAGGAATCTGCAGAATCACATAGTGAATGCACTTACTGATGCCATGAAGCCAAGGTGAAAAGCGGCACTGAGAAAGCAGAGTAAATACCCACTACCTAGCTAGTGGTAGAAATAGGGTTTCTTAATGTCTTTATTTATTCACAGTGTAATTAATACTGGACATGATTCTGCATCCGTTATGCCACTAGGGCTGAAAGTGTTTACAAACAACCACCAGTATTGTGTCAGAAGTGCACACTGAGCACATAACAGCCTCCCCCATAGGCACAGACCAATAGTTCTCTAGCAACCAGGAATTCCCACTGAGGTCACTAGCAGCATGCAGGTGCTTTATTCTGTCTCTTGCTAGGACCATGTCCTTGTAGAGATTATGACAATCTTAGAGCAGGAACACTTAACAGGACTGAGGGGATTTGGTCATGAATTTTTCTTTTTCATTAGCTGGGGATTGTTTTATTTGGAATTATTTGGAAAAATATAAGTAATGTTTCTGCACTTACCAGTCATCCACTGGGCGCAAGTTGCACTTCATCAGGATGGAGTTTTGCCACACAGAGTCTACCATCAAGCTACAAGACCAGTCTCCTAGACACTATCTTCCCAGCCAGGAATCAGCAGAGTGTCTCCTGCTCCAGCCTTCCTTCTTGTCTTTGATTTCACGGCCAGGTGAACTCGTGGTCTTGGGGAAATTCTCAGTTCATTTTCCAGATAGCCATTAAGACTTCTTTGTGCTATTCCACCCCAGGGGAACTAAAGAGCTACCTCAATATCCAGATCAGTTGTCACTTTTTCTTCTCTCTCAACAAAAAGGTAGATTTTCTAGAAAGCTTAAAATATCTGCAAGGAAAATAGAAAGCGTTCCATTTTTAAATCAGTTTTCCCTGAGCAGATTTTGACTGAACATTTTCAGGGGTTTCTCTTCAAAAACAACAAATCCTCAAGAACAAAAAAAATCCTCATGATTTCCTAGGAAAGAGTTCTTCACTAAGTCATGCCTTAAATATTTAAAGCATTTGTTACTTTCCTTAAATTTTGCCACAATAAAATAAAGCATTTTCTGATAAATTCTAGTTAAGCATTTAGGCCATCACAGGGTCCTGATTTGTTTCTCACTCTTCCCCAGGTAAATCAGGAACCACAGTCATAGCCAAGAGACTTTATTATGACCAAGCAGGAGGTCATTCACATCTGGGTCAAGCCCTTCACATTTGGTCAAGAATATCTTTGATTCAACAGCTTGTTGCAGAAACCAAGGAATGTGATGCTATGGGATTCTTGTGGCCCCAAATATCAGGAAATTCACCCAGGCTGGGGGTTTCAGCCAGTGCACCCTTCTAGATTTGGGAATGACGCGTGAGGTTGGCTGTGTCAGGGTTAAGGAGCTAGGGTTTTGAGTCCCCAGCCCTGGGGCACACTATCAAGTACATCAATCAAGGATGGAAAAGCCACAATCTGGCGGTCATGGCCGCTGGATGGGACTTGGGGCCTTCAGGGTCAGCAGCTTCAGACGATCTCACTAGCTGCTGGCCCAGCCTCAGGCACTGGGGTGCGATCTATCCAGCAGACTGTCCCGGAGCCAGAGGCCCTGGGACTCTAGACTGCAGTTTTGAGCCAAACCAGCAGCCCCAGTGGACAGGTCTTTGCTGGAAAGTGGGGACTGTGAAAGCCTGAGCAGCACTGGCTCTAGCCCAGCCACAAATCCTGACACAAGCAGCTGCTACCAGCAGCAAAACTGACAAGGTCATCAATTTCTCTGAGAAGCTGCAGCATCTGGGGAGCATATTTCATTTTGGAAACACTGTGTATTGATGTGTCTGAAACAGACTTTTCGTAAGCTTTCTGGTTCACGTGAAGTATTGGGGAAGGCTTGTTTTAGTCTGAGAGAAAATGAAAAAACGCACAGTATTCCGCCACCTGGAAACCCTGGGGTTTTAGCTGTCTCTATTTGCAATAGTATGCGTCTAAGGTAGGAAAAAAATCAGGCAAGAATCCTCTAGGATCAGTCTGACCCATCCATTCGCTGTACCTTATTATCTTTTCAGCTGAGGCTGCTCAGTGCCCTGCGTAGGCTAGATTAGCTCCAGCCAGTGGGATGAACAGGCACATACTCAGCTTTATATTACTCTAAAACTAAGGTGACTCATGCACATGGATAGAATTTTCCCAAATCACTGCAAGTCTCACAAGCCAAAGATAAGTGTTTGAAGGAAACATTTAACACTCAAAACTGAATCCTGGATTCAAGGTGACCTTGGAATTTATATTAATGCTTTGATCACCTCCATGTCTATGAAATGACATGATTCGATTACCATGTGTTACATCTTCACATTTACTTATACCTCAGCGGGCCTAATTTGTGCCTCTGATGTATTTCTGAACTAATTTCTATGGAAAGGTATTTTTAAAATTCCTTTAAGTGTTTAAATTGTATTATTAATTCAACATACTACTTTTGCTCCATTGTTCTTTTTTTTTTTTTTCTTTCTTTTTTTGCTCTTAGATTACGTGACAGGAAATTTAATTTAAGTTGATGAGCCATTAGGAATGCATCACCTCTGCACATCAGTAAGAAATATTTTGTTTCCACTTTTGACCATATAGGGGCTTAAATTCCTGCACAGTTTGCTACTTGAGGATGAAAAACTTGGATTTGCCAAAGTCAGCAGCAAAATTCTTAATTCTCAATTTCAATGGAATAGAAACAAACCTTAAGAGACACAAGGCATCTCTGTTTGGCACATTGGCCCCTCCTGCTATCTATGCAACACATGGAATTTGCTGATATTTTAATATGAATAAAATATTCATTGACATGTTTTATGTGTCTGCATATGCACTGCAGCTGGATGAACAAGTCGTCATTCCAAGATCTTAACCCTTTTGTCTGATCACAAATTACCAGCCAAGGCAGTGATTTTCATCACTTTTATTCTGTTTTTCTTAAATCTGCAAAGGATCAGTTTAGGAACGCAAGCTGAATTTTGTAACTTGCTTACAAATAGTCTATTTTGTTCATGTCTGCTTGATTCAAGAAAGGACCTACACCTATCCTCAGCAAGAGCTACACAAGATCTTAAACATTGCTATAAATAGTGACCTGGGCACACTGGCTGGACACAACAGCTCTCTGGTCTAGGCTTTATAAGCAAACCTCACTGCTCCCTCATAGCAGCTAAGGATGGAAAGGTAGTATGGGGTGAGAGCAGTAACCCACCTCCAACAGCAGGCTACAGCGGATGTATGGGGGGGGGCAGGGAGAGAGGAGGAGAGAGGAACTTACAGCCTTGTTTGTTTTACACTCGCCACCCAAATGCGAAAAAACTAGATGTTACCTAAAAAAATTTTACAAAATATTTCAAACACCTTTGAAAGGAAGAAGATGCTCATTTTCCACAGGAGCAGAAACGATACACTGTCTCTAGTGAGGGCTTGTGCATGCTCCCAACTTCGTCACTGCTTGTGCCAGATCCTTATTCTCACTCTTCCCTTTTGCACTCTCCCCACTGCAAGTAAATTGCATGAAGGCCACAGCATCATTTGATGTACAAACTCTCATAGATAATTATTTACTCTTTATTTGCTACAGTTTTTGTTCTCTGCAGACATTATGGAAGGATAAAGCCTCACTTGCTCAGCTGTTCACAAATAAGCCAATAAGCCAGGTTGCAACTGCACACACTAGCAAAATCAATCATTGAAACTTCGGTTGTTTCAGCTCATTTGGAAGGCCATACGCAAATATATTTGTGCTCTGTTCGCCTAATTCCAATATCCATTCACGTGCCTGTATACATTTCTATGTCAAGATACAGTAATTAGATCTAGGAAATATAAACAGCTCAATTTTTATGCTGTTCTCCCTCTCTCCCCTCCTCAGCACTCCCATATTAGTAACTAGAAATAAACACTCAGCAACATGAGAAAAGGGGGGAAGGGAAGACTTTAGAAATGCTTTGCTGGTTTCTGCACAGAGAGGCTGATAGCTACAGAATCCTCTTAGGAAAAACTTATTAAGTGGCTCAATGTACCAAGGTGACCTGACAGACTACTCTTTAATTACTAGTACTTGATGTGACATGTCACAGCACAGCCCTGGTGGCACTGCAATACACATTGGGCTCCAGAAAGCACCACCCTAAAAGAGCAGTTTTCACAATAGCTGATCTCTTCCCTTTGGGAAGAGGAGTGTTTTTATGTTTCTGGCTTTGTCCTGGTCAAAAGAGCAAGGTGCAAAGAGAAAGACTAATACCTACTCAGCAACAGTATTTTGCAGGCACTGGGTGAGACCAAGACATACAACAAAAGTCAAATACTTCTGACACTTGAAATGCTTGGGCTTTCAAATTAGCCGAGTTTGCTTTATGCTTTAAAAGGAGCTTCAAATGAATCGGGATGAATTCAATTCTCCTGATCAGAATCTGGTGTCATTCCTTTTCCCATGAAATGAGGACATGCTGCAGCACAGCAGGCAAGTGCTGTTAATACATAAAATCCAAGCAGGTGCGCTCATCTGTGTCTGCACATTTGTGTGTATACACATAGACAAGAGAATTATTAGAAAGCAGCACTTCCTTTTTAAACCAAGTCTGGCTTGTGAACCCCTCCGTGAGGAATCAATATGCAAATACTGTTACAGATGTTACCTAAGGTGCAAGCAAGATCAAGGAAGCACTTGTAATGCTTGACTCCAATTCTTGGCAATGGTGCTGATGGTAGAGAAGGATTTAAAAAAAAAAAAAAAAACCCTCCACTCCTTATGGGTAATGCACCAACCCACACAGAACATTGCTGAAATGCTGGCAGGTCTGATAGGGAAGTGGAGTCCCTCACACTTTAACTTCATACTGGGTCAGGTAGCACAAGGATCTACATTCCAGGGGCAGAAAAGGTATGAACAGGGCAGAAAAGGTAAGAAGATAGCAGAAGATCTGGTACCAGGGACTATATACCTGGTGTGCTGCCAGCAGAAGGCTCAGAAGCAAGAAAAGGACGCTGAAGGAGAAGAGGGAAGGCATTTTGCAACACGAAAATGTATTGCTCAGATTCTCGTAATGATGTGAAGGATGTCATTCAAGCTACTTGAGTACCTCCAGAGTGCAAAAGCATGTTACCAGTGTTTTAGTTATCTGGTCTCTTTAGCTTTTGCCAAGGCTTCTCTACTCGATATTTAATAAGTCTTGCTTGTCTGAATCTCCAGTGCTTTTAACATCATAAGGCCTGATAAGTACACACAAACCATTTCAGAGAATGAATGCATCATCTACTTTCATCAGAAAATGGTTTGCATCCCAACAGACCCCATACTCTGAGCCAAAAGACAGAGACTGAAGTCCTAGTGAAAGTATCCTTTATAGCTCTGCTCGTGAAACAATCTCAGTGGTCCAAGAATGTAAGAAAGGCAGGTTTGCAGAGAGAGATGCATCTTTAGAAAAAGAAAAGAAAAAAAAAATAGGTGCAGCTGGAGAAAACAGGAAAACAGAACGTTCTGCAGTTCTTCTTCAGGTCTGAGACAGAAGCAAGAACTTCATTCTAAGAATGAGTGTCCTGAGATTCACTTAGTTGTGGGAATCGCCTTGTCACCCACTGATAAATGCATGCCACTACTTCTAGCTGCATGAATGACAAACTAGATTAAAAGGCCTAAGGTGAGAGGAACATAGAGCATAAAACACGACATTAGGCAACTCCCCTTTCATGCTGGAGGCCTTTTGTACCCAAGTGCTCCCAGTGCCCTTACAGTGAATAAGAATCAGGCCTATTGTCTTTTATACAAGGTGTCAGAAAATAAATGTGTTGCACCTTTTACATTTCTTCTCTCATTGTTCATATAATAATGAGCAGACCCTGTCACAGGACCTAGAAGATTACATTTCCCATCTGTTACAGACAGCACAGAGCAATGGTTTTACATTACCATGTAGGGTTCAGGAGCAGTGTTCAGAAAAGTCTATTAGGAATGCACACTGACAGGCGATTCCAATTAAGCAGCAGAGGAAAGCAAAAAAAAAAAAAAACTGGAAAAGAGACTGCATTACAAAGTTTGGCTCTGAGTCTAATTTCATGGAAAACTAGAATGCTTTGGGCTGGTTCTTCTCCAGGTAAAAATACAGAGCTCTTTGCACAGTAAGGATAGCATCAAGAGTGAGACTGAACACATGGCTATATACTGTCTATTAGTCAACGTAAGAAATGAAAATGCATCACCTATGTGACTTTGCACAGAAAAGATAACGAAGACTGTTGATGGGTTTAATTCACCTAAACAAGTAGGATAGGGGACCCTGCTCAGAGAGGACTGAGTTTAGATCACACCTGGTAAACAGGAAGGGCAAGGGACTAGAGCAACAAGCCCAAACTGTGTGCGCTGAAAATTAGTGAGCAAAACAGTAGCAGGATGGGTCTATCACCACTTTGTGGACTACTTTATCTGACACCAGTGCCATGAGAACAGGTGACCTGAAAAGCCTGAACTCTACCATGCAGCCTGCGATATTTATCGCCTCCTTTAGTTTATGGTCCACCAGGACACAGACAGCTCTTTGTTCTGATCCTGAAAGGAAACTGGCTAGGAAAGGGCCTTTAATCACAAGCAGTAGCTGCGGATCAAAACTCCCCCTCTTACTCCCTCTTTTGTATATCTTCTTTCCAGATTTAATGTATTTTCTTTCCTTTTCTTTTACCTTCTGTTTAGAAAATAAGATTTAAAAGAAAATCTAGTTTAGGTGGCCAATACCGGTCTTTCTCCAAAGCTACTGTGAGTTGTGACAGAGAGGCAGATAAAAGCAACATCTTAAAAAGTCTAGTGATAGTAAAGTTAGTAACTGCTCTATTGCTGGCTGAAGCATCAAACTAAGAGAAGGCCTGCACTTGGGTTCATTTTCCATCCATGTTACTGCCTGTGCTCAGACTCAAAGCCAAAGACACTGAGCCAGGCTTAGGTTACCCGCCAGTCAACTGCGTTTCAGCTCACATCCACACTTGAAGGAGAGTTTTGGTATTTACTAGGTCACAGCCTCTCAGCCACAGGAGCTCTCTGGTGTTAGGTTCAATCCTGGTCTGATTTGTGCTTGCGCATAAGCAAAACGGACGGTAAGTAAGTGCAGGCTTGACTGAGAGGCAGGCCTACCATCCACTACAAATGAGGGCTGGTAGCACCTACCAACAGAAATGAAGGTGGCAGTCTCCTCAAAGGTTACTTTCTTCTCTCTCCCTTTTTTGCATGTGTTAGCGTAGAAGGAATCAGGATTGGGCTCCCAAAGCAAGAGCAACAACAGTGCTAGCCCACCACAGCTATTTGTTTCTCCTCCAAGAGGCAAATGTTACCTTCTTTAATGCCATCAAAGAAGATCAGCAAACAAACAGGTGGGTCTTCCCAAACATTTTTCTGCAATCACAAGGAAAGGGAACCAGAGTTATTGTTAGAATATTGTATTTTGATATTCTTCATATTTTAAATTCCAAATATATTTGATTTTTTCCTTTACCTGTGGCTTTAAGAAAAGGGCAAAGACAGAAGAAGAGTGCAGCTCTTTGTGCCAGAACCCAGTGAGGCTTTGCACTCAAAGCCTGTATTTAATGTAGCCATTTAATATTGCACAAGTGGTAGAATTCATGTTAACACCTTTGAGACTCTGGGTCCTTTTAGTGCTTTGAAATTAAGCACAGCACACTCAGGTACACCTCAGTGAACCATGCTTTCAAATCAAACCACCATGTGCCCGCCAAACAGCTGGTACTGCCAACACTTTTTATCTCTAAACACAAACAGGTACAACTTCAGGAGCTTCTCTCTGGAAAAGCTTAGTTTGTCAGAACTTGCGAAAGCCTTGCCCTCAGGGCAATGCAGTACCATGCAGCCCTTAATTCCCTCTTTGTTGCACTGTAAACATGCACCATAAAACTAGCAGAGCAGGCCATGCAAGCACTGCATGGTAAACTATGGAGCAGAGCCTACCAGCAGAGCAGTGTGTGAGCAGGACACCTTGCTGGACAGAAGTCACCATGAAAGCAGCAGGGCTTCTTTGCAATCAGTCTGGATCACACACCAATCTCCCAGCTCATTTCCTCAGGCAAGGGAGCACACAGTAGGGCTCAAAGGTGTGCTGGCACTCCTTCATGAATTGTGCCATGGGCCTTCTGGTGCTGGTGACAGGATGCAATGTAATGGTGTTAGCTTTTACCTCCCCACCATCGCGTGACACAGAGGATCTAAACGTTGAGAAGAGAAGATGTTACAGCCTTTGCAGTGTCTTTCCTAAAGTTGGTTGGTGGTAATCACCTGCAGTGCTTTTGAAGGACGTTACATGATCAGAGAAGCTAGAGAAGCCACAGAGAAGCTGTGCGAGGAGGCAGTTGTTATTCTAGACATCACTGCTGCAGATGAGCAAGCTCTGTGCCATAGACCTCCTGTGCCAGTCAACGGAAGGCCCTTGCAAGGAGCGCTTGCAGATCTCATGGGAACAAAACTTTAAAACGCTATTTGATCATGCACTCCATCTGTATGCAAATCTGCTCTGGGCTTCAAAGCGAGCGCTACACACGGCCTGACTACACAATCAAGCTTTGTACACAAGGACTAAGTTAAAAATTTACCAGTCCAGAAAGTAGGAGAGAAAGGAGGTCACCTGGCCAAACTGTGAGCATGAGTGGAGCCAAATGCTCTCAAGAAAACTTATTGCACATAATGTGGTCACATACGTTCACAAACTGGACCAGTCCCCTGCCCTCCTTGAAAAGGAGAACAGATGTCTCTGAAATCAGATCACCTCTAAACGCCCTCTGTTTTTGGACACTACCTTTTTTCCCTTGCTGCCAGATTTGAAAGTCCAATTTGCTAGGATAATATACCCACGTGCATGAAGGCTTTCAAAGTTGAAGCATCTGTCTCTTAGCAACCAGAGAGGCTTGAAGGATCCCTTTTTTCCCCCAATACCCACTGAGACATGTCAATTACTTACATTTCCCAAAATAAAGATACAGACCAGATACTTCCCCCCCGCCATTCTCTCCTCTACCCCCACCCCAAACACATAGTGCAGAAAGGAGAAATACCACAGAATAGGTAACCAAAAAAACCACTGTTACCTGGCAAAGGAGGAAAAGGCCAAGCAGGCTGTTGCATCTTCCTATTTAGTGGCACTGACCCCTGGGCAAAAGGTACATAGATGCTTGGTCTTGTAGGAGAAGTGACAAAGCCGGGAGGGAAGGGAGGAGCCTCATTGTAATCAGCATTCAGATCTGCATTTTGCACAGCTTTCTCACTACACGGTCTGAGACCTTCCTTCCCCCCTCTGAACACAGCGATGACAAAGTTCTGGGGGGTTAAATGCGGAGTTGCAGCGGACATCCCTCAGGAGGCACAGTTCAAGGCTGGGAGGGACAGCGCTCCTGTAAGCGCCAGTACAGGCCGTAGGGGCACTACGGGGGCAGTCTGGGGCGAGAGCTCCTTCGAGCAGAGACCTCTCTGCACCGCAGGCACCAGGGAGCAGTGAGACCAGGCTTACCGAGATGGGGGACAAGCCAGGAGCTGAGGGTGACCCAGCACGGGCAGGGCCTTTGCCAGCAGGTGCAGTCCCACGGGGTGCAAACACAGCAGGCCGAGCTGGGTGCTGGAAACAGGATTCACCAACAGCCCCAGGCAAGGCAAGGGATCAGCCAGGGCCCAACCAAGGAGCCCAGTCAGGAGCAAAGGAAACACCGCCAGGCACAGGCCCGAGACGAAGCTACAGCACGGGCCCAAGGCCATCCAGGAGACAGGGCCAAAGATAGGCCTGGAAACAAGCTGCAGCACACAACCGGGGCTCCATCCAGGAGACAGGCTACTGGGGCCAAAGTCTGTCCAGGAGGCAGGGCTGGAGAGAAGTTCACCTGCAGCATAGCTCCAGGGCTGAACTGAAATGGGGCTTGTGGGCCCATGAGCAGGGTGGGGGTGGGGGCCCAGGTGAGGCTGCTCAGGGCCATTAAGGCCCATTAATGCCCTCAGGGCCTTGATGCTGTGTTTGGTAGCAGTGAAATGAGGGATGAATCCCCTCTTTCCCTTGTCCCTCACAGCTGTGTCAGGTAACCCCCTTCAGGTAACATCCCTTCACAGACCCCGAGGGCAGTCACAGAGCACCCCGGGGCCAGCCCCAACAGCAGCTCAGCATGGCAGCAGTGTGAGCAGCCCGGCCTGCTCTCCGCTCAGGGCCCACCGCTGCCCCATGCCTCACGGTTGCCTGGCAACCCAAATCTGCCTAGCAACCCACCACCTGACTTCCCAAGATGGCAGGTCCAGGCTCTGGTGTGAGCGGGGCCTAAGGTGAAAGGCGGGCGGGTCACCAGCAGTAACTGGTTAACAGTGGCCGCGTTTTCCCGGGGGAACGCTGGCCCCCTTCACCCAGACCCCGCGCCTGATACGAAAACGCTGTCCCTGCCTCCAACGGTGACGCTGGTTAGGCCGGTTTAGGAGCAGCATTCCCAAGGCACGTCCACGTTGTTCAGGTAAACAGAGCGCAAAGGCCCCTCTGTACTGAACGCACGGCACTGAAGGAGCAGCTCGGCGATCTCTCCGTTCCTTTGAAGTTAAAAATCAACACAAAGCCATAGACTAGCATACGGCACAGCTACAGAAGCAGTTAAACGTGTCAGCGTAATTTCAAGAGCGCTGCAGAGGTCTCCAGTGTAAACAACAGGAAGGCAGAACCTGAGGTGACAGAGCCAAGTTTGGGATGAGGCAGGATTCAAAATTCAGTAACAGAAAATGGGGACATTTCCTCCTCTACCTCACCCTCAACTGCGCTTTTAAGAATCTCAGTATGAAAGCATCAAGGGGGTCACACTTCTGGCTTGGTTCCCAGCCCTAGTTCAAGGGTAGCACTGTCCGTTGCACAGATTTTTCACGGAGCAACGTACACCTGAAATAATTTGCACTGTAATTAGAAATCTTGCCTGCAGTTTTAATTGAAAAAATAACTCATCACTAATAAAGAAAATCTATTAAATCCTCGCCACTCTGTCAGGTTGTTTATTATGCACTATTTACAAGTTTCAATTTGGATGGTTTAACAGGAATAAAAATACGTGATACAAAAATAAATCTAAATACACCTATGTCCTTCGTTACGCACACACAAGCACAGTAGAATGCAGCTAACCTAAGCAACCAAACCTCAACTAATATCTTCTTATAATAAAGAGATGGAAAACCACAAAGCAGTCAGTTACACACACACAGGAAGTATAATACCTTCTTAGAGACTTCTGTCCGAAAGCAGCAGGGAAGTCATTAGGATTTTTTATTTTAATTTAGAAGATAAGTAAGTAATTCGATGGTACTAGTGGAGACAAGAGTCTCCTTTGCAACATATACATATCCTGCTAACTCTATATACAGAAGTGAGCTCACATATTTGCTGATACCACATGGCCTGAGAAACAGGGTGTGAAAAGAGGCAAGGCCGGTACTCATAAGTGCTTTAAAACCCAATAATGCCAAGTGATCTGGTCATCAACGCTCGGCCAGCAGGCAGAATGCAGAGTAAGCATAATAGGATCATAATGGCTCAAGCCAGTGAGTAATTGCACTGCTAAATTCTGAACAAGCGGCAAATGGACAGGGCAGTCCCAGCAAGAACCCTACAGAGAGAGACAGATTCAGTCTAATGCATCTTTCTGCTCTTAACAGTATGTGTTATTCCTACAAGGTTACCAAAGGCCTCAAGGAGCAGTTAGTGGAAGCAGCGGTCTCAGAGAGCTCTTCCCATGTCTCAGCCCTTCTTTTATGGCTGGGAAGCAGCACATGGGATCATCACCACATATGCAAAAAATGGTTCTCCAGTTCTGGAGTACTGCTGCAAATGAGCAGTACCCTGGATGCCTTTGCAAGCCCTGTGTTCCTATTGAATGCAAGTTGGGGCTGAGGAATTTGGAGAAAAGTTCTAGAGCTGCTTTTGCAGAAAGTTCTTGTGCTTTACCCCTCACTCCATTGTCTACTCTGAGCCCTGCAGCTGTACGCATGGGAAAGACCAGCACATGGACCTGGAGAAAGGCAGGACAAAAACTTGTCCATGCCTAAAGAATTGCTCTGAATCTGAAAAGGTTATATTTCAGATGTAGGAAATAGAACAGAATATAAGATTCTGTGAGAGCAAACAGGGTATGTCTATTCTAATGCAACTGACCTTCCAGGGCATGTGGCCCATCACAGATTTAAAGGCAGAAGTCTCAATTGCCATCCTAGTCTCTTTAAAAATATTTTGTCGCTATTTAAAATGATGATACTGCAAGTTTGTTGTCACTTACGCTAGCATGCTGATAAGTTATTGTTTTGGACTTGTAATTATTTGCAAAACTCAAATACCACCAGCACTGAAAGGGATAGCATTGTTTTGAGGTTATTTTTATTATGTCCTCAAAGGAACATAGCCCACCAAGACTAGTTTGCATAAACCTTGTAATCTTTTCTAACAAATCACATACAGAAATATTTCCCAGTGTCTGCTGAACATGGTGATAGCAAATACATGTAGGCACAGCATGTAATTTAGAGAATATTTTTGTTTTATTTATAACGTGGAAGTGAACAGGACAGTCTGTTTGCAGTTGCCATGGAAATTGCTGGCATTAGCTCCCTGCTTTCCAAAGAGGAAGCAAAGAGCTTTTCACTTTCTGCTATTTAACCTCTTTTAATATTAAAATCCTATATACTGCATTAGTACAAATCTCTCCTCTTTGGAAGGTGAAGGGTATTCCAGAACTATCATTGCTAAAAAGAAATTAGCTATTTTGAGTACTGTGCATATGTTTGTGACCATGATATTTCATGAAACAGATTGAGCTCATCTGCCTTTTTTTTTTTTTTTTAAACTTTTTTACTATTTAGGAGAAGTCTCCAGATTGTGAAAGCAATCAGAAACTATGGCAAAAGATGGGCTAAAGAAGTTTATGCAAAGCACCTGCATATAGGTTTTAACTAATTTCTCCATACCATATTGCTGCTTTCTGGTGTAATCCCAAGGTTTGGAGAGTCTCACCAATGACAAATACCTATATTACACTGACATCCTTCTCTGCTCTTAAAGTCTGGCCAACAAAAGCAACACAAAATCCCTCCGCCCTTGCAGAAGTATAATCTTGAAGAGAGAGAAAAGGCTCCATGAACCCCTGCAGATATTTCACTTTTATTTCACTTTGCAGTTAATAGTAGGTAGAAAGTTCCCAGTTGATTTAAGGTTAGGTAACAGCATAAAACCCCTTTAAGATATGGGGCAGTAAAGTCCAGCTTTAGTGAAGCCTCACAGAATCACGGAATGGTTGAGGTTGGAAGGGACCTCTGGAGATCATCTAGTCCAACCCCCCCTGCTCAAGCAGGGTTACCTACAGCATGTTGCCCAGGACCATGTCCAGACAACTTTTGAATACCTCCACGGATGGAGACTCCACAACCTTCCTGGGCAACCTGTTCCAGCGCTCTGTTATCCTCACAGGAAAGTTTTTCCTCATGTTCAGACGGAACTTCCTGTGCTTCAGTTTGTGCCTGTTGCCTCTCCTCCTATCGCTGGGCACCACCGAGAAGAGTTTGGCCCCATCCTCTTTACACCCTCCCTTCAGATATTTATACATATTGATAAGATTCCCCCCTTAGACTTCTCTTCTCCAGGTTGAACAGTCCCAGCTCTCTCAGCCTTTCCTCATAGCAGAGATGCTCCAGTCCCTCCGTCATCTTAGTCGCCCTTCTCTGGACTCTCTCCTGTAGTTCCAAATCTCTCTTGTACTGGGGAGCCCAGAATTGGACACAACTCCCAGACTTCCTTTGGCAACCTCTTCACAGCCCCACTCACAAGCCAGCTCTGCCACTCCTCTCTCTCCTAACTCTAACCCGAACCCTAACCCTAACTCTAACCCTAGAAAAGGGCTAAACTGCCAACAAGCAACACCATACGTGCTGAAAATGAAAAAGCAGCCAGACCAGAAATATTTTGCCACTCCCAGACTTCCTCTTTCTACCAGGATCTGTACAATCAGGAAGGAACAGTACTGAATCAGACAGAGCCTCTAGCCGAGTGCTGTCAAAGATGAGTGTCCTTTGGAGCCAGTGAGGCACAAAGAGAGAAGGGTCCACCCTGTCTCAATCACCAGTGTCTTACAGATATACCAAAGATTAAAAAGCCTGAAGGATCCACTTTTGACACTTTTTTTTTTTTAAGTATGACCACAGTTTAAAAAAAATTTCATTCAAACTAGAAGATATCTTTTAAGAAAAGATATGAAAGTTTCTGGTGATGGAAAATCAAACAGCCACTTGACAGACTAGAAGAGAGGTTAATCCCTGCATTTGGAGGAGATTGGCTAAATGAGCCTGTCTGGAGCAAGAAGGAAGCAGGCCAGCCTGGGGAAGGTGTGGAGGAGGATGTTTTGCCCACACATCCACGGAGAAACATTCTCCTCCTTTTCCTCTAGTCCATATGCCCCAAATGTCAAGGAGGTAAAATTTTACAATTGTAAAAATAAATAAATAAATAAATCGGGCAAAAACATTGACAACTTCCTTACCAAAAAATAGACTCCCTTTTCTAATCAGTAACAGAAGCTGAAAATATTTTTAAATATAGAAAAAAGGACTGTCTAAAGTCTAAGAAGTAAAGCAGTCTTCCACCCACCTTGGTTTTTATTAAATTGTACAGAATATCACATTTCAACTGTCCACCACACCTTTCTCCTATAAGGTCCCCTGCTACTCATTTTTCAGTTGGCACTTCGTAGTCTTCTGCGGCCTTCCAGTTTTTTGTCGTAACACAACAAACATAGCATATGGCATATGCTGATTCCTGATCTACACACAGTACACGTCTACTAAAGCAGGATGTTTACAAGCTTAGTTCTGTAGGACAGAAACTGCTGCATTTCGCCACAGATGATCTTGTTCCTTCCCCAATGGTAGCAGTCTCCTGCATCCAGTTTTGTAAAAATACAGGAGCTATCAGTCAGCAGGGCAGGGCAGCCAGGACCTTACAGCCAATACAGACATAGCTGATATCAATTCAGGTTTTCACTCTTAGGTGAGGAAATTAAAAAGATAAGGGAAAGATAGGCTTCAGAGGTGAGCTGCAAATAATCTGTCGCTAATGAAGGTAACATGAGGTTAGGTGCGAAGTGCCCTTCCTGTCATCGTTGTGTGGGGCAGTCAGCACATACCCATGCTTTCATCTCTCTAGAAAGCACACGCACATACGTATGTGGATATAAAGTGCAGTTCATCTTTAACGAGGAACTCTTCAAGTCAGTATATGGCTTAACTGGCAAATAACAGCACTTCGGACAGAGGTGAAATGTGGACATCATCTCTCTATTACAAGCGCCTGGCAGCAGCATTAGGCACCAGCTGGAAATTGTACAGGGTCTTATCAGGCCAGGCTGTCAGGAGGGAGTCGCAATAATCTAATCTTGATGTGAGAAATGCACAGGTAACCAATTCAAGGTCAGGACTGCTACAGCCCATAGACATTTGTTAGAAGATAAGAGAGCCCCTGAAATAACTTTCAAGATCTTGATTTGCTGAGGTAGACAAAATTAAAAAAAAAAAAATCTGCTTTCCAGTGAGGGAAAGTGCAGGTAGCAACGATGGACAAAGAGCGTTTCACCTCAGACAGAGCTGCCTTTCAGCACTGTTTCAGTCAGTGATCCATCTGCATCATTTGTAAGGAACAGTAATAGGCTGCCAATATTTTAATAAGAAGCTGCCACAAAATTCCCTTTCAGCTGTGATAAATCTACTGGCTCCAGGGAAAGGTTGTTTGTGGAAGGAATGGGCAAGAAATTAGAAATCTATCCATTTTTCTTCTCTTTCCCACTGAAACGTGCACTTCAGCAAACCAGAAGCAGGGAAGGAGATGCTGATACCGTGAGGTGCAGCACTCCACCCACACTCTGTGCTGGCAGCCATGAGCTTCCTCCAGAAGCTATTTAGACTCATCAGCACACACTGTGCCTGCACTAATGAGTCCTATCTCTCAGCAGGGCTCACCTCATTTCAAGGCTTTTGAACAGGAGTGAGCTGACACCCATCTAGAACTAACAGTGCATCCCTGCACCCAGCTACGTTGGCAATACCCAAAAGACTGAAATAGGATTATAGGGCCAGGTGTTGGGGAGGTCAAGGCTGTGCGGACAGAGGGAAGGAGGAAGGGTAAGCAGGGTGCCGATCAAAAAGGCAGAGTTCACATTTCAGGACACTAATCATTTACTGGCACACCCTGCATTATTACTGTTCATCTGTTTTCCTTCTCGTGCAGGAACCTCGCATCCCAGACTACACAAACACACAACCGAAAAGCAGTCCCTGCTCTGAGTGTACAGATATATACATATATAGCTATGTATCAGACACTTAGGGCTGAGGAAGGAGATCAAACTAGTAACAGAATCCTAGATTAACTGTATGATTCTTGAATTTATTTAGCCCAAGACCATGTTAAAAACAGGGTCTTTGGCTTACCAATTGCATATGAATACCTAGAGTTTGTAAAACAGGCAAGACTTTCTTGAATAGCGTTGAAAGTCACAGCAATCTGTGCTAAGAAGACAAGGGCAGACGGAAGGAAGTCAAAGGACTCATCCAAACCAGAAATCCAGAGTAGGATATAAAAGGATTTCTTGGCAGCTAGCTAAATTAAGAGAGACAAGATGGGCTTCAAATAGACAATTAGGTAATACTCTGCTACTGCTACTTACTGCTCATTCATTGTCCCTGGTTCCAGTATATTACCACCATGTGCTATTGTAATTGAACTTCTGCAATCAGATGCATGCTAATATTTTACTACTGAGGGACAATCAACTGTTATAATGACAGTGCATAACCCTACAAAATGCATTGCTGATCAAACACACCAGCTGACACACAGCAGTTAGCTAATGGCTTCTTTTTTCTTCTTTTTTTTAAAGGAATAGTTATTGGCATTTCAAGCTTATTTCTGAAACGTTCAGTAAAAAAGCAGGTACACAGGACAAGTTAGTGATTGCTTTTTTTGCATTTTTATCCAAGATAAATTTGTTTTAACCAAAGCATCCTATGTTGCCTGCCTTTCAGTTATTAATCTAATACAAGGAGTGAAGTCATTCCAGTTCTTTGAATTCTTTTATTCTGGTCAATCGAATTTCTACAGAGGATGTTTTTCCCTCTAGCCGTAGTAACGAAACACATTTGTTGGCTTCACTCCAGGGATTCTAAACAGCTATCTATCCTTGTTTAATTTCACAGCAAATAAGGACTTCTGCACATTCTTACAGCTGAAATACTTTAAACTAGATTTATTTCAATCTCCAGTTCTTATGGCTTTGTAAATACTGATAGAAGATAATGTTGAACAGCTACAGATCTCCAGTGGAAAAGCAAGGAGGGCCACTGAATAACTTATTCCTAAGGAAAAAGGAAACAAACATCTGTCTATCTAGAGAGACCTGAAAAATGTATTAACCTCATCTCCACCTTCCAATCCCTCTTGACACCCCACAAAATACTGAGGAGATGGGGGCTACCCTTTTCTGGAAATGAATGAAAAAGACAATTAGACACTTTTGCATCCTACTGCTGCCAAGTGAAAGAGGGTGAAATTGGCAGAATATAAGAACAGAAGCCCCATATTCAACTCAGTGCCGCTGCTTATTTGTGAAAACATGGAGAAAAGGCTGACAGAAAAGGCCTGCAGCATCCTATCCAAGGGCTATAACTGTTGCTGGGAAGCTATCACTTTTTCCATTTCATATTCTACAATTGCAGTTCTCCATGTACTCCTAACAGTAGGTAATGATGCTTTATTAGGCTTCCAGAGATTCTCTTTCCATTCTATGGTCAATTCTGTTCTATAACTTTTATTTTTCTCTTATTTCCCCTCTTCCATTTAATTTGTAACTGCCTTTTTACCTCTCCAAAGCTCCTGCGAGTCAACTATCATATGGGTGATTTGGACTGAAATAGTGCTAGGAGCTTTAATGATAGACCAGGGACCCTGCTGAGGAGGCTGTGGACACGGGAAGAAAGAGTTCTTTGCTACAGAGCGCTTGCAGTCCCAACCCCTTCAGTCTGTAATGTTTTATCCCTATTCAACAGTATGCAGTCAGGTATCACTAAAGGCTGCACAGTCCCTCCATGCACACACACATACACACACACACTCCTCAAGAGACCTGCACTAATGTAGGGGATACTTCCAACCAGTGACTGTGCGGCCTCAAAGTCTTCATTCAGTAGCTTTTTCATTCCTTGCTTTCTTATTATATATTCAGGCTCTTGGGGCTCGTTGCTGGAGGCTGTCTGACAAGCTGGCTTCTGCAGTGAAATAACCCACTCTCTGAAGTCTAGCAGCACTACCTTCACTTGACCGGGGCCTGCTTTAATAACAGCTTCATTGTTCTCTTTGGCATCGCTTTACACACAGTACCTAGCACAGAGAGCCTGTGCCTCAGGCTTTCTTTCTAGCAGCACGTTGGCCAAATTCATCGTCATTAAACAAATTCTGCACTCCCCTGCACTCAGAGCTCAGCTCCAGAGCTTTGAGCATGAATAGCACAATTCTGGGCTTTATCCAGCTCCAGCCAAGAGCTGAATGCATAGGACTTTTGTGTGTTGAGCTGCGCTGACTCACTGTGGACCTACAAAATAAACACGGCCGCTTCAACGTCACACTGGAAGAGAAGAAAAACGCACCACAGAAACTGACTGTGTAGGTAGACACACTGGTGCTGAAGGCTCCCTGCATTTAATCATGCACATGGGGATAACAGTTTAAACACCCGGATAAGAAGCGATGGAAAGTCTCTTTGATTGGATATCATTATACCAACAGGAAGCTTATCAGTCCTGAGGTATGACAGGAGAGACAGAGACCAAAGGTGATAGGGCCTAATGGCTTCCGAGACTGCAAGCCTGTGAGGAAAACTCCAGGAGCTGTGTATCATTTTTCAATCACTAACATTAAACCACAGTGACCACAAAGATAAATATAAGTGCCCACACAGGATCCAAATTAAACAGAGTCAGGAAAGGCACAATGAATACAGAGAAATAATCAATAAGCTTTGCTGTCAACAGAGCCGGGACAACACTGGATGCTTTTTATGCGAATTATAACATCAAAATAAAAAGGAAGCAGGCTTTGATTTCCTCAAGTTTTCAGGAGTTATCTGGTGAGGTGCTGGAAGAATTAGTACTCCCTTTCATATCATTTCTCTCTGAATAAACTGGAGTGTGTCCATTATCCTTCCACAGGTCCTCATCATATCAGAGCAAGCAGACAGTGAAAATTTTGAAATGCAATAGTATTTTGGAAGGAAAATTACCAGAATTTTTAGTCTCACTGCTCCCTATCTAAAGAACTAGTCATAGTTCTCATAAAGTGCAGGCCAAGGGACATTATTAATCTGTGAAAGGCTATAATTACCAGTAACAGCCAGCTATACCAATAACTCACTTTTGGGAAAGGATAGATCACCCAACATTAATGAGCTTGAGAAAGAAAGCATAGAAAAATACTTTCCAAAGTAAAAGACGACTTACAGTCTTATATTGGAATATATATTATTAGACTCTGAATAAAATGCTAATTATCATAAAACTGATATATATTAGATGCAAATTTTGCTCATATTTGTATTGAAAGTTGTATATTCAGAAGTGATGGAGCGGCCAAAAAAAAAGTATCGTTCTGCATTTTGAAATTAATGAAAATAGGACCTAAATCTATAACTAATAAAATGATCTGAAGCCTTTCCAAAGTTTTAAGTATGTCTGAGAGCAAGTTTGGTAGCTAACTAACAGACTCTGAAAGACCTGACTTTCCTAGTAGATTTTAGGCCAACCAAGATCCAGGTCTCACCACCTGAAAACATTAAACCCAGCAGAGCAATCCAACAGCTCACTAGAACAATGAAATATGCTGATGGAAAACGGACCTTTCAACAGACCTCCAATTAACAGACTCCCAGAAGCCCACAGGCATCTAGTAGAACAGGGGAAAATACCTGGTCCAACTCAGCTAGCTACGATTAAAGAATTCCAGATGAAAATGAGATTTAACTATCAAGAGGAGGCCAAAGTAGAAAAGAAATATACAGCTCCACCCAGAACTGATCATAACTTAGGATTTCCCCTCTGTAGGAAATTCAGATATTTCACAGATATTTTTCAGAGTATAAATGAAAACTTGAAATCTCAAAGTTTCCTGTAGGAGGAAAAAGATTTTAATTATTTTTTTCTGAAATAGTTTTTTCCTTTTTTCACATCCAAATGAGCTGCAGAAGTTGGCAATCATGACTCCAAGAAATCCTCCAAGCAGCCACAAAACTGGGAGAGAACCGAGTTGTTCCCTGGAATCAAGAGAGCTCCCACCATGAAACCAAACGTTCTTGGTCCAGGCTTAGCCTCCAGCTCTCCAGATACAGGCCTCAAGGCATCTCTGCACACTGCTACTGTTGCTATCACCCTTAATGCTCTTGCTCCCAGCAAGCTGGCTGCACGCGAATTCTGCCCAAGATAACTTCACCTATGTTTTAGAAGTCCACTCAATCTATTTGAAGCAATAAGCTTATCAGGACCACAGAAGTTTCTCCAGACCTTATACTTCTTATAAAAATGAAAAAAAAAAAAAACCCGCCAAAAAAGTCATGAAAATGAAACTATCCAAGCACCTCCTTTTCCTTAAAATCTTTGGAAACTAAATTACAGTACCTGGATGTTCCATCAAGACCTGGTCTTCCCTACCTACAAGCAATTATTTAAATACAAAAGATTTAACACACAAGGACTCAAAGGCATGAACTTTACTGCCAAGGACCAAAGTGTGAGTGGTCCTGCCCAAAAGTCTGGGCTTGGAGCCAGGACACATGATGACGAACAAAAGTATAGCCACAGCCTTCTATTGCTGGCCAAGTGAGGAGCGACTGCAGATGCTGCCCTAAAGAAAGTTAGTGCTTCCAGCAGCTGTTTACAGAAAAAAACACTCGCAGAATAACCACAGCCCACATGAAAGAGCTTAAATAAGCTTCAGCTGAAGAAGATGACGGTCTGAAGGCATTTGCCTTTGGTTCATCACAGCTCTGAGCTAGTGTGCCTTAACTTTCTGTTACATGATGCAGGAGCTATACTTGGTCCCCCAGAGATGTCAGAGAGAGGGGACAGGGTAGGAAGCACTGTCTCTCCAGAGCCTTGCCCTTTGCTGTCTATGCCTTGCCCTCAAAATTAAAAATTCTATATGCCTCTCGAAGAGATGTGGGTGAGCTGTCTCCAGGTGTTTCATGCTTCACTGCTATCTATAGGGAGGTACAAACATTCATCTCACAGTTGCGAAAGCACTGGGTTGCTCTTCTCCTTGTTCATCCAGAAAGGACAGCAGTAAGCTCTCAACTTCCAGTAGGTGGTTGTTGTTGGCAGATGATATCTTTGGGCATAGCAATAGACAGACTTGAAGACACAAGCCAGCTCTGATCGGGAAGCCAGCTAGCCAGACACACCAAAGCCTCCGAACTGCCTTCATGTTATTTCTAAAGATGACCCCTCTATCAGGGCAACTACTGCATCTTCAAGCAAGCCTGGCTGCTTACAATTATAAAAGAGGTCCTGAAGGAGACAAAAGAAAAGCATGCACACGCTTAATAACACTCTTAATTACCAATGTAACAGGCTGCTTTCTTTCAAAGACAGTAATAGCAAATTCCCTCCCACCTCTCTAACTAAAAATTAACGTAATAAATGAGATGGTGTATTTTAAATGAAACCTATTTTGATTTAGAATCCCACACTCATCTTTACACACTGTGTCAAGATGCCTTAAAGCATTAAATAGTTCCCTGCCATCCTCTCCCTACAGAAATGTCATTCCTTTATTCCTCCCTCCTCCTCCTTTGACATTAATAATAATAATTGACATTATTACGCTGGCCTAGTACTCACACAATCTTGTGTTACATCTTAGCTTTGCCACAGATTTCTTATATGACCTTGGAAAAGTCATTTCATTCTCGTGCTTCGGTTCCCATGTGGCCAGCTGAAGGAAATTTTATTTCATCTCATCTTTCCCCTCTTTGGCCTGGAGGATGCATAAGGCTTAGCAGAATGGGGACCTGCTTTAGGTTATCACCAATAGCCATTACTGCTAAATAAACCCTTTGATGCTACTGTGCATCTTTCCCACAAGCGCTGCCAAAAAGACAAAGCAAAATCCAATGAGCCATAACCTGAGTCTTCCGTAGGGAGAGACAAGGGTGATTTTTTTAGGACTCCACTTCAAAAGGTAAATGTTTCCATTATGAAAGAGTTCCACATTTGGTAGAAGATCTAATCATGACGTCCTCCAACACTTCACAGCTACAATCAGTCAAAAAAATAATACCTGAAGTAGTAAAATAGCCAAATACCACAGAACATCAGTGGGAACTCAGTACCCAATTCCCTTCCCACTGCTTTGAAAAGCTGGGGGGAAGAGAGGCTGATAACTTTTGGAGCTTCCATTATCCATGCTCCCCATTGTGTCTCTTTCTGTATACTAGGCCCTTGTCAGTGATATCCATTTAAGAGCACTCTCCTCAGCAGAAGCCAATAGCTGCACCTAAAATAAATTGCTCTGCTAATCAGCAAAAGCTGAAGTTAAAGGGCTGAGTGGCTCTGTGAATATCAGGAGTGGCATTCCATCTGTGGGATGCCATCTGTGGCTTAGGCTCAACCAGAAAGCCTATGTTTAATTAATGTGGCTGTAATTTGCTCAGATCTTAATAGATCATGGACCATTCCACTTAATCACTACACACAATTTGACATATTTGAGCCATCCCGCATGATACTCTGTGGGCTGAGGGTTGAGCTAACACAGAGTTTGAACTACCTCTCACCCTCCATAAAAGTTCAGGTCATTGCAGAGGTCAGTGTTGTGTTGAGCAGCATGGGAAATCTCAGATCACTGTTGCCTGTCCCGTACCTGACCTGTAAATAAACACAGGATTGATGTGTCTAGCTTTGCCAGTGCCTTCACACTGAAAAAAGCAGAGGTCTCTCACTCAAAACTCAACAGCAAATCCTGTAAGTAAAATGAGGAAGAGCAGCCAAAGGCCAAAAGCAGAGAGAAGTCACTGGTAAACTCTTTCCTTCTGGAAAGCAGCAACTGCAAGATGATGACGGTGTTTGCAGCAGAGAAGAGGGGACCTCAGCTTGAGGGAGAGAGTTGTGACTGGATGGAGAACGCTGAGATGCTCGACAGGAGCGCAAGAATCTATGGGATATGTGTGGGGAGGAAGGAGAGAGGTCACAATCCCCTTCCTCCTTTTTCATTAAGCATCCTTGCTGCTGGGTATATATATGTGATAATTTTTTTTTTTTAATCAAAAACTAGGAGGCTACAGATTGCCACCACATCAAGGTAGAACTGGCTGTTTCTTATCAGTCAAGACAAATAATTAGTGTAGCTGAGAAACTGGGAAAAATATTAAAGTGCTCCTTTCCTGAGCTGTTAGTGTTCCTCAACCTAATCTTTGTTAATTAAGTCCCACTTTAAAAATAACATCCCTGACCCACTCTAAGCCCCAACCCGTATTCCTCCTCCAGAGCCTGCATCCCACCATTCATTTCCTGCTGTTTTCCCCTCAGCCACACATTATTCATTGCCAAAGTTTAGAGACTGGTTAAGTGAATATGTGCAAGCACTGGAGCTTGAGGGCTAAGCAACCCAAAGCTAAGGATTAGGTGATCTGATGGTCCATCCATTAGTTAGTTGGTAATCAGGGCTAAAACAGAAGAGTTCAATGAACAAGTTGCTCTGGTTTGAAAATCCTCCCCTAAATCATGTATATACCAAGACTTACAAAGTAGATGTTTTTTCCTGTGTGCATATGCAAATTATTTGTCAGCAACTGCTTAAACAGCTGGGCAGTGGGGAGAGCACATGTGCGTGTGTGTAAGTGCACACACAAAGAGAGGGTAGCAACCCAAGCAAGAGAAGAGTTAGGGCCCAGGTGTTTCCCCATTAACACGTGGATGGTGCTGAGGCTGCTATGCAGAAGGTAATGAGGAAAGAGAAGTGCTCTGAGCAGTTTTTTGTATTTGTGTTATAACACAAGCATGAATTGCAGCAAATGATTGCATTTCATCCTCTTCAACAGTAATGAAAAGGTGTCAGTTCATATAAACACCGGATGTTTCGTTTCTTTAATGAAGCTTAATAAAGGCTTAGGAAGCGCAACAACAAGGTGTAGGGAATGCTCAGTTCAGAACAAACTGCAGGGCCCTTCATTTCAAATCTGTGACTCAAATATTAGGAATTCCAGGTCTACAATTAACAATTTCTGCCACGGAGAAGGATCCCTGTGTCCCAGAGGAGTTTCCCTCTCAGGGTAATGCAGCTGTTCCTTGCTGGGGGAAACCCCCAAGAGCCCCAGCTGGCACGAACCCTTTCCAAATGTGTGAAAGGGACTGCTGAAACTAAGCAATCCCTAAAAAGTGAGCAACTCCACACGTGTTTACCCCTCCTTCACTGATTTATGAGAAGCCCTAAACAGCCACAGTTGACTATAAAGGTGAAAGAGAGAAGCTGACATTTTGCTACAGAGGTTACATCCAAAGCAGAGGTGGGGACTGAACCCAGCTATCCAGAAAAGGAAACTAAAACCAGAACTATGAGGCCTTCTTTCCTCATTTTTTTCCTTTAAAACAAAACTCAGGAAGAAGTCCTCCTCCACCCCAATTGCCAGCACACGGCTGCAGTGAGGATGCTTAACAACAGCACGCAAGACCCAACTGAAAATAGCTTTTCAAGATCTTAACGTCTTCATGTGATATTAGGGCGTCTCTTCATCCAGCTGACAATAATACAACATGATCAAGTAGAGGCAAGCTGGAGCTATACCAGTTCTGCTGAAAAATATGCAATGTTGTTGTTTGTAACAAAACTAGCTGACCAATCAGAGGCATGGGAGCTCTGTCATCATTTGAAGTCCAAACACTTCCCCAAAGTGCTATTTCCCGAGACGGTTTGTCAAATGGTGGTGTCTGTACCCCTGATGGAGAGTGGTCCGGCACAAATAAGGGAGACACCATCACTGAAAGCTAAGCCACCTGCTGGCTGCAGTATCCTCGGTGTCACCTCCCTGTCCCATTAGCCCTGTGTAACAAAAGCCTGGGCACAACATACCACTAGCTCATAACTAGCTCTGGAGGTCAGAGAGACACTCAGAAATACACCTCTAACACTCCCTTCAACAGCCAACATTACATCAGTCTCTCTGACAGCTCTAGCATGTGCCCATGGATCACCCTGAAACATCAGCACAATTCTTTCCCAGCAATAGTAAATCCATCAGTTCTGCCCATCTCATGCCCAAGTTTCAGCCGTTTCAGCCTGCTATGGCTGTTGCATTTGACACTTTCTCAGGTTATATGACTCAGTGTCCTTTTTTGCCGTCCTTCCTGGGATCTGGAGATGTTCTCCAGGACATGTTCCCCATTACTCTGAGTGCATGTCTCTCTAAATGACATTACCAAACAACTATGGGGCACCTTTTATAACATTGCTGCTATTTGCAGCTACTGTTTCCAATTTCAGACACTCAACGAGTCATGCTCACAAAAGCGCTGGCACGTGCAGGGCTGCACAGTATACTGAGTGTAATATGGAGCTTTATTTCCTTTGCTTCATCTGCCTTTGCCTTATCTGGCATATAATAGATATGCAAGTTGCCACTGACTTTCGATGTCTAACATTTCCTTTTCAGCAGGTAACAAGTCATGCTGCAGTGACGGTACTTCACGGAGCTACGACCAGACCAGAGGCTGAACCTGCACTTGTTTAGCAGAAAATTTACAGGTCTGACATTGGTTCCCTTTAGTCCGCTGAATTACAGATAACTGGAATTAGCAGCAATATGCACTCACTGCAAACTGGTTAAATTTATGCCACAAAACTCTGAATCACTGTCAGTATGCCTACTGGAAATAGATGTGACAGGTCTCAAATCAGGCTTTGCTGATCTTCTTCTAGTAGGATAGCAGTATGGTGCTATCCAGCCAGCGCTTGCTTTTTGGTAAACATAACTTTGAACAACCCTTTTGTTTGTGGGTCTCCTTCCCTATAGCATTCTGGATTTCTGTATGCTTTATATGCCTCAGTTTAAGATGGACGATTTTCTTTGCTTGGCTAATGCTAATTGTCATCATTTAATTCTTGGATTAGTTTTGCCCCATGTCCCGGCCATGATTACAGTGAGGATCTCAGGGTCCTAATCCTTCCACTAAAACAATTCAGTCCCAGATCAGTAACAGACCAACCATAAACTCAAGTTCTTCTCAAGTTTCTGTATACAGCCTCAGCATTGCCCTCCTCTGCTTGAATTACAGGAAAACTAGTAAAAACATCCACTGCTTCAGAAACAGCTGTTATCAAAATCAGGTCACCTTCTGCCACGTTCCTATTTGCTAGCACTTGTAGCTTGCAGATACAGAGTAAAAAGCTGGTTTTTGGTTTTTTCCCAACTAGCCTGCACTTTTTAAAATGTTTGGCTCTAGCAGGACTTTCAGTTGCTCTGTTTTCCACTTAGGGTAATTTCTTGTTCCCTGGGTTTTGTTTTTTTTCACTTGTGGAGCCACATGTTGTTCAGAAATCACTCAGAGCCAAGGTATTTGAGAGTGATTTGTTTAGTGATACTGCATCTCAAAGATGCAGTTCCCTGCAACTCTGACCCCTTTGGGTATCAGTATATGCCACAGAGGGACAGAAATCTAGGCACAGATAACTGGGAGAAGGCTATCAGACCCAGTGCAGTAAGCCATGTGTGCATAGCGGCATTAGGAGGCGGATGGAAAAATATCAACATTTAACAGCAAAATTGTAATTGCCTAATGAAACATTCAGCAGAACAAACAGCATCTCTCATGGCACATGGAGAGAAAGTGTGGGGAGGGATGGCCTTGGGGTGCCAGAGATAAGAAAATCACATCTGTTGTGCTCTTCTGATGGGCTGGCCACCAGCCCTTAATGATCCCTAGCAAAGCCATGTTTATGTCGTTGAAACAGCAAACGCAGTTTACCAGCTGGAGCAATAGGCACCAAAGTTCAAATACAGCCAATTTTCTCCTGAAAAATCGTCACTAAATTGCTCATGTCTAGTTGTTAAAAAGATTTCAGCCTAAGCAGGTGGACCTGAAAGATTTAACAAATGGTTAATATGGCACAAAAGGGTCACTTGGGGTTTTGTTCCTGGGCACAAAGCCCTGATGGTTGCAGTGACCAGGCCTGCATTTGCTGTAAAGGGAAAACATTTTGCCCCCTCCCTCTGGTCTGCCATATTCACCGCTTGTTTTTGTTGTGAGCCAAAGGTGGAGGGTGAGAAAGGGAAGCTCAGGAGCACAAAAGACAAGCTGGCAAAGCTGACAAGAAACAGGCCAGTGTTGCTCCGTGCTCTGGAACAAAAAGGAGAGCTGCGCTTTGAGAAAGGGTTAAAAAAGCGTCAGCTCGAGGACTGAATTCGAAAGGATGCACTAGTAGAGCAGTAAAGGCAAACCAGGAACCAAGAAGATGTCTAATTTGTGGCAGCCAGACAGCACCACACCCACCCCTTTAGCAGCTGGAACATTGGGCAGCTGAACTCTAATGGAGTCAATTTGCTGCTGGAAATAATGACTAAATTACTCCCATTTGCCCAGTGAAGAGGCTGAAGTCTAAGCAGATGAACATTGGGAGGTAACAAACAGTTAGGAGTACACTGATGTGTTGTGAGGTTTTTCTTCCTTGTGGAAGAGAGCTAAAAATCCACAGCACTCTTTCAACGTCGCCGGACCCCTCCTGTTACTACAGAGGCCTTCCACCAGCTTAAACACATTTCCTATTGAATTTCGCACATTTTCCTAGCTCAGTTCCTATCGAGCCCCAAGGAAGGCAGCTTGGCTGAAATGTCAGCTGATAAAAGAAAGGGTTTATTTGAGGATCTTTCAGCAGTAACACTTTCAACTCTGCATTTTCTGTGCTTTGCCCTTCCCCAGTGAAGTGGAGGGAGAAGAACAGTCACTAGCATGGTAAAAGATTGGTTATTACCACTTCTGCTTAGGCAACAGCAGAGTCGAGCTCCTTACTTTCATGCCATATGGGTACCTGAAGCTGCAGTGGGTAGAATGGCCCCTGGGGCTCTTCTGGACCAGTGGCACAAAGTCCCTATGAGAATCTTTGCATCTAAAGGTACTTGTAGAACAGCATCACTGGAAGATCTGAACAGCATGTATAGAGCAACCTGTCCAATGAGAGACTAACAGACACCCCTCCTGCAAAAACCTGGGTCCAGTGGATATAGTTCAGCCTTTTCACCTAGTAGTCACCTCTGCCAATTGCAGGGTCAAGGCAGCAGGATCCCAAACTAGAATTAAATGAAGAGTTCAGATGAAATACCTATGCAGCTGAATTCCCAACTGCTCTAAAAGTAGGATTTTTGCCAAGAACCAGATCCAGAAAACTACTTACGTACTGAAGCCCAGAGTATTTCTCTCGCCTAGCTGTAGCAGCTGCAGGCGCAGCCAGCTGGTGGAAGACAACTCTCTGCTAAGTACTTCAGCAGTCCTATAGGGCTAACTGTCCTCCAGCACCACAGGCTGCTCCCACTAAATGCTGAACTGCAGCATAGAAGCCAAGCACCTAGGATTTAGATGCTGTGATAGCTAGCTTTTAGGGGCTCATCTTCTTTGGATCTTTTCCTAAGACCCATCAAGAGGTGTATCTCCGCATCGTATCTAGGCAATTACTGTTCCCAGGGTAAAACTAAGAGTGAGGCCTTATCTATGCAAGCCTCATGTGACAAGCCCTGGGGAGTCCTGTCAAAGGGGAAATGAGACTGAAGGAGATGGTAGCTTCCCCCTCCAGTACCAGCTGATGATTCATATGCTCCCTGTCACTTGATGGGAAGGACATTGCAACACTCCATCAGCATCACCCAGCCCTGATCCATACAGACATCCCAAATCTAGACAGTCTTTACAGTTAAAAGCAGCAACAGTAGCTAAGGAAGAAGCCAAGATATTCCACAGTGAGCCTGGGAGGATTGCTGTGAAAAAATTCCTGTGCTCATACAGCAATTTAGCAGCAGGCCCCAGCTCATGAATCTGCCTGCCTCCCTTGTTCCTGTAGCTTCTGTCACTTCATCACCCCAGTGCTACCGTCTAGGTGAAGGATAAAACCCCATTAGTGCTAAGTTTGGTTGTTTGTCATTTTAGGAGTGTATGTTCATTTTCTTTCCTAAAGAAGGGTTGGCAGTTCTGGGCCCTCCTAGCGCTTTGGCAGTAACATACCTTTGGTAGAAGAACTAATTTGAAAAGGAGTCAGAGGTGACTTCCAGCAACGTCCCCACTCTTGAAGATGATGAGCAAATCCTCACACCTTGGAATAGGCAGGTACAAGCCATTTTAGGCTGTACACACATAAATAGCACTCACACAGACTGCATTTACAGGGTGCCTATCAGCCGGTACAACTTGCTCCTTCAAATAAATCAAGCTTCCCCTTCAAAAGGAAGAGAATCTATCAGTCTATTATATAGGCTTAAAAGAGTTGCATTTTTAAAACACGCTTCAGCTGTCAGCCACACTTCATATGCTGAAATGCTCCCTCCTCACTCAGAGCCTCCAGAAGACCCGCACAAGCTTGGACTAGAACGCCAGCACAAGACAGTGACTGTGCTCACGATACCGCTGTGTCATTCCAGCAGAGACAGCAGCTAAGATTCCCAGAGCACTTGCAATACAATGTCATCGCTGGCTCGAGTTTCAGCCTCAGGACCGAGGCACAGAGCTTGCTCAGCCTGCTGGCAAGCAAGCTGGGAGGGGGCTTGTCAGCCCCAGCATTCAGATCCATAGCCATCAGCATTCTGGCACAGGCCTGTTGTATGAGTCATGCATTTAAGCAGATTAAGGATACAGAGAAGGTGCTCTGTGCATTAGCCATGACAGAGATGCAGGTAGTGAATGAGCAGAGCTGTTTCAGTCATCTCTCTAACAGGAATGATCTTTCGCTCTTCATTACCCAGCCTACTGCATCGTTTTGTGGCTTTCCACCATCAGCATTAGCATGCATGTCCCGATGACTCTTAGAGTGAGTCACCAAATGTAACATATTACAGTGTAACTGAAGCTTTAATAAACAGGGCTCCTTTTTTTTTTTTTAACTTGATTTCTATTTCCATAATAAAAGCTTTCTGTTATTATCTGTGCATATACTCATCAAATCAGAATATTCACAGGGATATTCTCAATTCCCAAGTAGTCAATAACTTACAAGGAATGCAGCAGAGCAGACATGAAAACCAGGACACCTGGGTCCTATGTCTTGGAGCACAAGTAGAGCTATGCAACTCTGCTGTACCATATATTTGCTCTGAGAAAATGTCTCAGTCTTCTTCCCCACAGAGCTTACAGAATGCATCTAAGTTAGTATTTTTAAACTAACCCTTTTCACAGAATCACAGAATGCTTGAGGTTGGAAGGGACCTCTGGAGATCATCTAGTCCAACCCCCTTGCTCAAGCAGGGTCCTCTAGAGCACATTGCCCAGGATCACGTCCAGGTGGCTTTTGAATATGTCCAGGGAAGGAGACTCCACTACCTCTCTGGGCAACCTGTTCCAATGCTCTGTCACCCTCACAGTCAAGAAGCTTTTTCTCAGGTTCAGATGGAACTTCCTGTGGTTCAGTTTCTGCCCATTGCCTCTTGTCCTGTCGCTGGGCACCACGGAGAAGAGGCTGGCCCCATCCTCTTGACACTCCCCCTTCAGATACTTGTACACGTTGATGAGATCGCCTCCCAGTCTTCTCTTCTCCAGGCTCAACAGGCCCAGCTCTTGCAGTCTTTCTTCATAGGAGAGGTGCTCCAGCCCTCTAATCATCTTGGTAGCCCTCCGCTGGGCTCTCTCCAGGAGTGCCATGTCTCTCTTGTCCTGGGGAGCCCAGAACTGGACACAGTACTCCAGGTGAGGCCTCCCCAGGGCTGAGTAGAGGGGCAGGATCACCTCCCTCCGCCTGCTGGCAACACTCTGCCTAATGCACCCCAGGAGACCATTGGCCTTCTTGGCCACAAGGGCACACTGCTGGCTCATGGTCAACTTGTTGTCCACCAGGACTCCCAGGTCCTTCTCTGCAGAGCTGCTTTCCAGCAGGTCAACCCCCAGCCTGTACTGGTGCCTGGGGTTATTCCTGCCTAGGTGCAGGACCTTGCACTTGCCTTTGTTGAACTTCATGAGGTTCCTCTCCGCCCACCTCTCCAGCTTGTCCAGGTCCCTCTGAATGGCAGCACAGCCTTCTGGTGTGTCAGCCTCTCCCCCGAGTTTAGTACCATCAGCAAACTTGCTGAGGGTGCACTCTGTCCCTTCCTCCAGGTCATTGATGAATATATTGAACAAGACTGGACCCAGGACTGACCCCTGGGGGACACCACAGGCCTCCAACTAGACTTTGGACTAGACCGTCTGAGCTCCGCTATCTAGCCAGTTCTCAACCCACTTCACCGTCCACTCATCGAGCCTGCACTTCCTCAGTTTACCTATGAGGATGTGATGGGAGACAGTGTCAAAAGCCTTGCTGAAGTCCTGGTAGACAACATCCACTGCTCTGTCCTCATCTACCCAGCCAGTCATCCCATCATAGAAGGCTATCAGGTTGGTCAAGCATGATTTCCCTTTGGTGAATCCATGCTGACTACTCCTGATCACCTTCTTGTCCTCCATATGCTTAGTGATGACCTCCAGGATGAGCTGTCCCATCACCTTTCCAGGGATGAAGGTGAGGCTGACAGGCCTGTAGTTTCCTGGGTCCTCCTTCTTGCCCTTTTTGAAGACTGGAGTGACAGTCCAGTTTCCACTACTTCCTTCTAGTGAAGAAACTTATTTATGCTACATTTGTACTCAGTCCACACACTGTATCACCCAAGATTTTCATAAGCCATTTTTACTAAATAAATGTGGACTTCAGATGATCTTCCATAAAGGAACATATACCCTCAGCTCCCTGTACTGGCAGCGGAGAGAGATAGCAACCCTGTCACAGCCACCGGCTGTAGGTGGCTCAGGTGCCACCTTTCTCATTGCTCAGTGACCAGGACCATGCTGGTCTGGATCTCTCACTGTGTGCTGTTCTAGGTACTATAACTTTGCTTTTAGCTGGAGACAAGTATAAGAGCTCCTTAAGTAATAATTTTCTGCACTATCCTCTTGCCTCCAACTGTTCATTCATTCATTGTGGCCTGGCTCACCTTGGCTCAGAGACAGACAAAAATCAATATTTGACCTATCTTTTGGTGCCATTCCTGACATATCTCTCTTCAATATTTCTATCATATTTGTTTACCTCCACTGAGCTAATGGTTTGAAGATTTTCTAATCCATATCAGACAAGACATTAAAAAGATGCTGAGTAAGATTATTTAAAAATAATCTAAATGAATCAGTGAAGACAGCTGGACTATGAACAAATTATTACTGTGACCGTATTCAAAAGACAGCTGGGGATGCTGGATTGGGCTGATGCTTTGCAAGATTGTTCTGTGACTACGTAGTGGAAGTCCTCTGGGCTAGGCTTTAGCAACACCTCCATAAACTGATACAGACGATAATGGTGGATGGTTTACAAACTAAACAAACAAAGCAAGCCTCCTGAGCACCAGAAGAAAAGATCCATAAATAGAGCTAGTTTGAAAATTCATTTCAGGAAGTGCTGGAAGAAGAGGCAGGAGAAGGCACTGGAAGGGCTGATGCAGAAATCTGTGCTGGAAGTCCAAGGAGAAAGCAGAAAGGCCCAGCAGCCTTGAGGTGAGGAGATACATGGAGAGCAGGCTACAACCGATCCCAGGTGAAACTGAGACCGTCCCAGGGGTATCCACATCACTTGCCTTCGCACATCTAAATTTGGTGCCTAACTGAGGACTTGAGCCCACTTAAGCATTCAGCAAAGGCAGCAGGGAGGGGCAGAGCAGGGAGGGGAGACAGAGCCTGAGAGGCTTCTCCAGCCGGTCCCTCAAATTAGACAATTAGATTAATTGTCTCTTGGCAACAAGCTGCTGCAGGAAGCATCTGGGCTGCAGCTGTGCCCTCAGCAGCTTGTCAGCCTGGTCCTGCCCCCACTTGAGCCACAGGAGAGGTGCAGAGTGCTGGCCTGCTGTGCCCGGGGACAGCGGGGATCCTGACACTGCCGCTGCGCTCCCGCATCGAAACCTCCAGGGCAAGACGGCACTGAGCGTTTTTGCACTGCCAAAGGGTTTCAGCACACAGTTGCAATTCTTTTTAAAGGGAGCAGTGCGTTCAAAGCCTTTAACTACCTTTGAAAGCTAAAGGGTTTGCCTGTGTGCCCTTTTTAAGGAGAGAGCTTTTGACAGGGTGAAAGGAAGCGTCAAGGGGATAGAAGGAGCTTAAAGATTGGCAAAGGCCTGCTCTGACCTGTGAAGCCGAAACTCAGAGATCCCCAGATAAGCCTCAAAGCATGCTCTGAAATCCCAGAGCCCGGCCTGCTGTGATGAGCAGCTCTTTAGGACACTCTCACTTCCTGCCTTCTCATCAGGTTGTCACGTAAAATTTCAACGCTGTCTCTCTCCATTCGCTCTTCTCCACCCTCTCCTCATCTCTCCCCAGCCCCAATCTTTCTGCTGTAATCCCATGTATGAGCCCAGTGTTCCTCTGCCTTTGAACTGGGTTGTTTTTCTTCTTCTGCAGTCAAAATTGCAGCAGCCTAAGCTCAAGTGGGTAAATCTCTCAGAAGTGCAGAGGGATTTCTCTGCACAGCGCCTGCTACAAATCAGTGTGACTCACACGGCAGCATCCCCTGATGTGCCGCACAGGAAAATCAGCCCCTTGGATGCTCTCGCTTGGAGTGTCACAGCCATCTCCTTCTGCCTCCTTCCGGGGGGCAGCTAGCAGAGAAGCGGAATCTTTGACTGACTCAGTTCACCGTTAAATTATGTTTTCTGGCTAAGAAGATTTTTTTTGCTCAGAGTTAAAAATAGCCACAGCCATCCAGTCAGCAGCAGGACCTTTGGTGAGCTTTCCCAAAGCTCACTCTGGCTGTGCCGGCTGTATGTTTCCACCTTCCAGAAGATGAGCAAATCACAAATTGGATGGTAAACACCTACTGTATGGCGTATAATCTTTTGAGACATCCTAAATCTTGGGAGCCAAGACTACATGAAAGATTGAGAGTTTCAGGCTCAGACCTTAAGGCTCAACTAATCCTGAAACATGTTCTGATAAATGCGGGCTTCAGAAAGCAATTTAGGATCAGGTCCTGAGCTCAGAGGAGACTAGGCAACAGCCTATAGGGACTGCTTATACAGAACAGTCCCTGGAATGAACCATTCCCAGAACAATACCCAGATTTGAATTCAAAGGGAAAGAGCTCATTCCCTCCCAGGATCTTTTTTGGATCAGAACAACATCCCAGGAGAACTCACAATCGAGGAACATGGATCTAGGAGCAAACGAGGAAGCTAATTTATTTGACGGCAGGCAAAACCTCTGAGGGTGCAGGTTAGGTGTGGAAATGGCTGTTTGCTTCTTAGGGGAGAAAGGGAATGCAGGACTTGCCTTTCCCTCCCTGCACAGACACATCCAGAACGATGAGGGAAGATGCAGACCTTGACTATTCCCCTGCAAACTTGCATGTTCATGGATAGGAAAGTCAGACAAATGGGGACAGGACCAACCCACAGTACCACCCCAAAAAAGAGAGATATCTGAATTTTCTTCTGCTCTACCAGTAGGAAGATCTTTCCAGCTGCGCTGAGTATCTCTGCAGGACACTGGTGTGCTGACTGACATTCCCACAGAGCTGCTTTGTCCCTGCTAAGTACCTACGTTTTTAATTGCACAAAGGGAATTTTGAAAGCCATGCTAAAAGAAAAGTCTAAAAGCAGATTGGTTAGACAAAAACACCCTAAAAGTATATGTTCAGGTAGCAATAAAAAGACTTTTTACCATTGCTTAGAGGCATGCAATAGAAGTATATTTTCAGTGCTTGGCTGCCACAAATAACTGTACTACAATTAGATGTGCGTATTATAAAATTGTGTGGGTGTGGTAATTATCACCCTTTGCAGCAGAATATATTTATACGGGTCCCAAATTACAGCACATAGAAACCTCATTTGAGAAGGTCTAAAAAACAGGTTGAGGAGGGAGGGGGATTAAACTTTCCATTTTATTTCTGGTAAGTCTTCTATGAAAAGGTAGGATGCGTCACATAGTACGTTGGTCTTGAAACGTGTAACTATGCAGTCAAACTAAGGGCTGGGAGAGGCAGCTTTCATACATCTCTTCATTCATCACACAGTGTGTGAGCATGTGTGTGCCAGGCATGACAATTACAGAGCTACTTTTAGGGCTGCACACCATGTAAACTTCTCCTTGCGGTAAGCTGTGCGTAAAGGAGCATCCAGACCTCAGTCTGGATGTATAGTCGTACAATGCCAAGGTGGATTGATGCCTGCATATCTAAGAGCAGAATTAGGCTTGCTCTGTGTCATGTGGTCTCACCTTTTTGGTATGAATGCATCTGTGAATATTTCCTCAGCTTGTAGAGAAATCATGTGTCCAGCTGCAGAGAGCAGCTGGATCTAATATGGGTTACCGTCTCTGAGGATCTTCCTTGCTTCCTCATCTTGCCAGTTCTAACCTTGCATTTGGTTTCCAAATGCAAAAAATCCTTCATCCTATAATCTGCTCACTGAGAATCTGAACACTAATTGGCCTCTTATGCTTTAGTTCCTACAGTAGCCTCAGATGAATCCATCACCGCTTCCAGCTTTTCCTCTACTGTGATTTTTGGGGATTCTCTTTATCCTAAGAAGTGCTTTGACTACATGTGGATCCATCATGTTTATCTCTTATGTAAGACCGCTTAAGCACTTGCTTGCAACCTCTTAGCATCTGCCTAAAACCACGACAGCTCTTTGCAATGAGATGGAGCTTGACTAGGAGCTTTTTATTATTTTGAATCAAATATTCCCAGCTTACATATTATATTCACAGAAAACTCGTGAAGCTTTACAAAAATTCTGTCACATACATTCTGTTTGATGGGGCTATTTTCATTGTGTTTCCACCTCTATTACTTAAAAGTTGTCTAGCTTGCTCTCCCAAATGCTATTTTCAGGGAATTCCTTCTCCTAATTTGATGAGCTTTCTCTCACTTTTGTATAGCTCTGTTAGAAGTTACTATGAGGTCAACTTAGAGGGTAGAACATGTTCACTATAACTGGCATATTCTGGATTTTCTTAGCTGTGTAAATGAAATTAATATATTAGCCTTCAGCATTATCATATTGACTGTCTCCTCCTTTGCATATCAGTGTTTTCAAAGGACTGACAGAGCCAGTCTAATTGAAAACAACTATCAGGGAATTCAGCTTGGAGCAGTATACAACATTGACCATTCTTTGTGCTGATACCTACATTGCAGGATGGCGCCATGGATTTTTTTTTTTTTTTTTAAAGAGCATCCTTAAACTAATTCATGAAGTTATTACCCTCTGTTCCTTCAAATGCCTTCTGAAGGCACACTGTCATATGATATCTACAACAACGAACTATCTTAAAATGGATCAAGCTGTCATGACCAACACTTACTTATGATAGACCCACCATCAACATAAGTCAGTGCTGCACCAAACTATCTTTTAGGGATCAGGAGGAGGCTTATGTAGCATGCAGGAGTCATCGTACTTTGGCCTCTCTCATGTTAATGGACTTGTGTGACACTTGAGATAGGCCTGGCTAGCCAGGTTTCAGGTCAGGTATCTGGGCTGGAACATCATCAAAAACATTAAATCAATGTTCTCTGCCACACTGCTGACAAGCCATCTGCAAGGCAGCAATTCCAGCATGCAGAGGGGAATTTTTCCTACTGGACACTTGGCAAAAGCCAGATTTCTTATCAGTGACACTGATACGGCTGGTGGGAGCCAGGTCAACATTGCCCATATTTGAATCTGGTCGTGATCCAGCAAGTCTACACACTTTATTGTGGAATATGTATTGGAAGAATCAGCACTGCTGTGAAAAGAGGGAGAATGCTGAAGACACAAGGAAACACAAGAAACAGAACAATATCATCATCCAAAAGTTTGCAGAACAAAGAACAACTAAAACAATAAAGTCTCATGCTACAAACTGATGCCACAATGTAACATCACTTCCAAATCTATCAGAAAACTTGCACCTGTTGACCAGATTTGAAAGCTTCAGAGTGAACATGCAGCTGAACATCCCAGCATCAAAATACCAACTTCTTCCGACACCAGTGAACAGTGGTAACCCTTATGCCAGGTTTCTGAGTCTGTTCAGCAGCCATGGGATATTCTTTCACATAGCAACACAACAGAGAACAACTAGACTGGAAGAAACAAATAAACAAAATTTCAAGTGGAAAAATGTCTGCAGTAACTTACCACCCTTCTATTCATTGAAATTTCATTGTGAATATCTTTTTTCTCTAAACACTGAAAAGGAGAACATTTGGGGCAAAAATAGATGCTGTAGGGCCTCATAAGAACTGTAGTTCCTTTTTAAATGCACAGTCCTTGCTACAGCACCAGATCCTCACATGCACTGTATTTCCCATAATGCATCAAAGCTCCCAGAGGGGTAAGCAAGAGGCTTGGCATGCTGTGCTGTGTGGTGGGATGCACAGTCCAAAAGGAGGGGGCACTCCTAGGAATATGGAGGAATAGGGGCACAAGGAACACCTAAAATTCAAGCAAAGAACAACAACCCTAGTTCTTTGACAAAACAGTTTAACAAAAACACAGTTTTTACACACAGATTTTTAACACTGCTTATTAACTTTTTTTAAATTCCTGTAACAAGCAGTTTCAAGAACACTTGGCGAGCCGTTCATATAACCAACATGCAAACAACAATGCCCATTAGCCTTAAGAGAAGTTGACCGTACTAATCCTATCTCTGGTTAGCGTGCAGCATTTGACAGAGAAAGGCTTGGAAGAAACTAAAAGGAGAGGTACCACTCTTGTATGAGTTCTTTTTACCTACAGTGCTTCAGAGGGGAATAATCTAAATATCTGCTATGGGCTGCAGCTCCACACTACAAGTAGCTCATTGGCTACATGGATCTCATCACCCTCCACCTAAGGAAGGCATGAAGCATCCAGAGGAGCTGTAAGAAGCCACTTGTTACACTATTAAAGAGTTCAAAATGAACTCTTGATTAGCTGAAGGGAGGCACAGGCTAAGCAATCTGAGACCCTAAACTGGTACCCAATGTGCCAAACATTACCCATTGACTGCATGTAGGTAAGGAGAAACTCCCACTGCGGCCAGCGGAGTCATATAACCAGTAGACAGCTCAGCTGCTTCAGAGACAGGCGTTGTCATCTCTCTGACCACAGGCCCCTGCCTTGGAGGGAAAAGAATTTTCCCAACCCAAAGACTTTCTTTTCCCAGGCTCTGTGATTGCCGATTACCTGTTTTTCCCACGTGTCCCACAGTGTGCTCCCTTCTTGATTCCATCAGCCTTGCTGGTTTGCAGCCTGCTCCACATAGTTGCAGAAGAGTCACCTTTGCTCTTTCAAGGATTTCGGGTCAGCAGGTCACCCAGTCTGTCCCACTGGGTACCACAAGCCAAGAAGCCACATCAGTACAGGAATTGTTTAGCCTACAACTATTTTTTGAGCTAGCTTCTTTCTAACATAGACTGCAGGTATCAGAGCACCCATCACAACCTTAGGAAGGGCCTACTCATGGATTTAGCCAGCACATTAAACTTTTGCCTATGGAGCTAGCTGTGTCTCTGCAGAGCTGAGGAGCCAAAGGCCATCCTTGCACCAGCCAAGAACCCTCCTGAGGCATGAGACTCCACTCATCTGCTCTCTGTCCCATCTAGTAGCAGCACAGTTTAGTCCCAATTGCTGAGTTGCCTGGTTGTCTACAATTATCTCAGGGCCAGTGCAGATGTTTTTCTTTGTGCTGTGGCAGTGAGATTTACATCCAGATTTTTTTTCTGGAATATATTTGCCATATTCACCCAAAGAGCCTGAAGTATGGGTCATATACTCCGCAAATAACATACAAGTAAATAAATATAAAATAACATTTGAAAAAAAGTGTAGAAGTTTTATATCAAAATTTTTCCTTTTCTGCTTACACTTGAGTTTTTGATTAAAGGAAGATTTTTAAAAAGAAGCATCTTTTCCTTGCAATTTTCCATTTTAACTAAAAAAGAACAACCACTTCAGATGGGAACAAGAGCATTCAGCCAAAACCCTTGAGATCTTTCACTGACAATTTCAGCAGGCTTGTTTTGGGGGGGGAGGGGGGGAGCATTGTTTCTATGTTGATGAAAAAATCTGTGTGAAAATGGTTTCCCCAGTCAGTTCTGAAAATGAAAATTAGAAGTTCCTGCTTCTTTTATTGCATTTTTCTCCTATGAGCCCTTCTCACCCAGGTTTACTATTTTTATATTGTGTCCTAGCTGCTAACTAAGCCTTGGCTTAGTGTTCTTACTGCAAGGATGAGGCATTTCCATTTCTAATTTGGAGCATATGCTGTACTTAATATAGCACTGCCCTTGTGCACCAGTTACCCCAGAAAATGGCTGTGCCAGCAATGTAACAGTGGTATAGTCCCTTGAGTAAGGCCAGGACATGAAACCTTGTGTCAATATGCAGATATCACACAGTTAATTGAACAATATCAGATCCTTGAACTCTAGAGAGAGGTATATTTTGTGTACATAGAAAGATGTTCGATACTGTGATGAAAGCTTCTTTTGTAGCTTTCTCTTAAATGAACCTAGGAAAAAAAAAGTCTGCAAAAGAGCCAAGAGATAATGATGAAAACCTGAACAATTAATTCCGGGGATGAGGCATCCACAGACTGAGCTGTTTATTTTTCTCTCTCAGGCCTGCAGCCTGCACTAGAAGATTGCAAATATCAGGCTCTTGTGCATGATTCATGGGAATTTATCCCTTCTGGTGAGGAGGAGGTGCTGCAAGAGCTGCCTTTCATAAGGTGTTTTAGGAGTTCTGCCTTGGTCTGCAAATGGAAAATAATCAACAGATTTGAAACACCTATTAAACATCACTAGTATTAATTATTTGCTGACCTCAGATACTGCGCATAATGCCATGAAGAATGGCGCAAGAGATTTTATAATGGTTTCATTCTGCACAATGCTGAGCTTCCTTCACTTCTGGAGACCAACAGCAGAGGACCCTTTTCAACACTTTGTCAGATCAGCCCCACCAGTTATTTGACTGGGTTCTGAATGAGGCAGGCCTGATGACTCGGTCTTATTTTTTGTTTTATCCGAGGAAAGATTTAGCTGTGCAAACAGCTTCAGGGCCAAGGTGTCCACATGGTGCAGACAGGTCTCGCCTACATGCGGGAGAAGCTCATCTCTTTGTGCATTAAAGCCCCAGGACTCAGGGCCTAAGCCTTATGCTTGTAAGCATGCTCTAACCCGTCTCTCTGTTCTCCCCTTCACTCCTATCCTTGCAGTTAAAAGGCTTGGTGCAACCATCCGGAAGCTGCAAAGTGTGTTGTATCCCTGCGCAGCTCTGGTAATCAGATGTGGTAGGGAAACCAGCACGCAGTCGTGGTGCGTGGATGCAGCAGGGAACATCCTTTCAGCTGCGAGCTGAGCACGGGGTTCTGCAAAGCAGGTCATTCTAGCTGCACAGTGGAGCTGCAGACTGTCTCTTGCACATGGACACAGCCAATCAGCAGTCCAAACAGCTTTTCTGAAGGTGCAAAGTGGAGTTATTCCACTGTAGCCAAGACAGGCTGCTTTGCATCCACATTGAGCTCCTGCCGTGCACCTTGTCCCTCGAGTTAGTCTGGTGACAGAGGCCAAGTCCTCGTTCACACATCTTAGGATTTCTCACAAGCTGCATTCCAGGCTTCCAGGCAGTTCAGCTAAAACTGCACAACAGATCTGTCAAGCAAAATCCACCTTAAAACCCAGCCTTTGGCTGATGCAAGAGTTCATGGACCCAAATGTTATCTTCCATTCATGCCGCGCAGCAGAAGCGAGACTTTCAAACCCAGGGGTGGAAGCACTCGCAGAAGCTGCTGCTTACCCTGCTGCAGGAATAATTGCTTGCGTTTCCAGCTAAGTCAAAAGTCAAAGGAAATTCTACCCAGGAGATAAACTGTGCATTACATAAGACTTTATATAATGTAAATTGTCAAATTTATAGCTGCTAGAGAAAGGCTAGTCTGTCTGTTGACATAAAATATGGACTTTGTTTTAAGAAACTAGTGAGAAAGAAGGAAATAGTATATTTGGGGCTCCTTGTCCTAAGGCTTTCTGTGCAAGGACCTGTCAAGCTTTTGGAACTGAAATGGATAAATGCATAAATACAAACCCAAAGCAGCAGGTTTTGATCAATTTGGCTTGTATATGTATTATTAGAACAAAGTTTAAAAAAAAAAAACCCACACACACCACACACACCTAAATAGACTTTATATTCCATGGTAAATTCTAATCATTCATTGTTTGTTTTTCTTTCCAATTTGAAGGAAAAGCTAAAATATCAAAGTCTTTTTCAAAATTAAAGTTCAAAGATTATTTAAACCATGAAAGATTTTATTTTAAAATGTCATTAGAAACAGCTTGCTTGAAGGCTATTTGGCAGTAACTGAATCAGCTTATGGTCCTTAGTGCTTACTGCAAATGGGTGTTTGCGAGAGCATTGCTCTTATCCTTTCTCTAGGTTGGGTCTTGATACCCACAACATAACTCCTATGGTAACTCCATGGAGGCAACTTCCATGACACACCACAAAGCCCAGTCAAAGCAGAAATAACAGTCAAAGAACCAGGCTTGTACCATGGCCAGCACTTTCATGGCATGGACAGACCCAATTTAACAATGAGCTGATCCAGCACAACATGCTTCAGTTTAGTTCAACAAGCTAAATATTTTTATTCCGATCAAAAAAAATTTTTTTTTTGCCTCCTGGTTTTTTTTCTTAATAAAAGATTTCCTTACACTAAATGCCAGTTTTGCAGAGACTGCATTTCCCACTGAAAAACAATTAAAGCGCACGATTCCCCTAGCAGATCTTAATGTGCAAAATGTACCCCCTCAGGAATATTCTAATTAATCGAAGGATCATCTTTCACCAAAAAAGTTTTGACTATAAAAACTGATCATCTCAGATTTTGTCCTTTAAACTGATACTTTCCTGCAACTCATACCAAAATCTCAGACAGAAGACAATGAATCTTGATTGGAAAGACAAGGATGCCAGTCAGTAAACCCAGATCACAATTAGCACCAGCTGTAACCCAAGTGAACTCCCCAATTTAATGGTTCACAGGAGAACACATACATACAGTAAAAGCTACCAACCAAATCAATTCACCCTTCCTTCCCCCAGTCTCCCTCCTCCCTCAGGTCCTTCAAACAAAGGTCTATTTCCCTTCTTAGCTGTTAAAAATATTTTTAGAGCTCTTCAAATACAGAAAGCAGAAAAGGAAGAAGAAAAACAATAGAATTTGACACAAAAGCACCCTTCTCATTAGGGCTTTTTAAATAGCATTAGAGCTCATTGAATTTCATGCACTAATAACATTCCTACTCAATCCAAGGCAAACCAGTCAAATCTAAATCTATCAAATTTTACAAGCAAAGGAATATTGCCAAGTTCTAATGTTTCTCCTGCATTCATTGTTAGGATGTGTTAGGGAATCTCTTCCAAACTCCCTATTTCTGTTTTTCAAATCCCTTTTAAAGCTACTCCATGGCGATAGAACAGCAGTTTTAAAAAGGAAGTAAAATCTCAAAAGCAACATCTATACTGGACTCCCAGATGCATAGCGTTTTAGGAATGAAGCAGTCCCTCACTTTAGCACACCAGTTAGCCAGGATTTCAGATTTAGAAGTATCTAGCATTCTACCAGGTGAAGCATTTGGGCAGATGAAGGAACAAAGCAGCTGGAGATAGAGAGACATGTCTGACTCCCTGGCCTTCAAGTCCTTTGGCCATTCAATACCCAGCTGCATCTTCAGCTTTGAAAGCGTACCTTGTGTGTATGGTGCCACTGAAGTCAGTGAGACCAGTCACGTGCTTGAAACCAAGCATGGGTTGTTCAATTCCTCATGAGCCTGGGGGTCCACGGCTGGATGGAGCCCTTCCTACATAAGCAGCGAGACTCACGTGGAAAAATGGAAGGCTTTTTATACCTTGTGGGCTTTTTATACCTTGTGGGGCAGAGACCCGCTGTCTCAGCTGTCTCCAGAGGGCTTTGCTACAGGTGCCAGCCACCTGCAAAACTCCAACAGGGGCTGTACAAGGTACTATGGCACTGTGAATGACTGCCCAGTGTGCACGCAGTACATTTTCATTGAAAGACTGGGGAATGTAAGTGATAAAGAGAAATAAATCATGTACTTAGAGCTCATTTCATATGGTTTGTTATGTCTCAGGAGGTTTTATAGGTTTAATATATTCCCTATTCATGCTGGATCTCGGCACAGACCTACAGATGAGAATATCTACTTGTGATGCAGGTTACACTACAACTCATTTATAATGATTATAACAACTTGTGAAGTGGATTTAGAAGTCATTGAGATATAGATTATTTGGGTAAACGGGGCACAAGAATGGCAGCAAGAAACCCATTTAAATATTAAGGAGTGCTATAAGCCAAGAATAGAAGGGATAGCAGTGTAATATCATGTCGGAACATGCCCTCTAGAGGGTGAGGGCATCGATTAGAAAGAGCTCGAGAAATCGTTCTGAAAACCCATAACGTTCAGTCATAAACACGGCCAGAAAGGTGATCTTGCAAAGGCCAGCAGAGAGAAGGGATATGGAAGATGGACCTAACCCCACCAGCCTTACCTTATGAGTAATCCCACAGCAATTTCTTCTCCCTATTCTGCAGTATCTTCACCTACACAGTGTTGATCAAGTGAGTAGGAGCGGAAGAGTCAGGCCTGTGGACTGAAAAGTTGTTAATGGGAGGATTTTCACCCTCTGTATATAAAAACCTTTAAGTGTCCAAGTGCATCTTTCTCTCTTATGTCTAAAGAATTACATGCCTGGAAAGAGAATGCCTTGGAGGTGTCTTATGTTGTGTCATGCCCACAAGGGCAATTGGCATGAAATAAAGGACCACAGGATTGACCCTCTACTAGAAATACCATGCCCAAGGCAAATCCTGGGCTATAAGCCACCAGCTTTTCCTAGCACAGGGGATTCCTGCTATTGCCATTTATGATGCTGGACATGAAGCTGAGGGGGAAGCCTTATTGATTTTAAGCTAACACTGGTGGCAAAAGAGTAATAGAGAGATGTGCCCAGCATGGTCTTGAGAACTTTGAGAGGTAACGAGCACCCTCTGATCCTACCGAAAACATGCATGCTCAAGACTGCTCCAAAGCCACCCAGAAAAGCAGAGTCTGATACATGAACCTAGAAAAGCATGAAGGGCTGAATGCAGGCAGGGTGATTCAGAAGAGTAACCTGAAACCAGTCACTGCCAACAGTCACCATTGCCTGCTGCAGCACCAGCCAGATCAGATTTATCCATCCAAGGAAAGTCTGCAGAACCAGGCTCTGACTAACAGATAACTGAATGGCAGGAGAAATGCTCTGAAGCCTTTCCAGAACAACCAGGGAAGAAAAAAATTAAGGATTGCCAAGGATAGAAATACTGGAGGGTCTTTCAAAACATGCTCATAACATAAGCAACTAAAGGGCTCCTCAAACTTGTCTGACATACCAACCCCACTTGGTTCAGAAAGCTTTCATTAAAGTTTTAGTGCCTTTCTTGAACCCAGTACAGTTCCTCCCTGCTGTGTTATATGCACAGGCACAGCAAGATGAGGTTGCACGATTCAGCAGGAAGTGGCTTTAAGAACTCAGCAAGAGACGTAAGCATCAGCCAATTCAAGTGCATGCAGTGCCTGAAAAACAAGACGTTCCTGTTTTGCATGTGAGGGCTCTTTGAAATACAAAAACACCATTACAGTCACTTATTTTGAGTTTGTCCTCATCCCTCCCCCAACCTCTTTTTAGAGAATTCTCTTCCGTTTTTGCAGAATAAGGGAAAATGCTATACATCTGGCTGAGGGACCAGAAGCACCTGACACCCCCTACATGAGGCTAGGGGTTGCTTTTCTCATGAAAATTTAAGCTGTTCTAGAGGATAAAGCTGCTCTGCCCAACTTAAAAAACGCTGAGGAGCAAAATTCAGGATGAAGTGCAGGAAGCTGAAAGTGTGAACTGTCACTCAGTGAGCACTAAGAGAAACACGCTCCCGGCAAGACGGGGAGTGGAGAGAATGGATAACTATCTCAGTGCTACGCCTAATCTTAACACAATTTATAGCACGACATTACAACCAGTAATAATAATCTAACAGGAGGGTATCACTGGCACTTGTGAAACTCTTGGATGTGAAGGTCACTCATTTTATCATTGTGACAATCTTTTAAGAGCACCATTGATGTGAAGCATTAATGGGAGGTGATCAAGGCTTTTAATCTAAAGCCCTTCCTTGGCAGCTGGGTTACGGTGAAGCTCCGAGCACCTGAAGCCAGGAACGCTCCTCTAATCAAACGCTGTGTGGTACCCGACACTTGAATCAAATTGCCCCAACATCCAGGAAGGAAGGAGGCTTCTCACTACATTAGTCCGTACAGGCTGCCATCTGTAGTCACGGCCAATGAAGTGGTGCAGAGGCAAATTGCTGCGTCTACAACTCCATCCAGACTGCCCGCCGTTCTGTCACTGGAGTCGCAGTATGGTGGACCCTCTGCTAAAAAGCCACCATGCCAAAGCAGGTGGCTTTTATTAAGGTCAGACCCCACCTACAGCGATTAGCAGCAGAGCCTAAGAGCAAGATGAATTAGGATACTGATAGAAGAAACTCATTGTCCGCAGCAAGACTGACTTTTTAACCCATTTCTTGGTTGAAGGCTTCTCAGTGACTGTGTAACAGCTGAGCAAGCCAAATGCAGGCACAGATGAAGGTAAGGAGGAATAGCATAGTAAAGGGTCTGTGAAGAGAGTGAGGAAAAGGGCTTCATTCTTAAGACTTCTGTATAACGTAGACTGACAAGGGCCCTCTAAGCCTTGCCAATTAAAGCCACAGTAACACCAAAGGATGACAAAGTCCCTTGTCTGTTAATGTTTCAAGAGCTCCAGAATTTGCATTTTTCTAATAGATAGCTGAGGCATTTATGCTTGAATCTTCACTGAAGAATGACAAAACAGCACAGTTATTTTTCCCTCTGCTCACCAACCTCCTGTGACACTAATTCCTTTCAGGCCAGAATTAGAAACGTGTTAAATACAATTAATCTAGTGGCTTACATTTTGTGTTTTATCTTTTACAGCCACTTCAGCTGAGAAGCCATGTTACTGCCGTATTAAAAAAAAATAAAAAAATTGCTGTCTGCAGGGCTTTTTTTTTTTTTGTATAGAAGTGGAGATATACATGCTCAAACCTCACTTATATCATTCTTCCAGTTTATTAAAAACACAGGGATCAGAAATCACATTGCACTTAAGAAATTTGAACTACTGGGGATTCCTTTCCTCCAAGAACAAAAGAGCTAGATCTTCAGTTGGTGTTAAGTCATCAAAATCTGGCCCTCAGCACTTTGCTATTGCCCTGGGGCTATGAAGCAGAGGTGCCATAAGACACTTCCATAGTATATCCATCTTAGTCATCCCTTGGGCTGCATGGGAAAAATACATTCCAGCTCCATACAAAATTGTTAAGGTTTTCAGAAACATTCTTCATCCCAAGCTATGGCAAGAGGCCAGCACTTCAAACATTTTTGGTTACACTGAAATCCCCCAGGACTTCATTTTGGAAACATCAAAGTAAAACATGCTCCCCAGCACTCTCCAGCTGCTAGTCTGGCATACAGAAATGAAACCGTAGCTGCTTCAGATTAAAATTGGCATGATTTCTCTTACACCTACTCCTTGAAATAAGTTTACAATCCATTGTTGCTCCCTCTTCAAAAGCATGCACCTTCAAAAAACATGCCACATTCTGCACAAGCGTGAATCGAGTAGGTCTTCTGAATATCAGCAGTGTAACAGGCCAGCACCTTGTTAGGTGCCTGGGGTCTTTAGACACCCATCTGGGAATCATGGCTCAGCAGGCTGATAAGAAGCCAGACAGATGAGCTGGCAAGAAACTATCAGACATTCTTTGGAAAAGTCTAGCATTGAGAAAGACCTCCAAGGAAAAGCTAGGCCCTTGGGGAAGTACAATGAGTCACCAACTGCTATCTACCTTATCCTCATTTCGCCCACACCAAGTAGGCTGCTGAAAATCCACCCAAGGGAATTCCACGCTCTCTCATTTCCTGCTATTATGCTGCCATGAAGTGCTCAGGCCACACTAACTGCTGCCTGAATGTTCACTGTCCACAGCTTTTAGCAGCAGGATTTATTTTTCTGGGTACATCTAGTTTCCTAAGGGAAAAATCCTGTGGCAGCATGGGTCAGGTGTGACAGTGGAGGAAGACCTATCCCAGGACAAGGTGGAGAAGAGAAGGGAGACAGAGAGAACGAGGAAGTGGAAGGAGGAATTGATAAGCGCTAGATTGGTGAGGGTAAAGTACAAAATAGCCAGGAGAATTTCTCCAGCCAGCTGAGAGTTTCAAAGCCCTGCTGAGGAGGGCATGATAAAGTAACTCTGTGAGATGCCTTGCAGCATAAGGGTAACATTCGCCTCGGCTTCAGCAACGTGGGATTAGATTGTTAGAAGAAATGCTCTTTCCGGATCAGGAGTGATGGCTTGCCAGCCTTTCTGTCCAAGCCTGACACCAGGACCAGATTCCCTGGCGCACAAAAAGGCTGCTGAACAAATACAACATACTTCATCAATCACTTGAGCAATTAGGCTTCCAATCAGGCTAAGCAATTGCTCTCCACCCTGACATCCAGAGCTGATTATTAGCCATCTCTCCCCCAGAAAGTTTTGTTTACACTACACATTTGGGATGCTGGGTAATCAGGTCTTCTCCCTCCCTTTCATTCACTTTAACTTATCCCTGTCAATATTTTATTGATTTAAAATAGTCACTCTATTCCGCCTTGGCCATTTTCCCTGGTGGCCATGCCACCAGGATAATTTAACTAAAATGACTTATTTGTTTATTTCAGTAACGTTTTCCCCACTCTGGAGCCAGGCAAGAAGGAGATAGAAGCTTAATTTAGAGAGACTTGAAATTCCTGAAATAGATGACAGCTGAGAGAAGACTGGCATGTTAAATCATTCCACTTCATAAACACCCCACTCTCATTTAGGCTTGACAGATGTAAATGCCAGCCAGGTACTACCTACTAGTGGTGCTGTCTTTCCTTTATTTATGCGAAGACATAAAACAAAGTCCTTTTTAGGTACGTTAGCTGCCTGTAGAAGAATGGATCAACAGCCATTTTTTCCAGTATAAGCCATGCATGGTGTCAGCAGGATAGGCTTGACATCTTCTTTAAGTTAAATAACTAAGAGATCATCAAATGCTTCACCTGAACCTTAGAAATCCTGTCACAAATTCCACCAGTGTCCTGTCTTGACTAACATACATTTTTTTTAATGCAATCACCAAGAAATAATATATACTACACCCACAGTAACTCTGTTGTTGAGATAGCAGGATAAGGCCAATCTATAAGAAAGCCAGTTTTTGTAAACGTAAGCCTTATAAAAATGCATACCTGATAAAATAAGCAGTGGAAGAACGCTAGCCATTTAGAAACCAGGCAAAGAACACATTCTGTGCGAGACTGAAATGCAAACTGAACAGGAGGTTTCAAACCAATTGCCAGGTCCACCAAGAAGCAACACATTCTGTTCGGCATAACAGACTTCTGGTTATATTGGCAGGCTCAGAGAGATCCATTTCAGGCACGGCACGAAGGTTGCAAGCGCTAGTTTAGTGAAGGTCACCCTGAACACAATATACTCCAGAGACTTCAGTTATCTCAGCTGGAGATGCAGGGGGTGGAAGGACAGGATGGTGACATACTTCAAATAGAAGATCTCCCCCCCCCCACCACCACCTTTTTTTTTTCTTTAAGCTAAAGCAAGCAGATTTTCCAGCTGAATTTTCAGCTGCAGTCTCAGACCCAGCAGCTGCCCCTCACTCAAAAGGTAGTTCTACTCAAACAATTTCTTGCATTTTTCTGCTCAGCGCCTGGGTGCCAAGCAAGTACTTGGTCAAAACCAGTTGTTTTAGAGGTGGGCAGTTTGGTTGGTCCTCTGCTCTGCAGACTCCATCCTGCTGCAGGAGGGGGGGAACTGGAGCGTCTTCTCACTTTTACACTGTTCAGAGAAAAACACAGGGCCATTGGTACTACCCTGTTTGCTCCAAATGGCTCCAAGGGTATGTCAGTCTACATGCCAAAGGAGGCCATCTCACGTGTCAATGCTGGGAGGCCCCAAGGGCTTCAGTAAGGATCAGAGTCTGCTTGTGCTAGGTGTTGCACAACCACACATAACACACAACAACCCATGCCCCAACCAACTTGCAGAGTGTTTTCAGTTGCTGTAAAATAGGTGAAGTAACAGGAGAGAAGGCAGAGAGGCAAAGAAAGGTAAGTACCATCAAGTTTCCTCCTTGGAGTGAGGCCACCCCATCTAGCCACTCACCACACCAAGACCTTTACCTTTCTCCATCTCGCTCTACTTCTTCAGCCCCACACGCCGGGTGAAACCAGTTAGCTCATATGTGTCCAACAGAAGGGGCCCTTTCCTCTTCCCCACCGCACCACTCAAGGTGCTTGGGACAGAGCAAACATGTCCAGATTCCCAGGTCTTCACCCAAATTTTAGTCTCTGTGCAATCACCTCTGGAAAACACCTGAGACTCGGCCTAAGTAAACACTTCCTAGAAAATTAACAAGGGCCTCAGGATACAGCCCAGAGATGAAAGAAACCTATTGCACCTACACATGGGGGGATCCAGCTCACTGCATCAAAGCTGTGAAAGAAGAAGGCTTATCTGCGGTTGTGCAGCTCTAATGGGGTTGTTTGCAACTCATTCTTCTCAAGGCCTCAACCGATAATGAGAGCTGAGCTCACCCCTCATTAATTATACTGTTCACTGGAGGAACGTCCTGATGTTTCCTATGTTTTTCCTAAAAATTAAGGGAGAAACAGCACAATTTTACTCTTCATCTTCTTGTTAATTCCAGTCAGTTGTGTGCTCTTCTGATATTGCTTGGCTCTGCTGCAGGGTAAGAGAGGCTCTTGTAAAGGGACAAAAAGATGCCTAACATACACTGAGAATTGCAGGCCGTTTCCGCGTTGCCAAGTACAGCTGAAAGCCTTGGGGGCACCAATTAGAAGGACAGCAGGTTTATGCCTGCAGCAAGCTGTGGCAGTTCCACCCAGAGAGCCTTGGAGAGCCCAAGACAGAGAAAATACAAAACTGCCCGAGAGAAACGTATCTCGGAGCAGCTCCAGTGCCATCAGCTACACAAGGGCAAGTAGGGCAATGACCATGCCAAAAATTCCCTGCATAGCCCCTCCAAATGCTCTACGGGGACTGCCAAGGCACACCATGGCTGGGCCCTGGGGACATGTTATTTTTGGTGAGCTGCTGAGAGTCTTTTACTTAAGTGGCCTCTTGTGAGATCTCGTAGTATCAGAGTCTACCCAGGAGGTGCTTGAATAGTAGCAAGGCCAAGACCTAGGCTAGCAGGAGCATGTAATAACTTGCAGAGTTATGACTTCACGGCAAGTAAGAGTAAGCCTAAGTATGCTGAATAGTGTCCATATACGTGTTTAATATGTATGGCACATTCCTGTTTTCCACAGTGCCCAGTTCTCTGCATCCCCAACAAGTTACGTTGTGTGTGTATGTATGCGTGTGCAAGATGAGGTTTGGGGTGAAGGGAGTACTGGCACAAGAAAATAGACATCAGAACAGCATAAATAATGGCTCCTTTGTACCTGCATAAGCTAGGGCCCCCCAGGAACCAGCCCAAGGGACACCAGTGTCGCAGTCTTGGGTCCCCAGGGATCCCCTGCAGGGATTAGGGGATCTCCACTTTGCATGCTTAGACAAACCCAAACTCTCTCTCGGTGGTACCCAACAGGGTCTCCACCCTCCAGGCCATGACTGCAGAGCCCCTCTCAACACCCCTCACATTGCTGAATCACGGCAGCACTGCTCCATTTGGGAGGCATGCCAGTGCCAGCTCCAATAGGGATGTTTTCCCCCTACTCAGTAGCATAGCTATCCTCAGGGAAGAGTTGAGAGAGAGAGGTATTTCTCAGTGCAAGGAAAACAGTAGCATGTTTTAAACATACTTCTAAATAACCCTGACAATCTCTCTCCAGGAAAAGGAAAAAAAAAAAAAAACCCATACACGTTTTCTTTGGCAACAACTTCTGCTTCACACCCAGATGCTCTTTATACCCACCCCAGATGCTCTTTATACCCACCCTGATATTCAGTCCAGCCCGAACTCTGCCAGGCTTGCTAACAGAAGCGAGCCCCAAAGAAGAGTTCTTCGCTCCACTTCAAGGCATGTGGAAAAATCCTTTCCTCTCAACTATGCAAATTCCAGCTCTCTCCACACCTTTCGCATGCCCTTCTCTCCGCTACCACCCCCTGAGCTTAACTGCCACCAAATTTGACTGATGAAAGGCGACAGCTCTATTATATTAATTCCCCCCAGAAAATAGAAAAAGTCTTGCATGCTTTTCATATCAAGCACATAACATGTTTCAGAGCTTCTCTGTGTGCGTGCTGAAGGGTAGGGCAGGGGGAGTGGGGAGAGGGTTATCTGGCTTTTCTTCTGCATAAAACACAGCCATTGAGTAGAGTTCTCCCAAGACTAGAGAATGCTTTTTTGTCACACAAATGGCAGATTTTCACTTATTCCCATTTTCATACTTAATCATGCATGCTTGTGCTTTCTTTGGCTGATCCAGTATGATTGCTGCCTGCAACCACTCCAGTCTAATGGACCTAAGCTCTGTTTTAATCACCAGAAAGGCATGTCTGTAGAAGACAGCCCTTAGGCTACAGGCCTTCAGTACCTGGATTCATATCAGAGATCCTGTCTTACCAGGAAAGAACAAAAACAAAAGCCCCAAACTTTCCTAAAGAAGGACATTTTTCTCTCCAAATCACCACACAAAATAAACTCAAATTAAACTACATCCTGTAACTGCAAGCTCACTTTAAAGACAGCCTGCCTCTTTCCTCAGAACCTGCAGCCCATAGCTCCACTATGGATGTTTTCTTATGGCTTAAACACTGTCCCAATATCAACTAATTACACCAGTGAGTAGAAAGTCTCTCCACATGACAGTAATTTCCAAACACTGTTGTTCTATCTCGTGTCTCAAGAATTGTTCTTCAGTTCTCTTAAAAAAAATTCATGCACCAGTTTGTCCCAATACTGCACCCTGTGTGTTGGCAAGACTCCCTTTTCACCACAAGATTAACCATGAGAAAAGTATCTGGACCAAAGAACCATCCCACTTGATAGAAAAGGTTATTTATTGACAATGCTCACACTTTATGCAAGCTGCAGCGCAGTGGGGAGCTATGAGGGCAACAGCTCTCGCTCATGTCTCCAAGAAGGCTAACATGGGGCAGTTTCCCCGTGCTGCACAGGCTTGCTGAGCGAGGCAGCTCACGCATCCTCTGCCCAGAGCTGGATCTTTCCTGGAGGAAGTGAGGTTAGAGACCATGCAGGCCCCGCTGTAGCCTGACCACAGTGGAGCATCCTGCAATTGTGATGGGGCTGTTTATCTGTCACTGCTCCAGTGTTACTGGGAATGATTGGAACAAACATCTTTGCCAGAAGTGCAAGAAGCATCACTGGAAGCCCCAGGCTCAACCCCTCTGCCTGGGCCTGAGATAGAGTGCTTAGCCCTTAGCCATCTTTTCCAGGGTGTTTCCTCAAGTTTCAGACCAGCCCATCCATCTCCAGAACATGCTCAGCCCTGGCAGAAGTAAAGCAAACTTCCCCAGGACACCCAACCAGTGTCAGGAAATGAGCCCAGACAGCCAATTTTTGTAATAAAAATGAGTCAGTCAGAAGATCTGAAAACACTTGCTCGTTGTCTTCTCCACCCATGTACAAAGGAAGGAGTAAAACTCCCAGAGTCCGGTCGAAGCCCAAGGACTTGTGAATGCAGTGGGGCCCAGCTAAGCCCTAGCTGACAGAAGTCAGCAGGATACGGAAACTTTCCTTGGCAGCCAGACGTGCCATTTACAAAAGCAGAGGAACCAAATGCATTTTGCCATTCCTCGGTTTTGTGCCAGCTCCCAAAAGCTAAAGGCTCTTTATGTTGAGTCAGGCAGAGGAAACGGCCACCCAGAGGAACAAAGGGCTAGGGACAGCCCCTGCTGCAGGCTGCTGGCCTTGGTGGGAGGTACCACTCTTTGGTGGGAGGTTCTTCCCTAAAAATCCCTCCCGGATCTTTTCCTTTAAGACTTTGTCCAAAATCCTTTGCAGTTTGTGCACTGCACACCATTCGGTGGCCTTTAAGCTAGATCCTTCCTATACATTCCTGTGCTGACCACAGCAGTAGGAAACAGCTTTAGAGCAGTTCCTGGGAAGTTAAGAGGAAAAGCAGCAGGCAATCAGACACACACCATCTCCTTAACACACTTTTCCAGCATACAGTCAAACAAGGCCTTGCTAGCTAGCTGTAGGAGGCTCCAACTGACAGAAGAGGGTTCCTCCCCCCCCTTTTTTTTTTTTTAAATCTAACAATGAAAGAATGTTCTCATTACAAAACAGAGGGGGAAAAAGAAAGAGAGAAGAAAGTTCTCTTCTGCAGTAACTTTCTCAGGCACAAGAGTGGACGTGCACAGGTTTTACAGGAGCCAGAAGAGAAGAGGAGTTGGAGCACTTCTTTACTCTCTTACAACACTGTGTTGAGAAGGAGTGGACATGCACTGAAACCAGGAAGCAACACAGTTAAAAAGTGATTAAAATGGATGCACATGCAGACATGCACATTCACTCAGCACTGCTCTTTGGGGCACTACAGTCAAGTGTCCTTCAGTGTGGGGGTCTCTTCCCCTCCTGGCCTGGCCCCACACACAGATGGGATGGTTTGGGGAGCTCCATGGACTCCCCAAGAGCACAGGAGAGCCAGGCTCTCTGAAATGAACAGCCTTTCTCTGTGTCAGACCACATCTCCTGCTCCACCTCCCCAGTACAGTAAAATCTCCCCTCCCGGGAGACCTTCAGGCATGTCAGCCCAACCAGCAACCTGGCAATAGACAAGAGGGCTACAAGGAAAACAAGAGATTGTTTTTACAGGACAGAGTGATGCTCCCAAGTAACTCCAAATGGCCTAAGCGGCCAGCCAAAGGAGAACTTTCAACTGCCATCAGTGTCTGCCAACCTCAAAAGAGTAAGAAAATCTCAAAGCTTTTGGATGACAAACTAGAACATAACTGAAAACATCTGCATCTGTCACAACCAGACACAGGAGGTAGTGTGTGCAAGCAGGGAGGACACTGAAGAGCTCAAGAAGACCTGGATTCTGCCCAACTCTAGCACTGATTTACCAAATAGCTTGTGATAAGTCACTGCTACTTCAAGTCTCCTTCAACCAAGCCTGCCGCAGCAAAGCTGTGTGTTGCTGAAGAGAGGGTCTGACCACAGCTGGGGCTTCCAAGCCTCCCTGGAAGGAACGCCGATTTTAGCACCTACAGGGTGCTCACATGAGTTTGCTGGTACAGGAATTCATCTGCCACAGATGTGGTGAGGAAGAAGGTACCATCCAATCACTCCATCCAGCCCTGCAGCATGTGCCCTGCTCTGCTAGGCCACAGACAACGCAGGCCCTCAGCACAAACTGTGCCCGGCAGTGCACTCACACCCTGCCATGGCATCCTACAGTTTCTCCCTGCATCGCTCTCTGGCGCTGATGAGCCAGAGAGCTGACAGCACTGCACCAGCAACACCCAAGGCACCAGGGGGAAGGCAAGAGAGACAGAGGGAAAGTGAAGGGAGAGCTTAAATGCATAGATCCTCTGGCAAGTAGGGGGTCCCCCTGGCAAATTCTGCTGGCAATATTGCAAGAAGGTGGTTTTCCCATCCATAGTGACAGCTGGTAGCAGCATCTGTCCTCCCAAGGTCACATCTTAAAAACCTGGCAATAAGTTTTCTGACTCCCAGAAACGTAGAAGGCCCTCTAAGTTCAGTGAGCTCTCCCACTGTGACTTGTCACCTTCGCATGCATTTACGGGATTATTTCCTGCCCTTGGTGAGGCACAGCCACACTGGGGATGGGGATTTTGTGCCCTGCTGCTCTTCTGCCCCAGGCCATGGAGCCACACGACACCAGGCAGTGCTAAAGGAGGAGGGAGACTTCACAGCCCTCACCTCTCAGCCTCCTCAGTACATCTGCCTCCGCTGGGTATACCCAGCATGTCCTCCATCCTCTAGGTTAGCCTTACGGCATGAGTCTGTGTTATAAGCAGCAATTTGCCCATTGACTTGAACAAAGAGGAAAGGAAGACCAGGACTGTGGTTACTTCTGCAGCTCAGAAAACTCACGTGCCTGAGGAATTTCCCTCTCTCGCTTTACTAGTAGCATTGGAAGTGAGCGATGGGGGCACATCTGTTATCATATTACAGTCTGAAGTGTCTGTGCTCGTGTTCCCGGCTTTCTCACTGGATGAAAAGTGTAAACACTTCTCCCCCACACCCCTCTCCCCAGTACAGAGAGAGATTGGCAGCTCAGCAGTAAGGAGGTGGCCAAGGAGAGGGGGGTTCAGTATGGGTTAGATTTCTTGCCAAAGGAGCACAGAAAATCCAACACAGTGAAAAATCATCAGAAAGGCTGCACTTTGAACTCCTCCTGCTCTGTCTCTATCAACTCATTTCTCATCCAGCTGCTACAAAAAACTCCTGGAGTGCTCAGAGGTTATGTACTATGTTTTGGCTTTTTGCCACTTCAGTGATTTTTTTTTTTAAATAAAAAGAGTAAGGCTTTAAAGTTACTGTTAGAACTGAGTCCTGCAACACAAACCTTCATTGCTCTGGCTTAGATGCCAAAACATTGCATCAGCCATCATGATAACCTGGCACTGAATAAAGAAATACTGCATTTTCTCCACCTTGTGCTCAGCTCAGATCACAGTTGCCAAAGTCAGAGATGGCTGGAGTTGCTGGGAAATTTGGGGATGAGACCAAAGTTTTGTTGAAACATCTGAGTTCACTGGAACTGGAATTATTTTATTGCAAGCATCTCAAGTTCGATAAACATTCACTCAGGACAAGGCAGAGGTTTCCAGTAGGTCAGCAACAAGAGCTGGGACTAGTCCTAAGGCAGGTGGTGAATACAGTAAAGACCGCAGGGACCCCAAACAGCTGTATACTGTCATTGCAATGTTGGCCGCCATCCTGGTAAGAAAGCTAAATTCACTGAGCAGCTGCACAGTTTAGGGACATCTACTTTGCCAGAAAAATTGAAGTATTTTAGTAATGTTCATACTGAGATCAAAAGCAGACACTCAGAAACCAAAATTTCTTGCCATAGAGAATTCCTATTTTCCAGACAGCTCTCTCCATGATCTCAGACCAGTTCTCTACCACCATTCTCCTTGTACTCCCCCTGTCCTCACTCAGTCATCTCACCTTCCTGAGGATTCATTTTCCTTTGGTTTCCATGATATTTTTCTGTCTTGTTTCTACTCATGCTTCCCTCAATCTCTCTGAAGATCCTCCACATCTTTCTTGTTTCCAGCTGAGAGCGTCCCAATGCTTTTTGCCCTTGATGCCACCTTCTCCCAGTGCACCTTACCTCTGAGCTGCCTCTACCACAGTCACAAGCTCCGCTCTCCTATCTACGCGGGTGACTCCCATTTCAATCCCAGCTCCAGACTGACTTAAAACCTTGCATGTCTCTCCATGTGAGCCTAGATCAAGTCCATGAGACAGACTGCAGCCTCCCTCTCTTTTCTCACCAGAGCCCAGCAGGATCACCTTTCTGGAGGCCACTTCCAGCTCCAATCTTCCCAAAGGTCAGCACCTCCAGGCTAAATCTTGCAGGTTCGTTACGCATGACGCCACTCAGATACAGCCCTTCTTGTCTTTTTGCACAACCAACAGCGCAGCCAAATTCTCAGTCTCAGTTACAGCAACATCATCTTTTCTGCCACTCACAAATATAATCTTCACCCATTGTTCGGAGTGGCTCTGAACAATGCTGCAGAAGCCCATCACTGGCTCTTTGCACCTCTACGCCCCCCCCCCCAAAACTCCCTCCACAGTGCAAACTGCAGCACAGGCTGCTTCCTTTTATTTTCCACCCACTCTCCCCTCTACTTATTATCTCTGGCTCAAGAGGTCACCTCTAAGAGGTCAACATGGGATACTATTTTCCACTGCCACGCTTTCAAACAGGCGCCCTGATGCTTTCCGCATCCTGCTCTCTGAGCTGAGTTGATCCTTCATATTTTCCTTTACTGTGACACCTCCAGAACCTGGCTAAGCTGCTGCAAAGTTGCCACCATAGCCTACTCTGTTGGCTGGCATCGCAACACTGCTTCCCTGTGCTACTCCATCTGTATACCCTATATTTAGATAGCAACCTCTGTAGGGCAGGGCCTGGTATTTGCTCTTTGCTAGTACAGCACGTGGCACCACAAGTCCTGACTGTGTTAAGACAGACGTATTATTATTATTACTCTTATCAGGACTACTGGAAATGTATGATCTCTTCTTCAGCCTCACTGTGGTCTCATGAAGCATTTCAGCTTCCACCTGAAACCTGACAATGCCGTATTCAGATGAAAGAAAGGAATTTTAAAAGAGACTCTCTTAATTCAGTTTTTGAAAGAACTTTAAGGCACTTATTTCATCAGCTTCATCCACTCCCTAAGCACTTCACCCGAGACACACCACTGCTTCCCATTGCTTTTTTCCTAGTGCAACTCCACTGAGTCCATCAGCATAGCTGGTGTCACAGTGGAAACTGCAGTCATACCTATCTGCACTGCGCTCAACATGCAGACAGGTAGGCAAAGAGTCTGTATCCTATTAGCACTTTACAAGTATCCAAGACACTTTCTACACAGGAATCCAGTCAGCTGCCTTGTCCTGCTTGAGAAAGGTATTATTTTCCTACAGCTAAAGTAATGTTCTATTAGCTTTGATGGAACGTGCAGCGTGCATGGGTTTTTATGAGCCACTTTACCATACCTGCAGTATCACCATTCCTGTGCAGGAAGTCATTTAGGAGTTACTTCAGGCTGCGTGCAAAACAGTGCTCCTGATATTTATGACGCGCAGCATGTTAGTATCATAATGTCAGATATATTTCAACGCTCGTAGAATTGAGCGGAGACCAAGCTCTAAATGAATGTTTTTAGTTTCTGCACTGGACCCAATTCCAATTTTGCCAGGCTGCCTGAGCTCACGATTGGCCAGTGGCTATTCCTCATTTTGGAGCTGGAAAGACCAGAGGTGGCTGCTCAGTCTGGTTTGTGTGGTCAGCCCAGCTGGTTTGTGCTCCATGTACTTGTTTTGAAATAACGTTGCCATCTCAGTCTCTGCAGGACGCATAGTGGCCAGAGTTGGCCTGGAGGAAGGGTGAGGAAGGCGTTGAGGCTATGCTGCATGGCAAAGTGCAGCCCCATGCAGAGATCCCTGCTCCTCGTGGGACCAGCTTGGGCCGAACTGGAGCAGCACAGTCCCAACAGTGCTGAGGTACAAAACCCTTCCCCGCTAACTGGGCCATCCCAAAACCAGGCATGGCCCCACTACCTCCTTCCAAACTAGCATCACTGTGCGAAACTGTACTTGAATGGACATGCCAGCCTGCTCACAGGCACCTCAGTGAGATTCTCCTAGGTGGGCATGCCCTCAGCCAACTACAGCCACAATCTTGCCTTGACATACTTTAAATGGTAACCTCAGCCAGACAAGCAGAGTTGAAATTGGGTCGTCTCTTCCTGCTCAGTCTTTTCCAAATTTTCCACTGAGTCTATTCTCAGTGTTAAGGACTGTCCCTCTCCCTCCAGCTATGATGAGTAATTCACCACACAGCCCTCCCTTACCTACCTATGAGCTATCTCCCTAGGCTGATCTGTACAGTAGACCACTTATTCCCTTGCTGGTGTTTTCCCAGGTATTCTCTCCTAGATAGGAATTGTTTCAGTTCTAGGCCTGTTTGTCCCAGGCATGGAAAACTGATTTACAAGCATGAAAACAAAGTCTCTGCTTCCCATGCAGGGTAGTTTGCCTTAGCCCAACAGAAGACTGAGGAAAAAGAGTGCCAAGCCAAGCAACTAGCTACAATAAATGCCAAAGGCCAGAGACCACTGTGCCTATATGGGCATGTCTGCATGTGGTCAACAATTGCTATTTGAAACAATGGCAAAGGGCAACAGCCCAAGCTTTGGTGGGAACTGCACACAGTGTGAATTAGCTACAACTCAGGACAGAAATGGAGATGAGGCTATTGATGATTGTAGAGTAGCAGACAGAGCCCATAGAGATGGCAAGAGGAGCAGGGCTTGGACCAAGAAAGAAGCTCAGCTGCTGGTGTCTGCACATTAGGGAGTCAAAGGAGGACCATCAAGAGAACACCTCACACAACAGAAACAGTTAGACATAGGGAACAGAGCTCCTGCAATTACGCAGAGATGACACAAACCTAGTTCAAAGTTTGAAATACCATGAGGATATCTGCTGGACCACAGCAGGTGGCAGTAAAAGCTGTGTCCTTAGGGTGGCCTATGTACTGGTGACCACTGGCTCCAGGAAACCAACAACATTGTAAAGAACACACACACACACACACACACACACACACACACACACAAAAAAATACCCCAAACAAAAAAACCCCCACACCCCCACACTCCACTGTCACCCCAATAAAAACTGCTAGAAGACATCATCTGTAACTGGAAGAGGAACCCAAGTTGCAGAAGGGAAGAGCTTGTGAGAAGCATCAGAAGTAAACCAGGGTGCTATAAATACCACCTCCAGATACATTTTGGAAATAGGTCTAATAGACAGCCCACATCATTGTACAAGAAGAGAGTGTCATATTACTCCCCTGGACCTGACACACAGAACAGCAAGGTGCTGTTCTGCAGCTTATATAAGCACCAACCTTGCCCGGCTGCCCGGCTCTGTTTAACTCATGAAGTTGTTGCTACTTCTGAGCCTGCACTTCAAAGATGCCAGGACAAATAAACCTCACTCAGATGTATGCAAAGAGATGGCAAACAAGCCAAAAAATAAAAATTAAAAAGTAAAGATAATTTAGAAACTTTCTTGTAAGAGAAATTTTCATGGATGGAGGACACAATCCAGGATTGAGCTGAAAGGCAGGACCAGAGAAGTGAAAGACCCCAGTAACTGCATCACCCGAAGAGCAACTGGACTGAAGAAAACAGGTAAGGCACTTCAGAGAAAAGAGCTGAGGTGCAAATGAACAGATGGCGTCACTGAAAGGAGATAAGCCTTTGAGTGTGAAAGAAAAAGGCTCTGCACTCCTCGGATTTCCAGCCAACAGAAGAGCATGGGGCCAGCCCACAAGCAGAAGATATTACAATAGCCAAACTATGGGCCACTCTAACACCAGCGCCTGCATAAATGCAGCACGCACACATATCTCCATAGCTGAGGAAAACACATTGCTTTATTTGATGGAACCCAAAATCTGACAATCCCAACTTACTGGGTATGGAAGCAGAGTGCCCAGAGCATCACTTGTGTTTCACAGTAAACAGGAAATACACAAAAGCAGCATTGCACAAAAGCCTTCAGCTACTGGTTCTTGCTGCTGGCTTTTCCACCAGCAAGAACTTGACCCTTTTTTAAATTTTATTAATATGTATCAACAGCCAATCAGCCACCATAAGGCCTTCTGTAAGCACAATAAGGCTGGACAAAGTGTTGCAGCTAGTGCTCTTGCCTCTCATCTGCGCACTGAGCTTTCACCCAGAATTCTATCTTGTCTACTATGTTCAGATATTATCTCCTCCTTACCAGATTTTGCCTCCCTTTCTCCTTTTGTGGAAGAAGTACAGTGTGACTTCACTACTCCCAACACCCACAGGTCCACCATTTTCCACCCTTCTGCAGGTACAGTACCTACACATACAACTTCTACTCCTGCATCTTGTACTTTTTGTGCCTGTTATCCTGTCCTGTGAGAGCAGCCCACCAGTGCCCTTGGGCGACAAGCAGGTGACTTCTCTCATCATTACCCTGGAGGAGCTGTTGATCACATCCTCCTGTCCACCTCTGCAGCCAAGCATCTTCCAGAGGACAGCAAGCTCTTGCCCTTCCTCAGCAGCAAGGCACAGAAATACTCCTCTGACCCTGCAGCCACCCTCCTGGCAAGGTCCCATGAGTACTTGCACACTCTGGAGTCGACTTTCCAAGGTGTAACAGGTCAGTCTTGGATCTTCTCAATATATTATAATCAGTTTATCATCACTATAGTAAACCACATGAATACTTAGGCATGCAGGAAGATAGACAAATAAAGAAAAAGGAACAGTTATCAGGATATTAAAAAAAAAAAAAAAAAACTTGGAAAGCTCCCAAAAAAGGTCTTACACAGGCTCCTTACTGGTGGGAAAGGAAAAGGCTTTATATTACCAGTAGGTGAGGTATGTGAAAGTGCAATAAAGCATTTCAGCTTTGAAATATGGTAGGCTACACTTGGATGTTTCGTGTCACACCTAAATTAGTACGTCAGAAGTGACATTCATGATTGCAGTAATGCCACCAAGCAGCTGTAGCACAAACACAGGGTTTTATTACATTAGCTCTCTGTGGAGATCACAGGTTTGCCTCTCACTTACAAAAAGGCCCCTTTACATCTGTCTGGCAATGGAAAGTGGTCTTATAGTGGGCATAAACATCACATTCATCTTAATGCCCTTCACACTGGCAGAGGGCTGAAAAGAGGCCCTGTAGCATGAACAAGAACTAGATACAAGGTAGTGTATTAAGGGACTACATAGCCTACCTTAGTGCAGTAGATAGCTTCTCATGGAAGAAACAATGTTCAGAGGACAGTTTCACGAGAAGCTTCATTTAAATATATATATATATATAAGCTATAAGTTCACATGGCAGTTTTCTTAAAGGGTCGTCATGACAATTTCCATCCCATTATGGAACCTTGTTTAATTCATATTTTCTTAACATTGCTATTGAATCCATACAGCACCTTTCAGACGCACATCTCAATTTTCAGCTTAGGTGCATTAGCATAACCAGCTTCTTTTCCAGGTGAATTTGTTTTTCTCCAAAGCCAGCAAAAACAACACACTGGTCTTCCCTGAGCCCAGGGCATCTCAGATCTAGGTTACTGCCGAAAAATTAGTCATCTTTGTTTACAGCCACTTTCTGCTTTCCCAGAAACTTCAGCGGGGGCCCAGTCTTTCAATACCAACCCCAAAATGCCCTTCCTTCCAGGCAGCAGGGTCTGTTTATGGGTAACGAACATTGCTGCAGGCAGAGAAAATGTTTTAAGTGAAGCCACACCTCTTCCACGCACTCATTCACCCCAGGCGATCCCACCACCAGATCCTGCCTTCAGATACGTGAGGATGCCAGGAATAGAGCGTGGTGCGGAGAATCTGGCTCGCAGACAATGCCCTCAAATACTGCAGGTTTGCATGAACGCTTGACAGTGTGTGGTCGGGAATTGGGTTAACATTGATTTGGGTGAGCTGACGGGAGCATCCTTTGCTTTACCCGTAGACAGGCCGGTCACATGAGGAACAGCTGGAGTGCACACAGAGCCTTCTTTAATTAAAAGTGCTACTCGCCATTTTTCTGGCAGGGCTCCCAGAAAAGCAATAAAATGGCAGCAGAGAAAACAAATGCTACATAACACACTTCTGCTCTCCTTTATGTTCCCAAGTCCCCCTTCTCCCTCAAGCATAATCTTTTTACTCCCCCCCCACCTCTTTTAATAATCATTCTTCATTTGTGACAGACTAGGAAAGGAAAAGGTCAAGAGGGAAGAAAAAAGGGTCAGGAGAATTGAAGCAGCCATTCATTGCCGTTCACGATTAAACACGTGGAACAATGTACCTGCTTATTAGGACATCTCCTGCTCTGAGAAAACATCTGCAAAGTATACACACCTTTTTTGGAGATGCGTGCTTCTCAAGCACGCGTCTGCACCTCACGGGAATGCCAGCAACATTCATATAGCAGTCGTTATGGTAACATTTTTTCCCCCCTTTCTCCCTCAGATCTAATGCTTAAACAAGCTCGGGGTTGTCAACACACCAATTGCTGCTGTCATTTTCCAAATTAGCCAAAGTTCATTGGTTTTACTTTGTGTTCTCCACTCTCCGGCTCCTATCAGGGAAGGGGAATAGGCCTATCCCAAGGCACGTGGCTCATAGCACAGACCAGGCAATTCCCAGCATAAACCTTCTCCGACATTAATAATAGTTACAATACTATTATTATTTGCTGTTGAATTATTCATTTATCATCTGCACGAGGCACAGAAGGAAAGATAGAGGGCCCCATGAAACAAAAACGCGAAACCAAAGCCTGAAACGTGTTGCTCCCACTATAAAAATGGCAGGTTACCATATTCTGAACGGGAGCAAGGTCATAACAAATGCACCTGATGAAACACAAAGGGCATTTCACTCCTGCATTGCACCTTGGAGTCAAGAGGAATTAGTAACTCACTCAGTACACAAAGTATAATGGGAGCTATGGGTCACATAAGGTCCCCCCCACGTACCCACACATGGGTAGATAAGGTCCGCGACCTAAGCGTTTCCAAATATAAGGAAGGAAGCTGGACCTGAGGTAAAGACTAGACCTGGATCCTCAAACTCAAAGCCCACAGAGAAGTTAATCTGACATAGAGAATATTGGAAAGCTGGATCTGAATTTTTCAGCTTGAGCCCATCTCTGTGTCTCGCTATAATTTACAGTTTGACATGTTTATATTGAAACAAGATGGCTATAAATACAGTATATTTCTCTCCCAGTAGAGTCTATGGAGAGGAATGTTTAAAAGCACTCAGCAGGGGACTAGCTCAGCTCCTAGTGAATTTAATTATAAACTCCCTGCTTTTACTCCAAGTAGTTTAGGCTGGGAGTAGTTAGACTGCTTTTGAAAATTCCGCTTTATTTGTGTATGGCTACAAATCATCTATATTTGTATAGCTGGAAGTGCATCATAAGATTATACACAATAACATATTTTTTTACTAGCATAGGTCAGGAATTTTCCATATAGGATTTTTTCATTTATGGGATTAGGAAGAGAATACAAAATGCACTTAGTGCAGAACCAAAAAATAATAATTTTGACAAAACTTTTCAGTTTGATGTTGTGAATATCCCAACTGTTTCACTTTAGCTCGGTTAGGCTTGAACCCTCACCTCTACAAACTGAGGACTTATCCACAGGGGCTGTAGATTGGAAGATGGACCAGTTCTCCTCCATGGGCCGGGCTCCCTCACCAGACCGCATACCCCACCACACCTCGGTATCATTGCTTTAAAGGCAGCCTGGTATCATTCTGAATAGAAGCACATTTGCTCTTAATTTATTGGGCAACACTGGCCTCCTTATTATGAGCTTTATCAGATCTGTCTGATGATCCATGGCGGGGATGAGAACCTCTTGCAAATATTTATCTGTGGCCATGTAATCCTATGTGATTATTTTTCACATTATCTGAGCAGCGTTACTTTGCCCTATAAGCGCTGCTGGCCTTTTGCTCTGCACAAAGAGAACCAATTTTAAAAATGAAAAAACATTGACGGAACAAAAGCTATTGTGGCTATGCAGAACCCTTAATTATAACACTTTACCTTTGGAGAAAACTATTTTTCATTAACTGAGCAGTAATAGTATATGATGGTGATTAAGTTTAATGGAGCCGAGACCAAGGTGGGGAGGGTAAAGTTACAACAGAGAATCTACTTTAAGTGTAAGAACAGCTTCTGTTTGGAGAGGCATTTGATGGAAAACTGCACTGCTTCTAACTAAATGAGTCTTAAATGGGTGTAATTTTGTATGTATTAAAATTAAGATTCCTTTAGGTATAAGCCATGCAAGTTTCCATGCAATTACCACTCAGTTCTGAAGCAACAGAGAGCATACCTCATAAAGAAAATGGCACCTTTTAATTTTATAAATGAGACCAAACACAGGCTTTTCCAATGGGAGAAGGTAAGAGAGCCACCAGTGAGCTAAGATTAGCCCAGATAACAGAACAAACTTCCCAACTGTTCACTTTGGTGAATTTTGTCTGTTCCAGTCTAAGGGAAATGGTTTTCTTTCTCCCCTCAACTTTCCTGACTTGGGCTGTATCACATCACCTGCCCAGGCCCTTCTCTCCAGTCTCTACCTCTTCTTCCCAGGCTGCAGCCGCCACGCTGCAGGTTTGCACGGCCTTTTTGCATCTTTGACCCACCTCTGCTCCCTGCGTTTAACCCAGAGGTTTCTCACAGGGAGGAAGGGGCTGACCTGGTAAGTGAGAATTTCGTCACCGTACGCTAATTTGGAGTCAGCCCGCACAGGCTATGCTATGACCTGTCCCCCTTCTCTCAAGCTCTGCGAAACCCAGAGAAGACTATAACTTCAGCATTAACCTAGCTTTGTTGCTAGATGGAGCGAACGAATAGAGTAAAAAGGTGGGAAGATAATAAACAGACACCATCGCACAAGGATGTCTTGACGAGACAAATATCAGACGCTGAACAAAATGCATCCCCACTTAAGTGGCATTTCTATATTTAACAGCATCTAAAAACGTGATAATTTACACTGTCATAACATGTCTCTTAGAAACAGTCCCATCTTATTTGCAGTCAACTAAAGTCTGGAACTCTAATTCTGACCTCCCTTCTAGTAAGAAAAAGAAAAGAAAAGCTAACATCTGGCAGAGCTGGGTATTTATTAGACTTTATAAAACTCCACACTTCTGTTGTACATGAGACAGGCACAAAAGGGGCCCCCAAAGTGTTATTTCCCCATCAGTGTGAAACAAGTGGCTTATTCAGTAAGGTTTTCAAAGAACAGAGGCAAATGGATTATCTCAAGGAGAAGTTAAACACAGAGAAAGGCACTGTAGCTTACTGTTCGGTTTAACTGCCTCGTAGATGTGGAAGGAGGGGTGGGGGGGGGGGGAAATCTATAAAATCTATCACCGTGGTGTCCAGCTGAGACTTTACACTTCTCAAGGAAATCTGAGCTGTGAACCACCAGCAGCTGCTTTTCTCCCAACCTGTGAAAATCACCCATGGAAGTAAAAGGGTTTTTTTGTTGTTTTTGTTTTGTTTTGTTTTGAAGGAAATTCTCAAAACACAGTAAGGAAGAAGCCACTAAATCCTCCTGCTTCTTAAACCAGGTCAAGATGACAAGCTTTTTCCAGCCTGGCTGTGACTGTCGGGTGCAATGAGGTGTGATTTGCGGCTAACATAGCTGTGCTGGCGAAAGCCCAGCTCTGGGGGGAATTATATGGGGTTTTTGCTTGTTCCCCTTCTACAGCACCAAAGCACAGGTTAACCACTCAAAAATGTGTCCTTCCCAGGGGCGCTCAGCTGGTTTCCCATCCACCTGCTCTACCAAAGCTGTCTGAACATGGGCCTGGACGTGGTTTTAGTGCAAGGCTGCACCTGAGGCAGGAATTGCTTCCCACCTCAGTCCCTGCTCCCAGAGGTGCTGCTCCCTGGATCAGCTGCAATCACTGCGCCCAGTACCTGCACCCCACACAAGAATGGTGTTTTCTTGCTTGCAGGGGGTAAAAATGCACCAGCACTAGGTAGCAAAGTTCACCCAGCGAGAGGCAGGAAATGAGAATGACCTGTAACAATGGGGATAATTTTTCTAGTCGACTTCAAAGAAGCAGAACCGCTCTAAACTCGGCTTTTTAAGTCGCTGCCATTGTTCTTGCTGACAAGACATCCTTTTGTGCTCACACTCCCATCAATAAAGCCCTTTGCCGAGACGGAGGGGAGGCTCGCGCTCCCGCACCTTGCTGTGATCCTTCCCCTCTGCCTCCTAAGCTGCTGCCGCTGTAAGGGAGCTCGGGCAGCCACGATTTGTGTGGCAGCAAACAGCAGGGTTCAAAACACACTGATTGGAAAATAGCAGGCAATTTTAAGGTGCTCGGTTTTGGGGCTGAAGTGGTCCCTGTCTCTTTGAGAAAAGGGATAGGGGAAAGGCTGAGGAAGCCGATGGGTGGCCCTGTGGGACCAGAGCAACGTCATAGTTGGTCCTAGGGGCTGTTTTCACGGCACAGTGGTAAAGAAGCTCTACTGGAGAGAGACAGAGCAGGGACAGTCCCGGCTAAACCACTGGCTCTCGTCACGGCACGAGTTGCTCAGAGCTCAGCCCCACAGAGCAAAGGTCCAGCGCACAGGCCGTCCAGCCAGCAAGCGTTCCCAGAACCTGGCGGGATCCTCACCACTTGCTGCATACAGGCTGTGCTGTGTTGCACAGCCGGGCCAGAGCTCCCCATCCTTCAGGATACCTCCAGGGTGGAAGCAGAGCCTGCTTTCCCAGCAGGACCCTGCAGCCCCACACACCAGCTGAGCCAGGAGCCCAGGCGCTGCAGCGAGGTGCATCTCTCACGGACTCCCCACAGCTGAACCAAGCCCTCAGACCCTGCCCTTGGTAAAACTTCCAGCAGTCCAAGCACCTTGCAGAAGAGCCCTGCGCTATTATTAGTAAACCTGGATAATTAGTGTGACTTTTCCCTGACAGGAAAGAGCCCTGCCTGGGACCCAAGGTACCGACGGTGGGTACAAATGCCCTCTCTCTGCATTTCTGCTAAAGAATCGCTGGTTGATTTTCCTTCTCCATACCAAGAAAACTACAGCTGCAGTTTGCTGAAAAAGCAGGCCTTTAACACAAGGATACCCTCAGCGCTGGAGCCTGTTTGCAGCTGGGCTGCATTTCTGCTCGACACAGCGGTGGAGCAGGCTGAAGGAAGGAGCCAAGCATGCAGTGAAGCTGCTAAAATATGCTGTTTCAGCCAACCTGAAACAGTCTGGGTTGCACTTACCAAATACTTCTAAATGTATGAATAGTTTCGGGGCATTTGGCACCTTCTAAATGTACGAATAATTTCGGGGCATTTGGCACCTTCCACAAACTGAGTGAAACAGCTGACATCTCTTCTATTGCAGCACCCCAGACACTAATCTCAGTTCAAATCCCCTCCCTGTTTAATTCAAGCTCTTTCTCCTCCCAAAATAGCCCAGCCATCAGCCCATAGGGCATACTTGGGGTGGGCGCAGTTGTACTGGATATCTCCCGTAGACTGGGATCTGCATTTCCCTCCTAGGCTTGGCCTCAGTAGACTGAGGGTAGAGTGAGTTCATCTCGTCTTCCCCTCTGTCTTTAGCATTTCACACAAACAGCAGGAGAGACGAAAAGCAGGCACCCTCCTGAAGGGTCAGTGATGGAGACCTGTCTCCTCATTCCAGGTTTTCATCTCATAATCAAGGAGCTGTGTGACATGAGAAAACGGGCAGGTGCCTGTTCTGACAGTCCAGCCCTTCGCCCTTATATATAGGGGTCCTTCATTTTTTTGGTCAGATAAAGCACTCTTAACCTTGAAACATCTTTTTTTTTTTTTCTTTCCACTTTGCAAGTCCAAAACCAGTCAATTTGGGGCCAGCCTGAAGCAGCTTATTTCTTCAGCCTGTCCCCTCCACCCCTGGGTTTGGGTTTACTACCTCCCAGCAGGAGGGTGACCCAGCCCAGAGCATATCTCTACAGCATTTGCAGCCCACAGGGATAGTCCTTCCTGGCAGGGAAAGGGCAGAAACACTCTTGTGTCAGGTCCTCTCAAAACACCTGAGAACAAGACCAAAACTATAGCCCCAATTCTTGCTTTTTTCTGTCTACAGCAGACATGTGCCCGTCACCTAATGGCATTAAATTAACAAACGAACAAATTGGTCTGGTAGACCAATTAGTACAGAGTGCAAGCAATTTCCAAACAGGCTACATTTGTCAGCTAATGACCTTGGGAGAAGAGGTTGGGGGGGGGGGGTTGGCATCCCTCAGAAGAGTCCACATTAGACACGCAGTTGATAGCAGCTGAGAGCATCACTAACTGGGCTCTCATCCCATGAAAGTGCACTGGGTTAAAAAAAAAAAAAAAACACACACACACACACAGAAACCTGAGTCAGTGTAATTCAAGTAGCACCTCGACTGCTTTACCAGTCATTTAAGAGCGTCCCAGCTTTGATCAGCAGATGTATCAACTTCTGTTAGAAAGCATTAGTTTCTTGACTCTGGTTAATGCACAAGTCATGTACTGTGGCAACCGTGGAGTAAGCTGGGAAGCCACAAGTACCCCACATTTCACCATGAGTCCAGATCATCTCAGCTGGGCTGTGCTCGTTCCAGAGCCCACACTAGAGTTTCCATAGGTAAAAGAGCCTTCTACTTACAGCACTCGGGGAACAGCCCTGGGCCAAGGGTCTGACCAATGGAGTTTCCCTGCTGATCCCACTGTTTTAAAAACAAAACCAAAACACCGTCTGCCCCACAAGGAATTGTCCACCTCCATCCAAGAGAGAATAACCTGCCCATATGAGAGGTTAGATACATTTCAGTGTCTCACTGGAAAGAATGGTGGCAAGTATGAGGTGGGAAGGAGAAATCATTTGCATACCAAGGCATCTCATTTGGGACCCAATGTAGTTGCAATGGGGGTTACTGTGGGTCACTTCTCCAGCTGGTTCCTTCTCAGGCTACACTCAATCCTCAACCACTGCGAGAATTCACAGCTGGCATCATATGAAATTTCATCTGATAAGGCTAGATCCTCACCTGGAGAAAGCTGGCAAGGCCTTGCTGAAGCTAACCGGGTACTAGGCATTAACATCATGGAAAAGGTCCGAGTCCCAGAACATGCAGTGTTTGTTCTGCACTGTCAGAACCCCCGAGCTGTTATGCTTCAAAGTCTCAATATTTAGAGTAGGTTTCAACTGCATTTGGCACTTCCCCCCACCCCCTCCTCACACAATTGGATTTCATGATGCCAAAAGAGTTTAGGAGTACCACAGAAGAACTCCCAGAGGCAACAGGGAGTTCCCTTAGCCAGCAAGGGTGGAACTACTGGCATTTGCTTTCCTTTATGCCCTCGATTTTGATGTGCCTCTTTGCTATAGGCCAAGTTCCCTCCCTCACCCAGAAGGTGAGGGCCTCAGGTCCTCCCAAATCCACCATCACACCCTTGCGGAGGTCACGCTGGAGTCTGCAAGTGGTGGCCCCCCCCCCCCCCCAGGGCTTCCTCCCACTGCCAATCTTATAAGAACCGAGTATCTCTGAGATCTCCTCTGTCAACCCTAGTTGGAATCAACTGAGGGGTTCACCCTTGTTAAAGGTCAAGGGGAAGATGCAGAGAATGCAGGTGGATGGCTCCTGCAACTGTATATGCCTTGTTTCTTTAGGAAAGCAGGCTAAAGATGAGGTAGGGGGGTGTCAAATTCTCTGAAAAAGCTTCAGAATAGCTTTTCTGAGAAATACGCTGCATATCCAAACCTCCTTACAGAAAGGAGCAAGATATAAAGATTTTACTGGCCTGGAAGGCCAGTTGCCTAGAAGGAACAAGTTATGAATTACTTCTGGCTTAGTTGCTCCTGAGTAAGGGATCAGGCCAAACCAAGCTTGACAAAGCCTTTATGATATCACGCATCAGGGTCACAAATGAGTGTGCAGATCAGTAAAGTAGATGAGCATCTTTCATTTGAATCAGCTACTCTGTATGCTAATTTCTTCAGTAGCGCAGGGATTCTGAAACCTTACTTCTCTTATTTGACGCGACATGAGACCTTAGGAAGCTCCCATGCCTCAGTTTCCCCACTACAAGATGGGGCTATTAGTGTCAACCCAACTTCAGGAAGTACTTTAAAATAGAAACTGGTATTTAAAGGTTACTGTGAACTGCATCAAGTCTCCTGCTGTCACATAGTCTTCTGTGTTATCACTTTCCTGACTTGCTAATCCAATTTAAAAAAAAAAAAAAAAAGTTACATTTCAGCACACCGCCACATACAGGTGTAGACAAGTTGTCCTTTAGGCACCTTAGGCACTACCAGAAACAAACGGACGGCAAAATAAAGAAGCATAGGGACTCTTATGGACTAAGCTCCTCTTCTCTTACAGGGCAATTGTCAGTTTAGCCATGAGGTTTCCATAAATATCACATAGGTGTTGCCAGCACTTGCTCATGACCAGGGAATCATCAACTTAACTTCACAAAGCATTTTCATACAAGTGCTATTCTCAAATTACACCTGGGAAACTAAAGGATAGGATTATTCACCTAAATAATAAGAGTGGGCCAAGAAATTTAGAGGCTTCAGTAAAAGAGAAGACATTTTCTGCTGAGATGGGAAGTGAGATGAGTCAATTAATTGGAGAAATTTTATGTGGCTATGAATACATTGTGTTTATATGGCTATAAACCATAAACATGAGTTAACAAACAAGCTGCACTTATACAGCTATCTATCATATCCAGCTGGTGATGTGTGTTGTAGTTACATAGCTATACATTCCACGATGCCAAATATAAGTATATTCTAATTTTGGCAAAATATTATACTGTTTGTGAACATAAGTGTATTTATTTGGCATACACTGTGTGTGTGATCATGACAACATTTTATCCACTTTCCTCTTCAGCACATACGATCCTGAGTAATAAGAGAGGTACATATGTATGCAAATTTCCTCAACCCCCTCAGGATTCAAGTGTCTTCTGCTGCTGCTGCTTAGGAGTTTACCTCCACTTGTCTCCAGAAAGAAATATATTGGGTTGAGAGCATTGCAAGACTTCACACTGACCAGTGCCAAGGATTGCCACGCCACAGAAGTGAATACTCTGATTTTAGTCCTCGCTTTGAAATCACACTTAACACAAGCTAAGTTAAGGACAAGCCTAATGAAATAAAAAAATCTAAAACAGACCATAACATTTCAGAAGTTTATAAGGACACCCCTAGCAGAAAGAGAAGAAAAAGATTTTTTAATATAGTTACTGTAAGGTCAAGACCAACAGGAAAATTTCTCCACTGTGGCCAGTCAGCAGCCTAGAGACACTTACCTCACCAGGAGCTTGGTCCTTGGACACCATTTCTGCATTCATAGGGAGAAGAAAAAAGAAAAGAAAAAATGCTAGGTTGATACAGCATATTACTTCATCCCCTTAAATTCAAAGCCCCCTTCAGACATTACATCAAGGATGCATTGACCTCCACTCCAGGGGGAGGTAATTTCACTAATTTTCCCTCTGGGCTAGGGCAAACTCTTCCCCCTTTGGACATGCTAATATCCAGTTGGCTGGCCAGGTGCAGCCATCTCCTGTGCCTGAAAGACCCATTAGCAAATCATTCAACTACTAAGGGATAAACAGATCTTTTCTACCTGGGCAGGTGCTACGCAGCCCTCAGTGTGAAGTCTTTCCCTCTGCCTGGCATGTCACACAAACTTGCAAATTCCCAGCTCTAGTCTTCCTCCAAACATGCGCATATGTTAATGTATGGAGTTCCCAAAGGCCTCTTGACTGAGAACAGGACCCAGCCTAAATCAATCCCTTTAGGATGTAAATGGCCGTTGGAGTGACTGATCCCCAGTCCTAGCTTGGAGAAATACTGCAAAAAGCTCCTGCTTTGCTGGAGCTGAATCACTTTTACACTGCTGAAAAAGCTTGCTTCAGTTGTGAACACCTGCAGGAGAGTGATCCTCCACATTTCCTTTGGGTGTCTATCATAAACAACACTATTAGTTAATTTGATTTAGTTTTAAATGTTTTAAAAGCTAAAATCCACTTGAAGCACTCTGAAATAATCAAAGTATAATATTTCCATTACCTAATCAAATGAAGGGGTCAATTTGCAAAAATGTCCTCATTTTCAACTTTTCTTCCTGAAAATCTCAGCATTTCTGGCATATCCTGCTTAGCTGCTATTCTGAAACCATAATTTGGTTTTAGATTTCAATAACATAACAAAGATTTGTTTTGTTTTGTTTTTTAAGAACATAAGCCATGCGGCAAAATGACAAAAAAATCCCTGAAGCAACAGCCTTCAAATTGTCTTTTGGCAAAGATGTATACCTAAATCACTCCATTCCTGAATTGTGAGAGGTGTTAATTGATGGGGGGAAACTATGCAAACTTGGGTATGCATACGAAAGCAGTGAGTGACCCAGAGGACTCCCCTGCAGAAGCCTTTCTTTTATACTGCCTTTGGCAGGAGGAGAAAATGTTTAAACACATTAACCAATTTAAATAGGCAAAGGGAAGGAGAGTTGTTTCTTTAAGAATCTGTGATGGGCTGCAAATCAAAGAAGTTTTCTGGAAAATATAGTAGATGCATTAACAGATAAAAGGCAAACCAAAAGGAACTCAACTGATTGCTATAGAAACTAAAAAATGGTCAAATCTGGTGTTTAAGATCCCTGTTCCCTGGATGCACAATTTTCCTTCAAAAAGAAAGAAGAAAGAAGCATGTAGGTTTGGTTTCCGTCTGCCTCAGTCCATCCAACATGCACCCAAAAGGTAACCAAGAGAGTTTGCTCTGTGCTGTCATCAGATTTAATATCTCAGCTAGCCAAAGGGATGCCGAAGATGCTAGGGAAGAGAACAGCCCTCTGAGACCACCTTTGATCTTTCATATGCAAGCAATACAAATAAAACACTGTGCATAAAAATTAGCTTGGACTTTGAGCTGCCTTGGACAGAGGCAAGGCTGAAGCACAGAGATGACTCAGAAGCAGAGCAGATACTGGGCCAGATGATGGAGAGTCCAACTGTTGGCATTTGAAGTCTATTTTATGAACCAGACCCCAGCTGAGGTTCACAGACCAATTTCATTGCAGCAGTGAAGGTACGTACTTCCTTGTGCTGTCTGCCAGGGTGCAGACAAGGTGCTCATTTGTCACAGTTTACAATCCACTATATCTTTGGAAATTGCTGGTTGTCTTTGTTAACACTTTTAATTATTAAGGGAATACCTGAAAAGTACGGTGGCTCAGGGACAAACACCCCGGTCAGCCAACCCAGCTCAAGGACAGGTAATAGCTGGCAGAGAAGTAGCACTGGTAGCAGGGGGCAGAACCTGCTTCATCTCCCTCAGCTCACCCTGCCAGGCTAGTGTGTGTCAAAGCTCTTCATTTTGCCTGTCTTTACCTGCTTTTATCTACGATTAAGGACAGAATCCATGATTTAAATGTCTGAGACCATCATTTCAAATTGCATATATCCCTGCTGAGAGCGTGAGACAGATGCCAAGGACACTGCTTGATAGCCAGGAACATCAAGGCTGACTCAGATTATGAGAGAAACCTGTCCTCTGCTGAAATCAATGAGTTTTCTTTGCAAAGTGCCCTACTGTTTGGTGTGTGAGGCATTCTGAGGGCCTGGGAAGTCATTTGGTATATATATTTTGCTGACAATATTTCATTACGTAGCCACTTGGCTTTTCTTCCACAACAGCATTGCCTCACTAAAATGAATGTGCTTAAGGTGTGAGTCAATGCTGAGTAGCAAAGGAGTGCATTTACTGTCTGTAGCTCTACTGCCTTATCTGCCCACAAGGTTAGAAGGGTGCATAATGACCGGGAACAGAAGGAAAACCCATTTTTTTACCCAGAAATCACAGTGTGATCCCAGGCACTTCCCTCTCTGGTCACTCATTGTGTGTTCTGCAATTTCTGTGCGCATGGCTCAGCCCACAGAGGTCTGCTGGTAACCAGAGCTGAGCACCCCTGGGTGCTACAGGACTTCTTGGGTGCTGTTAGGAGGTGACATACTCACACAAATCAGGCTGGGTACTCAGCCTTCATGGGAGCATTTGCTCTTAATATCTCTGTGCTTCCTCTCTTCATTCACTCTCTTGCAGCAATGGGTACTCCAAGAAAAACCCAAGAGGGCTTAAAGAGTGCACAGTAGCTCAGGCCTGGGGCTGTACATTGAACAACGAGGAGAAAAGCGTCTCAAATAGCTGCTCAGTAAGTGAGCATCGCCGGTTCATTGCATTAACTGACATAGGGTTTAGTGGAAAAGAATAGCATGTGACAGGGTAAGTGAAGAGGAGATCATGGTGAATTAGAGTTGCATGAGCAACCTTGAGTCTGGTCTTCCCTAACGCTGAGACCTGTGCAGGCTTCCTGAAAGTGGGGCTGGGAACATATAAATGGAATAGTCATAGATGCAGTAGCCAGAGTTTTTCATGGCCATTGAAGTGACTTAAAGCTGCCCTTTCCTTAGCATGGCAGGAACCAGCAGGCACTGCCCTGGCCCACAGCAGCTGCTGAACAACACTCAGCAGTGGGATTTGGAAGGAAGCAGCATGTAACACTGAGCACTGAGCAGGACAGTAACCACAGTGATGTGGATACGGCAACTAAATATATTCCAGGTTTTGTTGGGGGGTGGGAAGTTCAAGCTTCCTCTTACTTCCCTCGAACATGGGCAGAAATGACACATGACCTTGGTAGCCCAGAGTTCCCACAGACACCGCACAATTCCTCATCACAAATATTGCATTACAACAGGTCACATCATAGTCCTGCAACATGAATGATAAAAGCTAAGCCATTGGGCACTCCTGATTTTGTAGCTCTCTGTCCCATTGTGAGAGCATAGCTGACGATTTCTGTCTTCTAGACTCCTACCCAAGCTGAAATCCCTTCTCTAGCCAGGGGCACCTCACAAGGAAGCCCACAACAGTTCTAGTTCTGCCTATCTTTTCTTCGAGATGAAAATGTTTAGAGCTGCCCACAGCACTCATAACAGAGGGCTGCACGCACTGATCCCACAGCAGAATGACATTGCCTGTTTTCATGGGCGCAGGCCCACCAAAGCATGCAGTCAGACTGCTGGCTCGATTTAAAACCTCCACCAGTGCATCTTTACTATTTCCATTTCCAGCTCTAGCTGGATTAAATGGTCATAGCAAGAGTGCAGAAATACTTGTGTGTGTTTTCTAATACAACAGGCGTTTAACCCTGGGATGACAGAGCCACAGTGCAAACCACAGCCCTCCCCAAGCATACACAGCTCATTCAGCTAATGGGATTAAGACAACGCAAATGTCTGTCACCAACAGGACCTTCTGACTGAGCTTCAGCTCTGAACAGTTATCCAGGGATAGCAGGGTCAGCTAGCGCTCACCTTTAGGTTGACTCAGGAAAGAGCCTTCAAATCGCCACTCAGGTTTACTATCTCTGGAGACACTAAAGGGTCTTTCACTACCATAACACAACTGAAAAAGGAAATGAGTAAAATGACAGGGAGACAAACCCACATACAACGTTCTTCCCCAAAAGTTTAACTTTTTTAACACTTGATCAAAAATTCTAGTTCTGAAACTCCAAACTGTCTGACCTCTCTCCCTGCTCTCTAGACTGTTAGAGCAATGCCTCTGCTAAGTGGAGTTTTACTTTGTTAACAGTATCTCTTCCTTTTTTTCCAGACCACTGCTTCTCTTCTTCTTGGGGACATTTGCCATCTGTTTTATAATTTCACCATTATCTGATGGTAGGACTCAATGACCTTTCTAGCCTTTAATTAAAGTTTCTTTCTTTTTAAATCATCTTCATCAAATTCATGTTTCCAAGCCACCTCTCTTGTGAATATTTTATCATTCTAACTGCAAGGAGATACATGACAGAAATATATTAATTACTTTTTATTCTATCAAACTGATGAATTAAGCTGTGATTGCACATGAAAAGGGTAGAGAATATCTCATGAAGTCTATATAGATGTCATGTTAGTCATTTTATGAGTCACTTTACAATTTTTACACTATTTCAGTTTTAAACTGAAAGTGCAGCCTTCAGCAGTTCAAAAACAACATGTAAGCGCCCAGTTAAACCTAGTTAAGCATTTACAGTATCCAGGCTTTGCCACGCCACGCACAGAGCAGAGGGATTGCTTTCCTTCATGACATATGTTTAAAATGGCCCCTCCAAAAGGCAGTAAACAGATCATTATCCATTCCAGATGGAGGGACGGAGATGGGAACAGCGAGGACGTGAATGGGGGGGACATGGGAGCCTGTGAGCGTGGCTACAGAGCAGATTTGTCAGAGACTGCCCAGCCAGGCAGCCACACCGCCCCGTGATGAGCACAGGGCTGTCCAGGTGGCGGGATGTTCCCAGACCTGGCCAGTGCCTTCCTGCCACTCACTGCAACTGCATCAGCCAGGGCAGCGCTACCCCAAGCTCTGCGGCATGCTGAAGAAATCCTAGTGACAGGTTCCTATGGATTTCTTTTGCGAAAAGCATGCAAGCTGTCTTGCATGAGCAAGACAGGCTGAGCTTTAGTATTTCTGCTTCAGCTCCTCATCCATAAAACAGAGAGAGAAGAGGGGAATGCACTTTTCTGCATCCCAGAGTGCTGAGGATGAACACATCAAACTCCGCTGTGCTGTCAGAGGCTGTGCCTGCGCAGGGACATGTAAAAGCACAAGCTTAGAAAGGCAGTCTCAGCTTTTGAATAATCAGCAAGACTACTGATTATTTCTTTCCGTTTACTAGCTTCAGAAAAGGGCTTTTTCCTCCAGGCTGGGGAGGTAGGGGGGGAACCACTGTTGCTCTGTTTTCTCCACCAAAGGCACCAGATCCCCACCAGTGAGCTGTAAGCGCAGACTGCGCTGCATCTGTTCGCAGGCAATTGTTGTTAGGCCTGCTGTGATGGGGCATCCCAGAGCACAAGCTTGTAAGTGCAAATCTCTACTAGGGCTGAGAGATGTTATTCAAATTAAGAACCCCATTCCCAATTGAACCACGTGTGGTACAGTAACCTCTTTTTCACGCTTCCAGAATAGGATCACAACTAATCTCATAAAAGACTGTGCATTTAATATTTTCATAATATAATGTACCGAGTGTAACCAGTGTATCTTCAGAATGGAATTAGAGAGACATGGAGCTTGATGTTCAGGCTGCGCTAGTTATGGCATAGAAAAGCAACATTAATCAACGGACCTCTGGAAGAGCAATGATAGGGCACGGTGACTCCGTCCCTCTCTGGCACCACCATCTAGAGTGGTCTTGGGCACCTCACCTCTGCAAATAGACAAGGAAGGACTCTATAGAGGGCATAGGCAAGCCCAGGGTATTTTAACTTTGGATGGCATTGCATTTTTCCTGCGTCTTCCCCTCTCCTACAGTAACCACCTTAGGCAAGGAATCTCCAACTTGAGTTGATAGAGGGTGATTCCAGATTCCCTACAGGAGACAGAAATAGAAACTAATGGAGACGTTTAGTCCTGTATATTAAAAATGGGATCCTGGAACCTCATAACAAGTGCCCAGCTTCCTAACACACAACCTCAAGGCCATTCAAAGAGTACTTAAGAGTGCCAGCAGAGTAAACACACAAGCTGGCATAAAAGTTGGCATAACTGGGTTCAGGAAAGGAAGAAGTGTCTGCTGTTGTCTAGTCAGATCAGGGAAACTGTTTCGCATACAGTAAAACAGTAAGGATCAAACCTGGATCCCAAGGAGCCCCACGGAGTTTGTCAGAGCCACTAGTCACTTCTAATGAGCAAATGACAATGGGCTGTGGCTATATGCATGGGATATCAGTGTTCAGGCTGTCCTAAACCCCACCACTGCCCTCCTCTCTCTTGGCATGAGCTGTAGCAGGGGCAATCTGCCTCTCTGTTCAGAGTGCCCAGTACAACAGTGCAAAGGATACCTCAATTACGCATGAAATATGCATAAATTGGCACTTGACTTGGCAGTTTTGGCACAAAAGGAAGGCACTGGCTCTGCAAGAGGGCAAGAAATGAATGGCCACAGAGCATGAGTTGTCCTCCCCTCGAAACAAGTGAGCCCTTGAAGATGGGTTAACGGAGCCAGCAGAGCAATGAAGGCCCAGGGCCATGGATGGCCTGTGTATATATGAAGGCTTTATGTGCCATCTGAAAGCCAGAGTGACACAGACTTTCAACACAATAGTCCTCAGCGACACCGTGTGTCTTGAAGACTGTAGATAAAAAATTTACTTTTAAATTGAGGGAACAAAGAGACACGTTTTTCATTAAAGTAGAACTGTGAGCAAGGAGACCTCTGCTCTGTTCCTGGCTTTACCAAAATTATCTGCGCTAATTGCTGAAGCTTTCTGCGCCTCAGTTTCCCCATCTTTGTGAAGGGAAAGATAATGGTCTGCTTCTGTACTTCAGAAGACCCTCTTTATAGACATAGTATTTTCTTAACACAGAATCACAGAATCATTCACACAATGGTTTAGGTTGGAAGGGACCTCTGGAGATCATCTACATTAACATTTCTGGCACTCTAACTGGACAGTGTTATAGCTATCTGTCATCTATCCAGCCATCCATCCATGCATCCATCGCAGGAAGCATTGTGCGCAGGCTGCTCGGGGAGCTGGTCCCTGCCTCCAGGCTCACTCAGGCTGTAACCCCCTTGGAGAATACACCGTCCCTTTCTGTCCAAACAGCATCCAGCACAGCAGAAGCCTGGCCTTAGTTAAGAGAGGACCTTTTCAAGAATAATATTTCTAATACGTATAATTATGCTAAAAATCATGGCTAGCAACACACTGGATGTCCCTTTAGCATTACTTCAGAAACCCTGCGGTGTAGCTTTGCCTCTGCTTCTCTGTTGCCCTGTCTGTAACATAGAGCAACGCGATTCACAGGGCTCCAAGACCCGTGGGGACTAAAACAAACCTTTCCCCTCCCACCCTGGAGTCTGCTCCACATACCAGCACCTCAGTAAAACAACTCTGCTCCATTGCCAGCCATTCACCTCCCTGATCCTCCTGAGGATTTCCTCCTACCAAGCAGCTCCCCATACATTTTATGATGCAGGCCAAACAAGCACATTGTGCTTGGGTTTTTTTCCCCGCAGACTGGAGAAGCAGGTGTAATTGCATTTGTCACCTCTAACCGTACACTCGCACCCCACTGAAAGTGAGCCATTATTATCATTTACAAACAGGTAGGTAATCTCTTCTCACATGCCCTTAAAAATCATTGTGCTACCAGAGTAGACTGTGCAGATTAGCCGATACTGAGAGATTGTCTTCAGCAAAGCAGTAAAAGCTTCTAAGTGCACTAGATTGGTTTTTGATTGACTTTTTGAGGAATAGTATATCAGAAGAATCCCAATAACCTCTCCCTGTGGTATTTTAAGTGGATGTAATGGTCAGAACTGACAGACAGTAATGAGCCTTGTAGACAGGGGCAACTGTATGTTATTTAATTTCCACTAAAGAAGATATCGCGGCAAGAAAGCTCAGGTTTAAGACAACACACAAATACTCAACAGCCAGATTTTGTTTCTGTCAATGCTGAAGCACAGGGTGGTCTAGTTCCTTCTACAGCTTAAAATTTGGGAGCAAACATCTTAAATGTCACTGATCAAGGAATACAAATAAAAAATGACTTCCTCTTTGGAAAGACCTAGTAAGTTCCTCTCTCATAGACCCCACTTCCTAGCATCTAATAGCTTTCACAGAAATCGTTTCAAGCTGAAAATGTGAAATAGCTGATTAGTACCTGGGGAATTTCAGCTTGGATGTGGGAGAATGAATCCCCCTTGCATCAAATGTCAGACAGCAAGACACAGACACCCTGTAGCCAGAGGTACTGTGTTTTTTTTTTCTTTGAAGCTGTGCGACTTGAAGGAGAGTTTCTTAGAGAACATGGATTAATTACCCTGTCAGACTCTCCAAACCAGGTCTCGAGAGGATCTCCTTGGCTTTGCATTCTTCCCTGCTTCAGAAGGACAAAAAAAAATTAAAAATAATCCTTTCATGAAAATTCCTCACAATCCATAAAATGTATGCTAAAATAAACACGGCCAGCTTTATGTTTTTACCCACTCTACCAAAGATGTAAACAGGCTTTTTCTAAATCGCGATGTTGCTCTCTTCTCACGGACTCTTCCAGACAGTGCCCAAACTGACATTGCCACCTCTGCCAGTTCCCAGTGAGAAGAGCCTACTTTCAACTCTCCCTAAGCCCGGTCAGAAGCAGGGTTAAATTCAGCCATGGGCACAGCAGGCAGCCAGCAGGCTAGCAGCAGGGCCGCAGCTCCCTCTTTTCCCAAGACCTTTTCCCAGACAGAAGAGGTAGGGACCAGCGCACCCTGCTTGCACAACCAGCCTTCACTTCCTCATCGTGGGGCCTGGCGCAGGCAGCTGGAGTTGCTGCTGCTCCCACTGATGTTGGAGTAACAACAGCAAACACCACTTTTATCCTTGCAACCTTTCACTGGTAACAGCAAGAGTACGTCTAGTTCTCCTGGGGTTTTTCCTAGCACTTCATCCCACCTTCTGGCAGAAGCTGTTTATCTGTTGGCCTCTTTCTTCTTGACTATGGGCTTAGGTGGCAGGCAGAGGCTTTAGTGGCTTCTTCCCCTGTTTTCACACAGTGGGAGATAGTCTGAACGGCTTTGTGACCCTCCCCACAGAGGCAAGACATCCTGCAATTTCTGCAGAGCCTGGAGAGGAACCTGTGGCTCCCAAAATTGGCACTTTTTTTAAGCATTGTTTCCTATTTTGCACATTTTTATTCTAGTTCTCTCAGTAATCACCCTCTGTTGGTCTTTACTCCTGCCTATCCATTTACCTGTCTGTCTTCTCTCAGGACTTTTTAATTTCATGCAACCAAAGTCATTAAGTTTCTAAAAGATTTCAGTAAAAGGAGGTATGCCACTACCATAAAAAAAGGTTGTTATAACTCAAGCCTTTAACTATTGTTAAAGGCACTGGTCAGCTGGTAAGCCAGCATGCGTGCACTGGCCAGCCAAAGAGCATGCATTGCTCTGAATAAATCACAGCGTGTACTACTATTAGCCATCCTAACAGGGAGCTGACAGCATTGGAGGCACAGCAGGTAAGAGGCTAAGGCAAAATCTATTGGAAACTAGATGGCAGTAATTCCGCTGTTCACAGCACAGCTTGTTTAATGAGGAATTCATGCATGGGGGCTTAGTCGGCTTTTGAGAAAAAAGAATTAGTCTCCACTTCATCCATATACTGCTGAAGCAGAAAGACCAATATTGGAGATGCTGCCTGTGTGCCACAAGATGTGTGTCCGTTGTGTCCAAAGAATCCTGTCTAGAATTAACCGAGCCCTGTCCAAATGACAGCGAGTAAGTACCCTGACAGCTCACTCCCGGAGTCACACACTTACATACACACGCTCTTCCGCGACGATCCTCAGCCCACACTACAGAAGCAGGTTAATGCTTTTATAGGGATGCTTTTATATGCCACCAAGGCAAGGAAAAACATCATGTCAAGGAAAGCTGGAGAAGTTCAGAGCATGTTTGAACACGGCTCTTTAAAAGTGTATTTTGAAAGTGAGTGGTGTTCTCTACAGCTGGGCTAGAAATCTACTTGTGGTAGGAGCTGGCCACCACCATGGTACACGGCTGCTTCGTAAAGGAAGGGCAGAAAACTATGGTCAGGTACAGCTGCTCTGAGAGGCTGAGCAACCGGGGAGCAGCCCTGTATTTCAGCTGAAGTCTTAAGGGCTGGAAGAGACCACAAGAACTCACCTAGCTCTGTGTCTCTCAACATCAGCCCTGCTTTCGGCTCATGTCCGACAATGCTCTCCGAGGGCATTAGCTGTGAATTAAAGGGTTAAAAGCTGCCTTGAAAAATCTGTTTCTAGTCCCACAAAATCATCACAACGCAGTTTTATCATTTTTCTTTAAGCGTTTTGCTTTGGTTGCGTTCTTTCAACTTTTGCAATCTTCTGTGCCCTCCTGAGGACATCAGGAGCCAGCTGAGAAATGCTACTCCCTAGGAGCACGGGGCTGCCCGGGAGAAGGTCAGGCCTGCCCAGACGACCCTCAGCAGATGCTCTCAATGCTGGCAACGTCCTCACAACCACGTGCCAGCCCTCTAACCCACGCGTACGCCCCAGCCACGTTTGCTGAACTCTGTCCTAGGGGTGGGAGAGAGGCTTTTGCTATTCCCCCATTTGAGCCCTGAGCTGTGACAGCTGGGAGACCTGACTCAGTCTCCATTATATAAATGCCAGTTGAGTTTAACTCGGGTTAGACATGATGTGGACAGCCAGCGCAGACAGCTAGGGATCTCGCTTTGAATATTTGTATAAGATTTAAATAACAAAAGACACTTACACAAAGGCCCTGGTTGTCCTGCCTCCTAATTACAATCCCAATATACTAATACCTGCAGCAGCATTCAGAAACAAAAATTCACACAGGAATAGTAATTCAACACGCTGAGCTAACTGCAAAAAACTCCTTTCTAACCCCATCTCCTTTTTCCCTCTTCTTCCCCTTCCAGCATGGTGAGAACATAACTCTTCCCAGAGGCAGTCTAGAAAAACTCATCATTTGTAACTTCATTTTTACCATGATTTCCATGCACATCAACGGTTCAATGGGCCTTTTCCTTAGAGGAGAGCTCAGGAAAATTAACCCATACAAGAAACCACTAAATAGGCTTTGACTTGCTTTTCAAGTTGGAAGAGAAATAACTGAGGGGAGACGTGATAAAGGTCTATAAACTCAGGAGTAATATGGAGAGGAGAAACAGGGAACGATCGCTGCCTACCTCTCCTAACACAAGAGGTAGGTGGCATCGAGTGAAACTAAGGGCTGGCAGAAGAACAAACAAAAGGAGTTTTTTCGCACAGTGTGTCAGCCCGCTGGAAGCTGTGGAGCTCCCTGCAACACGCACTATGGTCACTGACAGCTTACACAGCTCCCGGGAACACTGAGCGTGTTCATAGAAAATAAATCCCCCGAGGACAGACACTGCATCTGGCTCAGGAAGTCCCTGAGCTGAAAATTGGTAGAGGCTGGGGGATCACTCAGGGGAACCATTATCCCACATTTGCTCTATTTTTGCACTCTTCCCTCAGCATCTGCGTGGCCATGATCAGAAGCACGATAGCCGGCTAGAGGGCCTTTGGGCTGACGCAGTATGGCCATTCCTCGGTTTATCCAAATCAAGCAATACTATATTGAAAACGGAGACACAACTCCATTGCGAAGCTCATTTGGGGACGCTCAACAACACAGGCAGATGCTGAAGGCATGGACTGATTTCATTACAAGTGTTCCTACAAAGGCTTAAAGCAGTTTAACAGATCTACTTTAAAAATCCAATTAGATGACCTTTGCCAAGCATGCCCATGAAGGCAGTCCTGCTGCTAGCCGGAGCAGAGAGGATGCCATGCCTGAGACCATTTCTTAAAAACTGCATATTTTTCTCAAGACGTAGTCTCTAACGGGCTTCATATTCAGCTGCACACTCAAAGGAAAAATAGTATCAAGTGTTTATATAGTGGTTTTCATTTTCCACTGCTTTCTAATCAGCAACTAATTAATTCTCAATGCCCCTGTGAGGTAAATATATCTGTTTCATGCATTAATATATATATATATAATGTTTGATCTTTCCTTAACAAGTCCCCATAGACCTGGAAATTCACATTGAAAACAGAGTGGGGGGGGGGAAACAGCACCAGCTTTGAAATCCAAAAGATCTTCATTTGTATGTCAGATTGAAAGTAAAAAGAAAATAGTTATTTGGCAGGTCTATTCCCACTGAGGGACTGGTTTTCCTCAATTTGTATTTAATAAGTGTACCACCAAAAAGTATTTAATGCATAATGTATAATATAACTAGCACCACACTAAATAATATCCTGTGACTTTAAACATTAATGACTGTTCGTGACAATTTCTTTTGAATTTCAAACTACACAGAAAATATTTGTCAGCAGTAAAAATAAGCATGCAATAAATAAATAAAATATTGGTGCAATAAACCCCAGGCATGATGCAGGCTCCTAGAGTGCCTATTTAAATGTGTATATACCTCTGTTTAACAGAAAACAGTGGACGTTGTAAGTTTTTGGATAATATTCTACTAATGGGTGTACTACAATATGAGAATGTTCAACATACTTCAACTGCAAAGGAATTGCCAGTTCAGTGCAACAAGACTCTTGCAGCTAAAAGGTACGTTTATAGCTTTTGCAACTTGTTTTTTGATTTGTTTATAGCATTTCTGGCATCTTTGGTTTTAAACAAAGATGAAAGAAATCCTTTCACCCACATACAGGCAGAAGATTTTATGCCAAAGAGTATTTAGATGCGATAAATCCAGTCATTGCCATTTTAATTAATTATTGGTTTTTACATTTCTGGGTACAACATTTTTATTCCTTCTGTAGCTCAGAAAGCTCCAGACCGCTAGGAAGCTGGGTGCTCCTTGTAGGAAAATTGGCCAGAAATATTAAGGAGAAACATGAATTTACTAAAAAATGAAGTTTTCAAGATGGTCAAATTTTATTAGCCTGGACTGAATTTTTTGGTTTTGTTCCAAATCAAAAAAAATAGAGGAGTGGAATTCACGGACATTCAGGCTTGCTTTTCAAAGCCATGCCTTTGTTTCAAAATTAACCAGACTTCTTAAGGAAAAAAGAAAAGAGCTAAGTATCTTACCAGATAGATATTTTGTTCTTGGTAAAACAAACCATTTTGCTTAACGTTTCACCTTGCAAAAATAGTTTTTAAAAAATCTAGTTTGGACTGGTCTTACTTGAACTTCCTTTTCAGTTTTTCAGTCTCGTCAGTGAACAAAAAGCAATCCAGTATTTGTACAGTTCTGTTATATTCAGGTGGACACCTGAAGCCAAAAAGATCTTTGGCTCCTCTGATATCTCTGGAAAGGGAGAGTCAGTGCCCCCAGCCTTCCCCAGTACCTTTCCGAGCATGGAGCTATTACATTTCCAAAGAAAAACTTCAAAACGTGAAACAAATGCAGCTAACGCAGCAGCATTTTCCTGAGTTTGCTGAGAGCCCGGCATGAAGCATTGCTGGGTGCCTCGCTCGGCGGACTGAGAGGCAGCTCACATGCAGGTCTTCAAAGCAGCACAGGAGAAGAGAAGCAACCTTATAATCTGGCAATCTAAGTAAACAGCAATGGGTCAAGAGCATATTAATTTAGGTAGAGGCCTTTACATGCACGTGGCTTGATAGACAGACCACTCAAATTAGAAATACTACAGCAGTGCTGAGTTAACTTCTATGTCGGTAAATGCAAATTTAATCCATGGCACCAGCATTCCTGCAACATGCAGTTGTCAGGGTGGGGTCATAGTTAGGAAAAGATGGTTTCTGAGGCATTCAGATCTGAGCCACTGCTTTATTACTCTATAACCACTGATAGCTCTGAAGTATGGGCCACATGCTGCTCTCTGTTATACTGGATTAAATTTGTAACCCACAGGGTGCTAAATCTGGATTTAGATTTGCTTTGAAAATGCAGAGGCTGGCCTTGTGCCTCTGCAAAGTGGCAGAAGGTACAAATACTTCAGCCAATAATTGCAGCGTTTACGGAGCTTGCTGAATGCGGCATCTTCCAAGATCTCACCCTCATTCAGGAGCAGCAGACCAGTTTTACAGCCAATCTAACAGAACAAAATGACAACAGAAGAGTAGTAGCTATTCCCAAAACATAAACTCTACAATACTTTATTATGCCGCTCTATTGATTTTAATGAGGTTGTTTCAAAGAGGTACAGAGGACACTCTGTGCTTTTACAAAGAGCCATGCAACCTCCATCACCTGAACTTCAATTATTCAATTTCCCTACCGCCTGAAAAGGCAATGTATGTTAATTACATTGAAAGTTATTTTAGTAACTCAGTCATTCAAACTTTTCACAGCTTCTCATAACTTTGAAGAAGCCAAGGTTATGCTATAGACATGGGTGTGTTCACATGTCAGCTTTATGTATCTAAAAAATTAAAGACTTGACAGCAATTTAGAAAATGAGTTGTGGGTCTTTCAAACACAAAGCAGATCAAAGGTTTAATGCAATTTGGGAATATGTTACAATTGTTAACTATTTTAGAAGGAATCTCCCGGCCAGGCATTCAGATAGGGCAATTGTTTGCAAATGTGTAGGATCACTCCATATCTTCCAGTCTCAGAACTAGCATAGAAATGTGCATGTGATTTACTGCAGCAGGGAAAAAATCTTCCTCATTTGGAGCCGGGCTAATCTCAGAGCAAGACAGCTGAGGCAGGAAAAGCCATTTAAGTAATGTAGTGTTTAAAAGGCCTGGACTGACCTTCATTTCTGTCTATCTATCTGCTTTCTTGCAATACTGCCTCTGAAGCGCTGTGCAACATAAATAGCATCTGTCCTGGGATTTTTAGCCTGAGCTTAGCAGAAATTACTCTGGTGGCCTGTGTTGCACCCTTTCTCCGTGATTAGTCACTGAAGAAGGTTTTCATTTCTTCTGCTATTTGGGGCATATATTACACTTCTATTTATTCAGGCATGATTGGGGAGGCTTCTGATTAGGAGTGATTGGGGGCATTCTTGCTCAGCAAACCTGTGCACCAGGTAAAAATAGAAAGCAGAGAAGCACATAAAGTAGCAAGAAGAGAACTGGCCAGTACTGAAGACAGCTTTAAGACACAAAGTTTTCCTTCAGCCTCCAAGTGTATTGGCATTAAACCTGTCACCAAACTCAAGTGATCAAACCGTCAGGGATTGCAAGGACTTTCTTGCTTTCTCTGCAGCATGGGAATGCCCCCACGGGTTCCCGGGGCGAGGGGTTATGTCAAAAATCCCTATGGCAGGGACTTAGGCAGGGCAGATCCTCTCAGTCTCCCCTGCACCCTTCCTGCTGCATTTGGTCTCTTTGACAAGTCTCAGTCTGTTGAAAGATACCAAGAAGTGTCTGTAACCCATTGCCTTGGGGGACACACCACAACTGCTCCTCAACCTGACACCTACTGCTCATGACCACAGGTGCTCATGTCCAGAGCTGAGGTGGTCTCCCACATCACATGTGCCTTGGCACAATTTGGGGGGGGCCCAAGAGCCAGGTTTAGCCCTACGAAGCCTCATCCTTTAAAAGCACAAAACGTACCCAACAGGCTCACGCATCCATCTGGGACACTGGCAGCCACCCTCACAAGGGGCCGCTCTCCCATTCTGCAGGCTACTGCGCCATGCTGTGTCAGGGGACATACACCCTTGTCCAGCCCAGCAGAAGGGCCTTCCCCCACCCCATGTATCCACATGGCACCATCTCACATCTTACAGAAGAAGAGCTCTCGAGGTCTGCAGATTACAGCTTGGGCAGCAGGAACTTCATCCATGGAAGAAAGAAGGCAATGCAAGAATATGACAAATGTAACCCTTCTGAGGCAGTGTATGGGCCACATGCTGCTCTTTTCCTCCCCAGAAGAAAGAGAAAGAGAGAGAGAGAGAGAGAGAGAGAGAGAGAGAGAGAGAGAGAGATGGCAGAGCCACATCTCAATAGATCTTTGAGCCATTATTCAAGCAGACTGGCCTGCTAGATGGAAAGAAAAACAAGGTGGTTTCAAACCACTCTGAGAACAGCCTCAGAAGAGAAAGAGTCCTTCTGAATTCCCTGCTGGGGGTTGGGAAGGGCATGATGATGACAACGATGGCTCTGTGTCACCTGCTGTACGCTTGTACAGAAAGCAAAGATCTTTTGCCTATGGCAGGAGGAGACAGGAAGCACGACTGCAGCAAACTCTTATGCGCAGATCAACCTGAAGCTGCTGCAGTTTTAATAATGCTTTTCTTCAGTTCATCGCCTCCTGCCTGATTGTAATTGCAGCATCATCCATTCTCTGGCCTCTGAATTATGGGGCCACTGACTGGAGTTTGGAAACAACAGCGGTAATATTCTTCCCACGTGCTGCATGCAATGCCTCTGCAGCAAGGCAAGGAGGGGAGGGGGAACATGCTGATGCCAAAACGAGGGAGTAATCCCAGGAGTGAGCTGCAGCCGGCTAGGTGGGAAAGCCGCGCAGCGGATGGGGACTTGGAGCAGACACCGGAGCAGAGATGAGTTTGCAGAAGCTTGAAAGGAAGCTGATAAAATGTCAAACACTAACCCAACACAGAGCATAAACCAAATCTAATGCCAGGCACATGACTGGCCTTATCAGCTTTAATGATATTACTCACTTGTTAAAGGGAAGCACATGCTTCTGCGCTTTGCTGCTTGCAGATCTCAGAGGGGCTGGCAGGTGGATGCAGTGCTTACCCACAGTGCAGAGAAACAAGAAGAGGCGCTTTTATTCCAGCAAATCTTTTGGAACACTTCCAAGGTCCCTCTGACCTTTTGGGGACCTTACCAAGTTTCTCAGAGCACTGGCAAAGGCAGAGTATATATTTAAGGCATTTTAAAAGCCCAGCAATTCTCAACACTTGCAGCAAGCTGCCAGCACCTGATGGAGCAGAATCAACAGTCCTGACTGGACAGTGAAATCATTCAGAAACATTTAGCCTTAGGCATTCACTTATAACAGCAATCTGGGCACAAAACAATTTGAGCATTTCTTCTCACCATGTCTCAGCTGTCATACAGGAAAAAAGTATGTAAGATCATCCTCCTAGCGCAAATCTAACTTTTCAGGCTCCTGACAATCCAAAGCTCCTGAGAACAAGGCACATCAACCCTCTACAGGGACACCGGACATGCCAGGGGAGGGGGATCTTACCATAGCTCCACTCCTGGAAAGCTTGGGATCCGTGTTAGCTATTTGCATGATTTTTCTTGAGGTTTCTTTTACAGTTCTCGCCTAGACATAATACAGTATTCCTAGAGGCCCCACACCAGTCCCAACCACCTTGTGTGGTACAACTGTGGCTGAAGGGGTGAAGCTTCTTGAGCCCCTGGGTTTGGTGGTAAATCCAGTTTAAGAAGTTCCTCCTTCCCAGCTGAACTCACAGCCACCCACTCCCACCCCTTGCCACAGCTTATTGCCATCTCAGTAGCATTCAAAGAAGAGGCTGTAAGGAGCCAGGCTATAAACTGGACCACTGAAATGATTCAGCGTTTGGCTGGGTATCTAACCTGGGGTTAAAAGGGCACATATCAAAGAAGGGCATTTTTAACTTGGATTATTTTAGGGGTTCAGTACTCAGAGACAAAAAAATCCTCAGTAGAGGAGGGCATGGTGATCTGTCCCAGACACAGCCACCAATCACACCCACGTTTCTGTCACATCCAGATGCCCAGAACCAGCCGTGCCACTGAGCTACACAAGGCCCCAGTTAGACCATTAGTCCAACAGTTGCTCAGGGAAAGCAAGAGGTACTGGAGACACTGAAGAGCATGCAAACACTTGAGATTTCCCTAAAAACAGAAAGTGTGGATCCCTTGTGGGAACTAAGGCCTGGCTGCTTCATTCTGCCCTGAGCCACTGAAGAAAGGGTTATCGCTGAAGAATGATAACCATTTTCTGCTTTCTTTAGATGGAAGTTCATAGCCTTCTCTCTTTCTGTCAACCTAGTGTAACATATTCCTCATCCAAAGTCAACTGTCACAAATGGCAGCCTGGTATTGACTTCCAAGGCAGAAGCTTTCAGCGCTTAAATAAACAGAATATGAAATTAATACAGAGAGCAGACAAAAAGAGCTCACCATTTCCAGCACATTTCCAAGGAGTGGTATTCACTCCCCCAGACCGAGAAGGAGTCCAAAGAAGACAGCAGGAAGAAGTTAATAAAGTTTTTCATGTGATTTTTATCTGGTGTCAAATGTCAGCCAGTTTGCCCATCTGGGATATTAATAATGCAAATAGTGCTAAAGGTTGCTTTGCTCAAAATAAGCCACAGGAACTTATAGAGTTCATTAGACTCCCATATTTCCTCTCCTCCCATTTAAATAAAGAGAGGGGACGCCGTGCCGTTTCCTTTCACACAAAACTGTTGGGCTTTGGCAAGGTTCTTACAGCATTTAATTAGCCCACTCAAATTTCACTGAATCGGGAATATTCCAGTGACAATAATGTCCCTCTCCTGCTGAGTATCAGAAGGTGGAAAATAAAAAGCTCTGTCATGCAAATGCAGCCTCAGCAAAACGCCTAAGGTGGTTGGAAAATACCATTTAGTCAAATTATTCCTCCTGTATTTGCCTATGAATTTGGGGGAAATGAAAATAAACCAGAGTTTTTGTCATTTTAAAGCCTGCTGCTGCCTCCCCCCATGACACCCACTCCACACTTCAGCCTTACCCGCTGTTGGTGCAGTGTCCCATAAACCCTTGCAAATGTATCTTGCAATCACCACAAAAAAACAAAACAAAACAAAACATGATAAACAGCCAAAAGCTTGATTCAGACTCTAACGTGAAATATCTCTCTACCATTCATCGAAGTTAGCAAGCAGCCATATTATCCACTGATTGATATATTATCCTCCCCTGCCAATGCATCTGGCCACATCGCAAAGCGGAAAACAGTACATTAATCTCTGTCAGAGGGAAATCAATGGGAATCAGGCACCTAATTCTGTGCGCTGCTTTGGGAAGTCCCACCCTTTCCCCACTTATCATGCATCAAATCTTTCTCTGTCTCCGTACATACCGTATCTGCTCAGCCGTGCTCTCCTCCCTCTGAGGCGTGTTCCTCCGCGGCTGGTCCTGGGATGCAAGGACTACGTGTGACGATGCAGCCGCAGCACTTTCTGCGGCCTCTGCTCAAAGCTGGAACACAAGGGCTTTGTGCACTGAATGCCCTTGATACGCCAGAGTCCCCAGCAGGCAGGTACAAGGGTAAGTAAAATGCACGTAACATATTATCTCCAATTAAGTACGAAATCAAAAGTCAAACATCAGTTCTCTAGTCGTGTACCCACTGGCTGAGTCCTTCCACTCCTCAAAGAGTTGTAGCTGCTGGATGCAGCAGGAACATTTGTCAAAATCACATTTGTTATGTGGTTGGTACCATTTCAGCAATTTAGACACATTTCTATGAGCAATTACTTTCCCATTCCTAGCTTACAATATTCTGGATAGATTTTTCATAGGAAAGGCTAATTAATTACAGGAATCGGAGGATAACGTCAGAAGGGCTTAGCAGGGTGGACAGCTGGCAGCTGGCGCATTTGCCTGCTGCACATTACAGAATTGGGTCCACAACGCTGTAAAACTTTTTCACTGCCAAAAAACTTCTAAAGTCTTTGCATGGATCCATGCCAGGGCCCGCTGAAGAGAGGAGCACCTCGACGCTGCGGTGGTGCTACGACACCAGTTTTCTGAGCTGCCACTTGACTGAGGGAGCAGCGAACCCTGGGGCGAGGTGTCCCGGGGAGCTGCGGTGTCTCCGCTGCGGGAGACGCCTCGCAGAGATCTGCACACAAGCAAACTCAACCGTCAGGTGCAGAGGGACCGAGCGACCACTGCCTCTGCATGGCTCTGCGGTGGCTGGTCCTCGGGAAGGTCTCACAGACCGCACCGTAGCGGTACAGGGCAGCTGCTCTGAGTCCGTGCAGGCTTGGGCCTTGTGCCCACCTCGGCTGTGGCTGCGCCACCACGCTCGCCTCGTCCCAGGCGAACGCTGTCTGCTGGCAAAGGTCCGAGCTGCTCCCACCTCGGCTGTTTGTGCTGCATCAGTAGAGAAAACATCAGTGTCCGGTGTCCACTGCTGAGCAGCACCACCACCGTGGTGCTAGAGCAAACACTTTTTCCTTTTTGTCCCTTGCGTTTCTTGTTTAATCTTCAAGAGACACTTATTCATGTTAAATTGCATAGAAATAATTTTCCTTTCACAGCACTGCACAAGTCCCTTTCTGTCAGGAAGTCCCACCTTTCTCACGCTGCTGGCTTTCTGCCTATTAATTTTCTCCGTCGGAAACCCGCAGGAGGAGCAGGCAGAAACTACCCCTACCGAGACAAGAGCACAACCGGGAACACGGTAAGACCCCAGCCTCGCGGATGCCAAGCGCATCAGTACAGAACGATCCTTTTTTACTTTACCCTTCGAAATTCCTGTTGGACCAAAGAAGGGATGCAAACGCTTCCCAGCTGAGAACAAAAGGCGGCATTTTAGACCTTTCTTTTTGAACCAGCGTCTCAGAAGTTTATGGCCAGCCCCTTATGTTTAATCTACATTTGATCTGCGTTTACAGTTACTTACATTTAGGCAGAGGGGGGATAAATATTAAGGAAATACGCAGCTTATTTGAAATGAAATAAGATATCTGGATTTAGGCTGAGCAAAGTGTTTAGATCTGCGGGGTTTTCCTTTTTCTCCCTGTGGTGTTTTAGTTCAGCTGGCGAATCTAAACATCCATCACCGCCCTGCTTATTCTTGCGTCCTGCCTGAGCTAAGAGATAACGGAGGTCCCCACCGCGCTCAGAGGCAGTGGCGTCCCGTAGAGCCCACCTCCCAGGCGTCACCAGTAAATCAGCCTCGACAAACCCTACAGTAACCGCTGAGGAGCAGAAAAACACGCACACACACACACGTGAAATTGGGCTAAATCGGCTCACGGGCCGTGCGTTCCTCGGGCAGGCGCGGAGCTCTGAATCCCATCCCGTTTCTCCCCGATCTTGCCCTTTTGGCCTCTAGCAGAGACTTTAGTCTCCTGCAGCATCTTAACAGCAGAGGCGGACAGGCTACGGGCAGCCCCAGACACCCCCGGCAGCGCAGGCCGTCCTCCCGCACCCTGCTTTCGGGCGGATCGGTTGGGTCGTTTCGCGGCGGAGGCGATGCGGGCTGGCAGGCACGCGGGCGCGAGCGCGTCACCTCCCCGAAAGCGGCCAGCGTGGAAACCGCTGAGGTTTGCTCACGCTCCTGCCCCCGGGGCAGGGCCCGGCCAGGCCCGTGTCCAGCTTGGCCTCTCCTGGCCCCTCGCCTGCCCTGCCGGAGGCGCGGGGGGGTCACCCAGGAGCGCTCCCCTCCAGCCGCCCGCGCGCTCCTGCCGTCCCATCTGGGGGTCTCTGAACGGCACCCGGCATCGCTCTCTCTCCCCCGCTCCTGTTAAAAACTGCACCAAAACCGCACCGAGCGCGGAGGGAGCCCGAACCGCCAGCCCCGTGGCTGCCGCCGCCGGCCCCACAGGCTCCGGCCCCGCTTCGCTCCACCGAAGGCCGGGCGTCCATTTTGCCTCACGCGTGGCGGACTGCCGCCGCCGCCTGCCCCCGCAGGGCGCAGCGCCCACCTCTGCCGTTGACCCCTTCTCTCCCCGTTTCGTTTTGTGCCCAACGAACCCAGGCAGGCCCTGAGGGGCCGCCGGGCCTCACCGTGCTCTCCGGGTCTTCGGGCGCCTGCAAACCACCATCCGGCCGAGCGGCCGGCCTGGGGCGCGCAGCCCCCCGGGGCCAGGCACCCGCCCGTCCTCGCAGCCCGCGCTCTCCGTGCTATTAATAAATGCAGCGGAGAAACATGAAACCTGCCGCCGTTCGCTCCCTTCAGCCTCCGCGCTGGCCCGTCCCCAGAGAGAGCTGGGAAAGGCACCCCAGGGCCACGCACACCTTGGCCGGGCTGCTTTCACGGGGGCCGGCGGAAACGCACCCCCCCCGTTGTGGCAGCTTCAGCGTGATTTGGGACATCCTCCCCCCCTTTCATTTGCAGCAAACCCCGCTGAGCCTTTCCCCTGGCAGAGGTGGCCGCGGCACGGGCAGGGGGAGAGCCAGCCGGGATGGAGCTGCTGGCCGGGCTTGAACCGCAGCCGAGGACACGGATGGTGGCCTGGCAGTAGTGTTAACTAGCCGTTATCACCTTCCCCGGCCTCGGCCTCGGCATGGCTTTCGCAGCACATTAGCGCTCCTGCCTTTCACCCGCCCGTGGCTCACTTGGCTTTTGTTTGCCAGCTCAGCCGGCAGGGCAATCATGCCAAACCTGTCAGACCCTTTTTAAGGAGACTTTAGCCAGGTTCCTCTGTCGGTGGGTCCATTCACCAGGTGAGCGGTGGTTGGTATGACCCCCGCAACACACCGCGTGGTAAGAAGTGGGAAACAGCTGGCAGAGGAAGAGCTGGGAGCTGTAAAGGGTCGGGGGGAAACAAAATGAGGTGAGATTTCAGCTGCACATAACTTCAGCAGCGCTTGGCACCCGCTGCGCAAGGGGTGAGAGCGCGGTCTCTCCTTCGCAGGTCCCCTCACAAGCCCTCGCCCCTCCAGCAGTCAGGGAATTGATCTAAAACTCACGTATTAGCAACAGGAAGGTTGCTGCGCAGGAGGCACGTGCCCCCGTGCTGGAGGGCTGGTGCCGTTGCGCTCACCTGTAGGCTCAGGCTCTGGGGACAACAGTTGCAGGCCAGGTGTTGGCCAGCCCGCGTGAGAGCAGAGTGCTGGGCTAACGGGATAGATAGCTGGCTTCTCGGCTGTCAGTCTGACCCTGCTGCCTCGTTATCTTAGCCAGAATTTAAGTCTCCAGAAGGGAAAAGGGTGTTTTCTTTCCTTGACCTCTCCCATAGCCTGGGCACAGCAGAGCTCATGGAGGAGAGGTTGCACGCTCGGGCTTGCTTTGCCTGGCAGCAGCCGGACAACAATCGAGTACAACAGCACAGGAGCCAGCCTGCGCACACCGCTGCTCGCATCTAATGTCATGTCGCGCAGGCTGCCTCTGGGCGAAAGGCAGCGATGTGCATTCATGAAAGGGCAGAGGGCAAATCGCTCATCAAAGGTCTTAAGAATAGCGGGAAGAGAAAGGTCCCTCCAGCCCGTCGCGCCCGGCTCCCATGGAGCCCGGATGCTGTTGCACCCTAGGGCAGCTGGCTGGGAATCCTGCATCCACTACACAAATTGAAAACTAGATTTTATTCAATTAAACGCCAAGACTGATCATGTAAATCAGCACAAGCCCATCCCTCCCATTGCCAGGCCAGTCTTCCCATGACATTTTTCTATGCAGTTTATTTGACTTTTCTATCGGCCTCACATCTCTTGATTTCTAACTGGCCCAGGATTTTCATAGCCCCGGTGCCTGACCCTATCTGAGAAACCGTCAGGAGTCAGCCTCACACAGCCACGGAGGTGGCAACGAGAAGAGGGTGCTGGCCTTTACGGTGGCGCAAGGGAGGGCTTGGGAACATTCATGAGCACATTAATTTTATGCTGCTGCCAGAAACAATCATCAGCAGGACTGTTAACGATGTTGGCATGGAACTGGTTGGTCATTACATTTCAGATTAATCCTCTGGGATGAATGGGGCAGCTTGTATCTCCCTCTCCTGAATAAATAGAACATAAAACTGGGAGAGACTTTACGGGATACTGACAAACCTTCTATTTTTCAGCCTAGATTACTTCATGGTTAATTTATTCTTATTTGTTCTTATGTAACCTTGTTCTCATTGCTTTTTCCCTTCCCCGGTGCTTGCCCCTTTGAAGTATTTATAGACTGAACTCACATTCCCTCCTTGCCTCTGCTAGAGGAGACAGGCCACAGTCTTAAGAGTCTCTCTGAAGATAGATTTTTCTACTTTCCTACCAGTCTGCCTGCATTTCCTCTATTATAGGGGTGACCAGGCCTGAAAACAAGGCCTATTTGAGATTGAGTTGTAGTTGCCTGCCAGCTGTCACTCAGGAGAGTTTCAGTTAAGCAGTGAGGGGTGGCGAATGCCCCAGGCCCATCTTTGCCATGACGCAAGGATGTCCAGCCACACGTGTGGGGCAAGTGACACGCAGCCAGCACTTTCTGCACAGCCTGGCTCACTGCACTGAGCTGGGAGCACCGTCTTGCACAGAAACCAACAAAGCAGAGGAACTGAAGATATGTGAGATTTGGTGGTCAGGATCAAGAAATCCAATACTCATCTTTTGAAATGCCTCAATCCACGGTGCATGTCGCAATCCGTGGTGTATGAACTGGAGGCAGAAGACACTAAATGTCCCTTTGCTGCTGTGCAGAGTTTGGTTGCTCCCAACTGTCCATCCCTGTAGGGAGCCACATAGGTTTGAACAAAGCTCCCAGGATCGTTTATTGGCCATTGCTGCTGTGGTCTCGTACCCCACCAGCAAACAGCTCTGCAGTTCTGCTCTTATGATTCATCTTTTCTCTCTGTCAGTCGCACTTACTGAAATTTTACAATGATGCAAATATGCACTGATCAGTAGTGTTTTTCTGGGAAACAGAGAGCAGCAGAAATGGTCTGAGTACTTTCAGGCCTCTGGTAGTTCACAGAGCAATACCCCAGGCAAAGAAAAAGATATCTTGATTAGAATAATTATAATTGTCTTCTCCTTCGTTATTTCTTCAGAAATTCCAGGCTAAATTATCATCTAATTTCAGAGAGCTCCATGACCAAGATTATCTATGAGTCATTTGTAATTACGTGCCAGATTGTATTAAAGCATGAAAATACAAACGTTTCTCATCAAATACTAGGAGTGGGGCGAGGGGGAAGGGAAGAATCAAATTACGCTGGAGCAAGATAACTAACTGTTCCAACCACTTTCTGATTCACGGCATCCAGCAAATGCAAAGAAAAAGGAGGAAAAAATCTCATTTTAATAATTGCAGAATTGTGAAAGCTGACAAGTTACAGAAAGTTCCAGTTTAAGGCTGACATATCATCCTGTCCTAGCGCTGCTCTGGAAAAGACTGCAAGGAGCTTTAAGACTCTTCCAATCTGGCGCTGCACTAATTCCCGTGGGAATGTCTACTGCAGCTTCGCTCTGGGCCTGAGTTTAGCATGAAGTGGATAAAAATTACCCATTTGGCAATGCAGACCATGGCTATCTTAACAAGTTTAACTGGGAGCATTTACGTTAGCAGTGCAGTTTCACTAGCAACCATGCACATACGGGCTGCCCATCTGCACAGCCTCCCGCTGGGCGGCAGAAGGCGGGTGGCCGTGCCTGGTAGCTGGGCAGCCAGTGCCTGCACCGGAGCCCAAAGGACACAAAGACAGGGCCTGGTATTCTCTGGTATTCCCTTAGCATCACTGTGCATTGTATTTTAGACAAGCTGCAGGAAGCAAAGGGGAAAACGTTCCCCACGTGGAGGTGTGGGGAAGAGAGGAGGGCAGACAGAGGAAGCTGGAAACAGGACTCCAAATTGCAGTGACAAGGTAGGGGCTGATTGTTAAGGGAGACACAAACAATAGGCTTGACAAGGGTCTAACATGTGTTTGCCTCGCTTCATAAACAAATGGGTATATGAATTTTAAATGAAGTATTAACACACTGTATGACTTGGATGGGGCCATTTGTTTCTCCTGTGAGAATAATAGTCACTTTTTCCCCTCACAAAATCAAGCGTTATTGAGCGACCATAAACAGGGAAACGTCTCAAACCACAAGAGCTGTGTAAAAACAAAGTGCAAGATGATGATAGCTCCCACGTGGCTCGAAGGTCTGGGATATTTCCCCCTGCAAGTTTGCATGGGGCAGGCCGAGATACTGCACTGGATTAACACAGTGCCATCCGTTGCAGCCTGGGCCTTGGGCTCACACCGGGGTTCACCCGCGTCCCCCCAGCTTGCCACATGCCAGGGATGCCTCCCTTCTTATCTCGCCTCAGCCACAAATATGTGGCAACCCAAACTCACCATCTCATATCCCACACATAGGTCTTTAGAAGTGCTGTTTTGGGTGGGATTGAACTCTTTTTGTTCATTTTTCTTGGCCTTGCTCCTTCATCTGCCTGTACCTCTTGACTTCAGCAATGCCTTCTTTTTTGCCAAGGGCTGTCAGGAGAGGCTGCATAAAATGAACAAACTTCTGCAAAGGACAGCTCCTGCACTCCTTGTCCGGTGGTGTTTGGTTGCAGCCTTGAGAAAGGGATGCTGGAGCAGGAGAGAGAGGCCGAGTCTGGGAAACGAGGAGAAAAGTAAGAAGTTACATGCAATAGCAGGCTTCCCTTACCTTTGTCACTGTGCGCTGACTCTGGTCTCAGCACCATCAGTCCTGCCTGGGCCTGAAAGCGCTCCTGGCTTTCCGCTGAGTCTCCACCCTCAGCGAAGCCACCAGGCACGCACCCGCACTGCCAGGGTCTCCCCAATGACAGCTGTCAGTCTTGGGAAGCAAAGGCACTTTTCTGAGATAGCTTGAGTTTTTCCCTTGCCTCTTTGGAGGGTGCTAGGATCCAGCATGGCTCTTTATCCCACAAATCCTTGTCCTCTGTGTGATGCGACAACCCAGGTGCTCTCACAGGAAGGGACTCTTTCCAAAAAATGCTTACATTTTCCAGAGTGGAGGACACTCTGGGTCACGAGAGCTCTCAACTGCAGTTAGAGCAGTCACTTCCAGAGGGATCAGAGCACCCAGGAGGGTTTTTGTTGAGTTCACAACCACCACATCAACACAAGCATTATAGCAATGGGCCAGGGACAGGAGGAGATTCATATCATTCAGGATGTGGTTTAACTCCACTCGTATGAACTTCATATTACTTTGATGGAACCCAAATTAAACATGGACACACATCTGGACATGCCAACACAAAGAATACTTTAGTCCTAGAACTCCAGTGTAGGCAATGCCAGAGAAATAAGGTAGTAGTAGCAATTAATGTGCAGGGCAAATAGGCCAGCTGCAACTTATTCTGCATGTGCTTCAGATGTTTTAAATAGTCTTCATTGCTCACAAATTTTTGTGATGCCTGTTGCACAAGCACGTTTTGAACACCAAATTTAGTTGCAGTGAGTGCTGCTTAACAGCCTTAGAAACATTTGTCCTCTCTATTGTGAAGTGGCAAATAAACAAATTAATAATCTAAGATATTTGTGAGCCAACATTTTACAATGCCAAGTCAGCCTGGCTATATATTAATAGCTCTTTTGTGGGTTTTTTTTTTTTGTGGCACATGATGGCTGCTTAATAGCAGGAGGGAGGCACTCAGTCTTGCTCTGTTTGAAACAAGTAGGTCTTAAAACAGAGATTGAGACATATAAGAAGTGGGATTTCCTCACCTAGTGCAAGGTGCCAACCAGGCAGACAGGCAGTCCCCCCAGCTCATCCTCAGCTCCCTTTATATTCAATGGGGGGCAACTCTAGGGAGGCATCGAGCAAAGAGGACTACTTTAAACGAGGCAAAAATGTTCCTAGAGAGTCTAGCACTCTACCGTGTAGGTGTCTACATGTATTAAATGGGCATAGCTTGCACTACTAGGGCACAGAGCAGCGAATTTGGAGGTCAGCATGATAGATAGGGGAGAGTAAATGTACGTAGTCAAAAAAGAACAAGAAGCTACTAAGACCCTGTGAGCTTTTGCATTAGTTGGAGGCCATGGAAAAGTGTGTTTGTCTGTTCCCAGAACAAGAAGGCCTGGAAGCCAGCCCAACTGGAATGATCTTTCTTCATCTGTCTCAAATGGTAGAGGTCCACCCTACCCCTTTGTCCACTTTGCCATCACATAGGTCAATATTGTAATTTGAGAGGGCAAGAAAAGAATTTAGTACTGCAACCTCTGTGGTTATAACCCTGGCAGACCCGGCAGAAGTGAGCTAACTTTCATTCTGGAAGAGTCACACAGTGGCTGGCAATTTGCCGCTCAATGGCCCCATAACTGTGAGAAGTGCCTATGCCAAGGCTTAAGGAATGTTCTTACCATGCAGTGCATCTGCCTCTGGGTGTGGAGATGCTTCTCTTCTGACCCTTATAAATGGAGGAATTGTTTTCTCTTAGTAAATGCCCTTCCCTTCAGAACAGGCCTCCACAGAAATACCTGCTCTGGGACAGAGAAGACAGAGTTATGTTTTACTGCCCATCCCCATCAGGCAGCAAAATGTGGCAAAGGTCTCAGTTACCAAAGAGTAGCCCAAAATCTGATGGAGATGACTGCAGGGATGGTGACAAAATGATAATGAATGTCCCTCGTCTGCTGTTTAATATACTAATATTAAATTAGTATAGTATTGCAAATCACAGGAGAAGCTGAAGAGCTAGCACTTCCCTCAGTATAAAGGAACCTTTGCTGTTGGATCCTAAAGAGCAGTTCACCTCAACCTCATTTCAGAGCTCCTGAGCAGTGGGGCAGGGAAATACACTGCTGTTAGAGGAAGAAACCATGTTTGTGTCAAGTCTTTGGAGCTCACAGGGCTTTTCAGAGCAACTGTTAGGATCCGAGGGTCTCGGAACTAGAGCAGAGCAGAATTGCTGAGTGTTAACGTCCCAGGAAGCTTTCCTATAATCTCTTCTATATATTGCTCTACTGACAACAAAAGGGCATTTCTAGCACGTCCATCACTATAGCTCCTAGTTATGTTAATGCACGTTATTTCTTGCTGGTCTGTATGTGTTCCTATACGCTCAATCCAGAAAGCTGAAGGCTTTTACTTAGTGATCTGTATAGTGTATACATCTGCAAGACTTTTCAAATTCTGAAGAATGACTTTTGAGATTAGATCGGCTATATACAGAAAATGTAGAAGGACAAAGGTCTCCAGCAGTGCAAAAAGCTGATATTGAAGTTTAATTAGGTATAATTAGGCAAGCAGTCCAGAGGAGGAACAAAGCATTAGAAAGATTAACAAGGTAGCCAGGTACTTGCTCATTTCATAGGCATTTTTTGCTGCTTTTGTCAAGCTTGATTCAACTTTTAATGTGTTCAAGGACAGCCAATTCTCTGGCTGTGCAACTAAGTCACCACGTGATCCCCACTCCCTGCTCCAATGAGGCCAAAACCCTGCACAGCCAACACAAACCCTTGGAGGGAGCAGGTCTGAATGTGAGCATCCTCTCACTTAAAAAAAAAAAAAACAAACACACACACACACACCACACAACAAATAAATACTTGCATATTTAAAGGGACGTAAACCCTCCTGTCCTAGACTGATGTTCCAGATGCAAGTATATCTGTGATGAGACAGCTCGTGCCTCTGAAGAATGTGGTACTGATTGCTCGTGAAAAAAACGCAGGCCCACAAGAGCTACTGAGGCCTTGAAGGGTTGGTTGGTCAACCACCATGTTCCTACCTGCCCTCAGCATAAGCATTTTATACCTCTGCAAATTTAGCCAGGGTAGCAGAAGAAAGCCAAGACTCACAGGGAGGTCCTGCATGGACAGGGTCTCAGGGGTCTAACGTCTCCTTCTGCTTATCCCCACGCGCTGCTGATGCTGACATCCAGAAGGAGAGGTGGCCAAAAGGTGTAAGCATACTGCTGTCCTGCCTGCAAAAGGACTGCCTATAATCTGCCAAAACAGTCTTTTGACCATGGCAGTGGAAAGAGGGAAGTATACAAGAAATGTAATATTTCTCCTGAACTGCATCAAGTTAATGACATTTCATTCTCCCTTTGCACCTCTGTAAATCATGGAGTGACTAAGGAACTCAACGATGTTACACTGATGTAAAATCACTCTCAGGAGAGAGCGAGCTGGCATAAATCAGTCCATTCTATTTCCTTGTACATGTAATCTGGTGCCAAGCTCCACCAAAACAAGGAGAAAACTTCCCCAAGATTTTCCGAAGGCAATAGAGCGCTGAAGCATAACTTTAAAGCCTGCCATTAAACTTTTCTTCATCTCATTAAAATGACTTGCAAAGCCATCTGCTAGCTAATAAAGACTTTTTAAAGCTTTAATATTGTATTTTGTAATGAAATATACTAGGAAGAACACAGGACATGTATTTAGAAAGACAGAATGGCAACAATCTGCTGTTCTTTCACTTAAAGGCAATGATGTTCACTCCCATGACTAATTAAAGAGACTCAAGACTTCACCCCTTTGAACATTTCTTGTACAAATCTCATAATTCCTAAATGCATCCGCATTTTTATTCAGACTGCTCACAGACACTGTAGCATTGCTGATATCACACTGTTTTCAAGTTAAAAAAGAAAGATTTCACTTTCATGTCTAACTCCATTCCATTTTGTTAACATTTTACACCTCAAATATTTATTACAGATTCCAATGTGTAATCTTGCTTCCTCTAGAGACATTTTCTTTTCTGGTAGAGGGGGTGACCATGAAGTAGGACTTCCACCTACCCATAAGGGTGATTCTGTGGCACCAGATTCAGTCTCACCAAGTACCGATGACTGGCATCAGCTGAGGATGCAGCTCGAGGTTTTGATGAGCTGCCACCCAGAAGCAAAATCTGCTTTTGCCCCTAAATCTCTCCCCTGACACTGCTTGGGAAGTGAATACCTGTCACTGCTGTTTTCCAGTAAAACTTGTCTCTCTCTACAACTATGTCGTGCTCCGAGCTCAGCCCTTTCTCACATGTTGCACCCTGAGGCGCACGGACTGTCCTCTTCTCTATGGCTGCCTTTTTTGATACTCTTAGATGTTACTGTGACAGGGGTGTTGCTCATTTCTGGGATGGTATCACAATATTTGCAATATTGACTAACACACAGCAATGGAAAGTAGTATTTCCGAGAATTATTTCACAATGTCCTTCTATTCCAAAAATGTCAGTGACTGGTACGTTACAGAGCAGAGCAGAAAACACAGACAGACATTAAGGGTCTAAAGGTAAGGAGAGCTTAGGAGCAGCCCTCTCCCAGTTTGCCAGAAGTCCTTAGCAGTTCTGGAATTCCCTCAGCTCCCATGTTAGTTAGGTTTCTTAAATTACCAACAAGAAATATATATATAATATACAAGAAATAAGAAGTCTAGGTAAGATACACAAAACAGAGATAAAAGTGGCAGCAACCAGATGCAAATACATGGGTGAAAACCCAGAACAGCTGTACAGCTCTCTCTCAAGGGAAAGGAGCTGCTTCTGTATCATCCGACTCCCTTTGCCCATGGAGCCTTAGATCTGGGCCAGACTTGGCAGCAAGTGTTTTACAGTCACTAGCAGGAGGAGAGCAAGCTGTTTTCATGCCCATGTGAATAGTTAACAGTGAAGAATAAGGGAAAGCACAGGGAGCTGTTTGAGAGAGCAGTCTGGGACAGAGGAATTTCAGGGCACAGCTTACCAGACCCGTCTCCTCTGTTGCATTCACTGCTTGCTCCGCCACCTCCAATATGGGACATCCCTGGCTCAGTCACCTGGAGCAACTGGTGTTTTCACGCTCCAAGTCTCACCACAGTTCTCCATCTGTGCTGTTTTCTCCCCCTACCTCTTTCTTGTACTATTTAACATCTCTCTTCTTCAGTAGTGATTATTTACTCCTGCTGGGCACTGAGGGCCGCTTAACAGGAAAGCTGCAATCCCCAGCACGGTCACTGCAATTTCCATTAACGGAGGGAAGTAATTAAAAAAAAAAAGATACAAACAAACAAAAACACCCACTTCCTTGGCTTAGAAGCCACCACATTCCTCCAGTCAATCCAAGACCTACCCAAAAATTCAACCATAGCTAACCTTTGCTGGGAGAGCAGGGCTTGAAATGATACTGGAAGAGCCACAGCCTTTCCTCCAAATCTTAGCTAGCTAAGTCCTGTAATTGCTCTGTACTTCATCTACTTTTATGCTCACTTCAGATGTCACGGAGACTGCTCTCAATCAGCTCAACAGGAGGATGAGGTCCAGCAGCTGGGCACACAGATGGTCTCTACTGCTAATCATCCTCCTGAGCACAGGTGCTGCAGCAGTCGCGATGGCTAAATTGATGGGACTCATCAGTGGGCTGAACGCAGCCCTAGAGACCCCCCAATCCACCTCTCTGCACGACAATATTAATACATCTGCTTTTCCATACTCATGTCTGCAGCAGGCTGGAGCAAATATGATCTTATAATAGATGTACCACATCAAGCACAATCACCTGAGATGTAGTCCCTCAAGCTATTATTACACCCCCAAGCAATGGCAATACTTGGGGTTTATGCTGGGCTGCAGTTAGCACTGCTCCTGCGGATAGAGACCTCTGGCTTCTCAAGTGGCCGGGAGAGACCTGCAAATCTATGCTTGTGTGGCTGCCAAGCACAGTGGCTAACAGTGTTTCAGATGGCATTTAATTAACACAGTTTAGCCAGCTCCTCTGAACGAGTATAAAGTATACAGAGACAACTGACAAGATGAAAGAACTCTCATCATTCCTGCACACAGCAAAATCCACTCAGACTTTTCCTCTTGGTGCAGGGTAGTCCGGAAAGAAAACACAATGATTCACATGGCACCAATTTGCTGCTGGAGACCACGGAGCTTATGGTAGGTCCTACTGATTTAATGCAGCATGCAGCAGTAGCAAACGGTTTCCCAGTGGCCTTGCATCAGAGTTTGCTTGAAAATAGTGACTACAGTTTTGAAACTATTTGCTTTAGCTATTATTTTACCCTGTGACAACCCATGAATCCTATTTGAATTGTTCTGGTATGTATGAGAGCTCTCCTTTGGTGCGCTCTCTGAGTACAGGGAGGAATCAAAGCACATAGAGGGATTAAGCCTGTTTCCCAGACACGATACTGCTCTGAAGAATCATTATTCAATTAGGTACACGTCAGAGTAGTCTATTACCACCTAGAGAGAGAGAGTTTTGACAGCCGCAGCCATTCTCATGTAGAGCTAAAGTGGAATGCATTATGCCCTGCGCTCTGTAGCTGTATTAATTGCAGAAGTTCCTTCCCTCATTTACTTTAACATCAGCAGAATAGGTAACTCCATTCCCCTAGTTAATTAGGAAAGGCAGTAGGATGCACTTGACAAACAGAGTAAGCAGCAGTACAGTTTGGCTTTGGGCGATATACCACAGTATCAGAAACTACTTTTACCCCAGAGCACTTTCCTCCTTTCCTCTCCTACCACAGTCACCTCTTGGGACCGTCATTAATAGCACAGATCCTCAACTGATGTAAACCAGCAAAGCTCTTATTGCCTGATGCAAAGTTGCAGGAACTGTACCAATTTACAGCAACTGTAATATCTATCATAGATATTTGTATGTGGCCCAATTTTTTAAATTATGCCATTGCATTTTTAGGAACCTAAGTTCCCTCACTATCAAAAGATATCTGCTTAGGGCACAGATCACACTCTTCACATGAAACTTCTACTCAAAATTCTTGCTCCAAAGTCCTTATGTGCACAAGGGTATTTAACCAATACCAGGATTAGCACCTCTGCAAGACAGGCCAGGTGGTCTGCTCGATTCTTTTTCAGTTACTCCACCAAGGAGACCTACATCAGTAAAGAGGAGAGTCTGAGAGAATTTGCCAGCTACAAGACGTGCCAGGCTGCTTGAGTACGTCTGCATCAACCTTGAGTACTATCTATCTTCCAAAGTGTACTACTGCTCAATAGTAAGGTGTCACCACAAAGCCAGCTTGGCCTTTACAATCAATGGTTTGGTCTACTTTTTTTTCACAGTTATAAAAATTCAGAGTTGAGAAATGAACATGTGCCTTTTTTCCTGAAAGCCTGGTAGTTTCTTCTTCAGGAATAACTCACTACAGTCAGCGGGAGAGGAGGAAATAAATGTCTGTACAAAACAGCTAACGCCTGTGCTGAGCCCATGGTGGGGAATGCTGTGATCCATTCATCTGAAGTACAACTCTGCGGGCAGCTGACAACTCAGGACAGGATTAGAAATCACTTTTAATATTGCTCAGTGGACTGGGCCACCATTCTATAAATGACGAAGATAGTGCAGGATATACCAAGAAACAAAAGGAGTCAGGAATTTGCGTGTGCAAAGTGGATACCACTTCCTCACTTCTGTTGCTGCCAAGATGCAACTTTTCCACCTGTTAGTCTCCGTGCATAAATACCTTTTACCTTCCCCAAAGAAGGGCAGTGAAGAAAAATTACCTGCTAAGCACAGAGTTGGTTGTGTTCCTTTTCATTGCTTTGTTCAAATTCCTCTAATTTGCTGTATTTTTCTGGTTTTGAAGAACTGAGAAACCTTACTCAGAGCACTAAGACCAGTGGGAAAGCATTCTTGTTGCAATTTTGCAATACAGGCATAATAAAATCACTGCCATCCTGGTGCACCATACGGTGCCACTTAGCCTACTACCAACTCATATAATAACAAATAAAAGATTCAGACTAGAAGTCATTAAATTCTTTGCTCATAGAGTCACATGGCAAGATGGGAATTTCAGTGTGCATTTTTAGGAAATGTATATGCGTCTCTCATTTCCAAGAAAATGCACAACTCCCCAAAGAATAAAAAAATTAAGATGAGGGAACTCACCAAATAAATTTATTAGGCTCTACAGCATGCATTTTAACCCAGTCTGACTTCTCGAGCACTTCATCTTGCTCACTGAACAAACACCACTCACCAAGACCACAGCCAGGTTTCAGAGTTGGCAAAGGAATGGTACGCTTTAACTCTTCTTACACACATGACGGGACCAGACAATTACAGCTGTCTCTTCCATTGCAAAATACATGAACATAAGAATAAGCATGCTATGATCTACTGATGACAAATGACGCTAAAATAAAGCTTCGCTAGATTTGACACATTGTGAAATAATTCCTGGAATGAGATATACTCAATCCTTTATCAAAACTACTGTTAATTGTCCTGCTATATGCTAAAACTTTGCAGTAGATATTCCTGAGGATCCAGTAGTAGTTCCACTTCCAGGAAAAAAACAGAACGAGCAAACACCAAAGTAGGCAAAGGGTAGATGTGGATTTTGGCCTCCGAACTGTGGTATCCAGATGTTAGTAAAATAACATGATTGTTAATTCAGTGCACGCCTTCTTTGTCAAGGTACAACCTTTCAGAAACAAGCACTGGAACAGTTGCACTAAGCACACATACTGCATATCGTACCCACATTCAGTTAATTACATATCTTGGTGGAAAAACCTTGTTAATGTTACGCAGTTTACAGAAAGTATCTACATTTATCAGTGGAACAATATTCTGTAAAACGTATTTGCCTGATTAGACATATCTTCCCTTTTAGAGATGAAAGAAAGCTCCAGATTTCAAATTTTGTCCACTATCAACCAATCATGCAGCAATCAAAAACAAGCATTCAGAAGAATGGAGATAGAAGAACCAGAAATTAGCAAGAGAGCACCATAAAAGATGGGCTGCGGAAGGGTTTTACTTTTTATTTACAGCAAATATATTACAGTAAAAAAGCTTAACATGGCTCATATTGTGGTTGTGTAAGGAAGATACATATGCTTACATCAAACAGGTTTAATTTCCTTGGCACTAACTGAACAAAATGCATGGATTCAACACAAAAATAAGAAACAGAACATTTATTAGGCAAATTCTACACTAACTGTATACATCTGTGACTAGAGTTTCAATGCAACCCAAAGAGAATACAAACAAGCCATCAGGATGGCAAGAACTTTTTAGACGAACGTTTTTTACCCTCAAGACAGGGCTGTCTGGCACCATTTAGGAGCTGCTGTATTGAACACAGTGATTTTAAAGAAATGTCATAGATGATTAAGACACTGAAAACGGACTCACTACGGTGAAAAAAACCATTATTTTCATTATTTCTTTCATATTTTATATCCACAAGAGAAGAGTGTTAAAAGGCTGCAATGGCAGACAAGCTGGATGCAACAGCTGGAGGGTTTTGCCTGTCAAACGAAGTGACTTGCAGCAAGAGACGTGCTTTATGCAGGAAAACCTACGATATACAGCTTTTGTGGGTTCTGGTAAGACGATCTAAGAACAACAAATGCTGAAGCCTTATAATCTCTCTTCATTATAATCAGAATCCTGAAAAAAGCAGGGTCCAAATTACTCCAAGTGAATTTAGGCTCACTTACAAAAAACAAAATTGTCCAGATACATCAACAGTAGTAAACAGAGTTAATGCAGTGTTAATCTTTTTACATTTTAATGACTAGCAATAAAAACAGAAACTAGCATGTTCTAATCTGTTTACGTTTCCTGAGCTTAGTTAAATCAAGAAGGAATGAACATTATAAAAGTCCTAGTAAGTCACCAATAAATTAAAAATGTACATAACCACTACAGTTTGAGAATCTTTACAATGCTCAGAGTGAAAACTCCTTATCTGATACCATGGCCTCTTCCTTTAGGGCCCCTGTACAGAAATTCAGGCCGTTAACTTCACCAGCAATACCGAGATGCTATGGAATTGAGGATCTTTTTGTGCTTTCCAAGTGCCTTTCTAGCAGACTATGTGATAGCCTTTTCTAATCGAATCACATGAGAGCATTCAAAAACTGCAAGTTTTTCCCTGTCCTAAAGAGAGAAGCATCCTCTACTTCCAGTGCAAGAAATAGTGTTCCCAGAAACCCAATGTGTTACTGAAATTCAAATTTACCAGCAGTAGTTATTTGAGGGGACTCTCAGCTCTCACACATAATGTCACTACATCGGCAGCAGGTTTAGTATTCTGTTGGGGGAACAAACCAATGAAAATCTACCCAGAAAACTGCAGGAAAGACCCTTAGCAATAAAGAACTCATCTTAGCGGCTTCTTTAAGAGCCAACATTATGCATTTGAGAAAAGCACTCGACCTACATGAGTCATAAGCATGTTTATTTATGCATGTTTATTTCCTGCATAGAGCATAATGTGTACCTTGGAATAAAACCCAAGCTTTGAGAATATCCTGAGAGCACAGGCATTTGTAATGGTGCTATTGGCAGATTACTGCAAACCCATTGCAGATACTCAGCTGTCTCAAAGACTTGCAGACCATGAGTTTTGATAATACAAAGTCACTTTTTCTAATTGTTTGCTTATAGCATGATTTTGAATTCATGGTGTAGATAAAAGAGAAGTAAAAAGGTTTATCTCCTCAATATAATTTTCCGTGCAGCATTTATAAAGTATCAGGAAAAAATCTATAGCTTTTTGGTGAAAATGCCAGCTTTTCTCCTAAGAATTGTATGGAATCTCTTCTTTCTCACTGAAGCTCTACAAATTAAATAACTGAAATCTGGTTTAGAAGAGCTTTATGTCCCACTAGCCTCACCACACCATTTTTGTTACCCAGTTCTGTTATTAATAGAGCCAATGCAGAAATATTCCTATTCAGGGCTCAGAAATATCTAGCAAACACAACCTAGCCAACAGACTACATTTACCAGCCAAATAGTATCAAATCTGTTCCTCAAAAAGCACTCCCTCTTGCTCTACTTACACATCCCCTCTTACGGATGCTACTGAGAGGGTCAGAAGAGGTATGGAAGGTTGTATGCCATTTCCCCTCTTATGGCGACTGCTACAGGTACAAGCATCCTCCGTTCCTACCTCTGTCACTCCAGCTGGCAGCAGTCAGGACACCTTTCCAAATCAGCTTCTTCTCCTCCCTGAAGGAATTGCCACTATCCACCCTCTATGGGGGCGAGGGGCAATGAATGGCACTTTTCTGGTGAGTGCTCCTCAAAAAGGGTAGGAAGGACGAGCCAGCCAGGAAAAAGAGCTTAACAGAAGCCACGTCAGTAAGGTAAACATCCATTTTTCCCTTGTGTAAGACAAGTCTGCAACACAGTACAGCTTTCATGATTTCACTAGTCAAGGGAGAGCGATGAAAAGACCTGAGCTCCTGCAGTTGCAGCCATCAAGACCTCAATCTAACATGAACTGCACTTTCCACTGAATGGAGAGCCTCGGGCCCTAGCAGTGGCGAGGAAAGGCAGGTCAGAGTCAACAGAGTGTGATCTGGCAATAACGGCTCCATCTGTGATCCCTGGTCCTCCAGCACTGCAGAGGCCGGCTTCCGGATGAGAAGGACCAGCCTGTTGACATTTAGGGGCTCACAAGACTAGGGTTCTAGTGTTATTCATGTAATAGCAATTATTCAAAGGGGGAATTTAAGCCATGAAAGCCAGGCTGCAGTACGGTGACCTTTAATTTACCCACAGAAAGTTAAATAAATTACATGAAATTAAATTCAGCCAAAGCAGATGCTAGCTTATTTATTAAAAAGCTCAATTTCTTCTTTCTTTTGACTGGTTTCAGAGAAAGGCAGCTCTTGGGAGCAGGCCTGCACTCTCAAGTCAGTCGCATAAGAGCAGGTCAATAGGGATAGTCAAGAGTTACAGAGTTACTCTCCTGCAGCAATACCAGCCACCACAATACATAGCTGTCCCTAGGGACTCTCAGGAAAGCCACGTGACCACAGCATTATCTCTTGCTTTCCCTGTATGCTTCTTGCTTCACCCAGACATTCTCCCTCTTTCCATAGGAATAGCACCCAACTCACAGTGGAAGACAACTCCAGGGGCAACACTGCCTTCTGCTGTAATGCCTTTTAAGAAATCTATGAACCAAATGTACTTCATTACAGAGGAACAGATACTGCCCTACGAATATATAATTTGTCATTAATTTTTGATAGGCTTGGGTAAGGAAGCTTGTATACAGTAACAAGGTCATGTCTACAATAGAAGTTGGAAATAATAGTTTATTTTCAGTTGTAGCAATGTAAGAAAATTAATCCAAGTGCACTCAAATAACTAACAGGGAGGCTTCTCTTTTTCACCTGTCCTTCTACATGCTGCCTTTCAATAGCATGCCTAAAGCAGGGTCAGATAAATAAGAGATGTGTCGCTTCCAGCCACACGAGCTTTATATACAGTCTATTTTCTTCTGCTCTCTGGAAATATTCCTCTCATTAGTTCCATCCTCAAAACATGATCCACTGAACTAAAAAAAAAAAAAAATTCAAGTACAAACCCAAACTTTACTGCTGGGTTATGGGTCAATGTAAACTAACCAGAGTCTATGCCAGACTAAAATTTGCTTTACAAAAGTAAGGACTGTTCAGCTACATTTGCTGACCGAAGACAGCTTCTTTCACCATTCATACACCTTGAAGATCTGCCGGGAACAAGACACAGCCCATGTCCTTTGGAAGTAAATGAGACTAGTAGCCATCATCATCCTCCAGATCACAGCCGTAGTCTGAAACATACAAAGACAAATGCATATAAAAATGCAAATATTCCTAGGTAGATGAAAGATACGATGAAAATATTATTACTTTCGTGTTGTTTTCCTGCTGTGTAGCTAGATGGTAAGTTCTGATTTTAGCAAGCAAAAAGAAAACATGTATTTTCATACAGCCAAACACAAAGTTCTCACATGTGCTTTCCTTAATGAAATAAAATTATTTGTAAGCACATAGGTTTAAATATCCCTTCTCGGTCGACCCTTGCTCAAGGATATTTGGCACAAGGATATGTGAAATATTCAGTTTAATTTAGAGGTTAAGGTGATCAAGCCTGATTGTCAAAAGTAATTTGAAACATGGTGGCTGATAAGGAGCAGCATACATTTACAAGTAGGCATGATTCTCACTAGACACGAACATCAAGAAAAAAGCTAGCTTGTTTATATTGCTCATGGATTTATAAGCTGAAACTGCAAAGGTTCAGAGGTAATGTTCCCATCAGTGTCAAAAGATTCCCAAGAAGTCTTGCGGTGAATTGTGACTAATACAACTGACTCAGATCCCTCATACCTACTTCTAGAGGAACAACTTAAAATTTTGCCCAGTCATTACCCAGGGTTTTTTTTTTTTTCTCTAAAATGATGCTGATTGCAAAGATTGTCTTGTGTGTGTCAGAAAGAAGACATGTTTGTGTTTTCTAATGCATTGATTTCTTTTTTATGTAGTTCCTGAATGAAGCTGACACAGATCTTCTGTTGCAAAGTGGAACCTAAGGATAACAACTACAAATGACCACTCGGTAAAGTTAACTTTTATATTCCAAATTCAATATAGTGCAACATTTAATCCAAAGACTCAAACAAACGCTTTGCAGCAGAATCAAGTGTGATCTAAAGTAATTTGCGCAGATCACCATCTGTAATGCCTGCAGTTATTCCAGACAGACAGGTCTAAAACCCATGAATAAAGCAGTTAGTTAGAGAACAGCTAGTTGTTTTGCTGAACAGCTTTGCACACCTGCATTTGAATTCTGGGAACGCTCCCTTCCTTTTTATTTTTTTTTAAATCTCATTTTTCAGCTGTTGTCCAGACCAGACAGGGAGTAGTGGAATGTTCTCAGAATGGTTTAAAAATAGTAACATTTACAAAGAAAAAAAGCTCAGTGACCTTTATTCTATTTTTGTGGGGGTTTATTAATAAACATAGACCCACCCTCCCCCGCATGGATGCACTTTCTTGGGAACATTATTCTAATAATACATGCAGGCAACGAAGTGTTTTTCCTACGGTTCAGCAATTATTTTCCAGTGGAGAAGTCAATTTAAAAGCAACAGACATTTTTATGAAATGTATACATATTGTCCACGAAAGCTAAGTTAATAGTACTGGAAAGACTTTTGCAGTAAATAACATTCCAGTAGGAAACTTATTGCCATTTTGCTTTTCCACAATCCAGAATTAGCAGCCCTCGTTTTAAAAATATTTCTGTATATTTTCAAAGCTTAACTTCTAAAGGGAAATATTTAATAAAGGATAAATGTAGATATGTCCAGCTCGGAGAAACCACAGCAGAGAGGATGCTGCCTTTTCCTGCCAGCCCAGAAACCTAATTAAATGAGTGGCTTTGCTGGGTAACCCAAAGAAATTAACACACATCTGTGTACCATACAGCACGCCATACGCTATCAGCGTGATTTCTTTATTTGGTGAAGAACTCATTTCTCATAACATTTACCCCACAAATGGAGTGTGATCATTCATTTTGTTCTGAGCTGGACAGCCAAGTGCATAGGGCTCATGTGCAATCTGGACAGAGCTGAAGGTGAAACTGAGGAGCCAGGCAGGAGCAGGGCGGGCTGAACCATGAGGCAAAGAGCCCCAAGCACTGCTAACGGAGCGGTTACTGTCCTGCTAATTCCTTCAGCAGATCCGCACTAATGAATGTAATTCTGAATAAGGCATAACATCAATTTATTCTTGAGAAGAACTTTTAGCCTAAAGCTAGAAATGAAAAATGTTCTTAGGGGGAGTCTCGAAGAAGGTCCATGCTGTGGGTGACCCCAGTTTTCCCACAGGAGCAGGCAATGCCCCAAAGGCAGCAGAAATTCTGGATGGGGCCAACTGCTGATAGCTAGGGACAAGCAGGGGTATCCCATCTTTCCTAAGCCCTGCAACAACAAAGACAGCAGCACCACTAAAGAAGTAACAGGCAGCAATTTAAACATCCCGAGTTACCATTTCCTCCCATTAATTGCAATGCGCTCATGCAGTGATCATCATCCTCTTCTATTTCTTCCTCTTCTACCTCCTCATCAGGGTTATAAGCTACTGGGCCACTTTCCACTAGCACAGCTGCTGGTTTTTCTGAGTCAGGGACTTCTGCTTGTGCATTCGGAAACGTCATCTGCAAAAAAGAAAGGGGACAGTACGGTAGCCCTTCCTTATATGCAACATTTGTAGAAGAACGTTAGTAGTTTCCAAACGACAGGCACAGGACAGCTGGAAGCTCACATCCAATCCTCGAGGCTTAGCTATTCTAGGGAACATTCAAGATGCTCAGTGAAAGGTTGTCCGAATGAAAGTCAGGGATAAATATCCACAGTTTTCATACATTTCAGAGCCAAGTAACTGAAATATCCAGAGACAATGGCAGTAGAACAGGATCCTGCAAGCAAAAGGTAAGGCTAAAGTGAGAATGAAGGTTCCTCACCACAGAGCTCTGTGGGAATTCTTACAACCTTTTCCTCATTGTGTTTGACTTTTATAAGGCTTATTACATAACAACAATGCTATCAACTCTTTAATGATAGCAAAAATGTGCTCTTCTCATCAGAAAAAAAAACAACATATGTATTAGTTTTGACAGCTCTGGTTGGATTTATTTGGAGGCAGAATGAGCTGTGGAAAAAACAGCGCTCTTTAGACAGTACTTAATGTTATGGTCGAACATGAGGTTGATAACACATGACAGCACCTACAACATTACCTATGAAATTCATCAGAATAATCATTTCTGAACACTAGCTTGGGAATTGATCACTGCCAGAACATGTTCCACATGTGCACCTACCCACACGCTCCAAGGCTAGACATGTCCTTGAATGCTGCTACCTCACGGCCCGCATGCTTAAACCTCATAAGCTTGAGCTTACAGAGGGGTCAACAGCTCAGGAGCTGCCTTCAAAACTAGAGCAGCAGTGCAAGCTGTAAGGAGAGCAGTGAGCAGATATTGAGGGAGGCAGATGGCTGGGCAAGGTCTCCCAATAGGAAAAGTCTCAACTAGAAAGACTTCCTGGAGGGCAGATGTCCAAGCACCAGGGCAGTGTGAGAGGAGGAAATGAATCTGCAAAGGTGGAAGAGAAGGAGGAAGAGGGACAGGCACAGCAGGAGAGGAGAGAAAGGGAAACACAGCAAGGAGACAGAGATGAACTTGAAAGTGCAAGGCAATCCTCTTTTCGGTTCACTAATGACTGAGCTAAGAAGAATATAGCAACCAGAAGGAGCCAGCCCTGGCTCCCGAAGCAATGTTGTATGCCCCAACATACAACCCAGGGCCCAAAAAGGGCTCTGAGCTGGCACCCAGCAGCCCTTATTTCCATGGCGTGCTCAATGTAGGGAACTATCTCCCTTTCACATGCAGAGAAGATATATCACAGGAGCTTTACAGTAAGGTACTTTTCACCTCCATTCTGTACTTGGAATATTTGGGTTTTATGTGCTAAAGCCTGCGGCCCAAAAGGGACATCCCACAAAAGCCTGCGGCCCAAAAGGGACATCCCACGAGCGGGAACTTGCAGAAGATTAAAGATTAATCATTAATGCTGCTTTGCCATGTAAGCAATTTTGAGAATTGGGAATGCTTATAACATTACCTGTCACTAGTCATCATGTATCAGCATTGACTCGTCATCTCTCATACTAGGAGAGATTGAAAAAAACTGGGATTGTTTACTTGGGAAGGATAGTGGTAGGTTGTTCATAATAATGAATAGTCTAAAGGAGACCAGTAAAGTCTACCTTCTCTGTTCCCTAACACAAGAAAAATCATTAGTGCTTTAGGACTTAAACCCTACTTTCACTACAGAGATTGTAGGCTTGCTGCATTTTCTTCATTTCTGTCGGCAACAAGTTCTGATTTGGTGTGGTAATTCCTACCTTATTGATTCGTGATGCAGTAACTCCCAGAATCCCTGCAATTATAGATACTTTAGAGACACCACAAGCAAAAGTCCCTATACCAGAAAGCTGTTAGTCTAATTATTCAAACATCAAAGCTGTTCTCAAACTTGTCAGATAACCATGCCAGTCAACCTAAAGAAACTGCCTGAAACTTTCAAAGTCACCTAAGGGGTTTGCTCCAATAGCTCATTAATAGGGCAAAAGATATCCATTAATTTTAATAGAAAATCAAGTATTTAGGTATTCAGATCACTCCGAGACAGGTTTCCATCTTCTTTTTTTTATGTTGAAATTAATCATATTATTTAGAGGAACTTCCCTACAGTTTATTATATATTTCCTACCATTGCTTTGCCTCCAGAGTGATCAAATTTGGTCCACCTAGGTTTTAGGTATAAGCAGAAATAGACACAAGTTTGAGAAGAATCAGCATCATTGGGTATACCAATTTTTATGCTGAAAGTATCCATCTGCTCTGAAAAAGTGGGTGAATATAAAGGAGCTAAGATTGAGTCATTATTTTTTAAAATTGCACCATGCTAATTAAAATATGACCTTCATCTAATTATCATGTCCACTTCCAGACTGCTATAGCTCTATAAATGTGCAGGGTTTTCTAATGAGCACAGCATAAGAAGTGAAAATGTGTTTCCCCAGGCAGGATATCAAACTGTTTCTGAAAATCAATGGGTTTTAGTCATTTTAAAATAAGGCTGTCAAACAATGCCTTTAAACAGAACTTCCTGAATTCACTTCCAGACAACTTGGACTTCAGTTTGGCATATATCTTTATGTAAGCATAGATGATTGCAAAAGCATGTTAAACTATCAATCAAAGCTAACTAGTACATTTTCAAAAGGGTGCCAGTGTCACACATTCATGTGAATAACAGGAATGGCAGATTCCTTTGGTATATTAGCAACAGTTTTGAGATGCACAGCAGACAGTTATTTTATCATATGCAAAATGTGTATGTCTGCTTCGTACACTGAGAATATAATAGTGAGGAAAAGCAGTTATTGCTGTGGCTCTGTTAATAATCATGATCTCTCCAGCAGAAAATACACATGCACAAAGCTACCCAAGAAGGCTTATGATGGCGAACACTTTCTAACACTAACTTTTCTATGGCACTATCGTATTTTCAAATCAAATGAAAAAAGAGCAAGTCATTCTCTTCAGGGTAAACTGCCACTTTGTGATTCCTCATCACTTTCCTGAAGCACCTCCCAGGAGCACAGCACTTTCCAGGGTCACCACTTGCTCCCCAGAAGCAGCATTTTGCATCATCCCCCTTCTCTGGGGGGACAGTTCAGCTGCTGAGAAACAGACTTAAGCTCTGCTTTCTCCTACTCCTCCTACCCACTTGCTTGATATGTTTTAGACTCTTGCAGGGTTTTTTTCTCTTTTTTTCTGCCTAAGTAGGCATTCTTGCTATATATGCTGAACATGAGGCTGTGCTAAGGTTACTGATGGATTAATGCAAGGGCAAGCCTTGATTAGAGAACAGGTAACCTCGGCTTTGCAGCGTTCACAGTAACCAGCTCCTGGTCTGCTCACTAACACAAATTTCTCATTTCTTTTGCATGGAATTCACCACATAACCACGGCCAGGCTGAGAAAGGCTTGTGAGAATTTCCAAACTCCAACTGTTGCCCTGGGGGAGCTGATAGACTTTACATACCTCTTCAGTAGCAGCCTTTTTAGCTAGTTGTGTAGAAATCAAGGGTCTTAATCTGGAAAGAAAAAAAGAAGAAATGGTGAACATCAAAAATGTTATACCATGCACAAAAGAGTTTGACAAAGAGTATCCATTCAAACTCCAAAAAATGAAAGCATTTTACTAGTGTTATCATGCTGTACGCTTATTTTTTTAAAGATACAAAAATCAGGTCAACAGAGGAGAGCCACATAATCCACAGAGGATATCATAATCATCACAGGTTAAATTCTATTCTCAAGCTACAGAAAACAAGAGGGCCCAAGATACCTTGGAAAAGAAATGCCAGAAACTGAACATTTTAAACAATTCTATACCAGGTATAAAGAAGACTTGCATATTTGGAGAGGAAAGACAGATCACTATTATTCTACACTAGGCATTAAGGATCATTCATTTCTGAAAAACACTTCATAGCCTGTCGTGTCCTTACTGCTAAGGCGGCTGTTCTTGTTCTATCTATTTAGTGTGGCTTTCCGGTCCCTCCTCCTCATCTAGATATATCTAGTCATGAAAAGGATGACTTGCTCTCTACTGAAATTCTGCTCAGACAGCTCCTCAAGTATATCTTTTAACTAAGTCTAGGCAAACAACTTAATGAATACCAATTTACATCTCCAGAGATACACTTTCTTTCATGATAAGCAGTCTCTTTCCTCTCATTTTTCTATTAGTCATTCCTTCCTCATTAATACACAGATCCTAGTTGTTTTCCTGTTTGTTTCTTTGTTTATTTCAAATAAACAGCAAGAGAAAACAAAATCCCAGAGAATAAGGAGGGGAGACCTTAGATCATTATCTCTGATGGAGAAGACAGTATTAAAATTCAAGATATTGGCTAAGCTCCAAAGAGGTTCTGAAAATGGTCATTTCTGCAATGCTTTGTAAAACCTCAAAGACATTTCAACAATCAAAGTAGTCCAAGGTGACTTTTTACAGTAGATCTAAACAAAAAGATGTTACGGGAATGCTTCAGGAGCTCTACTGCTGAGTGATCTGGAACGCATTATTCTGCTACAGATAATACTTGTCACATTTCATGACTATCAAAAATTTCAAGAAAGAGATACTCTTGACCCACATGAATTATCTATTACTTACAATTCCTGGTGGACTTCTGGGCTTAGAGAAAAAGTATCTGAATGCAGACAGACTTCTATCTAGGCTTCTGGCCTGCTCTTCTCCCTGTCTAACCTAAGTTATACAGTCTTCCTAAAATTTGAGACTACTTGCATTATACTGTCAATCACTGTTTGCCAAGTCACCTTGTTCGCATGCTTACAAACACAAGAAGGTAGCAATGTCAAAAGGTTATGAAGCTGAAGGATGCTAATTATGAAACAGGTTTTATTGCATTGACATGACTGAAAAATCAACAGGGGCAAGAAATGAAGGACCTTTACTTTAAAACAGTGGTAGTGATTATTGCAATTAGCACTGTACCAAAGATAGTACCTATTGCCTCATGCTGCTAGCAGACATCAGACCTCCCTAGAGCACCCTGAAATCTTTCCTCCCCCCAATTAGAATCAAGCTGTTGAGTAAGACTCACAAGGTAATCAGAAACTGCTGACACGTCTTCTAGAGCAAATTACACATGTGCTCACACAGTGAAGAAAACAATCACGGCTATAGGAAGCAAAGAGTAAACATTCCAGTTTCATCTTAATTAAAATGGTCCCCTAATGAAAATAACTCACGCTTATGAAAAGCCTATTTGTAAACTTTAATACTAAATCCAAGAGCCATTTTTCAGCACCGAGCAACTTTCACACTCATACTGAAATTAAAGCTGTATTTCTATTCTATGTTAACCGTTCACAAAGCATGCTTTTTTACTCCATTACTTGAAATACAGCACTACCATTCAATTTAGATAATATTGTTTTTCTCTCAGCATATCTCATGCATTCAAAAATATTGGGCCAGATTCTGCTCTCGCTCCTGCCGGCTGGCACCCGTTGCACTCCGGAAGAGTTACTCACCGTGTAGACAGAGCAGCCAGGCTCACTGCACCTAATTAATGTGCGCTACCAACAAACACTAGCAATGAAAGCTGAAAAAACTTAAAACCACAAAGATAGAAACGAAACTTATGCCTTTGATTTAAAAAAAAAAAAACACAGTTTTCTCTCCCTTGGCTGATCACATCACCGTGTCCATGGAAAACCCTACTATTACTGTACAAAATGATTTGAGGAAGGTTTTATAGTGGGGCTTGCGTTTTGTTTTGTTTCTTAAATGCCCCGATGCCCTGACCTCCTTAAACCGGAGCAGCTGCTGCCACACCAGCCATATGGGACATTAAATTACTGGCTGCCATGGCTACAGCTACTGGCTCCTTCTGCTGTCTGGCTGTACCAAAGAGGGTGAGAAACAAGCATGGTGCACCCTCACGGAAAAACATGACTCTCTTCGAGGATGGGGTAGGTCTGGGTATTAATGAACAAACAAGCAGCTTCAGAAATGGGTAACTGAAGCACCTTATCTGATTTTTAACAAGCACTTTGGCAACCCCATCGGTAAAGCGCTATCAAGGTACACATCTGCACACACATACTCCAAGGGAAAAAACCCTGGCCAAGCAGACTGTTTGTGCTCTGTCCATCAACGTCCGCTTTGCATTGAGGGTTGCCAAGCCCCAGAAATAAACGCCACCTCCTGCATGAAGATACAACCCAATACAAACCAAAGCAGGCCAACAGTCCCTCTTTAACACGTAATGCTGCGCTGCTGGTCTTCCGAAATGTCGCAGCAATTGTCTACTATTTTCGCTGATTTCTAGTGTGGGGCAGCTTCATTATGAACTCTGCAACTTAATACAGTATCTTGTGGGAGAGAGTAACACAACAAGCAACTTTCTGAATGGCAAAATCATCTATAGAAAGGAGAAAAAGATTTCACACAGCCCTAGGTGCATATCCACATTCCAAACTACTTCAAAAATTATGCAAATCCTCTAATGCTCACGTCAGCCAACACCTGTAACACTGGAAGCAGATCGTCTAGACGTGCTCTCGACAAAGATAATGGCATAGTACATGGCATCGGAGGCTGCTTGCTGCCGAAGCTGCTCTGCTCCTGTTCCGCTCGCAATTGAGATGCGCACGGTAACGTCTAGCTTTGTCCTCCAGCTTAACAATTTAAAAGAAGATTCAATATAATAGCTTCTGACAGAGCTGAAGATCACACAGACTGAACTTTCAAAGTGAGCAAATTCTTTGAAAAACAAGCTGGCTGTGACAAACAACTGCTTTTATTTTGCTTATTATTTAATAACAAAAGATTACACAGAACAGTACACAAAATAGAGCACGACGAGCAATAAAAACACGGAACTTACATTAGGCCGTTCACCCACCAAAAGGTTTATGATACCATAATCTCCTCAGTGCAATCCTGAAAGTAATTTGGAAACTCACCCAAAGCTCTGTTTCTTAGAGAATTTTAATTTAATCCATCCAAGCAGGGAACATCTTATTGCTGCTTACCATACCTGCTAATTTTATACGCAGACAAACACAGGCTACACGATGGGAAGAGGTTATACACTGGAGCCTGGAACCACAAGCCTGCAGTATAATTTCGCAGGCCATCTAAGACAGATGCCCATAAAACCTATATAACCATACCACAGGCATGTCATACATACGCAACTTCTGTGACAAAAAAAAAGCTATTTAGAATCACTTCAGCGAGCAACCGGGCTGGGTTCTTTGTGCTGGTGGAGATACTCCTCCCACCTGAGACCAGATGGTTTTGCCTCAGGAAGTCAGTTTACCAGACATCTGTGTGAGAAGGAAATTAATATAAATGTTTACCCCAGCTAAACGTGCCCTTTAATTAGGTACCGTCAATGTTATCCTTACCGGAAAGCTGGGAATTGCCTCTTTGCAAGGATTTAATGCTCCTGTGAGAAACACGACAACATCAGGAGATACCGAACCATCGTTTTGCATCATACAAGAGAGGATAGTGACCGTCTGGACTCAGACCACTGCTCTTTTCCAGAAGGCAAAATATAGACCAGGATGAAGACTGGAGTGCCAGAGCACTGCTGGGTCTCCACTTCTACCTGTGCACCCAACCGTCTTCTACATCCACGCCAGGTCAAGACCCAGGTGCTCCCAAAAGCCGCTCCCCTCACCGCAAGGCACGTGGCCAAGGCACTGGCTGGTTGTGCCACAGATAAGCGGCTGCCTCATGTGTTGAATAAGGGGTTAGGCTGTAAGGGTGCACCGTGGCACACCAGAAAGGGCGCATGCAGCCACAGAAAGCATCATACTCTAAAGAAAGACATTCACATCTTGAAACCGCGTGTGCTTAATGTTAGGCAGGTAGTTATTTTTTGGCTTTCTGAAGGCCAGGCTGACCAACACTTAGCACAACCCAACCCTACAGTCAGCGTGGACGCCTCAGGGAGTTCCTCTGAATAACCCTCTCTAGTGACAGGACTGCAGAGACATCAGTAATGACCAAAAGACGCCAACTGAAGGGTGCCATCCACGCTGCAATGACGCCAGCTCCTGACATACCGAGCTCCTGGCTAACCTGGGCGCTGCCAGCTGTACAAATGTGACTTACGGGCTCAGCAGGCAGGATCTGAAGCATATTAGATACCCAGGGACAGAGCACAGGGTGCACTGAACATGGTGCACTGCAAGGCCTTCCTGTTAGCAGTGCCTGAGCCAGCTGGCTCAAACGCCGACATAAATGCCTACGTGCACTGCTCTGGCTACACCAACGATGTATCCTATGCTTTCCTCCTGTTTTCAAGCAAGCAAAAGCACAAAAAGAGCCTCTTCAAACAGGAAAAGCAAAGTTAGTGACAACAAAAAATAGAGTGAAACGAGCAATTGTTCCCACTTTTGATTCCAGCTCAGTCCTCTTTAACGCTGGATCAGAGCAGCTAGACTTTCATTAGCACAGCATCAGACAACAGAGCGCTGAGAACATCTTCAGTGCTAATGAGATTGGCCTCTTCTAGCAAATATCCAGGCTTAAGTACCTAGAGACCAAGAACTCACAAGCATAAACAGGCAAAAAATAAGAAGCTTTATCATTCACTACAGGAAATATTTGTCAGCAAAGAAGTAAGCATCTATCTATCTATCTCATTCACCAATGCATTTTTGCATCTATCTTAAAAAGTAAAAGCTTTGCTAATGTGTAGTGAACTGAACACCTACTCCAGGCTTTTCTGAGCGGGGCAGAGGTTAGCAGTATCTGTTGTCTCCAATAACCCAGTTCAGAGCAGGTAATATTTTTCTGTGTAGCTGTAGCACTCCTTCCTCAATTAGACACTGCAAAATGGCAACCTGCTGTTCTTTTCATTGACTAAAACAAAAGATTTTCCCCAGTAAAAATGAAAAGAACGAAATCTAAGGCCACCTTATTGGGACCAAATGAAATTATGCTACAGCAGCAGATCCAAAACAATCTCTGCACATATCTCATTCTAAAGGAAATTGCTGCAGACCATGGGAAATTACAATTGCTCCAGGACAAGAAAGGCTGACTGATCTAATATTTCTGGGCGACACACCTTCTTCCTGGGTTTGTCAATAATGATACTGATGAGGTCATCCCTCCACAGTTCAGGAAAATATTAGTTTGAAATGTGCTATTCCTTTCACCATGGAAATTCTTCCAGGTGAAATGATGGCAGCAAGGCAGGTATGCACCTTGCTGGGGAAAACTTCTTGAAATAAGGACACAATGAAGCATTTTGATGAAGGCAAATGAGTAATCAGGATGGTCTCAGGTAAGCAAGTCTAATGATGTGTCACTTTTAAAACGTGGGCGTGAGACAACTCATATGGTGACAATCCAAATATGTCTATCTCGTGCTTCAAATGGTAACGGCACAGAATGCATCTATTATGATAGAAAGCACAATCATTAGCAGCATACACCAAATAAGGTAAATACAAATAATTTTGAAATCATGCTTGGAACTGCAGTAACAGAAATTAAATTTCAAGAGTCAAGTGAGCACGTTGTCAACTAACACGGGCATTATACTGCTGAAAAGTTCTCAGCAGTAGCACTGCTGCCTTTATTTCTGGTACAAATATATTTCTCTAGACTCAAGCAAGGAGGATTATAAATATTTGCTTTGGACAGGTGTTTTGATCAATCTCAACCTCATAAAAACAGCTAATGAGGCAAAAGATGAAAAGAAAAACATCTTAGTAACTGGCAGTCTCCGAGAACAATCCACAGAGATTGTTATTCCCAAAGGTGATGCCAGATTTATTGTTAGATCTTCCCTGTTGACATTACAAGGACAAAAATCATCCTAGGCAAAATATTAACTCACCTCTTCCATTACCTCTGATAGCATACACCACTGTTCAAATGAAGTTTCTCTCATCAGATTATGCAGCCAAAACTAATATTTTAAATTTCAGGTAAGTACAGATTCATACAAGTAATCCATCAAGGAATAAAGATGGATGATAGGTTTTTTTCCTTGTGTCTGGTCTATTATACATTAAAGAGCAATTTCACTGCCAGCCATCTGGAAATCAATGTATTCCAAGCTTTATTTTATGATTACCAACATTTCTCTTCGTAACTCATTTCTAATTACAAGCAATAAATCATTCCTTCTTGCTTGTAATTTATAACAGCCAATTAAGGCAAACCTCTTATTTAAATAGCAAATATAGCTTTAAAACATCACATATTTTCAGGTATGCACAGAACACATCTAATCAGGCAGCCTAAATGGTAGATGATGATTTAACATTGTAGCAACTAAGAAGGCACATTGGAAGAACCTACTCTACTCTTCCGACTTAGGTACAGTAGGACTTTTTAAAATCTAAGACACATGTCTTACCTCCCTGATTAGATGTGTTAAGAGACTGACATGTTGCGGTACACGAAACAATACGCATCTCAGGGAAGTCTGGAGTCTAGACTTCTCTTTAACATACCAGGATGTGAATAAACATTGGTCTATTTAAAAGTTTTGCATAATTTTTTAATTTCATTTTAAGAATTAGAGCTGAATCAATGCAGCTCTACATTTAATACTAAAAAACAACTAAGCCACTTTCCCTGTGACTGGATCTGTGTTTGAAAAATGGACTAGCCTGCTCCTTCCAAGCCTAAGGATACCACCAAGCACTGCACCACGTGTTCGCCGCATCGTACTGCCTGGTGTACGAGACTTAACATGCTTTAGTATATAGCGTGGCACTTGGCATGGGTACGGCATTCACTTGAATCATTCCTCTCCGTCCCTCACGGCCATGAGAGGATCAGGCAGAACAAAGCACTGAAACGGTCTGCAAAGAAAAGGTGTCACCAAATAAACTCTGAGTATTCCTTCAGGGAGAAATCTGTAATGGTGATTTCCCATGACAACCCTTACTGACAGACGAATATCAAAGGCATGTAGCAGAGGATGTCAGACAAGACAAAACAAGGTGGATCCAACAGCAGTGGCACCGAGGCTGAGTTAAATTTTTGCATATATTTCTTCTTCAGTGTTGGTCTGAGTAACAGGCATGTGAGAGCAAACACAACAGAGAGGCTTCTTATAAATAGCTCTGCTGGGATTTGTCCGTTAGGAAAAAATGAACCCTTGTCAGAAAAATATTTGATACAATTTTGGATACAGAATTTATTACATGAGAAACTGATCTTAGGAACATGGAAGTAGTTCCCACTGAGATTTTATTCGGTCATCACACGGCTCAAGTCTGTTCCAGTTTCACATCATGTCATCTGGTAAGCGTTTACAGTAGGAATCAAGGGAGCTGGATTTGGAAAAAATCCATCACAACTGACCTAAATTTGATCTGACTTGAATAATCAAACTAATACCAAATTCAAATATGGCTAGACAGAAATAAGGAGAAGCAATTCATCAGTAGTTCTTCTACAAGTTTCCTTTCTTGAGCCACATACAAGGGTTTATGTACCCCACTCTGCTTTTCTTCCTAAGAAGCCAGAGGCTACATAAGCATCTTCTTGTACCAAAGATGTCAAAAGCCAAGAGCATAAGCTCTGCAGGCTCCAATTACCTTCCCTTTCAGACATCCTTCACTCCTGAGAGAAGTACTTAGAAGGGGGAAGGAAAGATAGCAAATAAATAGGAAAATGCAGAGAAAACACTTTGGACGGACTACGGCGACCATGTCAGCACCATTTGGCCTTGCCTTTGCAATACAGCTCTCCAGAGTCACCATGAAGAACAGACCTGGCTGATGCAGAGCTCAGTATAACACATGCCAATGACCATTCACATGTGGCTAATACTGTGTTACACTCACAGCCATGCTAGTCCATGTTACAACTGTGTGTGAGATCCAAGACGTGTCTCTATACCGAGGCTTCTCTATATCCCTGCTGTGGGATTTGAAGGAGCAGTATAACCCCAGCAAAGCGGTCTGCAGCACTGCACCAGCTGACCATTAGAAAAGAGCCAGCTATAGTGCACCAAGGTGAGAAGGGAATTATGTCACAGCACTATCAGTTTCACTGATAGAGATGTTATATGGTTATGCTGCCAGTTATTCCTAAGGGACTGACCTGAAAACATGAAGCTGTAGCATTATCTACACAAACACATAGCTAGTTGCAACAGATAAAACATTGTTCATGTAGCCCTTGTGTTCAACAAAAAGTTTCATGACCCTCAAAACTTTTTTTAATGAAAGATCTAAATATTATTTATTAATCTTCTCCAAATGCAAAGCTCAAAGCCATGTTAACATCTCGATTATTCTTCCAACAGTGAGAATGAAACACTGGAAAGAAAACTCGAAAATCAATGCCTCGATGTTGGCGAAACTTGGACAATATTTCTGGTAAAAAGTGGTTGAGGACGCAAAAAAGTCTGTATAGTACCGTGGAGAGAGGGAAAAAGAGACGCCAAAGCCTATAAATTTCAGTTTGAAAATAAGGCGTCATTCCTATTATGCCTGTGGATGTATATCTTCTCCATATAAAGTTTTAAAAGCTTTATATAAACTGTACTCCTAAGCAAACTTGTAATTAGCTAAGGGCAGGCTTGGCTTTAATTATAACTTGTACAGACACACATTATGGAAATACTCAGCTAATCACCATAGCTATGCTCTGTTGATGGTTGAAGTTAGACTGGCATGTGATTGTCTTGTAACCACTTGAGTACTTTCTGTCTTGTGTAAACTAGGCTCCTTAATCAAGCTGTACGACTGGTCTGTCAGGTCTTCCTCCCAGCTTTGCATAACAAGATAATCCAGGCTTTGCTACCATTTATACTATAACGTCCTGTGTGTATCCATCTGGCTTCCTTACCCCCTATTCCAAAGACAGTATGGAATACCTGCTCTGATCTCACCAGGACATGCTGATACCAAAAGGACTAGGCAACTTGATAGATACAGCTAAACTTGCCCCATTTTAGCCACAAGCAACAGCAGACATGAATTTGCCAGATGCCAGCCTACAGTGCAAACATAAATACATTATTCCATACAGCCTTTTTTTAAATTCAAATTAAGCTGATCCCACATCCCTTCTCAAAAATCAAAATCTCTGCAAAAAACCCAGGCTGCTCTGTTAGAATGATGTCCTTCCAAGTCAAGGTTCCTGTAAATCTACAAATTTAAATAGGTCTCTCACAAGTTTGGATCCAACCTCTACTGATACAATACAGCTCCAGAAAGTAAACCATAACCTTTTATTCCAACCTTGGAAGATGCGTGCATGGCAGTCTCCACTCGGGTATAAACATGTATAGGTAATAAAGTACAAAAATAGTATAAATCACTGGGAAAACAGCCATTTACCATTAAATGTGATATAAGTTTAAAAGGTACATTGCTACATATTATGAGTGCTTGCTCACTCATACTATTATGTACTAATGAATCACTAAACTAGGTCCCAAAAGACCTTCATGTTATAAAAAACATATCTCCTTGGTAATGCATTCTGTACAGACAATAAGTTAGTGTAAAAATGTAATCACATTTCCTTATTGAAACACAATTCAAAACGAAAGTGTTAGGAGTGGAAACAAAGTTAATTGCTATTTTAAAATCCTCTCAGGAAAGGAGGAAAGCGTTTCTGATATAGGGTGCTGACAGCACCATCTTACCCCGTGTCTTGTGTAAGGTCCATGCTGCACTGCTTTAATTAAATTAGGTTAGCTAGAGTAGTGGAAAACTACTGGTAAAGCAGACATTTCCATTTAATTGTTGGTTTGCTTTAATATAGTTTAATACTAGTGTCACCAGACACATATTAACCAATAGAAATCTCATTCAAACTACAGGGGAGATGTCTCTCTTGCAGTCTCTTGCCCTGGTTTAACTGGATCAATTAAGAAACCTTTTTTTCTTAAACCAGTGCACCGCAGTGTTACCCACAGTCAGGTGCATGGAGCCATGAACGGAAGCTCCATGCAACAGCCAGGAGTGAGGCTGCAGCTCCGAGCCATCTCCCAGCTGCCTGTCACTGCTCATGCCACCCTGCAGCTCCGCTGGCACTGCTCCCCAACTTGCATCAATTAAAACAAGCCAGATCAGCCTCAAAAGGTCTTTGCTAACTATTACTCTTTGAAATTGCTTGAGGTTTTGAAATCGGTTAAAGGGCACTTATAAAATCAGGTGTGAGGGGGGTAACAAGTGGCTGAGACACGGGAGAGCACAGGCAGAGTTTGTGTTTGCAGGGAACACATTTCCCTGACCTTGGCTTACAGACCATCCAGATGTCTCCCGATGTCTTCTGTCTCCCAAAGCCCTCTCCTGATTGTGCGGAGGGCTGACCTCAATCTTGAAAATTCGGAAGGCTGAACCTTCTGTAATTGGGAATTAGTCAGTAAAGTTAATTCCTAGCCAAAACAAAACACAGCAAAGCCCACACGACAAAACCTGTTCAGAAAACCTTATCCCACCACATTTTTTACCCTTCCTTCTTAAGAATTTGTGGCCTCCAGGCCTCCAGTCATCAGAGATCCAGCTTCTAAGATAAGTAGGTGTAAAAAGCAGAGCAAGTGATTCCTATTGCTAAGCAACGCCCCTTCTCTACTGAACAGTACTACAGAACAAAGCCTCATCCTAAAATTGCTCATGCACATCCTTAACTTTGTACACATGACAATACTCAAGAGCTCTAACAGTTGTGGTTACCCTTCAGCACTGTGCTTCCTTGGACATGTATAACAAAGCATGAAATCAGATCTTTGAGAAGGAGGAAGAGTAACACGTATGCCATGCAAGCTACTTCCTACCATAACTATTAAGATACAGACTGTGGAACAGTAAAAGGTGTTAAACCAACCAAGAAACGTGCAAATACTACAATAAGCAGTTCTTATATTCTGTCCTATTTAAGTAATTTCCTCCCTCCCATCTTATAGTTCATATTCTGTCATTGTATTCTGTCAAGTTTTTCAGACAATTTTTGACATATAGCAGATTTTAGGGCAACTCTAGTAAAAATGAGTAAAGCATGAAACAAATTTCATTCGTCTCAAGTAAATCCCTACTTCTTCCTTTGTACCTCAAAGAGCTTGCACTAGAACTATGTCATGAAATAACAACTGTATTGAACAGAGAAGAAAGTAAATTCCCACTGCAGTTTAAATCCTTCAACATACTAAGCTATATTTGAAGATCAATAAAAAAAAATACTTTCAGGTTAATCTTCTTTTTTTTTTCATTTTGAACTTTGACTCTTTGCAAGGTAAAGGAAAAATTCACAAAAAAATAAACTAATATTCCTAGAAGACCTGCACTACTTAAGTAAGCACTAGAAAGTATTGTGAGACATCACATATACAGACCCTCTCTGGCCTTTGTGCTGCCTGCATCCCTCTCCAAAGCAGAAGGGTTCCCTGCCGTGCACAAAGAGAAGGCTGTTTGGGCTGAAGTCTCAACTTCAAAGACCGGTAGCACCAAATTTGCCAACTTGCTTTGCCATTCAAACAAATGTTAACTGAAAGAAAAGCACACAGAGTAAAGCTGTCACAGAATAATGTCATGCTGGGAAAATACTGCAAATTTGTATCAGGGATCAGCTGAGTTTTAACCAAGTGTAATGAGCAACTTTGCTTTTGTTTGTTTTCACCACCGCACTTGTTTTGCTTTCTAAGTTTGAAAAGCCAATTCTGAAGCATCAGCTAAGGGAAACTAGTTTTAGAAAAGAACGAGCCCCCTCTCCCTTTCTTTTTTAAAGAAACATAAGTCTTGTATTTGGTTTAGATTTCCTCCATTCTGTACTTGGCCAAAATGTGCAACAAATGCCTAAGTGCTTGGCCCAGCGAGCCAACAGTCTGTACAGACTCATTTGTAGTACACGTCTGCCCTTCAACTGTTTAATCTCCATACGCTGTATTTCCTTTACCAGCCCTACAGCACCATTCCAGTTTGCTTTAGTTTTAGTTTTTAGTATCTGCAAAGTATCATGGGAACAGCAACACTTGGCAACCTAACACTTGGGTTTTTAGCATTACACTACAACTGTCTATGTTACTTTGCTTCGTTGGTTAGTAAAATATTAAAGCAAATAAACAGATGCATAAAGTATTTTTTGTCAAATGCAATGTAACTTAAGTGCTACATCGTGATGTAATAATCACTTTTCACTGCACATATTTTAATGGAAAATGCTCTTTAAGGTAAACTGCTTTAAAGGAACTGAATCAAGTTTAAAGATATGCTTGATATTGACAGAATTAATTTTGGAAATTATTTTGGTAGCAATTTATATGACCCTTTGATTTGAGGTGAACTTGCACAGCCATTCTTAGAGCAAGAACGTATTAGCTCAGAAGTGTAATGTTTTCTCTGGCCTCTGGGAAAATTACAGCTGAACCACCTCTAAGGTTCTCCTTACCTCTAGGTTTCTGAATTTTTAATATCCTATTTGAAAATCTTAATAGACGAGTAAGAAAGCAACATAAACTTCTGGTTTCTTCATGAAAAAATACATACTTCTAAAATGAACCTGTTTTAACAAAAAAAGTATTAACAATTACCAACAATGGTAAAAGCTGATCCATTATCTTCCTGCTGAATTATGAGTCCATGCAAGCAGTCTAAACAACCAACTTCCACATTCATCTCAAAGAAACTAAGTGAAAAACATAGACTTCAAAAACAGCATAAAAGTGATGTGATGTTTTTACCACATGGCAGCACCACACAGAAAATCCTCGTGCAGATTTCTCGTCTCCTGACAACGGAGCATGTGGAAATCTCCGAGTGAGCGCTGGCACACTGGTCGTACCCTGCGATACTGGCCCAGGATTCCTCCTGGTGGCACCACAAGCGTGTTGGCAAAATCACACTAGAAGGGTCCTCCGTTGTCTCCCTTGTCTGATCTCTACGATACTTCTGTGCCCCCTATTAACAGCTGACAGTATTTAATGTACATCAGCTCAGACACAAAATTACACCCCCATGGTGTTACAACTTCCAGGAAGCTCAGAGCACAGGCCGAGGAGCTTGGGATCACCAAAACCTTTTCCTGTGGACACGGCCTAAACCACTTGCCCAAGATAACAGAGAAGGCCCCAGGCTAATACCTGAACCCTGAGCCAGATTTCATCTTCCTCTCATTTTCTATTGCTCAAAAAAAACCACCATCAGACGGCAGTGGAAACAGCTTTTGCAGAAGCACCATGGACACAACCCAAGCTGATCACCCCCAAACGCTGGCTTCCTCACTGACCAAACCTTGGCCAGCAAGAAAGTCCAGACGTATTCTTTCCCATGACCAGCATTTTTGCAGACCAGCTTTTTACTTCTGTTTCATATCTAAATCATAATGTTGAAATTCGTATAAGATGATGCACAAGCCCCTTACCTTTTTTAAAGGATAAAAACATCATAAATTGTGTGGGCGTTTTTAAAAGTAAGAGCTAAAAAGTTAGACTCTATTTGTCAAAGTGAAACACTCGGCCTTAGTTCTAATATAAATAGCGTGCAAGACTCACAGTTATTAAAAACAGATGACACCAGATCCAATGCTTTTTGAACAGCAGAACTACTGAAGAGACCTGGTGGAGCTTAGCACAGCAGGAGTTTTAGTTGTCTATCACTACACGTTTAAACACTTGAGTACTTTGCAATGAATGCTGAATTGAATTCATCATCAAAAGACAAAATCCATGTTCTATCTGCCAAAACCTTTAGCAGCCTAAACAGAAAATGTCACAACTGATTTTCAGTAACGGTTTAAAAATAAAAAACAACATTTAAAAGTCTTTAGGGGATAGATATATAGACAGATAAACAGCATGACGGACAGATGGATTTATTGCTATAGTTTTTTTTTTTTTCCTCCTAAGTAAGAATCAGGCTTCAAATGGATTGACACAGCTAAACAAGTTAAGAAAAGAAAAAGTGTAATTTTATTTTTAAATTCTGTGGTCTGTCAGGATCACCAGTCTAGAGATACAAAGTGAGCAGAATTTTTTTTTTAAAGCACTACTGTTTTATTTGCAGTAAGGTTAAAAGAGCTTCCTCTCTCCTTGACTGGTGTCAGATATAATAAAACAAAAATATTTGAAAGGAGAAAAAAAAAAAAAAAGAGCTATTAAAAGTGCTGCTTCAGAGGCTCTTTTGCTCCCTCTCTGTTTCTCAGACAAAGTCATAAATCAGGCTTCGGGCTTGCTCCACACACACAAAACCGCTGTCAGGACTCGGACAGCACGGCTGTGCGAACCTGCAGACACCTCGCTCTTCAGCAGGTTCGGCGGCTCCTGCGCCGGCTGAAACTCCTGCCAGCCAGGGGGACGCGTTCCTGGGTGAGGAGGCAGCACTGGCGTCTTCTCAGACCCTCGCTTCAGTTTAAATCTAACAGACTTTTTAATACTCCTGATTTAAACAGCGCAGTGAAAGAAAGAAAAAAATAAATGAAAGCCAACATCCGTAAACTCTCAAGGTTGACTGCCAGCATTTACCAAACACACGACGTTGGCAAGCAGTCACGGCTGCTGAACTGAAAACTCTGTCTACTACATCTACAGACCGGCTTGCACGTTTAAAGGCACTGAGAAATAAGCAACTTTATGGTACTACTACAGGGGAACCAACACTAATATTAAAAAAATAGAGTTTGAACAAGCAGGCTCTGGAAAACGCAGCCTTCCGAAGCAGCACGATATACCACTTTCAAAATCACCAAATAAACAACTTGTTTTCACATAACCTTTTCTACACGAGAAACTGGTCTGCATCCAGTATAACAGTAAATTAGATTCTACTTCCATCTTGTTTGCTGTGTTGAAAAAAACTACATAAACTGGTAAAACACATAAAACGGTAACATATCTCCGAGAATAGCAACTGGAGAGGGGAAACAATTAGCAGAAGATTTGCTTACGACTAAGCCCACTTCAACAGGGTCAACAGAAGCAACGCTGGAGAAAGGTCAGGACAATTCCCCTGCACGCCAGCGGCAGCCTCTGCAATTCGCAGGACTTGTCCCTTGTTAACAGGCAAGAGTTTGCCGCAGTCTCACCACCTGAACGAGCAGGCAAGAGCCAGACTCTCTTAGGAGAAATAAATTGGCCTCGGCGATTTACAAACTTCTTTTAAAACGTTTTCAATTCCTTTCTGCTCGTGTTATCAGTTGAAAAAAAGCCTGAGGGGGCTGAGCCAGGGGCAGGAGCAGCTTACGCTGGGACGCTGCACAGCTCCACGCTGCCGTCCAGCCACCACCTCTCCCGAGGCCTGATCTTCCCAAACCAGAATCAGTGACCAGGGCACGCAGTGCCCACTGAGTTGTTCGCCTCCAGCTCCAGGGACCCATGGGAGTGAGTAAATGCTTCAGCCATCCCAAGGTTTAGCTTCTTCTTGTCAATAAACGCTTGAGCAGGGGATTTGGACTAAATGGTCTCCAGAGGTCCCTTCCAACCTCAACTGTTCTGTGATTAAGGAATAAATTCAGACCTCGTATAATCAGATACAGCTCCAAAAAAGACCCAGATCATCTTGTATCACTTCACCATTTGGCCCTCAACCTCTATTCTGACTGTGCTGTCTTCAAACACACCACAGACCCCTACCAAGACGTCTTTCTTCTGTTAGTCCACTGAAACTATCACCTGCCATGTCACACGCTGCTGTTTCACTCCTCTATGCTTTAAATGCTTCCATGTTCACATATTTGTGGGCTCCTACAGTCAGCCTACGTATCTGTATTTCACCATTTCCTCCAAATCCTCACCATTTTTTCTCTTGCTGAAAGCACTCTGATGACTCCAATTCTCCCTCATCCCCAGAACTGAACGGTTCCTCCAAGAAAGGCCTAATGCTTCCCTAATCCATCACGTGATGTTTCTTGAACATGCAGCCCAAGTTGGCCCTTTTGTAGAGACTCACGTCTAATTCGCAGCCCGCTTTCTCTGTATCTCTTTCAGCCTTACGGCTTTTTACAGCTTCTGCTCCCATGTATGTCTGCATTTCAGATTATATTTCATTGGATGCATTAGCCTGGATTTTTTCCAAGATGCTCTTTGTATTTCCTGCTCTCAGTTACATTTTTTTTTCTTAGTGGCACTGTTTCGCGCTGCTGTTTCCAGAGTTCTTTGCTGCATGACTCACTTTATTGTCTCCTGCAGATTTCATTAGCACAGTTTTCCGTGTCTTTATGAAGTAATACTAGATTTCACACATTGTTCTAGCTTTCCACTAAACATCTTCTTGCAAGTTAGCACCACTCGTAGCGTTTGCTTGGGCAGATAATGGTACTCCTCAAAAGGAAAGACCTCGGGGTTGCAGAATCTGCCTAAAAAGTCCAGGTTTCCCGAATGCTATGAGGGAAATATTAATGGAGTTAAAGAAGCAGGGTATGTTAACACCATTAGCTCTTGGAAGATTTTGGTTTTTTCCCATGACCTGTTTTGTTAGGTATTTGAAGGTAACTTCTGCCAGGAACAGATGGCGTTCAAGCAGACAACTGGCAAGTGATCTAGAGGAATGCCTTGAGATGGTATTGTGCCTAAGTCTGGTCAGTTATCCAAAAAACAGTATGAATGCAACAGGATCTGCTAAAAGGCATTGTTTCTAAAGGAAAATGTAGTAAGCAGGACAAATGAACCTGCAGGTAAGAAATTTTAAGAAACTGTATCACAGAAGGATTGTGCCTTGTCTATTAGCAACTCTGTCTTCAAAGGGCTTGTATCAAATGGTCTGCTGAGGGTTGGAAATGAGTAACACTTTGACATGTGCCCAAGTAAAAGACTATGATAATAACCTTTTATGGGATGGCAAAAATTAAAATAGCAGACAAGAGAAGGGATTTTTAAGATTTGTTTGTTTTAAGTATTTCTCAATCCTCCACAAAGTACCTTTGAGTGTCTGAATACATTTGTTCCAAATTATTACTCCAATGTTATCCTACCTACGATCAAAAAACATAACACGGGAGACCTTCAAATGAATTACACTATACATTATTTATGTGCTTCGGATAATCCCAGCTCACTATCCAAAACCATTTCATTTTCAGAAATTGCATGCTGCCCCAGCATAAACACTGCTAACGATGGAAAATAAAAACATAAGGTATTTAGCCCCTTTCTAAAGCTAAATACTGCACAAGTAACTACCATCTATGTAACATTAATGCTGCCTCAACACAACTTGCTAAATTGTACATAGAACGGAAAATAATTCGTTAGAGATTATTTTTCAAGAGAACTATTGCACTAATCTCCTAACAAGACTTGTCATGTTGACCTTCACGCATATTTTTTAACACCTTCACTTGCTGCAATGTTTGTGTGAGAGTCTAAGTGCAATGTGCAGCCCACTTATGAGGCAGTCCCTTGTGCATTACGCCTCAAGAAGCCACAGGCTTGAAACATCCATGGAACCATTTAAAATATTTACAGCCAACTAGGTCAGGCTTTAGAGATCCTGGACAGAAACCTATCACACTATGAGAAATGGAAATGTTTGTTTCAAAAACTCCCATAAAAGTATGTTTAACAAAGACTTAAAGGCATTGTTATAATCAAACCCTGTAAATACAGGGAAACTAATGCAGAATATGTTTTCTCTGTCCTTAACTCACTTCTCTGCAATATATAGATAAAAGTAATCTTTACAATGGCCCCTGTGAAATCTAGATGTACGGGGTCCTAACAATGAGCTCTTAAACCTTTACTTTGAATTGCTTATTTGTGGGGAGCAGAGGATGCTGCAGGTGGGAAGCCACAGGGAGGTGCTGAACACTGCAGCAGAAAGGTCACATAAAGCTGTTTAGCAAAGATAGCCCTGATATACTACTATTCATCAGGGGATGCTAGGGACAGAGCAGTTGCAGCACTTTAGCTTGTGATGTAATTCACAGTGCTGTCAGCAGAAACCCCACTAAATGTCCTGAGCAGTCACTGTCCATTGAACAATAGTGCCAAACTTCTCCAATATCAGTATGTGTATCTACCATTTAATGGACACGCAGACAACTCCAAAATCTGGAACACATCACAACTCATTTAGAATCCATTTTTCATCCCTTAAAAATCCTTCCTTGCTACATTATCTTTAAATAATTTTAATGTTTTCACATAATCAAGTTCTTTAGAAAAAGTTCTCATTGTTATCAGTAGGTACCATTTGGAAGTTGTTTGTTTTCTACCTCCCATTTAACCAGAAATATGTTTCTACTCGTTCTAAGCAACCCACCTATGAAAGAGGTAAAAGCCCCCAAAAGAATATTTGCATAACCATTAACTAAATATTTGCTGCAATCAAAGCAATAATTAAAAACTATTAAAAATGCTGAAATCAAATCACAGCCTGACTCAACAGCAGTCTTGACCATATCACACAACAAGAACTGTCAAGAAACTAAAACTGACAGCTTTCTGGGTCATCAGCACATTGGCAAAAAAGGCCCTAAGAAATCTTGTAATTTTTAACAAGATCCCAGCCTACTTCACAAGTGAGGTTTTCCATTGCCAGATGGTCGATAGGAATGCTAATGGAAAGAGTTGAAGCTGAAATAAATCTGCCACTTTTAATCAATCACAGACAACTGTGTCATCAATAAGCGACTCATGTTATGACAAACCGCCTTTGGTTAGTTACAAGCAAAGTTGATAAAACATATCACACCTACGTAGTCATTGCCAGTATCAGGCAGCATTAAGGCAGGCATTTATGACACTTAAACATTATTCATTCCCTAGCAAAACTGTGATTTTGGAGTGACCCTGAAAATCACTCAAAACAACAACAGTTTCTAAATGTTTGAAACTATTTACACAGTAGCCATTGCTCCAGTAGGAGAGGGGGGAAAAAAAAACCCAAAACCTCAAATTCTGTTAAAACCTTAAATTCTGTTAAATCAAGCTATTGTGCAATAGAAATTCACTTCTTATTTGCAAGCCTTTGCCCCTACACACAAGCTGCGCTATAAGGAAAAGATTATTATAGCACGACACGCTGACAGTCCATCTCTGTGTCACTCCTTTCCAACCCCTCCAAATATCCAGGGGTGACAAACTCTGACAGAGGTGGAAGTCACAAAAATAACCAAAGTTCCTACGCGCTTTGTGAAAATGAGAAGTAGGAAGAGAGACCCAAAGCAGTCCCCCCACGACAGGAGAAAGCGAGATTGAGCGCCCTGCACGTATCAGCCGGCCCATCGCTGCGTGCATCGCAGCCCGATATCCAGAGGACGTGGCTCTGCTTGTATCCAGAGGACGTGGCTCTGCTTGCAGGAGCAGAGGAGCTGGAGTTCTTGCTGCAGGGGAAGAAGAGTATGACCAAGGGAAAGAAGATGATAATCTGCAGGAAACTAGACTTTATGAGTTCCATTACTCATTGGACAGGTTGCTTTATGATCACATGTTTAACAGAGCCTTCCAAATCCAGCCTCAGTCAAAATTCTACCTTTTTTTGCTTTTACTGACCGCTGCCATTAATGTTTCAAAATATAATTGAAAAAATAAGACTCTAAGATTAGTCTAAGGAAATCTAATATTTTCCCAATTTAGAGGCAATATGGCATTCAACAGCTTGAAATAAAAAAGAACAAATGAAATAAGTTAAGACAGCACAAGAACAAACAAGTCATTTTGAAATTCACTTATGGAGACATAAGAAATTATAACTAGTCTAACCTTCATAACTTGTCTATTAGTACAGCAATAAGTATATTACTAAGGATGCTTCTCCCGCCTAGCCAAATTACAAACTCCCAGAATCTAACTTACAAAGAGCAGAAATCACTGTAAAAACTTTCAAGCTGGTTTTGTGAATCTCACTGTGCAAAAACATGATGACACAGAAATTCCTTTTCCTTCCCTTCATTACAAAACTGAGGTGATACTTTTGTAAAGACTCAGCATCAGATATGAACCAGTCACATCTTGCTTGCTTTGAATTCTGTTTTTTGGTATCCATCCAAGCATAACTGCGCTGGACAGAATCACTGGAACAGCATGATCACCCTTCAGTATCATTTTGAAAGAATATTGAACTGTGTGCGCACGCAGAGAACACTGTTGATCCATTTTATGAAATAATGAACGCCAGGGTGTGTATCCCAATATCTTCAAATTTTAAAAACAGCAATTTTTATTCCAGTAATAATACTCTGAAAGATAATATGTTAGAGTTATTATAGACCGCTGCAGCATCATAGATTAGTCTCATAGTATTGATCTTCAAGAGACCAAATGACAGATATGTGAATGTTCCCTCCAGTTTTATCAGTGTGTCTCTTTCAGGGTTTCTGCATTATTTTCTTTCTCCATTTTTCTATTATAATCTTTTTTGTGCTGTTGAAGTCCTAAAGAAAAGAAAAAAACAGCTATTTTTTCCTTTTCATGCAAAATGAAAGATTCTTTTTCCAGATTTTGAAAAAAGACTGCTGTCAACAAACCACCTAAGAGTCTATATTAAATAGAAAGACAGTAACACCGAAAAAAGCTTGGTAAGAGCTATAGGAAAAGAAGGTCATTAAACACAAGGGTGATGTCCATCTTAAAAAACTGCACAACTGAAGCAAAGGGGAAAAAAAGGAAAGTAACAACAGCAATAGTTATGGTCAACATATTAAGGAACTTATCAGGGAAATCTGTAACACAAATTGGCAAAAATTCAGATGCTCTTAAGCAGATTGTTTTACCATTTCCTTCCAAAAGTGTGCACAAAGACTGAGAACATACATTCACTCAGCTATCTGCCTCATTAGGGACTGGGTCTCACAATTCTTTGCAGTGCCTGTATACATACCAAAATACACATTGCTCCACCTTTTAACAGAGTGAACCAAAGTCCACCAAGGTCACTGGGATGAAATCCAGCCCTAGATATGTTACAGTATAGAAAATCTTACAGTGATCCATTAATATAAGATTCAGTTGAAATCACTTATCTAAAACATTTCCCGTCTCATCTTAATGACTTTTTTTGAGCAGGTACGTTTAAATTCCTCTTTAAGAACTCTCTTATTAGTGCTCTCTTGTATTAGCGCTTCAAAGGATCCTGACTTTGACCCTTTGGTTATGGTGGTAAATTGAGAGTGTTTAAATCATTTCAGATTTACCCTGCTAAGTGAAGTTCAAACTGGAAGCTAGCCAGGCATCTCCGACGCTGCAACGTGGAGCACTATGTACAGGCATGAGGAGCTCCATTGTTCTCATAAGCGTGCTTTAGTAAAAGATAAGCATTGCCATAAAAGTCTGAAAATCTTGTTCAACTTTTAAAATCACTTAAAACTAAATCCTAATAGGGATACCCTCAGCTCCACTACATCTCCCACAGGGTACATCCGACAGCCAACATCATCACAAACGTGAGCTTTTAAAACTATGGTCTGTAGAGAAGTAGGATATTAAAGGTCTTGATTACTGTGATAGAAAAAGTCCTAGCTATTTCATTTGGTTTAAAATGGGTTTTAAAATGAAATCGACAGATATTGAAAATGAAAGGAGAGGGAAAGTAATTTAAACAAAAATGCATCCATTACGAAGGCTTGCCTCTCATATGTACTCTGTAAAAACCATCTCAGATTTGGACTTCCATGAGCTGCAAATCCCATCAGCGAATGCTGACCCGTTAACTGAGTTTTCTAATCTCTGGTCTTCAGTAAAAAGTGCTTAATACCTGTGAGCTACTAAGTAGCAACAAAATAATGAATATACACTACACTTTAAGCCCACTCAAGAAGGCCTTGGATATCAGAATTTCCTAGTGTTTCATAATTTAAGACCTGTTTATGCTTTAAGGGGTAATTTCAAATTGCAACCTAAAGCTAATACAAAAACTACATCCTAGCAATCATCCAGTCTTAGAAATGTTCTCAGTCAATTCTCCAGATGATACAGAAATAAATGCATCAAATCTTCATTTTCGTCCAACAGCTATGTAAAGAACTTTTTCTGTACAGGATATATATATATATATATATATATATATATATATATAAAAATCTAGAATTTGAGGATTAGTGAGTGCTCAAAGACAAGTTTTTCTACCTTATTTAATTATATTCATATTTTCTTCAGTTGAACAAAATATGACTTAGTTCCCTACTCCTGGATGAACTACAGGAAACACCTGAAAATGTTGATTCAGTGAAAACAGCAAATCTTCAAAACAAGTTTGGGCAAATGAATCAAAGGAGTCAGGTTTCTCATCCATCATGTTACGAGATGTGCATTGTTTTTACAAGGCAAAGTTTTGAGATTGAAAGTCTGACCTACAGCAACATGGCTGTTGCTGTATTGTTGGTGCCAGCGGGTGAAGGCTCCAGAGCAGGCAGGCTACTGCTCCTGATAAATCACTCCAAAATACAATGGGGCTCTCAGAGACAATAGCGTCTATGGTTCTCTTTGATGTTAAGGACTTTCCTAATCTCTTCAGGTTAGACTGAGAGCAAGGCAGCCAGGGTCTGCAAAGGTCAGCAAGATGAGGTTTATTTTTACAGAAATAGGCACCTTCCGATCAAGATTGCTCTAGCTACTAAGTCATTTGATACCTTTTTACCGTACTCAGATAGCACTTTGCATTATACAGAACTCATGATTTGCTATAGCTTACACAAGCCACACTTTACACTGCACTCAATTTACCAGCTGGGGGAAAAAAAAAACAGTGGCTTTAAATCCTTCATTAGTCCTTTCTTTTTCTTTTCTTCCCTTCTACCCTCCCCAACTCCTCCCATCCCTCTACTGTTTTAATAGAACGGAATTAAGCATTATAATTTCATGCTTTTAAAGTTGATGAATAAGTATTTAGGTTTATTTTCATGAAATGTACGGCACACCTAGCTGAGCCATAAAACATCGCTGCATTCTGAGCTGTAGCTCATCAGAAGCATTCAGAAGGAAGAAAGCTGCAAGGAAATGTCAAATACAGATCAAAATTGAAAACTAAATTTTGCCCATATATGCTATTTTTGTGGTTCTTAAATTGAACATTATGTATTAAGATATAGACCACTTATGCACAATACTAGACAGACTGAAAAAGACATAGCAACACAAATGTAAATGGATTCTATAAAACATTAAATGTGTGTATACTTATAACACTTTTCTCAATAAGAGGCCCATTTGTTTAAGTTTGGTATGTACAGACCTCATTTTTTCTTGATGTGTCAATGTAATATTTTAAGTTAGTTGCATACTATTCCAGATAACTCTCTTCTTGTTAAGGATACTTTTTAAATTCAATTAGAATAAATTATTTTGTACCCCCAATTCTTTGCTGGTGAAAAGGAACAAGAACATTTTAAGAAATACTGAAAAAAATGAAAATATGGATAGGTGGATGAAGTATAGCTCCTATTGCTGCAGGAAGTTAAGGAAACTTAAGTCATAAGTATTCTGAGCTGTTATACCGTGATGAGACTGAAGTTGTTTCAGCAAGCTCCTCTCTTCATACTTTTGAAGCACATATGTTCTGATTTTAAAAATAAATTACATAAAATTTTACAGGAAGGACTGAAAATTTTTAACTTTCCAAATTGCCCAAAGGTCAAAATCACATTTGGACTGGAGCCGGCTGGAGGAAAACAGAGCTATTATTTCCTCAAAGCGCTGGGAATATTTCAAGAGGTGGGGCAGAGTCAGTATCACAAATGAATAGCTCAGCAGTAAAGGTTGGGTTTTGGCACTACTGCATCACCAAGGGACATTAAGGATCCTCATCTCCTAAACATCATCCAGAGGACAAGAAAGAGAAGAAGAGACTCCAGAGGTTACAGCCTGCTACGGAGAAAGCCCGCATACAGCAGACACCACTCAGCAACATGACCCACCTGAGCTGCTTTCCTGCCCCTGACGTGCCCCAAATGACCTACACAAACCAGTTAACCTTTTCCTGCTCTGTTCCTATCAATTTTTCTGTAATATTTTTGAAGTTATGAATAGCATGCAAACATCTTCAAGACATACCACATTTGCATATTAATGTTTTAATCCAATATTGCTTAATAAAGACTGCTGGTACAAAGTTCATTTGATAGGAAATGGAAAAAGAATGAAAGTCTAAACCACCTTCATCTAAGTAGCACCTTCAGGTAGAGAGTTAACTGTTAAAGTTACTTACTAAAGGATATGCTGGAAGGGATGCTGCCTCCGAGAGCTGGGAAGTAAACTGTGTTCGCCATGGTTTCGAGGCTTAATGTTTCGTAATGATCAGTCATACGTTATATAACACCATAATTTCAGTCTTGCTTCTCTTCATCTAATGATCTGATTCACTGTTGACTTTAATCTCTGCTATTAATTCATCAGCTGATTGATTGATTAAACTATAGCTTTAATCTGATGATTGTGTTGCACAACTTCAGCAACAGTAGTTTTATTAGGATTCTAAGTTATTTTGTTTCTTTATTACTGCATGATAAAATCCATGCAAAAGGCTTTTTTACTATTAAAACTGCTGTCTCACCACTCTAGAGAGACAAAGCTAACCTGACAAAATAAACATGCCAGCCACTTTGTTTGGCTTCCAAATTTGTATGCACGTCCATCACACTTTAGATCTCAAAACTCTGAGCTGAAATATATATTTTTTAAAAAGAACACTATGGTATATAGTATATATTTCTTTCACATAAATACCTCATCTAAAAACACTTCTGAATAAAGGGAGAACAGACTATTAAAGGCGTCAATAACTCTGCTCTGCATGGGAACTTAAGAAGGCTTCAAAGTCTGAGTATCTTACAGTAGCCAGTCCAACAAGGTTACGCTCATTAATTTTGAATATAAATATGGATTTCAAACCTATCACACCATGTCATGCTGTGGATTACAATAGCCTTATTGTATCCTTTCACTCCCAGCTATGACAGTCCTGTTGCAAAAGGAAGGTTGCAGACAGTTCACAGTCTGGGATGGCTGCTGAAGCAACCGATGCTTTTAAAAGTGCTCAGGATGGAAGGTTCTTCAGGTGCTGCGCACTCAGGAGAAGGCTGCAGCTCCTCAGGTCGCATCAGGCTCCACATACATCATCCCCTACTCTGTACCTTCCCACCCTACCTCTGCAGCAGCACAGGTTTCTCTTCCAGTGTCAAACAAAGTGGAGGGAGAGGAAAATGTGGTAAAAGTCAGCGGTTTCCTCCGACGCTTCTTTCTGGTTCACAAACAAGAGGTCTGTATCAGCGCAGAGATGGAGATCTGTGGTTCTGGAGAGGATGGGCAAGTTTTCTTGGTTCCTGCAAATCCTAAGCACGGCAAATAGGTTGTTCAGTCTATTTTTGTGTTGGACTGGCGGCAGGGGAAAATGCTGGGCAGAAGTTTCTGACTTACGATAAATTGGAAATTCAGCAGAAGAAGAAGTTAAATTTTCTGCATATATCTTCCAAGGCCACATTTAGAAGTTATCTCAATATGTTTCATCCCATATTTAGTAACAAACGCAGCAAGGCAAAACTGAAATCCGTCAGCACAACAGAAACATCACTGGGTAATGGAATAGCACTTACATAAATGACTAAGTTACAGTACACTGGCCAATTTAAAGCTAATTATGGAGATCCTGTTAAATAGTATGGGAACAAACAACATAGTACCTCAAGTTCTGCAAAAAAACTGTTATAACTTTCCAATACTTTATCCAGCTATAGTCAAAACCTGCAACCATAACAACTTAATGACTGCCAATTATCTGGTCTGGTAATGTATGCAATCATCAAGGAAACAAAATGTTTAATTTGACTGCTTTCCTGGTTTGGGTATTAGTCTTGGTAGAATAACATATGCCACACTGTACTGCGAAAAAGTTAACTTTCTGTTTTGTTCCATTTCCTTCAACATTTAATGAAGAGTCACTGCAAACTCAACTTCATTTGCAATCTAAAACACATTAGACATACACTTTGTCTTATATTAAAAAAAAAAAAAGAGTAAATATATACTGTAAAGATCAACAAACAGACCCTGCTGGACTACGGTCAAAGGAAAATCAGTTCAGAAGCCAACCATTTTCCACTTGAGGAAAAACAAAGAAATAAATCAGAAAAATCTAAAGACTAACAACTTGAGCACTTCACAGCGTTCAAGGACTCTCAGCTGTGTCAGCAGGATATGCACCTTTAAGTTCTGATAACAAGAACCGTAACACTTTCTTTGTTTCTTCCCTCCCCTCGCATCCCCCAGACCACGCAGGACTATTTTTGCTAGCACACTATTAAAGTTCAAGAATCTGTGTATATATATTTATATTAAGAACTCTTACATTAGACAATTCTGAGTGTAATTTAGAAGAAAAAAATCACAGAGCATTTTCTTATAATAAACCCGATAATGAGAGCATAGATAAACAAGGAGCTCTCAATACAGCTATCACACAAGATTATCTTCTGGGCTAAAATTGCTCCTATTTGGTCTTAAGTGCAAGATGGAATTATTTTAGACAGTCACAAAAGTCCATTCTGCATTTTTGTGCTGCCCAGCTGACCTCACTTGGAATCCTACAAGGGGACGGTTTTCTTGAGTGGGAGGCGGAAAAGCAATATCCAATTTATATTAAACAAACAACAAGGCTGCTGTAAAAATAAGGAGACTTGACCTGCGTCTGGGCCACAAGGTCAACCCAGATCAATGCCTTCTGAGTTGTAAATTGAAAGCAGTCTAATCATTTTGGGTAAATGGAACCAAGCACTGAATCTGGCCAAAGCTTGTTACTGCTGAAACTCTCATACCGCCCTAGATGTTTCTTCATTCTGTTTTGAAGGGTTTATTTATATATATTTCTCAAAGATTCTCATAAGACTAAATAAATGACAACAAGGGAATATTTCTCTGCAGTCACAGCTGACCACGCTCCTTTATGTTCACACTAAGCCAAATTTTGACGACATTAAGTGCCTCTACCATAAAATTTAAATGTACAACTGGAAATGATTTGTGGCATCACTGAACTTACATAAATTGATACAGTTTGCATTGAGAAGTTGTTTTTAAATGGTTGGTTTTATTATTAAGATATGCCAGGGGCTTTTCTCTCCAATTACATTGTACAGAGTGAAAACACATGCAGGTTTGTTGTGGGTTCTGAAATTTTGAAATTTGAAATTCCAGTACGCAAAAGTGAGCGATTCCAAAGCTGGGGTTTTAGGAAAAACGTTCCATTTTAATTAGGCAACAAACAAATGAGGAAATGTTAAACTTCAGTTCTATCAACTCACTGGCAGAACAGGCATAAAAGGATGGGAAACAATTCTATAACTCCTTTCCCACAGAATAAAGAAAACGACTGAGGGCCACATACATGAAGGAATGAGCTTTTCGGTAAAAAAACAAAATCACCTTGATGAACCGACTCTGCGTGACAGAGAAGTGCAGAGCTTCTACTGTATACTGTACCTGCCTGCAAATGATTTGAGAGTCCATGGCAGAAGCAGTTCCTAAAGGAGAACCACAAATACGGCCAGATCCTGCAGGCTGAAGATTTAAACTGTGCAATACAATAGTGGGCAAGGAGCTCATTTCTGAACTGTACAGAACACCTACCTGATGCGCAGCACTACAGATAACACGGTTCAGAGTTCAACGCAGCTCTTTTTTCAGGGGTATCAAGCCCATTAGATGTGAAAGAAGAATGCTATTACTCATACTGGGGATCTGACCATTTTGGAGGATCGATCTTTGAAATAGCTTCAAAACAGTCCGAATAAACATCAAACCCTGACAAACACCCAGCTCCTGGAAGTTTGGGTTTTGGGAACAGGTTTGGGGTTTTTTTAATAAAATAAAATAATCTTTTCTTTCCTTTCCTTCCTTCCTTCCTCAGTTAGCATAAACAGAAACGAATTAGAGGGTAAAGGAATAACCTGCTCTACCTTTCCCCTGACAGCGTGCTGCTTTTCTCCCTCCCAGATCTCTTGGTGGTGCCTGTCTAACCGTGTATGTTTGGGCATGTGATGTGAGGCACAGAAGGAAAGATATTTTTTCCTCCTGTGTCCTCCCTTAATGAAGGGGGGAAGACTGCTGCCCACTGAATTTTAGCATTCAGACGTTAAAAACATTTTAAAACACGTTGGGTCAAATAAATTTATTTCCACTTCTTGCCTCTGATTTATCTCCTTATTACAAAAGGCTTCTTAGCCCATACGAACAGCAGGAAGCTGCAGCATTAGCCAGGTTACACCATTACTCCAGGCTTTACAAGATCAACTCCTCAAGCCAACTGTGAACAAGTACATGCATGTGTCAGCTCCTTTCAAGGTCATGTGTAAAGCTCTCCCCATACAACTATCTTTAATAAAGCAGATGCAGAGCCTTGGAAGTGCTGAAATCATTTTTCCTTGGCTTTGCTTTTTGCAAATATAACACTAAACATAATTTGTATAAACTTGTCCTTCTAAAAGTTAGGAGAGTACAAAATACAGGCAAGATTTATTTTGAGCGGCGGTACTTATCAAATGTCACCGATTTCCTGTTCAAAATCATTAATCACTGTGATTAACCTTTGATTTAAATGATTATATACCACAGCAAAGCACAAACATACATAAAATTGCACTCCAAAGAAATTCTCAAAGCACAGATCACACAGGAAAACAGTTGTGTCAAAGGGGTTTAGAAAATTATTTACCAAGTACACTACATTCAAGCCAAAAGCTGATCCCATAGGCTCACATGGGAAGGTCCACACGCGTAAATTCATACCAAGAATCGGCATCTAGTTAACCCCTCAGCCATCACAAGAGTGCACGAAGAGGAAATACCTACCAAAATACAAACCAAAAAATCAATTAAGCTACAGAAGAATCTCGTAGCTACTATCTCAACAAGTACTTCCAGGCTGAGCATGCTCTGTAAGGAATTTTATCCCAAGTGGGAAATATGTGCTAGTGTGTTAGTGACATATAAAAAGAAGGCCTGAAGCACAGAAAGAGACAAGAAATAAAATTTAATATCTCACATATGAACTCCAAGCCATGTAACAGACTTCAAAGCAGAGAGGGAAAAACGGGATATCAAAGGTAAATGAGACAAAGAGCTGAAGGCAATTCTGAAAAATAAAAATAAATGGCGGAAAAATTACAGCACATAAAAACACTCTTAAGATCCCATCTCAAAGGACCAATTTGTACAGAGAATACATACCAAAGTTAGCACAGAAAAGACTCTCAAAAGCTTCAAATCCACCAAACGCAGGGACTTCCCTCCCTCTTTCAAAGCTCTGCGCTGCCACAAACGGCTAACGTGCAGGGAGCCCTGGCCGAGGCACGTCGGCCTCCCAGACTCCTGCATCAGCTGCAGTCAATGAACTTCCACGAAACCCATGTCCAAGCTTTTAAAACCATCATTTCAACGTTATTTTTTCCGACTAACAGGGGTTCTGAAACACCCAGCTCTTTTCTGGATACAGTGACTCAAAAGCGCTTCGTAACCAAAGGAAAAAAGTGGGGTCTAATTGATATATAGGCTAGGTGGAAACATAACAGGGTAACCACTTGCATTTTTCTCAAATGCCCAGGAACGCCTTGGATTATTTAAAATGAACTTTGTTTCATGCTGTCTTGGATTGATCTAATTAATCCGGAAAAACTGAGCTCACCCTCTTCCCCTCTAGAAATACCAGTCTCATAATGTAAAATAAAATAAAAATATTGCATATTCAAAGCAAAACCCTGTTTGCTTTGGACTTACAAAAACGAATTGCAAGCCATGGTAAATGCAGCACAAGCATTATGGACACTCTGACTCCCAGCTGAGTTAGTGAAGTCCAGCAGTGAAACGGCACGTCACGCAGCACAGCAGTTCTACCTCTCTAAACAGTAAACCAAAAAAAATAAAGGGTTGATAATTATCAGTGATCCTAGATGCGAAGGGAACACGTGTTTTGGGCCTTCTTCCCTTCTTCTTTGCCGGGGAAACAAAGATACAGATTCTGCTAGGCATTCACACTTATCAAGAAATGCATCTGAAGAGAAAGTTTTCAGGCTGGAAAAGGTAAAGAGCATTTTGGGCCCTCTCACTCTCGCACCTATGTTGTCAGGCTGCAAAACACCCGACGGCACAAAGCAGCCCGTAGGTGCTGACTGTCTTTCTTTGACATAACTTTACTGAAAATAAGCTGGCAAAACCAGTCAGATCATAATAAACGTCTACCTGACAGAGTAGAAAGTAGGACATGCAGTATTACATAGGCTCTCTCTAATGATAAAGGGGAATTTTCTGGCATCATAAGACCACTTGAAAAGACAAGAAAAACTTAGCTGGAGCAGATGCTAATTTCAAGTGTCCTTCCGAAGCCAGGAACTTGAAGAGTGGAACAAGTCCCTAGTGCTTCGGATGCACAATTAGCAATATCCAGACCTTGTGACTCAGGCACACGTGGAGCCGTACTGCTAATGGTTAGCATTCACCAGCAAAATGGTCAGTCGATAAATGCACGTGAGACCATGGAGAGAATTTCAAGGTGCATTTCGAAATCTAATCAAATTTGAAAACTCTACCAAAGGCTTTTGTCATATTCACAGCAAGCATGATTTGCTTTTCTATTATATATTCATATGCTTCCACTCAGAATAACGTTGTTTTATTACAACGGATTCAGCTGTGCTTTGCAGTCCTCCTTCATTTCTTCCAAGGCAAGTTCTTCAGGAGATTAACCTGACACATTTATTCCCCTGATAATCTATCCTGTCCTCTCTGATGCCATTACCAATTTCAAGTACATAGCAATAAACAGGCTTAACATTTTTTTAAAGTAGTGACTTGAAAGGTTTTTTTGTTCCAACTTTTTCTCGATACAACAGATTTCACTTCACGAGTAACGTTATAAAATTAAGGTCAAGTAAATATAAAATAAATTATTAAGCGTCTAATCAAAAGCTTCCAGATCTAAATCCCCTCTTTATGGAACTTGAAGAACTCAAGAGGATGACTTTGTTCTAGTAGCTCAAAGGGGCAATTATTATTTTCTAGGAGTTCAACAAATTATACTTATATGACACCTGTTTCATATGCACAGAAGACATTAGTGAAGATAAACTGTGCAATTGGTAACTGAAATTAAAGTTGCAACATCTATTACGGTAACATCCACTGTGCCACATCTCTGTAATACATAGAGAATGAAATGATTTTTTCTGATGAAGCACCAATCTTGATACCCACTAGAACCAAAAAAAAAAGGCAGTAAGAAAAGTAATGAAATCTATTCATACAAAATAAGTTTTCTTAAAATTACTTAGTGCCTTTACCAGTTTCCTACCATGTTGACAGATGCATTAAGTACAGGATAATTCTGGGAACTTTTTCCAAAACCTCAAAATTTGCTTCTCATTATAACATCAGTAAACAAAAGTTTTTTTCCCAGTAAGGTAACTGATTAATACTCTAGCTGCTACTTTCTGCAATCTTAAAAAAGAGAAATCACCCAGAAATTACATCACATCTGGATGGGACAATCTCTTTCTTTAAAGATAATCCAGATCCCTCCCCCAGAAATAACAGTGCACCAAAGATGATAGCAAGGGAAAGATGGTGATGAAGATCAGCTACCTATTTCCAGCGCACTACATATGGGATATGAAGACGATTTCTGGGACACATGACAAACTTAGCTACAGTATTAGATCAAACCAAGTGGGATATGGAAAATATCAGCTTACAAATGGAAAGCAATAAACATCTCTCTCTACAAATATACTACTGTTTTGTCTCTGCTTTAATCACCAAGAATCAGCACTCCTTTCCTAGTCTGTCAAGCGCCTAATAGCTTCGTATCGGTACCTTTTAATTGGAACCAGGACTGAAACAGTAGCTCTTTAAAACCTGACTATAATTCAGCTGAACTGAAGGACTGGATTAAAGCAAGGTGCTATTGCAGTCAAATATAGCTTACTAAATATTTAAGACATATAAAGATAAACATGCATGATTGTAATTCACTACAAACCAAAACGGTTAGCAAGATCTCTGCAAGTGCCTCCTGAATATAGATACATTATGTGCTTCATTCATTTTCTAATGAGCAATGTTCAGGGTTGGCGTTATTATTAATTGCATATAAATTACCATGGTTTTTGTATCACTGGAAAAGTATTTAGCCATCCACCTCTCAGAAGAACAATGCTGAACAAAGGAAATGAATGCACGGCATACAAGAACAGCGCTGAACACAAAAATTTATGCATGCCATTTAAAAGGCATGGCATTTAGACTACCAGCAAAAAAATCAAAAGTATGTCATAAATCTTTAATTGTAAGCAAAAAGAAACCCACTAATGGTTTGCCAGGTCCTTGATATTATTTAAGCAAGAACACTGCCTATTTCTGGAGTGCAAAATCTTCTTAACTCATGTATCTTCATGTATCCCTAATCTTCTCTGAAGAGTCTTGCTGCAAAATTTATTGTATCTGAGATCTGCTAATCATCATCAGAAAACTCTTGTCATGCATCTTAAGGACGTACTTTAGACTCTCAAGGGGAAAAATAAACATCCTTTATTACCTGCTTTTGGAAAATACAGATTTGTATTTATTCAGAAACCTTTTCAAGTTGCACCACTGTTAAATTAAATATTTATGGCGTGATTTTCAAAAGAGTTTAACACCTGTTAAGAGTTTAACATGCTGACTTCCAAAGGAGCTCCAAGTGCCCAACATTTCTGAAAATGAGGCCTCAAAAAGACCGGGCGGAGATGTGGCAAAGCAGCTAGAATGTCACTGTTACAGCTAAATGCAAGCAGGACACTCACAAGGCCCCTGCCTCCCATCACACTACTTCCCATCACACCGTTTCATTTCTGACAACGCAATCAGAGCCTTATTTTACTATAAATACCAGAAATATGACTTATTAATAGCTGTTAAATCCAAGTTAACACATACGTTAAGTGCTGGTAGTTAATCCTAAATGCATCTTCGCTTTCCTTCACTACTGGAAAACGTGTGTGCTTGGGTCATTACACATGACCATAAGTAGAAACTTATATAGGAGAGTAAAATCCTCAGTGAGCAAAGAACAGGAAAGAAAAGTTGTTGATACTAAGGGTGAGAAGTTGAATGAAGGTAAAACACAGAAGAAAGAAAGAATGGGGAAAAAAATGTTTGTTACAGTACGACAATCTGTGTCCCAGTGATACTAAGGCTACACGAGTAGTCTTCAGTTTTGGCTTAGAATGCTTCAAATCAAGACAAAATAAGCTTTTATTCTCTAATCATGCTTACTTTGCTGAGCTTCTGAGGGGCATGTACTTACTATCCCTCCTGACCTCCCCGCTTCAGGTATCCTGTGCCTCCCGTTCTGGCATGAATAGGATCTTTCACACCCTGCGGCTCACTGTCAGTCACCCCCCAAAAACCTGCTTCGTTCAGGATGAAAAAGGGCAACCGCGAGGCACCACCAGGAAGAGCAGCTCCCTGTCTTTCCTGCTGCTGTGGGAAATGCCACGGCACCCAGGTGTTTTGCAAGGACGAGGCTGCTCCTCTCCTTCCTTCCTCAGCCCTCGATGTTGACGCCTTGGGAATTTCACCCGCGCTGCGTCTGACCCTGCAGACTGCGGCTTCTCACTCCCGCTGGTCCCATCTGTCACCTCTCATCGCGCGGCCTCAAGCTAGTTTTCACGAGCAACGCGCACACACACATGCACACGTACCCCGCTCCACCATCCCACTCAAAAACCCCGCTCTCCTTCCCTTCCTCCCTCCCCTGTCCTTCAGACGACGCTTTCTGTTGGGATACATGCCTAAATCTAAACTACGACGCAGAGACACCATCTATCATTTCAGAATTAAAGGCTTAAATTTCCTTGTGGCATAGGGCCTACACTTCTGGAAGCAAAAAAAAAAAAAAATGTCTTTTAGGCAATAAATAATTATATAACATCCAAATAAGAAATTACTATATATAGAGGCTGTTCAAATGATCATCTGATGTGATTTCATAAACAGAAGACTAATAAAACAGTTGAATTTTGCAGATAGCACACATCAATCTCCTTATACACTTCTCTCACACTACAAATCTGCCCAGCACGGCTGAATATTTTACTCATTAAAATAGTAGCTTTCATCACACTATAAAACACTTGCAAATGCAGATGAGAAAAGCGACAAGCCTATTTACTGTACAGCTTTATATTTGTGTCATCAATTAACAAAAAAAGTTTGAAATAAAACTAAACTAAAAGCTAATCAAAACAGTTAGCTGTCAAAACAGATGGGAACTCTTTTTCAAATCAAGCAAAAAGCCAAAGCTTTAGAACATTTAGTGTCATGTCAGTGAATATAGACAACTTAGAAAAGAAGGACCGTAAATGTCACGGATATATGAAGAAAAGGTGTCCATGGCTGAAAGATTCACATTTATGAATTTCCACTGTTTTTTTTTTTTTTTTTTGCTTCACGGTGATTTAACTCACACCAAAACAGCCCTCTCATCTGTGAACTATAAATAAGGTTCCACTGCAGCGCTGCAGGCAAAATAAATAAAAACAGAGCCCCAACATTATTTTAGCCTCAAACAAATGTTTCCATACCTATGTTGTCTGGCTCAGAAAGATACACAGACAGTCTCACAGACAGAGATATAAATGAACAATTGCAGTACCTTTTTCCCACACTGTTTACAGGGTTGGCTATATTCCTACTGGCAATAGATTTTCTTCTTGACAGTTTCTTGGTGCTGGTGCTGTCATCAGTGCTGTCATCCTCCTTCTTTGGTGTGTTACTTCCTTTGCTGTTCAGGTCCCTTAGCACATTATAATTAATTTTACTTGAGATTTTCTTCTGTTCTAACATCTTTTCAATTGCCTCTCCTGCTGTGCTGGCTTGAATTGGCTCCCGCTTCTTTGCAGATTTCTTTGGCTTAATTAAAATATAAAATTAGTGATGTAGACACAAACAAATTTTTTCTGAAACTGATGGGCGATCTGCAGTTCAGCAGGCCTGATACAGGTTCTGCTGTCAGGGGGACAAGGTAGGTGGTGCGGTTCAGCTGAAGTCAGTGCTCCCTGTCCTGTGACTGAACAGGAGTAAGAGATCTCTCTTCTCCAGGAGACAAGTGTTCCCTTTTGTATTTTTGCCAAATGCCCATATAGTTTATTACAAATTCTTTACCTAGATAAGTGTTTCGTATTTGTACTGCTGCCAGAAAAAAAACACGGGCCATTTCTCACACATGTTAAAAAAGGAATGTACTCCTGCTACAGGAACTGGGATCCTGATAAAATCACCCAATATATAAATAAAGAAATTCACCCACTGAAATTGCTTTCAAAATTAGAGTTAGGACGGGCTACTACTCCATCTCCGATAAGTCAGTATCAAAACTACAGCAGGATTTTATACAAAGTCTGAAAGCTGCATATGAGAATATTCACCCCGCTCTTTCTCCAAACTGAAAAAGGCCAAAAATATCAGAAGCAGCTTTATAAGCATGGACGGCCATTAATGCTGATGGATAAGGAACAGGATGTTACAGGCACACAAGTGCAACGGTGATGTCACCTGCACACAACAGGAGGCCCTCCCGTCTTGGCCAAATGTTGCAAGCCCAAGTCTAACATTAAGCTTTACAGTTTGATGTTGCACAAATTCAGACAAAGAGAAATGACACTGGAGAACATTTCTATCCATGTCTCATGCCTGGGTAGGTAGAAAAAAAGATCCTCTGTTTCTCATTCAGAATTTGCCTTTTCAAAAGCAGGTGTTAACATCAAGCTCTGCAGGAGATTTATTTTTTAATGTATAATAGCCCCTCTGTTTACCTACATGGGTCAAGTGCTACCTTGAAACTGGAAAGCACTATATTAATCAAGTTCTACTCTAGCTGTCAGAAACAATACACAGTTAGAGAAAAACTCCTATTTTGCCAGAACAAAAAGGTGGGTGTCTGAGCTACTCTTCTGTGCCAAAGAGTTATACAATTTTGAAAATTGCTGGTAAAATGCCACGTCTCTGTAAGTGCGGGATGAATGAGAAACTCTGAAGCATAAAACAGTGGTTCATTGTCTGGTTTTGTTTTTATTGTTGAAATACCTAGGGGAAGTGGAAAACTCTGCCTTTCACATTAGTCAAAAAAAGGATATAGGATACACACCAAAAACTAGCATGGATTTTTAGCTGCATGTAGAAGATTGTGCACAGATCTGACTTGTCACTTGCTCAATTACACAAAATACTAATGCTGTAAATCGTGACTATACAACCAATTAGGCTGCTTTAAACTGCTAAACTTGGAGACAGGACATGCCATTTGTTAACATAAATGTCACATTCTTTATGAAAGGTAGAACAAAATATTCCTTCAAGTTACTGTAACAAAGATCTCTTCAGTTCTTCATAAAGAAATCATTATTGTAACTGCACAGAAAACGACTGAAGTTATAGCAAGTACAAACAAATTCCACATGCATACGTTAAAAAAAATCAGGCATGTCTTCAGAATTGTATTTAAATAAGCAAGCAATTAGGACAGTAATCATGAATGCAGTGAACCAGCTCTGAATTTGCAATGCAAAGCATTTTCTCATAATAGTAATTTTTAAAAAGTTCAGGCAAGAAGAAAGTGTTTTACTCACCACCTGAAAACTTAGAGCTTTGCATTTCAGTAACATGTAGGCATATGATAAGTTTTGCTGGTTTAGTGGTGACCTGCACCATTATCCCCATACATCCTACATGCAGGTGATCAACAGATGTAATGAATTTCCAGGACATTTTCAAACACACACAATTAGTGCACAGTTTTATACCTTGTGCTCTTTATAAATCCCAAGTTCTTTCTCTTTTGCTATTCTTGCTTCTTTTTCTGAAAGATGACAAAAGGGTAACCGGCATGAAGATCTACATAGACTGTATGTTTCAGCAACACTGGCCAAAAGGAAAATTTCAGTTCTATATCCTTACCTTTTTGTTCCTTCAAATAATCTGCATTTTCTTTCATCCACAGCTCTGCTTTTATCTGAGCTTCTGTTTCGTTAAGTATATACTAAAAGGCAAAACAAAGTTCATCTACCTTCAGAAATCAGCTTGAAAACCACAGAAAAAAAATGAATTGAAAAAACACTACCAAGGTCTATTTGCATTTTGTTTTTAAAAATATATTGACAAAGGAAAATATAACCAAGATGCAATAATCAGAGCATTTCCAGTAACTTTTAAAGCTAGCAGAAACAGTGGCGTGTTTAAAAAAAAAACAGTGTTAGCCAGTGGTTTTAAAACTATTATGGGGTGACCAATAGCCATCCAGGACTCATTGCAAGTGGTCCATAATTAACCTACGGAGTGATCCTGTTTCCATGATCTTTTTCAGATGTACGAGCGACTACCATGACGACATTGTAGTCTGCAAGTAATTCTGTATGTTGATGGTGGTCTATAATTCAAAACAGTATGGGAACCATTGCTCTGTGCTACCAAAACAGAAACATGTGTCTTTTGGCTAGGCTTCTGTGAAGGTTTAGGCACAGTTATTAAGACTATTAGTTCACCGCCATGTCTGTGTGGATGAAACTAGTTTAGTTTGTTGGTTTTTTCAGTCCTCCAGCTTTTAGTGAGTTGGGTTCAGTGCCCATATCTAAACTTTTTCAGTTATCTCCTTTTAGTCTCAGTAACATCATTAGTATGTGTGGAGCTGAAAAACACACCTGGAACTATTCAGATATATTACAGAAAGACAGACAGACAGAAAGGGGGAGGGAGGGAGGGAGGAAGAGGGAGATCCCCTTCTTCAATTACTTAAGATATAAAAGTCAACCCAATATTTAGCACAACTGTCTGTGAAGGAAAGGTTCTGTAATGCTGATGCTCCTTGGGAATGAGGAACTTCTGCAGAACAGAGAAGACAAATTGGATCATCTTTCATGAACAAGACACTTTATTTTTATGGAGCTGACCCAACACTTGTAAACGATGTTTAAGTGCTAGTAGAACAATTTGATATTTCCACATTTTGTATTTTTTAGCCTTCCAGATTTTCTCCAAAGTAAAATGAACACATAAGGATTTTATGAGAAAAATAGCTCTAATCAAATAAAAGTAATGCAGGAAAGAGCCCTTCCTATCAGGGCAAACAAGGCAAACAAAACCTCCATGCTACCGCTGGTTTATCAGACCAATAATTTCACTGCTTCATCTGCCTCTATTAAAGGCAGGTCATAATAGTAAAAGCTTACTTCCTCATAGCTCAGTTATTCATCCTTCTTACACTTTTAGAGAGTTCATAATCTTGGGCTTACAATATTACCGTCTATTGCCATGGAAATGAACGTGAGGTCATAAAAGTAGAATTATGACCTCACTACAGAGACTAGGAGGAGGAGAAAATCTGTTTGTTCTTTCCTAGCCTTTGTTTAAATTATAGATCTGCTATCCTGAAAAGCATTAAAATCACCTCTGTGAGGTTTCACATTTATGGTCTCCTTGCTACCTCCATACCTAGTTTACTCCATTTACAAAAGACTTTTTCTAACTGCCAGCCTGACAAACTCGCTTTCATTGCTGAGGTCAAGCTGAGCATTTTCCTACTCCTTCATCCATCATCAACAATATTCTGCAGGTCAAATTAAGCTCTTAGCAATATCTATGCAACTCCATAGTTTTCAAAGACTTTGTACCCCAAAAGGAGTTTCTAGCATTAGCATTATTGGCTCAAATTACACCCTTCCCTTTAAACCAGCATCTTGACTGGAGAAGGCATCACACTAAGGATCACAAGAGCTGGACTCTGTCTTGTGTTCAAGCACTGACCTGCTGGGTGACCTTCAGAAAGTCATTTTCCACAGCTGTCTGTCACATACATGCAGACCATACGGTAAAGGATATATTTTGCTGCCACACAAATAATAATAAATACAGAAAATGTTACAGAAACCTTTGAAAAAGCATGGAAGTTGTGCAGGCCATTTTTACAGTTCAGTTTCCATGGCAGCATCATATGTTGAATACATCTTAATTAAATAATAAAGTCAAAGCTACAAAAAACTTTTAAAAGTCCTTCTTAAGAGTAAAAGATGTTCTAAAATGTAATTATTCCAGCACAGTAAGAAAGAGAGCAACAGTCCCTTACATATAAAACGGGAAAGGACCATACTAAATTCATGGGCTTGCATGAACATTAGTTTTGAACTCACATCGCCGAAATCACTTCAACCTCTACGTACATCAAAACGAAGCACTGCTGGAGTGGAGCAGGGAGGGGAGAGGACAAACCAGATAAGAACCATTTTTCTTCCTTCGATACCCAAATGTAGACAGACGCAGGATAAAACGATATCTTACCCTATCTATTTCACTGTCGTCAATTCCACTGAGATCTAATTCACCATCTCCTGTGTTTTCACCTACGTAAAAGAACACATTTTCATTAGGTGGATACTTGGTCGAAATCAATTGCAGTTCAAGTTCTAAGGTACAGGAGCACTTATCAAAACAACTGTCAGGAATTTTCATCCTTCCGCTTTCATCAGTGAGGCTTAATATGTCTCTGAATATTTTCAAGATGGGTATATACAGACAAAAATTTACCACTTTGAAAAAATTTACAATTCAGGAATCAGTACAGCCCTCTTTAGTACTAAAAATCTGTCAGACATTTCCAGCAGCTTTTTTTTTTTTGTCCTTTGTAGTTTACAGCCACAAATGTTCATTGTGAAGTTGGGGAAACCATTTTAGGAAGATGACATCATTTTTCTTTCATCATACCATGAATTTTTCTGCCAGAGCCCACAGACCCATGAGTTGTCTGTAAACTATGACTTAGAAAATATTTTCTGTTGTCAGGGAAGCAGCATGGACCAGTGAATACTGCATCGTGCTGACAGTCCCCTCCTGGCTTTATGCTCGATTCTGACTTATCTGATTTTTCAGAACCACTTAACCCACATCAGTTCTGTAAAAAGTTGTATATTAGCTTTTCCATCTGTTAAATGGGATTAAAACATTTCCAAATTGTAAAGTAATTTTTAAAAGCTATGAAAGGGTCTAGATAAATGCTTAGCATTAATGAGTTTCCTTAATTACAATTTCACTGTATACTTTTACTTTTATTAAGCCTTCTGAAAACAGAGAGTTTTTTTATTCTATCCAGCGAAAAGTGTTATAGCACAAAACCGAGGCCTAATTAGGGACTGGCAAAATTCACAGCAGCAAAAACTGATTTTCCATGTCGTATCAATGTACAGTAGTAATGCACTATTAATGCAGTCCCGGTAGAGAAGGAAATAAATTATACGAGGAAGACTTATTCTGACGAATGAAGCAACCTGGTCATCTCCAGTCCATCTAATCAGCATCAGGCAACAGACAACTATTTTTTTTTTGGGGGGGGGGGGGGGAGGAGGGGGAAGACGACTCAAGTTTAAACAATCTGCAAACTGAAAATAAAGCGCTGCAGAACGGCTTGGTGTCTTCACGGCTGCTGCTCCCCACTCGTGGTTAGGTGCCCCCCATTCCTCAAGGCCTTTGAACAGCCTGATCCCCCCCAGTTTGGTGTTTTTTCCCAAACGCAGAGCTAGCGAGAAGGGCGGCGCTGGGCCGGCGGAGGGGGATCCGGCCGGCACCGGCGCTGGAGCAGCATCTCTCTGACCAAATGGCAGGTTTTTACGGATGCAGGGCCTTGAGATTTGAGCGGAAACAAGCAAAGGTGGGAACTAGCAGCGTTGCCGGAAGATAACAATAATCCTCTGTCTGACAAAACGGAAACGTTTAAACCGGCTGCCGGAGGCACGTGAAACCACAGGGTCGGGCAGCCAGCAAAAACCGCGGTTCATGAACGAAGGGTGCGCGGCGTAAAGCGGGGCGAAGGACTCGCCAGGTCGACACAAGAGACGTTCACTGGTATCGGACACCGAGCACTCAGGAACTTCCTTTACAAATCCCCTCTAAATAATCAACAGAAAGTTTTAAATCCTTTCCGTGCCAAATCATACTCGAAACGGCTTTCACCCCGAAGCAAACGTTTGGTCTCGAGCAGCCGCACCACACCGCCCATCGACTTCCCTTCGCAGATGCGACTTCAGCGTCACCGATGCCGACGGTCTCGAGCAAATCGGACCGAAAACGCCTTGGGGAACGTTTCCCCCCGGGGTTGCGTTCGGAAAGGAGCCGCGGGCCGGGCGGCAGGGCCGCCGGGCGAGGACGGGAGGGCGTCGACGGCCCCGGCGAGGCGGGAAGGGCGGCCGGTCCCTGTGGAGAGCCGGAGGCCGCCGCCCTGCCGCCTCTGCCGCCTCTGCCCTCCTCCGCGACAGGCCAGAGCAGGCTCCAGGCTGCCGAGCGAAAGCAAGGGGAAGAAATACTTGGTTTTTCTGCCCCTTTAAGATAACTTTGGTAAAAAGGCCTGGAATTTTTTTTCAGCCAAGGGCGGGCAGGAATCGTTGCGGGCCGCACCGCAAACGGGGATCCAGGGTATTCGGGAGAGCAGCACAAGCCTCTCCGTCTGGAAATGACAGGGACGGGGTGGGGGGAAATGCTTCAATATTCACGGAGAAAAAGAGTATAAAACTGCAGTCCAGCGCCCCAGACGCCTTTCCCGGAGATGGTACAGCTGGCTCCAAGGGAAGTTTCATTCCTTACACCAAATACGACAGCTCAGAAGCAGCATGGGGGAGCGCGCCCAGGCCGCAATAACTGGTCTCCTAGGTCTGAGGGAGCTTGTGCAGAAAAGGGGATCGAACGGGGCCTCCCGTACTCTGGGCAAGTGCTTTTAACCACTAAAAGGTAGCGCAGAAGGGAGCTCGTCTCCCTCTCTTCGTTTCACCTGCCCTTTTTTCCCCCCTCCAGATTTTTGGGGAAACAAACAAAACTTTCAGCTTGGTTTATCTGAATCAAGAAAGGATTTTTGGTTTTTTCCCCTGTCATCAGTGGATAAACAAAAAAGTCAAGTGTTTACACAGGCTCGGAACCAGGGACAAAGAAAAAGGGAACCATCCTCAAAAATCACTAGTAGGTTTCAAAACTCTCAGGCCAGAAAATCAAAACTCGGTATCTGTGTCTGCGAACTATTCTGGGCCCAAGCCCCAGCTCCACTTACCATAAACTTCTGTGCATCCCCAAATTATTGGCTGCAAAGACTGCCAGAGCATCTTACGAATAACAAAAGTATCCCCACTGAAATCAAGCTGCAACGGCTTTTATTCATCATTAAGCACCTCGCTTCTCCTATACGCTGCTATATTTTTGGATCGGAGATTTAAAATTTAATATGCCACAGTACAGTAGATGTCTGTTTCCTTATACAACCCTAATATGCCAGACTGAAAATGATGTAATTTCAGGCACTACGAACAATTTCACATGTCATTTTAAATATAACTTGTTACCGAATTAGGTGCCAGTTTTTCTCATTGGATCAATTAGCAACAGGGACGGAAAGCTCATTCGCCAACTGGCAAATTGCAGAGAAGAATCCAGAAGCAAGTTATACGTAATAAGCATTTCTTAGACCCCAAAATAGCCGTACAGGGAGTAGTTGCAGGATATCCACTCTGCCAGCAAGTAGTCCTTTTTGTGGCCAGCGTGATAGATATTCATTAAATTCAGTGAGTTTTTCAGAAAAGAAGGTACCTTCAGACCCCTAGTTTAACGCTTCCACTAAAAAAAAAAGAAACTTTTGTTATAGAATGCCAACTCAGAAATGAAATGAACTCATCCATTTTGATCTAAAAATTCCCATAGCAATCATTTCCAACAAGAAGAGACCCTACCAGCTATAAACATTCCTCTGCTCTACGTTATACGGCTCACTCCAGGGCACAAGTATGCCCCTTAGTTTTTTATATGCCAGAAAGATCTTCCCAGCCGCTAAACTTTTCAAAACAATTTCTAAATGATCATTTTCTCCTTTAATAAAAGGGTTGAAATGAAATTTTCGATGAAACGAAAACACAGATGTGGCCAACATCTGGTCCAACCTCTTAAAAGCTTATTTAAGAGCAACAGTGTCATGTGACGTGGGTCTCATACATGGTGGATTTCTTCTGTTAAGAAAAACGACGACTTTATTGCAAGGCATGGAAAAAAATTAAGTTCTACATTAAAAACAACAAAACTCAAAAATCCGATTCTTAGTTTAAACTACTGACCGTTACTACTGATTACAGCCAGACTAGAGAAAGAAGCAGTCTATTCCTGAGGCACCTAATTTCTCTACTGCAACCAGAGGAGGACGAGTGCTTCCACAGCTTTCAGTCAAGGTCCTGAATCAGTTACCTTCTTGTAACTTAATACTGTCGCCCAGCCAGCTCCCAGAATATTTAAAAATACAAAGCAAAAAAGCTCTTTATCAACAGGCTTTAACATCTTTGCCAACCGACTTCAGCAGACATGAGGGGTACAAACAGACATTCTGGATTAGGTTTGTAAACCTGTAGGATTATTTACTGTTCTCGTCATTACTAAACGCGTACCAAACCCTCTTTTAACACGCTGCCTCCACCTCTCTCCACCTCTGTGTATCTAGTTAGATGTATATGTAGCATGACATTATGGGGATTTATTACAGAAGAAAAATTCTAGCTGATACATTCTAAAAACACACATTTTTAAAAACAGACGTTTTAAGAATGCGTTTTTCTATTTCTATTACAGCAGGCAGAACTATTTATTGCACTGCCCAGATAAGAGGATTTCCTTACAGACAGAAATGAAGGCTGAACACTTCTCAGGAAATCCTCTGAAGCTCAGATAATAGAAGGCACTTGGTTCTCTTGTCCCATACAGCAAATAATACATCCTCTGTCACATGATTTCATAGCAGTGAAAGAACTGAAACAGTTTAAACAAAGGGCCCTTCTACCTATTCAGCATAACGCTAGACAATAAGCACTCAGAGCATTTCAAAACACTTTGGGGCCAGCCCACGGCAAAATCTAAAAACAGCCAGGAGAGGTATTTTCATTAACAAAAAAACATAAGCAACAAACCAAATACCTAACCACTAAGCACAGGCTTCAGAAACAGTCAGATTCATTATTGCTCTCCAGGGAGGGATTAAAAACAACAGGAGCCACTAAAACATCCTGCAGATCATCTGAGGAACCCAACAGGACAGAAATGCTTTTGCAGCTACATCTGACAAGAGGTGTTGGTGCCACTTTTGGAGCTGCAAGCAGCTCTACCAGATGGCAGTAGCTTCGAGCAAAAATAAAATGAATAACTCCACTAGAATATAATTGATTAGTTGATCAGAGAGGACAAGAACCCATCTGGAGGGGAAGAAATCTGATTTACGGGGGTGAATGAAGAGAACAGTCATTAAGTTTGAGTAAAAGGGAGGGGAGCGGAAACAGCACACGCTAGACAAAGTGGGGTAGCCATCAGGTACGGAAGGGAAATGGAGGTGAAAATGCAGCAGTAGCAGCAGTATGGCATGAAATGTGCTGTAAAAGGATTGACGTTGGGTCTGTGCACAAATAAGCCCATGTCAACTCAAGGTGTGTGCAGAGCGTGGCGGTCTGTATGAGCAGGATATGCTGCCAGCTGTATTACTAGTGGACTAGAGTCTTTGGAGCAGGCTGGAAGGTTATCTTAGCAATTTTAACTGCTGGCAATTTCACTGCTTATTAGACTACAAGACAACTCCAGATAAGATGCCTCTTTCTGCAGTTCCAGTCCACTCCTCTCTGCCCCAAATCCCAACGCATTCTCTCTGCGGCTGCCAAAAGCTCAAATTCCCCCCAGTCATCTCTGACAATGTCATCACGTGCTGTCAACATAAAAATATGCCGCAAATGAAAAGCAAAATGTAAAGATGGAGTAAAACTAATCGCATTAATGACAAAATATGTGTTACAGAAATACACGAATTGTATTTTCATATTTAAGTGAAGATTTTTTGTTTTATTCTACCTGAATCCACCTTGAAAATTACAGTCTACTCATTCATAGTGCCAATTTGACATCAAAATGTAGGTCTAAGTGACTACAGCGCACATGAGGCCATGCATACAGCATAAAGATAAATGAAGTCTGTCACATTATTATTTCCTTCTGCCAAGGCAAGGTTAAGGGGTCCCCTCCAGCTGAAGCCAAGTTTCCAGCCTCCTGGCTTCTTAAGAGAAAGCAAACACACCGCACCATGAACAGTGAGGCCCCTTCTTCCCAGAAACGTTCATTCCTGCTGACTGGAGATGGCAGGACGCGGCGCGGTCTGGCGCCACGCTTCCCACGAGCACAAGGACACTAGTGTTCGCACTCCAAAATACCCAGTGGCCAGCTTCAGACAGATGGACTGAAAGAAGCGTGGAGGCAAAGCCTGAAAGGGGAAAACGAAGGGCAAAACGGGGAAGAGCCTCGTCTAATAAAACAAATTCCACATACTTTCTCACTATTTCAAGCGCGAGACAGTGGCTGCGCAAGATTAAGTCTTTTCAAAACCAGGGAGGTACAAGCATATTAGCATTTCCCCACTCCTATTTGCTGAAAACGGGAGCTCCTCCGAGAGCACGCAGGAGCAAGAAGTGGGATAACTAGCCAAGTGGTTTGCAGCTGTTAGACTCACCTCACGTCACTGTACGTGCAATGAGGTTTTCCGTTAAGATTGCATATTAACCAAGCACAGCCTTGCAAACACATCCTTATTACATCTCTGCATCTCTGTTTCCTCATACCGAAATTTAATCTCCAGCTGTTACATTTCTTATGCAGCAGCTGATTGACATCTGATGGCCTTATTGCATTAGCCACTTTCAAACTGTGGACACATAAAAATTATCCCAAGAACAGAATTTTAGATGGGTGTGCTTAATGATACACCTAAGGTGCTATAGCGAATTATGAGAAACGCTTTTCCGACAGTCAGTCTTCTCTAACTGTTATTGTGACTGTGAAACTTTTATTATTTACTGAGCACGCTTTTTTAATAAATTAAATTTCAAACTGAAAAAGAATGTTGCTTTTCTGGTAGCACATCTACATGGAAAATAAAAATTCTATTGTTTCATCTCACGGTCCACGAAGGAGCTAACCAAACTACATATATACGTTTTGTGCTCAGTTAAAGGTTAGGCCGCTAGTCTAGCAGACATGGAAATCTGTTAGCTTGGACACTAATTAATTACAGAAAGAGTTAATTATTCCATTCTTTCCAAAAATCTCCTCAGATACATATATTTCGAAGCAGGTAGAGGGAAAATGATCCAGCAGTAAACAATGCCCTTCTGATTCTGAAGATTTTTTTTTTTAGAAAAGGTAAGCTCATGCTTATTGAACTACACAGTAAAATAAAAAGCCCTTAGGAAAAATTCCTTTCAACCTCCCAAAATAAATACAGCTGAAAGTTAAGCTTTTCAACTGAAGAACGTCTTGACATTGTCCTCAAAACTAGTAGCAGATGTTTTTCTTCTTTCATGTTTGTGTCCCTTCAACACCTTTTGAAAACAGTGAAAAGAGAATCCCTTATGCATCCTGCTTGATGTTACTCTTCATACTTTTTTAAGATCACAATTCTGCTATCATGATCACATCTTAAGTGCTTAGATGGCCACTCTCAACAATAGGACAAAAGCTATTTTTTGCTGATGAAGCCAATAACCACCAAGGACCAGGTGGACAAATGTTCACCCAGAAACGTACTAACTAGCTATCACAAATGACATTCTTCAGCTTCAAGGCACTGAAATGGTACGAGGTCTGGGACAAAGACACAAGTCTTCTCCAACTTGTGATTTCTGTATCTAGCAATTACAGCATGGATACGCAGCTCTTCCTGTGAAAGGTGCGACGTGAGGCCTAGCACACTCTCAGACCTAGGCACTCTTCCACACCTTCAAACCCTCTTGCCTTTGTAGTTATGAACTTGAAAGTCGGGACATTTTTAAAATGGAGACTATAAAGACAGAGGCTTTCCCCTACTTATTGCTCTTTTCCATTTGACTTGGAAACGAGTCACCAATTCCCTGCTGTATTTTCCTCCACTGGATTTTATGCTGTTCTTGGCATCTTTTCTCTCTTTTCCCTTCCCCCATCCTTCCTTCTTTTGGTGCCTTCTGGCCTGTATTTTCTGCATTTTTTTAAGTCTCTGCAGGGGTATCCAACAGTAACAGTTTACATAAAGGGAAAGGCCAGGGAGAAGAACTGACCAGCATCTTAATCAGTTCCCCTCTTCAAACTCCGCAAGTGTAAAGTGCTGCTCTATCTCAGGCAGAGGGCTATGGCTGTATTAAGCTCTGGAGAACAGACAGCAAAGGAAACCAGGCTAAGATCACAGGCTCCAAGTCACTTTTTCTGTGCTGCCAGATCACTATGTAAAACAGCAAGCACTTTACGCAGGAGCCAGCTGTAAAGGGAACAGCTGGTTTTATGTTTAAGTGTTGAAGCACCATTTCTGCAACTGCAGCTAGCAGGTTAAGCAGCCAGATCTTGCTGTGGGTACTGAGTGCACTTAGTGACCCCAGGATCCGTATCTGGCCAGCAGTCACCCCCCCTGGGCAGAAGGACATACATCTTATTTAGAACCAAATCTATACCAGCGGTGAACTGCCCTCCCTGCCCCAAATAAAATGAGATGGGGAGCTCTGCAGCGCTGAGAACTTAAAAGCAATTCCTGGAATTTTGCTTGGATTATTCTTATCTTTTTTGTTCAATTATGAATCAATTTCTACTCTACTGGGGAAAAAATAAATAAATGGATATACTCATGTATACACACGCAGTTTTTAAACTAGCAAGCTGCAAGCGACTCAAAATACAACATTTTAGGGGCTGACTTTAGCTGATTAGAATTCCAAAACAAAGTTAATTTCTTTTCTTAGGACTTCACTGAAAATTCAAGGTTGGCTCAGATGATGGCCCAATAAACTGGAGCAAGTTTCCTTGAACAGAAATACAAATGGTTGAACTCTCATGATGAAGTGCTAAACAGAGTCCAGCCTTACTCTGACACATCTCTCACCATGTCAGTGTTACTATACTTACCCTTGCACTCTTACCCAAAAATCCCACACCTCCGGGGACGTTCACACAAGCCAGCTTTACACATCTAAAGGCCACAGATTCCCGTACACTTTACCATGGCATATGCCCGTTCTCCCCCTGAAGAAGCAGTCCTCCTTCAGCCTCGCTCCACTCGTCCCCCCACCACACTGTCCCCCTCCTTTGCTTTTGGGCAGCCAGTTACAGCGATCTGCACCACAGAACAACTCCAGGTTAAAATCAGCCTAACAAAATAACTAACGCAAGCAAGTGAGAAAGAGGAACAAGTCAAACTTTCCAGTTACAATTTTCTTCTAATAAACCTTATCTTTTCCCAGCAACAGTGGGGTAACATCTACCCCTCTTTGAGGTTCAGGGCTGGCCTATGGTCCACTGAACAGTAAGGTCAGCATAGGCCACCAGAAGCCCCACAGACTTCAGAAATGCTTCAGCAGGCCACTATTAGCATTAAGACAATAACCTAATATAGTGTATTAAATTATATATCTGAGTCTTCACTCAGAGGGAAAAAATCAATTTGTATTCTGGTCATTTACCATGCTATCCAGGCAGGCTGGATGGTGAGAGAAGCTGTTAACTGGAAGAAAATTATCAGGTAAGAAATTTCTCATTTTGTTACCCAGCTTCTCCCCTCATTCACTGCTAATGAAAATAGCAAGCAGTGAATTACAGAGATGGGGAAGGCAAAGAGAAGGTAAGAAAAGTTTATTATTATTATTTATTCTAGCAGAATGTCAGGCAAGAGTTGAAGCTCCCCTACAAAAAACAAGAGCTTTGTAAATGAGGCTGTTACGTGGGAGCCAGTCCCAAAGGAGAGTGCCTTTCCAGTGGACGTTAGCCAAATTCAGGACAGCTCCCGGGCAGTCTTTTATGCAGGCAGGAGTATCAGAGAAAGGGGATAGAGACAGGTCACACAGTAGTATCCTAACTCTCTGGCTTAATGATCAGGACCTCCATTTAGGTATACAAACCTGGAAGGAAGAGCTGCAGGTTTGAAGTCCTTCAAAGGTAGCAGCAACAAAACTGGAGATCTCTGTTAAGACCATTACTCTGTTATGCAACACACAGCTGCAGCCAGCACAGACCACGCTTTTAAATAAAAATCACAGAGGTTGCGCTGCTTTATGGTAGATGAAGCGTGTCTTTTTGCCTCTGATCACGCCTAATGACTGAGAAACACATAGGTGGTAAAGTGCTTCTCTACCCTGCTCTGCACGCAAACGGCACTTATGCAAGAGCCCTGTCCCAGGAACGAGGACGTTTTTGTGTTCGCACAAGCAGCAATGCACATGCATATAAGGATCTCTGCAGCCCAAAGGATGAGCGTTGTAGAGGCAGGCCCAGGCTTTGGCAGCCCTGGAGCATGGCAGGTTCTCCTGGGTTCATCTGAACACATCGCAACAAAATCCTGTTGCAGACACCATACGTGCTTTACCAAACTCCTCCAGAGGGCCTAGATTTGCTCCCTCCTCCTCTCCCCAGATGTTCTTAGTGATTTTAGTGAACATTTTCCCAGATGCGCAGTAGACAGTGGTGAAGGATTTTAATATTTTGCCTGCAGCAGCTCTGAGGCCCCAAGGCCTTGGCATTTGGATAGAATGAAATAAGCACAGTATAATTAGCATGTGTACTCCATATGCTCAAGATACAGCATCACAGCATGGCGATGCCCTCTGATACCAAAGAAGAAGGAGGAAGTTGTGGAGAAGTTCCTGCAGAATAGTTTACCATATTCTCCAGGAACTGTAGAAAGAGGCTCTTCCTTGCACAGTTTCTGCAGAGCTAAGAAAGCAACGCTTTCCTGACAAGGCTCAGCAGCATGATTCACCCATAAATAACGGAGCCAGTTCCAAAGCCTGCCTTTCGAGCTAATGGCTACCCGAAAAGCCAGCCATATGGTTGTATAACCTGTCATTCTGATTGATCTTAACGTGTGACTGTTGTATAGAAATTTTATGTAGTAATACGAATATATTTAATAAGTCATTTTAGCTGCATTATGTATTGCTAACTTTAGAGGTTTTCACCAACTGGCCAACCTTCTCTGGGTTATATGCACATAAAAGAAACTGTTCAAGTGTTGATTAAATAGTTATAAACAGGAGAAGAGATCACATTAGAAAAATCTTTGTGAGTCTCAAAAAGTAGATTGGTAGCACGTTAGAAAGAGAATACTAGAAAAGATCAGGTCCTGCATTGCATTAAGTACAATTCATTCTTTTTTAAAACATATTAGGCCTCTACATAACATTGGTATTGCAGAGGCAGGACAAAGGTCACAAATCATGATCCAGTCTCATGTAAAGTGAGAGAATTCATGGCTCTTTGTGCCATGCAGCCATTCTATTTTACAGCACATGGGATAACACCAAAGTTGGTTTCCTTTATTTAACTGGGTAATGATGCTCTCCCAAGAGGTTTAATCTAAGCTCACAGTAACATACTGCATTATGGACACAATTCTCCAAAGTATGACCATGTGTTCCTAGCCTAGTTGGAGACAGAGATGTCCATTTCAGGTACAAATTCATTTAAAAGCCTTCGGCATTAAACGCAATATTGATTTCTCTGAAATCATGGAAGTTTATTTTAAATTAACCAAACAAATTCATGTTCAGAAAATAAGTTTTGGATAACATTTTACTACTCCTTTATTACTAAATGAAACCAAAACCACCAGAGCATCTTTTCAAATTCAGACCTAGTGTCCTCTTCTATGGAACAGCTGCTTATTTGTATTTTGTTTCTTTAGATAAGGATAAGACGGACTGCTCTGTATGTTAGCTTTAACTAGGCAAACTTCTTCCACAGGAGGATTAAGCATCATTAACTGCGCAGTGAAATAAGCACAGGGAAATGGGCTGACAGAAGGCACAGATGAGGAAAGAGCGAGCAAGATGCACAGACAAAAACCTGTCTCCCGAAAAAAATAATAGAGTGTGAATCTTATTAGCTAGATATGGCAGAGAATAATAAAGTCCAGACTAAAATTCCCATGCAATTTCCTTCATGCCATCAAAATCAACATAAAAATCTTTAAACACTAAAATAAATCCTAGCAAAGAAACAATACTGTCAATGATTGCCAATTAAAATGAATAATCTGGGTTCAAAGCATTTGTTGACACAGCTAGAAGCTGCCACAAAGACTTTAAGGGAGATGGCATCCAATGGGTTTCTAAAACAGCTCCTCCGCGCTGGTGGACGTGGGTGGACATGAGCAGACACCGCTGTCCCACGAGCAGGATTGGACCTCAGCACTGCAACTGCCTCGACCGTCCCAGGAGCAGGGGGAAGTGGGAGCTACCCCACGGCAGGACCTCTTGGGAAAGGGACCAACTGCACCACGTCAGGCTCAAGAAAAGCCAAATCACATGACTAGTTCTGGCAGTGAAAAAGAGAACGCGTGACTTGGAGAGGCTTTTGGCCTTTGCGCAGAAGAGCTTTATAAGTCAATACATAAGCACTTATAGCTAAGACGCAGCTTGAGAGGTAGCCAGGGCAGCTGGGCCACGGCTGCAGGCACACCCTGCGTCCACACCCACGCATATCACCCAACGCACCGTGCCACCAGGCCCTGTCTGAGGCTACGAAGGCAGCGATCTGAACGTCTCTATTCGCAGAGGTTCAGTTCTCAAGGTGTCTCTCAAGCACTGTTTAGAGACGATTTCATCACGGCAGCAACACCAGCATCAACCACAGCGCTAAGGCTGGACTGACTGAAACGACTGCATAGCTACGGGCCTCTACAAAAAGTTACAGACTTAAGTATTTCACATTTTGCCCAAAAGAGGAGGACAGATCTGAACAATTCATAGTCGTCTAAATCACAGCATTAATTATACCGGCATTAAAAAAAAATGGAAAGAAAATAAGAACAACAATGTCAGGCTTTCATTGTTATTTTTAGACACTACATTTTTCTCCGTATTGTAGTAAAATTAAAAGTAGGAATCTCTTTGGACTCAGCAAGGAGAATGAGGAAGCTTGCCAAATTTTTGGGAGCCAAAAATTAATATAGTTTGGTCTTAGTAGCATTTAATCTGTATCATATTCTGAAGAGTAACTACATGACACTGTAGGGTTCCATGCGTGTTCTGTCCCAGTCATTGTTTAAAAAATTGGTTAAGCAAAGAAATAAAGTAAAGTTTTTTGTTTATTTTGTCTAAATTGCCAGCATTGTAAACTCAAGCTGGTATTTGAAAGTCAATCTGGGCTCTTGCTAGTTATACGTCCTTATTATCATAAACATTCCACAATTGGAAATTAGTTTTCATGATGCTTACGCCAGAAAGAAAATAGCCGTATTGCATCTGCAGGACCAAAAGTAGTAAAATGCAATAAACATTTATCTTTGCCATTGGCTCTGCAAACCAATTTGTTCAGTAAGTAGGTGCCATTTTTACACAGTTGCTTTATTACTACATAATTATTGATATATCAGCCAAGTGCTCTCTCAAGGAAGGACTGTTCTTAAAAATGAGCTTGTTAAGAGTTTAAGGGTAAACCCTATGGTAAAAAAAACTGCAGCTCAATTTCATCAGATAGATAGAAACTTTTATAGAGATACATAAGAAAGTGGAGGAACAACTTCAAAAAATGCTACATTTGAGGCAGGCATGAAATGGAAATAGACAAGAAGCTTTAATGTGATAGAAAGAAAGAATTGGGGACATCTGTACAGAGAATAAGTTGTAACTAGCAGGAGGAATTATCAGTCTAGTGATGTGCCAGCTTTCTGCGTTTCAATTGCTTCACAGGCCATACCATAAAATTTGTTTGCAATGAAAGCAGTATGAAGAATTCCTGGATTTTTATTGCTCCCAGTGATGTTCTGCCCCGCTTGTGTACAGGGATTGTATCCTTTCAAGTACAATACCATTTCATATTAGTACCTGTTTAAATTACTTGTCCACAAAAAATGTTCCATGTTCAAAATGCCTCAATATTAAATTTTCCGTTTCACTCAAAATACCTCAAGAGCCTATATCAAGCTTTCAAAGGCAAGAAGGTTTCATGCAAGCTCTCTGAAAGTTTAGCAATAAACTTTAAATTAAAAAGAACACTGGTTTTCAGGAGAATTCAGCATATCTTTTTCAATCTCCTTTCCACCTTGTTATACTAAGCTTCCTCATCACTCATGGATTTCTACACCTTATATTTCTAGAGCTGAACTTCAAGTATCAGCCTTGCTCCCTATACAAAGGCGCTACATGCACAGCAATCCTGGGCAACAGCGTATCTAAAATTACCCGTTCCCATACACTGATGGGCCATAAAGCCTTCCTTGCACTGATACCTCAGTGCAAGAACAAATGCCCCTGCCAGCCTCCAGTATACACGTTCCCACTCAAGATACTGCCCAGAAGAGGGGCAACCTTGGGTCTAGCGGAGAAGTGGGGGACAGCCCTAGCAGGGCTGCAGAAAAAGCCACATGAGGCACCAACACACCGCTCACAGCCCTTATCCACTTTGCTACCCCCACCACATCCCTACTCACTGTATCCCTGTGAAGGTGCACCCTCCCAGGCACCCGCAGTAAAGCCACCGCCAGGGCTCACCACACACGATAGCCCAGGGGAGCACGCTGCCTACCTGAGATGGAAGAGCAGCTGATGGCTCTGAACCAACAACTAACTTGTGTGACTCAAAACAGCTATCACAACGGCAGAGACTGTACCTTTTCATGGACTTAATTTTGGAATTACAAAGAGCCTACGCCTGAGATTTTGTCAGAACAGGTCCACTCGTTCCACAGCGGGGCATGAAACAAAGGCAACAGAAAAGCTGGTAATCTGGCTTTTGGGAACTTCAAGTGCAATGCAGTGATACAGGAGGAATACAATTCAAACACCGAAATGAGGTGCTCAGAAATGCTTCCCGTGAAACAGTTCTCGTGACCCAGAAGTTACATGGAGAGCTCAGCTTCTCCGCTCAAGGGACGTGGTCCAAAGGGCTCCTCCAACCCCAGCAGCACGGGGTGAGCAGGTTTCTGCCCGCAGCAACTTAGCCCCATGCCCCTTCCCTGCCGCTGGGGGTGCCTCCCTCAGACCTGCCGCCGTACCGCCTCATTCCCTAATCTAGTTCTGCCAAAATGACCCTGCACTACAAAGACTGCTATTAAAAATGTCTGCACAAACTTGTGACATTTTAGATAGAACCAGGTGGCAACTGGGGGGCAACTATGTGCGCACTGAGGCCAGCAGATCTGAAGGGGGAGCAACGAGCAGGCAAAACAGACCCTTCTTAACCTCAATCAGCTGCACCCAGAACGTCACATCCAGCCACGGCTGCTCTGTGTTAAAATTGGGGACTAAATTCAATCAGTACAGTATAAAACAAGGATTTTATCTTTACTCTTGGGGCAGAACTTAAAACAACTGCAATTACTGAGTTGTGGGACACATTATGGAGGCAGGGAAAGCAACGCGCTATTAAATGCAATCAATCAACTCTGATTTGAGAATAAGGTGCAAAAATAAACTTTATGGAAAAGCAACTTCTCATTCAAATACGTTTTATTCAGTGAAAAACACTGACAGAATACAATCCTGACACTGGTGACACAGTCTCATGTTGACAAGGATATTGCTGCATTTCAATACCTGACTTCTACGGTAAACAGATTTGCATTCTTTTTTCCTTTAATAGCAAAGAAGATTGAGCATAACTTCCAAAATCAATCATTCATCTTGTTCCTATGTAACTGTTACAATTTGGCCACAGAGAACTGTTTTACTTCCTTACCATCTGTGAACACATGGTAGTTTCCCCAGCGTAACTAAATCAAATATTGCACTTAAGAGGTAGCATCCTTCCCCCCACTGTACAGCTGTTTACATCTGGCTTATGAGTTTATATGTATCTCAAGAGCACTGTTCCTGAATTTTCTTCCTGGTACTACTTAACAGTATTACTTACTCTCCTTTATTTCATCCTCATTTTACAGCTGTAAACGTCTAGGTCTTTCATCACAGAAAACAGCTATATGCATTTAGATTTGGAATCTGAGCCTTACCTTTATTTGAGTAAAAATTACATAACTCAGTTAAATGTCAAAAGGATGGACAAAATGCTAACTTACAAAGTATAAGAATATATATATTTTCTGCTTTCTTTTAGCAAGACTTAGCTGCAAAAAATCAGAGCTCTTTTCAGTTCCAGCTTACTCTACGCAGCCTACCAGTATGATGTGTTGCTCAGGCCAGTATGGACATTTTGACCCAATATGGTCCTGCACAGTCCACACACTCCTAAAAAAAAAGATCACAGTTTTTGTCATTAATAACCAACCTAAAGCTGGTCTTATCTGCCAGTTTCTACTGCTTTGCATCACTGTAATTAATGAACACTGAAAACTCTAAAAGCAATTATTTCAGGCCTACTGAATGCATTCCAGTGAGCACAGATGAAAACAAAATTTAAATGGAAAAGCTGAAGACTGCAGTTGCCTCATGTTGACAGGTCACTCTGATTCCAGGTCAACACAGAGTCTATTTTTGGCTGCTTGGATTATAATTGCTTACAAAATAAAAAATAAAAAGCAATTATCTCATTGTCACATGAGAAAAAAGATCTAATAAATGAACCAACCTTAAAGTAATATTGAAAAACAAATTATTTCAGATGCAAGCCAGAGTAATAAATGTGGTTTTCAAAATCATTTTTAATTGCGAACAGTGTCAACATTTAATTGTCAACAGTGTCAACTCTTCTGTTGGATAAAAGACCCATTTTTGTCTACAGAAGCATTTAGCAAACCAAAAATGTCCAACTACTACCATAGAAGGCTAAACTCACAGCTGTGTTTACCAACTACCTACAGAGTCTTACCTGAAAATCCCTAATTACAAGGGCTGTATATGCAAGTCTGCAGTCCAGCAAACTCATATACACATATACGTTTACCTCGACTAGCACGACAGTCCTGCGGATTTCAGACTAACAAGCATACAAAACAGCTGAAGGACACAGGGGCTTGACCGAGTTTATCCTTAAGAGGATATATGAACTAATTTTGCAAACTAAATTCAAAGCTACCAAACAAAGCAAAATTTCTTAAATTGCTACACAAATATATTCAAACATCACAGAAATGACATGCCATTCAAATTCCCTATTTCGGTGGCTATTCAGTTTGCAGATATTACTTTGAACAGCTGAATCCGTACCACAAGGAAATTAAACACTAAACAGAGGATTATTTTAGCTTTTTCAGAAAATGTAGGACACATGCAAAATGGTCCGGATCCACCACAGCACTGCACATGTTTTTTTTTTGTCCATCATACTAAACGAAGTAGCTAAGCCTTGCAAATCTGTCAGCGCTGTATTGCGTTCTTCCAAGGGCAAGTCTCGCGGCTTCTTGACCTAGGTTAATAAGTCTTTATTCTCAATAACAACTGAGACCATGGAGCCTCCCTGAACTGAACCCAGGCCTGTGCTCCTGACATTTCAGATACCGTGATGAATTGCTCAAATAACATTCTTCTAAGCAGTTAGCTTTCTATGTGAATTTAATGTCCTCTCTGTAGTCTCCACACATTGCACTTTCCACAACTCTCTAATGGACAATTTGAGTTTTCACTGCATTTTTTGGTGTAAGATTTTTCTTCCTTTTTTGGCAGAAAGGTAGGGCAGGACAGTCCTTTTCTTCTGAAAACAGACCACCTAAATAAGTAACTGTGATCATTAATAGGCTCCGATTCTGGCAGGTGCGGAAAGGGAAATATAATTTGCATACTTAGCAGGGAGTTACTCAGGTTTTTAGCCAGGTGTGTGCCTATACGTGTCTCTGTCGTCATCCTCCCAACTTTGTCTTAATCCACCGCCTATTTCAACAAAGATTTAAAAGAGGGGTGGTGATCCCAAACATGACTAAGTTTCCACAGGTGCCAGGAGCCGGGAAAGAAGAGGGCAATTATAAATATCCCTAAAAGTATCTTATCACTGAGACCTAGCACCTCTTTAGACACTAGTTAGTGCAAACAGGAGAGAAACCTTAAGAAGTGCCCCAACAAGAGGAAAATCTTAGACGGAGCTTGAAACTTCTCAGGGACCTGAGTCAACCACAAAGCACAACTCTCTCCTTTAGTACTCGAGGAACAACTGTTTTTGTAATTCTGCTATTTATGGATAGGAAAAGGATCATTTCCAAAGCCCCAGATGAGTTCCTCCCTTTCTGCCTGCTTGCTCTTCTCTCTGTCTTTGGACATTTCGATCTCTTTAAAGCTAGCCCACAAAGTGGATACAGCAGATGAGGGTAAACGTGGACATCCCCTCAACGCACAGGAGGACAACACACAAAAAACATGCTCTAACTGATTGCTTCTTTTCACTCCATTAAAAAGTAGTACTGATGCAGCAGCACACATCTATCAAGTACCAAAACTCAAAACGACGCTCCAGAGCCCCCACTTGGCACATTCAAACTCTTCTCCTAAGCCGAGCTGCTCTGAGCAACCGCTGCAGAAACAGCTACTGCTGCCTCCTCCTCCAAAGGGCCTCCAGCCAGCAGCTGGCGGGAGAAGTGAGAGAGGATAAAGCAGCTTTTGCCTTTTTTCCCCAAGCGAGGGAGGATGAGGTCTTAAAAGCAGGTTAGCCTTCTCATCACAAAGCAATGTAAAGCTTTTACTTTACTCAAATTGAGAATAAAACTGATTTTCCGTCGTGCTTTTATCAGAAAAATTTAGGAGACAGAAAAGACACATTGTCTGTTGCCCGTTGGGCAGCCGGGGTGATGCAGGAGCCATGCAAGTCAGGGAAAAAAAACAAACCTCAGAAAAGCTTTGAAGATTTTAAAGTATTTCCCATTCCACACCAGAACTTTATGAAATAAAAAATAAGGAGGAGAAGAACAGCTGAGAGAAAGGGAGAAAGAGACTTCCCCCCGAATTAGCTGTGATAACACGACAGCCAGCCGAATGGCTGAGGGCACTCACCTGGGACATGACCGAGTCTGGGCCAAGTCATTGGGCTGCTCAGCGCAGATCAGGCACTCGAACCTTCGCCTCCGGTACCCTCTACTGACTACAGCACTGATTATTCGAGGACAGTGTTTCTTGACCAAGACTTCTGACAAAAATGACATGAACTTTCCTATAGAGAGTTTCTGTTTTGATAAACAAATGCTTCAGAAAATTCCTAACAAATCTATCCATGATTGCCTCTAACAACATATTCACATGATTCAGCTTGTGCTTTCCCTCCAATTTCAACAAACTGTACGTTTCTCCACACTTCCTCTCCACATTTGTTTGGAGATCTTTTCCTCCTTCACAGTCTTTCAGCCAAGCTACACGTTTAGTTTTCTTCCCTTAACCTTTCTAGTTTCTCAGGACGTGAATACGGAACATATTTACAGCATTGCTCTCCTTTCATGAAATGCAAAGATCTTGCCTGAAAAAAAGCGTACGCAAATTTTAAGAGTGACACATGCACACACAATATTCATGTGTGAGTGACACACATAGCCAAATGAAAAAATCATGTCATCTGTAATTCATACCAAAGACTTCAGGTATCAGAAACCTGCATTCAAAGCAGCTGGTGGTCTCCTATTACCATGCTGGCTGCAGCAAGCTCTTCACATCTCATTAACAACATAATGAAGGCTCAATCAGGGATGCAGTCTATCAAGACTGCCAAATATAGGAATATAGTGGCTAGATTAGAAAGATTAGCTTCTATCAAGGGTTTTTATTGCTTAGTTCTCAAAATTGGTAAAGAGCTAGTCCTGCCACACAAAATATTTTCCAGCGAGCAAACAGCATATAGAGGAGAAGATCAAATCCTCAAAGTGCTATGGCGGTATCACATGAAGAAGCTGGTAGCTGGCAGGTCACCCATGCTACTGTTCTCCACAGGTGGTGCTTAAACCACGGAAGCGACGGCACCATTAAAGTCAGAGCGAGAAGAGTGATTAGGATGGGGACATGCATGCTTACACTGATGACCAAGTGTACTTTGCATAAATAACATAATTAGGGCTCAGCTCAGCAGCTTTATTTCTCATGTATATGGTAATTATGATTTAATAGGGCTTCATAATGTTCCCCCTAATTACTGATTATATCTTTTTATACACTTTTATATATACATATGCATTCAAATATTTTCAAACGGGTGGCACTGATGCACTCGGACGAAATCTGAGAGACAGGAAGATAACAAAAGAAGAAACCAGCCCACAGCGGGAGTCAACATTATTTGATTTATTAAAAAGCAACGGTGAGCAACAGGGCAGCCGTGAGCCTCCCCGCCAGCCACGCAGGGTGAAAGTCAGAGGAAAAAACACCCTCTCAGCCATGGTGGCTGGTAGATCAGCCCACTCTGTCTCATACAACTTTGTCTTTAGCCACTTTTCACATAGTCCTCGGATAAGTTGAAAACTGCTGGTAGCAGGGATGACAACTATTCACTAACGCAAGCTGTCTGCCTGGGGTCTTTAACACCCACAGAAATCAATGGAAACATCTTCTGACCTCAGCCCACGTTAGATTATGCCAACAGCAGAAAGGGAGGCATAAATACAAGGAGTAATAAATGAGCAAACTATTAATTACAAACAACAGTAAGCACAAAACCTCATGAACTGTTTGCTAAATTAGTACTGAGAGCAGTTAGTCGGGCGCCTAACCAATGCAAGACGGTGCATGCAAAGTGATTTCACGCTGTAAAAGCTGCTTACTTTCATGAGGACGTGCAGTAGCATGTCACCACCCCCTTCACAAACATTATTTGAAACTATTGCCCAAAATGACTGCGTGTGAATTTTCATTCAAAACAAAAGCTGAACCAAGTCCGAAATACTACCTAGACTACCGAAGGTAAATTGTATAGAGGCAGTCTGTAAATTACACCCTGCATTTTACCTTTATCTCTGTTATTATTAGACTTTCCTCATTTTAACCCTGGTCAGGACTAGGTGTATAACTTGATTCACGTGGCAAGAAGAGATGACCCAGACTTGGTACAGCCTGGCAATGTGACATGGGAAGGGCAGGGAAACAATCTGCAGACATCAGAAGCACAGAAACACCAAGCAAGAGGATAAATTATTCAACGTGGTACAAAGGGACATAAAAATAAATTACAGAGAGAAATTTTATACAGAAGAATGTATTTCTTGCGAATAGAGTCCATGGTATTTGACTGTGGCAGTCTCCTAAAAGAAATGGTGCCCCGTTTTTAGGAACTTCAAAATCAGAGTGAACACATATCCCAGTGGAGAGGATGTTGGGATGCTGCACTGCCAGGAAAATGGACAGGCTGATCCACCAGATCTCCATCTCTGAAGTGGTGTTTCCACAATAACGCCCTTTTATGATGAAGAATAAGAAGGAAGCACTTTGCAAAGACTCAAACAGGTTTCAGCTTAAATGCCTCTCCAAATTAAAATACTTTGTAGGAAAAAGAGTCAAATGTAGTGTTTATCCCAAGTGTTTTAGTGCCTCAGTCTCATTAAGCCAGTACCTTGCATGCTCTCTTTGTAATGCAAATTTGCTAAAATACTATGCTTTCCCTAAAAAATTCACATAGACACTCTCACACTGCTCAAATACAACTTGTAAGTGGAGCAAAAATATGCTAAATAGTCCTTAATACTTAGGCTCTGCACCTAAGTCTTATCTGCATAAGCAGTTTATGAAAGCAGAAACCTTCTGCTGTTGCTGCAGCCACTGTAGCACAAAGGTGGAAGATTTCCCAAAGCAGCTGATGTAGGCAATTATAAACTGAATTACCACATGCAAAAGCCAAATAAAAAGACTTTGCAGAAGGTTCCTACAGCAGACTTTTTCTAAGAAAGAGAGATCATTACAGAGAGGAGAGAAGATGATACCCTGCATTTAAGGAGGCTAAAAATTGCACATACTGCACCTGCTAGCTGAGTTGCTATTTAACAACTGCCTGCCCAACCACTCAGTACATCCCCACGAAGTTTTCGGTGAACGCTCACCATGCAGCAACACGCATGCTGTTTCCAACTGCTGCATTGGCTAGACTTAATGCCCCCATCCAACAGTAACACACGGAGCCCAACAAGAGAAATAAGGTCATCCTGACGAAGGGCTCCAGCCCAACCAACCCCAGATGCTCTGCACAGTGCAAGATGACTTGGGGTTGTGGGGGGGACCAAGGGGATGGAAAGGTTCCCGTTTCATGATTTACACAAATGTGGCAAACGGCCAAAATTTCACCTTGAGGGTGCGATGTTATGATCCCTCCCTTTTCCAGTGGACTTAGGCGCTGGAACACTAACGAACTTATGGCCAACTAAGATTCACAGTATAAATTACACTCAGATTCACACTCAAATTCATAGAACAAGTCCAGACTGATTTTGAACTAAATCCAAATATACAGAATAAATGCATGAATCTTATAATCTTTTCCTCCTCCCCAGTAGCATCCCCTCCACAGGTACCAACTACTCATTTCCAGAGTTGATCTGTAATTGAGCCATCTCAAATTAAACTCTGAGCAACTGCTCTCAACCTATATTTAGCTTTGAAGACTGCTGCTTCTTTTTCAGACGTGAAGTAGGGCCTGGAAATTGTCTAATTTTTCCAACTATACTAGCTGGCCTGACAGAAAATACTACCTCTTTGATTTACTGGAACTATGGGGCAGAATTCAAGACACCCTTGCCTGCGGTGACAGAAACATCTACACTTGTTTTGCATCGGGATTCACAGCTATGATGCAAAAATGAGCTACAGGACGCATCTTTACAATAAGTTTACTTTATTCCGCATAAGAACTAGCCATCAAAAATCACACTGCACAAGGGCAAAGGATTAGTCCGTGTGTATATAACACATGTACTAGGTAGTTAGGATGCAGCAATTCACCTGGGAATACCTGCTCACAACTCAACTCGACTTTGCAGTAAAGGCGGATGTGAATGCTGAGCATATCCTTCTGCCTCCCTTTCCTTTCACTAATTATATTTGTTTATGAACATTCTGAATATTTTATTCAAAGTTTCAGACAATTAATTTATCCATTTAATGTGCAGAACACGGAGATCATCAACATAGGCTATGTCAACATTGCTTCACACTGCTGCGCAGGGACGCGCTCTGGCCACGTGCCATCTGCCACCCAGGTGTACCTCCCAGCCTGCTCGTCGCCCAATCATCCAAAACACGTTGAGGCTGCGCTACTGTTCATGAACCCAGATGACTTCCCAGAGGAAACCAGAGCCTCGGGGAGATGAAGCACACTCGCATCTTGTTGCAGCCGCATCAAGCCATCATACTGCAGCAAGGGCTCGGGACAGGGAATTGCACCGCAGTGCATCTACCCTGCAGTACAGACATAGCCAAAGTGAATTTGATTTAACAAGAAACTTTTACATGTTTAAAATTATCAGAGTCACTGAAAAAAAATTTTGGGCAGCACCTACAATCAACATAAAACCAAACCAATAATTCAGGAACCATCTTCACACCATACGAAGAAAATACGTACCTGCTCACATGCCTGCAATGATTTTCCAGATGCATTCAAAGAGAACATTTACACCGAGACCGATTAGGTTTTGAACATTCAGTTAATTTGGAAAGTCCTCCACTTTTGAAAAAAAATCCAGCAAAACGTAGACAAGCCACAGCATGAGCAGCCGTGTGCTCTCCTGTCCACCTGCCTCAAGCCCAACTCAGAGGAACATAGCTGGCTACACTAGCTTAGATTCATCTCACTTAATCCTCAGCCCGTCCATTAAAATGGTCAATAACTATGCCAGCTGAGAAATGTCCATCACTGGGATCTCATTTTTACAGGTCATTGGCTAGCCAGACAACAACAGCTTCTAGCCATTACTGACCTCTCTTAGACATGAACCACTGATTTCCTGGAGAAAGACAAGCCGTGAGCCATCCATTTTCTTAATCATAATTAAAAAATAAAAACAAAACCGGTCAACTGTTTCTATATGATTTAGTTTGTACAAAATATAACCATGCAATCATCCAGCTCCATTTCTGAGATGCAAATACTAACATAATAAGAACCTGAATGCATTCTGTTCATCTGCTGAGGCAATGATTACACTATTAAAAGTAGGTGCTGTTAAACACAAATTAGCATCAGAACAGTTTGGAGATCGAGATGTTCTGGTGCATCGACCCTCAAGTCAACTGACAAAACCAATTCAGAAAGGTGTATTTTATGATGGAAAAATTAACTATGATAAAGAAAAGAATAAAATGCCCTTTAAATATGTTTAGTTCTCAGTTTCATTAAGATGCAGAAGAAATTTAAAAAAAAATGCCATCGCCATAAAGTTCAAGCACACGTAAGAAAAAGCAAACCAACCTGCCTGAATAACTGGCTGCCTGCAGTACTGTCTGCCTTATGGCTCTGGCAAAATTGCATTCTTCAGTTGATCAGTCCTGCTCTTACTGCTCTACACAGCGCTATGTGTTACAGATAGATTTGGGGGTTTAAGAAAAATGGAATATAGCAAACCAAAATAGACACCAAAATCTGTATCAAGGGGAAAAAAAACACAACCAGTTATTTTCTCCTTCAAACATTTTAAATATTTGCCATTTGCAAATGACAGAAGATTCTCAGTCAGAGAGACAGACTGCACCATGTCTGACTCCAATAAAGGGTCTCCTGAGAAAGCTTGCCTTGATCTAAAATTCTCATACTCCAATTTCATAATTGAGTCTGCATGGCTCGAAATATGCCCATCAGTTATCATATGACTGCAAACCTACTTGCCAAAGAGATATACGTTCTCAGGCTTCAGAAAAATGCTAGGCTCTCCAGGTTTTCCTGAGGAGCACATGTCCATGACCAATGTCAATGACTCAGACTGCTGGTCTCACCCAGTCTCATGACTCCAGTATCTCTGTGTTACAGTGCTTCCCAGAATTGCTGTCACAGTAACCATCAAGATACACGGAAATTACACAGCAAAACCACAACTGGCCGCACATGTCCAACGTTTCCCCTCTCAGATATTTAGTGAATCGATTTCTTACTCACCAGGCTCTCGGTCCTTAGTGGATATGCACTCTTTTATGGACTCTGTTATGCCAAGACTAGCTGCAGTGGGGAGCGGGCCGAGCAAGGACTCCAGCGCGGGTGGTCTGACAGGAGCTTCATTCCCATTTTTGCATGCTCCGTCTTCATTTGTTTTTAATCTATCCTTCTCAAGAAGTTCATTATAAAAGTCCTTGTTTAAGTGATTAGCTGCTGCTTCCAGTTCCTCATCTTCTGCCTCCTCCTCTCCAAATATGCTGGAGGCATTATCTTCTATAGAATCTGTATAGGGGAACAAAAAAACAACAAATCATTGCACACCATCTGTTACAGAAACTAAATAAATAGGCACTCACTTAAAGAATAAAAGTCTTGAGAGAAAATCTAGAAGAAATACACAATATTTACAATGTACGAATATATGGAGTTTCCAGATGCTCTTTAAATTCATTACCTTGGCTATTAAAACATATTTTTGTGAATACAGTCATTTAAAGTAGAGGTACTGTGTTATCAAAAATATGGCAGGTTTTGCAGTAAGAGCCAACTGCTTACCAAGATAATTATAAATAAAAAAACAGCCAATTCAACCTGCAAAAAACCCCTTCCACATCAACTCATTAGCTAAGGGATCTAGGGACAGAAGGGCCCAGGTGCTGGTCCACTACACTTTTGATGCTGAAAAGGGGCAATCTCAGGTACTACTGCCAAACATACTGTACCGGGAAGGAAAAACAACTGAAGTCATTAATGAACTGTAATTTTAACGAACAAGGCAGGTTAGTTTGAAGGCTGATATTTGTAATAACCAACTGATAATATGTATCCAAAAGCAGAGTGAGTCCCAACATGATAAATACAGATCTTTTACAATACAAGCATATACACGACCACATTTGTTACAATAAAGTCCATACACAGAAGACTGGATCTGAAGCCATTATTATTTAATAGTCACAACACGTTATAGACTTACCATCTTTAGTGAAATTTGCAAATACTCCTTTTGCTTTTGGTCTACTATTTTCTAATTCAATCTCTATTTCATCTTGATAGCTCGATATTTCTCCTGTAACGACGAAATAAAAATAAAACTCAGCGATCACAGATGCAATCCTGCATAAATGAGCGATATGTTACACTGAGCATGACTTATACCTTCAAAATCTTCCAGCTTTTTTGATAACGCCTTCTCAAGCTGAAATGAAAATCAACAAAACAAATTAAACGTGAAACTACTAAAAAAATACCTTTGTACTATTTGTGAGCTATATATTCAAACACACAACCGCACGGTATTTTAAAAGCAATAAGCAGGCTTCGAATCCCAATTCAGCCTACTTCGTAGCATCAAACAGGTAAGACAGACAAGTTTCAAAATACTGACTGATTTCAAGTGTTATCTCAGCAATCTCTGCCTCTCACCTGATACTTCAACAGGAACTTTCATTCTGGCAAACTGCAAATAAAGACCCCGTTCTTCAGACCCTACGATTGTGCCTGTAGATGTGAGCAAGCGCAAGGAAAGCGCTGAACACAGCGCACATGCAAGTGCAGACTGACGTCCTGACCGACAGCACCTGACAGACCCTTGAGGACACCATAAACACAGTAACAGACCTTCAAATGACAGCATCATATTTAGAATATTAAAAACAAAACATGGAAGTATGACAAATGCAAGACATGGCTATGATAGTTACAGAATCTTCTCCTCCGGAGCCAGCTTTAGTTCATGCTTTGCAAATAAATTAAGCCACACACTAAAACTAGTCTCTGTGGTAGCATGTGTTATATACCACAGAATAAAATGAGCAGCCTGACTAAAGTAATTAGGGTATGTGTTTTCATATGTGCAAAAAAAAAAAAAAAAAAAAAGTTATAGGCAATAGCAGTTCTCCCAACTGTGGTATCTTCTTTACAGAAGTGCAAGGTCTCTTAATTAAAAGGCATACACCTTTCCAATTCTGGTCTTTGCTGAGTAGGAGGGAAAGGTGCATACAGCATATAAAAGAAAGCACAGATATTAGGAGAGCTACCAAGATCTACATGCCACAAGCTCAGCTTCATTTGTCACACGAGAGACCCCAGCTTTTTAAAGACCAAAAGATCTGAAGCTTAGCTAAAAGCTCCAAGCACAAGAGAAAGACACAGGCAGCAGGCAAGCGAGCATGAAGGAGAGAAGAGCACTGAGTGTAACTGCACCACCTTGCAAATGGGGGCAGCGTCTGGGCAGAGTTGCTGAGCCCTCATCTACAACACTGCAATAAGCACCAAATGCTGCTATCCTGCAAGAGCCAGAAGCTCGGCTGGTGCCCCTCTACTCAGCCACCAAACATCCTGGATCTGCACTAATAGGAGCAGCAACTCTGTACTCCCCGCAGTGCCGGACTGAAACTGCAGCCATGCTTTGATCCCTGGCCAGGGCATATTTAAAGCTACATTTAGCACATACCTGAAAGAGCATGCCTCTTTAGATGAGCGAGCAAGAATGATACGGAATGAAAACGTCTCAACTTTTACTTACTGGGAAGCCCAGCTAATAAAGCAAGCAAAAATTATCCTTAAGTTTATGGGCATCATAGAAGATAACACTCTTCCTTCTCCTAAGAACCTCCTAATAGATGTAACTAAACCTTATCAGAAGCCGGTTAGTCAGGATTTAGCATTAACTGGTTCCAAAAGGAAAATACAGAAGGGAGGAGAGAGGAGAGAAATATACAGAGGATCCAGCTCAGAACCCACCTGCTGTATCTTCAGTTTTTTTTGACCAGCTGTAAAGGAAGGAGGATCACATTCTTCTTCCAAGTCAATCTTCATAAATTCATCTATGGTTAGCTGACTTGTTGGTGTATCTTCAAATTCTGTCAACCTACCAGAGGGTAGAGTGTATTACCGTAACATCTTTAAGACCTTCTTTAAATGTAACAGAACTTGTCAAACTGCTAGATTACAGAATAAACATGTCATCCTCAGAAACTTTGGCTCAAATACAGCATAGATTAAAACTGAAGTGATACTAATGGTTTCATCTGCTCCTAAGTAAGCATCTTTTCATATCACAAATTAGCCTTTGATTTATTAGATTATGTAAAAAACACTTTTTTGATGAATAAACGCTGAACAGAAATGGGGAAGCCACTAAGGTCAATTATGTGTCGACTGACAAAACTGCGATGAGAGATACAGTTCATTCCTCCTGCCCCGCTGCTTTTGTGATCAACACCAAAAAATACACCAGATTCCCAAACTAAAATGTCTGCCACTAGAGCCTAAGAGTATGCTCAAAAATATCCTTACTATATTAGCACGATTAATTCACACAAAGCGGATGTTAAAGTAGCATATTTTCAACCGGCTGTAAGAAGGACCATAGGACACAAACAGGCAGCAGCGAAATAGGGGGCTCATCTGCACACCGCACAGACAGATTAGATAAATGCATATAATCATACAATAATATAATTTGTCCTTGTTCAGTGTTCACATTTTTAAAGTTGCTACCTATGTGAGAGAGATGACTAGTCCCACAGGGAACTGCCATGAAACCAGCTGAATCTTTCAAAGGGCTGAAACTCAAATGAGACCGCTCTGTCATAATTTCATCCACAAATTTCAGCATTTTGTACAGGTGGTTGAGAACGATCATATCCATTTTACAGCTGGAGAAAACAAGACAAAAGGTTAAGTACAAAGCCAGGTCGGGGAATGTCTGGCAGAATGCTTCTCCGACAGAAAGTGCCCTTTTAATAATATCAACATTTTCCATGGGAAAACTGCAATGATGGGCCTGCAGCTGCTTCGCTGCAATATTCCCATCTTCCAGAGGAAGCCAAGCTGACAAGAGCTCCCATCTGTAAAGCCAGGAAACTAAGAGACTGTGATTCAGTACTCCCAATGCAGAATTTCTCTCCCCCCAAAACAGTCACAGTTTGCTCTTTTGCCTCTGATTGCAAAAAAAATCCTTCCAAAGTAGGAATTTTCTCTAGGATGGAAATTCAGTTCCCAACAAACTCCAAGGCCAAGAGCACCTGATCTCACTCTCTCCCTAAATCACTATCAGTACCTGTATTATTTATCTACCTCCTCAAATGAGAGGGGGTCCTCACCTTATAAACAGAAATCAACCTAAATAGAAAAGAGAGACAAAGTGGGGAAAGAAAGCATCTTCTCCATTTTATAAGCTTGGGAACAAGACAAGACAAAAGGACATCGGCGTGACGTAACATCCGCACGCTTCGCTTACAGGCACCTTGCTCCCAGAGCAAAGCCCACAAGCCAAGGGCACGTCTCCTGTTACGAAATGCACGGGGGGAGTCTGACAAAAAAACAGGAGCAAGCGGCATCCTGAGCACGTGCACAGCTGTGCCAGCTGACACTAGCACTGCCGAGGAGAAGGGAGTATCCGAAATCTAGTCTCTCTTCTGGAGTCTTCTGCAGTCTGCGTCTCCACAAAGCACCAAATTCAACAGGTACTTGAGAGCGACTGACAGCCCAGAACTTCCTCCTTGACGTGATTGCCAAAATGTTCCCGTAGAGTATTGCCGACCAGCTCCCTCCTCTTCTCTTTCAAATCAAAGTCAGCAGGAGAGGAGGATGCTGTTGGCAGTGGGAGCATCCAGCTTTTAATTAACAGACTAGAAATCCTTCTCAGCATAATGGGCTTCCAGCGTGCATTACCCATCTTCCAGGAGAGAGCCTCATCCACCAGGCTGGAGGCAGAACTTGGCTAGGGCACCGTTACTATTATTTTAATTCAAGATTCATTCAATGCCAAATCCATACATCATTTTAGAAGCACGGAGCTTTCCAGCCATTACCATTTAACTACACAGTCATCTGTCTCTTCATGTGATCCCCCTTCAACTGTATGAACCACATATTTGCAGGTTGTCCTACTTCAACAAGATGGTTGAGACCACCCCACCTCACCCAGCTGGAACATTATCTTCGCTTCCGCTGTCAGAAGCCAACGCACGCTTTGGCACAGACCCCTTGCGTCTTTATGCACGCATGCTCCGAGTCTGAGATGGACGCCCTGACACCCAGCCCAGCCAAAATGGCAACACTTGTAGGCGTGCAGAGCAACTGAGAAGATGTCAGTGGCAAAAATAGTCATTTATGAAGGAAGGTAGGGGACGAGATCACCATGCCTGGATTTCAGCCCCCTCAACCCACGCACATCTCCTGTCAGCCACCAGAGGCTCAGTCCGTGCTCCCTGCCCGATCCATCTTGTCGCATGACTTGTATCACCCACCCTGCACCCACCAGGCGTCACCCAACCTGCACCACCACACATCACCCACCCTGGCCTACCAGATGTCACCCCAAGGGCGAGCCACCTTGCAGGCAGATTGCATGAGCCTCAACTCAGGCTCCAGCTTCAGCCCTGAGCTAAAACGGCAGCACAGGTATATTCTAGCGCCTGCAGCCTATCTGCACTAGGACAGCACAGATCTGCCTGGTCTTTGCTGGCTGCGCCGGAGGGCGAGCGCAAACCCACAGCTTGACATGGTTTGAGCCACCCGACCCAGCCGCCAGGGTCCCTCCCAGGCCCAGGTGCTCCCCCGCCGCGGTCCTGATCCAAGCCCAACTGCGGCCAAGGGCGGGCAGTCTGGCCGTGAGCACTGCCCGCACAACGGTACAGGGGTACAGACGCAGGACCCCCAGTGCCTAGCCGCAAGTTACGGAGAGGCGCACCATCTCTTAATTTCTGGCCGGCTTTCACCGCAGTGCTAGCTGTCCTCCTGAAACCAAGAGCCACACCTGACTCTCAGCTGCACAGCTTGAAAATCATTCAGCTAAATTCACTCATTAGACATCTCGGTTAGCAACAGCGCCCTAAGCCACGATGAGGATGAGAGCTTGTTAAACACAGACCGGACACAGCCACACGCAGTCCCTGCTCTGCAGAGGTGACCGCCAAAGGTCCCCAGGTCCTACAGCCGGTCTCACAGAAGCAAACGTGTACAGACATCGGGGGACCGAGCCCCAGATCTGGTGTTAAGCACAGTGCCTCCCTACGTGCTGCAGGAGCGAGATCCGCTCGCACAACATTTTCTCCTTTCAATCGATATAAATAAATACCTGCGCTTGCCAACCACCTGTCTGCCTCAACGTTTTACATTGGCTCATATCCTGTCTACATATTTCTCAACATTTCTTTAATTTTACCCCGTGTTTGGACACATGCCACCAAGGCAACACACCGATGCACGCCGCGGTCTACGCTGCATAAAACAAGGTAACGTTAGTTTGGCAGCTAACAAAAACTGACGCAACCTTAATTATAAGCATGATAATTTCAGGGGCAAGGGAGCGCCCTCACGAAGGAAAAATAGCTACGGGCTATTCTTTAAGTTCCACATACAAACGATATCCAAGTTCATTTTGTACTTTTGTTAATCTAAACATATCTAATAAAAGTAGCCATTTTAAGTCATGCATAGAAGGAGGAAAATAAACAGATATACAAATTAAGATATTATTTCTTTGGCACTAATTCAGAAGGGCTCTAAAAACTGAAAATTGGCAGACAAGTATTTTCTATTTATAGCTGAAGCAGGGGCAATCACTGCAGCTCAGGCTAAGATTCAACTTCCAGTATAAACGCGCCTCTTACAGTTTCTCACAGGCTCTTTCAAGCAAACTCCTTTGGGAGAAAAGTTTTTCCAGAGCTTGGTGTCATCTGCCTCTAACCCCAACCCTTTTTTTCAGAGAAAAATTTCCACGGCTTTTGTTCAATCAGTCTGTAATAGATAAAGCACTTTTGTGCCCAGAACAGCAAACCGACTCCATTCACACTTAATTTAGCTCCCAATAAGGGAAAATGGGTCAGTCATTTTGAAGTTAGGAGCAATGTTTTTTTCATTTTGTTTCGATTCAGGGATCCTGTCCAGTGGAGACTTCTGTACCCAGCCTACAGCTAAGAAGAAAAAGATTCCCACGTGGGGCTGGCTGCTCGGCTTTCAGGCTTTCTCGCAGCTCTGGTGTGGCGGGGCGCAACGAAGCCCTGAACTGTGCAAGGGCCTCCAGAGTCCAGCCCGAATGCTTCGGGAGGCCCAGAAGACCTCCAGGCAGGGACAGAGCAGAAAAAGCCACACTGGCCACCCCTCCCTGTTCAAAGGGGAGGAAGAGCAAGCGAAACCGCCAGCCAAGCCTGGTCAGCCACACATCATGTCACTACCCGCCTCTAAATACAGAAGCGACATCCAGTTCTAGGAAGCAGACAGCTTAAAAACAGGTATCTTGCGCTCGACCTCTATTATCTACGTAATCTTAACTGTCATATTAATTACAAGCATTTTTCTTAAATAGATCAGCCGCTTTGACAACTCCAGCATTTGCAGGCTCTGGAAAAGTAATGAACTGATTTGTATCTTACCGAAGTGTCACAATATTTCACTGTATCCCCATTGTCTTAACAGGATGTTCATCGCTGTTGTCTACGGTTCTCACCAGTGCACTCACGAATACGAGACGCGTTCAGATTTCACCCTGATGTGGTAAACTTTAAGCAGCCGTTATTTATCATACTATAACTGTAACCATCTATTGCATCAGCCTTCTCTCCCCTTGTTTTTTTTCCCATGCCTGACGTTGCTTATGCGTGAACTATTTATGGACGTATGCAAAAGCATACCCTAACAGTGACACTTCATACAGAATATATGTCAGAACTAGTTACTTAATATTCCCTACATGATATAAAAAATATTTTAGGTATTCACTGCTACAAAAATAAACAGAAGTGTAATCTCCTTATAGATAATCATTGTATGTATCTAGAACTTGATTTATACTTATACAAAAAAGGGACTTTTAAACACTGCATCGGCAAGTATCTCAATATTAAAGGTAAGCACAACATCAGAAGTGATCTATTTACTACAGTTGTATGATTTACAATTCATCACCTCAGCTTCACCTGTGCTAAATTACACTGTTCCTAGCCCAAAGCAACTGCAAAGAGAAATATTTTCACTGAAACAACTTTCATGGTGTGTTACACTGACACATTTCACCTCTCTTCTGCAATGGGCTAAGAGCACGCACGCACAGCCATTTACCAGAAATTAATTGGTGACTGATAACTTATTGTGCTCACTTGCTGGCAACTCTCTGCGGTTTCTGTGAGTATTAAAGAACAGACACCTTAAAAGATTTATTCCTGTACCAATGAAAAGTGCCTTTAAGAATTAGTTGTTTTTACTTGCTTACTTCAAAACAGAGACTTAAAATTATCATGAACTTGTTACCTTAAAGTTCTGCAAGCACTTTCGCAGACGGTTAACTCCGGTTAACATTTATGCAGCTGGTTAGCCCACTAATAACCTCACTGACAGATCTTCCTCGGCATCCCTGAAATCTGACAGTCGAAAGCTTTTTCTGAATTTTTTGTTCCAGTTCTTCCCCCCCTCAATCAAGTGTTTGCACCATACTAACGAAACAAAATGTTTTAGCATTCCTTAAAATTTGGTTTCCTTAGCACGGCTGCTCCACTGTGGCATGTCAAAACACTATGATCTCCTGGAAAAGAAAAATAGCCTGCTGCTTAATTTCTTAACAGAACCACTCAGATGAGGAAAGTCAAAAAAAAACAGAAACCTGTTTGCATGACCTAAGCCTGAGTTAGTGCTAATAAATTAATTACTGTATCAAAAGTAACAGACAAAGTAATTTTGAAATGACAGTTTTAAAGAAGTACGAAGTACCGAAATATATGAGGAAAGTAATTATATCTTAGCTTACTAGCTGTATAGAAGCAGGATTTAGACAGTAACATTGCCCGTGAATTGGATTCTTCAAAAATAAAGCCTTTTTTCATTAAAACAGACAATCCAACTTGCAGAGATACGTACCTGCAACTCGCACGGATCAAGTTGACTTTTAACCCACTATACCAGAAAGATTTGTAGAAATCATTTAGAAGCCACTTTAAATTATTTAACGGGAGACATCAAACATTTCTCAATTTCATTTCTCTGTTTACCAGAGCAGCGGTCAGTGCAGAAGCTCCGTGGCTGCTAACCTGCGATCAGAGTGCAAACCACCAGCAGCTCCTTTGCACGGTTTAACCTGCCCACTTTTCTCTCAATACAGCGCTTTAACCAAACGCGCTTGTTCGACGCTGCCTTCCTGCACGTCCTCCACCTTCGTCCACGCTCAAACAGCTTAAGCAAATGCCTCTCACTTAATTCATGAGATACCTTTCACGGGGTTTGGGCACGGATTTCACTGGCATCGCAGCAGAACATACGCTTCTGCACGCCTCCCCTTTCAGTGGCCTGACCTCGATACGGCTTCGGTACTCCCGGACTCCCGACCCCGCAGCCACCCCGCAGCCACGCGCCTCCCCGCCATCGTCCCTTCGGCCCCGAGGCTGCACTCACACGTCAAACCGCTCCTCTCCTCGCCTGCGGTTGCCGAAGTCTACCCAGGCGGAGACTGTGCTAGCATTTTTGGGCACAAAGTTTACGTGAGCTACATATTGCTGCAATGAAAATAAGACAAGCTGCAGGCAATACATTTCTCTCTATGCCGGAATCTTTAATTTTTTTTTTCCAGAAAATTACCGGTGCAGTCACTGAAAGAGCTACGGTGGGGTCCACGGGATATCAGCAAAGGACCCTTCCTAGGAAAATCCCTGTAGTATCTTCACCCAGCTGGGTGACTGGAGTTACTGCGTAAGGAAGTCTTGCCCTCCTTCACCAAAAATACTCTTTTGCTGTGAGGAGGAACACTCACCTCAAAAATAAACGTTACGTGCTTTAAACCAATTCTGGCCCTTCCTTTCAATTCCTTCTAAATGAAGCTTTACCCCTACTGAAAGTTATTCCTTCTGAAGTTCATCATACATAGGTTTTCTAACAGAGAGCACTTTACGGAACTTAGAAGAAATATGTTTATGTAAAAAGCAGTTCAATTTAAAGATAAAGAGAGCAAGTCAGAGAAGTAAAATGCAAGCATTAACAAAGATAAGCTGATTTTTCCATTTATAGAAATTTCTATTGAAGAAGTGCCTAAGATCTTCAAACAGGTATAAGGGCCACACATTATTAGATAACGCACAACGGACAAATATCACAAAAATAATTTCCACTGCGGATAAGGTATTGTTAAGGATGCAGAAAAAGCATGCAAGAGGTGACAGATGAAGGAGCAGAATATACCAAGGTGGAAAAGGCAGTAGCAAAGACAGGTGCGTTAAACAGGCACAAGCGTGGGGATTAAACTAAATAAAAGGGTTAGGTTTATTGAAAGTTAATTTCTGCTATCTCCACAGATGATTACATAGAAAATAACAATTTGACTAATTAGTTAATATTTGTACAGTGCTTTGAATATATAAAGTGATATATAAGTTAATATCCTTTCAATTAGACTGGAAATGAGATAGATAGAATTATCAGTGCATTTATTAATATTTAACACGTTCTCTCTCAACAACAGCAACAAGCTTTACATTTTAATCGTGCGCTTCAAAACATAAAGCTAAAAGGCCCTGTGAAACAATGACGTTTTCCTACCACTTCCCCACCAAAAAAGCACGCATACAAAAACGAAACACCCACGGCTTTTTAGCCAAACAGGTAGTTAAATTAAGAACTCCTGATTCAAGGATGGGGCACAGGGTCCGCGTGCCGCTTCCAGGCTGTGTCGCGGTCTCCTTCCAAAGCAGAGGCCCTTTATGCCCAGGCCGTTCATTTTGTAAGCTGAAGGTTTTAAGTTACACCAGGTTTTTGCAGACGCCGTCCTAAGAGCTGCCCTCCACTTTCACCCAACCACACCAAGCCCTTCCCCAACACACAAAGCTACAGCAGCTCTTCACAAATCCCAGTAACAGCAGCAATGACTTAAAGGAAATAAACCTGCAATCAAATTGAGAAGCACAGGGATTTTTAAGAATGTGAAAGAAGTGCTTATTAATTTAGACAACTTCTACTCAATCGCACACTGAGAGGATTGCTTGAAAGAAGAGGAAAAAACCTTGGGTGCAAAACTGTTATTCAAAGGGATTTTTTTTTTTATTTGCCTTGGTTAAATACTATATAAAGTGCTCTTATTTGAAAAACATCAATCAAATTTATAGATTCGTGATAAATACAGTTGTAATTATAGCTGCCTGAAAATAATTCAGCTGTCACGTTTACCCTGTCAAAGTAAATAACGCTGTCATTTTAGTTGATGTGTGTGACTTGAGTAAACATTTCAAAGCATGAATTTTGAAGTAAGATTTCTTCGCTTGAAACAATTGCTCAAATTAATTTGCCTTCCAACTCTAATTTATTATGCTTATTTTTTTTTTCAGTAAGAACAAATTCTTTCACTACTTAACCAGAGCTTCTTGAAGTAGATTATGGATGCATAAATCATTAACTATATAAAATGCACATTAAAAAACATGACCTGTTGATCAGAGAAAAAAAGTGGTGTTTGTACTGATACTCCCTTGCTGTTATAGTACCCTGCAACACTTCAAACGTTAATTTAAATCTATCCCTATACTGCCCATGCAAGGTAGGGAAATATTATTACTCCTGTTCCACAAAGGAGGATCTGGAGCCCAAACATTTTTCACAATTTAGAAGAGAACATTATTAACAAGTATTAGATTCAGCTGGATGTGCTCAGGCTGATGTCAGTGAGATGGCAAAAAGAGAAACAACATGGAAGCTCTCTAAAGACAAATCTTGGTGGAACAAAGTTCAGAATATATGGGTGGTAAAAAAATTCATACTGGGGGTAAGAGAAGGCATGGTATTTCAGTTAGGTCATTTTTCACTGAGCCTGGCAGGAAAGAGAGAGTTATAACTTTTCAAATCTAAAGTAAATTGCGTGATTTTTATTACGGCTTCCTTCATAAAAAGGTGGAAAATATTAGTAGATCTTTAAAAAAAAGCACACCGAAGGTACATGGGAAATTCCCCTTTTCACGTTCACGTTCTGATGATAATGTGACTTCTGACCCCTTCAGGGAAGTTATCATTAGACTCGTTATGCTGTCGTCTATCTACTAGCAGAGCAACACTATTGGAAAAGACCATTTTATCACAATAATTTTTAGATGTTCTGTTCAATCACAGCTGTAGAACAGGCCTTCTCAAGACTAGTATTCCAGATTAGTGAAAAAAATCCCATCATGTACCCTCAGCTCTGAGAATCAATTTTTTTCTGAATACCCAACAAGGCTGTTGACATTTCTGACATAAAGGTTTTTTGCCTTAAACGCTTCACCTGTTAAACGGACACAATGCTTCCTATTCTGCTAAGCCTTTGAGGCCTTACATAACAGGTAGATGTTGTTACTTAAAATGGCCAGCTAAACACATTGTACTATTTTATTTTTGGCACTTCTGAAAAGGACAGGAATCTATTTTTCTCTGATACACGTTCGTTTTGGACTACTCTGCTTTTCGGTACTGTAAACGAAAGATAAAAGCAATAAAACTCCACTGACCTTTTCCTTAACGTAGACTCACAAACCTTGACCACTCTGATGACCTCTTTAACGGTGCGTCGGAAATCGTGCATTCTCGCCGCCACCAGCAGAGCTAGAGAAGAAGCAGGGAAAGTCAATGTTAAAAAGAGGAAAACTTCCTGAAGAAAGGCAGAAAACCCTGAGATAACTGTACCCCATCTCTGTCCCTACCTTCCGTTAAAGAACAGCAAATGCTCTGTGTTCAGCTGCCTACCTGAACACAGGTGATTTAACTTGCCTATACACACTTTGCTTCCACCCGGTAAAATTAAGGTGATCGCAAACTGTACCCTGGAAAACCCTGCGCTTTAGCTCACCTTGGAAACGCTGGTGAGCACAACGCTGTATTGTACTCAAATACAGCACAAGAATATATGACGCTACACACATTTTCAAAGCTACCACCTTTTTAGCAGAATTTGCTAGACTTGAATAAAAATCTCCACTTAACGCTGGCGAGGCTGGAAGTGAAACACTGAATCTGCTTAAGCTGTTACCCTCACTTCTGTCACTGCTATCGCTGCTCTGCCAGCGCCCAGGCACGCTCGTGCGATACCGCTACACACCGCAATACCTATTTTAATAGTGTGTTTACATTGGCATTTTGATTCAGAGCAATAACAGAGTTTTGAAGCAAACCCTTCACCAGCCCCGTCCACCATCCATCACGCACGGCTCGGTGCAGGTGTCTCGTTTTACGGTGCATAGTTTTAAGCGTGCCAAAGCGATTCCCTTCCGAGGAAGCCAAGCCCGAGCCCCTCTCCAGGTGCGCAGCTCCAGCGCTCCAGCTCCTCACGGCAGCAGCAGGGTCGCAGCCAGCGGCTGCTCCTTCCGACAGCTCCCACCATCGCGGGCTGCGGACGTTCAGGCCGGGGGACCAAACTAAACCCATTCCAGAGTCAACCCCGTGAACTGTGTACGTGGGGTGGAGGGATGTAGGGGACTCGGCAGCAGCTGCTTCAGCCTATTGAATCAGATTCTTCTGAATCAAATTATTTGCTCGTGTGGATATAGCCTAAATAGTGAATCGAAGATATGGCTGGTTCGCCACAGAGGCCGTACTCGAATTTGGAGCGATGTGCAATGAGCAAGCGTTAGTAACCGGAGGAGGCCAGAAGGCTGCACAGCCCTGGGCAAGTTGCCTAAGGTTTATACACCATTTTTCATTCAAGTATGCACATATAAGATCCTTGAAATAAAATGAAGCACATACGTGCACTATGTGACTACATACGCTTTCTGTTACACTGACCTCACAGCTTGGTACGGACTACCTTTTAATCTAGCCCTCCCAAACTAGTGGATTTTTTATAAGCTTCATGGCTTAACCTTGGAAAGAGATGAAGGAGAGGGCATTAACCTCAAAAATTTGTTTAGAGAGGGCATTTCTCGCACAAAGATGCAGTGTAAGACACACATCGAAGTGTTTGCAATCATGGGATAGTTTCAGCTGAGATAACCTAAGGAGAAAAGAGTAGGAGGGCTCAGGAGATATGTTTATTAAACCAATTGATAGAGTCAGAAAAAGCAGAGAAGTTTTCAAGCAGGCAGACTCATACAGACAAGGCAAAAGAGGAAAGAGGAAGCAGAACGCTTGCATCATGCACAAGTTAGAGGGAACTGGTAACTCCGCACGAGAAACCATATGGATGGGGGAACAGGAGCAGCAACCTTGTCAGCGAAAATGTAACATAGCAAAAGATACCAGAAGACCTCCAGGCCAGATGAAGGGGCAAAGGAGGACAAGGGGATGAGAAAGAGCGTCTTAGCAGCAAGCGCCTGCAGAGACGGCAGGCAAGAGGAGCGCCGGGGAGGACATTAGCAGATCCAAAATGCCAGATACAGAGGATCTGAACAAGACCTGCAGCAGTTTGAGCTTCAGAAGCTCTTCAGATGAAGAGCTGGATGATCTGTAGGGGCCCCACGAAACCCAGAGAATAAGGCACCACCTAGCAAATGAAAAAGTTTGCATCTGTACCCAACCCCAAGCTCTTCCATCCAGCAGAGCAGGCAGCTTCCTTGTGGGGGAAGCGCTGTCCCGGGATTTCACATACCTGCTCCACAAAGGCCGGAGGGCCTGCGGCCGGTGTGCATCCAGTCTCTCTTCATTCGCTGTAACAGCCTGAGGGCCGTCATGGACACCTCGTGGTTCTTATCCCCAAATTCAAGCATGTGTGCAAAACGAGGGATGTACAAACATGGATCTGCAACAGAATGTAACACAATTATTTCTAATCCTGAGCTTTCTGAAATTTCTGAAACACGTGGCTTGAGCAGCAGCACCGCCGGCATGTCATGGCCGGCTCACTACATGTCGCGTGGACAAAAAGCAACACTGTGCTGCTGGGGCCAGATCTTCTGGTTCTAATCTTTAGAAATACCTTTTTCGTGAGGGTGCAGCTAAAATAAAATACTTTCTTGCTTTACAGATAGAAGCTTTTAAAGCCCTGCACACTGTTTTTTTCACAGGTTTTTCAGGGTCCAAAGCTGCAAATGCTGAATCCAACATGTGAGCGATGTTTCTGGTATCAGTGAAATTACACACAAAGTTAAACATTTGAAAAAGCTTTTGCAGAGTAAGGAGATAGTTTAGGTCCAAAATTTGTAACACCTCCTGCAAAGCAATAAATAAACCATCTTGTGTGTCTTGTCTCACACCTTCCCAAAAATTAAGCTTTGAACAAAAGTCATTTGCTTAAAATCCTATGTTCCTAGCAAAAGTCCACTAATACCTTCAAAATTAATTGCAGCTCTTTCACAGTCGCACGTCCCACCGATACAAAACGCTGTTCATTGCAAATACTGAGGCATCCCTTCCATTGGCATAAATCGTCGGAGCCCACTGAACGTCAACAGCACTACGACAATTTACATCAGCCAAGGATCTGCCTCCTGATGTGTAAACTTATTTCAAATGTTGGTGTTACCAGCTCCGGATTAGTGGTGCTTTGCCTAAGCCAAGTGATAATTTATCAAACAATCTCGTAAAAGCTATGTTTACTCTTATGTCAGGTATCAGCTCCTCATTTCCTGCCAGCCTTTTATCACTTGACCGACAATCCATGAGCTTCGGTAAATTGTTAACTAATAGTCTCAACTCAATTTCCTTAGCTGATCTTCTATGTGGAAACTTAAACTGACAAAAGACAAAAATTCGGCTAAGAACCCTCAAACGGTCTTACAGATTTGCAATTAATCAAAGCAGCTTCATCTAGCACCACGTGGTAACAACGAAGCCCTGCGGCCGCCCGTAATGACCGCGCTCGCCGGGTACGGGATCGCGCCTGGCAGCCCGGCAGAAGCACTGAAATCACAGCACGCTGTTTAGCGCGTCAAAACTTCCAGACGTGCCGCCCTCAAAACGTAAGAAATGCCAAAGTGCCATTTGCTTCCTAAACACCATTATAAAAAAGAAATGTTTATGAAAGATTAACCAACGCCTGTGAGTGGTGAGGGCAGTTATTCGGGATTTTAACGATCCCAGGAACGTGCTAGCAGATACGTAGCTACCATACATATAGTGCTGCTCACAGCTGAGATGTCTCATCTGGAAGAACAGCTTAGGAAAATCCATCTTCAAACATCTTCTTGTAAGAAGATGTCTTAACATAATTATAGCTTTTTGGAAAAAAAGTATAACTTTATTAATTTACAATTAGCAGAAATAACCAATTCCAAAATACCAAAATAGCCCGCTTCGAGGGGTCTTTAAACCTTCCTTTTTCCGTTAGGGTAACGCCAGCGCCGCTACAAAGCGGCGGGCGGTTTGCTGTCAGAGCTCCTGCGTTCGTCACCGGAGCGGCTGCGAGAGGCCCACGTTCAGCGGGAACCAAGCCCGCTGCTGCCGTCGCGGGAGCAAGGCACCGAAGGGACGATTCGGGTCACTTCTGCGCAGCTTTCTCCCCCGCCGCGGCCGCCCCGTTCCCACGCGCTGACACACGCTCGCATGGTAGCTGCGCAGAAAATTTCTGGTGGCGTTCGCGCCACAGGTCATTTGACACAACGGTACACGCCGTCCATTTAAATCCGCCAAGTGCCTAAACAGACAGAAAACCAGCACGCGCTTCGGTTTTAAGCAAAGCGAAAAGCCTGAAAGAGGCCGTAAACGGCCGGAACGCTAATACTCCCGGTACACAAACCAAACACGGGGCCGAGCTGAACGTGAACTTCGGCCGCGTGGCTGCAAACAGCTTAAAATTTTTCGAAAATTAGAAAAGTTAAAAAACCCGTGCTGAACCCAAACACGTTGCGTTTTTCCCGCGCACGAAGCGGAAGCAGCAGTGCACAGGGCGCGGGGCTCCCCCGCTGCCTTCGGGGAGCCTGCTCGGGCTGGGGCCCCTGCACCGAGCGAGGGAGGCAAGCGGGGACAAAACCTCCCGGCTTTCCAGGAAAGGGGGCTGAGGGGGCTGCCACGTCTAAACAAATTAAGACTTCTTTTTTTTTTTTTTTAGTGGCTGCTTCGTGCTTCCCTCCCTGCCCCACCTAGGACCTGGCACTCGCTCTTTCGGAAGCACGGAGACTTGCACGGGAATTAACAGGAATACAGAATTTTTGCTGGGGAACCCCGCTTACGAGAGCGACTGCCCAGCCCGCACAGGTAACCGCTTTCAGCGCCGGAGGGACAAGGGGGAAGCGCGGGAAAGGCCGCGGGGCACGGGGGACGAAATACTCATTTTTTTTTTCCCCCCACCCTGAGGCAAAACCTAGAAAACTCCAACTGCTCCGTATTTGAATAATGCGGCCCCAAGCGCCCGCAGCGCCCGGGCAGCGCCGCCGGCCCCGGGCCGCCCCTGCGCAGCGCGGCGCAGCGCGGCGGCGCCCCCGCCCGGGCCGCCCGGGAAGGGCGGAGCGCGCGCGCGGCCCGGGAGCGCGCGGGGGCAGCGCGGCGCCGGGGGGATGCGCGCGGCCCGCCCGGGAGCCGACTCCCCCCCCCCCGGCCCGTCCGCGGTGCTCGGCGCTGCACACGTGCACCCCTCCAGTGCAGCCTCTCCCCGCCACGAGATGCTCGGCGCTGTACGCTCCGCTAATCCAACCCCTCCCCCCGCGGTGCTCGGCGCGGCACGCATGTACCCCCCCAGCGGAGCCTCCCCCCCCCCCACCCGTGCAATTCCCTCGCGGTGCTCGGCGCTGCACACCTCCCCCACCAATGCACCCAACGCCATGCAGCCCCCCCCCAGCGGTGCTCGGCGCTGCAGGCACAGCCCCCCCCTCCCAGCGGTGCTCGGCGCTGCACACACTCCCAACTCAATGCAGCCCCCCCCCGCGGTGCTCGGCGCTGCACACACCCCCAACCCAATGCAGCCCCCCCCCGCGGTGCTCGGCGCTGCACACCCCCCCAACCCAATGCACACACACCCCCCCACCGGCGGTGCTCGGCGCTGCAGGCGCAGCGCCCCCGGGCGGGCGCTCGCGCAGGGGCGGTGCTGCCGCGGCGGGGGGGGGGGAGAGGGGGGGGCAGGGCGCGCGCAGGAATGACACAGAGCCGGGGCGGGCGGGGGAGGAGGGAGGGAGGCGGCGGCTCCCCCCGCCGCGCCCCGGCGCTCCCCATTGGCGCGGGCGGGCGTGACGCGCGCCGCGGCGGCTGCCTATTAGGGCGGGAGGCGGAGGCAGGGCCCGGCAGAGCCGCGCCGAGCCGGGCAGAGCCGCGTCGCGTCGCAGCGCCCCGCCGCCGCCGGAGGGAGCGCCCAGGGCAGCGCCGCGCCGCCCCCGCCGAGCGGCCCGGCGGCGGCAACAGCAGCAGCAGCGCCGAGGAGGAGCAGCAGCGCCGTGTTGGCGGCGGCCGCCGCGGCGGGAAGAGGAGAAAGTTGGAGCGAGGGGTGCCCGGAGCGGGAGCGCCGCCGCCTCGGCCCGGCCCGGCGCCGCCAGCCGCCGCAGATGCCTCAGCGGCGCGGGGGGCAAGGACGGAGCGGCGCTCGCCCGCAGCGCGGACCCGGCGGCTGGCTGCGCTTCACCCTGGCCGCGGCTGCAGCCCGCGGAGGATTTGTGGATTGACTCTTGCCCCTGCTCCGTTTCTGCTGGGTTTTGCTGTTTGGCTGCTGTCGTGTTTTTCCTTCGCTTCGCGGGAAAGGACCTGCCTGCCGGCCCCGCTTGGATTTCCCTCTGCAGTCGTGGCAGGGCTGGGGAGGCTGGGCGCAGCCCCCCCCTCGCAGCAAAGGTGAGCCCCGGCGCCGAGCCGTAGCAGCAGCATCCGCCCCTTTCCCCCCCTGGAAAGGTGCGTTGGGCTTTTACCAAAGAGCGGAAAAAAAACAAACAAACCAAAAAAACCAAAGCAAGGGCTGCCCTGCCTTCTAGAAGCATACAAAATATCCTGATAAGAGGGACTCGTGTTTGGGATCTGGTAGTTCTCTTGCTCATGCCACTGCCCCATGGTTGCCTCAATGGCAGGATCATGAAGTGTTTGACTTTCTTTCTTCTGCTTCCAGAGACCTTAAAGAAGTCCAAAAAGAGCGTGAAGTCAAACGGCAAAGGGCCAGCATGCTATGAGATAGTGCCCCTGTCCCTGAAGAAGAAGATGGCTGCAGAACTTTACCCTGCCAGCGCCAACACCAATATCGCAAACAGTAACGCTGCCGCCGCTGCCGCCACCGCTGCCAACAGCAAGAAGAACGCCCTGCAGCTCCAGCAGAGCGCCCAGCCGCCCCCGCCGCCCCAGCTCCAAAACCTCAACAACAACAACTTGGAGAGCGCCAACTGGCAGTCCTTCCACCCCACGCTGCGCGAGAGGTAAGGGCCAGGCCCGTCACGGCCCCCCGGCCTCGGCGTGCACCTGCCTCAGGCGAGGCTCGAGGGCCAGGACCCCCCCCGGCCAGGGTGGCCCAAGTGGTCCCCCGTCCTTCCCGCTGGACGGGAGCGCGGGGGAAGGCGGTGGGAGGCCGGCGTTGCGCGGGTGGCTCTGGGCGATGGGCTGCGCACGCTGACCCGGCTTCTCCCCCCCTCCGAACTTGCAGGAACGCGCTGATGTTCAATAACGAGCTCATGGCTGATGTTCACTTCATCGTGGGCCCACCAGGGGCATCCAGGAAAGTTCCTGCCCATAAGGTTTGTGCAGATAGTGTTGTACAGATCCCCTTCTCCCCCCCCCCCTTAAAAGTAGGGTTACATTTTTCCTAATTACGGATCTTGTCTCTTTATGTACATCTTTAAAAAGAAAGCTGCCTTAGACAGCTCCGTGTCTCAACTGCAGCTTTTAAGTTTCCCTAAGTATAGCTCTCATCAAAAGCTAGCACCTTCAGTTATTACTGATACATGTAAGGCTTCTCTCTCTTTATTTTACAGTATGTTTTGGCAGTTGGTAGCTCTGTCTTCTACGCTATGTTTTATGGTGATCTTGCAGAGGTCAAATCTGAAATCCATATACCAGATGTGGAACCTGCAGCCTTTCTAATCCTATTAAAGTAAGTGTCTACTCGTTATGTGGACATCATGAGCGAACAGTGAGTGGACTCACTACGAGTCTACTCGTTATGTGGACATAATCAAAGTACTTACAAAATATCTCTCTCTCCAATGGCATTGTGCAATACACGTTATTGTTTACTTAGCGCACTGACAAATACTGAATGTCAGATTGCTCTCTGCCAGCAGATTTGACTATGGATTAATTTTGTGGCCTATATTTCATTTTCTTCCTAAGAAACCATCTGTTATAAATAAATATAGATAGATGTATCTTTTCCATCTAGATACATGTATAGCGATGAGATTGACCTGGAAGCTGACACAGTTCTGGCTACGCTGTATGCTGCCAAGAAGTACATTGTGCCGGCCCTAGCGAAGGCTTGCGTCAATTTTCTGGAGACAAGTTTAGAGGCGAAGAACGCTTGCGTCCTGCTGTCTCAGAGCAGGCTCTTTGAGGAGCCAGAACTGACGCAGCGCTGCTGGGAAGTGATTGATGCTCAAGCAGAAATGGCACTGAAGTCAGAAGGCTTCTGCGAAATAGATCAGCAAACACTAGAGATCATTGTAACCCGGGAGGCGCTCAACACCAAGGAAGTGGTCGTTTTTGAGGCTGTTCTCAACTGGGCAGAGGCTGAATGCAAAAGGCAAGGGCTGCCGGTTACGCCGCGGAACAAGAGGAATGTATTGGGAAAAGCTCTGTACTTGGTGCGGATTCCAACTATGACTCTGGAAGAGTTTGCCAACGGAGCTGCCCAATCTGACATCCTTACCCTTGAGGAAACTCACAATATATTCCTATGGTACACGGCTGCAAATAAACCCAAACTAGAGTTTCCACTGACAAAAAGGAAAGGACTCGTGCCTCAACGATGCCACCGCTTTCAGTCGTCTGCGTATCGCAGTAACCAGTGGAGGTACAGAGGGCGGTGTGACAGTATTCAGTTTGCCGTAGACAAACGGATATTTATAGCAGGACTGGGTTTGTATGGGTCCAGCTGTGGCAAAGCTGAATACAGTGTCAAAATTGAACTAAAACGCTTAGGAGTGGTCCTCGCTCAAAACCTGACAAAGTTTACCTCTGACGGATCCAGTAATACTTTCTCTGTATGGTTTGAACACCCTGTGCAGGTCGAGCAAGATACGTTTTACAATGTAAGTGCTATTCTTGATGGCAACGAACTCAGTTACTTTGGGCAAGAGGGAATGACTGAAGTGCAGTGTGGCAAAGTGACATTCCAGTTCCAGTGCTCCTCGGACAGTACTAACGGGACTGGAGTACAAGGAGGACAAATACCTGAGCTCATTTTCTATGCATGATGCATTTCACTTTGATTGTTTTCCAATACTGCTATGCACACTAAGGGATTTTTCAGTTTTACTACAGAACACTACAGCAGTATGGAATGTTATGCTACTTACCTATCTACTACATCAGGCTATCAAATAAGTGAAGGAATGCTCTTGAATTTAATCTTATTTTATTTATTCATAAGCTATTTGACTTAATTAAGACTGCAACAAGCAGAAAAAAGGTTAAATGTTGCACGTACTGTGCATTTATTTTGTATATAGATAACTAACTTGCAGACTGCAGCTGACTTTAACAGAATGTTCTAAACTAGAGCAGTTTATCAATCTGAAATATAAAACATTTTTACTTGCCCTAAATTCTGTGTACTTGATCATTGCTGATCTTATGGCTTCTGTCTGTTAATCTATCTGCTGTTAACAATAGTGATAATGCCATAGTCCGGCCCCTGTGTCGAGCAACAGAAGGCACACCTATCACCACAAACGTAGAGGTTCCCCAGCCAGGTACCTGAAACTATCCTACTGCAGGAAGGAGGAAGCTGTCGCACGTGGAGACTCAGGCTTTTCTGTGTGTGTTGCCTAAGCTGAAGACATAGACAAGAAACTTGAGTGTAACCAAAGTTGATTAAAGGCATCCTGTGGTTATATCTGAAACCTTAAGATGTCCATTCATACTTATGCTTTTGACATCTTCTGCATGTACTGGTTGCTAGGCCATTTGAGGTTACTTGCCCCTGTTAAACTGCAACAGACTTGAACAGCCAGAGTCAAGACATATAGCTGAAGCCTAATACAGTGATGGGTTTGCTCGTGGCCAGTTCAGCCAAGAGCTATAATACTGACAGCCCCAAATCTAAATATGCATCACATTTAGGAGCAGACATGGGAGAAATACCCAAATTCACTCAGTAAATACTAATACTTAAGTTCACTCAAAATTACAAATTATGAGACGCCACCTTAAAAGCTGTTGCATCTTTTTTCCTGTAGCAACAGACATCACCCCTCCTATCCATTATCAGTTATAATTTTATAGCTAAACATATGTCTTTCTCAGAGTGGTAAAAGTAGGCATTTTCCTGAAGTATCTGACAGTCCTCCTTACAGATGAGCCAATGGGAAATACTGAGCGTTTTACAAATTTCTTGCAATGACCTTGGAAAGAATACTGACAGAGCAGTCTAGAACAATGCTTCCCCCCCCATGCATAATAGGTATCTCCATGTTTAATTTAGAAGGAAGGAGGGTTGCCTGCCTTCTCCTGCACTGCTGTGTATCATTAATTTTCTCCTTGAAACTAAACTGCAATGAAATTCTTCTTGTTCTCACTTAAGAACAAGAAAGCGACAATGAAAAACAGGAAGAGAACTGAATTCTTGAAAACAAGGGCAACTTTTTACTGTAAGCCAGCGAGCTCACCATGATGGCCGATAGCTGTTCCCTGCCATATACTATCTGGATACTGTTAAGACGATGCTTAGTATGTGCGAGGCTAGTGCTCTTGCTGGAAACTAAGAGAGCAGGAATGCAGTTATGAGACTAACTGAGAAAAATGTGAAGATGCATGTGTGTGTGTGTGTGTTGTTCTTGAGTACAAAGACAACCGATTCTCTAAAAACGGACTGAAGAGAGTGGGAGTGAGAGTGGGTAAAGATACAGGAGAAAAAGTCCTGAACAGAGGTGGGTAATAGTCACAAGACCGCTCTAGAAACTTGCCCTTTTCACTGGAATTGGCATGAATTCCCTTGGCTTAAAAGCTACAAAGTTTAGCAGAGTATTGAAATGTGATGAGTATGCAGTATTGCCTAGGGTATTAGCACCAAATCCAGCTTTTAACGCAGTAAAAACTGCCCTCCTATCACAAAGGAGGTTATTGTTTCAATTATGACATTACTTAGAAAGTTACCAACGTACTTGCAAAAAGTTGCTCCTCATTTTCCATCAGGCCACTTGTATTTCAAGTGCTGATCATCTCAGCTTACAGGTGACAGAAGAATACTAAGTTGGGCAAATATTTATCTAACGTTGCATCTTTGTCAAACTGAAGTTCGACAGGCTTGTGCAAGCTTGTAGAAAAACACACATTTGTGATGTGTTTGCCCATTGTCTCATTATGGCCTAAACTACTCTCAGAAAAAGCAACACAATTAATTGTACAAGAGCATCTAGCTCCCAAAGAGTTTTCTATAAAGAACAGGTCCCCACAGTCAGCATCACTTTTATGACTGGACTGATTCCAGCTTCATTTTAAGTTACCTCTTTAGTGTATGACACACAATACTATAACATATACACACACACATATGTTTTTCAAAAGTAACCATGCAGAAAATATACCAAAATACTCAAAAGTCAACTCAAAAAAAATACCTATAGCTGGAGCATTTATGCAGAGTTCTCTGGCCAACAGAAGGAAGGTTTTTCCCAGCACATAGACATTCACCTATCAAAAGACAAAAAGCATTATTTAAATCTTAAACCACAAATATTTAAATGTTTAAGTGGAGAGGAAAAATTACTTTTGGAATCTTAAAACAGTCTGCTTTAAAAAAACATTGAAGTAATACAAAGTCATAGGTACAGAACAATACAGGTGCTTGTCAAAATCTGCACAACGCAGAATTAAAAATCAAAGCACAAGTTTATACTAAAAAGAATTACAAGAAGTTGTTCATAATGCTCTTCAGTGAACTATGTTGTTCTTAATTACTTGGACAACTTTTCAGTTGTCATCTAATACTTAAAGGCATTCAATAGACTTCAACATAGTATCAATATATATAAGCTGTCATTTATCTCATAATATAACAAAACCTGAGCAGCTAATCACAAGTTAGTGCAAATTTCAGCTCTGTATAAACATGTGAGGTGGGATAATTAAGCGCTGCACAACTGAACGCCCAACTTTTCCACCAAAGGAGGGAGTGGCACTATGTACCCAAAGGATATTTGTCATTTCTTATTGGCTGGACATTGCTTCAGCTCACCCTACGTAATAAAACGAAGCAAAACAAAACATGCTCGGACCCGACTGCTGAAAAGGCAGGCCCAGAGCCCTGCTCCCATCCCCTCCTTTGCTGCTGCGCTCGGGAGGGCGAGAGCAAAGGGGAGGAGTTCCTCTCCCTACTCTGCTTTGTACCTTATGGCATAGGCAACTACAGTTGCATTTTAAAGTCTGAAGAAGTTTTATTTCACTATTTTAAGAAGTGTTTTTGTGGCCGACAAGAAAGGCAGGATTTACTTCAGTTCCCGATGAGCCCCGAGTGTTCCCACGAAGCTCCATGCACACCTTGCTGCCCCAAGGCATATATAAAGGTTAAAGTCAGACGGTATAAAAAGCTCCAGCCTCCTACACTGTAAACAAATAGACTTTCCGTTTTCAGGATAGCGTATACTCTCTTGCTTTTACACAACAGAACTGCCCCTCTTTCCTATGCCAGGATAACGAAGGTGTTTACGAACCAGTCAACTGCACAACAGAGTTGGTGACTATTGTACCAGCCTATGGAAAAACAAAACTCCCATTACTGGGTATTATAGTTCATTTTCACAAAAGGCCTTTAAAAAAACATTGGTTTAAAAGCAAGCTCTCCTCCCAAATGTGCAGCTGCTCCTACCAAGCTAGTTAAAATACTGACAAGTTTTCAGCTAGCCTTGCACTTAGAAGTTTTATGTGAACGTTTTTAACATGAATTTGTCTTTATGTGAACTCAAACAAAAGCAGAACTTCAAAGTCGTCTTTGGAATTATCGTATATCCTGAAAACGATGGTTCAGTCAAGTATAGATGATGTTAATTCACTCTGTATGTAGCAGAAAGTGTTAAACATTCTCCATACTTGGACTGACAATGGTGAGACTAGCCTAAAAGATACAAAATTATAGTCTTAAATTTTACCATCGTTTTTTCCCCCATGAAATGCCAGACAAGATCAAAATATTCTTCCATGGCAAGGAAGTGATCAAAATATACCCTTTGAACAAGGAGCGTATTTCATAGCTTTTACGTCACAGAAATTTATACAGGAGAATAAACATCTGCTTAATCCAGCATTTCCTGCAGGAGTTTGAGAGCAAGTGACTTGCCATGAGCCAGAGACAAAACAGACATTAGTAAGGCAAAATATCTGCAGTGATTCAGTTGGCTTTAGATGTTCTAGATTCACTGCAAGTTTGGGGTGGTTTGTTTTGACCTTTTGTCTAAAAATACTAACATAAAGAGTGGGGTCTTTGGCTGCAGTTCCAGCCTTCTTAGTTGGCTAACCCACTTACTATAAATCTTAAACTTCATCACTTAGACCTCCTTCTGCAAGAAGGATTTCACTGCACAAACCAATAGTTACTTCAGTAGAGCCAAGCACATGCGATGTTTCCATCAGAGGCTTCACAAACTTATCTAGTTCTTTCATTTTAGGCTACAAAAAAACCTTCAGATTCAGACAAATATTTCTCCCTCCTGTTTTTTGCCAGGACATCCAAATATTTCATGTGCGTCCCCATCTAACCATACCACTCTATAAGCAACTTCTCCCAAGCAAAATTTCCATAAATGCAGTCAAAGAACAAACAAATACAAAGAGACACAAGGAAGCATTTTTTTTAAAGTGATGTTCTAGCAATCAAAGTGGGAGTTGAATTAAATCTAAAGCAGAGACAAATGCATTATAAAATTGCCCTATGACTGATTTTTATCTTCCAGTCTCTGGCCTAAAAGTCTCCAGATCCACGGTCTATGTGAGAAGTAGCGTTCTGAAACGTAACCTGCTTTTCCACTTCACCCATATCATCAGTTTTATGACCAACTTCAAGGTGTAGGCAGTCTATTTATACAAAACAGTAAATTCAAATAGAAATGGTGCAAAGGGAATTTCTCTTTTTTTGTTTTGATCACAAGTGCAAGTTTCTCACAGTCTCTGGTCACCATCGATTTAGAAAGGAAGCACGACACGCAGTGGATTACGGGCTATGTATTGTTTCCTTCATAAAGGTCATACATTTTTAATCCCAGTGTAAAGTCACAAAAGGAATCAGGAATATTTAAGTGGTTCCAGTTTTCCTGGCAAATTTGTACTAGGAGTACATGCTAAAAGAATGTATTTCCCATCTTGAAAAGTTAGCAAACGTTCACTGCTTCTGGGGCGTTCCTCATAAACAGGAGCTTAAAGACAGCAGAAAGCTCTCCCAGAAATCAGTAGCAGTGCTGCACTGCTGAAACAGGATGCTTAGGAACCGTTTTAGTGGAAGAAGGCCCTTCCACTAAAATTCAATGTCACTGTCACCAGTTTGAACTACTGCACACACACACATCCCCCGTGCGTGCAATATACAGTGAAATTTATGATTAATAATGACAGATATCTTTACTCTCATCATTTGTATTTATGCTTTTTGCATTTCACTAAGCTCAGAAAATTAAAAGAATTAATTTAGAGGCCTATTTTAATTTCTAGTCCTTCCTTAAGAACTTCTTATGAAAATTCATTTACTCCAATCCACAGAATGCTTAGTCCTGCAAATTTAGAGCCATGTGACATTTGCATTCATAAAACCTAATTTTGTACGAGTCTTTAGCACAGTGAATAAACAAAAATGCCCTTCTAAAAGGATGCATCTGGCTTAGACTTGAATTGGGGCAGCTTTGAAGCTGACCGCATAAACTTGTCTCTTTTCTCTACTTCTTCATTTACAAGGATCATACTGAAAAAACAGTATTTTGCCAAATTCTTCTGAATTACAATTGTCAAAATAAAGCGTCACATTAGTCTTACAGACCTTCACAAAACTTGCATTGTCTGCACTGCTTGCATATTTTGACAGATATTAATGATTGCTTGAAGTTTAGGCAATTTTAAGTTTGAGCATCAATATCGAATATAATGAAGAATGGCACCACCCTCTTTCAGAAGGGACATTTAAAAATATCTGCATACCCGGTAGCTTTTACCACGTTATTTTATATTCAGTCCGCATTTAAAGGAATCTATTTATAAACATACGGACCTGCCGCTATGAGGTTCTTTCTTTTCTTTTTCAGTGAAGATTCTTCAGCAGAAAGACATCTCAGAGAAAAACTGCGTGCTTACCAAGCACAGCAAAACAAGCCATTTTAACCCCTAAGTTTTTACAGGAGGACTTAACATTCTGTAAGACACTGTCCTTTAACCAACAGTTAAATTCTGCTCATATGATAGATGTAATTTATTTTAGTTAAAAGCAGCCACTGCAGAAGAGATGGCTTTCAATTATTTAGCTCTATCTTTTGCAGAAATATCCTTGTACTTATTATACTCTTTGCCCTTCACAGTAAATTATTTTTCAAACAGTCATTTCATTTCACATCCGTCAGTCATCAGATGCTGATTATAAAGGGACACTCCCATGGGGGGGGGGGGGGGGGGGGCCAGGAAAACACTTTAATCTCTTCAGTCACTTCTCCCTTTTCATAATTTCCTTAATTTTCTTCCACATCATACCTGATGTGGTCACAGATACCAGTATACTTAATAATAAACACCTCCATTCCAGTAACATGGGAACTCAACTGTTGATCAATCTAACACATTACAGAAATTAAAACTCTTTGGAAAACACAGAATCGCATATTCATACCCTTACCAGGTCGCTTTACCTTCCCGACAGCAGCAACCAACAATGCTGTAAGCATACTCAAGCAAAAACATTAAGTTCCCTAAATTCATAAACAAACACCCTTTCCCTAGGAGCAATTTCCAGAAAGGCTTTGCAAGATCATGGGGTGGCATCCTGCAAAAAGGCTGCAAAGGTTGGCAGCGGTAAAGGTCTTCCGTCTCTCGGAAAGACGAAGCCTGGGCAGTTGGAGCTCGCTGCGAATTCACACTGCAAAACATCCATGGCTGCTTGCCTAAATAATTAAGCAAGCATGAAAAGCAAATGAGTTTTTAAGGAGAGTGTCTGTTGCTGGGGAAAGAGGCACCTGTGGTTATTTGATTCATTATTAACATTTCTACTATAGTAATGCCTGAAGGTCCCAGCCAGGCTGTTTAAATTAACTCAATCAACATACAAATTTGCATAGGGGCAATAAAGGCAAATGCAGTCAACATGTTAATATCTTTAAATGAACATAGAGTATTAAAAGACAAAGCAAATGAGTATCTTCTTTAAAAATTACTCTTTTTTACCCTTCTCCACGCAACAGGCTGAAGCTTTTGGAGGGGGGGTGGGGAGGGGTCTATATTGCAACCAGAATATTACTTTTAACCCCAAAAGACAAACAACGCATGAAAGTACAAGCATGTACCAAACCTGGCTTGTCAGACTGCGGTTCAAGAGGAGACACCAATCCAAATTAAGCTGCTCTCTCTCCAGCTATGCTGCAAAGCATTGCCTTCAGTCTGGGGCCTCCTACGGGAGAGTCTGCTTCTACAGCCTATGTGATTAGCAGGCCTCGTATTCTTCCTCCAACACTACAGCTGTACAGTAAGCCTTATAACACCGATTATGCAAGAAAGTGAAAGAATAATGCGTGACAAACGTAGAGGAATCAGGGAGGTCAATGCTGCTTCAAAATCTACACGTTTCCAAAAATAGCTCACAACGAAGACCCTTCTCGACAAGGAGAAACTGTTACTTGACTGGACAACTCAAAGGGAAGGAAATAGGGGCGTGAGAGTAAAGTTTTGAAGTGAAAGAGAAATTGAAAAATATCTAGACCCGTTTATTAATTTTTCACTTCTTGTGCAACCTCTTCCCTCACCTAGAATCAAAGGATAATTCAGGTTGGAAGGGAGGTCTCCAAGCCTAAGCAGGGGCAGCTATGAGATCAGACTAGGTTGCTCAGGGTCTTGAAAACCTCCAGGGACAGAGACTTCAAAACCTCTCTAAGCAACCAGTTCCAACACTTGACCCTCCTCATGGTGAAAAACCTTTTCTTGATGTCTCTCATTTCAATTTACGTCTGTTGTTGCTCATCCTCCTGCCTCACAGTGCTATAAAGAGCATGGCTCTGTCTAACATCTTTTCAGTAAGCATTAGCCTTATTCAACAGCAGGACACATGGAAGGCACAATAAAAATGATAGTCTATCGTGCAGAAATCGGAGATCAAAGCATGACCAGCATCTCTTCCTGAAATCTTTTGTGACCACATTGCAAAGACTGTACCACTGGAGACGACAACAAAATAAAAAGGAAAAAAAAAAGGGGGGTGGGGGGAAGAGAGGGAGAAACTGGCATTCCCCATGATCGGAAAGATAACATTTTACCACACTGAGATCAAAACTTCAGCTACGTTATCCTCCAGGTGGAAGGAATGAAGGTGCTCTGAAACAGATGAGCAAACCTAAACTGTATAAAAGTTGGGCCAAGGCTGGACAAGCTTCTCAACTCTCCTAAACAAGCAAGGCCTGTCAGTGAGACTGCAGTAACAAAAAAGGAAACAAAAGGCCTGATTACAGACCTCTCTAAAGACTATATTTGCAAGTAAAATGCAGTATCTGAAAATACAAACAAGTACTCTCCCAGAAAGAGAGCAATGATTGATCACGCTTCTAACTCGATCAACATGCAGCATGATACTTCACGCTGTACAAGGAAGGAGCCTGACTCGCAGAAGCGGTCTTTGCATTTTCACATCATAACGCTTTAAAGTCTAAAAGCACCTGAGGCACATTGCCTCTGACAACACTTCCAACAGGAAGTTTGAGGACAGAGGACATATTTCACCTGAAAAGAAAATGGGAGATTCAAATGCAAAAGGAAAAAAAAAAAGCCATGCTAAACTGTATAGGAAGGCTTTTTTGTTTTTGTATGGGGAATGGAGCACCAAATCCTAAAGCAGCCTTATAAAGACAGGAAGAGAGGTTGCACCAGAGGCACACGCCAGAGCCTAGGAAGCAACACTTAAGATCCATCCTTCCTTTTTTTTTTTTTTTATTTGGAAAAGCTAATCCCAACAATAACGGAGAAAGAACACATGCATCACAGGTCACGAGGTTCTAGCCTTCTCCACAACAGCCTCACTTTTAGCCACCCAACTTTCTGATGTGGTGAGCTGCAGAGAGTCTTGGCTCTCCCAGTGCCCGCAAGCCCCTAGTCAGCAGTCACTGATGCAGGGGGAGCCGCATGGTACAGCACTTATTGCCCCTGCTGCAAGAGGCTAGAGGAAGCAGTGGATGGCCTTTTCCACTGGCTTTCATTTATTCTTTTTGCTGGTAACTGAAGTTATAAGGCTTACTTGTGTTTTTCTATCACATGAAGAGATATAGGAAAGCTTGAGGGTTTTTTATTAGGAAAGTTTGAGGTTTTTTTTATTTTTTAAATGTCCTGAAACATACTTCTCGGTGTTCTGTAATTTTCTCAGCAGCCTCCATGAAGACACTCCATAAGGTTTTACTTAGCAGTGTTCCTCAGAAAATTTCCACCTCCAGCAGCAGCAGAGCTGCCTCAAGTAGAAAATTCTATAGAAAACTTCAAAATTGGCTAGTAGCATCTAAGCAAGAGTTAGTGATACTCAGCTAAAACTCTTTTTTTTTTTTTTTTTAAAGCCTTTCAAATGTCATTTTTTCCTGACAGGAAATAAACATCTTTCTCATTTGACCAAGAAAAACAATGATCTGGACCAGTACTATGTACAGACCAGTCAAAAATGTTCAACATATACCACTGCTACTACTTTCTTTTTCTTTAACAGCTCTATCCCAACTGCAGGTTAGAAGAGCTGTCCTTGAAAGAAAAAGATACTTCAAGGTAACAGTACACTATAGCAAATTAATTGCTTTTCTCTCCTAGGCGTACACTCTTTGAACAAAGACTGATCTAAAGCAGAGTCCACTAAAGCTTTCTGCCTGAGTAGTAACTGTTTTGCCACCAACTTCACAGGGAACTGAAGTAGCCAAAGCAAAGAACCACCTAGGGAGCACTTTGCAGGCAGCGCAACTTCATTTTAGCCATCTATATAGTTGATTGGGGGGGGGGGGTTAAATAAACTCCAGAGGAAAACAAACAAACAAATAAATCAAGAGAGGACCTAAAAAAGCTCTTTTATGCATTCTTAAAGGGGACTTTTGTTTCTGGCTTACTACAGATAATAATGACATTTAAGATCCTTGTTTGCTCATATTTATCTTGTAAGAAGCCAGAAAGTTGAGAACATCAGATATTACACACAGTTAATATTTAAACCATGTTGCAGTTTCTTCCTCTTTCTAGAAATAATTATTTCCATACTACTAAAATATCTCTGGCTCTCCCATCTCTTCAGTTACCCCTCTTTAACCTTTTGGTGCTCATATGCCCCATCTCACCACCTTTTCCTAGCTGGAACGTACAGGAAACAAGAAAAAAAATGCCACTCTTTCCCCCTTTCCTCCTGCGGATACAATACCTCTGATTCTTCACAGTCTGTGAATACTCTCCATATTACTGTGATTTTCCTGTTTCATAACAACTGGTATGAAAAATCACCAGTGTCTAAAAGAACATAAACCTGCCATTCTACACATGCAGTATTTGGCTATAAATAACCAACGTTAATTCAATGAGAGTTTGGAAGATACAAAAAAAAGTTGGTAATTTTAAGAACTGAAGATTCATTTGGTTATTGCAATTCCAGCAGATTGCTTTAAGCAATAAATAGTCTTCAGAGAGATGCCATTTACAAAGACAGCTGGGAAGACAAAAATAGATACAACTAACCTACTCGCATTGTATGTAAAACAGTTTTAACAAGAAGGAGAGTAAGGCAGCTTACGTCAATAAGAGCTTTCTATTTCCACATACTGAGCAAGTACACATTTCTCTCAAAATACACATTGCAAAGCACGTCTCTCTAGCCCTCTAATCCATTTAGGCAGTATTACCCACCAAAAAAGTTATTTCTGTCTTCAACAACTGTTATTTTAAAAATGTTTAACATCTGACCCTGTGCCATTGCAATGACCCTGAACCTTGACGGAAGGATCATACTAGCCACTGATGCATTATTTGTAATATTAAAAACAAAAATATTGGATGCTTAATTTTGCTTAACAGTTACTCTGATTTACAAACCTAGTGATTTTCCCATTCACAGAGTCTAGATATAAGCTAAAACACCCCATACAGCTTGTACTGATTGCAATTGGCTGTCAATTGGCTTGCAATTAATCCTAAAGTTTAACAATTCAACAAAAGTTTCAAACAAAAATAGATACAATACCTGAAGAAGGTCGCTGAGGTCGAGTAACATGTCTGTGAAGAAGTCAAGGAATATAACGCTTGTTAAATCTGTCAGTGTTTGTTAATTTTATTACCAACCCCAAAAAGGAAGAAATGAACCCGTGCGTAACCAAAGCGTGGCAGAAGTGAAGTACAGACTGGGTGCTTGGGCGCTAACAGTGAGCATCAGTCCCCCTCCGGAGGGAATCCTGCCGGCACGAGTTCCCGTCACTGCATGGGCTGGGCACGCCGGATGACGGTCTCAAAGGACAGACCAATACCTTGAGCGACCTGCAACTACCCACCGTATACTGCACTCTAAAGACGACCCAAAAATAATAAACGACGACGATAGTAACGAGATAGAGCACTCTTGTGCTTCACTTAAGAAACGGGAAGCATCGCGCGCCTCCTTGGCCGAGGGCGCCAGGGATCCCGCTGCAGAGAGAACGAGATGAAAGGACAAACTAAGAAACTGCAGTACGTTTCTCTTGCCCTCCTCCTCTGCGGGGACCTGCCGAGGAAGGAGGAAGCGAACGCCATTTCGGGACTCTTTCCCCTGACCGACAAAGCCGGCTCCGAGCTCTCACTTCCTCCATCACCTTGCTGCATCGCTAAGAAGGGAGATCACGTCGCGGCCTACTATTCCTTACGGGCACGCTCGGAGCTCGTCATCCTTCCAAAACGAGCCAAACCCGCTATAATTTTCCATTAGATTTTACTGGCATTAAGCACACGTATAAATACGTTGTCTTAATAACATCTAAAAAGAGAGGGGGGAAAAAGCAGGCAGCTTAAAGGACAAAGGTGGCTCTCGCGCTCAGGTCAAAGTAGCGATCACGTGCCGGTTTCGGTATCGGCAAGCCAGGTGCAGCTTACGTGTTGTGAAAGAGCTCCGGTTTTACGATAAAAAGGAGCGTCAGAGCAAAACGTGAGAGACCGACCGACCGACCGACCAACCATGAAGACGGCTATGTGGAGGGCATACGTGCGCTTCCGTATATAGCAGTGTTTTAAGAAATCCAGTATCGAGAAACATAGAAATAGCTGCAAGTGAGCTCACTAATTTGGTACGTTTTGGTAATGTAAGTATCAGCGCATATACTTTCTAAAGTATAGACTAACACACTACAGATTTTTCCTAGATATGATCAGCTGTGGAAGGGAAATAATTCAGATAATGTAATCAGCTAATATTTATACGTTTGTCTCACTAAGAAGTTTTATCCTTGGGCATTTCCATCCTTAGTTTGCATATAGAATTGTATGAATTTAGTACTGCAAAGTTGTGACAAAATTCAGTATATCCTATTTTGTTTATGTTATTAGGTGAAAGCGAATTTTAGCCTTAAAAAACAGTGCAGTAGTCTATTTAATTAGGGGAAACATCAGTAATTCTCCCAAAAAAATCCAAAATCCATTACAGAAAATATTACACAAAACATTAAAGAAATCTTAAAATTTAACTCAGTAAGGAAATTAAAAAAAAATAAACAAAAACAAAAAGTATAAGAAAAAAGTGCTGAGAAACCTAAAGAGAGTAATACTGAATTCAATGCAACTTTTTGGTCATAGCTGTGAGAAAGGAGAAAATGGAAAAAGTTTAATAATAAAATTGCTTAGGAACCCTAATTATCGATAGCTCATCAAGGGGGGAAGCTCACAGGCTTTGGGCTCATCCAGTCTGACCGCTGAGGCTCCAGAGCCCGCGCCGAGCTGCCCTAGATTCGCCCTACAGACGCTGGAGCGAGAGGAGCGGAGAGAAAGAGAGAATCGGCGTCAGAGCCTAAATCAGGTCCCAGGTGAGCTAGAAAGCTACATTTCTAACCGAGGCATTTCAGTTCAAGCCATAAAATCTGTACACTGAAGTATTCTTTTTCATCACCAAACTGTTAAAAACATCCAGGTGGAAGACCTACACTTAACACATTACGAGCGCTCAGGCTTTATTACTTAACCAAAAAAAAAAAAAAACAAAAACCAACCTTTTGTCCAAGTAAGGAGAAACAGAGAACACATCACATGCAGTTGTGGGCACAAAAGATTAGAGCTACTAAGCCGGGAAACTCACTTGCAGGGTTCAGACAGCTTTGAAGCAATTTACTAGAGATGCTTAAGATAGAGTTGCTTTGCTCCTTAGAGAAGTTAGTTCAAGTGTCCACTGAAATTGTAAGCAAAGGTCACAGTAAAAAATGTGGCATTTCTGGATTTCATTTAAGGTAGCCTCCAGCAATGGCTCTCAATGATTAGATGTGCGGCTGCTACACTGGAGCAAAAGCAAAGGGGAAACTTGAGTCATGCAGTAGCAACGGGTTGGCCTTTACTGGGAATACTGCGAGCACAATTATCAGCAGGAAGTCGTTGTAAAAACAGGCAGTTGTTTTCAAACTCCTTTTTAGAGTTGGAACAGTTCAGGAGAACATACAACAACAGCTGAAAACAGCAGATAATACTTAATATGTATTTAAAAATTATATAATCATAAGATAAATGTTTTCTTTGAAGCAGGAAGAAAACAATAATACTCTTACACACAGAGATTGCCAGCACATGGAAAAGTTCTCAAAGGGATAAAAAGCTACTGATACTCCACATATACACATACAAAATAACAGAATATAAACACAAAGGAGCTTCGTTTATAAATGGACTCAAGTGGGGAAAAAAAAAAAAAAAAGTCTCCCTACTTCAACCATTTCAACTGCTTTTTCTTCACTGTTTCTTTTTTTAACTAACTGCACCAAGGTATGCAACTGACTACCCATCACTGCAAATTTTTAAATCAAAATGAGATGTATCTCAAAGCGTTACTTCAAAAGATTTGATTCAAGAGAATCCTTTGACCAATGTGATGCAAGAGGTCAAAACACTCCCTTTCTGCCTTTATAATCCAGTAATCTGTGGATAATGTGAAAGCACAATGAATCACAGCAATAATGATCTCATTCTCAGCACCACAGGAAACAAAAGTTCACGATGAAATGAATAGTACCGGAAACCTAAAACCCAGAATACCAAAACAAATATGCATTTGTCCTTAGACAGGCCTATGTTTTATATATTCCAGCAATTCTAAAGTATTTACATGCAGCAAACTCCCTTTGGATTTCAATACTATCATTTCCCAGGAGCAAGATTGCCGTTTGGCAAAGTTAAATACAGACACGCCGGAATAACTGGGCAAGATCTTTTGATTATTGTGAACATCTTTTAAAATAACAGCCATCATTTACAGTAGGATTGTTCACCCTCCTAAAAAAACACTGCCTTAGTCTTAACGTCTGACAGACTCTACAATAATCAGGACACTCTCAGACAGATTACTGCTTGCTATTGCGTCCGAATTCTCGCGCTGTAGGAGCCTGTCCTGTTTAGGAGATACAAGCCCAGAGGAACAGCATGGAGAAGGCAGAGAGTTTGGTATTTGAATTTTTTTGTTTTTTCGTTAACTTAGTCTCAAAACTTTTACTTCTATTTTAAACTCACTATTGGAAACTCAGGCCCACCTCTGCCTAAGGGAGCAGGGCTGCAACCCGTTCAGCAGACATGGGACATCAGTAAAAGCTGTGCTGTCCGCTAGTGAAACAATACCTTTTTGCATTTGAAACTAGGATGCTTTCTATTACTAAGAAAAACTATTGACAGATCCATGAAATACATAAAATATTAAAATATGAACTCCCTCTCTGTATTCAACAACAGCAATTCAGCTGGTTGCAAACAAGAAAGCAAAGGTAAGAAATTTGAATTAAAATCCAAAAAGAAAATATCTGAATATTACATAGAATTTATTTTCAAGTTCTAAATCAAACAAAATAGTGGTAATTTCAATATTATGGTCCTGTATAAGCTACAAAGAGATGGGACCTTTGCAGAGGCACTTCGAATATAAGCATATGGAGATATGACAAAGGGTGGGTTGACAAAGCGGAGTGACATCAGGATGAAAAACTAGTGACAGCATTTGACAGACCCCAAACCTGGTTTCTCATTTTCCAATTCAAACCAAATCAAAAAATTGCCTTTCAGTATTTTCATACAGCGAGTGAATTTCTCATTATGACTTATCACAATTAAATCTGTGCTGCTTTACAAACTCTCCCCATGTTTAATTAGCAATTAACTGAAACCGACAACACTAATTGTTTAAAGTAAACATTTCTCTTCCCAACCACACTGAATTAACAGGATTAGAAAATAATAACCAAAACCAATTCTTTTGTATAAAGCTCATTCTTACAACTCTAATAAAGCTTTTAGGCTGAAACCCTATGGAGCAAGTTTCCCAAGTTTGCAATTTTGTCCATGCAAAAAGAAAGCACGCATAGCACATGCTACCCTCGAATATACCAATAAAGAGAGCACTTAACAAACCAAACTGGTAAGCACAAACGCCATTTTCATAACACGCTCACTTTTTTTTACACGTAGATAAAAGCACAGACAAAAGAAGAACTGCATTTTGGTGCGTGTTTGTTCTTTCTTTTTCCACGCCACTGCATGTCTGTATTTCACAGGATTATATCCTAAAATGCCTAATTGTTAAAGGAAAAAAAGCACTGCCACCCTCCTTTCCCAGGTACATCAGCGTTTCTCTGTTAGTTCCTTTTCATTCCATGGAGCTCCATTGTCTTAATAGTTATGTCAAAGTTAATCGTATCGATTCAGCATTGTACAATAACCTACAAAGCAGACAGACATTTAGCCCACCTGATTTTATGGCTTGAACTGAAATGCCTCGGTTAGAAATGTAGCTTTCTAGCTCACCTGGGACCTGATTTAGGCTCTGTTGCCGACTGTCTCTCTCTCCAGCGTCTGTAGAGCGAATCTAGGGCAGCTCGGCGCGGGCTCTGGAGCGCCTCAGCGATCAGACTGGATGAGCCCAAAGCCTGCGAGCTACGTTAAACTTTAAACTCCCAAATGCATGTACAACTCAGTCTTTACAAAATTAATGCTGTAGCTTTTTTTTTTTTAATAATCGTCTTCAGATTCACTGCCATTTACAGTAACATTTTCAAAAGCATGCTACTCTAGCTGAATATTCAGCGAGTGCTCAGTCCTTTTGAAAACGCTGCCCTTAGAGAATACAGTCTTCAAAGAATGCAGGCTAGGCCATATTCCTAGTATTACCCACTTCAAGAAAATAAATCTGCTTGGTGTGATATTACAAATTATTTACATAGTCATGTATGTAATACATAATTTATAGCACAACAACAACAACAAAAAAGTATAAAATGCATTTCTTGTCCCAAAACGCTTGTACAGTCAACTTTCAATTATTCAGGATGCTGCATGGAAAAAAGAAGCAAAGAACATGTGAATTAAGCTACAGAAAGACAATCCAGTCAGCGTATTTACTTTGGGAAAAGAAAATTAAGGCATGGACGGAAAATGTAAATATTAAATTAAAAGCTGGTTTTAGTGCTGTGTGGTTAATCTACAACCTGGATGATGTGACCACGTATGAATACCAGCTGGCTATATTCAAAAAACAAATAGTCTCCAAACATGGGGGGGGGGGGGGGGAAAAGAAAGAAAGAAAGAAGGACAGACCCCTTCCCCTGAACAGTAAACTGCCCAAGCACCGGTGAGGAAAACAAGGGAGGCTGCTAGGAGAAGCACGTTTAAGAAAGAACTTAAAAGAGTGGGGTTGGCAGACAAGAATGGGAGAGGCACCACGAAAGGAGCAAAGCTCAGCCTGCAAGAGAAGAAGAAAGGAACAAAGTAAACAGTAAAATCCCTGCAGAAAACACTGGGTGCCGGAAAAGAGTTCTTACAAGCAGGCATGCTTCCGCAGCTAGGAAATCACACAGTCCAAAACACTGCACAGAACGGGCAAAAGGCAAAGTTCTCTTTCTTAAATCCCTCAGTGTTCTTAAAGCGCCTGGGAAAGAGGACAACAGCAGTAAAGTTTTAGGTGAAGGTAAAAGGAATTCAGTTCTCACTCTCTTCCCTGCATCCAACGTCTACGAAGGTTACAGACGACCCTTGTACCGACAGTGAAAGAAAGAAGTTTCACAGAACTTAGAAGGGCGAATTTGGAAGAATTATTCTGAGGCGATAACTAGGTATTCACCCAGCACCTGGCAAAACACTTTGGAAACGTGAATCAGACAGGAAAGTGGGATAAATCAGGAGCAGAGAAAGCAACGCCTTGCCCAGAGGTGGCAAACAAAAAAACAGCCCTGCCTTTCACTGTGCTTTTCTCCAAATTCAAAACAGAAGCATTTGGAAAGGTTTTTTAAAAGGTGTTAAAGCTCCAGTTTGCCTAGCGAGCAGAACAATCCCACCCTGGCTCATACCGGCTGCCACCACCCCTTCCACCAGACTGCTATTTGTGCAGCAAGGTGGCAAGCCAGCCCAGGGAACCACTGAAATAAACAGGGTTTTTTCGGTTTTTTTTTTTTTTTTTTTTTTTTGCTTGACTGTTTTCAGCTGGATTAACTCCCCAGTTCATACATAGCTGCACAAACACCTGGGCTGATACAAGGGAGGGGATGGACTGGGGGAGGAACGAGCAGGCAAGGGCAAAGCGTGATGACTTCTTTCTGAAGCCGCGCCAGCTTACACTGGCTTAACGCGTTCATCAAAACTGGAGCCTGAGACAATCTCTCAGTCACCCGTCCCACCTACTCAAATTACTCTTTCAAGTCGCACTGTGTGTGGAATTCTCCCCAGCTTGCTCCAAAGCACAAAGACCTACCTTATCCGAAAGAGAAACCTGAAAACAAGCAAGGAGCAAAAGCCTACAGAATAACTGCTTTATATAGCAATCCAAAATTTTATGAACTGGTAACATCTTCCCTGTTTTAAAAACGCACACCATTCCTGCCCTGAAGTGCATGATAGTATTGCTGTAGCTCACACGTGGTAAACACACAGATGCGCTTTTAGAAAAGTAGCACTACTCTGCTCAATTAAACCAGAACAAAAGCAGATTCTATAGATACAGAATGTGTTGTATTTTCCATGCCAGAAGCCAAGCGTTACATCCTTGCTTTCATGCCCATACTGAGTCTAATGCACTGGTATCAACCATTCCTCGGAGAATGTTCTCAGCAGCATTTTGCTCAGCCAGGAGAGCCGCAGCTGTTGCTCAGCCACCCTGGGATGCCAGCAGAGTTTGCCCAGAATCTCAAACACCGTTTGCCTGCCGTTATTGATAAACGCCATCTACCCGCGTGTACGCATTATCTAATACATGTAAAAGAGTGGCACTCTTCTTTACCTAACAGAAATTTACTGATTTAAAAAAAAAAGCATAGCTTCCAAAAGAAATGAAATTCATCCTTGCCATTCCAAGGCTGGTGACTTCTTAATGGCCTTCAGTGGAAAGTCCAACAACCAAACACGTTAAGTTTCCCATTCTGAAATGCCTGCAAGAGAATCGTACTAACATGTGTCTTGCAACACAACGTCAGAATAAATCTCTGCCACAAACCTTTCTGTATCAGATGCCTGTAGGTACATACCTGGAGAAACCTCTTTCATTATTTGAACTGAACAGTGGCCACAGTGCACTAAAGGGAGCCCTTGAATTCAGAAAACGGGTAGTCAAACAAAACATTTCCCCGTAACAGTGCATTCAAGCTGGTCAGGAAACCCCACCTCTGGAGGTGAGTGCGTGCTCTACACTCCTCCGGGCAGTCAAATCTATAACAGCCAGTTGGAAAATGCCAATCCAAGTGGCCTATTTGATGGGGCCAGGTCTCTCCTAGGGCTTGGACTGAACAGCACTGTTACAAATGCTACCCATTCGTTAACTACTACAGTCTTGTAATAATCAAGACAAGTTGGATTAAAGGCATTACAGTAACTCATGATAGTTTCCCCAAATCATCTGTCCGTCTTTCATATCGAACTTGAACACAGCATGGAGCTGAAAGCCAGGTTCAGTCCTAGTTTATCAGCAACGCTTGGAAATCAGTAGGACATGCCGCTTTTACAACGGTTGAACTCCTCAAAGCAGCCTGGAAGCTTAGTCATCTTTCAGTAAAATAAATAGAAAACATGGAGCTAAACTGATGCGCTGTATCAATGGGTTGAGAAAGCCTCAACCTGTGCTTTCACTTAAGAAGCGTCTACACAAAATATAAAGATACATATATTTCTACATAGGCCTATTCCTTGTGACAGAAACCTACGTAAGTCATAGCAGCACAGAGACATACACAATTTGCTGTTTTCTTCTTAAGAGGTTATATGTTTTCTAAACTGGGCTCACCTTATGAAGGCAATAAATCTCTGCTTATCCCAAATGAGTTACTAATAAAACATTTTACCAAATAAAGCATAACATATCTTGCACAGGCTGCACTGTAGAGTACTGCTGTAAGAGTGTTCAAGGGAGGTTCACTCAGAGGTTTGCTTCTGCTCACGTTACATCCTTGGACAGTTAGCCACGTGCCTTGGGATGTATTACCATACATACATACCATACAAACAAGCAACTCATACTGAGTTAGCACGTTTCAATTGACCATCCTGTAGACAAGACAATGTGCAACCGTGTCTGCACTTCTGCTCCACAGCAAAGCAAAATGGAAGAGATCACCTTCAGCAGTCACTGTCAGGATGAGAGGATACCTTTACTTATTGCAAGCCCAACTGAACAGGGCTGAAAGAAAGAAAACGAAAAAGAAACTGCAACAGCTTTTCTAACGTGAAAAAGGTCAAGCACCAATTTTAAGTACCTTCCAGGGTTAAAGACAAGTGATGCATCATCCTTTGAAATAGATACAATTCTCAACATGATGCAATCCTCTTCAAGGACATAAAATACCAGATTTTAAATGTAGGACAAATTTATGTCCTGAAAGGTTGCCCCTAGAACAAGATTAAATTTGGTCCTTGAACATGTGTGCTACTGCAGTGGGAGGGAAGAGTTTACACTGCAGGGAACAAAGACAACATATCCGAGATTTTAAGGTAGCTAACTTTCCAGAGAGTTCAATTACTAGAATATATCTTAGAGACAATCTGTTGAGCAGGGAAAGTAAGTTGCATTTGATACGCTCTGTATTTTATCTATATGAGCAAGTAGGAAATAAGTGCTTCTCCTTGGCAATCAGTTTTCCCCAAGAAAATGAAAGGCACTGTCCAGAGGGACCTGAGGCTGCGGCTCAGGACACTGGGCTTCTGTTGCCAGTTCTGCCTCCACTCTGCCCTGTAGGAAACACTTTATTACCCTTCTACATCACGCTTCTATAATGGAGATGACGGAGTTCCCATCCTTGCTAAAATGCTTTCAAACCTTCTGATTATTACACACGCTTTTAGGACTCTGGGATTCCCAAGTCTCCCCAAAGAGCCAGAGAAGCAAGCTTGCAAATGCGTTTGTAGTATAACCTCCCAGTAGTTAAGTTTAGGGTAAAGAATTGTTTTTTCACACTCTCTCTCTGCCCTTGAGAGATCCAAGCTATATGCTGTTTTAATACAAAGTCTCGATATAACCAGTGAGCTCACGATATGCCAGTCAACACAGGAATTTGCCCGCTTGTCCAAAAATGCAAAAAAGGCTTAAGAGCTAAGTGACATACTGAGCCCTTCATAATGAAAGCAGGGGCAATCCATACTACATATCCAGCCCCTTCTCTCAAGTATGCCAGGCCTTGTTTTCATACCTCAACTACCCAAAGTACATAGCTAAGAAGCTCCCATAATAACCTTAAATTCCTTTATTCAGTTTAAGATTCAATTCAAATTTGCACCAGTTTGCTCTAAAAGCACTGCATACATACACATACCAATTCTCAGTGCTTAAAAAGATAAAGCGTCAACTGCTTGTATATCATTTACTCATCTTTACAGGGGGATCCATAAGCAGCAATAGGAAAACCACGGTGTGGGGAGAAGGGCAGGAAGGGGGCAGAATACGCACAGACATATCCTAATGGAAATGCACAGCTCTTAGGTACGCTATCTGCTGCAATTCTGCACTTGTCACAGATATTACAAGTCCGTTGATGATACTGTCAATATTTACTTTGCTTAAATAGGAACTTGCAAAGCATTTCAGTACAATGTTGCATAGCATCAGTTAACGAACGCACTGAAGTTAATTTACTTGCAAATGGCATTTCTCAAGTTCTTAAAAGTTAACAACCTTCATTAAATGGCTTTAATCAAGACGGAAAATGAAGAATCTTTTCCTGAAGTGTCATTTTAAACTTTTATCCCTGCATTATCTTCTTCTGAATGCTGAAGCAACGGCAAGCACTTATCTCGCGTCTCTTACAGCACAGAGACTGCTCTTCCATTATCAGTTTTTAAGAAGCTGTAAACTTATCTCAGCTGCTGGAATTCTTTATGAGAAAAAAAAAAAAAGACAGTAATGATGTACATATCATCTGCCTCTGGGAAAATAAAAACTGCCAGTGATATGCTGGGAAAGATCTCCTCAGACTCCTTTCACACAGCGTTGCAGTAGTTTTATTGTAATGAAGCAACATAATTTCAAATAACATTCTGCAGTGCACTGACTACAATCCCTTAAAATACAGCTCTACTCTGAACAACGAATAAGAATGCTATTGTGGGTCCCATGTTTACAGCTGCTCACTGATTGTGTCCTATTTGCAGAGCTCTCAAGAAAAATAACAACATTTTTCCTCACTGCTGAGACTTACAAATTCAGGCTAGAATTCTGATGTCAAGTTCAGAACTAGAGAGCCTGCAAAATCAACACTTTTTTCTACAATTAGTAAAAAATATGGTTGCATAAGTATATCTCAGGGTCTTACCAAAATCAGAGGAGAGAAATACGCAGAAAAGGACTCCTGCATTCTGAGAGGCAGTGAGCTGTACAAGGTACAGATGCATACGGGACACAAAGGATCTAGATCTTATTACTACCCTGCTAAACAAGCCATCTTGTTTCTCTTTTGCACCTCGGTTTCCCCAACCATAAGATGGGGATTGTAATAATGACCTGCTCTATAAAATACTATAAACTCTATATTTCAATGGTCCAGACCCTCGGCTACAAGGGAGCAAACTGGAGTTGCAACCCTGCTGCTAGGGCCGTTTAAATTAAGGTTGTTATAATCATATTAATAAAAAACTAAAGACACACAGAAATCACCCTGAGAGAAACAAGTCGAATGAAGTATACCCTCTCTCTGCTAAACAGCCTGATCATTCAACCAGAAAAGCTTCTACTTGTTTGCTCTTCTCCTAACCCTGCAATTCTTGCATTCTTGATTGCAGAGTGACAACAGCTCCAAAAGGAGCCTATTGGCTTTGAATTCCCTTTACGGAACAGAATCTAGGTTTTCCGCTAGCCAAGAAGGGACCTTAGTCACCAGCCCTAAAACCAACGAGTGCCTGTCACTGCGTCTCCGTCGTCAGGAGAACACTGACTGCTCTGGATTCTGAGCAAAGAGAAATCCTCCAAATACAGCACAAGTCAAATACTTAGAATGCCAGGTAGCAAGACATTTCAGAAGCGCCACCAAGCAAAGCATTACCTTCTGATCACTTTTACATGGCAACCTAACTGACCGGCTCAGTGAACAAGGGACAGCACTGGATGCTGCTTACCTGGACTTCAGCAAGGCTAACGATGCAGTCTCCCGTGGTACTCTTACGGTCAAATTAACGAGAGATATGGTTTGGATAGCTGGACTTTAAAGTAGGCATCAAATTGGCTGGACTGCCAGGCTTAAAAGGGCTGTGATTAATAGTACAAAGTCCACCTGGCAGACAGTTACTAAAGGCATGTCTCAGGGGCAACTGTCTTGATCAACAAGGAGACAGCAAGACAGAAGACACCCCAGGCAAGTCCAAAGAGATATGAAGTCGGGGGAACAGGCAATCCACTGGAAGATAGGGCTGCCATTCAGAGGGATCTCAGCAAGCTGGAGAACCAAGCTGACAAGAACTTCAGGAAGTTCAAAGACAAATGTAAAGTATTGTTCAGTTCAGTTCCAGGTTCCTAAATATAAGGAGGACGGGGATGTCCTGGAAGTAAAGACAGTGGAGGGTCACCGAGATGGTTAAGGGCTGCAGCACATGAGGTATCAGTTGATGCTGAGAGAGCTGGGCTTGTTCAGCCTGGAGAAGAGAAGGTTCAGGAGACCTAACTGCTGCCTTACCTACCTACCTAACAAGGGGGCATGAAGAAGATGCAGCCAGATTCTTCTCAGACGTGCACAGTGGCAGAACAAGAGGCAACAGATGCAAATTGCAGCAAGAGAAAATCTGATTAGATATTAGGGAAAAAGAATCTTCATCACGAAGGTAGTAAAATACTGAAACAGGGTGTGTAGCGAGAGGGTGAATTCTCCATCATGAGAGATAACCAATACTCAACTAGAGTAGGGCCTTACTAGTCTTCCAAGGATGTGAGCAGGGAACCGGGGCAGATGACCTTCAGAGACCCCTTCCAAATCTAAATTATTCCATGATCCCACTCAGATTATACACTTTCTGGGTTATCTCCATCATATTTGAAATACATTGCCTATACAAACATTTCCCCATATGTATCGCACATTCCCTGACTGCTGGAAAGCCAGCGGAGCCTTCTCCGTAGTCTTTCCTCCTGTCTTAGAACCTTCCGTTTGTTTCGGGAGGGATAAGTTTGTGATGAAACATCTCTGTCAAACTGCTTGTTTTCCAGGTTCTGTTTTAGATACTTTCTTCTGGTTCTAGCCACTTACCTCTCAGCCAGAGGTCTTTGCTCCTGACTGTGCTCCCAACTTCTCCAGCTGCAACAGAATGAAAATGACCAGTTTACCAGCTCCACCGGGAGGACTGCCAATACCGTCAGTGAAAACCAAAGACTGGAGACTCTTGTCTCATCACTGAATGACAATGAAAAACAGCTAGGACACTGAAGCCACCAGTTCAAGACTGAGGAATGAGTACAGCAGAAATCAGTACTTGAGATTCTTTCTTTTCTCACAGTAAGAGCTTAGAATCTAGGTAGAAGACAAAAGGTACATCCCAATAAATATTATACTGAAGACTAATGAAATATTTTTAAATGGAAAAAGTGTTATCTAAATATGTGCTGAAAATAATTATTGGCAATGAACTTGGTCCTCCAGATGTGATAAGAATGCAGTGATCTGGGAGTTCCTCAGAGACAGCAGTACAGATGCAGTCCATCTGCTGCATTCGCTACAAGACTGATCCTTTAAGGACCAGAAATTTTCACTTAGAAAAGAAAATGCAACTTAGATTTTGCAGAAGTTAATGACACTCACCTGGGAAAACCTGACTCTCAACTCCAAATAAGAACAGATTAGACTGTTCTCTGGTTTTAGGTACTGATCAAGACCCAGCAACTGAAAACTCCAGATGTCTCTTTAGAAAAGACTTCTTCAGCAGTGACCTACTTTATCTTACATTTTTTTTCTAATTTTGCCGAAGATCAAGAATCACACACCGGTAATTTCAGTGGCAAATTACAAAAGAAATATTCCTAACTTGGAGACCCCCCCCCCCCCTCCACAAACACACACACTCTTTCGTCCAACAGGAAAAGTCACAGAGAAGAGCATCTATAATCTCACAACCTTTGCAGCTGACTAGGCAGAACTCCATTAGTCTGAAGCCATGCAAGTTAGCTAGCAGGGACAAACATCCTTGCACAGCAAGGACACAGTGGTGTTTTCACACAAACTAGCAACTTAAGGTAACCTCGCACATTTTCTGCGGTCTACCTTGAATTGCCAGCTTTGTCCTAGAATTTTGCTACACATTGCTTTACCTGAAATGACAATAACAACTTTGTTTCCCCTTGGAAACTGCAAGGCCAAAAGGCTTTCCACAAGCACAACAAAAAGTAAAAAGCTCCAATTATAGAAAGAAAAATATTGTAAAACAGATAAGGTGAGACCTCCTCCTGACAGTAAGGCAGATGCCATGTTTGGAGTTCTCTTTTGTAAACAACAGACTTCCACGTTTCAGTTAGTTGCATCCCAAAGTCATGTTGCTGAATATGTACTTTTACTGCATGTTTTTCTCTTCGTATCATAAAGATTATGGCACTAGTGAAATAAGAGCTACACAATTTTTTGTCCAAACCAAAAGACTTTTTTTTCCAGCCTATATGGTTAAAAGACTTTTCCACGCTTTCAAAATTTGCTTTCCAGTATCTATAGCTCTTATGTGGTAACAAAAAATACATTTGATATACATTCACCATACCTTTCTGCAATACAAAAGGCATCTGAAGAGCACTGCTTTCTATGCCATGCCTAGGCATAAGTTAAGACTTCATTTTTGGCAGACGAGCTGCTCCTCCATTGAAGAAACAGTTATATATCTTCATTTAACAATACTGATTAGCAAATCTCATAGCACTCTACCAACACATGCAGTCAAAACATTACTGCGACTACTGTGTTTCTCCCAAACTGGAAGGATGTTGAAAACTTAAATGATTCACTTACAGCTGATCTACAGATGAGAGTGCTGCAATTTATGTTTTATTGTCAAATGTTTAAAGGATCAAATCTAAATAAAATACACAATATACAAGCTTCAAAGCACACATTATCTTGAACATCTTATTTCCAATTAGCAAGTCAAAATAAAGAAGGCATGGGGAACATTTTGCTTCAAAAGCAGATCTCTGGAAGAAATCAAGATTTTGGTTGTTTTGGGGCTCATTTAAGACTCCTCTTTTCCCAAACTGGTGAAACTGGATAAGATGCAAAGATTATTCTCTCTTGGGGAGGAAGCACACATATCACCACGTGATTGAGTATGACATCATTCATACTTAAGACAACACTGAGCCAGGCTGGCAATTAAACTTAAAAGACATTTTCTTTTGCCTTTGAGGAAGGACATGGATTTGCCACAAAGACAGGCTAACAGTGGAAAGGCTCATCTCACATTTTACTTGGCATCAGATTACAAAATGCTAAAAGTCTTTAAGAAGCATTTCCAGAATTAAGTTGATGCATGAAGACTGTCATGCAAACAAAATCCAAGTGACAAGCATCTGAAGAAATAAGATAGCTCTTGAAAAGTACTTTCACTAATTTTTTTAAATACTTATACTTTATCAGGATGTAAGAAATCATTAAGACCTCCTTCAAGAGATGGGGAAAGGCCAGGTATAAGAATGACTTGTGTTTTTCCAAAACAAATCTGAAAGATAATGTTGTTTCTCTGACATACCTTCACTTTGTTCTTCAAGCATCAAAAAGTACAAGACAAAAAATAAAACTGCGTAAGACTTAAGAATATGATGAAAGTGGAGATATTTTTAGAAGACCTCAAGCTAAAACATTATTTGCAGATAGCAAGCACAGAACTGCTTGTAGCTGTCAATGTAGTGGCTTTTATTTAGCCTATTATGCATTACTGGATCTTAATTAAAGCATTTAAGAATATGAATTTGTCTTTTAAAGTATCATTCTTACCGCATTAAAATGCAAATACACAATCTTCAAAACTATTTTAATGAAAGAGAGCATTTAATTTTCTAATTGACTTTTAAAGTATTAAAATGCAGAAATCATTCGTCATGGCTAAAACCAGGAATATTTTTCAGTGAACATATCAAACACATCAACAGTAATTGATTGTGTTTGCTACCACAACTTAAACAAAGCATCAGGTAACCTTTTTTTTTTATTATTATTATTTTTTTTAAGGAGGGCAGGGGTGCAGAGAAAGAAGGGGAAGCGTCTCCTCCAGATCCCACGCCACATCCAGCACATCCTCTGACAAAACAAGAACGTGATACACAACCACTGGCCGTTCCCCCGCTGCTTTTTATTAGCTGGCATTTGCAATATATTAGCTCCCATCAGGTCGAAACACCACTCAGCTAAATGCTGTTATTGCCTACATAAGCACCAAAATTCAGATCCAGAGATAAAGTTCTGAATTAAGCAGAGCGCCATCCTAATCGTTTCCTCTTGCAAACAAGCTTTAACAAGATTGTTAAATATTTATTTTCACAACCACGCAAGGATCGCTGAAGGTCACAGACATCAGAGTTGTGATCCCCTTCCTTATCATCCCGCCGTTGTTATTTATTTCATCTAAAGCAGGCCTCTGCCCTTGCGTTTCCCTCCCTTCATCCATCATGCCGCCTCCCCACCCAGGGCTCCTCCCGCCCTCGCTCACCTCGTTAGCTCCCGCATCCCCAGCATCACCCCCTTGCGGCACTGCTGGTACGTGAGGGCTGCCCCTCGTGTTTTTTAATCCCAGCATCACTGATGCCTTCTTAGCTCTTCTGCTCCTTGCTTCTGTTTCTTTCTGTTCTTCCTTTCCACCATGGGAATGTCTCACCCGTTCAGAAACCCCAGCCTGGTACCCAACTATGGAGAGGACAGAGCACCCGCTGAATTTAAACAGACCATTATTACATGCATAAAAAATCTGGGTCAGACTCTTCTACTCTAAGGAACTCTGCGCTGCACAAGGCCCAACACGGTGAGAGCGCGCAGGACGGCCAAACACACACACGCTTGTTCTACCTGCCCATGCTGCAACTTACACCTCCAGCTACAAAGGCTTCAGGGGAACGAATCCAAGCGGCCACAGACCTGGGGCCTGTGCCTTTGTTCCAAGGAGGGATCGTGGCAACCGTCTCTGTCCTGACACACAGAAGTGCAACGGGTAAGGGAAGAGGACCCCCAAATCAAAACGCTCTCGGTGTAAAGCTCTTTTGTCAGCAAAATCTGTATTTTTCAGCAGTCATACCCATCAACGTGCTTTGAGAAAGAACTGCGTGGAGACTTGAATCATTTTGCTCTGTAAAGCAAAAAAATATATATTCCTGCGGTCAAATTTCTGAAGTGAAGCGTTTTGACCTTAATTGTTCAAAATTTCACTTAAATGGGGAAAACAGAGGAGGAAAAAAAAAAAAAACACAAAGCTATCAAACCCAGCCTAACCTGTAATCTTTATAGGCCATCCTGTGACTCTGTCCCTCCCTTTATCTCTAGATACTTTGTTCAATGCTGCCTTATGGAAAAGTTGACAATTTGAGCCACCTGCTGGGTGCCGGTAACCCGAGGGGGAAAAGCTGGTCACTCCTCTACACAGAGGCCAGTGCGAATTTTGGCAGTGGATTTGACGGAGCAGGATCAGGTGTCCCCTCGCCAGCGCGAGAGATTAAATATTCTCCATCCTGAGTTAGTAACAAGTTAATGGAAAAGTAGATTTCCAAGTGTATAATTCTTAAACAAAATATTAGCCTTAACATACACACGCAAAATTGCAGTCCTCCTCCTTCTTTTGGATAGTATATATAGAAATCCTATTAGCTGGAGAGATCAACATTCTTATCTGCGTTTCCAGGATGCTGTAACATGCAAAATTAGAGCAGCTCTCTTAAGTGGGTCAATTACCACTACTGCACTTAGAGCAGCTTTTCCCCTCCCTCTCCGCAGCATCCATAATGGGCACTTAGCACAAGGATTTAAACAGTAACGTTTTGGGCGGGCACACGCCACCATGTAAAGTTCCTTTCCCCTTTTTTATTTCCAAAATCTTAAAAGGGCAAAGAAATCCATCCAAGGACAGACTCTCCACATTAAAAATACGGTCTCCTCATGGAGAGCTTCAACGACTTTCAGAGAAAGGGCACCCTGGAGGAAAATGCCATTTAGCAGTCAGTCACTCTCACTATTTTCCTCCCACATCTGAGTCACACACAAGTGAGGTTTCCGGCTTTCTTTCCCAAGTGATCAGAGGAGACTCCAAGGGCCATTTACCACCTCCCCAGCCCTGTCCCCCAGGCGCAGAGCAGTACAACCAGGCTCATAGGCTTCAGGTCCTCTTCTTCTCAAGAGGGAATTCCTTTTAAAAGGCACTGCAAACATTCAGATGCAAGTGGAACGATTCAAGTGTTGAGCACAACTACCCAGCATCACTTCAGATACTACACGATGAAGACATCCGTAGGGGTCTCATAGATACAACATAGGACCTAAGGGAAACCCACGCTCCTCTGGAGTATGGCAGGAGACCAGACAAGAGACCTTGCAGTGGAGCAGCACCCGTCACCCGCGTCCCTTGCGGGCACTGTCTCTGGGCCCATCGCTCAGGTGGCCGTCAGGAGCAGCCTGTGCGGCGAGAAGAGCAGCTGAGCAGCTGCAAGAAGAAAGGGGCCAGATGGAGCACTGGCCCTCGGTGGCAGCAGGATGGCAAGGTTTCTAAAACAAGCTCCCTTGTGCGACAGCAAGAACTGGAGACAGCAAGATAGAGATTTATTTTTTCCAAGACAGATTTAAAACTCTCAACATCATTTTGGCAAAATTCAGATTAATGGCAGCTAATACCGCAGAGAGGTCTGCATACAACATCAGCTAGTACACGGAAAGGAAAATTTGTCTTTGTCATGGAAAGGAAAATTTGTTTCCCTCCGACAGGAAAGATGAAACTCTCTGTTCTCTCACCAACATGCTTTTCTATCTCTCTATACAGCAGAGAGGTGGGAGGCAGTACTGTTAAGAGAAAAAACTCAGATGATTCTGCTTCACACTGTGGAAAAGAGGCCGGGATGCGCTGGCTTCAGGTCATGAGCCCCGCTGCTTGATTGAGCAGTACCAACCGTGGCTGGAGAGAGGGCGAGTGGGAGAAATGAGGGTGCAGAAATTAGATTTCTGTTGCTGCCACTGGCTGCCCGCTGCCCTAAATTTCTAGTATTTTCTTCTGTAGTACAGAATAAGAATGACCACACAAGCCATGCATTACAAAGTATATGAACTATCTGGAAATATATGCAACTAACGTAGGGCAGCAATAGCCGCACCATACTTCAGGTTGTGGATTTTCATTAACGGGCTTAAAAAACTAAACTAAATCAACTAAAACCCATGCATTCAAAAGCATGTCACTTTTAACACTTCATTTTGATGTGAGCGGGTAAGGCTTCTCCAGGACTTTTTTAATTCTAGGAAGTAAGATCTTACCACTTTTTACCACACAAAAAAATTGTAGGGAAATGAAATAAAGCAATTTGCCTTTGTAAGTATCACATGTATTTTTACCAATACAGTTTAAAATCGGTTTTTAATCTCTTATTTTATGTCCTTGCCACACTCCACATTTGCACATACAGAAATCTGAATGCAACTCTATGTAATCAAAAGGGCAGTGACTAAAAAATAAAAGTCCACAGCAGAAGAGAAATAAAAACACCTAGAGCTCTAAAATTTTGTTGATTAAAGTCTAATTTCAAAAGTTAACTTTTTAATTGGCAACACTAGGGTCTGCTGGCTCCAGCAAGCTTAGCAGAGGTCAAAAGATTGTTAGAGACCTAATTTTTCATTTCTAATAAAAAAGGAAGCCTTGCCCTTTTCCTTGCAAAGATAGACCTTAAAGTGTTAGTAGCGAAACAAAGAATGTATCCATCAAAGGCTCTCACGGTGAGGTTATACAAAGCCTCCCAAGACAGTGTGGGAAGCCAACAGAGCTTGCAAACGCTCCAAAGGAAATTAGCTGAACTTTGCTTGCAAATTCCAAAAACGGAAGACAGTTCAGTAGCTGCTTCCTAATCTAGGAGTACAGAGACCCAAGTTCAATTCCTTACTCCATCACAGATTTTCTGGGTAGCTTTGAATGTATCCCTTAACTTAGTTCTGCACCTGGAAAATGAAGATAAATACTCTCAACTTCCCCTCACTGTGACATGAAAATAAACACATTAAACCAGGAGGCAGTCAAATAGCTTGGCAATTTTGTGCAGAGCACAAGCACTGCAGATAGATAGGAAATCCACATGGAAATAAAGTCCTGCCTCACTCGACAAGAAGATGCCCATTTTTTTTCCAAACCCTTCTTGCCTGACAAAAGCCTGTCACGTCTTCATGATCCTTCCTCAAACAAAAGGGGGGTTCACAGGGAACAGAAAGCAGAGGAGGAAAAGTACCCTACCACTTCCAAGCCCGCGCAAGTTCACACATAACAGAAACAAAGGAAACCAAGCTTTCTCCCGTCAGCCTCCTGCTCGCTACCCTCAAATTCAGAGGTTATTTCTCCTACACAATTTGCAGAAAGGTTCCTCGAAGAACAGCTCAGAAGAGAGGTCTGACTTGGGTGCCGTGGACCTGTAGGAAGAGCCCATCTCTTCCATCCAATGGCCCAAAGAGATCTCTGAAGACCAGCCGAAAGACGAGGATGACCAAACTCGGGGACGTCCAGCTGCGGGCTGCCCTAGCCCTGGGCGGTGGGAAGGCGGCAGAGCGTGGCCAACACGCCGGCGCCCCGGCAGAAGCGCGGGGCTTCCACCTGCACCCAGGTTCATTTGCCTTGCTGCAGGGGGAGAAACCTGCCCTGAGTTTACCTCCTCAGGCAAACACGGGCATATTTACACAAGATAGCCGGTGAGGGAACTTTGCAAGAGCTCTTCTCATGTGGAGAAGGTTTTATTTACTAAGCGCTAATAAGATAGTATTTGATTTACAACTAAGGGCGCATTTTTCAGAGCGCTTTAAAGAAAAAAAGAAGGGGGGTGCAGGAGACAAAAGACATTTGCCATGTAAAATGCCACTGATTTTAAAAAAAAAAAAAAAAGTAGGTGATCGGATGGAAAATTTTACAAACAAAACAGGAAAAAAAAAAAACCTTTACACTATGAGTCACAGCAAAAAGGGTTACAAAGGGAATGAAACGTGCCTTGATTAAAGCAAACCGATCTCCCACCTGGAAAATACTACCCGAGCCTCTCCTCCTTGGTTCGCCGTGACCCCCAGGGCAGCCACAGGTTACACACTAATCCCTCAGTCAGTCAAAAAGCGCGTTTGACTTTTCCAAAGTGCTCGCTCGCGGGAACGGCCGTACCAGCTAAAAAGCTCTTTGTTTCCATTCAGAGATATGTAGGGGTGGAAAAGCTGTTCAAAACATTAAAGAGAAACAACTGAGGACTGTTACTATTCCAAGAAATAAATTATGAGCCAGATTCTGAAACGTACTGAGCGTTCACAACGGCAACGAATGTCAGATGTCGCTGGAAACACTCAGAATCGCTCCGAACCGGACCCTGCGAGAAGCATAACCAATTCTGTCCAGCCTGACTTAAAAATCATTGCTTCTTCCATCTGTATTCTGTGTTATGTCTTTATTGCCGACACTAATAATATAAACGCATTTTATAAAAAGAATAAAGTTTGTGCCGGTAGTTCAAAAGGATAAAACCTCTCCCAAATTTAGCTAATAAGCCATCTTCCCTTTAAAACATGGAACACTGCCAAGCCGTATAAACAAGGTGAATAAACGAAAAGCCATCTTAGAGCTACTGCATTGTGCGGTTGTGTGTCAGATAAGCCAGTAAAAAACAATCTGATGTAAAATGATTTCTGATCTCAAATATTTAGTCCTAAACTTCCAAAGAACTATATATAAAAGCTGTATTTCAGATACTTTTTAATCCCGAAAAAAGTTTCATAACTTAAAGAGAACGTAAAAGTGTGGTTGTACTATTTTAATACCTTGCATTTTTATATTAATTAAACAACACATAAGAACCCAGGAGCTCTTAATGTTTCTCTGTTTCAGATTGAGGTTTACTGAGGCAAAATTCAGATCGTTGCGTTAAACTCAGCTAGAATTTTCCTTACGTTTTCACAGAGGCTGGCCAGCAACATGTACGTTATGGAAAAAGAAGAATAAGCAGATACGCGCACAAGATAAATGCATTCCATCCCTCAAACTGAACTCAAAGGAGACAATGAAGTCCTGTTCTCTTCCCACTCCTTCAGTTTTGCCACTGGTGAGTACACAACATTTCTTGCCACTTCAGCCCCTGCTACATCTGACTGTACCTCCCCAGGCCACAGCTTTGCTCCTTCTATCATAATATTTTTTAAGAGACATGCTGTCTTCTGTTTCAAAGGCTAATCTGTTCCTATCTAACCCCTCTAGCCTCCATGACTCCCACGTCACTCCACTGATTCATTCGGGCAGCCTAAAACCAAGGCACTGCCTCTAACTTCTGAAAACGCTGCCCTTCTCAACTTATTTCATATCTCTTTCCTCTAAAATATACTCTCTGATCTTCAAAGTCTTAACTTCCTTTTCTCAATTCCTCCAAAATAATTTCTTCCTAAAAATTCCATTACGACAATGAACACTTCAAACTCTCAATCTACAGCTTAGCAGTGTTATACGAATCTAAAAATATTATAAATACTGATAGGCTTTGTACAGCATCCCTCTCCTCTCCGCATGCTGTCCTCGACTGGTTTCTGCAAAAGACCAAAACCAGCTGCAAGCTTGTCATTACCCTGAACGTGCATCTTCACTCTTGCTAAAGCCTCTTGCCACTTTGACAGCCTTTGCAGGTGCTCTTGGTCTCTCTCTCTGGACCAAAGGCTTTGGGAGTAAGGCTGCCTCCTACTGCCCATTTGCATATTGCCTGATCTAGGCTGGAAACACCAATATAACACACTGAAAATGATCATCATAATTAGTCTATGAAGACTTAGGTGTATCTTAATTTCAGAGGCCAGCAATACGTACCTGCAGCTCTCAGTTTTCCAGATTTCTAATAAAAGATGCAAGATGCCAGAAGAGGAACTGATAATTCAATGTTCAGAATTCACAGCTTTTGGGGAGGGGGGGGGGGGGTTATTTTAAAGTATCCTGGATTGTGAAATACTAAAAACAAACAAAAAAACTACCAACAACAAAAAAACATCACACACTAATGGATTTGCAAAACACAGGCATAATGCATCCACCACAACCTGAACTCACTCTCCCAAAGTAAAAAGCTCCTATCTTTAGAGACTTTCAATGCAGCTGAATTCTTAATGTCAACTACAAAATGAAGTTTATGTAATGGCTTTTAAAAATCAACACTAACAAAAATGAGCCATGCAGTCATGTACTACCACTTCCCCATTCCCAGATGGCAAAGCAGCCACACAAGAGAAGATGTACTACTCTGTGATATTAATATAGTAACAGAGAGACCATCTTCACAGTCTTATTCATAATCATATCATACCCCTAATATTTTATATGTGAAATATCACAAAGGAAGTACTCTCCATTTAACGAGAAGAAAATAGCGGAAAAATAAATTCAGGTATTTATGAAGTGTCAACCAGACCAGTACCTCTCGCGCATAACTGAGATGCGCACTGAAACACTTCAAAGAGGACATGTAAAACAAGCAAAGGCCTTTCGTGGTTTGCTGGAAGGCTTAGCCGCACTTGCTACACAGATGGCTGTGGCACTACAATACACTTACTTGCCTATTATGGCCATAGTACTTCAAATACTTTTTATCACTACCACTGGAGAAAAGTGGGTTCACATATTATGGTTAGGCTATCATTCAGTAATATTAAATAATGACTGTAAATAAGTTATTTCTAAAAAAAAAAAAATGACAACAGCATAATAAAATATTGGCAATGCTTATGATTCAATACTGTCTTTACAGTAACAATAGAGAGTTATACCGTTCAAAGTTCACAAAAAGATTTTGTATTGAAAAAAGCAAAGCCTTCCTTTAATAATTCCATTATTCCTGCAAAAGCACTTTTTAACATGCATCTACAATGACCACAACATTATCACAAAGCACCAATGTTAAGATTGTGAATATAGTTTGAAACTAAAAAAAAAAAACTCAAATCTTGAAAAAAAAAATCAGAGCTGTCCAACTGCTAAAAGAAATATAGAATGAAATGAAGTAAACAAAAAAAAACCATCAGATCAAATAAGATACCGATGATACACACATACTGCTTTAAAGCAGCGGAGGAGAGCTAATGCAACACACAAGTAAGTGGTTGTATTCTCTTGGGTTTGTGATACTAAACTCCAAATTCCAATAACTGAAACACAACAGAAAAATATAAACATAAGCAAATAAATTTGGATGTCCATCAGTATCTAAAGCTTACAGGGATGTTAACAATGTTCTCCAATACAAAAATAAGGATGGTCTACAGCAAGGAGTACTGACTGGCAACCTAAACCTGTGTGCAGTTCCATTTTCAGCCACTGATTTCCTGTATGATCTTTGAGGAAATTACGTAATTTATTAAATGTCCTTTTCCCCAAAATCAAAACGGTAATGATACTTCCCTTCCCACAAGAATTAGAAGAAGGAAATTCACGTATCTGGATGGAAGGCCTGATGGAAGGCCTAGTGGAACTCAGATCTGTTCTTTAATGTAGACAGCACAGGAGCCTTGGGGTTAATTTTTGGTGTTTCAACAGAAAAAAAAAAATCCTTAGCAAAGCACAGGAAGAGTACCTTTTCCCCCCCCCCCCCCCCCTCAGAAAGAAAATGTTAAGAAAGAAGAAATTAATACTTACTGAGGGGAGGCGGAGTGGAATTAATAGATCCTTGTAAGTAACTAAGTACTGTACATTTAGAAAGGGAAAAAATTTCCTTGAACGCAGGAAAAATTCCCACCCACTTCATTATACAAAATCTGCAGTTATGAAATTACGTCCTAAACACTTACCTTTTCAAATTTAGAAAAACAGTCAGACTAGATAGTTGACTTACTAAAAGTATGTTTTTTACTGCCACCGCAGAAACAGTGCTTTTTTCTCCCCCCCGCATCCAACACCTAAGGCATTTTATCTAGGGGTCCAAAGGATAACTCTCATATTGCACACATGTGAAAGGATACGAGGAGTTCCTTCTGTCCTACACACCAGGTAGAGACAGGCAGCAATTACGTGGGTCATCTTTCTCCCCCGGGTCAGGTGCTTGCTCACAGCCATCTTGAAAAAATTAAAAGCCGTATCCAGACAATGTTGATTGAGTTGAAGCTGGTTTCCCAAGTGGTGAATCTGACGTTTTCCTAGAAAAATTAACAAGAAAATTAGAATGCTTAACGACTTTGCAATTAATGTGCTTTTGGGGGTTTTTTCCTGTTTTTTTTTTTTTTTTAAGGCAAAACTGAAGGGGAATTTTGGTTTTCGTGTCTATGCGAAATATGGAACTGAATATTAGATTCCAACTTCAAGTTTCTGGGAGCTATAAATCCTCAGATCCTCAGGAGAAAAAATAAAATATTAAAAAGAAAGTCTGTGTCGCATTTTGGACTCCCTGTACTGAAATATAAACAACCACGGAGCCCTGGAAAATGAAGCTGCATACTTGAGCCCAAGAGAGGGGTCAAAACATAGTCAAGACCTCTCAGGCAAAAGACTGTTCTTCCCCTGCTGAAGAGAGTTTGAAAATTAGCACTTGGTTAGCTGTAGAGATGAATTTCTGAAAACATCAGCTCATGGCATGTTTGACACTAAGGGGCAAACAAATTAGACGTTTTGCTGCAACTCTCTGAGAACCGATGAAGTTTGCAGTTCCTCTAACCACAAACTCAACCCGTAAGAAAAGGAGCTGCTCTCAGGGCTTCTCTGCGATCACCACTGATTGGGGAGAACTTCCTTCCTTTGAACACTTTCACAGCAGAAGTTTCATTTAAGGCTTGGCTGCCAGACTGCGGAGATTAGTTTGTGGCTTCAGGAAAACAAATGTGCCTTCACCCTTAAAAAAAAGTACTCCAGATGATTCATAGCAGGAAGCAGTACAGCTGCTAAGACAGATGCTGAAAGTAACGTCCAGCCCATTCTCACAGCTCCAGCTACGGAAAAGTCTGCTGAGAAGACAGCTTAAGAGAAAGATGGGGGAAGTCGGGAGGAAAACAGAGCACTGAAGTTCCTCAACGTAAGGGGTCAGACAGTACATCAAGAAAAATCCTTTAATTCAATGTGCTGGACAGATGTTTCCAGTATGTGTTTTTTACGGGAAACACTCTTCAAAGACATTACAAGTAGCTTTGCTGAAGTGGGCATAATGCTTTCCATATAGCTTAGTCACCTTTTCTTACAAAAGAGTGGCGACCACAAAATATCTATCAGAACACCACCAGTACATATTCAGACTGTACTTTTTTTATTTTACGCAAATTCCTACACAACCATCATGAACAACAGGCTACAATGTTTAACTCTGAACAGTCTTCAGCCAACACCACTCTCACCTCAGCTTTAATAAAACGCAACTCCAGAAACGCAACCAGGACTAGTAAAACTCTGGCCAAACAGAAGCCACAAAGCTGCAGCTTTTTCTTTCTGCACATCCAGTAATTACTAAGCTCACTAACGAGATCTCTCTAAAGTCACTTCTGGACAATCGGGTACAACACATTCAAATGAAGAAGCAATGACAGAGGAAGGATGTATTTCACCTTCCAGAAGAGGTTTCCGGACAATAAGCTACTCAAGAATAATCCAAAGCCCATTAAGTCGATAGTTATTCCACTAACATCAGCAGGTACTGGACAGGTGCTCATTAGTCTTAAGAGTCTCAAACACGACTACTGCATTTTTCCAAAATTAAGATACTAATTTGCACCCTCTCTCCCCTGAATTTTGTTTCACACTCTGCAATTTCCTGTCCAAGCCTCCTGTATTCTAAAGCTGGCTCAAGACTTTCAGAAACAATAAGTTTGTTCTCATCTGCGGGCAGTAAAAATTCATTTACCCTTGAGTATTAAAATTCAGTTTTGCACAGCAGCAGAGCAGCTTCCCCAGTCACTACCCTCCCTGAGCAAGTCCACAGTGGAGGCTAACAGGTATCACTGCAGCTAAGTAAAACAGCCTCTTCCTGCCACTAAAGCTCCCTATTTCCATCCTCCCAACCTGATCTCTCTGAAGACCCAAACAGCAAGGCACAAGGCAGCACCAGGTACGGGGCCTGGTCCAGCAGCGATGCATGGACAGAGCTAGGGCTGCAGGTAGCACAGGCAGCTCCAGGTCTCCTCATCACCGATTCTGGGATTGAGAGCCCCTCGTCTTCAGCCCACCTAGTCCCTTCCACATACAGAGGAAAAAAAAGAAAAGTGCAAATATCCCCAAAGCTTCACAGGTCCTTACCGTGTCCAAGAGCATCCCAAAGACAGATGCTGTGCAGCTAGCGAGTCCCGTGAGGATGGGACAGATGCACTATCATGCTGCCCTACACTTTAAGCCTGGAGCCTGTGTCTGCCAGAGGCCGTCACAGGCTGCTACAAGACAGTGCTTACAGTACACAGGGAACATTTTTACTTTTCAGGACACTGAAGCAGATTTTGCTGCTCTTCTCGTTACAGTTGCCTATACCTAAAGCCAGCTCTGGTCTGGCCCTATCAGATATTTTTGCTAAGTTTCATTTTTTGAAGAACAGTTATACAGGATCTGTCTAGCCCGGTATTCTGGGCAAACAGAACAGACACGCAGCTCAAAAAGGCCCATGAGAAGCCACTCACTGTCATATGGAGCAAGAAGCACAGGCTCCTGGGAGAGAGAGGCAAGGAGAAGCTCCCCTTTTACTACAAAAAACATCAGCCTGAGGTTCCACAACCTCCAAGGAGGTTACTGAGGACATTTACTTCAAAAGAAGTGCCTTTCACGGGTAGCGTTCTCCATTCTGGTCTCGTGTAGTCAGGCATGGTTATCAAGATGAAGACATAAAGAACCGTCATCTGTAGCAATTACATGCACTGCATGCAGATGTACCATCAGAGAGATGGATGGAGAGACACACAACCACACCCATACACCTCTCCTCCTGGCTTCAGGAGGAGCCACAGTGGAAATATTGCAACAGCGAGAGCAGTATCCCTTCTAAATAAACTAGTCCAGTTCATTGTCTTCAGAGTCACAAGGGCTGCTGACATCAAGCAGCAATTTCAGAAGTTTTAAAAGCAAAATTCAGATGATATTTACAAGTAAAGCTTTTGTAAAAACATAAGAAGGACAGTGACTCCTATGTCAAGGAAGAGTGGCATGCATGCCTGGACGCTTCTTGGACTTCTGAGGGAACTGATATATGGCGCTAGCCCAGTCTGACACGATAGCGTGACCAGGGTCCTGCAGGTCACCAAGCAAAAAGAGGCGATAAGGAAGCATGCCATGTCATCACCACAGCAGTAGCTCATGTGAGTCCTAGGCACCCCAGAGAACAACCCGAATGACCTGGAGATACAGGAGGTGGCTCATTTCCACCTTAGCATGCCCACCACGTTCCACAAGAACAGCTGGAAGGAGGCAAGGAGACTTCTTACTGGTCAACCCCACTGAGGACAAAGGAGGAAAGGATAAGATGAGCGCAAGGATCACATCCACCATCTGAGGAAGGAAGGATAAGCTCCAAACCAAGGTTTCCGTTTCCAAAACTTCCAGGAAGTAGCCTTGTGCCAGAAACAGGCAGAGGAAAGAAATGGGCAAGGGCTAAGGCAAGAACAGTGACAAGAGCTGTTCATTAGTGACAATCACATGCATTGTAGTGATGCTACAAGGAAACAGATGACATAAGGAGAATAAGCCTTAGGCTCATCTCCTGCCTCCCGCTCCAAACCTCAAGGAGGTGGTGAGGGCCAGGCAACGAGACTCCAAACTGGGTCTACTGGAGGAGATGCTGCTGACGGGGAGAAGCAAGCAAGGCAGGCTCTTCCCCCTCCTCTCCCCCACTCTCATGACCACAGCCCATGAGCACTGTCTGCCTTAGCTGATAAAAAAACCGTATCTCCTCCTCTCTCTCCTCCCAAAAACCAAAAAAATAAAATAAGAACAAGGCAAGCAAACACAAAATTTCTCCCCAAGCAGCCTCTGAGCCTGTCCCTAGAACAAGGCCTTCTCTATCACATTCTCATACAAGGCTCCACACCTCAGAGGGCACTTAGGAAACGAAGAACATCCAGAAAAGGAAAAAACCAACAGCACTGAGGAAGATATTTTAAATTAGGTTCCCTCATAAGCAATCTTCCCCATTGACGTGGTCCCATGCCCAAGTTACCATTAGTATTCTCCAGATACCTCACCTTTTCTTATCTTCAAATGCAGAAACATAATTCCTCAAAATCCATCCCAGCTAAACAGTATACTTTCAAGTAATATATGCTCTTACAGCTGAGCTTTTCATCCAGTATCAATATTCAGAAATGCAATTACTTTAGAGTGGCCAGTCATTGTCTACAGACAAATATCATAGAGTTTTGAGCGCATAAAACGATATTAGTCCACTTGGGAAATGCTGTTTCATTGAATGTTTTACTCAACCTTCAGCAGACCAACGAAGGCTTTACTTCAGAGTGCTAGTGCTCCCTCAAGTTGCTTTGTGGTATCACGTCAATCATACAATTCACATGAAAATAAGACAACTATGTTACCGTCACTGATCCCCAAACGAACAGCTTCACTCAGCACAGGACAAGAAGAATCTTAGAAACGGTGTACGTCTCAACGACTAATCTGCTTTCGTCCTCTTACAACAGAGAGGGGAATCTACTGCTTATAGCATCATCTAAGATAAATACTTTTGTTCTGCAACCATCTCCCATTTATTAAAGAGATATCAAAAGACTTTTTTCCTCAATTTGATGCAACAGCTACTTTTGTGGTATCTTATACAACATAACAAATCGGTAGGAAAAGTTAGCGTTAGTAATCAGGTTTTTAGCTTTCTGCACAGGGAACATGGAACACCTATATTCCTTGAGGTTCTCTCACAGATTCAAGAAGCATCTCCATTCAAAAGGTAACTGCCAAATTTTTTTTTTTTTTTTAAACCAGCTAAATAGTCTTCATCTTAGTCAGGTGACAACTGAAAGAATAGCCTGTGATTCCAGGCTTCCCCACCAGCCTCACCAACCTGACATTTCCAGAGCTGAAAAATGTGTCCCTGTAATATTTTATTTAACTATAACTACAGCAATTTAATCTGCTCGCATCTGAAAAGCGGATGTTCATATGCACAGAACTCGGACATATGAAAATAATTTACCAAAATCTATCTAATCAACCATCAACAAAGACAGAGATCAACTACCCATTTCACACTGCCTGTCCTTCACACTAAAAGTCCTTATACATGTGCAACGGCAGCCACAAGCCTGATAAACTTTTAGGTATCTCTTACATCAGCCTCCAGCAAGATGGTCAACTAGGGGAGGAATCGCAGAGCGGTTGCAAGCTACAGGGCTCAGAAGATAAGTAATTCCCTCCAGCAGACCTACAATGCTCCATTACGTCTATCAGCTTTTGAAAGCACTTCTACTCCCACTGCTCCTTACAAGCTGGGTGGCATTTTATAACCTCCCATTTGCTGCTTATCTCCTGATTCTCCTTATGGTCTGTTCTAGACTACCAGCACAGTTTCCATCAGCTCTAACTGCTGGTTGATACCCATTCTGCCAGTTCGACCGTATGGTCCCGGTGTGCGGTTAGCCGGTCGAGCTACCTGCAAGAATGCAACACGCCTTAAGATTTCAGGCAAAACAGTAGGAATATCCATCATTACAATGCAATTTATTAGCAATCTGCTCAACTCAGTATTCACTAGATTACACTGCAGTGTTACGAACTCAAACACACTGATCTGCTCTACTGGATGGAAAAGAAAAGAATTGCCAGATATTTAAGCCATATCTTGCTCTGGGTTATAAAGCCAAACTCAGGACAACACGTTCCTGACTCGCTCATCCATTTTATCCAGCAGAATGATTAAAAAAAAAAAAAAAAAAAAGAGAGAGAAAATAAAAGAGCTGGGAGATGGGGGGGGGGGGGGAACTATTCATTGACAACCTGCAACTACTGTCTCAAGATTTGTGTTCCACGGCTCCATGGGACAGGAAACTGTAATGCAAATTAAACATGCTTTGTCCTTTGGGCAACAGCATATTGGAACTTGAGCCATATTACTCCTTCGAGCAATACAGAATATTATAATATTACAAAAGAATATCATCATGTGAAATGATGAACGCAGAAAAAGAGTCACCACATATCACATCCACCCTGGCAGTGTTTTAACCATTTTTTTATTTCCAAACTGCTATGCAAGAGTAGAACATATAAGAAAAAAACGTAAGGGTTAAAAAAAGAAAGAGAGATCCACAGTAGATGCAGCTTTTTGGTACTGGCAGGTTGTAATAACAGATTTCTTTCTTGAGTCTTGCAGGTCTTTGACAGATGCTAGCATCTTCTTACCAAAAGAAATATAGCCTTTAAGGTCAAAGCTTACACTTCATGCTCCCCTTGCAATTTAGTGATGGCATCAAAGTGGTGATCTAATATCTTTGGGAAGAGAACTAGGAATAGTGTCCTTCCAAAGCAAGTAACTTCAGCAAGGATATTAAAATACCCTCCCCTCACCACTCGTTATAAAACGAGAATATTTTCCTTTAAAGAAAGGAAAAAAAAACCTAGAAGCTACAGAAATTTTGTGAAACACAAGACACATACCAGGCAACTCCTCTTTACTGCTCAAGGGCACGTACTGTCAAAAAAAAAAGAAAAGAAAAGAAAAGAAAAAAAACCCCATACACGCAACCTTGTACTTCTGTAAGCAACACAAAAAATCAAGTTCCCAGGCTACCAAGCAGTAAAGTTTATCACGCTCCTGAATCTGCATCTAGAAACAAAAGGCTCTTTTCTCTATTTCAGTTTTCAGTTCCAAGTCTGCTAAAGAAGTGTTTCCATCAAACTATTCCCAGCACGCTGAAATAAAACACTATCATCCTCTCAACTGATGCCAAGCTCAATGCTTTGGACTGGCATGTAAGACTTGAATTGACAAGTTCAGATAGGACAGCTGAATTCTACTATCAATTTATTTCAGAAAATTTCCGTCCTTTTGATGGAAGAAACAGTGGTTATTACAAAACAACATGTGTGGGCTAGAAATCACTATCACAAAAATAGATTTGAAGTAAAAATTTGGTAATATTAAGTGCTTACACAAGAAGCAGTTGATAGCAAAAATGCAGCTTAAATTATTATAGAAGCAAAACAGAAAAGGGGAAAATCAGGCCCATTCTTTACAAGCAATTTTCTTTTTTTATGGCCTGGTTACTACAGAAACATCTTGTTCTTTTCCACCATTCAAGAGGAATCGTACCTTTTTTTGGATCGCTTGAAAGTCAGTAATGTCAAGCAGCTACAGCTCTATATTAGTCTCACCTGGCTTCTGGCAGCTCATCTGCAGCTCTTCCCACAGACAGATAGACAAAGACTATTAGCAACACCACTATTTCCAAGTAGCACATTTCAGTATGAAGCCTAAGTTTCCTAGGAAATAACAGGCAGTACACAGCCAGAGCGCACATGAATTGTTATCACAGTACTAAAATGCATCATCGAAATCAGGGCGTACAGATTTTCTCCCCTTCTTCAATTCGCTCCTGGGCTACTGGGAACTAACGGTACCCGAAATGGGCAGAGGAGTCACGCTAACAGCACTAATCCTTTCCGCAAAGTTATGGTAACAAACACTATATCCTATTAAAGGAAATGTTTTGGGTGATGTTTACTTGCAAAGTCATTGGCAGAATGTGAATTACTGCACTGATTGACTTTTATGTGCAGATTTTATTCTGCGTTTGGTCTTTCATCCCTTTTATTTTCTCTCTTTGAGAAAGCTCACCGACAGAACTCCTTTTATAGCCGTTTTTATGTGTGGGCATCCCCCGGTGCTTTGCCATGCTTTTCAATTTCAGCAAGTCGCAGCTCAAAGCTTGAATGAATTTCCTGCTCTTTGCTCCATGCCACGCTCCCATCTAGGTTATTTGTATTACAAATAAGCAAAACAAACAAACAAACCCACAATGGGGACAGTGCAGGGAACATCAGCAGGGCTTTGCCATGAAGGCTGGTCCCAGAAGCCCAATCAGCATCAGAGTCCCGGGATCAAAGACAAGAAACCATTAAAAGACCAAATAACATTGGGGGGGGGGGGGGGGGGGAAGGCAACCAGAGCATTGACTGCATATTTCCAGCAACACATACGATACCGTAAGCGAGAAGCAGCTTTATCTCTGTAAGCTTGTAACAAAAAAGCTCAATGAACAGTAATGGGAATAACATAGGAGGGCATCGCAGCAGCACTGACCTGGCGCAATAACAACCTTTTATTTTATTAAGGATAGCTAAGAATTATTCCTAGCAACACCTAATCGCCTGTAAGGAAAGTAGTTAACAGATGCCAGCCTCGTTCCCACGCTCTGCCTAACTCCAGCCTATCCCCCAAATCCCCACCGTCGAACCGGGGCTGTAGCGAGGGTCCCCGGAGCTGCGGTTGCCCCGCGTGCCAGGCCCAGGGCCGAGCCGCTGGCAGCAGGCGCACGCGGGCTCGGCCCCGGTCCGACGGAGGCGTCCTTTTGCCTCGGTCGCCTGGCAGACCTGCTTTGGAGGCTGCCCAAAGGCAGTCTGGTACGGCTTTCTCAGCAGTAACAAACAGTTCCCGGCCTCTTCCCCCCTCCCCTGCGATGTTCCACCAGCTGTGCCAGCACAACTGCTGGTGGCGTTGCGCAGAAAATCAAACCAGTGAGCTGATCCACGTTAACAATAACACCGGGGAATTAAAGAAAAAGACTTAATCCAGACCTGTTTACTGAAGGATGGATGCCCCCACTTTATCTTCTTAGGGTCAAAAACACTATCCCAGAGCGCAGACCTGTATTCAACGTCTTCGCGCGCTGACAGCGACCAAACCCACCCATCCCACCTCCGCAGAGAGCACCCCGTTACCAGGTGAGCCTCACTGCTTCTCCTGGTAAAGCCCTTCCATTGCCTGTCCAATGTTCACTCGTTCAGCTAAGAAGAACGGCACAAATCTCTAATATTAACAACTGCAAGGGCAGGTCCTGCTAGCGGTTACCACCCGAAGCACTTTTTAAACAGTCGATACTAAACTACTTTTCTTTCACCTAGAAAATCTGCTGTTGACATCTCTCTCCCAGAACTCATCTGTACTTCTTAAAGTATTCCTTTGCTTAAACATTGCTGCAAGTCCTTGTATTGCGCTAATGCCAAAACAGGCCTGCCTAGTGCCCACATAACTTCCCCCACCCGCCTCTGCAAACACTTTTTGCCATTCTCTGATTATACCATATCACTCCCACACGGATGGAGGATTTTAAATACTGCAACTGGCCACTGGAGTTACGTTGCCTTACAATTCTGGAAAGTCTGGCACGGTGAGAGGTTCCTCCGATTCTTTGCATTCAGTCCTGAAACTCTTGCTTCCTGCGCCAGTGGTACTTCTGTAATCTTATTCCCATTATCCATCTAACCGCTATCCCAAGTTCGCCAGCGGCCGACAGCTGAAGCCAAACTGCTTATTATGGGGCTGCCCCTACACTATTGCTAATCTGCGTCCCATCATCCTCGGACAGCGGCTTGCTGCTTTTATCCTTGCTTACTTTTAAATATAGCTAAAGAACTTTTTGCTAATAAAATTTGTACTGAACATTACTTCTCTTCACTTCTGGCATCAATCAGCAGTTGGAAAACCACAGCCTATGCTGACAGTAAGGAAAAACAACACCCAAAAAGCTGGTCTGTTGATTTGCTAACATCTGAAGGTATGAGATCACGACTGTTTTAAGTCAAGCTGAAGCCTAAGCTGCTGCTGAAAGCAGTGTTCCCACCTCTAGCACTACATTTACACAGCCACACGCCGATACAGATAAGGGAACTTGCTCTGCTGAAAAAAAAAAAAATCAGCCCAATCAACAAGAAATGTTAAATTCTCATTTGGACCAGTTCCCTCATATAACTCGACAAACAGCTTCACAAGCACTAATGCTGGCAGAAGGTGGCTGGGGCGAGGAGAAATGCTGTCAGCAGCAGCGTACACGTGGATCGACTTAAGGCAAATGTGAGGCTACAGCCTAAATGGGTCAAAGAGAAAAGTACACACTCTGCCTCGGCTGCTTCCTGCTTCTCTGCTACCGCTCCCAGCCCTCGCTGCTCTTCTCAGACAAGTGCGTTTACGTAAAAAGTCTTACTTATCACAGCTTAAGTAAATGCTAATGTGTTCATTAATTGTCTGTATATTGAAAGGCTTCAGGTAGTTTAAGGTTAATTTCAAAAGCAAGCAAATAAAGTTTTTTTTTTTAATTCCTAAAGTCTCATTGACTGAATTTTCTTCTCACCTAAGATTTGCATCTGCTTCAGAGTTGAAACAGCTGAAAGGGAGCACTACTAGCAACAACTGCAAATGCACGCGTCATTAATATAATGTGATGTAGCCCTTACCTGTCTGATATTAAGGGGATTCAAAAGAAAAATTTTAAACCAAGAACTTTAATACATAGTCAGCTATTGAGCTATTCCTCTGAAAGCACCATTATTTAGACTTTGCTTTAATCTTCTTCTGTTTTATTTGGCAGGGCTGTTGGTTTTTTTTGAATGATAGCTATTCTTAAGAGATTTTTTCTGTATATATAGATGTTTTAAGCTTTTTTGCCCCCCCCCATATTTGTCAGTTATCAATTTTTATTCTTGTCACAACAAGAGGCGAAACATTCTGCTGTCACACGGTACCACCGCTGATCCAAACACCAAATTCATCAAGATCTAAAGCCATTTCTACATCCCTGCAAGGGGGGGGGGGGGGGGGGGGAGGAAGGGGGGGATTTGCTCACGACATAATCTAACAGCTTTGAAAAGATTACTTTTTCAAAGCTTTTTAAAAAACAGTAATTTTAGCAACATTACAGATGTCAGAAATTGCTTTATACATAGAAAGCAAGAAACACTTAGCTAACGAGTAACTCTGATCAATCTACCTAGCTGGGAAAAATACATACATATATATATATATATATATATATATATATAGGATACAGTAAGTCGCCTGTTGGTGAAAGCTATCAGGATCCTTAAAGCAAAACAAAAATGCAGATTCCAAACACAAAAGGATCCACTCCTGCAATGAAAAGCTTTTTGGACTCAAAGAGCATATAAATCAGTGCAACGTTATGTGCTGGCTGACAGAAAGCTCCAGCACCTTCCCTGCAGATCAGAGCTTTTGCAAGGTAAAGAAGAGTGAAAACTGACAGGAGCTATTTTTCAGAGTCCTGCAGGCTCCATAGAAAGAGGCAAGAACAGCGGTAATCGCACTGCTTCGCCGGGATGCAGAGGAAGCAGGAGCTGAAGGTCTGCCCTGGCCAGAACCACAACTGAGGCCAAGGAGATGGAGACAAGATCAAAAGTAATTGAGTTACCGCAGCTGAACAACTACCACTTCTCCGCTGCACTGCAGTCACTGTTGGCTAAGGTCATGCATACTAAGGTTGATTAAAAAGGGATGGGGGGGGGGGGGGGGGCGGTGGGGGGAATGACTTTCTTTAATCCACCTTCACAGTTACTGTTACCGCAAAGTAGTTTCCCAGCTGTAAAAGCCAGTCTGTCCATTCCCTTTTTCCATCAAACCGTTTCTACATATCTCAGTGAACCTCCCCTACTTTCCCTGTCCACCTTTTAGTACCTACTTTTTGTAACCTGTCTGAGAATTTAGTTGCCCTCAGACACAGGCAAAACGATTTTTCCCCCTAGAGTTCAGCCTGCTCCTCTGCGCGCCAGTTGTTCTGTCAAAATACAACTGTTGGCGGTAAATTATTTCCACTCTCCATCATCCAGCTGTGTAGGCAGGGCAGACCTTCCGGATGAATATCCACATTGCTCTCAACCTGTACTTGGCCTTAAGGTTGCTGCTGCTTTTTTCAGGACTGAGAAAGGGTTGGGTTCTGCGCTTTTTGGGTCTTTTTCTCCCCCTCGCTACTTCTATGTGCAACTCTAACAACAGGCAGTTTCTCCCCGTCCAGACCTTTACCTCACCGATAGTCAAAGAGAACCCACGACACAGTAATTCCCAAAGTAAAAACTTCATAAATATCAAGTAATTGGCAAATTCCTTAAATCATCACAAAAAGTGGAAATGTGGTGAGGCAGCCTCAAGGGAAAAGGGATGCAGATAGACAGAAGTGGGGGGGGGGGGGGAGTGAAGAAAAAGAGGCAGTTATTAAAGATATCAAAGGGATAAAACCTAATCTAAAAATGGAAGCAGAAAGAGAGAAGTGGTAAAATCAAGCTGGGAAAGGCACAGAGCCATAACAAAAGCAAGAGAGACTGTACTAGGTTAATACGTATTGAAGGCATTCTTATACGAAGCTGACAACTGTGGTCAAATACTTCATTCCTTTAAATGGAAGGGGTAAGAAGAAACCTAGCAGTTCGGAAAGGGAGCATCAATTAATCTTTATTCAGGCTGCAGTTAAAGAATGAAACTCTGCCCTTAGTTTGTCCCTGACAACTGAGTCCATCAGCTACGGATAACAGGTGAGGAGGACGAATTTGCGGGGGCTGCTCTTCTTTACCCATACAAAACACCTGTTTAGATCAGCGCTACAACTGCTCTGGATAATTTTATCTTTGTACTGCCCATAGACAATGGAACAAGCTACGGACAGAGCTTCAGCCTCAACTTTTATGTTTCCTTCCTTTTTAAACTAAAAATAAGTGAAGGTTGCCACAAATCTCAGCTAAACAGTGAAGTGAATCTGTGATGTTATTTATCAACCCCATCTCTTGTGCTACCTGCCTCACCTTTGAGTTGAAAGGAGATTTATGTTCAAAGAGAAAAAGCTCATATTTCAGCAACAGCCTTGCATTTCTTCACACAATAACATTTATATAAGTCAGATTTACAGATTGTTCCAGTAAAGAATTAAAATTACATCATCTATGTATTTCTACAAAGCCAGCACGGCCCCCTTAGAAAATATTTGGCATATTTGAGTGCTATCCATCTGTACATATGTCATCTTTTCCATTTATATGAACCTACTCTTCACACATGGGACGTCATTAGCAAATTTCTGGGAGCAGAGAGTTCTTGCTAGACTTTGCTCTCCTCCTCAGGAACCTTTAATCATCTTAGAATTAAAGAGGGTGAGCCAGGGGGGCAAGGGGGAGAGGGGAGGTGCTAAGGACACAAAGATTGAACTTTTAGCCTTCATCCAATAACAGAACATTAATTGTTAAGAAAGGAGCAGAAGATCACCAGATTTCTGGAAGATAATGGAAGTTTAAGCCATATATAGATATAAGCATGAACTCATGACTAAGGACTAATAATGTGAAATTAAAGGGAAAATGTAAGCACAATATTAACAAGAACTTCCTTATAATACAACTCATTGGACCTTATAACAGTTTCCCAAGGGAACTGGCGGAAACCCCCACTGCTTGGAGCATATGAATCCAGGAAGGGCAAAATACAAGAAGAATGCATGATAGCAAATGATCCTGTAGAAGGAGAAAAATGGGGCGAGATGATTTACTGAGTTCAAGCAAGTTCTCATGCTTTGGAAAACTGGAAAGCTTCAGAGAGAAACTTGCAACTTTGCAAGAATTATTCTGTATTCTCAGTATACAGCATAGAAAAAAAGTTTTTTTTTTTTTTTTTATCCCTTTCCTTCCCAGTTCGCCATCTCTGTTGATTCCATACAACGGCGTTTCAGCCTGCTTGCAGTTTGGTAGCATAACAATAAAGACCCAATACCAGTTAGACCATCCTATAGAGCAAATATCCACCCGCTCAAGTTCCGCATCTTAAAAGAATTTCCATAGTCACAACTCCATTCTATCTTCTTAAAATTACATATTGGATTAATGACATCTTGAAGAATAAACTCAACACTTGTTTTTGTAGCAAAGTATGGAAACTTTCCTCCATAAGCACATCTTTACATATTAACTTCCTTTGCTTTTTGGATGATCCACTCACCTCCAGTGCGCCCATCCCTAGTAGTTCAAGGAAATTTCAGGTAAGCGCAATTACTTTTTCCTGATCCTCACATGCCAAACCTCAAAGATCAATTACAACACCTTTTTTTGTGCAGCATGACTCCAAGATAGGATGTGAGATCATTCATTAAACATACATATCCAGGACTAGATGCATTATTAATTCATTTTCCCCTAGGTAATATGGCATGGTGAAAAACAGCTACCAGAGAACATACTGACTAAAGATTTAAACAGAAATCAGTGGATTTATGTGATGATTGCTCTACAGCAACCTAAGAGAGCTCATTAAAGGACACATGGTTTCCTCTCCCCTGATACTGTCACTGCTCCTACAGAGTAGACAAGGTTGTTTAATACAAGGAAGAGTACTGACTGCAACCTGCCTCCGAAATAGTTCCTACCACAGTTGTGAGAATGATCTGTCTGAATTTCACAAATACCGAGTCTGACGACAGACAGCTCTCAACTTTAGAACGTTTTTCTGATTAGTGACTGTGTTTGGAAAAATCTTTTTTAAATAACTCTGTTATAAAACATTACCTGCCTCAGAGTTTCCCTAACATTTCAGATATAAACAACGGAACGAGATTTTACAGTTGTCCTCTTTGAATTTGTGGAACTGCAGTCAAGGAAGCTGCCCTAAGGAATCATTTCCCATCAGGATCATCTTGAACTTAACATACTGCATGGGTAGAATCTATGGAATAAATTCTATTTATACTATATTCAGAAGTTCTACTGCTGCTTTAAGTAACCTCAAAGACGAGGCTTTTTCCCCACAAAACAACTGTAATTTGGTCCTATCTCTTTCTTACCTTCTGTATTTTCCTCTAAAATGGTAGGAAAAGCAGAGAGACAGATGAAATTTTGCCTCCCTTTATGCAAGATGACCTTATATCCCTATCTCGAGAGCCCTGGCCAGCTAAGTTAGCTACAGGACACTTTTATGTCAACATTTTGTTCCAAGTGGCTGATGTTATGTTTTCTCCCTTTTATCCTTTCCACAGACTAAGTCAGCAATGGGTATCTGACATAAGAATCCTTCTTCTTAGCTTGCTATTGAATGAGTGCTTCTGCAGGAGGAGAAAAACCACATGCGACTCTACTCAGGTAGGTGGCAGTCCTTCACTTCTGCTGGCAGGTGAGATGCAGAGGGAAAAAGACACTCCAAATATGCTCTTGGAAGAACTGGATTTTTGTTTCTCTGTCAGGCCCTTACACTCCCTTATGCTCATCTTTATCTTCTGCTGAAGTTTTCTTACAATTATATTCGGTTATTAATATTCAGCCTCAGTGTAATCCCACAACTTAACTTGCCTGGCATGACAAATCAATGTTTCTCAGAAATCCAAAGCAATCTCCAAAGCTTTAGCTCTCTGTGTCAAAGACCTTGATCAACATCAAGTTTCTTTCTTTTCTTAAAGCCGATATCAAACACCGCAATGATCTTGGAATGAAGCAGTGGTTGTACTTGTCAGATCAAAAAGTAAAGAAAGAGCAGAGTTAGGGGGAAAATAAAACTACCCACACATACAGTTGGAGAATCGTCTAGTCAATGGCAAAAAGAAAACGTGCTACATCATCTTTTAGAAGCATCATTGCAATGCTTCAGAAAGAACATTATTTTTATTCCCAGTTCTCCAGGATTAGAAACAGGGTGCAAACTATCCTTGAGGAGACTAATATACATCTGCCATCAATGCTTGGTAGAGCCACTGTGGTCTGTGAACGGAAAGAGAGAGAAGTATGTTTATGATCCACAGGACGTCCAACAACTTTATTTTGACCAAAGCTATAGATATCCATTTGCTCTCAGGAAAGAAGCTGGCAGCAAGCAAGAGTTAACTTTTAGTATAGGGCCAGCTGGAATAACACAGACCACTCAGACAACAAACGTCACCTCACAAGCACCCTGGATTTGTTCCAAAAATCACTTGAAAAGTGGTATTCTTTCTTGACATCCTCAAGGACTAATTCAGCTTGCACCAGAAGCAGCATTTTTTTCCCTAGTGCATGGTAGGAACCATAGTTTCTAAATCAACTCTGAGATGATTTTAAATAGTCTCAGGATCCACTTTTTCCCATAACAGCACTAAGAAAGTTGATAAATTAATTTTCCTTGTATTTGAGCTTAAAAGCAAAGATTTCACGCACCTGAAAAAAAACGCCAGACTATTCCTCCACCTTCACCACCCCCCAAAGAAAAAAGCCTTCGAGAACAGAAATATATTTTCAGGAAAGGGACTGCACTTGCAAAGCTATTCAGCCACATTAGTACAGCTTATGAAATCACTTAGAGGATTTCAGCTGACATTCAATAATTTTATTTCTAGCTATTTCCCTGAGCTCACAGAGCTTTCACAGCCAGGGAAGTAAGCAAATATAACACCTGCTTGGATTTGGCAAGCTGCATGGGGCTCAGAATAATAAGGCAACCCCTTTCAAATCTCCCTCATTTGCAATTGCTGATTTGCTGACGATAGGGAGATGGCTGTGCTCACCTTCAGAAACGAGGATGAATTTGGATTAGCAAATGCTGAGGATTCGTCTCACATTTAAAGTGGAGGCTGGCAGTTAGGAAGTAGCGAATGATACCCTAAGAGCTATTACTGATTTCCTGCTTTTTCACATGAGGCCTGCTCTTCCCCTTTTCACTCCATAGCAGACCCAGGGTAAGAAACAAGAGAGGCAATAAAAAAACCTCAGTCAGAAGAGTGGGCACAACTGGGGCAGCAGCAGCTGTACTTTTAATCATTGTATTTTGTAAGAGCATTTTCCTAATCTTTTAGGAAAGACGAGTAGAAGAAACGTTCCTCTCTTTTATGACAGATCAGGTAAAATATCGGAGGATGAAGTTCCTTGAGATGGCTGAAAGGGAAAAATCTCACTTTCCTCTTTCATCTCCCCATCACCCAGTCTAGCCCCTCCCTTGCACCATCTTTCATTGCTCTTTAGATTTTGTGCTGAGCCACTAACTCAAGAACAAGCGGGCAGTTTTCTACAGGATTACTGAATTCAGTAAGTTCAGCACAGGATCAGACGAGCAAGGCAGGGAAGTAAGATGCCGGGAAGGGGAGCAGATCCTCCTTTCAGCAGCAGCTCAGCGGTAACATGCAACGCCCCCGACCTGTCTAAGATGCTACAAAGAGTTTGGAAGCACAGGTTTACAGCTGTCTGTACTGCCTCAAAATCCGTAACATGCATATTCTATGAGCGAAGAGAACAATCTCCTGATTTTAGAAGTGTGTTTTTTCCCATGGAAAAGGATTTCTGTGTATCTGAGCCTGCACGTACATGTACACATGCCCAAAGGAACCAGAAATGCCTTTCTGCACCAAGTGGCTCTGCAACATCCTAAAAGAAAGCAACAGAACGATCGCTAAGGATTAGCGCCCGTGCTATACCCCACGAGAGCACGGCTGGTGATTCCGCGCTGTTTGCATGTCCCTTCTAGGCAAGATTACAGGATGTTTTCTAAAAGGGAAGAGCCCTGAAGATGGCTGTAACTTACACGTTAATTTTGCAAGGACAAGAAATAAGTGACTTTCAGGTTCGGTGTGCTCTATACTTTTTTAAAAACCTCAGCCGAGACCTGACAGCCAATTTCTAGAGAGCAACCTATTCTCAGTAATTTATCCTAAACGGACTACAATACAAAGCAAAGTGCAAACTACTGAAACTAACAGAGCCCCCTTTGTAGCAATACCTGGTTCATGATTCCTACCATAAAAATGCATGGAATGCTTTCCCTGAATATTGACTTATAAAAGCAATCAAATAAAAGCACATCTAGGGTACAATGTAAATAGCATTTATATACATTCTTTCATGTAATGAGTGACAGACACACGTTACGTATGACTTATTCCTGTACCAAAACCCAGTTCTGTGTATACTTCCAGATACTGGAACTATGATCCTGAACTGCTTTGTTAGTGTTATACGTTTCATACTATACTATCCAAAAGCCTGCTAATCAACCGAGTGGCTTTAGAATACGTAAAGGAAAAATATACCATTTTCTTTCAAAATCCCAACTGTAAATGATTTGATCAAAAAAACACACTTATGCACTCATTAGCATAATATAATTTCTTAGGGAACAACGTATTTGAATGTAATTAGCCATTTGTTTTGTTGTATTCAGTGCTAATGACTTTTCCTTGAAGAAAGATCCATCTTTGATCGATTTTCCTATCGTTCCAGCTTAGGAGAAGCCCCTCTGGGTTGAAAACTCAGAATCACTCTGAAAGGACATTAGAATAAGTATGTAATCACTTACCTTTTCACTTAATTTATGCTGTGTTTGCTCGAGAGAGCTTTGCTATAGCAGTACAAAGGCTTCAAACCTACGTGATTAAAGCTGGACTTCTAAATTCCTATTTTGGATCCTAAACAATAACGCCAAGCAATCCGCTCCTGCTGATGTCCAGGGGTAGGTCTAAATAGCACAGCTCTAAAACAGGTTTAAGCATGCTCAGCCCAGCTCCTTGCCAGACTGGTAGTTCTTAGCCCCATGGAGTCCACACTGTACTTCTATCTCTAACTCTATACATAGGTGCTTATAATTTCGATTAAAAACAACCAAAGCAACAAAATCTCAATGTTTATGAAACACAGTAGAATTCATTTTTGAAGCGATGCATTCTCCACAGAAGAAATGTTGTGTACAATGACAGTAACACTAATACTTTCAAGGGAGGATTATTCATTTAACAACCCTTCCCCACCCCACCTTCAGTTATTAAACCTTCCCTCATTTTTGCCTATATGGTTGACATTTTCTAGGTTTGCACTCTGTGCTCTAGTAATTAGTTGCCCATATTGTCCAAAATGAGTCAATTACTTGAGTACAAAAAGACAATAAAAAAAATCTTCATCCTAAGTACTTGCATCTTTAAACACATGATTTCCCATTCCATAGCTTATCTAAAAATAGCTACTTATGCAGAGGCTTAAGAAACAAGTAACTTTCTTTGTAACTCTAATTACTGTCCAACTTTAGAGCAAAAAAATGACTTTATTTTATATGCATCATCTAAATGCACAGAAAATGCATCTATGCATTTTCTAAATAAGGAGAACAGCATTAAGTTTAGCAAACACACTAAAAGGAAGCCATATATTATGCGCCTGGGGTTTTTTCCGGGAAGGAGCCTCCTCCTGCAGCAGTTCTTGCCTTTCAAAACTTGGAAGGTTAAATAAAATGCCCTTCGGGAAACAGGTTATTTTCAATTTAAGAGCGGACATCATTCTTCCATCTTTGCTAAAACATGCAGTACTTGTGTGTTATCTTTCCTTATCAAGTAATGTAGAACTTCATAAGTCAGCTCATCATCCGAGAAGAAACCATCCAAGCTGTAACCTAGGTACAGTCCATCATACTCATCATGCAACCTCCTACATTCTCCCCTATACCAGTTCTGGACCGGAGACAGGTAAAAACCACAGGTGGGCCATTTCACTCGGGACACTTACCAAAGGAGCAAAAATAAAATTTTCAAGAGAAGCTCTACTTTAAGAGGTGATCAAAGAGAACACCTTCTCTTTCTCACAGCTCCTCCCACGAAATTACCACTGAGTAACTACGACAACGACAATGGCATTTTCTTTCAGCATTACAACTTATTTTTTAAAAAGCGCTTAAAACAACGTGTAACAGCACCACCTGGTGATCTTAGCTGTAATAAATACTTAAGACATCCACTCAATTAAGGCATAGTAATCTGTGTAGAAGAACAGATTTTAATCATGTATAATTTGGAAACTTTTCAATTAAAATACATGCAATTCATGTCAGCAAACAGTAACATTTTGTGATCCTATTAAAAAAAAAAAAGAACAAAACTCTTCAGCTGTAGCGTGAGCCAATTCCTGCTTGTAAGTGGGGAAAGCTCTTGACACAGCAACCGCCAATTTAGTAGAATTCAGAAATTCATTCAAACGCTTTAACACATCAAGTTAAACTGTTTGTTTAAAGGCTCCTTGTGTAGTGTATACAGCTGAGAGGCCACCTCAGCATTACCAACAGTCAAGCCTAGGTTAAAATCACTTGAAAAATCAAACCGAATGTCATGTATTCCGTATATTCTGAATTGATTAGCGCATAAACAGAATTAGCATTTTGGTCCTCACGCATTAAGTATTTTCCCTGCTGCTCCAGTGAAATATCACCGAACACGTACTACCACACTGCTGAAAAAAATCCTCGGGGATCCTGAAATGAAAAAGTACTCCCTAAAGACACGGCAAGGGAGAAAAATGCTATTAGAGCGGTGCATTTCTTCTTCATCGTTCCTTTTTAAGTTGTGACTAAACTAGTCCAGCCTGCGCACTGCGGGGCGTGCGCGGGGGGGAAGAAGGGAGGGAGGGAGCGGAAGCCGTGAAGGCCTGAGGCACTTGAAGCAGAGAGCATCCATCTGCCAGCGGCAGTCAACGAACAGAACGTTTCCACAAAGCTTCCCATTCAGATTAAGCCAAGCCAAAAGAACAGAAGACACCTTCCTTCACTCCGGCTGTGCAGGACTGAACGTAACAGGACCGCGGGTTACAAATGTACACTTAAAAAAAAAAATAAAGCGGGGGGCGGAGCGCACCTTGCAACCTGGTCCTGCATTCAGCAACTCCTGCTACAAGGCTGGAGAATCATGGAAGCTATCCATGTTAAAAACACACACGTCCACGTGTGCCCAGCCATTTTGGTTTAGGTTGGGTTGGAGGGTTTGGAGTAGGGATTGCCACAGGGCAACCTGCTAAGACGTTTTAGAGCACGGCCCACGGTAGTTCAGCTGATTAACGAACAACCTTCTCCTCGCTCGGATGAAAACCTAGCAAAGCCTCCTATATGTAGTCGCAGTTTTTGCGAAAGATGCACCATCCACATACAGCATTGTGTGGTATGGGCTTGGTGGCCCAGAGATGGCTACAGTGTCAGATGCCTTCCCAAGAAGTCTGCTGTATGGTACCCCACTTGAGCACATCACTGCCCGTGAAAAAGCACATGCTCAAAGGCATCTGCCACAACTTCTCCAAATTATTTAGTGAAGCACAATAACAACACATTTTCAATGCATGAAGTATAGAATTAGGTGCCATCAGAGAACACAGCATTAAAAAGAAACAGAAACATCCCTTCCACCCTTGTGTTTTGAACTATAGCGCCTGTAAAAAATCAACTCCAAACACTTCCAAAATCAGTGCTATGCCACAGAGCAGAAGGCATCATCTTGAGCAAGTGTTCCTTCCTAGCCACAGCTGCCCCAAAAGCTCTAAGCTGTCTGAAAAGGCATCTTGTGCAGAGCAACGTTACTTACAATAAGCACATCAAGAAATAAGTTGCATTTCAGATATTCTTTTTAGTTATAGTCCTCTTTAGCAGTTTCCCAGCCCTGTTTCAACCATGCTTTTAAGTTTTGTTTCTTCCAAGAACATTCACCGCATGCCAACATAACAGCACACATCTAGAACTCTAAAAAGAAGGGACTCTTACGTTAATGGGAGTTTTGTTAGACTTTAAAAAAAATTGCTTTATGATTTAGAGTAGTAATAATTTTATACATAATGCAAGAAAGAAGCACTGTATTCAGCTTGGATATACAGTCTCAATGATGGGGAAAATCTGAGAAGCAGCTCACTGGCAAGAAAAGGCTAAGGCAGATCATATGAATGGTACATATATTTTCATTATCAAAAAAGGAGAGAGAGTAGCAGCTACGCAAAACTAAAGCCAAAGCTCCGTTACCCAAAGTATATTTTACACTAACAGTCTTTCAGAGCTAAAACGGTTTATTTCAGAAGCTTGTTATACAAGAAGCAGATTACCTGTGCAAAAATTTATAGACATTACTAGAGCGCAGAAAAAAGGGGCGAGGAGCAGTTACCTACTTTCTGTCACAGTGTGCAAGCAGGAGGACAGTCAGACCTATTAATATCCAAGTTCATCTCGTTATGAATGGTACTATAAAAAGTGAGTGTTTTAAAAAACATTAGCCCTCTAGGTAAACTGTCTTTACCTAAAGGAATGCTCTCAAGAGAAATGGCAGGTTCCAATTACCTACACCAGGCTGCAGGGAGATAGATCTCCGTCAATGAACTCCACAAACGCGATATATATTGTTCTAGTCTATGTCACGTAGAAAAAGAAATTGTCAAAGGTAAGGGAGAGAAAAAAAAAAAACAACTAAGGTAAAAGAGGCCAAAATGGAAATGTCACAAACATGCAGACTTTTAGAAGGAACTTCTGCATACACTTGTGAAAAAGAAGCTGAGATTTGTGCTAGCCTGGCACAACAGTTTTCTCACCCAGAGCCAACTAATGAACTAAGAGGTGGAACACGAAAGAAGACAGGGCAAAAGAATCATGAAAGACACCTTTAACTTCAGGGTTACAATCAGGCCAATTTGAAGTGGCTGAACGTGTAAGTACTTTTTGTTATTATCTAAGGTAACAGAAATCATCCGTTAACTTATTTGAATTAAGATTGCAATTTTTTCCCTTTATTTTTTCAACTTCAAGGACAATCTCAATATTAAAAGAAAGACAAGAGAGATCTGTCTGAATCCACATTCAGACTGAACCAATACCTTCAACATGTTTTAAAAGTCCCGTTTCTAATTTTTTTCTTTTTCTGGTTAAGCAGACACAAGAGCAGAGTAAGAAAACACAGTAAAGCCTGCCTCACTTACACATTTGAACTGAGTGAGACCCTGTGTTCAAAGTTTCAATCATCCTCGTGCAAAATCCTACCATGACATTAGCTCTAGCAGATCCTACTTTCCTGACTTTAAAAATCCCAGATCCTATGCATCAGAAACACAGTGAGGACAACCAGTGCACAAAAAGCCCTAAAAGCATTTCTGAGACAGGCACTTCATTCATCACTCCCTATCAAAGCACATTCGAACAAAGTTGGCCAACACTTAAGGCAAGAAAATTTTTCAAGTCTAAATTCAAGCAGGAATTAATCATCAACATGTAACCAAAAGGTGGTCCCTGATCAGCTGATGAACCTGACTGTCTTTTAACAAAGATACCTGGAGATCATGAAGCACAGGGTCTCATTAGTCATGTGAGGAAGAAGAGAGTCTATGCATGCTGGAGGAGAAGCTGCAAACAGGATGGCAAGACCAGGAGCACCCTGGGCCTCTGAAGGAAACTTCACAGGTCCCCAACAGTAATAAGGAAGCAAGCAGGGAAATATATTGATCCATTTCTTTTATCCGAACTTGTAGAATATCTTACGCTAACTAAAGTGAGGAGCCCGGTATTCTGTCCATGGCTTGTTGTTGTTTTTGATGAATGGTTTCTTTGTCTGTCTTTTCAAGTCTTCACTGACTAGTGGTAAGACAAGCAAACACAAGAAGTCCTCTGTGTAAGCTACTGAGATACCCTGAAGGTCAGCTCCCGGGGACTGCAGCATCTGAGCTGCGGGCAATACTTTTCCAGCTCATCAGAGCCTGCATCAGGGTAGAGGATGAGGAAAGCCAGTACTGAGACTCACGTGAGCCTACAATGCAGAGCTCCAATGTGCTGGGAAACAAACACAGCAGCCTAATAGCATCAGAAGAGTTCCCCACTGGACTGCCATGGCAAAAGCAATCACAAATGTGAAAGGATAAACAAGGTGCGAAAATACTATTCCTATTAAAATTATTTGATGAAGACATTCAGATACAAAAAAAGATGAAATTTAAATATCCCAGTTTACAATCTTTCTGCTTTCCTTCCTCTACTCCTACCACCCCTTAGCAGTATGCTTCTCAGCATACCTTGGTGAGAGCTTCCCAATTTCCACTTTTATTTTGTTATTTTTTCTTATCGATCTTTCCCTACAATATTATATTTTAGAACAGGAAAAATATTTTTACATGCTGACTGTCAAAAAGAGTTAATTCCTCACGGAACATTTGAGAGAGGGGGGAGTGGTTCTGCAAATCAATTCTGGAGCACCTTCTGATCACAGAGGAAGAAGACAGAAGGTCAAGAGACACTTCTGCACAAAAATTACACGCAAGTGTTACAGCTAGGACCCAGCTTTGGTTTAGCAGAAGCTGGAGAGGATCGATCTGAGACAAGGAGGGAAAGCTGTGAGTGCCCTCAAAAGGCGGAGGCCTGAACTTGTTACCATGCAAGATGGCACAACAGCAGGAGGCAATTCAGCAGTTCAGTTTTGGCCATGTTAAGACTGTCAACAAGGAGATACGCAAACGCAGATGCTGAAGCGTAGGATTTATCACCCTTATCTTTAGAGACGAACATCTGAGCTTAGTCAATCTAGACTTCATTTCAGTGAGTGAAGAGAAACAGGCACTTAAGAATATGAGTCATCTGACTCACTTTTGGCTGAAATTAATTGCTCCCTGAAGCTGTCTGCCTCTCTGCAGAGACCCTGAAGGGAGGTTAGGATGACTAGCTCCCGCAGACATGTAAGCTTTACCAGCTAAATCCCACCCTAGCTCAGACCATGACATGGGACTGGATGGAAGAGATATGTCAGGTATGAAGATATTTACCAGAGGAAAAGTTGTATTTGAAGCAATGAAAAAAACTATCATCCCAAAATAAAGAAGGAGTAGACCCCCTACATCCTCCTCAAGGAGAGGATGAAAAAGCTAATGCATCAAATGGAAAGATGAGGAAAATGAATCAAAGAAGTTGTTAACAATAACAAAGGACTCATAAGGGACTAAGCAGCAGACAGATCAAAGGGGATAAGACTGAAGCAGTGGTCTCGGTCTAGCGAGAAGAATAAGTCTTTCAAAGCCTTAGGGAATAAAGAAATTAAGGAGGATACAAGACAGACCCAGAAAACGAGAACTTTAAGCAATGGCTGGTTTAAGAGGCAATAACAACAACAACAAAATGCAAGGGGGCACTAGTTAGAAGTGGAGACTGGCCTGAGTTGGGAGGAATGGGACAACCTTGTATCCCAAAAGAAACGAAAGTAGAAACAGCAAGAAAACAGCTGAGCAATTAGACTAGAAGTTTTGTTACTGAAATCAAAACCAGATAATTTGCAGTTGATACAGGGGGAAGAGTCAAAGAAAAGATGGCACCCAACAAGGGAAACAAACGGGAATAATTCAAAGTCGCACACAGCTGCAAAACTACCACCTCACTGGCGATCACTGACACACGGCAGGTTAGTTCATACAACTGCAATCATGAGATGGATGATTACAGGCTCTTCAGGAAGGACAAGCAGGGAAGGCAACAGGGAACTCTCTGCAAAGAAACAGCTCAAACTCAGAAAGCTGCGCTGCAAAACAAATGACAGTTCAATAGGAGTTAATGGGTCTGGGTCAGAGGGGAGGCCAACAAGGGGAACATTGTCGTGAGCATCTGCTGCAGACCACCTATAGATCAAGGTGATGAAGCCACTTTTTAAAAGTGGGAAAATGTCCTGGTTCTCCTGGGGAACTCTAACCACCCCAGCATCTACTGGAAGGGAACCACAACGGAGCAGAAGCAACGCAAGGGACTTCTAAAGTGCATCAGGAGCAATTTTTTGACACGGGTGCTGGACAAGTCAACCAGACGATCTACTGTTCTCTAGAAAAGAAAAAGGGGTGGAGGATATCAAGTTTGAGGGCAGGCTTGGCTACAGCCACCCTAGCATGGCAGAGTTTAAGATCTTGAGGGAGGTGAGGAAGGCAAGTAGCATAATGACAATCCAGGATTTCAGGAAAGCACACTTCAATTTCTTCAGAGAAGCAGTAAGCAGGATCCCTTGGGAAAATGCCATAAAGGGCAAAGAGGCCAGGACAGTTTGTCAGTCTTTAAGAACAATCCCCTCAAAGCACAAGAACAGTCCATACTGATTCGCAGGAAGTTGAGCAGGCAGGGCATGAGACCAGCTTGACTTCAGAGCAGCTCATGACTTTCCCGAATCTTCAGTGTCAATAGCTGTTCTCAGGCCTCCCGGGTCTCTGTACTTAGTGGCAAAGTATGAAGGAATGAAGTGCTATCTACAGTAGAGAAAGACTGGGCAAGGGAACACTTAAGTAAACTGGACGTACACAAGTCCATTTCGTGCACCTGGGACAGAAGAACCCCACGCAACAGTGCAGGCTGGGGACTGCTGGACTCCCTACTTGGGCAGGGAGTAGCTCTGCAGAAGAGGATCCAGAGTCCTCACAAACAAAAAGATGAAAGTGAGTCAGTAACACCCAATTGCAGTGATGAAGGCTACCTGTACTCTGTGCTACATGATTAAGAGTACAGCCAGCCGGTCAAGGGAAGTGATTAACACCCTCTATTCAGCATTTGTAAGACTACATTTAGAGTACTTTGTCCAGTTCAGGACCCACCTGCACCAAGAATGGCATTGACACACTGCAGCAAGTCCAGCAGAGAGACACTGAGATGATTAGGAGGCTGAAGTACGTGACTTCAAGCTGAGAGCTGAGTTAATTCAGTCTTTAGAAGAAAAGTCTAAGGGGGATGTCTTGTTGCTATCCTCAATTATTCAGTGGGAAGTTACAAAGAAGACGGAGTCAGAATTGTCAGAGATGCACAGCAAAAGGATAAGAAGCCACAGAGCCAAGTTTCAGCAAAATCAATTCTGACCAGATGCAAGGAAAAAATTCTTCACAATGAGGGTGGTCAAGCATTAGGGCAGGCTGCCCAGAGTGACTGCATCGTATCCGTCTCGTAGATACTCAAAGCTCAACTACACTAGGCCCTGAGCAACTTAATGCAACTTCAAAGGCACCATGCTTTGAGCGTGGATCTCCACAGTTGCCTGCCAATCTAAATTATTCTATGATTCTACTATCCTCTGCTCTCTTGTAGTTTTCTTTTTGTTAAATAAAGGTATGTTCTCTATTTTTGTTCTTTGGATGCATCTGGTCTTCATGTATATTATATAATCCTGGTGTAATTCATACTGCGTAGTCCTGGTAGGAAGTAGAGCCTCTCATAATCACTCATAATAAACCAGCTATGAAATCAGTGACAGTAACACAGGTTTAAAATCAAGCAAATTGTTTAAAAGCAAACAGTCAAAATACGCATTAAAGAACATCTTCAGTAATGCTGTTCCGTTTAGGATATAAACTACTGCTAGCTATGCTTTGGTATTTAAGAGGATTGAGGGAAAACACACATACTCATTTAAAGGAATGATTAAAAGCACAGCACAACAGTTTAGAAACCGGATTAAGTTAAACAGAGCTACAATCTTCAAACTTAGTTTTAACCAAATTTAAATATCTGTCACTGAAGCTTTCAAGTTGTAATCATGCCAATGACCTTCTTTCCCTTCTCCCTTTTCTTTTTGGCCACTGAATACTCTATTGAAAGTATCAGAGCTCCAAGTCAAGAACAACTTACTTGTAACTATGAATCTGACATGGATAGAGTGAGAGCAGATTGTCTGCAGGGAAACAAGAATAAACCAGCTATTTAGAGAGATTATGTAATGTAGTTCAGAGCTGTAAAACAAGATTTAAAGAGACAGAGTTCTGAATTTCAGCACTCTAAGCACCCATAAAAGCTGGGTAATAACACAGCACTTTGAAGAGGCTCAGAAAACAAAGAAAGAATTCTTGTCAAAGGGTCCCTGTCTGAGTTAATATTTAATTCATAACTCCTCTTCTTCACAAATAACAGCACCACTTGATTGGCTATTTGGTCAAATCCTTTAAAGCAAAGCTGAAACATCTCTTTATGTTAACTCACAGATGTGCAGGTTTTTATTATAAAAATGAGTTCTGCACAAACAGATATGAACCATTTTGTGGTCCTGAGCTTGCCGAACCTGTGGAGCTGAATTGGGTCAATTAGCACAGTACAGCACACCGGAAATCAAAAACTGTTCATGAACAAATACAACAGTATTAGGTCTTTCATGGATAAGCATTTTAACAAGTGTAAATAAGATTCCTTTTTTTTAAAACTACAGCTAATTGCCAAACACACACAAACATCATCCGGTTCAGGAAAGAAAAGCAGATAATGCCAACTGCCATGCACCACTGCATTATAAATAGCAAGGAAAAATACAGCAAAGGCTTGTCTGATAAGGGAAACTAGTTCTGTGTATTAGACACACTTGCACAAACCTGGAAACTATAAAACCTTCAGGCTTTGCCCATAGCTTTATATAGACAGTATATATGAACACCAATGTGCAAAATAGTAATCTTGCTGAAAAGTCCAGAACTGTTAAGCAACCGTTCTTGATGGAGTTTTTACTTTTTAATTTCTTAACTTTGGAATGGAGAAAAGACAAAACCGTACATTACTACTCCCAGGTACTCTAATGAAAAACTGTTCTTCATCTCATCCAAAACATCCCTTAATTATAAGCCTCAAAAAGCAGCAGCATCACACATTTAGCCAACCCCTGATGCTTTACTAGTGATTAAATTTGGAACAGTGGGCCTGAATCACCTCCCTTTCACCTCCGCTGAAAAGACAGACAGTACAGCAAGGGAGAATTTGGCCCAAACTACATGGGGGAAGGAAGGGAAAGCAAGGGGAGGTTGTTGTTAAAAAAAAAAAAAACAAAAAAAACAAAAAAAAAAACACACACCACCCTGCTCCGTTGCTGGACTCTTCTCCAGCTCACGTCAAGCTTACAGGTTGCTGGCAGCCAGAGCAGGCATACTGCGAGACCTGCCAGCACACTCGGACCACACACGCACACGCTCTCAGCTGCTCTCCAATGCACTGGAGACAACCTCCAGAGCACTCTGGGCTCCACAGCCTATCTATGCTTCCCACGGACTTTGCTTCTTCCCTTCAGCAATACCCAACAGCGCAACGTAAGAGAAAATAGCGTGCTTACACTGCTGAAGGTAGCACACAACCTTGACCGAAGAGATATCGATGAATTGCAAGAAACAGATCTCCTAAAACACATACCAAATGTGTTCACGAGTTGTGCTTCACTAGAATCCCAACAGGAGCTCAGTTTAATGGTTCGTTTTCAACTGGGATAATTTGGCAATGCAAACGTAGTAGTATCAGCAAATAAAGAAAAAAAAATTGTTTGGCTTTTTTTTTTTCCCATCAGACAGTATTCCAAAGACAACAGTCCATTTTTAGTAGAGTCAACTACCAGTCCTCTTCAGTTTTATTCAATGAATAAATCCTATACTTTTCCTTTAAAAATATATGCAGTAAGTTCATTTGCCTTGCTGCACTTTCAAATGCAATGAGTATTAACAAAATTAAAAAAAAAAAAAACCACACACACACACACACACACACACACAATCATTGGCATACAGTGACAGAGCGAGATTTTGTAATTTCACTGCCATAGCTCAATTTGCAATTAAGAACCATGTAAAGCTCAAAATGTGATTAAATACGGCAGACAACTAGCTCATTATATGGTGGCAGAAAGAATGGCCTTTCAAATGCCAATTGCTCTACCTGAAGTATCAGCTGCTGTTGTCCTGTCTGGGACTGCGCAAGAACACTGCTTAACTCATTGAAAAGGACTTTCTCAGAGACAGATTGGCAGCATGACAAACACAGGTTGCCAATGTGTTGCCAACTGGAAATCAAAGACCAAGTTCTTTTTTCTTACACAAAGGATAATCACAAAAGAGAGAAGACAAACTTTAAAAAGCCTCAGACAGGTGTAGCTAAAAAGAAAAAATATTTTCCTGTTTTAAAACTGTTTGGGAGAAATTTTCAACTTAAGGAACTATAATCTCTTTTCTATGATGCTAATAGACTCTAGCCAGGTAAAGATCATGGTACACGGGGGGGGGGGGGGGGGGGGGTTCTCAGGAGGCTAGTATACACAAAAGCTGATGGGATGGAGGATGCTCAGACATATTCCCCAGCAAAAGTTCATCCGAGAAAGAAGCCATGTTTAGACTCCGGCACACCTAGACTGTGTTTAATTGTCATTACAGCTCAGGATAACAAAATAGGCTTTCGAAGGATTTCAGCACTACAAAAGCCAAGAGGACGGTATTTCGTCCTCTCAGCATTTTACTTTCCTACAGTTAAAGATGAGGAATTGAGCGGTCCTTATGTGCAACAAGCCAATTTATTTTTAAAATACTTGTGCAAAATTAAAGTTTGGAATTAAGTACTTTCATTCAATTACAAACTTCTTCAACTGTAAAAACCATTCTCATGGTTTCACTACTAAAGTTTATATAGCATTTTCAAAACTCCTAAGACAGTAATTTTGAACCAGGCACTGAAACTTGCTCACATACCTGCCAAACAAGCAGAGTGTGATACTACTCAGCACAAACAGCCGAACAATCTGTATCTAAATCAGCTGGATAAAGGTCAGTAAACCAATCTGGCTCTATTTCAATTGCACAAATCAATTTTGTCACTTCTCAACCTATGCAGACATAATATATCAGCCAAGATTTTCTGTTCTCAAGTTGCATGTGAAATTGAGGGAAATTCATTTATTTAAAGAATCCCCCAAAACAAATACCGTATCAGTAAAACTTATCTACATCCCTTGATTAACTAAATGTTAGCTGTAGAGTCTTTGATACGACGGTCCATCAGCTGTCACCTCCAAAAGTCACGAGACAACAGTATTAATTAGCCAAAAAATGACATCTCCCGTCCATTGGTATGAGTAGCAGTAACTGAAACTGGAAGACCATTCTGTTCCTGGAATAAAAGCTGCTTTTATTCACTCTCTTTAAAGAATGCACATTATACAGATCTCAGCTAAAAGGTATAGAACGTAATCGGAACATTTATTTAAATATACTCTAGACATTAGGATCTTTTTTCCATTTTTCCCCTCTCTGTTCAACAATCGCCTAGTCAGCATGGGCTTACTATGAGGTGTGCATAAATGTATGCATTATCTTCCTATTATATAGCATAAAAACAAAAGCATTTCAACAATTATACTTGAAAATAAACATAAATAACTCTGAAAATTGATTTAAAAAAAAAAAAAAGCCACAGTAGGTTACCAGAAAATAAAAAGGCGCAACAGGCATGTCAACCTTGAAAAAGCCCTTTTAAACTATGCTATTACTGTCAGCTGCCGTTACCCTTTGTCAGCCAGCTATCTGACCTCATAAATCAGGTGTAACCCCCAAATAAGAGCACAACGTAAAATCAGCACTAGGCGGACTTGTCTGCTCTCCAATGAGCGGCCTGCCAAGTTGTTGAGGTCACATTCAAAACTAAAAATTAATCAATGATATTAAAAAGAAAAAAAGTCATATCAACAAGTTTAAAGCTTGCAAGTACCATTCTGCAGAGTTTGTGCTCGTGACTCCTTTCCTAGGTTGGCATGGAACCCTCCTCCTAAAGTCGGTGTTTTGCCTGCACCTATGAGGAGAAAAAGACAGACATGTCAAATGCAATAACTGAATTAAAACATCAAAGGAGATCTTACTGTGCCACTGTATTCAGTATCTGTATAATTTACAACATGCCAAATTACATTATGAAGGGCAACAGAGGTGCTTGAGGGGCTTAAAACATCAAGTACAAACCCTGTGCAGTTCAATTCCTCCTTGGAATACCACTGAAAATGCATGACACCCTAACTCCCCCACGTCAGCTTCAAAGCACAATAATGTGACACCTCTTACTTTGAGCAGAACATTAAAATCAATATTGTAAAATACTTCTCAAAGTAAATGAGGAAACAATTGCTTAGTTACTTTTTTTTGTCTGGAGAATATTCAGAATTTTAATAGCTAATTACTGGCATTACAGAGCATAAAACATGGTCACCATTCAACAATGACTGTGTTGGCTAGTACATACATAACACATACTTTAAAATAACTTCACTTTAGCATTAGGCACACGCATTGCAGCTTGGGCTACAAAAACTGCAAGTCTGAAATTGCTATGTTTACACCTTGAAAGGTTAGAGACTAAAATAAATCAGAGTTGTAAATGAGCATAAACTCGAGGCTGGTTTATGCATCAGTGCCAATGCTGAGCAGCCTGAACGCCAGGAGTCCTCTGAGAGTCAATGGAACTACTCATGCAAACGAATCTGGCAGAACACGGAATTAAACTACTAAAGACAGAAATAGTCTCTCACTAAAGCAGGAAGTTTTTTAAAAAATAATCAGACTACCTCAAGCAGGATATTAGAATCTATCAGCTTAACAGCCACCGAGACCAAAACGCTAAATTGCATAGGACTGAAAACAAGTAATTTGTTAGTAATTGGACTTCTACTTAATTCCAGTAGTCCGCTCTTCAGAGCAAGAAAAAACATTCTTGTTCCCTATCACGCTTATACAGTCTCTCCGCAGTTCACGTAGCTAAGTTTTCCCACCTTAGTCCAGTTCTCTGGAACCAACTAGAATGCTTTTGGGACAGAAATATGCAAAGGATGTGCCAGCTGAAAGTAATTCAGGACGTTTCTCTTACACACCTGAATAAGATACTTCTGTAACAGGTCCAAGGAACAGGAAACTGTGACCTACACTTTCATCCACATGCACTCTTACTAGACTTTCTCAGCTACTCTTTCCTCAACTGTATTTAATGTATATTTATGTTGAAACAAAAAAAAGTTAAAATTTATATTCCTATACAATTATTGTCTATAAGCCTTCTAAGCTAATTTTCCACACAACCGTTAAATTAGGTTTTCAGCTCTAGCAACAAGAGCAAACTGACTTCCACCTGCCCTTCATTAACAGATCCTTTCACCAAATAATAATCAGAAGTTGTGATGTAAATGCCCCACAGCTTGAGTACTACAGTTCATCATCTTAATTGGAGATGGAAAGTCTTCTATAGGGACCTCTTCACTCAATATAGATATAACTTGCCCAGCCCTACACTTGTTCTAAATTATTATGGACAGCAACCTCTTAGTGCCATTCTCAAAGGTACGCTCTCAGATTTTCACACAGGCTCCAGAGCAAACCGATCAGACGAAACAGAGACACGTAACCAAATTACTTAAGTACACGCAACTCTTTTTAGTATACAAACACTTAATAAGACCAGTTTATCTGGCAAAGACATATAAATAGTGGCAATAGAGTTTTACACACATTTTTCTTCAGTAGCAAGTCTAATTTTAGAAATTCTCTCTTTCCCATCCTCCCTTTTTTTTTTTCTTTCTTTCTTTTAAGGTTTGCTTTACCACGGGCTATGTTACTTGTCTAATTTATAGCAGGAGATCACACATTCAAGCATCAATACAGCTGAGGACATCATAAACGGCTGGACAACAGCAAGATCAACAGGCAGGACACGCTGAAGGCAGAAGGCTCATAGATGGGTTTTGTCAAAGCCACCATGAAGTGATCAGCCCCTTCTGGGCGTTACAGCTCCAGAGCACTAGAGTCCTCCAGAGTCCTCCCTATCTCCTCATACACCAAAATACTGAACTCTATTGGACTATCATTATCAAAACAGCTACGTTCCTGTTTCAAAGTTCAAGTTTCAAAGTTTCCCTATTACTAAAAAGCTTAAGCAAAAACTATCTAATACTATCAACAAAACAAAACAAAATAGTTTAATGTACTCAGAAGCTAAAATCCAGATAAAATAAAAATAAAAAATTAGGCTGAGATTTCAGCTTTTTTGCCTTTTAAAATATTCTTTTTTATTAGACATCAAGGTATCACATGTTAGGCATTAGATTACATTAGGCATAACATTATGTTAGGCATAAAAGTCATTTCTTTCAAAGATATGGAGTCTGTAGCAGATACAAACAGATCTCTCAAACAAATTCTGCTATCAGCAAGTTAACCGGGAAGACCGCACATCTTGACTTGGAATACGGCTTTGAAAACTGATAGAAAACTAGTCTGTTGTGCACTTACACTCTCAGAACTGCAAACTAATGTTTCCACCGACTATGAAGTCTCACCATCAGCTTCAATCTTGACAAGCAAAATGCAAAGCAAACTTATTAATGCAACTGTTCAGCTCAGAAATAAGAAGATAAGTTCTAGAAAAATCTGTGAAATCATCAGATTCATTTAAGACAAAAAAAACCTACAAAGCTAGTCATTTAAAAAGTAAAAAGAACAGCAATCATAAGGTACAACCAAACCGACACTGCAGCTTAACTTAAAATGTTTACGTTTCTTGACCTTTTCTGTTTTTTCCTCTGCAACTTCAAAAGTGAATTACACATGCTTCGCTTTCCTCACATTTAGCTTTCAAGGTAAACAAAAAATATATATCCTAGAAGTATCTGGTGTCTGCAAGTACTGCCTGCAAACTCTTTTAAGATTTCTCTAAGTCATACATAGAGGCTCCTTAAGTAAGGCGCCACCTTACTATTTTAAGTGTACTATAAGTAACAGTGTACTATTGTACACTGTTCTCTCCTGATTATTTTTAGAAACAGTAACTCAAATTCTCCAGGCTTTGCTAAACTAAACTGTGCTCTTCATCTTAGCTTTGGACACTTACAGTCCAAAATTTCATGTAAAAGCGTAGAAAAATGCATTAGGCAGCCCAAAAGTAGAGCTATTCAACCCATTTTTTTCTGGTCCTCTCAGCAGGATACAGCGCCCTGAAACACCGAAAGAAGAGAACAGAAGACAAAGGAGATGACGTACCTGCAAACCTGACAACCCTCAGCCAAAGCTTATACAGGTCCAGCCCCTACCTCGGGGTTCCTCCAGGGCTGAACTACAGCAACTGCACCTCAAGCGGCCAAGAGCAGCGCTGCTGCCTCTGCTCCCTGCACAGAGACGGGCACAGCCGCCGTGCCCACAACCAGATCCAGGTACTGTGGCACTGACCTAGGAGCCACATCGCTCATCCTCTCTACAAAAACGCTCCTCTGGTAGTAAAAGCAGCAAACAAAGTCTGAAGTCTCTGTGGCTAACTTCAAACAGTCACTAGAAGAAGAACACAGTGGGAATGGCAGTGTTACAGATTTCGTTTTCCTCCGAATAAATGAGCAAGTGAAGATAGGGAATGAAACTTCACTTGCAGCTTGAGCTGAAGTATATCTGCCATTTGATAGGACCAGTACTATCAGCATCCCTCCCTGTGAATTAAAACTGGAAAACTCCAGTCCTTTCCTCAGTACAAGGCAGGATAAAAAGGTTCAGTTTAAAAGTTAAAACATTTACAGTTCCATCATAAAACCTGTAAAGAATGCAGACTGCATGAAACCAACCGTTTCATAACCCAGGTAGACTTGGCCATCTAATACAAAAAGAAGAATAAGCTCTCTATTTAAGTTATACCATAAACCCAATAGCAGAGTAGGTCAATGTTGCATTGCATTTCATGCCTACAACAGCAGAAAGATATAATTACATGTTTCTGAACACACAAAGTCTATAACTGAAAGAGTTCTTATTTTCTCCTGTCAGCCAATTTTACATGCAAGAGGACAGATACGTACGCACCACAGCCGGATGAAATGCTAAGGCTGAATAAACTTATACAAACCTTATAAACTTATAATAATAAGTAATAATAATATATAAATAATAAACTCATACAAACAAAGTTCTAGTCTATTCCACTGTAGTTCACTATCTGCGGGCTTATTTTTGTAACTACCAACCAAGGAGATAAATATACTGCCATGTCCACTACACCAGAATTTAAAGCTGCACGAGTCTATGAAAAACCAACATGTGTCCAAAGCTACATGCAAGATCCAGCATTTTCCCAACGGACAGCTGTACACTCTGCAGTACTTCAAGCAAGTATTTGTTGCCATCACAAGGATAGCATGCAAGACACCCAGCGCAAGAAAAAAAATACACGCTTAACTCTGATGCAAGATTGCCACCTTGAGGACTTCAGAAGAGAAGCAGAAAGCAAATATGCAGTGCATCTCACTAAATCGGATAGTGAATAGTGATTTTTTTTTGTATGAAATAGATGCAAGTTTCCCCTCTTCCTTCCCAAGGCAAGAAGGATATGGATTAGTTTTGTACTCAGAAAAGTGAAAACCAAGCACAAAGTAAAAAAGGTAAGTACTCTTCAGGATTTCCTCAAAAGATCTGTAAACCCAGTAGTGCAGAACCATAACTTCTCCCCTCTTGCAACTTAATTATGGCCACACTCTATATTTTAAAATCAACCGTGAATTAGTCTCATCTCTATCTGGACCACACATAAGGGGAATTTTAGTGTCATTATCATTATTCTCAGTTTCTGCACCCAGTCTTTTCGTTTCAACTTTAGTATGCAGGCTACCAGTAGAACTTACTTTAGGACTGTTCAAGACTGCACTATAAGAAATATTTTAGGTCAGGATTTGGTCTGTCAGGATATCCTACATGGAAATTCTTTAACTACTGAGTCAAAATAAAACCTCTAAACCTTTTACTTTTCTAAGACAGCAAAATATACAATAATTTTTGCTCAAGGATTAATCAAAACTAAAGAATCTGATATGAATATAGAATTTACTCTCTTTACCAATTGCCTCACTAGCACTATTGTGTCAGTATTTGTCTTACTTATCAAGTTCTGAAGAAAAAAGAAGGCTTATAAGATGAACAGCTAATAAGCTTGGCTTACATTTTAAGAAGTTTTTTCTTTCTGTATCAAGTCTCTCGCTCCTTCCAGTTTGCTGACCATAATTTTCCATTGTTCAACACATAACTTCCACAGACCTCAAAAGACTGAAATATTTTGATCAAGTCAAACCCCAGCAAAGTTCTGCATTTGAGATCAACATAGCTCACACTCCTAGGTGTAAAAGAAAGTAAAGAACTTACCAAGGATAAACTAGAAAGTGAGATTTTAAAGTAAGCTTGCATAAGCATACCTGAGAAATGGAACATATCATAGCTTTATTAAACGGTACGCTACATTAAATTTGCCAAGGAATACTGCAGAGTAAGAGTACATTTTTAGCATTTATCACACTGCAAGTCGCTTGGTGCACTGCAGTAAACTGCTTACAGTTTTCTTACAACAACAACAAAATTTAATTGCAAGAAACTTTCCCTTGATATACCAGAGTGCTAAGACACGTGAAACAGCCTATTTACAAGTGTTGTAGAACCTGCTGCACTAGAAGTTTTAACAAACACTTGTTGGTCTGTTCAAGCTTACCAGTGCACAATTCTCATTTCTCCCTACAAGTAGGCAAGAGTGAGTAAATAACTTTCCGCAAGCAACATTCTTCCCAGCAGACTCAATTTAGCATCTTGTGATCTCCTGAACATTTGGAGAGTCCTAATGCACGCATGCTGCCCAAGAGCCATGAGTCTAGTTTTACTTGATCATGCCTCAGCGCTGAAGCTGGAGTAACGTTCTCAACGTCCCTTGCAGGCTTCCATTTGTGTAATAGTCACCCTCCTCAAATCTCCTGGGTTAGACACCAAATAAGAGCAAGTTAAAAGACTAATCCATAGTACTTTATTTTCTCCTATATACACCAATGATTGCATCATTCAAATAAGAAATGACAAGTTGGCATTGGGAGAAAATATGCATTTTTAATTTAGTTTATTAAGTATTTTATTGAAAGGCATAAAAAAAATTCAAATAATCAACTACAAAATAGTTTTGGGTTTGTTTTTTTTTTAATTAAAGCCTGATTTAATGCTGATTTAAGTCATTCGATCTGTTCAGTCTCGTGCAGATACAATGGTGACGTATATTCACCTAAGATCCCAAACGCAAGGTAAGTTCCATGGGGTGAGAAATCCACTTTGGCACCTAGCCTACAATCACTCAATAAAGCCTCCTACTGAGGCTTTCCACAACACACATTTGATGATGAAGTATCCCATAGGTCTTATCTGGAGTTGACAAACACCCCTAGTTCCACCAACTTGTTTTCTCCATCCCACAGTTCTGTCATCAAAATGAGCATGGCTAAATGGATGGGCCATTTCGTTTCATGCTGTTAAGAACCGGTCAGCTTGAAAACAGAGCGTCAGGGTAACGACAACCGGAAACCCCACCACCTTCGCTACCTACCAGGGACATTTTTAGGACTGCCATCAATGACTGAGCAATACAGTCTTTTCTTCACATAACTACATAACTCTTTTGACCAAGTCCAGCAGAGAACGCGTAAGAAAAGGAAAGACAAGATCTTCACCTCCACACAAACTAGGGATCCTCCCTGACTGCTGCTAACTTCTTTTCTCAGCCTGGTTGACACTGAACTTCTGGGGTCCATCACCACTAGCATTATCTTTAAATATACAGTCTCACACAGAAAAAATAAAATCTTCCTCCCCATTATTACTCTTTTCCCGGCTATTTAGTTCCCTTTCTTTGGAATTTCCCTTTACCTGCAAAGCCTTCAGAAAACTTTATTCTGTTTCTCAAACGGCAACTAACAGGATTCTTGCTCTACGATCAACCTATGACAGATTATGGAGGTTACATTTTGTTATGTTAATCTTCATTTTTCAGCCTCGTTCCTAGGGAAACACACTGTCCGTCAGTCTTAGTCCACTTATTCTAGGCTCACTGTCCAGTTTCAAACAAATGTGACAGAGGGGTAGAGGTCTCAAAACTGTAGGTTTCTCGTTTTTTAAAAAATATGCAGCTGGTTAGGGAAGACCTAAGTAAGAGCTAGTTAAAAGCTTCTGCAAAGTAATTCTGATTTAAATTTTCATGAGAGATGTGGCTGCAAACTTTCTAGCAACCTTCTCTTAAGCTCAGAGTAGTGCTGGCCGTCGCACAGGCCACGGGCTCCCCAGGGCAGGGCCTGTCCCACTACTCCATGAAGGAGCAGGGCAGCTGGGGGCAGCCCCAGCCCTGGGCATCGGACACTTCTGCAGGGACAGGGAGAGGCCGAGGCTGGGCTAGGCTGTCGCCCGTGGGTCAGGGTCCGGATGAGGCCCGTGGCCGGGCAGGGGAGTCCAGGCCCTGACAAGTAGTTTTCTTCCTGCTGCTGGACTGCATACACACAAAGATCTCACGAAAATTCCAAAAAGAGGTAAGTTATCCCGATGCCCTGTAGTTCACTCCCAAGAAGCTTCTCCAGATGCCATTTCTCTCCATTAATTATGAGGAATTTAAAGACAGTTTGAGGAATAAAAGAAGGATCCAAGGAACACAAGCTCAACGTGTCTTGCAGCGCCATTTTCCCATGTTTTATTTTCTCAGTTACGTCTTTCAGCTTGCCACTGGACTGCTTATGAATCAGCCTTCTCAGATGAGCCGGTTTTCCTCTCCTTCGATCAGCGTTGGATGGAAGCCCTAGAATTCCACCTTCTCGGCTTATTGAAATAAAACCCTGAAGAGCACTCTGGGCTAGCCAAGTTTGCACCATGTTGAGCTTTCCTCCCTCACGCTCTGCACTTTCATACATGTTTTTCAGCCTCAGGAGACATACTTGTGAAAACACTTCCTTGCAACAACTACCACAAGACTAGGGGACTCCCATCAAGGCACAGCAGAAGAGCGATCAAAGATTTCAGCAGCAGCTGAAAAATCTGTACAGACCATAGAATGACGCAGTGGTGTTCCTTTTTCCAGTGCAACTACAGTATAATGAAGGAGGAGCAACATAGTTCAGTCTCGGACCTTGCACTGCAGTATTTCATTCCTGGGATACATTCAAATGTTATGACCGGTAAGAGTCTGTAATGAACTTAGGTATGAAGAGAAAAAACAGACTACATTCATTCTGATTAAGAGAATGAGGAAGTTAAATTTAAATTCCCCCTGAATTTGGCAAGAAGTCACAGAGAGCAACCTTTTAGCTAGTTCATGAAAGTCTGAACTAGCCATCAATTATAAGGTGGACAGTTATTCGTCAAAATTGGATTCACTTCAGCAAAATACATTCCTCAGACTTTTCTCTGCAGATAGAGTTATTTGGAGCTCAAAGGTGCATGACAACCCTTTTCCAGCAGTATCTCCATCCTTTCCCAGAGTTAAATCAGTCAAGCCTAAAAACTCACTTTCACGAATGACATCCTTACACAGGGCCTTCACAAGCTCCAAGAGAATGACGTGTCCAGGGTTAACTGTTGAGGCTAAATTCTCACCTACTTCAGGCCACTTGCAACAGAATTAAGAATCACAATTAACCGGACCAGTACGGGACCTATCAAAGCTTTCACTACCTTGAGCTTTGTGAGAACTTTCCTACTAGAAGACCAAAGGAAAGATACACAGCAGTCCCCTTCTAGGGCATGAAGGGGGGATCCCTTGCTAGTGAAGGGTTTCACATTACCACCTCACGATCCAGCAAGTAATGTGTACCTCACAAGAAGAGGCAATCTGCCACTCCCTGAAACAGAGAACACTAACAAGATTTGTGAGATTAGGCTAACCCGCAATCACATTCTCCATTTCCACCAAGACAAGAGCAGCGAAGAGCATTGCTATTATTATGCTGAGACAGGTAGGACATGCCCACCTCCAAAGGCCTTCCAAACAGGACTAGCAGGGCCTAGTTCTCTATTTGCTAATTTATATAAAAATGCCACCTCATTTTATATGCTTCAAACACCATCGGGAAAGATTTCACAGTCCATATTACAAAGTACTGCGTAAGTAACTTGATAAACCGTACTCTAAATATTAACCTGTGTTGCAGTCTGGATTTCTGGACACCTTATTGCAGACTTTCTCACAGTCATAAGTATTTCTACTACCGATTTCTCATAAGGAGATCAGAAGACTTAGCCAAACTTTTTCAAGAGAAAATATACTATACTACTGTTAACATCAGAGGAGTTTTGTGCTCATCACTTGCCAAAACACAAGGTGCAAGAAGCAGTTATTAATACTAAGGCACACCTGTACTTTATACCATAGTCCTCAAATTCTTGGATAGGCTTTAAAAGAATTGTCAAAACCTTGAAAAGCATCTTTGTAGATTTCAAAAAGAACAGGACTTTCCTCTGAAGAGTTACAAGATTATATAATTATTTCTGAACCCACGTAAACTTTTATCACCCACAACTTAAGAGTCACAATTTAAGTAAACGTTGCTCTGAAAAAAATACCTCCTGCTGCTTCTGAACCGGCTACCTGAAAGCTTTAAAGTAATCAAGCTGCTAGCTTTCCTAGTGCTCCCTAGATTTGGCATTATGAGATACTGAACAATTGTTCATCCTTGCCATGATATTCAAGATTTGACAGTCCTCCACCATGTCCCCTCTCAATCATCTCCTTTTCAGCCTGAAGAGGTTGAGTCTATTTAGTCACTCCTCACAGAGAGCTTTTCAAAAAGCCCTTCTCCTGATCATCTCCTCTGCCCCCCCCACCCCATACCTTTTCTAGTTCTATTAGATCTTTTCTTGAGGAGGGAGGGGAGAGAGGAACAGAACAGGACATGCAGTATTTAAGTTGCAGACAGCACCGTAGATATGCAAGCGACATGTGCTGTTATACTCTTTTCACGATTAGCTTCAAACATTCCCCTTCCCTCCCCTTTCTTTACACTGCGAATAAGCATTGAGCTAAGTGGTTTTAGAGTTGTCCACTAAAACCTAAGGATGTCTTTCCCGAGTGATACCAGTCTGTCCAGAGACCACCATCCCGCCTCTGGCGGAAGAGAACGATCCTAACTCTCCCAGCAATTCTGAATCCCATGTGCTGTTCTACTACCCAGCCACTAAGACCAACACATCCCTCTACAGTCTTTACTACCCCAAATAACATTGCCAGCAAGCCTTATCATCACACCATTCACCCATTTTGCAGATCATCAGAGAGCACAGATCTCTGTGTGATTTCACTACCACCTCCTTTAGGGGATTCGTTGGTACGATCAAGATAGATCACTCTGTATTAATATACAGAAGCACAGAAGCCCTTTCCTCTTTCAGCATATAAATGCAAAATTATGAAGTCTTGACACACAGCTTCCCAAATTAAAAGGTGTTGCTTGCTGCACCTTAGGGAAACCAGTAACATTATCTCGCTGCTTTCCACCCCCTTTTTGCTTCTTTTTGATTACAATATGAAAACAAGCATGGAGAAAAGGCATCTGTAACTGTTTCAGATATATTAGCACACATGCTAGATATATTACTGACAAACAGAACTCCTCATGGACTCCGCATTGAGCCTGGAAGAGCTTTGGGGATCTTGCAAGATTTGTTGCACAACCAGGAAATCTGTACTACTTACACACCAAAAATCTCATTCAACTCAGGGCTACTAAGCTCCCAGTCAGACAGCCCTTCACATCTTGCAAAGCCTAGACAACCTTCTCTCCGAGGCACTCTCTCCTACTGCCCAAGAGCCAGGGTCTCCAAGTCAGAGCAGCCCAGGAGGCTGTACGCTCTGACACAGTCACACTCCACGCGGTAGGGCTGCCCTCAAGCACTGGAGTGCAGTCCTGCGAGCCTTAGCCCAAGGCATTCCATACCCAGGGGATCTTTCAGAGCCACAGACCAAAAGAGCCTACAAAAGTGACAGGAAAAAAGTGTTAAAATCGAGTAACTTTGACGGAGACCTGCTTATGTTCTGTCAGAAGATTCACTGAAAGCTGTGCCTGACCAAAAAAATGTTGCTTTCAGCAAATATGTGTTTTCTGATTTAAAGAAGTATATATTCCTTTGGAAATCCTCCAGCCAGCACAACGTTCTAGATATGAATTCTGTCTTGATTACACAGGAAAGGACTTTTCTCCCCATCCCCAAAGAGTTAAATCAGTGTCACATAAGCATAACAGAAGAGCATATACCATGAAGACACTTTTATTCTAGCAAAAATACATCTTTTCAGATTAGCTTGTCCTCCTCAGTTTAAATAAGGCAAAAAAATATATATATTCAAAATGCAACAGAAACCTCCGTTTGGGAACATGAAGAATTATAACAGTATAAATCAACCATATCAGAATGTCTTTAAAATATTCACTGCATGAAATAGGGCCTTCACTCATCCTTGCAATAAGTTAACAAACCTACAAACAACATTGTTTTTGAAAGTCCTGTTGCATCATTTCCACAAACAGTACTCTTCATCAACACACAGACACAGTTAATGCACACGGGGACTCATTAAGCCTAGAAGGGCACAATATGAACAGTGAAGCCCCTGCAACCCCATCTTGTGCCAGCCCAATAACACCAGCGTAAGAATGCTAAAGCGTGCTACAAGCACATCTTCACTTCTATGCACCCACCTACCCTCACAGTGCTTATTTGTCTTCAAGGGTGCAAGAATTACCTTCCAGAGTAAAACGTGGCAGATAACCAATTATACAAGAACAAGGAATTACAAACCGTCCACGGAAAAAGAGTAGCCAACAACAGCACCTCAAGACTTGCCCAGAAGGGATAAAGTCCCTTAAAGAAACTCAAGAAATTACTATGCAATTCATCCAGTAGAAGAAACACAGCCTCGGTGTACTGCAGTTCCTAGTTTTCCTTGTGGTACTTCTTTGTAAAGCAAAGGCATCCCAAAACGAACTCTAGCTTGCATGCCATCTGTCCTGCATAACGTTGGCTAGGTGGGAGGGAGGGGAAAAAAGCATTACAAGCCCTTACAGAAGTAATCACATCACACTACAGGAAAAAGTGAAGGATATGAGTTACTCATAAGCTATAAGAGAAAGTAATGCGAGTGCTGCCCTGCATTGGCAGGTGAGTATGGCATCGGACAACAACAGCTACACTAACCTTAGACTACAAACTCCCCAACTCCAATCTGCATTGCCACCCTGTCCCCCATAACTCCTCTTTCTTCTCCCCAACCAAGTCTTTCAGTCCTCCTTGTTTTACTGTTCAGCTCTCTCCCATGCTTCCTGCCTATGTTTCTTTCTCCTTATACACGTTTCCCACACTCTTTTTCCTTCTTTCGCTCCTTCCCAGCACCAAGTCCCTTCCATGTGGTCCTATTCCACACGCACAACCCTTATCCTCAGGGCATTTCAGACCAACACCCCAAACTTTCAGTTCCCTGTGTGAGACTCTCCTCCTATGCAAGACAATCTTTCACTTTCATCACGTTACCTCTGTGTCTCCACGCACTTCCTCTGCCTCAGCAAGCATCCAATTTCCCCATGCACATCTCCTGTCCTTTACCCCAAATCTTCCCAAACGCATCCAATCAACCTGCATCCTCCCACACATAGCCCAAAAACCTCTCTCATACAACCAGTCCATCCCACACAGAGCTCAAGTCCCATACTTATTCCTGTCACATGTGGAGCTTTTCTCCCATCTTGCATAGCCCTCCATACATCTTGGCCTCCCCCCACTCCCCCATACCATCCCTGTCCCCCGACCTTGCACAGCACCATGTCCCCCATGCACCATCCCTATCCCCCACTGCAGAACACTACTCTTTTCCCCATGCACTGTGCACCACATTGCTTTGCACAGCACCCTGTTCCCCACGCACAGTCCGTGCACCACATTGCTTTGCGCAGCACCCTGTTCCCCACGCACAGTCCCCATCGCCCCTTTGCACAGCACCCTGTCCCCATGCTGTCCCCTACACCACCGTGCAAGCACCCTTCTCCCCCATAAGCTGTGCTTATCCCTTCAACACCCTCTCCTCCATTTACTGCCCCTACATGCCCCCACAGCACCCTCTCCCCCAGGCACCGTCCCTGTGTCCGTAGCCCCTTGCACAGCATCCTCTCCACTAGGCACCCTGTCCCCACATCCCCCCACACCCTCTTCCCATGAGCCATCCCACTCCCCCATACCCCACCACAGCATTCTCTCCCCATGCACCTGGTCCCCCATACCCCACGCCCTGGCCCCACATCCCCACACACACACACCCTCTCCCCCACGCCCTGGCCCCACATTCCCATACACACATCCCCCATACCCCACGCCCTGGCCCCACATTCCCAAACACACACACCCTCTCCCCCACGCCCTGGCCCCACATCCCCCCCACACACATACCCTCTCCCCCACGCCCTGGCCCCACATCCCCACACACACACCCCCTCTCCCCCACGCCCTGGCCCCACATCCCCACTCCCTCTCCCCCATGCCCTGGCCCCACATCCCCACTCCCTCTCCCCCATGCCCTGGCCCCACACACACACGCCCCCCTCTCCCCCACGCCCTGGCCCCACATCCCCCCCACACATACGCCCCCCTCTCCCCCACGCCCTGGCCCCACATCCCCCCCACGCACACACGCCCCCCTCTCCCCCACGCCCTGGCCCCACATCCCCCCCACACACACACGCCCCCCTCTCCCCCACGCCCTGGCCCCACATCCCCACACACACACATGCTCCCTCTCCCCCACGCCCTGGCCCCACATCCCCCCCCACACACACCCTCTCCCCACACACACACACCCTCTCCCCCACACCCTGGCCCCACATCCCCACACACACACCCCCTCTCCCCCACGCCCTGGCCCCACATCCCCCCACACACACACCCTCTCCCCCACACCCTGGCCCCACATCCCCCCCCACACACACCCTCTCCCCACACACACACCCCCCCTCTCCCCGGCCCTCTCCCCACACACACACCCCCTCTCCCCCACGCCCTGGCCCCACATCCCCACACACACACCCCCTCTCCCCCACGCCCTGGCCCCACATCCCCACACACACACCCCCTCTCCCCCACGCCCTGGCCCTCTTCCCCCACACACACACCCCCTCTCCCCCACACCCTGGCCCTCTCCCCACACACACACACCCCCTCTCCCCCACACCCTGGCCCTCTCCCCACACACACACACCCCCTCTCCCCCACGCCCTGGCCCCACATCCCCACACACGCTCTCCCCCATACACCTCCACCCCCTCTCCCTGGCCTTGTCGTGTGGCCCGGGCCCCGCGCAGCACCACACCCCCCGGCCCGGCCCGGCCCGGCCCGGCCCACGTGCGCCCCGCCGCGGCCGGCGCTCACCGTCGTGCGACACGAACTGCCCCACGGCGGAGGAGCCGCCGCCGCTGTTCTCCACGAACTGCACCTCGGAGACGATGATGTTGTCCTCCAGCACCGACCCGCAGCCCGTGCACACCGCGTCCCCCCGCGCCGCGTCCACCTCGATCTCCGAGCCGCCGCAGGCGGCGCACACCCGCCCGCCCGGCATCGCGCCCTCGCCCCGGCCGGCCGACCAGCCAGCCGGCTGCCCGCCCGCCCCCTCCCCACGGCCGCGGCCGCTACCGCCGCCCGGCGCGGAGCGGCGCGGCCTCCCGCAGGCCTCGCTCGCCGGGACCGGCAGGGGGAGGGGCCGGCCGCCGCCGCGCCGCTCTCGCGAGACTTCCCCCCTCCCACCGCGAGCGCGCGCCCCGCGCCCGCCCCTCCCCCAGCGCCGTGAGGCGATGGAAACGGCCGCCTGCCCGCCCGCTGGCGGAGGGCGCCCCTTAACGTCCCTTCTTCGCTGCGGGCCAGCTCGCCCGGCCGGAGCGGGAGCCCTCGGGTCCCGTCCCCCCCCCTCCCGCTGCCTCCGTCCGCCGGGAGGGGTGCGGGGCGGCCCCCGGGCTCCCGACCGAGGGGCAGGGAGGCGCCGGAGCCCCTCCGGGGGTCTGCCCGAAGGCCGGCGGCTCCTGGAGGCGTAGCGGGGCGCCCCGCTTTCCACGGGGGCCTCTGCTTTCGCCTTCCTCCGTTTTAAAGCGTTAGGCTTCAGAGTGGAGTAAATCTCTGAACATCTGCGGCGCAGCCGGCAAACGGCACATCATTTTTTTGACCCTTTGTAGTACAAAAGCCCCTAATAATTAAAAATTAAGTAAAGAAATGTGGCACAGAGTGAAAAACATGGGCCTTATTTTCTCGGCTTCTCTGTGAAAATTCCTATGTTCCCTGACAATAAAACTGGGCTAGAACACCTATATTCGTGTTTCAAAAGTATAATGTTTCCCTCGTGCTTCAAAAATGCATTACTTCATAGATTTGATCCAATTCCATCATTCCACGACAATAGTAATAAATATATAAAGGTTTTGTGAGGGATAATTAGTTTCAGTAAAACACTCTGAGCTTTGCGTAACAAAGGTGTCATAGCATTAAAAATCTATTGCTTTGTCACTCTTAGTTATTGAGAACTCATTTTTTATCCCAGGAAGTCACTGCTTGTAGTAAATTAGTGTGCTATTCCACAGATGGGAAGGAAAGCAAACACAGCAGATGTAGTAGCTGGATCTTTGTATGGGCTTCTATCTGCCAGCATTTGAAATCTGTAATTCGGTAATTGCAGAAGCATAAACTTTTTAACTTCTTATAAACTCACTGCTGTATCTGTCTTCCACTGAATGGCTCAGATGCAGCCAGGTATTGCCTGCAAATCTCTGCAGCCTCATACAACAAATAATTCGAAATTACTTGGTGTAAGACATTTAGAGGCAGATCTTGGCGCATGCTAAAGCTATTTTGCACCATCCAGAAACCTGAGCACCTCTTCAGCGTGAGATTATTTCATATGCATAAGAATTTGGAGGTTCTGGGATTTTCCAAAAGGAAAACAGAAGTATCGTAATTGAAAGATTGTCTTCTTTTTGCCCTTTTTGTTCTGTCCTCCGAGACATCGTTGTGAAAATAAGGTCTTTCGGTTTCTTAAGATTCCTTCTGCTTCAGTAGTTTATTTCCTTCCTGAAGTTCGTCCTGCTGCCTGATTCCCGCAGCAACCACATGTGATCTCACAAAGTTACATGCTGTGTAGACAGAGTCCGGGGGAAATGATATTCCTGACAGACATAAATTTTTTGCAATAAGAAAAAGAGAAAACCACATGAAATAAATACCTTTTCTTTCTCAGCAAAGTCTGCTGGCTACCAGCGCATTTTAATTAACAACTGTCAAGCCAGATCAGTGCTGTAATTTGTCATATACCCTCTCTCTGATAGAAGCCAGCATGAGCACGAGAAATCCTGAAGAAAGCAGTTATGAAACATCTTCCCACTAAAGGTTCTTCTTAACTCACTTAATTCACCCCTGGTCCAAGAGAACTTAACTTTTACATCCCTTCCAAAATAATTGCTGTTTTTGATTGTTCAAGTGTTACCAGTCTTCCCTGGAAGTCCCAAACAAGTTTGGGGAGTTCTTCCGCTTTGAATCGTCAGGTGCTAAGCGACCGGAATTGTGAACAGCAGAGGGCCCTGCTGAGCGCCTAACACGCCGCGCCTCTGCGAGAGAGCTCGTTTAAAGTAAATCTGAAATAGGAAATGTGTTTTAATTTTTGTAAGGTGCAGTTAGTGGTGCTGAAAGAAAGTGGGTTCCCAGTTCAGAAAACCGAGGTCCTTTGCCTCTCCCCTCCCATAAAACCTTTCTTATATAATACTCCTTAAATACTTCAAATGTTTCTGGAAGGTCCTCCTCCATTGGCAGAAATGTAAATAATATTTCACCCCCATAAAATCTTTGTCCTTTCTATTTGCAAGAGGACTAACTAGCCTCTTTGACCAATAAGAGTCAACCTGCTGAACGAATAAGCTATTACTCAGTTCATTTAGGCTAAATTTTCAGTAAACTGTCTCAAGCTTGAAGCACACCAAGAACTGGTTCAAAATTACATTGACAAAGCCCTATTCCCTTTGCTCTTCTGCCCCTTTAGTTCAGAGGATAAAATAACCTATTCTCCGTTCCACCTACTCTCTTCTTTTATACCTCTTATTTTCTCTCCTAAGTAACAAAAAGTGGTGATCAGGATGTCTGTTAACCCAGACTGACCAATTTCCTTCCTGCTGTGTCTTCAGGAACCCCGAATATAACCCACCCGTGGGTGTACGTGTCTGACATTCGATGCTGAGGTTTCAAAGACAGGAACTGTTCTCATTTGCTTGAAAATAAAAACCTTTTTTATACTGCTCCTGTAAGTGTAGAAAGAATGCAAAGTGGCTACACAAAGCCAGATGGGAGTGCGAGGGAATCCCACTCCTGCAAATGCTGAACAGCACGGCAGGGTATATACTTGAGCAAGCTGCTAACACGTTACCATACTTCCACAAGAGACGGATCCTCCTCTTCTATAAATATAATGACTTGAAGCAGATACTTAGGTATTAGATGACAGACGACCCACAAACTGTAGCTTTCAATCATAGCTGAACCTTGTACTAAGCCTTCCAACACACCAGCATGAAGGGGAAATATTTTCAGTTACGGTAGCAGAGGCACAGAGTTTAATCTTTTGATTTGGCCAGCTTCTGTGAGCATCTTCAGCTCCCAGGGCTTTCAGCTGGGGTCACTCCTCTTAAAACCTGGCCTAAGAGCCTTGCTGAAGTCTCACAAGAAGTCTGAATATGCCCATAGTGTGGGTACAAAACACAGAAGCTGAGGAAACCTTGTTTGGTTTTGAGCTGCCCAAAAGGAAGCATAAATTATGCATTCAAGCTGCAAATTTGCACACAGATTCTTTGGAGATGAAGTTACAGGGGTATTAGATAGAGGGGGAACACAGGACTTTGAAATGGATTAACCTTATAAGGTGATAGCAACTGGATACTTCTTTTTCTGTCCCTGCCCGTTCAAATGCACTTGGCTACACTAGTAATGAACACGGGGGGGCAGTCGAGGAAAATGAAATTATCGAGGAGCTGCGACGCTCCCACAGGTTACACTAATTTTCCTTCTGTTGTTTCCATTTTTATATCTGTGTCTTTTCTAATTATTTCCTGACATTACTTTCTTGATATTGATCATAAATAGCAAATTTAAAAAGTTTTGGTATCAACTTTCTATTTGGGAAAAAAAGTTTCGAGCAGAAAGGGTTTTGGCAGCTATGAAATCACGCAGTAAAAAAGTTTAGCAAACACTTGAATTTACCTCTGTGCAGTCACATCTTTGCCTCCCGCCGCTCGGAGGGAGCCGTCCAGCTGAGCCTTGATTCTAAGTAAGTAGCAGAGAGGCTGGCTGCAAGGCTTTCACCATTACCCTCCTAGGAGCTGTACCTGTGCTGTTGCTAGTATGCAAAGAAAGAAGAAAGCAGCAATACACAGGCCAAGGAAATCCACAGAGAAATTAGCGGAGGGAGAGTCCAAGGGTATTGAATACAAAAATCCAGGAGCAACTGCCAGTTCAGCAAGCAAATTGCTGGAAGCTGTGAGCCACATCACTGTCTAGCTGTTCTTAAAATGTCCCCCTCCACGCACACCGCTTGAAGATGCGTGCCTGATCGGTGAGTGCTTTGAGGAAGGATATGAGGAAAGGTAAATATAGATATGCCCTCCTAGTTTCTACCAATCTGCAATCTAAGGACTTCCTCAGCTGAAGGCTGATACACGTCAGGAAACCTTGTATCTGTTTAATCACTTTTTGAACTATTTATGCTTTCAACATCCACAACATCCTGTGGCTTTGGGTTTATCACTGTTTAGTTTTGTACCAGGTGAAAAAGTTCAAAAAAGATGTAAATATTTCATTTGATAACCCTTAGTTCTTGCGCTGTCAGAATAAATGCTCCCTTCTCACCTTCTTCATGTCACTCAGCATTATATACGCCTCTTTTATAGCTTCTCTCAATCAGGATCACTTCACAAGTGCAACTCTTCCTCCAGATAAGCTAGTGCAGTGCGAAACAGCCACAGTCTAAAATGGAAAAAACTCCTCTGTTAGGGCAGTCGTTCAAGAGAAAATCCCTTTTAATGAAGCATTAGTTATATTGGCTGCAGTGAGTAGCTGAAGACCTGCATCACTTTGGGATGTAAGCACAGGAGAATACTCTTGTGACAGTGCAGCCTTGCCTGTCTGCAGCTCTTGTATTGTGAGGACTGTTTATTCAAACATGGATGAATTCAGCACTCACCATTAAAGAACCCCTCCAGTCAGCTAATTGCCTACTTCAGCAACTGTCTGTGTACACGGAAATTGGACTGAGACGAGGAAATGACGGGTTTTAGGTGCCATTTTTCTGTGCACATCAGATGAGTGGGTATTTTGGTAAATATACATTCTCTGTGTAGACTGAAAATGAGGCTTTACCTAAATGTTAATAGTCACATACACAGCAATGGCCATTTATTTTATAAGAAAAAAGCAGGGATGTTAGCAACACTGGATTGGACTGCACACTCAAATGCAGAGGCAATCCTCATGTCTGATTGATAGTTTCCATTTTTTTCCAAATTTGGAATCACATGCCGAGTTCAGGCCAGCAGGCGGGAAGGTGTAGAAGCACATCAAAAAGTAAATATGAAACTCCTTTAGTTTTGAAGTCCAAATTTGGAAAACTAGTTATACACTAGTAGACTTAACAGTAAGGTAATTCAGTGCAGTTAACAATCAGTACTATAAACTATGTCTCTAAATTGCCTAAGATAGTGTTGACCGTATACAAATTATACCTAACAAGTCATAAACAGGATTACGAGAAAAGATAGCCACTTAAACAGGGATTAGCTAGCTACCGTAGACCAGGATGTAAACATCCCGCAGTCACCAGGTGGTATTAGTAGTGCAAACTCTTCATTGGCATTTCTTAGGCAGGAGTCCACCATAATCAGAAAGACTGTGCTAGCATCAAAGACGATCATGTCAGTCAGGTGTTATTTAAGACTGTGAAATGTCTGTGTTTCCCAGTCTGAAATGTATCGCTGTGTATGAGAAAGTCACATCCCCTTTGACCACCAGGCAGCCCTTCACCCCAAAGCTTGCAGAGGTGAAAGAGCACATCGCTGCAGTCGCACACAGGCCTTTCCCATTGCCAGTGAGGAAGAACGGCAGAAAGCAGGGCGAGGAGCAGCGTCCTCCTTCCAGCAGCCCGTTAGCACAGGAAAAAGCTCCCAAGCGGCAAGCAGCTCGGGTAAGTGTTGGCTGGCCTGTGGGTGAGGCCAGTTCTCTCCTGTTTGGATCCTAAAAGACATCAAAGATTTCTCCTTTCAGTAAGCTGAATGCGTCATTACCTGCTTTTCTCTGGAGAGATTTCCAATACCTCAAATACATCCAGTGCTAAAAAAACACCATTCAATACTACAAGTTATTGCCCACCGTCTAAAGCTTACGAGCAAGCTAAATAAAAGCAATACTTTAGAGAAGCTTTACAAAAGCCACAGTATAATCCTTTCCTGTCTCTGGAGAATTTTCAAGGATATGCCAATTTTCCCATTTGAGTCGGCTGAATAAGTCAAAAGATCAACATTCTTCAGGGGGCAACAATAAAAATGCTTGGAATAAATCAAACTGTTTCATACCAATAATCTGAGTTAGCTGAAGTTACAAAAAAAAATTAAAGCCTTTGAATCATTTTTTTTTAAAATGTGAAATTATCAAAAGGGAACATTTCCAAAAAAAGTCTCCCTCAATTTTCAAAATGAGACATTTATGATCGGTTTTGGCCTCGGTGCATCACTGATTCTGTGATTAAAAAAAACTTTGAGAGAAAAATTCCAGTGGCATGTGTGCACAACCACCTTATTAGTGTTATTAGTTATTAGTAAAGTGTACGTACTAATAGCGGTACGAGCAGCATTTCAGACTTCCTTAAGCATGTTCAGTTCCACACCCGTATGCATACAGCATTTCTGAACATTTTACGTTTAATTACTGTATGATTTCCTTTGGAAGGGAAAGTTAAAAGATGTTTCCATAGATTTTTTTCCCTACTGTATTTTCCATACATAGGGTCCCTACTGAAAGGGATGTTTGTATGATATGAGCAGAAAGGATGTCCAAAAGAAAATAAAATTATAGTGTTGGCATTTCCAATAAATATCCTATCTTCCCCTTCATAGTCTGTTCTGTGCTAAATAGTAACAGTAGAACTTTCTTCCTAAAAGAGCTTTAGGTCTGTTACCACAACCTTTCACCCATGCTACAGAAACACTATCCAAATAACCAAAGATTTTGTAATCAAACAAGCTGCAACAAATATCCAGCTGAAACAGCAATTTACGGGGCTCAGGGCAAAACCAAACTATTTCTGTGGCCTATAAAATTATGAGGCACCGAGAGTCTTTCCCCATATATACTGTGACTAATAATCATCAGCCCATACAACAATGATATTTGAGCCACTCCCTCTATCGTCACCTTTCATTTGAAATCATCACGTCTGCCAAAACCAGGACCTGAATTAAAAACTGAAAAGTGAGATTTTAATCAGCTTTCCCAGACAGAGCCATGTTGTGAAAGACCAGGAAGAGCAAATTTCCTCTCATAGTTTTGGGAATACGTGAGCAACTCATATACATTCTAATTCAGAAAGTGCATGTATCCTGCTAACAAATTTTCTTTTGAATAACATAACTGAAAGGTTGTTGTGGTGTTTTGCTTTGTTAATTTCTCTCAAAGAGTAAAACCAACAATTAACTTACAGAAGCAATGAAAATGTTTGGGTGCTGCCCACATAAAGAGTTAGAGCTGGGAAATCACAACCCAGATGTTCTTTTTCCAATCTGGAAATAAAATCCTAACCTGCCAATTTATGTTTCATCTGTACCGTTTTTCACTCAACTGTAGTATAGACAGCTCTGGGATGGATTGACAATTGTTTCAAAAAGCCTATGAACCTTGAACAGCATTGCTCAGATCCTGAGTTTCTGCTACATGCTCGGGAATTGGGACAGAGCTGGTGTAACTGGCCCCAATTTTATATTCTCCGTCTCAATAGAGCTTTTGCTTTCCTTTATTGATATGGGGGTTCCTGTGTCACTGCTCCTTGCTGCACCCACAGGGTGCCCCGGATGGCTTCCTCCGCCCTGCAGGGTCTCAGGGAAAGCCAGGCTACAGAAGTGCCATCCAAGGCAACGCAAGTCCGCTGCGCAGCTCGTTCATTGTTTTCAGCCTTCCATCCACCATGAGGTCCTCCCAGCGCAGCCTCCCACCACCCACGACTCTGCCGCTCTGGCCTTTCACTGGCACATCATCCCACCTAGCCGACGTCTCCTGCACAACGCCACAGGCTGTGCATTGTCTCCGTGATGGAGAAGAAGGTGCCCAAGAGGCCTGGACCACCACAACTAGCCAGTTTTGAAAGAGCTCTGGAAAAACAGTGCAGCACTTCAGCATGCTAGCATGTGTAGTACCCCCCAGTTGGAGTCTTCTTGGGTAAAATTCATCAGAATGGGGAACTCTGTGCAAACAAACGACTACTTTTGGTTTCTTCCAGCCCAGCAGGCCAGAACAGGTAAATATCTACGATCTCAGCATTCCAGCAACTACTAGAAATATGCACAGAGGTTTCAATCATGCTTAATAATTGAAAGTAGAGAAGGGAGTTTCAGATATTGTGTTAATCAACAGGTCCTAAAGGCATATGACCTTCTTCAGAGGCAAAGTCTGGCATGATAGCGAACCTTTTCCATGACATATACTTACAAAGCACAGAAACACAATCAGCAAAATTATTTCCTTACTGCAAGATTCAATATTGAGTCACTGGTGAACAAATGAGTCATTGATACAAGCTTCAGATATTCCTACGCTAAAATTAGAGTATAAGTCATATGTAGAGAATCCACTGTTGCCCCATAAGCTGCCTATGATCGCTTTTTCCAAATGCCCAACTAGAGAATGTCTGGTATGTTTGGACTGATGTAAAAAGTCTAGGTTTTATATTCATGATTCCAGTTCATCAGTAGATAAATGTCATGTGAATGGGCTTGTCTCAGCCCTGATTTCAAGATTTAAAGGAAATTCAGCAGTGGAAAAAGTGTTGCTGTTCCATTAGCTGAAGAAGCCGAATCTCATCAGAAGTATATGCTTCCATTGTTTTTGTAAAGGGAAAACACAGTTTGGCAGATTACATCTAAGTAGTTCAACAACAAAGAGTTCATGATAGAAAACATTAACTATAAAAGAAAACATATTTATTAGTAAGTGCAAAGAGAAGTTCTGAAGGGAATCATTATGGATGGTCTAACACCTAAGATAATGGTCTGGGATTCAGGAAAACTAGATAAAATTGCAAGCTCTGATGCAGACTGCCTTTATAACCTTGGACTACACACCAGCTATCGTTGAGCCCAAGTTCTCCAGCTGTAAAATGGAAATATGGACATTCCAAGTCCCTTCTTTGACTGTTTGGCTCTCCTAGATTGTTATATAAAAAGAGATAGAGTTATTTGCCCATGAAGGAAGATGACAGGCGCCACACAGGCAAGCGTGGGACTCAGGATGGTGCAGCCCGTAGAAGAGGGGTTTGCTCTGGGGTGTTCCCCAAGAGTTTAGGAACCCCGGGTGCACCACGGCCAGAGCCACCACACTGTGGGGTTGCCGTAGCCTCATGAGTGCAGAGCATGAGTGCAGAGCAAACCTAGTCAGCAAAGGAGAAGTGACACTGCAGACTCACACTGTAAGCATCTAGATACCTTGGAATTTCGTACTGATAGCTGTTGACTGTGTGCATTGATAGCTGTTAAACGAGCAACTGTTAAACATGCGCACTGATAGCTGCTGAATGTACTGATAAGCATCCTGTTGACCATCCTGTCGGCATCCATACTGTTATCACCTGAGACCATCTGTTCCATTGTCCAGCTATGGTCTGGCACTGATTAATGAACTAAGCCCGGGAAGGATAAAAGGGAGTAAGCCACATACCTCTGTGTGGACTTGCATTCACCGTCAGCTGGCCTGCGGACCCGACAACCCACCCACCAGCGGGGACGCCCCTGATGCCAACTGCCAGAGAGAACCTGAATCTTCTTGGCGCAGCTTGAGCGTGGTGAGAACAATCCGAGGAAAACTATACCGGAGGGGTGGCCCACAAGGACAAGGAAAGGGCGAGAGCGGTCATTATACCGTGCATCCGAGAGCACGGTATAATGTAGAGTCATTGTACTGTGCTTCCGTGGCTTAACCATAGAGCTCTGATATGTGTCTGTTTTTAATTCTTTACTACACTTCTTAGCTTTGTTATACTTGTAGATTGTCTGCTGTTAATGGTTTAGTGTTGTCCAGTGTCTGTCATATGTGTAGAACCGCTTAGATCTAATAAATTGTTACATCTGAGAAAGAATGATCTCTCAGGTTCAGTGCAACTAATCCCAGAATACGAAAGAGTCCCGGACGCCCCTCTAGAGGCGCGTCACGGAAGAGAAGGATGAGGTGAAAGAAACCAAAGTGAATGCAGCGTGGTCCAAGAAGCGGGAAAAGCCTGGGTTTGGCATTCTCAGGGGCTGAAGGAGTGGCTTAGTCCAAACAGATGGCACAGTGGTAAGCTGGTGTGAAGGGAGAGCTGTAGAGCTGTCAGGGGCATGGGCACACAGATCTTTCAGCAAATAGGCAGTAGACTGAAAACAGCAGTAGTTCAAGGGGCATTTAAATATACAGCCAGATCTTCAAGGCTGGCCTGCACTCAAGAGATTCATCAGATGAGCCCTATCCGTTATGATTGCAAAGGAATCATGCCCATAGCCGTAAGACCTAAAGCCTAGTACTAATATTGCTATGTCAGCCAGATAGCCCTTGCTGGTCTGCATCCTTTCAAGCAGAGAACTGGAATCAGATCCACCAGCCAATGCACTCCCTTGTGGGTATAAGCTGTGTTTCTGCAAGGGGGGGGCTGTCAAAACAGACCCACTGAGAAAGCAACTAATGTCATCAAGGCAAAAGCTGGCTCCTTTTTCTTCAAATCAGAGCTACATCAATTTGCACCAGCGAAACAGCTGGCTCAGAAACCAAAATAGCTCATTAGTCAAGGGCATATTCCAAGGCTTGAATCATCTTTAGCAAAGGGAAGAGGCTCAGTGTCAGTGAGTTGGACAGGGGATACAGGAAAGGCTAACTGACCTTTAAGGAGAATGTCAGCGCAGGGAACCAAGGCTTAAGCCTCAAAAGCCCGGAGGTATCACATTTGTTAGTGCCAGGAAATCCATGGCCCTCTGAATAGGCAGGCACACTTACCAAGAGAGCATGCAGGTCCAGATGCTATGTGTGCCTTGATTATTGCATAATATTATCAAATAGTACTTTTAAGAAGCCTTAAAAGGCCCTGCTCAAACAACTTAAGCTTACTTTTTTCAAAGGTCAGCCAAAAGACCAGCTCCTTTCTTTGATCTAAATATTAACTAACAAGGATGTTGAACCTGTCCTCTGCCTCTGTCACCTCTTTCCTGAAGAAAGTAAAACGGCAGGTTGCTGGACATAATTAATGTCCCTTCTGCCAAACCAGAACACCTTCCCTGGAGCATAAACTGAGTGATTTGAGGAATTTGCTAATCCTGGGATATCTTAGCAAGAAACTGTAAGAAGCACAGTGCTAAAGCTTAATCTTGCAAGGATGAGAAGCTCTTGTCATTCATACGTCTCTGAGTTTCCTATAAACCTACTGGGTTGCTTGTAAAATATTACCTTGGTAAAACCACTAACCCTTTATGAGGATGCCTTTGCAATTTGTCCTTTTAAATTCTGTCTCCCTGTCTCCGTTCCTCTTCCAGGTGAGAACAAGCCAAGACATACTCACTTCCCTGTGATATGCTGCCAACATCACTGTAGGATCTACCACTAAAAGGGGCCGGCTTCTGCTCTTCGCACACTGCTACAAATGCCATTGCATTAAGAATTTTTGACGTCGTTACGGAGTGCTCTATAGTTGTGTGAGTATAAATAGACACAGCGCTAGTAAAAGACACTCAGGGATAAATAGCATAGGTACTGGATTTTGTAAGACCAAAATAACTCCATGTTATGCACTGAAAGTACCTTCCACTGGCTGTCACGTACCTGCTGTTACCAGCCTGGGTTCTTGTTTTCCCCTGAAAGGCCAAAAAAATATGTGTGACTTAAAAAGCCATGGGGCTTCTCTCCTTCCTTCCTAGATTGTGACACCGAGAAGGTGGGATCCACTTTCAAGTACACAGTGAGTAACAGTGCTCATTTCCCAAAATCTGCCAACCCCCTCAGAGCTATCAAGATCTCAGACAAAACGCCAGCACCTGCAGGAACTCCTCTCTCCCTTCTTCCCTTACAGCCACGGGGTGTCTTCCACAGCTCCCACTCGCAGGGCCCGTTTTGGGGGTTTCAGCAGTGCTGCCTTGCAGGCCCTGCAGCCAGGACTGACACAGAGCTGCCACGTATATCTGCACAACTGGCACAAATGAGCTGCAACACACACACGGATGATCTCAGTGAGAAGCAGGAGCACTAGAAAGATTTGGGGCGAGCTGAGATGCATATTTTTTTCGCCTGATTCCAGTATGGGTGAGAAAGTCCATGGTGCTGGGGGAAGGCAGGGAGGCAAGGATGCGGCAGGTCCAAAATGCCCATATTTTGTTGCACTTTGTGCCTTGGACCAAAGCCAGGGGTCAGTGCTGCAAACCAGGCCAGTTAAGTATCACTTTGATCCTGAAATAATGGGTACCAGAAGAGTCACACTCCTGGCATGTGACCCCTTTGACATTAATTCATCAGGGACTGGCTTGGCTCAGATCATACATCAGAGGAGAATGTGAAGTCATAGAGAAATATTCTGTCAAGATACAATATAGGGAAGAGCTTCTAATCTGCAGTGTAACTGACACGGGCTCACATCCAGAACTCACCAAAAAAAGGTAAAACAATGCTTTGGCTTTAATAATGGTGTTTGTAGATACCCTCTTAACACTTTAAATCTGTTTTTTTTTACACTGCAAGTTACTATTCAACTGCTTCTTTTGTTGTTTTGTTTGTTTATTCTATTTTAAATTAGGATATTATGGAGAAATTCAAAATTCAGAACAAATCTGGCTGATTGTTCTCACCTGATAACTCTTTTGATCTCTTGGGTACAGTGTAGTTAAGAAGTTGTTTTGAAAGGAGTCTTTCGGTGATCTTTGCCAAAAAAAGGTTCAAACACTATTATTATCCTGCAATGCTTATTGTGTCAAATTTTAGACCATTTGAGCAATGAACGATTTTTGACATTAAAGCTAGATTCCTGTATTTTTACCCGGCTTCCCTGCTTTGCTACCAACCTTCTATCTGGTGCTGTATATCGCTTTCCCCTACTTTGAAGAGAATTTCCCATCTTGAGTGGGAATGATGTGATACTCTAGCCACAACAGTCAAGCGTTTCTGACTGTGGTGAGAAGGTCTAAAACTAAAAAGAGAATAGTTCTAGCCATGCCAAGTGGAAAGTGGCGACACAGGAATGAAGCCCTGTATGGAAATGAACTCTTAAAGTTGCATGGAAGCCTATTATTTTAACACAGATACCTTGTCAGCAAGGTTTCTCCCATTTCCATAGTCACACAACTTCTGCTGAAAGACTATACGTGGGACTGACATTTGGACTTTGAAGTGCCAATAATTCAGGCTCAACATCAAGAAAAAAGACTATTCAAAGAGATGTTATGAAATATCCACCTAATTACTAGTAGGCACGTGCAACTTTGTCCTGTTTACAGTTACATCCTCACTGCAAAGTTAAGCTCCATTCCTTATGGGGTTTAGCACCCGTGCTTTCATCATCCACAGAAGAGTTTCAGGAACCTTCTGAGTTTTACTCTGGGACATTCTTTGCTCCATCTGGTCAGTCAGCAGGGGACAGGATGTCTCGCTTCTAGAGATACACAATCTTCTGCTACAGGCCTGGAAAATCTGCCTCCAGAGGATTAAACAGCCTCCAAATCAGCCCTTCTGAAATAGTGTTGAAATAAAGAATGGCAACATATCCAAAACACTGATTAAACCTAAATTAAGCATGAAGTATTTATGGTAGCCTTTCTGTGGGTGTGAACCTGCTGAACCAGGAGCTGTGCAGCAACATCTGAAGCAGCAGCTGTTCAGGGACAACGTAAAAACATAGCAAGACAAAAGTGTCAGCTGGTAGCCTTACCTTAACAAGGCCTGCTTGAGGTCTGTTTGCACAGCACACTGGAGGTGTGTCCACAGTTCCCGGGACAGGAATCAAGAGCTGTGAAGATGCAGTAGCACAGGCACCAACCCACCCCAGCAACCTGAATACGTACCCAGGGATCTTGGAGAGCTTGTCTGATGGTGAACAACCCCTGAGAAGACCTTCACTGCACTCTGCGCTGCTGTTGTAACCTCTGCCAGCTTGATAAAACAAGCACAGATAAGCTAGCAGCTGTAGAGTTGCTCGTCTTGATGTCAATATAGCTTCAGAGAGGCCTGAGCCTACCTGGACCTCTCGGAGAAAGGTCCATTAGAGACTCATGAAGGCTTTGGAGAGTGGTGACACCAATACCTTGAGTCCTAGCAGGTGCAGGACAGGAAGTCCTGGAGCACCTCCAGCACACCTGAAGGGTGAGAGATTAGAATGCAGCAGCAATAAGAGCTGCTTAAACCCTGCTCATTTTCACAGGCAGAGATTAGAGACCCTCATATCAGCTGCAGTCACTGTACCACCACTATAACCCTCCGCTAGTCCTTACTCCACCTGTCACCTTTGTGAAGAAATTGTCCCTGACCCACTCCAGTAATCTGGCTTGCTTGTGCCTTACTGTGTTTCCTGCCCAGAAGATGTCAGGATGGTTGATATCCCCCATAAGAGCTAGGGCTTGAAAACATGAAGCTGCTTCCACTTGTCTAGAAAAGGCTTCATCTATCTTGTCTATTTGATCAGGTGGTCTGTAGCAGATGCCCACCACGATGTTACCTGTGTTGGTCTCCCCTCTGATCCACAAGCTACTGACCACACACACTCCATAGCACATCTCCATGCATCTGAGCTGCTCTTCTGTGCGGAGCATAACCTTCCCACACATCTTCCCTTCCTCCTTCCCAAAAAGTATGTATCCATCCATCACAGCAGTCCAGCTGCGAGAGCTCTTGTAGCTTCTGAGCACAAAGAAGCAACGGATGAGTCAACACCCTGCCTATCCAGGACTGCTGCACTATGTCTCTCAATCCAATCAATACATCTGGGCACTTCTTGAAGTGATCGGCTAAGGACACCTAAATTAGATGTTACACCTTCATCACTTGATTATTATGCTGAAAACTACTAACAGCAGCCTTTGGGCAAGTCTTTAATCCACAACCCCCACACATACCATTGTAAGAAACTTGTCATGCATACTCTTCCAGGCTCAGTAGAAGGAATTACTATCCTTTTTTAACGCAGTAAAGACAGAAGAATGGTGGAAGCTCTCTCCCAAGAATCTAGTTTTCATGGCACGACTTCATAAGTCAGGGATTTCCCAGCTTGCCCAGACAAGGTCAGGGTTGATGTACTGGTTGCCTTGGGTACAGGAAAGAGAAAAGTAGGGAGCAACACAGAGGAGGACCCTTTTGAAGTCAGAGCTTGTCAGGAGCAGCAAACTTTGGAATGTCTGTACAGAAGCTACTTGGTTTTACTTTTTTCTATGATATTCAAGGAAAGAGAAAAAATACACTGTTTATTCTTCAGTAAATAAACAAGATCGTACTGAGAAATACACAAATTTCATATTATCAGTGTCTCTTCTAAATGGAAGAGCCATAACAAGTGACAGCATGCTTACAGCCCATTTTTTGAACCTTTAAATTTTCTCTCACACAAGGAAGAAGAGCTAGGGTGAAAAACACCTTCACATTCTGCAAATTGCAACTTAGTTTCTTTGCTGTGAGTTGTAAAAATCTCACTGACAACATTTATAATGAAATTTGAACCATTTTGACCTCTTAGTGGTCATGATGATCCCAGTGCAGACTGTTTATACGACGAAGGCCTTCATTCTATGCAGTGCAGCAACACATCCCACCAACATTTGAAAGCCTTGCTTAATCCAGAATCCAGACTAGCAATTTCCTCTCTTCTTACTGCAAGGCACTGCTTGGTTCAGTTGCAAGTTTGACTACTGCTCTTTCTCCCAGCATACCTGGAGGTAAAAAGGCACCATAAGGCAACACACCCATCCCGTGGCAAGGAGTAAGTGAGGTGATGGTGCCAGCTCTCCATACAAAGGAGGTGCTATGTGTACTCTTTGGCTGGAAGGCCAGTTGGTTGGTAGGTACAGCATTGGCTTTGAGAGAGCAAGGGAGGCCAGCAACTTCAGAAACAGGGGCAATAAAATGCATCTTCAGAGGTCTATCAAGGATTCATGGACTGTTTTGTCTATTAGGGAAACAAAAGCAGTACAAAAAATACTTCCCCCCCGCCAAGCAGAGCAGGGGACACTCCGAATCAGGAAACATGATGGTACCTTTCACCACTGCAGCACCCAGAAAGTCCCTGGTTGTCTGCTGGCAACAGAGTCACATTCCCAAATACATATAAGAGTGTTTGTCCCCTGACTTCAGCGGGCCTTAACACTTCTAAAATTCCTGTATGAATCCAGGCAAAAATGGGCAAAGCCTGCTATTTGCTGACAAAAATGCCATCTGCGGCTCTCAGGGAGAGGCAGTACATCCAGAGTCCCTCCTCACCTGCTTCCCCTCCCAGCAGGAATTAGCTGACTGTCCCAGCAGAAGGACCAAGAGCTGAACACTCCTGCTGCATCATGGGGATTGAGAATCCCTCAGAAAGGAGGCTCTGGGATGGGCAGCCCACAGGAAAGCTGTTTGCTGCCCTGCGGCAATGCTGCGGAGCTTTGGGCACCTTTGACTTGCTCTGCATTCAAAGAGGTAGACTAGTGAATGATTGTAAAGGGGGAAAAAAGCCTCCAAGTCAGCCTAAGGGGAGGAAGGGACTATGGGTCCTTCTTTTTCCTGAGAATCAGGAGAGGTCCTTCTGCCACTTTGCAGCATCTTTTAGAATGTCCTTCTTGCACAGAAAGACGTCCAGGCTCAGACTGCCTCACTTTTCCCTATATATCAGACGCTGGCCCCTAACAGAACAAGGTGAACAGGATTGAACTGGAGGGATCACAAACATGGATCCAGTCCACTAATCTGCAAGATCTTCAAGTCCTGCTTCACTGACTTACAGAGAGCTCACCGAGCCTGAAGCCATGCTAGTATGTGGGTGCTGCCTCCATAGGCTACTGCTCCAAACCCACCTGCAACATGAGCAGAACAGGCCTGGGCCGACTTTGCTTCTTCCCACACCTCAAGACACCATTACAGATAATGGTCACCCCGTTATCTAGACATCTGCCCGTTATCTAGACTACACTGCCATCTCTCTGCCACCTTCAAAGACAGACACCCCCAAGGGTAGAGTTTCCTTAATTAATGAAAGGCCATAGTTTTTTCTGTCTCTTTTTCCATCTCCAAGTTGTGATTCTTTCTGCTAACTTTCTGCCTGGCGTGAATTTCTATAACAGAGCGGTAAAATTCTGAAAATAGACACTTACACTGGAAAGCCTGACACACCCTATCTGGAGCCTATGAGTGGCAGAACCATCACCAAAAGCCAGCCCAGACACTAGGCCATGCTAGCAGCATTCAATCAAAGCTCTGAGCAAAGCAGCCCTAAAAGAAGCAAGTAAATGGGAGCTCTGCAAATGCTTTTGTACAGAACCCCCAGGCTCTTTTCATCACTGAAAGGCATTTGAGTTTGTACTCTTTATGGTAACCATGGCTCAGGTAGGTTATTCCAAGATAGCTCATGCGTGCATTAAAAAAAAATGCGTCCATTAAAAAAAAAAAAAAGCAATAACAACAAATTCATGGAAATGGCCAACCTGCTGTGATTTCCTGGTATGAAACTGCACATAAAGCCCATGGGGGAAAGAGCCAATAATCTTATGATACAATTCCCAACTCTGCTTGTCATTAACGAGGGTGGGTTTTACAGAGTAAAATTCTCCTGGGCCAAATAACAGGAGACTGATAAATAAAGCTTGTCAACTGCCCTTTCTGACTCACTCTCTCCTGCTGGAAGGATGAGTCACTGTCATGTGTAAAAGGCTGCCAGGCCTTGCTTACATGCTTAAACAAGCATGGGTTGTCTGTGTTAGACATACATTACCTCAGAAGAAGCAGACACTTAACGCTGAGAAGGCAATCCTGGAAAGGACTCTGCTGACTAAAGGATCTGAACTGCAAGACATTTCTCAATGCTTTCTGGAAAGTTCAAGGTTATTGTTAGATTACCGCAGAAAACTTCAGCCCAAAGCCATGGCTGAGGGCTTGGCTGACAATCATAGCTTAGTAAAACCAGGACTCACTAGGACCATCAAATCAGATTTCACTCAGGTAACTCCCGCAGAATGAGTCAGACAGGCTGTTCTGGATGCAGACAGAATTAGCCAAGAACATGCCGCTAAGGGAGCTGCCTTTTGCCCAAGGAAAACAGCTTGCTGAAAGCAAACACTTGTTGCACACTATTTCATGCAAAAAAGTACCCCTATAGGGCTACTTGTTTAGGGAGACTGTGAGGAACATGCCTTGAATCTGGAGAGGGGCAAACATAACAGGCTGAACATCACCTCTCAGTCTGAGTAGCTCATCGGCTGCTTTTGAGCAACTCTGGTGGCCGCTCAGTGCTTCCTTCTCTCCTTAATGACACCGACCTTGCAGGTAAGTGACAGTGCACAAAAACTTTGTTCACATCCAGAAGCTCTGCTGCCTGCGTGAGCCCCTTACCCTCTGTCTTCTCCTGTCGTCCTAGGGCTGCCCAGGACCCACCACAGGCAGAGTGCCTAACTCAATGAAATCTCTGCCCCAGGCACTACAGGGGCAGTTGCTCATAACTCTCAGTTATTAGCAAATACCGCAGCCTACATTGCCCTGCAGGACCGATGTCGCAAAGGACACTTTTTGCTCCTACTCTTTTTAGGACTCAGTACAATGCCTATTTGCTTAGATGTAACAAAGTGACATGCTTTGCAAGGACAATACATAGCATATTGGGATGTCAACCTCATTCTGCCCAGAGGGCAAATCCACAGGTCAGACAGGGGCCAGTGTCACAGTTAGAAAGCCAAAGCCATACACACAGAGCCCTTAGCACGTGCAGGTCTCCTAGTGCAGGAACCAGGTTTGTCCCAAGGCCAGGAGGAGAAAGTCATGTTGTAGCCTCCCTCAGCTCCAGGCACTAGCCAACATCTTGCTGCGTTGTTCAGGAGGGACACCACGCTGCTGCAGGGTGATGATACGACACCTGCCTCTTGCATCTGCAGCCAGGTATGTGCCATGCCGGAGTCACTCACGCTGTCTGCAAGGGCAGTTGCACATGCTTTGGTCCAACCAAGATTTCAGAAAACCTGCAACTAAAGCACCTTCTCAAGGTCTCGTCACCATTTCTGAGACCGTAACCGTGAAGGTTTAGACCACACATATGACATTCCTAAGCTGCCTTATTATTTGTTGTTACAAAAACCAGACTTCAAACTCTGAATGGGTTGTAAGATAAAGGGAAAGAGGCTACTCTCCTGTATGCTCCAGCAATGGCCTGCTTTTCATGAGAATAACATTTCCCTGGACCTGTTTGAACTTTTCACTAACCTGCCCTCCCAAGATTAACGCAAATGTATAATCCAGAAATGTTAGTTTTGAATAAAAAGTATAGCACTCCAGACCACGTACATGAGGAAGATGTAGCAGTCTCACAGTGTTCTAATTTTTTTTCCCTTCTCTGGGAAAGAATATGTGTTTTCCATCCCACAAAACTTGTAAATATTTTTGCTCCGTACCAAGACAAATGTCTAATGAAAAGCTTAAGACAGAAACTGCAGGCCCACAACAGCCTCATCCAATGGTAAAAGCACTCACCCGAAACAAGGAAAACAAGCCTAGGCCTCAAAGATATTAATGTGTTGATATAACATGTGCCAGTCTCAGTGAAGAGACCAAACAATAGAAAAAGAGTGTTGACGTTAAAATCAATAATGATATTTATCTTCAGGTGTCAAAGCACTTCCCAGAATAAGTCAGCAGAAAAATCTTCATCTTAGAAACGGTGCAATCAAGGTGTTAAGTAGAAGGGGGAATACAACGATCTAAGATTGCACTGATCTAAGATCACTGAGTATGTTGGTGACAGAACTAGGAATTACCGTCCAGATCTTCAGTCACCCAGTCCAGAACCTTGGATGCTAAATTTCCCCACCCCTGACAGATGATTCAGGCGATTCAGGCTTTTTAAGCTGCAGATTCAAAGTGGTTTACTTAGCAACGCGAAACCATGGCACCCAACACAAGAAGATAACACTTCTGTTAGATGCTCTAACTACAGTCCACTTCTGTCGTTGCTCTTGAGAGGACACTGCTCTGATTACTAAGTCTGCTTTGGGGGCTTCTCAGAGTTAACAAGCTCACGTCATTTGAAGGGATGGAGGAATCACTCCTTTTTTGTCCTTGCTCTTCCTCTTCCTCCTCCATCATCCCCATGGGCATGACCATCATGGGATTTAACTCACTACAATGAGCTCCAATGATGCCCACCCTGTTACAAAAAGTGGTGTTAATATGATTGACACAATGAAGCAAAGGAAAATAGGAGTAATGGAGAACAATTTGTAATTTTTCCTGGGTAAAACAGCAAGCAGCCTTGCCTCCTTTAGTTAGACTGTGGATAAACACATTTGGGAGAGAATATCTGCTTTCCCCCAGGGAAAAACCAATAATCATGCTTATACATTCTGCACCTTGCACACTATGTCATGTTTCCATCCAGAGCGTGCATGCACACAACATGAAACGTGTCTGTCCAAGTAAAGCTTTCTGGAAAAGTTGGTCCTATTGCATATGAATTATGTGAGTCTATGCGTGAGCTGTAAAGCCAATATGTTCAGGATGCACTCAGCTCTGAAGGCATGCAAAAAGCAATTACGCGTGCATTTGCAACAAAATTCACATTTTCAGGAAATACTGGACCCACTGGTCATGTAGTGCAGATACGTCCAAGATTTTGCATGTATAGTGTAGTAGCATCCATTAGATTTTTGAGAACTCTGGAGGGTCCACACAAATGCTGGACACTCTCAAATTATAGTTTCCATGAAGAAAAAGAAGACTTATGCTGGAAAGCCTTACATGTAGCCCTACATGCACTTCAGCAGAACCCGTTTGCATGAGTTATTACACAAAAAAGTGTTGTTGTGATACTGCTGTTATCCATAGTTGGATAGAAAATGGAATTATTCCTTCAGGGCATACTAAGGCTTGGAAGATTTTCTTTTACCCTGAATCAGAAGAAAAAGCTCGCTTGTATAGAAGCTATATTTTGAAAGTACATTATAGTAACAAAATGAGTTTGTCAAAATAAAACATGTCAATAATGTCCGATCAGAAGACTGTACTATAAAATGGAAGTCATGTAAAAATAATAATTTGGAATGAATCATAAGAAGAAGAAAAAATTTCATTTTGGGTCAAAAGCTTTTGATTGGTTTCTCTTCAATTTTATATTAAAACATACTTCTTTTTCCCAGAAAACTTTTCAGTTTTAACTAAGCACTGCGATGGATGGTAGCTGCTTAGCCATCAATTAACCAAGAGTACCAGCACTGCTAGTCCCAGGCTAGCTCAGGCTTGTCTTACCTATACTCCAGTTGCTCTCTAACTACAAAGTAGAAAAATTCTCAGTCCAATGGCCCCTCTCCCGGTGAGGAAGAGCTAGCCATCAGATATCCTTTCTAACAGTACAACCAAATCTACTTATGCACAGAAATAGCCCCTTACTTGGTAGTGAACAATTCTGAGAACTCTGGCAAGTCTTTATTCTTGCAAGGTTGAGGGGTTTTGCCCTGACGGTAGAACTGCTTCTGGAAGAGGTGCTGAGCACTGTCCTTTGGTAAGGGCAGCAGCGTGCTGAGCATTGGTGAGCGCTGCTGAGCCACAGTATTTATAGATGGACGCTTGGCACAGCCGTTTCTTGAAAGAAAACAAATGCAGCTGTTATCTCAGTGTGTTGGGACAGGGGAGGTTCCCTAAAGGCCCATCAGAGTGTCAAACATGTACCTGTGACATGGGAATCTCGCTTTCTTTGCATCAGCAGTCTGGTGTCCTGCTTTCTGCAAGTCAGCATGGTTCTTCTTTCTTAAGATAGGATTAAATATGTCAGAGCGAAGAAGTCTGCTGATTTCTTCCTGTATCACCCGGAAGTGCTTCCGTCTGAACACAAGCCAAGCCACATAGTTGCAGTAGTTGTAGAAGCTCTGAATTGAGAACACAGATCTCATTTTTACTGAGGAAGTCCCAACGTCCCACCGTGTCCCAGAGTGGAGGCTGGCGTTACTCCACTAAAAAGCCAGCAACCGCTTTGGCATTGACCTTTACCACACATCAGACAAGATTTGATAGGACACTCATGGTATGAAGACTCTTAGAATTGCCTTTCCAACTCATGGCCAGATAGCTAGAAGCCTGCATACTTAGAGGCCTCTTCCACATATCCCTACTAAAGCAGCTAACAGCAGTAACTCACTCCCTGCACTGACACTGCCCAACGGGAAAAAGAGGATGATAATTGTTTTTTAGAGATATGCAAACAGATGAGGCTAGAAGCACAGTTTAGTTGGATTTGATCTTGCTTAACTCTGGCCAGTTTGGCTTAGCCTTGCTTCTAAATATCAAGGAGTTAACTGGAGATCACCATCTAGTTTCCCTCAATAATCAATGGAAGGAGACAAATGAGATGAGTCATTTCATGGGGGTTCCTATGTCACACATCTGTCTTCTCTTCAGAAAAAACAATTCAGCCTCTGGCCGAGCTTCTCTTTTTCTCCACTGACTGTCAAGGGAGCCTAAGGGCCTAGTCTGACTCAACGCCTATTGTTTGGGCAACTGGAGTTAGACAAGAAGATTCTCACCACAGATGACAGCATTATATTCACAGAAAATATTACCACCAAATATGAACTCGTTGCGTCTCACCTCCACGTATCTGCTTGCTGATTAAAAAACAAAATCTCATTTTTCACTCCTATTTATTATTTATGATCCCCGATAGAAGCTGATTGAATGCCCGGTAAATCAAATCTCTACTAAGCCTGTTCTTGAAAAGGTGGTATCACGGGGACTGCTCTGTATCCCTGAACTGAATCCACGATACCCCTCTTTCAAGGAAATGAATCTCAATTTGTGAAGTACAAAGTATAATTTCCACCACAGCTGTTTTGCATTAATTTGCTGAAGTGCTCCTACATACTAAGTGTCATAAAATGCTCATTGAGCTGTATGTGGCAGGCTAGAAGAGCTTTTTGGCATCTAGAAGTGTCGCTAAGGGCAATGAAAATGAAAGAAGGCCGTGAAATTTCTTATTTAGAGCTGAAACTGTGATAAGAAGAAACCTACAGACCAGACTTCCCACAGGGACCTCAGGCTGTGACAGGAACTGCCTGGACTCTGAGGGAGCTACAGAGGATCTGAAACTCCCCAGCTAAGGACTTCAAGAGGAAAGGCCGGGGCCTGAAAGGCGAAACTAGACTGCATTTTACAGAGGCATTGTAATCTAGGCCCAAGAGGAAAAAATCTTACTCTAGGAACTCTGCCCTACGAGTAAACTACTGGCAGAACCAAAAGGGAAAGGACAGGCTGTCTGCAGCATTCCAATGAGCAAGGAAGAGACGCTCTGGGCTGACAGTCACGTTCTCCTTTACTCTTTATAAAATCTTTCTTACCTCAAAGAAGTCCCGATCTTTCTGTGATGATGATGTTTTTCTCCTATGGCAGGGAACAACAGCACAAAATTAATATCAGCAGTTGCATTCCCAGTTCTCTAAAGAGAGCACTGAATATGACTCACGGGGCTACTGCCAAGCTGGCATTTCACCAGGGCAATAAAGTCATTGCTGGTAAATCCTCATTAGTAGCATGCAGAGACCCAGTGTCCAAGAGAAAGCCAGGACTTCTGCATTGCCTCGGAAGGAGAAAATGCAAAATATTGTACGGCTCAGTTAATTAAATCTGACAGAGAACAAAGCTGGATGTGATGAGCAGGCCAGGCTCCCCTGCTACGCTATCTAAACTGAGTTCTCTGCATGGGCCTCTCAAAAGCAGTCAGCACTGATCTAACCCAGTTTCCACCAAAGTCAATAGAAAACTCTCCCTGACATCACTGGAAGAGCAACGAGCGGAGTTACCAAGGGCACAAAGCCAGGCCAGTGCTGAGACAATATACTTAAAAATCAGGAGGGAGATAACTGATGGATCTCCAAGAAGAAATGTAAAGCATGCACAAGAATGACAAAGAGCCTTTGTTAAAGAAGCAGCAGCTTGCCCAGTGGAAGCCCAAGAGATGATCTCACCGCCCACTTGAGCCCAGGGATTCTCACACAAAGCCAAATGATGGTCCATCATGGAAACTGTTCTCAAAGTGGAAGGTGACGAACACATCCCAGCAGCCACTCAGTTCTCTTGGAGGTGGCACGCTCACCCTCGTGGAAGGGAAAGCAATTTCCCCTGTAAGCCCAGAGATCCCCACAGATCTTGTTAGGTCCTGAGAGATGCGCAGGAAGCCCTGTATCTCTGTCAATTCACCACCTCCTGAAATGTCCCTTACCTTCCTGACAACATCAAGAACAGTTGTTCCAAAATGGTATCCCCAGCTGTCATCACCCCAGAAACATCAATGCAGAGCAGACAATGAAGGTTATGTCTTTTCAGCCCCATACCTCTATTAACCATCCTGTGGCTTTTCTATATTGATACTTTGATCAATAGGATCACATATCTCCCTGTCGCCCACCAATTCCACTTCTGCTGACAGTTCAGCTGAGATCCCAGACCCCACATATTGAACAAGGGAAAAGAAGCCTCACTCTGCAAGCATGGCATGGCCCTTTGCCAAAGCAGAATCTCCCAAAAAACTTGGATGCGTTTGATTCCTTATGAATCACACAGTATTCTGTCTTCAAAATACCACAGTGGAAGAACCTAATGTGACCCTGGCTTCTTAAACCAGCTTCAGCTGTAAAAACCGGCTTCGTCTTTTAGCATTACACATCTTTGCACTATCTTTGAACCAGCTCCTGCTTCAGCAGTCAGAGAAACCTGTGTGGAGGCCAGCAACAGGAACAAACAGTAATAATTAGAGCCAAATAAGGCTAGGGGTCTCCACCCTTCTTGCCCCAGTGCTTTCTTTCCTAGGGTGAGGTACTAAGCTAAGACAACTGCTTGAAGTAAAATTTCCTGCCTCCCACGTCTAGGGCTCAGTTGCTCACTACTTAGGAAAATACAGAAACGGTTAGGGAAACACCAAACTTGCAACAACATTCAGGACAGAACTTGCAAGACACATGTGAACGAGTGAGCGAAGAGCATCATACCTTCTAGAGATACAGTAACAGTGATTTCTTAGAGCTGATAGGGTGACGGGAGGAATTCATACATTAAAGAGGAGGACAGTGCAGCCGAGGGCAGACAGTGCGTTAAGCATAGGGTTTGGATTTAAGAAGACAGTGGCTTCAAACACCTACCAGTACCATTCTATATAGGGGCACGTGGGGAAGAAATGCTTCCTGTGCCATTTTAGCAGCTCTCTTGACCACAGCTGTGACTCTAATTGCCCATGGATCAAACCAGCTTCAAGGATCAGTAAGGGCTGACTCGGCTGTGTTTGTGCCATTGATGTATGCAGCTTTGGGAACACACTGTATTTTTCCCATTATGACAATGCCCACAAGGAAGCTGGCACCACATAAAGGTTGCACAACCCCATCAACTTAAAAGGAGAAAGCCAGACACACCTATTCCTTCCTTAGCATTGAAGACACAAAAGGACTAATGCTAACACACACAAATAACAGGTCTGGAGGAACTCACTCAAATTCCAGTCTGGGATAATATCAAGACCGGATTTTTATGCTGCATTTTACAAAACATGTAAATTGCTAAGCTGAAGAGGTTCTCCGTTTGAGTATCCCTTTTTAAACTGTTGGAGAGAACATGTACATGAACAATCCATGATTTCATATGAACACATAGATATTTGGCAGATCTAGAAGGGAAAACAGTTTCCTAGCACAGGGTAAGATTTCATTAAAATGTTGCAGTGGTGAATCAGAATGAAAAAGTAAAAGCTTCAACACCATCCTAAACCTAAAGGCATTTTGGTTGGGCTGTAATAAAACATGGTAAAAGTGGGAGTGGTACATTAGCAGTACTTTCTCAGCTTTTTCATCTAAACATTTTTCAGGTCAAAAGAAAGTCATCAAAAATAATCCTTGTCACAGTTTCCCTTTTGACAAAAGACCTTTTCCATCCGAAAACACATGCACTCAAACAATTCTTAACTAGCTTTTATAATTAAGAGCTTTAATCAGTTCTATCCCTTAGCTTTTGGTTTTGGCAGTTTACATAATGGACTGGGAGTATCCCGATAACATTTACAGCTAAACTGAGTCATCCTGGAAGAGATTATATTTATGTCATCGCAATATGGCATGGGAAGTGCCATGTATTGTAACATACTCAGCATTAGTCTAACTCTGAAGACAGCTGTAGTCAGCTACCACCCTCCTATGAGTAACTTAGTGAGGTCTCTCTTCGTACAGCACCTTACATCAGAAACACTTCAAGACACAGCCCTCTTCCAGCCTGTGTCTTTACAGCCTGGACACCAACATCCCAACCCACTGCCAGTCTCTAACCCCTACTGCTGTTTTTTGCCACTAGTCCTCTTTCTTGCCTCCATCTTGCACATTTGCACCCACCAGGCAATACAGGTGAGTGAAGAAACAACAGAGCTATCCCTTTTTGCTTTCATCTCTGGTTAAACCCCTCCCCTCTTCTTGTCTGTCAGTCTCCAGCCCTCATCATTCCCTTGGTTCCTCTGACTTTACAAACATCCTCCCATCCACTTCCACCTGCTTCAGTTTCTTTTTTAATTCCCACTACAGTTTTCTCTTCCCTCTCAGTTCTTCACTGGGTCCATGGCATCTAAAGAGCAACTGGTGTCCACCACTCTGAGAAAATAATGCATTGTCTTCTGCTCAGAGGAAGGAGATCTACACATCCGGTGCCCAAGATTTGCAAGAACAACCTCTTCTTCTCTCCACTGCCTTCATTTGCTGCCTTTAAGGAACATGGTCTCCTTCACTTGCCAGTACTCTTATGACTTCCCAGACTTGACATAAGAGGAAATTAAAGCAGTGGTCAGTGGCAACCAGCAGGTACATGAGCATGCTGTCCTTCTTATACCATTTGCCTTTAAGATTCAGTAAGTGGAAGTGGCAGGGCTGAGATCCAGGGCTGGCACTGCTTTTTACCCTGCTGACTGCGCTGAACCCATCAAAGGTTCACGGCCTGTATATCTAGGAAGGCTTCAATATACATGGCCTAGAGCTTTCCAACCTGGTAACCTGTGCCCTGCTGCAACTTGTTGCGGCCAGATCAGTTGGCAGCAGCTCACCAGAAGTACTTTTGGAGTCAGTTACCAGCTGGAGCTGAGGGAGATCAGGACACTCTCGGCCTCACGGTCCCTGTGCCCCGTGAGTTTCCTTGGTCCACAAAGACATTTGTTGCCTTGGGCATTCACTTCTGTCACTCACAAAAGGCTTTGGGCTGCTGCAGCACCTGGTTGCCAGAAGGGAAAGCTTTCTGTGGCTTACTTTCCACAAGACATGTGGTGGTGCTCTGCCATGCCTTCTCCGAGGATAAGGTCACAGTACACCTTGGCTAGGTGAATCCTGGCCACTTCTAACTTTGCCAGGACGTATTCTTTTTCTTTCTTCTCTGACAAAACGGTGGTCCTGTTTAAATTGGAAAGAAAATAACATTTTTAGGGAAGGTGTTTTGAATAGAAGGAACGCTAGAAAGAGTGACTGTTCCTAAGAAGTAAGAGCAGTTTTGGGGCACACCACACTATATGACACCAACTTCAGGGGACCCCTTTGCAGCAAGACTGAGTTTAGACACCTTCAGTGCAGCTTTTCAAAGTTGGTGGGGCCACAAGACCTGGGGCTTGGGCCCAGACAGTCTCTCCTGCCCTGTAGAGCTTATAAGCTCCATGCCTACAGCCTGTCAGGTTGCCTTCTTTGATCCCATATAGCTTATGAACACTTCTCGCAGCCTACATAAAAGCCCTGGAGGTGCACTGAGATATCTCTGGGTGCACACTCTGCCATTGGGCAGCCTAAAGCAGCAGGTCCGGTTCATTCAGAGACGGTACTCCTCTTCAAAAAGGCACACGAAGCACCTTTGGAACTGCCTCTAAACAGGAAAGGCTGACACCACAAGCCTGTATTTTAAACCAGTTCAGATCAAACACTAAGGAAATAGCAAGCCAAAGAGCTTTCTTTTTCCTCTGCTTCCCCTGTAATCCACCAGATTGTCTCCCGGTGCCTGGGAGTGCTGCAGGCCTGAAAGTCTCCAGCCTCCTTTCACGTTCAGGAGGGTTGTTTCTATCTGTCCCATCCCTGATGGCCTCAAGGTCTAAAGCTTTCTACAAGACCCACCTCTAATAATTAGGGCAATTACTCTGGGCTTCTCAAGGATAATTGCTAATAAAATTCAGTTGATTTTCCTCAATAGACACGAAGGGGTTGGAGGCAGAAACGAATAGAAACTGAGTGGAAAAGAAAATACAGGGCAAAATAATAGCCCATGTTCCAGTCCTGTCTCATTTACTACTGGTTAGTTTTTGTTCTTAGAGTCACATATTTCAGAGGGGAATACTCCCAAGCTGTCTCCAGTGAGGGGGAATGCCTCATGCCCACTGCTTTGGAAAACTGGCTGGTTGTTTTTGAAGTTAGTTACAAGATAATTGCTGAATCTAGAGGAAGCCAGAGAAGCCTCAGGCTTGGATTTACAAAAAGTCAGCATTGCATCAACCAAAGATAAGGTAACAAAAAGTCAAAGATGTCTAGATTCATCTTGACTTTATCTGATATGTACTCCTTCCAATATAAGTAAGTTTAATGCACAGAAGCAATGACTTCTTCGGCAAGGACTGTCTTAGACTGTCTACTGAGGCACCATGAATACTGATACTGCTGCCGTGTCTTGGTTCAAGACAGTGAGGAGCTATTCAGACCATCAGGCCTGGCTCCCTGGGGACAGTAATAACCACAACAGATGAGCTGGCATCTATCCTAGGCAGCCCAAAGAGCAGGAATCCCAAAACGCACAAACCAGGAGCAGTAATAAACAGCATTTTTTTCCTATGTTCCTAGGTCACACATGTGGTCTGCAAGGGCCGGAATCGGTCAAAGACGGCAGAGCCATTGGATGTGTCTGCCGTATAGGACTATCGGGCTGAAAAAGCACCAGATGGGCTACCAAGCCCAGTCTCCTAGTAATCATGGGCTAGGGGCCTAACTTAGGAGCCAAATAACTTCCACTCTGTATATCCTCACCCCACCCAGAATTAGCCACAAAAGCCTTTCCAAAATCTTTCAACAGACTTTATAGTGGAGCTATTTTGTCTTTCATGAATATGCTAGAGGATGCGAGCAGTGGGAATGAAAGATAGTACCAGTGGCCTAGGTCCTTGTGGCAGGAGGGAGTTTGATACACAGAACTCCCTGATGCTCCTAGGAAGAGGCTATATCCCATGCTGCAGCAGGTGACAGAAAAAAGCACAATGGTACTTACCAGTGTTATCTAGGCGAAAATTTTCCATTTGAGGCCAAATCTATCAGTTTAGCTATGAGCGAATTACAGGTGTCAACAACCAAACACATGGAAAAGTACCAGCACGTCTTGCCTACAGTCTGTCCCTATTTGTGGCAAATAACGAGGACTACATAGGAAGGTGAAGAAGCCTCTGAAATGAAATTATTTCTTGGGGGGAGGAGGAGGGAGCATTCTTCCTGAACAGACAACTAACAAAAGCCCTAAACATGGGATTTATGTGAGATAGACATAGGAAATGAAATGGCTATCCAGTCTTCTTTTTTCACATCCTCTCAAATACACCAGCACATCACATATGTAAGGATTCTTATCACAAATGTAATTTTCTGTCACCATGATTCTATTATGTAGCTACAAAATCCCTTTTGCAGGCTCATAGAACTGCATCTTTAGGAAAATGGACTTTTCTTCTCCAACGCACTATTTCGTAACAGAAGACCGTTCCAGAACGTTACTCCTCAGATGGTCAGAAACCTTCTCAATGTCCAATCTCAGTTTATCCCTGTACAATTTATAACCATTTGATCTTGTTCAGATCCATACGTTATAAAGTACTGTGACAAGTCTCAAAATGTCATAACCAACAGGGCAATCATTTAAGCTAAAAATGAACTCAGTAAAAAATACCTTCTAGATGGTAAAATCAAGGAAGATATCCACAGAAGGGGAAAGAGAGTACTCACTGTATTTGATTTTAAATGGAGCCTACACCAAGTTCAGAATTAGACCAGAGGGAAAATAGAGGAGATGCAATATTTTGAACAGCAAAAGAAGGTGAAATGGCAGAAGGCTGTTCCCAGCTTGACTGCTGCCTCCTCACTCCTCCAAGTCAGCTAAGATGCTAGAACAATCAAGGAGGAACTTCAGCGTTAAGGAGGATCTAAAATTGCCTTTTGCCATTTTATTTTCCTTCCTTGTATTTATAGTTTAGAAGATCAATATCCTAACTTTCTGCTCCTGCACAGTAAGTGTCTCTTCCTTAAGTTTCTCTGACATTGCACTGTATGCAGGTAACTCTGACAAACAAGTCGCCTTCCCTTCGGGGAGGCAATAAATCTAAATAAAATAGTATCATAGAATATCCTTTTGGGAATCTCAGAGTTGGTACATATTTCCCACCAAAGAACAGGAGTCATTTGGAAAGTATCACATAGCAGAACACAGCGAAAAGTCTCTCCTGGCAGGGATTATCCAATGCTTGTAGCTGATAGCTAGTAACCAGAGCCCCCTGGATACAGGAAGCATAACCCTGTATTGCAATAGGTCCAAACTTATCTTTGTTTCAGTCTGTTTGTATCCGCATTTGCAACCCCAGTCAATGATACGAGCCGTTTTGAGCTGTAACGGCCCACGGAGTTGCCTTCCTGTGCTTTACCAGCCGAGAGCAAGGAGTCATTTTGTAAACTGCAGCCTGATGCACCTCTGCTGAATCTAGGACCTTTGTATATGAAATTACATTCATGGTTTTCTTTATTTACGAATTGTTCTTTGCACAGTGAGAGAAACACTTGACAATCTCGGGATGTGGAGCAAGTAAATTCCCTAAGGCCACCAATCCTCCAACAATCTTTTCTTCAATCCGGATAAATCAGCCCCTCTCTATATCAAGGCTTCATGAACTGGGAAGTAAGTAAGTATTAGGTGTTTTAATAAAATGGTCAATCAATTTTCAGAGACTATTAAAGAGTTCAGCAGACCATTAGGGTTTCTCATAATCATGGTTTGTAACTCAGTAATACCTTCTCCCAAGGCATATAACCCTCTAACACAGCAGCTCCTAAACTGTTCCGCTGCCATCCCCACTTCCACTTTGCAAGGCAGCAGCTGTGGTCACACACCCTTACTTGGGAACTGCTTTCCTAGCATATATTTCTCCTGTTGAAACATGTTGGTAGCACCTAGGAGTCATCCGAGCCTGCTTTGCAAAGTATTTAGAAAGGAATCTTAAAGCAATGTGACCCACAGCACAAATTAACACCCAGCAAACTCAGATATGATTATCTGATGCTCCGTACTGCAAGCAGATATGACTGGATGTTAATGTTATTACTGGGAAATGGCAATAAGGGATAGTAATTCAGCCCAGGGCAGTCATATAGATTTAGCATTTGTAGTTGCAGTAACAATTTATTGAGATTGCGGTGTTACCTCGATGAGCCAAATTATTTGGTGACCCCATTGCAGCGAGGCTGGATCCAGCCACCATCTTGAAATGGGGACTAGGATGCTGCCACATCACATAAACCACAGTGCACACGACTCAGGGCAAGGCTGAGGGAAAGTGGCGTTCAAACCCTCCCAGAAAATCTGTCTCTTTACATAGTCATAGGAGCCTCTGTCCCGGAGAGCACACAGGCCAAAGGGGCAAGGGAGATAAAGGGTAAGACTAAGGGGTTATTCCCTGTAGCCTTCCATATATAGGCTGGGCCAATATATGCTTGTGGCTTTAGCTCCAAGCATTAGAACTAAGTCAGCGATAACAAACCTAGACTACACACAGGCCAAGCCCTGTTATGCAGTCTTTGCGCATGCAAGTAGTCTTTGCTTGTATGCAGGATCCCACTGACTCTGACGTGAAAGACCGGCCCATGATTCCAGGTTTGCTGGGACATGTCATGTGTCGTTACACCAGTAAAGTTTCATACTCACGAAACTGGAGTTTTGGGTGTCTTTTCCAGGGTAATTTTTTCCAAGTAAAAAGATAAGTATAAAATCAGGGCCATGAGGAATGCGTCTAGCCTCTTATTCCTAAATGGAAGGTAGAAAGGTCACCACGATATCTACAGATTTGCAGATACAAACACCACCAGGCTATTATGAAAGAGAACAAAGTCTCTGCTCAGGGGCCTATAGTATATCAAATACTATCTATACAGTCTAGACCTATTTGTAGCAAGCACTGCATCCCACAGTAAGAGTCTGAAGGCTTTTAGAGAACTGTTAAGAGTCCAAAAGACAGGCTAAAGAGTGAATTGAACTGGATATGACCAGACATACTCCCAGCAAGCACCTTTTCTGCACTAAACACACCGAAAGGGTGGCATTCACATTCAGAGGAGCAAGTGGGACACAAGAGATACCTCGCCCCTTCTTGAAGGATAGTACGTCTAAGGCTCAACAAGGTCTACGGACACACTCCTAAATCAAAGGCAGCGTAGCCACTGTGCTGCCCTGCTGATCGCAGAGACATGCCTCTGGGATAAAATGCTCTCCCAGCTGCCTCCTTGCTCTTAGCACTTAAAGGACTAATGCTGATAAGTAACAGCAGCAATTAATGAGCTCTGCAGCTCTGATTGGAACAGCAGCAGCACAAGAAGGCAGCGGGGAATCCCGGCTGTCTTAGGCACTCCTGGTGCATCCAGTGTCACTGATGCTCTGGCAAACATGGAATTTAATTTGGAGTAAGATGGATAGCAACCTTTGAATATTTAGGCCTAAGTCATAGCTTGCCTGTAGCTAACCCAGTGGAAGACTTTCAAGCAAGCGATGGGATTATTTCTCTGCACATCTCAAGGATGAAATGCATTTGGTATTGTTTCCCACTGAGCAGCATAGACAAGATATTTTAAATCGCTGCTATTTTATTTTCTACTTCTTATAAACCCTAACCCCTTCACTGCCAGCTTCACACATCTAATTCCCGAAACAAATTCTAAATGACGTACCTCATAGCTGCTTTAAGCGATAGCATGCGATGTGCCTCACTTTTTTGTCTCAAACGTAAAGCAGCATCTGAAAACATACAGAACAGAAAAACGGTATTTCCTCTAAAAAATGTTTAGCTATTAGTAGAGATTGTTTTCTAACCTATATGGGTGATGCCTTGCTGAGATCTAATACCAGCAATTACTCACATTTGACATCATCCAATGTCACATATTCATGTTGTACTCGCTTTGACAGCCTACGAGATTTTCCTTCTTGTTCAGCCAGCCTTCTTCCAGTGAACAATGCAGTGCATACATCTTGAAAGATGCTAGTAGATGACCAACACACAGCATTTAAGGAGACAGCATTTCAGGACACAGTGTCAGTTCCAGTCAGAGAATAATCTAACTGGTATGTACTCTTTTCATTGCCCTCTGTTTCAACAGGACGGGCAGCAAAATAGTGTTTAGCAGATATCCCAAACGTTCAATGATTACAGCCACAAAACAGGCTGGGAATGTTCAGAGAAGCAGGGCATTTCACCTCTTAAGGTTGCTTCTGAAGTTGCTCTTTTAGTTGCTAATATAATAAATTGCAACTATGTTACTTAGATCAAAGAGGGTTTAAGTAATGGATGAAAGTCAACTACACCAGGCTGTGAATTTATAAAATTAATAACAATAATAATACTTCAATCTTTGAAGTGCCTTACAAAGATGAATTAATAACCTCACAATACTCTTTCTATGTAGATGAGAATTATTACCTCATTCTGAGCAATCTGGAAACAGCAGCAAAGATGTTGAATGACTTTACCACAGTCATACCAAGCTAGCGCCTGAGCTAGCATTCAACATCAGGCATGTCTGGCTCTGTTTCCGTGTTCAGACCACTCATCCACCCTCCTGAAACAACAGGTGACTTCCTGTTTCATGTGTTTTGTTCAGACATGATCCTCAACAATGGACAAAAATATTCCCACCCAAATAATGCGGCTTCTTTTTGAGATAGGTTAGTTGAACTGAAATACCTGTTTAATGCCTCGCATCCCATTTCCTGAGGGTGATCTTTTCCTTCCTTAAGGCGTTCCTTAGCTTCTGGGTTGAAGCTGGAATACAGAGTGCGAACATTCAGCAGCATGACTTTCAATCACTAGCAGCAATGCGAAGAGGGCGGTATCCCATGATACAAAGGCACGTATCTGCGGGCCTACATCTAACCTCCGGATTGTGGTGAGGTCAATGTAAGACATTCCTTTCAAAAACTGAGAAGCAAAGAGTAAAGAGGCTTCCCAGGGTCCTCCTGCTCTGTCTGCTGCCATCGTCTAAGTACTGTGTTGTAGAAACCCTTCAAGTAATCAATGTCCCAGGTGGCTTTATCCCCACTATTCTAGTCCTGACAACACCAATGAATAGCCACCTTCTTTTAACGTCCAGCCTACATTTATAAACAGTCAATTGCTACGCAAACCTACACTCTTGGCCTTCAGCTCAGCTAGTTCCTTCCCCCCGTGGATGTTCTCTTACTTCCCCATTCTGTGTTTAGCCAGAAATGATATCGTCTCTAAGTAAGCTTTTTTCTTCACAGTCAGGCTTTAAAGGAGTAAATATATCTGCAAATTTCATAATATCCCACCGCTATCTGTTACCTGAAATTAGTGTCCAGGAAGGACAGTTGGTTGTTCTGGACTCAAAAACTCTTATCTGTTCCTTCTAAAATTAGCCGGAAGGTAGGACAGCGTTTTGCCTCAGAAAATAGATTTTAAGTATACACTGTTCAAGACCAGAGCTTTTCTCTGGGATCGTCGCAGGAAAAGAGGAGCAGAAGTAACTGGTGAACTCAGGTCCATCCCTGGCGAACCACCAGACAGTCAGCAGCGTCCCAAGCCGGACAAAGAGGCTGGCTAGAGCTGCTCAGACTCAGCCCGTGAAAGGCGTCTGCAATAGCTGTGCCCCCAGGGACGAGGTGAGCGGCCCGGCTCCACCATGACGAAGGCTTGGAAAATGCCTGGCCAGGCAGGGAGGCAGCAGTGGAGACCACGCTCTGCGGCACTCCCTGCCCAGCACTGCAGAAGAGAGCAGGGGAGGATATAGTTTGGGTATTGGGATTTTTCCCAGTTGGTTCAAATGTATAGTCATTTTTAAGGGCCTGATAAAGTCTAAATCCACAACTGCCACAGAAATTTAAAGCACAGTTGGATATAGTGGTTTCCCTAAAGCTTTGCAGTCCTCTGGTGCTCACCAGTATGCAGGGTCAAACAAAACACTGGCATCGTGACCATCAGTTCACGGACTTCAGTGGACCCCCATCTAGGGACACCAGGGATGGCATCTGGCCCTCACTTTAAGCAAATCCTCTGCAGTGGATTCAGCTTGAGAGCCGAATGGAGTAAATCTCATATTTCTGTGTCGGCCTTTTTTCTCCGTTAAAATGATGGCATAAATGCCACAGAGCAAAAGCGAAGGAGCTTTTAACTCGCAATTAAAAAAAAAAAACAAGTATGTAAGACTTTATCCTGCAGTCGATGTTCAGGCAAAATATGATTAGACTCTGACTTTACCTTACTTGGAACTGCTGAATCAAGACCTAAATCTGCATAATTTTAAACTGAATGTCATTCTTTTACCTTGCAAATTCGAGTCTGTTAGTATCATCATTCCAGTACCACACGCCTGGGGTTAGTTTTATCATCTGCAAAAAAAGCAGCACACAGAGTGCATGTTATAAAATTTTCACATATATTCTCAGCCTGACTTAACAAAATATTTACAATACAAGCACTGTGCATATTGACTACTTTATATATCTCTTAAACCTGCCTTTCACCCACACCTTGTTTGCTCATGAGTTGGTCAAACAGAAGTTCTTTGAGATAAAACGCTGACAACACAAGAAAGAGAAAAACAGGCATCTATAAAAATGGGCATCTATCGTTCTATACTTCTTTCAGGTTACAAAGAAATAATTGAAAGTTTGCTAAGGAATTTCAGTTCTTTGATAGTCAGTGAACCACTAAAGACTGAGAAATCAAATGGAGTCATGCATTATGCGGCACAATGCTTTTATTTGTTTCTGATAATATTTATGCAGTTTTGGTGACTAAATATCAGGAGAAGGGAAACCTTTGCTTAAAAATGTAATGGGTTATGCATGAATTTTACTGATTTTTTTTAAGAATTTACAATAAAGACCAGTTAGACCCTTCAGGGAACACCAAACAACACTACAAGGAACAGGACTTTACAGTATTCATACATTAAAAAGGAAAAAAAAATCTCTCTGGAAATAAATGAAACCCACTAGTCCTTCTGTTACCTAATTCACAAGAAAGCCTTGCAAACCCTTAACAATTGTTTGCAGGTCACCTTCAAAATAAAATTAACCTTTTTGCTGAAATCCTTTTTCTACCTATAAATTGAAACCAAGGGAAACAATGAGGCTTTCTGTAACGCTTGGCAGTTCCCATTCAGACAGACCGCCACAAGGCTCTCACCAATCCTTGCTCAATCTAAATTGGTCGCAGAACGATCAATGTGAAACACTAGAATCATCTCACGTCAGCAGCAGGCAACCCATGCAACGGTTAGACCACCGAGCTGAATACGCGGGAACCATGACTCTCATCCCCTGGCAAAAAGTGATTATTTAATCTTGTCTGTTCTAGTCCACAATTCCAACTTTCTAGTGCTGGTTTACAGCTCTCAGATGGAAAGGCCTAGGCGAAGGCAGTGTCTTTATGTGACGTACAAGGGATTATGAACTACGAGAGAAAAACAGAAAACGCGGTGGTATCGCAGAGCATAACAAGAAGGAGAAAATACCACTCCGATGTCTTCAAACCGTAACTCAGCAGCTTCTCACTAACGTGGATGAGTGATGAGTACTCATTTAAGCCAAACAGGAAATTTTATCTTGTATTTTTGTTTTCAAAAAGGAATAGCCAGTGGTTGTGAGCGATACGGATGAACACCTTCTATGGGAAGCTCTCGAATGAGGCCTCCTATCCTTCCTGTAAGTATCTTTAAACGTTTTTGAACACGCAGAACTTGAGACACAAAGGTCTCAGGTCGCTTCCCAAATGTCAGGGCCCTGCAGGCACCCCCCAGCCTTGCCTGTCCCTGCCCACCCCAGGCCTCCACCACCCCCCAGCCCCCATTTCAGCCCAGCCCGGGGCCATCAGTCCCAGCCCCGCGATGCCGCAGTGCTGCCAGTCTCCAGTCCCATCATGGGCCTGATCCAGACCTCTACCCACAGGCAACCACCTGCCCAGGGGAGGCCCCAGCCCTTGGGGCGCCGGACACTAAGAACATCAGAGGAACTGGGAGGAAAACCCCCAAGTTCTGACTCAGGTTTGCAGAAATGTTCTCCAATAATATCCCCCACTGCACACACGCAGCCCAGTTCTCACTTCAATCCAAAACAAACCGCAGGCATCATAGAGCTGCACACATACATCTTCCTTAGTGAGGAAAAAACAAAAAAAATCACTGAGTGTCTTTTACCCCTCTGCCCCCTCTGCCAATGACCTGGTTTAGCCTCACTGCGATTTCTAGAGCTTGGACAGGCCCTTCACCCCTGCAAACCACTTTGAAGCTCCATCCACCTTTGGGATAGGCACACGAGAAGGACGTAACCAACACGGATTGGAGAAACTCTAAGAAGCACTAGTCTATTTTCAGCCTGTTCAGCAAACAGGACCCCAAATCTCTTTTTTATAATACACTGTGAGGCTCTAGAGCAGGGGCAGATGTGAGCCACAGCAGCGGCCATGGGAGCTGGAGGAGCTGGGGAGACTTACAGGCTGCATGGTGCTTGCAGGAAGGCTGGTGGGAGCGCGGGAACAGCCCAGCTCCTGGCACTGTTTACAGCAGTCTCCTGGTAACAGCCTCCTGCACCCTGGAAACTATAAATCCCAGCACGCAAACCCCCTCCAGTCCGCTCTGCACACTGGGACTTTTCCATGCAGTAAAACCTCAGTGGTCACTCACTCGGGTTTACTGGGTTCCTGGAAGGTAGAGAGCTGCAGAAGTTTTCCTGGTTCCTGGCACAGGATTTGCAGGACTACCATGGGCACCCATTCCCTCTCTAATGGCCATTGGTGTCTGTGCAGTGCTCTGAAGGTTAAACATACTTTAGCTTGGGACTTTACATGACTGAAAAGTATATTTACTAAGTCCTAGGGTCTCCTGTGACATGACCAAAGTCCGTACAGAAGCGATCAGCTCAAGATTTGCAAGTTCTGCCTGAAAATAATTCCCATACGCTAAGGCAGGTTGTTTAAGGGCATGATTTCGAGGAAGCGTTTTAAATATTTGGGATATCGTCGAAGTGTTGTGCAAGCAGAAAATCTAGCACACTGGCATAGATAGCAGTACTGCCATTCACGGTGGAGCCGTGTCATAATTGATGCTGCTTAAGTTGCCCCAAAAATCAGTACAAACTCTACCGACAAAAGTCCTTTTTTGTCAGTAGAAACCAAGTCTACACAATGGGTGAGGTTCTGTGTTACAGCTAAGCCAATCTAATAGCTAGGTGTTGATGAAAGGGGCATTCCTGCTCCCATTCAAGTTTTCCCATCATTTATCCTGGCTTGACGCTCAGTCTTCTCTGTCCTCGTAGCAAGGCGGCTCCCCAAACTGTCAGAAGAGCAATCCAGCAAAAATAAATGAGTAGTTTTCTGTTGATTTAGTGCTTTGCACCAGTTCACTGTAGAGTCAGGAAGGGCCAGAGAAGACCCAGAAGAAGGTAAGGGAACAGAGGCAAGATCATACCTCTCAGTAGATCAGCTCAGCTGTAACTTGAAAACTACAGCCTGGGACAATTTTGCCGGTACAGCTACATTAGACCCCGTGTGTGCTTTGAAGTGGTGAAAATACCTGATCTAAGACTTTTAGACAGGTCAGGTTAGTAAGAGAGAAGGAATATTTCCTGTACTTTCAGTTCTTAAAGTTGACACCATGCATTTTCGCAGCAGCTTTTAACTACAGAAAACACTCCTGAAAGCAACACTGAGATTGTCATCACCATGAGGAAGAATATAGGGTCAGTAATGTGGGGAGAGCAAATTTCCATGAAACACTCTGCTTCTTGTCCCTAACTTCCTGCTCTTCCATAGCCTCTCAGACATTGCATCTTTGCTTCTGGGAATACTCTTTATGGTTTACCCACGCAAACACAATCACTCCATGAAGAATCTCAACCCCCCCCCCCACCACCACCACCCGAAAATTCAGCTCCAACTCTGTTCTCTACAGTGACCTTTTTTTGACAATCATATTGTGTATGTTGTGTTTCCAGTTGCTATTGCAGGCTGCCAAGTATATTTCTGTGACTTGGCAGCCAAGTTACGTGTTTAAGAGGATGAGAGAAGCAGGTTTGGGAACGGCCTCAGATCTCACCCATCACGGCAAGGCAGAGCGCAGGCGCACTGCAGAAATCAGATCCCCATCAGGGGAAAGTGGGAGGTATGGATCTGATGGCTCATCGACTGACCATTTTGTTGAGCAGTGCTGTCATCAGCCTCAGGAGACCATTGGCCCCATTTGGCTCCAGTAAAAGCCACGCCAAAGAACGGGCAAAAAATAAAGGGCGCGGTGAAGGTATTCAGGGCCACCTGTGTTAGAGTTTGCTGTGCAAGGTGCAGGGGAGACAAGCCTTTGGCTGTACTAGAGTTGAGAGAAAATTGGCCCAAAAAGCCCAGAGAAAAGATGGGGAGAAACTAAAACTGGGAACTATCTACAGGGAAAAAAAACTGTGTAGGCAAAGAGTGGCACTAAGAGCTAAAGAAAGAGCCGGCTGGGCAGGCAGAGAAGACCTGGGAATCAGTGCAGCAGGCAGAAGAACTAGGAGAAAATGAGGACAAACCTGGAAGGGATTTGTAGAGAGTGGAACAGAATTGGTCCAGGCCAGGCACAGAGGCCAGGACAGAGTTACGGGGCACCCTGAGACTGGATGAGTTACTAGGACAGGGGATGGATGCGGTGGTGAAGAATCACTTCTTTGAAACAAAGCGCCTGACAGATTTGCTTTGCTGTCGGCTCGTTTCTGACTGCCTTTGGATTTCGTTAAAGGACTATCAAGCACAGCTCCTGGCCACTAGGACTGGAACCAAAGGGGTGACATGAATAGAGGTGCAAGCAGGGAGAGACCATCTGGACAAGGGTGCGGAGGGAGCTGAACAGGATTGCCTGGGTATGGCACTGTGATTGGGATAGGCTGAGATGGGGATAAGCTAGGAAAGAGAAAAGAATGGGGGGGAGGGGGATAAAACAGGACTGGAACAAGCTGGATGGGATGGTGACTGAAAGGGAAAAGCAAAGTGGCGACTGGCCAAAGAAACTCTGCCCACTGTTTTCCCCTCCTGGCCCCTTCAGCTGAGAACGAAATTCAGTTCCTGCGTCTCATCTTTTACCTGCTCTTGGCAAACACTTGGGATGTTCAGATGCAATTCTGCATCCCCCCTAATGAGTGTTTGCTGGAGGAGATCAGTTCAGAGCAGTTATTTTCATGAGCTGAGGGAGCAGAGGTGTGCACCAAACATTGCACCCATGCTGACGGCCCAAATGGATATCAGTCTGAAAAAAGATTAAAAACTTGAGATTGTGAAGTAAAGGAGGTTAGTGTCGGATCCCTGCTTCAGCTGTTGCAAAAGTTGGAAGCTTTAAAATGGGCGAGACAGAGGATTACAAGAAGTGAAATTAATACGTAACGCTTCCGGCAGTTGAAGGCTACATGGGAAACTGAATTCGATAAGGGCTTCAGTCACAGAAATCCAGGCATATCACTTCAACCTGCATTTGCTCTAATGACCACTATTTGCATGCTCTTTCCTCTTCTGAGTGACCGGCCTGGCATTATGGAAGTCTGAAACGCAGCGCTGAGCATCCACAGCTGTGACTGAAGTCAGTGGGAACTGTACTGGGAACACACAAAGTGCTGTATAACATTAAGCTGTCTGGAAAATCAGCTCCTCAGCACTTCCAGTCGGCGACTCCATAATAGACAGATGGTGTTTTGCTTTTGCTGTTGTGTTTTACCACCTTCTCTCTGTGGGAGTTGTACGCACCTCAGAGATAAAAACTAAATAGTTAATGGTGCGAAGCACTCAGACTGGTGATCAGTGCTGGTGATGAGCTCCGCAGGAAACCTCCTAAGGGATAATTCTTCCTTAGCGCCAGGGCTGGGGCTGGACAGCATGCAGTAAATAACACTTGCACTGAACTGGGGAATGCTGCTTTCTTGCAGAGTGCATGCTGTCCATCCTGAGGCAGGTGCCCTATAGGAAAAAAAAAAACACTGTTGTCATGTAAATAAAAATTGGATTATGATGCATAAACACGAAGAAAGCAAGAAATAGGATTGCTCAGATAGTCTGAATCGTGGCACTTCTTAATTTCTAAACAATTGACTTTGCAGCCTTAATAGCCTTCTTTTACTGTTGTTTCTTGTGGTTGCGTGTGCGTGTGTGTCTCAGTAGCTGAGAACGCACAGCACTATGTACATGTATCCATTATTGAGGTACATCTAATGTTTAATTCAGATATCACACCCAGAAAATAAACACATGCATAAACTCAGCAAAATATCACTGACTCACCATACAGCCGTTCCTCTCTTTTCTGCCTCTTTTTTTCTTCTTGCTGTGTCAAGGCCCTGTCTTCCATATCCAGCAGATTAATTTCCTCCTCTCCTCCCCGGGGCAGTTACAGGTCAGCCCTGGTTTCCCTGGGAATATGAGACTCACTGTGCACGCACTACTGTTTGCGTTAGACGCAAAAGCGCAGAATTCAATTTCACGGCAGCTAATACTTATTCCATGACTGTGCCGTTCACCTGCCAACTAACTACTTCTGCCTGCTCATTAAAAACAGGAGCAGGCTACATGAATGGAGTAAGTAACGTCCTTAGGCATGACGACGTTTGCATCGGTGTAGCTTTCTCACTTAAGCTTTGTGCAAAACTGAACCTCCTAATTCTTTGTTTCAGCAATTTGCATTGCTTTCGTTATGTCAACGCTGCTGCGTTTCCGTCCCATTTTTTGGATTATCCAGAGCAGAGGGTAGTTAAACATCTCCGCTGTAACTTCTGGTGAGTTATTGCGTCTGCCAAACGTCCTGACCTTCCTCTAACACAAACACCAGCTTTGCTGACGCTGTGACCCGGCTGTATCTGCAGTGCTCAGCAGCGACTACCCCTCCAGACACAAGCTTGCTAAAGGTATTCGATAGCCAAAAGCAGAACGACCTATTGAATCGAGAGCGAAGTTCGGAGGGGAACGAGAACACGATTATTGCCTAGGACGGTTTATGGGAACGCAGCCTGCATTTGGAAAGCCAGAAAAACCAGCTGCACATTCCTTTCATGAAAACCTCATGCGATTACTCCCTCTGTGTGGTTTTATCAGATGAGATTATAGAAACATTAGCAGTTGTCAGCTATTTTCGCGTAGCTAGACGTTTGCCTTGTGCTCCTAACAATCAACCTTTTGTTATTAACGTGCCTCCTACAGAAAGGAAGAGGTACTCACATATGCCACATATCCAACGTGTATTTTTTAAATCTGATTTTGATTCCGGGTTCTAAAGGGCACAGAAACCGCTGGAGCTGAACAAAACCGCCAATCGCCCAGTCTCTAATCCTTCTCTAGAATATAATGCTCTTCTCCCCGCTATAGAATAAGACAACCACCACAAGTTTAACGCAGACATACCACAGACAGATTCTTCTCTATTCAATTCTGCGAGCTGTGAAAGTAATTATAATAGTTTTTAGTTGCCTCCCTACTGTAATTGTCCTGTCTGCCACCTGTAGCGCCGGGGCCAGGACCAGGGACTTGCTGGCATCGGGAGCGTTTGAACAAGCTGCGCTACTGCATTTGCAGACATGTTGTGAATGAGGTCTGCAGGAAAACAAGGAGTCTGCCAAAGGAGAAACAAACACGGCTTTAAAAGAAACGTGTTTCAGTTTTTACACACATCCTGGCAAAAAACAAATGCTGCTTTCAGCTATGACGAGCGATTGCTAGACTCTCACTTCAGCCGTGCAACAGCTCTTGCAGGTATTGATATTCGGAAAATATTTCACGCTTATCCGTGAACAGCAAGGCAACCAAGACCCCTAAATCCACTGGTTTTTAAATACATTTTTGACTGAAATATATAGCATCGACACTTTTAGAAGTGTTTTTCATCTCCTTAATCCAATTCCAAACTGTTTTTTTTAACTGCTGACCTGCAATCATTTGGAGCTGCTCCGATAGGGTACAGTTGCTGCTAACTGCTACCTAAGCACGAGCAAGAACGAATCCGTGCCTTTTTGTCCGACAGCGATCTGTCAGCTTTTGTAGAGGCCAACACACAAAAAGCAACTCGTGAATGGTGGGAGAGAGTATCTTCAGCAAAGGAACAAAAATTGCCCTGCTCTTGATTTTCCTCAAAAAAAGACTACAGAATGCATTGGCTCCTTAGAGGGAAGTTTATCCCCTCTCTGAAACTCCCGACTGGTGCTGCTAGAGGGATGACGGGAGGAACCAGCTTGTCTGTTCCTCCACTCTACTGATGTGGGAGAGAGTAAAGGCAAATGGGTCATGCAAGGGTGGATCAGGGGTTTTAAATACTGCTGTTTCATACGTGGAAGTGAAAAATGCTGCTGCATCTGGAAATGCTGGCCTGCCCAACCGTATAATCACTGTGCTGCTGCAGGCATCATCTGCTCCAGAGGCAGGTCTATGCTATAGGCTTCCAGCTGCATAAATATGTGCAGCAAGGCGGTGGAGAGCTGTGATACCTGACCCACGTAGGTATGCTAAAGCAGCTCTACTGGCATAACTTGTTTTGCTACGGGGTAGGGAGGGGTGATAACTTTCCTGGGATGTACAACGGCAGAACACAGTTTTGCTGCTCTATCAGCATCCACATGCTTTGCTGGTTTAATATCACAGGACTCATATGCCAGGATACGATCTCCCTAATGCAGACAGACATTAGACCACCATGCACTTTCTCAAGGGACAAGGTAGGGGAAGGCACTGGGGATGGACACAGGAAGAAATTTAGAATAGCTTTTAAGCAGTTACAGCTTGAGAACATTGTGTTACATTGCAACACATTGTCAAGATGGAAAAAAGGTGCTTTAAAACGAGGTATGCATGCTGGGTGGGAGTGCATGCTTTTCAGTGCGATGCCTCGCATATAACCGAGAAAAATGCCGGGACGGGAAATGTGAATTCCCTGAACACTTTTCCCTTTTCTTCCTATCTTTTCTATGTATCTGTGGGAACGGCTGGCAGCGGGGAAGACTGAATTTACAGTGCAGCCCTGAAACGCCACCTCTCCTTCAGAGCTGTCACCCCTCGGCTGCACCCCGCCGTACGCCGAACCTTCAGGGAGAACCTTGCAAATAAACGACAGGCAGCTCCCAAGAGAGAGGCTGCCCAGCCTGCAGGGCTCTCTCCGGCGTCTCCCGAGAGATAAAAGGCAGGCTCCTGGGACACACAGTCACTCCAGTCTTCAAGATGGTATCACAAGGGTTGAGCACAGCTGCAGCCTGTCTGCTAAGTCCTCCGTGCAAAACTTCAAACAGACGCTCCGGCGGCGGAGCAGGGTGCTGACTCACCCAGCCGCCTGGCTGGAAGTGGCCAGGCCAACGCGTCCTGGCTGCCCAGCTCCCGAGCGGGCTGCCTTCAACCGGCTCTGCTGGCCCCAGCTCCCTCAGAGGTCCCTCACGCAGCACGTTATTTGAGTAATTCTCTCAGCTTTGGCTTTTTCGGCTCTTTCCCCTGCAATGTGATTGTGGGGAATCGCAGCGTTGCCCGCATCGCGCATAGGAACGGCTGCTTTGCATTGCTACACACCTAGCTGCACCGAGAGTGAGATGCGAAGGCGCTTAATGGCTTTGAGTGAGTAAATTCTCCATGCAGTAATGGAATGGGTGTTCCTCTATATGAAACACCACCATTCATATAAATGCGATCAGCAAATATTAAGGAGCTGCCAGAAGTTAACATTGTAGTTAGGCAAGTGCTACTAGTTATAACCACTTTATATCCTATGCATAGGCTTGGTCTTTTTTTCATAGCCATCTTAAAGACCAAGCAAAATTTAGAAACCCATGATTTTGACAAAACGAGGTGTCTTTCCCCATGAGTCAGAGCGGTACAAAGGATGAGACACGTTGAGCGTGGAAGCAATGAAATTGTAGATTTTCCCAGGCCCAGATTATTCGCCTGGCTTTGCCACATTCCTTTAACAAGCAACTGCTCCACAGACCTACACGTACACCTGCATATGCCTACTTGCAAATAAGATGCAGCATTTTCCCTTCTGATATTTACTTTATTTCTTCAAGAAACTGAGGGGAAAAACAGATCCCCTGGAGTCAGTCGGAAGTCAGCACTAGCTTCAACAGGACCAGAGTTTCACTCTGTAACAAGTACAATTCAATATACTGAAAATAAAATTGAAGTTATTCTTTGCTTTATAAACTAAGTACGTGAAGGCAAGAAATCTGGCTCTCAGCCCTTCAAGTTTTCTGGCTTTTGTGTTTTGCGGGGTTGTTTACATATTCGAAAGGCTACTTGAAATCTTTTCCTTGAAAATCTTTTGCCATTCCTGTAAGTAATAAAGTTTCTAGTCCTTTACCCATCTCATACCATCTCATGGTGTGTCCATACTAAGAATCACTTATATGTCAGAAAAAAAGCCAAACAACTACTGCGGTGTTAGCCTGTTCATGTCAGTAATCCCCGTGGCATCTGAACTATCAGCATCCGGACAGGTATTTCACTTCTGCGTACTCTCCCACCCTCGGCCTGCCCCCCTGCTGAAATACAGAGACACCAGCACAGACCAAAAGCGACCGAGGTGAGGGAAAGGCCAGAGCAGGCGTATGACCAGCAGGCTGCTGCGTGCATTTAGCTGAATGAGCTCTGCAGTATGCTTAAATAGGCGTTTGAGAGGAACAACAAGAAATTGTGTTTAATAACTGGGAAGTGACACTGAAGAATCCACACGAAGAACTGAAAAGTAAAGGAGACTGTGGCAAGGACAATTACCAGCCAGTTAATAGAAAATATATTTAACCCAAATTTAGAGAGATCACTGCTGCTTCCTAATCCTTACTGTCGGCCCGTAACAGCAGAGTTTCAGGTAGGGCTAGAGTGAACGTGACAAAGCATTACAGTTCACAGGAACTACTTTTCACTTACAGATGATCCACTGCTATTCATAAACTCATTTATCTCTTAGCACCTGGGGAAAAAAAAGCAACAAAAAGTCATAGTATCTGCCCAGTCTCATGGTATATACAGTCTAGAAATCAATAGACTGCTTGCCATGAAAATGCTGTATGCATAAACACCAAAACACACATACTGATTACACCTTTTTGAGATTTCACTTAAGTAGTTAACAGGTGCTTAAGTTGCTATAATAGACTTCCCGGGTCTTACCGTGATTCTACTGCTATTTACATAAGAACTGTTCAATAAAGTTTAAGTGCTTTGGAATAACATGAGACAATAGCTGATCAAACAAGCTTTTTACAAGCCTCACGTTCCCCAGCAGCTACTTGCTGTAGCAATGCGATAGCGAGAAGAAACCCTGCAGTCAGTACTCAGGCAAACTAGCTGAGAGAAATCCAAGTAGCGAACTGAATTTTTAGAACTCTATTAATAATGGATGATATTAAAATATTAAACAGGTTTATTTCAGTCGACCCGCTTACAACAAAAGGCATTAATAAATGTTTTACGCATACAAGTTTAAAGAATTCGAGTCCTAAAAGTTCTTTGCAATTCAGAGAAACGACACCGCCATGCCTGTCTCCTCTTTCCAAGCCTATAAACACTCCCACATCCTGAAGCGCAACCAAACAAAAACAAGCTGCTCATTGCCTTAAACTGCCCACTGCAGTTCATTTTTTTCCCTTAAAGGACAAGCCCGTCCAAAATGTGCATGTCATCAGGCGCTTCCCTTACAGCTAACTCTCAGATCCTCTGGCTCTAAACGCTCCGGTTTTGCTTCCCGAAACCAAGCAAGAGCTCCGCAGACAGCACGTAGTAAATCCAAACACGTTTAACTGCTACAAAATTTGCCTATTCTGCGAATTTCAGCATCCTTACGCATTTAACTGCATCCAGGAGCCTTGGCCAGCTTTACTTTTGATCGTCTTAGGAGAGGAAAAATACATTCGGTAAAACAATGAAAGCTCAGCTTACATATTAGCAGCCCAAGAATAACCCAGCAGTTTATAAAGCTGGCCACAATCCGGTCTCTTGATTATCAAGCCCAGCTGTCTGGAAAGCAGGACTATTTTTGCTGTACTTATTTCCACGGGTTTTTTTTTTTTTCCCCCCCCAGGGACATGAAGACACAGTCGCCCTGTGTCCCACACTGCTGCTGCCTCAACGGCTCAGCGCTACAGCCCAAGTCCTACGACCAAGCCAAAAGTCACTAATGAAGAACAGATCACGTCTTACAACACAACATGCAACTCGGGGAAGCTTTTTCTTTTCCAAAGAGCCTGCCCGGGTGCTTTGGCTGGTCTCTGGGGTCGCATTCACACTGTCCCCCACCCGCACCAAGCACGGGGGTCACTCCCCCACGGCGGCCCCCCCGCCGCCCGGGCGGGCTCCGACCCGGGTCCGAGCAGGTTTCCGAGCCCGCGGGCCGATCAGGGCGCGCCGCCGCCGCCCCGCCGAGCCCCTCGGCGGCCGATACTCTATCTGCAAAGCAGCTGCTTATCCACTGCAGCCCAACCCGCCTCCCGCGCGGCGCCTGCGGCCAGCCCCTCCCGGCGGCTGGAGCGGCCCTTCGCTCGGCAGCGCCGCGGGCAGCCGGCGGCACCGGCCGCCGCCGCCGCCGCCCCCCCCCCCGTTCCCGGCTCAGCCCGCCGCCGCGGCGCCGACCCCCGGCGCTGCTCCGCGGAGGGCCCCCCGGCCTCGGAGCCCTCCTCACCGCCTCCCCCGCCGCTATCACCCCTTTACAGAGAGGAGGAAGATAAGCTTATGCTTTAAATAAGTTTTATTTATTACCAAAATTTCCAGAAGCCGAATTTGGCGTTTTTTTAACTCTTTCGTAAAGGTTTTCATGCATAACGTGAAACTTGTCAACTGCAACAGTCGAGTGGTTACTTTAGAAGAGACACTTAAACAGAGACAAACATCCAGAATACAAATAGCTGCATCTGAATTAACAAAACTTTGCTATTACTAACCTTATAAAGCAGGACGTGCCTTCCCTTTTATCAAAACCAAGCTGAAAGATCTGCCTTTATACACACCCAACAGAATAAACTCTGTTATTGGCAATGACGTTTTTCTTAAACGTTAGGAAAAAAAATAAAGCAAAGAATGGAGTGACTGTCCATAAACCAGTCTATACTTCAGTCCTATTTAATCTACTTCTTCAATGGTTGGGCCCCCGGAGCCGGCTGCCCCTGCCCCACCAGCTCCCTGGTACAACTTTGTGATGATCGGGTTGCAGAGCTTCTCCAGCTCTTTCTGCTTGTGCTCGTACTCGTCTTTCTCAGCCATCTGGTTGCGGTCGAGCCAAGTGATCACCTCCCGGCACTTGTCAAGCACTTTCTGCTTGTCCTGGTCACTGATCTTTCCCTTCAGTTTATCATCCTCCACCGTCTGCTTCATGTTGTAAGTATAGGACTCGAGGGAGTTCTTGGCGGCCACTCGATCTCGATTAGCTTCATCCTCTGCTTTGTATTTCTCTGCTTCTTGCACCATGCGATCAATGTCATCCTTGCTGAGGCGCCCCTTGTCATTGGTGATCGTGATCTTGTTCTCTTTTCCCGTGCTCTTGTCCACAGCACTGACATTGAGGATACCATTTGCATCTATGTCAAAAGTGACCTCGATCTGGGGGACTCCACGGGGCGCTGGGGGGATGCCCGTTAGATCAAACTTGCCCAGCAAGTTGTTGTCCTTTGTCATAGCCCTCTCACCCTCAAACACCTGGACCAGGACGCTGCTCTGGTTGTCCGAGTAGGTGGTGAAGGTCTGGGTTTGTTTGGTAGGGATGGTAGTGTTACGCTTGATGAGAGCGGTCATCACTCCACCAGCTGTCTCAATGCCCAGGGACAGAGGCGTGACATCCAACAGGAGCAGATCCTGCACGTTCTCTGACTTGTCTCCCATGAGGATAGCTGCTTGCACAGCAGCGCCATAAGCAACAGCTTCATCTGGATTGATGCTCTTGTTGAGCTCTTTGCCATTGAAGAAGTCCTGCAGCAGCTTCTGGATCTTGGGGATGCGCGTGGAGCCACCCACTAGCACTATCTCCTGGATCTGACCCTTGTCTAGTTTGGCATCACGCAGGGCCTTCTCCACTGGCTCCAGCGTGCCACGGAAGAGATCAGCATTGAGCTCCTCAAAGCGGGCACGAGTAATGGAGGTGTAGAAGTCAATGCCCTCGTAGAGCGAGTCGATCTCGATGCTAGCTTGGGTGGAAGAGCTGAGAGTACGCTTAGCCCTCTCACAAGCGGTACGCAGCCGCCTCACTGCACGCTTATTGCCAGCAATGTCACGCTTGTGCTTACGTTTGAACTCTTCTACAAAATGGTTCACCATGCGGTTGTCAAAGTCCTCCCCACCCAGATGGGTATCACCAGCTGTGGACTTCACCTCAAAGATGCCATCCTCAATGGTGAGGATGGACACATCGAAAGTGCCCCCTCCCAAGTCAAAGATGAGCACGTTCTTCTCCCCAGCCCGGGTACCTTTCTTGTCCAAGCCATACGCTATAGCAGCTGCTGTGGGCTCATTGATGATACGCATCACATTAAGGCCAGTGATGGTGCCAGCATCTTTGGTGGCCTGGCGCTGGGAGTCATTGAAGTAAGCAGGCACTGTGATGACAGCATTCTGCACCTTGCGGCCCAGGTAGGCCTCAGCAATCTCCTTCATCTTGGTAAGGACCATGGAGCTGATCTCCTCTGGGAAGAAGGTCTTCATCTCCCCCTTGTACTCCACTTGCACCTTGGGCTTGCCACCTTCGTTCACCACTCGGAACGGCCAGTGCTTCATGTCCGACTGCACCGTGGGATCATCGTACTTGCGGCCAATGAGACGCTTAGCATCAAAGATGGTGTTGGTAGGGTTCATAGCTACCTGGTTCTTGGCAGCATCACCGATGAGACGCTCGGTATCGGTAAAGGCCACATAGCTGGGCGTGGTGCGGTTGCCCTGGTCATTGGCGATGATCTCCACTTTGCCATGCTGGAAGACACCCACGCAGGAATACGTGGTGCCCAAGTCGATGCCGATCGCCGGCCCTTTGCCCGACATGATGAGAGGTTTTTCAAATCGGCTACTCACTCGCGTTCACTGCTCCTCCCGCAGCCTCTCGCTCCTACCTGCGGCGCGCTATGCCGTTAGAGGGCCGTTTGCGACTCTTTTATAGCGCGCGCAGCCTTCTTCTGGAACCTGCCAGAACCCCGCTGTCCAATCTAGTCGCCCGCCTTCCGCTACTGACCAATCACCTCCGCGAATTGCAGCAGAACCCCCGCCCACTGCCTGCGGGCCAATCAGAACCGTGGCGCCCACCCCGCGGCCCAACCCTCTTCCCTGTACCGGAGCCAGAGCGCGTTTCTTCCTGTTTTTTCTCGATCTGTCTACGGCCCCGCCGTGCGCCACCTCCCTCTGCCAATCACCGCTCTCCTTTCTCTCTTGCCCCGCCCCCGCCCCGAGACTCCGCTAGAAAGTTCCAGCGGACGTTAGACGCAAGGTAAGGGATTGACATCAACGCTACCCAATAGGGGCCGGGCAGCCGAGCAAGGGGGCGGGGAGAAGGCGGTGGCGGCGGGCAGGGCCGTTCGGGGTGGTCGGTGTGCAAATCGGCGCGCCCCCCCTTCCCTCCCCCCTCCCCCCCCTCCCCCCCTCCCCCCCTTCCCCCGCCCTTGCAGGCACGTAGCTCGCCAGCGGTGCCCGGCGCCCTCAGGAGGCGCGCGCAGAGGGGCCGGGGGGGGAAAGGGGCGCCGCCCCCCGCCCCCCGCGTTAGCAGCTCGCCTCCCACTGTCTGTAATTCCTGAAAGTTCAGTCAAACGCGGCGTGTCATCTCCCAGCCAGCCGCCAGCGAGTGGGGAGTTTACCCTTATTTGGTCGCAACGTCGTAGAAATTCATTTTCCCCCCTCACCACCCCCCTCCCCCGCCTTCTGCCGCTTCTTGTCAGGGAGAAACGGCCGCGGAGCGAGCCGCGCCCGGCGCCCGCCCGCCGGGACCCCCGGCCGGGGCCGACATGCCACAAGCCCGAGGAAAATTCTCCACGGAGCGAGTAACTTCGCACGCTCCCTCTATGGCAGAAGGCAAGTTCCCTCCGTCAGCAAGGCTGAAGCCGTTTTTAGCCTTATTTTGGCCTGACTTGGCCGGCTGACAGCCCTGCTCGCGTACGTCCCCTTTTCCCTGGCACCGCTGGCTCATGAGTCCAGCCACCTTGGGTGCTGCAGATACACAGTTCTCCCTTTCAGGCTGCCCGCAGTCTCTCCCCTCATCCAGCCGCCCCTTCTGAAACCACAGCAGCGTATTTTCACTACTTTTCACTGCTACTAAAACGGTAGCCCAGCCGGGTATAAGAGAGAAGGATACGGCACGTAGCTTTGCTTTGCTCTCTGAAAGAAAGTTAGCATGGGTTTCAGGAGCCCTGTTGCTGCGTATTTCTGCGTGGCGACCATTCTTGAAACGTCTCCAAATTTTTGTCTGTTGTGCTAATATAAAATGTCGTCACGCCTACATTTAGCTACATTGCAAAAGCTATGAAGCTATTAACTCAGAGCGAGGCAAATGCTTTGATGAAAATACATTAAACATGAAAATCTGCTGTGGTTCCTCCAAATTATGCTTCCTTACTTTCAGGCAAACGCTTGAAAATATTCCAACAATGGTAACGACAGCAAAATACCATGTTGAGATCTTTCTTCCTCTGAGGATTAGCGAATAGTTTCTTTTGGGTAGCTACTTTAAAAGTGAGGCAGAGTTTCGACTCTCCACAGACTTTGTGTTACATGAAGGAAGGATTAAATATAGGGTGTGCTTAAATCATCTGTCATAAATTTGGGCCCCAGCCTTTAAGCATTAGGTTATAGCAGCCCAGGTAGAAAATGTCTGTTACAGCCTGTACCACACTGATTTATGTTTATGCACTTATTGCAGGTAGTCTAACTCACCGTAAAAAGCGTTCTTGTTTTAATTACGTATTTTTGAAAGCTTTTTCACATGACATGAGGATCCCACCTCTTTTATGTGGTACATGTATGTATGTAGTCTTGAGACAGAATAGCTTCAGCTTCTGACAGTCAATATAGAACATGCTTAGATAACTATTATTTTCCCAGAGATCCCAGTTTTTTTGACATAGAGGTTCTGACTTTGCAGAAATCCTGAAGTCAATGGAAAATGGAAGCTGGAAGCTGTCTGTACCGCCAACACGGGGTTCTCTGTATATCCTGTATGCATGTTTCTTGGAGGGGAAGGTGTCCTTTTCTCTTGCAGTTAGACCAGCGACCGATTCATCACTAAACTGTCTCTTCCTGTAATTCGCTGCTCCTTCATTCAGTTGATTGTATCATAAGGAGAGCAGTACAATGAGAGTTGGTTGATAAATTCAGATTTGGTTGAAAATTTGATGTTACTTATTATTTTATCCTTAGGAACACTAGTAATGTGTCTGTTATAGATACAGTATAAACCAGGACCCTGTTATTGCAGAGTAAAAAGAGGGTCCCTGCCTCGAAAAACATACAGGGCAGAAACAAGGTGGAGAAAAATAGAATAAGAAGTAACAAGACAATATTGATTAGCACAATACACAATCTCTGCAGCAAAATTAATTTGACATCACACCTAGGTGTATCTGTAATCAAACGGGTTCCATGCCTAAATGCGATTTCATGAATTTGGCCCTGAGCTTTTAGTTATATGCTTTATCTGCCCAGATACAAACTACGTACAGCAGCTCTAGATAAAACTCGTTTGGGGTGACAGTTTTCTTGGCCTGATAACTAATATGGCTCTTGTGCAGCTAGCCGGATATACTGATAGCCTGGTAAAGAGGCATTTGCATTGATTGGAATTATTGCTTACCGTGATAGTGTTCCCTCCATCCTATTTGTTTTATAGTTTGAATTATATTTCTGCTATGGTAGATTTGGGGAAAATATCTTGGAGGAATGTTATGGGGCTATCGTTTTAATGGTAGTGATGTAAATGACACAGTGAATCATGAGCATTCTCTCAAAGAATCAAATGTTTTGTAGACTCCGGCTACTAAATATTTCATTTCTCCTGCTGCAGAAGCATTTCTTTTCCAGTTGAGTATGCAGGTGCTGTTTTCTTCTTATACAGCTTTATGTGTACATCTAAGCTGCTTTTTAAACTTCTGTTCAAAATCAAAAGTTCACATGATACTCTTGTCACCATCTCTGATCTCTTATCGATGTCCTCAGAGAAAGTCCAGTTTAACTGGAGGGAACAACCCGTAAAATCTCATTAGACTTATTCTCCCTTCTCAGCAGAGCTGTTACAAGGCCGTTTTTTTGTCAGCAGTTCTCTTAAGACTTGCAGCACAATTTGTGCACCAACTCATCTACACAGTCATCCTCTCTTATGGGAACAGCCACATGATTTTCTTTTATGTTGCTTCATATGCAGTCATGATACAGGTGAGCCAAACAAACTGGTTTAGAAATTAAAGAGTGAGCTTTATGGTGCAGAGTTCAGCGCAAGTCGATTTTCCCTTTAACAAAACATTTGCTGTTGTTCCCCCATCCTGAATTTTTAAGCCGTATTTTGATAGGGACTTCTGGAACAGCAAGTCAGCACTCTTGAAACTATGCAGGCCTCTTTCTGATCCATTTATTTGTGTTTAAGATCAATAATACACCCAGGTCTCCTGTTTGCCAGTGTTACATAATACGCTGTAGGCTATTCTCCATTACACCGCCCAGTCAGAATTGAAGATGATATTTAGATTTCTCCAGTGAAGCAAGAGCTCAGTATCTGGAGCAGAACTGAGAACTCAACCTTATCTTTGTAAGGCAATGCAATATAAAAATACACAAGTTAAGGTTTAATCAGGCATCAGCTACTTGGCTCATTAAAATGAGCATGTTGAAATGTAACGGCCCGTGATATACAGGATTTGAGATCTGACGATCAGACAGACGGTCTTAGACCTTAAATTGTTAGCCATTTCCCTAGCAAAAATATCCAGAAAATAACTTAAATCAGATTATATTTGGGAAGGTAAATGAATTGTGCTTGTGAAAACACAATCACAGTTCAGAAAAGTCTAAGCAACTGTTGTTCTAATAATACTATGTCATAATATCCTTTCATCACTAAAACTATTCATCTGGTTTATATTTGTGAATATATGTATAGTAACTGGAATTCAGATGTGAAGTATGAGTATTTGAAATGACAAAAAATTCTTCTCACAATGTACTGTTGTATTGAAAAGGGCAGTATGTGTTGGGGGGGGGGGGCTTGTAACTTTTTGTGTTATTTTGTCCTTATAGACTTGCAGTTTTGCATACAGATATTCCCTCTTAATATGAAAGGTGGCCACAATGCATGATCTTTCTTAAATGAGAAATGTTCATTCTCTGTGGAAAAAAAAAAACCCTACAATTCGGTGTAACGTGTTTTCTGCAAATTATGCAAATGTGTGATCAGTGCTATGCAAATATTCAGAATAGCAGAATATAGGGCACAGTAATTTGATATTGCCAAACCAGAAGTTCAGAAATGATGAGTCAGATCTTCTAAAATTATAAGCCTAATTTAAAATTGTGAGATTAAAAAACACATGTGACTTTATTCGTCTTGTGGCTTTTTCATCTTTCACATAACTTCAGATTACACTTTAAAGATTTTCCATGTAATTTTTAGAGATAATTTTTTTAATTTGAAAAGTAAAATAGCTGATTACAGCATCACAAAACTGAAAATAGTTTGCATCAGATTGATTGGACTCAATAAAATCATTAAAGCTGGCAACACTGATTATGCTAACTCCTGACGTTTCAAGGAATAATTATTTTATAATTAGGTGGTTTTAGAGTGGTCTTATTTACATACACTTCTGACAGTTTGCTTTGGCATGATTAAAAGCAGATAGTAGTGTCACCAACTAGATAAACTAGTATGCTGTGCATTTTATACCTTCAGTTCTTGACTGCCTTTGCATAACTTCAGCATCTTTTTCTTACCACTAGTGCCAGCTCTGTTGACAGAAGTAAGCAGGAGACTTTGGAACAGATTGTCTGCAGGTAATTGTAGAATCAGATCTGAAAGGCACCTCAACAGGTCATTTAGTCCACTCTTTGTGTCAAACCAAAATATCCTTAGTTGCAATTTAAGCCCATTATTTCTTATGCTGTTCGTTGTGGATATGGGAAAACGTTATTCCTTTTTTCTTTACAGCCATCTTTCATGTATGTAAAAATCATCACGTTTCCCTTCTGCCCTCTCTTCTGTAGGATAACCTAAAATCATTTAGTCTGTCATCAAAGGCAATATTTTCTAGACTTACAGGCATTCTCCTTGCCTTCTTGTGGATTCTGTGCATGTGTTCTGTATCCTTTTTTTTTTTCAGGTGCCATGATCAAAGCTGGAGACACTACCAGCTCAGGCCTTACAAGTCGTGAAGGACCAGGTTATGCTCCAGTTTAGACATCTCAGTTTTTATCTTTATTTGCAACAGCGTGTGGTTGCTGACTTATGTTCAGAATTTGATCCAGTGTGGGACAGATTCTTTTCAATGGAAATTAGGCAGCTGTTCCTTATTTATATAGCTGATGATTCCAACTTGCACTTGTTCCTATTAAATAATATCTTAAGTTTTCAGATCATATCTTCACCTTGCCAAGATTATTTTGTATTCTAATCTTCTAGTATAAAGATCTAGCTCTGCTTGATCTTTTTTGAAAAGATTAGAAGGATACTCTCTAATGGCTAGATGGATAAATGGTGATGGCGATGGAGAAATGAAAATATTGAATTTTGTCTAGACCTGCTCTGAATGGCGTTAAACAACATGCTCCTGTTATTGGCAATTACTGCAAAGCTAGAAAATGGCGAGAAGTCTAAACAAGGAAAATGGTATACTGTAAATACAGTCAAAGATCAATGCTTCATACTTACAAATCAATACAATTTAATTAATCACTTTGATTAATGCTTAGCGTGAAGAACTTTGATGAAAAATGAGCTGTAGCTGCTATGAGTTTCTCTTATTTTCTCATTCTTATGATTATTTGACTTCTAGTTGTCTCAGTTTTTCCCCTTGTCATTCTTATTAGGTGAACGGGAAGAACTCAGGAGCAGATGAAGCAGATGCTAATTAACACTTCACTCTTGTTGCTGGGACTTTTTAAACTCAGGCATAGGATGGAATTAAATGAGAATAATAAGCAGACTTGTAAGAACATTTTATTAAAGACACTGTATCAAAGTACAGATTAAGTTTTAAAGGTAATGAAAACTATCCTGGAATGTCTTGACTTATACTTTGCATAGACTGCAAATAATTGCTAAGTTACAAAACAGTTCCAGTCTGTTCTAGACTTCCTATGCTTAAAAAAATTACTTTGGCCCTGTAGTTCTAGGCCTAACTTTATAATGATGCTATAAGCATTTTTCCCTTCTGTCCTCTGTTTCGTGACGGTCCTAGCAGTTTTGCAACTTTTCTGGTCTCTCTGGAAAGGTCATTCCGTTTTCTATTAGATTTCTCCAGCTGTATTGCGCCTTCTCCCAGAGCAGTTCTCCAGGGGTATCTGGCTTTTTCTCGGTTCTCACCCATTATTCTAGACCAGCCACCTGTGACAGAAGTGTCAGCATTCCAGTATTGTACTGAAGGCTTTTAAAATGCCTAGATTACTGTTTGAGATGTTATATTTTAACACCACTGATACTTTAAACATCTATATGCTGAAATGTTCAGGGCTATGTGATCAGATTAAACCACCACATTCAAAGATACCTGACCATCTTGCTTTTATATAGCAACTTTATAAACTCCAAAAGAGTAAAGCAAGCAAAAGACACATGCCCTATACAAGCTGCAATACAGACAATACTTTACACACTTTACAACAGTAACAAAAATAATGCCAATTTTAAATAAAATTATAGACCGACTCTTCTTGAGAAAGCAGTTATACTTAACAATGAAACATCCTTTTATAGTCATGACTAGAATTAGTAAGATGCATAACTACAGCAGAATATAGATGAGCATGTTTAGTCTGCTTACAGGTCTCTGTCTGATCCACTGTTGTCTGGGGGACTGATCCACTGTTGTCTGGGGGAGCAAAGGAAATTAATACTGTTTTTAATCCATGCCGGCCCTAAGTTTGAAACATTGACTGCCTTGTTTTGCCTTTTCCCCATTAGCTTAGCTGGAAATACTAGGATTCCTGAAACGCTCGAATCTGAACGTGAATGCCTTATTCTCTTCTCCAAGCCAACTTTTGCAAGGTTTAGGTCCAGAACAAAGTGCACACTGTGCCCTGTGAAGATTATTTCACGTTTACTCGTCGCCTTGTCGGTCCCAACTTTTCACCGTTCTCGTAATGAGACCAGAGCACCATTTTTTTACTCTCCGTATTTAAGCACTGTGCTGCATGGAAGGTCCTCTTCAGCTTGCAAATGATGATCATGGCGGCAAGGGGAGTCAGAGTCAGCTGGATTTTTCTCACCATCCTGTCCTTCCTCAGGGACCCTTTTTGCTCAGTTTTCAAGGTTTTTTTCACCTTGTACTCCAGACTAAAACAAGTTATTTCTTTAACACTCGGTAGTTTAGCATTGTAACTGCCTGAAAATGCATGAGCTTTAGTTCACCAGGATACACCTCTAATGTTTAAACCAAAAAGTCTGACCAGCTTTAGTCAGTAAGCCTCATTTCAGAGAAGGAATGGTCCAGCATGATTAACAGCCTTTGCAAACTCATTTGAGTGCTGCCCTTAACACCTGGCATCTGCCTCTCTTAGCTATCTGCTCTGTAAAAGGAGACTTCAGTTAGTTTTTGACATATGTAAATAATAGTCACAAGAAAGTAAGTTTTATAGTATAGAAAAGAGTCCAAAAGAACTTTTACTGAGTGTTCTAATTTGACTGCTTTGGTGTCTTTTGCAAGTGGTCTGTCAAAAAAGCAATGATGATGCCAATTCAGATCTGGCACACACGGTTCTGAGTTTTTAAGAAATCTTTTGCCGAACACTTCTTCCTCATGTCTTCTTCAAACCTGGTTCTCTCAGTTGTTCAGAAGCTTAGAAGTCCCTATTTCACTACTGCCATGCAGAAAAGAAATGCAAGAAAAATATTAAAAAAGTCAGAAGCCCACGGTCTAGTACTATATTTGCTAGCATGATGTGGCCCCTCCCACCTCACTATGGTTTGGTTTTGCTGTGAATACCCGTCCTTCGGTTATGTTCAAAGCACCCACTAAGGTTGGGAACTCTGCTTAAAAGCCATAGGGTTCATTTCCCTCAACCCTCTACCCCACCCAAACACCACTTATCCTTAAACAACGTTCTGATCTTGTTTCAGAAACTTTTCATTTGTTTCCGTGTTTCTTTCTCTTTTGCTTTCCATTTGTAGAACTACTACAGGTTTGCTAAAGAAAAATACTTCCTAGACCTCCCAGAAGTTATTTTTGCTATGTATTTATTACTTTCCAACAGTGGTTTATGGCTTGGTTTAGTGGATGCTGAAGCAGTTGCAAGAGCATTATTTCCCTTCAGACTGATCTTTTCGTAGCTTGAAACACCCACCACTCTGGAATACTTCTTCATACTGCTTCATATTTGCCTCTTCATTTATTTTTGTTGGTTTTTAACTCACCTGACTCAGAGGTGACTGTTATGTATTTACTTAACTCTCAAATGATTATTTTGGGTTAAGTGCAGCTAAATGATACAAACATTTACGATTCCTGTAAGTCTCTGGGGACCAAATCAATTTATGACAAATGGAGCAATCTTGTATCCGATATAAGCAGTCAGTAACTTTGGAACGTGAGTATATAACATTTTAAAACAATCCTCCAAAGTACGCTGCTTTCTTTCTCTGGGTATGTTAATCACATCGTACAAAGTATGCTATCGTACTACTTTCAGTATCTACTAATTTGCACTTGATGTTTTTATATATACCATGGCATCATTGGACCAAGTGGCTGTGTCTACACTGCAGAGCGGGAAAGGCTTCGAGGCTGCATGTGAAGCAGCTCTGTCAACTATCTGTATTACTTACCTGCTAGAGCATTCTCAAGGCCAGCTCGGGGCTGAATTTGCTGGCATGCCTTTGAGAGGAAAGCCGTGAGAGTGGTGCTCCACGCTTCAGAGTGCGTTCTGGGATGCACCCATCTGACATGTGGCCGGGCCCTTCCAGCATATGCCTGGCCCAAAATTATCTATATAGCGTATCTAGCCTTTATGCAGTGTTACGTATTTCATGTTGGGCAAAGAAGTCATCTGGGAGGCCCTTTTTTCATGGGCAGATGGCATTTGTAGACAACTGAACTCGGGCTGAATTCATGCTACCCAGGCAGGCAATGTGAACTTGGGGAAGCAGGTCTTGGGCAAACTGCTAGCTTCCAAATGCTCCTCGTTCCAGCAGCAAATACCCATATAGTCAATGTGTCTACCTAAAATACTCTATGTATGTGGCAGGGAATTTCATTGGACTGATGCCGTGACCTCCCAGGGGCTCTTATTGGACTGGGCCAGAGGTCAGGAGGTGCCTTTATTTTGTTTAGAAAAGTAACAAATGAGAAAAAAAAGTATTCTAATTACAGTGCACTTGTGAACTTTTTTTTTTTTTTTTTTTTTACCCCAGGCAATATCAGTGTTTAAAATCAATGTTTATTAAGGTGCAGGCAATATCAGTGTTTAAAATCAATGTCTATTAAGGTGCTGGCCTGCATTTTACCCTCAAAGATCTCTGTTATGTGCAGATCACGCACAACTCATAAGGCATGACTGAGCTTCTCTGCACCAACACACTCAAATACACCAACTATGCTGCGAGAGTCATCTCTGAGTGTGGGAAGGTGGGTTGCCCTTGGTGAATATTAGATTTTTCTGATGAGACTGCAAAAGTACTGTTAATTAGTGTCAGTTGTGATGTGGTTTATGTACAGAACTGTGAACACAAATGAACAGCTGGCATTGGGAATAGCTTTTAGTCCACAGTGAGCTAGATTAGAGGTGAAATGCTGTGTCCTACTCCCAGTCTCTAAAATTGTCTTGTTACCCTAAGAACAGCAGTTGTAAAGGAAAGCACAACTGCAACAGGATCTGCTCCTTTAGTCTGCACACATTAAACTCAGCTGAACTGTAGAACTGTTTCATCTTTTTAAATAGAAGTATATGTATTTTAAATTAGCCACCAGATGGAGCCCATAGGTCCCCATCACAGAAATACATTAACATCTGCAAAAAAAAGTTAAGCACTTCCTAGATGTTACGAGGGATGCAGTTTCTTCCACTTCATAGAAGTCACAGGCAAGTTGTGATTAGTTGGACGTTTACAAATGAAAGGAGGAGCTGGAGATAATCAAGGGTAGTTCCCCAAATTTGGCATAACTCCTGCACTGCATGGCATTTGCATGGGTTTGACTGTTCCATTAGGTGGGCGAACTTGGCCTATCTCATAATGTACTAATAATGCATTTTTAATGCTTAAAGCGTTTATCAGAAGTCTGAAGATTCAGCCAGCTAAGGACAAAAAAGCCCCCAAACTAGCAAGATCTTCCAGGCTCTTCTTGGAAGAGGAAAACCCGTGGTGTTCTTCCTCACCCTGCTTTTGGAATGTGAAGGGAATCACGAGTAAAAGGTAAGTCCTGTTCTAAAATCTGACGGGTGTAGAGCTTTAAGCTTAGTAAACAGGAGCAATAGCTCCCAAAGCCTGTTCTTCAATGATTAAAGTATGCAGGCTGTCCCATTCATACTATATGTGCTTTTAATTAAGAAGCCTATAGTTCAACCAGGATCTCAGTGATTTAGGCACAGCCCCAACGATTGGAACGAGAAGTAGAGCAGAGAGAAAAGATCGTAGTGAGTGAAAAACATGGAGTTCATGTGTGTGTTTTAAGGGACAGCTTCATTTTGACTCTTTGTAACAAACCAACATAGTTTGTGAGGTCTAGAAGGCCACAGACTAGTTCTACTTTTATAGTAGCGCTCTGTTTGAAACTAGTGTTTGTATTTGGGGTCTAGGCCACACTGAATTTGATCAAATAAACACATTCTCCAAAGGAAACCACCTTTGAGCTATTTAACTATTTGTTTGCACAAGCAAATTAAAGCAGAAAGAACTGTAACAATTATATTGTAGGGTTTCTTGTGTCTTATTTTTTGTTTTTGTAAAGTTACTGTTCATCAGGAGCTCTGTCTTTTGTGGCAGAAATGACCACGTTAGAACGAGCCAGTGAAATTTAAGTGAAACACAGCCCTGTCCCAAAGCAAAATAGGTGGGGCTTATCCTCATAATTCCAGACACCCAGGCTGTAACTGGTGATGTGTTTTACAAATATGTTTTCACAGATATGTAAGCCTGCTGGAAAAAGGTTTAATCTACCTGATAGCAATGCAGCTCAGAGATCTGAGCTCTCGCGTGGCTGTGAGAAGTCCATTTCTTTGTCTGTTCTAGGGGATCCTACCCTGTATTTCCTCCCTGCACAGTACTATCATATCTATCCTTTTCCTGAAGAAGGAGTATTCTAGATTTCATCTTTTGAAATGCTTCCACCTTGTATAAATAATTGAATAGCCACTGGCAAGAGACCAGAGTGGTTGGGATGCTGTCTTAGGAGGTAGGAACCCTCTAGGCAGGGAGGAAACAGAGGCACCATCCTGAATAAATGCTCTAACGGCAACTTCTTGTGTAAAAGGAAGGAAGGTAACAGATACCATCAGTCTGGTGTGTGTGTTGCCAAAACCAAAAGTAACACACAGTACTCGGGAAACTCTTGTGTATAGCCCATGTATCTGTATTTCCACACACTTCCATGGTCTTGGGGCTTTTGCTCTGGAGCGGACATTACAATTACGTTATTTCTCCCATTCATTTTTGGAGGAGTCAGAAGCAGAAGTCCTTCTGATAACCACCCCCAATTTAGTGGGATGGTTACCTAAAAAAGGAGAGGCTAGGTATTAGTTATGTCTCCAACTCTCACTACTTCTAACGTTTATCTTTTAAAGCAGCAGGTTCAAATGAACATGTGAGAACCATTTAAAAGGTGAGGTTTCAGCCCTAGTCCTTGCTGTAAAAGGAAGACAGCTCATCGTCACATTTCAGAAACCAGAAAGCAACTAGAAGAGCCAAAATGATGAGTTTTGAAAAAAGCAATCTTACGATTTGGGGAGGGGAGAGAAGAGATGGGGAGAAGACTGATTTTTTGGATGTTAGCATTTTTCAGATTAGCAACTCCGCTGCTGCAGCAACCTTGGTCACGCACAGAGGCTGATGGCTCTTTGCCTTATAGACAGGGAGACAGGTTGAGAACCCAAGGCTTTACAGACAGTCCTGATTTCCAGTGGATTTCCCACAATCCACAGGGCTTCCAGGATTTGGAGGCCTTTGAGGCCTTCTTCTCATTCCATGTCAGGAGTCCCGGGGAGTCTACAGAACCTATAAGACATACTTAATTATGATCTCGGCTTATCTACACCTCAAAAATTGACACCCAGAAATCTCACTGATGCCAGTCACAGCTTAATTGGAGTAAAAACAACAGCAGCATCAGGACTTAGTCATAGAGAGGGAAGTTCTTTCTTGAACAGCTCTGAAAGGGCTAGATTTTTTTTTCTCCCACAGGAAATGCTAGAAGGAGCATTGTTTTTGTGGTTGTTGCTGCAGGAAGATTTACTGTAGTTCTCACATGCCAAAAGACACGGGAAAGGATTAAATCTTTTGCTTTCTCTAAATTGTAAGGATTAAGACAAGTTAACATTGTATTTCTTCTCCATAGTGGAACAGACGGGTATTTTATAAAAAGATTATTAGTATGGGGCACGTGAAAATACTTCAGTGCTGCTCTTCAGAGGTACTCCTCTGACTTTCACTAGAATCAAGGTTTCACTGAACAGGTCTGAAATTGTAGCTTCCGAGGACAAGATGTTCCACACCACGTAGGCAAAACAAATGGACAGTTAAAAATCTGTCTTTTGTCTGACTATGTGCTGATCTCTCATCTCATAATTTTATTATTTTTCCTTGAATGCATTCATATGAAACTTTAAAAATACGTTTTTCAACTACGTTTTTTCGCAGGACGTGTGCAGATTGCTGGAAACAGCTTCGCTGAAAGTATGATGCACAATATGGTTTTCCTACGACTTAAAAAAAATTACAAGACATTTGTGGACAAAAGCAACCCAAGGAAAGATCTGATAGCGTTTCTCTTGTAAAGCCGATATTAGTCATTCAGGTAAATGAAAAGGAACACAGACTGTTTCTCTCAGGGCTGAACATTTATAGTCACAATAAACTGACTCCTGAGTTATGTGCTCTGTTGCCCTGTAGCAAATTAAGATTTGTCTGTCTGCATGAAAAAATAAAATCACAATTAATTCCAGAATTGCAAAAGTGACTCTGTGAAAGTGGCAGAAGACATTTAATTTATAAAATCTGTTCTGTTTTCTAGCATCTTCTCCCTTCAAAATCTCAACCTAATAACATGTCTCAAGAACATACATATAGTGATATTTTAGGAGTTTTTTGAAAGTTGGAAGAAAACTCAGAAAACAGGTTTACAGCCCCGGAGAACTACAGAAGTGTCAGCTTTTAAAAGCATGTTTAATTTTTAGCCTTCAGCAGACTTTTATAAAGTCAAATTAGTCATACTTTGTTGTGTAGGTCTTTAAGTCTGTGACAAGCTTCAAACCAACTGAGAATTGGGGAAGTCGGAATATGTTATTCTTAACCCTTTCAGATTGGGAAGCACCTAAAAGTCAGAAGGAGACACTGGAATATTAGCAGCTACTATCAGTATCTCCTTAACTTACAAGAGGAATTCTCCTGAGCTTTCGAGGTTAGACCAAAATGCGGTGGCTGTCTCCTGTTATCATTAAATAAATACATGTGCGCAGTGCGAGCAGTGTGGGGGGGACAAGACAGAGGGTGAACAGAGGCCCTGCTGTCCAGTGTGTGGCAGCACAGCTGCAGCCCAGCCATAGCTGGAGGCCACCGTGGCAGGCGAAGGTAGGAGCAATTACTGGTGGCTGGCCGGACACAGGGCCCAGCTCGCGTCTGGCCGGGGGCCCAGGCCAACCACGCTAAGCCACTGGCGTGGAGTGCTATGCAGTCTATTTCAAGACAAAGAAAGCTCCAGAGCATATTTGAAGGGTGAGCTGAATACAGGAAGGTTTCCAATTCTCATAAAGAGGGCAGATAGCATGGATGTGTCTCATTCGTATGTGAGAGGCTGGGCTGCCTTTTTTCCTTATCAGGAAATAGATGAACTTAAGAACACAGCTTCCACAAGGATGCTTGGGGGAGACAGAGACTGAGCGACGCTCAGGCTGTGCTTTCACTTCTGGCAGCAGCTGTGCTTAAGCTCATTTGGGCAAAGGCTCCCCCTCCCAGCCACTCATTTCTCCCCCACATCACTCCGATCATGCTGGCACAAGATTTGATGCACAGCTAGTGAGTGAAGCACAGTGGGGAAACTGATCCAGCTGAAAAGTAGTCCCACAGGGAGGGGGGGAAAAAAAAAAAAAAAGGTCCGTTGTTTGATCCCAGTCATTGTGAAGCTATATAAAAACTTGTGCTGGGACAACAAAGAGGGTGGCACACAACGGACAGGAGAGCTAAGCTAAGTGGGAAGTAGGAAGGGGCTGCCAGTGCTCAAGGTAGCACTCTTAGGAACTCCTTTACATCTTATCAATAACTGAGATATCCTTGGTCTTTGAGCGCTAGTGTGTTCAAGTACAATAGCATAGTCAAATCATTCACTTCTATAACAATACATTTTTAATATAGTCTCAAGGGCAGTGTATTTTCTGTCTTCAGCTTTGAAATCAAAATATGCTGAATTGTATTTTCTCCATTAACTGTACATATTAAAAGGAGAAGCCCCGTAGCAGCAGAAGTTGAAATTCTTACAGTTCTGAGTACTGTGATATTCTGCTCTATTCAAGTCAAGATTTCTCACAGACCTGTTAACTACAAATAGTTATGCACAAATGTGAATAGCCTTTGAATTAACTATTTCCCAATAAGCATTTACAAATATATATAATTTTAGCATTTGAAACTGCCCCTCTGATACTGAGAAAGAAGCTTGCCAGCTTTTGTTATATGTTAAAGTTCATTCCAGATCATTATGAATTCTCTCTTTGTAACTTTCAACAAATCCTGAAGGCTGAGAGTTAGGTGGGCTACTAATATTTTCAGAGTTGTAGCCTACACCACTATCAAAATGAGAAAAACAGCAGAACAGAAAGAGATCCTCTATAGCTAAGAATAGCAAATCACTTAAAAACATAAGACAGAACATCCAGCAAGTCCTTGCTTCTTTCTAGCTATACCTTGTACAAACGTGATATGCGTACACGTCCGCTCTGAAGGATCCCTACGTGCTTTACAGGTTTTACATTCTAACGCTCTTGTCTAGCGCAAGAGGGAGATGCAAAGGAACTGTGTTAGGATGACTGAAAAGTACAAATTGGTTAGAAGAAACAGAACTCTAAATGAGGTATTTTTGCTTCCCTTTCAGTACCTTTCAAGTAACCATCATAATTCTAGGATATTGTAGCTGCAGCTGTTCTTTCAGGTCTGCTTTTGTTTTGTCTCTGCAGTGAGTAATTTTTTTAAAAATGATATCACAGTAGGAGAGCTGAAACACCGTCATTTTGGGCTCCTGCAGGCATGGTGCCATTCTGGGGAGAATACTCCCGCTCCCAGGAGTGCCCAGCACCAGGTGGGCTAGCACCCACCCCTTCCTGGGGGTCTCACCACCCAAATTCTTCCTGCCACACCAGCCCTTTTCTTCAGTATTCCAGTGCTGTTCCTGTGCACGCATTCAGTCACCATAAATATTCTCACCACCTACTTGCAAACCAGGCTGTCTTGTTTATTGCTTAGTACCTTTGAGTTGCTCTCAGATTTTCTCCTTTATCACTTTTTGGGCTCTTTCAGTAATTTTTTATTTCTCTGCTTCCAAACAGGTAGATCCCCTCTGAGCTTTGCTGCACTGCAGCACATGCTTTTTTGAGTGTTAGTCTGGACATTCATGCATGTGAACTTCAAGAACTGTTGTTGTTTCGTAAGGGCAGGAAAAATATTAAATCAAGTTCATCAGGAAAGGTATTAACAAACTTTAGAGACAGCTATATCAAACCCTCCTTGAGAAGGGAGATGTTACTACAACATAGCTTATAATGGAAAAAAAAAAAGAGGTATTCCAGAGTGTTTGAAAAGGAAGATAGTATGTATAAATACCATCATTCCTACTTCCTCAATTTAGTTTATTTAGTTGGCAGGTCTACTCACTAGGAAGTGAATTGTTTTTGTGAAACAGCTTTTGGCTTTTGGGTCAGTTCAGATCAATACATTTCAAAGAGGAGCTCTTGACTTAGAGCAGAAGTGGCTGTAAATTACTGTTAGCCCTTGACTGTATTCTGGAATGATCTCTCAGTTTGCAGAAGTCACCTCCTCCTTTTCTGTAGTCCTGCATCCCAACAAAATCTTTAATCTCAACTTTGCTGTTCTGCTGCAGCGCTTCCAGCACCAGGCCGGTTCGCACTTGGCACACAACCCACACTGGGAACTTGCAGCTGCCAGCTCTCCCAGCCGAGCCCAGACGTACTCACTCTGTTGAGGCGTCTACAGGATATTTTTTCCACTCCGCCAGGCTCCTTCTCCACCTTTGGGATTTTTTCCCTCTGTTCCCCACTGCATGGCTGTTTCTCTCTTCTCCTAGGCCCCGCCAGCCTTTGCCCGCCCCTCTCTCCCCCAGTGAGCTTCCCAAATCTCCCAGCCCACCCTGTGCCACAAGACTCTCCTGTTGACTCTCCTGCACCCTCCACTCCTTGCCCTTGCCTCCCTTGGCTGCTTTTCCACAGCTGGAGTTGGTGTCTGAAGAGGTAACCTAAATGTCAGAGAATTAGTATGTTAAGTGTATTAGCCTCCCCCTCCTACTACAGCACCCGCCTTGACCAACTATTCATCTCAAAGACAATCCTAATAGATAGTTCAATATTTTGTCTTTTGAAGATCCTTATAATCACCTCCTTACCACTGATTCCAGTGCTAAAAGAGCATTAAAATATGGTTATTCTTTGAACTCTTACATGCTGAGCTCCAATTCAATTCAGTTTGGGATGGGAAACGTGCAATATATGCCTTGGAAGGGAGAAGCTCTGAAATAACTGAAATGCTAGTGTGCATTAACGTCAGTGGTGTTTTCTGTCCCAGTGTTACTTTGGACTTGGTTGGCTTCAGCACCATACAAAAAAAAAAATGTAGGACCAAGCAGCTATGGCAAAACGCTTAACGTCCGAACTGCAACTGAAGCACTCTTCTCAGAGCCAGCTGCAAGTTCAGAACTGAAGCCTGGTCACTGGTCCCTTCTCCATCACTGTGCCTTAGAAGAGATCCACATCTCCAACAATCAAGAGAAATTCAAACGCACATTTAAAAATGAATAAATATAAGAGAACTGGCACTAATTTAGATGATTATAGTGGAGATAATCCACCGCTTTAGTTTCTTTATATAGTTTAAAATCTTGCTTTATGAGCTAGATAGCCCTCGTAATTGAAACGGCAAGGTGTCAAAACTCAGTCCTAACAGTGACACAGTAGTGACAGCTCTGGACTGAGCCTTCAATTCCTGGCTTCTACTCTCAACTCCACCGCTGACATTGCAAAGTGATCTAAATTACTTTCCTCTGTCCGTGGCTCAATAGGGGGACAGTGTTATTGCCCACTTTGATAAAGTGACATCTGCAAGGGGAAAGTATTGCTGGTTTTTATTTGTTAGTAGTTACTCCACCACTTAATACTAGGATGCTTTTTCCCCTATTAAAAATCATGCACTTAGCAAACATTGAGACAGCTGGTGCCTAACAGTCAAAGCCGGTTGTTCTTGCAAAGGCCAAACTGCCTCACTGAATTGATGTCAGCTAACACATAGTAGGATTTTTAAGTTCAATTAAATTAAGAGACAAGCTACACGGGTTAGGGCTATGCTAGAATCAGGAAAAAAAATCTTAAAAGGCATAAAATGTCTTTACATTTATTAAGCAAACTCTGCAGTCTTTTCTTGTTATATTCTTGTTGAAAAACACAACATTCAGAAAGTATCAGGAAAACAAGAAACAAAAAAATCTAAGGTTCACATGAGCCGCACTCCCCCTTCCCTCCCCCACCCCGCAAAGCAACGGGACTGTCTTCACACCCATCCCACTTTCAACTCTCCAACAAAAACAGCAAGGCACCCATTTACAGCTAGGTTGAGAAATGCAGTCTTCAACGCAAATCACAATTCTGCGTTCCTAGCAATCCACCGTAACCACTCTTCCCTCATATATTATGATAAGCAGATTATATATACCCACGCAGGTACACATAGAAAAAAAGGCCAACGTCAGTTGTTCAGCAGAAACGCCCACTACAGTTCTGCTGGAATTTCAAGTCTGGAAAATGACCAGTCAGCTGGAAATTCCTTGGTTATCGTGACAGTCATTAATTCCCTTTCCCTTCATGCGCAACCACTCCAAGCCTGCAAGGTTTAACTGGGCCTGTGTGTTCTGAACAGTGGGATGCAAACTTCCACAAAGCCAAGAGGCAGAGGACTGGGACAGCTGGCTCTGCCCTTACAGCAGAGTCAGAGAGCAAAGGATTACTTCTTGGCATTGTTTTTGATTTTCAAAATTAATTTGGGGATTATGAACAATTATGCTCTTGCATGTTAAATTTCCACGTGAAGAAACAACACAGGGAAATATCAAAGCACTCATCTTATGGACATGGATCGGAGAACTGTTTAATAGCAGTCAGTGAAGGGGTAACATTGTGCTTTTAATCTACAGTTTAAAAATAATGATTTGTATATCTACTTAGTAAAACAATAAAATTAAGAACAGAAACTGATATTAGGAAACAGTGAAAATGTAATAATTAAACACATGATGTTTTTCAAAGCTATATACTTAATGAGCCTAAATAGACACCTATGATTAGGAGGGTCTTAAAAAAAATAATAATAAAAAAGAGACTTATTTTCAATAATTTTTTCAATTTTGTCTACTATACTGTATGCCTTGCTTTGGTGTTCTCTCTGCTGACAACTTAATGCTTTAACAGTATGTTTATGCTTATGTTCTTTTCAAATGCTTGGCATTATAGTGAGATCTCATATCTTTTCTCAAATTAAATTTTGCTCCACATACTCCACATGTATACAGATGAACATCCATGTGCTGCTCCAGTTGCTCATTATTTGGGAATATCTGAAAGCAGACCTGGCATATAGTCTCTCCAGCTGATAAGTGAGATATCATATGCCGTACATGGTCATGTTTTCTGAAGTTTCCTTGATCACAAATGGAACAGACATACCTGGCCATTCCTTTGTGCATATCATTGTGGAGCCGCAACTGGCGTTCCCTTAAGAACTGCTTCCCACATGTCTGACAAACAAACTGTTTTTCCTTGGTGTGAACAGTATAGTGTTCCCGCAAGTGACACCGCTGATAAAATCCTTTCCCGCAAAGATTGCAGAAATGCTTACGTCTGTGATCTCTTTCATTCTCTTCCATAATGGAATTCTTAAACAGATCTTGCTCTAGGCAGTTTGACATATGTTCAACCACTAGGTTTTCAGTTTCAAAACGCTGACCGCAATTAGGACATCGGAAGGGACATGCAGAATGCTTATATAATTGTTTTTTTTGAAGACTGTTCATTTGGAAATGACCATCCCTGAAGTCCTCTAGCATCTCTGCAAACATCATGTCCCTTATTTCTGACTGTTCCTCAGCATTTTCTTCCAAGTCCATTTTTTCCTCAGAATTTCTTATACCATTCATGGTCAGATCCTGGGGTTCTCCACAGGTCTGTGCGTGATCCTGTAACTGTTTACCTTTGACTAGTATTTGACCACACTTGCCACAAGCACATATATTTTCTATGTGTTTGGATAAATAATGAGAGGATAGATCTTCCTCAGTGATTGTTAGCCCGCAAAGTTCACAGGGAGCATTCTCCACATCTTCCTGCACTGAAGGAGCTTTCCTGCTAAGGTGCCGTGGACTTTTTAAACATTTTCTTTCATCCTCGTCCATGGATAAACGGGGTTTTAAAGTCTTGCGAGCATTTCTCTTCTCCCTGATCTCTTCCTCAACATAGTATCTGTAAAGCGGCTCTTCCTGTTCATCATCGAGGTCATCGTTGTCAGAAGACTCATTGCAGTCTTTATCTGTCACTTTAATAATATTAAAATCTTTCAGCTCATCTGCAGGATTGTCCTCTGGTTCCATCTTGATAATAATCCTCTTCCTCTCAGAGGCTCTACTTCCTTCTTCACCTGACGTCTCCGATGCAACTGTGCTGCTTTTTCTGCTTGTAATGTTTGACACAGGAGACGACGAATCGTCAGCAGCTTGGCTTGTGTCCCCTTTATATTTTTCTGTTTGTGCAGAGAGTATTTTAGAAGAAGAGTCTTTCTCGTTAAAGTCAATTTTTTCAGCACCATAGTACCTGGCACTTTGGTAAGAATGCCTGTTAGTGCACGTTAACACGTGCTCATCCAGTAACTTTTCACAGCTAAAACTAAACCCGCAGCTGTCGCAGGTGAAGCTTCTTCCAAAACGCCGTGAATGGGACACACGATCTTTTGTGTGAGAGAATTTGGATGTGGTGCTTTTTTTGCAGACATCAAATAGCTGTTCAGGGAAACTGCCTAGTTGCAAGGCTTCTTCATCAGGCTCTTTGTTATGGGACGTATTTACTGTTGAACTTGGCGGCTCCACGCCCCACCTGTTTACTTCACTGCCATTTCTAGCAACCGTGTCTTCATACATTCTCACGCCAAATATCATTTTACTATTCTGGGTGCTGGAAGCAGATGATGAACATTTTAAACTAGATGAGTCTGTATCCTGTATATCTTCTAGACATTCAGGTACATTATACAGCTGTAAATAGTTCATGGCCACTTTAAATTGCTCAAAGTTGGCAGGGGCTGTCATAATTTTTCCTAAATACATGAACTGTAAAATGAGATCAAAACATTCAGCACTGATCTTCATGTTGCTTAGATTCAGCTGGGCTGTAGTGTGTTGATGGTTCATAAAAAACATCCTAAAGTAAGAGCTGCATGCAGCAAGGACTGCTTTATGTGCTTGAAAATAAATATCATCAATAGCAATACAGCAGTCACAGAGAAAGCCCCACTCTCTTTGGTTGTTTAGCTGCTGAAGGACATAGTTGCTGTGGCTGGTTCTTGCCATCTTGTACTTCAGTTATAGCCCTGCATAAAGAAGAAGACATCTGTTATACCATGAGCACACAAAGCAAAATTGGCTTAAGTGTAGGCAGGAACTGCCATCTTTTTCCTCTCTAGATCTTCCTATTCTCACTCTCTTGGTGGTACAGTTTACCATCTGGAGAGATTTGCTGGTAACTACTTAAGAATATTGATGCCAAAGAAAACATCCATAATTCCATGTTCTCACAGTTAGACTTACAATACCAGTAAACTAATAAACGTAACCACCACATATATGACAGAGTAACGCTGCTAGAATATAAAATAGCAAATGTATGTCAAAGTTCTACAGCCCAGATTTTCAGATAGGAATTGTGGATGCAGAACTTCAAAAACTTCATAGGGTAGCCATCTATAAGATGCTCCCAGGACAACACCTACACAAGCTGACTGTAAGAAATCACTGTTTAGGCTCAACTTGCCTTTTTCACCTGTCAGTCCAAGGGACGTGATATAACAGATTATTGGAAAGCAGACCTGGCTCAGCTGCCTCCCCCCCTTTAAGGAAACTACACAAGATACATCAGTGAACTGTCCACAGAGGCTACATCGACACACTTTTTGATCTTTAGGGCAACTCAGGGACATTCTCAACTTTATCTGCCAGGCATCTTGCAAACCAGAACTGCAAACAAATGCATTCTCGTAAGCACAGGTTAGACTGGGTCCCACATACAACACGCTGCAGATGGTCACCAGGCTAGCTGTGTGACAGCCACATGGACTGCAGAGAGGCAGGAAGTGGTGCGCGCTGTGCCTCCAACTGCTCTCAAAACCACTCCTTCAGAGCAGTGTAACATAACCAGAGCGTTTAGATGGGAGACTGGACAAAGAAAAACTCTGCAACGGAGAACCGAGAAGGTCTGCAAGCTGGAGATGGAGCCACAGGGAAATGAAGCCTTGACAATCTGTAAAGGCCACAGGGAAAGCTCGTTCAGTGCTGAAGGGTGTTACAAAATGGAAGGGCTAACTTGGCCTTAGCAGAAGAGAGAAAAAAAACGTGCTGGTTTTATGATAACAAAAACTTCCAGAAGAAAGGTCTCGTAAACAGGAGGTGTGCATTTGATTTACGGAAGGTAAACTGTAACCAAGTCAGCCAGCTACAATAGCCAGTCACAGCCAATAGCCAGAAGTCTTTACTGATGTATATAATCCCTACTGAAAGCACAGGAAGGGGGGTTGAGAAAGCAAAAGAAGGTATAAACAGCACCCTAAGTGAAAAGAAAAGCCTAAAGCAACAGTTAGCATTCTCAACATTGTGAAAGGCTATTGCAGACAATAGAAATAACTGTAAGAGAGCTGTATAAATAAAGTACAAGCTAACAAACAACATATGAAACACAGTTTAATATGCTTCCTAATGAAATGCATGGCTTGCTTTGTGACGGGAATATTATCTCTCCATTCTTACAGCTCTCCAAAATAAACAAAAACAAACAAACAACCCCCCCCCCCCCACACACACACACACAACCGCTCCCTGATTTGTTCTTATTTCCTCACAATTATGTCCCTGACCGCTTACATCTCTCAGAGGCTAGGATACGGGCAGAGAAAGTCAATTCTACAATTACAGTGTTGAATTCACAAGTCAGTGGTGTCGCCTGGCTCGTTAAGTAGCAGACCTGACGTTAGTCATTGTTCTCTTCCTTCACTTTATCAGGGACAGCAACGGAAGCAACGCATTTGGGCTCTCTAGATGAGAAAACGCTCTCCCCTGTCCAGTCATGTTCCCTTCTGCCAATTCATACAGCAGTATTTCTGGATCGTTACCAGCACACGACCTTGGCTGCCAACAGGAACCTCAAGACTTGGGTTGAACCCGCTCCTCCAACCCCAAAACTCAAAGTGAACACCCTGCCATAGTTCTCTGACCAGCCTGGCCCATTATGTCCACTGTAGAAATACAACTTGTTATATGAAATTCATTAATTGGTTTTCTTACTAATTTGCAAAAGGGTGGCTTTGGACATTGAAGAGCCTCTGAAACAATTTCATGCCTTTTCTACAGAAAATTGATTCTAGTCCAAGCCTTTGCTAACTTCAGATCTTTCGGTGAATAATAACAAAGCTCTCAATATCAAATAATAATAAAGGGCACTTCACGTGTTTCCAAGTGCTAAGGTGGTTGGGATTTGAGGTAATTCATCAGATACCTGACACAGCACATTGACTTACATGCAAGTATTAAGAACAACAGCTGAATATTAGCAAAGAATTGACTTCAACTTCCACATCATTAGACAAGAAAAAGTGAGAACATGCAGTCGATAAGACACTGCTAGCGTCTTGCTGCAAACTGCCATCAATACAAGAAAAGGCTCAGGCTTGCTAGAGGAAGAATTTAGAAGTGCTCGTTTTAATCTTTTTTTCCCCATACAATGGCAAGTTTGAACTTTTCATTTAAAAAATAATTTTTTTGTATATTGAAAGTATCCCACTGTGTCGTCTAATAGGAAAACAGCAGTACAAGCAGCAAGCCTGTACCAAAAAGAAGGTCACAAAACTATTGGCGCACACCTTCAGATGGGAGCATGTCGAAACAGTGGAAACGATCGGGCAGCCGCTGGAGTGAGAGTACACCAACACATCTTTTCTAAGTTTCTTTCTCATTTGAAAGGTGAAAGATATTTCCTCTTCTGACAAGGGAACTCTGTAGAGCTTTCAGCACTTGCATTCTGATATGCAAAAATGACATACTGGCAATGCCTATCTCCTACCACCACCACTCCGGACAGAACCAGTGACCTTACGTCTGCTTGAACAGGAAGGTAAGGTGCTCAGATATGTATGTGGCATACAGAAGTATGACAAGTAGGTATTAACACACAGAAAATGTTTAAACTTATCTATGTTAACATAAGTACTGGCATCCTCCCTCTGGATTCTCTGTTAACCTGCTGTGTGTAACTATGTATTTACAGTTGCCAACACTTCCCATTAGGAGAGCCTGTTTTGGCCAACTGAAAACTGTTAACACGTTTCAGCTAGCAAAGGCAAAACTCTCCTTGAAATTTGTCTGCTTTGGACAGATTTTTTTTTTCCAGAAAACTTCACCCAAAACAGTTCCAAGAATGAGGCTAAGAGAAAGCTTTTTTTGTGTCTATAATTATTACTTTCTTTTAAATTAAAAAATTTTCTCTTCAGAAATCTTTGAAGAGAGACTTCATATGGGAGGGGGTGCCGAGTGTTAGATATGCTGTCATAACATGAAAATCTGCCTAAATTTGGCAAAGCTATAAGCTCGGGGGGAACGATCAATTTGTTCACACTTCAGACTTATTTTGTTAGTAACTAACATCTCAGATTATAGCCTTGCTGAGAACATTTCATCATCATGCAGCTCCTTTGTATAGGGGGGCCTGTCAGAGCCATCCCACCTAGAGCGAAAACACCCCTTTCGCTCAGACCTCTGCTTCGTGCCACCTCCGCAGAGTCACGAAACCGAGCGCACGCAGATGCTCTCTGCCGCCTTTTCGGCGTTCCTCCTGGCAGGCCGAAGGAAAAGATGCTGGTTCTGGTTGACAAGTCCCAGGTCAAGGAGCCAACTGTGAAACGGACACGAGTGGAAGAACGAGGAAAAGCTATGGGAGTCGGGGGCCAAGATGAGCCAGGCTGGGAGGGAATACGGAGGCAAGAGGAGGAGAGCAGGATTCGGAGGCAGTAGCAGGATGAAAAGATGGGTGCAATAAGGATCTAAAGTGGGGGAAGAAAACTGCTTGAGTAAGGGATCGGGAAAGAGCCAGATCTCAGGAGCTAGGGCAGAAGGGGGGGGGGGGGGGAGGGTGCGGGGAACAACCTTTTTGGCTGGAAAACGGGCAGAAAAAAATCATAGCGTTCACCTGTTCAGAACCTGGAATTGAACTCCAAATTCCTCATTCGACCATTCCCTTGCAGTGGTCACCAAATGCCACGGGTTTGCTGACAAGCTCTTTCCCATCAAGAGCAAACCCTCCGAGAAGGATCATTTACCATTACTTTGTTACTTAAATTGCTAAAATGGCAGAGATCTGCATTTATCACCCATGTGGGTGGTTCAATGTTGCAAACTATTTTTGAAGTTTGCTTTGGAAAGAAAAGCAAGTATTAGAATAAAAACAGGCCCTCTTTATAAAAAGAAAACAAGGTTTCAAATTTTAAGTGCGCACACAAGAAATGCCATAATTAAGCATTCCAATGCAGTATTAATCCAGCTACCTTTTATGTATATATTGTAGTTCAGTCTTCCAATGCGCCTTTTACCAAAGGCTACCTTCCTCACTCAGCACACACTCTGGATCTGTCCAGGGATGGAGCAGAGCAGTAGTGCTCTTCACGTAACAGCGAAAGACCCCTGTACATTTGGTAGAGGATTTGGAGGATGTGAAGTGACTGAGGCTGCAGGAAGAAAAGGAGAATCTCACATGGAGGAACACTGCCCTGGAGGACACAATCCCATCGTTGTCAGCACCAGGATAAGTCATTTCAGCTGCTCCCTTCTTTTTTTTTTTTTCTTTTTTTTTTTTTTTGGTGCAAGTCTGCCTTGCATTTTTTTTTTTGAACGTCCAATTTGTTAGTACACAGGAGCACAATTAGCAGCAACTGAGGTCAATGAGAGCTATCCTCTGTGTACATTATGCGCTGTGTATCTTGGAAAATTAAGGCTCTGCGCATATCAGTTTGCCCACTCAAAATCTGTAAATAATTCTGATCCTCTCTGACACAGTTTCCTATTTCAAAACAACGCCAGCCCCTTGCCCGACTAGCGCGCTACCTTTGTGAAGCACCCAACTGCTGTCGTCACAAATGTCACAGGAAAGTCCACGAGGAACCTAAGTAATTCTGTCTTCAACAATGATCGACTTGTGCAGTAAACAAAACTACTGGCCACACCATGAGCAGCACTGAAGGATGCAGAGGAGTTGTGAAAAAAATATGCTAGAAAAGCATGATACTGAGGTAAAAAGTGAAGATACTTTAATCAGGTAATTTCATGCTGGTCTTCGAATTCAAGGTCAGCATATGCATTCTGTTTCTCTAGTAAATGTTTATTTTTATATTGCTAAGCTTTGATTCAAACTGTTTGTCTGCCATCAGAATTTTTCTTTTGAGTCACCCCGCAGATAAAATTACTACTCGGATGTTATCATGAACAAGGTAAGCTGCACTATTAACACTGTCTAACCAAATACGTTGTTTAGAAGTCTGCTAACCAGAAGGAGCAGGCATTTACTATAGCTCTATGCCCTTTTTCCTTTCCTCAAATTTAAATCTTTTAAGATGTTTTAAAACTGAAAGTGTAAAAGCCCTCAATCTTTTTTTTTTTTTAAACCTCTATTTTTAACCTCTAAGAGACACGGGTAAAGTTCTTTTGTTAACTTGCCTTTTAAAAACGTACCGCAACGTTCAGGATTTAGGAGCCCTTTCAGCTCCTAAAATTAGTACGTGGTTTTCAAAACCCAGCATTTCCACTGCTGAGCAGGCAAAAATGGAGTGCTTACACGCTTAGTTAGTGGCTGCTTTTCTTTGGAAACGAAGAACAGACTCGACAAAAGTATAATAAATGAGCAGAGATTTTGGTGCTAATAGAAAACAAGACAAAAACCTCAAGAAAACAGCTCCCAGTTATCCAAAGAAACAAGAGCGTGGGCAACAGAGACCAAATTCCCCATCCCGTTCTGACACCGTAGCTCACCCCGACCTGGGTTCCTACGAACTCCTCCCTAAAGAGTTACTTCATCTCTATGGATCAGATCCACTGAAGAACGTGGATTCCTAAACAACGGCTTCGAGACGCTCAGGAGAGACGCCTACGTTACACGTCTGAGTTCTACGTACAGCACATGAAAAGTTTAGGCATGAAGTGGAGTTGGCAAAAGACAGCAAATTTTATCTAGCGATAGTCAAGAGGAAGCCAGCGAGACTGCTCTGGTACTGTAGAGTCTGAGCAGAGGTGCCTCAGTTTACACAAATCTGGCAAACCAGGGAAAGAACTCGGGACTGCATGACCACTGGATCAGGTCTACCTCAACATATGGATATACCACCTACCAGCACATATGGATAAGCTGCAATTCGTGCTGCAGGTTTAGCCTTGAGCATGAATTAGGACGCTTATGGGAATTCCATTTCCTGCCAGGGCAAATCTACATATTAAGCTCCATTATTTGGACTCTAAAGGACTGAAGGTATAATTTATCCTCCTCCCACAGTGCTTCCAGGCAGCTGCCTAGAGGCGCGCGGGTTGTGACGCTGTTTGCAGTGATGTAGATACTAATTTTCATACACATCTCAATGGCTGAATCAAATAATTTTTAGGAGACTTCTTGCCATTGTATAGCAACAAGTTTCAACGGCTACCTGGCCTAGATCTGAGCGGGGAGAAGTAAGGTGCTCAAAACCCCCCCGAACAGCAAGCCACCCGAGCCATTCAATCCCACGTCTGCATGCAGGCTTGTCCTGCTGATTCAGCATCCGTTTCCACAAATGAGAAACGGCAGTTGAAATTTAACAAGTCAAGACTCTTGGCTGCTGAGAATCAGTTAAGATACGTTATGCATTCTTAAGTAAGAACATGCCTCGAAAGATGTGGAATAAGTCAGGAAAACACGAGTTAATAAATTAAGAAAAAAAGTTTGAATCAAAGCCCAAAAAGTTGCCATTCACTTTGCAAAACTTTAGATATCTATGGAGTAAGAAGTACTGGAGCTTATGCAGTGTTTGAAAGTAACTTTCCAGCTACAAAGAATTATTCCAGAAATTCACAGTTATCATTTATCTGACACCTTTACAGTTGCAAAAACTTGCCAGGCAACATGGCAGTGATATGTCTGAGAGAAAGAATTAGTGGAAATGAACCCTGACACCAAATGTAAGCCTTGAAACTGAAGGATGAGCTTTTTTATCTGGCCTCTTCAGTCGAGTTACCCCAACTTTCAACTTCCAGAGGCTTCTTGGTGGTTTAGCCATCTCTTGAGACCTTCAAATTAAGATAAGCATGCCTTCCAGAAAAACATCCTTGGCTACTTACAAGTCGGGCTTTGGCATAACAAGTTATTGGAGGCACAATAACCTGTGACATGCAGGTCAGACTACATGATTTATTGACGCGTTCTGCCCTTAAATGCTGCAAAATTTACTTGCAGCACTAGAAAGTATAAAGGCGCTAAGGTCCACATCAAAGGAAGCAAATTTAATGAAAAAATGCAGCAGCTAGCTAATTCTAGAGAGTATCGCAATGGCACAGCATACACAAAGAAAAAATTACCAGACGAATCTGAGGATATAAATGGTCTTTATGCAAATGATGTCAGCTGCTGTGCCCACACAGCATGTCTGCCGTCTGAACCAGGCCGACCCACACGGGCTCCACTTGCGGATTGGCACAGCAGTATTTGCCAAATCCTGCGTTTCTGTAGCGTTCACCATGCCTCGGCAGAGCAAGAGCAGGTAACCCTACAGCTGGGGAACTACTGGTCAAAATGAAAGACATGCACTAGTTTCCTGACACTACTACGTACATGTGAGGTCCACACCACCTCTAGCGAGAGGTCCAGCTGTAACAACTAGGAGGAAGGACACTAAGATTTCTATCAGGAAACTTTCGTTACCTCAGCTCTGAGGAGCTATTTTTTACCACGCAGCAGATAACCACTAAGGCCTCCTCTGTCCAAGACTTTCAGGGCTTTCCATTGTTAATAACAATGGAAGTCTGTGAACGAAGCAATTAACGTCACGCACGCAAGTAAGAAAGCATCTAAATACCCAAAGCCACTGATTTTTATGAGCACTCTCATCATCATTACTGCAAACTCCTATGCCAGTGACAACGCTCGTTGCTTTTTGTGGGGAAAAGATTTGTGCAAGCAGAGCTGAAGTGTCCGTTAAGTCTGTGATCTTGTTCTGCACAACTCAAAACTTTCCAGCTTACTGGGGAAAAAAAAAGGTCTCTATTACTTCTGTCTTCCCATGTAGCACAAATGCACATGGGTGCAGTCTTCTGAATTCCTCCTGACTGAATTCTTCAGTCTTCTGAATTACTCCTTCTGCAATCATCTCTCGTCCACCCAAATACCCCCTGGGCCTACCTGCTCTCTGGTATCTCAAACAGCAGCAGAGGGCAACTAGCATGACTTGTTACTTCCACGTTTTCCTGACCGGTCATCCATAAATCTCTCCATAATCTTGTCAACTCACTGTGCTGCTGCTGCTGCTTAGACAAAAAAACAAAAAAAACAAAAAACAAACCTCTGAGCAGCGGAGGCACCACGATGGTCTGCCAGCGCTGCAACAGTTCACATTTGGCCAGTTTTCTATATAGCCATATGGTCCAGACGCTTCTCCCCCGCTCACCACGAAAGCTTAAGATCTAATTCAGTAGAAGTCAGAAGCCTACATCCCCTGTGCTCCCTACTGGTGTGTGGGTTTTTCCAAGAGCTGTCATGAGGAATGTTAAACAAACACCTTTAATTAAAGGAATGTTTGTTTAATGTAATTAAAAGCCTGAGGAACGCACCACTGTTTCAGCCCCGGCCAGTTTTGCACTATGTGCTGTACCCTGCGATACTGTAGTGCACCAGAGAAATAATGCAGGCAAATTACATAATCGGGCAGTAAATACCCCACTATCAAACAGCATCCAACCTACACTATCCATTTACCAATGCCTACGTGTCAAGAGGAACAGGCACACATCCACCAGCCGGCGAGTAGGCCACACTTGAGAATCTGAGTTACAAACAGTTCTTCTAGGGAAGGGAAAAAAAAAAATCAAAAAGCCACGACAAGATTTTGAGTCCCATTTCCTCTCTGCTTTTTACTACCTTTCTGTCGGGGAAGGAAAAGGAGAAGGTTCCCTTTAGGAAAAGGATTTTCAACGCTGCTCCCCAAGCAACAGAGGGCTTGTTTTTATGTGACAAAACTACTGCCTTTCCTTTCCAGCTGCCTCCAAAGCCAGCCTGCGCGCTGCCAGCCCCGAGTGAAACCCAAGTCTCCGGGCTGGCAGGGTGGAGCGTTCCCCTTAGACTTCAGCTCCGCTTCGTTTTTCATTAAGCTACTGCGGCAAAATTGAAGTGAAGAGGGGAAAAAAAGAAACGGGGTGAGGGGGGTGGGCAACTCCAACCGAGCAGCGTGCTGGAGGGGAAGGAGGCTCCGCTCTCAGAGCGCCGCTCCAAACGTTCAACGTGACTTCCAACCTACGAGCAAGGCGGCGGCGGTGCCCTTCCTCGCCTCCCGCCCCCCCAGGCCGCTCCTCGCCGCCCGCGCTGGCCCCGGAACAGCGGGGCAGCATCTCCCGCCGCCCGCGCCGCTTCCGCAGGCCCCGCGCGCCGGGGGGAGCCGCGGAGCGGCCGCCGCCCTCCCCCGCACCGCACCGCACCGCACCGCGTCCCCGTCCCCCCCAACCCCGCAGGCGGAGCCCGGCCCCGGGGACCCGCGGCGCCGTCGGAGCCCGCCGCCGCCGCGCCCGGCCCGCGGCACCACCGCGCCGGCCCCGCCGCCGCCGCTCGGCCCCCGCGTGCCGCGCGCTGCTCCGGCGGCGCCGCTCCGCTCCGCTGCGCGGGCGCAAGGTCGCGGCGGGGCAGCCCGTACCCGGCAGCGCCGCTGCCGCCCCGCGCCCCCCTCCCCCGCCGCCGCCACTATGGCGGGCCGGGCCGGGCCATGCCGCGCCGCGGCCGGCGCCGCTCGGCACTTCCCACCTCCCGCCGGCGGCGGAGCTGCGCCCCCCGCGCCGCGCCGCACCGCTCTCCCGCCCCCCGCCCCGGCTCGGCCCGGCCCGGCCCGGCGGCAGCCCCCGGCCCGGGGCGCGCCCGCACTCACCCGCGGCGCGGGGGGAGGCGGCGGCCGCCGAGGGGAGCTGCCCGCTCCGCTCCCGCCGCTGCTACTGCTGCTGCTGCCGCTGCTGCTGCTGCCGCCGTCGCCGCCGCCGCGGCTGCAACAAAGGACTTCCGCCGCGCCGCGCCCGCCGCTGCCGCAGCGCCGGCTCCGCCGCCGCCGCACGGAGCCGGACCCCTCCCCTCGGCGGCCGCGGCTCCCGGCCCCGCCGCTGCCAGCGCTGCTGCGCCGCCGCCAACGCCGGGCCCGCCGGGCGGCTCCCCGCCGCGCTGCCCTCTCCGCCCATGCCGCCGCCAGCGGCCCGCCGGGCGCCGGCTCCCCCCGCCCCCGGCCCGGCCCCGGCCCCGCGGGAGCCGAGCGAGGCGGAGAGACGGGCCGGGCCGGCGGCCCGCGCCCCCGGGTCCCGCAGCTAACCGTAGCGGGGGGAGCGGCCCTCGTCCCCGCCGCGCTGCCGGCCCGCTGCGCGCTCGCGGCCTGTCGCCGTTTAATTGCACACACACGCACACACGCACCACAGCGAGTTGTGTGGAAAACTCCCCCCTTTCTGTTGAAATTTCCCCCCTGGCTGCATCTCTCCTTGCAGTTTTGTAGCCATGCGCGGAGCTGGACCTGGCACCCCGCCGTCCGCGTTTCATCACGGATCGCGGGGAGAGCACTTTTCCCCCTCTTCTCTCCCTCTCTCGGATGAGTTTTCCCAAGCCCTCCTCCCAGCGGGCTCTCCCAGCCGCTCCTTCTCCAACATCCAGCTCTCCTCGAACTGGAGCGGGCGAGCAAAAGGGATTTCCGGGCGCTGCAGGCCACCTCTCTGCTCCCTGCTCCTTGCCGGGAGGGTGTTAAACAACGTCTCCCAGGTCAGGCTTTTCTCCCCATCTTGCCACTCGACTTTTCCACCCCCAAATTGACATCTGGCATTCAGTGCCAGTGTCAGAAGTGTTTACCAAGAGCTGCTTTACGTGGACACATTGTTTCTGGAGATACCCTGGGCCTCATGCGCGCCATGACTAATCCAGATCTCTCTTAGCACCAGACAAGCTGAAGGGAAAAATTTAATTGTAGCAAAGTTAAGGATTTGATTACAAACTTGAAAATAGTTATCCAAGAAAAAAAAAAAAAAAGAAGAAGCCACCCTCATAGCCTTAAAAATGTATCAGCACAGATCCCTGTTCCAACGACCCGCAGGGTTGCTCTGAGGCACCTTACAGCTCTGCAAGCAAACGGGCCACGTCACGTTAATCGAGTCCTGGTTTCCAAGTGCGACTTCATTCCCACCGCTGTGTACGTCTGCGGACTTTCTGCGATTGAATAGAAGTAGCGCTTTCAAAACGTGTCTCGGGGATCCCCTCAGTCCTCGGGCGGTGCGGGGCGGCCTCGGCGCAGCGGGGCCGAAAGGGGCACGCTCTTCCTCCTCCGTCTTCTGTTTTTGCAGGAGTTAAATAAACGGCCTCCACAAACGGACACCGTGGTGGCTTTCAAAGCACATTGAAAAGTGCTTTTTTTCGCAGGGTACAGCAGTCGAGCTCTCTTTCTAGCTCCTTGACACCTCTCATAGGAAACCAGTGCTTGGGAGCGCTTCGACGTCCTCATCTCCGCGTGCCTGTTTGGGAGCTCCGGCCACCCCCGGGAACCGGAGCGGCTCCTAATCGTCCCTGGTTTTCATACTGCTCACGTTCCCTCAGCAATCTCCCGCGACGCTTGCCTATTTATTTATTTTTGTTAATTTTTTTTGGCCACCGTGGAACAGCAGCGCTCATCGCGATAGCTATGATTATATCCCGGTCCCTTTTCCAGCTCAGTGGTGTCCGTTGAAATCCTTTGAGGTGCACGATATCGTCCACTGCGTCTTACAGTGAATTCTGCCTCCAAATCTCATTTCCCATCGTAGCGTCCATCAGTGTGGCTCAAGGTCCTCTGAAGCTCTTTAAAGTCCTCTTTGGACCAGTGTCAACCTAAATAACATGTAAATAATTAATCATTTAAATAAATAGCATGCTATCAGCAAATAGCGACTCACCCTGTACCCGGGTTAATAAATATGTTAAATATCACAGAGCTGGCGGCAAAACCTTGAGCCACCTACTGCGAACCTTTGCTGAGGAGAAAAGCAGCTACCAATATTAACAGTAGCGGTAGGATTACAGCTCCATCGAATCCCAATCCTGCCAGGGTGCAAGCCCAGAAATACAGGATGGTCCCTAACCCTGGAGAGCTTATAATTAAAATATAGGAAACAAAACACAGGCTGATGGAAAGCAGAGACCTGTCCTGGTCAGCAGGGTAAGCAGCAATCCCTGCACGCAGGGAAACGCTTGCCATCCTGTATTTCTCTCTCCCTCGGCCAGCTTTCGACACCCGGCTTCGGCTCAGTAGCGCTCAGGGACGGCCCGGCCTGCCCTGGCGTGAGGCTGCCTCGAAGAAACTGCCGAAACAGTAACTTACTGTATTCTAGGAAATTAAAGGGCATTGTTTGCCATAAACGGTCGGCAACCTGACCACAGTAAGTCCAACACAGAGAATTGCCGTTAAGGGAAGGCAATAGGGGAACGAACTGCAACATCCGAAAGGCTCAGGGAAAACCAGCGATGCTGATGAAAGGCAGCGGATGTCTTCTGTGCAGGACGGGACCAAGCCAGGAGAGAGACCGCTGAGGAGGTGGCGATGACAGGTGAAACGTATAGGCAGGTGAGATGTTTTCGTGTCACGGAAAACATGGAGAAAGCACATAGAAAGAGACCGTTTGCTGCCTCTTCTAACTAAAACACGACTAGGGGCGTCCCGCTCATCTGAGAAAGAGAAAAGGAAGCAGCCCTTCAGCAATATCCCATCAGCGGGGGAAATCCTTCCCGCCGGGGACAGCGGCCGCCGCAGGCTGCACGAGGCTCGGCGAGCGGGCAGAGGAGCGTGGGAAGGAGGCCGGGCGGGCGGTGAGCGCCGCGGCGCGGCCCCGCCGCCGGAAGGGCGCCCTGCGCGCAGGCGGGACAGACGCGCCGCTCCGGCGCTGAACCCCCGGCGGTATCGCAACTGCTACGAGGCTGCAGGGAGCCTGGGGGCGCCCGCAGCCCCGCGGGCCAACCCGACCCGCCGCTGCTGCCTTAAGCGCGGCCCTTTCCCCCCTTTCTTTTTTTTTTTTTTGGGGGGGGGGGGGTTTGGTTTTTTTTTTCTCTCTCTCTCTCTCCCCCGTCTCCTCCCCCCGCCGCGGGGCTCCGCGGCCGCGGCAGCAGGAAGCGCGGGGCCGCCGCCCCCACCCCATCCGCCGCGCAGCCTGCGCCGGCGCGGAGCCGCGGGCGGGGACGGCGCTGGCAGCGAGCGGCGCCTCCGCGGTGAGCGGCGCGGCCCGGCCGCGGGGGTCGCCCCCTCCCTCCCTGCGGGCCGCGCGGTAATTTCCGCAGCAGGAAGGCGCGCAGGGCGCCGCCGCCGCCCAGCGCGGGGGTGCGGAGGCCGCCAGCGAGCGCGAGGACTTTGTGTCGCGGCTAAAAGGGCGGCGGGGGGAGGAGGAGGGGGGGTCCGAGGTGAGAGCAAAAAAAAACCCAACCAACCAAACAAAAACCAAGCGCTTTTTTTTTTGGGGGGGGGAACTTAGTGGCACCGTTACCGCTTCCTTTTTGGGGGGGGGGGGGAGCGGCTCGGCCGCTAGCGCAGCCGCGTGGAAAAGCGCGGAGTAGTTTTTGCGGGGGGAGGGGGGGGGCGAGCAGGCGGTGCACCCGGCGGGGGAGGGGGCGGGGGGGGAGGAAGGGGAAGAGAAGTCCAGATCGGATGCCGGGAGCATCGCCGGGGCCGCGCTGCGGTGCTCACTGCGCGCTGCCTTGTGCTTTCAGCGGCGGGAGACGCGCGCCGGCCTCCGCGGGGCTCGGGCGGCCTCCGGATGCGGCGAGCGCCTGGCGCCCTGGCCGCGGCCCGCGCCATGGACCCCACGGGCCACAGCCTCGTCCTCCTGCAGCAGCTGAACATGCAGCGGGAGTTCGGCTTTCTGTGCGACTGCACGGTTGCCATCGGAGATGTGTACTTCAAAGCCCACCGAGCGGTGCTAGCTGCTTTTTCCAACTACTTTAAGATGATTTTTATCCACCAGACAAGGTAAGGGACCACGCAGCTTCTCTTCCTGCATGTTGACCGCTCCGTTCAACCGCCTGCTTTCCCCCCCCCCCCCCTTTCTAAAGGTATTATGCTCTGAAAGAGCCTAAGTGGGGATTGTTAGAGGGCCTGAGATTATTTCCCCAGGCCACTGCATGCCCTGGCTCTCTAAACACCCCCAGTTTAGGGTATAGTCACGTGTAATCCATCAAAACCACCCTTGTTAATCAGCATAAGCTACCACCCAGGCTCCACGTTTTAAAGATGAGATATTTGCAAGACCAGAGAAAACAAACCGGTGAGTACCGCCGTCCTTGTGCAACAAGGTCTCGGCACGTTTTTAATCTAGGGGTGCACACGCACCTTTCACGCTTACACGGCGTATCCAGTACTTTGCAATGGCTTCTAGGTGATTCTTGCTTTAAGCTTTGTGCGACTTCAGAGTTTGCAGGTGCCAGCAGTTTTGCTGCTTGGTCCCAGATGTTGTGTTTAGTTACAGCATAAAGTAGCGTGTCGCGGGTGAGGGGCTGGTGTTCTGCCATGCAGCCTCCACCGTGCAAAGGCTTAGCGCCTTCTTGGAGAGACCAGCAAGGTGCCGTCTCCATCCGCGTGCGGGGCTTGTCGTTGCTCTGGCCGCCGTCGGCAAGGGTGAGCGTCCAGGCCGTGCTTTCACCACCGCTTTAGGCTGCAAAGCGCGGTCCTGCCCAAGCTCTGCCCGTGCGTTCCCTCCCTGCCTCGCCAGCACAGCTGGGACACCAACTGCTCAGAAATTATCCCAGCAAAGGAAGAAGCAAAAGCCATTCAGCTGGATGAGTTGTCCAGCGCAGCTTGCTGAGTGGGACTGTCCCTTTTGGCAGGCGCGCTGCTTCGATGGGTTTAGAGCAATCAAGAAACCATAGCCTTATCACAGCTCCGTGCTGCAAACTCCTGCAGATAAGGGCTGAGGCTGAGATCATCAGTTTATTTTGAGCTTAGCACCATCGATGAGGCTGCCGATCAGGCACCTCACCTGGCCAGGTAAAAAGTGGTTTCGCAGCAATAATTAAGTTGCTGCTGAGTTCTGCTCTGGCCTCTGAGGTGGCGCTTGCTGCTCGCTCGTGATCGATTCAGTTCCTCTGCGTTCACCTTGCTGTTTGCGACGGTGAGGACTGTGACCTTCAGCACCTCTGCGAGATAATCGTCAGCTATCAGCCCTGTAGCCCTTTGGCTGGAAGTGAGAAGATTAATGCACTTCCTTTCCGATAGATACTGTTTGCTGACGCTGCAATGTAGAGCTCCTGAAGGTTACACAGTAGCAGCAGCTGCTGAATTTATTACCTGGACGCACAAATATTCTTTGGCCTGTCTTATTAGAACGGCACACGCTGTCCCCATCCGTACCTGGCGCGGCATTGCTGCGCTTGCGCGCGGTCACAGTTTGCTGCGCGTACGAAGGACGGGTAAACGGCCCCTCTCGCCGTCCCCGACTGTGCTCACGGTCCCGGTCACGCGGAGAAATACGTGCTCGGGCGCTTTGCTGCGCACACGAGGCCTAGGCGGCTGTGGGAGTGGTGCGGTGCTGTTCGCTGCCCGTCTGGAGCCAGCCGGCAGGGCACGTGCTCTAAAAGCAAAGGACGGAGCAAATGGACGGGCAGATAACGGGTCAGGACTGTGATTTGGAGCAGCAGATGTACTCAATCATCCGTCTTGTTTCAGTGAATGCATAAAGATTCAGCCCACAGACATCCAGCCTGACATATTCAGTTACCTGTTGCACATCATGTACACTGGGAAGGGGCCCAAGCAGACCGTCAACCAAAGCCGGCTGGAGGAGGGCATTCGGTTTCTGCACGCGGACCACCTTTCCCACATCGCGATCGAAATGAACCAAGCCTTCACCCCAGAGACGGTGCCGTCTTCCAACTTGTACGGGATCCAGATCTCAACTGCCCACAAAACCAAACGCCTGGAGGCGAAAGAGAGCCTAGCGAACGCGGGAAACAGGCCCGCTGCCCCGGGGGACCACCCGCAGCTGCAGCTCTCCCTCGCCATCGGCCTGGACGACGGCGCGCTGGACCAGCAGGTTGCTCGTCCCTCTGCTCAGCCTGCTGGTGCTGTCAAGCCCGCCGAAGAGCATCCAAAGCTCTCCGCCTCGATAAAGCAGGAGAAGTGCGACTCGGAGCCCGTCGTGTCCCAGAGTTGCACCCCTCCTTCTCCGGGCGTAGTGAATCCCACGTTTGCTAAAGCCAGCCCCAAGGTGCATTTGTGTCACTACTGCGGGGAGCGTTTTGACTCGTGGGGCGGGTTGCGGGAACACTTGCACACTCACGTCTCGGGCTCGCTCCCGTTCGGCGTGCCGGCCTCCATCCTGGAGAGCAGCGACCTGGGGGAAGTGCAGCTGCTCGCGGAAAACAGGGAGGCCAGCGGAGGCCACCCGCTGGGGACCTTCCTCCTGGGAGGTGATGAGCACCAGGCGGGGCGCCCGAGCCACAGCGACCTCGAGCCTCTGCAGATTGGCCAGCTCTCGCTCATCTCCAAAGACCACGAGCCGGTAGAGTTAAACTGTAACTTTTCTTTCTCCAGAAAGAGAAAAATCAGTTGCACCATCTGTGGCCACGCGTTTTTCCGGAAGAGCCAGTTGCTAGAGCACATGTACACACACAAGGGGAAGCAGTACAAATACAGCCGCTGCCAGCAGCTGGAGAGCCCCACGACCCCCAGGTTTCGTCCTTACTGCGACAGCGAGAGCATGGGAAAGAGCTCGGGGTTATCTCAAGAGCACTTAGATTCCTGTATGTTGGAGTCTGATCTTATCCAAGAAAGTGTTGATACGATCCTAGTAGAATAGTTCTCCTCCCGCATAGCCTTTAGGTGCTGAAACTGTCGATATTTTGGCATTTTCCATTTAGTGAATGGCTCCACTCTAGAACTGATTGTCTTCAAGCACCTTTCCTGCCTCCACTGAGATAACTGTGAAGAACTATATACTTTGATTGTGTATTCACATTTTTACTTCTTTGTCTAACTTTTAAACACAACCTAATGAAAATCAGTGTCCTTCTTGGAAGCCTCCATGTAATTTCGCTACGTTTTCATAAATGTAAACTTAACTCTGCTGTGCTTTACTGTAGTTAAGATTGTAGAAGTTGCTGGGTGTGAGGTTTAAGCAGCATCTGAGCAGCATCCAAGACTGTTTGTATCCTGTAGAATTGCTCTCCTGAAAGTAGAATGAGTAAAATGTATGGGGGAAATATATGTTGTTCGTCCCAAATAACTTTGTTTTTAAGTCAAAATAAATATCTCAAGGAAATAAGTCCTGAAGTTGATGTTGTATAACTGCAGTTACTAAATCTCCCTATAAGTGCACGTGGGAGCCTTAAGCCTGATCATCTCAAGGGAATTGCTGCAGTTGGTTGTGGGGGTGACAGCCTTAAATTTGACAAGCCCTGGAGTCCTAGTCAACAGAACCTTTTAAATACGCTTTTAGACATGTGCTTGAGGGATTCCCATGCATTTTTGCCTCATTGCTGCTCATCCCTTGTCAACCTATACTGCGTGAGCAGAGACGAGTTTTGATGCTGCCATGGAGCTGCATCCGTGTCAGGCCCTCTCCTCTGCAAAGAGGGACGCGAGCGGCAGGGAAGCGGTCCTCGCCTCTCACAGGTTCCCTGAAAAGCATGGCCTCACCTAAGCCTTTACAGGTTTAAATACAAGGTTTTTCCTCAGTGAAAATGATTTCTAGCTCTATAAACAGCTTGGAATAAATATATTCTTAAATGCTACAGTATATGTATTTGTTAAAAGAAAACACCTAATGCGCTAGTTCTTCTCTGCTTGTGGAACAGCCCTAGAACTAGTAAAATACAGGCTTTTTGCCTTTCATTTGTCATTGCTTGATACCTGCAAAGTAATAACTTACCTGAGAGGCATTTAAAATTACGTGGCTGCATTCCTCTGGGATTCGTGTTTTCTCCTTCCAGTTTTTCATCTGAGTTACGATGGGCTTCCTACCAGATGGGGTCATACAACCCCTCCCTCAAGAGGCTGCTCTTAATCCGAACGCCCCAATCAGCCACATGAAGTTCCTGCAGCGCAAAAATCTCCTCTGCAGTGAACAGTCGAGGCCTCGTGAGCTGCTCCGTTCCCCTGCTCTGGTAATCTCATCACCCAGTTTTTGTGAAGCAGGGCACTGGAGAGACATCCTGCAGGTCGATGGGGGATTGAGTCGTCGTATTAGGAAAGGAGCAATGTGAACAACATTGAGGACAGTTCACTGTCAGGATGCTGGGCCAAATCTCTTTGTAGTCAGGACCCTTGAGCTGCCTTTGAAACTGTCCTGGAGCAAGATCTGAAATCAAATCACTGCTGCCCTAAAAGACCGTCCGAGGTCTTTGTAAGGACTGCTGCTGCTTCACCTGGGTGGTGAAGTGCACGCTCCAGGGGATGGATCAGCCGCACAGAGCTGCCAAATTGTATCTTAAGACAAAGGGAAAAAACAAGCAGCCTTTGAGCCTGCATGGATGACGTGCAAAACGCAGGCCGCAGTGTCATATGTGCCTGGCCGCTGGGCTGGGCGCTGTGCCGGCTGTAGGTTGCTCTGTTCTCCAAGCCTGGGGTGAACGCACAGCTAGCTACTTCTGCTAAAAATGCCTTTCTGTAAAACAAACAAACAGACAAATCCCTCCTGACAACTAGGCCTTCAGATGCTGGGTCTGAGCGCAGAGCAGTCCACGTGAGGCGTTCGTCGAAGAGAGCGCTCTGCTTCGTCCAAGGGCTGCTAACATCAACCAAATCAGGTCCAGCGCGAGACTCCTTGTACCAGGGGCAAATGCCCTCTGGGATCTACTGACCTCTATTTCTACAAGATGGGTTTAAAAAAAAAAAGGGGGGGGGGGAGGGAGGTGGGTATTTTGCGATAATTTCCTATTTGTGAGTGACTCTGCGTAGTGGGCAGGCTGCGGCTCAGCGTGCTGCGTGTGTCAGTTGTACCAGTCTGTCATGCTTCAGTTCCTATATATAATTCAAGCTGTATTAGGAACGCAGAGGCGCATCTACTGGGTAGGGACACAGCTGTCGAAAAGAACTAAAAGTGACAGTTTTCAGACCGTTCGGCGGCAGACAAGCACCTGGGCAGCTTAAACTAGATGCCTAATTTGCCTGAACTAATTTATATTGCAAGACAAGTGGCCCTTGGTGTGTTTGCAGATCTCTTCCCAAGAGCAACGAGATAACCTTTTCGTGAGATGTTTTTATACGCAGGCAGTATTAAGAAAACTCAGTCTCGCGGATGGCCGGGGAGCCAGTGAAGAGCAGCGCCTGGAGGTGCCTCCGGCAAGTGCTCGTTTTACCCTTGAGTCTTCAGGTTCACGCTCAGGAGGCTCTTGGTCCCTGCTTGGCCAGGAAAAGGCAGCTTCGATGAAGACTGCGCCCTTGAGTAGACGTTAGATCCATATGTGTATCAGCGATGATATGTGGCTGTATATTGTAGTAGTGATTCTGTTGTACTGAACTCAAATAAATCAGTAAAACTGACATCATGTTGAAACCAGTGCTGTGTTCACGTATGGCTTTGAAAACCTGATGAGTGTAAACAATTTTTTTTTTTTTAATTGTTAGCTCCTTTATTAGGGCCGTACTTTGGTTAATCTTTGTGGTACTACACCTCTGTGACTGAAAGGCATTTTTTTCATCATTTGCACCGCAAGAAGTGCGTTGCCAGCATTTTTCTCTTGCCAGCATTAAAGGGCTGTTATGATTAATGCAGCAGAAAAAGCTTGAGAAACAGAAGTCTTGTCAGCGCTGAATTACGTTCACTGGAAGCACCCCTCGAAAACAGCATTCACTCTGTGTCATGAATAGAAAATAATGTTAGAAGACAGTTGCGTTTTGTAAGCAAGGGCAGCAGCTGCCCCTGGGTAGGTAGCAAGGAGTTGGATTGCTGCGTGAAGAAGACGCTGGGATTACTGACTGCGTAACCGCTGTGCTGGTGCGTGCTTGAAAATCTACCTGGCGTGTACTGCTGCGCTTGGAAACGATTCATTTCTTGTATTTTCTCATTTGGAAAAAAAAAATAAAAAGACTTTATCACAGGATGTAGAATAATCCCACTGGTTAATTCCTTTCAGGTATCTGCAACGGGGTGATAAATAGACGTAGGAGGGCTTGGGCGCAGAAAGAACCGGCTGCAGATGTTAAAAGAGTTAAAATACAATTTAACTCTTTGCCGCTGAAGTAAGTGCATCTCTTGGAGCACGGGTTGCCGCTCGGCCCGGCTCCAAGCAGCGCCGTGGCCACGAGCCAGACGGGCAGGCTGCTTGCGCTGGCGGTCAGGTTAGCGCGCTGCCCGTCAGCGGGGGCGGCCGGGAGACGCCGCACGCGCTGCCATGGCACGAACCCGGAGCAGCGGCGCGGCGCCCTTGGCCACCAGACCCTTGCGTACCGCTATCGAGAGCTTTCCGGCAGCAGCACCATGCCGATACCGCTTGCAGTTTTCTGATGTCTTGGAGGCAGACGATCCAAAACTTGCGTCAACCAAGAAGCAAGCAGTGAGACGTGATTTCGGCCGATGCAGTTCGGCTTCATTTTCCGTTTCGGCCGCTCCCTGGGGGACGGGCAGGCCCCAGCTCCGGCCCATTAGCTGTTTGTTAGCCACCCAGATGGGAGGTTTAGTCCTGGCTGGTTAAAGCTCCTCCACAGGACTCTGACAACGGCCGGTTGCGACATGCCGCTGCCACGATCTTAAACCGTGTGGTTTAATAGGAAAACGCGCAAAATGGCTTCTTTCCCCTGCGCAAAATAATAGCATGCCGAAAAGGAGCGCTGCTAAGCGCACGTCCCAGCAGTCTGGCACGAGGGAAAAACATTGGGAGCGGTAAGAGATTGGGAGAAAAAAGCTAATAAGGCTGGATCTGCCCCGAATTATCTGCTAGTTACGTGTTTACAACCGGGCTTGTGTCGGGCCCGAATTCCCCGGAAAGCAATCACAGCATCTGTGGGATTTGCCCGCTTCATTCAGGAAGAAGTAACGATGCGACCTCGGACACAGCCTAACGGAGGAACCGATGGCGCTGAGCATCCTGCGCCGGGCGGGCGCCTCGGTCCTCGAAACACAGCAGCGCCAAAGCGGCTTTGCTGAAAAACGGCCCGCTGTTCGCCCGGGCTTGGCCGCCCTGGGGGCACGGGGACGGCCCGGCGGGCACGCGCAGCCGGCGTTGGGGCCACGCTAATGCACCAGTTACGGGAGCAAGCAAGCGCGGCAGCTCGCCGGGCGTCGCGGGGGGGGGAAGCGCCCCGGTAGCCCCCGGCTTGCAGCCGCCCGGCCGGCACAAACCTGACCTTTGAGCCGGGCCGTCGGCGGCCTCGCGTGAGCTCGGGGCTGTAAAGTCCTCCTCGGCCCCGCTGCGCTCGGTGGCGGGATTTCGGCGGCGGGCAGCTCCGCTCGCCTTTCCTCCGCTGCCCCCTCCGCGGGCTGTCGTTCAGCCCGATGCAGCCCATCGCAGCAGTAAGAAGTTGATCGTCCTAACAAATCGCCTAAAGAAATGTGTAAGAAATAATATAGACTCTGGTTAGTGTTTTTTTTTTTTTTAATCATATTTAACGTAGCCGGTTGCAAGTTAAAATAGCTAATTATTTTAATACCACCCGACGAGAGCTCACAAGAACCATTTATTTGGGAAACAAAGTGACACATGCAAAGAAAAAAAAAATTAAGGGAAACTATTTAAATCAGTCTGTTGTCCTGGAGCATTTGATTATTTTGGGTTACTCCTGGGGAAGCGGGCAACGCCGTGAGCGCGCTGCCCCTAGCGCGCGTCCGTGCCGGGGCGCAGCGCTCCCGCCGGCCGGGCAGGCGGCAGGGCCTCTCGGCACGGGAGCAGCAGAAACCTCCTCTCCTCCTCCTTCTTACCCCGAAACGCTGCCGAGACCGAGGCGATCGCCGCTCCCAAACCAGGCACGCAGCCGGCGGCTCCTTTTCCTGCGTGCGTTGCTGAAAGCGCTCGTGGATTTTATTTTTCCTTTTTTTACACCTACCCCCACGCATGAAAACGCCCATCGTTCCCGCAGGGACAACGTCTTAAGTTCAAGCGTCTTAAACGTGAAGCCTAGCGGCTGGCGGTGAGGTCGCGCGAGGTCTCCGTGGCTGCATGACCCTCAGCAGCTGAGGGCTGGCCCTAAACAGCCCCCGCAATTTTAACGCACTTTTGGTGTCACAGGGCAGGAAGGAAAACGCGACGCTGGGCTGAACCGCCGTTGTCCACCGGCAGCTTTCACCAGGCAAACGCACGCGTTTCTCTGCTGGGCTCAGCGCTGACGTAATAGAGAAGCTTTTCATCCCGCCGTAACCTTTCCTGGGCGTGAATTACGCTATTTAAACACCTTTTTCTTTGCTGCTAATAGGAAAAAAAAAATAGCTGTAGGAAATGAAAATATTCAAAAGGACCCGGCAAAGCACGGATGGGAGGCGGGTTGAAAATTAAAGCAGAGTTGTCCTAGCCAAGAGGAGCGCTGGAAAGCGAAGCAGCGCAGGCCGGGGAGGGAGCAGAGCAGGCGGAAGAATAACTAACTCCTCTGAGACGCCGCTGCAAAGCCATCGCCGCCGTAGCGCCGCGGGGCAGCAGGGCGGCGACCGCCCGCGCGAAGGGCCAGCCGGCGAGGGCTGCAAGAAGCAGAGGTGAAGCATCGGCTCGAGCTGCTTTCAGCCGCCGGGGAGGGTGGGAAACAGTCTTAAAAACATAAAATAAAATAATAATCCGCACTGAACGCCTTCTGGTGCTCTTGCGCGACCAAGCAATCGTGCGCGCGCCGGCTTCCTACGCAGGAGTAAAGTTTAATCGGTCTTTCTCCACGAGACTGAAGTTCTGTTAAACGTTTTATTAACGTTCAACTGTCTATGCATAACGGAGGAGCGCGGTCTTAATTAAGCCATTAACGGCTGCTATGGTCTAAATGTTGTTCTGCAACCCTGGAAGAGTAAACAGTATCAATGCTATTCGAAACAGCAGCAGTTTTCCTCTGTATCTTCCACAGGCTATAAAGGGCCGTGAGAAATTATGTGAAAGCTGTTAGGTTAGGAGAAAGAAAAAGAAAAGCGCGCGCGGGACCCGCCCGAGGCGCGGGGGACGGCACCGCGGCGGCGGTGGGACGGCCTGCCGGGCCGCCGGCGCGCGGAGCGGGGCAGCGGGGGCCGCGGCCCTCGCCGACGCCTCGGCCGGCCGCGGGGAGAGGGGAGCCAGCGGAGCCGCAGGCGCGGTGCCCGCCTCACTGGCGGCGCAGCGGCCGGCCACGGGCACAGCGACAGGGCAGGGGCCAACCGGCCGCCGCGCGGGGGCCACGCCGACGCCAACCCGGGCGCAGCGCCCCCCCCCCCGGGCCGAAGCCGTATTTCGGCCGTCCGCCTCTTCCCTGACCGCCGGGGTCAAGCTGCGTCCTCCGGCTTTGCCGCGCCTGCTCCCCCGAAAAGGCGCTGCCGAGCCGTTGTCCCCACCGCCCCGGCCCGCGCGGCGTCGCCCAGCTCCAGCGGCGCCGATGGTCCTCAAAAGCCCCTTCGTAAGCCATGGCGTCATGCCCCAAGGGAACAGCGCCGAGTAGAAAAAGCCGCGAATATCGCAAATACACCGAGCTGTCAGCCCCCAAAACTTGTTGTGACTAAACAAACTCACCGGGGTGGGGGGGGGAGGAAAAACAACAACTTTTTTTTTTTTTTTTTTTCCTTTTTCCCTGAACGTCCTCAGATTTGTCGCGCAGCTCCCTGCAAACGGCGACCGCGCGCACGTCGTCCGACAACGCCGGTCTGCCGGGCGCCGACGTCTTCGTTTCCCTCGGCGTTGAGGTGCCCCTAGGCGAGAAGCCGGCCGCCGCCACACCCGACTTCTCCTGCCTTTCCAACGCTCCCGGCTTTCCGCCCCGGGGCGGCGGGTGGGGGCCCAAGCGCGGGTCTGCGACGGACGGGACCTTCCCGTCCTCACAGAAAACTGTTCTCCTTGTTCTGCTCCAGCGCCATTTCGTTCAGCAGCTGCTCGATGGACGCCTGGATGGCCGCCTTCACCAGCGAGGACGCCGTTTCCACCAGCAGCACCTCGCGTTGCTCCGCCGTCCGGTGGCCCGGCTCGCCGAGCCCCTTGTCCTCCAGCTGGCGGCCGCCGCCGGCCGCCGAGCCCTCCTCGTGACCCGCCTCGGAGCCGCCGCCTTTTTTAGGCCCTTTCTGCTTGTTCGGACGCAGAACCGGGGAGGGCTGGCAGGTCTGGTCGGAGTCGGCGTCGTCCGAATCGGCGGCGGCGGTGACGGTGATGACGATGCCCACGCCGCCGCCGGCCTCCCAGGCCGCGTCCCACCCCGGCGGCTCGACGGGGCGGCTCGGCGCCCTCGCCGCCTCGGCGCTAGCCGCCGGCCGGCCGGCACGCGTGGCGGCGCCGTCGGCCCCGCGCTGCTCCTCCCGCCGGTTCGCGCTCCTGTCCCCTCCGTCCCCGTCGGGCGGCTCCTGGCGGCTGGCCGCCATTTCGCGCCCCGCGGCGACTTCGGGGGCGCTGCCGGGCGGCTCTTCGGAAACGGGCGCTTCGGAAGCGGCTTCCTCGGCCTCTGCATCCACCACGGCGGGGTGCGGGCTCCCCTCGGGTAGTTTGTCCTGGACGGGTTCGTTCGCCGTCTCCGAACGGGTTTTTTCCGGCTGGACGGCGCGCTCGGGAGCCTCGTCTTCCCCAGGGCTGGGCTCTGCCAAAGGCTCCCTCTTCCCAGCAGCATCGGCGCTTTCCGCAGCCACCTCCCGCTCCTTCTCCTCCCCGGAGACCTGGCCGGAGGATTCGGCCACGTCAGCTTTGTCCGCCGGCGCCGAATCGGCCGGCTCTTCGCTAGCTTTACTCACGACGCCCGCCGCTTCACTCGCTTTGACGCTGCCCTCCGAGTCCTCCGCCGCTTCCGAGGGGCTCGGCCGCTTCCTGCCTCTGGAGAGCCGCAGGCAGGGCATCGCCCACCCCGAGCTGCCCCGCGGCCTCGGCCCGCCGCGCGCCCCGGCCTCCTCCACGCTCGTCTCCAGCCGCACTTGAGCGTCCGCCGGCGCCTTCTTCCGCGAGGAGGAGCTCAACCTTCTCCGAGGTCTCGCAAGGCTTTTGAGAGCCGCCCAGGCCCCTCTAGGCGACTGGGACCGGCTGGGGACTGTCGCCTCTCCTGGGTCGGCACCAAGGCGGTGGCCGGTCTCTGGGCAGGCGGCGGGATCCCCTTCGTCCTTCGCCCCCTTGCAGGACGCCTTCCGCTTCTTAAAGCAGAACACGGAGGGCTTTTCCGCCCGTTCCTCCGCGGGGGAGCGCGCTGCTGCTGCGCCGGGCGTCCCCGGCTCTCCCGCGCTCTCCGTTTGGATTTCTCTGGCCGCCTTCGCCATAGCTGCGTCTTGCCTTCCCTCCAGCTCCGCAATCGCTCTTCCGGATTAAAGCATCAGGTGCGCCAGCGGCACAGACGCACTACGGGCGGGTTTTGTTCCGGGTGGTTTTCAAAACAACGCCGCGGCGCCTTCCCGAGCCGATGTGGCATTGTGCAACGAGAAGGTCTGATGAAGCTACTCCACCAGCTTCAAAATCCCCGTTTTCTGTTGTCTCCCTCCTGCTAGCACCTCTCCTGAGGACACCGGGTAGACTTCACGCGCAGGGTCTCCTCGTTCTGCTGGCCGGCTCACGCTCCCCGCCGGGGTAACCCACGCCAAGCGGTGCTCGATCTAACAGCGCTGCTGCTTAATTGACAGTCTAACAATTTTTTTTTTTTTCCCTAAAGGATGACAAATCAAGTCAAGAGTTGATAATTTTTATTCACCCCAAGGACTGGAAGGAACCTCCACGTCCTAATCCATCGGCAATGTCACGCTCCGCAAGGAACTTGATCGAAGCAGCAGTAAAACGAGAGCCGGCACGCGGCTGCTCCCCGCCCCGGGGGGAGGCTCGGGGGCTATTTCGTCCCCTCTTTGCTCTCTGCTTCAGCCGGCGGTGCAGGTTGCGCTACGCACGCCCAGCAGCGCGGCAGCCGCTTCCCGCTTTCTGACCGCTCCACCGACATCTGCAACAAGACACACAGGCGATAAAGAAGCGTGGGGCAAAAATAACAAAGCATTTGACAGTTGGGGGTATTTTTTTTTAGTGCAGTTCATTCGGGGAGGCAGACAAGGGATGCTAAAGCAGCTCTACCGCTGCTTGCGCCTTTAGCAGGTTTTCCGCCAATCTACATCCAAAGGCAAAGTAAGGCCGCTTGTGTGCCAGCCTAGGCACGTTCCTCCACAGAAAATACTGCTTTGTGTGGTAAAAGGAGATTTTTTTTAAAATTACCCATACTATGGCAAATAAGTGATACACACACACACACACACACACACACACACAGACACTCGCATGCATATATTTTCTTCCCCCACAGTTAGCTAAATCTTTTCCCCACTGCTCCATATGCACTCACAGCTCCAGCTAGGGAAATTACACCGAGATAGCAGATATTTTTATCTTTAATGCACCGTATGACGATATGCAAAACACAATACAAAAAGAGGCTTGTGGAACACAGAAGCGAAATCGCATGGCACGAAGAAAGCTTAGTTATACTTCGTGCCTGTCTTCCATGGCAACCTCAATTAACACTGCACGCGTTCCTCCAAAGACATACGTAACCCTTTAAAAAACACTGCCTCAAAACATCACCGGAACATTTTTGGAAATAAAGTGCAAACGTGTATTACAGCAAATAGATCAACTTCTCGGTGAACGTCTCAGGGACTTCAGGAAATTCTTCATCAGTATCTTCTACTCTGCTCCTAACTAGCTTAACCCCCCCCCCCCCCCCGGATAATTGCACCTAGCAGCTACCTCACCTAATGCAGCCTGACTAGAGACAAGCAATAAACCAAGACAAGCAGTACTTTAGGGGGCTTCTGAGGCAGCTGCGCTGCTGCTGCAGCGCTTACTTCTCACAGCGGCACAGAAGACTTTTGCAGCGCTCCTTTGCCCATAGCTATTCCTCAAATCCCCGCGGGCGCCAGCACCCAGCGGTCGCCGCTCGGCGCCGTCCCGGGGGCGCAGCAGGGGCCCCCGGGGCTCGGCACGGAGCAGGAGCCTCCTCCAGCCCCTCCGGCCCCTTCCTAAGGGGCGAGAGGGCGGCGCGGCCGGCGGGGCGCGGACCTGCCGGGCGCCGCCGAAGCGCGGGGAGGGCGGACGGCGCAGGCGGCGGTGCCACCGCGGGGCTTCGCTCCCTTGCTGGCTCCGCCAAAAACGCCCGGCGTCTTCTGCCAGGCCTTTTCCTATTATTATTATTATTTTTTCCGTAGCAGAAAATTAACTAAACTACACCGTGTCCGTGCTCAGGAGCTGACGGTGCCGGCTGCAGGCAGCAGCGCTCGGGCGCCCACCCAGCCGCCCGCCCGCCCGGCGGCGCCTCCGCTCCCGCCTCCCCGCCGCCTCCAGCCGCGGGAAGTTTTTAAGCCCCCGGAGCGGCTCCGGCAGCCCCCGCCGGGACCCCGCGGACGGAGCCGCCCCCGGGCGCGGGCGCCGCCGGCTCGGGACCGCGCTGCTGCCGGGCCGGAGCCCCCCGAGCCGCGGCCCGGGCCCCCCGCGGCAGCCCCCGACCCGCAGCCCGCGGGGGAGCCGCCGCCCCCGCCGCCGCCTCCCCCCCGCGCGCTCTCACCTGCGGCGCGGCCCCTGCGCGGCTCCGCGCGGCCCCTGCGCGGCTCGCGGCTGCGCTGCCGCCGCCTCCCGGCTGCAGCCGCGCCCCCCGGGCCGGCAGCCCCCCGCCCCCCGCCGAGGCGGCCCCGCGCCGCGCCGCCCCCCGCGCCGGGCTCCGCTGCAGGCGCCGGCCCGCAGCCCCCGGGCAGGGGAGCGCTGGGGACGGGGGTCCCGGCCCCGGCACTGCCGGTAGGGCAGAGTCGTCCTTCTCACAGGGCAGCATCCCCCCGTCCTTGCGGGGCAGCATCCCTTCCCTGCTCCTGGGCCAGCCTTCCCCTCCCAGGCTGTGCACAGCAGCTGGAAACAGAACACAAAGCCAAGGTCTTCCCAGGACCTGAGCTGTTCTTCCTCCTGAAGTCCTGCCCGCAGCGAGATTCACTGTAAGAGAGTAAAATCATGCCCAGGAAGAAGGGACCCGCTAGGATTTACCCATCAGGGTTTTCCTAGCAGCACAGGAAAAAAAGGGGTATTGCTCTAGGCAGCTGTTTGTTGTCCTACCTGAAACCTTTTGGGTTGGTGCAGGAGCTGCCCCTTAAGGGCTGGTGGTAAGGGCAGCGAGGTCTTGGTCTTAAGCTCATGCTTGCCCATAAAAACATAAAGTCCCTCTTTCATATGGGCCTTTTTTTCCTCCCCACAGCATCTGAGATTTGACTTAAAAAAAATTGCATCTCCAGCTGCTCTGATTGCTGGGAGGGCCTCCAGAAAAAGGACTACCAAGTGCAGCTGACGAACTACATGAAACCATACTTTGAGATGCCTGAACGTCCCCATTCATCTCATCAGGGAGCTAAATGACACCCACAAAGCCTTCTAAGGATTTTAACTACTTCACAGCACGTTTGCACGTAAGAAACCAGGCAAAGCAGCATACTTTGAACCTGCAACGGGCTTCCAGTGTAGGCCAGCCTTAGAAAAATACAGATCACCTCCTCCCTCCTAGCTAGTTCTTGGGAAAAAAGGTACAAAAAGGGATCGAAAGGGGATCTTCTGGCTGAAATTTCAGCCCACAGGACATAAACGTACAGTACAGCAATGAATGGGGCAAACCCAAGGAACTGCCATTTTAAAAGCTCCCTATGAGATGGGCTTGCTGATGTTCACTCAGGCTAATAATCTTCACTTGGAAATGGCACTGCTCCACGGGGTGCTCAGTGGATTCCAGTTACGATACACTTCCACACTGGAGAATATTTTCCCTTGTTTCAGGTGGAGATAGGAGCAAGGGAGTAAGGAAAGCAAGTGGCAGTAATACAGATTGCTAACTTGGGTGCCTGCCTTCGTGGTCGGCACGAGGGAGACAGGTTCCAACAATTCCCTTTAAAAACACCTTGCATGGCACGCAATTAATCCTGCCATTGCAGGAGAAGATAGTGGCACCAAAGGGTACGATACAAGAGAAATGAAGAACAAGGTGCAGTAGAAAGCAGAGGAGCTGTTCAGAAGATAGATAAGCTTTCATGCTTGAGAGAAGGTCCTGGTGAAGCTGTAGCCTCTGACGTTCCTTCTGTGCCCGCGCTAAAGCACTGGCGATGTGCAGAAAGTCAGCCAAGCAATACCTTCTTTTTCTTGTGCCCCTTCCGCTAACCAAAAATCTCCACTCTTTAGAAATAAATGACATGATGAAAAAATTCTCAGTATAGCACAGCTAGAGGAATGGATGACCGTAACACCAGCTAAGAGCTCCGGGCCCACAAACAGTCCACAGAGAACAAATCCCTACAGAATTAGTTTTTCCTCCAGGCAACAGGGAGAGAAAACAACCTTCCCATACTTAGTTAAAAGAGATTAAATGTTATGTTCTTTGTGTCATATCTGACAGGGCAAGAACTAATTGGCATACTCAGTAGCAATGGAGAAAGTTAAGAAAAAATAACCTATTTATAAATTAGTCCTATAAGACCTAAAGTAGGGACGCTGCAGAATACACTTCCTACTAGGTTCAAAGCGCAGATTAGAAAAGCATTTGCCAATAATCCCTAGAGATGCTTAGGGAGATTCTTCCACGTTATTTGCTGCTGGCCAGGATGGTTTGTTACTGCTAGTCCCCTGGTATGCAGTAAAACCTTAAGCAGCTGCATGCCAGAGCCACTACCTTGCCTCACTGCAGGGGGTGGACTACAGATCTCTTGAATTGTCTTTCTCAACCACATGTCTGAGATCCCCTGCTAAACTAAAAAGAGACAAATCTGAGCATAAATTTGCACTTCTCTCATCTTTCATAAGCATAAAATGAAGGTGGAACACAGAGCACTCACAGGAAAGCAGTGCAACAGCAAAGCTTCTGCAAGATGAGAGAAGGAAGATCACACGTAGGAACTGACAGCAGCCTTGGCAGATCAGCTCTAGCAATCTGCTTCAGGGGAAGGCTTAGCCAAGGTGGCTCAGGTGAAGAGGCACTTTCAGCAGGGCACGTGGTCTGATGCAGTAATCGGGGAAAACTCCTTCTGACCCCATGCAAGTGGCCTGTGTGCGCTCTGGAAAACCTGACTGCCAATTACTCCTCAGCTGAATATCATCAAAAAGAAAATTTTAGGAGGCTGTGAACGTGTCTCAAGTCGACAACTTAAGTTACTCCATCTTTGCTTCTGTGACAACCAGGTAATTTTTATACAATTATTCTCCCCTCTTGAATAACTTGCTATAAATAGTATCTGCGTACTACGGATGCGCCCTTAACGTTGGTGCACACCTACACCACACTTTTCACAGCTCTCACCAAAGCCAGAATGTTTTTAGATTCAGTCCTGATGCAAGCAGATGGGCCTTGCAAGTCGCAGTGGAAAGGAGAAGCCAAAAATGCTTGGCTGCAAGCAGGGCAGTCACCAAAGCTCATAGAATGAGCACTTAATTCAGGTCTTTTGCAGTCAACTGTGAGTATCTCAGACCCAGTGAATAATTCAGGTGGTTTATTTCCTACAGATGACAAGTGCCACCCAGAAAAGGAAACAAGATTAAATGCACAGCGATGCACTGCAGACAACCTGTTACTGCAATAATCACTTCTACTTGCCAACACTGCGATTGCTGCTGTAGACAGTTAATCACAGAAATAAGTTCTACTTCATTAATCTCAGGGTATATATTAAAACCCAGAAAGCCCTTGAAGGATTTACCGATTTATTTGTATTAGTTACCAATTTGGCAGCAATTATATGTTCACGATACAAAATGATTTTTGACCTACTATGACATCTTTTACAAGTGACTTTATCACTGCTCTTGCCCTCTCTGTTCACCAAAAAGGTAGGTTGGGAGGCAAGGCTTGTCAACAGTGTAACAACAGTACTTGTTGCTGAGCGTAAGAAAACTGTTCAAAAGCTTTGTACGAGCTTCTCTTTCTCAGCACCATTTCACGGCTGCAGATGCAGGCCAGAGACCCATCCTCTAAAAATCTGATATCCCGAGGTTCAATTTCCATTAATACTACAATATGGTAGTCACAGCTGGGCTTTCTAAAACGGAAATATGATATGGCTCAGGTGTCTGCAGGAGTATTCACAGCAGAAGCCAGGGGTGTAGAGTTGTGGAGAGAGATGAGAAGTGCAGGGATTCTCCCTTGTTCCCCACCTTTAACTGAAACTGGTGCAGTCTCACAGCACAACGTGAGTTCTCCCAGAGTGCAAGAAACAGAACGTAGAATTCAGTATGGCACACAGAAATATACAGTGTACAAGACTTCCAAAAACAGTACACATTTATGCCACAAAAACTCTGTAAGTTAAGACAATTAAGCCCCAAGACTGTTCCAAACAACTCCAATTTTAGGATTTTTCATTATTAAAATCATCTTACTGCATCGAAAGACATCATTGAAACTAAATTTTTCAGCTATAGTTATGAAGCGGAGCAGAAAGGTTCTACAGAAAGTAGACTTTAGACTTAGTTTTCATCAACTAGCTTGTAATACAGTAGCTTAAAAATTACTATGGATTAAAAACAAGTGCTTGATTCTTTAGCACTCCTCCTCTCAATCACTTCTTGCATTGTACTTCTCAGTCATATCTTGTTTTGATTAGAAAAAAATACATATATATCAGGGCTTAGTTCCATTTACATGACTCATCAGGTGTTCTTCTGGGTGCTAAAAAGAAAAATAAATTTAATTACTATCATATAGTACTGCAGGCAACTTTTAAGCTGAGTTATTCTCAAATGCCATTTGGAAACATATGGTGTAATACGAGATTGGCTTAACTCCACTACCTCAGGATTAGAAATAAAAGTCCCAAAAGTTGAAAGCCTCCCAACCTAAATAAGGCACCTACCTTTTGTTAATAATTCTTTTCAGAAGAGCCCATAGACTTCTCCTGACACTGGGTCCAAGTCTATATCAAAGAAACAGGGCCTCGTAGGAAGTCCTGGCATAGTGCTCATCTGGACAGCAAAAGATAAACTGTTAAAATGGTAGCAGCATTTGCACAAAAGATCTCATACTTAAGACAGATTATGATGGCAAGAACTGACGCAGCTCCTTGCACACAAACATACCAGCTGGATGATGGTCATATACCATTTTGAAGCATATGACGTGAACCAGAAACTCCCGGCTCAGTAGGCAGAACTGGGATTTTTTTTTAACGAGGATTCAGTTCGGCTTCTACCTCTGCCAGTGACTGGGGCCAAGATTTGGCAAAGTACTCGAACATCCTGCCGACTTCAATAGTTAAACTGTTAGATGTTAAATGAGTGTTTATGCATGTTGCTGTGCTGAAACAATGATGGATTTCAGCAGTTTCCTGGTTACTAAAATGAGGATACATTTTTTAATAAAACTTTACTAGTTGTAAAGTCCCAGCCTGATTAAAATTCTTTAAGATCCTAGAACTAGAGATGATAAATAAATTGGAATTATTGAGGAGAGGGTTTTAGTAATCTTTTAAAAATGGAATTAGGCTTAAACATAGATGGACACGTCCGTTTTCCTGACTGGAATCACATAACCTATGCACCGTTCATGAGACGTGCACGTCGGCGTGGGTGTGCAGTGGCAGAACTGAGGCTAGCAAAACAGCTGCCTCCTCTACGCCTGCCTAAGGCCAGTCCGCTTGAGCTGTCCACTGTCGAGTGCTCACTTTCAGAGCCATAAAATGCAAGGCCAGTAGGGACTACATTTGGTCTGACTTACTGATGCAGATTATTTTCCCTTCCCTAACTCAGCATTTAGCCCAGCAGCACGTGCAGGTTAACACGTGCTCTACAGAGGTGGGCAGCATAGACATGCTTGGTACTCTGCACCAGTCATCATCCACCGCATAAATAAAAATCCAAGGTCTCATTTTCCATCTGCATCATCTGGCCTCAGCTTCTACAGTCAGGAATCGTTATGCTCTTTTCCATTACATTAAAGAGCAACCTGGTGTTTTCTCTCTGGGCAAGTATTTTGTACATTAATCAAATTACCTTCCAATCTTCATTTTGATAATAAGCTAAGCAGCATGGAGGCAAAGCTGAGGTCAGGTATTTTCTGCAGTTCTCAAAATTATTCTGGGAGCCTTTGGAATCCCACCCCATTTTCCTAAGTTACTTAAAAGCGTTAACACCAGACCCCCATGCAGTGTACTGCTGCATGACTCAATGCACACCTTATGCAGAGGCAAAAGTCACTTCATGTCTACCTTCTGTTATATATTCTAGGAGTGCACTAACTAGCTCTTTGTCACGGCTGCTGCTTTCCAGGACAGAGAATATTGGACTACAGATATGACCTTCATTCCTTATCTTTGTGTTAGGCTATATGAATATTTTGCTTTCAAGAGCCAAGGTGTTAACAGATCTAAAGCAGTCTGGAAGGATTTCCCTGTTCTCACCACTGTCACTGCAGAGCAAGGAACTTCCTATTTATTTATGTATCACTGAAGAAACGTAGAGCTTTGGACTGTAGCTCTCCACCTACAGGCTCAGAGGGCCAAGGCAAGAGTTGAGACAGTGACGTTCAGTATAGTAGGAGGTGCCATATTGCTAAATATGAGCCTAACTTATTAAGTTCTTGCACTTTCTATTTTGAAAGGAAAGGTCAATTTTCTCACCATTTGCTTACGTCACAAAAAAATCAGACCACGTGGATGCAAGTCAACCCCCCTGCAAAATTTCAAATAGAATCAACACTAACTAAGAATGTATTATGTGTTTCACCTGTGGAACTTCTGAAAACAAGCGATTTAGGAACTCAAAAAGAGTTGTTTGAATAAATGATTTTTTCAATCCACTAGCAGCACCGAAAAAGAAAGAAACTCAAACAATTTGAGTCAGATGATTTATTTCACTTTCATTATTTTTCGTGATTAAAGTTAAACGTAGTAGTCTTTGAAATTACGTTTTCTTTAAAATATCAAAATATTTCATTAAATACAACAGTTTGAACTTTGAGTCAGAAAGGAAAAACTCCAAAACTCGCTCAAAAAATTTAAAATGTGACATACCTTTGTGATTTACTTCAGACAACAGGAATACATAGGCATTGGTGATGGGTTTCAACTCAAATTTTTCACGCAGCTCTAAGCAGAGGCTTTGTTTGCTGCATTTTCAGTTCACAGTTCAATGGCTGCTGCCAAAATTTACTTTGAGGCTAGCATACCTCCTGCTGAATGGGTTAAAAATTGTGGTCTGAAATCAGAATGCCCTGGGTTGCTTCTCACAAGGACATCCCTTCCCTGGCTTTGTAGGCACAAAAGAGAGTGAACTTCATGTCCCTAATCAAAAGCCTTGCTGTTAAATCTGGCAGAATTAACATCACGATTAACTGCATGTCCAAGAAAGCATTAGAAATGTGGGAAGGAGCAGGAAGGACAGAGGCCAATTTCATAGAGAACAAAGATATCTGAGAAAGAGCCAAAATATTAGCTTTGGATGTCTGAGAACATCTTTCTCTTGTGGAGCTCATTAATGCTGTATACTGTGCTTATAAATATCTAAAAAAACCCATCATTGTTTGGATTAAATACTGGCTTGCAAAACATGTAAATAAGCATAATTAGCACACTAGCTTTCATTTCATCCCACAAGATGCAGTGCTCTTCATAAAGATGGAAGAGCCAGACTTTACCCAAGATAAGTAAAATAACCACATTCTGATTAATCCGGAAAAGCTATCTTCCTTTTTTTTTTTTTTTTGGTGAAATTAAAAGAGAAAGATATCTAATGTTTAGCTCAATGAGAGTAAACCTTTGCGGGAGGAAGGGACCCAACCCTTAAATCAGCAAATTTCAACCTCTGACCGTTACACCCTCAATGCTTTTGAAAGATAGTCCAAAAAAAGCAAGCATGTTGCCATGAAGACTTCAGGAAAAGGTGTATACTCTTAAAATAAGGAAAGTGATAGAGATGCTTGCTCCAACTGCTCCACCTCCTGAAATAACGTAACAAGTCACTTAGCAGCATTTGTCCAAACTCGATTCCCCAGGTAAGATTTCCAATGGTTCCTTTCATCCTAACATTCTTTCTTTGGACACAAACCTGAATGTTAGTGAATTTTGCAGGTAACTCCTTTTTTTCTGCCAGCCCATTCATATCAAAGCTATTCCAGGATTCTGTTTACATTGTAGTTACTCCTTCTCCTCTAGGCTGACATTATGCCAATCACTTCAAAGAACAGAAACTAAACTCAAGGGCACAATTAAATGAACTGCTGTAACCGATGCAGGCTGAACAATAAACAGATGGCCAGCAAAACCAGGGGAACCAAGAGGAAGGGGAGGCTTAGAAGTGATTAATAGTACAGGTCAGCTTCACTTTGGAGGCATCTCATGATAAGTTGTTTGCTTTGTAGGCTTTGAGGGAGTTGTTTTGTTTTACCCTAATCTGCTGGTGCACACGGCCTTCAGCTGCAGTACTGCAAAGTGTTTTAATCAGGAATGCAAAGTCACAAATGCACTCAGGCAGGCCACAGATTTCAAGTCATTAGCTACAGGACTCACCTTTTCCTCAGAAGCCAGGGGGAGAGAGCTGTGGACCTGGGGACTGCATGGAGGGCTGCTCATGTATTCAAAGGGTCAATTGGTCTATTTTAGCATCTCTCTTCCCCCCTGAAAAAACCCTATTAAGGGCATAATGCACTGGACTGATACAGTTAAAACACTATAAATACACAGACTCTCCTCCTTTAAGATACCTGTTGTAAATGCTCACTGGAACGCACACAAAGAATTGTTCCTCACTCCACAGTCTAGCGTTTCCACTCAGCCACTTACCGTTCCTACCAGTGGATACAGGAATCCAGCACCAACACTGGCTCGAACGTCTCGAATTGGCAGAATAAAACCTGTAGGCGCTCCTTTTTGTTCAGGGTCATGAGACAACGACAAGTGAGTTTTAGCCATGCAGATTGGCAAGTTTCCAAATCCCTGAGGGAGGCAATGACATGGAAGAGAGAAAGAGATAGAAAGAAATAAACAACAACACTAACCTTTCTTGTACACAAATGTAATTGCTCAGTTCTGCCACTCTCTGGGTCATTAGGCCACCCTACTCCTTCCCAGTTGCTTCACCCACAGCCTGTCAAACGTGTTGACCATTTCAGGATCCCAAGTCCTTCCCCCACCTTCTAAATATTAAGGAAAGAACAACCATGGTCTCCAGCAGAATTGGTTGTGGAAAACACTAATAATATGGAAGTATTAGATATACAACCTTTATATCCAGCTTACTTTCTACTCTCTCCCAGCAATGTTAATTTAAATAGCTCAGAACTAAAGCTCTTGTTCAGCCGAGGTCAGTTAACTAGTTGCAAGGAAGCAGCAATTACATAGCTACGGTATGAAAGCCCTACAGAACTGTAAAGGAATATACAGGATATGCTAAAGGGAGAAACTATATGTGCCAGTATAAAATGGACTCCAAAAAGCAAAATTATCGAAGCACTCTCTAAACAAACAGTCACTGATTCTCAGACTGCTCTTCTCTTCAAAGCCCTTTACACATCTTCATTAATGCAGAAACTATCTGAAAGGGAGGTAAATTCACAAGAACATCATGCTAGAGAGAGCCAAAATGCAATGCAACAACCAGAAAGCATCATATTTAACAACTAGATGCCAGATAGCGTAAAGTATAAAGGATAAAAGTAAAAGGGTAAGAGTAGCCATTTCTTCACAAGAAGCATTATATCACCTGTGACTCTTTCCCCAGCATATCTGTGACTGCCGAAAATTCACGTGGGTTCAAAAAGGATTAGACAAGAACAAAAATCATCAGAGACTATTTAGCCACTCATTCTCAAGCCGCTGGAAGATGGGAGAGTACGGTAGAGAAATATCACTAAATTCTCATGCCCTTCTCTCCCCATACAGTATTTGAGATGTACTACAGGGGGCCAGATGTGTTTTGTACCCTCCACTAAAAGCCAGCATCGGATTCTCACCACCTGTCCTACTGCTTCTTCCTTCTCTGCCAGAGCAGCATCCAGTGGGCCCTGAGTAATATCATCAATCAAATCATATCCCCTTTATACACAGTTTGAACACCACTGTAAAATATGAACATTTTAAAGAAAGCATCACAGCATATCAGACGACTTGGAAGATTCACCTGCTTAGTGTACAAGGTGACTTTCTCCTCTGCTTCCGGAAACAGCTCAATGTCACTTGCCCCATAGATCTGCTGTGCAATAAGTCTGATCTTATCTGTAACAGGGAGCTAGAAAAAAAAAAAGACAGGTAAGTCAGTGTGACCAAACTACAAAGAGCTATAACATCACAGTAGCTTAATGGCCCTTCATACATGCCATGCAATGCAATGCCCATCTGCAGCTTTAAGAGCTACTCCCATTTGCTTCAAAATGAAGCTATATAATAATTTGAGGGTTTTCAAAACAGATTTCATTTATCTTGTTGTAGCTGTTTCTCTGGGTAAGAGGACAAACAAAACTAGCTTACTATTGTCGTCCCCCCCCCCCCCCCCAAAAAAAAAAAAAAGATACACACCAATATTTCTGATAAGCTGTTCTTACATGTTAACTATCCCCTCAGAAGAGACAGGTTATTTTTTTCCTCAAGTTTAAGTCAAAAGCCATTTTTGACAAAATATAAGGTAACGGTTAAAAGAAATAAAAGCACAAATAAGCTTAAGGTTAAAGAAGAAAAGCTGAAAGCATTTTTTTAAGGAGCTAAAATAGATAATAATGATGTGGCTCTGTACTTCGTTAGGTTCTTGAATAGATGCTTGCTATTGAAGGAGGATTCAAGCCATAGCCTGGGTGTCTGACAGCAAGCAAAAAGGTGTCTGCCTCATGCCTGGTTTTTGACTTGAAGGAGACAGACAGCGACCCAACGGTCAGCCGCAGCCTGAACGTGCAAGAGAGACTTTACAGAGGCATAAGACACCTCAGACAACTGCTGTCCTTAACAAAACTTCCCTCAAAGCCAAATTCTCTCTCATGTGGACTCTCTACAGCCTACAAAATTACAAGCTGCTGTTGAGGACTTTCTTGCTACTGAGGCATCAATGTGATTTTTCTTCTTGCTGTTTAAAAGGTTGAGCTCATGTTGCAACTTGTCCCCTTGCTGGGCTTCAGGCATTATCTTCATGGAACTGTCAGGGACTTTATTACCTCCGAGTCCTCTGTCAAATCTGCTCGAGAGCAAAGTCATAAGAAATACACATACTCTTTTCTAGCTCACCTGCGGTGTGACTCCATAAGCCTCATTTGCAAAGAAAAAAAAAAGTTAAAAAATAGACACATTCTGTTTTGCAGCTTGGTGTATGGATCCCCACCCTGAGCATGAAGTATACCCTCAAGCTTTCTGGTAAGGCAGCAAGTTCAGCAAGGTTTGTTCCAGTCCATCCTCTGACAGCAAGGCTATGCCTTCAGTTCAAGAAGTCAACCTCCTCAGCCTGGAACATGGCTGCCCCAGTAGAAACCCGTTCATCACCTCTAATAGAGTCACAGCAACATCTTTCAGCGCCAAGAGTAAACAACATTTCACTTGGTAATCAAAACTGACAGACTGGGTCTTTGAAGCTGGGGGAATAAGTTTTAGATTGTAAAAACAATTTTCTTTTTGTTTTTTCACAGCAGCCTTTCAGGCGACCTTCACCAACTTCGGCCTGTGAAACTAACTAGTCCCCACCTAATGCACAGAGTACTTCTGTTCCACATCATGATGACTGACTGTACTTGACAACAAACTAGAACGCTTTCCTGAGCTAAGGATGAAATGAAGGACTAAGTACGGCCCTCTGTGATAGTGCGAGTTCTTACCTCCACGTTATAGAGGAACCTGAAGTTGCTGGGAGCCTGTGATGCTCTCTCAACAGCTTGGGCCAGTGCAACTGCTCCTTTACCGCCCTCTGCCCAGTGAGTGCATTCCACAGCATCGAATGCTCCTGCTTCCTTTGCCAGTTGTACTACAAGGGCCAGCTCAGCCTTTGTATCTGTTCTGTAAAGAGAATAATTTGCATATTTGTACCAGAACATACACACAATAAATTAGCTGCTTGCTTTAACCATTCATCTCTCTTCTCAAACAAGACAAATGTGGTAATAAAAAAGAAAGTCACAGAATCCAGCCATCAGGAAACCGTTTCTACATTTAGGGGCTATCTACCACAAGCCTTCACCACGCCACCTTGGTGAAGGAAGCTACTCCACACAGGAACAGGTAACAACAGGTAACTCTGGAACTACATGTAGAAAGCCATGACTGACCAACAGAGCAGTGTTCTAGACTTTCTCCTATTCGTATCCCTTATTGGCAATGCAACTCCTGTTTTCACAAGTAAATCCAAAAAGTCGTTAGTACTGCCGATTTAGACATGCCAGGATGTGCTACATCACGTGCATACCACAAGCTAAAAACTAGAATTGCTCTAAATTGGCTAATATACATTAGTATGAAAAAAGCCTTTGTGGGCTACTCCACTGCAATTGGTAGCAGTTTTAACACACCAGTTAAAAGCTCTTCTGCTTGTAATAAAAAGAGACAACAACAGAATTTATTTCCTCTGTAGTATAAGGTGGAAAGCTCTAAATGCTTCTCAGCAGAGCAGTTATTCCACACAGCAGACCACCAAACGCTGTGTGGTCTACAGAACAGGCACCTCATCGTCTATTAAGCAGGCAGATTCCAGATCACAGGCACCTTCTGTCCACAGTAATTCTGCTACTAGCCAGAGCGTGAGCAAGGGCAGTTTCATATTCACTGATCTTAAAATCTTTGGTTAAATTAAACTGAGGAATGCATTTGATATAACTGAGCAGAGCTCCCCTGTTCATTCTTCGAGCAATGCAAGATGCTGCTTGCTGCAAACAATACATCAACAGCACTGAAAATAAAAGAGTTTACATCACATGTAACATTTTATTCCTATGGAACACCTCCACATCCCAGCTCACTTACTTGAAAGCATTCACAGCCACTACTACTGGGACACCAAACATCCGGGCATTTTGGATTTGCTTGCTTAGGTTACTACAACCTTTTGCCAAGAGTTGAAGATTCTGTAAAGACGACAGCGAGCAGAGGGTACACCTTATAAGGGGCAGTGAAACTTTTGCTCCAAAACCACTATGTCCACAGCTAATGGTAGAAGTGTCAAAATGGGAATAAAAACACAGATAAATTTTCAGAGGGTTGCTTTCTGAACAGCCTGGATCAGTGCAACATCATCACCTTGTGGAATGGCAGACAGGAAGACCGACTAACGACTACCAGTTTCAGCTGTCCAGCCAAGGTAGAAGGAAGGAATCACTTTTAATCGTTATTTTTATTCTTAACGGCCCAAGTTAAGACTTATGCTGCGTAATTCCCCTTACTAAAGCCTCCTTTTCCCCTGCGACACATTCCTCTATGTGTAAACATCATTAGCAGTGAAATTCGTTTTGTGGCAACAGCTTTAGGTTTATACATATTTACATTTTGCAGCATCAGAGATTATCATGGACGTCTGGACATTTTATTCCTTCCTATGCAAAGCTTAGTTCATACAGAAGCTCCACGTGTGAAAAAGCTGCAGCCATATAAAAAGAGCCAAACCAATTATCCAAGTGTATACAACCATTCAAAGAACAAGGTTAGAAGCTGAGACGTTAGTTCCCTTTCCTCTGCTTGCAAGGGAAGGGGGAAAAAAAAATCTGCTGCTGCTAAGAAAAGAGTAATTAGACAGGCACTCTGAATATTTTCAGAGACAGTATTTCAACCAAGCAATTACTCTATACTGAGAGGGTCAGGGGACATGGAGCAGATATCACAATGAAAAATTGAGCACAAAGACAGTTGTGTGAGCTCAGAAGAAATAAAAGGCTCTGAATACTGGCTAGGTCAAGTACAATAAATGCTTGAAAGAAAGAACAGAGCCAAAGGATAATCATCAAAAAAATTTAAAAAAGGGTGGTGGGGGGGAACATTACAGCTTGTACGAGGAAGCATTTCCCCAGCAGCTAAAGAAAGGACACACACACTAGCTATTCAGGCATGCACTGCATAACAGTATCTTGTAATAACTGCAGTTAGTTGGTCAGCTATTATACAAATAGTTAAAGAAGGTTACCTCTTCTGCGTACTCCTTTGGTAAAGGTACCCCAGCAGTGACCTAGAGGGGGGTGGGAAAAAAGAAAGGACAAAAGAAAAGGAAAAAGAAAAAGAGGGAACGGCAAAAGATATTTATTCATAACAACGATTTGCTCTGGGTTATTCTTAAACTGAATCAAGATATAAGACACTACTTATGGCCAATGCACAAGTGCCCCAGCACGCAAATACTTCATTAGGACAATAAAACAAGTGTAGCATGCTACATGAAACAGCTTGCAGCCAACAGAAACATATGGATTCCTTTTCCAACAGCAAATCTCAAGACAATACATCAAAATCCACAGGGTTTTAAGTGACTGGACTGGAAAAAACATAACCACCTTGCAAGCCTAAAGGAAATCTTGCCTAGTACTTACTGCAGGCCCTCCACCATGCATTTTCAGAGCTCGGACAGTGGCAACCAACACCACCACATGAGGCTGGAGACCAGAGTAACGGCACTTAATGTTGAAGAATTTCTCCATGCCAATGTCTGCACCAAATCCTGCTTCTGTAACTAGAGGAGGGAAAAGAAAAAAAGAAGAAGAAGAAAAAAAAAAGAAAGCAGCAGCTCATGAGAGGGTGCTGGGCAAGGTCAGTGCTCCGGTTGTACAAATCAGGAGCTTCTTCCAAGATGAAAACCACAGTCAGTCAAGATGGGGGGGGGGGGGGGGGGGAAGCAGCTCCCTCCTTGCAAAAAACATACGCTTACCAACAAAACCGTCTTTTCCCACAAGCTTCAGTGCAATTTTGTCTGCCAACACTGAAGAATTCCCATGTGCAATATTGGCAAAAGGTCCAGCATGAACAAACACTGGTGTTCCCTGGAAAAGGGAGAGAGAGGAAGGGAGGGAAGGAGGAAGGTGGAGAGATGGAGGGAGGGAGGGAGAGAATAAGAGAGTAAAATTTAGCAAATCTGCAGCATTCCAGAAGCTAAGCATTAACAGCATCTGAAGGTGAAGAAATACACTTTTGACAGACAGATCTTAAAAGTCTTCCAATTAAACATTCATTATCAGTACTAATGACTACAGGGCCAACAGGATTATAATAATCTGCAGAAGTAGAGATATTAATCCTTTTAGGAAAAGGATGGTTAAATCCCAGCAACTCTTCATCATTCTCCTGTACCCACACCATCTAGACTCTCAAAACACTTCCTGGTACTAAAGAAAACAGAATGGAGATCCAGCAAAGTTTAGGTTTCTTCAGGAACCATCCCACAAACCAACAGCACACCTAGAAAGGAGTTAGCCTTCCCTTCTAGCCCTGAACTTTAGGTAGGAAACCACAATAAACGTCTCCTCCAACTCTAAGCAGAGTAAGCCCATGCTGATTTGTGAGGAACGAACTAGACTGGTTGCTTCTTGGCGTTAAGCGTGCACATATAGCAAATACTTTAAAAGCCCATCTGCGCTCACCTCTAGGGTCTGCATGAGGTTTGGCTTAATGGCATCTTTCATCAAGACAGTCAGAGCACCAGTCACTCCCTAAAGGAAAAAGACAGAAAAGCAGTCAGTCCCCAGATCTATCAAGTGCCTTCAGACAGTTCCTACGCAGTGCCAAGGCTCTGTTTTTGTCTCGGGGAGCTTTCAGGAACAGGATCCGGTGTTGCTCCAGATACCTTTTACTCTAGACTCCCCCCACCATTTCAGCATCTAGGCTCGTCTCTTGTGCAGAAACAACTTTTAAAGTGAACTCTTGTGCTTGTGAGAAAGGACTAGCCGGCATCACAAAAGGTCAACACTGGAGTCCCTGTATCCTCTTAGGTGTAGCTCTATACCCTGCTGCTTCCAGCAAAGCAAAATCTTGTCATTTCATCCACACCCACCCCAGGAAGGGAAAGCAGTGGTTTGGTCAACCTTGTGACGGACAGTCCATTGGAAACTTAATTGGCTGCTACTCAGCACTTCCAAAAGTAAGTAAAACTACTACCATGTACACTGAGCCAAGTGCTCGGAGCAGATATGAAAACCTGGAAACACTATTTCCTTTTCTCTTAATTTCAACTGGATTGCAGCACCTCATTATGTGAAAGATTCTTTTTTTTCTTTCTTTCTTTTTTCTTAAGAAATTCACTGCTTTGTTTCATTAGTTTCCACCTTTCTAAAAGAAAAGTTTGTTAACATCTAATGGAAAAGCTTAAAACTTCAGTCATCTTGCAAATAATGAAAATCAGAGCCAAATTCATTTCCATGATGACATTTCAGGTCCGAGTCACTCAGTAGCACTTCAATATACGTCCACCTCTATAAAGGCTATGGTTAGTTTTTGCTTCCACATTTCTTCCCAGCTTTTTTGGTCTTCCTGCTAACACAGCTGTGACATTGACCGTATCACGGCAGAAGGATCTGGCCTTGGACATATAATTCTGCCAGTTTGGTCTCTGCAACCACATTTCTGCCTTCATAAGGAGTATGTAATGCAGTCCTAACGATGTGAGCCAACAGCTGCATCTGCAACAAGTATATAACATCCAAAAGAACCTGCTGGATAAGTCTGATACCATCCTCTGCTCTGCAGTTACAATCAAACATAATGAGGTTTTAAAAAAAAAAAAAAAAAGTCTTGACTTGAAACACTTCTAACACTCAGACTCTACCTAAAACTCAAAGCAACTCCCTACCCAAGGGCCATCTGCATCCATTGCTGACAGGAAGCAAGAGAGACTTTCCCTTTCCAGAAGAGGGGTTTACTCAGGTACTTAAGGTTAAACTTACAGGATGTTAGCCGTACGAACTGAAATATCCAAGCTGCTTACAGCACTTAAGCATGCACCTTCCCTCACTCCCAACAAACGTCTCAAACCATGGCATTTACAGATAAGAGTTCCCAGCCTAACCTCCTTTCTGCAGGGCCGGAGTTGGGCCACATTGCTAACTTAGTATTTCTCAGGCTTGTCCTGGAAGGAAGAAAAAGCAAAAATGGGTAGAGAGAGATGGGAGCTTCGTGCTGTGTCCCATCTTGCTAGGAATGCTGATCAGGATATCCACCCTGTGGATTCCTCTGTGCCACTGGACAGGCATGTTCAAAGAACGCAAGACAAACTTCGCTAACACTGTATCATGCTAACTTGCAAAACTGAAAAATCTACTACATAGGACAACAGGAAGCACCAAAATTATCTCTCTATTGACCAGTGAAACAGTCCTGAACCTGTTCTTTGTCTTGAGGCAAAGTGGCAGGGCACAGTTCAAACACACATACAGAGCTCAATTCCCCTTCCTTCCTCCAAACAGGGTTGCTGTCTCCAAAACATTTCTCGTGAGAAGTTCCTGGGGCACAGGCTATCCTCTGAACCATGCCAACGCATTGTTTGGGAGAGTGCTAGCTGATACCCTCCTTCCAAACGTGCCAAGAACTGGGCTAACGATTAGTGTATGGACAACTGCAACACAGGGCTAGGGCACAAGCTGCAGCGCTATTTTATGTACCAGTAACAGGCATCACTAGCTCCACTACATTCAGCATTTCACACAGTGGAAATAAGGGATTTGTGTCCCTCTCCCAGTTCCTGCCCCCAATCAAAGCCTGCCTTATGGAATTACTTGCTTGCACTTACTTGCAAAGAATTCCGCTTTTATAACATTGTCTCCCAGCAGAAGATGTTTCATCATCTGTAATTAAAGTTGCACAGGCTTTGTTCCTGCTCAATGTTTTCCTCCCTCCAGGGAGCCTGAGAAACAGGATGGCCAGCAGGACACACATTTTGAATTCTTCCTATTCATATTTATACTTCTTATCTGGATGCCACCATGTATTTCCCCATTAATTCCTATGGTGCTAGCTTCAACTTGACATACAGCACATCACAGAGACCCTTGTCCAGGCCAGATCGCATGCACATACGCTCTGTGTAAAGTCTCAAACCTTCACTAACTCTAAGGGCTAAGATTTCACCTTTAATCTTCGATATACTAAAGTCTTTTCTGTATGGAACCGTCTCTACGCCTTCCAACCCAAGTCTTTCAGACGCAATAGCAGGTGTTTGGCACTTAAGGACTGAATGACTCTAATGACTCTCTTACAAGGTCATCTGCTGTAACCGGTTCTCCTCTCTTGCTGGAAGCTACTACCATTCTTCCCAGTCGCAGTCTCATATCATCCAACCCATCAGTGAGTGCTAAGACTGCCATGATTTCACTGGTCACTGTGATGTCAAACTGAGCCTGCAAGAGATGAATAAAGACTGTGAACGGAACTCATAATGATTTCCTAGCAGAAATCTTTACCTCCATTAAATTCTTGGAAAAAGGCCAATTATCATTATCTTAAAAAAAATACACACATACATACAAGCAATCTAAATTATTACTCTCAGAACATACTTCACTTCAAACATGCAGCTGTAAGCTAGAATTTTTTCTGCAGCATGAAGTAAAAACTACTTATTCCATTGCTATTATGTGATTCTCTCCTGGCACATAAATTAGTGATTCATGGAAAAACGTTTAACATCAATAAACTGTATTTTTGAAGACTGAGCTTACTAACTTATCTGACCATCACTAAACAGTATAATATACAACAACAAAATCTAGCAGATTCTGTAGAAAATGAAGGGTAGAATTCATATGACATAACAAAGACATCTCCATCTAAGCTAGGCACTCAAGGGACCCTTTCTAGTCAATAAAGAGGCTTTTTGAGCACAATCCATATTAATTCGACAGTTACTTAAGGGTGAGAGTAATCACAGCCCAGATTGCCTATTTTTCTCTGTTGATTAGACAATACATCTAAACAAGCTCAGACGCAGTGTCTAGTTTTGACCGGATGCATTCCACCCAAAGGGCGTGGAGTGGTTAAGGCTAGCAATTGCCACGCATCATATTTGCGAGGGGTATTTGCGCATCGCTGTTACTGTGCCACAGTCATCCCAGTTCAGCAAGCCAACGTTCAGAAGAGAACAGGGGAAGAGGGGAACAGACACTAAAACCGAACGTAGCATTGGCAGTGAATTTAACTGCCTGCTGTAAGGGACTTCTCGGCTTTCTATTTAACAAGTTACTGGTAGAAAATGAAAATACTTGGTTACAGAATCTTGTCTTAGGACTGTGTTTTTCTGTATACTTTTTAAAAGATGGAATAATGCAAGAGATGGGAACAATTACCGTTCGTGAGAATCCTTCTTCTGTTGGAGACTGTCCAATAGTGATTCTCCTAAGGAACCTGTCATTTGTATCCAGCACTGCAGGGATGCAGACAGAAACATAAGAAGTCACACTGCAAGTCATACATTACATTTCTGCCCTATTACAAACACCCAACTAGACCAAGTATGAAGGTTCAGACTAAGATAGCCATCCTGTCCGCAACAACAGCGAGCAGTACTCAGCATGATTCTTCCCCAAAACTGAACTGCAATGATGTTACATGCCCGCAGTTGCACGTTGGAGATGCTGCATTAGATCCAGAGGGAATCAACCTCCCCTGCCTCTGCATTAACCATAAGTCATAAGCCTCCCCAAAAGCAGAGCTGACAGTATTATTCCTTTTTCATCATCATTATTCAATGTGCGATCAGGAAATTACTGCAGCCAAAAGGAAATAAAATTATCATTTTAAAAGTTAAATGATAAAATGGTCACAGTCTACCCTTTCAGTGGTACTAGTTCCACCCAGCCCTGTTAACTCAAATCATCTTGGAAACAAACTATCCAATTTTGGCTTAGATTTGGTGTTTCTTACTATCCGCTTGAAGTATTTCGCAGAAATTTCCCATGAGACAGGCTAATTTAGTCACATTGGAGGCTATGAAGCACATTTTGGAGAATATATTTCATGTCGCATTTTCACAAAAGAGAGAGAAAGCAATACCCTTGGGGGTCTAAAACAGAAAGACCCGTCCATATTTGTAATTCCTTTTGCTAGTAAAAAAACCAATTCAGCCAGGCTACTTCACCAGCAGAGACTGATCTTACTTTTAGTTAACTAAGAAAGCAACCACGCATCTCAGCAAGCCACTGATTACTGATCTGTGATCTGTATTTGTAATGTCTAGCCTAACAACATATCCCAGGACACTCAAGTTTCAACTAAGTATTTGGACTGAAGATATGAATTTGGGAAGAGGAGCACGGCACTGCCAAGGCGCTTGAGCTGTAATGAGCTTTAGATACTGAGTATGTCAGAAAGTGGTGTTGGATGAAAAATAGCCTGGCTCATCTGTTTACCAATTCTGCACTTAATTCTGTGTTGCTCTTGCAAGCAGGATGGCCAGTGAGGTACTAGACTCATCTTCCTAGCAAACTGGCCAGAAGAGAGACTTATGCAATCACACCACTGCCCGTCCAGCTACCCTTCCCTTTCCTTTTTAAATTTGCCTTCCAAGTTCAACTGCAGTTTGACAGAACGGTAGATGTTTCAACGGTTACTAAACGCCTACAAGTTTTGCAAACAGGAAGCTGGAGAAAGACAAGATGTGCTGTAGTTAGTCCTTAGGAAGGAAAAAGCAGGCAGAAATTAGTCCTTATCTATTCCACTGGGCAAGAGCTAACCAGCCTGCAAAGGTGTCATGAGTTAACATGGGGAAGCTGACATTACTATGGCTGGGAAGAAAGTGAATAGGGTGGACAGGTGACAAACATAATTTCACAGGAAACCAGGAGTCTTTCACTGGATGCTAACAGCGTAACTTGTTTAACAGGAAGCATTACATAAAACTGCGAAAATCCGTGACAGAAAAAGTCTCTATAAAATATCTGAGAACTACTATTACAAATATAAAGTAACACTGAATCCACATGCGGATTTTGTACTTGAACAGATGTTGCAGGGCATGTATGTTTTAAAATAATTTCTAGCTAAAAAAAACTGCTAGACTGGCACAGTCCCCAGAAAGTATACAGGTGCTTAGCATTAGCAGAGTTTATTCTCACACAAAAAGGAAAAAGCAATTGTTTCTTAGTACTTTTACACTGATTTAACTGCATCTGATGATCCTAGCGTTGTTGTAACAGATTTAGAAACAGTATAATTAGTGAAAAAACATAAAGCTTCCAATTTAAGACTGCAAAGAAAAAAAAAAGCTATAAACATGCAAATAACAGAACTTTAAAGAGAAAACTCATATTCAAACTAAAATAAAGAATGTATGAATTACTATCGTTCAGATGATGAACAGCACTAGCACTGTCTTTAAAAATCTGTGCACAGAATTCCTTAATACAAATTATCCAGAGCCTGTTGATACCCGAAAACACCTCTTATACCTCTTACAATGAAACTGAATTAAGCCAGATGTTTCTGCTGTTCTGCAGGGTGCAAGTGTCCAGACAGCGCTGCTTTTAATGACAGAACAATGTCTGAATCAATCAGTTGCTATTACTTCTTTACTGCCGTAGTTGAAAGAACTGATTCAATTGGGACAAAAAAATCAAGATCAGTACCTGGAAAGATATATCATTCTCTCATTCTGTAAGCAGATTTATATTGCGATTAATAAGCAAAACTGAGGAAAAAAAAATAATGGCAAGAGAGAAGTCTCCACTACTGTTCCAAGACAGACAGTAATCTTCAACAGTTTACAGTTTGGCTGACTGATGGTAGAGTGCTGGGAAATGAGAATTTATTGACAATTAGACTGCACAGGAGGTAGTGGACTCACTGCTGCTGCAAGTAAAATCCTCGCAATCTACTAACATATCCCAGCAGCATAGTGCAACACCACTGTCCTATCTCACACGCTTCACACACATGTAACAGGGGGACAAGCAGTCCATCTCTAATATTACCCAAAATGCAAAGTTCATCAATTATTACTGCTTTCAATAGCAAAGCTCATGCTTAAGTGGTAATTCGGGCTCCCAAGATCTGTTGCTCGTTACCAAGCTCAGAGGCTGCCAAAGGACATAACGTACTTCTGGTAGGTGGGATGAATCTGAGGCAAAGAAATTCATATTGTTCGAAAATTTCAAAGGTACCTAAAGACGTAGGTCAGCACTAGTAAAGATGGAACAAATGTTTGAGTAAGATGGCGTTTAAAATCCGTTTAATTGCAAAATTGTGTGGGATATAAGCCCAGCGCATTTATGCGTGCATGCTTTTACCACTGGGCACCTACCTATACCTTCAGGTATCTTTAAAAACCTTTTAAAATCTAGCCTTTACCTGCTGTCAGCCCCTATCAGGGCATCCTGAGCAGTGTCCTCTTAGTGCTCACAGCCTTTTTTCAAACAGTCAGGCAAAAAGGCCGTTGGCTGCAGTTGCCAATCTCTGAACTCTAAGTGACTGACAAAACCAGAAACAAAAACTTGTACCAGTTTGTGAATTCAGAGCAGACTTTGCTAAGATGAAGACTGAAGCTTCTGTGTTAGACCCTTTAGCAATGAGATCCCAGCTGCAGTCCAAGAAAACATCTATTCTACCAAACACTCCAAAACAGAGGCCAGTCTGTCCCTCTCTCCCATTTTGCCAAGAAAAACAGTTCCTGCTGCATTTACAAACCTCTTTTTTCACACACATTTTGTGGCCTAAAAATTCATTCATTTAATGGTTCTTGTACCTCTTTGCCATGTTATGGTGGCTGGGTCGATATCCAGTCTCACAAATAAGTTTATCTCTTCCTCTGTCAAAGCTGTGGGATCAGTTTTGTTGATGCCCAATTTCTAGGTGGAAAAAGGAACAACAAAAAAAAAAAAACAGAATGAAAAGATTTACAGAAATGAACTTTCTTTAAAGCAATTAGCCTTTGGCAGCAACATCTGCATTTTCAGAAATTCGGAGGGGATGCCTTTTTGGTGCCTTCTCCTAGGCCCCACACAACATAGGAGGATCCATATCAGCGTCTACCTGGAAGAAGAGCTCGCTGCTAGCCAGCTAGTAAAGGGCAATGCTGACAACAGAGCTCTTTGGGGTCGGTTGTCACCAAGCTGTGTGTAAGGCATCTACAGAAAGAGAGAGAGAGAGAGAAAGCTCTGCAGTTTCTTACATGCCTTGTTCTAATCATTAGCCTCACATGCTTACATCCATTTCTCATTAGCTTGCCTAGGGTCATTGCACACAGCCCTGTGTACTGAAAGACACTGCTTTCAGCATGCTGGTTAAGCAGCACAAAGGAGGACTTAAACAATTCAGTCACAAGGCTGTCAGCGTCCCAGAAAGCTGATCTTGAACACACTGAGAGGATGGGCAGTTTGCCAAGTTGCTTAATTGAGAGAAGAATTATCTCAAGAAGCCTGATATAAGCGCAAGCACAGGAATGGGGCAAACGACTGAGCTGATGTATGAACGAGCAATCTCATTTATTTATTTACTTTTATCAGGCAGCTAAGTCCGCCTTTTCTCCAGAACAGCAGGGCAAGAGAAAGTCTCTTCTCTTCTTCTTCAAGCACAGCATGTTTAAAAATCAAGAGCAGCTCCCTTTCTGGAGTATTAGCATACCTTTCACATCTCAGCACTCACGAACCAGAAGAGTAGTTTAGGTGGAGTTCCCTCAGCAGTCCATCAGTAACATCAAGCAACACGATATAATTTCCTTGCTCAGCAGAGGAAGCAAATCACGCATTTTCTTAGGCTTGAGATGTTATAGCCAATTAATAAATCAAAGCTTTAGCTTCCTAAGTATTGTTCCTAGACTACTGTTCCTGATCTCCAAATGGACAACTGATCCAGCCTGACTACTGTACAAACAGGCGAGGTATGCAACTTGGAAAGAGCTCAGCAGGCCCTAGACAAAAGGTCTGAGCTCAATGTAAAACTACTCCTCTGTTATCTTCATTTTTGCAGAGGCCAGGGACACACATGGGTTCACATTCATTTCTGAGGATGAGAAGACCTGCAGTCTACTCAGGGACTGCCACTCATTGACCAGACTGCTCATTTAACCAGGACTTTTTTTTTTTTGGGGGGGGGGGGGTGAGGGGGAGGGTTGTCCATTTTTTCATGTTTGTTCCACCCGGATAACAAAATAAAATCCTCTCCCTTCTCTTTTTGCTGTATCCTAAACTTGCTTCTTTTGTGCGGCATTATCTCAACAGCTATCACACACATAGGAAATATTTATCTTCAGTTGTAACTGAGTATAAGGGACAAAAACTGTTCCTAGTCCTCTCTTACGCTGCATTAAAGACACCAAATTGACACTAGTAATAAAGGGCACTAATCCCTTTACCTCTTCCCACTATGTTACTCATACAGTGTATGACAAACGGAGTTAGATCAACGATTCTTCCCCCTTGGGGCTGTGTCTCATCCTTATCTGTGCTGAAGAGGAGGGCTACCACACTTTTGCACATTTTATGTGAACGATAAATGCCAGCAGAATAACCTACAAGACAGCACAGTGGTCTCTGCAACCTGTCTCTGCTTATGCAATGAAAGAATAAGAGGAACAGAACCAGGAATCAACCTGAGACCAGTGAACTTACCTGTAGTCTTCGGATCTGAATGTCTGAGAACTTCCTAACGCCGTTGATAGGAGGCACCAACCGGTTATAGAGGGCCTTACAGAATGAAAGGCACAGTTAGTGGGGGGCTGGCATACCCAAAATACCTTGACCAAAGTGGGCTGGGCTCAAGCACATCATAAGAAAGGATCATACCTGGTCAGTCTGATTTAGCTCATGGAACATACGTGCATCAACAGCAGCAGCAACCAGGTTGTTCGCAGCAGTGATAGCATGGATGTCACCAGTGAGGTGAAGGTTAAACTAGAGGATATAAAACACATCAGTCACCTCACTCTGCTGCAATTTTCATTTATTTCAATTCATTGTAGCCAGATGGAAAGAGAAATATTAATAGCAATGTCAAAGTGGGTGAGGGTAGAAAGGGAGAGACTGCTCAGCACAGTCTGTGGAAGAGAGGAAAATTCTCTAAAACAGAAAAACGCCTCCCCCACATTTATGTCATATTACAAACTTCCAGAATGAAGCCTCCACATAACAAGATTTTTGCACAAGAGCAGTTCTGCCAGGCTCCTTGATACCCGAGAAGACCATGGAATTACACATCTGCATGGCACCTCCTTCACCTTCCTTCTGACCCACTCACAGTATTTGCACAACAGGTTTGACACCCACATTAGCTGAAGTGGCTGCTCCCGCAAAGATACCCAAGCTAAATTCCAACTAGCAGCCTTGGGTAGTGACAGCAGCAGAGCTGTGGTTGCACAGAGCTCTGCGTAAGCTAACCACTCAAACACTTGCACGGTATCTTAGGCCGAACACAGTACACAGTGACACTGCTAGTAAGTGTCTTGGTTCTATCTGATTTAAAGATAGTTTGAGGGAGTTTGTCTTCATAAGTTATCTAGCTGCACTGTAGCTATACTGACAGGAGATTTAGAACATATAGCTTACCTGACAAACAATAATTAGGGCAGGGGAGAGAAGGGTGTGGTTAAAACCATCTTTTCTCTGTAGCAGTGCAGCAAAGAAGGAAAATGACAATAGAAAAGGTCGTATGACAACAGACCTTCAGATACCACGCACTTCATCAGAGCCTCGCTACTGTGGTGTTAAAAACCAGACAGCTAAAAACGGGAGTGGAATGTCACGTGCTAATCATCAATCTAATTAGCAAATGCTAATTATTGCCTCATTCTGATACGTGCAACAAGAAACAATTACTATCAGCATGGTTCTGCAGTCCTCACTGGAAAGTTTCTCACTAGATAAGTACTTCTCGGGATGAATGCTGCATGCAGAAACATCCAATGATATAGCAAGGTCATTACTGTGAGTAGTGACTCCGGGCATTTGCATTTTATAAGGCATGCATTGATTAAAACACTCCCACAAGACTATAGCACGTGTACTTCTACCACGTGGGTCACACTTAAAGAAAGTTCTTTCAGCCAGCTTCCTTCCAAGAGCGGGGCTGTTTCCCACTGCTGCACACAGTCAAGTATTTTGGCTCGTCTTATTAACAATCGCAAACTGGAGGAGATTATTTTTCCTCAGTGACATCTATCATTTACAGATGTTCTTGCCACCTGACTAAATCAATCTGCCATCTAGTTAACATTTTTATCTTTTATGAACTTGCCACATCAATCGGAACAAACAGCCCTTTGATCATTTCTGCTTTTCCTCCTCGAATTGCCCTGCATCAGTCAGTGCACAAGACAAAGGTAAGATTTTACAGTTACAGGGGAGTTGGGGGAAGCATGAGAGCACGTGCTAGCACACGTGCCTTTCAGTTCCCTGCCCCCAGACACAGAATTTTACTTGCTGCCAAGTCACGTTAGAAATATGCTAAAGTGCTAGTCACCTGCAGGCTGAAGTCTCGGTACTATTGATTCTCAGCTTCCCTCTTCCCATCACATATTAATCTGAAACGTAAGTACACTGAAATAACTCATAGAAAAAGTAAGCGACTACTGCTGCTGACTTAACTACTTAATATGCTTCCAAGATGTAGTAAGTCATTATGATCTTCATTTCAGTGCTGAGAAAAGGAAGCACAGGATGTACTTTGCTCAAGGGCACACAGCAATTCAGGGGCAGAAAAGGGCAGAGAACAGACATTCTGAACTCCCAGTTGTATGAAGTATTCCCTGACCATGCAGACATCTTTCTGAAGCATAAGGAGATGTTTGTTTGTAAAAAAAAAAAAAAAAAAAAAAAAAAAAGTTTTCTGAAATCAAGCACCTCTTCCTTGACAGCTACACTGGGCCATAAACTAAGATATTTCATAAATTATCTGACTACAGTATCTCTTCAAAGTCTGCAAGTTATTACGTACGATGAGGCTTCATATTAAAAATTACCTCTTCCATCGGGATAACCTGAGAATAGCCACCACCTGCAGCTCCACCTATAGAGAGACAATAGTCAAATCATGCAAATAAAGGTGTCCTTAGCCCAGAGTGGTATCCTACGTGTTTTCTTAATGGTTTTAAGAAGCCGCCTACTGTTGAACAGCTTAGTTAAAATCCTAGCACAGCAGTTAGGGACAAAACTGAAGAACATACCCAAGGTTTTTCTTTCTTAAAGAAATGTAATCCTAACCGGGAATTACGCAAAACTGTAAGAGCAGAAAATAAGATCCATCTCTGAATACCGTCTTTTCCTATTCATTCCAACTGCAAGCAACAGAACAACTGATACCTTTTATACCAAAGGTTGGCCCCTGAGAAGGTTGCCGAACACAGGCAAAGACGTTCCGGTGCAGGTGCGCTCCTAAGGCTTGAACAAGACCTACGGTAGTGGTGCTCTTCCCCTCTCCCAGTGGAGTAGGAGTTATTCTGCAGTACAAAGCACAATAAACACAGTGAAGCCCTTGCGGTAGATGAGACTCAAAACACTTACAGGGATAACAGGCACCAGTGAGTGCAGTTAATGCCAACTCAAAATCTGGACTGGTTCAGACTTGAGCTAATCTTCAACAATTGGAAACTGGGATGAGATTGGTAGATTATTATACCGATTTCCTCTAAAACAACTTCCTGGCAACTGTTGGACTAGCAGGACTTTGAAAAGAGCAAAACAATGAGGGTCCAGAGGAGAACTGCTAAATCACATTCCCACTATTTGCCATAAGAGACAATTCTAATTATCTAAGAGATAATTCTATTTCCCAAACAGCTAGATTTTCGGAGCGATTTGTTAAAACCCAGAGCACTGCATACACCTTACCAAAGGGCAATACAGTGACAAGCCACGTTGACAGAATTTCTTTTCACTTTGACACCACGTACGCAACGCTTCCTAAGTGAGGGAAGTACCTACCCAGTAACAACAACGTATTTGCCATCTGGCTGGTCCTTCAGCCGTCTGAGAGCCGACAGATGAACCTTAGCTTTAGTTTGGCCATAGAGCTCCACCTCATCAGGGAGAAGGCCAACTTCTTTTGCAACTTGATCAATGGGCTTGGGTATGCAAGATCGCGATATTTCAATATCACTTAAAGAAAGAGCGCAAGGTCAGTTCATAAAACACAAACTGCTTACAGATTACCTGCTTCTGGCAGGCATGACCCACAAACACTCAACCTATATTTTAAAAGGGAAGCGACAGGCTCTCCTAGCTAAATGAATCAATCCCATCAACATTGGTGGTATTAGAATAAATGCGTGTTGAAAGTGGATTTTTTTTTTTTTTTTAAATAAAGAACGCCTTTCTGTAGATATCTTTTATGTTCCCTTACGGCACTTTGCATATATTTAACTCGGGGGCTTTACACCAACAGCTCCTACTTCAAGGTGCTATGTTTTTGTTATGTCAGACTGAAAAGCGCCCAAAAAACAACAGTGCCTTGCTACTTACTGAGTCAGCAATTATCTAGCTGGTCTAAACAGTCGGTGGAAGTTCATGTTTCATGCCTTAATGATATCCATATGACCTGAGCCTACACTTCTCTGAGGGACATTAATGTAAAATGGCAAGGTGTATCATAGCAGCACTGCAAGCTAGTTCTGCTCCCTTAGGAACGCCCCGCAGCGTTTTCCATACCTCTTTTCAAACTTCAACTTTGTGTACAATCCATATAAATTAACTTTGGGAGGATTCATACGGTTCTATGGAACTAAAGACCAGTCCTGCACTAAAGCGGGGCCCTGGTAAATCCAAAGGGCTCTAGGGAGATGAAGAAATCTACCCAAGCACATTATTCTCTTAGGCCAGACCTATAACATTGCCATCATCTTACAAAAGAAAGCAGCTGAAGGAAAAAAAACAAAAAAAAATCCCCCCCACACACAAAGGGGTTCATTTCCTAAATAAGCCTGCCACCAGTGTTCTCATGGATGCCCTGTATTACACAAAGCTTGAGAATGTAAGTGAATACTGCACTGCATGAATTCTGCCAGTGGCTTCACCAAAAGCATTACCTGGGAACAGGCATCTTTAGGGTAAGATGGTTATATTGGATGTTCCATTTTCCAGGCTGGAACTTCCCCAGAAAACGTTGCGCGCTCTCCACTGTACTCTAAAATGAACGTTAAAATATACTATAGCAATCACTGCTGTATGAACCACAATGGTTAACACGTAGAGGCTGAGAACGGATTTCCCTTCCCCTATGTCTCAATCTGGGATTAACATAAGGTGCTTCGATTAAAGTCACTGCTAAAAATCCAGATTAAGGTTTCGCTTGTAATTTTCTTAGAAAGAAAAAACATCTATATATCTTCCAGTGCACTGTCATTTTTTTTTCCTTTGCATTCTGTGCCAGCAGGCTCTCTTGAGCAAATCAGGCAACAAGAGAGTTGGCTTATACTCTTCTTCTCCCCTTTATCCCATCACCTTGTGAACAGTTTTAGAACTGCACACAAAGCTTTGTAAAATAAGCCCGTTTCTCATAGCTTTAAGAGGCCACAGCCAAAACAAACCAACCAACCCACCCACCCTATTTCTGTCCTAACATTTCCTTTAGGTACATCTTCTCCCTCAATTAACTCAATCCAAATTGTTTGAATTAGGAATTGGAAATCTTAATTGGTCTAGACCTTCCTAAAGCAAGAAAGAAGCACAGCTGTTTTTAGCAGCATGGTAACGGTCAGCTGCAACACACCCCAAAAGGCAAATCCAGAGAAAACGACCAGCAGCCTCACAGGCTATTCACATACCTGCATTAACATGGCCACAGTCATAGGCCCAACACCACCAGGGACAGGGGTGATGTAGGAAGCTTTTTCCTTTGCTGTATTGTATGCCACATCTCCTACAACTCTTTTCCCACTGGCCTTTGTGCTGTCTGAGGATTTAAGGAAAAAAAAGCTAGACAGATCACATTTCATCAAAACGACAGAGAAGGCAGCACTGAGTGATGCTCAAGTCTTTCCCTCTGTTGGAGTAACCAGATCAGAAGCTGAGTCCCCCAGCAGTTACAAACAAAAAAAAATAACAGCATGAGACAAAGCTGTTATCACTAAACTTCATTCGGAGCAGACTGTCGGGGCTCATGCAACCAGCAGCCCAGTAGGCACCATTTATTCTCAGGGCAGTTAGATCAGAGGGTCTCTCCCTGAGGATGCAGGTACTTTCGCAATGGCACATGCCATATGGCAGTTTGAAGAAGATGCCAGAACAAATGCAGCTTCTGGTTGCAGAGGGACCAAAACCACAGCCCAAGTCTCAGATCTGTCGAGGTATAAAAAGCAAATGAGACATACAGTAGAGATGTTAGCTGAACCATCCTCTCACAACTCTTGCTGTATTGCTCTGCAGAGACTGTATAGCTTCCAGTTTGAAAGCGATATAAACCAATGGTCTAGAAGACGTGAGAGAAGAAATATAGTTTGCTTGTACCAAAAACCCAGATTTACATTTCCTCTTCCATTCTTGCGGAAATCTAGGCCTCACTATTGAATAAAACCACATGCCTTTACAGAAACTGAAGGCAGAACGTGCTGTGCTTTTCAGTCACTCGCTAGCTTTCTGATGATGGACCAGTAAATACTGCAGCTCACAGAGATCAGTGTCTTGCCAGAACAAACCTCACAGGTAGTTTAAAAGAGCTCCAGCAGAGTAACCTCTTTTCTCTCTGGCAAAAAAAAAATGCCATCCCCTGCTAAGCTATGCAACCTGACAATTCAGAAGCAGCTACAGCGCTTTTTTTTTTTTTCCCCCCCCAGTGGCGACCTATTCACTGGTGACCAGGGAAGCTCAGCCATAAGGAGCAAAAGAGAAAATTCATTAGTAAACTGGTACTGTCATCTAACGAACTCACTGATTTTAGACACAACGTAACAAAAAAGCCAATTTAAGTTTCTCTCCTAGAGCAGCAGATCCTCATTTCAGTTATGACGACTCTAGGGAACTTTTTAAGTGATGTGAAAAAACTGAAGATAGATTTTAATGTTGCCACACTGAAATATTACATTGCATACAGTAAGCGTATGTTTGAACAGAACATAACCAATAACTTGAACATACGTTTGGTGAGAGGGAGGAGTGGAGGAGAAACCAAACTCCTGAACAGCTGATTACAGTAAAACTAAAGAGCAAACAAAAGCAGCTCCCACCAACACTAATTTTTAGCTGCATTGCTACTGACAATGAGCAGTTTGGATGTTTTGCTGTGTTTGTGTTTTAAGCAATGCTCTTCCCTCCCCCCTCCTCCCCCCCAAGTTCAAAGCTTGAACAACGTCACAGCTGTTAGGCAGTGTTTCTACAGCAACTGTCAGCTTTGCTGCCTGAATTGCAGAGCAATCTGGCCTCCCAGCCCAGAGAGCAGTTTAATTAAGGAGGCAAAAGGAAAATAATATAATTTTCTTCCAAGGATGCTAAGCAAGCTTACCAGTCATCCCAGCCAGGAAGACTCCAGCCCCAAGAACGAAGAAAACAAACGATGAATTAGGCACTCCAAACGCAAACAGCCTGATCTGCTACACAGACACAGTGATGAGCCCAAGCCAAAAAAAATGAAAAAAAAAATCCATGCCTCTGCTTCCACACCACATGCCAAGCACTGCTGACAGAAACTTAGGAGCTATTCAATTACCTTTAAAATAATTTTTTTGAAGGAAAGCTCACATCCACACTAAGTACTCATCCTCCTGTTCGTTTAAAAACAAACTAGTTACCAAACATCAGCAACACTAAAACTGTTCCCAGTGCCTGTGCATCTTCCTTGGTCCAACAGGCTCTCTAGCCAGCTAGAACATACGACAGAGAGCATCTAGGGACTTTGAGATCAAAGAAACAAAGGACAGACCTACACACATGGGACAGACAGGTATGATTACCTATATCTTCTTCCCGAGATGGCTGCATGGGAGATAGCTCTAGTCCAGAAGCTGCATTCAGGCTAATAACTCGCCCCAGTTTGGTGAGCCGAGGGCAGGGAACGGCTGCCAACCAAACTTGTGTCAATTATCTTCCTCCTGCACACGTGTATCTGTAACATGTTTCTGGTGGACGTGTGACTTCAAATGCACAAGACTACACATGACCCTCATCTGCACAACATGAAGCCACCTGCTTGCAGGTAGAGAAAATGGGTAGAGAAATGCTGCTTTTTCCGGACATCAGTAGGAATGGTATTTCATGAGGAGTGCAATACAATCTGATCTTAGAGGCCTACGATGCCAGCTTGATTCCCATTACGCGGGGATCTAAACAGAGCATCAGGTCAAGGCTCTCTATGTCTTTCTAGTTCATCTGGCATTTCAATCGCATAGCACAGAGATCCACAGAGGCTGACCCTCTTTGGCTGCTCTCACATCCCAGTGTTCGAGGTGTGGCTGGAGCCACAAAATCCTATGGCATTGGATGATTCTGAACTGGGTTGCTTCCTCTATCACAACTCACAGAAGAACACTTTGGAGACTGTCATTTCTGGGAATATCCTCTGTTCGTTTTCCTCTCCTTTCCTATAGCAGAGCAATTTCTACAGGCCTGGAACAAGGCATCCAGGACATCTACTGGGCTAGTCCTAGCCCCCCAATAGCAGCAGTAGGGAGAGAAAGGCAAATACAATCCAGTTTGGAAAGGGAATACGACACACTTGTCTGCTCTAGGTTTGATGTTTTGAGAGGTCCTCTCTTTCCCTCTCTCTATGCAAAGGGAAAATGAGAAGTTCTGTTCAGCTGTAACACACGCGTATGCAAAGCCAGATGCACCCAAACTGGGTCTGCCTAATCCAGTCTCAAAACTGGGAGCATACAAGCCAGCCTCCATTCAAAAGCAAAACAGTTGCATTTGCTGGCGCTACGTAGCTTTAACTTTTCTAGCTGCAACTTGGCAAATCTGCGTAAGGCTTCTTTGTATGGACATGCCAAATCAGCCAGCCAGCATGATCACCTCTACAGGGACTCCCATTACAAAGACAGGCACATCCAGAAATCTCCTTGTCCTCCAGCTGCAAATCACATCTACACAGGCACCCAGCTACGGTAAGCTGTAAAGCAACTGTGGTATCCCCCTCCCATATTCAAAGCACAGCCACAGCAGGCAGTAATGCTCTTTCTATGCAGTGTTGTAGTTGGAGAAGCTGGCAAACTTGCTGCCATTTTCCTTGCATCATTGTAATTCCCACAGTTCTGGCACTGGCTTCCCAAAGGATTCCACTGAAAACTCTTTTACAACCTATCAGAAGGGGCTAGATAAACTCGGCAGCTTCAGAAAACCACAGAGTCTACAGCATCCATCTTTTTGAAATCTGACAGTTTCTGTGGCACACTATCAAGCCCTGACCACTGAGTCCCACAACGCCACAGGCCTGCCTACTGGCACGTTAACACCGACTAGGCTAGATACACAACAAGCTCAAATCTTAGAGCACTGCCTGAGGCAGGGGAATTGCAAGAAAACAGGGATGTGTCCTCAGAGATGCAGTTCACATCAGGCCTCAAACAATGGTCATACTATCATATGTCAGAAATACAATGGTAGTTTTATTTACAACATGTTAGCGGGGCAGGCTCCAGTCCACTCTGCTTCGTGCAAATCAGAGGTGGCCCTGTGGTTTTTGGCAAGTTGCCTAAGTTTGGGTAGGCTGGCACAAATACATAAAGCAACAAACAGCAACAGTAGATGACTTTTTTTAATTTTAATTAGGCAGAGGACTAATGTTTTTAAATGCAACTCAAATGTCATCTTTGAAGAGCAAGACTGCTGAGCAGTAAAAGCGAAATTTCTTTATATTCCATTAAATAATGGCAACAAAATGACTGATTAATTATGAAAACTACCTTTTAAAAGCCTTGTGGGTGTAGCACAGAGATAGCTGGATGGTGACTAATTTTCCATATCATTCAATATCTGTAATTTGGATTTAAAATGAGGTGAAAACAGAAATTGTCAGACCGTCTCCTCCTCCTTCACAAGGAAAAAGCAGCTAACTGAAAACCTACCCCAAAATCCGTTCTGTTCAAACACACTGCTCTATGCCAGATACTCTTGCAGAATACTCTTGCAGAAGCTGCTTTATCTCAAGACCACAGCCATTCAAGCCTAAGAAGTTAAAGTTCTGGTTCAACAAATCCACAGCTGTCTTAAGAAGACTGCATGCCATTTCTGCCTTTCAGACAGAACAGCTTCATCGGAACTAACTGTGCAAGCTAATGACAGCAAAACTCCATGCTTACAAGTGACAACAGCAGCACGATTTCACTGTGTAGTTGTGACAAATTAAATATGAATATTCTATTGCAATATTTCATAGGCCTCCTCTTCGCCCTACAGATCACCAGCCCCACTGAAGGCAGAAATAAAACTGCTGCTGATCTGCTTCAGAACAGTACTTCAGACCAACTGTTTTTTTGTTTTTTTATTATTTTTTGTATTATTTTTTATTACGGCATCTTCAGGGGTTGCCATCATTACCTAAGACAGAGACTTAAAAAAGAAAAAGGTCCACATGGAAGAAACACCAAGGAAACAGTATCCATGTACTTACTTAGCAACTGCATTTATATACTAATAAACAAATCCTCGCTCTTTATACATTACCCACGCACCTGGCACATGGTTGATTCCACAGTCAATTACGATTGCACCAGGTTTGATCCATTCACCTTTTATCATTTCAGCTTTACCAGCTGCAACCACCAGGATATCAGCTTTACCAACCTATAAAAAAGCCAAATAAACAACTCTGCATCCCACTAGCAGTGGAAAAAGGCAGACCTGCTCCAACAGCAACTCAGACCAGCTTAAATCATAGTGAAACTGTGGGCTCACTAATTGTCATTGGAGGAATGCAAAGGCATTGTCAACAATTAAAAGTAGGCAGCAAGGACAAGTTCCTAAGGCCAGAAATTACAGCCCGTTTTCACACTCCTACCCTAACCGTTGCTAGTCAACACTTTAGAACCTCCTTTGAATTCTTCCATGATTCTTAAGTGGATCAGACACCCTATTTCCAGATAAAAATGAGAGTGTTCTGCATATTCTAAGCTTCCGCCCTTCCATCCTCCCTGCATGTTGAGTTGTTCTTTTTTAGCACCAGAAATACACCCGGCACTCATCAGACAGCAGCCAAGAACAACCCCTGCACAGAACTCTAAGCTGCGCTTCACTTGTAGAGGCAGTCTTGTGTTTATGTCCAAGACTGTGACACATGCAACTCCAGGGAAAGCCAGTTGTAATTCAGCAGCATTATTTGTTTAGACAGTACTCAGTAAGTTTGACAGATCTGGCCATGAAGCTGCTATTAAAAACTCAGACTAAAGCTCATTGTCACTTCTTGTGCTGCTCCATTCATGTTTGTTTAGGAAGCTGCTACCCCATGGATTTTTTTTTTCTTTTAATCTGTGTAAAGGGAGGTACATTACTTTTAAAATTTTGTTAAGAACTAGCACTTATTAATAATAATAAATATTAATAAATATTAATCAACTTAATGACAGCCTGACTGAACAGCAACTCCATGGCACGAAGCTTTGCAGCCTTTCTGATCTGCCTTGTGAGTTATATTCAAATACACCTACCTCCTTTCCAGCTTTAAATACTTGCCTACAGAACCTGGCAGTTTTGATTGCTCAACAAAATCCAAGTAGGTGGCAGCACAGCAACACATGCTATTTCTGTCATTCTCACTGCTAAAGAGGAAAACAGTACTAACTCCCCGTCATAGAAAATAGACCTAAAGGAAATTTGGAGAAGGCCATTTGGTCCAGCATTTCTCAGCCACTAAAATAAAAGGCCACTCAGCCTTTTTGGGGAAGACAAAAAAATACATATATTTGGTAGGCCGCCACTGGCGATTAGGAAGGGATGATTAAACGCTTAGCACTTGCCCACAGAAAACAAAAGTAATTTTACTCTTACAAATACAACCTTCCAATTAAGCAACAAAAATAGCTGGGACCCTCAGTGCCAATAATCCACCCTCCCTCCAGGACACAGCCACTTATATCAACAGCCTTCAAAATCAAGGGCAAGTAAAAATTTAAATACAGCTCCCAAGTAAGCTTTTTCCTCTTGCGTGAATGTAGGAGTTTCCATAGTACAGACCAGTTCTGGTTTGAGTGCTTGTGCGTGAGAATGTGATGCACGCATACATCCCACCTTCAGTGTTTAACTAATGGAAGTCTGAGTCAGCACACAGCGCAAGTCTTGTCTCAACCCAGCATTAACCCTACTGCAGGATAAGTATTCATACAATCCTGCAATGAACAGGACTGGGGATCTGTTTCAGATGAAAAACAGCCCAGGTCCAGTTACTTAGGCAACACAGGGTAGTAACGAGCAGTTGGCAGCACTGGCTTGCAGCAGCTAAAACTGCAGCCTCACACGTCCACCCTCTCCTTACCTCCTCAGCCAGCGTCGAGGTCTTTGAATGGCAAGTGGTTACTGTTGCGTGATTCCAGAGCAGCAGGTCATGCATGGGAGCACCGACAATCTTACTGCGGCCAACCACCACAGCTCTTTTCCCTGCAACTTGGATGCCTGTACCACAGAAAGCCAGTGTTAGGATAAAAGTAAAAATAGGTCAGCGTGCACCCCAGTTCAAATTCAAACAGGTCTGGAGCTTTTAGGTGATCGAAATCTGGCTCTGGTACCTCAGGATACTATTTTTCTCCGGGGTTGTATGCGATAGTGACTTTAAAAATTGGGAGGAAGGAAGGAAGGACAGCTTTAAAACTAGTTCTTTTCCTTTCTGGAATGACAGAGATGAAATGGGGCATCTCAACAAAAGCTGCCATGCAATGCACAAAGGCATCAATGTACCCTGCAACGTGCACAACTTCTCACTGAAGACTAGCACACTCACGAATAATTAAAACATCCTTACCTGTCTGCCTGATAAGTTCCATGCATCCTTTTGGTGTACAGGGAATAAAGCAGTCTCCAAGGTCCCCTCTGGACAGTTTCCCAGCATTGACGCTACTTAAGCTGCATTTTGAAAGAAAAAGGGACAATTAAGATTCCACAGCTTCCAAAATACCAATATTTATGGCTAATCCACTTTTAAAAACTTTTTATTTGATTCAGAATTCAACAGAGGTCATTCAAAAGAAAAAAAAAAAATTAATTCTAGAGCAGCTGTCTGCTCTCCAGTGCTGAAGTCAGCTTACCCATCTACATCCTTCTCAGGTGCAACAGCATTGGTTATTTTCTCCGTATTGATAGGTTTATCAGAGTCGAGTGGAAGCTGCACTATAAAGCCATGAACAGCAGGGTCTCCATTCAAAGAGGCAATGCACTTGAGGACCTACAAGAAGGAAAAACTAAAAACCTGATGGACGATAAACTGAAACAAGACTGATGCAATGGAAAAAAACCCACAATCCTATCTCAATTAAGAGACACACTCAGCGTGTTTAGTTCCTCCACTCAAGAGCATGAATGACTTGCATTTGTTTCTTTTTACAAGTATCCCTGTTAAAGTCTCTTTAAAAACAATAAAAAAAACAACTCAGCTGGTTCCAGTTATTTTGTTGTAAGTTAGTATTTTAGGATAAGCAGGTCTTTTTATAAGATCTGAGGGTAAAGATAAAGTTCATCTTTTTAGCTCAAAACCAAAATTAAGTATTCTTCATTACTATGTCACTCACCTCAGCTTCTGTTGCTGTGTTTGGCAGTTTTATGTGATTAGCACTGATCCCAATCTGCAAATGAGAATTCCCACAAGTTATCTGATTTCTGAACTGACATGAGAGATTGATCTGGACATTCTCTCACTCCAGCCCACCCTAAGGTACATTCTGTCATATTTCCCAGGTCTATCTCCAGTTCCTGTGGCTACAGTCCTATTATCTGGAAATATCACCAATGAAAGAGGATGAAAGATTAGTGCTTCGCCTAGATAGACTGGTCTGTATCTCTACTGTCCCATTTAACTTCTGGAATGAACATCATCATCTTGGCTTGACAGCATACTGCTCTGAAAGACCAAGAGAGGAGAGGCCAGCTATCCCCTAGGGAAAAAGGGATTCATCTATGTTTCCAGTCCTGCTGTAGGGTGTAACGTAGCATTCCGTGATCAACGCAAGGCAACTGCAGGTACGTATCAACAAGACAGGGAAAATAAGCGCATGGCCACGGGTCAGGACAGACAAAATAGCAGTGCTTTAGGCATGTGGAATTTAAGAGTCGATCGATCGCACAAAAACACTGCATCAACCACACTGCTGTTACTGGAACAGAACACATGGCTGAGTCTCAGGTTACACATCTATACTATTTCCTTATAACAACAAATTCAGGCTGGCACTGGTTTCTTCGATACAGGCAGAGCTTAAAAAAAGGCTATTTGACCCTCGGGCTTTTTTTCCCCATGTTCAGACGTGGCCGATCACAGGAGGGTTAAAGAGGCTGGATACTACCTCGGCAGCAGCTTTCAGCTTCATATTAATGTAGAGGTTTGAATCATCCCGATTTCCAACCTAAGGTGGAAAAACAGTTCAGTCACACCACAGAGTAGAGACCCAGTCACAGGCTGAGATGGCCTTAACCCTTGACCTCTTTTTCTGAGCTATACCAAGGAGACAGAGGCGTTCCTGAATAACTGCAAAATACACTGACATAGGCTATAGACGGTCTAGCTAACAGGAAAGCGTCCGTTCAAGCCAAAGGCTGCTAAAGAGAGGTGGTCTGATCTCCTAAATAAACAGCATTTACAGTTATTCAAAAACCTTAGAAACACAGAGCTCTCCAGAGCAGGAAACAACCCGTGTCTCATCTCTTCTGAGAAGTTTAAATGTCTGGTTAATTAACATGATCAGCAGGTGCTTGTAACATCCAATTATCTGATTTAGGTTTTCAGAAAAGTTGGGTCTTTTTGAAACCCAGGAATTTAGAAATTGGATACCTAAGAAAAACAAAACAACAACAAAGCGATACACAAAATGCTTCAAAAGAAAGCAGTAAGTAGAACTGAAGCCTGTAGTTTTTGGCAATATTGGGCAATTACAGTACCACCACGTTTCAAAAGACTGCTTGAATCATCTAGTATGTTTTGCTAAAGGTAAAACTCCTTACAACCACAAGAAAATGAGAGGCAAATGGGGAAAACCCGGCAAGCATACACTTGAAACCCAGTTCCCTCATACTCAGGAGCCATCCCGAGTTCCCACACAAATTACAAGCTGCAGGGGTGACTGACTGTGAGAAGAGGAAATATAAGTGTGTGCAGCGCTGTGTGTCACAAAGAGCTAATTCTCCTGATTTAGACAGCTGAAAAACAGATAGCTGAGAATATCACTATCAGGAGATAAGCTTCCCCAACCATAGACGGTTAGCTTGAGAAAGTCTTGGACAGCCAAAGAACAAATAGGTCAGAAAAGACTAATTACTCTGAGAAACCCAGGCTTGACAAGAACCCAGGCCAACCAAGAATAGACTTCAGTAAATTACTGCCTTCCTGGTAGTGTTATGAAGACAGTTTCCAAGGTCAGCAGTTCAGCAAATTCCACCAAAGTATCCCTTACTACATTTTAAATAAGAGACTTTTTCCCCTTCCTTCTATCCAACTGAAGACAGGACTTCTGCAGAGATGATCTCCCTGAAGCTAATGGAAAAAGAAAACTAAGAAAGAAAGAACCAAATGCATTCTTGGCGCTGAGGGGGAGCGTTCTCTTTGTACGCTATAGTGGTCTGAGCACCGGAATCCAGAGACAGGCACCAAGAGCTCTTCAGGAGCCCCAAATAGTAAATAAGAAAAGAAGCCACTTCTGGAAACAGCCTCTTTCAACCCATCAGTTCTCTGTGGCCACATAGCTCTTCCCTGCTACGTAACACTTGCCACTACTAGCTACCTTCTGATCTAAACAGTTGACCAAAGAGCTTCCATTTTTCACTGCTACAAGGAAAAAAGTCCACTTAATTTTGCCAAACACACAGGCCTAAAGCTTGCACTGACAGGAATGGGCTTTTTCCTCCACAAACATTTCTGCATAGATGCTCGCATTTAATCCAACTTATGACAGACATCAAATCCAGCAATGGGATTTTGCTCCATCCCTGCAGTCAAACTCCTCTTGGCCAGAGCTTCCCCCCACCATGTTCTCACATAACAGCGGACCAAATCCCTTAATAAACCTCCCACCTCTTAAGATTTCTGGGACAAACACGCTTCAGAGCTGACAGACTTTGAGGCTTGCACAAATGCAAAGACTTGGAATACCCTCTACTAGCCCTGTTTCCTGTTCACAGGCAAGAACGTTCATCATTTCACAGACAACAGTCCAAACAGAGAATGGCAAATGTCAGAGGGGAAAAAAAAAAGAAAAGAATTTCTGGGCCCCAGTAACGGGCAAAAAGACGTCACAGAGCTGCGTCAACATCCCACATGGAACTCAGCACTCTTGTTCATTATAAAGCATTACCATTTTGCTAAGCAGTCTTGGTGAAGCTGATCAGCTGCCCACTTACTACTGCAAAGTGACACAGATGTTTTGTAGTTACTAAAGAAAATAATACCTGCAGAATTGCGAGTCCTGGTCTGAAGCCAGGGAATCTCTCCCTCATCTCAGCAACTTGCTTCTTTAGTTTTTCTCTCACTTGTCTGGAGAGGGAGGAGAGAGGAAAAAAAAAACAAAAACAAGGTAGACGTTAGCCAAGGGTCTCAGTTCTCACACAGTGGTAAATCAGGAGTTGAAAAGTCTACATACAGGCAGACTGGCAAATGCAAGCTTATGTCTTGAGTACACAAGTCCCAGAGATCCCCAAATAAGATGAATGCCCATAAATCACTAAGACACTATGGAAGTGTTATCCAAACTATGTACTTTTTTTTTATTTTTTATTTTTTTTAAAAGGTCCACTTTGTGCTTCTCCACAAAATACGGCACGGAAATTCCTGGGACTTCAAACTCTCTACTCAAAAGTGAATCACCTTTCTGTATACACTGTATCAAGTCCACCCATCTGCCACAGGCACCAGTCACAACATTGCCATACGTGCTGTCCTGGCAAAGGACAATGAACCTACAATGGCAAAACTCTAGGAAATGGCTAAACAGGAGGTTCCCAAGGATACATCATTGCTACATTTGGCCAATACTGTTTGTTTCCACTTCCTGTCTTCTTGGTTTAACCTCGCTGGGTTAGGACTGGGCTGTAGGACTGGGCCGCAGTCCTACAGTCACCCTGCCTCCAGTCTGCTTCTGCACTTGCCAGCATGCGTGAGGGACAACGTCCTGGCTTGAGTGCTTCCAAACAAGGCAAAGATTTTTCCATCTGAACACAAAGGAGAACAGGAGAGAGGAGAAGTGAAGAAGTGACAAAAATGAGGTAAACCTTGGTACACAGCTCATGTTAACCCTTCAGTGAAGACACATGTAAAGACACAGTTATTGAAATACAGCTTCAAGAAGGGAGCACAAGAGGATTCAGCAATTAATAGAGGTTAATCAATGGTCTCCTTGTGCTCGTCTACCTTCAAAACAGTAACCACGAGGTCTGCTACCTCCCAAGTGGAACAAGACTTCCCAGACTGGAGAAGATGCTGTTGGTGCCAGTTGGTTACCAGAGTAGAGAAAGCAGTTGATTTCGCCTGGGAGACTGCAATTCCTACCATTTAGGGGAAATTCAGGATGATAAATAGCCAGGCAAGCCAATTCCATCCTGAAACTTCTAAGCTCCAAATCATCAGAAATGCCAGAGGCAAGACGAAAGGGAACTGGGAACAGCAGTTGCTCTGTTGCAACCCAGCTGCAGTGTTCCCAGGGGACAGTCGCATCTGGCCCAGCCGGAAGCAGCCCCAAGGCTGTTCTCGCTCGCCTCTCAGGGGAACCACCCAGCCTCCTGCTACATCCCATGCTGTGGCCCAAATCACACATTTCTCCCGCTGCATCCCAAATCACACGGTCAGAGCCCAACTGCATCTGAGGTACTGGCTCAGAGTATTTCTAGGTGTCTGCTTCTGGCCTAGCTGTTCAAATCTCTTAACAAGAAGCTTTGATAAAAGAGGTTGCTTTTCATCTTTCTGCAGAAATAGTTCCTAGGCTTCCTTTAGCTATCACCTCTGTAAGACTTGACAATAAAACTGACTTTCTACGACACTGTTTTTTGAACTGACCAGCCTTGTCCTATCAGTTCTTCATGCTGAAGTGGCAAAAGTTCATCTGCTGGGTGCAAAAAAAAACCCTACTACCGCTCCCTGCGCTCCAGTTGTAAGCCCCTAGGGAAGGCACTAACACTACTGCTGCTGACATGATACAGCCCAAAGTCCTAAGCAGCCCATAATAACAACACAGTCACTGCAAGCAGTATCAGAAACCCACTGTGCAGCCTCTAAGCAGGTGCTGTGGGCCAGCTCCTTGATGGAGTTATTTCTGAGAACAGCCACCGGTAACTGTGGAGTGGAGGCAATGAGGCAAATTGTTTGCAGTGGAGGCAATGAGGCAAAGCGCGCTGGCCTCTGAAGTGCAAACAAAAAGAAATGCAAATAAATACCAAATGTATCATGATTCATGGCGTAATAAAGCTCTCATAAGGGACAGTCAGCTGGAAAGGGTCTCAGATCTGGGTTTTACTTTTAATCTGGTCTCCTCTGTGGAGGAGACCTGAGGATCTAACTTCCCCTCTCTCCCCTGTGAAGCAGGGCTACGATATGCTTTTACCCCCAGCAGCCATGACTGCTCACATATTATATTGCTGTAATTTTCTGTAATTAGGCACTAGCTCATTTCCACTTCAGCTACAGAAGGAAGGTAACCAACACAAAAAAAAGTGATGCTGCCAGCGCTGATCCGCTTTCATAGCCCTGAAGGCAGAAATCATTTGTTAGAAGGCCATCTAGCGTTAATTAATTACCACTGCTCTCTAGTTACAAGAAAAGCCACAGACACAGAAGTTTGAAAGAAAATTCAGTTTAAAAAAAAGGAAAAAATACTTATTTTAACTCTGCAGAGTGATAAACATTATTACAAAATAATATTTGCAAGCTAGCAGCTATTTAGTGATATGGTTTGCAAAATAAGATTGTGGCTTCTAAGTCTTCAGAAAGACTAAGAATTCATATAAATTATTAACAGCATTTTTATTATCAACATGAGACACTTTTACTTTTCAAGCACAAATCTGCAATTCATTGCACATGGTCGTTCCTCCAAAAGTGTTCCTTCTGACAGTAAGCCCCTTCCTGCCCGCATGCGCTGTTCCACAAACAAGCTCACACTGCAAACAAGGGTCCAGGGTCCATCCAGGTTAAGGACAGCACACAGCTCCGAGCATACAAGGAAAAAGCCAGCTCCAAAGATTAAAGAGTCCGCTGGCCTCTTTCTCCCTAAACTGCAGCAGTCAGCTGAATTTAATTTCATTAAGTGATCTTCCTAGGACAGGATGGATCACCTTCCTCCAGCTCTGCTGTAAGCGGAGGGAGGAACATCCTGTATCCATCCCTGTACCTCTGCAAGCAGACCTTCCTGCCATTCCAATGGGATTCTGTGCATGCAATGGCTCGGATGGTTGGGGTGCGGGTATATACATCCCCAAACTGAGGACAACACCCGGCTACGTTTCCGTACCTTCCAGGGATAATAAAGCCCAGCTGTGTGAGAATACTGTTCACATATGAGTGAACAAAAGCTTCCTTTAGAGACAATGATGCTCCAGAAGATGTCTGCCTCCGAAGAGGAGGGTTTGGCCTCCTCTCCTGGATCACAGTCTTCCAACAAACGCTTCAGAGGTAGTTCAGGTGTTTCTTTTGCAGCCTCCCGCCCTGACAGGGTACACTTTTCTTCCTCAAACACACATCTCACTATTGCAGCCCATGCATTTATCAACTCTAGATTACGGTATCCGCCAGAGGACTTCGGGTTAAAACTTGACACCTCTGTCCTTTCAGGTGGCAGAGGCTGACCTCCTGGACAGTTCACTATACAACCCCAAACATGGCAGCGCATGCATCAGAAGCACTTCTGCTGCAGCCCTCCAGAAACGGCCGTGTAAGCTGAAGGGTTCTCCCTAGGCCCTCCACCACCTTGGTCACGGCTGCTGTCCCTCAGGCACACTTGCTTTTGGGGAATGACACCACTTGCACCACAGCTAGGGGACGATGAAACATGCAGTCTGATTTCCTAATGTCCTCATCCAGGCTTCTGCAGCCTGAAGCCTTCGGAGCACTGAACAGCTGGTTTGAGAGAGCAGCTGGAGTTCCTCACTGAGCTCCAGGTCATGACCTGCCAAAGTACACGCTCAGTGGCGTCTGTTACAGGTATCTCTTGTGCTCCTATGGCCGTTTCTCCCTATAGGCTGCAGCACTGCCCCTTGCTCACTTTTTTGCCACTTGGAGAGACAAGCTTCCCTTTCTGCAAACCACCATGGCACCATGTCCTAACTAGCATAGCAACTGCTTAATCTTCAAAAACTGTAAAGAACCCGTATAAGCATGATTACTCTTTCCATGCCGCAAGCCAGTGTGCCACAAAACAACCTGCTGGGAGCCCAAAGAACAGAGAAGAATCGGAATCAACAGTTACTCTGTAACTCAAGATCAGTTCACAGGAGCCTCTTCTGGGGGGATTCACAGATTGGCCGCCCCAACAGTGTGTCGCTGGGATGGAAACGCTTTGATAAAGTCTACCCAGATGCTGCTTGTAATTCAATAGACGGCTCCATTTGAAGGAAGACACTGTTCAGATGACAGAGCTGGAATCAGTTGACAAGTCTCCTGACCTCTTATCTCAGGTACCACCACCACTGCATGACCTTCTCACACTGTCGTTATCTCCCAAGAGAAGCATCTGCTTCGTTCTACCGCTCCTCCACTCCCAAGGGTTTTAACCACTCTCGTGGTTGTGTCAGCTCAAATACTTGCATGGCCACTCCTCAGGAAAAATATATGAAGATGCTTTTTATTTTTAAAATACAGGTTTTTATACCACATGCAGAACAGTCGACCAGGAAAGGCCACAAAACAGCTGACCTGAGGAAGCTATAATCCATAAGGGAAGAGATAGGCAGCATTTGAGGAACCTCTCAAATGTGGCTGGCTGCCAAAAGAACAATGGAGTTTTAAAAATTCATGCAAAGCAGAGTCTTTAACACTTACACAGAAGGGTTTGCCCCAAACCCATTGTAACACCATCAGCTGGTGGTGGACACCCATGCTGCAACGCAAATCACACCAATCAGAACCCCAAGGCTACTAGATACAACATCCAACAACTACATGATTTAATCACGGGACAAGGGTAACAGAAATAGATGAGGACCCAAACCATGTTTGTGTGGCTGCAAGTACTTGAGACCATACTCCTTATCTACGATGGTTTTTGTTGACAAAACTGGAGGTAAGATTTTCTTCTTTCCTGCCTCTAAAATGGCAGTCCCCTACACGTACTTTCCCTAACAGAAGAAGAAAAGAGCAAGAGTATTAACACTTGGCACTAGTAACCAAAGTACTAGTGGCCACAGTCAAGGCCAGCTGGAGCCTGTTTTTACAGAACAGGGAACGTTGTAATGACTGCAGATAAGTGTCACAGAGGTAACCTAAAGAACCCCCTGCCAGCAACAGAAAGCACGAATGGACCACAAGGAAATGAATAAGAGAAGTTGCAGGATTGGTTAATAGGGATTAGACTATGATTGGGGGGGGGGGGGGAGGTTGCGATTGGGTTATAAGGGGATCAATACAAGCAAGAACTTGTGGGCAAGGTCCTTCTGTGGAGGCACCCAGCTTAAGCTGTACCTTTATTACGCACAACAAACTTTTTTTTTGGTTTAGAAAAATATTCAAAGTTGAATTGGGAGAATAAGCAGAAACTGAGGGTAGAGCCAAAATGGTTGGAGGTGGCAACTGCATAACTCCTTGAAGGTGGCAACTGCATAATGGCTGCAACACTAAGGACTCTCCCTTTCCATGTAACCATCTCTCTGATGTGCAGAGATCATAGCACTGGGGCGCAGCTGCCTACTAGAAGTTTGTTTTATTTTTAAGCTTGTCACCGCTTTGGAGCAGGGTCCTTTTTTTTTTTTTATTTTGTGCTTGTACAGCATCTGATACAATGGGTTCTTGCTCATATCTGGGGCTGCTCAGTGGCATAGGACTGTACTGCACCACGCAATTCACATTAGCTTAATAAATCCAAAGCGTGGTATCTTTGATGCATGCCTGAAACCTTCTAGGTAGGATCTAGAAAGCCATATCTCACAAATATGGGAGATTTTTCAGTTCACACTAGGCTCAGTTTGAGTTTCCAAAGCAGCTCCATAAAACTGTTCAATCCCACTCTGAAAAAGCTAGGTGTTGTCTCTACTGCACTGTTACCTCCAATTATAAGTTTAGCCTGGCCATCACTTCATCTAGTACTTCTTTTACCTCAAAGCAAGCACTAGGTGACCTACCCCTCAGGGCCGGGTGGCGTGTTCAGAGTTCTCCCTGCCATCACCATTTATCAGCCACTAATCCAGACCAGGACTGCTGATCCATTCCTGGTGCTATTCACCAATTCAAGCCAAACCCAAAGCTTTCAGTGCATGGGGCGTTTTCTAAACCTAGGCTGCTTTTGGGGAAATGACTGAACACACTGCTCACTGCAGCGGACCTAAGCTGCAAGAAAGAGCTACTCCGAAGCTTTGCTCTGAGCATCTATTTCAGATACAGAAACAGAGAGGTTTTATCATAAATAAAGAAGTTTGAGCATACTGCATGTTCATTTCTCCTAACCCTCCACGTTCTGTACACTTAAAGCACTGTCCTTCTCATTTGGATTAATTCATTATTTACTGTACTGTTACACAATAACTCATCCTTTGCAACTCATTTGCTCATGAGGAAAATTGTACTTGCAGCAAAATCGAAGGCTGAATTACTGAAAAGCTACTCAGAGATATTGTGAAAAGTCACTCAGAGATAACTACCCAGCTCTCAGTACCTTTTGCAGACTGTTCAGGTATTAGAGGCTGTTTCTACTGAAAGAAACGGCCTTAGCAAGAGACGCATTAACTTAAACATCAAAATCCTGCACACACAATAGTGGCCTGCCGTCCTGCATGCTGTCCTCCCCATGCACAGCTTACAACCATATTCACTAATCTCCCAGGTAATACTTAAAAAAGCAAACAAACAAAGAAAAACTGAATACGATGATTTTCTTTGGACCTTTTCTGAGCCCTTCAAGACTTTCTATGTACAAACTAGCCTTATGTTCTCAGCGAGTTTTCCTTATTTCCCTTATGTAGGGGTCTGCTACACAGGAACAAGGAAGCACACTCTCTCTCTCTCTCTGCTTCTCTTCTTCTCTCTTTCTCTCTGTCATACACAGACACACACACAATTTTTCCCTCTCTTTAAATACGTTTCACAAAAATAAGTATGTCAGTATCTACCTGATTTTTTTTTTTTTTTAATAACTGTCATGACTCCGAATTAGGAACTTCCTTCACCTCTCTTTGTGGAAGAGGTGCTTGGTGGCAGGAGAAGACAATACACAATACTTACCAGTTCTCATTTAAAATACACAGAGAAACCTAGAATTTTGCAGCTGGTACACTGCTGATAGATTCACCTCACCTGATAATATACGACCGACTTGCAAACAACCCCTTTTATTTGGTTAGAGGATAAAGTAACAGACAAAAATACTCTACAAGATAGTCACTGAATAAGCCATTCAGTTGACTATGAAGTCAGGAATATCCTCTTTATAACAGACAATTCAGTTGAAAATTCCTAGAAAAACCACACGCCTATCATTTTTTCTATTGACAGACTCTTGGCCTGTGGGTGCATTCTGGACAGTAAGAGTTCTCTGGATCACTATTTCTCTAGAGGATCTGGAAGAAAAAGATATCTGCAGGGTATATAGTCCCTTTCCTCATACCTCCTTGACGTACTCTACTGGCAAAAAGAAGAAATACTTAAGGCCCAGTTTTTGTAGAGCACACTATGATTTTGCTATACTGGACATAACCATAGTAGGAATAAATAAACTGAAGAACAACAGTTGTACAGTTGCAACTATTTTTCCATTTCTTATGGTCTTCAGGACTGGATGCCTCTGAGATATGTTTCAGGCAAACACTTCAACATTTCATTGGAAATGACATAATCCTTTCTCCTCTATGCACGTACTAAAAGCATGTGCCTTTTCCCAGGTATTGGCACATCACAAAAGTCCTAATCTCTGAAGACAGTTGCTAACGTAATTTAGAAAATAAGCAGCAGCAGAAGTGAAATATCTCCCCATTGTATCTATAAATGTTGAGAAAAAAAAAAAAAAGACAAAACACCATACTGCCAAGGAAGCTAGAAGTTTTACAGTGAATGCTCAGGCTATCTATAAAACATACTCATCCTACCTAAGTTGCTACCTTTCCTGATTTCTAGCCAGGCTAAAATTGCAATAACATGTACCTTGCGAGTGCCTACTGCACTTCAAGAGCAATTTCTATGCCAGAAGAAGCAAATCTGCAGAAGGCAAATCACTAAGCTCTACCAGTACCAGACACAGGGCAGGCAGGATTCACTGGCTTCAAGACTTCCCAGAAGCACGATGGTCCAACGAAGCACACAAGCCAGAGACGAAGCACACAAGCCAGAGACGGAAGTACCCAAGCCATCATTCTAGTAATTGGCTCAACAATTACAGGGTGAAAAAACACGTGAGCAGCCTTTAATCACGGATATTCAGATTCCAAACAGTTTAGGCCTAGTTTTTAGGAATGCTCCGCTGTCAGTCGGGGGTAGATGTGTTGTTCTCAGCAACGCCTAAAAGCAAGCCCTCCTTAACATTGTCCATGTTTTAAACATTGTCCGCGGATTAACTTATCTTGATTCAAAAAGGTGTGACCCACGCTTGCATAATATGAAAACAGAGACCTATCGAAACAAGTTCCCGACTCCTGCCCATAAAGGATCCTTAAAGCGCTGCACAAATACCTAAGGCTAGAAATCACTTCGCCGTTTCACCTCGCCGCAGGCCATCATCCATGCAGGCGCCCACCTCCGCGCCCAGGAGGATGCTGAGCCACCCCAAGGCCTTCCCCGGGGCGGGGGCTGCCGGGTGCCACAGAAAACCAAGCGGACGAGATAGGCCGAGCTTCTTCGGGGCCGGCGTGACAGCGTTTCAAACATTCCTGAAGATCCTCAAGAACACTACTGCTTCTCTCTAGGCTGCTTAATAACACCCACCGCTCCCCGCCAGGCAGCCCGCGCTGACCGCAGCGCACACCCTCGGCCGAGGCCTCCGCGGCCCCCTCCGCGGCCAGCGCCCGGGACCCCCGGCCCCGACCCGGGGCAACCGGCGCCTCCGGGCGGCTCCTTCTCCCTGACACACGGGTTTCCTCCACAAGCACCGCTCTCCCGAAGGAGAAGGGAAAACTCCCTCCGCACGCTGGCGGCGAGGGCAGCCCCGGCCTCTCCCTCCCCTCCCCGGGGCGCTGCGGCGGCTCTCGCAGCCCGTCGCCCCGCTACGTACGCGGAGACTATCTTGCCGCTGAGGATCTCGGCGGGGGCCATGGTGAGGGCGACGGCCGAGCGCGGCGGGGATCCCGGAGCGACTGCGGGCAGCGCTGGCCCCGCCGCGGCCCTACTCCGCGCCCCACGTGGCCACCAACTTTCGGCGCGGCCGCGCAAGCACCGCCCGCGGGGCGGCAGTACCGCCGTGCCGTGCCGTGCCCCTTCCCCTCCCCTTCCCCTTCCTTTCCTCTTCCCTTCCCCCTTCTCCTCCCTTCCTCGCCCCGCCGCCGTGAGGCGCCGGCCCGGCCGCCTCCCGCCGCTGGGCTGAGGAGCGCGGGCTCTGAGGCGCCGCGAAATGGCGGCCGCGCCGCGCTGCGCGCCCCTGCTGTGAGGAGAAGGGGCCTGGGCGGGACGTGGGGGCCGCAGGCGCTGTGAGAGGAGCGGGGAGGGTGGAAAAGCAGCCTCTGCCTCCGCTCGGGCGTTTCAACGCGTTTGTCCGGCAGAAGGTCACCCAGCTCGTCTAATCGGCACAGAAAGAGGGTAGCGGAGAGGGGGGTTTTGGCCCTAAGGTTCAGTGAGGTCTTTGCGGGTGGTAGAAATGAGCTCCCAGTGGCCTCTTCCGAGGGACGTGCCTGCAGTAAGTTATCCCCTTGGGACCGAGGAACATGTAGTTACCCATCCAGCTGGCTGCTCAGATGTGTGTGCTTCTCCATGCCTGCTGTTACTTCTATAACCAGTGCTTTTCCTTATTCTGCAGGTTAGTACAGACATTTTAGGACCTTGCTGAGAGAATGAACTTTCAGTGGTTTTCTCAAGCACACAGCAAACGTGTGGTGATGGTCAAGCCAGAGCTGGAGACGCGAAAAGCAGTCACATGTCACAGGTGAGGCAGGCTTGCCCAGGCAAAGTGAAGTCAGGACCCAGAGAAGTTGAGGAGCCCATCAGTTTTTACCACTAAGATCTAGCACACGGTCAGAGAAGGGGCCAGTATGCAAGAAACCCCGGCTAACAAGGTCAGGGACAGGGAACTCGCAAAGTGCCCCCCCGTAACTTAGATTTTTGCTTCATATAGGGCTTGGAAAAAGGAAGTTCATTCAGTCCTGCTGCAAGGTAATCATTTCACAAGTGGGTTTGGGAACTGTCAGGTTTTGAGAAGGGAGAAGTACAAGCCTCTCAGGCTCCCTCTGGGACACAAAGCTCTGAGATACACGTATGGGTCCTTCAGCCACAGAAGCTTTAGGATTGCTTGTCTGGGATTCTAGGAGGGGAATAAAATCCATACATAGTTCAAAACTTGTCTGAGGGTAAGGCTTTTCTCCTTTGATTTCCGTCCTTCCATAGCTATGGCTCTTTTGCCTTCCTCCCCCCCCCCCCCCCAGCTTTCATTTTAGCGAGGAGAGAACTCGCTGTCTGTTGAGCAGTCAAAGCATCTTAAGTTAACAATATGTTGCAATTATAAGACCAGAGGTTAGAAATTTCTCTTTAAAAGTGACATGGAAAAGAGGTAAAATTTTGCATTTTGGAGCTTTTATATGCTAAATAGAAAAAGCTAGAAAGAACTTCTTTCATTATATATTCCCTTTATTTCCCGGAGCATTCCAACAGTTGTAAAATTATACACTTAAAACTGAGATTAGACAATTAACTGAGAGAAGGGATTTTTTTCCTAGGCTGCTTAAAATTCTGTGCTTCGTTTGTTTTTGCTGTTGCCTTTATCTGAGCCCTGAATGAACTTTCGGGGGAAAAAAACCTATGTTTTTAGAAGAATTCAGAAGACACACTCCTTTGGTTCAGGACAGCAACAGCTTACAAAAACAAGCTTTGCCAACCAAGATTTGACACTTACAGTGCAAAAATATCAGGCAGGAGAAGAAAAAGAAGAAATCCATCTCGTTCGGATGACCTGATTTGCACAGTGAGCAGAAGCTGGTGCCATCAGGAGCTCTGGTTTCCTACCCAGAGTGGCTAGCTTGCATGATTTGTGTGTGCGTGTGTTTGTGAGTCTTATAGCATATGCTAGTTTTCTCAGTGTTCCAGCTCTTGAAAAAATGTGTTCAGGAGAAATTTTAGATAAAAAGGTAATTTTTTAGCTCTCACGGTGGCAGATAAAATTTTGAAAATGACCTGAATGTATTGTCTAAAAAATGAGAAGGGAAGTAAAAATAACCCTAAACAACTTCTTTTTCTTATTTCATGATTTTTAAGCCAGACTCATTTTTGGGAATGAATTTTAAATGCTTATGCCAGAAAATCAGACTTACTAAACTGCTTTTTATCATAGGAGAAATATCTTTTGTATTCCTAAATTTTCTCATTAGTCAGGCACGAAAGCTCAGATTGCTGCTCAGAAGTTGTGGGTGTCATGCCTTTATGTAAGAACACCTTCTTTAATGTTTAATCTTGATTGTCATCCTGAGGTCAAAATACTAGGAATGGGATGGGACCCTCCCCATGGAAGAGGGATTGGGTGATGAGAAATGGCTGAACAGACCCCTCTGCTCAATTCATGTCAAAGCTGTATCCAGCTCATAAATGGCAGCAGAAAATTTGGGGCTACTATCATGTAAAGGAAATCGCAAGGAAGCACAGTGGCAAAGGAGACAAATGTTGTGAAAATATGTAAAAAGTCGAGAGCGATGATCACTGTTTTATGCTTTGAATACACTTCTTTTGACCATGTTAACACAAAAGGGTGAGGAAAAAACCAAAAACCTAATGCCATGATAAGAACGGAGAGCTCTGAGTGGTCTGTGTTGTACCAAAGCAGACTTATCCTCTAAAGGCTGTTTGTTAGGATGAAGAAGGATAAAAGCAGCCGCTTCAGGGGAACGTGAAGCTGCAGGATTTCTGAGATGTCTCTGCTCTGAGCGCTGCCCCAGGACAGTTGTTCTACTTCCCTCACCTCCCAGGCATCCTTGGGTTTGCAGCTCCCACAGTATGACTGTTTACCTTTACATCCACCCCCCTCTTACCTAACATGTCAAAAGTCATGAAGGTTGCTCTTTAAAAAAACCATGAAGCCTGCAGAATCCACGCCAGAAAGACTCTCTGTTACTGGTGAGCTAACAGCTGAGCCTGTGATTGCACAGAGCCCCAGAAGGTGCAATTTGTTCTGAGGAACTGACCTTTTATCAGCAAACTAAGGAAGAACGTTAGAGTGTGCTTTACCCACCAAGTAGAACAGTTAGGACAGGGCATCTTTCTATCCCAGCTTGCTCACTTCCAATAAAGGAGGAGGAACAGAAAAGTAATTAGCTTCATGAACCTGGGTAAGAAAAAAGATTTGGAGAAAGTCTATTTGCTAGAGCATGCTTCAGAAAAACAGTATTAGACTTTGATTCTTCAAACACTTCTGGGGAACCTTTCCAGCTCGGAGATGTCACACTGAGCAAAGCAGGATTGGTTAAATGAATGAAGTTACTCAATGTTAGAATAGGTTAGAACATAGCTTACCTCCTGTGACGTTGAACACAGCTTAGTAGTGGGGTAACAGTGATACATTTGAAAACGTGCTATTGGTCAACTCTCGCTTTGGTCAGATGACGGAACTTTGATGCAAGGCTTGAGATTGACCTCAGTGTACACCCTTTGAAATAGACCTCATTGCTATGCTGTGTTTAATATAATATTAGCTAATGTGAGCTAACATTTGTTCCGTCACAAAGTGTTTCCTAAGGATTATTATCCCCTGATTTGTTGAGCTATCTCAGGTTCCCCTTCCTTCTAAGTGGATACCTCACAAAATGTAGCAAGTTGGTGATGCAGTGTATTGCCAGACAGTCACTGCAGAAATGGCTGTCCTGAGTTGAGGTGCTGCTTGATCTCTGGCTACCTACTGATGCCTTCTGCTGAGGGTTTCTGGTCTTATGCCTGAACTGGCAGAACAGGGACTTGGAATGCTTGTCATCAACTTCAATGCAAAGGCAGCTAGATAAGTCAAATCACTTCCACTGTAGGTAGTTTTACCTACAGTGAATTGATTAGCTATAAAGCAGGTACTTACATTGTAGATTTCTCTGGCAGGGATGTAGAGCTGTTTTTTTTTTTTGTTTCTTTTTTTTTTGGTTGCTCTTTTAGCTAACCTCCTTTAGATACATCACCTTACCTTCATACAGAAATCTTCCAACGCTTCTCATTGAGCTCTCAGGAATCCTTGCAGAAGAAAGATGTCTTGTTAACCCTTTGAAGAATTTTGTGTCGCACTTGATTCCTTTGGGAACTGCCACAGCGCTTTGTAAATTTGGGCCCTAGGTTGTCCTGACTCTTTGGAGTTACGAGATTATTCACAGTAAACAAATCATTTTCTAAGTAGTCCTCTCTCTCACGTAATAACCATTCCTAATATTTCTACAGCATGCTGTGGCACTCCATGCAGTAAACAAACAGCCTAATTTACTATCCAAGCCCCCTTCTGAGTAAAGTATTACCACGTTTTCCAGATAAGGTAGCTGAAAAAGAAAGATTAAGTGATTGCCTAAAGCCAAATAAAAAACACAAGCAATGTTCTTGAAATTAACTGGCTTGTCATTTCCAATTCCACCTTATTTTTTATGGCTAATAACTTTTAGTGGCTTGTGGCTACATAGGACTTCCCTTTCTTTTTTCCAACAGCAGAATTTCGCAAGAAGACTATGAAAAATACATTCCTAATATTACTTTTCTGTAGAAGTAACTGCTATACCAGTTCCACCTTTCTATCTATGTAGCAATTGTAGCTGCTACACAGACACATGCAAGGGATAGGCAGAGAGAAAGGTGAGTTTCAGGACTGAAGGTAGGAGGAAGATGTCCAGAAGATAATCTGTCTATTACGACTTAATATGCACAACCTCGCAGATAATTCTCCCAGCCGAAGAGCGGACATTCTTGGCAGAGCAAGGTAGCGTCACTCTGCTACCTCTGCAAGAACCTCCTCCACAAGGAAGCGCTAGCTATTCCTGATGAGAACAAGGTATTCTCTGATCCCAACAATTCTGTTGCTGCAGTGTCCTGCAGAGAAAGGAGAAGGCTGGACAGATCCTGAGAAGTCGATGATAAGGGAAGTCGAAGGCTGGCGTGAAGCCAGCTTTCCCACAGACCGTAATTTCAGCAAGTGAAGCATTCGGAGGTAAACACAGATAAACGGAGTTTCCCACTTCAGATCTGGGTGATGCAGTACTTGTGCATGTCTCATTATCTAGTTTGAAACACTGAGCAGTGTTTGATATTGGTGTACACTCAGAGTTTATAGTATGCAGCAGGTGTAAGAAGTTGTGCCTGTAAGATGCTTTTACTTAAAGCATTCCTGATTCCACAACATCACTTTTTTTTCTAAACAGTTGCCTCTAGATCATAACACTGACTACCAGGTCAGACAAAACATTTTTTCCAGCTCAGGATCGTGGCTCTGATGGTGGCCAACTGCAGATATGAAAGGAAGACTGTAAGAACAGGGCAAACTTATGTGATATTACTAGTTTCCAACCATTTACAGCTGAGAGAATTTCTGAGATGGACAGGGTAGAAGAAGTGGGGAGAAGCGGGGAAAAGTTAGGGGCAAACAGGACGGATTACACCATGCCTTCTATTGTGGGAGGTTCAGGAGAGATATGAATCGTTTCATTATAATATGTAATATGTAGAATGTCTCACTTTTTCTTCAAACCCACAGAAGCTTCGTGCACTTCACCTTTTGCATAGACACCTTTTGGCCATGTGAGTCTGTTGGTTAGATTTAGTGGAGACAGGATTGGTAAGGTACCGTGCACATGCTGTAGTGAATCACTCTTTCCCCTACTTGAGATGCACGTGTTTTTTGCTGTCTCTGAAATACAGATATATTTCCTCGTCCTGCTGTTCGTAATGTCCTTGATGGGGTTCTTCATAATCAGTCTCTAATTTCTTAGCATTTGCAATAACAATGCATACTTATTTTCCATTGTCCTTGTTTGGTGACTGCTGTTTGTGATAAGGAACAGTAGATTGAAGAAGGAAGGTGCCTAATTTGACTGGTCTGGAAAAACAGACCACTGTTGTATCTCTGGAGAGGGATTGGCATGAAAGTCCTTGGATCACTGTAAAATAAAAGGCTCTGGGTGCCAGTCATATTCAGGTCGTCAGCGTAGAAATGGAGTCTTTCTGAATATTTTTTGCATTCATTTGAAAACATTAATTTAGCCATAGTGGGAGCAGGTTTGTGAACATCTTTCTGGGATCTGCCTGGTTAGAGTAAATAGGGGTAATACTATTTGATTACTCCATATACCCTAGTAATAAAGTTTATATTAATTACTAATGATTTATACTGCAGTATCAGCTACCAACCCAGTCAGGGACTGGGCCTTCATTCTGTGAGGCGCTGTATATGTAACTGCATGGACACACACATATGAAGCAAAAAGATTCTCCTTTCCTTGAAGGTCTCATAATCACAGTGTTTGGAGGTGAGTTTCACCTTCTTGTGAGCAGACCTTGAAAGGAGCTTAAAAGGGGTGGGCGCACAAACAATTCAGGTATCTCATTCTTTTTCACCCTGAACAGTATCAACATAAGAGAGCTTGCTGTAAGCTTATTCCACACTCATTTACAGCATTAACAACAGAAGAAAAACCCTTTTCTGGAACAGTCTTGACAAAAGCCTATATATGTGTGCAGATCTCCTGGCTCGCATGCCTTATACTGCAAACTCTTGTATCCCAAAACTTAGTCAGCTTCCAGTCCGAGTGATCACATTTTTGCCCTTCACTTTTGCCTAAGAGCGGTGTGATTTGTCTGATGTTTTAAAACATGAACTGCTTGGTTTCTAGATGAGGCAGAGCCACCAGATTCAGAGACACGTTGCTAATGTTTGCCCTGGAGCTAAGGAGTGTGTCGCCTCTCATATGCTCAACTGGGTCAGAGGAGAAAAGTAGTAACTTACCTCATAAGTATACAGAGCCATTGTATCTGTTTTATACATCTGTGGGAGAAACATTTCTCGAAAGAGCAGCAAGGGTTGCTTGTGTCTACTACTGTGAGCTATTATCTCTCTGTGTTTTCCAATTCATAAACCAGCTGGTGATCTGATTAGAAAGTTTCTGCCATGTAATAGCCTCTCCTTTGCTCCTGTTTCCATTAGCTTTAAATAATCCAGCAGGGCAGGCTAATGTTTTGTCCAGTGGACTGTGTCAGCTGTAGTTGGCAAAAAGCACATTAAGGGCCCTCTGGGCCCCTCTCACCTCTACCCACCATTTTGAAGCTAAGTGTTTCAGCATCTCCAGCTTGTGGGCCCCAGCACAGTTACAATGGTTGCACACGCGATAGCTTTGCTTTGGAGCCCCACTGCTGTGCAGAGCTATGGCGAGCCTGTGCTCAGGAACTCTGCACAGGAGCCCTAGGGAAGAGACAGTGACTGAAGCTTGGCCAGGCCACAGGAAGGCTCAGAGCATGTGCACTAATGTCAATCATCATGCCATATCACTGCAAAGGCAGTATAGTCTGAGCTGCTGCCACAGGAACCCATTCGGGGCCTTGAGCTTTGTGGAAGGATCCAGTGGACTGGATCCCTCCCTTTGTGGACTGTTTTATTACCTATCCCTCTTATTTCCTATGATTTTTACAAGTCAGGAGGATGGAACATTTACCCTACATGATGAATGAGGAAGGCAGCCTGTGTGCTTTCAGAGGAATACAGAGAGGCTGCTTTCCTGGTTGTCCTGGGGTCTGAAGCAGGGCACGATGACATCTCAGGCAGGAATGTTTTCACACAGGACTCCGAAGCCATTTGGATTTTTTGAAAGAAAATCTAATTTTGAGACTGCTCACATGGTGTCCTTCACTCAGGAAGGTGTCCTTCCTTCACTCAGGCCCAGCAAGCGCGAGCGCTCGTGGCAGGGAAACGTTATAGTTTCACATGAAGGGTGGTTTCTAAAGCGTGAAGAGTACTGAGGGATTTGGAAATGGGGCTGACACATAGGCAAATAAAAAAGTGAATTTCTTTCTTAAAGGACAGAGCGTAACAATTCTCTAACATTCATATTGATTGGTATTCAATTATCTTTGACTATTCTAGTGAGTAAAGAGGCTCAGATACCACTAGCTTACACACAAGCAGAGAGGAGGAGGAAAGATTTGTCTGGTTCACTGCCTCATTTTATGCCTTTGATTTGGGATACAGGTGTTGTTACATAGTGTCGATAGTTAAAAGACTCTGGACTCAGTGCACTACCCATACGTGTACCACTGACAACATGTACACATGCAAACTTGTTCCTAGAATTAGGAGAACCCTGAAGACTGAGGGAACTTTGGAGAATCAGTAAGTGGTAATTCCTGGTATGCTTTCAGGTGATAGTGTGACTTACAAGCAGGTGTAAAAACAAGCTGATGTTTGATGACATAAAAATGAAGCTGTTTGCAAATTTGCTTGTTAACGCCTTTTTAAGAGAGGACATTTCCAGGTTGGAATATTCAAATTAATGACAAGTTTAGAGGAGTTTAATTTGAAATGTGTTTTCTAGCTAGCATTTCTGTACAACGGAGATGCACAAAGCATGCTGAGACTTACGACTCTTTAAGAAAAAGAAATAGCCTGGCCTTATTTTAAGCAAAAATGTTAACAGACCAGAGAGCTGCACTCAGGCTGGATCTGCAATGATGCTGAGTACCCATAAATTACTTAAGAATTCGAAGGGTCAGGCCTTGCAGATGGAGAAAAAGAAGCCTTTGCTGCTCTACCCGTCTTTTGCTTGCGATGCTATAGTGATTTAGTACCTTCCTCCATATCACCTTTCCAGATGTGATTGCAATATTCTCCCATCTGTTTCTTTCCTTGGAGGTACACAGCTCTGCCTCACAAAAGATGACGCTCATGAGGAGGGAGTGATCTTCCGTTGATGCAGTGATAAGAATACTCTGGGCTTAATGGAAGATGTGAGACTAGTTTGCTGTAATAACTGCCAGCTTTGGCTTTAGCATTCTTTAAACTTAAGACTGTTCAAAGCTTTATTGGCAGGAGTCCTTTTCAGATTTTCATGGGAACAGATCTCTCAGCTAGCTACTGCATGCGCTTTCATTAGTCAATCAGAATGCTCCAGGTTGGAAAGACAAAGATAGGCACATGAACCTGTGTCTTGTTTTTAGAGTGCTCCCTGCAATTGTGCAATAGCTGGAGTCTGAGGGAGAATGCATTAATGTGTGAGGGAATTGGACGATGTGGGCATAGTTCAAGTGTCCATGCATATCTGATATTTTCTAAGGAAGACAGGGTGAACTCTTCTCTGGGCTTCCTAGCACACTGCTTACACAAAGACTTTTACGGCACATTAGGAATTTGATTGCATTTGTGGTCCCTCCAGAAACATAGACTGAGAATATCTGAGACATTTCTATCATGAACTCTTTTATAACAATGGTCCCTGACCTTAGTTTTGGCAGGTCTGGCTAATGTCTTCTTCTCAGCCCTGGCCTGCTGCCTCTAGGTTCAGCTGTCCTCTCTGCTGTTGTGCCATCTCCCTTATTATTGTTTCCTTTTTTCCCTCCTTGTCTCTGCTATTGCCTTCTTGAATCCCTTCCTTTTTCTGGACTGTGCACTCTGCTCTGTCTGCCTTTCTTGCTTGTCTCCATCCTGAGACACACCTCATATTTAGGAACCAACGAGCGAAACAATAATTTGCAAGACCACTGCAAGACCATATTCTTAGAAAGTTGCTGTTCCTCTTATCACTACTTGAAGGTATGTTTGGACTGTTTAGGAAAGCATAGCTTGTTTTATTAACCAAGAACTTTGCCTCTCAGCTGAGAGTAACTTTTGTGCTTTTCAGCCACAGGCAGTCTTCTCAGGTCCTTAAGTACTTAAATGCAGTAGATGTCCTGAATGCCATCAAGGGCGAAAAGTCAGGTGGAGCTTGCAAGTCCTTAAACAGAGGAAACGCCTTCTGCATCAGCCTTGCAGAGATGAATGAACAAATTATGTGAGTACGTAATAAGGACTACATAAGTACTACCTTTCTTTTTGTGGAAAGGTTTCTAGCAGTTGCTTCTTTAAAACTTTATACTTTTTCAACACTATATTTTGAAAAAGGTCTAGGGGATTGTTTGTTTTCTTTTGGTGAGCTGTGTTACAGTGAGGTTGCTGTCAGCAGAAAGGAAAGAGACTAAAACCAGCCCAACCTGATTAATTTTTAACCAAGAATTTACTAAAGACTTTGTACTCTCATGTCAAATGCCCAGTGAGGTCTAGCATTTCTGATGGAAGGAATAGGGATTTTCAGGAAGGCATACGTAAAACCCTGCTCATCGTAGTTCTTAAGTCACAAAGTTGTGTCCTGTACCCATAAATGAATCTCTCTCAAATACTTCTTTAAGGCAGGATTAAGATGCTGAAATCCATACTGCCATTCAGACTGGTCCTGCCCAAAACTGCAGGCTAGGAAGTCCCTCATTTGCTTTTTGGTGTCACAGTGCCATAGCACGTGTAACCGTATAGGACCCTGGTGTTCCTGTTTCGGGGGTGCAATGGTACATACTGTGTGAAATCCAAGTCCACTGAAGTCAGTGGGAATTTTTCCATTTTCTTTATGACCGTATGAGTGTCTTCTGTTACCACAGTTGATGCAATACCCATGGTACAATGATACAAACGTCACAATGTGGGTGCTTGACCCTATGGCATAAAACCAGACAGACAGTAACAGCCAGCCAAGGAAAATAAAGAATTGGCAGAAGATTAAGTTGCTAAAGATTTTTACAACTTTTTAAAATTGTTCTGAATGCACGCAAATTTCTGTTCTTGCTGTTAATTTGCTATGAAGAAGAATCAGTACATTTTTTTTCAAGTAGTGAGGTACATTTCAATTATAGCAGAAGCCCAAAGTGAATGCTTCTCCCACAGCAAGAGTAGACCTCAGTGCTTTTTTATTTAGTACTGTAGAAATACACATTTTGTAAAGAGCTCCTGTAAGATTCACCCTGTGAGGTCTATATTGGGTTAGCTGTCAGCTATGTCTGTAGGCACACTGCTCCCTGTGGGCCGAGCCCCTCTGAAACACAAGGGGCCAGCCAAAAGCAAACGCTTCAGATGTAAATAGGTTTTAGACTATCTGAATATGACTCTGCATCAGATAGAGCAGATATTCCACCCAGTGTCTGTGGAGATGAGCACCAGCTGAAAATCAGCACAGAGCAGAAGGGACATTTCAAGCTGCATGTGATGAATGTCACAAGCTCAGTCCCTCAGTGCTGTTCCACAAAACCCCAACAGCTGTATTTAAATAATCCTGAAATACTGTCTTGGTAAAAAGTCGCACTCTCGCTACCAGCTGTGAAGAGGGTAGGGAGCAGTGGGTATTAACTGAACCTTTTCCTCCACCCTCTCATGACAAATAGCATTGACAGCACGTGCTGAAGCCACTCAGAAGGTGGCAGAGTTCCCGGTGAAGCGTGTGCTCCCCTGCTAGGCCAGACAATGTTTTGCCTGCGGCCTTAGCAGCAGTACCAGCCTTTTCATGCTCTCGGTTCTAGTTGGAAAGAGTTAGTTAGTTATAGAAAGCAAAGGTGAGGTCTCTTATGTCAATCTCTTCCCTGTAAATTAACGGCTTTTCAAGGAACTTTTAGCAGCACCATATCCCGCAAGTGGCAACGCGGTTGCCGCTTCTGGCTTTGTTAGGGGAATGGAAAAATCAGAAGTCCCCCATGCCATTCAGGAAAGGAAAAAGGAAACAACATTAAGCTGAATTTAACAGGCCTGTGAACAAAGCACAGAACTGCCACCCATACCTGTTCTATGAATATTTGCAGTATTCATTGCCTTGAACCAGAACTGCGCAAATCTAGCTGTGTTCTGATATTTGTCCCAGTACCAAAACCATTCCTGGAATAAACCTGATAAAATGCAACGTGGTAGAAGACGAAACAGCCTCCCTCTGCCTGGAGTGTTATCAAGAGGCTGAAACCAGACTGTAGAGTGGTTTTATTGCTAAGTGACCTGCCTTTGGGTTTCTCCTTAAAACTCCTGGAACTGTTGCAAAACTGGAACAGGTTACAGACATTTCTGTCTGACTGCTTTAGGTACTGCATTTTCACTGCTACCTGTGTGGTCCTTTGTACATTGAGTTTAGTGACTATATGGCTGTTTTATGCCAGAATCAGGAAGACCGGACACAACCATGCACTGCGCACAAATAGTGCAGCTAGCGCTGTTAGTCGTACATTTGACGCTAAGGGGAGCTCTTGTAACAGAGAAGAGAAATAGGCTGTGACCCTCTTCTGAACAGTGAGGAGGAAAGACAGTGTAGTGTACGGCTGGTAGTGGCATTAGGTTAGGCTCATGGCCTTATTTTGCAAAACCTAAGTATTTGTCTGATCTGGTGGAAAAGGGCTCTTTTCAAGCAGACAGCTGAAGTTCACACAGTCAGTGAAACAACAGGATATGCCTGTATCTCCCTGAGCTCCTGCTTGTCAGGCTGAAGAATTTTTTTTTCTTTTTTTGAGTATTCCTAATCTTTTAGATTTCAGTCACAATTCTACTGGCTAAAAATTAGCTCAGACTGCTTTGACTCCTTGCTTTATGCCTGGTCTAAAGAACTGGGTACATACCATAGAGATTCTTGCCTTCAGATGAACTAAAAAAAAAAAAAAAACTCATGTATATATTACACCTGTATTATTAACAGAGGAAACAAAATATTTTCATTTTACTCATCCTCTTCCATCTTCCTAAGACAGGATAAAAGAGAGCTGTAAGACAAGCTTCATTTTTGGGGAGTTGGAGAGACACTGTCAGGGAGCAGTGACAGCTGGCTGCTCCCTAAAGAAAGGGAGCCAGGAGCCAAGGGTGACCCCACCGCAAACAGTGTCCTCGCCAACAGAGCACAGTCCCACAAAGTGCAAACACAGTGGGCAGAGCCAGGTGCTGGTAACAGGGTTCAGTAACAGCCCCAGAAAAGCAAGGGATCAACAGGGCCAGGGCCCAACCGGAGAGTCCCGTCAGGAGCAAAGGAGACACAGCCAGGCACAACACTAGAGATGAAGCTGTAGCATGTGTCCAAAGCCCATCCAGGAGACAGGAACAAAGACAGGCCTAGGGACAAGCTACAACATACAGCCAGGGGTCCATCCAGGAGATGGAACTGGGGGAGGGATGTGGCACAGGGGACTTGGAGCTGGGTCACGATCACAACAGGGACAGGGGACTTGGAGTCAGGAGAGGGTGTTTCAGGCTGTCCCTGAGAAGCCCTGAAGGCCCAGCAGGCTTGGGAGGGAGCCAGAGGCTGGGTAGGGGGTTGACACAGGGGAGAGCAGAGCCCAGGGCCAGGCCTGTTGCTCAGGGGGCAAGGTCCTGCATTCACTGCAGAAAGGCCACCAAGACAGCAGGTAAAGAATACTCAGCCCTGATGAGTTCATAAGAGCTGCCTTCATGTTGAGATGTATAAGATAAATAGCGTAATGATAAATTGAGGATCATGGATCCTTCAGAGTCATGGTGAAGTAGAGAAAAAAAAATCATCAGCTGGGTTTTCTGTTAAGTTTAGTTCTAGTGATGATAGTGGAAACTGATTATTGATCACCACTGATTTGAATTTTTCTTACGGCATAACAGGGTCTTTCAGAGTATTATACCTGCACAGGAGCCTTCTCCTGGCTGCAGCGTGAATGACAGAAATTGTTAAATTGTTTCCTCATTTACAGCCAAAAGATAGGTTGCTTAATACTTTCCATTTGCTTTTAACGTGAGAACAACACAATTTATGAAAAGCAAAGTTGAATGCTTTTTGAAAGAGAAGCACTTAGTACTTTCACAGAAGGCAATTATTTTAATTGAAGTACCTTTGCACCCTCCTTCCAGTGTCTGGGGAAGTTGGGACAGAGGGTAGCACTCTCATTTATATACAGGATCTGAGCAAGATATTAACTGGTTTACCTCCAGGTATGGAAGATCTCGTTTGTTGCTCAGTTGCTACGTTTGCATAAGAGGCTGACTCAAGCTTGAGAGGAAAAGAGGAGAACAAACTTTTCTTCTTATTTTGGCTGCAAACATCCCCAATCTCTGTTATCTTGTAGGTTATGGTACCCTGATTAGCCCAGTAGTACCTCCCTCCCCTGACTATTCAGGTTGTTGAGGAAGATGCTGCTCAAGATAAGAAAGGGTATCACTATCTGGACCCAAGATTTATATCAGTGAAAGACAAGGCTAGAGTCTTTAATCAACAAGGTGCTATGGTTTCTTGTTTAATTAGTCCTGCCTTCATCACAGCTTTGTCTCTGCCATTTTCCTAGGGGTCTTATAACTCATGTTGTGGCAGGTGGAACTGTGTGATCTGACAAGTACTGTGGTAGCAGACAGGGAGATAATGATTTGTGCATGAAAACCCAGCTATTTCTCCTAGCAAATAGGAATTTCATCTTTGAGTAAAGTTGCTTGCATCCCTCCGTTTTTCAGGCCAAAAAGGACTTGGAACATTTGTAGCTGCTTGCTGTTTCCCTATCAAGCATCTCTTCATAAGTGTTATGCTCAGACTGTTCAAGGGTGGTGCAACTCAGCCAGCCTGATACAAAAATGGTAATGAATTTAGGATACCTATTAAATGATGCAAGACACACTGTTGTGCTATGACACTGGTCAACTTTATCCAAAAACACAGCCAGAAAATAACTATGAGCAACTGACTGGATTTTAGATTCAGTAATGTGCTAAAATAGATTAAAATTCCAAAATAATTGTAGTAATATTGGCAGATTCATACTAGACATAATAAGAATAGGCCCTTTGTTACCTGGGGGCTGTACCAAGCCTACCAAACAAATGTCCAAATTGGACCTCGTTAGTTTTCACTCCAGTGATTGCACCAAGAGAAAAGCAAATAGATGATGGTAGGGAAAACCTTTACCAAGGATCTCTCTCTTAATCTCTCTCTCTCTCTCTCTTTCTTTTTTTTTTTTTCTCAAAAAAAAAAAAAGGATTCATACCCATACCTAATCATAGTTTCTCCAAGGATCTTTTTAAAAATGAAACTCTGATTTGTTTAAAGTACCTTTCTCCTGCTTCTGACACCTGTTTCCATGAGAACAGGAGCAGCAGCTAGAAATCACGCCATCAGAGTTCTTGTTGGTTGCAGAAAACTGCAAGCAGAGCACATATAGGCATTAGGACCAGTCAGCATAGTGTTATCAGGAAAACACTATCAGTTTATTGTGTATTAAAATCCCTTAATATACTTCAGAAGAACTGCTTACAGCTGATGTTATTGTCATTTTTTAACAAAAAAGATTTTTAGAAGTAATTTTCAAATTAAAACAAAAATTACTAATCAGGAATAAACTTTGCTTTGGAAAACTGCACCACTCAGGCAGCCAATAACATGAGGCTAAACTTTAAAAAGAAGTGTTGAATGCAACTGCTTTATATCTCATCTCTTCCTTAATGATATTCCATTGCATATAATTTTAATATGTGATAGCAAAATTTCTTTTTATGAGTTGCTGAATCATATGCTTACTTTGCATAAGTTGCAAAGAACAGTCTTAGTCTTTTATCTGATCTGCTCAAATATTCTCTTGGACCAGAGGAGTTTTGTAATGGAAATTCAAGCACACGTTTCCTACTTTGTTGGGTAATAACTGTAAAATCTGGGAAGAGATATCTTCTTATAAAGGACGACACCATGGTTTTCTCTTCATTAGTATGAATGATGAAGGAGTGGAAGCCAGTGGTGAACTTTCTCCCAAGGAACATAATCACTACGCATGATGATTATTACATTTCTGTTGAAATTTTCTTTCACATGTCTTTCATGTAAGATGGAGGTGTGGCCACTCTGCAGTCATATTTTTAAAAAAGCTGTTTCAGTCATGGGCAGAAAACAACCCTAAAGTGCAGGCAGAATCCCAGTGACTGCAATTGCCTATGGGTACACGTGAAACTTCTGTATCAGAATCTGAAGCCATCAAAATTTGCCTGATTTCAAGTTTCATTAGGAAATACAAATTCCTAAATAGTCTGCAAAATCTCTGTGAATGTTTGCAAAACTTGCTGATCTGAGTAGCCCTGGACTAAGTATGACAGCTCCCTCCTCCTTCCACAAATTGACTTTTTTTTCTCCTAATAAATATAGAACCTTTCCTTCATCCAGAAAGTGGATAAAAAAACATAATTTGTGAATCACAGAATCACAGAATCACAGAATCGTTTAGGTTGGAAGGGACCTCTGGAGATCATCTAGTCCAACCTCCCTGCTTAAGCAGGGTCACCTAGAGCATATTGCCCAGGATCACATCCAGACGGCTTTTGAACATCTCCAGGGAAGGAGACTCCACTACCTCTCTGGGCAACCTGTTCCAATGCTCTGTCACCCTCACAGTGAAGAAGTTTTTTCTCAGGTTCAGATGGAACTTCCTGTGGTTCAGTTTCTGCCCATTGCCTCTTGTCCTGTTGCTGGGCACCACGGAGAAGAGACTGGCCTCATCCTCTTGACACTCCCCCTTCAGATACTGCAGAAGCATATAAATTGCCATGTGTTGTGGGCAAAACCCTCTTGACTTGGGGAATTTTACTTAATTTATTGGCAAATAACATCAACGTACTGATTCAGGTATTGAGAGACAAAGAAGCCGTAGAAAACTCTGCCTCAGCGTGGGCCCCCCACGGGCCACAGTGCCCTCAAGGGTGTCCCTTCCCTGGTGTGGGTCCCCTGCGGGCAGCAGTTCCTTGGGTGGATGTGCCTCCTCCTGTGTCTCTTGTTACTGCAGCTGCTGCCTTTTCTTAAATATTTTTGAGCAGAAGTGCCATGTGCTCCTCTGGTTGAAGTTTTGGCATGTGAGGGGCTGTTTTCATCCATATCAGAGCCAGCTGGAACTGTCTGTGACTGGCACAGGGCAGTTCATGGCCTCTTCCCGCACAGATCACCTCTGCAGCCGCCACTACCCAAACCCTGCCATTTATGCCCCATAAACCACATAGGTTAGAATGAAGTTCTACTTTGAACAAAACTTATCTCTAGCAGTGGTCAGTAGCAGATACTCAGAGAAGAGTATAAGGGTCATGTATAGAGTGAAACTTCCTTGATAACGCCTACCCCGTTTCTGGCAATTGGTAATTTAGGTTCCGATTTGTAGTATAAAAACCTTTTTCCTGTATCTCGATGCAGGGACATAAATGTGCAGTCTGCTTTTTAAGCCTGTTCTGCAGTAAGCTGTTGCATGCCACATCCAAAAGTATTTAGTTAACTGATCTAAAGCTATCTAATGGCAACTTTTTTCTTTTCTTTCTAAAGGAAAAACCCACAAGAAAACAAGGAACAAAGCCTGGAGGCTGCGGGTAACTCCTGTGCATGTTGCTTTTGCAGAGAGAGGTTGGACAGCTTGTAATTGATGCAATTTGTTGCAATAACAAAATGTTCCTGACCTTTTGTTGATCACAAAGCATACTTTTAGTATGTCAAGTAAAATCAAATATTGTTCCTTTTCCCCTCCTGCTAGTTCTCAAGGATGGTGTTATATACTAGGCTGGTTAATAAGAAATTTGAACTAAGTAGTTCAGAACAGAATGTTATAGTTGAAGACCTTAATGGCCACCAAACTGCTGCCTCAATTCTCCTTGTTCAGTATTTTCTGTGTTTACTCGGAGAAAAGCAAGTGGAACATGTATGTATGCATATGAGCATGACATTGAAGAACATAACATTTTAATGGAGGGCTTTTTTTGCAAAATAAGGACATTAAAATGGTTCACAGCCAATTTATGTTAATTGCCAGACAGTTCCTGCAACAAATACCAATGGCCCTGTCAGTAAATGATACTGCCACTGCAAGAATTAATCACTTTCTTCTGCTTATTGGCACCTGGAGGTTTTAGCTGAGCAAAGCATAACTTTGCAAGATAGAAAGCAAAGGACAAAGTCTTCAATTTTAATAGAAGAGAGCTTGGCAAGGGGCAGAAGTCAGAGGAGAGAGGAGTGGAAAGAACAAACAGTGCCTCATGGTGGAGGTCATTCCCACTCTGTGCTCTCTTCCCAGCTGGGAGATCAACACAATGATAAGTTTTATCACAGGATCCAGCTTTTCTGCAGTGACCATATGCCTCCTGTGTAGTCCTCACACCAAAATGAGGAGATAGCTATGAGCAAGCGGAAACAGCTTTATTTCAAATGTAAATTCTTTAGCTTGACCCCAAACCTGGCCAATGATTACACGGAGAACTAAACAATTGATTAACTTGCACTTGCAGTGTGCTCTAAGGAAGTCACTGTTTAAATTCAGTGGATTTGGGGAGAACTGTACTTTTGTAGTGCTGTAATGTTGGAGAGGCACTGAACATCTCAATTTTGTCTAAAAGTTCTTTCAGACCACTTGACTTCAGCCACTATAGAAATTATTTTAAAAGCTACTGAGTTTTGTAGCTGTCATGTATAATCGTGGTATGATTTTGCTGCTAGTTTTTGCAGTTAGCCTCACACAAAATGTAGTAATATCCAACAGAAAAAAAAAATTTCATTTCTGAGCTGCCTTTTCCTCCCGGGTTATAGATATTGAGCGAAGTTGACCATGAGAAGGTGAAATTGAGGATGCTGAGAGGAGGGAACCCTTGTCCCTGCATATAGCAGGATCATAGCTCTGGACTTTGGCAGGACTTTGGCCTGTTCAGGGAGCTGCTTGGAAAAATCCCATAGGATGTGGTCCTGGAAAAGAGAGGGGTCCAGGAGAGCTGATTGATTTTCAAAGATCTCCTCCTCCAAACTCAAAAATGGTGGATCCCAACAAGCAGGAAATCAAGCAAAGGCTGCATGAGTCCTGCATGGATGATCAAGGAGCTCCTGACTGAACTCGAACATAAAAAGGAGTGTACAAGAGGGACGGGACAAGCAGGGACAGAAGACCCAGGAGGAATATAGAGACACTATCTAAGCATGTAGGGATGGGGATAAGAGAGCTAAAGCCCGTCTGGAGTTGAAACTGGTGAGGGACATGAAGGGCAAAAAGAAAGCCTTTGACAAGTACATAAGCAGCAAAAGGAAGACTAAGGAAAATGTGGGCCTACTTCTAAATGGGGCAGGGGCCACATTTTGGCCTGAACAGGCCAAAGTCTGCTCTCCTGAAATCCAGGCTTGCGGTCCTGCTTTTTGCCCTGCTCTCTTCTCACAGGATCCTGAACTCCACCATCTTGTGGTCACTGTAGCCAATGCTGCCCCACCTTTCAAACCTCTGATCAGTTCTTCCTTGTTTGTGAGTATGAGGTCCAGCAGAGTGCCTCTCCTTGTTGGGTCCTTGGTCACCTGTGTTAGGAAGTGAGGATGATCAAACACTGGAACAGATTGCCCAAAGAGATTTTGAAGTCTCCATCCTTGGAGATGCTCAAAACCCGACTGGACGTGGCCCTGAGCGACCTCTTTAGCTGAGCCTGCTTTAAGCAGGGCGGTTGGGCTCAACCATTCTGTGATTCTGTCTCTTGCATGTACAGGTATGTATTCTTCTTTTCTATCACCTTATTTCTAAGGTGCAGTATCTCCAAAGCCAGCTGTTAACCAAAAATTTACCTTTGCAAAGGATGAAGTCAGAGTTAGAAATCTACAAAAAAAAGATCATTCTGCATAGTCTTCTCACATTCAGTCCTTGAAAGCTTATGTCAAGTAGCCTCTGAAATCACTGCCTCTGTAGAGGCCACTGTAGAGGCAAAGTCAATTATCAGTATTTATATACTTGGTGGGGAGAACTAGGTAAAACAGTCTGAGAATTGAAAAACTGTCTGAAGTAGAATTCCAAATCCTTTCCAAAGTGTTAGTTTCACAGCTATTACAGTTGTTAACAATTTGACTGTGATGGTATAACACATGCTTCTCTAAATGAAAGGGAAACATGATAGCCTGTCTGTCCCAGCAGGGACACCCATGATGCATCGTTGCCAGGAGTTAGGAGAGAGTTCAGGAATCGCTTGGCCACAGCATGCCTACGTTATGGGACTGCTTGTAATTACGCAGGGATGTGCAGGGTAATAGGACTTGGAATATTGTAACACCTGGCGAACACAAGATATGGATCACCCAGGCTTTTGCTATGATTAGTGCCCAGTTATGAGCTTCTATCTAGTGCTGTGAGCATTAATTATAGATGGGTGATATTTTTATTCTTTCCTGATAGACAGTGTCACAGTGCCATTAAGCAGGATCCAGTGTAGTTTCAGAGTAGGTGAGGGTGGGTTGGAGAGTCGCAGAATAACAGAATGGTTGAAGTTGGAAGGGACCTCTGGAGATCATCTAGTCCAACCCCCCTGCTCAAGCAGGGTCCTCTAGACCACATTAGATTGTGTCAGGACGGCTCTTGAGCGTCTCTGGGGAAGGAGACTCCGTAACCTCTCTGGGCAGCCTGTTCCAGTGCTCTGTCACTCTCACAATAAAGAAGTTTTTCCTCACGTTCAGACGGAATTTCATGTGTTCCAGTTTTCCTATCGTCCTATCACTGCACACTACGGAGAAGAGTCTGGTCCCATCCTCTTGATATTTTCCTTTCAGTTACTTGTACACATTGATCAGATGCCCCATTAGTTTTCTCTTCTCCAGGCTAAACAGACCCAGTTCCCTCAGCCTTTCCTCATAGGAGAGATGCTCCAGTCCCCTCATCATCTTTGTAGCCCTTCGTTGGACTCGTTCCAGGAGCTCCATGTCTTTCTTGTACTGGGGAGCCCAGCACTGGACACAGTACTCCAGGTGAGGCCTCACCAGGGCTGAGGAGAGGGGCAGGATCACCTCCCTCCACCTGCTGGCAACACTCTGCCTAATACAACCCGGGATACCATTGGCCTTCTTGGCCACAAGGGCACATTGCTGCCTCATGTTTAACTTGTTGTCCACCTGCACTCCCAGGTCCTTCTCTGCAGAGCTGCTTTCCAGCAGGTCAGCCCCCAGCCTGTACTGGTGCCTGGGGTTATTCCTCCCCAGGTGCAGGACCTTGCACTTGCCTTTGTTGAACTCCATGAGGTTCCTCTCCGCCCACCTCTCCAGCTTGTCCAGGTCCCTCTGAATGGCAGCACAGCCTTCTGCTGTGTCAGCTTCTCCCCCCAGTTTAGTATCATCAGCAACCTTGCTGAGGGTGCACTCTGTGCCTTCCTCCAGGTCATTGATGAATATATTGAACAAGAGTGGACCCAGGACTGACCCCCGGGGGACACCGCTAGCCACAGGCCTCCATCTTGACTCTGCGCCACTGACCACAACCCTCGGAGCTCAGCCATCTAGCCAGTTCTCAATCCACCTCACCGGCCACTCATCTAACCCCCACTTCCTGAGTTTACCTGGGAGGATGTGATGGGAGACAGTGTCCAAAGCCTTGCTGAAGTCCAGGTAGACAACATCCACTGCTCTGCCCTCATCTGCCCAGCCAGTCATTCCGTCATAGAAGGCTATCAGATTGGTCAAGCATGATTTCCCTTTGGTGAATGCATGCTGACTACTCCTGATCACCTTCTTGTCCTCCAGATGCTTAGTGATGACCTCCAGGAGGAGCTGTTCCATCACCTTTCCCGGGATGGAGGTGAGGCTGACAGGCCTGTAGTTTCCTGGCTCCTCCTTCTCGCCCTTTTGGAAGACTGGGGTGACATTGGCTTCCTTCCAGTCCTCAGGCACCTCTCCTGATCTCCAGGACCTTTCCAAGATGATGGAGAGTGACCTAGGCCTGGCCTGGCCATTCTTAGTAGGAGTCTGGGGCTCCACCTGGAGACTTAATTCTGTGTTGGAGGTTGCACCATAAAATAGGAATAGGGGCACTGGCACTGTTTCCACAAGCTACTTGTGGTACAGAATTCTTTACATGATCACAACCTCTCTTGTTGCCCTCCCCACCCCTGGAGTGGTGGGTCAGCACAGATAATGCTGGCATCATCTGAAGAGGAGGCTAGATGAAGGGACAGTAGGACTGAGTAGTACTGAACAGAGTCAGGCTAAGCTATGGAGAGCAGCACAGATGGTACACAAGGATACTCTTAGAAATACCCTCACAGTATGGACATGTCATAATTTTTGGTATTAATTGCCCTCATGTGCATTTAAGAATGATGATGCTATTAAAATATCAGTGGATTGCCTCTCAGTAGTAGAAATGCGAGTTGTATGTGAACAATGTAATTTACAGCTTTCTCTGAGGAGACTTAAACAACACAGTTAAAACCTTGATGCTGCACTGAAGCCATGTCTCGACAAGCATTTTCAAATACATTAATGAAAAAATAACTATTGTGGGCTGTTATATGTAGTTCTATGTCCAATATGCCAAAATGGCTTTGTGACAATCTGTCTGGAAGGATGTTCTAGCCCTCATGTATAGGCTATGCTGTAGTTTGTTTTAAACAAAGGTAACTATTCCTTGAAAAGTTTTCCTAACTTAAAGCAGCTTTCCTACCCCTGAGAAGCCAAGAAATATCCAAGAGATATGTGCAGTGTTAACCTTTTTGATATTTGCTTATCCCTAGATACCATTGTCAGCCAGTTTTGTTCTGAGGAGTGCTTATTAATATTTTTTCAGGATGTCTCTATAGAGAGAAGGAAGAGCAGAAAGATCTAGAAAAGAAGCCAAGAGGCCAGAGCCAGGTTATCCTCCTGTATGACTAAATAGCAAGAGGATCTGCTGGGATTTCTACTAATAAAGGTGAGGGTATTTTACTCCCTCTTTATTTGCGGAGGTTTTGAGGGGAGTAATCACAATCACTTGCCATGATACGGTTTTCATGGCTACACTCCTCTGCTACCAAAGCAAAGAATCTTCTGTCTGTTATTTCCCATATTTAAGATATAACCAAATGACCCTCTTTCCAGAAAGGACACTCACTTTTGCTGTTATCTCTAATCAGATCCACTGACTTTTTTAAAAGACGGTGAGGGGGCTGTTGTGCCCTACTCAGCAATTCCAGCATGTGCGGAGCATATTTCTGTGTCATAGGATGCAATTGATCTTCGGCTGAAACAATATGCCTTCAGACTGGCGAGGACTGAGCGTATGCTCTCTGCTGTGCGGATGTGAAGTCTAGTGGCTTAGCTAAAAGTTACCCCTTCCCAGGTGAGATGTGATGTGCAGCTGTGAGTGATGTTCAGGTCAAGTCACAGGTGAGTTTAAACTCATGTATTCCAGCTTTGTACTGAAGAAGGATAAACATATCCATAGTTAGTAACAGCTAAATGAAGGTTTAAAAAGATGCTCCTAATCACCTCTCAACTGTTATTACCAACCTGCACCTGAGACCAATACTTACTAAAAGAGCACAAGTGGGCTTAGCTGTGAGCTACTGCAGCACATCTGTGTGCACAAGCAACGTATCAGCAGACATGCTGTGTCTGGGACCCCTAAGAGATGTGACCCACTAGAGTCAGCAGCTCCTCTGAAAGGAACTAGTAGTACTTCCTCTAAAGATTTGAAATCACTTCTCTCTCTTCATTCTTGCCTGAGAAGGTAGACTCTAGCTAAATAAGATAGTAATAGGGCACTGCTGGCACAGTGTCTGTGATACATGTTGTTATGCTGAAAGAAAAGGTTCTAGGGAGGCATGCTGCTTTCTTTGAAGCGTTAGGTATTTGGGTTGCTCACTGTAACTAACATGTTCCTGTGCAGTGATTTTTAGCTGATGAAGTGTCCCTAGAAGGAACGCCCTTACCAGCTGTTCCAGGTCACAGTAACCAAAGGTGTCTCAGAGGTGCAAAATGACTTCTTTATTGACTCACCATTCATTTGGTAAGTCCATAAATACATTAGTGATTAGAAAAGTTTGTGTAAATAATGAAATATGTTTGCTATTGAATGAGACTGGTGCTCCCATATTGCATTATTAACTCTTTGTTACTGCTTTCATTCCCTGGCTTGAGCTGAAAGTGTGATATGTGTCACACATGTAAGCACTTTTCTTGGGTACCTGCTTTGAAGAACATTGACTGCAGAGGAGAAGCACTGCGCTCTTGAAAAAGCACTGACTCCTCAGGAAATGAAGTTTAAAATTAGCAGGGAAACTAGAGTCACTTTCCTTTGAGAAATATAGAAGAGGGAACAAACAGCAGCAGCTGGTTTCATTGAACCAAGTGATACCAAGAAAAGGTGGGGAATACGTCTGTCTCTTCTGGCAGCTATCAGTTGGCTACCATCACTGTGAAGAGCCATGTTATCTAGCGAAGAAGAACAGCAAAGTGCCCTTTTTACCTTGTGAGAAAAGCAGCACTGCTTTATTGTCCTGCAAACTGTTACCTGTTGACAGCAGGGCATAATAATTGCTGTTCTCGTGTTCAACAGCTGGTCACTTTCCTTTGTTGCTGAACTTTAGCACACGGGCATTTACTGGTTATGAGGTTATGGGGGTACTAAACAACGCAGGTGAGTCTTGAAACAGATTCTGCAGTAATGAGGGCAAAGTACAGGTGCCATCAGACACGAGCAGAACATTTTAGTTTTGGCCATATTTAAAAAAAAACAAAAGGTATTGAAATGTATAGTGTTAAAGATTCTCTTCTCTGTCTGGAGATGAACAACTCACAAGGAAAAGGAATGCCTTCTTATGAAAAGGGTATTAGGGAATACTGACGTTCTACAGGTGTCATAATGGGATTTAGGAGAATGCAGCAAAGGCACGATGTTTCTCTTAGAAAACAGTAGCAACAGAGATCTGTTGTTTAAGTAGGCAGGAAAAAAAATGTTTGAAGTTTTTTCTGAGTAAAGTTGGTGCTCGTCCAGTCTGACCATCTCCATAGTTCCAGAAATAATGCCTTGATAGAATCTGTATCCTCTTGAAAGAGATGAGGCTGTACTGACCATGCAGAATACTGAAAGGGACAATATTTTCCTAAAGACGTCCAGAATATTTGCCAAGGTCTAATTCCACATAAAGAAGAAAAAAGTCTGAGTGAAAACTCTTCTCGCCTCCAAGGTTAAGGCTAAAACTACCCAGAGCCTATCTCAACTGGCTGCACTCCTGAGCAACAGCTGCATGACTGACTGAGACACAAGCAGCCCGTAAAAAGATATAACATATCTTTGGCAATGAAAATTCCTGAAATGTGCAAACAAGGGTCTGTCTAAACTGTAATGTAAATGGCCATTTGCTCTGGGACTTACTGTAACTCCTTAAGTGTAGAGCTTTGTATCTTTCGTTTTAACACTGCGTACATTGCTTTTCATTAAATTCCGCAGTATAAATTATGTCCAGGAGGAGGTTTTGTAGTGCTGCAGGGACATCAATTGGTGAAATACGGCATACAGAATTGCATGCATGTCTTCAAGAAAGTGAGTGGTGTGGGTTTTTTTTTTGTTGTTGTTTTTTTTTCCTACTACCTGCTTCACTTTAGCATCATGAAAATTCTTAGGCATTTGGGCAGATTTAGACTGCCTTTTAGCTCTATGCCCTTGAGGAAAAACTAAAGGGAAAGTTTGAGTGGAATATGTGAGGTTTACTTCAGTGAAGCTTTCCTCCTTTTCAGGCTTCCCTAACGCCTGCTACCGCACTTATGTTGTTTGCTTTTTCTCTACACGCAAGATTCCGATTGAACGTAATGACTTTGCATTGATGTGGCAGACCTCCCTGCTGCTTTCCAGTCTTGCTGATAGATCTGAAAGCAGTATATTCTACATAATGTATGAATATATTGAAAAATGCTTATTTTCCAAGTGTCTGTTTTATACTTTTTTTGGACTAAACCGAAGTGACAACGGGCTAAGTTATCTATAGTGAATCTTCACAGATCATGAAGGAAAGGTAACATGGATGAATCTTTCCTGAAGAACTCTGGGTAAAATTATTACAATAAAACAGTGTTATTTGGACATCGGTATTTTAGAAATATTACCAAAAAAAAGGTCAAACCAATGCAATTTATAGCAAAGTGGTAATAGAAAATTTCCACAGCCATTTACAGCCTCTACCAAATATTTTTGTATAAGTTGGTTGTGTTATGGGAAGAGGTCTCATTTTAAAGATATTCTCTAAGGATATTCTCTATTCATTGGCAGATACTTGTAGCAGACAGAGAAGTGAGAGAATGTTTTTTTCGGGGAATGAGAAGTTAAACTTTCTCTAGTTTGAGCTCCTTTTAGTGCAGATCGATCGTAGAGTCCCTTTCTGCTGTCTTTGATAACTGAGCCCAAACTTGGCTATGGGTTCATCAAGCCAAATAGTTCAAGCCAGCTGTGTCCATCCTGTCCCTTGACTGATGTCTACCTTGTATTTTGGTAGGAGCACATCAGACTAACCTGATATTCCGTACTGCCTTCTTCTGTGCACGGGCTGGGTAGTCCTTGGGTAGTCCTTGCAAGCCTCATAACTGTCTCCTAAACTTACTGCACAAGCAGGCTGTTTCTCCCTGGTGGGTAACCCCTGTGAGGCTTGGGCCAGTGAGGAAGTGGAAAGCTGAAAAGTTCCTTAGGCCTTACTCTAGCCTCGTTCCAAAGGCGTTACAGATACTTTGGTTGGAAGGCTGCTTACTCCTTTCTGCAGTCTGATGCTATGCATGAAGCAGGCCTGCTTCCTGAGAAAGAATGGTAATCATCGCGACCCTTGTAGCAGCAAAACGCACCACAGACTCGAGTGATAATACACGTGTCTCAGTAGTCATAGCTGTTGCTCCCACTTGTGATTGTCTTAATTCTCCCATTTTACTCTTCTTTGGGAAGTCATTACATCTTCTTGCTCCTACCTACAAGTCAGGAAACTTCCTTTCTCTCCCTTTCTACCATCAGTCTTTCCCCGTCTGTTACTTTTCTGTAATCTCCTGAATGACCTTATTCCATTTCCTTGTTGTTTTTGGACTAAAAACATCTTGTAGAATGAGAGCACAGGATCAGACTTGCCAGTACAAATCTTATGTTTGCTCTCAAAATAACTTTTCCCTTATATGATGGCAGTGATTGTCTGGTGACCTGTCCAATTTGCTGAAATACTTCATATGCTAGTACAATGTCCCTATTCTGGACTTGGGTCCTCCCTTCACTGGAGATGAGGCAAGGTGAAATAAAGCTGATGACCAGAGAGAGTCAAAGTGCTATGGACACCCACGTATAAGCTGAAAACAGCGAAAGTTTAGAGGATTGATTTTAGGAAAAAAAGTACTCTAGTGAACTGATTTTAAAAGAGCTTTTATGAAAATAGCTATGTGTTACAGAGAATGAATTAAAAATAATGTGACATAAATATTGCATGGGAAAAATACACAGGAGTATAATTATATAAACTCAACAGAAAGAAAAGTATCTTAATATTGACGTTTTTCTTAAGTTCTTAAGAAGCTAAGAAACACTAATAAGTGGCTCATCTGTTCTCTCTATTAGAAACAAATCTTGCCAAGCTTCAGATCTTAAGCTGTAAGAAAATCAAGGTCGTCTTCTACCAGAAGGTAGGAAGCGCAGCATGGACGTGGGTTCAGGCCTCTCCAGAGAAGAGACCTTCTTCTGTTATCTAATCACTAATATAAAGCTGCGTTTGTTACACTGCTCCTATGCAGGCTAGCTTTAAACTTTAGATGCTCTAATAGCTGGTGTTTGCCTAACCCTGATCTAGTTTTGTGGCCAGTTCTAGCTGTGAACCTCAAGATTTTATTTTTTTAGCAGCTTTTCATCCCTGACCATTTTTTTTGATTCTTAGCCTTAAGGCCCCAAAGGGCCAATTCAGACCTTCCCACAGAGGTTCTTATTTTGCTTTTGTGGTTGACTTTTCTGATTATGCTGGATTTGGGCATCAGAATACCTCAGTAGAACTAAGCCTCACTTTATATGTAATGGCAAACCTTTGAAATGCTGTCTAAGACTTTATGAGGCTTTTCTCCCCATATTTCTGCACAGACGAAATGTCTAGAGAAATTTCTAACCTACACAAAGTGGTAGGTGAGGACCTGCAGGCAGTGGTCACTAAGAAGCAGCCTGCAAAGCTTGCTTAGATATCTCTGGATGAGTTGGGGTGAACTAGCCAGGTTCTAGTCACGTCTGCTTGTGTGCAAGTCATCCATCAGTCAAACCAGCTGGCCTGCTCCAGACTCAAGTCAGTGTGTCAGCTAATATGAAGGCAATGTGAACAATCAGAGAACTGCATCTGATGAGCTTTAAAACCTGTAGGCTCCTATCCTTCCTTTTCCCAAATCCTGTCCAATGTTGGACAGAAAAATTTAGAGGACTGTTCGTGAGTATGGAGCTTAAGTGCTCCATTTGCCACTGCTTTAATTGCAATGGGATCACCTTGCTTTAAATTACAGATTTCTTCTTTAAAGTTATTTTTGCTTTGTGACTAGAACAATAAAGTTCATTGATTTTATTTCGGTTCTATCAAGACTGTGAGAAGATCTCTTCATTAATGATTTTTACCTGAAAGTACTTAAATGACATTTTTGTTAATGGCTTTCAGAGACTTTTTTAATTATTCCCCATTATATTATAGAACGAGCAAATGAGTAATTATTTAATATAATTTTGATGAAACTATAATAGAGCTAATAATACATTTAGCAATATTTTTGCCATTTAATCTATTATATTTGCTCTTATTCTCAAAAATTTCAAATGAAAAACAAATTCCTGGCCTGTTTTCAGTGAAATTTTAAAATAAAATGCACTCCTACACAAATTACATAGCATCTGCTGTCACTTAATTAAATGTAATTATACAATATTCAGAATTCACAATGTAAGGTACTGGTATCCAGAAAGATACTGGCCATATTGTTTAGTATTGGACACCTGGGCTGAAACATTATGGAAGATTTTTATTTTCCTCAGTATTTGTCTGCACTGCAGATGGCAGCCTTATGTAGACCTACTGGAAGCCAACTAGCTTTGGCATCGGAGAGCTAAGGAACTTCCTGGTGGAGAAATGAAGGCCATATGAAACACCAAGTTGCCATGGTTAGATGCTCCTGGTAGTTGCACTTTATAAAGTTATCTTGAATATTTCTGTGGTTTAGACGCACTTTTTGATATTTGCGAAATGTTTTGACAGGAGACAGGATAACGTACAAAATGGGCCATTGATTTTCCTGGCTATTGCAGTCCACTATTCCTGAACTACCTAACTACTTCTGGAGCAATATGGGAGTACTGCGGATGCTCACTTCCCCCCCACTGCAGGTGCAGATTAATAAAGGCAGAACATAGCTCTTCTACACAGTATTTTTGTAGGACAACATTCTCCCTTTGCTGCTAACCGGGAGTCCGGAAGCAAACGGATACCAAATTACCTGATGAGATACATGAGTTGAATGGCAAGTGTTGCAAGCCCTTGGTCAGTGAGCTCTCTCGTGTTATAAGCATGGACTGCATGGAGGCACACGTTGGCATACCCTTCTGCAGAGCATTCTCTGAGCTACCCAGTTGGAACATTATCTGTCGTGGCAAAGAGCTCCAGCCATAGCTCCCGCTGTCCTTCATTCTTCCTGTATGGATTTGATTAGAAGGCAGATAGTCTGCAAATACTTTTAGAGGTGTACAGTATGAAAGAGGGATGCCAAGAAGGAATTGGAGTGTCAAAAGTACCAGAGAGAACTGATTAGCAGCCCTCTAGCCCCCCCTAGAGCGAGTCCAGCAAATGGCCAGCAAGATGATGAGCTAGATGGAGCACGTGACGTATAAGGAGAGACTGACTGACCTGTTTTTTTTCATCCTGAAGAGAAACGGATGATCTAATTGTTGTTTTCAAATACCTCTGTAAACACCCGGGAAAACAGAGCCAGACTCAATGCACATGCACAACAAAAGGACAAGAAGTAGCAGAAACAAGTTGCAGTGAGGGAAATTCTGATGAGTTGCAAGGTGAAAAGCTCTTCACTATGAGGGTGAGCCAGCACAGGCACAAATAGCCCAGGGAGGTGTGGAATCTCTGTTTTTGAAGATAGTCAGAGTTAACTGTTGAAGGCCCTAAGCAGCCTAATGTAACTTCAAAGGACCTTGTTTTAAGTAGGGAAGTTGGAGCAGATGACCTCCAGAAGTTCCATTTTGATTTAAATTATTCTATTATTCTAAAAAAATTCAGTCACTAACCTGTTGTCTAGAGTAGCAGTGAGATCCCTACCACGAGGCTCTGAAGGAAACCTGTAAAGCTGGAGAGGTATTTCAAAAACTTGAGATACTTGGAGGGGGGAAGGGGGAAGCTTGCTGAGGAAAAATCATGTACAGAGAGCACAAGACTCAAAAGAACAGTGAACCTTGTTAAAGCTGCTATCTAGTTCTGACAATAGCAGCTCTGACATCCTACTGACTAATTAATACTGTATTTAGCCTTTATGAGGCAGTGACACTGGATATAAAGCAGGAGGGGACCAGCTCTTAAGGCTCTGGTGAATCTCAAGTTTCATAGGGGGCTGAAAGCATTCGGCACTTTCAAGGAAAGGTGACAAAGCAGAAGAAGGGCCCAGTGAGCCAGTCGGTTGGGGACTCTATTGCACTTTCCTCTCGCTAGCTTTCCCCCTCCCCCGCCTTCTTTCTGTCTTTCTTCATGTTTCCTCTCATTTCCCTTTCTTATTACTTTTATCTCTGATGCTTCACACAGTTGCACGAGCACGTATTTCTTCTAGGGTCTGTGAGAAGAAGAGGAGCAAATACACATTCCCTCTGTTGATTTCAGAGTCTTTCTGTCTACATCCGTCTTCTCTGCTCCCTTTGCTGCTGTGTAGGATGAGAGGAACATCTGATTATGTCCTGTATGCCTAGGTGCTTCTCTAATGTGATTTAACTGAACAAACAAGAATAATCAGAGTACTTCAATTTCTGGTGTAATGCTTTGGCAATAAGGTTTGATGACATTTCTTATAGATATGCCAGACACCATCACTGTCTTTGCATAAAATGTATTTAGAGATAATATTCTTTAAAGACAAAGAGTATTGACAAAGGAAAATGATAAGCAAGTTTCTAAAAGATAGACACTCTTAACTGATTTCTTAGTAATCTTGGCTAGAACGATGGTAAAATTAATTTAACGCTACCTGCTGTCCTGTTTCTTATACAACCCTCATAGAAGAAAGGAGAGAGATGCTAAAGATAAGGGAGTTGAATTTAACAGAAGTCTGGACTCTTAGTGTGTTCTTGGACGAAGCAGAGCAGTTCAGTGAACAATATCAGACTGTTTCCACCAATACAAGTTGGACATGTAATCTACAGGGAAGGTCAGTGTAAATTTTCATTTTCAGATTTAAAATCCACTCTGATTCCTGCTTTTCTAAGGATGGCTAATCCATATTGCCGGGGGCAGTAGCCTTGTGTCATTTTTGTAATTTTGCAGGAAACCATGTAGGAACTGGATGAGAAAAAACATAATACACTGAGAAATATTATTTATTTCTATTATTTAACCAATGGAATACTCATTAGTTAAAAGCAGAGAAATATATTCCCCTTACAACTACAAACACTTCCTACAAAGTATAGAAAACTAATTTTAATCTGCAAGTACCTCAGATACAATATTGGGTGGCAAGAGTACCATTTAAAAAGGCAAGAATACGTTTAATATATTAAAGCAGGTTTCTCTGAAGCAAATTTCAGATGAAAAATCTGATCAGTACAATTAAAAAAAACCTGTCTTTGGCAATCTTATTTGAGGGAAGGGGGAAACACATCACACGTGAATCTCACACAGGCCTTCAACAATCTTCTTTCTGGTGAGCTTCATCATGGAGGAAAGTTGGTTCTCTTACTGTTTTACAAGAGGAACAGACTGCCCCCCCCCCACACCCCTCATTGCTAGAGCATTAGAAAATACTTACTTAAAAAAAATCTAGTTTACTTTGCAGGCATCGTATAGGCCATTAACTGTTACTAGAACAGTAAATTCATAAATGCATGAAAGTACTTTGGAACAATTATATATATATGCTGAGAAACAACTGTGTCATCCTGTCCTTTCATTGAAACCTGTTCATCAGGATGTCTTTGTTTTACGGAAGAAGAGATGTCAAATGTCAACAGCAGGAATCCAAGTATTTCACAGCATATGCTGTATAAAATGGATTCTCTCAACATGGGTAAAGTTCCCAAAGGGGGGAAAATAAACATGAAGAACAGCAGATAAACAAATACAAGAGGAGATTTAAAGAGCCTGGGAAAGAGAATGAGCAACAAGTTTGAATGCTGACAGTGTCTCAGAACCTCAGAATTCAGGGAGATGCTGGGAAAGTTTAGGAATAGCACCATGAAATGAAGATGCCAAATCCACAGCTATGGACTCAGTTTACCGTTTGAACTTTAAGCACAGCAATCTTATTTTACTGACCAGGGAGAGGACATTGCTGCAGGTTTTAACAACACAGTAGCCCTGAGGCAGACAATTTTAGGCAGCTGTTTTTAAGTCACATGACAGGGCACAATGTTACTGAGTTACAGCCGAGAGCACAAGTGACCAGCAGATGCAGCTTTAATCTTTTAACCCATATCCGTATTAGCTGGAACAAGATGTCTCCATTTGCACATGGGTGCTTTAAGCACATTAGTAGGTACATGTCTATTTCTTTTAGCACTTACGTATTTCTCAAAAAGTAGATCATCGTTTGAAATCTGCCCTTTAATCTGTTTATTGGATTAATTACACCAAAGATGTGTCTGAGAAGGATACTTGTTTGGGGAATTTAGTTCCTTTCTCCCATTTTGAATGTATTAATGCAATTTATGATTTATTTCATATCTTTATGAAATACATCTTGCAGAAAAAAATTACAGAAGAACCCCAAAGAATTTTGGAAGGATTTTAGACGACTAAAGAAAAAGAAGCATCTGGAATGGTGGTCAATTTGAAAACCCAAGAAGTCTCCGCAGACTATGAAATAGAGAAAGACAAAGACGGCATATGTTGGAAACAGTCACTAATGAGCTGCACTCAGCCAAAAGAGCACTTGAAGATATAGCAAGACGAGGGGGGGGGGAAAAAAAGCCAGGTACTTTTTTTCTCTCTATTGCTATTAAAGCAAATCATTAAGGTTTCCTTAGAGACTCTTAAAAAGCTTGTTAAACAGTTTTTGGTTGCTCTAACTAATACAAGTTGCCTCTGCGTTCATATGATGGTAGCTTAAGGAGTTTTTAAGAGACTTCTTCAAGAATCTGAAAGAATGATTTTTGTCACAAAGATAGATACAACATATTGCAGAAGAAAAATACCGTTTGTAAGAAAGGAATCACAAGAACCGTATTGTTCCTTTAAGGGGCAGTTAGGACTTGGTTTTTCCATTTTAAAAAAATGAACAAAGATCAGCTTTAGAGGTTTAATTAAAAGCAGTCTTGATGTCAGTATGCTTTTACCCTAAAAATCATTCTAGTACGGTCTTTACACTTCCATACCGTTACTCTTGTTAGCACGTTGCTGTGAAAGTAACCATATTGTGGTTTACTGCAGCTTGCTGACTTCACAGAAGCTGTTGTGAAGATTATGTGCCTTCATGTAAATACATCGGTTGCACGAGATGTAATCATGAGGTAAGTAGAGTAGCTCCTGAAATTAAAGAATGAATCAGAACTTCCAGATAACTTTCAAACAGTGGTTTTTTTTGTTTTTTTTTTTTAAGTATCAAAACAACTTGAATTTCAGGAAATATATTCAATGCAATCCGAAGTGGTATGATACAGTCATTTGTTTCAAGTAATTGGAATATGAGACTGGATTGGAAGTCTGACTCTGCTCTTGCTTGCAATATACGTGAATTGCTCTCCTTCCCTTTACCTTTATATTCATTTATATCAAGACTGTAGATGTTCAAAATATGTGGAATTTTGGAAGTTTTAAGCTAAAGACAAACAGATTCTTTTCTTAAGGAACCGACAATCTAAAGAGATGAAAACAGATCAAAGATTCAGGAGATAGATATAGCCTGTGATTAGAATGCGTCTATAAAATAAGTTTGTTTATCTTAAACAACTGTCTCCTCTCTTTGCTTTTCTGCCCTAGTTCAGTCTTATGATTTTTCTGTACCAACACCCAGTTGTTTGTTGTGTAACTTCTTTTTAACATTCATCTTCCTCGCAGTGTACAAGGGAATTAAAAATATCTTGTAAGAAAGACCAGGAAAGTAAATCTATAGAAAAAATACAACAGAAAAAAGGTGTAGTTATGGACCAGCTCAGAGGATGTGTTCTGCGGGAGAAAAGACAGGGGACTCGAGACCCAGGAAGTGAAGTGACTGTGGCACCTTTTTTCTAAACCTTTTCTTCTGTCTGACTGTCCAGGTCTAATTTTGGAAGATACCTCAGACTGCAGATACCACTGACAGTGATGCTCCAGGTCAGTTTCTCATCAGGGTCTACGAGCTTTCTTTAAAATTGTCAAGGAGTCAGTGAGGATGGTTCCTACTGCTGTTGAATCTGAACAGTTTACAGAGAAGGAAAAAAACAAAACAAAACAAAAAAACCCCCATGTATTCCAGAAGAACGGCTGCCAGGGTAGAAAAATCTCTTAAAATCTCATAAAATGTTCAACTTCATCCTGTATGGTCTCATTGTTTAAAGTTGGTCAGGAATATGAGTAAGCCCTAAAGAGAGAAATTAACATCAGGAACTCGGGACTCTCATTATGTTCCATTAACCTTTTGACACTATCCTTCACTGACCGGTTGTCTCGCAGAAATCTTGTTATCCTGCTGCACTTCCATATTTTAGATAGACTTTGATCCACTATCAATTCTGTGATGTCTGGCTCAAACATTTGGACCAAATTAGGCGTTTCTGATACTGACAGTAGAATCTGGCCTTTTGACCCATCATCTCAAGAATATATGCCTTTAATATCTGCAGTGGGGGATAGCAGAAATCATTGTATAGGGAGTATTTGTTAGTTCTTCTTGTGTTATTTTTTGTGATTGGATTGTTTTGATCCTGGGCAGTAGGAGCAAGTGAATGTCAAACTTAGATAAAAGAACATACACTTGTAAGCTTTCATTCATATAACGGAGGAAGAATTACATGTATTTTTATCATGCTTTAAATTTAATGAATGGATAGCCTTTGGACTTCTAGCACTTCCTGGTAGAGTCTAGCCTAGTAATCCAATTTAATGTAATGCAATCATTAATAATTGTGTTCTTCCCATGTGTGACAAATTTAAATATACTTAATTCAAAGCATATTATAAATTCAGAATATTTATTTTCCTTAATCCATTTGAAGTATGAAGTGTGAGAAGGTTGGTTGTTTACTTGATAGCACTTCTAGAATTGCAATGCTAATCTCATCTAGATGTAGATTCAGAGACTTATTTCGAAGTACACTCCTTTTACTTACTTGCTTATTGCATTTGCTCCACTAATTGAGTTCCCCTTTCATTGCCGTCCTTCCTTTGGGAGGCTGGATGATAAAAAAGGAAACAGTATTTGGAACAAAACCCTCCTTCGCTTTCCTATTTATCTGAGCACTTTCATGAGTCCCATTCCACTGTATCTGAACGGTAGGTAGAAGACAAAGAAATTATCACAGGTGACCAATTGCCAATCCGAAAACTCTGACAAACATCCAGGTGGATGTCTTTTGTTATTACAGAAATATATATAGAACTATATATAGAAGCAAGTGTAAAATACATATCTCTATGCGTGTGTGTATACATATATGTATATACATGTGCAGACAGACAGACAGACACACACACACGCACAGGTATGTTTAATTTTATGCCTTATGCAGCCTTGTTTTTAAGTTGGTACATCTTCAGATATGGTTGCATAATGATGATTGTAAGAGATGTAAATTTATTTCAGGTATTCAGGAGCAATATTGTCTTTCCCATCATAGGTAATACAGTTTTCAGTATCTTTCTATCGCCTCCTCATTGCCCTTCATTACACTTCTGGGAACATAACCTGTTGGGTGAGAAGCAGCCAGTTAATTGTAAACATACCAACTGCAAACATACCAAAGAAATTTTTTACTGCAAAAAAAAAAAGAAAAAACAGGAAGTATTAGACTATTGGCAAGTTCTCACTTATTGCAGCTTATTCACAGCTATTATCTGCTTATCCTCCAGAAATGCATTTATATTAAGGAACAAACCTTAGGCTTTGTTTCAGAGAAATCTAGGAACTATATGGAATAATTTAGGATCACTTAGAGGAGGCAAGCAAATGCCTACAGAGTAGCAAGTCATTTAGACAAACAAAGCTGTATCTAGTTTAAGTATCTCATATGCTAGATCAAGGAAAGTATTTACAGCGTGCCTTTCCAGTTAAGATTGTATAAATTGTCCAAGTAGAAGCATACCCAATCCACTTTTCATAGTATAGAAAATTGGAAAGCACTAAAATCACGTCGAAGCCAAAAAGCATGAAAGTTGGTATCCAGAGAGAATTAGGCCTAACATAGATAGGAAAATATATGCGTTTTTTCTTTCCAAAAATGCAACTCAGGAAAGAGTGGGCCAATTTAGTCTTACTGCCTGGTAAATCATGGTAAAACACTTATTTTCCCAAAGCTAAGAGTTGTGGCTTCTATGGGAAAATATTTTGCTGTCTTTTGCCTGCAAGCTTCTATTGTTTTGCACATCTTAGTAGTATATCTTAGCTCTTGGCATTATGTTTAATCAAGGCAGTTTCACTAATGAGAGTAAAGTTTGGCCTAACAGAGCTCCATGCTTGAGGGACTTGCCCTGTGCCACGTGTAGACCTAGGCATGTGAGCGCAGCCAAAGGCGGGAAGGCTGGCATTGCTGTGACTGTTCCCAGTAGCCCTTCAGCTGCCCAAGGTGGCTTTAGTTTTCCAGCAGCCTCCAAATCAATAACTCTTATGGTGATATGAAACCTTATTTGTCTCCGTGGGCTAAACTAACTGGCTTTAGGACGTTCAGGTGCTGGGAACCCAAGTATGCCATTCGTGCTTGCTCTATTTTGGTTATTTTTGGCACAGAATGCTAGTAAAGCATAGCCAGTGAAGTCTTGGGATGGTTCTGGATTTTGAATGTTAATTTTCTTGCAGCTTAATCCCATACAGAAATAGAGATTCTGGGCCCATTGATTTTAATGGCAAATCTTCCACTGACTTCAGCAAGAACAGAATTTCTCTCAGAGGCCATATCTTTCCACCAGAGACAATTTCGCACAGCGAAGAATTTGGAGACAGGGCATAAAAATATCTAGAGAGGAGGTTCCTTTCCCAGAAAAAAAAACAGAGAAATAGTTTAGAAAATGATTTTCTAATTCTAATACAGAAAATGTAATAGACCATTTTATGCTCCTGTCCTTAGGCTATGCCTTATACCACGATCAATATAAAAGAAAATGATATTTTCTTGATTACTCATTGAAGCAGAAAATGAGTTCTGTTACCTGCAAATTTAGAAGTTCCCTGGGTAATTGGGTAGCCTTTGTACATCTTCAATTTTTGATGTTATTGGGTAGTTTATGGTATTTACTAAGATGTTTTAGCCTAATCATTTTTTTTGACAGGATAAAATATCACTATTACAGCAGGAACATTTTCCTGGCAGAAGAAACCATTTAACAAATTAGATTCTGAAGAAATTTGCTGGTCAGTGATACACAGACTATACAATGCATGTGCAAGAAATAGTTTAAATATCAACCAGAAACTAACTATGTAAATTACACAAAAGCATCCTTAATTGTGCTGGCTTTCTCTTTCTTCTAAAACTGCAAAAGGCATGGGCAGAAATAATTTGAATGCCTCAAATACATTGTATAGAAATCTGTCTGCTTGAGAATTACAGGCTCCTCTTTCAGTGCAGAACACACAAAAAAAATTTAGTTTAACATTTGGAGGAGAGCGGATTAACCAGCTGTATTCAGTCAGTTCCTCCTAGTACTTCTGCAAGAGTCATCAGCCTTGAAGGGAAAGGAACAAAGATGGGCTCCTGTCTTTCTAAGCAGTCATAGGAAAGGTCTGCTGCCTTGGCCTGCTGGGACCTGCTTTAGACAAGCCTTAGAGGGGATTCTTGTTTGGATTTGTGACTAGTGCATTACCGAGCAACAGCAGCAATTCAGCAAGCACCACATGAAGATCTCCTGGTTCTTGCACCTGCTGAAGTTTCAATAGTGAGCACAATGGCAAAACAAGAGCTGGAATAAAGTACTCCTGTATTTGCATTTCTGAGACTGGCTAAATGACATGATCTTCTGATAGATAAAGTTCAGAGCAGAAATCAGCAGGATAAAGATACAACAGGACACAGGCTACTTTTATTTCTAGATGTTATTTTTGGTTGCAGGAGATGGGTGTCCGTCACCCAGTGAGACGCATGCAGATGGCTGCAGCTGCTCTTCTATAATAATGGCATATGTACTGCACCGGAGACTGTAAGCGAGAGCAATAGTCTCCCTCTATAAATCTGCCTCAGTTGCCCAAAGCACCGTCACGGTTAAAACTTTATCCTATATCTAGTAAGTCTGTTTAGATATTCTGAGTATATGCACTTCCAAAAAATAAAGGATATATAGCTCTTTGAAATTTAACTTCCCAAAAACTAATGAGCACTTGAAAATATTGGTCCTAGTTCAGCTTCATTATATGGTGTCCCTCCCAGGCCTCTGAGAGACATGATGAGGAACTGAGGTGAAAGATCATGAACTGCAGATCCTTGCTTGCCTTTTGCTTCTCTCCAGGAAGTTAAAGTTCTTCTTCTGCCCTCACCTTACATGGACCACCCTAGTGAGAACTGGTAAAAGCTATGTTTGTGCTTGATCTTGGGCTCCTCTCTAGTGGGATTGTGATTGCATAGCGTTTTCTTTGTCATTGGAGTAAGGAAGTGTGGTAGGTTGTGTGGAAGCCCAAGAGTATCTTTAATATCAAATAAGCTGGAGCTATATACTTAATTCTAAATATGTTTGAGCAATTAATGGTTGTAAGGCTTCTTAAAGTATTCAGGGCCCATTAGATTGAACTGTTGCTAGAATCAATTTAAATTAATTCATGAATGTAATTGGAGTTACATTCATGGAATGAATTTGAGGATGCTCCAGGTAGGAAAAGGGGGACACAAGAGGAGGAAAGACAGGTTTGTTCTCTGGTTCATGCACTGAACCACAAAGAATGCAAGCTGGTGAATATCGCTATGATATTTCTCTTCCTAATCCCTTTTTGATATTTTTCTCTGTTCTTCAGGCAGTGGACCTTGGCATTGCCTTCTTGGCTATTTCTTCATTAGCTCTAGGTCGGTTGCATTTTTATATCTTATTTCTTCTGATTATATCTTCTTGTATGCACAATTCTGGCCCTTTTTCTCTAAATCTCTCAAAAGGAATAAACTAGGCAGGTGTTTGCCTGTTACAAAGGTTTCATCTGCATGTAATACTTGAATAGAGTCATTTTATGTCTTAAATTTGTTCAGGCGAGGGCATCTATTGATAGGTCTGTTCTATTCCTTCATAATTCCTACTATTGCTATTACTATATATATCTCTTCATAACGCTGCCCATGCAGAAATTGACAGAATGGAAAATGAACTGGTGGAATATCTCTAATGAATTTTTTTGAGGTATTCGAGATAAAATAGCTTTAAGAGACGAGTAGGGCTGCTGCTTGCGCTCAACTAAAGCCACTGTTGCTTGTGTCCAACCCCCTCTTTATTACATTGAGAACTTGTGCAGCAGAAGTAAATGACTGCTGTCTCTGCTGATTTCAGTGTTCAAAATCCTGTGGATTTTGTGACTATCTTCTCCTGTCTTTCCTCCTGCCTCCTGGTTTTCATGTGAGGATCTCTCAGAGCTCTGTCCTTCATTTTGTAGGTGAGGAAAATGACAGAAAGAGATTAAGGTTAAAATGTCAAAGTCTGTATCAATTTTGGGTGCTGATTTTATATGTCCAGGCCCTGATCCTTTCAAGTGCACTCCGCATTATTGGACTTTGAGATGGAAGCTGCCCTTTGAAAACTAACCATTGTTACTTCTTGCTTTTCACATCCGTCAAGGTTGGGTAAAAATCTCCTTGAAGCTGATGGGTGTACTAGTTGCTTTCCATTCTGGCTGAACAATCATATGCCCCTTTGTTTAACAATAATTGAAACATGGGAAGCCACTTCTAAGACCACTCTGAATGCAAGTACAAGCTGGGAGGTTTTGATCTGCTTGTGGGTGTGTGCGTTTAAAAGTAAGCAAGGAAAGAGCCAACTAAAAAGAGAAATGCTTCTAACATGAGCTTGAGAGAAAAGCAAAAATTGCTTGGAGCTTTTTGTGCAGAATATTTCAGGAAGAGTAAAAAGAACTATTCTGTTTGATTGCTACTCTGATCAGAGAAACAGTTTTATATGTATTCTGCAAGTAAACAGTATGATTCAGTCAAAGAGAAATGACTGAAGGCCCCAGGTAGGATAAAAGCATTTGCTTAAAACAGGGGTTGACTATAAACTCTTACAATAAAATTGTTTAATGAGCACTTAGGTTGAAAACATCATGCACCTTCATGGCAGTTACGGAGTCCCAGAACTGCGCTCACCAGGACAGTCTTCACTTGGGTGCTGTGTACCTTCTGCATTTAACTTCCTAATGCTATACTGAGCCACATACTTTTCCTGTCCCTGAAGTGAGCTCCAGGATTGAATTCAGGAGGAGTACTGAAAGAGACTGCTGGCTGGACTGGTTGGCCTCAGGCCTTATTGAATCAACATGCTAAGCGGCATAGGAAACAGGCAGCTTCAGGGAAAAAAAAAAAAGATAAAATAGTTAAGGCAAATGACTCTGTATTTTGGATTTTATTCTTCCAGAACTAGTATGTAGTACTGGGTGAGCTCTTTAAAGCAGAGTCGTCCAGTTGCTTATCTGCTGCTAATCTCTTTCCCCATTGCTATCCCCTACCTCTAGTAGGGACTCTTAAGTCCAATCCCTCTAGCTTTGAGGCAGCAGATAGGGCACAGTTTAACAGAGTAAGTGTGAAGCCACAGCCAGTCACCTAGATGACTGTCCTTGTTGATAGTCTTGGCTGGATAGCCAGACCCTCTTTGGGCATTATAGGTCTTTTTTTCTTGAAGCAACAATTCAAGCAAATTGCGCTCTGCTATTTGCCTTTTCCCCATTACCTTTTCTTTAGCAAGGTAATAGGTGAAAAGCGTTATGTTCTGGACCAGTACCTTGGCAACTATCTTCTCTGAACCTCTATTACATTTAAAGCCTGCTTGTATTTAAGACGGTGCTTAAGTTCCTAGTGATTCTGGATTAAGAGCAGACCTGTTTAGTCTTTGGACAAGCATCCTTCAAGAGCTGTCTTGGAAAATCTGGAGCTGCTTTCCTGGGACAATGCAGGAATCCTGGGAAGCATGTCCCTAATGTAAGGGGTTAACCTCTTCCCAAGCATTCAGTTTTCACTTCATAGCACCCAAACTTTAAAGCTTCCCAGTAAAACAGCAGTATACATTTCATTTAAGTTTTCTTCCTACTCTCATTCCAAGACCCAAAATTTTCCTCAAAAAAAATTTTGAGGAAAATTAGATGTAAAGCAGCTTCCTTAAGTTGCAAGCTTCAACCCAAACAACTGAGATTTGGCAAACTTCATAAGCAGGCCTTCCTGTCGGTTGTTACAAGGAGTGTTGATGTAATCACCACTCTAGAGTTATCCTTGAACCTTTTTCTTGATAATTGTGCACTAATACAATTGAAAGAGGAAAGAGATCTTTTTTTCTTTCCTCTACAGCAGCTGCTCATGTCTAAGAGTAGTTGTCAGCAAGCCATTTTCTTCAGATAATCTTGAGGATTTACAAGGATCAGTTTCATTCTCACTCCTACTTGGAATAGGAGTGCATTGTTGTCTGTAGGACTTACCTAGAACTATACAGCCATTCTTGTATTATTAATAAAAAGTGAAGAGAAAGTCTATGTCTGTAAGACCGTTCTTCTGGTGAACTTCACTTGGATCATTATCCTTTCTGGTATTTGATACTGTGTTGTAAACCTTGCCAAATTCTGCTAGTTTGGGTAGGTTTTCTGCACTAAGGGGATTGATAGCCTATGCACATGTCAAAAAATGAATTCTTGATTTCAGAGACTCCAGGATATTTGGCTAAGGTCACTACAAGGTGAGACAGCCATAGGCTCTTGACTGCGAGTGCAGGAGGCCAGATCAAGGGTTTGTTCAGCACTGCTGAGCACAGAACAGTATTGACTGTCTTGCATTTCTTAGTGGCACCCTCCTGTCTTTTACAAGAGCACGGCATCCTATCTATTCCACTGCAAGGTAGAGAAAAGGTAAGCCACATTGTGCTGCTGCATGTGACTGAAGCTGCTAGGAGGCCTTTCTTTCTCTTTGCATGTCCCTCATTAAAGAAGGAGAAGGGAAGTATTATTTTACTGTTTGTTTCTGTTGTTGAAGGGCCAAGCCTGCAGCTGATTCAGACTTAAAGGAAAATACAACAAACCTCAAGCTGGAGGAGCAGGGCGGGTTGGGGCGTGTGGGTCCTGTAAGACTGAATTTTGGAATAATTTTAGTCCCAGCTTATTCAGAAAGCATCTCTGTAGTGGTTATTATCACCACCATAGCTAAGCCATCAACTCAAAGGGAGTGCAGAGGGCACAGCCTCCTCACACTTTTTCACATGGGCTGATTGCCTTTCAGGGTGCTCCGTTCTGCCTGTTTGATGGGTTGGGTTAGAAGCCCTGCTGGAGGAAGCCTTGCTAGAGGAAGAAGCAGTCATGGCTTGTACCTGCTCTTAGATCCATCAAAGTGCAGCCCTGCGTGAGCTGCTGTTGCTTCACAATTCCACTGAAAATGGTGTTTTCATTTTTATTATTGCATTTATTGTGGAGACCTGTTTCAGGTTAGAATTCTTCTTTTCTTAGGGTTTGCTTGAGAACCTGATGGGTTTTTTTGTTTGTTTGCTTTTTTTTTTTTTTTTTAAATTCTTCACTATGTGAATTTTAATCTGGATCAGTTCTGTGGGCTATGGGGAGAGGGAGGAAGACTGGCACTTCTGCTGGGAGCATGGATGTAGATTTTGGATCCACCAGCTAGGAGGGTAAGGAAAGGACATTGAGGAGTAGGAAAAAGCAGACTGAAACTGAAATGAGGAGAGTACAAGGGTGTGCTGTGGGAAAACAAGCCATCAGCACAGAGAGACAAGAGGGAAACTTCAAACTCTGGAAAATATCCTGATCTTGTTTTTGTGAGACCCTGTGCTGGCTCCAGCTGCCTGTCATCCTGCTCTCTTGCTGGATCTTGGTTGTACCCAACCTCATCCAGTAGCTGCTGCTGTTGAAGACTGTTTTCAAAGGGAAATGTGAACCAAAACTTGCTGCAAAATGAAGTCTGATGCTGAGAACAGTGAATTAGAAAGATATTGAGGAAGAGTCACTTTTTTGTGATCTGCTTCCTGGCAGTAACATAGATGAAAGCTCCTGGTTTTTCAAACTAAAATTTTGTGGGTGGTTTGTGGTGGTTTTGTTTCTTTTTAAACAGACTCCTTAAAGGGCAAGTTGTTTTTAAGTGTCTACATTGATCAAAGAATAAACCTCCGTTGCTTCAATTGTTGTAAATACTTTAGCCACTTCAGGTGGCTTTGTAACTCTCTTCTCTTATTCTCCCACTGGCAGAAGCTTCTGCATCTTGAACTTTGCTTTTCTAGTTAGATTCAGTTGCCTGCTGAGGAAAGAAAGTATATTTCAGTTTGCTTGAGTATATTAGTTATATAGTAAAAGAGACACTAAATTGAGGACAGCAGCTCTTGATGTCTGTTGAAATGCTGTTGAACAGCAGTGGGTGTGACCAGTTACATTTCACTCCCATACCAAAGCCACTTCATTAATGATTACTTTAAGTTAGTAGCCCCTCTTTACCTTGCCTAACTATTCTTTCCGCTCCCGTTGCCTACTTCCTCATGAAAATCGTAGCAAAAAGGAAGCAATAATAATCTGTAAGCCTAGGTTGAGGTGTATGACATCAGTCATGTCATTCAAAGCAGTTATTGTTTATAATAGCATGTTTCACAGCCACATTTGATACCACCTTCCCAGTACATATAAGATAGCTTAACTTTCTCTGTAGGTTCTTTGTGGCTGTATGCAAAGTAGCCTTCTCCAGGACTCCTACACCGTAAGTACTGTCTTTTCTTCTAAACTTGTCTAATAAATTAAATGTAACTATCTTAAATGAAGAGGAATTGATACTACCATCCCCGAACGAGAGCTTGGCTGGTTTAACTATAGGGTAGATGGGAAATGACTCCATAGCCTTTAGCCCTGCAAAGCATGGGGAGGAATTGCTTTGGGGAGAAAGTAACAGGTTGGGGCCTGGAGGTCATAGGAGGCAGGTGAAAAGGAGAGGGAAATGGACAGCAAGAAGCAAAATTCCCCACCTTCCTTACCAACATGCTTGTGTGTAGGAAGAAAGAGCTCATGCTATATAGAAAGGACTTTGTTGCTGATATCTCAAGCAACAAAGAGAATGGAAAGAGAATGACTGGAGAAACAAGGTATTTTCTTGCTTTTGGGGAAGTGAGGTCACCTCCTTCATAATATCAGTATGTAGGCTAAGATCCTAGAAGAAAATTAACATTTATTTATTATAACTTAATTGCTACTTCAGGCCATATGAGTCCTAACAGACGTGTTCTCCTATAGCAGTATATTCAAGACCCAGGCCTCCAAGGGAAGATATAGGAATATGTTGCAAGACCCTGAGCAATGCCTGGGGGCCTACAGCTGGAAAGACCTAAATGAGGGCTGAAGGGAGTTTCAGCTGAGGCAGTAGAGGAAATGCTTTGGACCCAGCAGACAAATCTATTGAGTAATACCGTATACTGTATGTGTGATACTGAGACTTCTTGGTTTTTTTCATGTATGATTTTTATAAAATTTGCAGGCCCATGTTGAGAGTCTGGCTCTAAAAATAAATCCAAGTTTCCTACTTTTAAAATCCAAGTTGAATTCAAAACCACCTGAGTTGAACCTGTATTGCATGGGGTAAAATGGAGAAGGAGAATTCTCTGCATATGCAGAAGACTTTTGCATAGACTTAAGAAACACAGGTTCCGTGGGCTCAGCCAATGACTTGCAGCCTTTGACCTCTGCTTGTCTGCTGCCAAGACACTAATCAACTGATTGAAAAGAAAATATCACAGCAATCTTAAATCCTAATGTATGTTGCAATAATGTAACATTTACCACTTTAGTGGGTTTTTTTGTTTGTTGTAGGATGAACCTACTAGAAAATATTTTGTTAAATTCCAGCCCGCTCATTAACAGACCTGGATAAAAACTGAAAAACAGAAGCTTCCTGGAGCCCAAGGAAGAAAGAGTGTTAACTCCATAGGTTATTTGGTGCAATGGCAGAGCTGTTTATGACTTCAGATGAGCTTCTGAAGATTGGACCTGCATAAAGATTTAGAACCTGCATAAAGATTTAGAACCTGCATCCAGCATCGTGGTAGGGAGCTGTGCGGAGATGTCCCTGCTCAGCTTTAAGCTAGGAGTCTTGAGGAGAGGGTCTAGTACTGTGGCTGAAAGCTTTAGCATACTCCAAGGTGCTGCTGTGAACCAGGTGGCTGTGTTGAAAACTGGTGTTTCAAGGAAGCTTTTCTGTGTGGATTGGAAAAGAGCCTGTCTGGGTGATACTGATTTCTTTCATTTGTTTTAGTAATAGTTAGGGAATAAAGTGCATTAAATAGGGTGCCGGGATGGAAGCGCACACAGCAAGGTGTAAAGAGGGATTCACCCACTCACTGGACATTCATGGGTGATGAGGAATATTGTAGCCTTTTATCTTTACCCAAGATAATACAGGGATGGGTGGTTTCCTTCGAATTCTTGTAGACATAATTATATTTATTTCTGCAAATTTAGTATGACACACTTCTCTTCCTTAAACTTTAGTTCGTTTTATGAGTAGGTGAGATACTGCAACAAAATTGTGGAACTTCTTTTTACAGTTACCTACTGGTGTCTTTAAGGAGAGTGCCACAGCAATATAATAATAGGCATGCAAGAACATCTAAGCACTGATGAAAGTTGTCCAAAAAAAAATTGCTTCTGTAGTTCTGTATTGGTGTTTTTTCTTTGCTCCTCCTTCAGTGTTATCCTTTTATTCTAACGTCTTTGAAACCTGTGAGAGGTAGTGAAGAGGTTCTTTGTTAGGTGAATCCTCAAGTCAAACACTCTTTAAATTGCTTATATTGCTTAAATTTGCTGGAAGGCCAGGTTGTGATTATGAGACCTGGGGTGCTAAAGGTACTGTGAATGCTAAGGAGAGTTTACAGACAGCGGCAGGTTGAACTGGGATGGTGAATCCTCCAATGGACCCAGGAGCTGCCCAGCCTTGAATGATCTTGGGTGATGCTGATGAAGGTAACTCCTGTCTGAGGCAATACACAATTTATCCAGTGATGGGCCTGGGATTTCAAGCAGGTCAGTTTACCCATTTTATTCGCTACAACACCTTTGTCTTAGGGAATTGCTTTTTGGATGTATTGACATTAATGAATTTGCCTTCATGCACTTGTATACACAGGGAAGCATACCATCCTGAGCTACATCTTATCTGAATTTATTTTTGCCTTGTGTATTCTCAAGGCTCCTCATAGCTGCTCCGCATAACTGGTACACAGGTGCTGCTCCAGTTACAAACTGCTGTAGTTCAGAGTCTAATCATCCCTTTCTAGGCATGGAAACTGCTGTCTTGACCACTTCTCCCCATCCCCTCCCCCAACCCTGCCAGGAAAATACATTAATTAAAGACCTTCTCTTTTTTGTATTGTTTTAGGAAACATTAGTATACATTATTTATATAAAAGAGAGAGAAGGAAACCCAACTTATTTTTCTTTATCTCTTGCCTAATGCCAATGTGTTTCTAGTTGTTTATCTAGTGTGTTTTTATTCCATCTGGTTCTCTAGCACATGAAATATCCTTACTAAAAACTTAATTTGCCTTGATGGAAGGTGTTCGCTTACATTACCTGGAACAGCTGTGGCTCGCAACTGAGGGAAGCTCTGAATGGAGCAGAGGGGTACAATTCACAGGTAACTATTTAATGCTGTTCCTAATACTTAGTTTGTATGCATAGTCCTTGTTCTCCTTTCCCCTCTTAGCCCTGTGTTTTATAGACACTTCTGCAGGGGTGCACCTGTGTTGTGATAATCTTTGTCAAGACTGACTGCCAGGCAGGACGTGTACATTAGCTCTTAGATGTGCCTCTGGTAACACATTTTGAAGTTATTGAAGGCAGTCAAACACAGAATATTTTCTTGTGCAGAAACCTGATGTGCTATAATACGGCTGATGACAAGGATTGCTGTAGCTTCTGGGTGTACTGCCCAAACCAAAGAGCAAGTGTCTGTACCACTAGTTGACTTCCCTTGGACTTCATGGGGAGAAGACAGCCTTAAGGATCTTTTGACCCCACTGATGTCCTCACAAGTCTAACTTTTGCTGATGGCTGGCTGTCTGAACCCCATAGGTGCTTAGGGTAGCATCCCCTCTGTGCTCTCTGGTTTTGAGGGTTTTTGCCATCCATCTGGGGAAAATAAAGGGCCTGTTAAGGATAGAATTTCTGTTGCTGTCCTGTGAAAGGGGCTAAAGAGCGGTCCCTAAAAAACAGAGGGGAAGCTGCAGGCAAGGGCAGGTATCGAGAGTAAAGGGGCTTCGCGGGATCAGGGGCTGGTAGAGGTGGTTTGGGGGCTGTGCTTGGGCCTGGATGAATCAGGCCTGAAGGGAAAGCAGCCCAGTCACAGGTCTGACTCCGTACAAGAACTAATCATGAAAAAGTGCTGGCAGTTGGGATTTCAATCCCCTGTAGCTTTGCAAAAGGCGTTATCTGCCAGAATGAAGGGAATTGCTGGGAGCAGATTAAAAGCAGCTGCATTTAGATCTGCAAAATAGTAATGAGAAGAGATGGGGAGGCTCAAGGAAAAGAACATAGAAACAAGAAAAAAGGGCAGATTTGATGCTGAGGAAAAACTGCATTAGCATGAGATGGGCTGAGTGGATAGTAATACTGCCTTGGCTTGGTCCTGGCTGTGCTTGCAGGGAAGCTGTTGATCGCAAAGGTGGCAGGACTGTTTCAGCTGCATGGGTTGACAACAGTCTGATTTCCTAACTTGGACAAGAGATTCCATTTAACTTGGTAAAATAAAGATATTGTCTTAAATGGCTTCTAGTTAATGTGCTTTGTTTAAAAAAGCATATAGTTGTATTCTTCTAAAAACAAACAAACAAACAAACACACACATACACACACACCCCCTAGGACCTGTGTTTATGTATTTGGTCTTTTAAAACAATATAGAAGCAGTTATTTATTTATTTATTTTTATTAATTATGTTGCCTGGAATGCCTAAAATAAGCACACTGCAAGTTCAGAGCATTTGCTAGTTCTATTTGAGGTTTTCCTCTTGAGAAGATTTTAAAAGTTTGATTTAGCTTTTTAAAAACTGTTTGTTTGCATCCAGGCTTGCTGATTAGTTAATCATTCATATTTCTGTACTACATATGAGAATACTTGGCTTATAAGATGGTTCAATCATGTAAGAGCTTTAACTGCAGTGAACGACAAATTCAGAAGCTTGTTATGTCAGAAAGGAGGAGGAGGAACTTCTGTTTAGGTCTTGCCTTCACAGGGAGAGGAAACACTGATAGTATCTATGTAATCTTGCACTGATGAGCTGGCATCACATTGCTTTAAAAAGATTGATATTTCAGATCTGATGACTAAGTGGTGGTGGGCACAGCTGCTTTAGAATCTGAGATAAAGGAAAGAAGGAAAACAAATCCAGAATTGCTATGTGAAAACCTTGCTGACATGTAATGCTGTCAGAGCACTTTAAAGAGCAGAAACCCTATTCAGTGTCAATCAGGTACGTGCTATATTGAATGAAGTATTTATTATTTTAAATGTTGCCAAAGCTCTGCAATTGATAGCCACTAGATTTATGAATAAAAACCTCTCTAAATGAAATGGGTTAGTTAAAATATCAAGAGATTTGTTTAATTCCAGTACACATTTGTTCTTAAAGTCTAACAGTTTGTTCAGATAAAATGGTCTTTCAACAGGTTTGTGTTCTAAAAATTCTTTAGGATTCAAGCAAATTGTAGAAGTTTGCTATATTTTAAGATTTGGATTTAAGAAGCTAATTAGAAAGAGACTGTTGCACTAAAACCAGATGGAGTATTTTGAACATACATTCTAGAGGTTATTTTTTTTTTCCTTACAGTTTTTCAGAAACTACACAAATAAATATGTTAATGAAAGGCAGAAGCCACTTCTTAGCATTACAGTATTTTTAGGGTCTGATTCAAAGCACGTTGGAGTTCTTGGAAGTTTCTTCATTAGCTTGAATGGACTTTGGATCAGGCTCTTCAAGTTCCTGGTCTCATACTGATAAATATCTGTTTTTGTTCTTACAGCTGCTGTGTCTACTTTAGTAGCTTTCCCATTCTATTCTCTTAAAGAGAAATTCAGTTTTGAAACAATCCTCCTTGATTAAACAAGAAGATACAAACTTGTTTCTTAAGGTTGCTTTTGAAAATGCTAAAAGGTATATTTAATAGGAACTAAAGATGAGACAGCATGTGTGTACATCTCCATCATATCCATCAGGACCTCTGTCTGAAAGCTAGCAAAATTTGTTTGGTTTTTTTTTTTTTTTTGGTCTAGCAACGACAGGTATGATCTGGTCTTTCTATCTTGGACATTTTAAAAGGGAAGTTTTATTAGGGAAAATAAATTCCAATTTGGAGGGAGTAAGGGGATGAGCAAATTATGCAATTTAGACCTTGGAATGGCTGACAAATGTGCTATTTCCTTTTGGGAAAAGATTCAGCTTTATCATAGAGGGAATGAAGAACTATTACCTTTTTATATGCAGTAGAAGTTTTGATATGGTTATGAGTAGCAAGAGAAATGCCTTTTGAACATAGAGTCATGTAGCATTTGATTCTGACATGCTGAGTGTTGCCAGCAGTATGTTTCCTCATCCGTATCCTTGAAATTCCTTTCTCATCTGTTGCCCCCCAAGGGGGAGGGGGGGAACCGAAAGATAGAAGTATGGTGTCATTTACTGAACAAATACAATTTCTGATTTCTAATATGAAGTTTTAGAACTTTTATTTGCTTGTTCAGGACTTGATCAAAATTCCTGTAAATGTTTTGAGATAAATTGTGAGCAAAGTTTAAACATAGATTTAGCCCCCTGTCTCTCCTCCTCCTTTCTTAGTTTTTCTGTTTCTTTTAAAATAAAATGCAGCTTACGTTTCTTAGACACAGTGACTACAACACAACGTTAGAGGAAGACAGCCCTAGTGTCCCCATTCTCAGACTGGTAACAGTGTGTGTGACTGAACAGTTCCTTGTACTTTCAAAGGAGAAAGAAAAATAAAACTCTTAGACCTGAAGGGTTGGAATAAATCTTATGCTTCTTTACATGCACAGTTGATCTGTGAAATGCTCTGAATTTCAAGAACTAGTTAACTTACTTGAACTTCAAGAATTACTGGAGAAAGTAGAATCACAAGAATAATTTTATATCCTGGTGAATTTGGTTCTTGGTGACCTGATATACTTAAAATGTCACAGGAAGAAAATATCCACAGTTTTAGAGAGAGAGTCTAAAAATGTTGCAATTGCAGAATTGCCTTCAATGAATGTCGGCCACTGTGAGCGTCTGTGAATGATGATATTCTTCTAAAAAATGGATAAAAAATTATTAATTAAAACCACTCTAAAGTCATGTTGTTATATAGTCTCTTCAAATAAACTTAGTGTAGTTTTATTTCTGGTTATTAAGTATCGATTTCTCAAGAAAGTACAAATGGAAAAGTGCTTACAGTGAAAAGGGATGATTCCAGGGGGCTGAATAGGTATTATAATCCCTGTATTATTGTGCTGTTCTTCAGTTATCTGCAACAGGCTTTTGCTAGCAGCAGGAAATACTCACATGGAGTTTGCTGGCCCATTCCTCCAGGGACAAGAAATAGGAAGCTCAGAGAACAGAAGTTCCAGAATAACTCCTCAGATTTCATGTTAATAAGACCAGGAGGCCATTCAAATTTTGTAGCTTCGTTTCTTGATTAATATATTGGACAAACTTCCACCTGTGTGAATCGCCAACAAAATTCTTACTGACTCAGAGTCAGGATTTTACCCAGAGTGCAGTAAAAGGCTTTTTTTTATGTCCAGTTTAGTTATGAGACAAATCTGAAGCAGCTTCTCTCTTTTCCTTGAGGTTAAAATATATCCAATACCTTTTGTTACCTATGAATAATGTTAAAATATATCTGATTTGGGATTCCATATGGCATTATAACAATGTTTCATTGCTTGCAGAGTCACAAATAAGCAATACCTTGATTTCTGTTATTGCAGAGAGTGAGTGAGTGAGTGAGTGATGATGAGGGAAAAAATAATGCAAAATTGCTAAGTTCTCAGACAGGCACAACTAAAATGAAATGCTCATTGAAATGTTTGTAAATAAATCAGGATCACTACTGAAGACAGGTGGATAAACTTGTAAGTCTTTTAAGTAAGAAGAATTGTGTATCAAATAACTACATTACAATAGCCTTTTTTAGACGTTATTTTAGAATAAAATTGCAAGGACAAAATTGTTTAGTCTTGACTTTTCTGTTCTTAATGTGAAGATGCATAGCAAAATGAATAGAAGTGAAATAGTATTTTACAGAAATTCTAATAAGGAAACAAAACTGAAATATAGTTAAAACCAAAAATGCAGCTAAGACCTTATTTCATGTTGGATAGAAACAGCTGTTTATTCAAATTTTATGATTAAAAAGGTCGAAGCTTGCTTTGTGCAGTGAGTGGTAAGGCAACCGTATGTCTGAGCTGTGTTGTTTGGTTACGGAGTAGAGCAAGATGCAAACTGGATACACTTAGCTGTAATATTCACACAAATGAAGCAGATTGTCTCCCAAAACACAGTTCAACTCCAGAGCTTTAGAAGCTACCTAAGTGGCTGCGATGGACAAGGCATTCTGCATGTGGCATATTTTGAACAGATGCAGTGGGCTGTCTGGTAAACAATGCCGGCAAATGCTGTTAGTTTAAGAGGCTTTGGGCTCTTTAATAAGACTGCTAGTGAAACAGACCTATTATGGAAATGTGTCTTACTGTATAAGCAATTTGCACAGTAATGTGGTCATGTGAAAGAACATAGTAAATAAGGGGGTTTTATTGGTGTGGGGGGAGAGTGGAATAAGGGATACTCCACATTGATCTGTCAGGAAAAAGCAGTCTGCTGCTTTTCTCCACTCTTCAGGTCACCTAGATCTGAAAAACAGTTCCCTGATAGCATGTTTACAAGGAGGGCTTCCTAATGCCTCAGGCAGCTCTGGTTATCACCGTTCCTTCTCGGCCTCGTAAAGCAAGAGGTCATTTGAGGAGCCTGGAACATGACATGCTTGAGGGGATAGACAGCGCATCAGGTCTGCTTAGCTGGGAGATATTAAATCCTGGATTCACTGCTGCCCATGACAAACAGAAACTGCCACCCCATGGAAGCATATTTTGGAGCTATGGCAGGTCAGATCCTCAGGTGGTAATAGGGTGCTCCAGCCCTAACTTCTGCAAAGCTAAATAAATCAGTTCATGTTATTTGGTGTTGTGTTCCATTTGTCTACCCACCTATCTAATCTTGTTGCCTATAGGTTGCCAGGAGGTCCAGGTTGTAGGGAGGGGTAGCTAGGACTCTATTGTCCATTGGCCAAATTAAGATTTGCCCAGGGCGCTTACTCTCATCACAGGTTATGCCTAGCGATGGAAAACTGCTGCCAGGGAATCTATCTTCTATACTTTCCTCAGAAAGTAAGACAGACAGTCTCTCTCTGTGAGAGAATAGGAAGCTTAAATTCCTGCTCTATTCCTCATGCCAGATTTGCTTGTTTTATTTCACATATTGACTTTTTTTCCTCCTTCTCCTCTCTAACGTTTGTCTGGCGTGAGAGCGTTGCTGCTGGCATTGTTCAGTGTGTGTCCCTGCTATCCATCTTCATGGACTTGCATGGGGGAGCTGCTCTGGGCACAGGGCATAAATGCAGTGATATGTTCAGTTCCTGATATATTTATTTATTAAGTCTAAGGATAGAGACTAATGCTAGGAGATGCTGAATTGTTCAAGAGTAAACAAAAAACTTGACTTCTTTCAAAAGGTTTCAGCCCCTCTGCCAGTTCCTGTCCACACCCTGCCAATAACTAAAAGAGAGAGTTATTCAGTAACCTGCCGAATTGTGTAAAAGTCCTACTGGGTAAAATGAGGCTATTTCACGGTATGTTCTTGCTCTTTTTGAGGGCAGGTGCTTGAGCTGGCTACTCTGTTTCTCAGCTGAGTAATATAAATTAAAGATGTCGCTCAATGCAGGCTTTCATAATGGCTCAAGCATAGTGGGCTATAGTGATAGTTCTAGGGCACTCCGGTTAAGAGAAAAGTGGTTGGAGGATTAATTCCTCCTGGAGCCAAGGAACTAGTGCGTTCCCTGCTGCTGGCATAGAGCTATGCTGTGACCATGAAACCAAGAATTAACATCTGTGTGCACTGAGACACTCAGGTGTGCTTCAGAGATGCTGGATACAGATGCACATCCCAACCCTATAAGAGCGTGAGTCCTCGGTGTAGGTCAGCCTCCACCGCATTCTTGCATCAGATGAGACTGGGATGCATAGGGTGGGAAGAGCTATAGCGTTCGCTGGTCTTCTCCCAGTCTGGATGACTGGCAGACCAGGACCTTGGGACATGCAATGTTGCACACCGATTATGGTGCACATCAGCATAGATGTAGCCTCCTGTATTTATTGTTGTGAAAGAAACGTTTCTGTGGGCTAAAGCAGACAAACTCCTTTGATACAGAGATAAGAACATGTGAAGTGTAGTGAGTTAGTTGTATGACTTGGTACGGTTCTGGAAGCTACTCAAGTTAACCATAGGAAGAGACTAGATTGACCTATACTATTGATTTAAAGCTTGCAAAACTGCACTTTCTTTCAGTAATTAATAATAAGTTCTTATTTGGCAAGGGTGATGTTTTGTGTACTGTCTTCTGCATGATAGTGCTGTGGATGGAGTTGTAATTACAAAATCCTTGGATTTACCTCTGTAATTGCTACTTGTGTAACAGATTTACTAGGTGTTTCTTTTCCAATGAAATGTGTTAGAATTTTCGCATTGAAATTCAAATATTCTTTTTGATGGAATATGTACTAAGCATCCACACTGTACTGTGATGAGGTAATGGCACGGAGAGTAAAGGAGCTGAAGCCTCTTAGGCTGCATTTGTATTCTTGAATAAGACAGTGGCTTTCCATTTTTGGTGCACGGATTTTTAAGCGCATGAAAGGTGGATAAGTAACTCAAGTCATAGAAAGCTTAAGTCTGTCCTAAGGTCTGATAACATTTAAGAGTCTACAAATTGAAAAAAGGCTGAACTACTACAATGAGTCTTAGCTCCAATTTGAATGGGGGTCTGCAAATCTTTTCCAGTTATATATAGTTAAGCTTCTAGTGATCTAATCCCATTGCAGAGTATGTAAGACAGTTGTTTTCATGTACCTTGAAGTGTTAACTGTTGATTGTCTTTGGATAGGGCCCGCACCTCTTCCTTTCGTGAGCAAAGTCGACAAGGTTGCCAGTCTCCTTGTAGTTAATAATCCTTTGTTATGCTTCACCCCTTGCAGGACAAGTAAAGCGGAATTTCCCCCATTATGAAGGCCTCTAGTAATGGATGAACGTAGCCATAAAAACAGTTCTGGTGGGAAGGGATATTTGGAGGGCAGTTAGTCCAATCTCCTGCTGAAAGGTAGGTCAGGTTGCTCAGGGCCTTGTTTTTAATATCTCTGAAGACTGAAACTTCAAAGATTTCCTGGGCATCCTGTACCTGTACTTAACCACTCTCACTGTGGAGAATTTTTTCTTATATTCAACTGAAATTTCTCTTGCTACAACTTGTGACTGCCATCTCTCGTCCTTTGTGCCGCTCTGTAAAGAGTCTGGCTTTTTCTCCTTTTAACTCCCCTTTAGGCAGTGGAAGACTGTAATTAGACCCTCCTTCAGTCTTCTATTCCCCTAACAGAACAAACCCAGTTCCGTTAGTGCCTCCACATATGTCTCATGCACCAGACCTCTGAAATATATTTGTGAACGTTTAGAATGAACCCAGAAGTTGTCAGTGTCCTCAGTAACACAAGGGTTATGACAGGCCAAGGAGAGTGCTCATTTCACTTGAGTGTTTCCAAGTATTTGTGCCCCTGTGCTTTTAATCTGCAGCGTTTTCTTCAGAGGCTGTTTTGATCTCATTGGGAACAGGCTGTTAATTTTGCAGGAATGGATACAACATCTGAGGTCTGGAAAGACAAGCTTTATTTTCCTTGTGCTTCCCTATCTATCCTCTACTTGTTGCATCTACTCCTTCTCAGGTAATAATAAACTTGTTTACTTATATGACTTTTGTTGGCAGTATCTGACATTGCTGTGTTTAATGAGTAATAAGTTCTTTACAAAACTTGAAGCACAAGTGCTGTGTTGAGCATCAGGAATGACTTTCCTTTAACGATCAGTTTTTGAGAAAATGATTCAGTTTATTGTTGCAGTGAGATGCACAAAGTTTAACCTAGCAGAATATTAATAGAATGCTTTGCAGGATGACTGAGGTGCTTAGGTTGTGGGGTACTGGAAGGTATGCTTGCTGAATCACTTCTATTAAAATGGAAGGAAGAATGATTACACTTTAATTTAAAGCTAGCAGAGAAAAAGGTCATCTTAATTCTCTATGGCAAAAAATTATTTGCTCAAACTATGTGACTTCCCTAGAAAATTTTAAGCATGTTGTAGTTCATGTTGACGTGAGGGTCACTGAGAACATCCGTCAATCCACTCTTTTTTTTTTTGCAGAATGTTACGTTTTTCTAGGAGAAGCTATTTTACTGTATTTCCAAGCAGGCTCTTAATTACTTCCTACAAGGCTTTTTAAAAGATACTTGGTGCAGGGAATGGGTAATAGCCAGCATTTGAATGTAAGTGTATCTATCTGAGTTTGTTCAGGTAGGTCAGATGGTTTAATTATTTACCCGTGTATCTATTTGACTATGACATCTAAATAGCTGTTGTGCTTGATCTGGTGTGTGTTGGATGGTGACTCTCAAGATACAAAGCGTTCAATGTGTAGAGCTGTTTAAAGACCAGAAATCTAATTTTCTGAGGGAGAACACTGATAAAATCACAATTTTGTTCCTACGTCATCATGGATACCGGTGTCGTCCTCTGTGTATTGGAGTCAATACAGATGTGAACCCTGCCTTTAATGTCTTACCTTTGTGAATGGTAAGTGTTACTCAAGGAATCAGATGAAATGTTTACTTAATTTGGAATATTTACTTAATTATGGCATTTCAGTCATTCAGTGTCTTCCTGAACTAAACTGACTTCAGTGGATTGAAACATTTGCAGTCTCCCAGAAGACTGTATTCTAATAATAATGGATTCCTCCTTTGTTCGTTTTAGGAGTTCGTTTCAGGTAGGAGTTCACTTTAGTTTAATGAATGGTGCTTAAAGTAGGAGGATGTTATACCGGCATGGGAAAAAATTATTAGCCTGTTGCAACTCTTAATTGCAATCCGTCGCTTACATGTGGCCTTGCTTCTTTCTGAGGTATCGATATTAGTGGAGTTTATCTGTTTCTGTAGCCCTAAATCTTGAAATCTGGTTCCCTAGATCTGCACTGCTTCTTCAAGACATACAATTCCATAGTCCAGCAGTCAGTTTTGAGGCCCTTCCGAGCAATTCTGGTTAATTTCTGCAACTTCACTTTGTGAGGGTCTGGGCTTCCCATCCTAAACCGTCTTGGGTAGAAGGAATGGGGCTGAGATGAGCCTGTGTAGATCCATAGTCTGCTATGGTTAAATTGTTCCTACTACCTAAGTTAATTATCTTAAGTCAGTGCTGCTTTTTTTTGTACTACATTGCAATCCGCTGAAGACCATGAGTGCAGTTTCCTTTGACCTCCTGGAAGGAGGAGTCCCTTCTCTTGTAAATGAGTCATGAGCAGTCTGTTTTTGAAGAAGGCTGTAGACACTTTTTGCACTCACATGAAATCCTCCCTCTAAAACAAACTTCATTCTTTCTTGTCTTAACTTCTGTGTATGTTTCTAAATGCTATGTGTGTCCTCCTTTGGAGAGAATATAGCCCGCTAAAAAAGCAGTTATCCTGCATGCCAGTCCAGTGGATTACCTCTCCGCAAAAGCATAACTTAGAGCTCAGCTAACTTCAGTTCATGGGTTTGTGTAGTAACAGCTCTGTGTTTTCGCTGCTCATACAGCATATATGCACATATTTTCCAAAGGTCTCAGGGAAACTACATAATCAATTGTTTGCTAGAGAAACTATCAAAGCATTTTAGCAGAACGTCTCTAGTTGATTATGGCAGAGATGATGTTGTAACGCCGCTCAGGTCCTTCTCCCAGGAGGATTTGGATCTACTCTGCCTCGTACGCCCTTTCGAGGGGAGCAGGGGGCACAGTTAGCACAGCCAGTGCTTGGTAGGTTTAGCTGGTGGAAACAGTCCAGGTGCTACTGCAGTGTCCAAGCATACCTTGAATATGTGCAGCCTCTGAAATCTCTACTTTTATACCTACACAGAAGCTTTAAATGCACTTTGAATACAGTGTGATCATTGGGCCTGTGAGTAGTAACTGCTGAAAACAGTCTTTAAGATCATTTCTTAGTTCCATCATCTGATATTCAAAAATTACACTGGGCTACCCATGGCCATAACATGGGAGTGAAAACACATGTAGAGTTTTCAGTGCTTTTGCGATGAAAATTGAATGATACTTGGTTTCTCTTAGAGGAGACTGCAGACCGTGTGGCTAGGGCAAATGAAGCGTGTAGATGCTGTTAGAAGCGAGGTCAGCTTCTCCTCCTTTGGCTGTGCTAGGCTTCCAGTGCAACAATTGCTGGATAGAAGCAGCTGCAGAGCTATCTCATTTTCCTGTTTCCCACAAAGGGAAAAACAGCAGCTGGCTCTGAAGTGCCTGAAATGATTTGAATGAGTTCCTGGTTATTTCTACATATATCTTCAGTTTCATTAACAGAATCTAAAGAAAGTTCCAGCTTGCTTGCTCTCTCTCGTTCTCTCTCTTTCTCTCTCTCTCTCTCTCTCTGTTATATGCAAATATGCACTGCAGTAACAGTACTGGGGGCTGGAACTTGTTGGAAACCAAGCGATATTTTAGTTGTTTTGGGTTGCAAGTTATGAGGAAGATGCATGTCTGTCATCAAGGTTGGAATGAATTTCAGATAAAACACCTAGTGAAGAATGAAGGCGAAATTTTTTAAATGCCACTGTAAAGTAATGTCTCCGGGACAGGGGAAATGTCTTAGGATGGTTTTGGTGTCCTCCCCTCCCTCCCCCTTTGAATAATTTGGATCTACCTAAATCTGGCAGAAAGTATTTACTGTGGGTAAATTAAGATCTCTTTTCATTGTTGATTTAGATAAGAGGAAGACTGCAGAGTAGTTAGGATGAGAATGGAGAATGGTAGGAAACTCTAAAACTTCCTGACCTTATGGAATCGTTAGAGTTCTGTGTTGCCAGCTTCAGAAACCGCTGCATATCTGTGACCTCTGCTTTTATCATGGCTCTCTTCAGAGGTGCTGAATCCCAGTGCCTCTCGGTGATGAAGCTGCATTGCTTACTGGCATCCATTGCATCTTTCTTCCTCCTCTGTGTAGAGGGATGCGCAGTGGAGTTCTTGTTTTGGAACAAGTGGACGTGTGTGTGTGTGTGTGTGTGTGTGTGTTCAAAATACCCCCTATTACACATCTGTGTTAATAAAGGCTGAAGTAAGTAAGGCTGAAGAAGTATGCTTGCAACGGGAGCAGGAGGTGGTGAATTTTTGCAGTGATGATTAACTTAGGACACTCACTCTACAACTATGGACCATAGGATAATTTTGCCTCTTGGACAGAGGAACTTTACTGTGGCTGTAGAGACCTATTTTGCTTAGGATCCAAGCTGTCACCTGCATCTTTGTTTCAGGCTTCACAGGATTTATTTATTTATGTACTTATTTATTTATTTTAAGAGAATCTGTGTCGTGGTCTTTACATCATTAGAACTTTCCTAAAAATAAAGTTTTCTGTTCTTAAAGGCAGTAAATTTGAACACTGACTGTGTAAGTGCATTCTGTATGAAATCTATTTTCACAGAGTATTTTTATATTTTGTTTTACTAATTTTTTTTTCCTTACAGAAAAGACTCAGGACAGAGCATTATTATCTTTTAATTTAACTTTTTTTTATGTATCCTAAATACCCCAGGATGAACATTTAAACAACAAATAATCTTCAGTCTTGCTTCAAAATGTCCCTGTGTGCATCTTCTCACAAGGATTTTTCTCAGTTGCTGCCACTTCAAGATATTGGATGCAATAAAACAGAAATTAAAAGCTCACCTGCTGGTATTGGCTCTCCGGTTCCCTACAGCTGTAATCAGTCTGTGCTGACAGTAGAACACAGTCCAGTTTATATCCCTTCGTCTTACATGGAAAACAGACATGAATATTCTGCAATGGCATTCTGCAGTCCTGCTATGATGAATTACAACGTTACCAGCAATTTTGGTGATTCAGAGAGTGCATCTGTGAGGCAAACATCAAGCCCTAATGTGTTGTGGTCTGCTCCTGGCCATCTCTCCCCACTGGCACTGCACTGTCAGTCATCGCTTCTGTACGCAGAGCAACCAAAGAGCCCATGGCGTGAAGCAAGACCAGTGGAAGCAGTGCTACCTGTGAATAGGTGAGAATTACTCATTTCTTTAAAACTTCACTGCAAATTAATTACATTTTCTTCAGTTCTTTTAAGCCTTTTCTTTTTGCGTTTGACTTACATGCATTGATCTCTCTAAAAACAAAACAAAACACAGAACTGATTTAATGTTTGTTACTTCTGAAATAGGATTTCTTTTCAAGTGGCTCCATGGAGGACTATACACTGACACTAAGCACTATAAATGTTTTCACTTTGAAAATTGATTATTGTGTATAAGTAAAAGTTCAGGACTTCTGGGTACTAGTTTGTGTAATAAAAATGAATTTTCCTGCTCTGGCAAACCAAGTTCTTTGAGTGAAAGAAGTAAAGGTTCATCATTTTTTGTCCCTTTTCATGGAACATTGTTTAAATTCCATTTTATCTGGATTTTTTTTTTTTTTACTGCATCTAATAGTTACGAAGGCTTTTCATGAACTTAATATTTAAAAAAAACCTTTTCTTTGAGTTCTACCATTCACATGACAGCATGTACCATGTTCAAAAGAGTGCTGTTATTGCAAGTCTGATGTTCCTTCTCGTTGCTCTTCTGGACTGACTTTATGAAGTTGTTGTGAACAGCAAATACACTGGGCAAAATTTTTAGCTGTAAAGAAACTATTTGCAAAAACACGTTCCCATTCTGCACGTTCACTCCTGTTGCATACCATAAGGACCATGACCGGTAGCAGCTGATGTACTCCATTCATGAGCTCAACAGCTGATCTGTGCATAAAAGCACGATCTTGCAGGTGCTGTTCCTCTTTTAGCAATTGTGTGTTTATTCATAGGACACTCTACTCAACTGCTGCAGTCACCGTCAGTGTGAAAAATAATAGTGTATCTTGGAAACAGGTTTAGTCCAATTGTTCGTAAAGGATTTGGGCTATTTTTGAAACTACCCACATTCCTTCTGCAATGGATGGGCCTTAGGTTGTTTGCACGCAGATGAGGTGTGAGATCTAAGTCTCTGCCTCAGACTTGCGGGATGCACAAATCTTACAGCCTGGCCACTTGACTAGGCTCCCTTTGGAGTCAGGTGAGAGTAACGGGCAGATCTGCAGTGCAAAGCTACTTTAGGTGTAGGTGTGTGAATTGAGAGAAGCCATTTGGGTAGCACTGCTTTACAACAAGCTTCCTCAAAGCAGATGTTGTGTGCCAGAGCAGTATGCAACATTAATAAGGCTAACGTGCAAACTCTTCTCACTTGGATAATGTTTCAAACCATAGAGAGGTCTGGAAAAGCCGCTAGAGGTTAATGTTTTAAGCTGTCCACCTGGACATAACCTGAAAGCGGGAGTGCCCCGTCTGACGCTCTGAGGCGTGCTCCTCGCGTGTGTGGAAGGGAAGCCAAGCCCGTGGCTCTGGAGTTGATATAAATAATAGCCTTCTGCCATTTGTATGGATTCGTATGGACTATTGCCCTTGTAGCTGATTATGACTTAATTTAAAGGGGAAAAAATCAATGAAAACAGGAATCTAAATTTATGAATCATCTTTATCTTTCAGCAGCAGGTAACTGCAGTGCTGCTGCCTCTTTGGACCTTTTCAGTGGTTCAGTTTTCTCAGGACAGTGCATTGTAACTCCCTTTGTGTACAGAATTTTTAAGAACTGACATTTAATTTAACTTTGAACCACAAGAAGCAGGAGTTGTAATTCTCTTATTATGGATCTCTGGACTGAAATAAGGCTGTAAAGGAAAAAGCCCTGTGTTTTCTTCTGCTTTATACTTTGGTGAGGTCTTAAATTAATGTCATGAACGTTGTATTTATTGCCATGGGAACTATGACTGTAACACCACGGATTCATAGATTATACCCTGAAGGAAGAGTTCTTTGGATTGAAACTTAAAGGAACAGTTGTGGGGGATGCAAGAGACTTAGGATGTAAGTAGTTTTAAACAGAGCGTTATAGTTCGAGAAAAGGGATTTTGTTTGAATGATGAGTTTAAAAAAAAAAAATTAGTACATAGTTAGATCTGTTACATAGGTTATTGTTTTACCTTTAAAAATAAAGAAATAGTGTCACTGTGAAATGAGTTTAATTTCAGGTGTAAAATTCCGTTGAAATTAGCTAAAAGTATGTGGTCCAGTTTGCTAAAACTGATTTCTGTGTAATTTGGACCTCCTTTTAGATCAGCTTAAAATAAGGAATGTAAATTCCCTTTCCTCACAAATTGCATTCATTATAGGAGTGCAGAAGAAATTTATTTAACTTTGTTAAATGAAAATATTATGTAGCATTGTGCTATTTTGCAAGAGTTTAGTGAAAAATGCATCATATTGTCTGTCAAAGTAGACAGGAATTTATAAAGTTCCATGGTTACACCAAGCGCTAATAATTTGTTGATAATGCAAATTTAGCACAATCTTTGAGTCCGGTATCTATTGAAGACAGTAGAAATATTCTCATAAACTTTACTGGGACACAAGCACTGCTTTTATATTACAATGACTTGGAAGGAAAAGGAATTGGACAGGGTAAGTTATTTAAGAGTAGTCTGGCATGTAATCTGAAGTTGGTTTCTGTCTTCATCTCCTAACTAAAAGGTTTTTAATTAGAGAAACGAAAGGTTTAGATTCCAAATGGACAGATGTATTACTTTCCGGAAAGTATTAAGAAACCTTAATGAAGCTGCCAGAGCGATGGTTCTGGGACTTGATTGTTCTTCCCTTCTATTATTTTCCTTGTGTTTCTGACAGTAACTGCAGGTAGAATATATAAATAAAGGTTTGGATATACAGGCCAGCAATGCTTGCTTAATCAGAAGTTATTTAGTAAGTTCATTTGTGTTATTGTTTAGTGTGTCCTAAATGATAGTATCTTGTACATTGTTTAAACTCTGCTCTGAAGGCAAAATTATTTGGATTATCCTGCTATATATATGTTTTTGATGTGCTCATTCTGTAGAGCACTCAAACGTATCTTGAAGTCTTTTTGAGATGATGTTTTAGCTTAATTTGTGTAACTCCTTAATCATCAAATGGAGATGCCAGCCCATGTCCCTTAATTTTGAGATACCTATGACATGATTTTTAGCATACTAATTGACGTCTGTAAGAGAACCTGTGCTGTGGAGATGAAAATATTGAGAGTTGTGAGGTGCTAACACTTCTGGAAATTACGCTGGAGGGAATTTCTCGGAAAATCAGGAAGGTAATGGCTGAAAAATGTTGTTCAGTTGAGGTTTTTTTTTTTTTTTTGGTTGCCCAGCATCGTGCACGCATTCTGGGAGAGGGAGGAAAAGAGTTGCTGCGTTTTTCTGCAGGCGACCTGAATCTGTGAGACTCTCCTGTGACTTGCTGCGCTGGCGAACACAGAGAGCGGGGGCTCCTCAGACGCAGCCTTCGTCACTGTGCAGCTTGCGTTTGTATGGGACCGAATCATCTGCAGGCCCTCAGTGAGCCAGTGGTGCGTGGGAGGGAGGAAAGAGTATTAAGAAGTGATAAAATTTGAACTGTTAATTCTTCACTTCCTGACTTTTGTTTTCTCAGTATTCCCCCCCCCCCCCCCCCCCGGTTTCCTTTTATAATTTACAATAGTTTAGGTTTTGAAAAACCTGACTCACAACAAGTGCCGTAAGCAAATCCTGCTAGCTGCTAGGTCAAATCCTTGCCACACTTCTTCATTTTTAATAGAAAGCTGAAGCAGTCTGCGCTTAAGTTTTCCGAGTGTGGCATGTGCGTTGAACAGCAGCAGAGCTAGAAGCAATTAAGAAACACAATAGAGATTGAATAACCTAAATAGGCCTTGCAGGTTCCCTCTCCTTTAAGGCAATCAATTTGTCACCTTTGACCAGGAGGAAATCACGGCCTTGTTGCTTTCCCTAAAATTGTAATTCTTTTATGGAAACGTAAAATCTGTATATAGAAACTGTGATCACAGAGTAGAGAGGAGTACGGGGAGGTGTAAAGTGCTAAATCTCTGACCGTCTACGCGGCTCGGTAGCAGCCAGGGTACACCCCCCACGTGCCTGCTTCTTTCGGCCCAGGAGCTTTTTGGGCGGACAGCCAGCTACCCCCAGGCAGTCCCTCCGGAGGACCTGGCAGCTTGTTCCTCTGCAGAGCCTGCTTGAGTACTCCAGGCCCAAAAGCGCAGGAAAGGGGCCTCTAACCATATACAGGGCTACTCTTTGTAGGGACAACCTCTCTGATCAGAAAGCCCTCAAGACAACGAACGTGTACCTTAAAGCTATTTCCCAGCTCTGTTGTCCTTACCAAAGACGACGGTAACAAAATGATTGGCGTCGAGACTCCTGCTGCGATGCTGCGGCTGTTGCGCTGAACATACTTGATGCCTGCTCAGCCCGCGGGAGGAGCGCGGTCCAGATTGCCGCTCGGTGTGCAAGTTGTTTACCGCAGTCTGAGGAAGTCACGTAGGTTGCATGTGCGCAGGATGGTGGCTGCGAAACTTTTAAATAGCGAAAGAAACAGGTGGTTTGGTTTTTGTTTTGGTTTGGTTTTTTTAAGCATTTGTCACTACTGGAAGGTAAAAAGCAACGTTCATCAGTGAGATGGTATGGAATGTGCTTTTTCTTATTTTCAGCCATGACATTTCTGTGCTTTAACAGAGAGAACAAATGTAGCTCTCTGCAGCATATCAATCAGGGACTGAAACACTCTCTAGCTGATTTTAATTCTCTTCTGCATCTCACAGTGGGACCGTGATTCCAAAGTAGAGCTTAAAAAATATATCTGCGCTTCTAGTGTGAAACCTCAAATTATGTTCTTTCCCCCAGAGACAGGGAAGCATAGGAAGGAAGAGCACTGCTGTTTCTTCCCCGCCGTAGCAGAGTATGAGCCGTGTGCGGCACGCTCCTTTTATTACAGGGGAGAGTTGCCCTGTGCTGCTCCTCCCAGTGTGCCAGAAAGGGAGATATCTTCCTGACTCAAAATCTGGCAATCATTTAACTCTGTGTGTGTATAATCAGATACTGGGCTGCTTAAACATTTAAACACCTTTATTCCCTGCGAAAGACTATATTCCCTGTAGTAGCTGAACAAATGAGTGTGCGCGTGTTTTTTTTTTTTTTTTAAACTTGCAGTAACTTAAATCTACAGTAAATACCTTAAATTCCTGTATCAGAATCCCAGAGAACTAGCTTTGCCTTGCGAATCTTCTAGCAGAAAACTGGAGTGCGTTCTCCTCAGAAATAGTTGTGAACTCTTTGGGGGCTTGATGGTTTTCAGTTGGGATATGGGTGTGTTGGTCCTCTCCCTCTCCTCGTGAAAGCAACACAGAGTCTGCTTTAACATGCTAGTTAAAATCTCCTTGACAGCACTCGCAGCGTGTTTCTACCATTCTCTTTAAATTTGCTCTCACTGGTGGACAGGTTTCTTCTGCCCAGGAAAGGTACCCTTGTTCTTTACAAGTCACGAAGGGTGGTGCTATCTACTGTTTTTCCCCGACTGATGTTTCTTCTCTTCCTTAACCTTGCTGGAAGACAGCATGAGGAAAACCGTGCTTTCTTCCTTCTGCCTCTGTGCCTAAGTTTATACCCAAAAGCTGACTATGCAGCTTTGCTGTTGACAAACTGCTACTGAGAGTTTGCGTGCGACGTTGTGTTCTCTCTAGTGAGAAATTGTATTGACTAACAAGGTAAGACATGCTAAAACCACCAAGAGAGTGAAATCTGGAGAAAAAGTATACAGTGAATGTGTTTCCTATATCCTAAAAACCACATCTGTGACAATCTAAGTTCCTTTCCTCTTACTGTTTGTTTACAGGATCTTGGTGTCAGGAATAGGCTGTTATTTCATGTTTTTATCCTGTTCTAATTTTACTTCGGTCACTAAGAATTGGCATTAGTATTAGTTGGAGCACTTCAGGAATGGATATATTTTATTAATTTATATTGAGCAATAAAATGTATTTACAAAATACATTTTATTAATTGTGTTTCTCCATTCTTCTTATAGTCAGACTTCCTTTTATTTAACACTTCCATCGTTAGGGTGATCAATGTGGGTTCGCCTAGAACAGAAAACCTTGTCTAGCATTGTGAGTTGATCTTGCAGGTCTCATATTCACTTCTCAAGGTATTTGTCTCCAGCATCTCAGTGAACTGAGCCTTGTTTAAAGGGTGAAATACTGGAGCTGGGATGTGTGTTGCTCCAGCTAGGGTTGTCCCTTGCTAGTAGCTCACAGTGTGAAGCAGCTGAAGTTTTGTTCGCAGTGGTATTTACCATGTCAGTCCAAGCTGCCTGACAATTTTGCACTTTCTGTGTTAAGCTTTCCAAAGGCAAAGTCCAGTCATTAACAGTCCAGTTCACAAATTCCTGGACTTACACGTTTCTAAGAATTCTTCAAGTTTCATCATGTTCTATCTGATTTTTTCCAGAGTTCACGTGAATGTCACAGCAACAGTAAAGTTTTATGCTTGTGGTTGTTTTGAACTTTCAAGTCAGCCATCATCAAAAGCTCTGGGATCAGCACGTGTGCTTTAAATCACCTTACCAGAAAAACACTTAACACTGTTTCACACTACATGGTCTTCAGTAGTAGCAAGGCTCTAAAGAGAGAGAATTGAAGACAGTGAAAAATAAGAAACCCTTTGCAATATAGCTAGATTTATTTTTTACAGATTTATAACAGATTTTTTCTTTTCTATCAGAGAGACGTTAAAAAGAAAAACTAATGGCAATGATTGCACAAGCCCCATTGCAAATAATCCTGCCTCAAAAAGGGATGCCCACTTCTGTGCAGTCTGCAGTGACTATGCTTCAGGATATCATTATGGGGTCTGGTCATGTGAAGGCTGCAAAGCATTCTTTAAAAGAAGTATTCAAGGTAGGAAAAACGGCTTTTGATACCTTTGCTCAAATAAATTTTTATTCATGTGGTCAGGTGCTGCAGCAGTTGATCTAGTAATGAGCTGATCTTTTAAAGTCCTGGTGTATCACGCTGCATGCTGAAAATAGGGCAACAAACGATTTGACTACTTTTATCTGTTGGCTCTTATGTTATTAAGATTTGGAAACATTACAAAATGAGCAACTGATTTCTTTTGAGAAGAGGTGGAAGGCATAGCACGTGAGAGTGCTTCCACAAAGGCATCACAAAGGGATGCCCCTGCAGCCCCGTGAAACTGCAGTTTGAGTCCCAAAGTAGACATACTAATTGTGGATTTGTTGTAACAGACACGGCCAGAGGGAGTAATTGTCACGAGACTTTGCTTGCCAGGAACTAGTCCTATGGGGAATATATTGCTTGGAGCTGTTGAATCATAGTATATGATACCTACGGAGTATGTATGATACGTACATACATAGTATGTAGGATATAAAAATATCCATACAAAGTACTAGGTGCAATCCCATTTATTTGTTTATTTACTTCCACACCCTACATTGCAGTAGTTCTTGTTCTGCCAGTCTGTCTCTGTCTAAGATTTGCACCTCAGTGTTTAAATTCTCAAATATTTGGTATCCAGTTCAAATTTGCTGAGTGGCTGCAGGATGTAGTCTAGGTCTCCATGGTTACTGTCACAGTCTACAACAGGCTGAAGCAGTGGCTTGTACGCCAGACTGGAGCTTTGGACCACTTCATGTCTTTAGCATTGGCTTGGGTTATCGTACTTTGGCCCGGTCTGAGGCCTGTTAGTGGGAATTTAATTGCATTCAGGTTAGATACTGACTGCGGGTGTAGGGTCTGCAGGAACTCCTGTCGTTTCACCGTCTATAGCGTTCTCTTCCTCTTCTGTGCTCAGGCCCTTACTTATTTTGAAGCGTTTTCTCTTGGCTCAATGCGACAGAGTCGATGTCACCATTAGAATCAAACTTTATTCAGAACTTGTTTGCGTTTTCAGTGTATTGTGTAAGTTCAGCGTGGCCAAATAACAATTTCTTGAAACTAATGTAAGTCCCTTTGGTCCTAAAATGATTGAAGAGAACTTTGGCTCCGCTTTGTCACAAATGGAGACTGAATTTGATCTGAAAGTGTTTTCTGTCAGGAAAATTATTTCCCTGCTAGGCATTGCTCACAAGTGATTTGGCCATAAACAAGTTACCCATTGTAGCCTTTTGAACACCTTAATGCAGCCTGTCAGATAACATTTGTTTGTAATTCAAATAAACGAAAGTAAGTTCAAGCCATAAGGCGTTATCAGGCACTCGCTTGCAACTGCTGTTATTAAAGATGTTGCTTAAAAAAGTCAAAAACTTCTGACATTTTGGGCTGTGGAAATTGGACAGAATTAGGTGGTATGACTGGGCAACTGTGTGTGGTCTCCTCTGCTTGTCCAAGTTTGTAGTGTACTGTGTTGGTCCCACGTCTCTGAACATCTGCCTGCAAAGTAAATTATCCCAAGGCCGCAGGCGTTTTAAGCCACTTGATACTCTTGTGTGCTTAGGTTATAGTGCAACAGAGAGCTCCCTCCTCCTTTCCCCCTAAGTTGTGTGAAGAGTGATAAATAGTAATTTGTTTTTCAGTTGTATCTGCCAGTAGGAAATGGGACAAACTGTAACCTGATCTCTTCTTTTTAAAACACTGTAGGTTCAAAAATTCAAGGTTAAAATTATTTTAATTTTGCAAGGAAATAGTCACAATGGTTCAGTTAAATAATCACTCTTGGGGAAATGAACTCTTGGACTTGCTCATGAATCAAGAAAAAACAACCTACTCATAGACTGCTGTATCTTTGTCTGATCTATTCTTAAAAAAAGTTTGAGAAAATAACTTAGAAAAACAACCTGACAGAAGAGAGATTAGGAAATGTAAACGAGTGAATATTTTTGTATCCTTAGGTAACTACTGCAAGAGAAACTTCCAGTCTTTGGCGGGAGGTGAATTTGCTTGAGAGCATAGTCAAGTCTAGTTTGCTGTAATAAGCTCTTTGATCAGATTATTGGTTAATCAAAGACAATAATTTAAAGGTTTTTTTGGAGGAGAATCGGAGGGAAAGGGAAGACAACAGAAAGAGACTTTAGTAGAAACTGGTGTAAATAAGAGAAACTTTTGTCCAGAATATCTAAAAATCATATCTTCTGCTTGTGCTTTTTTCACATTATGCAGTATGCATTAATTTATATTTGTCGTCTTTGTCTCTGGGGCTGTATTTTCGTTGCTAACTTTAGTGCAGGGTCAGTCCTCGAAAGGCTTCTTCATTTCTGGAACTCACCACATCAGAAAGACAGTTCAGTAAATACAGCTGTAGTTTACGCAAATCTTTGCAGGACTGAGACTTTGTATAGTGCTATTTTGAACTGTTTGGGGGACAAAATCTACCATTTCCTGTCTGTAGTATCCCAATATACAGTAAAAAGTTGGGGATTAGGGGTAGACTTCCACAAGAGCGTATGTCCCATTTTCAAAAATGACTTACCAATAGAAGATGTTCAGTTATCTAGCAATCATCAGAGAAAGGTGGTCTATGTTGCCCAGGTACTTTTTGAGGTCAAAGACTAACGTTTTCAGTTCAGGATAAATATGAATTTTTGCGTCATTTACTCTAATAGAGCTTAGACATACAAATATGTAAAAGTTGAAGTGCTTCAAATCAGGAAGATTCTGATTCTGGAAATGACCAAGAGAGACTGTTGGAGATTTTAAATTTTCTCTCTTATACCCTGCTGCAGGACATAACGATTACATCTGCCCAGCTACCAATCAATGCACAATAGATAAAAACAGGCGCAAAAGCTGCCAGGCATGCCGGCTACGGAAGTGCTATGAAGTGGGAATGATGAAATGCGGTGAGTTTTTCGTGTGTGTGGTGTGCGTGCGTGCATTGTTTGCTTGAATTTTGTCTTTTTATTTTCTCTTCAGTAATTCTGTATAGCTGCTAGTGTTTTTTCTCTCTCCCCTTTGGAACCCTAAAAACGCACAACAGGTGATTAGGGCAAGGTTTAAGCTGACTTTATAGGAATGAAAGCAGAAAAGATTGTTTTAATTTGAGAAGAGAACCTGTGGGAAGAAGTAGGGAGTGGGTAAAATGCAAGAAAACCATAGTACCTCTGCCGAGCTCCGCAAAAGTGGTTTACTTGCATGTGATGTCCTGCTGAATTGCAACCCAAAAACTGCTACTGCCTGAGCCTCAAGTCAAACTGAAATCCCTTCTAATATGGGAGAAAATGAGCCTGTACTGTGCTCTGGGCTGGTTGAACATGCTCTAAGAGCAGTGTCCCTGCATCCGAGCAGTAGTTCAGTTAGCCAAGTATCCTGCCTCCGATGGTGGCTAAGTGGGAATGCCTGGGGAAGAGTATAAGAGTGAGACTAGCACTTTGTGAAAGGAAGCACTTTGGGTTTTTTTTTTTTTTTTTTTGATCAGGCTGCTTTCAGTTGATGCCCTCCAGCCCTTTCATCAAAAGAAGTAGTGTGAACCCCCCGTTTGTGCTCACTGAACCACTCAGCCTTTTCTCTTATTGCCATCCAGATTCTGTGACTTCTGTGACTTAACGCTTCTGTGACTTCACTGTAGTTCTACATTTAGATGATATTTAAAAGATTGTTGTTAAGATGAAAATCCCTTAAAGGATGTTTTGATATCTAATGTAGTTAAGGTTTATTGCTGTTTCTTATAATTGTATCAGTGTACATGATAGAAATAGGCTAGGAAAACATCACATAGGAACACTGGAGGGGAAGAGACAAGGTCACTATGCCTGGTCCTCTGTTATTTGCAGACGTGCATCTAATTTCATCCCATTTAATGTAGTTACCTGTTTCTATTTTGAGGCTAGGCAGTGTTTTCACCCTCCCACTGCTTTGCTCTGAAGGCTATTTGCAGAATATTATTTCCTTCATGAGGAGTACTCTTCTGAATGGCAGCCTGCAATCTCCCCCTTCTTGTAAAACACAAAAGTAAACAGACTCTGGAAGTTTAAGTAGCTTCTCCCTCAGTCTTCTCCAGGCTGCAATCATCGTTTTGCACGCTGAGGGCCAGTATCCTGCAGGACTCCTGGGACCGCTCCTCAGGGTAGTGCCATTAATACTTACCTCTTTCTGCAGGGGCACTGCTCTGCACGCAAACGAGGATCCTATTTACCACCTTCTGCTTGCATCCCACTGGCAGTTTGTAATGGTGCCAGGAGCAGCTGTCATCCTTACAGCCTCCTTGTTCACTTCTAGCTGCTAACTCCCTGCTTAGAGCTCCAGCTTCAATTGTTCCCTGTGTTTTTTTTGTACTGCTGAAGTACATCTTGTTTCTGTTACTCATGTCGGCTAACTCTTTCTGTAAGAAGTTCCTGTCTTGCTCTGCACTGATGATGCACCTCAGCTTTAGCAGAGTATTTCATTAATATGCTCCTAGATACCTTTGGTGCCTGGCTGCCAGAAAGGAAAGCCTTACCCTTGCTGACGGGACTTCTCCTGAAAGCTTTACTTTCTGAATAGCGTTGCTCTCACTTTGTTCGTCTTTATGACACAGAATTTTACTCCACGTATAAGTCCTTCCAAGAGTGGTTTCTATCCAAGCTTCAGTATTAGAGCTGGAGAGTTTTTATAAAGACTGTTTCCACTGCGATAGTAAAAGGCTGTGCTCCACAGTGTTTCCCAGAAATGAAACTTTTTATTCTAATTGTCCAGGGCGTCCTCGTATGTGATTAGAACTCATAGGCACTGTGGTATTACAAGGAATAAATAGTGAAAATATCTACTTATGTTTTAGCCTATATTCTTTTTAATCTTTTCACATATTCATAAAAACATTTTTTCCCCTACAATAATGAATATTTATAGGACGTTGATGACTGTGTGAGGCCAAAAATGACCCTTTGACATTTATAAGTGTGCTCATTTGCTAGTTATAATAAATAACAGGATTTTTAAAAACTAATTAGCTTTTAAAATAGTAGCATTGAAATCTTAAGAGAAATTCTTAAGCTAATCTTAAGGAAAAAGAATATAAAAATTACATGCTTGCTAATCAAGCCTTAATTGTCTCAATTACCTGATGAGCTGAGTTAAGAGACATCTATGAGTAAAGCTAATGCATGGACGCATGGTAGCCAGTGTTTGACAGACAGTTAAACCAGAGAGATTTTGAGACTGTATGTCCTGCATAATACATAAATGCCATTTCCTGCAGACCACAGTGAATGCCTTCCAAATTTTTTGTTGTTAGAGCTGTGCTTTAATACCCCTTTTTCACTCTAGAAAGCATAAAAGAGTACCTTTTATCCTTAGTGAAGGCTTCTTCCCGCTCTTTCTGCTCCTTTCCCAGGTCACGCAGTGAACGTATTGGTTCACATCTGTTAAAACCCTGGACGGGGTAGAATGCTTCGTAAGTGGGTATTTGCTTGGCGCAGACTTGTTGTCCAGCGAAGTAATAAAAGAGCCTCAGTTACTGCTTTGCAAGTTTATGAAGGCTCTTCATAAACTCTACACTGTTTGCATCAGATCTTTAAAACCCCAAGTTTGCCTGTTATCAATAGACACCTTAGGAAAAAACATATTTGTGTGTGTGTGTGTGTGTGTGTGTGTGTTCATGGGTATAAATGCGATTGGGTAGTACATGCCTCTTTAAAACAGGAGGAGGCAGTAGGAAAATGTTGCCTTGCACTTTCTTGGTCCGAACTTCTCCTGGACGTCGCTGCATTCATAAATATTGAGGAGACAACCCAACAAGTCATAGATATTTCCATGGGGGCTAGGTTGGAGGTGCTTTGTATTAAGGTGATGATGGATTTTCTTACTGGATATGCCATCATTGCCAAAAGCACATACAGAGTCTTAGATGCGCAATTCTCTGTGGGAGGTCTGTGTTGCTTACCGTTCTAGTCAAGAAAGCTCCCAAAGTAAAATTTTGGCATCAGGAGCAATCTGGAACAAGGAGAACAGAATTACTATATTAAAATTAAAAGTAAATTCTGCCCAGCAAACCCGAATAAAATGGATCAGGGCAAAATGGAACTTTCTTGGAGCTTTCTGCTGTTTACCTTGGGGGCCTGAAATGGGCTGAGCTATTTGCCCAAGGCAGTGAAGGGGGGAGCTGCTTCATCATTTTGCTACAGCCACTCTGGGAGTGACTGTGCTGGTACTTGTCTTTCTTGCTAGCAGAGGCTCGGATAGACCCTCTTCCATAAGGAGTCTTCAGTTTCCCTCTTGGACTAGACTTATATCTTACTTTTTATTTTTCTATTTCTTTTTCTCATGCGTCTTTGTTTCCACAAATGCTAGTTCCTACTGTGTCCAAAAGGTTCCAAAGATACAGCTCCTTTTTCAAATGGGGGTGAGCGTGAGGGGTCGTACTCAAAAGTGATGGATAAATATTGCCCTTGAATGCTGGCATCATTCCTTAGGTTTGCATAAAGGAAAGGAGATAACTCTATGGACTGATAGGAGCTGTGAAGTTCAGGTTTTAGCTCTCTTTCTCCTGTTCTTAACTGCCGAGTACAGTTTCTAGATGGTGCTTTGAAATGCCGTAAATTACTTTTCACACAAAGTGAATGGGAAAAAAATATTTTGTGGTATTCTCTGGACATCAGATGTATTAATTGTATTTTAGCTATTATAAAAAAATACTGTAATTTCAGCTCTTGTTCTCCTGTGTCTATAGCAGAGGGCAGCCTCCTTTTCAGGAGGTCTGCTTTATGAATACGGGCATACTCACCAGAACATTTGCATTTGCTTTCAGAGGTGATTTGAGTGATAATGATTTACTAATGTGTACTTGAGAAGAGCAAGCTTTAAGCTCAGACACTTCCAAAAACTGATTATAATACATTCAGCAGTAGACCCTGCAGTTCCTGCTGAACTGGTTAGTTATATTAGCGGTTGCCAGGGACCAAAATCAATATTAAGAGCGCCACATGTCTTGTAACTGTCCGCCGTATCAGACAGCAGTGCCGGAGCCAGAGTGCCCATTCAAATGATTTGTAAACCAGGAATTACTTTAAAAGCGGTGTGCTTCACTGCCAGTGATACCTGTTGTGATTTGTCCATGGGAGAGGGAACGGCAGGCTCATTGTAATGACTTTTTGGAGTGACTTTATTTCTCACGGTCTTGTAATCGTTTGCCTGTATGGGCTGTGATACCCGTAACTAGAGGTCTCGCCCTTGGTCCAGCCTTCTCAGCTGAATGCAGCTGTTTTCGTGCGCAAGGAATAGCGGCAAATCAGAAGAGTGCTGCAGGAATATGGGATTTGATCGTTCAGTGCACTTCTCCAAACCCAGATTAACCTCCTAGCTATTTCTCATTCGTATAAAGGTTATTCAGGAAGTCTGTGGTAAAGCTAGAAATAGGTGCTAATCTGAGACGTTGTAAGCATTTTATGTTGATGTGTCTTTGCACAGATGGATCCAGATCTGTGTGCCTAGATAAGCCAAACACTAAGTTGGTCTATAGTTATTTTTAATATAGTTTTATAAACATTTAAGCATGCATTTCAGATGCTACAGATGTATAGGCAATATTTTTCTGTCCTGCCTAAACTTTGGATTTCAAGAGAAAGCACAGAAGCTTTTACATTGTTTAAGTGGTGTTTAATTAGAAAAGCTGTTACTGCCTGAATTTTCAATTGACTAGCAAGCTTAAAGTGTTATGTTTTCTTAGCTGTGTGATTGTACTATACCCTCTGTCTTTTACTTTGCTTGCATTTGAAAAAAAAAATTAATGTGGAATTAAATGGTATCCCTTTAATTACTGATGAGCTGCTTGGTGGGTTTTTTGTGGGCTAGTCAGTGAATCAGGCTTTTCCTGCTTTGACAATATATGATAATTAAACCAAATGCAAACAGTAATTCAGTATCCTGCTTCATTTTTTCTCCACCAACTCTGTGTGTGTACATATAGATGTGTGTGCGTGTGTGTGTGTGTTATGTATGTGTATGTGTGTGTGTGTATATTTAGTAAGAGGGCTATTTATGCAGAAATGTCATAATTCCCCTAGTTTGGTTTTCTGCGCTGCAGATGTGATTATACAAGCAGGTTTTATTTTTTAAATAGACCACATGCTGCTACTTAAACATAGGTACTAGTTATAAATGAAATTTGATTTAGTTGAATAACCTCAAGTAACTTAAAGGGGCTTATTACTTCCCAGTAAGAACCTGCCAGTTACTGAGACCTTTCATTCTGTCAGTAAATCTCACAACCTGGGTTGAATTACTTTAAGCTAGAGCAGGGAGCGCCGCTGCTCAGATTAAAATTGTTTGATCTTCGTAAAGTACCTGGTCACTTCCTTGGGTGGTTGTTTTTTGATTAGGCTACAAAGTGTTATTTGAAAGATGTTACAGCAGTGATGTTTTGAAAGGATAACTCGGGCCTCAGCACCAAAGGCCTGATTCTGTTTTCACCGTGTGGGTTGCAGCACAGCAGAGTCAGGAACGCTTTAGGTGGACAATCGATCGGAGCGCTCTTAGGTCACCTCAGTGCCAACTAAAATGAATTGCACTGTGGTTAGGGAGCTGGTTGCAAGTGCTTCTCTGGCCTCTCACTTCTTACAGCAGAGGTGTCCAAACTGCTGCAATTTCTTCCTCCTTGTGTCATCAAGCATTTCTTTCCACAGCACCCTTCCTCTCCCCCCCCCCCCGCCTCAGCCAAACCAGTCCTTTTTTGGACCTTCTCGTTTTGGATATGGTCTCTTCAGCCAGCTGAACAACTTTGATGCATTTAATTTAGATACTGCTGTTCTTCATGCATTTTCTTTCTTGGTGCTTCATATCTCCACCAGCTACTGCAAAATAAAAACTATGAACTTCTTGGAGCAGTTGGTATTTCCTGATAGCCCAAGAAAATTACTTCCCCTCCTCCTGTCATCTCCCTACAGCTTTTAGGCTCTCTGTGCTATTTTGGCCATTCTCTTCTCCAAGATACTGATGTTCCATGTGCTTCAGCTTTCTAAGCAGTGCGACCTGTGTTGCTTTCTGCTTTAGTTCTGTTCCCTCCCTGAAGGTTGCGGTCTTGACCATGCAGGTTCATGTAGAAGTCGGAGCCATTAATTCCTCTGTAGATAAAGCACCCTGATACCTTGGCGTTTCATGATCAGTGTCCAGTTGTTGTACTTTTGATCCAGTTGCTTAGCTCACTTTCGACCTTTCCTCTTTGCTATCCCCGCTGGAAAATATTTACATACCTTTCTGTGCATGACGTGACTTCAGAGCAGTCTGCAGCCTGCCGTGCCGTTCTAATGTCTTTCTGAAGCTGACAAAGCACTCTAAGATTTTCCTCTCGACCTTAGTGCATTAGTCCAAAATGAGGCTTAGCACAGAGTTCACTGCATCAGCCGTGTATCTTTGTAGAAGTTAGTCTACACCTCACTGTCCTTTGACTCTCAGGAGGAAAAGGATTTGTCCAGACAGATGGTTGACGAGATTGCTCTGTGCCTTGTGCAGTTCTGCAGGTAACCTTTTTTTGGGTATCACAATCAAGGCTCATTTCCTAATTTTTCCATAAGATGCTGTCTCCAGCTCTGATTGTCCCCGCTAGTATGCGATCTGTTCCTGACTGCTGTTCTCCTGCAGCTTCTTCTAGCTGGGTGTCATTCAGCTAAGCTAAGAATATTTGGTTTAGAAAATCATTGCTTTTTTTTTTTTTCCTCCTTGATCCATTATTTATGCAAAAGTCCTGTCAGTACTCAACCCACCCCATCATACCCATATTCCTTTTAAGGACACAAAGCTATCCTTGCCTTCAGTGGTGCAGACTTTAGGCTGGTATTTCCAGCTGATAACACCAGGTGTTTCAAATGCTTAATTCCACAGGGATTCCTTCAGGCACTTCCGCCATGCCATAGGACTGCTCTTTGAGCCAGCTTTGCCTATCTGTCTTCTCCAATCTCTTGGTTTTCCGTGTAAAGGATATGCTGCAATATTCAGAGCCTGTTTAGTGCCCACTATGTTCCCTCGTACATCTGAGGTGGTTCACTGAGCAGGCAGTAAGCGAGGTTTAGAGTAAGGCCAGTTTTAAGTTCCACATCCTGAAAGTCCTGGCAGATACTGTTAATCCTTATCCCATATTTTCAGAGCCTTCAGGTTGTGCCTTTGCATCTCGCCCTTCTCACAAGTTAATTCAAACGGTGCTTGGCAGCTGCTGAAGATAAAACAAGACTGTGACCTGACAGGCCACCTCATCTGGGCAATCTCTGCCACTCACAGCAGAGTGAGTGCATCTTATTTCTCAGGGCATCTTTAAAGCCCATTCTCCCCTCCCCCCCGGCCCCTTTTCTTTAATCAGGCCTGCGTTTGAACCTTTGATTTCAGTGACTGAACCTGAGGGCCAGAGTTGCAGTGCCTGGTTAGAATTTAGACGATTCATGGTCCATAAAACTGACGGATGTGGATGAAGCATGGTAGGAGTTGATGAAGCCGGTAGCTCGACAGAGGGAAACTGCTGTGTTACCATATCCTCAGGTCCAGCCAGTGGCAGAGCTGAGCCTGCCCATTAGGCACACGTACACGCAATGCGTGTGTACACAGCCAGTCACACAGATCGACATAGTCAGAAAACACAGCACTCGTGCAAACACCAACAGCAGAAGGGCCTCATGCTGTTCCCCCGCTTCTGGCTGACCAGGATGAAAGCCAGTTAGTGCAAAATATTTCTTTATATACAGTATGCATCCCTCCAGTAGCTGGGATTAGACACTCAGTCTATCAGTTAGCTGGCCCTGGCATCCCCAGGTGTCCCCAGTTGCTGGCACTGGGATGTGTGAAACACGAAGATCAGCAGCACCACTCTGGTTGCTGGTACTGAGGCCTCCTCCCACACAGATGAACACAGGAGGAGTCACACACACAGATGCACGCAGTATGAGACGCTTCAGTAACTGACTTTAGACTCTCAGATTATCCAGTATCTGGTCCCTGCATCCTCTAGTTTCCTGGCTACCTTGTGCACGCACGCACACACGCGCATGCAAACAGATCTCTCTAGCAGCTGGTCCAAACCTAGGCTCCACCAGTAGTTGGCCTGCAGATCCTGTCGTCTCTCTGGTAGTTGGTTGGGACCTTGTGGTCCTTCCAGGTGAACTGGAAAGCCTTTTCCATTGACTAGCAGGAGGATGTCACACCCAGGCCACGGGCTGGTCCTTCTGGTGTGACAGTGCTGGGAACAGCCAAGTCGGGGTGCTCGCTGGCACCAGGTGGGTTACTGGGGTGGTTCCACCTTCATTGTTCCTCTGCTTCTTTGCCTTTTGGAGATAAGCTTTTAATCACACAATCAAACAAAGAAGAATCAGATTCTGTGACCGTGATGAGAAGCCTTTAGACAGTGCTCCAAAAAGATTTAATAATCGCAATAACATCAAGGTAGCAACACTAGATGGAAGGATGCTTTTGCCAAATTTGCTACAGGACTGAAATCAAATGAGGCAACCTAGTACTATCCTTTAAAGTTTCCATAGTTTCTATGCTCGCAATAATAAATGTTGATTTGATACAGATTTATGCTAGCACAGGCATTTTCTTATATATGACAATTCAACCTTTGAGTAACGTTTCTCAGTGAAAGTGTTGATGACTAGCACAAAAATTTGACTTCTGCTTGATTTAAAGGGCAATTTATTGTGATATTAAAAATGTGAAGTGCTGGAACATTCTAACTTGAGAATCTATTTAGAAACTTAATATTTTCAAAATGTTCTGCTTTTTAAAATCTTGCACATTAGTTACTGCTAAGGATTATTTGTAAATCAGTAAACATACTTCTTGTTATGGAATATGCTAAAGGAGCGAGGGGAAGAGAAGCCATGGCTGAGTGTTTTAGCAAATCCCACAACCGCGTTTTTGAAGAGGCAGAAATATACTCTTCTGAGGGTTTTTTTTTTTTTTAGGCTCTTTCTATGGCAGCTCTTCAAGAACAGATAGCGGTGATCCCAGTGATAATAGAGACAGTCAGAGAATGTTTGCTCTTGTCATAATGAGCTATAAATCAACTGTGGGAATTTAAAAGCTTTGTAAAAGCGACTGCTCTGTGCCACAGAAATAACATTCTGCAGAGCTGCAACAGGGGCCTCGGCTCGCTCCTTCTAGTTGTACCACATCTGAATTGACGCCGAGGAAACTCCCACTGGCTTAACGGGACATAGGGAGAATATAGGTTACATCCTGGTAAGTCCCTAGCTGAACACCCACTTGGCAATGAAGTTCAGCTGTGCTTCTGGCTGAGGCATTTACTCTGTATCATGGGCCAGACTTTCAGAACTCTTTTTTTGTTTTGTTTTTTTCTTCAATTTACATCTAAAGCAGAATTTTAAAACAGAAATAAACAGCTATCTTTATTTGCATTTGGAGATCTGATTTATCTCTTGTTGATGTTGATGGGAATTTTCCCATGGACTTTTAATGTGAGTTAACCGGAGTTCAAAAATAAACATTTTTTAAAAATCATATTTTGTTTTGTAGAATAAACAAAAGCCTCAGCCGAAGTCAGTGGAAACAAAGTTAATTCCATGCTGAATGCTTTAGAAATTTCGAAACTTGATGTTCAGTATTAAATCATTCAATAATAGAGGTTTTTTTCCCTTTCCCCCAAAACATTTGGATTTATGTAATGCAACACTGAGAAAAAAATACCTCATTATAATCATGTACCTCTTGTCTCAGGCTCAAGAAGAGAACGTTGTGGGTATCGGATCCTGCGCCGCCATCGTAATTCAGAAGATCAAGTGCACTGCGTTGGCAAAGCTAAGAAATACAGCGAGACGGCAACCCGCGTAAAAGAGATCCTCCTCAGCACGGTCAGTCCAGAGCAGTTTGTTTTAACTCTACTTGAAGCTGAGCCTCCCAACGTGTTGGTGAGTCGTCCCAGCAAACCGTTCACAGAGGCCTCCATGATGATGTCCCTGACAAAACTGGCAGATAAAGAGCTGGTTCATATGATTGGTTGGGCCAAAAAAATTCCTGGTAAGAATTTCAATCCTTTTTTTTTTTTTTTTTTTTTAAATACTGTTCAGCACTGTTACCCTTAGCATACTGTTCTCTACCCTGAAATAATAGCATAGCACGGTAAATGCATATTATGAAAATCTTAAGCTTTTTATTCTAAAAACGTAACGGACAATATGTTTTGCTCTCAATAATGCATCTGAAAGCATTTAGACAATGACCTTGCCCATAATTTGTTACCTGCTATGTTAGTCAAATAGTTGCTCATTTTGCTAAAAAGCATACTTGCTGTTGCATGCCATTTTCACCTTATTGACTATAAACGCTTGATTAATATGATTATAGAAATTGCAGGAAAAAGGATGCTAACCAGATTGTTATAAAAATGTCTTCAGGCTAAGTTCTTTCCTTGGACCCTGGTGAAAGGTTTCTATTACAGCTGATGAAAACTGAAGAGTATCCAAGCACTGAGTCTCTGTAATTGCTTCAGCTGACATAGTTGCTACACAAGTGCATGAAATTGCTATGTGGGGAATAGTATCCATCTTAGAATTTATGCTGTGCTCTCCCTCAAAACAGAAATCAATAGGGATGCTTTCGGTTGTTGGCAACACAAAGAACGTGCACTAAAGTACAACTACACGTGTTACAACCTGGAACGTCTTGATGCGACTGCAGTGTCGTGGCAAGGGACCATTTCCCTCCTTACAATCAAGAAGCAGTTGGTCAATATTTGCAACAAAGGGCCCACAGTTAAAGCAGCCAGAATAAAGAATAAAAGCTAGAATAAAAGCAGCCAGTGCCTAGGGAAGGTAATTGGCAAACTGTGCAGAAAAAACTTTAGCGAGAGCTAAGGTGACCAACTATATAATAGAGAGCTAAAAGAAGCATCAAACAATTGACAGAGATATAGCAGCAAGAGGCTCAATCCTTAGCTTCAGAAATAGTGCTTTGCTAGAAGTGATCCCTCTGCCAGTGCGTACCCTGCACGGCTGATGTGTTCTGCAGCGTGCCCAGTAGTCCCAGCCCCACGTCCATCCAGACGGAGAAGCCAGCACACGATGGCTCCTCTCTTGGATCTTCTGCTGAAGGCGGCCAGAGCGGGCTGGTGGAGTGGCGTACGCCCAGGCCTCGTCACGGTGTAGGCGATTGTGCGCGCTGGAGGACGCTCGCTACTGCTTACATACACACCCAGGAAGGCATGCCGTTAATCCTTACATCCGGTGATGAATTGAGTGTGTACTCAGTACAGGAGACAGGCTTGGGGGAGAATATATCTTTAAACTAAGAGTTTAGGGCAAGGGAAGCATATCCTCTTTCAGGCCTAGGTGGAGCGGCTGGAGATGTTGCCAACTCCAGCTGTTGGGCACCGTCTCCTAGTTCCAGGTTACAATCTCCGCCGCTCGGCCGCCCTCTCAGAGGGCTCAGGCGCGGTGGCTTGACTGCGATGCCGGGTGCTTGCAAATTCCAGTTCAGCCACTGCATTGCTGGGGAGAAGACGCTTGCACAGCATGAGCATCTGAAACCGTATTAGCCATTTGCAAAGGGACACTGGATTTTTTGCCATTAGTGTGGAATTTTTTAAGGTGAATGCCCAAATCCTTAAACCTTATTTTTCCTGGTTTAAGAAACCCCGAAAATGAAAACAGTCAGAAAGGACTAAGTGGTGTTTATTACTGTATTTTCTTGTTCGATCAGAAAAACTTGACTGAAAGGTACCGTTTCCGAGGACTCTCTACCGTTCTGTTAATCTGATAGGAAGTGAATTGTGGGGGAAAAAAACAGGAAAAACAGTCTTAGGAAGCTACCTCATTTTAACAGATTTTGACTGGAAAAAAATGACTCTTTGTTTTTGAGGTGGTTATTTCTGTTTTCATTTTTGAGGTGGTTATTTCTGTTTTCTTGAACTATGTCAGTTTCTTAAAATATAAAGACTCAGACAAATCAAAATAATTTTTCTGAAATTTAAAGAAAATGTGTTAGTTTTCTATCAGATTCCAAACAAACCCAGATTTTGACATTGCTCTCTCTTAGTTTCTTTTCGACATGTGTCAGACATCAGAACTTTCTCTTGGCAATAATTGAATTGCATGAAGAAAACCCGTTAAAGCTCTCAAACCATGCCAGCAGTTCTGAGGAATGCAGACACTTTATCATGTATGTTTGTTTTTTTCTGATCGCTTGTGTTACGTAGAAAAGAAATAAACACAATTTTAGAACAATGCCAAAAACAGATGTGGCGTTTAACATTTCCCCAATTATAATTAATATTGCTATATAACATGGCAGTTAGAACATTTACTTGAATGCAGATTTTTTTTTTCTTTAAAACAACCGTGATGACTAAAGCTCAGGACAAAGAATGTCACGATTTTCAAAAATTCCTGCCTAACTTTAATCATCTAGACCCATGTTCCAGTTCCTGGAGGTAGTCTTAGAAAAAAATTACATAGTTCTCCACCAATGGCCCAGTAAGCAGTAATTTTACTTTCTGTAAAGTTGGATATTTGCTTGTGTAGCTGGATAAGAAACCCATTTTCACTTTCAATTTATTATTGGATATTATTTTGATGGTTATCAAATGTGAAAGAAAATCTCATTATTTTTCCCTAAATTACATATGCTGATGTCAGCACTGATGTTTTCCCTAAAAGGGAAAGATAAACATTTACCTTTAATCATTTTTTCCTTATTCTTTTATATTTTATGACCTTCTTTTGTTTCGAGTCTTACTCTGTGGCTGTATCTTTGACTGCGCGCTCAGCTCCAGGGACTGTATTTTTGTCGTAGTTCAGCAAAACAGAAGTTGACACCTAGATTTTTTTCTCCTCAACTCCAAGTCTTTTAATCCTAAGTTATCAGAAGGCAGGATGTAACTTCTGGGATTGCCTGTTACTTCGTTGACCTTGTCTAAGAGAGTTGAACACGGTTCATAGCTGCAACCATATTGCTAATCGATAGGATGTGGTCATAATATTGAAGTTTGGATCCGTTATGCAAGTTAGCCAGAGCAGGGGGTCTTTGGAGAGTCACTACACGTCCGACACAAGTTCTATCTATTCTGCTATGGCATTTTGTCTTGGTAACTTTTAATCAAAGATTAGGTGTGGAGCACGTGATCTGAAGGACATGTGCTAGAGCCATAGAAAATTCTGAACAGTTCAATGTACTCTGCCACAAATGAAATGGGACTTTTAACAGTGCCCTAGGAGCTGTAGCAATTATGGGCCATCTTCAAGCTTTGAAACAAAAAACGGTTTTGAAGAGGAAGGGTAAACAGCTTTTAATAGCTGTGCTCGATGTTCATAAATCATACTGTCGGTGCTGGTCCTGCTTGTTTACAAGATGATGTTCAGAAAAAAGCTGGATGTTTAAGTAGGTGCAGGTCGAATGTTGTGGCTTGCTCTGGCACTTAGCTCAGCCAAGACTGCTTTTAAGCCCAACAGCTGGTTCTTTATGCTACAGGAATCAGCAGGGAGTGCACATGGCTCTGCATTAATGTTTAGTTAAAACAAACTTCTGAAATGCCTTTGAGCTGTTGTTTCTCAGGGAAATGTCACTGTCAGTTTATGCTATTCACACGCCCAGGATTGTGGTTTGAAAAACCCTTTTTGAGAGTTTGGGTCTGGCAGGTTGTCTGTTGTAGGCCCTGAATTCTGTCGTCAATTCTATGACAGTGAAACCCGTGAGCACAGCTCTTGGGTTCCTCTTTACCGTCCTCATAAAACAAGGAGTAAGGCTGTTGATATTGCGTGGTAGCCTTTTTGGCACTGATAAGAAAGAGTATGCGTTACCCAGTTTATATTGACCTGGGGATGTTACCGACTGCTTTCTAACCCAGTAGTTCAATAAGACTAAAATATGTGGAACATTTGTACAAACTACTGAGGGCAGATTCTTTAAGAGAACAAATGTAACGTATGTTTTTTTAAGACCTCAGACAACTGTCTGAGAAGAGCTATGAGAAACCTGCCTCCCACAGTCTGGTTGCGTAATGACTTTTCACTATTCAGCGTCAGAGATGCTAGCTCATCTAAAACTGAAGCGTCTTTTCTAAGAGACCCATCTGAAGCCTCTCTGCTTTGAAAACTTTGGCGTGAGCTTGGTTTTGAACACAGGTGAAAACAGGTGAAATTAACAGGTTGATTTATTTGATGCTGTTCTCATCATTTTAGGCTTCATTGATCTCAGCCTCTATGACCAAGTAAGGCTCTTAGAGAGCTGCTGGATGGAAGTTTTAATGGTTGGTCTGATGTGGAGGTCAATTGATCACCCTGGAAAGCTAATTTTTGCACCAGACCTTGTTCTAGACAGGTAAGAGAAACATACTTTCCTAGAGCACTTCATATCCGCCTGTTTGGAGGGGGATAAACGGCGGGAGAAAGAGAAATAAGTATTGGAGATGCTACTGATGTTTAACAATAGCATGTAATAATAATGTCATTGAGGTTCCGCGTGCTTCCAAGCGCTTAAGGATGCTAAGCATAAACAGTATCGTTGAATAACATCAACTTGTGAGTTCCTTAATTTCTCTGGTACGTCACAGTGTTGAGTGCCCCTGTATTTTTACCTGACCTTGTTGCTGTTGTTGTTCCTTTTGATCCACGTCTCTAGATGCCAAAACTCTAGACACCTCGTTACAATGTGCTACGTTGTCCTTCAGTTTTTTTCAAATTTTCTCCTCCTTGCTCTCAAAAAAAAATTAGACTTAGTATCAGGCCATATTTGAATTAGGATCCACTTAATTATCATTTCTCCCTGTTTTTCTTGCTGCCCCAGCAACAGTAGTGTCACTTCACAGATAGCTATGATTATGAGCTCTTCAGTGTTAGCCAAAAGGAATTAAAAAGAAAAGTTTGTTGTGCAAATACTTGTAATTCTGAAAGTTTTTTCAGTAGAGATAAAGCAGCCTGTTTGCAAATTTAAAAATTATTTCTCCATAGCATCATGTACCACGGGGTAGAACGGAGATTAATATGGATGTTTTTCTACAGGGCCTTAGGAGGATTTGATCGGGGCTTCACACTGGTAAAAGTCAGAGTAACGATCTACTCTCTTGGCTAGTTTTAAAATGTTTTTTAACCTTTTCAACCTGGGGAAATTCAACTCTGTACCAGTGCAGTGGTTTGAGCTAAATAATAAACATCATGGTATATATAGAAGGCAAAATCGGTTAGTAAGGGAAATAAATTTAATTTACAGAAGATTTGAAATAAATTGTGATTTGCTCGCATAAAATGCAATAGAAGGACATAGTGGGTTGTTCGATGCAGTGATAAGAAATTGCTGAAAATGTAGGATACATTTGGTTCCTGCAGGAGCTAATACGTGCTGAATAGAGTGAGCTTATTTGTTGCATTCCTTCATCTCCACACGACAGCAAAGGGGAACGAGCAAGCATCTGGGCATTCGGTCTTTTTTTCTTTTTAAGACATGCTCATATGAAACTGATCTGTAATCTGATTATTTTTATCTTAGCTCAACTTCAGATTCATTCCCTACGAGATCTTTGTAAACCAGTACTTCTCTAAACGCTCATGCCTGTCCTGAAGCTGGCAGTGGGCTCTCCTCTTCCAAACCTCAAAATTCACCCTGCCATGAAGCGCACAGGAAACAGGGCAATATTTGGGTAGCTGCCTTGCTGTAAGGAGCACGTGCTGCGCCTGGCTAGCGTGGGCCGCCTGTGCCTGCTTCACAGCCTGAGGGCTCAGCACCTCTTCTGGGGATCCAGGAGAGGAGCTGAAGTCTCCACTCCTCCTGCGCTGCTGTCATTGAGTTTGCCTCATCTTAAAAAATTTATGGAGAAAAATCTCATATTACAGCCACTGTAAGAAGCATCCCTTTGGATGCTGCGTGGTTGAGTTTAACTGCATTTCAAGCCTAGTACGTTAAAAAAAAAAAAAAAAAAAAAGGAACGTAGCTTCAGTGTTTTCAAATTTGCTGTTGTTTAATTTTAGACCCAGTGGGACGTCTTAAGGTTTTTTCCCTCTTTTTTTAGATCAGGCACAGTGAGCGTGTTCTGAAAAGGGGGCCATTTCTAGTATCCAAAATGAGGAAAGTTCCACTCAGAATCACCTGCAAACATAAAAAATACATATCAATTTAGATTTAAATGCCTACAAAGAAAAAGTGTTTTGCGGGTAGGTGTCTCATTGTTTCCGAACGCTTATTTTGGAGGGTCGTTCTTATTCATCAAGTCCTTAGGCCTCTGTCAAGTACAAATAGTGATGTGGTAGCATTAATTCCCTGTGATACAAATCTGGAAAATGATTCAAGATGGTACTGTGCTGTGCGCTGTACTACATAGTTTCAGACTAACTATCCAGAATTTTCCTGGCGGTGAGGTTAAAGCGTCTTGCAGAAATACAGTCATACTTCCCTGTGGTCCAGCCTGTAAGCACTTTAAACCCCTTTAAAAGGAAAATCAGTTTCTCGGAGGTGCTGACCTTTTAGAATAGTGTAATTTTCAATTTAGATTTCATGATGTAACCTTTTGAATGCTCCCAGAGATGAGATGGATAGGTCTTTTTTCTTTACGCTGTGACTTTTATCTGGCTGAGTCAGAGATCCTTAATTTTACATTTTTGGTAACATTTTAAATGTGTTTCCATAGGGACGAGGGGAAGTGCGTAGAGGGAATTTTGGAAATCTTTGATATGCTCCTGGCCATGACCTCGCGGTTCCGAGAGCTGAAATTGCAGCACAAGGAGTATCTGTGTGTCAAGGCAATGATCCTCCTCAATTCCAGTGAGTACGCAGTTGCTCTGACACTTACCAAATTGTACTTGATATTTAGAGGGTGGCTGGGAAATCAGTCTCTAAAAGTGGCAGAAATATCAAGTGAGATAAAGTCATTAGAAGAGAACAATAGGAAGAGGCTTCTAACCTTCAGGTTTAGTGATTTTTGCTCAAGAGATGTCTAAGCTGTGGTGTTTGCTAGATTTAGGGTCTATACCCAGTTGTAAGGACCCAGCAGTCTGAGAACTTCTCACAGGGTGGGAATCGTGGCCCAGAGCAAGCTGTGATTATGTCCTTATTGAATGTTGGTCCCTTGTGATCAATGAGAAATTTTGCTCCTATCTTTCTGGTCACGTGTGATGTTTCTACACAGCTCTTCAGGACAACCCATAATTCTTAATTCTAGCAAAGCAAGGTATTCTACTGAGCAATGATTAATTGTGCTTAAAATATTCCTATTTAATTGTAATTAATTTGTAGAAATGATAAAAAGTACTCAACTACTCTGCAAGATGAATTTGAGAACAGGAGCTTTGCTTTGCAACCTCTTATACACTCCTATTTGCTGTGTGTGTTTGCCTGGTTTTGGACAGTCTACAGTAAAATCATTTTATTCCCCAGAACATTTTTGTAAAGTTGTCAAAAGTAAAAAAAAAAAAGAAAAACAAAATAACATCTGTATATACAAAGATGGTAACTATTTACATCTACTGTTTTCCACAAGAAGCCTCAGCATAATTCTCAGCCCAGTTCTGAAGAGGAATAGTCCAGCTGTTATCCCACTTGTTTGTAGACAGATACCATCATTTCAGCAGACAACAAAGCTGTTCTTTTTTCTTTAAAAAAAAAAACAACAAGGTTTCCATCCATGTTTTTTTCAAAGCCTTGCCTCTCAAAAAAGCTCTAGCTTTCCCTCCTCCTCCTGCTCTCCTTCCTTGTCAAAGTTAATCTTTTAATCCTAATTTCCAAGGTGTTTTGCAGCTCTGTCCGTCCTTAGGTATCTTGGGGTTTGCTGTGTTTGTTTGTTTGTTTGGCCCAGGTCTCTTCTCAGGTGAGCAGTAGGGAGACCGTGGCAGATTGGGTCAACGAGCCATGTCTCCCACCACGTTCTTCCTCCCTCCCTAGGGTGTAGGGGAAAGAAACCTTCTCTTTCAGAGAAGAAAGGGTTTTTTCCCAGCAAGAGGGGATTAGAGCAAGCATTATACTATAGTTCATAGTAGTTACTAAACCACATGAAAGGAAAATCCACTGGGAAATGGAGAATACATCTGCTTCCCCACAGACTCCCAGAGCGTAGCCCTCGCTCAGATTGAGGAGTCTGGCTGAGTCTGGCTATGTTCAAAATGTTATCTGTCTGAGGGAGATCTGGGACAGTTAAGTATGCAAATGATGTGGCCATCAATTTCAGGCAAAGATGGAGTAAGATGGAGTAAGAAAGATGGAGTAAGATGGAGTTTGGAGGAGTACGTGGAGCAAGTATTCCAGTGTTTTCTTTCCTCTATCAAGGTATGTTTCCACTGTCAGCAGAAGAACCTGAAAGCAACAGGAAGCTGCACCACCTGCTTAATGTAGTGACAGATGCTTTAGTGTGGGTAATCGCGAAGAGTGGGATCCCCTCGCAGCAGCAGACGACTCGTCTGGCCAATTTGTTGATGCTACTCTCCCACGTCAGACACGCAAGGTAAATTTTGCAGAATGCATACAACTTCTAAGGTTTTAATGTTTACTACAACAACAAAGAAAGGCTTGAACTCTGGAGCTCTCCTGAGGGAATCTGGGTACTGCTCTTTATATCTGCTCATTAAGACTATCCTTCCTCGCGAGACTAAATAAGCAATATAGGCAAGTACTGGCTGGCACTCAGAATACCGTGTTGATATTAAAATGCTATCTTAACTGTATTACATTAAATGATTCCTTTATAATAACACAAAGTCAGCCCTTAAAAAAAATAGCCCAACAACCAAAACTCTTCTATCTGATAGAGAGTTGTTTCCTTCAAAACTGATCTGCAGTATGGAGTTTAGAGGAGGAAAATGTACTCTGGGTACCAGGCCAAATTTGTTGTGTGTCCCAGGAGCAACTCTTAGTTCTTCTATTCAGAACCACATCACTTCTTGCTGAATGACTCGTGTGGTATAGCCATACCATGCTCCTTTCCCTGTGGGAAGCAGCTCTTCTGCTCCCTATCAGCTCCTGGACCTCCTTGAATCCTCATCTTTGTGGAGCGTACTGCAGACTCTCACACAAGGCCTCACATATTGAGCAGGGCCGTGCAAACAGACGCTTGACTTGTACAGTTGTCGTCTTTAATTGTTTCCCAGAGACTCACTGTTCGCAAAGCTCTCTTACATCTTGGACGTGGAGTGTGTGTCCAAGGAAGTCTTTGTGAGAGTCCTGGGGCTGGGTTGCAGTGTGCAAAAGAGAGATGGGCATATCTGACTTTGCATGGGGTCAGCAGTAGAGGGACCCTCCGAGGTGGGCTTCCTGGAGAAAGGAGGATGGCAGCAGCAGAGCACAGACTGTGCCCAAGGCAGCTTTTTGCACCGGCTTTAGGGATTAGTGGCAAATTTGAGAGCTGGCCCTACAGAAGCTCTCAGTACCAGTCCTAGCTGAACCTGCTTCGCAGCTCTGAGGCACTGCTGTGATCCGAGTGTTCACACTGTGGTGGGACACTGCCTCGCAGTGTCACAGGAGCTCTTGTTCCAGCATGGCACAAACAAAGGTAGCGCATCCTTGCACAATTTGTAGTCTCTCTTATTAAAACGTAAATTCTTATGCTGTGCATGCCTCAGCCAAAGTCTAGAGACTGTCGCAGTCTGTCTCCTTTACATTGGTTAGCGCTAGTCAGCCCGTTACACTCCGTTTTGGAAATAGCTGGTGTTCTCCGCCTTGATTACCAAATAACACAGGACCCTCAAGAGCTGGGTGCAGGGAGTCCTTTCCTTCTTTTTTGCCATTAACAGGTTTGTAACTTGAATTGCAGCAGATCCTCTTTTTTTTTTTTGGAAACCTTGCTCCCCTCCCAATGCAGTCCACCAGGCCAGCCAAGCATTGGCTGGCTGCCAGTCCTTCCGCTGGGATAATGTCCGTGTCGAGTGAGCGCTCTTCATTTTCAGCTCCCAAACCTCGACTGTCTCTGAAGTACATACCTGTGCAACTGTTACATTTTAGTAATAACTAACTACTCTTAATCCAAACAGTGACACAGCCACCGAGTGTTCAATCTAACAAGGTGTGTTACTGTATGACAAAAAATGACTTTTAAAGCCTGTAAGCTGTCTGAGGGATCTAATACTGGGCAGGCTGGAGAGGGAATAAACTGCTAGAAGTTGGCCAGTTTATTTTGGTGTCTGTACCCATCCAGTCAGGAAAGGTAGATAGTCGCTGCAGCTGCATATTGTAAATAAGCCTTTCATATGAAAGGTGCACAGCGTGGACCTCCCCTATTTACAGTATCAAAGAGGTTTTCTCTTTGACTTCAATAGGGCCAGCGCATGTGAATCACTTTCTAAAGTCAGCTTGCATGGCGTAAAATGAACCTTGGTTCCCTGGATAGTAAAACACTTGGCCTCAAAGAATTTGGATGCTGCTACTGTTGATAGTGTTGAGTGACCCCAGGGACTACAGCAGCTGAACCCTCTTAACTCCTAATAAAAAGAGGACTCTCTTGAAGCCATGAGTGCGTTGTCCCTCCCTGCACTGTCAGACTCGGACCGCTGACCTGTTTTCTGTTCTCATTCACAGTAACAAGGGAATGGAGCATCTCCTGAGCATGAAGTGTAAAAATGTGGTCCCAGTCTATGACTTACTGCTGGAGATGTTGAATGCCCACACTCTCCGAGGGCAAAGGAAGTCCCCAGTCACAAATCCCGAATTTGGCCCATTAGAACAAATGGAGACTGGAGACGGCCTGTGAAACGGGGCAGTCCAGTAATTCCGTCGAGACCTGGAGTTAAAAATGTGAAGCTTATTCAAAGTTATGGGAGAAAACAAAGCTACTGTGGTGGGACTGTTGACGATCAGGTGACCTAGTGTAAGTCCTCATCTCTTTTAGATTTGCACGTGGGTTTCTTGGGAAAGGCTTGTGAGACGCACAACTCTGGCCACGTTTCTGACATTATAAAAGCTGCACTTTTATAGTGCCTTTTCTGAGACTCTCAAAAAGCACCTTATGAAATTAAGCCTCAGAACACTACTGTGAGAGAGGGAATTACTGCCTCTCCTTTTTAAAGGTGGGGGAAATGAGATGAAGAGATAAAGTGACAGAAGTCGTCTGTGTCAGGGCTAGGAGTCAGGACCTAGGTCCCTTTCTCCCAGACCAAAGCTTTTAAGCACTGCCTAGACTATATCCTCTTTTAGTATGAGGTTGTATGAAATGTACGGCTGCATCGCTTGGGAGAGATTTGCTTACCTGTGTGTGCTGGTCACTGGGGAGTATCTGCTTTGCAGTTGGTCTGGATAAAGTGCCGAGATACATATACTGTGTAAAGGAGTTTCCTCTCTTCATAAATATGCAATGCCTGCAAGGGGGACACTTCATTTGAAGGCCTTTCAGAGTAGCTTCTAGGACCAATTTTGAGTCTCTTCAGAAATGTAAAACCAAGCTTAAATTTATATTTTGTGAGTCTGTTCTGAACACTCGTGTTGTTAGCTGTGTATAATTCTTCAGTGCTTTAAATGACGACCAAGCTGCCTAGGTATTTTGGTCAATGCTAACCTTTGGAATGTGTTTGTCTGTGAGATTGTTGTTTTATATATTTATTGATGATGTTAAAACTATTATAGTGTTTAGGTACAACAGGTTGCTATGTGAACGTTAACTGTTGGCGTTTGTGTATGATCTGCTAATCAGGGCTTGTGAAATGAGCTAGAAAACAAGCCATCCTCGCTCCCCTTTGGGCTAGCGTGTGGAGTTGTTGTGCCCCTCCGAGACCTCTCGCAGCCGTCTTGCATGGGACGCCGAAGGGGACCGGGAGCTAAGCTGTGACCTGCTTTTGCCTGCTTCCTGCAGGTTTGCTGCTTGCTCGTTTTCAAAGCGCATCACACCCTTTGCTGTGCTTTTCATATCTTGGATACAATCCCCCAAAGACGTGAGGGGGATGACAGTTCCGGGACTTCTTTGCTTCTCAAGTGTGATGACTTGTTTGAATTTCACTTACGTTGTAAGTCTAAACCCTCCTGCTGTGCTGATTTCTGTATGTGTTTAAGATGCGCTGAGCCAAAAAAGGAGAAGTAGCCTGGCCTAATAACCTCAGTGAAAAGCAGGATGGCATCTTTTGTCCTGACAGCTGTCAATATTGCATTTTGCTGGGAGCAAGAATTGCAATCACTGTAAATGGATATTTCTAAATATGATTATCGTGCATGTTCTAGGCCTTTCATATATGGTGAAATTAAATTGGGATCACACCTAAAGTCTATTTTGAGCCAAAAAAGTCTTTTGGATTAGGGACTTTGATGAGTATGCCATTTGCATACTTTGAATATTAATCAGACCTTTGATGTTGGTGTTTTTTGAAGCCAAGGACAATGTTTTTTATAGGAGGGGCATAAAGAGTTTTCAGTGAGTTATACAGCTCTATAGTCCTGTTTTGATCTTGTAATATACCAGATGCTGATGATGGTCTAAATTTTTACTAGCTACCTTTTTATTGTTTTTAATAAAATGTAATATAGCAGCGCCCTTCTGAATGAATGTAATATTTACTACTACAAATTGAAAGAAAAAAATGTAAGTACTGTCTTGAATTCATCGTTACGTGCTCATTTTGAGTGAAGCTCTGCTGCGAAGTGGATGCGTTTCAGTGTTTCTTGGGCTTGATCACCTTTTGGCCTGAACGCCTGTTGTATTGTTCTTTCTCTGATTCTTCTTATCTTGTATAATCTTTTTTTTAATACAGTTTTTCAAAGAAATGTTTAAGCGATTTTTTTTTTTTATTTTGCTTTAAAAGTGCTGAATTTATGAGCAATCTTGAAATAAATCTCGTCAAAAGAAAATGGGAAAGAGTGGGTATCAGTCTTAAGATTGACTCCGGAATGGAACTTTACTTTGCTCTGGACTGGCTTTGTAAAAGGCCAGTGGTGCAAATTCACGCCACGAGTTGTAATTCATACATGCTGTTACTAGCACAGTGTAAACAGGAAAACGCTGTGATTTGGACAAGTTTTTTTTTGTCTTATTGAACATCGCTGTTTTAAAGTTATTGTGTCTTAAAATGGGCAACAGCCAATAGCTGTTGAATTTTTTGGAAGGACAGAACTGTATTTATATTTGGGCAAACAGAAGGCATGTCCCGTTAGAATGGTTTATAAACAAGTAGCTGCGTGACAAAAAGAATGAACAAGAGTGTGTTCATCCCTTGAGTAAGATGCTGGGTTTATCCCAGGTCGGAATCGCACAGATTTTCTCAGATACTGCGTTCCCATTGTTGGGAGTGACTGTCCGTGCCAGGTCTGAAGAAAACTGTCACTGTGCATTTCAGTTAAAATATTGTGAGGCTTTTCCATTTTCAACGTGAATGAATACAGTGCTGATGAACTTCAAGGGCCTGGGAGGAAATACGGAAAATGGGGGTGTTTTACGCCTTTCCTTCACTGCTTTGCTACGGCGTCTCACGCCTTGTCCTACATCAGCTTCTGCTGCTGAGCCTGGACCTTGCCAGAGGTGACTGTTTCTGCTTGAAGAAATTATGCGGTGGTTCTGAGATGTTCACGGAGGTGAGCAAACTTGGTTCGTGTGGGAATTCCAGTTGCCACAGGTTTAAGAAAAACCCGAACTTTTCCTTACACGTGCTATCAAAAACATGGTGACACTCCTCTCAAGGGTGGAAGTAAAACCAAACTGTAAAATAGCCTTGATTTTTGAGAAATGAGGTGAGTCTTGGATTATTTGAGGCAGGTATATGACGTATGATTTATCTCCAGGAATGGTAGATCTTTTGCACACCTCCTTGGCAGATGATGCAATTTTGGTGCCGTCGGTCATGTTGCCAGTGGAGAAAAGATGTGTTAGAACGTTCTCCTGCGAGACAGTGTCCCACAGGCTGGGTTCTCCAGTAAAGTGTGCAGCAAACTAAGACAGGTAGCCCACAAAGTGGTTTTTTTTTCTTTAAAAAAAAAAAAGCAGCATATTTCCATGGACGTATCTGCCGTTAATTCCTTAATAACTGAATGTAGAGCCATATAGGGAGCATTCTGATGAAAAGGGAGTGTCCTTTTAAGTGCTGGAGCCGCCTTCTTTTCTTCCTGCTGTCATGTTGGATGTGGAAGACACTTGTTGTGTTTGCGTCCTTAGAGTCATTTAACAAAGAGATCCTAAGAATGCAATCAGAAAGTTGTTTCATGGTCCTTTTCTAATTGTCAACAGCAGTCAGCCTCTTCTGAGGTAAGAATTTTTGTCTGGTTTGGCATTTACTGGAAAATGTAATTTAGAATTGCTCGCAGGAGATTCAAAAATAACTAAGTATAAATTGGCATGAAAGGGAGTTCCACATGGCAGCTCATCCTGAGGAGGCCAAGCATCACTGATGGCCGTGGACAGGATTGTAGTCTGAAGGCTCAATGGGGCTGCTGCAGGATAGTCCTGCTGGGTTTGGATCCAAACTACACAGCAAGCAAGCCTGAGCTTTTTTTATTAAGCTGGCCCAGAAAGCAAGCTTTTGCGCATCCAAGGTTGTTCCTTTGTCCAGATGAGAGAAAATAGTTGTGTATGGATGAAATAGCTGTTCTTTCCTAGGATGTGCTTTAACCCACATACATATCTTAAAAATGTGGTTGTGATTATAGTTCTAATTTGATCTTAGTGCAGAGAGCACACGGCAAAGATAGGGTTCTCTTCCTTCCTTGCCCTTCCCCACCAGCTCTAAGTGCCAATGGGACATAGGCTGTTCTCACCATGGTAGCTTCTGTTTTTGAACGAGCAGTTTGAGATGCCTTAAAGAGAGTACAGGCTAATATCCTGTCACAGGTATTGCTGTTTTATAGGGCTGAATATCATTGATCTTCTGGCCAGTTCTTTGGATGGCAGGATAGCTTATAACTGCTGTTGGCTGGTGTAAGCTGGCGCAGCCGAAGGACAGAGTCACCGTCTCAGCAGCTGCCTTTATTCCCAGCCCAGCTGTAGGCTGTACCCTTTCTGTAAATGGTGCGTAGTCCTCTGATTGATTGTTCCATACAGTCAGAGCTAGGAGTCATGGAAATGTTGTCAGCATTCTTCTAAGAAGAAATCATATGACATTATTATTTATGTCCTGCAAGGTTCTCATTCAGCGAAGCAGTTAAGTATGTGGTCATATATTGTGCTGAACCAGTGCCTAAAACAATACTGAAGAGAGCTTTGTAAATGTGAATATGAAAAGCAGAAAAAAAGTGGATTGCTAAATTATGGACTATAAGTATTATGTGCTTTCTTTTTTCACAGTGTTTTACTACTGAACTGAACTGTGGTGAGTTGAATGGCATACTGCGGTTTGCAGGCAAGACGTTGTTCTATTTATCATCTGGGTATTTTTTAACTCTTTCCCATCTTTATGCATAGGAGTCACCTACACTCGTAGTGTGTTGTTCAGTGTCAGTGGTTTCTATTTAAGTGCGTTAAGAAGAACAAGATTGCCATTCTAGAGAAATGCCAACTTGTACTGATACTGTCTAAACAGATTAAAAACTTCTTCACCTATCACGGTCATGTGCTAAGGAGTTAGCATATCCCTTAATAGTTACTCCTGTACATTTCTTCTGAATGTCTGTTTCCCCCAGAAATTTCTGTTCTAAACCCTACTTTAGTTTCAGTGTTTTCTAAATTTTAAGACTAAAGCAAATAGTTACCCTCACTGAAAGCTTATAATGGAAATGGTTTTAGGACTGAATTTGGTGCCTTTTGAAGTATTTCATGTATGATATACAAATGGGGGGGAAAAGGGGTCTACCTTTTTCTCAGCTGCTTTTTAGTTTTGTGAACCTACAGTATTTTTCTAGTGCTGTGCACTTCATTCAATTGTAGATTGTTGTGGCTGAATAAACAGGTGTCACAAAAAAAAAAAAATCTAAATCTGTTGCTTTTTTTTTGGCTGTTGTTCATTTGTTTCTTCTGGCTGATTTCAGGCTGGTTTCATGGGAATGAGATATATGTGATCATGGTGTGTGTGTGTGTGTGTGTGTGTGTGTGTGTAAGTGTCTCAGCCTTAACTCCACAGTCACTGCACAAGCTGTAGCTTGATTTACTTTGTCAGGTACCAGAGTGCTTTCTTTTGGAAGTTTTGTGGCATCAAGTGACCACAGAGGCAGCGAGAAGCTGCAGGTTGTGCTCCTAGGGCTTTAGGGACTAGCAAAGCTATGCAGGAGGACAAATTTAACAGGTTGGGGGGGAGGGGGGTTGTGCCAATGCACAGTAAACAAAGATTCGTTTGCTTCCCATGCTTGCAGAACTGGTGTGGACTGTTTTGGGGGAGGGGGTGATTTGTAGCAGAAATCACAGATTGACGTCTCATCTCTCAGCCACAGAAATGACTTCACCGCAAAACTCATTTTGGCCTGGTTTCACTTGTGCATGCAATGCAAGTGCAAAAGCAATGCACATACTCTCGCTTGCTCTTGTTTTTTTTTTTTTTTTAATTTAATCTTCACTGACAGCTAACAGCTCAGTCCTGAGAGATCAGAAGACACTAAGAAATTGGTGAGGCTACATAATGACCTGTTTGAAGCAGACTTCAGCATCAGCCTACAGTGCAGTGGTTATAATCAACTGGGAGTAAAACTATTTAAAATAGGTTTGGAGAAAAAAAAACTAAGCCATTTTCCTAGACTTCTTTTTTTTTTGAGACATTGAGAGATAATTTCATGAAAGTACCTCGTATTATATATTACATCAGCTCAACAATTTGATATAACTGTACATAATGAAAGGAAATTGCAGGCTATGAGATTTTTCTCTAGCCCTTTTAACATTGTTCAATTTTTTTTTTTCCCCTGCATAGGTTGCTTAATGGCAGAGGAACTGAATATCATGTCAGCAACTGACTATTAGTCCTTGGCAGAAAGGGTTGCATGGGCATTTGTGACAACCTGGCAATGAAATAACGGTTAGAGTTGGCTGACTTCTACAGAGACAGAGACTTAAATGAGCTCCATCTGGAAGTAACTGCTTTCAAAATACAGGATTATGATAAATGAGAGCGAGTGCATGAATGCGCACATATGTGCGTGTGTGTGTGTGGGGGGGGGGGGTGCGTGCGTGTGTGTGTGTGTGTGTGTGTGTGTGTGTGTGTGCGCACGCGCGTGCGTGCGTGTGTGTGTGCGCGTGCGTGTGTGTGCGTGCGTGTGTGTGGGGAGTTCCCATCCTTTGTCTCACACTGCAGCACTACCAAAACTATGGTAGCTGTATCACAAGTCTGGATCCATGGTCAAAGCTGCAGAAACAGTGTTTTGCAGGCATAAAGGCTATGAAAGCGGCTTAGTTGTAAAGCACTGCCAGATCTATGCATTTTTTTTAGCATGCTGGAGTCCAGGCAGGTCTACTTGAGACTGCTGTGGAGACCCTTCAGCATGGAGCTGAAGCTATCACAATCCATATTTGAGCATATAGAATAGGTGGGTACTACTGCATTGTAGGGTACCACTACTGTAAATTAACAAAAAAAAATGTAAGCTTTGACTTTCCTAACCCATGCTGCTATGTTTGCCTGTTTAACCGTGCTACAGGTAATGTAGTATTTGCAAAAATTCCGGCAATATAGCGTGCTTTTCTGCCACTGGGGTTGGGTAGAAGCTATCTGTTTGCTACAGTGACTGTCTTTTTTCTTACTGTAAGAATGCAACGCAACAACTTGGTTCATAAATCCCTCTGCAAGAAGATGGAGAATAAGCAACCACCAATGGTGACAAGCGTAGCTGGGATAGGATACTTCTCACAGGCTGAGCTCAAATCCTGTTTTCTGTAGGTAAGCGTTAAAGAAATTGGGTCTCTAATGCCTATATGACTTTCACTGCTGCTCAGCCTAAACAAATTAAAAAGTGCAGTCAAACCCCTTACTGTTCCCCTGAGCTTGCCTTGATATGCACTTTTTTCCCATCCATGTTAGCTGCTGTAACTCATGCTTTAGAAAAATCAGTTCCATGCTGCGGAAATTTTTCAGCATTTCATACTAGTAATAAGCACGAATTTGTTCAACTTCGTGTTTTTGCTCCAGGACATTACAGATGGACAGTAAAGGAAAAGATCTGTGCCATGGTACACAGAATCCACATCTGAATTGTTAAACCAGAGAGTCTTTGTTAAGCCAGAGAGTGGTTATGCTTCTCTGAGACTGTTGTGTTAGCAGGCAAAGACGTTGACTTTTATACAGTGCTAGAAGGGCCGGCACTGTTGGTAGCCCCTCAACTAGACACATCGATAGTCTCTGCAGACATTGGCAGAATTTTAATGAATACTCAAACTGTACAACCAAGAAGCAATGTCAAAACCAACTGTACACAGCGTCTTCTCTAGCCATTGCCTAAAGTGTTAGTTTCGTTTCAAAGATGAAGAATCTTACAGTTAGCGTATAAAAATGCACAATTCTTTCCCAAGATACTGTACACTATTCAGCAGGTTAAAAACTGAAAAATCTTTCATTAAAAAAGTCATTACATTATTTGTATACATCAGGGATAGTCTACATAATTGGTTTCATCTAGAAAATATGTGCATTATAAACCACTTCCATGCACTTTAACAATTTCTTATTTCAAAGGTGGTATAAAAAGACAACACAGCAGTCCTAACCACTAGAGCACTGCATGTAAAACAAATGTGCATCCTTTTATTGAATGTGTTAGATGAATAAAATACAATAACAAAGATTCAAGAAAATGTAAATTTTGTAGGAATATCAAAAGATATAGATAATGTGAACTGTGTGTAATCATCATTGTAGGCGAAATGCCTCTTCAGCTGTGTTTGCCCTGCTAACCTATAACAGATTGCTGTGTATAACATCACTGTCATGTAGCTTCTGCATCTAATAATTCAGTAGTTTTTCTGAATTGTATTTGATGACCTTGCAAGCTTAAGACCACTGTAGCTATAAAATATTGCATCTATTGCATCAAAGTATAAACTGTGTTGCGTATAGTTTAAAAAACTATAGAAAAAGTTTGTTTTCTGTACAAAAAAAGTTGAAATTTTGTCAAGATATACATTTTGAGATGTGAAATTTAACACATTCCCTGTGAGAGGGAAGGGAGGCTATGAATGTGAGGCATTATTTAGCTGCAGCAGAGAGCTGGGCATTGGTGTGAAGGACGCGCAGGTGCTATAGTGGCTAGTTTGGGGAACTAACACCATATACAAGTTTCTGTATTTAATCAGGCGACTTCACTGTTTGACTGATGCTAGCAGCATGAAAATAAGCACCTCAAAGAGTGTGTTTTGGTATAGCTGAAGATTCACAGGCTGCTTTCTAAGTTGGTGGAGGACCATTGGTATATCTCAGCATGGGATAGAAAGAACGGGCAAAGTTGTTTGCCTGGGTGCAGCTGTAGTCTTCCTCGGAAGATGGAATCATGCAAGCCAGAAGCAAAAGCAGGAGAAAGAACAACTGAAGGGGTAAAGCCGCTCGTAATACACGGTAGAAGAAGGAGGGGGACCGAGGAACTGCTCGAGGAGTTTGTGGATGGCCTTCACCTCTGAAAAGGGAAAAAAATAAAGGCACTTTAGAGTTTAAATGAAATAAGTTCTTTTAACTCCCTCTCTAGGGTTCACACTACCCTTACAAGATGCAGGGCTGTATCGCTACAGGAAAATACACTGCACAGAAAAAAATTTAAATAAAACTTGAAAGCATGCAAAACTGCTCAGCAGGAAGCTAGCTGTTGCTTTGGGCTTTCCTTCCTTATTACAGAAAAAAACATCTCTTTAATAGCTCGGATCAGTGGGGTTTTACCCTATTTTTGAGTTGCAAACTCAATTTTCCCAGCAGAGGAACAAATCACTCTAAGTGCATGCTGAAGTATAAGGAGCCACCACTCAGGCTGATTAGGCTCCATTCTGCCCTGGTAATAGAGATCAGTCCTTTGAATAGACTCTAGGTACGGGATGCACTGTGCTCCCTTAGTCCTTCATGCTCAGTTTTTAGTAAGTGGCTCTGATTTGCAAGTTTCTTTGTCCAGGTATGCTAGTGGGATTAAAGGAAGATTTAAAATTAAAATATTCCCCAATTTGGCACAAAAAAATATTTTCTCAATAGTAAAGATAAGCAAAGGCTGCGTATCAGTGCAGAGGCTTAGGAGCAGGGGTGCTAAAGGGAAAAAAATTTCCCAAAACACAGCCCTGAACTTGTAGGCAGAGGAGACAGTAGGGGTAGGCAGGAATTGCCTCCCCCTGTAAGTTAATCTGTGAACAACAGCTGCCTCTGCTTTCTTTGGCTCTGGCACTCAGCTTACCACTGCCATTATTACTATTTTTTTAAAGAGATTAGGATGGAAAAAAAAAAAAAAAAAAAAAAAACCTACCTGGTGCTGCTGTTGCTTTTGCCAGCTACAGTTCTCCGTATGGTGGCCTATTGAGAGAAATAGCTTTTATTACCCAGGTTTGACAAACTATAGCAAGGAATTTCTCTGTCTCAAAAGACAGCAGTAAACTTTTAAGTCCTGTTATACATTCTGTAATGATATATGCATCTAAAAAGTAAAATGATTACATCTGAGAAATTTGTAGGTTAAATATATCCAAATATGCCATATGCTGACAGCATAAATATCAGGAAAAAAAAATACTTGCCTTCTTTACAGGAGGGCTGGATTTCGCTGCCACTGGATGATAAACTTTTGAGTCCAGGTCACCTGGAGCTGGCAGAAATGCTCTGGTATCCTATAAGGTAACCACACCTTCCTCTTAAAAATGCATGTTCAAAACGCACAGCAGATCAAGTGCGAAGAGCTGTCTTTCATTGCCTCTCTATAGGTGCACAGCCAGTTACCTCTTTAGGTGTGCACAACCAGCTGGAAACAGATGCTCCAATTTTTCTGGCACAGACAAATGTTTTACCATGCTCAGCCAGAAAGAACAGCGTTGGAGCAGAAGTGTACAGGTATTATTGCACAGTAGTCCAAGGACTACTGCACTCCTCCCATGATGCTTATTACACACTCCTAGCCCTGATATTTGGTATCAATCATAGGATAATTCAGTTTGGAAGGGACCTCAGGAGGTTTATCTAGTCCAACCTCCTGCTCAAAGCAGGGTCAGCTATTAGATTAGATCGGGTTACTCAGGGCTTTATCCTGTGTGATCTTGAAATCCCTCAAGGATGGTGAATGCACAACCTATTTGGACAGTCTGTTCCAATACTTGACTAGCCTCACAGTGAAACAGTTTTTTCTTATATCCAATCAGAACTGCTCTTGTTTCAATTTATGAAGGTGGAAGCACTTCAGTTTTAAGTCAATCTTTCAGGAACAAATTTTACTCTTAATAAGTTGATATGTTTCAGTAAGCTCCATGAAAAAGTATTTAAACTCTCACTCACCAGATTCCCTTCTATTGTTTTCAAGTCATGTGAAACTTGCTCAATAAGCTGTTTCAGTTTCTTTCCAATAACATGGACCTTCTCATCAGCTTCAATGTAATCTTCACCATCTGATTTAAGCAGCAAGTAAGTGGAGAGTTCTTGGAGTGAGTTTACTTTAAGCTGCTGTTCCAGTAGCTCTTTCTCCAGTTGCTTAAAAACAAAAAAAAACAACAAAAAAACTTCAACGGTGCAACAAACTATTACTTTCAACTTTGAGGATGTTATTGTAAAAGGATGAACTTTGGAAGGCTCTAAAGAGCAACTCAACTTGCCTGACAATCCACCACACATAGGAATGGCTGCTACAGCTATATAAGGAATTAAGCTCTCTCAAAAATACTGCTGCACCTGTTCAAACTATTATGAGAAATAGTTCTAGCGGTAATTAAGCCATAGGGACCAGACCCAAACCTTGAATGTGGGCAGTCTTATTCCAGTGAACAGACTGCACATAGGGAACTTAACTATGATCCCTAATTCGGGCAAAATGTCTTATACAGACAGTCTTTTAGCCCATTTCAGAAACCTGCCGCCTGTCTGCCTGATAGAGCAGGTTCAAGGAGGGGCTGTAGACATCATGAGAAATAAAAGTATTGTTTTTCGTTTTGTGGTGAGCTATTGACTTGTGGGAGGAACCTGAGGTGCAATACATACCAATAGCTCCTTTTGGCATTCCAGTAACGTATGGGGGTCAGGATTTGGATCTGTGATTTGTACTTCATTCCTTCGGCTTTCAGCACTTGCTAACCACAGGAGTAGCTTTTGGCTCTGCTCATGGAAGTCCTGGAGAAACAAGTAAAGATTTGCACCTAAGAGTTAAAAAAAAAAAAAAAAAGAAAAGAAAAAAAAAGAAAAGAAAAGAAAAGAAAACCCACCACCAACAAAATAAAAACCACACCTTTGCAGTGCTTTCACCTGGCTTTGCCTATGAATAAAATGGACAGCCTGGATTAGAAAGAGCTGACAGTAGATTCATGATTAGTGAGACTTTAGCAAGCTATTCACAGAATCACGGAATGGTTTAGGTTGGAAGGGACCTCTGGAGACATCTAGTCCAACCTCCCTGCTCAAGCAGGGTCCTCTAGAGCATATTTCCCAGGATCACATCCAGACGGGTTTTGAATGTCTCCAGGGAAGGAGACCACACTACCTCTCTGGGCAACCTGTTCCAATGCTCTGTCACCCTCACAGGATTCCATCTACATAATAAAAGGGTAAGATCCAAGTAAAAGATTTTACCAAACCCTTCAAACCCAGCAGAGTCTAATTTGTAATATGGAGAAAATAGCAGTCTTGGAGTCTGAACAACCATTCCACTAATGTGCAGGAGTTACCCCTCTCCTCTCTCCCCATATTTACCCCTCAGTAGCACTTTAAAGATTTTTTCCCTCATAACCTGCATGTTATAGTCACCTGGCAATGCAGTAGGGCTTGCTGCAAACCTTTCCTCCAGTTGTCCAATGCATGAGTTGCTTTCTCCCAGCGCAAGTTCACCTGCCGAAGCCTGTTCTGAAGCTCTTTGGACTCTGTGCTGTCTGCTTGCTGGAAGTCTTTGCTACTCAGGTTAACTGAAAGCACCACAGCCTTGTAGTTATCAAATGCTTTAAGCATGTCCTGGTGGGGAAAGTAGATTAGCAGCTTCTATGAGGGACTGAATATATCTTGTTTATTTACAATAAAACTACCCACTCCAAAGAATCACAGGTATTGAGGAAAGCTGTTTGCATTTGCATAACTTTCAGACAGTACTAAGGAGCATATTAAGGTAGGTGTTTTCTTTTGTTTTTGTTTGTTTTTGAAAGTCAAAACCTTTGCTTTGAAGAAAACAAATCTGGTTGGGCCTCTGTTTCTCCCTCAGTTACAGGCCTTATGGCTTAATCCACATCTGTCCTTCATTTCCCTGAGCTCAGCATTTCTGTCTCGCTTCCTGACATTTGGAAAAAATATTCCCATATATCATCACATGATATTTCCTCTTGATTTATAAAGGTTTATCAGATTTAGAATCCTAAAATAATTTATGTTGAAAGGGACATCAAAGAATCACAGAATCATTGAGGTTGGCAGTGGCCTCTGGAGATCATCTGGTCCAACACCCCTGCTCAAGCAGGGTCAGCTACAGTAGCAGGTTGCCCAGGACAGCGTCTAGTTGGGTTTTTGAATATCTGCAAGGATGGAGATGCCACAACTTCCCTAGGCAACCTGTTCCAGTCTCCAACCACCCTCACAGTTTAAAAAAAAAGGTTTTTCTTGTCTTCAGACAGAATTTCCTGCGTTTCAATTTGTGACCTTTGCTTCTTGTCCTGGCACTGGGCACCACTGAGAAGAATGGAGACCTCCACGTAGGGAGGTCTCTAGTCCATCCTTCTGCCCAAAGTAGGGCCAACAGGGCCAACTTCAAACTCGGAGCGGGTTGCTCAGGGCCTCATTCAGTCAAGTTATGACTATCTCCCAGGACTGGGATTCCACATCCCCTCTGGGCCCCGCTTCCACACCAGGCCACCTCCATGGTGAAAAATTCTTTATATTCCATCTAGTCAGAATTTCTGTTAGCCCATTTCTCAAGCTTGTCAGGATACCCCTGAATAGCAGTCCTGCCTTCCTTCCCCCCTGCCCCTTAAAATTGCAGAGGGAAATAATGTGGAATTTGCCAAGTCATGGCTATATCATATAACCAGCTTTATGTTAAGGTAAAGCCCACATTTTTCAAGGTTTTTTTTTTTATATGCCAAACAATACCTCTACCCTTAAGAATTTTACCGTTTAATTTGATTGTACTCAGTCTTTTTTAAGTTGTGTACTCTTGCAATAGAAAAGTAAGAGCTGCAGGATGAGTCGTGCAATCAGCACAGCTCAGAGTGCTTTTTTTCAGTTGTCTTTGTAACTAAGGGTCTCATTCTATATGTCCTCAAGATCCTCCAACTACCTGATTACAGGTGAGACAAAGGTGCTATTTGGAGCTAAGACATTTTTTTGCAAATTTGCCTGGGGCAGGCCTTCCTCAGTCTCCAGGTTGGAACTACAACCCCTCCTCCAATTAATTCAATAGAAAAACCATCCAAGGCTGCCTAGCCAGTGGACTCCCCGCCGATTTACAACCCTTTTGTGGTTTGCCAGGGCGGGGAACAAAACAAGGAAGAATGCAAGTATCACTGCTCAGACTATATACCTCCCTCCATGGCAAGGCCAGACCTTGTTCTGTGTTTATCTTTTAAAACAAAAGCCCTAAAAAAGAGACGTTTTGGATTGAATGGTTTTGTTCCAGAGAGAATAAACTGTCTTTGTGAGGAAACAGAAAGGGAGAAATTTTTATTTCAGCCTGGCTGCCTGGTATGACCAGGCATGTCACCTGCAAATCTACACATGGGAAGAGAGAAGCATTTTGCTTAACTAGCCACTTTAGTCCTCTTAGCTGAAAGCAGCTTAGCTCCTCTCCTGCATATGCGCATTGCTATTAGCTTTCATGCTGCCTACCGATCCTAGGAGCACAACAGACAACAACGATAAAGAGCATCAGCATCTTGAAATCCCACTTCTCAGTATGCCACAACTTACTTTCAGTTTCTTGACCCTTTGTTCCATCATCTGCATGCTGGCTGGAGGCTTTGGTTTTTGCAGGTCTTCCAGCTCTTCCTCAGTTTTATCCAGCCAAGCAGAGACCTCACTGAGATCCGAGTTCAGCTGCTGCCACTGCTGCAAGTTCTGTTTCATCCTAAGTTTATTTCTGAGGTCTTGAGCTTGGATGAGCTCCCATCTATCAATAATGCCTACAAGTGCCATAACAGCAAATGTTTAAATCATCAATAAGGTGAACATTGTGTAAAACAAGGGCAGGGAGTTTGATAAATAATTTATGCGCCAACCTGCTTAAGGCCAAATAACTCCTACCATGTACGACTGTTATCCAGACGCTGTTTCTTCTTGAGATTAAGTAGTCAATAATTTTCTTATTACTGGTCAACTTATCCAAATAGTAATGCTACACAAGATTCTAACCACATTAATTGAAGAGGGTTGTAATTCAGCTGGAAAAACAGGCTAAGTGTAAGGAGATGGAATTTAATGAGCCTAGCTGTGACTTGGTAGACATTAAAATTCATCATGGGAAAAAGTATGATCCAGCAGTTAGGACTCGGGTTTATGTCTCATCTATTCAGTGCTAAAGGAGATGGAAAATGGCACCTGTTCATTTACTAACACTGTGTCTGGAAGCCCATCTAGATCCTTCTCAAAGATTTTCCTATTCACCCCAGGTAGGGGTCCCAATGCTGGTCCATTTGTGAGACCAGAGGCATTAACCGAGTAACCCGTTCACATAGCTGCATTCTCCTTTCACCACCTGATTCCCTTTTGTAACTGCAGTACAAACATGATCTTATTACAATCTCAAGCACCTGAAACCGGGAATGGGGTCCCCAAAAGGTTAAGAGAACCAGCTTCTTGCCCTATTTTGAAGAAAAGACCAGGGAAGAACAGAGTACATTAACAGCTTTGGCTGACAAAATGTTTCTGTAATTGGGAATTGTAGTATCTTGATATACGATGTACCAATGCCTGAGAGAACAAACCATGGCAATCTTGTTTCAGACAGGGACACACTCCTTGGGTTTGAAATCTGATTAAAAGTCTCTGAAGTAGCCAGCATCCAGACAAAAGTGAAATTGTTCCCGTCCGTTCCAACCAGCAAAGAGATATAAGTTAAACGTATTGTAAGTTTCAAAAATCTCAATTCTGACAGAAAAATAAAAGGCTGAGAACAGCAAACACAGATTGGACAATGTCAAGTGAGAGAAGGTGGCTCACTGAATTTTAACAAAATACAGCAAAATACATTAATTTGGAGCACCGCAGTTTGCTTCTATTTTGTTCCCAGGAGGAGTGCGCTGCCTTTGTGTCATCTCTGCTTTGTCTCCCCAAGAGTCACAGGACAAATATCACTGCGCCAAAGCCAATCTCATTGCCTGAACATGCATACCTGACTGCTTCTCCGCAGCTGCTATATTCAGAAGCTCCTGCTCATCTTGAGGTTCTTCATCACTCACGTCAGCGGATGTAATTTTCTCATTGTTGATGCTGCCGCTGCTTGTAGGCCTGAGCTGATTCACCTGGAATGACATTTTGGCAGGTGAGGCCTACAGGCTAACAAGCTGTCAGAGGACAAGCTTCACATGTGTTACACTGGGACAGCTGGGCTGATGCTGAGCACTTACGTGTCAGATTTAGCACTGGGCTGCTGCAGCATCACTTGCAGTTTGTATCGGCCCTCTGTGCCTTTTTAGTAAACAGATGCACACCATAGTGACACTAATTATTACAAGATTGGACACATCTGTGAGTTAATTGCTTTTGCACTTCAGACAACTGACGCTGTTTGCTGGATTCTGGGCCTTGGCAATATTGACTCTAAGGCAGTGGATTTGATTAGCAGCAACCAAGGTAGCCAGATACCAGTACCACCCTGTGCCTGGAAGAGTGCTGATAACTGCTCCAGTTCCACTGAGCCAGGGGGGTGCTGGTGGAACCACGGCACGAGGCTAGGAACCAGCCACGAGGCTGAGGTATCAAGGGGCAATGGCATCTCTCCCGTTGTCACTGCCTTTTGGGCAGTTTTTTTGAATGTTCAGAAGTGGATTAAATGGCGAGTTGCATGCTAGAAAAGGACCCTCCAAATCAGTCGCCTTGGCCTATAAATATATTTAAGCAAACATCAAGGGAGGGTATTTGCACCCCCACCATAGGCAGTGAAGTCCTCCATAGGCAGACTTGTCCTGCTATGACAATAGAGGAAGCAGGTTCCTCCAGACACTGCCTCTGACCAGGAACCTAATATGAGCACTCTGAATCGCTTTAGAGAAGCCTTCTGAGTGAGTGGATGGAGGGAGAGACTCTCACTCGTTACCGGAGCCATCAGAAATAATGTCTAATTTTGCATAAAGTGAATACTCTCCCTGACCCCAGTATCTTCCTTGATCCTGGAGGAAGGAAGAGGACAGTGCGACACAGGAACGAACACAGACTCTGTGTACTACAGGTTCAGCGCACACAAAACCTTCAACTCACATAGCCTGTCTTATAGGGGGTACTTGTCTCCGGACCAGACAATACATTTCCAACCATTTCTGCCTGGTTGTATCGGTGTTTCCTGCAGACTGGGCTACCTGGAGAATGCCAGGGATGAGCTTCTGCAACAGATTTTCCTGAAACAAATGAAACCAAAACCATATACCGTGAATGCAAAATCTCATCTCCACAAGGAAGCTGTTGCTTAATTATTAAGTTAGAAAGCGCTCTGAATAAAATGGCATCGAGTTATGGCATAAAAACAACCGTTTTGCAGCTTTCCTTGCAAAGCATGCACATTTGCAAAACATAACAGTGTTTCAAAGGTAATGAGATGAGAGCCATGCAGTTATGGGACTTTCTGTTTCCTTCTGGAAAACATCTGAATACAAGTAGGAGTAAAAAAATAAATAAAAAGGCTGCACTGTGGTTTTGGAAAGTTTGCATCCCGACGATATTATCACGTATCTGCAATGCATTTTAGGAGTAACAAGTATAGACATGTCCTGGTTTGGGGAACGTTCGTTCTGGATTTATTTGACAGGACACCCACGGTCCTGTCGTGCACAATGCAAAACGCTAAAAATACTTGCAGAGTTGAAACTATTTTCCTCAGGAATTACGCAACTGAAATTACAAACAACCAAAAAAAGTGATACTACCCAGAGCAAACCACCAAGAAAGTACCAAAAGACTTTGGAGCAATACAATGAAATGGACATTAACCACCTTGGCATCTGCCAGGCAAAATCTAAATGGCATGTTCTTGACTGCTTTGTAATGTACAGGTGAATACTGCAGCATAAGAACACCATGGCAGGATGATACATGGTGTCCACACAAGGCAGGAAGTCAGACATTACGTATGAGAGAGGTTGAGGAATATAGCGTGCAGCACAGGGAGATTGCCATGTTCAGACACATGCATTAGCAGGTGCCTACCAGAAGATGCTTTCAAAGTTTTTGTGGTCATTTTAAGATATGCCTCAGGATTTTCAGTGATTTCTACATCTGAAAAAAGAATAATGTCATTTTCCTCACTATTCAATATTTTCCAGCTATTAAAAAGAAACATTTGAAACAATGAGGGAAAACAAAGACCAAAAAAAAACCCCAAATAAAAAGTTGCTGTTACTATTTTTATCAGACATTCTTAAAAAGCCAGGTTTTTAAAAACCTTATGTTTCTGAAAATATAAGGTTAGTTTAGACCATACCATTTCCTTTCCTCAAGACAGTATCACTAAAAAATGAGACTGCTCACATTTATTGGTAGTACATGAAAACCAGCCAAGTGGGAGCAAGACCTTGGTTCCCCCTCCCTTCCCACACAGGACACGCTGCAATTGTCCATCTCAAAACAAACACCTGGCAGTTGGTTCTCACCTGACAAAGCACTGTAGTATGTTCCTTCCTCTTCGTCCTCATGAGAGGAAGAGCCCCCCACATCACCTGTGTGATCCCATTCAAGCGGGATGGAGTCCACACTGACAGGGGTCTCACAGCCTGATCTTTCATGACTTTGAGTAGGTGGCACAAGGTGACAAAGGGACTGCGGGGAAGCTGGCATCTCACTGATGGCCTTCTTATGCCAGGGATCATTCTGGATTTCTCTGGAGTCTTCTGGATCTGTCTCATTTTCAGAGGTCTCTTTTTCATCATCCAGTCCCTAAAAATAATTATTGCTTATTAGTAAGAATTACAATAGATCTAGGCTGCTTAATTAAGCTAATGATTGAGCAGCGCAGTACTACTGGAGACTATTTTGTGGTCAGTAGATCCCACGTGCCTAAAATTAATGGAAGGCATCATTTCTGTCTCCTTCCTCTTCTGCCAAAACAATCATCGCATTAGCAACTACCTCTCCTTTTTCAAGGCACTCAGCCACCACCAAAACACTTCTCTCTGGTTTGCAGAAAGGGGTACCCAGTTCCACATAGACTGCACAGGTCAGCAGTGAAATGATGCTCACAGAGGGTGAACAGCTACTCTCAGATGCTCAGGTTTGTTACTTCCTCTATTTGGCTTTTTAATAGATGTTCTTTCTTCTCAAGCCAAAGCCAAACGTTTCCAGAGAAAAGTAAAGCGCATGCTGTTCTCCATTATGGATTGCCATAAGAAAGTGGACAGATGGAGCCGCACAAAAAAATCCACAAAGAGATATTCTAAGCATGTTATTGAAATTAAAGAAAACAAGAAGTGATATAAAAACACCCCATAAAAGCTTTTAAAGCCCTCAAACCACTACTATCTAAACATTAACCCTGTGGATTTACTTCCATGGTATTATCCAGATTCTGCAGATGGAGTCCCACCATGAGAGGCACGAGGAGACATGACTGACGACAAAGATTTAGCAAAGCTACTGCTGAGGCATTCCTGACCCCGCTGAGCTCAATCTACTCAGTCAAGCTGCTAGGGACAAGCAATGAACATTGCAGTTCAAACACCAAAATCCTTCCAGAGCATCAAAACGACTCTTGCTTCTTACGGGATGCCTTGAAGTAAGTCTTCGATGGAACCGGGCAACTCGCCCAAACACTTCCTGACAGTATCTATGAAGTTCTTCCAATTCATCTTCAATCAGGATAGCATCCAAGGGCTCACTCTTCTGAATCAGCTGCTCCCCAAAAACAATTAGCTGATCAATCTTATTGGTGTTTAACGTTATTTCTTGCTGGAAACCCTGTTTGGAATGCACAAGAAAAATGATTACTTCTGCAATGCCCCTTTCTAGCCTGAGGTTTGTCCTCCTTTTCTAGCTCACTGCAGTGAAAAATGAAACAAGCAATTGACATTGTTGTCTGATTTCATTTGGCAAATATCTTTTCACCCAAGATGTGCAGAGGTTTGTTTAATTACCAAGTTTACAGTTTCAAATGAAGTAGCATTTTCTACCCCTGTGTTCATCAATATTACTGCAGCGTCCTGAGCCTGCAAGGGATCAGGGTGTGAGAATTCAGATCAGAGCTCGTTCTGTTGTTTAGGTACACAATCTTATTCTCCGTAGCAGAGAAGTTTGGCTAGTTGGGCCTGCAAAGAGCTTTCATACCAGCAAATCTACATCCCAAAACAGTGTAGGGGAAAAAGGGGAATGAGCATATGAGCAGGGAGCAAAGAACTTGTATGGTCTTTAGAAATGCTACACACCCATGCTGCCCTATTTCTGTTTAACAGTCCAAATTACAACGAATGCACTCCGAGAAGACATCCTAACTTAATGCTATTTCCAGAAAAAATCTCACTAGAAAGGAGTGCCTGAAATTAGGGATGTAGCTTTTACTGTTAACCCACATGTGCTCCTTTCCAAGTCAGATATCACTGTCACTGACACTAAGGTGTTAGGAGAAAAAAGCAAGATAGAACTGAGAGTCTGAATACTGAATCTGTTTAATCTTGATTCAGAGAATAAGTCTTAGAAGTTTACTGGTATCTTGCAACGAACATAGCCCAACAGAGACCTGCTGGCTATTGTGAAGTTCCAGAAAAGCAGGTGATACTGTCAAGAGAGAGAAGCCCAGTATGATCAGCTGGGCTACATTAAACAACTGTTTTATAAGAATACATACGTTTAACTGGCGCATTTTGTCATCGAAGTTACTTTTTGAGAAGTGTTCCACATTTGTCAGCTGGAGGTCCATTTCTGTGAGCCACACAAGGATGCTCTCCCTCGTCCCCTCAAACTCATCTCTCCGATTGGTGAAGTGCTGAAGAGCAAGAAGGGAGCCAGTGTTATATTCGTTTAGTTACCGAGAAAAGATGGTCATAAGGAGCCCTGTGAAAACAGTGTTTGGTTTCAAGACTGCTGTTGACCTTAAAGGCTGTGAGGACACAAATGGCAGCATGTCACACACATTAACCGTCCCCTTCCTGTAGGGATGCTGGCATAAAGCGTCCTATACTGGTACGCTATTCCTATGGGAGAGGGAATAACATTTCAACAGTAGAGGATGCGCTTATATAAAATGATATTCTTGCTTCCATACTGCATAACAAATATACCTTCTCTCACATCATTATACCACTGCAACAGCCATTCGGGCTCAGGTTTAGCTATCTTATTTGTCTTAAATTTAGGAAAAATTTAGACAAAGGAAGCCAGTCCCCTATCTAATCAAACTGAGGTAATTAAAGCTGTGGCATTAAAATCAGTAAAATGATGGAGAGGCTGGAACGCGGATATCCACACAAGTGTAATTAATGCACCGCTTGGTGTGGAAGGCAGACGACGTTCTCCCTGCTGCCGTTGCCTGCAAAAGGCATCAACAGGAGCACAGCTTTCAGTGCTCCACTTCTCCTCAGTGGATTCACTGTTCAGAAAGGAGATTATATAACATCCCAAACATGACAGCTCCTAACTGCTCAGATCAAACCCCTTCACTTATCTCACAGCCTCATCCACTGGCTTCTGGAACCTAATAATTTTCCCTGTCAATTGCCTGTAGCTCTGCTATACTTAAATCCCTGCTGTATTTAAAATCAGGCAGCAACAAGTTTCTCCTAGGGCACAGCACAGGAAATCTGCTCAGAAATCGGTTTAACTAGACTAGAGAAAAATCACCCTCAGCAGCAGTACAGCTCTCTGAAGTGTCACAGATATACCCTTCGACAGCATTCCTCGGTCAGGCAGAGAGCACAGCACGAGAAAGCGAGAGCAGCACGTCCCTCCATCACATCTCCATTGTTAAAGCCTTGCAGGTCAATCATAACTTGGCGTTAAGCAGAGCTGCACTGTGAACTCTCTTTCCACATCTGCTCTCTCTGCCTCTCGTTTATGGGAAGATGCAAGTGCATGAAGCCATTCAGCCATGACAAGGCCAGATCAGAGAAGTGGAGTAGGAGCAGTAATGCCTACAACACACCTTCCAAAATTTGTAGCCATTCTTTACCTGTGCTTCTTCGGGTAACAGGAACCCATTTGTCAAGGACATATTTATGTCATGCACTCAGTGACCACTTTCAGAGCTGCTCTCCTACACTGGTAACTCAAGTCCACTAAGGCTGGAACACAAACCAGCACAAGATGGTTGCTCATGTTTGTGTTTTACGCTTGGTAATTCCTATAGGAACCTGTAAGAGCTTCTCACTGTCTCTCACCCCACCATGCAATTACCTTGAGTCTCCTCAGAATGGCAGCGACTCTTTTCTGAAGATTGTCCCAGCGCTGGTTGCCCTCGTGCACCATTTGTTTCAGCTTGCTGGCTGAGTCGGTGCGGTTCTCGCGGGCAAGGCGCCTATACTGCTTATTGATCAGCTCCAACTGAGTGAGTCGTTCATGGATTTGCCGTTGGAAAGCCTGCAAGGCAAATCAACAAATTCGCATCCCTTGCCAGTAAGAGAAGAGATCGGGGGGATACCATCTATCTATCAAGAGAGATAATGACACCTCTTCCCCTCAAAAAACAGAGCTTCCAGCATCTGCAAAATTAAATCCAGAGAAGGCTCCATATTTTAAATCAACAAAATCAATTCTCTCTGCTCAGATTTAGCTCATTAGGAAACGGAAGGAAAAAAAAAAAAATCAAATCAGCCCACAGACGTCTCCTGCCTATAGAAAGCAAATTTTTCAACTTACAAGCAGTGTCTTGTCAGTTTTGAGTAATGGATTCTCTACATACAAAAATTCTGGAGGCAAATGAATCAGTTAGCTGCCTAGCAGCCACGCACCCGTTATTTATGTTCTCTATACTACCACTTCCAAATAGCCGAAAATATCTTTTGGAGGTCCAGGCGTGTCACAACAGACAACAAGTATTCAGCGATCTGCTCATCCAGCCTGCTGATGAGCATAAAAAAATAAAGTTAAGGAATTCACCTCAAACTTCTTCAGCTCTTCCTTTGCATGTGTGTACAAAACCTCTGAAGAATGGGGGTTAGCTGCTGTCCTTTCAGCTGATTTTAGCCAATCTTCAAAGCGTGAATAGTCGTCCAAAAACCTCTGCCACAGGCGCCAGGTTTCCTCGATTCTGAGAAAGAGATGGAAAAATGGAAGGCTTTTATCACAAGCTTACCATTCATTTTGCATTTCTTCTTCAATATTCGGTCTCTGGCAAAAGTAACAGTGTTTCTTCAAAGTGCTGCCACATAACTTCTCTAGGAAGGGTCAGAACAGGAGACTCACTTCATTCGTCTCTCCATAGACATGGCACAAATGTTTCTCCACCGTCTGTCCAAACTCCTGGTAGTCTGCTGGATGGAGTCACACTCTGTCTCATTAGCACACGCGTCCGAATCGTGCAGCAGGACTTCGCATATGTTAAATACGGATTCCACTCCAGCAGTGTGTTGTTCTATGTCTCGTTGCAGATCCTGTGAAGGGGAAAAGAAGAGTTTCAGTGGAAGGCCGTGCGTACAGCCAGGCTTCAGAAACACCCTTTCAAAATGCTGCAGTGGATAGGGAAAGAACAATCTGTGTGTCAGTAAAAGCTTATTTAGCTTTAGAGAAAAGACTTGCAAGATGAGCTGTGCAGCTGACAGGACAGGACAGGGAACTGCCATGCAAGAGGGGATTGTCCAGCTCTGGCTTCCCAGTGAAAGCTCAATCTTTCCCTTAACAATCTGAACAATTTTAATGTGCATTCAAAATCCAAACCTTACACACACTGTAAACACACACCTACTGATTTTGACAGTACTAGTTAACAGTGTCTCATATGACACTATAAGACTTGACAGAGAATTCACAGCCCAGCTCCTGTACTTTAGTGATTACATGATCACAAGCTGGTATCACAAAGTAGGGAGCACAGCATACAGAGTCAGCGTTGCACTACTACTCCTACTCCCCTTTCTAGACCTCCTGTTTTAACGAGCTACTTTAAAGGGCCTGGCAAAAACACTTTGTGTAATCTACACTCCATGTTTCTTTTCCACCGCTTGCATCTCCATCATATTCTAGCCGCTCATTCTGTATGTGTAACTATTGGTAAAGTCAATTAAAGTGAAGAAGAGAAAAAGAAAGCCGTATCCAAGTGTTTCTAATTGAAAAAGCAGCTCTGTGCAATACTGCCAACTGCGAATGTTAATGAAATGACAATGCCCACTACATTTCCATTATTTCAACCCATTCTTGGCTTCCCTAATGAAGGATGCAGTGTCTTGACTGGAACTACACCAGAACAGCAACCACCACCAAAGAAAACGTATTTCACTGACAAGAGCAAACAGGAACTCCCACTAAATGGCATTACTGATTTTAGTGAACAGAGAAAGCAGAATTGGTTTTGCTCTAGGCTTAAAGAAACAAACACGTAGCTTGTAGGAGACCCAAACGGAGCTGAGGGAAGATCCTCCCAGAAACCAGTAAACTGCAAGGAATTGCGTATTGCCCACCGGCAGGCTCCAGTGGTATTTATACGTGTACCTGAAAGAAGGGCTGAGCCATAAATAGTCAAAATTTGGCTTGTAGCATTTGTGGTAACCTGCAGCTTTAAGGGAAGCAGAAGTCAAAATCTTTGCATAGATGAGAGGCTGCCAGAAGCAGACCCAACATCATTTTTAACAGCTTATTAATGATTCAGAGTTGTTTTTTCAGTGAGAGGCAGCAGTGTCTTTTTAACGCGGGCTCTACTTCTTGGAGCAGGCTCTATCCCACTACCTGGAGAGCTGCTTCTGATTTCACTGAAATCACTCTGGGTTGACAGCTTGGTGAAAATGAGAATCTGTTCCACAGATTATAAAATCATCCTATTTGCACAATGCGATCTTGCTGATGCTCTCATTACTTCCAGTCATGCCTGGGTTCACGCAATAACCCTAGGCAGAAGGCTTGCTGTTATCTAAGCTGCTTATTCCCAATAACCTTACTGCGTTACGGCGCGAGACAAACGCCGCATACTAAATAACAGGGCCAAAAGCATACATTGGCCCCCAAAGGCACTCTTCCATCAACTCTGCGCAGCATTGCCCAGTGAGCTTAAACAGACTACGAGATGCTAGACTTCTCCTGTAAACAGCTTTCAGACTTCAAAATGAGTGTTAATCCTGTTTCAAATCTTAAGCTTTTAACTGAACAAACGTGCCATAAAAGTCTCCGGATGCACAACACTTGCAAACTTCACTGTTCAAGACAGAACAAGTAAAACTTCTCCAATCATGGATGTCACATAGAAGAAGCCTGTGAGGCGTATTTCTCACCATCACTCCACACTTGTCAAAATAATTGTTCAGATAAGACCAGGGAAGACCTCTTTACTTGTTGCATTCAGATAAGGGTTTCTCTAAAGCTGAGCAAAAGAGGCTTTTTTGACTGTGGTCTTTTTTGTCAGCACAGACTTCTTATATCCAGCCTCCTTAAAGCTTACGGAAGAAGGAGACTAGAGGTGCCCTAAGGTCTGTTGTTTGAAACAGAACCCAAACAAAAAGCAGTGAGTAGCTCTGAGTAGCAAACGATGTCTCTCCAGCAAGCTGCAGCTTGAATGCTCATGATAAAAGTAAATTAGTTGGGACACGATTCTTCTGTGCCTCATGTCTTTGCTTGGCGTAATTTATCACGGCCTTTGAGAATGCAAAAGGTTTTGATGAGGCGAAAATACTCCCTTGTCACTCGCGTGACCATTTGCGTTGCAGGTGAAACCAATAGACGTTGGGAGTCACAGTTTCTGGTGTTTGACCAACATCGGCTGAAGAAGAGCTGGCCTTTACGGGGCCGCGCGGTGCTCAGCTCTCGCAGAGGCAGCGCGCAGCCCTCAGGTCTGGGCCTCTCAGGGTGTTTTTCTCAGACAGAAGCAGGGGCTGGTGGGAGAGAGGAAGGGGCAGGTTACCCACCCCTAGGTGTTCTTTAAGGGCAGATGCCATAAAGCTTCCACACTTGATAGTTTATTCTTGATCCTTAGTTTTAGGGCAAGTAACCCAGTTTATACCGGTGGCCAGAGGACAATCTCTGGAGCTCTGTTTTACAGCAGGGTGATTCCCAGTGTACGCAGGGAGATACCTGGAGCCTGTGCAGACTCAAAGCACAGCCCTGAGCAAGGAGTGACACAGGTTATGCCACTCCACCAGCAAGCCTCACAACACTTGGTGCCTCACAGAAGGTCCTTTTCCTTCTCTAGCTGCTACAGAGAGAAATTTACTCCAGGACTACCCTTCTCATCCCACACTTCCACTTGGCTGGGATAGCCGGCAAGTTCAGCTGTGCCCAGTCCTTGCCATCTTCGGCACTTAAAACCAACCCAGATCCTTAGGTTCCCCTCACTCAGCTGCTAGCTCGGTGAAATGCCTACACGCACTGAACCAAGGCCTGACAGGGCTCAGTTGGGTCATGCTTATGCCTCAGCAGGATTCATGCGCCATCTCACACAGCCTCGAGGGGATTTTCAGAGCCTGCCTCCTGGATCAGGCCTCAGTCAAAGGTGTGTTTGCACAAGTCCCCCCTCCAAAGCTCAAACAAACATCCTTTTCTGCCAAGCCTGCTTTGCTGTCTGCAAGGGCGGGAAGAGGGCCAAGCTTTCAAGGGCAAAGCATCAAATCACTGCACTTAAATCCACTGCAGTCAGTTTGTAGAAGATGCAGCATTCAGGCCTTGCAACGCTGGGCCTAAGTTATCCTCATGGATTTAGCTCGCCACCTGCATCCCTGTCTAGCCATCATGAAGCCTGTTATTCTTAACCAAATACAAACTATCAAAAATGCTGCAAATCAACACTAACAATACTGAAATTACAGCAATCAAATAAACCAAATTTTTCCCTGTGAAGTGTCTTGGCAGGAAAATGCAGTGAAATGTAAACAGTTAAAAGTCCTCGTTAAAGAAAAGAAATAGGTTATTTTAAACCGGGACCAATTGTAATCAGCAACGTTTTAGCTCATTTACTTTGGCTGCTCTTATTTCCCACCTGCTGCTCTGCCAGTCTCTTCTGGATTTCTTGGTCATCACATATGTCGTAAACAACAGGCTTGGAAAGCTCAGACTCAATGCGGGCCAGCCAGGTGCGAAGGTTACTCATGTTTTTGTCCAGCAGTTGTATAAAAGCAAAGGTTTCCTTCAGTTTCTTCACCCTAAAGAAACCAGGAAGAATATTTTGTTACAAAGATCTGTAATCAGTGGAAATGATGTTAGCAGAAGGTGATGACAGACACGGATTTACGAAGCACTTAACTGTCACACCAAGCCATTGTCTGTAAATCAGAGCCATGTTTTAGTCAAAACCTACCCAAATTGGCTCAGCAGGCCTCTGCTTTACAGCTGCAGGAAAGTCCTATGTGAATTATTCAACGGAACTAAATGAGCAGGGTGAATTTTTGTAGTCTCATTCATTTGCAGGTGAGCTCTTCAGGCAATTCCTGGACATTTGTCTGAGTGGACGTTTGCACTGAACCATGCCTCAGTTAAACTGAAATGCGTTTTCAGGGACCCTCTACAGGCCCGATTTTCCTACCACGAACTATATTGAATGGTTTCTTCATCAACCACCAGGTCCTGCCAAGCAAGGCAGCGGCGCAGCGAGGGGCAGGATCGTGTCCAAACGACAGGTCCAACACCCTGGTAGCAGGCACACGGATGCAGACAGGAGAGGAGAAGGCCTGCGCAACAGCAGCTGTAGCCTTACAGCACTACAATGACGTTTAAAGCTCTTCTAAACAACACGCTGAAACGTGTGGAGAGGTGCCAGACTCTCCTGGTGGGTGAAGAGAAGGATGCGGAAAAGGGAGAATATCCAACAGCTAGGGCGAGTGGTACACCAGACAGGCAATTGAACTGCTGAGACCACTGGCTGCTCTTACAGCTCTTTGTAGCACAGCTCTCAAAGCACAGACAAACCCTGTATTTATTTCCAGCCTTCACAGCATATGACCTTGTCAAAATCCCTTATCAGCGCACAAGACCAGTGTTCTTCACCCTCTCAAATTGTCTAAGTAGCATGTTTGTATGTTTTGGCAAATCTGTCCTCGTGTGTTGGAGGAACATCTGTTAAACCACCTCACTGCTCTTAAATCTGTCCTTGAAATTTGAATTTATTGCAATTTCCAACAAAAATTACTAAAAAGTCCAATAGCATTCATCTCTCCTTCCTTCAGACTGACATCGGAGCTCGTCATCTAGACCTTTGGAGTAAATGGAGAAAGAAAAAATCTAGATGCTGATTTTCATCAGACTGGTCTTAAACATCCAGCTCACAGGATAAGTTGAACGAAAAGCACTATTTTCTCTCCATGAACTCCAGTGGTCTAGATAACTACCTCAAATATAAACATCAACACTGCAGACACTAACGTTAGGTGAAATGATTCCATCCCGTCCCAGTGAGAAGCTGTTTCTTAGCCAGCATTGTTTCCCCATACTATCCATCCTGGCTGCTTGCATCCCTCTGTCGTCTCATTTTATCCCTATGTCCTTGTCTCTGGGGCAAGGACCATCTTTTCCTCTGTGTTTGGCAGACCACCTTGCACAGGATTAGGGGGGAGGAGCAAAAAAAAAAAAAAAAAAAAAAGCAAATTTCTGAATGAAATCATCGGCGACTGTCTAGCCTCGCAACTACCTAGATAAGCCTCATTATCTAAATTAAGCGCAGTGCAAAAAGTCAAAGCACGCATGATGAAAAGGCCAAAACCTTTTGCTTGTATTAGCTGCCCTGACCTATTTGCCAAACCCTGCAGGGAACCATCACCAGCTAAACCAAATCAGTAGCTAGGACTGGAAGGGCAGCTTGAACAAGGGGACCACTGCAGGTCTCAAAACACAGGGGCTGTCAGAAGGTCAGCGATGAGCGCTAACTTACTCGGCTACAGCAGAACTGTGCAAGCTAGGACTAAGGCAGGCGTATGTGTGCGATCTCATCTGGTGCACGCAGGGCCAGATTACACCAAGGTAGGAGTGCCCTGGCAGGGTACCTGGAGGCTTCGTGCAAAGGACCTGCCCCTCTGCAAGAAGAATGAGGAGTTTCCTGGTTCACTCTCTTGCCTAGCTGTCAGCCGTCTCAACAAGCTTTAGAAGAGATGAGTCCAAACTGCTCAACTGTGGTTGAGTGGCTTTTGCAGTTGCCTGTTCTAGGATATAATAAAATGACAGGAAATATGCAGGACAGCTAATCCACAGTGAATATGCCACCTTTTAAGCAGCAACTGATCTTATTAGCAATCTTAAGGTAACCAAACGGGTCACGTACATCAGCAAGACACTCTTGATTTAAGGTAAAGCACTTATGGAGGATATGTGGGAAAGATCCTGCTTTCCTTGTTCAGTCCCTATTGGTTACTCTGAAGGTACAGAGTAAGGACAACAAATTTTGCTTTTCTTATGGCTTAGAAGCATGGGAGGCAGATTTCCTCACCTCTTGGCCCGAAAGGGCCAGGCAGCACTTTCAGTTATTTTATGAGGAGGGCAAGAGCCAGGACAGGAGTGTGCAGGTGAGAAGAGCACAGTCCTGCACTGGGACTCCTGGTATGTATTTAGCAACTCTACACTCTGCAAAACGTGAACTAGCTTTGCATGGCTGGTGCAACCCTGCAAGCCAGCGTGAAGGATATGGCCCAAACCCGCGGTCCGTCTTGTCGCTGCTTTGCACCCACAAAGCCACTAACACTGGCGTAAAGTGCAAAGCAGCTACCTGTGCCCCTCTGCGCTGAGGCTGCTTTCCACTGCTGCAGCTGATACAGAGACACAGTTAGGGAGGAAGCCAGCGGATGACGGAAACGTTTAGCTGCTCTGGCTTTCCTTAATGAGCAGTTTTCAGACCGCTGCTCCCAAGTTCAAAGCTGTATACAGAAGGCATCTAGCTCCCCAGCAAACAGCTGCCGTACCAATCTTCCCGTACCTGGTCCTGCTTCTAGTACGTGGTACACAGTGAATACGTCACGCTCTGGTAACTGCACAGCATTTTCTAGTGCTGTCATGGGCTGGCAGTAGTGTACCTACAAGACCTCATTCTCCTTCTGCTCTCTCCCCTGCTCCTGTCCCACCAGCCAATATTGATCCAGTTGGTTACATTGCTCAGCATGTCCTGCTGGCCCCCAGGACACGTGGCTCACCAAATACGGGTGATATGGGAGCGCTTCTCTCTAGCGAGATAGGACGATGGAGGCTCTATGCCGAGCACTGAAGGAAGGAACCACTAGAAGGGCCAGGCTCGAAGAAGAGTTTGAGCCAAACACGTACGCGGTTGCACGGTTAATACTGCACTGCTTAAGGAAAGCAAGGCTAGATCACTGCACCGACTTTGACTGTGTCCAGTGGCAATTTATTCTCTGCATATTCTGTTATGTTTTCCAGGTCTGATCCTCCCAATTAAGCCACCTAATCTACCTTTCCTGTTAGAGGGAGTACATTCCTGTGGACCAAGCGTGCTGTCAGTGCCTGTCACGCACAAATCTGTCCACCCAGAAGTCTTCAACAGAGGCCCCATGAAAACTTGCTCTACTTGGCAAATCTGCTATGCACCTGACTTTTCCCATGGGAAAGACAGGACTGTTCCCCTGCAAAGGTAGCCACTGCTGTCTTGCACTAGTACTCCGGAAACGTGTCTGGTTTTTTTGCAAGAGACGCACATGCTGGGACCGTCCTATTCCACAGCTTACCTGTGGACACCACAGCTTACCACACTATGCTCAGTATTGTCTCTGTGCTTCCTTGCTCCCTTTTCTGTCTGTATCCACCTTTTTCCTGTCTTGAGGTTGCATTATAAAAAGAAAGTCACAGGTTACAAGCCATCCTTCTTCAGTCTACATGTTGGATGGCAAGTAGGCGAGCACAGATAAGGAGGTCCAAAGCAAAACCCAGGCATAGTAGATTATAACTAAATATCTTTATGATCACACACACATTCAAGTGTTTTTTTCATGAAAAGAATAATATTATTTTGGCTTAGAAACCACTCTAAAATTCGAGGTACAAATATTGCCCTAAGTATGTGGGGCTGTATCTGCTAGTTACTAGCAACAACCCCAAACACAGCATCACTGTGGCACTGTGAGCTTGTATTTACTTTCTAGCAGTTGCATTACAGATGCACCAATGTAATTAAGTAATTTAATTGTTACATATTCTGGATAGAATATTACATTTGTCATTTGTTTAACCACCCTTAATGCTCTGAGTCATTAATCTCAACCTTGTGCTAAACAGCCAGAGAAGAATAAAAACCTAACAGAAGTTCATATTAGTGCAGTGTCTAAATAGGAAGGCAGTTTTCTCCAGATGTTCACGATGACTAATTTTTCTTGTTACAGTCAAGACACACAAAGCACAAGGTCCAGAGTTGGGCTCTACTATGAGGAAACAGGTGAGATGATGAGAAAGTTGGGCATCCCCAACAGATGCACAGGACTCAAAGGGAACTGTCATTTCTCCAGCTACAGCTCAAAGAATAACATAAAAAAAGACTACCTATCCCCATACAAGTCACACATCTGCAACAACCATGCTCAGCTGCCTATCTGCATATTGCAAATAATCTTGCAAATTATCTGCTGTTTGCAGAAAAGAAACTTTGTGAACATTTGAGATGCAGCCTGAAACCATTCGTCCTGAAAGACTGATCTCCTGGGAGCTGGGTAGGGGTTTGCTGCCCCACACCCAAGTGACCCATCACCCAACATACACTGAATCCAATCACCCAACACGCATTGAATTAACAGCTAAAAGTTCATCAGAGGGCATGAGCTCCTCCCAGTTACCTAGAGGGTAGAAGAGGCTGACACCATAAATGATTGAACTCTGCTTCTACAAAGTATGATTCTCACATTATTTGGTCACACAGGTAAAACTTAGCATTCACTGGATAAAGGCCTAGCTGCACACAGTTCACTTCCCAATGACAACTGACCAAAAAAAAAAATCCAACAAATACCACCACCACCACAAAAAGACCAACAAACTCAAACACTTGATATACTTTGTGGTAGGCCCAACTTAATTATTTCCTGATTCAAAACAGTGCTTAGACACATGCATTAGGCACATGGGGTAAGCCCAACAGAGCCAGTTTCTGAATGCCTTAACCTTTACACCAAAATACAAGCGGCAGAAACAGACAGAACAAAACTAGCAGATTATGACCAGAAGCTGCTTGCAAAACTGCACAGAGGGACTGACTGACCTGACGCGAATTGGGTGCGGGACTTAACATGCCCCTGCCGAAGTTGCCAGTTAACCCCAGTATTGGGTTACAGGAGAAACGCGTGAGGCTGCTTCAGGCTGACTCGCCGCAGAGCCCCACAAACAAGCAGCGCTCAGTAGTTACTACTCAGGCAGTGTCTGCTTGTAGGAGGCACTTCCAGGTTGCCTGAAATGCATTCACACAAACCTGAAGGATTGCAAAATGCCTGCCAGGTGCATGACACAGGAGAAGGTGCCGGACAGCTCAAGCTGTCATGAATAACGTCTGAATTTTGGTGTCTAAAGAAAGGAAACACATCCTGAAGTCTCATTCATCTGCACAAACGTCATTCTAGCCAGGCAGAAAAAGATACTGCCTACGTTTATTTTAAAACATAGGGTGAGCTGAAATTGCCTCGCCAGCTGACAGGATTAGCGCTTCCTTTCCTGGATGCACAAAAAAAAAAAGGGGGGGGGGGGAACCTTTGTTCAGGAGCTTAACCGGGCAGGGGACAAAAGACCCAATTCTGAGAGGCGATGCCAAAGGCAAACGCTCCACTTCAGGCCTTTGTATAAAGCACCAGGTAATTTCTGCGTGGAGCTGCCGACCCTCACAAGATGACCCGGAGGGGCGGGAGCGCGGCGGCCCTGCCGGCCGACCCCAGATCTCCCCCCGCCTCGGGCGCCCAAAGGGGCCCCGAGCGCTACCGCTGGCCGCAGGCGAACCGCAGCCAGGGCTGGGGCACCCTCCCCTCCTCCGACCGAAACGCGCCCCGACCCCGCCGCCAAAATGGCACTTACTGTTGGTAAGGAAAAACCATTCCTTCGGGCTTGCGACTCCCGAGCGGCGAGGGGACGCTCCACGCGCGGAGGAGGAGGAGGAGGAGGAGGAGAAACCCCTCCTCCACCCGTGCCCTATTTATTCGCCGCTATAGCATCCCGCATGGGGGGGGGGGGCTCGCCCGGCCTCCTCCTCGCCCCCCCCGCGCCACCGCTTCACCCCCTGCGCTGTGGGGCGGTATTTTACCTGGCAAACGGCCGCATCGCTCCTCAGAACAACGCGGGGGGGGGGGGGGGAGGGAAGGGGGGGAAAAAAAACAAACAACAAACCGAGAGCGGTTTGGGTTTTTTTTCCCCCCCTTAACACAAGGGAATTAGCACATGAAGCAGCGGCCGCCGAGCAGCCGGCTGGCGACAGCGAGGTTGCAGAGCGGAGGCTTCCAAACCCAGAAGGCAGAGCCGACGCTGGCAGCCTCGGCGGAGGGGCGATGGCAGCCTCAGCCGCGGCCGGTTTGCAGCAGACTAAATCCAGAGCCAACCCCGAAACACCAAAGCGGGTCTCCGCGCACGCAGGTATAGCCTTACTTCGCCCGCGCCTTTGCTATTGTATGACAGCGAGTTAAGCACGAATTAAAGCTGTCTCCCACGCGCTGGCCTGTCCTCTCTTTGACCTTCCACAGGGTGAGCGAAGGCCGCCGGCGCGGGTAGCGTGCTAGGCTGGAGAGCCAAACAACAGTCTTCGTTTACGATATCATTCGTTTATGGAAAAATACATTGGCGTAATCTGTGTGTGTCATTACTGCCAGAAAGGATGGGTCAGGGATTAAAAAAAGGCGGAAGTCAGAGGACCTTGGATTAAAAGTCACTCCCCACCCAGCCAATATCAGCAAAAAAAAAAAAACAAAACAAAAACAAAAAAAACCCAAACAACCAAAAACCAGTTCCGATAATCTCACCAAAAATGCAAGGAATGATTTTGAAATCAAAAGCTTTGCAGCGTTCAGGTAATCTTTGGTAGACCTGTATTAGCTTGCCAATCGCTCCTTCTCAGTCCCTGGTCGAATAAGCAAGGCCGGAAAAGCCGCCTCTCACTGCGAGAGGGACTCGGACCCTCGCAGTGAAACCACAGCGCAGGCTCGAGTCACCTCGACCGTTTAACCCGATCGTGGTTCGCGGAGGATCCAAAAGGCATTTGAAACGGCAGGCTGGAGACAGAAAGTTGGGAAACGACCCTCAAAACTGGACAGGCGGGCGGCGGGACGACGGCAGAAAGCACGGGCTATTGGCGGTGCCGGCAGCTCCCCCCAACCCCGCGGCACACCTAGGCGCACATGACATCACCGAAATAAGCTCCACCGTCCGGCCTGATAAGCTGATGAACTCCGCTTTTGCACCAAAGAGAAGCGTAATCCCCCAAGGACAGGGCGAACAGGGAGAGAACGGAGGCAGCGTGCAAGCGAGATCCCAACTGCACAGATTTTTGCATCGAAATATTCGCGAGAGCGACATTTGCGAGTTTTACTGCCACAAACCAGGGTAAGTCAGCTGCAAACGGCCGTATCGTTTAGCCAGGGGCCTCACGCCAGCATACGCTGCTTCACTTGCCACGCAGTGCTGCTCTGCAGCAATTCGGAAGACCTTTGAACTCATCGGAGCGCGCCCGCACCGAAGGGCCGCACGGCTACCGCTGCAGCGGGCTAGGACGGCGCACCGCCACGTGGCGCCTGGCGGCCTGCCCTGCCGAAGGAAGGAAGATAAACAGGGAGAGCACGCTCCTTCCCTGGAGCTGCAAGGCTCGGGCCTGCCATCTCCGCAGGGGCTACGAGGGCAGCGCGGCCGCGGGGAGGAAGAGCCAGCACAGAGCTGCGGCTCGCTGCAGCCCCCCAGTAAACCCTTCCTGGAGTCCCTGCACAGCACTAGGTAAAAAGGTGTTTTCACCAGAAGGCATTGACTAATTCCTGTTTTGCTACAACCAGAGCAGTTTCGGACTGTTTGAGACTTTCACCCAGTGTATTCAGGAAAAACGGGAAAACGCCTTGGATCTCCATAGTTTATCCGGGAAGCAAGGGGCTGGCTTTGGCGGGCACAGGGCAAGATTCCTGGCCCTTGCAATGAGGGCTGCCAGCTTGCAAACACAGGAGAAAGACCTAATTGCCATGGATTCACGTTTAAAAGGATAAAAAGTCAAAAAGGAGGCACGTATTGTCTTGCCAGCTTCCCTACGAATTCATACTGGCATGAAATGGCACTGTCATTGGAACCGATTCCTGCTACATACACAAAAAATGTGCTTTTCTCCATGAACCTGACCCATCGAATAAGAAAGCTCACCGCAGCGCACCCGTAGTGAGAGCAGCTCAGAAGCGCCGTACCTCTTCCACGGGGATGCCGAAGTGGGAAGAGCTGCAGGACTGGCACACGGGATGCTGGGAGGTACGGAAATGCTCATCTTGCTTACTGTAGAGACCAACCTGCAGACCAAAAAATCTGCCACAGACAGCCATTAATGAAGTCGGTGGCTATAGCGAAGGCCCAGGTACCATCCAAGCGCCCCGTGGGTGCATGGCGCCGGGCCACGCAGGCGCCCTCCCTCGGGAGCTGCTCCGGGCTGCAAGCAGGCGCAACGCAGGCAGCAGTCTAGAAAGCAAACTCTTCCCCGCGAGGCTCAGAAGCAAAGTATTAAATTAATACCGGTGGTGGATCGGCCACCGAAGGATGCAGAGGGGCAGGGCTGCGCCTGCGTAGGCAGCGTGGTTCCCTGGCAACTCGGGCCGGGTAGCGCAGGCGCTGCCGGCGAGCGCTGCTCTAAGACATGCCGGGTATGTAAATCCCCTTCCACAGGTTTTTGGCCATCTGCCACCGCCATGCAGCCCGCACGCTCGCTCTCCTGCCGTTTCAGGCCTTCGCTTAGGTGTGCGCGCACGCATGCAGCCACTTCTTTTCATATGGTGCTGTGGCGATGAGAGAAAATAAGCAAGGAATTTTTTGCGTGCGTTTTCACAGCCAGCAGAGCGCTCTTTTCTGCCCGTTAGCGCATTTCTAGTCTTCCTCTGCCAACAGGGACGTAAGCGCAAGAATCTCCGTAGCTTCTCAGCCTAACAGAAATTCATTTGCATGCCTGAAAAGGAGAGCAAATGCCTTCATGGTTATTTTATCCCACGAGAATTAGCATTTTGAGAGCTGTCCCGCCACGCACCAAGCCGCCCTCGGGCCGCGGCGCATGCGGCAAGGGCTTTTGTCACCACACAAGCCGAGCGCATGCATGCAGCGAAGGCGCTACGTCCCGTGGGTGCTGCCATATGGCAGATCTGAGCTTGTCACCATGAACTAAGAGAATCACTTCAAGGACTAAATGGAGAGCTCACCTAATTTGCCCATCTGTCCAAGGATGTTTATTGGTTTAAAAAGGTGACATAAGCTGCCAGGAGGAACGTTGTGAATTGAGTAGATTGGCCTGAGACTGGTTTGCATTCAATGTGATATCATACCGACAGGGTGTGCGTATGCTGCACCACAGGAAAGATAAATGTTACTTGCAGGGTCAGCCATGGAGACACTAGAAACAACAGAATTAAAGTTGCCTATAAATCCCTTGTGGACCCCCATATGGATATGGATTATTTTATAGTCTTTAATCACAGGATCATATACTACTTGTCTGCTGGAAAGATTCAGCCCCCAGGATGGAGGTAGGCTTTGAACCGGCAGCCGTGCAACATGCACCTTCTCCTTCCACTCGGTGCCTCGCTCAAGCGCTTTATGCACTGCCCACGCCACGGCCTGCCCTGGAGACACCATGAGATTCGGTCCTCGCCCCTGTGACCGCCAGTCCCCCAGGGCCAGGGAAGCGGGGTGCTGGGCGCTCCCAAGTGCAAATGAAGGCAGCAGGTAGTCTGGCTTTTAAAATAACCTGCTGGAGTCATAATACTCTTCGAACAAAATCTTCAAGCGGTCTCAGATTCAGGACCCAAAACTCAGAAAACCTGCAGTTTCCTTGCCACAGCTACTGATCCACAAAACCAGGAGCTAAAGCACTTCCTCGTTCACTGAGATGTGGAAATAAATTACTCTAAGTAGCTTTGTCAGGAGCATGACAACATTACCTCCCCACACACACACGGCTGCAGAAATTACTAATTTCCCTCCAGGTAGCATTCTCCTATCTCAATGGCAAGAACCTCCTAGGCCTCCAGCAGTCCTGCCCTGGAGCGTTTGCTCCATCCGTTTATCCTCCCCAGCGGACAAAGCGGGGGTCCTGCGCGAGGGGCTACGGCAGGGTGTGCTGTGACGGGGAGCAGCTGTGTAGCACGGCAGTCTCTCCTCCTCCGTGCAACACTGCCATCGCGCAGCAGGGCCAACCCAAGTTCTGCCGTCTCACAGCTTTCAGCTGCATACGAGCACTTCTAACATTACTGAAATATAATTTTAAGCCTTCTGCAAAAGCAAACTGGAAAGGAAAGAGACAGTCTGTCAGTGTGGGGCTTCACAACCCACACTCACAAGTCATCTCGTCTCCAGCCCAAGGCTCCTCGCTCTGCTCTGCAGCCCAGAAAGAGGCCCCGTTTGGGTCACGTCTGTGGTCAGTAACACTGCTCTCCCTCCCTGGGCTAAACAGAGGCTGCCCCCAAAAAAGCACAGGCGGGACCTCCTCTTCAGTGCCCCAGAGCCCACCACTGAGGTGGAAATCTCAGTGAACATCTGCTCAGGCCTAATTCAGCTCCTTCCAGATTTCAAATCTCAGCAGCAAGCCATCAGCATAGCAGAGATTTTGGGACAGAAAGTCCCAGTGTTGTAAACAGGACAAAAGAAACTCATAAGACCATGTTCAGGCCCTATAGCAAGTTTCTTGTCTAGCAGCTATTGATCAGTGAGCAGTCCTGCCCACACGGCCAGCCGGACTAGGTGAGAGGGGAGATGTGTCACAGCCACGCTGCAAAGTGCTGCGACACACAAGTCCGAGGGGACCAGCAAACTCCTGGGCTGCCAGATCGCCCCAGACCACCAAGGGAGCAGCCTAAAACCACCTTCTGTCGGGTCCTTCCAGTTCTGCACCCTGGTCCTGAATGCAGAATCGGTGGGAAATCCCAAGCGGAAGCCAGGACCTTCAAAGGCCTTTTAGGCTGAGAACACAGGAATTGTCACGTAGGAGCAAACGAGCTCTCTAGGAGCTGCTATATCCAGTTACCTAATGATGAGGCTATGTTGATGCTCTAGGGAAACGCGCACTAACTTACCTCAAAACACCACCATACGCTTGCCTGAAGGTAAAGCTTTAAGACATCCCAAGCAGACAGACAAGTGCTTTATTGGCAGAGGCTACTTCAACAGAGAGCCAGATACTGCTGTAAACACTGCACCGGTTCTTTAGCATATTTTCCTAAATATTACTGGAAATGTGCCATGTTTACTTCAGCTTTAAAATACTGCGTATTTTAATCTGCATTTAAGAATTGTTACAATTCAAAACTAACAGGAAACAAAAACATAAATGACCACAAAAGAGTTTTAAAAACAAACAGCACGTTGCCATAAGATGAGAACAGAAAAAGTGCTGCTGTAACAGCACAACGTTAATTCCCACACATACGCCATTGGCACTCCGCGAGAGGAACTGTTCCAAGATACATCTACAGACGAAGTAGGTGTTAGATCCTAAGAAGGCTGCTTCTGCTTAATCACTCATGTCTCATGTGTCACCATTAATTCACATCTAATGTCAGGTTAAGATCCAGCACACGCAGCATGACATGACCACAGCACAACCACCAACTTTGTCTGCCCCAACGTTAACTGAGTGGGAAGAGCTTCTCTAGGCCCAGAGAGGTGCAAGGTGGGGGCTGCAGGGGAAATCAACACTTGGGAGAGAAACTGAGACTGATATTAGTGTTGTGCTGGCCTTATTTCTGTATTGCTAATGAATTTAGGAAGGAGCTGAGACACCAGCCTAATATCTTCTTCCCGAGTTGTAGTAGAAACTCGGGGATTACGGTGAAATGAGATCGTCTCAGTAAGACTAATACTAAAATGATCATGATGTTCTTAACTCTTTCAAGTATAGTAAGGATGTTCCATCCAATAAGAAGAGGTCACTGCCTGGACTACGCAGGTTTTTGTTTTAGTTTCTCCCGGTAGTGTTACCCAGGTTACCAGCATGCAAAAGATACTGAATTTAAAAAACAAACTTGTGGTATCGTCTTTCAGTTGTAGTTAGGGAAAAGAATGATTAAAGAAATAGCAGTAATATTCAGGGAAATTCCATACACTTTTGAAGGTCAACAGGGAGTATTATCATTACATAAACCTGACCGTCTGCACAGGCAGGTGAGGGATCTCCTCAAATTTTGTGCATTCAGATTTGTGAGGATGAAATAGAGGCCTGTCTTTTAAAATAGAAAGCTCTTCTAAAGATCCCAAATAAAATCCTACCACGCAGCCTTAAAATTAAGCTGCATTCAACACAAACAACAGAGAAATTGCTTTGCCTCTTCCTTTTACATAGCTCTCATGATTAAAATTATATTATATATGAATCCATACACCCTACCCTCTAGCACTGGATAAATTTAGACATCTGGTGTCATAACACAGCAACAAGTTGTAACAAAAATCCCTCGAAACTGAAGTTAAATTTGAATCTCAATGATAGAATTAATTTTAAATAGAATTCGAAAGTTGTGTCAGTCTGTTTCTGATGGCTGAGGACACCGGTCTCTGACTTTTATCTCATATAAAACACTGGAAATCATTTTCTTACCGTGCTCCAATGACATCAAAGAGATGCTGCCAGCGATCATTGATTTTGTTGAGTTTGTCATCTATTTCTGCAACTCGGCTCTTGTTGCTAGCCTTGATGAGCTGGTCACCCATTTGTTTCAAGTGAAGCTTATTTTCACTGAATAGGTTTATTTCTTCCATGCAATCCTGACAAATACATACAAACATGGCTTATTTCCCGTGCAAACCAAACAAAACTATCTATTTCCTTCCCCATACGTGTGATGTGAGGGCAGGTTTGGCTTGGGATGGCTGAGGTTTCTGCATTAGTACATAAAACTCCTTCACTCAAAAAAAAAAAATCCTCAATGAAAAAGCTCTCACAATGAAGCCACTATGAAAAAATAAGCAGCTTAAAGACTAGTAAGGGCCAGGAGTAAGTACTCCTAAAAATAGCTATTTAATGTTCTAATTTTGCCCCTGCTTTCCTGATTTAACCTAATTTTTCAATCAAGCTACCTTGAAAGAACCCAAATTCAAGCCTGGGATGGCTTTATTTTGCTGGTATTCTTATCCAGAGAAGATCTGGGATTAGATATCGAACCCTTTAAGCCACAGGGAAGAATCTGGCAGCAGAAAATGGCCCTGTTTTAGATCAAGGTAATACGAAGGTATTAGAAAGCACTAACTGGACTGAGTACCAACACAAAGGCATAGAATTATTCTCCATTTCCATCCGTAGGTTTCATTTTTGGTGGTGGTAACTCCTTATCTCGCTAGCATAGGACCTGACGCATCCCTCCAACCTTTTCTTTGCCTTCGGACTGCGACTTTTGTAACAGCCGACCCTGGCTAGAGACGGTGACAGCAGCGAGACATGCCAGCACACCTCTGATCCCTGCGAAGGAGGCTCTGGAGAGCAGCATTCGTGAGCACGTGCGCGATGTACAACGACCCAGACCCCCGGACCAGTAATGAATACACATCACGCTCAATGCCTGAATGCAGCCAGCTGGTACTTCTGCTTTGTATTTTGCTCCCAGTGTGAACACTGAGAAGATAAGAGCTGAGGATGGAGTATCTCAGCTTCTCACAGAAGCCTGTACGTGCTGTTTTTAGACCACGTATCGCTTCTCAGGGGCAAGGAAGAGATGAGGACTGGTGTCTCTATAACGAGTTACCAGACTGCAATTCAAGAAACACCGTGCCACTACCTACCTTCTGCAATTTGTCTATCATGTCTTCAATGCTAACATCTGCAGTCTGCAGCACTTTGCTCTCCATTTGCACCAGCCATGAGCACAGCTCCTTATTCTTTTCATTGAACACAATCCAGGCGTTGAGTCTGTCCTCTATCTCCTGCTTACGCAGAGATACCTGCGGATAAGCACACACATTAACTGCTGGCAACGGCTTTCTCGGGAAGGAAACCAGGGATTATGAGCCCTCTAATTTCTGGTCTATGTTTGATCATGCTCCCTTTTGCAGGAGCAGTTATTAAATATCTCTAGCTTTCTTTCTAAAGTCAGCAAGCAGATTGTTATTACATGTTATTTTGGATAGCAGGGCCAGAAGTTGTCTAGCAAACAGCAGATTCTCTCCTTCAGAAGAATGAAACTGGGTGACAGCTTTAGAAATAATGATGTTATGCAACAATTTAAGTATCACTTAGTGAAAACTTTAAAATGCCAAACAAAGTAGTAATGTAAAATATATAATTACCCACATACAATTGAATGAAGTCTCTTATACAACACAAAAGAAATAATAGCCAGGTAAGTTCTTGCTTTTCTGTAATTGTAAGAGAAACTCTGCCACCACTAACGGCAATTATTATATCTCTGTAAATACTTCCCTGTTCTCCTTCCATTTGCTCATCTGCTCTTGGAGAACCTCCAAACAGTTCAGCATCAAGAATCTATCCTTTTTCTTGGAAAAAGTGGATTTTTTCCTTACCAGGATGCACGAACATAAGGTCTAGACAGGGAAATTAAAATCTGATGGTACCTGAACCAGCAAGGCTAATACCACGGCTCCACCATAATCGAGAAAAGCAGGCTTGCTATTTTAGGAACTAGTGCTACTTATTCTAGCCTAGGAGGTTTAAGTATATATTCGTATTCGTTAGTCTGCTTTGATGGATTCCTGTACTAAGGCAACCCAGAGCCATGGAAGAAGGAAGTGAACAACAGTGCAAGTTACAGTAAAACAAAACAGATAACTAATTCCCGTCAATAACAAACTTCGGGGTACAGACAACTAAGCAAAACATTTTGCTTGACTTGATTGCAAATGGCCACTCCAAATACCACCGCGTACCCCCTCTTCACATCTAACGTGCACCTCATACAGCACGTCTCCTCAAAACGCCATTCCCGATTCTCCTCTAACTAACCTTTAACACCATTTTGCACCTTGGCATGAAGTTTAAGCATACAACGGGGAAGCAAGACCAGCTCCAAGTAACACCTGGACCAAAATGGGAGCCACTGAGCAATCCCCCCAAGTGATTGCTTTTGTCCGTTAAATTCTGACTTTTTTAAAGAGAGGGTTGAGGAGGTGAAACAGATGTCTAAAGCCTTCTTGCTGACTCTCCGATCTGAGTGAAGAGAGGAGACCCACAGCACTGTACTGGGACAAAGGAAAACATTTTCCAAAGTTTAGAGAGAAGTCTCCTGGAAACCCCAGAGATATCGGACAGTCCAACAGAGCGCTGCAGCGCCCCTGCTTCTGGGACAGCCTGTCATACCCTCAGCATCGGTGGGGCGGGAGGGCAATCGCTCAGCCCTCCTCCAGCACCCGCCTCATGCAGAGGGGTAAGGTAAGCCAGCCCATGGAAGAAGAGACAACAAACGTCAGCAAAGCCATCATTAAATCCTGCAAATGATCTCGGCTCCGTTCTGCCTGCTGAGCATGGGGCAAGGCAGGATTCTTAAGAGTGTGAAGCATCTTTTAGTTGGCTAATGAATACAGACTCGGGGTAAAACAGGAACGAGCCAAAAAGGGTCAGGGACAAGCTTCCAGGCGCATCAGCCCTTCTTCTGGCCAGGCCTTGCTCTCAGCACGCTCTCCTTGGACCAGCCGCACTGGCACCAGCTCCTTCCTCCCCAGCTTTACCTCTCCAACCTGATGGCAGACCTCTCCATGGGCATTTCCAGCCATCCTTCCCCTCCACGTTGCCCCCCTGCTCCCACTTCAGTAGTGTTTCTTACAGTTTTGCAGTTCACGACACGTCTTCGCCCTCTGACAAGGTGTCACATATGTTGGCGTTCATTAGGATGGGATCCTCACCGATACAAGCAGTTAAATCTTTGACCTAAATGTACCTTGCAAGGGCAGCTATGTAAAAACTAATCCCTCTGAGTGCATCTGCTCATTAAGTGTGTTTATTTCCCTGCCTTGCCCAGTATGTGCATCTGGCCGCCCTGCTCCGACGTCCATGGCAGCTGCCGCAGCATCTCCCTTGCAAAGGCGTTCAGGTCTCTGCATTTACACTGCAGTTTGTTTTCAGACAATACATCTTCAACTCTTCTAATTCGATAACCAAACAAAGCAGTTATGCTAGCAGCAAAACCAATGAAGTTGGCTTTCCTGCATACCCGTGTCCAGAGCTGAGCATCAGTGACAGCTCTCTGGAGGCCAATTAGGGCTGTGCAACCATTTCGGCGTGACCTTCAGCTTGCAGCACTGAATAGGTTTCCTCCCACTGTAGATTTTTATGTGTGTGTAAAACTTACGGTAACATTAATGTCACCTCTTGCTTCTTTCTCCAAGGTAGGCTGCTTAAACTTTGTTCCTTCAGGACATCAAAAAAGAAATTTTGAATAAAATCTGAACTGAAAATAAAATAAAATCTGCCAGAAGTATACAATTTGGATAGACCGCAGCTGGGTACATAAAAAGATAGCTCTATTTTCAGGGCATCCCAGATTTAAAATATTGGCCTATATTTGGGGTAGGGGGAGAAGGGTGTCTCTGGCATTGTTTCACAGCTCAGGAACAATAACAGAGAAAATATTGATCACAGATTAACTGTCTAGTTTAAGGCAAAGATACTAAGTTCTTCTTCCTCATTACAATGCAAAAAAGAAACCCAAACAACTAGTTCATCACACCAAAGTTTGTGGAACGAGCATGGTTGTTCATTCCTTACTCTGGCAATATTCCCACCAAGACTGCTTTACCTTTGCCCATGTAAGGATTGGACACAAAATATTCAGGCCAAACTTGCTTCAATACTTCTTTGCAAACTGTGAAATAGAAGCTACCAACTCGCGAGTGAAGAGAGGCCAGAGTTTGCCTTGCTGACATGTAGAGCCATCCAGAGCAGCTTAAGCTTGAAATATTTTACTTCTCTAAATCCTGTTAACAGGGCAAAGCAAACACGCATTGAATCTGCATAATAACCGAGTGAATCAAGCTCATGCGACTCCGCCGGTGAATTTTCCCCAGCGGCTTTACATGCAGCACTAAACTAAGTGCAATATAGCAACAAGCCACAAAGACTACAAATGTTTCACACCAAGCTCAAGAAAGAATGAGCCAGGTCTTAATGCGTTTAAACCCTGTTAGCAAAAAGTTAGTATTTTAACACTTTTTTTTTTTTTTTTTTTTTTTTTTTTACAACAACTCTGCTGGTACTTTCTACCTCAGACCTGCAAAGGCCTCTGCCTTCCTCTGCCTGCTTCACCCCCGGGGGCCGCCTGCGTAGCCCTCCCTGCTGCCCTCCCTCCCGTCTGCAGCCCAGAACAAAGCCCTGTATTTTGGTAAACGGCTGCATTTCGGCTGCGTGCAATTCAGCCGCTCACTAGTTAAAAGAATTTGGAAAAAAAAAAAAAGAAAAAAAACCCCACACAGAGCAACGTGTGCCCAGGACACAAAGGGAGAGCCCGCGGGCTGACTTCACCCCTGTTCAGCTGCGCGGTGAGAAGTCCCATCTGCAGGCAGCCCTAAAAAGCGAGCGCAGCCCTCCAGAAACCCACTGCCCCGCTCCCCCTTTCCCGCTCGGCCCTGCGAATACGCCGCTATGAAAACGCAGAGGATGCAGGAAACTCACCCGCAAGCAGAGCTCTTCCCACTGCCGGTGCAAATGTTCAACTTGCTCCTTGAGCACCAGCATGTCCTCGGAGAGGATGCAGTGCGCCAGCTCCACCTTCATGGCCCGCAGCTCCTTCATGCTGTGGGCCCAGTCCGCCAGGGACTGCTCCAGCTCCTGCATGGAAACGCACGGAGAACAAGCCTTGGCTCTAAGCTCCTCTGGTTTCCAAACCTGCTCGTTAATCCCCCGACCGGCCTGTGGGGGAGGAGAGCAGGGGAACGTGCAGCGGCATGTACAGCTCTTCGGCTCCGCTGCCTTGGGTCCCCCCCCGGCTTTCACGCCGGGCCTGACTCTGCACCTGCTGCAGCCCGTGGCAGGGCTCCCCGTGGACTACGCGGTGCCGGCGGCAGCCTCCGCCGTGTCCAAAAACCCCTAAATGCTCCCTGTGCTCCCTGGGGCTTCGCATCCAGGAGGGATGACGTGCCCACTTCTTCGGTTTTGTTTTTTGGGTTTTTTTTTTTTTGATAAGCTGGTTTGCACCTACATGTGTTATTCGTTTAACTCCCCCCCCCCCATCAGTTCCCCTCACTAATGACTGATTTCGCAGACTCTTCCTCAGACTTCTCACAAATCTGGATCTTTTAAACTGTTCCAGTCACACAAACATGTTCTCTCCTTTCTCCTTCGTTCCCCCAGCTCCCCTTTTCTTTTGCAGCAAGGTCTGTGCTTTCCTGAGCAGGGTTAAATCGGTCACCAGAAAAGCAGAGACCTCACTGCATGCAGCGGGGACGCCGCATATTCCACGCACGAGGCATTAGGTCCCATTTTACAAGGCAGTCACTGGGAAGTGCTGCTGGCTCCTCCAACAAAAACATTCTTACGTCTGATCCAGTTGGTCTCACTTAGAAGGAAAAAACGTGCGAGCAACTTGTGTTTGGGAGGTGTGCTGGGTCCAAGCCCTGTGAGCATTTTCACAGTTCTTTTGATCCAATCACTTACATAAATCCTAAAAAGGAATTGCTGATCTGCTTCAAGACTGGAGGTAAAAATAACTAGAAAAGGATAAATTAAATAGAATTGAGAATAAAATTTACCCGAGTTCACCATAAACTGTTCCCTGCAGATGTGAGTACATACATTTATGCACCTTAACAAGGGTCTAATCAAAGTAGTATTGGAGCCAATGTGGGAATTTCATGGGGTTTTGCTAGATTCATGCAAGGCCTGAGAGAAAAACAACTTTATTCCACAGAAGAGTGACATGCAGAGAGAGGAAAGGAGGTCCCTTCTCCCCAATGCCATTTTGGTCCTGAATTTTATTATACTCTGACATCCAAGAGCAGCATCTGCACTGGCACTGTCTGGCCCTGACGTCTTCACGGCCAAATTTCCCTTGCTGGAATGAGAAGCAGGAGCTGCGTATGGACAGGCGCTGCCGTTTCAAAAATACTTCAGGGTTACAGCAAGACTGCTGCTGTGGGGAAGGCAGCCAGTGCCCACAAAGAAGATTTCAGACAGCTGATAACGAGTTCAAAGCCTTGGCTCATTAATAAGCTTATTTGTTCTCACCACAGAGGTCAACGCTTTGCTTCATAAAAGGATGATGAAAGGCTGACCAGTCCAGACAAAAATGTCTCTATCCCTTGGAAATACTTTCCTTGCCATTTAATTTTTATGGAGCGCTATGGGTTGCAAGGGCTTTCGCCACTCCCTTACTCTAAATTTTCCTTCTCTTTAATTATTCTGAGATCCCACAGGTATGCATGGTGATTTGCAGACACGTAAGGAAAATAATAAGGTCTCTCGCCTGAGGAGCTCTGTGTCCAAAGCAGGCTGGGAAACAAGAAGGGAGATTCAGCCATTAGGAAGACAGCCCGTTTGAGCAGAGAGCAGGGAGTTTTAACTTGCTTGAGGGACTGTAAATTCAGGCCTCAGAAAGGGAGCAGAAGCAGGGAAAAGAAACGACCCCAAAATAACTTTCTTGCAGCAATAATCTCTCTCATCCATGCAGAATGGTCCAGCTGAATTTGCAGATTGGCAGCAATCAGGATGGCATACGGGAAAGGGATTCAGTTTCACTCAAGAGCAGGTAAGATGGAAAACTGATTTCAAAGGGATTAGGTGCTGTGCAAAGAATACATCTATTTAAATACAATCTGCCTGTTCCATACCTTAATGTCTTCCTTGGCTTTGTAGAGTTCATCATGTTCAACCGGAAGTGGATCTTTCACTTTCTCCTTCAGCTCTTGCAGCCTACTTCCTAATTCCTTGGTTTGTTTTTCACAGCAGTTCCAACTCTGGAAGTTACACAAGGAAGATACAAAAGGTTAAGACGCCTTATCATGACCTATTGTACTATACAGACAGGTTACAAAGTAGCCTCTTCAAGCCAGCCTACTGAAGTAAATAATCCTAGGCCTCTGTTTATCTGGATTTTGACAACACGGTACTACCGCAAGGAATCTGTGCATGATTCCTTACAGAAGAACTTGCACCCTCTAATATTTAAGGTTTGCCTTACAGAACGTTTTTCTGTACCTGCGCGGCACCGGCAAGCCCCATCCTCGTGGCCTCCAGCTGGACCTGGGTGTTACTCCAGCGCTGCTGCAGCTGGCTGAGCTCCTCCCGGAGACCCGCATTCGTCTCGGGGTCGGAGACCGTGCGCAGCTTCTCCCCGACGTCGATTATTAAGGAGTACATGGCTTGCCACCTCTGAAGGATTACTGCCTTACTCTTTAAAAGAAAAACATTTAAAGTTTTTAAGTGGTCCCTAGCAAGCCTTCGAAACACTCCTGGCATTTCACTTAGGAAGAGGAGAAGACTTAAAGAACGGAGTTACAAGGCACTAATTGGTTCAGTGCAAGAATAGCAAATACATCTTCTATGTGCTTCTGTAATTTCAGAAAAATCAGACTCTTTCTGATCTATAAAACTCTACAATAGCTTTTTACAGACTGAAACAATACAACGAAAGTGGAACTGTTACAAAAAGATGAAATTTTAGCTGCATGAGTAATTTGGGAATAAAAATAATTATTTTAAAGTCTTGTAGCATCCTTAGCATCAACAGATAAGATATTTTTTTGAGGAGTAGCATCTTTGTTAATTGTGACGTACTCCAAGTGAAGTAAGCCATCAATCTTAATTTGCTCACAACACAAGTTAGTCTATAACACGAGCAGATATGATCATTGTTTCTTTTTATAAAGCAACAGCAGGAGAGAAGGGCAATTTGGAGTAGGAGGAAGATTTTCTCACTTTTCTCATTAAGGAAAAGCATAAGCAGTAACTCATAAAAACTACTGAAAATCATTTCTAAACAGCAGGTAAAAATGAAGATGACACAAATCGGGCTAGCACCAAACGCAGTACTGGAAATGTGTTAAGCCATCAACATCAGGAGCGTAGGACTATGATAAACCTTGGACCATGCAAATAGAGGAGTGCAATAATACATTTTAAAAACATTTTTGATTGCCTTAAGCAACAACCGAGTTCAGTGCTTGCACTGACCTTCTCATAAAACAAAGGGATGCACAATTAAATGGAAAAGTAAGACATCCAAAAGTAACACGGGAAAATATTTCTCCGGGCTCATAAATGCAAACTCGCTGCCCTGACAATGCACAGCCAGGATCTACGGGTCCCGGGCAGCGTGTCCGAGGCCAGACCCCTTGCAGCCGCTCTATCCTTTGCGCCCGGCACCTCCTGCCATCACAGCACATGCAGAGCCCCTATGCACAATCTTGCCCCGTGCGTGCCTGCTTCGGGCAGGCAAGCTGCAAGCCCAGCATTAAAGCAGCCATTATTGATAAAATGCACACAGACCTGGAGGATACCTGCTGCCCACCCTTCCTGCCTAAGCCCTCCATCAGCCTGGATTTCCATGCTCATATCAATAGCTACCTTAGATGTATTTTTAAAGCATACAAGGCTACTAAATGACTGTGTTTCCCAAGAAGTTTCCTAGTATAATGAGCCTTTCACAATGTCACTGTTTTCTCATCTGCTCTCAGCTTAAAGAAAAAGGTCAGCAACTGGTTTTGCTCAAGCAAGCAGCTGATTTTAAAGCCTTTTTCTTTTATTGGACAGAAGTTGATTCAATCTGAAAAAAACCCAAAGATTTTAGATTTATCAGAGATAAAAAGAGTACCTTAAAATCATGAATTAGATTTCTAAGCTGGTAAAGGCTACAGCAGTCCTGGCTCTTCACAGCCATGAGGAAGTTGTTTGTATCAGTAAGAAGTCTGCTGAGACTCTGCAGGGAACTCCTGAAGAGCTGCCACTGGCTCACGAGCCCGTCAATATCTTTCTTCCTCTGCTGAACCATCCGGATAACGTTCTGCCACTGCTCTTTCAGCAAGGTGAGCTTGGAAACAAACTCCGTTCTGCAGATAACAGGTGTTGAATGTTAGTATATTTTAACTTCAAAGCTGTATTTTCCAGTAATTGTGATGGATTTCCATTTGTAATAGTGTAAAATTCCGATTCAAATATCCAGCTATGTGAAAGGTCTGTGCACTCAACATAAGCTCAGCCTTGCTCTCTGTATTCAATCTTTTAAGCAAAGCAAAATCTTTTACATGGTACAAGAGTGGATAACGCAAGTCATTTTTGCTATTGTGGCATGGCAACATACGTAGTACAACAATCACCGAAGCGATGTGCACTAAATACTTTTTTGAAGAACAAGAGAGTCGACGCAAGTGAGACAGGACCTCTGCTTTTGCTGCAAAATCGATCTGTGCTTTTACCAAGCTGCAAAGGGGAGTTGTGTCCTACAGCAGTGGGCCATAATTGCAAAGTGAAAGGGCTCTTTGTTATTGTCAAACCCTTTTGGGCAGCTCTTTGGCCTCTCCTACATGATTAGGGGATCCAGCAGACCTAGCTAGAGTTGCTACGACACCCCACAGCTATTCCTTGTGCTCCTCTGTCGTGGCCCCTAGATTAGCTCCTACAGAAATCGTTGTGTTTGTGGGGTTAGCTTCAACACAAAACCCAGCAGCTTTGCTTAGTTTAGCCCTACCTTCCCTGGCGGCTTTAAGCCAAGTTATGGACTTGACACAGAAGTGGCTGGGGGAGCGCACAAACTCTGTGGAAGCAGCCAGATCTGGCAGAGAGGGGAAATGTCTTCACAGCAGAAGTGGCTGAGGCAGTTGAACCTCTGCTCACAAATATTACATACTACTTCTCATTCTACATTGATCAAGAACAAAAGTGTAATACCACACTAATTAATTAATAAGAGATAGATTTAGCTACCATGTTTTGTGTTATGTGGCTGAGGACTCAACGCCTCACCACGTGAGCCAGGGGCAATATGTGGATAGAGTCTCATCCACCTGCACTTTAAAAAGTGGAGAGGTCTGGGAAGAGAGAAAGGGCACTGCCCTGCAAGAAGGTAGCTTCTCAACCACAAACACAGTTACAGTTTCAACAACAGCAGGGAAGCAATATATAAGGAAGCCTCCTATCCAGGAGCAATTGTTTTTGCTAGGCAGAACATTCAGTTAATATCCAAAAAGGAGTTTGGCCAGGATAGCTGTGTTTCCTTCTCTTTGCACCACCTCACACTTTTGCAAATGTGCCATGGGATTATTTAAATGGCAAATCTGGTGAGGGATTTGGGTTTATGTTATCTTAAGAGCAAATATTCAGTACTGACTCCAAGGAAGAGATCCTGTCCACTGAATTAGTTATATCTTAGCGCAAGACCTGGGGGGGGGGGGGGGGGGGGGAGGAGTGATTACCTTTTTTCTGCTTCTCCAGATTCCAAGAAGAGTAGAACTTTTGCTATGATGCAGTTAAATGTCTGCTGATTTATGGAAATTTCAGTTTGCAGCATCTGAAAATAGCATAACGACAATAGTTTTTTAGCTATTCAATTAACAGTCTTTGCTATGAAAGCTGGTTCTCCCCCCTAAAGTCACAGTGCATACAATTTTAAATGATGAATGCGCTATTATTTTCAAGTGCTGTTGTCAAATTCTTCCTAAAAGGTTCCACACTTTTTGGATACCTGGAGGCATTTGCACATGCATGGTAATTGGCCCACCAGAAGCTGCATGTTACAGCTGTTCTGAAGCCTGAAGTTTGCTGGACTCATTCACAAGAAATGCAATCTAGACAGTAACCTATAAAAAGCTGTAAAAAGCTATGTAAGAGGCTAAATTTAACTCTGCCACTCTTCATCACAATGAGCAGAAGCTTACTCTATAAATAATTTAATTGCAATGAATGAATTGATTTGGAGAGGTCTGAGTAAGAGGGACAAAAATGAGCCCTAATGAGTATCATTAACACACAGAGACACTGTGGAATTACCAGCAGTACTTGGGGTATTGTGAAACTCTGATCCACCACAGTCAGCACAAAGCTCTCCCTAACTTTCAGTTCATGATGTTTAGCATTTACCACACAATTATTTTGTATTTTGGTTGTTTTTGCATTCCCTCTCCACTAGGACAAAGTCTATACACACTTTGCGTAGAACTGCATCCAGATAACGCAGCTAATATGCAGCGTACTCTTATGCTCTGAACTGGATACTGTTGCACACTTGGGGAGCACTATAGCTCTCTATAGCAAATACCAATTGTTTGGAAAAATGCCAGTGAAACAGATTTCCATCAGAATCTACCAACTGGTCAAAATGGAAATAAGCTGTGAAAACGTTTCATTTTAAATGCAGTTCTTCCAGAAACCAGTGAGGTTCCTGCCAGATCCCCAGGAAATTGCACTGCAAGCTGCCACGGTTTCAGAGCTGGGGACAGCCCAACAGGCGAGTTACTGCAGGGCCAGAGAAATGTAGCGCTTCCACGATGCAGCACTCGAGAACACACTCCTAAAGGTCTGATCCCTGCAGATAGACATCCATCCCTTTTGGAAAAGGATATTCACATTTCAGTTTTCCTTCTGAATAAGTACAAGGCCACATTTCAAAAGAGCGAAATGCCCTGTAAAGCTCTGCCCAGATCTAATTTCCAAAGCAACAGGATTTTCTGAAGAATTTTCCCAACTGTCACAATTTAAGAAGATATTTCCATTCTTAGAGATAGCTTTACCTCATATACCCTCTGTTGCTCCTGCAGTTCTTCAAATCGGCCTGGAATATCTGCTTTTAAGGCCTCTTTCATTTTTTCTAGAAATTTCATCCAGTTTTCACACTTCTGAAAAAACTTCTTTTCATCACTTTTAGTTCCTTCAAGCTCACTGTAAAACAAAAGAAATAATCAAATCCTATTTTATTGTGGTGTTTTGGATACACTCTAGCATGATGGCTAGTAATAGTAACACAATGGGGTTTCGCTTGGCACTTTCCAACCTTCTTCACCTGTGAAAGGCCAGATTTTTGCTTCAAGTGACTTGGAACGCAAATAGCCACCGAATAATCTGGAGTGAGTTAGAAGGGCAGGAATTCTTGGAAAGTCCCATGAGAAAGCTGTGAACAGCTTGCAAGACTTCCCCTGGTTTTACTTGGTTTTGACTTTCCTCATGGAAAAAGAAACGGCTAGCAGTGATTTTGTTTGTGTTTCTGACCTGCAGCGCTCCAGAGCTGTTGCTGTTTTCTGACTCCACTGCCGAGTCAGGCTCTGCATTTTCTTCAGGGTGAAGTCACTGAGGGGCAGCTTAATGCTCGCTTCATTCAGACTTTCTATGCTTGGAGACAAGGCTGCGAGCTCCAGTGTGTGACTCTGGAAATAAAAAATCAAAGCAACTGCAAAAAGTACCGCCTTTCTTTCATTTCAAAAAAATATAGAAGCCTCTCTTGTAACACTAAGAAAGCATCTGCATGTTATGCATCCAAAACACTAACTCAAAGAACAATATTTCTGTGTTAACTTCACAGAAGATAGGAAACAAAAAAAATCACAATTCCCCTACACAGGGCCCACTTTTTCCAACAGTATTTAACAGAAACTCAAGAGCTGGTATGTGCAGATTTACTTTGTACCCCCACTGAGGGCAAGGGGTTATTGCCAGCCGCTGAGCTCCTGTTCACAGCCACAGAGCATTCCCAGGATGCCTTGTGAAGTTCACCTCAACATGCCGCTCTGGCTCCAGAGCAAGGCAGGGAGAAGGCTCTCCCATAAACCCAAAATCCACATGGTTTTCCACCCCTCCACACAGGCCATTTGGCCTGCAGGACAAATCTAGTTTTACAAACTCAAATCATCGCGTTTCACATTCTACATGAGACTGTAGTCACTCAGATGCAAGTGCCATAACTATGATACTTAGGACACAAAGAGTTCCTTGAAGGAGGGAAGAGCTAATATCCTACAGACACTTAAATCATCAGCATTTATCTTTTTGTAGTTGGGAATCTAAACATACCATGAGCAGTTCTGCACTGTTTGCTTCTCCCTCTAGAGGTAGGTTATCTAAGGCATCTGCACAATTCTTGACATGACCCTCCAGCGTTTCGAGATGGTTCTTGAAATTCTCCAGTTGTAAAAGACTGAACTAAGAATGAGTATTGCATATTTATGTTAATCATGATCTGGTGTACTATACATATTCAGTATACAAAAAGGAGCAATAAGCCATATCCTCAGGTAGGCAAGCAGATGTTACATCCAAATTACAATGTATTTATAACTCATTGAATTTTTTCAGTGTTTGCACTGGATAAGGGCAAAATTTAAGCCAAAGCAGACAGCAAGAAAGCGAACCTCTAAATCCTGAGAGAGTCATACATATCTGGAAGGAATGGGGGGAATATGGGATACCTTTCTGCAACTATGGGCTGTATGATTTATGGCGAAACTGGAAAGCCAGAACTTTGCTTGTCAGAGGCAAGAAACTTGTTAAAATGAGATTTCCTTGAGCTACATGCAGAGCCTGCTCCCACGTGCATACAGCCAAGGCTGCACAGATGATGTGAGCTCCGTGCAAAGAATAAGCAGGGCTGGAACTCCACTCTTTTATTCCCTGGGTTTGTTTCTTTGGGTCAGGGAGAAGAGCCCTGGGGAAACTTTCACTTTCTGCAAGAATTAAGTTCCATATCTCTGACTAAGGACTCTGAAACAGCGATATTTTTGTGAGGAGTGAACCACAAAAATTGGTGTGGGGGGACAGACGGTTTTATGGTAGTAAGGTTAAACCAGAGAAAATGATTACCCAGAAATGAAATTTTTCACAGAGCGTGAAGCTCACATGGAGTATGAGAAATCTGTTATCTTCGGAAAGATACATGACTTCCAGCCATTGAATTGTGCTGGTAGATGGAGTCATAAACAGAGTTGGCTGAAATTTCTTGATGTTTACTGATGGGTTTACTTTAGAACATAACAATTCATTGAAATCGGACTTTTCAACAGGAATGAACTGGTTTTGATCAGTACATTTGCTTAGAAGTTTTCTCAGGAATACCTGCTCAGAGAAGAGTCAATCTCATAGCACTCCCGGGAGCAGAGCATCACATGGGGAAACCTAGATGCAGGTCCCTACTCTGCCTAAACAGGCATGTGAATCTGGTCTTCAAAATTACATCAAATGACCATAACCTTTCGGCTATTTACGTACATTGTGTTCACTTTTATCAAAGCAAACTGAAGCCCTTAGGTTTGTTCCAAGGCAGAGCAAAGAAAGTTTGCAAACTTGCTAAGATGTTCATAGAATAGAAAATGTTTTCTAACTGGTAATCATCTGAAGGTCCTGTAGTCCTTGACAGTAATAGGTCTGCTTAGAAAAGCTTGTTAGAGCAACACCATAACAAGCAGGTGAGAAGGGCAAATCCCTTCCTTCATCAGTTCCTCTAGCTTCATATATTTCTTTACATGGCTAACCAAAATGGCAAGTTACATTTCATTCAAATTTAATTTCAGTTCAGCATCTACAGGGCTCTAGTGGAGAAGCTGCCTTGCACTGACAGTTAATTTACTGCTCAGAAAAATACCTCAAATTCATCTAATTTCCTCTGCAACATCTTTTCTAAATAGGATGCTCTCTGGAGCGGTTGCAGCTTCTGCAAAAGAATGGCTTGCGCAGCAGTCCCAGCCTGCTGTTTTATCCGGTCCGCCAACTCAGAAATCTGGGAACGGCACCCCTCTATGGTTTGAAGGCCATGCTGTAAATTCTGGAGAGAGAAGAGGGGAAAAAAAAAAAAAAAGGCTGCAAATGAATCAGATCTACATTCATGTGCCACTTTCATTTAGTATCTTTTGTTGCTGTAACTAAGCTCTTTTTGTTGATCTCCTCTGGGAGCCAAATTCAGCTGGGGTGAAAGCTTCAGTCTTTTACTCCGATGATAATGGGAATTGCATCCATTGACTCTAGCGCTGGGAAAAGCACAGTTCAAAGTTCAGTGGGACACCAGTGACTTTAGACAGCGGGATAGTACTGTTACAGAGGAGATTAGAGAATGACAATATCCCTCTCTACAGAATGGATTTGTGCTAGCAGATGGAGAAACTGGCCCAGGCTACAGATAATAAAAAGCTATTGTTTTACAAACATGCCAGTACTTTGTATCCCTTCGCCACTGAGGATTATGTCTTTGTTTTTATTTGTGCCCCTTTACTACAGAAATAATACAATATACTTACACTCTAAAGGCAGTGAAAGAATGAAGTGAGTTGTTTCCACTCCTCCAAGTAATGGCAGGATGTCATCTTGAAATGCAGCGATTTCTACAACTATCATTTATTTTTAGCCAGGAAAACTCCTGGAATTTGCCACTGAATATTGTCTTTTCTATGATTAATGAATAAATACTTCTTCTTACTGATAGCAAAGAGCAGACACATTTCCTTAAAAAGCAAAACGGCTCTTAGTCCCTGATCCCATCTTTAGAATGGGTCATACTGTAAGCTGTCACTTTAGCCATTTACTGAATAACCCATTTTGATATCTTACTCTGTATATTGGACTTAATGTGTATTGGTGGTGATTAGAGAGTCCTATAAATCCATAATCTTTCCTAAGACATACTAGAGGAAAAGATTAGAGAGATTAAAATAAAATTTAAAACACTTATTTGCTTTCAAATACAACATCTCTGTAAGTATCTCATAAGCCCTATCACTGCTCCTCACTCTTCTGCCTCACCATTCCCAAAATATATAATAAATTGCATGCGTCCTCCCCACACATACCAGGGTGAGATCTACAGTGCTAATGGCATTCTAGCAGTTATCCCATGTTTAGTAGTTGCAAAACTTTTCCTGGTCTCATTTTCAGAATATTTGATGCCTCTTTGCTGACATAAACTTATATATGTCTCACAGCCCTTAACAGATCAGAAAAATGTGAAAATGTTTTGGTTCAAGTTTAACTGCTGTTAGGTTTTTTTTTTTTTTGACATGAGAAGAAATACATTAGTTCTCTTTTCTGTAATGTAGAGTTTCGCAGTTGGCCACATGCATAGTCGGGTACTTTAGGCCTCTTCCAGTGTGTTGCTAAAGGTTCATAAAGCAGGCTGAATCATTGCTCTGACCTGAAATCAGGATTATTATATTTCTTTGGTGCAGTCTGAAGAAACTAAGAGTGTCAGAACCTAATGACAGCTTTGCTGCCTGAGAGTGTCAAATGTACACTGTGGTTCTCAGCATGAGGTCTCATTTGTCAAAAATCAGAAGTATTTTGGAATAATCTAATGAGTTCAGAAATCTGTTAACTTATCAGGCCAGGCCAAAAAACCCACCAAAATCAAATAAAACCCATCTAAAGAAAAGACTGCCGAAGACTTCAAGATGGTCCTGTGTTCTGGAAAAAAGGTCTCTTTTCCAGCTAGTGTTCTAATAGGCACTACCTCTCCCTCCCATATACTGCCCCATAAAATAAATCATTTTTAGATTAATGATTCTAACATAGCCCGATTCTTTGTGTAGGGGAGAGATAGGCAGAGAGCATTGCTCCCCTCTCTTCTCATCTTATCCTAACCGTAGCTTGGTTTCATCTCAGCATCCAGCCAAGGTACTTAAAGGAAATACAAAGGGGTCTGTTAATGGAAAAATCAGGCTTTCTGTGTTCCACCAATTGGATTCTTTTGGGGGAGAGGAAAAGTGTTCTTTTGATTTCTTTTTTAAAATAAATCCAGGCTTGTGCAAGGCAACAAAAACATATTCACGTACCTTCACATCCTGAATCCTCTGCTTCAGGGTTTCTATCATGTTATCCTCAGGCATATGAGCATCTAAGAGCCGCGTGCACTGCTCTTCGTGTTGTTCTAATTTGGCTGCTGCCTCAGTGCATAAAGTATCATAGGGCTCCCAGAGCTGCAAGATAGCTTGTGCTGTCCGCAGTTGATCGGTGATATCTTCATTTACTGAGCTCCACCTGACAACACATCAGACGATAAGAAGAGCATTTTCCTTGGAGATTCTCCTCTTGGATCAGAATATGATTTGGTGCAAGATTCCTGGGGGAGTTCCTTTGCATTCATGCCCGTGTTACAGAAAGCAGCTGACATAATACCATTTTGTGTTCTGCAATCCATCACAAAAAGGTACCATCAACTGCTCTTCACCTTCAGTCAGCTGAGTAGTCTCAATATAGATTTAAAAGTCTGACAGATGTTCAAATCCTGTGTCAGTAACTTTTTTTTTTTTTTTTTTAAATACTAAGAACTTAGAGTCCTTTTCACAAGCTTACCTGGTGTGGGCCTCATCGCACTTCTGTGTAATAATCTCTGCGAAGAAGGGGGAGCAGTTCTTCTTCAAACTACTGGCAGCAGCCTGGAGCTTGGCCCAACTTTCTTCACTGTTCTCTGATTCATCTTGAAGAGACTACAAAATGGGTTATTGCAATTAGCTGTGGAAATAAATGACCTAATCATAGCCTCCCCTACAGATCAGTAGGAATACGGTTAGCAATAATGCCACCCATGTTTGCAGCACAGAATAAAATGTTTGTGAAAGGTGCAACATCTGATTCTAAAAATTACAAAATTAAAAGTGAGGTAAAATGATCCAAGTTAAAAAATAGTTTAGGTAGACTGTTTTAAACCCAGGTCATTTATTTGTTCTTTAAGAAAAAGCTCCTTCAGAAAAAACTCTCAACCTTGAACTGATTAACCTAATCCACTAGAAACCAAAAATGTCTTATTTTAAGCCATGGTTTCAGGGACATTTCTATTGGTGGCAAAGCTGGCTTCACAGCTCCTGTCCGTGGCCTTGTGTTCCCACTCCTGACACAGGTAATTGTAGATCTCTGCCAGGGACCATATCTGGGAACCAATCCAGATTAAAAATAAAGAGGTTACTGGAGGAAAAGAGGGAGGAAGGTGCCCAGTTTCTCCAAATCATTACATGTCCCCGGGGGGGGGGGGGGGGGGCACGGGTGGAAAGTGTTTTCGCAGACTTTATTGCGGAGAAGCATGCTTAGGCTTCACAGCCTCAGTTTGCCTTGCATGGGATTTTGATATGACTTAAAATGTGCTGAAACAGGCTTCATCTAAACTGAAACAAGAAGTATCTATATCGCCTTTCAATACTAGTTTAAAGCCATATCTGCAAACACTCAGACGTACGTCCAGCCAGACTGCCTACTCCAGACTGCCCCACTTAAGACTCTGCAATTGTTACGTAGAGCAGTAGGATGATCCAGAGCATTTACACAGGCACTTGTGTCCCCTGTACCGTAAATGCAGGGACACGGGAGCCTGCATGGGAAACTTCCCCCCTCTTTGGAGGGTGACCAAGTAGCTGACTCTGTGCTGAAGCAATGGGAAGTGCTGGGCACAGGGATCCACCCTGAGCTCCCCTGCTCCCACTCGGGCAGGACTGCTGTGGGCCTGTTTACTAATTTTCTCCTGGGTCCCATGAGATCCCATGCATTTCTGTGCTGTGGCCCAGCATTGGCATGTAGGGGCCTCCTTCCAGGCTACACGGCAGCCTTGTGGCAGGGCATTCCCCTGCGAAGCACAAGTGATAGGACACATATTCCCTTTGGCCAATGAGCAGAGAACCAATGTCTTTCACCTCCTCGGTGAACAGTGAGTAACCTTTAGGCAAACCTATACAACAACAGCATTACCTTTTCCTTTGCCAGCTGTATTTTGAGCTAAACTGCTGTCCATGTGGATTAGACAAGGACTGAGCAAACCTAATGGTCAAGGCCTGGTGGTGGAGCGCGCATGTCCACCTGGACTCTGCACTGCAGTGGAGCATGGGGACCTTGTGCTTCACAGGGAAACGCCTCCAGGCACGTGCACAAGGCTGAATAAAACATCAAGGGACCTTTGCAGTCCAAAATGGAGGCATTGCTAGACTTGTACTTCTCTCTCGAACTTCGGTACCTAAATTACACCCAAGTTGAACTTACGTGGCAAATAGAACAAGAAGTCTAAAAACACCTGACCTCAGTCGCACACAATAAAGAGGTAGTTGCGTGAGAGAGAAATTTCTGCTTTTTTCAGTGGGTTTTTGTTCGGTTGCTTAAAGGCATAGAAGGAAGCATGAGATTAAGACAACAGTTTTTAACTTCAGCAGATTTTACCTGGAGAGTTTTGACTTGATTTTTCAAAGCTTCTAGTGATACCACAGAAGGTTTACACTGGTCTATGCAGTACATATATCTTGTCATCATCAGGCTGACTTCTCCATAAGCTTCATCATACAGTCTCCACTGCTCCAGTACTGCCTGCATGGAGGTCCTTAACTGTGCAACCTGCAAACAAACCAACTTCTGTTATTATTTCTTGGGCAGTCCTGAAATACAAATCACTTTTAAGTTGACTCAGAAATCTCAGCTCAGTGCTCACTCCGTGACAATCCACAAGAATTTCACAAGTTGGAATGGTTCCCTACTTTGTAAGGAATCACACAGACTTCAAAGCAAGCAGTATTCAGGGTATTAGAGTGCAGTATAAGAATTTGCTAGAAATAAAATTTCAGCTAGAGTTCAAGGTAGCAGCCTTCTGTCAGCAGCATGATGACAGAAGCCCCAAGAAAGTAAAATGTACTGAAATGAAGAACTGCTTATTCCTTGCTGCCAAAATCAATCTGAAGAGGGAGAAAGCAGAGAACTTTAGTCTTGTTAGGAAATGGATAGTTTGATCAAGTTTCACTGTAGTCAAAATTTCAATAGAAATTGTTTCATATAGAAGATGCTACTACAATACTTGCGAGAGCTATCATCCCCTGCAAGCCGTTGTGCTATAACAATGCAGGCTAGCCAGAAACACAGCCTAGGAATTTCAGGATTTTCATATGCAATGAAATGATGGATTTCCTCACTGGTTTCTCTTTCCTTCTTCCATTATTACAGCCATTTAAACTATATTGTTGGGGCAAGCAAGGTTTCTGTGTGTCACATACTCCTGGACATTACAAAAGCAAAACCATAGACCTACTCCAGGGCTTTTTTTTTTTAACCTTTCATTTCCATACCATGTCATTTTTACCTTTCCATGTCAGGTTAAGTACATAAGGCATGTACTGGACTAGACAAAACATTCACCCCATTCAATACCTGTTTCCAGTGATGCAAACACCAAATGCTTTGAGAAGAGTATGGAAACTGGGCAAGCAAACGTGTCTCCACGGGATTAGCAAAGCCAGATGCCGGGTTTCAATTCTGACTACGCATCCACGCAATGGGAGATGATGACGCTTCTCTGCCATGGCGCATGCTGGATAGACTGCACGTATCCTCGCTCCAGGCATGCAGGAGTAGATGGATTAATCATCCCTATTCTCATTTTAATCCCGGTGTAGGTGGGAGGAATCTTTAATTGCTGTCAGTAGACTGCAGCTAATTACTGCCCACACAAGATGGAAAGATAGTGTGCTGATGAAATGTCTCTGGGCCAGACTCTCAGTCCTCAGATCGCCCTCCGGACAGTAACATCACGGTATCCCACCTTGCTTAGACCTGTATCCAAAGCCACAGCCAGCCTCCTACTGAGGCCAGTTGTCTATGAGAAGAGACCTGCACACCGTGTTTCATCGCACACACAGACAGCTAGGTTATAACATTCTGCAGTTTCTGAGTTCAACACTTAAGTCATAAAAATACTAACATTAACGCGACCCACAGCAGCTGTAAGAAGAAAAGCACTAGGCTGTTAAACCTGCCAATTTCAATCCCAAGCTCCACATTGAAAGCAAAAACTTTTCTTTTTATCACGCACACACACACACAAATACCCCTGCTCTCTCGCTAAGAAACAGTCACATCATTTCTGTTGAAACCTGAAACAAGAAGCAGCAGCAGCATCCTGGACAGACAACGCATGTGGAAGAGTTCAAGCAAAAGGGTTCCAGTATGATGAAGTTTTGAGGAACAAAAGCAGGTTTTTCATCAGGGAAATGTTAGGCAATTTTAACTATAAACACAATAAGTGCATCAGGTATAATCCTCTATGGGATATGGCTATTTATTATGACAAATTTAAATCTATAAATGTACTTATTGTTATATATTATTATGTCTAGGTAAAAAAGGCCAGTTGCAAGTATAAAGCAAATACAACTATACATGCAAACTGCTGGTGAGTCAATTTGCATGGAAAATGGAACTTGCCAGGCTATCCATGAAGCAACTGAGAACTACATAAGGATTTGAAGATAGCAAAGCAGTCTGGGTATGGGAAGGAAAGAGCAGCAGAGAGATGGGAAAGCATCAGTGAGAGAGGAGCAGAAGCAGGCAGCTTCCGACATTGTATTACAGGGGAGGAGGGCCAGAGTATGAAAGAGAGAACTGGATCCAACCAGAAAGTTCACGGTTTCCTTTTTTAGTTGACAGAAAAATACCAATGCTATTTCTTTGTTTTCTTAAACCGCAGATGAGGGCCCGTCCCTCCTCCTCCTGTAATCAAGATGCTTTGAGATCAGGTTTTTTTTTTTTTTTTTTCTCAAATTTAGAAATGGATTCATGTTTGGAACGGTACAGAATTAAAACGAAGTTCTTACGAAGGTTCAGATTAAGCGTAAGGCATATTTTGCATCTAGCTATGGCCATTCCTTAAAGAAAATTAATAACATTGGTGGTAAGGTTATACACTGGAGGGACATCTTGATGCAAACAAGGCCTATACCTGGCTGGCAACATGGTCCCTCATTTCACACAGTTCAGCTGTCTTGAGTGATGCACCTCTCGGGGTTTGTTCTGGACTATCCCTCAAAGCCACGTTCTGTTTGAGCTCATCAAGAGTTTTGGATTTAGCTGCAAGGTGATTTTCCAGCTCCTAAAGTGGGAGAAAAACAAAAAAAGGAGATTAAAAAACAAAACAAAACAAAACCTTTTTATGTGACCATGCAAAAACTCTCCCATGTGAACAGCTTTAAAATCAGTCCTCTGTAGTATCTTCAGACATGCAAAAATACCACCATTTTGGCTCTGATACAGAATGACAGCTCTAGCAGGCAAAGGTAACACAGGAACCGACTTCTCAGTATGAAGGTTCCTGACATCCTACCAACTGCTTGAAATTTATTTTCAGCTTCTCTACTTAGCTACAGGCTATTTCTACCCACAGGAGAAAACCCACTGAAATCAGCAGGGCTGTTTGGGAGAGTAACTTCCCCGACACATTCAGCAAGGTTTTAACTCAGTTTTGACACGCTGGCGAAAGGTCAGCATGGTTTTCCACAATGCGTGTAACTGTTCACGCGCACAATGGATTACAACTTTTCCCTATAATGCTACACTTTTTTCAACATGATCTTTTTTCACCCACTTTATTGTCCCCAAAAAATCCAAATTTTGACCTCGATTTTACAAAGTAAATTAATTTTTATGAAACATTTCAGCCCCTTGATTTTTAGAACTGGATCTTGCTAGGATCAGATTATTATTTCAGGCAAAGACATCCAGTGTCTTGCTTCCATTCAGGCCCCTTGATACATTTCAGAGTGTTTCAGGCAGATGAGTAACTCAGTGTATAACAGAGCACTCCAGGGAAAAATAGCAGCCCACAATGGGAGAGAGACGCGTAACCATGGCAATAAAAGAGCCAATATTCCATGTAAAATAATAGAGAGGGATCACTGTACTGAATGAAAACAGCAGATTGTCAGAGTAATAGGTGCCAGTTATTGGCTGACTGCACCTGTCCCAATTTTGATGGAGCGGATGCCTTAAAAAACACAACAAAACTAAAGTATAACCCGATTCTTGAGAGCGGTGTAGAGGGAATACATTCTAGGGCAGGATTATAGAAAGTTACTATTCTTCCAAATGGGCCTGTGTAGTTTCTGCGACATTATCACCAAAGAGCTCTTCAAACTAATGGAATTGATAGCTCTTGCCACAGTTGTGCTGAAGTGAGAGAACTATTTCTGTTAGAAGAATCTCAGAATAATGCTGCTGCAAAACACTCCAAAATTCAGAGAACAACAGGAGATGTACCTTCAACTGGAGGGGTGAAAAAACATTATAAAATGGCAATTCACGTCAGTAGAGGATCTGGTCCTTTATCACCTGAACTTGCCAAGCTTCAATTAAAATGACACTGTAGTATTCTTCTAGGAAATGGCAACTTTCTTTACATTTTTTGCAAAAATCTGTGCAGTTCTTTAGTCTGGATTCCGCAAATTGCTGTCATACTCTGTGCAATAACATCACATATATATAATGCTTTACCTTGCAATCATCTAACGTGTTTTGTGCAGAGATCAGACTTGCCGGGGTTTGTAAAGATCTCAGTCGATCACTCTGCGCTTCCAGCCACTTGCCTAGAGTCTGTGCTTTGTTCTCATTTTCAGTAATATCTTCCAAAACATGTTCCAGGTCTTGTATCTGAAAGTTGCAGAACTATTTTAACTCAGTTAAACCCTGAGGTGGTCAGAAACACGGTCCCCCATTCCATGACAGATTTTGAGGTTACACTGTTTTCTATATCTCAGAACAAACCAAAAGGTACTTTGAATGCAAATATTTTGGAAGGGAGAGCTAAAAAGCTTTTCTGGCTCCTTAATACCTGACCACTTCCTTGGGCAGGAAACAGGGCAATGCAGGAGCTGAAGGCAGAGCTGGCAGCCTGCAGACCTGACAAGCTGGGGGATCCTGGGCTACCCAGCCAAGTTTACATGGAGTTGGAAAACCTCATTCTCCCAAAACCCCATCAACAAAGATACTGAGAAACAAGGGAGCTTAAGTCTCCTGTCTTCAATTTTGGCCACAGGGATCTTTCAAAACCTACAAAGCAGTTTCTTGATAAAGGTCAGAGAGGAAGGAAAAAAATAACTTCTACAAAATTGAAATTTCAGCATGGAAAATTTCAATGGTGCAGGAACTGAATTTTCCACTTGAAAATGTTTCTGAAAGACTTTCCCAGTCAGAAAAGTTGAGGGAGGCTTTTCCCAAAGCTCAGGAGAGATACAGACATGAAAGAGGAACATGTTAGTAGAAGGACTTGTTTCAGCAGCCTCATGGTTACATTTTGGGATGCTGATCTTCCCCCAATCTTCTGCATACCTCAGGAGTCCCAATAGCTTTTCTGTGCACTGGGGCACACAAGCTCGTGCTCTGCACAGACGTGTAATGATGCCTGTGTTACACTATGCACCTCGAGTTTGCCTTTCAGCTGCTGATCTTAAAACCACTCCAGAACGGAAAGCGCATTTCATTGCTCCAGCAGGAGCATGCAGAAACGGAGTGGTGGCCGATGCGACCAGGGGCAGGGAACAGACTCTGGCTGTGCCTTTCCGGCAGGCCATACACCCCCATCCGAATGTGGCTGTCAACACTAATTACTTTTTGGCAAATCCAATACCTATGCCAGGAATAACTACACCACACCTATGCGTGTGGTAGCTTAGCATATTCCTGTTTCTCTTCCCATCTTACGCCACCTGAAGGAATTGTTTGCTTTTTCAGAGCTGCGTTCGCTGAGCAGGACCTGGCTGTTTGTACCAACGAACGTAGCCCTTCTCCTTTCCATAAATCAGCCCACGTTTTTACCTATTAAGTTTTAAATGTGCCAAGTTTCACAGCGCTCCTCCAGCTTCCATTCAATTCAACAGATTTCACTAACAAATTCTCCTACGGACACTACCTCAAATTCTTCCTTTTTTGTAATTTTCTCAATATAGGTTGTCTTTGCTGACACTGACTGCACTGACTGTATTTTCTTCATGTGAGGAATCGTATTGTTTCCACCCAATATAGTCCACTGCAGTGACTCTCAGGCTCCCCTGAAGAGCAGATTTTGCCTATTTTCCCTTCTGAGAGTTACAGGAGAGTTTACCCTCCTGGATCTTGCTGGGAGTTGGATGCTGCTTGCAAAGCACAGAGCACTAGCATAGGCGAGATCAAAGTTGTGAGACAGAAAGCAATGAAACACGATCAAACCTTTCTATTCAGAGATGCCTGCAGCCGGTGCCACCACAGGTTCATCTCACCAAGGCACTCAGCAAATTCTGTCCTTTCATACCGCTTGCTTTCCACATCACAAGTGCTCATCTGCAAGAGTGACTGGTTAACAAAATCTACCATCCACTGTTTAAAGCTCATTTCCATCATGTATTCCTGCAGGAAAAACAAACAAACATAAAACAATTAGTTTGGCAATTTCAATCTCCCTGGCATCTGCGAAGGCCCCAAGCATGGCTTGAATACTTCCTGTGGCTGGGGCAACCAGTCTCTGTCCTTGGCATTTCCATGTCTAAGCCGAGAAGAATGTTTACTGCAGCCACCCTCTCTGCAGGGACATTAATCTGGTTCGTCTTTCCTAGTGTATTATCTCTTTTGAGAAAACATAATATCCTAAATCCCTGTTCTCTAGGTCATCGGATCCTTACTATTGAGTTCCAAAATTATGAGGTATTCCTTGTTGTAAAGGCAGGCTGAAACACAGCACCGTCTGGCTTCCTAAGAAAGCAAAGCCGAATAATGCATTTCCTACTCAACGCATCCTATCATCTAAATTTGAGAGAGAGAGAACAGGTGAGATAGATAGATGGGAGAACATGAAGAAAAAGAGATTACAGCACAGCAGGCAGTATTGACTGAATTGTGGGGAAGGCAGTGTTTTCTGTGGTCATGAAGGCAAAAGGTTTTTTTTTTTTTTTTTATAGAGGAAGAAGTTAATGCACCTTTGAGGAACCCCTTCCAAGTGCCAGGGAAAGGATGTGACCACATCTATAGGCTGTGTCCATCCTTGTGACAGCTAAACACTGGAAGGCCTGGACTTACAGTTTCCTATTTACCTTGTACTTCTGAAGGAGGCTCCTGACTTGGGCAGCGCTACTTTGTGAATTTATAGGGTCCTCGTATCCCTGCTGTTGTTCCACATGGTCCAGCCAGGTCATTAGTTCACCAATGGCTTCCCGTGATGAAAGTTTCTCCATCTGAAGCTGGGGGTAAAGCATATAATGAATCCTTTATATTTCGCCTGTTAGAAATATCAAGGAAGATGACATCTTTATTTTTAGAAGGGCTCAGACACTATACTTGCAATTATCTGGGAATGAACTTGAAAATGAACCCTGTGCTCCAGAGTGGGATATGACTTAAATTAAAAAAAGTTAGAGAACTCTGAAATAAAATCATTATTTCTAATTGTAACGGGCCTTCATATAAAACTGTAAAGATGATGGACATGTGCAAAATTGCACAGGAAGAACACTGTAAGAATTAACCACAGTACAATATTGGGGATATTCTGAAAGACAGACAGCTAATTAAGAAGGAAGTGCTTTGTGGGCCCTACATAGCAGCCAACTGAAAGCCAGCAGCAACATTTTAAAGTAATTATTTAGCTTGAACTGAGAGATGGCAGCAGAGTTGTTCCTCACCTGGTGAAGCTTTTCTTGGATGGCTGGGAGCTGTGTAATCAGTTCTCCCCATTTTTGCTCAAACTTTGCCAGCGATGACCTAAGTGCTGCAGTATCAGCTTGCTTCACATGAAAGAGCTGGTTGGCAGTGCTCACCACAGATGACTTCAGGGAAGACTTTTCATCAACTTCCTTAGAAAATGTCTGAGGTGCACAGGAGAAATTTAACAGAGTGTAAATACTTATACCTCTATTTAAATAGAGAACACAAACCATGTTTTCAATCACAGGATGAACTGTCTCAGCAAACTGCTTTTAGCAGGTCTGTAAAGTCCAGAAAACTGAAGAGACAACTTAACATGTTCTGGAAACAGATAAAGCCTTCTCCTGCCCCTTCATCTTGATATGATGCCAAACACCATCTTTTACTCCACAGGGACTGCAAATAGGCATCCCCCCTTCACATAGCAGTCCAAGGAGCAAGCCCTGTCCTTGACTCTCTGGCCAGCTTACTCCTACTAGCCCAATCTTTGTGATGCTTTGCAAGACTCCCTTTGCCAGGTCTCACATCGGAGCTGAATCGCCAGGCAAGTTGTACAAGGGAGCACAGCAGCGGAGGCAGGCAGAGACAGGCTGAAAGTCAGCACATGCTTTCTTAGTGGGGTCGACCACCCCCACAGCCCTGCTGCTTCTCTACTGCTCCACAGCCCCACACTCTAGATCCAGCTGGTGAGTGGGCCACAAACTGGGCTGAGCTGCTGTATCTAGTGTTTGGCACCAGGAGCAAGAGAGAAGCTGTGTTATCATGCTGTACACGCTTAAGAGATCCTGGCTGAGCAGCAACACATTGCGATCGGGAGCTCACCAAAAGAAGGTCATGTTCTGACTTATGCAACCTGACTGGTCTAGCAATCTGTACGAGAAGTCTGTGGTGGCCTCCCATCCTCACAATTCCCCAAACATGTAATGCGTTGACTCTGGGGCACGCAGCACTTTGCCATGCAGTGCTACGCTCTGCAGGCAGCTTCCAGGTCATGGTGAGCACAAAAACCCCTCGCAAGGCTCATTTTCACTGAAAAGTCACGATGGACCATCTAAACCTGGCAGGAGAATTGACTCACAAACAAGTTGTTGATTTTATCCCTGACAGTGGGAAGATCTTGTGACACGTTGAGAGACTGCTCCTTCCAAAAATTCATTCTCTGCTGAGCAGAATCCAGCCATTTCATTAATTCCTCTGAGTCTCTGTTGTAGCTGCAGGGAGGAAACAAGCACACAAACAGTCTAAGCGTGGTTACAACTCTTACTTGACTCTAGGATACATATCTCACCCTCTGAGTTGTCCTCTTCTTTATCAGGAGCCATGCACTACTCTGGCACCTCCTATATAACCCTTGCAGGAGCACTGCTGCAGCATGAACTGGTGTGTGACACAACAGTTTTGCTAGAGGTTCACACAAGACTGTTCTAGAAGCTCTTTTCAGCTGGTCTGCTTTCTCCAGAAACATCCTCTTTCTCCTCTTTCTGTCTTCACCAAGCAGCTCCTCAGACAAGCCCGCATGGCTGAAAACAGCTTTGCTGGAGGTCAGACCCATCAGAGGAGATGGTATACTCAGGAGAATAAGGTGCAGACTACAGAGGAGGGATAAATACCAATAAGCGGCATGACAGGCATGCTCTGTCCACACTACTGGTCTGGCCAGACTTGGTCTCAGACCACACAGAGCGGGTGCCGGGAGAGCCCAGTCTGGTACGTGGGCTGGTGACCTGGGCTGTTGAGCCCCTGTTCTGCCTGTCTGAACAGCCCACGACTGCATCGACAGTTGGGCTGGGCCACGTGAAGGCATCGAGCATGCTTGGGTCTTCCTCATCTGCAGAGCTTCAAAACACAGGCTGAGGTAGCATTTCAGCCAGGTCCTGAATGTTTATAAGGTGGACAGCGTGTACATGCACAGATGCGCTTTCCGCCTTTGCGGGGGAATCAGGTCCTAGCTTGCACTGATAGCAGGCCAAAATGCTTAGGGCACCATGACTGGCCCATCTGTTACCTGCTCCAGGGTACAAACTGCAGCTCAGTCCAGCTGACTCTCAGCTAGATGTACTGATCTTGCAATAGCAGCAATCAGAAAACACTGTTCCCGCAAAAGTAAGCGGGAAAAAGGCCTGCTATATAGTGGGAGAAGATCAGCTGAGTCATAAAGTGCCACTTTTCTGACCATCGCTGCTTTTTTTCATTCTTAAGTGAAAGAAGCAATCAAATGTATTACTTTGGTATCATATTTTACCAAATATATCTACAGAAGGTCAGAAACTAATTTCTAGCTGTCATCTCTAATTGCTTTTTGAATTACAACCCACCTGAGCAAGAGTTTGAGTAATGTTTGAAGTCTGTGTAGTTCATGGCCAACTTTTTTTGTTAAGGACAACCACTGCTCTTCCAGCTTCCCAATCTGGCTTGTTATTTCTGGACAGTTCACAGCAGTCAGCAATTTCTTCCCTTCTTTCACCATCTGGTACAGCCTGGCATGTTTTCCATCAACACTGCTTTTGATTTGCTATCAGAATACGGAAAGTTAACATAAAAATAACATTTTAAAAATCAAAAAGGTGGCTAGCAAAACACACATAATTTGTTCTAACATCTTAATCTCACATTTCTTACGTCAGGTATTTTATTTTCCAAACTGAATGAATCTGTACTTCACTCCATGCAAAAGGGACACAGATTATTTTTCTGTTTCCTCTGGATAGATCAAGACAGCTCTCGACATACTTTCATACATTAGTCAGAATGACTGTCGTGTTTTGATGGGCTCTTCCAATGCACGTAAATCTCAAGCTATGGACAGACACTATCTATCAGAACTAGCTGCATTATGTTGACATATGACTGTCCCCAGCCAGAAGTTATCGCCCGCCTGTTCTTAATGAGGTTTGTGGCTCAACCCTATTTACCCAGTGCTTTGAAAGATGCATTTGGGGTAACTACTGAATAATGGTAGGAGGAAGAATGGAGAGCGAACAGTGAAGACATTAAGTCAAAGACACAGGAGCGGTCTGGCTTGCCTAGAGAGCTGAATGGAAAACAAAGCCACATTTCACTATTGCCACACGTTGTTGGAAAGTCAAAATGAGAAAAAGGAAAGAAGAAAAACCTCCAGGAATTAGATCAGTCCCGGGGAGAAGGTAGAAAGGAGTGATTGTGTGATGTGCAAGCTTCTCAATTCTCTCCAGGCAGAAGGGGCTTGTACAGTATTTGTCGTTAATAGGGATATTTGTCTCACAGGAATCATATGCCTTAAGCCCCAGAGAATTTTATTCTGCTCTGTCCTCGAGACTGTGAGGTTCCAGTGGTGGGATTCATCTCGGCTTCTTCTAAAGCCTTACTACTTTGTTTCTGACAGCTTTAAGGAAAAATAAAGACTTAAAGAGGTAGTTAAGGACTTAAAAATACACAAAGGAAGCCTGATACCTGCACAACGAATAAATATGCAAACATTGCCTGCGTCCTGTCTCACTGTGACAGGCCTCAAACGCATCAGAGAGTTGCTATGATTGTAAATACCTACTGTTGAATTATTTCAAAAGACGCACTATAGCTCAGACTGAATTTTCTGGGAACATCGTATGACCTCTTTTATGCAGTCAGCTAGCTTAGAGGATCACAGTAATTCTTTCTGCTGTTATAGTCTATGAATCTAAATATCAAACTGACCTCAATATAGATCCAAAGACTGACTAATTCCAAAATTTAACACAGAGTGGGACCTCTGAAGACAGAGAAAGGTCAAACCCTTTTCCCTGTAGGGAAGGCAGATCACTCTCTGAGGATATAACATAAAGTTTACTGAACACTATTTCTTCTTAATTTTATAAGACAACCATAAAGGAGACTCTCATTATGCGTTTCAAACTTGATAATGTTCTAAATAAAGGTGTAGCTCTGCCATCAGATGTGCAACATTTCTCTGCAGCTGGGAACAAATCAGGATCCTATCTGCCATTCTCTTTGTTCAAAGAGAAATCAGGACAATTCATTTTGAATCCCTAGGATTTTAGAACAAGCTGTTAAAACCAGGAGGCCTTCTTCTACAAGCAGGGAGTCAGATACTTGGAGGCACCAGCTTTACAGGTTTTACTTCACGGCATAAAAAAACATTCCTGATCTACACAAAAGTGCTCACCTCAAGGTTCCCTGCTGCCCTTGGGATTCATATAGCCTGCACACCACTTTCTTCAGCTGCTCTGCCTATGGGGATCATTCCCAAAGCTTTATATTTGAGGACCAAGTTCTAAAGCAGCTACAGTTATTTTTCCTTACTTAGGTGAACTTGTAGCCACTGGGTGAAATTAGCAGCCCGATCCCCTGCTACTTTTAAAAGTAACGTGGAAGTTTTCAGTATGCATCTGCACACAGAAGAGGACATGGAGGAAACAGAGCCCGGCAAAACATCTTCTCCTCATATTCCAGCTAATCTTTTTGCCAGTGCTACCGATCTACACACAAAAAAAAAAAATGGTTAAAACCAGTAGAAGAGACTCAAACACCAAAATACCTGGAGAAGTGCAATCCTTTCCTTCAATCTCTCTTCTGTTTCTTCAACCAAATTCACAGAAGGCAACGTAGAGGCAAGTGTCTCTAACTCTTTACTGAAAGCCAGGCATCCATTATCAAATCCTATCCATTCCTAAAAAATACATTGCATTACTGACATAACACACACCGATCTCTGCATTTTGGCTACATCTCAGAGACTGAGGCCTTAAGGCTTATTCTAGCAACACTAGCTCTTGCTTTAACAAAACAGAACATGAAAACAGGTCAATAACATGGAATATTAAAGACAAACACGATTTCACCATCGAAGAATTAATTTAATGAATATCTTCAATATTTCTTATTTTAAAGTGGTCTTATCCTTTCCTCTAGGGATGTTTCAAGATCAATTTTTAAATTTTATTTTGAAGCGGTAGCAATATTTCTGCGCCCTAAAGGGCTTTCCTGTCATTCCAGGCACTCAAAAACTACTGCAAGAAAGTCATAAAATCCCACTCACGCCCAAATAACGGCCTGAAAAGTCCACTTTCAAAGGTTTTCAGATAAAAAAGCCCGTTTACTGACAGGAATAGAACAAGTAACAGACTGTTGCCATCCAGTGAAGACAGGTAGGGATAACTGCTGGACAAAGAATCACTAGTATAGAAAGGGTTCCCTTATATACAACCTTCCCTTTTTCCCCTCAAACACAGGGTTTCTTTTGACTTATTATTACCTCTAGCAAGCTTTCTAAGTGTATGCCATACTGGCAGGCCTTCTGCTCCAGCAATTTGACTTCATTCACCAGCTCTCTCCAGAATTTCTCTCTTTTCTGTAGGATGGAGGGAGCCACTTTCTTGGAAAACACTTGCATAAAAGTCATGTGGGTCATGAGCTTGTGGAAAAAGCCCTGAAAATACAAGTTAAAGCTTAATTTTAGTATATTACAATAGAGCCTACTTTTTGTTATTGCCATGTACTTTATAAAATCAAAGGGCTTCTACATGAAAACCTGGCTTGTGATTTTAATAAGAATCACAATACTTTGAGTTTACTACATATTAGTTCATCTCAGGATTATCAAAAGTCCCTCTGAATTATCTATACAATATCCTATACTGTAAGTAAACTAAATTATAGTATAGTTGATCTGATTACAAGGGGTCCTTATTCAAGTGTGCTGGGCTGGCAGGTCTCAGTCACTCTACTGCATTTGCAGTACCTATGTCAAGTAAAACACACTTGGAGATCCTTCTCGGGAGATCGTGTACCCAGAACAGGAGTACAGAGAAGACAGAAGAAGCATGGCCAGCTGCAGGGTCTCTCAAAGCTAGAGACAGGAGCCCTCTACCCTAAACTCTGCATCACCCCGAGATGGGCAGTTACTGAAGAGTTGCTCTCAGTCAAGAACAAGTGACGAGTTGCATGCACTGTTTTCATTTATATATTTATACAGAAAAAGATCTACATTTATAGCTTGAGCTCATATGAAATACAAGGATGCTCTGTGTCAGATGGAAGGAGGAGTTTAACTATAAATGGATGGTTTAGTGTGAGATAGACAATGCATACGGTCAGACAGTCATTATCCAGTTTGGTTTACCTGAACGGGAAGTGGCCCTGAGCCATAACTAAGGATATTAGAAGTTCTAAGGACTAAGTCGTAGGGCACAATAATCCTCTTGGATAACTACAAGACAACAATTAATTTAGTCATGGCTCAGCTGAGTCTTTGAGAAAAGGCTGAATCCAAACAGAACATTTTCCCCCCACAAAAAGGGTTTGAGGATACAAGATCACACTCTTTACTGAAAGATCTTCTTCATTAAGAACTAATATCTAGCACAAGAGTTTCACTTAAGGACCACAGCACCGTCAGAGGCTATGTTAGCATCCTAGAGGCCTTGATAGCCAGAGCAGGGAGAGAGCCTCTTGCAGTTTTCTTTCACTTTTGTACACCTGCCTCCAAGCCAAATCAATGTCTTAATATTTGGATAGCTAATACATTCAGTATTTGTTCTCCTTTGTACATAAACTCCTAACAATTTACTCTCAGACTGCCCTCAGAAAGGTAAGTGACAAACACCTTTCCTATGACTCTGGAGTAGTGGTTTACAGCGCCTGCCATCCCAAAACAGTTCTGAAGGGAGTTTGAGCTACACGGAACAGTTAAATCTGACATGATAGAGGCATCCTCCAGTGACTAGCACTGGCCAGGGCTTCTTGACAAGCAGTAACGTGGTGGGGATACGGGTGGCTTCTCAGCATCTTCCATCAAGCGCGTAACAGCTAAGTACAGGGAGCACTGGGCTGCCAAGGGGACGAACCCAAGCCATCCTCCGTTCAGCAAAGGTAAAACAGGTAAAATCCCTCCATCAGATCATGCAGGCACACAGGAGCAGGAGCCTCAACTCCCAGTTGCTAGACAGCATCTTCAGGAAACTCGCTGCTGATTTATCACCAAAAATTACAATGAAACAGTTTCTCCTGACACATTGGTATGTTCTGAGGTAAATCAAAATAACGTTAAATGGACCGGCAAAAATGAAATCTCAATCTAAATTGACCACCAACTATTGCCACCCCTCCCTTATGCCAGGAGAAAGAGTTACTCGTATGCATGACACTGGAGAGAAACCAGTCACAGAAAATAATGCTTCGGCTTTGTCGATTTGAGCTGTGCTGTGATGGGCATGCTATACCTTGTGATTTTCCAAGTGAGACTGTAAAGCTGCTCTGCTTTTCGTTAGCTGCTTTGGATCTTGTGCAACCTTCTCTCGTCCAATAGCTACTAGCTCTGCAAACCCATGAAGTAAGTCCTCATACTGGTTCTCACTGATGGAAGGAGAGTTCAGCTCCATGTACTTGGCCCTCAGAATCCCCCACATGTCATCCAAAACATCCTACAACGGGAACATGATTAAGTGATTCATGAAAGATGGAAATAAATCCTACAAACCTGAGCACAAATGCAAAATAACAATCAGCCTTTTGATGCTAAAAATACCTTACTTCGAAGAAACCTTGCTGGACAACGGTAACTGTAGTGTGCTCTTACCTCTAATTTATAAGCCTCCTGGATTAAGGTGACAGGTAACTGAAATCTTTCCCCATGACCTCTCAGTTTTGCTACTTGAGTTTCAAGATTTTGTAGCTCCAAAGCACAGGTATCAATTTTCTGAATTAAAGACAAAATAAGCTATTAGGAGGAGTTCTGTTCTGTTAGACTTTACACTATCGCTGGTAGCACAGCAGCTCCAGGGGCTGGGTTTCCACTGCGCTACCAATTCATAAATTCACAGTAAGACTCCTTAATCTCATGAGTTTATAAGCTAAATAGACCAACTGTTCATGACACATCGTACTGGGCTCACACAGGCACAGCCAGGATGGGAATTCAGGTCTTGTATCTCAGTTCAAAGTCCAACGTTCATTTCTGTTTGCTAACTCAAGAGCAGTCATTAAAAGGAATCACAGCCTCATAAAATACCATTTTTATCATGAACTGGAAATACTTAGTCAGGTTGGATTGACACAGGTTCTCCCTGAAGGAAGGGAAGCTAAGGACTTCTAACATTTGTTTTCCAAGAGTGGTTACTTGACAGAATATATCTAAGGCAGCAGTCCTACTTGGGACTTCAGCAGTTACAAACATAGCTTTCAGCCTGGCAGAAAGTTATGCCTGTAGCTGAGGTATGAGCCTAACAAACTGTATGTAGTCTACGATTGAAAAAAAAAAAAAAAAAAAAGGGGGGGGGGGGGAGGAACCCCTTTTTAGCTCTACCAACAAACAATTTGTGGCTGATATCTATCCTGGAGATTGAAGTACAACCTGCTCATTTTTAATTCTCTGTTAATCCCTAAGAAGGTAGAAGAAAATACTTTAATTGGGTCAAGTCTCACATTACGACAAAGTGCTTAGACTGCTGAATGAGTAGATACAAATATTGCAGCCCTATTCCCACAAAGAAAAGCTAAAGCTCTGCATATAGAAAGATATAATACGACTTTTACTTTCCTATACTTTAAGGGGCCTTTTTTCTTCCCTGCCATGATGTGGGGTATCTTCACTCTGAGAGGTAACAGAGGGACTGCTTCTTCCATTCCAGTTACTAACAGGACTGGAATTAGGCCCAACCATGTCTTGGGGGTGTAGTAGGAAAAAAAAGGGGGGAGATATTGGACTCTCTCTTTCCCCTAACTTTTAAAAACCTAAGTGAGACTCACACTTCAGAAGATATGAAACTTCATTAAATTATATTAAAAAGGGAAATATCAGCTAGTGCTGAGAGATTTTCTTTTTCTTTAAATCAAATCACCTGTAGCTGCTCAGAAACATTATGTCCATGTATCACATTCAAGCATTGTTGCAGAGCAGCTTTCTTCTCAGTTAATTGGTCATAGAGCACCCTGGTTTCATTCTGGAAAAGAAAAAAATATCAGAAGTATATCACATACCATGAATATAGTAATAAGCAGACAAAATTACACAGCAAATAAAAAGGTGACTTCTTACAGCAAAAGCACTTTTTCTCTTTTAAAAACAAAACAAAGCCTATACATTACGGGCTCCAAGCAGTAATTCAGAGAGGGAAAATCGCTGGCCTGTGCAGTGTAATAAGTAGACTACTTTGCCACAGCGACCTTCTATGATCGTAAAAATCTGTGAAACGTACAGAGATACAAATTCTTCTCTTCTGACATGAGAAAATGAGCCCATCAACGGCAACGGATGGAGCTCAATGGAGTCTGCACAAGTAAACATTGCAAGGCCTGCCACTCCTGCCACTCTTTGGAGACAACATCCCAGTGCTCCTCACAGAAGCTGTTACTCAGCACTGAAGAACTACACTGAGGTCACTGACTACATCCTGATGCTGAGGATTTTGTCTGGACATTGGAAACATATTTCAAAGATCAGCCTTTTCTTTCCTTACTTCAGCCTAAATACCTGATCTGAGTACTTTTCAACAATAGCCAGTATATTTAGCCCCTCACAAGAATGTACAGAACAATTTCTCATTATTTCCATCTGCTTTTCCAAAGAAGAATAACAAAAAATGCAATTTTTGCAAAACTGTGGCTTCCACTACTGTGGCACAAAATCTCCGTGAATAGTAAAGGGAAATATCAAGGGTCAAATCAATCTCCAAAGCATAGCTAAAAGTAGCCCAATGCCAGATGGGGTACCAAGAAGGAAAAAGCCTGTCCCTCACAACAAATATTATGGGAACAACAGAGCCTGTAGCACTGCACTAACTCCTCTTGCTCCTGGATCCACAGGGTAGCAGAAAGAAAATACTGGACCATCCACTGGCCTTACCCTTCCACACAGAGGGCACAAGTGCATGTCTAAGATCCCAGATTACTTCCATCCTTTCTCCATGTAAATTTTCTACTGCGATCAAGGCCTCTAAGGCAGCCAACACTGTAAACAGTGCTGTAAACGGCAAAATTAATTTGTTTTTTGAAAGGCCAAGACAAGTCTGTTTAGCAGGGGGGGAAAAAAAAGCACTTTACAGATTGCTCATTTCTAACCCAAATGCATTAGCAGTGACAAGTCTAACAGATGCTGTGAAACAAGATGTGCATTTGGCAGTGGAGTACCTGATAATTGCTATTATGATCCAGTCCAGCTTTCATTGAATTGCTCCTTGAAGCAGTGGCAGCTTGAGTTTGTTCCAGCCGTGCCTGCAAGTTATTAAAGCACTCACAGAACACATCTGTGCTCCCACCAGCGCAGGTAATAGACTTTAAGAGATCATCCTTTTTATCACTCAGATCAGCGTGAAGTTTTTGCAGCTCGATAGAGAGAGTCTAAAGGGTGGAAAGAAAGATAACATGAGTGAAAATGGTCTCTGTCCAAGGACGCTTACCATTAAAAGGCAGCAGGACTCAAGTTGTTAATTGTTACTCAAAGGCCCAGTTCTGTGCACCACCAAATGGCTTAGTGGCATTACTTCTGAGCTATACCAGTGAAATGAGAGAAACGTCAGGCCCTGTATGTTTTGTCGTAACCATAATCTACTGCAGTTTCTCTTTCTCTGGGCACTTTAGGACAGTTACCTCATAAAGAGCCTGCTGCAGGGCTGCCTCTTCAGTGGAGAGGACCGAGGTGTTCAACATCTCCTCCATGTTATTCAAACACCGGCTGATCGCCAGAAGCAGCTCAAACAGCTTTCTGTCCAAATTGGAAGAGACTTCCCCTGCCACATTTTCCTGGGTAAAGGCAAGTAAGAAGTTGTCAGCACTTTCTCCCAAGACACAGCTAAAACGTGTTCACTTGCACAGGGTTCAATCAACCAATAATAATAAAAGGCAATTAATGAAGTTTGGATGAGATGGTTGTATGCATGCAATCCTCAGAGCTCCCAAGGCCAAAGCTGAGACTGTGACACCCTGTGTACAAAGAGGGACTGTGGTGTTACAGGTCTCTCATCTCTCAGGAATGGGCCCAGGACAATTTGCCTTGTCATCTCTGATACTGCAGAGTCACTGAAATCATTGTCAGGTTCCTCACTTAATACAGTTTGAGGAGTATTCATCATTACCCGCACTAGCAGGTCTGCATATTCAGGAACAGTAGTATCATAGCTGAAATGTGTCCTCTCAAAATCCAGAGCTGACTCTACAGCATACTCCACACTCCTGATGCAAAAGCTATACTATAATAAACCCCATTTGCAATAACACAATTACTAGCGCTATTTCTCAGTGCTCAAATGGTATCTTGTGTCTGCAATCCCCCGTACTTTTTGCAATGCTAGGACATGCCATTTGTACCTGTGTATGCACCACATTTGCTTCTTGGCTTATGTCTCCCAGCTGGACAGTGTAAGTTTTCAGTTCTTCCACCGTTGGCGTCCCTGCACTAGCGAACGTGCCCCGGGGCAGCATGTTCATCTTTGTTGTAATCTAAGATGTGGAAAAAGAACACTGCAATTAGGTTAACAGCTCAAATGAAAACTAGGCCGTACAACCACATAATACTCCTCTCAAAAGGCATTAATAAAAAGGTTTCAAGGCATTAATAAAAAGCACCTGGCTAGCTGGGTTCCCTTTTTACTGGTAAAAGTAAACCCCTTCTGCCATGTGGGTAGGTTATGTCCTGTTGGGAGTCTAGCTGAACGAGGAGCCTCTGATTCCCAGCTTTAAGGGCTACAGGTTGCAGTTTTCAACAAGGTAAACCTTCTGCCCACTGTAAGTTTTGCCTGAATAAGAGGTGACATTCATCCTTTCACATGACCGATGTTCTCCCATGTAAGGCAGTAATTTCAGCGAACAGGGAATCTATTCATTCTAAATGAATGTGAACAAAACCATCAACAGAAATTATCCTTTTGTCCAAGTAGTAAAATCCTGCAGTCTGATTTGAATAAACACATAGCGCTCTCTTGCTGGCTGCAGCACAAACTCTGCTTTTGATATATCAGAGAGAAAGAGAGAACACTGCGGTAAACGGCAGAACAAGATTTAAGCCAGAGATTCGCATTGACCAAAAGCTCTCACTTGCAGGAACTGATATTTAATCTACGTCCACAAAATTCAGCTGGGAGCTAGCTGCCTAACTCTCCTAAGGCCTCTTGGAAAAAATTAAATAGATAACATCTACTCTGAATGTTAACTGCAAGAATTCACTTATGTTCTCTCATGCTATACCTAATAGTCACTACCCAGAGTCATTATCTATCTCGAGGTAAAGTTAAGAGACAATCATGAATATGGTTGCGGTAATAATTTCATCTGGAGAGCTCCTGCACAGATTTCAGTTATCTGATGAAGATGAGACAATACAATGGTGCAGGATGATGCACTAATGCTGTCTTCACCATAACCAAGGGCCTGAAGGAAGAGTATTTTACTGAACTTAAACGGACCTGAGGTTCCACGAGCTGGCAGAGAGGAGACTTCATCTTTGACGACAGCTCTTGTTGTAAATATTGCCATTTATTACCTGTTTGGTCCTTTGGAGCTAAACTGGGATCAGCCAGCTTGCTCCTTGGATCAGATTCTCCATTGCTGTATGCAGAAAATATTGTTAGAATGGAAAATACTGGAGCAAAATAAACAAAATTAGATTTGCAAGACTCCTTGGATATGATTAGTTTCTATTGCTCCTGCCCCCAAAACCGAGTGAAACCAAGTGCATGGCTGGCTTTTAATTTCAAAGCTTTGTTACATTTCTTTGGGCATTTCTCTTTCCTAAGGGCCGGCTGATGTCCAGCATGTGGGCAATCCAGTGCCTTCCCCAAGATGGCTGTCCACCTCTCAAGCCAAGGATATACCTCTCACAACAGGGACCTTGAAAAATCCATTCCTAGGGGACAAAGCCCTTGTCTCTGTGCATAAGTACAAGAGCTGGTCTCCACCCTCAGCCACCACAGTTCATAGCTCAGCGGCATGATGTAAAACTTCCTGTCAGCTCCTGAGCTATGAACCTGCCTGAAGACTTGCTCGTATAGCAAGGACAAGAGCTCGGGCGATAAAACATTCAAAGCCAGTAGCCTCTGTCTCTGAAATGACAATACAGGGAGCACAGTCCCTCAAAGAGTCTTCGTTCCAAACCTGAAGGTGAATGATCCCAAAGCAACAGTTTTAAAGATGCTGCCTTTAAACCTGCCTGGGGATCTCCTTGTGTTTGCATAGCAACAATGGTGAACAGGGACACCCAACCTGCCTCATGCTTTAGTTTACGGCAGGAGTCAGTCCTGCTGTATCAGGACTGACTGTAAAAACTGGAGTCAGCCCAAACATCATGGAAGTGGAAGCACAAACAAGACTCCATTTCTCTGGCCTGCTGAGGGTAGAAATTTTCCAACTTCTGCAATTTTTCTTCTAAAGACCCCTATCCCTCCATAGAACCTGTGACGCCTCTGCAGTCTCAGTGGGTTTGGGCAGATTTATGCTACTGAATGTGAGCGCTTAATAACCTTTGTTATTTCATACCTTGGTTCTAATTTCTCAGTCACACTGTCCTCAGACTGTGGCTGCATTTTTTCCACACAGGACTCAATGAAGTCTATGAGGCTCTTCTGTTCAGCTGGTTTTAATTCCAAATCCTGTGAACAGAGAACAGTTTGAACAGTAAAATCAGTTGTGTACTGTATTCCTCTCAAATGACGATCTTGCTTTTCCAATCACATTTTACATGAATTCATTTAGCAAAGAAAATAAAAATGTATCTATCAGAATAAAAAGCAGATTGTGCAGACATGAGTTTACCTGAGAGATTTTCTGAAAAAACATGTTTTTTATGGAACACATTTCAGCCTGAGCTAAAGTTTTAAAAGCAAAAACCCTCACTCACAGTCAAATTAAGCACATACAGAAATTTAAGGGCCACAGACTACAATCCTTATAAAGAGAAAAAGGTATAAGGGAAAGTGGGGAAGGGAAAGGCAAGGAAAAACAGGGTGTTTGCTCAAATATGAGGTTGAGCTGAATTAGTTTAAAGAGAGCCGTTCAGTGAAAGCGGAGCAGCTTTCAGCAGCTCAGCTGGATCATTCATTTCAGTCGTCTTCTAAGAGCATGGGAAGGGCAAAAGCTAATTTCCAGTTAGCAAAACAAAAGGTAGGTTACAGGGCACAGAACATCTTGGAATATTTTTGTGTTAACAGCAGTGTTAAAGTCATTAGGAGTAAGTCTATGGGAAAATGCTCACAAAGCTTCAGCTTCAAAACCCATCTTCCAAAACAGCATCAGCGTATAGATTCAGACTCCAAAACACATCAGCACTTCAAAGACAGGAGATAGGAGGGATGGGTGATGCCATCTGCATCAATATGACACAAGGCAAGCCTTAAGGGTACCATCCAGCTCCATAACATTAACAAACCTTTGTAGCAAGCAACAAATGCAGCTGCCCCCTCGCCCATGGGGGATGTGCAGCAGCCTGATTTGCGGAGGGGCAGGAGGATTACCTGCAGAGGCTGGGGAACACCGTTATGCTGGATGGGTGGCTCATCAGCAGAAGCAACACCAGCACCGATGGGTGGCTCATCAGCAGAAGCAACACCAGCACCGTCAGGGTGCAGGATCTTGAGGGGCTCCAAGTCAACCCGCTCCCGGTTGTGGATCTGTGAAGCGAGACCCCATCATAGGAAGGCTTCCAGGGTGGAAAAGGGGCACAGCCCCAGGCACAGCCGGGGGAAACAGCAGCAGCAGCACTGGGTCTGGCCACACACACACTGAATTAGCCGTGCACGAAATGCACTACTCTTGCCCACTCTGTCCTGTTCCAGCTGGCGAAAATTTGATTCGTTCTTACCTGCTACTGAAACCCTTGCCGTCTCCCTCCTGCGTTTCCCTCCCTACCAGTGCATTGAGAGTTACAAGGCAGCTTGTTTTGTTTTCCCTGTTAGCAGATTCATTGATACTAACTCTCCATTTTTATTGCTTGATCATATTACCAGGGTAGGCAATTTAGGCTTAAACATTCACTCATGCCTTCCTAGTACCACACCTAACGTGCAGCACTAATCCTCTCCACGTCAGCTCCCTCTTAGACTGTGCTGCTCCAGCACTGGGAGACTGCAGCTGCCCGTGCTGATACGAACATCCCAGATGGGCTTCTCTGGGCCTTTGCACAACGGAGCGGGAATTAGCCCTGAAGCGGGGAGACAGCATCTCACCTAGTGGGAAACTGAGCAAAGAGGCCGAGCGCAGAAAAGGTTCACAGAAAAATCTATTCTGCCATGGCTGCAGGAATCCTCTCCAGAGCCAGGCAGGGAAGGGCACAGGAAAGCACACAGCATCACTGCCTGGGCCACAGACGTGTTCTGCCAAGAGACAGTTACTACTTAAAGGCCTGACTGCTACCATATGGTCATAGACCAACACTGTGGCATTTTAGAGGCATTTAAAAAAAATCACTCTTTATTTTTCTGCTGTATTCCCCACAAAATCTTGACCTCTGTCACTGATCACTTAAAGCAGAAAAGATCTCTCAGAAACTGATTTAAAAACCCACTACTTGTCTCAAACGACAAATAATTATACAGCACTGTAAAAAGAAATGCCAGCCTTGCTGTTACTACAGATCAACTGTCCTCCCTTCCCTGCTTCACGTGGTGAGCTCTAACTGTTCTTCTGCAACTACAGCACATTGAAGCCCTGAGACTCGCTCACTCTTGCTCTGCATAGCATTCATATGCTTTACCTGCTCTTCATTGTATTTGTCCTGAAGCATCGTCTGGACTTTTTCCAAATTGCACTTCACTTCCTTCAGCTTCAAGGAAAGAGCCTCTGTCTCTTGCTGGTGGTCTGGGCTATCTCCACAATCTTCCAGTAGAGAAATGACCTTTTGTTCAATCTCTGATAACATCACCTAGGAAGGACAGCAGTCAATTATTCACCCTTAGAAGCACAAAACTGCTTCCCTGATAACAGCCTGAAGTCAGCGCTCACACTTCCCTTGTCTGAAATGAATAGACATGTATGGGCAAAAACAAAAGTAGATGCAGCCCCCACAGATTGTTGTCCAAGTTATTCTCTTTTTATTATGAACAATTAAATACATTGTATACAGGGTTACTCTTAAAGGCAAAGATGTTTCAAACAGCAGCCTCGGCAGGAAATTATATTAACTCAGACAGAGACTAATAAAAAAGGGGAACAGAAATTATAGACTAGATTTGGAACGCAACCAAGAAGTCAATATACCCAGATAGGGGAGAAGGAAGAAGTGACCAGGACCGATCCCACCCCTCTCGGGAGGGTCAAGTTGGGTGGCTGTAAGAGCTAAGCGGACCTCGCTGTGGGGCTGGAGCACTACTACAGCTACACATGCACTGATAAGTGAGGGAGAAACCCTTGAGCTGCTGTTCACAATGGGGCCAATCTTCATTTCTTCTAATCACATCATGTCTTTCAGCCAGAAGAATGGCAGGACTTGTGCTCCTATTACAAGACAACCTGACCAGTGTATGAAAGAGTGGATTTGAAAAGGAAGAGGACCTCATTTCTAAAACTGGTTTTGGCTGTCAACAGAAGCTTAAGATGAGCATTGACAGAGAAAGCTCAGGCAAATCTTGCTGCGATGGTTTAAGGGGCTATCCCCACCTCGCCGTGGCCCCGCAGGAAGCCATGGCTCCCATGCAGGACAAATGCCACAAGCTGCTGAGAAACAACGTGCTGAAAGGGCCACCCTTTTCTGCAGGGTCATCACCGTGTTTTGGATCTGACGTCCTGCAGACCTCGGACAGGCAGCCCCACCAGGACACACGAGATTGGAGCTTCTCAGGAGCCCGCCAGGATTCATGGACACAGGGCACAGGAGTGGGTGGCCTCCACGCTGGAGAGCCATCTCCTGCTCGCCTCACACAAACAGGTTCAATCCATGTTTTTTAAGGTAAGCACAGACACAGGTACCACGGCTCAGTTGAGAAGTAACTCAATTGCATTAAACTGTTTTACATTCCATATCTGTTCATATCCAGAGACTCCTCCTGCCTTGTGCTAAAGGTATTCTTCTATGTAGACCTCAACTAGGTTAGAAAATCTTTTTTTTTTTTTTCCTCCTAGTTTGCTTCTTAACATTGAGTCTAACTGTTAAAACCTGATGGGAACTCAGCAGAGCTTACAGCTGCCTGAAATCTGCCTGTTTTTAGGTGGAAGAGCATGGTCAAAGATGATGCTGACATGAATCCTGCATGGGACCCAGATACCGCCAGATATTTAGGGGTATTCAGATCCTAATTCCTGCAGAGTTCAGCACCCCAACATTTCACTGAATTAGGGCCAAAATCCAGAGGTACTTCCTGGCATGGATTCAGTCTCTATTAAAAAAAAAAAAAAAAAAAAAGAGCTGAAAATGTCCCCTAGTAATTTAAAATAGGAGCATTTTGGTATTAGCTCCCTTACGGTGAACGAAGCTTGTCATTGCTTTGGGCAGACTCACAGCGTACAAAGGAAAAGCCCATGTTTACCCCGGCCTAAATTGGGGGCCTAAACTGCAAAAGAAGCATTTACAACCTTGACAGCTATTTTATATTCTTTGTTTAAAACATTCAGGCAAAAATAAAAGTGAAAACGTCAAAAGAAAAGAAAAATAAACAAATCCTTTATTCCAGTGGATTTATCGTGATCGAGGCCAGGGCAAAACCGCCTTTCAATACAACCTATTTAACCTATATTGAGCTGAAAATTCTGAAAATAACCTAAAGAAATTCAAGTTTTAAAAACACTCAGAATTCTCTCCAAGTCCCCCCAGATACATAAAGATCTCACTTCTAAAAATAGACATTTTTAAGTAAGTCCTTGGAAAGTTGCACCTGAAACTGAAGCCAAGCGGTTACCTGTTTTCCACACGGTGTCATAAAGCCGACTGCATGGGAGAAGCAGTAACTGCAGCTTTTACGCAAACGCACGCACCGGGGAAGGGCGACGTGCTTGGCCGTGCCTGGCCGGCAGCAGCGCGCTGACCACTTTGTCTTACCTGGCAACCAGCAAGCTGCTGCTCCACCATCTGCTGCATTTTGGGGGTCTGGGGGTCTGACCCCAGGGACACTTTAGCTTTGTCGAGCCATTGCTCCAGCTCAGCCACCTGGGCCTGGCACACCTGGAGGACCGTTCCAGGCTCAAGCCTGCCGCCATCCACCGTGGCCTCCGGGTCCCCCGCTCGCCCTCGAGAGCCCCGGGCGGCTTTTGGGGCAGGAGGCTGCGTGTCGCTCTGAAGCAAAGCACACGGGAAAAAACACCATTAGCTTTTTTTTTTTTGTCCTCTCTTACCAGTGGGAAAACATTTAACTTTCACACTCGCAGAGCTCCTGCAATTCTGCCACCATGCTCCCAGATTAAGAAAAAAAAAGAAAAAAAAAGAAAAAAAGAAAGGAAAACGCAGCAGCCCAGTGATCTGGGGATCTGGCACAACAGGTTTCCAAGGAGCAGGTTTGCATTTGCACAGGTCTACCTGAGCGTGCAGGAAGTGCGATGACTCACTATTAACCAGTTCTCCCCTGGGGAGAGATGTTTTTCTGTGGGAGCTGGATGCAAAAGGGCTGCAATTTCAAGCTGCAAAGCGAGCTGTTGTGCAAGACTTATATGCTCCTTGCATGTGTTAACTGCTGTTCCAGCAGTTAAATTTGCTTTATTTGGACTCTAGGTCACACCGAACAAGTGTTGTGCATTTTTAAGTATAGCTCGAGTAATTCTTTCCTCTTATTTGCCCTCCTTTAAGAAGCAATAGTGGATACTTCTGTAATAAAGAAATTTAAAGAGTGCAGAGATACCTGTAGCTGTTTAGAAGCATATCCTGGTCTGTATATACTCCACAAATGCAAATACCTACACTTACATATGCAAATCAAGCATGACAACATAAGTACAAAAATACCTGCACCCTCTTGCGGCTGTAGACTATACACTACTATTGACCATCTCAGTTGTTTGTGTGTATCTGTTTCGTTTTAAAATACGATTTGGCAGAAAATCAGAGAGCTGGAATACATTGTTTCAGCTATCAGTATCTTACTTTAATCATTACTGTACTTGTTTGCCTCTGAGACGGCTTGGGACAGTGCCATTAAACATAGAAAGCAAGCCTTAGCATACAGATCCAGGAACAGTCTAAATGTGTGGGTATATGTGGCTGAGGTATAAAATATAGGTATAAAATAGTGATAGTTTCCTTCAACTTCTATCCGAAATTTCCAGCTCTAGTTCTAAGCCTGTTTGTTTTAGCTTGTTCATTTAAATGTATTTTACCGGTTTAAGCCGATTTTGTTTTTCAGTTTTATTTCAATGGGATAGCAAAACATTTTGGTTTGCTAAAGTAAAAATATTTGATAATGCAGAGAAATAACAAAGCATTAAACATGCATAATATTAGGCATGGCATGTCTGTGTGCATAAGTGTTTTGTTTTCACTTAATGGCATGCTCTGCTCTTGCCCAGCTAGACACCCTTAATGTAGCACATTTTATCTTCTCTCTTTACAGAAATAGAAACTAAAATATACAGTCAAATTACTTGATCAAAACTAACTGGTATCATGCGAGCAGGTGTATGTTCAGCTTCACGCATACACCATGCAATCCATGTGCTAAGAGTGAGCGCATGTAGGATGCAGTGGACAGTGACCACAACTCAGCTGACAGTAACTCAAACATGTTTCTGAAACCTAAATTATGTTTTAGGCTGCTATCACTGAACTCGGAAGCATGTATGTGAGCATGTGAGGAACAACAAGGCGGGAGGGTGGGGGCAGGGGAGGAAATGGTTATCGTTTAGCAAGCACCAAGATAGTGGGAATAATCTAATTTTAGCGTTTTCCTAAATGGAAAACATAATTATTGACTATATAAATCTCTAAACACATGCATGTCTCTAGGGGAAACAAATGGATTTAGTATTTATAAACATAAGTGTCCTTCTGTCTCCATACAGCATAAATAAACCATTTAACCAGAAAAAGTCACCATCTGCGGGGAACCGTACAGCACAGGGAAATATCACAGTACAGGAAAACACTGAAGTAAAAAAAACATTGCAGACAAAAAAAACCCTGTCTGGCATGGTTTGAGGAAGGAAGCTTTCTCCAAGAGAAACCTGGCTGCGGGAGCAGAGGAGGACCGGGCTCTCAGTCTGACAGCGCTTGCCCCATGGACCAGCCGTGTTCGTCTCAAGAAACTGCTCCTCCGAACTTCTGCACTGCTGCGTCTGACAGGCCAGAGGTGCCCCTGGGGGCACGAGGCCAGCGAAGCGTGGCGGGGGCACACAGAGGGGCCAGCAGGACATATACTGTCTTGCAGGAATCCTGGAAACCCCAGAAGCTCTGATGGAGATTGAGGCTCTTGCATATTGCTGTCTAAATTCCCATTATCCTCAACGGAGATTTACTGGGTGCAACCAGTGCTTCAGCTCAGCCTAAAGCAGACAGGTTGCGAGCGCTCAGCTGAGCTGCTCTCTCTGCTTGGCCACTGTGGTAGAGTCACTACAGTCATCTCCACTGACTGTAAAGACATAAATCGCACGGGTAGAGACCAGCAGCAGCATAACAGATGGGAAGGATGCAGAGAGGTCTTGCATAGGGTTACATTAAAGGTAACACACTCACAGGAGGCTGGAAGGTCTAATACAGAACTATACTAACGCAGACCTAAATGTAGTGTGGCTGCTGGTTGGTTTTTCATCATTTCTTACATACTCTTACATATTCCAGTGCAGGAATTAGAAACATCTCAAAGGGTATGTCAGATTCTCCCCCAACCCCATTTGCTTCTTCAACTATAAATTAAAGGTTAAGCATGACAGAAGGGGTCAGTAGGAGATGGGAGCCAAAGAGACCTGGAGGCCCACTCCTGCTGCAGCGGGAGATGAGACCTGGCTTCTTTCCTGCTCCAAACCCAGCAAGAGCTGAACGCTGGAAACTGCCCCGTTAACGTGTGCTGCTCCTGGCCTCGCTGGAGCATTCAGGCCTGTCTCTATGCCCTCTGCTGCACATCACCAAGGGAGGGTGGCTGCCCACTCCTCCCTTAGTCAGCGCATGCCTTCCAAATAACACAAATCAGCAATATATGGAAGTGTGACTCATTAATTTCTCCTTTAACTGCTACGAATGCTTTAAAACCCCATAGCTGACCCAGGCACACATGGTGCCAGCCCTTCTATTCGTGCCTATTTGAAAGGCACCATCTTCCTTCCTGAAAATACTCCATCTCGGTCCTTGCTAAACTGGATTTTCCAGGGGCAAATAGAAATTTATTCGTTCTTATCCAAAGTAGCAGTATAAAGAGGTGATAACAGGTTGTAGGTATCCTGCCATATCATAAATGCTGCAACAAACTCCAGTAGCATTACCATACCCAAAGAGGGCCTATCCCCATTAGGTGGGTAATGCAGCAGGCCCAGAAGGTCACCGTGTTCAGCCTACTTCAGGCCTTCAAACTTACCATAGCCTGATTGCCAAGGTCTGTGCCAGCACCTTCAGTGCTCTGCAGAGCTTGCAAAGATGTTTCCTCGCCACGTTTACTGCATGGTTCCGTTATCTCATCAGCATCCTGCATGGAGAGAGGCAGCAGCAGAAACATTTGCATCAGAGTTGCCTTGCTGTGCTAAAGCAGCCTCAAAGGGTAGCAGCCACACAACCCATAGCGGTGCTGGGCCAAGAACATGCTCAGAGGGAAGCTCTCTTCTCCCTGCAGCATGGATATACAGAAACAAACAGCTGCAGCTATGACAACACTACTGAGACACCATGAAGAACAGAGCAGGATGCCGCCAAAATTGTAGCTCATCAGGTGTTTTAGATGCTGATCTTCTGACGTGCAAAGACTATTTCTTCCATCAAAAACGCACCTTTACGGCCTTTCCAGGAGTTACTGACTGAAATGCTGCTAACAAAAGGCACATTTCTTTGGGGTTTCTGTCAGGCTAGAAGAAATGTATACATGGCTACAGGAAAGGACACTCATAAAGGCAAAATTGAGCATAACACGGAGGATCTGAACAAGGCCATCAGGTCCTGCATTTCTAAAGTACTTTTACTGTGAGGACTTCAGCAACACAGAGGACCTGTGCAGATCCTTTGCACAAAGAAGAGTTCCTGCCGTGTGGAGATAAACCCCAGGACATTACCTGAGCAAGGCCATCTGACAGGGTGCCAGAAGACCAGGACGTTGCACTGTCTTCCCTATGCCTTTCGTCATCTCTTCCCGAAGGCCAGCAGCTCCCGTCTGTCTCTGTGGCTGTACTCCCCTTTGAAAGCAGTAACGGCTCAGCATTAGCTTGTGGACAGGAAACTCAGATGGACCTTTGGGTAATGTCAGTTACTGCAAACCTTTAGTCACACTTTGCTCTATTTCTACCTGGCTTATCTTTTTTTATTTCGTTTCCTAGATCCTGCTGCTTCCCTCGCTCTGTAGCGCCACTGTAAGATGAATGACAGCTGGACAACACTGAGAGTTTTCTCTAGAGACCTCAGAATATCCTAAGTTTTTTTATACTATTCCAAGAAAATCAATCTTTCTCCTGCCCCATCCTCTAAAAAGAGAAGTAAAGAAAAGCAAATCCTCACAACCCTCTACGTTAACTAAATTGCAGCAGTAACAAAGGTGCGGAATCAGAAACCTTGAAACTGAAGTGCTTGGATTAGAGATAAGGAAATGAACTTTACCCAACCCATTCGGATGTTTTCGCACCACCTGGCCTCAGAGTTTCATCCTTGCCTAGCCTAAAGCAACCACCTCCAACACTACAGCGACTCATTGTCACATTCCCTTTTGATTTTGATCTTGCTGCAAAGATGTAACAAAAATGCTAATTAAGCCCCACACGAGGACCTCAGAGATACAGAGATTCTTCAGAACTTGGCTGAAGCCACAGTCACTCCCAGGAGATTGAGATGACAGTAGCTGCTCACTGCCAGCTAAGGCAGTCTGTGAACTGCTGTGCAAGGGCGTAGTTAGGCTACAACCTCAACAGCATTTCTGCACGTTCTTGACTACGCCTGAATGTTGGACAAATACATCTGGATTAGTCCCTGGGGGAAATTATGGAGAGCATTTCATGGATTTTTTTTTGGTTGATTTTTTTCCAAAAGCCGTCAATTTTACAAACTTAATCCCAGTTTTGCTCCTCTGCAGTCTGTCTGAGCACTCAGACTCCCCAGATTCAAAGCAGCCTGTTAAGCGCTATTTCCTAGTTTCTCCCACTCTCCCAGGAACCTCTTCTATCCTCATTTCATTCCCAATAATCTAATCATGCCCTTTTTGTCTTAAACTCAATAGTACAAGGTATTTAGGTTATTTCTTTTAATTTTTAGCACTTCAGGGAGCGTCTAATTCTGTCTGCAAAATACCTACACATAACTATTGGCATTTAGGCCCATACTCTGCAACTAACAGTTCCATAGAGAAGGTGTTGTTATAAGCAATCCCATCAAAAGCAGGATCACACATCAGAAAATGAGGTGCTGTATAACATCAACAGGCTCTAACTCAACTGCAATATCTCACTATTGTTCTTAGAGTGACAACCGGTGTTTTTAAAGTGTTCTATGTTTCCACATGTTTTTCATAATTCGTGCTATAACAGACTTTAATATCATATAGATATATATATCAGTGTCTCCTGAACTCACCGTACTGTGGAAAGAACCATCTTCTGACTCTTCATCTACACAAGGTAGAACAGACATCATTCCTCTTTTTCTCAACTACAAAAAGCACACAAAGAGACAGCCCCGTTATTCATGACAACAGTAAAAGCCTCCTCTCTTCTTCCTGAAAACTAAAAGAAAGTTACCACTTGGGGTCCAAATCTGGAGAAGCACAGAACATCTTCCGCTCCAAATTAAAGTAATTGAAAGCTGCAGGGACTAAGCACCTCTGAAAACTGGGACTTGTGGCTGTGCTATAATGTTCTAACATCACAGACAAGTTTGGGACAAATTTCTCTTTGCTCCATGGAAACCGTTTACTGAAAATCTCAGAACAATCGATTGTCAATGAAATTGCAGTACTAGCATTTCACTGTTGATGGCATGATGTAAACTTCTTGTTGTATCTGCCCATGCTAAAAAATAACCCAAGATACACCTCTCTCCTGCCCTCTCCCAGCTATGCGTCATATGTGTCCTCCTTTTGGGATTGTTCAAAAGCACAGCATGCAGGGTTAAGGCAGCTGTAGCAGAGGGGAGGAGAAGTTCATTGGACATTGGTTCACAGCTGCAGGGTTGCTCCTCTCTCACATGCCACTCCTCCTGGAGGAAAAAGAGGTATTTGCCTTCCCTCTTCGGCTCCTGGGTAAGCAATCACAATATGGTGCTCCACTTACCTGCTGCTCAGGAATGTTGGTCCCAATTAAGTCACTTTCTGCTAATGCAGAGGCTATGGGTTCATCTTCTGATTCAGCCACTTCTTGCTGTAAGCGCTGGTGAAGCTCAGACATTGAAGTCTTCATCCCGGTAAGGATACCTTCCTTTTTTTGGCACAGCTTGATGATTTCTTTTTTTGCAGCTTCCATTTCTCCCTAAGGAGCAATGACATCTGTAAGCGTGCATTTTTCTTACTTAACCAGGTGATAAGGTAACAAATGACACCAGTGATGCATCTTACTGGGGCTATTGGCCCTTCTTCCTTTTTGTGGGCACTGGGACAGTTCCCCATTGCCACTACCCAAGATGTCCAAACACACACAGAGCAGCAGCAACAGATTCAGCTCAGGAGAACACTTGCCACCTGTAATGCAGACATGGATAGCCTGGAAGGAAACGTGAAAGGCTGGATAACTTGTTCTGACTAGGTCCCATGTGGCCATGGGAGTCTGAGTCCCTCTTGGACAGAGGGAATGCAGCTGGGTTGCATTGCTCAGTGAGTCAGAGCAGGTGATGCTACTTTCAACTACAGTCTCTGCAAGCCGCACACAAAACACTTGGGAAAGCTCAGAGGAGAGCAAACACAGGTGGTGGGTAGTCAGGGCTGTGTCGTCTTTGCTTTGTGTGAAAGAAAGAAATGCAAACTGTTTGGGAGGGTTTTAGTGACATAACTAAGGACGAGAACCACCCAGTCTTTGAACGTGATGTTGGGAGGAATGATCTCTCCAAGGAAGTATAAAGAAAACAGGTAATGTTGTACGGGGATTAAACAGCAAGCCTGAGTAACTGCACGAGAAAAGGAGGAAATAAATCTGTTTTGCCCTCCTCCCTGGACGTGACTATCGCTCTAGCCTGCACTTGTTCTGCTAGGGCCTTTCTTTACCACCGTGTCTCTAGGTCAGCAGAGAAACGACAAGGGATAACACAGTAAGGGAGGGCAGGGAATAAGATGCCCCTGAGGCTCTGCTTACTATTTTATTGAAAGTGCCAAAGCTCCTTGATGCACTGCCATTTGCTCAGAAGACTAAGAAATGGCTAAATATCCCATCACACACTGGTCTCAGTCCATCAGAGCAACCTTTGATGCCACGCTTGAAATAATAATGACATCATTGATTCCAGAGGCTGCTCTATTACAGTGTGAATAAAGCGATGTAAGTAACAATCTGTGACAGATGAAAGCAGTAAGATTCTCAGGTTTTGTCTCCAAAACTGTTTCTTCTGTTAATTTTGCTGGGAAGGTACCCCAGTAGATTTTTGGAAGAGAACGGGAGCTCACCTCAGATACAGATGTTTTTGCCTTTATCCATTGCAAAACACAAGGTGAAATCTTCCAAACGTAGAGGCAAGAAAAAGTTATGGGAAAGAAGAAATGGCATTCCATGATAATTTGCAATATTTTTTAAAAGCTCCACTAAGACTAGAATTTTTACTTGTTTCATTGCAGGATGAGACTTTACACCATAAACTCACCAGCTACTGCTCTGCAAATTTAACTAGCTAAAAAATCCTCACCAGAAACCTAACGAGGGCCACAGAGAAACTGAGTTCACTCCTCCTGATATCACTTCCTCGTGTAAAGCCCCTCAATACGATGAGCACTTCCATTACTAATTATATTAACGAAATGCTACAATTGTGAAAAAGATTTTCTTCTAAAATAAGAGCTATTAAACTGTAAGTCCTACGTTCAAAGGCAAAAACAAGAAGCAGGAAATGAGTCATGCTTAGTACTAGCATCAGTTCTCCAGCATCCAACCACCTGAAAGCAGAGCCACTATACACTTAGGAGCCTACCGAGTGATTATAGTTATTAAGTAAGGACAGTGCATGTGTATTAACTTTACGGTGATTGACTGCAAAGAGCTGAGCATTTTGGAGGCATTTTATAAACAGCTATTATACGTAATTACTCATTTCCTGACTTCTGCAGTGCTGTCCTTAAAACATACCTTGCTTATTTCAGCATTAAATAATCAATTCATCCTTTACGTAAAGCAAACAACTGCAGGGAGAAAAGCAACACATTTTTACCAGTTGAAGAAAACATAGCGTGGCAGATAGGGGCAAGAAAAGAAGATTAAAGAATCTAACAGCTAACCAGAATCACCAAAAATACCATTACATGGTTAGTGACCAGAAATGGACAGCGCTCTCTTTATGCACTACCCCAAGCTGTTACTGCCAGCAGCACGGGCTGCATCCACACTAGCAGGATGCTGAGCACAGCCAGGCTATCTATGCTACATGCTGTCTTACCAAAACAGCTCGAAATATAGATCTTCCTTGGAAGTTGATATCCAAACTTCCTTGGAAGTTGATGTGCACAAGTGACACATCAAAACTGGTAAGGAGTGGATTGTTAAAGATATACCCACCTTGCAAATAATATTAATTATGATATCTCTTGGTACATAACAACTTACATATGTGTAGTCACACACATGGCATTCACTTGTCTGCTTTTCTGCATGGGGAAACAACTGTTGTGGAAAGGAGAAGCACATTGCTATTTTCTCAGTGCTACGCATTATCGTGATTTGTGTCAGCCAGGACAAGTAACAGATGTCAGAGAGGAAAAAAAATGAAACCCACCTCAGGACAAGAAGTATTTTGAGCCAGTGGCTGATTCTCATGTGACACTTCAACCAAGTGGTTCTTTAAGAATTGTTTCAACTTTTCAATTTCTTGCTCGCATTCTTCTGTTTTCTTTATAGCTTCCTGTGAAAGAATAATTCTCATAAATCATTTTGAATTAATTAGGGCAGAAACAAACTAGTCAGCAACGCAACAAACTTGCGCAGAAGAGTACTCAAGCCGTTCTTGCATCTGTAGCTATATATAAAAAAATTGTGCGTTCATTCAAATAACTTGCCTGAATCCCATCCTCCTCAGGTTCACTGTTTGCTGAGTAAAGACAAACAAACTGTGCTCTGCCCATACGCAGCCGCGCAGTGGGCATTCTGCCCAGGAGCACGTCTTTGCTCACTGCTGCGAACTCTGCTGATAGCTGTGCTTGCCTATAAAATGTAAGGTGGGGCGTATTTAATCACATTCAACTAGAATTTAGAACAGGTTAAAAACAAATAGAAATTTCAGGGTTCTTTCTTCTTCTCAGTTTCAGATGGAGCTAGAAAACACACTTGGGTTTTTTTTTTGTTTGTTTTTTGTTTTAATTGGTGCTCAGGTCTTTGTTGCCAGCTACTTTCGCACCTACCAAACATGACCTGTGCTGCACACAAGGCAGAAACTGCAGCTCAGCAGATAAACCAGCTGCAGTGTCTGACTATTTGAATACTTCCTATAAAATGATAAGTATTTCCACTTTGTGTGAGCTTCCTCCTCCAGTAGGAAAGCATATGACATATTATAAGCAGGCAAATACACTTCCACTAATCCGACGGTGACAATAACGTTTCAGCAGCCCCCACGCTTCACCGCTCAGGCAGAAACCAGCAGTCTCCCCCCACTCACTGCTAACGTTTGTCAGCAGCAGCCTGCCACGATGCCTCAGGTAACTAAGAAATTGTTTCATCCACAAATTAGACTATTTTGGGAAAACACTGACTTCACAGAACGGCTGGTGGCTCTGCGTTTTCCAGCCCATGGGCTGCGAATCCTAGAATATCTGTGGTCTGTTCCTCAGGTTTCTGCAACAGGGAACAAAGGAAACGCAGCCTGTCGTCGACGGGCTTCGACCTGCTCCGCTCGGGGTAGCTCCTGAGCAGCCTGAGAGGCCGGCCGGCGACTGCAAAGCGCACAACAGGCTCCACCTTTCAAGGCAAAGACTCTCTCCTGCTATGAACAATGCTCGTGCTGTTGGCTCAGCCGCTAACTCACCGTCGCGCTCCCGCCCCCTAAACGCAAGCTGGAGTCAGGTTCTACGTGATTTCTCTTACGTACAGGTCTAAAAAAAAAAAAAGAGAAAACTGTCCTGCTGCTTAAAAAAGCCAAACCGGAGAGGAAGACGTTTAATTGGGAACTATAATTTAATGTTACAGCTAAAGAATCAGAGGAGGAGGAAAAAATAAAAATAAGTTTTTCCTGTTCGGTTGTAATGGGAAACCCAAAAGCCCTCTAAAAGAGAATATTCCCCAACTATCCCCTTACCTGTACATATACTCCTATATTAACAGGACAGGTAACAGGTAAAATGTGTAGTTTCTCAAATTTCCTTGACTAACATACGATGCCCTCTGTAGATGGACTCAAATTTGTTCTCTCGGAGCAGGCCAATATGTGAATATAGCCGCGTAGCTATATATTCTCAGGAGCCCTGGGCTGCGTGCATCCTTTCCCTGCCTTCCAGCTGAGGGAGGGGGGAAAACTAACCCTTTCCTAATAGAATGCAAATTATGCCACAGGTATGGGACGGACTCTCTGCCTAGACACAAAGCCTCTCTCTGAGTTATTTCATGTGTAATTTCTATTCTTTAGGTCCACAGTCTGGTAAGAAGACCTAACCATGGAAAAAGACCCACCTGGCCATAGGGTAAGAGCAGGTAGGCGCTGCCTTTGTTGCAAAAAAAGCTGACTACAACACGAGCACAGTAAATCGTCAAATATGCAAACAGTGCCACTCTCTTGCACAGAAAACTGGTAGGAGCAGCTGTGGCTTCCAGCTCTTCTTCCTGATAACATTATTTAGGTAGTGATAGGGGTGGTACTTGACAGACCATAGTAAAAAACAAAGGGCAACATTCAACGCAAATATAAAGTCACCTAAAATCTTGCCCCGAGGCATTTACAGTTGATTGTACCTAATATGGTTTTTGCTTCTGTTACAGGTGGTTCTTTTAGCTATATTTGATTATATAAAAGTAACTATTTCCATATCCTATTGCATCGCAGTCGGTAAAACGCGTGCAAGCACATCCAAACAGCAAAATTTCAAAACTAATACCTAGCAAAAAAGAAATGTATGTATCTGTAAGGGTGGTTGCCTCCAGTTTGGTTTTCTCTCTCTCAGAATACTTACTACGTTTCTAATGCAATGCTAATAATGCCATCCTTTAAGAGCTTTATCCTCTGTAATGTCTTAGCTGGGGATGGATTTGCATTGTAGTACTGTTGCTTTCAACCCACTCAACAGGACTGGAAAGTCTTTCTTGCACAGTTTGATGTCCGAGCTGCCAAGAAATGCAATTTTTCCAATCTGTTTTCTCACAAAGAAATCTCACTGAGCTACAGATTGTTGGATGCCTACAGGATAAAGGCAAATGCTGAACAAAAAAGGCTACAGCTGTTCCAAAAAGGAAAAAAAAAAAATCTAAACCTAGACCTAATGCTCCACATGAACCAGTTAGAAGTCTCACGATAATACTTTGTACTTGCAAAGCACCCTGTTTCTGAAGATTTAGAAGTGCTTTGTAAATTCTTGAATATTTAGCCTGGTAACTCCTTGTCTGAAACAGGTGTGTTTTACCATCTCCATTTTTCAGACTTAAGAGACCGTATGGACTAAAAAAAGATCATATGGATCTTACAGACTATGTATAGTCATTGCTTCTTTTCAAGCGCAAGCAAGCATTAGTCACGTGCACGTTTGAATTTTGTTCATGCTGCTCTCAAATACACAAAATGAAAATCAAAGATGGAGATTCATGTTTTAGCTGCCGTGTGTTGTCTGCCTGGCCTCCAAAACGCGTAGTTAGAACTTACATGTTCCAATGAACTCCACTTTACTAACATAGTTTTGGAAAACACCACCAGAGAAAAATACCATGGCATTTTTGCTAGGTGTTGCTATCCCCCTGCCAAGAAAGGGATGGATGGGTCATGTGAGCGTTCCCATACCTCTGCTGACGTGAGGATATGCACAACTGAACTCCAGGCTGCCTCTAAGTATATCCTCACTGGGCAATGGAGCGTGATGCAGATATGTCTGAATTAAACCCTGCCTCGGCCCCCCCAGCTGGTTACAAGCACATGGCTCAGCACAGCGCGGCAGAGATGTTAGTTCACGTTTGGAGCCAGCACAGCTGCTTCGGCCTGATACCGTGCTGGAATAAAGGCATCCTGGCCCTTTGGCAGGGCCCTCAGCACATCACACTCATCCTATTATATCACTTCAGAAGCAGGTCTGGCCACCGGCGTCTCAGAGACCCCTGCGACACGCTCGCTTGCGCTGACATCCTTCACGGGGCCTTCCAAAGGCAGGGGCTGGGCTGCCTTAAAACAATGAATTAAGCAAGCGATAGCCAAAGGAAATGGTCGCTTTCCTGGCTCAATGGATTGGAGAGGTGATTTTTAGGAACAGGCTTTGGGCTGGCTGCGTTTCAACAGTGCTATTAGTTGTCATCAATGTCTACGTAGGGGCTGTCAACAAAGGAGTTCAAGGTAAGCTTAAGGACCTGAATGTTGCTGACGTGAGCACCTGCAAATGACACTGGATTTCTTCAATCATCAGTTGTGGGAACCTAGATCATAAGACACTTGCACCTAGATTTCTTCTAGAATACTATAAAACACCACAAGGTGCCAAAAGGAACTGGCTTTTGGAATGGAAGCTGGTGTCTGTTGTGTTTCAATGAAAAAACGAAATGAATTTCAAGATTATCTAGCATGCTGTGTTCTAGTATCAGATTACACGGAAAAAATAGAAGAAAACAAAACCAAAACCACGATGTAGAAGATATAGTAGGTATACTATATTCCTGTAAAAAAATATTGTAATCATCTTGATATCTAGACAAATTAAAGATGACAGTTAAAAAACATTTTTTTTTAAATCAATGAATGCAAATCAATTACCTCCAGTAGCTCATTCTGTTCCTTGGTAATTTTTTCTAATTCTTTCAATTCTCTCAAAAGTTGTCTTGCCCTTTGGAAAACTGGAAAAGGTTGTATTTTCACCCCCGGCAGTTGAAGTGCTTCTTCGTAGGACTGTAAATGAGCAATGGTCTTCTGCATGGGACCTACATGGTCAAGTATAACCTATCGGGATATAGGATAGATGACGAATACGATACTGAGTTGGAAAAAAAAAAACACTAAAAATACATAGCACTGTCATGACATGAAAAAGTTCTCTTCGGCGAGTTTCCCATTTAAGATGGAAGAGTATTTTAATCTTGGAATAAATTTATTAGAAAATCCATTGAGGATGTCTAACCAAGAAGACGACGTAATTTATATTTACAGTTCTTCTTTTTCTGCACATAAATACATAAAGTTTGCACAGTGATAAAAGAAGGTCACATCCAGAGTGCTACTGTTTTACCAGGTGTGTCATTTCCAAGTCCTGTATCTTTGGTAGGAAAGACAGCTTCAAAAATTGCCCAACTCCTCTGATGTCACTCTAGCCAACTCAGGCTTTTGCTTTGTGCTGCAAGCCAGCCACGAAATCTTCTGTATTAAAAATAACCCTTTCTGAAGGTCCTATAGACAGTCCTAACAGCACAGGAGAGAATATGGTGGGTGAACTGGGATGGAACACAGGAGAAACCTCATAAGCTGGCTTTCCTGACAAAGACTGCATTTCACATCGCTACACCCCAAGTGGATGCACAGTTTAAAATCATCTGTATCAGTTTTGGGTGAGTAGAAATGTGCATTATTTCATACCACAATACACATTTTGTGGAAGACTCAGTGATTCACTTAGCAAAGACAGAATGGCAACACCAGATCACAACTTCTTGGTTCTTCCACAGAAATAAGAAATCTTATTCAGACCAAATTTAACTGGGAACTTCAAAAAAAAAAAAAAAGTCCATTTCATTATTAACCTTTTTGCTAGATTCCCTTTCAGGAAGACTTTACTTAAATGGCTGTAGCTGGAATAGACATGCTTATTCTCTTGTTCAGAAGCAGCCTGCATCAGGATTTTTTGTTATTTGCGTACTACCCAGGGTTCAATTCAAAATAAGGCAATGGACGAATATTATTTTCCAGAAGACATATTTCTTCTTTAGTTTTTCCATAAAATATAGCCATTACAAAATTGCTCATCAGATAACAAAGCTATGAAAACTATGATGACATTTTTAGCTCTCCCCTGAAACTGATTCCACGCCTTTTGCATTTCAGTCCATTTGACAATGTGGACTGCAGATGGTATAAAGGAAAGATACCATAAAGCTCTGCTTTATTGTACTCAAGCAGAGAAGGGAAAACCATCTGGGCAAGATATCTTTGCAGTGAAGTCTCTGCATGTGTGAAGTGGCTTTGTGGTTAGTCACTGCAGCCTACGTTTCCAGAACATCTGCTAAGTTTTGCCTCCGTTTTTGGAAACATAGTGCCTGATTTTCAGAATTTGAGATTACCTACTGGTTGATGCTTAGTGGAGGGGTGTGCAGCAAATGTCTCTGAAAATCAGGCCATGAACTTTCCAAAAAATGGAGACGCTTCAGTATGGCAGGGATGTTTGAAAATGTGAGCTTATGCGCTATACTTGCATTCAGGGAAGAAGGCCGTTGCGGAGAGAGAATCACCATATGTCCGTCTCAAGTTGTCTATGGGTATGTCCTCAATAGTGTTTTAGTTCACACCAAGACTGTGCCTCTGAAAGGAATCTCCCAAAAGTCTCCACTTCTCACCTTAGGATTTGCGTGTGTACCAGTTATACACTAAAAACTCATTCATGGTAGTTTGCAGTCACAAAACAGCCTTATGCTTGTGAAAGCTGGTAATTTATACTATACATATACATACATACATATATATATATGTAATTAATACTGCATAAGAGGAAAAAGGCTTATACAGGAGTTTTCACGGACCTGTCCATGTTTAAGATGGTCTTTAGGAGAAAATTCTAACAGATCTTCTGATGACAAGATTGTCTTCATTTTGGCAATATCCTTCTCAAACACTTTTACATCAGATTCAATGGCATCCAATTCCTAGATTTTGAGAGCAAAGAGAATATTTATGGATAGTATAGTTCAGAATCTCTCTCCAAAAACAAATCAGTTTGCATTTCAGAACATGCTTTACCCAGAGAGAGAAAAATGCCTTTGACTGAAACTGAAAAAAAAAACCTAAAAACAAGCACTGCATATGCAGCACATGTTAACAGGTGCTGCTGATCCAGCAGCTAGTCACTATAAATTACCCATTGTCATTAACTTCTAGAGGAATTAAGTATCTGTGTTCACCCGGTTTGCTTCAAATTCAGAAAATAGAACTGATATACCTTTGAAAAGTCACATCATAAATTACCAGTAGTGATACGACACTATTCCAATAGTGCTATTTACCAGCACAGTAAAACTGGCCTAATTACATTGTTTCAGCTTACTATATGGAAAGTCTTATTTCAGAAGAAGAAAGGGTCCACATACAGTACTGTTGCTTGTGAACTCCCATGAAGACAGGGTCCCCTTGTAGAGCAGGTTCCTTGGGGCCTTGTCTCGTTGAGGTTTGGGTATCTCCCAGGATGGGAAGTTCACACCCTTTCTCTGGGGCTCTGATCCAGGATTTAACCACTCCCATTGCAAAAATTTTCTTCCTACTATCTAGTTGGAATTTTCCTTGTTACAATTTGTACCTGTTACTGCTCATCCTCTCTCTGCACACCTCTAATAGGAGTCTGGCTCTGTCCATACTCTCCCTGTAGGTAGTAGTAGACACTAATAAAATACTCCTTCAGCCTTCGCTGGGCTGAACAGCCCCACGTCTTCCAGCCTCTCCTCGTATGTCCCCTGACCATCTCGCTGGCCCTGCCCTAGACTCACTCCAGTATGTTCACGTCTTTCTTGCACTGGGAAACCCAAAACTGGGCAACAGCCCTCAGATTTCATCTCATAGGTGCAAACGGAAGGGAAGGACCACTTCACTGCAGCCCCTGGTTATGCTCATGCTCATGCAGCCCAGGATGCTGTTGGCCTTGCTCGCTGCAAGGCCATGCTGCTGGATCAATTTATGTCCACCAGGACCCCTGGGCCTTTGCGGCAAAGCTGCTTTCCAGTCAGTCAGCCCTCAGCCTATACTGATTTCTTGGGCATATTCCCTCCCAGGCACAGGACTTTGCATTTGCCTTTATTGAACTTCATAAAGTTTTTGTCAGCCTGTTTCTCTAGCTCGTCTAGGCACCTCCGAAGAGCAAGCTTGCCCACCAGCATAAGTCCTTTTAATCTGCTGTCAACAAGCCCTATATTTCTCCTCCTAAACAAAGATTTCATCAATACTGTTGAACTTCACAGCTTGATTAGATGCCCAACACCTTCTGCTGGTTTGTTTTCAACAAACCTAAAAAATTTAGGTTTGCTGCTAAATTTATTCACTTGGCAAGCCTACTAAAACCAGAACGCCTTTGCTCTGTGCAAGCAATATAAGCTGTACTTCGTAACATCTGATGAAGCTTCAATAAAAGGCACTTATTGAGATGAGCCAAACTTACATCAGCCACATGTTGGATTTGTGGAAGAACCTCTACTATCTCATGTTGCAGCGTTGTTATGTGACCATCTATTTCGTTTAGCTGTTGCATTACACTGTTTGTTTCAAAGACTGGTGCTAGTTCCTCCAGTTCTGAGTAAACGCGGCGTAGAAGATTTTGCTTTTGTTCCGAGTCTTCCAAAGCCATCTGGAGACAAAAATAGAGAGTTTTGTTTGCCTGTGTCACTGGTGAATATCACAGTTTCACAGAGGTCAGGACCAGAAGGGATCAGGTTTGATTCCCTGTATATCATTTACCATTATATATTTCCCCAAAAGCTCAGCTCAGAATAAAACACTTCACTCCTATGGGGACTGAACTGCTGCATGCTACAGGCAGAAATCTGAGACTGATGCCACGATTTTAAGGCCAATGACAGGGAATCGATTAGACAAAATGTGTCTACAGGAGCCTGAGAGGAAGCATGCAGAGAAAGGTTTCAAACCCCCCAAAATAAAAAGAACAAGATGAGATACTGGAAAAGATTCCTCCTCAGCTCCTGTGCAACAGCCAGGCTGGCCCCAAGCATGTGAACATGACACATCAGCCAGACACACAAAAAGGGCTTTCTGTGCACCAGCCCTGAACACAGCAGTGATTTATTCTCTCAGACAGCAGAAGAAACAAAGGGCTCCAGAAAATATCTGACTAACTGAGTATGATGAGCAGATTTTTCCTGTCTCCTGCAACTAACTGGACACGTTATTGGATTTAATTACAGTGAATGTCTTCATGCAGAACAATGAGGGTTGCAAGCAATGCAACCATCTCTGTAGTACAGGAAGGAATGGACTGAACGCGCGCCTGGACTCCGATATAAGCCTTGGGTTACATATTTCCAATATATTGGAAATACATATATATGGGATTATATTTCCAAATCCATTAGTTTACCAGCCATATAAAATGTTCCAAGCCACAAGTGCAGGAGGCTTATACTTTGTCAAGAAAACAGTCACAGGCTTTGGTAATCACAATCTCCACATTATGGCTATGTGATCTGTAACATATCAGTCTAGGGCAGTCAGCTACTTCTTGTAACGTAGGAAAGGAACCTAATTAATTTTGATACAAAAATCTATGTCCAGACCACCAACTCCCCCCCTTGGCCTAAGCCAAGAAGTAGTCACGTAGAAAGCTCATGTGTCAAATACAGAATTGCCAGAAATCACCTTGGCACCAGTCTGCCATGATTTTCTCTATGTTATTACAAACATTTGATTCTTGAAATTACGAATCAGAAATACCTTCAAGAGACAAAGAAAACTGCCTTCCAAATCACAATTCACTTCAAAGCGCCCATTTAACACACAGACATCAAAAGGCTGCTTTATCCATTTAGGATCAGCTAACACAATACAGGAAGAACTGTATATACTCAGGCAGTAAAAACTGATTATAGCCATAGAGCAGGGTAAAAGAAGACAATTACATGTTTTCGGAAGATAGATATACTACAGGTCATCACTTTCACAAGACAGATATATCCAACACTGAAACAGAAGCACAGAATCATTGGGGCTGGAAGTGACCTCTGGAGATCATTGGTCCAACGCCCCTGCTCAAGCAGGGTCAGCTACAGCAGGTTGCCCAGGATCACGTCCGGCTGGGTTTTGAATATCTTGAAGGATGGGGACTCCACAACCTCTCTGTGTAATTCGTCCCCGAGTCCATTCTTACAGTGAAAAAGTGTTTTCTTATGTTCAGACTGAATTTTCCATGTTTCAGTTTGTGTCCACAGCCTCTCATCTTGCCACTGGCCACCTCTGAGAAGAGTCTGGCCTCACTACTTTACTCACCCCCACAGGTATTTATACACATGGAAAAGATGCCTCCTGAGCCTTCCCTTCTCCAGGCTAAACAGTCCCAGCTCTCTCGGCCTCTACTCATGTGATAGATGCTCCAGGCCCTTAATCATCTTTGTGGCCCTTTGCTGGACTCATTCCAGCAGGTCCATGTCTCTCTTGTACTTGGCATCTTGTAAAGACGCATCTGTCTTTATTTCATGCATGTTAACTCTAAGTATTTTTCCACTTGGAGAATTTACTGAAAATGGTAAATTATTTATGTTAGTAAGACTTATGAATGCAAAACTATGTCTGTACAAAGCAACCAGCTCTAACAAGACTGTGTATCTGCATCGACACTTACCTGAAGGGCATCAGCGTGTTTGCTTAGGCTCTTGGCAGAGTTGTTTTGAGCATCTGTTCTTAGCAAGCAATTGGTGTTTTCTATCCAAACTTCCATGCTCTTCAAGAGTTCATCATATTCCTCCATCTTGTTGGCAGCCTAGGGAATGACAGTTTTTTATAAAAAATCATGAATGCATTTCTATTCACTGTGTAGGATAAACACAGGTCTGAGTAAGATTAAAAGAAAACTGAATGCATTTTCATGAAGATCAGTTAAATTAGTATGGTGAAATAAAGAAGCAAGATCATAATTTTTCTGAAGCATTTTCGTGAGGCATTTAGGGCTATCTCTTCTAATCAAGAGCAATTTTGGTGTTTACAAGCTTACTTGTCACGGAGCATTGCTATGGCTTATGTGGCCATGTTATTTAAGCGGGTATCACATTAGCACAGCCACAGAGAATCATCTCATCAGAGATGATGGGATCACAGATCCATGGGCATGAATTCAAATCATGCTAACTCCCATCAGCTACGGTGCAGAGCTGCGCCTTTGGGCTGGCACCTGGAGGCAACGATTGCCCCTCCAGCAATTTTTAGCTACAGCAAGCCAATGAGCCTGGAGTGGCTTTTGACTCATTCATTTAAGAACTCTTGATAATGTTTTACACAAGGCATTTTTTTTAAGATATGACTTTTTTCTCAAATTTAGGTCACATCACTTTTAGGTTTGCACCTACCTTGTTTAAAATGGCAGTTCTGCGCTCAGCAAGTTGTGAGACCTGTTGGTACTGCTGAAGGGGGGTCACTAAGATATCCATCAACTCCTGCACATGGCAGGAATCCTGTTCGACTATATCCTGCACTTCCGCATCCAGTTCGTTGAGTTTGTAATGCCAAAGGTCCAGCATATCCCAGATGTGCTGCATGTGGAGAGAGGGGAAATGAAATATAAGGTCAGGCTCAAAGGTAAGGGTACAGTTATTTGTTCTTCACGCGGGACATGTGGAATTGCAAAGGTCTCTGAACTGATACCACGAGAACAGAACACTCTGCACTGCAAGTGATTTACAGCCCTCACAGCTGGGAAAAACATATATTTTTCTGCAAGAAAGAACTCGCAAATATTCGCCACATAAACACTTGCCTGCACTTCTCATTTTACAGACACAAAATTCGTGGAGGGCCCCTTTACACTCCCCTTAAACCAGGCTCTGTAACAACAACCAAAATCTTTTAACACCCACAAAGGAATTTTGACAAAATTACCTTTTGAATTTCTTTGGCTTTTGCAACATTTTCACTCTTCTGTTGTAACATCTTTTCGATAGCTTGAAGGCCATTGCTAATAGCCTCCGCTTTTCTTTTCAGCACATTCTGAGGAGAACTCTTCAAGATTTCAGTGCTAACCTGTCACAGTAAAGAGAAAAACGATAGCGGAGATGACAATGATCTGCTTGTTTGTTTCTGTTCGCCACCGTACCAAAAACACTAGAGTTCTTTTATGTTTTTCTTGACAAGTCACTTAAAAGACACAGGAATGGAATTATATTTGCTGGGAGAAGTGTTAACGTGAACAGCATTCGCATGTCATTCAATCATTTCCTCTCACTTAAAATGACTAGTCAAAAAAGGTGATCCATGAAGAAACAAGCAATAATACTGCAGCTCACTGGATGCTTCACTTCAGCTCGCCCTTTCCTAATCCGTAGTAGAGGCCGATCAAGCTGCACCATGGAAAGAGTCACATCTAGATTCAGGTTGTAAAAAAAAATCTAGAATGGGACCACTACGTCTCAGCTGATAGCTCTTTCTTCCATATTTTACGGAAGAAATAAGAAGGAAATACAGAACTGCATCAGTGTTTAGTAAATTCCTAAATATTCATTTAGAGATTTATTACAGAAATAAACAGCTCCGAGCTTGCCCCGTAAAGAAAATGGAACTCTATTTTACTTGGCAGAACATCCCAGAAATGAAAAACAGGAACTCCGCAGGGCCTGACTTTCTACCGAACTAGAAACAAATTCTCAAATGTACCAAAGCTGAGTAAAAGCCTAAGCACAGAACCGAGCCACACAATGAGTTACCGGGTTACCACGGACTCGATGAACTGCAGGGACTAAGAAAGTCTCTGGTTTTAGCCCAAGGGGAAGTCTTTTCTTACTAAGCCCTGCTAGCTGCTCGGGTCAGCCGAGGACTGGTAACTGGTTAAGCCACGGTGTGTTCTCCGTGCGCTGCAGCCCTGGGAGCGGGGGGCTCATTTACAGGTGCACCCTGCACAGCTCCCTGCTGCACTGAGCCAAAAATCTCCAGCTTAGGAGTTATTCTAGATTGAAGCTACGTATACTGAAAGATTTTTGTCCTTTCATGGGAAGAGAAATAAATAACATTGTTCATTTAGGAACTTATTCATTTATTCATTGTATTTGTTCATTGGTTAATATTATTAACATTTTTTATTATTTATAGATTCTGACAAGCATTGTCAGAACAATATAATGATATCCATAACAGGACATTGTATTGATACAATTGCATTAATTAAAATAAATACCTGGCAAAAGGAACTACATTTCTCCTCTGAAACACTTTTGTTGGTACAAAAGAGCTGTGAAGTCCAGTATTTACTTAGTGCCCAAGACTTTTTGGAAAAACAAACTTAGATTGTAATCACTAAACATCTGACCATTATTATTATCCTGGAGTATACTAAACATGAAAAGCTACTGATGTTTGTTGTACCGCGGTTTTTTTTTCCAAAAAAAAAAAGGGGGGAGAGAGAGAATCACGTAAGAGTGATATGACCCAGCTAGAACAGAAAAACAGACGAAGCACACGCTTCATCTCTTTCCTGGGATAAAACACTGCATCTCTTGATGCTTTGGTTATTGGTAGGGCAGGAGTTTACTTTTAGGACTTCTTATTTGGATAAATTTATTATATTTATCATATAAAATGTATGGCATCAAAAATACAATTTATGTTCATTCTCAGGTTAGCATATCGAAAAGAAAAGATGATGTCATTAAAATATGACAAGTAAATTCAGTTCAACACGTGTTGGTATCTCTTAGTACGTAACTAGATCAAACTCCAGTTCCAGTTATTTTGTTTCATTTATGCAATTAAAAAAAAATCTAATATAGTTACTATTGTTCTCCACTACTCAAATGTGAAAAGCAGAAAGTTGTCTAGATTCCAGGGCCAGTTCTGCTCCAACCTTTAGTGTGTGCACTGGGATAATCTTTTTTTTGTGTGTGTGATAAAACAGTAAACAAAAAAAAACCACTCAAACCATAAGTGCTAAGATACTTCCCATTTCCTTCTCTCTCCTACCCAATTATTAGTTTTGAAAAGACTGCTTCCATTCTGAAGTAGAAACTACAAAGTCAACCTAATTGAAACTAATAAACTGTAATGAATATGTCTCTAAATGTTTAATGCAACATGAAAAGAATGAAAAATCTGATAGACACTAACAAGTAACTGGATTTAAAAACTGTGTTATTAAGCTTGCAAGTTTTATCAAATTAGCTGCCTTTAAAATTAGCATTAAACATTATTAATTTTGAAAGGAAAGAAGTAAAAGATTTGTTATTTTTCAAATAACATGAATGAATAAATAATTGATAATAATTATAGTGGGCTGACATTTCATCCCAACCTTATACTATTACTTACAGTATTGCTCCATTTTCCTTCAAATTTTTTGAGTTAACTGTCTATTCCCCGTTGTATATAGAGAACATTGCAAAAAGCCGAGGCAACATTACGTAGCTATCTAAACTCTCTGACTGATTTTCAATGAACACAACTCTGTCCCAAGGGCAGTATAAAGAACTACATCAGTCACAATACTCTGCTGTTCGTGCAAGTCAGATAAAAAAATACAGTTCTGAAATCCTCTTTTAACTTAGTTTTGAAAATCTCTTCTCAGGTAAGCAATACAAACTTCCCAATCAATCAACTGTGGCTTCGAGTTCAGTTTAAGAAATAGCCAGGATAGAAGGCGGCATCCATATCCAAGATCTTATTTTACTGTTAGTGGCTCTCCCATGTCCTCTTGTAATGAAAAGAATTATTTTATACTCACATTGTTCGGTGTCAAATTATTCTAAAAGGAAAGAGTTAACATAGGGAGTTCTTCCTCACCCCTATGTTTTTATCAAGAGGGAATGCAAGTGAAAAGTAATAAACTAATGTTTTAAGTTGAAATTTATAGTTATAATAGTCAAATATTATTGCTGTACTTCTGCATTTCAAAAAAGTAAATATGAAAATTATGCAGTTACCTTGTCTTCCAGGTCTCGTAAGGTGTTCCTGCAATCCTCCAGCCGTGTTTCAATCTCTGCAGGAACTATTGTATACAATTCGGAATACTTGATCCGGAGTTTCTCCATAATATCCTGAAGAGTTTGATTCTCTTTGCCAATCAGACTCTGAACTTCCTACAGCATTAAGAAGAATTTCATCAGTTTTACTGAAATTTTATGGACTGCTTGTGCATGTGTGTGTGTATATATATACATACACACACACACATATATATTTGGTGTTTTATATTTCCTACACGATTATGATTTTAAAAAGTCATTTGTGTGTTATAAAACCTACTTTGGCTACCTCTGCAAGAGGATTAACCTTGAGAAATACTCACTCGTTTAATCAAACGATGCTTTTCAATCTGTAAGAATTAATTAAACTTGATACTACTCCATGCCAAACAACTGACGCACTGATGGTTATTGACAGGTATAACAATGTAATCGTATGAAACGCTTCTGTGATTAAATGTTAACCTTTGTGCTGTCCCTTTTACCAAAAGTACATTTTCACTCTGAAAGATGTTTAATAGCCAGTGTTCATCCCTCCATTATTATAAACAACACAAAAGCCACAGAAGGCAACAGGTTTCGAGCTGAAGTGTCTGCTTTCAGGCAATTACGCAGAGCGGCAGAGCAGGCTCCTTTCGAAACAGTAGTTTCCAGTTCTGCATGAAGAATGTAGGTTTTAGGAGATAAAAGAAACTTGAACAACTGTCTACAGCCTGTGGCCTAGAAACAAAATTTGATCCAAGTCCTCTCGCAGAAAGAATGAAGCGACTCATTTGTTCTGAAGGCTTTCTAGAATTTCAAGTTGGAAACTTTGGTTTGTTTTGTGGTTCCTTTCTCCAAGCTCAGCTGTTTGAGAAACTCAAATGTTAAGTCAGGTTATTGGGGAAAGTGATCTAAAGCTCCTGCCAGGCAATGAAAGACATTAAAACTGACATCCTTTTCTTTTAAAATCAGGAGTAACAGTAATCCTTTAATTCTCAGTCTGTGCTTGGGAATCTTTTCCCTCAAACAAATAATTACATTTGCACAGAAGAAATACGTAAAAGTCTGAAATAAGCTTTATTTCCTGTCATCCAATATCAAATGGTCCAATATGAAAAAAAAGAGGAAAAAAAACCCCAAACTATCAAATAATTCCATGCTTAAATCCACCATAGGGAAGCTTCCTGTTGTGATAGCATGTCCTGTTGTCACGTTTAGCTTCCAGTTAAAACTGTGCCAATGTTTATGGGAGTTTACAGATTCCCCGACTTGCATATGAAAGACTTGGTTACAACGCAAGCCTCCAGAACAAAGCACGCCTCTGCAAAATGGTTCCTGCATCTGTATATAAACACACGCTCCCATTTCGCAGATTATTTAGCTGGAAAGCCGTTGTCCATCAAAACTGCTCCACCTTTTTCCTGGGGGACTAGATGATATCACCTTCCCATTTGCAACTTCGTCTGTTGTTGACTTAGAATTTCACCCGCTGTCTTACCTCAGTTTGTCATCGGGAAGTGCAATAGTTAGGTATTTTCATTCAATAAATGCAATGGAGCCCCAAATATAAGGCTACAGATTTTCTAGAAATCAGAGTTTCTTTGGAAGGAGGGATGTAATTGCCCTGCAGATTTTGGCTTACTGGTATTTGTGCTAGGTAAAATCAGAGAAATTTTCAAGTATTTCAGTTGATTATTTTCAAAAGGAACATGCATGACTGCTATTTAGTCACATAAATGAAATGACAAACAAATCATTTGAGAGGACTGCTGCTGATACTTGCTTACACTGATTGCTGTCAGCAATAGGACCTCTAAACTCACCCTTGGGTCCATTCCCCATCTTTTGTTTGACCAGAGAAGCACAGTTTGAATGTGAGGAAAAAGAGCAGGCATCAAGCACCTGCACTGGTAGCATTTCCTCCTGGATCTAAAGAACTCCCTAAAATAGCAGCCCAATTTCCACATAATTCTAAGGGAAAACCAGCCTTTTTCAGAGAAATCCGCAAGGTTTCATCACAGTAATGCTGGCTCACAACTCTCAAGAACTTCCTAGTTAGCAATTCTCTCTAGTGCTAACTCTTACAAAAACGCTCATCTATGCCACCATGTTCTTTGGCTTCTATATTCTTCAAATTCCTCAGCCCTTTGCCAGCTTTCAGCATACATCTTCTAAAGAGAGTATGCGGTGGAGATGCTCTACTATTTTTTGTACAAGACTCAGCACAGTGGTGTCCAAATTCTTAACAGGCCTTAGCAGGATAGAGTAAATAAATGCTAAAGTTCTATAGTTAAAAGAATAAATCAATTATATAAAATTAAATTTTAAATCAAAATTAAAAAATTAAAATAATACATATAAATCTAATATCATTCCATTGAAACTAATATAACTAAAATACTAAACAAACAAACACATTCAGGAGCTGTTAGGAATAATAACATTTCATAAAGTCAGGGATTCAAAGAAGGATAGCAAAAATATCCTGAAATGATAGAAAGCTATTAAAAGTGCACTGGGTTGGTGCAAGTTTAAGGCTGGCAGAGACTGTGGTCCAGATCACAATTTGATTTCCACAAAAGATTTACCGGGTTAAACTCCTGATGTGCAAGATCAAATGCAGACCATGTGAAGCTGCCCTTGCTAGGTACGCAGAGGGGGAAGGTGTCTGGGATGTATATTAAGCAGTCCTTCCTAAGAGGCATGCAACTGGCTGTGACTTTGTGTGATCTGAAAACATTTATGCGGCTGCAAACTGGCCCATGCAAAGGGAGGTGGACTCAAACAAAGGACATGGCAGGGCCAAGCATATCCTGCTGCCCAACATGCCAGGCTCATCCTCTATCAGTAGATATGAATATGGATATACATAAATTTTGCTACTAATTGCAGTTGGAGCAAGTTCAAGCCCCAGTGTAAAAGAAAATATGCTCAGAAAGACCCCACACAATAACAGAGCCTCCACCAACCTCCAGCTGTTCTGCCTTTTCAGTAGCATCTTGTGGTAACAAAGATGCAGCGTTCTGTAACGAATTTTTCACGGCACTTATTTCTTCATTGATCTTGTCCCTCTCTTGAATCTCTGACTGTACAGAATTCTTGTGGTCCTGGGCCTTTTCATACAACCTATAAAAGATTTCCAGTGGGAACACATTAATTGTAAGACTCTAAACCGATCAGAAGTAATCAAAGAACATGTTTAATATAGATATTTTAAATATACATCTAGAACCACATTTGTCTGGATTTTGATATTTTTGTCTGCAATTACATCTCTGCATTTCTGCCCTTTACTGCCTCAGTTCCTTCAATATGAGTCTTCATATATTGTTAAATAAAGCACGTTTAGTAGACTAAATCAGATAGCATTTATATTTAACTAGCCAAGACAGAAATGGAATCTCATTTAAATTCCCAAAAGCTTGGAACCTCCACAATTTACCATCATCCCTCCCAGTTCCTTCCAAATTTGAACAAAAATTGCAGCCCACACAGGAGGTGGCCAGGCTCAGGTTCTCCCTAAGTAGCATCTCCTGTTGCCCACGCTGGAGCCAGCGGACAGGATAGATGGAGCAATGGTGTAACGCAGCAAGGGTTATTCATTATCTTTGCAAGTCTGCTACATCTTTCAAATGTTCTTCAAAAGCCATTAAAATGCTGAGCTTATAAGCAGTCCTACTTCACAGCTTTCAGAGTGAAATTTCCCACCACTTACTTTTTACAGCGGTCTTGCATTGCCTTTATCTCATGCAAGGTGGGAAGAGCAGCTTCCACCTCCGTATTCTCAGGCATGTTCAGGATGTTTCTTATTCGGTGAAGAAGTAAGAGTAAGAGGAGCTGCTGCCGGCTGATGTTTTCTTCAAATGCGTTCACAGAATCTAGCAGTTCTACCAGCTCTTCTCTGGTGGCTTTTTCTTTCTCTTTAAGACTTTCTGGCTGCTCTTCCTGGAGCTTATCAAGAATTATTGTTTCTCGTTCCACCTAAGTAAATAGCATGTTGAAGTATGAGATAAAATGTTTTTTATTCCATCACCTTAAATTACATTATTCCTTTACTCACACACACGACCAGTAATGGGAACTGTGTAGCCAGCGAGCCTCTGAAGGGTGCCCAAGCCTTTGGGTTTACTCCAACAAAGCACATTCATTACACAGAGTCATGCTGCGTTCAGAGAATTTGTACGCTAAATGTCCCCAGCGTGTTTGACTCAAAATTCAAGAATGGCTGGAGATAACTGGCCAATCAGCGAGCAGCGGGAAATGATGTTCTGCACTCATCTCAGCCGTTCACACAGCTTTTTATCAGTGGCGGATCCCAGCCCCATCACATTCCTCAAAACTTGCCCTGTTTGCTGAACAACTCACCTCTTCATTGATGAATTTCCATTCCTGCTTCAGTTCTTCACAGTTAATCTCCTGCCCTTTAGCAGCCTCAAGCAAACCCAGCCACTTTTCCCACAGCGTTGTTACAATCCTGCCCAGTGCCCAGTCACTTCCCTTGCATAACCTTGTCAGCTCTCTTGAGACCTGCCTCAGCTTCACAAGATCATCTTCAGCTGAGTCAATGTTGGAGACTAAAATCTTACAGGAGAAATAAATAAACAAGCAAATAAATAAAGCAAGATGGTCTATCAGAAATGTTAATGAAGCATTTAGTGATACGATTAGGATCCTCCATTAAAATGGCAATTGCACCATTGAGCTGATTAAATACATTTCTAGTAAGGCAATTCTATATTGGCTAAGCCTGCAGAGAAAATGGAGTAAATAAAACAAGCAAAACAAACAGAGGAACAGCGCGCACAAACAACTAGATTGCTTTTACTTCTTTCTGTTTATTTGGAAGGGAAAAGAAACCAGCAGGAGTCACAGATACATAATATGAAGAGTCTGTAGTAAGATGAGTGCTACAAGAAAGATAGAAAAGAGGTTCATTGTAGCAGGCATAGGGTGAGGAGGCAGCAAGATTGTCCTGGGTGGGGAAGTAAGAAGTTCTGATTCTCTCACCTCAGGGAAAACAGCAAGGTTATAAATGTGATAGCCCTAGTCCTGCAAAGCAGCAGTGAGGGATGTGGACATAAGTAATAAAAGAACTATCTTAAGCATAGATAGCGCTTGCTTTCCACAGCAAAAAGACATATTCATTTTACACGACCTATTCTAATCCTGAATATTTATGTGTATATAAATAAATCCTGTGGTTTTATACATATGTAAATACAGGATAAAGAATGTCACTTCTTTCTACTCTGATATCATACGCTGATGAGCACAGCTGCGTCATTGTTTTGCATATGTTTTGAGGATACTTCAGAGCCTTTTACCTTGCTTTCTTCTAAATGCTCCAAAGCTTCCTTGTAAGACACTGGGATTTGCGACACGGACTGTATAAGCATCTTTTCCAGTTTGTTAAGATCATCACACACCTTATCTTTGGTTCTTGTGTAGCTTTTGTGTTTTTCAAAATACCTGTAGGAAACAATTAACAGACCAATTACAATTTGTTGTGGTTGCTCCTCTCTCAAACCATGATGCTGACTCAAATTAAAACAAAGTCTTTTGAACTAGTAGCCCTTACTAATTATTTTGCAAGTTGTCTTAAAATAGCACTTATTATACATTTCAGTTCCAATATCTGAGATATATTAGAGATTCAGGTATAAAATGCCCCAGAGGTAATGAAATACAGGTATGTATATTCATACATAAGCCATGGAGTTGCTGAAAGAATTGCAGAGGTCTTGATCCTAACATCTACGTTCCTATTCTCCTCAGATAAGCCCCTAAATGAGCTCCTAGTTTGTAGCAGACACCTTATTTGTCCCTACAATGTGTGATCTGTACTACTGAAACTTCTTACTTCTGTACCTTATCACCTATTCTTTATTACCAAAGTCTTTATAGTCATCCAATTCTTTTTATATTAAAACAGATTTTAAAGTTATGCTGAATAGAACCGGAAGGACTAGATGATCAGCAAGTAATTTAAAAGTCCTTTATCCCCCAAACCTCTTTTGTAGATGTATCTGAAGGCACTTCTGTACCTGTACCTGAAAGAAAGACTATGGCCTGTGACTTTTTGGTCTTGATTTTCTTGAGCCATGGAAGGCACACATTAGAGCCGCACCAGCACTAAACTAAAGAATGTGGAAATATGCTGTCTTCTTATTCTGGCCCTGTATCACGCTCAGTCCAGCACCATGTGTATTTTCTGGAATATGTTAAAAGTGAATGCATTGTAAATTACTAGCAATATGCTTACTGTCTAGCAATTTTCCTTCCATTACAATAGCATACAGGGACAACAGAGTGTTGCTTACAGTTCTTTCTACTAAATTATCAGATTCTATCAGGGCAGAAACAAGACTGCATTTATTACCAGTCATCTTCCTCATAGTAAGGCACATGATCTAGGGAGATCTTGTAAACCTACCTCCGCTCATCACCTTCCTTTCTTTGAGCTTTCTCCTTTAGTGTCAAATTTTTATTGACTAGTTCTCTTAAAGTATTTTCCAGATGCATTTTGTCTTCTGGTTTCACTACGTTTTCCAGCTTGGGGTACAGGTTTTCTATGTCAGCCTTTGCAGAGTCAAATTCTTCTTGTCTCCATTGTGGGATTTGATGGGCCTCTTCCAAACAACTGAGTTGTGCCGTGGCAGAGCTAATTCGAGCTTCGCAGTCACTGAGGAGTTCGCTAGCTCTCTGAACAGCCTTGGTATAAAGCTCACCAGTCTTATGGGCCTCACTCAGCACACTCTGGAAGTGGTAAAAAAAAGACAGAAGGAACAATCATGAAAGACTGCTCTGCACCTCCGGATTGCCAAATGGCCTTCTCAGAATGTCACGCACGATTGTCCTTGAGACCGACGCTCTGAGAAGTCCCCTAGGAAGACGAGGAAGCATGGCGAATGCACTCCCCTACCTAGGCAGCCACAGAGCTGCTCCATAACCTATGGGTTGATTGCCCAGAGCTGTAGGGACAGCGGGTACGAGGGAACTGTCTCTACTGAAGTCCAGAGAGAAGGATGGCAGGGAAAAGCAGATGATACAAACTGAATTCCAGAACAGAGAGGACCTTAGAGCCCTAGGATCCCTTATGGACATGGCAGGATACCTCCTGTTCAGATAAGGAAAGGCCGTATTTTGACATTCTAATGCGCTCCAGAGGGTATATTCCAACTATGATTTGCCAAGTTGCTTCTTGCTATACCCTCTTCCCGGTACGTATTTATACATAGAACGATGTATGACTTTGCCACCTCTTGGGATTCCCACAAGGCAGAGAAATCCTGACGATGTGCTTTGCATGCCATACCTGAGCAGTGCAAATGAAGCACAGAAACCAGAAATTCTGGCAGCAAGACCCCAAGTCCATCAGGGCACACTGAGTTCATCCCCCTGGTATTATAGCTACTCCTTCGTATTTCCTCATTCATATCCATTGATCTCTTGAGCACAGTCAGGGACGGTTCCAGGTCCTCTCTCCTCTAAAGCTTACCGCTCTTCTGGTTTCCAACATAAATTTATTCCTACACCGTTTCTCCTTGTATCAACGCTGCCATTTAGAATAACCAGTCGGGTTTCCATTTTTTAAGTTTACTTCCAGCCTAATTACATTTCTCAGCTAGATTTCCCCCATGCCCTCACCTTGCCAGGCTGAGCAAACTAAGCTTTGTTAGCAGCCCTTGCAAGACATGCCCCCAACTTCCCCCATCCCTCTAACAGCATTTGTTCCAGATTGAATGGCTCTTTCTTGATGAGCACATCAAGAATTGGTTCACTTCTCCAATGAAGCCTTTCCAATGCCTTGTCTACTTGTGTTAAAGCCCTGAATCCCAGCCGTCTCCTTTGCTCCCCTCTCTTGAGGCCCCATCACATTGGTTCAAGCTGCTGCTCTTCACCCTCCTTGAACATTCCCAAACGATAAGCTCTCTGTTTATAGTAGGAACAGGGAATTTCTGTTTTTTTGCATCAGTATCACTACTGAAAATGCTAAGTAAGTCTCAAGAACAATACAGGGTGACCTGCTCCCAACCTCTCCTCGAGTCAATATTTCAACAGTCTTCTCTCTCCTTTTCTTTACCTTTCTCTTCCAGTACTAATCTCCCCTCCTTGATTATAATCAAATTGAATATAATACATTTCTTTGTATCTTTAGTTTCTTATCATGATTCCAGTCATACGCATCAATGCAGATAAGATGTTTGTCCAATGCAGCTATTAGACTAAACAGAAGAGGTAAGTCATGAAAATATAAACACTACAGTCATGGACACCTAACGCAGTTCTCGGGAAAAGACATATGGTTGTACCTTCCTTTTATTAAATGTACTTACAACACGGGCTGCAATGTCTGCCTTCAGCTGTATTTCATGATCTTGTAGCGTCTCTATTTTAGTTTCTATACCAGCAGCAAGAGATTTTTCTTCTTTATTTGCCCTCTCTTTTTCCATTATACCTTTAATAGCAGAAAACACTGCTGGCACCATATTTTGAACTGCTTCCCATCGCATCTTTTCATACTGTATCATTCTCATGTCTACCAGAAGTGGTTTCTGGAGCTCTAACTGAATATGCTTTATTGTGTGGAATATATGTTCTACTTCACTCTGGATATCTTCCTTGTTCACACACTGGAGACCAGAGACCATGTTTTGGAGAAACTGACTCAATCCCTCAGTATCTTTTTCCAGGCTCTTTATTTCTTGCATCTTAGATTCTTTGAACGGTGTATCAAATACCTCATTTTTGTTTATTTGATTTGCTGTCTCCTGGGTTAAGTTCCTGATTTGTTGCATTGTCTGAAGCAGAATCTGTGCACGTATAAGATTCTCAGCAGGAGAAGAGCTAGAGCTATCATTTAGTATGTTAGCTTCTCTTCTTAGAGTAGATGTCATAGTCTGGATTTCATTTACCAGTGCTTGAAGCTTATCACATTCTCTCACAACATTATCAAAGTGCATTATCTTCTCTTCAATTTTATTTTTAATTTTAAAAAATTGAGTTTGCAATTCATCAAGCTGCAATGAGTCCCAATTTAGACCCACGCATTCAAATATTTCTTTATATTTCATTGTTTGCAACAAATTAGACTGAAAAAACAATACTTTTTCTTTAAGTGCTTTGCACTTATCCTGAGCTCCCTGCTTGGCACCTAATAATTCATCTTCCAGATTCATTTCATCACACTGTAGATCATTAAGATCTCGCTGCAGTGAAGTTATTCTTTCAGAAAATTCTCTGTAGATAGCTATCTTTTTTTCCACTTCATGACATTTATTCTGTATTTGCCTCTGCGTTTTCCTTGCTCTATTCTTCAAACTTCTTAACTGGTCAATCAGAAATAATTGCTCAGATAAGCTCAGTTCCCCAGCTGCAGCCTGACTCTCTTTGCAATGGGAGGAGACAAGCCCTTCTATTTCCTGTGTTTCCTTCAAAATTTCCTTCAAAATGGCTTGCTGATGGCTTAATTCTGACCATGTGCTGGTTTGGTTCACGTCAGGCTTGGCAAGTGTCTCAGCATTTTGAAGCTGACTGTGAACTTTTTCTACTTCTGCAATAAGCTTTTGTCTCTCCTCCAGCTGGAGCTCCAACTGCTGCAAACTTTGAGCTGATTTTAAAACAAGAGCCTTGTATGAATTCTGCAACGCTTGTAGAAGGAAGGTCATATCAGTGATCTCCTCTGGCTTTAAGCTGGGACCAATGTGCCGAAGCTCATCATCCAGCGATACAATCACAGGCTCTCTGCCTAGGACTTCTGCCCTCGTCTGCTGACAATTTCTGATCTGTGACTTAATGTCACTGGGGAAAAGTGCTGCTTTCTGATCAAGGGAAGACAGTGAATCTTTGACCCATGAAATATTCTCTTTCAGTCTCCTTGTCACCTCACTTTCTTTGAGAGCAGGACTAGAGAGCTGAACATCCTCTTGAGGAGTTTGTTGCTCTGATAGTGCTTTCAGTTTGCTCTGCAAATCCTGTATTGAATTTTCCAAAGTTGTCTTTTCTTGATCACTCCATATTCTTTTCATCTGCAGTTCAATCCTTCTTTTTAATAGAAAAAGACCATGCTTAATGTCCTGTAGCTCTGTGGTCCAAAACACAGGATATTTGGCTTTTCCTCCAGAGGAGGAACTTAACTCTCCTTGTAAGTACTGCTCTTGTATCAGTCTCTGAATATCCTGTGCTTTATTCATAAGCAGGTTAAACTCATTGATTTCTGCCACAACTTGATCGTGTTTCTTTTGCACTGCTTGCTCCACGTGTTGCCACCATTGCTCCAGTTGCCTCATCTGGCTTTCTGTTAACACTTTATCCATGCACGTTAAATGCTGAGATAAATTTTCCTGCTGAGTTTTCAGCTGGTTCAAAACATCTCTTTCTCTGTGCAATGATCCTATACATGTTTTAATTTTCTCCAGGAGAACAGTGTTGTTCATAGGACCCCTGCCAAAAATATTAATAGGATTTAAAAAAAAATCTAAAACATAGACTAGAGACATTTTTAGAAGAGAATTGCACCAATCAGAAAATGATTCACTCACTTGATTCACTTAATCACATGTATCTCTTAACGTTCTCACACCTCTTTTTTATACAACCATAGCAGTATGGCTATTCCTTGCTTATCTGTGTAACATTATTTCTAGATATCTCTGCAGAAAAAGCTATATTCTAATTTATATTGTCTAATAGTAGATACTAATATAATGTGTTATTTGGGATTGTAGCATCTCTTTTTAAGTTGTAATAAATAAATATTTAAAAATCAACAGTAATGTTAAATCAGTTTTAAGTGAACTAACAATACTTTATAGCAATGTTTGATCTAAAATGAAGATAAAAATTAAAAGAATAACTTTAAAAATTGCCATCTATTCATGACGAATTAGGGGGAGTTTATCAACTTGTCTTGCATTTCCAGGGTATTTGAAATATCCATATAAAATACATTTAAAAGCTAGATTTTTATTCAATTCATTTCAATCTCTTCACTGTAAAGTAACAGTTGCATAAATCATTTTAAAGGTTTTCAAATTAATGTGATTCACTATTTAGACTGATAGATTAGTTCCATGTTTTGAAGGCTAATCTACAAAGGGTACTAAATATTTCATGTGCATTGGTTACCTTTGGATTGGTACTGTAGACTTATTTAGTGCCACAGAATGCATCATTCCTCCTATTAAATAAAGTTAATTTTCAGAGTAATGAGAGTTTTCATTTGGCAACAAATAAGAATTGATGAGTCCTTAAAAAAAAATCCAGTTCTCCACTTTCCTAGTTAATTCATCTTAAAAATAATTAACGCTTCATGTCTGCCACATTTTTGAAAAAGTATTTTAGTATGACATTCATATAGGTTTTTTAGCACAGCAGCCATCTCTCTGTTTTGCCTGAAAAGTAAAATGAATAGGTGTTGCTAGAGGGTAGCATAGAACCACTGCTAACACTTCTGTGTAAGGCTGCTGAAGTGCCTTAGATGCAGTGTTAGTACCAGCTTACAAACCTATTTGAGTTCTCTTGTTACCTTACTTTATTGAGATGGATGTGTCATGATGTCATATTCCTATCTCAACATAACTGAAGTTTGGAAGGAGAAATTCAGTCAAGGTTCAGTACATCCATATTATTAATTGAAGGCCCATGTTTGTTCTGCAACGTTAACAGAAAACCTCCACTATACTTACGTTTTTATGTTATCTTTTTCTGTTGACAAATTTTTCATTGAGGACTGAGCAACAGAAAGATTTTTCTGGTACTCATTAACTAAACGGTACTGTTGTTGCTTCACTGCCTTAATAGTATCTAGTTCCTGAAGAAGCCTGTCCCAGCGGGGCACTGCGGGCTCTGTGGTTTGCAGCTCTGCTCTGCCCAGTCCTGTTGCACTGGGGAACGCCTCTTGATCCAGACACAAAGATTTTGCTTTCCACGTTTCCAGTTCTGTGTGTAAATTCTACAATCAAACCCACCACAGAAAGAGGATTACTAGAGAATCTTAACCACTTTTGTCTTAATCACTGAATATAGTTAAATACGGCTACATGTGCCAACTTGCTTACTTACACACACGTGAACGAACACACGTTCGTGCACATCAGGGAAGCACACACGTGCTGTCATAGATGTACGTACTACCACACTTCAGAAAAGACGTATGAAATACAGTATGGACATATTTGCACTAAAGCACTGTGTTTGTAGATTACCTCTTACACAAACTGCCTAATCACAGAGTCAAACGTCAGATAAGTCTGCATACAACAATTTTGTTCTGCCTGAGTGAACCGTACTTCTGTGAGTGTATCACTGCATTAATAGTGAGGAATGTTTTGCTGTTTTCATACCTCCAGCTCTTTCAGTTGTTCATTTATGAGCACAATATCCAGTTCAGCCACTTCATTTTTCAGCTCGTTAACCTTTTGTTCTTCCTCAAAATATTCAGTGTTTATTTGCACCCTGGGAAATAGTTCCTTCTGAACAATCGCGCAGATATCTGTGCCCTACAATGCAAAATAGAATTCTTATTTTTGAAGGATTCTTAAAACCACAAGTTTTGTGACTGCAACATTTCTCCTTTGCTTCATACCTTTAAGCTATGCCTAAATCCTGCTGTGGCTTCCCCCACAACCTCTGTGTGTCCACCAGGACCGATAGGCTGGACCTTGAACACGACCGCCTATCTCTGCAGACGCCCTGGCTGCTCGCCAGCACAGCTCAGGCAGCAGTGAAACCTCTGCCCATCATTGCAAGTTTGAAAGTTTCATATCCTCACTTTCAAGTAACGTCCTGCCTGCACCCACACCTGGCATTGATCGCTCAAATTCATGGGTCTATTCTGTCTTCTCTCCCTCCACACACACACACACACACACACACACACACACACACACACACACATCCTTTAACTTCTCCTCACACCCACACCCCTGCTGTTCAGCCGCTGCCTTGATGTCCTGCTGTTTCCTTTGTGGGGAACATCTCTCTCTTTGGCTGCTCTTCATGGGGCTACACATCATGCACGAAGCAGCCTTATGGAAGACGAAGCCACGGCCGTTCCCGTTGCGAGCGCTACCCGAGCCCAGCAGTAAGCTGGCTGGTGTTGAGAATCACATCTCCAGTGGAGCAGGGAGGAAGAGAGAGCTCAAACAAAGAAAGGGGGTCTCCGGCACCAGCCCCTGCAGAGCCATCGTTTCCCGCTGTGACGGAAGGACACATCACTTGGGTACGGTCAGGTCCAACAACCGGTTAGTTGAGCTGTGGTCACTGCCTGAGTCGATGTTCATAGCCATCCCCAGTTCAGATGTAAAGCGTATTCATCTAAGCTACCTTCAGCTATTGTGGACAGCAACGTAAATAAAACATCACAGACTCCTCTGGATCACGCAACAATACCTTAAAAATCTCTTTGTGTGTCCCAGTTCCCCAGTACCTGTCATGAACAGTGATCTGGCATGAACTGTGATCTGGTCCACCCACAGACTAGATGTGAGGGCATACAAACATATAGATGGGACTACCATGTGAGCTTCTCCATGGGACCGACTTATAAAATGAACAATGATAAAAAATTCTTCTTTGAAAGTTTACTGCATTGCTATTTTAAACACTATTTTACTAGGAAGCAGCCAGATATCCTTGCAGCCATATCACTTCGACGTTGTGTCACTGTTCCCATGGATCATGAGCTATCCAGACTAGCACACACCTGCTTCCATGTGTGAAAAACATGTAGCACAGTGTAGACGTTACTGGAAAAGAATAATTCTGATTATTTGAATTCTTCTGGTATCTCAGTCTGAACTGAAGGGGTCCACTCATGAAATAGTCAATCAGAGAACTTTTCCATTTCTCTGTGTACACATCTATATGTGATTCATACAGGCGATTTCATCTTAAGAGACTGTGGAGGGCCATAGAATTGAAGCAGGCAGAAAAACTTAGCTAGCTATCACAGAGTGAGAAGGAAATCCACTTTACTAGATTGAAACATAAGCACATCAAAACACAAAGAAAAGTAAGTGGCTGGACAGTATGAAAACTCAGGACAGGATTGTTGTGTACGTTCTGCTTGTCTGCATGATGTTCCCCTGACATACACCGTGGCACTGCCCCCACAGACAGCTTCCGTCTCCCCACACAGTAGTTTTAATGTTTCCCGTAGTTTCTCAGCTTGAGCCCATCGGATAGGTGCAGAGGGAGGAAAAGATAAGAAGGGAAAAGAACGGGGACTGCTGACCAGCTGTTGTCCCACTGCTGCAACCGCAGGGCTCCCCCGCTGACCCTTCCCTGCACAGGCCAGTGGGAAACGGCCAATCTCACCTTCATTCCAAAAACTGGGGTAAAGCGAAAATACTGGGACATAATCTGAACGTGGACCCTGGCTTCAAGACAGGCTATAGCCCGCAGTCTAAATCCATTTCTCTTAGTCAGATACGCATGTCTTCCTCAGGAAATCGGCAGAGCCTATTCCTCTCCCCTTTGGCAAGGTCCAAAGGGACCGAATGCATACTCTGCCGTTCTCTAACAAAGCACGTTTAAAAGTGCAAATCAGTCAACTCATTGAGGTCTGCACTTAGAGCAGAAGCGTAAGCCCCAGGTAACACCTGCCCATGGACAGGTCTTATAGGCTTGCCTACAGATTTAACCATTAGGAAGAAAGCATTAGATCTGGCTCCATCTTGAACTTAAGTATTGGTTACTAAGGATCAGTAGCGATAAACCACTGCAGACTGGGAAGTTCAGGAAGGCCGTTTCTGACTTAACACCTTTACTTAAAAGAAGAATAGATTTAGTAATGTCACTTAGTAATGTACCTCGTTTTTCATTCAGCTTGAATTCAAACTCCTTTTTCTATTTGATTTCATGCATTTTCTCACGATGGATCACCCTTGGATTTCACTTTTCTGAAATGCCTTCCCTATGGTGGAAGAGACTATCACAGCTAACCACAGTAACATGGAAAGAAGTTATATTGATTAACAGAATTTAAAGGGAAATTCTAGATATTTTAAAATAAAGATTGATTATGATGGCTTTGAAAACGAATATTGCTCTTTTAAATAGATCTACTGAAAAATATTGTGTGGCTGGCATTCTGGATAAAGTTCAGAACTACTGTGGCCATAAAGCAGTGCTACACAAAATGTACTTGACTTTGATGTGTGAATAATTGCCTTGTCTTTTATAACAGAACTTCAGCTGAAGCTGTAGGCTGCCATGTAACAAAAATTCAGTAATTCTGACAAATGCAACTTGAAATACCAGAATGTGGGTTACCTCATGTACAGAAACTGGGGGCGTGGATTCCAGACCCTCCTTCTCTGCTGCTACAGATTTCGGCACTTGACTCTTCTGGCATACCCTTTGTTGAACCTGCTGCATATCTTCTCTATCTGATTGATTCTTGACATCATTGGGTTTCTCCTTTTGGGGTAAAGGAAATAAAAGAAACAAGTAACCGAAAAGCCCTGATCAAACACGCTGAGTAGTAGCAATTGCAGTGCTTCAGATGACAAAGGCATGAAGCCCAGAATTATAGATAAATGAGGAAAACCAAAATTACATCTCATAAATTCATCATGGGAAAGGTTATGGCAAAGGAAACCATTTACAAGAAGCAGCTCTAATTTTGTTATAAATTTTTAGAAAAATTGCAGATTGCAAATGTTCTTCCTCTGACCTACACTTTTCACATTTCATTATTCTAAGCGTGGGCTTTGAACTGTGTATCCCTGGATGCTCATAGTCTTGAATACATTTTAAAAAAGATCTAGCTTTTTCCTGAGGCTCCAATCTCATACTTGCAGTGTAGACAGAGAGTTTGTGGCTAGAAACCCTGCTGACTACCAGGCAGGATATTCCCCTAGGCAGCTCTGGGATTCGCTGCATATACACGCTGAGGCATTTGCTGAGTTATTTAACTATAAGTTCTGATTGAGTTTGTTTACCATCTGTGGACAGAGGAAATAAAACAGCCACCTACACAAAATGAGCAATGACAAATACAGCACGTCCACAGAGGAGAGTACAGCGTATGGGACGTATCTATGCTGAGCTAGCACCTGAGCTAGTGACGGCAAGTCAGCTAGGATATGTATTGAAAGTGGCCCACCTGCAACCTGAAATGAGCTAATTTACCCTGATTCTCTGCAAGTTCACGAGTCCACACTGTGCTCCATCTTGTCACTCATACACTGCTTTCAACCTCTCGGGTAATTTGCTAAAACTGAAGGTCTGAGAAGAGTCTGTCTGTCTGCTCTGTAACACACCTTCAGGGAGGGGGTGATCTCCCATGATCCTTTTCCTCTCCAAAGACAACCTAGCTCTTTTCAGCCTCTTCTCCTATGTCATGTGCTCCAGCCTCTGACCATCCCGTTTGTCAAAATCCCGCTTGTACCAGGGGCCACAAAAACAGACACAGCATTTCAAATGCAGCCTCATGTGTGCAGGGTAAATAAGTATGTAAATAAGACATGTAAATAAGTGAAAGAGATAAAAGTAAAATAACAGTATTCAAGCAAAACAATAAAAGGACATCACGTTGCAGCCAAGTGATCTGGGCGGCAATGTCCTCAGCAAATCACTTTGAGGCAGCCTACAGTAATGACATAAATCCATCCATACTAATTTTAAATGTACAGGAAAGGATTCAGAGAGTTAAATACATACTAAGAATACAATTGCAACTAAGCTGTAAACACGTATCCTCAACTTCAGTGAGTCTGTATAATCTCTCATCCAATTACCTCTGCTGGTCTTGCTTCCTCTCCTGTTTCATCACCTTCAGTACCAACAACATCCTGCCGCCTTTTCCACTCTGCTTCACCACCTTGAATGGCACTGTCCACGAGGACAATGTGCTCTTGGACCTCATCACGGGCATCCATGCCTGGGCTCTCTTTTTCAGCCTCCTCCTGGTTTGAAAAACACAAGATGTTTACAACCAGTAAAAGTCACAGTACAAAACCCAAGCTTACTAAGGAACTCTCACTCCACAAGCTGTCTACTGCTCCTTCAGATCAGCTTAATGAACACGGAAAAGGTTGAGATGTCTCAGGCCCAGAGGCTCTTGTGACCTCAGCTCAGATCAGCCTGCAGGATCAGGTCTTAGTCACTACAAAACAGTTCCAGGACAAGCCAAACAGAAGCAACTGTTCACATGATTTTTATGCTGTCATAGCAGTTTCTCCTTAGACACATTTGGCAACCCTAACTATCGATCCTTCTCCTTTTCCAGAAACCTCTGCATACATGCTTTCCACTCTGGTATTTTGATAGCCTTCTCTCTCTTGTAGTGTTATCCCATGACGATGAGATCCATGAGGGAGTTCTCCAAATCACTCCCTCAGCTTCACACACGGGAAGTCATCCCCACCCCGACAGTGTGAATGTCCTGAGGTCCCCCCAGAGAGCAGCTGTTCCAGGTTAGTAACCTCTCCTTTGTTTCTCACATAATTTATCCTTCCTTTCTTCAGGCTGAACAAGGAAAATATGTCTCTGTAGGACTCAATGAATTTTTAGAGAATTACACGTGCATTTCTAGCAAACAAACGCATACACAGGCATATATATACATTGACGTGTTATATTTGTCAGGTACCTGAACAGCCTGCCCCTCTCTGTCCTTGCTTTGACAGATACCCTGAAAGGGGCTGTCTGGCAATACGCTGCTTTCCTCCAAAAGTGGATCATTTTGCTTCTCCTTCTCTGACACGTTCCCATTTACATCTTGATCCTAAGAGAAATGATTAAAAAAAACCTCTGCTTTTAATATTAAATATCTGAAGAGCAAAACCGAGAATTTATGGAAACAAACAGGAAAAATATTGTGCTGCTGCTCTAGACAGGTCTTACTTGCTTAAGAGAAGCTCTCAAAGTTACAAAACAGCAGCGAAGGAAAAGGCTAGAGTTCTTTGGCAGAGGTCTATCTGCAATTTTCACATCTATACCTCTTCTCCCTTTGTGTCCTGACCTAGGATACTTATTCTGATTACATGCAAGAGAAAGTCATACGCAGGTTGAGTCTGAACTGAAAGTTGCAGTTTTAAATAGAGAGTATTGACTTGCTACAGACTTGTTAAAACAACTTCAGGGAGTTCTTCCCCATTTAATTTATACATGCACGATTTACAGAAGGCTTAATTTCAAGGAAATTGAAAAGGATGCAATATATAAAAGGCATCTGAAAGACAGCTGCCTCTTTAATTGGTCTTTCACTATTGTTACAGTCAACAAGTATACTCACATTATGCATTTCCAAGCATTCCTTTAACTCTGCTGCTTCGGGGCGCTCTTCTACAGCAATAGGAATATCAGAAGTGACCTGCTTCTCTCTCTTTGTATCTGCCATATCTTCCACCTGTATTTCATCAGCAAACACATCTTTTAATTCAAGGGCTTCACTGAGAATATTTTCATCCTTTTGCTTGACATTTTCAAGTCTTTCTTCCAGACTCCTATGTTCACTCTGAAGTGATTCAATCTCATCGTTAATAAACTTCTGTCCTGGTGAAGAGGTGTTTTGTTTAACAGTTTCTGCTAAAACCAAAATCTTCTTTAATGTGTCTTCACATCGACTAAGAGGTGCTTGTTGTTCCTTTAAAAATGAAGAAAACATTTTATTGAAAAGCATCTTCACTCTATATACTTAATGCTAAGATCTAAAGTCAATCACTAAATCATAAATATTTGTTCTGAACAGCAAACTGTGTTGAAAAGTTCATGCAGACCTATTTGCTACAGAAAGTCAAATACTATCCCAGTATTTTTAGAGCCATATATTTTTATGAACAGAGAACACTGGAACATATGCATTAAGACAACAACAAAACAATCAGACACTATGCAGTGAGGTGCACGGTGATCTTTTCAAGGTTTTAACAGGTAAAACCCCTCTCCTATTCCTCCTCTTTTTCGCTTGCTAAAGGTATAGCAACTTTGGAGGAAAGGGAATCGTAATGATTTGGATCTGAGATACAGTGTCAGCTTTCAATAGCTCCCTATGCTCACAACGATGAGCCTGTTCCCAGTTCTGCCAATGTGCAGAAGAATATCTGCTTGTGTTAAGAATATCTTAGGAAGTATATCTTATGAATACTTACAAAGGAAAACATCTACTTATCTACACATCTTAATGCTGAAGTTGGCTCACAGGCACTTTCCTAAGCTTTCTGAAATCTGGTCAAACTAAACGCACTAACTAACCCCAGATTTGAAGATCTCTTTTCTCATTATGCCCAGAGGAAAACAAAACACCCCAATTCAGGAAGCCTGTGTGCTTGGGCTTGAACAATTCTGCTTTCAGTTAGGTTGACAGCAAAGGTCCACTGACTTCATTAAGAGCACTTGCAGGCCAACAATTATCTTAATAAAAGGAGTATCACATATACCTTACACTTTGGAAGAATTTTTTATTTCTTAGTTCGACACAATTAACTTTTCTCTTTACAAGCCCCCAATGCCCTCTACAATGCCCTCTACAAGCCCCGAGGACATAGATTCACTTTCTCCATCATGCAAAATCTGCAGTGTACCTGTGATTTCAGCTGGTTTTGCTCAGCTGATGGTTGTTCCACTGCTGGACCTCCATAATCAGCAAGCTTCTCAGAGACATTTTTTAGCTCAGTGCTCAAGGCTGTTACCATATCCTGAAATTGCTGGTGCTCGTGAACATGGCTTTCCAATGTCTGCACTATGTTCTAGAAACCAAGGAGTTTCTAGGGTTAGTCCACCATTAACTCACAGAAAATATAACCCATCCACAGTCTGCAGCACAAAACATTTGCTTACTTCCCATAAAATATCCAGCTAACCACAGCTATACAGGAAACCCCTTCCACTCTTGCCAGAACATCAGGGACTCCACCACGAACAAATCATCTTTAGTAGCAGCATGCAGAGGAGTTTGTATTCCATGAGCATACGCTTATAAAAGGGATGTTTTCTGTCTAAAATGGATGAGAGATCGGAGGGCGAATGCCCTGTATGTTGCAGAGGCACTCTGCTCATCTAAACTGGGTAGAACCAACAACAAACAACATCTAAGCAAAGCCACTCATCCTTCCAAAAGGAGAAAAAGACTCCCGTGGCTTGCAGATTATAGCAACAAATGCTTCATGCTATGTAACTATATAAATCTATGTATATAGATGTGAATTATTTTTCACACCTACCTTGGTCTCATCTGTTTAAACTTTTATTCCTCTGCAAAGTGCAAAGCAGTGAACCATATGAGCTTCTGGTGCTCTTTTCCCATGGTAAGACAGAGAGAGAAATTCCCTGCCCTTTCACAGAATAATTTTCACCACTCCTAGTTTTACCCATAGATTTGCCAGCTGAATGAGACTACAGGCAAACAGTGAGAACTACAACCAAACAGGCATTTTATACCAATAATCTCATAAGGAAGAAGAGTGAGGTTCCAACCTGTAGCTGGCTGAGTAGATTTTCGTGTTGGCTCTTTAATTCCAACCATGATTCTTCTGTGAAGCAGGGATCCCGAGTGTGATCCTGTAGGTGATCTTCTTGGCTTTTCAATTCATTAAATAGGGAATTTAAGTCTTCTGCTTTCTGCAGGAGTTGGGTATAATTTGTCAACTGAGCTTGTTTCTCCTGCAAATTAGGCTGAAGGGCAAAACCTAACTCTTGTTGCTGTTTCTTCAGTTCAGTTAGAGCCAGTCTCAGGTCTCCTTTGCTTTGCTCATATTGCTCCCTGTCAAGCTGAAGTTGCTCTTGAGGGCTAAAAAAAAAATACTTAGTGCTATTAATAGAATTAAAAACTTTTCTATTAATCACCTAGAAAATATCCAGCTATGAACAAGTCAACCATTATTGGGATGAACTCAAACATATGGAAGACTATTCTTCAGGTGGTAAATTACTGATCAGCTTTAGGCTGGAATTTTTGAGGGGATGAAAAAAAAAGACCCTGAACTTTGTGCTGCTGAACTGTATTTAAATGCAGGACAAGTGACACCCTGTTAGATATGCTTTCAATCCTAACCGTTTCTAACATCCGTGATGTGATACTCCTGCACTGTATTTTTCTGCTTTTCCTTGCAGGAGAAGTTCTGTTTTGAAGCTACCTCATGACTATATGTCTGCTTCCCTTAGGAACCTCCGACGACAGTTTCCTGAAAGGGAATGTGCTGTAGAAGATATACATAATATTGGTTGAGATTGTAGGGAAAAAACAAAACAAAACAAAATGTTTTAGAGATGCTGACAACAAAAACAGCATGTGCAATATGGGTCAGGTTATCACAATCCGGTGCCTACTTTGCTGACCTTGACACTGGATTCTGATTTGTTTGCTTTATAAACATGCACATTGATCCACTGCAGGTGGACAGGTTGCATCTCTACACGATAAATACGCAACTATAATCAGTGAGTCAAAAGGCTGTTAAGTAACATTCATATGTTCACGCTTAGTGGTGAAGCTGGTACATTTTGCAGATGGAATTTAAATGCCAAAATTTGAAAATATGATCCCACACAAACAAATCCAAATAAATAAAGTCTGGTTGTAATTCTCTGAAGTATAGCTGGATGCAGGAAGACAAAAGTAAAGCTCATGTGCTTGGGGTTTTTTCCCCCCGAGATTCAAATTTTTTGGCATCTAACAAATAAAGCACAACCTTCTCACATATGTCAAGTACTCTTGCTTCAAGTTCCCTACTCCAGCTTTATAACGCTGCTGTTAGTGTGTTGCACCTGCTGTTCCCAGGCCTGATCCTGCAAGATCGCAAACATCTCTTCAGATGTGCTGAGCACCTCATCTCCTGTCTTCAACACAGTGCGGCAAGAGCGCTTTGCACTTTGCTATGCTGGATCCAGCATAGCAAAGTGCTCGGTCCTTCTGACTGCCACTTGCATTGCTTGCACGGAGTGCTCAGCTATACGAGAAGGCAACTGAATATTCTCAAAGTACTTATTTCTAGTAATTCATTCCCCGACCAAATAAGAAAAAGTATATAGTGGGCCTACTCTAGCTTCCACTGATCTCAACAGTAAATTTCCTAGTGGTTTTACTGCAAGTCGGTTCAAGGACATTACAGCAGATAACTATCATGAAAGTGTCTGCATCTGCAAAATCAGATATCTAGTTTATATTTACACAACAAGCCTGGAATCAATGGACATGTTTTAAAGGACCAGATTTGGCTCTCAGTGGCCCCAGTGGCGCAGCTTGGAGTGTCAGCAGACGCCTGGAGCAGCAGCAAGGCAGCTTGAGGACCACCTCGCTGCACAGTCTAATCAAACAAGAAGCAACGGAGACACACTTTTTTTTCCAAGAATGGCAAAGCTGCTTCAGTATCATAAAGGGAATTTTAGCTGAGCGAGGATAACCCCATTGCCGTCCTTCCCTTACACCTCCCTTATACCTCCCTCCCTTACACCTCCTGGTTACTCCCCACAAGACCTTTGATTCCAAACCGCAACCTGTCCCTCCACAACCATGCAGAAATGCAAGTGCTTTTGTCAGCATCTTGTTTTGCCCACAAAGTACACAAATTCAATGCAACAGATCCAGAAAGAAGCAAGTCAGGGTAGCAACAAGAGATCCATATTGCCTCTTAGTAAATTCCATATTACCTTATATATTCTGTGGCTACCTGAAGGGCACTTTCCCACCGATTTTGGAGTTCAGAAATTGTTTGCTCAACCACTGGCTTCTCAATTTTCTCACTTCTTATTAGAGTTTCTCCTAGAGCTACCATGTTCCGTATTTTGGGCTCTCCTGCATCTTTGAGAGCTGTGACTACCTATATTAAACAAGAAAGCAGAAACAGTAAATATTCATCTATTTTTGGTTACAGAATAAAAGGTATTACCAATGAAATCTTTCATTCTTTATATACTGCTCTTCAAGAAAAAACAATTCTTCTCCCAATATGCCATATGACCACTCTATAAACAGACTGATCATCTAGTTTTAGAAAGTTTGGGATAAGTAGCTGAGATTTATTAATTATTCTCAACATAATAAAAGAAAACCAATATTGTTCTCACTCAATAAGAAAAAAATGCTCCAAAACTTAGGGAGAGCTATTTGTCACAATATTAGGGAAAGAAATGTGGAAATCCCAACAGCCTCATTTCTGGCTGCTCTGTTAGGAGGTCTCCTAAGTCCTCTCCACCTCTGGTGTAGTTTACGATGGGAAGGTGCACGCTCACCAGCGCCCTTCCCTGGGCTATGAATTCAGAACTGATCCACTCAGCAGAAAATCTTCTCTTACGTGCTTAATTAATTACACAGAAAAACCAAACCCCCCAAGAAACACCCGCCTCCAAAAAAGCCACAAAACCACAGGCAAACCAACAGGGACAGTATCTTTTATGATGTACTAACTCACCAAGTATTCCCCTTATATTAACATGAGTGTCAAGCACAAAAGTAATACGTGTAACACAATACCTTTATCTGATTAATCCTTTCTTCTGATGGCAACTCACTTTCCTGTGAACTCAGGTTACTAACAGCCTCCTCGAGCCTTTTGATCCAGGAAGAAAAATCCTGGGCAAGTTCTTCAAAATTCTGTCCTTCCACTAGACGTCTCTGAGTATCTCCTGCCGTTTCACTTGCATGTGTTACCAGTGTCTGATATCTACTAATAATATCAGTGGCTTCAGAAACAGTTTTGTCGTCTGTCAACCCAGTCTCCCTCAAGGAATTTGCTAGCTGAGCCATGGAGTCAAACGATTCTCTGAAAAATGCAACAAATGAATCAAACATCTATTGGCTATAATAACATGGAACAAAATCCTTTACAAGACTCTTGTTAGATACAACCCAAAGGCAACAATACCTCTGCATTAATAATGTCTGACAGAAGTTTTCAAGATTTGTCTCATCTTTTTGAAACACTTGCAGTTTTTCTTCCTGAGAGGCAAGCCATTCTTCCAAGCCAGTGCTGCTTTCTTGAAGGCTAAAGAAACAATAAAGACAGATGCAGTTCAAAATGAGAGGCTTAACATGAGCAAAACTTGTTGACAACTGTATTTTGCTGCAAAAGCAGTATAAATATCATGGGCCTAAACAAGCAAAATATTTAAGTGCAAGCCCAATTTTAAGTATCTTGGAACATGTCACTGAAAATGTTCGTAAGCACGTGCTCCAGTACAACATGGAGTCTGCTATGAAGAGGACAAATTCAGCATAAAACAAAACACTCACTATCCCTTATTAAAAGATCATCTTTAATAAAAGCAGGGTCATTTGTCCTTCAGCATGGCTGTTTAATAACGAATCATTTTATATCACTTGTGTTTAAAATGTCAGAAATGACGTTAGTTCCCTACCTACTGAGCTGCTGGAGAGAAACACTGAGTTCCTTTTCCCGTTTCTGACATTTGGAGATCAGTCTTTGCAGTTCTGCCTCCTGATCTCTCACACGGCTGCTAAGGTGGTTAATGCTTGCTTTGGGCAAGTAATGCTTCACTTTATTCAATAAAGTTTTAACCTCTTGGATATCTCTGTCTTTGCCTTCAGAAGTTAGGAAGTGCTGGATAAAAGCATAAACACAAGATACATTTGTCAAATTTGCTGTTGTACAGTAGAGATATACCTTACAAGAGTTTCTTGATCTCTGTTATCTCCATCAACATTTGCTAAAGCAATTTGTGTTCTTGTCAAGGAATATATGTTAACTCACAATTCACTGAAACGCATTTATTTATTACGGAAAAAGTGTTGTTTATAAAATAAGAAGACAGTGAAGAAGTCGACATTTTCTTCTCTACAGCACAAATAGAACAGAATAGGCAACAGCAGCATTCAAATCTAGCAGACATATCGTGCCTTCTGCTGCTGCTAAATGGTGATTGCTTCTTGCAGATGTTGTGACTTTTCTCTCTCTTCTCTGTGGATTCTGCCTGACTTAGAGTGAAAATCTGGCTATAACTAAGGGAATGTAAATTTTTCCACCAAGTCCACTGGGAGGGATCCGCGTTTCATTTTACTCTCCTCATCTTTGATTTTTTGCATCTTTGCACACTGAAGTTCCACAGACCTTCACTAAGTACCATCTGGTCTGACTTTGCACAATTATGGCTTGAACTTGAAAACTGATACCCAATTTTAACAAAGTTTTATTTTTAGCCCATTTATTATTCTAATGTTTTATGCGACATGAAGTAGACTTTAAGCCCCCTAGTAGGTGTACTCATTTGCAAGAATAGTCTCCTGGATAAAAAAGTATAGCTTTAAAAAGAATCAACCTTAGAAGTTAGAACACTCTAATATTTTACCTTTAGCCTCTGCAATTTTTCTTCCAGCGTCTGTTTTGTTTCTGAGGGGTCAAAGCAGTCCTGCAAAGACAGCTGAGTGCTGCTGAACCAGTCACTAAAATTCTTGCACTGACCTGCAAAAAGATACATTCCAATTTTCTTCATTAACTGTATTCTGTAAAAGAAAATTCCTATTTAACATGGCGATTTCAGATAACTCATAATTACACTCATCAGTGCTACTGTCAGGATTGCTTTTCACTGCACACAACACGACAGAAAATGCTGCAATTCATACTTAATTTTTGTTACCTAACATTTATTGACAATAAACATAGCTGTTCACTAGGGAAGGATGCCATGCAAGAAGACAGTCTGCTATACTTAGCAGCTTTGGTAAACAAGACCTGGGATAGCCTTTTATCAAATTTTCTCATTTCTACACAAACAAAAATTACTCAAGAACTATTTCAGGATGAGATTACCTTTGGGTCTAATTCTACACTGGCACAATCCTGTGTCTGCATAAAGTGAAGAGTAGTTAATGATGCTACCCGCACCCATAGCTAGGATTATATAAAAAATAACTGAAAAAAATTACGTTTGACTTCTATATTTTTAAATGAAATGTTCTGATATTTGTTCCTAAATGATGACTTATACTTCAGTTAGCTAGCATTTTAGAGGTAAAATTAAGAAAAAAAAATTTTCATTTGGATCAAGTGATTTGTTGGAATCAACTGACATTTTTTTCCAAATCTTTATTTTGTTGACAACCCTGAAGCAGTTTGGCAAAAATGTTGTTTAAGACACTGAACCAAAAATAAATTAATTTCATATCCTTAAGGCAATGAAGATGCTCAATACAAAACCACGAAGCTACGTAAATATGAAACGTGTTTGCTTACGGTTCAAAACACCAATAAAGTGATCTTGAAAAACATGTTTCTTCTTATTAAATAAATCAGTGACACATTTAAGCTGCTTATTTAATTCATCCACATCAGGACAATCTGTCTCTTCTTGGAGTAACGTCACATAGTGTTTTTGTTGCAGAATTTTCTGATGTATTTCCTAAAGTAAAAAAAAGACATCTGTTAAAAATGAAAATTTGAAATACAAGCAATTTACTGTACAGAGCTGCTTTGGCACAAATTATATAGTTTTGTAAAGCAATTTAGTCCTGACTAAGTGTTAAAATAATTTATTAAAGTATATTAACATTAGTAATGCAATTAATAGGCAGAAATAAGCACTAAACTCTCCTTGAGTAGTGTGCATACACCTTTATATATATATAATCACACGTACATTCTCGCTCATGCATATTTTGGCATCACTCACAATAGATATGTGAAGGGTAATAAATAAGTTCCAGACCACATAATATCTAGCATGTATAATGAATTTTTGACAGCATTAGCTGCCCTTTGCACTATTCCATCTCTATGTCTTACTCTACATGTCAAATCCCGTCGGATCAAAAGACAATTTGGGAGGAACTGGGAGAATTAACTGAAAGCTATTTCTTTCTTCCATTACATGGAATTTCACTGCCCCAAACATCAGTGGCCAGATACTCAGACTGGGCATGATTAACTCATTGCTCAACAGGAGGTTTAAATCTTGACAGCCTTGAACCTCCAAACCACAAAGCACCTCTTTTTTCACCTCCGTCCCTGGGGCAAAGCAGATGAAAAGCTGGCTTAAATAGCTTACGGGAAGCTCCCCTTCCAGACAGGAGGGCAAAGACAACCCTCTGTATCACCCAATCTTGGAAAAGATCCAACCCAGTATCTCACTAGTGCTTCAGCATATCTTGAGTGGAATACCGTTGTTAGGGCTACCACTAACCATTTCCAATAGCTGCAAGGCTTAACTAACTACATCTAATAACAGCTAGAGAAAACAGGCTTTTTTTTTCACGTTTCTGGCAACTTTTGGAAGTATTCAAGCCAAGCTCTTCATTTGTGCTGTTTTAATCATTTACATCTTATACAGGAGAAACACATATGAAGACATGCCCAACAGAGAAAAATTAACCAAGTTATAAAAGATATGTAATTTGTGGCTACCTCTAATTTAGTGAAGATCTCTAATGTGTCAGAAGGAGATAAAGCTTTTAAAAGTGATTCAGTCATCCCAATCTGTGTCTTGGCCAAATCAAGGTCTCCTTTTAGCTCTCCTGTATTCACACCAAGTTCACTGGTTCCCCGCTTCGTTGACAAGAGCTCTTTTATTAGCTCCATTTTATGCACAACAGATGATCTGATGACCTTAAAATTGGAAATAAGAATGTGTAAGAAATTATACTGGATTGATTTCCTAGAATATTGCAGAACTACACGACAGCTATAAAAAGCAATGAAATGATCTGAAGCCCAGTCGCTTCAATCACAGCTTGTTCCAGTTTCTTCCCCTCCCACTCTGCAAATTGAGAAATAATAACAATAGTATTCAAGCCCTACTTTTCTGAGGAAGAATAATCTCAGTCCCTCTTTATGAGAGATGCATTTACTGGTGCTGCTTTACTGACCAATTTATTTGTCAGTCTACTCCAGTGTCTACTCTCGCTTGGACGAAGGCCTTATATGCCTTTCTGCTACCAGGAGAAAGGGGGTGCCAGGCCTTTCCTGCAACATGTTCCCTGCACCAACCCCTAAAACCAGACAAGGGGAACAGAGAGGCGGGGGAGCTCTGGCTTCAGACTGTTCACTACAGAGCAGCAGGTTCTTGACCTTATCCTTAAGTCTTCTGCATATCTGCACGATACAGCAACTCAATGGGGTCATGCCCACATACTGAAAGACCGCTCCGGGGGCTGAGGGCATCTGGGCTCCCTTGGGGCACAACGTGCACAGTACAGGGTTGCTGAGTCCTTGCCTAAACTCCTTGGATCACTTTACCCAGTGAAACTCCTCTGAGTTTGCTGCCTGCTGGGGATAAACACACAAATGGCCAAACTGGGTCAAGCTCATGGTCCACCTGACAGCAACTGAGAGCAGATGCTTGGGGAACTGGTATAACATCAAGGCAAACATATGGTCTCAAATGAGGAGGCGGATTTACCCTTGATAGGTGAAGTAAACATAAAAAGATGAAGATTCCCTGGTCCCATTCCAAAGGAAAACATCATAGTAAACACCGCTACATGTAAATAGCCACATGCTACCAAGCTGTATTAAGTCATATCCAGACAAAGGTGTGGTTTAAAAGAGGTGGGCAGTGTGCTGCGTTGCTGGGATCCCCAAAGGAAGGACAAAGCCACCCTGTGCCTCGTTCTTGGCCAGTAGCTAAATGCCAGGTATGATTAACGCTGGCGTTAATTAATGAGCAGCATTGACATGGATGGGGAAGGGCCGAGCGCCTACAGGGCACAGGACTAAGACCTTCATGTTTAAAATGACAGGTTTGGTATTGACAGCTTGAGAAAGACAAGAAATGAAATGCTGGATAACAGCCAATAAAATATCTCACTTTCTCTTTGGGTACATCTAAGTCAAATGATTGATACACAAGAAATGATTGCAGAGAAGATGGGTACTGGCACATTAGCTTTGAAAGCTTCTTCCTACCTGCAGCTCCAATGGAGGTTCATTACTGTTCAGAAGTTCCTCTATCTCAGCCACCGTGTTGTCAAATTTCTGGAGTTTCTGCTCTTGGACTCGTAAACATGCCTGAGAGTAGAAAAACACATTTGTAACTATACTGCTTTCTCTCAGATTTAATTTCTATGTTTCTGCTAGGAAAGTGTATTATTTATTTTTCTAATTCTGCATTTCAGCATATAGAATTCCAACAACTGGTCCATTTTCTGATTTTCATTTTAGCCACTTCAGATTTTTTTTGCACTGGGAATAAAAAATTTCTAGGCTTCCAGAGCCAAGCAGTTGTTAATGCAAATCTAGTGCAAATTTTAAAATCTTCATTATTTTACTTCTTCATTAATCCAATCACAGCGGCAGGAAAAAAAATCTTATTTTGCATGTATTTATTGCTTTTTCTATTAAAAAGGCATAACACATCCTATGTGTGTTTTTTAAACGCAAATCTCTCGGTGTATAAATCACCTGACCCAGTGATCACAGAAGCAAATGGAAAGACACCTACTTGTCTGAATGAACCTTGGAACAAGTCAGTAATGCAAAAATAAAATACCAGCTTCAACTCCTGAAAGAGGAAATGCCACGAACAGTCACGCTGCCTTCCCAAATCAGAGTTCCAAATTCCCTCGGGACAGAGTACTCCTTTGTACTCTCTTCAAGGTGAATCGTCCAGATCCATTCCCCCACTCCACCCCTTAAAAGAGTTCCCCCCCCCCCCCATACTGGCTTATGGGAGAAAGCAGTACTTCTCTCAATTTATCTGTGTTGAAACCATCTTTAAATATACAGCCAAATAATTCATCACTCAGTTTTTTTGCGATAAGCTTCTTGAAAGCACGTGCACCCGTGCTCTGCTCAGTGGTCACACTGGAGCCCCGGTTAGCGCTCTATGTAACATGTTATATAATGCAATTAATATTAATGGAGAGATGTTTCGGGATTAGAAAACATAATAACCTATAAACAGGCCTGACTCCCTCTGGACTTCAAGCCATTTCACAAAAATACAAATACACTGAGTTCAGTTTTCTTTCCCGCTCTTCCACCTTTACTGCAATTCATGAGTTTCTCTCTCCCTTGCCGTCGCCTCCGCTCCCTTTCGAGAACTACCCTCCCGCCCGGGAACGGCGGAGGAAGCTCAGCGCAGCCACCGCCAGCCCGAGCCCTTCCGAGCGCGTCGCCGGGGGCATGGTCACAGCACGCTGGGCTTGAGCAGTTTCCAGGTAACTAAATGGCTCTTGAGATGCAGTTGCCAGCTGGGGCATTCTAGCATAGCCCTTAGGGACCTGAACTACCCCAGGTAAACTCTAACAATACAGCGGTAAAAACAATAATAATGTGACAAATTAGCCACCCCTGCACAGCACATATACTCCTGTATCATCAGGAAGACCTATACACAGTGAACACCTCGGGTTTTTATTGCTCTGTAAATTAAAACCAATGAGCAACACTAACAGTAACGCTGCAAATAAGCATAGCAAAACCCAGGGCATTTATAGTATGCAAACGCTGAGAAAAAGCTGCCTGCATATTTTCAAACAAGAAGATACCGGATAGCTTTATGCCTCAGCCCCACTCACACAGGAAATTATTTCTGTTTAGCAGAGAATAGCTGCAACTACATCGAAGCAGCGCAGCTGGTCAATTATGGCCCTCAGTTTTGAACTTAAAACATTTGCCCCCAAACATGAGGCCCTTCAGCAGCATACAGCTAGTGCATGCATCTCTACACCATACCACGCGCCTACGCCTGGAGTTAGGGCTACGACCTGTGCAAAAGGGGCACAGGCAGGCCTTGGCCAGGCTCCGCGGGCGTCTGTCTGTCTGCGTTCAGCTCCTGGAGACCCTTCGCAGCGCAGCCAGCTACCATTAAAGCCGCACTGAGTTGCCCTGGGAGTGCACGGGGACGAGAACCGCAAGAACTAATACCCACATCTGCAACCTCTTCTTCAACTGTGCATGGCCCAGGCATTTCTGAGGCTCAAGTGTCTTTGCTGATGGGCATTTGCTAACAAGAAAACCAGTCATTTAGCCTACACACACACACTCTCCTCTCCTTCTTCTCTAGGCACTAGGAAACGAGTGTGCCCCTGTGCGCAGACTGCAAGCTTTCCAGGCCTGCTCTTCGCGGTATGTTTGTACAGCACACAGGAATGAGGGGGCTTTAGGGGTCTGAAGCAGCACTTGGAGTGCTGTATTAACTTCAAACAGTTTAGCATCACCACAAAGCTTGTATCTACATATAGGGCTCTCTACCTGTTCGTTTCCAAGAGCTGTATCCTCAATGTATTATGCAGTTTGCTCAGTGACACTGCCCTTGCAGATACAGTTACAAACGTTGTGACTTCCTCTTCTTTGTAGTGCTGATGTTTGTACGCAATGTGCACGTTTAGAGTCAGAAGGCCCTACCACAACAGCATGAGTTTATGCTAAAGAATTGCCATTCAAATTACCTTCAGCTGTGTAAGGTCCTCTTCGGTCAGGCAACCGTCTTCTATGTTCTTAAGTTCCGCATTTGCCCATGCATCAATTGTGCCAGATAAACTAAGAAGTTTGTCCCACAAAGCCTGAGCTCTTCCCAGATTATCACAGTAGTTTTCAGTCTTTTCGTTGATCTACCACAGGATTTAAATGAAGAAAAACATGCTCAGATTTCAAAAATGTTAAGTTATATTCTAGAAGCAAAGCAGCGTAATAAAATCTGGGCAAGATGAAACTGCCCACATAAACAACAAACGTGGCAAGGGAAAAAATCTCATGTGTCTTCACAGTGAACTGGTCATGGAGAAGATATTTAAATTACTGCCACACATGTCGCTAAACATACCAATCACAACAGCAGCTTGCCAGTTTTAAGGCAGGTTTAGGAAGGAGGCTTGCTCATTAATGTTTATCTACTCTCAGTAAATACCGTCTAATCTCAGTATTGATGCACCGCTTAGATCGACAGCGGCAAGCATTTCTCACCGACAGCACCAGCATAGTAATTCTCCAGATTGTCCCCAAAGTCTAAATCCACTGAAGTTGTTGTGGAAGCTTACAGATTCATGCAAAAAGCACAAATATTGCCTTTCTGCGTTTCCCCAAATTGGTTTTACTGTCAAGGAGTGCCCATGGTGTAAACTACCTGATCAGAAACATTATGCCAACAGACACTCTGTAAGCTTTGCCGTGGTAAACACTTGGATTCGTCTCTTAAGAATCTTTGCCATATTGTACTTAATTTATTCCAAATATTACGCACAAGTCAGAACCAATTACTATAATGCATAACAGATAAGACCACCCTGATAATTTACTTTTTACATACATCCAGCCATCTGTCCACAATAACGTTAGCCTCATTCTCAAACGGAGGCTCCTCAAAGCTTCTCATTTTATTGAGCTGGAATTGAAGGTTTTTGCAGATCTGATTTATTCTGTCTACATCTTCAGAGTGATCATTAAATTCCTCTTTCGCCTCTTCAATCTGTGAAAAACACCGAATGGATATTTACAGGCATGTTTACTTAAGACCGTTTATTCAGCAAAACATTTTTAAGTAGCGTGCTGCTCTTTTCAGTTGAGAGAGACAACAGCATGACACAAAATAATCCTTTTTATGTAATGTGATGAGACTAGGAATGTCTCCTCTGCTGTTATATCCCTACCATACTGACAGGAACATTCCTCCATCTGAATGACAGTATTTTTTTGCTACTGGCTGCAAAACAGCTTAGTGCAAACTATGAATGTGTACTTCTGACTAAGAGATCCAAACAAACAGCTTGCTTTAAAATAGCAAATGCGAGATCCAAGGTAATATACATCCATACACAGCACCTCAGTTACAGAAGAAATAAACAGAAGACATTGTAACGATCATCTCCGAGACTATCACAGCTCTGAGAAATGAAACTCGGCACTCTGATCCTCAGGTTTTGAACTACTTAAAAAAAGGAAAAAAAAGAAAAAGCTTAAATGCTACTTTAAAATAGTCATTATCAAATACGCATTGCCGGAAACAGAAACGTCGCTCTTTGCTCCTTTCTGTTTGTACACAAGACTGCTTCTTTGTGCTTGATTGTAATATTTGTGTTTACAAACAACATGGAAGCCTTCTGGAAATGAAACACTGACCTCTAGTGTTAGCCAATTTGATGCTAAAAGGTCTTGTTATTTCTGGCAGATGGACGAGCCTGGTCTCCTACAGGCGCTGTCAACCACTGAGATAAGAGAGCAGGACGGCACAGCAGGACTCACAAGCCAGAACAAGGTGGAGGACTTTCTCTCCTGCTACTTCATATAATTTACCTAACACATAACATAACTTTACCATCAGCGCTCCAGCACGTGCCCATGCTGTGCTGCAGCTATTGCAGACTCCAATTCTGAGAGCTTTTGTCCCAAAACACAGGGTTAGGAGGAGGAGTTGCAAGCAGAAGCAGGGAGCTCCCTGCAGACGGACCGGAGCAAAGCGAGGTGCCGGAGATCTCCCTGGCAAGGCAGGGGAAAGACCCTGCTGAAGCCGAAGTGGGGAGGGAGCACGGGAAAATCCTGCCGCCTGGGAGAAGGACCTGCTTATGCTCCTTCTTTAAATTTAATCATCCAAACCGCCAGCTGAGAGCAAAACCTTTCCTGAAAGATAGCGTTGATGCTTCCTCAAAAAGCCTAAAAATGGGATCTTGATAACCAGCTATATAACCCAGCCAGGTAATGTCAAAACTGTACACTAAAATGGTCACAGCGGAGACACTGGCGTACCCTAATCCTTTAGGCAGGGACACTTAGCAGCGTCCTATGGCTGTGTTCAGTCAGTGAACAAGAACGTAGCTAACAGTCAAGTCTTTCTCCGACGAAGGGGTAACTTAAAACTATATGAGGGAGCGTCCAGCAATTTCTGCTCAGTCTCATCAGCTTACGTATGAACTGCTCCTGCAAATGTTTAACAGGCAGCAAAGACAGCGTTGGTCCCAGAGGCCAAAGCTCTTATACAGAGAGTCCGGCTTCTAGGTAGGTTTGTAACACAGCAGAAGAGAGAGAAGAAACTAAACATGTTATTATGGGCTCTGATCACAACATAGTTTGGTCAGCAGAGTTTACTGGGACCAGTTTACTGGGACCTGGTAACCCAGGCAAGGAAAGCATAAGGGCCTCAATTCCTGGGGAGAAGCTACAGTGACAGCAGAGAAACAAGCAGCCCTAAGGAGTTACATTAAATACTCTTTTTCTTCAAGTGGTACAATGCTTTAAAGAATCTTCTTAGTGACGAATGAATTTGTTGCTTTGGTACACTTACAAACTGCCCACTAAAAGCTTTTTACCACATACCCTTGGTAGAAAATGTAGAAATATTCCAAACAGTATGGGTGAAATAAGTCTGGTGGATTTCAGTAGGTGTTTTTCAATAGGACCAGAATTTCATCTTATTCTGTTATTACATTATTGTTTTTCTAAGTTTTTCTTTAATCCCTCCCCTCTAACAAGACCATGATTCACTAAGCTAGAGATCAACTTAACACCAAACCAGAGTACGGTCCCTAAAGGTAGTTTGGAAACCAAACTGAAAACAAGAACCTAACATTTGCCCTGAAGCCTGGGTACGCAAGGGCAACCGCACACCCGGACGCTCCCAGCAGGCGCTCTTCTTTCCATGTCAATAAGTTCTTATAACTCACCTTTGTTATCATCCTGTTCAAATTCTCTTTCCCCATGTAAGACATTTGCTGTGAAAGCACAATCTCTTGTTTCTGGATGATGCTGGTCAGACTACTTTTGCAGCTTTGGTATTGCTTCAGGAGCTCCAGAGCCCTTGCACACTGCTCCTGGCTATTAGAAAAGAGATATATTATTTACTGCCTATGCATAAAAGAGCAGCCTTAGCCTCTTGTCTGCTTTCTTCTCCTATATTCAAATATGCGAACAGTTTGGTGATTATGTTCGGAAGACAAAAAAGGAGAGGGATGAACCGCACCAGTCACAAACCCTGCGACGCTGTGAGATACCTGTTGTGGGAGATGGACAATTTTTGGAGCCAGAGATGCCCCCTGCCATTCTACAGCCCTCACTTACGTTTAACTGTGATGTGACCTGAGCAGTTCAAGTTTATTTGCCACTTCCCACCTGCAGGTTGAGTGCAGTCACCAGTGAGCGGAAATACAACGTGCAGCAGATGCCACAACAGCTTGGGGAGCGGACGGTGGGAAATGCCGTCTCTGCTCAGCCTGCAGCGGGACATCAAAGCCGACTGTTCACACTGACACCGGGGTAAGCCACACGGGTTAACTGGGACTGCCCCAGGCCATCCAAATCCTCCAAGCACTTTTAAAAATCCTAAGAAGAGGGCAGATGCCCTGGGTTATCAATCGTACCGCTTCCCAGTCCTCGCTGTTAGGCTTATCAAACCAAGCTCTTTCAGTCTTTTCCTGCAAAAGACACTCTCTATTTTCCTAGTTGTCCTTTTCCGTTTGTTTCAGTCTGATGATTTTTTTTTTTTGCATGAAATTCACAGCAAATAGAGAAGACATGTCACTCTCAGTAGCAGCCAGGCTTTTCTTTTGGATACTGATTCAGTCCAACACGTCACAGCATACCTGCTAAATGATGGCATTGTGATCACTTATAAATAAGTCATGTGCTTTGGCTGCAAACCTCTCTGTGCAATTCTTGGTGTTATGATAGTCTGCAGCATCATAATAGCAACATTTACTACTATATCAGCATTTCATTTACTTTAAAACACGGTCTAAGACTCTTCTGCTGTTTCATTTTTACAGGCAAACTCCTTACTGTACAACACTTTAAAATGTAACTTTTTTCCTTACCACTCAGCAAGCAACAGTTTTGTATCCTCCCATAACCTCTCTGTGACTCTGCACCGTTCCTTTGCTTCCTCTGCTTTTTCCTCTTTGATGTGTGGGAGCGTATTAGCAATTTCTCGCATAGCTTTCATTTCAACAGCAGCACAATCCAATTCCTTTTCCAATTCCGTTAATGATTTTATTCTATATTAGAAAAAAATGAAATATAGCCTTATATTAAAGTAGGTCTTTGACTTTTCTCCCCAATACAGTTATTAAGTTCTCTAGAAATTCATCCTGAGCTGCACCCACTGCCTATATTAAATGACACACTGACTATATTAAATGACATCATAAAAACTGTAATTTGATCTTCTGTTGGTGTAATTGGACAATCTTTCAGAGGAGTTATTCTGACCTTAGCCCTTTGAGAAAGTAATCCAAAATCTTAAATGCCAACAGATTCTGTATGAACATAGTTAATTATCTAAATTAAAATGTAAGTGCATTCCAGCCATCTTAAAATATGGTTTCAGAAAGGAAACTATGGCATAACTAAAAATAAGATCACAGTTTATAAGCTCTTTTCTCCCTCTTTTTGCACAGTAGTGACTTGTTTATTCATCCTTTGCAAGGCAGCAGAGAGCTCCTTTGAAACATCACAGGAGACATACAAATCACATCAGTAACTTTCTCAGTGTGCGGTAAAATAACACACAACTTCTGTAACGCGGAGTTTCCAGAGCGTGTGCTTCAGTGCTCACCAAGAAGACCTGTCCCCCTGTTTGACGCTTTCTTACTGAAAAATAAGATCATAGCACTTAAACTCCTCCTGTTTCTTCTTCATCCATGCTGCTTCAAACACACAAACACACACAGGTGTTTAAAGGAAAAAAAAAAATCAGAAAAGGCTTCCTTATTTAGGCTGCAACCCAGAGAAGCAACCATAGGCTCACAGTTTGTTTCACCAATGCTACGCAGATGTTTTAAGGTAGATACACTCAGGTTTCAGTGTTCTACTGCAGAGGGGCCATAGGTACTCTGAGTTCACTGATATTAAGAAATTAAAAGAGCTTTAAAAAAGAAGTCACCTTTGTTGAATAGCTGGAATTGTTGGATCCTTCAAGCCTATTTTGTTAATCCTGTCATGTAGATCCTGAATGTTTTTGAGGAGTTCACTACTTTTTGTGCAAAAAATCTTGTGTAAGTCGTTTTCCTCCCTGAGCGTCTGTTCACTTGAGTGATCGTGAGCCTCATTTAGCTCTTCAGATAAAGTCAGAACAAGTTTTTCACAGGAAGACTTTCTCCCACATTCAGCCTCTTCCAAGCAGATATCAACTCTTTTCAAGCGTTCATCCAAACATTTAGCCTCTTCTGCCATATGAGAAACTTCTTGCACAGCCTCCCTCCATGCCTTTCCTTGTGTTGCAGGTTGACCTGAGGGATCTACAGGATGTTTAATGGAAAACTGAATCTTCCTCAACGAGGCCATAAAAGCTTCCAGATCTTTTAAGACTGTTTCCCGAATCTGCATTTTATGGCTCATCTCTTCAAGTTGGTTTTGATAATAAACCATAATTTTACTTGCCGCTTGCAGATCTATTGGATTAAATTCATCTCTTGCTGAACTGTCTAGGTGTTCCAATTGTTTGCACACTTCAATCTGATTTAATATGGATCTCTGGAGCTCCTGAAATCGAAAGACCCACCAACAGTGTTAGCAAGTGAAAGAGAACCCATATCCTGTATTTCCAGCTGAAACCATGGCTGGAAAACAAATTACACAAATCCAAATACAAAAAACAACAACAAACAGCAACAAACAGATTGTTAAAAGAATAAAGGATAGTATCTTCAGGATTTTGGTGTTTGGTATTTTCATTGTAATTTAGGACTGTGGGAGATCTAGCTATGAAAAAGGTATCAAATGCAATTGAGTTTATGAAATTTGTGTTATTATGCCTATTTGCTAACAGATACCGTGCCATATCACAAAGCCAGCCATAAGCCACTACAGGGCAATCAGAAATCATTAACGCAGAATCACTTTGTTATGGCAATACGTAACTATGCTAAAGAGCATCACTAAGAAGGAAGTCTGAATTTTGGTGAAGGGTGGGAAGAAGAAGAAATATCAGATAAAATGGTATTCCCCACACAAGGAATTTGAGCATCATTATAAAAAGCCCAAGTCTCTTGCCAACAACCAGATGAAAAGGAGAGAAAGATGACAAGAGTCCTGGGAATGAAACTCAGCAGGCTCTCACAGCGGGAGATCACTCCCAGCACAGGTTAGCATGTAGATGATTGTTCCTTCTGCTGCCTTCTAAATCCTTTATGCTACACTTCTGGAGGAGACTGATGTGTGTTTAGCAGTCTCCTGGTGAGGTTTGCACGTTATCTGGTTACAGCGTTATGCAGCCCTCAGATGAAGCATTGTAGGCCAGTGCGGTGAAACTCCAAGTGTGCAGAAAGCAGGGAATAAATGCAGGGCCTTTCCAGATGGGAAGAGCAATCTCAGACAGACAGCACCCATCACTGTGTTCCAGAGCTTCAGAGACCTCAACCCTGCTCAGCTCGAGAGCCAAGTGCAGACAAAGGCAAACTTTCAGTGCTGGGCAGCAGTTTCTGTGTTCAGCCGGGAGAGCACATCAGGATCAAAACAACATTCATCATGCCTAACAGACAGACCAAGGGCTCAGGCAGAGGGTATTTATAGCAGCTTAAAATGTTACTGCACATAAGCAAGGCTGCCAAAACTGTCCTGGGGTGTGCTCACGCCCCTCAGCAGATATGGCGCAATGCAGCTGAGGTTCGCTCACAAACTAACACCCCACTGTACTTCCCAAAGCTGTGGCATTTGTCATGGCTCAGCTGACACACGGTAATTTAACCATGAGACTGAGCCCTAAAAATATTCACAAAGAACACTGATTCAGATTGTAAAACGCAGAGGGAAAAAAAAAAAAGCTAATAATGGTATCAATCATGGCAACTGTAATTTCTTCCAAACAGCGCATTATGATACACAGCCAGGTGAGAACAATGCAACACCAGAACAAAGGAAAGTCATAAACAAGAAGGGATGTTCATGACTATGCTCTTTACAGTGGGGGTCCCTGTCTCTACAGGAGTAATGCCATTTAAAGCAAGGGGAGTATCATGCTCTTAAGCATTACAAGCGTGGGAAGTTCTGTAAATGGTCTCAAATTCCTGAATGAGAAATCCCACTAAGTTTTCTAGTTCTTAGCCATATTAAAAATAGCTCTGGCCAGGGCACCGTCTCTGAATTTCCCCTTACCTTTAGTTCCCTATATGCAAGATCACTATTCATCAAATTAAACTGCTGGATGTCCTTTTTGTTCAGCCGCTGATCTAATTCACATAGAAGAATGAATTCATTTTCTATTGGCAAAACAATTTCCAAAGCAGTCCTTAAAGAGTTTGTTCTACAAGAAAGGTAAAGAAACATGAACTGGAAAAGCAAGTAAGGAAAGACACAGGGCAAAAAGCCACAATGTCATTGTGATTGACTGTCTAATAGAGCTAGGTAATAATCCTCCTCCTCCTGAAGTCAACAGGAGTTTTTTCATTGATTAATAAGAGAAACAGAGTGAACCACAGTGAATTTAATCGGAAGGTTGAAGGAATAATGATAACCTTGGGATTACAAAGATCTAGCCCTGAGCTGCTTGCAGAGATTCATGCCATCTGCAAGGTATGTATGTGCGTATTAAGATAAGATTAATTTTATGCGATTAGCGTGTAAGACAGAGTTAAAAATGTGCAGGCATTTTCTGTAATGCACACTATTCCCTTCACAATACACTCTTCAATTACGTTACAATCAACTATAGCTTAGCTAATATCACGCAGTGTTATTTTCTACCTGGCACTTATAATATCCTGAAGCTCTTTCCATTCCCCTTTTAGCTTGCTTCTTCTTTCAGAGATAGCAGCCAGCTCCATTTCATCCACGAGATTTTCTAAGGTAGATGCAACGTTTTCCAATTGTGTCCAGCCAGAATGGGTTTCACTCTCTATGATCTGATAGATATTCAGGGTTAAGTGAATTAATATGATATCATATTTTACCACAGGCAGGTCAGTTCAGAAAATTACTGTCACAAGAGTTACTGCAGACAAAGCTGAAAACATCACCTGTAGTTAAGAGTGTCTATTGCTGTCTTTTTCTAAAGGCTCCATTTTCAGTTGCATGTAAATCTCTACCAACGTTTTATACTGAAATTTTCCATGTCAGATGTATGCCTTAGTTGCATTTTTTAAAAGGTTCACTAAATATGGCTCAGCCATTTTGCTATAAGAATTCTAGCTGTCTAAAAGAACAAAAAACAACCTTAGAATTGAACCAAGTTCTGAGATGCTAGATAACCTGTGCGCTCACCGGAAGGACTTGAGAAATTGCAGTAATGAATGCCCCAACATCAAATATGTGCCTTTTATCATCCCCTTAAGGTTCTCACAAATCTGATCAAGTCAGAAGTCTTTGAACAGTTTCATTCTGCACATGCACTGTCAGCATCTGATAGTTCAACTCTCTGAAGGCTCCTCCTGCCCTGAGCATGGTCCATCATTTGCCACTCCTGCATGAACACGGCAACATTACCCTACCTCTCTTCACCCCAGAAAGAGCAACAGCAGGTGAGGTTGCTCCAGCCCTGGGCTGAGCAGGACATATACTCTTTCCATTTCTGGGGCCATTATAATAGCAGGCAATCAGGAGAGAAACCATCACCCTGTGTTCTTCACGGACCACTTCTCTGGCCCAAGGAACAAGGAGGAGGAGGAGTAAGAGAACAGCATTTGACTTTGCAGTCTTAATTTTGCTTTTGTATGTCTTAAATGTAGAGGATAAACAAAATATTCATGTTATCAGCATTTCAGATTCTTACAAATGACAGCAGTACTACGAGAATAATTTTCAGCCTCCTTTGGATTTTGGGTCCCTTATATTTTCCAGTGCAAGATCAGACTGCACCATAGGGAGTTTAAGCATACTGGCAATAAAGCTGCTTTCTTTAGTTATTCTTTCCGTGAGACCCACTCCAGCCTGCAGATCGTAAACTGAGAGCCCCTGCACTGTAGTAGTTTTGTATATCGTAGGCCAATTTCTTCTTTCAGTCACACTGGCACAACTAAACCGTGAAGGAGGAATTCACACCTGCCAAATGTCTGATTTCCCTCTATTCCTAATAAAATTGGTTGTGCCAATTGCTCCTTATCCCCGGCAGTAAGTGTAACACATAGAAGGTAAAGGCTCTACATGAGAAAACAACAGTTCAGGCATAGAGTACGTTTTTAAGAGATAAATACTTACCTGTAGCTCAAGCAGCTTATTCTGAAGGCATGAAGTGCCTTTTACTTCATCAGTAAAGCCAGACGCTACTTTATCTCTGCTGATTTGTAAAAGTTCCTCCAAGTTACTTCTCTGTGTGTTATAACTAAAGAAAGAGACAATCACTTTCAGAAAGAGTATTATCTCTGTTTTAACGGGATGTGGCACGGATTGAAACCTGCTGACCAATAGATTACCATATAAAACAGGCACAGTCTATTACTAATGCATATTTTAACCCCCGTCCCAAATTAATGGTCATAAATGAGCAATATGTAGGAGGGCTGAGAAATTGCTCGGCTGGCAAATTTTCACGTACGAATGCCTTCTTACATTCTCTAAATTCAGTTTTATGCATGTAAAAATAACAGTTCTCTAAAAAATTCACCTTTTTCAGTTTTTCCAATTTTTACTTTTTATTTGGACTTATTAGTAAGGCAGACCCAACAAAAGAGCAGAAAAAAATCTCTAAGCTCTAAGTGTTCTTGCTACAAAGTCCTAATGTATACAGCATTTAACTACTATAGTGATTCTTTATCCATTACAAAGTAAGAGTAAATAAATTGTAGTAGAATAAGAAGAGAGTTTTGCATAGGAAAAGTGCACTCTTTCAATTCATTTGTAAATTTATAGCATAGTACCATCTCTTAATATGAATGCCTTTTATCTTTTAAAAATTACCTCTCTAATAAAGCTGGTAAGGGCAAGCCACCATCTTCCTCAAATTTCTTTGCACAGCTTTCTCCATTCTGATGAGTCACAGCTGTTTCCCAAACTATATCTGAATCAGGTCTTGATGTCTAAGCAAAAACAAAAAAGGTAACAATGAACTCTACTTCATGCTGTGCCAATACATCAGTAGATATCCGTGAATTCCTGAAAGAAGCAATCACTTCATGTGAAACACTCCCAAAGGAGATAAGAGATTCCATTCATGAATACAACATGTGTTTAAACAAAAGCATGAACCAAAAGAGCAAACTCTGAGCACTTGCAGCCAGGCTATTCTTTCCTTCCATACTGATGCTGGGTCTCAGCAGACACAACCACCCCGTCACATCTTTGGCAACGTGAGCCACCGGAGCAAATCTTTGCGGCAGCTCCATGGCCACCCTTGGGCAGTCCCGAGGTACTACCTCCCGCAGCTTTGTTGGGTTGCGTGTACCAGACGGCTTCTCATTTCTCTTGCCCTTGCTAACAGGATGTACTCCTCAATTTGAGGCTGGCTGCTATTGGCTATACACATGATACTTTGCTCATCTGTGAAGGAACAGATTTCATCATCATATCGGGGTGATATTTGTAGTCTCATGACAGATCTCCCTTCTGACAGCCATTTTCTCCATATCTTCAAATTTGATGTTAATAGAATGGTTCTCTTCCCATAAACCACCAGTGTGGACTTGGTCTGCTGAGCGCCATACTGTCTATCTGCAGCTTTACTCCCACAAATGCGAAATGAAACATCTTCTGCAGCATCCAAATGACAAACTATTGCATCTTGTCTCTCTTAGCACTTTGTTCTAAAAAGCTACATGCGTTCTGTTTTTCCTCACATTTTTTCCCACACTATTTTTCCTCTCTGTGTCCTCTGCGACTTGTTCATGTTACTGGGCCACTAAAGGGACTTACACTTGAACATATAGCTTCAGACACAGTTATTCCAGCTGAAAATCACTCTTCAGAAAAATATAATGCAAAGTTGGGGTCCCACTTATATCTCTTCAGGATACCTAGTGCTATTCCTTGCATGTGAATGACTTATAAATTGATGGATTTCAGTAGAGGAGCTGCAAGTTCCTTACAGCAGATACTTTTAAGGATTTTTTTAATCTACATTCCCAAGCACAGTGGGTTTCTGATCTGTGACCAGAGGTCTGAGGTCCTACCATAATATCAATAACAGCAGAAATAATCACAGTGAACAAGGATTGCATACCTCCTGCTCTGAAAAGATATCCATTCGCTGAGAAGAACCTGGACTTTCTCCATTCTCAGAAACAAAAGAGGAACCCCTAAGGTTTGAAAGAAATTTCAAATTAAGAATAAGAGCAGCTATGAAATATAAGAGGAAAAAAAAAACACTCCGGCTAAAGATTAAAAATTAACAGTGCAGCTATGTCAGTACTTAGGTGTTTCTGAAACCCAATATTAAATGTTTAAAAAATACAGCTGCCCTTAGTAGTACACATGGTAATGTGCTTGGTAGTACACTTACAATATCACAAAAACCATGCATATCTCTGATTTCAATGCGGCTATGACACCTCATGCACCCAGTTACCCACTCTTTCTTGGACGGCTGTCCTTTTCCAGCATGAGACAGCAGGGCTGCGTAAGTATCTGCCACAATGGGTTGAAGCTTTTCTAGCTTTTTTTCACACTCTGTGACCAGTGTTTGTATATCTGGGAGAGTTTCTTCTGCTAGTCTTCCCAATGTTTTAAGATCTTCTAATGACTTTTTAAGTCCCGTCAGGCTGCCTTCATGTGAAAAAAAGGCCTAAATGAAGAAAAAAATATAATAAACTCTTGTTAAATTATAAAGATACACAATTATTTCCATACATTCTTCTATTTTCATTGTCTTCTCAGATAAGTGCACTTAAGGTTTAAGATGTTAAACCAGGAGACAAACATTTATTTTCACTCAATTCTTTTTCATACGAAGCCAGGACAGAAGTGGAGAATTCTGGCAATATGTTCCCCAGTTGTACTCATAAAACTATATTGATTCTTGTCTGAGTTTGAAATGACCTATGTTACTACATTTTTAGCTATTTTGGGTCCCAAGGCCTGCTCTCATTGACATTAAAATACATCTTCTATTGATTACAGCAAAAGAGGAACTGGAAAATTTATTTAGACTATTCCTCATGAATAATTCTACTTTCTAGGATGAAGCTAAGATAGAATAAAAATCTAACAAAATTTTAAGCACAAAGAATGCATCTGAAAATGCTAATTTTTCTTTAGTCTTGGACATGTAATATTTGCTGAGAACAAACCCATAAGAAGCCAAGAGGAAACCTCCATTAAATTCAATGGAAATCAGAATTCAGCAGAGCTCCTTCTTACTCTTACAAGCAGTAAACTGGCCACATCAGCGCATCTCAAAGAGGACGATGAAGAAAAACATTAATAAGACTGAAATGTAAATCCCATTGCTTATGGAATATGTCAAGTTCACCATGGCTCACTCAGGCCAACGACACATGAAAGTCTTATGTCTAATTGCAGTTAATTTATGCGCAGCACAAACATGGGACTATTGCACTGTGGGGAAGATACTCTCAGTTCAAGGCACCTAACATTGGCTGTGCAACCGTAACAATTCAAGGGAGTCTCAGATCATACAGTCATTTCTTATTATTGCATTTTGCATAGCTAACTGCTTTAATACTTCAAGGGAGTTTCAAAAAAATTTTAATTGAAAAAATGCTACCATTCAAGTAACAAGGAGGTAACTTCAGCAGTCTACAATGATGCTAATACCTGAAGTCAGAAAGGCAAGGAGATCATTTAGGTGGCCTCTGGTCTGTGTTTGCACGACACTGAGCACCAGAGCCCTGCTCCATAAACAGAGATTGCAATAATGCACATAAAAAGGAGCAGGAAGGGCAGACAGTGCCTTCATACAGATAGGAAGGAAGGTGAGCAGAAAAGGAGTGTGTTAGGTACCTCATGTTCCTTGATGAGCCCTTTGGTTTTATCCATGCTGAGGAGTTTCTTCTCTTTACCTAATTGCTTATTGATTTTCTTAAAAGTTGCATTAAATTTCTTTTTTCCCCTTTCTACTATGAGCTGGATACAGGATATAATTTCATGGTGAACTGCCTGCAAAATTCAGAACATGTTATCCCTGTGAGATGGGGAGACAATACCACAAAGCAAATAAAAACGTCTAAACGTATTGTGACAAAAGATTGTTTTTCAAAGATGCCAGGCCTAATAAGAAGACCATGGACTCTCCTCCGTACATTATCTTACCTCCCATCTTTTACGAACATCTTTACTCTTTTCCTCCACTGCGAGCTTTTCATGATCAGATGAAATATTTTTCAGCTGTTCAGCTGCTTCCAAAAATTTGTTAAGAACTTTATTGTCCAAAGCATTGAAAGCCTCCTGCAAGAAAAGTATCAAAATGAAAAATAAACAGAATTGAATTTAGTTCTTTTACCTAACAAAATGACACCAGTAATACATAAAAACCATGCATAAAGTATGTATACATGGCATGTACGGGCTGTGATGGCCCTCACATGAATGGGCATAAGGGCATTCTCCACCCTTGCATACCTCCAGAAGGGTTGGAAACCATGCTTTCAGAGAAGAGGAAATCCTGTTCCAAGAGCTCCTCTTTTAGGAGTAAATTTGATACCAAAGGAGAAAGATTGAGGTCCCATGGACAGGGAAGATGCATGGCTGCGGGAAGGGTCTGCGCTGGTGTGGTGCAGTCTGGCAAGGTGCAGGGGCACTGTGGACTGCCTCCATGCTGTTCCCTGCACACAGCCAATAGGACTCGTTATGTACCACATGGCAACACTGATTTTAGGGACTTCCATTTTTGATACCTCAGTTAAGACTCCTTTTAAGAGATCTGGATTTTCCAGACTTTTCTTTACAAGCTAGCCAGTGGAAAAAAAGGGAGATTCAACATTTATAATGATGCTTTAAAAACTCGTCCAAGAACTGGGCCATGTGATTCTTGACAGGACTGTTTCTTAATAATTGGCAAAAGTGGCTGTAGTTCAGAACAGAAATCTGAGGATGATGGAGAAATTTAAGTAAGAGAACAGGATTCAGAAACCGAATAAACTGCTCTACAGATACACCAGTTGTGGAACTGCCAATATCCTATGTTATATATAAGTAAAGTCTTAACCCTAACACCACACAAATATTATTTTTATACTTTGCATTTCCTAAGATAGGTTTATTTCAGCAGGAAAATGAGATCAAAGATAAACACAGTTACTTTTGTGTCTTGTGCCTACTTGGTTCTGATAATACCTTCCTACTAATGAACAGAGGTAAGACAACTCATTTTTTGAGAAGGAAAAATTCCTAGTTCAAGTGACATAGGAAGCCCTATGAGAATGCCTTTAGTGGTGGAAATGGAAAGCAATCTGGGATCACGAACAAACAATTTTTAAAATATTTCTTAGCGTTTATCATGATCGTACAAACAAAAAGGAATATACTGCTAATTAGAACATGCCGCTGTAGAGGTAAAGCTTAATCTTTCTCCACTGAAATTGTCTGCCAGGTTAATATACACTAGAAATGCTAAATCACAGAGTTGGGAAGAAAAGCATTAACAGCTATCAAAAATATCTGCTATTTTTCTTTAGGTGGTGTCTTTACCTTTTTGATATTAAATAACACTAAAAAATACTCCATTCTGCTGGCTCAGAAGCCAAGTACGGTAATGAAGAGAAACTCACCTCGTATCTTGAAATATGTTCTTCAGGGCTTAATTTCTGACTAACAAGTTGCACCGCCTTTGAAATGGAGGCTTCAAGGTCTTTCTGGGATTCTTCAAAATTGAGCAAAACCTCCTTTTCTGAGAGTCTCTTCTGAGATTTGGGCAAGACATCACTTATGTCACCCATGGCAGCCTTGGAAGAAAGAGACACTTTTCAGAACGTGCACAACTGTCACTAATCACATAAAGCTATTGCTTCATAACATCACTCAAGTTTTTCAAGTTGAGATACCGATCTTTGAAACGTTCCGCATTCTGCCCCGACAAGACTCTAGGAGACCAATTCCAATATTCTAAAAACATTTCTGTTTTACTTGAGTGAAAGCAGTCTTCCTAATCACGTAATGCTAAAATTAGAGAAGTCTGTGTATGATCAAGAAAAAATACCTCAATTTTGTCTCTGGCTTGTTTAATTCGTGCCTGCAGCCCGGGGTGAAAATGCTGTTGGGACACCTGACTTGAAGCATTTTGCGTCAGGGATTGAAAGATCTCCTCTGCTGCCACAACTTGCTCTTGGCATGAGGCTCCTCTTGCAGCCAAGCTCTGGTTAAATGAAAAACATTAGAAGCCTGCACAGTATTCATGTCTTTTTGTTTGAGAAACTAAACCGAAAAGCCAGCAACGATCATGGACGGTCAATTTTTGGTCAAAGAAAGATCTTATATTCCAACTATGGCCAGCATACATGATACTGCAAAATCTCTGTGTAGAGAGAAAGAAGTCTGCTGCCATCCACAGGGGATTCTGTTTGCTAACACATTCTTCCTGTCAATGTGATACCTCCCATGTCTTTGCCTCAGAGCCAATTAAAAGTAATCTTTAAACATTCTCTCACATCCCAGCCGCTTTCCAAATGAACATACAAACCACGCATTTGGATATGCATTGTCTAATCATGAAGTCTTCCAAATGTAAGCATATCAAGGCTCAGACTTTCTTGCAGTATTGACTCCTAACAGGCAAGAAGCAGCTGGGTATTTTGCATGCAAAAGTACTGTGCTGTATTTTAATATTTATCATGAAATGTCCCTATCAGAGCTGTTTTGATCTATGAATATGCAACACATTTTCGTGTTTGAAGCTGTCAGTTAGCACTCTTCTAATGATAATCAGTGCTTTACTCCCGATCTCAACCTATTGTACTGCAGGTAGGCGACCTGATCTCTTCTTCTCAGAGACAAAATCATACAATGCCACTCACACTTTTGGAGGCTGTATTTCAGCGTGCCTTTTGCCACTTTGACTTTTTTAACAAACTAGTCTCATCCTGCAAAATGAGGCTATTTTATAAATGTATATCCACAAATTACAAAAAGTTGCATATATTCTTTGCACAGGCTCACACCTCCTGATTATGTAAACTAAACACAGTGCAATGCACAAACTCAAAGTAAACTCACACTAATTCTGATTCAGGTTTATTGTAGGTGGATTTAGTATACTGAAGACCTGTGTTTACCCTTAGGGCTTGGACACAGAAGCTCCAGTGACACCTGATTCTGCCACTCACCTCCCTGCCACGAGATTATGCTACCCCTGCTGCAGAAATAGCAAGTGGGAACATAAGACAGTGCTTCAGCTTCTCCAGTGCAAGGCTGGCATCTTTCTTCAGCCTAACCTTCATTAGTAGGTGAAGGAAATAAATTAGACTTTGCATTGAAGCTGCTGAGTATATACATGCTTCCATCTGCCAGCTGTCAGAGGAAACACTAGTCCCTGGCAGAGAAAGAGGGCGGACAACAGAGACAAGTGGAAGTAGCTAGAGAATTCATCAGTGCTCACTGTGGATGTGCCAAACAACTGCCTATAAGCTGAGATGCACAAATTACCCAGCATGTTGTGCAAAAACCTTAAAGTATGTCAGTTTTTGACAGGTAAGCCTTGAATACAGCCACGCTACCCCCAATCCCTTCCCTGCACTGGAGGACAGGCGGTAGAAAGCGTGATACGGCCAGGGAAATTTTCATCTCAGCAAGTTCCAAAGTTTCAGTGTGCAGTGAGTGCTGTGCTGGAGAGGAAGTAATTAATACCACTCAAGAGCAAACTGCTGATGAACGGAATCAAGAGCATTTCATTGGCACTTGCTGTCATCTGGACATGCTGATGTTTGGAAGATTCATCTGTAGCTTGGCTGGGATGTTTCTGGCTGGGAAAGAACATCCGCATACTAACAAAGGCCTGACTGTTTAAGAGTGTCACAGCACAAAGTCCACCTTTGCTTTCACTTCACTGGTGACAGCTCATTTTACCCCAGCCACAAATCCACACTGAAAGATGAGAATCTGATAAATGGGTATTTTAAGCAGTATATTTCCGTTTTCACCTGCAAATACTCTTCTGTCTCAGGTTCCACATGTCCCTTGTGACGGATCTGGCAGAGCAGGCATTCGAGTTCAGCTGCCCAGCCGTCTACCCCTTTGAGGAGCACCTCAATTTTCTCCGCGGTCTCTGAGAGTCCCTTGGCCTTTTCAGCAGTGTCCACGCTTTCTTCACAGAGCTACGAACAAAGCGCAGGGTTAGACCCATTCACACCTGGCGTCTGCTCCAAAGGGTCTTTCCACCACCCTCCTCCAGCACACCGTCACCACTCTGCCAACTGTCTGGTTTTCACATCCGACAGAGGATGAAGGAGAAATATTCACTAAACTTACACCAGTAAATAAATGAGGAGAGGATCTGGGTGTGAGCGGAACAGCACAATGTGTGCCCATATGTCCAGCCCCCTCCCCTATAAGCAGGTGGCCATGGCCACTCTACCTACGGAGAGCAACTCCTGGCCTGCAGCACCCCCCAGGCTATGCCAGGGAACTGTCCCAGACGGCCACAGCTGGCAGGGTCAAACCTGGAGCAAGGAGCATGATAACGGTGTAATGGTCCTGCCAGTCACAGGCCAGAGCTTAAGCTTTTGCCCTTGCACCACGTTTAATTTTTATATATATATATATATATATACACATAATATATATATAGGTGTAGTCATAATGCCACAAAGCAATGCCAGAAAAATAACTCCTAAGTCCTTAAGCCCTTGTAAGGGTGTGAGAGGACTCTTTACCTCTTTTTGAATGTGACTCCTAAAAGCTTCGCTTGAAATGTCTGCCATATCACTAAGAGCTTTTATAGGAGACTCCAGATTTCCCTCACATTTGTGAACTTGCTTCATTTGATCTTCTTGCATTCTCAGTAACCTCATCTCCTGCAAAAATGTTGCAATTTTTTGCCACCGTTTATTGTCACAACACCTTTAAAATGTCACTGAAAGGCTCAAATTAGAAAATTAAAATTAAGAGCTCTAATGTTCTCAGGCAGAGTGGTAATGCCATTCTTGCAAAAGCATTCTAGGAAATGTTAGATATGTAACAGTAAGCAGGTTCTACAGGAATTTACAGCAGCCTAAAAACCTGTCAAGTGAGCTGGTGCAAAGTTGCACAACTTTAGAAACAGCTACAAAGCAATAATTACTTTATACCAGCTGAGGCACCTTTCATACAATTTAGCAAAGTTTCACAAGCTGTTAACAAATTGATTGCTTCCACCTCTAGAACTGAATAAAGAGCTTTATCCTGCAACAAAATATCCTTTTATAGGTGGGTTTAGAATTTCCATTTAAAATTTTGAATGTTTTTCATAGTATCATAAAGAATATTTAACTGAGGCACATATGAATGTATCTATATATACATATCTATGTATATGTATGTATGTATATCTATATATCTATGATATATAATACGTATCTATGTATTCTCCGTTCCGCCTGTTCTAAAACCGGCAATACTGAGTTGACTTAAAGGTTTACTAGCCTCTAAATAACAAGCTGAGAAGTTTAGAAAAGATCATTTTGAAGGCTGCATGGCAAAAGAGTCATATGAAGCTAGAGGGTTTGTTAACTTACAAACTGCGTCCTCTTGATGAACTTAGCCCATCTCCTGTTCAGTTTTTTCAGCTCTTTGGCAATATTTGATCCAACTTGCTCTTTGCTGACTTCAATGAGATAATTTCCAGCTTCATTTAAGGAGCCATGCACTGAATTCCAGTTTGCCAGAATCTCAGCAGGGATCTAGACAGAGGCATCGAAATCATTTAAAGCAAAACCTGGCTGAACGTTTATTCCCAAAATGAGAAACAAGAAAGCATCAGAAACAACCACTTTCATGTACAACGTTTTCCTTCCAGGAGTCTTCAAAGTATCCCTTTCCTTCACAACAAATAGAAACCTAACCACGTACCTCTTTCGGATGCTCATTCCGTTTTTCTTCCAGCCATGTCTTCAGTAGGTGGATGTTTTCTGTATAATCACTCCAGGAAGACAGAACTTTCTGTAGGGTACTATTTACATTGGAAATATAGTCTCTGCACATGGAAATCTTTGACTCCACTATCTTAAAAAGTTTGTTCATCTCTTGAGGATCACCAGCTAGGACATCAAACAGGAAATATCATTGTACATTTGAAAAGAGAGAGCTTAATTGCACAGAGTCAGTATTTTGCAGAAAATATAGGTAGGCAGTGGGAATTCAAACCGGTGAGAGCATATCAGTTCAAAATAGAGAGTCTTAAGGTCAGTTTATGTGCATGAACTCACCCAAGTCAGGACTGCTTATGTTTTTGTTTTTCAAATCTTCACAGATGTGAGTAGCAGTTTCTATCTGCTTTTCAAGTTTCTTTTCTTCAATGAAATTCTGCACAAAGTGAAAAGGAACTGGCATGGGTAATACTGACTCACACAAAACTAGGAAGGAAGCTTGAGATACGTTGTTTTCAACACGAGCTTAAAACTTGCAGGTTAAACGTAACCTGTGCATGTCCAGCAACCCAGCTGCACCCTTTAGCCTTCAGCTAGACCTGTTGTGTGCTCTGCTCATGCAGAGGCACTCTGGTGTGACTCTCTCTGCTCATGAGAATTTGAAACTTAATGTGTAACTCCATCCTCTACTGCCCTTTAGAGGGCTGATTTTTACTCATTGCCAGGCTGAAACTAGTGACACTTTGGGTGCCTTTCTGGGTCTTTTCCTCATGTCTTAAACTCCTCCCTATAGTTTACCAGCTGGAGGAAGACCATGAACCAGTATTGTAGAAATAACATGGTAATGAGTATTTGTGAAACTGACCAAATCAAGAAATTCTGAGCAAGTTAACACCATATTCCCGCCTCACCACAGGCTAAGGTTAACACTGCTCAGGAAAACTGAGATTTTATACAACTTCTTGTTGCCTCATTCCACAGTTCTGATACTGGTGGAATTCCCTCTAATTGAACTAGGGGTCTTCCAGCCTAAAAAGCCCTCAAGAAACTCTTTAGAAACTCCACTAAGATGGCACTCACAAGGAGTCCCATTAACTGGAGATGGAGCAATACCGGTGGCATCAGCATTTTTGTCTCTCGGCCTCTATTCTTGACATGTTTTTGGCAGTGTTTGGGGTAGGACAAAGCATACCCGCCCATAGGCTCTGTAAGAGCAGTAATATGCAGCCTCGAATTAATAACTTGAGCCCAGAAGGTGAGCTAAGCACAAAATATAACAAAACAGGACAATTTATATGCACCCGGAAGCATACAGAAGTCAGGAAGCTGCGAAGAGGAAGAGGCATCACCTACAGGCAGGATTAGCTGGCACGGCGGTAGTGGTTGTTTTTGAAGATAGCTGCCACTGAACTACACCAGAGAGATTTGTGTGGATTCCAGCTAGGAAAGGGCCACTACTGCTGGCTCTCTAAATAGCCTAGAAAGAAAGGGCCCCCAACCCCCAAAAAAATGAGGAGAGAGGAAATTATACATCCTCACAGCTGCATCTATTTCTCCAGAGTGAAAAACTCATTCAGAGCAAAATGAGAAGACTATGTGGAAACAAAGAATTTATGGACGTCTACCCATGCTCCTCTGCATAAATCCCAGATCTCACAAGAGCACTACGCTTCTCACCACTATCCTACTGTCTTCAAATGAGGACAGATGTAAGCCTGAATGAAACAGAGTGGGGGAAAAATGATTACTGTCAGGGTGCAAGTATGAAAGACCTATATTTTAAACTTACATTCCAATCTTCCAGCAGTGATTCCACAGATTCTTTTGTCCCATATTTCATGTTCCAGATATTTAGCTTTAACATGACCTCATTGGCAATAGCTGAGCACAGTCCATAGTGGTATTCGAGAAAGGTGTTTGAGTTCGTGAATGGAATGTTACTGAATCTGCAATCAGTAAAATGTTCCAGAAGTTGACTCAAAATTATTGGACATAGAAGGCATTAATGGGTAAGGCTTTTAGCCTAAAAACGTACAATTAAAGACATTATATGCAAACATCTATTTTGTTATGATGGAAGAAAAAATCTAAAATAACAACAGTTCATTTTTTTCAGTATTAACAATTTTGAGCGTTTCAGTCATGTCTGTTCCATTCTGAAGAAGCTTAAATAGCTAAAAAAGGGACATCTGCTATCTGCTATATCAAAGGGTCTCAGGTTAAGGACACAGATTCACTGGTCATTTTTGAAAACAGCTTCCGATAGTTACATTCCGATAGTTGCACAACCTGTAGATCTTAAACTGATTTTAAAAGTTAGGAACCAAAAAATGGACAGAGAAACCCAACCCCCAGTAAATTTTTTACACAGAAAATATTCACGTTTGCACAGGGCATCTAAGAACCTCCTGTGAGATGAGCTCCATTTTGTACAAATAATCAGGCATTCATTGGACCTATAAGTGAACCCGCTAGCTCTGTATCCCAGCCCACCTTAGTGCTTAGAAGGAAAATATGCTTTTTCTCCAAGGCATGGATAAATTATATGCTTTGTTCAGAATAACAGAGAGCAAGTCACTAGCAGAGTTAGAAGACAACACAGTCAAAGGAGAGGGAATTTGAGGATCACAACCTTCTTTTCATTTCCTCTAGCTTCTCAGGCAATACTAGTGGCATATTCTTCCCATCTTCATTCTTAAAGGATTGAAGGGTGTCCAAATGAGAATCAAAACAATCCATCAAGCTCTGGGGAGAAAAAGACATAGTAAGTCACTCATTTAAATGCTAGAAATCTGCAAGTCACCTGCTGTTACAGAGAGAGCTAGTAAGAACCAGTCAGCACAAGACAACGTTCCAGTGTTTTTTAACTATTACAGTAAAATGCAAGTATTGATTTCACCACCTCCAAAAATGCATATTTGCTAAAGGCACAATATGATTTATCTTTCACTGTGCATCTAGTTGTGTGGAAGGAACATGGATCTATACTAGCTATGGAACATGGATCTATACTAGCTATACTATCTGTTCTTTCCGCAGTTTTACCACCATCTTTAGAACTAAAAGGTGTCATTTTAACAGTTTCAAGATATTAAGATCTTCTTTGCTATGTGTTAGCAAAGACTGATGCAAAACCTTATGAATAAACATATTCTGTCATACTTGCTTAATACTTTATTTGAACGCTTAATAAATTTCCATTTCATACCATGCTTATATCAATGTCATATTAACCCTCTGATAGCCATTATCAAATGATTTGGGAATATTTTATGGACACGTGTCTCAGCACCAAATTCTCAAAATGACAAATTAAACATAAAATACCTCTGCATGGAAACTTTAACCTACATGAAGAGTTCCAGAAAAAATCAGTATTAAATACTGTTATCACCTAGGACTTGCAGATGATAGAAGAAAGCACGTACCACAGGGGATGAGATATTCATAAATAAATATAAGAATATAAGAATAAGCATATAAAGAAATATGCTTAAAAATACATTTCTGTGTAATAAAACTTGCCACAAAGCATGTTAATGGCAAAAGACTAAAAGCTGGGGCAGCCCTCATCCCAGACAGTACTGGACAGCTTTTAAATACTTGATTTTGCAACCTTAACACCATTTCAGTCAGACAGTTATGTGCATTGGTGAGTAATTTCCTTATCTTAAGATAAAGTAGAATTTCCATCATGAGGCACCACATTGGCAATCCCTACCTGAAACACATTAAAAAGACTGGACTAGAGGAATGGGGGGGGGGGGGGAAAAGCCCAAAAAGCTCTCAAGAGAATGTCTTCCCATCAGGAAAAACTGATCTGACAGAAATTAAATGTTTTGGGGTTCTTCTTAAGGAAGATAATGCTTTTATCTCCACGTTCAATGGGACAAAATACCTAAAACAACTAGATCTCTTTCCTTCTCTCATTCTTAGAAATGATTTAACTACTTAGGCTGAACAACACAAATCATAGATCAAATGGCTAAAGTTTGGCAAAGCTGCTATCAATTAAAAAGCCATGTCTCACATCAGGAACTGACCAGCTACAGTACAAAAAAGTGGTGTTGACAAGTCACTCGCAAAAACTTCTAGTTCACATCCTTTCAAATCTACATCAAGGACATGGCACAAAAACATCCACCTTCCCAATGGTTGTTCATACAGAAAGAATGTACAACATTACATTGATCCATCAGGCATCCATTCAGCTACTTTTTCTGAAGTCTTCACACTCAAAAGGATGCTTAAAATGTTATCAATGTAAAGATTTCAAGATCAGAACAAACAACTTGCAAGGAAGGTATCGAGGTATCAGAATACCTTCCATTGCTGCGAGTGGAATTGCAGACTGACTCAGCAAGCACTTAACTTAACCACATAAGCTGCATGAACTCACTGGAATGTAACCCTGAGCCCAAGTGCTTTTCTGAATAGCTATGTATCAAGCATAGATTTAAAGATAAGCATGTGGTTACCTGCATTATTACTTAACAAACAAACAAGCTGCAGGAGCCACATAAAAAATAATACCACAATTTACTCATTCAGAGAGTATTTTAATTTAATCTCACCCCAGTGAAATCAGAAACCTCCCTTATAGACCCAAGTAGTTATTTAATTAAACTACTCATTGTTCAAAAATCTAAGATATCTTCAGAAGGGCTCTTCATCTTCAGAAGATAAACATATCCACACCACTTCCCAAAATGTCAACATCAACTCCACAACAAGTGCTTTGCTAGGTCAGACTGGAGAGGAATGTCCCTTCAGTGATCAGCATACCTTAAATATTACAATTATTTCTCTGAAGAGAGACATTGCTTTAAAGGGGTCCTGCAAATCAGGCAATTCTTCTGCCTGCAGATGTTCAATCTCCTGAAGCCAGGCCTCAATGCCATCCAGAGGAGGGGGCAACATCTGGTCCAGCTTTGTTTTCCATTCATTAATCTTAAAAGAGACAACAAGGGATTAAATTTCTCACTATTACTTTCTTCCCCCTCCCCAAGGTACCGATATATGCTCCATAAGCTGATGCTCTAGACACCTCAGAAAAATAAAATGTCACCCTTCAGAAAAGGAGCTTCCAGTGAAGGCTGCTGGAAATCAGCTATGTTTACCAGAGACTCAGATTTGCTCCTCAGCCTGTGATCTCTGAAACGCTACAAGAAGTTCGGCAGTTACCATCCTCAGCTGGTGACCACCTCAAAGCCCCACAACCGGAAAGTCTGTAGTAAATTATTGGCAAAATGGAGGTGAACAAAGCATGCTGCGGACAGCTTTCCATCACAGGGGATGACAGTGAAACACCTCTGCCATGAAGAGATTATCAGCAAGGCCTAGCACATCCTCCCTCAGGCACAGAGACATAACACAGTCAACCTCACTGCAAAGCACTGACCAGATCTAACTATACCACTATCCATGCTGTGGGAAAGATTATTCTAACACAGTTTTCCCAGTTGCATCATTATCTGAGCCATAATTACATCCAAAAGAACCTTTTAAGCATAAATAGCCAAAACCTCTGATGTGAAGGCTGCTCAAATTCAAAGATAATCAGACGCAGGCCACATTTTGGAGACTTCTCACAGTCCTGAGGCTTGGGAAGTAGAAGGGTAATACACAGCCACTTTCTGTCTCCTCTTGGGCACTATATACCACTCAGTCTGCCTGGAGTTCAGGTTCAGGGTCAATCCCACCTTTATCAGTTCAAATAAGATATCACTTCCCCTCTTTTCCCTCGTGTCAGTTCCTGGGGCAGACTTAGTGTTCTTCATCAAACACGGTCATACTGATAATGAAGAGAGCTAGAACTGCCTCTGACCTGAGAGATCAGTTTATGCCACTCTTCTCTCATCTGCTGCTGGTCTTCGCTTAGCTCAGCTACACTCGTTTTTGACGACAACACAGGCATAAAGGCTTTTTTTTCTTGGTTAAATGCTTCCATAAACGACATCATTTCCTACGGTTAAAAAGAAAGAATAATTCATTGAAGAAAACTTCAAACGGAAACTCCTGCAGTTCAGTATTGGCTTTGGATACGTCGGCATGACTTCTACTAACTTCAAAGGCTGTGATGCGTGGAAAGGCAAGATACCAAGAAGGTGGCATACTCAACTACAGGCAGCATTTGGGTCTGAAAGCACAGGTGTCATACACTAGTTAAATCTTCATTTAATATAACGCCAGTGCAGTCAGGACATGGCTTCTCCCCTCTTACCCAGAGAAGGGGAAAATTCCTCCCTTCATGGTCCCACATGGGCCTTTCAATTACAAACTCTGGCTATTAGGCCATATAAACCAAAGGAAATTTTAGTTTAGATGCAATCTATAGCCAACATTTCAAATACCCTTCTGTGACTCTAGTTGAGAAAACCTACCATTATTATTCTCACAACAATGGAGAAGGTGACACTGCAAAGGGCCTATGTGCTTGAATCTTGTCCATGTCTTCCAATTGCGTCAATTAACTAAAAGACACTACTTTATCCTCTCCAAAAACCTTGCTCTGCTCAGAAACCAAACAGTATATACCTATTTCCTTACAGAAATAACATTTTCCAAATCTTCCCTTAATCATTTTGGTGCGTTTACCAAATTCAATCTCCGGTTTCCAACTCTTTCGTTTAAAAGTTTATTTTAAATTTCAGTTTAGGAAATGAACATGAAAAGCTATGTTTCTGAGGATATATTTTTAATAAATCTTTTTGACTAAGCAGTTAAATATTTTTAAAGGGTCAGTGAAATGTGACTTACTTTGTACTTCTGGTAATATGTTTCACTCTCTGTGTCAATCAGCAACTTTTCTAACTTCTTTCCTTGTGCAGCCAACCAGCTTATGGCCTCTCTTACTTTTCCCTGGTAATCAGAGCAGAAAATTTCATTCTTCCATTTTGCAAGCCCTGTTTTTAATTTACATTGTGCCATAAAACAACACACAAGTGAACATATGATAAACCTCATTCAAATCCTTTGAAAAACAAAGAAAAATTCTTGGGGGCTCTAATGAGTTTTGCGTCAGCCACTATTTTAGAGCGAGGCCAAAGTTTTAAGCCTGGCACCTGCATATATAAAGGCATCTTAACCGAAAAGCCTGAATGCAGTCATATTAAAAGGAGATTATCAGCACAGAGATATGTGAACAGCCAACTAATGCATAAACTATCATGTGAGAATACAGAGAAGAGAGAACTTGGTTTTGAAACTGGTGTCCTCTGTGAATGACAACTGCTGTCTGCTCTACACGTGAGCTATTCAATTCAAAGCTGGTTGTTCTGCACATCTGCAAATCAGTCCCCCTCTACCCAGATACTTAAATATAGACTTCAGACTGTACATGAAGGCAACCAGGTTTGAAAACGTCCTCTGGAAGAGTTAAATGGCAAACAAGGCAGCCTGCACTGCAATTCCACCTGTGCCATCAAAAATCTATCACATTGAGTCTTGGGTACCACACAGGAGCATCAGGAGGTTCAAACCAGCTCAGCCCTGTAAGTGGCTGCACCAGAGGATCAAACCATGAACGATAGTGGTTACTGAGTCATGGGCAAAGAAAGTACCGAAATTCTTGGCAACTACGAATCGTTTAAAAGTGTCTCAGTGATAAAACACATGACATACCTGCATGTCTTCTTCAGATATAGGCAAATTCCTGGAGTATTGCAAAAACTGAGCCACGTAAGTCATGACTGATTTTTCATCTGGATTCATAATGTCAACATCTACAAGAGCCAATACACCATTAACATAATTATACAGTCCTCAGGGCCTGATCACATAATTACACGCTATAGTGCAGTTATTAAAACACACTAAGCATAAACATGCTTATTTTTCAGCAATTTAGTTAAAATACCATTGACAGAAATTAGTATGTTATAGATTTTTTTTTCCTTTGGAATACTGTAATACAACTTGATAAACTAATGAACAGCTTCTCCTTTGAATGGGGAAGTTTCATATCCTTTCTTCCGCATATTGTTCCTGCATTTCCTGTCAATTAAAAAAATCCTCAAAATTTGAAGTACACTCTGTGTTATACAATCAAGAACACCAGGTTTGAGCATTACAGTAAATATCAATGTTTCATTTCAAATCTGAACATAGCCTTATTTTTTCCTGTGTTACAAGCCAACACGTATCAGACTATATCACACTCCTTACAACAAAGAGATAAAAACCCAAATCATTTACCTTCAGGTTCAAGAAGCCGTGGAATATTCAACTCAAGCTCTGCAATTCTGAAAGCCTCCTTCAGATTTTCTTTATTGGTTCTAGTTTTTGCCTTCTCCATATCAACTAGACCTGGTCTTAAGGCATGGATGATGGCTAAAAAAGGCAGTCCACTTCGCCAGCTTGACTTGAAATCAGTCACACTGATAGAACCGTGCCTACCCCAAAAACAATTACAAATAACATGTCAAAGCCTGATTCTCGGATGTCATAAGTACAAATGTAGAAACACAGTATAAATTCAGTAAAACAGGGTGTGATCCAAATGCAAGTAGTTACAGAAAACCTTGCCACTGAATTCTGCAGAAGCTGGGTCAGTCAGTGATACAACCAATATAACCAGTTGCTACAAATACTTTGTTTTTAAAATATTTTTGCAAAATGACATAACGCTTTTAACTTGTGCTGCATTCTGAAGAGAAAGCCTTGCTCATCCAACACCCGTTCTGAGCCCCAACGTGGCTCTTGCTGTCTATGCATCCTATGCGATGGAAAAACAATAAACAAAGCACTGAAGTTGCTGCAACAGTGCGCATAAATTTGTCTGTAAAGCCACTGAGTATTGGACACATTTGGCCTTTCAGAAAATCCAGTCCTTAAAATGTTAGACTATTGCAGGAAACATGTTTCCTTTTCCCTTATTTGCTTGGGTGTCTTTAAAACATCTTCTATTAAGTGGTGCCTGGACAGCGCTGTGAGGTGCCCAGACGACTGTGTAAGTCACAGTGATTTCTGAGACAGCTTTCCAGAAAGAGCTTATGTATTGTGAGTTCACTACTGTGCGGAAAAGATGTGAGGGCTCAAGTAATCAAACTCAGTTACAAAGCAAGGAGACAGGATTTATGAGATCGGTTCTTTCACAAAACAAAATAGGATTCACCGGAAACAAAACTATTCCATGTAATCAGAATTTAGAAAGAATCCTACAAAACAGATAGCAATACTGCTGAAAAATGAAAATAAGCAAAAGGAAGAGGAAGATTAAAAGGAGAGAGAACTGTTTTTTACATGCCAATCTCGTACTGATAAAACTCAGCTAAAAGGTAAGATTCAATGCCTAAAAACGTTCTCTCCACAGAAAATGTCTGATAGGCAGACCACAGCTTTTATCTCCCCCTAACAACACAGGACATTAGAGAATGGTATTAGAATATAAAGCAACCAGACCTGGAAAGAAAGAGCTGATGTTATTGTAAAGTGTATTTGAAATGTCTTTGCACGAAGCATTAGCCCTTGAAGAAAATGCAAAATGTAAAGCCTGCCTCTTCCAAGCAACACCTGTATCTGCTTTAGATCATGTGCTGTGAACGCTCCCACTGAAATCAACAGAGCCAGGCACTGCATACATCAGGGATAAGCAAATATCTTGTTAGAACTGGGGACCAGGATCTCTTACATTCATTAGGATCCTTCCTGGGGATCGCGCAGCGTTCGACAGAAGAATATGAAAAGCGGGAAGCCTAGAAACCCTACATTTTCCATTTTATAAAAATCTTTTAATTACTGAAACTTCATGAAACTGAAACCCACGGCCTACTATGAGGATTAAAACTCACAAATTATGTAAGCTTTCCACTAGAATCATGACACGGAAAACTGTAAGCCCCTAAAAAAGAAAAGCCAAACCCCACAATTTACATCATGATGTTTTATTAGCAGGATTAGCCTCAACTTCTTATGTTGAAAGGGCTCATGTCAAAACACCCAGGGCCCAACTGATGCCAAAAGTGCTGCTAACGTCATCTGAATTCTAAAGATTTTCTGCTAAGCCATCACTAAGAAATGTTAAAAAAAACAGGGGAAAACTTCACTACGTTATAGAGGAAAGCAATAAATACAAAACATAAGATACTATTTATAAATCTTGGATGGAACTTACAGTGAACACTGCTCTTTTGCCCACAACAAAAGGGCCTTTGTTGCAGAGATCTTCCATTGTTCCTTAATTTTTGCACTTTTTTTAGCTGATCTGCTTGCCTTTGGAGAGGAGTCAACAGCACTTGAACAATCAAGAGACGGTTGATTGTAAGTACAAGCAAGTGTCCTGGCAAGTTCTTCAATCTATTAGAGACCACAGGAGAGTTTTATCAGTTTTCAGTGAAAACTTACCAAGACATCAATTGCAGAAAACCACAGAGAATTAGATAGGACTCGATTACAGCTGGGGTCGTAGCCATCTACCCACCAAGATCAGATCACATTTCCAAGTCTTTGCCGGGGTTTATCTGTTCAAGTTGAACTATATCATGCTGAATCCTGCGTTTGGGTGATTCTTTCGGCAGGAAATATTCACCCAAGACAGTTCCATCCATGTGGACACCAGCACTGGCAGTAAAGGAACTTTTTACTCAATGCGCTTTCCCACTCCTCCTACCACTAAAAGCAGCCTGTGGTGGCTGTGTTGTGTGTTGTTGACATAACGTCGCGTGTCAAGCATGTTCAGAGCTTGCCTGCTCACTCGGGGTGCAGGAAAGACTACTTCACAGACCTCAGACATCTAACATACCCAGAAGCTTGGTTCAGGCAAAAAGAAGCCTGAACCTCTGGGTGTGTGCAGCACGAGAACTTTCAATGGCAAAGTACCTCTACCAAGAAAAATGCGGAATACATCTACTACTGTTAAATAAATTCTCTTTCTGGCTCTCTCCTGAGTGCCAGTCCCCAGCTCACCCACAGTGCACCTATGTTAGTTCTCTGCTGGACTTTTACTAGAAGGCAGTTTGGCTCTATCACTCTCTATTGTTCTCCAACACAATCCCAGAAAGGCCCTGTGCCTTCAGATACCCCCTCCTCCCCATGTCCTTGCGCCATGCAAGATGCTAAGTATCTTGAAACGGAACCATCATTATGGCAGGCTGCAAGACAGCCTTTGTGCTATTTCAGACACCTGGTACTAAAAAACAGAATAGCAAGTATTATACAGCGTGAGCACAGCCAACACATCATAGAGGGGGGCTGCCTCTGAGAGGGTGGATGCGAGCCACTTTGCACTGTTCATCCTACTTGGCGCTTAATCATCACAGGCCTTAAGCAAATGGGCAAAGAATAGCCTATTTTTTTAAAACTTGTTATTTTAAAAATATTGATATCTGCCCATTCAACCCTTTTGAATTAGATATTGTTCATCAGACTGTAACTCCATCATTGAATTAGGAAGCAGCTCAGAGACACAGACAGGTCGCATTGGCGCGTCTCTTCCCTGGGCCATCGCTTCAAGATGTCAGAAAATAATCTTCTGCTTTGTATTAATTCACCTCATTTGGTGACTATGTAAGTCAACACATTTTTGTGCTTTTCCCCTCTACTAAAACTCTCTCTCACATTGCTGAAATACTTACATGAAAATGAAAAATAATTGTCCAAATTAGGCCAAGCACAATGGAAGGTTTTCCTTCAATAATGTCAGCAACATGAATATTTATGAGCTTGAGCTGGGGAAAAAAAAAGAATCATTGTTAACAATGAAAATGTTCCACCAGCTAAACTGGCTTTAGTTGTGAATTTTGAAGTTAATACTCACTGATCTGCTCTTTAGAAATGTCAAAGCATTTTCTATGTTGCTTCTGCACTGGAAGGTATTACATCCTTTTTCCCGTGGCTGTAAAGTAAAAAGAACATGCAATATTCTATTTTAATTTATATTATGATAAAGGAAGTCTTGCAAATATTCATGAATGACCTGCAATGAACTAGTATCAAGGGTACGATTAAATGCCACTGATGTAAGATTAAGATACTTGTGAATAGCTCCATGACTCCGGACTGATCATTGCTTATAATTAAGCATATCCAGAAATCTTTGCCAGATACGACCAAGGATTGATGTAATATTTTTATTACTCTGACTTACCAGCTGTTGACCTGAAAGTACTTCCAACAAATCCAAAAGCAAATGTCCTTGCTGTATATCTGTGTACAGGTCTGAGATAACAGAAGGCGGTGTATGCTGCAAAATAAGTTTCAATGCTTGTCACACCATCTTTTGTCATTCTGAAAACATCACACAGTAGAACATCACAGGTTGCTTCACTTTGTTCTTAAAAAATACTTTTAGCATATTTTATTTTTCAATAGGCTGGAATACAAATCCCACATCTAATTTCCCATATCCTGCTCATTCTGACCTATTACTGTCCTTGACTCTTACACCCTCTTGCCCCTGCTTCTGATTTTAACGGGGGTTATTTTAGGCCTTGTTTTCAAGCATTTATGCATTTCAAGGAGGTATCTGTCAAAATACAGTAACTCTGAACAAAAGGAGATTCAAGAAAAGCAGTTAATTCATATTTTGACTTTTTAATCAACGTATCCTGAGTTCCAATTCAAGTATAGATTTGAATAACTGACCCCCACCCTTTTCACCAGTTCTGGACAACACACACCTATCATGAGCTCAATGGCTTCTGCTCAAGGAGGGACGAAAACAGCATTATTTGGCTTGAGAAAGTCAGATCCCCAACGCTCGCTGCATGAGCTGCTCCATGAAAGCTTAAAGAGCACCCACATTGTCATGCGAGTTCTCTTAATACTCATTTGCCACTCAGGTCATCCCATTAAACTCATGTTCTTGAATTGCACAGTAGAATAATTCTTACCTAAACACAGTAAAACTAATTGTAAATATAGAACATCATAAAACCTTGTCTGGCATATGTGCGCCACAACCTAGCACAAGGTCCGTAGGCAGAGGAAATATGTTTTACTAGATCAGTGAGAAAGATACTCTCATCTGCTTATGAACCCTGTCTTATGAATGTCCTTAGACTCACTGATGCAATGCCCTTGCACTTATTAAACAAATGCTTTCCAAGGGCAACTTTTTCCAGTTACTGCCTAAAAGCTTAAATTAATTCTGTTTTTTCCTACAAATTTTAACCTCCACAGAGCACTTTTGAATTAAAAGGGCAAAAAAAAAAAAAAGTCTTTCCTAAAGAATCCCCACGTTACCTTTGCCAAGATTGAATTTATCCAGCTAGTGAAGGTTTTCTTCTGGGTACATTCTCGCTGCACTGGGAAAAACAAGAAAAAATAGGCTTAATGAAAAGAATAATCTGATTTTCTTTGTCTTTCTTGAAAAGACACATGGGGTCCATCTCAAACTTCAGGTCTGTTCTCCGAGACATGATGCTGGATACAATTTAATATCAATTTTTCTCAACTCTTATTTTACTGCTAATATTTTCTTGCTTGCAGAGATGATGCTGCAACGAGCTTCATAACCATCAAGCAAACACAGCATAATCAGCTAGATAAGGTGTTCTTAAAAGCTCCACAAAGGCAAACAGTGGTTTGAATACATCATCCTACACCATCATACATCGAGAATAACTGCATCCATTTCTAACCAATCCTTAAAAGACTTAGCGTGATTGTCAGTGTAAGATCCACTCTTGAGATTATCAAAGGGTTTGGCTCAAAGGTAAAATTCCCAGGAGAGCACAAGTCACTGAGGAGGACACCCTGCTCCCACCAGGACATAGAACATTTGGACCCTCCTCAGACCCCTCTCAAGGAGGTCAAACCCAAAAACTCCATGCGTCAGGTTACGTGATGGGACCAGGAAGAAAGCCAGGGCATGTAGTTGGGTGATAAATGCCTATCTGTAGGTGAAGCCCCAAAGGAGCATGTCTTGGTTAACTGACAGGCAGATCACTGATCAGACCGACGTGGGCACATGGGGTCTTAAAATAGGAGCGAGGAGGAAGTCAGTGCTCAGATCAGAAGTGCCCCTGCGAGGAACGGTGAAGCAGGACTTGAAGGGTGGCCTGGGCACACAGAGGTCCAGCTCCTCACAGTGGTCCTGGGGGCTCTTACACCGTCATGAAGTACCAGCGGGGAAAACTAGCTGTGAAAGCAGAGAGGAAATTGTTTAAACCCACATTTCAAAAAACAGAATTTTTAACTTTCCCGCAAGAGAGTAGAGCGCAAGAGAAGGGAAAGCATTTCTCCGCAGCTCATGGGCAGCAGAGACAAAGAAAGGGGGATCCTTGCCTAGTTCTCCCAAAAGGCAGAAGAGGACAACCATTTATGAGCCTTTTCCGGTAAAAGCTTATCCTGAGCGTAATCCTGCACTGACTCGGGATCTCCTCTGCACCCTGTTTAAAAGCAATCAAGTATATATGTCTCGCTTGAGATAGGCATAGGAGCAGAGAGCTAGGTACATGCCTCGCCAACAACGTTTTTCCCTTGGCACAAAGCTTGATGCCATCCTCACCTCAGCCTGTAGAAAAGCTCCTGTTCGTTTGAACAGCTGCGAGATCAGGGTGCGCTTTAATTTTACCTGTGGGTATCGAATGCCTCACGCCCTTCCCCAGGCGAAGCAAGCGGCGCGCAGCCGACGCGGGCTAGAGCAGCTCCCTCGGCCTCGTCCCCGGCCACAGCCCTGCTCCTCCCCAGCCCGTCCCCCCTCGCAAAAACACACCGTTCCCAAGAAACACGGCCACGTTCCACCTCTCTGAGCTGCAGACCCACCGCCTACCATCTTCTAGCCAGGCACATTAAAGTCAGCACCTACCACTTAAAACATTTAAAGCTCCAGCTTGGAACAACTACGCAAGTAGAATTTCTCACTCTCTTTTTTGGGCTGCTCCCAGTAGCTCTGGCTGTTGAAAGGAAGGCCGTAGCAGCACATACGGCATTAGACGGGGACAGAGGAGACCCCGTTTCTGCTCCTGGATGCTTTTGAGCAAGTCCCTTCGATTCTTCATGCCCCGTTTCCCCACCCGCAGAGCCAAGTGCTGTGAGAGCCACCCACAAGCCAAGTTTTCCAGGTGCAAAAGGCTTCGCACAGAAACAAAGTACCTCGTTGTTACCTCTACAGCTACAGTATGTCAACACTTCCATGAGAAAAGAGGTTGCAGCTTTTACCTAAAATGGAGGGGGGGGCGGGGCTTACTTTCTGAGGTCACCTGATTGCTCTGAGGTCACATATATATTAGGCAAAAGAAAGCTGAAATCACACTGTTACCAAAATGTTGGGCTTGGCTTCTTGAAACCACAGCATGGTGGGGAGAATCCAGGGAAAACTATACCAGAAAGGTGGCCCAAAAGGGGCGAAAGTGGGCACCGTTGTTAGAGAATCCAGGGAAAACTATACTGGAAGGGTGGTCAGTCGTTGTATCATGCACCTGTGATTGAACTGTAGAGCTCTGATATGTAAATATATTCTCAGTTCTGTTACATTTCTAGCTTTACTATACTTTCAGCTTTGTTATAACCTCTTATCTCTAATAAATTCTCATGCTTGACAAATGATCTCTCGTGTTCAGCGCAACTAACCCTGGAATCCGAAAGAGCCCTGGACTCCTCTCTAGTGGCGCATCAGAGCCACCCAGACAAATTACAATCACAACACTCACAAAGAGGGTATAAATAGCACTGTGATATTGGCTTCATGTTAGCACAGCACCAAACCACACCCTTCGGTTGAATATCCGGGAGGGGGCCGTTCCCACTTACCTAACAAAGTATTACCGAGTAGCCGGGTTCAACTTTATCAAGCAGGTATTGCTAGCACTTGAGAAGGGGCAGAAAGCAAATATTAACTACTTCACCTGACGCCAGCGACTCTTCCAGCCAGAGCTCTCGTCAAACACACGCTGTCGCCCCTGGTCTGCAGAACTTGCTTTTGCGGCTGGTTACAGACAGACTGTTACAATCGGGACGTTTGTTCCTGCTTTGGTTGATTCTGTACGTATTAACATACAGAAGCAGCCAGCAAAGCGTTCGCTCACATTGGTGGCTCCTGGGCAAGGACCACAGCACGAGGTGGTTATTTTACCGCCCCGCACCTAAGTAAACCTCACACTCTCCCCAAGCTACAGCCACCGCCTGACACAATCCACGTGGCTGCTGGAAGCAGCTGCAGTCTGGCTTATTTTCATACCTAAATATAAAAAAATAATCTCCTTGTGAATCAATAACAATATGCCACGCTGTGCCTGCCAATACCTCTCCAAACTGTAGTGCGGCAGTCAGTCCGTTTAAATCTAGGCCACACAACACGCAGCTCTCGTTACACATGTGCTTCTGGCGCAGGGGCAGGCAGGTTTTTTTCAGTTTTCAGGCTCAGTGCCTCTTCCCCTGCCGACTGCCCCCGACCCCGCTGCTCGGAGGCGCTGATGATTTAGTCAAGCTCTCAAATTCTTCCATCTATCGTGTGGTTAATTAATACAGATTTTTATTTTTATGGGGATGAATGGATTCTTTGTTAGGCCTTTTTATAGGACTCTAAGCGACCTTGGTTTTATCCTGCCCTAGTTTTCAATATGTAACTGACCCAGAATAAAAACAGCTATCAAAAAAAAAAAAACCTGATAAAGAGTTTCCTTTACTTTGGGTGAAAACTCACCAAGCCAGGAAGTGGGTACAAGGGAACAAAATAAGAACCTGTTAATCCAAAAACACCTGAAATCTGTCACATTTCATCCTGTGTTTCAAAGTCAGTCTTTAGATTAACTTCTGTAGCGGGGAATAACAGATAGGATAAGCATGTCACGTAGGCTGCCTGAAAATCAATAGACGCTGCTGGACAATCACGGTTTTATCCAGTAATGAGCAGTCAACAACTATTACAAAATAGACTAATCATTAAGGCCTAAAGCGTGGGGGGCACGACACAGGTTGCAGCAGGGACCACGGCAGTGGTGAATTCCCTTGGGAGGGGAGGGCAGGGACGCTGCCTACCACCGTTTTCCTCCCAGCCATCCATTAACAGGGATACAGAAAAGCCAGAGTTGAAATTACTCTCCTTTTTTAACCCTTAAGCAACTATTTTAAATTAATGAGCACAGGCCTGTCTGTCATCTTCCCATCTCTGTTTCGACAGAAGGAATTACCTCTAGTATATGAAGATTTTGCGTCTCCCACGCAGCCACCACGCAGCTCGGCTGAGGCTATACGGACATTATATGTACTTTAGCAAGCAGAGCGGCTCAATAGGAGCAGGTCTCTAGGCCAGAGTTGCTCAGGACCTGACATCCGCATCATGGCATCGGGGTGGAAGAGGTTGCTTTGGACTAGCTCTGGCCTGACTGCCCACTGACAGCTGTGCTGCCTTCTTGGAGAACACATTTTTCCATCCAAAAAGCACCGTGTTTCCACGCTCCACAACTGCTCGGCAACACAGAGCGTGGCGGGCAGGGAGAACTGGGAGATCTCCTTCAAAAGAGCACTCCTAGAGTATGAACTAAAACACCAAGTAGGTACCCGCAGTAAATGATGGCAGTTGTCAGAGGACTCTTACAGATCTGCCAACCTGGGGACAGGGTGAGGAATTCACCACAGAGTCCTTCAGATAGTCCCTTCCCTTCCACCCATTAACACTGTTTTCATTTACGGCAGGCAGGAAGGCAGGGGTAAAGAGCTATTTCCAGCATTTATGTTCAGCAACACGGTGCCAAGCAATTAAAAACAAACACAATTTTTTTCTCAAGATTAAGAAGTTTTCTGACACTTTAAAGAAAATCCATGATGGAGCAGAGACTTGAACACAAATGGCCTGCAGCGTCCTATACTGGTGCCTCAGAAGCGATCCACTCCTTAGTCATTTTAATGCGAGCTTTTAACTAGCTGAGTACCTCATAATGCCCTTAACAAATTGAAGCGTCTCTCCATCTCTCCTGGGGAACACGTTTACCCAAGTAGATGGTCTCTTTTTCCATTAGGCACGATAAACTGAGACAAAAATACCCATGAGTGATTTTTTTTTATGGGCAGGCTCATGTATCGTTTGCCTCTTAAGTTTCAACCCACCCGTCCCATGCCAGCGAGCCGCGTGCAGTTACGGGACGGGCAGACCAGCTCCTCAGCCGTGTAGCAGGTAGCACAAACAGGGCCTAAATTTCAGTACAGGTATGCTTATGGGAGCTTTTCCACTTGTAAAATCACCCTTGAAAATCATAATAAGCATTTAATAGCCTTTGTTGACTATTTTGGTTAAAAAAAAAAAAAAAAAGAATCTGTAGCTGTAATAAAATACTAGCCTCAACAGACGAGGCATACAGCTGGAAGGCAAAAAACTGCTAGGTGAGAGTTACCAGTCTCCTTGACCTCTGGAAGAATTAAGTGCGTCTCGGAGAGATATCCTCCTTTAAGTCAATTACTTGGAGATGAGTGCAATCTAGTACAAGCTGTGCAACGAAATCAGTATATATCACCATCTTTTGAAGAGAAAACATATTTTTGGTCATTCAGAAAAGGATTAGACATAACTGTGTTAAATAGCGTAATTCATTTATATCATTAAGCACTCCTCAAAGATATTATCGGCTGCCAGGTTTTCATGTTACCATCCTTTGGATTACCAATAAACAGTAATACACACATAGGTCAATGAGCAGAGCCAACAAGTTACAACCCTTGCAGTTAACTAAATGGTGAAAGACCAAGTACATGCCCCAGACTCTGAGAGCTAAAAACATGCTTTTGTGTCTGAAATATCTCAGCAACTAGGGAAAGAAAATGGAGAAGAAAATTCTGCCCAGGCCTGTTGGGAAAGGTCACAGCTATTGTCCATTTGCTGCCTTGGGAGGGCAGGGGGAAGGATTTGTGTAGGGGAGGGAAGGTGGAGGCTGCAAACTCTCCACAGGGAAGAAAATTTACATCCTGAAAGCAAAAAATATCTCCTGATGCAGAGCAGAACAAACCCCCTTCAGTTCCTGATGCAGCAGCCACTCATTTGCAAGTGGCCGCACGCGCCCCTCACTGTACACCCGCGCTCCGGCTCACCAGCACGTATTCAGGTCTTCAGCAGGACTCAAAACATTTGACACAGAGCCCTTCTTGCACCAAAGGAAGGGACGTGGCTCCTCATTTCGGGTAGCTGGAAACAATTTTGGCCCCTGAGTGTGCACCTTCCACTAAGAGAAAGCCAAGTGCCAGGCTCGACCCCTGTGCAGGGGTCCCAGATCCAAGATACGTTACGGGAGGAGGAGGAGACGCGCAACAGGGCTCCTGTGTTATTGCCCTCCCTCCACACTTTGTCGACCAAGCCCTGGGCAGTGAGCTCCTGCCTGCTCCCTCCACAGCGAATTAGGGGGAATTTCTGCAGAGCAAAAGCAACTTCATGTTTCAAGGAGGGTCCACGTGCCAAGAGAAAGGAGCATCTCCCTGGAAAGCATCCTGTGTTCAGCAAAATATTTGGAGCCTGCCCAGCAGGAGAAACCCTTCCCTTAAATACTTCCTGTAGGATATACCCCAATAGGTCCCGCTCCAGGCTTTCTGTCTGTGCCTTTAGGTGACTGTGGCTGCGCAGGGACACAAAACAGCTTTGCAGCGGCTATTAAGACATGCTGCACCAGAAAACTGGGAGGAAGAAGAAAGCAAAACGGCAAGGGCACAACTAATGTTCGTATTTTTCTGATTTAATTTTATCCCAGTATTTGGAGGAGAGAAGAGGGCAGGAAAAAGGATCAGAAAAGGGAGTGCAAGTCCTGATGTCAGTGCAACTTAATAGCGATTTCAACTTTCTTGGGGTGGGAGGAGCAAAATTATTCTGTCTTGCTTGTGGAAATGAGCTTGAAAACCGGAAAAGGCTCAAGAGCAACCTATCAGTCATGGAAAATACATATATAAGGGTTTATACTCTTGCAGCTTTTTCTTCAGCCTCATGGTTTTGTGACTAGCATTATCATTTGGAAATGTCTGGAGATGGCAACATTAGAAATCATACTGCTTTCACTTTTTCACCTATTCTTTTCAAGCTTCATTAAGTCTCCTTAAAATATTTAGCTGCAAAGAAAGAGTCATTGGGAACAGAGTTACACTTTTACCTATTTTTGTTGTTGCTGTTATTTACCACATCTTTTCTGTTGAACGTTTTTAAGTGACGTTATCATCCCTGAACATTATCGTTACTAAAACCCAGTGACACAGAGGCCACTAGAGCAGATTCGTACAATATTAACAACCTGGCATTGATTTAATAGGGTTTGTATAGTAATTAGAGATTACCTAACCTCTTTTCTAATTATTTAAGGAGGTTCTTCTTCCCCTCTTTCCTTCCCTTTCCTCCCAAAACTGTTAACAATCTTCCCCACAGAAGATTATGACGTAAATTATAGCCAAATCTTACTAAACCAGGGGTTTAGTTTTATACACAGTAGAAAAGCAGCTAACTGTTTAGTTCCTTTTTTTAGGCATATAACTTCATAACGGGCAAAAGTGACGGGCACATTCAATAGATCTTGTCCTAATTAACGAGATTAGACAACTGCAGTATCGTCACTGGATGCTTCTCAGGAATAACAACAGACTGGATTACAAAGAATTTAAAGGTAGAACATAATACAAGAAATCCTAGCTAGATTTCCCTCCTATTTTTTTTCTTCTGTGCCCCATATTTACACACATCTCCTGTTAAAGGGTGTATTATCCAAGGCTGGACATATTTTTTAAGGTTATGATTTAACCATTTGAAAAGCAGATCATAAACAGTTCTATATCCATAGTTAGTCACCTAAAAAGTGAACTGAATTCCTGAAGGTTATGAGCAGCCATTCTTTGAATCTCAGATTTCTCTAAAATTTCTCCAGGTCAACTTCAAGATTTGAAGCAATCAAAGCATCTCAATCACATCTCAAGATTCCTACTACTGAAAAAAACTTAACCTTTTCCTTGAGTGACCCTATTATTCTCATTGGACCTTTGTTACCACAGATCTCCTGGGAGATTTACTAATGGTTTCTATATGTCATGTCAGGGAATGTGCCTTCAGTGCTTCGTCACGGCTGTATTGCCATTTGTCCGTTCTGCCCCAGAGCAGATGCTGCAGCACCACAATTCAATACATAGCATGCATCTGCCTCTTTTGTTACACTCGTAGCCCTTACTAAAATTGCTTATGCTACTTTTAGGAGACCTGTCTAGGTGTTTTGCAAAGAGTCAAGCACACACAGTCTGGCACCACACTTGCACTGTATTCTTTTCAGCATAATCCAGGAGCTCAAATTATTACAGCACAGAAATATTATCTAGTTATTTGAATTTTAGTAAGCAGGGCTCCATATTGCTGAGCTATTAACCAAAGAACTTTGCTTTTATGCCACATATAAACACCACTTTGACTTTTCAGAAAATAACATGAATATTATTTCAAAATTCTAATCTAAAATCCCACATAATTATAATTCCGTACCCTCTGCCTTAAAGTTGGACAATGTTCTCCAAATCCATTTCATGACAACAGCCACCTCAGCCTTTGTACCAAAGGCAAAATCCTCCCCCAGGCTGAGTCTGGCATCACAACAGCGCCTCAGACAAGCTGGGCTTGGTGCAATGTTCACATTAACTCATGTCTGTTGGGAGTCTTTTCTTGCTCTCCTGCAAATATAAGACTGAAGTAAAATGGAAGAAAATTCACTATTAGTTTGGCCTCAGAACGCTGTTAGAGCTCACTCATAAAAGCACATGGCTTCAATGACAGTACTAGTGGAAGTAAAGATCGTAAAAGTGCCTTGGCAGAATGTTTTTTGCACCATCTGTTTTAAACATATTTCCTTCTCAACTAAGCAACAGAGGAACTTCATCCTAAGCGCACTAGAAGGAAACCACTCTGTGGGAACATGACTTAGCCCATTCATCCTAGAATAACCAGGCTCTGAGCACATCGAAGACAAGCTTTCCAGAGGTGCTAGCTCTGCTGCCCGCCCTCGTCTCCTCGATGAAGCCTCCCTAAATTTTTTCATGAATGTGTTTAGAGGAAAATCAGTCATCCCAGAAAATTCATATAGAAGAAAATTCAACATATGATTAAGGAAAACTCCTGAAAGGCTATCTGAAAGGCCAGCTCTGATGCACTGATTAATACTTAGCTGCTCAGGTAACTGCCATTAAAATGGAACAATTAAAAATCAGCCAACACTCAGTTAATAAGGCATCAGTCATTGCAAGTAAGGGTGAAAGACCTGTAAGAAATTTGTTTAAAAGTAACAAAGATATTCTACTTGTTTATGGCACAAGTTGTCTTTCTACATGTGCAGGAGATAAAAAATAACATAACATAACATAACGTAATATAACGTAACGTAACATAACATAACATAACATAATATGGCACTGTAGCTATAGCAGCCTCATTAAGACAACTTAGTGCATCCAACAAATAGTCAGCAACTGAGAAAAAGGAAACCACCGAAATACCATAACTCTTTTCATACTGCCGGTTCCCTTGAAAACAGTTTACATGTATTCTGAGTAAGAAAACATAAGTAATAGTGAGTACCTCTGTACCAAAAAAAGCAACAGCTCTGAAAATACTAGAGAAAGTACTAGGAGATCTGTTGTCTTTCATTTTATTGCTGAAAAGTCTTTCATGAAACACAGAGACATCTGCAGAAAGACACAGATGTGAACCAGCATCATAATGCTAGTTTTATGTTTAACTGGTTGCTCAGAATTTCATTCAACTTGCACACAGTCACACATTTTTGCCACAAATCTATATGAAAAGAGCACATAAAATTGCAATAACTTACCTTGCAGTGATAGATAGAGATCATCTATTTCAGAGGAAGCCTGCTCCTCTGTTGAGGGAGATGACGACTGGGAAGCCATATTAAATCTTATGGAGAGTCTTTAATCAATTTCCAAGCTGAAATAAAAATAGAAGAAGAACATCAGTACAATTTTTGGTTTAAAACTGATGCTATCAAAGATGTTAAAGCGTACACAGACACACGTTGGGATTTTTTTCCCCCGGTAGGATGTTTCCTTAGCTCATCTAGAATAAAGTGAACATTCCCAATGTGTGAACGGGAGTTTTGTCCCTTGGCTCTGCGCACGCGATTTCGAACAGCCGACAGCACTCCCCAACCCAGACCACGGGTTCAAGCATGTCTTGCCATGAAAACAAAAGCACTATGATTAGAAAAATTCAGACACAGTTGCTTTCTTTTAGAAAGCCAGGTTGGGAAAAGCTCACGGTGCCTTCTGCAAATTTGTTACTGTCAAACCCCAAAGATTTTCTTTAAATATTTGTACTTTGCAGACCTTTCTTCCTGCCCAGATAATTGTTCCAGAATGGAAACAATTTAAAGCAGAATCTGCAAAGATTAATGAGAAACAAAAAAGCGGCAGTTAACGTAACACAATAATCTCAACTGCTGTTTCTCCCCGCTACCTTAGTACCTCATCCCCCATGCAGGAGTTTCATTTTGCAGCTCTTCCATTTTCCTTTCCCTGGATACCTCCCCCATCACTAATGCAATTTGAGGCAATGATATGCTGTGTCTTTCTTAAAAGTATATCAATGTTTCTCTCACTGCAGTAGCAATATTGTTTAATTTGCCACAACAGGAAGAAAAAGGCTTCTGAGACAGAAACCCATTTTTGTCAAGAACACAAAAATTAAGCAAGTTCAAAAGTAAATAAAGCCGAAAATTAAATACGGGCTCACCTTAAACAAGCCTTGCTACCTAAATAACTATAACCTTTTCATCAGAAGTACTAGGATTTAGACACCAGATATTAATAATCCATCCACCAAGTATATGTTAAAATAAATGCAGTGAGTAAAGAAACACAACACTAAAGAATGCCAGTGAAACTTTCGTTCGGTCCCCAGGCGCAGATGAATCATGATGCAGCCTTCATTTACTCCATTATATACTATTTTTCTTCACTCCCTGTCACACTCAGCGTGCAAAATGGACATCACTTGTTTAACGAGGACCTATTCAATATTTTGTTTTCTTCACCCGGAACAATGCGTGTCCTTGTGCTTTACTCAAGAGCTGCTCTGATGACAGCATTCCTAAGTTCCTCCCAAGATTTTCTATGGCACTTATCACCACAGTACCTGAATGCTTCACAAATATCAATCAATTTACAATTTGCTTTCACCGCATCTACATGAGATGAGGGGTTATTGCCCACATTTTGCAGATGGCAAAGATACGGAAAGAAAAAAATAGAAAGAAAAAAAAAAAGGTTAACATGACACAGCCCAGGTATTTCCAGAGAAATACATATGACTTTATAAGTCACTGATTTCAACTGCTGCAGCGAGTACTCAGTGTTCCTGTAAGGCATCCAGGGCTTAGGAGGACAATTTTGGCCACCGCATTCAAAAAACAGGAGTTCCAGCTGGGACAGGTGTACGTAAGAGCTAGCTAGATGATCACAGAAAAGGACAAAAATATTTTACAGGAGTTTGGCTTTCTTAGCCTAGGAAAAAGAGGAGGAAAAGTAACGTTAAATCTTTGTCAGGCAAAAGAACAAGACGCTATAAAAAGACCATGCCTGAAGTTATGCTGGAAATCAGATTTCTAAATACTGGGCTCTAAACCAGCCTCCCAATATAAGCACAAAGACCTTACATGGTTTTAAGACTGGAACTTGTCAGAAATAAGCAACTTAAAGTGGTTGTCTTTAGTAAAGGGGACTGGACTTGCGACTGTGGAGATCGCTCACAAGTCCTCCGTCCCCAGGTTAGGAGTGAGATGTCTAAGTCAACCAAATACAAACTGTATGATCAGGTCTGCTGATCTCAGGCAGGGTTAGCTGCATTCCTTGCACCTTGGATTTTCCAGTGGCCTACTGTAGGCCTTCAGAGATGCTTAAGAAATAGGAAATACCGGTAACAGGGAATCCACGTGTGAAATCAATGTGCAAGGAGCATGCCTGGATTTGGACGTCAGGTTGTAACTCAGATTGGGCAGCCACGTAGAGGAAGAGTAACGCAAGAAGTGCACGTCTTTGCTGCAGCAAGATAAACCACAGGCAAGAGGTCCCAAAACTATGTACCAGCCCCTGCAGTTCTGGGGCGTGCATTCAACATCACTGACAACACATGCTCTTTTTCTCTTAAACAGAAGTTTGTTCCCTCTTTTCAGTTTATTTTTAACTGGATCCTATTTAAGACTTTCCCTTTAAAGGAATGCAAAGCAGCACAAAATGCAAAACAGTGAAAATACATATATATTTTCAACTTTAATGCTTCCGGATTTGAGTCTGTGACATTGGCAGAGCCAAGTCATGTTAACCTGACTCATGAGATGTTAAAGTCATTGGGAGCACAGCCCGGAGTACAGGCAACAGGATTTGGCATTACAATTCCACTGTGATGATAGGTAAAGATGCAAGAGCCATGAGTGGCCTCGCTGGAAGTTTCAAAAACAAAACTAAATGCATTTTAAGCCTCTCTCTGACTCTGTCCATCCTCTGCCCCCATCCCTTACCAGCTACAGCAACAACACAGTAGGCACTGCGTCCTGCTACATGCTTGTACTGCACTTCATGTGGGACACCGATCCCCATTCATATCTCTAGCCATGAAAGTAGTAAAATTTAACAAAATTATCAGGATTCTAAAGCAGAAAGTATGTTAAACTTGGAAGTTTTATTAATGCTCTGAGCAGACAGGTATAAGGGGGTAGTAACCTGAATTAAGACACACGTTTCTAGAATATATATAAATGAAAAAAAAATATGGTGTCATTTTCTTCTAAGCTCAAATTAAGGCTTCCTTACCCAAAGAATGGATTTTTTTAAAACACAAAAATCCACTCAAAAGTCTGCAGTGTAGGTTATAAAACTGCACGGCTAGTAAAAGGGAAGTTCATCCCCAGAGCTTTCACTTTCCTGAAACCTTCCTTTCCTGATCCCATACAGCAAGCACATTTCTCCCCTGCCACTGATCCCAGTCCTGCCCCAACAGAAAAATCCCCAGCTGCTTGCAAAGGCAGAGGCATGCGTTTTCCGAGGACGTTCCTGCAAGGATTAGTATTCTTTAAAAGGTGCAAGGCAAGAAGGGATTACAGTGACAATATGATAGTTCCTTTGACCCCTCCAGAACTGCATTCAAATAAAGCATATTATGTGTAACTATATCACAGCAACCTCTAAAGAGTCTACAACTGTCAAGATACTGATAGAATTCCTTAGTAATGCTTTTCGTAGGCTTTAAGACCTATCATCTTTTCTACTTTATGTTTAAGTTGATTCTCCTGTGGTATAACCACTCAACAATCCTGCGGAGCTAGGCCAAGTCCTTCAGTTCCATGAAATGCTGGATAATCATGAAATATAACCTATAGCGTTAAAAAGAAACCAAAGGCCTTCAAATGAAAAGATGTCATTTCAGCAGGGGTAAAACCTAAGATAAAGAAAATGTCTTTGTCTTTCCATCTTTCTGAACAGTTTGGCATCACTACAGGAAAGCACTTAAGGGCCTACTTTGGAATAACCTACTTCGTATGGAGAAACAGATAGTTCCAGGAACGCTGTGACCTTGTTTCCAATAGATTCATTTATCGGTGTTGATCAGCTTGTAAGTGAATTGCACCAGGGCCACTGTGTGCGCTCGTGCTCTCTTAGACATGGGAGATGCCACGCAAGAGAGGAGCACTATGAAGGTCCTACTCAAGGGAAAAGCTTTCCTTCAGTGTTTTTCAAAAGAGTAAATTTGTGATTACCTGGGTTCCCTGAAGCTAAAATGGTTCAGTGGTCAAGAAAAGCTTTTCCCATAAAGGCACTCACAAGACTCAAAGCCAGGCTTTTCACTAGTGGGGTATTAGTAGGCCATTTCTCCCCTTACCCCTCCGCCTGCTCACACAATGAGCACCCCAAAAACACAGGTGGAAATTACTCCTTGCGTGGACCAATGACCACACCTGCCGAAAGTGAGGGGGATCCTGCTCCCAGTCTTTCCTCCACTCCTCTGTCCCAGCTCCCAGCCGCTTTCCCCTTCTGGTGGGACCTGATCCTGCCACAACCCAGGCGAGCTCTGCGGCGCGGCAGAGCGCCCTCCCCTCCCGCGCAGCACACGGGGACAACGAGTGGCAGCAGATGCTGCAGCCCGTCTCAGCTGCAGTGAGCTGAGATCGGTACATCCGTATCACATGATTTCAGCTTAACATCCTTGGAACCTCCCTCCCTTTCTCAAATTCAGCTTAAGTTAACCAGCAGATTAAAAATATATATATTACAAATTAAGAGACAGACACACTGACGGAGACAGAGAAATCTACAAAGTGGAAATATCAAGAAACCAGCCTGAAAACAAAGAACCAAGATTTGAATTCATGAAATTTTATCATGATTTTACCATCAGTGAGACTTAGGAGATGCTGCTCTTAATCAGGGTGTTTCTAAAGACAGTCTTGTCTCAGAAGAAAGAAAAACAAAACTTTCAGATGGATTTGGAGGATTCATTATCAAGGCTTTCACAGCCTCAAAATTACAGCTGGATGCATGCAGTTTGCAAATTTGGACTTTCAGTTGCTCCAAGTACCAAGCACAGAGTAAGATTTCATCATGCGGAAAAATTAAGTTATACAGTTATTCACCTCTACAGTGAAATGGCTATTTTCAAAACACTGCATGTAATTACAGTTACAACATAAAACACAGGCTTCATTAATGATTTAAGGTTACTTCTGTAAAAGAAGTGTGCACACTAATTAGGAAGCAAGGAAAACGAGTTGGCATGCTTTGCAGTCTGTCCCAGGTCAGGCTGTTTTCCAGTTAGCATGCAGCTAACTCCTGCCTACACCACGTTGCGGTCTGCAGCACAGATGTACCCTCAGACTCCTCCTTTACGAGCCAATCTTGAAGAAGTAGATTGCATGGATTGAGCCTAGAGATGCATCCCTTTTGGCTGCAAGCAGCAGAGACCTTGCAAACAAGCCCAGCTAGAGGCAGGTGAATGCTACAACAGACCGTCAGTAAGTCCCTTTCTTGTTTTTGCCTTTGTGGACGCATGCACCGATGCATCTACCTTCCCAGTTATGTTGGTGACAAACTTTACATTGGTGTTGCAACAGGAATTACAGGCATCTTTGCGTGGCATCTCAAACCGCTTGTTCTCACTTTCCCTTCTTTGAAGTGCCACCAATTATTTATGACCCAATCAGAGATTCAAAAGACTTTCCCTCCGCAGAGGCCTCTACATGTAAACTGAAGTCTGTTCCTAGCAACAGATTATTATTACTCACGTGTTCAGTTTGCTCCGACATCATGAACAGAAATAGCAGATTTTTATCTTCCGTGAGCTAGTCTAAAGGAAGTAGAACTTTACAATGAAGAATCACCAAAGACCCTTTTCCTTTTTGAGTATTAACAAAGATCTTTAGTTTGCATTCACAGAGAAGCAGTAACATCCAGAACAACTAGGCTTGAGCCTTGCAAGGCGCTGCCGAATCTTCTTCTTTTGGTAACCTCTTTTTCTGTAAGTCTAGCACAGTCTCCTTAAAGGGATGTGGTTGGGATCCAAATCATGATAATATGAGCAAAAGGATTATCACAGAAAACCTTGTAGGTCAAGTTGTTTTGTAAATATTTCTACTTCCCCTCAGTTCCGATGTAATCACACCTCTACTAAGTCTGAGCCGTTGACACAGCACTGAGGTTTGATGGACGTACTTCCTCCTTGACATTTCCTTTGCAGTGATTTCACCATTTTTAGATAGCTACACACAGGTGGATCAAGAATTGGAGAAGAAAAGGGTCTAGTTAAAGCATTCCTTTTCCAAGATGTTTGTGCTGAAGATGTTTGATGAACTCTGAGCTGAAGTTCATCACTTCCAGATTTAAAATGCTCACAACACGGTTTTTCGGGCAACCTCAAACTGTAAAAACATCCGCAGCTGGAAGGGGCCCACATGCAAATACACATATCTTTCTCTCTCCAAAGAATTAAGCCTGACCCTCAGGTAGCAAAAATCAGAGTAGCGCCAGTGATAGATCTAGCCTGATTTTCCCCAGTTGAGGACCTGCCTTGCTCTCTCTGTGGGACAGAAAAAATATCTGTCATCATTCAGTAAATGGAAGTGGCACATTTTCTGGAAGAAGAACAGGTCTTCTGGTAGGTTTCCAGCACTTTAAAGGTGATAGGGAAGATAGGCTACAGCTTTCTGATCCTACATAATACCCTTGAGCAGGCAGCCAGGTATCAGCCAGTCCTTTGAGAAGCAGTATTAGGGCACACGGCATTAGAGAGGCTCTGGTCTGTCTGGGACACTGCTGAAACAAGTTCAGCATTGGGTGCTGCTAAGGTATTGGAGGCTGGAGATGAAGGAACGGAAAAGGGAGAAGCTTGGAAATGGCTGTGCAACTCTGCTCAGAAAAAGCCAAGCCCAGAGAGGTGTCGGACCCCCCAAAAATACAGAGATGGATACAAAACTGCACCCCACTGCCACAGAAACAGCCTTGATTCATGTGAACAGACTCTTTGAAACTACATGCACAAGTAAGGACCCCCTCAAAGAGTAAGAGCTGCAAGACCAAGGCCTCTCTTGTTAGTTTATTTATGACAACCAGCAACAGCACATTTTTTCTTATCCAGGGACTTCCCAGTGATCTATTTATAATTTTGAAAACATTCCAGGACAAGCGTTTGAGTATACAAAAGCTACACCACTTTTTAAGGCCAGAAAATGTTGCTGGTTTGTCTTTGATTTACACATCAGTAACGCTTCTTGTCGCAGAAGCACAATGGAGCGTCTCATTGCATTAATCAGTTTTAAAAATGGTTAGAAAAGTGTCTTTCTTGACCTTTTCTTTTCTGGTGGCGGTAATATATCAGTCATCCTGGTACAATTACACAGTTTGAAAACTGCACTGACTCCATGCTGTTGTTAACGCACACAAATGTTTTATTAACAGAGCTAAGCTTTGCTCACGCATTCATAAAACTGGCCCACGGAGGTGTATGACACCTTTGACTACTCTCTGTGCTTAGCATAAGAGCCCATCTATGTCACACGTATGTATTCCCTGCAATACACACACTGGAAAGCCAGTGCTGAAGTATACTTGATAAAGTTGGAGAAAACATGAATTTTCAAGTGGTCTCCAAGTTTGCCCACATCATAATGCAAACAAAAAAATGCTCAGAAGAACTCTAAGTAAATCACAGCTGTTAATTCAAAAAGGGAGAGTGCCGAAAGCCTGGCTGTCATGCCCCTCAATCCCACCAAGGTTATCATTAAAAGCAACACGAGAAATGCAAGCTGGCTCAAGATTTGTGCTGTTCGCCTGGGAAGGGTGGGAGGCTCTGAGTATCTCGGGCATAAATGCAACGTCTACCTACCTGCTTAAATAGCTAGAAAGGCACACACCAATGTGTATGCACCTTACTTGCAGAAGACCTTTTCCATTTTCTCGTGAAGGCTCCTCTCTCTGCCCCAGCAGCTTGGGCTCGGGAGGCAAAGGTAGCCACCTCGCTAGCCACGCTGCTCCCTGGCCCGCTCCGGGCAATGGGAAAGGGTGCAGGGAAACCACCGCGGTCCCACAGCTGTGGCGCTCAGACAGACCCCGGGCCTCGAGGCATGCCGTTCCCATCCGAAAAGTGCAGGGCTGCACAAACAGCTCATCACGCCTCTTCTGCGGCGCTTCCTGCACTCCGGCCTACTGCTACAATCCAGACGGGAAGGAAAGGGGGAGGGAATCGCCTGTGATCAGAGTAACTTTAACTCTCACGCAGGGGACTGCCTAATCAGAACGCGCTGCCTGCTTTAATCAAGGGTATTTCAAGAAGTTCTCCCTTTTATTTACAAGTGTTTCTTTCTTTCCCTTGGATTGCAACTGGAGTTCCTTGCTTAATTTCTTAATAGATACTCATAGCCAGCTTCCCATTAACATTGAAGCCACTTTATACGGTGCTAAAGGTATTTAAAATAGCAGCAAATAATAATTACACCCACTTTGTATTAGTGACATGATGTTAATGAGAAACAGGCTCCCAGTGATATTCTGCCTTTGAAGGAATACAATTTTTTCCTTCCCACTGCCTACCTAATTCCCTTTTCCCCTGAATAAAGGAAACAGTCAGACGGTTAACAAACAGATTACTCCGCTGAGTGAGCCCTAGCCTAAGCAATAAGGGCCTGGAGTTTCGCAATTAAATCATAAAGCTGTTCTTGGACAGAAATATCTTTCTAGAGAGTAGTAATTTGCTTTTTCAGGAAATTAAGAAAAGGGAACAGTAGAGATGGTGGTGAACTTCTAAACTCAGGGAGTTTTCGTTGGAGCAGGGGGCTTGTTCTTACAGAGCAAAATCACTGGAAGCCGCAGTACAATGTTTGCACAACAGATCTCGGTAGCCGGAGCCAATGGTGGTGCTGGGGAAGGGAGGAAAGTGAAACGTGATGCTTATCTGGAAGCCAAAAAGAGACAGGGCATGTCTCATGTTAGACCTATCTGCTCTGGCGGTATTACTGTAAAGATCACGAACTTGTTTTGATCACTAAATATAGCAGAGAAAAGGAATCCTGCTGCAAGGAGCTCTCTCCAGCAGCGCTCGCTGCTCTGCTTTACGCAGAAAGAGGGAGAACACAAAAGAAAGATTCGCCAAGCAAATGGCAAACAAAGCTTGCCAAAATCTGAAGGGTAAATTACAATGTAAATGATAGGTCCTAGCCTGACAGCTGTGAACTCATCAGCATCTCTCTCAGGCATGTCCAATTCAGTCCAGAGCTCTGCAAACTATCGCTTTTTGCCTGGCATACCTCAGCTCTGACCTCGGAGGGCTGCCTCTCCCAAGAGTAAGATTTTCATTTCTACATAATTCCTTCAGCTGAAAATTCCCCCCAAAAGCACTAGTGAGGGTCTGTTTTCGACAGCTTTCTGTCCCATGCACTTCGAGTTTTGTGGGCAAAGCAGCCTTAATTCATAAACGCAGTCCGCATGTTCACAGGTCCGTGCTGGTTTTGCACACGTGCAACGGGCCTCTCGGCAGTGCCACCTCTCACGCTAATTGTCCGGGACCCTCCGCTTTGGGAGCAAACCAGTGTTTTTCTGCGGTAATTCAGTCACCTCTCTGCACTGCACTGCAAAGTAAAGCACCTTTGTTTACTGTTTAAGACAAATAAAAATGTCTTTCTTCGCTTTCAGTGAACTAGCTGCTTTAGGAAAAAAATCCCCGTGTAAGCCCAAATCTCTAATTTACAGCACAGTTTCAAGTCTGTAGAAGAACTTTTTTGTGTGCAGTGGAAACCAGGCCAAACGCTCTTGCTCTTACTAGTACTGCTGCCAGAGAAGCCCAAGTGGCCAAAGTGCACATAAAAAACCCAAGAGAAAGAACTTTGTGTTATACAGTAACCAGCTAGAATAAATTGTTATTATTATGCAGAAAAGTTACATCGACAAAGCATTAAGGTTGCAAAGCCAAGAGCTCCAAATCAGAAAGAGGTCCGAAAAAAGGATGCCTTACTCATTTCGTGCATTCCCCTTTTGCACGCACAGGATGATACACTCTTCTTCAGTGCCTGAACCGCAGAGCTGCCCAGGTTGCTCTCTTCTATAACCAGGATTTCATACGACAGAGGCAAAACAAGACAAAAGCCCGTAAGCCCTGTGCATCTCCCTCGCTGAAAGGCAGCAGTATTACTGAGCGCAAAGTCACTTAGAGACAAGTCGAGTCAAGCAATGCGAAAGGTGTGTTGTGCAAGCGAGGCGGCTGGGCCGTTCCTGCCCGGGCCGAGCTGCCACACCAGCACCACAGCCCCGCAGGGGAGGTGCGCCCCGAGCCACATCTGGCGTGCCGAGCCACTTCAAACACACCGATGTATGCTTTTCTATGTTTTTCAGCCTTGTGGAGTTGCCGTCCAGGATGAAACTCCAGGAGCAACTTAGTGTGTGACCACTAACAGAAATCCTTGGAAAAGGATGTGCCTCAGTTTCCCTACAATTCATGCGCTGGCTTTCAGTAGAGTGAAATTGCAGACTGCCTTTTCTGACAATGCATGCAAGAAGCAGCATGCTAAGAGTCACTTCCAAGCTTTAAACGTTGAATCCTTCACATCTAAACAGAGCGATAGCACCCATTTACAAAGGCTATCTGTAAAGCTATTCCGTACCTGCAGCTTTATTAAGACATAACTGCTCTGCAGGAACGCTGGGTGCTCACACAGGTTGCACAAGTATCTGCGTCCTCCCCCTCAGAAACTGCTTCGGTGCCCTGGGCACAGAACTGGGAAGAAAACTCAGGTTTTTTACTACTCCCAAATGAAGACAGCTCTGCTCTTACATCCCTGCTACAACAACAAGCTCTGCTTTCTGTGTCCCAGGGGTGTTTCATCACCAACATCCCACCCAGATCTGCGCCTGTAACAACATTCCAAACAATTTATCCAACGTTTATTAAAAAAAAAAAAAAAAAGCCACCCTAAACTTGCCAACTTGCTAACTTTGAAACCATTTGTTACAGTCCAACTGGTTGATTAAGTAGGATGACAATACCAGGAAATACCTGGAATTGATCTTCAGTACTTATTTTTGTAGACTGGCTTTTCTCCTAGCTCTTATTTAATAGCCTGCTCTTCCCCTCCTCTCCCAGCTTGTTCTCTTTCGGATCAAATTTCAATTTGTTTCATTCACCTCTTGGAGTTCAACCTTGGATCCCCTAAGCAGAACCTGAAGAATCAAATCTTGGCTCAGACAACATGTTCCTTTTATTTCACTGCTGTCAAATTCTCTCCCTTTAATCAAAAAGAATAGGAAAATATGCTGGCATAGGTCTGAAATTAGAAGTGCGCAGGACCCATTTAATGCTCAGAACTTGCCTGTACTTCCGATCTCGGCTATATGAGCAGAGCAACAAACCCTCCTGCCAGACACTCAACTTATCTCAGCAAAAGAAGTCTTTTTACTGTAAACTACTTCCGCACACAGGAGAAATTTTAGCCTTTTCCTACTTGGTTTACCTGTGCGGATAAGTTAGGCTTTTTCCAGAAGAGCTAGTGCTTTCTCCCCTGCCCCCATTCCCCTAAACAACATATCCACAGGAGCAACAGTTAAGAGTAGACCACGTTATAGTTCTTTGTGCGACTCCAGATGACTCGGAGGTCTAACTGGGAGGCTCCCCGCAAGTTTTAGATATGGCATTTTAAAGAGTTTCCGCACTACATCTGAATATCATCAAATAATCATATATGCTGTTTTAGGCCATTGCAAGCATGAAGTAAAGCACATTTCGTCCTTCAAGGTTTAACCGTTTGCTGCAGACTGAGCGCGTGCAATCACCCACACTGGCCCAGGGGATGCCCAGTAACTCTGTTATGTGCCTGAACTATAGAATGTGGAAAAGAAGAGACCAGGAAAAGAGAACGAGGCTCTGAAAAAGGTTTTCATGAAATGGAAACGAGCACCTACCGGGGGCTGTCCACCTGCAAGCGCCAAGCTGCCAGTCTCACCCCAGGGCGAGCGGTACCTCGCAGATCAGCACGGTAGGAAGGGAAACACCTCGGGGAGCCTGCAGTCGTCGTCATTGCTCCCACCTCTGCCACTAACCCGACGGGCGACCTTGGAAAAGCCACTCTGCAAATCCCCTTGGGCCTCTTATTTATAGCAGAAGATTGTCTCTCCCTGTACATCCAAGCCAAAGCCTTGCTGAACCCAGTGACTGACCAAAGGAGGAGGAAGGCTTTGAGCTGGACAGCACTGTACGCTCGTTGTTCGCAGGCACACTGCCTTACGCAGCACAAGCCATCAGGACGCTTGGTTGCTGCAGCTGGCAGAAACAAAGACAGTAGGAGCCCTCCAAGCATCCGTGCTGTGATATCAGACACTTTGGCTACGATTCATCTCTCCTAACATTAAGCAGCTACAAAAAAGATGCCTACATCTGAACGCATAGTATGAACTCCGTACAACCAGTGGAGAGAAATAGGCACTTTTAGGGCAGCTCGTCCAATGTATTTTTAGATGTCCAATTCAGGGTGCATGAATCATGGCCTAGAAGCGCCTGTTCCTTTCTAGTGACTATTAAAGGAATCTGGACTACAGCCTCATGGAGATGGTTATGCTGTAGCTTTGCGAGATGAATCTCACCCTTTTAAGTCGGGGGAAAGGAGGTAAACAAAGAAGCGTCCTTCTTGGTTTTCAAGTTAGTGAGAAAGACAGCGTCTCCACCAGTGATATGAGGGGCAAGAGATCCCGTACTTCCCTCCTCCTTTGGAAACATCTTGCAACTAGACAACATGCAACTCCCTTCAACAAGAGGGCTTAGCTTTGCTAGAAAAGCTTCATTTCATCATTGAATTTTCAGCTTTCATGAAATATTCCTCAAATAAAAGCTCCATGTTACTTATTATGTAAGGGCTTCTAAGAAACAGGACGTGCTCCTCAGTGCCCCCTTCGGGGGTTCACTCCAGCCAAGGCAGCTCTCTCTTCTCTCTGTGCATCACTTAGGTTAACAGTACAAACCAATCCAACATGAAACAAAGTTTCCACTAGCACAAAAAAGCCATTTCTGAAGCTTTCCAGTTCCAGAGTTTTTACAGCCCCTTCATGGCCAGTCACGCATGGGCCCTTTGCTGCAGACCAACGAAACAGGTCCAGCAGTACGTTCACCTTGCCCCTTCACCCTTTTGCTTCTTCATTCACCACCTGCTTGTCTTTCTCCTGGCAGCCAGCAAGCCAAAAGATTCAGAAAGGAAAATTTTCTCCTGTAAAACCTGCATTTCTGTCTCCTCCCTGGACTTTCATAAAAGTAATTGTTAAGTGCTTTGTTTTCCCTCTTAACTGTCATTTCCTTCGATAGAACTTGCAATCATAAAGCTCAAAGAACTAACACTGTTCTTTTCTTTTTTTTTTTCTCCATCCCCGGCCACTCAGTACTGCTTGAATCGGGGTGAGCAATTCCTTAAAAACATCTTGAGCCAGACTCTGCGGCTGTATTGTGTAGGGAGTTATCAGCAGTCTGCAGGAAGGCTAGAAAGCAAACATGCCTCCCCATGAGAGAGCAGAGCCTGACGTTACGCCTGGAGACAAAGCTCTGCCCCGCTTCCCCTCCTGTGGGGAGACAGGAGGGCTGGTTCTGCACCAGCCCTTTCTCCTTTCTCCAGTGCAGCCTGCTTCTCCCTTCCTGCACGCTCAGTTAAGCTAAAGATAAGTTTTTCCCCACTCCCTGTTCTGCCCCTGTCCTTCAGCATCTCCATAGAAGCAGCCTTCTTCCTCTCCTGCTGTGAAGACCGTGATTTAGACGATCTATAGAGGCTGTCTTCTTCATAGCTTCACTAGTGCCAGGGCTGGTGCCAGCATGATCCACAAAGATCCCGAGGAGCTGGCCAGTATTCAGAAACCTTGTTTAGCTTTCTGGTCTCCACTCTGCAATCCCTTCTCAGACAAAATGCTTGGGACATCAGGGGTCTTCCTCACCTCAGCATCATCCCAAGAAGAATATGTACATTCTCCAGTGCATTACTTGCTGCTGACCCCCGGCTTGCTCAAAGGGAGGAGTCCATCCTGGAAGGGCAGGCAGTCAAATCCACGTCCTAGCAAGGGCCGGCAGAGCTGGCTACGGGGTAACATATGCTATATTCTTTGGATCCGTAGTCCAGTAGCCGCAGGCACTGTGCTACTGTAGTTATAATTTCCTGCTCCTGCTGGGGAAGCAGCACATCCTGCACAGGGTGGAGCGAGGTCAACATGGCCTGCCACTTAGCGTGGACATGCTACTTGTACTCCCAGACCAGTATTTATGGTCCAGATCAATTCAGCCACATCAGGTGAAGTAACAAACTCCCCCAGACCTTATCCAGGTATTGATCCTCCCCGCAGAGCACAGCTGGCAGAATCCGATAAACCTGAACTCCCAGCTCCTATGCGGCCACCTCTGCCTTAAGTACTGAGATGTTCCACTTCCACGGCACACCAATCAGGGGTGAAATTCGGTCAAAGGAAGGTAAGGAGAGAGATGTATGAAATGTCACCTTCCCTTTAATCACAGCTTATGGATCCAAGGTGTTACTCATACAGTGCTCCACACTTCACATGTATAATCCCACCGACTAATCCGACTACTTGTTCAAACAAGCACGTTGCTAGGAGTGGGCCCTCACAATCACTGTCTACATTTCCATGGCATCTCCAAGCCTGCAAGCAGAGAGGACATTCTCTCCCACTTCCAAAAGTCCTGTGCCAGTTTAAAATAAACTGTGGGAAAGCTAAGGAAAGCGTGGTGGCAAACACGGCTCATCTCCTTCGTCAAGAGGAGGAATTACAGAGTCAATTACAACCTGAGAGGTTCTCTCCAACATTACTAGCTAATGCTGGGTAAAAACTTTTGTTGTGGTAAGCAACAGACAGGCATCTCTCTGCACATATATAAAAAAAGCATCTCAGCTTGTAGACTTTTAAAATGAGTATTCATTGTGCCCCAGGGAAGACAAGAAATTGGGTTAGCCAGCCCAAACACACAGCTTCACTAGTAAGAGTTTGGATCATCGCTTCATATCTCTCTAAACAAAACCAGCCATTGAGAGTCCAGATCTAAAACAGAGCCGCAGTTGCTAAGAAAACATCGCTGCAAACAGATGTCAGGGGATGATTCATGGGGTAAAGGCATATCCCTACACTACAGATAAACCCAAATGAATGAGGCTCTTTATACCTGATCTTTCAAGCTGCACCACTTCTGCCTCCTTTAGGATTTTTTATTTAATTCATTTATATATTCAGATGGCAAGGAAAGAGAATTGAGTTAAACTCACTGTTTAAGGAATCGATTACAGCTAAAGGGGTTTCAAAACGCTTGCAATGAACACAGTAAAATGGCTAAACTGTGGCCCATTTTTCCCCGAAACAAAGACTTGTCAACACAAGAGGCAATTTTGCCCAAAACCTACTAGCAGGTAAAAATTGTAAAGCAACGAATATTAGCAATTATTCTTTTGTTACTTTCACTTTTAATACACAACTTAAAATTAACAGCTACGGAGATACAGCATTTTAAACCTATTAGATCATTAGCCAGTAACGCATGCCACTTCTTGAATTGCTTCATTGTGTCTATGCCTAAAAACTTTGCCCTGACACATAAATAAAAAATAGCTAGCACGCTATGGGTCTGGCCTAGTGCTACTGAAGCCAATCGAAAGTTCTCATTTACTTTACTGAACTTTTGATCAGATTTAACTGGAGAAAACAATTCCTTTGCCCCTCTTAAACAATCATGTTCAGCTCTTAACAGGGTAAGACATCCTTGGCACTTAAGATACATTGTTGCCTGAGGGTTATTTGTAAATAACTGTTTAAATAAGGGAACTCTGATATGTGTTTTTATAGATAAGTAGGACAAAAAGGCCATCATCATTCATCACCATTATGAAGAAGGGAAGAAGAAACATCGTTTGTACACTTCTGAATAAAAGCTAGTGAGTGGGATAAGACACCTATTAGGTAAAAAGAGACATAGTTTGCAGGGTCAAAGTCATGCTGGTCTGCCCTTAACTTGGGGGAGCGGCAGGGATCCTACCTGTCTGTACGTCACGGAGCACAGGGGAGCACAGACATCACGTTGCAGTCACCACTAGCTTTTTCATCAGGACACCCCTGCAGACTCCCTGTGCGTCACCCATCCTCTGCGTTTCAGGACCTCTTGGCTGTTCTTCCCCATTTTCCTTCATGGCAGGAGCTCAAGAGTCAGCTCCCTCTTCCACCAGGGACTTCCCACAACCCCTTTGCCCCACTCCTGACAAACACACGCACTATTCTGTCTTGGAAATGAATTATTTAGGCTGCCCTGATTTTAATGTGAGCTGGCTATGTGTGTGCATGCAGGGCGGTGAAGACTGGTATGCCGGACGGTATTACCAGCTGCCACCTCCTCCTCTGAGCTACAAAACAGCTCGAGATGTGGTAGAAGCCAGTGTGAGTCAGCTAACCAGGTGCCAGAGGTTGCATGTATCCCTTTTTCAGGTATCACATTTCAAACAAACAGAGGCATATACAGAAACACCCGCCAAGCTAAGGTTGCGCTAGCGTGGCCACCGTTTGCAATAACTAGCCAAGCACAGCCAGATCCTACGCACAGCGTTTCTCTCTCTGTCTGCCTGTCATGTGGTGGGAGATCTCCCTTAAAGCTGAGGCAGAGAAAAAAGAATAAATGATGGAAAGAAGAGCACAGGATAGCAGGGGCTGTGGGCAGCCCTCAAAAGGAGGAAAAAGAGACGTGAGGAACATCTAGTCACTGCTCGGAGAAAGAATCGAGAGGGTAGCGAAAAATCCTCTAACTCAAAGTTTTTTCTCTGTTTGCTCCAAATACCTTGAGAAGCGTGCACCTGCTCTGTCTCCAAATTTCTGCAATAGCCCTCAGGCAAAAAGAGAAGAAATAAGAATGACCATTGGCAGGGGGGCGTGGGGGGGCCCTGCATTAGTAACGGAGGCGAAAGGAGGACCGAGAGCCTTCCTCTAAATCTGTGCATGCACAGCACCTGACACATAGTCAGCGCCAGGGTCCCTTGTATGCTGCATCCCATGGGCTACGGTAACACAGATTAGTAATAAGTGGCACAAGAGAAAGCAGGAGATTGCGAGGAGTCCTTGAAGCATGGGAAGGAGGAGAGGCTGGCACACGGGGAGAGGACAAGAGAAAGAAGCCCATGTGCAGTGGAAAGAACACCAAGTGCAAGGCTTCAGCAGGCAACATTTTATCCGGACAGCAAGAGTGACCTCGCACTGATAATAAAGTAACTGAAGAAATGCTGGTAACTCTGGTAGACCTTTCAGGAAGTTAGTTTTACTCCTTTTTGCTTTGGTGAGAACTTTGCCTGAGTATTTGGGATCAGTTTCAAAATATGCAACCAAAGTGATAATGACTTTAAGAGATAACCTCTGTCATCTAGGCAAGAAAGCTTGCAGAGTGGCAGGGAAGTGTGTCGTTTGCTGGATGCTTCCTCTGTCCTAAGCTTGCTCTCCACCGGCTCAAAATAAACCAGCTCGGACTAACAGCTCGAGAAATTCACCCTTCAAAGCTGCTAAACATCACTCCAGAGAGGGACGGGCCCAGCTAACTGACAGAGGCGGGAATACACACAAAACCCTGCTTTCCGCGGCTGGATGTGCACAGTGCAGGGCTTTGCTCCCCAGCCTTGCCTGGTTTCTCACTTCTTGGCGTTATTGCAGCCGGGCAGCTTTGCAAAGTGAACTGCCGTGGATGCCTGCGCTCTCACTTGGCAGTTTTGTTTTCGCCTTTCCCTGGCAAAAGGGGTGCGAGGCGGGGGAAGAGGGACGCTGGCGGTGGGGGGCGTTAAGCGGCTTCCCCTGGCGTGCCCCCGGAGCGGGAGATGCCGAAGGTGAAGCCGGCACCGAGGGAACAAAGGCGGCGGCAGGGAACAAAGAGCGGCAGGTACCGCCGCGGCGGCGGAGCGCAGCGCAGCGGGGCGGGCGGCGGCGGGGGCCGGGCCGGGCCGGGGGCGGCGGCGGCGCGGAGGCAGCCGCGGGAAGAGCCGCTTCCCGCCGCCGCCCGCTCCCCGCGGCGCCCGGCACAAAGACGCGGCCGAGCCGCGCTGCAACTTTGCGCGGGCGAGCGAGCGGGCGAGCGGGCGAGCAGGCGGGCGGCTCCGCGCAGCGCCGCGCCGCGCCCCGCGGGGCAGACTCACCGCGGGAGCAGTCCGGGCATCGGCGGCGGCGGGCGGCGGCGGCGGGAGCAGGCGGGCACGGAGGGAGGGAGGGAGGAGGAGGAGGAGGGACCGGCCGCTCCCCGCCCCGGCCGCTGCGAGCGCGCTCCCCGCCCGCGGCCCCCGCTCCGCCTCCGCGGCCAGGCGCGCCGCGTCCCCCCGCGGCGGCCCGGGGCCGGCCTTGGGGCAGGCGTGCGCGGCGGGGGCTTCCCCCGGGCGCAGGGCTCCGTTCCCGCGGCCAGGGCTGGCCGCAGCGGCGCGGTTTCCCTCTTTCCGCCAACTACGCGCTCCGCCGGCCCCCTCCGCCCGCAGGCTGAAACGCGGGAGCTGATCTCATTTTACAGTTTTTCCATCGCAGGATCCCCGCCGAAACAGCAGTTCCTTGCCCGGGCACCACGCACTTCCCAGCAGCTGTTCGTGTCTCAAGTAATACCCCAGCAAGAGCCAGGGGACGGTACCCAGCTCTGCACGCGCTCCCTGCTGCGTTCACCAAGACTTTTGCCCCATCTTGGTGGGTTTTGCTTGGGATTGCCAGGTGTTTTCCCTACCAGCATTAAACAGAGCTGTACTCTTCACCCCAGGCCTTGGAAACAGCCAGACAAGGCCACGCGTGCGGTGTATGCGTGTGTGTTTTGAAGAGGGTCAACAGTTGTGTTGGATGTAAAGAAGCAAACCTAGGTATTGATAAGAACCATCTTCTGGTCAGGGATCACAGATGATACAGAGAAATAGAATATTTCTGCATCACCACAACTCTACAGCACTCTCGGATCACATTTAGAAATGAAAAGCGGACAAAGATTGGAGCTCTGTCCAGTTCCTCCATACCACTCCCCGCGCTCAGCTCCCCTCGGCCTCACACACTGGCCAAGGAGCCATTCCCGGATCACCATTAACCACCTCCTCCTCTCTTTCGGCTCCAGTCTTTCTGCATTCCCACCTGAGGCCTGAAAGCACACGCTCCTCCTGCACGGCCCTGGTAAACGTGCCGTCCCAGAAAGCTGCCTCTGGTCCCAGGCAGCGCTCGGCCTTTCCTGCAGCATCCCCGGGGACCCCAGCGCCTGCAGCATTGTTTAGCGAGGCTCTGGACGCGACGGCCTCGGCCTCGGCCTCGCCTTTGGCTGCCTAGCCAGGACTCCCGACACGTAAATGGGGACTAATTATGCGAACGTGGAGCAAACTGGCTTATTTTCGGAACTTCAGGGTTTTTTGCGGGGGAAGGAATTCCTTGTCTTACATTCACCCGGTTTGGTACCGGATAGCTTTCGATTATAAACTTCACAGAGCAGTGAGAGGATATAAATGTTGAGAATGAGATCATTTTACGCACCCAGGGGTCAGCTGGCTATCTAAAGAAAAAAGTAACTTTCCAAAAGCCACTTCCTGCCAGTGCCAATACATTAGCTTTTTCCTGACTCTGTGCTGATAAAACATCAACCAATTTAAATGAATAGAAACAAGCAAGGTCCTGTATTTGAAGGCTACAAAGCCAAATGTAGCACTCCTTCCTGCCTGCTTAGTCAAGCTTCTCTTTGTAGCTGCAGATGCATCTAAGTAAGCTCTGCCAGATTTGGTCCCCTGATTTTCTGTAATGATTTTTCTTTTCTTCTGGGCAAAAGTGAACCTGGCACCTTTTTAAGTGCTATTTTAGCAGGAACTGGAGAATGCAGTGTCTTGCCGAAGTGCCAGGGGAAGCTGTTTACAACTGAACTGCCCTGCCTTGGCAAACACCTGCTTTGATTCACACTATTCTTGCCACAAATCTATCTGTGAAGAATTGATTTTTTTAATGAAGTTCCTGGGTTTTTTTAATTGAGGATTAATTAGTGTTTGTGAAGTGAAAGTGTTGTCTTCGATAGTCCACAGACATAGATGAAGACAAAGGGCAGCATTCAGGCTGCCAACTGTTGATTCCTAGCTTAGATGTTACAACTACTATGATGCATATGTTCAAAGAAACAAGCATTTCAGACCTCTTTACTCCTTTTCACTGCCAGATATCAACTTTGTTTTCAGTTAAGGGAGAGATGTAGATGCAGTATCTATGTTAAATTCTATTACTTCAAGAATTATTTCAAAAACACTCTTGCTTATTTTGAGACTGCTCCAGATCCCATCCAAGGCAGTAGAAAAAGTCTCATGAAGTCTTGATCTTTCATGTGTGCAGAGCACCGGCCGCATTATCGCTCCGTGCTCTTCCCACTGACTTCGCTCCGATAGGGGGCTCATCATTCCAGCTTACGTAGTACTGCAGGCATCTGTCATGCTTTGTAAAACACAGAGAAGCACCTTGAGGTGGGATGTTTTCACTAAATTATTCATTTACCATAATTAGCTTGTAAAGCACATTGAAGACATAACACTAAATGTTAACAATGCTAAATAGTATTATTGGACAGATATAATGCAAGCAATTAAATAGTAATACAATCAAAAAACAGTGTGGGACACAAAGGCAGAATTCAGTCATACTTTATGTCTACTTTATATCCAAATCTTCTGGCTGTTGGTTGCTCAGTACAACATGACACTCTCCAAATGAACTTCCCTCTCTCCTTTCATTTGCAGCCCTACAGCTATGAACTGGTAAGGCCCTGCACGCACACAAAACAACGTCTTGACAGGTATACTGGTGCTGCCGGTGAGGCTAGCAAGCCATTGCCATAGATGGATCTTTTTGAAAGATGAAAGCAGCTGGAAGCTGTGTGATCCGGGCTCTCACCTACTGCCAAGGGTGTCCCAAATGAGCTGCCTAGGAGGTCCCTTCCATGAGGCACTGAGAAAAGATCTGCAGACCACACCTGCAGGCTATCACCAGCAGTAGTGACGATAGCCATGGTGAGGATGAGGAGCCGTTACAATTCCCATGTGCTTTCTGAACGAGCATATAATCAGTTCAGCAGTGTGTTGCCCCAACCTTCCTGCACCAATCTGGATAGGAAACTCATAGAGCTGGACTCTGCAGGATGCATCTCACACGAGGCATCCAAGAATCTCACACACACAGGTCCCACACAGGTGGACGGCATGAATTTCATGGGAGGATTCCTCTTCTATAATGCAGAATTTGCAAGACTTTAATCCAGCACGGGAGACAGACTGAATTCCCCATGTCTGCTGGATGGACTGTTAACTCTGAAGGATAGTGATGACAGTGTAAACTGAACGTTTGTTTGGATACTCCATGTCATGTTTACTTTGTGGTCTACCAGAACAAACCTTTGGCCTGGTGAACCTTCTCCTCCCCTGCACACAACCCCCTGCACCGTGCTGAACAGCCATGCGTGCTAGAGCTGGAGCAGGCAGTCAAACGAAAAATAGCCCAAAAGAAGAGTATATTGTTTTCAGTTGGATCATTCCCAGCATTTGCTTGCAGTGCAGACAAGCAAACAGGTCTGCCAGCACAAGTGAGGGGGCAGCAGGATCTGGCACAGGGATGGGAACGAACAGCACAAGGTGGAGCTGGGGAACAGGACGATACAGCAAGAGAACAACGGACCGGCGCTGTGCCAGAGACTTCCGCCTGTGCGCTTGGCTGTGCTCCTCTCACCCCGCCCTTGCAGGAGACAGGAGGAGCGTGAAAGGCGAGGGAGGGATGAGAGCAGTAACTCTCTGTTGGACTTTCCTACCTTCCCCCCTGCTGGCCCAGCAACATGGAGGAAATAAGGAGCAGTTTCACAGGCATCATTTTTGGTGTCAGTACTTTGATGGAGCTGTTTACATTTCCTCAGCTGTGCTGCTGCAGGCCTTTATGCAATTGTGTAGTGAACCAGATCGGGAGACTGCTTAAAAAAAAAAAAAGGCAGTGCCCTCCCCACCCTGGTTATTTTTACCCTGGCTCAGGTCCCAGGTACAATTCACCTCATCTCCACAGAGGTAGAACTGGAGAAAGAGCACCGGAGTGGGAAAGTATAGCTAGAAGCAGGAGAACAGGGGTCTGTCCAAGTCCACAGACAGAAATGCCCACTGAAAGAAATGCCCACGGACCAATCGCTGGAGGAGAGTTGCGCCTACTCATCACTCATAGACAAATTGTTTGTCCAAATTAGGGAGATCAAAAAGGAGTTTAAAAAGGTTGACTCCATGTAGGCATGTGTAGTATTTGCATACTTTTTTCCTCTGCAAAGTGTAAAAGGAAACCTGAATGTAATCATGTTTAAATGCTCCCTTTTCTCCCCTCCCGTTTAATCTAAACTTTATGTATGACATTGTCCTCAGAGTATAAAACAGCAATTCAGCAAGCCATTTAGGCATGGACATTGCCTTTAACACCTGACTCTTCCTGCTGAAGTCAGTGGAAATACTTACATATTTAAAGTTACACACACTAAAATGCTTTGTTAGATTATGAGCTGATTTAAGGACAGAGGCACAACTCCAAAAGAGACAAATAGGTTAACAATGCCAAAACCTTAGCAAATCTGTAGGAAATCTCCTGGAATAGGTTCATAATTAGTAAATCTACACTCTTTAAAGAAAGACACTACACTCTTTTCTTCAGTTCCCTTTTCCCACTGATTTTGCCTGTGTTCCTGGCTAAAGACACGACTAACTGAAGAGTACTTGCAGTATCTGCAGGTTATGGCAGCAACCAGCAGTTTGCACCATGCACTTACTTACCTCTTCCTATACGGTATCGGTATGAGTGAGGTGTTTCAAGGGGGAACTATCTTCAGGTAACCAAGAAATGCTGAAAACATAGTTATCTGTGAACTCCCAACTTCTTCAGAGTGGAAATACCTGACTGAGGTGGCTCCACTTGTAACAGCCCAGGTTAGTGTCCTGAGGACAGGTACCTGCAATTTGAAAATGAGCAGGGCTCCTTTTGCTGTGTTTAAAATGCAGGCACAGTGCATGACCCTCAGCTTTTCATGTATAAGCAAAGGCAAATGCTTGTCTAGTGAATGAAACGCCTTCTTCAGTCAGAACAGTTTCCAGTCAACATTTTCCCACCTCTCCAAGTGCACTAACTCCTGGGTTACGGGCAATGTCGTTGTGATATGCAAAGAGACATCACTTTAGGTTCTGCCCTGAAAATGCAAACGTCAAAGCTGAGCACCTCCAGCACTAAATACCAGCTGAATGGAGTCTCTTGAATCACAGGTTTTCACTGATGTACCTCACATCTGTCCAAGTCCTCTTTCAGGAACTTAACTGTCTTATTGGATCCCACTCAAAGCCTTGCATTCCTGATGGGCTTAGCAGACTGTGTGTTTAGGAGTTCATACACTATTAGACTGTCCATCCTCTGCAACAAGGACCTTGATCCAGTTTCAACAAAAAACGCAGGAAAGGTCTTGGTCTCAGAATCCCCTTATCTTAAACCCAAAAGTTTATACACTTTTTTCCATTTGTATTAGTCAATCTAGTAAAATGTATTACCTCTTCTATCCTTAGACTGTCACTGCTGCAGCACTTGTATTTGTAAGAGCATAGCAACGAGCCTGCAGGCAGGACCATGCCAGTCCTATCAGCTTTATCCTCATGCTCCAAGGCCTGCTGGCATCTCACAAGCACACTGCATCCCAGCAGGAGTTTGGTACATCGGTTTTAGTAGAGAAGTCGGATGACAGAAATCTGCCAAGAAACACTCACTGTATACAGCTGACCGTAGCAGAATCTGGGGAAACACAGAGCGATGATCAAATACCAGGTCTGGGTTCGGATACCCGCAGGACATCTGAGGAAATAACAGAGAAAATGTGCAAGTAGCTTCTTTGCAAATGAGCTTCAATAAGAGATCTGCAAGCTCCAGGCGCTTGTAAAGTATAACGGGACTGCAAAAGGCACCCAAAGACTTACATATTTTTGGTTTGATGGTCTCCTCTCACCCTTGAAGCTCTTTCTCAGAGCTCAGACAAGAACTGCAGTTTTTTCACTTTGAGCAGCAACTGCTCTAATCTCTTTACAGCCTTCCCCTTTCCTGCCACCTCCAGGAAAAAGCCCTTTTTTCCTTAATTGCAGGTCTTAGACACACCTGGTGTGATGACTGCAGAAACATCAGCACTTACCTCCAATGCATGCGAAACTGGGCGCTCTTCTCATAGCCTCCGTGATTAGAGAACTCCAGCTTTCAGCATCTGTAAAAAGGCAATGGTTTGATTTGTTTGATTTGCCTGTGCTCCCACTGCAAGACCTAAACGGCTTGGTTGGCTACAACCCATTTTCAAAAATGACTTAATGGAAAACAAAACTCCATGAGAACAAGAAGTTCTTAATGGAGGGAAGTGGGGTTAAGGCTTCTTTGGAAGTAGGCGTTAGTAATCCCAATCACCACCTTTAAAAATCTGTGCCCTTGGGCCCTAGCCAGCTCTCAGTTCTGTCAACATCTTTACTGCCAACTTTACTAGCAGAGTCACACAAATGTCAATCTAGTGTGAGAAGAGGATTAAGCCCATTCTGTTTTTATGGTCGATGGGAAGTCTACTGTCCTGTTGTCACTATGCAGTCATAAATGGCGGAGAGAAAGGGAATTCAGGCTGGTATTGCATCTTCAAAATTTTAAAGGAAAAAAAATGTAATCCCAGAACCTTAGCTGACTAGTAAAGTGTAAATGCATACAAGGCTTCTAAAACAGAGGCCAAAAATCTGTACCTTGCCAGATGCTAGTTGAGGTATATTACTTTTCTTCTGCAAAATAAGATTAGGAACAGTAATTTGTCATGCATTCAAGTTTGGGATTACATCTGCAAGGGGATTAAAGATCAGGCAAACATGAGCCTGCCTGGACACTGCACTACTCTGTGCACAGTTTCTCCTCAGGAAGAACGGGAGACGGGGCTGGGATGAGAACTGTGCAGGGAGCTATATGGGAAGCCTACTAAAATGATTATTTCTTCACTAATGACTCAGTTGGCTGACATTTGCAAGAGAGATTGAGGGAATTAGATTCCTGGCTTCTAAAAATTTCAATAGGATTTGAGTTCCTGATTCCCCTAGGCTGCTACTTTCAAATATGCCTAAAGATTAAAAAGGTTTTTTTACTGTAACACTTACGATTAGATTTCAGCTCTTTGGCTGGGAATATCTTTTGGTTTAGGTTACTATAATCTTAGTGCATGGCTCAAATCCCTTAGCAGGATCACAAAGTAAATAACACTAAATAATTATTCTAATTATTAATAGCATAACTCCACAGAAGTGTCAGCTGAAAAACAGCCAAGCTAAGTACATATTTCAATTAAAGATGCAGAATTATAAGGATTTATGCATGAGCTTGAAAAGCAGGCAATATTTAAAATGTACTTCTGAGCAATAAATATAATTACCTTTTCATTATCTTTATTATTTTCCTATTAATCATACTGGGCTCTAGCTCTAAGTCTCATTCCATCCTTACTTGTATAAAATTGCCATTGTCTTCAGTGTAAGGTTTTCTGGACTACTGTGACTTTTTTTTTTGTCGCAGAGGATAAGTAGGGACTATAATGAGATATTGCACTGACTTGAAGGCATGAATGATAGCGTTTGCCAAAATGGAAATCCATTGTTCTGGCAGACATTCACATACGTTCTACCTCTTTGCTTCATTCTTCAGTCCTCACAGATACAATTTCTTGCAGGCCAGAAAAAAAAAAATTGGCACGTGAAAGATAGACTGCAGTGACCCCTCGTTTGGGGATTCAGTGATATTTGTTTTGGCATCACGGATATATTTAGTAAACTGTCATCTGTTATAATTTGTATAGCGACAGTCTGATGTTTTGAGAAACATGCATTGTTGTGTATCACACAGTGTCTTTAAATTGCTCTTTCTGTTGTTATACACTACTGTTTTAACAGCAGCTTTAGGGACATAGTCCCCTCCCTTAAACCTGCCATGAGGCTTGCTAGCTGGTTAACACTTGTAACAGTGTGGCAGGCTGTTAGCTAAGTCCTGTTCTCCTGAGCAAATGGCTTTGTGTTTATTTGTAAATACTTTTCCTGAAATGGAGGGAAAGGGGTGTCAAACAAGAGGCTAATGTGTTGTCTGAATGCAGGACAGAATCTGTCCCTTGAAGGGGACAATCCCCAGTCCCCACAGCCCTACAGCCCTCCCTGCAAAAGGCCTAGTTATTTTTGGCAGTGCGGCCCCCCGAGCCGGGCACGGAGGACCTTCTCTTCCTCTCTGCAGGAGCACTCACGCCACAGCCGTCACGGAGCGCACAGGCAGCCACCAGAAGAGCAGTGAGCAACGTGACTCAGGACTAGTCATGTGTTTGCTTTCTCCCCCTCTCCCTAGCGGACTGTGTGCAACGCAATACCAAGTTTAGAATCTGAGGGGGAAAAAAACATTATTTTGTGTTTAGTCCAAACACCAGGCTGTTGGCAATCTGCAGTGACCCTCACATCTCAAAGAAAGGGAAGAAAAACAACAGCAAGAACACAAACCTGTGGTTAAACCAGTTGGATCCATGCGGTGCCACACAGCCATTCCTCCTCCAGGTCCTGCAGGGCCCCACTGCACCCCTCTTATCATCAACTTTATACCTTTATACCTTCACAGACCTCCTACCCCCTGCACTACCCACAGGCATGACCCCACCACCCCACTCTTCCCAGACCTCTTCGTGGCCTTGGAACCTGCCTCCCTCACCTCCCACCCAAAGGGATGTCGCACCCCATAACCGATCTGTCACCATCAGTCTGCCAACCATGCTGATGGCTGCCAGCACAGCCGGGACTAGGAGACATGAGCCCAGCTCAAAAAGACCCGATGGTCACATCTCCTAAAGCCAGCTCTGGACTTCGTCAGCCTGGCAGGGCAGCAACAGCCCCTTATGCCCTCGGCTGATCAGGTTATGCCTCTCAGTAGCATTCCTAAATTGCTCACCATATGGGCTTGTCTGCAGCAAGTCCAACATCTCTCATTCAGATATATACTATTAAGACTGAGTCTCAGCATGCAGTGAGGTTCCAAGCTGCCCCCTCTGGCTTTGGTCACCAGAGAGAGCTGCTGGGCATTTCCCAACTGCCATACAGTAAGTCTGTGGCACTTATTCTGCAGAAATAAAGTAAACAGTTTTTCCAGATTTTAATTTCTGGGGAAATTAATATGTAGGCCAGTGCAGTAAGTTATTACATATCACATATACTGCTTGCATCAGAAAAATCAAGGTCAAAGAAGTACACCTTGCAGGCACAGCAGACATTTTGTGATGATTTCAGTTCTTCTGGGAGTTATTATTATTCGGGTTTGTAGCGCACAGAATCTAGGACAGTCCGGTGGCAAAGGGTATAATGCTGCCCTCAGCAGAAAAAGGGTTAAGAGGAGCCTGTCCTGGAGGTGGAGGTGTAAGGAAGTTGCTAGCAGTACTGGCAGTCCTGCTGGAGGCAGGCAAAGGCTGGACTTGTTCAAGGCTAAGTCCATCTCTTTGACACTTGAGCTCCCCTGCCGTTTGGTGGGCAGGAAGCCAAAAAGAGTCCCAGAGAGGGTCAGAGGAGGAAGGGAGCGGAGGAGTCCAAGGCAGAGCACAAACTCAAGCAGAAGCGAAGGGGCAGGGTGAAGGGGGAGGAAACATGGCTGTGAGAGCCAGCACTGCGTGGGAGTTGAGTGCACTGAAAGCCTGAAGGGCCGGGGCCACGAGTGGCTGACGTAAGGCCTCGCTGCTGCTCGAAGAGGCGGCTCTGTCCTTCCCCATTGCCTCTGGCTGGGATGTCTTCTGCCCTCCTCTGTGTCAAGACTTGTGCTTGCGGGAGCCATAAATTCTGGCTTAAATGAGCCGATGAAGCTAAAAAATGGCATGGAGTTAGTTTTGAGTTGGTTCAAGAGACTGATGGACCCAGTGAGTGGCTCCAGTGACTGACTGATGAGGAAAGGGGGAGCAGGCAGGAGCACAGGGCGCAGAGCAGGCTGTGGCTCCAGCACCTGTGCCCATGTAGGGGAGCTGGAGCCAGCATCATTTTTCAACTCATTGGAGCGGGGCAGTCTCGGAAGGGGTGATCCCATACTGAGCCTTGGCCATGCCTTCTCTCCTCCCATCTTGCATCAGATTCAGTGGCGATTAGAGGTCCCCGGGGTGAGTCAGTTCGACTAGCCAATCCAACAGAAAGCTATTCTTTGGCGGAGGTGGTTTTTCAGATGGGGAAACTTTCTGATCAGATCAGTTTACTGAACAAATTAATCCCATGCTAAATCTGATGCAAAGGGAGTAATTTTAAGCATGTGCTGTCATGACTGACGCAGCTGAGCCCCCACTCAGTCTCTCTTCCGGCTAGGCAGGACTACAGCTTCCCTGGTGCTGGCACCGGTCCTCATCTAATCACACAGTGATTTTGCTTTTCAGAGCACTAAATCAACCAACAGCTCATTACAAAAACTAAAAAATACTTTCTGGCTGGACTGGTTTAGCTCCCTGACTCAATGTACCAATGAGCACCAATGCAAGGTGCGATCAGGGAAGGGAGGGACCTGGAATCAGCAGCAATTAGATCAGCTTAGCCATACCCTAAAACCACCCCTCCAGTGTTGCCTCTCTCACGCGCAGGAGAATAAAAGCTCTGCGAGACCTGCAGTGCCAGCCAGCAGGCAGAAATAAATGCTCACAAACAGATGTACAATAAACCATGTGCCATGTGAGAGTGTACTGCCCAGGGAGTCTCAATTCTGTATCACCACATAGCATAGGGAGCCAGATCTTTTACAGTCCTACAGCAAAAAGCTAAACCGAGGTGTCTCAGGATAATACAAAACAAAGTGCAGGTAGATGAGCACAAGCATAGGATATTTCTATAAAGATTGTTGAATAAAATAATGCATCCCTTAGGATAAAACTCAATTTTTGCTAGTCCAGGTAAAGGTAAGGGGGTTGTAGAAGAGCCGGTGCTTGTCAGAGCAATGAAATGAGTCATCTGACAATGCTGGAAAGCCCCATACGACATGGAGATGCTTTTATGCCATTGGCACCATGGACCAAAACAAAATGGAAATATATCTAAAGTTCAAAGTGTTACTCCCCACTGTTTTAATAACAAATAAAGTGCACTGAACGATTTGGCTCTGTACTCTTTATTCACTTCAGAGCAGTCCAAAAGTGAAATAGGAATGGGGGTAAGAGACCAGAGCTGAAACGCAAAGACAAGTTGCTCACAGCTGATTCTTCGCTCATGCCATGAAACCTTCATTTTCAGTGCTACTGATCCTTCATTTGCATGACAACTTGGAAGATCCCTTATAATTTAATGAAAAAGCTGAAGCCAGAGATGTAGCTGCAAAAGGGTAATTGCCTACTGTGCATTGTACTTAGAGGTGCAATTAAGTGTATATTCCATTCCAACCCAGGGAAGGATTGGAAGGATGAATTGTAACAAGGACTGAGTTCAACAATCAGGAAATCTCGATTTAAAGAACCTGTCTAGTATTTTTATTTTCTTTTTACATCAATCTCCATAGTTTTTTCATTTCCTAAAGACAGACTGATTTCAGTGACTGCAATAATTAATTACATGTGAGTAACCAGGAGGGTACCTGTAGCTTTTACCTGTTCAGGTGAGTCTGTTATGTGCATTTATTCAGACTTCTAATTATGTTTTAATAAAACTATTAGAAATGGTAAATGATGCTTTTTTTCTTTTTACAAGATTCTCTGTTTTTCACCTTGGTCAGACTGGACAGAGTTTGTCATACAGTCAAGAACGACTAAAAAGGTGCCTGAAAATTTATTTTTACTGTATAAAAGATGTCAAATATCCCAAGTACATACAGAAAAACACGCAGAACTTGCATTTTTTTAAAAATTAAAACTGACTGATTTATTAAATAAAGGAGCATTTTCTATAATTGGATTTGGACTTTTTCTGGTTACCATGTCCTTCACGATTTCAGAAATGATGGCTCTCATCCTCATCTGTCTTCCTTTTTTTCTTAAATAAGAGGAAGCAAACGAGTTTTCCTGCTTTTCCAATTTTCAGTCAGTCTCTTGAGGTATACCTAACTGACTATTGAAGTGAATACTGAATAAACTGAAAATAAGAAATAGTCTTTCCGTTTCTGTGGAAAAGGGCCTTGTCAAAGATGGGGCCGTTGCTCACCGCCCGCGCCAGCTCGGGGCGCTGTCTTCAAACCACAGCACCTTATCAGGAAACAGGCACTGTAAAGTTCAGTGATTTTATGGGTATGTTAAATTGAGGTTGCTGTGGTTCACATTTATCTGTGAACAGCTTTAACTTCCAAAAGAGCAAATACAACCACACAACGCTGGTCATCTCGGCGAGTCTGAGGACCACGCCAACAGCTGGGGGAGCAGACCGGCTCGTACCACCACTATAACCCCTTATAACGAGCTCGGGAAAGTTTTTGGAAGGATCTAGAAGGCACAGGGCCCAGGGAAAGACCGCCTCAGGCGCGAAGCCGTTACTAACGGCTCGGCTGACCCCTCGCGGAGGCGGGAGCGCCAGCGCGCGGGCGGCGCCTCAGGCGCGGGGCCGTTACCAACGGCTCGGCTGACCCCTCGCGGAGGCGGGAGCGCCAGCGCGCGCGGGCGGCGCCTCAGGCGCGGGGCCGTTACCAACGGCTCCGCTGACCCCTAGTGGAGGCGGTGCGCCGCGGCGGGGAGCAGGGGAGGCGTTTTCCCGAGGAGGAAGCACTGCGCTTGTTACCGTGTTGAAGGGGAACGTAACTAAGAAGGTTTTTGAACGTGTATTTCAGTGAGCCGTAAACGTTATGGGACGCGGCGTTTCCCTTGCGCGGTGAGGGAGGGAGGAGTGAAGTGCTAGCACCTGGCACAGCGACCAAACGCCCTGTTTAGTCGCTACATTTGCAACATCCTGGAGACAAACTTTTTTTGCGCTAGCCTTAAAACTGAAGGGTTAAAGCTGCAACAGCGAGGGATCTCATTGTTCAGGTTGACTCTGTATTTTGACCGGTTTGTACTAAAGGTATCATTCATTGCATGCATATGTGAATACTATATTTAACTCCTCTGCAATCTTACCTGATGTTAGTTGTAAAAAACTGAGAATGGGAGGTTATGAATGTAGTCTGTGCCTCTCTCTGTATACTTTAAAAGGATGATTTGCTGAGAAGTTGGATCAAAGGAGATGTTAAAGGAGGAGATATTTCCCCAGAAACTTAAAAAAAGGAATAGCCAGTTTTACAGTCCTGATAAGGAGAAAGATGTTGACGAGAATGATAAACCTCCTGTGGCTTAGAAAGTAAGGAGGGAGAGTGCACAGACAGGCAGGAAAACCTGGCAGGCCCCACAGCCTCCCCATGCTGCCTTTCAGGCCGGAGCGGAGACCTGCCTGAGCCAGCAAGGGGAGGCTGAAAAACCAGGGAACAGTTACATGCCTAAGATTTATTTTGCCTTTGCAACCCAAGGTACATTAAGTCTATCCATAAACAGCCTATTTGGAAAATACTGTTGTATGTCAGGGCAAAAGCTTTTGCCTGCATAACACCCTAGAGGTTAAATTTCCCTCCAAGATCCACTTTCCCTACAAGAAACGTGGAGACTGGAGTGAGGAGCTTCCCAGGGGCAGCACAGGGGTGGTTTCCCCGGAGAAGGGTGGCAGCGAGCTGGCTTTGGCACAGCTGCCCAGTCTTGCAGACTGTGCTAAGAGCATGGCCGGAGAACCTGTGATAACTCTGTGTTTTCAGTCTTGAACTGTAACAGACCTGTAATCGAGTAGGGCATATACCCAGGCAGAATGTAGTTGGAGGATGTCTAGCTTTCACTGAGTTTAAATTTCTTAAAATAACAGATTTACATGATTGCAAAGAATATTTACAAAACAAGCCTTGTTTTTTTAACAAAGTAAAAGTTTCATTAGCTATGAGGAGTGCATGTGAAACCTTACATAAGAGAGCTAATGCATTCCTCAGTTCAGATTTATTCATGAAAACCTAACACTAATAGAAAACACTGGGATTGTTCAGGATTACTATGGCATTCAGACTAAATCTTGAGGTAAATACTTGACTCATGTTTTCTGCTCTGGGAGTATATTAAATACACAATAAAGCCTTTGCCTGAAAAAAAAGAGAGTCTTGTGTCTCACAATATCTCTTTCAGCCAATGCAGCAAGCTTATAGACCGTGAAAAGCTTCCCGTCTGACTCTGCGAGAAAGGCAGGGATTTAAACGCAGAGGGAAACTGAATTGTTCTGATCCATATTCTGCAGACAGCCCACGGAAACACAGAAAAGCAGGAGGAGTTTTCTGAAGAGATGGCAAATGTGATAGCTTCTTTCAAGGCAAATTATGTTCACCAGCAGTTCTAGTGTCCCACTAGTGTCCCACGTTCTTTTAGTAGTACAATGTGATTTTACTTCTTAGTACAGTTTCATGTCTTTTTTTTTTTTGCATTTGTATTTGCATTTACAGTTTGATGCATTCTTAAAGCTTTCTGAGTTTTGGGTTAGGTCCTAATAAAAGCCTCACACAGACAAAGCAAAGATTTGGATGCTGAAAGAGGACAAAAAGTGATCCTCCCAGCACCAGTTTTTTTCTGCTTGGAGCAGAGTAAAGTGAACTGCATGGAAATAGTAATACATATCAAACAGGCAATCGTGTTTACCTTTAAGTGCCTCATAATATTCTCTTCTAGTCTCAAATATCAGATCTAGAGACGAAAAAATTCACAGCATTGTCTCTTTTGGCAGAACAACATCAGTATTTCAGACTTACATATATGCTCATTTATTTATTTTCTGTTTTCAGAAAGAGCCAACAGGCACATCAATACCCATCTTAGAGTTTGTGTACAACAAATATATGCACAATAGTACTGCACTCTGACTAGCATGAATAAAGAGAACAGTAGAGCTGCTGCCATCTCATGTGTGTGTCAGGCCATGTCTTTCTGCTCCCCACAGCCTGCAGGCAATTTAGAGAGTATTACTGATCAAATGCCTTTCAGTCCCACCCCCTCTTTTCCATTAATGTTATCACTGAGCTTGCAAACTCGGAGCTCCCCTTTCTTCCACACATGAGCTGCGCACACAGATAACAGGATTCATTACCGTGACTTAGTAAATCTCTTCGATTCTCCAGTAGTGGTGACTAAGCAACGATGCTTCTGTTTCACTTATTTACCAACAGTGTCTTATTCTTGTTCCCACTGTGTGCCCATAAAGTACAAGCCAAGACATGAGAGACAGGACATCAATGAAATCAGAAAGGTTAATTTCCCAGCTCTGCATTCAGGGCTGTGTGGAAAAGGGAGGATGAGAGGCTCCCAAGATATGGGCCCCTTTAATCTATTGTTACTCATGGCTTGCAGTAGTTTATTATGGATCAATAATTTCTTATAGGTTATGTCTGTATTCGTGCTATGCTTGTCAGGTAACGCTTTACTCCAGGATTAGGTCAATTGCTTTGAATAGGCTCGTTTGTGATTTTTTAAAACAAGTTGAGAATTTCCTGCAAAAAGTTATGAGTATCCTGCGGAATTACAATATGAAATTTCTGGTCTGTTACGCAGGATGCCAGAGGAGGTCCTCAAAATAATGTTCAAAATCACCAAGAACTCATCTCAGTGAGGGTTTTTGGGGAACTGAATGTTACTTAGTGTAAATTGTTCAGAATCTTGCCCTGTGGAATGGAAACAAAGCAGAAAAACTTAACTGAGAAACTGGGGGGTGGGTTATAACAGCTTGGGATAAGAGGTTTATTTTTCTCCTGAGCTAAGTAGGAGTCTATTAGATTTCTCCTGGACATATTTTTTGGTGATGCACGCAGGAAGTGCGTTTAAAGGAAGGATCGGTACCATGGGGGATTTGGGAATCCAGGCATAACAGGAAAAGCTACTGCTGAAATTTAATCAGAGAATGTTTTCTCATGGGAATTCCAGCGTTTCTGCTTACAGTCAGCAAAGAGAACATAGCGCAAACCTGAGTGACTTCTGCCTAAGTGTTTCAAACATCTTATGAAAGCTTGCAAACGGATGACAAATCAGGGGCTGTTACGCATGTAAACAGTTGTCCTCAGGGTTATTTGTCTTATGTGAGATTTCCTTCTTGTCTGTAGTGCACATATGGTTAAGACCAGTATGTAAATCCCACAGCCTGACTTCCCAGGCTACCATGCTCCATGCTGGCCAGGGCAGTACCAGTACTTCTCGTTGAAAATGACGAGACAAAGTACTGCCTTACTCTCTGTTCCAAAAAAAAAAAAACCCATATGTATATACACCGTGGGCAGGTAGAATTTTACATAGCTTTGTGCATCAGCTGATCCTGTGCTGTTATTGCAGTCTGCTGTGGGGGTATCCAGCATATTCTCTGTGGCATGGATATTTTCCCTACATGTCTTCATTCCTCCTTTAGCTCAGCAGATGTAGTTATGTCAATGAACTTGCATAAATGCTCTGATTTACGTGACATATGGATTGGGACAATAAACCTCAGGCTTGGTGTGTGCGTACAGGTGTATTTACGCAACTGAATGGCAGGCTCTTAGGAGTAACTAATTTCCCATCTTGCCTTGTTAAGTCTCCCATTCTGAGGATGAAATTCATTTGCCTGAAGAAGTTCAGTCTTCACAGTGCCCTTCATTCATCTCTGTCCCTTATATGGTGGATGGCTTTGCCATATCCTCTTTCTTGCACCGTGAGCCCTTATGTCAGAGGTCAGTAGTGACTAGGTTTGCTGAATACCAAAGCGGGATGTATGTGTGGCACAGCTAGCCTGCAGTAATGGTGTGTTTGCTTGCAGGATCCCATGTTTTCTAGAAGATACATTTCCCAGCTGTGGCACAGTATGGTGTCTCCCACCCCTTCCTCTGCCCCTATTAAATAACCAGTGCGGACTGAAGAATCCTGCAAGGTCGATCTATATCATTTGGACATTTGTATACTCTCATGAGCTACTCCCACCAGGTCTGCAAACCTCCCTGATCTGTATGCTCACCTGCAATTGATGAATGTGCAAATGAGAAGACAATAGAGTTTGAGCACATAGCTGCAAAGACCTCGACTATGAAAATCAAGCCTCCAGTGTATGGGTTGTAACTTTGCATTTTGACGATTATGTGGCATTTAGATAAGAACACGCCACCAATTCTTTTAGCCTTTACAAAGGCTCAGGTTTAATCAATGATATGCTGAAAGGAGATATGCCTTTCATGCTGGCCCTTGCAATAAAGCTCTGCTGCTAGCACTGAGGTGAAGGGTCCTGAGGAAATGGAGCTGCTTGTAATCATTCTCCAGCTCCCCTCAACCCTCCTGAAGAGGCAGGACTTGCTGGGCTTTCATGCGCTGATCATGCGTTGTCCTGACCTGCCTCACCCAGCAGCCATTTGCTAGGGGTAAATTTGTTTTGTGTTCTCAAGCTGAATGGCTTTGGCAATTCCTTTCACAAATGTAGAAATCACCCTCGCAAAAATAACCAGTGGGCTCCAGCAGTGAGATATAGCTTTGAACCAGTACTCTCTTTTAGCTCTGCAAAGGCATTGAGTGATTGTATTTTAAAGCCTTGGCATACTGCGGATTAAAAAAATTGAGACAGGTGCTTCATGGGCTTTCCTCTCTCTCTGGGCTCTGGACAGCTGGACTTACAGTAAGTCATGCATTTGCTTGGACAGGTAGAAAAAAATGAGACACACTCATTCGTGTTTTTTAAATTCTGTGAAATAGATCTAAATGACATGTTATTGTTTACGTGGAAAATATAAAATAGGCAATGATCCAACATAAAAGTTGAATGGTGCTGTCCTTAGGACACTTTATTTAATACATTTGTGGGTTTCCTGTTTGTGTGTAATGTGCATTCCAGACTCCCCTTAGTATAATAACTCTTGTATTATGTCACAGAATGGTGGCCTAATAAGAGACCAAGCCTTTCTTTGGAATTCATACCTGCATATTCCTGCCTGATACCATTTTTCTGTACCACTAGATGGCTTTTCTACCCAATATTTTATATCACTTCTTCGAAGTCACTACAAGTACGACGAGTCTACTGTTGAGTGCAACTGTGAAACAAACTCTTTGAAAACAGAGAAAGAAGCTAAAACATAATTCAGCAGAGGAACTCTTAAACTTCCCATAGGTTTACAGTGAAATCTTCTGAGGTCTCTTCTCTATCCATCTGATTTTTTGTTTCAAGTTAGCTATAGCTAGCTAGCTATATTTCTGGATTTTGAGCATATGATGTCTGCTAGGATATATTTCTATATAGCCGTGAAATTTTGCAAACTTCCGTGTGTCTAATTTGATGATAGACGTTTTTGTGCTATGCCAGAGTAAACCTGTTAGTAACACAGAGAAACAGGATGCATACTTTTTAGTGAAATGCATTGCTCTCAGCAAGAGTAAACTGAGGTTTCTTGTTTCAGATATTTCACTCTGCTGCAGATATCTTCTTAACTACAGGTCTTTACTCATTTCTCGTATAAGCACAGAAAAATCTGACTGATGGTAATATCTTTTTTCCAGTAGCACTCAGAATGCCTCAGTTCATTTCCAAGAAGAAAAACCCTGAGGAGCTCACTGACTAATGATAAGTGAGTACAGAACAGTATGTGGGGGGAGGATGAGCTACAAATCCACAGATATGTTAAAAAAAAAAAAAAAGAAAAAAACATAGTTGTTTTTTTAAGTTTGGCCATGCCGAGTATTTTATTGGAAGCACAATACAGCTGTGTTGTCCAGAGAGAGACCTGACACCAGACAGATGTCAGAAGTTTGGCAGATGAGCTCAGGGTTTGAATTTCTCACTCACTTCATACATTTTTCGTTTTACATATTTGACTTTCATTTTCTGTTATAAAAATGGCCACGTATTCGTTGGAGAGAAAACCCAGAATGCTCTCCTGACAAGTACACTTCAGCGGTATGAGAATCCACATCAGCAGCTCTTGCAGGCAGAATGCAGTGACACACATGGGATTAACACGCAGATTTTACGAGGGCTAATCAGGCAACTAATTTTATGCGCATCAGGGAAGACCTCAGATGACGAGGAAAACCAGCTGCTCATGAGAAGGCCGGAAGGCCCCACTTCGGCAAATGGCAAGGAGAGCACTTTCTGGACTTGATTACTTATTTAAAAGTTGATTCCCACCTCTGGAATCAGCCAAGGACGCTGGACCCAGTCCAGTAAAGGCTGAGCACCGCAACACAGAGCTGCTGTAAACTGACGCAGCGCCAGAGGTGCCGCACGCCGATTTGCTCCCTTTCCATCCAGGGCTCTACCTTTAAGTATAGCAGCCAGGGTACTGATATAGCGGAATAAATAAAAAAGCAGTCAGTAGTAAGCGGTTTTTTTCATTAAACAAGTATCCTTTCAGCAGCCGTCATATAGAATAATTCTGCATAGTATAATCTCATCGAACGCAACTGAACGCTGCCTAAGCAGCCAACTGAAAGCCATGTCATTAGCCTGGTGCTGATTCAAAGTCAATATACTCTGCTCTCGAGGGGAATTTTTAGCTAAGGCTTGGCACTTAGCTAGTGCAGTCGCATGGCTTCTGGTTGGTGTGGAGCACAGACAAGAGCTTGTTGATGTATCTCAGGGTATGCCATGCAGACATACCCAGAACTACCTGAAATATAGCGTGGAGATGCATCTGTAGGCTGATCTTTAAGTTATAATAATTTTAACCAAAAACATCAACTGCTTTTATTTGTCATTCTTGAATCCTTTCATCACAATCTATGCCTTTGCTTTGCCTCAGTGGTTTAAAGCACCTGCACAAAGTGAACGTAAGAGCCTGCCCGTCCGCTCTGGCAGTATTGTGCTTTCAGTTAGTGCTGCAAGACGTGGCTTCACCAGGTGAAAGGCGCTGGTAAAGCCCAGGACAACCTCTGATCTTTTGGCTGTCCCTTAAGCTGTATTATCTCTGCAAACATGCCCTTCGCTTAATCTCTATACAATCTTTTCCCAGACAGGGTAATTAAAACCCAGTTCCATGTCTTTTCACTGGCTGCTTCCAGCTAAACGTTTCCCAGCTGCCCTCCTTGTGTCTACGTTCTGCAAATTTTGTCCAGGGTGACTTATTTTGTTTTAAATCAACCTTTGCCCTTCTCTGTCAGCTTTGCTGTTTATACAGATCTTTTTTTCAGGTGAAACACTGTCTTTTCCCCTCTCTGCCTTGTTGAGTTTTATTCATATGCCTGCAGAGTCCTTGCAGAAGCAAACTTTCAGCCAGTTCTGTGCAGTTATTAAACACTTTCCTCATAAATTTATACCATCTCTCCTTAACTCATTATGCCCACAAGCACAGGCAGAAAACTGCAGCGCATGAGTGACAAGGTGGGTTTTCCATGCTGGGCAATGCCCCCGACTTGCAACAGGCCTACGCGCACAGAGGGATTTCAGTCTGAAGGATGCCGAGTAGCTGTAGTCCCAAGCAGAGGAGGCATAACCCAACTGGGGCAGCCAAAGCCCAAAAGTGGGACCACTGTGGAGGCAGCTCCAAACTGCCCCCAGCCAGGGCCACCTCTGGCGGGTGCCTTGCCTGCCCTTCTCCAGCCCTCGGAGAAAGGCAGGATGAATGCTGTGGTTCTCAGCCCTGTAAATATTTGACACACAGTCTGTAGGGCCAGTGTTTCTGTTAGCAGGTATTACTCTTGAAACCCAATCTCTTGTAGTCTTCAGAATGACTCTCTACTTTGTTTTTATGCCTTCATGAAATACTCTTAGGCTAGATGCAGGACACACACACGCTCTGGTGTGATGGTTTTTACTGTTTGGTATAATTAAAAGACATGTATATGAGTTTGACATCAGTTTTCCAGCACAACAAACAAATGTTGTTATAGTCGTATAGTATATAGTATAGTCGTATAGTCGTATTCTCTGAACTTTTCTTTTGATTGCTACTAGATCATGTGGTGAAGAGCGTGAAAGCAACTCTTACAAAATATCAATACAAAGGACTGTGCTGGCAGTCTAAACCTCATATTTTAATTCTTGATGATAAGGAAACATATCAGTGGTTTTAATGTAATGTAATGGATGCAAACTGTCTGAAAGGCTGCATGGAAGTTGTTCACAAACGTAGCTGAGGGATTAATTAATAATAGCTTATCTGGCACTTTTCATCAGCTGATCTACAAAGGAAATCAATGTTCTTATTCCCCTGTTATCGGTACAGAAGCACAGAGAGAAGAAAGGACTTAATAGGGTTGACACCTCCTGCTAACAACATCATGGCTTTCAGAGGTGTTAATGACTTCTGGCTCTTGAGTTTATTTGGCCTTAGGAGGGCCCTGGAGGCCCATTAAGCAACTGTCAACCTTGACCTAAATAATTTCTTTACATTTCAATCTATTTATTGTTTTCACCTTTAGCACCTTTACAGAGAGCATTGCAACACTAAGAAGTTACATCTTAATTCGATTATCAAGAGTCCCATGGGCTTCCCAAAACTCAGTTCAAACATTTTATAACCTTGCCAAGATTTAGATGTGTTAAACTTTCAACACTGAATGCAATCCCCTGGACTTCAAAGGAGTGTGTGAATACAGTGCATAAAGATGAGTCCTTGCAGATTCAGAACATGGGTCAGTATCTTTGCTGGAAATTAAATATTTTATGGTGAAGTATTACAAAGAGGGTTGGTTTTTTTTTGGTAATTATGCATTTGGGAGCACAGTGCAGCTGCTTTAATTCAAAGATTGCTTTATACTGAAAACCTGCATGAACTGCCTTGTGCTTCAGGAAATAACACTTAAAATAAAAGGTGCCATTTTCTAAGTTTGTTTTGTTTAAAGCGTGACCCAGGTTCATGCATACATGTTTCCCCCATCACTGCATAAAAAGAATATTTGTATTAGAAACTGTTTGTGGCAGCTGAAACCAGAAGGCTAAAGATGGTTATATATCAACTTTTTAAACTTCACGTTGTAAAACATGTAATTCAAAATAGGTAAATCCAGCCAGACTTGTTCAAGACATGGCCCAGGATCAGTGATACAGATCGTAAAATTTACTGAGGCTTACAGAATCCGAGTTGTGGGTTTGTAGTTTACTCTCACTGCAGGTTGTCTCGCAAATATTTTGCACGCCCTAAAGGGACAAATACAACGGCTCCCTCAGCACCTTCGTATCTGTAGTGCCAGAGCCGCATGTGCACCAGTACGCTCTGCAGCCTCCTGCCCTCTCCGGGGGCTGAGACCCACACTCGTCCTTGTTCCACTGAAGTGAGTCTTTGGGGCAGGGGAAGAGTGGTTTTGTTGCACTAAGAAAGTATTCTTACTAAAGCTACACTTGAATCGGGGTTGTTAGTCACAGCTATACTGTGTCTGTCTTATTCTCTCCATTATTCTTTAGACATAACACAGAGCCTACATTAGTACAGACTCCAAAGCTTGCAGACTTGGAAATTTTTCCAAGACAGAAGGGTCGGCTTTATTTACATACTGGATAATATGCAGTGATTCAGTCTACAAAGTTTTATCATTTTACTAAGAATTTGTTTATGATTTGATTGAGTAAATGATACTGGATATTTATCATGTTCATCCAAGGACATACACTATGTCCTCAAGCAACTCTGTCACCCTGACTTTGTGACTCTAGTTTATTAATGAAATCCAAGTTCATGAGAATAAAGAGGAAGAATTCTGTCCGAGGGCTTAGGAGCTGCATCCGACAAAGAAATAACTGTTAAGGGAGCGATTCTGTTGAGGTTTGTTTGTTTTGCCTTTTTTTTTTTTTTTTTTTTAAGAATAAATCAAATTAAGCCCTTGTTGCTGCCATTGTCAGAAGGGCCTCTGCCAGCACTTCTTTTCAGCTGGCTCTTAAAAAGTGAGAAAAATATGGTGAAATATAGTAATATGGCCCTGGTGTAACCATCTGACTACCAGTTTGAGCAACCTACCAGTGCTGCTAAGATTAAAGAGTACCACACAAACAGTTGTACAGTATGTGGCAGGTTGCAGAAGCTCCGCCAGACACACTACATACGAACCCAAAAGGGAGAGTCCTCCTGTCTGCATACTTGGGTTAATTCTCCAAAAAAGGAGGGGAGAAAGCAGGCAGATCTAATGATAAGAAGGCGTGTAAAAAGAGGCATACATATACAGAGGTGTACAGCAGGCCAGCCATCAGGCAAAAACCACATTGCCAAAAGGAACATCTTCAGCCTACAAGAAATAAGGAGAAAAGAATGAAATTAGCCAGAAAAACAGCAAAATGTAAGATGACTTGAATGCAACAACTCCAGCCCCTTCATGAGTAGTGTTTTGTCTTCTTTTGTTGTCCACCTAAGCTGGACAACAGCTTTTCCAGAAATTTGTAGTTTCTAGCACAATGAAGGTACAAAACTAAATAATCCTTAAAATTGTCAAGCTCCTAACTGATAAGCCTATAAAGCCACTTCCTCCAGCCACATTTGCTTATAGGCATTTTTTTCTAAAATACAATGATCAAAAAAATACAAAGCCTCTCATCCCCTCCAAAATGAATAATTCTATCAAAATATGATTCCTTCAGTATAAATCATATTTTGCTTACTTTTCAGCAGCCACAGCAGATCATGAGGGTGGTATCACAAGAAGAACTGACAAATTAACCCAGAGCTCCCGCATCCTAAGGAGTTCATGCTCTACACAGGGTTGCATCACAGCTCTATGGGTCAAGTCTCACGTTCCCGGCCAACTTCTACCACTTAAATACCCTGACTCCAAATCTACAGCTGCTTAACTTTTGTTGCATGGTTAATCTGACTGAAGTCCAAGTGCAGGATTTCAGGGGCCTCCAATATAAGTATTGCACCTCCTGTCACTGCTACCCGTGCAAACATTGGCACTCTAATTCAGGGACGTGGGGAACTGCCAGGACAAACCAGTAGGCTGCAGGGATTTTTACGTACCTTTAGGGTCAGACAGCTGCACAGCATGAGATTTATAGCTTTCTTAATGTGGCCCAATGGAATCAGCTGAGTCCTGTTTCTGGTGCTGAAGTAAATATTCTAGAACCTATTCACCTTGACAAAATACTTACATTAAGAGTTTGGATGGTTGAGGACAAGCCATAAAAACCTCCTATGTATTTTAACTCCCCCATTCCTCAAATGTCTTTTAATTATGTAATGATATTTTAAGGGTTAATTCATATTTGAGGAAATCTCACAGGTGCCCGCATCATTCTGAGTACTTTCTGTGTAATGAAATAAAACCAGCAATGTTCTTGCTATTCTGAGACAGAGAGAGCTTGTGAAACTGCGAGTTACGTGCAAAGTACTTGTCATACAGGTTTTGCATAGCCCTGGGACACATGGCTTGCATTATCCGGGAAAGGGCGCAGCAGTAAGGCAAAAGAGCTCTTCTCAGTATCATGATGTACCTGGCTGAAATTTCACTGAGACCCTCCCCAGGCCTGGGAACACGAAACACCCTGAGGATGGAAGATTGAGGGAGGAGGCTCACTTGCATTTTCAGCAGATTGAAGGGAGAAGGCTCTTGGTGATGTGGATGTTCTTGGTTCACGCGCAGCAAACAGGACCGTAGTAAGAATAAATTAATATCGGCTATCACATTTTGAAAAGGACTTTGAACGTTTCAGGTCCTTTCCAGGAAAGAGGTCTAACCACTAGGCAGTTACATAAAAGATGAACATCCTACCCTGGAAAAAAAGTGAGCTCTGCCCAGTCATTTACAAGAATACTCATAACTGAATACCCTCAAAGTGGGCTAGATCCTTTATCGCACATAATTCAAAATGCATCCCTTGGAGCCTGGAGGCGTGGAATGTGGTTTCAGAGCCATTCTCGTATTTGGTTTGCTATCAGCTAACTCCAAATAGCTTCCTTATCAGCCTGTAGACTACTGTTGGACTGCCTGTCAACGTATCTACCTTTTCCACTGCATCGCTGAGGGAACCTAAGGGCTTAATTGTGGCCTCTAGATTCCAGTTTGAAGGTTAGGAGTTAAAATGGAAGTACTGTAGTGCCTGACTTGCTCACACGCATATTTTTTTTGGCTGTAGGTCAGATCTTTGTTATAAAAGGGATGATCTCATTTGTAATAACTGCTGTGGTGACAAACAGTGCTCCTGAAACCCCCCCAAAATCATAATTAGTATGAAATATGAACATATTCCCCATACTGTGGCTTCTTTTCCACCTCTGAATGTGAAATGAACAAATGCTGTCAGTAAGAACCCTAGGGAAGCTTTCACTCCTACTGTAATGATGAATACACCTTGACAAACCCTTGAACATGAATCAGCTCCATTTCATAATCTTGGGAATTTGGTACTAGGGATTTCCCCTCTCCCCCCCCCCCAAAAAAAAAAGCCCAGAACTAATTAAAGCATGTATCTATGCATGGTAAGGCACATTCCCACCTGCTGTGTATTTTATACTTTCCATCCTAATTCTCTTATACCAAATCTCTCTTCCCTAGAAACTTACTTTACATGCCTTGCCTGTTCTCCTCTGCCCCGAGTCTGATGACGGGATTTGAACATGCTACCTTTCTCTTCCCTTCATGTCCTAGGATGCCACTTGGTGAACTCTCCTGCTCCTGCTGTTCAGGTTGATTCCCAAGATTTCCTTTCCAGTAGTGTAGGGTGCATCCCTCTGATGAGGGCGAGTCATTAGAAGAAGTCTAGCCTTTTGAAAAGGCATTTTTTTCCCCATGAAGTAGTAGTAACTCCCCAGGATCTGGTTATGTGGTCTCTGATGGGAGTCCTGCAGGGCCCTGTGGAGGGGCTTGTTCTCACCCTTGGACGGGGGGTCCATCAGTGAGTGGGTTCTGCCACTGGGGAACCTGCAGTTGGGATCCCAGCTGCTTTGCGCATGTTCCCATAAGAAGCTTCCCGCTGCCAGAGTTCGCAGCAGTTGTTTGCCCCTGCAGCACAGTTGGTTACGGACACAGATGCGACTCTCACCCTTTTACACAAAATTCCATCAAATATGCAGTACTTGCAGTTGATGCAAGCAAGCATGAGAAATCCTGTCCTTTCTTAACGAGGGCAAATGTCTTTAAAGGGTCTGCTTAAATTACAGTGATAAAAAGGCTGCAATTACTGTATAACTACATAAGCTTCGTTTGAAAGAAGGAACCCTCTAATTCTGGGCCCTAGGCTGATTAAGAGCTGTGCACAAGTCTAGTTTTTTTATTCCATCCCTCCTCTGGTGTCTTGCTAGTAATAAGCAAAAAAAAAAATCCAGAGATGGTACCTGAATGGCCACATGCACGGGGTTAATAACCTGCTTATCTCTCCCGCAGGTAAAGGTGCAGATAATAAAGGAGAGCATGGGAATGAAAGCACAATTAGCTATTCTGGGTAAAAGCAAGCAATTCTGCAATTTAATGCCTGGTAGCCAGAGCGAACAAACATCTTCTAGAAATGGGATTTCCACACCCACAGCTAAGTTATTATTAATCTGTGTATTTTAAAAAGCAAGAAGCTAAACCTCCTCTTCTCGTTTTGATTTCCTGTTTCTGAAGGATCCCACCCCACACAAAACAACCAACCTTTCCCTCCCCCTTCCCAGATGTTACTGTTATAAGCCTCTAATCCTGGCACTAAAGGGCAACAAGAATAATGCTTTTTTGTTGCTTTAGGATATGTTAGCCTCTCTGAGATGCCACGGGGAGAAAAGTTCCATTTTCTTACCATACAGATAGCAGATTACAAAACTTAAAAAACACAGAAACCTCAGTCACTGAAAAATGAAAGTATAATGAAACTGCTTTCCATGTCTGTATCTGTTTCCCACTTATAAAATGAAGGGGGGGCGGAATTAAGCATTCCAATCCCTTGTAAAGGGCTTCTGAGGAGTTACCAATTAAAGACTGTAAGATACTCTCATGCTATAGTTGAGGGCACATAATAAAGTCAAAAAGGGAACATTCTCATTTTTAACACAATAGAAACGCTCCTTGAATATTCCTTACCTGAATCATGCATGAAATGGCATATATCTGTATTGGCATGTGGCATGGTTATATGCATGCATTCAAGTTCATGGGAAGAATTAAAAAGAACATAACAGCTGTACTTCTGTAATGACTTTACAGATGAAAGCCTATCATTGCAGTCTCTTTTATTACCTTAACCTTTTTATTCATTTGTTATAGCAAATTATAACATTGCGCACCTCGCATCTGTATACAATTTGCTAGTCATTAAAATTCTGTGCATTTCCAGGATCGTTTGCCAATGTAGATACGGGAAAAAAAAAAAAAACCCCAAACCAAGCAGTTGGGCAGATTCAGTAACGACAGACACACTCACCCGTCATTTAAATGAGGAGGTGATGTAATAAGAAGCGTGTCTTGTGACATGAGAACATGTGCTGTGCCACTCTGTACTAAAATAGGGACGCACTAAAGCCATCTTATTCCATTCCCTGGAAAATCCAGACCTGTAACTCTGAAGAAAAACAGTCACCATCTACACAGTGCTTGTACTTTTTGCTTTTGTTGCTGATGGGAAATAACAAGTTAACACTATTTGGTCCTTAATGTTCCAGTTCATGGGTCAGCCAACAAACCAGATTTCTGAGGTACGCAGTGAACTTTCCCTATCACACTAACATATTACAACATTTCAACAGTGTGTGAACAATACTTGCCTAAAAGATTAACAAATTTACAACATGCCAAGAATATAGGGAAAGTGTTATAACACAAGAAAAAGGCACTCTTATGTATGGAACTTTGAGCATTATCCTACAAAACAAATATAAAATCCAGACTAGATTAAATTCAAGGGGTTGTAGCTGGTCATTGAACTCATTTTTTATTGCACTTGGTAAAGTTCACAGCATAGCAATCACAATACCAACAAGAAATAGACAAAACTTAAGCCGCCTTCTTCTAAAACTACATAATCTTTTTTTTTTTTTTTAATCTTCCTGAAGAATAACATACTTGTTAGACCTTATCTAAGCAAAATGCTACAGTGGTTCATTAAACTTATTTTTACTGAAGAAAGGTGAACTCCTTTAAGTTCTGTTGAAAAAGCTATCACTGGAATTCATGAGTGGTAACTTGTAGAGAGATAAGCTGAATGTTAATACCTTAAATTGCTGGCTAAAGTTCTGTGCAGAACAATTTAAAGCACTCCGGTTTTTAATTTTTTTTTTTTTGCTTAGGGTAACATATTCATTAGGAAATAATATACATTTCCCTTTTGCCCAAGTAATTTTCAAGATTAAGTCTTATAATAAATAAACTCTTGCCTTCTCAAATCTGGGCACTCAACTCACCAAAATTCACCATAAATCTGGTATACTTAGCATATATTTATTTATATTCAAAATTGCTTAAAAATAAGCCTTCCTTTGCCTCTAGACGTGTTAATGTTATTAATAATGCAATAAAGCCGTAGGAGCATTAGGATAATCATTTCAACAGGAAATTGGCCATTCAGATCTCTACAGATACTGTTTTCTATCCATCATGCTAGGGAATGGTTTTAATTCTCTTAAGGAAAAAACCCACTATCTTGCAGATGTCCTTTACACAGGAAGATATGAAATTCAAGCTATTTCAGACCATGACAGAAAACAAGTCCCACAGTCCCGGAGAGTGCCTTGCCACCTGCTCCTTCTATTATATTAGGAGAGAAAGCCAACTGGCCGCTGCTGACTCAGATAAACTGTTCTCCAACTATTTAAAGCTTTACAGGCCGGAAGCAGTACCTTAAATATACACAGTAACCGGTGGTTATCCAAATGGCTACCAAGCAAGGTGCTCTGCTTAATAAATGAACCACTGATTCTGCTTCTGTCACTTTGGCAGGGTGGACACAACAGCAGCTGGAAGCACGATGCATTCTGCACCCCGTTTGCCATGGATTTCCACAGCTGTCTTGCTGAATACTTACAGCCCGTGGGAACGTGACAGGGAGTACACTCATTTGCCAGGCATCCTTGAAAACGCATGCGTTCCGGGTGTCCTGCTCAGATGGCACTTGTATGGGCAGCTGAGCTGTACTGAGAATAGCTTTGGGGCCATCTTTAGCAGATGAAACACATTATCTGTAACAGCTCCGTTTTAGGGTGCTCTCCTCTTCGGGTCCCGCTGCAACATTTATTTAGTCTAAAAAAGCAAGAATAATTTAAAAGCTATTTCAGTTTTGCTGTCATGTAATTTTCATACTAATAGTTCAAAGTAAAGGAGTTGCAGCCAAACACACAAACACTTCCTGCTTTTTAAGAGGAGTTATCTAGTACATACCATACAGACAAGTCTCACTGTATCCTTAGTAATCGCTGTGATTTTTTTTTCCTGTATAGTTATTCAGATCTCCTTCCAGAATTCATCATTAAGTTAATTAACAGATTTCAGTTTCTTCTGTGTTTAAGGGTAGATGGTTTGTGACTAGCCCTGGGAAAATGCACAAAAGAAGAAAAAGGCTTGTTTTTCAGCTGTCTTTGCATCGTCTACCCAGGAAAAAAAAAAGGGGGGGAAGCATTTAAATTAAGAAACACAGTATCTTGCAGGATTAGCATGGGGAGAGATGTTACACATTTCTCAGAAGGCAGAGAAACGACAGCAAATCCTCCACTCTCAAGACAGTAAATTTTCTCATGTACCATTTCAGGGGTGGTTTATTTGTGTTTCTCTAGCACACCACTGAACCTGAAACCTCCTTTACATTTCATTCATCCTTCTTTCAGTAATAGCAGTTCTTCCATTGGGGGTATTATTGCTTATATTATGACAGCGCTTCAAGTGAGGTCAAGACTGTATAATGCAAATATATACAACCCATACATATATAAAGTACAATGTAGAAAATCTATGATGATTCCTTTGGTGCATTCTCATGGCCTTGAGACAGTCTTACATAATTGATGTTCAAGTTGGGAAATATTTTCCAGCTTTTACACAAAATTTTCCTGTAAGGATTTATTCCTTCAGAAACTTAAAAAAAAAGCAGAGAAATTTTTCTAAGTAATCCCAAGAGTGCAAATTTAGAAAGCCAAAGGGCAAGACCTCTAGATCTTGACTTAGGAAGTATATCCTGCAGTTTAAAGCTTAATTCAGAACAGTTTGGAGGGGCAGGGAGGAGCAGAAGTATATCAAGGTGAAAAAAATGATTCTGATGCTCATGGCTATTAACCAAAGGTCTGCTTCTGCATTTAAAATCTAAATCACGAGGGACCCACTAGATTAAACTGACACTATGCATATCACGGCCCAGCAGATTTCCATCTGTATTCCTAAAGCATAACTTCTGCTTGGGTAAAAATAATTTTCAGAAATACCTCCAATCTTCATCTGAAGACATACAATGACGGAAAACCTTCAGCTTTTCCTGAGAATGGGTTCTGGTGGTTAAGCATGTAAAAAATGTGTCTTATTTCCTATGTGGATTTGTCTGGCTTTTGCCTCCAGCTACTGCTTCTTATTATGCCTTTCTTCACTAGATTAAAGAACCCTTCGATATCCAGAATTTTCTGCCAGGAATGTTCTTACACACTACAATCAAGTCACTTCTCAATCCTCTTTTAGATAACTTCAACAGCTTGAGCTCTTAGAATCTCCCAGTGTAGTGCATTTTCTCCAACCCTCAGAACATTTTGCTTCACTTTTTTGTTCATTTTCCAATATCCTTCTTAAAAATTGGAAAATAGAACTGTATGCACTATTGGGAAAAATTGGAAAATAGAACTGTATGCACATTGTTCACCTCAACAATGATACCCACAAAAGCAAAGTAAACCTTTTTTTCTAAATTCTTTTGTTTATACATTAATCTTTTTCTGCCACAGCTGCACATGGGAAAGCCGTTATCAAATTGCTTATTCATTCTGACCCTTAAATCCTTTTCAAAGTCATTTCCTTCCCAGGGTATAAACATTTATCTGTTCTTTAGTTGTAGCCTGCGCACTTGGTTCTTAGGTGGACGACTTGGTATTTCCCTGGATTAAAATTCACTACACGGGATGGTTTTACCAACCATTCTGCTCAGTGCCTTGTCCTCATCGTTGTTTTGGACTTCATTAATCTTTGAGCTCGATTTTCAAAGCAGCAACGTTAGATTTGCTTCCCGATCGTTGCTAAAAACGTAGTACCAGATAGGACCTACTACTGGAAGCACCAACTCGTTCAGCTCAGTTTTCCTACACACTTCCTCTTCTTGAGATCAGACAGCAAATCCCAGTTGTGTGGTTTATTGGCGCTGCGTGCATCTAACATTACCGAGAACACCATGCAGCGCTGGTGTCAGGTATCTCCTCAAAATAGGACTAAGATGACTGAGCAATAGCTGTTTTTACTATAGCACTGCGTAGATTGGCATTACGTCCCTTTATTTCAACCTTTTGTTATTGAAATTCTGCATCACATTTTCTATCATACCGGTTGGGAGAGCTACTAAGCTAACTAGTCACTCGGGTCATCTTTTACCCCTTTCCAAAAACGGCGCTAACGATCGCGTTTAGCGGTCGTTTAACCTCCTGAACAAAAGGCAAGATACAAACATCCCTAAGTACTAGAAAACCACGGCGCAGTATCGGCTTGACAGGCAGAGGTATCGGAGAGCTCCGCCGGCCCCCGGTTTCGGCTCGCTTTTCTCCTGCGCTTCCAGAAGTTAAACCCAGCAACCGCCGAGCGCCGACTCCTCACAGCCCTTTCGAAACCCGCGGCGCCCAGTTTCCCCCTCCCGCCGAAACGGCCGCTCTGCGCACGCGGGGCGGAACCTTCCCTCACCGACGGCGAGGCGAGCGCCGACGCCCGCCGGAGCTGGGAGCCCGCCCACAGCCTCTGCCCCCCCGCTCAACGGCCCGCTGCGGCTTTCGCGCTCAGCCCGGGCGGAGGCGGCCATCGCCCGCGGAGCCCGGCGACGCCTCGGGGCGCCGACGCCGGCCATGGCGGCGCAGGCAGAAAAGGAGGGCAGGCAGCGCGCCGCCCCGCGACCGGACCGACTCCCGCCCGGCCGCCCTCAGCCGGCGGGGAGCGCTGTCCTGTCTAACCCCCCCCCGCCTCGCTCTCTCCACCCCCGCAGCCACCTCCGCGCCTCACGCGCCGTCCCGCCGTGCCAAGCCCCGATTGGCTCCCCCCTTCCCGTGGGAAGCGAGATTGGGAAGGAGCCGCAGCCAATCGGCGCAGCGGAGGGATTTCCACGCGGAGGGGGGGGGGGGGGGTGCAGCCGGAGTTGTGCGCAGGCGCGGCCGGGACAGTGACGGCGAGTGCAGGCGGGGGGCGCGCGTGAGGGAGTGAGGGAGCGAGGGGTGGCGGCGGGCGGAGCGGGCGTGGGGCTCGAGCCCGAGCCGAGCCGAGCCGAGGGCAGCGGCGGCAGGCGGAGACACTCCTGGCCCCCGGGCGCGTTGCTCCTCAGGGAGCGCCTCGGCAGAGCCGCTGCCTCCCGCCGCCCGGCGGACGAAGCCCCCTGCGCCCCCCGGCCCGGGCAGCGCCTCGCCGTCCTCCGCCGCCCGTCATGTCGCTCTGCCGGCGCCTGGCCCGGCTGGCCGCCCACCTGCAGGACCCGCAGAAAGTGGCCGCCTTCCAGCGGCTCTGCGGCGTGGAGGGGCCGTCGGGCTGGGCCGACGCGGAGCAGCGGAGCGGGGGCCGGGGGCCGCTGGCTAACGGCGGCCCGGCCGCCGCCGAGCGGGCCGCCGGGCCGGGATCGGGACCGGGACCGGGGCGGCAGCATCCCGCCGGCAACGGGGCCGTGCCGGGCGGCGCCGGCCCGCCGCAGGGCTCCTGGCGGAGGCGGCCGCGCCGCAACTCCCTCACGGAGGAAGACGGCAGCCAGGAGTTCTCCACGCGCAGCCGCTTCCTCTACTACCTCTTCAGCCTGGGCACGGAGCTGGGCAACGAGCTCTTCTACATCCTCTTCTTCCCCTTTTGCATCTGGAACCTGGACGCCTGGCTGGGCCGGCGGCTGATCATCATCTGGGTGTCGGTGATGTACCTGGGCCAGTGCACCAAGGATGTCATCCGCTGGCCGCGGCCTGCCTCGCCGCCCGTGGTCAAGCTGGAGGTCTTCTACAACTCCGAGTACAGCATGCCCTCCACGCACGCCATGTCGGGCACCGCCATCCCCCTGGCCCTGCTCCTGCTCAGCTGCGGCCGCTGGCAGGTACTGCTCCCCCCCCCCCCCCCCCCGGCTGGCCAGCCCCGGCTTTATTTATTGCTCGGGGTGGCTGCGCTCGTGGAGGGGGGGGGGGGAAACGCCCTTCTCTCCCAGCATGTAAAAAAGACCAAAAAAAAAAAAAAACCAAAAGAAAACCCCTCGCAGTTTAAAGTGCAGTGGCAGAGCGCCTTTTCCGTGATGGAAAGGAGCGCTTAGATAACAGCCGTTTTAGCATTTCTGTCCTCTGAATGGAGGTCCTGCTAACTCTGTGAGTGGCCAGATCAGTGTGCAGTTAAAAAAAAAAAAATCTGCGTTTCGTTCTTAGGAGTTTTTTTTCCATCTTGGCTTCTCTAGGGTTGAGTGCTTTGCACAGAGTTTGGATAAGCATCTGGTATTTTTACAGGGTTTTGGTTTTACTGACAGAACTTGATGGAAAGCCAGGAACTGAAGGGCTTTTTGCTGATCCTTCTTTGCTTTGAGTCACTTTGTAGCTTTAGCTTTCTGTTAACTATATCATTGCTTATAAACTGCAAATGCGTATTTGCGCGTGGAGGAGTAAGTGTATTTTCAGATGATTTTACCACTGTTAACGTGCTAATAATTGTCAGGAAGTGATCTGTGAGCCTTTTCAGAGCCTTTATCCAGCAAAATCTCAGCGTCTGCCTGTTGCACTTCTGAGTCGATGGGTTAAGTTAAAGGAACGCTGTTGAACATCTCGTTTACGCAGGCTACGGCACGTACTTGCAGTACTGGCTGTTGGAGTCCTTACTGTTGCACTTAATGCTAAAGAATGCATTGCAAGTATTCTTGTTCCTAAATCACTGCACCCACTTCAGCAGCAAAGGAGGGGAAATGCTCTTCCAGGCAATAGATAAACGTTTTGTATAGGCTTTTGGGGGCTTCTGTCTGTGATGCTGAAGAAATTATGCAAACTCCACTTTTAAGCTCTTAATATTTTCAAGATCTGATTATATACCTGCGTAATTAACATAAGAGATGGATCATCTTGGTAGACAGAGCTTTTTTTAAGCTTTATGGGAGACTGAGTATCTTTCCATTTACTGATCAGCAGCTCCCTGTGGTCGCAGAATGACACTTTGCAGCTTCATCTCAGTGTGCAGAATGGGTGCCTGAAAGGAGAGAAGCAGTGGAAGGTTGGAGGTTAAGAGTTGTATTTGGCTTCTCTTTAATGAAAGGTTACGTATCTACTTAGGCAGAGGTGATGTAACATGCCTGAAGGAAAGCTATCAGGGATTCCAGTTCTTTGCTAGGAAAATGTGAAATCCCATTTTGCCAGAGTTCTGCAGGCATCGGGTAATGTCATGTTTTGCAGGTATTTGTGAAATACATACTGGGAATGTAAGCATCTCCATGACTACTCTTGCAATTGATTTTATGGCAGAATAAAATCTGATTATTACTCTTGTTAGATCTGTGAGGCTGATGTCACTTAAAGACTGAACTGAATTTTTATTTCTCTGCATGTGGGAAACCTTATTTAGTAGTATCGGTCAATTATCTTTGCTCTGATGTCATGTGCTCAAAGGAGAACCCAGCCTGGCTATACAGAACCAGCAAACAGATATGTGAAATAGTATTTTTTGCCAGTGCATCAAGTTTGATCTTAGTTTGCCAATCCTGCAGCTGTGCTCTGTGAAATATTTTGGAAATTAACTAGCCATACTTATAATAGATGCATATTAAGAAGTGACAAACATTCAGCCTCTGTTAGCGTTCACTGAGAGCCGTGCTTAGGAAGTAGCGGAGCAGGGGAGGCAAAGTGTTTGAGTTTTCAAATGGTTTCATTTCTTCCTGTGAAATATGTTTGAGCAACAGACCTTTCTGAAACCAACTTCCACCGTTTCAAAGCTTTCATTTAAAAAAATAGTCCTTCTGGCTATTACGTTATTTCTAAATATTAATGAAAAGCTAACCTTTGGAGTGTTGAATGTCTTTAACTCTTTTCAGAGGTAAATCTAATTTTTCATCTGATGTGTCTGCTGTTCTCCATGTTTTACTTCCATTGAAAAGGAATAGAATTTATAAGACAATTTTCTGTCTTGCTGTTGCGGAAATTGAAGGGTTAAAAAAAAGAGCCAGACATCACAACCTCTTGGAAAGCTATTAATGACAGGAGAGCTTACAATAGCCCCTCTTTTTATTAAATTATCTCTACGTATCAATAGATCTAAACTGTTCATCGTAAACTCCCTGACAAATGTTAGAGAACGGTCTTAGTATATATTGATCAATAGATCTAAACTGTTCGTCGTAAACTCCCTGACAAATGTTAGAGAACGGTCTTAGTATATATTGAGTAGAAGGAAGCATTGCACAGACCGTGATCGTATTAGGTGAAGCCCACATCTTAGTACTCTGTCTATTCAGAAGAATCATGCTGGAACAAGAGTGAGTGTGAATTTAAGCAGAGAGCTATAGCTCTCTGCAAGGGCTCTTATTCAGGAACAAACATGACTTTAGTTTGTCACCTTGAGAAGGTTTATACTAAATGAAAGCCGCTCTTGCACTAGAACAGAGGACTGGAGTGAAAAGGGAATCACTTTCCAGTATAGCTTGTTTGCAATTTGCTTTCATTAGTCTAGGACTTCCTAGTATTGTGTGATGCTTCTTTTCTGACAAACAAATACAATCTGTAATTCCTTCCCTTTAAAAATATACGGAATAGAGTAAATCTGCAGGCTTTTATTTTTCTAGGTATGGCCCAGACTGTCCCTTCAAAACCAGAAAGTTTGAATTTCTTTTAACCTGTTGAATTAAGTTTGTGCTTTCGTAGTTTTAAATGCATATCAGTAATGCTATTACAATTATTTTCCTATTTGAATCCTATATTGGAAAGAAATTTTGACTATACATAGTAGAACTAAAATATTTGCTTATAAATACAGTTATTCCAGTAAAATATTTTCCGAGATGGTGTGTTTTGAGGACAGTTGTGATTAGTTTCCACAGTTAGAGACTTGGGACGCAGGCACTGTTCTGTACAACTGAACTTTCAGCAGCAAGCAAATAATATGTTGAAAGAATTTCCATCATAGCTAACTGTTCTGCCCATTGAGGAATGCAATTTTTCAGTTACTCCTTGCGTTATGAGAGCTTGCCTGAAATTTTTGACTCCAGCCGCATAATCTTTTTTATAGGTTTTTGTTTTAACTTTTAGCAGATCTTAGATCATAGCAAATCGTGTTTCAAAGATGTTTCAGTAACCTTGAAATACAAAGCTGATGCCAAACGCTACCTAGAATTTAGCAATATTATAGATAATGATAGTTTTCTATAGTTTTCTTTCTCTTTGAAGTTGATACCCTGAAAATAAAGGGTAAGCAGCTAAAAGACGGTGTTTCAAAAAAAAAAAATATATATAGCTGTAGATACTGATATGGTGTAGGAAACAGCACACCTTTATCACATTGGGGAAAATCTGCTTTCTTTGTAATGTTGACAGTTTAAGTCTGGTTTGATTATACAGTGTCCTTAGTGGTGAGGAAGAGAGAGTGTGAATTGCTAATTTGAATCTGTAAAATATTCCAAAGCCTCAAGCTAAGACTTCTGGAAAAAGTCTCTTTTAAGATTTTTTGATGAGGTTGAACTTTTGATTTCAAATAGATGCCAACTCATACTTGATTAGAAATGGTGCTTGAGTTAGGATGCTGCGTGAATGTGCCATAACCCTGCTATTTTATTTTGAAAAAATCAGAGAGACAGAGAAAATGCACTTTTCTCAGAGAGTTCCTCCAGGGTTCAGCCTGGCTCTGGCAGGAGCTGTTGAGCTTTGCTCCTTCCTGAGCTCTGAATTAATGAGCTGCGTCAGGAACTGCTGACTCTCACTGCGGGCCGCTGAATGAACTTTAAGTTGATATTCAGCAAGAGCCCGGGGCTTGATTCATGAGTATCTTGCCTCTGTAACTGTATTAACCACCTTTTTTTGAATGCGTTTATCTCGTGAAGTGGTTTAGAACATTAAATGTGGCAATCTTGTCCTTCTCGCTGTTTACTTGTCTGCCGGTATTATATGCAAATTCTATCCACAATGGCTGTCTTACCAGCCCACTGATGATAACGTTGGCCTAATAAGTGCTAATGCCTAAATCGTGCTAGAGTCACTCCGTTCTATGAAGATTCCTTTGACTGACATATCTCAAAGTATTTTTCAGTTTTAATTTGCTTAGTGTTCTATTGATCTTCTGTAGTATTAATTGTACAAGAATGTCATGGGGTAGCAGGTCACTTCTCTAGAAGTCCTCCATCTACACCATTGTTACTTCTGTTATTACTTCTATCAACCAAAGCTGATGAATGTAGGAAAATGAAATGGGTTTGACAGGACCTTTATTGGTATTTGAGAGAGTTCTGCTCCGTTCTGATTGAACACTACTAAATTTAATCTCTGGAATTGTCTGCCTGCTCTTTCCTTTCAAAAGGCTAACCTCTTTCATATTCCCACTGGGAATGGGGAATAATGAATTGTCGGGGTTGGACAAATAGTCTAATAAGATGCTTTAATTCTTCTCTCTGGGTGCTACAGTGGGAATTCTACAGAAGGTGGCCAGGTTCCTAGTTTGAAGTGGCCGTCCTTGTCGAAAGGCTGGAATTGTAAGTAAAATTGGTGGAGTGATAAAACTGGAAGCTAGACTTGGGTGGTCATCTCTTACATACAGTTTCTGTGGGAAGTTTATGTGTAAGAGCAAGTGCAGACTCCTCCTGGAGAAGAGATGTCTCCTTTTTTAGAGAAGCCCAAATGTATTCTTACTGAAATACTAACACGTTGTGAAGAAACTTAGGCAAGGAGATGTATGCTTGTCTAATGAGTTTTCTATCTTACGTGTGTTTCTTGAAACTTTAGGGGAAAAAAAAAACTGATGTGAAAAATGTAGCTGAAGAGGTGAACTGGAAACCCAGAATACCCATGCAGTGAAGAGCTGTTGAAATAAAGAGATGGGAATTTGGAGGGTCACAACTGGCCTTGTCTTGTGAACTTGAGTTATCAGGTCTTATTTTGTAGGGAATATTAGTGTCTGCTGGAAAAGGTGCTATGGCCTGTTTGATTCCTGCGCTCTTGAAAGTGTGAATTTGCTGAGCATAGCAACCTATTACAAATCCCACTGGGGATCTCTGCTGGGGCTGTGCAAAAGCCCGTCCCAGTAAATTGTGCTGATTGCCATTAAATAAACTTTTCAGTTTTACAAAAGCAAATCTTTACTTAGTTTAAAGGATCTTGTGGGACTATGTAAAAACAAATGCCCGAAGGTTAGAGGCAGTTGTTTTTTTTTTTTTTTTGATGAAGAGAGGATTCAAAGGAAATGCTTCACTTCTCAAGCTATTATTTTTTCTTCATGGATTGTGTACATGTAAAGCACTTTTCATACTTACAAGTAGGATGTATTGGTTAAACCTGGGAAACGTTCAATTCACAGAAAACCCACTTTTCCCAGTGCTGAGGGCATAAGCAGAGCAGGATGTAGGTGATTCTTCCAGGGTATGTTCAGGCAGGGATTGTCATTTGTCATGACTGCAAGAAGTAACAGGATCTAATTCTTACTATAAATCTAGATTTCTTTTCAGATGATGTGCAGCAGAAAATTAAACCTTTAACTTGCTTTGAAATCTTTTTCTTGGAACTTAACAAGTTCTTGTAATCACTTGTAGCACTCAGATTTCTTTATGCTCTTTAATGTTAAGGTTGGTCAGTGAAAGAAAAAAAGAAATAAATAATTGATATATGTAGCTTGAACAGTGCTATTTACTGCTTGGCCTCTTTTCAAAAGATTATTTTTTGTCTGTTTATTTTTCCTAAAGTGATTCACAGTGTTTTTTTTTTTTCTTTAAACCATCTTCCTCTTTTCCCTTCTCCTCCTCCCTGCAAATCTTTACATGTTGTGTTTTTGTAGTTACCTGAGCAATCAATGTCTCCTAGTCATTTCTATAAACAGTGATTATAGCTTTTCATACAACTATTGCCAACATATAGCCCAAACCCCTTTGTAAAAGCATGATGCTGCAAGTCCTGCTTGAATTCTTTAATCTAACTCTGCCCTAAAGGTAACTATCTCAAACTCAAGTTGAACTTCTGAGTTATCATATGCTTAAAAAAGATCATTGATCAATATTGTAGAACCCTGAAAATATTTGAAAATTAGTTTGGAACCTTTTGTACATGCTGGAAATTCCTCTAGTGCAGAATGTGCTTTTAAAAAAAATGTGAAGAAATGGGCATTTATAGTGTGTTTGAAGAACGTTCCGTTAAGAAAGAAGGAACTTTCTGACCTAGGTCAGAGCTTTCAGGACAGATTGTTTCCTTATGAGCATTTTCAAACAATGGTTCTGTTAAGACTCTTGGCATAAAGTCAGATTAAGGGGAGGGAAGAGGATAGGCACGTGAGGGGAGATGTTTTCGGTGTGATCCAGTCAGAAGCTTTCTGGCGCTTTTTAGAAGATGTAATAAAAGCAAATGGGTATTTCCCATTGAAAACATAGAGCATAAACTCTCAAAGACTTAACAGGAGGTGAATTCACTGCTATTTTCCAAAACTTACTAATTTCCTGTTCTGATTAAAACAAAATTGTGGATATCGAACTAAATTTGAGGCTTGGGAGATGAGTAATCTAGTCCATCAGACATAGTCACGAGTTTTTCTTTGACCTCATATGTGAGTTTAATTGATATGTGAATTAACCTTGAATTTTTACCCATTTTTGTTTTGCTTAAATAACATTCTTGATCTGTCCCTCGGTTATATATACATGAAGACTGGGATATTTTTCTCAACAGGTACGATGCCTTCAAAGAAACATACTCATTCAGACCTTAAAAAAAAAAAAAGTCAATGATGGTATCTTTTTCATCTCTGTATGTTGCATTTTTTCACTGCTACCTGCAATGCCTCTCTTGCTTTTCAATTCCATATGCCTTCACTTCATCTTGGAATAGCATGTGTGGCCTTCTGAAAAAGATTTATGTAAAATGGATATCAGTTATTTGATCTAATATTGAAGGTGGGAGAGTTTTCCCAGGGAGAAAACACCAGGTTATTGTTGGTTTTGAGTCAGCATATGATCTTGAAGTTGAGTTGAATAGTAAGTCAGTGTCTTTGTATAAGGTTACATTTAAAAATCACAAGGATTTTTTTTTTAATTTGGAAAAAGAAAGCAGTACATAGTTCAGTGAATGCTACCCATGCTCAAAATTGTTGAGGTGACATGCTAGCTATGGAGGTATAATGAGCTCTTGAGAGTACGAATAGGACAGATGGCCTTAGTGGAAGCATGAGGGCAGAGTGTTTGAAGTTTGTCTCTGAAGTGGGTGTTCACTAATATCCACTTCAAAGTTGCTCAGAGTATAGTGAAGAATGCAGATATGTCAATTCTTTTACTAAAAACAACAAGCTAAGAGAATGAAACCTGTTTGTTATTTCTACCTTTGCCAACTGTGATCTTCAAAAACCTTTCAGACACTTATCTGAAAGGAGAGATGATGCCAGCCTGCCTTCCAGAATGAGTAAGAAGAGCATGAATTGTGGAAGAGGTGAACTTGTGATCTGCCTTTTGTGCCTTTGTGGGTCTGATGTGGCATGCGAGGAACCATTGCTGGAATACAGCAATCTTGCTTTGGTATCTTTCATTTAAGTAGAAACTGTCAAAGTGTGTACATACAGCTGTATAGAAAAAGATCTAAACATTTTTAATTTAAGGGTAATTGATAGCTGTTAATTTTCAGATTTGTGAAGGCAGTATTTCTTCCAAAATAAGTAAGAGGCCCAAGCAAACTTAAGAAAAGGAGTTTTTGTAATTTTCTCTTCCACAAATGCTTGCAATTATTTATATTAAGGTTTCCACTTTAATTTTTAATAAATCATGCCTATGTTAAGTAGGAGACACAGTAAACTTTGGATTTCTGTTTTTCTTTGAACATTCATTTGCTGATGGGAGAGAAGCTTTGGGAAATGTACTATTTGTTGTAAAACAGGGCTGATAATGTTAATAATCTTAAGATGTTATACTCATAGCTCATCTGTGGTATTTTGGGCATTTCGTATGCCTAAGCAGTGGGAGTATATGTATAAATACTCGCAATTAAGACAGAACCAGTTTATGTATGCAAAATAAACAGGAAGTCATTTTCTAGATGAAAATGACATTTCTAACGTTTAGAAAATCCTTACTGCTACTTCAACACTGCATTATTTTTAGATAATACTTTGGGAGTCAGTTTGTCATTTGAGCATATTTTAAGGATCACAGTGATGCTTTCTGCTGCTGTTGGGACTTGGAGGCTGCTGAGCAGGAGCTCTGAGCTACGCGCTGTGTGAAAGCGTTAACATTCTCCTTTAGTCACCTGGTGTGCTTATCCCGGCATGTGAGCACACGTGCCCAGTTGCCTTATCACCTCGAGGTAGATTTTAAGCAGGTGCTACCGGTTTGGTGTTCTGGGAATTCTTGTACCTGCTGGCTGCTTTTAAAAGGCATGGGTGAAAACAAGCTGTGGAGGAGGCAGGATGTTGGGCTATTGGGCTTTGTTTGTGTTGAAGTCAGGGTCTCCCTTTAAGCTTATGCCTAGGGAGGTCAGTGGGCTGTGAAGCTACAAAGGCTACATACAGGTTTATGGTGCTCTGCAGGTGGGTTCTGGGCTTGTAGGAAGAAAATCAGATCAGTTATGGGGGCCATGCAGGAAGATATTGATGTAATGCTGGAAGAAACCAGGACAGGTGAGGGTTAAAACATTCTTTGGGTCAAATTTTATTCCTGTACTTTATATATAACGATGTCTTCTATGTTTGAAGCTACCTCACTTCAATCAGTAAAACAACTGTCAGTTCAGATAAACTGACAGTTGTCCAGGTGTACCAGTTGCGTAAAGGTGGAAGCGGAGAAGAGAATGTTTAGGGTGGGAACTAATGAAAAATTATTTAACTGTTGTATTGTGGAATATTTTTCTAGAGGAAATAAGAATAATTATTGCAAGCTTCTACTTTTTTACAGTGGACTGGATGCAGTCCAGCTAGGTATACTGTAGTGAGTAATCTGTCTTGGAAAGAAACTGCCTGGGTTTAGGGCTTCTGTGATCAATATTGGCATGCCTTAAAAAATACTGTAAATTAGCATCTAATATTATATGTCTAATACCTGTGGACAGGTCATGCTAAAGCTGTTTCAGTAAGAATAATTAGTTTAGAGGATAGGGTTTAATTTAAAAATTTTGTTTACTTAAGAATATATGGAATCGAGGTAAAAATGTCTTGGGGACAAGACAGGGAAGTGTTTCAGTTCTTGGATACAGGTGTATCCTACAGCGAACTAAGCTAGCCAGTGTTTTCTGATGCTTTCATGGCTACCTGTTCTCAATAGGATAAAAAAACTCTGGAGGAGTAGTGTGAGATATGACAGAACCAAATGCTCTTTCCAAAGTTTCTTCAAAGTTGAAGTCTCTGGCACCTTTTCCTCCTTTCCAGAACACCACCACCTCCAGAGTTCACAACCAAGAGCAGTCACTTTTATTTTCTAGAATTCAGCCTACCTTCCCTGCTATTTGAACTTCCTGTCCAGGGCTCTGGAAAAAAAGACTCCTGAAATGCACCTCTTCCTTTATGCGCCTTGTTGTTCTGGAGGTGGTGAATCTTTTCTTCCCTTGCTAGTCTCGGACAAGCAAGACCTGGTCTTGCCAGGATTTTACACCTAGCGGAGCATGCAAAGACATGCTAGAAGCTGCTCTTTACTTCTGAGGATAGGGGATCATCTGTCCCTGCATGGCATCTCTGCCCTGGCAGAGAGACTGGGGAAGAGTCTGGAGCGACTCTCCACACTCTGGGGAGAGACTGGAGCACTGCCAGGCAGGGGTTTGTGGGGCTCCAGTGTCCTCCTGGTGCAGGTAGCATTAGTTCTACCCCAAAATCAGGGGAAATGATGGTGGAGGCATAACGGGGATGAGTGAGGGGTTTACCTTGTAATGCCTCTTGGGAAGTGCAAAGATTACTTCTGTGGGTGCTGTAACTGTTATCAGCAGCTAATAACTTTGCAATCATATCTGCAGTACTGCCGTAGTATTGGCATTTGGCCATTATTAGAATAATTCTTAAAGGCAGGAAACTGAGTTTGTTGCTCCTTCTATGTTTCATTTAGAACTGAATCACTAGGAAGGTAATTTTACTTAGGTACCATTTGTAGGTAAGGGCGTACTAGGAAAAAGCCATGTTGCTACATGAATTGGAGTTTAAACAAGATGTAACACAAGTGTGAGCTTGTGCGCTTTGCTATTTTGTCATGTACGCTGGATGTTAAGAAGCGGTTTTAATGTGCAGTTTGTTTTTGGTGTGGAATGTAAGATTTCTGATTTTCTGTTAGTTTGAGGAATTTTTTTTGGTTTGTGATGTCAGCACGGTTCTGAGAACTCAAAGAATTGTGAAACAGCAAAGACTGCTAAAGACTGCTAATCTTGTCTCAAACCTTTGTTTGAAAGACTGATTTAGAAGCTTGATAATCAGTTAAGCAGCCTTCACAAAGGAGGTAGAACTTCCTCCAACGAGATTAAAGATATTTTTCTCTAATGTGGTGGATAATTCTACCCCTTGGTTCATCCATAAAAGGAGCGAAGGAAAAGGCAAGGAAAATTGCGTATAATTCTTAGTATTTATTATGAGATTCAAGTACATCGAGACTGTCTATATTGAAAATCTTTTTTGTTAAAAGTTTATTGTGGTATCACTGCTTTCATGTAGGAAGTGAAACAATCTTGGAAGCTTGCCATCTTGCCTTGTAACTGCCTCTTGTATAAAATCATTAATCTTAAAGCTGCAAAAGGAAGCTGTATCCCATCTTGCACAATATATTGCAATACGGTAGTGGGGAAAGCATTTCTTACTGTGTGGTAAGATGTGAATTAGTATACTACCTTTTATCCAAAACCTATAACATTTAAAATACTAAGTTTTTGCACTTTGATACACGCTTCTTAAAACACATTGTTCATTCCTAGTAAAGAGTCCCTTTTTATATATATACAATATTACATATATTATTATAATATTATATATTATTTTATATATAGATATATAATGTTTACTCTAAGGCTTTGGAAGTATTTTTTTTGGTGTAATTAACATGGCTCATAAGAGAACTTTATATGGGCTTGCAGAGCTCAGAGAAAATGGCTATTCCAGGAATTTCCTACTGATGCTCAAAGACTGAGCCAAAGGTTGCAAAAACTCTAAAACAGTCCATAAGGGATTAAATTCATTTGTAAATTATTATGGTTTCTGCTTTTTCAGAAGAGAGGTAAGGCTATTAGATTTTTTCCTGGGAAATTTGTTCATAATACTAATTTATTACATAGCCGTTTTGCTGCGAGTAAAACTGCTCCGCAGCTTATAACGCAAGGCTTGACACAGTCCGTACTGACAACTTAGCATACCATAACGTGGCAAGACTAACCTTCAGCTGTTGAAAAGGTATGACCAATGCCCTGAAATTGCCATATCCTGAATGAAAAGGACAGGAGAAAGTAGGTGAAAAAGTTTGGCATTATAATGGTCTGTTTAAGAAGCAGATTTATAGAAGGTGCTGTAATAGGCTTTGGTAGGCTAGGGCAAGAAAAAGGGTAAGCGTAAGTCGCATTAAGTGGTTGTTGCCGAGTCAGTTTTCAAGAATTAATTACAGAATTCTTATTGAATTTTTTTTTTGTTTGTTTTCAAATTCTAATGCAACCTCTCCATTTTTCCCTGCCAGTATCCCCTTTTGTTTGGGCTGATTCTTGCGTTCTGCTGGTGTTCTTTGGTTTGCTGTAGTCGAATTTATATGGGAATGCATTCAATTTTGGTAAGAAAATCATCGTACTAAATGTTTATGTTAATGTTGCTCTGATGTTGTGTGTTGCCATCACTTAAGTTTTTACAGTAATTGTATGTAGATTTTTAGAATGACATACCATACAGGAACAGAATACTTCGTTTTGTCCACTGGCAAACCAGTTGTTGTGATTTTGTGATTTTTTTTTTTTTTTTTTTTAAGAAAAGTTGTAGCTTTCACAAAGGTTTTCCCTGCAACTTCAGAAGTCAGCACAAAAAAAAAAAAAAAAGCCATTTCTTAAACACTCCAGATCAAGATGGGTGCTCAGCTGTTTGCTGGGCATTCCTCTCCACTTACAAAGGGGGTGCATGTTCAACTGCATGGCAGGGATGGGGCCTCCGCTAATGTGGCGTTGGGCTGCTACAGCAAGAGCTATTGATCTGGCTTGCAGAAGGCTCTGTGTGCAGGAGAGAGAGCATCCGAAGGGGCAGCTGATGCTGCTAGAGCAGCTTCCTGATCTGCGATATGCGTGCACGCTTTTCTAGGCTATCCTTAGAGTGCAGCAATCATGTGGAAACTAGAAGAAAGTAATGTTAGTACTTGCACCCAAACCCATTTTAGCTGTTTCTTAGGCATCCCTAAAACAGCTGGATACTCCATAAAGTTTAATAGACTTAAGCAGTGTGGATTAACTGTCTAGTTGTTTTCTGCATTATTCTTATTTCTCTAAGTTCTTATTTGTTAAACTTAGAATTGATACAAATAATAATGTTAGTGCTTGGGTGCAAACTAAAGATTAGTTAGCAGTTACACTAGTTTCTATACAAGTGCTTTTGAGAATAGCACTGCATGAGGGTCTCTGTCATAAGATGTGATGGCCAGGTGAAATAACTTTTGTTTACATTTTTCTCTATTTATCAAGATTTATAATACTGGAATTCTTAGATCTTTTTAGAAAATTGGTGATGTATGGTTGTTTTTGTTGTATTTGCTTTTGTTGCATGGCATAAAGGAAAATGCATTGCTATGAACTATATTGAAATCATCTCCAGTGTTTTATTTTAGAAAGGAGGGGGGTTACGCTTTAACTGAGTTATCATCCAAACTTGAATTCTTATTTTTAGTGTGAAAAGACTAGCCTTCAGCCAGCCATTTGTAGAGTTCAGACTTCATTGCAGCATCTTTAATGCTTAAACTGTTATGTCTGTATTCCTAACAAATGAATGTAGAGCCCTAAACTCCTGTAGGTATCCAGAAATGGAGGAGAGAGCAACCTTTAAGAAAGAACTTTAAATTAATTTGACAATGAAAAAAAGTCTAAGGCTTTACTACTTCTGTAGAAAAACATAAACTAGTGTGTATTGCTAAATACAGCATTATATTGTGTGATAGAAATGAAAGAACACTGGGTTTGTTTTCATGGAAACTTTTTTTTACATGCTCAGTTACACTGTACACCTATAGAGTATTCAGAGGAGGTGCATTGCTTGTGAAATGCATATTTGGAACAAATTTGAAATTTCTCTTGCAAGAAGACAGAAACCTTGGTGGTTAGGGAATTTCTTGAAGCATTAGTGGAATGTTAAAAGCATTCGTAGTTCTGAAAACTTGGATATCAAAGGTGTGCATCTTCCATGAAGTACTTCATGCATGTCTCTGTTAGAAGGTATTACTTTGAAAACTAAGATCTTTCCACATGCACGCTTAAATAAAAGTAAATTGTATGTGGGAGTTTAACAGAGTAGTTAAAGAATCCATACAATAGCTAAGAGTGCATGTCAAACTTCTGTTAATTTATACTCTTTGATGAACTTGGCCTACAGTTGAGATTTAACTGATGCTTTTTAGCAGTGTTAGTGTGGAAATTGATGACTAAGGTTACAAAGTGTAGACTTTTTCTCTATAGTGTAGATCATTTGGAGAAATTTTGAAATCTTATACAGTAAGTGGCTTTTTACTGCCCACTTAGGTTTCACTTGTCATCTTGACACATTGCTTCATTGGTGTTTTTGCAATAGTTATTTAGGGGAGGAAGAATGCTGCAGTAAAGCAAGACAGTGAGGACAAAAATGCTAGCTCAGTAGTTGTGTGTTCTTAGATGTTGTAGAAGTTGTTTTCCCCTCACTCTCCAGTACTACTATTGTTGCTAGTGTGCAAAATATACATATGGTTGCACACAAACTCAGCATATCGGAACATTTCAAAGGCGTTAGAGAACGGTATGATTTCAAAATTAAAATGCATATAAGGAATAACGAAGTAATTTATGCTGATGTTGAAGTGGTATTTATGTAGCAAAGAAAGAATTAACAAGTAACTGGTAAATTTATATACTGGTAAATCCTGTTTAAGGAAGTGTATAGTAGGAAGTTTATCCCCTTGACCACCCCTCTGTGATTGGTGGTCAGAATAAGACACATGAAGATAACTGGGAAACTTCTTTTTCCTCCAGCTTGCATTGTGTCCTGACCTGCTGTTTAACCAGGAATGTCAAGATACTATAGCTGTGCCAAAAAGTAGTTGTTAAGGAATGATTGAAGGAAAACCGATTCTTGATTTAGTTCTGTGTAGTTAACAGTATGGTGCTCAAAGTCCAACTAACTAAAGCTAAGCTCCTCTAGAACAGTGGGCATCATTCCAGCTTCCTTCTTAGGAATAAGCAGCCCCTTTTCTTTTAAAGTTCCCACACAGGAACAGTTAGTTTCCAAAAAGGGTAAACGTTTTTAAAAAAACAAAACAAACCCACCCACATAAAACCTACTCAAAGGGGTGTGCATTTGAGTACCATGCTAATGGCTAGGATTTCACTTACCAAATATTCTAAATAACCAATGAACGAAGTTGTTGTGGTTGAAAAACAAAATTAGTTATTGAAAAGGATATAAAAGAAATCATCAAACTGAAGCACAGATACCTGTAATGTCCAAACTGGAAGACTACAAATTGGCAATCTGAATGTAAAGCCACTAATAAGGCCAAAGAGGTTTTCGAGGATTACTTGCTAAAAGGACAAAAGCAGGAAGCCTGGTAGCGAGTGGTAAAGCTGGTAGATGAAGTAAGTGTAAAAAGAGCACATGAAAACAAGGCAGTTGCAGAAGAGCTGAATGATTAATTTGCGTTACTCTTTGCAGCAAAGTGATTAGGAGGTTCCCAAGTCAGAACCGTTTCTATGGAGCATGAATGGGATGAACTGGTATTTCACGAAATGTCTTAGAACAAAGTCATGCAACAAAAGCAATGCATTGTGTAGACTAGGTTATTCAGCAGTTTCATATTTGAAATCTCTATGGTTTTTGAGTAAGTACAATTAACCATTTATCTGTTATATAAATATAAAACCACGGTACCTAAGGTGCGGGGAGGAAGGACGGTAAGTGTGGCAGAAGGCTTTCAGGAGTGATTTTGAAATGTGCAAGTCTGACTTGTGGAAGTGAGTAAAAATGATTCATTGAAGAAGGAGCAGTGTAAAAGTCACACCTCCTGGCTCTTAAGGAAAAGCTGATAGCATGCAAATGAACGTGGTCCAGTCAGTAGTGCCTGGATTTCTGAAAAGCTTTCAGTAAATGATTTCTGAAAAGCTTTCAGTTTTTTTTCACAAAAAACAAAGGTGACCAAAGTTGTAGATAATGCTGTACAATTGAATGATAACCAACAGCAGGTGAAATCTAATGATAAACTGAAAAGAAATGGAGTAGCTTTAATTAAGAAAAGACATTTAAAAAAAAAAAAAAAGAAAATCAAGTATTGAGCCATTGAAGTTCCCTCTTTCTTTCCTTCAGTAGTTGCACAATTGGAAGTGGTTCTCCGTTCTTCAAGTATTGTTTACCCATGAATTGGGATTCTGTGACAGTCTAAGCTGCTCTAACTTCTAGCTGCTGTGCTCCTCTCCTGTCTTACCAGATGTCCCTACCACCCTTCTTTTGTGCTGGCCATGATGCTTGGATTCAGTGTTGAGCTGTTGCAGCATGCTAAGTTGGTGGAATTTTATGTTTTGTTTTGTTTTGTTTTTTTTTTTCAGCTGGGCTAACTTTGTGGTGACTGTGGGCTGGAATGGCCTGATCCTGGACAAGGACCATTGTAGTCAGCAGATAGGTAGATCTGCAACTTCAGAAAAGAACAGGAACAGAAAATGGTTAGCTTCATTTGATTACAATGCAGGTGTCCTATTAATAGGTGGTTGAATGCAATTTCTTATATTGCCCTTAAAATAAAAGTAGACTTAACCTTCTACAATAAATCTGAAAAGGTGGGAATCCACAAGTGGCTTTTAGCAACAGAGCAACTAGACTTATCTCCATGCTAATGCAACTTAATAACTATTTCAGAAATTAATTTACGCTGAAACCATATCTTTATCTCTCTTCAACAGGACGTTATTGCTGGATTTCTGTATGCTATTCTCATCTTGGTTGTCTTCCATCCAATTGTGGACCTGATTGATGACTTCAACTTAAGTTACAAATATGCACCATTAATTATCATCAGTCTCCATTTAGCCTTGGGCATCTTCTCTTTCACTCTAGACACCTGGAGCACATCACGAGGAGACACAGCTCAGATACTGGGCTGTGGTGCTGGAGTAGCCTGTGGCTCTCATGTTAACTACATGTTGGGTCTGAACCTAGATCCTCCTCCCGATATGTTACCGTTATCTCTTTCCTCTCTCACTGTGACTGTGTTTGGAAAAGCCATATTGCGGTTGTTAATTGGAGTAGTAATTCTGTTATTAACAAAAATAGTGATGAAAAAAGCCACTATTCCGCTGGCATGTAAAATATTCCGCATACCACACGATGATGTACGGAAAGCAAGACAACGCATGGAAGTTGAGCTTCCCTATCGCTATATTACATATGGAATGGTTGGGTTCTCCCTCATGTTTATTGTCCCTTGTCTCTTCCAGTTTATTGGTCTGTCTTGATGCAGATTCATCCCTTTAAATAGGGGGAATGGAGATACTTGATTTTTTTGAAAAGATGCACTAGTTTGCTAAGGGAAGGCCAGTGAGTTTGGCTTTAGCAGGGGTCTTCACTTCAACAGCAATACACAGCAGGCAAAGCATTTAAAGGACATTGCATGTCTCTGGTATGGTACGTGGCCAGAAGTCAAATATCAGTCCCTGAGAAGTGCTGAACTCTATAAATGCTGTGTCTAGATTTATTGCTGTAGCAAAGTGTGTGTTTGTGCGCAAGAAGCAAAGAATCATCTAAAACATCTCTCATAGTGTACCTGTATACTTGGACATTTTGACAGGTATGTCCGACAGCTAATCAGAAAGCTCCATTCATGATCTGTTTGCCATTTCATAATAATTTATTCAAGTTGTTGGACCACAAACTGCTAAATTATTTGTTTTGCTTTATTTTTCCCTAAACCTTGTTTCAAGATGTTTCAGCTAATGGGTATTTTGAATGGACCAAACTTGCAATGAGGTTGGATTTTTCTGACGAACAAACAGAAGTTTTTTTTTTCTTTAGTCCCTTTTACACAGTAAAATGTCTGCCTTGGCATTGGGGTTAGATATCAAAGGAGTATGTAAGATTCAGGTACTGTATTTTATGGCTTGATAACTGTGCCTTTCTCCTTTCTGTTGCTAAATTAAGAAATGCCATGTATACTGTGATGTAAAAATGATTCATTTTATTTTAGATCGTACATAATTAGGCAGATATTTTTAAATGTTTGTCCACATTACTGGCATGGTTAAAGTTAAACAGAATATTCAGTTTAGTCTGTTTAAAATTGCATAAATGAAATGATCCAAGAGTTGTGTCCTTAGGCTCAAAAGGTTGTGAATGGACAATAATCCCTTTTGTAGGTGTTTTTTTAATGTGCATCGTAAGTTACTGGTAGAGGATATATTTTTCTGCAGATCGTTTATACAGTGGACGGATGTTCAGAATTAGTTATCTAAAAATATAAACAATAAAAATAACCATCCTACTAAGAAATGGGCCTCATATATTATTATTCCAAACAGACTTAGAGGACCATTGTTTTTAGAGATGTGCTTAGAAAATCTAATCATACTTCTATAAAAACTATATGTATTTTTATTCTTTTACATGCTATATGTTGAGAATCACTTTTTACCCAGTTTAGACAGCTATAAAACAAAATAGTGATCAAATTAAAATTTTGATCATTTTGATAGGCAGGTCTCAGCGCTCGAAAGACAATGTTGTCAATGCATAAACGGTTTGTGTGCGTATCTAGGTTTTATTGAATAATAATGCACTTTCATCTTTTTAAAGTTCCTTTTCCACCTGATGAGTAGGACATGATCCTTGAACTGTAATTTCATGTGCCTTTGTTTTGAATTTCATTTTGTCTATGTGATTTTTTTTTTTTTTTTTTTTGGATTACCTAAGCTGTTCTTTCCATGTCAGGAACTGTCTTATTGCAGCATTCTGGCAAGACATGAATTGCTTAGTTTTGTATCAGTAAATTTTTTCAGGAAAAACGTAATTTGATTAGGAAGTCTAGTGAATAATTTAGCTACAAGACAAAGCTTACATTTTTGTAAAAAAATACTTAGAATTGGAAGATTACTGTATTGGAGATATGAGCTCCAAACTCTGTTAATATGTAAATTAACAAAATTAACTTCTTATCTCTTTCCTCCTTAAAGCAGTCAAAGTGACGGTACGCTGGCATTAGAAGATGCGAAAATTTGACTTTTCCGATGTGCGTTTAGTATGCACTGTTATGAATGTACTCAAAAGAATTGACAGTGCGTTAAACTACTTTTATAGTTGAGATTTATCTTGTAGAAAACTTCTAGCTTCTTTCAGTACATATTTCTATGTTTGATTTTTCTGTCTGTTCCTTTGTTGCAGTTTTTATGCTGAATGTGCAGTAAATCAGTTATCAAGGTTTTGAGGGAGGGATTTCCACTGATATGGCTTTGCACACTAAGATAGAGATCGAATAAATAACTGAGGGGCAGGTATATAAAAAGGCTTTTTGCTTAAAGCCCTGAACAGGTATTGTCATTCTAATGATACTAAATTAGCCTGAAGACTAGGGAAAATAATACTAATAGGAAGGCTTCCTCTGAAATTGAGGACATATTTTCCTTAAATATTCTAGCTTTACACTTTATAGTGAAGAATGTTTAAATTGCAGCACAGAAGGGACAGTTTAAGCAAAACTTATTTTTTTAAGGTACATACTTGCTGTTAAGACTTTTAGGAACTTGAAGTTTACAGCACAGGATTGTTCTTAACGCTGTATTTTATAGCTGTGCTCTGTCATACTAATAATGGAAAAGAAAACCTACTGTAGAAATTTTAGAATGGGTGAAAAAATCATATGCAATCATGACTTTCAGCAGACTAAGGAAAATTGCACTGTAGCTCATTCTACTGTTATTCATATATATATATATATATATATTATATTTTTATACATTATATTGGGTAACTTCAAAATATCATGTCCCGTATAGCGTACTCTGCAGGAAATGGATATCAGAATGTTGGTTTATACAGCACCTTTACAACCCTATCTCTAGACTGCAACTGCTTTACTGAAGTTTACATGAATAAAGTTTTACTGTTCTATTTTCATGTTCTATAAGGGGCTATGCTTAAGAGGGCAGTTTAGCACAAAATATCATGCAATATGAATACTATTATAGAATAGAGCAAGAAAGGCAGGAATGCAAAAACATAGATTTTTTTTATTTTAGTATATTTTTGATTAATAGTATCTTAAGATTCCTTCACATCAGTCATAACAAAACAATAAGTAAAACTTGAACACTTTCTTTGCCCTAAACTCTTGCTAGAGTTGAACATAAATGTTTGTTGTGTGAACATCAGCTGGTACCAAATTATTTATAGGAACTTGAAGTTCCTACTTGAAGAAGTTTAACGTAGCTTTAAGAAGGTAGTTAAATGTCTTTTCGGAAGGATAATACATTTGAAAGCTTTTGAAGCAGTGCAGAAACAATTATTCATGTGTCACTGCTAGTGAACTTTCTCAGTTCTAGGTTGTATAGTCCTAAAAAGAAAATTAATACTATTTTATAGAAGCAGATGTAGATATACATTTATTACAAAAAGGTATGAACAATGTTTATCTTATCTGATTACTATATGCAATATAAAACTGACACTAATGATAGCGTAGAGTGTAATTAAACACAAAATTCTGTTTCCCAAAAGGCTGGAGAGACCCTAATTAGTCTCAAGATACCTGCCTTAAACATAGGAGCAGAACTTTTTTCTGACCTGGCCCTCAAATAGGACTAGCATAGACATCGCATCTTGGGTATATCTTTAGAATCTGTTCTTTTGAAAAAAGTTGCATGTTTACATGAAAGCTATTACTTTTGCTTCCTGGGATAGAAACTGGGGTTGAAGCATCTTTCTTCTGTGTGATCACATATAAAGCTCTTGCGCCTCTGATCACATATGCCTTAATACTAACCTTGCAAATTGAAAAAAGAAAAAAAAAGAGCTATTTTAAGGTAAATTGGCAAACCAAAGGAAGTAGTATTTTGTTTGCTTAATCGGAACCTTGTTTTAAGTTCCTGAAAAGACAGAAAGACGCATTTTTTTTTTTTTTAAAAAGCATCTCTAAATGTATTGTGTTTTGGGGATTTTTTTATTTGTTTGTTTTAACCAAACAGTGTTAACATATCTGGATTTTTAAAGCTATCATGTTTTCCTTTGCTATTATATTTTAGTATTTCTTTCACTATTTGTTACTCATGTCTTGTTTATTTCCTAGGGAATGTCCTGAATTATTTGTAAGTAGTTGCAAAAATAGTGCTTATGTAAAGATTGTCATTTTGAACTTGTAAATATTTAAGGGCTGTTAGTGGCTGTTAGCTGCTCAAATACATAAAAACAAACCTTGCATGCTATAAGTAAATACATCTGTTGTGCTGAAAGTTGTTTGTATTCCAGTATTTGCTTTCTCGACATGAAAGAAGATTTTTAACACATAATATATAAGATATTTAATAATTCAATGATGTAAGAGGGCATAGCTGTCTAACCCCTATTAATTTTTGGGGGAAGTTCTGTATTTAGTTCCTTACGTACTACACTGAAAGTGAACCCTGAATGTCATGTCCGTGCTCTGACATGCATATAGGCATGAGTGTGTATGTGACCTGACTTACCTTCTAAGATAGAAACGTAATGTCTTTGCTTTTGAGAACCGAGAGATTGTTGTTTATAAAAACATACTTAGCCCAGTTTTACAAGACTTTTAAAGAGTGTAAGTTGGAAGCAGTTTCTTAGCTGGAACTAGTTGTATGTTTACAACAGTGAATTGATGTCTTTCCCTCTGAATCATAACCATGTTGAATGACAAGATCCCAGAATAACATCCGCAGACAGAATAATAGAAGGAGAATTAATTGTGGGGGGTATTGTGACTCAAAACTTACTGTACTATAATTGGTTCTCAAGGGTTTTTTGTCTAATTTAGAATGTTTCTGGATTGTACAGTTTGCTATATTCTACAAGTTACTTTGAAGAAACTTTGACTTTTGTGTGGAAGTTTCATTCAGTGACTTGATGCAGGATACTATTCTAGCCAAAAGCTTAAGTGGCCTTTTTGTTTTGGCACAAAATATAGGCCTATTTTAAAACTGACCGTGAGTGTCATATTTGTCAAATCAATAGATTAGCTGGATCACTAATGTTGTTTTCTTCCTACAGTACTTCTTGCATCAAAAGCAAAATACCCTATAATTTGAAAACAAAATCAGATACCATGTGGCAGAGAGGATATTGCTCTTCAGGGGTTCTCTAAACTGCGAGTATCACATGCTGCAGATTAAGCAAACTTACTATGCATTGGAAAATTTTTTTTGCACTCCATTCTTCACCGGAAGTAATTTGCATGTTGGTAAGAGTCCATTTAACAAAATGAAATAAAGCAATATGTGCTTGCAATATATAATCAACTGTTCCTGTAGGATCAAAGAATAGAGATTACGTAGGAGAATAGTACTGTAAAGATGCTGACTAGTAAGTGTAAACAAAAGCCCTATCAATTTGGAGCATTTTATTAGTACAGGAAAAACAATTAGTAAATTTTCGCACAACGTTGTTAAAGTGTAATGAAAATTAAGGCTGATAATCCTGAAATAGAAACAAATTTGTAATACAATGCAAGTAATTCAAAATACTGTAATTGGAAAAGATCAGTCCAGGAGATAGTAACTTGAAAAGTAAGAGCAAAGTCTGAGTGAGATTTTGTACTAAACTTCATGCACTTAAATACAATGCCAAAATTTGGCCTATACTTGATTTATATGGGATCTGTAGGACAATACAGATGTGTGTAAATATATATTTTTGCATATTGGAGTTTAATTTTTTTATGTGTAGGTTTTTTTGTTATTGTGTTTCCTGATAAAGCAACTGTCCATAAAACATAAAATAGCTTTGTCTGTATTAGGTGAGGCTGTATGTTAGTAGTATTTCAGGAAATAATGCAGTTCTAGCCCCCAGACTCTCAACCTCTTAGAGAACTTTTTTCCTAATTTGGGGGGGGGGGGGGGAAGCTTTCAAGCACAAGCCCTGAATTAATTGAGGATCACAGAACGGTTGCGGTATTACAGTGTACAACCTGATAGTTAAAAATTAATACATCTGAACTTTTTTGTTATTGTTAATGCTTTTGTATGCATTGTACACTTTCTGCAGTTGTCAACTAATATTTAAACTCTCATTAACTGGTAACTGAAGTGTTTACCTTCACCTGCAATGAGTGGATAATAAACTACTGTTGGATTCAAATGTGTTCTGTCATCTGTACTGCTTCCAGTGCTAAGAGGGACATAATATGTGGTTGGATACATGTCATAAGGGTAAAGCATTGATCAGAAAAAAAAATTACATTTGTATCATCATATAGCAAAAACTGTTAGAACAATGTTATGTCTTTTAAGATTTGTTATTTTGAGACGCACAAATTTAGGAAAAAGAATGAAAAGATACCAAAGTGATTTTTTTTCTGTCTTAATCTGGACTGTTTAATTTCATATGCGGAATAATAAAGCAAGTCATTGATCGAACTACATGAGGATATTTAAGTCCTATCTTTCTATAGCTGTTCTCTTTTCTCAGTGTCACACACTGATAAATGTATATGGAAACATGCCCCTACTTTGTATCTGACAAGAAACTTGCTTTCTAGGCAAGTGCTTGCTGTGGAGAGGAAGAAATAGCTTCATGAGCTCTGGACCTACTGAAGGTTGCGTTCCAGTAGATTTATCTGATGGCTGATTTGACTTACGCTGCAGCTTTAGTTTAATTGAGATAGCTCAGTCCTTATTTGAAATCAGAATCCTCATAGAAAACAGCCACGTGAATTTGTATCTTCTTGGGCTACCTTCCAGTAACTTTTCCTGTCCTGTCAAATTTGCTTGAAAATTGGCCTTTTCCCCCCCACCTCAGGCTATTGATTATAGCCTTTCTTGAAATACATGTAGGCAGCATGTTTGCATGAGTTTTGCTTCCTTAGTAAACTGGGCTAATTGCAGAATACAATCTCAAGCACTGGATTTTATTATCATGACTCATCATTCCTAAGAAGCTGCAACTCTGCTATGTAATACACAAACATGAGAAAGTACTGGTTCATTTGCTTGCTATTTGCTTTGTAGAAAATGTCTTGCATTAGTTAAAAGCAAGTTCCTGCCCAAAAGCTTAAACCTTCAGTGCACTGGGAATTGCCCCATCTCCCTTTTATATTTTGTAATATAGAATTCCCTGTGCCTTACAGCAGTATGTCAAGAAAAGTTACATGTAGAGACATCATTATCTTTTCCAAAAATTTTCCTTATCACTTCTTTAATTGTCAAATACTTATACCCTATATTGTTGACTGAACTGAATGCTCTGGATTGATACAAGTGATTTAATCTGTCCGAGTGCAATAACTTCTGGTTGAGATGGCAAATACTTTGTTTACAGATGATGTGTTTTAGGTCTAAAGCAACCCTACCTTAGGTAAGGCTGTTCTGCTTGGTTTTCTTCTGGAGAAAGAAGGCCAAATCTTTGCTCTCTGCCACTAGGACATTGCAGTTTTGTTTTGTGTTTTCCCCTAGCCGATGTGCAGTTGAATGTGGATATACTCATACTCCAAAAGGGACTGGTAAGTTTCCCTAACTTGGAGAAGTGGGAGCTATTTTGGCTTAGAACTGTGATTCTCTGTTATGGTAGCTAGGTAAGAGTCCACCTGTTCTACAGAAGGGTGTATTTTTTTCATAATTCTCACCAATTCCTTTTTGCACAGTGGTAGTGTAGCATATGCCCATTCAACACCTATTGTTTTCACTTCCAAATTTAGCCCTGTATGGTGGCATTGTAACTTCCATCTAAAAATAGTATTTGCCACTGGTTCAGATAATCCTGTAAGATCTACTTTACAAGGGAAAAATCTACGACAACCACGAATATTGTATGCAACTACGGCAAAAGTTGAGTGGTGTACATGTTAGCAACAGCCGATGTTCTAATCGCATTTGTTGTGATACTATTTGTAAAGAGTTGCAAAAGCTGATGGTAAAGGAAAAGATCTCCCCTCTCTGTCTTACCTCTTTCCAATTCTAATGCAGTTTGATTCAGGGTTCTCTCAGATCTGAATATGCAGACAGATTCAACAGTTAATCCTCTCAGAATCTTCCCCCAAAAGAAAAAAGCTTGTTTTCTAGAAGTTCTTTACTTTTTTTTAATTTATAAGCCTAGTTTGATTGGACAGCTTAGGAAGTACGGTAAGAAGAAAGCATGTCTGCTTTACATGTGACTATTCAATGGATATTTGAACACTGTGCAGCGTGCCTGTAGTTACGTTCTAAAACCGGTTATAACTTACTATGCCTCTGTGGGTGTTTTTGGTTTTTTTTTTTGTCAGAATTATCCCTCGCACTCCCAGGAGTGCGTTCCTTGCATCCAGGAGGGTTGTATCTGAAAACCGCTGAGAGCTAACAGAAACCTGTAAATGTGGGGAAACACAAACCATAGAACATCTGTAGGTTTAGAGGAGACGTTATCATGAAGATCTGGCCAAAACTGGAGTGGGTCATAGCGCTGTGCCCCATTTTTGGAAAACAGGAGGTTGTGATGGTAGGATATTAGAAGAAAAAGTTGCTATGTTCCATTTACAGAAGTTACCTTGCTTGAAGTTATATATGTGGGCTATCTACAAATGTAGTCTGTCTCTTTTTCTGTAAACATTTAAGGTCTGATTCTGCTGCCGTGTTGGTTAAAGAGAAACAGAAACCTTCCACTGAATTATTTAATTCAATCTCATGTTTGGTCATCTCTGCTGGTATTCCACTAGCCATCTTGGGATAATTCCTGCTGGAATTATCCTGAGGATTTAGTCCTGGTGGCCAATTAAGTCCATGACCACCTTGTGAAGATTGCCAACAAAAAATGTTTATAGTAGAGTTACTTTGCAATTGCTAATCTTAGGCTGTAAAGCAAAGGGATGCAGTCATATCTGCCTCATGCTGAATGAACAAATTTCAGAACATGATGGCTTACACTTCTACTCAGCTGTAATTATTTTTTAATTGATAACCTGTAGTTTGAAAGGCTGTTATCTATGCTTCTGTTGCAGTTAGCGTATATTTTAAAACTGATCACTTCTTTTTTGGGGGATTTACTATTTACAGCATTAAGCAATTAGGTCCTTCATGAATAATGGTTATTGCTTTGGACTACAGTGGATCAGTTACAGATGCTGGAACTATAAATCTAAAAATCCAACAAACTATCACTCAAATGGACAATTGCTATTTTTTTTTAAGGTAGATACATATTGGGCATAACTGAGTTTCTGGACATTTTTGTCAATTTTGAAGAAGTAAAGGCTACCAACATCTTTAAGGGAATGGTACAAGCACACAGAGAAACAGTTGAGCGTGCTGGCTGACGTCATAACAATGCTAACTAGCACTGCATTGCACTTGCCTTGCAGCAGCAGTTGTCATCTTTCGTGGTGCCTTGGCCTTGTGACAGTACTGGTATTGTGTCTAGACATCACGCTGACTAACCTCACCAACACACAGTTGAAAGAAAAATACAGAATTCTTATGGTCGGACTTAGTTCTTTCCACTTATGACACGTCCAGGCATCTTTTTATTTTAAACATCTGCTCGCTAAGACTTATTTCTTGTAAATGTAAATAAATGTTTATTTCAAAATTTGTATTTATAACACACTTCAGCAGATAGGTAAGCAATTACTTGCTAAATCAATAGTGCAGTAGTTTCGAAATATGCATCTGGTCTGAAAGCCTAGTGCTTCTCTCTCTCCTGAGCTTGGACTTTTTTGGAGCCTAGTCTTACAGGACGCCAACGGATCTCAGTGTTCACCATTATCAACTGGAGCGAGAAGATCAGACCTTGAAGCAAAGATAAAAATGGTACCTTCCAAAAACAAAAGTGTACTGCATATGGAATCTGACAAATCCATGCATTTAAGAAATTATCAGAAAAAATGTCTACACGTAGCAAGTTTGGGCTGGTTCATAATTATGTCAATTCTGTATTCAGGAAGCTTACATATGAATGAGATTGTTGGGAAAAGCCATGACTAAGGGTAATGGTTCAAGCCCAGCTATCCTCAAGAACTCCTGTACATACAGGAAAAGAACTAGGAATACTATTAGATGGAAGGAAATCACGAACTCTTGAGCGAGGGGAAGCTGTTCTGGAGGGACAGACTGCCATAAAAATACTTGCTAAGTAGGTGGGAATTTAAAAGCATGCCAGTGATGCTGTGGGAAGCTGATCCCTCCTGGGTGCCCTGACTGCAACTCAGGTGTGAGGCTGTTATTTCCTTTTTGATCATTCTGCTTCAGGGATGTATAAAGGTAGAATTCTACCTTATTTGAAGGCAGAATTGCAAAAAAAGTGCTGTGGAGAAGTCTGCCTACCAGCAGAGAGGAGAACTGAAAAGGTCCAATGAGATGTGACTTTTATTAAAGATTTTCAAAATAAACCTCCTCTCTTTTCAGCAACTCGCGTTATTTTCTCATGCTTCGGCTGAAGATGTCTGCTGATGGCGGTGTCTTAACCGATCCCTGGTTCATAATGCTTTATCTACATGCACGCACACTTTACTAAAAAACTGACAGAGGTAGCCCAAATTACACTTCCACATAAATAAGCTTTGTGTGCTAGAGCAGATATACTATTGAAGAATACTATTCTGCTCAGGCAGAAAACTCTGAAGAAGCCTACGCATGAAAAATTTCCATTGTACATACGATTCTTTACATAGTCAGGTAGCATACAACTCCTTCATTAGATACAGCTTATCTGAATTGCTCCAGTTAAAACTGCATCCAGCAATGTTCACAGAATTATCAAGCCCTACCCACCTTATTCATGAAAGTACATCTAAAAAAACCCGGTTCAGCTACATCTAGGCACACTCATTTCTTTCTCCACTTTGAATGGTATATATTAAATGACTACAAATATTAAAGCTTTCATTCCCCCTCCCTTTAATTTAAGTTTGGAGGGGAGGGGACACAAGTCTCACTGACATGCATTTGACAAAGTGCAACCCAAGCACAGGTTTAAAAAAGATTTTAAAAACAATTTCTGTCGCGTTACGGTAGCGTCCAGAAGTTCCTACCCATAATCAAAAGTATTACGTTGTGACACTGTGCAAACGTACAGTGAAAAGTCAATTCTTGCTTCAAGAGAACTTAATGTTTAAGTACGTGACCTTAGTCCTTCAGTACATAATACTGAAACACAGATTTGTCTGGACTGTTTCAGTTTCTTTTAAGGTGGCGATCACAAAGATTCCTTTTTAAAAATGTATTTTAATCTCTGTCTGTAAAATAACTGTCAAGAGTTGCAAGTGATCTACAGAACAACTCCTGTGCAATTACTGTGGGGAGTTTCACAGATCCATTTCTAATAGATGTGGTGACTCAGCAGCATTGGTGTGGTATCAGGAAAATTGTATGTTCTATTAATATAGTGGATTCATCTGGGAGTAGTGAATACCAAATTTGCGGCTGCAGAACTATGTCATTGCAGTTGATCTTGCAGCGTTTCTTCCTATGCGCACAATGAGCAGAAGGTATTTTTTAAATTTGTGGCAATACTAACCACCCCAGAAAGCTCAGATGAAAGACTATTAACTAGAAACATTCCTCATTGTAACGTGGACGTGTACAAAACAGCCTGAATAATTATAATGTATAATGCATTGCATTCAATATTGTCTTAAATGAAATCATATACATCTTGCTTTGAAATCTGCAGAATAATTCACCAATCTGAGCGCTGATTAGCATGCCAGGCTATAGACTTCAGAGGGACCAGGCTTCACAGCAACAATGGAAGGTATTTACTGTGAAAACACTGAGCATGAAAGCTGGGCCTTTGTGCTTTGCTCTGTATGCGTGTGCTTAGATATTTTTCTATCTGAAATGCACAGTGCAGGTGAAAAAAAGTCCCATAAAATAATTATGGAGCCAAAAAAAGGGGGGACGGTACTTTGGCATGACAATTAGTGAATTGGTCTGTCTTTTGTGTTTGTAACGACAGTACCTGCTTGGCTTCTGTGATCTGCATGCCTGCGGCTCCTTATGAACACAAATAGGTGTACGAATATCCAGTCCTAATAAACTATTTAGAAAGTAGACTTTAAGCTGGAATCTGGGTGAATCATCAACGTATCTGTGAAATACAAGTAAAGTTAATTGCCTTACAGTATTGCAGAGAGATCACAGAGAAGGGTATTCTCTACTCATAAAGAGATCATTGTGCTGGCAGGTACATCAGAAATATTGCAGTAATGTAAAAATTGCAAGCAATAGCCATATTGGAGCAAGTAGAATTAATTAAAATTTGCAACACTAGTGGGAGGCAATGAAACGCCAGCACTTTGAACTAGCTTTTGATTGACTCTCTGCTTGCTTCACATTAAGGGAGCTAAGAATGCTGTCAGACTGACATACAAGTCATGTGTTTTTAATAGATGTGCTGCGGTTATTATTCATGTGATTTGACCACATTATTGGGTTTCACTAAAGCTCTTTCTTTCGTTAGGAAAGCTTATAGTCAGCTCAAATGTTTCAGTTTTTAGATTTAAAAATGGCCCTGGCAACTAAGCAGATGAAAATGTTTCAATTAAAAAAAAATACTTCTTGCAATAATGTATTCGTTGAAAAATAAGCCTTCATCTATGATGTTGTTAATATAATATACCATAATTTACAGTATTTATCGAAAAAAATACATGATTTTAAAAATAAACGAGCAAATGACTTTTTCCAGTTAATGAAAGCTATCTAGGATTATGGACTGATGGAGTACTTTGCAGTTGTAGAGGACAAACACGACTGAACAGCAAATTAAGATTAGAACAAGGAACTCTGCATTTAAACACTATGGGCAATATTAAATAAAAAAATAAGTTTAGCAACTGTTAAATATACCCACTATCCTCCTTATAATAACTTTTTATGTGGGAGGCTATTAAACTGTAAGGTAGAAAAGGAGAAAAAATTACCATTTGGGATTTTTATCGGAAAAATAAAGTGTCTGGAAAAACGTCACAACAAACCGCCCAACCCTCCGGGCACCACGAGGTTAAGTTTATTCTCGCCCGTTGAAGGTGACGGCGCCGAGCAGCCGCGGCCTCCTGGCAGGGCGGGAACCGCCTCACGGCGCGGCCCAGGGCGGCGGCGGCGCCATGTTACTGCGCAGCAGCAGCAGCGGCGGCGGCGACTGCTGCCTCGCGGTTCCCGGTGCTCCCGGCGACGGTCTCCGCCCGCCGGGCGAGCTGCCGGCGGTGCCTGCCCGGCCCCTGCGGCGCGGAGGGAGCCGCTGCTCCACGGCCCGCCCCCCCCCCGCCATGTGGGGCTCTCTGTGTTCTGTGCGGCTTCTCGGGTGCCGATAAAGTTGGGGCGACTGAAGAGGGAAGCCCCAGCCCCGCTCCCGCCTTGGCCTAGCCCCTTCCTCTGCGTCGCTTCCTCCCCGCCACAGCGAAGGCTAAGATGGCGGCAGGCGAGGCGGGCGGGGCAGCCAATGGGGTGGCTGCCGGCGGCCCAGGGGCGGGGCCGAGGCGCTAGCGGGGTTGGGCGGTGCGCACGCGGCGGCGCCGGGGTGCGTTGCGCTGCTGGGGGGGGGGGGGGAGCGGCTGCGGGGAGGGCAGAGGCTGTTGGGGGGGTTCCTGCGGGGGACAGGGGGTGCCGCTGTGGGGTTTGTGGGGGGAGTTGGTGTGGGGAGGCAGGGGGTGCCGCTGTGGGGTTTGTGGGGGGAGTTGGTGTGGGGAGGCAGGGGGTGCCGCTGTGGGGTTTGTGGGGGGAGTTGGTGTGGGGAGGCAGGGGGTGTCCCTGTGGGGTTTGTGGGGGGAGTTGGTGTGGGGAGGCAGGGGGTGCCGCTGTGGGGTTTGTGGGGGGAGTTGGTGTGGGGAGGCAAGGGGTGTCCCTGTGGGGTTTGTGGGGGGGTTGGTGTGGGGAGGCAGGGGGTGCCGCTGTGGGGTTTGTGGGGGGGGTTGGTGTGGGGAGGCAGGGGGTGTCCCTGTGGGGTTTGTGGGGGGAGTTGGTGTGGGGAGGCAGGGGGTGCCGCTGTGGGGTTTGTGGGGGGGTTGGTGTGGGGAGGCAGGGGGTGTCCCTGTGGGGTTTGTGGGGGGGGTTGGTGTGGGGAGGCAAGGGGTGTCCCTGTGGGGTTTGTGGGGGGGTTGGTGTGGGGAGGCAAGGGGTGTCCCTGTGGGGTTTGTGGGGGGGTTGGTGTGGGGAGGCAGGGGGTGCCGCTGTGGGGTTTGTGGGGGGGGTTGGTGTGGGGAGGCAGGGGGTGTCCCTGTGGGGTTTGTGGGGGGAGTTGGTGTGGGGAGGCAGGGGGTGCCGCTGTGGGGTTTGTGGGGGGGTTGGTGTGGGGAGGCAGGGGGTGTCCCTGTGGGGTTTGTGGGGGGGGTTGGTGTGGGGAGGCAAGGGGTGTCCCTGTGGGGTTTGTGGGGGGGGTTGGTGTGGGGAGGCAAGGGGTGTCCCTGTGGGGTTTGTGGGGGGGTTGGTGTGGGGAGGCAGGGGGTGCCGCTGTGGGGTTTGTGGGGGGGGTTGGTGTGGGGAGGCAGGGGGTGCCGCTGTGGGGTTTGTGGGGGGAGTTGGTGTGGGGAGGCAGGGGGTGCCGCTGTGGGGTTTGTGGGGGGGTTGGTGTGGGGAGGCAGGGGGTGTCCCTGTGGGGTTTGTGGGGGGGGTTGGTGTGGGGAGGCAGGGGGTGTCCCTGTGGGGTTTGTGGGGGGGGTTGGTGTGGGGAGGCAGGGGGTGTCCCTGTGGGGTTTGTGGGGGGAGTTGGTGTGGGGAGGCAGGGGGTGCCGCTGTGGGGTTTGTGGGGGGGGTTGGTGTGGGGAGGCAAGGGGTGCCGCTGTGGGGTTTGTGGGGGGGGTTGGTGTGGGGAGGCAGGGGGTGTCCCTGTGGGGTTTGTGGGGGGGGTTGGTGTGGGGAGGCAGGGGGTGTCCCTGTGGGGTTTGTGGGGGGAGTTGGTGTGGGGAGGCAGGGGGTGCCGCTGTGGGGTTTGTGGGGGGGGTTGGTGTGGGGAGGCAGGGGGTGCCGCTGTGGGGTTTGTGGGGGGGGTTGGTGTGGGGAGGCAAGGGGTGTCCCTGTGGGGTTTGTGGGGGGGGTTGGTGTGGGGAGGCAGGGGGTGTCCCTGTGGGGTTTGTGGGGGGGGTTGGTGTGGGGAGGCAAGGGGTGTCCCTGTGGGGTTTGTGGGGGGGGGTTGGTGTGGGGTGACGGGGTATCCCTGTGGGGTTTGTGGGGGGGGTTGGTGTAGGGTGGCAGGGGGCGGCCCTGATTGGGGGCTCTTGTGATGTGGTGAGGTCCCTGCCTGTGGGTTGTGCCTGTGGGTCTATAGGGGGGTGTCCCTGGGGGAGGACAAGGGTCGCCTCTCGGGGGTGGGATGTTGCTGCCGCTGTGGGCTCTGGGGGAGGCAGGGGCTGCCCCTAGGTGGGGGCTCTTGCGGCGTGGCAAGGGCCCTGTCCCCCTTCCCGGGGTGGTGGTGCGGGTCTGCGGTGCGGTGGGTCGGGGGAGCGGAGGCGGGTTTGCCGGGAGGGAGGCCGGTGCTGTCTGCAGAGCCCCTGCTGCTATGGGTCCTGTGCCGGTCTCCGGACAAGCTGTGCAATAGCAGTGTGGCTGGTGGCTTTGGGGTGCTCCCGCAGTGCCTCTGTGGGGTGATTTTGGCTGAAAAGCACTCTGGCAGAGAGCGGTTACCTAAAGGTGACTGTGTCTTGACCTTAAAGCTTTCTGTGTGTATCAGGTCCTACAAACCTCCTGGTGTATTCAGTGCCCTGTGCAGTAGGGAGGAGAAAGGTAGGCTTCTGAAATTTCATTCCCCCACTGCTGCTATCTTTTCTTTTTCTGTTAGGCTAAACTGAAGCACTTCTTGCTTGCTGATAATCATAATGAATAACTCGGAGTTGGTGCTGATGCGTGAATAAAAACACTGTAGTTGCACTGTGAGTTTATCCTATTTCTCAGTGAAACTTGGAAGTGTAGGAACATTAACTGCACTCTCAAAACCTCCTGGAGAGGAGGAGTGCAAGGGCTGGTGGAGGGTTGACACTGGCCTGGTCGCTCTTGCTAGCTTTAATACTGTGTCTGGTAGAGGCTGTGCTAGGACTCCGCCTGGGATTAGGCTTGCTAATGTATACTAATGTATATTGCTAATTTGGGCAAGCTCATCTGATCAGAGATGTGATTGGCCACTTATGATATGGGCTGTCAGGGTTAAAGTTAAGGCCTGTATTGGCAAGTGAAATAAGTTTATTACCTCTCTAGTGCTGGTAACTTACTAGCTGACCTCACCTAGGTTTGGAGAAGATGGGGATCTTTGGTTTAATGATGACAACAATCTGATACAAAAAAGCCTGGAAGAGGTCAGAAGAAGAGTTACATGTTTTATGTGTGCCCTCTTTTGTTATGTTTTGTTTTTTCCTGAGGAAAAGCGCAAAGAAACTTTTTTTCTGTTGTGGAACAGCAAAATAATACTTAGAGAATCTAGTTTAAAGTTTTATGTCACCAACGGGTGTTTGAAAAGTTGTTGCGCTGGACAGTGGTTTCCTACAGAATAATGGGACTGCAGTTGTTAATGCCATTTTATGCTGCAGGATAATATTGATCATAACTGTATAATTCCACATTCATTTTCCCCAGAAATGTAATGTATATCCAGAAATAAGCAGAAACATGAGGTCTTCTCTTTATACCCTGGCTTTGGGTGTGTGAAAACTTTATGTTCTACCAACTCAGCAGTGTTAGTGCTTATTATTTCCTAATATTTTAGAAGGATTTCCTGTTTGAGAGAGATCATCAGATTCACTGACGTGCGTGTTTAAAGCAGCTCCAGTAAGATAGCTGTCATCAAACAAACTATACATGACTAAAAAAACTTCAGTTTATCCCACAAATTGCTTTCTGTGTCCCAATCTGATATAGTGCTTGTTATCATAATAAAGAATGTGGCACCTATGTATATTTTCCTTCAAATGTCTTTCTATGGGGGCGGGGGAGAGCCCTGTGGGGAAAGTGGGCCTAGGACTCTGCAGCAGCCCTAGGTGTGCATAAGGCAGCAAAGCGAGGCCAGGTCTGTTCCTCTGCACCCTCAGAATTTTTGGAAACAATTTTCTTGGCTGTTACCGCACAGGAATTGTGCTGTAGCTGGGAGTGACAGAAGGTGTTCAGGTAGCTTTTTACATGCCTGAAGTACAAGGGGATTTTTCACAGCATCTCGGAGAGTAGGATGCCTTGCTGGGCAGCCCTAAGGTCTGGACTCTGCGCTGACCATGAGGGTGGTCTCGAGTAGAGTAGAGTGCAGTTAAGGAAAGGCTGTTATTACAGCTCGTCAGCCCTTCCCAGCTAGGGGAATCTGGAATTCAGGCCAAGTAGGCCTTGTAGGAAATGGATGTGTTTTGTGCCTTGCAAGCAGTTTAGGTGCAAGGTGGGCAGTGGAGGAAGTAAGACAGATGGGAAGGGAGCATACGGCCTTTAGCTGCTTGGGGTTAGGCAGTTCAGCTGCTCCTGTTGAAATAATGCCTTTTTACTCTTCTGACCATCCCCTTCTTCCTTACCTCCTTCCCCTTTCTGTGCTGCCCTGTTTCCTTTTCCAGAGTGGTTACATGAATTCTTGCTGGTGCCTTGTCCTCTCTTCTTTCTTCTTGTCACCTCCTTTTCCTTCCACTTTCCTCCCTTCCGAGCTAGTCAGAGGCCTCCCTCCTTCCTTCCCGCTCCCTGTTGGCACAGGAGGAAAGGACAACTGTACTGCAGCACTGCGCACCTAGAAACCCAGAGGAGCAATTGCAGTTTTAGCCCTGGCTGAAGCATGCTTTCTTAATTTGTGGGGTTAGTGAAGTCAGCATGTAGGAATAGATCATATTCAGTGTGGTCTGGTAAGAACTGAAACTGTCAAATCCTAAACTAAACGCTCTAAACAAATGTGGAGGTAACTCGGTGCATGGATGTGACCTACCGCAGAGACCCACCACCAGAGAGTGTTGTATTAGCTTCTAAAACAGCTGGGAGGGGGGGAGGATAATGAAATTGAATAGGGAATATTGTTGCTTTGGTAGATGAAGTTTTGGACTAGGAGTTAAGGTTATCCGATGCTGAAATCTTGCCTTCAGGTTAACATTCAGTAGTTCTGATGCAAGAAACGTGTCATGGAAACAATTCCTTAGCTGATATTTCCATGGGGGTTTCAACTGAAAATCTTTCAGTGAGAACAAAGAGTGAGATGGGGGCGGATAGCTCACTGGAAAAACAGAGTAAGCCAATCTATAAAACTGAAAAGTTGTTGCTCAAATTGCAGAACGCACATAGGCCGTTCTGAAGGCCCCAGGAGTAGAACATGTTCTGTCCCGCTTCTAGGCCCTACAAGATAATCAAGCATTCTCAACAGTCAAAATATTTCGTTATGTTTTGGAAGGAAGTAAATATCACCCAGCTGTCCATCACTTTTAACAAGTTCACGGTAATGTTTTCTTAAACTCTTTAATCTGATTTTAGGCTATTTCATAGATGTCAGGTGTCCAGAAAGACTGTTGCATTATGTAGTCTGATATTCTTTGTAAGTCAAGCCATCTGCACTGTTGTTTATACCCCTTACAACCTCTACATAGCTTTATTTCCTTTTCTAATGTTTAGCTTCCAGCCAAAAGTTGCAACAGGTAGAGGAATGAAAATATTTCAGATCCTATTCTTTATCTTCTTCTATTGTTTTATTCCCTGAGATTTTTTTGTAATAGGTGACTTTATTGTGCCTTTATCTGGCAGGTGCTATTTTTCATGTTTTAATGCTTGAGTTTTTCAGCTGTTCTACTAAATGGAAACTTACTGAAAAATCAGAAGTAGATCCTTCTCGTAGGATATCAGCTGGTTTTAACTGTGGGGAAAAAACACAGTGATGCATTAAAACCTCATAGGTCTTATGCTGAATTAAAGCAACTAGTTCAAAAGATTAGCTTTAAAGTAAAATCACTTTTTTTCCCCTCCTTGAAACTGTTGAACGTCTCTACTTCTTGTATTTTTACTTTGCTTTTAGATGAATGATGAATGAACGCGGTTAATTCCTGTAGCTGCTACCACTGCTTTTCTTTCTTCAGCAGAATCTTCATGTTTTTCTTTTTGCTTTCATTGACTAGTACTTCTTCAATTACACCTCCTTCTGCAGCCAACCAAAACTACTGTGCTCTTCTTTTTTTCCTTGCCTGTTGTTTCTCTGCAAAACTTTGCTGTTGCTCAGCCTCTCAATAAAAAAAACAAAAAGTGAAGGTGCGGTATAATTGGTAAGTGGTTAAATTGACAAAATGACAAGCCGGCGTTGAATGGAAATTGGCAAATCGCGTGCTTGATAGTTATGTGCTGGCAGTACCCTGAATAGGAATTTTCGGATACTGATGATTTTTTTTTTCAATACTTTGAGGATCTGTTAATAATAGGCATGTACTTATGTCTGTTGCTATGGCAACAGCTGAGCGAGCTGGAATTAAGCACCATTATTCCCTTGTGGAATCATAAGGGACAAGCAGATGGCTGTGAAAGCATTAATTCTTGTTTAGAAACATGCAGCTCTTTTACTAGCAAACCTGACTGACTCAAGTTTTGTGGTTTGCAGAGGCTTTTTTGAGGTAATTGAAATTGGTTTTAGTTTATTGGGTATCTGTCAAGGAAGTACACGAACCAGCTTTGAACCAGACTTATTTCTAGTCTGTGTGACGGATCAGAAAGAAAAAGTTACAATGTAGTTCAGTTTTGAGATTTTTTTTTTCCCATCTGCAATTTTTGGGGCTACATGAAAATACATTTCATTTCTAAATGAAAGATGTGATTCTTGAGTAATAGCCAAGTTTGAGGAACTGAGGCTTTGAAAGAACAATAAAATACTGTGAGATTTTGTTAATGTTGGGAACTTAATGCTGTTCTGTGCAGTACCTCAGGCTTACTGCGTACCTCTTGCACTGTGAATGAAGTTTTCGTTTCCCTGAATGTCACGCTTTGTTCTGTCTTAAGAAGACAGTCAGCTTGTCGTGACCGATTAAAGCTAGTGCAGGAAGACAAACGTGTAATAAAAAGCATCAGGGCCCTTCTTTTGAGTTGCTTGGTCTAAAACTTAGAACTGACTGCAACTCTCTGCAGTTTGTTTTCGCTGTTTGTGACCAGTGGTCATTAGTGACACCAAGTGGGCTTGCTGCAGAATAACACGCTCAGTGGATTGGACACTGTTTTAACAGTCTAGCTCTCTGTGCGACCCCTTGGTGCATATGTTCTGAAAAGCTACGCTGATGTTACATTTATGGCTATATGGAGAGATGCAGTCATTGCAGGACAAAAACTCTTCAGTTCTGTATTGCAGTGAGTGATACATTTTCAGATTTGAGAGGGAGACATCCCATTTTCCCTGCAACAGCCTTTGCAAAAATATATAGCTCTTTGGAGGGCACACTCAAGTCCTCGGCTTTTATCCCAACAACTTCATGGACTTGGGGGAGAGGAAGCCACCTTAAGCTCAAAATTGCATGCTCTCTGTGCACGTCCCTCGTGGTGTGATCTTAATACTACTTTTGAAATTGTGCAGTAAGCAGCTACTGTGTCGTCTTATTGTCTGTCTGACAGTATCTCCCAGAAGAAAATAATGAGCCTGCTTATCTCTTTGTTCTTTCTATCTGCCTTCCTATCTGTGTTCTTTGCTGTGCAGGGGCAGCTGTGTGCACCAGACTGATCCGGTTATAAAAGCAGAAGAATAGTCAAAGTTTTGCCTCCACTGTTCTTATTGGAAACTACTTTGATAGTTAAAAGCTGTATAATTTCTAGTCTAAATTTTATTTATGGTCAGCTGTCAGCTTATACTCTTACGTTATTGTGCCAGTATTGTTCTCGAGTAGTTCCCCTCCCTCCTAAGCAATTATTCCTTTGATGTGCTTGAAGATAGTAATCGTATTCCCCTCAGCCTCCATTTTTGCCAAGCTGTACATGGCAGAGTATCCCAGCTACTACTTGTAAAATAAACTCCTCATTCCCTGGATCATCTAGCCAGTCGTTCTCTGCTCTTGATTATAGTTCAGTTTTTGAGACTGACTTCAGTGAAGAGCCTTGCTGTCAGCTGAGTGACCTAGCAACATTTAGATTGGGAAAGGCAATGAGAAGCAAACATGGCTCGAGAGCGGGTTATTAAAATGCACAAATCTCTTGACTTTGCTCTTTTTCTATGTCTTGCTCTTGGGCAACACCGCCTGCCAAAGATGTTGGAAAGGCCTTTGTGGCTTTCGGAGAAGTAGATTCCCCACCCAGGTCTTCAGGCTTTGTGGTTGCTAACAAGAACCTGTTGCCTTTGTTACGATTTGCCATCAGGGAGTGTTTGTGTTGTGGCATGCAGTAGGTCTCTTGTTCAGAAAGCTGTAAAGTGTTACTTCTTAAATACTTACTTTTTCGTCCTTCCAGTTCTTGGTCCCATGTCTTATGACTTGAGTCTTAAATCGCTGTCGTAGTGGAAAAGCAGTCGAACTTCCAGTGCAGTATGTTGCAAAACAGCTGTGCTCTTAGGTGTTAAAAATCACTTCTCGTCTTCCATTTTTCTATCACTGTGTATGGAATTGGTGAGACCAATACCGGAGTGCTGTATCCGGTTCAAGTGTAAACACTGTTTAAAGGCTGTTGTAAACAGCTGAAGAGAATGCCTTGCGCGAGGAGAACGTGTGCATACTTGATGCCTTAGCATCTTCCATGGAGACTGAAAGGTAAACTATTTTGAACAGGTTGGAGTCAATATAGCTCCAGACTCTTACGTTAGCATTTTCCATCCTTTGTTTTGTACTGTTGTCAGTTAGATTACGTCTTTTCCTTTTGTTTGCCACAAAGCGCTGAAAATTGAGCTTAGGGCATGATAATGGTTCGCCAGAGCCTCCAGCTGTCAGGTTACGTATGAAGAACATGTTTTGGAAATTGGTAGTCTGTGAACTGTCTTGGGCATGCAAAGATCTCCATTTTCTCTTGTTGCTTTGATAGGAGAGAAAGTCTGACAATTGCCTTGATATGGTGATGTTCTGGATCAGCTAAATATCAAAAATGTATATTGTGGGATGTGATTGATGAGGATGGGTAGTGATCTGTGTGCTCTTAGGGAAGCAAATGAGGAAAGTAAAGAGATACTGTTTCCCCTGTTTAGTCTTGACAAATGATTAGGCTAGTGCAATGCGTTTAGAACTGCAGAGGATAGTGTAAGCAGTGTTAGTATAGTGTTAAAAATTGTCAGGCACCCAAACATATTCTGAAAAATACTGGTGCCACATCTGCATGTGTAGGGGGATATCTTCATATAAGTTAAACAGCAACATGCCTAGTGAAGACTTGAACAGTAGCAACTAATTTAAGCTTGGGTTTTTAGGAACTGCAGAGTGTCCTGAAAGCACACTAGTCTTGTATTTAGAAGAATGAGCTCCAGTAACAGAGTGTACTGAAGCTAAATTGCTGTTGTGAAAGAACTTCTAAAATATCCTGGTAAATAAAACATTTTATCTCATTATAGATATTTTGGCACCGATATGTGGTAGCACGAGCTATTACTCCTGCTGTAGCTGTGTCTTTATATCCTTTTCTTCTGGTTGCTGCTAATTTTAGGCTGAAATTTCCCAGGCTTCCTGTGGTGTAGAAACAAACTCTTTGGAAGAATTTCAGCAAAATTTACTAATCTTTGAGAAGAATCTTCTTGTTTCCAGTTTATTTTATGTCAGGTTGTTGGTACCAACTGGCAGTGTCTAGTTCAAAGGAAATAAATGCTCCTATTTCAGAGTTATTAAATTATTCATGCAGCTGCATAAGTAATTTCCCCCCCCCCCCCACCACCACCACCTTTCTGTATAGAGTGGATCATTGGGGTTGCCTGTTTGTGTGGTGCTTTTGTTCGGCTTAAAATGGCTTTGACAGTCATCACTCTCGGAGTCCTTTATTGTAATCCCAAACTTGAAAGGACAATGAAGCGTTTTCAGATGTGGAATTTGAGAGTGCGTCATGGTACTACTGTGACTTTCACATTTTATCCTATAGCCTGAAGGTTCAGAATAAGGATTTTTTTTTTTTCCCCAGAGTCTGCTACTGACTGTACTTACTAATGTTTCTTATATGTGGCTATTGCAAAGTATGCAAATACTGTCTTTGTTTCACTAATTAAGAAAGTAAAGAGTAAATATTGCAGCTTGCTGGGAATTACTCAGTAAGCTATTCTGCAGAATCAGGGCGAGTAAGTAGGCTTTCTGAGGTCATGGTCCATCTTACTGTTCAGACAGATAACTTGATCTCAGTCTTCCTTGTCTGTGAGATGACCATCTTGACGTGTAGCTCTTGTGCCAAGTCAAACAGCTTGCTGTTTCTTTTAACAAAAGAAAATGCTGTTATTGGGGAGGTGTGTGAGAAGCAGAGTTCAGAGAAAGTTAAGAACCTTCTCTTAGCTGATAGTGGTTATGTTGTGGAAATGTAAAAGGAGAAAAAAGTTAATAGTGCATGCAGTAGAATGATGTTTCCCTAAGTGCTTGATTTCCAGCAGTTGCTGGCTGTACGTAATTGAGAGAGTGATCATTTCTATCTCTTCTTTCTTACGTTTGTGGTTACAAAAAGGTCAGTATGGCATCTGTGGTGGGAGGTGTTCACAAGAGAAAGGAAATGACTTTTCTGTGGTCTCTGTGGTCTGATGAGATAAGCACAAGTGCAGAAGGCTGAGACTTGGATTCTCTTCAAGCTTTGCAATGGATTTGCTGTGAATAGCCATTGCTACATTGCAGACAGACACCAAGACACAAAGGTGTTGTGTTTTGGAGCTGTGGGTTATCTGGCATGTCCAGGAGTTGTGAGCATTGGTGTTTGCATGGTACTTGGACAGTGAAGTGCTCCAGAGCTGTTGCATATATCATCCACTTTCTGTTTTGCCTTGCGGGGTTAACCAGTATCTGGGGTCTCATCGCAGGAGGGAGTTGTTAGAGACCAGGTCAGTGTCACAGAATTGGCCATGGCTTCTCCGTTGGATGCTTACCCTTCTTTCAGAAGGTAACGTGCATGCTTAATCCCTTATGCCCTTAGCGTGCTGGGGTGGAGTAGAGTTTAGGCACTGTTGATAGCTGGGAAAAGAGAGGGGCTACAGGTACGAACCTACTATTTGACACCCGTCGTGGAGACCTGCTCCAGTCCCGGTGCCGCGGCCCAGCCCTAGAAGAGTCTTGAGCCAGCTCTTGGACGTTCTCTAGAGTCCACCTGAGGACAGAGGGTTTATAGTTTACCTGTTCAGGGGTGTGTCAGCACCCAATATATGCATAGATTAGCTTTTGCAGAGAGTTTTTGAATACAGTAAACTTTATTAAAAAATAAAACACAGGAGAGTATATGTCATTTAGAAGATAAATGTCCTGATTACAATACCTCTCTCTGTAATTTAACGTTTCCTTGGGAGTCTTTCAGCTCTGCCTTTATAAAATAGGATTGCTTCTGTTGCAGCTGCTGTCAGCTTGATCTGAGAATAGCCGTGAGAGTAAAATAGAGCATCTCTTATCCTCTTACTACCTAGCAGTCTCCTTTATTGGATGACCACCTCGTCAGTGCCTGTATGCAGTTACCGCCTCTGCCTGGTGACATCGCTACTAGGAAGCCTCCTACCACGTGTCAGTTTCCAATTGGATCCAGCTGCTCATGTCAGAGTTAGATTTTTGGTGGTAGAGGACTTATTTTGCTGCCCCTCTATGGTAAGGTCTGTGCCACTAGCATCAAAGTGGATGAACAGAGAAGATTTAAAAAAAAAGAAAACCCCCAAATCTGTTTGCAATAATGTGTGACAACTTCTCAGAGTATTCAGAATCTTTGTTCCCTTACAGGTCATCCAACTTGTAGTTTAGCTATCTGAGCATGAGATTTTAACAAATTTAGCTTACGTTTGAAATAAGCCAAAATTAATACTTTGAGCATCTTTTGTAATAATTTTGTACAGTGTTGTTCTGGCTTATTTTAATTTACTTTTTAATTATACATTGGATTGTTTCCACAGTCAGAGTTCTCTTATGATGGTTTGTGATCCAGATCCTTTGCAGTTCTTTACCATCTCTTCTGGTTTCATGAGTTTACACTAGTAGGCTTTCAATGACTGACGTTTGAATGTTAATTCATTGTGATTTGGACCTGAAGACATGCCTGCACTTTCTAAATCTAGGCCTTCTTCCACCATATTGTTCCAATGTTGGATGTAAAAGCAGAATAGGGTTTTCTAGTTTGAACGGAAAATCTTAGACCGACAAACTTGTTTTGAAATAAGTTTTCTTTTACACAGATATTCTCAGCGTGGTTTTTAAAAGATTTGTGCCATTTAAAATTAAGTCCAGTCAAATCCAAAATTTGTTTTTTTGTTCTCTCTTTATGGATACACAGTATAATATTCAGAAAGAGATTCTGTTTCTGTATTGAGAAAACATCTGCGTATACTCCAGAAGGGGAGTCCACAAAGGCTGTAATTTCCTTGTTTTTGTGATTTCTTATTAAACCTCTAAGCAGTGTGCCTCTGTGACTTTCCCTTTGTTCCTTCCTGGTTCTCATTCATATTTTTTCCTTCAAATGGTAGTGTTGTTTAAGTCCACTTACCTATCCTGTCTAGAGATCGATCTCTTCTCCATTCTTGAGCAGAACTGTGTCCTTGGGGCCCATCGTGTAGGGAGGGTGGGATGCATTTGGGTTCATGGAATGCTGAAAGTTTTTATATCTTCTTTGTTATGCCCTTTCAACAGATTTTATTGTGGTGGTGCGTTTTTTTCCCTCCTTTCTGCTCTGTTGATACATTTTTCTCGGTAGTACAAATGCAAAATTACGTGGAGTTGTTTCTTGCTGTGCTTAACATTTGGAAACTAGATGTAGCTGATTTGAAAGGATGAAATAATTCTCTTGGCAGTTTCCATCTTGCCTCTGCACTTTAGCATAGCCTATTGTGCATGTTATTCCCTTCCTGCGAGATAGACCAAATGCTGTTCTCTTTACCTTAAAACGGTTTTATGGGCATACTGCATAAACACCTTATCTCTTTACTTTGGTAAAATAACAAAATAAAATATAGGAATTTGTGTTCTACAGAAACGATGTATGCTTGATACTTTTTGTGTATCTCTTCCTTGTTTAGTTCATTTGGCTGATCTGTCTTGTGTTGTAAAGTGATGCCAATGAGGAGAGGTCTCTAAAGGCATTTTGTCATCAGTGAAGCGCAGCGTACTAATGTGTTCTCCTCATCCAACCTTGTGCTTTGCATTTTTGTTTTAAAATGCAAACCACATGTAATGTTGCATGCATGAATTGCTTTCCGCTGCCCAGAGCTTCAGATTTGTTCTTACTTTGTTCTTGAACTGTTAATAATCATGAAAATAAAGGGAAGGTCTGTTTGCATTGTTTATAGTAGGAAAGAGCAGTGCGAGATTTCATCTACTGCTGTTCAGATCCCTTGCTATTTTTGGTATTTGACCTCTGCGGAGAAGATTGCCAAATCTGCAGGTTGTTTTCATTTTTATTACGTGTTTCTACCCTCCTACTCACAAGTTACTCTTACGTACTGATTTAATCTTTGAGACAAAATCATGTTTCTCCCACATTTTCCACTGTGTTTTTCAGAGGGGTAATTTTGTTTCTATACATTGTTGAGCTAAGAGTCCCCTTTGGAAATGAGATGCTGCAGAATTGCATAGTTCTAGTGTGCAAAACTAAAAGGAGATGGAAAATAGTTTATGAATCACTGGGTTATTTTCGAAAAACTTTCTGGATTAAAGACGTGTGAGACCGTTGGCTTGAGTTGAGAAGGCGATGTTTAGAATAACGTGCAGAGAACGCAGCAGTATATGCTTAGACAGTATTAAGTGTTTAGTTTGTGCTGATAGGTGCTTACATAGGTCACTTCTCTGTCAGTGGGAAGGCCTGCTTTGGGCACCCCTGACTGTTTGCTTCTAGTTTGTCTGTATGTTTTCAGACACCGTTAGTGAGAAATAGGTAACCAAAGCATCTGCAAATTCTGTCCCTCCTGTTTGACATCCCTCTGCTTCATGCCTTCTGCCCTAAAAAGCAAGTTTATTTCTCTTTTAAAGGAGCTTCATAGCATGCCCTGGAGGTCGGAATGTTTTAGGTTATTTCAGAGTACTGTATTTACTTTGAGTTTGCAAGGTGTAATGAGTTTTGAGTGTCCTTCAAGAAGCTTATTGTTTCTGGTAGTCGTGATATCAGAGACGCATGCAAGGGTTGCTTATAATTATGAAGTTAATTCATAGAAAAGATTGCATGGATGTCGTTTCAGAGGACTAGATTCAGTAACACAGAAGGTTCAGGTTTAATTTATTAATTTATAAAAGGTGTTTTTTACATTGTTCAATGGGTGCAGATGCAGATGAGAGGCATATTTTTCCTAGCATGTTAACATCATCTGGATTTTTGTCTGTGTTGAGACTGTACTCATGGATTCAGACCCTGCAGTACCGTGAACTGAAATAAATGAAGAACCTGAATTAATGTATCAAAGCAGCCTAACTAGAGTTCTTCTGCTCAACTACCTCATGTCCTGAGCAAAGGAGATAGCAAAACTGGCCAAGACTTCTTCTTTCCCCAAGGTATCTGTGGGATTTCTTCTGAGTTTGGAGCAGTTCAAGAGCAAGTTGTGTTCCCTGCCTTTCCTTCCCCCCCCCCCCCCCCAGTCTCTATCAGACGGTTTATCACAATGGCATAAACGGTTTTCCTCATTGATCGTTGCAACGAGTGGCTGTGCTACAGCCAAAATGCTTCAGGTTTCAAAGATACTGACTTTGCCAAAGGATTCCTGGGGACCTTTGCAAAATCGATAGCTGTGGGGTCTGAGTCAAGGAGTGCTAAACTGGAAAGTGCTTCGCTTCTGCAGTGCAGAGCACCCTGTGCTTTGTAAGTGGCAGCAATCCAATGCTTAGTTATCTTCTATTGTGTTTGGAAGACCATTGTTTCCTATTTGTCTCATAAATTTAACACAGATCCTATTCCTGCCATTTAAACTTTCCCATCAAATTACAACAGTGACTTCCCCTCCTGAAAAGGAAGGGCTGGCAGCTACACCCTGAAGTTTGAGCATGACTTGTTTATATAACCTTCAATCAGAGATTCATAATAGTTTGAAGGCTTTTTCACTAGGGCAAACATTTTACTGAGGTTTTAGCAAGACCTGGCTGCCATCAACGGCGGCATTAAGGTTTCTGAGTTATTGCAGTGGAACTAGAATTGAACAGTGTACCCTTCAGCTTCCTGGTGATATAAATTACACATCTAGCTGGAAAACATGAACAGCACTTTCTGGTATTTCAAATAGCTGTAACTACGTCATTTGGGGGTAAGAGCTTAGGAACTATCTTGGGCTAATGTTATTTTCCAGAAAATGTTATTAAATCTGAATGAAACATGTTTTTGCAGGCTCTGGCTCTTCATAACTTCTACATATTTGTAGAGTTCCCTTCCTTTCTCCCACCCCCAAAGTAGTAAAAACTGTGACATAAAAGATGAGTGTTGCAGAAAGTGCTTATTGAATAAATTCTGTGTCAAAGTCAGTAATATTTAAATAGCTGCAGCTAGCTTTCCGAATGGACGACATTTGTCAGGAATGTGTCTGTTTAAGTTTACGTGGCCTTTTGCATATAAAAATGTTTGATTTTTTTTTTTTCTGAGTTTCAAATTCAGGTCAGTCTGGAAAACCCCCTTTTTCTTACAGAAATTTACAGAGAGAACCCAATTTTTTGGTATTCGTAGCAGTGCGGGATACTTGATCTGTAAAGCTGCTTTCTCCGCATCCAAGTATATGTTTGGAAACACCGTTTTAATGGAAGTTTCTGTTGTAATTCTTTGGCAGACTTGATCAAGCAATAGCTGCCCTTTTCAATAATACATTATTTTATAGATTTTTTCCCTTCTTAAAATGATTCATTTGCATGGAAGTTTAATGCTTTTGTAATGTTTTTCTTTGAAATTGTTCTGTTGCTTGACTTTTTTATGGTTTTTGATGTACTGTAATTAGTCTGACACAAATACTTTGTTACACAGCTGCATGGTGATTTCTCTTTTTTCTTTTCTTAAATGAAAGTTCAACAAACCCAGGTAATTTTGGGCCTTGCTGTTGCGTGCAGCCTACTGAGCAGTGTTCAAGAGCGGTCCGCTTCGATATAATAGTTCTACTAAAAACTTGTTCCGTTTGAGGATGGTGTCCAGAAAAGCACATAAGGAGTAAGCTGTGCAGGTAGCGCTGCACGCAAGCTTATGCCAGAACGCATGTTGACTACTTCTCCTCAGAGGGGAAAGGAGTTTCCACAGGATGTCTGCATTTTATGGCAAGAATTACTTGTAGATGTGGTCAGAAAGGTTGCTTTGATGTAGGAGATTAACCTGGGGACCTCATTGTCAGGATATTACTGAGGCAAATAGCTTAGTGAGATTATTTGTGACTTGGGAATTAAGCTCTTATGGGTATGTCTGCTTAAGCTGTTTTAAAAAATTTGCTCGTTTGTCACATGGTGTGCTGAATATTTGTACGTACCAAACGGGAGCAAAACCCAGATGCTGCAAGCAAACAAGCAGAGCAGAATGCGGTTTTGCCATAGCAGTTTTTCCTTTGTTGCCGATCTCTCATGGAACTTCAATATATCCAGTCTAAAACAAGCAGCACGTGGTACCTTTCTCATTTCACCCCTGAAAGTCCTGCCTGAAGAATTTAAGAAAAGACTATGGTGGGACAGCTGGGAAGACGTTAGAACACTTTTTTCTTGAGTTGTGAATCTGCCTCAGTTTTCTTTGGTTTCTATTTTGATTTTCTCAGAAAAAGTCCTTTTATGCATGTGATTACTACTGTTGGGTACCAGCCTAGCTCTTAAGGAAATAAGTTGATTTTTGAGTACTGCTCATGAATTAGCTGAAATATCCATACAGATGAGAAGTCACTGAGAGTTGACCCCCAAGGACCCACTATGATTTCCTTTAGTATTAGAATTTTTTTCCACACAGAAAAGTGGTCCAGTCTAAGCTATAATTGTAAGAGAAATCATCCATGTGTTTGGCTGTGTTCATTTTCCGTACCGTGGTTACATCTCTGGTTCTTCTAGTTCTTTTTTTTCTTTTTTCTTTTTTTTTTTTAATGGTCAACGTCTGTGAACCGACTAAAATTACTCATTGATGATGACAGTAAATCATCTCATTTAAACTTAAATGCTTCAGTACTTTTTCTGACTTTAAATTGATGTAAATTGTTACTGTGGTTGTAGAACTGAGTTCTGCTCTGTGCTCTTTGTGCAAAGAGAATTTTTCTTTTTTTCAGGGGCACGCTATTTTGAAAAAGATTCTTTGCATGTGAGGGTTGAGGAAAGATTTGTTGTTCTCTTTTGCTTTGTAATACTTGTATTTTAAACCTTTATATGTCACTGAAATATTAGGGGTTTCTGGGAGAATTCAGTAATGCCAGAGAAGAGTTGTCTCTGGAAGTAAGATTTGTATCGCTTTCACCAAGAGCCAGCTTTATGTAGATGTTTAGGAATCTGAAAAACAGGTCCTTAGGAGAACTGATGTTAGTAACGAAGATGCTTAATTCCAGGGATTCTATCCATGTAACGTAGCCTGTTTCGGTGCACGATGGTATGTCGACAAGCGTTTATGTGCGTCGTTGGGCACCTAAATACTTGAAAACTTATTTAATCTGGCCATTTTAGGATGTAGTTTTACATATTTTTTTTTTGTCTGTCTTGTTCTTTCCCTACCCTTCTTGCCTGCCCCCAGCAGAAAAGCTGATTTAAGAAATCTCCTGCAACTTTACTGATGCAACTGTTTGTGGGCTGTGCCTTCTAGCAGCCTTTTAGAGCAGTGATTATTCCTCAGCAGGAGGTGGTGACAACTTCGTCATCTTTCACTTGTGAAGAGCACTGCTTTCCTATTTACTTTATAAAAATAATAAAGCAAATTTAGCTAAATGACTTTCACAGGATTCGGAAACAGACTACTTAATCTTTTAAGGGGATTATATAATGTAGTGCTTGCAGTCTCAGGGGACTGAACTCCTTAGCTCAGGAAGCACCTTCCGGTTCTGTTCCTGTAAATGATGTTGTAGTAGACAGGGCATTGGGATAACTGAATTCTGACTTCATGTGTTAGCTCAGTGCAGGATGCTTTTTCGTTTGTATATTTCTAAAGTTAATACTATTTCAGAACGACTCAATTAAAATGCATCTTGGATTTTCCTTGTTACAGATTTCTGACAACTTAAGGTACGGCGTTTGTGGTGGGTGACTGCAATGGAGAAGATTGAGGAGCAGTTTGGTCGTCTGCGCATTGCAAAACGTTCTACGCTAAGTGAAGAACCTGCTTACTTATTGGATATAGATGTTTCAAAACCTGCTGAATCTGAAAGCAGTCGCTTTGTGGCAGTTTCCTGTTCCAGTAAGTCAATTAGGGTATATAACAGGGAAACATTAAACTTCCTGCGGGAGTACAGTAGCTGTCCTGGGATACTTAACGGAGTCAGATTTGCGCACACGTGTGACAGTGTGGTGTTTTCGGCATGCAGTGATGGTACAATAAAATGTTGGGATATTCGTTTAGCAACGCAGAAGGCTGTGCAGATATTCAGTGGCTATCCTTCAAATGTTTTCATCAGTTTTGATATTAATTGCAGTGATCTCGTAATTTGTGCTGGAACAGAGAAAGTGGAAAAGGACACATTTCTGGTGTTTTGGGATGCAAGAGGCGATACAAACTGTGCCAGCACAAGTAAAGAACCCTTGGGAGTCTATTCTGAAAGTCACAATGATGATATCACTAGAATTTGTTTTCATCCTATCAAGCCCAGTTTAGTAGTTTCTGGGTCAACTGATGGGTTGGTTAACGTGTTTGACATTAACAAGGACAACGAGGATGATGCTTTGATATCAACTTGCAATTCAGATTCATCAGTAAGTTTTATCGGCTGGTCTGGGAAAGATTATAAACAGGTCTATTGCATGACACATGATGAAGGATTTTGTTGGTGGGACCTTGCTCAGTTAGATACTGAAGAACCCATAACGTTATTGCATGTCCTGGATGTCCGAGAAGCAGTCTGCGTTGAAAATGGCAGCTTAAATTACCTAGTGGGTGGCTTGTACCACGAAAAGGCGGACAAACTGCTTCTCGTTGGAGGAACCTCAGCAGGAAACATTCACCTAATAACCTGTGGCCTTGACGGACTGAGCCTTGTGGGTACCCTTCGTGGAGGACATGCTGCTGCAGTTCGCTCTTTCTGCTGGGACGTGACGGATGAGTCGCTGTTGACTGGTGGAGAGGATGCACAACTGTTGCTGTGGAAACCGGGAGCTGCGGAAAGGTCCCTTGCAAGGAAAACATCCCTGAAAATCGCTTCTTCTGTTCAGAAGAGAGTGAGAGTTCACAGCACCTCCCTCAATAGCAAGAAGAAGTAAAATTCTGAGAATGGGAAGCTCTGCTATGTAGAGCTTTTCTGTTTATGTAATCTTCCAGGCAGGATCTGACTGTTGCTTAATTTGGAGGTATCCTACAGAGAGAACTACGACACTTAAAAATTCTACCTAGGAATGTACTTTAGTCATCAGAAGACTACTTTTTATATATATATATATATATATATATATATATAAAATAAGCTGATGCCATTAATCTGAAAAGAGTAAATGCTCTCTAGTTGTTAAACAAGAGATCTTAAATAATTTTATATACAAATGTTTTTATGGTTATTTGATGTATCAGCCAAATTTATAATGTCTAATATAGGCCTGTGGCTTGCATAGTTTGCTACTTTCCCACTGAAATTCCCTGGCATGTTTTAAAAGCTCTTGTTTCAAGCTATATTTCTCTTACTTTACAGAGAAGTTAATGAAATTGCTCAATATATTATAAGATTTTCTGTCATTTCTGAATGCCTGCGGGAATTACTTCTTGATGAAACAGAGAATAAGTACTGTTTTGCACTGTCATCTCACTGTTTATAACAAGCTCATAAAGCAGCAGTTCATAGAGCTGTATTTTCGTAGCAAAGAGATGAATTATTCAACCAAACAGGAATAAATGATTCTAAGCAGCTAATCTTTTAAGCATGAAAAGTGTTAAACTGGCATTATTTGGGACATATTTCCTACATGAAAATACGCAAGAATCTTCTTTCCTTGGGAGGGTATCTCAGTGGGTGCACCTGGAAGATTGGGGAGCTCCTTCCATGGGTTAAAGAGACTGATGTGCATGATGACACCAGTGATTTCTACTGCTGTGTTTGACATAAGCTAGTATCACGTGCTCAGTGGGAAAGATAACAACAAAAAACGACCGCCCCCTTCTGAGAATGTAGTTGTGGAATAACAGACCGATATAGGGAAATTTTAACGAGACCTTTTGGAGGTTTGTGTCTGTCCTTTAAGAAAGGTCTCTGTCTCTAGAAGGGTAATGTATGCTTAGACATCTCTCTAGGACTGCTATGTTGTAGTATTCCATCAAATAGCTATTAAGTGTTGCAAAAATTGCGCTGTACTTCTGAAAAACTGTTCAGTTTTTATGCTTATTCTGCTCCATTGGCAGACTACAACCTCTGCGCATCTGGCTCTGCACAGACAATTGCCTTCTGCCTTCTGAGTACCATTGCCGTCAAACACTGGTTGGTAATTGCGCTGTATTTAACATATGCGGACTGCAATTGAGACCAGCCAAAGCGTATTTAAGAATTGTTGTGTTATAGAACAGTTGACAAAGGAATTAGAGTTTTATTTCACATGAGGGTGGCTAGGTAATTCTTTCAAAGCAGTTATGAATGTCAAGTTTAGAGAGGAATACTCTGGAATTTAAAAACAGTTTCCTAAGTAGAGGAGATACTTACCTCCAGCGTATGGCTGCAGCTACGCTAGGGAGGTCTCAGTCATCTCCGGAAATGAATCCTAGTCAAGCAGAGGTATCGCATTTCCACAGGATACATTTTACAAACTGTTCATGTCCTTCAGCCATGTGTCCATACTTGCTTTGTGCCTGTCTGTTGATGATTAAGATGTGATTCAATTGCTTTTGTTACTGCTGGTTATTTACAGGTGCAACTTCAATTTAAAAATCACAGTTATGTAAACTCGTTTTACTTCTGTCAAGTGCAAGTTACACCCAACATCTTTAAAACTGAAATATCATCCCCCCCCCCCCCCCCAAAAAAAAAAGTCTGTTTTTACTTTGTGGTATTTTGCGATAACTTGAGCTGTGAGCATCCCAGCTCTGAAGCGCCTGCACCAAATGCTCCTTCAAGTATTTCTTCTCTCAGGTTGCTTGTTATTGCCTGTTTTCGTGGCATCCGTGGTTTTGGGACTGAGGGGGCTGCGGGCCTCAGCCCCTTGTGCGTTCACCGTGATTCTCTCGCTGGCCTGATTTACTTCAGCACCAGTAGCTGGGGAAAAAAAAAGGATTACTGAGACCTATTTCATCTCAAGTGTGATGCATAACTTGCTTTTTCGGTGTTTACCCAATTTTTTTCCCAGTGTCTTGGCACGCTCAGTGGAGTAAGGTCATTGGGCCTTGCTAAGAGTCTCTTTCCTAAAGACTCTGCGTGCGTGTGTGATACGTGGGAATGCACAGTGAGCGAGAGGGAGCTTTTGGGTTTTCGTTGCCTCCGCTGTCTTTCCCGCGTGCGTTGAGAGAGACTCTGTATACGGTGTTTGCCAGCAGTCTGTGAACTGAAGCAGCAGAGAGACGCGTTCTGGGCGGGAGGTGTTTGAAGTGTGCAACCTGTCTCTGTTAATGATTTGTGTGAGGATTACATCATTATATAACATTAGCTTATTACATTACATATCCATATCCTTTATATTTATAGTCAGGCTTTTCCCTGAAAAGTTGGTTTCTCTCTTGTATGTACATACCTTTTGCAGCAACAGGATGGAAAAAGGTGTGCATATATTTTAAATTGCTGCAAAAACATATCCGTTGTCAGAAGACTCGGGCTTGTGTTGCCCCGAAAATATTTGATTTTTCTCTTTTTCTTTTGTGTTGACTTAATTTGAGGTTAATATCCACTTAAAAAAATGCAGGTGGAAACCACATGTTGATGAGTGATTCACACTGCTTTTGTAAACTGAAAACACTGTTTCATAGACCACAGAGCAGAAGCAGAATGTGTAATCACATAGATAATAGACTTGAAATTAGGCAGGTAAAGGTGTGTGACTGTTCATCTCTTTTGTTAGTTTTGACGTCCACAAATTCGCTTCAGTATCGTTAGGAAACATACTTGAGCTAGAACTTATTGAAATTATGTGCAAGTACCAGCCATTCAGAAGTTCTCATTATGCTAATTGTTTAACCCAGAGGAAGCCTTAATTTCCAAAACAGTATCATATTTTTTCTGGTAAATGCAAATTAAAAATTCAGAAAGGTTACCCGAGTACAGACGACAGTGCCTGTCTTTATTCAGAGATTATGGTAAACCCGTTGTACAATACTTCTAAGAGCTGCAGGAGAACATTACGTAGGGAATATCCAAAAATAAATTTCTTTACATCAGGCGCATTCTTACATTTCCTCTTTTCTCTGTGAGTAAAATCTAACGCTTTCACACAAGCCGCTACTGTGTTTAAGGCATGTTCCCTTTGCATGTGAATTGCCGCCTTTTCTTGAAATACTATCTCATTTTGTTTTTCTCTCAAACAACAGACCTCCATAGCAGGAGGCGATCTGACAGGCAGCAGGGAATTTCAGCCGCAAGTTCAGTGGAGTGTAGCGTTTTGTCCGCGCTGACAAATGTGAAATAAGTTGTGAATTTATTTATAGGCTGAATTTATTTAGCAAATTGTCAGTCAAGTCTTTTTGTGGCCAAATTGTACGTGGCATATATCTTGTGTATTTAGGTGGACGTAGCTGCCTATTTGTATTTAAAATCTTAATTTGAAAAGATGCTGATGTAGTAGAACATTTTGAAGGCACAAAATGCAAGTTTTGTAGTATGTTCTTGAATGAAGGCTTTCTCTTGGCCAGGGATCCTAAGTAGCCTTGTACGTCATACTATTAAATGAAGCAGTGTATTTTGTGATGTGAAGTGCAGACTTGGGAATAAGCTTTTGAAGGAGGTAGAAGCTGGGCACCTGCCTGCTCAAGTGGCCGCATCTCGTGATTTGTTGGAAGGCGCCGTCTCCGCCGGGGTGGAGCCCAGCTGCGGTGTCGAGGGGTCCGGGAGGGATGCAGCTAATTGCAGCATCGGTTACTGAGCGAGGCTCTCGCACTCATGAAAAAAACGAGACTTTTTCTGCCCTGCCTTATGAAATTTATCTGCCCTCATCATTGTTAATTTGGAGTGGCTTCACCCCGTCCCTTCAAAACAGTCTTCTGTAACTTGGCTTCTTGGTCTTTTTTGGGCATCAGCGAGTTGTGTTTAGATGCCTGTGTTTTGGGAGGGGAGCGAAAGCTCTCCTTTGCCCCAAGAGGTGTGTGCTGTGCGGAGGCTGGTGGTCGCTGGGCGTTTTGTCACGCTGAACGGGGTGGGAAGGGGCAGAGGGAGGAGGAAGGCGGCCTGGCCCCCGCCAGCCCTCGCAGCGGCCGCCTGGAGAAGCTCTTCAGCTCAGGAGTCTGATCCTCTACCCTTGAAGTAAGGGTAATGGCTTACTTTTGAGCTTGAGGGAAGCAAGACAGGGCCTTAACTAAATTATACAAGGTATAAACACCCTCCGAGCGTGAAAGCCAGTTCCTGTTTGTCTGCAGGATGAGCAATTTAGCAGTGAAGCGTGTAAGAGAGGCAGAAACTATCTGCTTGCGAGGGTGCGATGTTATTTAACTTCTGCTCGCAGCGAGGAGAGACGCTGTTCAAGCCAGTGCTCCCTCTACGCTGTGGGACCCAAGGATGTGGGGATTTCACAGGCAGTGGAAAAAGAGAAGGCAAAAGCGAGTGTGGAGATGAACAGCTGTAGGAAGAAATTCAGTCTCAGCTTCTAACTGCCTCTTACCGGATTATACAGTGCTTCATGCCTTGGTTCCTTATCAAAACTGTCAGTGGGCAACTTAACAACCCAGTTGTGCGTCTCTTTGGTAACTTCTTGTTTTCCGTTTCCTTTTTCCATGCCAATTTACTCTTTTGCACAGGTATGCTGGACAGCAGGCAGTGCAGTGGGGTTAATTGCAATCACTGCCCACTAACGGAGTGGTCGCCGCTTGCCGTCATGACGCTCTGGCCTGCTCTGCTTTAATCACGTGCGTTTCTTCAAGTCTTGTATCTTCACGCCTTTAGACCCCTGCACTTGAAAGTATTGCTACCTTTCTGGAAACCAAATGATAGAAAATACCATTCTGCATTTCGATTTTTATATACTCTCACTGCAATCTTGGCACCAATATCTTTATGGAAATACATTGCATTTCACATTCAATATCAATTTCAGTCTTATTCTGTCACGTTCTGAATAAAAATTGGATGCTGCTAAAATCCCATAAAGGTACTTCTTGGACAGGCTTGTTGTCACAGGAGCTCAGAACTGGCAGTGAGAAATGCTAGGGGAATTCTAGAGAGTTTTCGATGCTAATTTAAAATGATCACTTTGGGAGGTCTAGTCACAGTGAAAAAGAAAATCCAAGGTCCTCAAAATACACAATTTCAATAGATCACCAAAAGACAGTTGGATCCCAAATAGCAGACCTGATAGTATTAATACAGGAAAGCGTACTAGACTAAAAAGCTTAAGCACAAATACAGAACCACAATTAATTTTTCTGGACTTTTTAAATACAGGAATTCTTCATCACTATCAGAATTGAATACCTCTGAATATAACGTATGCTAATGCTCACTAGTTCAGATCAGGTTTGAAAAAGCCTGAATGCACATATAACAGGTAGACTATTTGGAAGTGACTGTAACTTAACTTCTACTGAAACTTCTAGGGATTAATGGACAGCTGTGCTTATGAATCACGACACTGGTTCCCGATTTTTCTTTGATTTCATACTACAGATACATGAAGAATGAAGACATAGAAGTAAATCAGTAAAGTTTTTTGTGACACTGTCTTAAATTGCAGTTATTCCTGCCCCAAGTTATTCCTTGTTAGCGGATGTAAAATTTGCATGCAGAGTTCAGAGTTGTATGTATCTTCTCTTAGAGAAAAGGGGTTTCTTACTGGACTTGCTTTTGTTTCTGCTTATCGTGGCAGCGCTGGGAAGCAAGGGCGGGAGAGGTGCGGACTCTGGACTAGAAACTCTACTTCTCCTGATGTGGTGTCAGCGACTGCCCGGCTGCATGTGCCTGCGAAGGATGTCGTGTGTCTTTCTTTGAACCTGGTAACGATTTAGTTGGCTGTGTCTCAGCATCACGAAGGCTCGCCAGAGCGCTGGGAGAGGATGCTGGCTGGTGTGTCGGCTCACCACTGTGACGTGAAAGAAATAGAGGCTGACAGGCGTTGAGGGCTGCAGCTCTTATCATTTACACATAGAGATCTGAAATGGTGCTGTAAAACTATTTTACTCAGACGTCTAGAGAATACTGGCAACGCTTTCTAACAATAATTTCAGGATCCATTTAAAGGAAGCCTCTAGGCTTCACTATAACCTTGGTGACCTTGGTGTGTTGACTCATTTTAGGACTGATAGATGAGGGATCAGGAGGAATGAAGTGGGATGCGCCTTGCTGTGAGGTACAGTATTTTTTCCAAAAGTTTGTCTATGTAGCTGAAGATTTGCAGGTTTTTTTTTTTTTTAAAGTATACTTACTACGCTTGAACATGTAAATCTGAAAATTACGCTACCGAAGGAGCACTTAGATGCCGAGCAGTTGTATGTTTCAATGTGAGATCTTTTTGACAAAACCTTGGGGTTATGCCAGCGCCTCAGAGATAATACTAGTAGGGACAATAATGTATTGGATCAACTAGAATGGCGTTTGTGTTGATTGAAAAAATACCAAAATCTAGCTGAGATCTATCCTACACAGCCTCAGGTTTATTATAAAGAAGCAAGCATTTCATAAAACAATCTTGTTCTGCTACACGATGCATAAAGTTATATGGGATCAGAGGGAATACCAGATATCAAAGAGGTACAGAGGGAGTCGTGACTGTAAAGATCTTAGTCAGTCTTCTATATGTATATGGCATTAATCTGACAACAAGATTAAATGATTGTTGGAGTTAATTCTTATAGCTGAGCTGAATTTATTGACTCCTAACTGTTGCGAATAGTAGAAAGTATTAAGGCAATAAAGGAATGTAATAGGAGCACACAGGCATCCTACCGCATGCCAAGGAAATGACTGGTGACATTTTATTGAAAACATCTTGGCTAAAATAAGCCTCATTTCCTTTTTTTTTTTTTTTTTTTTTTTTTTTAAACTAGCGTTATTATTTTAGCGTTTCTGTTGTGGTTTATTGCCAGGATACCTAGACAGTGAGTGAACTGTAACTCTCAGTTGTTACTAGCTAGCTGTGTGCAATGAGTGCGTGCTTCTGCTCCTTCCATGCATTCACCCGCCATCTAGGACATCGGTGTCTCTCCATGTCTTACCTTACTTTTGTTCCAGATGTTCTAAGCCCAAATATTTATTGTATTTCATTTAAGAATTTGCTCCTATCTATCTTCTAAGCTGTCAGAATATCCCAGGGCTACATTCAGATGAGACATTAACTCAAGTATTAGTGATTTTTTATATGCACGTGTGATATACTACATTCATTTGCTGATTACTAGATTTATTAACACATTAAAGATAGCACATGGAGAGCTACCTATTTATGTATTAACATGGCTGTGGTAAGTGTGCTGTCAGGTACTCCTCGAGTCTACCAAAAAGAATCCGGAGACTCTACTGAAGTTCACAGTTTCTGTGCGTGCGTGCGTGTGTGTGTGAGCGTGTCCAAGTCTAGTTTATGAAACAGTATTGAAATGCCCCATAATATTTTTGCAAAGAAAAATGTAGTGTTTTCCAGATGGCTCCATAAATTAATTTGGTGGATTCAGAAATAAGTAAAGGTATTTCGAGAGCTCCAGACGTGATTTTGCACATAAGGCTACGGTGAGCTAGCAGAGGGAATGAACTTCTTTTTGTGTGTGAAATATAAAAATCCTCAAGTTCTTAACATTTTTTCCACACTGCTCAGCGTGTTAAACTACTATGCAGGTTATTCTTGTCGATCACGGGTGTCCATTCGTAGCATGTGTGTGAACCCTCCTATAAAATCTCCAAGCGCTAAGGCCACAGTTAGCTTTGGTCAGCTAATGCACGTGCAAACCAGAGCGCTCTGCTGGGTCAAAATCCAAGACAGGAAAATAAAGCACGTTCATGCAGCTGACCTATAACGGAGAACATGGAGAACCACTAGTGGTGTGTTTGGGTCATCTTCCCATTCTTTTTCCTGTTTTTTAAAAGCTGGTTTAACTTAACAATGCAACCCAGGGTTATTTTACTACAAAAGAGAGAATGTTACCAATGTCCAGTCTGTCTAAGGCCCTCCTGTTTTCGTTCCCTGCCTCCTCCTCCTTCATCTCCAAGTACTGCTGTTCTGTGGGCAGAGGTGAACTTGACAGTTACCCAGATGATTTCCAGCTGGCCAGCTTGCCGGTACAAGAATTAGGACGGCACCAAAAAAAGAAAAAACATACTGTTCACAACAACAACAACAACAAAGCACCCCCCCCCCCATCCCCAAATACAGAAGTGTTGTTTTTAACCAACAAGACTGCCAGACTGTTAGTAAGTGCTGTAAAAGCACTGTTTTGCTTGTGGATAGCAAGTGATCTTTGTGTAGCATAGTGAAAAAAGAACTGAAAGTGCAGAGTGTGGCATCTGCGTGCCTTGGTACGGGGCTGCACGTGCAAAGGGCTTTCCTGTTTGTGCACACCTTTTGGGATGGTCTGAGAAGTACTTGGTTTAGTACAGCACCTGAAGGAGCTTGCAGTTTGCTCATCCATTTCAATGAGATCAATCTCAGAAACTCTCAGAAAGCTCTCAGAAACATGTTAATATGGTTGATATTAAAATAACTATGTAAGTGGAATATTCTAAATATATAGTTGGGATAATAAACGACGGCTAATCTGTTGGAAGACAATGGTGTTCTGTCATTCAAAGATTATTTTCCCCAGATTTTATACAGGATCTGAGCTTTTTTTCCGTCTATCTTTAGTCTAACTAAAACAAACCACCTCATTTGTAAAGGTGTCCAGTACACGTTTATTCTCAAGTTGCTAAATTAAAACTTCTAACCTTTAGAGCCCAAGAAGAATGTGAAAGCAGAACGCTGAAAGCTTTCACGTTCTGCTTTTTTAGCAGAAACTTGCTAAAAGTGCAGCTTTTATTATGTGTGATGTACGTTCTGTTCAGTTAAGATGGCTTCGTTACTGCATTTCATGAGCAGAACGCTCTTGAAAAACAGTATATGCATTATATCAGCTTTTAGTGAGTGGTATAAGAAGACTTAATAGCTTCATCTTACCTAAGAAACTCTTTACTGAGTGCAACTAACTTAGGTCTAACCTGTATCGCATATAAGCTCATTTTTATTAATTATGGCTGAAGGCGCTAGTACCAGCCAAGGCTTCGTTGTACAGATGTGTAGGGCTGTTTGTGGTACAGCTGCACGTAGTGCTGTACAGATGAATAGTGAATTGCATTTGAAATACAGCTTATCGTCTAAGCGTGTCAAAAAGTGGATGCTGTGTTTTTCATTTTACAGATGGCGAGACAAAGAAAAAAGCTACCCAGATGCACATAAGAAATATGTGTCAGAACCAGATCGAAGCCAAAAATTCCTGATTTTTTTTTCTCGCCCCCCCTTCCCCCAGTATGTTCACCGCAAGGCTCCTGCTGCTTTTGCCTCTTCTCCTGGAGTTGAGGAGAATCCGCTTGTGTGGGAACTGCAAAATTAGACTGACTGGGCAGTATCCTCCTTAGAGCAGTAAGCAATTCCGTGATCCTGTTGAAAATGGATAGCAAAGTGGATTTTCCTTAAGGCAAGCTATGGACAGTTGATTACAGCTCAATTTGATTACAGTTAACACTGGCTTTCTAAAGTTTTGAAAATTTACCTTGCATGTGCAGTTGTCTGAGTCACTGTATAACGTGCCTGTAGCATTTTCTGTTTTGCGAGTCCTCCCCTATAAGGGAGCATGGGATGTTATTCACAGAGAGAATTTATTTTGCTCGCTTAGTGCCTTGAAGCCCCTGTCGAGGACTAGGACGCCAGAGGACAGAAACGCAGTCCATGCCACAGGGCGCATGCAGCCCAAGCGCCCGCGGGGATAAAGCACGCATCGACAGAAAGGGAAGGGTAGATTGCAAACTGAAGACCTTCCGCAGGGATGGCAAGGGCAGCCTGAGGTCACAGAACCCTATTTTCCTAAAACAGTAGCACCCAGAGAGATTGCATGACTCCAAAACGTGCCCAAGACGTAGCAGTGCCTCTGCCAGGTTTGGCCTGGTGGACTGGAACGAAGCAGAAGACCCTCTGCCTGCAGGTAGCGGAGCTCTGCTGAGGCTGCAGCACCTCGCATGAACCCTCAAAGGACCCGGGGCAGGGCGGGGAAGTATTTGGAGAGAAAGGAGGACAAGTCAGGGTAATTGCAAACAAGATGTTCAGGAGGAGAACAGCATAGTGCTGCTAGTGCCAAAGGCAATAGGGCCAAGGAAGAGGAGGACGCGAAGCCGTTTGGGAACGGGTTAAGATGTTGCCCAAGATATTTTACCACGATGCACTGCGAAGTGATCTCTGTGATTACGTTTCAATAGATCCATTTAGCAAACAGAGTGGTAGGATTCCTGCCGGTTCTGTTCAACCAACTTTGTTTCTCTTCCTAATGAGCGCTAGTACAAGGCAAGCACGGACAAGCAATTGCTTGAGTAAGTCTGACGCGCAGTCGTTTGGAGGTAATGGGGGAAACAGGGTCACTCAGGTATCTCTCTGAGTTGGGAGTTTTGGCAAGTTCTGCCCTCAGACCTCCTTATGCTCCACACCTGTATGCAAGTGTCACATGCTTGGAGCACAAATCGTCCCAGTACAACATCCTGGGGCCCTGTCCTGCTTGCTCTCTCACTGCCCCACCACCACTACCTGTGTGTAGAAGAGAAACCTGTTTAGAGAGAGTCTGAGTGGTGGAAAAGTCCAGGCAGCAGCTGTAGGCAGCCCCAAGATAAGGGGGCAGTAGTTGAATGGGGGCTCTTTACCAGGGCTGAAGCTGAAGTATCCTTATTGAGTTGTTATTTGTTTTCCTTTGTGTTTAAATAGCCAGAGGGGAGACCGTTAACAGGAAGTCTGAGGAAAGGATATGGAGGAGATGGCATGAAGTGAGAGACGATGGGGCACGGGCATTGTAGTGACTCAACCGATGTTTTGGCTGCTGCATTCCTAGGTGTCTTTTGTAAATAGGAATAGCCCTTAATGGCCATACACTTGGGATGGCAGCATGAGATGTGTGATGGAGCTAAGGCTCTGCTTAGTCATCGTTGTAGGTTGTGTAAGAAGTAGAGAGGATAAAAGAAGTTTGTTTCATTGTATTAAAGTCTGACAAACCCATGGAGCCTTCCTGCCAGGTCTGTGGGATTAACGGCAGTTTAATATTGTTGTATTTAGTGCGCTACAGCCACTGACAACCCTTTAAAACCATTCTTCTTAGAAACCACAGGCTGGTCTTAAATGGCTCGTTTGCAACCTCCATTATGAGAAGGTTGAAGACTCTTTCAGCACATCTGAGCATTCCCCAAGCCATGGAAAACACTTGGAAAACACATGCAGCAAACCCTAATACCTTCTGAAAGCTCTTAACTTGGAAGCAAAGTCACATATTGCCTCTGTCTCCCTTGTATTCTTCGATAATGTACGGGAGGAAACCCTCCTTCAAACAATAGTAAACCTCAACCCGCAAGATGCTCGGAGGTGGAGTGAGGGGAGCTGCTGCCCTTTCAGAAAGCTGTAAAAGTGCTCTGGTTTAATGCTGCTTCTGAACCTTCTGGGGTATTCCCTCAGGGGTGTTTGGTGGGTACCGGAGGAGGAAGGGCTGTCAGTGTAATTGCAAGGGCTTTTCTCACCATCGTCAGCGCCAGTTTTGCACGGGTCCCCTTGCATGAGGCAGCTGCGCTGGCTGGTGGTTCACCTGCAAGACAAGGCGGCGGGGGTGGTGGTACTGTACCACTCGCACCAGGGGCTGCGCTCCGGGAAATGGATCCCTTTAGTCCCGTGGTGTTGTCAGTACTGACTCTTTCCAGAGCTCAGACGGGGTTGGTCAAGCTGGCAGCTGTCACAGTGAGGCAAAAGTGCTGCTGATTCAAAAAAACAACAGAAGATTGTTTTGAAAATTATACTCTTGTTTAGAAGGCACATCCGCTGTTCTGAAGGGGTGACATCTGCTGCTGAGAGTAACTATGTACAAATTTGTTTTTCATCTGGGACTGTCAGTTTCCCAGTTTCTTCCTGTCTTTAGTTCCCTTTGCCTGATGCAGAGCTAGTCTTAGCTCCATGAGTTAGCTCGTTCATGAGTTTCATCGTTGTTTAGATGTTTGGAGTAAGAATTTTTTTGTTAGCGTCCTCCCTGATATTTGTTTTACCATGGTTTCATTCTTCCTGAGGTTCTTGCGTTTGTTGCCTTCTCCATTAGGAAGCAAACAATAGGTGCTAATATCGGGACACATCTGCAAATTGTAAAGCCTCAGCTGGCTTGAGATGTGCACAAAGCAACATAGCCTGTATTAGTAATGTAGAAATATACACAGCAAACTGAACGTTACAAATAATTGCCATGTCTCTAAGCTATGGCACTTTACCTCAAGCACAGTACATACAAGGGGCAACCTGCGTACCACTGAAATCTACTCGTATGTAAAACGACTTCCATCATTAAATGTAGAAGACTCAGACTTCAGCAATTTTTTAAAATTTCTTTTTTAACAGAGGCTACTGTGACTGTATTAGAATTTGTGGTAAAATCAATTAACAATCAAGAGTATAGGCATATAATCCTGCAACACTTCTGTGAGATCTGCCGTATTTAGATTTGGCAGGGTGACTACACTGACTGGGAGTCCCAAAGTACCCCAGAAAGACAACACCTTAATTTTGGCTTTCAGAACATGTCTGTCTCTGCTCTTGGTGTATTTTCCATGCATTTAGCTCAGGTGTATCACCTTATTATCAGTGTTCAGGAAAAGCCTGCAAAGCTGCAACAGTCTTGCCCACCCTGGGACACGGGGACAGACAGACCCTAGCACAGCAAGGTTTGGAGGAGGGATCTTTCCTCCTGAGAAGCCTGATGAACGACGCATAAATGCACCATTTGCAAGGTATGTTGCATATGAAATAGGGATGAGCGCAGCAGAACCAATAATACATTTAAATATCTATTTACATATTTCATAACTATTTAAAAGTGGTGAGAAAACAACAAAGGGGAGAAGATAACACCGGGAAAGAGAGAGAAAGGAAATAAGCAATTAACAGGAAGTGGAGAACAAAGAGAAAAGAGAAACTTGCTGGCTGAATTGTGTCTCACGCATTGCAGATATTGAGCGCTTCATTTTACAACTCACCAAATATACGTTTGAGTATTTTTCTCCCATTTCTTCATAAATTAAGAGCTGCAAAGAAGTAGTTAGTTCTCGTTAGGGTAAAAGGTATATAGAAATGGATGCTATTTTTAGAGGAGAAGTATTTGTCACTTACTGTGAAGGTCTGAGGACTCTTCTCACAACTCTTACACTAGCGGCCTTGGTTCCTCTCTCTTGTTTGTCTTTTGAATTTGCAAGTCACAAACTGAAATATGCCAAGTAAGAGAAGGGAAAATTTTTGTGTGTAGAACAGAGTGATGCTCCCATGGGGAACAGGCTTTCTGGACATATCAGTGTTTTCAGGCACTGGTGACCCTCTGAGTGAGGAATGGAAAGAAGAACGGTAAGCCAGATTCTCAGACAGACACGTGCAATTAGACACATATTTGAATATGCCTCACTCATGCTGTGAGGAGTTATTTGTATTTCTCTCCTGAAGGGTTTGAGCCTACTATGACCTTGTTAACAACAGTTCCACAGGTTGCTGCCCTCTTAAGGGGCTTGATTAGCTTCACCTGCCTTCGATCTTTTCTAGTGGTGATGCAGCCCCTGACTATAAACTGTGCAGAACAGATCTGAGCCTGCTGTGGGGCAAGGCAATATTGCAATTAGCAAATTTACGAAATTATTGGCAGAGTTCACTGAAGGCAGGTCGCCCATCCTATCTCAGTACCTAACTTGCTGTGGCCGGGAAACAGGATAAGATTAAGCAAATGGGCACTCTGCTATAGGTAATGGAAAATGTTGACAGGCAGGTTGGGAGGGTTTCTGTAATAATAATTGATTTTTGTGAGCACAAAATAATGCTTTCTAATAAGCATCAGCTCAAGAAACTCTTTGGCTGTATACCCCAGCCAATGAAGTCTCATTAGTGGGAAAATGCATATAACTACCCAGGGAGTTTCTCTACAAGGAAACACTGGAAGACAGGCTGAACGGAGTCCAGTCTGTTATTCACACTAGTTAGAGGTTTTGACTAACAGCGTATTCTGTTCAACCACAGAAAGGCTGCTCCAATAGGAGGTTTCCGTTACTGGGAGTTATATCGGAAACGGCACCCCTGTGGCCAGGACTCTGTTGAGAGATCTTTACAACCTCTGCTTTTGCAGTTCTTGCCTAGCTGGGTCACTCTGAAATGACTGAGAACTGAGCTGAAGGGCAAGACGCCTACTGATAAAAGTGATACAGCACAACAGACCTGATATAAAAAATCCTAGACACAGTGAAATGGGGCTTAACCATGATTAATTTGTTAATAAAACAATGAATTGTAAAGGAAACTGGAAGTGTAAATAACTCTGAGTTAGGCAATAAAAAAGACTTGATGGATATTGGAGCGTGGCCAGTCTACTGGATCCTTAATGAAACTATACATTGTAGAGTCAGTGGGAGCTTTGTGTGTTGATATGGGGGAAAATATCCCATGAGCCTATTGCTTACTTGGTTTTCATGGATCAAAGAGGTTTTGGCTGATGAAGGTGCACAAAGATAGCTAATGCAAGATTAGCTTAAACTCAGCCATGTTTTAAATGGTATAGTTAGAGGAGAACCACCAGGAGTTTAATAATTCTGAAGAATTATCTCGTAAACAAATGGCTTAATTTGAAGGGCCTCTGAATGCCACCGGGACGATATGTAGCCCACTGAACATCATCCATACAAACCAGTAAATACACACGGTCTCAAAGAATGCAAGGTGGTCTTTCAAAAGGTTTTTTCTTCTGATGCTTAATACTCTAAAATGCAATGGAAAGCAGGCACAAGCAGCTGAGAGGAAGCCTGTTATTTAGTGGAGAAAAGCTCTAACCCAGAAAAGATGAAGCCCGTTCCCAAACTGGCTTTCCCTCAGGACAAAACAGCCTCAGGATTGTTTTAAAGACTTTACAGAGACTACCTGCCCAGACTTGCAGCCAATGCAACTCCTGTTACTTGTTCAACTGAGGGAAAAAAAAAAAAAAGGATGGGAATGGGCCACACATGTGCGTGCGCACGCGCACACACACACACGCGCACACACACACACACACACACACACGGCCAGCTCTCAAGCTGGCACTGCAGCTAGCTCACACAGACAGCGACATGCCCTTGATTCCAGAGGCAGGGTAAGCACAAACAACTTCAGTGTTGTGCTGCTGCAGGAAAACCAGGCTAAGCTCATGCCTGTGGCGAATGTCTCCTGAATGTTAGCAGCAGCAGAGAAAAAGTACACTGCCTGCTGCAGATTGTGGCAGTATCCTGAGCAGGGGCTGGCTCAGGGAGGTGTAAGGTGAAACCCGGTCATTCTAAGAATACCATACATCTCCAAGAAATCCTTATTCTCTAGGAAAAAAATAAACATGTAAATATTCTAACAAGGACCTTTTGGCTTGATGATCAAGGACCTGCAGGTAGAAGCTGTGAGCAGTCCTCTTGCAACTTTGGATGGATCAGAAAAGTAAGGTATGCCCCATGGTACCTCCATCCCAAAAAATCAGAGGGCCTGAGCTATGATGAGTCACCACATAGGACACAGCCCCACCGATCTGTGGCTGGACCAATGCTCCAACCTGCAACAAGTGTACTGGATTTGGATTCCAAAAATAAGACTGTTGCATGGGAAATGTGAGCCACCCTATTCAGCACAGTTTGTAAAAGTAGCAGCCATCTGTTGGGGTTTAGAGAAGGCTGAGAAGCACAGGATGTTTACTTGGATTCAGATGTGCAGTGGATGTGCCTTGTATGAGCAGACTTGTTACAATACTAATAAAACAACTGGGACATTAAGCTCAAGAGAAAAGCTTGTTATATGTAGTAATTGTATACATTGAACTTGAGCAAGATAAAAAGCATTATATATATATATGCACATATATGTATACATACACATAATGACTTAAGTAAAGGGTCATCAGAAAACAGGTCAGACAGAAATTTGGAACAAATAGGGTACTAACTTCGAGACTAAATTGACTGCTTTCCTAGTTCCTTTATGGAAATCACTCACCAAAGAAATAATCAAGGAATGGCAAGACAAGGAACGGTCCAGTGTAAAAACAACCCTATACGGCTAAATTATGAGCTAGGGATAATTTGGATAAACTCCTAAAAGGGAAAAAGTAAGGTGTCCCATTCATGAGGATTTGTCATTACTGACAAAACCAAAATACTGGTGGATATAGAGTGTACTGAGGACCTCTAAAGATAAGACAGGGGCACCTCTGAATGTTGACCACCAAAGGGGAAAAATTCCCATGAGAGTTCAGAGGATGCAAACGGACTCCTGCAAATGCCAAGAGAAAGAATACAAGTTCTGCAAGATGCAGATGGAGACACTGGCAAAAAGCATTAGCACCAGCTAAGGTTGTTTTTGCCACGAAAGGAAAAAGTATAGTAAATCAAATAAAATTTAAGCATGTAACAGCAATTTCTTCTGTAAATCTTTTCCCTTTTTTTTTTTTTTCCTTTGAGCAGGTAATAAAGTATTATTGTAAACAGTTGAAAATTCGTTAAGAGAGCAGACTACCTTACTCACTTTTCTCTCTAATGGGTTGAATAAGCAGACGACATTTCAAACGGTAAATGCTTTTGCAACTAAACTTAAAAAAAAATCTGCATATACAGCATTCTAGTTGAAATATCCTGTAGATAATCATCAGCAGAGCTGACAGTAATTAAATGTGGATTTTTATTTTTTTGAAGAAACAATTTCAATGGAATGACAGGAAATGGTACCATATGAAAGCTTAGGCATGCATATTTGTGTCAGTTTGTTACAGAGGAGTACCGGATCATGGGGAAAAGGGGGCAGTAAGTTGCTTATAGGTATGTTATCGAAACAGTGTGCTATGTGCAAAGGCATCAAGAAGTATGAGGAACCTGTAACGTATATTCACTGGTTTGTATCAGAACGGCAGCGTGTAACTTCATACAACCTCCCAAAGAAACACAGATAGACCCTATCAGCAAAAGGACTGAGGTGGAGTTCAATGGGTGTGGAATTACACTGGGTGGGATTAGAACACTTTGAATGTCAGGGAAGGAAATTCAGATATTTGGATCAAAAATAGCATACTTTGGAATTAAGTTCAGTAACTCAGAATTTTTTACACAGATGTGAAAATTTATTTTCGTATTTTCCGGGATATGGCTTATGCAACAGTTCAAGGACCAAAAAGAAGTTACAATGAGTTTCAGAGAGAGGAACCTAAGACAGTAATATGAATTTGACCTAGGTATAAATCAGTGAAAAGAAAAATAGCATTTTAAGACAGGACTCGGGCATTGAACAGTGTTGCCCTTGGAGTATCTCACACTCAGGCTATGAGATGAACTAAGTCCTACAAAGATTAGAGAACTAAAAATTGTCTCAACAGCCCATTACGAAAACCCAAGAATTGTAAGGCATAATAATTATTCTAAAGCAAGCTTATAACGAAGCCTGTTTGAGGGGCTCTCTCCTTGGCTATTTGTGTATTAAAATCTCCCTGAATTAGAATTCCATCCTCCAACGTATTTTTGGTGGGACTTAAAATACATGCATCTGCTTATATGTAAGAACTCACCTAGAGAGAAAGACACATACCAGAACTAAACATGACTCAGAATTGCACAATCATGTTAAATAGTTATTTATTCAAGATGAGCAAACAGGCTATGTGATCTGATTTTTTTATCTGCATTAGAGCTGATGTGGCTCAAGTGGGATCTACTATTTCTTCGAATTTACTAAATATAGCTTAGAATAAATTTTCTAGAGGTGGCTAATGCCTCTTAGTTACAGCAAATCATGTTTTCAGCTCCTCCTTGCATTCTCTTAAGAAGCAAAATCTCTCTTTTTTTGATCTTCTCTCATTCAAGTCTCTGTTACTGATTCCTGCTACAAATCCTTCTGGAACCCACCTGACACTGGGTAACGTTGGAAATTCTGTAAGCACGGGGACTTGAACAGCATGTAAAAGTAACAACTCAGTGACAATATTCCAAATCTTACCCTATTACATTTCAGATTTTATATTGGCTCAAATTCTTCTATAGTCATTGAAGTATCTTAGTTGTCTAGACTTCTCTGTAGAATAGATTCTTAAAGTGGATAGAGGTGCTTTTTTATTTAGTGGCAGCTGAGGTTCTAAACCTATTAGTACATCGTATATATAATGTAGGTCACAATTACGGTAGCCTGCTAAAGAGCAAGGGCAATTTATTCTCTTTGGTGTCCTTGGGTACCTGGGCATCTTTTTTTTGAACCTATTTATACTTTTTGCTTCTGTAATAGGATGCGTGAAAGCATGTAATGTTTCATCTTGCCAGATAACGTAAGAACAAATCATACAAAACAGTTCTGAAAAATAAGTCACTCATTCATCATCTCTATTCCATGCAATATACTGACAGACCTCTATTAAACGCAGCCCCAAGTTTCTTCTTCCAAGCTCAGGACTCCCAGGATATGAATTCTCTCCTTGTGTGGGAATTGTACCAAACCATCTTCTTTCTTGGCTTTCCCGACATTCTTTTTCTTAAATACTGTGTATACCAAACTGCACAGAGTCAAAGGATACACGATGGATTTGTACAATAGTATAATGATGTTTTCCAGTTTATTCTATATTCCTTTCCTAATCTTAACAATCTAGTCTCTTTTTGTCAGCCACGTACTGGGGGACTTGAATGCTCTTCCTTCTCAGTGTTTCCAAAAAATGCATTCTATCAATATTCTCATTTAAAGGGAGATGTTCTAGCGTCTTCAACTAAGTTTTCTGACTTCTAGCACTTGCACATGACACCATTTTTGCCGTGGTTATCTAATTTTGTGTGGTCTGCTTAATCAGAATATCGTTTAGGCAGTTCTTTGCTATTTTCTACCTAAATTAATCACTTTGTCTATTTCTTTTTTGGGGGATACATAGTTTTTCTTATTTCAGCTTCAGTTCCTGTCTCTTCTGAAGACATGCCCCTTCTTAGTCATCATTAATACGGTGTCTACAATTCCTGCATGGTGTCATAAAAACTGATAAGCCTTCCCATTCACGTCATTTTCTCAGTGGTGAAATTACCTATTTTCCTTAACCCTGACAGTGAATCTGGGAGGATTTTAGAAAATGCCCTCATAACCCCTTTTTTCCCCCCATTCTTCCTATTTCAGCATGGTTCATACAGATTCCTCTTCAACGTTTCCCTAAGGTTCCCGCCAGGGAACGGACAGCAGCATTGACTGGCTTGCATCCATACTGCTAATGGCCAGTCCCCACTTACAGTGAACTTATCTCATAGGGGACTGCTTGGAGCACTGTCAAAGAGCCAAGGAATGAGGTAATAGAAGGTGGATATTCAGTAGTTCAGCTCCTGACAGCTATAGCCTGGGAGACTAGCAACCATCCTTTTTTTTTCAGATGTAGGAGTATCATCACACCATCCTTACTAGCGTAATAAACTGGCTGTCTGTACGTCCGACATTGAGGCCTCTGCCAGGCCTTAGCATGATGTTTCCTCTCAGCTGAGATCACTGCTCTACGGAAAACATCATTATACATGGTATTTCTTTCACAGAAAGAAGGCATTTTGCTCATCTGCCTGCTTTTTTCACTTCTCCAGGCTGATGCCTCTCTGAAGTAACACTTGACTTTCCTTCACTATAATCCCATCTCCAGTCTAAAATGTTGCTGGCAAATTCTTCCATATCTTGCTTTTCCACTCACAGAAAGCCTATTTTATGGGCCTCACCAACAACACTCTTTTAAGCGGCCATCACTGCCAGTATCCCTCAGTGAGGTAAGCTCATCCTGCTGCTAGATTTCTGCCTCTGTTGCAGTTTACTTGTAGCGTTCTCCCCCTCCCCGCCATGATTTTGTCTATGTTCCTCAAGACTTCAGGCTGAAAAACACACCGCTCCCTCTCAAAGTCTTTATTTTGTTTTGCTCAGTGTAAGAGCACTTGGGCTCACACAGCAGACTCCTATGAGTATTTATATTTATACCTGTGACTAACACGCAGCCACTTCTTGCCGACTAGTTTTGCTTCAGACTTCTCTAATCAACTATTCAAAAGCTCTGCAGAAGTACCCTAGGCACCTGTATAGCCCCCTTCCTCTGACTGGCTTCACACTGCAAGTTTGGGAACCCATTACGACTTGCATTTTAAACTTAGTTAACCGCTGTAAGGCAAAGTTAAGTATTCCCTATAACACTGAGCTGAGCTATAGAATATAAACGAGTGTTTTAATTTGCTATCATTTGAGAACTTTTTAAATCAAAAGTATCTGCTGGGTTAAAGCTGTACCTTGAGATAAAGAAGATAAAATAAGCTTAATAAATAAAACAGGAATACTTGCTTGCTCTCTTTTGCAACAAAGCTCTTCTTACCTGAGTCTACTCAGTCCTCAGGGGCTCTGTACTTTGGGAAAAATCTCATGTGTATCAGCTGCTGCTATCATAGGTTATTACTGACACACATATCTAAAATATTTACATGACAGTAATACCCTACAGGCGGGCTTCACCTCCACCCAAAGAGAACCCAGAACACATGGGAAGTTGATAACCAAGAAAGACGTACCAAGCTTGGGAGGGAAACTGGTACGTAACTCACGGGAGATCTGGAAAGTACAGCTAGATACCTTCATGACCCACTGTTATTTTATCCATTTTATTTTTTTGTTTTGGAGCATGATGACGCAGGAAGCTGGGCTGCAGGAGAGGATTTTGGCAAATGGCTTTATCTGGGGAGATCATAACAACGTATACATTATTTTATAATGCACAGAGATACCTGAAACGAGCAGACTTTATTAAAAAGCAGAGAAACTGATTAAAGAAGATCTTGTTTAACGGGGGTTTCAGACATACCACAATGGTACAGAGAATGAGGTAACTCATGGTGTGACGTTCTTTTTCCATGCGTACTTTCGACCACCCTGCAGAACCTTGCAACAAGGGAAAGAGGAAGTGCTGGAACCAGCAAGTTGGAGGCAGTTGAGGAACGGCAGTTGGGAGAGGGGAAACGGCCTGTGGAAAACACAGCAAAACCTGAAGATAGCAGAGGTAACAGGCTGTTAAGGAAAGTTAACAAAAAATGGAAAACTATGCTAAAAGGAGCACCAGGGGCCAGATGGCAAGTTAAGAAGCTGGGGGAGGGGAAGGATTCAACAAAAGAAGAACAAAAAAGTGTAGCGGAGAATAAGCAAAAGCAGCATTGTGATAGAAGGAGGCAGCTAGCCAGCTGCAGAGGCAAGCAAGCTCCTAGTTATCTTACCGTGTTGACTACAGAGACAGACTTCAAATGATGCAGTGTCTATAAACAGAGGGGAGGAATTAGTTCCCGTTCTGGTAGTTGTGTCTATGACCCTAAAAGCCTTATGGCACGCATGCATCAGGAATTCGGTTCCTGAGAGCACCGACAGTGCTATCGCATAGCTGAGACTACTGTGAGCAGCAGCAAATATAATAAGCATCGGCTTATTACTGCAGAAATCTGGTACTGCAGTTATAGCATTGCTCATAAGTTGGATATACCATTAATCAAAACAAACATAGAACATAAGAATCAAAAGTCACTTGCAGTGTAAACACACTAAATAGACTGTTTCTTCATCAGATGCGAATTTGATTTAGCAGTAAACAAAAGATCTCAGATTGTGCCGTTTCAATCAAACTGATGGAGCCAGACAGTTACTGTGATGCACTATTCCACTGTGTTCATTTTTGTTAAAAGATGTATCAGAAAAGCCTTGTTCACGTGCTGATTTGCTTCTTCAAACCGCACTGCTGCTTCCTCCGTAACACTTTCTCTTTCTGGTCTTTTCACTGCTGGTCTGAGTAATTAGTTCTCTGGGGATATCAAGTCTGTTCTTGCTTACTAGCATTGGAACAGGGAATATCTGAACTAATCCCACGGTACCAATGATAATGCTTCTTTTGACATATAGGAGATCCTTTACAGAGCATTATACGACCCTTACTGTGGACAAATACATGTCAGATGTAGTATGTGAGGCATTTACAAGCTTCCGCTAAATCAATTTATGTTTATCACTCAATAGAGCAGGACTTCCACAGTGGTATCTATTTAGCAATTCTGCCTGATCAAAGTTTCTACGTAAAGAGCAGAAAGCCTATGTGGAAGCGAGCTCTATGCTCACGCCTGTGCGGCTACAACAGATGATCTATAATTTTGCATTTTTTTTTGTATGACTGAAGTCAAACAAAGCAGAATACTCTTGAGAGTCACCAGTTTGAAAATCTTTGTTTTGGAGGACTTCTAATTCTGGCTATTCTGGCTCTGTGGGTGCCAAAAGGGACAGTGAATACCTAGTGAGCATCTCACCATGAAGATTCTTTTTTAAGCTGTATTTTAAAAATCTCTTTTGAAGAACAGTAAGGCAGTGCAATTCTGAAAAGAATATTCTTGTCTTGCGTCTGTGATCACATGGAATGTTGAACAGAAGTATTAAAACATGTTTAGTCCCACTTGGACTCAGGACAGCAGAGGAATAATAATCAATACAACTTCTATTATCCTCAACATCATTTCTAGACCTTCAGGAAGGGTTGCAAGCATTGCATGCATGCATGTTTATAGATAAGCCTACAAACTTATACGTAAGATGTTGGTCATGTGAACTTTAACTGACGATAGCTACACATATATTAGTTTGCAGGAATAAAAGTTATCTCCATTAATTTTTTTACCCCCCCTCAATCACTGCTTGGATTCATGCAATCAAATTCTGGTAAAACAATAGTAAGTTTTACAAAATATAGACCAAACACATAGAGTCGGAGAAGGACAAGTAGCTGTGCCCCTCTGAAACTTTAGCAGTTTTACATTCAGGTCTTCAGCTGCAGTCTTACATCTCCTTACAGATGGAAGCGAAGCGACCAAAGTGCAAAAGAGAAAGCAACCTGGAAAAAAGGGGAAAGCAACTGTGGAAAGACTCCTAGTCAAATGATAAAGTAAGATTTTTGCTTATTCACTGGTAAACCCTACATTTTCCTTGAGTTGTTAATTACCATACAAACATCACCAGATATAAAATACACCATAAAAATGTTTTACTCAGGCAAGACGGGCAAAAACATACTACATACACCATTTTTCTTATAAGAAATATACTGAATGCGTTATTTACTAACTTGGATTAGCTAACTAATCCTATGGCTATTTTACAAAAGCAGAATGAAAAGTGAAAAACTGTGAATGCAGGATATAGTGAACTTAGTCTGATTTTTCTCTCTTCTACCATGACAGTTCTTTTAATGAGAAATTCCTAAATCATATGGTTCCGTTTTAGATGTTAAAGTGTTTTTTCAACGACGGATCTCATTTTACAGACGGGAAGACTGAAGTACAGCCATCAAAAATAACGTGCTCAACTTCACCTAAAAAGCCAGTCTTCCTTTTTATATAGTACGCTATCAATCACTTTTTGAGCTGCTCAATGCACTCCTCAGTCCAGATCAAAAGAAACACACAGGACAGCAAATACATTTGAGTATTAAGACACTGACAAACAGAACTAAGTAGAATTAAGTATATGTAACAAAGCAAAATACGTGGATCTGCAAGTTCAGTCCCCCACTGCGCAGGGGCAGCAAGAACTTACAGAATTCTTGCCAAATTTCAAATGATTATAAAAATAAATCACAAACCAACCAACCAACCAACCTGATCTACATTCTTTGGGGCAGACCTCTGCTTCCAGATGCATTTAGATTATTTTGGCTAGACTGGTTTAAGAAGACTTAAAGTTTTAAATATATATAAATATATACTAATCTCTTCTCTTAAATTAGAGTTACAAAGTCATCCTGTAACTTTGGCACAGTTCAATCTCAATTTTGTTTTTTAAATAACAATTCTTCTGAGAAAGGCAGCTGGTTTACAAAGGACAACAAATTTAAGTTTTTTGACTTGAAAAATAATCTTGTGGAAGTTTATTTTAAAAGATGCTTTCAGTGCTTGATTGCCCATCTTTCCAGTAACAAAAATGCAGCGATCAGAGCTGTTGACTAAATAACTTCCCCAGCAGTACTGTCTACTTGAGAGGGAAACGACTGGCTTGGTAGATCTGCTGGAACAGACACTAGGATAAAACAGGCCAGTAATACTGTGAGCAGATCACACAGTCTTGAAAGTATTTGCACTGGCATGTGTAAACAGGAACACAGTCTGCGACAGGCACGACACAACAGATGCTGGAGCTGTTGAGGCCTTACCCGTACCACTGCGTCCACTCTTGGGTGCTGCACTTCAAGAAAAACGTGAGCCATTTGGAGAGAACATAGCGGGGAGAAATAAGCATGCAAGTGCAATAAGCGCAGCACAGAAGGGCAGACTCAAAAGAAGCAGAACTGCTTAGCCTATTGGCAGTAAAACTTAGGAGAAACATACTTCTTCAAATACGCAAGAAGTGTACTGAAAGACACGAGGTAAAACTGTTCCTCAGGTCCACTGCAGCTACACTTCAGTAGTAGGGAGCTTTTGTTTTAGCAAGGGAATTCCAGGCTCCTTTGATGGCCAAAAAGTGAGCTGGGCCAGGGAACCTACCTGGATGAGAATTAGTAATTCTGAAAGTGGTTTCATGGCAGCTTAGCTCCATCTCAATCGAGCCTGCCCAGTCCCACGTCCTGCAGCATGCCGGCGCGGTGCTCGCGGGCTGGAGCGGTGAGCTGGGTCAAGAAGCTGAGCTGGCTAAAAGCTAGCGGCCTTTTTGCAGGATTAGTGGTTTTCAGAGGGTTTGGGCATGCCAGGGCCTGCACAAAATGGGGGGGTGAGGGAGGAGATGGCTGACCCATCATCAAAGCAACCAGCTCTCAAAAGGCTCTTACTGAGCTCACTTCCTGAAAATAATAATAATAATAATAAAAAAAAAAAAAGGGTAGGTGAGGGTTTGCGTCATCTCACAGCAGCTCAGACGACTTTCTGTTCCGCCAGAAACACAGGGGAAACAGCGGATGATATTCTTAAGCCCAACAGTCACGTTAACTTCTCTAGTTGCATTTTGGAAAAAAACAACAGCAAAAAAAACAACAAGCCGTCACTCAAGTAAATAATAATAATAAAAAAGGAGCTTATGCTAGTTCTCACTCTCACTGGCAGCTACTCATCCTGCAAGGAAAAACAATAAAAAAAAAAAAAAAAGAGAAGGAAAAAGGAAAAACCAAGGCAGGCAGTAAGCTGCCGTCGGGTGCCTCCAGCCAGGGCAGGAAGGAGGCGCAGAAACCCGGTCGCCGCCGACCAAGCGAGCGTTTCTCAGCTCTCGCTCCGGGCGGCGAAGCAGGTAACGACGCGACGCTCTCGGAGGCGGTTTTATTTCTGCCGAGGCCCCGCGGGGGCTCGGGACGCCGGTTCCCCCCGCCTCTTCCCCCGCAGCCCTCCACCGGGAAGGAGCCGAGAGCCCTCGCGGACCCCGCGGCGGACACTTTTACCTCAGCGCTGCCGGGCTCCCACCTCCGCCGCCCGGCGGCGCGGGGACGACGACGATGATGGCGGCGGCGGCGCCACTGAGGCGGCGCGTGGCGGCGGCAGGCAGCGGTGGGCGGCGCGGGGGGCGGGCCGCGGGCCGGGCGGGCGGCGGCGGCGGCAGCACGCTCGGTTGTGAGCGACGGAGTGTGTGTGTGTGTGTGTGTGTGTGAGCGAGTGAGTGAGTGCCATGGCCGGAGCCCGCTGAGAGTGACAATAGGAGCGAGCCGGAGCGCGACCCCGCCGCCCACCGCCGCCCCCGCGCTCACCTGAGACAGCCGCCGGCGCCAGAGGCCGCCCCCCCCCCCCACCTCCGGCTCGCAGCACCGCCGCGCCGCGCCGCCCGGCCTAACCCCCCCCTCCCCTCCTCCTCCTCCTCCGGCCGCCCGCACCGCGCCCGCCGCTCCCCCTCGGCTCGGCTCGGCTCGGCCCGCGCTCGGCTCCCCCCGCGGCCCCCGACCCCCCCCCCGGCCGCCGCCGCCGCCGCCTCAGGGCCCCTCCGCAGGGCTCCGCCGGGAATGTGAGTGAGGCAGCAGCCATCGCAGGCAGGGGGCCGCGCCGAGTGCATGGGACTGAGCGGAGCGCGAGCAGCCTGAACCCGCCGCCAACGCCGCCCTGCGCCGGGGAGGCCGCCAACGCCGCCGAGGCCTACAGGCTCCTGCGCCGCCGCCGCCGCGGCAGGGACCGAGCCCGAGCCCCAGCCCGGCGCGTACCACACTCGGGCCGCCGCCGCCAGGCATCGGCCGCGCTCCGCCAAGCCCGGCTGCCGCCGCCGCCTGCCCCCGTCTCCGGCTTCTCTACCAGGAGGGTCAAGGTAACTCCATCGCGCCGTGCCCGGCAGGGCGGCGGCGGCGGCGCGGGCCGCCGGGGCCGGGGGGCTGCGGGCGGGAGGACATGTTCCAGCTGCGGCGGCTCCTCGTGTCCCCCCCCCCCCCCCCCCCCCGGGCCGTGACAGCCGGCAGCGCCCGCCGGGAGGCGGCCGGGGCCGGGGCCGCCGCCTGCCCGGGCGCCCCGCGAGCCCCTCGTCCCCCTTCCCCGGCCGCCTCCCGTCGGCATTTTCCCCATCCACTCGCGTTTCCATATATCGCCCCCCTCCCTTCCCCCCGCCTCGGGGACGAGCCTCTCTGATGTGCGTGGCTTCGTATTTACCAAAATACTTCAGGAATAAAACAAGATCCCTTGTTTCAAGCAACGCTCGTCTCGGCGGAGCGGCGGCCGGGGATGCAGCTTTCCCACTCGCACCGCACACAATAAATAACCTCCGTCGTCCCCCCCCCCTTTTTTTTTCTCCCCCCCCCATTGAGAAGACTGTATCTCACAGTTGCATATTCAGGGAAGCGAATGTTCATTTGGAGAGATGAATAAAAAAGATCAGTGTTTACTGTAAGGTTGTTAGGCTGGATGTAGTCTTGTTGAATTAGAATTAGGTTTCAATAATTTATAAAGCAGGTGAGGGAAACTGTTACTAAATTTACAGCAGGGAAGTGTCAGTAAAGCTGCTTGCTGACACAATGATCCTGCAGTTTAAGTGATCTACTTTAGTCCCTGTCCGTGTTGTTGGTTTTTTTTTTTCCCCCTTTTTTTTTTTTTTGGATAATGTCATTTTGAGAGAGCGCAGACGTTTCTGCAGAAATGGTTACACTTCAGTGATGCACGTGATGAGGAGATGAAGACTCTCTTTGAGGAGGTGAAATAGGGCCAACAGATTCAGGTTTTAAGTATATATTTTTGCTATTATTTCCAGAATTTGGCTTATGTAACAGGTAACTGTTTTTATATGCCTTTTAGAGGACTGTTGACATCTTAGAAGCGGGTTGCTAAAGTACAGGCCATTCTAGTTCAGTTTTTCTGACTTTTTTATTTATTAATCTTGGCTGGGGCCTGGATGCCCTCGTGATGGTGACATTTTTTTCAGTGGATTAATAAGAGCTGGTGAAGTTATAAGATCGTGTTGCTGATCATATATTAAATGTAGAAAGTGTAAGTTGATAGTGAAGTAATACCTCGGAAAAATCAAAAAGATAAAATGAGATTTTTTTCATTGTGGTAATGCCAGCTGCGTTAGTTCAGCATCTGGGGGCTGCGCATGGTTCCCTGGAGGAGCTATGGAGTTTATACTTCCATTTTCTGGATAGATTTAGTGCACATTTGTATAATTTTGCATTAAACAGCTTTTATTTTTCTAAACTTGTTTACACTATCACAATAAATCACGCTTCTAAATCTTTTCTCACAAAAGATCAATCCAAATAACGTCCACTTCAATATATTTAATGATTTATGAAGCATAACAGTAACCAAATATTTTAATAAAATAAGTACTTGGAAATGTTCTCTATCTTGTGGAATCAACTCCTTTTAGCACTCGAGTCACTTTGGTAATTGAAGTCAACAGACACTGAGGATGAGTAATGCTTTCCAAGGACGTTTTCTAAGACCCTGATCCTGCAAATGCTTATGCCGATGCTTAACTTTGCATGAGTGTGTAGCCCTACTGAAATCAACAGAACTGCTCTTGCTAATGATATTCATGTTATTAGTGTGAGTAGTTCTCAGCAGAGGTGCACAATGCTGGTAAAGTTAACTGTTTGCATAGCTGCTTGAAATACGTAGGCCGAAATCCCCCCTGTCGTCTCTTCCTTAAGTATTATTCATGTATTTCACTGAGATGTTGCAGGCCTTTTTGACAGACAGGGCAAGACTGGTAAATACAATCGCTGGATGGGTGAATTCACTGTTTAAATGTTTCCTTTCAGTGTTTCATAGTAGTATGGAATCAGCTATGGCAGTATTATCAAGGCAAGTTTTCTAGGAAGAAGCAGTACTTACTACTTAGACCAGCTGATAGAGTTGGGAAACAAACAAACTTTTGCTTGCAGAAACTCTTTTTGGCTCCCTGCCTCTCCCTGCAAACCCTGTCTCGCTTATCCCCTTAGACTCTTACAGCTACCACATTGCTATTATTATAGAAATGCTAGAATGTGGAAAGCCTATGTGTAAAGAGACTCGCAGTACAAAAGCTGAGTATTTCTAAAATGGAGAATACAGAAGTAATATGTGAAATCTGTCAATGTCAGTGAAATTTTGAAGCACAGCAGTATTTTTTTTTTGCTCTACTTTATTATATTTCTATAAAATCTTATGTACTGGTGTGGCAAATAAATGGATTTTTTTCTTCTATGTCATGTTTGTTTTGATGATACGTACTGATGATTTTAATGCCAAAAAATTATTCATATTTTCTGAGCACTCATTATTTAGCACTCACGGTGCCTTATAGAATAATTTAAAGTTACTTTGTCCCGAAAAACAAAGGCTTTTTAAGGCTTCAGTTGTGGGTCTAGTCTACATGTGTATGAATTCCTTATTGATGTAACCATGTCAGCAATAGGTCTGAATGTATCCTGTTGCAGGATTTTTGGCGAGTTGGAGATGCAGATAAAACAAGTGAGAGAAAAGAAGTATTACAATATTGTTCCATTAGGTTTATTCCATAAAGCCTGTATATATGTTGGTGGGTTATCTCTTTTAACTTTCTGTCTAGAGGAGTTGTTAGAAGGAGAACGGTGAAGAAAGAGGAAGGCTTTTGGAAAATTTAAGTTGATCTATATCCATTTCATCCATTGGGAATATGTTTGTAATATTTGTTTTCTTTCAGTAGGGATATGTCCTCAGCACCAACTACTCCTCCATCAGTGGATAAAGTAGACGGATTTTCTAGGAAGTCCGTCAGAAAAGCCAGACAGAAGAGGTCACAAAGCTCCTCCCAGTTTAGGTCTCAGGGCAAGCCTATTGAATTAACTCCCCTGCCTCTGCTAAAAGGTAAGATCAAGAATGTTTTTTAGTAAATAACAAATTTTTACTTTACAGCTGACTTGTAAACTCAAAGTATTTTATTGCCAGCAGTTGCAGAGAAATTTTGCCAGTAATGAGAAATGTTTCATGCCAGAAATGTATGTATTTAAGCTCCACAAAATATTTTATCTGTGACTTGAGGGTGTGGTAGTAGTTTGCAATACTGGTGGAAGTTTTAAATGCTGATGTTAACCCATACCATGGCTTGAATTACCAAAGCACACAAGCTGTGTGTGAATATTTGAGTTTGTGAATCCTCACCAGTTGACCTAAATCAGCAGTAATTTTGGTAAGGGTAAATTGATTTGTGAGACGATGAAAACTGCATCGTTTTTAGGATCTTCCCTTGTAATATGTGGGTCTGCAGCCTGTGACACTGGTGCCTAATGCAGGCCCCAGGCGTATCTTGAGTGACCTAGAGCAAAGCGTTGCGGGCTGGGGAGCTAGGACCCCTCTCATAACATTTGTGAATGCCTAACTCCCAGCTCCTGGCTTCTGGTAGATTTTGCAATCAAAAGGTCCCATGAGCTTCAGCCTCTCAAGGGAAAAGATGCTTCCAATAAGGTGTTAGGCAAGACGCTACTGGTTTGAGAGAGTGCATCTCCCAGCTCTCAGTGAGTTTCTGCTGGCAGATTTACCCTCTTTCCCTTTAATTTGAAGAAGAAAATTGTGATCCAGCATACTACTCTTGAAAAGGTGCCAGTCCCTCTGTAATATTTTGGATGCTTCCCCTAAATCCCGGTTGTCACTGAATTTTAGTACAAATCCAGGGGCCAGCAGCATCGCTCAGAAGCATGTCTGTCTGCTGAGGAAGAGTTGTTCACCTTCCAGAAATGTTTCGTTTAACGCTGAATTCGGAACAGTTTTGAGTAGTTATGTGAAAATTTTTCAGTGTTGTTCTTTGCTGTTACAAGTAAGGAAAGCGAGCGCAGTTGATGTTGATATTGGTGCTGATAATTCTGAAAAATATTAAGATTAATAGGTTTAGTATTAGGCCTGCCCCAGTCTTGCTTTGTAGGTGTGTACATTTCTCGCATCCCCTCTCCTCTACCTGTTTGACACGTTTGGTAATCGGAGAATGGAAATGCATAATAAATATGTAATTGCACTTTGGTTAATTTCTTTACCCTGCTTCTTCATAAGAATAGAGTGGTTACAAAGAAAAGCACGCGCCCTAATGTATGTCTTTTAATTTAAATAGAACAGGGATTCTAGGATTTGTTCTAGTGGAGTTGTCATTAAAATACTAGGGGCTTCTTTCTGTGGGATTCTTCTAAGAGTGTACAAGTCACGTCGCTGGGTCAAAAGAAAGGTCTCTTTAGGCCCGCTCTCTTGTCCCTGACAATGACTGGCTTTGCAGAGGGGAGTAAGAGAGCAGAACAGGCCCGGAGTGACACCGCATCATAACACTTTCCCTGCCTGCAGCATTTTTTGAACTCGAGCTCTGCCAGAGCCAGTGGTGTTCGCTTTGTGGTCTTCAGTGAATTTTCTTCTTAGGAATCTTCCTAGTTGTTTTGTGAAGGTTTGATAAAGAGGCAAAGCTTTTTTGCAGTAATTTTACGGTTCAATTTTATACTTTTGCAGGTAATTTTTGATAGTTTCTTTCAAAATGCTAATGGCTCTGTTTCAGACAGTGAACGCAGTTTGGCCTTTGGCTTAAATGGCTAAGTCGCTGAAAAACGTTTAGATTTATGTTTGTATAATATGTAGATGTTAAAATTATTTCATCTTTTGTAGTCCCATTCAAGGAGTAAACTAGGCGTGTGCACAGGCATATCAAAAATGTGGGCCTCGTCTAAAGACGTGATCTTGCAGAAACATAAGCATATGCAGGTGTTTAATTTGACTACTGTAGCTAGTCCCATGGATTGAGATATAAAACTATAATAAGATAAAACAAACAGATGGGGGGCAGAGTGTGTTGATGAGACATTTATGATTAGTGTCATAATGAGTTACAGTGGTCCAGCTTCAAATTAAGAATCTGACCCTGCATATTAGTTTTCCCGCTTGGACTTAATGCGGATTCCCACAGGCACAGGATCTACCTGTGCAGATTAATTTGCTGGATTTGGGCTGAATAACCTATCTGAAGCAGCAGAGGCACTGCTGAAAGGACACTGACGGTTAAAAATCATGCTACTGTTTAGAAATATTCTTGACCTACATTGATATTTGAAACCTTTAGGATTATTAAATCTGAAAGAAGTGAGAAAACACTTTTCTCCTGCATTTGTCATGCTTTTCTTAGACAGTTGCTTGAAAGTCCTGATCCTTTAAACTCTTAGGTTCACACTTACAGGACTAGTCACTTGTTTGAAGATTGCTTCAGTCCAATTACTACATGATTTACAGTTTTATCCTTATTTTTGGGGCCTTTCAAATCAAAAAAGAGAAGGGGTTTTAGCAAGATTGCTCTTTAAAGCCCCCGAAAAATGAGATGAACTTTGAGATCTACAGTTGCCAAGTTTATTTAAACTTACTGTTTTGGGTTAAATTAGAGTTTAATTATAGCTCTTTAAAAATATTTTAGTGCTGGCAATCTGTAGAGGACAGGTCTTGAATTCAACCTTAAAGGTATTTTATATTCATAAGGGAGGGGCTTTGCAAACAAAAACATACGTGCTATGCTCCTTTCTGTTTTTTTCTAGTGTATTGTATATTGACGTTTGCAGGCTCTCTCTTCTCTCAGAGCAGGATTCTTATGAACTTCAGCATCTTCTGTGATTACAAGAATAAAGCATGCAGAAAAATAGATAAATGTGTAGTCCATTCTTTGCAAGTTTTTATACTGTGCTTGTCACCATAATGATTCGAGCACCTTCCAGTAGTGTATTAAGTGATGTGACTACGCATCTGTCACTTCTTATCTGCTCTCATTCCTTTCCCCAGGGGCAGAGTCATATACAGTGACTATACAGGCTTGTTTTGGTAGGGTTTTAATGCAATCTGTTGCTTTTTGTGAGCATACATGAACGCACTGCAAAAACAAATAGATAAGTCAGAGCTGCTGTGTTCGTTTAGTAATAAAAATGTTTCAGGAAAAAAAATTGAAGAGAGAAGATCCGTTTTAATGTTATGTACAAGTCTGAATGATAACCTTACTATCCTAAATCTAATGATAACCTCATTAAATCTAGGAAATCTAATGAGAACAACTGTGGGATTTTCAGTATTGCTTATTCTGCTAAAGAAGTGTAGAAGAATGAAGTTGTTACTGTCTTTTTGTAATTAGGAAAAGTGTGTGTGTTGCTTAGCTTGTTGTAAATAAGCATTGTATGTATGTGTAAAACATGATATGCCTTCTGAGGCTCAACTGGACTGAGTTAAGACTTTCAAAAACAAACCAAAAAGCTCCTCTGTTCTCTTGCTGTAAAAGCTTAACTTTTCTGATAATTTAATTATATCTGCATTTATTACCTTGTAACCAAATATAATTTGGTATTATCTAACTTTTTTATATGGCTAATGCTGAATATAACACTTTGAAAACAGCCTTTTTTCCTTTGTTTCCAGTGTAGAGAAACGGGAAAAAAGTTTACATGGGAATTTGTGATACAGTAGTCCTACATTTTCAATATGTGTACTCTTAAATATGCTTCTATCTCGCATTCATTTATGTTTCCATGCTTTTGCCTGGTGTATCTTACACTGTGTTATGGCTTTGATTTTGACTTTCCTTTTAAAGAAGTTGTTGCTATCATCGGGGCTAGGAGGTACCCTACATAATTGGTTTGTGGCAGAGCAGTCTTATTGAGGGGCCCTTCTCTGGGAATGAATACCTCCATCTCTGTGCCTTAGTCAAACACAGCCCAGGTTTGTTCATCAGTTGGTGGTGTGCCTCAAATCGTACTTGTTCTAAACACGGAGTTAGTGTTTTGTGTGCGTTGCATGCTGGTCTTATTTGCTAGAGGATTATTTTACTTTCATTTTGAATAGATATACTTTTAACTCGGAAGTCTTTAGAGGTAGATCAGTGGAGGTGCAATGTAGGAAAACAGTTGATTGGGAAAAAAAATCTGTATTTTAATACTGGACACCTGAAAATGGACCAATTTCAGTACCACCCATAAAAGGGGAAGGGGGAGTTTATTCATTTTCCTACCAGTATCTGTAATGGTAGGGGAGTGTCCAGGGCATGAAGACTTGCATGCAGATGTCTTAAAAGGATCACATGCCTCATGAATACACATTTAGCGTCTCGAGAAATTGGACAGAAATTTAGCATGTAACTCACAGTATGCACCCCCCCCCCCCACCAATTAAAAAGGCGTAAATTAGCTTAAGCAAACCATCCAAAAGTAAGATTGGTTAAATTTTAAATCCATGTATCCCGTTTTGGTAATTTCAAGGTGTGTGCCTTATTGCTTCTTATCATTCTCCCACATTCTACAGTGACCTAATACAATTAGTTTACTTTACTTCGAGGTTTTCTAAAACTTGTGTGTATTTAGCTTGAAAGCAAGCTTCAGCTCAAAGTATAATTTTTATTTTTAGATAATTTTTCTTCCTTAAAGTAGGCACTAGTAACAGAAGTTCTCTATCAACAATAGCAATGGCTTTTCTACCTCAACATTATGAAATTTATTGAGCTTCTAATACATTTATCAGATAGTTTCCATGGCATTAAAGAGTTGCTGTAGTGGCAACAAAAGAGCACACTGCATAGTTATAAACTGAAAATCTCTTTGCACTTGCTGTTTGCTTTTGCATATTATGTTATTTCCATATAGGTGAGATTTTATTATAATCTCTTCTTATGAAGTCTATCTTTAGGTCAAATGCTGAAGTTCCTAAATAGTAAAAAATCCTATCAACTTCAAAACACTTTTTTTCTAAGTGTGAACTGCAAGACGTTTGCCTTCTTTTTCAAAATGAGCTACATTTGATCTTTTTTAAATCTTCTTTCTTGTAAGATTAAAAAAAAAAAGATTTCGTAATATTTTTTTCAGAATTATGAGTACAACCTTCAGAGTTGTACTTATAGGAAATAGTTATTATTTTCTGAGTAGTAGAAGAAGAAAGACACAACCTCTGTTTGCTGTTGACTTCTGTGGGGATTGACTGCTTGTCAGTCCTGTGCTATTCTCCACTTGCAAAATTGGACTTGCAAATTTGGAAAGCTATACAAATATCAGTAAACTATTAATAAAATACCTAAGCTTAGATACTTTCTCCTAATTGATAAATGGGAATGTAGGGACATGTTAGTTACAACTTTTCAAAATCAAATTTTGCTGTATTGCCGTAACTGGAAATAGAACCCAGGGCTCCTGATTTATTGCCTGGAAGATACCCTGGGACTTGGTTTGTGCTGTACATAATCAATGGTGAATCAACCGTCAGTCCTGGAAGTACTTTGAATACTTTTGCTCTTCTGGTTGAAGTAAGTCTGGCTGTCGCTGCGTAAAGACTTCAGAATAGGGCCACAGTCCCAAAAGGGTGAAGGAATTATCCTGTTATGTAATATAGTTCTTAAGCTGTGTGGGGTTCCCGTCGGACACGATTACATTTTTCACTTTTTCTCATGCTCTTGGCAGTTGTTTTTTGAAGAGATGTCTAGCTTTCTTTTTAGTTTTTTAAAATATCTGATGGTCATGCAATTAATTTTTCAGTAATCTTGAAGATTTCTGGCTGTTTCAGAAGTGTATTTGTTTGGTGTTTTGGAAAGGGCCATATACAAATTAAATTCTGTCTTTCTGAAATTTTCTGTGCTAGTTATTGCCTCCCACATTTGGAATGCAGTTTGGTAGAATTAGAATTCTTGTGCTGTAGAGGAAATGCTGACTTGAGGTTAAGATTACAGTAAAGGAATACCTTTTTATGTTAACTGTACATGAGTGAAATTGCAGTTGGTGAGAAATTCTGTATACTTAGCCCTGTTCTTCTAATGACTGATATTTACATTCATTTGTCTTTATTTATTTATTTATCTGCTTGTAAGTCTATTTAGGGTTGGAGATTTTCCCACGGACTATCTAGACTTTACCGTCATCAAAAACATATGTTTTCAGTCATTATTTGTACAGTGTGTCTCTATAATATGTTTCCAAGCATATTTATTTGCCTAATAATATTGGAGTTTTCTATGGCCCAGTGTAACCCTATGGGTCTGTAATGCACCCTTATGTTTCTGTAATAAGTACTTCTTTTATATTGCTTTTGCAGAGTAGCTTTGATGAATGTAAATTCTGTTTTCACCATGCAATTATTTCTTTAGAGTATACCTGATTGTTGGAGGTATAAGTGCTGCCTTTATAATTGATTATGATGTGGAACTTTACTGTTGTGAAAAGTACGTTTTTTCCATATCTCTGGGAAGCATATGTTTGTATATTTATAACGTGTGTGTAAATTGTGTATAATATATATGTTCACACACTCACATTATATATGTATATATGTATGCACATTTAATGTCACATATATATAAATCTAGGTTTGAGCTGATTTGTTTTCTGACAATTTTTCAATATTTACTAGTGAATTATGAGCTACTACTTCCCTTCATTGGTAAAGCTTTATAGTTAGGAGGCAGTGCCTTAGTGTTCATCCATTATAAGCAAGTGCCTTCCTGGAAAAAGAAAGCATTATCATTTGTGCTTTCTGGGAGTTGGAGGAGGACAATAACCTTTCTTTCCCCTACATTTTTTCATTCAAGCTGTTATGGTTTCTTTGGCTCAGTCTTGCCAAAATACTTAGATGTAACACTTGAGAGGACTCCTGGAGCTCAATGAGTTTTTGTAGGGTTGGGCATTTATGATTAGTAGTGGAACTTCATAATCGTGATAGCTGCCTAACTCTTAAATGTCAGCGAATGAACGCGCTTTATTTCATGAACGGTTAAAGATGATCTGTCGAACGCTATGAGTTTTGTGTCAGAAGGTGAATACGGCAGGGCTTATCTTCGTTTGAACCCTCAGTGATTGCAAGCGTCAGTCTTTCTTGCAGATGCAGTTACATGAGGTATTTTTTCCTGGTGGCAAAGCTTGCTTGAGAAGTTCCCAAGCTTACACCACAGTTCGCTGCCTCTCATTTGTGCTGAGACAGGTATTTATGGGGCCGCAGTGTAAACCAGATCGTTACAACCAGAGTTGCGCTTCTTCCCGTTCCTCCTCTCTCTTTTTTAATTTTTTTTATTTTTTTAACCTTCATAATTTCACTGATGTGCTTTATGCAGTGTATTCTCAAATAGTTAAATGAGCAGAACTGAAATGGTGATGAACTTCCGCAAAGGGTTGGTAGCTTCTCTGCATGTGGCTTTCTGCTAAAAAAGCATTAGAGCATCTGTACCAAGCGTTCTCAAAGGCTAAGACAGCTGCCCGAGGAACCAGTGTCAAAATTTTTTTGGCTTAGTAGTTGCACTTTGATTGAAAAATAACTTGTTTGGAGGGAAGTCTTGAAGGCAAGCTACAGAGGAGTAGTTTTAATCAGAAGTACTAATGATTTGCAGGAGTGGCTTGTTGTAGGTTTTTGGCTAATAATTTTTTTCTAGCAGATAGTTGTGTGTATGTAATTTTGAAAATGTGTATGTTGCCAGGTTTATTTTATATAGTAATGTATTTTTCAACTTTCTATAGAAAGTTTATATTTCAAGTCACAGTATGTCTCATGCTGATTAGTTCTCCATTATGTTAATTTATATTGCTTGAAAACAGAGAATATAATATAATAATTTCATTTTTGAAACACTTTGGCATTTTATGATATTTTCATTAGTACATTTTTATATAAATAGGATAATTATGTTGCATTTACGCCAATTATGTTGCATTTACGCCATCTATTAATTTTTGCCATCATTTTTTCCTTTCGGATCCATATAATGGATGCTTAACCGTGGTAGTTCTCCTAGAATATCAAGTGTGTGGCACTTTCCCTAGGATCTGCAGAGTATATTGCAGAGAGGCAACACAGTCTAACAGAGTTGATATATCTGGTTAAATAGGCAGAAGGTGAGGAAGAGATAGCGATCCTTTCTGGGTATCCTGGTGAAAGAAAAAAATAGAGTTGCAAATTGCTATGAAGTCTTTTGCACATCACTGTACGTACTGATAGCTGTGTTGCAACAGGGGCTTCATGTGTTCCCTGATCCAAAGAGCTTGTTTTAATAATTTAATGTTGGACGTTGCAACTGACCAAGTTATAAGTGAGGTGGAGGCAAGCAGTCGCTCTGATTATAAAGAGTTTGTACATAATTTGATGTTTTTGAATCATTAAAGTTGAAGATTTTAAGAATTTAAAAGATAGAGCTTGCTACAGAACATCAATCACAGATGTAGTCGTCTTTAGTTGATGGATGTTTTGCAGAAGCTGAAGTAAATAGTCAGTGGCATCTTGGGAATGATGAATAAATGCAGATAAGTCTCTGTGTTCCTAATGGTAAAAGTATTCATTTTTGGACTTGACACCCAGTGAGAGATAATAGTTAAGCGGTCAAATACAGTAATTTTATCAGAAAACTGTAACACCTTCATGGAGATAAAGGTTAAGCTGCAATTGTAGGTTGGCTGGAGAATTACTGTACCCATCAGATTGTGATTAAAACAGTGAAATAAATAAAACTTGCAGACTTATCCATTTTATGGATAATCATTGTGTACAGTGGCTAGATATAAATGTAGTTTGTTATGCGGTAGGAGGGAAACCTATTTCTTTAATTACTCTTTTATCATATGGTTACGAAGATCTGTCATGGGAATTGTTATTTTTTAAGGGGTTTGCAACTCTTACTTTTTTGAGAAGAATGTGAAAAAAGATTAATGTTATGGAGAAGAAATAACATTGTTTTGTGTTGAATGTGGTCTGTGGCATTGCTGGAAGATTTTCAGGAAATCTTGGAGATACTTTGAGATCTTCCATTACTCTCTTCACCATGCTTGTGGTATCTAGCTGGTCTGAGCTACCCGTTTGTTATTTGGGATTTCTGTGCATCTCTGCTGTGCCATGAGTCTCACTTAATGCCACCTTGGCTTTCCTTACCTGTTTATTCTGTTTGCTCATACCAAACTTGAATTTTCAAGTTTTACAATGCAGATTACAGTAAAGTTGTGCGTTTGCTGCTTTCAAGGTTTTGAACATACTGTTACACAGATTACATTGTAAAGGAGGACTACTGCAAGTCAAATTAAAAATATTAGAAGCTGATGTTGGGGATAGTCAGAAACTGATGGAAGGATGATTCAAGATTAGGATAATTATATAGTCTTATTTTTATTTACTGTTTAACCAAGAGGATGTAACGGGGTTTCATAAACTTCTGTTAGTTTTCTCTGCAAGTTTAATTCATGTGCTGTGCACTTAAAAATTTCCCACCGTGGGGTATGGATGTATGCAGCCTCTTTCTAAAAAATAAAATCGATCTAGTAAGTGTTGTCTGACTTCAGTTTTGAGCAATTAATTTGTTTTTTTTAGAGAATGTACTTTTTCCATCTATGTGGAAAGAAAGAGGCAAAAGATGATGATTACAGCCAAGACAATATTTTAGTCAGTTCAGTGACGATAACTTCATTGTTGAATACTGTGAATGTTACCAAGGGAGAGTAAATTTGGCAGCTTGTTATCTTTGGCATTTTCAAATAGTATTTTTGGGATATATTTTGAAGACTTGGCTTGAGGTGATATTGTATTACTCATTATCTTTGTTCTTCTTTATTTTTCACTTTATTCCCCCCACCCCACACTTTTCATTTCTTTTTTTTTTTTTTTTTTTTTTTTTGCTCTTTCCTTATGACTGTCTTCGTTACTCCACTTTCTACTTCGTTCTGCAACCTCTGAGGGATATCATGTGCTTACTTTTCCACAAGAGGGTGATAAAACTCGCTCATACGTGTAAAAACGAGCATTCCACGTGGAATGGATAGCAGAGGCTATTGAAGTTTAGTACAATAAAATTAGCAGTGTTTATAAAAGAAAACAATATTCTGTTCATCTTCTTAAGATACGTCAGTCTGTTACAGTGGTTGTTTGTTTGCACATATGGAGACAAGACGAGGCCTGTCAGGATAGAGATCCACCCTGCGAAGAGCATGCCGGCTCCATCCTGCCTCTGTTGCAGTAATCACTGCAAGAGAGAGTCTTCTCTTGTATTCATGCAATAATTTTCCTTGCCCTTCCTCCTCCATGTACTTTCTTGATTTTTTCTGTTTATTATTAGAAGAGACAGAGGCACCCTCCCACCCAACCCTGATGCTAAGAAACTGCAGTGGCTGAAACTTGTATTCATCTTTTTTTAAAATGCAGAAAAGGTGGAAAAGGCAAGACAGAAAAATAGAGAAAATACCTGCCACTGTCATTTGTTTCTAGTAGAAGGTCTTAGCAAAAATCTGTTTCTGCTTTTGACAAAAACTAGACCTTAAGGTTTTAGTCAAGATGAAAACCTAGTCCAGTTTCCCTTCTTAGGGCTAGAAAGGCCCCGCTGGCTCTGGATGCAGTGGAAAGAGGTGGTTGTCAGCCCTTCTGAGAAGGGTAGCACCAGAAGTGCCTGTTTCAAAAGATGGAGATTGTGGCTAAGCTTCTGAGACATGGGTTTGGGTCTTGGAAAAGCTACTTAGTTGCCTCAGAATATGCTGCGTGGCAAAGGTACAGTGGTAGACCTAGTAGAGAATGTGTTGAGGTTGCTTTTAGCCTAGGCTTTGGATGCCATAAACTCAAAAAAGCGTCCATTGTTGTAGACTGGTTCAGAATATCCTCTGAGTTGCCAGATTAAATCTTGTTAGACACAGCTAAAAAAGAACCGCAGTGAAGTCCCTTAATGTTAGAAAAGGAATCTATACTTTGGGCTAGACGTAAGCTAAGCAGCGAAAAGGCTCCTGGACAAATTCTAGACGCTTGATTATGATTAGTCAAAAGGAGACCTGGCAAGGAAAGGAGAAAGCAACAAAATGCCTGTGGTTATGTTTACCCCATCCTCCTGTTAGTATATCACAGAGTGAATTTTCAGGTCACAGAGAAATTTCTCACTGTTCCTCGATTTCAGAAAGAAAAAACAAATGCCCCAAAGAATAAGCAAAAAAAGATGCAGTCTGTCTGTCTCACTCTCTCTCTCTCTCTCTCTTTTTTTTTTTTTTAAGAAGACAACCACAGAGCTAGTGATCTCTTCAGACTATCTCACTATCTGTTTGTCCTTTGTAGTAGGAATTTCCACAGGCTGGAGAAACGTGTCAGACTTCCCAGGACAAGTCTGGTCCTCTTCTGTTCTTCCTGTGTCCTGTTCCCTCTACTCTACCAAGTGCGTCACGAGCGCGGTCAAGTTCAGGGAGCAGTACTCGGAGCACGTTGTTTCTTGGGTGAGAAGTTTAAGGATTGGTTCAGGTGTCTCCAGATCTCAATTTCTCAATTAGGATAGATCCTTCCAGTTAAAACACGTCAGGTGGATATCCCCTTCCCCAAGCAAGCCGGCTCCAAGAAAACTCAAAATCCAGATCATTCTTACAATGTCTGCCTATGGTTCTGAGTTGGTTCTAGAAGTTTGCAGGGGGATTAGAGAGAGTGCGATTCTAATTTATATTAAGCAATGTAAAATGTATTTTTCTTAAACTTTTAGGATATTCCCCTGAGTAAGGAATGCTGAGAATATCCAGAAACAGAGGTAAATAAGTGGCTAGAAACAGGTTTTAAGGTGTCTAGTGTCTATCTGGATCTCTGAGTGAGTTGCTGCTTCTCTTTCCTGCTTGGTAAGGACCAGCCGTTCCTGTCGCAGAAACTTTCTTAATCAAGGATTCTGCAGAGAGGATGATTGACATGCCCTTCAGAATAAATTCTGACGTGACCTCATTTGACATGAGTATGCTGTTGGTCTCCCCGTGTTTTGCACAGTTGATCCTAGCGTGAACAGGCGTCTAACCATAGCAAAAATTCATTTGAAAGCCAGCATCTTCAAAGTTATTTCACTTGCAATGAAATGTGCCAAAACTTCATGGTCAATAAAAAGCAAAATGTTGGGAAGTGAACATATTTTCACATTTGTTTTTGGATAAATATTACACTTACGGGTTAAAAAACCCTGATACTTCAAATGAAATTAATGACAAAGCTTTATGGCAATATGTGATAGGAAGTAGTAAACACAGACTGTTTCTTTCATTACAGTTGTGCTTCATAGATAAAGCATTCAATACTTAATAATCTTTTACCCGTGTATTTTTAAATGTTTTGAGCAGTTGGACCTATCTCACTTCCAGAGCTACAGCAGAGAGAGTTGAATAAGGTGCCCACCTGCACGTGCTGCATTTTGGGAAAGGAGTCAATGGGTGAAAGGGAAGTAGTTCAGCCTCCCCCACTCAGTGGCTAGACAGGCAGTGCCTTCCTCCCCTTTTGAACTCGTGCAGCATTTGAGGTTAATGCCGTTCTTCTGCATTGTTATTTCCCAGGTTTCTCATGCCTGTTGAATATCTGTATTAGGGATTGTTTTTCCCAGATGTATCGGCTGGTGTTTTTCCAAACTGAATTTCACTTTATTTTCTGGCCGTGTAAGGAATTTGCTTAGGTTCCTCCGTATTATTTCTGACTTTACTGCTACTGAAAGTTCCCTATTTAACATCATCAGGACATGTTATCTATATGCTATTTTAGTCTTATAGATCGTTAATGAAGGTACTAATGCGTGGACTGAATTGATTCTTATATCTCGCTAGCGTTGTTTTCCAGTTGGATACTTTGACGTTTCTGTCCTTTTATTTCCCGAATTCTAGGCAGTATTCAGTTTCTCTGCCTCTCCTGTCCAAAAAAATCGAATAAGTTTTAAATGTAGGACTTTTGGGGAAAACAGAAGCGTGATTTTTTTTTTTTTTGTTTCTCATGTTGGAACAGGGCAATCTGTGTAGATCCCATCAGAACTGAAACTGAAGCTATATTATAATCATTGCCTGTATGCTTTCACGTTGATTTCAATATGCTGTCTTCATACTTTAGTTTGTACAGTAGTAGTTCTTAAATGATAAATTATTAAGTAAATATTTTGCTAGTGGAACGGGCTTTCTATTTTTGTATATCATCTTGAGAACAGAATGTGATTCCTTTCCGTAGGGTCAGCTGTTTGAGATACTTGCCCGTGTTTTTTCTGACTGCATAATCTATAATCCTCAATATGTCTTTAATCCACTTCATCTCTTACAGAACTACCGTCTTTGGAATAGGGAAGAATGTAGTATGATAGGCAGAATTTAAGTGTATAAAATTTGGAGATATTAATTTGATTTCTCAAGTCAGTATTGATAGACTTTGACAAATACCGAATAGAAGAAATTATTAGTCAGAAAAATGAAATACTCATATTTCTTATGGATTGAACAAGCCAAGTGAGTTTTATAGGATTTCATATATGGAAATGAGCTAAAATTAAAGATAGAATTTGCAACCTGTTTAATCTTAAAACATCTCCAGTAGGGTCGAGGGAAAGGATTTATCTTATTTTGATTCTGTGTGGTTATTTTCTGAAGTAGAACTGAACTTACAAATGTTTACCTTTTTGTGTATGATTAAGGTAGAAACCAGAGTGCACATTTCTTAGCCTTGGCCACTTGTCATTGAGTGGATGCGTTAACTTACTTAGAACAAATTTAGCCATGGATTCAAGTGTGTGTGTGTTTAGAAGTCTGTCTTTAGGAGAGCGAGTGCGTTCTGGTACTGGTTAGTAGTGTTCTTTGACTGTTTGGCGTGTTGGTTTTGTCAGGGATTGCACAGAGAGCTTCTGCTCTGATTGCTTCATTAGAGTAACGGAGGAGAGCAAACTTTGAAAAAATTGTCTGCGGCCTGCTAACAGGCAAAATGTGACCCTTAAACAGAATTATTAGTGCTGTTAGGTGGGTGTATTTTGATTGACTCGATAAAATATGTGTTTTCCAAGTATGAGAAGAAGGGAAGATCAGCGATAAACAATCAGCTAGCAAAATGCAGAAGATTTTTCATTAAAACCCAAACCAACTTTATTTGAAACCGCTATTTTTGTGTGTAAATTTCAGGTGCAGCACTTCTTAAGGTCAGTATTGATTTCCAGGAGCATTAGATGCAAGTTTGTTGATTTTATTTTTTCAAGTGCTGCTGTTGCTTTCATATGTTTTGGTAATTGACAGCAGTTGAAAATAGCTAAATAGAGTAAGTAATTGGAAGTCAGTGTATTTCTCTAGTACTAGGGTATTAGGTACCATTTATTGAGGCACAATGGATTTCTCATTTTGCCTAGTGACAAAAAATCTGATATTAAACGGTCTTTAGGTTTTTAGGGGGCGGTGGGGGAATAGCGATGATATTAAACTACATACACCGCACAGATCTTTGTTAATGAGGGCAAACTACATAGCAGTCAGGGCTTCGTACATCACCAGTACTTCTCCAGTTCTTTTGTTAAGTAGTCAGTGATGAACACAAATTTTCTTGGTTTCATATTATAGAAAGAGGGTGAAGATCAGAAAACCTGGAACAGCAGTGCTGATGTTTGTTATTCTTACAAATGTCCGGGAACATGCATAATATTAAAAAAAACCCCAAGTTCTTATAATACGAAACAGGAGGAAGAAGTTACTGTGGAATTTCAAGACTGCACATGCATAAAACTTTTCAGAATCCTGCAAGGAGATGTAAATTGCAGGGAAGCTTATTTGCAGGAGCAGAGATTTCCTTTATTACCAAAAAAAAAAAAAAAACTGTGTAAAGGAGCATGGTCCTTGTCTGCTGCTTCTCTTTAAAAATGATTCCATCTAATCCTTTCTCTGGAAGGAACGGGAATTGGGTAACAGGGCAGGATGTGAATCTGAACAGCTAAGTGTCTTTTATCGGATCTTTATATGCCCTTGCTGCTGCACCTGTGTGGCTGCGGGGAGCGAGGACTGCAGAGTGACTTCCAGCGCTAGGAGAACTTTTTTTTAATTTTTCCAGTGAGGAAATAAGTGGGAATTTGTATTTTTCCTTTTGGAAGACTAGAAGTTGTCTACCAGGGCATCAACTTCACTGCTTAAATTTGTACTATGCTTTCTGTCTTGCCACACTATTCTCAGTAAAAGAGCAGTTGCATGGAGACAAAGAGACTGCTGATTTAAGTCTCAATAGAAAAGTCTGCTAGGCTTCAATTGTGGGAGGATACTAAATGTAGCTAAGAGGTTGGCAGATGCTACCTGGACCAAAACGGCTTGAAAATATTGAGCAGCTGTTTAAGTTTCCCTAAAAACCTTTTAATGACTGGAAGAACTGCTGGGAAAAATACAGCAGAAAGTTTTGGTTTAAAAGTGTACTTATTATCTGGATGTAATTTGCTGTTCAAGTTATGTGTGTGTGTGTGTATGTATGTGTGTGTGTATATATATGTATACAAATATAAAGTAGAGCTCAGCTTCAAATACTTTGCTAGCAATTTGGAAAGAAGAGAAAAAAACAAAAAACGACAACAAAAAAAACCCCAAACCACCCCAAATCAAGCCCCCCTTCTTCCCACCTGTCTTAAAATTTTTTGGTAAATTGTGTCGGCTTATGCAACATTTTCGCTTTCATTTTTAAAAAGGAGTAATTCTGAAAAGCAGTGTAGTGTTGTCTGCCAAACTTTGCAGAAAGCTCAGCGTATCTGCCGGTACTAATGTCTTTTCTGAACTGTGAAAACTTACCTAAAAAATTCTGAGTGTAAAAATTTACCTAGCGGGTTTGTTTTGCACTCCTACATTTGCGAAGACGCTCCAGAGCAGAAGAGGGAGGTGAGAGCGCTGTTCACTAGCGAGGGACTGGGCCGGAGCGTCTCCTGCGAGCCTGCAGAGCTCTGCCTAAGGCCCAAGGCAGGGACCCTTCCTCATTGGCACCTTCCTCATCCCTGGAGTGGCCTCTACAGGTTTCACAGTCCTGGGAGCTGGACCCTGATTTCTCCCCTTGCTGCTGTTGTATGAAGCTATTGTACAGCACGCCTAAACGTAGCGAAAGGCTGAGGGAAGCCATTGCTCGGGAGCACAGTAGTTAATTTAAGCAGAAAGCATGAACTTCTAATTCATTTCTAAATGCAATTCCCTTTATGACCTGTTTCACAGCTACGTAGAGTTGATTACAGGATCTCTGTGCTGGGTTATTAAATAGTTAAAATTAATTTATATATATATATATATATAAATTATATATATATAAAAAATAAAATTTATATCTATATAAAAATTGAGATTATATATATACACACACACACACACTTCAGAAGGCCAGATTTGCACATGTGTGGGTGTAAGCATTTTCAGTAGAAGACAGTTGATTCTTCATCCCTTTTGACTATTTGCTGCGTTGTTGATGTTTTGTACCTTTGGAGTATGTTTAATTTTGTGTGCCTAAAGCTTCCAGGAGGTGCTTTAGAGAGTGGGGTGGGGGGAGAGAGAACAATATCGTTTTCAGCATGTCCTGTCCATGCTTCACATACAGCCAGAAAATAATATTTAAATGAACAAGAATCTCTTGATTGGATCTACATGAAAAGTATAATTTTCCATGGCCTAATTATTCCAGAAATGATCATTTCATTGTAGACAAATTTAACTAACCTAGGAGATTTCTGAAAAATTATCTAAAAAAACCCCAAGAAATACTTTTCCCCTCCGGAGTGAAGCAAAAGAAAAAACAAAAGCTTTGTCACAGAATCTGTGTTGATCTAGTTGGCTAACAGCTCTGCTTCTAGTGGAAAGTGTAATTCAGATATAATAAAAATATTCTTTTTTTTTTTTAATTTGCTTACTATTTTGTCATGTACTATTTCAGCTAAATTTTTCAATACACACCACTTTAAAAGAAAATTCCAAAATTTATAAAATTTCAGAAAATTTATTTCTTAAAGAGTAGATGGGGTGAAAAAAACACCCCTGCTCATTGTAAATATTCACTTTAAAAATATTTGCGGTCACCTTGGCAATTGTCAGAGGTGGTTTTTGTGACCTGGATAAGGTTTTTGCTTTGGCCATGAATATCTGCCCAGATTTGGCAGAAGTCTGAGCCTGTGGAGAATTATTTAACATGTAACAGCTAGATCGGGCTATCATAATTAAAAATGATCAAGCATTTAGCATCTGTGATTAACCAGAGTGCGCGTGTGTCATCCTCGCAGAGCATGATTTGCTTCCTCAGGGTTGCGACGGAGGGTCAGTGTTCTTTCTGCACGTGGCCCTGGTGAGATCAGTACTGGGATACAGCGCGGAGTTGGGGAGTTGGCATACTTGAAGGGGCTGTAGGAGAACGAGAGAGATGTAGGCCTGTGAAATGATTGCAGAACCGGAGAAAATGCCATATAATGCAACGCATAAAAGATTTTGGTTTGAATTTTTATCAAAACAGTTGAGAAGGGGCTGCGATCATAGTGTTTTATGGGGAGAAAATCCTGGTTAAGTATAAGAGCTAACGCTTTCGGCTAAAGCCAGAAGTTAGGCATGCGCTTTTAACGAGGAGGGCAATTAGATGCTGGCAGAAGTTGCTTCTAGAGGTGTTAGATCCTTTGTATTCTTCTAAATTAAGAGCCCCCACTTTTCTAAAAGTTATTTTTTTAGTCAAATACAAGTTAGTAGGCTTACTACAAGGAGGGTTACTTCATTGAGTCCGCTCTTACGGCCTGTTTGGCGGAGACAGTTGGACTGTGTGGTCGGGTGATCCTTTTCAACTTTCCGTTCTCAAAATCTGCACGAGACCCCAGCCTTGCTTGTTTTGGAAGCTTTGAAGGTTTGTAGGAAACTAATTAGGAGATTTGGGAAGAAAAGGGAGGCTTTTAAGGTTTAGAAAAGTTGGATATTTCCTTGGAGGAGTTTAGCCCTGCCCTTTCCTCTGCTCTGTGTATCTTGGGTGATGCTCTGCTAATTATTCAAAACTGCTTGCTCTTTTTGCTACTCAGCCTGAGTCAGTGGGTCCTGATTTACAGAATGGATGATCACTCCGAATGCAAGTGAAGTAGGTGGGAACTAGCCCTGCATACTATGTAGTGGAAAATAAACATTCAGAAAAATCGGGATGTCTCAGATTGGGCATCGAAACTTAATGGATGCTTTTGTCTGAATCGTTTCATTTTTCAGCGTTCTTTTAAATTAATATCTTGTGAGTAATACAACATAAAAGCGACAGTCTTCAAAAATGTTATTTGTGTTTAGTTTGAGATAAACAGGAAAAAAATTAGGCATGTCATTATGCAAACTCTCTAGGATTCATTGCTTTTATTACAGCTAAGTAACTAGAAGATTCATCTAATGTTATTTTAATAGAAATAAATCTGATAGAATTCTTCTTGTTTTTCTTTTAAAAATCAGAGAATAACGGCTGCAAACTTTTCTGAAAGTGTTGGTTAAAGGTAATGACGGTGCATAGTGAAATTCAGGTGTGCCTGGTCTTTCTGGCAACGCTGTTGCTTCTTTGGTTCATTTTTAGTGTGAAGACCTTTCCTTCCCAATCAGAATTTTTTTAAGCAGTAAAACTTTTAAATTAATTATTCTGTTTTTAATTCATTATTTTAATTCATTATTTCATTACACAAAATTCATTTTCCTTCCTAAGAGTAGTGTGCTGTTTTGATTTTATTTTTTAACTGAAATGCATAATTCAGCTTGTTACTTCATCAAATCCAGTTATTCTCATTAGTGCATTTTATCAAGCCTCACCCTGCCTTATTAAAGTAGATGTGTTGCTGTAGATATAAAATAATTTGAAACTGGGTTCCAGTTCTTTATTCTCTCACTTCCTGCTGCCTGACCTGAGTGCAACTGCCTCTGCATACCCTTTCTCCTGTCTTTCTTTACCACTAATGACAACACTGAAACCATGAGCGTATGTGACCTTCATTTTCAATTGAAAACAGTTCAGCAGCCATTGCCTAGTATGTTTATGTTCCCTTCTGTGGGTCAAAATCTTGGGGAGTATTCAACAACTTATTTTCCCAAAACTGTGAAGTGATATTTTATAGAGCCAAGAAGTATGTCAGTGTGGACAAACCATCAGTACTTTTCAGTATCATACTTTTCCCACTAATTCTGTGGTGTAACATGCAGTAGTGTATTGTGATGTGTTACATGTCCTTACATTAATTTTTGCCCTTCTTGAACATTTGCCTTTCCATTTCCAAACAACTGTCTTAAAACTGGTCAAGCAGATGCTACAAGATGAAAGGCAGTGGCTACCCTCGCAGAAATGAGTGGGACCTCAGACATGCTCATAATATGAAAAATAAGTGCGTCATGGCTCTTTTATAGAAACACCTTAAGACTTATTTTTTATTTATTCTGTTTGTAAATTTGAGGATATGAAACATAATGTGCTGATGAATCCTAAATTTGTGGAGATTTAAAAAATACTTAAATACAAGCAGTGAATGCTGAAGTAAAAGCCATTCGGCATGTGTTGTTGAGCAGTGATAACGCTCTTGTTCTCTGAAACCGAAGAGTTGTGGTTCAAGCCTGTCCCTTTAAAAGAAGGGTTTCCTCCAAAGTTGTTTCAAGGTAGGGTTTGAAAAAGGAAGTAATTTATAAAATGTTGAAACACAGTTTGCTGTCAAAGCAGAGGAAAAATACTTGGAAATAAATAGTTACTCTTATTTTGGAAGTGTGTCAAAGTCTAGGAGCTTTGTGCATGGTGCCTATTGGCTGCACAAAACCCTCATTTTTGTAACTAATGATAGATAGGAATATTAATAATACAACTCATGCCTTGTCATATTTTGCTGCTTACTCATCTTGTTTGGCACTCCCCCATTTGTGTTCGGGGTGGACATAGTTTGGGAATGAAAGCTCACCCGGGCACTGGTATTACAGTACAGTAATCAAACAGGCCGGGATTAGGCAGATAATGAAAGGACTCCGGCTAGCGTGTGTTTACATACAAAAACTTGAGTGAAGTTGGAGACTACAGTAAAGAGGCAACGTGCCGGGGAGCAGTCTCCGCAGGACGATTCCTACGTCAGGACCTGCTTAAAGAGCCAGGGCGGGTAAGCAGAAACCGAGCGCGCTGTCACGGTCAGCAACCTGTCAGCAGGGCTGCTTTCAACTTAAAAACTTGTCTCCGAACAAGTCTTTAATAAAGTGATCTTTCTTTCTTTTATGGGCTGTTGCCACTTTACAAATGTGGTCTTTCAAGGACATTGCTAGCCCTTTTTTTGGGGAAAAATACGATTTGTAAGCGAACAGTTCCCTGGCAATTGTCGTGGTTCGGAAGGATAAAAGGTGGGGGGGGGGGGGCGCTACAGGATGAATTTGAATGAAAATAAAATAGAAACAAATTCATTGTTTGTTTTTTCCTTAATTTGCTTTTAATAGATTCAGTTACAATTTTAAAACTAAACTTGCTCACTGTCTCAGATGCTGACACCGAACCTTGTGAATCGCTTGCGATTCAAAGCGTTGCTGTCTTTTTCTGGGTGACGTTTTTTGTTTTGCAGTAGAAACCAGTCGCTTGGCTTGATTTTGGAGTTAGTGGTAGTTGAGGGGCGTTTCGTAACAGATAAAACGATGAGAGGCTAAAAGAAGTATCTAAAAAAATGAAAGGAGGAAATAAGTTGCATTTACTCAAAGAAGCTCTTCCTGCTCTCCCTTCATAAATGGTATTTCATCTTTAGGCAGAATAGCTTCTTTCAAGACAGAGATGACTTTTCTGTGAAGTAGTTTTCGTGCTCCTGTCAATACGTGAATAACAAATAAAAAAATGGGTGGGGAGGAAGTTGATTCTAATAGGACTGAAAAGCATGCATGTTTTGCTCTTAACGATTGGCTATTTGAAAAGAATGATTTGCTGTGCTGTTTGTGTGAGGGTTGTTTGGTGTTAATCACCATTCAGTTATGAATGTAATTCACTCGGTAGAATGGCGTTTGACTATTAAACATACCTTCCGTAAGCACTCGTGTTAAAAGGACGTATGTTCTTTATGGTGATACGTTAATGGAGAGGAACAATGTTAATCCGGTGGGCATTGTTATGAAGGTAAGGCTCTTCTAAGTTGGAGAGAGCTGAAAAAATACATTTTAAATTTTTAATGATGCTTTCTTATCTATTTAAAAAATGGATTTCCTGAGGTATTATTTAAGTAAGTACTCGTGCAATTTCACGCGTAATGAAAGGATAACTTTTTTTGTTACGCAGTTTGCTTTCCCTATACTGCTTCTGTTTTAGATACTCCTAAATTTTGAGTATGATCCTTTTTTGGTTTGGTTTATAACCGAGAATCTTTAGCAGCAGTAAACTTGCTTTGACAGGTGTCGTTTAAAAATGCTCTCTCCACACTTAGTGTGGCAAAGCATTGGAGTTCTGAGGAAAGCTGATCTTTAGTTTTTCTATAATAGACTCTTATTGCCTTTTGTTTGCATATGTGTGATGAGCTTTGTAAGGCAGTGAGTGGGAATTAAAAACGGCTGTGACCTGGTCCTCTATTCAGAATTCTGGTGGCCTTGAGAGCCCGGAGGAAGTCCAGGATCAGGGGCTGCGCTGTAGCAGGTTTTCCTAACTTTTCGAAGGAAGGTCTGTTTGTGTGTTACTCAGAAACAAATGTCATTTGATTATTTTAGCACTTCTGTCTGATTCAGGATTGCTGAACTGGGCGCTACGTTTTAAAGGTAGGCATGGGGAGGGGGGTGCGTGTTCGTGCCTGTGTTACCCTGGCCGGCGTGCTGTGTGGGGACAGTAAAAGGCAAGGGCTGAGCTCAGTGGGTTCAGCGAAGAGGGACTGTAATGTGACATTGAGGAAGTTTGAATTTAATTGTTTATATAAGGGATTTTGATTTCACGTGGATATATTTATATTTTAATTGAAAAGAGAGATTGCAGCATGTATTTTTTTTTTCACACATCTTTTTACTTCAGTTAAGACCAGTGTTGCAGTTGTTACTGAACATGCCAGGACTCAAGTTGGTTTTCCTCCAGTTGGAGACAGACAATTACATGCAGAATAAAGGCAGAATTGACTTTTTAAAGACAAGGGAGAATTACAGTTTTCCAAGTTTGTATGTGAAGGCACTTTCTTACCAGTCATGTCTTTTTAAATACTTTGTAGGGAAAAAAAATACTATATTTCTGTTTAGTTTAAGAATGGACACCAGGATTGTTTGTTATGCCTAATAAAAAACCCATGGTGCATGAAGCTTAATTTTAAAATACCAATCCAGCAGTAATGCGGTACACCATCTGTTAGTCTGTATAGTCTACTCCTTGGACATTCAGAAAATGTTAGAGGTTAAATTTATTATAGTTTAAACATTTCTCCCAGTCATCAGTTTTTGTTTTTTGTTTTTATTTATTTTCAAATAGTTCTAAAATTCCCCTTCCTACAGATTTCAGTGATTTTATTAAGTATATTAAGAAAAAACTGTTTTTTAAGAATAGAAGTTTAAAAGTTTTGTGTGTGTGTGTATATATATATATATTTTTTTTTTTTCCCAAAAAAGGTCAATGGGAGTTTGTCAAGCAGTCATAAGAAAAGGCAGGATGATCACTGAAGGGGGAAAACCAAGAGGGAGTTGTTGCTCACATGTAGAATCAGGAAGTAAAGAGGAACTGGAAAGACCTGTTTATAAAAAGAGTTAGGTTATATCTCTTGCAGCGCAAGGAGAGATGTTAGAGCTAGCTCCATACCGGAAACGGTCCAAGTACAGAGGAGCAGAGCTCTGCTTTAGCTAATTTATTCTGCAAATGAGGAGGAGAGAAATACAACTGTAGACAAACAGTTTCCAGTACAGAGCTTGCTCTCTTATCTAAACTGCTTTTTCTCAAGCTTTTTAACTCGGAGGACCTCCTAATGTTTAATACCATGAAAAAAAAAAAGCGGAGGTTGCAGGGATCAGGGTGTACTGAGTATTCTGTTACTTGGGGATAGTGAGGATGTGGAGAAATGATGATAAATTTTTGTCTGTGAACAAAATTGTGCTCGTGAAGTACTTTATTCTACAAAAATACTTTTTTTTTTTATAGCCTTACAAATACTTTAGTCAAAAATACTGACCCGTAAACTGTCACGGTCTGTCTGAGTTGGTTGAATTTCCAACTTTGTGTATGGTGAATGGCAGGCGGGTTTTGAGGCAGTCCCGGATTCCATATTGGGGCTAGCATTTCCACGTGGTGTCGTCTGCATAAAGAGTCCTTCTGAAATTGTTTTTTTTACAGATGATCGGAGGTGTTGGAGGGAGGGCTGGGAGTAAATACTGGCACTGTGAGTGCCTTGAGGTGGGGCTAATGCCCCAGGGGAGGATTCTCAGCCAGAAGAGCAGTGCCCGAGGCATAAGAACTTGCCTTTTTCTTCTGCCTTTAACGAGCAGCCTTTTTTTGTGTCTTCCACCTTGCTGTATGCCATTCTGTCTTGTATTCAAACAGCGGAAAGCTATTTGCCCGCCAGGGCTTCGGGTAGGGCTGCATGGAGTAAGAGAGGACAAACTGGGCCACTTTGCGGCTGCTCTGAGTGGGAAAACTCAGGAGAGCTTGTCTGTCTCCGGTGGGCAGGTCTGGCTACACTGCCATGGCAGAAAAGCCTCCTGGGCAGTAGGGACCTGTGAGTCCAAGGTCAGGAGAAGCGCTGGGTGGATGCACGCCTCGTAAGGTGACTCCAGCTCCTCTCCTGGGGCTGAGCCCAGGCATTGGGGCTAGCTGGAGCTGAGCTTCAGCTTGGTCCACCCATCCCATGAGGAATGTGGATATGTAACTGGGAATAACCCTGTCTTCCTGTCCCATCACAGTTCAGTCCACAACTAGAAGCTCCCCTGCATTTTCCTTGAGGTTTGGAAGTTGGAGATGGAGGGAGAGGTAGAGGCTTGGGCTAGCTTCGAGGGCCTGGGTTGCCTGGGGCTCTGAAACAGGCCCCCTGATGGGCTCTGCTTGCCGTACAGGGTCTTGCTGTCCCTCTGTGCACTCCTCACTATACAGTGACTATCCCTGAGCACAGTGCCCTGAGGAAGCCTGAATTCCTCATCGCCTTTCAGGCACCATACATTTGAAGCCAGTTTAAGAGGAGGAAAAAAAAAAAGTATATTTTGTATAATATAATTTGAGTTTTTATCTGCTTTGTTACTTTTGGCCTCAGTCTGGATCACAGTTGTACACAGCTGTACAGAACTGTTTCTTTAAAAGAGTAAGTAAACTTCCTTCTAATTTGGGAAAGAGAAGTAGGGGGGCGCAGTGGTGCGGTGGTTTGCTGGGGAAGCGTTGCAGGCTGCTGTAAGCGTCCATTCGTTTTGGCAGTATCACGTTTAAGGCAGACCCTTTGTGCCTTCAAGTGAAAAGGTTCCTTTCTCAGAGGTGTAGCAAAACCATCCTAGAAACATCCAGCGCCTCATTTGCAGAATACATTATTTAAAGTTCTCTTGGGTCTCCATGGAAAAAGTACAGCACCGTCTTACCGGATGGTGTGTTCTCCAAAACACTTTTTCTTTTTTTTTTTTTTTTTTTTTTAATGATCCGCAGCTGAAGGCCCTTCCCTTTGCTCTTGGCAGCTTGTACAGTCTTTATGGGGTGGAACAGGATCTTTTTTTTGTCCCAGTGAAGAGTTTTAATCCTGCCAGTATTTAACTGAATCCAGGATTATTACTCTGTTGAAAGCTCTGCTTTAGTTTTTACAGATGATGTTTAGTACATCTCGTAGCTGCATTTGTGTTGTCAAAAATGCTTGATATGTTTGTCCGTGGTAACTTCAGAATTTCTAGAGGGGACTCATTATATTGGTATCAGATGACTGTGCTCTTTATTAGTAAAAATGAGTCGGTTTCTCTTTCTAAAATGCTAATTTTCTCATTTACTTTCTATACTTCTGAATTAATTTTTTTTTAATATTCAGCATTTGATTTTGGCTCTCTAGAAGAGTAATAAGGTACTATAATGTCTAGACAGTAAGATGCTTATATGAATTTAGATCACTTAGTTGTTTAGTTTTCCCTGTGCTTTCCTAGTGAAAGCTGCTTGACTAGGCTTGCTTTCTTATGGTCTGTATTTCCCGTTTCTGCCAACGTGCTCAATGAGTACGCAGAAACAGAGTATTTAGGAAGAAATTCTAAGGTGCTGTAACTTAACTTTCCATTAGTAAGGTGATTGAGAAGCAAAAAGGACATCCTGAGTTGTCTGAAACATTACCTTGTAACTGTTCTGGACTTTGCTAATAGTATTGTAAAGCCAGCTGTCTTATACCATGTGTATAAGAAAGAAGTCTGTATGGAAAAACACCTGTTTCAGAATTGGTTCTTTGTAAGTCTGAGTTTTTAAAAGCTTGTTTCACTTTTTAAAAATCTTATTTTACAGGGATTTTCTGTCATTTCTTTTGAGTAGCTCCTTGCAGGTTTGCATATTTGGCTAGGTAACGCATGCCAAAAATGCCTGGTGAATAAGCAGAGAAGAGTTAATATTTAGCGCTGCAGTTATCTACTGTTTCAAGTAGTACTTTCTCACAAGGTGTTAGAACTTCAGCTGTATAAAACTCTGGTGCAAGAAGGTCATTACTTTAGAAAGTGTGTGAAGTTGCTACAGAATATTGTAGGCTAAAACGTGGTTAACTTATATAGAACTCCGGGCTTCATATTGCATGTGAATAAATTTACTGGAAGTTTCCTCATTTGGATGAAGTGCAAGTATGAGGCATACAGATCCCTCAGTGCAGCAGCTCAGAAGGAGTTACTCAACTAGGTTACTTTTCCAGTTGTGACTAAGGGGCCAATTAGCAGCATCCGGAGTCAGACTGCAGCCTAGGTAAAAATAGATGGCATTTGGGGAAGCTGGGGGCTGTTTTGGAGAAGGTCTTCAGCTGCCGACCGAGAGAAGCAACACAAAAGAGGCAAGCTTCAGAAAGGAGCGTTACAGACATGATTGTGAGAGACTCCATAAACATGCAAAAGGTACGAGCGGCCCAGAGAAATGGCAGGAATTAATGAAAAATCCGACCTTCAAACTGCAGGGTCTCCGAGTGCTGCCGCAGGAAAGTCTGAGCTGAGTTCTTCCCTCCCTACTAACAAGAGGGGTAATGCTGGCATTGATATTAAAATGAAACAAGCTATAACATCCTCTAAAATGGCAAGGAGTGAGTGTAAAGCTCAATAGATTTTTGGGTCTCGTATTTGAGACATACTTTAATGCTTTTGCCAGAGGAAAGAGTAATGCACGCACAAGTGCTGCTTCAGTACGTTTGCTGGAAGGTGATGAATTGACTTCTGCCTGAGTCTCCAAGACCAAATAACTGAGTAGTGTGCCAGTGATAAGGATGGTGCGGGATTGTATTTTGCAGTTATTAACTTCATCCTGTGACTACAGCAGTTTCCACGGTCCGTCTTTGTCATTTCTGTAGGATACTGAAGCTGCTCGGTTGGTATAGTTTTAAAACTCTTTTGTTCTTTGCTGACCTACTTTGACTGCATGTTGGCTATTGGATTGGGAAAGGGCCATCTGTAAATGTGCCCACTGATACAGGCTGAATGGTAGTGTTAAGAGGATGCAGAATGCTCTGTGCCTTCTGTTGATAAACTTCAGTCCAATGGAGGTAATTACTTAAAATGCTCATTTTTAATCGTAAATGATATGTTCTGTTTGTAATATTATTTAATAGTGTATTAGTGAATTTGATATTTCATGAAAAATATCGAAGGCAAGAAAGACTTATTAACATCTAGTTAAAAGTGGAGAATGTTTTTTTTTCTTTTTTTAATATGCAGAGGATATGTATAAGTTAAGAGTTTTTCCTGATACTCTGATATTTCCCGAAATGTACGGGCAAGCTGGAGAACATGTGATGTCTGTATTCTTATGGTCAGATACAAAGCGTGTTTGCTATACTATATATAATCCTTTCTTGATCCGTGCTCTGTAGCTGCAAAGACACTATAAAATGCCTTTTAAAAATTATGTTAATTCACCAGCAGTGTGTTTGGATAAGCTCACTTATCAAGAGGCACTTTCAGACTTGTACCTGCAATATGGGTAAGCCTGCAAAATGCACACTTTCCTGCTGAGTTTCTTCTCCATTAATTTTTAGTGGAATACAGAACTGTTGAGATTGCTCTTCCTTTTCGTGATTAGCAAGCAGCGCTTTCTGCCAATTAGTGCAATGGCGAAATCGCGGTTCCAATAAACTTTTGTAACACTGCCTTGACTTCAGAAAGGACAGAGCGTTAACTGAAGATGACTTTTGCAACCACAGTATAGCTAAGGGTGAATATTGTTGATAAACTAGTTTCCATCATCTTCAATATAAAAACAGCTTAACTGATAAGTAGTTTGGAGGGAGGTAAAGAGGGTAGCAGCTGAAGAGCAATGTTTGGTAACCACAGAGGAAAGATTTTAATTAATTATATTTAATACCCAGTTATGTCTTGTTAATATTTGTAATCTAAACTAATAAAGTTTTGCAAAGTGACTCTTAATGTGCAGCAAAGTGCTGTCTTTGGTTATATTGGGTGTGTGACATCCTTATCTGTGTAGTTTTTCAGTTGTCTTGAACTTGCTTATGAATCTTAACAATTTATTATAGAACTTTTTATTTGCACTGGGTCAATTATTTGTCTTTAAAGATAATGTACAATTACAGACCAATGGTCATATTGCAGAGGGGCTAGATAGTCTCTAGTGAAATTCACTTCAGATGCCAGGGCCCAGGGATTGTCAGGTATAGTTGGGTGATAGCAGCGTTTCTGAGGGACAGAAATTGCAATGAATCGGCATACGTCCATGCAGGCAAATGTGTTCTGTTGAAAGAAAAGTTTTTTATTTAGCATTTTCTAAAGAGGTCAGAGGTAAAGATAATATGAAGAAGCTTCCATATGCATTATGGTACTGCAAGGATATGATAAGGGTTGTTCTTTAGACAGATAAAGATATTTGTAAATGAGGTCTTTGCTCTCTAGAACTTTGTGTTGGGAAGATAAAATATCTGATCTATTCGATATTCAGATGGAAAAAAAAAAAAGTTACTCTTCAAAAGATAAAAAAAAGTGGCCTAATATTCTAGTTTGGATTTCAAATTTTAGCAAACATACTGTACTTAGAGTTCATTTTTCTGTTCTGCCTAAATGTGAATGATAATTACTAGTAAATGAGTCTCTCATGTACGTGGCTTTAAAATGGGTAACTTGAGATATGCCATTCTGTGATGGAGAAGATGCATCCAATTTTTAAAGGGATAGTGGATATTTTTGCATAGAAATATTTAATAGTAATGCCAATAACATAAATTACCCAGCACAATGCAGAATAACTTGACAGGTTAGTGGGGAATATTGCATAATAGCAATGATGATAAATGCTGTATTTTTTTCTCTATTGTGGAACTACTCCAGATCCTCAATTACCTAAACAAGATTGCCATGGAAATGATCTAGTATGGGGATATATTTCTGTGTACCAGCAAATGTGGAGAATTCTACAATAATCGCAAAAGCAAAATTAAATACTTAAGTAGATTCGTTTGTTTTTGCCATTCAGACAGATCTACGAGGCTTGGCAGTACGTGAAAGGGCATTCCCGTAATTAACAGCTTGACTAATTTGAGTTATTGCCGTAAGGTGTTGGATAACATAGTCTAAGCCTTAGAGATGACCGTATCTGAAGAGTAGCTGATTGAGCCTGAATACTAGAAGGCCTTATGCAAAGAAAACAACTTGAAGAGGGAATGATGTGGCAACCTCCTTTCTTGAAAAGTAAGCTATGTGATTTGCTTGTGGATGCAAAGTCGTCACAAAGCACCTCTGAGTACTGCTTTCTGCTTTCTCCGTTGGCAAGGAGATGTGAGCCCCATGTGTAGATCAGGACGTGCCTTCAGGTTTTCCTGGGTTTTGTCGCAGCTCAGCTGGGACGTAGCGAGGATTGTGTTGTCGGTGCCTGGGAAATGCGGATCAGTGGTTAATGCTGGCGTCAGTGTTCCTGAGGGACGCGCTTTCGCAGACGCATCTCCTCCTGACTTGCACCCTGGCTTGTTCTTGATATAACGCTGGACCTAGTTTCAGGTGTTGATTCCACTCTCAGAGGATCTCAGTGGGCTGAACCTGTAGTATTTAAAAGACTGAATGAATGAAGTGCCAAACCAATATTTTTGCTGTTCTGTCATGCTGGAACTTGTGCAAGAAGAAGAAACCTGTGTCAGCAGCAGAGCTTTCTGAGGGGTCCTTTTGGGGACTGCAGGATGCACTCTTTCAGCTTGCTTCCCCGTTAATGTCAAAGTATGTTTATTAAATCTTACTCTTTTTTTTTTTTTTCCATGAACACGACACCTTGTATTATGTATACAGTTCCATAAAATTCTTACTCCATTACACACATTTCTCCCTCTTTGGAGAGAATGAGAAAGCAAACACATGACGGACAGTCAAATTGCTTAGGCCGTTACTGGAAAGTACTGAGAGATTATTGTGATAAATTAGCATAAATAGAATATGTTATTGACTAAAGATAAATGGCTGTGCTACCAAATGCGGAGGGAGTAGGAGTTATATCTTTCAGAGTTCCATTCAACTGTTCTGAAGGTATACGTAGCTTTAGATAACTTTATATAGCTTTATGTTATTTAGGATAACGTGTGAATATTTGTTTAATATCGGCCTCAGCTCTTGAACAGTGGGTTTTATATATGAAATAGTTCTCACTTAATTCTGTTCATTGGAGAATGAAGTACTCCTTTGACTTCTGGGATAAATTAGTGGGTCAGTATCAAGCAGAGTAGCACTCCTGGTGCTTGTTGTGAACCCGTTTGGTTCGAGAGTTAAGTCTGTGTTTCAGATGCTGTTGGTTCAATTCTTTGCAAGCATCTAAGTGTTTTTGAATAAATTTCGCAGGGCAGCTCCGCAGTCCTTCAGTGTGAACGAAATGAATGTTGCATATTTTCATTTGGGCACACAGCAGTTTCAGAGCACTTGAGAAGGTGTAATTTTTGCACTCTTACAGGAAGCATATACAGCCATACAATTTGATCATGACTTCATTATGTACTTAATGTACCAGACAAATAAATTCAAATGCAAGTCCTGAATTGCCTTGTGACTGCAGTTAGAATGCAAGGTAACTATATGATGTCTGTGATGTGTTTATATTCTTATATTTGATAGTCATTACAGAACAAAACCTTCTTGTGTCATGTAGTAAAAATGGAAAGGTTTTTGTGATCTGATAAGAATCTTACCAAAAAAATGGTACTACTCTAAGGATTCTTCTAATTCTTCTGTCTTAGGTCAGCAGGCCATGGTGTTTTTTCATAGAGGTGCTTCCTAATAGTCTAGAACTTGTAAACATTTTTCTGTTTTTTAGATTTTTTTTTTTTTGCTGTCTAAGGAACCTGGTAATCATGAAACGTTCCTTATGAATTGCCAGTCTTGCCACTTTCTGATATTTATCTTTAAATTACCACACAGAGAAAATTTGCATACCCTGTAACAAGATGAAGCTGTGGTGCAATCCATGATCCTCTATAAAGTTAGCAGACACAGAATACAAGATAAAAATGATATGAGCATAGCGTTACAGAGTTGAAATAATGAGCCAGGACCTGTATCTGGACTGACATTTGGAATACCAGCACTCTACTAGAACTTGGGAATGGATGGAGGAGGATAGTGGTCCTAGAGACTAGCTAGACAATTAAAAATACACATCGGAAAGCAGCCTGAAGGGCTGTTAGATATTTTAATGGAAAGAAGGACAAAAGGAGTAGGCTGGTGCAGTGGGGAACGAAGTTACTGATCATGTACCCTTGTTCGACTTTCATAATTTGAGAAATCACTTGGAAGATGAGGTGTCTCTGTATGGTGCTTCTGGCTCTGGTATTTGTAATGTGTTTTGAGGTAGAGGAGCTGAGCAAGTAGAAAGGAATTCAGTTGTTAAGTTCAGCTTGTTCTGCATTTGCTCTACTTGTAGCTTTTACTTTTCAAAGAGGTACTGGAAAACCTGAGTTTAATTCTGACTAAACGTATCTTTTCCTTTGTTTTTATTGTCGAGCGTATTTGAAGTTGGGTATAAAATGACTCCAGTAATTATCGGGTGATCAATTTGGATAAGTAAAAATAACATGTGCAAGTGCCCCACAGGACCACATTTGGTGATCTGCTTCAGGAAACCAGGACTGGGAAACGTTGCTTGAGAAGTTAGGAGGGAACAATGTTGTCAGCCAATGTTGTCCAGAAAATATTTGGAAAGAATCATTTTTAGGCATAAACCTGTTTTCTTCTTTTAAAGAGATTCCTAAAGCATCAAAGTATGGTCGTATTTCAAAGCTAAACCTCAAAGATGGCAAGGCGAAATTTAGTATTGTAGTCTCAGTTGTTAGAAGACCTGGAGCAGGAGTCATTTAGAATATGCCTATTTGGTAGAGACCAAAACCATGGAGTTACACAAACTGGCATAACGCCAGAAGCAACATAGTCACATTAACATAGTACTTTGCCACAGCGACTACAGAACAAGTTGCCGCAATGGAGATACCCATGGTAACATAGCCGGAGCTAACTTGAGTCGAACAAAGGTGGAAGGAGTAATACTGTCGTCTTAGCTGCTAGTGTTGGACTGCCAAGAAACCTAAGGGCAAAGTAACAACCCCTCCCCACCCCAAGTTTTGTGTTTGTAGTGGAGCATCATGTTAACATTTTGAGAGCTTTAGGTTTGTGGGTGTTTTGATTCTGAATCTAAGGATGTTCTGACACAGCGCAGAGAGCTCCAAAGCGTAAGCAGGGCATACCAGATTTTAGCATTGTCTCCCAGCAAACTGTTGGGTGGGTTTTACATACCTAGCTAAACTGGCTTGTGCCTAAGAGGGGAAAAAAAAAATCCTATTAGTGGACTTATGCTTATGTTCATATAAATTCAGAAAATAGAAGATGAGCAGCTTCTATTTTTTTAAGAGCATTTAAAATAATCCGTAGCCTTTTTTTTTTTCTTGCCCTTTGAGAAGACCTTGAAAAGGAGCAGTTATGTCTTTTCTAATGGTGGGAAGTTACCCACGAGGTGTGTGGCAAAAGTGTCCTGATATTTCCTTCAGGACCACAGTTCAGTGTCCTCAAGTGGCAGGACAGTTATGGGCAGCAGCTCTGTCTGGTGACAGTTCAGTAAACCTGGTGACTTTGACTCATCCGAATGGAGGTTAACTTCTACTTGGAAAGTGCGGTTCTGTAATAACCTACTTAACACAACTAGCATAAACTTTCTGAGCCAGTGTAAAAGAAACTTGAGTCAGTCCAGGAGAATTGGCTACAATAACTCTCCCTGCTTCAGCAAAGTATTTTTGTCTTATTTGGGGATCTTATGCTGCGTGTTCCATTTAGGAAATTGAAATAACGTTTATGTGTGTATTTGCCAGCTTTTTTTCCTCTACTTAAAAAATAATATCCCTAATCATTGTTTTTGAAATATTAATAAAAAAAAAAAAGGGAGGGAGAGAAAGGAAGCAAACATAAAATCTGTGATCAGCTTGGGGCTAAAAATTTGAAATAGGCAATTTGAAGTTTGGATTTCATGTCCAGGCGGAACTCACCCTAAATATTGTAATGGTGATATATTAAAGATGTCACAGTGTATCAGGAATCCCCAGATATGTGATAGCTTAATCAAATGCAGCCCTTAGCTGTCCTAACCACTAATTCATTCATTCCTGTTTTCCTTAAATACTTTGAGCTCCTATTACTTCCTTTTAAAAACATTCACTCCTTTCATTCTGTTACTTATTCCCCAGCCAGTTTTTCCCCTCTACCTTTTCCAAATCTGCTTATGCCCTACCTCATTCTGTTTCTCTCTTAGTCTAATTTTTTTTGTTTGCTTTTGCTCTGCCATCTTTGCCTTCCCACTCTCTCCTGATCTTCTCACAATATTCACAGCTGCTTTCCTTTTTTTCCAACACTTCTGTTTTTTTTTTTTTGTTGGCACGCTCAGCTACTTGTTTTTCTTTGCTCCTGTCACTTTTTCTTAATTGAAATCCCTGTGCCATTTTTATGCTTTTCCATACCTTCTCTGCTGTCTTCTTTAGCCTGGGTCATTTTTGGCTTGAAGGTACTTGTAGATAGACCTTAGACCATCTTGGATTATTCCGGTTAGGCCCAACTCCTCTTCCCATTCATTGCAGAACTGAAGACTAACGCGGAGGGGATGAAAAGCGTCGTCAACTTTCTTAGGGAAGAAGACACTGCTGCTGCATTGTGCAAAGACACAGTTACTACTGAGTAGTAATTTTTAGTACTAGGTGAGCACAGTGAAGGACACCAAATGCTACTAAATATATTGTGAGTCTCTGTATTTTGACAAGACCTACAGCAGAGCAGCAGAGTTTAGTATACCCACGTACAGCGGTAATCCCACCTTCCATTAGATGCCCATAAGTTCTGAACGTTCTCTCTATCATCCCTGGATTGCTTGTTATTAGCCGAGATATTCAACAGGTTGATGTAAAATTGTTTCACAATGGATTCATCACATAACATTAATGGTCAGTAGGGGTATCCAGAACTTGTAAAACCTTGAGGGCGCATTGGAAGTTCTCTGCTCCCTGGAAGGTGGCATATCCACACTGCTATTTTGCGTTAGCACAGTCCTTTTGTGCCAAGCGTGGATGCAGTAGTATTTCAGTGCGTCTCATCAGCCGCTTTGGCAAATGAGCTTGTGGTCTTGGTCCCTTTCCAGACTGAAAGATGACCACGTTACAGATGCCATTGACAAAGCCAGTGATGTGATGAAGAAGAGTTGGTCATAGACTGACAAAGCACAGCCTAGAGGAATCTTTTCCTCTCTAAACCTGGGCCGCCAGGCCTGTGGATTGTGGTGTGTTGGTGCATGTGAGGAGGCCTGAATTGTAGCTTGTACCGTGCCTACTGAGCAAATAGGCAAGAAGTTTAATGGAAGTTCTATAAGCTCAACAAAACTTACAAGTATAGCTTTAAAAACATCCTTTATTGAAATTCTTTTTATTGTCATTTTGCTTTTATTCTTGGTCTTTTGCTGAAGGAAATAGCAGCCCTTCCTCTGTGTATTCTATTAAGAGGCTGAAGTCTGTAAGATTTTTATGTATATGAGTAAAGAAAGAATTGGTTTGAATTTTTTTTTTTTTAAAGTATAACTGCTGTGAAATTGTGGCACTGCACCTGCCTAAGTACATCTATGAGAGATTACAATCTCTGTTACTTGTAATTCTATTCCGTGCAGACTCAAATCAGCTGTAACCCCTATACTGCTTTCAGACTACTCATCTCAGACTGGCAAAACGATGCTTGTGGAAGAGCTCTTGTGTAAAGGGTCGGGGAGTATCAGCAAACAATAGAGGGAGTCACAGTATCCGAGATCCCTGGGGAACTACCCAGGAGACTCCCGCTTGGTGAGAACTTGTTCAGTTTGATCAAGGAGAGCTTTATGGTTGGGGAAAAAATTCTCAATTTTATGACCGATTATCTGAAGAGACACTGATTATCAGAAAAAGTGGTGCAGCACATACTATGGTATACTGCTAACTGTGGATTTTGAATGTGCTGGAAACATTAGCATACTAATGTTGTGCCCCCCCCTTTTTTTTTTCTTTAAAATGTTCACTCATGAAAGTCCGCTTGAGTTTGTCCCACTGTATTTATTGCTGTGTGAATAACGTTGATATTAGTTAGACTTTATATGTTTGGAACACAGTGCCTAAACGCTGTCCTGCCTGTACAATTATTAAGTATAGGAAACAAGTTGGTGAAATAGTTTAAAAAAACCCACCTATTACACATGAATAATTACTGACTCCACAAAGCATTCATAGTATTGACAGCCAGTCATGAAAATTAAATGAATGTAAGCAGGCTAGTGATTATTTTTCTGAAGAAGTGTGTGTAAGAAAGTGAGGGAAAACATTTGTACTTCTTGGCCTCTTAAGACCAATATTCTGCTGTGAAGAGCGTAGCCTGTTGTGTGATGGAATGTGTGTGACAGGTCTTGAGTTAACTAGAGTTTTGAGCTAGGTTTTGGGACACTTTCTCTTGAAGTGAGCAACTCGGAGAAGACCAAAAAGGCTTTTTAATTCAAGTTTGCAAGTTTTATCTGAATAAAAAATAGAAAGTTAGCTTCTTTATAAAATGGAAACTTCATAGTGACCTCTGGGGACAGATGTAGAACTGAAGAGATTAATGCATGACTGCCTAATTTGTCTATGCAGATAGGTCCTTGCTTCCATAGTTGGTTGTATTTAACTTGGTGGCTTAGCGAGTGGCAGCAAGCTTAATCCATTCCCCTCCCCGGTCGCCAGAAAATTCTTCCAGACGACTCATTTCTCCAGCCAGATTCCCCTTGACCCGTTCTCCTTACAGGAACACAACATAGACCTGAGAACATGCACACAAAATAAATCCTGTCCCTCATAACGTGGTTCTCTAGATGTATGCGGAGTGAGAGTATTCCAGATTTTGTTGCTTTCCATGTGTCAGCGATAACTTTGGCAGAAATAACGGTGCGGATGTGCACGTGGCATACAAAATACGTATAAGCTGGCTATAGAAGAAAGGAAAAAAGAGCAACAACTTTCAAATCTTTGGATATTGGAAAATTAGCAAAATATCTTTCAACATGTAACCTAGATCTACCGGATCTGAAGAGCGCTGGCACACAAATTTCTGTGATGCCAGTTTAGTAACTATTTGGCTGTCCAGTAATAATTTTAATGCTCTGTGTAGTATGGTGGGTCATCGGTGTACGTATCTGCACTTTAGGGGAAAAAGATGGATATAGAACGTGGCCCGTTGTCTCCAAGTAGCGTTGCGTTTGACCGCTGTTAGAGGCAGAACACTGGGCTTGGTGAACCGCGGATTTGACTCAGCAGGGCACTGCTGGTTTTTCAGGGGCGTTCCTTTCTTTAGGGTTTTGTGGTTGTTGTTATTTTAGAGCTTTTTAGGCACAAGGAAATTTTACTTAAGTAGCAATATCCTAATCCCAGATTTATGAAATATCTGCAAGATAATGAAATGGAAGCAGAATTGGGGAATTAATACCTCATTAAGTTGATAGGGAAACAATATAGGAAACAATCTCAGTTGATGGGGAAGTGAGTAATACGGAGTTCTCTGGTGTTTGGAAATTATAAGCAAGTTCTTAAAACTAATGCAAGTAAAAGAAAAAGAATGTTAATCTCTGTCCTCCCATTTGGACATGTTATTGTAATTTTAGTATGTGTTTATTTTTCATGTTTAAGCAAGTGCCGCTTATTTTTGCTAAAGTGCAAGATGATGATGATGCTAGTTTTTTATGCAGAACTTTGTCTTCAAGCTAATTAATAACAGCAATTTATATACTGGATATGATAGTTACTCTGACAGCATTTTGGTAACATATTTGTTACTAATTAATGCTCTGAAAGCATATATTGGGGTGAAGGGTAGAATCGGTGGGCATATCATGTTTTTACTTAGTATTTGGTTTGCAATCTGCAACATTTGTTGTGCTTTATTCTAATTCCAGGCCCTTTTCTCTCTTATGTCTGCAGTCGCATGACTTTTTCTTGCAGCTGCAGTGCTGGCTTAAGCAGTTCCATCCCCTCCGCAGTCTTCACTCCCTGGCGTTATACCCTTCATTGCAAACCTCCAGGATGAAGTGGCTCAGGGAACTGATCCCAGTGTTCAGTGCCTTCCCCTCCTCCATTTTTCACTGCCATTCAGAGAAGTATGTTTAGAACCAACCTCAGTTCCCTAGATGCCATTTTGCTAGTCTGATGCATAGTTTTGCTTTTCCACTTGATCCAAAATTAGTTATGTCTAAATTATTTGCCTTTTTTGAACTAAAGCATAAAGTACATAGCTTATAAGTTTATATGAAGTGCAAAGTTTATAAAGTATAAAGTGTCTGTAGTGTGAACATGAGTATTTTCTACATGTGTTCCCGTTAGAAAGTTGTAGTATGCTATCAGATTTTGATTTCTTCAGTTGATAAAGGATACAGAAGGCAGAGATTGCAGAGAGGACGGAGGAGGAAGGATGGGCTGATTGGATTAGGATAGGAACGGAACTGCTTTGGCAATTTTAGAATTAGTATTTCAGCAGTTGTAGTGGCAATTGTTGGTCTGTATGCCTAAAAAATTATAATGACTTATCTTTATTTTTCTGATCACTTTCTAAACTTGATTTTGTTAATGTTTCTGATTATTATCTTCTGAATTTATTGGTACTTGCTCGCACTGAGCTCTCCTTTGAATATTCTGTGCCTATCAAAAACTTTGTACTGTGTTTTAAATAAGTAAAGCGAAAACTGACAAGTCTTTTAGCCTGAAAATTAACTTGTGAGGAAGACTTTTTTCTGAAAATGAGGAGGATTCCCATAGTCATCCAGACAGAAGCCTACCTTTCTTTAAATTTTGTTTTTAATAAATGTATTCTCTCATGTGCTTTGGACATAAATCCACATGCCACTTAGTCATGCCATTTTGATTTTACTTGTATAGATTTATTATAGTATTCTGAATATTTACTTTACACAGATTTATTTTAGCAGTTGCACAACTTCCTCTTCTTTTAACTGGGAGCAAATAAAATGGTAATATTGAGGGTTACTAAATTTTGGGGCCTAAATGTTTGGCTGTTTGTTAACACAAGAGTAAAATGTTGCAGAATTCATTGAAAGCTCTGAGCATCCATCTGCTGAGAGCACAGTGATTTGCTGTTTTTCATCAGCTAATTGTGGACATGTGTAATGAGTTGGGTATCACTTACGTGTTTCATGTCCAGTTGCTTCATTAAACAGTAATAAGGTCTGTATGCCTATGAAAGAGGGGTTAGAGGAATAAGGAAAATGTCCCCCCCCCCGCAGTTACTTGGTCTTTGTGGGAAGATTGAGAACATGGAGAACTGATTTTACTGATTTTTGCTGCCCTCTTCCCATGCTATGCATATTCTGTCCTCCCTTCCCACCCAAAAAAGTTTATCCTCAGAGACTTTTCTTGTTGCCAGGTAGGAAAAAATGACAGCTCAGGCGTTACCTCATTCTTAAAAAACGCCCAATTGCCAAGAACAATTAAAACTATTATTGCATGAAAACTTCTTGCAAATTTTATTTTGTAGTGTGAGTGGCAATTTGCTTCATAAAGAAAAGCGGATATGACCAGAACAGTGTTGTTTTTTTTTTTTTTTTTTTTTAAAGAGTTTATTCATTTAGTGCTCATAGCTTGCTAATATGGTAAGGCTGCCATGAAATTAATCTCGTGTTCGTATACTAGTTTCTCTTGAGAGGAACTTAATTATTATTTTCCCTACACCCATAGCTTTCTAATAGGAAAAAAACCTTAGGGTTTTATAAGTTATTTTAATGCTTTAATTATTTTATATTTAACAGTGATACAGCCTTAAAATGAGCATAAACTTGAGCCATTTTAGTCTGGTAGAACTTGCTTTGAATTGAATCTCAATGGATTTCCATTTGATTTCAGCCTCCATTTGCTTTGTGTAGTGTATTCTTGCATGTACTTACCTTGGCAGCCAAAGCAAAAGCATGCAAGCTGTAGAAAACTGCAAACAAAAAAAGCTGTATTTGTATGACATCATGTGTTTTATTGATACCACTTACACGTTGTAAAGTTATATGGTGGATTACAGATAGCGTGAGAAAGCGCAAGCTGCAATTCAATGTAATACTCTTCTTGAAAAGTAAACAATTGCGCTTGTATCTCTTTTCCAGTTTGTATTTACAGTATATCTTTTGGAGGAAATTGTTAATTAATTGTTCATTGACTGTTAATTCTGTAAAAGAGTGAACTTTGGACTCCATTTTCCTTCTTTACACTATTTGCGGGAAGATAATCAAGAAAAGAGGTAACATGACCATTCGTAAACACTTCTCTCATAAACACCTCTTCAGGCCTGTTATCTCCTGCCAGGCTTCGGAGTGGTTCCTGCTTTCGACAGGACACTCGGACAAATGGCCTTTTCTGCACTGGGTCAGGGCTGATGACTTTCTCCTACCCTTGGACTTGCCCTGAATTTCAGCACTGTCGGCTGTGAGGCGTTTTGAGTGAGTGAGTGTGTGTGTGTGTGTGTGTGTGACTTGCTAAGTGGATGACTGGGCTTTGTTACCTGCCCCTTTTTGCAAAGGGAACTCTTCTCCTTCAGAGCTCTTCTTGTTGGAGCTTCGGAGGACCACATTCCTTGCATCTTCTGCTCCACAGATGAATAAAGCCTCCGGGAATGTGTGGTGGACAATTAAAAGGATGATATGATGTGAAGTGTGGTGTCATCATATGAAGTGTGGTGTCATCAGCATCCTTTTTTTTTTTTTTTTTTTTTTTTTTTTTTTTGGACCCAGCTGTTGCAGGGCTTAGCCGAATGAATATGAGATTGGTGCGTGCTGCCTGTATTGTCCATTAAACTTAGGCAAGGTCGTCTTTGTTCTTTGTGGGAAACAGTGTGATAACCTTTTGAATCTTGTAACTGCCGCAGTGCTGTAAGCGAAAGAAGGTTAAATAGACTGTTGTGCTTTACCATGTCAGATCAAAAAGCACATAGAATATTTATTTGTACTGCAATCCATATTTATTCATTTCAGTGATTAAGCAATGCGGAGAGTGGATGTGAAGTGTCGCGGGGTCCTCACGTCTTTTAAAAATGCAATATTTAAAAGTACTTTTAAATACAATGACCTTTTAATATTTCACAGATCTTTCAAACTTGAAATTGGTAACTTCTGTACATGATTTTAATTAAAACAGGTTCAGGGTGCTTTGTCCTTAAAACTACTATAAATTCTTCAGCCTTTAGAGTTTACCGCGTATTCCTTAATTTGACAAACTCTGTGTCTGAAAGATGCGAAGTTCTGTCTCAGGTTGGCTTTTATGCTAGCATGTGCAAGTCTTAAGAAATATGAACTTCGAAAAAAAAATTTTTTTTTTTAACAGAGTATTGAAAAATTTCTAGTTGAAAACAGCACAGATTTTCATTTGTACGTTGCATTGCTGCATGGAGGATCCTTTGCTGGATTTTAGTGCTGGCAGAGCTTTGTATCTTAAAGAAAAAATACAGATGGAAGGAGGTGAAGTCCTCTCCAGTTTGAGAACGTATTTCAAAATAAAAATGCGTATTTACTTTCTGCAGCTTTTCTGTTAACATTAGCCTCTTGTGTACGTGAACGCTGGATAAACGAAGCTTTCTGTGCTTTCTTTTGATGTACCTGGTAGACTAACAAACCAGTAAGAGAGAAATTATCATTCCATTTATTATTTTATTAAGTCTCTTATCCACTAAGAATTTAGAAAACGGAGTGAAAAAAGCAAGTAGTACCTTCTGCTTACTCTATTGGCCAAGCACATATTATTTTGTGAGAAAATGTTGCTATTAATACATATTACATTTATGTAATATAGCAGGAAATCCTCATTGTCTTCTAGTAAAATAACAGTTGATTTTACTACGGAAACTCTCAACATGGGGGTAAGGATTGAGACTGAAAATTTGTTTGCGGAGCTATAGTTTAAATGTATGCCTTCATATAGAGCTGTAAGTGATGCAGTATTTTTGGAAGTATAAATTAATAAAACCTGATATATCTGACAGTTCTTTCTTCCTTCTCTAGGGTATAAGTTAACAATGGCTGTTATCCTGAGTGGAAGCTGATGAATGTCAGCCTCCAGTGAAACTAGTGGTGTTTTGTAGAATTAAATCTTAAATATGGTTGTATTTGTATTCTGTACTTAGACCTGGCCTTTTTTGGTGAACCTTATTTTCTTAACAGCAAATATTTAAATTACTGTTATGACACGATGATCAAGATCTCATAGAGTAAATAGTAATACGGTTCCTATAAAGGGGTTCATTCGTTACTCTGAGCTCTGTTTTACGAAAATTGTATGAATACTGATTTCCTTTGAAAGTGATCTTCAAAAAGAATTCCTGTTTCATATAAAGAGATGCCAGACTCACAAAGATTTCCTTTCTTGTTTCATAGACGTTCCATCTTCAGAGCAGCCTGAACTGTTCCTAAAGAAACTTCAACAGTGCTGTGTCATTTTTGACTTCATGGACACGCTTTCAGACCTTAAAATGAAAGAATACAAGCGCTCCACTCTTAATGAACTGGTGGACTACATTACAATAAGCAGAGGCTGTTTGACAGAGCAGACTTACCCTGAAGTAGTTAGAATGGTGAGTTTCTTCTTTCTCGTGGTCTCTTGAAATCCACTTGCGATTCCCATGATGGATTGTGAGCCAAATTGAAACCTGGAGTAGGTGGATTAAATGAGGCCTTTGGTTTGTATTTTCTGCTAGACATCGTTTGGGGAAAATTCTCCAAAGACAAAAATAATAATTTTTATATATACTTAATGAAGGTCAAATAGGTAATGGATGTTGTAGTGCCAGAAATGTATGAAAGGAAACCTGGATTATTGCCTCAGCAGCCATAAAATCTGAGATTTTTTTTTTTCCCCCCCCCCCACATATAAATAAGGGAGTAATTTGTAGACATTTCTTTTCTTTCTTTGAACTTTATCCAAGCTTTTGAGTGTGTACTGAAGCTCTAAGATAGCTAAAAGTATGTACAGGTAATTACTTTTAAATAATAAATGTTAAAAATGTTGCATAGATGTGAAAATTTCATGGTTGTATTTTGTAGATTCATAGCAGCTGCAGTTAAAGAGTCAGCAAGATTGCTCAATAATAATGCCATACCTTGTATTTATAAATTGTCAAATAATAATGTTTTCAATGTAAAAATGAAACTAGCACCAGATGCTATGTTGTGAAGAATATTCATTGCTATTTGCGAGATAAATCATTGCTGTAAAATGTTTATACTACCATGTGATAGTATAACCTGTTATCTGAATCAGAAGACCAATTAGTTAAATATAGATTTAGTAATGGTTTTCTAATGGCGCTGTATGATCACGGAATCCACTAGCTACGTGCTGTAAGAGAAACATGAATATTTTTCACTAGATTGCCCTGCGTTATATATTCTCATTATTTCTTTTCTGGCACACAGATACATGACGTATTACTTGTCTGTAATATTTAAAAACAGCTGAAAATTGTGACAGGATAGTCAAGCAGTTACCAGTGAACAAAAACAGAATTAAGGATGTATGGAAGAAATCTTACTATGGCTTCTTTGTGTGTATGCCGTCTCGTAAAGTCTATGGTTATGCGATCAGATTCTTCCTCCTTCTCCCTCTCCCTCCCTCCTTTTTTGCCTCCCGTTCTGGACCAGTCTTCTGAATGAACCGCTCTTCATCTGCTGTATTATTTGTTCAGCATGTGGTCTAATGCACCGTTCACACATTGGTCTGAATACAGAATTACTAGTATGCTGCCACACTCTTCTGCGAGTGCTGCACTGTAGCATCTAAATGCTCTGCAAATGTTACTTTCGTCTTCCTTACACCTCTTGAGATGAGCAAATGACATAGGCCTTGTGCAGACAGGACCCTGCTGCACACCCAACTTTATCAAAAGCGGTTACTTTGCATTTTGTGTCCCACCTTTTGGGAGTGTTTTTTTTGTTTGGTTGTTTTTGTTTGATCTTTTTTTTTCTTTTTTTAGCCTTTCAGCTGTTCAGGTCATATTATCTCTTTGACTTTGGTTGTAGTTGTTCGCTGTAGCAATATTTATAGAATCAAGGCTCTGCAGATTAGTGCTGTTTTAAGTTGCGCTCCCAGAAAATGAGGAACACTTGATCTGTAACTGCTCATGAAGATTGATTTGAATCAGGAATATAAACTGCGAGTCTTAACATGAACTGAGAGAGACAATCCCTTTTTGCTAGCATGTCCCTACTGTGTCCCTGCAGCCATGGATGCTGATGCACAAGAGTGTTTTTATCTTAAGGAAATGAAGCATTGCCTAAATTGTTTGAATAGGAATAGTGGTATAAATAATTTACTTAAAACAAGTTTTTAACTCCAGTATGGAGCCGTTGTTGGAAGTGAAGATACAGAGTGAATTTTTCTGGTGGATTTCACAGCTGTTTGCTAGTAGAGATTCAGGAATTTCCAGTTTCAGCCCCCTTCATTTGTGATGGGAAAGTGGTCTGTCTTGTTTCCTCATGTTCCCCGACCCTTTCATTGCATCAGTCCTTCTTCACCTTTCTTTCTCCTGCCTTGTATGTGGGCTCCAGTGCTCAACTGAAGCTACAGGTTGCCCTCGCTGTGAGGGTACTTAAGCAGGGCAAGACTGAGAATACGCTTGCGTCCCGTGTGTAGCTATTTAGTGGCCCATGACTGTTAAGAGAAGCAGTTGCAGGGAAAATCATGGTCAAAGTGATGTGTGCAATTGGAAAGGACCGTGTTAGAGCTAATGTCCTGGCCAAATTTGCATGGATTCTCATAAAGTGCTGCTCTGATTCCTCTGTTAAACCTAAGTCCCTTTCTCAGTGTAGAAGGGTTTTGGAGTTTACTGTGAAGTGGGATTTTTACAAATAAAAAGGTGCAAAAGTAATTAGGGAAGTGGACATACAGTTTCCTGAGAAATGATTGAATTGCTTCTTTTTTATTTTTTAGTTTTCTAAGGAGCTGTAGCCTGCCACAGACACCTTTGCTTTGATGAGTGTGTAAGCTATTGAAAAAAATGTTTTAAAAAGGGAGAAGCTGGAGTACTTTAATTGTGCATATTGCAACCTGCAATGTTTTTAATGTGCATGCTCTTGCAGAAAACACTTTGGTGGTTGTATGCTATGTGAGCAGGATGTTGTGCTCTGCTATTGAATTCACGTGGGTGAACCCATGGTTAATGCATGAATGATTTCTGTCACTCATCCCCGTGAATGCTAAATGCAGTGTTTATGCTAAACTGTGTCATCAGGGATTTTGTGTGTTGCAGGTATTCTGTATTTTACAGGTAGGTTATCTGATTGGTAATACTTGGAGTGCAGCTGTGGAGGACGGGCGGGTAGAATTGCTAACATTGTTTTAATGAGCTTTCATCACGTGTTGCCTGGCCAGCAGAATACGTTAGTCCACTTTGTGGGCAGCAAGTCGCTGCTGTTGGAGTGAAACTGTAGCATTAAGTTTGGTGTAACTTCTTGTCCTTTGCAAAAAGTGCATGTTCTTGTTTAAAGCTGACTAGCGCTCGTATTCTTCAACTGAGATAAACTTAACCGTACACAGTTGACTTCCTAAGCCTGAGATCAGCTCTCTTGTGCAACTGCCACTGTTATCTGCTTTTGAGGATTTTCTTTTAGGTCTCCAACTGCGTTCACAAACGGCCTGTCAAGTTGACAAGCTCTAACCTGTCATGACACAGAAGAAAACAGCAGTATTTATATTCTTACCGAATTAGTGCCCGCGGACTGCCCGCCACAGTTGTGGCGTGTTTTGTTTGAAAGACCAGTGTTTTAAAACCTATCAAAATGAAGCAGAAAAGCTCTTTGCCCTTTCGGAAGGCCTCCTCCCTGTTATGTTTAGCACTTGCTTCTAATTCTAGGTTGGGACGTAGGAATCCAGAAATTAATATTTCTTCCTTGGCTCTTTGGGCCATTGCAATCTGGGGGTGAAGGGAAGTATTGTATAGGGGAAAAAGGAGGAAGCTGTTTTGCAAGCTGTGCCATCTTTTAAGAGCACAGAGAAATGCATACCAGGCTGAAGCTGAAATTTAAGAAGGTACTCGTATTTATAAAGAAGGATTAATGGCTAAAGTACTTTCTTGTCTTAATTATCTAAAATGTCAGAAGAAATGATATTCATAGAGCAGCCTTTTTTAAAGTTTTCTGAAGTGCATGCATTGTAAACTTTTCTGCTTATGACCCAAAACAAGTTTGACTTTACAGATACTGGGATAGAAGAAGGTTGCTGGTAAAATTGTGTAGAAACTCTTGAGATTTTTAATTATTTTTTAAATGTTGTGGTCTTATGATACAATGGTTTGAAAATTACTCATTTGGAGGAACCAGCATAACTCAGCTTCTGGATCTTTTTACTAGTACTCATCCTAAATTCGTGCCATTAGGACCTTTATCCCTAATCATAATATTATGTAGTTTCATCTTGTTCGCATATGCGTGTGATGATGTTGTATATGGCTAAATGTGAAGTGACTTGGTTATTTGTCAATCTGTGGGTGTGTGGGGGGATGTTATTTGCTTCTTTCAAACCACTCTCTTTAGCTTCACATATACATAAGCGTTTGGCATGTTATTGGTTATTTAAAAAAAAAATCGAATTTACTAATGGCCACCAAAGCAAGCTTACCGTGGCCTCGTCAGTATTATCAATATCACTTGATGGGAAGAGTGGCTGGGATTTGTGTTAATGGACATAAGCTAGGCACATTTATTCAGAAGGGTATTGCACAGTGCACTTGCCTGCATTTTTGATGTGTTGTTTAGAAGGGCATGTGATATTCTTTAGAATTAGGCTAGTCTTAGAAAAAAGGCCCTTGCCAATTAAAACGCACTCTGCTTAGAAGGAAATGCAAGTAATATGACTTTACGAGCCAATAATTGGACACTTAATCTAAAATTTGCTACTGTCTGAGCAAAATGTGGATGCTTAAACTAATGATGCTGATTTTGCCGGTAGATTAAGCACTAGTAGTTGAATGAAATAAATGTTTGCTATTATCTGCAGTATCCTACAGGGTGTATGTAGTAGAGCTTTTTGTGTTTTCTGGGGATTAAGACATAGATTGAGGAAACTGATTTCTTTTATTTAAAAGATCAAATGGATGAGGATGTGGAAAACTGGCAGGCTGTTAAACTGGAAAACCTGGGTGAATTTCTTTGTTGGTGAGCATCATTTCAGCTCCCCCACTTGCTCCTTTAGAAACTGTAAACCTAACCCCAGATGTTTGCTGTGGTGTTTATGCTGCATCCAAGGGTGGTTGCCAGCCCATGAGAGATTGCTAATGAAACGGTTTTGAAATACAGAATGGGATGTTACTTTGGTTTCCTCTCTTTTAAGTGCAAAAATGGCTACAGCTTCCTGTAGTCCTCTTTTTCTGTAATGAAGAATCAACTAAAATAAAACTGGAATCTCTATAGTCAAAACCAAACATCATATTAGATGTCTTGTGGTGTTGAGCAACACAGACAGAACAAAAGTTGCTGTGAATGAATACCCAAATAAATGCCAAAAATTACATTGGAAAGATCAGGTTCAGATTTCTTTTCTGACTTAAATCTAGAGAGATTGCATTCTTTTCACTACAGGTTTGTAGTGAAAGAGATAGAAGTTTGTGACAGACCCCTTAAACACAAAAAATACCTTGTTAAGCCATGAATTTTTTAGCCTGTTAAGGAACCTTCTTTAGGCTGTACACTACTTGTTAGACTTTATGGGCGTTAAGAATTTCTTTATTTTCTGTAGCTTTGCTTATGACTAAGTATGACACCATAGTTGCTAAATGTTCATGCTATTTAAGGTTTTTCATGTTAAACTGTTCTTGGATAGACATTTTTATGCAAGTCTACTCATATCCAATCTTACCTTTTTCTGTTCAAAAAAGAACTTTGCATATGTTCCTGTTGTTTCAAATACTAGATTTAGAAATACAATACCGAATGTCATTTCAAGTAGAATAAATAAAAACGTATGCTCTTCTAAGAATTGACAAGGAATGACTTTTTTTTCTAATGTGAAATTTAAATTATTATTTAAATAATTTCAGATATTCTGTAAAATATTATGAATTAATCTAAAACTCAACTTGAGTTAGGAGAAGTTGAAAAGGTTATTTTGACACCATCTGAAATGCTGAAATGAAGATGCACTATCCTTTGACCTAAAAGATGGGCTTGCATTTAAAATTTTCACATGGCAAGCTATCAAAGTGTACAAACCTAGCTAAAAGTCACTTCATATTTTAAATTCTCTCCTCTGTTTTTCTTTGAGAGGGTCATCAGAGCTGTAGAAGCAGGACAAAAATCTAACTTCTTTGGTTTATTTTACGCACTATTTCCAAATTCCTGTGTTAGATTCTCTGTTATTCCATTTTTTGTACATGTAGTACAAAAAATTTCCTCCTGGTGGTTACATAGGTCCTCATTCATCAGACTTTATCTGCATAATAATTCAGAAACTAGATACAAAGCAAAGAAGCTGGCAAAATATTTGTACTCTGAAGAAGTGCTTGTTTCACTGCAGCTAAAAAAAAATTTTTTTAGAGGATTATATCTCTCTCCCCTGCCCAGTTTGGCCACATTATCTTCTTAAATACTACCTTTCTACCACTGTGCCTGTTTAGAAGCACAGCATGAATATTCTGGGGGGGGGGGGGTGGTATTTTCTTGGTTTTTGGATTTTTTTGCTTTGTTCTTCAGTTTGGAGTTTGAGATAGTCTTGCTTTTGTAATACTGACTAGAGTGCCTCAAACTGATGCATTCGCAGGCTTTCACTTGAACTGATGCCCCCTCTAGAAATGGGGACTCTTTCCATCGATACTGTGCCCCTTAATATGTCCAAGAAATTTGAGATATTGCTATGTGGTAACTTGATTTTTAAAATGGTATTGTACAGAACTAGCTGGGCACACATTAGATAAATGACTGGTTCACTGGAACATCAAAATGTAGTTATGTGGAGATAGCGAGGAACGGGGTGGTTGCTCGTGGGTACCCTCGGGTTCAGGTCTGTGGGAGCTGGAGTGGGATTTCAGAGCTCAGGTTTCCTGCAGCGAAAGCCTGCACGAAAGCTGCCTGCGGATGTGTCTGCACCAGCACTTCGAATTCAGATCGTGCGTGTGCTTTTTAAAGCGGACTCTTACTGCGCTTTGGTGCTTGTCCCAGAAGTCTTGAGGTCTGCGAATTAGACTTCTTTTGGGTAAATTGTGTCTTCCAGGTGTGTAACCTAATGCTCTCCAGCTGCGAGTGGGCTCCACTCCGTGGGATCATTAGGAAGTAACTCCTCCCTCCAAAAATATATAGCGTGGGCATTCAGCACCTGAGCACCAGCTGTTTCGTTCTGTAAATCTGCTCCTCTTGCACTGCACTGCTCAGTAGTGTAGGCATAGCCTAGGATCTCAGTTTAACCGTTTGCCCGTCTGTATGGGTGGACGGTGCTGCCGCTGCTGAAGTGGCTCAGGGTAAGTTAACGAGTTTAGGAGCCCCTGATCTAGAGCTAAACTCTTTCAGGTTATTGATTAAATTTGTAGATGACAAAAGGGTCAAGAAAAGATGAGGAGGACTGTTCTTTGTTTCAGTGACCTGGATTATTGACTGTGTTCCTAGTCTTAACGTATTTCATTTTAACGTAGCCAAGTTGAAATTTTAACATTTTAATGTAGCCACCTAATATTAAACCCTGAAAGACTGTACTCTGGCAAGCAGTGGTGCAGAAAAAGGCTTGGACGTCGTGGATAACTATGTTAACATGAGTTTCTGATGGAGCGCACTGCTCAAAGAAGCTCATGTTGATAAATGCAAAAGACAATATCCAGGAAAAAAGGGAAGTGCTCTGGCTTATTATTATTATTATTATTTTTACCTGAAATACGTTTGGGAGTGTGTACTCCCCCACAGGTGGGGACTCGAAGGAAGCTAGCGAAAATAATCACAGAACTCAAAAAAAACAAGCAGACTTCTACCTGGGTTTAAGAGCTATCTTTCCATTTAGCAGCAGAGAGGTGGAGAGATGTTTTGTGTGCTTGTGTGTGTGTGTGTAAATAAAATAAATACACACCCACGTACGTATACATGCAGACCGCATATGCCTTTATGTGTATATCAGATGTAGAAGAGACCTCACAGATGAGCAAGAACCAATGGAAATTAGACAACTTCAACCTTGAAGTCAGAAGCTGTGCCCTAGACAAACTGGTAGTTAAACTTCAGGACAGAGGAGATGGTAGAGTCATTTATAGTCTTTAAGATAAAATTAGCTTTTTTGTAGGATGTACTTCAGTCACTCTTCTGGGAGCAATGTAATGGGATAGAGAGATTAGAGCTGAGTGACTGCAGTAGTCACTTTAGCCTCTAAAATAGGTAAATCCACGAATGATATTTAAAAAAAAACCAAACCACACCTGAAGATGTATTTCAGAGGAATAAGCGGAGTGTCTGCCTCCCCTGGCATTGGCATCTCAGCCTGTCGGAATGGCTTCAGCCGTGTTCCAGTCACTTTATATTGTTTCTCTATGTTGTCAAAGTGCACAAGAATCGAAATATTGCATGTGCATAGATGATCGGCTTCAGTTTCTCCTATATAGGGGTCTGTGGGGAGGTTCCGGGTACTGGTGATGGAGGAACAGGTGTTGCCTGGGAACTAAGTGGGGATTCATTCATCCTGCTTTTGTGTAGGCTTGAGCCTCCTGGGTGTATGTTTATTTTCATTCCAGACTCCATTCAGGAAAACTATTACTGATAAAATCTTGTTTTAGACAGCGTGGAACAGGAGCACTGAGCTGAAATTGAATTTGTGAAGCGTTTCTGTTAGAGCTTTGTGATTTTTATTGTGCTCCGGTGAGGGGCAAAAGGAAGACCCCCCCCCCTCCCCCTCCCCCCCAAGTTAGTCCTGATGTCAGGTTTAAGCCTCTTAGCCCTTCCTGTTCTAAAAGTTATTTCAAGCATAAATGCTGTGATAAAATCTGAACTTTCTTAAAGCTTGTTACTTTTAAGTGTATATTCATAGTTTCATATTTCTGGATTGGCAGGTGCCAGTTGTCAGCTGTCTCCAGACCTTACAGCTAGTTCATTCCTTGTGGGTGGTTTCAGAGCAGCCTTCCCTTTTTTTTTTTTATTTTTATTTTTGACTGACTTGTTGCTTTTTAAGGAATTGTCACTGATTATTGAGTATAGTTTTCTTTATAATCGTCTAGAAACGTTTTTGCCTTGCCTCTCGTCAGAGAAGTTGTGCCTGGCTGTGTGTTGTGACAAACCGACATCGAGCTAGGAGGTTTCCAATGTAAAATAAATTGTTTTGCCATTTCCCACTTGATCTGGGAAGTTTTAGATTTGATGCTGAGGGGCAGATTTTATCGATTTGTTAGATCAGGTTCTGGCACCTGGGCCTTCAAATTCTGCGTCGCGGGGAGGCAGCGCTGTACACTTTCGTGCCCAGGCTGATGTGTCCTCTTGAAACGGACGGTCACGGCGGATGGGGTGCAGGTGTCTTTGATGAGGACATAGCAGGGAAGATTTGTCGTAGTACTACTTTCTAGAATATTAGAGTTGTCGTGCAAAAACATCACCTGAGCTTGGAGGTGTCCCTAATCAGCGGGAGACGCAAGTCAGTATCCACCCGTAGTCATGTAGGGTGCCTCTGGGAGGGGAATCATCAAGGTCTGTTTACAAGCTGCCAGGGATGTCCTTTAGCTTGATGATCCAACAGAGGTCAGAAGAGAAATGATTCAGCCAGCCAGCTGAAGGAATTTTGGCAGGCTGCTTGGGCTTAGGGATAAATACCAGAAAGCTACCTTATGCCTACTGGAGAAAAATGACCCATTGCAGAGCTGATGCAGCCCATCGCTGCCCGTGCCTGTGCGATGGCTGTCGCGGTCTCTGACATACAGCTGGGCACTTCATGCATGGCAGAACTTGTGGCCTTTAGTTCTCCTTTAGAGGCTTATAAACATTAGCCACCCAGAGGCTACTGATTTAGATAAGCCTGCTATAAATTGACGCCACATGTAAATGAGCTGTTGTGCTGTACTGTGGTAATTAATGCAACTGCAATGGCACACATTATTTTTTTTTAAATTTTGATTATCTTTAAGGGATATCCCAAGGTAACCTGTTCTCTCTGTTCCGCGGAGGAGAATATCTACGTTTTGTCTCCATATAACTTTCCTTTACTTCTAATAGAGAAAAGGAAAATTAGAGAGAACAAACTGTGTACCGGGACTTTAACTTGCTCTGCGTTTATTCCTCTATGTTTATGCAACAAACTGCTTTTCAGTTACTTTGAGTTGCCTTGAGACTGGCCTTTTCTTTATGCATACTCTTGAGAAATCAGACTGGTTTTGTTATGAAACTAAGATTCAGGTGTCAGTGCTGGCACTTAACTAACAGTTGCTGAAACCTTTATTGTTCTGCCTTGCTACATCGTGCTGTTAAAGCCCAGGCACTAACTGCGTGAAACTTGCACTGACTTAATCTGAGTCTTAGAGGAATTTATCTTCATTTATCTTTTCATTCTGACAACATGCACTTATCCTTTCAATTTTTGCTTGTGCAATGCTTCAACTTTGATATTCGTTCTAGGAGTTTCAAAACATAAAAACCAATGAATACTTATGTCTTCTCAGATGTATTGCTACAAATGTCGTTAACTAACGTATGGTTAAATTTGCAGAAGAATTTCTTTGTCGTTTCAAATGAAGTTTAAAGCAGAAAAAAATAGCTGCAGACTGGTTTTAGTTCTGTTAGCTCTCTATTTTGGTCCAAATCTGGAGAAAGCTAGAACTTTCGAACGTGAAGCCTTAACCAAAAATACTTGAGTAAGTATTGCAATATCCCAGATATTCAGATCCACAGCACCAAAAAATTTCCCCTTTTTTATTCTGGAGTCCTTTGGACTTTCTTCCTTCTAAACAAATCTGAGCTTTTTAAAGCTAGTCCTGTTAAATCTGATCCTGTTCTTCTTCTACCTGCGTTTTGATATAAGGGTGAGTAGAAGAGAAGCTCAGATATCTTTGGGGAAAGGGAAACTGTGTTCTGCCTGTCTTCCTAGAACATTCATTTGACTTACCTTGATGACACCAGAAATGTCTTTTCATGGGGGGGGGTGGGGGGGTGTTGAAAGAAGTGAATGAATAGATGTGAAAAAGTTGGCGAAGGGGGAAAGAGAATATCTGCTAGGGAATGCTGGTAATCACTTGGCAAGTATGCACATAGGGCAGACGGAAATCAGTATCTATTAGCCCATGCTGCTAAGTGCTGTATCTATTAGGATTGAAAACCATGTGACTTGAAAACAAGATTTACCTATACTGTGAAGGCGTCTCCAAAAGTATGTCCTACGGTTAACTGTAGTGAAATGCACCCTCTTGTGGCTAGAAGAAAAAAGTCCAAGCAGAAACCCATCTGACCTCTTTTTTTCCATGCTCACTGGTTTACCTCGTTTATTCTTCATTTAGCTAGTTTTTTTTTTTAATCTTTTTCCCATGTTCAGTGAATATGCACCACATGTACTTTCATACTGTTTTTCATTGTTTCATCTTTTCATGTGTGCAGCGTTTGGATCTCTTGTTTGTCTTGCAGCTTCTAACACTTCATTCTCTCAACCTGTTTTTATCAGTATTTGAAATGTATTTAAACTTTTAGCCTTAAAATGGCCTTTCGTATTAAGTTGCCAATACATTGGAAACATGCCCTGCAGATTAACTTTAACACATTTGCAGGAGTAAAAGACTAGAAAAAGAAATAAAAATGTTGAAGACCATACAGACTTTCTTAATTACTTTAGTTTATCTGAACTACTATGAAGAAAGCAGTAGGAGTCGTCTATAGAAGGGATTAGGAAGTAACATGCTGCTTTTCCCACCTGTTTGATTAACCAGCTTAGAGGTGGGTTAAAGGCAGTAGCAGAGTGCAAAGACGGCACAACATCACCTTCAAAGTGCCGAAAAAGCCCTGCATCATGTTTGCCGTTTATCACATTTGCTGCATGTTAAGCTGAACGTTCTGTTCAGCAGTATAATTAACCCAGGAAAGCACTTCAGTTCAGCCTTCACTGATAGCATGAGCTTCATAATGCCAAGCAGTCTCTGCCAGGTACCTCTAAATAAGATTAAGCAAAGCGAACTAGCCATGAAATAAAATATGGGATAAGTGACACGCAAATACTATTTATTGCTTGCATTTAGTACCAAATTTTGTAGTTGGCCTGAAGTGTCCGGGTGCATAACGTGTGAATAGCACTGACAAGTATAACACGTGCTGACAGATGAGACCTTAAGCAGATGCCGTTAATATTTTCCCTGTGCAGAGGAAAATAACTGTTGCATGCAAACGTTTATAATGTTTACATGTTTATGGCATTTCTTACACCTTGAAAACGGCCATGCCTAGTGGCTTGCAGACCCAGTGATGGCCCTCGAGACCTGTTGATATCGATGACCTCATCTGAGAAGTGGCGGAGAAAAAGGATGGCAGACTGGGCTGTGCTGGGATTTCACTAAAAAAGAAGCAAAAACACCTGGAGAAGGGAAAGCTGAGCAGGGGTCAGGTTTGTTAAGGTGAAATGCTCCTTAGACCTATACCATTTCTAAAGAGCTTTCTCAGCCAGTAAGCAAAAGCAATACTCCTTATGTGACGCTGATAGAGGGCACCCAGCGTAGGCTTAGACGTACAGTGTCCTGATACCTAGTACTACTTCAAAAAACTAATCTCACCGTTCTTTCCTCCTACTTTTTAGGTATCTTGCAATATATTCAGAACTCTCCCACCTAGTGACAGCAATGAATTTGATCCAGAAGAAGATGAGCCCACCTTGGAGGCATCGTGGCCACATTTACAGGTTTCTACTCATTTATCTGAGAAGTAGTCCTTATCATTGCTTGATGTATTTAATATTTTTCCACAGCTTTTGCTCACTTGTGAATCGGAATGGGTTTATGAGATATAGTAACAGAATTGTATTTTTTTCCCCCTTAATATTGCTCTGGGCTAAAATAAAGTACCTACAAAGACAGGAGAGTACTTTGAAATTTGCAATGTTAGAGCCTTCTTTCAAGATTGGATTGATGGTATTCTTCAAGTTCTGATTCTCTTCATCGACTTAAAAATTAATTCCATTTCCTAATGGCTCTGGTGCACAAGTGTTTTCCAGCAACTTCCGCAAGAACAGTATGGAGATGATCTTGTTAGCAGTTTTGTTTTACTGAGAATAGCTAATTTTCATACAGAAAACACACAGGTGTTGGCTGCTGAGTAGAAAAAAAGTTAGAATCTGCATATTAGTGTTTTTTCCATCCCCTTTACTCTTCCCCTAACAAGGTTTGCTTTCAGGTGTTTGTGGCAGGATGTATGCTCACTGCTGTATACCATTCTTCCCTTTCTACCTCAAGTTTCAATGCAAGATACTTTGAACAAAGAGCATACAGTAATTTTGGAGAGAGTCAGCAGCATTGGTGCTATTGCAGTAAATCCCACCTGTGTTAGACAGGACTGTGACTTATACCACAGGTAAATTAGGAGAAGTTTGCCTGAGTAACAGTTTGTGGAGTCTGGGATTTTCTGCCAGCAAAGGAGCATGACTGATCTCAACTTAAAATAAGGATTTGATTTCACAGTTGTATGTGCAGTCCTTGCCTGTGAGAAGTTTGTTTCACTCTTTTGTTCTCTCAGAATTTAGAATCTCTTGAAATGCAGGTTTCTCCCCTCATTTATATTTAAATCTCACAAAAATAAGAAACTTAGAATTTTCAAGGAAGCTCTGAACAACTTTTCCTGCCTGGAGACAGCACAGGCTGTTCTGTCTGTTCATCTTATGTTCATTGACACTAGTGCTGTATTTTTAAAAGGCATATTTACAAGCAGATGAGGGAATTTCTAAGCCAGTGGATGATTTGCTATTGTGAGAATGAAAGCCACCTAAGTATTTGTCAGGAGCTGATGGAATTGATTTCCTGCTGAATTAATGTATGTTATGTAAGTGCTTTTCCATACTGTATTTCTAAAACTCCCTCACCCTTTTTTGATTTCCTATTATTTGCTTTTAAAGTGAGAGAACACTGACACATAGCAGCAGCGATGTTGCAGTATATTGATAGTTGCGTGGAAAAACTTAAAATTGTTTTAAAATATAGTTTTTAGCTTCCTTTCTTCTTTCAGTATGTATACCTATAAAAGCCAGAAGGGAAAAGACTTGACTATGGCTACTCTTCTTGAAGAGTTTCAGTAGAGGGAATTGGTAGCTGGCTAGCTCATCTGGTCAGTGACAGGTCAGAGTTGCTGTCTGATGAGGCCTGGGTAGTGCCTCTTTCACTTACCTTCTTTTTTGCCTGATACATACATTTTTCTTGTTATGCATCAGTTCAGGCAGAGATGGACTTGCATGAGAGCAAGCAAGCATTCTGCAGCCCTGAAGCTGACCTGTGCAGTTAGTTAGGCTCTCCTGATTAAATCCTGTTTTGTATTCATCATCTTTGTTTCAAGTTATAGCAGAATGCTACAGTAAGCAGTTTCCAATTTAAAATAAAAATTTCCAACTGTTTCACTAGCCCTTTCAGAATCACAATTTCTGTATTTGATGTGACTTCAGCAGTTCGGAGGGCAGTCAAAATGTGCTTGCCAATTACTCTAGGAAGCTTTACAAGATGACAGCAGGCATTACAAGGTGGCAGTGCCTGTTCTTAGTAATTAAATGTCTCTGATTGGAGTTAAACAAGCAAAACTAACTTACAAAGCTCATGTAATTAATTCTAACTCTAAGGTAGCAATTTGATAAAGCAGAAGAATCTTTTACATATGCTCCTGGGAAAAATTAGTATTTTCTTTTCTAGAGAAAGAATTTAGGGAGATATGTAAAATAATAAAGTCATGAACTAAAGCATGTTTTTTTTTTTCTTTTGTAGCTTGTATATGAGTTTTTCATACGATTTTTGGAAAGCCAAGAATTCCAGCCCAGCATTGCCAAAAAGTACATAGATCAGAAATTTGTATTGCAGGTAAGCGGATCGGTTTTCTTACAGGCTTCACTTTGCTTTTAGTGTTTGAAAGATTTTTGCTTGAAATTTGAAGCTGTAACTTCATTTGCAGCAGAAAAAGGCTAAACAAGCATTTACAGTAAAAGTTTTCAAATTAAATGGGAGATATTGTGTGTGCATATGTGTCTATGTTGCTATAGATACATACGATATTTAGTTTGGCTCCGGTTTTAACACATTAATCAAAATATTCGACTTACTGTTTATGGGAGTGAGTTAAAACTATAGCTATTGAAAAACGAAGGGTTTACTACGAGGTTTACTAAGGGTTTACTAAAAATGCTGCCCTTTAGAGAGACTACTTAAACCCCAGTTTTAATGGGGCTTAATATTTTTAAAATATTTCTGTTGGAAAGGGAGAGTATTTCTTTTCTCCGTCTCCGCTAGAGAGCTGGCGAAAGGGGCAGAAGTTCATTAACAAACCTGTTCCCAGAGCAGTACTGAAAAATTTGATGCTATAGTGTTTGGGGAGGAAGTAAATCAAAAGGCCATGTAAAGTTCAAGCTGTATTGAAAGCATAGTGGAAGAAGCATCAATAATGAACAACGTTGGCAAAGAACGGAAGCTTTATCTTTGTAATTTGCTTGCCATCAGTATGGCTTAATGGAAGAGATGGCCTCTTGTCAGTCAGTCAGATGGTAGCCAGATATTTTACACACGTTTCATCTTCCTCTTCCTTTTGTACAAGCTGTGCTTCTTGTATGCTTCATTATTTGCTTGAAACTACCATAGCTAGTCTTCGCTCTTGAAGAACTTTCTTCCAGGCCTCAACAGGGGCTGTAACAGAGATGGTTGAAGGCACATGCATTCTGCAAGGAGCCAGGAAGCATCGTGGATAAGATCTTTTGCCTTTTCTCTTCAGCTGTCAGCAATGGCCTGTCTTACGCTTTTCACACCTGTCGTGAGTTTTTGTGGTACCCAAGCGTCAGGAAGAACTTGGTATTCATTGCAGTCTATAGCTTGCTTTTAAAATCAAGGACATTTCTGAAGATTCCTACTTACTTAGGCAAGGGAATTTCGTAGGCATTGAGACTTGAATAAAAGCCAAACTAGAAGTGGCAGGAGGTTTCTGAAAACCTTTCTCTCACCTTTTCATCGTGGGGCTTTTATTTTTCCCTGAGATTCCCCAGGGCATAAAAGCAGTGCTTTTGCTGTCCTTATACATTAATCACATAAAGAATACCTGAAAAATGCTCCTGAGAGCGCCATTTCTGTCCTTAAATTCAAAGATCCTAGGAAGGGACTTCACTTTCATTCTGAATATCACAAGCTGTTCTTCACTCTAGGGGTGGAAAATACTTTCTTTTTTATCCCTCTTCTAAAGCAAATGAGCATTTTTTTCTTCTGCATCAAACCTCTGTGATGGGTTTTCATTCTTGCTCGTTTAAACATTGATTTGAGTGAGCGAGTGCACCAGTCTGTGGTCTTCCAGTAGCTGGTGGAGGTGTAAGAATATGCTGAGGGGAAATCACTGTTGGCAGGTTTTCTCAGACTAATGTTATTTGCTTTAGGTATGGCAGGAGTGCTTTAGAAAGGATGCTTGTGTTCTACTCCCAAATCTGAAGATGCCATTTCTAGATATTCCTGGTATGAGCTGCTGAAGTTGGTCATGAGTGGAAGTATCCTCCTCACTTGTGCCTTTTCAGAGTGTTCATCCCTGTTAGAATTTGGCCCAGGACAATGGGTCCAAAACAAGGATTTTTTCGATCCTCTTACCCTTTAATGATCCACTAAATGAAAGAATGGTATCTACTGAAAGAGAGAAGTATGGGACTTCAAAGGCTACTTACCTGAAAAAGTATGATACAACATATTAGAGGTCAAAAGAAATTCAAGAATTCAGAAGTTCCTGCTGTATGGTTTGTGCGGTCCAGTTTGGCCTATTGGAACTTGGATGTCCTTGCACTTTTTATTACATTTTTGCGCTTGTCTAGAATAACTCTAAGGAACTGTGATTATGACAGATCACTTACGCTGGAAACCAAGTTGAAACTTAGTAACACTGAGCGTATTTGCTGGATCCTGTTTCATGATACTAACAATACAACTGTGACAATCTTTAAAATCAACTTTTTCTGTAACTTGTTTTTAAAATATGAGAAACTTTAATGTTTCTTAGCAGTGAGTAGGCCTGTATGTAAAAATGAGAGGTGTTTTTTTTTTTTAATGGGCAGTTTTCAAAGGGTTCTTTTGTTTGCTTTTTTGGTTTGCTGTTGTTTTTTAAATACTATTGTATTACTGGCATTCAGCTTTCGGCAGAATGTTGTACTTAACTGTATAACTGTTCATTTCTAAAAACTGCTTATATACAGTCTGAAATGGTTGGCAGTGGTTGCTAAGAGACATGCTGTTCAAATACCTCCATAAGTATATGTGTTACTGTAGGTTGCTTTTTGGGAAATTTTATTTTGCATTTCTAAGTATGGTTAGTGTCAGAATAGTCATATGAATTATGGAAATCTTGCAGCCTGTCACTTAAAATAAGACTTTATGGGTGAAACCTGACAGCAAATTGGACGTATCAAAATACGTGCCTGTTTAATCAGAGACGGAGTCCAAGGTGAGCAGTGTTTCCACAGAGGATCTGTATAACAGAACTGGAAATGTAAATATTTTGCTCCTAAAACCAATTCAATAAGAAAATTAAATACCTAAATGTTTCCAGCTGTTTGCTGTCTTTGGGTGAAATTTGTTATTTGCAGAAGGATGAGGTGGCTGTTTGTTTATTTAACTGGAGAGCTGATTGAACAAAGCAATGTGTGTATAACCTCCGGAGGGCACTTGAGAAACCTCATAGTTTCTCCGTGAAGTTCCGACCACTGATCCTTCCTGCAAGGGAAAGATGGCGTGATCTCATTGCAAGCTACTGAGACTCCCAAAACAGTGATGAAGAACACATCCATCCATCCTGAACCTCAATATTACAAAGCAGAATCCCAGACAACTTACCAACTTTGAACTGTTTTTTTTTTTTTTTCCTTTTTCTCCCCGCTCCCAACTCCTCCCGATTGTGTAGCAGTTTGAGAGAGATCAGGTAGTATACATACACTGATAAAATGTTAGAATGAATTCCAAAGTAATGTACCATACAAAAATAAAATTACATTACTTTGCATCATCTGGCCACTGCTAAGTAGAGTTCTGCAGAAATGTAGTAATAATACTTAAAGCAGTAATTAAAGTAAAATATTGTGAAAATGTGAATATGGGGAGTTAAGACATGGTCGTTAAGGTTATTTAAAAAAAAAAAAAGATGTATTTTATTAACTGTAGTAGCTCTGCATTTCTGAGAGCACAGGGCCATCTGTCTGGATATCTGACATTGATTCAGCAGTTTTCTCTGATAAACTCTCATGTGATTTTTGGACATCTCAGGTTGCTTTAAATTCTGCAATTTATGTCATCATTTTAAAGATTTTTTTTTTTTTTTACGTTAGGAATTGTCACCTCTGTAAGAAGTGTCATATTGCAAACACGTAAAATCTTTTTTTTTCTTCATGTAAACACTTCAGAACAGGCATGTAAGTTAGAAATTGGATGCATAGTTGAAGATTATGTTGTATTTGCATGCACAAGAGCTGCTGATGGTTGACTATACCCAATTTCAGTATTCTAATTAACTCGGAAGGTATTAGTCATATCGCATAAAAATACCTGTTTCACAGATCTGTTCAGTAAGGCATTGCTGACTGATTGCTGTGAAATAGTTCAGGTTCTGTACAAGCACTGAGCTCAGGAAGTAAGTAATTTGTTTTGGCGTAGAAATTAAATTAGAACTTACTTTCTCTTTCTCTCCAGTCATTCATGGAAATTGGTTACTAAACGTATTAATGATATTTATAATTTTTATATTTGTAAGTCTAAGATAATTTTGTTTTCTACCGTTGCTGTAGGTGTTCTGTGTGTGTGTGTGTGCGCCACTCTCTTTGTACGATTATGAGATCTGTTTGGAAAACTACCTTTTTTTCCTCTTATAGGTTAGGTACTGGTTGCCAGTTGCTTTGTTTTTCATGCAAGATAGATGCTGATTGCCTATGATTATTACCTTAAATTTCTTTATTTCCCGTGCACTTGCTAGTTCTTTTTTTCATTTCATCTTCTATTTCATTCCAGATGTCCTCCAACATAACCTATGCTGTTCTGTCAAAAAAGATGGGGTAGGAATGGTGGGAGGAAGTTCATATTTTTGTCATAGAAGATTCAAGGCAAATAGAACGCAAAGCCTATAGGTGATACTCCTGTTGCTCGCTTAGTGATTTGATTCTTAGAAGCAACTTCATATTTCAGTGTTTCAGGATATATTTTGTACGGTACAAAGACACTGGATGGTATTCTGGTTTGACTGAGTACCTCATTATTATTTTTTAAGTCTTTTTTCACTGTTTTAAAGTCTTACTTAAGAGTTTCTTAGTACAGGCTTTTTTCCCTGGATAATGAAGTTAACGTTTTGTTCAACATGCAAGATTAGTCCTCCCTAATTCTTTGATTCATCTGGATTGCCGGAGATCCTATGACAGCAGATCCTTTGCTGGCACAGACTTTAGTGTCAAGTCTTTCCACAACATGAAGGCCGTGCAGTTACTTGGAAGGCTTAAGAGCTCATAATATAAATTACAAACAACTAGAAAAATGTGACCTTGATGTAAAGTTTTGCGGGCAAATTATTAGGGCAAATGAGAATCTCTAGTTCTACAGAGTAAGGGAATGATGGAGTTGCAATAGGCAAATTGTCTCACTTCCTTTGTGTGAGAGCAAATAATTGTTTTTATTTGTTTTCATTTTATGTTTTTGGAGAAGGAAGGCAACATTTAGGTGCTAATTAATCTGAAGTATATTGGTTGGTTGAAGATTGCCAAAGATTTGTTATGTTTGAAATGGAGGTTAATAAGCTGAGTTGCGTGATGGTGTACTGAGGTTACATCAGATATTAAATACCGTATTTCTACATCTTAGATAACATAAATATCATATCCACACATGCATATGATTGCATGAACATAACTTTTATCTAGAGGTCTGTGGGTAATACTTGTCAAATATGAAGTCAAGCCACTGTTTCATTTCTTTCTTTATCTTTAAACTCAGCTGTTGGAGCTGTTTGACAGTGAAGACCCTCGAGAAAGGGACTACCTAAAAACAGTCTTGCACAGAATTTATGGCAAGTTTCTCGGTCTTAGAGCATTTATCCGAAAACAGATTAATAATATTTTTCTACGGTAAGTTGTGGGAGAAGATACTTTTCTCTTAGGAACGTTTTGGGAAACTGATATATTACTTATATTTAACTTTTCTTTTTTTAGATTTGTTTATGAAACTGAACACTTCAATGGCGTAGCTGAACTGTTGGAAATTTTAGGAAGGTAAAAGAGTCCTTATTTATTATCTCAAACTTTCCTTCTGGACACGTCAGAATAGCGTCAGATTCAGAAAAAGTATTACTCTAAGCCCTGATTCTGAAAAAAGATGTGTGCACGTGCTCATCTGTAAGCCCATGCGCAGTCTCTCTCAGGTCTTTGCCAGGAGTATATAGCTGAATGCGTTTTACAGCATAAAGTGGTGGATTGATTTTTTTTTTTTTTTTTTCCTTGTGTTACATCCTGCGGACTTCATCCTTAACGTGCTGCAGATTTTTTTTTTTTTAAGCACACTAAACAGTGTGAATATCTCAAGTGAATCTAATTCTGGTAAGTTCAATTGTTAATCATGCGAGAACACATTGTATACACGGAATGACCACACAGACAGTGTCTTATCTGTTTGGCAACAGGTTTGTGCAGCTGTTTACATAATTATTCTTGGGTCAGAGCTGAATTGCTACCTAGACATATACTGCATTGCTAATATCGAGAAGGACAAAAGTCAGCACAAATAGCATGAGCTGGTCTTATTTTAATCTAGAAAGTACTTGTTCAGACCTCAGATATGTTTTCTATGATGATAACACTAACAAATATTTCTCTTCTAATTTCTAGTATTATCAATGGTTTTGCTTTACCTCTTAAGGCAGAGCATAAACAGTTTCTGGTGAAGGTCCTGATTCCTTTACATACTGTCAGGAGTTTATCACTCTTCCATGCACAGGTAGAAATTATAAAAATATTTTCTGCTCAGTTAGAATGATGTATTATTTTAGTTGCTGTGGAAGTTTAATTGCTTAGCACAAAAAAGGTGGGGGAAAAGTTTTGTCAAGTGGAAAAATGTGATAGCTGTTTTTTATTCCTTTAATGTGTTTTGTATTAAAAATGTTTTGCTTCTATTCTGGTTAGATAATTAAAAATGAAAATTTGCATAACCTCTGTATATCTGTAAGATTTTTGGGTTTTGTGTATAGTAGTTAAATTCTCTCCTTAGATTTTGTTCTCTGCTTCTTTCCGAAGGCTGCCTTCCCCATTCCATCCAGCCCCTTTCCCTGTCCCAAAAGAATATTTGCGCTTCTTAGTCTTATGCTGCTCTCTAGGCTCTTCTTCATTCTAACAACTTTCTGAATACTAACACCCTCATTTTTTGCTTAATCTTCAGTGTTTTCCCTCACATTAACACATTGTTCTTTTGTACGTTCTGCTTTCATGACGTTTTTTTCCTCTGATAAGTGATACCTGTTGCCTTTCTCTCTGATCTCACATAGTGCAGTCTGTCTTATGCTGACGCAGCCTTGCTTGCTAAATATGTTATGCTAGATTTTGGCTGGGGCAGCTTATCTTGTGAGAGTTTCTATGGTTTGGCCCATATACAAAAAGTGTAAAAGAAGCAGTTTCAAGGAGTAACAAAATCTTCAAAGTATTGGTTATATGACTGTACTTAGAATTCCAAGTTCCTCTGATTTTTAAATTGTGTCTACCACTTTGTGACCTTAAATTTTTTTTGAAGTATGTTATCAGTAATTTGCTATAAACTGGAATATGCACAGTCCTTTGCATCTCAGTTTAAAGCCAGGTGCAATCTGAGAAAGCTGTATAACATCTTGCCTTGAGTCTCTTGTTTTTTTAATGTCTCTTTGTGTTTTTTTTTTTAATTAAAAAATGTTCTAACTCCATTTTCTTAAATCTTTACTCTTTCACAGTTGGCATATTGCATAGTACAGTTTCTGGAGAAAGACCCCTCGCTCACAGAACCAGTAAATATTTCTTTCATACTTTCTTGTATCTTAAACATCTGGCTTAGCCTCTGGTGAGAAAGATAAAAATATGAATACTTTTTTCTTCTAATTTAGGTCATTAGAGGTTTAATGAAATTCTGGCCAAAAACCTGCAGTCAGAAAGAGGTAAGTGATATGTTAATGTTAACAAGAAGTAAGAGGGAGTTTAATAATTCTACAAAACAACATGCAGGGAATTTCTAGATATTTCCAGGTAGATTCCACATGCTATGGTGGATCTTGTTATTAATTCATATGGGCGATTGTCCATGCTTGAATCCTCTTTTCTGGACGTAGTTTCTCTGAAGAGACTGTGAAGAGAAAAGCTCCTCATAACCATAGTTTCTGTTAGCAAAATAAACACTGGTTCTTCTGCAAAGAAAATAATATCTTTTTGTTTTAGAAAGGAGAAAATAAATATGGTGAGGATAGAGTGGAAAATTCTATTAGATTTGGAACTGTTTATTTGCAAGGATTCTATTTTTCCAGGGGTGATGAAAGGATGTTTTATTATCTGGCATTTACCTACTAAACATGTAAAGGATACAGTCAGACCTTTGCATATTTATTTCATATTCTTTGTGCAAATCTGAATTTCCCTGATGAACAGCAGAACTGTTATTTTGAATGTTACTTCCAAAAAGGAGATAAAATTAAGTGACTATCCTTAATTAATAGAGTTGAAGCCTTGATGAATCGAAGTCTCTGTCTCTTTAAGGCTGGGGTTTCAGCCTGCGTATGCTGGTACAATTCTGAATTTTGTTCTAGACGATTACTACTTACCTTTCAATACAGCGTTTGCACACGCTTGTCCTCCCCTCCATAAGAGGTCAGGTCCAGAAACTGCAAAAGCTAAACTGATCACTTATTTTTAAAGAGAGTCTTGTAGAGCTAGTGAGGGCTTCCAGTTCTCCCTGAAGCAGTGGAATATTGAGGGTACACAGGGTTTTGCAGATCAAGATAATTCAAAGGTTTTAAATTCAACACTTTGTTCTTTGTCTTCAGGTCATGTTCCTAGGGGAGCTGGAGGAAATCTTGGATGTGATTGAACCTTCACAATTTGTCAAAATCCAGGAACCCTTGTTTAAACAAATTGCCAAGTGTGTTTCTAGCCCTCATTTTCAGGTCAGTAGTAGCAGAGGTTATTGTTTATATAGGAATGTATAGTCTCAATTTCAAACATAAAAAATCCTGAAATGTAAATGTTAGTTTGTGTTACACGATTTTAAAATACTAATCTTTTGGCTTTTCCCTGGAAAGGTATGTTGTAGTAGAGGTTTCTTTTCTGAACTACTCAGAGTTCAGTTCAGAGCTCCGTGAGTGACAGGTTAGATTCATTTTGGGCTACAGCATGGAATTTGCAGTTCTGAGCCGTATAAGACCTTAAACTGTGTTCAAGCAGATGCTGAGCCCTCCTGGCTGTAGATGATAGGTACTTGCCCCATGGCCTTTGGACTGATAGGCCCAGGAGAACGTCTTTGCTCTGTTTTTCAGTGCAGCATTGTGCAGCGTTCTTGTTTTCCCGCTTCCTTCTCTAAGGATATCTGAGTAGAGGTGACAGTAATGCAAGATTTTGTTTTAATTAAGAGTGGGGAAGTGTTCTGGGATCCCGTAGCCTCTCTTCTTCACGCAGGCCCAGTTGCATGACAGAAAGAAGGGAGGGTGAATAGGAATGAAGGTTCAATCATATATGAAGAAGAGATGGGATTCATGGTCTGCAGTGCCTCCATATTAAGCTATTAAGCTGTGTGACCTACCCTGGCACAAAGGCTGGTGTGACTCTCTTAGGATCTTCCTTTGACTATGTCTGTTTTCAGCAAAATTTAGATCAGTGATTCCCTTTTCCCACTCTCTTCCCCCATATACAGCCCAGCTACCGGCATCCATATACAGCCCAGCTTTCCCTGTCTCCTCCTTCTGATCCCCTCATTGCTGCTGTCTTCCTTCCAACTCCAAAGTTACATGATTGAGGGAATGGAGAGGCAAGACGTCTTTCCTCTCTCCCTTCCCCTCCAAAGCTGCAGCAGTATTGCAGTGTCTGCAGCTGGCCTTCGGTGGGAGACGGCATATTGTTCAGGAGAAAGAGAGGGTGCTGCAGGATCTGAATCAGAGTGTAAAAAGTTAATTCCATTAATGCATGTTATGCTACTGATTAAAATAGAATTTTAATTCCGAAGTTAATGATTTCATGTTAATTCATTGCAGTTAAATTCATGTGATTTGTTTTTACTTCAGAATATTACAAAAATTATAGGTATCTGAATTCCTATTAATATTTTATTCCTCTGACTCAAAGGTGGCTGAGAGAGCGCTGTATTATTGGAATAATGAATACATCATGAGTTTGATAGAGGAGAATTCAAATGTTATACTTCCCATCATGTTTTCCAGTCTTTATAGGATTTCTAAAGAACACTGGAATCCGTAAGTTTTGGCATTAAATTTTATCTTGCCACTTGTCAAACAACTAGTCAACTTAGGAAGTGTCTGCTGAAGAACATCTGAATGGGAATGATGGAAATTCAAAGCTGGCACAAGCAGGTGCAGCTCTATTAATGCCAATGGAAATTAGACTATACTCTAGCTTGGCTCCAAATGTTGTAAGTGATATGATATGTGCACAAAGATTTGTACTTTATGGGATAAAAATAAACCTTCTCGTAAGTTGGAAAGAACAGAAATTAGACATTGCATTGTTATTGAAGACAGTGTTGCTCATCAAGCATTTCTCCTACGCAGTGTTTTATGAACTGGGGTACGTCATAAGCTTGATCATGAATTGTCTAGATGAGTATCACTTGGCGTTAATAAGTCTTTGTGGCATCGTGGATGATGCTGGTACCTCTGGTAGACCTCTGATACCACATTTTTCTAAACATTTATGAAGCATATAAATTTCAGTATGTTCTTAGGTTGGGTTGTTTTTTATAAATTTATTTGAATACAGCAGTTCTGCTAAGCGCAGTATTACTCAGCAGTTGTTTCATATTGAAATCTAGTTAATTTGGCCTTCTTTTTTGTTACGAAATAACCTAGTGGAAATTTTTTAAATGGAAAATACTATTACAGTTTGATTTTGCATTTTCTGTACTTTGGTTGAAGAGTATTTCTGAGCCAAGGTGGTTACCATTTAGCAAACCTAGCGTTTTTAATGAACTGTGCTACATTCAGGTCCCAGTTGCTTTGTTAAGTCCTTAATGTAAAGCATTTGTAAAATGTTTCATTCTTTAAAATGTTTGTCTTTATGTTCTGCGTCTCCCCAATCCCTCAAGTTTCTGTGCTTGCTCCAGGAGTATCTTAGAAACGCAAACCAGGTTAAGATACATGTAAAGTAAAGAAGATAGTTACAAGTATATTTATTCTTATAAGAACGTATTGAAATGCGGGCAACACAACAGAAGTATGTAGAAAGAGGCAAATAGTGGGGACGGGGCAGGGGGTGGCAGACACAAGTTTATCTGCTATCTAGATTAGCTCCAAAGGTTCCTGTCTCCTCTAAGGTTCCTTCACCACTTCCTGGGTGAAAAGGCATTTCCTAAGCAGCCCCATGTCCAGACATAAGGACCGTAGTGGGGAGGGGGTCAGGAACTGGGATCTCTTGACTTATAATCCATTCCAGCTTCTTTGTATGCTGTTCATATTCAGTTCTTCCCTGCTGCCCTTTTAGTTGCTTCGGTTTTTTCTTTATCTTCAGCACTGCCAGAAGGAAATTTTGACCTCTAGATAATAAGGCTATTGGCAGATCCGTCTGCTTTTGGAAATTCCAGTAGGTTTAAGTTAGTTATCCAGTCAGATGCTTTAAAAGAGAAATCCACTTATTCCTTTTTTTTGAACTTTTTTGAGATAGAACGCCTTTGAATGCTTAAAAAAATTATTATACACCTTCTCTTCTTATATGCCTGTCACTTTTATGCAATTAAACAACTAGAATTAAATGAGCTGTGGTATATTGGCTCTTGCCTGGGATCAGGGACAGCCATAAGCAAAGTAGATACTGTGTATATATTTATATATACACTGCTTTATACACTGCCATATCTCACCTAAATGATTTGTGTTTTTTAAAGATTGTTTTGTTTTCCGTGTACCAAAGTAAAAATTAATACGGAAGGTATGAATACAAAGAAATCAATCTTGAAATCCGAACTTGTATTTTGCGTAGATGCACTGAACGTTCAGCTTCATAGAAAAATCTTAAGGAAACATGAATCATTCCCATTTCATGTATAAATTCTATTATTTACGCTAGCATTGATGATTTTTATCCTTGGGGTTGCATTCAGAGTTGCTACACAGCATGAGGGAAGAGTGCAGTTTTATGTAATAGCTTTCTGCTGTCATCTTTTGCCCTAGAGTTTTGGGTGGTTCTATTTACGTAATCAGTAGAGAAATGAAATTTGATTCTCACCTTCAAATGTTTTAATCAAGAGTAGTTTCACTGAAATTGAAGGATTTACATTGTCATACTTGAAAGAGCAGAATCAGCCCCAGAAACGCTGGTAAGAGAAGATACTGTACTTTCCCATGTGATTTCAGCTGAAACTAATAGACTCCTCCTTTCTTTTTTCTTCTGTAATGTTTCACAGGGCTATTGTGGCTTTAGTCTACAATGTGTTGAAGGCATTCATGGAAATGAACAGCACCATGTTTGACGAGCTGACAGCCACTTACAAGTCAGATCGTCAGCGGTAACTTTTTAAAGCTTTTTTTGTCAGCTGTGCATAAGGCCTGCTGTTTACTTTTTCTCTTACACTCAGCTGTAATTGCATAATCTCACACGTAATTGACACAATGCCTCATTTTCTTTCTGCATGCTCTTTAGCTGCCTTCTTGCGAGATGTAGGATAATACCGTGTATAGATGGTTCTTTATCCCTTATGAAATACAGTACCCATTGCATAGCTTGTGAATCTGCATTCCCTGTGGAATTCCTTTTGGCTCCACCTTCCGAAACGCTTAAACATTTCAAGATCTTCAGTAATGAAAGAAAAACAAGGGTTTAGGGATACCATTTTGCTTAAAGACTTCAAAAGAGTCACACTGAGGTTAGGAAAGAGATGTGAGGGAAAATCCTAAGATACGGTTTTCCAAGATACTGTTCTTAGGCTAGATGTGGTCTTAAAGCAAAGAGGCACCTCTCAACCCGTTCAGTTTTTCTTATTCGAATTCAGAGGTCTTGCTGTATTTGAATCTTCTAGCGTGCAGGACCTGTTAGAGCCGTACCACTCATACAGTCATTAGTTGCGCTCTAGTAAAATGTTTTTTGTCTCTTCTCCTTGATCTTCATTTTGTTATTATAGCGCGTCAACCTTTGTCTAAAATTTCAGCTTATCCAAAGCAGCAGGTGAAAAAAATGAGGAAACTTTGGGAACTCTGGGGAGTTTGCGACTTCGTTTAAGTCATACCTTTTGTGTGACTTGGGGTTCCCACAAGCAAAGCGAAGGGTACTGTATGTCATCAGACCTTGTTAGGTTAGTATAGCCTCTAAAGTCTCTTGGAGGCCATGGTATTTTTTTAATTGTGTGACTGGAGTCACACTGTCCATCCTTCTGCTTTATTGTTGTAAAATAAGAAGTTTTCTCCAGGAAAAATCTGCAATGATTAGGTTAGTTTGTTAATATACCGTTTTACTCTCAGAGGCTTAGATCTATATGTGAGCTAAGTCGCAGATGATTTCTAAATAGGCCTTGACAAATACGGCTCAGTCTGATAACGCAGCTGAGACCACGCTGCATGGTTTTCTGGTGGAAAAGGCAGAGAATGTTAGGACAGGGCATCTAATCCAGCCATGTACTGAGGAGCCTCAGCTGCAAGTTAAATAAATCAGTGGATGCTGCCCTTACCCTGCACCTTAGATGAGGCACTCTGCATTTAACAGGATCAGACAGTGCTGTAGCATGTCCTGTATATAAATAACGGCTGAAATTTATTGACTGAATGGCATAAAGAATTTTTCTAGCACCTACTGACATCTTTTCTTCTAAAAAGGCTGGTGCTGACTGTTTCACCATTTTTATTTACTAATAATCATTTAAAAATGTATGAATATCTGAATGTATAAAATGGGACGTTTACCTTAATGCATCCAGTAAACCTCGGTCGTCTCAGTAAAACGGCATTTACAAGGTGTAGCTTTTATACCGTTTAAAGCTTGTGGATAAGTATATTTGGTATTAACGACTATAATAGGTCAAGTAGGTAAGCTGGCTGAGGTTATCATCCTTTGACCGCTTTTTAGTAAGCACGCCTATACATCATAATGATTAGATGATAAATAACTGGTAAGTAGCCTGAAAATATTGGGCCATTTCACTTATTCTTTTACATTTACATTTAAATACTCTTTTTTTTTTTTTTAAACTATTCCTTCAGGGACTTATTTGTGAGTTGTTCATATTTTTTATATGTTTAAAATACTCTTGGGAAATTGAATTTTCAAATTGAGTGAGCTAGTTGTTGGCACTATGACTGAATCAAGATGTGTAGGAATAAAGTTTCTAATCTACTGAAATACTTTCAGAAATTCTGTAATGTGACAAGGTGAGAGAATCTGTATGTCTGTAATTGTTAGGTTTGCATTGGACCTGAACCTGCAAGGTGATTTAGTAGAAATGGAAAGTTTTTTGTTTTGTTTTGTTTGTTAAACTTGCAGTATCAGGAACATTAACTCTAAGCAAGCTGTGGCAAAGACAGGAAACTTAAACAGCAAATAATGCAGGTAAAGCAACCATTGGGTTTGCTGTTAATCCAGTCGGCCAATAAAGTCTGCCGTTAAAGCAAGTGCCACATAGATTTTGTTGTAGGAATTCTTTACGGAAAAAAGAGTAAAGCACTGATCGAAGGACATCCTGTAACTGAGCTTTCCTTTGGCTAATGCCTGAGCTATGTGAAAGCCCCGTCAAATCAGTATAAGTGGTTCTAAAACAATAAGGGGGGAGCACTCATTCTGGAAAGCGGCTGTCATTTATAAGATTAAAAATAGCTTTCTTAAATAAACTTGAAAATAATTTAATGTAAGTTAATCCTGGAAATGTTAGTTTTTAGTAATCTTGATATATTTGATCCACAGTAAAATTCCACTGCATTTTTTTTCTTCTGTGTTGCAAAGTACTGACTATGGGCGCTCTTATTTTTCCAGATTACATTTACGTTTTTCTCCTGCTACTTTGTTTAGCAGTATTCATGTAGGTAGCAAAAAGCAGAGAACTAAGTGAACACAATTTACAAAAATTAAATATACATTAGGAGAACTGCAGATGTATTGAACAAAGTTAGTGCTGCTAATTAACGTCAACTATGTTTTTGCTACATAAATACTTTACAGTCTTCTCCTAACTCTTCATTTTATTTCATCTGTCAGTGAGAAGAAGAAAGAAAAAGAGCGTGAAGAACTGTGGAAAAAACTGGAGGATTTGGAATTAAAGAGAGGTCTTAGACGTGATGGAATAATTCCAACTTAACGAAAAAACGAAACAGCATTATTAACCTGTGGAGTCACACATTTATGTAGTAGAAGATGGAGCAACAGTTTTCTGTATTGTGCAACTTTACAGTAGATTTCACATTTGTTTCATTATTACAACAGCACTGTATATACCTGTCTCTAAGTAAAGGAAAAAAATAAGGACTTTAATCCAAAGTTTGGACAGCAGATGGACTTCTCAGAACTTTGCAAACATAATCATTGTTTTAACCCTTCTTTAAAACCCGTCTTCAAAGATCTGTTGATGAAAATTGCGATGTCAAATTCCATTGTCAGGACCTGTTCCTTATTTATCGTTAGCAGAGAGTATAATACAACTTTCAAATGTGAACAATCTTAAAATTTAGCTTGTCTTTCTGCTAAACTGTTAAGTGTATTTATAGTAAAAGAGAAAAAAGACTGTCATTTCCTTATGAGTTTGTGTAACATCCTCCTTCTCTGGATAACTTTACTGTAATTTGACTTTTTTTTTTTTTTTTTTTTCCTTTTGCACATCGTCATAAGTTGAATGTCCATTCAAATCAGGGCCTTGAAAAATATAGGTCCTGAATAAAGTTTTGTTTACTGGTGTGAGCATTCTTAGTACCAGGCTATCTCTGGTGCTTCTTTAATTTGAACATTAGGAGTTGAGAAACCAATAGGTCATAAACATAGTAGGAAAGGGAGCCTTGGATTCATGCACCTATTTATTGCAAATCCAAATTAGCGTCCGCAATCCTTTAAAAACGGGCAGTGGTAACACCCAGGATTTCAGTACCTAACCAGTATTAGTGAAATGGCATTGGACATGCATACCAGAGCTGTTTTAGAAATACTAATTGCTAAATTATTAGTATGTTTTATTGGACCATTCTGAAAGAATAAAGACAAACGCTAAACAGTGCAAGCGTGAAATTGATCTCCAGTGGTCATGGATCTAATTGGAAATTGAAGTGAGCGAGCAGTTTGGACTGTTTGGAGTTGTTGCCTTACTTTTTAATATGTATTTATAAAGTGTTCCAGCAAAAGAGGATGTAGCCTCTAAGAAACATACTATAGTGTTTTTGTGGTTCTAGTACTATTACTCATCACAGCACCAGCCCTATGGTCTTAGCTGGAAAGGATTCTGGATAATATACTTCTGCATTCTCATCTGGATGCTCATTCCTAACTACTGTATTTGTTACCAAAAGTGGTTCTACAAATGCTACTGAAAAAAATTCTGGAAATCCTAATGTTCTGAGTATTAATAATAAAGTTTAAAATGCTTTTATATCAAAGGTGCATTGTGACCAAATTGTTTAAAACAAAAGACAAAAAAAAAAAACAAAAAGAAGAGGGCTGTATTATAAGTATACATTATTGGCTATCTGCTTTGTATTTGAAAGTGGAATCTTACATCTTTGGTAGGTTAAAATGCTGATAAGACTTATGTACAGTATATATTTAGCTAATGCAGTTGCATTATTATATACCGAAAGGTATGTGTTTCAGGATTTTTCTCCAGGATGTTTTTGAACTGTTATAGACATGACAACAGTGAATTGATAATCCGAAACCATCAATCGAGCAGTATTTACAGTATAAAACTGATTTGGTGTTCATGAGTCTTTGTGATAGTTGCAAACATGAATTTATGACCTGTTGCCATTGATAGAAATACAATATAGATACAAGCTTGTATATTTTTTCTTCTTACCATTTAAATATACAGTAGGATTTGAAGTTTTCTTGTTTCCAGGCACAGAAAGGAGGAAAAAAAGAATTCCCTTCTAGACTACTGACTGCTTCAGGATTATCAGGTCACAGTTTGTACTCCTGGGTCTGCGCACACGAATGTTGTAAACTCAACAATTTTGTAAAAACTTGACACTGTTAATTCTGGGAAAAAAAGTGGAACTAGTCATATGCAACACCAAACACAACATGGTTTAATGGGATTAATATGAGCTTCTTTTAAGAACACTGACTGGGACGCAATGTAAATTAGGCAGTTACTGTCATAGTTGAAACATTTTATTTTAAATTGCTGAAGCAAAGGTGCAAGCTGAAATACTGAAGATTAAATAAATTTATAACAAATCATGTCCCTTAGCCCATTGATTTTGACAGTCTTTTATTTCTGTTACAAAAAATATTTGCTAGTGTGATTTTCGTGTGAAATGACCATGCTTTATAAGAGCGTGGACTTAAACTCATGCTTGAAGACTGTGTTGAATTGTCAAGTATTGAGATATAATGGAGGAAAAAAATTTAATGTTTTCCACCTGGTGGCGTAAAACACAACAATGTGACATTAGAAAAAGCACCTTGTCCTGTACTTAGAGTTTAGGTGAGTGTTGTTTGTTCATAACTGTTTTTGGTTTTGACATGACGTTCTGGTATTGATCATACAAAACTGATGAGAACCTGATGGGTTGCAATATTTTGTTACCTCTGATGTTACCTCTGATGTGGGGATAGTGGGGAGTATCTAAAGTTTATAGATGATTTATCACTTCCGAGAAGGAATGTTTCTTTAAGCGGAATGAGACAATGTGATATTAGTCACAAGACTCTAAAAGGCTGATGTGACGTTAGGTTGCACTGTGCGATGTGTGTGAAGAAGCACTTGCCCCAGAATATGACTGTACCCCCGGGATCCACTGCTTGCTGCAACCCAAATGCAATATTCTGCCGCTGTGTTGTGTACAGAGCTCCCATTGGTATCGATGGGAGTTTCGGGCAAAGAAGAAGGCAGCGTATGGGCCCAAGTGTGATCAGTGCATCTATTTAATTATGCTTCCGTTTTGCTTCCTGAGTTCCAGAAACTACCTTTTATTTGTGTAAATGTGTTTATTAACTGCTCTTACAGCAGCTGTTGGGTGGTCGCTCGTGTCCTGTACCATATTGGTTTCAGGAGAAAGGACTGAATACTGTTTGGTAAAAGGAAAGAGTTACATTTTCAATACTAGGGCATTGCATCAGGTCATGGGGATATAACAACTGTAAAACAACTTTCATATACTTTAAATCAAGCACACATTGCTTTCTTCATCTTGCAGGTCTCCCTTATTGTTTTTCTTTCTCATTGGTTTTGAGTGTTTTTTGTCTCCCTTCCAGACATTGGAATGCTTTAAATAAAAGTATTCTGATGCCATTGGAGCATTCACTTGCGGGGTTACAGTAAATTTAATCTTGGTTTTATTAGCAGAGATAAAAGGATTTAATTTATTTTTTATCTCCTATATATGGAAAAATGCAGGCTGTTAACTAAGAACTGCTTGAGTAAGAATTGCAGCAGCTGTACTTACACATGTGTAAGTATAGCCTCAGGCTCTCTTACACACTATGGGAATAAAAATATATTAGGAGCTTTTTAAAACCTCTTTATTGTTTTGTGAGAAGAGGGAAAGAACTGAATATATTCCTCTCCCCCCAAATAAAACCCAAATAATTTGGTTTTAGATCTATCTTAGAAAACAAAGATGCCTTTTTTCTTAATTGTATAACAATACCACCGCAGAGCAGTTGCCCTAAAACAAGATAAAGGTGACAGCGTGCAAGATTGGAGAATGGAAGAATGTTTTTATTTACATGTGTTTGGTTGTTTTTTTTTTTTTTTTTTTTTTGCTCACCTGCTTCACTTAGCAGCTATTGAGCCACAAATTAGATTTTTCTAGTTGGTATCCACAGCAGATTTTATATTCCCTAGTTTTTCATTTTTTGAAGTGTGTGAAACAGGATCTTGAAACAGAATGAAACTAATATTGATTCAAAGCTTCTATCCAAGTGTTGCTTCCTATCCACAGGAGCACGCACTTTTTATCATGACCTCTCTGAATACAGGTTTTTTGTTATTTGGATCACTTACTTGTAAATATGTTGTATTCATAACCTCATGTAATGATGAGGAGTTTTCACATATAAATAGTACCAATTCATTTCTTGTTGTTGTCCTATTTTTGATTGTAGTATAGCGAATGACCTGTCATGCTTTTTGTTTAAAGGTTAGCATTAGAGTCATAGATCTCTTAATATTTTAGCATTTCATTGTTTAAGCAGGAGAGGGCAGCAAAAGTTCATTTTTCCCCATAGGAATGCTCTGGTCCATTATTGTTTTTAAACTTTGATGCATTTAACTATCTGTGGGTAGGGGGGAAAAATGAAACATTTTTTTATATATATTAAAAGGTGCATATGAAAATATATAGACTGGTCTAACCAGACTGTGAAAATGTCTTCTACTCTACATCAAAGTAATAATAAAAGAAAGGTATCTTCCACCTCTGGATAAAGTGCAAGCAGGTCTTAAGCTCTTGGATTCAAATGTCAATTCTTTGGAAATAGTTTACTTTCTTAAAAATGGTATCAAAGAAACTCGAACTCAATGGTGCTCCCAGCTATAAATGTGTAATCTTCCTCTTTTGCACATGCTCAAGAGGCTCTGTACTGTGGGTGCATCTAAATAAAGAAGCAATGAAGTGTTTTCCAGGTGCTTGGCTTTTTTTTCTACCTCCTCCCATCTAAACTCCATGTACCTTCTCAGCAGTGAACTTCCAGCTATCAGATATCTGCTCTTATGTATTAAGTGAAAGGATACTTGTGTGAGGAAGAACACCTAAACGATGAGGTGCTAATTCAAGTTTCTGCCAGAATTACCATTGTCAACTCCCAGTTTTCATTAAGGGCTTTTTTTTTAAAGGCCCTCCTATGATGATGAGCATCTTTATACTGCATGCAACCAAACTGGTGAGGGAAGTGAGGAGCAGTGGACAGAGGAAAACAGGCACTAGGTCTGCAGCATCCTTTTGAACCCTTTCAGCCTTATACTTTGCAGCTGGTAAAGGAACAAGACTCATCAAGAGATGCCCGAGCTGGTCGCTTGCGTGGGAAACACCCTCTGGAGAGAACTGCAAGTAGAGCCTGGTAAGGGATAGTGTTCATGCACAGCTTCAACAGGAGCATAATAGGCATGGATGCTGCAATAAAACTGGAGACAATGTACGTTCTGTACATCTGCTTTTGATTTTAAAATGCCAGTTGTCTAGATGAATTATTCCGGTAACCTATTTACTAAAAATTATTTCAATTTTGAATTTTACCAAATTAATTCTTCAGCAATTGGATCTTGCATGCCTTTGTTAGAAGAGCTCATTATCAGAAATCCCTCTAGTACTTGTAAGACAATGTTCAGATCACTTTTTAACACCCTCATGTATAAATCAAAGTTTGTTTAGTTTATTGCAAGGCAAGTATTTTCCAATTAAGTTGCTTAAAAACAATTAACATTAGAACTTGCACTAAGTTGGCCTTCAGGGTAGGTTTTGTTTTTTGTACTTGGAAAATAGAAAACAACCTTTAAAGGATTGGAATTCAGAATTTGAAAAGCAGTTTCCTAATTTTCGTAATGATAATTTCTTTGCTTATTTTTTGCCTATGTGTTTCCTTCTAAGGAATGTTTTGATTTCTCATATAATAGCAGAGCTTCAGGTTTTATCTTAAACTGAATTTGGATCCCGGATCAGAGGTCTGTGGCCTGCAAAAGCTGCTTTTGTATGCAGATAAAAGCTATTCCCACGTCTGGATTCAATTACCACTTTAATGTACGGTAAAGCAGTACTTTAGGTATTAAATTAGAAACTGATAGACGGTCTTGCATTATGAATTCAAAGCTATGTATTTAGAGATTAAATGCTGAAGCCGAAGCAAATACAGTGGATTTGCTAATAAAAACCTTGAAGGGAAACATAACTAACCCCACTGCACACTTTTCTGGAAGCTCCTGTCACATGAAAAATGTCATACTGACACTTTATATTTTTGTTCCTGTTTTTTTCTTTTTTTTTTTTTTTCCTCAATAATTTAGTCTATTCAGTACCTTTTCCTGCAAATTGCAGATAGCACGAGGGGTTAGGGATCATTTTGGAAGAATGAAAAGTTTACGATATTTGGTAAAAACAAACAAACAAACATCTTTTGCATTACTGGACAGTGACTCATACCTCTGATACCTGTTTGAAAATGCATGGGAACTACTTTTGCATTATCCCTGAATCTGGGGCGGTCTTCAGAAGAGAGCACGAGAACGGGAGCACAGTTAAATGTTCTATACTGCTTCTGAATCCTGTTACAGAAATGAGGCAAGTTTTTGTTTGTGTCTGAAGACTCTGCACTTCACCTCCAGAGAAAGCAACAACCCAAGAGGCAATATTTCTAGAAAGCATCTGGACAGTGGAGTGGTGCATTGAGGATAGATATGCCAACCTGCCAACCCAAGCACAACAAAGTTCAAGCATAATTGGCCTGACATTAAGGAAGGAAAGACATTGCCTTGGTACAAGGATGCGTACAAGCCGCTGGCAACAAAAGGCAGCAGTTACCTTCAAAGCCTTTTTGGACACACGAGGCTATGGTCAGTTTTGAAAAAAAATCTCTCATTTCAATGTCTCTCATTGCCTCATTGTGTTTTTCCCAGCAGTCACACAGCTGATCTGGACCCTTCTAGTAGTAGGAGCAATTTTCTTGTAACAACTATGGTTTTGTCTGTTAGACCTTCAGCCATTTAGGATGAAATTTTGCATTCGCCCTAGCACTTCTCATCAAGCAGATATGGTTTATCTGTGGGCATAAAGCTGGTCAAACAGTCCAGTGCAGTTTTGGATATCTCTTAATATTAATTCTGCAAAACTTACTGCGTAGAACTGGAGCTTGTGATCATCTATTGCCCATAAGACGATGGGATGACTCCTATATGTTTTCCAGAAATCGCTTTGGCTATGCAGATAATGTGCATAAGAGAAAAATAGCTGTATAACTTAAATATCAATACCAGCACCGTTTTTTTGGTGGTGATGGCTTTTTTTTTTTTTTTTTTTTGTAAACAAGGATGAGCATCTGCTTTTTACACTCTCTATCTCAGGCTTCTTAGTCAGGCTAAAGTCTGCTCTTGGATCTCAAAGCAGACTGAAATTTGGCAAAATACGCTCAGTGCTTTTGCTGGAGCCAGGAAAGGTGGAATTCAGACGGTGGTAATTAGTCATTAGTCCACAGGCTGCTTCACAAGCATACGTGACGCTGCTCAGATAGTAAATGTTCACGTGGTTAGTGATTGCACCGTAGATTCCAAATGTCAATTCTGACCAGATTAAAGAAGCTCCTAGGACTACAGAGGAAACAAAGTTGTCTTCTGTAAAGCAGTCAACTCTGCTGCCCTCCCTTTAACGTCGTGCCGTTAAGTGATGCCAACCTGCCGCCACAAGGCTCCTCAGACTCAAGCGTGAAGACTCGCAGTGACCTAAAGTTCAGCGAAATTTGGTGTTCTATTCAAACATGTCAGAAGGGGACCAGGGTTGGTGGCCATGGAATAACGGGTGTTTTGGCCTTATCTGAACAACCTGCTTCCCATAAGATGCAACTATGTTGGTATTAGCTAAAGAGCTGAGAGGTTCTGGGTGGCTCTTTGGAGCCTTGTTCTAACCGGACCTCAGAGCTCTTGCTGCTTTAGCAGAAACTGGGATGGAGCTTTTCAGTTGAAATGCTATTTCCGTGATGACCTTCAATCTATTAACTTCCTCTAAAATGATCACCTTAAGGTGTTAAGACTTAAGACTCATCACCTGGGTCCCACTGCTATCTATTTGGTTAGTCAGGCTGGTGCAAAATGGGAGATTGAGAGAAAATTTGTTGTTAATATACTTTGAAAATGCTCTATGCTATGTAAATGAATGCTCTATGAATTTGTTCCATTATTTAGAAACACTGCTTCAATAAATGCAACAGACCAGCTAAAGCTGTAGGAGATAAGAGGCAGTTTATTGTAATAAAGATTACACGTGGAATGATTTTTTCTCCCCCCGCCACTCCCTCGACCTCAACCTATTTCTATTTTCTCTTGTTCTAGAGATATTTCTGCTGATGGTAAATCTGAATAGGCGCAACATGGAAGCCAAATGAGAGAAAGAAGTAACTGCTTTCAGGCTCCGAGCTTCCAGAAAAGGTTCAGGTAAGTTCCCCTTACAGCCAAATCCTTAGTGCTCCTCCCTTGTGCCCTCCAGAAGTAAACGTCCAGATATTCCCCAAATCTCCTAGAATATGCCATGCCTTATTTTAGAGGTGACAGAGATTAATATCAGCAAAGATTAGCTCCTTATAAGTTCTCTCAGCCCTTTGAATCCTAGCTCACTCCCACTAGCACAGTTTAAACGAAGCGTGTGCAAGAATTCTTGCTGGTTTTGTAGTTTTTTGCAGAACATGGGAGAGCAGAGGTGGCTGCCTGTGTCTGATGGCGTTTTAGCCCATCAGGTTTTTCCCATGAGTGTACGTTTCTCTGAGTTTTGCTCTGGTTTTGTCGCAAAGGGCGTGCGTTATTAACTTTCTCCAAGGCAGTCCAACAGCAGCAGAACTAATGAAGCCGGGTGTCCGGTGTCCCTCTCCGGTACGGCTTCTCAGAACGGCTTGCAGGAGCTGTGTCCAAGGCAGGGACTCTCTGACATGCAGTTGAACTTAACCAGTGCAGAAGCTGTGGAGAGAAGAGGAGAACTGCAGGCAGGCAGGTACACATGGCAGGATAACACAGGCTTTGTTTCCGTAGGAAACTTTACCATAAAGGGATATTAGGCTATTTTCCTGGATTATGAGAATGCTATTACAACAGCAAACCCCTGTTGTTTATATTAAGAGCTTCGGACTTGCTTGACTCAACCAAAGGAGGCCCAAGCATTTAACCGCAGGAGCACTGTATCTTGCAGAAGGTACTCAGGTGTGTTCGGAGCCTACTTAGCTTATGAATTCAGTGCCTAGGAAAAAAGATTAACTAAATTAGTTAGATTGTTGAGAAACTCCTTTTTTCTTTTAGTTGAGCATATTTTATATCCCTATTAAATCCGCTGCTATGAAACAGCTTTCTCTTTCTCTTTTCTTATTCTAAATTACCAAACCAGTCTGGTAATTTCTTTTGATCAGGCTTCGATTAGTCCTTGATGAAGGATATCCTGTTTTGGTTGCATCAGTAATGCAGCAGGGAGTGTTAGCATGAAATCAAGTCTTGCGGTAATAAATAATTCAAATTCCAGTGCTTACGCTGTCTTTTTCACACAAGCTTGATTTTGTGGGATAACTGTTTGACCAACGTTCATACCTTGTGGTAGGGTAGTTCTAAGGCAGAACTGGGAAAAGTATTAGGTCTCGGGGCTTTATTAAACGAAAAATCAGATGAAACAGAAGCATTGTCCTTGCAACACTCTTTTCCAGTCCCCAGGAGGTGCAAAACACAGGTAAGGTGTAGAGGCAGTAGTTTAAAGCTCGCCCTGGAAATACTGAAAGTCAGTTAAAGTTGTATGACCTTACTTCCATGTTGGCTTTTCTCCGTCTATGCTGCCTGGCTTGGCAATGGTTGAAGTCCCCAAAACACAGCTTTGAAATATATTTTCCCGTACTGTAATCATGAACTGTTTTCCGTGTGTTCACAGGCTGTCCAGCCCCTCTGTTATCCTTGTCGGTTCGTTCACGGCAATACATTTGCCAAGTAACCTCTTATTGCCTGGAAACATCTCTTTAGCAGTCTGCAGAGGTGGGGTGGTCATCTTTTTGCCTGCAAAAAGAGGATGGGGCAGGTATGGGGAGAAGAAGGGTATCAAGCAGCACTGTGCCCATAGGTTGGGAGCGTGGGAAAGGGAAAAGGGGAGACATCTCCAGGTGGGTGTGTTGGTCCCCCCCTTCCCCCGCCCCGGCCCAGGGTCCGAACGTGGCAGTCTTCACCCACCCCTGTGCCTCAGGTCTCACTGTCCCCCTCCCAAAACTGTTCCCCAAGCTCTTTGGCATCTTAACACCTCCTGAACCTTCCTTGTCCCAAACTGGCATGCACCTTTCTCATTCACTGCTTTCCCATTCCTCCTCTTATCAGAGAGCATCTTTAATTCACCCTACCCCAACCTTTCTCCCCTCCCTCAAGAGGTGACAATTGCTCCCCATTGCCACATCCACTGCAGCCCCAAACCATGTGCCTCTAATTTGGACCCCATGTACCTATTAGCTGTAGTTGTCTCGTTTTGAGCCTGCTCCTCCTGTCCTCCAGGTCTCATATTCTCATGAGCCACAATCCTGTTGGACCCCCAACAGGTCAAGTCATGCCTCTTGCCTGGCCCTCCTAGAAGGAAGAAGTCCTCTGCTCTGCTGACATGAGGTTTTAAAAGAGCTGGACGTAGCAAGTAGGTAATGATCCAAAATCAACCAGATGCTCAGAGATGAGGAAAAGAGAACATGTAGGAAACCAGTGATCTAGATGATCTTCAAAAGTCCCTTCCAACCTCAACTGTTCTGTGACTCTGTGTGAGTTAGTCCTGAACAGAATTTGGCCCTGTGCAGGAGGGGATTCCGTTTGTTAATCTCAAAAATCCAAAGCACTAGCTAGATTTAAAAAAAAAAAAAAAAAGGAATATGTTAATGTTTTTACCCTGGGCACACTCATGCTTGCTTGGATGAAGGAGGCCGCCTCAGCAGAGACACCAAAGTACAGAAACGTGATGAGACAGATAAGTACAGCCGTTCTCGAAGCTGCAGGACTTAATTCTGTTCCTGCTGGAGTCAGTGATGAAGTCACATTGCTGTCAACAAGAGTGAAATAAAGGTCTGTGAGGTTATTGGACGAATCTGCCATGTCTGTATGGGAAACTGGACAGTACAAACAGGAGTGATGTGTACTCGGTTTCCTCCTCCTGCAGTAAAATTGCCCTGTTAATCTCATCTGCTCTTCTGTGCATATTAGCTGTATGACCTGTAGGAAGCTTTAATGTGTTTAAGCTTCAGAGGGAACGTGGAATCCCACTTCACTTCCCACGTGTCTTAGAGATGCGCCCAGCACCTCTAGAGAAAACCTGAATAAATTTATGCTGCATTATTTGAGAATAGTAGGTGAACACGCAGTTCAACATTTAAGAACACACACAAAAAACTCCCTTGACATTAAGTGGAGGTAGTGTTTCTACGGCTGTCTAGACACAAAGTCTGTGTGCAAAAGAATTTGGTTGTGAACAGGGCACCATTGTTAAAAATATGATGTTCTGCTCTGAGGAGATTTAAAGGAACTTTTTTGTTTTTCAGTGAGGGGAAGTACCCTTTTCTGGTGCACAGGCAGTTGTTATTTTATGACCAATGTTACTAAGCCACTGTTTCCCCTCTGAGACGTTCGGTTATTGTTACGTACTTAAAAGAAACTGTCTTGAGCAAAACCTGCTTACTTGGTTTTTGGTGTGAGAAAAATGTGGAAATTAACCAATGTAACTTAACAGCATGGTGCTAAGAAGCAGGGTACATACTGTCTGTATTGGCATACCGTAATGGAAGAGGACTGACATTTTGTAGACCATGGAAGAAGTTAGTCTGCATGAAACGCGCTACTCTGTACCATACCTGCAGAGGAGAAGGGACACTGGGGAAGAATGAGGTTTTTGGAACAAAGTTTTATAACTGGTAGTGCTACGATGAGGTTAAAGCAAAGACCAAGTAAAATCTACTGCACATTTATCTTCCTTCAGGGATGCTCAGATGCTTAAGAATTTAGGGAAACGAGTCATTTTTTAGCGTGTCGGATCAGTCTACATCCAGGCAAAGTCGTTACTCCTTCATTCTCCCAAGAGTGGCAGGATGGAGTTGTCGTAGCCGTGTCAGTCAAAGGCTAAGTCTGGATCTCTCGCTTCGACTACCCGTCATACCGTTCTGGTGGTTGGACGCTACTTTCATGTCTCAGGCTAATAGTTTCTTGAGTGAGGCCAAGCACTTGGCTGATGCGAGTTTAGCGCATCTGACATCTCCTCAGTGGTAGCCCAAATGAAATGTGATGCCAGGTAATAGGACTTTGGAGGGAAGGGCTTGCTGAGAAGTGGCGAGAAGTCACCTTTCCTACCCCCTTTCTCCATAGGTGCATTGTTCCTCTGAACAGCCCTGTGTGTGTGTGTGTGTGTTGAGGAGGGATTAGGTTGGAGTCCTCCTGTTTGATGCGCAAGACAGGGTAACAAAAGGGGCAGGGAGCTGTATTTTGTGCCTCCCATCATTTCTTGCTTCCATGTGGCAAACAAATTTGGCAAAGGAGAGACTCTGAATAAAAGCATCTCCGGATGAAATGTCACGATCTCTCTTTAGGCACATATCAAGATCCTCATCCAGCGCCCAGTGGCATCACTGATAAAATCTCCTTGACATTAATGATGCAAGATCGACTTCCAAAGCAGAGTTCTTTGGACTGTGGGTTGAAGTTCCCACGTTTCTGTGATACGAAGAATCCTTCTCGTTCCAGTCCTGCCTTTGGGTTGGTATGGGAGAGAGACTGGGTGAAATCATTGCTGATCAGCCTAGAGTCACTGTCTGTTTCTAATACATTAGAAAGAGGTTTGTGAAACCATTGCCTCAAACCAACACCTGCACGGACACAATCCTACACATGTAATCAAACAAACAAAATGGGGAAAAATAAAAGTTTATCCAATTTTAATCATTCTGGCATCACTGTTACGAGAAGCTCCTTGCGTTAAAAAAAATTGTTAGGTGCTTTCTCAGTTGAAAGAGACTCAGAAACTCTGTTGTACAGAATTGTTAATGTGATAGATCTCTTTAGAGAGACATTGCTAGTTCCGCCAAAACTCTCCACGCTGGGCAGAGAGGACCTCCCAAAGCAGGAAAATTGATAATTGTTTGACTGTAGCCCTCCAGTTTGTTTGTACATGTAATGATACCTTTTCAGCACCCCAGGGCCAATCTCTGTGGGGTGAGCCAGGCTAGTTTTCCCTTTTCAGTGTCAGTGGAGGTCTGGCCAATGCTGAACTCCGGAAAATCTCACCTCTAGTGCGTGCTGCTGTTGAGCAATAGGAAAGGCCCGTGGGTTCAGAAATTCAGTTCTACGTGACTGCACATGCTCTTCTGGAGCCTGAAGGACATCTGGTCCCCTACTATACTCATTGCTGATGCTAATTAAAAAGGTGAGGCATAACTTTAATTTTCTGGACTTATGTATAGGCTCCAAATTAACATTTTATTATCTTTCCAGCTTTTTCTGTGAGTCATTTGTAATGTGTTTTCCGTATAAAGCAACATCTGTATGTTGTATTCTTTACTTATCAAAGAGGTTCAGAGTCTTTCAATATTTCAACTTGAGTGGGGATCCCTGCGGTATACTTTGGCCACTACTGTGAAAACATACCTTTTAGTAATTTCACTGCTGGGTTTCAACTCAAACGGCTGATTTAGGATTTAAACAGCTGGATTTTGCTGTCTGTTTGCCACATGCTAGCTGCCAGCAAAACAAGAAATTATTACACTGGGTCGTGATTTAAACATTTGACCTTTGAACATAGTAGAACATAGCAGAACTTGTTAGAACCAAATACAGTACAAAACCCTGTGAAGCAGGAAACTTATCCTGTTAGACCACCGGATCTTTATAAATTAATCTCTGGTTTGGAAGTCTTTTCAACTAACAAAAGCATTTTGTTTTTATCAGGATTTATCTGTCTAATCTGATTAAATTAGACATAGCTTACCGAGACCGCTGAATATAAAGTATACTTGAGGAAAAGCAGAGATGTACAGCAATAGCGCCATGAAATTGCATTTGTGGTTCTCTTTCAGTTAATCTGTATCGATTAATCTGTATGCAGAAGACTACTGGCTCCTACCTGAACTTTCAGTTCAAGTAGAAGATGAAGATCTTTTATTATTGTGACATCAGAACTAAAATATAATTTCTGAATTGGTAAGTAAGTTATGAACTATAATGAGCAGAGTATTCCCAATCACATAGAGCTGCTCCCCTTTGGGGGAGAGCTTTGTTTCCAGAAAGCCTGTATGTTTGTGTGTGAACATCTTGCCATGGATTTGTTCACTCTGTGCTGGAGTTGGCACTTTGCAGGCCATGAAACGTGCGATGACGTGGACGGTTTGCTCTGCGCTAGGGTGTCTGCTCTTTGCTTGGTTTCTAGGATGGGTTTTGAGATGGACTGTGAGCTAAAGTACGCAGCAGCAAGCTGGCAACCCCACTGGCACCTAAGATGTCCCTGGAAGCGACCCGGTTGGGTGTGCTTGGTGCGCTGCCTCTGGCAATGGTCCTGCTGGCCCTGACCAGTGCTATGACAGATACCACAGCTTTGGTCTTTAATCTGTCTCATAAGTAACCTGTACACTGCTGAAACCTCTCATGGATTATAGGAGGGTGACATTTGATTTTTGCCATCCTTCAGTCTCCACTGACCAAAGGCAGCCAGCTGGTGCTGGCTATTGCCAGAGCTATTGCTCTGTTGTGCAATATTAGAGAATCTTTTTGTGGTTTTATTTTTAATGACTTTGTACGTCCTTAAGATGATCTCTGCCCTCAAGATTTTCACTGGATGACCTCGGAATGTGGCAGAAAAGTTTTCTGCCAAATTCTATATTCCAAATGATTATCTGCTAAAAACCTTCCAAGCCCCTTGGTGAGAACATACTTAATATATTGGTTTTGGCCTCACATTAGTAAGGTAACTTTTTATTTTGCAGTTGTTAATGTGTTCATTGCCACAGGATCCTTGAGATGTAGAGAAAACATTAGTTTCTACTGAAAGGGGAGGAGGGTCTGGCTTCTGTGCCCAGTGGGTGAAGATGTTGCCCTCTCTGCTGCTTCCCCAACCAGGGCTGCTGAGGGTAACGTGCCAGCGCCTCAGCCTGCTCAGCCTCTTGTGTGGTGGCTTTGCCAGTTGAGGGCTGGGTTGGCGAACTGCAGTGGCTGAAATATGAACACATGCTCCCTTCTGCTCCCTGCTAGAAGGAGAAAACTCTGGCAAAAGGATGAAAGAGAAGCCCAAGAAAATCTTAAGTAGGTCCAGCAGAGTTTGTTTCTCAGAGGCCTGCTGGAACCTGTATTTGCCGTATGCCCCCGTGGCCCTGCTGGTCCCGTGAAGTGGGATGACTGCACCCGCAGAGACCTTGTTAAAGTCGGTGGGAATGGAGTGAGGAGCTTAAACTGGAAATAGTCTGAGAACTTAAAGTGTTGGCTGAGATCCACATTTCTGTAGAGGGTACAAAGGGGTCAGATTGGAAGATTTGGTTCATTCTGCTGCTGAGACTTCTCGCCTGTTACTGTCTGGGTCTAGGCTGTGTAAACTTTGATTTGGCTATGTGCCTATCTATCTGAGGTTTGGGACTCTTCTTGTATTTGTTTTCACAGAATCACACAGAATGGTTTAGGTTGGAAGGGACCTCTGGAGAACATCTAGTCCAACCTCCCTGCTCAAGCAGGGACCTCTAGAGCATATTGCCCAGGATCACGTCCAGGTGGCTTTTGAATATGTCCAGGGAAGGAGACTCCACTACCTCTCTGGGCAACCTGTTCCAATGCTCTGTCACCCTCACAGTGAAGAAGTTTTTTCTCAGGTTCAGATGGAACTTCCTGTGGTTCAGTTTCTGCCCATTGCCTCTTGTCCTGTTGCTGGGCACCACGGAGAAGAGGCTGGCCCCATCCTCTTGACACTCCCCCTTCAGATACTTGTACACGTTGATGAGATCGCCTCTCAATCTTCTCTTCTCCAGGCTCAAACAGGCCCAGCTCTTGCAGTCTTTCTTCAGAGGAGAGGTGCTCCAGTCCCCTCATCATCTTTGTAGCCCTCCGCTGGACTCGTTCCAGGAGTGCCATGTCTCTCTTGTCCTGGGGAGCCCAGAACTGGGCACAGTACTCCAGGTGAGGCCTCCCCAGGGCTGAGGAGAGGGGCAGGATCACCTCCCTCGACCTGCTGGCAACACTCTGCCTAATGCACCCCAGGAGACCATTGGCCTTCTTGGCCACAAGGGCACACTGCTGCCTCATGGTCAACTTGTTGCCCACCAGGACTCCCAAGTCCTTCTCTGCAGAGCTGCTTTCCAGCAGGTCAATCCCCAGCCTGTACTGGTGCCTGGGGTTATTCCTGCCTAGGTGCAGGGCCTTGCACTTGCCTTTGTTGAACTTCATGAGGTTCCTCTCCGCCCACCTCTCCAGCCTGTCTAGGTCCCTCTGAATGGCAGCATTCAGGGATGGAGGTGAGGCTGACAGGCCTGTAGTTTCCTGGCTCCTCCTTCTTGCCCTTTTTGAAGACTGGCGTGACATTGGCTTCCTTCCAGTCCTCAGGCACCTCTCCTGATCTCCAGGACCTTTCAAAGATGATGGAGAGTGGCCTAGCGATAACATCCGCCAGCTCCCTCAGCACTCGTGGGTGCATCCCATCGGGGCCCATGGATTTATGGATGTCAAGTTTGGACAAAAGATCTCTAACCCGATCCTCCTCCACCAAGGGAGAGTCTTCCTTTCTCCAGCCTTCCTCTCTTGCCTCCAAGGTCTGGAATTCCTGAGGACTGGCCTTAGCAGTGAAGACTGAAGCAAAGGCGACATTCAATAACTCTGCCTTCTCTGTATCCTTCGTTACCAGGGCACCCGCCCCATTCAGCAGCGGGCCCACGTTTTCCCTAGTCTTCCTTTTGCTATTGATGTATTTGAAGAAGGCCTTCTTGTTGTCCTTGACATCCCTTGCCAGATTTAATTCCAACTGGGCCTTAGCCTTCCTTGTCGCATCCCTGCACACTCTGACAACGTCCCTGTATTCCTCCCAAGTGGCCTGTCCCCTTTCCCACGTTCTGTGTACTTCCTTCTTCTGTTGGAGTTTTGCCAGGAGTTCCTTGCTCATCCATGCAGGTCTCCTGCCCGCTTTGCTCGACTTCTTCCTCAGAGGGATGCACTGATCTTGAGCCTGGAGGAAGTGATGCTTGAATATTAACCAGCTTTCTTGGACCCCTCTTCCTTCTAGGGCCCTACCCCATGAGATTCCCCTAAGTAGGTCCCTGAAGAGGCCAAAGTCAGCTCTCCTGAAGTCCAGCGTTGCAATCCTACTCATTGCCCTGCTCATTTCCTGACTGGATTTTGAATAGTTCAATAGTTCTATGAGTTTATTGTAACAGGATTCAAAGGAGGAGAAAATAATTTTGTTTCAAGAGATTTCACTTCTAGCTCTGTCTGATTTGTAAACTTAACTTGTTGCTGAGCAGTAACACTGGTGGTGATGCATGTTTGAATGAGGTGTCTTTTTTCCAGTGCACTGAACACAAACAATAGGGAAATTAATGCATTAAGCTAATGTATCTTTGAACTTTGCTAGTTTTGAATAAGAAGCTTCATCTTCAACTGCTGAGCTCAAAGGAGGGGATCAAGGGGGTTATATCATTGCCCACCAGACTGTCATAGAAGCTTAAAATCTGCTTTCAGAAGACCATTAGAGGAAAGCTATGGAATGCAGAAGTGATTTGAGTTAAATTGGTTATTGTCAGTCACATATAATTTACATAGCATCTACATTTATTGGAGAATCATTTTCACGTAGCAGTGAAATTAGAGCAGATCTCCAGATAATTACAAGGTGCACAATTACAGCGCCCAGTTCTTACCCGTGTCAACATTTAGCGACTCTAGTAGATTTGAATTCTTGAATTACACTGAACTGAATGAGATCAGAATTGTGGCCATAAATGAACACGATGAGCCTAACAGACTAATCTAACCAAAGAGGGTGTGAAAACCATGAAGCTCGTTACAAATAGTGTGTGATATTCACAGTTAATTATTAGTACGGGTTTGATAAAGGCAAAAACAAAGCACAAGAATAAGTGCAATAGAGCTTAAAACTTGCATTCCAGATCCTTAGAAATATAAAGCACAACACAATGCTATCATCTCTCAACAGTAATCATCATCTATTTTGCTGCTTATAGCACTTCTGTCCTGGTTGTATTGAAAAGTGGGGCTTTCTGTCAGTCTATTCACCTTAATTCCTTTTATATCTGTTGAATCCTTTCATTGCTTATAGCAACGTTGACAGATTGCTAGGGCTTAATATTTTTCAGGAATTGTGGAAACAGGTGGCCTGGTAGGGTTCACGTTAATACCTCACTGAGCAAAGGCTGCGGTACTATTGCAACGCTTACTAGACACTGGAGAACTGACACTTTTTCCCCCACGTTTTTTCCCAGCTCTAATCGTATTGTAAATCTGGCATTAGTAAAACAAGGAGAGGAATCCACTTCCCCCTCAGTTAAGCTGTGTTTTATTCTCTATTACTAGAAACTATGCTTGACAAATACATCTACCCAGAGAAAAGGCTTGGCAACCTTAAGAAGTTGTTTTACTTTCCTAAGGACCACGATTAAGGAATTCCACAGGCTGCGTTTGGAGTTGTGCCTTCACTCTTGTCGTCATCCGTTCCAGGTACCTATTTTCCTTTTTTTCTAATATCACTGTATATATGACAATTCCTAAGTATTCAGGGACCTTCCCAGGAATTTCCCTGTTTCAGGTAATTAACTCCTGCCAGTCAGTTTTTGGGAAATGTGAGTTAACCATCTCTTAATCTTTGCGACATGTGACTTACTGATACTGTGGAGGGGTGAGCTATAGAGTCAGACCATCCTAGCCCTCACCAGAATCTCAGAAAATTTCCTTTGTGCAGTTATTAGTATTGGTCAAAGCTGTGATAGTGCAAAAAAATTGAATCCTGTTTGTTTGTAAAGGCCTATCTCTTGCTAAACCATGTTAGCCAGCACTTCTGATAGTTCTACCCTTTCATTCTTCATTAACAAGCTCCTGCATCAATATTGGCACTGGGACAGATGCCAGGCAAACTGGTCTACTGGGTCATTTTTTAAATTTTTAACTGTGGCTATCCTTGCACTGTTGAATCACGGTGTCTTTTGTTGAAACCTGTCCTTTTCTTCTCCACGGAAATTCTTAACTTCCAGTTTTCCTTTACATCTTTCCTTCTGAGTTTTTCTTCCAAAACACTTTGCACAGTATTTAAAGTTTGAGAGATTCATCCTTCTGAAGTACCATACAAAAATATAAATATATACATTTATATATATGTCAATTTACAAATGTATAAATATATAAAACAGCAATTTTAGTAGATGTACACCAGTTATAAAACAGATTATCTTCTGCTTGCCTACATTGGATAAAATCAGGTTGTTATCGAACTGAACTTTGTTTGCTATGGTTTTATCTTCACTGGTATTATGTTAGGAAGTGATGAATGGTGTTTGGCAGTTTCCTTGTTACAGCAGTGCTAGTAAGTTGGTGTCAGTACTGGATCAACTATAATATTGCTGTAGTCAATGCAGTGCTATTTCATAGCAATCCAGATGTGGACTGGATTTTGCTATGTGTTCCTTGGACCACTCTGCCATTCATAACACAGATACCCCGACAAGCAGCAAGAAATAATTAGCTTTTTTGTAACATGGGTCATTCTGCTAAGTACAAAGTGTGGCATGACTTACTTCCACAGCAGGCTTGACAAATCCTCTTTTCTGACTTCTTTCTTCTCACCCGGAAGGCTCATTCAGCTGTTGCCAGTTTGTGTTGTGTTAAGCTCAGGAAGGGAAATGAGCAAAAGTCTTTTAAAGCAGGAGGAGTGGGTTTGTGTGCCTGAGACCTTCAGTTGGGGCTGGTGTCCCATTGTTAGCAGGGCCAGTCAACATTTATCTAATTACCGTCTGAGAATACATTTCCTGATTGCTGCATTGTGCTTTCTGTACTTAACGCTTGAAAGTATTTCTGTCACAGTGTTTGTAAGAGCTTTACTTGCTTCCTTTGATTTTAATTTACAGAGCAGCCGTGCCCTCTCAAGGTTAAACCTACTTTGTCTGTCCTTTTCCAAATCAATTCTTCATGTTCTTTAGAAATTTAGCAAATGACAGAAAGTCACATTCCAAGAAAAATACGCAACAGCTGTGAGGGTAGATTAACGAATCTCAATGTACTTGTTTGTAACGCTATTCTTGGGACACAAAGGTTATCTTTTGTACAGAGCTACTGGCAAAAAGTAAACAAACTATTGAGGCAGGAAAGTCTGAAGCAGATAAAGCTGGTATAGAAAAATATGAGTCTGGTCTTGATTTATTTATAGGTGAGTTCATCAAATTACAGTTAGCATATATAGCTTCCTCTCCTCCCTGATAGTCACAAGGCTGACTTTCTGACTCGCTCCATTCTCACCCGAAGCCTAGCCTCTCTCGGATGCCTGCTCCTCTGAGTATGTGGACAGCAAACCTTGTTTCCTCCTCCATTTCTCCTTTTCCATTACGTTTTAACCCCCGGTCGCCCTTCCAGATATTGGTGAGAGCCATCTTTAACTCCTCCTTATTTCACATACTAAGACTGACCACAAGTTTTACTACCGCTTTCTCTGTGTGATCTCTCTTGTGTCCATTGCATTAAATATCTCTGGCCTGGCCTGTCTGGACAGCTACCAGTTTCTTCTTGGCCTGCCAACCACCTATGTAGTTCTCTGCAACAACTGCTGGCTGGATGGCAGACCGCAGAGCGTTGTGGTCAGTGGTGCAGAGTCTAGTTGGAGGTCTGTAGCTAGTGGTGTCCCCCAGGGGTCAGTACTTGTTCAGTCCAGTCTTGTTCAACGTATTCATCAATGACCTGGAGGAAGGGACAGAGTGCACCCTCAGCAAGTTTGCTGATGATACTAAACTGAGGGGAGTGGCTGACACACCAGAAGGCTGTGCTGCCGTTCAGAGGGACCTGGACAGGCTGGAGAGCTGGGCCGAGAGGAACCTCATGAAGTTCAACAAAGGCAAATGCAGGGTCCTGCACCTAGGGAGGAATAACCCCAGGCACCAGTACAGGCTGGGGGTTGACCTGCTGGAAAGTAGCTCTGCTGAGAAGGACCTGGGAGTCATGCTGGACAGCAAGACAACCATGAGGCAGCAGTGTGCCCTTGTGGCCAAGAAGGCCAATGGTCTCCTGGGGTGCATTAGGCAGAGTGTTGCCAGCAGGTGGAGGGAGGTGATCCTGCCCCTCTCCTCAGCCCTGGGGAGGCCTCACCTGGAGTACTGTGCCCAGTTCTGGGCTCCCCAGGACAAGAGAGACATGGCACTCCTGGAACGAGTCCAGTGAAGGGCTACAAAGATGATGAGGGGACTGGAGCCCCTCTCCTCTGAAGAAAGACTGCAAGAGCTGGGCCTGTTCAGCCTGGAGAAGAGAAGATTGAGAGACAATCTCATCAACGTGTACGAGTATCTGAAGGGGGAGTGTCAAGAGGATGAGGCCAGCCTCTTCTCTGTGGTGCCCAGCATCAGGACAAGAGGCAACGGGCACAAACTGAACCACAGGAAGTTCCATCTGAACCTGAGAAAAAACTTCTTGACTGTGAGGGTGACAGCGCATTGGAACAGGTTGCCCAGAGAGGTGGTGGAGTCTCCTTCGCTGGAGATATTCAAAAGCCGCCTGTATGTGATCCTGGGCAATATGCTCTAGAGGTCCCTGCTTGAGCAGGGAGGTTGGACTAGATGATCTCCAGAGGTCCCTTCCAACCTAAACCATTCTGTGATTCTGCTATATGGAGCCAAGCAAAATTATTGCTTCCCTTGGTCTGTTTCATTAGATAGCACATCTCTGCTTCCTTCCTGTGGCTGATCCAGTTCAAACTTCTAGTCCATTAACAGCCTGTTCCTACTGTTCCTCTTTGCCTACTTTTATGGTCTGCTTCCTTCAACCTCAATATGCAGAGTAGTACTATTTCAGCTTCCTAATAGCCTCTCTTCTCCATGCTGTCTTCCACCTCTTTACTTACAAATGCCCTTTTCGAGATAACCTGCAAGATCTCCACAAGCTCTGTTAACTAAGAGAACTGGTGAACTAAGAGCTGACATGTTTTGTTGGTTATTTTTCCACCTGCTCCCTTAAAATTTTGTGAAAAATTTTATTTCTGTTAGAGAGAATGAGAAATCTGGGGCAAAACCCAGAGGTTTTTGAGGTGCTGGGATGAAAAAAAAAGTCTGTTTTCAGTCTGAAACCAGAAGTTCAACACGTAATATGAAAAATTATTTTTTCCATTGGAAAACTTTTTTTTTCAGAATAGTGCTGCTAAATTTTCTAACCTACTCCAAACACTTCACAAAGTACTAACATAATCATTTTTAATATTGCTCTGCTTGTGTATCAGCTCTCCCCTTTGCCCCCACTGTTTGCTTGTATCTCTCTTTGAATTGTGAATTAATCAGAATACAGACAGATACATGGTGCCTGGAATATCTTGAGACCTACTGAAATATAAATAATCCTTGCAGATGGTTAACAGTTGGCAAAATGTGTTAGGGCATGCTTGAGGCTGAAGGGCTCATAGTTGAGAGACAGAGATGGAATTAAAAATCCCCTACATAGCAGAGAATCTGGGTGTTGATATTACTTAATCAGTCTGGATAATTTTAACGTGTGAGCTTCATGTGGTGTAGAAGTGAATAGCATCTGGTATTGCTCTGTTTTCCATGCAGGGGGGAGGAGATAGGGAAAGTCTGAGCATGGAGTTGCACCCAGAGGGCAGTGAAGAGCCTGTAACCACTACAGCTGCACAGCCAAACAGGCAACGTGAACTCTGATGCATGCTGGAGGATGCCAGCCAAAAAAGCTTTAATTTTCAATGGAAAAATCACTGCTATTTTTAGACCAATGACAAGAATTTGACTGCTCCTCTTGGTCTCCCTGTGGTATGATCTGACTTTGGACCCACTGCCTCTCCCATATCCTCTTTGTTTCAATTGGGGAAAAGGTGTCCAGGACATGTCTGGTGATCAGGCCTATTTACTGAGCCCTTGCAAGAACACAGTGCTTTTCTTTGATTTTTTTTTGTTTGTTTTTAGTAGCAAGCAAAATAAATGGGAGCGCAGCCCAGGACTCCGTTCAGTACTTCTCTTCCAGCATCCTGCTTGATGGGTCTTCCTCACCTTTGCTGCTAACAAGACTCTGAATAATAATGAGCAAGAATACCGACCTCCCTTACACCCCTAATTTCTTATTTATTTATTTATTTTTTTGAAAAATTGTATATCTCTCTTCTTTGTTCCTCCCTCTCTCACATGATAAAGCATGAGCCCCGGTAGGGATCTCCTGCGCTGCCGCATTAACAGTACATGGTTAAAAGGGGTAACTTTGGGGAGGGAAAGGATGAGAGAAGGAGAAGAATTAAGATAATGGTCTGGTTGGGTTGTGCTGGCACAGACACCAGCATCTCATAAGCCCAGTTTAGACTCTGCTGCTACGTTTCATCTCTTGTTTATACAAAACGTCCAGAGATTTCATGTGAGTCTTGCTTGACTGTAGACAATAAGAATTGCTTCCCTTTTCCACTGCGTCCATGCACCATTTCCTAATTTAGACAGAAAAGGCACAACTCAGAGGTGAACGAGAAGTCTGTTACAAGTCAGTGTGTGTGCTTGTAACCAGTGTAATTTACTGACCAGGGCCACATAGCAGAAGGTAAAACAAACAGGCAGCGGTTGCTTAAATCTGGGAAGCACAGCAAAGCAAGCACTCTGTGGGTTCCCAGGAGTTCGAATGAATATGGATCCTGCTACTGCACCAAATCTATGCTCTTGACCTTGGACGTGAAGCAAGTACCCTGAGAGATCAAGTATCCACCCTGAAAAAGGGAGAACACCTCTTTCATATACGTTGTCTGGTCCTGAATGTCTCAATATTGCATTTATTCAATGTCTGTTCACTGGTTTCTAGGTGATGTTACAGCAGGAGCATAACTCACCAAAAATATACATTTAATTCTCATAAAGTAAATTAACAGACTCACAGAAGTCACTTTTTTATGTCTGAGGAGAAATTCATTTTCTGGACATAAGCAGGTGCTGGGTTTTTTTGTTTGTTTTTCTTTTCTTGACCTTTGTAGGATGAAGTTTGTTTAAATCAAGGTTTCCCCCAATGTTTTCTGTTTTCAGGGTTGGATTGTATCGCAGTGGACTTATTCTTTAACAGCAGGATCCTGAGGGGGCCATAATCCCTGACACTTATTTTACCTTTTCTTGATGCGCCTGGGAATTGGAGCATGCAGCAATGGGAAATCACAGTACAGCTGGGAGCTGGTGGCAGGGCAGTGAGGGGACTTGGCTGAGGTCTCTGCTTGAGCATATGGCTGCACTTCTCAGGCCCACTTGTATTTCATGGACTTGCTGCCAGTAAGATCTTCATAGTACCAAGGTTTCTCGGCTTCTTTCTGCCCTATAAATAGCTGAAAATTTTATTTGCATGGTGAAGGCAATGGACGTGATTTCTAGATTTCCTTTGCGCAGTGCTGCTTACTTATGTGACAGCTGCCTGACTAGCCGAGAAAACTTTTCCTTTTCTTGCAAACTCCCGCCTCCTCCCCCCATCCCTTGCCCTTGCTTGTACAGAGCAATTGAGTAAAGAAGGTCTTATGCAGTTGACATAACTTTAGGGTTTTGATCACACAAATATTTGCAAAGTCTTCCTTCAGGGTGTTCACTCATGACTTGTTAAATAGGGGATAATGATTATTTCAGTGCCAGCGTACAGTCTCCTTACAAAGGTGTTGCAATTCCAGTATGGAAAAGAAGATCCGTTTTGCCCCAGTGCATGCTCATTATTTCACTCAAATTATGTCACTCGCCAAGATGCTCCTTTTATTCCAGGTCTTATGTTACGAAACAATACCCTTTAAGCTAACCACCATTGGAAAAGAGAGACTTGATTTTGGGTGAATGTCTTTGATGTCTTGGGTAGTTCATGTAAGGATCTGTCTCTATCTTGCCTTGACTGATGAGACCTTGTCTATAAATGTGAGCAATTAAGCAGCCCAGTAGCAGCTGCTAAGGAGATCTACTGAGCACAAACCTGATAAAGATTGCCGTGTGGGTCTCCTGCTCGTCCTCTGACTCTGAAACACCACCTGCAATTTAAAACCGCAAGAGGCGATCTGACTCTGACAAGTTAGGTGAGTATGTTTCTGTGTTTGCTCTATGTCATGGCTCCTGCTCATGAATAAAGCAGTGAGTTTTGCTAAAGTGGCAAAGAGTAAGTGTTCAATCTGTTCTGAAGTTTGTCTCTTTTGGTTTCAAATGTCTCTTATTAAAATTAGGGATTTTTAGTATTTTTCTACTCTGAAGCTCATATGTAAACATATACTGGTTTATTCATGTGTGAGACTATAGTGTATGCATGGCCGCATATATGAAGGGCTCACTGTAGCAAACTCCATGTACTGATTTAAAACTCTGATTTAGCAAATTTAAGTGTTTGTGTTAATAGCAGCCTAGAGACACAAACATCAGTAAAGCAGAAGGGGGGCTAAGCTCATTTGACTTAAACGTATCAGTTGAGGACACAGCCCAAAGCACAAAAGCCTATGTGCCATATTCAGTAGCTGATCTTCTCTCCAAGTTAAACGTCAAGTATAGGGTTTGTATGTGGACATTTTAAAGTGCAATGCAAGTATGTGAGGTACAGAATGATCTCGTGGCTTAGGGTTGAGCTGCTTCCCATGTCTTTTTTTTGATAGAGAAAGTTGTACCAGAGACACTGGTTGCTTTCTTCATCAAAAGTTTAAAATAGAAAAACAGCAAATATCAGAGGGACTTGGCCAGGGGTGGGCTACCTGGAAGTATGAGGAATGTGATCCTTTTCTGGTCACCTTGGCCATGTCTCTCCTTGTCTAGCCGGCTCTGTTCACAGCTTAGCAGCTCTGGCTGGGTCTGAGCTTGCTGGGAAGGTGGTGTGTGCCAGACGGAAAACTGATGCTTGCTTTCAGCTCTCTCTGGCTGCAGCCCTGGGAGTGACCCGGCACAAGTCTAGTACTCAAGGTATTGCAAATGGTAACTCCAGTATCTGAATCAGTCTTTGGAGGTGCTTATCTCTCTCCAGAGATTACAGCTGGAACTCGGAAGCGGCTGGCTTCTAACTTAGGCTAAAAGGTAAGTAGGATAAATCTAGGATTAGATGCCCTGGTCATAGTGCACGTGACATCTGCAGGCCTAGCCCTGCTAAATGGACAGAGCTGCAGCCGTGGTGCTTTCTCCCCATGAGGCAAAATAGGGACCCTGCCAGCTCCCTGTAAGTGTGCACGATGGACAGAACCCTCTAGACTGCCACTACCAGGGCCGGTCCTGCCAGAGACCTACACCAACAAGGTGTGCGTGCCTGGAGAGGGCAACCAAAGGCCTCTTGGCCTGGTGCAAGCTCAGGACAACCCACCTCGGACTCGAGGAAGGCATGTGTTGCACGGTATACTTGCAGTACGTGTCTGAAGCGTTGGCTGGTTCAGACCCCACTGCCCTGTGTGGATAGTCTGTCGGACACTGCTTTCTGTTACAGACCTTTTCACTGAGCCTTTGGCCTTTTGGGAGGAGATGACCCCTCATTCCTACATGTGCCCCTCCTTTGGGGCAAAGACGTGCCACCTCTCACAGCTCCCTTCTTGCCTCTCTTCTGCCTCAGGATGAAGCTCCAGCATTTGGTCCTGGGCTCTCTGCCTCTCCTGCTGCTGGTGGGCTGCCTCAGTGCCCTGAGGACCTCTGGCATCAACCTGCGCACGTTCATTGGCTGCGCCGTGCGGGAGTTCACCTTCCTGGCCAAGAAGCCCGGCTGCAAGGGGCTGCGCATCACCACGGATGCTTGCTGGGGCCGCTGCCAGACGTGGGAGGTGAGGATTGCCCAGGACATGGGGGTGAGGGTAGCTGGCTGGCACTAACTCCTGTGGGGTGTGATATCCCTTAAAGCTTACAGCTACCTACGAAGCAGCTGAGAAGGTGGCCCTGTGGTAGGGCTCTGCTCCCAGAGGAGCTGTGTTGGGTTCCTGGCTCTGCCACAGGCTTCCTCGGCACCCAGCTGGATGACTACCACATCCCTGCGCCCGCTGGAGAACTTCTCCAGGGACAGGTCCGTGCATGTGTGTGCAGCACCTAGGGGCGAGATGGGACCTGGTTTCATATCCCAGAGCTGCAGCTGTGCCAACCATAAACAGCAGTAACGGCAAGAGAGCGTGGGGCTTTCCAGAGGTGCAAATGAAGGCAAGGGCTGTATTCCCCTCAGTGCCCGTCTCGTCGCTGCTGTCAGCGTCTGAGCACTTTGCTGTAAATTGCTCCCTCCCTCCTTCCACTTTCTCAGAGAGGGATGTGCATCATGTGACAGTATTAATGAAGCAGTTATGTAATACTCTTATTATGCATTTTGAAAGCCTCTTACAGCTTAAACACTTAAGGAGAGAAGGCCTTTATTACTTTACTGGAAGAAAATTCCTTTGAGATTAAGATGGAGCTCCCAATTGATGGGTAATATATTTTGTTCCAAAAAGCAAATCCCAAAGATAATGTCTAGTTTCTAATTTGGTCCTGTTTTAAATCATAGTCCTGTAAAAATACAAAGGAGCTAATTTGGGGGTGTGGAGAGAGAGCAAGAACGAGCATAAGTAAGTCTGCACACACTTCAGAGAACAAGTTTCTGACTAACTTCATTTTTCTTCCACCGAAAGGCTCAAGGGGCCCGACCCAGATTAAAGTATTCAGGGAAACTACCAGTGACTCCAGAGGGATTTTGTCCACATAAAGGCAAGGACTGTCTGTAGCTGAGCAGAGGAGGAGGAGCCAGGGCTTGTGTGCCAGCTCTCACCCTCCTCTTTCACTGCTTCGTGGGAAGCAAGGAAAGGCCACGGGCTGCCAGATTTCCCCGGTTGAATAAGGGTCCTTCGGGGGCCCCCTTGTTGCCCCGTTGCACTCGCTCCCTGAGCTCCTCTGACAGCACAACCCTAGCACAATCCCTTACTGCGCTGCAAATACTATCAGGAGGTAGTTTAGCTAAATGCATCTGGTTGTAGGCTCAAACAGCTTCTAAAAAGGCCTGCAATATGCATGAATGGGGGGTTGATAAGAGGAAGGGTGTCTGGATATCTTCCTGCTGGGACATTTCTCTGTTTTTTCCTCTACTATCATTCTCTGTTCCCAGGGTAGGCCCTTTACACAGCACAGAGTGAAAGAAAGAAAGAAAGAAAAAAATTAAAATACATCCTGGCTGTGTTACCTTATGCTGTTCCCTATCTGTGCAAGGGATTATTGTGGCTCCCATTCCTGTCTGTCTTGTCCCTCCTTGGAGTGTTTGGAAAAACTCACTTTTCATCGAAACTAATGCCACCGTGACGATGCACGAGAGTGTGGATTTCAGGGCTTTCAGGCTCCTATCCTATCCTGCTGTCTAAGGTCTCTGGCCAAGCTGTTTTTCTCATGAAGAGCTACAGCCTTCTCTGCTGGTGCTGTTTGAGTGCATCCTCCGAGGCACACAGGCGCTGTGCCTTGTAGGACGTGCAGTCTGACCGGGAAGACGGGTCTGGCTGAAAACCCCCAGCCTTTTGGCACCTGGATGCACCTCATGTCTTATGGCAGCCTGTGCAAATAGAAGGGTTTCCAGCTGCAAGCACTTTATTTGATGGGAAATCAATGCTTTTGGAAGGAAGCAGCTGCTTTTGGCAAGCATGTGCATTTGGTTGAAACACTAGCATTCTGCTAAACCCCAGCTTTTTGGATAGGCTTTTGTCTTCCTTCAGGCAGCCTTGACTGGAACTTCACGCTTTAAACAAGCACGCACATACGCTTACACCCAATCCCCTTTATGGCAGGGTCCCAAGAAGCAGGTATTTGAGGATGCAACCTAAGAATTATTTCCATAGTCCTTTCCATCTTGATCCAGTGACTCCTGTATTTACACTAAATCGTCTTGAGGGTACTGAGACTCTGGATGTTTGTCTTGCTTCTTGCCTGCTGCCACACTTCTCCTCCACAGAAGCCGGTGCTGGAGCCACCTTACATTGAGGCTTACCATCGTGTCTGCACCTACAACGAGACTAAGCTGGTGACGGTGAAGCTGCCCAGGTGTGCCCCCAACGTGGACCCGTTTTACACGTACCCGGTGGCCATCCGCTGCGACTGCGATGTCTGTTCCACGGCGACTACTGAATGTGAGACCGCCTGACTTCTCCTTTCCCAGGTCTGGCTAGGATGGGCCAAATACTTCCCTGGTTTTATACCCCTGGTACCTCCAGCATTACAGAGGGTGTGAGCCAGTCCGGAATTTGATCCCCAAATCTAATGTTCCTACTCACTGGCTTTTGTGGTCAGATGAGGCTTAATCACCTCTCCCCATCCTGTTGTGTAAAGCACTGCTGATGTAGAAATGTAGTATACAGCCTTGCAACAGCAAATCCTATGGAAGAAAATGGATGCAGTTTCCCTTCCTTATACCCATTTTGCAGTATGTGACTTTTCTTCATGCGCAACGTGCACGTGGACTAGCCGGTCACAGAGGGGTGGAAACTGGCTACAAAGGCATTATGGTCTATGTAACAACCTCTTTATTTGTTTCAGTTTTTAACAGCTTCCAAGGAATGTAAACGCAAAAAGCAGCATCCCCCCCTCCTTATCACTTCTTTTTAGACTGAGGTCTGTCAGGTGTAGCTGTCAGAGAAAAGGCCTTAGGGCCAATGAAATGGAAATCGGTGTCGAAGTTACAGCCTTGAAAGTAGGATGAATGCAACCTAAGCCTTGACTCAGCCAAGAACTTAAGCTCACGAGCAAGTGTTTTGCTTAGTATCTGTGGACTTACAGTTGAGCACATATTTCAGTGGTTTCACTGGAGCTATTATGTTGAAAAATTCTTGTTTTGCAAGAGAAAATTCCTTAAAAAAAGAGAGAAATGCATTCAATCTGTAAAATCAATATTGCATTTCTTCTCATCCCGCTTCTGTCCATGGATAAGAGAGGAACTGACTTCATGTAAAATCAGAGACTCTGCATAGCCCAGAGATTCTTTCCTGACCTTTTCCAGAGCTAAAGGGTAATCAACCTGAAATACAGTTGTCATGGCTGGGCTTCAGTGAGGCCCGACTAAGGTGGCAGGAAAAAAGGGTCCGCGTAGGGTATTCCCACACTTCCCTGTGCTGCTCAGCTCCGTGGATGCCCGCTCTTCAGAAGGAAACATGCACAGAAAGCCAGAGAAGAGCGAGGAATTCCCTCAGGAGAGCTGTGGAGTTGTGTCTTTGACATCCCAAAACGTGGCCAAAGGAGGTGGGACAGGCCCGGAACAGGCCCAGGGCAGGGAAGACACCAAACATGTTAAAGGATGGTTCACATCTTTCCAGACCCAGTATTATAAACTAGGAAACATGTGGGAGCTGCTATGACAGCCCCTCAGTGGCCATAGCCATATAAGTGCTTTGTCTTCTGGTTCCCAGCTGGAGGAGGACAGATCCTCGTTCTTCCCCAATTTCTCCCCTGAACACTATGGGAATCTTGGGAAAACATGAAAATTTTGCCAAGTATGAGAGGCTCACAGGAGCCTATAATACAAAGATGGCTTCTCAGATAGCCGTAAGAAGAGGATTCCTGCTAAGAATAATATCAGCACCTGCATTCGCACCCGGGTTAAGTGCCTTTTCTTCTGAAGCAGTCTCCTTCATTTCCAGGGATGCACGTTTGAAATTTCCGTTAAGTGTCCTGTGCTCACTGAGACAGATTTTTAAATGTAAACTGTAATGTATTAGTTGCTGTTAATTTTTTGTCTGTGGAATTGTGAAAGCTGCACTGTGTTTGGGTAGGAAGGAGGTGATTTTATAATTCTGCCTTCTGGAATTCCTGAATAGAGACTGCAGTGTTAAACAGCAGCAGTAGCAGTTTTCTGCTGATAGTGATTTTAAGTGCCTTTTAAAGAGTCCTCGCATTTTGTGTCATGTTGCATCTCACAATCTCTCCAGTTTTGTTATTGACCTTACTGGCATCACAACTATCATGGGAAACCTACAAATTATTTTGTGTCCTTAATAAACCCCAAAAGCGTAGTATGAAAGCAATTTAAAGCAACGTGTCCCTCTTTATTTATGCATAGAGGCTTCTCACTCAGAACATGTATAAGCTGCTGCAAACTCTTTGCCAGAGATGTGAACACCTGCAAAATATCTCCTCAGTGCTGATGTGAAGTCATTTGCTTTGCTGAATTTCTCTCACAGAGTCTGGCTGCGCTGCGGTCCCAGGACTAGGGGTAGGGTTAGAGAGTGGCAAACTTCCTTTGCAGCCAGCAGGAAATATGGACCGTACCCAGATATAGCGAGGCAGTAGAAACTTGTCTACTGCCTAGAAGAAAGCTCTGCTACATGTGAAGGAAGGTCTTGACTGATGCGGTAACAGCCAGACCGGGAGGCAGAAGAGGAGGAGTGGGAAGAATGTATTGCCGGAAACCAAGCTAACACTTCTAGACGATCTTTTAAGGAGAAGAGCGAAAGTGAATGGGGAGGCTGCGGATTTGCTGTGGGTGACAAAAGTACCATGAATGCCAGAGACCACCAACCCATTTCACTTGAACATCTCTCTTCATTGAGCTCTGCTGGATTCCTATACGTGGGGCATACCACAGTAAGCTTCAAGGAGCCAACTTCATTCCTGCTGCCAATAATTGCAAATCTGGGCTCTTTTCAGAAGTTTTTACCCTACAGAGTCATTCTGTTAAATTCTCACCAATTTCAGCACTTGAAATCAGCTCTTTTGACTTCCACATTCTTTTATGCTGCAGCTGGGATGTTACATCCAAGTTAAAATTTGAGGGCAATCAAAAGAGCCCACGTGGTCCAAGGGGTGAGAAGACCCCTTCCCAGGCTGCCTTCATCTCCTCAGGGGCACCTTAATGCTCCTTAAAGCCACTGATTTAAACTCCATCTTCCCACCTATCCAAGGCAATTGAACGACCCTTCTGTCTGTGTTGTACCAGTTTGCGAGGAGTGTTTGTCACAGAGGCGATCAGACCTTAGATATTACGTCTGCCAAGGAGATATTACATCTCCCCAGTGCTTGTGTGTGGCACTTTGGCTATCCCCTTCACCTGGACACTGACCACAAGCACCAGTCAAAAATCCTCACAAATTGCAATGTGAACCTCTTAAAAGTGCAATGTGCCCTTACATGCTTAATCTGGCTCTGCTTTTACTACCCAGAAACAAGGGAAAGAAATTTTACTCCAGAATGTATAAAGGGAACTTGACTTCCCTGGGAGAACTGTCTTTGCAAAGCAGGGACCAGAGAGTCTCTACCTCCTTCACAAAGCCTTCATGTTGAACCGTTCACAGAGCTGCAACCCCTGGCTTGAAACATCTGTTGCAGCGAATGGCTTTCTGTAAGAGGGGAGATGGTTATGTCTGCCTGCTCAGAAAGGGGAAGGTGCAGATATGGAGAAGAGTTGTGTGACTCAGATTCAGGTCTTGGCTCTTCCATAAACCTGCCGGATGAGCAGTGGCTCCTCAGTGGATTTCTTCGTGCCACTGTTTCCCTTCTGGACACTGAAAATGATAGTGCTTTTACTCCTGCTGGGGGTCCACCGGGTCTTGAGATTCAACTCCCCTTCTTCCCTTGCAGCAGATATTGCATCCAGCTAGGAGCATGTCAGAAATCAGCCAGGAGTATATTTTAACCTCGTCCTCAAAGATGAATTACTCACAGTGAGAGGGAGAGCAGGAAGAGGCTCTGGACCAGTGTTTCCTGCCTTGACTGGCTTTCTTTTAGGAGGATGGGATAGGCAGCTCCCTCCCGTTCTCATTGTCCTCGCTTAAAAACATGAGAACTGTCGTACTGGGTTGGAGCAAAGGGCCATCTAGCCCAATATCCTGTCCCAGACAGCAGCCGGTAGCGGATGCTCAAGGAAATGTGTAAACATCTGGGCCTGTACAGAGGTGTCCTTCCCAAGTTATTGCCGCCCGGCTTTAGCAGGCAGCAGTTTAAGGACTTTGTGCTCTGGAGGATGCACTTGACACCTTGTTATTAACCACAGAGGGACCTGTCCTCCACACCGCTTCTTCGTGGACCTGGTGTGGCCTTAGTAAGTGTGGTGACTAACGCCAGCTTCCTCCAGGGACAGGTAAATAAAACATATTCCAGGCCTCATGCTCTGCTCTTGTCAATTGTCCTGACTCCTCTGGGGATGTATCAGTTTATAGTAGCTGGGGATTTGGGCTGTGATGCCTTTGTTTTTTTTAGGAACAGACCTTGCAACCTTTTGTCCTTGCTCTGAGAGCGAGTTGCCCTAGGAGAAGCTGACTAAGCCTGCTGAGGTTCACAAGCTGGGGGAGCGTGGCAAGTCTGAAGCGGGTCTTTCTCTGATGAAATTTGCTTTAGCCCAGTCAGTATTAGAGACTTCATTCAGCAGTGATGGGATTTATGGTCTTAAACTGAAAACCAGACTAACTGGTCAATATGATTGCTTCTGATCTTGAAATCAATGGAAGGGAAAAGCTGGGTAACAAAGGCAGCCTATTTTCTTTTTCTTTCTTTTTCTTTCTTTTTCTTTTCTTCTTTTTTTTTTTTTTTTTTTTTTAAACAAGAGCCACATCTCTGTGCTGAATCCCTGGAGAAACGGAGCAGGTCATATTCTTGATTCCAGTCCAGCACTTAAGGACTTGTCTTTCCTTCTGTCATTTCTTCATCCCTTTAAGCATTTCACTTCCTCTCCAGCCTCCCCCTGCCCTGTCTGTCTGGCTGAAAGTTATGTAACTTGTCGTCTTCCTTGCTATCAGTAAGCATTTGTGGGAGGTTTTTATTGTCCAGGTGTTAGGTTTGTCAGAGAGTAACAAACTACCCTCAAAACTCCTAGTGCTTGGGCTAATGCTTTTCCTAGCTGCTTTACCAAGAGAGCTCCAGCATCTCCGAGGCTGCCTCACACTAGCTCCTCTCTAAAAGCCTTTAAATATTCACTCAGGGGACAAAAAAAATCCTTTGATGGTGCTGTGACAGTGGAGACCTCAGACAGTATCCTCTGCTAAGTACCCTTTATTAAAAAAAAAACAACAGTAATGTTGTACTTGAAGGAGCAACAAAACAACTATCTTAATACTGCTGGAGAATGGGAGACTGACAATCTCCAACCACATGTTGACAGACACCCTGGGACCCAAGTGGAGCTGCAGGCTGGGTGCCTTTGGGGAACCGGACCAGCAGGTCCCGCAGTTGCATGTTCCCATGCTTCTGAGCTGCGGAGGATTTGGCTAAGCATCAGTTTCCCAATAAGAGCACATCTGAGCCCAAGCAGACCTCGGCATTGTCACCTCTTGTTCAACTTCCTGCATTGTTGTGGGGGGACACTGGAAGGTGCAGCTGGTTCGTGGACTATCCAGAAGCAATCCTACATGTTTGTGCATATCTTTCCTACCTGAAACATCCTGCAAGATGTAAGCGATTCGCATCGCATCTGGGAAAATAAATAGAGCAGAACGCCTTTTCCAAATGATGCTGTCAAAATACTTAGTAACACATTTATTTTGTTAAAATGAACTATGTACAATAGAGGATATTAATGTGCAGTTATAATATACAATAATTACATGTTTAAAAGAGGATAAGCAAAAGAGTACAGAATCATGTGCTGTAAATAGAAAACTAATACTGTTTACATGATTTTTTTAAAATAGCAAAACATAATTGCTGGAAAACGGCATTTCCGTGGTTTGAAATTTTATTGCTTTGATGTACATTTTGAAGATTTAGTTCATCTTTGGGAAAAAAAAAAAGCCTCTCAAAGGTCAGGCACAGCTTTCTAGTACTAATCCTTTGGTTTTACCAGCCCCGTATTCCAGAAATATTGCACGTTACAATTTTTCACTTGCTCTTATGAACTGGAGTAAATGACTCTTTTTCTTAAACTACTGAAAACTGAGGTCATGACATTTGACATTTAAGCTGAGGCCATGACATTTGCTTCACAAACAAATTCAATAAGAATAACCTGTTTCACTGTTAATTTAAGTATTGTTGAAATATTAGGAAAACAGAAAGAAAAGAAATGTTCTTGTCTGTGTGTTCTCAGGAAAGCAGGGAATCTCTTTGCAATGAAATGCTTGTTTTTAACAAGTGCATCAACATCATCACAGGTAAAACTGGATTCAGTTATCCTTGCACTCGGTGACCAGCTGAGGTCTACCTCCCTGCTCCTCGCTGGCAGCCTTCCTCTTCGGTGCCCTCCCAGTCCGCACGGTGCTGCCGAGCCGCAGGCGTCCCGGCGTGACTCCACGGAGGCAGCTCCGAGGCCGCGCGCTGGGCTCGCGCCACCCTGGCGGGGTAGCGCGGCTGCCACGCTGTGCCCTGCTCTGTAGCATTTCCCACCTGCCCACCTTGGCTCGCCACCTCGGGTCGCTTCTGCTCGTGAGCGAAGAAGACATTGCCAGCATCTTTCCTCTTTTGTGTAGTTTTATGCTATTGCTTATTAATGATTTAGTATTTACAAGTTTGGGGAAAGTTTGGGCTTGTTTACCCCACTTGCCCACTACGCGGGCTGGCTAGAGCGGTTCTGCGCCTGCCGCGTCTGTAATGCTGTTTCAGCAGCTCCCTGTTTCAGGGAAGTGCTGGGAGAGCCAGCATGGCAGCCCTGCTACGGATATGGCTTAAACCCCAACTGCTCTGGCAGACTTCAGACAAAAATTTCTACATGCTTTCAGTACAATTAGCTATTGGGTTGAGAGACCTGGAGACTGCAGACCGGTGACAACTGTTGACTCCAAATTCACCAGAGCTGGTATTTGTGGGCTCAAATATCAGCTCAAACTGATATTTGGCAAAACCAAATACAAAATTAAATCTGGCATCCTGACTGCTACCGTTCCACAGGGATGAGATGAAATTAAGTGACACCAATCAATGCAATGTCAAACTGAGCAAAGATGCCTATTGCTCTTGAATATTACACTGTTAAAGTAATCCTTTTCATCTTCAGACAAAGTTACAAATCCAGTCTCCAAAGCTTGAGCTAAAGCTCAGATCAGCAAAGTCTCCAGATGCCTGACTTCTGCTGGAAGGCAACAGCCAGCAGCCAAAAGGTATAAAAGATTCTTGGAGCTGGTTCAATGTATCTGTGTGCTCAAAGCTTGGACAGCCAGGATAATAGGGCAGAAAAGGAGGAAATTTAACAAAGAAATTCTGAAATGCTTTCCACGTTAGTCACATGTAGACCCCATTGAAATTTTCCATTGTCTCCATGAGAATCGAAATGAAGCCAACATGCAGCATCTTTAAAAATGCTGCCCTAAAATTATAGTTAGAAGAGGCAGCCAAACCCTGCGTTATGGTCTGCACATTCTGGAAGAGGAGGGGAGATCATCCTCAGAGTTATTCTTGTTAACACGTATCTTCAAAGTCAAACAAATGTTTTACCATTGACAGCAATTCATACAATTTTTGCTTGTTTCTCTATGATCTTATGTTTGTCAGCTCATTTTGCAGTTACGACGAGGTTCATGTTCTGATTCTTTTCACGGTTGTCTTGGGATTCCTAGATTTGTCCAGGAAAAATATCCTTATTTGTGTTTCTGAAAGCTTTAACTGAAACTACAAAATAGAATTCAAAGAATTTTCCATGGTAGTTATGGGAGTCCCCTTAGTATCTTAAATTTAAGTTTGAGGATCAAACTGACTGGCTGTGGCTCTGGGCACTGATTTTACAGCACTCCCTGAGGCAGAAGAATAGATGCTATCTTGCTATCGCATTCGTTACTCCTAATCAGTGCTTTTTCCCCACCTCCAGGCAAAAACGTTTCTATTCATGTCTTGTTTTGCTGGGTGAGGGGAGCTTAGATCACAAGCCATTACCAAAATCAGTGGGAGACTTTGTCCTGCCTTCAGAGGATCTTTATTCCCTACAAGGAAAATTAGTATCTATTATAGGGATTTTGTCTTCATTTTTACACAGAGCACAAACGTGTCTGAATTATTTGACATAGGTTTCTCCATGCTCACCTCCTGTCACAGCAGACGCTCCTCCGTTCCTGCTAGAGTTGTGAACCAAGAAAACATACTGTTATTTCCAGATTTCTTTTTTAAGCAGCATACAAGAAATTACAAATCCTCTTTAGGGAAAAGGAAAATACAGGGAGCAAAGAGTGTGCAGCAAGATTCCTGTGTTCTACCTGTGTATTGAACAAATGGTCCGTGGGCCAACGTTAGCATACGGTGCATTGCTTTGGCTCGAGACGAATTGTTGCCGTAACTATTTAGTTTTAATCCGGGTGAAGTTTCAATACTGTGAATCAAAATGCACTTAACTGCGCCACTATGGAAAAAAAGCTGCAGAAAAGGGCGTAGGCTACAACAAATAAGCTGCATAAGCAACCAGGCATTTTTCGTATCCGAGTTAGAGGGACTTTTTTGTTAGAAAGCAGCAGCTCACTCAGTGAAAACGCATCTGCTAGACAAACGCTGTCAATATAATTGGCCACTGTATTGCTTGCTGTGTGCAAGCCTGGGTGTGATGAGGGAAGGCAGTGGTAGAAATTATTTGCAAGCATTTCTGCAACCTTTTCTAAGCTCCTTCAAAGGGTTCTCAAATTGGGTCTCTGGAGCCATGGGACAATATCTTGGATGAGATCTTGGCAGCTTGCTTTCAATGGAAAATGAAGCCCATTTGTCTTTATCAACAGACAATCACCAGGAGCAAAGCTTCCCTTCTGTAAACTGCAGAGATTTTCCTACCCCCCCCCCCCCCCCGAGGGGAATTTTTAGCTCCTTGCCTGGAGTTGTGTTGCAATGATTGTTTCTGGGGAGTTGCGCTTGGTTTGTGTGGTGACATGCTCAAGGCTTGACTCCTTTCCCAGTTCATTACTTGTTTCTTCTCCACTATGCTGCCTTGGAGTTTGCAGATATCTGACGGGTTATGGTGCTGAGCATGACAGAACGCAGGTGATTTGTACAGCATGCTGGGAACGGGAAATCACTGCTTTTGGGAGGAACACAGGTCGCCATCATCACTGAAGGAGTTAGAAGAGATTTTGTTGTAGGCTAAGTATATGGACAAATCACTGAAGGTGCAGTTCAGGCTCCCTCATTTACATGAGTGGTACCGTTGGGATTGAAAGAGAGGCAAGGAAATTGGAGACAATTCCTTGTGCAGTAAGGTTCTCTGCAGTGTGAGGAAAACTGCCATAATCTGGCTCCTTAAATGCATTTGAAATAATTTTATTACATATTAAGATGCAGTGCTATATTTAAGTCTTTGTTTATTTTGAACAGAAGCAGTGCTTTGAAAGAGGTAAAAAAGGGTGAGAAATATCAGTGACAGCTGCTGAAATGATTGTTTTGATCGTCTTGCTGGACTCCCTGGGAATTCTGCAGTTCCTGCAGCAATGGGAGGTTCCTATCTTGGCTACGCTAACCCTTTGTGTCAAGCTCTCTCCTGGCTTATTAATGGGGCAGGAGGCTAGCGTCAGGTCCAGCACTTGTGTAAGTCCATGGAAAGATTCACGTTATGCCACTGTTGTTGAGACTGGGCCTAATTTGAGGCTAAGTGAGACAAAAGCTTTTGGTTCCTTGGTCTGATTTAATAGATTGTTCATGAGCTACGTGTTACTGTGATAGTGGGTATTTAAAGGGCAGAGAGAGAAAATCTGAGAGCGTTTACCACCTTGGACAACCAGGGTGAGCTTCTCAGCTGGAAAACTGCTACCCGCCGCTCCTGGAGGATACACATACCTGTACGTATATGTATAGGGGCCTATACCTGCTTGAGCAAATGGTCCTTGATGGACGTGTGTAGGGCTGGATCCTTGTTTCCATGCTTTCCCAATCTCTGCTGAGCCCTGGGAGGCACAGGGTCAACTATATGAGTCTTTGTGGAACGTGCTTCAGGTTAAGCTGGAAGTGGTGATACGGCACAAATACTGTTTTAACCGTGCTTTGAGGGGGCAGTAATTTCTGTAGGCTGTTTTAGTATGATAACAAGTCTCCAATGTGTTGATATTCCTCGCAGGAGTCTGTATGAAAACCCTTTGGGACCTCTATCTATTTGAAACTACTAATTAAGGCTAACAAATCCTGACAGAACATTAAGGTTTCAGAAGAGGCCGAAGGAGATAGGTTTTCTAGGATCTAGCAGATCTTTTTTTTAAGTTATGAGTGTTTTTGAAAAGAAAGCTGACTACTAACAAAGGCAGCTCTGTCAGGAAAGGCTTTGTCATTGGTTGCGTTAGGGAGACGTTGTCTCCTTTATGGCTCTTTACAACTCTCCTAACTCTATTCCTTTGAAGATGGGATTGGGATCTGATTTTCAGCTAATCTTACAGTGAGAAAACCCAGCTCCTTTCACCTGGCAAACGTTTACTGATTTTCTTGTTACTAAAGGTGCTTAAAAATAACTTGAAGTTTCTCTGTCTTTTCTTATGCCTGTGCTTGCGCTGTGCCTGCTGTTTTGATATTCCTGAAAATAAGCTTTGCGGTCTATTCACACACCATCTCTTGGCTCTTAGAAAAGGTATTAGGTATGATTTGCCAGATAGTCAAAGAGTCTCCTTAAGTCTGCTTACAATATGTTGCTAAAACCTATTGGCCTGTGCTATTCTTTCCTTCCCACAACAGCAGTTTAAAAGTGTAAGCTGTTAAACTGCTCGGTGTAACAGAGCAGCTCCTTGAGTAAATGCCACGTTGCATGGATAAGTGCGTGTACGTAGCCTGACACAGGTGTAACGTTTGTGGGACCTGCATTAATGAGCTCCATTTTGAAACTGTTATTTCTGTTGGGAGTGAAATTAAAAATAAATGGAGTGCAGAGGCTGTTTCTCAGTGGATTTTAACCACTCTCTCACCCTTGCAGTGCCCGAATGTCAAATTTTGGTCACCATCAGCTTGAAAAACTTGCAATTTTACTGCCACACAGACTTGATATGCTTGACTGTGCAGAGAAAAGCCTGCTTTGCCGTAACATTTTGTGTATGCATAATAATACTTTTCTATCTGCTTTCACTGCTGTGCAATGATTTGTTCAGGGTTCTAAAACTCAATACATTAGGACAGTAGCATTTGAGCTTCTGCATCACAGTATGTTTTTTCATTAATTTTCCTCAAACTACTGCAGTCATATTAATACTATAACTGCCTATTTCATTTCTGATTTAATGTGCCTATGCTATGCCAGACCATTAGTGTTAATAGGCCTCCCTGATACTAGGCGGCACACAAAAATGTCAGTTGATTATTTGTGGCTTTCTCTGATGCATGCTGGGAATGCTATATTGCACTTTTCCAGGATGCTCATTATTTTATGATAAGCTCAGCTGTCAGTCTTGATTTTTATTTTCTCTTCATTTCGTGAAGCTCTAAGAATATCTGGCAGCTCCAACCTGAGCGTTTGCATTGCACTTCAGCTAAAACAGGCTTCACTTACTTTACCCAGAGACTTGTATATAGGCTAGCACTCTATAGCAACCTGAATCAGGTGCAACAAATAATTGTCCTATTTTATTTCCACTGAAGTAAACGGCAGCACAGCGAAGCTCTAACTCTTTTTTTTGTTTGTTTGTTTCAGTGGACTTACAGTCGGATTGTAAATCAGCAAACATTCCCTATATATGTATGTGTTTAATCCATTCCTAATGTTCCTCATGCTCCTCTGATATCTTTATACATGTTATAGTTGAGCTGACTGCCAGTGTCCCAGCTGTGTGAACACTCGCTGCTACGCACGGGGACGGCAGTGCAGCCTCCGCAGCACGACATTAACTCTTTCACCAGACTTCAGCTCTGCCCTCGCTCTGAGCTCTGTTCTAGCAGTCCGGCTGTTTGAAGCAAATGTCTGGGACATAAGAAAGCCAAATATAGGATATGCACAATGAATGCCAACAGTAAGGAAACCTTGCTTTGGTATATCTTTGATTTATCACAACTTCATTTTCATCTGTGCTACTGTGCAGCAAGAAGAGATGGTTAGTGAACGTCTCCTAGGTAAAGGCAACAAGACAGTTACACAAAACTTGATCATGTTGGTCTCTGCTTGGAAATGTTTTGGGGTGTTTGATCTGGTTTCTACTGGTGTCCATGGTAGATAAAAATTGTCCTAGAGTGAAAGGAGGAGCTTGGATCCATAAGTTTCAGTGGCTGCTGGACTGGGCATTGCCTCCTGCTTGTTCCGTTCTCTGTATCCATGGTGCTGTTCTTATTCAGGGTCCTGCAGAAGTCACTAATTGCTCTGAGTGAGCGAGCACTGAGTTTATAATTCACTACTAATTACAGAATTGTGTAGACTTGGCCACTGTACAGTGCTTTGAGAGGAGCAGGTCGGCAGCACTGAGGCGGGCCACTGCTCTGGGCTAGAAGGCTACGCTTCTGCTTCTGCTTTTACTTACTCTTAGAAGCTCTGGAAATGCCCGCTATAGATGCTGCTTTATCAAGGAGCTACATCAGAAGTCTTGAAACCTGTATTTGTTGGCAGTGTGTTTTTCTGTTTGGGAAATGAAGTCCCTAACAAGACAGTTTCATGGCATTGTCAGGGTACCTGAAGGCGGATGCAAGTAGCAAGATGCCCTTAGAGTTCATCTCTGTGCATCTGTGTTGCTGTGATGTGCAGAAGAACGGGCTCCCTGGAGAAGCTGTAGCAGAAAGGCATGCTTCGTTTCAACAGCGAGGAGAGTTTGCAGTCAGCTTCCTTTCCCTTAAGGTTTGCCTTTCCCATCTCTGTGCTATCTGCTGTAGCCCATCTTTCTGCAGTTCTTGTGGGAGTTCATTCCTGAGGACCACAGCCACGTTGCATCCTAAACAGTACTCTTAATAACAAAGACGGAAAAATGGGAATAAAAGAAGAACAAATGAACAGTGGGGGAAGAAGGAGCAGGAAGGACTGTAGTTGATTGACATGTTTACAACTCCACTGTGATGGGTTACTTTACAAGAGATCCTTTTTTCTTTCTTTCTTTTTTTTTTTTTTTTAAGGCAATTGGATCACCTTAAAACCCTGGAAATCTGCATGACCTTTGGCTTTTTGGTTTTTGTTATTTTTGTCTCCTGGGTGAGATGTGGAAATCCAGCTGCCCTCTACAGTAAATTTTCAGTTGCCATTGCAATGCCACTCTTTCAGGATCTCTGATCAGAAAGGAGATTGTTCCACATTGGCAATTCATGTCTAGGCAACATTCTTTGGTGGCAGAATTTCCTTGTTTCAGTACATTAAGGCGATAGTTTTCACTAGCTCTGCTCTTCCTCTCCCAGCTTATGGAAACGTGGCTCAGCCTGAACATTCGCCTGTAAAAATACAGTTATTTGCATTTTTTTGTTGTAAGAACATTCCTTAAGTCTGGAGGTAAATGTTGATCCATTTTGATAGCTTGAGTGAAGCAACATACTGATACTGTGAAGTTTCACTGTTAAGTGAAAGCAAACTGTAATCGCTCCACCTTTACTTTCATGTAGTTTGAACAAACTAACGTATATCCTGAACTAGCGAGTCTTATAAGAAAAGTAATTTAAAAGTACATCCTACCTATAGTGTATATCTTACATATTAGAAATCTACAGATCTCCATGCGCTTTCAGTCAATTCAAATTCAATTCCTAAGTACTGTAAGTTCCTAATTTTGATCAATTCTTGCTTAAGGCCACAAATGGAGTTTCTCTTGTTTCTTTTGTCACCTGTAATGCTTTGTTGGTTTTTTTCCGCACAGCACCTTCACCTTATTCCTAAAGTGAAGACTCAAGCAGGAGCAGGCATCCTGGTTTATATTGGCTCAGTGCAGTCTGCAACAGGCTGCGTACAACTCTGGAAGATTAGGAAAGCACATAGACATAAGTTGGCCTAGTGTGCTACAGCTTGGAGGTTTCACAGAACGGAGGGCTCCTCTTTGGGTAAAAAGGACCCCTTTCTGGTCATGTTCCCCATTTCAGTTGCATGTGACCTTCATTGCCTTTCTAACCTGCTTGGTTTCACTGAACTTGTCTCACTTTTCTTTCCGAGTGACTTCACACAATGGTGCAGCAGCTGTGGCACTTTGCGCAACGCTTCTTCTTCTTCTTGGGGTGGAAAATGGTGAGGATCGCTTCATCGAAGACAGTTTTAAGGCCTTTTTGGGTGAGGGCTGAGCACTCCAGGTAGCACTGTGCTCCGATCTTAAAGAGAAGAGAGAAAGCGTGAGTACCATCGTTCGGAGAGACGGAATAGCGTCGTTCCAGCACCCGTCTCCATATACACACTCCCTGCCATAGAGGGCAGCCCAGACCTTTAAAAACGACCTTTGCTCTGTTTTATATCCAGCTTCCTGTGTGATTGAGGGACAAGCTCAGGTCATCTTGAGCGAGGGAGTGGGGTGAACAGCAACACCTGTATCTCATCACAGGAGGAGAATAGGGAGGATGAATCCCCATCCAACCTTGCAGAGATGGTGGGCTGCAGCCTGGTCTCTGGCTGAACACCTCCCGGGCCAGGAGCTTGGCCTCCCCTCTGTATGGCAGCAGGTTTCGAAGAGGTGCTGGCTGCGGGTGGGTGGGAAACGGGTCATTAGCTGAGTCTCTCAGCTCATCTCCCCCTCTGCGAGAAAGGTATAGTAGCACAGAAGCCTTGGAATTGGCCTCTCTGCTGCTCGATGTGCAATGAGTAAAATGCACAGTTGAGATAAACGAGAAGTGAGATAAATGAGAATAGTAAATAAGAATCGCGTTGTCAGTGTTTTTGTAAGGGATACTTCTGTTCCTGTGTTGTCGCTACCAAGCATGGGGAAATGCACTTGGAAGCTATTAAATCAAACATAAGGATATGAGATGCTTTCGATGCAAATGTCCCATTTAGGAAGGAAAGATGCTGCAGCATTCTCATGCTCTATTGCCAGTTAATGGGGTTTAGACACAGCTCATGATTTCTTAGCACCATAAGCAAAACTGAATGTTTGCCTCTCCACGCTCTTTTCCCACCACCCAAGGGTGAATAGCCATGACTGGAGTGCTATGGGCCGAGGTTGACTCATTATGGAGGTGGCCAGGAAGGCAGCTCTTAAGAGCTGGGAATTATGGCCGTGGCTGCCTGTGCTGGGGCAGGTCAGTGTTTTTTTCTCCTTGCTCCCTGGCCTCCCTCTAGTTGAACTTTCCAGGTTTTGGCCAAGGTAAAGTAGGCAGTGAAATGTGTTTTGCTGCCCCTTTGCAAACTGCTGCCCTGGGCACCTTGCACCCTGCTTTGCCTGGAGCTCGATCAGGTCTTGCAGCAAAACTGCAGGCTTGGGAGCTGCGGTCCGTGTCCAGATCTAGCGGATCTGAATGCAGGCTTTGGTCTCTGGCTGGGACCACCCAACGAGCCCTAGAGAAGTCTGCCATTGATGAAATAAACCCAATGGAAAGCTGTGATCAGCTGATTTCATGGGACCTCAGAAGAAAATGTTACCTCTTTAGCTAGCTTCACTCCGTGCTCGTAAGTGAGTGGTTTCTCCTTCATGTAAAGTAGCCGAGCCAAAGTTTTGGGATCATCACGAAGATCAATCTGGTGGAAAATACACAGACCCAGTGCTCAGTACCACCTTACTTGAAACAGGTATTCATAGCTTCGCAAACCCACAGTCTCCCTGCAAAAGGACATCTGCCCTCCTGAATTCAGATGCTACTTCAAAAGTGAATGGCACATGTATTTTCCTTTTTTCTATTTTCTATTTGACATGAATTAGTTCTACCTGGTTGGTTATTGGCCTTTCTAGAAGCCACAGCTCATATAACTGCGCTATAGTAAAGACGCAGCATCGTGCTTCTTTCCAGTGACTTGCACAAGGCATCTTGGAAAGTGCCTGTAAAAGCCCGAACCATGTTGGAAAAGGAGGCTGCTGGGGTCCTGCACTGCATCATACATGAAATACTGTGACAGGCCAGACAGATGCAGCTCAGGGTCTGACTGACTTGAAACAAAATCTTCTATTTCCATGGAAAATATCAAAGTGAAACATTCTGGTGTTTCAAACCCATCCATTTTCAGAGTGTGTGTTCCAAAAAATAATACTAATATTTTAAAATGGGTGCTTTAGCTTATTCCAGCGTGGAACATAAAAAACAAAGTTTGAATGATTAGACTTTTCTTTAGTGAAAAAGATCCTAGTTTTGACCAGGATTTGATCTGTTTTCCTAACTTGGCTTAGGTTACTGTCCAGTGCAGCAGTGTTTGGACATTTTCCAGACAGCAGTATCCATAGTTCTCGGAGCCTCTGGCCACTCTGTGTCTTGGAAACAAACCCTTGTCCCTTGTTTAAAGTATTTTTGATTAATTGATTCATGGGTTTTTATGGCCAAAATAAAATGTTTTGATCGTTTAGTCTAATATAGCATAAGCTGGATGGTGACTCAGTAACTGCAGTGTTGATGTAAAGAATGAGGGAGGCTGTTTTCTTCCCAGGTCTCTAAGTAAGTTATTTGAGTGGTTAATTATTCTTGTTCTTAAAACTTAGTTTGAAGTTTAGCTTCTGCTTCTAGCCACAGAATTCGATATATATATATTTTTCCCCACTAAAGGCCTGTCAGAAATCTTTTCTCCCTATGAGTATTTGTGCCTTGATACCATATTAATGTACGCTTGAGTATAAAAACGGGATGAGTTTTGTCAGTGGTGACTTGCAACGTGGGACATGCACATGCTGGTTTCCATTCATAGTCCCTGAGTTCTCCTCTAATTGTCAAGCCCAGCTGAATTTGGCATGAGAAGAAAAATAGCTGTCACCCAGGAGAGATACCTGCGTTCCTATGAGGACGTAAGGCACATTCGGCATGCAGACTTTCAGCTCGGGAACCCACTCCTCCTGGACGTTGTGGTAGGAGGCAGGGTTCACCACTGAGAAGCAGATCAGGAACACATCTGTGTTGGGGTAAGACAAGGGCCTCAGCTGGTTGTAGTCCTCCTGCCAGAGAGAGAAGGCAAGAGCGTTACCATATGGAGGATAACTGCAGATCGGGCTTGGCGGCAGCTCTTCATGGAGAGAGCTAAAGGGCACGTTTGATTTGTGTGTGTGGTCTGGGTGTTATTTGTGGTGATGCCGATGTAGAGGGTAATGATAAACTCAAACAGTGGCTGTCACTGGTGGTATAATAAAAACGGCATTTGTGTAAAAATCGATCTTGAGGTTGTGCGTACGTTCCTTGGCCGTCAGGCAATATGATAGTGCCCTAGGAAATATTATTTGACTCTCGCCGCTAGCAAATATTTGCAGATGGCATGCACCTCTAGGGGCTTTTCTGTTAATATTAGGGGCTTTCTACTTCCCAGTAGGTATTACAGCCGTGACCATACACAACCAATGTGGGTCTCTGGGCTGTTTGGTGCTATCACAGACGCATTCAGTATTCAGCAGTGTGTCAGTCAGCATAAGACACTCGCGTCTTGAAAGCACAGAGCAGATCAAATCCAGCCGGTGGTGGCTGGGTAAAGCACTTGTGGTGATTTAATGTTCCCACAGGCCCCAGTCTGGTGAAGGGCAATGCCTTCTTTCACAGCGTCACACAGAATCACAGAACGGTTGAGACTGAAAGGGACTTCTGGAGATCGTCTAGTCCAACCCCCCTGCTCATCCAGGGTCACCTAGAGTACATTGCTCAGGATTGTGTCCAGACGGCTTTTGAATATCTCCAGGGAAGGAGACTCCACAACCTCTCTGGGCAACCTGTGCTAGTGCTACCACTCTTTCTGCCGTAGTTGTGAAGAGGGCGAATTTTCCAGCAGCTCAAAGCACGGCCGTGTTGTGCAGTAAGTTGGCTTTGATCACCGAGTTTCAAGCAAGAATTTGGGTCACTTTTCCGGCTTGAGATGTGGAGAGCTAGCAGAGGTTTTGCAAGCTGTGTGAAATGGATATGCTGGCCTCCAGTGAGAGCACAAGGAGCTGTAGCTGGTTGGTAATTTTCTGTTTCAACTTTTTTCTGCCTGTCAGAAAATTTCAGTGCAATGAAACAGATACTTCTAGTGGGGATACACCTGTTTTGAGGGCTCTTTTTTTGGGAGGGCTAGAATTAAAAAGGGGGAAAGAAGCACAAAGCTGGAGTGTGGGAAACCATAATTCAGCTTGCTGTCAAAGTTGACTTAGACCTGAGGCTTTAGCTTAGAGCTTCTGCACTCCAAGCAGGCCTCAAAAATCTCAGCTGCACAGTGTTGGTTATAGCTGTCAGAAACTTCTACTAGTGCAATTTTGCTTTACTGATAATGAAATAGTGAATATCCCACTGGAAAAAAAAAAGAGAGAGAGAGAGAGAGAGAGACTCTATTGCCCAGATTTGAGAACACTTGTCTGAGATGGGGAAAAGCGATGTGAAGGGGCAGCAGCAATCCAAGCTGCCATCTGCCCCAAAGGAGAAACTGGTGCAGGATTACATCACGGTGTGTCCAGAGTGGATAGTAGATTCATCCTTGCTTCTGTCTTCCTTTGGTGGAGTCAACAAATGTGAGGGCTTAATTACTAGAAGCTGAGTTGGGTAAAGGTTTTTTCCCTAAGTTTTTCATTCACTGAAGTATGCAATTTTAAGGCAATTGAAACTACTTTTGAACAGACACAAGTTTCCGGAAAATAATAACGAGTTATATCACAACATCCTACCCCAACCTTTTCTAAAAAAAAAAAGCTTGATTTTTTGTTACTCCTAAAGGAAGTTTGAGACCAAATTTAGCTCTGTCTCATTAAAAAAAAAAAGTTTAATAAATATCCTAAAACACAAACAAAATGTTTTGTTTTGTCTAACTGAATGTCCATTGTCCCAAATTCACTTCAACAGGAAGAATATAGTCCTAGTTACTGCCTCCAGCCACAGAACCGCAGCGGTTTGCAACACTTATTGCCAGTTTCCCTGTTAGCCCTGCACAGTTCATTTGGTGATACTTTTCTAGCTCGGCTTAGTTAAAAGTCATTCTCTCTTTGACTCTAGGGGTAAGAAGAAGTTTTCATGTGGGGCAGTTTAATTCAGGAAAGCTTCATGTGGGACTTATGTCCTTCAGTGAGGATTTTCCCTTGGTGCATATACCAACTTATCTCGGTGCATTGGGGAAATTCAGTGATAGAGGTAATCTGTTTCCTTTTTAAAATGTTGACTGACCTATGTCTTTCCAGGGGCACAGAAAGCATTGATATGAAGAAGGATTTACATGACAAGAGGAGGTATTTGGTCATATCAGCTCAAGAAAGAGTGAGCAGAGTGAGTACTCCGTGTATGGGGGGCAACAGGAAAGAAAATTTGGAGGTGATTATGGGAGCATGAGTGATGCAGGCAGTGAAGGAAGAAAGCAGGCAGTGGAGGAGATGAATATGAAGCTCTGGAGATGACACCCTGCTCCCAGCAGGTGAGTTAGGGGAAGCAGAGCAGATGCCAAGAAGATGGGATCAAAGGCGTGATTACAGTATATTGACAGTGGAGTTTTATGTGGATGCTGTGGGTGAGGGAGGCCCGGCCTTATGCCTGCCTCCTTGTGGGATGTTATTTTAACCCAGAACATCAAAGCTGATGACTTTGCTGAGGTTAAGTACGCTTATGCCACAGTCAGCATGGGCTGATTCTAGGCGCTTGGCATTTTCTGCATTTTTTTGGCTTAATCACAGTAAATCAGCCTCCTGAAACCGCCACATGGTGGCAGCAGACCCTCGAGGAACTGTTAGTTGGGATTTTTAGAAAGAAATTGGCTAAATACACGCAGTTTCACTATTCCAGACATGGCCCTTTAGAGGGGTTGGAACCTACTGTACTGTTAAAATTACCAACTCAGAGCCATGAGCACCGGTGGTGACAGCTACTTGCAGAAGCGCTCATTTAATTTTGTTTTGCTTGTTACTTTGTCGCTCCTAGCAAATACTTCATGGGGAGGAGTGTTCCCATTTGGTGTTAGCAGCACGGAGCATTATATAAGCAATGAGGAGGGATAGCTGCACATCACATAGGGGAGAGGGGCACCCTGCAGCTCACACTGGCGTGGTAGCACAGCCAAGCATAAACGTCATGCCTAAGAGCAGATCTGGGGCTCCTCTACCATCCCTGTCTCCGTGGGCTGGCAGAAGTTTCCAACGACATCAGGTGAGGGTCCCATCCCTCTCAGTATCTGCTCCCCTCTGCTCCAGCAGAAGACTAAGAAACCTCGAAACAGGCCGTGATGAGATATGGCACATAGGGATCGTTTCGAAGATGCATTCGACAGTTGTCAAAGTCAAACAAATAAGCGAAAAAAAGGGACAGGACATTGGCATAGGTATCAGGCGTATCCAGAGGTGCTAATGACACATTTTGGAAGGGATGTGAGTCCTCATGTGCCTGGGCTTTACCTGACTGTTAATTGGCATGTCGAACCAAATGCTGTTACAGGGAGCCGACTGCAGAAATCAGAAATCTTTGGTGGGCACTACTTTACTGCCGGAGCTGTGCGGGGTGGTGGGACCAGAGCCTGTGGCATCCACGGCATGGGGGTGCCCCTCCTCTGTGCATGGACACGGGTCCCTGTTGTTTTTGCCATGTGCAGGGTAAGGGCTGATAATACCATGTTTTACAACCCTTCTCCTTCTCCCAGCTGGAGTGATAGCCCCACCGCCTGAAATCTGAGCTTGCAGAATGATAAAACGTCTTCCATTTAGCTCAGCCCCTGCCTTTTCGGTGACTTTGAGCAATTTGTTTGCCTGGCTCATGCTCCCACTTTGCTGCCTGTGATTTGGGGAACGCAACGCTTCCCAGCTGCACCGTCTTGTTGTTGGGCTGGGGTGGAAATGCCAGAGCTGGAGCCGGGCAGAGTCACGCTCCTGCCACCAGCCGTGGCGGAGAGACCTCGGCCAGGGACCTTCCAGCGTCGCTCCCTCCTGCTCTCCCGCTCCTGGCAGCCTTGCAGCACTCGGCACAGAAAGTACAGCAGAGCTTGTTTTCGTTAAGCTGCTGCTCTCGTGATCGCTCCCCTGGTCCCATCCAGCCCCTGCCATGTCAGCCCTTTAAAGGACTCTGCACCTGAGTCCAGCTTGGGGAAAAAAAAGAGGCATTTTTTTTTTTTTTCCTCCTAGGACTTTGTGTGCCTGGGATACAGAAAACCAGATACCCCAGGCCCGGGGTCTTTGCCAGCTCTCCCTTCAGGCTGACAGAGGGTCCTGCTGCAGGAGTACATTTTCCAATTGTTCTTTCATTAGCATATGTTTTATAGCATAGTAATGTCAAGTGCTATTTTTGGCTATGACTTCACACCGATGTCTTTGGAAAGCCACGCAAAGCAAGGAGAAGGAGGGAGGAAACAACCCAGATGATCTGTCATTGTAGCTTGAGCATGTGGGAAAAATCATCCTTGCAGACTCCGTGGAGATATAATCTGTTCACCAAGGCACTGAGTGCACTGAGTTTTGCCTAGATGGCCGTGGCCTCTGGACTGAGATCTGAAATGAAAATGCTCCGGACAAGTTAGGAATGCCCTTCAAAGGCAGGTGGTGCCTTGGCTAATTTGAGGTGGGAGATGGCAAAATGATTGTTAAGGTACAGAGGGAAGGGTGGAGTTTGTCAGAGAAACAGATTTATGTTTCTTTTGGCTCCGGAGGACAAATAGGAGGATGTGTTGCTGAGGAAATGGGTGACAGGTGGAACCATCAGCCATACAAAAGAAGTTAAAATATTAAGGCACTGGGTAAAATCTAACAGAGAGCTGAATATAACTCTAGTCTGATGTGCAAAGGCTGCATTACTGCTGAATCGTGGCAGATGCAAGCACACTTTGAGCTCTGTTCGCATACGCAGAATAGATAACTGAACACGCACCTTCTTGAATTACCTGTACAGGATGAGGACTTGGGTCATATTTTGGGGTGGGCTTTCAGGTCACCTGCTTGGGACGTGTAAACAGAAAGGACGGACTGACTGTGACTGATACTAAGCTAGCTATGAAGTAACCACTACTGCCTACAGATATGCAATAGGAATAAAAGCAAAACCCAAAGCGTAAAGGCCCCAGTCCTGCTGAGTGCAGGCTTTTCTGTCCTGATGCAATTTTTGCCCTCTCTGCACCCTGCTGCAAACTACATCCTATAACAAATAGCCTTATGCAAACGTTAGAGTCTCCTCCTGCATTGTTCATGCACTATACAGCAGACTGCCGTAGATAAAAAAGTGCTCCTGAAAGCAAAGCCCAGCACCCAGAGCTGCCCTGTCCCAGGAGGGCGAAGCAGGCTCCTGAACCTGCTTTCCTCTCCTGCTCTGAACCCTGTCAGCTGGGAAGGACCCCGGACCCCGCTCCCTCCCCTCTTGGCAGGAGATTTCCCACCAGGTCAATGTGCAGACCGTGGTCTTTTCTTTATTCTGCCAGCTGCTGGCATTTGGGAGGTAGGGGACGGAAATTTTCATCACGAGAACGTGTTTCTCCCTGCACCATGTTCTTCTTCTGGCAGAGCAAAGCACGGAGAAATGCTCTGCTGTCCTCTCCAGGGGATGAAATCAGCCCACAGGCCAGGTGCCTTCTGCGAACTGCTAATGGAACCACGCTGTATCAGCCCACGGACAGTGGAAACGGTAAAAGCCTTCTAAATTGCGCTATGTAAGTAAGCGTAGGGGGTAGACGCTCTTGTGATCGACGTTCTTGTCCCAGCAGGGGGATGCTGAGATGGATGCCAGTCTGCCGTAGTTACCGCTTAAGAAGTCAATAGCTGTTGACCGATAGCCTGGTGCTATATTATATTAGTTTTCTGGCCTTGGAAACGGGAATTCTTCTCTGTACCTCCAATGCCATCATGTGGTAACTGTAAGAAAACACTGACTTTTTATAAAACATTGTACCTGCAATAGGATTTGGGTGTATGGATACAGAACAGGCTAACCAGGCTTTTTTTTTTTTTGATTAGGCAAAATATAGCCTCAGTGGGGTGTACGGGTGTCTGTACTTGACTGCTGAACCAGAATGAAGGCGCTATCTCAAAAATAAAAAGCAGAAGGTGGGAGGTCAGCAGTTCAAGCATTACAGCTCACAAATGATTGTTAGTATTTGTAAAAACAGCACTAACGCTCCCAGCGCTACGCTACTAACAAACACAACTGGGGGAAAGGACTGCAGTAACTTACCTGCCCTGCAGTGTCATAAAGTCCCAGCAAGTGCTGTTGTCCTCCCACGGTCACAGTTACTGCAAGAGAGAAACAGAGAGATGCTGTTTGTGAGAGGCAAGCACAAGCCACTGGATTCATTTTTATACTCCTCAGTCTTCACATGCCAATGCGCTAGACAGACTGGTGTGTCATACGCATCCTAAACCAAGCTGATAGATTCCACCCAAAATGAAGGCAGCCTAAAGTCACAACAAAAGCAAATGCTTTATGCCAAGCTCTTATTTCTTACCACACAGCCAAGTCAGATGAACCGCACAAGTTGCTGCTACTCGGATATCCAGAGACTGATGGACATTTGCCTGTCTATGCAGCCACCAGCTGACACTCACTAGGTGCTAGAAATCCCAAGCAAACAGTTCCTGCCTCCCCGCTGTGCCTGCTGGGGTATATCTAGTCTTGATTCACTCAGAAGGCTTTTTATTGCTTTATTTGTTGTGGGTGCTGAAGCATTAGAAAGTGGGTGATATTCAATGTGTCTTGGTGGAGCTGCATTGCCTCCCAGGCAATCTGTCCTTTCAGAGCGTGGTGTCCTGTAATCGCAGGTAAAATGGTAGCGCTTAAAGTATGGTTCTGTGCAGCAGGTGCTTAGAGGGGTGGGGAGGAAGAGGAGTGCCAGCATGTGCTGGGTTGTTGGCCAGGTTCTGCTGCAGATGGAAGAAGAGCACGGCTTGATTTATGGATCATACTCGGCACAATTACTGCTTTAGTACAAGCCACTTTGAGCTTCATTTTGAGCCCATTGACATGGAAGAAAACGTTCTCGTTGCCTTTGGATGAACCCCTTTATTAGCTGATCTCTGTAATCGGTGTAATCTTATCTTATCAAGGATATGATCTGTGTTAATGGCATTTTGTTGACCAGTTAATCTGCTTAAATCATTAGTAGTCAACTTGGAAAGAAGAGGAGGGAGTCCAGTTCCACCCGTTGCTCAGTGGGAAGATTTGAACCGTTCATTGGGAAAGTTACTCAGAATAATGGTATTCTTGGAGCAGAGGGGCTGTGATTTGTTTTAAAGTGCACAGGCAAATGGTTTGCGCGCTCACAGGCTAAGACCGGCATCTATCGACAGATCACAACCTGCAGTTAATGAGGGCTGAGAAAGGTGAACAGTTACTTTCGGCAAATAAGAGGCTTAAAAACATCACATAGGTTCTTGCTGATGTTTTTTAAGTGATAAGACTTTTGTAGAAGAAAAAAACCTACCAGGTTGTAGAAACTAATAGTTGCTACACTGGAGAAATAAGTCCTGTTTGAAATCTCCTAGACTTAAAGTCTCTGTCAGTGTGTTTGATTATTCAGCAGCTTTATGAGCTTGCAAAGCAGTCTGGCAATTTTGCTAGCGTATAACCAGAACAGGACTGACATCGTGAAAGGCTCAACGAGGAGCAGACTTGCTGATTAGAACAAGACGGGCCATACTCACATGGCTGCTGGGGCTGCTTTGGCTCTGGGGCACAGTGAGGCACGGGGGAAGGAGATTATGGGAAAGGTGGCCGAGTGCCTTCTTCTCGCTCCTGAACTCAGGAGGTAGATCGCATACAGTGTGGCTCCTGCAGGAACTTGAAAGAGAGGTAGCTCTTGAGCATGGAGGTAGAAGAAATGCTTGTGACCCATGGGTGGAAGAACCTAGGGAGCAGGATACCAAGGGGGAAGCGGATGTGAACACAGACAGCAGACCGGACGGAGGCCCCATCTCATTCCTTGAACCAGGCCCAGGCTCCTGACTTGAACTAACTTGAAGAAAGCCTCCCCAGCGTGCTGGTTTTCAACTTTTTGTGATGTATGGATTCTGAAAAATTTCCCAGTGGAGGTATGAACTATGTGAAGTAAACTTAAGTCTACTGACAGTAGGCTTGCCGTTCTTAGCTCCCTTCTAAGTAGTCTGTGGGCCACACATGCTGCTTCCCTGATTCCTGGAGGTACCCTTTCTGTCCTTAATGTAGGTGTGTCATTTTTTCCGGTTGCTACTTTTGGCAATCCTTCAATCTGCCCCTACGTGAACAGGTGCAGGAGCCAAACCCTTTCTGTTGATTTGCTCTATTCAAGGACCAACTGTGGGACAATATATCCTTAAGCTGAAGGCAATTTTCCGGCAGCTATATGTCATCCATGCACTGCTCAGCTGGCTGAAGTGGATTTTGGGAATATACCAAGTTGGCTGCAGGTGAGCATCAATGAAGCTATCAGTCCTTGGTTTAATTTGTTCAGAGCCTGCAGACCGGTGCAGACAACCTCCAAAGCAGGACGCTTGTGTGGCAGCTGTGTGGCAGCGGGGGCACATAGAGTTGCTGGTGATCTAACACGCCAGATGACTATGAAGAGACATTTGCTATACTTCAGCACTGCCACAGCTATCCAGCTTTGTCTCTCATGCTGGCTGGCCCTGAGTTCAGGCAGACTGAGCTTAGTTCTGCGTGCAAAAGATCAGGTCAGGTCTTCAGTGTTTTAAAAACTTACAGTTCACTTTGAAATTTCCTCTATTCAGGCTCAGGATTCTGCTGTAAATGTTGCTGGCCCATCTCATGGTGGCCTCTGATTGATGGAGCTCCACTGGCAAAAAGCCCTGGTACAGATACAAGTTGCTGCCTTGTTCCAGTAGTTAATAGGGCTTGGAGATAAGCCGTGTGGATAGAAGTCCAGTCTATCTCAGGCATGCTCTGCCAGCAGGGTATGCTGTAACGGTTCCTAAACTATTATCTGTGCTCCGTGGTCCATGAGGTCATGGTAAATATTTCACAGCAGGTCTGTGGAACCACACTGAACTGTTATATTGATGGTTTGTACAGCTCATTTTGGCTCAAGGTGATCTGTGGGAAATGCCAAGACAGGATGAAAAGGCCAGTGGTGTTCTAGCATTACTCTCCGTGTACTTATGGGCTAAGAAATGCAAGAAGTTTTTGAAAAATATACCCTAAATCTATGCAGCTTGCACATCACATTTTAATTCTCCTCATAGCCCTCTGTCCCCTACTGGTTCTGCAGTGGATTTCTGTGCAGTTCCAATCATTTCTCTTTCTTTGTTCTCTGTTTTCCCCATCAAGCTTTGAATTTTATTTATTTTTGTCGACTGTGCTAATATATCTCATCATCTGACAGTACCCTGGCTGCACATATCACTTCTCTAGAGTTTGCAACTATCACCCCCAGAAAACTGTTCTGTTGGCCTAACTTTGGCTACAGGCAAACTGCTGTGTTTGGATTCCTGGCTCTGAATATAGAGGGGACCAAATGGCCCACAATGACAGTTCAAATAACTGCTGGCGCTTGTAACGATGATGTCTAGATTAACGTATTAGTGCTGAAGTTTCCACCCCATTTTCATGCAAGCAAACGGGATGTCAAAATAAGTGGCTCTTGCCTGTGAAAACGTCATAGCGTATTTCTACTAGGAAGTTTATCAGTCTTCCTCTGCCAGGCAAAAAAGCTATTTGGTCTATCCACTTGGTAGGTCGTATTTATGAGCTGAGCTTGTTCTGCTAGATTTGTAGGCTTTACTTTTGGCTTTATCTCCATTTACTTTTGCTCACCCTGTTACTACCTTCTCCTCTTCTCTCGTGGCCAACTCTACTGAAAGCCAACAGGGATTTCCTTTGCTGTCACTGGGGGTAATGCAGGCGCGTTTACAGGCTTGTGAACTCTAGGTTTATGAGCAGTCTTGGAGTAATAACTTGTAAATGAACTGTCCTTGCTATTTACTGGCTGTTGATTATTAGAGTAAAGCAACGTGGAAGTGCCCAGCATGACACCAAACTAGGATGTAATAGCTCAGATTCAGTCACATTCAGTAAAGAAAAGGTGGACTCACACAGCTCAGGAAATTTTTCCACGCTTGTGGAGAAGCGCTTGCAGAAACAAAGGACTGTGAAACCACCAGCCAGCATATGTATGGAAGCATAGGCAACGTCTAATGTGGTACCACATGAAAAAAGTGATCTATTTATTCTTACAGCCGACAAATTAAGGTCCAGCTGCTTTGGAGAAAGATGCCAGAAGCCCAACAGCAAGCACTGATGGCAGCACCTGCCTGTAAGGAAAGATGTTCTCATTTTTGGGGGCAAATTAATCTATGTCATCCCTCAGACTTTCACAAGGGCCACCTTGTGCCCTTGTTGTCAAGCTCTGATTATTAAGTTTGTGCATTTGTTTTTTCACTGTGATTATATTTACCAGCTGCATGCTACTTAACATGAACTTATGGGCATCAGCGTGGGAACAGCCGCAATATAGGTTGACCTGTTGGTGGTAGAAATCCCCAAGTCTGTTCTTCCACCTGGGAAGGAAGGTGAAGTTGGTGAGCTGAATACAAGAGCAGCTTTTGACCAGCTGCAATGGAACTTAGATGGGGACTATTGGGTTCTTGCTGCTTTGAGGGATGGGTAGACACTTGACAAAATTTAACATTTCTGGATACAAAGTTCTTCACATGTGTGTCTTACAATGTTCCTACCACTTCCAAAGGTGCTTGTTTATATAGCCCACACTCAGGAGGGAACAAGACTACTTTAAACTCTCAACTTCAGCTTGTGTCCAGTTTCACAATGCCACTCCAAACTTTTTTTTTGCTCCTGCATAAGTTTGTTGGGTGAATTCCTACCTGAAAGTATAGCTGAATCTGAACAATGTACTAACTACTGATCACGTACTAAGGAGAATAATTTGCTAGTAATGAGAAATAAACTAAGCGATATATTATGGCTTCAAATTAAAGTCTGTGAATAACTGTTTTAAAATACGTATGTATTTTATATATAGGGCTTGGAGATAAGCTGTTTGGATAGAGGTCCAGTCTATCTCAGGTATGTTCTGCCAGCAGGGTATTTTATATATAAAATACATTTACATTTTCTTTTTTTCCCCCAGTTTCTATGTGAGCAAAACATTTAAGTTGCGGAGTGAAATATTTTGCCTTGATTTGGGGCGTTCTAGTCAGGCCCAGGACATATGGAAAGGGGAGGGACTAAAATTCACCAAGGAACATAGGCGTCATTGGTGAAATGATGCAAGACCGCTCTCTATGCAGTCACTGGAGCAGGGGCTGGAGTCACAGTGTTGCCATGGGGGTGACCTCCTGACTTCTATCTCCTCTCCCCAACTCCTTCGTGAGCTGATGAGCTGTCCCAGACGAGGGTGGAACAGCTTCAGGGAGAGGAGTGACACAGACTTGCCGAAGGTACTGGAGCAATTCCCAAGGATGTGAGAACTGAATCTCCCACTTCTCAGATCTCTTAGTATCTGAAGAAGCTGACACCCCTTCTCCCTTGTAAATAAGCCCTAAAACCACATGCGACACCAACCTGTAAAACTGAGACATTTCAGCAACGCCAGAATTATTCGTTCCCAACTTTCCCTTGAGTTCTCTACCAGAATTTTTGTCAAATCACTTGCTCCTATAAAGAATATTGTCCACTTGTAATTAAGGGCTTTTTGTGCATGTGTGTGTGTGTGTGTGTGTGTGTGTGGTTTTTTTTTTTTCATGCTTCCCTTAGGATAGAATTGGGGTTTAAGTTGAACTCTTTACACAGGGAGACCAGTCAGTGATTTCCCCAGGGAGTTTTACTCCTTCTCTGATAGAGGAAATAATCATCTTTGCCAGACATGACTCGAGTCCCAATTGTATTCCTCAAGAGCAAGTGCACTATCTATGGATTGCAGCAAATGTCAGGGTGTCTCAGTGCCCTGAACTCCTTCCTCCGGTGCCTTTTGGAGCAATCACTGTGAAGTTATCAATACACTGAACGCGGTATGTCCTCCAGCATCTGGCATCCCCAGGGGTAGTGTCGGTATGTTTACTTGCTGGGTAACGTTTTCCTTCCTTCCTGAACGCTGTTTTGTGAAAGCATTTGGAGAACCAGGAAGCCCCCTCCTGTTCACAGGCTTCTGCTGCTCTCTGGGACTTGCCCCAGGCAGGACAGCGGTGCTCTTGTAGAAGCTTGTTTGAAGAAAATTGATTTTAAAAATCCTGTTTATAGGTCTTCTTTTCTCATGGCATAGCTGCTAAATACGGGTCTCTGTGGCTGAACTGTGAGGAGCCCTGTTATGCTCCAAGCAGAATCTGTAACCCAGCTGCACCTCAAAGGCATTTAGGTCTCTAATTCCCTTTAGTTCCAATAAGAGTCAGGCACTGAGTAACCACTAAGACTCCATGTCCCTGGCTTTAGTAAAACGGCCATGCAACTATTCAACAAGCATACAAATTAATTATGGGTAGTGTATTTTTGCAGCAGCCTCTGCCTTTTAAATGCTTCAAGTGCATTCATGAATGCTGTTTTATGTCAAATTCTTGTAAAGAAATATATTTGTTTGGCTGTTGCAGGTGAGGAAAACAGGCATAGGGCTGCCAGGGATTAGCCTCTCACATGCTGCTTTGGATTTGATTGGGTCAGTGTCTGGGGAATCTCGTTTTAGCTGCCACAGTCCTGTCTTGCAGAGATGTTACACAGCTGCAGCTGGAGCTGGGAACACTCAGGAAGTCTATAAATTAAAGCCCTAAGGAGCCTACAATTTGGCACCCACCATAGGAAGCTAGTCAAAAAAAGAGTAAGAAAGACCTTAATGGCATGTCTACGTCATTCAGGCTAGGTATGACAACCAGCTCAGCTGAGCTCTAAAGACTGCTTGTTGCTTTGACTGCAAGACTATCCTCCCTGCCTCTGTAGCCTTCCTCCTGTAGGAATATTCCTTTTGCTTTGACTAAGTGAAGGACTAAAACACGGTGTGGCTGCAAACCCAGAGCAGAGGAGAAGCGGTATTATTAGACCCCCCTTGTCACCCAGGGCTGTTCTGCCCCCGTAGTTTGCAATTGCCTGTGGCTCAGGCGTGGATCACTCTTCACTTCCACATGCTCCCGATTCCCTCTGTCAGGACAAACAAGATTTGATTACAGGCAAATTGACTTTCTACCTCAGTCTTGTCCTGCAGCTTAACTATATTCTTTCTGAAAGGAAAATCAAAAGCTTGCCGTTTTGCCCTGTAATTGGCCTAAAGACAGCACTTTGCATGCAAATTGTACTAAATGCCTTTCTTTACTCCTGTAAAGAAGCCAACTAACTCGTATAGGCCTTCGATAGCTAGCATTTTTCTAGGGGAGGTCTAGAAGAGCTCTGAGTAAACCTTATCATTTTCTGTCACCTCATCAGTGGATGAGATCTATGTTCTGCTGAACAAATACTTTTGCCCATCTGATATTTACAGTATCTGAAAAACATTTACAGCCTGCTTCCTGAGGTGGAAGCAGAGAGAGGCCTCCGGGGCCAGGATCCAGCTGATTTCACTCAGTGTAGCTCTTGGTCTAATGAGGTAGTGAGGAATTTGCTGCTTTGTCTTCAGGCCACAGACATTTAATGATTTTAAAGCCAGATAGGATTCATAGTATCATTTATTCTGCTCTAAATAGCTTATCTAGTCTTTTCCTACAAGGCGTATTTTCTTGTTCCTGTATCACTCTTGTAGCTGTTTTCCAAATTCTTTTTAAAGCAGTCACTAGGACTAGACAGTATAGTCTAGCAATGGTTTCATTAATGATCTAGCCAGAGGTAACACGACTTTCCTGCTTCTACCTGTTATTCCTCAACCAAAAGCTCACATTCTTTCTGATTATTCTCATTATTTAATGAGTCTTGCAGTACACTGTGCCAAAGTCAAGTCCTTTTTATGAGAATCTCAGCTTTTGTGTTTGTCAGCCTTTCGATTATATTCTTTTTAACTCTTGTGGTTACAAGGATAACCTGGAAACTGTACCTCAAATGCTCACTGAAGACTCACAAAGAGGGAGGCAAATAGCCACCCTGCCACAGCCTTCTCATGGTGTGAAAGTCAATGCTAAAGATTTTTGAAAGTCTGAGACAAACTATTCAGAAGTAAGCATTTTCAGCAGGATGCTTTGGATAGTTCTGAAAATGTCTGAGAGGCAATATCCAAAAGCTTTTTAGAGTTTCCCTTCCAGACATCTCTCTGGCACTTCCAAGGTTCGCTTTTCTCCTTGAACTCACTCAGCTCCCTCACGATTAGGGAAGAGCAAGGAGACAGGCACCAGGACGAATGTGATGGAGAGCTCCCACCCTCCCCCTGAACTGTTCTTAAGAGCTTGAGAACTCCGGTGAAGTTAGTGAAAAAACGTCCAACCCCAACTTGCATTACAGCCGTGTTAGGAAAGCAGGCCAACACCAAATGACAGCTCTATTGTCCCGTTCTGCAACAGAAATGGATTCATCTAGACAGCGTGATCCCGTAGGAAGATTTACGACTTGTGCTATGTGTTTTTTAGCATCTGAGAGGAATTAGGCCATAGATTCATAACTTGCCCACAGCTCTCTGCAGCTAGGTGTTTGCTATGCAGAGATAGCTAACAAAAAAGACATACCAGCGCACCAATCATTTTTATTTCAAACAGCTGATATGAAATGCTGTAAATCTTTCAAAGTGCATTGAGAAGACAGGCTTCAGCGTTGGCCAACTTACATGACAAAGAACACACAAGCAGTGGAGATGGATTAGGAAGATCAAGCAGAATGAATCTAGTCCAGAAATGGATGAAAGAGAATAGAAATTCCCAAAGCTTTCAGAACAAGTACAACGCTAAGGCGTGAGCCAGCTTCTTCTCAGTCTGGGACATTACTTATTTATAGACAGCATGAATGAAGTTGATTTATTGGAATCATTGACCTCATTGTTTGTAAAATCAGCACTGGAGGATTTCCCCAGCTTCTCGGTGAGTTATTGCTGTGCTAATCAATCCTTAAGGAAACTCAGCCTCTCCAATAGCCATATCTGAGGAACCTGGGGTGTCTCTGTTTGCAAGGAGAGCTGTGCCCAGTTCCTCCAATAATTCAGTCCTCAGGGAGCTCTTGGGACTTGAACATTGTGCAAAGCTGCACTCGATGGAAAAGGCTAACGTGATTATAGTACTTGGGGAATTGAGGAACAATTGACATTGTGTCTAAAAGAGTGTTTTGTTAGATTTCGTTCTGCCTTGAATATTGGGCTGCGCACTGAAGCAGACTGGGAGGTGCTTCCTGAAGAGTTCACCTCAGCGTGCACCATCAGCCCTGCCCGTGGAAGGCATTTCTGCTCCAGAGTTAAAAGTCTGATAACAACTGTGTAGATAAATGCTCTAAATTTGCAGGCAAATTGACTCTGATGTGCTCATTTCAACGATACTCTAATCAAGGGTCTTGTTACTCTTTACTGAAAGTAATAGCAGTAAATCAGAGCAAATGCCAGACAGAGGAACAAATGTAGCATTCAGTAGCATACACAGAAAGAACCTGAACATTAAAAAAATTATGATTGGTCCTTAACAACAAAGAGTATTATATATCTTCTCAATCTTGATGGAGGGGAAGTGCTGTTCTTGTGATCATGTGATTGTTTGTGGCACTGAGATGAACGAAAGTGCAAAATTTTGGCTGTGACTGTAGTGTGATCCTATCCAAAAAATGAAAGGCAGAATGTGGATTATTACCTATATATATATTTTTAGCTCTCATAAATATTTTTAAAGCTTCCACCATCATTGCACAGTATCTAGGAATAACTTTTTCTGGAGCTGGGATTATGGCTCAAGTCAATAGCAAAGGCCGTAGAACTCACAGATAATTAAAGAATAACTGATAATCAGAATAAATTTATTACTATTTTCACTAGCAGTGCGGCTGACCTGACCTGCAAAAGACCAGATGTTACGACATTTTTAGCTTTATTCTAACACAGATAAAGTCATTCGAGACTATTTAAATCAACTATTTGCTGTAACCTAATTCTGTGAATTTGGAGTCTCCTAACAATGATGTCGAGAGCACAGTAAGTAGAGCAAGGAGTGTGGATTTTACTCCAAGGAGAAAATGTGGGAATAATGTGAGCCTTTGAATGTTTGTCTAGCTCCTCTCTACTGTCTGTGTAAGGCAAAATTGTGTAATTCTTCTAACTACAACCGGGTGCTGGGGGAAAAACTATCTCTAAAGTAAGGTCAAGCATCTCGTTGTTGAAGGAATGGGAGATTTGGCAACTAGCATCAGAATAAGTGGAATATTAGTAGCAAAATGAAACAAATCACACTGGAATGTTTCCAGGCAATATACAAGGTGCTTCACAAAATGGGTCCAAAGCGTGGCGGGACAACGCTCGCTATGTGGCCGAGAGGGAATCCGTGCAGCTCTCCACTACTTCTCTGCTTGCGCTGCTTGAGGAGCAGAGCCAGGGTTCACATGAGTTCGTGCTACTTCTGCATTTCTCCTAGGCAGAGATGAGGTCTCTGGGTGACAACGGATGTACGTTGGAGGGGCGAGTGCCCTTCTCTGTGGACAGTTCCAGCATCCTGTGTTAAGAGCAGCGAGAGAAAGAGGTTCTCCAGGAGTACGAAGAAGTCTTTTTCAGTCAAGATGTGTAAGCTGAACACTGATATAGACTCTCAGTCCTTTCAGACTACTATTCAGGAGATTTCTGCCAACAATCGGTACTTATCATGTGCTCTTGGTTTGGGTAGTACCTTTTTGTCTGGAAAAGACCATGAAAGTGGTCCAGAGAGGCAAAGCTGCTTAACAGCACTGGGTATTTCCTTCTACAGTGTCTCCCTAACCTTACGGTGATCTAGCCTGGTCTGAGTTAGATGGCAGCAGGAGCAGATAATGCTGATGGAGAAGCACAAAGTATCTGTTCTGCAGTGCACAGGTTGTCCTCATAAAGGGCTGGATCTTCAGATGATGGTGTAGCAATTCAGTATTGACTTATGCTGGTAGAAGATCCTATGCCTTTAACTTGGCAGACGTCCCGGCGCTTACTGAGAAAGAGACCTCAGCAAAAGCATTTTAACCCTCAGTGGCTCTGAGTTTAGTGGATTGAATTCTTTGAGAATTTTGAGGATGACAATTTGGCGAGCTTTCATTTCTAGGACTGCTGAATAAGTGCGGCTGCCTGGCTAAGTGAGGTTAAGAGTCCTGTTGGGTGGGTGGTCTGTGTTGTCCTCTGCTGAGCGTGCTCGTTCTTAGTATCCACTCCCCATTAATCAGCACTGGCAACTGTGGTAGAAAAGCCAAGCAAGGAAGGGGCACAGGATTCCCGCCTGGGTCAGGGTAGCAGAGAGATGCTTTACTAATGCTACAGCCTGCAGTGCACTAGCAGTAGTACATCCTGCTATTGCTGAATGCGCTTCGAGGAGAAAATAGGATTCTCTGTTTACCAAGATGCAAGACAAAAAGAACAAGTGCCAAAGTTAGGAAGAAAAATCTAGCTTTGAAGTACACAAAAGGGGATGTAAGAATGTGTTTTCTCTAACAGCCTGATATGAAGGGAAATATGATTAAATTGCAGGAATATAAAACAGGAAGCAGCCACTGGTTTGGCTGCTCTCTGTGCAAGGAGCCCATCTTTCCTATTCCTGACGTTCAGCTGCTAGTCAAGCTGGTCAAATCTACGTTGAGGTGGCTGCAATAACTAATGCAGGATGTGGCTGGTGATGGGCTAGTGTGTGTCTGAGTGCTGGGTTTGAGCACAGACCTGGAGGATGTATGCGTGTCATCCAGATGCTGCCACGAGCGTTTGAGAAAGACACCTGCAGTTGAACCTGCTCGCAGGCTCACCAAGCAGAAAGATGCCTTGGGCACTGCTCCAAAGTTAGGTAACGCAGCTGAAAATAGCTGCTTCTCCTCTAAGCTGTAAACTGCCAGAGCAGGGGCACATTTGGCACACCAAACTGAATCTGGCAGTCTCAGATCTTACCCACGCCATGCCATGCTAAGATAAGTGCGAGCGTTCAGGAGAATTAGGTTTGCCTGAACTCCAGCACTTCCATAGCTGATTTTTAGGCAAGCGATAGATTAAATGACTTTTTGGGGCCCCTTCCAACACTAGCCTGTCTTGTTGAAGTGCCTAATGCCGGCTTTTCCAGTGGGTGTTTCCCCATGAGAAATGGGTTGACATGGCCTGTTCATGGTCCCAAGGAAGGCCATGATAGCATTGTTGCTTTGCATGTTCACAGGAACAGAGTCTGGCCCCTATACTTACCCCCGGTACCAAACCTTAGCTGCTATTTGCCCTGCGGCTTACAGAGATTAGCTGAACATTTTGTCCAGCAGCAGCTCTAAAAAGACATGAGTGAAGGAGCAGAAATGTTAAACACAGTAAACAAATGGCTTGGAAATATTTAAACCTTCTGATAAGAAAATCTGAAGTTAGGAGATTTTTTTTTTTCCGATGCCACAAAGGTTTTAAACATTGTTAAAGCTTTCTCTACATCCTGCTGAGAAGCCTTCCACTTTCCTCTCCGGTGTGGCAGCCGCTACAGACAATGAAGTAATTGTAATGTTGGAAAAGCAAAAGATCCAGATGGATGAAATGCCTGCTCTTAACCCTGTGTGTGTTCGGGCGTGTGAAAGGCAGAGAAGGTGAGTGAGCAAAGGAGCAAACCTGTGCGTATGATACAAATAGCCTTTTTCCAAGTGTAAAGGGTCACGCTCAGGTGAGGCAGAAGGTATAAGAGAGTGTGATAAAGCCTCACTGGTCCGAAAACGGTTGCTCCGTACTCGGCAGACTGGCACACACACTTCTGCAGGATTGCTTGCTAGCCATTTCAGCCCAGACTGGGTTTTGCGGGAGAGCAAGAGGCCAACGCTGGCTCTAGCCCAGCCCTGGACTTACAGGCGCAAAGTGCCTGTTTGAGCGCCGGCCATCGGGTTTTGCCCTTTGAACAGACAAAATAGAGCTGGACACGCGTTGTCAGCAATGCAATTTCTACAGAATCAAACATTTCATGGGAAGCTGTCGCTTTTAACAGAAGGGCTGAGAAGTGCCCCATTGGGAGAAATGAAGTGAAAGGGTGTGAAATGAGTGACCTGAATCGGAACGTTTCCCTGCGGTGAACAGACCTAAACCGGTTTCTGTACAGCTGTTTCCCGGCCGTAGCTGCAACGCACGCCGTGAATCGTTACTCCAGCACCGGCGGGAATAACGCCCGGAGAGGAGCCCGGTCGCACGAGAGCAGGACCCCGGCTGGGCACCGTGGTGGGTCGCGGAGGCCGGCGGTTTGTTGGGCGCTTGGGAAACGGAGTTGGGACGGAGATTGTGGCAAAACACGTGTGTCCGGCTCCCGTAAAGTGTTTTCATGAGGGCGAAAATTTGGTTCAATATCGAGTGAAATTTTTTCAGGTTGTTGCCAGCACATTGAAACTAGGTGTGAGCTGGAGGGGTGTGATTCCCTGTTTGAGTTAAAAGTTTGGAATTGAAGCAGTTAAGCCTTTCCAGCAGCTGCATTTATTTATTTATTTATTTATTTGTTGTACGTGTACCCTTAGGAACATTTGCTAACTTTTAACCTTTCATCCTTGTTTATAACGCAACTTAACCCTGAAACAGACAGCTTTTCCAAGAGACAGGGATTTGGAGTGTTGTCCTGCTCTAACCAAAGCTCTTTAAACTTCCAATTCTCGGGTTAAAATTAGCAAATCTAATTTCTGTTTGTCATTCTGTGCTTGAATAGTACTTTTGAATCAAATCATACGTTTCGAAGTAGCCTGAATTTCCAGGAATATCTCCTGTTAGCTGTAACTCCACTTAGACTGTATGTGCTCTTAAAAAGATGTATGAGGCTTCATTCACCTTTTCTTCCACCTAGCAAACATCAGAGTCAACTCTGCTGAGCTCAGAGGAATTGCTTTTGGTTAGGAGCAACATCAGGCACAATGTCTTCTAGTTGGAAAAAAGTGAACTACTTTTGAAATAAGCAGTGTATATTTTTATGTTAAAATATTTTGATTTGAAAAAGCAATGGTCATTTTGGCTCCAGAAGAGCAGAAAATTATGAACAAATTGTTACTTTTATAACAACTCTTTGCTCCTTTCACTCAACTGAGAAATGAATAAAGTGAGCAAGACACTGGATAGAAGCATGTAGTTCAATTAAAAATTGTAGCCAATATGAAATTTGGCTTCTCTGCAAGTTGTTCTTCCATCCAGAAAAAATATTATTTAGTTTCTGCGTAACATTACTTAGGGTTGTATTTGCTTAATAATTTACTGGAATATACAGCTCTTGAAACAGCCATTCTGAAAGACAGTTTTAAACATAATGCCTGGTAATTTTTTCTATTTTACATTGCTCTCCTGAGAGCTTAGCAGTACATTCCCCATTGTTTTCTGGAGCTTTAATCTGTATTGTATATTGGAAAATGTTGACGCACTTCTTCAGTTACATAAAAGTGACACTAATGGGGATCATATCTAACGTGAGAGAGCTGAGACTTTGATAAAAATCACAGAATGTTGCAAATAAAGGAGAAATCAATCAAAGTGGAAAATCCACAGCTGCTTTCTGCAAAATATTAGCAAGTATGATGTGAATTATAATGCCTTTGATTTGAGTTACTGGTTAGCAGAGTGAATGTATTTCAGGCAGCATATTTCATACAATGAAATACATGTTTCGACTGCAGAAAACCCTTGTTTTTAAGGAAGACATTGTTCTTTGTTTCTATTTTTACGACGGCAACACCTAGGATTATGACTCCATTGTATCAGGCCTGTACAAACACACGGCCGGCGAGCAGCCTCGCTCCGAAGAGCAAACACGCTAACAATGAAGGTGGAGAAAGAAAATTTCCTGTGTTACGGAAAGGGAAGCAAGGCGCACGGAGGTGAAGCGCCTCGCTCGGAGCCGCGCAGGGCAGCCGGGAGCAGCTCTGGGTATAAAACCATTATTTCGATGAGTCTTAGTCCAGGGCTGCAACCTCTTACACCCAACCTCCCTCTCAAAACTGAGAAATCTCAGGGTTTTGTCGGGTCTGCAGACAGCGCCTAGCCCACGTCCGTTGCCTGACGCTCAACGCCGGCCCATCGCGTCCGCCCAGCATTTTCCCCACAAAACAAGCCCAGGTCTTTGGCTTTTCCAGGTGCAATGAGCAGTAGAGGACGATCGGCGTTGCCCATACCTGCTTCCAGAAAGCACGCAAGTCTGCAATATTTAATTCAAGCTGATTGCCCTGACAACAAGATCAGAGTGGCGAAACCCTGCCGCCGCTGGAAACCGGTTTCCAGCATCACTGGGGTGAGCGCTACAGCTTCTGGCCTCGGCTGCAAGGGGTTGACAGGTATACAGGTATTGTTTTCCTCTTAGCGGCGGCGATGTTGCTGAGTCTTCAGGCATGCTGTAATTTTCCATTGATTTGGAGTGAAGCGGTGCCGGTGCGTATACAGAAAGGCACCTCGGGGTCTTGCGCTGACCTCCTCCGGAGCTGAACCCATGCGATAACGCTTTTTCCTGCTTCCTGCCCTGCCAGAGTAACGGGTCTTACACATTCCCAGAAATTCATTTGGAAAGTGCACCCACAATGAATCATGCTGTCAGATTAAGTAAAAAAAGATATCCATTCAGGCACCTCTAAGCTCAGCTTATGATGTGGACTGTTTTACATGGAGAAAAGCCACGCGGGGGAGAAAATGATTTTGTTGCGCGTTTTTGGCAGTTTAGAAGGGCTTTAGGTGTCTGCGTGCGCCTTCAGAAGATTTAGAAAACATTAACAAAACCTTTAACTCTCTGCTCTGGATGCCGCAAAAACTGACGGCACAGAACAGCTCGCAGGCTTTTGCAACCCAATTCCAGCAAAGAAACAGCATCTCTTTTAAAGGCAGCAGCAAACTAGGCTGGCTCGTGGCTGAGCACGTGTACATCTGTGGGCACCGGCTCACGGCGGTGGATGAGGACCACATGGCCCTGTCCCTCCGCGTCCCGGGGGCCGAAGCGGTACGTCAGGTGCCCGGGTGGGTTTCGCCATCGCGCGCTGCCCGGGGAGGGTCTATGGCCGAGCGCTCATTCGTCAGCGAACAAGGGAAAGAGGGTCACGGCCGCACGGGTTATACCCGAGGCAGGACTCTGCTCTACCAAACCTAGGCTCGGTGTCGGAGGCTTTTTTGGACGGGGAGTGTTAGGGGTATCTCTTTGGCTGCTTTCGAACCCGTCCCTACGAGGAGAGCTGGCACAGAGCTGCACAGCAGGACTTTTGTGCCGGGTTTCAACCCTCTCTGACGCCGCCAGCACGTGGCGAAGCAAAGCAGAACGAAAGCAGAGGCAGCCGTGGCCCACGGAGCTTCGGCTGTGAACCGAAGACACTGCTAAGACTGAAAAAAAAAAAAAGCATAATTTTTTGCTCTGATTGCTGATATTTTTAGTGCTTTGGGCGAAGCACCTTTTCTCTTTTCCTTCTGTCTCTGTTTTTCTGCTCTTGTTTCAGCCTGACCTTTGCCATGGGGAGGCTGGGTAAAGCAGGCCAGCAGGTTTTCACTCTGCAAAATGCAGAAGGCGGAATAAACTCAGCCGCTTTCCCCTCGTGCCCTTCGCCTGTCTGGGTGCCGCCTTCTCTGCTCTCGGGGTTATCCGGAGCTCCTGCAGTGGGAACGGGAACAGGACAAAACCAGGGCACGAAACGGTGTCGATGGTTTGGCCGTAGGTTTTACTTTGCCAGGCGCGGACCAGGCTGCAAGGAGTGGGCTCTGCAGCCTCGGCCGCGTGGGGACGGGCAGCGGGAGGGTGAGGAAGGAGCCGCTCAGAGCCTTTACTGCAGGCTGAGTTTCAGAGCCCGTCTGCTCTCTAGCTCCCCATTGCCCCCTGCAGAAACTGGAAAAGCGCCACGTCTGAAGACAGAGTTTTTCCCACGCACCTACACAGCCAGTGCAAAGTTAAGCACAGTGACACCCTCCTGTCCTTCGGTCTCTGCTGGGCTTGAAACAGAATTAATGCTGGGCAGTGGAAATCCAGAGTTTCTGTCCCTTTCCAGAAGCTTGCTGGTAAAGCAGGCGTCTCTGATTTCACTGCACAGGCAAAGCGTTAGCTGCGTCTGAGCTCCGAGTTTTCCTTAGTGTCCCGCTTATTGGCCTCCCTTCGCCTTTCAGCTCCTGGAGCAGATGTTCTGTGTCTGACAAGGCCAAATCCTCCTCTCACGTTTGTGCGCGTGCAGTTTTCCAGCTAATGCGATCCTGCACGCTTGGAAATGCCGGAGCAGCTGCTTGCACGCATCCCTCCGGCCCCGATTCTCGGTCGGGACGGGGAAGGGTACGGGCCGGGCCGTGACCTGTCCTTCCCGTCCCTCTGCCCGGCAGCAGCCGAGGTCCGATCCTGCCTCCCTCCGTGGGCGTCCGGACAAGCTCTGCCTTGTGCCTGAACTGTCCCAGCGCGGTGACGAACGGCCCATGAACAGTGAACAGTTTCCATATCCCCTTGAGGAGGGCCACGGTGGCAGCTACACGGCCGTTGCTGTCCTCTCCTAGCGCGCAAACCGCGTTTGCCGTTCATTTCTCCCCCCCCGGGGCATACGTTGTGACGCTCTGTTGGGGCTTCTGGAGCGTTTATCATCATAGGTGGAAAAATAAGCTGTAATATCCAGGAGCTATACCTATGTTATTAAATAACAGAATAATTACGGAGAGCAGGCCTTTCTCTAGCTTGAAGCACATACCGCTGGACCGGCGGGAGAGGCTGAATTTCCTTCGGCTGGGGTTCGCCCATTGCAGAGTAACGTCAGTATGGCAAGACTGAAACACTTCCTGATCTTCTTGCAGAGGGAGAGACCTCCCGGGCTGTTTCATCCTTGGAGTTAAGTAGGTTGGAGCCAGAGGTGACCGCGTTATGTAATTAACTGTTTAAACGACGGCTGAAATGTAAGGATTTGGGGTTCTTTGTAAAGGAAGCTGAGTCTAGAGGGGATTGAAAACTCAGGGCACAAGGAGGACGGCAGCGCTCCTGCGTTACAGACTTTCCTTGTCTCCTCTCCGAGGCATGGTGGACGGTCAACATTCATAACTGTACCGCGCAGCATCCCTTTAAAACCAGCCCAAGCAGCATGAATTATGCTCGGCTGTGGAGTTCCCTCTGCCTGAGCTAAATATAAACGGGTGCTATGTGGTGCAGGTATGCGAGGCAGCTGCCTGGCGTCGAAGCGGCACGGACAGGGCTGTCTCGCTCGCTCCGATGCACAGAGCTATTTTTGGCAATTGAACTGCCCAGTCAGTGATGAGTCTGGTCTGAGGCAAACTGGCATGCTTCGCTGGTGAGCCCCAGATGGCAAACACTGACGCTTGGCGTTATAGTCTTGAATCATTTCCTGCTTGCCATATTTCTGTCTTTGCTAGCTGTTTTTAATCCTGTCTCTAGTGAGCCCTGCCTGTTTCAGTGGGAAGGATGGCACGATACATCACCCTAGATGTTGCCGTGTTGGTACTCTTCCTATCACCCCCAAAATCGTGCGGCAGTTTGGCGTGGAGAGCAGGCGCCCGGTGGCACTCTGCATGTCTGGACGGGCCAGTACGGTATTTCGGTATTTGATTGTGTACCCTCTGTTTTAGACTGCTCCCACCACGATGGTTTTCCTCCTGCCTCCTGTAAAATGGTAACATGTCTCTAAATCTAGTTATCAGAACACCATCCAGCTCCATGGGCCAACGCAGAATCGAAAGGATCCTTTCAACGCTTGAGCTTCACCGCGGGCCCCTGCCGATAGCTGGTGCTTGCAGGGAATCTAAAGCAGCGGCTTGGAGAGTAGCTGTGATGCATCTGCGCGAAACGCAGGCGAGGGCCAGAGGCCAATTGTTGCTCTGAGTCGGTGGCATTTTTCTTCCAGGAATTTTGCTGCATCGTGACTTAAAGGTCATCTTTCTCCTAGCTTGTGAAAGAAGCTGACCCCGATCCCACCACTGTTCTGGGGTCCTTGTTCACAGGCACTGATCTCATGATGTGGATACAGGGTCGGAGAGGGAGATCGTTCCCCTTGGCTCATTCCTAGTTCAAAACAGTACCGGGAAAGGCCCCGTAAATCCCTTCGGAGGAGGCATCTCTTCCAATGCGAGTGTCTCATTTCCCCCTTCCGAATTCCCCGAGGGGTTGTCATCAGCGCTGCTCCGGCTGGTGCGGTTCGCGCTGCCCTGGCCCGCTCCGCTCCCCGCCGGGGAGAGACTTCCTGCGCCTGAGTCAGTCCCAGAGCAGGACTCAGAACGAGCAGATGGAAACAAAAATCGGCTCCGCCGACACGTCGCGTCCTCCCCGTGCGCACGAGCAAGGAGCAAGGCTCTGCCCTGCTTGTGTCAGCTCGTTTTGCAGGCGCCCGCCATGCCCTGGCCCATCACTCTGCACTTATCTCCTAAAAGCACATTTTCTTCCCAGCAATCCAGCCTGTTGCGAGTTTCCTTTTTTAAACGCGGCTGATCGGCGCTGGCTTGCGGCGCAGAGACTTGTGTTTAGGGAATGACAGGATAGCTTCCAGCGCAGGGATCGCTAGGGCTCATGTTACAGTGCTTAGGAAATACCCATAAAATACCGGCACAGGAGACACGCTCCGGAATAAAGGTGCCTCAACAGTGAGTCGGAGTTGCTGTTTGCCCTGCAGCTCGTGGCTGAACCACGCTGAAAAACTGCCTGGCTGCCTAAGCGACGTGTGCACAACCGGCAGAGGCAAGCATGGAGGTGGTTGATGCACTTATGGCTCGGCCTGATACGGCCCACTTTGAGCAACGTCTTCTCTGAAACCCCTCCCTCCAAGATGTGCCCTAATCTCCAGAACAAACCTGCAAGTTTGCTAGTTGCTGCTAGCGCAATTTCTTTTATCCGCAGCTCCGAAGGAAAGACGCACATCCTTTGGTCCTAAATGGAAGCTGTAAGATGTATTCCTCCTTGGATGACAGCGGTTACGGTGCAAGCTAAATCCAGATCATCTGCAAACTGCTTCTAGGGGCATAAATGTCAAAAATGTTCACAGGATGGTTGCTGTACGCATGGGGGACTTGCAGACAGCAGACACTTCTGCTGACAGGGGAGGTAAAAGGCGGTGAAATGTGGATGATGGACATGTTTTTTCCTGGCACGAGACACGGATGCAGTGCTTGTGTCTCTGGCTTCGTGGGGTCGTGTTGCAGCCTTTGCAGTTGCGTGACTCGCTGTGTTATGCTCTCTGTAAATAGATCGTTTGTCCCTTTAAATGCCACTTACTATAAAATCACAGAAAAGCTTAGAAGCCAATGTTGACGTTAATACAAACAGATCTAAAAAAAAATTCTGGTAGGGTTCCACAGATAAACACTTTGGCTTGAATCTTGCGGTTGGACGTGTGTGGGCAGATACTTGTGTTCCTGCGGAGCCTGTCTGACTTCAGGAGGAGCACACACGTGCTCTTAAGTTAGCTATTTGCCTTGAGTTTTTTGCTGGACTGGGTCTTAATGTGGCGTGTTGAAAAGCCACTGAACAATTTAAGAGCGCAAGTCCACGGATCCTCCCTGGGAACGGTACTTCATAAGCGACGCAGGCTCTTTTGAAACTCTGTCTTTACTTTATTATTTAAAAAGTATCGGCTGAAAATTTCCATTTTAGGGGGAGACTAATACAAGAAACTGTGTAGGTGCTTCTTTCTCAAAGCCTCCTGCACTGCACTGTTAAGAGCATCCGGTCAACACAAATGGAGGTGTCAAGAAACACCGTCACTTCTGAAAATGTTGTCATTTGCATTTTGCAACAGGCAAAGATCTCAATTCATGAAGCATTGTTTTACTGGCTCTGTTTGCTATAATATCTTTTCAGAGCTGACGTTGATTTCTTCAAGAGGTTTCTCTATAGAGAATCTTTGTTTTTCATAACGGGAAATTACAGCTTGTAGCTGCTTCTATTAATTGTGCTTTAATTATTAATCAGGCTATTAGAAATCGGAAAATAATGTGCTCCTGCAATGCCAGGCTTAGCTGATCCCATTATGTTAAAGGAGTCTTCATGCAGAGTGAATAGACTATAGGACTCTTCATCACCAAAGCATCATTCACACTCTTCCATCCCACTGAATCCTACCTTGTTACCAATCTTTGGGACCCAAATTTTGCTCTCAGCTATTCATGCAAACCTCTCATCTTCGACTTAATAGACCCCAACCGATCAGGGATGAACTTTGCCTTTGCATAGAAAGATACAGAAATTCATGGGATTTGCATAGATTCTGTTTCGTTGCTTATTCAGTGAATCACAGAGGATGCAAAATTGAATTAATCATCTAAAAATAAAATTAAGCTTAACTGAATCTTGAATTTCACTCAAACTTTTTAACAGCAAATCAGGCTTTAAAATAGTAATTGAACGCTGTTGGTTTTAGATACTAGGACTTGTGTTCTGTGTGCAACCAAGTGGGTTTTTTTTGCCAGTAGCTGAGTGAATACAGTTCCCACAAGGTTTGTGACGGTAGCCCAAGGACTTTTCAGTGCAGGCACATTACTTATATCTTTCTTAAAAACACTCTGGCTAGAAAATGCCCTAGAAGTTTGTCCTGCCGAAGAGGCTGTTTGTACGTCTTTCAGTGATACATATAGGAGGAGTGCTCTCACAAGGCATCTGTTCCTAAAAGACCTTCCCTTTCAGGCTTTTCAAGGTCATGCTTCAACACGAGACGTGAAAATCTTAAATGTCAGCACACAGTGGGACAATCTGTTAAGCACACTCAGAGTCTAAGTAAATTGCTTCTTCTTCCTCCCTGTGTTAGCTTAAAAACTTAAAGAGATTCTACCAACTTTGCTAGCTGATTTAGTGTTATCCAGCCTGCTCTTTTCCAGACATAGTGACTTTTGCATACATGCCCAGAGCACCTTGCCTATCACTCAGGTAACGTTTTCTTTCTGTGGTTTTTCAGCATTTCTTAAGTCTCTCTTCATCTGAATCCCACTATGTGGTGGGTAAAGTCCTGTTGACTGGACTTTAAAGAAGGAACTGGCTTTTAAGACTCTCTTTCTAGTTTGAACTTGACACTGACTGTAAATTGCAACATATTGGACTGCAAAAATAAAAATAGCCCCGTAACGCGGGTTACCTTTCACCTTAGAAGTGAGATTCCTGTGCAAAGTATATACATATATATTTATATATATGTGTATCTCCCCTCTGCACTCACTTGTGCTCTGGTCTGGGAGAGCCTTCATTTGACTGGTAATGACACTTTGCTTAAGAGCTGCCGCTTTAAATACGCGAACAAATCACAAGCCTTGTCAGATGGTTTAAACTGGTGTTTGAGGTTAGCCAGAGCAGAAGAAATCACTCCTTTGGATCTGTCCTGCAAGAAACGTCAGCAGCTGTACACGCGTTAGGTGCCAGCCGCGTAGGGCTGACACCACTTCTGTGGATCAGAAATCACCTCTCCGAGTAGCACGTGGCCAGTGTGATCCAACACCAAATGACAGCCTACATTTTGGGCACAGTTTGGAATTCTCTTATCACCAGGGCAGAGTCCGCCGTGCTCTGCTGGTGAGCTCACGGGCTGCATGTAAAGATGAATAAAGATGATTGCTGCTAATCCTGCTGACTGGGATGTGCTCTTGGCATCAGCCCAGAGATGCTGATCATCTCATATATGGCTGAGGAAGATAGTGGAAAGGAGAAAAAAAAAATGCTGTAGGAGAAAGCTTTCAGAAGTACTAAGCGCTGGAGAAAGTGCAGGCCAAGGCTTATTTCACTATCATTGCTTAAATGCATGTTAAAGGTACACCCCAGAAGAGAGGTGGATTTGGACGGTATGTAAATGTGTGCATGCTGCATGTGGAATACAATGGGGACTCCGTCTACTGACAATAGCAAGCTTGAACTTTGCAGGACATGAAAACCAGCCAATGTCTCCACTGTATAAGATATACTTAGGAAAATGGCTCTGTTGTACCCAGCTTTCCATATTTAATACAAAAAGACTGCATTGTATTTTCCAGGCACAGCCTGAATGCAAATTCATAAATATGGTTAACATGACTCTTTTGCTTCCATAACTTTTCTTCTTACAGTCCCGGCTTACTAAAATGTTAAGTTATTCATTGAAATTCCACCTCCAGGGGGACAGCCCTCAATCAGCAGTCCACAAGAAAACAGAGCGAGCTATGACAGCAAAAGCATTGTGATGAGCTTTTCTATGCTCTCTTGATATTTTTTTGAAAATTTTCCATTATTTTGGCTGAGAGGTCAGTGCAGTTCTGCAATCTCAGTTGTGCCTTTGATTCTCTATTATCAAGCAAAACATAATATCATTCAAAACAAACACCAGAATCAGAAGCCAGGCCTTGGATAACTTGGGAAGGGCCTGTTTTAATGATTTTTTTTTTTCCCCGGTGATTCTGTGATCCAAGCAGTAATGAGTTACCTCACCCAACTGGACCTATGTATTAGATGTACATATAGTTTTTCACAGAAGAGTTTTGCACAGAATTTCCCAAGAAAGGATGTTCTAAGAGCGCTCTGTACAGGAAGGCAGTACCCTGGCTTCGTAGTACAGTTCTCCTCTCCCTCTCCCTCCCTGTCTCTTTAGATTTAATTATTATCTTTTGCCCTTGTTCCTTCAAGTAATAACCTTTAAAAGAACATAAATGCCTTTGGTGCCATACAGAGAAAACTCTCAGCTAATGCAATGAGCTTCTGCAAAGAGGAAGAGCTGAGGCTAGAACATGCCTTATGGGTGAGAAGGGACCAGGTATGAAGAGTGTCCCAGGAAGCCGCCTGGCTCCGTTGCAGGGTGCGTGGGAGAGGAGAGAAGTGCCAGGGGCAGCCCTTCTGGGTTGGTGCCATGCAGGAGCCAGCTAGGAGGACCGCTCAGCGGCGGCCGAAAATTGTGGGTATAAACCAGCTCTGACTTCTCACTATGAGATTCCCTTTTATTTTGAAGAGATTCACCTTCTCCAGGTTTGACTGTGGTGGAATTACGCCTGCTTCCCACAACTTGAAGCAGGCAAATGGTATTTTATAGCGCTGAAACTGATTGTGAGGAGGAGGAGAGAAGAAGAAAACACAAAGGCAGAGGGGGAGGATGTACACAATATAGCAGAAAACGCCGACCGTATCCTAGCTTTGTTTAACTGCAATGTTGAACGACTGGGAAACGACACCAGAACCTTTACAAAGGCAGAATATGTGTTTCAGTGTATAATTATGTGGTTAAAGTACAGTGATATGGATAATTATCACCGTTTAAAAAAACCTTTTAATCTTCTTTCTTTTTTTTGTATTATGGCTGTTTCATGGATCCTAAGTATTATCCGCTTCAAGATTTGGAAGTGACTTGTCTTTTTTCATCAGTCACTACAGCTTGTTGCTGCTTATTTGTTGAGAACAACTCACTGGCAAATACTACAGCTGAAGGCAAAAACAGCTCTATGCCAGATCCTGATACACGTATTCACTCTGAATGCAACAGTAGTCCCAGGAGACGCAAATGCTGGCCCACATGACTAAGGCTATCGGGATCTGGCCTAGTGCACCACATTTCTTTCAATGAGTGCCAATATCTCATCTGATCCATGTGGACATTATGTGAAGCAAAGTCCTACGTTTCAAGCCCTGTAACTTGCACATATGTTCCTACCACTCACCAGAGACTAGTCAGATGCTGGTTTGAACATGCACTCGAGATTATGCTTGCCTTGGACTTGGAGATATATGAGTGTGCTTGTTTATGTGAGATCTGGGAGAACAAAGGCTAATTAAATCCCTACCCTTCCAATACGATATGTATTTTTTCAACCCCGAAGCAAATTTTCTATGTCTGTGTGCTTTGGCTTTCAAACGCAATAGCCTGCAGGCATCAGCCACGTCAGCAAAGAAATGGAAAGCTCATTATTACACTGTTAAAAGGTTTAAATCTTAAAACCAGAGGCTATAATAACAGCAAATGGGATATCAAAGACATGCCCTTCTCCTTGATCCTCTCACTGAATTCAGGCTGGAGGGACGCTGTGAAGGGTGTTTTACTGTGCATAGACTATCCAACCATCACAGTATGTTGAGGATATAATGGCTTTTTTTGGATATTATGCTATGCTCTTACTCAACTAGATAAACAGGACAAAAACAGATAGTATGACTTTCAGAGGTAAAGAAGCCCTGCTGGGCCCTGTGAACTAGTGTTCACTCCCTGCCCAGTCTTACTCTGAATAGAGTGTCTGCAGTGCCTGAAATGCCACATGAATTTCACAGGACAATTTACTCAGCTTTAAAATTGGCCCATAGATTATATTATTCTTTTTACTAAAACACTGTTCTAAATTTTGGGCTGTAGCAGGTTATTTAGGCCATTCTGCATGGACTCCTGAATAAAATGTTCCATCCTTCTGCTCTAAGCTTCCTATTCTCTGTTGCTTACTGGTTCCCCTAGACTGTTACCTTGCTGCTCTGGATTATTTTTTAACGCATGCCCCCCAGTCTAGACGCTTACACTAATGGAAGCTTTTCCCTACAGACTTTGTCTTCTAAACCTTCTATTGTTTTTGCGACCTTCTGGGTTATTTCCCATTTCAACAGCATTTTTCAGAAGGCCATACTTGGCCGATTCGATCCAGAGTGAGATAATTCCAACCTGGTCTTACAGGACACGCGTTTCCACTGTGCTGTGATACCTTGTCTAGTATTAATCCTCCTGGCATCAGCGTCCTTCCCTGTGCTTATACTGGTTGGCCCTGCATACAGTGCCTGTTTGCACTCCCCTGAGTACGCTGCTTTCTCAGACGCAGGCAGGTTACAGAGTCAGATGGGGAATACTATTTCTGAACTAGTGAGGGTGCTGCCACCAAAAGTAAAATGTCTCTGTCATGTAACTATTTCTACATAAGCAACAATCTTAAGGCTTTATCTGCATGTATATCCTATGGAGGAAATCTCCTGCATCCTGCATTGTTGGTTGCCTAAGGGAAAAGAATCTGCTAGGATCCGATCCTTTGAGGGGGGCATCTCTGAGCCAAAGCCACCAGCGCAACTGATCCCCGTAACTCCTACAGGGGCTGGATCCACAGATGAGGATGGAAGGATTGTTGGTCGGAAGCCAAGGTAAGGCAATGTGCAGGCATCTGACGCTGTCCTATTTGTTCCCTTTTCTTCGGTGTGTGATGGTTGTTGGGGTGCACGGAGTGTGGTCAGGGGCTTTGCTAATTAAATACAAGCCACAGGTATAAAAACAGAATTGCAGAAGGGAAACAGATTTTTCCACTGCTGGGCCTGGGTATACAGGTACCTCCAACATTTTATCAGATTTCTAGGTGCGCCAGACAAGTATATTGATGCTATTTTTTAAAAAGGAAACCCTAGAAAGTCTTCCCGGCTGATGCAGCTCACAAAGCCCTGCCAGATACTCTTTGCCAGTCAGAAGTGAAAAGCATGGTTGCCGTTTAGGAGAATTCTAGATTAAACATCAGCAACAGTCCACACACCTTTGACTTTCAGACATGGTAGTGGTATTTAAAAACGCGTCGGTCCTAGTGAGACAGGCTATGGGACAAGGTACTGATTCCCAGGGTTTGCTTCTAACCCTGTGGATGTTTTTTAGGCATTCCCCACTTGACTTCCTGAAGTCTGCAGTCTACATCTGATTGGGCCAGTGATATGAGCCAGTGTCCGAGCCTACGCAGAGCATGTAATGCTGGGTTGTTAAAAATGAAACTTGCTGATCCCAAATAGCACAGGAATTTTACCTCATCTGTGAAATACTGGGAATTAGCTTCATTTTTACTTCCACCTCACCGCTGGAAGAAACCTATCTCTAAGCCTTCAATCCAAGTAGTCTTGTGTGCTAGCCCTGTGTAATATATGCAGACCCAAAAGGGGAGGATGATCATTTCCACTCTCTGTAGGGGGGCAAACAAAAAGGTTTGGATTGCTTTAATGGGCCCTGATGAGACACAAGAACGGCATCATTTCATCTGTGTCTGAGTGTTTCAGCACAGACACAACAGTGAATTGATGGCAAAATGTGTGGCAGCAATTATTGCCATGAGAGTTGCTCTGGAAGGAAATACAAAAAATTCATTTAACTCCCTCACTCACTGCTGTAGGTTAATTTGGACATGCTATATTCCCAGTACAGCTATAAATTTAAAAATAAGCACAGCCAGGGCTGTAGCTGAAGAAGGACTGGATGGTGCAACAGATCAAAATGTACTCCAGAATATATTGGAGTGCAGCTTACAAAAAGCTGCCTTTTAAATCTTGTGCCTACAATCTATTTCTTGCTGGAACGAAATATGGTGCTTCCAGCCTACAATGTGAAGTGAGTCATAATATTGCCATTCTGCTCCCAGCATAATTGGAACATACCTTTGGTATGAAGTGGGAGAAATATTTGGCTAAGAAGAAAGCTCCAGATTTTTTTTTTATGTACTGTCAAGACATGCTTAATAAATTGAGAGTATTATTTTCACATTGCGTAATACAGACTTTCCTCATTCTGGGGTTGTTTCAGCAAAACACGTAAGCGTGTGCTTATCTCTAATTAGTATTTAAGCCAAGAAAACTGTTAACATACTTAGGGGAAGTACTTTCCTAAGGGTTGGGTTTCTTAACACTCATGGAGTTAAACATGTGCTTACACCTTGCTGAGTGAGGCCTATTTAAGTCTTGCAGGGAGATATGCAGGGTAGGAACACAGGGAGACGGATAAAGGGTTTTCTTGTATCGTGAGGCAGAAAGTGGTCCCTCGCCTGCCTGAGGCACTTAGGAGATTAAATTTGATTCTTTTTCTCACACTTTATGAGAACACTTCAGGCACGCGCAGCCCCTCGGGGTGCGGTGCATGGTGAATACTGTAGCCAGGACCAAGCGGCAGAAAGCACTTGTGCTTGGAACAGCTTGTGGTCCTTCACCCTGTATTTTTGCTGTTGCCATCAGGACAGACTTCAATAGTATCTGACTATTATTAACATCCTACTATTCAATAGTATCCGAGGGAAATAAAAGCAAACAGAGCTTAGACACGACTCCAGCACAGGAAGGCAGCCTTGCGAGGCTTTCCTTGCTCACGTAAGCCGTTCTTCTCAACTGTTCAACAGGTTTCTTGTACGAGCTAAACCCCCCCCAGGGGCCAGGATTCACCAGTCCGGCTGTGAGAAGCAGCACAAAGAGGAACGAAAGGAAAGCCTGGCTGTCCACCTGGAGAGGTTTTGACACAGAGCCTGAAATCCTCATTCCAGCGATGACAACGGGCATTTCGCTGTTGCCTTCAGCAGGCCAGGATTTCATTCCCTGTGCACGAACAGATACTGCACGAATGAAGAGGGGAATGAGAGCATTATACATGGCCACCTAGGGAATGCTTTGGCAAGGGAAACAGGGCTGAAACCTCAAACTCTTCCAGGCGAAAAATAAAGGAACAATCTGTGGGCGCATGAAGAGACAGGTAGTGTGACTTGTGAGTAAAGCTTAGGTCTATAGCACGGGTGACATGGCCTTGCAGCCTGCAGCAGTGATGACCTTCCCAATAGCAGTATTTCCCTCCAAGAAAATGGGAATATTGAAACAAACCTGCTTTTCACGAAAACTTGATGAGCTCTTATGTATTGCTGCTGTTATACTGGAGGCTTTCTATGGGTTGAACTTAATATCTGCTTAGAATACGCTATTCTTCAATATTAACTACTGTAACTATTAACTGCTGTGATGCCTGTTATCCATAGGGGTTTAATGGTCAAGATAATCTAAAATAACACTGTAACACTTGTTATTGACCCCCCAGTATCATTTTATTTTTTAGTATCTGATAGGGTGGGATGAATTGTTTAACCTTAAATAGCATAAACGTTATTTTGCTGTGCTCACGTTGGAAGTATGGATTTTGACCAAACATCCCAGAAGTTTCTATCGGTAATGAGAGCTCACAGAATCAGAGAGCTAACGAACACTCGAAGACTTGAACCCCTGAGAGCGTGAAATAAGAATGGCCAACTGGTGCCATTTCAGTTGGGAAAGTAGTGAGCAAACGGCAAAGATAAGAGAATTAAATCTTGTTTATACACCACCACTGAGGACCACTAAGAAACCGGTTTGAAATGGTTTTCAGGACAAAGGGGTTTCTCAAAACCTCTGCCCTTTCTGAATAGTAGCATTCCTCTGTAAAAGCAGAATATTCAGACTTGGAGTTTGAGAGCAGCTTCTGATAAACAGACAGATCTACCACTGCTGAGACCCTCAGGAATAAATAGATGAGAAAACTGTCAGGAAATGCATAACTATATATTTCTCTCAACGCTTTTCTTTCTGTTAAAATGCTAAAATGTAACTGCTGTGTTCATAAAGGCAGTTTAGCTTGTCTGAACAGATGCCTTGTTGTTTAGCAAACTGCTTGATAAAGTCAGATATTTCACAGGGTATCAGCTAGTTACCTGGCCAATGATGGATTGAAATCCAGTAACCTAGTGCTAGTGTAACCCTGGGGTTGGTGAGGAAAAAATACACGTCCTCTTGTAATCATAGGAGAACGCCAGGGACAAGTTCGCTTGATCCTGTGCGTCATTTCAACATCACAAGCTTATTACTTCCTTGTAAGTCTTTAGCAAGGAGAAATTATATTTGAGATTTGTCTCAGGGCCAAATCCTTCTGAAGAGGCCTTCAGCCTGTGTTGTCATGCATGCCCTTTGCTCCACGTTCACTCACCTCCCACAAAGGTTTTTTTTTTCCCCTAGGACGTGGATGATGGCAATTTGCGCTAACAGCAAGTTTGTTTCAGCAAATTTGCTTTCCTATTAAACATTTTTCTCTGGAGTTTTTTTTTTTTCCCCACCCCTGTTCCTTCAGACATATTGATCTCTGTAGGCTTAGTTCTTCCTAGTTTAAGATCTGTTTTCTTTTAAAACTAACTACATGTCTGGGAAATATATACTCTGGTGTTCCAATAGGGCAGAGGGAGGTATTTCTAGAAATAGCAAGATGACAAACAAATAGAGAGAAATTCTAGTCTTGGCTACCTTAATGTAAACTCAGCCCATAGATCTTTTTTTCAGAATTGAAGTTTCCCATCTGTCAATTGGTGGATATAAATCCCAGCAGAGGGTGAAGAAACATCTGGAGTGTATCCATTGTACTGCTATTGTCAGTGTTCATCACCCAGTTACCATATATTTTTGTTGAGCTAAGGGAATTTGCAGTCTTTCCTCCAAATGAGTGCCTGCAAAAATTGTGATATGTCTAACATCATGTTCTACAGCTACTAAAATCTCACACTGAGACTCCTGCTTAGCACCTGTATTTCCATAGCCAAAGGTTTAATGAGCATCTAGACAAGCCATTTTATAACTAATGGGATGGGTGCTGAGGGATGGGCTCTCTGCAGTGCTGCAAAAGGGACCCTAACGTCTATGATGGAACCTGTTGTTTATGGAAGAACCAGGAACCTTTAGCGGTTCAAGAAGTTGAATAAGTGGATTATTTTAATTCTTGGGAATAAAAATGAGGAAAGGAATGCCAAGGACTTCTTTTCAAAACTCCAATTAAATGTGAATGGGTGCCCACATGGTGCCTTCAAAAAATTCCAACCTAATTTATTAATGAAAATAAAGAGAAGATTCTCCACGCTCCCACACCTGGCCACAGCTAGAGCAGAAGTGCCCAGACAAGAGAGAAAAGTCTTCCAGCCAGCTGTACTTTTTCTACCTCAGAAACGACTCTATTGTATAGCATGAATTCCAAGATGCAACTTCATTCTGGGCTTTGCAAGTTTTTTTCCAGTTGGTGTTTATTTTCTCTGATCTGCCCTGACTTTCTGGTTCCTGTTGCTGTTCTCTCCTATTGTTGCTGCTGAACTCTGGCCCTTGCCGGGATTACGGTGGAGCTGCTTTTGTCTGAGGAGATATATAGGAGATTTTTGAATATTGCCGTGCCAGGAGAGAAGCAGGGGTGGCACCCTTTCGCTCTTCAGGCCCATTCTCTCCATTTATCTCCCGAGTCCTCTCTTCTGGGATGTTTTTTATCGGAGTTTTTTATTGTCCTAGTGCTGGCGGTTGCTCCAGAACATTTCCTGCTCACTGTCCCACGCGGGACACGGAGCAGCCAGGCCTCAGCCCTATGCTGAGATGCCTTACGCATTCCTCTGCTGATCAACTTCTTTCTCTTCTGAATATACTATTAAAAAAGATGGAAGGAAATCAGACTTGTTTATTACCCCCAGTAACTAACTGGGGTTGCATCTGTGCAACACTGAATGGCATTTGAGCCGTTGTCTTTGTTTAGCAGCGTGCATCTGTGCAAAAGACTGGGATGAAAATTCCCTGAAGTGGAAACTACAGGCACTTCCCTTACTGCTTATGTAAATCAATATAGCAAAGAAAGAAATTGAGGGAAAAAACCCCCAAACATACGTCTTCTTTGTAATCTAATAAGTCTGTGTTTGACAAAAATAAATTGCACAAGCATTAATATATAAACATTTCCTTGCATCTCCTGCAAATACATAAGCGGAAAATTGATCTTCCTTCTTGAGAAATTATATGTTGTGTATCATGATTTACTTCGTTCTGATTTCTTAGGAGATGAGCAGTTTGCGCAGAAATGCATGAAGGAAATTATCTGCTTCCTTCACTTATTTTATTGATCTACTTGCTAGCCTTTTATTATATGCAACACGTTCCTTCACTTCAAGGGTTGCCTTCGGCTCATATTTGTTTAGCCACAGCTCTATGATTCTTCTAAAAGCAGTTAAACCTGGCAATTTGTGTGAGTGTTGAATGGTATTATCTAAAATCTACTTGCTCCATTTTCAGTATCAAAATGTGTTTACCAAGATATCCTCATACTGAAGATCATAAGACTAAAAGTTATGTATTATGGCAACAAGCAAAAATATTTACAACTAACAGAGAAAATATCTAATTTTAGTTGCTCACACCCACCACTCCCACTGGGAAATGAATCCAGTGTCCTTCTGGATACGCTTCTAGCTATTTTAGGAAGAAAATCCATTAGGAACTGTCAGTAGCGATTTCTCGTTACTTCTGATGGCTCTGTTTTTATTTTTGCTTGACAGCTCATAGAGGGAGCGTGTTAAGAAGGGTTGCCCATATGGGAGATTTGAAATTCAGTGTGCCTCAGGTGCCCCGGATGAACCTCCTTATGTCAGAGGTAAGTCATAGTAGGGAATACCATTTTGAGCGCTCTGCTGAGAAGCTCGTGGGAAGACAGGCTGCGGTTTTAGCTTCTGGCTAATACAGTGAGTCCTTTCTGTCCTGGTTGTTAACATGACAGATAAAAGATTTGCAGCTACACGAAGGGATTGTGAAAGTGACCCCACAGTAAATGCGCTCAGAAGTGAGGATATATGTTGAGTTTCAAGCTCACACTAATTGCTCACAACTTAATTCCCCTCGCTGCAGCGGTAGTCTCCCTAATTTAATCTGGCGTGTGCTCCGCATTAGGCCCTTTACTTTGTATTTCCTCCATACGCTATAAACAGCATGGTTGGAACATGACACACGTACTTCTGTCCACAGACACGGGGTATCGCGGCCGAAATCCCTGTTCGCACGTCACTGACTTTGCAGACCGTTCTCTGGAGCAAGACTGTGCGTCGCAGAGAGAGGCTGAGCTTTGAAAGCCTTTCAGAGAACTTCTGCTAACTTCTTTCTTCTGGAAATAAAATTAATGTGGTCTTGATAAGTAGAAACGTCAATTTATTAGACAGTAAAACAGACCGAAAGTCATCAGAGGAGAAAAGGAGAAAAAAACCCAAAACCCCGTGGGTAGCATATAGCAGACAGATTTAAAACGAAAGGAATGGCACTTGGTTCAAAGACTGTTTTCCCTGTTCCTAAGCGCTGCCTCGGTGCTGCCATTAGGTTTGCCAAGGCTTGTGAGGGTTGCCAACTTCTTTCACCACCATTGCTTCTCTTCATATTGAGAGAAAGTAAAACCACACCTGAACTCATGCTATCTATCTATCTGAAGCATTTTCCTAGGAAAATGTGTCTTTGTTGCGCAAGCATTTCTTTTAGTGGAAGTGGGAGGAAGGCTGTCTTTGGATAACAACGATTACAATATAATAACTGTAAAGTGGATAATAACAGTAACCAGCTAGAACTGGCCAGGGGATGATAATTCAGCTTTGTGACAGCTTCTGAGGTTTTACAATTTGCTTTTATTTTACAATGGAATGAAAACAAAACCTTCCGATATTATGTTTTCCATTTAGGTCTTTCTTGCTGCACTGTCAGAAGTAACCAGAGTGCCCTGGACCTCAAGAATCTGTCCTTCAAAATATTTAAAAAATGTTTCAACTTTGATGAATCAGCATTTTCTCCTGGTGGGATAGCTTGTTAAAATGTTCTGGCCAGAACTTCTGCTAACCCCAAAAGTTCAAAATCGTGAGTCATATTCCCCAAAACATTATTGTTACAAATCAGTTGTTTTATGGTTTATGAATTTTTTTAATGTACTTTTTCCTTCCATCCTCTAAGGATGCTCATTTGCTTCCCATCCTCTTTTTTTTTTTTTTTGGTCTTTTCTTGTTTCTCTTGCAGCTTCTTGTTTCTCTTGACCTTCCCTAATGAACACGGAGCTATGATGAAATAATATTTTTCTGGTGTGCTGTGGCAGAGGTGTGCCATGAAAGAGGGGGAACCGCAGGGTTGCTAAACTGCCTCTGCAGTAGTGGTCACTGTAGGGTGGTCCCTCTAGAGTCCTGTAAAGCCCTATCTGGCTGCGGTTTTGGCCTTCGCTCTTCTAGGATGGCATTTTCTACAGGGCAGAGTTGACATCTGCGAGAAGGCAGGAACATCTGATGCCATGCCCTGACCAGCTGCAACCCTAGCCAGCTCTGCACAAATCAGAACTGGCCAGCCAGTAATAATTATCACTTGGTCCTTGTGGGGCAGCCACTATGCATGGTATGTCTGTGGCTTGGTTTTTGAGCCAGCTCTCTCAGAGATGGCCCTGCAGGACCTGTACCTGCTTTGGCCAGCCCCACGCTCTGCGGTGCACCCATGCAGGCTTTGTAAAGAATTTTTGTCTTTCTTTTTCCTTAACATTCGGGTGGGAAGACCTTATTCCTTCAGAAAGAAGCAACATGGAAAATAAATGTCTGGAAAAGGAAATATGTAGCTATTCATTCTGAAGGATGGAGGGAACTGGAGAAAGAGGATTAAGGGCTGGAAGGACTTAATGTCATGCAAGGTACAAGACGTTTTCTAGTCACATCATCTTTGTATGAACTGCCTCATGCTGTACACCATGGCATACTGTGAATGTTCACTCAGGGACAAGGTTCCCTTCCGCCCTCAGGAGTTTCCACCCTGTTGTGCACACTCTCAAAACTCTATTTTCCTAGCAAAATGGTGACAAGATTTGTTTTTTAATCACTCATGTTCATGCATTTAAATAGAGGGCAGGGGCAGAGAAACCCGGCTGGGAGGACCATATGGAGACAACACAAGTTATTCTTGTTCCACCATTTTCTTGGCACAGATTTCCTCTGTCAAACATTAATTCAGATTTGAGACCTCCTTCTGCATTCCCAGTGTCTGTTGCTTCTTATGTCCTTGGAAGCGTCAGGAGGGAGGTATGGTATTGCTACAAGCAGCTCTTTATAGGAAAAGAAATAAATTGGACAACATGATAAAAATAATGGAAGAATGAATTATTTCACCATTTCAGCAGTTTCCCAGGAGGGGGAGGAGAGGGAGAAAATGCACTTAACACTTAAAAATATTAAAGTAACAAGAACCACAACAACCTCACCCCTCTGAACCCGAACCAAACAACTCAATGGTTTAGGTGAATTCCCAGCAGAACTTCACGTGGCACACTCAGTCAGAAACTATATCTATGCATGGCAAGGAAAATTCTCCATGTTAATGATATTATGAACTGGTTCATCTAATTTGGAGTTTTTCTGCAGGGCCTGGTTTCTGGTAGGTTAGGTATATATTTTTTGAAATATGAACTCCCCCTTTAATATTGATTTTGATCCTGTTTTCATGGATGGTGTGCCTGGAAAACTTTCTTAAAGCTGTATTATGTGTCCATGTTTTTAATGAAAGCTGTTACTCCCTTGTGCTGCTGAGATGGGCTAAAAAATATCGTGAGCAGTAACCAGAAGGCAATGAAGCAAAGGGAATTGTGCTTGCTTTTTAAGATTGACTGGATACAAAGACAGCACAAAGCAAGGGCAGGACTATGAAGGTAAAGGCCCTTTCTAAAAGCTTAAACGACAGCATACAAATGTCCTTCCAGGTTTTGTTCACACTCTTGTTGGAAATTTTCATGGCCAATTTGCAGAAAGCAAAAATAGGATTAAACGGAAAAGAAATTCTGTAGTGTTCTTTGTGTTTTGGTATGGGTAACTAAAAAGGTCTATGTGTAGTTCTAGCTAACTAAAAATAAATACACAATTACAACAATCTAACTACGCAGATAGGCCCTGAACCCTCAGTGAGGTTGGTGTGCCCATATGGAGTCCATCTGGGGAGTGGGACCATACAACCGATCCTGTCAATGGCACCGTTGTTGTCAGAGTTTGAATGGACAACGTGAAGCCTTGGGGCTTTTCTCCTCTTACTTCCGCAAGTCATTGCTTGAATTATATATTATAGAATAGATGGTCTTGAAAGGCATATGTCGGTGGAACAAAGTAGAGAGTTTGTTCCAGAGCTGATGTCCCCCGTTGGAAACGCCTCACCTTTTAAACGAAGAGGGGGAACCAGGCCTCCGCGTTTCTGCTGCTCGCTGCCCCTGCAGTAGCACTGCTTATAGAAAGAGCCTCAAGTAACCAGGCTCCAAAAGTTAGAACAGGACCTTGAATCTATTCCTGGCTATTGGAGGAAAACATGCTGAGGTAAACTAGCTGGCTCTGAAACGGAGCCGCTGAGATTGCTCTGAAATAGGCAGTGTCCCAGTCATGGCAGGCCTGGCCTTTCAGGACAGAATTGCTCATAGCAGCTGGCTGACTGCCCGCTTGGGAACTGAAGCATGAGACAGTTTGTGAACTTAAAACACATTTTCCAACCTTATGGGATTTTCCTTATGGTCTGTTCTCAGCAAAGCAGCATTATTATTGTAAATAGATGCTCTTTTTGTCCCATCTCCCAAGGGACAAAATTAATGCTATGTTAGAAAACGTATGTTTTCCCACTCATTGCTGAAGCTGCTCCTTTCCATAAGGTCTGTAGAAAGCAGAGCATTAGCAGATACTGTTAATATCATTACTTCAAAGTTATAGCTCAATGTCTTTGCCAGAGACTTTCGTCAAAGACGTTGCCTTCATCCCCTCAGAACTGCAGGGGCTGGAAAGGAGCTTTAGTGAGTCATCTCAGGCGTCCTCCTGCATTGTGGCAGGACCTTTTTGTCCAGGCCCTCTGCACAGTCCCTCTTTAACTCTCTCGCTCCAGATGCCTGAGTACCGGCTCTTGTGCTCATCATTTAGACTTTTATTTTCCTGATACACTGATATCCTGTTCTGGACCAGGGTGGAGGAGTGAGCCTGCTGGTACAACCCTGTGGTGCTCTTCTCCCTTCTGCTCCCAAGCCATTGCCCTCCTCCCTGTGCCTTCTGTGCCACTACACTTTGGAATATTTTTACAGCTGTCCCCCTCCCTCCTTTGGGAGGATTTTTTTTTTTTTTTTCCCAGCACTTCTGCTGGTGAATGGCTTTTCCAGCCTCCTCTTTCCCGGTGGCTGGTCTGCACGTTACATATTTATGGAATTGCTGCTGTGCCAGTCCCTGAGGCAGAAAGGCAGCCCTGGGGCAAGCACACAGCTGCATTTGCTGGTGCACCGGCCCAATGTTAAGTCTGGGGAATTGGTTTTGTGCCAGCTGAAACATTGGGACCTCACAGTCTTTCATGCCTTTCCCTTCCCTCGGATCCCACATGCACTGGTTTAGCTGTGGGCCCTCACGGAAGCACCATTCCCCAGCAAAAGAGCCATGAGGTTTGGATTGCACTGGTCCCTGAGGACTCTTCCAAGCCATCTTGCCTACTGCCGTATGACGACTCTCCATGCCCACAGTGATATCTGTTTAACAAGAGGATTTTGCTCTTAGTCATAAATCTATGAATATTTATGCTGCAGAATAACTACTGAAGGAAAACCATCACTGCGTAACGAGATCTGCAGCAATTTTAGCCAAGGGTGATAGCAACCACATGGTTAACTGTGCTCCCTCACGCTATGCTCCCCTGGCTGTATCTCTGGGACTGCTGAGGCATGATGGATGGTGCTTGGGATTGCAACAAGGTGCAATGATGCTTTCTCAGCTCTGGGAGAGGTTTCCTGTCCACCTGCGTATGTGGGAAATTCACTGGCCGATTAACAGAACTTGAGCAATTTTGCACATGTGAAAGCAGTGCATGAGGTCCAGTCCCTTCATTCAGCCAAGCCATCTGCCTGCTGCTGGTAGCATGGCTTGTTCTTGGGTTCTGAGTTTGAATGGGAATAATGCTTGGGCAATAAATTGGGTAAATCCGCTTTTTTCAGCTTTTAATTATTAGCCATTATTAAAGAAATATTTTTCCTGATGTTATTTGTGGAAAAATGAGAGGTGAACATCCCGTCATAAATCCAATCTAGAATTTTTCCAGATCTCAGTGTCTATTGGGATTTGGGGTGACAATCTGTAACATTTTCATTCTACAGTATTTTATCCCCTAAATGAGCTGGAAGCTTTGTAGCTTGGTATACAAGAACAATATATCTGACAGGACACTAGTAAGTGCGTGTTTGCTTTTAACAGTAGACTAGAAATATAATAACTTGGATTATTTTTTCATTACAAAGATAAATAATAATTTGACAGGAGATGTCATTATTGTTTAATGACTTTGTCTTAACAGAACAATTGAAGGAAATATGTTTGCTCTTCCTCATCCCTTGCCATTTCCATGATGTCAATAGATCTGGCCATAACAATTGGAAAGTTAGAACATAGGAAAGGCACTACCTGCTGAGCAAAATGCACACCATGATACATGGGAGCACTGATGTGTATCACTAATGCAGACATCTGTATCAAAGTTTATCAAGAGAGCAGAAAATGAGAAGGAAGTTTTATGGGAGGCATTTTGCTTTGTCTCTGTCATTAACTAAGCCATCATAATGGTGACTCAGTGAAGTAAAAGCCCTGCCACATCCTGCAGAAATGAAGAGGTTTGTACATGACTAGGAGTTTTGGTTGTTTAGACATTTGTGCTGTGCTTTTGTTTTTCTTTCCTTCGTATGGGCCTTCTGCCCAAGGAATCTGTCTAGCTGGCAACGCGCGCTGCATCCGACATCACCCGTAGGTGGTTTTGCCCCACGAGGAGGATGGCAGGCCACACTGACTGAGTCAATTATTGCTTTTGAGATAGTGGATGTGTTTTTAGTTCAAACTGTAGAGATTGGCCCTCGAGGGCCAGAGGCCACAGTTTCAGTTTTGATTTCCTCTGCTGATGTCACCTCCTATAACATTATGCTGATAAGAAGAGGAGGAGAAAAACTGAGTGTCATGGTGTGGTGGAGGAGGATGTATTTTCTCATCACATCCACAGTTAACCCTTTTCACGTTCTCAGACAAAGCCCTCTGTATTTCCTTCTCAGCAGTTTATTGCTGCAGAGGCAAAATTTGCAAAGCTGTTTGTGCATCTATATATCACAGGAATCATTCCAGAGAATCCTTTTCTGCAGCATTATTTGGAAACAAGAGTGCCGGATCGTGCGAGACTCGCAGCCTAGGTAGTCAAAGCCCCATCTCTAATGTACCAATAGGCAGATTTAAGATAAGTTGCCTCTCATCACACCTCATTCAGGTCTTATCCTGGCCTCTGACAAAAGGTGATGTTGGCTCACATTTTAATATCTCGTATAGAAGATTTTTTACTAGCCTATGGTAGCACTTGATCTCTCTGATATCTGATACAACTCCCTATTCCTGCAAACCTTGTTAAAATTTCCTTCTTAGTAACTTCCATATGGTGATAAATACCTTAGGTTAATTACACACCAGGCAAAGAAATATTTCTGTTTACCCCATTTGACTTTCTCATCTTTCCAACCCATTCCCTCAAGACTGTGGCTGCCCTCTAAAAAACTGACTGTTCTACATCTGAACTAGCAGGACACACGGACCTACTTTCAAATGGTCTAGCTAACCCCTTGCTTAGTATTCTTAGTGTTTCCTATTGCCCTTCAAACACCGTGCAGCTAATAGGAGCCAATAGGCAGAAGGGCCGAGGTGGGATTTGGGCTGGATATATCTGAATAAAGTAATGTGGCTGCTTCACCTACTTTTTTCATTCATGTCACTGTTCTTCCTCATGTCCACTGTACTTTGCTTGCTCTCTATGTCTATCTTTTTGACTTTAAATGCTGTTGGTGATGCAGCATTGTCACATGGCCACAGCACTCAGACCACTGCTATAGAAATGATCTGCAGTAGAGAGGATTGCAAAGCAGGCACCCACCTCTGCCTCCACAGCCTGTGGGTGGTCTGGGCACCCCCAGGACATTAAAGGGATGTATGTGAGGAAGAGAGATAGGAGAGATAGCCCAACTCTTAGCAAACCATAAAACACCTTCATGAGGAGAAGATCTGAAGTCGCTGAAGAGCGCATACAGTGCCTGTTTCATCTGAATGTGGAACATTCATGGTGGTCCAGAAAACCCCCCCGCCTCTTTGGTATAAAGACTGCCTGGGCTTCCTTGATCTGAAAAATACTGAGGATCATTAGATCTCCTCTGACTTCCTATGTGGCACAGGCACAGAATTAAACCTTCTGTAAGGAGCCTAAGAAATAATATGTCTCTAAACTTTATCTTCTAGAGAGACAGCCAAGAAAAACTTTGAATTGCACTAGTTGGTTTCTATTGTGTTGAACCTCAAATGTTTTAGCAGGTACCCCTGGTTCATCCTGGATGATACCAGAAGACTGCCAGAAAAGTCCTTTTAGCTCTCGAGAAACAAAATGAACATATGCATTCTTTGGCTGCTAACCTAAGGAGCCAGACTTTAAGAGAGTCAGTGCTTTCCTGTTTCAAGGATAAAGTTCAGATCTGTATGATCAAAACTGGACGAACATTAAAAGGAAAAAACCTACTGCAAACATCCATTCAAATAAACATCACAGCTCTCTCTCACTGCTATTTATAGCTCTTTCAGTTTAATAACCCCAAAAGCATTGCATGAAGGATTTTTGTAATATGCTAGCAGGACTATTCACAGGAGAGAATGGTCTCAAGAGCATGGTAGTGTCAAGGCTCCCACTGAAGTACCCAAGCAGAAATTGCAAATCTCCTTGGGCAGCCTCTTCATGGCTACAAAAGTTTCAATGGGGGGAAAAAGTGATGGTATGTGGATTAGGTCATTGCTCACACACCATAGCAAATAGAGACGGGTTTAAACCAGTATGCCCATGTAAAGCATTAGCAATCAATTTAAAGTAACTAGCACATCAGACGTGTGGACAGATGTGCTCTTGTGCCTGTAACCGGAGAAGTTTGGGAAGTAACGGCTCCCATCTGGTTTCTGCCGTGTCTCAGCTGGCCGTTCCTCCCCCGCGGGGAGAGCTGCAAGGGAAGGTTGCTCAGTCCGTGGCTGCTGGTGGTGTGTGTCCTGTCCTGACTGTCCCAGCCTTCGTCCTCAGCCGAGGAAGGCCAACGCTGGGCAAAGCCACGGAAATGTGGCAACCCACTTCCACCCACCTCTTCCTTGGGAGCACCCCAGAAACAGGGATATGTATCAGTGCTGTGTCCTGCAGGCAGGGTATAAGGGATTTATGGATTTGCCTGGGCACAAGCTGACCGCTCAGGGCAGGAGTGGCCGTACTGCTCCTGTGCTCGCAGAGGTGTGGGCGGAAGCCCTGCAGGAAAAAGCTGTGGGACTTGCTTGGCCAGCAAGGTCCTGGCCAGCAAGGATCACTGCTCTGCAAGACCACTGAGCGCTCCAGCCTGCTTCAGCCCGAAGTCAGGCAGATTAGCATGAATCATCACTAAAGAGTAAAAAGTCTGTCTGTTAACAATAATTAATGGCTGTGGTCTTCTATATTGCTTTTAATTTACAGAGCTTTGGTCATGGCTGAACTATTCTGTATGCTCTTCATTAGCTGATCACATGCCACTGCTAATTTTTTTCAAATGGATTCACTATTTATAAATGTTCACCCGTTTGTGCTGACATATGAGGGGAGGGAGGGACATATTCACGCCATCTACTTTAAGCCTTTAATTCAGATGCTTTGCACTTCTCCTTTGGAGGTGATCACCTCTCATTTACCACAGATGCAACTTAGGCTCCTAAAGCTGCTTGTATAACATTCACCTATGTGCACTTCCTAACCTAGATAGTTTGATACTAACCACTTTCTTCTTGTTAGTCTTCAGCCCACCCATCTAAAGAGATCATTCACTTTATTCTGTGCAGTAGGCTAAATGACTCCCATAGCATTGGTTCTGCTCCCACATGGGTTGAGTCTTTTAAACAGAAAAACAAAGGCACTTTTGAATATGAATTTTGGGGTGAATAAATTTCATGCTAAAAAGTGCTATTTTTTTAGAGGGCATGAATATCAAAAGAGCTTAGCGCCTGCTTAGTGTCTGTCTAAGGAACAAACAAAGCACATCTCCTTTCCATCTTCCACAGAACAACCCAGTTCATTTTGGTACTATTAAACAAACTTTGCTAGCCTTTGAATTGAATTTGTTGTTGGTACAACCTCAGCCCCAATTAAACATTTATAACCTCGCATAGCCAGACACAATACAAGTCACCCTGACTGAGAGACCTTTGCTCACGGAAAATCAGCATTTGATGTTCGAAAGATGGAATGGCATGTTAAAACATCTACCCACTATCCAAACAGTCCCTATTGTTACAGTTATTGCCAGTAATATCCTGTTTGTCACTAGGATAGCATTTTGGTTTGCCTGCATCAGAAATAGCCATTTACTTAGTGGCTAAACCTTTTGGTATGGGAATTGGAATTTCACCACAGTACGGTAACCTACCCAGGTCTCTGCTCTCCAGCAAAACTTCAAAATGCCTTCAGAAATGAACAGACACATACACCTCCCTGCATCCAACAGAAGAGCCCAGTTCAATATCCCAATAATAAATTCACCTTTCCCGTCTGTCTGGCGTTACTTCTCACCATACTCTCTATGCTTCGCAGCCCAACCCTGGCAACAGGCCTTGAACAAATTCACTTTTGTGGGCTGCGGGTGAAATCCATGGCAGAGTATTATTCGTGTGGAACTAATAATCGGTTTGGGCGTTTGTATGGCGGAGCTACTTACATGGTGAAATACCAGCTGCCTATTTTCCCAGCCATTGCTGTAGCTGCGTGGTAAATATTGTGCGAGCTACCTGCAGGAAGTCTCTTCCTTCCCTGCCTAAAATCCATATGTTGCCTTTCATTTTCGCGGAGGCAGAACGGGCCCAAATTTTATAAAGTGGTTTCAAGCCCTTTCATGTGAAAGGCAGGGGACAAATACAGTACCAGTATAATGCTCATTGGAGCTTAACCCTCTACAACGCTGGTTGCCTCCTCTGGGTCGCCCTTGTCAGCGTGTTCAGCTGCTCCTAGGCTGCGAAAACCTGCCCCAGGCGGGCGGCTAAAAAAATGCAGCTCAGCAAGGGCAAATCGATGTGGTTGGCGATGCGGGGCCTCGAGCGGTTAACGCCTTGGCCGCGACCACCGCACCGTTGGAGCGCGTCCCGCTTCTGCGCTGGATAGCATCACCGTCTCCCTCAAGCCAGCGGCGTCGCAGCAGTGTGAAACGGCGGTGAGATCACAGCTGGAACCGCTGGTTTTTAACGCTTTCTGCCTTCCCTCCCCCCCCTTCTTTTTTTCCATTAGAAAGAAGGAAATTGGTAAATACCCTGGGACTCGCAATTGGGTTGTGACCCTGTGAGGCAAGAGGAAGCGTTTTGCTAACAAACCACTCCTGCTAACAGCGCCTGGCTGAAAAAACTCCAATGGAAAGTGCAGCTCACTTAAAATCTGTAGCAATAAACCGCTTTTCAGTGTTTTCAGCACCGAACTGGGAAAGCTGACATAGTTCACTTTGGCAGGGGCAGACAAACCAGTTCAGTGGGGTAAATTGGAGGGTCACTCCCCAGATCCTCAGCTACTTTGCAAGACTTGCCCGTGTGCAAGGCCTTCCTCCATGCGCTGGCGCCCGCTGGCCCCACCATGCCGCTGCTCCTATTGCCAAGGGCTGCCACGTGCGCAGACAGCATATCCCAGAGGCTATGAATTTGGAGGTAAGCATACTTCAAGTGAGTTCTTCCCTCTCTCAATATCCACACTACATTAAAGTATTTTAATAGGCTGTGTTATATTCTATGCCATATAGTATTTTTTTATTATATAAACTGTTTCTTCTGGCACTCTGCTCCAGAAGTCGTTTCCACATCTCAGTTCTGGGCGCTGCTTTGTAGTGAGATTGATTTAGAAACGATGGGATTGCTCAAAGAATGGAAATTCCGTTTCTGATCAATGCTAGCTTTAACCACTGGAGCTGGGCAGGATTTGTCTCAGAATAGCATGTTGATATGCTATTGTTTTCCTTACCTTTCTAACCTCTCTCATTAAAAGCACTCTTAATTTCTATCAGTGGGCTGTAATAGGTAAAGAAGCAAATAACAGCTGGAGATATTTGAGAGGTCTACATCTCCAGAGCATGAAAAAGTAGCTTCATTTAAAAGTGCATGCGTACTACTTTCACCTGGTACACTAGGGAAATGAGGATTATGCAGTGATACTCTTCATCTGCCTGTCGTTCTCTCAGCCCCCCCCCCTTCTCCCTCAGTAGTTTTTGAACCAGCTGGCGTTTTCTACCACCTCAGACAGAGAGGAAAAGAAGTCAAAGCCAGGCGCTGCGAGTCACCTGTGGCTGCGCAGAGGAGGGAAACGCACCTAGATGTCCCACCCTGAGCACTGGCAATAGCGCGCACGTGTGTACGCTTCCCTTACGCCTGCACCTATCCCACCCGCTCAACATATATGTGGCCTGGTATTGGCTATTGTATGGGTGTCTCCGTACGCGATGATGTTTGTGGGGCAAGGGAGAGCACGAGAGTGGGGGACTGGGAGCAACCGGGGCACGAGGCTGCAAGGAGCAAGCAGAACTCAGGTTATCCCAGCAAAGTGGGGGTTATTGGCATTTAATACATCCCTGGAGCCAGGCTTCCTTAGCTTTTTTGGCTTGTGGAAGTACTTATTTACATCACCTTTTTTTTTTCTTTTTCATTTCTTATCTAAAAAAACTTTTTCGAAAACGATCGTTTAATCTATGTGGTGGGAAGGGCAGAGGAAAGGGAGCGCTGCTTGCATCTCGCAGTGACGCTGCCCACACTTGCGGAGCAAAAGGTCCTCATATTTCCATGGGTCAGATGCTGCAATTACACAGCTTTCTTGTTTGGCCAGTTCATCTGCTAAACCTGACACGAAGCCAGAGTGAAAACAGAGATTTTCCCATTACAGAATACCAAATCTATGATAAGCCACGCCATGAAAATCCAGTTTTTAAGGAGAGGGAGAGAATGAGGGAAACTCCAACTGCTGCTGCGAGATAAGCAATGAGTTTTGCAGGGCTTCTAAAACCTACTTTTTGGTAACAACAACTGTAAACTTAAGGAACAGTGAGATAAGAAAAACAACAGAATCTAGAATAAAAAAATTTAAGTAGCAGTTTGAGCAACAGTTTTAGCATATCACACCATCCACATGATAACTTTAGACGCTGCTGGGTAAAGTAAGTAGTTGCTACAGAAAGAGGCTTGCAAATATTGAATTTAATATGTGGGTCTGTTTTGGACAGTGGACATCATTTATGTTCTTTGTAACTTTCATATTTTTTTGTTCTATGACAAATTTCCTCACTATAAAGTACTCAAATCAATCAGCAGTTCTGCTTTCCTCACAGTCAAGTTATAATATTAAATTCTATTTATAAATGTAGCAGCAAACACATCTGAAAGGAGAGAGAGTTATTATCCTGGTAGCACTGAAAGAGACTATGCTGGTTTTCTCCAAGATTATTCCTTAAGTAGGATATAAGTATTGTAATTCATGCATCATTTGCCATGATGCAGAAGATGACCAAAAAATGTAAATTTTTATGTGCATGTATCATCTTTATAATAACTGCAGCCCACACAGTTCAAAACTTCATGATTTAGAAACAGACCAGGCAGCTGAGCATAACCTGACGGCGGCTGTATGATATTTGTTGTCTCTAAAAGCCAGCGGATTTAATTGTGTCTCTAACGCTGCTTATTTGCCACAAACAAAATACAAATTGGAAGCAAACAAATAAGTTCTCTGAATAAATCCTGCATTGCCCCAATTGTATGAGCTGCCATCTAAGCTGTCTGGCCACAGTCCAGGCCTGAATCACATTCCTGGGCTAGAAGTAACCCATGTGTCCCCTTTGAACTGTCCTCTTCGGTCCTTGATCTTCCTTTACCACCCACCTGGCCCTTCTGCAGCTCTTAATTACATTTCTTTGAAAGCTCTTTCTTACCTGCATAGTGGTCAAATACAGTGGGCACATACTCCTCGGGGAAAGCGTCGTTGGCATAACTCATCAGCAGACAGGTTTTCCCGACTGCACCGTCCCCAACCACCACGCATTTTAACATCTTCTTGGTGTTGTTGCTGCTGCCGTCAGTGCAGTTGTCATCTTCTTCCTTGCAGTTCATTCTTGCTGCTGCTGCTGCTGCTGCTGCTGCTGCTCCCAGGACTTCCAAGTGCACATGAAGGAAAAATGAAGTGCGATTGTATTGACTTTTCCTGAGTTTGGAGGGGCGGTGGGGGGTGGGGGGGGGAGAATCTCAAACTCAGGAAATCATACTAATGTTTCCAGGCTGTCACAGCCGCTTCTAACAATTACCAGAGCAGTCAAGAGAATCATCGAGGTGAATAAATTAAATATATAGAGAGAGGAGTAGCATTAAAAAAAAAAAAAAGGCGATTTGTCCGTTCTTGTGAGTCCGAGTCAGGAAATCCTCATCCTGCCCCAGAGTTCGGTCTTTATTGCAACTTGAAAAATATCAGCAGCCTGCGGCTTTGATTCGCTTCTCCCTTCCTCCGGCTTGGCTGCAGGAATCAGAGATTCCTGCTAAATCCGCTCCATTTTCCATTTCATTTCTAACATGGAGGAAAGCCTGGAGGTTTTTAATGGAGTTTTTCCTTTCTTTCTCCAGCTTGCTGTGTGTCAGGAAATCATGGGTTTCCTGCTGAATTCCATATTAGGATCAGTGGGCTTGTGAAGGGCTGCAAACAATGGGAGCTCTGTGTGTATTTGTACTTCGGGGGAACTCTGCCAGGACGTGGAGAAAGAAAAACACTAGAGGTCCCTCTGCAGACTGAAGTTTTAGGCTTCCTGCTCCATCCCGCGCTCGAGCTGCTCTCCGGCAGGGAGACCCGGGAGGAGGATTTTTGCCTGGCGAATGCTGCCAAAGATGTGGGTATTGGACCTAAATGGCGAAGCAGGGTACGGCGAGGCTGTGAACTGTGTGGTCCTTGCAGGGTTATCTGCCCTTCCCAGGTGTGTTCTTCTCAGAGTGTCTGGGGAGAGGTGTTTTCATACGTTTGGGAGGGGAATGAGGGAGGCAGAAAAGCAGGCTGAAGGTATAATGGGTAGGTATCATTTAATGCAAACTTTCTCTGTATCTATAGCACTTAAAAATATATTTAAAAATACTAAATCATTGATTCTTCAAGTCACGCATTCAGAAAGTATCCCTTTCACTTCCCCCTCATCCACTCCAAAAAAGAAAAAGAGAGATTCCCCTTCCCCCCTCAGTGTAAGTGTGTAAACACAGATGGGGCTAGAGAGGCAAAAAAAGGAATTAAATATTACCAGAATTAGAAAAAAGAGTGCTATGCCCAGCATCTGCTGTGACACAGCATCACTGTGGGATTTCTCCCAGTTAGGAGTACAGGTGACATACTTTTAGCTTCAAAACTTCAGCCCAACAACCTAGTTCATCTAGCAAAACCTGTGAGCTCTGGGCACCCAAAACCCGATTCTCCAAGCAGTTACTATATTGATTAATTCCTCCATCAGCATTTTGGCTGGATCACCCTTGGGGAATCAAGAATTACAAAGTTTTGTTCGTTTAGCTTCTTTCTTACCGTAGTTGGGACAAATCTAAAAATCTGATCTTGTGCCTCTCTTGTAGTTATTAAAGAGCTGGGTGCTGATCCCCTTCCATGCCTTTGCTTACCAGCCTATTGACCTTGTTAGGTAAGTTCGCCAAATACACGATTAAGCACATTTTGTCACAAGGTAACTGCAAAGCCCAAGGAAGCAAAAATTCGCATAATTCATGGCTCAATTCCCAAATGCAACAACTATCTCACTTCCCATTTTACATTGGCATAAGTTATCTGCAAGCTTTTTCAACATCAGACATCCCTCCCATTGAGGCAGACCTTAATGTTAGTGAACCTGGTTTAGGCCTACAACAGCAGAGGGTTGTGGGACACTCCTGCGCAAACTCCCCACGGCTCAGTGCTCCACACTCAGCCGGGCTGTACTCGGGGGCTGCAGAGTATATCCAAGCCCCACACTTTTGTTTGGAAGGATCAGCTTCATCTTCATCAGCACACCTCTGACAGAGAAATCCCTGGAGCTGCTTTCTTGTGAACCGGCAGGGCTCAAGGCCAGTGCAAAAGATTCCAGCAAGAGGCTCTCTATGAGATGAGGGACTTGCAAATTTGAGAGCTAATTTGTTAATTAGCTCTGCAATGAGCAATACGTTAGCCAATTAAATCCATTCTATATTTCTCTTGCAGGCAAAGCAAATCAAGGTGAAAAAGAGGATATGATGTTGTATCACTCTTTGCCTGCTCCCTTCCACTAGCCAACCCAGTTACAGCTGCATTTTCTCTCCAGTGCCTCCTGCAATGCAGTGGTCTTCCTTGGTACAACATTATGAGCTTAAAACTTGTAAGTCAGAGGAATTTTCGCCATAACTGCTTATAACCTTATCAAACCTGACTGCCTGGATCTGATAGAGTCCTGACCTTGCCTTGGGTCGTGTCCTCCGAAGCTCTTCCTTTCCTCTTCCCTTCTTTGCTTAAACCAAGCAGATTGGTCTCTGCCTTCCTGTCCATAAGAGGTAGTCCCATAGAGTGGGAGAATTTAAAGGTGGCTGCATTACTGTGAAGTTTTTCTCCCCACCCCTTGCTGCTCTTGGACAAGATTCCTTGTCCATCCTCTTTCCTTCCACCTACCAGCACTGGTACGGGAGGTGCTGGGAGGTTTCTGGGCCTGCTATGGAGCTCAGTCCCACTTCATCTACGAGCACGGCTAGCTTTGGGGATTGCTGCTGGTCTGACGCTTGCAGGCTGCTTTCCCTTGCCAGCCTTCTGGTTCTCTCCATAGCGCAGCCCTCAGTTTCCTCCCTCCTTGGGACCTCCAGCCAGCCTGTTTCTAGCCGCTGGCAGCATCCCTATTATGTGGTACCTCCAGGTCCTGCAGGCTTATCTGGGCCAGACCAACTGCCTCATCCAAACTGCATGCTCCGAAGCCTCTCAGGATGTTTGTAAAGGTGTTGCCTCCTGCATCAGCGCTGAAACTAGGTTTGGCTGCCTGAATTGATATCGTGATTTAATATCAACAGCAGAGTGCATTGGATTCTTTGAGCCTCTCTTTCTAGATGTTCTCTGGAAATGATAGTGGGACCAGATCTACAGAAGGAGGAAAAATGGTACTGCATAGGTGACTGCAGCAGGTCCTATGCTCTGGAGAGAGTCACTGCAGCCTAGAAAAGAGAGCACAGATGTGGGAATTAAGTTTCTGGCACCGCTAATGAACTGTAAATTGACTTTAGGCAAATCATCTCACATTTTTTCCTACCCTTTGTCTAATCTATTTAGACTGTCAGAACTTTTTAGTGCAGTGACCCTATGGGTATTGAAGTGAGCTTAACAGAACCCCATCTTCTAAATCTTCTAGATGACATCATAAGATGAAGGAACCACAGTTTTAGGATAGTGGTCATGAAGATCTCCAAACTGTTTATTAACAAAACACTTCTACTGTGGAAATCAGAGCTGTTTTTGTATAGTCTAACTAGATTCTCAGATATACAATATATTTGCAGGGGGCTGCCACGGACTCTGTTACAATGAGTGGATTTGTTTTCATAGGAATTTGATAAATTAATGTCATTTTGCTTCCATGCCTCCAAACTTTGAAGAAACTCTTACATTGTGCCTTCCTTTATTACTTCCTCCATATTTAGGCAAAGAGGAAAAATTTATCTAAGAGCATTCATCAGAAACAAGGGTTCTTAGTTCTCCACAGTCTCAATTTCCTCAGAAATGAGATATTTTCACAATGATCCCTTGCCTACTTGTAATGTGAAGAAAATTTTCCATGCATTCAGATTTGCATCCTGCATCAGAGAAAAATCTTTTTTCATGTCAGTCAGAGTCTTTGAGAGGCAGATTAACAAAATGGGACTGCAAAGCTTAATTATCACTGTGAGGTTCCAAACCAGGTTTCCCTGGCCATCAGATTCAGGACCTTTTCTGCACGATGATATAGTAAGAGCCAGACCCTGTGCAGTTAAACAAATTCTAGACCAGTGTACTTAGTGTCTCCTAACACTTGCTGCTTGGTGGTTCCATACTGGTGCTCCATATAGGAACTGAGAGAGGGAGACAAAACTGATTTTAAGCCATCCTCACATTGACCATATTCTCAGGGTGCCATTGTGGACCCTAGTCTTATTTGAGGCAGCCTTGTGTTGGCTCCTCTTTCTGCTTGAGTTGCCTGTATGTCCCTCCACATTGTGCTGAGAATAACTGAAATGAGGACCCTGTCCCTATTCCTTCCTTCATCTGCTCCCCTTTCTTGCTGGCAGCTCCATCTGTCAACCTCCCACCCAGATGAAATGACCATTGAGACCTCAAGTGAATTTGATATGTTGAAAAGCAGAAGCAGTAAATGAGGGAGGTAAAATAACAGTTTAACGTTAACCACAGGCGGGATGGAAGTACTCTGTGTGAAGCAGAGGCAGTTTGCTGAAGGGCAGGTGCTGAGGGTTGGCTTTGAGGCGTGTTGAGTGAGAGCAGGCCTCTCTACAGCCATCACACGCCATCAGTCATGCTGCCACCACTACCACCGCCACCATGGTGGTCCATGTGAGCAGCAGGGGGTTTCCTGTTTCAGGCTGCTGCCATGGATATAATTAGTGTCATTGGGTTTCCCTTCTGAAAGACGAGTTTGTAAAACAAATGACTTTTGGGAGATGAGGTCAAGCAAAGAGTGATTCAAGTCCTGCCCATCGGAGTACCCTCATCTGTGAACTTGCTTCCAAAGCTGCTGTATAATGAAAATTGTACGTGGTGTGTTTGTGTGTGTGCGAGTGACGGACGATTCTTTTTAGCTGGGAAGGGTGGTGTTCGGCTTGTTAATTTATGCTGCATCGTGGTGACTGTGGGCAGTACTGTGTTACTTACCCATCAGTGCAGCGCGTGGTTCTTGTCCGGTATCTGTATGTCCAGCAGATTTGTTTATAGCCGTTTGCATTTGGACTTAGGGGGTGAGTTTTCCTTGGAGATGTGAAACGATGGTGGCACCCATGCATCTGGAGGTCTGATGCGCCCCTCCAATTTGCAGCAGAATTCTCTGGTTTCCTTCCAGAAAAGAGCTGGCTGTCACCAGTGCTTTCTCTCCTGATTTCCCTCTTGCATGGCTGTCTCATCTCCATTTCCATTCATCTTCTACTCCCTCTCCCTCTCTGTACAGTGGATATATGACAAAAGCTGTTTAACCCTTGCCCTATGCTGCAAGACAATGGAGCAAAGTGAACGAGGCATGTGTTCACCTTGGGATTAGCAGAGCAGGAAAAATACCACTTTAGGCAATTTCTTCCTCCCTACCTGTTGTGTTTTCCACACAGGATTTTTTTTTTCTCTAAATTACATTTATTTTAGTTTGAGTAATACAGCAGGAGGTTAAATAACAGGGGACCTCATCTGTGCCTCTTCTGCATCATGAAATGGCATTTGCTGATGGTGGACTGCTGGGAATGTAAAAGGGCTGCAATCAGGAAATCAGGGCACCAAAACTGTGACAAATTAGCAGAGTTCGTGCATATATTCAATAAAGTCGTTAAAGGATAAATCTGTTTTGTTCACCTCTGAGTAAGGCTTGGGACATCATTTGCAATTTATTTAAAAGCAGAGAAACTTCTCTGTGTTAGATGTGACTGAAAGTAATGTCTCCAAAGTGGGGGAAGGGGGGCAGGAGAAGGGGGAGGGTAACAAGTTCATGTCTAAAAACATGTCAGTTGGACTCTGTAGGTTTTCAGCTTCCCCATTTTCTGGCCAAATTGCCAAGCTGGCTTTATCATTGAAATGAACACACAGCTGATTCATAAAACATTCATGCAGAGTTTTTACACTCTTGGAAAAAAGGGAGCGGGCTGCTTCCAGGGAGAGAATGTGCTTTTGTGCTTCATGTGATCTTTCCGCCACCACATAAAAATAAGCAGAAGGCTGGCGCTGTCTCCACATTCCCGGAGCAGGCAGATGGGATGAGGACCAAGGTGGAAAGTACAGGGATGTAAAGACCACGATGGGCGGTTTCTCTGCTATGTCTCCTTTCAAGAGCCTATTCTGGGCAGAAGTTTGTGGAAGAGGCTCTGGAACGAGACCCAGGAGAAGCTGGTTTCCAAAGCTGGTGCTGCAACTTGCACAAGTGGAGTAGATCGCTTGAAGTTATGCTCTTATCTTGTTTCTAAGCCAGGAATGTCTATTTATACAGCTAACCCTTCAGGGCAGAGACTGGTTCCTGCAGAGTGTGAAGGGTATGGGTCCATGACAAAGCTAAGCCAACCTATTTGCTAGCTTTCACCAAGGAAATGTTTGGCCTGGCCTCACAGTGAGCTGTGTTAAGGTGCAAACTTGTAGAAAACTGTTCTGAGTTTGGGCTTTTGGGTTTTGGCTGGCTGAACTGCCCGTACTCACTACAGGGACAGCTCAGCTCTCCACCAGTGCCAGCACAATGGAAGGGGTTCTGGCAGCAACAGGTTATGTTGCTCCTTTTGGTAGCAGCTGGAGGGTTTTTTGGTATTGCCAAACCACCCTCTTGCTCCAGAGGCATCTGAATGGGGTGGAGAAACAAGTGAGGAATGTGTGCAACCTACCTAGGCTGCTGAAACTTTTCGCACCTCAAAATTGCATGAGGCCTAATGTTAGAGCATGAAATCAATGCCTTGAAACCTACAGGCACCTAAGCATGTAATGGAAGGGAGAGGTGGAAAAAAAAAATTAAGGTCTTAACTTACAGAGTCTGCTGGCTACTCAGAGGTAACTTTTGCAGCAACAGTGAATGCAAGAGGCTTCCTGGCAGCTCACGACTTGGGGAGAGACGGGTAAGAGTCTATGTGTGGGCTGATAATTCAGCTCAGTGGCTGGCAATCTTTCTGCCCTAAGGAACTGCATACCAAGATCTTCTTGGGGTCAAAGGCCACCAGACACATACCTAGTGCCTTGGAGTGTTGGGGAGGTGTTGATGAGAGCTCCTGGGAGAGCACAGTGACCTCCCCACAGCTCACTGCAGCATGGGCACCCACACGCTATCACCTCCTGGAATGGCAGGTCCTGGTGGCTCATTCTCTTCCCATGGTGAATGCTCAGGCTACCGCCCCCCCTGCACCAGCCCAGTCTGCATCCTTCCCTCAGCCTGGGAGCAGCATGTGAATGGTGTATGAATTGCTCCTAGCTCCAGGGCCACAGGCCAGGCTCTCTGAGCTCATGACGTGGCAGTGTGTTTGTATACTCGCTAAAGCGTACACCCTGTGCTTTCCAAGAGGTCTGTGCAGGCTTTGTAATGATCAGCAGAGCTTTTGCTGCAGGTGGTACAGCTGTTCATGTACTTGCCCCAAAATATGTGGCCTGTGTGTGTCATAAGCTGCAGTTGCAGCTTTGGGTTGCAGCGTAGACATGCTATAGTAGCAGTTCCTGGCTCTCTCTGTCTGATTTAAAAACCCTTTCACCCATCTGTGCCTCCTCTTCCTTGTCAGTGTCCAAGACAAGGCGCCTCCTCCTCCGAGAAGGCGCGGACATCCCTCAGTAGTAAGTGCAATAGCACTGCAGAGTAACCTTAATTAATGGTGGCCATTTGTGAAATTTAGGTATAGTGTATCATCGTGGAACCGTGACTGTCAAACGCTGCACTATCGTCCTGTGCTCTGCACTGTGCTGCAAACTAGTGATGCAGCCACATGAAGTTTATGCATCAGGTGTTCCTTTCCCTGCTCCCCTTCTGCCACAGCGACACATCTATGTGAAATGAACCTGGCTGCACATTTGCCACCTTCTCAGAGCTGCCTTGAATTGCTTCTGGCATCTGCCATTGAAGGTCAGGATCCCCCAGGGATGGTTTTCCCCAGTTCAGAAGCGTATGAGATCATGTTGTCTTCGTGAAAGTGTATTTTTGCAATGGTGATAGGTCAAGAGATTTAGTGGGCAAGGATGACCCGTGAGAACTTCCAATTTGGTTTGTCTTTATTGGAGTCAAAGGTCCTATAGTATATCAGATGCACCATATAGCTTGACCTCTTCCTTTGTCCCACCATACAGTGAAGTACTATCTGTATGTATTTTGCATGCCTCTTCCCACATGCATCTCTGAGGATTAGAACTGCAGGGCCTTTCAAGAATTGGTACAGAATCCGCTAGTTGCCTCAGAAATCCCTGTTTTTCTCTCATTAGGATCTCATGTATATCTTTGTTTCTTTCACAACAAATATACTGTAGACCACAACTGAGGTATTCTGAGGTATTCTGCACTGTGGACATTTCCAACTATTATTCATTGAGCTTGACTCCAAAATAATTTCTTAGCTGTCTTCGTGATATATTTGGTCATTGTCAAATTCAGGTTACTGTTTGTTACGCTGGTGAGTAATGTGTAGGAGGTGCTGAGATGCTAGCGATATCTTTCTTTCTTCTCTCTCTAATTTGCACCCTGCGGATATCAGGCCTGATCCTTTTGCTTGCGTTGGAACGAACTCTATGTTTGCACGTGTTTAGAGAAGCACATACCTTCTCCTCCTTGCCTGTGACAACGGCTTTTGGGTGCAGTTTGCTGTGTCCTCTCTCCAGAGGTCTGGGACCAGTACGGTACAGTGATGAACAGACTTCTTGAAACAAGTGGATGTATTTAACATATGAAGCAAAACACTAGAGGAACTGACTTGAAAATAGAAAGCAGTTGATAAGCATCTTCTAAACTTCAGATTTCTTTGATAGACTTCCCTAACCAGTAACAGGAGCAGAAGAGCCCCAATTCACGTGCTTTAACAAATGCAGGTGATCTGGAGACACAGCCTGCATCACCCAGTGGGACTTTTCCTTGGAAAAGCATTTCCCAAAGCCCTGGGCCGGCCGTGTTCAGCTGAGCCCTGTGACCACATGTTGCACTGGCTTTTGTCAGGGGACACAGCTGTGAAGCCTTCCTTTTGTCACAGACTGACTTTTCCTTTTTCCACTTAGGCTTCCAAGCAGCCCAAGAGCACACTGCTACAAGAATCGCTCCATAATTATACCCTTTAGACCAATTTGTTTTTAGTGCCTTGGCTACGGACCTTATGCGAAGTGCAACCATGCTCCCACGTTCAGTCCTGAGCCTGCTAACCCTCGTCACAATAGTCTGCTGAGATGAGAGCCCCACAGGGCCAGGTGCTATTTACCCACACAACAGTAAAGAAAACTGGCATGAAATAAAAATTCAGCGTGCCCGCATTCAGTGGTGGGATGGACAATAAGGACAGGGAAGTGTCCTTGCAGTCACATACTCTTGCCAGTGACAGGGCTGGTGGCAGGATGAGGGGTCATCCCAGTGTAGTCAGGGGTCTCATCCATTACTCAGACATCTTTTACAGGTACAGATGGGCTGCTAAGGGAGAATGTGATCTTGGAGAGATCACACCCAATGCTGTGGGGAGAAGGTCATTGAATCATAACTGAGGGCTCCCAAAGCCATTTCACCTCCTGCCTGTCCTCTCTGCAGGTCTGTCAGCTGTGTCTCTGACGAGGGAAAGTGCTGGAGTTCTGGGAAATATCCCAGAACTGGTCACAGGTAAGAGTCCTGTCCTTTGGCAGCAAATGAACGTCAGGAATAAGATGCACCATTTCAGCTAGTTACCATTATACCATTTGAAATGCTCCAACAACTTTAAATCCTCCCTGTAGATCATCCTCAGAGCTTGATCCTTTTTCAAAGCGGTCACTGGGAACAATTTCAATTTGTTAGTTATTGGATAAATAAGAATCACCAGTTGAAGTCATTCGCTAAAAATCTGAATAGTGGCATGGTGCTTATTCATTTCTCGTCATTCTGAAGGGCTGAGCATTGTTATATTTTTATCTTTTCGTTGCTCCCATCCTATCATGTGCTGACTAGCATTTTGCAAACATCTGTTGATGTAAAGGAGCCAAAGGAAAACTCTTGCCACGCTCTGGAAATAATCTAAATTTACATAAAGTCTATCTAATAGTTGTTGGTCTAGGGACTATCTAGTGATATATACACAAATAAAGAGTACTGCCATAACAAAGCAGGCCGATTGGAAGTACAGGTCAGATTGCCACCAGACATTTCAATACCTTTCTCAATTTCACCTAGACAAACCTGGGCCATATTTGGTCTTTGGCAATAAAAAAAAAGAAAGAAAAAGAAATGTTCTCCTCAGATTTTCTCCTCAGAAAATCTGTCCCCATGAGATTTCCCAACTTTTTTGACCAGATTCAGTTCTCAGTTCTTTTCCAGATTTGCAGAGGTAACGGGGATTATACACAGTCCACTGGGAAATCTCACGAGAGTGGGTTCATGTGACAGATCTTTCTGCAACTTGTCATGCCATGAATAGCAGAGCAACAGCCTTTCAGCACTCAACCGTGGCACTGCCTGCGTTGCTTTTGATGGAATTGGGGTGAGTGCATGCTTTTGGAAATAAGGAATGAAGTTAACTAGCACTTTTTATCTCAGGAAAAGGGTTTGGTTTGTGTCGTCATTCAGAGTTTGCGCACTATCTTAATTTAATTGACCTCCATTTATTGTGCCCCCTGCTCTGGCTGCTCCGTGCTGGCGTTTCTGATTTGCGTTCAGCAGCACTCAGAAAACCCCAATGGCAACACGCTGCCATTATACTAAACATTGTAAAAAGGTGCAGTGAAACTCAGCAGACTTAACCTCGTGGCACTAACAGACTAAAGATGCAAATGATAGGAGGGGAGTTAGAAGTGAAGTGGCTGTCCAGTCCATGTGTTAAGCAGTGGTATTGCTAGAAATAGCAACCTGTGTCCTTGACTCTTTAATCAGTGGTTATCGTCCAAGCTAAATGCCTTGGAGTCATGTGCTGTGTCTACAGTATGTTGCTTCAAAGGCAACCTCGGGGCCAGACTAGCTGCTCGTTTTCACGAATTTTCTGCTGCTGGACCAGCTACCTGCTGTCACTCTGCGGGCATTCAGCAATGCGGACTATGTGCAAGGTGCTCAAATTGTCCTCCGGGTGCTACTTAGCTGCAGCAAAGACAAGCTGCAGGTGCAGGTGGAGACTCCTCTGAATTTCTTCATAATAGAGAGATGTTTGCTTGGAAATGTCACTGAAAAGTATACTTCTGCTCCCTACTTTGCTGAAACAAAGACTGTATGGACATTGGCAATGAAAATAGGATGAGAGCGATGTCTTTTCTTAGCCTGCTGTCTCATCCTCCTGTTGTTGCCCCTTTGTGTTTAGACCATCCTCGCTGGCTGGGCTTGAGTTTGGGTTTGAACTTGCTGCATTGCATGGCTTTTGCTAGCTGCAGCGAGGCTGAGGGGCAACGTGCAAGTCCAGACCCTTCCCTGTGACTGAGTTTCCTCGCCTGGCAAGTCACTTGGCTCCTGGCACATGCAAGTCAGCTTGGGAGCCAAGAGGTGGACAAGATTTGGGTTTTGAGGAGAGCAGACTCAACATGAGCTTGAATCCCAAGACGATATGAATATAGAGATAACTATGAGATCTTCTCAGGTGAACAACCCAGTCCAACCTCTTCTCTCTGCCCTCCAGTGCACAAACACTGTGTTTATTTCTGAGCAGGATGGAGCTCATCAGGGTAGCAACCTCACATAACCATGCGGTTACCTCTTGCAATGCACAGCTGCTCACAGCTGCTGTTTCCCACTGTGGATATACACGGCTTCATTTTTACGGGGTAGGGGGAAACGTGGACTTCCAAATCCTAACGCTCTATTTACTTTGCTTTCTCTGTCTTCTCATGCAGCTGACCTCCGCATCCAGCAGCGAAGGCATTTTCTAGTTTTTTAGAGCACTGTTGAAGAAAGTGCCAGCAGGTGATATCACTGCCTCTCGTGTTGTTCTGTAATTAATAGCCCCAAACATGGAGCGCTGTCTGACCCTCTGACATTTTTTGCTAGGGCTTTTATTAATTTGATACTAGATTTCATAGTCGCTCATCAGGGAGTTGTAACAAACATTCAACTGCACCTGATGGAAAATGGTTGGTTTATGCGTGTAAAAGGTTATACCGAGCGTCAGAAGCCAACTGTACTTTGAATCCAGGAGAACGCTCCAACTGTTTGATGCAAACACCATGGAGAATTAAAGTGGGAGCATTATAATTTAAAAGCAGGAGTTGTGTCACCTTGAGCTACTGAGCTCTGTTGTTGTGGTCTATCAAAACTCCCATCCCTTGGGGAGCAGGCAGGTAGGAGACTTCTAACACCGACTGTGCTCACACTAATTTCTCTGTTCCTGATGTCACGCTGCCTTGAGACCTGGAAGCCAACTTAAAATTAAGGGATTTTTCATTTGATACCTGATGGAGAATTTCTTCATCTTCTGGAGCGAGATTTTCCATGAAAAACTCCTCTCAGTGCTGTGGTGATCCCTTCTCTCCTGCTGTGCCCACTTCTGGCACAAACAGGCTCTTGCGTAGTAATGTTCCAACTCCTCAGATTGTTTTTTGAGCCAGGCAATGTGATGATGACCGCAGCATAGGCAAGTGTGGGTATTGTTTTCTGTGAACTTTTGGTTTCAGGTGGGCCTTTGCCTCAGGGTCTTTTCCTCTAATAGAATTTGGCGGCAGTGTTCACGAACACAAAGCCTGTCTTGGCTGAGTGACTTCCTCTCCTTGAAAAACTTGAATTGCCCTGTCAAAAGATAATTCTGGATGCACAGGTTGAAATTGTTCCTTACTCTATCCTACAGATCAGTCGTGCTCTGCTTGCTACAGTCAAGGCGCCAGGACCCCCCGCAGTGCCAGACTGACTCTTCAGTCTTAGTGAATTTACAAACTCTTCTGTCTTTTCTCTTTTTTATTGCACTGTTTACAAACACCACACTCATCTGCTTCCCCTTCCATGTGGAATGCAGTGCTCCTCAAAGGCCTGTCTATTGTTTTATTGTTAGCCACCTTGGTCTGACGTAAGTGGAAAATATTATAAACGTCACATTTTTTCCTGCCAGAAATAAGGCTGACTCCTACCTGTCTTCCTTTAGGATGGGCAACGTTGCTTACAGAATCCAAAAGAAATGCTGTTTAAATCTCTTCTAGTTGTTGTTGCTTTTCCAGAAATTATCGGTGAAGATGGGGCTATTAGCTACTCCGGTGTTCCCCTCCGGACGGGTGCTGATAGTTCCCCTAAGATAGTTGATGCCACGTGTTGTTCTGCAATTATTTAAAATCAAGGCATCATTTAGTATCATGTAATTGCTCAGTGTTGTATAGTAGGAACCTCTACCCGACGGTGGATATTAAATAATATCAGCCAATTTGTTTCAAACATCCCTTGCAAGGCTTGTTTTTCCCACTCACCTGCTGAAGTTGTCTTTAAGGTACAAAATGTGCTACTCACATTTTCAACTATTCTTGGATAAAACCTTGATTCTTCTGCCTAGGAATTTCTCCTCCAGCAGAAGTTAAAACCTCTAATTCCTTTAGCCTCAGGACATCGCTCCATAATGTTTATCCTCTGAATCTTGAATAAAACTTTGGTGGTTTCTAGAAAGCCTATGATGCACTGGATGGTAGGTGACACACCATGCCAGTAATCTGTCTGTGTTTTTAAGAAGGATCATAGTTCTTAATGCTGCAGTCGCTCTGCTCAGATTTAACAGCAGTGGCTCAGAATTTGAACGGGAAACAGTGTGTTAAAAACTCCCAGAATGTGCTTGAAGAAGAAACAACTAAAGATTCACTGGGTCAGTAATATTTTGTGCTTTTTGTAGATTTTTTAAAAGCTTAATTTGTTTGTGTTGCTGTCTTGCTCTCAGGCTTCAATCTATACGTCCTAGATTGTTAATGTTGTTTAACAGATAAATCTCCTGTTGAGATTCTCTTGAAAACTCATTAGTTTCTATTTCAGTTCAACTCAAGAGCCCAGTGAAGCTTCTATAAAATTGTGCTTGTGCTTGAGACAGGAGCTCCTTTCTCCTTCACACCTCATTTCCTATCGGGACAGCATGCATGATTATGTGTGCCTGTTAACTGGCAAGCGTTGTGGTCTTGCAGTGGTCTTTAGCTCATGTACTAACACATGCTACTACCACTGGTGAGCTGGTAAATAGGATCATACTGTTATTCTTTGCTGGTTGCTTCCATTTGCTGTGAGGTGTTAATCTGAGGGCCTGCACCTTGCCCACATTTGCAAAGCAGAAAGCGTTTTGCTGTAAGGGTAGGCAAATCAGAGATGCAGGAAAGGACAAAGAACATCCAGACAGCATAAAGCAGCAACCCATGTTCAAAGCATACCCTCATGCAGTTTCACTGCTGCCAGCAGAGAGGGGTAGCCAGCCATAGAGATAACAGCTGCATCGCCAAGGGCCAAAATTATAGAGCCAGATGTTCCTCCTGGAAGTACATCACACTGAACTTGGCAGAGGAACGCTGTAGCTGCCAAGTACGCCTCTTATTTGGTCATAGGTAATGATCCCTCTGTCAGGGAATGTGGAGGAAAAAGAAAAAGACCACACAGAAAATCCTCCTCAAAATATACAGTTGAGACATTAACTTCTCCTGGATCAGAGAGATTCTGGAGCTCCATGGCAACCTTCACGTCTTGTTTGAAGGATGATGTTGTTTACTACCAGGCATGAAGTGAGAAACTTGCAGTAACTGAAGCCAAATGCTTTCAAGGTATTTGTTACTGAAAGGTGAGTAAGAGGCTGATATAGTTTTTATAGCAATCACAGTTCTTTATGGGTGCTGTTGCAATTCTCAGCTAAGATTGCAAGCGAGAAGGAGAACTTCTGGTTCTGTCTCTAAACCAAGCACCATGGGCTGGGGTTTCCGAGGACATGTTTATGCTGTAGCCAGTTCTGTGACTGCAGAGTGGTAGAGATAGACCCAATCTAGCTCAAAGTAGCCAGCTGGAGAGTGGGTAGAGATTACCCACCACAGTACAGAGCACCATCCTGAGCTAACTGCTCGTGTGTCTGTCTTCAAGGGAAAGTTTTGAAGCCTGAAGTTGCCTGTATTTGTTGTCTAGAGCTGACACTGGTAGGGTCTACTGTACTCTGCAATGAAAGCATGGCCCAGATTCAAGTCAACTAGCATGATGCAATTCATAAAAGTGCCTGAGCTGGGTATCGAGCTGTGCTGTAGCGTATGGAGAACAACTGGTAGCTTCTTTGGAAATCCAGCCCTCCAAAGACCTCATACTCTCTCTGGAAGTATTTATCTAGCGAGAGCTTAGATGTCTGAGTCTTTGGAAATGGATAATATTAGCATCTCTAAGATACCATGAGAGGTAATTCATGTTTTATGTCTCTTCAGTCATCTTCCTTAAACTTTCTGCATTAGATCCTTCTCTCCTGGGACTCTTACATTTCAAAACCAAGTCTTTCTTTAAATATCTGCTATTTAATAACCAAAGAAACTAACAACAGCCAAAACCCTCTGCCAAATAAATCTCTCAGTAAGGAACTTACCCCTAAAAATTACTGTGGCCCAACCTTTCCCGTGTGCATTATTAAGTTCATTCCTGCACTGCTAACAAGTTTAAGATCTGATATCTCAGGGATTGCAACAGAGCTCAGAAAATCCACAGATCTTAAATGAAACTTGCAGATCATATTCTCTCTGGTCACATCCAGTTTATGGCCTCCACTGCTCATTTGCAGCTTAGGGCGGGAAAAGGTCAGTTTGGAAAACGTGGATTTGGAGTGAGAAAGCACTGTGCTGGCTTACACATCTACACATAGATTTAAGGACAATAAGTTTCTCTCCCCACCTAGTGGTCAGTGAGAGACTTTTAAGAGAGCATGAGTTTAAACGGGAGGGTCATTAGGACAACTCCCTGGGAGAGATGCCTATTGCATTTTTTTTTGTGCTAGCACTGGGAGGAGATGGTTGCTCTCTGTGTTCGTATCTAGAAAGTAGCTGAGATGAAAGCAGAGATGAGGTCTTCTGGAGGATTCCCTTTGTTTCCAGCACACACACTTAATCAAAATATGATGAGGGTAAGAAGCTGAGCAGATGGTAGGTAATGACTATAGCAAATGATTGAGCAGTGGCCACTAACATTTCTTCTTCCCATGATCTGCCTGCTGTGGGTTTTGCAGTGAGTGAGAGCAAGTTTTAAATGTGACAGGAATGGGAATATCTTCATCGCTTGACAGCTTATTTGGCCTGGTTATTGATAATTCTTTCTGCAAACAACGTGGCACTGGGCTAAAGGAGAAGAAATTCAAGTGAATTAAAATGGATATTAAGCAAAGCTGATACTGACTTGTCTAAATACGAAGAAGGGAGCAGAGAGGGTAAGTAGTGAAAAGAAATGTAGCTGTCTGAATTCTTCCCGTTCCAGTCACTCAAGGTGTTATCAGTAACAGGGGAAAAAATATATATATAAAAGGCAAAAATGCGGTTGCAATATTAGCACAAGACATTCCATTACCTTCTTCAAGACTATTCATATAAACAGAGCACGCGAGGCTGTTAGATGGAGAGCGGTCCTTTTTGGCGAAGCAGTGCTTTTTTGCTGCTCCCCTTATAGAGTGGTCTGAAGCACAGCAAACAGAAGGGCCAGGTGTACCCCCAGCCCCAGGGCTGCCTCACTGTGACTTTGGGTCGCTCAACTATAGCTCCCTGCCTCAGTTTCTCCTCCAGGACCTGCCTCAGTGTAGGCTAGGCTAGATGACTTGTTGCGCTCTTCTCCAGTGCATCACTGAAATTTTTATTCTTCTATAACTATAAAATGAAGATTATGACATTTCTGTAGGAAAAAACCCTGGAAAACGAAAGCTAAAATAATTCCGGAAGATCTCTATGCTGTGGGGCTTAGGCACATCCTACATGCTGCATCCCCCTGTATCTGCCAGCCCCACCTCCAGGGACCGCGCTCCCTCGTTCACATGCCTCCTCTGCAGGGAAAGGACACACAGTGTCCGCACGTTTCATGCCACAAGCAGAGCTCAAACGCAGGGAGAGGGCCTGGATCTAGGGTCATTCTGGCTTTTTTACTGAATGTGGCTTGGCCTATAAATGCTACAGGCTCTTGTGTGATGCTGAGGAGCATTTCTTGTAGAAAGGCAAATAGTCAGTGTTTCCTAATTTTGTCAGAGGAGTTGCATGTCTTGGTGCCCTCCCAGGAGCCAGGCTGCAGGGCAGCAGGGGCCTGAGGGTGAGCTGATAGTGCTGCTCGCCCAGATCGCCCCAGGGAGGTCCCGATTCAGCTCATGCTGACAGGTCTCCCCTGCCCCACATGGACCTCAGCTCGAGTGAGCGAGCTTTTAATGGCTCCTGTCTGGGTGAGACTTCTTATAATTCCCCAAATCTATAATCCATACAAGAGGCTGATCCAGTGCCTTTTGACTGAGATGTGAACCACTCTGGGCCTCAGCAGTTTGGGACAAGCCTCCCCGGAGAGGACATAGATTTTCCCCTGTTAGAAAGGGGGTTCCCATTGCTCACGGACTGCCTTATCTATCAGATTGAGTTTGATTTTCATAAGTCCCATATCTGAAGGACAGCTGAAAACCCAGTGCCACATGAGAAGGCATCTGATTGTCTTATGGCTCAGCCATAAGGAGGAGGAGAGAGAAGTCTGACAGAGGTTTGTCATGCACCACATCGTCTTTTTGAAAGATACAGTTGGATGAGTTTGGAATGGAGGAAGCAGGAGTGAAATTTCTTCTTCTCACACCTAATTATTATTTTCTCCACTTGAACTTTACAGAGACCTTTCATTCTCTGCCTTACTGTCTTTCAGTGGCATAATAAAGCAGACGGAGAGAAATGTGTTTTCCCTCTAGCTCTCTTGTCAATACATTTATACACAATTGGTAACTGTAAAACCAGAGCTTACTTGTCAATGTTAAGAGCTGGCAATGCTTTCTTTAAACATATAGCCATATGCATGTCAGTTATTACTATTGTTTACTTTTCTAACGTAAATAATGGCATGAGAGAGGGCTGTGGGCATATTGTCTTACCTAAATAAAATCTTAGCGAGAGTCAAATGTCAGACACCTTTTTTTTTTCCATTTTCAGTGGTTATTTTCTTTTCAGAGTGTGCCAGGGAAGGTAGTCAAAGGGAAACTAGTTAATTAGTTAGTCTCACAATAGGTTAGGCTGATAGCTAACAATGATTTACGCCTTGATACGTAGACGGTATCTATATGGGGGGTAGGAACTTGTTGACGCATCAGTGGGCAGGAGTAGGTTTATAGGCACCGTCGGGGAGACTGTCCCCTTCCCCATTAGCATTCTGCCCCAAGTCCCTGCTGCTGCCCAGGCCACAGCTCGGTCCAGCTGTGTCTGTGGCCTCTGGTTAGCCGGTCACTGCAGTCACGTCTTGGCCTCCCCGATGGATGTAGCCTTCTTGGTTGATGCCATCTGCATGTTCTTGAAATTCTGCTTTCCATCGTCCACATGAAGAGCAAAAATATTGGGTGCAGTTGAGTGCAGGACAGACCTATTCAAGATCCCGAGTTCAACGTGTACTCTCAGTTTAACAATAACTTGTTTAGACATGCTTTTGCAGGCAGGTGCCCTTGGAAACCCTGCTTTCCTCATTTGTCACGACTGAAGTCAAGGTATCTGACATTTACTACCTCCCTCTTTCCCAGTAATCCTGTTGAAGAAGGAAATGAGTTTGGGCTTGATACAATGTGTTCCTGATGCATCCACTCTGGCTTTTTAAAATCACTTTATTATCCTCCTGGTGTTTATAAACAGATTGTTTAATAATTTGCTCTAGTCTCTTTCCACACTGACAGGTTTATGGTTCCCCAGATTCTCATTTTCCACCTTTAAAAGGGAGAGGTACTCTGTTTACCCTCCTATTATGTGGTGCAAGTGATTTCATGTGAAGAAGAAACAAAATGATATTGCATTGTGACAACTATTCTGAGTCGTCGCACGAATTAATCAGAAACAACGCCAGCGACAGGACCTGACCATTCAGAGCATTTGGAAAGCAGCAAGGTAATAGCCACTAGACTGGAAGGCAGGTCTCTGGGGAGTTCACCCTGTACCCGAGAGCGCTGGGCATGGTGTTGCCACGACCCTCTCCTCTGCGCTCCCCACCCAACATTAGCTTGGTGCACTCTCTCTCGGTCCATCTCCCAGCACGGAAAAGCTGAACTTTCCATTTCCAGCACACAGTGGTGGCCTGAAAGAACTGAAGGGCTAGCATACGACTTGTAGCTTCAATCCTATCCTCATTAATCCCTGGTTTTCCAAAAAAGGGAAAGAATCCTGTAATTTAATAAAAAATGAATTAATTTCCCAAAAGTTTATTAAAAAAAAACTTTATTTTTTCTAGCATTAGTATACTGACCTGTTTTGGGGAATTAGGTACTGGGACGTGCCGCTCATATAGGCTTTCGTGATGAGCTCTGTTAGGCACAAATATCCCTGAAGGATACTATTTTGTACTTGCTGTTGGTAACTACATCATTTTTTATTATTCAGAACACGACAGCACAAGCCAAAATAACAGAATCCAGAAGATACCTTTATTGATAATAACTTCAGAGTCTTCTCATTCTCTGTCTTTGCACTTCAGAGAGAAAATGCTTTAATCCGAGGGTACCAGTCTGTGTTTATAGAGTCTGTTTCTCACAGCTTAGAAGAAGAAAGTGCAGGGAAACCCTGCCAATCAGTTGATAATGAATTTCAGGTCCTAACACCCATGACGTGTGACATCACATGAAATACTTGTTCACTTAACATTAAGCAGACTTTGTGATGGTATTTCAATTGTTCTTGAGTTGAGGAAGAAGAAATGTGGTTCCACCTTAGCCTCTTGTTATGGAATTTAGGTCTTGTTTACAGACATACAAATCATACTAAAGGAGCCAAAGGGATGACTGAATTCCTGAAGGTGAGGGCACATTCAAGTGTTCGCAGGATCAACCCCTTAATTTAACATTGTCCTTCTCCACTAAAAATTAACATGTTAGCATTGCTGACTACATTACACACATTCTAGTGTGTTGGGTTACTGCCTGCACAGTGAAGGAAAATATAGAAAAGACATTGCAACTTGTAATTATCAGTTTTATGCGAACAATGCGACAATGACCACAGGAGAAATCTTCCATCTCCAAGCTGAACCTGGATTCCCGTTTTCTTACTTATTGCACTAATCAGAAAGGAGTTCATACCTGCTTTCATACCAATACTTTTAAGAACATAACCTTATTTTTTGCTATTCCGTGTCTGGTTACAGCACAGTTTTGCATGACAAACAGAAAAATTGCTATCTTTTTGGCACAGACAAGGTGACTCTGGAGAGGCTGCTCATGGTTTGTTCTGTTCTTATTGTCACTGGTAAATTTGCAGTCCTGCTTCATGCATGGAAGAGTACTTTGGGCCAAGTCTCCGCCTGCTTGACTCTGGTCTGGTGAGCCACGGTTGTGCTGAAGCCCGTGCACCTGGGCTGTTTCACGCGAGCTGAAGACCTGTCTCCCTCCTCACTCATCGCACTCAGCTCAGCTTTGACACTGAGCTGGCTGAGGCTGGGCCCTGTCTCCTTTTCCCCCCCAGCCATCCCCTTTTGGTGCCTGGCTGTGGCTGTGCCCCTCCACGACTAGCACCCCGCCGGCCAGCTTTGCCCCACGGCTGCTCTGCACGTAAAGCTCCTCTCCTCCTGAGAGCTGCCCGGCAGGAGTGTTTCAGAGCTTGTTGGGTCGGATTGCCTGTGGACTTTGTTTGAGGTGATGAACCAAGAGGCGAATGAACTGACAGTAAAGTGTATAAGCCAACGATGAAAGAAAAGTGAGACTACCTAATCAAAGCCTTCATTTAATTTGTCATCTTTCCTTTGCACTGTGAGTTTTAAGTAGCCTGCACTGATGACATTTATCTTTCTTTTCCTCCTGCATTTCTGCACTGCTTTTCCACACTACAGAAAAAAAGCATTTAAAACTACTGTGCTTTCTCAGTACTAAAGCAGCTGCATCATGTTCCCAAGTGAAATATCCCAATTATTTAAAACAGATATCTTTTTGGTTCCTTTGGTATTTTGTCAGCAGAAACTAAGTCAGCAGAAAAATGTGATGGTCAAAAAGCCCAGTTTGCAAATATTTCCATTACAGAGAGCACTCAGTCAAGTGTCTGCAGTTGTAATGAACAGCAACTGTAGCCAAATTCATAGAATATCTGAAACAATGAGTCTTACGGGAGAGACTGCAGCTTGGTTACTTTTCCCCCTTTAAAAGTGCTTAAAAATGGAAGATCTGAGTGCTGGGTCACTGGAAGTACTGAGAAAGGAAAGCCATTTGGAAAACATCTATGAAGACAACTGAGTGTGCGATATGTGAATACTTGGAGGCCCAGCTGCAAAATATGTACACCTTTGCTCATGTGGAAGTGACCTAAAGGTAAGTAAGTGCAGCAAAATTAATTCACTTAATCTATGTTCTGCTGTTTACTGATAATGGAGAAGTGACACAAGTCCTTCTGGATAGAAATGACTGTGATCGTAGTAAGATCTAGTTCAACTTTTAACCAATCATAGTTATGAATGCATCTAGATAAAATATGCAATCACTTTTTCTTTTGTGGCTGATAAAATAGCCCTAACTGAGGAAATAAAGCCTTGCTCCCTAAGAGTGTATGTAGATGAAAGTGAGGTTGTGCAGTCATTCCCAGGCTTGCCTGGGCAATAGCAGGAGTGTTGCTGTTGTGGCACAGACAGCACTGGGATTTATGGAATATCCTAGAGGTGTTAAATAGCTTATGGTGAAGGGAATACTCTATTTTGTTACCTGCCCTCACTAATTTGGTGGTGCAACAGAACATACGGTTTCTCTAAGGACTCAGGAAAGCACCTGAGCCCGATAAGATGAACCATCAGATAAATAATGGAAATCAGCCATGGATCATCACTCCCAGATGCTGGACTGACCGCGCCAGCCCAGAGGGAAAAGAGACTGATCAAATTATGCCTTATAAAAGACGACATCCAAAAAGCTGGACTTTCTGCAGTCTTTCCTACATGGGAGAAAGTCTCTGCTCAGATCCTCAATCAATGACATTGAGGATCTGAGGAATAGTTACTTTTTCGTTTTGTTTTTGTTTTTTTCCTGTTGTTAAATCGTCTCGTTTGCCCTGATCCTTAAAATTAATCTTTAAAATAAAGCCTGGTTAAGGGATGTTGAGTAGCCAGGTCGCCTACAAGCCAGGCTGGCAGGTTGCTGGCATGGTCTCCTGGAGACATGGAAGTGCACGGCCCCACAAAAACCGACACAGGACACTAAAACGGCAGCCCTCTCCTTTGCCAGAGGATGGCTATCCATTAGACACCTCTCAAAGGGAGGCAGCCAGCTGTCTGCTGGGGCTTTGCTTCACTTTGGTCCTCTCTGAAGGAGTTGGTATCATTTTGAAGACTAATAGGACACGTTTTAAAATGAAATTCTAGAATGCATTAAAATGCTAGTTGGATGGTGTCTGAGCCAGAAATCTGTTTAAAAAGGGAAAACGGGAAATGTATCTAGGAAAATAAACGGATATTGGTTGAAGATTTGGGAGGGAGGACTAAACTAATCCGGGCTGCCATTTCATTGGCTGCTGCTGTGTCGCTCCTGAAATGAATTTGGCTCAAGTTCTGTAAATGACAAAACCAAGTCAAAAGACATTAATCTATTTTATTTGTACAGAGCCTTGCCCACTGTGGTTGCCACTCACAACTACAGCTCCTGAGTGGTTTACTAATATAACTGATAAAGACTAATAATGCAGGTAAATTGTTTTGCATCTGATGTAGAGGACTATTTTTAAAACTATAATGATATGACTGGAAAATCTGTGCTCATTTTAAAGTTCCAGATGGTTTCATAGTTAACTCTGCATTTGAATTGTGGCTGCATTGTCACTTATGATAACTAGGATATGTCTGATGTTCCAGGAGATGTGATTTACAGTTGTATATTGTGCACCAGTAATACCCAATGAGAGACTGACTGACTTTAGGGAGAGGCAGTCATGGGTGCTGTGCAGGGACAGGGTCCAGATTTGGTTAATTGCTTCACACTGAAGGGAACTGTCATTTTAGCAGTGACATCGCTGTCTTCCATGTTATTTGGCAAGTTTCCCAACAGTTCATACAAACGAACTGAACTCTCGACACAGCCTGCCCACTGACGACTGTACAGTGGGATTTTTCCTTTTCGGTTTTCTGTTTTCTACATGCACATCGTGTTCTTGGCTGGTGCTTGGGGTCTTGGTAATATTCAGGCTGAACTTCCTCTCAGCTTACTGAGTTTGAACAGATGGTTCCCCTGGGATGGGGGGGCCCGGTGAGCAGAAAAGATGATACTGCAGGAGTAACACACCCTCGTCTTCCTTCCTTCAGGCTCATTCTGGGGGTCCGTAACGGGGTGGGGAATGCTCTCACATCACCCTTCAAGGGCAGGGTTTTTTTCCAGCGCTCTTCATATACAGATAGCTGAAATTTTTCTGTGAGACTGAATTTAAAACTACTGACGATAACCTTGTTCTCTTTTGTTATCTTTTGTGACCCCTAAAAAACTAATCTGCAGGCCCTGGCAGACTGCGGGCAGCAAACTGAGAGTCACCACCCGGAGTATATACCATACCAAAATGTTTGAAGCTGTCAGCCACAACGTAGTGTCTGCAAGGTTGGTATGTCCATCTTCTCATCTCCGAGCACCTTCCAGCATAGCAGGAAGTATCATGACCGCTGTTCGTGTGGGATTTGCTCTCCCAGCCTCTCTTCAGGCAGGAAAACTGTGTGGGCAGAGTAGTGTATAGTTTCAGTGGGGTTTTGTAATGTGTGTGCGCGAGTCTGTGTGTATGTGTGTGTGTCTGTGTGTGTGTGTGTGTGTGCACGTGTGTGTGGTCTACACGGAAAGCTCCTCCGCCTCTGCGTGCATGCATGGACGCGCGTGCGCGCATTGCACACCTCCATGAATTATAGGGATTGCAATACAAAGGAAAGGGTCTTTCAACACGATTTCCTGGTGCGCTTGCTCATGGACCCCGAACACCCTTCCCACAGAAAGAAGGGATCAGTGGAAACTCTGCTTTGCAAAATTCCTGGATGCCTTTTTTGCTTTCCTGATGCTAGTTTACAGGAAAGTTCAGCATGGTCTTTTGTAATTTTAGGAAGTTCTGTTGATTAATATGAGTTACCTGCATGTTACTTTTAGTTTAAGTTCTGTCCCTAGTTGAATAATGGAACAAATTATTGCAAGGAGACTAGAAAACTCCTATAATGTAGCAGCCGTATAATCAGCAGGCCATAGAGCTTTTAAAGGCAAGATCGTAATGATCAGAGAGTAAAACCTTGGGTGGAATAACAAGAAATGTTTCCCAGTGGTGTGTTGTACTAGGCCCTTGAACAGCATATGTAAAAAGTGGCAAAAGCCAAATAGAAAGCATTATTTGAAACTGGGTGAGAGGGACCTCAGAAAGCAGGCACCAGGAACCAGCCCAGTACATGGGCATGTAACGTGGCTTGTGCCCCGTTCCAGTGTGTCTGATTTTATTCTTGAACAATGACCGCTGAACATCTTAATCTTTGTTTAATTCTGGTTATTGCTAAATGATTTTTCCTCTGTCATTTCTCCAGGGAAATGTTAAATTATTCTTTTTTTGCCCATCTGTCTATTGCTGTTTATCTCTTCCTGGAAGAAATCCAGGTTTTGTAATTAAGGCACTGGGAACAGTAAGAGGTTTGATCAGTAGATAAAACGTAATTATAACAGACCTGTGAGTCTCTCCACAGTAAATATTTTAACACCTTGGGCCAAATCCTCCATTTACATAAATACAGTTATTGGAGATCACAGTGTCTTACACCAGCTGGGGATCTGTATAAAACTGCACAGACAGCTCCACTGTGGTTGTATGGGAAAACTTAAAAAAAATTTACCTTAGCAAGATGGTAAAGTGCAATATTCTGTGCCCAACAAGCAATTTGCATGATTTTTTTCCCCCATATCCTATAACATATGCTTGCTTATCTTTTTCCCATGGCTGTTTTTGAATCTCCCGAAATAGAATTATGTCTGTATGGGCAAATTTTTCAAAATCAAGCTCTTCAGTCGCAGTGCTGAGTATGCTTTGTCTCATAGTTAGATTGCATACAACATAACTTAGCTCCCTAATTGGGGTGCTCTAGGTGAGAGCTTAAGGTAGACACATTCACAAACAAAAATCACTGAAGAGATTTTTTTGGAGAACAGCACAAAATGGTTGAAATTTCCACCATTTCTGGGTATTGTTTGCCCTCCTGATGACTTCTGGGGTATGTTTCCGTGCTACAGCCAGTGCCAATCACTATTTGCTGGCCTTCTTGACCTGTGAAAATGCTGGAATGGGACATTGGCCACATTCCCCAAGGTCTTCTCCAGCTATGAACCTTGGGGGAGCCTGAAGTCAGATATTATTCACTGAACCTTCAAAATATCAGACTTGGTTCTTTCGACTCCTCATCCCTCAAGGGTGGATCTTGAGGGAAGCCCTTGCTGGGGCAGAGATTATGCTCTTCTGCAGCTGTGGAGGGACGTGCAGGAAGATTACCTGCCACTGACATGGAAAAAGAAGGTCTTTTGGGTGGGAAAAACACCAGGATGTGATGGAAAAGTTTCCAAGGAGACTGTGCAGATGAACTGCTAACATGGTTTGAGGAGCTGTCCCCTCCCCGGGCTGTGTCGACAGTCCTTTCGGTTAGTCAAGACTTACTTCCTATGGGATTCAAACTGCTGAACAAATAAAGGGACCCAGTGCTTCATGAGCCACACCACAGTGTCAAGCCTCTTCCATTACCAGAGCTTGTCGTCCCTTCGTGCTGTTGTGTTAACAGCTGCTGTCAGGTAAAGAGGTGGGAACGTTTCCATCAGTGAGATCTTTGCTAAATGGAAGGAGCTGGGCAACTGGCTTTCCTCCTCGCCACAGATGGCCTTTATGGGGCTCAGGATCACGCTCAGGAGTTACTACTATAGGATCTTATATTAAAATGAGTGTTTAAACCATTGGGGAGCCAACTTGCTTCTGTCCTGATTCAAGCAGTCATTTGCAGAAATGGCCTGCTGAATATTTCGGGGGGTGCTCTCCATCTGATTTCATCTCACTTAGCGGGTGTCTTTGAGAACTTAAAAGGCATCAAAACCAAGATGAAAGAGAACAAAGAGGAAAACCAGAAAGGAAGTGAATTTTAAGGCCATGGAAGCCCTGTGGAAATTCCTGCTTGCAGAAATCATGCAGCCCTGTCCCTGCAGGAAGGGCTGCGCATCAGAGGCAGCAGCAAATAGTTTCTAACACACAGCTCACTGCAATGACAAAAGAAACAAATCCCTCGATGTGTCTTCCTTCAAAAGGAAGACCCAATAACCTAGTATCTTCCAAACAATGACAGCTTGACTAATACAATAGAGAGTTTGAAGAAAGCATTGAATAAGAATGTAATATTATTATAATATGAAGAAAAAACAGTCTCATTAAAACTGTAGCTTGATCCTAGCTTGATCCTTTAGCAGCGTGAAATAGAGGTTCCAGGGAGATGAAGGTAAAAGTATGATATGATATGATATGATATGATGCAATACAATAAAATATGATATAATATAATATGAAGGGCCTTTCTTTTGCCCACCAAAACTGGGGCTCAGGGCTCATCCGGCCCTTATGGGTGGCCCCTTTCCTTACATGGTTGATACACGAACTCTTACCCCAAGTTTATGTCTGCGCTTTGTGTGTGATCAAAGAGTGAACCATGATGATCTTTAAAGTTATCAGAAAGCCTCACGTGTCTGAAAGAAGTATTCATCATGACTCAGAGAGGCTGAAAGCATTGTTTCCCTTCAAGGTTTGCCAGTTCATTTGAAATAAGACGTAAAGGATGCATCTGTGCAAAGGCTCGGCATCATACAGCTGCAAGAGGGGGAAACCAGTTGTTTATTCCTTCAGAAGTTTTGCATTTGCAGAAGTAAACAATGCACAGATTGAAAGGGATGTATGCCATACCATACAGTGAGGGCTGTCTATGTCTTGTTGGGAGCGCTCATATAGGAAAAGCTGCAGGTGGGTCTGACGATAAGCTTTTGGAGCAATAATGAGAAAGCTTGTGGCAGCACCAATGTACTGATGTTCATGGAGAAATATGCTTCTGTGGTTAAATATAGACCAAGAGAGAATATACCCCATAGAGGTATGGGTATGCTCAGCTGTTTGTGAACATTTCCTTGCGGTATGGTGGATATTCCAGGAGAAGTCAGCAGTTATGGGTTACCTGGATTTTAGAGCTCCACAAACACTGAGACAAAATTAATTCATTTTGGGAACACAAGTTTCAGAAATAACGATGCAGGATCCAGAAATATAAATCAATGTTATATCTCTTACAGCCCTCATTTCTATGGGATATTTTTGTCCTCTGAGAAGAAGCTGGGTAGTGCTGATTGAAATGGGATGCTTATTTTGTTGAAACTAAAAAAAGAGTATACTATCCACAACTAGAATTTTCAAGTTTTTTTCCCCCTGTTAAGCTCAAGGGCTATTATTGGAAATTGCCAGTGGGGCCTATTGAAAAGGGCCTTGTTATTTCCGCCTTGCTAATTATATGTATAAAGGTTAGCTCTTGGAGAAATGTTTATTGTTTGATGCAATTTGTTTTTGTTTTGTTTTCCTGAAAGCCAAGTCCATCAATAATGAGATTTATTACATGGTATTCTTTCTTAGAATCAGGCTTGATTGCAGCTGCTGCCCTCAGATTAGCTATTGCAAACAAACAGAACTTTTGGTTGAGCTATTTGGCTTCGGATTCAAAAAGCAGCTAGACAAACTTACGGAAGAAGAACCTGTCAGTGGTTATTAAGTACAAAGAACAGGACTCTGGCTTAGGAAGCTCCTGAACTGCAAGTTACCACAAGCTTGGAGGGTATCCTATGACTGTATCTTCATATACCTGCTGCGGTCTTGTATTCTTTCTTATACATCTGTCCTTTGCCAGCATCGGAAGCAGGACACTGGGCCTTGCATCTGAGGTGGCATCCCAGGTTTTTGTCCTTATGGTCTTATCCCAGGTCACAAAAAACCAATAGCGTTGCTGCTTCTAACACCTTTCTCACTAGTCACAAGTCTGATTTTTGGAGATACAAAGGCTCCCCGTCATGACAGAAAATAAAACTGCCTGGCTAACTTGTTGATCTGATAACCTGCATGCCAAAGGTTGTACGTGAACCACGAAAAGAATAGGCTGTATTGAAATGGAAAGAAACATGGTGCAGTAAGGGACATCACATTGCTTACATATTTTGAAATCAACCATTAAAAATTAAAAGGACATGCCATAAAACCTCAGGAAAACCCCTTTAAAAGCCTAATACTGGTTCACATAATTCCTTAAATAACAACCAGATCAGTAAACCATTTGTGGCTGGTTCTGGACATGTGCACTCATTTGTGGCTTAACTTTCTCTTGATGGAATTCTTTCAAGAGCTATTCTCAAAGACCGAAAAACGAATGGGTTAGTTTCATATATCTGATTTTTAACTGATTGCTCAAATTATCATTTTTCATGCTTCCAGGTAATCAGAACCATCTCTATATCTTCTCCCCATTCCCAGGCATCATTCTGGCATGCACTGCATTTAAGTGTAAAAGAGTCAATGGCAGCAGTAGTCCAGAGGAAGGCTTAAGGAAATGGCTCAGACCACCTGAGCCCTTACACAGGGTCACCTGACGATATAAGTTAATGAGTCTTACAAAGCTTCATATGAGAAATACCCGGGGGATCCTCTGAGGTTATGCTCCCTTGGCCCAAAAGACATCTCAGTGTTACTCCAATTTTTTGTGACTGGTAGTCTTCTCAGGTAACGCTTCCGCGGGTGTTTGATTTTGGCTAAGGAGGTAGCCCGCCCCTTGGCGCAGAGGTCTGGACACTGCCAAGAAGTATCTGTAGCTCATTTACAGACAAAAATCTGTGAGAAGCTTCATGAAGAAGAAATTCTGTCAGATCTTGTCTTAACTGTGCTCCTTACTTAAAGGAAAAATTAGACACTTAGCAGCAGCCAAGAGGTCCCCTAGCACTGGGCTGGTGATGAAATTTACTCTGAGACCTTGCCGGCATCCTTTGCGGGAGCGTAAAAGAAACCCTGCTCTGTCCTGAGCTGAACGTTTCATCTAATGGGTGCATTTCAGGGGCCTGATCCCCGCCTTGTTATGGCAGCAGAGCCCCAGAGGTGCACCAGCAAAGAGGGGGAGCATCAGGCAGCACAATAAAACAGAGCGATCTTTGCCTGCTACAGATTTGTCTCTGTTAGTAACAGCAAATAAGTAGATACAACAGGTAGCATGGAACTGATGATGCAAATCACTGGAGTGCAAAATGCTTGGGATAAAGCTCACAAGCCTTTGCTCAGCATTTGCAGCAGCAGAAGCATTGTACTGTCTGTGGAAACGGTAAGATGGACATGGGTCTGGAAAGAGCCACAATACTGGGTCAGCCTATGGACTCTTGCATCCAATGCCAATAAAGGCCTTCACTGTTTGTTAGGAAAGAAAAGACCTCCCTGGAGATGGCCAAGTAACCCCGTGTAACTACACTGAGAGGCCCTTATCTTTACGTCATGCAATATGCGTAGTCCTGTTAGCTTCGGTGGAACTGGAGCGGTATGTTTGTACACCGTCTTCTGTCAGTCTGGCTGGCAAATATCCAGATGATTAGATAAGGCTATAAATTGCTCCAATTTTTGTCTTCTAACTTTTATAGTCAAATTTTCACGTTTGATAAGTGAAAAAACATTTAACCAATTCACCTTTCAAAGGGGAAACAGCAACATGAAAAAATGTGTTGCCTTAACAAACGTCTTAAGCTAGAACTGGGCAGCTGCTTGAGCAATCCCAGAAGGATGTAAAATAAGCTACTCCTATTTTTTACCAGCACCCTCCAAGTGATTTTATTAATTTTCCTATTATTTATTAAGGGCTCTTTTATAGAGATCCTCTCAGCAGGAAGCAGTACTCAGCCTCTGTCTCTGACAGACCAGGCAGGATTGCATGCTGTCTTTGACATGCTGCTCCCTCAGAGCCTGGGAAAGCAGTAAGAAATATGAGATGTCCTGCAGGAATGTGGAAGACATCATGCATCTTGGAGCTTGGTGAGTTTCCGGCAAAATTTACTTATGGTCCAGATTCATATTAATTCTTTGAAATCTGCCATTTGAGAGGCTCTGCGCTAAGAAAACCGGAGGAAATTGAAAATCAGCATAGACCAGTGTCACCCTTGCACACAGGGTCTGAGTTATCTGGGGCCTCCTAGCTGAAGGGAAAATCTTCGGATATCCTTGTGAACCTAGTGAAAATGTCTCCACAATGCAAAGCAGCTGTCAAAAAATAGCAACACTAAGTGAGCTGCGTTAACAAGGGAATAGGGAGTAATACAGAAAATCTGGGGGCTTGACAAGTTAATCAAAGCTGGGAAGCAGTTTAAGAAAACTCAGAAGGATGTGAAACAGAGCTGCTCAAATGATTTCTACCAAGAGCTGCTGTTGGAGAAGGAGAATACGGGAATGTTGTGTTCAAAACGGTGGCACAGCCTGCCAGCAACAAAGAGGTATTTCCAGGATTATAGGAGAGGACGGGAGAAGGAATGACAGGGGAAGCAACTGGAAATTGAGAGTGTACATGACAACTGAGCAAGTGGAGCGGATAGCAAAAAAACCATATTGTGAAGCTAGTGTGTCAAATGCCTCGAGAAGGGGGAGCCCCATCCAATCTGGGGTGCTGCAGTGTGATTACTTGCCTCTTCAGCTGCAGTCCCCAAGGGAAATTAGGTGAGGCTGGGTTTCTGGGGTTATTGTTATGATTGCTGCAGGATCAGCCTTAGTTCCAGAGCATAAAGGTGACTCAGAGCTGGTGGACATGGCAAGAAAAGCAAGTGGATGGAGTGAAGGAAAAGAAAACACAGGAGAAGCTGAGAGGAAAAAGAACCGGGAGAGCACAGAGGCCACTGGAGTCTGATCTCAGGTGAGGAGGGATGGGACCTGAAACGCAGGGCTCAAGGAAGCAGCAGAGTCCGACGCTGTTAACCCTCATGTGCATGCAGTATCTTCTGCTGAGTCCATGGGAATGGGCTTGGACTGGAAGGCGGCTGAAACCGGTGAATGGAAACACTTAAAGGTGAGGAAAGGACACAACCAGGGCAAAAGAAAGCTGGAGGTTTAGAAGAGGCAGACAACTTTACTTCATGGCATAGATCATTCTGATTATAATGTTTTCTAGTTTCTAAAAATCTGTCAGCAGGAGACAACAAATGGCTTTTAACTTATTGTTGTCTGTGAACAAAGCATTATTTTTTAAAGATCTCTCCATTAAATCTGCATATTCTTGGAGCTGGAAGAAAACACTGACTGGAGAAAAAAATAGAACAGTTGAAATATCTCTTTGCTAAGTCCTGCAATGGAGAATATATATTTTAATGTGAAACAGCGATGACGGGAGGTTTTAGAGAGCATCAAAGCAAAGGCATCCAGACAGTCAGTCCTGCAGGACTTCAAAACAATGTATTGAGACAAATTTATTTGTACATCAGAGCTTGAGATTCAAATCAAGTGGAAAGCAAGACAAAGTAACTTTGAGCATTCTGCATTTCACTTGGTGCCCTTAAAGGCTGCAAAAGTTTCTCTATTTTTTGCTTGCATCACATGCCGATTGCAATCCGACTCTGCAGGTGTTTCTCTGCTCTTTTTCTTTCAGATCCGCTGAGCAGACACATGGATTCGCAGTGTATCACATGTGTTTTTTTTCAAAGCTTTTGTTCAATTGGATTCTCCCTCCCTCCCCCCAGTCTGAAGGGCAGATTTGCAGGAATCCTTTAAAGATACGACATTGCATTATTTTAAAAGCTTTGCTCTTCTTATCTTCATGGTCACAGGGGTCACAAAGGACTGCAATTGAGGATTAACATCAGGTTCCCCAGTACAGAATAAAGTCAGACTGGATTACACAAAACGCTTTAACAAATAAATCCAGATACTCTTCTCAGTGTCTTGCTTGTCTTTTACCAATACTGACATTTCTTGAATGTATTTCAAAATATCAGTAGAGGGAATGCAGGAAAAAATCTTCAAACTTCAGGTGACATTAATGAATGTCCAAGGAACCATCTAATGAAGGATGCTTTCCGCTAAAGTGCAGAGAGGAAACTACATTCAATTTTGGTGAAGGAAAATATGGATATTGTAAAGTTGTTTCAGTGATGGCTCTTATTATGTAATAGACTCTACTGGATTTGATTAAAAGGACTGCTTAAAGCTTGGTTATAAGTTGCCTATGTTTTATACCATAATTCTAGTCATGCCATCTTTCTCAATGTTCTGCTGATATAATTAAGGAAACCCTATGTTTTATCACTCATTTTTCAAAGGAGGGAGCTATTCTGTTCTCGCCCAGCTGTTCCAGAGATGGGGAACTGGGAGACTTCAGGCTCAAAGCCTGGCTTTGGCCAAATCTAGTGGTGGACCAAGGTGTCTGGAGGGTCAGTGATCTGAGGTTTTGCTTTCAGGTATTTTCCCCCAAGATGCAACATCAGAGGTGGTGCCAGCTGCCCCTCTTCCCAACGCAGCATGCATGGCCCTGGATGGCTCCGGGAGCTGCTGGAGCATGGGCCTCGCTAAGGCTGGGAGGCACCTCCCATTATTATTAGAATTAATAATAATAATTCTAGTTCCTTAGGGCAGAGAGAGGCCAAGGTGTGACTCTCTTCGTAGGAGCGGCTCCGCCAGCCAGCTGTGGAGGGTCAAGGCAACCAGCAGCAAGGAATGACTCTGCTGTCCTTAAAACAGAGCAAGCCAAAAGCAGTGGTTTACGCTGCGTGTGGTATGACTGAGGGAGATGAGGCTGGTCTGGGTATTTATTTCATGTGACTGCTTTTTTTTATTTCCTTAGAAAGAGCGAAGGAAGAACCTGAGGCACAGCCGCATTTATGAAGCAATCAGCATTTACTCGGCTACCAGCAGTCACAAAACGCCTCCTGGCGTCCCCCTGCATTTTCATCTTCTGTCGTTTCACACACAGTTTATTTTGTCCTCCTTGGGCCTATGAATCCCTATGTGCACGTGGCTATTTTCTTTAGCTATATGTAACCAATAGGGGGCATTAGGTTTATGCTTATTAAACGTGTATTTCTACTCTTAGCAGAGAAAAAATCTTCAAATTGCTTGATTGAAAATAGCAAGATTGGAATCCTAATACCTTACAAAGGAGTAGGACTAGGCTCTGCTCTTCCAAAAGGTTTATAATTAGTACCTGTATAAGCCTATTCTACTTTCTTTAAGTGTAGCTTTTGTCTGTTTTAAGATGAAGATATGTGAGACTGATAGATCCGCGTGATTTTTATGTGATCTGGAGCTTACAAAAACATAAGTGTTTCTGGTGCAGATTGGTTGGTCTTGACGATTTCCAGTCTTCTGGCAAGAAATTAAAGTAAGGCTGCAATTATATTTTTGTGACAGAAATTAACTTCAGCAGCAGCCAACTGCTGCTCTTCATTGTGGAAGAAACCTTGCCCTGAGTTCTTTGATTACTGAATATAAAGGACTTTAGTAAGGGAGCCACAGCACAAACAACTGGCACTGTCTGAGCATGAAAGTAATATTTATTACAGTGATAATTATTGTGGCTATAACCTCTCACTTGTACTCGTTCCCATGTGGGGCACTATTCACACACACGTTCTCTGTGAGATATGGTTTTCGGTATTTATAGCACTGGTTTTACAGGAAGGAACTCTCTTTTTCTTCACACTTTAATTTGGAGAACTGTAGCCTGATCTTTGCTCCTGTCACATTCAAGCAGCTGGATAGCTGTTTTAGGTGAATTGTTTTCTAGAGTTTATGGTTAACTTGAGCTGTATTTGATAATATCTAATACTAGGTTTTGGAAGTAGATGTTAAAACACAGTTAGGTGATACAGCTGAGGAGAACTGCTGCCATAAAGCAATGTCAAAATACATTATTGGCCGAAAATGCACAGACACTCTAAGTTTTGAAGAGTTGATTTAATTACCTGCCTTATGTTAAAATAGTTTTTAAATAACCTAAATAACTTTAGTTTCTTTCAAGGTGAACTAACAGTCACGCTTTTTTCCGCTATGGTCAAATAAGAAATTTTGACTGGAATATTGGCACGTAATATTTCCATTCCCCAGAGCCTCTTAATACCCCTACAATAAAAAAAAAAAAAAAAAAGGCAAGGGGAGTCTGGTTGGTTTTATCTAGTGGACACTGGTGCCCACTACCAGTTCTGTAGCAGCAGTTGGCTTTTAAAGTAAAGCACAATGTTGGCTGAAGAAAAACGGGCATAACTTTGCAAACCTGAAAGTGATAGTGGAAGGAAAAGTTTTTGGCAGCTCTCTTTAGATGGTGCCTGAAGCAAAGAGAGTCAAATGCTTTCCAAGCACCTGTCCTCATGGGAAGTAATATGTGCATTCAATCAGTGTCTTCCCTAGTGTTCAGTCCAAAACTGATCTGTTGGAAATGGGAATTCTTACCAGTAGCATTTCTGCAATGCCGGGGTTGCTCTGAGGTACCGGCCTCCGTGGCCTTTAGGTCCTGTGGCTTAGCTCCTTTTGGGTTCCCTGCATGACAGTGGGTCAGAGAGGGCGACAGAGCATTTCTCACCCTCCTGGGCTGGAAGGAATCACGAGGAAGGCACGGACACTTGTGTGTCTGCTGCTGCCTGGTGTTTTGGACCTCAGCCTCTTCGCTCAGTTTGTGTGTTGGATCTTAGCAGACAACTCTGCATTACTGCATAGGTCGTGGGAGACATCCCAGAGCAGGCACTCGGAGATGACTCCTTTAAGGGTAATATCAGAAACTGAAGGACAGGCCAGACTCCTTTCAGTGCAGTACACTGAAAGCAGGCTTAGTCTGAACTGCTTGTAGCAGACTTAGTTTTAATTGCTTGTCTCAGATTGTAGTTTTGCCCTCATGAGTAAATGAAATGCTTACAGATGTCAAAGGCTGAGTTTCTAAAAGGTAATAGCTCCATAGCTTCCCCTTGAAATCTGCTTCTGCCTCTGCATGTATCGGCCTATCTGCTTAACCTCTACAGTGACTGTTTGCAGCTAAAGCTAAAAGGTGAGGTTCCCAGCACAGGAGCTACTTCAACACAGGAGCACTTTGTAATTTGGAAAAGAAGAGTAGTTAAGTAGGAGCGAGGTGGGGGTCCTCACGTCTTCCTCCCCATCATCTGCTTTTTAAATGTGCATGCTGAGTTACTTGCTAATCATGGAGCAAGTTTTGCCTCTGCCTTTCCACAGTTTCTGTAGTCTGCATGACCTTTTGCTAATCTCTTGCTGCATAACACTCACACCAGTGAGCTGGTGTTGCTGGAGTGCAACTTGCTTGTAAAATTTCAAAACCTGAACGTTTGCTGTGGGTACGGGCTAGTACATTTTAAAGGTCTTGACCAGGATTTCCAAAGCATGGTCGTGCAATGCCACTAAATGGGTTACAAAGGCTCTGCAGGCGGTTAGAGGTCTGCCCGCTTCAGTTTGGCCACTCGCTATAAAAACAGAAGTGTGCTTTATCTTACGTTTCTTACTTCTCATATTTGTAGTCTTAAGGGAAGCAACCAGATCACCTGGAAAGATTTTTGAAACTTGCTTGGTCAATGGCCTGGCACATCCTTCCTTCCTGTAAAGCAGAGTTGAATGCACTTCAATACTTACTTAACTCAGCCTGAACTGCATTTTAAATAGTATTGCATCTGTTGGACCTGCTTGTGCTAGTGAAAAGCTGTGTTATTCTGTGTATCCAACAGAACAGCAAATTCAGGACACCTTTTCCATGCTAATCAATTAGTCAGGTAAGATGCTACTGTTTTCTAAAGAAGTGCTGGAGTAGCAGTCGTGTTACTTGCTATAAAAGGTTTGTGTGTCAGCAGCTTCTGTGTCTATGCTATGTTTTCTGCAGAGCCAGCAGCAAATCCTAATAAAAGTTAATGCAAGAAAACATTGCGAGTGAGTAGATGGGTTGAGATTAACTGCACCAAAAAAAAGGCAATTCCGTACTGTATCTTAACTTCTCTGAAGAGTCAATACTAAAATCATACCAATTTAATGACTTCTTTCTGCTTCAGTGAAAATCAATGTGAAAACTTGCACAGAATTAATGTAAAGAAGAAAAAGAAGAGAATCATGTAACACCCATCCCAGGCCCATAGAGCTGAATTGTGCATAGGCCACATTCGCACTGGGCTCAGTGGAAAACTTTATTGGTACAAACCTATTTTGCTGAATTAGATGCTTATCGGAGAATCTATATTGTCATCCTGCAGATCTTTGGCTTAGGAGTTAGGAAATGGGAGCCACTAATCTACTCTTGTACTGTAGTTAGCTGTAACTCGAATAAGAGTATGAGTGGTAGAGTCAATATTCAACGCCTTCCAGAATGAATTATCTGTTCCTCTGTTATGTGATGCTACCAAGGGAGATTGATTTTTGCCTTCTCATACACTGGAAATGAAGATTTCCATGTTAGACTTCCGCCTGTGACGAGAAAGAGCATGCAAGCAAGGTTGCTGCTGACCTGCAACCGGTACCATCTTTGTCTTTATCTGAAAAGGAGTTTGAGGCAGGTGCAGGAAGCATCAGGCTGGCATTAAGAGGATTTGAGTCCAATCGTGGTTTCTTTCCCAAATATTTTCTACCCTAACTGCTGTGTCCACTTGGGAGAACAGCATTTTTCCCCTGTCTTTGGTCTAGCTCAAACTCTGAGCCAAAAGTTCTTTACACTTGTAAGTACAGTACCTGCACTGCTGAGACTTTCTGGCTTTTCAATAATACAAATTTTAATAACAAGTATGTTTAAATTCAAAATTTAGCCCCCTCCTGAGTTTTAATGAAAATTTCTGCAAAAATTCACTGCTGAGCTAAGCTCCAGTGTAAGTAATTTCTTTCCCAAAGGCAATTTTCTTAAACAAGTGTGTATAAATGGGTTTAAAATTGAAAAAACTTTGTTCTCCACTGCATCACTGCTATTATAACATTTTAGCCACAACACAGAAAAAGCTTAACTTAGACTGTCTACCTTAGAAGTAAATGCAGTGTTTAAAGCACTTCTTGTTTAAGTGTATAATTTTCAGGGCAATTTCATGTCATCCATTTATGTCGATGCCTCCGCTGCAAAAGTGTTGAGATTTTTCTAGTGTACTTGAAGCACGGTCCTCAAGCTCTCGGAGGCATTCCTACAGCATTCAAGTGCGACGAAACTAGTGGACTTCCAGCCCCAGGGGAGGTTTTGCTGTAGTTCCTGCCCATTTCGGAAGAGACTCCGGAACCTCAACGTGAGTCTCGCACAGAGAAGGGGCCAGAAGCGGTGCCAAAGGTGGGAATAACCTGTGCCTGTTCTGGGAAGGAAAAAGGAGAGAGCATTTGTCTTGGGCTGTGCTGCCCACCATAGCCTTTGCCACCAGCAGCGTGACTTAGGGTTCAGGCCCTATTTGGTCAGAAAGGGCAAGAGAAACGGAAGATGCTTCCATGAGGTGCCTTTAGCTGGACAGTACTTTGGACAGAAAGTGTCCTTTCTAAGGTAGCAACTGGCGATTGTTCCCTGCTCTGAATCTTTTCTGTGCTGATTCAGTTATTGGCAGAAATAACCTAAAGAGTATGATTTTTGAAGGACAGGAATTCTTTCTGAGATCCTACCTTCACATGGTTGTTATTTCAGGCATTACCTGTTTGTGAATAGAAATATTTCCCTTAAAAAAAAAAAAAAGTGGAGAAGGATATCAGTCTGTTTTTCTTGGCTTTCTGTAATTAATCTGGTCATTTATCTCTGTAAAAGTCTGACAGACATTACTGGTTCTGATCACCTTATTTCTCAGGAAGAAACCCTGGAATGGGGAATGGGCACAAGCCCATCAGAGCTCTTAGTGATTAACTTCACCGCTGACATTTGATCTCCTTATATCGGAATCACTTTTCCTCTGTTATTTCAGGTACCCTTTTGACTTGCTGACGGCTAGCCATTTACAGCACTGACTCCTGTGACCGACTCCAATCTGCGCTGGTCCCCAGCCTCACCTCTTGAGCAGCTGCAAGCTGCCACCCCGTGACACTGGTACATTGGGTTTGTGGGTGTTTAACTCCCAGAGGACTTCCCTCTCCTCCCACCTCTGTGCTCCTGAAAGTCTCAAAGAGAGGGAAAACTTTTACTCCTGTCACCATATTTGTTCCTCTACCTATAAATACACTGCAGCATCTGTAATCTGTTTTCCTTGCAGAATTAGGAATAGCAACTTTGTTCCCCTGGAAATAAGGAAATTCTCTGCTTTTCAGTGAGGCGTAGCCAGAGTCTGCAGGAGTTTTGGTTTGGGCCTTGCAGCAGCTGGCTGATGCTGTGATAATGGACTTTGAAAGTTGCAGCATTGTTACATTATAAATCTCATTTTAGGTCATTTCAGAAGGTTTTATGGCTCCCTGTGATGTCTGCACAGCTGGACTGATGGTAACTGAAGCACAGACTTTTCAGGTAAAGGAATATGAAAAACAACATTAATAATATGACAACATTTTAAAGCCTTTGTTCCAAGCATCAGACTCTGGCCTAAAAAGAGCCTGTGAAAAACGAAAGTTAGGGTTACAAAGTCAAGTGCTCCAAAGCAAGGCAATGCTGAAACGATGGTTGCTTCTGCCCTTTATACATATGCATTGTGAAACAGTCTTCAGTTATGTTCCACATAATATTTCACGTATATGTGTGTGGGTGTGTATATACACCTCCCCTACTTGTTTGCAGCTTCTGTACAACTTCGGTAGCACAGAAGAGAAGTTACAGCCTGTAGTGGTTTTGGTGTACTTTTTAGAGAAAATGAAAGATATGAAGCAATAAGGCAAGGTCTATAAAAAAAAGTCTCATGTTAAAAGCAAAAGACAACTTGGCATAGTTAAATCTGCTACAGGTCTCTTGCCTGAAGCTACGCAAGTCACTCACACCAAACACCTCCCCAGTACCCACTCTTTCTACTGTGGCTTTTTTTTTCCTTTTCCATAAGCTTGCGGGAAATGCATAGAAAAGCACTTTTCTGTCAGTGCTACAGCTGAAGTCTGTGGACACCGAACACGTAATCGTCTACAAATGCAGGACTCCTCTGGATCCCAGATGTCCCAGGTTGGGCACTCTGAATTACCAGATGATTTTGACCTTAATCTCATTGCGCCCCAGTTTCTTGTCTGATCCCTGTATGACAGGGTAAAACGGAGATGTCCATTGATGCATATGAAACACTAGGAGATTAGCGATGAGCCCCATGAAGAACCTAATCGTTCCATACTTGGAGTGGAGTTTGGCTGGCGTCCCGGGAATATGGCACAGGGCCATAAGCTGAATGAGAAGTATAAAAGGGAAATACTAAGTAGTTACCCGTTCACTGAGCACTGTTGTGAGCGCATCTGGGATGCACGATACACAAGAAGCCCTCATTCTCCCCAATTCTAAAGTGTGTGACTATCTAACCTTTTCCAAATGTTGCCTCTTTATGCAAGTTCGGTATCCCTTTGTTTTGGACTGCCTCAGGGACAGGAGAGGTATAACGTGTGGGTCTAGTTGTGCTGACTTACTTGCACAACATGTCAGCGTTGGAGAACGAACAGAGCCCTAAACTCTGGTACCAATTGGTACCAGAATACATTGGTACCAATTCAGATACCACTAAGTACTTTGGTTGTAAGGCTTCATTGACATTTTCCATCAACTTTTGTTTTTACATTAAGCCCAACAACTTTTGTCAGGTTTTTATTGTCTTCTTGTTCATCAAGCCACTCTTTCAAATTTCTAATGGGGTAGAAAATAAAAAATAAAGAAATAGGAAAGAAAGTGTAACTTATTCTCCCCGCCCCCTTTTTTCAAAGAATGTGAATAACTGCATTTCTGATGTATCATAACCAATCATGAGCAATTCATGTGGAATATGTGACAATTAATTTTCATAAGTATTTAAACCTTTTTTTTTGACTACTACTCCTAGAACTCTACCTGGAAAAATGCTGCTTTTGCCTGTCTTGTCCATGTTAGGTACGGACCTCTGCTTCCCTTCCCGGACTCAGAGATGGTCTCAAGTCACCTCTGCATTGCATTTCTGTGGAGAAAAGACTCTTTACAACTTCCTTCCATTCATTTTGATATCTTCACTGGAAGCTGTCACAGTATTCTTAGTTACTAACTGATTATGAGAAAAGGACTTGTATTTCTTTGTCACTAATACTCCAGGACATGTTTCTCTGAGGACAGTCTGTGAAAGGCAGCTATAGGAAAACTCACTGTTACATCAGTACAGGCAAACTTGCTGGAAGTCAAAAGTACCAGCTGAAATCAATGAAGCCATATTAACATCCACCAGGTGGGCGTCTGGTTTCATGGGAGCTCTGGATGAGGACTGCAGAACATGACCCTATATTCTGCATCTCATGCTCTTGGTATTATCAAGTTGTTACCATGTGCAAGGGTTTGTACTTCTTTCTGAAGGCTATTGTCCAAAGAAGTGGAGAAATGCTGTCACATGTACAAGGCTATCAGCTGACATCCCCCTAGTAACCTGTGAACCCGGTATTGAACCCGTTATTGATTTCATCGGACTGTGGAAGGGACAACGGGCTCAGAGATCTTTGCATCCTACAGATTTTCAACAAGTCTGCACACCTCTTGAGTGTTTTTTTTGGACCCAACAGAAGAGAATGACCTTATACTTGTCCCTGCTGGAGACCAGAAAGTTACAGTGCAAGCTCCCCTGTTGTCCCATTCCAGTGTGTGACAGCAGGAACCACAGAGAAAGATTGATTAAGAAGCTTGTGTCTTGTTACCAGAAAACTCTTTTGTCACAGTTCTGTGTAGATCCTCTTGGCTTTAGGGAATAAACTACCTGTGTTTCCTGCAGTAGGTTGCTTTGAACATCTCCCATTTGAACATCTGACGTTTGTCTCCCATTTGAGCTTTTGTTTCAACAGTCTATAAAATCCATAAGTTGCGAGACAAAAATCCATTGGAAATCAAGCGATGCTAGTTTTGGTGTCCATAGAGCGACTTGAACTAACAGTGTTATTTATAACAATAACTTGTGGTCACCTTGATTATTATTTTCAGAATGGGAAGTCTTCTGTGTGCTGCTGGGTAACAAAACGGCTTTGAGCATTGCCAAGCGCATCCTGTCACTCAGTCCTGCTCACAAAAGAATATTTATAAAACCGATGTGGGTGGTTCTTGCCTGGTGCCCATACTGCTCCTAGGGAACCTGACTCACCTTATTACATACAAACATGGAAAGTAAAGGCAATGTTGTGAGTAAGTTCAGCAGCTTGTATGTTTTAATGACTCAGGCCATTTGAGTAGATCATCAAAGAACAGTGTATGACCTGTTTATGTGACTTTCTATGGCTTCCTCCTGTTCTAGGAGCCCCTTGAGTCCAAGATGATGATTCTTTAATTCATAAAATTCATTGAAGACACACTTAAAGGTCTGTGCTGTGAATAAGAACCAGTTCTAAAATTTTTAAAACTCCCCGAAGTAAAATAACCCACTCCTATAGGTTTAGATTCAAAGGGTCAGCTCTTCACCTGACACAGTTAAACTTTATAACACACGCTGTCTCCACTTGCTGTGGAAGTCAATGTTTGCCCACAGCTCAGTGGATATAGGGAATTGTGCTTGTTCTAGAAATACTATTAAAGTGGTAAGGCACCCCAAGCATATATATTAAATTTCAGAGGAAAAGAAACGGTGAAGTAGAAGAGGAGGGAATGGTGACCACTCCGCTACCCTGATACACCAAAGTACTCATTCCATTTTAGCATCACTTAGGAAATCTTGTTTCTTTGCTTGAAGAAATCAAGCTTGAGAACTAGGGGTGGAGGGAAAGGACTAGGAATTCAGGCTGTCTGATCTTCCCTCAGGAATGTTGTTATGTTTAGGCTAGACCCTTTTTATATTTTAACAATTAATTCCTTAAAACGCGGACTGTGTCAGTGTCTGACGCTGGCGCTGTCTTACCTATTCTGGGCAAGACAATGTATTAGGAACCGCAGTGGATTTTGTGCCCCATTTAAGAATAGCTGACTGAGAGTGGGGCATTTTTGATCTGGGAAGAAACTGTTTAGCTGATTCTTTCCCACTTACGCTGACCTCAAACCTTTCTGACGCTTTCCTGCACGACAGTTTGATGCTGTTTCCAAGTATAATTTGAAGACTCCCACAAGAAGAGCCTCTTTGCAGTTCCCAGCTTACTTTCTTCTCTGCCAAATTCTTCTTTTCAATGTTATCCTCATCTAGCATTTCAGGAAAAGGTGAGGTTTTTTTGCTACATTAATGTAGGTGCTTGAATGGAGGCAAGCACCCCACGACACATCCTGCCCTCTCTCTATCCTGCCAGACAGCTGTGACATTTAAAGACCTATTTTTTGCAGCTTGTGCCTCTCCATAACTCATTGTTTACTTGGTGCCACTGGAACTGCAGTAGCAAAATGTAAAAGTGAGATTTGGAGTTGAGGACGTGAAGCAGGGAGGATGGATTGACTCTTTGACGTGACTGCTGCTGTAAGACAGAGATGCTATGTAGAAAAAGGATGAACAAGAAAGGGTTTTGTTGCAGTATTCAGAAGATGTGTGTGCGGAGTTTTATGTAGGCAATTCTAGATTTCAGAACAAGGACAGGAGATGAGCAGAAGAATTCAAATGGGGTTGAACTGGCCTAGGAGCGGAGGACCTGGCAATGCTATCCAGACAGATCAGTCACATAGCATTTTCCTATGCACAGATGTTCCTAAATAGCTATCGCTCACTTGAAAGAAGTGAAGGTGTTGCACTCCACATGCCACTTACCAGAAGCCAAGTTTTCCTGTATCTGGGGCAGAGCTCAGCAGGAGCATCTTTTAAACCACGCTGCTCTTTGGAAAGGCCTGCAAATCTCAGAGCTGGTCAAATTTCAGAGCTGGTGGGGAAACAATAAGCGTTTGACAAATAGGGTCTGGTCGAGTCTCCAGCTAGTTTTATATCAGCATTCACAAGCTGATTGTAATGGAATTGCTCATGATTTGCATTTGTTTAAACGAAAACAGAACCAGACCTCTTCTTTTCAGCAGCTGTCTGCTGAGCTGGGGCTGGCAGGCTGGCACTCTAGCTAAAAGAGCTGCTCCTCTTGCAAAAGATCCTAGTGCGGCAAAGCTTTTAAATGTGTGCTTAACTTTAAGCAGAGGAGCTCAGTGTGATTTGCTTGACCAAGGCCTAACCATAGGAAGTGGGGGATGCTGAAAACAGTGAAAGGCTGAAAAAAAATTTTTTTTCTACAGCACGTGGAATAATCTCCTCCAGGGGAAGTGCTACTGTGCTTAAGTAGTCAGCAGGGGCGGGCAGCGCCCTGGGACGTGTTCTGCCGCACCGGCAAGGGTTGCCGAGACAAACTAATAGCTATTTTGTCTTTCTTTCTACGATCCTTTCTACTTTCTAACTGGGTGGAAAACTAGAAGAGGCAGAAGGGCCGGGTGGAGAGCTACCATCCAGGATTTTACTGTCCATACCTTTAAAGACACTGTCCAAGTAATGACCTGGCTGGCTGGAGAGATGTGGCAGGGTCAGGAGTATGCAAGCGCATTGGTGGGAATCAGCGTGCTGGGTCTCTCACTGCACTGACTCATCCAGTCCTTTGGGGCCCTGGCACAGGACAGACATGGTAGAGCTGGGGCCCAGAATGACATGACAGAACACAGGGCTTTGGCCCCCAAAGCTGCCTCTTGGTGTCTAGCTGTCTCACCTGCTCCAACTAGAAGACTCACTGCACTTCATGTTAGTTATTTGTGGGCAAAACAATTGCCAGCGCAGCCAGCGTCCATGATGGCAAGGGGCATTTTGTGATGCTTCCCCCTGCCCCCTCGCCCCGAAAACCTAGCTGCTGCAAACGTGAGAATCCTGTCTTCAAACATACGATGATAATACTGGGTTTTTGATATTTTTTCCCCCAGGAGGCCACGACAAAACTTCAGAGCGGCTCGGGGAATAAAAAAAAAAAAGCCAAACCCGGAGAGTTAGGGAAAGCGAAGGGTGGTGGTGGGGGGGGGGTGAAGCCCGGCGGGACCCCTCGCCCCGCTCCGCCCCCCGGCCCGGGGCGGCCGGCTCCGCGGCGGGGCGGGCGCGCAGGCGCAGGGGGCGCGGGCGGCGGCGCGGCGAGCGCCGTGCGCTGCGCGGCGCGGCCCCAGTCCGCGCTGCAGCCGCCGCGGGGGCGCCACTACCATGAGCGGCCGCGGCCGCCCCTGCGCGACTCACGGGCACCGGGCGCAGGAGCCGCCGCCGGCCCCCCCCCGCCGCCGCCTCCGCCGCCGCTGCCGCCGCCGCCGCCGCGCTCCGCCGGCCCCCGAGCCCGGCTCTGCAGGATGCCGGGGGGCAAGAGAGGGCTGGTGGCACCGCAGAACACCTTCCTGGAGAACATCGTCCGGCGCTCAAGTGGTGAGAGATCCCCTCCATCCAGCCCTCCCTGCCTCCGTCCGTCCGTCCGTCGGTCGGTCGGTCCGCACCCCGGGCGCGGAGCCTCCCCCGCTGCCCTGCCCGCCGGGAGCCCGGTCTACCTGTGGGTGCGCGGGGCTGCTCTGCCCAGCCTGCGCTCTGCCGCGGTTGCCTGCCCTCCCTGGTGCTTTCCGTGTCTGCCCTAACTTCTTCTTGCATCGCTATCGTGACTACGTTTAACGCGTTTGTGGCAGGCATCGCGTATGCCTCTCTGCCCTCACTCTTGAGTTCGTTTTTTCCGCCTTCTTGTTGTCCGTTAATTGGGCTTGCGACCGTTGTCGTTCGGCGTTACACTGCTGTGGCACTTTAAGTGCGTGGCAAAGGTACCAGGGAGAGGGTAAGGGCGTGAGTGGGGCTTGGGTGATGGTAATCCTCTGGCTAAACAAATATGTCAAGAGCTGTCTGCAGCTGCACATCTGCAGCTCTGCTGTGAGGCGAGTAGTTACAGGACTGTTTCAGGACTGCGTGGACGTAAAATTATTCGTTTTACCCTTTCGGTCCGTTGCAAAGTGCTGGTCAAGAGCACTGTACACAGCTGCGTTAAAGTTACGATATGATTGCAGACCATCCCTCTCGGTGTATTAATACAGATGCTACCTTGGCCAAGTCTTGTGCTACTTGCGTTCCTTTTCTATGTCGTCTTTGCGCTGGCATGGATGTGCTGAAGCATACGAGCATTTGCACAAAATAAAGTCTGGTAAAGGAGCTCAACTTCACATCTGCTGAGAGATTTCTCCTCGGACAGCACGAGTTAAGAGAAGCCTTGCAATGCCAGAGTGCTGCTATGTCAGCATGCATCTAGTGACATAAATCAGAAAGGTGGGCAGAACAGAGCTTTTTAAAAAGTTGCCCTATGTATTATTAACCAAGACACTAATGTGATGTGAAATCCTCCTGAAAAGTATTTCCTTCCACCTTTCTATGGTACAGTTCTGGATTTACCTCACATTGATACTAAAGTGGTCTGCTGTGATGGCTTGATTTTGACGTCAGGTATTGAATTAGTGATTCATTGATTTCCACAAGAGAGCAGGAGTGGGACTAGCACCACTGAACCTGGAATTTGTTTTAAAATGTTGAATATTAAGATGCCAGGCTTGAATTGCGCCATCAACCATTTTTGGGGGCTTCTTCCCTCTGATGTTGCCTGTATCAGTTCTGTGGTTGGCTCTGGCTCTCTGTCAAGCTCTATGGCTGCAGGATTGCTAGAAGCTAAAGTTTCTTGTAATAGTGTATATATTTACCAGAATATTAAATGTAAGCCTAATTAATAGGGGTTTATATAGCACTTTTGCCTCTGACAGCTTCAAAGCCCTGGCTGGAATTTAATTACACTTCACAGCTCCCTGTAGAGGAGGACATGGAGAGGCATTCTCAACCTGTTCTTAAAACTGTGGCATAAACTGAAGGTCCAGCATCTTGGTTGTTTTCCCAAGGTCATGCAGTGAGTCGGTGGCAGAACTGGGAGCATAATTTGGGAGTGTCAGACTTTTGTATCATGCTCTAAATAAATCACATGTCCTCCCTGGTGAAAGCTCAGGAAAGCTTTGAGATGTTAAAAACTGGAAAAGCTTAGAAGGCTTTTGAAAGTTATACTTTAAAAACATCCCCTCCAATTTTTAATCTGGCCTGATTTGGGAGCGTTGAAATCATGCTGATCTGATCACTGATTCTTCTTTTTCTCTGCCCGTGATGATGCCTAAGCATGATGCTACAGAGAGTCAGAAATGCTCCACTGGACAACAAAGTGAAGAATGGATTGGGAATTTGTTTCTAATTCGTGTAAATGGTCAGGGTTGTGCCCTAAAACATGATTTTGACCTTATTTTTGTCATCCAGGGCATAACCTCATTTGTGCTTTTTAGAAACAGTAATTTTCATTGGAGTCAGCACTGCCTAATCCGAACTTAATGGTATTCAGTAGAGCAAATCTGGCTCAAGGATCTCCTGCCAGTACTCAGTAAAAGACAAGGATTTGGTCTACTGCCTGTGTACAGTAAAGCAGCACTGTTCTTCGTTTTTTATATTTGGATTCACTGGTTTTGAAGAGATTTTTCGTAGTCAAGTTGAGGAACGGCATAAAGAAAAGACTGATGATTGCTTTTTAGAACACATCTTCAGCTTACTCACCAAAAGCCCTTATTTCTTCCTTCTTAGTTAAAGAATATCCTAATTTGAGATTTCTCACACTTATACAATCCCATCACACTTCTTGGCCATAAATCTCTTCTCAACAACCAGGAGAAGGTTTGTAGATAGAGGTAATATCATTTGTTAGGTACACCTGGAAAAAATTAGACAGGTATTTGGGCACATACATTGTTCTTCAAGTCTGAAATGGAAGCCACAGATTTCAAAATGAAATACAGGTGGAGACCACCTTAGTCAGAGTTGCTAGAGATGGAGCTGAACAACAAAATGTTTACATACAAAATTACCTTATTTTTAAATCTGTAAAGTTGAAACCGGCGTGGCGAATACTGTGTGCACAGGCTGAGTGCGGTACCTAGACCTGGTGTTGAAAAACAACCGTATATTTGCTTTTCAGCACAAACTAGATGTCTTTTGTTTAGACATCTTATGAACCTTTCCTTTTCACCCCAGGTTTGGCTACAAATTAGGTTACGTTAGAGAAGTGCTCATAAAGAGTCAGAGGTGCTGGTGGGACTCTCAGGTCCCTCTGCTCTGGGGGGTCCCTATCAGAGGTAAGTTCACACCTTGGAGCTTGGGAAGTATTTTAGAGCAGCACCTCACTTTGCTTTCTGGGCAGTACCGCATTGCTCTTCCAGGTGGTTTCCAAAGCGTGTCTTGGCAGATGGCGACGCCACGTTGCTCCATGGGTTGTTCTCCCACCCAGCGGCCATGCTCTGCTGTCAGGAGAGACCAAGTCTGTAGGGATACGCGCAGTCCGTTGTTAGAGCAACTGCTGCGGTTGGAGAGAAGGGACGAGCCCTGGGGGTACTCAGGCCCGTCTTCAGGGTAATCTTAGTGCACCCTGTGCGCTTTTTCCTTAGGCGCAGAGTTAAAATGCCTGCAGTAAAGGCCTGATCCAAGGCTCGCAAAAGACTGATATGGTCTTGCTGCAGTGTGCCCTAATTCTTAAGTTTGCTAGGTGTTTTGCAAAGCTGAAGGAAGAGATGTTTTGTGAGAGTACCAGATTATATTACGTCAAGGTGGCTGCCTTTTACTACCATTAGTATTTTGGGCTTTTAATAAGGGCCTTCCTTAGGGCAATGTTCTCTCCTCCTAAGACGGTCTCATCAGTACATTCCTGTTTTTACTGTTGTTATTGGTTGCTTCTTGTGTACATTCAGAACTCCTGCTGGTATTGACCTCAGGTCAGCATTGCAGAGGTGGAAGTGGGTGCAGATTTTGGCAAGTCTCTAGTACAGGGCTTGGCTTTGTGGTCCTGGTCCACATGCAGAGAGACCCAAGGAGTTGAGCTGCGTGGGCAGGGGAGGAGAAACGTTTCCGTCTGCCTGTCCACCTTCACCTCTCACATATTCTAGCAGCAAAGCATTAAGTTTGTGTTAACTGCATAATCTGCTTTTATGGTAGAGGTTGAATTTGGAAAAAAGGTGGCTCTGGGACTTTGCGATAGTATGCACTAAAAAGCACTGACAGCCTAGAAGAAGGGTGTACATTCGTGAAAGATAAATTTGATAACAGTCTTCATTATTGGTTACTGTTTCTACTGCGATAGCTCTGAGAAAGTTTCTGTGGGAAAAAGAGTCTTTCAGGTCTTGTACAAGTGTATTTTGACATTTGGGGTTGAAATCTTTGCTCGATTAGGCATCTTTGTGAATTTTACCATGAGCTTTAATGGAACTAAGATTTAATTCCTGATCTTTTACAGTTTAATGCTACGTTCACGCAAGTTGACTCCATAAGACAGAGCTTTATGACCTGCTGGATACTGATGACTTTGATGGGCGAAAGGATTGAGTAAGCCAGGAAGAGGGAGGGAAGCGCATATGATCAGATCTGTAGCACCTAGACACCTTTTCATTTTTATTACACTGGTATTATAAATAAAATAAGTCTACTGTCTTCTCCCATCCCTCCTAGTAGCCCCTGTAGTATACCTGATTTCTTATACGCAGTGTTACAAAACATAGTTTCTTATTGTTACTGGACATGAATTATGGAGGCTCTTCTTCCCCCAGATTAAAACAAGCTGGATTTTCATCGGATCCAAATTAAGTAACATTTGCTGCAGAGAGAAGGCTCTTTAAAAGAAGTTACCTGAAGTTTGTGGGATGCAGGATGGATCTTCTGCAGGATTCTGGACATCTGCAGTTGCCTAAATCTCTATTTAAAGAACCTATAAACCCCTGGCCAAATATTTCTGTTCTCCAGTGCTGTTGGTTATCGGGAAGTTACTGAAGGGATGACTAAGGAGATTGGTATTTTTAGGGCTTTCTTTGGTGTTTGGAGGCACAGGGGTGCTTTTAAAATTTTGATGACAGCAGGGGGCATACTGATATGTAAATCAATGCAAAGTGAATTCTTACACCAAGAAGCATTATTAGATGACATCTGTGAGACGTTTACAATGCCAAGCGTCCTCCTTTCCGTCCTCTTCCATTGTTTTTGGTTGATTTGGCTGAATCCTGAGACGTTAAGCATATCTGACTCCCGCTGAAATCGGGGCAGTTTTAGAAGGCTTAGAACTTTTGCTTTATTATGCTCTTTATTAAAAACTAATTATGAAAACTCTATACCACTGTATTAATTTAGAAGCCCAAATAATACCATATTGTTAGGTAAAGGAGTAGCTGGATTTTGCCGAGATCTGATCAGCTGCTTTATAAAATAGTGGTCTTATGCTTTTAGAATTGTTTTTTCCTGTGCGTATCCCTGGCAGTGGGATGTGGTGGTAGGAGAGACGTCCTTCTGTTCTGGGCGATGTTTGAACGCAAGCCGAGCGCTTGCCACAAGAGGTCACTGTAAGTGTTGTTGCATCCCCAGGTTAATGTTTAAATCTGATGGAGAACAGAAATAATGAAATTATTGATTTTTAGGGTAAACATCCAGTTTTCTTATTACTGTTGGAAGAAATACATGGCTAAAGAGTAATGCCAGGAAGTTAAGTGAGCTGCGGATATACATTTAATTAGTCTATTCTATCAGGGTGCTGTTTGGTGGTTAACCTGGATTTTCAGGTTTTCACCTGGTAAGCTAAGAAAGCAGTATTTTCCCGTTTGATATTATTAAGTAATGGAACAACACTTTGGAGTTAGTATTCTACTAAAATGCTTTTCAGAAGAGGGTCTCATATTTGTGTAATCAGCATGCTCAGAGAATGACTGGCTATCGGGGATGCGAAACCCTGCGTACCCCAGACACCTGGGTCCCAATTCTGCATCCCCGCTTGGTGCTGGGAGGGAGTCGGACTTGTGAGTTGTCCCTTTGAAGCCTTGGCTGAAGCAGGAGCTCAGTCCTGGGCTGTGGTATGTCCCGATTATGGTGTTTTCCTTCAGCCACTTGCCAGTCATTCGCAGGAGTAGTGGAGCACGGGAGAGGCAGGCGATTCTCTGTTAAAACAGGTTTCTGGAAATACAGCCAAGCTCTGTGAAGCTGCAGCCGTGGCTAGTATGGGCAGAGTGTTTGCAAGATGCAACCCCGTGTTCGAGCAACTACCGTTACCACAGTTTAATCACCTGGGAATGTGAAGTTAGCACCCTTGTTTAGATATATATCTGATTTTTGTCAGTGCTTCCCAAGTGTGCCTGTTGCCTTTGATGAGAGTGCTGCAGTTTGAATTTACGTCTAACTACATATATGTTGCACCCTGCATTGTTTTAACAGGGAACAAACTCAATGGCAGCATTTACAAGATAACCGGGATAGGTTAGGATTAGTTTAACTCTAGGATAAATGAACGTGTAGGGGAAAACTTATGATCAGAACTGTATAAAATGTCACTTCTCGGGCAACTCCTGGCGACGTTCCCTTGTACTTATTGACTTCGAACTCTTCCTGAGGTCAGTGAAGTTGTGCTGCAGTCTTTACTGAGGACCAAGCTGCTCGTGGGATTTCACAGTTTCGCATTGAGAATGATTAAAGTTAAATTTTAAAGTTTTTAGCAGGTAAATTCCAGGCAGACTGTAATCTTTCTTCTTGTGCTTGCTCTCTAAATTGCTGAAAGCTGCTGTGTTCCCAGCTAAGTGACTTACACGTGGATTTAATATTTCAGCCAACACTGGATTACTTATCTTTTGCTTTACTGGAGGAGCGCTTGTTTGGGGCAGGAATTAGATCATTTTAGCATGGTCGGTATGGTGGTACCTTGCTCTGGGCTTAGCCCTCCATGCGTTTTTGTAGTATAATATTAAATAAATACAACGGTGGTACGGAAAGGTGAAATAGAGAGTTTGTTCTGTGAGGGATTTTTTTTTCGGGCAACCAAAGCTTAATGTCCTGGATAAATTGGATGACACTAATGTTTTACATGCTTTAAAGACACAAGGGAAATAATAGCTTTGCTAGACAGCAATGTGGTTTTATAGCAAGGAGTCGAAAGTGCCAGTGGAGGCTGCTGCTTCAAGCACAGCGGTTTGCCTACAGACAACCCCAAAGCTGCAGGGACGCTGGCGTCTGCTGAGGCTGGATTTTGGGTGGTAGTGCCCGTGCAGATCTGCCCGTGGATTTAGGATTTTCTGCTGTATTCTGTCAGGAGTAGAGTGTCTTAAGTATGTGGTTGGATTCACCGTATATAGACATCAGTAGAAGTATTTATTATCAGGGCGCAGACTTGCTTAGGAAAGCTAAAAGGAGATCGAGAACAAGAAATTTTCTTTCAGGATTCTCGCCCTCCCCCGCCAAGAGCCCCATGAGTTTTCCAGGAAGATTTTGGGAATATGCTGATCCCTGTGTAGTTACAGGCAAAGTCAGCTGCCAGCAGCTGAAGTGTTTTGGGACTTTTATAAGAAGGCATTAGCAAGAAAGGCAAATTCCAGGCGTTTCACGCAGCCTGTCAGGTCTGTGCTGCACTTGCTCCATGTAGGAAGGGCAGTAATTCTGAGGGACAGCTCTGTGTAAAATCGCTTGGGTTAGGAATTTACTCCTATGTGGAAATGTTGCTTTTTTTTCTTAATTCTGTTTTACTACTGCTTCATTTCTTTTTAAACATCTTCTCAAAGGTGGCTTAAAAAAATTAGTTGCATATTTTCTTGGGAAGAGATGGAATTCTGAAATGGATATTTCAACAATTTTGTTTATAAGTGATACCCAAGTGTTCTTGAGGAAAAAGATGATTAGAGACAGTGTTTCTCACTTGGCTAAACATATCTCCTAAAATGATTTAGCTGTTCTTGCTCTCCTGTGATTGCATAACGTGAATTTTACACTGCTTTGGGCATTTTGTTGGTTAAAAAAACTGCTTGCACCCTGTGGTCATTTCTTTTTAACAGCAAAACAAGGCTCAGTACTGTGTTGAATATTAGCTACAGCAAGATAGAGTAAGATTAAAGGCTTGCTGCTCTATCGCATAGAGCTTGCTGCTCTATCGCATCTTTGTACAAAAGAGCCTTTGTGCAAAATAGAAGCCCAGGAAATGGCAAATGCATTGTCTTTCACAACCGTTTATCTCAATTATGTTTTCCAAATCTGCAATTTTGCTAACTGTATGCATTTGATATCACAGTTCCCTGCCATCTATATGAAAATTTGCCATCTATATGAAACTTTGCAAAGAGGTGAATTGTATTAGCTAATTAAATGCCTGCTGACTTCCTAGGATGAATCTAGCAGCTCTGAGACAGGCATGTCCACTCTCTGAGCCCTGCTTCCCTGCTCCCTTATAGACAGACACTGGTGGTTTAGATCTGTCTAGTCAAAAAATGTATACATCCTCCAGAGGTGTGCTTGGGGCTTTCTGCAATTTATCGGAAAGATGGGGGTGGAGAAAATAATTGGTGGAGGAAAAGGCATCAGGACAACCTTAGAAATAAAATGAATTGACTTTTATCTCTAAGGAAATGGAAAGTGGAGATGCATTTTCAGTGCATCAAAAAAATCCAAGCAGGAATTGAGTGCATTACTACACATTTCAGGCTAATCGTTATGGAAGTTTTGCAGTCAGCTGCATGTTAATCCTTCCAGACTATGAAGTGTTGCCTCGTGGTAATTTGGATCACAGGTGCAGAGAATTTCATACACTGGATCAGATCGTTGGTCCATCAGATTTACTCTCCTGCATTCAGCTACAGCCAATATCAGATGGGCCAGGGGTAGACGTTCCCAGCCTCCACAGTAAAGTATTTGGGAAGCTGTGCACTGTTGTACATGGAAAGAAAAGACTTTCCTTTCTGGGCCATAGCACTCATTTTACACAGGCTGAAATTACCAATATCTTATTGCAGAACATGAGCTGTATTTATGCATTGCCATCTATAACTTCAGCTGTCCTTGACAACACCTGCTGTGATACCACTCTTTCAGAAAAGTCGTGCTACACTTAGAAAGTGGGTAACTTCAGCTGTTCAGGCGTAGGCATAGTGGGTGAATTCTGTGTTGTCCAGTTATAAGTAGCTGAACTCCATTTACAAATGCTTATCCTTGAGAACACCTCCAATATAATATGCTCTTAAAAAAAAAAAAAAAAAGAGCTTGCAGGATAAGGCTCCTTTGTATTGAATCCCAGAGCACAGCACTGCGCTGAGATCGCTGGTGCCAGCCTCCTTGCTATGCTCATCGTCCTGCAGTTTGCAGATCTCTTGTTGCCTCCTTTGTCTTTTCTTCTGAAGACAGTACAAAGTGCCATTCTTCTCTGTTAAAGACTTGAGCAGGCTGGGGTGGCTTGCCTCTCCCATGGAGGGAGTCTGAGATTGCATCTGTCTTGCAGGAGACACGTGCCCTGGGGGCAATCCTTGATGGGGCAGCACAGGGCTCCTGCCCAGGCTGTAGGAGAGACTTGCTGTGTAGATCTCCTCTGGCTCACTCCAAAAAAGAGCCTGGGTATGAACGAACCAATGCAGAGTGTGGGTGATTGGGGGACCTTGAGGAACAGGAGTGAACCTGGGGTTTTGATGATGGAGATGCACCCTGAGAGGTCCATACCTGCCTGCAGCAGCACAGGTGGGATGCTGTCCCCGGGCTGCTGTGAGGGGCATAGGCTGTGATCTGGATGCTTTTCCTCCTGCTGCTTGCAATGAGCACAGATACAGCTCAGGAAGAAGGAAGTCAGTAGGCAGCCTGGAAGCAGTGCTGGAGCATGCTTGTCTTTTTCCATAGCTGATCTACTTGAACCAAGAGTTGGGCTTGTGCAAAGATGCTAAGACCTTGGGGACTGTAAGCAGGTCTGAGCCTGCTAATGGAGTTGGGTCCTGCTTCCCTGCCAGTACAGACTGAACTAGACAAAATTAGAGATAAGTGGGAGTTCTCATCCTTTAATTTCTTCATGAAGAGCTGAAGTGTCATGAAGGGGTTTTCTTAGAACTAGGAAACAGTTCCTTCTCATAGGAGCAGAGGAGTACAGCTGCTGGCTGACCTGGGAGGTGTCACTGACCTGTTTAGGAGGGAGAAGGAGGCGTTGCTGGATGGGGTGGAGGTGTAGGAGCAGCAGGACACAGGGCAGTGTGGGCAGCCTGGACACCTGGAGAGCCTGCACAAGGTGCTTTGCTGCAGCCAGACTTCACTGTGTGCTGCAGGGTCACCACAACAGGGCGCAGGAGGCCGTCAAGGTGTCCTTGACCAAGAGCTCCTTGCTTTGGAGCTGCTGGTGAAGGAGCCCAGGGGAACACGTGTTTGTGCTTGGAACAGGGAACGTGACTCATCTTCAGTCTTAGGGAATTAAAGCCAGTCCTTGTCTCTTGCACCAAGTTCAAACAACCAGCTAGAAATCGCACAGAGAGCAGAATTTGCCACGGTCAGTTTGACAGAAATCTTAATCTGAGACACCTCTGTGAGGGACCTTTCTTAGCAAAGAAACCAGGCAAATGAGTTGTAGAAGGATAGATATAGGACATGCGGATCGTTTTAGTCCAGGTTTGGCTGTCAGGACCCAGTCTTTGTGGAAGTAATTGCAGCAATGTTCTTTCACAAGTGATTATTGCTGATGAGGTGATATAACACAGTGTCTTCGCAAGCCACACGAAAGTCAGCAACTCTAAAGTTCTGTCCTCCGCTGAGGAGTCTCTGTTGTTGACCAAGATTAAAGTCCAAAAGAAACAAAAAAGAACGACAAAGCCGAGACATGTTAGATTATAGTAGGACTCTCAGCAGAGGATTTGAAGCAAAAACTCGTCCACATCCCTTTGCACCATGCTAGAGTTTTGAGGTACAAATTTGCGCCCTCAGGTAACTGTGCTTTGGTTTCTCCAGCAGTGTGTGAGCAGTAAATCCACTTTAGGCATAAAGTGAAATACTTTATAGTAGCTTTCAGCTGATGGAGAGAAGAGGGAGCATCTTGCAGTTGTACAAGCGTAGTCAGTGTGTCCCCACAGCATGGGCAGTGCTCATGTGGAGCCCACTCCACCCATACCTTTGCTTACGTTTTCTTAAGTATGACGCATAGCTCCTACACTGTCATCAGTTTTTATTGTATTTGGAATAACTGTCAGGTTTTGACATATACTGTATTTTATTTTATTTTTAGAATTTATGGCCAAAAAAAAAAGGCAGTTCTTTCATAGTGTCATGTCTCTAATGCTGAATTTGGATGTCCACAGCTAGATATAGACTGGCTAATGTTAAGTTAAACCTATCTGGAGTTTTGATCTGGAGAAATCATAGAAATAATGAAGAATTGTTGTGTGTGTCTTGGCTGGAGAAAATAACATGATTACTGATAAAATGTAGGGTGGTCGTGGTGTCAGATGGATGCTGAGATGTGGGGGCACAGTAAAAGGGCCTGTATACTATACCATTGGCAAGCTAATGCTTTTTAGATTGTGTTGGGAGCCGTTGTGCCCCCACCCCGGGGTCAGACTCTCACCTGTTCTTCCTTAAATTTTAGCAAGCTGTTCACTGAGCAGCGGCATTAATGAAACATGGATTGCTATGGCTTTGTGCCTGCAGTTAAGATTCATTCGTGTCTAACAAGATGCAAACATTGATTCAAGCTTTTTGTTCAATTGGAATAAGACACACATATGTATTCATGTGCTGAGCATGGGCAAATAAGCCTTACTTGCTTAGGAAACAAGGGTAAAAAAGACAATTACATAAAGGAAAATTTATGAGGACAAAGGAAAATGTATATGTTATAATATATCTTATCAAGTTATTGGTACACATACTATGTATCTGAGCTAATCTATTAACACATACCAGTGTCTGTCAAGATACTTCTAGTGTCTTTATTTTTTTCCTAATTTTATGGTTTTGTGAAAGATAAATAGTTTAACTTTTTTTTCCCTCCAAGTATTTGGTGGGTTTGGTTGGTGTAATGAATGCCTTATCAGGTACTGCGAGACTCTCCACTGGAAAGAAGTAGTCGCAGAGGTTTCCACTCCATTTTATCTATATGAGAGCACCCAAGCTTTTGGGAAACATAATTCTGTAAATAAACATCTCTTTTTCCTCCTCCCAAATCAAGCCTGGTTTTGACCAGAGGGCTTGTAATGTTTGCTGTTTCCTGGGGTATCGTCCTGCAAAGAGCGGCCCAGATGCGCGAGGGACGGCTGGCTCCGGGCGCCCGGAGGGTGCAGTGACGATGGCAAGTGAGGGCCGGGCAGGTGGCGGCGCTGCCCGGGGCTGAGGGTGACACAGCGGGACTTGGGTCCTCTCCCACCGCCCTGGGTCCGACCTGGCCATGGGGAGGCAGCTCTCGAGTTGAGCCGTCCTCCGAAATCCTCGGGTCTGTGCGTTACTGTCTTTATTATGCCACCCTCGACGGTGCTTTTTTTTTTTTTTTTAAAATAACCATAGTAATTGTGGGCGGATTCATGTCTTGCCCCCCGCCAAGTGCTGCGGGTTCAAAATCGCAGTCCGCTCAGGCAGCGAGAGAACGAGCAAACAGGGCAAAGATTAAATTTACTACTTAAAGAGCTGGGCGCAAATAGCGTGGAAAGCAAGACCAATACCTCTGCAAAAGTGAAAGGCACAGAAATATTTGACTGTGGGAGCTCAGGCCATCGAACGCTCCGATTTCCAGGGAATGAGGATTTCGTCTGTATGTGGTATTTCTACTGTGCTGGTGCCGAGGAAATCTGTGCCAAGCCCCCAATGTAGCAAGGTCTGTAGGAAGGCAGAACAAAACGGTGATTTTATGTAATGCTCAGGCAGACGCTTTCCTCAGTGTCTCCTGGTGGTTGTAGAGCGTCCATCTCCTTCCCTTTGGGTGGAAAAGCAAAATTTTAAAACTGGCATTTCACTGTAAAACTGTGGTGAATTCAAATCAGTGATTTGAACTTCAGCGTCAGGTTTCACAAAATCCAGGCTTCTATTTCTCACTTCCATTAGCTTTCAAATATTTTTAAATCTACTTTTCTGTAGAAAATCCAATAACTTCCAGGTTATTTTTTTTCTAAATATGTGCTTATAAAGCAAAAAATGAAAATAAATAGTATCTTTCAGTACATTTTCCTTGTTGAATAGCATAATGTGTGTATGATGTACACTCTAGTTGGAGTATTATAAATAAGGTGAGAAGCAGCATATAGCTCATACAAACCCAGTGTTATTTTCGTATGAAAATGAATAGGTATACCTGAATATATGTCTGTAAAAGCAATTGGCATAACCGTTCTTCAGGTAGTAAGAGAATTTATAAAAATTATCTTTCAAATTTTCTGACAAAAACTGATGAGAGAGACCTCTACTATTATTTCCTTACAGCAGTGATCTTTAATAGCTCATTTTAATAGCTTTTTAGCGGCTATAGTTTAATAGCTTTTTAGCAGTGCATGGGCCGAAGTTACCTGCTACTTCCACAGCTACAGTCAAAAAGGAAGCTGTAAATTAAAAGTACAAATAAACAAAGCTCAGAAGATCATCAGAGACTACAATTTGGAATCTCTACTCGCCGATACGCTAAGGGAGAATACTACTTGTGAAACCCAATTAGGAACGTGTGTGGTGTTGATGAACTTAAAATACCCCAACGCTGCGTTTAAGGAAAATGGATATTTCCTTCTTCAGAAGCGCCTTGCTAAAAACGGTGTCGGAGGAATCATTCCAAACTAGTGAATAAAACTATTTTAGGACTAACTTGGAGCATGCTGGTGCCAGTCCGTGTGTGTAAACTGCAGGCACTGACTGAAAGAACAGATGATTGAAGCAATATTTAAACCTGAGTTCAGCCTCCTAAGAATACTCCCTGCCCATATTTGTATGTTTACAGCAATCAATACACACTACTAGGATGAACCAAAATGGCATTTTTTGGCCAGGCTGCAACTGTCATTTGACGTTTGCTTTGCGTTACTTGAGCTTGTGAGACCCTTTGGCGTTCGTTGCTTCCCCGATCATCCTGAATTTCCCTGTGGGTTGCCTAATACCGGCTCACCTAGGCATGCCGTGGGTCACCCATCGCTGGGCGCATCTTCCCTCTCGCCCCGCAGCTCGCCCTGTCCGGCGTCCTGGGGCTGCGACGTGGGGTCGTTCTGCAAAACACCCGAGGAGCTGTGGGGAAAAGCACAGGCTTTGCTGGTCCTGCCCGGCGGAGATGTCGTTGGTGGTAGGCGCATGTACAGTTCAGCGCTGAAAGCTCAGTTTGCAAGGCAGTGTAAGGCTAAATTTGAGACATGCGTATAACAACCAAATCAAATGATATCCTGGCCGGATATTGAGAAAAAATGAATCCTTTCTAAATTGTTAAGGAGTTGGTGTCTATATCAGTATTTTGGAGTGAAAGAAGCTACTTACTTTACTAGAAGCCATACTGTTTCATCAGGAGCTAATATTTCCTTCTTAATACCTCATTTTGATTTGAGTTTTCTCAATTTTCTGCGTGATAGGAGCTGTCAGCATACAAAACTCTCTGCATCTCCTGTGTAACACAAGGAGGACCGAAAGGTACTTGACCACTGACAACAGCCCTTTCTCCCTCTTCTCTTTTTCTTTTTAGAATCCAGTTTTTTGTTGGGAAATGCCCAGATTGTGGACTGGCCTGTAGTTTATAGTAATGACGGTTTTTGTAAACTCTCTGGATACCATCGAGCCGACGTCATGCAGAAAAGTAGCACTTGCAGGTACGTGCACTGTCTGTTCGTTTTCACTCAACGCACTTGTAAAATTGTAATCTGCTGGGAAGAAAAATTAGCGTTTGAAGAAGGGATTGATACATGAAAAGATTTGTTTTGCAGAAATTAAAGTGAAACTGAAATACAAAAACCAGCTTTAAAATGAATGAAACCGGCAACTTATCCAGGTCATGGTAAAGCACTTAACCGTATGTATTCAGTTAAGCACATGGTTGACTAACTTCCAGTAAAATCAATGCTTAGTTCCATCCGGATGAATAAACTACTCACATACTTCATGGTAAGTCCTTTGCTAAATCTGGGGTAGTGTTCAGGATAGATCCTGAAAGATTTAGTCCTAAATAAAAGAAAGCTAATTTCCAGTTGTACAGATTTTTTTTTAATTTTGAACATCTACAGATTAAATATCTCACCCCAAATCTTTCTGAAAGTGAGCTAAACCTGCCCAGTTCTGAAATTTATGTCATCCTCTGGTAACTGCATAAATGCAATGAAAACCGCAGAAATTAAGACTGTCTAATGGAAAAGCTTTAGTGATGAATGAAGATGAACTACAGGTGCTCCCAAAGGAAGACGTAAATATTTTGAGGACTTTAGACCTTTCTTATTCTCTAATTTGGAATTTATCCTGACTAATCACAGTATGAATAAGCTCTGCCTAATGATCCAATAAAGAAAGTGGAGTATGTATTTCAAAGATTTCTTTTGCTGGCTTTTCTCTAGTTCTCCTGTTATCGTGCCAGGTGCTCTGTGGTGGGCAATTCTATGCCCAGTGTCCATCCCTGTTGTTAAACACGGACCCTTGTGTACGCACACGTGCGCGCGCACACACTGAGCGCAGTAATGTGCAAACTGCATCTTTGTTCCCAAGAGGGCGATGAAGCTGCTGATGTTTTTACTCTGAGCGTTGCAGCTTTATGGCTGTTTCCTTTCGTTGGTGGTCTTTCTGGAGCAGGCAGCTGTGACTTATGGTTAGATGTGCACCTGTGCCTGCTCTGCTGCATTCGTTAAAAAAGAGATGGTTTGGGAGAAGACTGAATCCCATGTGTTTGTGTGTGTGAGAGCAAAATGAACCGAGGACAGAGGTGGAACAAGGAATGGCCAAGATGCACATTCACATAGGTTCTCCCTTGATAGCTTTGGAGAGTGCCCAACTCCAGGGGGGCTGGGTATCTACGCGGATAATTTTGGGACAGACAACGGACTGGTGCTGCAGCTAGCAGGAGCAGGGCAAGCAGCAAGGCTGTTGTCCCCAGGTCAACTGTTGCGTACATCAGAAGGCAGCGTAGGCACTGACACACTTGTGTGTGGTCTCTGCTCTCCTTTGCCAGACAGAAGAGGAGACCTTGGGAGCACGAGGCTCCTCTGTGCAGCCAGGTGTACTCTAATGGACGACAGAAAAGAAATGGGCATATGCTGCTGCCATGAAATATTAATTCACGCAATAGCAACAAAGTCAATATACTCAGTGGGGCTGAAAGAAGCAGCCTTATCGCAGCCTTCCCAAATATGCTTACACAATTCTCCTTTTGCTCTCTGTTATCATCTCTGCTTTCTCTGTATTGAACTTGATCTGTTTCACTGTGAGCTAACTCATGTGCCAGTGTGTTAAAATCATTACAAATACGGAATGGGATTGTAGGAAAATGTTGGGAAAATACCAGTTTAGCAATACTCCTCTCTTGGTAATACCCCTGTGCCTGAAAAACAGAGGGGACCTGAAAAGGGTTATTCCATCTGGGTGCTCTCTATGAATGTGATGGGCTCTCATTACGTCTGTAAGGATCCTATTCTGGTCACATTCGAGTGAGTCGTAGAGCTGAATTCTACCTGTATGTGGATCCAAGGAGGAATTATTTTAGAAAATGTTGCTGCTAGCAAAGATTTTTTTTTTTCCTTTTGTCTTCATTGTCTACATCCATCTCTGGATTTTGGGGTGACCTCTCTACACTGAAAGCATGGCCAGCTCGTTTTGTTGTATCTGGGTCTTAGCTGGTGGAGTTAAATATGCAGTGAGATCTTTTCTGCTTCTTACACGACATCCCAGCCTTTGCAGGTAAATGGAGAGCTGGGAAGGTTTTCAACTTGGTCTGACATGCGGCATATCCCCTACCAAAGAGAAATGTCTTTGGAGCTTCTCTAATGAAGAGCTTTGCAGCAGTGTGGAATGCAAAATAGTTTCAAGGTCAATTATGCCTTTTCAGGTTTACTCGATAGAATGTGACTGCAGGGTTTTTTTTTTTGATTTCTGGAACCATTATTTATTTTATTTTATTTTTTCAGTCAGGCTCTCAGTCTAGATTTGAGACATTCTGCCCAGGTTATGTTATATTATACATAAAATTATTTTATATATAATGTTTACTTTAATGCTATAAGGCAAATGCTACGGGGTAAAAGCGTTGTGGTGCCCCACCTTTATTACAGGTTTTGGAAGGGCTTTTAGTGCCAAAAATCCCACCAAAGAAAAATGGACAAATATAAGCTATCAGGGGAAATCGAGCACCTATTTCTTAGGGGCCCCATTTAAATTGTTACTGAATGTAAGTGTGATAAAGGACGAACAATTGTTTTCAGCATTGAGTGAGTTTGCCCCCGCCTGGTATTTCCTATAACCCATTTCTGTCTGTCACAACCTATACCCTATATTGAAGCTGCTCATGTGTCATCATTATATCAAATCTCAGGAAGTCTTAGCTGATACTGGTCATAAGGAAGGGTGGATAAACTGAAGGCGCTGGGGATGCAACACTAGCTGAACACTGCATGATGGGAATCAACGTGCATTCTTTCTAGGTCCACATGACACCAGAAATTGCGCGTGTAACTGGGGCAGATGTACAGAAGAGTTGGTATAAGCGAGTGCTAAAATGCACAGGATTTTTAGCTGGAAGGACTTGTGTGCTGGTGAAGCATTGCTCTCCTGAATGAGCCGATAGTCCATAAGGTGGATGGGCAGCTGCCCTTCCAACATCTCTGACCTTCAAGTAACTATGCAAAAATCCCTGCCTTCCAGTTGCACCAATAGATTAGCTGTTATGTAGGAAAACTAATTGTTTCATGCCCCGTTGCCAAAATGCATGAAAATTTACTTAGAATAAACAATTGCAAAACATTAAAACCCTGTTTCATGTTGCAATTAATATCAGTTTCTCCTCAATGTTATTGCTTATCAGTTAATTTAGTATTCTAGGCAAGCTTTCAGAAAAGCAGGCACCTATTGAGTGGCTTGTTAGTAGACCTACCGTGGCATTTTACACTTGGCATTTGCTCCAGGCTTTGCTTTGCTTTCTCTCATTGCACCTGAGAGCCGAGCGCAGGGCTGGAAATAGCTGGGTGCTTGTTTGTTTTTAAGAAGGAAGGCTGCTCTTGGGCCCTCTGTGCATGTTGTCTCCCAGCGGTACAGCAGGAGGGAATTGGATCTCCTTGCTGAAGTGGTTGTTTACAGGTAGTGTTTCCACCGAAGTGCTTGCAGTGCTCCAGTCAACATCTCTGTTCTCTCTTGTTTTGAGCTGCTGCCATTTCAAGTGGAGTAAAACGTCTGTGAGTGAAATCCTGGCTGCAGTGGAGCTCATGGCAGCATTCCCGCCAAGTTCAAAGAACCAGGATTTTGCCTGGTGTGTACAAAGTGTTGGACTTACCGTTCAAAGAAAGCTAGATTTGTTACTGGGAGATTATGTCAGTGGCCTGATTTTTGTGCATGCGAAGGACCCCAGTGCTGTCAAAGCCTTGCGAAGACATCTGCCCAAGAGCAGCCATTGGATCCGGGGAGCTTTAACGATTATATTCAGAAATGATGCCTGTTCTTTAACTCTCCGACTCTTGAAGCTATTGATGTGTAGATCAGTGTTTGCTCTTCCTTCTGGGTAGGTGTTTGCCCATTGGAACTGATCTTTTTCATCCAATGCTTTCAGATAAGCAGAGCTGTAAATTGGATGTAGGATCATAGGCCTTCCATGCTTTACCTCTCGTCTAACCTTGATAATTCCTTACGAGGAGCCATTAAAAACTGACCTGGCAAGCCCTGTAGACCTGGAACGATCCTGATGACACCAGTAGAGGTGTTGGATCCTGACAAAGGACAGAAGAACACAATGAAAAGCTTTATATGTGGCTTTTCTGTGTCAAGGGATGCTTTCAGAGGGAGGCGGGAATGCAGACACCTTAAAAGACGGGCAGTCTGTTTCAGAGATGGGGAAAATTATCTCAGATTGTGCCTTTCTTCTGAAATACTTGGAGAGTATTTCACTGAGTCCTGTCCTTGTCTCTCTTTGATAAGTCTATTTTCTAGGTAGTGAGTTCCTCAGTAGCAGGGTGGTTTTGATATTGTCTTGTACAGTTTGCACTGAAGGCACTTGACAAGCAGTAAATAACAAAAACATGAGGCAGAAAAAGACAGAGTGATTGACTGGAGAAGTAGGAGTCCCTCCATGTGTACAAAATAGGACAGAGGAAAGTAGATTAAAACTGTGATAAGCAGAAATCTTACGTAACTTTTACAGTGGAGTTGCTCTGAGGCTCCTTCAGTGCCTCAGTATTAAAAACTGCCTTCTGAAAAATGTTTTTATTCTAGCACAAGCCTTTAAAATATCTTTTTATGTGGGAAAATAATGCAAGAGTTGAGTTTTACAGGTTCACTGCAGTAATAAACTGGCTTTAATTTAAAACATAAAGTTGATTGATTATGTTCAGCAACTAGTTAATAAGTATGTCCAGAGCTCAGAATGCCAAGTATGATTTGTCATTTTAATACTAATTAATAATGACTTGCTGTATTAGAAGCCATGTAATGTCAAGTGCTTCAGCAGTTTCATGTTATTCTTTCATTGAGGGACTGAGAGGAGCATTGTTTTAAACCTCAAGACAACGCAAACGAAAGTTCAGTTGCACAAGGGGCTGTGTAAAACCTGTGAGCTCTTATTTTGCCTTGGAGACATTAGCAATCTGCTTTGCCTCATCAGTGCGCTGAAAGGGACAGATGAAAAAAAACAAAACAAAGCATTCAAACTTTTGTTTGTTGTTACCTCAAGTATAAAACATTATCAGCTGGACTCGAGAAAGAAAGACAGGTCCCTTGAAAACGAGCCGTAAGCTCTGTGGCAGCAGTGTATGCTGAGACGGAGCGATACCTTAGCGAAGCCTCGTGCCCTGGTAAAAACCATTTCCCGATGTCGCTCGCCGCAGCAGCATCTCCATTACTGTGCTATCCCGAGGGTACCAGTTATGACATGTCAAGTATCAATAGCTCTCCGGACGTCACTGGCGAGGATTTGCCTGTAGCGACATGCGAGTGACATGGTTTCCCCGATGACCCACTTCTGCTTCCGTGACTTGCGCTGCAAAGTGCCTTTTTCCGGGAGCAGCCCCGTTGCGCCTGCAGAAGAGATCCACGGTCTGGCCTTCATTGAGTATTTCAATGCTTGCCAAGTCACTAACCACTGCACTGTTTTATTGTTTCAGAACAGTAAGCGTAAAATAAATGTTTATTGAACCTTTGGAGGTCTGTTGATCAATAAAAGAGAAACTATATTTAAACCACAGAGGCACTGATAGCTTTTCTTTTCTCTTTCAGATTCTTGGGGTTGTCTGTTGTGGGTTTCAGTTGAAGCTTAAACTGTTTGTGAACGAAGAAAATGGGGGAAAAAAAATGCCTGGTCAATTAAAAGTATATCCATCTAAGTGTTTGAAAGCTTTTATCCTATGTTCTGTTCTCCCTCAATTCTGTAATTGCAAATTTGCACAGAGCAGCCTTCACCTATTTTTAATCCAAGGAAGCAGGACTATAAAAGCCGGGATGTTTTGTTACAAAGGCTTTCAGAAGTCAGGTCAACAGGGCTGGGTTCACTTATACCGGCTGAAAATCTGACCTGGGATAGAATGCAAAGGGGACATGGTCAAATGGCAAGAAATAGCAGAATTAAAATTACGTTTTTGTAATGTCAGTCTGGAGAGGGGGGAGTCTTCAAAAGCATTTTAGTATTTTTCATATTTTCACTGGTAGATTAAAGAAATGTAGTATTCAATGAGAAAAATGGGGATGAATTTGGTTGTATTTGTCAGCAGTGCAGACGTAACTACAGTGGGACAGCTCATGCTTAGGCTGTGCTGAATTTTCAGAGAATTGCAGTCTTTAAGTCCACTGGTTAAATCCTGCCTTAGTTTGCTATCAGTATGCAGTGAAAGGATTCCAGTTTTCATATTGTCTAGCATGCATCTGGACAGTGTTAGATTTGTAGCCATCAATTTAGCGAACAACCTTTAACTGCAGTAGGCTCCATTATTCCACCAGAAGCCTTTTCAAGAGGATTGAAGAAAATTTGGAAGGTTTTGTTCAATTTTCCCCATTTTAACAGCAGTATTCTTATGGCCTACAGTCACGGCAATAATGACTTTATATGTTACCAGCTCTTTTTTAACAAACAAAAAAGCACTTAATGAAACGTGAGATGACAGGGAATAAATCTGCTTTCCAGTAAAAAGACAGCCATGGTTACTTACTTTTCATAAAGTAAAGGTTTCATAAAAATCCTGAAACACTGTAAATATTTAAATGAAGTGTAAATCATAGTTAAACTTTGGTAAATGACAGTTAATAGCATCTCCAATGCAGTTTAAAATGACTGTAACAAAGTTGCTACTTGTCTAGATAAAGGAGAAATTTCTTTTTCTTTTTCAGTTTTATGTACGGTGAACTGACAGACAAGAAGACCATTGAAAAAGTCCGACAGACTTTTGACAACTATGAGTCAAACTGCTTTGAAATTCTCCTCTACAAGAAAAACAGTATGTATATATTTGCCTATGGTGTTGGGAGTGATAGTGCATATTGAAATTATATAATTGACTAAAATAAATGTTCATTTTGATATATGGATGAGCTTGGGGCAAGATTTGGAGAAGAAACTGGTGTTTTGGTCACCACGGGTTTTATATGCATACCTAGAGCTCTTTTTTCAGGACAAGTGTTCAGATTGCCAAGAAGGAGTAGCTGGTTTCCGATATCTCTCCTTTGAATCCTTCTTTCCAAAATATATTTGCTTTTGTGGATTGTGTCCCTGAAGGGAATCTGACTGGGTTGCACAAAAAGAAATCCTGAATGAAGTCCCCTCACGTTAGTCTTGACACCCCAGCACCCCCAAATCTCCACAATTGAAAACCTGTACCCCTAATTTCCGTGAACAGTTACTCCCAGCAGTGCTGAGATGCATTTGTGATGTGTGAGCTAACCCGAACGAACTTTGGTGGCACTACTAAATTTGGCACCATAACTAGGAATTAATTAGAAAACTGGGGAATCTTGTAATTTCCTGAGATCTGAAACCTAAGTTCTTTCCTCTTGGCAGCATTCTGATTTACAGCAAGTTACCTGTAACCTGTAACAGTAAGAAAAATTTTCTTCAGTTTGTCTTAACTAGCAGCCAGCCTATTCAGACTTCCTGTCTTGCCATGTGCATGGATGGTACGTATATTAGGCAAAACCTGCAAGTTGGGGTGTATTAACCTGGTGTGTGATGTCCTTGTAGCAAGCCCGTAGCTTTTTGCTTTGGTTTGGAGATTGCCTGCTTGAGCTTGATTGTGTTTTGAAGATTTATTGAGCTGCAGTTTCCTTCACCTGTGCCCAGACCTCCAAGTTTCTAGTTTGTGAGATATGCAGGATACCAGAAGGACTTTATGGAAAAATATTCATTTTTCTTTCCAGTCTGGAGGCAGTTCCCGACCAGAAGTTCTGTTGCTAGCTTTCTTCTCCATTATCCAACGCCCAGAACTTCAGCTTTCTCTTAACACTGGTAGACTAACCTTCTGGGTCCTGTTCAGCAACTGGTTTGCCCAGTGTTTGCTTCCACTTGTCATAGTCTGAGCCTTGCAAGAGAAGACTCTTCAGGAAACGGTGTTATCCTCCAAACTAAATAAACATAAAGAAATAGAGAATAGTATCTTTTGATGTGAATGTAGTTCTGCAAAACGTAAGCTATTGCTCTGTGGAAGGTCTTATGTTTACTGTGAGCGGAGACATTGCGTGTTGCCTCTCTCCTGCTTGGAACTCGCTATACTTTTGGAGAACCCTCCCACCCTCATTTTCAAACTATAGGTCCAGGGGTGCTGTGCATTCTTGATTATGTGGCACTACCTTTTCTTTCTCAGAAGTTGCTTTTGGCAAAGGGAGATTTTGAGATTTAGAGTTGATTTCCCTTCTTCCTTTCTCTCAGCACAAGAAATGGTCTTAAGAGCTGTTATTCTCAGGCAGTATCTGTATGACTGTTGACTTCACTGTAGCTTTTTAACCTAGCTAGCAGGTCAGCTATTTCAGACCTGAAGAGTTTACTGCAAATTTCTTCTGTTTTACTGCATTCCCTTGTATATACCCTTCAGCTCTAAGCTCCCTAGCTATTCAGCGCCCATGTAGACATATGCATAAATATACTTTATATGCAGATACATTCATATATATGTATGTATGTATGGGTAATAGGGAAGTTCATATGAGGGACCTTCTCTACGCGCTTTTGAGCCTCTACCCAGACTGCCACTTCTACGGCAGTAGCCACCTTGCCTCTCCCTTTGATTTTTATCTGTGCTGTCATATAGTGCAGGCATCTTGCCTAGCTACTTTCAGGGCCTTGTAAAGGGTGCTGATTAGTTGCTGAGTTTAAGTGTGAAAGTACAGTATTACTCCAGGGAGCTGCAACACTTTACTTAGAAGTTATAAAAAGAGTCTTTTATCTTGGGTTAGCAACCAGGAATTGACATTATCAAGTAATCCACATAATGGCCCTGGAGTTATCACAAAAACAGTGCCCCCTCTTCCCCGTCTCTCCAGTTTACTGCTAGTGAGTTATTGGTTTAATCCCAGCAAGTCCAACTGAGCATCGCTGAATATTGTCGCTAACCCTTGTGGATTTTGACCTTCCCCACAACAGTCCTCTTCCAAATGGGTTTCTTTGCCCTCTGGGCATCCCTCCCGCAGTGGCTGGCACAGCTCCCAGACGTCGTGCGTTAGAGGAGATGTGGAGGGGCTGGCGGTGCCCGTGGGGTAGCAGTGGGCAGGCAGGTTGTCTTAAAGTGTCAACGTTCAGGCTGGCATTCAAGCAGCTCAGGAGAAAAACGGTTATGTCGCCTGGCTAAAAGCACATCAAATGCAGCAGGTAATTAGCTTGCTGTGAAGGCATTTGTAGTGCGGGGTGTGTAGGTGTCGCTAGCTTGGTACGTAGGGGACACAGCTGTGGACACGAGGCTTTGTCTGATGGAAAGCTGCTCTGACGTTCACATCCCTGCAGGGGAATGGGGTGTTTCTAAGCAAATTGTGTGTGTGCGTTTACTATTCTTCCCCTTATAGAGCAGACCTGCTTGTGCCTAGAGGAGTGCTATGTGCTGTTTTTCTGCACAGGTATGAGTTTCAGCCTAGCAGGAAAGACCAGTCTCAGGCTCCGGAGCGCTTGTGAGAGCTCCCTGTGAACAGCGAGGGTTTACCAAAAGCCTTTCTAAACACCTCAACACGTTTTGTTCATTGTTTATTTGGTGACTGGTAGGATTTGAAAATTATTTTGCCTTTAATTCCAGAGCTAAACAGCAGATACATGCATTGCAGGGTGCTCCACTGGCCTGCACAATGAGGAGATGGAGTTTTGTTTTTCATAGCTCCATATTGTGTGAAGAAGGATTCAAAGATATCCTCCATACTTTTTTTTTTTTTTAAACTAGGTACCCTGCAGACACTTAAGTTTGTGAGAAACGTAGTGGGAAAGATCAAGACCAAGAGGGGAAGAATAATATATTTTATTTCAGGGTAGAGATTTATTTAGCCTTCTGTCTCCGGTTATCAGCTAATTAGGTTGGTAGCACTTCCTCCTTTTAATCTATCTGTAAAAATGGGAATGTGTTATTTTCCCTTAGGGAGGGGAAATTAAAGATCTGGAAGTTGTAGAAATAGCTAGAAGTGGTCTTAAAATACATGTGTATTATGAAACATTTATATAAAGTATTCTGTGTACAGATTGGGGAAGGTTTGTGCTACACCACAGTTCAATGTCACCTTTTTCTCTGTTTCAGGAACCCCAGTTTGGTTCTACATGCAAATTGCACCCATAAGAAACGAGCATGAAAAAGTTGTTTTGTTCCTGTGCACTTTTAAAGATATCACTTTGTTCAAGCAACCAATTGAAGATGATTCAACAAAAGGTAAACATGAAATACACTATTATTTTTTGTAGATGATAAAATACATACCCAAGCTGAGACCTTTGCCAGGGACTTGTCATGCCTGCGATCTGTGTCTTGATTTCAGGAAATGCTATGTGACCTATCAGAGTTTTGATACCACTCTCCTAAATTATTGCTTAAAATTGAAAGATGAAGCACCATGAACGGAACATTTCCTAACAGTGTTTTGCCCCAACCACAAGTCTTCCTTGCTCTGTGTATGATACTACTTCACTGTTATTTGCTTAAAATTAGATAATTTAAAGTCATTCTAATGCTGTGTTGTTTTGGGAGACCTTCCCCTTAAGGGACTGGCACCCTCTTTTGAGCAGAAGGTATTTTCAACTCCTGGGTGCTGCCATGTTGACATTTCCTCCCCTCTCTCTCCTGGAGATGACGTGCCAATAAAACGACCAATTTGGGTCCTCTCTTACTTGCCAGCAATCGTGTTTGCATAGCGAAGGCTGTTGTGCTTGCTGGCCAGCTGTTGCTGGCGATAGCATTGATTCGGATGTACGATGCTCTTGCATTGGCCTGATCCGCAGCCTTGTCCGGAGTGAACTGCTGGGGGAAGGGGCAAAGCATCTCAGAATATCCCTGACTTTGATCCTAAGATGCATTGTCTTGCGTCAAGTTCAGGTGCGTATTGCGTTGGGTAACATGGCGCACACTTATATAAAGACCAGCAGTGATATGCTGTGGCATCCATATCCCGTATTCTCTTGCAACTTGCCTTCTGATGGTTAATTCCTTGCTATATTTTTCTTTTCACACTTGGCGAAGGCTTGATTTCTCACTGAGAACCATGTGCACCCTAAGCTGTCTTCTCAAGAATAAAGCTTGGTGCCATTTGAATGCAAACAGGATTTAAACTACTTTCTTACAGTGTAAATAACACTTATTATGCATGTTTGGATAACTGAAAAGTAAGTGTATAAAGTCAGACTTAAAAATAAAATAAATGGAAAGGCTTGTCTTTGAGCTAACACCAAATATGAGGGCTTTTTTTCCTAAGGAATATTATTTGCAAAGTTGTAAGTTATTCTTATATAGGAATACCTTCTCACCCGTCATAACTGTGTTACTATCTCTACAATTTAGTTGCATCTTGCAAATGTTCCTTTGTTTCACGGTCAACTCCAAAGTGTAGAGTCCTTCTTCCTGGAAAATAACCTGACCTTTTAAGGATAAATGTCACTTAATTGAAAGGAATTTAATTCTGCAGGTCTGAAGGCATGGGACTGGCTCCTTGCCCCAGCGTATATATAATTTGTAGTGGGAGTTCAGCAAGGAGAGGGCCAATCTTTGCAAGGATCCTCTTTTAGGATTTCCTTCCTGATGCTCTTTTGGCAGACTGAGACATATGTTGCATGGGATCAGCCCTCAAAACCGCCTCCTTCACGGCCTCTGCCCCACTTTCTGCAGCAAGTGGTTGTAGTGCCAAGGCCTTGTGTGGCTGCGGCAGGCTAGGGAAAACTTAGTGAAGCTAGCAAAAGTGGTTCCCATATGGAGAAATGATGGATGTTGCATCTCTTGGTTTGTTGGCCGGGGAGAGCTTGCCCTGCCGGTGCTGCCTTCCCTGGGCTGGGAGGAATGTGCTGGGCGCTGAGGGGACGCAGAGTCCTCCTGGCATCTCTTCGGACAACCTATGGGAAAGAGCGATAGCTGCAAAATGCGTAACAAGTATGCTGCTGTTCTCCAGTGAAGAGTACCCCATTACTTGAAATGCCAGTTATTACGTACGAACGTTGCAAAATATCGTCGTCAGCAGCCTGAGAGGTTTGACTACATGTTTAAAGAGCGCTTACTTCTGTCAAAGCCGTGCTTAGGAGATGGGGGCTGTAGTCTTGTGCCTTTTATTTTTCTTCTTTTTTTTTCTTTTTTTTTTCTTTTTTAAAGCACCATTAAGGCATATGTTTGGAGGCCAAGAGAATTTTGTCAGAGTGCTTTGATTAGGGCATTGATCAGGATTGATCAATATATCCAACAGGCTCCATAATTACAAGTCATTGACCTGATTTTTTTTTCTCTCCTTTTGCATAAATTAGAGCTTATCTCTTATGTCTTTCATAAATAAAATCATATTTGAATATTTTGCAGCATCTTACTGCAAGGATGTGAGAACAGGACCGTTGCATTATCCTCTGCAACTCAAATGAGTGGATCTGCAGGGTCCCACTGCACTGGGATCACGGTGTTGTTTTGTCAGACGTAGTGCTATGAGATATGCATAATTCATTGTCCTTGCAGATAACATTACAATATGCTTAGAAGCTGTCAGGCCACTTTCTTTTTGAATTATGAGATTGATAGACATATACATTACAATTTAGCATAGATTTTTTTAACTTTTGTAAAAAGCATTTCAGTAAAATACTGTTGTTGAGTGCTGGAATTTGTCATTTACAAGGCTATTTAAAAAAAAAAAAAAGAAACGAAGGGGTAAAAAAGTGGGGGAAGGAATTTTCTTCAGAAATTCTGCCAGGACCATGCAGTACATAATACATAAGTAACTATCGTGCAGATGAGTTACTATTACTTATGGGAGCAGTAAATTTGAGATAAAAAATTCAACAGAAATAAAATATTGATGCCATTATGCAATAATCTCTCCATACTAGTATATTTTGCACTGTTGGAAGGTATATTGCTTTGTTGTGAAGCTTCAGTATATCATGCTCCTACGAGGTACAAGGATATGGTATTTAAGATCATAACAAAGGATAGATCTATGCTGTGGAGCATCTGTGTGTCCTGGCTGCTGTAAATACATGGTAACATTTGCCAGACCCGCTTGCACGCATGCTAGCGCAGGGCCATATGTAATCTGGATGTATCCCCCCACATCCGTAATGGTGGTCTGGCTGGCCACAGTGGTGTGCATCTTGCATAGTTAGTGGGAGCTAGAGTTGCTTTAGGAATTGTTTTATTTTATTTTATTTTATTTTTGGTGAGAGACCTTGTCTTTTCTTTTCCTAAGCCGTAGGCGATCACCAGCCCATTTCCCCCAGGCACTTCCAACTCTGCAGTTCTCCTCCTGAGTCCATCCTGCAGTGCTAGCCCAGGGTTTCGGCACTGTGGGATGAACTCATCCCGCCTGTGCTCACGGTGTTGTCGGAGCACAACAAGAGCAGCGATGGTGCAGGACGTGAGAAGAAAATAATTGTATCATTACAAAGCGCATCTGCAAGGTAGAGGCAGGATTTTTGCCCAGCACAGGCTCAAAACATGCTTGTTTACAGGCTCAGTGGAAAAAATATGCTTGTCATTGCAGGGACTAGGCTGGTGTGAGCAAGGGGAATTAGAGAGCTCCTGGGCACTGTGGCAGCCAGTGTATCTGGCTTGTTATTTGCATGCTCACCATTTACTATGCGCTACTGCTGTCAAAATAGAGGAGGAGGAGAGGGGGGTGTGCCTGCAGGAGGGAGCAAAAGTAATGAAAGATTTTCCCCTGGTAATCCAGGAGATTGAATTTGTTGCAGTCTGGAAAGCTGATGATAGTTGCTGGACTGAGATCAGGACTGGAGGAAAGGACCCACCTTAGATTTGAAGAATATTTGAGTTTTACCTTCCTCTAGTAAAATACAGTTTTAGAGATCAGAAGCCTTTCTGGTGTCTCGGCGTGCTCAGTTTAAGAGAAGGTACAGGCAGTTCCACACCGCAGATCTGACTAACTTGTCTCCTTATTTCACACTGTTGTCTATTACTGCTGGCTGAGGTACAGGAGACCTGTGACGTGGGGTGCTGAGATAAATTACAGAACAGTTTATTTACTCTTCCTTTAATTTGTTTGAACCTGAGCTATTAAGTGCCCTGGGTTCTTCTTGGTTTCCTCTCCCCCAACCTCTAAAAGTGCGCATATCCCTCTAAAGAGTTACAAGAAGTGCCAACAAACCTAAAAAGCCCAAACAATGTGTTAGCCAGTGGACAGAAGTGCCTTTGTATCCTTGTAAATGAAGGATTACTTAAAAAGTGCCTAACAGTGCAAAACTGGCAACTGAAGTAGAAGCACTGAAGACTGTGATGATGGAAGGGACCACCATGTGGTGTGCTTGGTATGTTCACGCCTGGGTAAAGATGCCCCGTGCAGATGTGGGGCCCGTTTGCTTGATTTATGGTTCACACCGCCCCAAATCCTGAGCTGTCAACGACTGTGTTAACTGTGGGCTGTAGCAGCGTGGAGGAGATGGTGTGGGACTTAGTGATGGAGCAGGAGGCGTTGCAGGAGCTGAGGGTGTTGCCATCGGTGGTTACTGGGACAATGCCTCATTCCCCAGGCAAGGAGCTGTACTGTGTTTTGTCTGCACTTTCTTCCTTTCCTTGTCCTGTTCCTGTTTGGTAATACGAACTTTTGTCTGATCTGTGTCCAGTAGCAGGCAACAGGTCATATCAATGGTGGTTGAGGGCCAGATCTGCAGGTGTCCTGGCTGAATGCCTTACATAGCAGAGGTGGAAGGCCATTACAAGTGTATGAAATATCTTATTATGTATTTTTTTTTCCAGAGAATAAAAACCAAAGAATCTTTCCTTTTATGCTCAGTACCGTTGTAGGGTCACAGCTAGATGCTTTATCAGCTTGCTGTGCTTTTATTCTCTCTTTAACCAATGGCCTTTTAAAACCATCTGAAGACATTCAGTCAGGCCAAAGACACAGTGATAATAATTTTAAGTTTATTTGTCAGGGAAAGAAAAATGAAGCCATTTTTCTGAAGGAGCAAAGGCAATTGGGCTGCCTTTAATTTTTAACAACATTTAAAACCAGGAGTGCTGTAGATTATATTAAACTGAAAGTTTAAGGATGGAAGAAAGATAAGCACTTTTAGGCTGATAGTGGAGTTCACGTAGTTATGCAATGGCTTTATTTTCTTTTTTATCATCAGTGAAGAAGTGTGCCCTCCCAGGAAACTTGACAGTTTTGTTTGCTCAGGATTGGTTGTCCTGAGTTTTTTTTTTTTATGAGTGAAATATCAAGCTCACCAGCTGCTGTAAGTGGTTGGGAAGTTCTGGTGAATACCAACAGGATGTTGTATTAGGATGCAAAGACTTGCGAATGAGGCCCCTACATGTGTGCCATTAACGAATGGGATCAGGAGTCTGCACAGAGGTATCCTGAAGTTTTTTTTTCATTTGACATAGCCAGACTTTGATAATCAAGACTGTCTGGGACAATGCTATAATGCTTCAGGTGACATAACTCTATGGTTATATAACTATATAATGATACAACTCTGTCTCGGAGTGTGACAGGGCTATAAAAAGTGTAGCAGTTGCAGAAATATGCACTTATGCTTGCTAATCCTTGCTAAGTCTATAATTCTGATCCTTTTTTATCTTTAATAAGTGCAAGTTATTAAGCATATATAGCTAGTTGCACATGGGAATTTTTTTTTTCCTCGAGGGGATATCAATCCTGGTGATAATAGAAGAAGTGGGTGGAGGGATTCAAGTCATGAAAATGAGGCTTCTACCTTCAGCTGAAGCACAGTGTACCCTACTGCATACTTTGCCTTGACAGTAATCCATAACAGTAATTTAACAGGTCACAATTTGGATATCCTTCCCCCGTTTTTATTGCCACAGAGATACCCAGTAACAAGGATATTGGTGCTACAGCGACCTAGTTGCAGCTGTTTTCTGGCACTGATTCCCATTGCTCTGGTCCACAGAGGTTCTCTCCCCAAATACCTGCAGATATTTAGGAGACCAGCCTGATCTCGTGGCCGCAGGGCTGATCCAGATCGGCTCCATCTCCCCTGGGTCCAGGGTCCAGGAACACTTCAGCGTTAAGAAAGGACTGTGAGGGATGTCAAGACAAGTTTGTCGTTTGCCAGGACACTGCCTGGACTTTCAGTGGGAACAGCCGATGCCTTGAAGAACAGTGCTAAGACAAAGCCTCTCGGTGTTTGAAGCCACCCACTTGGGATGGACCCAGCTTGGTGGTAGCCAGGAAGAGCTTCTGAGTTCTGGCCTTGCCTCTGTTCGCACAGGACAGGTATCCCTGTTACTGTCTGCTGTGGCGCTGTGGTGGCACTCTTAGCAGGCGCTGCACGGGCTGAAAAATCGTGGAGAAGTAGTTCTTTCCTTGCTCCTTCCAAGGAGTATATGAGAGACAAATTTCGGGCCACCTGTCCTTGCTTTGCTGCTGTCAGAGACCCCTGAGATGAAGAACAGAGACTTTCAATTTCCAGGGCTGTTTAGTTTCTTTCATAGAAATCAGTATATTTCTGAATCTGGTATTGCCTTCTGAAGCGTGAAAGTATGCACTCGATCAATAACTCAGAAAACACATTACCAGCCTGTAACTTTCTAGAAGTTTAATATGCAATGAAAAAGAAATCCTATTGAAATAAAGTGGATTAAAGAGAGAAGAGAGAGTGAATTAAACTGCAAGTTGATTTTTAAAGCAGAAATTCTTTGTAAATGGGTACACTTTCTATGCAGAAAGCTGAATGCTCATGACAAAATATTTAAAATAATAAGTATAAATATAATAGAGCTTAGCAGTCTAATCTTCTGTATATCACAGGCCATTGCATTTCACTAAGTTACCCCTGTGCTGAACCTGTGAACCTGTTTAACTAAAGCATTTCTTCCAGGCAAACATCCAGTATTGATTTAGAAACCTGAAGAGACTGAGGATCCTCCACATCCCTTTGTATTTTTTCCCAGTGGTTCATTACACTTAATGGCTTTAAAAGAAAAGAAGTGCCATATTTAAATTAACCTGGCTTCAGCTTCTTGCTGTGGCATCTTCTTATGCTTTTTTTTTTCCACTATACTAAAAAGTCCCCTTAAGGTACTTACAGACAATCAAATCCTTGCTCAACCTTCTTTTGATAAACTTAAATAAATTGAGCTCTTTAAAGCTCTGTCTAGTCTGAAGTTGGAGGCCTTGCTATGGCAAATACAGGCATTTCAGCTACACCTTATTCCAGCTAGTTGGTAGTAATAGGGATGAAACTGTGTTGGCATGGATTTCAGCCTCCCAGGCCCAAAATAAGTTTCTGCAGCCAGTACCTTCGCCAGGTTCGTTCATAGCTAATTCCTCAGTATCGTCCTTTGCTCAGCCTCTCAAGATGAATTCTGACTATTGTATATCCAAGGAGTAGGTTCACCAAAGCAAACCACCTGCTGAATCGCTCATTTACTAAAACCTCTGGATCCTCTTCAGAACTATTCTTTTCTAAGGTACTTTTCTCCTTTAGATATAATTTAGATACCCCTCTGGATATATAATTTGCATTGCTTTTCTCCTAGACATCTGTTTTGCATTTAAAACACATTTACTGGCACATGCCCAGTTATCAAGCACATCATCCTGTGCCCTCACTACTGTTTAACATTCCTCTAATCTTCTTGTCATCTGGGCATTTTACCAGTGATTTTATGATGACTTTCAAACCATAGAGAAAAATGCTGAATAGAAGGGGACCTACCACTGGGGTCCAAAAGACTCTCAGTAATAATTTTTTTACTGTTTTCCACTAATTTCAATGCTTTGTTTGATATCTGCCAGGTAGCAGGTTCTTCCTCCATTTAACTGGTAATTTATTGAACAGTTGTAATAGTTCGTCAAGGGTATCATGCAGTGTCAATTCAGTGACAATTGCTATACAAGAGGGTTTGGCCAACCTTTGGCTCTTGGGTGATTCGAATGCAGCATGATGATAAAGCAATGTTACATACCGAAAGCTGAGAGCTGTTGGGAGGGAGGAAGCTGCTTTGCTGGGGAGGCAGCAAACCAGTGGCAGCTGCCGAGGCCATTGGCAAGATAGTTGCCCAGTTGTTGCCCAGTCTGGCCCTGACACGAATGAGTGCTGGTACATGGAGGTCCCCTGGCTTGTGTCTCTCCAGAGTACATAATATGGCAGGCATGGCTCTGGCCATCTGTTGAGTTTGGCGTGCAGCTGGTCCTGTCAAGACGTTTGGCCATCTTCCTGAACCAAATTTATACTCTTATCAAATAATGAAATTAGCACTGTGGGACGTTTTACATCACTCTGTATTGACAGCCATTCATTATAGTCCTTTCCTTTTCTTCTTTATTAAACGTATTGAAACCCGCATCAGCTTTTCTCTCATTTTGCCTGGCACTGAGATCAAGCTAAACAAGCTGTAATTACTTGGGTCATCCTGTTTGCCCTTTCTGCATATGGGCACAGAAAGCCTTTTGGATGTCCTCTGGAAGCTCTTTAAAAACTCCATTGTTAGTGTAATAAATCCAGCCAGAGAAGGCCTTTTCCTTGTGTCTTTAGCTTTCCATATCCATTGTCATAAGCCATAATTTCTCATTCACATGCTTGTTCTCTCTCTCTCCCCAGCCCCATCTGCTTTGTAGTATATTGCCTTTTCATTTCTATCTGCCGCCTTCCTTTCGACTCTGAGCCTTTGACTGGTGTGGTCCTTTTCCTTGACCATTGAATGGCACCATTTTGCTATCTGATAGACTCCTTCTAAAAGACAGGTGACTTACCTTTACGTTATTTAGCCTTTTTTTCTCCCCAAATTGGCTATTATTTGTATATACTTGTGGAGAATAAGCTCCTCAGCTGCCTTATGTGTTTGTGTGTGCGTATCAAGTTCAGTTTTGAATGCAGAAACATGAAATTTAAGAAAATGTGTACTGTAGAGTCACAGCTATGTCAGAATCAAGTTTTAAAATACGTTGTGTACAAATGTAGTCTAGTGGTGTAATGAATCTTAGACCTTTTCATCAGTACATCTCAAAATGACTTGCAAAATAGGTCATTAGCATTATCTCCAATTTATGGAGAAGAAACTGGAGCTCAGAGAGGTAGATATGCCCAAAATTACGTTGCGGTAATCAGGAAATTTATCCTAAAATTATGGATCACATTTGCATAGACTGTGTGTTTTTTGGATCAATAAATAGGTTTACTGGATCACAGAGGTAACTGAGCTTTGTTTGACTATTATTCTATTCATTCAGGAGGCTCATTTATTCTTCTCTCTCTGGCAAAGCAACAGCAGGATGATAAAGCTTTCTGTAGAGACAATCAGCTGTTTCAGTCATAATTTACCTCCAACAAAGAGCAAACTGCCAGCTATTGTAATGATCTTAAATGGTGTAGATTTGAAGATGCTAACTACTGATGCAAATATTATCGTGCATATTATCAAATCCAATTCTAGTCTGCCTAACTCCAAGCATTGCTACTTCTTTGCCTTTGTCTGTAAGTCATAGAGTATTTATTAGCTAAGCTTTGTAGTAAGTTAGCTGTTTCATGCTCCACTGCAAGAGGAAAAGAATGACCTTTTCAGGATTTGGAGGGGTTACACTGCTGAGGGCAGGAATCACCATTAGAATTGCAATAATTACCCTTCAGAGTTGTTTTTCACACAGACTATTATTCTAAACTTAAGCTTATTTTCACTGCAGTCTAAGATATTGGATAGTTCTCAGATGCATACACTGATGTATTATTTCATTATTTCTTTTCCTTTTAAGATCAGATAAACCTTGACAAAGAGGTTAATTGGTACCCAATAGGGTCACACTAATGTTTTATTAGGGACACCTAGTCAAGTCTAGATTTTTCAGAGCAAGTGCACTCTAAACAACATTAACATCTTGCCTTGAGATTTGTAAACTCTTCATAAACTCTGACATATAAATTTAGCTTTAAACTAATATAATATGGTTCATGAACCTTAGGCTGCCATGTCCAAAGGCAGAGTGCTTGAGGCAGCTTCCTTTGCTGCTCTTCTTTTGGACAGCTTTTACCTTGGTCCTTTTCATGCTCTGCCATATACTGTAGGTCTTCAACGTAGATGAAATTTTCCTAACTTACTGAACAGCGTAGAGAAGAACTGTGTCTGTTAGAGATGGACGAGAGTGCTTGTGTACTGAATTGATCTGTGGAGTGTATTAATGGGAAGAAAATTGGTGGCCAGAGGGGCAGGGAGAGAAGCCCCTATGGCAATGCAAGAATGCAGCAGCAGAAGGTCCCAGACTACAGCGTACGGCGGTGGAGCAGAGCTGTCACGAGAGCAGCTGCCACAAGGTTGTTCCCATGCCATCTGTCCAATGTAAACCACAGTGATTGATTCAACATCTCAGGGAGAAAGAAGTGTGGGCGTAACACTACTCTTGTTAGAGTGGTAGCTGATAAAGGCATGCACTATAGTGAGTAATAGGATTCAGGTAAAAAGCAGCCTGGACTTTCTGACTGTGGAAGGACTATAGGAAGGACTAAGGGGATTAACATATTACTCCTTTGCAAGGTATCTTACCTTGCATATGGGCTCATTAAGAAGAAAGCTGGAAATACTGTCTCCTCCTCAAGTACCACATCATTTCTGTAGTGTTGTAGGCATCTAGAGGGTGGTTGAGTGAGCATGCTGGACCCATCTGCAAAAGCTTTCCCCCTCACCCAAAGGCCAGAAGGTGTTCGAGCTCTCTGCCTGCTTCACTTGACTGGTGTCTACAACCCTTTACGTCCTGCGCTCCCTCAAGCACATGGCTAAAGGACTGAAGCCATGGGGCTGAGAGCAAGCTGCAGCTTGGAAGGAAAACAGTACAGCTGGGCCAAGGCAGAGAAGAGTGTACTTCAAAGTAAACTTATCTTTCATTGGCATATTGGTCTTCTTGTTCATGTCATGTCTTCACAACTGTATGGAGTTGTTAAATCTGCATTTTTGCATTCCTGAGTAGGTAAAGAAGTTAATTTGAGTAATGATCAGGAACAAGGAAGTACACTGCTAGGTTCCTGTTCAGTGACAGATCCTTAGTTTGGGTCATGGAATGAACATGCATCATGTGAGTTATTTGAAAGGCTGGAGTGTGAATTACTCTATTTTGTCTATGAATTAGAAAGTAATTAAAGAGAGATAGGAGAAAAAAAATGTGTATGTGATTGCAGAATTTTCCATTCAGGGTAGTTCATTTCTTGTTGAAATACCCAGTCTGGCTTTTTTTCAAACAGAAGCAGCTGCTGGTGTGATCTGGTACCGTGTTGTCTTTGTTCTTAAGAATTTGAATGCAACTGTGCAAGTTCAGGGTATTATTTTTCAAGTGATGCCACGGAAGAAAGACACAATCCAGCTGAGTTGAAGAGAGCATCAGAAGTGTTGCTTTTTCCTTACAAGTAGCTTTTCTCCCTCTTACACCTGCTATTTGTGCAGCTCCTTTACTCCTTCTGAACTGAAAATATCTATGGGGACAGGAGGTCGCTAATACATGTATAGAGGAAGAGAAAGGAGGGTATCGTCTGAAGAAACATCGACAGCAGTAGGCAGCTATGCAAATCGTGCCTGGTCTATTTAAACATACAAATTGGTTTTAAATATAATTCTGAACTTAGCTAGTCTACAACAAGGTCAAGAAACACAGAAATGTACCCTGTGCGGATTATTTAAGACGCAAGGCAGCCTGTATTCATTTTCACCTTCCCACTCATACTTCAGCACCTTGCTGTTGCTATGTCTTTAATTCTGTTGGGCTGCAAATGGGAAACAAAAGAACTTGGTGTTTTTTCATGCTGTTGCAGACAGATAGATCGGAGTAGGCAGAATAATGCTGGACTTTGTGCTGAATTAGAATAAGGTCACGTTAGCCTATTCTGCACTTCCAACAGCCAGAGTCATTGGCTTCACACGGCAGAAATAAATGTAAAAATGTGAAGTCTCTAATGAGGCTGGAAAGGTTTTTGTAGAAGGTAAGAGGTTGGTTTCTAGCCTAACCGAGAGCCTTAGTCTTGGTGCAGAAAAGACATGATGAAAGGGTTTGCCCTGTGAGAAGAAGGGGTCAGACCAGATAAGCAGAGTGGTAACTCTGAATGTTAAAACATGTGGCATCTTTCTTTCATATGACATTGGTGATCTTACCAAGATGGAAAAGAAGTATTTGAAGAAGTCATAGTTCTTCCATTCTTTTTTTCTTTTCTTTTTTCTTTTTTTTCTTTTTTTTTAACAGAAAAAGGGTCACTGTTGTTTGGAACCTGTCCTTCCAACACCTTACGGTATCTTCCCCAACTTCCCCAGGCTTTATTTATTTGTGGTGAATGCAGAACACATGTTTTTCTTACCTGATATTAAGGGAATTCTCACCAGTTTTGCTTTTATAAGAGGAGAAGTGTTTTTAAAACAACACGCATTTCTGTGAGTGCAGTCCCTCAGCCTGTGAAGCACTGTGGGAAGGGGTTGCGAGAGGCCATCTCCTGCCATCGCCAGCACCCAACTTTTGTCCAAATCTTCACCTGATCAGTGTACAGCTCAGTGACCAAAACTTCAGGAAATAAAGTAAACCTTGACTGAACAACCCCTGCCGTCAGAAAGGTCTGCATAGCTGGCAGAGCTGAGATCTGGCAAGTGAAGGTGTTCTGGATTAATCCAGAAGTTTGCCTGTAGTTTTGGCTTTGCTGGTGACCTCCCCGTTCCTGTCATACCGGCGCGGTGGGGAAGGGTAACAAACTGGAGCTCGAGGACTGGCCCGAACCCGTCCCCTTGGACCACAGGGAAGGGGTGTGTGTGTGTGTGTGTGTGTGTGTGTAGGTAGCTGCCTGGGCTATGCAGGTGAGACATCGCCTCACGTACGGCTGCTCTCCGTCTCCAGTTCCTGCAGCGTGATCGCTGTGTGCCGAAAGCGGTCGGCCTGATGCTTTGTGGCCTCCAGCAATTAGGAGAAACGTCTGGGCCGAGCTGCCGCAACGGTGTTGCCATGCTCACTTGCTCTTTGAAATCGCTGCTTGAGAAAGATAAAGTACTTCTGACTTTTATTTGTAAACTAATTCTTGCTGCTCCCTCCTTGGCAGAGTTTTATAAGATGATTAGGAGAAAGAAAACCGCAAGATAATAGGTCATACTTGGATCACTGTAGTTTGGCATTATTTAATACAGAAAGTGCATATTCCTAATTGAATAGCCCTGTGAGCATATGAGAAATTCACATTTAAGGTTTGGATTTGAAAAGTGAATGAAGTATTTTACTTTTTTATCTTTTCACAGTGCATTTTACTGTGTATTTTTGAGATAGCGATACTTAAGTAGTCAGATATGAATGGTTTGTGCTGTGCCGGTAATGTATTACGATATTCAGATCTGTTCTGATTGTGAATGATGGACAATGGATTTATATTTGTATGAACGTGATATCTATGTAGTAAGTTGCAAAGCTAAGCGATAAATGATTTTTTTCTTGCAGGTTTAGTGTCTTGTCTGCTCTCTGCCCTTTTTTTTATCTATCCTAGGGCCTCCCCTAACTTTCCAAGTCCCTGGCTCCTATTAGGCAATAGACATTTAAAAATAAACTAAGGTAACATAGAAATGTTGTTTTTTCTCAAATATGACCTTTCCCCACAATTTTCACCTGCTCAGCATTCAAGTTAGGTAAGAGTAAAACCTGCACCTGAGTTTCTTACCTGTCCATAGCACGTTTGATAGTTTACCATGTGTATATTGAATTCTCTCGCTCTGTACTGAAGTGTGTGTGTGTGTGTGTGTGTGTGTGTGTGTGTAGAATATATATGTCAAGTTGCCTAAACTGCATGTTGAGCAGGTGGAATTTGTGGGAAATACCACAGTGCAGAAAAGCTCATGCTGAAACAAGGATTAAAGTCATGAAAGAAAATATACTTTAGTGCTCATGGGGAGGTGTTTCCTTTGTGCGAGTGTACGAATTTTTAATTTTGCTGGTTAACCCTGAGGTGCTGTGTTGCTTCAAACCCCAACCTTTTCTTTGTTGCCACTGATCTACCTCATCCATTGACGCATACGCACCAGCTGTCACACACGGGCGTTTTTCCAATAGAAATGACTTAATGACACGTTTCCAGGTTTGCACTGCTGTCGGTAATAAACTGTGTTTGCTCCTTTCTGAATGTTGAAGAAAAATTCCCCAGGGGTGGCCCCGTGTGTGGGTTTCAAGCTACTGTTAAGGCAAATGTTTATCATTAGTTTAATGACTAAGTGTATTTCTTAATGCCTTTTAAAAACTCATGCTTAATCTGTCTTTAAAATCTTACTTTTTTTTTTTAGTCTGATTGTTGTTCAGATTTTTTTTATATGATTTTTAGTTTTGTTCCTGAAATTCCAGGTGAAGCAAGAACCGGTAAGGAATTAAGGATAGGACTTTGGGGCCTGCTCCTGCGGCCCTGAATCAGCCATAGCTGTTCTGCCGTTGGGCAGGATGTGACTTCTGCCGGACTTGCAGCCTTGGAGTTGAGTGGGAGCCTTTACATTAACTTCAGTGGTTTAGAATTAGCCTTCAGCAGTGGAGTAGTTCCCCAGAAGGTTGAAAGCACAATGTGATTCCTCTGACAGTGTCTCCAAAATGCAGAAGAAAGATCAAGCCAGAGCATTTTGATTTTGCTCAGGTTTACGCTTAGTTGCCTTGAAGCAGTGGTATTTTTCCTCTTTGGCAAGATCTTTAAGACTGGAGCCTAAAGCTGTTCTGTGCAGCGATTTAAAGAGAAACTACTCATATCCGAGGCTTAATATGAGTGAATACAAAGGAGATTTACTAGGAATGCATGAGGGGTAGGTACTTCTGACCCGATTTCCTTGTTTCTTGCAGGTTGGACGAAGTTTGCTCGGTTGACGCGAGCCCTGACGAACAGTCGCAGCGTTCTGCAGCAGCTAACGCCGATGAACAAAGCCGAGGTGGTGCACAAACACTCCCGGTTAGCTGAAGTAAGTGGGAAAGACACCAGCCTGGCCGGAAGAGATAGGGGGGAAAACCCACTCCCACTTATAAATAATATTTTTGGAGGGAAATATTTTCCTGACTGCTATTTTCAATGCGTCCTTTGCTCATCCTGAGGAAGCACTGTGTGCCAAGCCCACGTATTCTGGATAGACCATGCTCTTTCACTTGTAGAAATGGTCTGTGTGGGTCATTTTTACTTACACGGCCCTAATTCTGTGCCTGTAATTCTCAGTTTGTTGCCGTTGCTTTTAGGGTGTGCAGTTTGCTCGTTTTCTTGGTCTCTCACAGCTGCACAGAACTGCACTGGATATCCCTGTGCCTGGTGGATGGCCACTTACTCTTCTGGGATTTAGAGCGTAATAAATGAGATTGCTTGAGAAACCACATCCCCTTCTTTGGAAATATCCCTGCCTGGGTCTCTGGGGTTGCACAGGCACAGTGACTACATGTACGCTTTATTCTCGACTTTCTTGCAACAGTCATTCCTGCAGTATTTTGCTCATCCTTTTTTCTTTTTTTCTTTAAAACTGATGAAATGAACTCTTTGGCAGGTTGCAAATATCTCCTCAATGGTACAGATGTTGCAACAAGTGAATGCCTTCAGGTTAACTGATCAAACAGAGGTATTGCTTTCATCTTCATGTCCGTTTGGTAATGAAACTGTCAAAATATATGGGCTACTAAAAATGAGAGCCCTAGCCACTTTGTGCCAGAAGGCACAAGTCCTGAGTTTGATGCTAAGATCTGGTAGCAGCTTTAAATGTTTTTTATTCGCCTTCTGGGTTTAGTGCACTTCTATAGTAAAGACGCTGCTTAAAATCAGATCAGAATTGAAACCTAGTTTTCAGGAGTTGGCAGCGTGACTTTTTCCATGAATTATCCCATAGCAATGCAGTATAGCAGCTTGGACGACTGCTGAGTTACTTTCGCTTACTGCTTTTCTGACTCGTGACATTTCAGTGTTGTCGATCCAGTTATATCCATTAATGGTTTAGTCTAGAGAAGGAAAGACAGAGGAAGATACCGTAACAATATTCAAACGTATCTGAGGTAGCTGCAAAGAAGGAGGCAGTAAAGCGTTCACCGTGTCCACTCAAGCTAGAAAAACGTAACGGCTTAAGTCACGGCAAGGAAGATTTAGGGTAGGCGTTAGGAAAACCTCTGGTTGGGGAGGAGGTGGCACCCTGGAATGGACTGCCTGAGGAGTGTGGGATCTCCTCCCTTAAAAGTTGTTACGAGCTGCTTACACAAAGTGCCGTCAGGAATACAGATTTGGTTGCTGTTCCTGGGTGGAGGTACGTCATGGCCTGCCCAGCCCGTTTTCCTTGCCTCTGTGTCTGAGGAGGAACGTTATCCTGGCAGCTTATCCATGTGGGCAGAGCATCCTGCCCACCGTTACCAGGCTTAACTGTTATCAGCCATCTTTGTTAGTTGTATACAAGAATAATTCAGAAGGTTTGTGATGAATGCAGCTGACTAATAAGATATTGTGTATTCTTTAGTGGTTTAAAATTAAAAATTTATGCAGCATGAAAGAAATAATCATTATAGTTCAGTGGTCTCCACAGCCACTTGCCACCCACACACCATGTCAAACTCAGCATGATATTATGTTAAGAATAATAATTATGCCTTTACAGTATTATGGGAGCCCCTAAGCACTCCACCATCAGCGGCATAGGGAGCTATCAAGCATATTTACATTGCATTCTGCTTTAGCCCTAGGAAACTTATTACACTAACAAGAGTAAGACTGCTTCCAGCTCCTGTCCCAGCTAACAGGGCATGGAGCAAAGAGGCCTGAAGAAGCCAAGGAAAGGAGTACCAGTTCTGATTTATGAGACAGTAAAGTGCAGAGCTACGTTGTCCACAGATGATTCCACAGAAGGGAGATAACTGGAGATAGTCATGAGATTAGGAGTTGTAAGCCCAAGCTAAAATTGTGTTACGTACTGGGGATGATATTGGCGTCGAAAGAATTTTCATGGATTTGCATAAAGGAGGCTATTGTGAAAAAGTGAGTCTGCTGGGTGTTACTTTTACTCCGTGGAGGTCCCCTGGGGCTGCATGACAGTTCGGAGTGCCGCAGAGGCAGCTGAGCCTTGCTAGTTGGTTTCTTGTAGGAAAGCTGTTTGTAAGGTTTGTCCTGGGGAAGGACACCAGGAGGTTGGTATCTTTAACTGTCACTCCTGGAGGATGGTATCTTTAGGTGTCTCTGGCACGTGCTGTCAGGAACTGGCTGCTCAGTGTGCATTGCTGGTGGGCGAGAATTCAGGGATTGGTTTTATGGTGCACCGAAGCTGGTCTAATTCAAGGCTGCCGATAAAGGGGGTAGACGTGGTCTCCTGGATGTCTCTGCTGCACGTTCTTGCTGCTTTTCCCCTGTACTGGGTCTAGTGATTTTCTGGTCACAGGATGAGTTTGTTCGACTCAGTTGATTCTGTGGAAAACAAATAGCTAACTAACGTAATGATGGGTTAGTTTTCCGTCAAAGCAGTGAGCTTAATTGACTTTCCATACAGGTAATCATTGCTAAATCTGACATGAAGAGGGGTGGGAATCGGTAGGCACAAGCAGATTTGCATCCCTTTAGGTTACAGCCTGACGCTGGGCCAGATTAGATGTCATGGAACACCACATCCTTCTTGGCATGGAGTGGAAGACTTTTATTGTCTGTTCTCAGTAATGTTTTTTTTTTTTTTACCTTAAAAATAAGAATGAAAAGAATTAATGGAGAATTTGTATTGTGATATTTGAGTTCATGTTGATCTGTTCGTTCAGAGCCATTTACTCCTTTTCTTCAAGCAAACGTTGTGCATTTGATCATTTTTAGCCATGTGGGGTTGCTATTTGCAGTCTTAACTGTCCCAGCAAAGATGGTGCATCACCTCCAGTATGGGGCAGCTGCAGTGCTGAAATGAATTTCAGAGTTGCTGGAAATATTTATTTTATCCCACATGTACTCGCGATCCAAAAATCTAAAATGTGTTTTTATTTCCAAAATACACATGAATCAGTTGTCAGCTGACTATATTACCACATTATGTATGTTCCTTTCTGCTTTTGTTTCTTGTGTTGGACTGAGATAAGAGGTAATTAGGTTAGGTAAGAAGAATGTCTTTAGTGACTTTGACTTTGTTCTTTTACAGTATTTCCATTTCCAGATTTTGCAAAAGCCCTCAAGCAGGAGATTATAGTCATATACAACTTAAAAAAAAAAGTTAACTGTAAGAAATAAAAAACAACATGTTGGTGATATTGAGCTCGTAAGAGCAACAACTTTCTGAAGAAAATGGGAAGGAAGCATAATATTGTCAGGGGGTTAGGGCAGAAGTTGTGCACGTAATATTTCATTTTATAAGGAGGTCAGCGAGCAAGGCTGAAGTCTAGTTTACCTTTGATAGGGTATTGTTCTGGCTAAGCAGCGGTTTCAAAACAGAGGTCATGCACAAAGGATTGATTTTGTAACGCTTACAAATATGAATGAACGCTCATGTTCATAACTGCAAGGCATGACCTGGCACAGCAGTACCCACAGCGTGTTGGTTGGCAGGGCACTATGCTTTGAGCCTCTCTGCCCTCGCTGTTGGCATGGTCTTCCTTCAGTCCACGTGCAGAAGACCTCTTTTTATGTAAGATTACCCTTATATATTATGCTGTTCCCATTCGTTGAGTGTTAGTTGCCTTCACTCATTCTTATGAAACTTACTTGTTGATGAGCTCATGAGATTAATAAATAAAATAATTAGAAAACTGCAGGTTGACTTGGAATGTCCAATGTATAATAGATACAATCCCTTCTTTGCACTGTTTCCTACAGAAGTCCATTAGACCCCTAATTAGAACGTGTTAATTGGAAAGAGTGACATTTCTTCTTCTGTCTTTATAGGTTCTCCAGCTGGGATCTGATATTCTTCCTCAGTACAAGCAAGAAGCTCCAAAGACTCCACCACACATTATACTACATTATTGTGCTTTTAAGACCACCTGGGACTGGGTCATCTTAATTCTAACCTTCTACACAGCGATTATGGTTCCATATAACGTCTCCTTCAAGACGAAACAGAACAACATTGCCTGGCTTGTGCTGGACAGTGTTGTGGACGTTATTTTTCTGGTTGACATTGTTTTGAACTTTCATACGACCTTTGTCGGCCCTGGTGGAGAGGTTATATCTGATCCCAAACTCATAAGGATGAACTACTTGAAAACGTGGTTTGTGATTGACCTTCTGTCCTGTTTACCTTATGACATCATCAATGCCTTCGAGAACGTGGATGAGGTAAGCGATTTTTTGGCCTCTCTGGAATGCAATGCACTGGATTGTCTTAATTTGAGGTAACTGAAGCTCTGTGCAAGCGTATGAAGATGGCGTTAAGGTGTTGAGCATTATCCAAAGGGCTTTCTGATGTCAGAGGAGCAGAGGGGTGTCGTGATTGCGGTGCCTGTGTGTGGTCGTGCAGACACGTTCGTTAATGGAGGTTTTTAGAATCACTTGCTGTTCATCTAAAACAATGGTCTCATGTTCACTTCCAAATGAGCTGAACCCTCTTGGATGTCTCCCCTCCGCAGCCTCCCTCTTCAGCTCAGACCAGTGATTGCCTTTAAGCGCTCCTAATCCCTTCCAGGGCAGGCTGGTACAGGTTTACGTAAATAATCACAACTCCGACTCTGCTCCAGCTGAAGCCAGTGGCAAATTTCCCGCTGACTTATGTGAAAGTGGAGAATGCCTCTGAATGAGCATTTTAAAAAACCTGTCCTAGGATTACATTTTGAACCGTGCTGTAATTTTCTTTTTCTTGTGATGTGTTTTTAAACGTCTGATTGAGAGGGAGGTTTGTCTCCATTTTTTTTAAAGCAGTTCTTGAGTTGCTGCTGGAATTTTAGGAAACGGTTGCGGAAAGAAAAGGTACAAATCTTAAAGGGATACTGAATTAAAGCTTTTTAACTGCTAAACATTTTAATGTTTAAGAAATCAAGCTTGCAGCCTAAGATAACGGGGAAAACAAGCAATAACTATGAAAAATAATACATGCACAAGTCAGTGTAGACAAAATTCATTATTAAAATGCAACTATAATGGCATTAGAACTCATTTTAATTTTCCTCTAGAGCCTTTTATCTTTAGGACCCTAAACAGATGAAAAGTCTCTGTTCATTTTTTAACATTTTAACAGTTGTCTCTTAGAGCATTGTGGGGTGTTTTTTTTAATTCTTAAAAGATATTCTGCAGTTATGCATCGTTACTTTATAAAATTGATATGCTTATTTTTTTAATGCAGATTTTGCTACAGGTTTTGTCGCACTCTTTTTAGATGCCATCCCTGTCTCTGTGCTGAGTGCCATCTTTTGACATTGTTCCATTTTATTTATAGCAAACATGACAGAAGTGATAATACTTGCAGCTTAAATTCAAGATCATATGAGGGCTGCCCGTCTGGAGTCAGGTTGTACAGTCAGGCTGTGTAAGGAGGTGGTATTATCAAGGTTGTAAATATAATATAGCTTTCTAAGATACTGTTTTCAGAGTAAGAGAAACCTGATTTTTATAGAAATGCAGCATTATCTTCAGATTTTCATGCTTTAGTATGTAAAACAAACAGAAAATATTTCCATGTCCAAGCAGTACAGATTTAAACAAAGAAATTAAACTCTTTCGCTAGCACATACATAGGAAGTAAACCATCTGCAGTATTTATGACAGTAAAAAAATCATTGGTATAGTGCATTACAATTGAGGCAGGCTTAAAGTAGCAAACTTGACCCAAGATGCAATAACAATAAAAAAGTAGCATGAGCTACAGGGTTATGATTGACCTTCAAACAAATGAAATATCAACTCCTTTGTAATAAGAGAACCAATAGTAGCACTTTTCTCTCATGAAATTATGTGTTACGGCCCTGGAACCTCTAGCTGAGACTGGACTATAACTGCTTAATATCCTTGATTTCAAAGCCCCTTTAACTGCGGCTTTGCCTAGCACCTGAAAAGAATTGAAGTGTTTTTGCAACCAGGTATGTAAACAGACGGTCTTTCCTCCTTACATTTAAATTTTCCCTTTTCTCTGTTTTCTAGGGAAGTCTTTTCTGGTAGTGTGTCTTCATTTATGACATTTAAGTCTTTTGAGCTGGTCTGTGTGTTTTAGGTGGTTGTAGTTATTAATGCTCTTTGTCTTCATTTGGCTTTTAACTTTTTTTGAATTGATACTTCTTTTCTGGGATATAACTTTTTGGCCCACTAGCAGTAGTTTGCTCAAATGCTCTTCAGGGAATAAGTAAACCGATAAGCTTAATTTGGAAGATTTGTGAGAAATATTCTGGTTGTTTTAAAGGAGAGTATTTATCATTAGTGGGGGAGCATTTCCTCCTTAAGGCAAGTAGGAGAGAGAGAAATGTTTCCAGCTTTTGATTCTGGCAGTTATTAGCTCCTCTTCTTGGTTCTGGGGGTTGGGAAAGGAATATGTCTTTAGCATCAAAGTTGGTGTTTGTGGCATTTCAGAAAAAATTATGAGAAAATCAGAGGTTAATGGTAAAGCCCACAGGGAGTAGTTCTGGTACCTTTTGAGTTCCTGGTGAGATGGTGAAGGATGGACCCAAATTGCAGTGAATTGCCCTGAAAGCCAGCTGAGTGAAAGATGACTTTCCAGATTTGCTCCCCTCATGTATCCTACCTCCAACCCCTCCTTTTTTCACGTAAAGCATCAAATGTACATTGTTAGTTGTTAAGGGACTGGGCGGGTGGGAGGAAACCATTGCAGGCAGCTTCTTTTCCTCTCTGTGGGCATGATGGTTTCCCATGGATGAGGAAGGATACAGCAAGGGGATTTAGGTTTGTGGCTCTCTGGTGTGACCGGTTCTCAATTTACAGCACAAGTGGATCTGGCTGGGGACCAGACATAGTAAAATGTAACTTGCCAGCCCAGTATCACCTGCTTCAGAATACCTGTTGGCTAGCCTGTGCCCTATAGTAGTTGCTCGCCATACCTGTATATCGACGCACGCTCTTGCGCATGTAGAGTTTTATATCACGTATGTGGTATAGGTGCTTGTAGGTTCTTTCCCAGAGACTGAGTCATTGCAGAACATGCCTCGTGCGCTTGAGTGCTGTTCTATAAAGTCAGAATTAAGGAAAGATACGAAAAGATTGAACCAAGGAACCTGCAATACGGATATGTGAGGTTTTTTCACTGAGTTGGAGTTCTTCAAATGCAGTCAGTATTGGCCAAACTAGAGACAGTGTCATTTCCATCATGAGCAACATTAATTAGGTCAAGGCTGGAGCTTTGTGAAATTCCCACCTATGGCAAACTTGACTGCAAATCAAAGTTATTTTGTCGTTGAGTGGAGGTAGAGCCTCACTAGAATGATATTATGGAAAGTATTATGATACAAAAATTCAGAACGGGGAGGGGATTAAGATGATTTGATGCAGATTTAGAGGTGCAGGTGTACATGGGTAGAGGTATGGAGCCAGGCAGTTACAATCTGCTGAGAGGGATTTGTATGATATGACAAGGACGGGGATGGGTAAGATAATGAGAGCGAGATACCTTGCACAGCTTAGAGTGAGCTAAATGGATGTGATGGATGAGGAATTAAGTGGCTAAGTGGTATTGAGAGAGTAGGAAAACAAGGCAAAATAGGTTTGAGAAAAATGAACTAAGAAAGAGGAAAGAGGAATACTTAGTGGGATACAGACCGTATTAAAGAAAATTGGTAGGTTGATACAGGCCCAGAAGTCAGAAAAATGCATGGCATCTTTTCTAACTGGGAAGCATTATATGTGCTGAAATTCAGGCTGGCTAAGCCAAAGCCATGCAGCAAATCCTTCAAGCACAGGAGTGTAAGAACGGACACTATAAAACACACTAAAGAACCAAGTAATTTTCAGGGTATTGAGACCAGAAGGGAGGGGTGTGTGCTCAGAATCTCTGAAATCAGGCTGTATTTTTGTGTTAAAATAAAAAGATAAGATTACCTGAAACTTCCGATCTAGTCCAAAAGCACATTTTCTGTCTGTTTTGCCTCCCTCCTCCCTTTTTTTAAAAGTTAAAAAAAAAATACGGAGTAATGTGAGGATATGAGTTTTGGATCCAAAGATTTTGGTCACATAAAGTTCCTGTTATTAGGCTAGTTAAAGTCCTGTAGCAACTGGAAGTTTGGTTTTGTTTTACAGCTCCGTATCACTTGAAGCATTTCTAGATTTTTCTTTTTTTATTATTTTTCCCCTGGAGCACTTAACTATATGTAACGATTCTCTTCATTGGTGTATGCATGACGATTTATATTTCTAAAATCATCACCCCCCACTTCTGAAGACAGAGAACTATCTTACCTTGAGGCATAGCCTCTATATGTGTCCTGCCCATTAGAGAAAGATAAATATCCAAGCTCTATTGGTCTGGGCCATGAAAAGGCTGCTGATAGCATGGGTAACCATGAATTTCCTGGAAGGTACAATATTTTATCAGAATCAAGCTGTGCTGAAATTGCCAGCAGCAGGGTTTACAGGGTGCCCTAGGGTGCTGGTCCCTTGCTTGCCTAGATATGGCCAAACCATGCCACAACTCCCTTCTGGACCAAATGCATGGATTTACTTCCCAGGGAAAGCAGGATATTGTTGTGCAGGGAGGATGTTGTGTGCTTGCCTCCCTTCCTTGCGTGGAGGAGGCAATGGGGAGAGTACCTTGGAGCTGGAAGTTATCTCACCATTTCCCTCCACTTTAGGTACTAGCTCCCAGATAACGTGGTGCCAAGGGCAGCATTAGCGCCTGTGTGAATTAGTACAGAGAACAGATCATCCCTAGAGTAGTCGGACAGAAGGGCTCCTGGCAGAATGGAAGATGCTTCCTCAAATGAAGTGTTAAAGACAGCTGAAACCCTCTCAGCGTATTTTCTTGTTATTTGGAAAAAAAGATTGGTGCACTTTTTTTTTTCCTCTGGGAATTTTTGCCTAGATTCGTGAATTTCTGAGTTCACAATGAAACAAAAGCTAGAAGCTTTTAGCTCCTTTCTACCAAAAACATGGCCCTAGAATGACATGGCAAATATTGTAAGGAATGGCACAGGATGTACAGGGTGGTACATACAGAGAGTCAAATAGATGGGTTTCATATGAGTTCTATAAAAGAACATCCTTTCTGCAAGAATTAATTTTCATGAACCGCTAGCTGGAAGCAAAACCAGACAAATTTAAATGAGCTAAAACTCTAAAATTCTATGTCCATTGTTTAATAATGTAAGACTACATGACCCAATGGCCTTTGAAATTTAGTGATCTGTGCAGGACATATTAAGGCATGGAATCCTTATAAGTGTAATCTAGTTTTAATTACTATTATCGATCTATTTCAGTGATGATAGAAACGTCTTTGCATCACTGTTATTAGCTAAACTAGCAAAGTCTGTAAACTGAAAGTGAATAAAAGCTGGTACAACCCATTTGGCAATGATTACATCTGCAGTACTTTACTGCAAATGTTACCCTTTCCAAAGCTACTTGAAGAAGGGTTATGGAACCTAGTCTCGTGGTGTAAGCAAGGTGAAGATAAATGGGTGTATTTCAAGAATGTAGCTTTAGCTCTAAAATTAAGTCTATTGCTAGCTACATTTTTTAAATCCAGGTGGCTGACATGGAGAAAATAATTCCCAGAACTAAATCCCTGCTGCAGCCAAGTGTTAAGCTATGACAAAGACTCCTAGCAGCATAACGATAGCAGCGCCGAGACTGGGAACTGGCATTTCCCCTTTGTCATGCAGTCAGAAGGCAATTAAATATGAAAAATACTGTCCTCCTGCTGTAGTGTGCAGCAAAGCACACAACATAATAAGGAAGATGGCTTGGTTAGGTTGTCCAAATATAAATTTAGCCTTTTTAGGCATACATTATATAGATGGTCAACTCTCTTCACCGCTATTGCTTATGTCCCTGCAATTATGGTACGAAATTGCACTATGTATTTTTAATTTTTATTCAAGCTCAGATTTTACTCAAGTTCTTGCACTTTGCAATCACCAGGTTAACCCAACTTTTAAAACTGTAAGAGGGATGGCCGTTCTGGGACATTTCCAGAAGTTCCTCCCTGGAGACCACACATAAATGCCTGCCTTCAGTTGAGGGGCAACTTGTGATACAAAGTGCCTCGGCCTGAGTAAATGCTCAGGGTGGTGGAAGGCCAGACAGGACTGTCTTGTGAGCTGGACGTGGCCTGGGAGCCTCAGACTGGACTGCTGCGATTCAGATTATGGAATACCCGGTTTTAGTTATATGTTTCAGTGGTCTCTTCCCCCCCCCCCCCTTCATGCATTCTGTACATTAGCAGGAAGCAGATGTTGAATACAAGCTGTTTAAATCAAATCTTCAGACAGAGATGTATTAAGTAAAGCAGAGTATATTTAGGGCAAATCCTGTGTTGGATACTTTCGGGGGAAGCTTCGAGTCCTGCATGCCTCCTTCTCTCACAAAGGCAGAGAAGGCTTACGAAGGGGACAAGGCGAATGACGTAATCCGGTCAGATGCTGACTAGTATAATGTGGATGGGAGTAGCACAAATGCACATTATTTGGATTTCCCTGCACAAGCATGAGTGGAAAAGGATCTTGCAGGATTAGGGACAGGTGACTGCTCTGTGCAAAATGGAGCCTAGCTGCCTAGCCTCGGAGGAGCTAACTGCACGGCTGGTATCAGTATTAAGAAACATCACTGTTTTCCTAGAGAGAGAATGTTGTAACTTGGTATGAGTCTTTACTTTATTAAATGCCACAGACCAGCTTGGTGTTACACGCATCCCTGGGCAGCAGGTCTGTAGAGGGCTTCAGAAGTACCTCCGGAAACACTGCAGCTTGGATAAACCTCTGCAGACACTTCTTTTCTTTCCCTTCCTGTAATTAGTAGCTCATTGCTGCCATGTTCAGCATTGCTGCTTAGTTCACCATCCTGCTTAGAAGTTGTCCCAAACCATTTCCATACCTTCCTCTCCCTCCTCTTTCATCCTCTATCCATCTTCTCTAAGGGAAGTGCAAATTAACAGATTTTATGATATTATCCTTCCTCAGTGGAGTACCCCATTGCATTAGCAAATAAAAAATCCAAAATGCCACATCCCCCCTACTTTGGAGCTAAAACAAATATTTTGAACTCTTCCTTCTTTTTATAGTTTCAGTTGTTGACTGTTAGAAATGTATTTGTATTTTGTAGTTGTGCCATAAGCAACTCATTGGAAGTTTATTTATAGTTATATACGTTACCATTTGTTCACATTTGTATTAGAGGAAAACAAAAAACAAAAAGCCCTCCATCCCGACGACAAAAATAGTCTTGAGCAATAAATTTGGAGGTGCTTTTGGGGACTGCATGTGAAAACATACTTACTTTCATTGTGCAGTAAGGACTCAATTACGTGCTCACTACAGTCAGTCTCCCCTTGCTGTCAGTGGTGCAGGTTCAAGCATTAAATGGGCTCTGCTTGTATCTGGACCCAGGATCTGGATAGCTTGTGCAGAAGTAATGCCCCATACTTCCCTGTGGACTTAAATAATTGAATCCAACCCTAAATTTAGTTCTTAAAGTGGTAATAAATCAGAAAAGTTTTTTTTTAATTTTTCTTGTTCCAGCATTTTGCTTTGGACCTATGCGACTTTATTACATTAATTGATTACCTTTAAAAAAAAAAAAAAAAGGTCTGTAAAGGCCTGAGATAACGTTGGAAGATTTATTTTAACATTAGCTCCAGTAAAGAAGCATTAAGGAGCTAACTAGGGATTTTAGAGCTAAGCTCTATTTAAGTAGCTCAACACAAAAATTTCTTTTGGGAATGATTTGCTGGTAAAATTTCAAACAACCAATATGTCATGCTGGAATGCTTCTCTTGCACTATGCCTACGTATTGCTTCTGGGAACGTGCCTGCAGGTTTACTGGCTTAATTTGGCAAGAGCTCACCATTTCAGTTGTTTCCAAAATCTATAGGCGCTTTATCTTCCTTATCCATTGTGTACCACCATGCAAAAACCTCTTGGCGGAAAGCGGTTCACAACAACGATGCCTTTTTCACTGTTTTGATCCCAAATGCTGAGCTATATGCTGTGTTCGCAGAAAACTAAGTGATTAGTTTAGGTCGTTTATTTATTTATTTATTTATTTAATATAAATGCTTCTGATGAGAGAAAAGTAATGAAGGTTTTGCCCCTGCGTGTTTATTTAAACTATTTGGACCCTATTTCAAAATGTACTAAGTATGGGATTTATCAGATGAAACAGGCAATATAGACAAAAAGAAGCAGACACTTTCAGGGTATGATTCCTCATGTTTTGATACATGTCTGAAATAGGTCTGAGAGTAATCCCACCCTAAAAGGCCTGTTTCTCACCATTGACTGTAATGACAGCCTATGGTGACTAGTTCAGATGTGACTCCTCCATGGTACAGGTTAGATGAAGATGAAATACAACCTGCCTTTGAGACCATTTTTGCCTCACTTCAACTTTTAAAAGGATAAAAACAAAAACAGGAGCAAAACTCGCAGAGCCCGCCTGGGTCCCTGAGTCATGGCTTTGGCAGGCAGGTTCATCACATCACCCTTCTCATAAACTGGTCCAAATCTGCCCTAACCTGTGGTGTCTGAAAATTTCTATTCATTTGTCCCTGTGCTAACCTTCTCTGTTACTTTAAATATTTCTTTTTCTTTCCTCATGTTTATGTCCGTGCTGTGCTTAGAAAGGACAGTCATATCCCCCATAGTCTAATCTTGTCTAGAAGCCTCTTTTATGAAAGGTCTTCTATTTTCTTGGCCTTTCCAGCAGCATTTCTCTGCACAGAGTTAAGTTTGAATGCATCTCTTTAGAGCGGAGCTGTACATATATTATTCCAGGGGGGAGAATTCGTCCTTGCCTGGTAAATGAGGTTAGGCTTCTCCTCGCGCCAGCGGAAACACTCACCTAGCGCGTGCTAGAATTGGTTTTACCTTTTATGTGAGTGCATCCTACTGGCTACTCGGAATCAATACGGGATTAACCAATAGTTCCAAATACATTTCTTTCTCATCATTTAACAATTTTCAAGTCATTTTGAGCTAAAGAACGTCCCTTTAGTAGCAGAATTTTTTGTTAATTGCCCTGTAATGAATGTATTGCAACTTTGTATTGTTTTTATTCCCGTCCAATTATTCCCTCTCCTCCTTTGTCCTGACAGTATGTTCTAAACTTGTGTCATCAGCAAATTTCATGACCGTATTACAACGTTCTGCCTACGTCATTAATAAAGCAATGAAATCACTGACAATCTCCACTTGTAATCTTCATGCTGCTTACTAAATTCCCTTTTAATGGTATCCATTTTGCCATCCTTTTCAGAAGTGCTTCAGTCGCTTTACAATTCCTATGGTAGTTCCTGTTTTCCTCCATGTTTGCTAATGATTTCACGCATTGCTTTGCTGAAATACTGCGTTTTCTTTCTCTAGAAAATCTGATATGTGATCAAAGAAAGCTATCAAAACTTAGTGAGAACCCAGTTAACCTAACCTTAGCCTTGCATTGATTGTATTTTCATTTATCTCAATGTTTCTAATTATTTTTTCCATTAGCATTTCTTCAGGAAATGCATCTCTCTATTTCCTTCTTGACGCTTTTGGTTTTCTGGGAAACATCAACATCATCATTGAAAGCTAAAGCCAAGTATTAATTCAATTTTTAGCGCAGGCCTGGTTTGTCTTTACTTCATTGCAGCCTGATCACTTTTGTTGTTCTTTTCTCCTTTATAAGTGTGAAGTATCTTGGCGTATTCATTTCAGTGCTTTTTGCAAGGAAAAGTTCAACCTGACATTTGACAATTCTCACTTTATCCCTACTCTTTTTACCCTCTAAGGCACAGCTTTCTTTGTCAATCAGTTTTTATTTCCTATATATTGCAAGTTCTCTCTTTTTGTTTTCTTTCTTGGGATGATTATTCATCCATTTAGAACTGATGCCCAGTTTCATAAGCTTTTTTCCATTTTGAGATACAACTTCTAGGTTTGCATTTTTTGACCTACGGGTGTTCCAGGTGTCCTCTACTCTCAGGTCCGTGACTCCTCTGTCTCCCTCAGTCCAGGTGACTTCACTTATTTTTGTTTATAATTCATTGTATCATTTATCAGGTTGTGCCCTTTTGAAATCAAGAACCCCAGTTCCAACTTCCTTTGTGATTGTTTGTTTTTTTATGAACTGATTGATTTCTCTCTTCAAACCAATGGAGACTTCTGCAAAATCCTCGTTACGTATCAGAACCAAATGTAGCGTAGCATTGCTTTCTGTGGAGTAACTGGCTATTCAGTGAAGAAACAGGAATGCTATTGCGTCTGCAGAAAATCTCTTCCTGTTGTTACTAATAGCATTTATTCTCCAGCTGCTACTGTGAAAGTTGAGGTCTTGCGTTGTGATGCAGTGCTTCATAATATCCATCTCTCTCATACAGGTTAGGATGCTGCCTAGATCTTGGCTGTACAGATTTCAAGGATGGGTTTAATTTCTCCTCCTTTGAGCTGTGTAAGGGACAGCCATCAGCTTCTTAAAGCCTTCTGCTCATGCGCGGAGATAAGGAGCTCAGCCTGGGCTGTGGGCTCCTCTGAGAGTTTGATCAGACTTTGATGGTTAGTTTTGTTGAACGCAGGCTGCTGTAATTGCTTTGCATCCAGCAGCTCTAAGCTTATTAAATTAGCTTGAGAAGGTCTGCATACACGGTGGTCACACGTCTGACTGCAATGGCAGCCTGCCCTAAAGTGTTTCGTAGAAAGGGGCTCAGCTCTGGTTCCTGGCTGCACCATAAATTCTTCAAAACCATCATGTGCTGCATGTCAAGGCATAGTGAAAAGCTCCTCTTTTGCTCTTTCTTTTTCTTTTTCCTCTTGTCTTTTCTGAGACAGTGTTTTCTGTTAAGTGATGCAGTACCAATCCCCATTTTCAGAGCTGGCAGAATTTCAGTTTTAGAACACATTTAGTTTGCATGTTTTATTTTATTTGTTGCTGTGGCATATTTGCCTACAGCTAATAACAAATAAATAAAAAATCATGGAGTGAAATCTAATTGCAAAAGTGCCTGGAGTTAAAAACACATTCTTCTCTAATAGAAAAAAATTATGCAACAATTTACTGTTTCAGTGTCCTGGGATTTGATTTTGAGGTTTGAGCAGAGTAAAAGTATATTTAGCTGGTAGAAATTTATGGCTGTTACTGTTTTTATTTTACTTTTTAAAATGATTATGTGATAATTTCCTACTTCAGAAAAGACTTATTAGGTTAGCAAGTAACCAGGTCATTGAATTTCACGTCTTTTGCAAATATGCAGCTCTGCTACTCTGTGAATTACTCCTTTTTAGTGTAAAGCAGACACCATTGTTCTCGCTCATGTTTTAGGAGGACATCTGTGGCACTAGCATGATTTCCTGCGCTTCTTCCCTTTCATTTTCCTTTGGTGACAGCGATCCCTTTATCCTCTTGTATGTCTGGCTCTTGACCCCTCTATAACATGAATTTTACAGCTTCATCCTTCCAATTGCATGGCTTATCGGGGGTTCATTAAGATGCAGGAGAACTTAGCACCCACTTCTTGCTTGGGGTGCAGAGAGAGATCTGTTCGAACTGCTTGTATCGCAAATGTAAGAAATGTCTTGTCCAGTCTTTTGGCTGGAAAAGTTCAGCCAGATGCAGAAATATAGCTTTAGAGACTTTTTTCATCCTAAAAGACTAAAGTCTGACAATGTGGTAGGTAGGGTCTGAAATAGGAAGATTCAGGTAACTTTAATAATAGGGAGCGGTCCCCTCTGCGTTTCATGCCGAGTACCAGCATCGCTTGTGTCCCCGCTCTATCAAACTGAACTTCCTTTCTAAGTATGTAGAGAAAATTTGAGAAGACAGACTTTGCAAGACACTTAAGTCAATCAACCTGGGCTTTTTAAAATGATGAATGGCTAAATTAATTCCAAACTTAAACATCCTTTCCACAAAAATAGCCTTCTAGATAAATTTGACATTGTCTACTTCCTTTATGGTGGCGTCAGCTGTCTAATAAATAGAAATGGTGTTCTGAAAAGGGCTGGGTCTCATCAGAGCTACTGTTTGTGTCCTCTCTGGTTCCACTGGCCTTTGAAATCACTGGGAAAGTCGCCATTGATTCCAGTGACCTATGACTCACACTATGAACTTTTAAGCTGAAGATATGTGTCAGATAGGAATCTGATCCAAAGCTATTTTTGGATTTAAAGTTTCAAATCTGACACATAAAATACAGTTTTGGAGTAAATGATTTTTCATGTAGGAATTTCTGCAGCTCGGATGACTGAGAAGAGCAAGATGTGAATGAAAGCCTTCGTCTGATTAAGACATGGTCAAATACACTGGCCAAAACCTGTTCATTTCCCAAGGGGCAGATTTGAATGGTTCATAACATAATCAGATGTTCTCACTCAGAGAGTGCACAGAGCAGCAGATACTGCAAACAACTGACTAAATGTGCTGATAGAGAGACAAGTGACCCTCGCTGAAGGTTGCATCTTCAGCCTCAAAAAACGTACATTGGCTAAATGATGCTAGCACCAAACCGGATTATACACTCTATTCAGGGTGTCTAATCGCCTTTCCGTTCCTTGAGTGCTGAGGTTACTTCATTTAGAGCAAGACATTCACTGCTTAGCAGAAGGGTTTCCAAAATGTATCTTTTAATAAGTGTCTATAAGTCATCATTATAGGGAATGAATACAGTTAAAAGGAAAATAAAATTAAAGGCAGCCCATAATCAGTTGAATTAAAAACACTGCAATTCTTAACAGTAAAAATGTAATTCAAGGCAGCTACTCTTTAGAATGAGTTTCATCGAAGAGGTCACTGCTGAATCTTGGGCAAAGCTTTGTGTTTTAACCGTTACACCCTTATTATCAGGAGATAGTTGTAATTATCGGGGTACCAGCTTGACCCAGCCCAGTACTTAAACACAGAAAGTTGCAGTACCTTCAGTAGGACGCATCACATTCATTCAGTATGTGCTTAATTGCTTTTCCCTAGGTAGTGCTCTGTGGAAGAGACATAAAGCTCCCAACATTGTTCTTATTTTTTGCAAGATGATAAATGAAATGTAAATGCTTAGTGAATATATCTCTGATGATTTGGTCTTAAACCAGTGGGTTGGATGGAACTGGCTTTAAGACTTGCAGGACGTTTAAGTAAGTTTTGTTGAAATACTATTTAGGAAGAATCTATTTCAGCATCAGCTAAAGTGAAACATTTCTCTGTTTTATACGTAATATATACATATATGGTTATTATCTGTGCTTAGAAGAAAAAATAAAGAAATAAATTGCAGCACAGACTTTCTCCCAGATTTTGAAATAAATTATGTACTTTTATATTAGTTGCAAAACTTATTTTCTGTTAGTGCAACTTGTTTCATGTTAGTTTATATTAGTGCAGAACTGCCCACGTAACTTAGAAAGAGAAGATGTAGAAGAGATGGAGGACTGAGTGTCAGGCTGTAAACTCTTCTAATCAGGGATTGACTCTGGTTTGCACAGTAGGAAGCACTGCGGGAGCCTGGCTGCTGGGACACACGTGTAAACGGCTAGGTGCGAAAAGGGGACTCCTGAGTTTACAGCTCTCTAACTCCTTCCCAACCTTAATCTTGGGAATGAGCAGTGTCTCTGTAAGTAAAACAGAAACAACACGTACCTCCTTGACAAAAGTAATAGGAGCCAATCCTTCAAAAAATACCCTGCCCTTTTCTCCCTCTGATTTGGCAGGAAGATTTTGTAAACTTTCAGAACCAGGCATTTCATTGGTAAACCGCTCCTTTTCACAGGCGTGCACTGTGGGTTAATTTAGTGCAGTATACTGCAAAACACTCTGTAGTTTTCTTTTTTATGTGTGTTGCTGCGTGCTGTCTTGACACCGAGATCGTTGTCCACTGGCCCCAGCCCATTGCATAGCGAGTACAATAAAAAACCGTCCCGTTTTTGGGGCAAGTTGGCCATGCGCTGTGGCTCAGGAGCCGTATATCCCGAAGCAAATGAGCCGGCAGCTGTTTAGTTAGAAATACAAACAGTAAACTAGAGCGGTGTCTTGTGCAAACGCAAAATACAGAAATCAAAATGGAAAAATTCCACTTCCCTCCTTGGTGTTAGTCATCAAGAGAGCCTGAATGCAAATACAGAACTTCAATTTATTAAGGATTTGGGGATCTGAAGCAAATTCCAGCAGGCTTTGAAAAGCTCACAAGAACTTTGTTGAACAGATTACACCTCGAAACACCAGGTGCATGTTACCCTTCAAACATTAGTTGTGAAAAGAAACAGAGGTGCAACAGGGATGAATGTTTTTCTGCTACGGAAAACTCCAGAAACGCCAGTCTTTTACTTTTTGATAATATAATTAGCCAGTGTTTTGACTAGACTGATTCGATAATGATGCATAGAAAATGGCAATTTAATCTTGGCACAGTAGCTAGGCATGTTTGCCTCATTGCTTTCTATGTCTTAATTTCTACTTTAAATTAAATGTCTTCCGCTTCTGAATGTTTTATATTAGAAACTTTCCTTTGCAAAGCTTCTATTTTGAGTCACTAATTAATTTAATGTATAAGTTAGGTATATCATGGGACTGCAATAGATCAGGAACATAATCTTCTTCCCTTTCTGCATCTATAAGCTCTATTAAAATCCACTGCAAATCATTTGTGCATTGAGGGGGACATATACATTTCCTGTTTCCTCTCGGATGTTTCCATTAGCTTTTTGATATTCCCTGTGCTTTTATTCCCTAAATATTTGTACTGCCATTTATTTGTATTTCATTTAGCTTGATTAAAAAAAAAAAAAAAACTACTTGCTTTAGGAAAGTATCTGCAATGCCTGTTGATCAGCAATGAAATTAACCCTTAAAGGAAAGGCACGTGGCTTTCTTGCCAGTGCCTCGTGGTCAGTATGGCAATCACTCAAAAGGGTAGTTTGCCCTCAGTTGTTACTTGTTCTGTCAGTGAGGCATCTTTACAGATAGACAAATTTCTAGATTTGTATTAGATGGAGCTAGTAGTAGTAGGAAATGGTGCCTGTTGGACCAGCATCAGTTATCCAGCTACTCTCCGATGGATGAGAGGAGCAATGGACAGCTTTTTCTGTAATTACCCATTACAATTACTTTCTGACCTTTTACTTAAGCATCCCGTAGTGCTCCAGAACGCTGAACTAGATGGACTGTCCAGTTTGGTCAAAAATGGCAATCCTTGGCATAGATTTAATATGTTACTGTTGTTCTCTGAGAAGCTTTGAGGAGACTCCACCTGGACTGTACATTTAAATATGTGACCGCTCCTCTGCCACTTTCATTGAGGTCAAAGCAGAATCTCGCATTAACCTCAAATTGACAGAGCATTGATTCCCTCCTTGTTGTCATAAACATATGCTATTTCTCGCTTTGGATTTCATAGGACTCTCTTGTTACCTTTGCAAGACTCAGCTTGAACCAACTAATTTATGCACCTACTAAGTGCCAAACTAGAATTACCCTAACGAGAGCAAACATACTGGAGGGGGGAGGAGGGCTTGATCTTGTCTTTTGTCATCTGGGACATTAAACAAAATTGTATGGGAGTATTTAGAGCAAACCCAGGAATCACTGCACAACATTCTGTGTTAACCAGCGGGATATTTCAGAGAAAATAACGACTTTTATTCTTTTCCAGGGGATCAGTAGCCTCTTCAGTTCCTTAAAAGTGGTGCGTCTTCTCCGACTCGGGCGAGTCGCCAGGAAATTGGACCATTATCTGGAATATGGTGCTGCTGTACTGGTGCTGTTGGTGTGTGTATTTGGACTGGTGGCCCACTGGCTAGCCTGCATATGGTACAGCATTGGGGACTACGAAGTTATAGATGAAGTCACTAACACAATCAAAACAGATAGCTGGCTCTACCAGTTGGCACTGAGTATCGGGACACCATATCGGTACAACACCACTGGCTCAGGGCAGTGGGAAGGAGGACCCAGTAAAGACTCCTTGTACATATCCTCTCTCTACTTTACCATGACAAGCCTTACAACAATAGGATTTGGAAACATAGCACCAACCACTGACGGGGAGAAGATTTTTTCGGTGGCCATGATGATGGTTGGCTGTAAGTAGAATTTGATTTTGTCGTGTTTAAACCAGAGCTGCATAGCCAGTGTGACGGGTGCACCCCTTGCTGTGAGCATTCTTGACAGCCTAAATTGAATTACCTGTAAGTAATCATGAAAAGACCTCAGAATTATAATTGACCTCAAGAACTGAAGCTATGCAATTGCTGTAGTTTGTAACTTGTTGCAGCACTGTGGTACACAAGTGTGTCTGTTCACAATTGCATGTTGAGTTTAGGGCTTTTTTTTTACACTTCGAAGACAATTTTGATCATGTTGGAACGATCTGGACTGGAATTTGGCTAAATGTTGCAAAGTGCAGTCAAATTCATGCAGTCCGACTGAGTTTTGCTTACAAACTTGCAGAGACTTAAAACTGCTTCTTGAAGTGGTTTTATCCACTTTTCAAAACATGCAATGATTCCATAAGGTGACTGTGCGCTTTATGGTACTGGTTTGACTTACAGCAGGTCCTGTTTTTAATCTCCTGCGTAACCTTTACTGCAGGGGAGCTGGGAGGGACGAAGGTCATTGCGAGACACTATATTGCCCCTTTTCTTTGTTTCCTGCTGTTTCACAGCTCCTCTGAAATAGTCTAAAAACAACAGTGGAAAGGTGTATTTCTTATTTCACACACTGCCTAGGGTAAGCAAAATCTTCAAAATACAGAAAAGAATGCCAAAAATATTAATATCATTTGGGGAAATTTTTTTTCTGTTAAATAAATAGTGCTTGATATTTCTCTAATGCTTTCTATTTTCTAAGCTCCATACAACCCTAAGCAATTAGGTAACAAGAGAGCAAACAAAACCTTTTGAAAATAAGATCTCAATAATCTCCCTGATAATTGTTTCAGCTAACACTTTGAGCTCATCTCAGAGAAATACTGAACTATAAAAAGCAAGCTTCTTTCTAAAGCCTTTCTAGATCTTTAGAAGATTAAAACCATTTGTTTGGAGATTTTTAAATGCTTAAGAAAAAGTTGCAGTTTTAGGACTCTGCTTGTAGCATGGGGCAATGAAATTTGTGCTGAATAGCATCTTTACATGATGCGTTGATGTGCTTCAAAACATTTCTGAGTCTGGAAAAAACAAATTCCCAAGCTAGAGTATTAATGAGCTATTGCGGCTAGGCCATAGAGAACATACAGGTGCTGATTAGCTATTTGTTTAAGCTGCTCTGTGGTATTTGCAGAAGTCCTGGGATTTGGAGAATAAAGCAGAGTCAGAACATTTTAAATATTGTGATATTTACTTTGCGTGGCTTTTCTGGGAAGTTTTATTGTCCTGCAGAGGAAGGTCCTGCAGAAGGCGCTAAACAGCAGTGATAAAAGATTTGGGGTTGGGTGAGAGCAATAACAGAAGAATGAATGGTAATAATAATAGTAATAATAAAATGGATGCGTGGCATCAGTAAATGAAAAGGAAATGGAGCTTGTAATCTGCTTTGCATTTGCTCTAGGTAGATTGCCCTCTTGTTTTCATCTCTGAAAAGCATGCTGGAGATGGGGGATACACATACCAGTATCAAAGTTGACACTGACAACAGCCTGTATACATGCCACTGGCTGATTTAATGTTGTCGTAAGCATTACCTATGAAATTGTTGAACCTTGCACATGTCCAGTTTATAAGCGGTACCTGGGAGCTTAGTAATTGGAAAATCTTGAGCAGATTTAAGGCATCTGGGCAAAGTCTGGTAGAATTAGAGTGTGAAATTTAAGAAGCAGGGCAAACGGACAGTTGAGGACTAAATCCAGGCTGCTTATTCCATATAAATAATGCCATCACAATGAGCGTGGCTCCTCTTGTGAGTAGGGTGAAGACCGTTTTGGGCATGGAAAAAAGGTACGGAGAGCAGAATTTTTTTTTGGTTTATTTACGAGTATAAAAATGCCCAAATGTGATTAAATAGTTGAATGTTTTGCCCACATAACAATGAAGATTTGAGGATTTTGAATTCATACATGTCAGTACTGTGGCTGCTCCTGAAATCTAAAATTTTTGCTTGATCAGTTGAGTGATGGTTAGAAAATATGCCAGCTTGCAAATAGGTATCAGGCTTGGACTTTATACTTGCAATATTTCTGCAGAGCAATTAGCCCTGTAGGATTGTGCAAACACACTTGGGAGTGCCAGCTGCTGAAAATATGACAGCAGGAACACCGAAAAGGGGCAGGAAAGCACAACGAATAGCTTACGAAAAACATAAGAGTGGCCATTGAGCTTGGAAAAGGGATTTGGCCCCAAGAAAACAGGCGGCTAGGAACTGAAAATTGTTCATTTCAGGTTTCTTTCAAAACAAAATGTTTTGGGTTTTTCTTTTTGAAACAGTATTTTGAGATAAAATTTAGCAAAATTGAATTGAGGTTCAATCAGTGATAAATATTTGTCCCTGCACTAACTCTTATTACAAGCAGAGAGACATTGTGAAACACCTTTGATAGTTTTCCTGAAGACGTTTGCTAATACCAGTAGTTGATATTGGCAGTGTTTTTTCTAACAGACTCTGCCAAAGAAATGTCTTAAGCTTAGCGCTGAAACCAGAGATAGTAATTCATCACAATCCCAGCTGCCTACTCATGCAGACTTCAGATATGAAAGAAATTTGCTGGATTGTCAGCTAGCATTGACTTGTTCTGCGAGCCAGAAGTTTTCTATTCACGCTGGCAAAGTTATCTGGACCTGGGAGGAGTGTTTGGAGAGATTCACAAATCCTTCGGGTGGGCAGGATTGCAAAAATGGTATACTTGTTAAAAATAGCCAAATTAAGATTCTGTAGCTGCTGATAAACCCTTGCTCAACGTGGGACGAGGGAAAAAAACCAAGATGAATGTGTACGCTTTTCAGTTTGATTGGCACGTTGTCACTCGGTTGTTCACTGAGGGCTTTGAATAATTTTACCTCATCCTGTGGAGCTTACTTTGGGTTTGTTTTCACCTCACTCGCTCCTTCGTGGTGTCCAGTGCTATTCAACAGTATTTTCGTTTGTTGCTTTTTGACACTTTTGAAAGATAAACCACGACAAATGTAAAGCATCCTGTGTCGAAGGAGGAAGCTTTCTCCAAGGACCACTGTTTAAATACCTGTTCTGCATTTCCTGCCTAGTGGTGCTGAATGTGCATTGAAGTTTCGACTTATTGTAGCACATTTTGTGTTGATATTGGTCATTTCATCCCCTCTGCTGCACAGGATAGAATAAATAGGTAGTTCTGTCAGACCTTTTGAATGGACCATGGACAGTTTATCCTTCCGGAGAAATCTTTCTTGTAAACCTCCCATTAGCGTCGGTCAGCTCACACTCTCTGGCAGGAAGTTCAGCCCCTTTTGCTGCGTGTTGCTCGAGCTCAGGCCGCAGGCAGCCATTATGGTTTCTGCAGTATAGTCATAAATGCAGAAGTAAAACTAACTGCTTTCATGCCTTTCACAAAAATGAATGTGTTAGAGAGGAAGCCAGAGATATTGGAACATAGTTAAAGTTTCAGAAGGAAACTTTTGGTTTATAGGCCATTAATATCCTCCAGCTCAGCACGGCAAGGACTTCAGTGAGGAGTGAGACTGTGAAAGGGAAAAGGGACTTGAGGAAGCCGGTAATATGGCAGGGGGAAAGAGTGTGCAGTATTGAGGAGGGATGTGTTTTCCAGAATGAACAAGTGTGAATGTCTGGGCCACAAGAATCCAAGTACTGCTTTATTCCTTCTTCCCTTCTGTGCTTCCAGTGGGACAAGAGTGGCCAGATTTCCAGTTTGCAACTCAGGAGGTCTCTGTTATCCTTCTGCATGCTTCTGGCGTAAACTGGAACAATCAGTTCGGTCCTGTCTGCATGCAATAATACAGTGAAATAGCTCTGAATGACTTAGTGCAGATAGAATCAGTCTAGCTGCATAAATATGGCATTTAGATAGGTTTATTTACCCAGCTGAGTGGGCCCAACTCACCACATATTTCACCTACGCAGCAATCGAAATTCAGAATATTCAGTTCTGCAGTGATTGAAATGCTGCAGTGATTATCTCTGCAAGGGAAGGTCGTACGATATTGAAGGCAAAGATGGCAATGGATGTTGACTACTTCACTGTTTTGCAGAATGTGAAAGTCCAAAACAATCTTCTAGTCATTCATGAGTCCCCAGAAGAGTTTTGAAATGGTGCTTTGTTGTTCTTGCTCTAGGAAGATTCTTGTATCTCTTATTTACGTAGCTTGCTTTGGCTTCTGTTTACCTTCAGATTTATGGAGAGGTGGTTTTGGGGTAATTGTTATTACTTTTCAGTGACTGATTTTAAAGTACAGGGAAGACAGGTTTGTTAATTCAAATTAGTTTGTTTTTTTTTTTTTTATGAGCAGAAGAATTGGTTGTTATGATTTCACAGGACACCTTTTCTGGAAAATTGGTCATTTGTGCCAGCTACTGGAGCAGCTTCTAGAGAACTCTTTCCAAAACTCAGCTGCTAATTTCACGACTTGAAATGCTGACTTCTTGTTTTCATCTTAAAAATACACAGGATGGTGATTTGCAGGTTGGAAAAGAAAACAGATTTGATTGCTGTAACTTTGACCCAGAGTTGTTATTGTTCAGGGGAGAGCTGAAGAAGAAGAAGAAGAGCGTGGGTGGGTTCCTCTTGATACCTTGTTCTGCTCTCTTAATTTTCCTAAGTGGAGAGAACAGAACGCGCTCTTTGCTGTTGAGAATGGGTGAGATGCTTTCATCTGACACATCTTTCGTTGTAAAACCCTTCCATGTTGTGCAATGAGTGAATGGCTGAAAGCTGAAGGGCTTTTGTGAAGGCTGCTGGTTGCTCACGGCACCCTCGCTTGCTTTTTCTCAGCTCTCTTGTTTTAGAGTTGTGACATGGACTGCCACTGATTGTCAGTCATCTCTTCATTGATCTGCCAAAACCTAATTCATTATTCAAGTGTGTTCTTTTATTGTTCAGCTAACATTAGTCAGTTCCCTGCCAATATACTGCAGTTAGCCACTTGAGTGCTGTTTGTATGAATCATGAAGGTTTATCTAGTAAATTTGTTAAGCAGTGGCTAAACCCACGCACCGACACAACAGTGTGTAATTGTAGGAGAGCACTTGTCTGGCAGGCTTCCAGACAAGCAATCCCAAGGGTCCATAGGATTTGATTTTTAATCCCTAGGAAAATGTATATGTAACATATCACCTTCTAGCAAAAATCACTAGCAGTAATGTAGGCTAAATCATATTTTGCACAGCAGTAGATAGTACTGTGAGAAGGTAGGACATCTGTAGGAATTTATAGGATTAAGTGTTTAACTATGATTTAATTCCAGCCGTACTTTAAGAGTGTCCTACAAGTGTCAGTCCTGTGTAAGGGCATTTTCTCTTCCTGGAGGAATGTGGGACCTGGGAGAGACATGACTTTGCACTGCCTGTCCAGGGACAGCAGAAGGATTTGTCCTCTTCAGATGCAGAGGACTTGTGCCAATTTCTGAGCTGCTCCTTATGGTTCCTTGAACTGTGTGACATGTAGACCACTGAGTGAAAAAGTGGTTTCTTTGGGCAAGAGCAGGCCCCTTTCAGGGAGCTCTAATTGCTTTGGCTACATATATATGTCACCCCCAAATTGCCTTTGGCAGGTGGGCAGAAGAACACTGACCATGAGTCGATACGAGGTAGCTGGAGAGCTCGGTGCCAGCTGGGACGCCTTCGAGGGAGAGCTTGCAGATTGTGGTCAGGGTTGACTTTCTCCCTTAGCATGGTTTGAAGTCCTGCAGAATTTGGTCCAGTGAGGGAGGGAGGAGCAGGTTCTCACTTCTTCGTGGTCTCCTGTATTGTGGGAGATGAATCTACTATATGGTTGGGCAAACTGCCCTTAATGGGTGCCAACTTGGAGGAAGGCACAAGGAGGTTCCCAGACTAGGAGCCCCTCCCTGTGCAAGGACTGCTTTCCTGCTGCTCCTCTGTAGGAGTGTGCATTCACCCAGGAAGGCTGCAAACTCATCTGTGTGTTAATGACTGCATCTCAAAGAGAGACCATTTTCCTCAGGGAAGGTGGAGGTTATCTGGATGAAGTCAGTAGTTTCTGATTGAACTTATGAGAAAGGTGGGACTGAACTTGGCGGGAGGTGTTGATTTTGGGACGGCCTTGTGGTAAAGAACTGCTTGATCCAGGCTGGTACGTCTTGAACAGATGACACAGTTGTGTATCTACATCTGATGCAGTGGTACTGGGAACTACATCTCAAACACCTTGACAGTAAAGGTGACCTAACTTCTTTTTAAGCCCCTTGTTAAGGCCATGTGCCAAAAAGTTTCCTAGGAGGGCTGATGTGCTTGTGTTTCTAGCTGTCTTGTTTTGGGGGGGTTGGCATGAGGCCTGATCACAACTGTCCTGCTGGACTAAACGCCAGAAGTAAATATGTGCATCACCCCTACCCCTGTCTTTGAACTTAGCATATCTTTATTTTTCAGAGCTTCAAGAAGGGCTTTCAGAAAGCTGCAAGTCACCTGGGGGACTAGGGGTAAGGCTTTCGGAACAATTACGTCAGTGGCGAAAGGTATAAGGGAAAATAGGGATAAATTAGCTTAGTTGTTGTTTCAGATGAAGCAATGAGAAAGGTGATAAATTCTTTAACAGCTAGATCAGAAGAGCGTAAAACTCCATTCACCCACATTTACCCTCTGGCACTTGCAGAATGAAATGACACAGAAAGTTAAATGAAGTTGCCTTACAGTGGAAATTTCCCCTTTTGAGTAGGAGTGAAAAAGCGTTTTGACACTTTTGGGTTGCTGGACCACAGTCCAAGTGCTACCAGCTCTACAAAGCAAGAACATCAAAATTTTTCTGTGATTTCTTTTAATTATTAGCAATCTCAGTTGTTTCTCTCGGCAGCAGCAGATAAAGTGTTTCCAGGCATGGTAATGGTTTCAGTGCAGCCTGCTGAACTTGCGATCTTAACATTCTCCAAACAACTGCATGGCAAGGCTTACAGTTAGAAAAGCATTGGTCGCCTACAGCAAAAATCACCAGTTACTCCTAGGGGTCAGAAGAACTGAAGTAAAAGGTCGAGCGTTGTGCGACACTTTCTCGTGAAACTTCAGTCCTGGAGAGAGATTGGGGTGGATACAAAGAGGTTAATTGGCAGAAGCACTGCGGGGGGTTTACGCGCGCGCCTTGTTTTGCTTTTACTCTGACGTGGCAGTAGATTTTAAGATACTCAGGCATCTAGTCTGTAGCAAAAACATGTGTCTCATACATGTCTCAAACAGCTTTAAAACTGTAAAACAGCCTCTTTGGGGAAGCTTTATCGGAATTCTTGCAAGGTTATATCTAGCATACGTTTATATAAGCTTTACTTTTATTATCATTGACTTGGTACGTTTAAATGAATTTGTGGTATCAAGAGAGAAGGGGCAGGGAGTGGGAGAGGTAAGACTGAAGAAATGTTCTTTAGTGCTATTGAGCTATGTTATTTAAAACAACCAAAAATTGTTATAAAAGAAATGATACTTAAATGTGGAAAGCCAATCTTTACGTGGAGCTTTTTCTAACTCACACACAGTGCAAGCAACCACCTGGGGTGAGGTTGTTGGATTATGGGGTTAACCACCCAGGGGGATTATCAGATTTTTCCCAGATTACTCATAACCTCTGTATTTTTCAGGAAGTAAAAAGTTTTAATTAATCCAGCTAGATCGGCTAACATATCTGACTAGATCATAATGCATCACAGCTTCATAGCATGTTGTGCTTGAGCGATAAACAAATCTTAGGTAAAAGATAACCACCAAGGCATTATACCCCTTGGATAAAAGGGGCTAGAGAGATTGGTTGCATTTTTTTCTGAAGTCTTGGGACAGCAAGTGAGCGATCTAGGCCTGTACCTGTGCAGAGATCCTTTGAAACCTGCAGGGCTCCATTTTCTCCATCTCTGAGGCAATACATGTGCTTGGTAGGCATTCAGAAGGGAGAGCTGCTGGAAGTGCTTTGCTGTGAGGTTTCAGGCCATTTATCCATGCAGATCCTTTCTAATTTCAATGGAGCTGTTCCCCTCGGTATGCACTGCTTTTCAGTGGGTAAAACAGGCATTTTCAGTTAAAACTCCTTAATGCTCACCTCACTTTTCTTGCAGCCAAGAGCTGTGATTTTTCAGGCAGAATGTACAGGAGGTTGTTAGGAAGAGCGGTGGATTGAAGAGACAAAGTTGTTTTAAGAAGTGTCTCATTACAGAAAAATTGACTCCCAACGAGAGAATTGTGCTTTACGGTGATATTAATCTTGCATATCAATCAAGAGATTTCCTGCCCAAATTTTATCAGGTTGAACTGCAGAAGTGAAAAAAGTTCCTTTTTGTCAGAGTGAACTCCAGCAGTTCAACACTTTGCACGACCGGACAGGCTGAAAGATCTGATTTTTGTTAAGAAAAACAAAAGGTCCGAATCTCTGGGAGGTATCGTTATTGCACTGCTGCTTGTGATAATGTAACGTGTTTAGTGGTGCTAAGAGAGATCAGATATCGGATAAAAGATGACAAGTCCTTGTCCGTGGTTTCAAATTGCTTCGTTTCTGTAGGTCTGACGTAGTACAGTCTCATGTTTCTGTTGAAAATACTGAAGGCTGAACCAGTCTTCTACATTCATCTTTCCTGCAGCCTTTTCTGCAAACAAATGATACAATCTGGAAATATTTTCTACTGGTAGCAGTGTACCCAGCATGGGGGTACAATGGCAGATTCCTGATTTCGTGGGTTTACCCCTTTCGCTTCTGCTTGGAGGTTATCAGCTCCCTAATCAGCTTGAAAGCAACCAAAATGGCATCTCTCCCCGGGTACCTGTCCTGCATCCCAGCCAGTCAAAAAATCCAACTCTGCTTTAGTAGGAATATTCTAGTCATGAATGATTAAAACTAGTTTTCTTCTGCTGGCTAGTAGCCAGCATGGATTTGTCGAGAACAGTTCATGGCAAATTAGTCTGATTTCTTTGTTTGACCAGATAACTGCTTGGTGAATAAGAATTTAGCAGATGCAGCGTATTTGAATGTTTTAAAAGGCTCTGACAGTTTTCTGCATGAGGGTCTCACAGCAAACGAATGAAGGATGATCTAGGCATAATCATAACAAAGCGAATTCATAACTCACGGAAAAATCTGTCTCCAAAAGTAATCAAGGGCTTCACTGTCAAACCTGGGGGGAATGGCAGGGGAAGTCTTTGCCCTGCGTGTGCTTCTGCTCAACACTTTCATTAGCAGAGCAGAGTGACAGCGCGCTGGTAGGGGTTATGGGAAAGGTTGTCAGCAATTTAGATGACAGGATCAGAATTCATAATGATCTGGAGAAATTGAGAAGGCAGCCTGACACCAGCAAGGTGAATGTCAATAAAGGCAAGTGCGCTGCACTGCATGCAGGAAGGGGAAATTGAAAGCTTAAGCACAATATAGGGAGTTACTGGCTATGCTGCTGTGAGGTAGGAAAGGATCTTGGAAGAAAAGGGAGGGGAAAGAGTGATAGAGAACTACAAACTGAATGTAACTCAACAATGGGCCAAAAATAGTAAATCTCACTCTGGGAAGTATGAGGAGCAGTGTTGTAGGTAAGTTGAGGAAGACAATTATTCTGTCTGGAATAGCGCTGGTGAGACATCTTTTTTTTTACTGCAGGGTTTTGAGAAAGCCATAAACCCACTGGAGACAGAGGAGATCAATGAAAATTTTCTGAAGTATAGCCAGATTAGTTAAGAGGGAATGAAAGACTGATGTTGGAAACTGGACAGAACAACTGGGCTGTGGGAGGATTTTTACCCTAGGGAAAGCTGCCACCAGATGTAGTAGACCCTATTTCATTGACGAGTATCTGTCAGGCTTGGTGAAGGTATCCTTGCTCTTGCCTCCATGTGGCAATGGGACTAAGGCAATCTCTTGAAGTCCCTTCCTACCCTACATCTCTATGATTTTGCGGTGAGAAAAAGGTACAGTTGAAAATCTCAGTTACATGTTAAGCGGTGCAAAGCTCATTTTCTGTAGATAGCTGACCATTCTTGAATGCTGATTGATGTTTCATGGTCCATGATGTATCGGCTAAGTGTCTGCGCTTCATATTCACACTATGTAATTTTCATATTTTAACTATAAAGAGTTCATGTATGCTCTGGTGTACAACTATCTAGTGTAAGGTCTGCAGAAGTTCTGCTGCCTGCAGAAATGTTGTTATCATGCAAATATGCAAGGCACTGAAAGGTGAACAGGGATGCCCAACACTAAAAGTTTTAGTGAGATGTTTTCTTGGGTTCAGGGGCTGCATGATATTATTCATATTCTCTAAAATCTTTGCAAGGCGTTTTTGGAGATGACTTTTGATTCAGTTATTTTTGGAAGAAGAACCTGTTTCGACTGAGGGGTCTAAATCAAGCGCATCTGCAGGAAACAGAGAGAAATTAATTTCAGTAGAGCAGTTTGACTTTTCTTTAAAAGATTCAGTTACTGAAATATAGTTCTCAGCTTAATGGAATGTTCTTGCACAAATGTTTTCTTCAGGATTTCTTCATAAAGAAAATAAAGCCTTCCCTACAGAAAGAGAAAATATTAATTTTATCTTGGCAATTTTATGTGTTCCCTCTTTTTTCCTGTCTTTATTCATTCAAAATATTTTTAAAAATCCTTTTGATACCTTTTTACACTGCTCATGGGAATGATTGTAGAAAAGTCTTCCTTAATACTTAAAAAAGGAGAGAAAAAGAGAATTTTGGGAATTTTTCTCATTTTTAAGAATTTCTCTGTTTTTCCAGGGGGAAGTAAGCAAGCAAGTAAAAACAAGGAGGCCAGCAGAAAAAAAAAGATACTCTTTAAATTTCAAAATGAAAGAAAAATGTGCACTTACCTAATTTTATCTTCATTTTTGTTGCTTACAAATATGAACGCTTTTCTAATAGAGCAGAATATTTTAATTTCTTTTAAATTGTGTTGTGAAAATTAAAACATGTTTCAGAGCTCTATTGTGAAACTTAACCAGAATTGAAATAGGATGGAGTTGATGGAAAAGGGCTTGCAAATATTTGCCATTAATTTCTGCATGGTGATATGGCAATTAGAGATAGCTTGGAGGCTGAATTCCTCTGTAGGAAGAAAGCCCAGCTGTGTAGAAATGGCATCTTCTTCAGTTCTTTATCAGTTTTTTCTCAGTGGAAGGTGCTCAGTTTTAAAAGACTCAGAGGTGCTCAGAGGTTAAAAAAGCCAACAAGTATTTTCAGACAGATCTCCACGAGGTCTGTGATTTTTAAGACCTTTTCTGCTATACCTGGTTCATCATAGTCATCCCCAAAATTATAATCAACAGATTTAGAACTAACTAAGTGCTTCATTCCCCCCCCCCCCACTCCCTCTTACACTAATGTTTTTTCCCTCATTTCTCATCTCATTATTGTTTTTTCAGATTACAAACTCTTTAGAAGAAAGACTGTTTATTCCTCTTTGTAATTAAGTACCAAACAGATTTTTTTGGCCGTTATCTGAAAAGATCCTTAAGTTGGCTGTTTCCTAAAGTTTGAATGTTTGAAATAGAAGTCATATCAAACTGTGTGTTTGTGGGTGTGCATGTGCAGTAACGGTGGTGGCTGGGGAGAAACTGTAATTCTCGTGCTGTCTTGGCAGGGTGGAAGAGCCTGAAAGCATTGTCAGTCTTCGCATGGGCAGACAGTATCACCTGCTTTAGGAAGGGATATTGAAGTTTTGAAGTCTTATCTCTCTTGGCTCTAGAGTGGGCTTAGGTGATCGAATGGGACTAGATTAGGTGTTGGCTGGCCAGAGCCAGGTGTGATGAACCTTACCGATTTTATAAGAGCATGTAATCAGGTCCTTTGGTGCTTTCCTGAACTGGGACCTGAAGCATGCTGTCTGTTTTAAGCTCACGAATAGTCCCACTGACCTCATTGTTGCTTAGTGCAAGCTTATCTTTAAGTGTTTTTCTGGACCCAAGCCATAATGAAAGGAACATTTCCGGTGTTTGAGGTTTGTAGGTGGAAGTTCTAAATATAGTTGAGAGAGAATTAGGAGCGTAAGACCTGTTTGAAGGTCAGGAGGACTCGTGCCTCCAATTCATGTAGGCATGTTGTAAACCCATGCCATCCATTTCAGCGAGGTCCCACATATGAAAATTATTTTTTAACATGACATATTAGAATGATCATCTGTTTGGAAAAGACAGGGGAACACTGTCACTGCTGTATACAGTGAAGGGACTAGCTTCGTTTCGCCTTCTTGTTTCTCCTTGTACAGTAACATTTTAAAGTATTTTACAAAATCAGATGGATGCTTTCACTGCATTATTTTTGATTAGGAAGTTGAGGCGTAATGTTGCTACTGTGACTCATTAATGCAGGCATTTCCTGCCCAAATGGATAGTCCACCTTACCTAAAGGAAATGTAACTTTCTAGTTAATCAAACTTGGTCTTTCTGCATTAACACATAAAAGAAAAAAAGAGAAAGCAAGTCAATAAGGTAAGAAAGAAGCTCAGAAAAAGCTGTTGGCATTAGTGCTGTGTCAGAAAATTTGAAAGTGCTGGAAAATATAAGTCTTACGTGTTTAAACATGAGTGAAGATAGATCACGCAAGAAAGAGCGTGTAATCAAACCTCCTTGGCTGCAGACGGAATGAGGGCAAGGAGGAGAGAGGAAGGAGGGGAAGACAAGTGTGTTAGGTACCTGCAGCGCATGCTGCCTGGTCAGAGCCCCTGGAGGATCCCTTGGCCAACCTTCCCTTTGCCCTGTGCACCAGATCATTTCAGCAAACAGGTCCGTTAAGTGATGTGTGAGACACTGTATGCGTGTGGTTGTGTGTGAGTGATGTTGAGTCCTGAAGCTCGCTATCACATCTGCGTCTAGCAGGAGGTGAATGCTGATCCTGAGGAGAAGCGAAACAAAGATTACCCTGCCGGTGTTTTGTGGGACCTTGTGAGCTCTGATTGGGTTGGACCACTTAGGTCCTCATCTGCCCTCTGTCCCTCACGGCAGAGCAGGCAGGTGCCTAAGGTTGTACCTATGCTGAAGTTGCTCTGCTATCTCTTTTGGGAAGCTGAATGGTTGCATTTGCTGTTAGGTAAGATTTTTTACAGCAGAATTAGAGAGATTTATCTGAAGCATTAGTCTTGATTTCAAAATAATACATTTTCTTTGGCAAATTTCCTTAGTGTTTTTCATGGACCATAACAGATGCGCATCATCTGTGCTGCATTGACAGGGTTTTGAGCTGGATTACAATTTTAGGAAGCTGGTGACTTCATAGATCCCACAGTCTGCTTTGGCTTTTTGTGAGGGGGGGAAAAAAGATTTTTTTCAAGCTTCGGAGTGGGAACCAGCATTGCGACTGGATTGCATGTTCTGTCAACTGCTGAACGGCTAATTCACGAAAGTGCATGCTTAACTTAAGTTTCTGAGTAACCTACTGAAAAAAAACAGGAATATTATAAAGTGTAAATGAATGATATACTGAGGCCTTAATGATAAATATTGGGCCCTCACAAATAAAAAACTCTATTTCTAGCTTAGGAAGCAGTTAGATTTAAACTCCTGCATTACAGATGGAACGCCTAGAAAATTATTCATAAGGTTTAAGCACTAATGTGTTTCTATCTGAATGCTTCCTACAAGCAAGAGAAGCCATTAAAGACTTCTAAATGTTTGCAGTATTGTAAGGGATGATGAGAGGCTTTGGAAGGGGTTTAATGGAGACTGCATCAGTAGTGAACACCCACACAAACGCACAGAAGAGGAGGGACAGGTAACGGAGTTGAGCAGATTTGATCCAGACTAATTAGTCAGATTGTTGCTGTTGTTCTTGCAGTCTGTTATTGATATACAAACAGACTGGTGAAGAGTTAGTAATCTAAAACATTGCTGTTCATTACAGTTTTTAGTGGTACTCTAATAGCCACACTCCATCTGGATGATAATAAGAAATAATGGACCGTAGAGGAGTTATGCATCCTCACCTTTTAATCCATTTTCAGCCAGCTGAAAAGCAACAAAGGGCATGTTTGCTTAAATATATCACTTTGTGATCATAAATTCAAAGGGAACAAGCAGAGTTCTGTATTCTTTATCTCAGTGTCAGATATTTATTCCTTTCTTCCTTTGCGTGCTATGCAAATACTTCTAACCAAATGTATGTTGTGGATAAAGGCATTTCGTTTTGTCAATATGACACAGACATCTGCAGTGGCATGACATTTTAAATTGTTTCCATGTTATTACAATAAGAATGTCAGAATGAATCAGACTTTCTCATAGTTTATTGCTTTCAGGTTATAATTATAGGAACAAAGCATCTTTATGTGCCTGCATAATAGAAGCACGTGGAAGTTGCTAACCGATGGCATTTTCGTCTATACATGAAAAGGAGATGGGACCAGTTGTGGTTTCTTTTAATTGGTAGCACCTAATAGAGGACCAAGAGCTTTTGGGTAGAGACATCAAAAGGTTAGGGCACTCACGGAGGAATGTAAAAGCTTTAGTTTCATTTCTAGCTCTGACATTTGGCAGAATAGTGAACTTCGGCATTCAGTAAATTTTGTGATTCTTTTTTCCTCTTCAAACCTATGCCTGATTTATTGGTTTAAATGTTAAAAGGTTAGGGGCAGGAACTCCCCATGTTTTTGTACAGTGCCTACCAAACCGTGCTCCAAGTTCTGTGGAGCCAACAAAAACAAATGGAAATGTTACAGGAGTTGCAAAAAAAGGAGTATGACTCCGCTGAAAATTAGTCTGAGTTTCTGCAGTTGACTTCAGTTCACAATTCTGGTGGGCTGTTCAGACCTCAGGTCAAATTCAGGGAGTGGTGCCTGGGTTTAGAGGAGATGTCTTGGTTTTACCCATCCACTTTTTAAAAGCTGAGGTGAGGTCAGAGGTAAATTCAGAATTTCATCCACTGCCACTGTAATGTCCTGCATTCTGGATATTCTGTGATAGCCAGCTCATGCAGGTCCAAGCCACACTATATTTGAGAAGAAAGTGGATGAACCTTGTACTTCATCCTGATTGAAAATATACGTATATACTTTTTTACTTTAGAGCAGGCAGCCTACCATATAGGACTGGAAGCAGTTCTTCCTGCAATGAGCAGTATGTTCAATGGTAACTATTTCCAGGGTTAACATAGCCCAGGTATGTGGACACAGTACAGATTTATTGTGAAATTAGTGTCCGCATCGTGCTCTGATAAGATTATGATGAAATTGTGCAGCCATAAATACAGTAGTCCAACATCTTAATCTTTTAAATTGTTACAGTAGTTTATTAAAGATAGAGTAAATATTCAGTAGAATGGCAAGACATATGTGGCTGAAATGACAAAGTCACCTTAGGTATGTATTATAACTCTACAACAGCTTTGGAAGCCCCCCCCCCCGAAAAAGTCAAAGCAGCTAAACAACAGGCAAGGTTAAGATTAACCATCTAGCCTTTACTCTGAATTCACTCACCTTCAAGTACTAGGCCTTTGAGTGCTACATCTTAATAGCAGATTAACATTATATATAACATATATATATTTTTTTCCTTAAAGAACAAGATAACCAGTATAACTATTCACTTATTTTTTTTATTGGAAAGTTTGATGAACTGTCTTTGACTTGAGCTTTCTGCACCAGGTTACCGTGCTTTCTTGTTTTTTCGACCTGCTTCTGTTTGAAAAATTTTGGCGTAACCTAAGAAAAAAGAGTAATAAATGCAGTTCTACTGTAGATGAGGAAAATTTATCTTATTTGAATGCTTATAATACTGAAAGGATATTTTCAAAGTCTCTGTAAGATTTATCCTAATGTCATCAATAATTATACAGAATTTGATACTTCTGCCTGTAATTGCTGTCATTCTTGCATGTATTTCCAGGAATGAAATTTATTTTTCATACACAGCTACAAAAATTGAAAAACAGCCGAACTCAATTTCCCTAAATTTCCTAAAAACATTCACCTTAAGGTTGAGAAATATCAGGCCAAAACAAATTAATCTGACGAAAGGAAGGAAGTTTAGAGTGGGAGGTGAAGCTCCGTCTTGACTGTGGAATGCACTGTTCACTCAGCAAATAATATTTTAATTCCCTTTCTTCCTCCAAGATAAGTATCCTATTTTGGTAAAACCCACTGAATATACATTTGTGAGATGTGGTATTACCTTACTTTCATTGCTGGCCCCAAGTAAAATTTTATGGTCAGTTTTATATTTGTAATATACTCTTTTCTTTGTTTTGTAGTCTTTTCCTGTTCAAAAAATCTTACCAAAAATATCAAGAAAGTTAAGATCATAGGCAGAAGTTTTGGTTGAAAAATGTCACAAAATGAGGACACAGGTAATTTTTGACGAGTCCGTTTCTTAGGTTTTGATCTTCTTTCTTAATTTTGAAACCAGATATCAAACAGTGGACTGTGCTGAATTGTGTTTGTGCTGTCTGGAAGTCTGATGTATAGGATAAAGATGTTTTGACAATTATCCCATTGCTATCCACAGGGATTCTATCCTCATATACTGTTTTTTTCTTGAAACAGTTTCCCTGAAAATGGAAATTCAATTCTTTTCCTAATCTTTCCCCAAAAGGTCTCTGAAGTGGCACTACTCTGTTGACCTAGCGTATGGCTTGGTAATTGGAATAAGGCCATCTATGCTGTTCAAGAGTAAAATCCTCACATTCTTTTGCTGTTTATTTCAGTGCAAACAGAATTTTACCCCTGTTGTTTTGACAGGGAAATAAGATCTACAGAATCCGTAGGCTTGAATATGCAATGATATGTCTTGCTGGTACTGATTTCAGCTCAGTTTTTGCAGTAAGACAGAGCATGGTATCTTGGAAGTGGTATTTTATGTTGGATTTTCTCATTAAAAAGGTGGAAACTTCAACCACCCCCTCTTTCTTATTTTATTTTATTTTATTTTATTTTATTTTATTTTAAAAGCCCAGCTGGGTTGAATCAGGGTGTTCTTATGAAGTTGGGACGTGCAAATAAACACTTACAACTCAGAGTTATTATTTGTGGCCGTTAGCAGCCTCTATTTGTGTATCCCAAAGGTGAAGCGTGTGTTGTATATCACGGTAGAATATGAAATTGTAAGAAAATTTTTTTTGTTTGCTTCATTATGAAATTACCCATGCCATCCCATAAGCGTAGTGGAAATAGCATATGAAATAATTGCTGCTAATTAAACCTTCCTGATTGAAAACCATTTCCATAATCTAATTAGGCTAAGTATGTAGCTGAGTGTTGTATGGGATGGTTAATGAAAATGTTTATAAGCCTGGATCATGCTGAAATTAGAAAAGACTGAAATTAAGTACACTCAGGAATTTTGCTGTCTCTTTTCCAACCCTGAGTATATAAATGGACTGGGATAAGGGTTGGCAATGAGTTTTATTCTCTGTGTTTCTCTGCGCTGCTAGAAAGGAGATTTTCTGCTGTCTGCTGAAACACTTATCACAGCAACAGACGTGAGTATTTTCTTTCCTCTGGGAGGTTAGTGCTCTGTGTTCTTGGTGCAGGATAAATAAGCTTTTTTGGAGAATTATGTTGTCAAAGTCTTTAAGTACAGAATATTGGAGATGTTAAAAAGTATATTCAAAAAGCACTTTGGGCCCATTTACAGGAGTCATTCTGTTTGTTTGTGCTTTAATCTTGCCCATTACTTCACTGTAAAGTCTGGTGCACGCTTTTCCCACCAAAAAGTATGGACTCCCACCTTTCCATAATGAGTGTGTATACAGCTGTCCATTCATAATGCACTTAGTGCAGCAGTAAATTACTTCAAAAAGTGAAGTGTCCCACTTGACAAATCTCTCAGGATTAAGGAAGTACAAAAAGTACCAAATAGCTGCGCTAAATTCTCCGAGCAGGAGGATTTTGCTTGCTTCCTCCTTCCGCTGATTGCCTCGGCAGAGCTCATTTCTGTGCGCGGTCTTTGGGGGATCCCAAAGATTTCACCTCTGCAAAGGAACTATCTTAAAAAGGCTATGGGAGCAAAAGGGAAGCCGAGATTGTTGAAGGTAAAAATGGCAGACGGGTGTGTTTCTCCTCCCCCAGAATTTATGGAGGAAGAGGGTCGTGGGCAATCCTCCCTTTGCAGCATAGAGGAAGGAAATTTCGAGGCATCTGTGTGGTTAGTAGGTCCTTGTAGAATAACCAGAATAAAATGGATTTGGATCTTCATTCTCTTGCCTTTTGTTTTTCTTTTTAGAGCCAACTTTGCCAAAACTTTGTCAAAACACTGTTGAATTTTATTCAACACGATTGTTTCCCTGGGGATTTACAGACCTGATTAAACCTTGTGGTGAAAGCCACAGTGCCATTTCTAAGGTGCCCTTAATGAGAAACTTCTTTTACTTAATGCCTTATAAGCTGAGCAGCTCAAGAAAAGAACGGTGTTGCTGATGTATTATGGTAATAGCTGTATATGATCATTTCTACTCCCAGCAAAAAACTTGACCTTCATTTTGGTCTATGCCCTGGAAAAAATTATCGTATCAGTGCTTCTGTACTGTCCCAGTGGTGTTTTGTAGGCTAACTCAGGGTCCAGGTACTTAACTTACAGATGTCATATAAGGATGAGGTTAGGTAGAGGTATGAAGTGAGTCTGTCCCTTAACAGGCTGAAAGGATATCCATAATTCATCAACAAGACTAATCTTTTTAATTAAAGCTGTGTGATTTTCTTTTTTGACCTCAGGCTATAGTTTTTCAGTGTCCTATGGGACTTTTCTTATTTTAGCAGCCATACTTTCCTAGTAAAAGATAGTATCGTGGTGGTGGGAGGGGGTGTATTAACATGGATTCTCTGTCATCTTAAAAAAGCACATTGTTTCTTGTAATGGCGTATTAATTTTAGTGCATGGTCCAGAATATTTTAAAAATAGTCCTTTTGGCTGGAATTCATCTCACCTAACTTACGACATATATGATATAAAAAATGTCTATCTTTGCTAGCCCCCCTTTAGGTTTCTTTTATATTCAATGGAAGGAAATGGGCACTTTCCAGGTGCAATCTATCCACACCATTTTAGGTGTCTACTTTAAAATGAGATGAAACTATGTCCTAAAAGAGGGTGATTATAAAAATGACTAACTGAATTGTAGATATCTTTATCGTACAGTTCCTTTGAAACCCAAATACCACCTTTGTAGGAGCAATGCAGCTGTGCTTAAAGAAAGTCACATGAGGAAACATGGGAGTTAGCACTTTGCCAGTATATATTTTGCCATAAAAGTTTATGGACCTGAAATGGCATATTTTTATGGAAAAAGGAAGGAGGAAGTTTCTCTTTATAGGTTTATTGAGTGAATGTGGGTAGGTCTGAATTTATATATAAACTCAGTGCTCATGTGTGAGTCTGAATGCTTTGTTTTTACAATTGCTCTACTTTTGCCATTCCTTCAATCGCAGGCAAATCTTTCTCTTACCATTCTGTGTATTTGTTTGCAGCCTATCACCACTAGTGGGCTCTATTAATAAGTGTAATTGTTTTCTTATGAAAGTGCTTCATCTAAAATTTTTTAAACTATCAAGAAAAATGAATCCAGCTTGGCCACATCTGAAATATGCTTACTTGACATGTACCAGAGCAGTCTGCAGTTGCAACAGTTTAGGTTGGATGAGAGTTATTTATTCTGAGTATGTGATCCGGAGAGATTACTCTGAGCATTCAGAAACTTTAAAATTGAAGTAGTTTCGTGTCTCTGAAAACCTACTTCATTTTATCCTCTTTTGAAAAGATGCACCAAATTGCACAGTGCAGTCTGCTGATAGCACCTTCTTAATCAATAGCTTCATTTTGACCATATCGTATAAGTCATGCACAGAAATTAAGAGCTGCTGTTGGACTCTTTTAGCAGATTTGTGGAACGGTGATAAATTCCTGCCTTGCCTATGTTTTCCTTTGTTATTTGGTAATCTCCTAAGAAATGGTAAATATGACTGAGGGCTGAGCATGCTGCTTTACACAATAACCACCAGCCTAATTCCGGCAGGGAAGTGGGACAGTCGGAATTGCTGCGTTGTTGGGAGAAAAACAGCTTATGAGGAAACTGTTAAGTACCTTGAGAGTGAATGCAAAATTGATAATATCATTTTGATTCAGCAGAGCAGCTCAAATAATGCTGCTCCCAAACCCCCATTGGTTTAGTCAGTGCTGACTGTTGGTATCTTTCTTACGCTGCTCTGTGCAGACGCAGTACACAGTTACTCGTAATTTGTTCATGTGCTGGCTAGTTGATTTCTCTCTTTGAAAAAATATTTAGTTTTCTGGGTTACATGGAAATTTGGTATATATTTGGCACTTGATGTCGGTGGGTAGCTTCTCTAGTATTCAATAGCATCACTTTGTTAGGGTTTGTTAACTGTGCTTATATAATAGATCATATAATAGCCACAGTCAGTCTCACGTACCGACTTGGCACAAAATATGTTAGAATAGAGTTTAAAATTATGGAAGTAGGGAACCCTTTGATTAAATTGTTATATAAGTACACTCAGCAGAGAATGGAGGCATGCAACCTGCAATAAGTACATTTAGGAGTAAGCATGGTTTGCCTCTTGCGGAGGGAGTACCTGTGGTTGTGCTCTGGGGTGCGCCTTCAGTAGACTCAACCAACAGAATCATAATCCAGCAAAACTTGCTTGTTTTCAACTAAAATTAAAAATGTTCTTTTTCAGTATAAATCGAGCCATGAAATGTCAAACAACGTAGGTCACTTTCCTGGTATTTTATATGCTTTGTTCCACTGTAAGAAATGTAATTATGTTTTACTTATCTGAATGTCGTTATTCATGTAGCAACATATTACAGTGCATATTATATTGCATTGCAGCAATGAACATAAAACATCACTATTTGTACAAATATTATGGCTAGTTCCCTGCAAACGTTTGCGTATTTTCAATAGCAATAAAATTACAAATAGAAAACATGATTTTTTTTTGTTATCTGACATATAATAGACTGAGTACAGGAGTGCTTCCCTGCCACCAACTCATTTTTCAGCCTGCCAATGCCAAATGTGTTTGACAATTAATCAAAAAAGAGAGGAAAAATAAAAATTGATTCAGGAGACTCTAGCCTATTGGACAGTTCATTTCCTCTAAGCAACTAACCCATTCTGTAATTTCAGGATTTTTGTCATAAATATATTCCAGTCATAAAATTGGAGGACTATCATCATGGTGATTTGCAACACAGACCCTTTTATGTCTAAAGTGGTCTTTGAAAGAGAGGATATCTGAGGTGTAATCAGGTTGTGATGATGCTGAGTTATCAGAGCAATAGCCAGCCTTTGATGGAGAGGTGATGGGATCCATACCGAGTAGCTGCCCACTGCAGGACTGAATTTACCTTTTTTTTCCCTTCATGTGTTGAGATGCAATATGGAAAATGAGGATTAGCTGAATCCCCATAGAGAATAAGTAAAATTGCTTTTGGAGAGTGTTGTGTCACTTCAGACTTTCTGCCGCCTGAAGGTAACGTGTAAGGGGCACTCCTCACCATGGCATACGGTGCTACTACAGCACTGTCTTCATGGCAGCTGCCTGGGTGGGACATCCTTCATGCCTCCAGCCGCAAGAAGGCAATGGGAAGAGCTGTTGGTTAAAGTAACTAACACACTGTCTCGTTTCAAAACAGTGGCATCTCAAATGTCGAATGCTTGAGTATCCTGAAAATGTCAGCTGTTTAAAAAAAAAAAGACATGTTTTCTCCAATCAGTAAAGAAAAGTGGTATTTTCAAATGTTTTCAGCACCTTGGTAGGTGAAGAAAACACCTATCTAAAGGAGAAATGAAGTTGCCTTGTGAACGAAACGAAACGATGATCTGGGTAAATGCAGCAGATAAGCCGAAGAACATATGGGGGATGCTTTTACTGCATTCTGAGCAAGAAGAGTCAATCTCTTGGTGCCTTCTGTACAGCCTTGGCCTTATTTTGTAGGAGTCAGTTCTGCCTCTGTATCAGAGTATATTTGCTACTGCCACTGCTCAGATTTTCTTGCTATCTGCTTTCTTTGTGGCAGTCTTATTTTAAACTGCACAAGAGAAAGTGTTTTGATAAAGAAGACTCTCTAGCAATGGCCAGGGAACAATCTTAATCCCTTCGCTAATTCTTCTGTTCTTTGACCCCTTACTTTTAATCTCCTTGAGAATTTCATTCCTTAACCTCTTGGTTCTAATCCCATCACAAATTTTATTCCCTGACGTCCTGGTTTTAATCCCTTTGCTAATTCCATGCCCGAGCTCTCGGTGGAGTGGAGTTTTGTGTGAGCACAGTTTTGAATTTGGCACTTTCAAGTCAGTGGTGGACCTCTATTATTGTGTCTTCTTGCCTTAATTCTGGTTAAAGGCTGAAATAGTTGGAAGAGAAGTAGAAGATGCTGCTTACGTACATATCAAAATATATTCCAAGGGGTAGCCAACTGTTTCTGGGCCCAGAAATTACTTGTGAGAGATGTAGACTAGGAAATGTAGACAGGCAGTTAGAAGTTACCTTAATAGGAGTGTCAGCTGCTTAGATAAACATTAAACTACTCAAAGATGAGTCTTGTGAACTTAATTACCGTATCATTGCAATTAGGTCCCCTGGGAAGATTTGAGTTACGAGGATCAGTAAATGAGCTGGCTGTTCAGGTGTCTCCTGGCTCGCAGAATAACGGGAGGGTTTGGGTTTGTTTGAGTGTGCTTTGCCTGCATTTGAACCCAGCAAGGAATATAAAGTTGCTGACCAGCACTTAGCGCAGGCCAAGGATCTAAAGATGCAAGACTTTGCATGCTATTTTTTTTCCTTTTTTGAACTATTCAGCTTCCCGCAGTGCATTAATTTTTAAACTGAGACTTTAATCGACAACATTTCAGCCCTTTTCATGGAAAGTTTTTTTCCTTTACTCTTTCCTTTTTGCCTCAGCATAGTCTGTCCAGTTATGTAAAGCCATCTGCTGTTTACATTTTGTCACTTTAAGTACTCCTTCCCTTTCTTTATTCTTCTTGTTCCCTTCTGTCTGTCCCTCTACAAAAATAATCGTATGTTATTTGGAAAGTTCATTTGAAAGTTGCTTGTTTTCTTCTGTGGCAAGTCTTTTACAGACAGGTTCAGTAAGGCATTTAGGTACTAGTATATCCTTGTGTGCTTGACAGTTAGACTCGATTTTCCAAGGACAAAGTGAAGCGCGTGCAGCTGGGAATGGTGTTGACTCCCAAAGTCCCCATTAGCGATGTTGCGACAATGTGCTGTTTTGCAGCTGTGGCTCAGAGATGTTTTTTGGGATAGCCTTGAGCTAAGCACATTGCAGCTGCGTGTTTTCTAAGCTCTGTACAATCTGGTCCGTGTTGGAAAAGGAAGGTTCCCCCTTCTGGGTGAGATGTAGATGGAAAAGGTTCCTCTGATAAAGGTAAGATTTTATGCACAACTACCGCTGAGGAATTATTCCTACAGGTGCCAAGAAGGCGTTTTTCAAATGCTGATTTATTTTATACTAACGCTTTGTCCGGAAAAATGACGGGTGACTGTTTTATGGTGTTTTCTGTTTGTTTGTCCCAACTTTCGATCGGTGGTAGAGCTACTTGGTAAAAAGGCTGACAAAAAGGTCATGAGGAATATCAAACAGAAAAGAGGAGGGAATATATTGTCAAAATGGTTCTTGAACACCTTTTTCTCCTTCCTTTCCACTATTTTTGAGTGACTCAGTTCCCAAGTAGCTAACTCTCCCATCCTGGACTAAAACTCATCAGTGCAAATTATCATTACCATTATTATTTAAATAACACCATTTAATTAAAAAGAAGATTCTTTCTGCTGTGCCTCTGCCTCTCCCTTTCTTTCCTCCCCTTTTTTAGAAATTAAATGTCAGCTCTGGATCCACTCACCAGTCTCAGCAATTTAAATATTAAATACTTAACACAGTACATTTGCTTACCAAGATGATGCATTGGAACAGCTGTAATGCAAAAGACTTGGTTAGGCTAGCCAAAAACCGGGATGTCTGCACTTTCTCGGTTTTAGCAGCAATCTTAGTTGTGTTACATTTGTTAAATGCAAAAGCGATGGTGGCATCAGAGATAACAAAAGCCCAAGTCTGTTGTCCGATGTCAGAGGTCTCAACTGCTGGCAGAACCACCCATGTGTTTCTGATGTTACTGTAGGTGCAGCGAGCTCTGGGATAAAGTCCCGTGTTCTGCTGTGTGACAAGCAAATACAGACGGCTCAGTTGTGTCATAGCTGGGGCTTGGCAAAGTTACGCAGTATGGGTGCTCAGTTTGTTTGGCAGTTTCTAAATTGCCAGGCTGAGAAGGCTTGAGCGGAAAAATAGCAGTATCTGTGTTGGGAGAATGGTAATGAAGAAACTGAGGTCAGAGGAGGTCCCATGTGTATGCAAAGGCTGAAGTAGGAAAGATAATATTTAGAAGATGCTTGAAGTTCATGGGAATCTTGTGCTGTCTTCTGCAGCTATCGTCTGCCCCAGTGCTGACACTGAGGCTGTCCCAGGGTAAGGACAACTGTGTATGCATAGCCATAGGCCCTGGTAGAGACAGGCTTGTGGGAGGAGGGCTGGACTGCCTGTCCTCGTAGGGGTGTCAGATCCAGCACCTTCCGCATGTGCCTGCAACGAGATTGACTCTTGGCTTGCGTTCCTTGGCCTGATGGGAAGGTTGTCCGCAAGTGAAAGGAGAGAGAATATTTAACTTCTTCCTTAAAATTGTGTGATAGAAAATGAAAAGACTGTCTCTGGGAGCACAGGGGTATTTACAGTAAAAGGAAGATAGAGCTTTTTTATGACAAAACCATAAATGCTGCATAACCTCAAAATACTTCAGACAATTTCTTAAATGAATTGAGATGGACTGTATTTCTAGTCTGATGGAAGCCACAATGTAGGTATGTTTAGGATTTTGCTTTAATTCCAGTTCTCCAGGGTGTTTCTCAGCCCGGAGTTTTCTTTACGCTTTATCTTGTGGCAGATGCTTTACAGGCATTTCAGTCACTCAAGCTGCTATATTTAATGCATGTATTACTGTTAACACAGAAGGTGTTAATATCTATAATGATGTTTCCTTTGAAAAAGCCAGCAGCATTTATTCTAGCTTTTCTTCTTTAATGTGATTGTCAAGATTTTGCTGTGTTGGAGAAGAAAATGATGACATTCAAGCCACCTCAGAGTTGTAATTCCATTAGAGCACTTTCCAGTTCCTCAGCTATGGCCTTGGCTTCTTTAAGTAGCAGAGAAATTTAATAGAGATATATTAGTGAAAGGAAGTATTGTCTGAACACAGAAAATAAATACCTGCTTTTCTGTTCCAAGTGTGAGTAAACATGCACAGCTGAAGTGGATCCATAGGATTTTCTCCTAGGTTTTGTTTTTGATGATGAACACCAGAGATCAGAAAAATACCCCAGCTCTAGTAACAAATCCTCAAAGCACTGGCTGAAGCTACAGACTCCTTTACGCTAAGACCTCCTTATATTCCAGGTGCCTTTTCTCTGCTTCCTGGGTAGGAGTGGTGGGTAGGAACAATATGGAAATTGCCAAATGAGTTGGCCATAGTCTACCGGGACACTTGTTTCAGCACCTAGAGCTCGTTGACACAACGGATATCTATCTGAGTGTCGGAAAATCCCTGGAAGAGAAGCCTATAACGCAGGCTGGCTAGCAGGATACGCTGTCCATCTGAAACCTGTGGCTGCAAATGTGATTGGAGCCAGTAATTACTCTTCAAAACAAGCCAACAAAGAGTTCAGTGTGGCTGCTGTTACCTGAGTATTAGAAGAGAAGCTGGTGATCAGAATATCAGAAAGTTTGCCTAGGACCTGGGACAAATGGGCAAAATTGGGCACAGGAACCAAAATTCCCTCTCCCAGTGGAATATCCTAGTTGTCAGGATACGCAGTCACACTCTGCCGTTTGCTTTCTCCCTCCAGTCCTATGAGTCTTTAGTCCTTTTCTGCTCTCTGCCGAGACTCATAGCTTGGGAGGATGGTCTGATGGAAGCTCAGAGACATGGGTTTGAGCTCTCTGGAGCTGAAATCAGGTCCCTGCTTCCTCCGACTACAAGACTAGTCTCAAGAGGGGTTCACCTGTGTTTCTTTTTTGCCCGTCTATGTATGCTGCTCCCCTGCATCTTGCATGGGCAAGTGTCCCGTTAGTGTGACATATATTCCTGTGGCACATCTCTGGCCCCACAGAGACTGCCTAGATCCCAGTACAGCTTGGGCAGGAGAGTAGTGACATAGTGTATGAAACTGTTTGCTTCTGGGCATTCACAGAAGCAGCACTGAAGGTGGCTTGGGTGTACTTAACATTAAAAGGAGAAGCAGCTGATGATTTTGAGTAACTCCAAGGTCAGTCCTTATTGCAACACAAAGATGCAGGCATCTGAAGTTGCTCAACCTCTATTTTATGCTTATGTTTCTTGTTTGGATGTATTCCTAACAAAGATCAACTTTTCACTTTGTGAGGCATTCGTCCAAGTGAAATTCTCTATTCTGAATGATTATGCTGGAATACTTTGGCATTCAGGTGAAGTTGTGTGTACAGACCAGTTTAATCTGCTGTACATCGTCTTGCATTATTTTTTCGAAGATTTCAATGACTGATTGCATTCAATGCAATTACATAATTGTGTTATGTAAAGTGCATTTTTCAATGGAGTGCTTTTCCCAAAACTGTGATTTTAAAAGAGATTTTACTTCTTGAAAATTTGAAATAATTAAGATTTTTTTCACACAAATACTTGCTTTGAGATTTTTTCAATTTTTTAAAAAACTATTGGATGCATTAATGTGTGAAAATGTTGTAATACACCTCAAACTTCATTTTATTGTCTGTATAAAGAGAACAAAATGATGAAAGTACTGAGTTTAGAAAATATATTCTTTTTGGCATACGTAATGGGCTTTTACATCTCAAATGACTCTGACTGTAGGTTTACTGCATGAGAGTATTTTCGGTTTCTTTTTTAGCTTATGTGCAAAACCTTCAGGAATTCCCTACATCATTTCCAAAGTAAAGACGACGTATGCATTAGTGCATGTTCACAGAGTGAAGAAGCTGTTAGAAAGAGCCATCGATGCTAATGGGGAGAGCGTATAGCCAAGGCTGGTATCAGGGACATAGGGCAGGAATACAGAGAAGAGCTGAGTTGGAGTTGATATCGCTGCCATCTGATGAGTGGAAGAAGCAGCAACTATAGTATCTTTCTTGAGATGACTAGCTGAAAATAGGCAGCTGTCAGGTAGTTATTTTGGGATCTGGGCAGAGAGGAGAAAGTTCCACCTGTATTTACAATCCCAGGGTAGCCGATTCATTAAAAGTACCTGTCAGTCTTATAGACAACTAAGAGCACATCACTGCATTTTTAATTGAGTTTCCTTTCTAAATGCTTTAGGTAACATATTTTTGTTGTTGTTTTATTTTGTCTTTGGATTAAGGCAGAGGACAGAACGTAGATCCTTATTTCGGTTACCTCCACTGTGGTCTGCAGTAAGGGGGCTGTGGCATTTTTGTGGTGGAGCTGAGGCCGAGATGTGGCATTTGGGTTAGGCTAGTGTCCAAATTACTGAATTTTAGATGTGCTGGAGTCTGAAGATCACCCAAATCTTTCATTTCTTTTTTCAATCAAAAATCGTGTTTGGGTAGCAATGCAAAGCAGTGCTTAAATTCTTTTTTCTTTTCCTCGTGATCAAATCAATAGACATCTCACAAATACGTCTCTGCAGTTGCCTGAGGCAAAGGAATCAGTTTACAGGTTTACTGTCAGAACAATGTTAATTCAGCACCTCCAATAATGCAGAAAATGTGAAACAGTCTGGATTTAGACAGGTTCCTGTTTCTTAAAATAGATGGCAGCTTTTCTGCATTGATTTCAAGTGGATCATGCAATGTTCATGTAATCAAGGTAACAGAATTCTAAACAAGCATTATTTTACCAACAACTTGAAAATTGATTATATATTGCCAATGAAACCTGCATCCTCATTTCTCATTTTTTTTTCCCCTTTGCTTTCCTTTCTGCCATTTCAAGGCATTGTCGAAATGAAGTTCTCTCAGCTTATAGGGACTGACTACTGCAGTCTTTGGAACCTGATTTTCTGATGCCAGTTTTATATAATGTACATCTCCAGAACTTCTATTGTCACTTTTCTCTAAATAGAAGACATTACATCTAATGTAGATTCTTTTTATCTTTTTGTCATTTAAATATACTAACCATAAATTTAGATCCTGTTACAAATTATTTTTAGTTATGAAAATAAAGTGCTGGGTAATGTTCTCTTTTTTCCCCCTTCTGTCTCTGTTCGAAGAAGATTTAAAGTAGCTGGGTTTTTTTTAAGGCTTTTCTTTTGCAAATTATTGGCAGTGCGTGATATTACCAGACTAATTAAAATTCTTACAAGACTGCCCTGCTGTTACTTAGCTTGTGGTTGTGCTACAGGCTTACAGGAGAGTTCCTCACAAAAGCCTCATTCTGTTTATTCATATCAAGCCCACAAATAGAGTCAGGATATTTTCATGGGAAAAAATTAATTTTCTTGCAGAACAGATCCTTATTTCCTCAATAGTGAGGATCCCTACCTTTCCTGGCTAGCAAAATTACCAGAAGGTCTGGCATGTCCTGATTCTCACTCCCAAGTTCCCACTAGTCTGATCTGTCCTGAAGAAAACATCTGTCCAAAATAGTGATCCAATCAACTGCTGGTTATGGTTAAGAGCTAGCGAAAAGCCTACAGAGCCACTAGTTCACTGTTGACAATATGGTATTAAGTCATACTTTAGATCCATGAAGAGGACAAAGTCACCATTTCTAAATGGGCAGGTTGTACTGCCCTTGGAATGATTTTAACAAAAGGGAATTTGAATGATTTAGTTTCTACTTGAAATAAAATAGGTGAAACATAGCGAGAAGTAGACTCGCCTCTGAAGGACTATCATTTTTTTTTAGTAGTCGATACTGAAAAATAGCATTTTTAATTTTTCTCTGAAGGAAAACGTAGGACATCATGTGGAACATCTGCCATGGTCAATGTGTTGCATAGTCTTTCCCAGATGTCAGCTCAGCCTATGTAAGGATTGTCAGATTCAAAATAAAGCCTTTTCTTCTTCCAGTAATTAAGCAAAAATCAAGATACTTTATGAATAGTTACCCTCAAACTGTTTGTAATAATTTAGTACTAGATTGAGCTGCTATGGTAACTTGTCTGGGCATCTCTATGAGTTTAAATACAAAGATACTCAATTTGGCCCTTATAAGTGTGAATACCCTGAATGCAAACACTATTGGAGTATTGTAGAAGACCCTGCTAGCAAGTAATTTGGTATATTGTTAAAGCTAATTAAAAATTTTGAAGGAGAATATTATTCCAATAGAAAATGCTAATTTATCAGAAAGAAAGCATTTAACTGATCTTGCCAAAACATTTTAAAAAGACTGTTAGCACTGTACGTCCTCTTCCTTCCACCATGTCCTGATAAATTCAGTATGGGACAAACTGACCTATCATTTTTGTCGTGAAATATCTTTTGATTTCAGTTTTTTATTCTTGAATGTTACATAAAGAAATATAAAATAGTGCAAAATGATTTAATTTTATTTCCTTTCACCCCAACTTACTTCTTTTTTTCCAGAATGTTTACATCTAAAAATTATTCTTCCTTCCATGTTGACCTCATAAATAGAGTTTCCTGAGAAAGAAACAATCATCTGAGCCATATGCAGCTCTACATGTTTTTTGAGGACAAAGGGGTTAAAGGTAAAGCCTGATGGTGATAGAGGTCAAATTCTGAATTTCTAAATGGTTCTGGGAAAGAGTGTGACAAAATATGTAGTTCCAGTAATATGTGAAAACTGTAGACTAACAGCCTGGCCAGTGGCTCGGGAATGGGAAAACCCCCCACAGCTGTGGCGCGCAGAAGTAATATCTTTTGGGCCACAGATAAAGAAAACATACTCGTTCTCTTTCATATATTGGCTTATTTTTCCAGTGAGTGTATGGTATGTTGACTCATTTGATGCTGCTAATACTAGCATGTGTATTCACATTTCTTGGGTCACTGGCCGTGCTCGGTGACATGCGTTTCTTGTGTCTCACCTGGTTGTGGAGCAGTTCGTGGCTCTGTGCCTGCATGAGGCTGGGATGGGTTCACGGGTGGGCATGGGCCAGCGGCGATCAAGGCAGTCGTGTCTCCCAGGCGGTGAAAGCGGGAGAAGCAGGAGAGAATAAAATGAGGAAGCCACAGGGCCGCAGGTTAGCTGGGAGGGCTTCCTTGTAGCTGAGCCTGCTACAACAGCTGTAGCTTTCAACCTTTTTGCTTTGTATACCTGTGGAATGTATCCCGCTGGTCATACAAGCCGTTTTAGAGATGGCATGTATGGAAATTGCTGGACAGCATATTTAAAGTATATTTTGTTTTCCCTAGGCTGGGTAGGTTGTGCTAGATTAATATGCAAACGTTTGTTATTTAGTGAGCGCCTGTCTTATGTGCCACTGAAGGCATGGAGAGAGTTATCACTGACTGCAGGGGGACTAAGTCCTACTCAGTGGGTTAAGGCGAGTACTTTCTTTTAAATGTAGTTCTCTCTAACTGGTCTAAATGACGTATCGAGGTCACTCTGTATCAGAAGAAAGAGCTGACTTGCAAGGAGGGGTATTCTTCTTTGAGCGTAGTATCGGTGTGCTATAATTTGCTTAAATTACCTGTGGACTCTCAGTAGGGTTCAAAGGATCGTTTCTCATCCCGTGCTCAGTCCCCCTCAGTTTGTTTTCTCTGAAGTGTTTAGTTTTTGGCTAATTAGTGATATAGGATGAACCTGGAAGTGGACTGAATATTAGTTTTGTGTAAATGGGATAGTAAATGGACAAGTTCTTACTAATTATAATTGAGGAAACTAGATCTTGAGAATTTTAATTTGTCGTTATTTTGGTCAGAGCACTTGCAAACGCCTTTCACAAATGAAAATAAATACATTAGGCTGATGAAGCACAGTCCTTGAATATGGTGTGAATCTACCCAAAATAATAAAAGGTTGAAGTTTAGGAATAGCCTTACCTCTCTAAAGTGCGATATGGAAATAGCATCAAGGACTTCAGTAACAAATTTATTATTACTGCTGACTGGTTAGTTAAGATTTCTTTAGCTTCTGCCACAATTCTTATCCCAGCCCTGTTGATAAATTGTTGTCAACATCAATGAAAGCAGGTTTTACCCAGCAAGGTTCATAATAATGCAAAAATGAAAACAAATGAATATTTTCACAGCATAAAAAGCTTGGCTCTTCCCAATTTATATTAGTTCTGCAGTGTTAAATACATACTTTTAAAAAGCAAGGGAACTCTGGTGGTATATATAAATAACAAAAAGTTGATATGGCTAATATTTTATTTCACTAACAGCTTTCAGAGGAACAAATACACTTATAAGGGTTATTCATGCTGTTTATTTCAGACTGCCTTAGATACTAACCGTGGTCCTCTAAATTGTACCTAATTTTCCGGAGCAGTGTAATGTAGGCAGAATGATTACTGTCTAAAACTAACCTAAAACAGACTGTGGAGATGACAGCCAGCATCCTGGCCTCTGAAGATCAAGCCATTAATGCTACTTGTTTATACTTAACATGCTTTTGCTTCATTTCATGCTTTCAAATTAATGTGGGGCTTTTCAGAACTTTCTACAACCCAGTCATTAGATATATGTTTAAATGTGCCAAATATACTTCCGAAACAAGGGAATGAAGCTTGCATTAGTGTATCAGCGTGTGTTAACTGCAAAGGACATGCTCCATGGAATTTGTGTGATCAAACGTGCAGATGGTAATCATTGTAGGATAGTGTTTTCCTACCTACGTTCCCATGCTGAAACAGTTCATGTACTTTCATACAGGTATCCTGTAACTGCTTTCCCAGGATGTGTCCTTCTTTCCCACCCACATAGACCCACCTGGGCAAGTTTTAACAGTAACCGGCTGTGCCTGGGGAGTTGTAGGACACTACCCTTTTGGGAAGAGCCAAGGAAGAAGGAAAACTACCACGTGGGAGAAGGGCAGGGCAGGGGCATGTGGAAGAGCCATAGCCACTTAGTGCATGGGGACGGGGGTGGGCTCAAGCATTAATCATGTGGGCTGCTTTCAGTGGGAACAATCGTTTGGGAAGAGTTTATTTTTAAACCTCCCTGGTGACAGATGCATAATTGACTCACCTTTTCCAACATTCCAGAAAACAAGCTGCAAAATTTCAGTTGAGATTATTCCATGGCATAAAACGTAGCTGTCTTTTTCGCATCATGATAACGCACAAAAGTCCCTGTCAAGGGCCCAGGACCTTGTGGTGCTAAGTGCTATACCAACAGAGATAAAAAGAGTGAGCTTCAGCCCAGGAGCCTATGTTTTAAATATCTTCTACCTACCTGTAGGCATTTCTGGCCGGTGTGAATAATGGTGCTTTCTCTTTAGGCATCTTCACCAAGCCTGTGTTCATCCAGACTTGAAGTCTCTCTTGCCATTTGATCACTTGAATTCAACTGCGCAGAAACTGCCTCAACAGCGTGGCTGATAAACAGTGTGAGGCCTTTCCTATGGAAGTCCTGTTCATCCAAAGTTTCTTTCATTACGCTCCTTCTTCTGTGACTGTAAAGCTCTTAGTGAGTCACAGAGCCGCTAACATATCTCAAGCCATTAACATCTGCTCTGTGGTGCACCAGCTCAAAGCATGTCGCTGTAATTAGACATCGCCTGAGCCTTTAGTGAGAGACTCCAACTTGTTGGATGCAAAGGTATTGTAAACTGTATCTTCCTTCCTCCATGTTTTCAAGAGCACACCACTTTGTAGTGATTTAAATAGAGTGGGCGGGATTTTCAAAAGCATTCAGCTGTAACCCAGCTCAGCTTCCACCAAAGTCATATCAGTACCAGCCTCATGATGTTATAGTCAAGTGCTTTTGAAGACCCATCTCAGCAAGCAGCGCAAAAAAGGAGTGTGACAATAGGGGTATATCCTCTCAGCTATTGTATTCTGAGTCTATTTAGCTTATTGTAAACAGAGCTCAATGACATCAGTAGCTCATTTATCGAGTCTGGTATTATACCTGTGCCACCTCACTGGTGGTTGTTTTTAGCCGGCTGCATTTGCTTTATCACATCAAGTATAACCTTTGCATTGCCAGTGTAGCTATCAGAAGCCCTCTGCTGTCAGGAAGCCAGCTCCTACCTCTGAAGCAGCCTGTGATACCTCTGCCTGTAGCAGACACGTGCTAAACTTTCAAATAAGTACCATCTTCCATGTTGTTCCTCCTGTTTTGAAGGAAGAGTTTTACATGTGGCCAAAAAGGTACCTCATTATCCACCTTTAAAATAAAAATGCCTGGAAACTTCCCTTTTTCATGGATGCATTCAAAACCTGTCTTTTGGGAGGAAGTTGTCTATTCGGTTAATCATTGCAGTCTCATTGTTCCCTTGTGCTTTCCTATCTGGAAAGTCATGGAGCAGAAGTATCTCTTCCTTGCAGTGCCCCTACTCTTATGTTTTAGATACAGATATGACCTGAATAGGAAGTGGCATTAGGGCAGTCACGTAGCTGTTGTGCCATGGGAGCAGCCCATTTTGCTCAGCGGGATGAGTGATGGCGGTGGGCAAGCGGAAGATGACTGCAGATGCAGAAAGGTGTGTTCTTTGCCTCTCTCTGTTTTGTTTGAATTTGAGGAGAAACACATAGGTTGTGGGAATGTGTGAGTCATCTATAGGCATGTTGTTGCAGCTGGGATAACACCCCCAGGGTGCTTTCCAGGTGAAGCCATGTGTCCTCTTGTCTTAGACCAAAGCAAAGTTGTGGAAGTCCAGGCAGGGCTGAGATGTGGGGTCCCAAGAGATGCAGGAGGTTGGGATAGGTGATCTTGTGGAGCTCTGTCCTTCGACAGCCCTGAGCCTTCAGCGTTTCTAGAAATTACAGCAGGAGCTACAGGACATAAGCTGATGAGGCTGATAATTATGGTTACTTTGATGAAATGACTCCCTGTGATAAGACCTAGCCATTTGGCAGCTGAACTAACAGTGCTTTGTATGACAAGGGTGTGGAGTACTATGGCAGAGTGCTAGAGCTGGAGGATCTTGGTCAGTATTACCAGGAAAAAATTTATTTATGAAAAGACTATTTTTAGCCCACCGATAAAACTCCGATAAAACCTGGCTGCAAAGATTAGATCATTAATTATCCTTTTAAGGATATGTGTGAAGCTGGGGAGTTGATGAAAGCAAGATGTTCTGTATAAATTCTTCAGAAAGGTCCAGGGAAGGAGAAATATGGAGTCATTTCTTGTGGTGTCATGGCAACAAGTTCTACCCAGAGGAGATGTCTTAGCAATTTCATTAAATAATTAGGAATAACATTGAGTAAAGTGAGGTAAAACAGCTTAGAATAATGTCAGATGGGAGGCAGTTAAGCTTCTAAACAAAATTAAAAAATGAGCTCTGTCACTTCTGGAAGACTTCAGCAGAGGCTGAAAGGAGACTTGGAGGGGAAGGAGAAGTGGAAGGAATTTACAAGATAATGAAAGAAATTTGTAGTAAAAACTTATTCCGGTAACATTGAAAGTGTTTAGGCAAAACCTTAATTGTGATGAAAAATAGATTTTTATTGATACTTATTTTGAAGAAGAGAATTAATATATGCAAGATTTTTTTTTCTTTTTTTACTTCCCAACTATATATGTCTTTGGTATTTGTGAAGTAGTTGGTTTCAAAATAACATAAAAGTTCTTTCTCTTGTTCAGTTTCTGTCCTTTTCAGTTCTTTTTTTTAATGCTAGAAAGAAACTGGAAAAAAGACACTTCTCGTCTTTATTATCTGTTTAGTTACAATATCTATCTTTCTGTATGTGCAGTGTCTATGCTGCAGAAAACTTACAGTGAATTGACTCTAAAAGAATGCAAATAGTTTCCCAAAGGCCTTCTGCCATGCCTTGAACTGCACGCACGCAGTCTCAAAGGAAAAGATACCTACCTCTTTATTGCTGATCCTAAAACTCACAGACCTCAACAGATACTTTCCATTGACCTCAGTGAATTTTAGATCACATCTTCTGGGAAAAAGTGTTCAGATTAATATCATTAAGAACCAAGGCAGATTAGTTTGCAAATTTTGTTCAAAGTGTTTTTATTTAGGTTAGGTAAATGTTTTTTACTGTTATGCTTATCAATAAATATATGCAAGAATAAATACTTGCATAATAAGAGAAATATCTGAAAGATTGTTTCTCTCAAACCATCAGTAGAGGAGATGAAGAGGCTATGCTCCACAGATAATAAATCTGGATGTCTTATAAGATTAAAGAAAATATTTGCAGTTGGATCAAACAAACTGTGGGGAATAAAACGGAATCTATTGGGACTGGTTTTGTAAAGCTGAATAAAAAAATGTAAAGAAAACAGCTTTGCAATGTCAACCACAATTAATAGTTCAGTCTAAAATTATTGTAGCACACTGCAAAGGCTTGGGAACAAGCAGGCTCGAAGGGTTGGGAAGATGTGCTAACAAATGAGTTATTGACCTTCACATTCATTGTGTTTGAAGACTTCACCCAGCCAGAGACACAGTAATTTCGTGCTCACACAAGTAGTCAATGGGACAATTTAACGTGAATGATAGCTGCAGGTACTAATAACACCAACAGGGTTAAGTTATTAACACAGAGGGACCAAAAAACCTGAAAATACTGTCCAGCTCCCCATTGTGCTTATATTCCCTATTCTATGTACAATTTAAAATGCTATTCCTCCTAACAAAGGAAATTAGCGGAATACATGCCTAGCTATTAATGCCTTATAACAGCTGAAAGTACCTGAGAATGCTTCATGTTTTGGCAAAATATGCAGGGGTGCAGGGGAGAGACCCTGAAGTAATAAATATTTCATGCAGCCATCAGCATATGAACAAAAATGATGAAGACATTAGGATCACTTAAATTTACCTGTTGCATTCACAGCTAGTATCACTATGATTTGAATAAAGACCATAGCTGTTTAGTGTCTTTCATTAGTGGCACGTATAATGGAATGGCAACGAGACTGCAAAACTGGACGGTTAAACAAAAATTTTAGATACTAGTGCTTACTCTTGCTGCTAAAGAGTTAATGTTCAAGAGAGATCTTGTAACAGCTAAAAGTGTTAGGTCATATCTTGAAGTTTGTACTCTGTCAAATTTCTTGTATATTTTCACTGGAGTTTAGAGTTGGCTTAGTCATTCCTGGATAAAATCCAAACCATATTTGCCCTACTCTGAGAAATAGCCAATCCTGCCTATAGGAGAAAGATAAAATCTTCCCAAGTATTGGGACCTAAGCCATGATACTGCCATAAACCTAAAAAATTTAAGAAATGATTTAATTTTGCACTGATTTTTTTTTTTTATTCTTTACCTCCAGGTTGTTTTTAAGTGAGGCTTTTTTTGCTTTGTTCTGCAGGTCCTTTTTCTGCATAATCCTGAAATCAGGGTTGCTGGTTTGATATATCAGCCTCACTGTAGAAGCAGTTGTGAAAGGACAGATGAAATTCAGCATCAGTACCTGCAAATTAATACATGAAGGCAAAAAATAGTGGGCTACACCTATAAAATAACTGGTTCTAATTTAGCAGTTACCACTCAGGAAAGAAATCTGATTGTTCCATGAAAATATCAGTGCAATATTCAATACCAATCAAAAAGGCAAATGGGATTTCTAGGCTAGTAATTGAAACGAAAGCAGAAACCATCATTGCACCACACTGCACTGTTCTACAAGATTTTGTAGGTTTAAAAAAGGTATCTGGAAAGGTGACGAGAGTGAAGTATGCAATGACTTCCTCAGAAGGAAAGATCAAATAGGTGAGGGCTCTTCACGATAGAGAAAAAACACTGAAGGAAGGCTTACAAAAATCAGGAGCGATGCACAGAAGGTGAGGAGGAGCGATTGCTCACTGTTCCCCGCAAGGGGAGCTGGGGGTGGCCGATGTGAGGGGCTTGGACAGCAGGCCTTGCAGAATAGCCCAGGGAAATACTTTGTCAGATAATGTTGTGGAGAACAAAAGCAGAAATGGATTTTTGGAAGGAATTAGACATTATCAGTGCAGAGTTCTAGGTGGTAAGTAATAAATACAATGGTCTGCGTGCAGGGTGTGGCTTAGAAAGTCCCTGAACTCTGGGTTCCTGGAAATCTGGAGGTAATGGCTAAGGGCAGGATATTCTATAAGGCCTATTTCTTGTACTCTTACCATAAAGTACCCATAAGTGGCTGCAGTCGGAGGAAGGATTTTGGCCTACATGGGCAGTTGATCGGATGCTGAGTGTTGCTTCTTTTGCTGTAGGCAGCTCAGTGGGCCACGTGCATCCCAAGCATCTTTCACATAGCCTCTGGGGCTTCGTAGCAGGAATGGTCTTGTCCCAAAGTGAATAACTTTATCACAGGATCCAGGAGAGGAATAAATGGACTTTAGTGAAACAGGACGTTTGAAAATGCTATGAAGCAACTACAAAAAAGTCAAAGGAAAGTGGTAAAATACACTCAATTATTCTCCTCTGATACTCTCCAGACATCAGTATAATTTCATTGACTTCAGTGAAATTAGTGTTAATGTAGGAATGGAAATGAAACAAATCTAATTCCAGCATCTCCTTCCTGGAATAGTGAGTAAGAAAGTGGGGAGGTAATTGGATAGAAACAAGTGCTGATCCGAAGGAATTGGAAATGGGGGAGGAGAGCTCCAAGAGCTGCTGCGAGGAAAGAGAAGATGCTTTTCCCGTCTCACATAGTCATGTGGAGGTTGCCAGTGCGTGCACAGAGGCAGAAGTGAAGAGCCGGGCTTTTTTTGTTTGTTTTAATTAGCCATCAGAGGTTATGCAATCTTTTGTTATTCTGCTGAATGTTCTCAAAACCCTTGCAGCAGGGCAACAAGAATGGCTAAAATTATTTCCAGCATTGTCAGTGTTCTTGGTGGTATGGAGAAGGGAGCGCTGGAGAGCGGAAGGGCTGGTGGAAAGAGGTGGAGGCCGGGTGCTGTGAGGCAGTATTGAGACAACTTCTGTTTTGTCTGAAAGTAATTTATTGTGCTATGTCCAGCTCTTACATACCTTTTGCTATCAGGTTTTATGATCTTCCGATAGAAAATACGAAAATGTATTTGGGATATTGCCCACCATCTTACCGTGCCTTTGTTCTTCAGCAGAAGAGATTGTGACACTTGCAAAGAAGAATGTGGAAAGCAGCTTCCTCGGCTGCAGATGTGCTCTCAGGTGTCCTAAAAACTACCCCAAACTGGGATTGTGACTGGCACTGTGGAGAAAATGAACTGTGGCAAAGCCCTTCCCCTCCTGCTGAGCACGTTCACACTGACGCCTCTCCTCATAACCCCTTCTCCACTGGTGAGAAGTGGCTTTGGAGAGGGGGTGAATGTTACCAATGCCACGCAGGGGGCTTTCCTAGGGCTGACAGCTCTGCCCACTGCTGGTTTAGGACTCAGCAGGTGAATGTACTCTGAATACATGAAAGGTTAATTTGTTAACACTCAGTGCTAAATGAAGAAACCAACTTTAATTTTTTTCCTCCTGTGGAAGGATGCAGTGCAAAGTAGCAGACACGATTGCGTAGACTATACGTGTGGAATACGTGCTCTTTTTTGCAGTTAGGTTTCACTTGTCTATCAGCTGTTTTACGCGACTCTTTTTTACAAGATAACGGTGGAAAAAGCCGTCAGGCCCAGTAACAGTTCAACATCCATCAGAGCTAAGCCAGTAGCACGATGAAAGACAGGTTCCCTAAGTGTATAATCAATGCAGAGTAAAGTAAATCCCCCTTTAAAGTCTCAAAATGAGTATGTGAAATTTTTAGACAAAAACTGCACCATTTTAGCAAGTGCTAAACATGCTGAAGTCCAACCCTGTTCAGCCATCTATATAAGCGTTACTTTAACGGAAGTGAAGAGCAGGCGTCACGTCAATCCCATGCACAAATGCTTTGCTAAAACCTGGTGCCAATAAATTAGACAGAAAGGGGTTCAGGTTGGCCCTGATGGTGAGCAGTGGGCTAGGAACTCAGGGTCTGCATTTCATGGACCTTCCTGAAAGACACTTTGAATCAGTCTTGAATATTATAAATCTGGGGCTTGTGTGCAGGTAACAAACATTCTGTTTTTCTTTTGCTGTAAACGCACTTATTAGATTAAAAATGACATTTTCTTCCATTGCTCAGATTTCATGCAGTCAAAAAAACAGAAGAAAAATGTTTTGCTACAAATTCTTTTAGTTTTATAAAACCCTGAGATAAATTGTATCAACTTTTTATGAACTGTTTTTCTCTTTACTTTTTGTGCAAACACTTCAGAGACAGCAAATTTAATTTGAGATAGAATTTTGGAATCACCACAGAAAACTTGGAATACCAAATTTTGCTCAGCTCTGTCCAGAGCAGAGGCTAAATTTGCAGGACTGTTAGACAGAAGCTGTTTTTACAGATGGTTTAGGTGAGTAGGAGACATTACTGTTCAATTCCATGAAGCCAGTCTTGTGGTTATCTTGTGAAACAGAATTATTCTGAAAATAGGGGGATATGAAGGTTGTCTCCAAATCTGAGGGTTTAAATTTTAACAGTTTTATTAAGTATATTATTTTCTTCCTTCTAAAAATGCCCTAGTAGTTACAAACAAAATCGATTATCACGCAGAGGTCAGTTTTACAAAATGAAAGCAACATTGTTTTAACTCCACTCTATCTCACTAATATTTTCAGGTAGATATTTTATAACTGGTGCACTGTTACGCTAACATTTGTGTTTTTCGTATCTCTCAAGGACATACATGTCCTGCGTTTTGTGGTGGGAATCATTTGTCTAATTGTCCGAAATCCATTCTCATTAATTCTATGGAGATAAAATTGAATATTTAATTAAACGAATAAGCAAACTTGGACTGTACACTAGAGAGAAAGAGCAAATTAGACATGTGAAAGGAAAATTAGGAACTGCAGAAAATCTGATTCCATTCGTACTGTATGTTCACGTTCACAGTCCCGTATAGATGTATGTGCGTGTACATATATTTATGTATACCTATATTTGTGTGTATCTAAAACACACCAACACATGCAGATGTTTACAGTGAAAAATTTCCATTGGCATAGGTAGAAAATAATATCCCAGGAGCAGAGAGCTAGAAGCATCTTCCAGTACATGTCCAATATTTTGAAGATGTGTTTACAAAATTCCTATTATATTTTAACAAGATACAAAATTTAGGTGGTGTTCCACAGGATGCAAGTGCTGTTTTGGTATCCTGCCTTGAGCAACATTGCTATCCTGGCTTCATCTTAATGTGACAAGAACTTGATGTCCCACTGAAAAATTCCTTTAAAAATATTAAAGAAAAGAAAAGCAGGAGGGAGAGAAAAAAAGACACAGCCCAAATCCAGGAACAGGCTGTCAAGCTGTTTCATACCGTAAAAGTGACATCTGTCAACTTTACTGAGATAACTTTTTTTGGTAAATGATCGCTTTTGAGCCACTGTTGGTTTCCATGCTTCCATGCACCAGTGCTGGAGATCCTTTGCATCTTGTGCTTGTTACAGCTGATGTTTTTGACACAGTGATGCGCACAGAGGAGGGAACGTGGTACGGTTTTGATCCACAGATGTCAGCACTGACCAATAAGAACACCAAAGCCTGAGCGTTCTGGAAAAGCAGTTTTTTCTTTCTTTGATGGAGAAAGGAATGAGAAAGATGTGTATGACGGATAGATGGTTGTTTGACAGACACAGCCAAGACTTTTTTGAAATACAGGAGAAATTTGCATGGAAATGAGGCAACATAAGGAGTAATATTCAAAATGGAGAAAAAAAATAAGAAAGGGAGCAAAGTGCTAGAGACAAGGAGTTGCTGGCATTCATGGTGAACATAATTCCCATGAAATCTGGCCATCTTCTGCTTTTCTGCTTTCTTTCTCCACTCACTGTAATTCCTTCAGTGAAGCAATTGCATTGCAATTACCATGTACCATGGCACAGGACTTTATGCAGCGTGTCAAATGTTACGTATGGCATTTGGTAAGGAGGTGACACCTTTCTGGAGAGACAAGAATGATGCAGAAGCATTAGCATAGGAAATGATTTGGTTGCTCCTTTTACTAATTAATTATTTTCTGTGTTTACATTATACTCTTTTTATTTCAAACTTAAATATTACCTTTGTATTTGCATTTATATGTGGCACCTCTTTGCATTGTGTTAGGAAGCAAGAATAAATGTGTACATGTGTCCTTCCAGGAATGGACAGAGCCCTAATACCAACCCAGTCCTCCCTGAAAGGCTGCATTTCACTAGACCCACCTTCCAGTGGATGCGAAATACAGAGAAAAACCCCTAGCCATAGGCCTTCAGGACTCTTAGGGAAAACGTCTCCAAAATTAAGGCCCTTCACGGCGAGTTGTGGATTTGCCAGGGAAGGCAAGGTTTTGCCACTTGATTAACACAGGGTAGTGGTATTTGCCCTGCTGCATGTTACGATATAGTGGCAGCTCTTTCTCCTTTGAAGCCGTGCCTTCCCATGTGGTGCTCACCACCCTTGAATAAGATGATGAGGGATAAGCAGACCTCAGCAGACCCAGGACACTTAAGGCTTTTCAGAGGAAAGAAAATGCGGGAAATTGCATCGAAATGCCAACAGGAGACCACTGAACTAGTGCAAGCGTATATCTCTTCTGGCTAGCCCCATTTTTCAGGTGAACAAACAAAATAATCATATAACATGGGGTGGCCATGGCAGTGGATGTTGAGCAGGTAAAATTGTGTTTGTGTGCATACTGTGATTTCAAGCTTCTTAGGCATATATGTTGTCAGAGCCAGGCAGCCCTTGGCTCTGCATCCTCAGGGTGAAAATGTGTGGTATTTTGTCTATGCTGCTGAGTAACCTTAGTCATCTTCAGCCCACGTCCATCACTTCATCATGACTGGAAGCCAAACACACTAATAGTTATGGACTGTCTAGTAAAGCATGGTGTAGTGTCTTGCAATACCAACTGAGCTAGTCTTGGATTGCGACTGTGTGCAAAAACTCTAGCTAGTCGGCTGCATCACATTTCCATGGTGGAGGGGCACTGGAGCTGTAAAGTAAATATTTTCCATTATTTGAGTGCTCTTATGGAAAAAAAAATGCTCCCAGTTTCACCATTTAAAAATCAGTGACTGAACAAGTGCAATGAATAAGTGCCCTTATTTTTGTAAGGATTTATGCATAAAGTATGCAAAATGCCTAATTGCATCCAAAGCAGCTGTTCCACTCTGTTATGCCAACAATATCCCCTATAAAGGGAAGAATAGTGAGTGTGAATTCCTGCAGTTTACTGATGATGATCTCTTAATTGCATTACTTTTTAGTACTCACCAGACAAATATGCCATCAGAGTGAACAGGGATTGTACAGATCTATCATTATTATCATTATCCTCTTAATTTAATGTTTGTGTTACAAGAGCATACAGAGGGTGTTGCATCAGGAGAAGAGGGGTGAATGTCACCTGGAGCTGAGGAGGAGCTGTGCGGCGCGAGGTATCGGGGTGCACAAAGGGCTCCCGCGGGCTTTGTGGGCAGTATGGGACATGCGCCCGGATGCAGGCCCTGTATACGGAGTGTGTGAGCCATGGGTGGATGGATCCAGGCTGACCAATGTGTGCCTGCTAAACCTGGCACATTCTGGATGCTTTGAATTTTCTGCGTGAAGGCAAATCCGCTTAGGCAAAGTGGGAAGTGTAAGAACTCGGACCCTCATGTACTCATCCTTCTGACTCAGATCCAACAAAACACTGAGGTCCCTCCTGTTTTTAGCAGTTCAGATGATTGCAGGGAGAAGTTCAGAGCTGAAATTTGCTGCTGAAGCTAGGCCTTTGGCCATTAGCTTCTCCTCTGTCATGTGGAGGTAAGCGTGCTTTGGGAGGGCTTCTGGGGGGATTAATATGTCGGATTGTGTGGCACTTGGATATTACAGTGATTTGGCTGCAGGTGTGACAGAAAGGGATTTTTTTGCTTTGGACTGGGCATTTTGGGAAGTAAAATTTGAAAGCTGGTAGGGTCTGATGCTGATACCTGTCACGGGAGGCCCTGGAGGGGCGGCAGAGCCGACCGCAGAGCACCCTCACGCTCCGGTCCCCTCGGCGCTCCACGCTGCAGGAAAGGTTCGGGCGGCGGTACAGGTGTCCCTGTGGCTTATGAAGGAGTTCGCAATTAACGGCCAGAAACAGATAACAAAGTTTAATATGTATCACTGGTAACAATAACAATTAAAAGCTAGTGATAACAACAACAATAGTAACAACACCCCGTTAATCAGTCAGTAACCACACATTGAACTCCCCACACAACACAGGACAGGAACAATGACAGTCGTGACAAACACAAACCAGTGAGGTGAAGGTACCTGGTGGTTACACTGGAAGATGCGGGGTGGGGGAAGGAGGAAGAGGAGGAGGAGGAGGAAGGGACAAGCAAGCCACGGCGGGGGTGCGGGGGGGGGTTGTTGCTGCTTCAAGCCCGGGGATTACTGAGCCGGCCGCACCGGGCGCAACGTGCCACCGCCATGCGCGCTCTGAAGGCCAGCAGGCCGCAGCCGAGTCCGCCGGTGTCAGTAGCGGTGGGGGGATCTCCAGCTGCCTGACCCGGCGTCCTGGATCAGGGGGCACGGCGGCGCTGGCTGCCCGCAGCCTGCCGGGGCGAAGAGCTTCCCTCGGTGGGGCGGGGGGAGCCTTGGACAAGGCTGCCTGGTGTCCTGGAGCCTTGGAAAAGGCCGCCGAGGCTGCTGCTTCCCCGCCGCCGCTGCTTCTTCAGTGTGTTCAGCTCTCTTCTTCTCTCCGCCGCCACCGCAAAAGCCGCTGCTGGGCTCGCGTGTGCCCCTTTTATCCCTGTCCCACTTTGGGACCGCAGACAAGCGATGGGTTAAAGTTGTCTAGACCCCCGCTCTTAGGGGTCCGGTTCGATCCCTAACTGTAATGCAGATGCCCTGTTGGCAGACGGCCGTGCAGACTCGCCTTCCTTCTGGAATGTTCTACGTGACTGACCGGTGCGGGCTGCTAGGGTACATGTAGCCCTCCGCTAATGATCTTACACTGTGGCAGTGGGGGGTTTCTGCAGTGATGCTGATGGGTTTGGGGAAAGCTGTTTACTGTAGCAGTGGCAGCCTATCGCTGCTGCACTTCAGTGAGGCGATCGCATTTGGGAAATGGAGACTGAACTGTACGCCAAGGTGTTGCACCGAATAGGGCCTGCAAACGTTTTGTGGTATAATCAGATGTATTAAGGTAGGGAGGAAAGTAATAATAGAAAATATTTGGGTAATTTAGGTAATTCTGAGTCATATTTTGTAAGAAAATTGCTTGTTTTTAAGCAGACATAAAGATTTATGTAACATGATTACTAAATCATTCAAAAATATATATGTACAAATGCAGCAATATACATTTTATATATATACATGTATATAGGGCTTAAATCCCTGTATGTAATTTGGAGGAGACTGTTCAACACTGAAAAGTAAAAAAAGAAATTCAAATAATAGTTGAATGACCTACCTCATGTTCAGGGCTGTGAAAAAATATTTCTGCATCATTATTTTAAGTTGATCTGTATAAAATCTAGTGAAGACCACTCAAGATTTACATACACAGCGCAAATAAAAAGTGAGCATTGTATGGCTTTAGGTACATAGCAGAAGAAATCTGAAGAGATAGAGAATCATTGAAGAGAAGATGAATAAATGCCGTCTGACCTAACTAGTCAAATCAAGAAATTGGATAAAGTAATCTCCCCTTCAGTGCATGTAGCACAATCTCTCCCTTTGCCCTGAACTTCTTGTAAAAGGAGAGACCAAACTGAAATCCTCAGGTGCATGTATATTTTCAGAGGTTTCTTCATAGATTGTTTAAATTGTCTTACTGTCAGGAGAGGCACAGTATTTTACATCTTTCAAAACCTTTTGCAAATGATTTTTGCTGCCAGTTTCCCCCGCCAAAAATAATTCAAATACAACAAAAGCAAAATACCCTAAGTGGTGTTGTGTTATTTATTATAGTATCGTTTATGCCAGCTAAGGAGCTGACCAGGTCATCTGTCTAGATACTTACTCCAGTCCAACTTCCTTTGTATTTTCTGTTGATGAAATCACGCCAGCCTGGTATTGGGCAGGGAAGAGCAAAGCCAGGTAACTTGTATTTTTAAGATAAATTAAACCTCTTGGCATTAAACCCTCCCAAGCAGACTCTTCCCTGTAGAAGACAGTGTCACAACATGTTTAACAAATGTGATGCAAATGATTTCTTTATCAGCAGAAACTTACTGGGTTGCATACCAGGACCTGCCGAGCAATAAACACTAGCTTTTTCAAATGACCCTCTTTGCTAGGTATCATATAGAAAACAGAGATGGGGAGCTCATTTCCAGAAAGAGGTGGATTTTTCTGTGCCAAATTATGAAAAATGTGCTCCCCCTTGAAACCCAGCTAACCAGGCCCACTAGTGGCCAGCGCTGAAGTAGGGAAGATCCACAAGCAAGGAGAGTCCTTGAGGCACAGCTTCAAAGCTGCTGACATCTAAGTAGGTTCCCTTGAGATGTTTGCCAGAGGCCCACACTGCATGAAGCTGTAAGAGAAATGGAGTATTTAGATGAGCTCAGCCATGTATCTTTATCATTTAAAATATGAGTCGAAGGAAAACTTTGATTTCAAACAAAGGCTAATGCCATTTTTGCCTGTGCAGACTCTATGGCCTGTAGGCTAATGAATTCTGGTTTAGCGAGGTACTATTGGGTAATGTTTCCAGCAATTTTGCAGGCTTGTTCCAATGATTTATTCTATCCTTAATTTCTTGAACAGACATTTTCTTTTTCAGTGCAACTTTCCAAGTCCATCTCTTAAGAGATGTATAACCGGGGACAGAGTTTCCCTGCTGGCTGCATATTTTCTACAAATTGTCTCTGCCAAAGAGTCGTATTTTGCAGAGGAGGAAATAAATACCAGTTGCTTCAGACAAGCTATTTTCACCATGACATTCTTAGCTTTTTCCAACCTGGCAGGTGTGAGAGTTGAATCTCTTCTTTCCTATCTAACAGGGTATTATGTCACAATTTTCCGTCAGCCTCTGTATCTTCTGCGCAGGTTTGCAGTTGAATTGCATGCATTGCAATTGCCTACGCAGTGTAGATGTAGTTATAGGTTTGCACAGATTTTATTGGTGCAGAAATGCTGCAGGGCAGGGTTGCTGGAACAGTTGCGATTTTTACGATTTTTCTTTACATTTATAGTTGGTCACAATCAGCTTCAGGTGTATTTGACATCAGAAAGCAAGACGGGAAACAGTCTGCACTCACATATCTGATAAACTAAGTTCATGATAAATTGGCAAATGTTCTTGAGAGCAATGAGGGATGTTGCATTTACAAGAAGTGACAATTCATCAGGTTTGACCAACATCAAAAGTCCAGAGGAGCAGAGAAAACAAACAAACAAAAAGTCAGGTGACATTCATCCATCTAGACTTTTTTAAAATCTACATGCTTCTATAATCTTTATAGTGTTGATATATATCTCAGTGGGCACAGAGATATAGAAAACCTTTTAATAGTAGCTAGGAGACATGATACAACGATCAGTAAATCAAGGGGAAAAAAACCTCTGTTTGCACAGAGTTTTATTTCTGGACAACATGTAGAACATTACTAAGCTTTCTAAAATTGAAACCTTGTGTTCATCTGCGCTACCCACTGTGTGACCTTGTTTGATACAATCTTGTCTGCTGGGATTCAGAAAGCCCAGTCTTTGATGAAATGAACATCCTGTTTCTGATGAACTTCAACTTCTCATTTTTACATTGACATAGTAAAAGGCATAATGAGAAATGGAAGTACAATTTTTCAATTATTTAGGTTTTAAGACAACACTGTATTTCTTTAGAAGTGCCACCTCTCAGATAAGGGTGATAGATGATAGTAAATGAGTATGAAACAAAGTCAGTTTTCTGGAATGAGGGAGAAGTGTGTGGTGTAGAGGGAAGACATTATGCATTGAGATGGAAGGCATTTATCCTTTCACAATGGGTTATTGTTTGCCATTTGTAGGCTGCGGCTGTTTTTTAAAAAAAGCAGTATGGAAATGCATAGCTGCACTCTCCTATACAGTACCTCCAAGCAAAGATTACTAAAAATGACAGGCACGTTTCTGTGTATTTGATAACGTCAAGAGCAGAAGTAAAGTGCAGCGCACTGGTGTTATGAGAAATCAGAATAGTTTTCTTTTCTGCAGAATCTGTAATGCCTAGTGGAAGAATGTCATTTTGGGCTTTCTTGCAAGGGTAGTTAGATTGTGACTCAGTATGGCACCTTAAACTTGCTTAACTTAAGAACACCTTTCAATCCACCACTATTCAAGAAAGCACTAGCACAGGTATACATTTATGCTTTTGCTTAAATGCTTTACTGAATTTAGGCTTGAGAAATTAGTTGTTCTCCATCAAATAGCTTTTCGCTGTATCACACGTAATAGTATACTGAATTGGATGCCCTTTTCAGTTGGAAAGGCTTACTGAAAAAGTGTGATTTTCTGAAATATGGAATGTGCTTCTTTGGTGTTGCAAAAGTTGATTGCCTGAGGTTGACAGTCACGGTGGCGTGCTTGGAAAGGGGAGAATCAAACCAGAAGAGAAGGTAACTGCAGGAGTGTGTCTGGGCTAGTGCTTCCTACTCTGCTGTGTCCTCCTCCTGCCCTGGGGTATGCCCAAAGCAATGCAATAAATTTGGGGCATTGCACTGCTCATCCCCTTTTCTCTCTTTGAAATCATTAGCAACTGGTACCTAGAGTTGATACGACATAGCCAAGTCTGCAGCTGTGGCTGACTGTAAAATAGGATTGTGAAAGACAGCACTTGATCTATATTGTGTATACCTTGGCCACTCTTGCAGGGCCCCATTTAAATTAGATATCTTCTTGCTAGACTGCCCAGGCTCGTTTCTCCTCCAATCCATCTCTTCTTTGGGACTGACCCATTCTCTATTCATAGCACGAGTTTATTGAGCTGATCCTTACATGAAATCTGTATGATTCCTTGGATAGTGCCTTCAAGGTTTAGTGGTAGGTTACAGCTACGCTAAAAAATTAGTTTGAATTAATGTATCATAAAAGGTTAATCCATAGTGGCTATTTTTGAATAACTCTGTGCATGGACATTCTCTGTATGAATGATTTTGTAAATTAATGCACCTTGAGTGACTATATGAATTATATGGGTAAATTCAACAAATCACGCTGTACACATGCATGTATGTGTGTGTGTATAACTAGAAATTTTCAATTTACACCTATGCATTTGAAGTAGTTTGTAACTGTATGTCACTTTCTTTGACGTTATTCTTGAATCATGAGTAGCATTTTACTACAGCGTATGTATTTATTTTTAATTACCTTTCATTTTTTTCAGCTCTTCTTTATGCAACTATTTTTGGAAACGTCACCACCATTTTCCAGCAAATGTATGCCAACACCAACCGATACCATGAGATGCTGAACAATGTGCGGGATTTCCTAAAATTGTATCAAGTCCCAAAAGGCCTTAGTGAACGAGTCATGGATTATATTGTCTCAACCTGGTCCATGTCTAAAGGAATTGACACAGAGAAGGTATGAGTACATGAGATAACAATGTAGACAGCAAGAGTCTGTACACATTGTATGCTTTCTTAGAAACAGGAACTGTACAAAAGCAAATAACTTGCTAAAAACTTCTTAACTGCATGCTACTCTATTATTATGGTTGCATTTGGGTTTAAATTTGGATTTTTTAAAAAAGGACTATTTTACCATTTTGGAAATATGCTTATATTTTTCATTATGGTCAACGTTGTATGCTTTCCAGTCTTACTTTACTAAAATACTAAATACTCTTAATGCATTTAACCATTGACATCAATTAGAAATTGATCTTCAGATTAATCCTAGGTTATCATTTAGTATCTAACCTACATCAGTATTAGTCTGAAAAGTGTTGGCACCTGTGAGTTACAATTGCATGAGTTTGATTGGCTCATACCTTCTGCTGATGCACAGGCCATCCATTTATCCATCAGCACGATTAGTATAGGATTTAATGGCAGTAGAGATTGGCCTCCTTGAGCTAAATTCTCTCAGCTAGAACTTAAGTTTTTTAGTAGGGAGATACAAAAAAGCGGTCCTGGTGGTAGCCGTTCTGGATGGAAATCCTGCCTAACTAGCCCCCAGAAAGGACTGGTCACTTGGGTTCCTTCAAGAGCGAGGTCACCTTCAAAGAGTGATGTGTCCTATGCTAAGGCAGACCAGCTGAATTGTCCTTTAGGTCTATCTTTTTCCGTGGTATGTACAGTAAGTCTGTATAGCCTTTGATTGGAAACTTCAGAGGGCTGAAGTCAGATGGGAGCAATGCCAGCTGTAATACCTTGACCGTAAGTAAAATACAGCAGTGTAATTTACGGCCTAAATCTTTGTTCAGTAAACATTGTTATGCTCTTTTGACTTCTCTGGAGATAATATACGTTGACTGGAATTAGGCCTTCAAGCTTTTCATGAAGATTTTTCTCCCAAGAGCTTTAAAGGCAATTGTCCCAGGGAGGGCAAGGAAGTGTAATGGCAGAATAGTGTCTTACAGCATACCGCACTTACAGAGCTTTGAAGGTCTTGCTTCTTCTTCATCTATTGCATGGTATGTGATGATGCACCTTGTTCACATATGCCATGATAAAAATTCTGCACTGAAAAATTTTGACTTACGTCATGCTTGTGCAACAAGAGTTATCACATTAATCACCTGCTGTGAAATTTGGTTAACTATCCCAAATGTGACTATTGTAATTGATAAGGATTTGTATTTCTTGGATTCTTCTGCCTCAATATGCCACATTCTTTAATATGTTAATTTCTTTAACACTAATATCCTAACTTCCAAACGGTGATCCATACAGTGTTAAAAATAAGTTTTGTTGCTGTTAATTACTGTAAATGCATTTGATCCTATTGCGTAAACCAAAAAACATGTGAAAATTCAAATTTTGTTTGTATTTATATTTATTTTCTTGCAATTAAGCCAGAATCCTGTATTATTCTTCTACAGTTTCATTAGATTTAATGATGCTTTGCAGTTAATTAGAAGAACTTTTGCTTTAATTACTGAAATTTCCTTCCATAGTTTCTGCAAGTCCGGTTTTATGGATTATAAAAATGCAGTTAGAGCTATAATCATTGGTTGATATTAAGCAGTGTTCTCTGGTCTGTAAGGTAGTAGTGGCTGCTTAGCTAGATAATTAATATGTCTGTTAAATCTGTGAATTTTTATCAGGTTTCCCTTGGTAAAGACTTGCCAAATCTTAGGCCTGGATCCAAAACCTGTTTAAACCAGTGGAAGAATTTCAGTAACCTCTGGATCAGGACATTAACAGTTGCATATAATTGAATTTCCCAAGCCAGTGTTATAGAAGACCAGAGACAAGATAAACATAAGAACTTGGGCACCGGTTTGAATATTTTGGTATTTTGTATCCCCTACAGCCTGCAAGTCTGCAAGTCAGCACCAGCGGCCTGTAGTGCCTGCATTGAGCGTCATTGAGTCTGTACATGTGTAAGGAGCTGGCAGCGTGCTTTCAGCCGCCGGGTCTTAGCCAAAGCGAAGATTTGTTTTTGGGAAAGAGTGGAAGGTTTTCTGGTGGCCAGGCAGCCTTCCTACCCTTACCTCCACTCTGGAAGGTGTTATGATATGCTTCACCAAAACAAATGAGAAAATGGTGCAAAGCTGAGCTAACAAATGATAGGAACAGTGCTGCAGTCCCAGAGACTAGTCACGTAGAGTGGATTGTTCCTGTTGTGTTAGTTCTTTCATTACCCTTTCAAGCCCTGTACGGCACAAAGAAGGAGTTGTAGGACCTTCTGCATATACACTGAATATTGAGTAAATCATCTGGCACGCCATTCTGGTATTTTTTGCCTGGTGGATGTGTAACGTAACAGTCACAATGAAGACACGGAGGTATTTCAATAAGCTGCTTGGGAGCTGAGAGGTCAATATCTTAGTAGGGCCTGATGCCTTTTCTTTGTGGCCCGATACCCTTTCTGCCCTGAAAAATATTCCATCTCTTGGTCATGAGATGTTAAACCGTGCCGCAGAAGAGAGAGGGAAGAATGGCGGTATCTGTGATTAGTCTGCAGGCCACAATACAGTAGTTCCCAAGAATGATGAGGAAATGTCCGTTGTGGGGTGCACAGACTGACTGAGCTCTCTCCGTCTGTACTAACCGTAGAGCAGCAACTGGAGGAGAGGACGCTATAGGGGCCTCCAAAATATACAGACTTACGTCAGATTTATTATCTTAAATGCAGTGGGGCTAATGGGACTACACTGCACCTGCAGCTGAGCTGCTAAATCCAGATAGTGCTCCAACATATATGTTGGAATAGGCAATTACTGCCTCAGGCCTTCACTAGCTTCTGTGCAGTGCTTCCATCTGACAGCCTGGACATGGCCCTAGCTGTTCCTTCCAGTCTAGTTTTAAAAGCTGCAGTAGTGAGATTCTGACCAGTCAGTAGTCTGGATATCTTTGTGTCACATTATTTCCCATTCTCCTTAATTTTTATGAACCTTTCAATAAGCTTCTTATTATCCAGCAAAAGGCACGTGCTGATGACAGATGACAATTAGTGGTGAATTTCTAAACTTTGACAGTTTCCATCATCCAGAGATGTTTTTCTTCCAAACATACATTATTACATCCTCTGCTGTTCCAAGTATATCTGCATTATCACACTGGAATGTGTTTTACAACATCATATGCCACAAATAGAGTACATTTCTTTCAGTCATTCAGCATTTTGAAATGGCTTTGTTTTGAAAGCAAAATTCAAAGGACAAGAAGGTTCATGTGCTAACAAAGAACGAGGTTTCTTATTTGAGTGTTACTGTAGGTTCCTGTGGTGATGAACAATCCTAACAACTTGACGTAGTAAAAAATAAACACATGTGCATAACTAAAGATTTTAAATCCATATGATTGAAATTAAAATATAAATTTTGATATAAGCTTGATTGGAATTACTGCGTAGTTTTGCTGCTTCAAAGTTCAAGTATCTATCCTTGAATGACAGATTCAGTGTTTAGTCCTCCAAAAGAGCAGAGCTTGCCTAAAACTGAGAAGGATAGGTCCTGTTTTAGATGTGCAGTGGAAGCAAAGTGGAAGTTGGCATAGAGAAGATTTAATGAAGTTCTAGTTCATGCTGGCTTGTGCAAGCAAGCTGTCCTAAGCAAAGCTTTGGTTTAAGGCCCCAGTCTGTTGTCCTCAGTATGTGTGGAAGAAGTCTTGTTCTCCCATACTGAAGAGATGGTGCATTAAACACAGAGTTAAGGCTTCACTGTGCTCCTTGGAAATGGTTCATCTGCAAATGCTGTCTTCAAAACACTTCAGCCTGTCTTTAAATGTTCACAAATAAGGAATTAACAATGACACTAAAAGCACGAGTGTATTTATTATTAGTGCTTAAGGGGAAGCAAGCGACCTGTGATCCATGATCTTAAATCACTTAAACATTAGAGCCCTCCTTTGACAACTAGGATGATACATGTAATACAAGCACATGGCCTCTATCTTGTGTAGTAACAGTGGCTCAAACATAAGATGGAATTCACTTTTATGTTTAAAGGTACAGGTTTCTGGGTTATTCATCTAGGAGTAAGCACAGGTAAAAGCATGCAAAAGCTAAGAAGCAGTTATATACTTAAACAGTATCACTCACCCAGCAAAATCTGGGGCTTTGTGAGAGAGGAAAAAGGACCCAGAGCCTTCTCTGTGTATAGTCTTTTAAAGCAATTAAAAAAATATCTACAGTAATAATCTGATATATGAAACATACACCCTGAAATCAAACTTCTTAGTTTTTACTGAAATCTGCTAGGCAGCGAATGAAAAATTTATAGATACTAGCTCTCCTGTAAGAAATAGGTCATTATACATGAAAGCAGAACAACCATTAACTTACATGCAAATGTCTCAAGGTCTCTCATCTAATGATAACATTCTGAAATGTCAGTAAAGCCCAAAGATTTTCTCTTCTTGACCTCTATGCTGTTGTATGGCTTAGGATTTGCTCAGAAAGCAATTGAATAAATGTCTATCATGTCTTAACAGTCAATTCCTTCAGAAAAGCCATAGGTTGAAAGAAAAGAAGGCTTCTATTTAGCCTCGACCCGAGCATCAATGGAGAGTCAAATAATTTGAGCCAATTCCAAGTTGCAATGACTGAAATGGAAATCATAGGAAAATAACACGGTATAAAACTATTCATTACTGGCCCACTAGGCTTCCATACAGGAGAGATGGATTTATGGTAAATAGACCCAGGTTATAACTCTATTAAACCTTATTCTGTGAGAGTACAGTACCTTTTAGTCCTGTTTGCTATTAATAAGGTCTTCAAGAGCTATAGAAAGTATTAGTGATATCCTAACACCAATAGAGGAATCAGGCTGCTGTTCCTACACTGTCCCATCACAAAGATGTTTCTATATGTGCTGGCTGGATTTCATCCTGGATGACCGGAGGTGGAAGGCTTTCAAGCTTCGTGGCCAAAGAGAACATCTGCAAAATTAGATGTGACAGCTACATACAATTCCCTGTTGAAGAGGGAAGGTAAAAATCGTTTGGACAAGTGTTTTTGTTTTATTGTAGAGGCTGGGTTGTTGGTCGTTCCTTGCAGATGGAACAGGTGAACCAGAAGTCTCCCCTCACCTCACAGAGCTGAGCTAGGACCAGGTACAGTTGCAATCCACGGTTCTTTGGAGAGCGGGATGCAGGAGAGACGGTCATGGACTCGCTGTCTTTCACACAGGTCCAAAAGCAGGGCCTGTGCACCAGTGGGGCCTTCTCTTTCATCTTAATGGAGGGCATGGATTATTTACCTCCTGAATTCACTGTGCAGAACCAGGAAAGATTAGGCCCACGGTTATCTTGCCTCTAAGATGCGTTGAATTTGGGATTGCCGCAAATGAAAGTATGAGTCTCTAATGCTTGAGGTAAAAGAGCCATCTCTATAAACCGCAGCTGTAGAACAGCTCTTAAACTTGTTTCTTAGGGGAGGAAGTACCTACCTAGATGAGCCATGTGTTTTCCTGAGCTCTGCCACCAAGGTGATGTAGTTTACAGAGGGACTGTAATTCCAGAGACCACATCTAGGGGAAGGTGTTCTCCAGATCTCTTTTCTTAATTCTTTCACCTTTCAGTGACTTCTTTACTTAATGCTGCATGCTTAATAAAGCCACCACCAGCAAAAGCACAAGCTAAAATAACGCATTGATCAACTCCGTCTTTCCAGGGATGATAATTTGTGCCGGAAGTTGGCAGTCCAAACAATGTTGTGACTTGAGAGATTCTTTAATGTAAACTATACTTTTTCTGATGTTTTATTTCTATTAGCTAAAAAGCTGATTTGTAATGATAGAAATCCCTGTAGTATGCTATCTTTCACCCCATCAGATGATCATGTAATGACTGTGTTTTTGATAGATATATAGCAAAACTGAAAATGTTGAAACCTACTGTTCTGAAACTTTTACAACCCTTAGACAACCTAGGGTCTTCTACTTTGTGTCATCAGTGGATGCCATTAGTGTACTTCCTGCTGTGCTTTTCAGTGCATTAAATGATATCAGACAAACCAGCAGACCTTGCACTGGTGAGCCAATTGTTTCCCTAAAACACATGATGGTGTGACATATCCTTACTATGTTTTTCAGGCATTTAGCTGTATTTGAGCTGTGTTGACAATACTGAATTTAGTGTAATCTAAACCCTGTATTTAGGGATTTTTGAAAATCTTCAATGCTGGTTATTGTTACTCAGTTAAAAAGTAGTTATTTTTGTTAATGTAGCACTAAATCTAGGCATTTTGAACACTGATTCAGCTCATATATTGCTAATAAAAAATAAACCAAACTCAGTTAATTAGACTCGATTTTCAGAATCTCAGTTTCTGAGCATTTAAAAAAAGGATTTAAATCCCAGTGACCTTGGATTTTAGTCAGGGCGGTTAAAGGTAGCATACCATCCCTGCTTCAATTAAATTTTTAGTGCCAAGACATTCAATATGATATATTAAAGATTACCCTAATGCATGTAGGGTTAATAACTGATCAGCTCTATACATCACCTTTGAGCTACTTACAAAATTATCTGATTATTATAGGAAAATGCTCTGTGATTTGTCCATCATCTGTTTTCTTACCTTTGTCTCTTTGGCCCCACTCCAGCGCCAAATGTAACACTTTTAGCAGGTCAGCAAAAGTCTTCAACACTCAAAGCCAAATCCTTCTAAAAAACCAGATAACTGGGTCAGGTGTCTCGCGGGCGTTGTGCTCTTGGGAGAAATCTGACCTTGATTATCACTGCTGAGAAAGTCTGAAGCCTAGAGTGGCCTTTCCCAATGAAATAAAAAGAATGGTTCTGTGAACTGTAACTGGTTAGCAGTTGGAGGAGTTTATTTTATTTAGTGTCAAAGTTGACTGACATTTCTGAATATCTCCGATACTCATTACTGTTATTCACCCAGCAAATGGTCCTTGTTATTCCACCACTAAGACTGTTTAAGCCCTTTCCTCTAACAGCAGTCAATATATCCTCTAGCTACAACCCTGAGAAAGTGAGAATTGTGTGTGCTGAACAGGAATTGCAAATAGATATCATTCATCATTCACTAGCCTCTGTACTCTTTGTAAACAAATCTTAACAGATTCTGTAATATTTGCTAAGCCGTCCTGCAGTGTTTTCAAGCTGAGGAAGATTAAAAAAAAATATTTAAACTCTTCCTAAAGGCTATTATTTGGACACACTCTTAATCCATACAGTTTTTGTTTCAATACATTTGCTCTTCCTTGAGTTCTTCATAATCTCTGCGCCCTGTAGAGCTCTTTGGACCATTCTGGGGGCTTATCTTAAAGTGCCTGAGCGTGTGGGGGAAAGGAACGGGAGAGGAAATAATCAGATCGAACCTCCCAGGGAATTGTATTCTCCCCTCCCAGACCTCAAATAGAAGAGATGGACAGATGTGGTGTGCCAATTCCCTCTGAGCCTTCCAGAGCAGGTTACCGCTGTCCTGGATCTCTAGCAGCAACCACAGACTTTTCACTTGCCACCGACATTTCCCGCACGCTGTGGGGTGGGACCTGGCATGTTCTGCTCTAGGTGACTGCACGTGTCGAATCTCTCCGTTAACTGCTGTTGTCTTAGGGTTTGTGTTGGCTGGTTGCTGATCAGTACGGGGCAATGACAGCAGAAACGAGCAGTTGTTTGATAATGACTTTGAGCAGGTTTAATTTTCTGTACAGAGAAGGGAAGTGATACATGTTAATCTGTGCTTTTCTTTCTCCTCTCTCAACTTTATAGTAGCTCGGGTCTTCATGCACAAATATGCGCTGTTCATGTGTGACATGGAGCCTGGCTTCTTTTCTGTTAGAAACACAGCTTATTCACTCAGCGAAGATTTTTCTTTAGGGAGAATGCAACTTTCTCCTCTGATTTTGCACTGAAACGTAGCAAGTTCTCTTCTTTTATGATGCTTGGATGCATAAGGAAAAGCTGACTGCGAAGTCTGTGGCTACAGATTTATTACAGAGCAACTTTTGCAGAAGCACAAAGCATCTGGTCCCCGCAGACCGGCTGCTCTGAGTTGTGTGTTCCAAAGCTATCAGTTAGTAAAGCACCAGAGTCAGCAACCGTAACATCCTGCCTTGTTTATAAACTGCAGATTTCACCGAGAAGGATCTTGAAATCTCCAAGGAAATTTCCTCTTTGGAAATTTGTCCTGATGTTTTTTTTGCTAGGCTGCTGAAATAGTGCACAGAATAGAACAAGTTTTCCAGATGAACTTTAATTCTACCAACATGAAGTGCTGGAAGGCATTTTTCTAATAGTGAAACAATAGCTTGAGCGTTACAGGATATTTTCGCCCTTAAATTGAATTTCTCTGTCTTACACCTATGTACATGCGTTTATATGACCTTTTGGACTCAAATGCAAACATGTTGCTACTAATTGGTATCCAATTTAGGTACATGCTATCTTAAAAATGCTGCGATGTCAGTAAGAGAATTTCACAGTAGAAGTGTCCAATTTATGTTTTAGCAATAGAGGATCATTTCCAGAAGAATTTTTGTCTGAAAGTGAAGTGCTCAGCTTCTGCATCTCTTTCTGCTTGTAGGATCTTTGAAAGATTTATCATTAGCTTCCAAATGCTTCTCTGTGATCCTGTATCATATTATGTGTCTCTTACGGGAGCAAGAAAATCACTACAGATTCTGAGCTGTGCCACCACCATGCCCTTATTAAAGTACAACTACTACTTACCTAAGAGAAGTTGGTGGCCTCTGCGAGAATCCTTCTGGATTCATGACATTGTTTTTAGTAAACTCAAAAAGAAGATCCATAAAGCCAAGTCAGAGCTGGTGTAGTCCTTTACCTGGAGCATATAGTAAACACATAGCTGAATATTGAGGTTATCTGTCTTGTTGCTCCTTTTTTTTTCTGTAGATATATCTACATAGAAAGCACTTTTGTCAAATCTTTTAATAATGACTATTTATTTTGGTTGTCATCTGTTTTCTTCTCTGTTCTCAGTACTAGCAGAGTAGCATACAATAGACCTGGAATAAAGAATATTCATCCCTAGCTAACTCTTTTACTGTTGTACTTGTAAATGAATGTCCCTCTCCGTTTATATACAGTAATATGTCGTTAGGAGAGTCACTTTATCATGACATCAGTAAATGCCTGAATTACGATTTTTAAGCCTGGCTTTTTCAACGCAGTGGAGTCTTTACTGTCTCTTTGGATTGCAATGTGTGATGATAGATACGGTGTTGTGACTATAAAAAGAGTAACTCTTGGAGTGCTCACTTTTAATATCTATATTTAACTCTGCATTTGTGAGGAAATAATATGCGTCTTTGCATGCTGTGTTCTGGAGGAACACAGTTCATTTACAGTACAAAAGCAAAGGGTCCCGTAATTTTGGGAATCTCTCTGGGTCCTAACCCCAGCATCCTCTGCAGTAGTTTAACCACTTTTTGGATGCATTTAAAAAAAATCTTCAGTTGTTTTTCCTGAAATTTGAAAGCTTAAAACATAACATTTGGAAATCAAAATCATATATGAATACACACGCTTTTCTGTAAGAGCAGTGTTTGAGAATTCACAGCTCATGGCCTTTTAAGGTCAGAAGCACTTATGTTATTGAAAGCATTAAAGGGACATAAAAAACGCCTAACAAAGATTTAGGCCCAATAGTAGATAAGAATGTTAAAAATCATCAATCATGATGCAAATGAAAGCAGAATTTTTCATGAAGTTGTTATTGAAAAGAAGAAAGATGGCATCTTCCTATTTTATTGTAATAAAGATAAGCTTTCTGTATGACCCAGAAGTGGGGCTGAGATGAAACAATCACCCTCAAAAGTAACTTTTTTGTTTTTTTTTTTAAACTGGAAAAACTATTGTATGTCCCTATTTCAAATGGTAAATGGAATAATTTAGGTAAGTATAAGTTAGTAAATTTGACCTCTACCCCTAATAAAATCATGGAAAAGGTGATATGGGACATGGGCTGCAGAGGCTCAGGCAAGGCATGCAAAATTATGGTTTATGAAAAATATGTCATGCCAAACATTTATTATTAGTTGTTATGATAAAATAGAGTTAGGCAAGGGATTTGAACCTGTTCTATGTAATGTTTTAGTAAAGAAAACAGCACTAGACAAAATGGACTTAGTCTGTATCAAGTGGAATAAAAACTAATTAGCTGCTTGATCTCAGAAGGTTGTAAGAGAGAAGACCTCATGCTATGTGGATGGACCAAGGACATCCAGCGCTTCACAGTGTTAGACTGAGAGAGTAGCTATCTATTGGAAGAACTAACCTCTATCATTTGAAAATGTGAAATCAAGGTCTTTTAAAAGCAAAGCTACAGTTCTACTAGATATTCTGGAATTAATACGAAAGTTATGACTTGATCCATAGTGCAAGAGGTTACTGTAGATGCTTACAGTTACCCCTGCCTGAGAATCTGTACATCCATGTGTGAACACCTATTTGCGTTGTCTCCAGAGCAAGCTGCCAGCTTAATTCCATACAATGAGAAATTAGCCAGTGCTATTGATCTGTAGTCTCCTTTATAGGAGACTTCCAGAGTGCAATCAATGTTACGCTTTTTTTGGTTTTTTATGCTAGCAAAACTTTAAAAGATTTTTTGTGATTCTCAGTGCAATTAGCTGTCATGCAGAGGGGGACATGTATTTTAGGATTATAAGAAATTAGTGGATTTAGAAGGATGTGCAAATATTAAACATGCAGTTTACAAGGACCCACAGGTCTTCAGTTTCTTTCTTCAGATGTATTTGTGATACTATTTCAATAGGGAAAGCTTCTTAAGGTAAGAATTTAATTGAAGGTCTTATTTAATTGGTCTGCTAAGAAGACATCTTTCACAGGGCAATTTTTCACTCACCTTTACTTTGCATAAAGTTTCATAATACTTTCTTTTTCCTCTAGTCTCAAACTCTTTTCTAGTCTGTAAGCCCTCCAGGGCAGGTATCTTATTGTAAGTCTGTACAGTACTGAAACTAAACCCTAGGTGTGTTTAGATACACATTGGTAAGCGTCACTGAAATTTTTGAAGACTCGAGTTTCAGTGTGTGAGCAAAATACCATGGTTGCGTTGCGAATGGTTCATCTCTGCATGTCTTCAGATTGCTGTAGCTCTGAGCATCCGTTCTTTGCTCCTGCAGTGACTGAACATAGCAGTGGCAGATAGTCTGGGTGCTGGGTCTAAAGAGATAACCATAAAAGGGTCAAGGTAGTGCCACTTGCAATTCTGGAAAACAAGTGTAAGGAGTGTTAAGAATAGAATAACAGAGTAGTCCTTCTCTTCTACATCACCCTTTTGCCAGCAATTCTCAAAGTAAGAGATAGGTAGATGAGTAATACTACCCCCATTCAAGATAAAACTCCTGCCAGAAGCTTGAGATCAACACAGGTGAAACGATGCATTCAGTTATTTCGTAAAGCACGCACTGACCCACCGTCATAGTCCCAGCTGATTATTTTTCATCTTTCTTTTATTCAGGTTCTCTCAATTTGCCCAAAGGACATGAGAGCAGATATTTGTGTACACCTAAACCGGAAAGTTTTTAATGAACACCCTGCCTTTCGGCTGGCTAGTGATGGCTGCCTGCGAGCCCTGGCTGTGGAGTTTCAGACAATCCATTGCGCCCCAGGAGACCTCATCTATCATGCCGGGGAAAGCGTTGATGCTCTTTGCTTTGTGGTCTCAGGATCTCTAGAAGTCATCCAGGACGACGAGGTGGTGGCTATTTTAGGTACTGTTTTCTCTACTGAAACGCTTCTTAACTCTCTGAGTAATGGGTCGGCTGTTTTGTCAGGTTCATCTGATCATCCTGCGTGATGTGAAGGTTACCTGGCAATATCTAATGGTCCATCTCAACAGGATGTGCTTGTCACCATGTATCCAAGCTCTGCACAGCCATTGAGGCTGTACTTGAATACAGTCTGAGCAGCAGCATCCTCACAGTTTCACTTGTGCCCTGCATGTGCATTAGTTGAATTTCATTCTGTTCCATTCTTTTTTTCCTTCTCCCTTTCCTTTCATGCTGTCTCTTTCTCTGGTCTCCCCAGTTTTTGTTTGGCCTAAGAATATGCTATTGCTAGACTGTGACTGAAAAAAGAGGATAGGTCTGTTTCCCTATACCAGGGGATAGGTCTTCTACTGAAACAGATATATCAAGGTCAGGCTAATGGTCCTCTGGTAAGATGGTCTACAGCTGTAAAGACATCAATGCGGTGTTGTCCAGCAGTTTGGTGTCTTATTTCATTCTGTTTCAGTTGAAGCATCTTACGGAGTGTATGGTAAACCTTGAAGTAGAGGTAATAGTAGGAGGAGACAAATAGGACGTGTATTTCTGTAGGGAATAAAGGAGTTAGCAACAGAGTTTTCTTTTCGAACATAAAGTAGTAGGAACAAATTGCTAGAGCCAGCACCGCAGGAAGGGAGGAGAAAACATACTCATGAAGGAACTTCCAGTTTGCCACAAAAGCCAACAGTGTTCGGGTGGCAACTTTAAAGGAAAAAATGTAAATCTCATTACTGTGGAAGGGAGGCCGTGCTATTGAAGAGGGAAAATATGCTCTGCTCCCTGCATTTCACAGGTTATTAGTTTACGATTATTTCATGTATAACTTTTAGAAATCTCTCCCTGCCCCACACTTTTTCACTAATGAAATTATGATACACAGCTTTAGTAACTCAGAGCAGCCACATGAGGAAAGAAAAAAGGCTCTTTCTCTATGAAAAAAAAATAGACATTGAAAGCCTTGGATCACTCTAATTATAGTTTTACCTTGTGACCAGTTTGCTCCTAGAATAGTAGCTAGGAACTCAGGGAACAGAGCAGTATCAGCATATTCTGTGTGGAATGAGCTTTATCTAAGCAGAAGCGGTCTGACCAGTGTCATTTGGATATATTTTCCTTTTGCATAGCTTCAAATAATAACTAGTGTCAATTGGGACTACAGGAGACTAGTGGTTGTCATAAGATGGAGATGTGATGTCTCCAGAGATACTACTGGAGCCACAAACCCTTCATCTTTTATTCCACTGAGAATGCTCTTCCTGCCCAGTATGGCTTACTGGTCACAGTTACAGAGTCTCTGGGCAGAAGAGAATGTGCTTGAAATTCTTTGAATATCCTACCAGAAGAAATGCCCATTGTTTTATATCAGTCTCAGGATTTCCATGTTAACCTTCACCCTGGCCTTTTCATTTGTCTGTACTCTAGCCCAGACTAACACGTGCAGTCTCCTCAGGGTAGCAGAATTGTCACTTTTAGTGAACTGGCTTCAGAGAAAATAAACAGTGGGATTTGACCATGCCAAGACAGGAATGTACCATCTGTTCCAGCCAGTGCCACAGTAGGGAGGGAGAAATCCCCAAAATGGAGGAAGTTCCAGGTCAGTCACCAAGTCACTCCACTGTGTTGTCTGGTTTGCCAGCAGTGGGTGGGAAAGAGCCTAATGCAGACTTTTCACTAACCTTTGTGAGATTGGGACTGGTGTAGCTGATGGCAGGACTGAGTGGTCAGCAGTAGCTTTGAGGCAGGAATCATCCTTAGTCACCAGAGCAATGTGATGAAGAGCTGGTGGCTCTCCTTGAAAATTGGCCAAAACCTGTCTTGGCTGTTTAAAATAGATTCCTAGACAGCAGAACTGGTCTCCTGCTGAATATTAACTTCTCTTAAATTAGAGCTGTGGCTCTTTGAAGGCACATCCTCTGGGCAGTCTTGTCCTTGGGGACCACTTACATCCTCACTGAGTCTCCATACTGTTTCTTCTCTTTAAGGGCAGCTCAGTGGGGTGGCTCTGGAGGACTCTGTGGCTTCCTCTTGTATCTCATGGGGACAGTTGCCTGGGGAGATGAGGGTGGGTAATTACACTTGTGCGTTGTTTTGGCATGTGGAAAAAGAAGGGAAGATCTTGGGAGTCGTTACTGGTCATGAATCAATGCTTCAGATCCTCCTCGGCTGGCAGCAAGAGGGAGGAAAGCAGAAATTTGGACAAGCATGTAGCCAAAGTAGATTCCTGATGTGTTGCCATACAAGTTTGTGTACACGTGCGCTGCGCTAGTGTGTGACAGGTTGCATGTGCAGGTGTGTGGATGGGACTGCATGGAGACAGCTTCCTAAGGGCATATACCCAAGTCTTCCCAACTGGAGAGTATGAACTCAGGAAGATGCACATCCACACTCTTTTGAAATACCTGGTGCAGTTTTCTGTACTCTAGAATATATTATGGGCTTTAAAAAGAGAGATTTGATGTAAGAATGAATATGTTATCTTATTGAGATGTGAAGTCATTATGCTGAAAGCTCCTAAATCTGCAGTTTCCATAGTAAAATATTCCTTGTACTTCAGCTCACTAGGCCATTTCATTTTCATTATTAATCTTAGTCACGACAGGATCTCTTATGTTGGCTTACAGCGATTTAAAAAAAAGAAAAGCTTTAAAAATAAGTAGCAGCATTTAACTAAATAAATGGTTTTCAGGGTGTTAAAATGAAAATAAAGAGTAAATGTGCAATTTACTAAACTGGAAACCATCACTAAGTGGATTACATGCAAAACTATTGCATTTATTAATGAATATTGTGTGTTTGGAATAACAGTGAGAATTTGTTGTTCCTACCTGATAGATATTGTGAATTTAGTATTTATGATATTCTCCATTTGACTGGGGAGACTTTTAACTGTATCTAAAGTGAATTGGCTTTAATTACCCCAAGTGCCTTCGATTCTGCTATGACGGCTGACAGCCAATTCACTGACTCAGAGTTACATTTATTATGTGATACACGGACTGGTAGAAGGTATAAATCTGACTTAAAGCAAGATAAACTGCCACTGCTAGTAATAGGCAAACTGAGGAGTTTTCCCATGCTCTAACGTTATTTAAAACAATAGTAAATTGAGTAATTATGAGATGTCCTATCCAAAAATTCACTTGCGGAAGAAAATGCCTTTCAGATGTATTTATGAAGACATTTATAGAGACAGCTATGGCATCTGAAATAGGGACCGCAGATCAAATGTTTGAGAACATCATTGCTATTGATTGCTTCCATCTTGAGAAGTTCAGGCACAAGGAGAGTGAATCTGCGTAAGAGGAAGTCCAGGTTTGAAAACTTCTGCCAGGCACGAAAACCTGTGTAGTGTGTCTTGAATACTCCGAGCATCTGCTTTTGCACTGTTTTTCCAAGGAAAAGTCAACTTACAGAGTTATACTGTCAATCTTCCCCATCCCGCAGCAATAACCTAGAATGGAAGTAGGATACGTATCCATTGGAAACTGGTCCCAGTTAACGCGTCAGGTCACAGCAGAAGTGTGGCTGGCATTTCATGATCCATATGGGGCTGTCTGCTGTTCCTGCTGCTGCCCCTTCTCCCCAGTTGCCGCGTGCCTCCCTCTCCCCCCACCAAGGAACTGCTGCCACTGTCGGACATGCCGTACGCCAGCCTGCACTCCCCAGAGAGCCATCCATTTCGGCCTCTTGAGCTTGCTTAGGACTTAGTACTTTGCAACTTGTTAACAGTACTTGTTATTCTTAATAGTGTTTTTCATCCGAGGGTATTGTTGTTTCTTCACCGTGCTCACCCATAGAGGGAAGATACTCTCGGCTGCAATCCCATCCTTCTGCCCTCCCTGGTGTTTCTCAGGCCCTTCTGGGAGTTGATTTAATGTGTGAAAACGGCAAAGGAACCACCTATATTGCAACAGGACAATTTTCTGCCATTTTCATGTGTTAAATTGGCTCATGGAGGGATCCAGCAACTGCCAGGACTAGTACCAGAGGAGCACGGACCAGTGTGGCTCAGAGCGGACAAGGAAAAGCGGGGAGATAAGGGGAAATGAACCCTCATGGCCAGAGACACTGACTGACCTCCTTGCCTGCTGAGACTCTGTCCGCAGTAGGCTTACCATCCCAGCCAGGTGCTTTCAGCAGTCTATATCATTGAGAAAACCCTCTCTTTGTTTAGCAGCAGTTTTCTTGGCTCAAAGGCCCCAGCTTTGGCCTTTCTTGGCCTTGAACACAGGTGAAACCCAGTGACTGACAGGGCAGCTTGCAGTGCTGTGACGTTTTGTTCTCCCCTGGTTTGAATTTTTTCTCGTTTGTATGTAATCCAGATGCCCAGCTGCTGCAGTAATAAACATTACAGAAATCAGTCAAATAGGAGGATGATTCTAATTGGGCCTAGAGATCTGCAGTTTGTAGGATTCATTAATGAAGGTACCCAGGTGCCCTGTTACATGCCTTATCTTCATTTCTCGGGGACAGTCTCCTACCTTTCCCGTGCCCTAACTGCTGGTCCAACAGAGAAGGCACTGCATTTGGAGCTGGTGCAAAGGGGAGCTACTTTGCTGGAGAAAACAAGGTCCAGCCATTTTAACATAGCTTGTCTGCAGTTGCCAGGATGACGGGGAAGGACAAAGAGTCTTGGCTCTAATTCCCAAAACTTTGCTAGCAAAAGCAAGGTGACCCTGAGAAGCCACATCAGTAGTTTTCCACTGGCTCAAGTAGGAGTAAACAATTTAACTAGCGCTGCTCTGTATGGGGAAGTATTATCAGTGGGGAAGTCTTAGGAAGGACAGAGGGCTCGAAGCCCCTCAGGCTAATGAAAGCAGGCATCTGCTAGCATAGGGCAGATAGCAATCCACCCTGCTGCAATTAACCTGAATTTGCTCCTGGCAAGGCATTTTGTGTAAGTGGCAGTGCCAACCACCTATTTCTGGAAGCTGCTTTCCAGCTTCTTGTGGTAGCACTGCTGACTGCATAAGTTGTAGAGTAACTTAAACCATGAAGATTGATTAACGAGGCTTAAAGAAGTCTTTTTGCCAGCAGAAAACTAATGACCCACTACGTTCAAACGTTGATTGTAGGAATTGATCAAAAATATTGCTCAAACGGCATAGCAATAAAAATATATTGAGCCTCCTAGTGGGGGCTGCTGCTCCATGAATTGAATTTTGATAGTCACACCAGGGTGAATTCAGATCTAATAGCTCATGTTTTAGCCACGCTTAGGGGCCTGCTCCCATATGCATTCAGTTAGGTTGTTCCTTTCCATTATGTGATTTATGTTAATTCTAAGCATGTTCTGCATATAGTCCCAGTGCAACCATGGTGTTTATTGGATTTATTATTTTTAGAGGAGCCAGAGTTTCACTTAGGAAAGCACTGCTCCATGAATTACTTCTAATTGTTTGGCCTGGAAAGGGAATATTACCCTTTATTAGGGACATTCAGGAAAGCAAGAGAACAAGTGGGATAGCTTCTTGATTTTTGGCAACATAGTTGAAAGTAGGGATTAACCTTTTTCCACTCTTAATTTTACATGTATTTGGAGGTCAGAAGATTAACCCAATCACACAGGGGAAAGTTCTTTTAGGGGCTGAGGAAGTAACAACTGCCATACGTGAGCAGGAAACTCAGGCGCTCCATAGCTCTCGTCCGTGGGTATTAGTAATGCAGTATTAGGAATCTGTGCGTCAAAACTTTGAATTTCCTTGATGTTTCACAGGTGGGCTTACGCTTTGCACAAGACAAGACTAACTCTGTGTGATACACAGTATGGCATTAAAAACTGCCAGTCTGATGCCATCTCACAGTATTAGCAGCTAATTCTATAGTTTTAATTAGTTTAGCTGCCAGCATGGGTTACTTTACAAATGGAATGAAGGCAGCACAGTTTGCCCCTATGTAAAATCAGCTCCTGATATTTCTTGTTGTTGTTGTTTTTCATGTAAAGTAAGACAAGACAAACTAGTTGTGAGAGTTTCCCCAGGTGAGCAATATGCACCTGGCAGTAATTTATGGAACAGCCTCTGTCCCATTTCAGCTGTAGGAAGAGTCCATTCTGTTCCAGTGAATTAAAGCTGTAAATTAACTAAGAAGAAAATGATCTATAAAAGAAAGAATTTTTTTTTAAAGTTAGCAGGACTGCAATAATTAAGGTGATGTAGGTTGTTTTTTAAGTGCTGAACCTTCTAAAATGTTTTGTACGATGCTTGAATGAGGGCTAATTTCAGAACCAATGGCTTGTGGCTCTGTGACATGCAATTCTTATTAAGCATGTTCCTTATAATAATGAGCTGTCCCATCTTGCAGGTCCAGGTTAGCATACATAGTACCACCTAAGATTTAGTCCTCCTGATGCTTGTTTCGAGGTGTTGTTAGCTCTTACTGACAAAGTTGAAGAGAATGCTCTATTTTTCAGATTATTTTGTAAGTTTAGAATGTTTTCATCTCTATCTGCACAATAGTTAAATATAAAAAGAGGCATCAATCTTAATTTAATGCCAGCTTCTGTATTATAGATGTGATCTGCACCCTCTAATGTCAGAAAGATTCCTTCCCCTGAACTGAGGTGTTTTTGAATTAGACCTGCACGCTTCATTGCCAAAGCCAAAAAAGTCTTGGCAGCCCAAGAAAAGGAAAGTTATTAAAAATCATGTGATATATTTCTTTTAAATCAGGCTAACAGTTTGAGGCAATCTGATTTGCCTTATGAGTTTTGAATTTGGTGGGAATGATACTTTCAAATTTATTTCTTCGGCCAGGAAGGATAGAAACTTAATTTTATATAAAATCAAAACTGAGATTCACTGTCTCCAGGAGCTAGGGCTTTCAGGAAAATATGAAGTAATGGGAGACGTGCAGTGAAAGTGTGAGAGGTGGGGATCATAAAGCCTTCACTAATAGAGGAGTGTCTGTATAGACCTTTTGCTCTCCTTGGAGTAGTCATTTGGTCCTCTTTGTATGAAGAAAGGTTTTTTTGTTTGTTTTAGGTGCTGGTGGGGAAGGTTACACTGTATTAAATAACGCAAAGCAGCTTTGCCAGCATGGACTGGGAGCTTTGACAGTCTCTTGTTACTGATTTCTTTACTGGCCACTTGGAAAATGTTTCAAATGCTAGAAATGCTGTTTTTTCCCATCATTCTGAACTTTATGTGCAGTTGTGTAGAGTGGAATTTCTGACTGTTCAGTGCCCAGCTCTGAAGTGATTTTCAAGGAAGTTCTGGATACCCTAGGGAGGTTTTGACTAAAACACTGACAGAGGCAAGGAGCCCTTTCTCACAATCTAGTAGTCATTTCAGCACATATTGCTCATTTCCAAATTGCCTCTTTGGACACCAACAGCTAGGTCCACAAACCCAGCCAGCCCAGTAGCCTGAATGAATCTCCAAAAATGACCAGTAATGGATGCATAGGAGAAAGTAGAAAGATAAAGCATACAGTGATACTTCCCGAGAATATTCTCCTACCCTCCAGTAAATTGTGTCTCGGGATCTTCCTCACCCAAAAGGAGAGCTTTGTATTTAATAACCATAGATGGATTTTCTTCCATGAATTCATCCCATCATTTTATGAATCGTTGCAGCTAGCTTCCAGGCAAGGAGTTGCACAGCTTACTTATTGCCAAACCATCACAGAGGCCCTGTGAGTAAAAGGAGAGGGTTCCTTCCTTGCTCATTGGGTTCATCCATTAATTTGGGATATATCTGTCCTGCAGCCAGAGGTTTGATTGTAGATACATAGTCACATGCAGCCACATACGTATCAGTAGCGGTGTGATTATGGCTGCAGGGACTTGATATTTGATCACTGTCCTCCACATCTGTGCATGCTGCCATCACTTCATTGCTTTTGGTACCAGAGCTAATTAGATGAACATTTTCTCTGTATTGATACAGTTTTGTATCAGTTTTTCTCTGTATTGATACAGTTTTGTATCTGTATTGATACAGTTTTGTACAGTTTTTGTAATTCAGTTTTACTCTTAGTCCTGCCCCAGGTCCAGCTTTTCATGTTTACAATGGGGACTAACCATGGTATTTAGAAGGTCCTGGTTAGCATATGCTAGTAATAATATGCTTATTTGGGGCATCAGCAGGCCCAGAGATCACAGCACATTTCAAATGACCAATAGGGCCGCTCTGTGCTTGTGCAGTAAATGTGAATGTGGGATTGGCTGCATTCAGGTAAAGCAACTTCACGGTCCATCTGAGATGTGTCTGAGTGCACGCACGAGCTGCTTCCTGGATGCCCGGGCATCTGAAAAAGCAACTGGTTGCTACAATAAAAAAAGCATGTGTTGCCTATGCTTTTCCTAAGCGACGCAACATTTGAGCATATCATGATGGAAAGCCTACTTATCCAAAACATTTGGCCTTGCTAGTGTGGCTGATGGGTCTTGGGAGATGTTTTGAAAATGGAGGAAGGGATAGTTAGTCTTTTAGCTAAGACTGCACAGCATATATTTTCCAAATTTATTCCCATTCCCAAGACCTGTCACCTTGAGACAGAGTATTGGCCCCTTCTATGAGTTTTTCTTCTCAGAGCTGTTTTCCACCTGGAATTTATTATATTTATATTTATTATAATGAAAAAATTGCTTGTCCAAACGTTTTCCCAAAGGCCCCATCAGGTTCTTACGTCTACTAGGATATTTCTTGGCTCAGTTTCTGTCCCCAGCTATAGAACAGTAAATTTTGTCTTTTTATAGATATATACAGGTTCTGAGACGCTGTTTAATGAGAGTCTTTCCCCTCTGTGAATCCAAGGACTTTTTCATTCCCTTTGCAGGCCCCTGGGGATTCATTAGGCCTTTAAGATTAGGTCTGCTTGAGCAGTCCAAGCGTGAAATGCAGAGTCTCACGAACTGGCAAGTCAGTCCATTGAGTAAAGCTGTGGAGAATATCTGGCCCCAGAAATCCCCCCGTTTCCTGACATTTTCAGTCATACCCCTGCTACCAGTTAAATCTCTGTCTGGGGATGAAGGAGTGATGGGTGATGAAAAAGAAGAAAGAGTTTCTAAGTTTTAAATTTAACTTTTAACTTAGAATTTTAAATATTTCGAGAGTGTACATACAACCCTTATAAAAGCACGCAGTGCTATGCACGTTACAGAGCTGCCTGGCTGCAGAGTAGGTGCCTGGGGACGAAGCTTTTTAGCAGCATCGCTGCTTCTATATAGGAGAGAAGCTTGTGTATCATGTAATTATCTAGTACATAGTTCTATACTGTGTAGATCTCTCTCCGTAAACATGTACTATACATATGCCTACACACACATACGCTATGCATATATGCACATATATATATTCTATGTACATACATGCATACAGGCAAGGATGCATGTGTATGTTTATATGCAGGCATATGTACCTATTGTACCAGCACATGGTTGTTCTCCTTGAGGATGATTCCAGCGTAGCTATTTCAGTACAAGCTATACCCATGACCAGTATCTCTGCATGGGTACTCCAGGTTTCCATGGTTCTGTCAGCCCCCAAATCCATACACCCGTGGGCCTGCCAGCTTTATTCCAGTAACACCCAGTTCCTGACTCTCCTCTACCCTCTCCTCTGTGTAATTCTTCGTATCAAGCAGAAAAAGTATGTAAAAGGTTCCCGGTCTCGTTTTACTGCTTTCCCTTTTTCATGCATGCTTAGGGCACTGTCAGAGCAGGGAGAAGAGGACTTCCCCGAAAAGACTGGGCACGCAGAGCTTTGCCGCCCATTCAGCAGGGATATAAAGACTGCTGCTTTAAGTAGCTGGTGTTTGAGACCTACCGGTTAAATTGTCTGTTGTGAAAGAGTTTTTTCAGTTAGTTATGCTGTCTAAAATAAAACTTGAATGGATAATTACTACTCTGTATGCTGCGAACTACAGTTAATAGGGCCAAAGTATAATACATTAATCTCCGGATTTATGAGAAAACATACGTTGTTTTAGAGGATTTGTTAGGTTTTGTTTTCTTTCAGTACGTTCCTTGGTGTATTTATAACGGACAAATGAGACTCAGAAGAGTGTGTGTGTGTGTGTGTGTGTAAATAGCACATTCAAAAGCTCTTAAACACCTCCAAGATTTTATACTTTCTGAAGAGGATAAACCACAATACTCAGGAGCTAATGTCCCACTTCTGTTTACCTTCTGAGAAACGGTGAGCACTGGCAGTGGACAGATAGCAACTTTACCTTTTAAATTGTCTCCTTCTCCAAGTAACCGCTTCACCATTGAAATCAGATGGCTGGTGACTCATGAGGAAGTGAATAAATTCAGTGTTTAGCATGTCTCAGCCCCTTTTGGAGGAACCTGGTATAATTGCTATCTCGCTGAACCAAAGACAACGAAAAGATCTTCTCAAGATTGTGAATGGTGATTTTATTTATATCTCATTTGGATACTCTCTGTAACACAAAGAACATCATGCAGGGTTTCTGAGGGAGCATCCTCTGCATTCAACCTCTTGGCTTAAATTAGCTATGTATTACCTTACATTTACAAAGAAAACAGGTATTTTGCTCACATTTCAATGGGAAAACCATAATAGCCCCTATTACTGAATTCTGGCTTTTTAACTGCAGTCTGCAGCTGCTGAAAGCAGAACTCAATTCTGTCCAGCATCCACCTCAGAGAACAAATCCATTAAGCAATTTTGTGCATTTCAGAAATGGTCTATTTTCTGTAAATTATGTAACTGTGCCGAGTATGTCTGTAAACCAGGTTTTGAATTGTGGTTATAGGCAAGGACAATTAACTGTAAAGGGTAATTTCAAACAGTACGTTAGATAAAGGATATGTTACTCTGTGATAAGGAGAGCATTTTAAGGCAACTTGTTTTATAAAGTATATCAGGTGTATTATGTGTTGCAGTTAATTACTTCAAAACACATAGCATTGTTTAAAAGCAATTCAATAAGAATGCAGTTATAACCTTTCTAAGGGATGATTCTACATTATAGATTTTATTTTATTTCTTGGAAAATAAAAACAAGGAAATTAAGTACTCGCAAATTTTATTTCACTCTACATGAGAAATGTTCGTAATGGTTTTACTGGATGCAATACCTAAGGCAGAAGTAGAGTCTCTGACCACGAAGAGTAATAAGATCAGATAAAATATGACTCTGGTTTGTGTTCCCAAAATAGAGCTGAGTGAAATGCTGCAAGTTCTTAAAAGAAGGAAGCGTTGAAACATATTGCCTTTTCTGTCCCAAGACTATAAAATCACTAACCTTCAACAAGGGGCTACTAGAGGTACTGAGAATCAATGGAGATACCACCGCTGTTCAATTCATTTTAATTTCCTTTTAATAACTGCTAAAATAAAGAGCTTGGATATTATTAGAATTGGAAGCAACCTTATTTTGTAGCTTCCCTTTGTGCCATGGCGTCTACTTCAGAACCTGAGCTGTCAGCCATGAACTGCCTGTCATGGTGGTAGCCCAGCACGTTGCCCAGAAGCAGCCTGGCAGGAAGGGACAGCTTTTGGATCCTTAAATGGGCTTTCTGCTGCTGCTGCTGCTACTTGTTCTCAGGGTCAAAACCTGAAAATGCATCAGGTGTCTGTGTCTACGTTGCTGTTTTAGTGGGGTCAGGAGTGTGTTTTTGAAGGTGATGTCCATCATCATCACCAAACCAGAGGATGCGGAGAAGCACCTAAGGCACTTCTGCCACTTGTAGCTATCCTGTCCGTGGGACCAGACCAGAGTGAGTCCTAAGTCCTCCAAATGTGCAGAGTGAATGTCAGGTCCTCAGCATCTGTTGTTTGTCTGCACTGTCTGCCAAGGTAGACTTAGCCTCTGTGTAAAATTTTCACGTCTAGTTGAAGTTTTTCACATGTGCAGGTGTTTAAGGGGTCAAACCCTTATTCAGCAAACATTTAAATAGAGGATTAAGTGTTAGACTCTACTTAAATACTTGCGTTTGGATTTAGAGCTAGACTTCTGGATCTATTTTGATTTAGAGCCAGATATTTAGAAGTTAAAAGTGTCAGGAAGGATTTTGGTGGGTTTTCAGAAAAAGTTGCTGCTCTCATCGAGTTGGAAATGTTTAAACATCCTTTAAAATGTGGTCCTTGGGCCCTGCAAACCAGCCCTTAACACAGTCAGCACTGCAAAGCTGTGGTGATGTAGGAACCTAAACAACATGGACTTTCAGTGAGATTGGGGCTCCTAAGTCAACGTAGGGACAAACCCATAGAAATATTCAGTCACCTGAAAATAAATTTGACATTAGTTTAGTGCTTATTATGTTCAGAAGCTTTTGAAAAATCCATTACCTGCATCTTCAGCTACAGTGAGACCTTTACAGTCTGGCTTTCATGGTTTGTGGCACTTCACAGAGCAACCTATAAATATCTTGAAAGCCTGGGGCTACTGCTAAGGCGACTCAAGTACCTCAGGTAGTTTTTAAAGTTCTATCCTTACTAGTTTTCAGAGATGGAAGCTGATGATTGAATAATTGGAATCGGAAAATATTTTGGGAAGAATTCATTTGTTTGCTGAAGAACACTGTATAAGCATTAACCCTTAACAGATTTTTCCTGCTGTTTTTCAGGTAAAGGGGATGTGTTTGGTGATATCTTCTGGAAGGAAACTAGTCTAGCCCACGCATGTGCCAATGTACGGGCTCTGACATACTGCGATTTACATATTATTAAACGAGAAGCCTTGCTTAAAGTGTTGGACTTTTATACTGCTTTTGCAAACTCATTCTCAAGGAATCTCACACTCACCTGCAATCTGAGGAAACGGGTAAGGCAGCTGGTCTTGTTTTCATCTTTCTTAAGTAACAAAAGATTGGAAACTCTTGCAGACTGCTTGCAGTGTTTAACAATCCCCAGTTGACTCTTGATGTTTTCAGGTCATTGCAGATTAACTGGCCTTTCAATAAATGCTGTAGCTGTTTGTTAATGATGTCTCAGTAGAAGCTACCCATGGATTTGCAGCTCTGAGTAGCAGCTCTAGCAGGATGACATAGGAATTACTTTTTCTTTTCCTTCTCTTTACAGTTACTGGGTTTTTTTCCCACTGCGTAATGTATGAAGTTAAATTTTATAGAATACGAATTCTGAATTCCTCTGAGGTAAAGTTTCAGCTCTCACCTGCCTAAATATAAGCCAGAGGTCCAGCCTGGTAAATCAGCCTGGCATAGGCCAACTAAGAGAAATTTATTGATGTTAAATAAAAAAAATGGTACGCAGCAGAAGTATTATTTTAATACCTGCTTCTCTCACTTACGTAGTTTAGAATTTTAATATGGCAAGCTTAATAAAGCTTGGTACTGATTTTACATTCACAGCTCACTTTTTAAACCCTCCTGTCCATTTTATAATCAATCAGCAATGCTCACTCTCCATTAGGCCTTTCAAAGAACCCTTCATCTAAAAATTAATTAGCTATAAAGATGTATCTTGAAAACAGGTTCAGGGATTCTTTAATTCGCATTGCGGCTGCAAATTTTAATCTTTATGATTTTTTTTTTTTAAGATTGATGAGGGTTATATAAATTTCATTTGCATAGAGAAATCTCATAACAATGATTTATAGATTACTGAGCGTTAACGGAGATGCTTTAGCTGCAGAAACACTTTTTTTTCCCCTGTAGCTGTACCTAAGAAATCTCACCTGAAACTGTATTGAAGCTACCTCAATATTTTACAAGACAATTTCAGGCTCTGTGGAAGCAGGAGTTTAACACAACTAGAATTTTATTTCTCTGCGTCTAGTCTCTAAATACTTCTTTTAAAGGAGATTTAATTTTTAGTGCTTTCCTTGTGCTCATTAATATACCAAATGTGGCATGAAACACCCTTGGCAAAAAGCAGTTGCAATAGGATTGCAGACCTCCTCTGTCTGTGTGGGAGCCTGAAAGAGCTGAGCTATAATCGGGTTTGGTTCCAGCTTGTCAGCTTACCTCTGGCTTGAAGCATGTTAACTCTGCTTCAGACTTGAAGAAGGGCTTTTGGGCTTGAAAGCTGGTTTGGGGTTTCCAGCTTTTCAGTTATCTATTGATAAGATGTCCTCCAAGCATCCCTCCCCTGCCAGTCTCGCCTACTTGCAATGTGCCGCGAGCTGCAGGTCCCGAGAGGAAAATTCTGCTCGAGCTTCTGGAAGGTGATTTCATGGGACAAGATAAAACAACATACACTCTGTCAAAATATTCTCTGCTTCTTAAAACAGTGAAACTGTCACTTCAGCTAGCTTCGTAGGACCCTTCTACCTGCCATTAGCCGTGACAAGGTTGTGTACAGGAAAAGCACACACAGATCTTTTCCTGACAGGGCAATGTTCTGGCTTGCAATTCAGCAGTTCTGGGGTGCATACGGGGAATAGTCTCCTGGATGTTTTTTGTGGACTCTTCTCTCCCTCATGCCTGCTTTCAGCCAAATTGGTTCCCCTGCAGGGCTCTGGCATAGGGAGTCACTGCTCGCTCCGGTGGCGATGCTTGGGGAGCTCAGGTCACCCACTGCATAGCTCAGTGTTAGAAACATGCGTTTTTCCACAGTGGCAGCGACTGAAAGCAAGCAGGACCTGAACAGCACTTCTAAAGAAAGGCTGGATTTTGCAGAAGAAGAGTGATGTATCTGTTGGGTGCTTGTGTTAGCATTAGGTGAGACATAGAGAGCAGATGGACAGTCAAAGAAAGATTGCATCAACATGGTACGCACAGGGTGGAATTTATTTCACCTGCACCAAGCTAGTCACCAGTCACCTTCATAGTCCATGAAAAATGGTACCTCCAGAGGGCAATCATCCCCCTGTTCTTGTGTGCCTAGTCTAGAAAGGGAAAAATTGTCCTGTCTTTGCTGACTTTAGAGAGAGTCCTTGATCACTAACTTTTAAATACAGGTACAGCCGATGATCTGCACCTATGATGGCTCCTACAGTTTTACTCAAGAGTCATTTCGGGAAAAGAAGGCTTATTCCTAGTATTGCAGTAACTTTTGCTAAACCAGAGCCTGCATTGCAAAAATTCTGTGTATTGTTCCTAGGCCCAAAATAGATAACCTTACCTTCAACACCAGGGACACAACCCAAGTCCTGTTGCATAAAAGTATTCAGGAGATTGTCTCAGACCTCACATCTGTCAAAAGCATATGTGATTCCCCGTTGGGCACGGAAGTATTTGACTCTGAGTTCATCTCTTAGGAAACGTAGCATCATCCAGCGCACCATTCCATCAGGTGAACAGAAAGCTGTTGTTCAGGTAATGAGACGGGGCTGACAGAGCAGCACCGTACTGCAGGAGTTTGTGCTGGAGTCATGTAATCTAAACTGAAAGAAAATCATTATCTCCTTTAATTGATTTCAATGGAAATATACTTAGCACTTTTTCTATTTAGTAATCACTTGTAAGGTTTGGCTTTTAATTATAACAAAAATACACTCCTTGTGATTCTGTACTCGAGAAAACGGCTGCTTGTTCTCGCTGTCAAAAATACATAGATAGAATTGCATTTTCCATCAGGTCTGCTGTTCGAAATATGCGGTATGTGGGTATGTACATACACACGCACACACACACACATATTTGTACTGCTAAAGCGTTCTTCCTCAGCAAGCACTAAGATGTAGTCCGTAGACTGTGTAACAATTTAGATGTTCAGAAAGCTAATAAATTAATAATAGTACTGAGCACAAAAGGTTAGTTCCACATGACAGGAAAGAGACAATCTCACTGAAGTGGGAAAATAATGTTTTCTCACTCCCAAATAACATTTAGAGGCCTGGCATATCAAATGACCTACTTAAGGCATCTGCTCAGCATGCTATTATCAACTCTGGATTTTTGTTTTCTTTTTCTGTGTGTAAGGTAGCTCAGACATTGTGCTGCATTTATGAGCCCATGAAATGAGAGTGCTTGCTAGCTTTTCAACCTGCAGTCATCTCTCCTGCTCAGGGTGGCAAAGTGACTTTTAATCTGTAGTTGCAAACTATTGCAGTGCATCTTGTTTCGTGCACTGAAATCTTTATGGCACACCTAACATCGCTAATGCGCACTCCAAGGCAGAACCAGGACTTTCAACTTTTTTTCCAAGTAGGGAAAATAATTAATCTGGAAAGTTATTCTTTGAAATCACAATGAGATTACATAGCCTCCTCTGAGGACTGAAAGTTATAAAGCAAGTGCTTGGGATGAGTCTTCAAAGAGTTAATTACTGATTTCTGATGTTAGAAGGGAATATTAATAATGTCTAATTCATTAAGTGCCTTTCAAGATTTTGCCCAGCTAGAGTGAGGACCTCCCCTGTAAGCTTCAGCCATGGAGTCTGGCTCAAGGAAGGGAGCGAGACAAGTTTCTAGGAGACTCAGACACGTATGAGTGAATGTATTTTATTGATGGTCAAAATTCAGAAAGGAGGGCCTGCACTGCGTTATCTAATGCATTCTTATGGAGAACAAACATTTAGCTGAAATATTTGTAATGCTTTTTTTTCCTTTTCTCGTGGTTGGTTCGTCTGCACCAGCTGATCCACCATCTCCAGATAACTGTTAGACTGTCACAGTTTGTGTATGTGCAAGAAAAGTCAAAGTGAAATTCTGGCCCTTCTGAAATAAACACTAAAATTCTCCTCCATCTCAGTAAAGCAAAGATTTCTTCTACAGCTTTTAAGGTGCACAGTCACATACTGCTGTTTTCTACCAAGAGCAAAATGAGCTGTATTAAAGAAATGAACCCGGAACGTCCAGTGAAGAGGGCAAGTGTCCATATAGAATCTCTGGGACATTTGCTCCTGGAAGTCACGGAAGTGCAAAGAAAAACAAGTACCTTTAAAGCAGTGAAACATCATCCAGAAAAGTTTGGTTCTGATCTCTGTGAAGCTCTGGAGGCCAGGGACAATACTGTGAGTGACTGATGTTATGTAATTCCTCCAACACAGTGTGAAGCTCTGAGGCTTTTTAGAAGGCAAGGCCATCAGACTGTCTTAACGCTGCAGTCCTGGTTTTCTTTCTATTTCAGGTCAAAATAATTTCTTTTCAAACTGGTTTTCTGTTTTTTGCTTGAGGTTTTATGAAGCGTATGTTGTTTTTTGACTGAATCACACATCATTTCTATGGCATAGAATTTTTAGAAAAGCTTTATTTTAATTTGAATTGTGTTAGTATCTCCTAAAAATGAAGATCGTACCCGTGTTTGTTTGTTTAGGATCCCCTTTCTTTTCATGTTTAAGACTCTCTGGTAAGCAGGCCACATTAGCAAGTATCCAGATGTAGAAAAGATATTGGGCAGAAAGCGTAGCTCTGTGCATTGGCCATTGCTCCTGAATGTTCTGGTATTCTGGTGATTCTGTAGACTTTTGCAGGTTTTGAGATCTGAAAGCCTTTCACTATTATGGCAGCTTAAGTCAGAGCTGTTTCTGTTTTGCAAGCTGTTACTCACACTCAGTCCTGTTCACTTTTGGGGAGAGGTTTGCCTGCACAGAAATGGATCAGACCATGGTCCTTGTGTAACTCTGCAAGCTGTGGGAGAAACTGTGGAGCAGGACATGCTGGGCACCTCCTCTTCCCAGTGGTCCATCTTCAGTGACCCTTTTTCTCAATAGTGACTCTCACTGGGAGCTTTCTCCCTCTGGGATAGTGATGATGGCAAAACCTATCTGGGCAAAACAAGTTTCTTCAGCATTGTTAATGACAAGAACCATGCTGCTTAGGGGGTAGCTGTGACTAGTAACGTAGATCAATCAGTGGAGGAGGCTCCAGCGGGGTCCATGGTTCTCGTTCTGTGAGGGAGACTGTGCCCGCTCCCACGCTGCCACTCCTTTCTTGTCCATCTCTCGCTCTCCATACTGCTCTTCTGCATGCACAGCTTATTCCTTTGCTGGTTAAAGCCAGTGGCCAGGATCCCAGTGAGTGCAGGATCAAACCTCCGGAAGGGCAGATCCAGCAGATCAATTTATATTATGGCTTATATGGCCAGCAGGCTTTTGGCCTGACTTTTAATTCGGAGTTTGTTTGCAACTCAGTGGCTTGCTTAAGCCTACAGGAAATTAATTAGATCTACTTCTTGCTGTTATTTGTTCCACAGAAATACCAGAAAAAGTGTATGACTTGTTTACTTTCCCTGTCTGTGGCTTTTAGGGAAGCATCTGCAGGTTGATAAATCTCGCTGCTTGCTGTCCCTAGCTAGGGCAAGGGGGCACAGAGGGTTCCTCGCCCAGGGCAAAACAGAGCCACAGCCCCCAGCTGTGCTCCCCGTCGCACTGTGTTTAGGTATTTACAGTCTTTCTTGCTTTGTTATGGCAGTAACGGGCAACTCACCTGTGATCACGGCAAAGGACACCTTTCTCAGCTGTGTTAGCCAAAGGTGTCCCCTGTTCATTGTCTTCCTCACTCTCTGCTCACCCATCACTCTAGCAGAAGCAAAACAATTTCTTACTCATGGGTTTTAGGTCGTTGTTATTGTTGTTGCTGTTATTTTTTCCTATAAAGTCAGAGCAATTTGGGCGTAAAGGTGGAATTTACCTCCTCTGGCTCCATGGCTCAAAGAGATAGTAGAGCTCACAGACTAGCCTTGCCTTGAATTTCATCAAATTCCTTTCTTCATCTCCATGTGAGAAAGGAAAGATAGTTTTACTTCACCTCGGGATGCTCCTGCCCTTTCGTGTCTCTCTCTCTGGTCTTTAGTTGTCTGGGTTTTTTCTTCTTTTTATATGAGTGTGTTGTCCCAGAAAATAAAGTCCAATAGTTGCAGTTTAGCTGTAGCTACACTTTAGCAAGATTACACAGCAGATAAATTATACCCTCAAAAATCAATATGGTTTCATTTTGTTCACATCTTAGCAGACCCTGCAGCTTCTATTATGTTCTAAGAAGCTTTCACTTAAGACGAAATGTTTTTTATTGTTATCTCATTGTATTCCCAGCTATCTTCAGATTCCTGCTATAGGTCCCTTCATGCCATGCAGCTCTTGACTTCAGAGCAGCCTTTGAGAAGCAGGATCATCAGATGTACTCTCAGGGATCCTCAGACTAAATGGCAGTACGATATCTTAATATTCCATTGTGGTGTTTCCTTAAGGCCTATTTCACTAGTTTAGATCTGGTAACATATCTGATGGTGCCTAGACTTGTATATTAAATGTGGATGAGGCAGGAGAACCTACTTCCATACCATTCAACTTTCCAACATTTAACACAACGTGGCCTCATCCAAAGCGCGTGTCGACAATGGTCCCTGACAGTCCCTGTGTTTTTAGCTGTGCCCAACAATTTGGAGGGAGTGCTAATGGGCTTGAGCCAAATCCATGTGAGGAATTTATGAATACAGAGGCTGGAGTAGTGTATTCGTAGCTGTGTGACTCCAGAGAGCCCAGCGTAGTCCATGCTACGCTTACTTCCACTGAGGCCCATGTGCTGCCATGTGAGTAACGATTACAGATTTGAAGTTAGAGTTTTTCTGTAACTCTTTTCTCTAGTCTCCCGTTCCCCTGAGCAACTCCTTGTGGCTTTGCTCCTCTTCTGGGGCACAAGGATTTGAGTGTGAGGCAGTCAAAGCCAGGAAGAAGTCCTTGGAGGGTGCTTCATGACTTTACTAGGTAGAAGAGCAGCATAAAAATTCAAAGAGAAAGCTACATCAGCATTATCTTCACCCCTTTGTTCCTCTCTGCAAGACAACATGGGACAGCTGCCTCTAAGCAGAGTGCCTGCTGCAAAAGCTGTCAGTAGGTTTTCTTTCTCACTTTTATTGGTAGCTGACTCTTTTCCATGTGACTCCCTCCCTCTCTTCCTCCTCATTTTTACAACCTCCCTTTATCTTCTCCCTTACAGTGGTCTCTTCTGTGCTACATTCGGGTCATCAGGGAATTGACGATATGGGAATGTGGGAGCAACTGTACCTCCAAAGCCCTCCCTGGAGGCACAGTGGGAGCACAGGGGCTTTTACCTGCACCCAGCAGCAGAGTATGTTCCTGTGGCTGCGACCATGTTCATGCACTGGTGGTGGAGTGGATGATAAGCCTGAAATCTCTCCTCTCCTTGTCACCTCAAGCACTTGGGTACCTTACTGAGGGTATAAATACGTACCTGAAAAATAGGGCACTGTATATTCTCAGAGGTCTTTGGAAGGCCTTGTGTAGTGCAGATTCCCAGCACAGCCTGGATCTATATTTTGCCTTTAGACTGCAGACAGATGCAGAGATTAACAAATGCACTGTTATCTTTAATAGCGTTTCAGAGCCACATTAATCCTGCTGGGTAACACAGACTGCTATTCTGTTTTGAATAGTCTCTAAGTTAAATACCTTCCCCTGAGGGTCCTGATCTTGTTTCTTGAAGAGTGAGAGGCAGAACACCACCAACTCTGTTAAGAGTAGGACTGAGCCCAATCCTTATAATCCTTTGGCATTACAAGAGTAGATTTATTTTTTTCATGGACACATAGCTTCTGTCTAAATCTAAATCAAAAGGGCATTTGATGTCATTTGTCAGGCCTTTATTTTGCTGTTGGTTTTTGCTGAGAAATGCAAGGCAATTTAGCATAGTTGTCATTCAAGGATCTTTGAACAGCATGATATGGCTGCAGAAAAAAAAAATGCTTGCAGAAGAAAATCATGTGCGCTGTTTTCTGCACGCAGAGACTCAGGTCAGCAACTGTCATAAAAGAAGCTCTGCTAGTTTACTTCAGCTAAAGGTACAGGTATCTCTTCTTCAGCTAGCCAGGGAAAGGTAAACTGCGTGATTTATTTGTTTGTGGACAAGATACTGATCAGGAAACATCAGAGATGGGCAGCCTCTATAGGAAAACAAACAAAAACAAAAGCTATGTTAGAGGGAAGATCCAGACTGAGGGTGATTTGCTGATGTGCTCTTTGTGAATTAATATTATTTTCCTTTTTTAAAAACTGTCATAATTAAGGTAGTCTTTTTAGTTCACTCAAAAAACCCTTCTGCAGGCTATCTGTTCATATTGCTTCAGGGCAGTGTTTCTTGCGCATGATTTGAATATTGATAAAAAAAATCAAAGGTTTAATGTTTTTAATCTTGTAAATATTAAAAAAATATATTTTGTGTTCACCTCCCCACAGAACTGATGCTTTTACTCTCTTCCAACTGCTAAAGAAGGGGAGAGAAAGTGCATGGTGCTATGGGAAGCAACATTGCCATTTCATTTTTGACTGTCAGTTGAAAAGCCTCTTGTCGTGGGTAGCACTGTGTTTTAAAGTTATGATGAACACTGGCACCGGCAGCTCAGCCGGCAGCAGAGCTGATGCTACTGCTGGAGCGCCCCGAGGCTCTCTCATGGCTTGTTATTTCTGCCAGGCTTAGTTCTCCGATGGGTCATCTCTTGAGCAACTGTCCTAATGAAGCTGGATTTGCCATAGGGTGTGGCTCCTCCAGTGCCTCCTAAGCTGTGAGTCCCAGTTACAGCCTCTCCTGCAGCTGGAGCAATTCCTGCAGTGCTCTGCTGTGTAGATGCTCCGGTATCTGATACAGGTTGTGCTCACGCTGCATCCTGCCCCTTGAGAGGGACTTGAGATGGTGACACATCCTTCTTTAAGATGGGTGTGAGATTGGTGGAATTGATTGTTTTCTGAGTTGCTTCTCTCTCTATTGCCTGCAGAAGTGAGATGGCTAATCAATTCTAGAGAGAGGAACCATGTTTTGGGCATTACTACTGCTGGGTAGGAGGTAGAAACCAGCTACAATCCCTTTACCTTCACCTCCTCCCTCTAAATCTGCTCTTCAGCACCCATCAATTTCTGAGTTTGGAAACATGCCAGTTAGTCCCTTCATCAAAAGTATCTGAAAGGGTTTTTCAGAGCCTGGCGTCTCGTCCGGGTACTGTATGCTGATGTTGCTGAAGAGCTGCACTGTTGGTGTATGAAAACAGGACTTACTAAAGCTCCCCCCTATGGCTGCCACCTCTCTGCCAAGCCCAGGATGTCAAGAGGATTCCAAGAGAATTACAAATGCATTTATTTGTATTACAGTTGACGGTAGCCAGTTTATTTTGTGATGTCCTTAGCCGTTCCCAGGACGTGCCACTGCTACGGGTGGTTCTCTGCTTGTGGCCCATCTCTGCTTGAGCAAAACTCCTACTAACTCCAAGGCCACAGGCATCCTAACAGGCAGGATTTGCACAGAAAAGGTTCTCCAATGCTGCTCCAAACATTTAGCCCAGAGCAATAGATTTTTTCTTGCATGGACTGTGGGGCCTAATTACCAGGTAGAGCTACAACTTTTCCAACAGAATTACCACAGAAAAAGAGGGAAATGTTACAAAGCTGAGATGATCAATTCCAAGTTCCCTCATTGCTTCCTGTCATTGATTCTTGGACCCGAACTCTAGACGTTTTAGTAACTCAGCATGACTTTCAAGTATAAAAATGAGTTTTCACACCTGACTTCTTACTCGTCCAAACCTTACTTCTGCAAGACTGGGGATGCCAGCTGGAATGCACCCTGAACCATGACTGGGGAAAAGGAACCCTTGCCAGTTTACTGGGATCATCTAAATGAACTCTCATAGGCTTCACAAGGAGCTATCAGAGCTTTAGCATTCACCCACGTGGGAGCTTTCTGGCTCTGCCCAAAATGGGATCAGTTTTGTGCAGCGTAGAAAGATCACAAACAGTTTCATAGCTGTTTTAGTCTGTAGAGGGCTCTGATTTTATCCTTGCACCTCCTCTCCCAACAGTTCTTTTGCTTGGCTTGCACAGAGAGGCTCCTCGGCAGCTATATACCATAAACCTATACAATGCTAAATAAAACTCCCTGCATGAGGTTTTTTTCTGCAAGTGTAAATCCATCCATCTACTGTTTTGCAGCACACGCTTCACAGATGCAAAAATACCAAACATGCTGGATCAGCATGGGATAATTATTGCAGTAGTACAAATCCTGAAAAAATTACCTTACATTGAATGCTATTTTTGGGCTGCGTGCTACAGCAAAGAAATTGTGCTTGTAGGAAAGTGTGAAATTGTGCACAAAGGGCAAAAGAAACTTTGTGGAAAAGTTAGTATGGATCCCACTAGTTTTAGTTAAAAATAAAACCCAGCCTGTCACTTCTAACTTAATGATAGCTGATTGACTGTGCCTTTTTTAATTGTCAGCCAGTTGCTGTGATTAGCAAGCTGCCTCAGTTTAGGTCCCATGAAAGGAAGGTCTGGAAGAGCAATTTTTTGAGTAGCTGATTTACATATATGCCAGAGGTGTGGGAATAGCTGTCAGGAGGAACAAGGGGATTCTGGGAAGCACCCAAAATAATCTGAGGCCCCTATTATTACATTTCTGAGCAACATGGTGAAAGGCAAAACACTTTAGTGCATTAAGGAAGGAATATTTATTATTAAACCATGTATTTTCCTCATCTTTTTACTTCTCAATCTCCACAGCCCTTAATCTTAATTTATTTCCCTTCCTAAAGATAACAAAAGCAGAATATAGTTTCCAGAGGTAAGTTACTGTTAAAAAAAGAGCATAGTGTAAGGAGTTCTAAAAGAGTCTCTGATTCTCCTAACTTCATTAGTTAAACTGTCAGTGACCTTTTGAACTTTGAAGCCTCCCCTTGGACTTCTAGCTGAAAGTTAGATACTTCGCAGATAATGTCTCAGCTGCCAAAAAGATTTTGTATAACGCATCTTATCTAGATATTTCCATCAGTCACTGTATATCTGTGGCTAGGGGGAGCTTTACCTCTAAGCTCACTCTGAGAACATATCCCTTTTCGATACAGTGTATGTCCTCTGCTTTTTTATTATGAAGAGCACTTCTGTTTCCAGAAGAACAGCCTTTGGCTTTTTCTGAGTGTCTGGAACGCTTTACTGTCCCTTGCAAAACATGAAGATGGGGACCTCAGCAACCAGCAGATGCTCATAAAGGGAAAGAACAGCCATTTCTAAGCCAGTTATTTCTCTAGTCAGCTGAAATGCAGCGTTTTCATTAAGGTTAGTTTTCCTTTTCGTTGCTTGCCCTTCAGCGTGCACATGTCCAGATTTCCTTCTCCATTTCCCTCACCCGGGCAGCAGAGTTCTTACCAGAGCATCCTCACACCTCAGCACTTTATTTCTAGGTCTAACTCCCTATTTCCACCTGTTCTGCCTTCCTTGACTTTCTGTCATTATGAAATGACAGATGTAATGAATGTCCATCTCCATTATGTGTCTACGGCAAGTCCATTTTTAAGTAGACAGTTGTTGGCAGTTCAAAGCAGCTAAATTATGAATGACCGCCATCCTTCTCCTAGCCTCCTGCTTCTTAGGCTATATTAGCCCTCCTGCCAAAGAAGGCTACAGTAGAAAAGTAAATGGATGAACTGAATCATACATGTTTTTCATGTGTCATTGTCCCCATTTATGGAAGGACTTACTCCAGTAACCTCAAGATGTTCTACAAAAGTATATAAATAATAATAGAAATAATATAGTAATTTCCAAGCACAATCCAGCCATACAAGAATATAGCAAACAGACACGAGGCTGATCCACATCAGTCCTAATTTAAAGCATTTGTCAACAAGTTTGAACGAAGGCACTGTTTGCCTTGTGATCCATGAGTAATGCGTCCCATGAAGAACTTCTTGTCAGACCAACTGTCCGAAATTCAGTCCAGCATGTCGGATAGCTGCTAACGGAGCAGATAAAGACTCTGCTGAGACAGAGATTGACCTTACAAAATCCCCGGCAGCCACCTTTAACCTTGCTAGGCTTCTTACAGGCAGATGCTCTTGTCCCACAGATCCTTCTCAATGCTGCCCCATGGGTGGAACATCTGGCATAGCTGCACATCTGCAGGCATCCTCCAGCATCTAAGGAAGGTGCTGCACTGCACTGTGGAAAGTCAGACTCCTTGGAGGGCCTGGGCAAGACATTTCTGCAAAAAGGTGACTGAAGAACTGCCCGTCTGGTGTGGGAGGGTCAGGACCTATAGTTTGATTTTTTTGGACACCAGATAACCTCTGCTGTACTTTGAGGTGTAGTGAAAAATTGAGCCAGAGAAAACCAGAGAGGATGCTCTAGCCAAACCCCTGGAGGTCGAAAGGAACGCTTGGAAGCTAACGGGGTATCTGAGACAAAAAGGTAGCGGAGCCAGAGGTAGAGATCTGTACTCGTTCCATCTGGAGCTGCTCAGCGTCCTTGCAGCAGCTTTTATCCTGTACCAGCTGATGTTTTGTTAATTGTGTGTGCTCAGAGAATGGTAGAAAGGATACTAATAGTGTGTGAACAGGGTGCAGCAGAGTCAGAAATGGGAAACTACAAAATCGTCAATTGTATAGATTGCAAAGACCTGTTAAGTTTGAAGGTACAGGGTTTTCTTACTGGTCCCAGACAAAAAAAAGGGACAAATCAGCTGAACTGACTCCAATTTTACATCAGGAGGTCATTTGTGATCACTTTTAAAGCCAGATTTGCCAAAGTATACAGTACTGAGGATTATAAACTAATTTGTTTGGGTCTGGAGCAATGAGATAAGCTAAGGTTGCAAAAACAGCAGGCTCAGCCCCTGAGGAGCATCCTGTGTTAGTGCCTAAATGCATGGATAGGAACATAAAGCAGTGCTGATGAGCTTTACAGAGATCCACATCTAGAGAAAAGGCAGTCACTGCAATATTGGTATCAGGGAAGATCTCCAAGAATCACGTAGAGAAATATGAAGGCCCATTTTCCCTGAGAGTAGGTGAAATGCCAGCATACAATAGAATGATACCCGCACCTAGAATATAGCCAGATCACTAAAATCCTCCCTAACAGAGCCTTAGTTTATTGGCATGGAAGCCCAGGGATTGTTTTAATGCAGGCAGCATTTAAATAGGAAGGAAATGGCTCTTCACCACACCATCTGTTTATGCCATCCCCATATCCCCACTGGTTAACCCTTTTGTGCTGGCTCTTCCTCTTGCTAATACCCTTCATAAGTAAATACAAAGGTCTGTAGAGTTGCCCACTTGCTGAGTTCTTCAGTCACGTCTTCTCAGGTTAGAAAAAACATGCAACAGTCCCTTTGGGGAGGGTCTTCGTCACATAGGCAGCCCACTGACTTTGCCCTAGAGAAGCTCTGATACAACTGTCATTAACAGCTTCATTTCCTCAGAAAGCAAGCTTCAGGGGACAGTAGACTTTGCCGTTTAAATTTTTCATGGCTATTGTAGTATTTCCTTGCTGTCACAGGTAGCTGTCTAGTTGATTGATAAAACTCTCCTTCTGCAGGCTTTTCTGGGCAATTTTGGTCAAAGAATAGTGAGTATGAACTAAGTCTTTGCATCCTTTCCCTTGCAGTTTCTGCCCCTAGAAAGGGCGAGGTGGTAGCTGGCGCTGAATCAGGTGCAAGAAGACATTACCAAAATCACTGAAATGAACTCTTTGCTCTCTAAAAAGGTTTCATTTATGTATGTCATAAATTGAAGGCTCCTGTTCAGCTGACAATTACTGATGCCTCTGAAAAACTGTATATCTTTCAGTCTCTGAGCTACAATACACAGTGGCAGCTCTACACCGACCGCTCTTGGTTGAAAGGAGGCTTCATCTTTAGGTGGAGGTTGCATGTCCTTTTCATAGAATATTTTTTCTTGACTTGTTACTCTTCAGTCTTTGCGTGCTTATATCTTGGGTCTCTTTCTGTCCCTAGGGGATTCTTCCCTGCTGTGCTAGTGGCTGTAATCATATTAAAGGAGATTACAGTAGTTTCAACAACCAGTACTCCTTACTTTCAGGCTGCCAACTGAGAGCTCTCAGTAGGGAAAAATTTAGCCCCTACTGGGCAAGATGTTTCCCTTGAAGAATCCCAGGGATACTTGTTAAGGTTATTTCACAGAACTTTTTATATCTCAGTGAGGTAGATATTAAAAGTTTAAATAACTTTTCAGTCCTTTTTCCTGTTAAATTGGGATTTGCTAATGGCTGAACTAACTTATTTTGTGTCTATCATGCAGTGGGCTAACCATTGTCTTTCAGTCAATGAGCAATCTGCTACAGGTGTTCGTGATTTGCTGGGTCTTGATTTCATTGTAAAAGAAGTATAAGGTCACACTGCCAGTGGATTTTGTTCTTGCATCTCTGAATTGAGAAGCTGAGAAGTGAGTTGCTGAATTACCCCAACTCATTCTCCCTCACGGAGTTCCTTTGGCTTTGATTGTGGGATGTCTCATGGGAAGGTAGGCACAATGATATGCCCAGTGGTAGTTTAAGCTTGGGCTTCATCCAAAAGAGCTGTAGAAAGGGAGGGAGCACTGGCAGCACTTATCTTCCAGTACCGCAAAAGCTGGTCCAGAAAAGTTCTCTCCTCTTTGGTATGTGCATAGGCTGTATTTATGGATCAAAAAGGAAGAGAAGTAACTCTGAAGTACCTCAGGCACGTCCGTATGGCTAAAAGCAGAACCATGCAGCCATAAGAACATAGGACCTGAAAAGCAGCACGGTCAAGTTAGTGCACGGAGGCTAATTAATTCTGCCTTTCTGCAGGGACATACTATTATAATACTACAGCAGAGATCTTTGTGCCCTACTCTGTGGTGTGGCATAGACATGCCCTCACTTTCAATCCCACGAGCATTTAAAAGATCAGGTCCTTGACCTGGATCCCTAAATCTGCTCCACCCAATAATATTACCGTGGTCTTGAATTAGCTTGACTACCGTCTGTACCTGGGGGCCCTCCCCACTAAACTAGTCATTGCTATTGGACTTATTTGGGTCGGGAACGTCTGACTGACAGAGCAGCGCAAGTTCGACCTCTCTGTTTTGTAACATGGAAAGCTAAAACAAGTTTTGGTGCCTTGGATTAGAGCAAAGGCAGATTTGATGTTCGTTGTCCCTTTTTAATTGGGTCTATTGTTCATATGTACTGCCCGTTAAAATAATTTCTTCATTTCTGACTCATCATTTCCAAACAAAACTAATTATGTTCTACATTGCGTGGCACTGGAAATGCATTATTTTAATTTAAGCTCCTGATATAAAAGCTTTGCAATAAATTAATGAAACCTTGAAAATGACTAAGTGAACAAACAGAGTAACTTGTAGCATATTCTATTTAAAACTGGAGTTTCTTAAAGCCAATTAGAATGTCTTTAATGTCAGAAGCAAGGTGTATAGAGAGAGGTAGTATCTTTTGTCAGATCTGTTGATATAACTGGAAAAAAAAAAACAACAAGCTTTTCAGTTGCAAAGCCCGTCTTCAGAACTGAAGATTTCAGATTAAATTTCAGGTGCTTTATAGTCTGGTACAGTAATTTTTAAGGAAAAAAGCCATAATGATTAAAATTAATTTAAATTTCTGCTTAAAGTAGAGAGGAGAGAATAGTTCTTTTGGGCAACTATTTGAAATTCTTTTGCGGGTGTATTACTTTGCAGTTGAGAGTTGCTGTCAGGCATTCACTGACCCCATTCAGTCTTCAGATAGAAACCAGTAAGAGGCATGAATGCAAAGAACAAAACAAGATTCCTGCAAATCCTCTGGGCCCAGATTTGCTGTGGCTTTATGCTAGGGATATGCAGGAATACTGGATCTGTCACAGGTAAGGCTAACCAGTGAGAATTATGCCATTTTGCATTGGAATAAAGCAAAGACCTTCTGAAAATTTTCATTAAGAACCAGAGATGATGCTGCCCCCCTACCCAGACCCCCTCCCCCCCCCCCAAACACAAACCTGTAGAGCAGTAAAGTTGTGCTGGACCAGATTTAATTTCAGCAATTAACTGCAATTACAGTTGAACCCTTCCAGCTTTGAGCTGTTTGAAATCTCACTACACTTCCAGTATACTGAGCAGCAGTGAGAAGAAAGCCTATCATTATATTAATATAACTTTTTATTTATTATATGCCTTTATATTTATGTATTTAATCTTTTTGCACTATGGCTTTTGCTGCTGTGGGGGCTCTGGGCTGGGAGCCTGGAAACCTTAATTCCATCCCTAGCTTTTCCACTAAGCATCTCAAAGACCCTGGCCAAGTAATACGACCTCTCTGTGCCCTGGTGTTGACATTTGGCGAAAGAGGCATTGACGTGAATCCAGCTTTCTCCAAAGCATTGCAGTATGGGGAAAGAAGCGTGCTAGATTAGTGCTGCATATTATTATTGAAGATTGATTTACTGCTCCAAGTTAAATCAGGCTGAAGAGCAGCTTGAAAAGTCTTTTGGCACTTTTCCCTGTCACAGAGAGCACCATTACTGCAGCCTGCCCCAAGCTCAAACCAGTGTGCTGTCATGTGGAGGCTTTGAAGTATCCTTCCCTGTTTATGCTCAGAAGTCTGTCACTCTAAGAAATATACTGCACTGGGCAAAACAAGGGCTGCTTTCTTTGAGGAGTATCTTTTTTTAATCATCTGTTACTAAAACGGACAGACCATACCACTTCTGCACCACAGCAAAGCCCTAATCAATTGGCAGTGCTCCACGCTGCCGTTGCCAGTGACGTTTCGTTAGGCCAATGCCAATAGCAGAGATTGATCCAGTGACCAGTATAAGTTTGCAAGTACCAGGCCTGCCTGATCTAGCTTGAACCTGTCCTCATGAACGGGCATTGCTTCGCAAGAAGCAAAGCACATCGTCCTCCTGTCAGACTAGGAAGGAATGGGATGGTCCCATTAATTATGGAGCCCTGGGTGAAACGCCTGCCGGACTGGTGGCTGCAGCATGGTCTGAGCGTGTGGCTTGGTGAACCACGGCATCAGCTGCTTAGGGTCAGGTGGATTCCTAAAAGTCAAGAGGTAGTTTTGTTACTGTGGGCAGAGGCAGTCTTGTTTGTGTCTTCTAGATCCTGTGGAAAAGCTTGGGTCCACTGAGGTCAGTGGTAAAACTTCTGCAGTGCTGCCGTCTGTGGGGCTGCTGTTTCCCGGGGGTTGAAAATCCACCAAGCTCTCTACAAGTACCTCAACTTTCATTCTTACAGGAGCTCTGTGCTATACAGAGCAGGAAACATCCTCAAGATGGGAGGAAAGAAAAGGGGGTGAAAAATCTGCTCTTCTCTCTGCCCTAAGGCCGGGCAAAGAAATAAAGAGGAGAAAGATTCCCCCTGCCCTGTGCTCCCTCTGCTTCAGTGATGAACAGAAGGAGAAAAGGAGGTGAGCGAGAAATAAATACCTGATGCTCTGCATTGACAGGACGTCTGCAAGAAAAGATCTGTAGAAGGAGGCAGAAAGTAGGAGGAGCCTTTTCATTTGCTCAACAACGGACTGACTGGCTAAGGCTGGACTTGTTTACACGGGAGAGTTATTATGGAGTAAAGGGAGGTAGTGGGTTAAATTCCCACAGTGGATACATCCAAGTTGTGAGAGGGAACGCAGGTCCCCATGAGGCATTAGTTGGTAATAGTTTCATAAAGTAGATACCACAAAAGATCTACTCTGCTCAACTGCCCCATGTTTAACCATCTTTATTTTGCATAAAGAAAATGAAATAGGCCCCGATTCAACAAAGTATTTCGGTCCTCTAGTCCAATTTAGTCTTCATGTTGAGTTCAATTTTAAGACTTAGGGTCCTTAATAGGAACTGGGAGTCTAAAGCTGGGTTTCATTGTACCCCCTGGGGTGTAACAGAGAAGAAACTGTGCCTCTTTGGCTCATGGGCACAGTTTAGTCTCTGCTCAGGCAGCACAAATTAATGCTGCCCTCTGTAATGGACTGACCCTAAACTAGACCAACCTGAAATGTACTCTAATTAAGCATCCCATAAATTCATAAAAAAAAGTAGCTTTGCTGGTTTATTGGCTAAAATAACTGTGTTTGTATGTGGAATGTGCATTTTGCTGTCTTTGACAGTAGTGGAGAAATAGGTCCAAACTGGGCTATTCTGGAATGTGCTAAGGCATCTGCTGTTTGGTTAAAACAAAACAGAAAACCATGAAGCGAAAACAGGAAAAAAAGTGATTAGTTTCAATTCCCGAGTCTTGTTTAAAAACCGTGGCAAAGCTCTCCACTTCCCAAACCACGCAGTGCCCTTCAGCATCCCTTTACCGACAGAGATGCAGAGCCCAGCAGACATCAGATAGAGCGGCTAGGCCAGCACCAAGAGAAAATGCGTTCATTGTCTTCCCCTGGGGTGCCAAGACAGGGAGGCCTCCATAAGTGCTTGATGTATGGCCAGAAGGTGCTCATATTCTGGGTGACTGGAATAGCAGAAGAGCCTGTGAACAGCAGAGGAGCTCGTCTGGAGAGAGCTTGACCAAGTGCCTAAGTCAGAGCTGCTGATTCAGGGACTTACCTGCTCTCACAAAATGCCTTGAGGCTGGGTCTAAAAGTGTGCAATTGTGCAAACGGGGGAAGGGGCTTTGGCATTTCTTTTGGAAGTCTAACTCCTTAGCATCAAAGTACAGCATGCCCTTAGTTAAACTTGCTCTCGCAGCACTTTGGAGAGTCAGTGCCCTTCGCTTGAGCTGAGGGTCTCGACTGATGCTTCCTTGCAAAGTGAGTGGGAAAGCCACCGTTTGTCAGGGTCTGACTGATGTATCAGGGCATCAGGAAAGGCCTTCATTCAGCATTGCGCATCCACTGTGCACTGGCCTAGCTGTCTCAGCACAGCAGACTTGAGACCTTAGTCTTGAGCTGAATTTATAAACAGGTTTATGTATTTTTTGTGATTTTTTTTTTAAATAAACTATCTCAGTTTTGGCATTAAGCCAAAATATTAGCCCTTCTCTGCTATCAGCCACGGGTCCTAGTCTCCTGGTTTCCTAGTTGCAAATAGTTGGTTAGTCATAGGGATTTCCAATTACTTGCCGAAAGCAGGGCAATATTATTATTCTATCTTATACGTGGAGCGATGGAGACATGAAGAGATAGTGTGATTTGCACAAGACCTCGCACGTGCTCAAAGGCAGGGCCAGCAGTAAAATCCATTCTCCTGAATCCCAGTCTAGTGCTGTATGTAGGTGATGGGCCATGATGCTTTCAGGATGTGACAGATGTGACTTGGATCTCTGCCTGCTTCTCTTCATCTTGTTCTTCTTCAATCTAGACATGTTTTAAAGTAATGCAGAATAACTTCAGGTCCATATCAAGTATAAAATAGATGAGGCGAATCCACAAGCACTCTCTTTTTAATAGGCATGCTTGTTCGCAAACGCAGATCAGCCTAATTGACTGTCAGTATGCACAGATGTCTCTCTGTAAGAGTAGTTGGGTGCTGTGCAAATTGATTGCTAACACAAAATGGAACCAGATTAAAATTTGACCTACCGTATCCAATTTCTAACACACAGCACAAGCAGTAGCAAGGTGATGGAAGCTCTGGGCTCTGGGAAATTGCTCGTAGGATGTAGTGGAGATCTTCTGAGCTGTCTCTCCTTCACATGCCGCATGCCCGGCTTTTTCTTTAGATGAGCAACTCAGGGATATAGATCAGTATTAAGTGATGATGAAAGCATTAACCCCTCTCTTGCCCATAAAAATATGATTAAATTTCCCTTAAAAGGGCTTTTTCAGCCTCACAGAAATAATTCTCCTTGCCCTGAAATGACATATCTTTGTCATTTCTATTGGAAATCTCTGCATCTCTTACAAGTCAATTCTGTAATAGCTTAGGAAGAAACTACATGAGTACAGTTTCTCCACAGCAAAATTAAAATGTGCTTGGTAGGAAGCTTTTGCCTTTGCATGCTGCTGTATCTGTGAAGTCAAGATCAATGAAAATTTGCAGAAAGGCTATTATTTACTGTTTCTTTCAAGCAGCCAGCAGACTAACCTACAGAAATCTTCTTTTCTTCCAAAATCCAGCATGAAAGACTGTTTAGTGAAACATTCCTATCTCAGAGATTAACTAATTGCTCAGCAGTCAGTCATTTTCACTGCACAGCAAAGGACAGTGATTCCTTTCCCACACGCAGCTGGAGCAGTGCTTTAACACAAAACAGTTCTTGGGACAGGAGGATTAAGCAGAATTTACTAGAGAGCAATTAAAATAGTTGTTAGAACAGTTTGGTTTTGAGGCTGAATTTCACATCAAAGTAAAGATATCTGCAGAGAGCGTAGTGCAGGAGAACAATAAATCATCCCAGACCATCTATTCTGCATCCTCAGAGTGCAGATTAATAAAGAGAGTGAAGATTTACAGGGGTAAATTAGGTGAAGCAGCCTACATGCCATTTGCATTTGGAAAGAGGCACCCTGGCTTTAGTCTCTCTGCTCGCTTTTACTTCTTGTGGCTTCTGCTGCCTCCCTTTTCTGCCAGACTCTCTGTGCTGCCCTATTAGGGAAAGGAGAGAGTGTCCAGCTGAGCTGTTGGCTGCAGAGGTCCTGCCAACACAGGGCACCACGGTCGGAGGCTGCTTCTGCTCACAAGCCCTACCGAAAAGCTGTTAATGGCAGCTAGGTTGGAGCCAGTGCTCCTTGCTGGTTCCTTGCTGGCGTTTGCTGGTCTTGCTGGCTTCGTCTTCACGTCCTAGGCTGTCTCTTCCTACCCCCTTGCCATGCCCTGACCGAGGAGGGGGCCTTACTCCAAACACTCTCTTGGGGTTAAGAGCCAAAATTGCATCTTGTGAGGGATGCTACCATTGCCCGCTCCATTTTGGAAGGGTAGGAAAACTGCCCAGAAACAAACTTTAGGAGCAGGGAACTAGTCCAGACACAGTGAGTTTGTCCATAGTGCATTTCAGCAGCGTTTTTATATCCTTCCCAAAGGAAGGTTTGAATTAACACTGAGCGTTCACGTTTCTCTGGTTCACTCTGAGGCTCACAGGCCAGGCTTTCAGGTGAAGAACAAATAGAGAAAGCCCATGGCTCTTATACTAGACTGCACAATGTTTCACAGCTCTGTTAGCCCAAGTCCCAGGGCTCCAGCTGCTGCCTAATTGCAAAGCCTAGTGTTATGTAAATGTAATTACCTATTCATTCATTTCTATCCATTTTTTTCAATGGTTTAACATATTAAATTTGAGTACATTTTAATTCACGTATTTTAAAATGAAAGCTTCTTAACGTGTTAAAAATTAAAATGTTTGGTAATTATTTAACAACTGAAAAGAATAAGATTTGTGAACATTTTAACAACCAAGTACCAACAGTGAATCATGTTCTGTGTGACCTGCTTAGGTTTAAAAAACACTTGGGGTTTGGAGCAAGCCTATCTATGAAAGGTTACCTGTGAGGTACTGGGCTTGATTTGGCCTAGTTCTAAGAATATCAAACAGGAGAGTCCCCAAATATGCCCTGTTTTGTTGGCAGTTTCCCAGGAGCTGCTGGGCGGCTGGCCGAGTTCCCCATTGACCTGCTGGGTGTCTGAGGCCTCAGCACCCCCGGGGAGGGTTTCCCTCGGGAAGAGGGTGAGAATAGGGAGCCTTTGGCCACCACGTTAGGGGGTCATCTGATTCCTCAGGCAGCCAAAATGTCTGTTTTTTCATAAGCTCTCTCTCGGACCCACCAGCCTGGCATGGTCTTCTGTGCAGCTCTTCTGTGTTCTCCCTCTGCACCTTTTAAGATAATAGTGTTTACCTGAAAGGACTAACTGGTCTCTGAGGCTGGGTAGGGAATACCTCCCAGCTGGGAACTGGCAAAAGCCCAGCATGTCGGAGGGAATAAAAATAGCATCAGGTGAAGGCAAGAATGCACGCACACATATATAAAAGCTTTAAGGGAAGGCTTTTTGCATGATCTGCTCCAAACCTTGATACTTGTACTGTGAGAGAGATTTGGGTTCTTCTTCTCCATGGTCGTGCTGAGGATGTCTGCATCTACATGATTTGCACAAAGCTCCCTTTATAGCCGCAGGAGACAAACAGGCAGCTCAGGGCACCGCTCTTCTGACCTCCTTTAACATCTCGCTGCAGGTGAAATGAGTCACCCTCCAAGTGCTTTTTTTCCTCTTCCTTGACTGTACGTGGCTCCTAGAGGATGAGTTCAGATGCAGACATCTGCTTTGTAGGTGAACCCTGTTCTGAGTGGCTGAGCTCTGAAAATTGGCTGTATTTTTTGCAGTGTGTTCTTGGAATCAGAAAAAGAATGCAGTAGTCTGAGCATGGCATGGATTTGGGATTGAGTCTTACACAAATTCGTCTCCCTCATTAATGTAAGGAAAATGGCAATTGCTCTTGTACAGTGCGCTCTGAGATATGCAAATTAATAGTATTTTTGCAAACATCTTTACAAAAGTTTGCTTTATATTGTTCGGCTTGGACATGAATTAAACTTTCCTTTCTTTCAATTGCACTTATTGGGGTTTTTTTTTAGCCTTTTCCCTAGAAAAATGATGTATGTGTGATTGCAGTGTTTGTCTGTCTGGTCGGTTTCTTCATCGCATCACCCAAAAACTTTTGAACCTATTTGCCAGCTTTGAGGAAGGAAATTTCAAAGATAATTAAATTCCTGAAAAGTCTATTACTGGATACATATCTAAATTAGTGCCATAATTAAGGAAAACTTTACAGATCTGAACTGCTCTGCAGCCTGTTGGTAGCAGCTGGTCAATGGGCATCTCCTGGCCATATACATAGTCCTGCACAATCTCAGTATGCAGCTTGGCTGCTCTGTGGGAGGGCACAGGGGAATTATTAGGGTTATCCAGCAATGGTGAATAACAGAGTTTTTATGGTTATCCAGTCCAGCAGGGCTTCCCATTCTGCTTTACGTGGCAGTGGGAAACAAAATAGCTGGAGGTGCTGAACTGTTGTGTTTACTCTGGGCTTGAGTCTGACTGTGGCCAGAGGCCTTCACAGTGAGCAATTAGGAAGCATGAATGATGAGTGTTAACCCAAGCTTTCCCAGGTTCAGCTTCTGGAGCTGCTGAAATGCGCTGGGAGCTCAGTTGGGTGAATTCGCCCAGTACAGGCTCTGCACTTGGTTTAGGAGTTCAGCCTCCCTTGGAAATCGGGCACATTTATATATGATGTCTCCGTTTGGGCACCCAGGATTTATTAGTCACTTTGGAAATCTTTGCCTTGATGGTCTTATCTAGCTTTACCTCTCTCAGTCAATGCACACCAGCTGTATTCGTCACCTTGACAACTGAGCGCCCTTTTGTTATACAGTAATATATTTCCATGAATTTCCATGGTGAGGGGCAGGCATGTATTGAACACCAGTAACAACAGTGAGACATTCTAGGAATAGGACAGGATGATCTGTGGTCAAATATATGCCACTTTTATGAACAAACTATAATTCTTCAATTTAATTTTAATTTTCTTCAAACGTCTTCAAGACGTTTGCGAGTTCTTCAATCCACCCACGTTTTTTTCCTTGGAAACACATATTAGGGGGTCTTTGCAAACAGAACAAGGTCATGGATTGATGACTTTCACAGTACTGATCCAAAAAAAGGCCACAGGCAAGGGATGCATTTCAAAGTGGCTGAAAAGGTCATCACTTTTTACTGAATAATTTGGCAAGAGAAGGAAATGGGCAAACTGCATGTCTCAGCCTTGAACTGGCTTCTCCACCTCTCGTTCCTGTGGCTTATATCTGGATGAGCTTTGGGTTTGGTTGCACGAGTTGGCACCTCAAAGGGATGTAGTGTAGCAGTTGCTTAAACTTTGTGGCCTTAGGTAGGGTCTCTCTTTGGGAGTGGCACAGCACTGGGCTAGATTCATGGTTGGACCAAGTTATCTCTCAGTGCACTGGGGAAGGAAAGATGAACAGGGTTAATACCAAAGCGAGGAATCTCACGTTACTCTTCTCTTCTGTGCCTGCCTTCTAGATAAACCAAATACTTCAGTTCCCTGGGCTGACAATCAGTTAACCTTTACTTAACCTTTGCCAGCTCAATAATTCACGTCACCCCCCACTCCTCCTCCTTCCCAAAATAAATACATTAAAAGAAAGAAAAACAGCAACCTGGTCTCATGGAACAGGTTGTGTGTCACACGGCACAGTCTTTCACAATCCCTTCCATAAAGGAAATGAATTCTGACACCAAATCCTCATCATGTTATTGGATTCAGCACTTGCCACGAGACAGGAGTGTGGTTCTTTACTCCCTGAGAAGTGCTGTACATGCCACTGGTTATGCATTTCAGCACTGGTCATGTCTGGTTATGCATTTCAGAGCCAAACTGTAAACAGCAAAGGCCTATGGACACATCCACTTTTCATGAGAAAGCTGAGGGGAGGGTGGGTGCAGGGGATATGTTTCTGCCAGCCTTTGCCCCCTTGAAAATATGTCTCTGTAGGAAATATGACTCCACCAAGATAGATCAACAGAGTTCTGGATTCCCAAGTAATCCTGAATTTCTTAGTTCCCTATGCATTTTCTGCTCTAATTCTGTGCATGCAGGAATCTTTCTTCTTTAAAGAAGCTCCCTGTAATCATTGCAGGATTTAGCACTTTTTGAAGCAGGCGGAAAAAGAGGGAAGGATTTATCGAAGAACCACACTCTGCCAGACTCTTGATGGGGGCTCGGAAGAGGTGGCAGGAGTTTCTCTCCCTGGGGACAGTGGCAGAGGATGGGCGATAGCAGGTCTTGGGGAGTGTGCCTTCTCCACCACGTGGGCCTGAGATGGCGGAAAGCCCATGGCTGCGCGAGGTTATTGGGTCCTTGGTCTCGGCCAGAGCTCTGCAGTGAGCATCAGACCTAAGCCCCTCTGGCTGAAATCTAGCACTGACCTCAGTGAGAGGTCTGCGGGGACGTCCTCCGCTGGTACTACGTGAATCTTACCAACACCATTTGTGGAGTCAGCAGCTCAGAAGTCCTGCTTCCCTGCAGAGTGACGCAAGCTGGGCAATAATTTTATCTGCAGCTGGTGCTCTGACACTTGGGATTTTCACACCCTCTAATGTATTTACCATCATGGTGTCCCTGGGAGGCTGGGGAGTGCCATCCTGCAGGCAGGGACATGTAGTACAGAGCCTTTGGTCACATAAGTTGGAACACAGCAGAGACGTGAGCTCAGGTCTTGCAGCTTATGAGGTAGAGGTTTAACTCTGGGGATGACTTTCCTCAACAAAAGGCAAAACAATCAAAGTTGGCATACGGACACCTGTGTCCCTGCCTGGACGAGGCTGGTTTGCATTGCAAATCCGATGGCATTTGTCACAGCATCCCGCGCTGTGGTTGCCTGTCCCTGCAGTGTGGATGCGTTCAGGCTCCCCAGACCTCGCGTTGCCTGCATGCTGAGAGCCGGTAGTGCAGCACACTCGGACTTCAGACCCCCTTGCTGCTGGATTTAGCTAATCTGAGTGGCATCTGGCTAAGTGGTTCTGGAATGAAGCTTCCGGTATAGAAAAACGTGCTGATTTCCTAGCTTTGGGTAAGGCCCACTTCAGGAGTGCTGGGTACGTGCTATGGTCCGTGTCAAATCAGCCAAGTCATGGCTTTTCTTCTGTAGAAAGCAAGCAGCGACCACGATTAATTGTATTCTGTGCTTGAAAAAAAAGGAGCTGAGGATAGTTTTCAGTGAGGTGTAAGTGTTTGGTGAGGAGGAATAAAGAGCAAATGAGAAAGTGCTGCTGTGGTCTGTGGTGTTGTCACTCTGGAGCAGAGTCCTCCCGCGCCCTGCACGGCGCAGAAGGTGCACAGCTGGCCAGCAAGCCCACGGGAGGGACCTGCTGTCTTTCTGGGAGACGTGTTCTCTGCTCGGCACTTAGCGGCTGGGCATTTTCAGTGTTGCGAGATCTGCCAAAGGTGCCACGCTTCCCTCCTGGGAAAAAAACGCACAAACAAAGCTACACGACCCACCTTCTGAATCTTCATTTAGGGTATGGCTTCAATTAAATGTAATTACTTCCCTATTTGAATCAAGGGCAACTTCTGTCACATTTATTTGCTGTCCCCTGTGACTTGCCTGAGAGAGAGACAGTTACTACATGAGGGTAGGCACTAATGAAGGGGAGCTTCCAAATGAATATATATGTAGCTGCATCTAGGTCAGAGGAGTCAGATGAAAGCATCTTCCATGTTTCTCTGTTTTTTTAACTGGGCTTCTAATAAACATATTAACTTTCCAAATTATTACAAGCAACTGCATCTATCGGGAACACATAAGAATATATTTACTGCATCTGAAAGCCCTCTAATGAAGCTTTGAAGTCCAGGTTGTTCTAGATTCATGCAGGAGACTAGATGTAGCTGTTATGGCCCTCCTCCACTGTCTTTGGAAGGTATGGGCCTTGAAAGCAACTCCTTCTTTGCAAATATGGACAGGCGTGAAAAGCCTTTATTTGAAAAATAAATAGATACTGAAATATAGATACTCAAACAGATACTTCAAAACCTACATCTGACTGTCACAGCCTTTTCTTCTGTGTGTTCCAGGGGCTTTCATTTATTTTTCTTACCAACACTATCCCTATACGATCTGTATTTGCAGCTAACCACATGCTCCTTTTCATCTTACTATCATCATCCAGAGTTTCCCCATCCTGCCCCAATCCCACATTCAAGAAAACTGCACAAACCTAAATAGAGGTGGAAAAAAAAAAAAAAAAAAGGAGAGATTTCTTACAAGTAACATGCATAAAATCAACATAAAGGTTTTAACTCTGTGGAACCTGCCACAGCTTAAGGCTTAGATTCCTTTTGCTGCAGAGGCCCAGGAGATGCTGCAGGGCAAAATCTCTGCAGCACGAAATACCTTCCTCTTTTGAGTGACGTGGCATCATGAAAGGGTGGATATTGCTAGTTTTTATAATCACACATTCCTGTTACGGTATTTTTCCGTGGTGCTCCCAGTACACCCACGTATTAGACGTATAAACTCTTGAGGAAATGCCTGTGCTGCTATATGAAGCCACGCTACACAGCACACAGGGAACCTAATTGCACCCTCCAGCCACTGCTACAAACTAGTAATAAGCAGTGCTACAACAGGAGTGCACACATTCGAATTTTTCAAATCTCCAGAACGGTGTGTACATTGAGTTAAAGTTGCAGTAGTGTAGTCTCCACTGAATTACTGTTTCTTTCTGATCTACCCTAAAGATGGTAGTTGAGCAGGTATGAATGTGAGTAATGGGTAGATATGTATCACTGTGTTTGGGTTCTTGTTCGCTTTCTGTTTTCTCTTTGTTTAGTTTCTTTCCTTCTCTCATTGTCAGGATATTTTTAGTTCTTCAGGGCTATATCTTCTGCATCAAAAATAAAGGTGAAACTCACTTTTAATCTATACTTTTAAGAAAGTATGTGCCTGTATGTACACCATCTAGGCAGTGGCATACATCTAAGGTTATGATGTTTTGAGCCACTTCGTTTGACTTCGCTACAAGGAAACTGTGATAGAAAGGAAGGAGAAGTGGCTGTTCCCCCATGAGGGCCATTCTGTATCCTCATCTTCCAGTGACCTTAGCCACAGTCCTGTATGCGACGTCCTTTGGGTACTGACTCTGTTTTGGATTTATCCCCTGTAGATCATCTTCCGGAAAATCAGTGATGTCAAGAAGGAAGAAGAGGAACGCCTGCGCCAGAAGAACGAGGTGACGCTGAGCATCCCTGTGGACCATCCTGTGCGGAAACTCTTTCAGAAGTTCAAGCAGCAAAAGGAGATGCGTAATCAAGGCTCAACCCACATTGACCCAGAGAGGAACCAGCTTCAAGTGGAAAGCCGTACCATGCAGAATGGGGCTTCCATCACAGGCACGAGCGTGGTCACTGTGTCTCAGATCACGCCGATCCAGACTTCCCTAGCCTACGTGAAAACCAGTGAGGCTGTGAAGCAGAACAACCGGGATGCCATGGAGCTCAAGCCAAATGGAAACGGAGACCAGAAGTGTCTCAGAGTGAACAGTCCCATGCGGATGAAAAATGGGAATGGTAAAGGGTGGCTTCGACTAAAGAACACCATGGGGACCCATGAGGAGAAAAAGGAAGACTGGAATAATGTCACAAAGGCTGAGTCCATGGGTTTGCTGTCTGAGGACCCCAAGTGCAATGACTCGGAGAACGGTGTAAATAAAAACCCACTGAGGAAAACAGACTCTTGTGACAGTGGAATAACAAAAAGTGACCTTCGTTTGGATAAAGCTGGTGAGACTCGCAGCCCCCTGGAGCATAGCCCCATTCAGGCTGATGCTAGGCATCCTTTCTACCCTATTCCTGAGCAGGCCTTACAAACCACCCTCCAGGAAGTCAAACACGAACTCAAAGAAGATATCCAGCTGCTAAGCAGCAGGATGGCTGCCCTTGAGAAACAGGTGGCAGAAATTTTAAAAATATTGTCTGAAAAGAACGTACCCCAGATCTCTTCCCCCAAGTCTCATTTATCACCCCAGTTACCCTCCCAGATACCCTGTCAGGATATTTTTAGTGTTTCAAGGCCTGCATCACCCGAATCAGAAAAAGATGAAATCCACTTTTAGCATATACCTATATTTATATATGTATACAGTATATATGCAGCGGTGTATATATACCTTTATACATATATATGTGTGTGTGTGTATACGGTAAATATATATACATATATATTTTCACTTGCATCCAATATGACTTGAACACACCAAGGGTTTTGATATGTAAATATTGCATGTCCAGCTGGATTCTGGCCTGCCAAAGAAAACAATTATTAACATAGATATTGCTTGTATAATATGCAGTTGACTGCATGCACACTTTACATTTATTTATAATCTCTATTATGAAATAAAAGAATGACTTTTGTTTAACAAAGGCAATGTACTATTTAAAGAATCAGGGTCTCACCTGCCAATATTGCCATGACAGATTTGATCTCAGGCTGGGTGAATTGAGCTTTTATTTCCTCACTGTCTTTTCTGCCGAGTTAAACAATAGATTAACATGATGTGGAGCACACGTTCAGACTCTGATTACTACTGTTTCCTGGTATCATTCCATTACAATATACTGTATATTTGGTGATAGATTTCCCTCCTCCTCCGTAAAGGGAGGGTCCAGCTCAGTTAACAGGGAAGGGTGCTGTGGCAGGCGCCTGGGTAGATCACTGGAATTGTTAGTGTGGGTATTGTGCATGCACAGCCTTTTATTTCAAGTATCCTCCTGCTCTTTTAACATCCTAAGTAAGAAACAATAATAATGATGATTTATGTAACAAAGTGGAACAAACAAACGCAGCTGCACTCCCTGTGTATTTACGGGGGTAATCTGTTTCTTGAAAGCCTCCTGTTATTGATGCCATTTGTACTGAGCTGTTAGGGCAACATTACGTAGATTCTCTTCACAACACTCAGAGACAGCGTCTCAGTCTGTCAGGATCTTCATTAGGAAGTCCAGGTTTTGCAGGGTTGAGCATTGCTTTCCTCCATCCTCCCCCATTGCTCCTGGCAGAAAGGCTTTGCACGAGGTCTTAGCAAGGGAGAGAGAAATTTTTGTTCAGCTCCTTGGGAGCTGTGTGAACAGATTTCAAAGCCTGAAGCCAAATGGTTGCAGTTAATCCCCGTCCACTCCCTTTTCTGAGGATGTTTATCAATCTGAAACTGCCTTTGAGAAACAGAGAAAGGCCGAGTCTGGATGTGTAGCTGGTAATGGTGGCAATCCCTTCACCCCATAGCATCGGGGGACGGTGTGTATGTCTGCTAGGGGGATGAAATCCCTCCTCAGGTGCCTGCTACTCTTGCCGTTGGACTCGGAGATAGGCTCAGTGGACTAGGGGTCATCCTGCCAGTCAGGACTGCAGTGCTCACAGTGAATCATTAGGCCATATTAAGGGCATTAGGTCTGCGTCAGATGCTCTGGCCCTTCTCTTAGCCCACCCCCTTCGGCATCTCCCAGCCTTGACCCATGCTCAGATCACACCTCCACCGACCAGCCTACAGCAGCCCTCTCTTTGCTGTGCTGCGGCTGCAGCAGGGCAGGTGCTTGCACTAGATCCTCTTTCTTCTGCTTATGCAAACTGAGATTTTTTTGGAGTCTGCCTGAGCCTGTGCTTGAGCGTGGTAGGATTTTTTTTTTTCTCCTGCCTCTAAGTTTGCACCAGGTGAGAGTCCAGGCATACACGACTCCCAGCAGAAATGGCCATCGTGGCTTCAGAGCAGCGCTGTGGCTCGAGACTGACACACCAGGCTGTAGTGGCTCCTTCAGCGAAGGATTTCCCCACCACGCGTAAATGACCTCTTGCATCAAGATCCCATGTTTTTAAAAGTGCCTGGAGTAAAATATATATGTACTACAAGGCATCGCTCTCCATCAGGTAAATAAAAGGCATGTTTATAATTAGTGGGCATCCTTAGTAAATACCAATACCAGACCCATTGCTTTGCATCAGGAAACTGAGCTACTCTAAAGCACTTCCTGAAAAGCCAAAAAGCCATCACTGGCAGTAGTGGCGACTGGGAACCTGCATCCCAGGGTGAACGTCTCCTAGTGTGAAATCCAAACCTCTAGTCCCCAAAAAGATCATAAGAAAGCCAAAGAAGTCATTGCTTTTGTTGCGTCAATTCATGAAGGCTTTTTAGAAAACACTGGTCTGTCTTAGTTGTTGGTGCTTTCCAAACCCTTTTCTGCCCCTCCTCCAGTCCCTTCCTTTAGGAAATCATAGACAAAGAAGGAATAATAAAAAGGCTCCATTTAGGTTAGGGAAAGGGACAAGTCCCAAAGACTGGTGGCTATGCTGCCAGCTCACCTAGGGCAATTCCCTCCTTCCTCCTCTGCAGCTGCAGTTGCTGCTGGCAGGACTTGCAGCTCTATTTTGCAGCTGCTTTTCTGACACAAGTGCAAATCCTTAAGTGTGCAACCACGCTTTGGTCTGCTGGGACAAGCTGTGCTTGCAGAACAGAAGGACCTACAAGGTCCTACGCTAAATCCTACCCTGCAACTCTGAAATGATTGTAGAGTTTATATGTGAAGGAGTTAACAGGCTTTCTGCAGGCTGCTGGTGTTTGCACAGATCTTATGGGTACAACTTAAGTGCCAAATTTTGAAGATTTAACCCCTCTTGCCCAGTTTGAATTATTAGTTAAGACAGACACACAGCAGCCTCCTTTCCCACAGTGGACGTACAACGTGCCTAGCCTTTTCCAGGTTGGTAATTAATATGCCCAGCAACAGCTGTACTTTTGGCTGTAGCCTTCTGGGCTTGGCTGCCCATGAACCTGGGCTTGGCTGCACATGAACCTGTCTGATTTTTGCAGTGCAGGAAGAAATGGCAGCACAGGGATGAATGGCACATCCAGGATGGGGCACGGGGGCAAGTTTTGTTGCGTCCCCCCCCCCTCCCCCCCCCGGCCAATCTGTCCGTGCACCACCCAGTCAGCTCTCTTTGCTTTTTGGCCTAGATGATAGGACTGAGAATGTGGTAGGGCCTGCAAAGGTGATCGCTGGCTGCTTCCCAGATCGTCTCTTACCCTCCCAGGGATACTTTCAGAACTGCATCGTTAACTTAACAGGGAGAATTTGTCTTCCTCTCTGTGACCGGAACTGTCCAGTGAATAGCTGAGTTACTCAGGCTGTCTTGGGGCTGGAGTCTTGATGAGAAAGTTTCTTGAATGCATGACTGCGCTGTTATGTGATGCTGCAACACAGCCAGCAGGGCAATGGGGGTGACTTTGTTAGAAAGCCTTAGTGGCATTCTTCTGCCTTTACGAAGGACTTTTTTTATTTTCTCTGTAACTGATATTAATTCTAGATAGAATTGCATGGCATGCAAAGGGATTTTTATTTTGATTTATCTTGCAAGTCAGGTGTAACTTTGTGCCGCTTGACAATGAGAGCACATGTAAGAGGATTAATCTGACCTTGAAAACCATTTGAGCCCAGCGTGTCTATTACAGTTCAAGTACAACTAGCCTGGTGAAAATGCATACTGGCTAAAAGTTTTGTTTTACACTATACATAGTGTAAAATAGCAAGTTCATGAAACAAACACAGTGTTTCCGGGTTCACTTGTCCTAGTGCTGCTTTGACTCTGCTGTTCCAATGTTGTTCCTCACCAGTTCAGTGGAACCAGCTGTACCTCGCACAAGGCAGTCGTGCAGTGGGTATCTCGCAAGCGTGCTAAATGGAGCCTGCAGATAGGCTATCCCAGGCCTTATCCACTGCCGGGGACCGTTGCGAACCCAGTTTGCAGGATGAACTGTGGTGACTACTGCTCTGAAAATTCGGCTTGTACAATTCTTTGCCTCTACGTTTTGTGATCAGATTACACGTTGTTTCATGGAGTTGCTACCAGGGTGCTTGTTCCGCTTTCCCGTTCCCTCGTCCTTCTGTGGTTGTGCATGATGCGATCGAGTGCGCTGCCAACCGGAGCATTCCCATTTTGTTAACGCATGAGTCGTAATGTTCAGACGTGGCTGAAAGCAAGCACCTATCCCTAGTAAGTGCAATAAGGAAACAAATGTGTCCGAGCTACCTAAGTCAGCGCTCAAGCAGTTACATCCCATGCAGAGGGAGCGCTCAGCTGCATGCTTTTAGTTCCTTTCAAGAGCTGTCTACCTGTACAAACGGTCCTGCCGCATGCTGGTAAGTGTTCGTAGCACTTACCTCGCGCTTTATGTGTTCAAAGCATTTTTACCAACACACCAAGTGGATTTTATCTTTCTGGACAAGATACTAATAGAAATAAAACGTGTACAGAATAGTAAGCTCTTTCCAAAGCAGATCAACTACAGTACCTTTTTTGTGTAATGTTGCAAGTACAAGATAGAGCAGCACTTCAGGATAATAGCTGAAAAAAATTAACTATTGTAGTGAAAATTTAGAAGGGAGTTCTCTCTCAATTCTTCTGGTTTTGTATTTGTAAGTCTTTTTTTTTTTTTTTCTTCCCCATCTTTCTGTCTTTGCCAGGGGATAGGGGTTAGAGCAGAACTGACTCTGTAAGCGACAAACTTAAGCTTTGCCTATTTTTCTATTCCCTGTTCTGCAGAAGTAGCACAACTATAGGGACTCAGTGCTACTGGCATTGAAGTCTCATTTAATCGCTAGATCCAAATTCAGCCCTCATTTACAACCAGGTTGAAAGCAACCCTGTTATACAGGTGCGAACTGAGGTTGAACCTGATGAGCATATTGGACCTTAAAGTATATTTTGGATTGCAGGGCAATTTTAGAGAACTGGCAGCTGCAGAAATAACCCTGTGCTAGTTGTAAGCTATGGGCAGTCCCTCGAGAAGTGACTGAGACCATTATATGGATCTCACCATGGGCATGGGTCAGAAAACAGATGATGTGTCCATAAAATGGCTTGGAGATTTTTAGGGGGAAAAGAAGTCCTGAACTGAAAAAAAAGGGGGAGGAGGGAGAAAAAGAAAAGTCAGAAGTTTAATATGCAATTTGGGAGTGAGAAGCTAATGGGAGATATTATGGTAACTTAACACTTTTTTACTTGGATTTTGAGCATTTAGAAAACCCAACCCTATCTTTGTATGTCACAATTAAACAGATCGTTTGTTAAAATAAATCTCTTTTTTTTTTTCCTAAGTGAGGGGACATCAAAATGATACCTATTTAAAAAAAAAAGTGTTGAAGTACCATTTTCCTATGGAAAAGCGTTTTAACAGTTTGTTACAGTTGTTTTTAATAGGCTGCATCTAAAGGCTTCTTTTACTTTTTTTTTGATTTTTTGGTTTTTTTTTTTTTTTTGCAGAAGCACCTGTGCAAACAAATATCTTCAGGTCTATAGGCTTGTAGTCTTGCTGCTAAAATACTTGTTAGAGAGCATTTGAGAAGTGGTGGGTCTGGGGTTCCTTTGGAGAAGGGCATTTCTTCATGGTAAACGGGGCTCTATAAGTCCCTAACGCTGAGCTGGAGTGAGCACTCTGAGCATTAAACAGCAGTAGTTTGCATTTTCCTTGCCAATTCTGGATCTACACTGAATTCCTACAGGGAATTGAGGGAAGGAAGTAGAACAATTGACACTGTTCTTTTTCCTGGATGGCCCCAGTCGTTCGCCTGTGTCCGTTCTCCTCCTCTGTGGAGTCCACAGGGAGGGAAGGTTTGATCAGGCTGAGTTCACAGCTAGATTTCCACCTCTGACAATATTTTATATAATTTTACCCTTACTTTTTTGGTACAAACATTTGACCAAATCTCTAGATGTTTTCTAGATGTTTTCTTGTTTTTAATACGTTATAATGCATTTCAAAGCCAAATACATTCTTAAAACAAAATGCTGAATGGAGCTAAAATAGACAAGAAGTGCATATTATTTCTGGCAGAAAAGCAGCATATTTTCTTACTGTTGTGAAGAATACTGTGCAACGATATCAGCTTTGTGATACCTAACAAATGACAAATGAAATAAAATCATCCTTACTGTTGGTTCATTTAGTGGTACAGAAAATTGACCTTGTATTGTACAGTGTGACAAGAAAGCATACATTAATTTTGAATACTCAAATGATACCATGATTCAAAAAGCCCTTGACCAGGCCATGATAAATCAATTATATTAATTTATTATGTTATATTAATCAGCTGCTTGATGCAAAGAGGGTGGAATCAGGCATCTGGGGTACTACTCTCACAAGCCTATTTATCCACTGTCTATAAAGCAATTAAGTGTATGTCTTCGTAATTTTCTGCTTGGAAATATAAGCTTGTTTGGCCCACAGTCTGAGACTATTGGTGTTCACCAGCTCTATATCTGGCTTTCTGCCACTGATGTGGCGCTAACCCTTAATAAAAAGCCCTAAGAAAAGGCGTCTGTATTAGTTCAGGCTTAGCCCCACAGTGATACAGCTGTGCACTATCATGTCCAGAGCAGATTTAATTCAGGTCAGTGCCAAGCAATGGCTGGGTGTACTTAGGCCTGCTTGCAAAGGATGTAGAGACATGCTACGAGGTGTTTATGTATACATATGTATATGCATGCATGTATACATAGATATGTATGCATATATATAGGTTTAGCTACCCATTTGGAATGAAAACAGATCTGACCCATTTTAAGAGAGCTGTTTCAGACAGATGGGATAAATTGTGCTCTGGAGGTGTCAGTGTCTCAACCTTTACTGTAGAGTAAAACTTTAGATTAGGCACTTGATTTGAAGGCTGCTAGCAAGTAAATGAATGAAGTGAATCTAACCCATAACCCAAACGTCTAGCCTGGTCCCATTTGTTTAAAAAGATGCCACTGAAAGGGACCACTTACCACCTTTCCAGCACAGAAGCACTGTTATACTGATATTACTAGCAGTACAGGGAAAATGGAAAGGTCTTAGCATGCAGCTAGAGACAAAGTGTTCAGCTCCTAAACCACTCAAGATAGATCCATAAAGACGTTAGATGCCTAGTTCTTGGCCTGCGGTGATGAGGTTTTTAACTTCTGGCCCCAGTGCCATGACATGATAGTCCAGGGACTTGGATGCCCATTTTCACAGGTATGTAGCAGTTGTGATGCTCTTCATCGCAACGTGCAATGCCAAAGTACTGTGTGAAGCCACCTGTCACTTATCATTTTGGCCAGTGAAGGACTGCCATCTATTTGGGATCCTTGGCTCTCCTGGAGTATTAAAAGGTGTTAGGAGGCCTCATAGCTTAACTGTCTCTTGCATTGGAAAGAGGCCAAGACTTGGAAATGTCCGGCAAAGGGAAGAAATGTAGTGGAGAGCTTCCAAGTTAGCTAGAGAGTGACCGGCTGTCAGGTGATTGTCTAGAGGGCAGTGGAGCTCTGGGGCTGTGCTGTGCAAGGGTGGGAGAAAGAAGAGGGAGGTGAAAGTATATAAAGAATGAGGGTCTGAAAATGGTGAAAATCTTCCACTGATGTCAGTATTTACTTTTTGTGTAGCGGCTGTTCGTGCATTTATAATTAATTTTTCTGGAAGTTGGCAGAATTGTCTTTCCCACAGGCAGCATTTGAAGATGAGGCTGGCTGCCATCTCTGGGGATGACACCTGTGGGACAGGCAAAGTTCTTTGAGGAAAATCAAATATAGATGCCCAGAGGAAAAATGCAGTCTGGCTTCAGGAAAGACTTTCTAAAGACCTGTAAAACCTGTTTTTCATTATAATGTATGGACACTATATTTGAGGTTGGCCCTGCTTTGAGCAGGGGATTGGACCAAATGACCTCCAAAGGTCCCTTCCAACCTTTGTTATTATACCATTTGGCAATGAGGTTTTAATAGCACAGATAGAGAGGAGATAGGATTCAAAGGTTCTTAGTTATGTGTCATTATTTGTTGGTTTTCTGCTTAAATGTGACACTGAGGTATCTGGTGTCCATTTTCAAGTTAAAACATGTTTCTAAGAGCTGATACTTATCAAGTAGACACCAGAGAAATTTGGCATATTCTGAAGCTACAGCATATAAATAAATGAAGCCCTTCACTGGGCATCAGCTAACGGGCATCAGCTAACATCCACAATTCATGCCAAAGGCTGAAAAAAAAAAAGTCTCAGTGACCATTCCAGTGCAAGGTGAATTGGGTGTTTGAAAATGCTTTCAGAAATCACATGGCGTTTGAGCTGCTTTTCAGTGTCGCACTAGCAGATGTGCACATCCAAGACCATGGGAAATGTGTGAAGGGCAGTGACAAGTAGGTTTCTCTTTAGCAGCTGGATTTGTGGGTTGTGCTTTCCACTCTGGTTTCATTCATTCATTTCCACTCTGGCCTTTCATTGCCAGTGTGCTGCCACCACGGCTCAGACTGCCTGGGCTTGTCCGTAGGGTCCAGTACATCCCTGGGGCCTGTGCACATCCGTAGAGTGCCAGCCCCATTCCCAGGCTCACCTTCCCTATTTTTCGAGGGTGATATTACAGGCACATGCCAAGCTTTGCTCTCTGCCATATTAGGTTTAACTGAAAAGCTGTTTTTGTCCAGACGCTATAACCTCTACATATCCATGATGCCTCACAGGGTTAGTCAAAAAAAATCTTCTTCAAATTGTGGCTTAGCAGCAAGTCTCCAAATAAATCAAGGCTACGAGGGCAAACCTTCTACCATTCTCAGGGCATTATTTTAGTAAGTAAACTTTAGTTTTTATTTTATTTGGGGTCCTTTTGTACAATCCTGAATATTATAGTGTGTGGTAGGAATAGCCAGGACTGGCGTATTTACTTTTTTGAATTATCTGGTTTGAGAAGTGGAGCTCAAGAGAGGAATCGGTCTCAAACTTGGGCTAGCATCTACCACGTGTGACCGTTTCATCTGATTTCTTCCTGCAGTTGCACCCGAGAAGAAGTTTAGCACAGGCAGCACTTTGAACTCATGCCATCCAGCGCTAGTAAAAGTCCTTTTCATTTCCTCTGGCAGACCCTAGGGTTTTGCTCAACATTTCCATGTATGTTATGCCAGGACACTCAGGCACTTTCCCGTCCTGGGCTTGGTTTCAGAAGAATTTCCCAAGTTGTTGTACCTTTTTTCTCTGTCACCCCGTTGTTTTCTTAGAGAAGAAATCTTTTGTGCTGGTGCACACCTCCTCCAGCTGGTGGTGCAGGAAAAGACGTGCATGACTCACTGTAAGAAGGCCAGGAGCTGTGCGGGATGCTGTGCTTTTTGCCTGGTCAGCGGGGAATCCAGTTGCATTCAAGGCTGCTTTCAAGACCATTAGCCAAAGTTGCAGTTCATTTTGTAAATTGGGTGTCTTACCCGAGCTCTCATGGAAAAAGATTTTTTTTTTTCAGATCAAAACAAAATTTGCTCTCCACTGCTAATTAGTCCTCTGTTGTCCCTGCAGAGTTAATTACCGCCTTCTCCACAAGTATCATCAGGTGTTGTTAGGCCACAGCCACTTTTTTTTTAAAATATATTATAACGAGTCCTGGTATTACAAACAAGTTCAGTCAGGTGGTGCTTAAAAACTACAGAGCTGAAATGTCCCTTAAACTAGTAGCCTAAAGCGTTTTGAGCACCAGCAGCTCCACTGCAATCTCTGCATGTTGAGAGCTCAAGGCTTCAGGGCCGTCGGGACATCAGTGAGGGCTTCCTCCTCCCGGCATCGCTAGGCAGTGGCTGCAAGGATGTGATGGCACCTCCCAGCTCCTCCGGCTGCCCCTGGATGTGCTGGGGGGCTCCCAGCCACCTTTCTTGACTTCAGGGAAGGGCTGAGGGCCACAAACTGCATAATTCTATCAAGTGGTAAATTCAATTTATCGAGTGGGAGAGGCAATAGTTAGCAATAAGGCAGGATTTGGGGTTTAAAAATATCTGCCTTGCGGGAATTGGGCAAGCTACCAGAAAGACAATAAAGGATTTATCTGGCAGTGCGCTGCATGCCAAAGGAATGCTAAACGTGAAAGCGGGAGAATTTATTGATACCAATGAAAAAGCTCATTAGCGTTAAAGTGCAAAGCAACTCTGTAAATGCACCTTTCAGCTGTCCCAATAAAATCCCTGTACTCAGACTAGGGAAAGGAAAGCTTGTTTCTGTGGAGCACAGAACTGGCAAATCAGCTTTCTCAGAAAACTAGCAAGCAAAATCTCTCTCCCCAAACGTGGTAGTTAACCACTGTTTTACAGGAGGGACACATTTCCCGGCTGACCTCAGTGTATTTATTTCTCCTGTCAGTAGTTTTACAGTGATTCAGAGGTATCCCTGAAGCTTGTGCTGCAGTATTTCTCGTAGGGCATGTTCCTTCCCTTCCTTGCTTATTGCCGATTGCCTATTATTTGCCCTTTAGGGAAACTGTGACCCCATAAGGGAGCAACCGATAAACCTACAGCTTTCAGGGATGCAGGGGAGCTGAGGGTTCACCATGTTTTTAAATAAACGTGCCAGCAGTAAAAACACGCTTGCTAGCTGTCCAAAGCTCCAATGACTGTGTGCGCAGCTTTTGTGCCAGAATCCCATTGGTTTTGCTGGGGGGCATGTGGCGAACCGTTGCACATGAATTAGGCCATGATACGCTTCATAAACTTTACATATCTATTTACTGCTGTTACACTTGGAAAAAAACAAAAACAAAAAAAAACCCGCACATCTGACTGGGGCTCTTGCATGCAGGTGTAGCTGCATATCTCGTGATGCTTTCTGCGTGTTTTGAAAGCTACGTCATACGAAGACTATTTTCCTTGCTGAAAAGCAGTGGTTTCCTCCCTTCTGTCCATCCTTCCTTCTGTCCATCCTTCCTTCCATCCTTCCCTTTCTTTTTTGACTTCTTTCTTTCTTGACTTCTTGCATGATTTCTTGCTGAAATTATAAGGCTAGCAACTTGCAGAAACAGGAAGATGGATTAAGTAAAGCTGCACTAGCAGATTTAATGACATAATGATCTGCTTTGCTATTTGTGTTCAGAAGAAATAATATACAAATAGGAATTGTGGTTAGGGCTGATTTGTTAATGTTCTGCTTAAATACCAGCCAGTGACCAAGTGGTTCAGAAAAGCCTATCTTCTGAAGTGTTTTCTTCATTTTGAAGATGAATATTTTCAGACTCTGAGCATCTTGTGTAAACGTTCCCGTTTACAGGGAATCTTTCTATGACTTCAACGTTAACCCAGGTTCTTGCAGTGGGACCAAAGCAAGGAGTACCTGGGCGCGCTGAGCTTTCTCAAAACAAAGAACTGTTGGAGCCAGATTTTTAATTTCAGGCCCTTTTCTAAATGCAAATGGGTCCAAGATTTCATGATTTACAAAACGCTGCATGCCAAATGCAGGCAGAAGTGTAGAGTATGTGTTTGAAGATTGGGACAGCTAGGTAAATTGCCATAAAATCAGCTGAACTGATCAGGGAAAGGGGGCACTTTTTAATTAATACATATTTGAATACAAATGACTTATTCTCGATGTCTGAACTGTCAGTAATCTCCATCCAAATTAACTGCTCAAAATTCATGACTGCCTAGAATATTCTTGTACGAGCCAGATACGTACATCAGCTGTGTAAACTCTCTCTGGGGAGAAGCATGGTTAAAAATAAAGTTATTTATTATTACTACCGCAGAGAGAGCAAATGACAAAGACGGGGGGTGTGCACCAGGTATTGTAAGAATTTGAATCCTGCCCGGCCACCTCTGCATCCAAGCACTGAAATGTTGGTCTTCTGAGCCCTGTTTATGTTTCCTGATGTCTGGTGTAGAGCAGAGCAGCACATGGAGAGGCAGCAGCTTGCACAGGACTTCATGAAGCATAGCCCCATGACCAGGATTCCCGGCTCTGTGAAGGCCACGGGAATTCGGTACCGGTGTTAGGATTCCTCCCCCCTCATCCAACCCTTAAAAACACCTGTGAGCTCCCACTCTTGCTTTGGCAACTAGTCCTCCTAGGCTCTCGGTGCAGGCAGCTCAGCTGAAAAGGCAGGAGAAGGAAGGGGTGTAGTGTGGTCTTCATAGCCTAATGTAACTTGTACAAAAAAGATTCTGGGGAACATGCTTTAACGTGGAGAGAGGGGCACGAGGGGTGGGCATGACCTTGCATTTGTCTCTGGGCATCCCCCAGCTCCCAAATGAGGTACGGTGACAGTATCCATGTAATAGCATGCTCAGGCGAATAGCATGATTAGTGGCCGGTGGCTATTTTTCAAAACTGATCATCCTCGTTGTAGATGACCTCATTACAATCAACACATTGTACTGTTTTTCCAGCCTTTTTTCCTAGGCTTCCCCTACACCCACAATGACAACTTGAAACTGAATTGAGCCAGGAGCTGCTAGACCAGCAGCACGCGTAGGTAAAGTCAGAAGCCAAAAACCACCCCAGCCCACCCGCACTAGATACCCACACAGTCTATGCTGAGCGCCGGTCCTAGGCGTAACCTGCCTTCTCTTCCTCTTTCTCTGCTAAAATGCAGTTGTATGGCCAAGATGCAACTAATTTTTCTCCGGGACCAGGCAGCCTTGTATTGCTAGGCCAGCACTCGCTGGCCAGCGTTTGTGCTGTGACTTCTCGCTCTGCATCCTTGAGCACCTAACAAGGCCAGTCCTGCGACGCTAGTCCCTGTTTGTGCGAACCGTTCCACTAAAATTAGCAGGACTTCCTTCCCCAGCGAGGATTAGTCAGAGGAGTATAATGGGCTTAAAAGCCCCCTTTTTACCCTGAGGTCCTTAGTTTTGATTTCAAATTTCAAGGTGTTCCATTAGCTGAAAAAGCACCAGCCAGTATAATCCTCTTTGTGCAGCCGTCATAGAGGAGCACTTGAAACAACTGGTTTTAAAAGCTCATACTGGGGAAAAAAAACCTGATCCATAAAGTACCTGCAGCTTTTGAATGTATGTGATTCACGGTCACTGGACTAGGGGGAAGAACAAAATATCTGGGAAAACTGGTTTTTGCAAGGGAGAAATTGGGGGGGGGGGTGGGCTACTGCTGGGGTAACGTTTCTTTTGTTACTACTTGCTGCTCTTTATACACTAGCTAATGCAAACGGCACTCGTTACGGATGACATTTTTGAACAGCCCAGCTATCTTTTTTGCTGTTGTTAATATACTGAGGATTTGGGGGGATTTTAAATGCCTCTGCCTTTCAGGATTATTTCTACAAAAGCAATTAAGAACTGTATTTTGACAGCAGGAAGCTTATAAAAAGCTAGAGAAAAAAAAATAAAGCATTTGAAATTGAACAGCTATAAAAAGAATGCACTTCTGCTACCATATCCGAAACTTGCAAAACCATCATGAACTGCATCAAGCAAGGACCATCTTTCTACTGAAAATCATGCATCAGTTCATACGGAGTGGGTGCTCCCTTGACCACTCACGTGACTGCCGAGGAGGACTGTGCGGGAATGCTTTGAGTAAACATGGCTCCTGCGTCACTTTTGGACATTTCCATGGGTGACAGATTGAAACTGGTTAATCCGTAGCAAGTTTCTTGTTGCACTCTTCTGTTTGCTAAAATTCAACAACAAGGAAAATGTGGGTCCACTTTAAAAGCATTGGCAGACAACTGTTTCTAACCCAAGAGGATTATGGGTTTTAGCACAATGAACTGTACTTCTTCAGGGAGGATCAACTTTGATTTTTTTTTTCCACACATCTTTATTTACATGTGGCTATATTTTCATTGATACAGAATAAAAAGTGCATTTTATTGACCTTGTGTGTCTGTGTCGCTACCTCTCTTGAGTTCTGGCACCATAAAAGCAATAGCTCATGTTTTCCTGGCTAAAGCAGAATGCAGTTTGTTGGGATTAATGAGCAAAACATAACCTTATTTTTAGGAGGCTGGGGAGAGGACACACATTGTTAGGATAAATCCATTGTAAATCCATTGTTAGGATAGAGCTTGAATACTGAATAATAGGAACAATACTTGGACTTCCTCCTCACTAGCCGGCAGGCAATAGGAAATAAATAGAGCTGAGCTGGGCACAGTTGTTTCATCCATAAAGTTTTTCTAGTATTTTTTCCCCCTTAGCAAATCAGAATAAACAACAATTACTTTGCTTTTATCTGAAAGTGGATTGTAAGAATCTGGTTTTAACCTTCTGCTCATAAAACATTCCATTTTAATTAGTGCAAATATATAACTTTGCTTCAAAAAACAATCCACACGCTAATTGCATTTCAAATGAAAAATCTATTGGTGGGGGGAGGGATGAAGGCAGAGGGTTTCATTTGGAAATAGTAATTTCTAAGACATTTCCTCCCTGCACTTCTTACATCATTAGCTTTGTCTGAAGTGGTATTCTCCAAGGAATCACCTGCACCAAGGTGTCAGTCATTTTTCTGACCAAAAAAAATATACCAATGTTTCCTCAGAAGATTCCAGGTGTGTTCCTGAGCCCATGGTTGCTCAGACAGGGGTTCAACCCTAAAACCAAAGTGCATGGAAGTTGGTGGAGTTTATTCTGTGCCCTGCACATGGCTTTGGCGCCAAGCCTACAGGCTGTGTCTCAGTCCATGGTGGTACCGGTGTGGAAGAGGAGCATTTAGAGCTACGACAAACAGATTGGAATGAATTTGGTTTGAACGTCAGACAGCCAAATCTAGTTGTCCACAAGTAGGTTTCTACATGCATGCTCAGAATCGAAATTAATGTGACAGTCAATGGGACCTGCTCAGCACAGTCCGTGGAGCCCAGGGCTTGACTTGTTTGCCTAAACTGTCTCATCAGGCAAAACCCTACCAAAGCCAGGACTACAAAAACACATTAACTCCAGGGAATATATACGCTACATCTTCCTCAGCTATCAGGCAGCTTAAAGCATACATATAGAAACCCTAAATTTGTGCATTTTTTAATCCTCCTTTTAGAAATGCCTGTAGTTGTAGTGTATGCAAACCTAGAACCAGCCCTCACGCCAGCTGGCTGGAGGAGCCGTTTCCTCCAAGTGTCTCCAGTGGGAGCGTGAGGACACGTGAGTGCTGCAGCAGCAACACAGGGCCGTGTCCCTGCACACAGCCCTCCTGCCTGGGCTGCTGCTGTGTTCCCCTTAGCACCAGCAGGGCCCAAAATAGTGTTGCCATCTACAGAGCCAGGCTCTCTGGGGAGAAAATGTTTCCTATTTATGATGAAAAGTACCCATCACTGACCTTTTCTTTTTTTGACACGCTGGGCTGTCAGGCAGCCCCGGCATCGCCAGCTGCATGGAGAAGACACCGGGGCTCAGCACGGGAAAGAGGATAGCTTAAATACCTGATGGCAGGCGTTGTTAGAATGGGCCGTAATTTTCATCGCTGAAAACCCGACGGCAGAAACTGCTCCTGCTGCTCATCTTTTATCGTAATTAGGGTCGGTTTTGGCCAGATAGGAAGCTGGCAGCGTTGGTGGAGCGGCTTTTTCCAAGTGGGTGTTTGCAACCATGTTAATGCTGTGCTTCCCAGCTCCAGGAGCCATGCTGAACCAGAGAGCTGCCAGCACCACTTGACGGGAGACCAAAGGATGAAGCAATAACAGATTTATTTGCAGGAGCGAATTTGTTACCGGCTGCCACCATCAGTTTGCGTGGTGTTGTGCAGCTGTGCGTGGGCAGGCGGGCAGTTTCTGTCATTACGCACAAGACTGGTCCTCAGCAGCACCCAAACTTCCTTTCACCTCCTGGATGGGGTCAGGTCGTTGCTCTGCCAATGTCCCAGCAGAGCAATGGAGCCAGGGCCACAGCAGAGCTGTCGTTCCAGCCAGCCTCGTGCGTCCTGCCTCGGTTGTTGCTGCATGCGAGCGAGGACGGCCTGCGTCCGCTGGACTTGAGAGCACAAAGCACTGCAAGGCACAGCTCTGTGTGTGCCGCTGCCGGCTTTCATGCACGGGTGCGGGGGCTTCATTTACACAAGAGTGAGCATCAGCAGCCCCTCAGTGGGCTCACCTGAGAGCCCCTTCAGGCACCTGGGCCTGGAAGTCTGGTGTGTGCCCCAGCAGGCTGCAAGGACACTGGCGGAGGTGCACCGATGGACATGAAGTGCCTGTTTCACTTTGTGCTGGGGACTGTCCCCCCCCCATACCATGGCATGGGGCTGAGGTGGGAAAGCAGCATCTCTCCCTGGAGGTGCCCTGCTCTTTCCCTTGCTGCTGGAGGAAGTCTAAGTGACTGCCTTAAATGGCCGAAGGTAGGTCAGAAGCACCCTTGCTTCTTAAGCAAGTTCTTAAGTTGCTACTTAAGAAGTTCCCTTTGGCAAGTTGCAGCAGAGCAAATTACAGCGAGCTATACCTATGCCTGTTAAGTCTATCTAAACACGCCCTGAAAAGCAGGGAAACGAGTTAATATATACGCACATCTCATTTCCTTTGAGAGATTACCACCATCCAGCACACTAGGCTGAAAATTTATTCTCCTGGGTTGCTGCTCCCACTAATTTAGTACCCAGCAATGAGCAATGCATACAAACTAACATGGGCTGGGAACACAGCGCAGAGACCCTGGCTTGGTTCTGCCTTGCTCCTCACATCAGTGCACACTTTGACAGGCAGCTTCTTATAACGATTTCTTTTCTAATTTGTCTGCAGTGATGTTATTTAGAAGAGAATGAGGCTAAAATTATCATCTTGAACCTCTGATTAGGCAAAGTAATGAAGATGGAGTAAGCAAGCTCTTTTATGCTGGAAATTCTTCCGCTGTTGACTTTGCTGCATAGCCATAAAACACCTGCTCATTTCAGAGCACAAATTGAGCCAGGCCTTTGAAAGCTATCTGAACCTTTCTGGTGCATGGCTCAGAAAAGGGATAAAGATAGAGATGCCACTGACGTCAGCTACTTTGGTGGCCACCTGAGGCACTTCCCTATCCTGACCAATGATTCCCATCTAGCCAGGTCTACCCAAGTAGTTTCTTGCTCATCCAGTAACACTTAAGATAAGTTCATGTATCATTGTCTTCAGGCACAAGCAGGCTGGTCAAGAAAGGATCTACGATTTTTTTTTTTTTAATTGGTGAAAAGAAGATCAGAAATGGAGTTATGCTGGGAAGAAAGCTATGCTTCTGCCCAGGCTTTTTGAAAACACTTATGTCTGCAAAGGAAAGTGAGCTGATCTTCCCCAACAAATGACAAGTCTCTCTGCTTAGAAGTGCCCAATAACTAAAGCAGCAGGAAAGCACAAATCTGTTTGACAGCTCCTGTCTGCAAAAGCCCTCTGGCTGAGGTCAGTCAGGCACGGCACTCATTACTGCCTGTTGTCTCTTAATTTCATTCCATGCATGCGAGTTGGTTGTTCCAGCTCAGCTCCTGAAGACTTGGCTACCTCAAAACAATTTCAGCCACCATCAGCGCTGCCTGTCATTTCTGTGAGAGCTAAACAGAAGAGAAAAAGAGCTGAGTATTCACCTAGTCCATATTCTGGAGCACAATTTTAAAGCTAGCCTGTAATTTTGGGTGGCTGCAAAGACCTCAGCCTTGAATTCCCCAAACCTGAATTTTCTCTAGAAATCTGGTTGCTCCATTTCTGATTTTCATAGATGCTAAAACAAGGATGAGAACAACCAAAATCAGTTGAAGAGGCAGATTTCTGCTGCTGGAAGACTAGTCTGCGACTCCTAGGAAGAAGGAGCAATTTGACAACTCAGATGGGCCGTGCCAGCCATTTCTGCAGCAGCTTGTGGAAACCTGAGTCAGTAAATCATCACAAACCCCACACCAAAAGGACTCATGTGCTGAGGGCAGAGTGCAAGTCAGCTGTGTTAGCCTAGGGCTGAGGTAGGGGTAAGGTGCCCCAGTTCTCGGCAAAGCCTCTTAATTTGGGTGTAGAGATGTGCTAAGCTGTCTAGACAGCATTTGGACCTACTCTAGGTGTATCCAGTTATCTCTGTACTGCTCCTAACTTTCTGGTCCCAAGGGTCTTAAGGGTGGCAGGGCGAGTTCAAGTCCACTAGCTCTTTTTCTGTTCAGACAGGCCAGCTGTGTTGAACAGACATGGAAAGATTGCCTTGACTCTAACAGTGCTCTTAATAAAATCAGTGAAGACCCAGAGTGTCTGAGTATGCTTTCTTTAACGAACTCTTCTCCGTGGGACAAACCAAAATAAAGTCTTGGCAGTGACATGATGTATTGTGGGTGTTACACACTGCTTTCATATTCATATAAGCCCAGATCTTGGCAATACACATAAGACTAGTCCTTGGGCAGTAGCGATAAACCAGCGCTGGGTTAGGATGGAAAGCCAAAGTCAGTAATAATTTGTGTCTATTGCAAACAAGGTTCCCAAAACTGAAAGCAAGTGCCCAGCTCCCACTGGATTTCAAAGCTGCTCAGATCTCATAGGCACTTTTGTTAATTCCTTGTTTATACAGATCATATGAAGAGTGCATTTCTAATTAGGCCAGTGCAATTAAAAAAATTTTTTTAATAGGTTCTCACTGAGAGGCTTAGAAGGCAAAGACTCTACAACAGGTTAAACGTTATAGGAAAGGCTCTGAGACCACATCTCATGTTTCCTATTGGCATGGTGGGGAGTACTGCTATATCAGCTGGAAACAGGCCACTGAGGTGTTAAGGTAACAGCCTTGATGAACAGCAAGGTGTCCATATCCAGAGGAGCCTTCTGGCTTTACAAGCGCTGCTGCCAGAAGTAATGTTACTTAAAAACTCCTTTAACGACCAGGAGATGCTCTGCAGAGTACACTTGTGCAGTTCACAAATGGGAATAAATTGGCAAGAACACAACCTACAAGGAGCCAGGATACACAGCCAGCTAAATATTCCTGAGCATAGGACATTGCAGGCAGTGAACAGTCCTCAGGAGCAGGGGTAGGCAGCACATCCTAAGGCATTTTTAAAATGGACCAAAGCCTAGTGTATGTGCTGTAGGGAGCGGTTGTTGATTGGCAGGAGGATGGACTGGCTGGTTTAATATACCTCTTCCATCTCTAGCCTCCGTAATTTTGTGACATTTTCTCAAGGAAAGTAACATACTTCTAAATTAATCTGATTGCAGTGAAGCAGAGCGTTGTCAGGCCCTGGAGAGAGCAATGCTTTCCTGATGGAGGCAGGATGGTTTGATGGCCTGTCTCAGCTGCCATCAGGTGAGAGCACTATCCCACAGCACAAGGCACAGGGTAACCATCGCAGAGTGTGTTGCATCTATTTACTGATAATTAGCACTGGAATGATGAGAGATTATATAAGGACTGAATCCATTTATTGCCTGATTGGCAAATAAAGCACAGATGGGAAAATAAGGAAGACAGATAGATAGACAGAGATGGATGGACAGATAGATTTGATTGATTGATCAACTGTCATCTATTTATATGTAGGCATTAGATTGATATTACAAATCAGTGATATAAACGCTACTCAAAAATTACCACATTAGTATGTTAACAGCTATGACTGTAGAACAAGCAATATTCAACATGACAGCAGAATTTGCCTGTATTTGGCTGTTTTTTTAAATATACATATACTGTCGTAACATTCAGAGACACCATCTCCACCACATCACAACTCAACAGTACACCTGTAATGGAGGCAGAAGGCACCACTGGGACCCGCTGTGTGGAGCTGGATGGATGCAGGCACAGAAAACTGCTTGCCTACGGTTTGTTCTAGCCGTTGGAGCTGAGGGGAGCCTCAGGGAGGCCCAGATAGCGTGCACATGGGAAAGCACATCTCTCACCTAACAGGTAGAGAGGGAAAACGCAGGAAGGCGAATCCAGGAAAATGCAGCATATACATAAACTACCTGAAGTGACAAACTGACATTAAGGGATTCATGAATGATGGAAAGCTTTTGCATTTGTTGTGGAGAAAAGGGAGGTAAGAGGATTAAAGAGGCATATTCCTATCTCTGGTGCTTCCCCTCTCCTCCAGTGTCCTAAATTCTTCCATTCAGATGCTATAAATTGTTGGCTTGTTCTGGGAGTATAGAAAATACTTATTAAAAATAATTTTCCACTGAAATGAAACAGTGAAAAATAGCATGCCTTATTTTGGGGTTGTGGGAAGGTCAAAGGGATTGTGTGTGCCAGGGGGCAAATATGCTTTCATATGTGTCTGGAAATATCCACGGTCTTTCAGAAGTAGCTCAGCCTGTCATGGTTTTCTAAACCTTCTCAAAAGGATTTCTGCTTCACACTAAGGATACCAAACCTTCTTTTCCAGGCCCAGCTTGTGGATATGGGAATCCCCAGGTAAACAGGTATAATCAGACCCCTGGGGTCCCATTTGTGCTTCACAATCTGATGACATTTATCTGATAACAATATTATTTATCTAAAATGCCCACAAGCTCCTTATCTTCTATTTACTTTGTGAAGCAGAGCCAGGAGCTGCCGTGATTTCCTCCAGCTAATAGATCACCCGCCCTTTGTCTTTCTCTTTCCTTCTAAAGATCAAACGAATGCTACCTCAGTCTTGCACTATTTTTTTTAATTACATATATAATCAACTATTCTGAGTGAAAAATGAAAAGTGCCAAATGAAAGCGCCCAAGACTTGTGCAGGCTTCTGAATCTCTGCAAGAGATATGGCCTGGCACAATGTAAACCCATTTCTAGTACAAACTACAGCTCCAAAAGATTGTGAAAGTTCAATCTTGGGAACATAGGAAGGTGTTACAACTTTTTTTTCTTTTTTCTTTCCTTTTCATTTTCTTTTTTGCTTCCTCTTTTCCTCTTTTTATTTTGAGCTCCATCAAAAAATGGGGGATTTTGTTCTCACAGAATCCTGTTCGACTCTCAAGGTTAAGGTTAGCTTTTTAATTCTGGCCAAAGGATGTTCTAACTGTAGTAGGGAAAGAAAGAAACTGAGGGAAACCAACACATTGATTGTGACAGTAAATGTACTCTAGTAGTCTAGCGCACCATATATTTCTAGATAAACTTGCTTAAAACAAAGACAACTAAGGAAAACAAACAAAAAACCCCAACCTGTTAGAACCTGACAGAACTAACCCCTCACCATATGATATTTGCTAATGAAATGCATGCAATGAAAAATATGTGAGAATCCTTTCTGTGTTTTTTCAGAGGAGGGGAGATGAATTACTATCAAGTAATGTAATAAGCAAGCCTGAAAATGCATTGTGGTGGGTGGTTGCTTTTTTTGTTTTCTCCCTTTTTTTTGGGGGGGGGGGCTAAATCATGCCATAAATGTTTCCCTCAGCAGATGCAGACACACATCATTTCTTTTGGGACTTTATAACCATGACAACCGGTTTTAAAGGAACATTTTCCGTTTCCAGAGTTCAAATTAGAAGTGTATCCAAAAGGAGGATTGCAAAATGAGCACAAGCGAGCTACTATTTCCACATCTTCATAAGAACAGTGGAGTGTTTTTGTCTTTGTTATTATATATAAATATGAGATAATTTAAAGTAAACCTTCTATACTAACTTTTACTTTAAAAAATCGTTTTGAAAGCAAAGTTAGTTCCCTAGCTAAAAAGCTCTCATTTTAAAGATGGTAAAATTAAATCCTCCTCATTTTAACTCATGTTAGATTCAATGATACTGTAATTTATAATAAGTAAAGCATGTTGACATTTAATGCATATGACTTCTTTGAAGTTACATCCTTTTTGTAGAGGTGAATTTTGATGAGTTTTACTAAAAGAGTTGAAAGAGTTTAGGTAAGCTAAAAATAACTCAGGCGTGAGTTTAATCTGGGTTAGACACGGTTCCTTTTATCTTACATTGAAATCTCATTAGCAGCAAGGTGCAGAGAACCTTTCACTGCTTCCGAATGCTTTAAAAATCGATGCCGAGCTTCAGGCTGAAGTTGCAAAGAGGGGCCAGCATCCGAGTCTGACGCACAGCCGGCGCTAGCGCTCCCTGAACCCGCTGAGCTGGTGCTCCACCCTGAGGGTCCTATGTGCTTCCCTTTCTGTTTCAGGGTATGTCCAGTTGCACCCAGGGCCCATCAGTACCCACGTGCATGTGCTTACCCAGCCTTGCACCCTGCAGGACTCGTAACGTTGGCCTTGCCCATTCGACCTGGATAGGTCAGAGGAACAGCGCTTTACAAGTGTCTCTTCCTCCCTTGGTTTAAATTGAGAAGGTAGGAACTCACGCAGGTGTAGGTGTCTGCCTCTGGATGGGTATATCCCACCCATTCTTTGAGGCTCTGCTCTGGCAAAACATTTATCTGTCACCAGCAGATAATTGTGAACTGCCAGTCCCCCAGGCCCGCAGACAGTACAGAAGTGCTCCCAGTCACTGGTTACAGCAGCCTGGCTGTTGAGTTCATGCTCTTTCTCTTGGTTTAGTTCCATCTTTTGGCTACCAGAACATTTACTGCCTAGGTTATTCATATTAAACTGTTGGTAGGCTCACATGCTTAATATTAAATGTATGTTTAAACAGTGGGCAGTAGAACCTTTTTCAGCGCTGGTGCTTTGTGAGTATCTTTTCCTTGACAAGTTTCATGTGATTAGTCACTCATTTGTTATTTCCAGCTTATATTTCTAACCCATCGTGAAGCAGTTTGCATTATTTCTCTACACAGTTGCTTTCGTTCACCATGTTTCCAAGACACCATGTCAGTCTGCCAGGATCATGGGTGAAGCAGCCCTCCTCTTTTCCATGTGCCAGTAAAGGCCACCTTCAAAGTCCTAGAGAAGCCCTGGGTTCATTTTTCCCCAGGGCACACATAAGAATGTGCTTTCCAAACAGGCAGCACAGGACATTCAGTTGATCCTTTCTGTGTAAAATCTGTATTACGCTGGCATTTCTGAGAGATACAAGTTGTTCTCTGCTCAGATGTAACAAACGTCAAATTCTTAATTGGGGCACTCTTGTGACTGGAAATCCCATGAGAAATGTTTCTTAGAGAAGCAAAGGAAGATGAGCTTGGCTTATCTGTTAGAAGATCACTGAAAACCTCAAGAGCTGTGTAATTTCTCCCTAAGGATGGTTGCGATGGCCTGGTCATTCTTCCCCTACAGTGAAGGTGTCCAACTGCTGTGATGGGGCTTATTCCACACACACACACGCTTGCACGCCACTGCTGGCACTACGCAAGGAGAACTGATTGTTCTCATTTTTTCTGATGCCTGAGAGCAGAAGGAGGGACAGCTTTTGGGGTGACAAATCTTTTTTAGCCCTTCCAGACTTACTATTACAGAAAATTGATAGTTACAGGAAGACAACTGAAGATTTTAAAATTAAATTCTATACCTTAGAACAAACATGTGACACAGGTATGCAGAGGACAGACAGGGCTTAGGCCAGCCTAGTGACCTGGTTAGGCTAAGGGTTATAAAATCACTAGATTCTATATTATTATTATTATTATTATTATGAGAAATTTCTTGATGGCTGGGAGCTGGAAAGGTGCTAGACCCTACAGTAATAAGAACAAATCAGAGCTATCACTTGCATATCCTAATGTAAATTTATGTCCCACCAGTCTTTGAGAAAAACATGTGAACTTGCACATGAAGTTATGACAGAGAACGCTGTGTCTACTGCCTTTATAACTGCATGAACTCTGAAGGAAACCTGTCTTATGATCTTTGATTATGCAGTGTTAACAACACTGCTATGGAGGAGAAACACTGAATTTGGTGTTCTAAAAGCACCTTGATTTTCTTTGCTTTTTAAACATTAACTTAATCTGGCTTTGATATGCATGCGTGCGTGAGAGGAACTCTGCATGACTGTATTTCACAGCAAAGACGACTTCTTTTTCAAAGCACAAATGAATTTTCAGTTCACCGCTGAGCCCTCAAGACTCTCTAGCACTACTGTATTCTTCACTTACTGCCTGAGCTGTGCTCCAGGTACAGCATAGGACATACAACACACTTAACAAAAGCCCGGATGCCCTGGAGAGGCAGCTCCTTTTGCAAGCTGTACTAAATGCAACAAAGGTAAACAGAACCATTTCACATTCTTTTTAATAATAGGTCAATGATGCAATGTCTGTCATTAGCACTCACGGCTCATTATAGCTGAATTACTACTGGAAAATGTTCAGTGGTCTACAGGTATTTTGCCATCCTCCCCTTTCATCAATTGTTGCTTTCAATCAAAAATGCTTCCGCTCCTGACTGCTGTTACTTGAGCTGAAGAGCCAGCTCTTACAGTCTGGGCTTTGGAGAGGGACAGAGGCTTTTCATTACCTAGGTAAAGAGAACAAAGAAGTGGGCAGAACACAAAGATCAGCTGTCACAGATTTGTCTAACCTTTGTGAAAGCAGGAAGGAAAAATAGACATGGGTTAGAGGACAATTGAAATTCTTTCCTAGTGTTCCCTTAATCTGATTTAATAAGAGCTAAGAAAATCTCCGGTGTTATTTTCAAGTGGGAACAAATGCTTATGACACTTGCTGTTCAGAAAAGGGCACTTAGTCTATAAGAGATACTAGCAATGTGCTTTCAGTTCAAATCACAACGTACCTACCCCCAGTATAAATATATATATATATACATACACATACACGCGCGCGCACTTATCCACATGCAAAGAAAGTTATTAAAGAGATTGGCTCAAGAGAGAAGACAAACAAACAACAAAAAAAAGAGAAGATGGCAACTTTTCACCCACTGGAATAAAAGGCTTGCTTAGGACCACTGCCAAGGAGGTGGCAGTGCAAAGCTGTAAGGTTTTTGTTGCCTTTGTTTCTCCACTACCTAGTGTTACTCCCTCCTTTCTGTCCTCTGTAAAATAAACTAAGCTTAAGGAAATTGTTCTCAACAGCAGTAGTACAGGACTCCCCTAAGGCCCCGTTTTTGCTGTCATTATTCATGAGGAAGGGTCTTTTCTCCTATGAGCTATTCTGTTCTCTGAAGGGAAAGCAAAGGTTCAATGTTTGACTGCAAAGCACATTGCAGTGCTATGGTTTGCAAGCACACGGGAGGGAAAACCCAGCTCATTGTAGAACTCATAGTTCTTACTAAAGAACTATGAGTCTAGCCTTGTCTAGCCTTGTCCCCAGTTAAGGTAAAAGAGCACAGATATTTTGGCCAAATAATATTGCACTACTGCGTACCATGTGGCTCTATGAATGCTCCTACTCAGGAAAATAGGAACTCTTGAAGGAATAGAAATAGAAAATTGTGCAGGTTTTTTAGAAATCATCCTTTCAAATCAGCTATGACATACCTAGTAAACATGTCAGGCTTGGTAGGGCTGAGTGATACATTCGACTCTTTTCCCAAGGTGCCTATCTTGATTTCATCACACTTCTCAGGAAATTAAGTACACTTTACCTTGTTCTTTCATTTGTGAGGTACCTGACCTTGGTCTAGCTTTAGATTTTTCCAGCTGGATCACATTGGGCAGTCATAATCCCTCTTTTTGTGCTGTAGTTAAATCTGAAATACCTGAATTAATGAGGTCTCTTATTTGCCTACCACAAGATCTAAGCTGCCAAAATATTTATTTTCTCCTTGACTGATGTACAGAAGAATGAAAATGTAGATGATCAATAGGAAGTTCAAACAATCCTTTATGTATAAACCACTAACCTAGCTATTTTTCTCTTCCAAATGTACCCTGCAACATACAGAGATTGCTCAAATTCTGTCAAATTTAACCGCAAGTATAAAGATAATCCCAGTCATGATGTGCATTAGACTCACTTGAACAGCATAAATCAGCTTAACTAAACTATCAGCTTATACTGTATCTTTGGACTAAGTCCCTCAAACAGACAGCTCCCAGCTCATAGCATAAACCAAAAGATACATTTTGAACCAGAATGAAACCATAAAGATTAGGGATAACTAAGACCTTAATGTTCTTCTAATATTCATTTGAAAGCAGGACCTTCTAATAGGAGAGGAAAGCTGAAAACCCAATAAAAATACTTGTACTTTATGCTGCAGCTAATGAATGGATCTTGTAGCAAATAGTAATAGTTAAATACAGCAAAAAACATTGCAGTACTGTTGCCCTGGCCCTGCTGTCAATCTTCAATATCTTCAGTGTAGCAAAAGCCAATTCAACAGCAGCAGCAGCTCTGGTCCACAGTATTTGAAAAGTCACAGACAAGCATCTCACCAGTATAACGAAAGAAGCTTCCTTTCACACTGTCCTCACGCTTCTAGGACACAGATGACCGAAGTGACTTTCAGTTTGTCAGCTTGCAACCTGGTGAAAGGAGGCAAATACCCCCGATCTATACTAAATGCTTTTGCAGACTAGTTGCGTACTCTAACCTCTGAAAAATCCCAGGCATTAAAGAACAGAAATAGTCTTGCATCCTTCCCAATTTGTAGGAAAAACTTTAAAGTTTGGAGTGAAGATAGTTAAGTACAAGCAAAGAATTTGATGAGTGTAAATTAAGGATGGGCCTTGTGTTTAGAACTGAATATACAGAGAAGGATTCTTACCTTTTGTGATGCTTCTCTTCAGAGCCTCAATCCAGAGGGACCTTGAGAAACTCAACGAGGACAATAGAAACCTCATAAATCTCAACATGGAGAGGTGTGAAGTTCTGCCCCTGGAATAACCCGACTCACTGGTGTAGGCTGGGATCTGACTGACTGAGCAGCAGCCCTGCTGAAAAGAATTGGGGGTGATGGTGAACTCCAAGCTGAATGTGAGTTAAAGTGCACATGACCCACAGTGAGATGTTGAGAGACCTGGGCTTGTTTCATCCTGTGGAGAGGGGGCTAAGGGGGGAGGGGGTCAGGTGGCAGCATATATCTACTTGAAGGGTAGTTACAAAGATGATGAAGCCAAACTCTTCTCAGTAGGGGTAGTTATTGAAACAAGGGACAACACCCATAAATTGCCCTTTTGGAGGTTCAGGCTGGATATTAGGAGAAACTTTTTCACAAGGAAGGTGCTGAAAAACTGGAGAAGATTGCTCAGGGAGGTGCTGTAATCTCCATCTTGGCTTTTTCAAAAAACACCTAGACAAAGCTATAGCCAACCAGAAAATTTGGACTGTAGAGCTCCAGTGGTCCTTCTCAGCCAACACTATGAATCTGTGATTCCTGTAACAGGTCTCCCATACTTACCCACCTTCTCCTGTCAGATAATGCTTGCCTTCTCCGAGATAAATGCAGCTTTTGTGGGATGTCACAGAGGTCAGACACGACACAGGTGTCTTTGAGCCTCTAAGGAAAATTTAGATCAGAAGGGTTTAGCTCCCGAACTGAACTCTATTTTCTTTGGGACAACCTATGTTACAGTTGGACTATTTTCTTCATTCCCTCAGAATACTGGAGGGGAAGAAAAGAAGGTTCCAAATATCAACAGGATAAAAAGTAAAAATGAACTAATAACAGGGCATCTCCTGCTTTAAGCCACAGGAACTTCATTTCATCCGAAAGAGGAGTTCTCGCTATAGACCCCCAAAAAATTTATTATGAACAGGGCTACCAACAGACTTTCACTTGCATGAATTCAAACAGAGGACAGGCAATAGGCTCAGCTGGTGTAAGTTCAGCATGTAGCAGTTAGTGCAAATGCTGTGATTTACACCAGCTGAGATAGGACTTTCTGCTTCTATTTTAATGAATCAGCTGTAAAAATAGATTTCTCCTTACTTGCCTGGTATGGTTCTGTTGAGAGATGTTTAACCACACTAACACAACGACTGAGTTTTTAGCGAAAATAACAAACGAAACATCCATCGTGCCACATAAAGCACATCTTCTGGCCCAGATTGATTTTAGAGGTGCTAATTATATTATATAGTGTTGCAGGAACTACAGTAATTCACTTCTAAAATCCATTTAATTTATTTTTAATTACTCGTGTTTACCAATTCCTTTAGATTCCGAAAAGGCTCAAAATTGCAGTTAGCAAAGGAGGCTTGAAGTGGAATGATTAAGAACATCTGGCATATACATAATTATACCAGGCAATTTATTCTGCCTTTACCATTTCAGTCTAGCTGTGGTAATGAGGTAGAGCTGGATTCTATCACTCTTCTGAACATTTAGAAGTACCTTACCAGGCAGATAGTGTCACTGAAATAACTGGCAATAATTAAAGTGAATAATACCACACTTTAATTAACAGAAAGGGTTTAACAGAAAGGGTGGCAATTTATTTCCCTTATTGATCAAATGGAGCTTCCAGCCCCAACCATGTGGTTAGCCTTTCCCATGAAAGAATTCACACAAGTTTGTATTTTTCTGAAAGTCTTCCGAAAGTCTACCTGAATGTAAGTAACTACAGCAAACTCCATGGGCAGCTTGCCATAGTTCAATAGGAGCATGGGTCAATACTGAAATCATGTTGATTTTTAATCTTTGGAAGAAAATAGAAATAAAGGGAAAGCAGAAAATATCAAACCATTCAAAGAATTTTTGTAGATGAACATTTCTATTTTTGTTTAAAAAACATTACACGTTATATGAACATTAAGGTGAAATGAACTAAAATATTTTACTTCCAAACTACTTTTTTCTGCTTCTTCTGGTGAGAGGGCAGCACTGGGGAGAGGGAAAGGGCCCTGTCTGGTATCTGCTCAGGCACCACTGCCAATCGTTGTCGATTCTGGCATGCAACCTGTAAGTTTGCACAATACAAATAGAGTCACAGAGACTTAGGTGCAATGTATTCAGTTAAACCAAGAGAAAGCTGTGAAGATCATAGCCTACAAGATGCTCTGGAAACGGTGTGCCTGATAATCAGTAACTGCTGTATTGGTTATGAAAGATAGTTCAAAAGCCAGCGAGCACCACCGTCACGCTGACAGTGACAACTTTCCAAATTGATAGCTGAGCAATGGGTGGATGTAGCATCCCTTGGTGTCTTTAAGAACACACAGAACTTCTTTTAAAATCATTTAAAGCAACTCTGAGAGTAGTTATGATCTTCATACAAAAATTACTGCCCAAGTCTGGCTTTCATTGTACAAGTGGTGAGTCTGTGGATGATCAGAATAGCTCTTTCTGGCCTAGATCTGTTAAACTCATTCTCTAACTACCACCTTTTTGGACCTCTATCATCAGCAACCATTAGCCAGGCACAATACAAACCCATCTCCTGGGGAAGTGCCACAAGCCACAGCACTGCCTACAGCGTGGTGATATTCTGTTCTCATGGACTGTGAAAGTTTGGGAGAAGATATCTTTTGAGGGAATTCCTGGGTGATATGACAAACGTCAGGAATAACTACTATCAGACCCCAATGATGCAGACGAGCCTGATAACTCTTTCTTCTGTATGAGCTCTTAAAACAGAAAAACAAACAAAAAAAATCAATAAAATGTAATCAATTATCTGTACAGGTGTATGTGAGCTCCTTACTCAGCAACTTTTCACAGGGTATTGCCCCCAGATTAATTTAGAGCCTCAGCAGTCTACTTTGAAAACCAACAGCATTGCTTCTGAAAATTCTGCTTTATGGATTTTCACAAGATTTGTAACAGAAAAATCTAGCCCTACTATAAAGTCAAAACAGTTTTAGCTGGAAGAAGTCAGGGCTGAGTAATGAAATATGAAAAGGATGATAGTAAAAAGTGAAGGATTTGCATTGCTTAATCTGTTAGGCACGAGTTCAGGGCCACTACAACTCACAAACCTGGCCAGCTGATGGAGGGAAAGCTCATCCTCTCGAGCTGGACTGGCCAGCTGAAGGAACACTTCTTGTCTAGGCTTCGGTTAGAGCTCAGCAGAGGTGGTTAGTGAATCCTCACAATGGGAGCAAGTAGCTGTTCTCCTCAGTATGAAACTAATTGCAAAGAGGGGGATACACCACTCCACCAGTCACCCAAAGTGACTTTATTTTGAAGACTTCAGGATGCAGTATTTTTACCTACCACGTACTGCAAGTAAGCAAAACTACAGCTAAGCAGTATTGTCCAGTGTCTATGTCCTTGTGTCACTTCTTTATGTTCTTAGGCCAGAAATTTCTTTCTTCTACTTTCTTCTGCAGCTGCTGTCCTTCTCATTCACTTGTAATTGGCTCCTAGTTGTGCTGTGGAACCAATTTCCTTTTTTCATTCAGGGAATCTGTCAAGCCCACCACAGCATTGATCCTAATTTCTCTCTTTTTGTGATTGGGACCATCTTCTGCTCTTCCTGGTCTTTCTTTTTTCAGGTTTCAAACTGCCCTACTCTGGTCTATACCAATCCAATGAATACAAGACACACTTCTTTTGAAGATTCAGCTTTTCTTCCTGCTTCCCTATCTGGCAGCTATCCAGTCAGGTTATTTGGGAGCCTACAGTTCAAATCCAGGCAATGAAAATGCATCAGCTTACTCCTGTTTTAACTAGGCAGACTTTATGGGACAGGGTCCAGACTGGACTTATTGTGGCTCAGCAACTTCCTTTACAGAATAACATTAGGATTTCTCTGCCTAAAATGACTCCTAAAGATCTCATTGAAGATCATCTTATTCCATAAAAAGCACTGTTTTTGTAGGGCAGATGCATGTTCTCACCTCATATCAGATTTCCTTTGATACATTTCTTGGTTTACCATACCTTCAGGTTTCCACAAAGCAATTTATGTCACATTCTTCCAGAGACCTGAAGGATTTTTTATTTTAGCGGTTGCTATTTTCATTTTGAATACTTCATTGGCATGTTTGGATGTGCGTCATGTTGCGTGCAAATTCTGCATCTACGGCCAGGTTGTGATCTGCTTGCTCTTTATAGAACCAAGGTGACTCCTTGTATCTCAGCTATGTTACCCCCAATTTAAATCTATTTAGTTGAGATGATAGTTTTCAAGACTGATCTGCACAGCTCTAGTGACTGTAAGTTTTCTTGGTCAGCACAAGACTTGTGATATAAATGGTACCTTCTATCTCCCTTCCTGAAAAGCACCTTTTGGTCACCAGATCACAATGTATAATCCATTGAGATAACCAAGATAATTTTCAGGATACAGCTAATGAAGACTCACATGAACAGAACTTCTTTAACTGTCTTTTCCATTGTATTTCTGGAAAACAATATTGACCTGGATCCCTCTGGCCATGACATTGGTCCACTTAGCAGAAGTTTTGCATGAACAGATGCCTCATCAGACACTGAATCTTTTCTGGAAATACAGTGTGGCTGTGGGTAACACTATCATATGAAGGACAAAAGGAAAAAAGGTAAGAGAAGGAAAAATGAACTGAACTAAGTGGCAAATACTGAAACTTATAAACTAGCTGGTCCAATAATTTTACTTCTGTTGACAAGTGTTGGGTTTCATGGACCTCATATAGCCCATACATTAGCCTGTGTAAGGGTAACTGTCAGAGTCTCCTCAGTGGTGCCCAGCAATAGGACGAGAGGCAACGGGCACAAACTGAAACATAGAAAGTTCCATCTGAATATGAGGAAAAACTTCTTTACTATGAGGGTGACTGAGCAGTGGAAGAGGTTGCCCAGAGAGGTTGTTGGGTCTCCTTGGAGATATTCCAAAGCCGTCTGGACGCGATCCTGGGCAATGTGCTCTAGATGACCCTGCCTGAGCAGGGGGTTGGACTAGATGATCTCCAGAGGTCCCTTCTAACCTCAGCCATTCTGTGATTCTGTGAACTGTGCCACTGCTCTTCACTGCTCTTCTTTAGCTACACTCCAGATAGAATGAAAACTTTAGCCCTCAGCAATGACAATTCCCATCCTTTTAATAACTTTAAATTTAGCTTTATGATTGTAGAAAGCAGTGTTAGCTCCAAACATCGCTGAGGATTTACATGGCTTTTTAAAAAATTAAATTAACAGTATGCATTTATTATTATTATCAATTTCTCTTGCTTAATAAAGAATATCGCCCATCGAAAGCAAGATGGTCTCACACCTATTTTAATATGTGGTGTGTGTTTGTGTGGGTACGTTAGGCCTGATAACCCCAATACTTCCTTTAAGAGACCTTGTTTTCAGCTGCTTATAACTTTGCCATACATAATAACCCAACTTCCTACTCTGAGAATTGGTATAAGGCAGGGATTGCTTAGGCTTTTTAGGCCTTTTTTTTTTTTCCCCCCAAAGGAGATTCAGAATAAAGTTCAGAACTTCAGAACAAGAAAAGTGGGGAAGAGGAAACTTATTTTCCTTTGCTGTCTTAAAATAATATCGCAGTTCTTTTTGTTTTGTTTTGTTTCGTTAGAAACCACTAACATGCTAGAGTTTAGCAAAGGTGTTACCTCCTGGGTCATAGCTCTGCCATTTCCTGTTGCTGTGAAAATCCACAAAATTATAAGGCCCAATGCAGTGGATGTTCTGACTTTAATTGTTGATACTATAGAACACTGTAGCTTCAATCTGAAAAGATTTTGCAGTGTCCGACTGAAGGACTGTGTAGCAGTTGACTGGGCTGGTGGAAAGTCTGGATGAGGAAAGCGAGAATGACGTGCAGCCAAGATGAAGGGGATGAAATACATCAAAAAGTATAGCATTTATGGGGCAGCAATAGGGGCTGGGACAAGCTTTGCAAGCAAAAGGAGAGACAAGAGTGTGGATGGGGAAAGAGGAACAGGGCACAGTGAGAGAATGGAAGTTGAAGAAGTTGAGATGGTGTCTGAACCTGCGAGAAAGGGATGCGATGGGACTGAATGAAATAGGAAAAAGAGACCAAAAATAGGTTGAAGGGTCAGACCTGAAGAGCTCAGGCTTGTAGACAGAAGAGCAGAAAAATCTGGTCACAATTTCCAAGGGTAAGGAATGATACTTCAGAAATTTCCATCACAGCTCTCTGAGCATCTTCAGACACCCCAAAATCTGGTCATCCGTTACTACAGCAGTGAACACAGTGAGTGAGGAATAATGCGCTGGGATTCAATAGCAGCAGTAAATAAGGCTTGGAACTATGCTTTATCCAGTGAGGAGAAATGATCTGTGTCCTTCAGAGTACCAAAGAAAGCAGAGGATTAGACTGTGATCAGTCAATTAAAAATGGTATCACAAAAAGCCTGTAAAAACAGACCTTTTGTAAGCTCTATAAACCTGACAGTTAACTTCTGAGTGCATAACACTGCATTTGATGACATTCTTTGAAAGTCAGAGTTTTCTCTGTAGCAAATGATAGCTTAAAGTAAGGTTTTTGAAGCACTTCGTAGCGGTTGCTTTCCCTTGACTGTAAGTGAAAGCAATACCGAGCCAGTCTAAAAGTCTCACACATATTTTGTGTAAAAAAAGTCTACAGAAAATCATCACACCTTTTTGAATAAAATATGATGTTACATGTATAGCTTATAGCCTTTCTCTTCTAGCCGTAACAAAATACCTTGCTTTATTCTCTACCATTGCTACCCACTGCAGGATATTAACTGCGTCATCCCCTGTCGCTGATGAGCTCATGTCAGTCTACCAAGTCAGATTAACTACTCTTAGCCTGTATTGTTTTGGATGACATAGCTTATGCTTAACTCTTAAGTTCTTCCTAGAATTAAAACGCTTCTCACCTCCTTCATTTGTACAGGCAAGGTATTGTCCTTAGGAATCTGCAAGCGGCCAGGCTAATATAAAAGGACATTGTACAATGGGCTAGTTCAATGGACCTCATTATGTAGTACAGCATCAAACATTTCAAGTGTATCATCAGTCATATTCAGAGTGCCATTTTAGAGGGATGGGGTAAATGTAAGCATGCTATTAAATTCAGCTGACTTGATGTTGCTGAATCAAACAACAATAAAACCAAAGAAGCTCTTCAAACTATTGATTTCTGCAATGCATTGTATGCATTTACGCAAATCTAATTAAAACATTGTGCATAACCTAATTACGAGCTATTCCCTTACAGCAAGTTTTATATTTATCTAAGCCAGGCTGCACCAGCTGTGAGACACAGCCCTGGCTTTGCAAATAGCTGTTGTGTAACAGCTCAAGTGGTCAGATAAATATGCTGATTATTTTGTCTTTCTGTTAGTGCATCATGTACTTTTTGGATCAGGACCAGCTATTTTTTGGCTGTATCAGGTAACTAAGTTTTACTTCATCAACGTATCTCAGCTACCAGACTGCTCAGGAGTTAAGTTAAAGGTATAACTTAACAGGTAGCCATCTGAGAGACTGAGGGACTTCAGATGACTCTCACCTTGTATTCTATTAATAAATGGGAAGGCAGGTCTGAAGAAGTAATATCGGTACTCTAAATTGCTCTCTGGTGGAGGCAGCCTCTCTCCATTGGCAATACAGAAACACTGACAACACAGCGGGGCTGACCTCCACGGTTAGAGGCCTAATGTTAGGTGTTTTGAATAACCCTCTTCCAGCCTTAGGGTTCTTAGAGCATCCCTATTTTGATTGTGATGGGGTCTACTTGCACCAATGTTCACCAAATTTCCCCTGACATCCCATAAGCGCAGCTCCATGACCTAAGTAACAGTAATAAAAGATGCAGCAGAACCCAGCTCTTAGCATTTTAAACCAATAGTATACATGAATTTTCCTGCAACAGATCTATACCATGTTTGTGACAGAAATTTGCCTATGCACAGTCTTTTCTAATGTTAGATGAAGCATCAAGTCAGGAGGAGAAAACAGTGGATGGAAGGTTTCATTTCAGGAGTAGACCCATCCCTACACATCCCTTTCCACTCCAGCAGCACTTTGAAAAAGGTACCTTCATTCAAGGCTCTTCAATCTATACTGTTGACAGCTTATGGAGGAGAGCTAAGACAGGAGAATCCTTCCTAAGACTGGAAAAGCGGAGAAGGAGGATAAACCTAGCTGAACCATGGGAAAGAAGGAATAGTGGAGTAAGAAAGCACAGAAAAGCATATGCAAAGGCAGAGACAGGAGAAGGGCAAAGGAGGCACAGCATTGGTGAGGGCAATATAGAACCAAAGGGAGCGTGAGCAGAGCATGAGTGGGATAGCATCGAGCTACAGTGGGAAGAAAGGACTCAGGACATCTTCCAGTAAGTCACCCAGTATTTCAGCCCGCTAAGGAAGGAATTCATGCTGCTGGCTGGAAAGTCTGTCAGAGTCCTCATTGATGAGTCTCAAAAAATGACTCTTCCTTTCCTTTTTCTCTGCCTCCTTGATGTCAGAGGCTCATTGGGGCAGCTTTGCATACATCCTTATTGAAACAGCTCTTTCCCAAGTAACACCAGAATACCAAAATACCAACTGCAGAGGCAAAGCTGCTGGCTGCAGAGCAGCATGAAGAGTAGCAGTCTTTCCTCGTACGACCTTTAAGGTTAGCTTAGTACAGTGCTACGAGCATTGCCTGGGGGAAATGAGATTGACATGGCACCCGAGTACGTGTACTACCCAACTCTGAGATTTCAAACTACATGCTATTCCCTTACTGTTGGAGACAAGTTTATGAGCTTGAGCAGGCAATAAAAGGTTCTCTCCATACTAATGGAACGTCCAAGTCCTAGTGGATTAGTAGTTTTCGTATCAGATTAAATCTGCATTTTCGCTGATAAAGACACAAAAGTCACTCCTAATAGGCTTTCAGATTTTGTTAGCAAAAATACATCTCAATAGAGCACAGTGCCTGTGGGGTACAAACAGGACAGAAAAGGCACTAACACATTATGATGGACTGCTCAAAAACTCTGCTTTCTTTCAACTGGTCAGAACACAGCCAGGCCATATGCAGAAGGCTGCTGCTGACACGGGTGCCTTGTGGGTATCTTTCCTGGAAACCAATGTACAGCCAGCCTACCTTTGGTCTCAACAGCAGTCCGTGGAACAGTTCTGCAGCAAATGGTCAGATATGGAGCCAGGGCAAAGTCTCCCACAGATGTCAAAGACTTCAGGCCCTGTTGACACTGGAAGCTGCTCCACACGCCCCTTTGTGAAGCTCCTGGCATGAACAGAGATCCTAAACTCGATGCAGTACTGATAACTTACCACCCTACAGAATTGCAAGCGTTATTTTGGAATAAGACTCTGATCAGGCAACTCCAGAGAGCTACTTACTCTGTGGCCGTGTGGCTAAAGAAAAGTGCCCCAGAGAGCTACACCAAGTGGAACTGGCTGGTTCATATCTATGCTGTTCAGAGCTAACCACTTCTGTCCCAGATTTGTCTAGAAAGGAGTTGGAGAGGTCTAAAGCAGACTTAGGGAGTGACTAAACAGCTAAGAAATGTGGAAGATAGAGGTTCAGCACTTAAGCTTGTTCCCTGGCTTTCTTTCATTTAACAGCATAGATAGACCCTAAAAGCCTGGCAAAAGGCAGGATGTTGCTACATTGCTAGCACTGCTCTGAAAACACAGAGCAGCTTGGCGTTGCTGGAAAGCAAGGCCTATGCCTGGGGTGGAGGCATAGTATGGAGCTTCTGTAAGACTCTGCTTGCAGGAGTGAATTCCTGGCTGTGGATCTTCTGCCTGTAGCCCTGGAGAGGTGCCTGCATGCCGGATCCTAGAGTCTGGCCCTAGAGCCTGGCATCCTTCTCACGCACCTAATCACTCCCATGCAGCAAGGCTTGGTCATATGTCCTGCTGTGCTTTGCAAGCACATTAAACCCTCTCCACATGCCAGGTCTTTTGGTGACTCCTCTATGGAAGTGGTGTAAAGTATAGGACAAAATTGATTCAAGCCAAAGGGTACTGTGTCAATTTTGATGGCATTCTGCATACCTGACTGATTTTTTTTTCCTTCACCTTTTGGAAACTTTTCCATTTGTTATTTTGGACTTCAATAAAGAAGTGATGCCATTTTCCATTTTAATCAGTGTTCCAGCTTGCTCACCCACTTGCATTTCTGACTGAGTTTAAGGTAACTTTTAGAAAGGAAGGAAAAGAGATAGATGAATTATGGCACTTGAAGTCAGAGAGAAAATTCTGAAAGGAAAATGTAATTAAGAAATAAATTGAAAAAAGGAAGCAGCTGTGATACAGTAGCAGGGAATGATTATTTTGCGGGGAAAACTATCGCAGGCAGCTTAACTCCATTTCTTTCTATTGCTTTTGGGATTTGAGCAGTTTGCTCATTTATTTGGATAAAACACAAACCTTTTCTACTGTCTTTGTTAGATGTAATGAGTATTATTTTTCACTTAATTAAAATACTGGCATATTCCCACCTATGAAAAAAATTCTGTTACTTTTCAAAAAGCACTAATTCATTCAATCTGTAGGACCTAGCTATTAAATGCTCAGCAAATACAGACATGGAATAGAAGTAGTTTTACCTGTTGGGAGATACACTACAGCTGCTGTAAAACCACAGGTTTAAAAGAGGCTGAAATGTCCGGAAGAAATTCACATGTCTAAAGGATTCAGTGACTTCCTGCCTGAGCAAGATGGGAAGGGAAAGGACACGAGAAAGTTCCTGCAAAAACAGTAAATGGCACTGACATTTTGAGTGTTTGATCAATAACAGATACAAATACAATTTTATATGGAAATATTAGTACTCTAGGGGAATGTTATGGAGGTTTGATTCACTTGCTGGTTACCAAGGTTAAATTGTTATGAGTTGTAATTAAAATACTGACATCTGAAAACTGTACTGTAGGTGCTGAAGAGGGGAACAGAAAGCAAGGAAGTCACACATGGAAATGCTCTTCCAGAGCAGAACAGTGGCCTATACCAAAGGCTTATACCACACATACAGGAGACGTTTGTGAGGAGTCCTGGAATACCCCATTCCAGGCAAAATACTGTGAATATTCAAGAACTGGAAGCTGGAAAACATCTTCTTTCCTTTCCCAAATTCTCTTGCCTTTTATCTTCTCTGTCCTACAATTGTGGATGTACCTATATTCAGATAAATCGTACAAAGACTAGACCTTCATTGAGGGACTGCTCCAAAGCTTCCCACTGTCTAAGCATGAGCAGCATAAATGCTTGAGCAGGGGGTTTGGACTAGATAATCTCCAGAGTCCTCTCCAGCCTCAACCATTCTGTGATTCTATGATAAAAGAGTTTGCTACTTTCAAGTAGTCTTTAAAGTTGTTTTATTCCTACAGGAGGGGGTGAACAAAGCAGGAGACAGATCCAAAATTGACCCAAAGTCCAGAATTACAAGTCAGGAAAGTTCTGTTCACTAGCAACACCACACTGTTGACATCCTCCAGATACCTCCTGACATTTCTTCTTTTGCCCAGCTCAAAAACTACTCATCCCAATACCTGGACTTTTCCTTCTGAAAGCTGGTTAGACATCTAGAAATTAAGGGAGGCAGTGACTCTCTCCAGAAAGACCTGCTCGGCTCAGAGCCACAGCTAACAGATGCTTACAGGATAAGGTCTTTCTTCTCTGGCAATATTTTTAAAATAAAGCAACTCCATTTTTGAGGACTTTTTCTTGTCTTTCTAAGCCCAAGCAGTTTGGAGCTTGCTCCTTGCACCCAGTGTGCTTTCTGCCGTAAACCACTGGTGACGGAGAGGTAGCAGAGCAGCAGGGGGATTGCTGACTTCAGTCCCTGTCTTCTGCTGCCCAGGGGGGAAAGAGGACTCGGAGAGCTGCTGTAGCTAACTCTGTGCTGAAAGGGAGGGAACTGTGGCTCTCCCTGTCTTGATGATCTTACATTGCTATAGCATGGTACCATTCAGCATCTGGCTTGATATGATGGGAATGGACTCTATCTGGAATACCCTATGAGCATTACAGCTTCTCTCTAGACCCTCGCAGCTGGAGGTCCCTCTCGCAAGGACTGGAGGCGTACCGTAACCACAGAGCACTAATCTCCATCACAATTTTCTCCAAAGTTGCAGGAAATTTCTGTCTTCTTTTCTTTCACATACCAGGCACATAGGGAATCTTTGGTAAAAATGAACGTTATGGAGTCACAAATAGTGCCTGAATGTGTCAGTATTCCCACTTTCTAGATAAACTAGCTCATCTTATCTAAAAGCCACTTAAGGTAGAGGGATGTGTCAGGCCTAATATTTACATCTAAAATGATTTTAACATGCCTCAATTCAAATGCTGAGGAAAAACAAATCACTTTCAAATAGGTCAGAAAAACAACAGGTACAATAAACAATTTTGATACACAACTTCTTCACAGCACCTGTAATACACTGTTCACTTCTGTGCGATTACATACTTACCGATACAATTTTAACCACTGAAAAAGATTGAAGCTGCATAATCTCACCAGAGTATCACAAGGGAAACCAGAAAAATGAATAAGATTAAAGTTAATAAACCTACTAACTAGTTTAATGTAAAGTACTTGTTAAAAGCACAGATGAAAATGTTAAAATTGCTGCAATTAATTATCACCAGAACTCTGAGATGGTAACAATCTGTGTTAAAAAAAATGCATTGCATTTATAATATCCTCCCTGAAAAACACACAGAATCTAGTTAACAATATATCAGACATTAGGAACCTAGAACTAGTTTAGGCAGCAACGTTTCAAATACTGGTGTTTCAAGTACTGGTGCCCCCCAGAACTGGGCAGATTATTATGGATTTGGAATTTTTTATCACCTAGTAGCTCTGGGAAGTGGAGTCAGTTAAAGTGTTGTGAAAAACTGCTTCCACACCAGAAAATGACCTTCTAACTGATTGGAACCATTTTGTGGGTATGCGGACCTTCTGGGGGAAAAAAAAAAAACCTGACCAGAATGTTATCAAAAACAAGCATTTCATTACTGCAACCAAACAGAATGACAGAATCACACAACAGTTGAGGTTGGAAAGGACCTCTGGGGATCATCTGGTCTAACCACCCTGCTCAAAGTAGGGTCAGCTAGAGCATGCTGCTCAGGACTGTGCCCAGCTGGGTTTTGAATATCTCCAAAGACGCAGACGCCACTAACTCTCTGGGCAACCTCGGTTCCCAAACATCTGGTTCAGTGAAACTTTGGGAAGACTTTAGCCTTTAGTGGAGTGTACAGGGTAGCTGCGCAGGATGGAAACATTTATCAATGTTTGTTTTTAATACAGCAGCATGGACCAATACTTACTTACTTACAATACTTACTCTTATTACTGTTCTGTGCACCTCACCCTTCAGGGGTCTGCAAAGCAGTTTACGACTACTGCTCTGAAGGAAATACAGAAATGATTTTTTCAAATGACCACTTGATGTCACTTGACACCATGCAAATGAACTTAACGAAGACCACTTCTGGGCAATACGTAAAGGTTCTTAGAATAAGGTATCTGAAAATGAAAAACTAAGATGATGAAAAAAATCCTATAAAAATACTTATTTGTTGTGATTTTCTACTCTTGTTGTAAACCGTTGTTGACAACAGCTAAATTACTTACAAACATACAATCTATTTTTGACCAGAGAAATATTGGCATTGGCTTTCTCTTTCAGTGAGAGTTTAGAACTAATCATGAAGACTAAAATTTATTAAATCAGGATGCGTTCCTCAATTTTTGGATGCCCAATTTTCAAGATACATTAAAGAGACACAGACGTTTCTAGAAAACTCCTCCAAAAATGAGACTCCATTAAGTAATCCAGAGTCACTATTCACTTTGAAAGTCTGGGCTAAGCCTCAGATTTTCTCTCCACTAAAGCTTTGTTCTTCACTGGCATAGCGAATTTTGCTTTTCCTATGCATATAAAATACCAGTTCTGAAAGCTAACGCAAGATGCCACATTTCCTAATCTATCTAGTCCAAAGTAATGTGAATTATTGTTCCTCAAGAACATCTTTCCTACATCAGCAAGATCTGAATTCTGATAAATTCACATGATCATAGTCCTACAGTATCTCCTCTGTCACTTTCCATTTAGGTACTTCTAGGACAGTGATTTATTGGTGACAGAAATTTTATCCTAAGACTTGTGAATGTTGGTTTTATCCCCCAGTGTTCACCAGCCATTGGGAGATCTTCCTAGGAAAGAGATCTCACTGTCTGTAAAATGTTATTCCACGACTTTTCAATCCCAGAGCTGACTGAAATATTTTAGCCAGAAAACATTTTCCTTACGGTTTCATTGAAAGTGAAATGAAAGGACACTGGTTTCAACCAAATATTAGAGAAAAAAATAATAAATGACTTATTTAGGTTGCCCCAGTTTGTTTTGAAAATGTCAGCAAAGTGATTTGTTCTTATGTTGATCAGGAAGCAAAATGAATGAGTAGCATTGTATTAATAGGTATTAATAATATAATAGTAACATGTTGCATAATATAATAACTTATTGTATTAATATTGAAGTATATTCATTAAAAATATATTGTTTTTGATGTTTATTAGCATTCCAGGGGTTCCAAACTTAAATTGTTCACAGTCTCTTATCCATGCTTTTACAGAACAGAGAAGACTTTGTTTCTTGTTCTGAATGAAATATTTACCTTTCAGCACTGCCATTTATCATAGAAAGAAAATAGCCAGCCCAGTGATACAAATGTTAGACACTTGCTCTCATTTATGAAATGTTTTACTTTGAGGATATATATACTCCCACCTGGGTAACAAGCTTTTCCTTGGCCAGACAGTCTAAATCAATACCAATAAGGCAGTAGCACTCTTCCTTCAGTGTAGGTCAGCTGAAGCCTGCAGAAGCACAATCCTTACAGTCCAAGAGTAATGTATCTGGACTGTCTAAAAAGCCTCCAAGTATCTCATTTATGATTGGTTGTGGCTTATCAGCTATCACTCTTCTTACCCTGACCCTCAATTCTTGGCTGGCACTGGAGTCAAACTACCTCCTGGAGTTGGAAGAAGAATATCTAATCCTTTTGTGGGGAATCTTCCAAAAAGCGTAGGGGAAATTTGGAGTCTTTCCAAAGCAAAAACCCTCAAGTATGATGAAGTGATGCATTTAATCTGAACAACTGTCTTACCTCTCCTCAGTAGCTGAGCTCCTGCTTGCTTTAGTGCATGTTGAGCCAAAAAACAAGGTTGGGTGACTGTATACAAATCAGAAAGTTTTCTGTAGACCTCCTGAGTAATCTACTGAATAGAGCCACAGCTGGGGACAGGGTCTACAGGTGTTAGTTGCTACAGTACTGAGTGTTATCATGCTTACAACTGGGACAAGAGAAGGTGGAGTAGAAAGAGATTAGTACCATCTGATCTCTGATCGGTATTTATCTCTACCTCCTGCTGCAGCTCCAGCTGGAGAAGTTAAAGGATGGTTGGTTTCCCTCGGGTACTGTACTGCTCTCGGGTGGCTCTGACTGATGCTGGGACCATCTTGTGTAAGACTCTGTACAGGCACTGTGAGAGGCCAGACTGTCCCAAAGAGCACAGAGTATAGCTAGATCAGAGAGCCCATAGGTGGAGAGGTGTCCTTATGCTCTTGCCAAGAAAGAAAGCAGAGGCAAACAGCAAACAAAAAGGTGTGCTCATGGCACACTGTTAGTGTCGAGGACATCTTGGTCAGGCTTGAGGGTTTTCTGAATCCCACGCTAAGCCATCCAAACTCTTGTCTGTTTTATAGTGAACCTGGATACAAATCTAGGTGAGCCATGAATCCCTCAAGACGGCAGTGCATAAAAATGATTTTACAAAGCACAAATAAACACCCACTGTGCATTTTAGCCTCCATTGCTTTCCATAGGAACTGAAAGCTAGAATATGTTTAAAGGTCAGCATTCAAAGGTGTCTGAGATAGTCTAGGAAGAAAAGTTTCTCCCACGTTCTTCTTTCTGAAAAGCAATGCCTTGAACGCCACTCTTGTGATGTTTGGGGGCATTTCTGGATTTCTCTACTTATAATATTGGTCTTTACAATTCCCAGAGCCACCTCTGTTCTGGTCTCACACATCTATTAACCCATTTCCAATGTTTTGGCCCCTAAAGAAAATAAAGAATAAGAAAATTGTTATGATAATTACCTCTCTTCCTTAGGGAGGTAACTTTAGTATGAAAATACTTTGCAGCATGTCTTCTCTAGCTGCTAGTGCTTGAAGTTCTCTAGTGCTTTATAATCTTCATTTCCACAAACAGTGATCAGATATTGGTGACTTATTCCTGTAATTACTGTGCTCTTCAAGTTGCACCAAATGGAGTGTATAGTTGAGCAATAAACACTGCAAATTAAATCCCATTGGTCAAGAAGGGAAAAAAAACTACTAAAGTGTATCTGTAACACATTTCAGCCCTTGCTTGGCTGTCTATCAAACAAGATGGTCTGAAAGACAAAGGTGAGAGAGGGAAGCACATGCAATCCATCGTCTTTCAATGTGTGGAGTGCACGCAGGTTATTTATCTAGTGCTTTAAATCGTGTCCCTTGGCCTACCACTTTGGCATAAAAGCTGATGAGAATTGCTAACGGCAGGAAATTTTGGTATTTCATTGCAAATCTGAACGAAAAGCCTGAATATTTTAAGCAATTACAAAAATGATTTGTAGAGCCACTATTTCTGTGTTGCTGTCGCAGAGATAGGATCTAATACACCCAGGGAGCTGTGATAATGGTGAAAATTGACATAAAACATAGAGCTTAAGCAAAACAATAGAGACAGTGCCAACAACTGTATCCTACCAAAACAAAACACTCTGCAGGAGCAAAAATGATGGAACCATCTGTTCTCATAGAGAAACATATTTGCAGAAAACTTGATTATGTAAAAGTTGATGAGAATGGTTGAAGTATTTTCTATTTGCTTAATTTGGGACTCCTGACCTCATTGTTTTGGTGCCAACTCACTGTAATCCTAAGCAACAAAAGGCAAACCACCTTTCAAAAGAAAGGATTCAGCCAGGCAGTGAATCACTAGAGTCAAGGGCTTCAGAATCAGAGCACGTCACTGCTTTCCTTTCTCTCGTCAGGTTTACAACCTGAAAGGAAGCGGGTTTCTATTTGACTGCCAAGTTCTTCATGACACTACATGAAAATGAGAGCACCGAAGGAGAAACTCCGATTTCCTCGATCTCAGCCTAGCAAAGCGATGCCACACAAGCTTAGCTTTAGGCACAGCGTGCAGCACAGCTCACATTTGAAGGTGGGTGCACTCCTCCACCCGCTGTTGCACCTGGGCGTAGTTCACCTTCTAACAAAACTAAGTGCAGCTATTTTACTTCCACCATGCTGTGTCTTGCATCATCAATTATCCTTAATTACTCCTATCATTAGCAGCTATTGCACTGCATTTTCCTTTCCATTGTCTTTTCTTTTAGCTGTGTTTCAACTTGCATTTACTCAGGAAACTCTTAGGGTTAAATCTGATTTCAGGGAGGTGTAAATCAGGCAGAATTGTAAACTGGGTGTCTACACTGGTGTAACAGCAATGTAAATGAGATTGAAACAGACCTGCAATTTCATTATATTAAAAGAAAGCTCTTTGCTTTTTCAGCAAGTTAACTTAGCCTTCCTCCTGAGAGATGACCCCACTTAAATATGAATCTTGGAGGAAGTGGAAAGAGCTTGAACAGCAACACATGGCTAACCCTGAATGCAAAGCAGCAACAAACAGTTCTCCCAGCAAACTGAAAATTTCGTAAGTTGTATTAGCAATTGTTAGTTGTATTAGCAATAGTTCAGCTGTGATGAAGCCAGCTTCGAGAAGACTGTTGCTTTGGTTAAAATCACAGATTAAAATGAAAAATTGTGGCATAGGTTCACAGCTGTGTTTCAGGTCCATATTCATTTAAAGGACTCACAGCCTTGAAGGCAGCTGTGGAAAGCAATTTATTTACTAGATGCATTCTGATTTTCCACCTAGAGGCATCAGGAGGACACACAGGTAGTTCATTAGGGCTCAGGATACGTGGAAACTCTGTTCCAAACATTTAGCTAATAACTTTTCACATGAAATTTTTGCCAAAGCTTCACATCAACATGTATAGTCAATTACTGGAAATAGGAGATCAGGAAATGCCATCCAGAATTCTCCCTGGCACTGATCAAACACAACTGAGTTTCACTCTGCAAGATTCCTCCTCTCCAAGCAAAACTCCATTAGCATTTCAGAACTGGACATGCCCAAGAGCCGCATTAATCACTCCACAATGGCACAGCGCAGACCTCCAGTGTGCAGCAAGCTAATGGCTCGCAGCTGTAACATGAGCTTCACTGGGAGCTGATCTAAGTGAACGAGTCTTGGCTGTCTCTCCAGTGACATGGGAGTGCAGAAAGAAAAACTAAAATAAATAGCTAACTGAAGTGCTCCATCAAAGCTAGGAGCCGGAGCATAATGAAACCAGCTCCTCTCTTTCTGCAGCCCATCTTTGTAGCTCTGGAGGTGACCTATGCAATATTCTCATGGACTAATATCTGCAGTAAGCATGGAAGAAGTCTTATACTAGATTTGTGACAGTGTGGGTGACGTGCACAGTGCTGCGATGTTCTGTATGTCTTAAAGCGCAGTAGGGGAGGTCATGACCCTGGACCTGCCTGAAAGGGCCCTTTGCTCCCTCCATGCTTCACTCCATGCTTCTACGTGCTCTAAGTGTCCTTCAAACCTCTCTGAGACACTACTCCCCACAAAGGGTGGTTGGTTGGGATAGTCTCTGCCAAAACTCTCCATGTAGTCAATATTTTGGGCCAGAAGGCTCTGCACTGCATGAGAAATACAGGCTGGAAATGACATCTGGAATCTACCCTGGGAGGTATCCTTCAGGAGGTGCAGTTTGGAAATCATGGTTTCCTTTTTCCCCTTGTCAGATTTCTTTGCTGATTATGTGTTTGACATGAAGATAGATCTCAGTAATTAATATCTTGTGTCAAGCCCATCTCACATTGCTGAAAGAAATAATTTGAGAGTGTCACTGTGATTCATGTGGGCTATTGAACTCTATATCATTTTTGGAAGGAAAACACAGGATGCCTCTATTTACAGGGCAGAAATCACTGAAAACCACCTATTTATTTTCCTGAGAGCTTTCCTAGGGCATACAAGAGCGCAGACTCAATTGACAAAGGGTGTTTCAAAGCCAAGATGCCATCTAATGAAGTAGAGCGCTATAAACATACAGACATGCTATTCTTTAAGAGGACTGAGAGACATAGTCTTCCTGGCTGCTCAGGACAATTCTCTTTGCACACCTTTTGCTCCTCATCTTCCCAAGTGCCAGCTCTTTTTGTGACTCAAAAAACTGCTCACATTTCACTAAGCTGGCTAAATGCACACAAGGCCAGGCTTGGACCACAGAACACATTTGTTCCTTTGGTGGACAGTGACTTAGCATCTCTTCAGCCCTTCTGTGGGCTGCAGCATCTGCAGTGTAAGGACAGTAAAGGTAGCAAGAAACCATTCAGGAGCCTGTTCTTATCCTTTCACAAAGCAACCGAGCCAACTAGGTCTTCATGCTCAGAAGAATATGACTGCTACCCAGATGCAGGAGTTAAAGTTACCTTGTGACTGTAGGTGACTGTAGGTGAATGTAGGTGAATGTAAGTGAATGTAGGACTCCGCAGTGAATCAGCAGAGGGAAGAGTGAGGGCAGTGGGGACTACAGTGGAAAATAAAGGCATTGTGCCCTTCAGCAACCATGGAACAATGGGAATCAAAGCAATGCGACAGAAGAGATATACAACAGACTAAGGAGCTAACAGGTTTCCTGACTCCTTGCTTCCTCCTTGCTCTCTGTTTGTTGGTAAAGCTCAGCTGGCCAAGTTCCCTCCACAGCATCCCCATTTTCAGCCAGACACAAGAGGGATTTTCTTCCTTTCCTATAATTTTCTGAAGAGTTGTTTGCTGCAGCTTTCTCCCCTTAGCTGCAGCAGTTTCATCACTGTTTTCTGTTTCTTAGGACTTGGTACTTTCATTTTTGAATGTTTTACCTATTTGCTACATAATGAGTCAACCACCGTATATTCAAAAGCAGAGTGGGAATTCCAGCCAGTCTCTTCCCGTGGCCCAAGAGAGGACACATGCTGCTGAAATGAGCGAAGATGGACAGTGAGCACACTCTTCTGCTTCTTTTTTCTCCTCAGTCAGATCCCACAGGTGAAGCACAGGCTGCCTAGCCTGCTCAGGTCCCAGAACTGATATAGTCTGCTTACTCTTCAGTGCTGCTTAATCACCAAATCTCTTAAATGCCCCCTGAGGTTGCTAGAGAGTTCCCTGAGCTTTCCCAGGAAAAGACAACTCTCTCTTGGCTAAACTCTCCTGTGGTTTGGATTTAGGGGAGGAATTCCCAGACCCTTTCTCTCTTCTTCAATCCATCAGTGAGCTCTTCTTGACTCTCAAAAGCCTCAGCATTTTATGCTCACTGAAAAGCACAGTCTCTGTAGGCAAGCTGAGCACCTTTGAACATAACAGCCTAATACTGAGAGGACTTGGCCAGCACTAGCCTCAGTTATAGGTCTTTCAGCCCATGTCAGCTGCGCAGGAAAAAATAGTTTAGCCACCTGGCTGCAGTGTAATGGGGCTATTGGGTGAGGTGTGGGCTGGGGGGACACTCACCGCCTTTCCATGCAAGGTGGGACATTGTGTAGCCAGGAGCATAAGAATTACAGGACAGCAGGAGAGCACGTTAGAGGGAAAATGACCGCAGCTCCCCCGTTTGAGCACTCAGAGGCCTATGAGTGGTCTCGAGTTGGCCAAGTTTGATCTTCTCCAGGTATTAAGTTCATTCCATGAGGGCTGCATATCAAATGCTGTCAGTAGATCTACGTCTTTAACTGGTGCAAGGCCAAACTTCACAGATCTGTTCAGGGGAGCTGAGCCCATTGAATCAGTCGAGGACAAAGCAGCTGTGTGAACCTGACACTATTCAGTAAATATTTTAATATGTATGTTAAATTTCTTCAGCTTATTGCTAACTAATGATTTACTCGATGCCCACGGATATGGGGCAGCAATCACACAGCCAGAAGTTAATGCAATGCAATTGGTTTAATCTCTTGAACAACATCAGGGTAAAATTTGAACTGGGTGCAAAAAGGAACTTCAGACAGTGCATTTATATCGAAGTGGAAGAAAGAAAATCCTTCAGTCATCAGAAATGTCCTAAAATAAGGAGAGCAATATCAAAGCCAATTAGGGAGACAGTGATGTAACTCAAAGACATAATAAGCAGTTTTCTGTGATGCGATTTATGAACAATTTATTATGCTTTGGCTCCAATAAGAATATAGCCCAATAAGTTACTCGCTTCAGCTCTACCTTTAGATCTCTATAACCTGCTCATATTGGCAGAGTCAGGACCTGACAGTGGAGATAAAATGAACTATTTCTAATTATTCAAACTCAACGAAGGGTTTTCTAACAAATGTATCAAATATATTAAACTGAATTCATTTTCTTTTATGGCTTCCCAGCACTACTAAAATCAGTGGATCAGCAGAGCGAAAAAAAAAGTCTGTATGTTGACGTGACAGCATAAATCAATAACTAGATATAAATGTGAAGATACTTCATGATCATTTTGAATCCTGATGGGGCTTTTTTTCAGCTCCAATATTCCTAACATGCCCCAGGATCCTCCCAGGACTGGGGCTGTTCTGGAAGGCATGACAGGCTGGGGAAGGAAGGGGATTTGTGGGAGCTCACAACACGCAGGGATAGATACTGCAAGGACACCCAGGCTTGAAACTTGAATAGAGCTGTAGCTAGCAGATGCAGTGCAAAGCTGAAGGGACTCTGAAATGGACCCCCTCACCTAGGCATAAAGAGAATATGTGGCAGTAGGGTCCAACATCCAGGGTCAAGACCTGGCTGTGTCAAGAGTCAGTGCAGTCACCAGGCAAAGTGACATGGATGATTTATACTGCTAGATCCATGTGGCACAGAGCAGCACCATGCAGAGGTGCTAGCTTGGATCACATATAGGTGCATTGCCATGGCATTGTTTCCAAGCCAATGAATCCTGGTCTATAAAGCAGCGTCCTGATCTAACTAAACAATTTCCAGCTATGCTAACTTTTATGGAAGTGGTTTGGACGTCTATGACCCTCAGCAGCACAGGAAGATAAAATACACAGAGTGGATGTCCACTAATAGCGGCAGGAAGGGAGCATGTAACTTGTAAAGAAAAAAAATGCAGTATTTGCCACGTGCACTAAATTAACAGAGAAACCATGTTTACTCTAAAAGATTATCGCAGCAGCAGAGGAATTTGAAAAGCCTGTTCCAGACAAGACAAGTCAGGGTGAGTGTGCTGGAAATGAACAAACACATCAAATATAAAATGAATGGACACTTGAGAAAGGCTTTGTCAAGGAATAAACAGACAAGTGCACACCTAAGACTTCCCTGATCTTTCCTTCTACAAATCAAGAAGATATGCAGCAGAGATGACAACCATGGTTTCCAGTGAGCCGGAGGCTCAAACTAGCCTTTGGATTTGTTTTATTTCTGATTCCAGACACACATTCCAAACTCTGAGGAATGAGATTTCTCAGAGAGACGTTTAAGAGCAAGGCACTGCAGCCAGATGAGACATCTTCAGTATTACAGAAGGTAGAACATCATTGAAATGGAATTACATCAAAGTCAAATCACCTTTTTCACTGCAAAGGTGTTTTGAGGGTTCAGGCTTTTTGGTCTTATTGCTGAAAAGAACAGACAGGCAGGTGGTCCCAAACTATCATGTAGTGATCTGCATACCAGCTCATCAAGTCCCTGCTTCCTTGGGTTCACGTGAGTGTTATCCTCCTGAATGACACTGAGTACTAATAACATGCTATGGTCACTTTGAGTCAACCTCTCTCATTAGTCTGACTTGTCCTGGAGCCAATAGGACACAAGGGAGGGGAAGGGACTGCATGACAAACAAGCTATCTCTGGCTTCCTAGCCTGAATGACTAGTCAGTCCAGTGCAAAGCCCGAAAAGACAGCTCTATAACAAGTCATTTTCATTATTCTGCTAGTCAGCCATAGGTTCTCTGCAGTTATAACACATAAAGCATCTCCTGCCTCAAGGACACAAAGAAGAAATATAGACTGTGATTTCCATCTCCCAAACTGGAAAGAGAAGCACTGGAGGATATCGATTTAGCTAAAGCCAAACAAGCAACTGCCGAGACTAATCAGCACAGGAGAACCTCATGAGTAGTACCTTGGCCACAACACATGCCAGGTTTGTGGAGGCACACGCTGCAGACAACCTCTGCACTTGCAACCAGCCTAACCCCACTTACTGTTTTGCACTTGTTGGCTTTCTGTCAGAAGAGAAGCGACTTTGATGCACCAACCTCCCCTTGCATGTAAAGTAGAGTTGATGCAGTGTGTGCACACAGTGGCTTAGCATTTTCAAAGAACCAAAAGCCACAGCTGCTGGATGAATAGTTCATCATTGTCTAATATGGCAGGGTGACAGATTGCTACTAGAAATAGTGAACTGCCAGGTTGAAATGAAGTGCAAAACTGAGATCTGATGAGCTGCACCTGTAGGGATTTGGGGACAGAACAGATGCTCTTATTTCCAAGCACATTCTTCAGAACATAATTTCTGACCCCGGATTTTAGAAACAAAATGTTTAATTTTCCCGGTCTCCTCCCTCTCATACCACTAATTTTCTCAGGATTACTGAGCCCCCAGCTGACTTGTCCCAGGAGAGGAAAATGGGAAGCATATCTTCTGCTGCATTATGAGCATCAAGCCACACGACAGAGACATGGCCTTCACTTTAGTTTACGTGATGGGAATAGATCCTTTCATGAGTTACCTAACAGGGACACACTCCTTGCACCACAGAAAAGGTGGTGAGTAAACAGTCAAATAAGTTCATACGCTCCAGCATCTCACCTTGCTCAGAGCGTCCTCAACTTCTTTTCTCCCCCTTTTTTTTTAATCTGCTCAACTTTTTCACTCTTCCTTTTTAGGAACACCATCTCATTTTGTCACATACACTCCTGGTTAGGATTCTTCTTAGGAAGTAAGAATAGCTAAGTTTGCCGGCAGATGGCACATTAGTTATTTTGAGTTTCTTAGTCTCAGAGCCGCCACAAAAAACAAAGTTGAAGAACTAATAATTTCAGCTGCACCAGCAAAGTGAAAGGCTGATACATTCCCCACTGAGCAACAAATTAAAATAAGCCTAAAGCAACAAGCAATTTCTGACTTTGGCATATGTGTTTTTATTTCCGTGTCTCTAGTGTCTACCTATGAGTAGGAGTATGTCAAAAGCTTCCCTTAACTCTGAATTTCAAGTCTGAATTAAATTATTAATGTCAGTAGAAGCTCCACCTTGATTATTTCATTCATGCAGCCGCTACACAGATTCTGTGTGCCGGGCTGTGGTCTACTCGACTGTTTGCCTTAACTTGGACAGGTGAGCCTTCCTCACAAAGAAGCCTGTGGGAACTTGAGGCATCTTGGTCAGCATGGTAGGACTCAACCTGAGCAATGTAAGGATGTTTGCAATTAAAAACCTGGTTGCTGCGGTCCCTCCTGAGGATGCATTTACTATCAGGTCACATGTTCTCTCCAATAGGCCCTGATCTCTCACTAGACTCTCTTTTTCATCACTTGCTATGGCATTTCTGAAAGACCATTAATCTATGTCATGCATTGCAGTGAGTTTTCCCTGGGCACTCGAGAGAAATTGAGAGAAATATTAACTCTTCTAGGAATAAAGAATAGTCAGGCGGGATGGGAAGATGTACAGACTATGCCATGGCACTTCCCCACTGCCACCAATCTTGGGTCATTGTCCAACCGGATACTCAGTCCTGTCTTCCCACAGCCGCAGGACCATTTCAGAGGTGAATTCATTCTTCTGCACCTACCTGCCTACAGGCCTAGGAGTAAATCTCGCTCCTTGCTTGGAGGAGAAACTGTTCATATCACAGACATCAGCCTGCTGCTCTACAAGCCTCTAAAAACCTCAACATCTGTAGTGCTCAGCTAGCAGTAATCAAAGCTACACGTTATTCTTGCTACTTCTCCATCACAACCCCAGCTAGGCTTGATCCTCACTCCTGTGAGTCAAAAAAAGGACAGAGAGCACAAGTTCAATGCAGGAAACATTTCTCAGATAAGTTCTGCTCTGTGAGTGTTTGGATCTTGGTTAACTTTGTTCACTGCTGTGTGAACGGCCTGAACAGAAATCAAACGCTGCCTTTCCTAGCAAGAGAGTATTAGAAGAGGATGGGACTTGCAATATCTGCAGTACCTAAAAAAGGAGTATTGTACTGACTACGGTTAGTCAGTTAAACCTAAAATTCCTAAAAATAGAGCCCTAAATTCTAGGCTTTAAGGGGACAATTGGTCATTTAAAGATTTTCAGACTTTAACATTTAGTGCTTTAGTTCAGTTTGGTTTTGGTCAAATTTGTCTCAAGAAGAATTCTGTGGTGCTCACCCATCTCTTTTGAAGGGCTCCAGTCCAATCTACATGATGCATAGCCTTGTGCTGCCTTTCTGTGCACAGCGATTATATTGTAAATACCACGTAACAACTGATGAATAGCACGTGGTTATTTTTCTCCAGCAGTGGTAAAACAGATTTTGCAAGGATGAGAGGATTTAGATTAGCAATGGGTAAACTTACCAAAACTTTGGTCCATGTCTCAAAAACCAACTGCATCATATCTTTTCGGATGTTCAGGAAAGTCTAACAGCCTCCTTTTTTATTGTTATTGTTTCTGAATGTTTTCTATGTTCAGCCTTCACAAGAAGTGCTGAGGCTACAAATGCTTCTTAGCATCTGTATATGACATTCTTCATTCTGTGATGGCAATGTACGTTTCAAGCATCATATTCATAAATCTTCCAAATGCCCAGGAGATAACTAAGTGCTACTGTGTACCATTATGGTAACCCGAGGCATAAAGAGGTTAAGTAACATTTCATACATTACCAGTTGAGTCAGAGCTGAGTATTGAACCTTTGAGTCCTAATTCCTCATTTCTCTTTTAATCACTCATCAGCCATCCTTCTCCCAGTGACCAAGCAGTTTGGTAACTACACTAAAATTTCCAAACTTTAGCTGCTGATTCTTTTTCTCTCTTTCAGCCAAATTATTAACTTTTAAGATCTAGCCCATTGCTTGTGTAAACCGAGAAGACATTTAAAATTCTTAGCACAGAGGACTTTTATTTTCATTTAGGAAAATCCATGTCTCAATGAGGGGGAGATGGGACCAATTCCTGTACCACTCAGATGCTTTCCTCCCTTCCAGAGATCCACCCTGAAAGCAAGCATGTGATCCAGCAGCCACTCTGCTGCCTTGCAGCCACATTTGGATACTGAGCCTAATGCTGAGTGTACATGATGACACCCCTGAGACAGCAGGAGGAGGTGAGACTTCACAGCAAGCAGTAGGAAGAGATGGGGAGAAAGGGGTGAAGGAAGCGGAGTAGGAGCACCACCCAATGGCCAGATTTAGAGAGATGAAAGTGGCATATGTGTACCTGGTTCAGCACCATCTTGCACGCCCCTTCCAAGCCCTCACTGCTTAGCTCCTTAGATCTTCTTGCACAAGCAGAGAGAACAGGCATTTTATATTGCTTTGGCTCCCTGCCTGCTTTGGGCACATGGTCGGGCTACCGATGAATTCGGCCAGAGGCCTCTAAATTGAATTCATGCCTCTTCCAAAGCAAATTTTATAAGGTGACACCGGCAGGTGTATTTTTCATTTGAAAACACGAAGGCTGTTTTAACAGTGAGTAATACTGGGCCAGAAGAAAAAAATCTGAGGCCTAAGTTTTAGTTCAGTTTTTAGTCAACACTTTAAATTAAGGTGCGTAGTGGCCTCCATCCACTGCACCTCCTTGTGCCATGCTATACTGCTTCAGCACCTCAGGCTTGTTTCACCACAGCCATTGCTGACTCTCTGGCGCTTCTGCCATCATCCAGTGCTGAGGCTAAAATAAGTCACACCAAAGTTTTACCCCTTGGGGAAAGCCAAGTTCCAAAGTAAACATGTGCCCCAAAAGATAGGTACTGATAAGAACACACAGTCTTCTTGACTCAGGACTTCTCCACAGTCCACTCCATTCCTGGGCTGAAGGTCTGAAGCCAAACTTATTTAGCAGGGAGCTGCTTTATCTTGTTAGGTAAAGTTAATAACAGCACAAAGCATCCAGCGGGTAGGTGGAAGGAAAGAGGGTCCTGAACACCTCTGACTTTTGTTTGAAAGCCTCCATGAATCCAAATAGCTGCTCTGGTAGCAGTGCCCTTCCTCCTGCCATGCACAATCTCGGGGGTGGGACAAGCAGAGTCCGCGTAACTTATCTAGTCACCCCAGTGGGATGATCTCTCCCTATTTTGGCTCCTTGCTTACAGGCAAAGCTGGCAGAAGAAATGCTATTATACATGGGTCTCAGCAGTGGGGGCTGCTGTAGAGATGCAAGGAGCTGTGTGCAGAGAAAATTCTTCTGAGAAACCACCTATGGATATTTTGAAAGGCTCAGTTTATCTGACAGATCACAGGAAGAGCTAATGTACTGGATACTATGCCTCTGCCAAGTTCCTTGGCCCCAAATATCATCTCTCAGTTGCCCACTTATCACCCCATATCCCCCAAAACAGGCCTTATTTGAAGGAAACATTAGTGAACTCTTCCATACGCAAAAGGAAAACAGTTAGTCACATCTGTATATCAAAGCAGCTTCTAGGGGGTTTGTTAAAGGTGCAGAGATCAGAAGAAAGCAAGGATTGCTAGTTTCTATCCTGAAATCCAAGGATCATTTGATACAATAGCTGCCAATCTATCTGCACATTTGGAAGCTGGGCAGATGCATACATGAGCTCTGCCTGAAGCTTATTGACAGAAGCCAGTAAAGGAGCAGGTGCTTTGTACAGACCCTGTTACGAAAAAAGGTTAAAAGATGACAGATGTGAGAAACTGAAGCCACTCTCTGTAGAGCGGTTGCTGGAGGGGTGGGAGATGATGTCTTGGAAAGAAGCTCTGTTGCGGTTTTATTAGTCAGGCATGAAAGGAAAACTGTAAATCTGGAAGGACATAGCTGCAACACTGTTTTTCGCTCTGAGCTTCACTCTTTTTATAAGGAAACCCCAGCAGGAATGGAGAAGAAGTACCTTCTTACAATGCAACAAAAGGGAAAGCTCCTCTCTAGTGAATCTGTTTGATTGGACTTCTGCACTGTTTGGTGGTGAAGGTAGACAGATGGTTCAAATCCTTATGTTGGGATTAAAATCCACTGTGAACAAATACCTACAGGCTCCCATTCCATCTGAGGGAGATTTTTGGTGGGCATAAAAGTAGCACTCTTACATTCCTGGCCCAAGATTGGGTGCAATTCACCATGGAAATTCCTCTCTTTTCAGCTGACTGCATGCAGTTCTGTCCATTGTGAAATTATACCACCTCGATAAAAGAATGGGTGGTCCAGGTCTTTCTAAACAGAAATCCATTCTCCAAAAGCGATCAGCAAAGCAGTATACAGCATGCTTCAAGTTATGCCTGACCATCACCGATCTTCAACCAATTATTTTTAGAAAGTGTAGCTCCAGCAGCCAAATTGCTTGGACTTACAGAGGAGACCTGGCCCATACCATTTCCTATTAAAGGGAGAAAGAACAAAACAGCCTAAAAAGGAAAGACAGCCCTGGTCAGGTAGCAGAGCAACTACTCAACTCCACATGCACTGAGGGAGTTATAGTCTTTGCAAAATTGAGAGCAATTAAGACAATTACTTCATTGTCAAAAAAAAAAGAGAAAAGCCAGCAATGTTTTGCAGATTCACTCTTGAAATACAAACAAGAATGATTCTCTGTCTTATACCACCAGAAGACAAAACTTCATGCTCCATTTTTGTCACCCTGGATTGTCCCTGAGAATAAAGCATTTTATCTGATTTGTTAATATGTACAAGCAGGTTTGTGAGGAGACAGGGTGACTAGTGACTTCTATTTTAGCTCTACAGCCATGTGAAACAAGTCTCGTACTTGAGGGCTGCTACTGCTTGAATACAATGGACAGCAAGGATTTTTTTTTCTTCTCTTGATGTAGAATTTAATTTCTGGTTGGCTGGGTTTTTTTCTGCTTCTTCTGGGCGCTGAAGAGCAGCTAAATTTCAATATTAAACTGGTTTGCTGGGACTCCTTATGACATTCTGCTCTCTGAGGTGTGCAGTGTTTACATTCAGCTGAATGCCAGGTTTTGGGCTAGGAAGGAATCTTCCCTTCAGGTCAGATTGACAGGAAATTTGGAGGCTTTTCTAGCTTGCCTCTGGTGTGTCTGATCTCTCTTCCACAACCTTAAGGGAAATCTGTTTATCAAGTACTCTGGTATCACAGGGGCATAAGACACTGGTGATTCCAAGATCCTGTACTGTTCTCTCCCAGTCATACACTTATGGCACTTGCTCACCTACTACAGGTCTGAGATTGTTTGTTTACAAATGGGACACATTTTATGGTGCTTTCTTGTATGAGGAGTAGCTGTTCTATGGACTTTCCTCAATTAGCTCCCTATGGCTTCGTGTCCTGTTCTTGCAAAAGACCACATTCAGTGCCCTGGGTGACCCTTCCAAGCCAATGTTTTTCTATTTCATTCATTCTTCATTAAATGTACAAAACTAATCCACCAAGATGAGACAAAACATTAGCATGCTGCTAAGATTATACTGCAGCTATAAATGAACCTGACAATTCTAGTATATCAAGTGAGCCTACTTAAAAACTGGGCTCCATGCATTAAAAAATGCTCCATAATACCTAGCTAAGCTTTTCTTGCACTCATTCTAGTCTGATACCACCATGAGCACAATTCTCAAGGGTTTAAGGCAGAGGAGGAGAGCTAAATCTTATATAGAAATGTCCAGATGTTAGTTGCCTTGCACTTTGCTTGGAACATTAGGTTTCCTTATATGCAAGAGCAATTTCATGCAGCATTTCAAGTGTGTCATTAAAAAGCCACTCTTTTAGTAGCCACAGTCCTTTAGGAAGGCTTTATGGCCCACTCATCCTGATTACCACCTCCTACCTTCCAGCTTCCCTAGAACAATGGCTAACACTGCAATGCCAGGTTGCGTAATATGCTTTATAAGCAATTCAGTTCCAGCCTCTGAAAATAGGAAAAGTATTGCATGGAAAAATATCTCACTTGTTTTGCACTTAGAAACACTGCAGTGAGAGTGTGGGCTTTCTAGTCTGATACATTTTCACTTGCTTCTGCTTCACGTATGGACATATGCTCTCTCCATGAGGTCAGTACAGTGTGCGAGTCTAGTGACACTCCAGTACACATATATTGAGTAATTCCCAGTAACAACAACCATCTTCTAAAAATCTTTTCTGCTATACTTTGTCCAACGCTTAGGAGAGTCATCTATGATCCATAAGTGGAAGCCTCCCAGAAGCATAAATTAGTAATACAATAAAGTTTTCAGCTAATAGAACAAACATTCTAACATCCACACAGAAGACACAAATTCATTTGCTTTTAAACAATATCCAAACTACCACACCATATTTTATGCCACAGATTTTTAAGGAAAAGATTTTGATAACTTGAAATATCATAGTAATTCATTTTGAAGCTATTCACAACTTCAGTGGATACATTTGTTAACAGGGGAATAGCTGTTGGATGTTGGGTAATACACAATCCAGCAAGTATGTGAAACTTTCCAATGTCCAGGGCATTACTTTCTCAAAAATTCTCTTTCCAAACTGCCAGCTCTGTAGCATATAAAATATCAATGCTCTGTCAGTGTCAAGTACTCCATTTTCACAATATTGGAATATTAATGGTAGGATATATGTGCTCTCCATTAAACACATGGCAAACTATTTAAATGGGCAGCTGTCAAAATATAGGTATTAAAGTAGATGTATATTATTTTCACTTTTCCAATCAGAAGTACTTAATTAATAACAGTAGCAGGTTGATGGAAAGGAATACAGGGAAACAGTATTAACTGTATGAGCATTCAGATCTCATTAAAAGTTGTTGGATAGATATTAATGGCTCTTTATAAGCTAATATAGACCACGCTGAGCATTTTCAATGCTGTTTCAGGAGACAAGATCAAGACCTGAAGCTGAAACCTGTGGCCCACAATCAGACTTCAGTAAGCTCAGAGCTTAGGCGATGACCATGGGGAGGAGGCTGAGAGGGGATCTGTACCCCTGTTGGTCCCTCCTTTTGAGGAAACCTTCACCCGCAATACTTATGTTTGCCAGTGTGAGTGCGGGTTGTTGTTTCAGCCAACAGACACCCGAGCCCCACAGCAAGTCATAGGAGAGGGAGGAGTGTGAAGTTGTGGCTGGGAAATGCTCTTTATTGCATGTCTCAAGCTCAAGGTATTAGATCTAACCCTAGACCTAGCTCAGCTCAGAACAAAATGTAAAGCAAATAAATAAATAAATGGCAGAGACACAGTCACAGACACTGCTACAGAGACACAAGAACCACAGTTTCTCTTTAGAACAGCCACTCACTTTGAAAACGACACCTCTGAAAACGCTGTGCTTGGGCTGTTTGTTCTTACTAGTGGTTACATCTAGATGGGCTCTCTCTGCCTTCACTTTCCTCAGCTTCTGTCATTCTGACCTACAGTATTGAGCTCTATGCCAGTCAACGCAGCAGAAAAATAGTCACGACTGTATGTTAGTGCTCAGCCTCTGCAGACCCCTGGCGGTGCCGGGGCTGCCTTGCAAGCAAACCATCCAGTCTGACCACAGTCCATTAATTCTTCCTTTAAAAAGGAAGAGTCAAAGCTGTAAAGCATTCCAAAAATTAGTTCCACCAGCTAGCACCTACGGTCAGCAAGGAGCTTATTTTCCTCGCACTAGATGGCACATTCCAAAGATTGCTAGTCACCAAATCAGAATGAGCAAGGAATAAAAATATTCAGCCTCCAATCTTTGAAAACACCCTCTAGCACAGAATCACTTGGCCTCCTGCCTCTGTTAGATATGGGCTACCACCCTAATGGACTGAAGTGCTCATGCTCTGAGAGCACATTAGCAACGACACCCCCAACAAGTTCTCGAGGGTCACTGTGGACTGCCCCAGTCAAGTTCATTTAAAGCAATATTTGTCTTGTTTATACCTGCCAGTGCTGTGGTGCTGTAAGTGAAGAACAGCCTCAACAGTCTGTTAATCAATGGCCAAGAAAAAAGAAATTAAGAAACTTCAGCAATCCTCACCTTCAGCTTTCTGCCCTCTGAGCAGGCTGCTTCTTGGGCTGCTTAGAGAGTGGATGCTTTATTCCAGTGAAATAACATTTGCAGAACCTTTTATTTTGCCACAAGCAGAAAATCTGTGATAGCCTTGGCCCTGTGTGGTTTACTCTAGTAAACCCAGTTCTCCTCTCTGTATTCTAGTTCTATGCTATGAACTCTCAGGACCTAAAGATCTTAAAGGTGACCTAAACATCATGCTACATATCCAGGCATTTGAGCCTCTGTGTGGACCAATTCAAAACCGTTCTTGAACTGAGCCCACCTTAAACAGGTACATTCCCATTTGGACTGAGTGTCAATGAGTCTGGATGAACATTCATTATAGTGACATCACTGCTTCATACACTGCTGGATATCATAGAATCACAGAATAGTTGGGGTTGGAAGGGACCTCAGGTGATCATCTACTCCAACCTGCCCTCCTTTTGCCCTTCTTAAAGAGAGGGATTACATTCGCTTTCTTCCAGTCCTCTAGAACCTCTTTTAGTTACCATGACCAAAGATAACAGAGACTGGCTTTGCAACGGCATCAGCATATTAAGGCTACTTCAACATAAATGTCTTATCACTGTTAGCAGTCTAGCTCCAAGCAAACCAAAGAGCTTGATATGATCTCTATGACTAATATTCAGATTCTTCTGAAAGAACATCAAAATGCTGCCAGGCAGAAAGGGTCTTTGTTCCATTAGACAAAGGTGTTCTACTAGGTCATGCAGTTTATCGGGAAAAGAAATTGAGATTGTCTTGCAATAGAAGTGTAGGTGCGATTTTCCAACAGGAGCTCTTCTCTACCATCACAGATCTTTGCAATTTTGAAGGAGATCAGATCAGATGTTGAAAGAGCACAGAAGCTGTTAGCTGTCCAAAGAGATGGTCTGAGTGGGCAGTTAACCCCAGCTATTTCCTTTCATCAGGGTATGAACCAATGCATGGCATTCAGGACCAAAGCTGCTAGTTGCATATTTTTATGTTCAAAATATGACACATGCCAAATAGAATTATGCTCATTTTTTAGTACATTGCAAAACCTGCATCAACAGTAGCATGCAGCTGGCCATTCTGGAGTAAAATTCTGCAGTTCAAACACTACAGACTCAGGCAAGAATGCAGCATTACTGGACAGCTGTTAATTTTGATTACATCAGTATAAATCTTAGGCAAATTCTCTCAAAGGGTCAATTAATCCATATGGATACAGACACAAGTGAGATCCCAAGAGCCATGAAATAGCTATATAAAGCTGATTTACTTACAATCAGCTTTGTCATCTTAAATACTCACTGTATAATACCGTATAAAAAGGCAACATGCAAATTTGTTGTGGTAGTATTTCTTAGAGTTTTCATTTGTAGCTCTCCCAAGATCCCATGTAGTAAGAGAAAGCATCAATTTGTAGTGGTTAGAGCAACAAACAAATCTGCTCTCTAGTTTCAGGTCTGCTTCTGGCCTGCTGAGTAATACAGGTCACGTCCCTCTTTTCCATCTGCTTGCTGCACAGGAACAGCCAACCCTTCTCCATTCAGCAGTTCGAAACCTACATATCATTATTATTAAGGTTATATGACAGCAGTGGTAATAAATCTCACTGAAGATCTGACTAAACAGGTTGGGTGTGAGAGGAGCCCCCTTTTCCTGAGGCATCTAATGGTCTATCGTTAGGACGGCTGCCATACTACCCAGCCTCTTCCAGAACTGACATCTTGTCAGACAACTGACAAGATTTCTTTTCATATATCGGCCCACTTCTTGAACTGTCTATTCACTTCCAGCTCATTCCATTTCTGGTCACAGCATCTAATTTCATCAGTAAAGACATTGAGTCATTTCATTATTCATTTCCCTTCCCATTAATATAGATGACACATTTAAACTCCTTACCTACTCCCCCCCACCAAGGCAGTGTTGCACCTCCTACCTAAAGAGATAGGAAGTTCCTATGGAAATCTCACTCCAGCATTTCTGATTTGGTACATTTAGGTGAATTCAATGCCTGGCCTGGGTAAGAAAAGCAAATAAAAGCTCTGGACACAAGCAGAGTTACAAGCCATGCAGAGATATCTGAGGCACTGTGCAGCAGACAGTTTGTGTAACAGTAAGTGTTGTAAAGGCACAAATGTTTGTTATCGAGCTTATATTGTGATAACCCTATAGGTATGTGGAACTGTGCGTGCATGCCATTTGGAGCAAGCAACTCGCATTTGAGAAGAAAGTGGCTACTTCAGAAAATATTACTTTCTATTTCACCAGTGTGAGGACAGCTTTGCTGGATTTTGTTGTTGCTATAGCTGACTGATCCTATACTCTGGTGATACATTACTCTCACTCACTTGCCTTCACCAATCACTGCATCTCTGTCAAAAGTGTTAGAATCAGTTGGCACAGTCTCATCATGAGTGGGAACAAGCCAGGTCTTTTGGAAATCCTGTGAATGTTCATAGTGCAAAAGAGTTAGCTACAGAATCCAGCTGAAAGCGTAGGGCTGCTGTTGTCTCTTCAAGACATTAAAAGATCAGTCAGTACTTAACAGGTCTGAATTATTGAGGCTGGAGTAAAAAAAAGAAAACACCCAATAATAAAAAAGTAGTCAGTCACACAGGACAACTGTGATTTCTGCAAAAGTAATTGGAAAATAACATTTAATAGACTTTTAAAAAGCCCCAAATGAAGTCACAAAGTCCCCAGACATTGAATTAAAATGTCCGCAATCGCCTGCTCTGAAAGGGAGCCTGGGATGTTTTAGAAGTTGAATAAATGACAGACTTCACAGTCAGTGCCAAGACTTCATTCCAACTTAAAGTTGCTTCACTTCAATATTGTCTAAACTTACTTTTTTGTGTGTGTTGAGATTTAGAAATGATATTGCTGTGCTGGCAAGAACTGTTATTAGGTGCTGAAAAATTCAATCATACAGAAGAGGGTGGGGCAGGGGAGAAATGTGTGCCAAGTTATTTATTATCTCTCTGTAAGAGCCTTGTATTTTGTGAAGGCAGCATCCTAAGGAAAATTTCATTGCGGTTATAAAGACAGGACGACAATGGAAAATCCAGTTAAAAATTTGGAAATTCTGATAGCAGCTTTACATTTGGTCTAGTTTAATTCAGCTAAATACTTTCAATATATGGTGATCTAATATAGAACTGGTGATAAGCTATTAATAAAATTGCATCTTCGATACTAATAAGGTGGGCTATATGCCCCTGCCTAGAAAAGCTGATTGTTAGCAGTAAGAGAAGGATTCATGTTACAGAGCGCCTCCATGCTTGCAAAGGTGGGTGAATAACTCCATGTGGGTACAATCTTCCCATCCAGGTGTCCCTATCAGCACAAATGGTGTCCCTCTGCCTATGTGATATAAAGGATTATCATTCAGAGTACCCAAGTCATTCAAACAATGACTGGCCTTCAAAAAGCATAGATGGAAAGGAGCTTCTCCATCAAGAGAAGCAGTTTCAGAAATAGCATCTAAAAGTTATCTCCTCTACCCCAAAAAACTACCCTATCTAGCTGTTACAGCGGCTTTAAGCACAGTTCTGAAAAGAAATAAAGGAAGCCACAGCCTCTACCAGAGAAAGCTGAGCAGAGCTAGACATGCTGCAGACTGAGACTACAGGCACCCTGTGCAGCCAATATTTCCTCTCCATCTCACAGCTTAAGCACTAAGGAATGCTTCCTGGGCAACAGCAGTGAGCTGCACCCAGCGCATCAGCTAGCAATAATATTCAGGAGAAGTCTTGGTCACTTAAAATGTTGCAAAGCCAAGTTCAAGGAAATCTAATAAACCAAAGAAAAGGAAACCTTTTTCAGAGAGCACTAGAAGAGAAGGAAATGAAAGGAAATAGAGTTGTGGAAACCCATTTACCCATTGCAGGCTTCAGTGAAACTCATAAAAAATTTGCAGAGACAGACTGGATCATGATTGTTTTGTCCTTGTGTTCAATAACTTAAATATCTTAATCTTATTCCTCCCGCTAATTCAAAAAGAAATGATTTGTATCTGAGAAAGAGAGGAGCGAAAGCCCTAGGAATTTTAACTTGTGTTTAGAGGCACACTCTTTACCCATGGATTTGGAGCACGTTTCTCTCCTAAGCAGACCCTGCTGTTCTTGGAGAGTCAGCATGAGGCTCCTCTACCTCATGGCAAGGCACTTTGAAGAGTTTTGCTGCAGCAAACAGCCAGTACAGGTGTTTTTGTGGTCACTTGCGGTCTGCATGAGCTCAGCGCCCCCCTGGGAGGTGGGGGCAATGGATATGAAGCACCCTAGGAGATCTGCATGAAGAGTTTACCTTGAGGAGTCACTTCCCCACCAACACGCGCAAGTGCTTGCACAGTTTAAGGGCATTTGAACGGTCTCCTTTGTTCCCTTACTGATAAACATCACATCTCAAAATAGTGCATGTTTCTCAGCTGGGGGACAAAGCGGAGAGTTCCAGAGATGAGCATCACATAGTGCTAAAACTTCAATCCAACCTGAGTGCGTCCAAGAGAAGGGCGAGAAGGCTCCACACTGGGGCAGCACAAAGACACGTTGTTCCACTCCAGCCGCTGGACATCACAGAGAAAATCAGCTTGGATTCAAATGGGCTTGGACTGAAATCAGCCTGCTCTGTTATATGCAGCCACATCTGAGAGAGGGGAGATAGTACAACAAGGAGGTCTAAGCTGCCCCTGCACTTTCTCTCCATCACAGTGGTATAAAAGCCAAAAAGGGCTGTTGGAAGGCTTCTGCCACCCCAGGAGAGGTCCCAGCATGCCTCCCAGCCCCTGCAGTGAGCTGCCTTCCCTGAAGCCAACGTGATACCTTTTTGGACCTATGGGGACCAAATTGAAGACAGCTGCAAATGTGGCCTGTATCAGAGCACATTGTGTTCACCTGTCCCCATTCTACCTCTATGAAATCACTAGTTTCTTGGGCCTTCTGTCTCCTCACTGAGTTATGTCTAACTGAGCACAGGGTAGAAAATGGGGGAGGTAAAGAGGCTGCAACCATGAAGCTGGGGACAGAGGGAAAGACCGAATGGCCAGATGCCTCTTTGGAGAGTCCACAGAGGCCACTGCAGGATGCTGAGCACCTCTTGCAGCAAAGCGACGTGTTGCCAGGGTACGGCTGCGGTGTGCATTTGAGAGGCTCTGACTCATATCTGTGCCTCTCTCATATTCCTTCTGCTGGCTGTGCAAAAGGGATGGATTTCATTTGCTTTTTGTAAGGCGTCTGTCCTGAATGTTAGCTAGAATGCAGAGATCCTACGTTTACAAGCCAACCATCAGCAGGGTTTTATTTCCTAGACTTTCTTTAATTGCAGTGTTAACTTGTCAAATACCACAATATTGCTTTCCCATGACCTCTGCTCTTAACCAGAGACTTCAGGGCAAGCTGGCTTGCTTCTCATGTTCAGCAGCAGCTGCGGGGAGCAGCCAATTGCGTTAGGCAATCTGCAACCGAAGCGTTGACTCAAAAGCATTAACTAAAGTGTGAAATTTGCCTTCCCCTCACCTCTTAGTCACCCTTCACATTTAAAACCTCTGTATCCACTTCAATGCCACCATACTGGGGACCAGCAGAGTGCATACAAATTATGGAAAATTCATTAATTATGAATATTCATTAAGTGGACTAGCTAGTGCTAATGTGCTCCTGTTTGGGATGGTCTCATCAGCACAGCAGAAGGCTCTTTAGGAAGAAGCATTATTTTTAGGGTAAAAGAAGTCTGGGAGAAATTTAAAGCTAATTGAATGGTCAAAACGTGTTATACACATCCAGACCCTTCTGGGAGATTTTCTTCCAGGGGATGTATGCATCTTCCATGTCTGTTCAGTCAAATTCTGGTCTGTTTGTATCCCCCTTGACACTTCTATGTGTTAATCATGCAAGTACACAGAAATCTAGTACCATTTCAGGCCACGCAAGCAGCACTGATTCAGAGGAAGCCTTTTCTGTGGTCCTATCGCAGCTCTGTCAGTTTTTCTTAGCATTCCTGTTCCGAGGGATAGAATAACTTCACAGAACAAAAAGATCATTCCAAACAAAATGTAAATTTTCCACCTTAGTCACAGTCAAAAGATCCTTCTGAAATGGTTGAAGTTATTTTATTCCAACATTACCAATCTGCCCTTTTATCTTATGTTTTACTAAAAAAAAAAACAACTAAACATTTTGAATATTACATACGCCAGACTGTAAAGAACTTAGGGAAAAAAAGGAGGGGGGGGGGAAATTAATGGCTTCTAAGAGGGAGAGGAGAAAGTACCTTCAGCTTTTCCAAAACCACTTTCTCTTGACAGACGAATGTAGCTGCCCTCTTCCCACATTCCTCAAGGAGAGGCAGCCAGAGCCTGACATTGCCTATATCTGCTACACCACCTTTGTCACCTTACTGCAACCTTGAGCTTCATCTCTGCTATGGAAGAAAATAATCACATTTTCCACAGTTATGATGAAATACAGCATGTTCAGAGCCCTTCACAAGCAAGCTGCTAAGTATTACCTGTGTTGCATTAGTAGGGCAATACAGACAGAAGGACAAGGCTCCATGCCAAAAGTAATGTGGAAAGCTAGTGATGGGACCAGGCAAGCCATCCCTTAGATGTCGCTTCAGGCCTGTGTTGCTATCAGTGCCCCTGGGCCAGTGCCCTCAAACTGTCCCTGGACTGGGAAGCATGGGGAACTGCTGGCTTGGGTTGTCTGGTCCCAGTTTCCCTTCCCTGGCATGGACCAGCATAAGAAGGAAGAGTACAGATAAGCCAAGCCAAACTCTTCTGGCAGAATAACAGTGAATATTCTTTTTTTCAATAACAAATTGCAACATTTTCAAAATATTTCCCTTGGAAGCTTTTCATATGCTGTGGTGAGTGTTGCCTATTGGAGATTTGGGATTGATTTTGGGGCAGGATAGGGTTTTTAAAAAAACAAGAGGCAGGGAAGGAACTACCAAGCTGGTGGAAACATGTTTTCTGCCTGCTAATTACTGTGAAATACATACAGCAAAATACCTTGCATCATTATAACACTTCACATCTTGAAGTATATTAATGCTTTTTAGGCAGAAGCTCAAAACCTGGCAGAGTCTATATTCAGTATTCCCAAATACAGAAATGGAATACCAAGTGTTTAAGGATCCTTGATCTTTCAGACAAGAGCTAAATCCTGTTTGTGCCGTGGGTCATTCCATACTTCACAGAAAATCTTGTCATCAAGACACCACTTGATCCAGCCCTTGGTTAGCCACCTGTGTACCCATGACTAGATAATAGCCATTACAAAATTCAGTCTTGGCTTCTTCCATTCATCAGGACATCCACCTGGTACCTTAAAATTGGCTTCACTTCAGTGGTGTAGGGTATTTATAGCTTAGGAAGTTCTTCAGCACAAAAGGCAGAGGAACCTCAGGCTTCTGTCTTCATCTTTGAACCAGCCCGTGCATTCTTAGCAAACACAGGCTAATCTTCAAACATTTCACTGTCAGGGCCATACAAGCGGGATGAGTTTGTGCAACAAGATCATTAAAACAACCCAACTGGTCTGAAAACTTTGGCTTGACTAGAGGGAAATGAACTCTCCCATTTCAGCCTCTGATGAAAAGCAGGCTCCTTTATAACCTAACCTGTGTGTTATGATAATCAACACCACAGCTCAGCTGTTAGTCTGTGATCAGGAGCTGTTTGGGATGGGAACAGCAGAGGATGCTTCACGCCAAAGGATCAACACATCTATCTGGGGCAGTCGCAACACAGCCTACCAGTCCTATGTCTGGCTCATATCCATGCTACTCATCCCCTGTTCTCACAAGAGTCGAAATCCATCTGCAAGCTTAAAAAAGAAAAAGCAGCAAACTTTTTTTCCTTCCATCAAATTCTTTCTAAGCAGATAGCTTCTAAAAGGCTCAGCATTTTCTGAGTCGCAGGTTCCCATTATGTTTCCCTCGCATTGATTGCCCACAGTCATTAGATATGTTTGAAGACCTTTGCCTTAAGCCACTAGGAAATTAGATACCAAACGGCATTTCCCCAGGGTTTCAGAATGGACTCCTCGGCCCACAGAACAGAGGCATGTTTATGTCTAAAATACAGACAAATAAATGGGAATTCAGAGTATGAGGATTTGTTCATTTAGCAAAGACTCAGAATGAAAAAAGAAGAGCTGAAGGGAAAGGGCAAGCGTGATCTTTATTTCGTCCACCATATGGGACTTCTTCTCCTAATCCTTCAGCCATTTGAATATGACAACTTCTGGATGCTGCCAAGATCAGAGAGACAAAGGGCCTGTAAGTAAGCACCAGCTGTCCGCTTTAAAAGCTCCCAATGGTCTCTTTTAACTGGTGTCCCAAATTACACTTTTAACATTTGAAAATGCCTTCAGTGCCTAACTTACCTGTGTGCTGTTCACATGTCATTGACTGCCATTGACTGCTGTGGCTGCCCTCTCCTTCCACCTCCTGCTCTCCTCCTGAGCATTTAAGGCTTCCCATTCACCATTCCTGTAATGGGTGTGAGGGAGAGTTGTACTCACTCCTAAGGTTTGGTCTGCTCTGGGTCTTCCAAGGTTGTATTCTAGTTTGTAATAATTTCTCCCAAGTTATCTCTCTAGAAAATCTTACATGCACCTAAAATAGCCTACCCCTACTCCAGGTTTCTCTCTAGTCTCTATTCTATCCATTCACCTGGCGTTAGTGCAAATTTTCACCCAACAACCTTTTTTTTCTCTCTCTCTGTCTCCCCATTCTACTATTTTGTCCTTTCAGATGTTCTTCCCTCTATTTCTATCCCTTCTGATAGTTTCATACATGCAAAAAATCTCACAATTAATCTTCAGTTTACAAAAATGAACCACAGGTCCCACTTTAAAACTTCATTCTTTCCATGAAGATGAGCATAATAGCCATCTATACCACAGCAGGAAAGGTGGGAAGACAGAGGAGGTTCAGTCTCTGGCTTTGCAGTCTTCTGGTACCTGCCAGGTGTCTTAGCAGAATTCTGCCTGATGCGTGACAGGTTCATGTCCTGAGACCATTGGTCTAAATGCAGCACTTTTGCCAGCAGATAAATAGTCATGTTGGGTGCACACCTGTAAAAGGGTCATGTGGTGTAAACCACTGGTCCCTAACCACTGAAGCTCACTGCCGGCTCCAGCCTAAGCTAAGCGCTGCTGCTGCTGGGCTTGTTAATTTGAGCTCTGGGACAACCAGGCTGGAGCTGGCAGCAATGGGGGAGAAGAGACAGCAAGAACAACACAGCCCCCAGGAAAGGAGGCCATGGTGATGAGGACAGGGGACAGTCAATCTTGTCTGAAGGGATGAAGACCTAACAGCAGGTCATGCAGAGTAGGGCTTGGAGTCCTGGAGTACCAGTGAACCAAGACAGTGGCTCAACCTTCAGCTGGCTACAGCTGGCCGTGTTGTATTTTGCTCTCATAAGAACTCAGCCTGAGATTCATCTAGTCCCATATCCAATATCCTTGCTATTGAGCATGAAGCTAATAAGCTGGGCCTGCCATAAAGACCAGTTAGCAGGGAGTTTGGGAACTATCTGGCCTTCTAGTGAAGGCCAGATAGCTCCCCAAAGACCAAGGGAGTGAGCTTCTGTACCTTCGGTTAGCCAGTATTGGAGCTTGTGTAGGAAACCAGAAGGTAATAAAGATACACCTTTTAAAAATTCATATCTGCATAATGAGTCCTGCAACTCCCTTCTTATCCCAGGATGAGAAAGGCCTATAAAACTAGCGAAAGCATTTAAGCAATAACAAGGCGCTGCTTTCTCAAAGTTGTTCACGGAGACATTTACAGCACAGAAAGAGTTTGCAAATCATCATGTCCTGTTATAAAGCAACTCACACAGCACATTACGTTCCAGAGGCTGCCATCTTGGTCACCCTTATTAAAAGATAAATCATGTACAGAAAGGGAGGAGCAGCTTTGTGCTGCTCTTACAGGGCTCCTGATTAAGCACGCTGCTGCATTTAATGACCCGCAAATCTGGCATTTTAATGCCTGGCAGGAGTGCAGTGCTTTGATTTTTTCAGTATCAAGGGCACACACAAAACAGATTCAGATGATTAAGTTTATCAATATAACCTTTTGTTTCTCATTTCTTTGCAGAAAACTGCAGTGTTTAAGGCACAGAGAAGAGACAAAACTATTCGGATATGTCCTCAGTACCTCTAGGCTTGGCACAGATTTTACACTCATGGTCTAGTCACTACCCATGACTACCAATTATCAGTCTTTTCCTGTGGGCAGATCTTGAGCAGGCTAATGGGAGCATTTTGAAGTGGGAAAGAGAAAGTTTAGTGCCTGTACCATTTCCTTGGCCTTTATCTCTCCATCTCTGTGTGGTGGGACTTGTGCTGGGCCATCCTGACTTGCTACCTACAAGAAACCCCAAAGAACTACGAAGATTCAATCTTTCCTGCTTTTGGTGCCCACTCTCCTGCCGCCTGAGAAAAATGCTCTGGATAAGCTTCATCTGGAGAAGAGGAAAGGGAAGGAAATAAAATGGCTGGCATAGAGTCTCTCATCCCCCTGCACCAACAGGAGCGCTCAGCTTAGCCTTCAGAAGGTGCAGGATGCTTATAGAAGGCCTCCTCAGTGAAACTGCCTGACTCGTTCTGCAAGACTTCTCATGGGATATGAGACAAGAAGGAGATGTATGTAGGGCATTTCTGTTAGCAGGACACTAGCATTAAAGCTTGAGGGAGTGCTCTCTGAATGTAGATTGATAGCAGTGCAAAACATCACAATTGCTTCTGTGTCACAGCCATCCTCTCCAGTACTACAGCTTTACCGTGTGGTATGTAATACATCTTTAGAGTACAAGGTCAGGAGAAAACACTGTTATTATCTGGTCTAACTTTCTGTATATTGCAGAACCTAGAACTTCCTGGCATTTCTCCCCATTTAAACTACAGCTCTGTTTTAGAAAAATATCTAATCCCTCAGTTTAAGAAATGTCAGCAACAGACAGCTGACAAGAACTCCTTGCATTTGTTCCAGTGATTACTTGCCATCACTATGAAAAATATGCTGTCTGTTTCCAGTTTGAATTTGGCTTGGCTTGAATTTCCAGTTCCTGCATACAAGATTATGAAGAGGAAGCGCAAGTTTAGCAAAGATGCACATATCATGATTACTATTAGGAACTCGTACAGATAGAGAGAAAACTCTTTCACTGGGCTTGTAATCCTTTTTCTTCATAGACAATGTATACTAGCGCTTCAAAACGAATACATCAGTAAGTTACACCCATATGGCATTTGCTGTTCTCTAGATCTGTGTAGTAAAGATTCCCTTTACAGACCCGGTGCACAGAGGTTACTGCAGGCATCTAAACTTCAAATAGCCTGACCTACCAATTAAAATTACAACCTTAGCATATGTTTGAGATAGGCTAACAGGGCTTTCTGTTCAGTGAAGTCCCCAAGTCTTACAGCATTTTTCAAAAATTAATTCAAAGCATTTTGTTCATATTATTTCTTCCTCCCCCCCCTTTTTTGAAACCAACTTGTTTAAGAAAAGACAATATTGAAAATGCAACTTTGGGAGACTTCTCTCACTTTCCAACCTGTGTTAGCAACTCAGGTTGAAGTGAACTGAGAGCATCAGTTTTGGACTATCTCAGAAGACAGTAGATGCAATTACTTGCATTCTTTAAAACATGATTGATCTAATGCTGTCACAGGAGAACTCATGTCGCATTCTTATGGCATAGACTCCACTAAAGTGAACTTAAAATGTCATTGTGTGAGTAAGATTCATAATGAAAGGCAAAATAATATTTTTTGAGTTTAAGTCAAAGATTTCCTGATGACTCATGGAAAATTCTCCAATATGCCTGGTTATAATTTTGCTGACAAATCATTTTCTGTATTTTTCTGTCTATTCTAGGCACAATCCTGTACTATCTTTATCATCAACAGCCTACGTACTTACGCAATATCCTGGGCTATACATCCTGGTATTGGGATGAACACAGGATCTCTGGAAGTTTGGAGCCCATCTGCTCCCACTGCATATTTAACAAGATTTTGTAATCTTCTGCTAGACATACAATTAGGAGACCTGCCTGGAAGGGTTTTTTTCTTTTAATTAAATTATTTTTCATCAAAAATTGCTGATTCACTGAAGCTGAACCCTTTCAAGGAAGTTTCACTTTTCATGAAAACTTTGGTCATGTAAGGTTTATTAGCGCCAGGGCAGAATCAATGATTCAAAAGGGACACAGTGTTTTACCCCACCCAAAAAGGAAAGCGTTTGTTAACAAGGTTATTCTTCAAGAATATGAGTATGCCTGTTACTGGTATACTGGATATCAGTCGGGATCACCAGCTCTCCCACAGTCTAGGCAAATGTCCTCACAATCAAACCCTGGGACTGCTTGGACAGTCTGTCTCTTTCTACATGTTTCTTGTTAGAGCTATTCCCTTCTGTATTACAGTCGGGGGGAGGCAGCAGTTCTGCACACCCACATTTAGGACTCTCACTCCCCAAGAATAGGGAAGAGTCATGTTCAAGTCTGTGCGTCAGCACAACAGGATATGTAAAGTAAACCAACAAACATCCTGAAGCAGCCATTTGTCACTTAGAAATTAAATAAATTCATCTGAGGAATGAAACTAGAGAGAGAAATACACTCCAAAGAAGAAAAAGCTCTTTCTCTGAATCTCCTGTCATTGACATGGCTTTATCCTGAGTATCCTGAGTCCTTTTGCCTGTGACTAAGATCCTTTCCAGTTACCGGCTGCAATTGCATATCAAAAGATTCCAATTTAATGAAAAGCAGGATTTTTTGTCCACAAGGTACGCATCGGTCCAATCTAGAATGGTAAACCAGCTGGGAACAAATATCATAGCCTGAGTGGGACAGGCGCAGTCCTAGTTCCTGTCCCTAACCATGAGTTATAAATACAATAATAAAAGCAAATACGATAGTCAAAGGAAACATTAGTTTTCCCACCAAAACATACCTGTACATAGGGCCAACATGGCTGCATTGACTCTGATGACTGCAGAACTAGCACGAGAGCAGAGGGAAACTTATCAAGACCGCCACGGTGATGCGGTGTGCATCTCAACTTCCTAGGGTCTCCACGTGAGGCTACTGGGTGAAGCAGCCATGCACAGTAACCGCTGTGCATGGCCCCCATCTTCCCTTTCACCCATACCTGGTAAAGCAGCCCTTTCGCACTGGGCTTTTTCCCCAGGTTTCCTTCCACAGGAAAGGTTTATGCATGATTAGCAGTGAAATGAATGCATTTCAGAACATACTCAGGAGGGAGCCATTGTTAAAGCCAGGTAAGCAGAAAATAAAGTGTACAACATCTGGAGGGGAAATTTAATGGGACCAAGTACTCAGCATCTCAATGCTGAGAATAGTCTGACCTCTGTGGATTTGTACCAATACTGACAATCAGCTGCGTACCAAATGATAAGGGTAAGAAGCACTTGTAAAAATATACAAAGAAAACACAGATGTCTACAATTCATAAAAGAAATGAGAACGGTTTATGAAGTAATAATTTGGTTCCCAAGCGGATCATGATATAAAGCTGAAGGCAATAAGTAGTTGAGAAGTGGTTTATTGGCTAATAAAATTGCTTATGATAAGACCACTAAAACCGCATTTATTAAAAATAGATTAAAGTTGCGTTTGACAGAATAAGTGGCAGAAAGACTCAAAGCAAGGTAGCATCGCAAGTCCAGATACGCACACCAATGACATTAGGAGAGAGTAAATCTCTTTCTTAGCAGCTCATTTGTGTAATTGACCAACAGAATACGGAACACCATGGAAAAGGAGGCTAGTGCAAGGAGTATAACTAAGAGGAAAAATACATAAAGACCTAAAAGGTCCTTGGATGTATCTTTAAAGTGGTACTCACTGAAGGAATGTCCACACCTTGGAAAGGATGTTAGAAAGCTGCATATCTTGAAGACATAATATGAAGACGAGAGAAGGACCTCAGACTAATCACTAATTTCCAGCAGCGTGATGTCACACCCCAAATTATCTTTCCTTCATAAGAAAAGTTTTCAACATATGCTTGTCATTTTAAATGAAATTTCACTTAAAAATACACAGAATGAAGCACTGGAGACATATCAAAACATTCCAGTTTGATGTTACTCCAACAGATCACCTGAATTTTGTAATACATTTTAATTTAGGATGTGCTCTGACCCAATTAAAATAAATGTCACAATCCATTATCTCTTCTGGAACAGAAATTCCAATTTGCATTTATGCTACTTTCTTTATGAGAGAGAAACTTAAGATGTGATTCATATCAAGGCAAGAGAAAAGAACAGTGGAAAGAGGCCCCATGCAAAAGACCCTTTAAACCAGCAAACATAACAATGTCCAACGCTTTGGAGGCTAAAGTCAGCAAAATTCAAATACAGAATAAGATACTTTTTGATCAATGAAAATAACTAAGATCTGTAGCAGAATATAAAGGGGGATAATATCATACAACATCATCTGGCCTTTTAAAGTCAAGATCAGATGTTTTACTAAAACATATGTATGCTTTATTTCAATCATAAAGCATCAGGCTCCAAAAAGAACAAGCTTCCCTCTACAGGAGACCAAACCAGGTAATTATGATTGCTTTAAACTCTACAGAATGACAGCAGGATATGTATAGCACCAAGATATACATACCATACTTTTTGGTAACCACTTCTCCATACAGGAGAACAAGAAACTCTCATCTAGGTTAAGAAGTAAGTGAATTTGGTACTGTAAGTGGAGTATTAGTTCTAGTTAACAAAGAGTGGATATAAAAAGTTTTGGAGGGCTGCTGGGAACCAGAATCACTAGAAAGCTGAGATGTTGCGCTAAGACTTGTAGAGCATGTCACTTCTGTCATACAGCTTAGAAATCCTGCAGAAGTGATTTCTCAGCTGGAACAGCACCTCTTTTCTTTCATAGCATAGACATGCAGGCTGAGAGGGGGCCAGGCAGAACTGAACAGGGAAATACACAGTGGGACCACCTTACCAAATACACAGTGGGACCACCTTACCACTCCTGTAACAGGTTGGGGGGCACTGGGAGGGCAAGATCTGAAGTAGCTCTTATTTCATCAGTCTGCTTCCCCTAATGTCATTTCAATGCGTTTTTAAGGAGCATTCTTGGGGAGGCATTAATACACTGGGAAAGAATTGGGGAGATGCGCAAGTTGATAGGAGTGCATGTAACGGGCTTCTGGAAAACCCTCTCTGCCTTGTGAATACTGCAGCTGCACAATCCACCTCCGGTTTATAATAATCAAATGCCATTCACTCTGCTGTCGCACCCCTAGAGATTCTTAACTCTGTGAAATGAAGGGTAGGCTTTCATCAGGACTGATGGAAGAAACATGTTTCTACAGAGAACTTGCCAGGTGTGTATTCTGTAACTAGATATGAGGCCTGACTGTGCTTTAAAAGTGATTAAATAGTTTGGTTTCTAAAAAATTGGAAAAATGAACGAGATACAGGGTGCAATTGCCACCACAATAACAGTTCAAACTTACTAGTGGATATGCAGAGTTACTGGTAACATCTCAGATCCTATTCTTATCCTTGGGAACAAACATTCACCGCTTTGCGTTGGTGATCACATTAGCAATCTTGCTGGCTGCATCTTAATCTGGCATGAACACTGTGACAATTTCCAGATGTGAGGCCAGAAGTTTAAAATGATGCAGATAACTCAAGCAGAAAGACATTTGCAGGTATTGACATCATATTTCCCAAGGAAAACCTGGGTGTGCTGCAGTCAGTTCTCTGATGTCAGTGGGCTCCCAGCTCTCCCCTCACTCGCAGCCAACAGCTTTGAATCACAACAAAGCAGTGTTCATGGTGAAGCACCAGCTGCAGGACTGAAATATGACAATGTCTACACTACAGAGGATCTAGTAATGTCACCAAAAGAAGAATCACCTCGGCTTGTCTGGCACTGAGCAATACCCTGGTGCAGAAATTTGGGCCCCTCATCCCTATTTCCTTCCACCCCTTGTTTTCTGCTTCCTTATGCAATTCAAGGACTACTTAACCTCTGCACATGGCTCAGTGCTGCTTTATGCCATAGTGCCAGGGAGCTCAGGCTCTTGTCTTCAGATAGAAAGAGATCTCAGATTGATTCGATTGCCAGATATTCCGAAGAATACAAGGCTTCCCCTATTATATACACCAACACAGTATCTTTTGAGAAAAGTATCAGGGGCATAGGTTTTCCCAAATTTTTGCAGCAGCCGCTGTTTGCTGGACATCTGGCCTCCAAAGCAGCTGCTATGAATGCACAGATAAATCACACGAGTACCGCAGACCCAGTACTCACATGCACCACACAGCTGAACTGTGCACACACACAACAACATCATTTTCAGTAAGTATGTCCGGCACTTTAAAGGACCTCTAATCTGCTTAGGGCACACAAAATCTTTGCAACAGGCTTGATCTTGCCCTCTCAGCTCAATAGCTTCTGAGGGAACTCTTTCACCTACCTATTTTTTCTTGCTGTCTCTTGGGACACTGATGAATTGCTGCCTCCTCAACCCCACCCTGCTCCCCTTGAAGGCAGAGGGAATTTCAGCATGTTGTCCTGGGGCTCAGAGTCTGAAAAGCTTGGATAGCTAAGGACACCTGCTAACCACAGTTACTCATTTGGAGATCTTGGGAGCTGCCCAGACCTCGCTCTTAGTGAAACCGAGAAGTGAAATTCTTTGAACTGAAATGGGACCTCGTTGGTGTGGCCTGGGCTGAGCATCTTTACACCTGACAGAGCCCTGAAGGCTACTCTGTGGCTAGGCAGACAGGTCTGGGAATACAGTGTTAGCACTTCAGCTCACTTCCATGACTACTCTTGAATTTCAGGGCAGTCAGTTCATCTACCTGCATAGCCAAAGTCTCCCCCAGCTCCTTGGCTGCAGCTAGGAAACAAAGTCAAAATGACGTTGTACCAGCTACTGAAGAAAGAACAGGAGACTCAAGCTGCTGGCCAATGGTGCAGGGAAAGGATCAGATTTATCAGCAAATGCATATGCAATGACTACTGAAATCCATCATGTGCTTGTCTTTCGGGGTTGGGGGTTCTGATTGCTTGACTGACTGGCATCTGCATAAGCAACAAGACTCCATGTTACCGATGGAGATTAAAATAATGAATATGATTAATTAACAGCATCAACACCAGTCACACACACGTGTTACTGGAGAAGCTAATGGCTGCAAGAATAACCTCAAGATAGTGGAGCAATCCGTGATAGTAATAGCATTCTTTAGCTATCCAGAGAAAAAAGCAAAATGAAATAGACTTACAGTGAGTGCCAGCTCTGCTTCCGAAGTCAAATGACCTTTTTCCCAATGAAGAATAATAAGATTAAGCTCCTAACAGTCAGCAAATCTATTTCAAAAAGTATTTCAGCAAAATTCATAAAAGAGTTTAAAGTTCCCATTTGTTAGAAAATATTCTGAGGCCTATTCTCCCACTAGATTAGACTGGAAAGATTACCGGGAAAGTAGCAAGCTCTGCATCTCATAGCGTTGTTAAATCAAGACTAAATGCTTATTCCTGTGAGATCTGTTCTAGCTCAAACAGAGGTTAGGACACAAAGCACAAGGCAGGAATTACCGGGTGGCATTCTCTGGCCCTTGTTAGGCAGGAGCTGAGACTAGAGTATTATAAACAGCCTCTTCTGGATTTAAATTATGGCTTTTTAGTTCACAGCCTTCTGGTGCAGGGAAGTCCAAACCTCATCTCCCTGAGCATGTAAGGACTCTTAAGGGATGAAGCCTCCAGGGAGGAGACAGAGTGTTTGACCTTTTACCCTGCTCTCTGGTGTTCTGGACCCACAACTTCAGGCTATAGCCAGGGAAGCATTAAATAAACTTCCTCAGCAGGGCTGCATTCACACCCCAGCCCTGGCTGTCACTCCCATTTCAGGCAAGTCTGTGCTGCAGCAAAAGCCCTGAAAAAGGAAGAACTATTGGCACTTCTTTCCACTGTAACTTCCCTTGGGAGCATCCACCTCAAACCCTAATTTCTCAGAAGCTAAAGTGATGCAAAACAAAGAACAGGCACAAAACTGGGAAGGTGAACTGCAGGTACGGCATCCCGCAAGGTCAAAGCAGAAACCTAGGTCAGAAACAGTCAGAAAGGAAATGTCCTTGAGAGTCTGATTTGAGATGGAAGATAAGACACAAAAAGATTCTGTCTTGTTAGTCTCTGCCCGCGGGCTTGATCTGTGATGGAGAAAGCGAGATAGCACCAGGATGTCAAGTGGAATAAAACATACTAGGACACATGTTCCATGTATGTGCTGACCACATTGTTGGCTCTTAGCAGATTTAAGTGGGACTGACTTAAAACAGGTGCTTATGAAGATACCTGCTGGGGACAGAGCTGTCAGATACTCCATTTCACTACCTGAACTGTGTCTGATCTATCCACGTGGCGTGGAGGAGTTTGGGTCCAGGTTGAGCCTTTTCCATTTGATAAATCTCAAGGTGTCTGACTGATGCCTGCACTGGGGTCCTGGCTGTGTGTACGCAAGCAGATCGCCACCAGCTAGGCCTCGAGAGAGAGCTTGGGGTAGCACTTTGCAGCGTGGACGTGGCGTGATCGGTGAAATTTGCACTTCAAAATAGCCACATGCGCAAGGGCTGCAAGACCTGGGAACACGACTACAAAGAAGAATCAAGTGAAACTACAAGAAATAATCCAGCTCACACAAAAGGCTATCATGCCAACTAAGGCAGTTTGGGGATTTATATAGCTAAGAGGGCTGTGTCGTAGCATTAAATGTTTGGCACTGACAATGTTTTTACGCTGCTAGGGAAAAGGTGTCTTTTCTAATCTATTCAAAAAGTGTACCACAACTAAGTATACATTTCTGTTGAATGTATACTCCTTTTTTTTTTCTAATCACTTTTTAAAACCCTTTGTCTTTAAGCAAAACTAACATCTTCCCCTTGATGATCCAAACTTGAGGAATATTTTTTTATGGTAGCAATGACAATTTCACGCAGAATCTTTCTCTCATAATACTAATGTTCTTTCTTCAAAAGCAGCACAGCTAAAACTTTCTTACTTCATATAATGCAGCCAAAAATATAGGGATGAAACCTCAGAGGAAATTCAAGCTAAAAAAAGGAAACCACATATCAGGAAAATCTATTTCAACAAGTCTTTCACAGACAAAGCTGCTTATACAGGAAACTGCTGGCAAAACTGCTTTGTTTTATTTGTCTCAAGTGGAGGTTTTTCTGGTAGGGAGTTTGAGCTAGATACAAGGTGGCTGCTTGAAAGGGCAATTTCTGATTTCTCTAAAGCAGAAACACTAATACAGAACTAAAACAAGTACCAAGCAGGGATTTTAAAAATTTATTTATTTTACCCTACGGAAATTTTGGGAACTCCCAAGCGTTCCCATCATACTTGGGGAGAAACCAAGGGTTCAGCATTTTTTTGATTCCTCTCCCAGTGGCAAAAAGGAGAGAACTGATTAACTGCATGAAGGATGCGCAGCAGGGCTGGGGTGAGGGTGGGGGGCTGAGGGAAAGGCATTGCTCTGCCAAACTCGGACAAAAGAGTTAATCCCGGCTCTCCTGCAGTCTCTAACTGTTTTTAGGATCTAGGTGCCAGACTCTTACCCACTTGGAGGTGATGTTCCATTTTTTAACCAAACTGCGGGCAAAAGAGACTGGGAGGATAATCCTCCGGGCCGGCTAGTGCATCTGTCTGCAAAGCGTTACATCTGCGCTCCAGCCCCTGCTAAGTATCTCATGGCCAGTTAAGCAGCATCAGCAGAAGAGCTATAGTTCACCATTTCTGTAGGGTGAGCTCATGCTGCAGCTGGTTGCAGCGCTGCACATTGCTAAGGATGCTGAGCCAAGGTTATTCATTCCGGTTTCTGTTGTCCAGGGAAGATTGGGGTGGCCACTGTAGGACCTATTACTTAGAAAGGTAGATTGTGTTCCTTGAAAGGGTCACATTCTGCATAGTCCCCAAATATAGGGCAAATAATTCACAATGTAACTTCTAACAAAAATCCTGCTATATATTGGGGCCAATACAGTTGCTGTTTCTAGTTTTCAGTGCAGCGAAGAACGGTCTAAAAATAGAAAACAGTCAAAGAACCAAAACTCAACAGCAGCCTGCGTCATTGCTATATATCTTCAAACCATAGCAATATGAGATGATAAATAATAAAGAGAAAAAAAAACCTCCAGGCTATAAAAACAGAAAAAAGGACGTTTCTAAGGGGAAAAAAATCCTCTCAAATGTTGCAATTCTAAATGAAAAACAACGTAGCATTAAGATTAGCATTTTATTCATTCCAAGAAGACACAGAGAAATTCCCTACATATGTAAAGAAAAAATATTGTGGCCAACAAAACCTCCCCTCTAGAGGAGCACAGAACTGTTCAGAGCCTTATACTACCTTCTCATAGCTTGTCGACCAAAGCTCCCCCACCCCACCCCAAAGCCTACACCAATCCCACAGTTTCTTTGGAGCCATTCTTAGGATGGCCATCAGAACTGAACAGTGTATTCCAGCAATGGCCTCGCTAACGCCACCTCTGCCAACTCCTACTTGACAGCACCTTGCCTGTGATATTCAGAGGTCACACTCACCCTTGTGCCTGGCCTGTGGGGGGACCACATCCACCTCTTTGGTGCACCTATCCACACACACCCAGCTACCTGCTTCTGCCCTCAGGCCACCCTCTGCTGCCCCACTGCGTCTGCCCAGCCCTTTGGGCAGGCACACAGTGGACTAGGCTGAGAAACCAGTGGGGGGGGATAAAGACTGAGGAGGGTAAGACCCCAGCTTTTGGCAGCAATGTAGGCTTTGATCAGCTTAAACTGATCATGAAACCTCACTTTCAGAGCATCTCAGTGTCTCACCACAAACATTTGCCTCTTCTCTGAAAACAGATAGGACAAAATTCCAGGAGATGCTCAGTACTACACAGGCCGCTTCAGTCACTGGGGACACTGGGGACACTGGGGTTAGGACAGCACGAAGAAGCTTTCTTTCTCAACCATTTGTGCAGGCCTACACAGAGGAGGATAAATATTTGTGGTCTCCCAAAGTCTGGGCTGCAACTGCAGGACTGGGTGGGAATAAATGGCCTCAGCTCCTCCTCCTCCATCTCTGGTGAGGAGGACAGCATTTGGGTGATAGGAACATGCTAGTTAGGGAGAAAAACTGGCAGAGCTTCCACTGAAAACAGGGTCCCCACTGACCACTGGGTGGCTAACGTTGGTGTAGACTCATTCTCTCGAAAGCTGCTTAGCAGGTTTTTGGATGGGGCTGAAAGGAAGCGTGGGCTACCTGAACTATCCAACTCTTGATTCCCAGACTGGCTTCTTCGTTGCTAGATGGAACAATAATGAATATTTTATCTACACAGGTCCAGTGATATTTATGCTCTCTGGGGATGAGTGTGAATGTCTGCTCCCTTTTTAGTAGCTCTTTATCACAGTTGGGTAGCCAGTAAGTTTGCTGTCCCAGTCAGAACAAATTAATTTCTATCCTCCCTTTTTATGCTAACCCCACTGCTGAAAATAATGAGCACTTATTAATTGGCCAAATATTTATTGAATGACTGGAGGGAAAATGGGGAGTTGTTTTCACTTCCAGTCATGACCATTTTTCTGGACACTACCCATGGCATCGTGAGCAGAACTCTCACCATCTTCACCTCTGCGTGGAAAAGGGAAGCCTGGCTATATAGGGGCAACTTTCTCTTTGTTCTGCAATATGAACGCTAAATTTATATTTTGTTGAAATTACATCATGGAGCCTGAAGTTTTCCAAACAAAGCTAGTTAGACTGTGTCCTAGAGGAAGCTGCTGCTGAAAGACAGCATTTAGCTTATTCACCTGCTTTTTCATAGCATTACATGCTTAGCTGCTCAGAAAAGAGGTTGAGGAAAGATAAAGACCCTGATCATGGGTTCCAATTTATTATTATTATTCATTTTCTTCTCTACTTCACATCTACATTAAGAATACGACATTTTTTCGGTTAAAGAAAGGCAGATTTGTACCCTTTCAAGCAATTCAAATATAAAATACAAGCAGTTTTTTTTGCTAAGATTTATCAAGTCCTGTAAATTAAAATATCTTCCCAATTTCCACTGGTATTGCTGGACTGCTACATGATAACCACAATTTTTTTTTTTGTGGCTAGAAATAGGTCAGTGTAATTTTCATTGTCTAACGTGAAAGAAATATGAAACTAGATGGTAAAAATCTAGTTTTGGTAAAAATCAATGAAAGTCAATAGCATCTTAAAAAGTATTGCTGGATGAATTACACAAAAGCCAAAAATCAAGACCTTTCATGCAATTCTTTTCTCCATAGCTTCAGTGGTTCTAGGGGAAGTGGAAACCCAGCCTAATCAATCATTGTTTCAGCTTCATGGAAACAACAGTACTGTCTCTTTGACTCATCTTTCACTTTCATGATTTTGTCTGCTTCAGTTTTAGCATCAAATGAAATACACATGGAGACTTTTTCTTAGTCTAAATGACCTAGGAGCAAAAGTATCACTAATTTTCACTCTAGCAATGGTCACCCAGGACACCTGGCTGCTTTTGAAAATAGTGCAGTGCAAATCTGTATTCTTATACGGATTTTGAGCCATATAGAGTTTTGATAACAGCTCAGAATAAAGCCACTTTCTCAGTCTGTTTCCCATTCCTTAGGAATGGTCATTCCTATGACCTCGGTTAAGCTTATAAATGGAATTAGTGAGGTTTTCAAATGCTTAGCATAGATTCACCCCAAAACTTAAGGTCCTGTTTCCCGTCAATAACTCTGTGGATATGCTATAAAAGCAAAGGAAAATTCACAAGAAGAGAACAGCTATCCCCATAGATAACATAACAATGAGGAGTGCAGTGTGAATACAGATGGAGATTTGTGGCTAGAATTAAATAGTGAAAAGATGAGACTTTTCACTAGTTTCATTTTGTAAAGCATGGATGAGACACATTGGCACAGAAGCAGAATGCTATCTATCCCCTCTACATCATCCATCAACCCAGGTATCACTGCACAAAGGTGCCACCATTTCAGATTATTTGTCATGCCACATTGACTTGATGGTGTCCAGTATCAGCTTCTGCTTTTCGTTCCCTTTTTCAGCCCTTGTCTGCCTGAAACACAGATCAAAACTTGTAAGAAAAACAAGAATAGCTGGGATGGCTTCCTAGGTTTATCTTACATGAAAGAAAGCAACTGAAGAGTACTCATGTGGAGCGCTGGTAAAGGCTTCAAGAGACCTGGGTTATGGTTTCTATCAATCCTCACATCATCTTGGGCAAATCACTTTTGACACATAGGTACAGGCACACCACAGCTTCTTTGCTCACGTCCCAGCTTGGCCAGATACAAGCCAGAGGCCACAACGAACCCACACTGAATGTGGTGGTATGCCTAAGCTAATAAATTCCATGTTAAGAAGTCAGCATCCCCATGGAGATGTGCCTTAACACCTCTACACCGATTGGCCTGCTTTTAAGACACAGATATATACCTATTCACATGATGATTACATGTATCCATATGATGTGATGACATACCATGGCATCTTTTGCCTTTACTTTTTATGCTTCCTTAGCTGAGGCTGTGTATTCATACATATATTAGTTCAAGCATAGGAAAACCTCACAGTGTTTCTAAGAGTGCTTCTCTAGCGACCCCATGCAGTACTGTCACTATCCTATTGACAGAACTTCCATATCAAGGTGTTATAAATATGAGTAGGAAAAATCAAGCGTATCTCTCAAAAATGCCACCTTCAGTATCGCCAAGCCAAATACAACCTAGGAAAAGCATTACTGCGGGACTAAGGAATGCAAAATATATTAAACAAACAAGAGACCAACAGAGAGAAAGGGCAAGGTCTTGCCTAACAAATCACTGAAAGCCCAATATATTTGCATGCCTAGGGGGAGTCCGTGTGAGACCAAAGTTGACAAACGTGAGTTTGAGGTCAGATGCGCCATTTTCTTCCTTTTACTAGAAAGGTATGCGTCTAACTTCAAATGTAAAATCTTATATGAAGATGCTTTACTGAAAATATATTAAGATTCTGATTATAAATTGCCCAGAATCTCCTGGGGCCAACTTACAAAGGTTTATGTGCAAACTTAATGCTGGGAGATGAGAAGACTACGTTCTTCAATGCATAAAGAAAACTTGACCGGAATACTATGATCAGATAATTTCAGTAGTGCTGAAGACAAAAAACCTGTCGAGCTTGGAACGAGCAGATCTTAGAGAGAAATCTTCGGAAAGGGCAGGCTTTATGGCTGCCTTACACACTGCAGCAGATAGGTTGTTTCTGAAGCTGATCAAAACCTTTCTGTTGAAATGATTTTCAATAGAAACCAAAGGAGAGAGGGTTTCCTGCTTTTTTCCTTAAAAACAGGAGGTCTGGTCTGCTTGTCTTGAAAAAAAAAAGAGGTTTTTAAAGAAAATGGAAAACTGAAGCACTAGGAATTTGAAAAGTTCTCAAATTTCAGCCAAAAAATGACATCTGACTAGCATGATGTTCAAACGCCACCTGCTCTCACCATCTCTTTGGGCTGGGTTTCTGATTAGCCGAATGGAGGCTGGATTCAGGTGACTCAGCAGAGATCTTTGGGAGGAGGTGGGTCAGGAAGTCTCAGAGGAGAAAGGATGCACAAAGCATTTAACCTGAGCTCCCCTGCCTTGCTTCAGCAGCATTTCTAACTAGACTCGGGGAAGGGGGGAAGGAGTGCAGGAGTGTTGTTGCTTTTTTGAACAGGAGGAAAAATAGCTTAAAGATTTTCAGTTTCCTGTTTTATCAGTTGAAAAGTCAAAAAATTTCCATAGGGAACCTTCCACCCCCCCTCTGATCTCCAGCTCAATTTTTTTGGACCAGATTTTCTGGGTATTGGCATGTTGGTGCAGCGTTTCTTTTTAGGGAAAAGGAGGAGACCGTAGTCTGTCATATCTGAGGGAACTGGGTTACAGACAAGAGACAGATGACAAGGGTGATTGGGCATGGTGTTGGCAGGGTGTCAAGGGGAACTGAGAGGGGGTGGGAACCATCTGCCTGGAGAAGGAGGTTGCTGAGATGGCGGTAAAGGAGGTGGTGGAAGCAGAACAAGTTTATATCGCATTTCAGAAATACTTTGGGTTTAGTTTGTGAGTAGGGTAAGTGTGTACCCATTTGTAATTCATGCACAGGGGAGTTACTAATGATGCTCAATATGAGCTTATTTTCATTGAACAAAAATGTATGCAAACTCCTGGTCAGGAAGTTAGCATTTGCCTCACCTCATATGGCTATGGCAATACGGAATCAGCCTGCAGGGAAGTGACTTTCAGCCACAAACAAGCTTAAAATGGATGACTCATGCTCCTATGAGGTGTATATATCGGGGGTCTAATTGCAAGAATCTGAATGGCAACCAAAAATTCCTATCCAGGTTTAAATCGTTCCTTCGCTGTATGTCTCATTCAACTCAATACCCGCAGTTTTAGAGAGGAAAGCATCAGGCAGGCCTATGTCTACACCTCTAAATGAGAAGGCTAGTAGGAATCAGATCTTTGCAAGTTTCGCAAGCTTACAAAGCAGCAGGTATGCTCCTGTAAAAAGGTGGGATTTCCTAGCTTACATGAGCCTAGGTAAATCCTAAACAACTGCCTCCAAACAGAGAACACCACATATAACATAAGCCTGAGGAAAGTGGAATTATAGAACATGCAGGAGCAAGAGCAGGATAAAGACGAAGCTAAATATACACACAAATGACTGATAAAGAAAGTCCCCTTCTCTATGACTGGCCAAAATAAAGTGTTCGGCTCTGAAAAAATAGTGATAGGCCAAAAAAAAAAAAATCACGGAGCTGCAGGACACTCAGCACTATCAAAAAATGACAGCTTTTGGTCAGGAGCTCAACACTGTTGCAACAGAAGCCCATATGAATCAGAGCTCTGAAGTGGGCCTGCCCAGGCTTTTTCCACCTTGTAGAACAAGAAAAAAAAAAAAAGACAGGTTTTATTTGATTATAAGGCAGAACACTTCTTAAAGAAAGAACAACCAAAGATGAGCAAGAAAGGTAAAAGACAAGTAAAAAAGGGTTTATCAGCTACCTTCTCATTGCACCTTGGCAGGGCCAGTTCCGGCCTCTAGGCTTGGCTTTGGGTTGCCCAACGACATTTCAGTCTCAGGAAACCCATAATTCCAAGGAATTTTTTTCTCCCCATCCTCTTTGGGGCCTATTTGGACCCTGTGCTCTTCTCAGACTCTGCTGCAATGCTCCTTCTTTCTCTCGTCACAACTGTGTTTTGGAAACATCCCTCCCTGAGGGATGCACCTAGCAGAGTGCAATCTCCTTTCCCTCCAGGGTGTCACTACAGACCAAGAACGTCAGACATTGCTCCTTTCATGCGTGTTTGGGAATACACCTATCTGGAGCACAGCAATTCTGCTTCATGGAGAGTTCCCCTCTTTTCTTATGCAAATATCCAGATGGAAATACGGGTTCATGAGCCATGAAATACTCATGGACACGTCTTCTCTCCAGGCACTTCACAAAGCCACTAAGACAGGACCTGGGCCTGTGCTGGAAGTTGAGTCACTCATCTTCACTGATAAAAGACACTGATAAAGACAGCCCCATCAGGGGAAATTTTCTAAATTGAAATATAGCCACAGAAGTAAACCTGACACAGCTCTACCTTATTCACATTCATCAGACAAGAATGGGAAAGATCCAGGTTCAATGCTTTGAGTATGCCTGGTTCACAGTCAAGCTCTTTGCATCAGAGGTCTCTGACTCAGGCAGGGTAAGGACTTGAAGAGCTGTCTCCCATGAGCCCAGCCAGCTTCCTAACTCCTGGTTATGGATTCTTAGTCTCTCCCACACTTTATTCCTCTCTAATGAAAATATCATCAAAACCAATTCACTTCCACGGTATGCTGTAGCTGCGAATTCACACAATTTTATCAAAAATGTTCCAGACTAATTCTATCTATGAAGTCAAAATCAGCACAGCATTTAAGAATATGCTGAAATCCTATTTCAGCAAACTACTGAAATCAAACTACTCTGTACAGCCTGCTCTTTTGCATTAAATACCATAAGTATGTGCATTAAATAAAATTAGACTAAGGAAAATAAGCTTATATATATGGCATCTCATTTTCCTCCCGTATCTGAAATCCATACAACTGTTCACCATCCAGAATTTAGGATAAATTCTTTCAAACAGATCTGACTAGATCACATGCTTCTCAAGAGGAAGGCCAAGCAAGAATAATATAGGTGTGACATCTCTCCCTCTTCATTTTGGTAATTTTCATATGAAATATGAAATAGTTTAGTTTAATATATTCTAAACTAAGCAATATACTCTAAACAAGCATTTGGATTATCTCAGTATTAAAAGAATGAACCTCCTTCTACTTTTATCAGAATCTAAAAACATTAGAGGGAGAAAGTAACTGAAAATCTCACAAAATCCCCAAAGAACAAATAAATCTGAGATAAAATCAAAAAACATCTTCCCTACACTGAGCACTATCAACGATTTCACACTATACATAGACATGTTGAATGGCATAGGGTAGGTCTACATGGAAAAGAGAAACTAATCAGTGTGACAAAAGTAAACACAAAATCACATTATGGGAGTGAAACCAAGCATCCTGCAGCTAGATACATGGAAAGTGAACGTATCCCTGTCTGATATTTTAAAAATATTTTGGCATGCTATCATGTACCAGTGGCTGTGGTGTTGGTGGCTGCAAAGAGGTGCATGAGGATCCCTGGACTCCTGCTTGTCTGAGTGCTCCCTTATCTCCTCATTCGGGCTGTTAATTGGTCAGTTCAGGATGCTCCCATCCCTGAAAAGACTTGAAGGACCAGACACATCTCTTGCGAGTGAGGTGAGCACTCCAGAAATAGAAACATGTTTGAGTAAATCATCTGACGAACACTTATAAAAATGAACACTTCCTCTCACATAAAGAGAGCCAATTATAAAGGGAAAGATGAAATCTTTCAGGTAATTTCTTCTCAATGATTAATTTAACTAACTCCAAACAATTCAATCATTTTGTCTTTCATTGTTCTACTAATCTGGACCTCTTTCCCCACCCCCCCCCCCCACAGAAGAAAGCCTGTGGAAAAAAGCAAAGGAATGATTAATTTTTTAGCATGAAACAGCCTGACCTTGTACTCCATTAAGCAGAGTGTTTCCATAGTTTCCATATAATTTGTCATGGATGAGTTCACCTATGTACCAAGCATACACTTTAGATTACCAGAACTGCATGGGAAATAAAATCTGAATTGCTGCAGTTTAATGAAAATATAAAACCCAAAGCAAAACTTTTAAAAACACTCTTATTTTCTGCAGAAGGTCAAAAGCCCACTGTATTTTAGCCCTATCTCTGTTAACTTGCAGAGCTTTACATCAAAAGGACAGATGTGATGGCTTCCTTAGTATTTCTGAGGATAGAAGCAAAGCAGAAACATGTTAGGTCAAAGCCCAGATCCACTGCAATCAACAGGATTCGGGCCGTTCATTTCAAAAGATCGTAAGGCTTCATAGCAACTTCTTTGAATTTCATATGAGGCCTTTAATTAAAGGCTTAGTACCAGAGGTCCCATTGCTCAGAGCCAATTCTTGCTCTAAAAGACAATTCTTGCCTCAGGATTTACAAGCTCATTTGTGGTTCTCCTTTCTGCCGCAGCTAAGGCAAATGCTCTCCTGATAATGATGGGAGACAGCGTACAGACAGCTAGGCAAGGTCCTCTGTCCCATCACAACAAGGTGCAGCAGATGGGGAGAGACAAACTGAGGGAGCAACAGAGTGAAAGAAAAGGTAGGAGTGCCATGGGCTTGTGCAGGTGAGGCACTGCGTGCACTTTCTGTGCTTGCTGCATTCCCGTTTGCTTTAATAGGGATAACCGATCTGGTATAGCGTGGTACGCTGCACTTGCAAGTACCAGCTGGCAGCAACCCAGTGGTGCTGCAGGAGCATTAGAGAATGGCTTTGGGATTTTTTTTTCCCCCCCTCAGGCTAAGTGCAAATGGGAGAAGCTGGCAGAAGGGATAAAATGTTAACTCTCAGACTCTGCACTCTCTTGGCCACTAGAAAAGATGCAATACAGTTCCCTGAAAAGTTTTTATAAACTGGCCAAGGTACTTAACTGTGAAAAAGTAAACAAGAGAAATTTTTTTATTTAAACCACTCCCCCCAGCGCTTTCTGCATGCCCCAGTCCTCAGCTGCTTTAAGAAGGACGTTAGGATTTTCTCCCTTAAATTTACTGAAGAGACAATAGTTAGTAGTGAAATATGGCTAAATACAAACATGAGCAGAAGAAAGGTTTCAAAGCAATCAGTTTCAGACATTCAAATGTGTATCTTCCCATGTTTCCTTTGCATGTGAAATATGTGGCAGCTCACTTGAACAACTTCCACAAAGTCCCCAGGAACTCTGAGCACATCTGGACTCCCATAACTTGAGAGTTTTGAAAAAAAGGACTGGCTAAGATAAAAGGAGGACAGATTCTGCCACCCTCCCTTATGATAGGCTGGCAGATGATTTAAAGGATAATAATTTACTGTAGTCTTCAAACTTCAAAACATACATGTGTATTGGCACTTTTGAGAACGCCATCCTGCAAAGAGCTAACTTTGTGCAAAGTTGTATTAATGTGAAGAAAATTTTCCCACCTGCAAACTTTATCACCAGTTTTGAGGCAATAATGATACAGCGGTGAAATAAATCTTCAGTGTGAGTGCATGTATGTGCGCATCTCCCTGTAACTTTATTGTAGTTATAGATACCATATACTACAGTGGGGAAATGATTGATATCAGTGATGGTAACTCAATTCTGCATCAGCATATAGTCATCAATCTTCTTGTGCTCTTAAAAAAAAAAAAGCTGAATAATGTTCTACTGATGTTCTGTAGAGCTCCTTTCTGATGTTATGTATTATTGCTTCTTCCAAAATTGTAAAGATTTTTATTGTTTACAAAGTGAATTATGCTTTCATATCTCTTGCTTTACTGTTTTCCCAATTGCTTAGCAACAAGTCTCCACAAAGCAAAAAGCAGAGCGCTCTTTCTTTAATGTCATACATCAGCTGCATCTCTGGTATAACACCAGCCTCAGCCAACTTAACACCCAGGATGCATCCTTTATGTTAATCCTGATGTTTTGTAAAGAGTCTCTCTATATATTAATATTTAAGCACTGCCTCCCTGGATCTGTGACTGCTCTGGTCTACAACTTTATAAACAGAATTTCCCACATCCAGCATTTGTAAGACTGCTACTGATTTCCAGTTGTTTCTTTTCAACAGAAATCAGCCTAGTTCAAAACTGGAGGTACATCAGACTTGTGCTGAGTTGGAAAAATTATAGCCGTAGATCCATTGAGTCAGTACACGTGACACTGGAAACAGACTTCTGTAGCTTTAACAAGATACAAAATGAATGTGACTGGTGTTATTTCAGACTCAAAAAACCCCAATGACGCCTACCATGAACAAAATTTTATTTCTACCTGACGGCTACCTCTCCTTCTTTGAACTGGAATGAGGAGTTAAATTATTGAGTCCTATATTCTAAGCTGACTATGGCTATATGCTAAATGGAAGAACAATAGGTCTGAAACTCTTAAATGTAGGTTTTCCATGCTCAAAAGGAACCTGAATTGGGAAAGATATACTGAGTGATGACTGTGTACAAAAAGCATGGGGAGAAATCAGTGAAAAAATCCCGGTAACACGTAAAAATAAATTATAGCTTCTCATAGCATCACAAAGGGTCAAAATAGAACATCAAGGAGGTACCAGTCCTACATTGCCAACAGAAAAGCACCATATTACCTAAATTATTTTCTGTCTTTAATTTTAATGAACATCAAGCTGCTATATCAAAGAAAATGCATTCCCAAATGGGAAGGTTAAATAGGTTTACAGAGTTATATTGGTTTTACAGGGCACTGAGTCAGATGACTTCCAATAGTGGCTGGTGCAGTTCAATCAATCTTTAATATAATTCAGGAGATGCACAATAAAAACACAACAGATATACAGCATGTATACATAGGCCAGAACACCTATGCATTTGTTGAAGGATTTTGCTAGTGGCTGGTACCTATAACAGTAGCCTGTTATGATCTTTTAGTTTAGTGGAGAGCTTCTGCTAGTCAGGTGATAAAAACCTAAAGTTTTCATGCTGAAATTCCCTGTCTCTCTACTGCCCTGATTCCTTGGTGCCTATACGCAACACTGCTTCACTACGGCCACGTGCATTACGTAAACTCCTAGGGGAAGAACTGTGGGGAATGGAAGCCATCCACTGCAAACCTAGAACCATTTTCAAGGCAGCAGAGGTCCCAGAAGGTTGTGTATGTTACTAAGAAGCCTGCATTTTCAGTTTAGAAATCCCTTTGGTTTACCGTTTTGGTGATAGCTATCCCATCCCTGCTAAATTAACATGGTTGTGCCTTTCAACTCTCTGACATGCAGCATTTACACAGCTTTTAGGAGTACATATGTTTTTCAGGTGAGCTGTCCCTGGCTCCCTTTGTCCATTTCTGCTGTCCACACTTTACATTTCCAGGTGCAAATGCAGGTCTGTGCATTTAATTTGTTCATACAAAGTGGAGCTTGCCTCAAAAAAGGGATTGTCCAAATATGCCAGTGGAGTTTGGGCATCCCTACAGGGAGGCCTGTATATCATATGTGTGCACAGGGTACTTAGGGCCTAGAATAATAAAGCTCTTTAGACCAAGGTAAGCTTTTCAAATCCATTGGGACTTGTTCTAAAAAGTAGAACCCATATTTCTTTACCTTGAAATTTGAGCCATTCTCCTCTGAAATAGATTCAATGTGTTCAGTGCTTTCAGAGTACAATGTATTCATTGCCATAGTGTAAAAGGTAAGCGAACAATAACTGTAAGCAGTTCTGATAAGCACATGAAGCACAGCAAGTCTCTGGGACATAAATAATTACCATTGGTCAGCCCTACAAATACTATTTCAATGCATGGACTGAAAATTTACCTCATCTGCCTTTGATCATGTGCAGTATTAGTCATATTAGCAGGGTGTCATGCTTCAATTTTGCAAAGTGAAAAAGCTATCAAGAAGTCATCCATAACATTCTATGAAGTCCAACAGCAGGACATTTGATAAAGGGTTGGACAAAAGATAAGCTCTGTGATATGTTGTGATTTGTTAATAGGTCCTGTGTAAGAAACATCCTAAGGTTCCATTTCTTCAGAAAAGGGACAGAAACCACATTGAACCTTGGAGTCATCATCTGACTCCAGGTTTTCCCCTTGTTCACGCACAGAGCATCACTAATTTTCACACTGAGCAAGAACAGCCAAGGATTAACCTGTCTCTGCTCAAGGCTCACGCATTCAAAAGTGGGAAGAGCAAGCAGCACTGGTGAGTCAATGATTTTGGAGGTGAACCTAGCTCTGAACAAAATAGGGAAGGAGGGAGGAGGACCATACAGTCTCGGCCACAGCACATCTGGGAGCATGAAATGCTCCAGCTCGCAATAATGTGATTCTACACTGTTCTGTGTGAGTAGAACAGTTCTTGCATCATCTCAACTTACATAGCCTGTATCTCAGCAGGAGAAAGGTCTAGAGAAAAGAGGCAGCAGATGGAAACTATGCCCTACATTCCTGCAGCTGAAGACCACATAAACTTGGAAACAGATTAGACCAGTCAGCACAGTCCAGCAGGAGAACAGCCTTCAGCGCGATGGCTCGGTTTGTTGCACTAGAAAAAGTTCTTGACAAGAACTGTGAAAGACTCACTCGCGTCAAGGGAATTGGACATTGCTGGAGACTCTAAACATCTAGTCCAAATCAGGGCTCAGCTGTAGATGGGCTCCACTACCTCAGGTAAATTATCTGGGTCTGACTTCAATTCCTCCAACTGTAAATGAAGATAATCACTCCACTTCTCTTCCTCATAAAATTTTAGTAAGGCTGAAGTCCAATGAAGACTACAAGCTGCTGCTAGGCAAATAAGGACCCTAGAATCCTCTAGACAGATGGACTTTTAAACATCTGCATGCAGTTAGTAGAAGCACTTACAAGTATACCCAGTGCAGTTCACCCCGTCCATTCTGCTCATCCTTGAGACTCAAAGTCTCTGAATGTTTATGGAAAGGTATATGACAAGTAAGGATGCCTCTCAGAAGTGTATCACAGCAAGGCTACATAATAGCAAACACATTTCTAAAGCAGGCATCTCTGCCCACCTGATGCGCAAGGCAGAAAAGCATCCTCAGCAAACAGGCCTTGTTCTCTAATCTTGTTCCACACTGGTCAGTGTAACTCAGGGACAGAAGGACCTAGTCCAATAGCCCTCCCTCAGTGCTGTAACAGTCTTTCAGATGAAATACCTGCAAGAACTGCCCCATCAGGCACATACTATGCAGAAACATTTATGCAGCAGCATGAAAGCCAATATCCTTACTTGCAAAGCAATCACAGCTAGAGAAAGTGAACCTGAAGGGTAATGGGCAAGGCAATATGGGAAATGAATTATTCCCCAAGGATGGATGTTGCATGCCACACATATTACTTTTACATACAGTTGATTACTTTCACTACCATGCAGGGAGGCCAGTAAGGAGTACCTTAATGGCTGTTATTACTGCTGATTTACAAGAAATCTAAATTAAATTTTAAGTGTTGCAGGTTGGGAGAAGACATTAAAATGCAGCAATCTGCACATATAGATACAGGCTTAAAAAGCCTTGTTAAGTTGCTAGCTGCAGCTCCCCCTTGAATTGATTTACTTGATAAATAACTTCGGGTTTTGCTGCCTTCAGTAGTTCTGCCCTCTTTTTGCTCACTTCTATGTGTAAGTGCAGTGAGGCTGTGTAGATTCCTTACAGACAAACTGATTAGCGACTGCATATTTACGAGGCTAGGGTCATGGCTCGTGTTTTCTTCATCAACCCAAAGCCTCTTTGCCTTCTTTTTTGTTCTTCCAGTACAATAAATAAACCGTGACTTACTACAGCATAAGGCTTCTTATCCTGAAAGATCAAAAGAAGCTTAGCAGAAGAAAACGCACAGAAGAAACTCCATACCCACTATTTCAGGTACCCAAGAATCACTCACTCGTGCTGAAATGCAGACTCCTTCAGGACGCGCCAGGCTCCCTGCACACAAAACTGCCCAAGTCTAACAGACAGAGAAGAGTTTTGCACCAGACTCAAGGCTCAGAGGAAATGCGCTGAGGCAGCTCTGAAGGCACACTGAGACACCAAAGCACAGTCTGTCATGGGCAAGATCTGCTCACCCTTTGAGCCACTGGACTGCAAAGCAACTTTGGACTGGAAGCTGTCTGAAAACAGTAGCAAATGACTATGACAGCACTAATAAGTCTTACCTTTTAGTTTTACTAATGCAGGCAGGACTGCTTGGTTGTGTGACCACTGAGTGGAGCTGAATAAGGCCCTGGCCGTTGTGAAGGTGAGGTGTAACCAGTTGTCTCCGAGTGTATAGACAGGTTCTCAGTTACTCAGATTGGGTCAGCTTCAGTCTGCCTGAGACATCATCTTGACTCTTGCAGAAGCAACAATATTTTTAGAGTTGTGGTTTCACCCCTGCCCTTGGTCAATGACACCTTTTGCATCATGCTGAACTCAGGGATGCATTTCCTGGAGAGTGTCAACTCAGTGAAGGAGATGTTTTACCTGTTTCAACCGAGCTCTCCAGGGTAATCACATTTTTCCACGCCAGACTAACACCACTGCAGGGCTCAAGTTTGACTCTGCTCTGTTTGACTCCTTCTCTGTTGAAAATTGCAAACGTGAAGAAAGAGCAAGAGGTACTGCTAACCTGAAGAGCTGCCACTGGATTTGGGGGGACTGGAGAGAGAACAGATAAAACTAAGACAAATACTAAGATATACCTCCCGTCCTAGCAGTACTTTGGCTAGCTTTCATGTTCACCTGATATTAGGGAAGGAAGAAGGAACCCCAAAGTTATTGTCTCCATTCCTTGCTTCTGGCTGTACACAACTGTAAGCACTACAGCTGGGTGAATCATTCAGATGAAATTTTTATTTTGATTATTTTGACCCATTTCTATTTCACAAATCACCTCAACCACGATGATTTTATTTTTTACAGTTGCACTTCTGAAACGATCTTTTTCAGCTACTGTCCAGGTGAATGTTGCTTGTGAATTATCTGTTGTTCAGTGTTACGGTGTCCAGTTTGCTACCAAATCTAGAAGGTGATGACTATGTTTGTAGGTCAATCAGATTAAACTAGTACAAAATTAAAGGCAAGTCAAATTTCTTTTGCTAACATTTACCTAAATACATTCTTACGGGACTTTCAGATATTTTCATTCTTTCACTGAAAATCAAAATGAAAACAATAAAAAGTCTATTCTACTAGGAAATATAGAAAATTGATTAAAAGTATTATAGAAACCACAAGAGCAGGGCTCTAAGATACACTTGCTGGAATACACCTTTGTATGGATTTCTATTCTATGTGTAATAGGTGGTCCTTCTCACATGAAGAATTTTACACATGCTTGAAAATAAAAACAGATGGCAGTAATTCTACATCTAATTTTGTAGTATTTGTATACAAAACATCAGAGTAATTTGCCAATAGTACTGAATATATATACAGCACACAAGCCTTTATTCTTTATAACCTAGAAAGGGTATGGCCATCAATTTCAACAGTTATTTGGTACATTACTTTTTCGCCATGTTGCTATCATAATCATAAAATGTGATTGATGTTCTTCCATTCAGTATTTCACTTAGACAGGTTTATTGGCTAAACTACAAATGCTCAAACTCAGACTCTGCTCCTTTTATGGAAGGATATTTTATTAGCCCATGGTTCAAAACGAAAAATCTATTGCAATTGAATTTCTATTTTGAATATGGCTTCAGAATTAGCTTTCAGACAAAGCCTATATAATGCTATAGAAGTTAAGTACTGCATTGCAAACTCATTGCATACCTATCCCTTCTAAGAACCCGTCATCCACATAATTATTTATTCATTTTTACGTCTATGCCAAAAAGTCAGAAAAAATCTTTTACAAGTTATTTTATTTATTTTTCTGTTGGCAGGAAAATAGATCATGTACCTAGTTTCTAATGCATATGCAAATGTAAATGTGTGAGATAATTTGCAGATCCAAAGCAGAACAGCAAATAATTATGATGATAAAATAACATTGCGAAGGAATTCGTCAAAGCCAGTTTATTGCTTAAGATAGCAGCAAACCATCAGAATATGGACTAAAGCAATACTGGTCTAACTGTTCATGCTAATGAGTATGTTTTGATTTTAATTGCCATTCATGCAAAAGGCAAAGTTTCCATAGACACCAACTAGGAGCAGAACTAAATCTAACTTTAGGCTCTAAAACTGAGAGCCTCACCTCATAGAGCAGGTCATCAACTGAAAAGTGGGGGGGAAAAAAAGTTTTTCCCAAGAAAAACAGGCATGCATTTTAATTAACCAGATGCAAATCTGAAATTATCCTTTCCCTTCTCCCAGAGAAAAGAAAGAAAAATCCTCAATATTTTTAGGCTGAATATCGACGAAGTCAAGGCTCATATGTAGCAAATTAATACGGCACAAGTTAAAAATTATCCTATTATTTTTCACTTTCAGCATATCCAGTGTGAAGTTTAGCATGAAGTTAGCTCATGAAAGTACAATTTCCTTTTAGAGAAATTATCAGTGTCAGAGTGCGGGCTGAGAAGGTCATTCACCTTTGATCGGCGGCAGCCGTCAGAGAGAGAAGGAGGCCCTGATGCAAGGTGGGCACAGGAATTTCAGCAAGTCTCACGAGGAGGATGAAAGAGGAATCCTCCATGGGACAAGAACTGGGAGGAAAAGCAAAAGCAGCACTGCGTGGACAGGAGGAGCAGTAATTCTGACTGCCGTGAGGAACAGAAAAGAGTACTTTACTTGCGATGACTTAGGAGTAGGGTCAAAGAGGTACAATCCCAGATTCTCTGTTTTAAACCCCTGGCAAACTCCCTCAGAAAGCATGAGACATTGTCTAGGCATTGTAACTTGGTCCAGTCATTATTCAAAGCAAAAGCATACTCAATCTCCTCTCTCGGGGAGGTTTTTGGCCTCTGTGAGTCACCCCACCAGGGACATCCCAATAGCCTTATCTATGCTGCACTATGCTGCACCCCCTCCCCCCTCAACTGAGCAGGCAACATTTCACTTTGAGCCAGTCCCCTACTATCACAGTCTCGGGGAGCAGCCTCCCAGGTGGGGACTTGTTCAATAAGCAGTTTTCCTTCTTTCCTGGAACATTTTCCCATTGATGTCCTACCCATCCACTTACCCCTCCAAAGCTTTCCTGTGTACCCACCTCTCCTACCTGCACTGCACCTTAGGATCAGTAAGCCTCCCTGATATTCTCAAAGTCGTCAAACCCACCCAGCATTTGAGGCCATGGATTTATACCTGTTTGCACAAACTAAGGTTATAGCTCACTGTTTTAAGTGCCATTGAATCAGCCCTGTCGCTAAAGAGAGGGATCAGCTCTACTACCAGAACAAGCTGGCATTGCTGCAGTAGCACTTTCCTAATTCACTGCAGCTGGGAATCTGACCCCACCGTTTATTAGTTCATGCCAGAGAAAACCAACCTAGTCTGCTGATCAAAGCTTCAGAGAGTTAAGTTCAATTCAAATCTCACCTTCACGTTTTTAGGGGCCAACGAATGCTACCAGTAGGATCCGAAAAGGCCAGAGAAGAATTAAGCACTGATTTATTAAATTAGAGAGAATACTCAATGCGTTTCAGTCTCTCAAGTTAATGCTGTGCAGGGGCATGTGGGAAAAGGCACGTCTTTCATTAAATCACTGCACCAAAGTGGAGCTTGATCTATTATTCAGTCAATGTTCTTTTGAAGCAAATGGTCATTTTACATCAAATATTTTTTCTTCTTTTTCTTTTTAATGCCATGTCTACCAGGGGACTAAGCTCCCCTGGACAATATTCACTCAGCTGCAATGAGAAAGTAAGGCAAGGAAAAAGAGTGCTCAGAAAGCTGCAGAAGACACAGCAGTGGAGCCTTTTGCACTTTCTGGGGATGCAGAGACAGGTAAAAGGGCTTTGTTTAAATGTATCTTTTTGAACGGGACTGCAAGGAAGTTATTTTGGCTTCTGTCCACATTGAAAGGCCCTGTATTTTGCCCTTGGGTGTCCGTGCCTAATAAAGCTACAGAGCTCTGCTTCTGCCCACTATTTTTGCTGACAATAGAGGCCTCAGAGGTACATCTGCCTATACCTTTATCCAAGGAGAAGAAAAAAGCCGTGGGAAGTAAATAGAGCCAGAAACCCTAATAATACAAAGACTAAGCAGGGAGAGCTGACAAGAGAAATCAATAAAGAGTTTGCAGGTGTCTGTAAGACAAAAGCTGCTGCAAAACAAATCTCTGTTGGAAAGGAAAGGCATACAGGAGATGGTTATGTATTAAATGAAATAGGCTGGCAGCAGTGTAAACTGGAAGTCTGTCCTTTGAAACAGATGTGCAAAGAGCTCTCAGCACACTGCCCAAGACAGTGAGGATGGTGGAGTGGGAAGAAAAGCAGAGCAGTTTTAAGTGCCTGCCTATGAAAATGAAAGATAGCATCAGTGAGAGACGCATGTGAGCAAAGACAAGAAAGCAGGAGACAAAACAGAAGGCAGCTTTTCCAAAATAGCTGCCAGTCAGAGACCATGGACTGGCAGGGAAGTGTATGCGCACGCATGTGTGTAGTGGGGGTCTTTCAGTGACAGCATAGTATCTGTAGACAAATCATTCTGGAGGGTGATTAATGTGGGTAGTCCAAGCAATACTGCGAGCTGTCTCAAAACTGAGGCCTTTCAGGTTCTTCCTTTAGAAAGATCAAGAACAGCAGCTTATGCCAGATACTATCTTCAGAGTAGTCCAGGTCACAGCCTGATACTCATATTTTTTAAATTAGGAAAATGCCTCCTATTTACAATCCAGATTTGCCAACAGAGAACAAAGGTTGATTAAGAACTGAGCCCCTTTCTGAGAAGGTCAGTGGAAAATGGACTTCAGCTGGCTTTGGATTAGGCCTTTACAAAGGACTAGATGGATCATACTGGGATACTGGGAAGAGGGATACACAGTTCAATAATATTGATTAAAGAACAGACACAGAAGTCTTTGGCAGCAAAAGATGCTTAATGTGCATAATTTTGCAGGTTAACCAGGCATGCTATGTTTGGCTCACCACACTCTACCTATCCTCATCCACAGAGTGTCAGACCAATAACAGCCACCCACATGCAGTAGCCTAGTCGTTCTTGATGCAGGAGGATTTCTGATTGCAGAATCATAGAATAGTTGGGGTTGGAAGGGAGATCTGGACATCATCTAGTCCAACCCCCGTGCTCAAAACAAGGTCAGCTAGAGCAGGTTTCTCAGGGTTGCATCCACTTAGGTTTTGAGTATCTCCAAGGACAGAGACTCCACAACCTCTCTGAATAACCCCTTCCAGTGTTTGACTATGTTCACAGTTACAAAAATTTGTCAAATGTTTATATAGAATTTGCTGTACTTCAATAGAATTTGCTTATTCCCTCCTGTCCTGTCCCTGGGTGCTAGCGAAAAGAGTCCGGCTCCATTTTCTTTTCTCCCCCATCAGCTATTTATGAACATTGATAAGATTCCCTCTGAGCCTTCTCTTCTCCAGGCTAAACAGTCCCACCTCCCTCAGTCTCTCCTCACATGCTCCAGTTCCTTAATCCTCTTTGCAGCCCATCACTAGACCTTCTCCAGTAGCTCCCTATCTGTCTTATACTGAGGAGCTCGGCACTGGACACAGCACTCCAGCTGTGGCCTCACCAGTGCTGTGGAGAAGGGAATAATCACATGCGGTATTACTGTACTTCTTCCTGGAGGTTTGATAGAACATTAGCCCTAAGCCTTTCATTTGCCCTCCAAGTTAGGTAGATTTTATCAGTTATTTAGGAAAGGGAACTGCAGGATGAAGAAAAGCAAAGCCTTCTTTACCGTTCTGGTCCCCCCCCACCTCCACCCTGAAGTGCCACCCATGCCCCTTGGTTTCTAAAGAGATGAGCACAAGAACATCAGGAAAAAAGTATCCCCTATGTACTAGCACCCTGCAAGAAAATTTTGAAATTTTGCTGAAAGAAGGCGGCAGAAAAATGAAAGACTTTTTGCTTCAGTAACTTCTCGTGTTACGCATAAGCTTGTAGAAGCCCTTTGGATCTTCTGAAGGTGGAAAAATAGTTTCAGTTATCCTGAATAACCTGAAACAATTTCCCTGCTGTTTTTTTTTTAGTGCATTTTCAGTTCAGCTTCTTGAGTTTTCACTCACTTCCAATGTTTGTCGTTTTGTTTTCTCCTCCCTCAGACAGCTATATCTGGAAACCAGAGAGCTGAGCAAACAGTACGACTGAGACACTGCACTGGGACTCGAGATCCTGAATTCAATTATCAGCCATGCTGCAAACTTTCTGCATGCATTTGGCTTGCTAATCCCCATTTCTGGATAACATAAACCATGGTGCCAGCTCTCTGCTGAAACTGCAAACTTGCAGTGAATAGCAGTTGTATGGATGTTTAGACCAGCTTTGCATGTTCACAGCCAATAGCTCCAGGATACAAAGAGTCAATATAAGTATCCTTAACTGGACATGTTTCTGCCTGTGAAAAACTACGGTTGGGTTGGATAAAACCAAATCTTAACAGAACTTACCTGCATTTTATGAATCCTACAGGTAATTTTTTTTTGTTTCAAAGTGAACCATTTCCTGTTTCCCATCATTTCCTCACTGTCTTCTTTCTGCTATGTTTTCAATCTCTGTTCATTACTTCCATATTCTAGCTATCCTTAGGAATCAAGAAATCGCTAATATTCCTGCTTTTATTGTGCTTCCCTCCCAACTCCATCCCTCTGCCAATTCATCCACCCTTCAGTCACGATGATAGTACATCATAAAAGAAAAAGAAAGTATTTAATCTTCTGCAGTGTAAAGACACAAAACACATTTTCCTTTCCATAACTCTGTAGAAATAGAAGGTCTAAAAATACATTTACATAAATATTGCCTATGTTGGCCCATGCTATACTGACCATCTTCTCCGTTTCTCAGGCTTGCAGAAGGAACAGTGCAACAAATGCAAATTCAGGCAGGCCATACCATGTGCTCCTATTAGCAAAAGCTTAATACTCAGCTAAGACACTGGAATTTTGCAAATAACTTTAGACTAAAAGAGACTTCTGTTCACCTCTCCTCAGGGTGAATCAGCTGTCCATGGCCATCCTACCAACTGTCCCTCATCTTCCCTCACAAGAGCCACCAACCATGGTGCTTTATAGGAAACAGATCCCATCCCAGAGTCTAGCTCACAGAGGAGACCAGGGATATAAAGCCATGGTACTACACAAATCATGTTTAATTACATCAGCATTTCCAAATCAGAGTTTTTTTGGTCTGAACAAATGTCTCTCCATCACCCTCTGACGGACTCGCTCAATGTGACTACACGCTTTGCCATACCCTATTCCTTTACTCTGCACTGAAGTTAACTACATCACGTTTTAGTAATCTCCTATTAAGAACCATAAATCCATGTCATGGGATACATATGTATTTCGGGATAGTGCAGAACAGGCTTTTAAAAGTGCTTTAATTAGCGTGCATCACTGAGGAAAATAACTAAAACACGTACATGAACAGAAAGGTACCATTCCTGCCAGTTACTCAAATGATTATTTAGCACAACTTATTCAGGCAAAATGGGAATAAACTATTGAAGTTATACTGAAATACTTCATTGCTACCACATGTTATATGTAATACTGTCTCCAATAGGTCAACTTTGATTTGCTTAACATGTTCATGTATATTAAACATGCTTTGGATTTCTGAACCTGAATAAGATCAGAAGAAAATCTCCATAGGATTAAGATATGGTTCAAAACACCACAGAACCTTTTTTCTCCCCAAATATTGCCTGGCTCTCCAGGTGAAATTTCTTTGTTTCCACATCCCTTTTGCATTGGGCTCCTGCAGTCATTTAAGTAGCCAAGTTTTTAAAGCTAATGTTTGCAGGAAACTGGTATTTAAAAGCTTGAAGGTTCAGGTCCCCCCAGAGGGCAAATTTCCTTTGTTTTTATGAAAGCCTACCCTGTTCTGCCTGTGATTGTGGGTTGAGAAGACATACAGAAGAGGAGAATGGCAGGATTTGTAAAACACTCTGCTGAAGCAACAGTACTAAGGGCGATCCACCCAAAGAAAGAGTTGTGGCGTTTTCTTACGTGCTGTGAAAGCCCCTTACCGTTTGCTTCAGTATGTTCCAGATACATAAGTAACTGATAAACAGCTCTTCCTGATTTTACTCCCCTAACTTTAATAATGCTTTAATAACAATGCTTTATAAAGCATCGACAAGCTTATGCTAGTAATTATTTAGAAACTGCCTCATGGTCAGGTTTGGTAGCTTATTGTTGCTGTACATTTTTCAGGTATTAGCAGTTGAAAAAAGGACTGATATTAAAATTCCTCATCTAAAGTCTCTTTTCTTACAGTGTATTGTGATATAAAAAACCCGAAAAAATAAAGATTTCATTGCATATTTATGCCTTTCACATTTTCAGATTATTGAAGAACAGAAATGGAGAAATGAAACATCATCCTCACTGTGCTAGTTCCTTTTATTATTTGGATGTTCAAATCAGACAGTGAGATGCATACATACATCTCTTTTTTAATAAGTGGTTGCTCATTCTGTTTTACCACATTACGTAGTGTCTGCTTTAGAAGATTGGCACTTTCTACCTATCATAAGAACACAACTGGGGGCAAGATTTCTGATGCAATGTAGTGCATGACCGGAACAGAAAAGCATAACAAGATTCAAAGATGGAAAGCTAAAGTTAAAATATATTCAGACAAAGAGAAAGAAGCAAAATGTGAGATGTGTTAAACCACAGCTTGAGATAAAGCGTGCCAGGTGTTATCCTCTAATATTTGAAATCTTTCAATCAAATTGGTTATCTTCTCCGAAAGACATGGTTTGTCTTTAGAGCTCTAACAAAAAACACAGTAAAATATTTTGGAGAGAATGCAAGTTACATTTAAAAACCTTCAAAAACATCACTGCTGAACTTGAGCATTGCACCAACCAGTGTTTTAGCATTTTGAGGCCAGAACACAACAGGATACAGGTATGATATAAAGGTTTGCAACACCTAAAAACTAGGCGTTTTGTTTAAAGAATAAAATTCATGCTACTAAGTTTCACATCAAACAACGATTCCCACTTTAGTATGCTGAATAAGTGATGCTTAAAAGTCAACCTTTGCTGAAGTCAAGGCAACGTGTCTCAAACCGCCACCCTCTTGGACAACCAAAATTCACTTTGAAGCCTTCTCCTGCATGTAGTGGCTAATATGCCAATCCCGATTTCCGTCTTCTCTACAATAGCATAGGAATTCAAATCCAAAAATCACTGTTACTCTATAGCAAGACCTAAGAGTTGTAGAGTCAGAAAAAGAGCAAGAAGGAGAAACACTGCTGTTCAGTGCCATGGAGCCAACAGACAACGGGCAGATCTGCATACTGAATTCTATTTCCCTGGGGGAAACGTTATGACTCTTCGAAGATATGCCAGAATGAATCAAAGGAAACATAGTTCAATGCTTTCTTCAATGTTTTCTTATCCAAAGTTCACAAAGGCTGTTCCTTTATGTTCAGTGCTTCCCTGAATTATGGTTTTAAGAGGAAAATCTGATGAGTGTCTGACCTTCTGTGCTGAAGTCCAGCTTGAATCACCACTTCTTTCATAATTAGACCATTTTTCTCCTGTTTGAAGATGTTCTCACTGATAAAACACTAAGCAAGAGCCAAAAAAATCACTCTATCACCAGCCTTCCCTTCTCACAAGTTCTTGACATTTCTGTGTAGATTTGATATTAACTTAAAGCTTTCCCAGCTCAGAATTGCTTTGCTACCTCTCCTCCCTCTTTGGGGTGTCTCTCCTCCGCCCTCCTTGCCCTCCACAGTTGGAGCGTTCAGTCAATGGTGCCTCTTCTCAGCGGTTCATGCAGTATTTACTATTGCTTTCTCCTCTTTTGGAGCTCATTCTTGATGCTTTCTGGCACTATATATACTGACCAACTTCATCTGCGGTTTAGTCCCTCATTTTGTTCCCAGGAAAGATGCATGATTCAAGGAACTTTTTTTTTTTTTTAACAAATACAATTTTTTGCTCTTAGAGTAGAAGGGCATTAAAGTTGAAAATAGCTTCTGAAGCAACTTTCCTGTTACCACACTTTGTTCTCCAGCCACATCAGTGGTGGTGGTCATTCCCAGCATCTATTTCTCAGTATGTTCCCATGTCCTAGAGAGCAGCTCTACGTTTCCTAAGTCATTTCAGGAAATGTATAACCCTGTTTTATGGATACTTTTCCATTGGAAACATTCCAACCATTACAAGAATTGATACTAAGCACTGTCACATTTGTCTATCACCCTGATTTTGGAAGCCAAAACATCCCCATTGCTCCCTGCTTCCTCATCCTGTTATAATCCCCAAATTTAACGTTGAACTCCCCCATTGCTAAGGAGAACTGAGAGTGAGTCTCCCACTTTGAAAGCCACAAGTAACACTACTGCGTGCCCAAACGTGTTATACTTTTCTCTTTCTTCTAAACGCATTTTGTCAGTAATAAGCCATTACCATTCCCTTTCTCTGACAAATTCAAGCTTATTATAATCAGAATATTTAGCACCTGCACAGCTTTTATTGCTGCAGCAACCCCTCTTCTCTCCTCCCCCATCCCATACTTACTTTAATCACACATTTTACTAATTAGTACAAGCTTCTCTCACAGTTATCTCTTGGATACCAAAAGCTTTCACCGTAACTCCACTTCTATTCAGCACAGACTTCATCACCTCTGTGGGGTACAGGCCCAGGAAAGGATTGCAAAGCTGATCAGTTTTCAAGTCTGGAAAGCCAGGAGACTACAGTGCATGGAGGAAAGCAAGGAAGTATCATGTCCATTTGCTAATGTCTGACACTCCCATGAATGCTCAGAGAGCTTACGATACAATGCAAGTGACCTGGAACATGTGAAAGTGGTAACTTCTAAACAGAGAAAACTATTTCCTGGTTACAAGAAGAAAGTATTTAGGGACTTTTTTTCTTATTTGCACTCCTTATTAGTCCGATCTCCACCCACTGCCATCTCTAGAGTACGTTATTTCTATACATTCCCCACAGAACAAAACACAGATACACACAGAAGTCAAAGGTGGTGAAGAAGGAATCCTATTCATTCACTGGATGAAGTTTGTGATTACGAACATGCAGTCCCAGTGCTTCAGAAACCAGTGGTTTTATGTGGCCTCACTGGTAACCTTTGACCTATTAAAACCTACATGAAATAAGACCTGCCTACTTGAGAGATTGCTTCATTCCTCAGACGGAGCAGGGCTAGCTGGATTCGCCCTGTCGAAAACCGCAGGCTGCTGGCAAAAGCCTCCTGAAGGGCACATGATTTTGGAAGCTTCCCTTCTCCAGGATCAGAAATAGCTCCTTAGACACTGAGCCTAACTGCCTGCAGCAAGCAAAGCCAAGCCTTTCAAGCAGGCATTCACACAAGGCTGAAGCCTGATGTTTCTTTGGGGAAACAAAGATTTGAGACGTTTTTGCAGGTACACAAATTGCGTCAACCAGCTTTCTAATGCAGGAGAGCAGATGCTGCTATTTGTTTTATGGCCTTAGATGGTAGCCAAGATTTTCCAAGAGTGAGCAGGGGTTTACGGTGCCTCTGTTTTAGAAGACCTGTTATAGAAATGCAACATTCACAGGGGATGTGGTAAGCTCTCCACAGTAGGAATGAAACAGCATTTATCTCAACTTACCGCGGAGGAATCCCAGAGTGCCAGAAATGAGGGCACTCTGGTTTGTTTTTCAAAAGGTAGCTACAGATGGCTAAACTTGGCCGTATAAACATTCATGCCTTAAATGAAAATAATTTAAAAATAACATTTGATTTTTCCATCACTTTAAGGAGTTGGATTTCTTAGGAAGAATACTGACACATTCTGTAGAGAAAGACAAATACTTCACAGTAATTGCTGATGTGGAATATCCGTTCAGATAGTCAAACTATTCAGGATAGCAGCAAAAGTGCAAGGAAAATTCACCCAAATGTTAATTGAGTATTTCATATATCACATTACTGTGTGAAACATCCCTAGTGTTTTTAAACATATTTTCAGAAATGTGCAGTGTAATGGAGTACAATTAGCTTAATGAGATTTAAATTACACTAATGGACCTCATTAGGAGAGAAAGGTTATATCTTCAGCAGTCATTCAAAGGCTCATGTTAACACAGGGAGACAAGTCTCCCAAGCTCCGTTTGTAGTCAATGGAGAGAAATAAGTTCCCTAGAGAGAATGTTTCAGTTCAGGAACATAATTGAGATGGATGTTCAGACTCAGCCTTGGAGGACTGTCTCTCCCCATCAACTCTCAAGGAAGCCTAGAGAGGTCACCTTCCCAAAAAAGGGTGACCTTTGTCATTGTCAACATTCCTCCAATACTACTTACGTATTTTAGGATCCTTGGTATTATTTCAAAATCTGGTATGGAAAGAAGCACTGTGATGAACTGGATGAAATCTACAAATATATCCATTTTCATTAGCGCAGTAGTGACAAAAGCAAAAATTCAATATTTCCCTATAAATATAAATATTTACCCTCAAATATAAATATAAACCCTCAAAATTCATATTTCACCTATATTTCATAAGCAGACTGCAAGCCTTGGGAGACACGATAATGGAGCTCCCGATGAAACAAAAGATCAAGTCTTGAGCTGTATTACATCTTGAATCTATATGGATGAGTCACAAAGTTAGCCCCTTATACACAGGCAATAACAGGATTAGAGAAGGTAAGGCAAAGCACAGGAATCACAAAGCAATACTGAACTCAACATCTTTGCTTATATTGCGAGTTATATGAAGAATGTAAAGATTTTTTTCCTCTGCTTTACAGCCACTATAGAACATTTCAAAGGTGAGCAGGGAATTATTTTAGCAATTGAAAGTTTTAATAGGCTGCTCTGTAATGAGAAATTTACTACTATACAGAGAACAAAGCATGACTAAGAGATTATAAGTGAGTATAGTTTGGTATGTAAAGCTCTAACATGTCATGTTTGTACATCTATTAGTGTTTGAAGTCTCTTGAATACACATAGGACATAGTTTCTTATAGTTTAAAGGCAGCTGTGAAGCATTAAGCTTTCCTCTATTTCTTTTCCTCTGGCAGCCTTCCACCCCTCTCCTCTGAACCTCACCTAATAGCTAAGAGGACACTGGAGGTTTATATTGTGATGTTCTATCTTGCACTTTGGGATGTGGCATGTTTAGTCCCTTGCTCTACCATTTTTTTGTTTTCTCCTTGATCTGGCTTATGGTCTGATACTTCCTACCAAGTCAGAGGACACAGCCTTCAGCGCCATGTCACTTGTCATTCAGCAGGCACATCCAAAAAGCAATACCGCCTCATTACTGCATTGGTGAACAGCGTCTTCCACGCTGACCATTCTTCTGACCATCTCATTGCTGGCATGGACTTGGAAGCTGCATGCAAGCAACTGTCCAATAACCCATTTCAAAAGCCAGCATATTGCCCTTCTCCAATCATCACTTCTTTGATACTGTTCAGAGCTTTCCCACTCACTTTGAACGGGAGTCGCATACTACGTGGACAAGGACGGGAGTCTTCCCTTTCTCCCCTTTAACAGTGCTGTTTCTGAACTTTCTTATGACACTCTCCTTCACTGATGTCCTCTTATGCCCTTGGCATACCCAATCCAAATGCAAAGCTCTTTCTTCTGCTATTCCAGCAGCTAATGTGTTTGCTCAAACACTTGATAGTCTCCTTCCTTGCCATCCAGCACTGGACCTAGCTCTTAAAACTGATGAGCTTAAAAGGCTTAACTTTTGAAGGGAGCCGAAATCAATTGTTTTATAATGTACCATTATTCTATTAGGCTTGATGCTTAGGATTCTATTTGTACCGTACTCAGGCTTTACATCATGCTACATATGTTGCTATAGCAAGGATTGTCTATGGATGGAAGAATAAGGCTTGTAAGGATTTTTTATTATTATTAGACTGAACAATCTAACTGGAAAAAAATAGACAAGCTTTTTGGTACCCACAGTATTAAAGGACAAGACTCTGCCATATGCCTGCAACTGCATAGTAAGTTTCAATTATTTCTGTAGTTTATTAGCTTACTTCTTAGCTTGATAATCCTGTGACCGTTAAGGTGGACCAAAGTTTTTACAGAAGTGCGTTCACGTAAACAAAACAAACTGAGTTAATCATCTTCAAAATAATTTTGCTCGACTAACTCCAAGCTCAACCCCAGCACGTTAGAAACAAGATTAGCAGCAGGCAAGATGTCACATCATCTTTGGAAATAGCTCCAAAATTTTTTTTTCTATCTTTATGTATCCTTGCTATATATTGTACACATAATCTGACAAATATGGAATAATTTATTAACTTGTGTCACAGTGACATTAAATTATATTTACTTAATTATGGCAGTATTCTATAAATAAAAATATTTCACATCATATATATGTTGCTGAATTTCTGTATCTAGCTAAAAAAGTACCCCAGTTTAAACAAGCTGGCTGATTGTAAAAGTTATCTGTGTTCCAGACCTACCACTTCATAGGCTCTCTTAACCTATTTCCTAGTTAGCAAATCAGACACCAAGCAATCAGACATTAACCATGTCAAGAGTAAGTTACCTTTCCCATGTATCCTGTACCATAGGCATATTAGACCTCTGCTTTTTCTTCTACTTTATAAAGATTTGTAGTTAAAATCAGTAGGCTGGGGGTAAACTCCTGTTTCTGCTCTGCAATTCCACCTGTCTCCCCGTAGAAACAGTTATAATTTGTCCATCAAATGCTTTGCCAGTTTTCAATGACACATGCAAGACTGCAGTGATTAAGGTTAGGCTTCTTTTGAAAATTTCAGAAACAATTCTTTCTTCATACGTTTCCCAATGTCAGCTTTAGCTATACCTATAGGCTCATCCTTTGGTATCTTCTTGATCAGAAGAAAAGTTAGATGCTTCCCAAATTCCAGTCTTCATGTTAAAATACTGCTATGTGAATTTCTCTGATATCTATCGTTTGCCCTTGTGGAACTAACACAAGACATAAACAGAAAAATTGTCAGCCGCAATTACACAGAGGCATCTCCCGCATATGAAAATTGGGAGTACTTTCCTGAACTGAGGTGCCTGTGTCTATCTTGAGTGCTAGAGTACACAGGCAGTCAAAAATCAACTCTACCAAGCTCATACAGGCCATTTTCACTAGAAGTCTTCCAGCATCTTTGAATCTGCCATCTTTGGTACTCACTCTCTAAAGAATAAATCTGAAACTTCAAAGAAAGGTGAAAAACCTTTGCAACACTTGTAATGAGCACTTGGCAAAGCTGGAGATGACAACAGGACATAGCTGTGCATATAAAGTCAGTTAAAATAACCTCCGGGAAAACACGCGAGAGAAAAAAAGGGAGGCAAAATGTAACCTATACAGGACCCAAAACACCCCATCTGAAAGGCTTTCAATTTCCTCCAGGCTTAAAAAGTAGAAGGTTTATGGAGCCAAAAAACGTTTTCAACAGAAACAGCAAGGCATTTTCAACTGAAGAAACACATTCTTCAAAAATGCAAAAGTTTCAGACTCAGATCACTGCCATTTTATTGGCTACACCCTGTGAAGTTATACAAGAGAAAAAATTTTACGAACACCAGAAGCTGCACAAGTGCAAAGAACAGAAGGATCTAATCCCTCTTCAAGCTTGTAGTGCCATACTGGTTTATCCAGAGATTCCCCGTAAACAGAAAAGAAAATAGCTTCAAGTCCCAAAAGGCATTCCTATCAGCTGGAAACTTAGGAAGAAGTGACCAGAAAACCAGAAGGCCACAAGATAAATGCAAATGGTCCCAGGAAATCAGCTGTCATATTTGAAATGGATTGTAAAAATAGTGTAAAAATCTAGTCTCTGAGAACAGAAACTAGAGAGAGATTTCACTAGTCTCAGTGACAATTCTGAACTTTCAACCAAACACATTCTGGATGCAGACACTGAAGGAATTAACACTTCTACAGTGTAGGTAATGCTTCAAGCACACTTTATTTCGTAGTTAGTTGGAAGATGAGCTGTTCTTGGATTAGATCTAGTTTAGCCTGTAAAATCTGAGACAGGCTATCATGCAGAGGTTTGGTTTGGGGGAGAAGTTAAGAAAATAGGTTTTTACTGAACAATGGGTGTACCGTGCCAACCACCCTGTCCTTTGTTGTAACCCGGGATAGCCTGCAGAAACCCCCCACTGCCACAGTGTAAGATCATTAGCGGAGGGCTACATGTACCCTAGCAGCCCGCACCGGTCAGTCACGTAGAACATTCCAGAAGGAAGGCGAGTCTGCACGGCCGTCTGCCAACAGGGCATCTGCATTACAGTTAGGGATCGAACCGGACCCCTAAGAGCGGGGGTCTAGACAACTTTAACCCATCGCTTGTCTGCGGTCCCAAAGTGGGACAGGGATAAAAGGGGCACACGCGAGCCCAGCAGCGGCTTTTGCGGTGGCGGCGGAGAGAAGAAGAGAGCTGAACACACTGAAGAAGCAGCGGCGGCGGGGAAGCAGCAGCCTCGGCGGCCTTTTCCAAGGCTCCAGGACACCAGGCAGCCTTGTCCAAGGCTCCCCCCGCCCCACCGAGGGAAGCTCTTCGCCCCAGCAGGCTGCGGGCAGCCAGCGCCGCCGTGCCCCCTGATCCAGGACGCCGGGTCAGGCAGCTGGAGATCCCCCCACCGCTACTGACACCTGAGCACTCCCTTCCCCACTCCGGGGAGGAGGTAACCGCAGCGGCACACCGGCTCAGCTGCGGCCTGCTGGCCTTCAGAGCGCGCATGGCGGTGGCACGCTGCGCCCGTTGCGGCCTGCTCAGTAATCCCCAGGCTTGAAGCAGCAACAACCCCCCCGCACCCCCGCCGTGGCCTGCTTGTCCCTCCCCCACCCACGCTTTCCAGTGTAACCACCAGGTACCTTCACCTCACCGGTTTGAGCTCATGTTCGTGTTTGTCACGACTGTCATTGTTCCTGTCCTGTGTTGTGTGGGGAGTTCAGTGTGTGGTTACTGACTGATTAACGGGGTATTGTTACTATTGTTGTTGTTATCACTAGCTTTTAATTGTTATTGTTACCAGTGATACATATTAAACTTTGTTATCTGTTTCTGGCCGTTAATTGTGAACTCCTTCATAAGCGACAGGGACACCTGTACCGCCGCCCGAACCTTTCCTGCAGTGTGGAGCGCTGAGGGGACCGGAGCGTGAGGGTGCTCTGCGGTCAGCTCTGCCACCCCTCCAGGGCCTCCTGTGACACAGACTTTATTTGTACAGCACCAAGCACAAAGAGTGTCCCAGAACGGTTGAACGCAACTAAGCACTGAAGACTTGGGTCGGTAGAGCACCTAGGCGTAGGTCATTAGAGGTCTGTTTGCAAAGGTTGGACAAACATCTGTCGGGGATGGTGGTTTGAGCAGAGTCAGTCCTCTGGAGGGTGTTTCCAGCTCTAGAGTAACGATTCATTGAGTATGAAACCAGCATTAAAACCGCAGTTTGCTGCCCTTTTCATTCTTTGACAAGGATCATGCTAGCAATTCCTCAGCCCATGCTCACTTCCCTTTCATGGGCTAGAGACCAGGAAACCTACCTCTAAAATAGAGCAAAGCCTAGAAAGCATTGGACTGGAACATAAGACACAGAGGTGCTGCTGTGCAGCCAGGGTCTGAGGGGAGCTCCACAAGGGTGAGGGACTGCCTCAGACAGTGGCAGAGGTAAGGTCATCTTCATGTGAGATGAGGCCTAAGACAAGGACATAAGACTTCAGCTGCCCAGGTTGAGAAAACTCTTCCCTCATCCCCTTTCAGTACTAAGATAATCCCTGAGCCATTCCAGTAACTTGAACAGTTTTTGGTTAACCAAGATAGCAATCGAATGCAAACAGTCACATTAGAGAGCGCAAGTGACAGAGCTGCTAACTGGCAGTTCCCTGTAGCTTGTTATGCTAACAGGAGTTCAGCTACTGCTGTAACAAGGATAACGTTACTGACAGATCCCCCGCACACAGGATACCGAAATCTTGACCCCTGTGAAGTCCGTGGGAGTCTGTCATTAAGTTAAATGGGGACGTCATTCCATTGGAACTCGCTAATGTTTCTTTTTTTATTCCTCACACACATGCATACGCATCCCTTCCCTCAGAAATACTTGAGACTCAACCAAACCATCCTTTTCTGGATCAGTCACACATAGAGTACTGGAAGCAAGAAATGTCCTTCAACAACCCCTTTTCTATGTAGGGCTTATAAAAATAGGGCAGCCCAGTCTACTCAGGCAGCAGCACATGCATCCCAAGGTTTGCAGAAATGCTACTCAGGGGGCTGAAGGAAACCCCTAGCCAAGCACATCACACTGACTGACGCTGTCTCTCCTCTGCCTGCTGTGGCAAGTATCATGCACAGAGGGGAGGATCCAGATGCTGAGAGGCAGGATAACAGGACCAGGTCATCTCATGGGAGAAAGTGCTGGCTGGTCCAGCTCCATTTTTCTGAAGGTCCTATTCCATGGTGTACCTCTGCTAACATCATTCTTCCACGCTTCTCAAATCATAGAAACAGGCCCAAGTGATGGTAAATCAGTCATGATTGCCAAGGAGCAGAAGAGAAGTTGCAGCACCATGACATAAATCCAGGAGACATAGACCTAGCACAGGGGACTACGGAAGATCTAAGGCCTCTGAGTTAACTTTAAGGTGTGTCAGGTCTCTTTGGGTTCCCTTAGTACTGCTGAATTTCATTGTGTCCATCCTCTCGCTTGAATCTACCTGTGCATTGACTCTCCTCTGCTCAGACCTTGGCTTGCTAAGGTAGCTGCTGTTCCTCCAAGTCACCCCTGACATGGCCCAAGTATCACCAGTATCTGACTTTCTCAGGAGGCTCTCCGGGCAGTACCACAACTCAGACAGCAAAGCAGCAGAGCTCACCACACTTAATGAAATACTTGCATTTTCTATTGATGGCTCTATCAGGACTTCTATCAGGAACTGGATAAAGACAACACAAAAGAACTCAAAAAAAGAAGTGTAAATTTTTACTCACTGTACCTGTGAGAGCTACTCTCTGCTCTTGGTGCTTTTAATCTAAACCTTGCATAAAAATCAACATTCAGAAAAAAGTGCCCGCTGTTCGGGCTGTGTTGCAATCGGTAGTACTAAAACATTTGAAATTGGTGGGGGAAAAAGGGATGTTTTTATTTGTCATTCCCACATTGAGCAATGCCAGAAAAGCCATTCCAGAAGTCTAGTCAAGTCAAAGTGGACTATAAATTTTAAAAAGAACTCTGATCCCAGCACCCCAAAGCCAAGCTGGAGATAGCAGCCCTCTAAAACTAGTTTTGAAATATACAAACCATCGCTTACACCACAGGAAGTTACTACACAAAAAGCATAGCATTTTTCTTTGGTAGATTCCAGGACGAGGTTTTATTCTGTGGCTCTGTTACTATGTGAGCCATATAGAGAAGTGGCTGACATGTTATGCAGTTCTGACATTAAGGCAATGAATTATCTGAAGAGTGTGTCGTGAGCTCAGATCAGATTCTGAACAGATTTTTGCTAAAACAATGATCTTAGGCTTTGAATATAAAATTTAAGCCTGGATCCTCCTATGTTCAGGCAATACAACAGGTGAATTATTCTGACTTTTTTTTTCCACATGATTTATTTGCAGAGTATTTCATTAGTCACTAGAACAGATTCTTTGAAGTCAGTGGGAAGCCTTCCATTAGCTACAGACTATCATATCAGCTGTAATAAAGAGAAGTAGTATCAGGCAACTGAATATCTGATTTTCTCACATTGCTCCTTTCCAACAGTACGATACAAAGAGCGTAGCACTGAAGGTTATTGCCAGACATCTCAGATAACATGAAGGGAAGAAATCTCTCAGATGCGGAATTTAAACTTATTACATCTGTCTAAATGCAAGACAACAATTTTGATAAATCAATATGCTTCCAATAAAAAATAAATCATTGTTTTCTACACTTGCCAGAAAATCAATTTAAGAACACAAGCACCACTCAAACTGTCTGCCTCTGAGCAGGCCAGGGTCCTGTGCCATTCCTTCTCTGATCTCAAGAGAGTTTATTATCCACAAAGCACATCCTGTAAAGGAGTTAAATCAATCTGTAATAGACTAGCTTTGTTAACGCAAGCAAGGGATTCACAAAAAGTGCCAATTTTTCTCTAGACATGGTCCCAAAGCATATGCTTTTAACAGAAATATCTTCTCTCCTCCAGCATTAACTTAATTTTCATATTTCAAATTCAAACTTTACTATTCAATCTCTTTCTGAAGGAAAGCATTTCTCAATCACTGTGGCCTATTTTTGCCTCCATTTCCAAATAGAATTTAACTTACTCAACAGATGCCACTTGGCAGTGTGTGTACATACCTAACTCCCCAAAATGTTTTGAACCTGTTCCTTGTTCAGGTCTCAACAGGTATTAAGATTCCTCAGGTTTCAGTAAAGACAGAGCAGAACAGAGAAGAAAGATCCTAGAAGAGCAGTGCCTTAGCATGAGCTCCATTCTTATTAGACACCAGGGAATTTATAGAAACTCTCTGAGCTTAGGAAATACTGGGAGTATTTCCTAATAAATGAAAAGCTTCATTTACTTTTTGTAGCTTTTTAGTCGCCAAAGCACTTCCAATAGGACACCAGGCCTTAGTATTAGATATAGTCATAAGAAAACAAACAAACAAAAAGCTATCTATCCATCCATTGGAAGTCAATTCCTTTCATTATTGCTGTGAATCTTTAGCAGTGATGCTTTATCCACACCAGAAAGGCATTAAGTATACAGTTGATTTAATACACAGATGACTCAAACAGATGCAGGGTGATTTAGAGATCAGCACAGTAGAAAGTTCACCTTCTGGACAACAGAAATGTTATCGTCACTGTCTCTATTTTAATGAGTCCATGCCCAGCTGGGTTCAGCATTCCCACAGGGCTGGCCAGGAACTCCAGAGCTCCTCCATCATTAAATCACAACCTCAACAATGAGGAAACTGGTTCTCTGTTAGTCATGGACCTATGACATGTTTTCACAGTTCTGATGCCACTCAGAAGGAGGCATGGTGTACAGGCAAACTTTCATAAGGTAAAACTCAAGAACGTTAACTCAGGGACAAGACCAAACCCAGAGATTTTCTGCCCCACAGGTGCCCAGTTTTCTCGGAGATCACAGGCTAATTTAGGACTTGATCCAACTGGTGTTTAATTCTTCTGCACAAACAGGGACAATTCTACCAGCTGGTAAACCAGCGAAAATATTAGCTCAAAGTAGTCCTTTAGCTCCATACTTCCCTTTCATGCCATTTTGATGACACAAGTCCAAATTCCTCTTTGGCCAGAGACATAAAGAAAATGAAGGTGAGCGCACCTCTTGAACACATGTTCCAATCACTGACCTATTTGAAAAAGGAGGACTGGTGCTACCAAGGCATCCATACATCCACAGGAAAAGTACTTGTGCTCTTATTGACCTCCACACCAAGTTCAACTGTCTGAATCCTGAATGGGCACAGGGATCTCTATAACCCAGAGTAAAACCCCAACCTTCCCAAAAGCAGTGAGGTGTTTGCTGGCAGAGAACACTACAGAGGGTGCTGTGCTTTACTTCAGATCACACATTCTGCACAACCACAAGCAGCACAGAGGAGGCAAGCACTGCTCACCAGCCCTTCCAATCCAAGAATCATCAAATGAACCTAGCAGACGTCAGGCTCTAAAGTAAACAAAAGGAAGCAGTTCTTAACACAGCTTAATTTTAAGCTGCGTAATTCCCTGCCCCTGGAACTGCAGACATCAGAAGGATGCACAGAGTTCAAAAAGCCACTAGACAATTTCATGGAAGAAAAATCCATCCTGGGCTGTTAAAGGTGAAGACATCACCAATGGCTAAAGGAAAGCCCTGAGCTGAAACTTGCTGGAGACTCAGGGAACAAGAACGCAGGTAAGCACCTGGGGACACCTTCCCCAAAGCACCCATTGCCAGTGGCAGGGTGCTGAGCTAGATGGTCTGGTACAGCTTTTATTCTACTTTTTCCATAGCTTTTGTTTTCAAGCTTATGACTCTTCTCCTACATTGCATATGGATTACATGTAAATCAGTGCTTAGGTACTTGCTTAAGCTGTTGATGTTGTTAGGCAACAGGACACCAAAAGTTAGCCATCTGCTGACCTGCAGCCCACAGTGGGAATTTAGGGACAGGGCCTAAAGGTGGCCCCCTACAAACAAGCAGAAGACGTTCTTTGCCTAAATACCTTTCACATGCCAGTCCCTGAACACTGACTTTGCTACACAGCTAGTAACGTTCACAGTGAGCTCTTCCAAAATAAGCAAGTAGCTAGGTGGTGCCTCCCATCAAAGAAAGGTATTTCGGTCCCGTCTAGGCTCGTAAGCTGCTCTGTGCTGTTTCATCAGCAGCTTGAATAAAAATAAAAATTGCTCTCTCTCTCCCACTGGATTAATTGCTACTCTGGCCGTAAGTCAGCGAAATAAAACGTCAGAGCTGAGACATGGGATTTTCACAGCTCAAACAAGCAGGCAGGACAGGGGGGAGGCAGCACGTTTGCGTTGACAAAGCAACAAAAGACCACAGAAACTGCAGGGACACAGAGGGGCAGGAAACCAGGCTGTGACAGAGAACGTCACTGGCAGGGACTGCTGCAACACAAAAGCCGTGTTCCTTCCTCTTCGCAGCACAGGTACCAAAACACAGACAAAACATTCACTGGAAGGCACCAACTCCTGGAGGATGGTCTACTTCAATGTTATTTTAGCTTAGGTATATGCACTGTTACGAACATGCAAGTAGCAGAGTATCCCAGCAGAGGATGGGAGAAGGTCTTCATTCCTGAATTTCCATGGGATGCAGGTTTCTTGTTTTGCAAGGCTAAACTATGTTAGCGTGGATCAAAAGGGCACAGCAGTTTTCACCGTTAACAGGTCAACATGAAGCACTGCCGCCTTTCCTCTGTGATAACCTCATGACTTTTCAAAGAAATGGTCTCCCTCTCCCTGGGGCCTGTAACTACTCTGCTAAGACAAAACTTGCTTAGGAATAAAGGCAAATAATGAGATATCTTGAAATTTCAGATGTTGACTGTCAGTTGGATCCAGACACTAGAATTTGCTTGATGAACTAGTATCTCTCTTCCACATTGCAAAGCTCAGCTCTCAGAAACACCATTGGAAAGCAAAGGTTACTCCAAAACGAGTAAATAACACCAAATGGAAAGCTGCAAATGACATCATGGGCTTAAAAATATGACACATAAGAGTCAAAATAAAAACATCATGCCCAATTCCTGGCAGAAGTTTCCACATCAGATCCCTGAGCCAAAGAGAATTTGGGTAAAGATTGCTGCTTATGAAAAGTTCCAACCCCTGGTTTCTACTTCTTGCGCTTGCCCATTTCTCCCAAAGTCAAAACACAGGATATGGGAGGGCATCAAGAGGGAGGAAATCACTTAATGGGTTTCTGTACTCAAAAGCATGTTTCTGTAATGCAGCCTAGCAGAACATCCCAGACTAAATACCACTAGCACTGAGCTTTGCCTGACACCAGTCTATACTCACTAGATACAGATCTGCTTTATTTTTCTAAAAAGCTAACATCTAAAACACTGCTCCTTTGCTGCTCTGTTTGATTTTGCTCAAATATTTATAACATTCCTGAGCGAAAACACATACCAATAGTATACGTTCTTTAGATTTCCACAGGGACAAGCGAGTTTTAGAAGCAGGAAGCATGTTCCTTATCTGTGCCCTTTTCCCCTCCTCCCTTAATACAAACAGCGTCCTCAGGCTCTCTCTGTTAATAAAGCCTATTGTTATACAAGGTATTTCAAGCTGATAGTGCAATGAAATTATTTCACTGAAATTATTTCAGGGAAGATTCTTAAACGTTATATCCAAATGTTATGTCCAAAACCTAAACTAGTTAACAATGCTCTAGGCAAATAAATTTCTAAGCTATTATGATATAAAAGCAAATTGATCTAGGATTAAAGTACTAGGCTACATTTCTTTTAAAGTTTTGATTATGACTTTATTGATTTTTTTATAATGATATAGAACTATACAATAAAAAGGGTTTGCAAGTTACACTCTCCAGGTATTTCCAGTACCAATAAGAAATTTAACTGTGATGTGTGCGCCATTATGCTAAGTGGAAATTAATAGGTGAGATCTTTCGGACATAAAATATTTAAAAGGTAGGTGAAAGATGGGCAAGAGCGGAAAAGAACATCATTGCAGCTTTATGAGCAAAAAACTGAAGCAAAAAGCTTTGACCAAGGTCATCAACTCCTCCTTCTGTATCTCACCAATCTAAATCACCCTCTCCTCATTTTCAAAGCCATCCACAGCCTATTGTTTTTGTCTTAATCATCTTTCAAGTTGGATCAGAAGCCCAGAAGCCCAAGCCAGGTCGCCCATCCACAGCAGTTACGGTTTCAACTCTCTGCATCTTTCACTTCCTCTGCTGTGCTCCCTTCCCCACTGCTCCAGAACTCCTGGTAGTCTTCCAGAGAACTGCTTTGGCTCTCTCCTCCCTCTTTCTCTATGCTGCATCACCTGACGAGGGTTAGAGAAGAGAGCCACAACCCTGGCTGTCCTTCTGCACCCATTCAGCATCTCAGCTCAGTCAACAGGGAAGTACTTTGGGGTACTTTGGTACCGTCCAATATAGGAAGATAAACAAGCTCTTAGATATCTTTATTTGTGTAAACAAGATCATGGGCTCTCAACACTCTGAAATACTTGTGCGGTTTGAAAAGAAATTGTGCATCTGAGGAACCATCAAAATGAGCATTGAATTACTCTCCCCTCAGCGACTTCGGAGATCATTTACAATATGGCAAACAGTCCTTTTGCCAGAGCAGTTAATATGATCCGCTTCTGGTCACTAGAAGTGGTGTATTGCATGCAGTGCAAACAGCATTTATTGCTGCTCTTGTACCATGTTCCAAAATGAATTCAAGACTTGGATGAGGCTCAGCTAAACTTCTCCTCAGATTTGCACTCAACCCCAATCCAATCACAGTCTGGAAAGAGAGAGCTGGTGGAGTAAAGAGTTGAAGTTAGATGCCTCTAGCTGCAGGAAGAGGAGAGGTGCAGGAAGCAGGCACAGGCTGATGGAGAAGTGTTTGAGCAGCACCAACAGGGAGGATCTGGTATGACTTCATTCAGCAAGAAGCAAGCAAAAGTAGAAAGGAATCCTCAAACAGGCTATGTTTTCAAAATCTTACGTGCTGGTAACTAGGCAAGGGGTACAAACCAATAACTAAAACACAACTTACGCCAATATGGAAGAAGAGTCCAACGCCAAAGATTTATTACCCAAACAAACCTCCCCACTTTAAGAATCTCACTCTCCATTTTTGGGGGCTGGCACAGGCAAGACAGACATCAGAAAGCCACTGAACAGTCACTGGAGGAGCACTTCACAACACAAAGGCTCACATCACTCAACCTATACATCAGCAGGCTGCACCTTGCCAAAGCTCCTGAAAGCTGCCTGAGAATATGGTAGTTAGTGGCCAGACATTGAGTTGACCCAAGAGACATGAATATAGGGCTCTAATACCTCCAAGTACATATCAGATGAATCCTGTAAAAAGCAACTCTTACCAGACATGGGAACATCATAATTGCATACAAAATCATGAATTTAGTTAAGTATAAACTGTTAACGAGGATGACAAAAAGTGTTGCATGCATAGTCCGTGGAGGATAACAGGTTGGTGTTGGTCCATCACTGCTTAACCACAGCCTCCTCGAGAGCTCACAGCAGATGCAAAGGTGCATGAGCTCATTTCCTGAGCAGCTTTATTTGTGCCTCTCACTTCAGCTTTTGCAAGACCTCTGCCTTCATTTCTAATGACTCCCTGTTTGTCTGTGAGGAAAAATAAAAGTTGTCATAAATCTGTTAGTTCTCATCAGCACTGGCACCCCTGCGATAGCCTTGGGTTTGGAAACACTCCCGCCATTAGGGAATGGACCCTTAATGAAATGTTAAAGTGTTTGCTTATTGCATGCACATTCTTCCCATGCAAGGTAAAGATGCCTTCAGCATTCATATCCCCGAGTCTTTCAAAGCTACACACCTGGAAGAAAGAGAGGGTTACTGTTCAGCATATGCTTTGCATCACCATCAGTACAGAAAGTCCTTTCCTATTCCAGTCAGTACACAGCTTCCAGGACCCATCACTAGCAACTGATTTGGGACAGACGAGAGTATCCCAGTCTCATCTCCTCAAGGAGAGCTCATCTTGGCAAGAGGAAATGAGTGAGTGTGGAAGGGAAGATGCAGAGGAGACAATCTTGAGTGCTGTCAGCTGAGCCCTGCACAGGGAAGGTAGTCTTCACAGCAGCCACTCAAGGGACACTAGTATATGCTTTGGCAGAGGCATATTCCCAGGGCACAGCAGCATCTTGCTAATCCAGCTAGGAAACAAGAAGTCCTTCTGTGTCATATTTCTCTCAGCTGTATGTGGCTGCGGGTCAGTTTGAGATGACAATTAGACCAGAGGAAACACGTGAGCTCTCTTGCTTTTGTCAGTGTAAGTGCGTAATTCAAGGCTGCAAGTTTCTTCTTTTGCCTGTGACTAACACAGAAGCACAACCACCTCTAAGAAGCTGGCTGCAGCACACTGCTGCTCCGAGCAGGCCCTATTTGTGCTCTCCTCCCTAGGAGGAGCAAGGGACACTGCCAGCATTCATCTATTACAGCTATCCAGAGTGCAAGCACACTCTCTCACATGCAGACATACATGCCCTATTTGTTTGAATTTCAGACAGAGGTTTTATCTCTAGCATAGGAAGCACACATGAGAAACACACATAATGCAGTGCTTAAAAAAAGGGAATTGCAACTACTCCAAAGCTGATGCGGAAACAGAGCCTTTGGGCATGCAGGCGATGCCTGTGCTGTGGTTTAGTCAACAAACGTCTTGCTTCTTCAGCTGCAGCAGCGAAATAGCAACTACACCCTGGAAAATGTTGACTGTGGGGCAGAAAAAGTACACAAATATGGATAGCTTTTATCTAGGAAACTGCTGTTCAGCTCTTTGCCTCTGTGCCTCATAGGGAGTGCATTTCAGACCTTTCATAACCCTTCAACTCCTGTTCCTACATGGCCTGGAGGAAGGCAAGTTACACTCTCAAAATGTGTAAGCTACACCCTCCCACCTGAACAAAAGTGGTATTCCTGCAAGTGCCAGATCACAATCCTTGGACAAGAAGTTGACAAATCTTTTGCTTTATAAAAATAAAGGCTTTCTACAGAAAAAGCTTCATTTAATCAAAAACCTCACTTTCTGTCAAAACCAGCTTTTATGGAAATCTTTCAACCAGCCTTCAAGGAAGCATAACACCCCCCCGCCTTGCCTGCAATTTTCTACCTTTGCGTTCACAGCAGTGCTGTGTTTGCTCATAGATAGGCCATGTCTTCAGTTTTCAATCCTGAAAGTCATGCAAGCCTTAAAGCAAAATGCTTCCTTCTGTGAAAAGTGGTCATTTTGTGAAGCTTCCCAAAGCTTTTATTTCCAGAGCGGCTAATTTCTGACAGTTATGTCTATATTCTGCACAAAAATAGTGCTAGAAGTCAGATTAAAAATAACTCCATCCTTGTCCTCAGAAGACATTTTTACCTGAATCATTTCAGCAACCCAGCACAGCTCCAAAAGGTAGTATTGGCACAACTAAGAAAGCAGGAAGAAGTGACAAGGGAGAGCAGCAAGAATTTCTTCAGCTGGCTCCATCATCAGAGCCAACATCTTAAGAACCTCTATTGAGAGTTTTCCATTTGACTTTCAGAGAGAAACTATTTCCAGCAACTTGATTCTTTCCAGGAAGTGCCAGACTGAAAAATGTAACAAAGTATTAAATTTCCTTAAGCATCCTCCACACATGTTCTTCTCTAACAGAAGAATGGCTATGAACAGAACATATTTCTGTTCACAACCATTAAAAAAACAAAAGCAAAACTAAATACATTTAAAGACCACTTCCAAATATTTCTTTAAACTGCTTGCCAATTTTACCTCCATGCACACCCCAAACAGAAGGAAGAAGAGCTGCTTTCCCAGGTCTCAGAAGTCTCACTGGGCAGTAAATTCAATTGGCTTTTTCACTGCAATACAGTTCATGTCAGCAAGCAGAAAATCTGAAGATATCATACCTGTGTATAAGCACTAAGATCATCCGTCTCAAGATTGTAATTGAGTCATATAATCAATTTCTGCTGAGAGAAGTGTGTGCAACATGAGACATCTAACTTCTTGTGGCTATTTATAAAGAAACAGCTTTGAAAAAAGGTCACACATTTGACCACTGATCAATGCACAAAGTCAAATCTCCTTAGTTTCTTTCTTCACACACAGCAAGTGGTGCAAAACTTGCTGTAACAAATCTAAAGCATTTTAAAACAAACTTAATGATACTAGCACCATAGGGAAACAAGAGACCAACAGACAATACTGTGGTGTCCAGGTAAAGCTCATATTGAGTTATGACCAAAAGCTTGCCTACCTTACTGAAAAAGAATAAACGTATGATTCGACTCTGACCTCCTGCATAAACCAGCAAGGATATGTCACCACAAGACCTCATGCTACCCTCCACAGAAAAGACCTGAAGGCAAGAGGGCAACTGAACCTTTATTCAGCCCCCATTTAAACTCATGGCTGCAGAAAAACTCCCTATTTTGTTTTGCCAAGGTGTCACTTGCATTAGGATTTATTAAAATCAAGCTGCTATGTTTTTCCCACAAGTCACTGAAAATGGAGGCTGCTCATTTCTCCACATTTGCTCTGTGCTTTGGTGCTCTAATCTTTCCTCAGGCTCTGAGGCAGGGCTATAATGAAGAATATGAGTCAGTGGTTTTTCATAGACGTGCTAATTTTTATTTCAAATGGTGCTAAATTATCAGTTAGACTGACGAATTTAATGAAGTGGACCTTAACACTTCCCCACTCCTTCGTAAGTCCTTCACAAAGCTGCAAGTTTCAGCTACTGCATGTTGCATGGGGAGGGGAAATCACGACTCTGGTCTGCAGATAACTACTCAGTACAATTTTGTACAGCATCCTAGCCATTGGAAAGGGAGGAGAACAAGAATGTGAGGTGCCTCAAAGGAAGACCTAAATTGATATCACTGGATCAAGAAGGAAGAGACGCACAGAGTTCACTGAAGGATGTAAAGCTCAGTTAGCCATCTTTGTAGGCTTGGAGAATATTTTCACTGAGCAGATTCACCCTATTTAATGCAATGAACATGCAGCATATTCTCCAGATAGCTCAGCATGTGAATCCAAGCGCAAGTCATCAGTATGTGGGATATCTCACTATCTGCCAAAGCTCGCTGGAGATTTTCAGATGGAAGAGATTTCTGTCAGAAAAACGCTCCTACAGAAGGATCAGAAGCGTTGCATAGGAACACGTTGATGCCACAAAGCTTTGACAGGCAGCAGACAGCTTCTCCAAGAGCTCCAGCTACCCAGAAGCTCTCCTGCAGACACAGTCAGCCCTGGCAGCCCACCCACCAAGCAAACCGTTGGGCCGGAGGCAGCTGAATAGGCATTCTGAGTTTTTGAAACCACGTTTCTGGAGGAAGCAAAGTTTCGAGAACTGAGATGGATCTTTATCTTGTCTTGACTTGACGCTTTTTGGCAGAAAAATGCACTCTTTTTCTTACTGAGCACTAAAACTGGCCACAGGTTGAGATTTTTCAAAGCTTCTTAAAGTATGCAGACGCTCCATTCCCACAGCAATCCCAACGAGTGTTCGGGGACTCAGACAATCCATGCAGGTATTTACAGGCAACCCCATGTGTCTGTAGCATTAGAAAAGCTAAAGGCAACAAGTTCATAGCAGGAATCCATGGCCCCCAAATTTTGTCCTGACAGTGACAGGGAAAAGGAGCTAATCTACCAGTAGGTGTTCTCTCTTTTGAGCAAAATATTGCTTAGAGGGAGGAGAATGTAGTTTTAAAAGCTGGGATTGAACTGGTCAAAATTTAAACAGAGATAAGCAGAGTTAGTTGTCCTGACTCCTTTCTAACCAGAGGAGAAATAGAAGCTTCTAAGGTTCAGTACATCTGACTGATTTTGGACAGCTGTCATGGCATGAAATAAATCACATTTTAAAAACATCCATTTCACTCCATCAACTTTGAAGGAAGTCTAGACAACAATTCAAGTCAGCTGTTTGCAGTGCAGATGTCTAGTAGTTGAAGATGATGAATCCCAGCTCACAGTGTCTGTCCAACCTCAGGCACTTCCCCACTGTACCGGAGGTAAGGATTGTGGATGGGGGAGAGAGGGTGTTACGCTTTCAGGCTGCAGATGATGGAAACTTTTGGTCAACTGCAGTTTAACTTCTGGCTGCAGTTGTAACTTCCAGCAGCAAAGTAGCTTAAGTGATCTCTCAGTTGGAGGGTTGCTTTCTTGTGAATCTTGGAAATTGTTATTGTGTTTTTTGCAGACAAGGCATAGGATTAGATCTACTTTTGCTCAGTTTCCAACACAGTTGTACTTTTTTTTTTTTTTTATGAGACGAAAACAACAACTCTGTACTTCTTCTAGAAGAAACCTGTGATTTCTTTAAATCCTCTGAGATGGCAAAATTAATGCAAGCTCCAGAGACAAATGCCTATGGCACGCATAAACAACAGAATAAAACCCAGCAACAGGCAACTATAATTATTCTGCACTCTGCTAAATCAAACAAGGAGGCTAGATACAGAGTCGAGGGATGAGATCCTCACCTCGCCAAATACAGTGTGGCCTAAAACAAGTGCTGAAAGTGGATTCTTTAGGACACACAAGCTTGAAAGCACTAGCTCCTGCTGCTCTAGGGCTGTGCGACCAGTGTAGCTTCCAAAGCCCCTCTCTGTTGCAGAAGGATCCCTGCCAGTCTCAGGTGTCTTGTTTGAGTGTCAGTCTTTTGGCTCCTCCCTCTGGTTCCCCACTGTACCTCACCCTTCACACCCTCGCAACAGAGCCCCGCAGCCCTCTGAGAACAAGGGGTGGATCAAGCAAAGGATACTGTGAGGGACCTGGAGGAGGCACGTTCCCTAGCAAGAAACTGCTCTCAGTGGAGCTCCACTCATCATGAGCCCAGGACCACAAGCCCATGGCTCCAGCAGCAGCATGGCTCCCTCTCCTATCACAGGATCCATATGCAGCTCTCACATGGCTGAGGGCATGGTAGACAGGCATACACATGACCAGATAAAGCCCACCTTCCTTCCCACCACACTCAAAGACTCAGTAAGGTCAATAGATCTGAAGAAATCGATAAATGGAAATAAAAAGCAAAAATAGAAGCTCTCAAAACACAAAGTGTCTTTGAGCCCTCAGAATGCTTTCGTCTTGGCTTCCAGTTATCTGTAGGAGGTCACTGCTCTACTGTACCAAGAGATCAAAGCTATCAGTGTACATCAACCACTCTCAGAAGCCTTCACCTCACTCATACAAGCGGGAGTAACCTAGCCCAAAGGAGCAGAGCAAAATCAGGTCCATGGGAAGAAGTTCTCCACCAGTTCCATGAACCTGGAGAGAATGGAACTAGGCTCAAGTTATATTTAGAAAAGTCTCTCACACATCCAGCTCCAAGGTAGTCATAGCCTTAGACTTCCTAGCCCGCATATTGACACCAGATGATTAGAATCAGCAGAGCAGTGCAGCAGTTTCTTTTAGATTTTTGTTATCTGAATTTTGTTCCTTTATATCAAATTTTCAATGCAAAATATTAAAGCTGAAAAACTGCAAGAATTTCCCCAGCAATAGCCTCACTGAAAGAAAGTGATATGCTTAAAACACTATTGATTTAACCTCAGAGGGAGCTATACATCAAAGAGAGCTGACACTCCCGACTCACTGCCAAATTGAAATGAAACTCAGCAAGCCACATAATGATAGAAGGACAAGGGCAATAAACTCCAGGGGAGTTCCTTATCCTCTAACAGAGTTCAAGTCTCCATAAGACACCTCGCTGGAAAAGACAGCAAACCTCTAAAGGGTTTCCATCCATTAAACCAAAAAATATAAATACTTAAACTGAAGACTTGTGCGTTTACTTGCTTGATTTTCATCATTGCCCACAGACAACAAAACGCATATGGGATATCAACACAACTTTTGATGCTTTAGCAGTTACCTACAAAAAAATTAACACTAAAATACAGCTGATGTTAATTAAAAAATAAAAAGGGAGCGGGGAGGAGATTTCTGTCTGAAAGTCATCTAAAACCAACAACGAGAAGGACCTGTCTGGGCAAACTCACACATGGCAGCCCTGTCCCAGCTCCTCTGAACAATGACTGCTGTTGCAGCATCTTCTCACAAATGTTCGCTGCCTAACGTAGTGTAACCATCACAGACAATAAATCCATTCCTAAGTATCCTAGCCACCCTGCTCCCAGTGAGATGCGGGTGTAGAGATTTCTCCAAAACATCCACTTTCGCATAATTTTTTTTTAAAACATTGTTTAAAAAAAATCATTTTGAATTGAGATTTACTATACCCACTAGATAGTCACTGAACAGATGGTAAGCATACAACAGCAGTAACAACGTTATCAGCAGCAGAAATATAGCAGCAAATATCAAGAGTGCTGGTATTTCAAACCCCGATTCGGGAGCATGTATGGTCAATTCTTTAAGTAATATATTAAGCATATAGACTCACAAATTTTCCCAACAATTTATCTGTTACAATCCTTTGTCTGTAGTTTCCAAAAAAAAAAAAAAATCAAGGTTACCATTGGATCTTCGGATGTGCATTCCAATTGCTATAAATAAATCATGAATGATTGGCTCAATGTATTTTTCCATAGCAACTCCTGCGTCACATACAGACTTACACTCTTGAAAGAAAGCTATGGGTTTTTTTTGAGAGAGAAGCAAAGATTCACGCTTAAGATAGGCTTCAGTTCAGTTTTGCAGTTTCTGCTGGGTAGAACACATATTAGCACACATTAGCAATGAAAAAGAACAGTTCTGGACTGATTTTAAGTTTCTTAATTCAGCACCAATGCCTAAATAGTGCCTGCCACCAGTGCAGAGCGCTGCATGGTGGATTTCTCATGCAAAATGAAAGTCTACTTGATTCTTTATGCACAGATCCTGGGTGACTTTTCCTCAAATATGTAACATCACACACCGGAAAAATCCTGTCCCATTTCTGTCTCACCTTGTAGTCTTAAAAACATGTCTCCTGAAGTTACCATCAGGGAGTGAAAAGAAATTACTTTCCTGAGGTGTATCAGCCAGTCTAAAACAGAAAGCTGACTTCCATGCATAGTAGGTGAGGCCAAACAAAGCAGAAAGAACATCTTTCAACACACAATTTGGCCTGGGTAAGATAACACAAGGAAAACATGAGTTGCAGGGGGGTTTTTTCCTCCCCAAAAGGACAATTGTACAAGACTTAAAGTCACCCATTTGCATTAAAAAGGAAAATTCTCAAAAAAAGGAGAAATTCTCAAATTCATATTCCCTGAAAGGAGCACGTACTATATTCAGTACTTTACAGACCCCACATCTATTTTCATTTAGAAGATAAAATTTGTACACCAGTTTAGAAGTGTTGCTCTCTGAAAGATCCATGCCCAGTAACCTTCCAATATTAATTAAAAGAAACCAAAAGAAATCCTCAACAGTTTTTAAGACTTTTTAAAGCCTCTCAGAAATCTCATTCATAACATCCAATAGGTTCTGTACTTCTGACAACACAATTCAAATGCAACTCCTTAAGAGGAAAACGCCACTAACGTTGATTTCAAAACTGTAAGAAAACGTATTCCAGTTCCAGTGTAAGATGAATCCTTCAAGAACCACCATTCTCCTGAGTTTACATCCCACCAAGAGTACATGAGTACAGCTCATCCTTCCACCTTTCTGAGCCAGAGTCTCCCAAGTTTTCAGCATGACTGTAAACCAAGCCACGGTCCCAGTCTAACCATATGCAGATTCACATACTATTCTCAAGAGCATCACTAAAAGCTTACTTAAAATGGAATGCAGAGAAACCTGTTTTGAAAATAAATTGGCAGGGCTGTCTCACTCAAGAACTTCATGTCTTTCTATTTCATGTTCTTTGTACAGTCTCCCTCTGAGGAGAAGTTTTGGCATCAGTATATACTGAACATTTTCTAAGAGGCGTATATTTACAACATCTACTGCCTATAGTATGCAGTTTAGTATCGATTTATTCACCAGTATTCATGTTTACGTTCAATAACCTGCAGGAGATGACACACAGCTTTGCTAACTGCATTTTGTGAAGTCAAGTCTTCAATGACTTGCAAACAAGCTCTGTTAATTCCAGTTCATGGTGGGCATAGGTAAAGATGCGGGAATTAATCCATGCTGGGTAAAAATTCTGCCCAAGCTTTTGTGTAGGAAGAAGCTGAGTTTTCACTTATATGAAACAACCATCATTAAGTGACTTCATCTTTTTTGTTTTTGCCTTTTTCCCCCAGAGAAAACGTTGAGTTGCTATTGAATATTTCAGTCAAACCTTCGGGGCTTCCATTTTAAAACTTACCATTTGTTCAGTGAAGAGATCTGCACTTCTCATGGACATCTGCTTTCATCAACTGTTTCCACATGGGAAAAATGAAGACACACTTCTGAAAAATTACGCTGGACATAACGTTCCTTAGCATTATCAGTAAAAAAAAAAAAAAAAAAAAAAAAAAAAAGAATTCCATCTGATAGGAGAGATTTTTTTCATTATATTCTTTAATAAACTACCTGATTTCAGAGAACTGAAATGCTGAAATTTTTCAACCATTTAGTCCAAACTAAACCCAACTAATCATGCAGTTTTGGACACAGTTATATCTGAGATCGTGCATGGATTATATAAAGTCTCTTAATAATTACAAATGATTGTTATCAGCAACAGAACCATCCAACTAATAACAATCTAGGTCATGTTAATTATTACAGCTATCCTGCTAAGACTGTCTCAGGGCTTCTAGACATACAGTCAAATGAGAATGGCTTGTACTTCATCACACCAGTAAATCAAAAATCACTTTAATTGTTCTCCAGTGGGACTCCAAAGATTTCAAGTCAGCATGGCATGAGCCATATGTTTCTTTGTTTTGGCGATGCTGCTAATTAGCAAAGCTGAGGAAATCCTTCGTTAAGCGGTAAAGTACAAACCTCAGCATATGTTTACCTGAGAAGAAGAAAGAGTAATTTTAATTACAATGGAGTACATTTACTGCTATACTAACAAAGAGGTATGTAGGTTAAGGGATGAAGTGACTTGGTTGCACCCTCAGCTGGTCAATGTTACTCCACCAAGCGGGTATGCTCAGTTAGCCCACCTGAGGTTGTAGCCCATTGTATTGTTCATCACAAGCACAATGGAGCCTAACACACTCCCTCACATGGGACACCCCAAAGAAAGACTTGGCAAGAGGAGGAATGTCATCTTTCAAGGCTTGTAGAGCTTTGTGTTCTTTGACCTGGAGCTTCCCTTCATCTGAAGGGAAAAAGGAACATTTTCATAAACCAGAAGTTTCTCGTCCCAAATGGTAGCGAAAGGGTCATTTCCCACAGCAAATTTAGGACAAAATTTGTTGCCAGCCTAGTGACCAGAGATGACTGGAGAAGGGCTAAAAGCAAAGCATTCACAACAAAACTTCTAACATAGTATTAGTTCAAATGACGTCAAACCTTTCCACATACCTTCATCTTCTTGTGATTAGTACAGTTTCAACCAATAAGGAGATTAATACCAACACACGACCCCTTAATGCTAACATATGAGCCATATCTGGGTTTTTTCCTGCCAATTGCAGTACGTTGAATAAACTTATCCTTAATGAATTCAACTTCAAGATTATGTTTAGAGAGCACCAAAGGAAAGGCCTAACCCCACAAAGGCAGTTAAGTTGAACATTAAGACCGCAAATCAGGAGTGACACCACAGCATTCCTTCATGCTACTGTGCAATGAAAAGAGAAAGCAAGTAAAGAAAGTAGAAAAGCCCACAGGCATATCAGCAGCTGGATAAAACTGGAACTCTCTTGCCTGGCTTACTTGATGTCAGCCTCATGCCTCTTGCCTCAGCCAGCACAACAGACACTGAAATCCTGCCTCCTTTGTTCCTACCTTATTCCAGAACAAATGGAATAAGGAAAACAAACACACACCCCAAAACCCCACAAATCTGCTTTGCTAATAGCATTGTGGCTTTCTTCTGCAGCACTAAGAAATAAGGGGGCAAAACATTTCAAAGAGAAGCTTAAAAAGGCAGAACTAACTTACACGGTCAAATGGAGACTTAGTTTAATTCCAGAAGTACCTATGCGTGCTGAAGAGGACTCTCTTGGGCTCTCTCTGATGCAAGTTGCATCCCAGTTCTTTGAAAGATCAGTATTCCATAGAATAAGTATTTTTGCATGGAAAACCATTTCAGCCAGTAAAGTTAGATGAGACCATTCTAGTAATTTTGTCTCGCTCTCCTCCTCCATCCCAGCCATCCTTTCTCTCCAACATCAGCTGTAATCAGCTGTGAGATAAGCAAGGCCGTTTCTGTAAATCAAAAGCATGTTCTCTCCCACACCTTCTGTCTCTAGCGCTGCTTGATCAACATCAAGAGACTTTCCAAAGTGAAGAGGTTTTTCTTAGGGTGTGTTCCCTTTTTATTCACACACTTTGCTACTGAAGGCTTATTAACTGAAACAGTCCTGTTAACACTACGTTAGCGACTTTTATTCATCTTGCAGAATGTATTACAAATGTAGTAAACCGAACGATACAAAGGCTCATTTTTAATCATCTTTTCAGAGCCATGAACCAATGCTACCTGTCTTCTTAAAAGACTCCCTCTATTAACCTCATATAGTTCCTTGTTTAATTTGGACTTCTACAAGTGAGATCGCCTCCAATTGCAGTCATTAGTACATCTTACTAGAGCAATCTCATTAATTTCTCAACTTTGCAGCAAGCCCTACTGTGAATGCATCCACACATACAGTTTCCCAGACATTTCCCTGCCTTAGGCTGCCTCCAACATCTCCCTCTGGATAACTGCTCATTTGTAATCTTTCCTGGGAATTTTCTACCTATGTATCTCATGTCCCACATCTTCCCAGAAGTTAACTGCAAAAGCCTCACTTTTCATTTCCATTTTCAAATTTTCATTTTCAAATTAGTAGACGGAGAGGGAAAAGTGATTTTAGGGAAAAATTAGAAGATCGTCTATTGTTTCAAGACACTAATTACAAGCTAAAAAGTACTTTGCAAGAGAAAGTTTATATGTACAATCAGAATGTAGGAGGTCTAAATTACATAGTTATGAGCATTACACTAGCTTTATTAATAACTTAAGCTAAGAGTACACTGAAATTATATACCGATATATAGTAGATATTAGATACACGGATCTTTTACTCAAAGAGAATTTAAAAGGTCTTTTGAAGTTACCAAAATAAAATTAGAATGCTTTAAGTGTGAAAATACTGAAAATAAAAACCTGATTACATAGCAGCCACTGTGGGTCAAGAAAAATTGTTTCCCACTCATCTGCACTCACCAATGCCTTTCACAGAATCACAGAATGGTTGAGGTTGGAAGGGACCTCTGGAGATCATCTAGTCCAACCTCCCTGCTCATCTAGAGCACGTTGCCCAGGACTGCGTCCAGGCGGCTTTTGACTATCTCCAGGGAAGGAGACTCCACAACCTCTCTGGGCAACCTCTTCCAGTGCTCTGTCACCCTCACAGGAAAGTTTTTCCTCATATTCAGGTGGGGCTTCCTGTGTTTCAGTTTGTGCCCGTTGCCTCTTGTCCTGTCACTGGGCACCACGGAGAAGAGTCTGGCCCCCCTCCTCCTGGAGGAGCCAGGAAACTACAGGCCTGTCAGCCTCACCTCCATCCCTGGAAAGGTGATGGAACAGCTCCTCCTGGAGGTCATCACTAAGCATCTGGAGGACAAGAAGGTGATCAGGAGTAGTCAGCATGCATTCACCAAAGGGAAATCATGCTTGACCAATCTGATAGCCTTCTATGACGGAATGACTGGCTGGGTAGATGAGGGCAGAGCAGTGGATGTTGTCTACCTGGACTTCAGCAAGGCTTTGGACACTGTCTCCCATCACATCCTCCTAGGTAAGCTCAGGAAGTGTGGGCTAGACGAGTGGACAGTGAGGTGGCTTGAGAACTGGCTGGATGGCCGAGCTCAGAGGGCTGTGGTGAATGGCGCAGAGTCAAGTTGGAGGCCTGTGGCTAGTGGTGTCCCCCGGGGGTCAGTCCTGGGTCCAGTCTTGTTCAGTATATTCATCAATGACCTGGAGGAAGGGACAGAGCGCACCCTCAGCAAGTTTGCTGATGATACCCAACTGGGGGGGGGGGGGGGGGGAGACTAACACACCAGAGACTGTGCTGCCATTCAGAGGGACCTGGGCAGGCTGGAGAGCTGGGCCGAGAGGAACCTCATGAAGTTCAACAAAGGCAAGTGCAAGGCCCTGCACCTAGGGAGGAATAATCCCAGGCACCAGTACAGGCTGGGGGTTGACCTGCTGGAAAGTAGCTCTGCCGAGAAGGACCTGGGAGTGCTGGTGGACAACAAGTTAAACGTGAGCCAGCAGTGTGCCCTTGTGGCCAAGAAGGCCAATGGTCTCCTGGGGTGCATTAGGCAGAGTGTTGCCAGCAGGCGGAGGGAGGTGATCCTGCCCCTCTCCTCAGCCCTCACCTGGAGTACTGTGTCCAGTTCTGGGCTCCCCAGTCCAAGAGAGACATGGCGCTACTGGAGAGAGTCCAGCGGAGGGCTACCAAGATGATTAGAGGGCTGGAGCATCTCTCCTATGAAGAAAGACTGCAAGAGCTGGGCCTGTTCAGCCTGGAGAAGAGAAGATTGAGAGGCGATCTCATAAACGTGTACAAGTATCTGAAGGGGGAGTGTCAAGAGGATGAGGCCAGCCTCTTCTCCGTGGTGCCCAGCAACAGGACAAGAGGCAATGGGCAGAAACTGAAGCACAGGAAGTTCCACCTAAACCTGAGGAAAAACTTCTTGACTGTGAGGGTGACAGAGCATTGGAACAGGTTGCCCAGAGAGGTGGTGGAGTCTCCTTTGCTGGAGATATTCAAAACCCGCCTGGATGTGATCCTGGGCAATATGCTCTAGGTGACCCTGCTTGAACAGGGAGGTTGGACTAGATGATCTCCAGAGGTCCCTTCCAACCTAAACGATTCTGTGATCCTCTTAACATCTTCCTTTCAGACTACTTGTACACATTGATCAGATCTCCTCTCAGTTTTCTCTTCTCCAGGCTAAAGAGGCCCATCTCTCTCAGTCTTTCTTCATAGAAGAGATGCTCCAGGTCCCTAATCATCTTTGTAGCCCAATGGATAATCAGTTTTCTTACACATTTATGTTAACTTTGCTGTTTCAGAAGAGCATGGACAAATCCTGTACTTAAAGATGCTGACTTCATTTTTCACAAGATGTTAATTTTGTCCAAACTAAATTCTTTGAGGTGTAACACAACTTAACCCTGATACCAGAGTCAGAAATTTACTGGGGAAGAGAATGAAACCAAGGCGAACCTGCCACCACCACTACTGCCTGATATGAAGCAGACGTGACCAGATTTCTAAGTGTTTCCATGCTTAAAAATTGCAGGTTACACCTAGGAGGAGCTATGGTCTTCCAAATGGAAATATTCAGAAATGTAAACATCTTGTGCAGACATTAGTGAGATATATAGCCAGCTTTTTCTTGGAGGTAGGCACTAAAAGAATGAGAAACAATGGACACAGGCTGCAACAGAGAAGTTCCCATTTAGAGACTGGTGGGTGGAGGGGGAGAATTCTCAGTGATAGTAGTCAAACCCCGCATTGAGTTTTCCAAGTTAAACTCTCCATCCTTGGAGATAATCAAAACTCAACTGGACAGAGCCCTGAGCAACCTGAATTGACTGTGCCTTGCTAATAGGAGGAGTTGGATCAGATGATTTCCAGAGGTGCCTTCCAACTAAATCATCATATGACGTATTTTGGGAAGCACGTGCAAGTTTCAATGATCACTAAAATCCAGTATAAGAATCTTTTGAAATCTCTCTCCCCAAGAATAATGCTTAACTCGATAAGACAACGGAAGTAGTTAAATGGAATATAGCATTCGGTGACAATGCACACTGCTTCAGGCACCTTTGGAGAAGGCATTATTATAAGTTTATTGACCAAAAATAAAATCAAAATGCTCTTAACAAAACCACACTGGGGCAAACATCAAAATGAAAAAGGAGACGTTAAAAAGACACTGCAGAGGAAACTGAAAAGAGAGACAAGATGCTTCAAAGAAGTCACAAACTATAACTGCACTTTGCTCTAAATACTATTGAATACATGATTTAAGGCCCTTGTAGTATGCTGACCCATCTTCAGCATGGCATAAAATCATTTCCTATGTACTTAAAATAGGATGTGATGTGAATATTGAATCATTTTCCCAGTGTCTTGCAGTCTACTTTAAATGAGAGAAAAATTCCTGACCTCCCCGTTTCTGTATTTCAGAGAGTCCTCTGGCAAGTATTGTTGTAACCAACATATTTTGACCTACATTTAAACATACAGTAACCCATTTACGTAACACTGTTTTACACCAGTTTTTAAAAGCGCTATCAGAAAGATTTTTCAAATGACTTTATGGATTTTATATAAAGCTTCAGCTTTTCTAACTCTTTTTAAACCTCTTTTTATATCTGTGGTCACACCCCATGTTTAGTAACCCACCCAATCCTGTGTGTCTTGTTTTCTTTCATAATTTGCATGCATGTTTTCTTTATTATATCAGGTACAGTCATTCTATTGCCTCTTAATATTTATTTCCAGAAAGAACAGGATCTGCTGAGCCGCTATTAGTTGCGGTCTTATATTCACACCAACCTTCCTGCCTCCATCGTGACCCTGCAGTAACAGCATCCAATTATCTGCCCATCAATTCTCACATCCTTTGGAAATTGAGTCTTTTAAATTCAGAACCTGAGCTCCTTCCTTTACCTTTACAGCTTAATATACAAGGTCAAATCTAACAGTTACGCAATTTCTGTTGCCAAAAAATCCATGGCCTTTACTACTTTTTCTCTAGAACCTGACATCTCTAGAATTGTCTCATATCTAGTTGCTTCTTATGCAACTTCCATTAAAATTCTCATATGCCTAATTTACTGAAATTCTCCATTTTCCAGCCAATTATAACCTGATAGAGTAACATACTTATTAGTTCTCTTAATTTCTCTACAGCTTCCTGCGTGCTTCAAGGCAGGCACGTATTTGAGCACCTTGCTTAAAAAGGACATATTTCAGGATAGACGAAATTCCCTCTCTCTGTAACCTATAATAATTAACTCTAATTAGTTGTATAGTCTCACTCAGGTCAAGAAATAAAAAGATGCTACTATTCCAAGTTCACCAGCCTTACTTCAGACAAGCTGCAGAGATTGCTGCAGGTGGAGGCCATCCTTACTGTAATTGTTAACTCCCCACATGAGTTTAAGGTAAAGAAGCAGGAATAAATTTAATAACTTTAGTTGCAGCTACTTATATGCTTTGCCACATTTCCTATAACAAGGAGAGAGAGCAGACAATGTGTTTTTCTCAATTTTCTCCAAACAATATTTTCTCACGCGCACACACACAAAAGAGTTTGCAGGAAAAATAATCACCATTTGTCAGTGAGCCAGCTCTCCAAATAATGGACTTCTTTCCACTTTCAGACTCTGAACTACTACAGTCATTGCTGAAAGGTCAGCATTTACACATTTACAACAATGTTATTTGAAGGCTCTCTCTTGCACTTTGAATAGTAATTAATTATCATAATGTTGTTGATTAGCTGCCACCCTCAGAGACCACCTGATTTATTGCTTTGCCAGCAAAGCTTTGTTCTCAATAGAATATTCTCCAGTTCTTTGGAAAGTCTCAAATTTACATGTCACAAGCAGTAATACAGCTCGGCTTAGATGGGTAGGGTACCTATTCTTATCTCTATTCTTGATCTCCTCTGTGTCTTTAGACAGGTTGCTTTACTCTGCACTGGTTGTGTCTTCTCTATTTGTAATCAGGACATTACCACATCTTTGGGAGTTATCTGTACAGCACCTAGCATAAGTGAAAGAGATTTTAAGGCTCAGTACCTATAAAAGTAGGTGACAAAATGGTACAGCATCTCAAATGAAGTGTCATATACCAGTGCTTTATAGAGTATAAAAACTTCCACTACTTACTATGAGAGAAAATCATGATAACCATTTTAAGTCCCATTACAAAAAAAAAAAAAACCTAAAGCTGTCTCCTGAGGATTTAGCATTAAGAGTACATTTTAAATGCACAGTAGTTATCAGATTTAAAATACATGTAAGAATTGTACAGAAGAAAAGAATATATGCATTCTGTTAGAGATATGAACAAGATATGAATATGTATTTGCTTTCAACATGGAACACTATATTCCAATTCTGGACAAATTACAAAGCATTTAATATAGGAATCAAACCCAAACCAAACAAAATACCATGCGTTAATTCTTAGTCTCCAGAAATAATACATTTGGACACCAAGCTCAGCATTTTACAGCAACGAAAGGGAGTAGATATATTCTTCTACAGAAGTAGAAAACTTGAAGGGCTTTAGTATTTCTGGCATTTATATTCGTTCTGCAATACATCTACATCAATCACCACCCACACATGCTTTGAAGACTGAAAGTAGATAGTAAGTCTAGCAGAACTTCATGGTGGGAGCTGCTAATTTTTCTATCAAACCTTAAAAGTAGGCTTGTAAAAGGTAACTTTAAAAATACAGATGGCTAAATCCCAAGGATGTTAAAGCTTTAGACTGACTAGTTATCTTCCAAGACTTCTAAACAAAAAAAGTGGATGTTTCCAAGCCTTCACCGTCTTAGGCCATTCTTAATTAAGATTGGATTATTTAATTTTATTATTTAAGATAATGGTTTACTTCAGTTCAGTTGGGAAGCATCATGGTTTTAATCATGGAGGAGATCAGACTAGATGACCAGTAATTCTCCATTTCTGGCCCTGTAGATTTACAAAACTGTTTCTGAATTAGGACGGGGGGAGGATGAGAAATTAGATCTCATTAGACTTTGGATAGAGTTTCAGGTAAAGCAAAGACTGACTTTGCAGCCTACTCTAACCTCTAAGCACCTGAGTGACACAGTGCATAGAAGTTCACCCAATCCTTCACACATTAACAACCAGGCTTCTGCTTGACCCAACACACAGCTTTCAGAAAAATATCCAACCCTGTTTCAACTTCAGATAAAAGGGAATGCAACATATGCACTCATTGTTTCTGCAGTTACATTTGGGTAAAGAAGTAACCTTATAAGAAACTAATCCTGCAAGTCTTCTCAATAAAGCGTGCGGGAATAGAAAAATATGACTGAAAAATACCACAAAGCTTCCTCAAAGGTTTTGATTGGTCTGAGTTTTAGAGCAAGACATTATTCTTATTCTACATGAACCAGTAGTACAAAAGCTTATATGACTTAAAAGCTAGCTAAATTATCTCACCTTACATGTACGCTTTCACAGAAGGATCACAGAATCACAGAATCGTTTAGGTTGGAAGGGACCTCTGGAGATCATCTAGTCCAACCTCCCTGCTCAAGCAGGGACCTCTAGAGCATATTGCCCAGGATCACATCCAGGCGGGTTTTGAATATCTCCAGCAAAGGAGACTCCACCACCTCTCTGGGCAACCTGTTCCAATGCTCTGTCACCCTCACAGTCAAGAAGTTTTTCCTCAGGTTTAGGTGGAACTTCCTGTGCTTCAGTTTCTGCCCATTGCCTCTTGTCCTGTTGCTGGGCACCACGGAGAAGAGGCTGGCCTCATCCTCTTGACACTCCCCCTTCAGATACTTGTACACGTTTATGAGATCGCCTCTCAATCTTCTCTTCTCCAGGCTGAACAGGCCCAGCTCTTGCAGTCTTTCTTCATAGGAGAGGTGCTCCAGCCCTCTAATCATCTTTGTAGCCCTCCGCTGGACTCTCTCCAGTAGCGCCATGTCTCTCTTGGACTGGGGAGCCCAGAACTGGACACAGTACTCCAGGTGAGGGCTGAGTAGAGGGACAGAGTCACCTCCCTCCGCCTGCTGGCAACACTCTGCCTAATGCACCCCAGGATAACCTTGGCCTTCTCGGCCACAAAGGCACACTGCTGGCTCATGTTTGGCTTGTTGTCCACCAGCACTCCCAGGTCCTTCTCTGCAGAGCTGCCTTCCAGCAGGTCAACCCCCAGCCTGTACTGGTGCAGGGGGTTATTCCTCCCTAGGTGCAGGGCCTTGCACTTGCCTTTGTTGAACTTCATGAGGTTCCTCTCGGCCCAGCTCTCCAGCCTGCCCAGGTCCCTCTGAATGGCAGCACAGTCTCTGGTGTGTTAGTCTCCCCCCCCCCCCCCCCCCCAGTTGGGTATCATCAGCAAACTTGCTGAGGGTGCGCTCTGTCCCTTCCTCCAGGTCATTGATGAATATACTGAACAAGACTGGACCCAGGACTGACCCCCGGGGGACACCACTAGCCACAGGCCTCCAACTTGACTCTGCGCCATTCACCACAGCCCTCTGAGCTCGGCCATCCAGCCAGTTCTCAAGCCACCTCACTGTCCACTCGTCTAGCCCACACTTCCTGAGCTTACCTAGGAGGATGTGATGGGAGACAGTGTCCAAAGCCTTGCTGAAGTCCAGGTAGACAACATCCACTGCTCTGCCCTCATCTACCCAGCCAGTCATTCCGTCATAGAAGGCTATCAGATTGGTCAAGCATGATTTCCCTTTGGTGAATGCATGCTGACTACTCCTGATCACCTTCTTGTCCTCCAGATGCTTAGTGATGACCTCCAGGAGGAGCTGTTCCATCACCTTTCCAGGGATGGAGGTGAGGCTGACAGGCCTGTAGTTTCCTGGCTCCTCCTTTTTGCCCTTTTTGAAGGCTGGCGTGACATTGGCTTTCTTCCAGTCCTCAGGCACCTCTCCTATCTATGAGAGGTGCTTTTGCTGGCAGATCTGAGCATCCTAGGCCTGAAGAGAAGACTTTTAGCAAGCCATGGATATCTACTCAATATTTTAATTTCTCTATTGCTCAAGTAACAAAGCATTTTGAGAGTGCAACATTGCAAGAATTTATGTTCTAGACTGATATATAAAACTAAGCAAGGCAGTCAGCTCCCTTGTGAAGGAGTCCAAGAAGGTAAATTCATCCATACTAATGCTATGACACTCCATGATCCTACTGCAAAATTTCACAGCCATAAGCAGCAATGCAAACTCTCCTTATTAAGTTCTTCTGCCTGGGGACACCTTTGAAGATTCTCCATGTTTACAGTCAATGGTTAGCCATAAAGCAAAAAGTCAATCCTCCAAGCAAAAAAATCTTGTTCTGTCTCAGAGTTGGGGCTGGAAGACAAAAGGTCAAGCTCTTACTTGTACTTCCCGTTTGTGCATTGCATATACGCTCAAAAAACAGAGCGTCTAACATCTTTTTTCTAAAACAACAACAACAACAGAGGCATGCCAGGGTGCAGTTTTTTCAAACTCAAAGTCCATCCTTCTTCCTGCCACAGGGTGAATAACTCTAATCTCCAAAATGGGCAGATCGGGAATGCCATACATTATTTAAGTGTCCTCTACCCTGAAATAGCTCCTCTACAGGAACATTTCCTTCCTGTCCCTCAGCCCCAGCCTTGTTATGGCCCTTCTTTCAGGTATATTTGACAGCTGATCTGTAGATTCCCCCAGTGGGACAATTAGGGGTGATCACTACAGAAACATAGAGGTTCACTGGTAGCATCTTCCAAGACACTCACAGTCCCTCTGAATGACACAAAGGCTGCAAGAGCAGGTCCTGTGACCACACTGCACTTGTGGGTTACCAGCTCTGGGGCTTGAGCATGTGATGGTACTACCTAACTATAGTTCTGTTGACAAACTGCTTAAACTGGAGGCCCTACAGAATATAAGCTACCTGCAGCACATAAGTGGGATCCCTCTGGGATACTCTAAGTATCCTGAGATTGTCCCCAGCCTTCTCAGGGAGACATGGTCTGAGCACCAAGGGGTTATACCAGAGGATTCTCAACAGAAATAGTCTGAGAACTTAGCTTTTAGGATGCAGACAGGGGCTTGTGACAGAATCGACATGAACCTAACCAGCAAATCTATAGAAACATGCATACACCACACACATTACCCACCAGTTTCTCAGAGCATTTAAAAGCACAGAGTACTGCAAAAGGCATGTTCAAAGTATTTCTAATGATAATTCCTTATCCCTATGCATCAAGTGCACCTTTGTTGTGGCACATACTCAGTGTGCTCTGGGCTCTTCCTTTCAGATATGTTCTTCAGACCTGCTCAGATTGAAGCAACTGCTCGAACCAATCGCAATCTCAGACTTCCCCCTCAAGCAGGGCTTCGTTAAGTCTTTTTACAGCATTGGCTCTGCAGTAAATTTAGCTTAGACTTAACAGTCACCCAGAATTTTAGATTCTATTTTCAGTTCTTGGCTTTAGTTTTTATTGGGATTTTTGTTCTAAGGTGTGTACGTACACACACAAAGAGTGCCTCGGTATTGTCGTCATAATTTCATGGGATATAGCATCTCAGAAACTGTAAGGGATTCTTCCTACACACCCACGTGCTCTGCCTTTAGAAGGAGGAAAAAAAAAAAGTAAACAAAATACTAGCCACGTTCTCTACCTGGCAGAGATTAGGTAGGATAAGCTGTAGACTGCTGTAAATAAAGTGACTAGCTATAAACTCCCTTTCTTGAGGAGCTCTCATTAAAAAAGTTGAAGTAATCCTTACCTACTCTTGAATTGACCTGTTTAGTTTTCAGATAAGTGAAATCCATCTAACATGGATGTGGTTTTGCTTAGATTTTAGCAGCTTATGTGCCACATAAGGTATAAGTATATTCCTGCCTTCTACAGACTTTAAGCAGAAATGCTGTTTCCACTTTCTAATCTCCAATACATTACTCTAAAACTGTAGACACACTGAATCATCATGCTTCGGTGTTTGTTTGCAAGGAATAACAAAACACATTTCAAGTACTGGTAACTTTACAACTGGTTTCATTTCTTTCTTTTTTTTCTTCAGTATTTCCAGACTGTTTTAATCTACCTCATTGATTCCCAACAAAATTTACAAGTAACATTTCTAGTCCTAGGTTACTTACTGATCCTAAGTACGCAAGACCATTAGAAGGGGAAGCAAGCAACACAAGCTGCTTCTCATCTCTAGTATTAGGAAGTGGAGGAATGACTCCACTCCAGCTGCCCCTGGAAAGCTTTCATCAGGCTGAGACTGGCTGCAGTTTCAGCCCTGAGCTGGGCAGGGCACTAGCTAGGTTCAGGACGAGGTGGGCTGGGGGAGCACTAACCTTCTGGATCATATGTCACACCCCGTAATAGTGCTCACAGAGCCAAGATGAAATACTACTGATAACAGATTCAGTGGAGTCTTGACCAGATGGGCACAAGGGGAAGGGTAAAAGGGGAGGTGAGGAAATCGCAAAGAACATCAAAAAAAAGGATGTGAATTTCTGGCTTTAACACCTAAAGCTAATAGAATATTTCAAAATGGAAGACAGTTTTTACAGCAGTCATATTGCAAAAGGAAAGCCTGCACGACACACTAAAACCGTACCAGGCATTAAATCTGGGAAGTTTATCCGCTACAGAACAGAAGGACAAAGACAAGGTCATTCACTGTGTGCAAGTGAAAGAACAAGGCTCCAAAATCCCCAAACAAACAGGGTCAGAAAATAATCTCCTCGGTAAAGTTTTTCAGTATTTGAGCATCAGAAGAAAGTCAGAAGCAATATTATTGACTAACCAAGCTGACATTTGGCTACCGAAGGCTTTAATTCTTTTAGCTCCTGCTAGACAAAAGGATACCATATTTTCTCCAAGAGATGGCTTGGCACAGTCAACCAAAGAGTGCCTAATATTAGCATTTTGTCCTTATTAGGCTGAGAAAGGGACAGCAATCCAAAGAGTTTCTCATCTGCACATTCTTGATTGACTAGTTGAACTTGGGCAGCACCACCCGGAGGTCTGGACCCGAGGTCAAGTTCTGCTAATCAGTCCTTTCCATCTCCCTTCAGAGAGATAGGTACAGAAAAGGGCTGCCAGGAGGAAACGTATGCTTAATGCTACCATCAGTGCTGAACACAGCCAGGTCAAGCCACAGTGTCCACAAAAGAGGTAACAATAGGACAGAAGACAAACTCCTTTCCGAAGGAGAGAGTGTGCATGGCGTAAGGCAACGAGCAGGAGGCTACAATGCTAGCTGAACATAGCCTGAAAGGTGGGCAGGGGCCAGAACTAGTATTATCTGGCTCCCAACAACTGTTCAGGTTGGACAAGCCTGATCTAGAAAAAAATAACGCAACACATCTCAGTCTCATGACTTGAGCCACTGAGATAAGTGTAAGCTCATTAGAGAGTGGTAGCACAGGTCACTTGACACCTAATCATTGTAGGATCTCTCTGTTGACATGATCGAGGCCCAAAGGCTAAAGAATCTAAATAACTATATCCACTCTCTGAGAACAGCTCCAGCTGGGTAGCAGTTCTTTCACAGCTATCCTATATTTAATTGGCAAAGCTGCAGCAGTCCTTTGTAGTGTTTCGCCACAGATTACACACATCGCAGTGGTTATTTCATAGTAAGCTGTTCAAGTTATTCTCCACCCTTGTGCTTTTCTTGTTTGCAAGTTATCTACAAGTAGAGTACAGAATTTCTTCCATTTTACTCAAAGTGCGGTTGCTAAGATTTCCATGTATAATCTTTGATCTGTGGATTGCTGCACATATTCAAAATTCAATGTGCATCAGTTGCTGGCAGGGGAGCTTTAGCCATAGGACTAAAAGTGCAACTCTCAAGATCAGATTTATGGTTCAAATATTGAAAGTGCAGTAAATATTTAAGAAGCAAAAATAACCTTTGAAAATTGCGGCATAAAAGTCCACTTGGACTCAGTTATCAGAGATCAGTAACTCATGTGGGGGAATTAATTCCAGTTCTTATTTTTTTAATCCATCAGCTTTCTGTTCCGTCTAGCATCCCCTTATTTTTGAAATTAAGGAAACTGAAAATTCTTATGACTTAGTACTTTACACCTCCCTGCTCTATTCTCCTTTCATAAAGGGGGAGAGGGGGAAAAAAAAAAAATCTCTTCTCTATGCTAAACAGCCTCCCTCTAGGGTATCTGCCCCGTAAGAAGCTTCCTTGCCTGTAAAACACACTCACTGTCCATCACTGAGCCCCTCCTGCTTCCCCTTAATTCATCTTTTCGGTTGACCCATTCTTCCGAAGAGGACAGCATCATTCACGAGCACCACGTTAGCTGTCTTAGCCCGTCTGCCTGCAAAGGAGCATCCACGTTACAAGCAGCATTGGCAGTTTCCCAAATTAGCACATAGGGCACTGTTCTGACCCTCAGGACCATCCTCTCCTGCTGATGACTCAGGCAGCTGGAGAAAGGACAGGTAGGCAGCAACCAGCCATGTCCCTACAAGTTCTCTGTACTCACAGCACTGCAGTCCCCAGGCTCTCAGGTTCAGCACCTTGCAGGAAAAATAAATTTGAACCCACTTTTTTTTTTTTGCCTCCTCTCCCCCCACCACACAATCTTTAGACATTATTAAAAAAGCTTCATTCCCTGATGATTCACAAATATCCGGGAGCAAGTTGTGCTTTTTGTTCATCTCCAGCTAAAATCCTTTCTTCCCCTTAGCAACCAAATGACAAGCCTGCAAGGCTTAAAAGAAATGAGAATAAGTGTGTAAGTGTATGCTCACTTCCTTGGAGTGTATGAAAGGCTAATTACAGAAATTAAATGCTAATTTCTCAAGATTAATACAGGCAAGTAAAAGCTTTTTGCATTGTTTGCATAAAAGGCTACTTCAAAAGCTTTCCTCCTTTTACTTCTCACCTGTAATTTCTAAGTCACTTCTACCCTTGCTCTCAGTGCCAGGTTACACCAGGTCAGGATTTTAATTGGTGCTCATTAGCCAAGCTGGGATCACTCCTCTCCTCATCAGTCCCTTTGCCAACAAGTGACTGCTTCTCCAAAGCACTAGGAAGGGGAGAGTAGATCCCACTCCAAGCAGCAGCTCTGTCACCAGTGGTGGCTTCCCTGCCATCCCATGGAGGAGTTTAAAGGGAAATGAAACACGTACAGCAGCAAAATTTTGCAGTCCAGTTGCTCTGTCGTTCAAAAAGATTGCCAAAACCCCAAACACACATTCCTGAATTCTGCATTATTTTGTTGTGTTTATTAATTTGTATTGGCTTCTATAATTTATTGTCATATTTGACCATGCTAACCAGGCCACAATTCAGTACAGCCCACAAGCAGCCCCCTTAAAGCTTAGCACCACAAATGCCTCACTGAGTTGGGGCTCTAACATCTCTTTTGTCATATAAAGGTTTTCTCCAAAGCTATAGAGGGTCTTGCCACATCACACACTGATTTTTGGTGAGACTGACAGACACATGTAAGTGAAGGCAACTTACATTTTAATTTTTTAATGTTTCAGAGTGTACAAAGTTGAAAATACATTATTCCACTTTGATTCTCTGTGCCAGCTTTCAGTACAACTGCGAGTCATTGCAAACTGCCATCTGACCTCACTGATCAAGCCTCTCTAGTAGGGACAACCTTACCCATCAGGCAGCTAGCCCACACCACAGTGCAAACTGTATTTTTGATTAACGTCTGGGCTATCACTTCTCTGTTAAATAAGAAAGAATAGGCCCCAAACATATCAAGATCCTGCTCCACAGTGTGCCAATGTGAAAACAAGAAGTGGGATGAATGTAAAACATATGCTGTGGTGTTTCTAAAGAACCTCATTTTTCATGCAGCAGTCAGAAAAGTCAGTACTAGGTTTATGGTGATGGTCTTCACTTGAGAAGGGGTACACAGCTACTACCCAGAACTTTACCAGAGAAAGGGTAACAGCACTGTCCCTATTTAGTTAGGCAGCTAAGAGCTAGCCAAAACCTGTAATAATGGAAGGGAAGGAAAGGAAGGAATTTAGCATACCCAACCCAGATGCATATATTAATTAAAAATTATTATTATGAATTTGGGAAAAGCAAAGACAGGTCCTCAGCAAATCAAGAGACCTACAAAAATGCTGGTAAAAGGCACCAAAACCTAAATAAAAACAGATGCAATTATTCTCCCCATCACCCGCCCTCTGCTGAATGTAGGAAGGGACAAAAGTCACAGCAAGAGAAAGCAAATGTCACAAATGGCTAGTAGGGACAGCAACTGAGAAAGAGAAATGCCCTAAGGTCTTAACACTGCAAAAATTCTTAGTGAAGCAACAATACAGAACAGCTGAACTAAGAGGATACAGCAACAGGATTTACTGACAAGACTCTGAAAAGTTATGGCTCATTTCACATCTCTTCCTCTACTCTGACAGTGTATGCAACAAAACTCTGTCCCATTAGTGATATCCCATTTTGATCCGTTTCAGTCCTCACCAGTCAGCCAGTCAAAGCCTTGCTGCAAAACCACTGATAAAGACATTAAAAGTTACAGTGCTGAATGAAGCAGTGGGAAATAACAGGCAGTCCCTGAAAAATAATTGGAAAGGGTTAAGGTGGGAAAGAATTGGAATAGGCTATTAGCAGGTTGGTGACATTAGCATTTCACCTCCTTCAGGGTCAGGACATGAAAACAGAATCTTCTGTATTCCCTACCATCTTAATGAGCACAATACCTCCTCCCTCCAGTATTTCTGCAATAAACATCACATTTGAGTTAGGTATTGCAACAGGGGAATATTATTTATGGTAAGAGGGTTGCATGCAAATATCTTCTGCCTCCAGCATAAATGTGTGAGAGTAAGTAGACCCTAGCTGATAAGCTACACAGTTAACAGGTTTACTGAGCTGGCATCCTACAAGTGCCTTTCTACATTAATTGTCCACAATTAATGGAGAACAGGATGGTGAGGAAGCTGACATCATTCAGAAAGGTGAAAGAGGGAGACCTATAGGAAGGTATCCTTTGAACACCAGGTACAGCAATGCTTCAACAGTAATTTAAAACTCAAACACTTACAGTGGGTCTATTTCATTAGTAAGATACATTAGCGTAGAGTTAGAATCTCCCCATTTGATGGGAACAGTACATAGATTCTCAAAGAGTTTCAAAGAGCAAGGAGCTCTTGCACATGACACAACTCAAAAGTGTCTCACGGACTTGTGCTGTTACAGAGCACACAATAAACTACAGTAGTTTTAAAGCATGGTGCCTTGAGCTGTTTAACGTCTTGTTAAAATGCACATCCATTCTTATAGACTTATGCCTCAGGTGTGAGCAAAAGGCAACCAACCTTTAGGTTATGAGCCTGAGATGTCACATTGGTTTAATCCAGTTTCTCAATCTAAATTACATTAATCCTTGGCACCAAACCTATATGCAAGGAGTAGAGCTCCTTCATTTTACTCTACCTGAAATACCAAAACGTGATTTATAAATCACAGCTTAACTGGAGAATAGCCTAAACCAATCCTAATTCCCCCAAAACGTTGCAGAAAAAGTCTAAATCCAGAATGAAGGTTGCTAGCTCTAGCAACAAGAAGGCAGCAGTGTATATATCTCCTAGTCAGTATGTCTATCCCCAATTAGTAACCAGAAGAGTTTCATTGCAACCTTTGGAATACAGACTGCAACAGGAAGAACAAAGGGAAAAGCCATCCGTTGTGACGCTTTTGGCAGGAAAGGTACCCACTATTTGGAGGATTCTGAGTAACTTCTCTGCTCTTATTTAAGTCTCATGGACTAAGCAATGGCATCACTAATGATTCCTTCACTTCAAGCTTTCTGCTCAGAGTTTTCTTGTGCTACTCACCAGCCAAAAGTATCCATTAAGTATTGCTACAGCCATTATGCATAGAAGTCTGTCAGATCCAGTAAATATCTGAATGGAGCTACGGCTCAATGGCTACTTTACTGAGACGCAAATTAATAAACATCCTAAGAAATTTCAGGTGCAGGGCACCATACTGACATGCTGTCCTTCCATATGAGAGATATTAGTTCAAAATCATCATAAATAATAGTTTCTGGATGCTTATACTGCCACCAACAGAAAACTTGTGTTATAATTAAATCGTGTAATAAACGTGCAGTGTTCAAAAAAGACAGGGCTAGACAACTCCCACCCCAAACAGCGCTCTCCATGGTATCAGCAACAGGTATCTTAAACCAGCTGAACAGCACATAGGGAACTAAATTCTGCATTAAAAGGTATGTGCTGGATCTCCTTAGTTTCCATGGGATCTAGTTCAAAACAAAACGGCAGAATAAGATACTGATGTTCAATTGCTTGGAGACTGCTGAAAACATGGGAGTTTTGGGAAGGTTTTTTGCCAGATTACTGAATTCCTTTGCTTTAGATCTGTTATTTAGAATCCTTTTTGGCAGTAATTATATGGCATAACGTACAGATGAGATGTGTGGCACCCATTCTACCATATGGGCTGAAAAAACCAGCTGTCTTGGGAATATCTTCAACTAAAAATATTGTGTCCTATCTGACTAACGGAATTGTAAATATTTTAAATCATAGTCAGAATATTTGATTGCACTCTTTGAAATCCTGGAATTTATATGCAAAATAAACTGACAATTAGATACGACACCTTGAGAACGTACTTTCTCACCCTCTTCTGTGACTGCAATGACCACATTATAAATACATTCAATATGTAAAAAGAGCAGAGATGTTCTGGACAATCTTCCAGTAAGAACAGAGACAAGGAGAAATTCTAACTTCTTTCAAGATAGATTTTAGTTGGTTTCTAAAAGACAGTAGGAAAGGCCTGATGACCCAAAAGGCCTCTTCCCAGTCCTCATTCCAATATAACAGCTCACACGAACATCTGAGCTAAAATTAGTTTCCCTTGGAAGCCAGCTGCAGAATATTTGAGATTCCATGACTTAACACACATCATCCATATGCTAATTTAGCAGAAAAGAAAGAACGTCAGGGAGTGTATTAGAGTGAGTCACACTGGAAACTAAAAATCACTTTCTACCTGATGGTGCCTCACAGAAAGTCACTTCTGCCATTGGAGTGCCTAGGGAGACAAGGCTCAACATACATTATACAACTCAATTTTTCACATGCCAAGTGGTACCTGTGCAAGCAAGAGAATTAGAAATCTTAGTCATTCTTTGCCTATTTGATGATCTGATTTGCATGTGACAGCCCATGATCATAGACAAGACAAATGAACAAAGATATATGTAGACTTCAAACCACAAAAAGCAATAGTAAGTACTTTATTATTTTAACAAGCAAGCTGGTTGAGAGCAACATTATGATATACATCAGAATTCTGAGCACTACTTGAACACAACACCCCCTGGATCACTACCTTTCCTATGTAAAAAGATTCTGCACTCATTTCAGCTAGAGATTAAGTAAAATCATCCTGGCTGTCCAGGGCAGGGCTGGGTATGGGAGGGAGTAGATGCCTATATCGTTATAGGACTGCAGTAATACGACCCAGCATGTTGCAAACCTTTATGCCTTCTGGAGAGAGGAGATGCTGCTCTATGCACCTTTGGTGCCAGCCTCTCTCTATCTAGTGAATCCATAGCAGGGCAAACACACCTATAATTTCTTATTTGTGGTCACTCATTTACTGTAATGGGTTTAATGGCATTTGTCATTTTTGGGCTTAGAAGAGCCAACATAGCCTTCACTTCCTTCTTTCTCTCATCTGTATTTGATCCTCCACATAGCTGGGCACACAAAAGCAGAAAAAACTGGCTTTGAGATTCTGCCGTATTCCCAGACATGACCTACTGATATTTGGCTGTGCAACTTAGAGCTGTGACAGTTATTGTAGTCCCTCCCTACAACCTAGTCCCCAGGTTCACAAATCTCAGCTTCAGGACCTCTTCCTCACAGCTGGGAAGCAAGTATAACATCACATGGGCAGCTCTTGATATGAATAGATATGCTCCTGGCAGATAAAAGCATCCTGGTATCAAAGTATCCAGATGCTAGCCACAGACGCTGCGAGTTTATGGAAGGAGCAGGACAATTCATAGCACTGGGGATGTAATTAATTGCCACAAGCCCTTCGTACACGCAGTCAGCAGCTTGTGGCCCGTTTTCCCCATGCCCAACTGATGCGTGCGTGGCTCAGAAGATGCTCACAGAGAAAGAGTTTGGCCAAGACTTGCTTTATTCAGTGTCTGATTTGCACTGGGTTACTGGAATATCACAAGGTCTTCAAACCACTTTTGCAACAGTTGCTGCTTGCTTAGATATATGGCTCCTTTACCAGTGGAAGGAGCCAGACTGAAAATAGTCTCCATGGTAATATCTGAGCCAGTGGACTTTCTCTGTCCGCATGCAACTCCCTACTGAATAGCTCAGTACATAATAGCTTGTGCCTAACTCAGATATATCCAAGTTAAGAATCTCTCCAGTCACTTCATCTTTCTTCAAAGCTCGCTCCTCATCAGGGAATCCCAAATACAATTTCTATCTTTTTCAGCTGCGAAGTTTCAGATAGACAAAGTTACTGCTGCTTCAACATGTTGTAAAAATACTCCATATGAAGAAAAAATATATTGGCTAAAAGAATCTAACAGCACATGACTGTAGTTTAAGACATGCTGTCATAAAGATACAGCAGCAGGGCAAAATTTCATATGAACAGCACAGCTTCAGGACAGTATAAGATGTCATTTAGCATGAAACTCACCTCCTCCTCAGAGGGAGGAATTCCTGCGTCAGCTATGCTCTTTATCCATTCACTGAAATTCTTCTGGTTTATTCAATTTAGGAAACAGAGACAAAATTTATCTTTGCACTGTGGTTAAGTTGGTACTCGTACCTTCTCAAACGCTATCAGGTTCACTCAGTGAACATTTGCTTTAACTGAGGACTTGGTAAACAATTTGCTTCCCTTTCCTCCCTACCCACAAACACATTTACCCCACCGGGGATACGCTGGGAACCAAATCCCATTTTTCTTCCTAAACTTTATATAAAGGGACACTGAAGAAATAGGAGAGCATGAGATATCCACTCCAACAGCAAGAATTGAGAAAAAGGTCAGTAAATCTGTGCCTGCAGATCACTACCAGAAAGGGTGAAGCATAAGGCACCAGAAAACCCTGTTAGTCCTTCTCACCTTCCCCTGAATTATGTGATAATGGAGTCAGTGAACATTCACATTCTCTTCTCCAAAATACACACAAACACATTTCAACATCTAGAAGTGTTCCTATAAATTCATCTTAAAATTCAGAGCAAGCTAGCAAGGCTATGTGGAGGCAGTTTGCACACCCGGACGTCATTGCAGGAACTTAGGAAATGAAGCACCAATATTAACTGATCCAAACACACAGACCCTCGGAATCAGCAGTCTTCATTCCTACATAAAATGGAGCATGCTTTCAGCATCACTGCAGACCTGCTTGGGCACATATACGCTCCAGAGTTGCCTGGAAGGGAGAATGGGATAACGTCCACAAGACGAGCAACTATGCATCCCTACTTGCTTCACTGAACAGTGGGACACTTCACTGGTGCTTACAGCACCTCATCAGAGGCAAATTAGATTTATCAGTCTAACATCCGGTCTGGTCAATAATCCCAATAAATCCAAGGCAAATATACAGTACATTAAAAAACTAAATCCAATGGCTCCCATTTAAATCTGCAAGGACACCTCATGATACTTTGTATACCAGCCAGGACCAGATGAAAAAAATTAATTTAGCACTATCAAAAAAAAAAAACCCACCATCAACAACAAAAACAAAATCATAATTAGGAAATTTATTTCCCTCCTGATCTCTGGAGCACAGACCACTTCTAAAGAAAGAAGGAGGAGAAATGGCAACTGAATACAATTTTGATCCAAAACAGAGCCTTTCTAACAGATTTCAAGGGAGGGGGAAAAAAAGTACCCAGTTCATTAGAGAACAAAAGGGCAGCATGGGACAGAAATTATAGGAAAAAACTAATCAAACCAAGAAAATCTTTGAAATATGCCTATACAGGTGCCACAACTCTCGAGAATCTTGGGGAGGAAAGACAAATCAGCATGACTACATGCATCATTGTCATTTTCATGAAACCATTTCTCAAGGAAAATGATTTTGTTACAAAAAGTTTGGCCATTCCAGAGTAAGCTTTTAAGCTACTGGAGCTCTCTGTATCACACACATAAGTTTCACTGTGCGTAACACCAACTTCAAAACGCATCTCAGACCTGTTTCTGTGCTGTGTTGCAACAGGCGATGTCATCCTGTACAGCAACAAAAGGGAATTTAATCTTTTTTGATTTCCACTGAGAATCACGGAGTCATTACTGTTCTAGTATGTTTTCACGGTAGTAAATTAATACAGTTTAAAATCATTATATATAAAGTCCATGAAAACAAGCTTGCTGCCTATGCCATTTCTTCTTGCATTGAGAAATCTCAAAAGGCAATTGAATGAAAAAACAGCTCAGATACAGGAAAAAGAAAATAGCCCAGATTTTTTGAAGCATTAGGTTGCTTGCTTAGCCCTGCCTCTGAGTTTTCGGGGTTTTTTTCATATTTATATGATAGAAGCGAGTCATTTAATGCACTACATAACCCAGTTTCTCTGTTGTTCAGCAAATCCCTACTCCTCACATTTTAAAACATCACAAGAAAAAACATTCTAGGATAATTAAGAAATCTTAGCCTAGGACTCAACACTTGCTATGTCCAGTTGAGATTCAGTCACGCATGGCTTCATCGTTGACCACCGAAATCCTTCCTAACCTTCTACGGGACTTCTTTTTCCTTTCACAGGCTCTGCTGTGAACTCAGTGTCCAGGAATACCGTAGAACTGAGCTCTCTCTGCAGGGGTGTTAAGTGCCCTTTTCACAACACACCACATGAAGACGAGGTGATCTTGGAGTATTACTAGCACTGGCCACCACTCACTGCAGAGAGTGGAGCCTCAGTTTCCAAGGTTTCTCAGCTGTGAGCTGAACTTTCCAATTATTAGAGAAGAAATTAAGTTCTCAGCTAGAAGGAAAAAAAGAATATTTCTTCTTGGACAAACTGTGTTCATGTCTTACTGATTTTCCCAAAACTCTCAGCTTGTTTATGAAGTAAAATAAGAGGTTTGCATTAACTTATTACTTTCCTGCTAACTTTTGAATGTTAAAAAAAGTGCATTAACGCATTTGGAAATGGATTGACAGACCTTGAGCACGTTGCTAATGCTCTTTAAGAAACTCTTTACCATCGGTATGAAACCAAGCACTCTTAATCAAAAGTAACTTTATCCAGACCACTAACTTCTCTTTTTCCACTAAACAAGAAGTGGTACACACACCATTAGCTTTCATTTCAGTTATTTGGCCAACTGAAAGCTTCCCTTAAAGTTCACTTGTGCAGGAAGTTGCTAACAGGAGGACTGCAATGCTTTGTATGAATTTGCATCCCTAAAAAAGGAGTGACTGAACATAGCAGAGCTGATGGATGGATCGCAATTCCTGCCCAACAACATCCTGTACCACTATAGTGCTCCATGTAAAAGACACAGGATTTATCTGCTGGTTATCAAAGGAATGAAAAATTACTACAGGTCCTTTTGCCACAAGCAATCTGACCTTTATAATCTAGGTTCTATTCCCCAGCATGCTCTGTCTTAGAGTTAGATCAACCATCTGCAACCAGATTTGAGACACTGCAGTTTTCAAGTGTATTCAGAGCCGACAGTCATCTCCACCTTGCTGTAAAAATAGGAGCCATTTTTCAAATACAGAAGAGCCAATGTACATCAGTGAACTTCAAGTATACGTGAGGCTTGAAGGAGTTCAGATCTAGAGCAGTGACTTTTTTTTTTGGTAGGTGACCTATCAGCTCAGCATTTGTGAAGATGTGATTGATGAAGTAAGGCACAAACATGCAGTTGCCTTCTGCTGGCTGCAAGTTCTGACTTACTGAGGCCACTTTTCCACAGTAAGTGCACCACAGATGTGAGCAGAGAGTACTGCCACTGGGCAGGAGAGCATGAAAGAGGCTGCCATCTCTTCATCACCAAGTTATGCTCCTTTCATTGGGAACCTCGTTTAAAAATTTCTGATGGGAATTAGGCAAGTAAAGTTTTGAATCCTTCCCCATTCCTAGATCGTCAGATCCCTGTAGCAAGGTTTGTGAAGTCTTGCCCTTCCTATTAGCCTGGCATGCAAAAGCTGTGTCACATCACCACAATTACCACCTCCCTGGTGCTTTGCTGCCAGCTACACCCTACAAATCAATATAAATTGGGCCCAGCTCTGGCCCCAGCACAATAGAAGCTGGTTGTGGGGGAGGAGGGCAGAGGAGTTCTGCCTTTCTCATGGTCATCCAGCTTTTCCTGCAGCTCTCGTTGCAACAAGAAAGGCATCAGGAGCTTTAATCACTACATCTTAAAACACAGAAGTTAGTACTTTTCTTTGCTTCCAGACAGTAGATTAGTGCAGCCTGCCTGCCAAACATGATTAATAACTCTGCAAGGGCCTTTGTACTGTATGCACTATTTGCCAAAAATGGCAGAAATCAGAAGAGACGAGGGTGCACTGCAGTGACAGTTATTTCATAGCTAGATGACTGGTTTCTGTGATTAAAGAACAAACCCAATTACATGAAGAAAACTCAGTGACATAAGCGCTCTTCCAGTTCCCTCCTCCCCAGGCCCCATCACCCCTCCCCTTCTTTAAAGTGTTGCTTGACATTCCTGAGATTAATTTCATGGCTCTAAAATAAACACTTCCAAAAATAGTAAGAGGAAATGGTAATCTTGCAAAGTGGAGTTTGTTAGCTTATTTTCCAGAACCCAGAAGCCCTGCCTGCTTGAAACCCTTATTGCTCTGCACAGCAAGGCACAGAAGATAAATGACTTTCTGTATCAGCAAAGACCAAGCACACGGCTGTTCTGGTGCAGGGGCTCAGGCTTAAGGGTATGTGCAAAGCCAGGGAGGAACACAGGGGCCGGGGGAGCTGGGGGCAAACCCCAATAGAGCAGATAATCCCCAACCTACAAAACCCATGTTCTGCTTGATGAACAGGTTGCCTATTGCAAGCATGATAAACTCCCCATTAGATGATTGGTCATTAGATGTGGTCAGAGCCACAGATGATTGTCAGCATCAACCCCAATTTCCCTACAAACACCTCCAAGAAGCCTGTTAGTCGAGGCTGCAAACACCAGTTATGAGGTCGATACCCTAAGCAGTTGCTTGCACGCTCTCATTGCCCACCACTTCTGGCCATTTAAACTCCACCCCTAGAAATAGGCACTAGCCTAGCACTGCCAGTAATGAGTTCATTATGTCTATTTTGGGAAAAGAAGTTGGTCTGTGATGCCAGTCCCACCATCCTCCAGGTAACCAGCAAAAAAGGCAGTGACCACTGCTGAAAATGTAAATAGTGGCATTGAAAAAGGTACAGTGACACTCCTTGGGAGAAGTGCAGCTTCCTTCCTTCTGGCCAGTTGCAGAAGCTGCTGTCCACCACACAATTACTTGACTCAGAATAATGGAAGTTAATAAAAAAAAGTAACAGGCTGCTGCAGGCTGCAGTTTCTAAATTGCCATGTTTCTGTCCTTCAAGGTGGAAACACCCAGCAGAGCATTAGATAAGCTGAGATGATACTTGATGAGCTTCAGATTCTGTCAGACGGGGTCTTGCATTTCTGTCTGAAGTCTAAATAACCACACAACTAATTCTTCATTGCCATCACATTCTGAGGCAGAAGAGAATCGGTTCTGCCAGTGGAGCATCTCCATCTACTGTTAAAGAGCGGAAAGGGAGTAGCACATCGCCCACAGGGAAGCAATACTGCAGAAGTGGAATCTGTTACCCGCAGGATTGCCAGCAGCCCATGTCAAACTGGTGGAGGAGCAAGTACTGAGAAACTTTGGTTCCCAGCACGACTGTGTCCTTCACCAGAGCTCTACTCCAGTACCTACTTGGTAAAACGAGTTTCTAGATGCCATCCATCATTTAAAAAAAGGAAAGTTTTAAAGAAAATTGCATGTAAGCTGAGAAAAAAACATTGCTTTCCTAATCTTGCAAAGAGCCTCAAATAGATGCCCAGGGAACTTTGAAGTCTCTAAGGGGGGTAAGTGGATGGTGATAGTTTAGACGCTAAAACATATTTAGATCTTCCACTGTTGCTGACAACATGAAATCTGAAATAGCCAATACATTTTAGCCAATTTTTGTACAATACTATTCAAGTTTCAGGCATTTCTAAACTTAGGGGGGCAGAGGGAGGAGAAGAACTCCTACTGCCTGAATATGTTTGAGGGAGTTCCAAAACGTATCTAAATGAAAAAAAAAGGATTTTAACCTTTTCACGGTTCTGAAGTTTATTGAACTCACACTCTTATCTTTGGTCATCTCCTAATCGACAAGGAGAACAGAAATAAACGATCTGACTAACTACTGCACATAAAGCATGGATTTAGGAAGGGGCAATCACAATACTGAAATTAAGACATTAATAAGCCTGCCTATCAAAGCTGATATGGAATGATTCCATACTAAAACCTTCAATACAGCTCTCTAATTACAGATTTGTCTTCGTAGAGGCATGATGAAAACAATCTTGATAAAGTCACCCGTTCATCAGTTACTGTCATTTTCCCATGGAGTAATAATAATTATTATTATAATAATCCCATAATAATAATCCTGTTTCTTACGTAGGAAGCAAGAACTTAAAATCTATCACTAATGTAGAAATGAACAGCTCTAGAAACTCGAGGGATGTATTCTGAGAAAGTAAGCTATTTATCACTTTTCTATGGCCCTTTTTTTCCTGTGAAGTAGAAGTGGACTAAAAATTAGAGACAAGACTACTCCCATGCTGCAGAAGTTAAGCACCCACTTTAAATTGCATCTTAAGAAGAAACAGAATGATTTGCACACTTCAAAAAAACCTTACTGAATTCAGGCTTTTAACACTAAGGGAGAGCTGAAAGCATCCCCCAAAGATGCCACATTTTCATGATTGATTTAATTTGGAAAAGAGTCTTTTCCTCCTTAAAGAGATACACTGTGATACAGAGGGTGCAATAGCTGTCTGTGCATGTGTGTGTACACATGCAGACACAGCTTGCGGAGGAAAGGGAGAAATCCAAACACTATTTTTAGGATACAAGCAGTACTTCACTTGTTCCAAACCTATGTTTGGAAAGCACCAACATTTTCTCTCCTCTCCCTTATGAGGCACTCTACTCCTCCTCCTCCATCTTCCCCCCGCCCACCCCAAAAAAAAGGAAAGCTGCCCTACATATAGTTATCTCAAGGCCATAAGAAAGCAAAGACATGGCCCAGATTCTTCACTTATTGCTTCCTTCTCTCAAGGATGGAGGATATAACTAAGTTCCTCCAGGTGATCGAGGAACTTGGCTGTCACTCCTATGGTAAACCAAAAGGCAAGTGGGATCCCTTTCCAGAATGTAAAATAGGGAAGTATGTAACCTTCAGCTCTTCTGAGCTTCTGCTCATTGCCTCCCAGTTTTGCTTTGGGCCAAAAAGACAACAGACTTCTATTTCCCTAGAACCTGCTCTGGTCTCTCTCCTTTTGAATTCAGGGTTTCAGCAGAGAAAAGATGAATCCCTGCACATGGTCCATGTGTCATCCTATGCCAACATCAATTCCAGGTTCATTACACATCCTCTGCACCTCGCTTGGATCACTGTTTGCAATAGATGCCTCTCTACCTTAGGACTCCTCCCTGTCTTTCTCCTACTCCACAAAGGCTTCAACTCCTGTGGGTCCAAACTCCTGCTGTCATACCAGGGATCAATCCCAAGGTCCTCAGGGAATGGGAATTCCTCTGTTCCATGCCGCATCTGTTATGTATCATGCACTGAGCAGGAGCTTCCTGCAGCAGACTTCTCATAGATTTCTCCCACTCTTGTAATTTACTGACCAGCAGCTCTGCACCACTAAAGCACAGCATAAAGCGCTATGCTCCCACATAGTCGGCTAGAGCACCAACAGCCCCATGGAAAGACCCACCTCTGCCCTTCAGGGAACACAGGACAGAGCCTTTTCAGATGTCTATCCTGTAGCACAGTTTAAACAGCTGAGAAGGCTGCACTGGTTTCTCCTTAAGCCATCACTATATCACCTTGTAGTAGAAGGGAGTTGCTCGAAAGGAAGGACACAGCATCAGAAAGCTGGTAAGACTTTGATTCCTCAACCACTTATGTGGGAACAGTCCCAGGGAAATCAATTTGTAAAACTAAACACATGCATAAACGCTTGCAGAATTTAGGCCTAAGAGACAGCAAGCACTCACATAGCCTGAGAGGAGCATATCCAGCAAAGGATATCCTACTTTTGAGTCAAAATAGGGTTCAATAAACTTTCCAGCTCCATATAAACATTCTTACAAGATCGTATCCATTTACTGCTGGAAGGATATAAAAGGAACAAAATAGAATTGAAAATGATTATTATAACCTCATGCCTTAAAAGTGGTTGTTAAGAGCACCCACGGAGTTGAGAAAATATCAAACTGAGTTTTATTAAAGCCTGAGGGAAAGTCAGGAGAATAGGAAAGACCAGAACAACTGCACAGAGGCAACAACAAATTCCTAGAAACACTGCAGCTGGAAAACCAAGTGAGCAAGCGTTGTGCTAAAATGATCTCTCTCCACTGTCAAATAAAGGTGAAGGGGGAAAAAAAAACCAACCAACCAAAAATCTTCCAAGGTTTCCTGAAAATTTAAGCCTTTTTTCCCCCTTTTATTTTAGCAAAAAGCATGAGTTGTTTTGCTGGATGGGAAGAGTGGGACTTTGCTATAGAAATGGAAAACCTCCAGCAGTGGTAAACTAGGAGGAAAACTTACACAGATGTGGAACGTCAAAAACTTTTCACTCAGAAAGAGAAAGGAAAAAGAAAATACCCTGAACCTATAATGGGCATAATCCCCACGCAAAGATACCCTTAGTCCCCTCAAGGACTGAAAACCACAGAGCACATCTCAGCAAGCTTGGATCAGTATAGCTTTGGCAACTAGACGACAATACTTTAGCAAGAGATAGACCACAACGAAAGCTGAGATCAGGGACGAAGAAGGGTCCTTGGCATAAGGACGCACACAGGGACGTTGCGAAGAATATCATTAAAGCCAGACAACAGATGCTCCTAGCACTATGGGTGGTGCCTGACACTGCACAAAAATCTCAGTGAGGAAGAGCTGCCTTGCTCACTTATGAACTTTGCACAAAACAAAGCCCTGTGCTCTGCTGCTGGAGAGCTTAAGTTGATAATATTAAATGTCTGGTATCAGATGCTTTTGCTTTGTGCAAGCATATCACTAGCACAGCAGACAGGAGACTTTGTTTTTTGATGAAAATTACCTTACAGACTGTTTAAAACATAAGATATCAGCAAAGAACTCAAAGCAGCTGGGATGCAATTACCTCCAGATAACTGCAGAAAACTGTGTGCAGATAGGTGACGATCTCCTTACTGCAGTAATTTAGCAGATTGCTTAACTGAAAGTGCTATTTCAATAACTTTGCCCATTAATCCAAACCACAAACACTTCCCAAATCTAAGCAGTTTTACTAATGAATAATGAATTAATTTTCCTCTCATTCTGAATATTCTTAAGGGGATTCTTAATAAATCTTTAATTTATTAGACACACACTGCATTTCTTGATGAGGACCTCAGTCTCTCAAGGAAAAGACAATGCTCTCCCTCTCCTCTAAGCTTCATCCAGAGAGCGCCCACCCACATCCCAACTAATCCAACTAATTTCCACGTCGGGTTTAGTCTGATGCACAGGTAACTGAATTTGCTTCGTTCCTGCAACAGCCTTATTTGGTAAAATCTACCACTTTGATGCAAAAAATTTTCTCATAGGCAAGGTTCCTTTACTGTGTTACACATTCTTCCCCTATATCCTAAGAGCCATTAGAAGCATAGAGATGTCAGTGTGAATTAAATCACCATCAGTAACACTCCTCATGTTTCTCCTTGTGAACATTTTCACATTGCTCGAAGTGTGCTTCTCCCCAAAGAGTTGAGCTGCCACTGCTGAATTGCACAAGTGCCACGTATGAAAATAACGTCCACAGTGGTGCATGTTTTTGCAAGCAGGTATCGTTTTTAGAAACATGAGAAAAATGGATTAAAAACGAGAATTATTTTTCCAGCCGCTTGTCCCTACCAACAGCAAATACCAGCTAGTTCAACAGGTGATGCAACAAAGCTAAATTCAGAGAAAAACCCACTCATAGCGCAAAAAACTCCCCCCAAATAAAAAAAAAATCTATTTGATATATAAACAAATTTCATTCTATTTTATTATTGTCCTAGCCACTGTAATTCTGGTGGTCTCTACCAATAATGTAGCTGTCCAGCACAACTCAGAAAAAGATTAAGAAATTATCTTGTCTGCATCCAGAGATATGTGGAGTTTGATCTATTAGATGTGCTGTGTAATATGGCCAATGTTCTCAGTAACTACAGTATTGTGTCAAATATGATTTCTCCGCAGGTAATGAAAGCCTTGAAAACCAACAGCTACAGCAGCACTGCAAGATTATTTTTTAAATTACCAGAAAGAAAAGGCTTTGGATTGTTATGGATCCTGCAAAGCAATTCCCCTTTACGGAGCTCTGCTGGGCGCATTAAAATTCACAAAGCAGACAACCTGTGGCTTGACAAACATTAATATTTATTGCTGCAAGAGAAGTAGCAATGCTCATATTTAACATAACAATGGTGACTACTGTGACCTCTAACAATTTCCACTGAAATGAATGGGAGTTCAGGCTTTTTCCCCCCACACAGATATAGGTCCAACACAGATCTTCCCATTATTTTCAGGAGGAAAGACTTAGCTATGCTGTGCGAGATGAGGAACGGTAGTTAGAACAGGAGACAGTTAGGTCCCTACTCATGTTGACGCTAAGTATTTTAACCTTTTTAAATTCAATTTAAAAAGAGAGGCAGATTATGGCTTGAGCTGCATAATATGCAAGGAAGCTGGGGTGGGTGGAAATCGCTCTTCCCTTTCAGCTTTTAACATCTTTGCTAATAATCGGAGGAGCAGGGCAGGCTTTGTGAGGCTTTCCTGTCCCCACCCAGGCTGGAAATGGGAGAAACCAGGTGGGATCATGGCATTTAAGTGTGACTCTGGTGTGAGAGGTAGTCTTTAACTTAGGGGTCCTGGCAAAGGCAGGGTCAGGCCTACGCTCTCTGTAGAGCTGGCACTGACATCAACGAGGCGGGGGAAAAAAATGCAACGCACAAAGCAGCAGTAAAACAGCCACAGGCAGGATTGCCAGAAGCGACATGGACTGTTACTAGCAGTCGCCTTTGCCAAAGTACGTGCGTGTGTGTCAGACCCTCGAGGGCTGATAAGGGCATACCTGAACCTGCCGTGGGTCAGGGCCCCTTCCCACCCGGTTTCTCCCCACGTAGCTGTAGCTCTGCACTGCACGAGCAGATCAAAAGCAACTGAAAGGTGCCAGCCAAGTCCAAAACAGCATGGGCTCCAGTCCTTTTACTCCCCTTCTCTCCCCCAAATAAAGACAGCATTAATCTGCTCCACCACCCCCACCAAGGGCGCCCACCTCCTGCCAGCCCCAGCTCCTGAGTGACCCTGCTGCCCGGACCCAGATCCCACCCCACAGCGTGGGCCTCCCCACAGCGACTGACCCCGCTGCAGCCCCTCAGGGGCACCTGAGGGCCCCTCAGGGCCGATCCACGGCAGCCCCAGCCTATGGAGCAGCACGGCCCCCCGAGAGATCCCCAGGGTGACGGCCGAGCCGGCGGACACCACGTGCCCCCACCGCGCCACAGGGTTCACGCCAAAGCCCCGACCCCAGCGCCGCCGCGCAAGCTGTGCGGACGTGCCTCGCCGAGCAGCCCTCAGGCCCCGAGAGCAGCCCCCCGCCTGGGCCGCCGCCGCCATCCCGCCGAAGCTGCCTGCGCCAGCCCCACGGCCCGGCCATCACGGGCCACGCCTGACGCCGTTACCTTCACAGGACCCGGTCCCAACTCCTGCCCGTCCCGTCCCCGCCGAGGTGCCCGGGGCGGCCCCACGACAGACCCTGCCCCGGGGAGCCCCCCGGCCCGCACATCGCCCAGGCGGCTTCAGCATCAGAAACTCAAGTCAGGGTTAAACTGCTCCTCAGCTTAGACAGCCTGAAGCGTTTCAGCTGTGGTCAAGTCTTCCAAGTATTTTGTCTATAAGCCGCACCAAAACGAGTAAAGGGAAACAAGCACCTGGGGCGTTATAGGCACTTTCCTGCTGTTCAGTAGAAACCAAGTTTTCCTTTGGGGGAGGGGGCAAAAATTCAAAAAACTTCTGACCAGCTGCCTCGCAATCCGCTTGCGCACAGAGAGATGAGGGTTAAACCGAAGCTTCTGTCTACTCTTTTACACCTTTTTCTTTTCTTTTTTTTTTAAAAGGTCACAGTTCAACTTGAACAAGAATAGCTATACAGACCTGCTCCGAGCTCCCCCTACGCCATAAAAAATTGAAAGTTTGTTAATAATTGACGTTCCATAATTTACAACTATGCTCACTTCAGACCTTTATTTTGACAAACCAGTGTAAAACGACCTTTGAGAAGCTGGGAATTTGTCCCGCCCTATCTTGGTATGTTATGCTGCCTTTTGTAGGAGGAGTCCCACTATCCTCCAGGTTTTGTTCCTGCGAAAGTCAGCAAAACAAATTAGAACAAAAAACTGGGCAACTCTTTCATTTGGACATTGCTTTTTTGCCGAATCCCTCCCTGCTGCATAGAGCAGATTGTCACTTCTCACTTCAGTTCCTTGTGCTTTGGCCCACAGCTTGTAAGCCTTTTTACAACTCATTTCTGCTACAAGATGGGATCTTGTCCCTTTGGGCAAAAGGCACCTCTTTCACACACAGAAGAGGACGCAAAACGGACCGCGGGGACTGCCAGTTCGAAAGCAGATGTTGAATGAAATCGGAACGTTTCAGCCACCATGGAAAAAACCACGAGGGGTCTTAGACCGTGCAACACCTATGTGCCAGCAGACGCAGCGCTCCATCTCACGACGTCTGCTCAGCACACGAAGACAGGGACCGGGACAGAAGACATTGAGTTATCCAACATCATTTTCTTGCTGCTGCTATTGCCATGGCATCTAAGTGTTTCCATATATTAAGAACTAGACTGTCAACCTGCTGTATAATTCTTGTGGGTCCCTTGCCTCTTCTTCCTTTAGCCAGGCAAGGCTTTCTAGCAGTGCCTAAAAAGGGTAGACGATAACAATACTGTTCAAGCAGAACAGCTTCAAATCAGACAAAGGCATTGCAGCATCTCTCATCTTTATTAAATCACTACTTCAGCCACTCTCTTCTTGAAGTTGGTTCTACAGACAAAACTGGGAAAGCTTTAGTCCTTTGTCTCCCTGCTTCTCTTTGAATCACATCTCCGAAAAGCATCCCTGCCTCAGCATGGAAATGAGATCGTTCCCTGAAGAGATCTCACCAGGAACGTGCTCACCCTCCGTACAGAATCTCGCTTTTGTATTTTCAGTGCCAGCTTCTTCCCTGCAGTGGGAAGCTTTCCTTTTTAATTTTCTTTTTTAAACAGGTTAATTCAGAAGTGCCATCTTCTAAAACGCCTAGAGAAAAGTGCTGGGGGTTTGCTTGGTGATGGGAAAGAGGTTGAAACAAACAAACAAAAAAAAAGTCAGTTTCAAATTCTGAAAGGCAAAAGACTGATCATAAGCTTAACAAAACGTCCTGGGAACTAATAAATTTGCACAATGATAGACCAGTAAGAACAGAAATACTTCAGCATTTATCTGCAGGGGCTCAATCCATCCAGCTTTGTGGGCTCTCTCCATCTCAGCTTCATCATCGCTCAAGCTTCAGTGCCAGGGAAAACAGATGCTAACGCCACCCACAGACTGACACTACAAAGTCAGGATCAGACCAACACTTCTCCAGGCTAAAAAGCTGTTCCTATTGCCACTTTCCAAAGCACCCCGTGAGCCCACAGGTAGATGTTTGAATGAAGGCTAATGACTATTTGTTTTAGAAGGACTTTCTACTTTGGTATCTGAAAGCCCCGGCAGTGTATGTCCTTAGGACTGTATTTTTGCTCAGCAATTGTACTTTGCAAAAAAATACAAATAATAAATAATAATTTAAAAAAAAAAGTCACACCACCTCTTAGACTTCTCAGTCCCTGACGTAGGATTTCACTGACTGTCAGGTGGACTATCAGTGCAATGCAGCACTTCACTATTCCAAATTATTGCAGGCATCGTCCAACACAGACGGTTAGCAAGACTGACTGCATTGGCCTGTACAATGAATGACTGAATGAGTTACATCAGGCAACCTCTCTGCAGCTCCAGCCCAAGAACTCAGATGCCTGCCCTGGGATAGCTCTGCGCAGCACAGCTCTGTAAACGTGACTCTGCTTTCCTTAAAAAACTGTTGATGAGCTGCAAGAGACTGTAAGCTAAAACCATGCAAGAAAGGAAAAGAGGGGGGAAAAATAAAAAACACAGAAGTGAAGTTGCTGCAATTTTAATAGTAACTCAAGGACACACACACACAAAAACTGACATGAAAAGGTATAAAACTCTAAGAACAGAACCAGAGGACAGAAACTGAGTAAGATCAAGTATTACCTGCAGGTAATTTGTTTGGCAGGGGAAACACTTCTGCCTTGAGGGATGGGAAACGTTTGGGAAAGCTGTGCAGCAGGTGAACATTGTAAGAGCTCAGAGTCTTGTTAAATGCTGCGTGCAAGGGTGCATGCTGACCGCTACTTCTAACCACTGCTACCCAAGGTTTCACAATGCAGACTTGGTCAGTGACCTTTCTGGAGTGCCCAGGAGAGATGACACGAGTCAGGAGGGGTTACAAGATCCTAACAGGCAAATTGAAACAATTTCTCAAGGAAAGAGAAGTCAGAAACATTGAGGTGGCAACAAATAAAAAGATTCCTCATATTTTTCCAGGCCTGAAGAATTACTTTCTCCCCTCAAATTATTCAATTTTTTTTTTTTTAAATGCACCTCTCTCACAAAATTACAGACTTGCTCCAGCATGAATATCCCTGCAGTATTGTCATGCTCCATTCAGGGGATACTGCTTCCCAAAATTAAGTGGAAATAGTAAGCTAGTGACTCAGATCACTGCACTGAAAGACCAGCCCACTCTACAGTAGGATCCTGAAACAAGGCCACATCAGCAAACATTTGCATGACAGAAAGCCTTGAGCTCATGTGAGTGCGTATCACTATGTTAGTTCCAGAGTATGGGGTTTTTTTTTTTAATTTTTCTGATATCTTTAAGCCTATTATTACTGAATTTCATCTAGTGTTGTTTGGAAGTTTTTTATTTTTGGAAGACATCAGTGACATGAGATCTCATCAAAGGAAGGTTACCGTCTATTGCAGCAGCACTAAGTTGTCAAGTGTGACTGGGTCTGCATGTAGCAGGGGCTGTACAGATAAAAAACAGTCCCTGCCACTAATAATATACAATCACACAGGCTCCCTTCTGCCCTTTCCTCTGAAGCATTAAGGTTACTGTCCTTGCCTTTACTGATGTGCTAATGTACATTACAGAGTTACCCAAGGTAACATAGAAAGGCTGCAGCAGAAGCAAGAACTAGATTGAAGTATTCATTAAATATAAGGTAGGGTTTTTTCCCCCCACTTCTTGTGGGAAAAGGTTTAAATATTGATTGCCAAATCAAAGCAAGACCCTGAATTTACAGTTTTACCTTAATAAATAAGCCCGCTCTTCCCCAAAGGCTGTCATTTCAGAGCAAGACCTCATCTTAACATAGACGATTTGAGCAACTACACGGTAGCAAAACAGAATCCCACCCTTCAAAATGAAAGGAAAAACAGATATAAATATCTTGTTTCTTCCCTACAAGTTGTCAGCAAAAAATAAGATTGGGAAAAAAGCTGCCTGAGCCACCCTTGATTGATTTTTTTTGAAGTATTTAAGGACAGGCTGAATAACAGAAGCTCCACCTCCTACTCCAGTTTCTTTTATTTTTTTTTGCACTATTCTTTAGAGCCAAAATTTTTATGCTAATATAAACCTCCCTTGTTTTAATTTAAATTCATTATTATTGTTTCTACCCACCATGTACTTGAATAGATTATTCCCCCACTCTTTAAAGCCACTTACACACCTTACGCAATTGAGGACCGTTTTCCCTCTCCTTTAGTCTTCTCCCCTCAGTTCTCAGGAGTCCCTGTTCTTTCCATCTTTCCATGTAGCAAGTCCACTTTCTAAGTTCATAATCAGCACCAAAGTTCTCCCCTAGACCGTTTCTCACGGTCATATCCCTATTCAACTGCAGCGCCCATCCCGAGACACAGTACCACCAGGGAGGCCTTGCTGACAGCAAGGAAAACGGAACGACTTCAGATGTCCAATGGCCTCCTTTGTGCATCCCGAGATGACAAGGGCTTTTCTTTGTTAAATCATATTCCATTTGTGGCCCACAGACCCTCTCACACGCACAGAGGGTGTGCAGGTCTGCTTCCCCTTCTTGCATTTCTACAGTCAAAGGGTCCCAATACGAGTCTCAAACTTGGCGCCTGTCCTTCCCACTATGCCTGCTCTGAAGGGCCCTGAAGAACATCACCAACGTCCTGCGGTTAACACCAGCATTTTCCCCCACGCCAACGCATCTCATTGAGCCTGACAGATCGGTTGTGTTCTTTAACGACCCACACCCAGGTACCTCCAACACTGCTATAATTCCTTTGCAAATTAATTGAGAGTTACAAATAAAGTTACACGACCCCTTTGGCTCCAGTGCCAACTTGGACGGGTGACGTTCCTGGAAGGGGACATGCACATTTCAAATTCTGGATTGCTACGTTAGGTAAAGTTGGTTTTAATTTCAAAGTGTTGGCAAGTTTTGGGGATGCTGCTAACACTTTCCAGCTCTCAGCTCTTTGGCAGGGGTGCCACTTGGTTTTTGGTGCCAATCTGTCTTTAGATATCACAGCCTATAAACCTGCAGATGGAGTTTTACACAAGCAGAAGCTAGCATGTCAGAAGCTTGATTATAGGATCAGCTGGCCACAAGCCAGCAGCATAGTGTCTGTCTCTGCGCCTGTGGGATGTAGGTTGGGTGAACAGGGAGTGAAAGCTACCTCCTTGGAGCATTCTGGCACACCCAGAAACCCCTTGCTCCCTCTCCTCCGAGAGGGAAAATTTAATGGGTTCTCTTCAGGGAAAGCTAACAGCGTATTGGCATACATATATTATTACAACACAGAAGCAGTTATTAAAGTTACAACCTAGTTCCATAAAAGCATTACTGCAGAAACCAATAAAACCTAGGTCAGTGGATTTAGCTGTATGCTATTATTTTTATTTATCAACTTTATACAAGTTTGATTGAATATCTTCTTCACCAAATGCTTTACTTGGCTCCGATCAAGAGCGGCCTCATCAGGTGCTGCAAAAAGCTCATGTTTTACTGAGGGTAATCAAATAACGTTGTAAGGATCTATTCAGCACTGAAACCAGGAATGCATGAAAATAACGTGTGCAAAGCGCTGAGTCTGCTCCGTAACAGACCCGCTATCCAGTACTGTGCAAACTGTACATTAAACCTGATAAAGAAAAGGAACAAGTACATACAAAGGCTTGAAATAAAGGCAGGCTAGAAAAGCCAAGGAATTCTGAGACCCATTCTGAAAACTGATAAAGGGACAAAAACTGAGCAATACACCTCTTCTCTCCCAGATTCCCTAGTTCTGAAGCTAAGCTAGTAAATACAGATCAAGCTGTACAAAGGACGGCTGAGGGATGTGTCAATGTTTGTCCAGCCCACAGAAGGCCTGGTCTGATTATTTAAGCAAGAAAATGCTTTTAAAAAGTGTTTACAAGCATTCCTGGGAGAGAGTCTTATCCAGTTGTCTTTTGAAAATAATTCAAATACTTTTAAATCACTACATTGCAGCCAATAAATAAATACACCTTTCTAACAAGAATCTCTACAATAATAGCATTTGAGGACATTCATTTTTATCTTTTCTTTCTAGTTACCAAATATACGCTCATGTCTAAATATTCAGCAGATAATTTGATGTTTCTGGATGTGACATTACAAGCAGTATTCCTCTCAAAGTGGTAGGAATACATTATGACTCACAAATGACATCTACCTTCAACCTTAAGCATAATTTGCACTGGAGTATTTTATCAGGGGATTATTAATTTTGGAACCTAAATTAACAATCATTAGCCTGAGTGAATATCTAGAAAATATTACCAATGGGTGGGAGGGGAGAAAAGCTACTTGATGACTGAGAACAAAGTTTAAAATATCATTTAAGGGGGGATAATGAGTAGAGTAATAAAAAAATGGCAGCTCCTAAAAAACCGAGTCAGATGATGTCTGAGGTAAAAGTCTACTAAGGATAAAAGCAGTTACTAACTAGCAGTGCTAGTCCCATCTGCAACACTACAGTACAGTAACGATATCAGCTAAAGGCTGGAGGAGACCATAAGATGCAGAGATCTAGAAAATATGACCACTGAGGAAACACAAAGACAGTTTACCCTAGAAAAGCGAAAATAAAAGGACATATTGCAGTCTTCCAGCATACAAAGGCAGCTGAAAGGAGAGTGGAAATAAACTCTTCTCCATATCCAGGGTGTGGAAGGCAGGGAATTGTAAGCCTAAATCACAGCAAGCAAAAATTCAGGCTGGAATTGTTTTAACATTTCTAACACTCAGAGCAGCAAAGTACCCGCTGGGATGGGGAGGTGGTTTCAGAGCCCCTTCACAGAAAGGTTTAACCATGCTGTCAGGGAAGTGATACATCAGGAAGGACAAAAGCAGAACTGATTATGGCTCGAGGAAGGGGGCTGATAGCTAGATAGCTATTTGCTAATCATGGGAAATAAGGACCTTAAGCAGCAATTTTGTATGATTAGCAAATGGGCAGAATCCAGTCCTACTTATACCAAAACCATTTTGTTTTGGCTGCATGAAAAGGGACCTAAAAGAGGGCTTTGGATTAGGAATCAAACCTGCAGCTTTGCAGGTAGTAATAGGTAGAGAGCATTTCCCATAGTCTTTAGAAGATTTATGAAGTACATCGTCAGGGGGCGATCATCTCCCTCACATATAGGAACATGTCTGATTAGAAGCATTTAACTTCTCCATTTTACAGTTAGAATAGCCCACGCAGGGCTCAGAACATGGGCACCATCTGACAAACTTTTAATGGGAACTCAGCAAGTCCTAGGTTGTTGGGAAACATGAATACTAAACTGAATTTCCAAACTACACTTCTATGTCCCTTATGAAAAAACAATGAAGTTTTTCTCTGCAAGTTGGGTATTTATAGAACTTCATGAATTCAGGATGAGTAGTAGCAAATGGTTTAAGAGCTAGCAGAACAGTAGTAAATACATGCATAAAGACCTAGACTTAAACTGTTGGTGTAATAGCGTCTCCTCTCTTGATCCTAATTAGCAAGAGACAACTCACATGCTAGGCCCTGAAGTGTGTAGCCTTTTAAATGACACAGCCATTAACTTCTCAGGGAATCAGCAATGGGAGCTCCCACTTTGACTTTTTGCCTGCCTTGGTACTGGCCAATTTTTACAGCGTTAGGGACCAGACTGGTCATACCAACCAACCTTCTGGTTAACACATCTGGCGTAATAAACCCCAAATATACAGGTGATGGAGTGCTCAAAGACCACAAGGCCATTAGAACAGGGCATGACCTGCAGGGATTTCAGATTAATTCAGCCAAGTGAGCAGTATAGTGGGAACGCATGTGAAGCCAGTCCATAAGCCCTGGGACAACCAAAACCCCATCAACAACATGCTAGCATGTAAACCTACAAAGTCAACTCATGCAATTGGAGTCATCCTATATCAAAAAAGCACACAGGACAAGACTAAGTCCAGGGAACAATGACAAGGCTAGTCAGAGGGAAGAGAAGTTATTGAATAAACAAGGTGATTTAAGCCCAGAAGAGAGAGAGCTGCAAGAAGAAAAAAAAATTATAGTAGATCTACAGAAAAATCAGGACTGCCTCCCCCACGCCAACTAGTAAATGATTTTTTTCCCCATCTCTTGTAACATGAGAGCTAGTGGTTACCAAAGAAAACAGCTCTAGGCAGCCACTTAAACCAGTTCATGGGAGGAGCATTCAATCTCTCTGAAACAACGTGCTACTTCCTATCCAGGACCTCTTGCGAGAGCCAGCAGTACAGAGTATGTATGAGACGTACGCTGTGCATGTCTGCCTGCGTGACAGAGAGGAGGTACCACTCTGTGTTGTGTTTATCAGGAACCACGAAATACAGTGGCACAGACTGCAGAGTCAGCTTGCGAAATCTTAAAGCTGTCTCTGGCAAATAAAACCTTGTTTTTATATCCCCTAGCATTTACATCCTTCTCTACCCGTCCATCAGAAGGGTATGGAGGAAAATGAACCTCCATCCAACCCAAAATGGCTCTTCTTATTAATCTCTTGCTCTTTGCAATCCAAGTCACAATTTTAGCCCAGATGCCCATGAAGAGGTAGTATTTTTCTGTACAACCCCTGGAGCTTTGTAGGAATAAGACCACAGATGAAGGAAGCAAAACGTCTGCTTTGGTTCCCACCTGCTTCCTCCCACACTTGTTCTGGGGAGCGAGTGAGCTGGATAACGTGTATAAACCCAACGGCTGGTGAGGACACTGCCACAAAGTTTTCTTTCATTCCCATGCTGTAGAGTAGTAAACCAGTGCAAGACCATAAGAACTGTGGTTTGTGCTCACTAGTGCTACCATGCCCCTTCCCCAAGCACAATTCGGCATGAATCAGCCAAAAGGACAACCCCTGCAGCAGAGGAGAAGATGATCACAATGATCTCCCATGCAGAGTTGCAGACAGCAAGGTGCGCTACGGGGTGAGTTCCCACCCTCACTCAGTCCTTTTTCAGTAGGATCAGCTCGAGTCCCTCCATGGAAGGAGGGCAGCAGCCCCGAAATAGCACAAAAGCCTGACCTCAACGACCCCAATCCAAACCCTATCCAGACCTTATCTGCAGTCTGAGGAACGTTGCCCACAGGACATTTTTCTACAAACAGTGCGAGGAAGGAACTTCAGACCTCTGGCCAGAGCAATACATTCTTGGAAAACACTGTTTCAGGCTTCGGAACAACTTATCTCAGGTAGGAGCAGACACAGGTGGGCCTTGCTCTGTACTTTCCTCCAGAATGCTTCATTTATTGGCACACAAACATCAATTTATTTCATTATCATAAAGAAAATGTATTTTCAATATCAGCATTGATTCTGAGCTTTTACAAAGCCCTGTTTCATTTCTGAAAAAATACTGCAGTGTGGGGTTTTTTGTTTATCTTCTTATGAGTTATATATTTGGGGCTATGCATGAAAGGTGCATGAGCAACAGCAATCCTTCCTAACAGCAACAGGAGAACAGCAAATGGAAGCATCAGTCCACAGGCTGAGATTTGGACTGAGCGTCAGTCCAAAGTTTTGAGATGATGATCTGTTGAACATAATTATGGAGCTTTACCTTTTCCTTAAGAAAACAAGGCCTAAGGAAATGTATTTTTAAAAATACACAAATGCTTTCATAACAGAAGCAATAAGCACATAAAGAGAGAACATGCTGAACACGTATCTCTCGTACACAAATATCTCAGAGCTCCCAGGGGAAACTGTTACAGAGCCGATGACGTTCCTCCAAAAAACACCCCAAAGTTATTTGCATTATGACAGTGTGATGATTAAACTGTGATGAGGGCCAGACGAAGGTAGACACCTCTAGCTACCTCTGCAAGGCTACACTCACAAAAAAAAAAAAAAAAAACACACACACAAACACACACAGATTTAGTAGATCACTTGGCATAAGTATGTAAGTATGGAAGACAACAAAAAAACTTCCGAGTCTCAAGCCCTTTCTCTGAAATAGTAGCAGGAAGTGCTACCTACACTTCTGGGAAGTCACTGTTTTCCAGTATTGACCAAGATAAAGAGTTTTCCCTTCTACTATGACACAAATTAACTTTAGCCAGGTGAAAAGTGACAGTTGCAAGCTCAGCAAAGAGCATTTTGCATCCAGCACTGTGTTCACAGCTGGCATCCGAGCAGAGAAGAACTACAAGGCCACCTCACAGCTAGAAGGGATTAGTAATACCTATAGTATCACCTAAAAAGCACTGCCGTTTTTTTGCCAGCCTTGCCACTGCCTCTCTAGCCAGTGGTTGTGCTAACAGCCACTCTCCGATTTCACAGTGGTGGCGGCAGGTTGGACCGGCAGAGGTTTTTCATGGTAATAAGTCTGGCTCTTGGTAAATCATTAACTCTCCTCTCTTGCGTAGCCTTGGCTGGACACATTAATTGACAATTTTCAGCCACTTGTTAATGTTTCAACTCAAAGCTGTACAGCGACCTTCTTTTTAAGCGCTCAAGCAGGCATTTGACAGCTTGCAAAGTAGCAGGTGAGTCTGAGAGGTGGGCTGAGAGCCAGATGCTGCTGGGAGCTAGAGGGCATCTCTCACAAGAGCAAGCAGCCAGAATAACCTGGGAGAAGGGGCAGAAACAGGCAAGCCAACAGCCAGGTCAAGTGCGTTTTCATGGCTAACAGACACAAGAAAACTCTCATCTGTTCCTGCTGAGCCTGGACGAATGGGTAAGTGGCAGACCCAGGCTGGGGGCCTTAAGGTACAGTTTAAGGTCACAACTCTTATCGATAGGAAGCATCTATGCTTCCTATGCTCAATAAAGGCTCCCATTTGGGCTCAATGCCACCCTCCGCGAGGAAGGTGTACACACACCCCTCGTTATTTGCCTGCTCCTAATTCCTGGAGGCTGAGGAGTTTATGTAATGGGGGAGAAAATTCCGCTCCTATCCCCCACAAAAAAGAAGGAAAAGAGACCAAGGAAGATATTGTCATAGGAGAAGAGATTTTCCTCTAACACTATGCACCATCAGTCTGGTACTTCTGCAAAAGCCAAGTCCTATTACTTTAAAGGAGCAGTGCAGACAAGCAAAGCACAGCTAAGCAAATGGAGCTGGCAGCACTGTTGGCAGTGGAGGTGAATCCCAGCACGGTCAGCACAATACTACGTTTCAGTCCTTGTTTCAAGAGCAAGCACTATGTTTGCACTAATTTTTTACACTCTATTTTCCCTTTCCCTTCTTCCCTGGCTTGATTTGTTAAGTAGCGTCCAGCCCAGAGGGAAGAGGAATTAGCGATGTTTGAACTTTTCCATTTTGAGACAGTCTGAAGCTCAGCTGGTCCTCTCCACCCTACCCACCTCTCCCCTTCCCCAGCTGACCTAGCATAAGGAAGCAGACACACACCCTCAGCCTTTATGCTGCTAAGAGCTTGGGGCTAATGCTATATACATGCAATATCCTAAATGCTAGAGCTGAGCTGCCAGAGAATAAACTACCTTGATTGAAGAATGGGCTCATTAAGGTAAGAAAGTGACAGTTTTGAGCAAGCTCCCTTTGCAGTTTCTAAATGCATCTGCTCTGATGGGATTAAAGATGCATTCCAACGGATAGGAAAGAATGGCCTTAATGTCTTATTGCTTAATGAGGTAGCCAGAGGCAGATCTGACACGACAGGCAGTACACTTCCAGGGGATTTTTTTTTTTTTTTTGTAATCATTGCACAGGTATTTATTATACATGCCTACCAGGTGGCAAAAACCCAATGCATATCCAGTGCAATAATGCTGGCAACCAGTCAGAGAGCACCAGTTTTTACATCCTTAACCACTTGGGGTGAAATTAATCCCTGTTAAATCCCTAAAACCTAAGTAATCAGGCTTTAGAGTAAACACGCACAAGTCTCTGTATCTATTAAAAAGAATTTGCTAGCGATTGGCAGTTCAGCACTGCTAATAACAGACCAAATCCTGAAGAAGTCCCTGAACAAGTGCCACACCAAAACACTCACAGATGGACACAGAGAGCCAGCATTGATCCCACAGCTCTTCAACATGTTATAGAGAGTAACTGGCTCCCCAGTAAGCAATCCCCCATTGCCAGGGAAGATCTATGTCTGACAAAGCCATGGTTGCCAAATAGTCTAAGATAGATCCTGATGGAGGATCTACCCCATCTTTAAAAAGCCTTAAAAAGGTCTTGCCTCTCTCAAATCCTGAGCGGTGGTGGAAGCCTTAATTGTAGGCTTCCACCTACTATCGTTTCCAGTGTGTCTATCCTTCTCTACATGCTCCATCTTGTAGCTCTCATTGCCTTTGGCCTCATATTTCACAGATTCACTACTGGTTTCAGTTGCCCGAATTTACCCATCTCCCATTGCCCATATATGTATTTTTTAGAGCAGAAGTTCTTTAAAGAGCTCTCAAGTTGGACCCTTAAAACAGAAAAGCTGAAAATGCCTTTGAGCACGGGGCTTTTGGAAACCGACTGCTAGGAATGAAGACTATAGGCTGCCCATTTCATATCTCCTCAAATCAAAATGCAAATCTGTTACATATGCAGTTTGGATGTGCGATTTATACACTGTATGCAAGCAATTTAGGAAAGGAAAGCTACACAGAAGACAGTCAACTTGGAAATTATTCCTCTGCTTGCAAAAGCCTAATCGTGTGATCAAACACTGTACATTGAAAGAGCCGGGTGCTCACAAGTACTGACATAATCTGTCCACACTGAGCGTTTTGCATCTAGCAAGCATCCTCACCTCAAGCTATAAGGGTCTAAATCATCTCAGGAAGATGACAGGAGCTAAGACAAGCAGAACTCCATACTTACTAGAGTCAAAGACTTCATCCTGAACTACTTGTACAGGATTTCTCACTGACACAACAATATTAAAACACCTTGATTTTTCTGTAAAGTCATCCTTCCCCCTTCCCTTTTGTATGCTTGGTGTCCCTCAACCTACTATGCTTCTCCAGTAAGGGTGAAACTTGAAAGATTACATTCTATTGTAGCCACCAAGGATCTGCTCTGCAAAGCCAATGACATTTGTATTCACGCTTAGTCCAGCCGTGTTTAGGACAGTAGGAAGCAACGTACTTCAGTGCTTTCCCAAATCGAAACCTTAACCAATATATAGGACTGCTTAAAGCTCCGCAAACACACACTTAAATACTAGTGGTGATCTCTAAACCTGTACATCAGGACCACGAAATGAAACAAAGCTTCATTTGGTCTGAACACAGCACAGTTTAACCAATATAATAGGGGAGAAAGATTTCAGAAAGCAATCGTTCCTTCATCAGAGCAGCAGTTTGTGCTTTAGGAACAGCCTCTTCCCAAAACCCTCCCAACTCCTGTGCTCTTGCTAACGTGCTACAGAGACAACTCTCTCCTAGAGCCACCCTACAGGGGAATGAGAGGAAAACCATGGACTATGTGGGGTTTTGCAGCTCTTACAAGTTAATGTTTCGGTAGGAATTTGACTGTAGAAATTGCATAGATGAACTGCAACCGCATCGTGTCTGGCTACTGGGGGCTTCACCGGAACAAATTCATTTTGTCCCAGCAGGTTGATCTCCATATTTCCTCTGGGCATGGAGAGGGTCTCCCAGGCCTGGCCACAGTGTTCAGCTTTGACCAGTGAGCAGACTAGATCATCATGTCTGCCTCTCCAGCTGTGACCCAGCAGGTCCCAGCACCCCAACCCAGGAGCATAACCCTTCAAGAACAGTGCAGCAAAGGCAGGATGGCAGCAGGGGCTGTGGCTGGAGGCACAAAGCTAGGCCACTGTTGTCTTCTGCACCTGCTTGCTTACCCCGGGAGCCCCGTGTGCCAGACACATCTGTCTGCTGCATCCAGCGCCAGGAGGTGGAGGAAACCTGCCAGCGGTACCTAGGTTGTGGTGGGGACACAGGAGAAAATAGATTGAAAGGAAGGGCAAGTGAAATTGCCCTGAGCAGGTGGAGGAGAAACAGGCAGGAGGCCAGGAAGGAGGACAGGGAGCATAGTCAGTTATTGGGCTAGGACTAAAACTCTCAGGAAACCTCAGAGTGCTCCTGCAGAAAGTGCCAAAAAAGACACTTTCCTCAATAAATTTAGTACCCCCTGTAAATAAATTTACAGGGGCAGGCACCGATTCCCCGTCAGTAAGGTCTCACATAAAAGGGGAAAGGAAAAAAAAAAAAAACCCACTATTCTTAGCCCTTTTTCTAGATGAAGCAAGGAAGGGGGCTCAGATCTTTACCATCACCTGTCACTCCTCTGCTCCAAAAAAGGAAGCTTTCACTCCCATGTTTTGGGCAAGAGGCTTCTGTTTCTATCTTCTCACCTTGAAGGGACACTTCCAGCCGTGCAGCTGGTGAATTCCAATTATACTCCTAGCAAATCACCTCCCCTATCCCATCTATATGTTTTATGAATTACCAACACTGGTGCTCAAGCTCCCAGCCTACACCTATCAGTAGGGCAGCCACAGCCTTGAGTTAAAGCGTGAAAATTTAAAGTCATTATGTTTGGCAATATTTACAAATCAATAAAAGTAATGCAACCAAGTGGCAGTTGTCTAGGGCTGAGAAGGGCTACTGAGCTGGGATGCTTTCCATCAATAACTCTGTTTGCATCTTTTATTTGCAGGAATTTAAGAGTTCATTAATCACAGAACAATTCATATTTTGAGGCAGGTAAGAGGCAGACAACTGAACTGTATTCTCTCTCCAGAAAATAGTATATGCTCACATGTTTTTGTGGGAAATGCGCATGATGGAACATTTCAGACCAGAGACCACACTGAATTAACCCACCAGCTCTACTGCAGGGCATCCCATGCAGGCTGTGGTACACCAGCCTCTGCAGATTTGAAAGTGACCTGGTTTAAAGCCAGGGATTGGCTCTGCATAGAGATCTGCCCATGATCATCCTCTGCTAGAAGGTCTGAGTCTCTGCTCCACTCCATATTTCCTACTGGACTATTCCCAGCATGAGTACAGCCTGGCAAGGGACCCACCTTGCTAAGTTCATATCTGACTTGACATTTTCAAGTCAATGCAAGCATTGGATGATTTTGCAGCTTTAACTTGAGTGGGATGATAAAAAAAACACTGTTTAAATTCTCTGCCACACAAACCCTTTTTACACATTTGCAGCAACATTCCCAGAATTAGAAGGGTCACACTAAAATAATACTTGAATTTATTTTATTCACGGGTGGTCTGCTGTTACAGGTTCCTTCAGCAAGAAGTACCAGTAATATGCTGTGAGAGATTCTCTAGCACCAAATGGTAAGGGGCTTTTCATGGTAGCAAGCACAACCTCTCCTCCATCGTCCTTTCTGTAAATATGTACCTCAAGGCACTGGGCAATGGAGACAGCTTGACTCTTCCAACAAGCAGGCAACCTTCATGCAAGTTGCCTTAGTCTTCTGGATTTCAGTACCCTGTTACATAGGATAAAGTACTCTTTTGAGAAAGAGACATTGATGAAGAGAGCTACCAAAAGAAAAAGCTAAACGCGTTTGTCAATAGTATATGATTATTCTTAGATGAGGAACCCCTTGTCCAAGGGTCCTCAACAATATGAGGCTAAAAAACCATTCATAGCTCTCCAATGACAGGAGACAAGGGGATTCATACCTTTTGAAATGGATTGCTTTTAACAGAACTTTTGTAAACGCAGCATATATTAGATAAGGAAAGCAATGGGAACTCAGGAAACCCTGAATAACTTTGAATAAATTTCCTTATAGAGTTATCGATGTCACTCTTTCATTTGTCTCCTACATCCTTTCTTTCCTTGTGTTTGTCCCCCTCTTCTGAGCTGGGAGCTCTTCAGAAACATCTAACAGACACTAACATGTCTATTCAACACATAACACAATGAGGTCCTAGTCTTCCCTGGTCCACAGATGTTACTGGAAGGAAACAGAAATATAGCATCCCCATTAACCATACAGGTTATTCTTGGAACTCTCAAAGATTTTTCCCAGTTTCACATAAAACCATCAAGCTGGGATTGTTCCGTTTTAAAAGCTTCAGAAATGTTTGTCTGCCAGCTTTACCCTGCCTCAATCATAAGTTATTAAATGAGATTATAAGTTTGCTTTAATCACACTTCCTTCCCCTCACCTTCTCCTTCTTACAGGGTTTCAGAAGGATGACACGTTTGCTTTATTTCTATTCAAAGGGTTAAAGTTCTTTCCTTTCCTGGAGTCAGAAGTCCAGGTAAGTACAGTCAGCCTTCTGGAAACGGTCTTCTGAGATGGGCAAAATTCTCTTGGGTCATCTCAAGTCTGCAGAAAGCAGTGCAGGCACACTGTCTAATAAGATAAGAAATATTCTCCATCTATAGTCACTGGCATTTTAACCTGAACAGATGCTAAGCATTATCCTCTGGCCAGAGCCCGTAATTGTTTTCTCCTCTTTCCAAAAATATCTCCTAGTTTCCCGGCAAGCTGCCTTGAAGGCTCTGTAGATATGGCACAGGGCTGGCTTGCAACTCCTAAAAATAATCATCAGTCCTGCAATATGGTATTTTCAGACAGGCCATAGATCTGTAGAGGGACCACACTAGGATTAGGGAAACAGTATCCTAGAGGAGGAAATACTGAAGTTACTCTAAGGATATTTGGCAGCAGTGATTAGAGCAGCAGTTCTGCAAGTCTCAGTCTTGCTATCATTGCCCATCCCAAATAGTGCTCTTAAAGACTTCCTGGCAGACTGCAATCTAGTTGTAGCATTTGATTTGAGTAGAAATCCAAGCACACAGCTGCTTGTGGCTGTCACTACAATTACATTAGGGAGGCATCAGTCTCCCAGTCAAGCTGGAAATTTTACAGGACCAGACTATTTTGAGAGCCTTGCAATCTGGCTGTTCTTCTGGCACAGTTCAGACTTCTCCCTTCACTCCCACATGTGCTGGTGGACTTCCATGTAAGGTTTAATTCCCCCTTCAGATTTCCTGTGGTCAGAAAAACTCAGGCTTTCTGAAGCTGGAGTTGGGCTGGAGCTCAGCTGGCTACAGCCAAGCCTGGTAGATGGAGACCACTCAAGAGTCCGAGCCAGTGCCACTGTGCTTAGACTCGCCCACATCGGAAAGCCAAATTCTGTCTGAACGTCAGCACCCTTGGGCACCTATACAAGTCTGCAATACGGAAGACCGGCAGATCTTGACTTGAAAAGAGCTATGCATAGTTAAAAATGGAGACATACTCCCAAGCCAAACACAGAAGTGAGGGAGACATTTTTGTTGGATGTTTAATCCCTTTCTCCACAATATCAGTTGTAAAACAAAAAGAAAAATCATCCTCTTTCCCTCATTTTACAATGAATTCTTCAATTCATTTAGAAAACAACAAATGAATGACTCTTTCTATGAGGAGTTAAATGCTTGCAGATCACAGAGTTCAAAGGATGTGTCACGTAAATGCTTCGGGGACAACCTACATTCCTCATCAGCATGGTAAGAACAAACCACCTGAAGGTTAGAAAATAATATTTGGAAAAAGTTGTTGCTTTTACATTTCCTTATAGTCCAACACAAAAGATCTGAAAGTTCTCCTGCATCTGAAACAAACATGAATAAAGCCCGTACTAACCACAGCAGAAGAAAATGAAAGATTCTTGCCTTATTGAGAGGCAAATGCTTTGTGGCTAAATTACATTTTCAGCTCATTTGGCCAGCCAATCTCCAGAGAAACGAGCGTGTCCTCAGTGACCTAGACTTTGTCCCCCATGACCTTAATGACCTTTACTCATGCATCAGAGAGACCTTTAGTAGTCAAGCAGTACTAAGGGCTAGTGATGAAAAAACAGAAGATACAGGCAGCAGGTATAAAGAGCTGCAAACACATGCAGGGAGCTGTATTCCCTATGCATAGCACAGGTATTTCGCCAGCAGACCCACGGGCTTTCATTGCTTAATCTAAGGGTCATGAAAACGGTCCTAGTTTGTCAGAAAGTCTCACTATTTCATCAATATGTGCACTCTCATGGCAAGTGAACCAGTAGTAAGATGAACAACTTCTGTTTTGCCAGCTGCATTATAACAGAGCAACAAGAAATGAACTTACCTGGGAAGAAGAGGGAGAAAATCTCCCTCTTATATCAAGAATCTTGAGCATACAATCCAGGTCTAAGAGTCCGTAATCACACACACATTAACTAGAATCCATCAAAAATGATTCCGGCACTCACCTGCGTTTTGCAGGCTTCCCATTTTAAGCACTTATAAGAAGTCCTTTCATTTTAAGAAAGATCGGGCTGATCTCTGATCAGACACGTTGTCTGAGCATGGAAGTCCTTTCTGTGTTCAGGGTTTCTAGGAACCGAAATGCAGGGCAACACAGAAATGCCTTGAAAAGCTCTATTTCACTGCCCAATTTCTTCCCATTAGTAACTTCTCAGCTAGGTGATGCAGCTAAAGATAGTAACTCCCACCACATTATGGAAGTGCAACTCAGTCTCGGGCACTAAGAACTTCCAAGAAAGTCCCCTTGGAGAAGCCATAAAGTGAATAAACCACGGATGAGAAAGGGAACCCCAAAGAGGTGCAGTGGTAACAGAGACACTTTAAAGCAGATATTATCTGCGTCTTCACGATCCACTTCTGTACAGCTCTTGACTTTTCTCTCCATAGTATGAAGGACTGGATCATCTTTAATGAACAGAACCTCCCAAGGTTCTCTGCAACTGGAAAGAGGAAAGGAAGAATAAACTGCACTTCCTGATTTTGCAGAGAGGTCACCGAGACACCAAGGGCCTATCACCAACAGTATTACTGCATAACATGGGAGGAACAGAGCTAGATCCAGAACAGCATAAAGATATAACCAGCACTGTGTTATATTATTAGCAGTAAATAAATGCCCTAGCTGACCTTTGATGCTTGCAGGACCTCAATTATTTCCTCGCCTGGCTCTGTGCTCTGCCACACGAATGTACCAGCTGGGCTCTGCACACAGTGCTGCAACAAAGGGTGAGACACCCTCAAGAAACAGTCATAAAGCACACCTCACATACAAGGTAATGAAGCAGAATCACAGCTGCAGAAGAACAAGAGTTTTTGTGGGCCTAAGAAACAACAGCTGGACCATATCAACCAATCTAGCCATAATAATAGTTTGCTGCCCCTTTTCTCTAAGCCACTTTCTCAAACCTCTTGCACATATGGGCCCACAGAGCCCTAGGACAATGTAAGCAAGTCCCCCACTGGATAGCAGAGCTGGGCTGGCTCCAGTGCCTTCAAGGGCTCCACAGCTCTGCCCATCTTGACAGCCTGCACAGCACAAATCCGGTTATGGCATAACATGTCTTGTCCGATGTGACAAAGCAGGGGGCAATCTGATCCAAAACATTGCTCTCCGAATGAACAGGAGTCCTTTCTCATGTTAGAAAGGCCTGTGATTTGGTTATCACACCAGCTTCTTGAATCAGGCCTTTAAGGAGGCTTTTGTTGCAATCCAGTGCTTAAAAGAGCCACAGCATCAGTAACCAGCCCAGAGTGAGACCTGGATAAACGAGGGGAAAAAAAACCCACACACAAAAAAAACCAAAAAACACTAACATTAAAAATGATACACTGCAGTGAGTCACTCAATTAGCAACCTTTGTGCAATGTTTAGCTGACAGAGAAGGGCTGTCCTACCTGGTGAGTGACTTGCAATATAAAAGAACATAATAAAGTAGTGATCAATCACAGAGGCGAATAAGCAGCAGCAGTTTTGTCCAGAGCCTGAGTAAAATACACAGATAGAAGATAGCAGCTACACATCAATATGATCTGTGCTCCTGCTTCTTTCCACTTACTTAAATGAGTGCTAGAGAGCCTGAGCTGATTGTATCATGTAGTGCCTTATCTAAAGGGTGGAGAACACAGAGCATCAGAGAGCATTTCAGTTGCTCCAGACAACTCTATTATTGCCAAATCCCTACTGAAACTATTGTTTGGCTCCAGACAATTCTTTAGAAGGTGATGTGAAATGAATTGTACAAATTCCGCCTGAACAGCGACCTGGATCTACTGTGGGAAAGCCAGTACAATTTAATTTCAATCCAGGGGAGTAATCCCTATCTCTTTTCCAGAAACAGAGCCTGTCCTTTTTTCTACCTTTGGGTGTTTTTTCCCATCCCAAAGTTCATCGTTCCCTCAATTGTGACGAAGCGTGGTGTTCACCATGCAGAGTCTTTTTCAGGGAAAAGTTCAGGGATCCAGTTAGAGCCCAGCTTCCTTCCCTCCCCTCCCAAGCTGTGCTAGTGGGTTAACTGTGTGGTCAACAGCAGGGGCAAACAAGAGTTAGTTGTTAAGTAAAGATAAGAACTTTAAAGCCGATGTTGCCACCACAGAAAAATCTCTGTACCCATCTCTGCTGGGAAGGGACTCTGCTTTCGGCTACTTTGGCTGTTGCAAAGTGGATTTGAAAGATGCGATCAAAAGAGAATTTAGAGAGGCAGAATCCGGTAATTGTGGCTATTAGCAAGCATGGCAGGTGAAGCACAGTTAAGAAGTCAACATCTATAGACTCCCTGCAAAGGAAGCTGTTTAGTCAAGGAAGACAAGCTAATTGTGTGTACTGAAGTAGCACATGGGTATCAAACATTATTGAAGGCTGGAAAAGTTAGAGCATTGTGCCTATCTGTATACGAGAAGTCTGACCAGGACCCTCCCCATCACACCTCCAGAGTCCCATCCCCCCTTCCCTCTCTGACCAAATGAACATGGCATGCCCAGAAGCTGTGCTCCTGGCTGCTCTGCAGACAGCCTCCCCGCATTCCCAAGTCCTGTGGGTGAGGAGCAGCAGGCAAGGAAGGAAGGAAGCAAAGCAGAAGGTCCGTTTCTAGTATCAGTCTCGTATTCCCATCCCACACAGGGAATCAGTCATCTCACCCACAGTGCCCAGTCGATTTCCCAGAGACAAGTCCTGGGGATGGCACAAATTTCTTCCAGGCAAGGAAGAAGCCCTGCAATTTTCAGAAGTACTAAAAAGAAATATACTTGATTCTAACATACGAGATAGCCTGATGAAGTTGTCCTGCAGCAGTGCAAGGGGCCCGCAAGGACACGATGAGGCAGCTTGCTTCAGCTAACATCTGCTTACAGATGTAAGGGCCCTCCTGAGGAAGGGCCAAGCTCCTTTTCCTCAGCTGCACTGAGCTCTTAACTCCATCGAAGGTTCAAGAGAACAGAGGAGGAACACTGATAGGCACCATAACCAGTGATCAACTGTCCAATCTTCATACAGAATGGAGCCCACTAGTGTTTTTTCCATCCCTGCCAATAACTTCCTAGGATTTCACCAGGTCATTATGGACTCTCAGGACCGACCGATGTTTCTCTGCATGTCCATATGTTAAACATGTTTGGATTTCCAAATTTGGCAATGTCTTTAGTTTTCCTGGAATGGGTTTTCATGACTCTTCATTTAGAAAGCTGCAACACACTCAGTGGGTTTAATCCCAAATTACCAGTTTGCATTTTAAGACTGAATTTCATTTAAAGAGACTATTTTTTTTAATTAGTAATGAAAAACGTGTCGTGGTATTACCAAGTTTACTCATTCAAAAAAAAAAAAAAGTGGGGGGAAGGGGAAGAAGAACAATGCAATACTTAAGGTTACTTTTTCAAGCAAGGTATCACAATTACACAAGTGATCTTCCTTAGTAGTCCTACCCCTCAGGGCTCAGTATAGTCCCAGCACAGGAGCATACTGTCCAGTTGCTTGGACAACAAGCACAACAATTCGTAGGACTGTGCATTACTGACCCCAATAATGTCAAAGGCTGAAAATTACCTCAGAGGCAGCCAGGTATAGTTTGTCCTCAAAGACAAGCATTGAATCAACCAAGTGTGCTGAAAAACAGGCCAGACCAACGGCGGAGACCACAATTAGCCTGGACAACCTGTTCTAGCACTTCAACACACTCGAATACTGGGATAAGCTCTCCAATGCTAGCTAATCCTTCCTCGCCATGGTTCAAATTGTAAGTTTTTGTTTTATGTACAAAGACAAAAAGAAAGTCAATTATTCTTCTCCTCTTTGCAGGCCTTCTCAAATTTAAAAAAAAAAAAAAAAAAACACACACACACACACAATTTGTTCCATCTTTCTTTGCAAACTATGCTTTCTAAGTCTCCAGTCATGCATGGTGCTTTCTGCCAAACCTCTGTCGACCTGCACTTTCCTTAGACTGTGGTCCACATTTTACCTATGCCAACCGTAACAGAAGATCGCCCAGCATCTCAAAACAGGATGCTGAAATTGCCGCTTATAGTAACACTTCCAGGCATTGATTGCTACAGTTTATGTTTTATTTGCCGGGTGTCTGTTTCAGCTTTGTTTTTTGTGAGGGAAGGGAAGCTTTCAGACCCTTGCAAAAAGAAGGTTGGAGGGGAAACATTATAAATGGCAAAGCAATTATATTGCAGATACAAATATATCTAAATATATCTCAGCCTGTGCATGTACCAGCCCTGTTCAGCTAAGCATATTTTAGTTCTTGATCATCCAAGTAGCATCCAGACTCTCTGCATGGTTATTACTTAATGTTTCGAGCAAGGGAAAATAAAGTTTAAGTACCGAGGGCAAGGAGGCCACCTCTTAGTGTTTCTACCGCCAATGCCCAAGCAGAAACCCTGCAACTCTAACTCCTCCACTCTTCACATCAGAGATAGAGGAGTAATGATTCAGACAAAGAGCCCAAATAGACTAGGTCTGGACAGAAGAGTGGATGTCAAAACTTAAGGGGAAGAGAAAGGCAAATGTGAAGATACTTCCTAGGCAAATTGTAGACAACAGATTTGCACAGAGGGCAAAGTAAGTGGGTCACACACAGCCAATTTTAGGAGTATGTGGGCCAGGAAACATACTGATAGGGCAAACTAGAAAGAAATAGGGCGGTCACACATCATAGGGAGAAGTCAAAAGGAGAAAACTTTAAAGGGCAGGCACAGAGGGGCTTGGCACCACTTCCAAATCCCCTTTGCTTTCTGTTGCCTGGTCCTGAACAGTCCACATGCCTGATCCAGGAACAGTCCTGAATTCCAGTCTCTCCTGTCCTATGCAATGAGGAAGCACAACTCATCTCCTTCCAGCCCCTGCCCATAGTGAGAACTTGCTTCTGTTACTGGTTATTGTAACTCAAGAGCTGAGCAGCAACACAAACTTCAAAATAGCGTAGTCTGTGCGAGCAGGGAAGGTAGTAATTTTCTCACTTAAAAAGAGCATGAGCCATCTCACATGCTCCCACATTGCAGTTTTCTCAGCAGTCCTGAGCTGAGAAAAGCTGATGGCTACTTGGGAAGAGCTCTATTTGCTCAGCATTACACAGGAATTCACTTCACATGCCGAGAGCCCGTGTTGTCAAGGCACCCTCCAGCAGTGTCAGCCCATGAAATCATCATCTTTAGCTTTCTGCTCTTGAAAAAAGATTGGGGAACATACCACATAACTGGAAAGGAGAGAGGTAGCGGGGTAGGTGGATACTGCTTTGAATAGATGCAAATTCCTTTTGTAGTGGTGGTATAGTCGCATACTGCCAGTGAGCAACAGCAACACAGGAAATCTCATCTAGAAAAGAGATATGGAGTCAATGCAACACTACCCAATCCCTTTGTTCTCCTCTTATGGGTGGGTGGAGGAGGGGAGGGGGAAAGAACAGCATTTCATACCACAGGCTAGTGACTTCCAAACAAAAAAATTTAAAAAAAAACCCCACAGAACCCAAAGCCAACTTCTTTATGTTTGAAAGTTTAACTCTATAGCTTTTGTAGCTTTTTTCTGCCTTGAAAACATGCAAATATATGCCTAATGATGCTTATAAAACCTTTGCAATTCTTGTGCCTAGAGTGATCGCATCATTCGTAGGTTAGGAAACCTTAAGTGAATAGTGCAGCTCATTCAGTTGATTTCTTATTCAACTTTTATACAGCAGTACATAATGGCACAGTGTGTCATAAACCCTCTAGAATACTGTTTTAATGTCCTCACAAAATATTTCTAACTTAGCGTTACAACAGTCACATACAATTCAAGCCAAATTCATTGGAATGCATCAGTCCAAACACGCATAACTCAAATTGCCACAACATAGTCCAAGCAGCAAGAAAAAGCCTTTTTCACACTTCAAGACTTTGTATTCATTCAGAATTTCCAAGGATAATGATATTTTTCCCCCTTCAATAGAATATCAGGGCCAGATCCAGCTGCAGTGATAGTATAAACCAAAACTGATTATATTGAAATGGGATGTTCTGGTAGAGACAGCTCGAGGTCTCTTTTCCAGTTCCCTCTCCCTACCCCATAAATTCAGTCTGGTATGAATACACAAGATAAGGGCTTATTAAGCCTTCTACCAATACTAGCTGCAAGGGAGAGTCCATAAATCCCACTGCTATTAATTCAGAAGTATTGCCACGTATAGTAGTACATTAGCCTGGAAGTTAGCCCAAGCTCTTCCATTCCACATTAGTGCCTTCAATCTGTTGATTAGACAGAAGAAAACCCTAGCTACTCTCCTTTACCCAGAGAAGCTCTCACTTTGATAGATTCCTGAGCTAACTTTTTAAAGTTACACAAAAGGCTGCTCCAAATGAACTTTCCTGTATACCTCAAGAGCAGTCCCCAATATGTGCTCCAGACAACATCTCAGACAGGCAGACAAAAGGCTGAATTAATTCCAAGAGAGCTGCCATGACTAGTTTTACTTTAACCTTCAAGAAACCCCACTGTGTGCATTACTTCTGCATTTTGACTCAATTCAGAGAAATTCACCAGCTCATTTCCATCTCAACCTTAGACCTCCAGTTAGGGCAGTTTTGGGTTACAGCCTCACCCTCAAGGGTGCTGTGGTCTACCTAGCAGTGAGTTGATTTCAAGAGGCATTGGCTCAAGGGCAGCTTTCCCTCAACTGAGGGCAGAGGGAATCACATCTGTAGTACTACAATCTCTCCTGGGCCAGTTCTGCACTAACCCAGATTATAGGCAGTCTTTGTAGCAATCAAGTTACCTTCTGACTTTTTTCAACATAATGGAATCAAGACTCAGATTTTCAGCAAAATCTGAAGAATACCTATGTCTGAATAGTTTAGCACTGCAGGTCCTGGTTTAACCACATTTTTTCAGTTCTCGCACAGTAGCAACATGTCAGCTTTTCTCCACTGTAAAACATAAGAGCACTATTCAGGCAATTCTCTTTTATGAAACTGAAGCAGATAAACAGGAAGCGTATGCAAGCACACCTGCTGCAGACAGAACCACTGTGTTGTATTCATGTTTTGTGAGCAAAAACAACACTCCACAGAGATATGAGGCACCCCCTTCCAGTTCTTTCAACTGGAAGCAAGAGTATTTGGATGCTATATATCATTAATCTGGGTAGCAACAATTCTAAAAGAAGTCAAAGAGAATTTAATACTTCTTAAATTATTAGTCAGACCCATAACGCAGCAGCTACTCATCCAACATGGGACTAAAAGTAAGTCTTTGGGTCTTTAATGCTTTGCCTATGTTACTTCCACCTCCAAAAGATCATTAAACTACAAGCAAGAGCACAGGATACTCAGACATAATGTAGCTGGAATCTTTTCATCTCTTGTTGAACAGAGGCAACATAATTGTCAAAATGCAGTGCCATTTCAAAAATTAAAAACAGTTTTAAAGAAAAACCTTTCCAGAAAAACATTTTTGACCTCAGCACAAACATATACTATTTCTGGGAAAAGCTTTGATTAAACATTGTTTTTGCATAGCCAGTACCAAAGCCTTATAGCTTTATCCACCATCTCTTTACCAACCACTTAGATTCTTATACTTAGGATATAACAATGTATTTTCGTAATTCCTTTTTAAATAAACAAATAGAGAAAAAGATCAAAGTATGAAGACTAGTCTATATATTTTTGCAGCTAAGCACATTCTAAAGGAGGATGAAGCACCGACAGAGATCTACGGGTTTGCGCATCTCAGAAACAACCTGGCCATTTACAGGCAATCCTTACCTTAGCCACAGACTTTTGGGGAGCTTTTTGCATTTTCCACCACGTTCTGAGTTGCTGCTGTTTGCCCTTATTCATCAGTTAGGGCAAAGTCTCTGAGTCAGCTAATAAAGACAGAAAGGAAAACATGAGTTTCAGCTCTCTGCAAATCTGACAAACATTTTCAGCCTAAGCTGACTAATTGCTTTGACTCAATTGAAAAATAATTGGATTGTTCCCAATAGCTGTGGATCAATGCCATAGCATTGTGCTATTGATAATACTGTAAAAGCCTATTAAATCCATAGCCTTGTTGTGGAGAATAGTATCTAAAACAGATATTTGCTTACAGCATGAATATTAATACTGATTTTCTTCTTACATCATTGTAAAGGCATTAAAAATATTCAGTAAGCTGCAGCAGTGGAAGAACAGAAACTGAGCAATTGTTTCCTTCAGTTAGCAATTTTAAGAAGATGCTTTTTCTAAAGTTTATCCACTGAACAGTTTCAAAGATACATTTTAGATACCTTTCCCTGAAGACTAGTATGTAAGGAATTCCAAATGCTTCTTCCTCAGCTCGCTCATGGCGATCAGTTTTCTACTCCCTGGTGCCAGTAAAGAGTGGTTCAAGCATGCACCTCTAGAGCTGGCTTCTGAAAAAGGTACCCGGTTAAGCAGTGAACTAGTAATGAAACTTCAGCATATCACACTTAAACTTTACACCTGTTACGAGATCACAGACTGAAGGTCTCAAAACCCTCTTCCTGAGATAATTAATTAGATAATTATTCACATATGGAGCTTAATCCCAAACCCATGGAGACCTCTGGGAGTTTGCTGCCTAACAACTTGCAAATTGCTACCCCTGTTCATGGGCCTTCCCAAAGACTGTTTATGCACCAGCTTCTTTGAAGGTCTGCTCAAATTATAGGCCTGACTAACAACATTGCTCAGCATTGATCCTACCCAACAATTTCTATCTTCTAGCTTAGTGTTAAGCATTTGTACTGAAGTGTATACACAGCTGCCTCAGGGTGCATTTTTTGAGAGCATTTAAAGCCAAACAGGTTAGTGGCTTCTAAGGGGAAAAAAAAAAACAACAGCAGCAACAACAATCAGGAAGATTAGTGCTGGGAGGAGGGGGACTTTTAATCTTTTCTTTGGAAGCCTCTAGCACATGCATGCCATTTCCCACCACTTTGCTCTTCAGTATGATACACAGGTGTGCAAGAGAGTTTGCTTCCACATTTGCCTTATAGTCCCTTCCTCCAAGCTCTCTACTCAGAAGAAGCCTTATTTTGTCATCTACTGTCCCTTCCACCTGCAGAAGAACAGTGAGGATCTTCAACAGAAGACAGACAAGCAGATAGCTAGTCCTCGTAGCGGTATCCATGCATCATATAAGCAATGTCCTGTATTTTGGCAAGAAAGGAAGAAAAGTTACTCATGGAGGCCATCAGATCAGTGCCACCATGTGACCTCCAGACACAGAAGGAAAGGAGGCAGGGAGAAGGTCTGGAGCAGTGAGCTTCTGCTACACAAGTTCATTTCTGTGTGCATAAGCCACTATCTGAGCCTTCATTAGAGAGTCTCTGAGTGAGTTTAACTCTAGGCCCAGCCGGATCAATATACCAGGAAAAGGATCAACATATTTACTGGGCTGAGCAGTGCAGAATGGGTGTATGCTGCCCAGTGGGTTCTGCTTCGGACTCTATTTGGCTTATGTCCGTGTATTAGTGCATAAAATATGTGCAGAGAGAACAGCCCAAGCTATCGTGGCCATTTGTTAGACTGAAACTTGTAACCAAGAGTTGCCATGAGACTATTTGGAGAGGTAAAACAGCATATCTAGAACAGAGCCTACTTCACTGGTAACATGGATTACAGACTGTGTTGCAGTCATCTATCACTTAGAAGTTATGAGTCTGCAGTAAGGAGCAGTCTGAAAAGCCAGACATATACGTCAGGGATTTCCCCAATAATAGGGTTACTCATCAAAACAGCACAAAGGAACTTCTCACATATAGGATAAAAGAAAAAAGAAAAAGAGACACAGAAGTAGTGAGCGTGCATAGGTGCAAAACTGTGGCTTCATCAAAGCTGCTCCTTCCAGTTTCAGTGGGATCTGGATTTAATCTGGCCTCTTCCACGCTCTTTAACCACAGCCCTGACCTCTGAAGAGCTGGGGGAGGTGGTGGAGGACTTCCAGGAGACAGACCAATGTCTTATTCCCAAAGATCCATTGTGCAAGGCAGAGATAAAGGTTTCCTTAAAGAAGGCCATTTATTCTGTGAACAGAATTTCTTAAGCAGATCAGCAGTATAGGACAGCCTTATTGCCTTGGCTATGCCCCTTTTCTGCTGAACAGAGCCAACATCTTGCCAACAGCCCCAAAAGACACAAGACAAAGTGCTCACATGAGTAAACAGATGGTGTTATGTCTGTACAGAGTGTTGGTTAATCCTACCACTCACATCAGAGGGAGTAGACAAATGTAAGGGCCCTAAAACCTTCTGAACTTCTGCCTAGGTTGATCACTAGCTCCTTGGGTCAGTCAGGACTGTTTCTGAGGAGCACACTGCAGCGTAAGTCACTCAAGTGCTTTATATTTGCTGATAGCCACTTTTGACCTCTGTCAAGGACAGGGTGCAGGACTGGGCAGGCTGTCATTCGGATCCAGTAATGCAATTCCTACGTAGGCATCAAGGCAACAAATTAGAAACTGGTTCGGGGGTAACCTGGTTCTATTGGATTGTCTAGCTGATAATCTCCCTGTCTTCAAAGCTCACATCTGTCTCATGAGGTGGAGGACGGTTTCTAACTTTAGTTGACCCAAATTATTTCCAGCCTTCCTCTGCAGCACACAGCAACACTGGCTCTTTGTATTGTGCCTTTGATCACTGAATCACTGAAATAAACTGACCTGCATGTCTGTGCAAAGAGAGTTTCACAGGCAATCACATTTAGATGCAGCCTGTTGTTGATTCAGCTATTCTTAATGCAATTATTCCCTGATTTGGAGTGGCAGCAGGAGGGAGCTGAACACAAAACAGGCTTAATCCGCAAGGTGCTGAGCTTTTGTACGCTCCTATCACATCTAAACGCAATTCCTCACATAAGGAGAAGACTCATGTTCTGGTCATGAATAAGCCGGTCATGTAGCAGAAACAAGCATGCCTAAAGTCTTAGTTAGGAAAAAAAAGATGCAAGCAAATAACAAAAACTTCACCAGCATACTGTACAGCTAAACTTGCATTCTGTCCTAACACCACTGCGGTTTAGAAACCCCTTAAACTTAATATGCCAGACTAAGACAAGAGGCTGGTCCGTATCAAAAAACCTACAGTTTGCCGCAACCCTCAACTAAGCAACCTTTGATTTCATCAGAGATGGGAGATTGCGCTATTCTTCCTTTCTATCCCAAAAACTCTATCGCATCTCTCTGTTTCTCACCCCCAAAACAAACATACACCCATTTATAAATGCCAAATTAACATTAAGTTATATGTCAAAAAGATGCTTAGAATTAGAATATCTATGTTTGGAGTCAGGATTTTAATGACCAATACTGTTTTCTGAAATAAACTTTCAGTGTAAGCTACAGGTGTATCCTAGTTGGGCAGAGCGAATGTAGTTTTCTGTCCTTCAGTACAGAAGATGATTTTCAGTCATCTTCAATGTGCAGAACTCTGCTGACTTAGCTGCAATGGTAGGAAAATAACTGCAAAATTCTCAGGGAAGTTTGGGACTTTCACTTCTGACATTTCCAAAAAAATTGAAACTCAAGCAAAAAAGTACAGCATCCCAGAAAATGGTAAGGCCGTTTTTAACCACCACAAATTAGCAGAATATAGCAAAACTCAGGATTTTTTCTATTCATAGATGTGACCCTTCTAAAAAGCAAGAAAACAGAGAAGAGGTAGGGGTATTTTGTTGAAAAAAATAAAAAACCCTTAAACAGCAAGATATTATGTACCTGCTGTTAAACGCCATCTGGCACTAAGCCTGCAGGCAAGTAACAAGCCAAGATAACCATTTTTGGGAAAGGAGGGAAAAAAGGACTGATTTTAGCAGAAGCTTTAGAAGAAAAATTTGTTTGAGCTGTTTCTGCCCATCTTTTCATCATTCACTTGCAGTTTGTTAAACTATTTTAAAACAGGGTGGTAAATGTGTTAAATAGGTCACCCTCTGTGTCCAGCACAGAGATAAGAGGCTGTTTATAACTCCAGCTCCAGAACTTTGGCTCTTGAGCTCGGCTGGTAACTGCTTACACGGCAGGTCCCCGGTGCTTGCCCAGAAGGCAAAAGTTACAGCCAGAGAAAATAAATAAATCTGACTGCTCTCACGTTTAGCATTGCTCCGATGCACCAGTACTTCTATATATGGCAGCCCTGGAGCTCTGGTACACAGATACCACAGAGGAGCACACAATGAGCTGGAGAAACAGTCCAAAAAAGTTGAAACAGAAGACTAGGAGGCAAACTGGGTGCTTTTGCAAGACTAACATGGGAGGAAGTAAAAGAGTAGATGACACTTCTGCTGACGAGGACTTTGGTCCTGCAGCCGCTCACAGAAGTGCCACAGAGTGATAGTTTGACCCGTTTCACTTTTGCCGGACAGATGCTCCGCAGCTCCGTGGGGAACGGAGGGGAGCTCATGACGGGAGCAGCAGGCAGAAAGCCCAGAACAGAGGGTCTGTACTTGTACTTGGGGCACAGCTGTACAAGTACCTGGCCACGAGCACTTGATGTGTCATGGTACAGGCAGAAGCCCTGGGGGTGCAGAAAGTGGGTTCAGCTCTTCCCTAGCTGTAGGTAGCAAGGGACTATTAGCCAGTGGATTGGCCTAACCAGGTCCCAGAGAGCCAGGAGGTAAAATGTAGGTCCCTTGACAAGTAGGCAGTGTGTCCAGTCTAATCTGTCCAGGCACCAGTACGTCCCTTCCAGTGTCCCTATAAGCAGCAGTACCACCACAGAAGAGGTGGCCAGAGCTTTGGGACCCTGTAGAGATGCCAAAAAGTAGTGCTGGAGCTTCTCCAGTGCAAGTGGTAATTCAATCCAATTAAGAGTAAATAAATGCCATTTAGCCTGTATTTTCCCCAAAGCAGGGGCTCTGTGTGAGCCAGAGAGCAAAAGAGGCCTTTCCAAGATCAGTGGCCAGCCTGCTTTGAAAAAGATTTTGCAACTCCAGTTTCTGCAGCCCAGATAGGATAAGAAACGATTGGGGGTGGGGACACCTTTCCAACTGTAGAAGACAATACACAAATAAAAGTAATAAAACTCTTCTTTTATACCTCCTGGGGATAGATTAGTGTACTTACAACGCAGTAAGGCGTAATGCATATGTCCCTTAGGAACAGCTTTCAAATGCCAGGTAATGAAAGCGCAGTAACATAGCACCTGGAGAAGGTTGTGGAGTCTCCATCTTCTGAAGAGCAGCATAAGCAATGGTCATGAATCCCAAGGTAAGGAATTAGATTAGATACACAGCACGCCATACAGCCCTTTCCTCTGCAAGTTTCAGGCTCCATCCAAGAGCAATATCCATAACAGTCGAAACCCACATTTCAGGAGTGTTTACGATCCTACATAAGTGCCTTTACATCCAATTGGGACTGCTCCTGTCTCTAAGTTGTACTAAAGGTTCAGGAAGACTGTGACCAAGACCAAAACAATTGTAAGTCCTATAAAGAGAGAGGATTACAAAACAAGGTCTCCACTTTCTCTTCCCTTGTGCCTCCCAGAGCCACTATTTAAAACCAGAGCCCTAAGCCCAAGTCCGACCGTTAAGAATCCATGACTTGTGAAGCTTCGCAAACCTCTAGGAGTTTATCCAAGTTTCTATCATTTTATAGTAGACTAACATTGCATCAGCTGTTCTGCAGACTACACTGCATCACATTGCCATTGAAGAGGTAATTCTTTGATAGTGACTGTTGCAGGAGTAGTTTAAACATCTCTCTGATTGTACATGAAATGGTTAATCTATTACTACCTTTGTGGGCTAGTTATTCTCAGCGGAAGGAAGAGGTCTGGAAGTCTGTGTTGCAGCAAAACTCTGGTGTCTGGTACAGAGAAGTCTTTTTTTATGAATAAAGGGCTCCAGTGCTGTTAGGGATGTTGGAGGCATCAGGGAGCATATGTAAACTGAAAAGTTGCAGCTGATAGCTAAAATGAATTTGTAAGACGTTTTGGGAGAAGCTGGGGACCAAATGATAAAGTAACTAAATAGGACCAAGGAATTAGATCAATAAATCCTCTCATCGCATACAGCCCTCCCCAGAATAAACACGTCACAAAAAATAAAACCAGAGCCTCTTGGTGGTGATGCTGTTCTTGGTCTTAACATTTCCTCTGTTCTTATGCCCTTTTGTTCCTGCTTTTGGGCACAGGAAATGAAGTGTGGAAATAAAACAAGAGTCAGTAGTATGCAGGAGGAGCAAAATCTCAGACAGCAGCTAACAAAAAGCAGAACATATGTTTACTGTCATCTTCCTCCCCACATTTGAAAAGTCACCTTATTTTCAAGGGAGAGCGAGAGAGAGAAAAATCCCTTTGCAAGTCTCTTGGAAGAGAGAAGAGCACCTAATCAGCTGCACGCAGCGCTGATCTAGTTCAGCACTCAGCAGTTGCTCATTTTCTTTCCGCTGGGCAATACTTCCCAGCGCCCTGATGGGGCCTGTGATTAATTCAGCTCTTTACTTGAGTTTAATGGTGTCCCACAGTCATTTTGTGGAAGTTGTTCTTCTCCAGCGGCAGAAAGTGTCCCATCTGCACGTGCTCTGGTGGGCCCTTGCGTATCGTTTCAGACTGAGAGTTCGCATTGCCGTCACACAAGGGCACCTCCCTTAGTGGGTGCGAGGGTCCTGCTGTCCCGCAGACAGGGTGGCTTCCCAAGGCCAAATTCGCACGCCACTGCTGGACAAAGACAACTCTGGTCCCCATCATCCAGAAAGGCCACAAGCACCAAGGAGGGATGGGACCAGCCCTAGCTGGTACAGGGAATGTGGGGGCAGCACATGGCTCTGAACCCAAACTCTATGGACTGGAGCGCAGCTCAGAAATACAAGGCATCCCGTAGAAGGTAGCATGGGGAGAGAGAGGCAAGACGAAAGAGGAATGATGACGAGAAGTAATGAATTTGGCGTCTGACACCCTTATGTAAACACAGAAATGGCCATATAATTTCATTATTCCAAAGCCAAATTTTTATCAATATCTTCGGATTTAATTCTCAAAGGCCACTTCTCCTACCTAAATGTAGTTTGTACATCTAGTTCATTCTCATAACCAGCTCGCTGACAGACGGTCGGATTGTTCACAACTGCAGCTGGACCTGACCAGAATCGAGTGCAGACGGCAAGGAAAGGAGGATTAAACCGGAGCATGCATAAACAACAAGTAAATGACAAATTACAATTCTAGAACTCCTGTGTACAACACAGCATTAGACACACATCCCAAAGCTAGGAGTACTTTTACGCACTTAATTCCTTCACCAAAAATATCATAAACAGACCCTGTAGGTTTCTGCCACTTAATTCTCTGTTTTGTTTTGCTTCTTTTTTCCAAAAAGTTCAGTGTACTTGGCCCCAAGCCAACGATATCTGTGGAATTTATTACCATAGTGGTTCCTCGGATCAGACAGCAGAGCTAAGAAACAGAACTGTAGAACCATAAAGTTCCCAAAATAGGTAAGTACTAAACCAATGAAATAAATAAGACTTGTAAAGTTGCATATTATGACGAAGGTCACCCTATTTACCATCACACACCAGACATACTGGAGAAGAATTTACTCCCATGAATGACAGGAGCAGATCTTTTGCAAATATAACCCACCTACACTTTTTCCAGTCTAGTCCAAAGAGGATGAAGGTTCCACTTTTCAGATAGGAGGTTTCTATATTGTGTCCTGGATGTTACTGGCTCCTGGATAGTCCCACCTAGCAGCTCCACAGACTGTGTATACTACCTCTGCCACGTGCATGTGTGATGAAAGGAGAAAGTATCAGGACCATTCACCATATAAGGATGAAATAAACTTTCACACCTGGAGATGCGATTCTGGTGAAGATTTTTGTGGGAGTCGAGTAACCAGGCCATCCTTTTGCTATCAGAGGAGAATTTCAGAGGGGAACTTTCTGACAGTTTTTTCTACAGGCTGAGATTGGACAGGTCTCATCTTTTCTATGAGAAAAGATTCTCATAGACAGTGAGAATATAAAATTAAAAGAAAAAACATCCTTGACCTGACAAATTAACAAGCACGTATGAGTGAGAAAGGAAAACAAACCTTAATGAGCTGTTAAGGGACATTTTGTTTTGCCAGATAAGCAGGGCCACATGCTAACTGTGGCGTGCCACAGCCAACACATTTGCTTGTTGTGAATTTTAACTTCAGTTGTTCGCTGGTAAGATGTAAGATTCTTTCATTAGAAGTCCAATTGCTAGGAAAGCAAAGCTTGCTAATTAATATAACTCACCAAAACAGATGATGGGTTAGTAGTGTAGGCAGTGATATTTATACTTGTTTCTGAAGTGTCCTCTTTCGTGTTTATTTTTGTCCTCTCCAGAAGAAATCTGTCTATTTTACTATCGTTTCAGAGGGGTGAGGCATGCCTGACTTTATACTAGTAAATCTACAAACATACGTTCTTCCTCTCCCTTCAGAAAGCAATCACAGCGGCCAGATCTGCAGCTCTGCTCTTGGCTTCATTTGTAGTGTTCATATTTCTGGGTCTTGTACTTCAGTCCTAGACCTCTCCTTAATTTGGATCTAGAAAAGTTATTTGGCAACCTCAGATTTTGGCTAATGTTTTTCATCTCCCTCACCAGGGACATTTAAGAGTTTATTTTTTATTTTTTCACTGGATGGCAGGGGAGTTACGAGGAAAAAAGAGGGTTTACCTGTTATATTCTTGCTACAGTTGGTAAAAATCTTGTCTCTTTATTCTTACCTACAGTACATTTGATAAAAGATATGCAGGGATATAAACCAGTAACTAACTGGGGTGGGAAATAAACTACGGGTAATAACAGGGTGTGGACGTGGTTCCTTGCACTGTTTGATGCCATCAGAGAGTATACCTAGACATAGAGCATGTAGCACAACAATTCTTACTGTGCAGGCAATATTTTGGTTTTGCTTCCTCCCTGCGTTTCTCTGTCATCCCCAGGAGTGAATCAGCCGGTAGCAAAGCCATCTGCACAAACTCACCTGTGTGAGAATATCACCATTAAACCAGCCTCTGGTCTTAACACATTCCTCCACCCTCTCCCAGACCCAATCCCCATCCCTCTGCACACACTTTTGAACCTGCATTGCAACAGTGGAAACTTGCTTCGAAAGAAGGAGCCAAAATGCCTTAATGGCCGCTTGAGGTCATCTGAGTTTTACACGCAGGAGCTTCACAACGTGGGGATTTTCTAACGCCAGTAAGTTCTCGACAGTGTTAGTGTAAACCAGGACATGGGGGAGAGCAGATCCAGCTCCTGTAACTGGGATCAGACTAGATTTGACACATCACCGTGAAGGCAGATTGTCTCCTCATCAGTTATATCACTATAAATATTAATCTAATGTTGATTTAACAGTCGCTTCTCCTGTCCTTGCTCTGCAGTAGCAGCTTCTGGCACTGTAGACAGAAACGCTTAGCCTTTCTGAAGTTCCCATTACCCATACGAGGTAAGGTTTCCCTGGCTCAGGACTTCCTGATTAACACTGAGCCTTAACACTTTGGCTGCCTCGGGTAGAGGCAGCCCGTTTTGTTTATGAGGTTGGCTTTCCTTTTTTTTTTTTTTTTCCTCCTTTTAGTACATAGTATTTTTTCATATTCTGGGGGTGGGGGGAGAAATGATGTCTTGCCGGGGTGGATGTTATGTCACTGACACTGAAGAGTTCAGGATGCTGTTATCTTAGTACAGGTCAGACAATGAGAAACTGCTATTATCCCCAATAGGGAACCAATATAACCTTCTGCCTAATATCTTCTGCCCTATAGCTATCATATTGGCAGGAGAAAGCATTAGGCTTTCCTAACTTCAAAGCCGAGCTCGCCATCTCCCTGGCCCCTGCCAGCAGGCATGTCTGCTTTCATTTTCCTCCCCCAATGTGACCTGAAACTAAAGGGAACCGTTAATATCCTGGTCTTGACGAAGAGATCGGTGCCCCCAGACGACACACCTGCCTCCCGGTGCTGCAGGGCATTTCCTCCAGAATCAAGCTGCTTGCATTTTAGTATCTAAGGCACCGAAACAAACATAAAAAGGTGAGACTAAAGAGACGGGATAAAAAAAAGTCTTCACTCTGCTTTGGCCAAGAAATCCTTAATGCTCCTTGTTACGCTTTCGAAAATCACTTTAGCCTAAGACTCGCTTAGTGATTACAGTCCCATTTCAGAGCCAGGTACCCAAGTGAAGCTCTGATGAAAGATTTAGAAAAGGCCTTTTAGCCACCGACAGAGAGATCAATCTGTTTAGTCTTGAAAGGGAGAGAGTGGGAGGCAACTTGATTACACTGTCTTCGCATGGCAAAGATAACAGACACTTAAAAGGGGTTCTTAATCCAGGAGAAAGGCTTAATGAAGCGCTGGTGGCTAGCAGCTGAATCCAGACCTGTTCCCACCAGAACTGAGGCACTTAAAAATATGAATTAAAGAAAAGCCACCCATCTGAGTGACTGTGACCACTAGGACAGACCACACAGAAAGTGGCAACCTCCATGCCAAGACCAGATGCTTTCCGGGAGACACCCCCACAGTCGGCCCTAACTGGGCCCAAGAGAGGGAAACGCAGCAGGAATTTGCTAATCTCTCCTCTCACAGTCCCTTCTGACTTGAGCTGAGCCCCCAAAATAATTACATTTAAAAAAAGACAATATCCCTCCTAGGCATTGATGGCTCAGTGCTGTCATTTTGGTCCAGCTCCACCTGGGCTTTAGTATAGTGTGCATTGAACTACCCTGGCAAAACCATCCTTGAGGGAAGGGGCCACCCAGAACAGGCTGGTGGGGCTATAGAAGCTCTCGTAAGCATAAGGCTGAAGTGGTTCAGCAGGAACTGACAGGGCTGCAGGGCTTCACATCTCCAAATGCGTAACTGCAACCAAGATACAATCGATTCCCTTTCTGTAAGGGGTTTCAAAGGTAACACTCTGCTCAGGTTCCATTAGTGATTCTAAGTTATGACTCTGTTTGATTTATTTATCAAAGCTGATATTTTCAAAGGAGTTTAAAGGAAACGTGGTCATTTAGGGGGAGGAGAGGGGAAGGGAGACAGATAGGTGTAGCATAAAAGCTCTGATTTTAAATAGCCTTTTCAAAAATTTCAAGTTTCATCAAAGATTTCTTCAGGAAGCCCCCAAAAGCTTTTAGTAAAACAATTACACATTGCCCTGCCCAATACCTGTCTAGGAACACCAAACAGACAAACATGGAGGGTTTGAACACACATCCCACCTACTGCTGGCAATGCAGAAGAGTTTATGCACGGAGCGGTGGCCTGTGGTTTTGAGCTGGCAGTCATCCCCTGCTCAGCACCTCTGGCTTTACAGAAAAGAGCAAATATCCATGTGAAAAAAAAAAATCACTTTAAACATCACACCCTAGGCACATCTAGCCCGGAAAGAGATAAAGCACAATTTTCCATCCCAAGCAGTTTCTGACTGGCACACGAGCTAGCAAACACGCTTCTGTAGGAGTCTGCAGAGAAGAGCAGCTTTGGGCTAAACCAGGCACGGAAAGCAGACCATGCAGACCTGCTGGGTCTGCCTACTCAGGCTGCCGCTTGCTTCTCGCACTGTAACACTATTCCTCGTCTCAGTCGCAGTGGACTTCTCCAGTATAATGGCAGCTGCTAAAATTGGTGCTGGATAAAGTGTACTTTATTCTGAACGATTTGCTGCCCTCTGTAGTCCAAGCAGAGCTCTCATTATTCGGTTTGTTGCAAGACAAGCGTTATTGGTTTTAGGCAAATCTCTCCATGGACCCTTATAAGCGTGAGCCCAAGGAGGCAAGAGAAAAAGGCAGTGATGACAAGCCCAATGGGGCAAGCAACAAAGCCACCATGCAAGCGCTCGTCATCACTGCAGAAGTCATCCCGCCAGTTTCCCATCGCCGATGAAGTGCTCCCTGAGAGTCAGTCAAAAAGCTTCACAGGAACCAAACTGCAGTTAAGAAGGGGACAAATATGGCTTGGGGCAATACCCATAAGGTTGGCTTGATTCTTCTGCTGCTAGCGGCTCTGCTATCTCTGCAGGCTATAGGAATTCAAAGCTGGAACAGAAATTTGCAAAGTCTGCGCAAAGCGAAAAAAAACAATGGCCTGAATGAAGTCCCCCAGAGAGGCACAGCACTTCAGCATGCTTTAGAGCATCGGCAGATACAGCATTTCCTCGGCCAAGCTTGATTTCCTCTCCTGCCACTTTTCTCTCCCCCGACTTAACCAGAAAACAGGGCTCGAGCCATGGGCCCGACTTTGCAGAAACGTCCTGGGCCCGCGAGGGGCTGATGAGGGCTGAGGCACTTGTGCAACAGGGGCTGAGCTGCAATGTCCCGCTGCCGGCATGGGCAGGGGACGTAGACTAGTCTGGCCATCTGCTCCAGAGATCGAGGACCTGTTAGGCTATGGTGGCACACAGCGCCAGTACTTTGATTATTTGCGACAGCAGGAACGCACCCCAAAACTAACTAAAGCTCCTGTTTTCCCAGGCACAGTGTTACTACGCTACAGTAATTTCCCCCCCCCACTCCCCCACTCCAGCCCACCGGCTTTATTAAAACTGGTCAGAAAGCTGCCAAATGGGAAAATTCTCTCCCTGCAAACAGACCACATTTACAGCCAGGATTTTCCCCAAAGAAAACAGCTTCTGCTTTTGAAACCCTCCCCGATTACATTCATACACACATTTCTCAAAGTGACAGGTTCTTCGGGTTTAATGTAACCTGTTTAAGTGAGTCTGCGGTTGGATGTAGCCCTCCAGCGGTGAAAAACACAAACAGCTCTGCATTTTTTGTGTACATAGATAGAAGACAGAATCATCATAGTAAGCGACTATTCCCTCTGCAGCTCTCTGTTGACGGCATTTGGGGACACAAATGCCCAGAGATCATTAAATCCACTCCATGCTCCGAGCGGGCACACAGCTCCATCCCACGAGGACCAGAGCTCATGGACTCAGAGGAGCCTCATTTGACCCAACAGGACATTCCAGCAAGGTGCTCCTCCAGCGAGAAGTCAAGTGCCCCGAAACCTGGCAATCAGGGCACCTTCCTATCCTAATTCAGGACAAATTCTGCCTGCTCAGCCTCTTGCAACCCAGCTAAACACGCAAACCACCAAGCTGTGGCTGGACACTACCTCTAAGCTACGTCATGCCCAATCCCAGTCCCTCGAGGACATCGTTGCCATTTTGCAAACCATAATCTCAGTCAGTCTCCCAGCACCACTACACTGACTTTTCCGGAGTCAGTATAGATAGTCAAACTCTGAACTAGCTGGGACTCAGCAGGTTTTGGCCAAGCAAGGGCATTTCCCCAGCTGCACAGACAAGTTCACAGGCCCAGGATAGACAACTACATTCACTCCTTTGTGGCTCTTGCCACCACTGCTCTACACCATGCTGGCAGCTGGAATGAGCCTCAAAGCATAGCTGCAGTACATCCCCCTCACTGTCTTGCCGCCAGAACATAAAAGGGTCTCAGAGGGAATAAGTTAGGGAATAAACTTGAGGGAATAAACTTGCATTTATTTGTGCTTGCATCAGAGCTCTGCAGCATTTAATAACCGGCACACTCTGCACTACTACTTAAGAGGGCAGGGGAGAAAGAGTTTACACTAAACTAGCTAAATTTGGACACTATTCATGTCCATATCAAGCAACAACTCAAAACGAGGTTGCAAGACAGATCAGGAAGGAGTCTGTTTGGGAAACGGGGTCCTTTGGGCTCTCATCCAGAGAGCACCCATCACTCTACCAAGAATTAAGCTCGTGTCAAGACGTCTCCCAACCAGCTCTTAGCAGCAATTTGCTAGCAGTCTTTTAATACAGCAGTGCCATCTTCAGGCAAAAAGCCTGCTCTGCACTCCTGTCACTAAGGATAGGTACCTGCCTGGGAGCGTATGTCAAGGCATACAGCAGAGCAGACCCGAGTCCCCATAGGCAACAGTATTTAACTTAATTTTCCTGTTTTAGCCACAACTTTCCAATTGACCTGCAGCCTCGAGAACTCCGTATGCTAGATCAATGTAAGCTTTTTTAGCCTAGTGCAAAGTCTCCCTTCCAACCCTCACAGCACTGTTTTCTTATCCTAAACGGAAATAGAGCAGACACCACTGAGGCAGTCTATCAGTCAGCCCCAGGTCACTACTTTACTTGAGCCTGTTTCAGACCCATGGCTCAAAACACAAATTATCAGGTAAAACAATGACATATTAAGAGTAACTCCTCTGCTACACGTAGGTCTTACCTTGCAGGGGCTTTGCTTTCAGCTCTTCCAGCCCAGATCTTTTTCTTAATTCAGGTACTCCCACAAAGCCTTTCCATTCCCTGCAGATTTTATTCTGCTGGCCACATGTCTGAGTGGAGGCCAGTAGCCAGACTCAGGTTCTCCTCCAGAGCAGATCTCTCTTCAGGGAAGGTCCTCCCTTCTCTTTGGGGACCCGTGCCCCCAAAGGGCACTGAAACACCCCCCAGCCTTAGTCCTACAATTTCCACAGCAAAGCAACCATTTACACTAATTCTGTAAATAATGGGCCGTCTCAATGTGATTATTAATAACGGGCCTCTAATTTCACGATGCAAAAGCTGCAGATGTGGATGGGTGTCACCCTCTAGAACTGGCTGTGCAGCACTTGTATTAATATATGGCAAAGCAATGCAGGACTCATTAAGCCCTTGTGGTATTGTCACGGTGGACGTACTCTCACAAAGCCTCATCCTGTTTTTCCATGCACCTACCAGTCCTGAGGGTTTCCTGGATGACACATCTCACACTTCTCATCTTCCCTCAAGCCACCCCTGGCTGCCCCAGCTCCACAAGCAGCTCCCATGAGCAAAAACAAACCCGTAGGCCAGGGCAAGGCAACACTAGTACCTGTGGTGCACAAGAACTTGGAAGAATAGGACTGAGCAAGTCCCTAAGTGCAGTGCCACAAGGAAGGCCACCGCACACATGCAGCTGCTGGACATTTTGCTGTCCACACATTGCCTCCACACTGGTGCTGGGTGCCTGTGGCCCTCTGCTTGTCAACAGGGTGACGTATGGCCTTCCACTCGGCCACCTCCGCCTAAACAGATAGATGTGGCCCCAGCCAACGACCTCCCTGCACACTTCAAAGCTAAAGCCGTGTGTTTCCCTCACCTCTTTTTGAGCAGGCATCCACAGCCTGGCTGCAGCGTGTCCCTCAGTGATCTCTGTGGCAGCACGACTGGGGCACGGATCTCTTCTGAAATTGTTTGCACACATTTTTGACCTGTACAGGGGTGTGCAGAGGCTTCCTGGTTGAAGCCTGTGGAGCTGAGGCTGTGACAGCACCTCATTATCACCAAGTGACCTGCAAGCCCTGCCTACACTGCCGAGGTTCGGAAGAGCCACCATCTACATAGGGCACAGTGCACAAGGTAGTTGTGCGGACCATGGTGCCCAGCCTCTGGGAATACACCCTGGGCCCCCTGCATGGTACTTCTAATCTCAGAGGGGTGTAGGGACTCACTGCAAAGCTCCTGTGCCTCCCCCCAGCATCCCAGCAAGTGCCCCTGGCTCTCTGGATGCCCAGAGCACACCACAAGCGTGAGGCATTTGGGCTGGAGGGCAACACACAGGACGTTGTAGCAGAGCAGTCTCAGCATGGTCTAAATGGCTACATGCTCCTGAGGGTCTCAGCCTCAAGGGATAACTGGGAAGAGCATGGGAGAGCCAAAGCGGCTTCTCTGCTACAAGCGGGAGATCCTGGCATCTTGCGGGGAGAAAGAGTTTTACCTTCCCAGCCATTCTTCCTCTTCATTGCCATCGCCTGTTAGACACAACCCTCTTTGCTGCAAAATGACAACAATTTCCACTAAGCAGTTTGTTTCAGGAAAAGTCACCTTCCTCTGGTAAGAGCTACAATTTGGCATCATTCAGCCCAGCTGGGAATAATTCACCTTCACTGGCAGATCAGCCTTCAGGCTCCCAGGCAGTGTAGACTATCCCACTCTGCTGTAAAAAATGGGAGGATGGAGTGCTCTGCAGCACACTTCAGCCAGAAGCGCAAAGCATAGCCTTAGCCTGGCAAACAGTGCTGCTCATCTTAGGGCTTGAATTAATTAAGCCCTGAAATGCATGGAGTGTGGGATGTAATGGTGAATTACAGCTTTCATCTGCATTGTCCTGATTCCCCTGCAACAGCTGCTTGACAAGTCTGGTCTCTCAATGCCAAGGCAGGGCAGCCCAGCACCTGCTTTGATTCAAACTAGCTGTAAATGTCCATAAAGAGCAAAAAGAAAAAAGAAAAAAGAAATTATAGCCTAGAGCAATGTAAGCCCATGCTGGGTTAGCCACGATGTTTCACCTCCTCTTTTAGCAGCGGAGGAATTAGTATAGAGGACTCTGCATGGGGTCCGCACCAGACCTTGCCTTGTGGTGGGACCCTCCCTGCGGCTTTAGAAGTATCCATGGTGGGAAAGTATTTGTGTAGGTTGCACGATGTAGTGCAGTTGCACTCTGGGTGGGAAGCTACTTGACTCCAAGGCCCTGAATCAGGAGGGTGAAATTTTGGTCTGAAATCCCAAGGGTGAAATCCTGAGGTCCTTGGCCCAGGCCATTCACACGTAACATGGCAAGGGGTATAAATGGGCCACTTCTGCAGTCAAGCAACCTACCTCTTCCAAGCAGCACGTTCCTCTAAGGAAATCACGTACCCATGGGTGCCAAGATCCAGCTATTGCTTTTTGGTTAAAAAGAGAAATGGTTCAGCCATGGGTAAAGAATTTTGCCTGAAAAGGAATGTCTCAGGATTCAGGTGGGTTTGAGTAAGCAACTCTGCAATAACAGACCAAAGGTGACCATCCTGTTGCTGTTTAATCATGGTAGTATGTATCTTCTCTAGACAGTTCAGACAAGATATGTAGGGGACGCAACACTGGTATTTCCAGTGCCTCTCCCCAGATGGACAACATGCAGCTGTAGCTGTTGCCTCCTAACACAGCACCCGATTTACTGACGTGCCCTGGAAACAGGTGAACTGGGATGGATTTGCTCTTGGGTCCCAGCTCCTGCTCAGGGTGTGATTTCTGCATGGCTGCTCTGCGTACCCATAAGCAACGTGATCTGGCCTTCATCTTTCAACCCTACATCACCTCGTGTTTGTCCCCTCAGCTTTTCTTTTCTCTTAAGTCAGCCTTGAAACATTTGTTGAGGGAAAAAATGAGTCCATGCTTTTGTAAATAATTTATCTCCTCAATATTCCTAAAAGGTTTCCAAGGTTTATGGTTGCTTTTTCTTCAAGAAAAAAAAATCTCAAAAGCCCTGAGCATGGACTCTTTCCATTATTATCAGGACTTTTGGTAGGAAAATCCCAATTCCCTGAAGTACTCCGATGGCTACCTATTTTATATTTGACCCTTCTGCAGTATCTGGAAGGTGCCCTGCAGAGTTTGCATCATCAGAAAAATGGCCCCTTGCACAATTTTAGATAACATAACACATGTAACATAAATGAAGAAAAGAGAAGGGTCTCCCAAGACCATAGGCAAGTTGGGATGCAAATGAGGAGACCGGGGAAGGTGAAGCAAATGTCAGGGTTGGCATCGGGTTGCAAAGGGGAGGCCCCAGCTCTGCACACGTCAGATGGATCCAGGCTCAGCCCCAGGATCCAGGTTCCTCAAAAAATCCATAGTTTTTAAATTTTTCTGAGCAATGATGGTGTTTGTTAGAAACCTCTCTTTAGTAACTTGCCACAACAACTTGTAAACCAAGCAGTGTATGTTCAATGAGAAACCATTTGTTTCAATAGAAATAGATCTTTATTCATAACATGCACATTATATGTATATTTAAAATACATATACATTTTTCTACTATTCACTTTAGAAAACAATTTCATAAAAACCCTTAATCAGGTCCCAAGTGTTTTTAAACATTAAAAAGCCGTTTGTATTATAGAACCAGTAAGTATTATTCCAATTAAGTGGTGTATAATCACCATGTATTTAACATAATGCAGGCTCATGCATTTCAACAGAAACGGGTGTTCCCTTTTCTGCTTTGTTAATCATGTCAAATATATGATGATATACTTGACAACACCTGCCGCAGTTATTATATGCAATTGTGATTCCCTGCTGAGAGCACGCTGTACAAATGGGATTTAAAAGCTAGAGACAACTTTTTTACAACTTTCCAACCAAGTTCATGTGCGGGGCATCTGATGATGTAGGTGACGCAGCACCCACTGATGGCAGGAACTGGGAAAAAAGATTTTCATGAACTGTAAAGAGAAAGTAATGAAAAAAAAAAAAGAGAAGAGGGAATTGCCAATCCCTCTCCGCATCCACTGCAGCCTGGGGTGAGGGTCCCACTTCCCAAGGCCCGCTCGAGTATCAAGCTGGCTCTGTATCAAGTGCACAGAAGTATCAGCTGTATACGGTTTACAGTTTTTACAGAACATATACAAAGTCTCATATGATGGTGGGACGTTAAGGCACAAGAGTCCATATATACTCAACACATTCATTGAAAACAAAAGTTCCATTGACAGTGCAATATAGACGTATTCAAGAACTCAAGCAGTAGCTCTATAATCACTTCCACTGATAATTAGGCAATTCTGGAGGACTTCTGCAGGACAGAGCAGCCCCAGGCCTGCGTACACCTATGCACATGCTGAACACCGAGCACACGAGGAGCCTCTCGGACTGCAGGGACAGGGTATGTGGGAATAAACTAGGCATAACTGAAGTGTTTACAGGATCAGGACCCCAATATTTTTGCAATGTCTGCACCAAGTAATATAGGCAAAGATGATTTCCTGTTGAACAAGGCATGATGCTTACAGGTTGTCTCCCTGCCTTTCCGACAGTCGGGAACCACGTGCCTGCGGAAGGTGGCCGCTCCGTGGAGCAGCGACCACCGCCTTGGCGTCCCGGATCGGGCCCCGCGCTTACGGCCGGTTAGGAAAAGGGGCACAAAGAAACCTTAAAACGTGTGAGCGCTCATTACAGTCAAATGTGCTGCTATTCCAAGATGAAAATTTATTGTCTTAAGCCAGGCATTCTCAAAATTATCAGCTATCATTACCAAGTCTGTCCTTGTCGCACATCTCAGCTATATTCTCTCTGATGAATACACTATCTCCAAGGCAACTGGTTTGGAAGGGAAGGAAGGACTTTTCTTCACATCCAGTGCAAACATAGCCCATGTGTGGGAGTGCCTACTGCAGTCAAAATAGAATATATATAAATATATATATATATATCACTGAAATCTGACCACCTACAGATAGGTTCACACATTAGAAGCTAGAAGAACTGAATTGTCGCTACAAACCTGCAAAAGAAAAATTGCTGTATGTGGCTGTGTTAAAATGTCAGTACCCAGTAACTTGGTAACTAAATGTTAAAATCAGTACATAATTCAAAACGTGTCAAATTAAATATTTTGGGACTAACATGCAATGTTATTACATCTTTGTGGTTATTTATCACTCTGCAAAACATGTTTTTTAAGCACTGAAGTAGCATGTTTCAGTCTCACTTTTCAACAGTACAAATCACTGTGCAAAGCGGAAGGCAGAAGAAACTTGAGCAGACTTAAAATACTTAGACTTCTGGACCCTTGATTCAATTTCATATCAAAAAGTCAAACATAAAAACTATTTTCTGGAACGAAAAAAATCATTTTTAACAGCTCCTAGAGCAAGCAGAAAAAAAATGCTAATAATTTTATGTAAAAAGCTTTGTTTTTCAGGCCAGAGCTGTCATATCAATATAATAAGTAGGTCAGTAAGTGGGAAAAAAAGGGATTTTAGCACTTCATGTAGTTGCTGGATCATTATGAATTCAGGTGAAAATGGACATAAAGAAAAAAGTGCATAAATCAAATCAATTTAGAGCAGAAAATTACATATTTTGAAAAATCAGAAGACAGAAGCAATTTTCCTTTAACACCTAGCCATCTTCTAATATCTCTACCCCAACCTCTACGTCCACATTTGGCATTCAACGTGCCGTCAGAGGTAAAAGCGCTCTTTTAGGGACAAAGGCACCTCTCACAACAGCGATCGCATAATCAGCCTCAGCCTGTAGAGCAGATGTACTTCACTACCAGTTTTCCTGACTGTATTAGGGCTGTTGGGCACACCTGAAAATTAGTCCTGCCTTGCCCAGCCTGCCCCGTTGCGACGGGCACGGTCACTTGCAGCTGCTGATTTTCCCAACTGCTCCAGCTCACCCAGTGTGAGCTAATCTTCAACTCCGTTTTTGGCTGGGGCAACTGCAGTGACAGTGGGACTAAACCCACAGATAGAGCCAGGCAGCTCTGACACCGGAGTGCGCTGCCAGAGGGGGTAAAGACCCCCTTGCCTGAGAGACAAGAAACACGCTTTGTCTCAAAATAAGAACGAAAGCCACTTCTCACAACCTGAACGCTTACGATGACGAATAGCACTTCCCAAACAGTGCTGCCCTGTTTTTCCAGCCTTCCCACAATATCTGTGCTGTTTATGTTCTCAAATTTGCAGGTTAGCCTTGTTTTGAGCTAGACTGTTGCCTTTTTTTTTTCCTTATTAAATATAATATTACTGGATTTCACTCCGTTTCCTTCTGCCTCCTAAACCTATGCTGGCTTCTAACCATTAATATATCAGTTAGCTCTGCTCTTCGCGCTTCCTTCTCTTGCCTTTCTAGTGTTTTTTTTCCCCTCGTAGAAACGTGCCTGACAGCTGCGCTTGTATGTGCACTACACAAGACTCAGACATTGTAAGCAGGGTTACGGGAGGAATCCTAGATTAAGCACATCCATGTCAAGCAGTGGTATTTGTTCGCACTGTATAATGCTTCAGAAACAGCATCAGCCACTTCAGCATGAGAAAAGCCTTTCAAAATAAAAATTAGGTTCTCAGATACGTATCTGCCTCCAGCTGAGAGTGCATTATTATTTACTTTGCTTTAAAGTTGCAAGGGTGATAGCCGGCAACGCAAAGCCAATTCCTTCACTGCAAGCCAACAGACCTATAGGATTTTGGCCAGCTTTCCATCGGTTTGTGCATTTGTTCAGCAGTTCTGCGTTGCGAGTCACCCTCAAGTGAACAGCAGATGTATCGCTAACCGATAGTTTACAGGCTCATTAATCACATTTCCCCAGGTTATAGTGCAATCTTTGCTTTTGACCCCACTGTTGGAGCGTCATCTTTTCCTTTATATTACTCTTTGGTATTTTCGTAACATAGCTTTGGCAGCTATAAAACTTTCCCGTCCTAGTCATCAATTTGCTGAACATCTCTCATATCATAGTACACACTTGTGAAATATATATTTACATAATCAAAGGTTAATTCCTAGACTGAAGTGAGACATTTCACTTAACCTGAAACACTATTAATAATGCTGAGTACTGTCATCAAGAAAACCTCTGAGGTTTTACTAGCATCTGTCAGATACATTCAGTCTCTATCAATAGGAGTTTTTGTTGTTTTTCTACCTTTCTTATTCCACATAAAAAGAAATGACCATCTATTCCCTAGCACCAATATGAACCTCTGGCCAAACAGTAAATTAGCATGCAAAAAGTGTCAGGGAAACAACTAGGGAAAGAATCGAATGAAGCTAAGGAAACACTGGTGACTGATTGCAGAAACAATCCTGTGAGTCATTCTGTTCTGCTCTAAAATAGCAAAGTAGATACCAGCTAAGAGATCAGTAAAAAGTGAATGCAATTACTTAAAAAATAAAAATAAAAATCTCAGTAGAGCGTGTTTTGCAAGTAGCGAGTGAGCTAGTCTCTGAAATTCCTAAGCAAAAGGCTGTTTCCTTTGGCACTGACTCCTTCGTGTTCAAAGAAACTTTCTATCTCTACCTTTACAGTAAACAACTTGCTTTTTACTCCTCGTTGTTAGACTGCTCTGCTACTTTGGGGTTCCCCTTCCACCGGGGATGGCATAATTTAACTGTAAAGTGGCTTTGAACGTCTGTATCTACACACAGATAACTTAAATGCAGCTTTGTTTCTACAAAACACATTGCACACAGTCTCTGCGTATGAGAACCCTTGTATTGCACCAGCTCTGTGTGTACGGCAACGCACTGCATAACCAAGGGGTTGGCATCGGTGACCGCAGAGCATTATTCAAAGTACCTTCCGCTCAGCTCTGTATGCATCCCGGCTTGGATCACAAATATATCTGCAATTAGTGCCTCATCTTAACATCTCAATAAGCAGTTCAAGCATTCAGAAACAAACATCAGTGGGTCTAACAGCTACTTCTAATTCATTTTATAAATAAGCAATTGAGAATTTTGCTCCAAGTGGCTGCTTGTGTAGCCCATTCCATAAATGGCGTTCTCTGCAGAATAAGGCACAATATGATACGAATGCAGCTCTTCATAATAGAGTGACTGAGAACAGCATTCTTGTACCATAAACTTCAGCCGTTTTCGTGCATCAGAGTAAGTAGTCCTATAACATGGAGCCTCCTTAAAGTATTCATAGCTCTCCCTCTCTGTCTCTAGGTGAATCTTCCTCAACAGATTGTTAATTAATACAGACCTACGGAGATAGGCTTCAGGGTCTTCCAGGAATCGGAGTTTCTGGAGAGAAAGTTTTAGGATACAAGTCCGGTCCTCGGGTAGTATCAGGTGCTAAGGAGTAAAGAACAATCAGATAGGTCTTTAGTATTGAAGAGTAAAACCAACGGAGGATGGGATCTGGAACAAGAAACCTACTCACTTTTGGACAATACTCATGGTAATCTTGATGTAAATGTTCTTCTTCTGCATATTTTCTCTTAAAGTAGGCTACTTTCGACGTCGTTAATGTATTTGGTAGGCCCCCGATCAGATCAGCTCTGCATAAAACAATAAGAAAAAAAGACTCGGTGATGCTTGCTGCCATGGTCACTGTACTGTCCCTGTGCACTGTAACGTGCACAGAGGAAGGAGGCATCCAGATGTGGGATCCGGCCTGCAGTGTGGTGGGCAGGATTACTGCTGCAAGTGCTGCGCCTGCACTCACTGCCTGCGGTCCTCATCCCTTCACCCCAGAAAAGATTTGAGAGGCCAGCACATGTGAAGATGCTTCCAACCCACAGCAAGCCCTGCTCCAGAGAGGTGGCCATCAGCAGCGGCAATTTGCTGCTGGCAGGCAGTGTCGGGCAGGAGGGACCCCAGGACTTCAGTCCTACAGATAGAGCTGAGCCCCCAGCCAGCCTCAGCTGTGCCAGCCAGGGCAAGGAAGTGCCCGAGCTGGGAAGTCTCCAATCGACTGCAGGAGGGATCAGGAAGGGATAGCCCAAGCACAAGAACAAAGGAGTCCTCAGCCACCTTGAAGTGCATGTAGGAGGACTGGGGCAACAGACGGGTTTTTGATTTCTGCACATCCATATAGAGACACACACACACACGCGCGCGCACACACACACACACACACCTGTGGCTTCACTGGCAAGCAAATACAGAGTATATTCACTAGATGGTAGTGTTGTCCCAGAGAAGCAGCAGCGCCCCAGGTAGCTGTCAGCAGTGAAAGAGCTGGTTTGATCTCTGGGTTGCTTCAGCTTTTAAGTAAGGGCACAAAAGGCTGTGGCTCAGTTCTTCAGCAAAGAGAAGGGACTTCACTTTTGTCCTGTAATATGACTTCAGAAGGGATTACAGATGGGAGGTGAAATGAAGCATTTCCGAGGAACAGGGTTTAGGCGTTTGCTCACCTGGAGAGGAGCCCTGTAGAGGGTCAGGGCTCTCTACACAGCACCAGCTGGGACTTGTTTTCTCCTCTGAGCTCACCCATCTCTATGGAGAGGTGATCCTGTGCATCTTAATGAGATCCATAACTTTGGTAATATTCAGTCTCATGAATGCCAGGTCCCTGTGAGAGTCCTGAGGTGCTTGTACAGACCTGCCTTTGAGCTCTGACTCAAAAGACAGCAGGCAACAATACCAGCTTGGTCCCAGCAGCCAGTCTGCACCATGTGATGTGCACAGCCCAATCCAGTATTGACTGCATGTGAGCAGAAGTCATGCTGTCAACATCAGTGGGAAGTGGATGGACTAACTACACTAACCCAGACTACCCCTACTCCATGCTTGCCCAGAGTCGAGAAGAAGTATGAAGGGGGAAAGGTGGCTTTATGTTATCTCCATGTCTCCTCCATCCCAGAAGAATGAGAAACAGCCATAACTTGACCCCAAGAGTGGCTGTGCCTGCCAACATCACAACAAGCATAGGAGAATCACAGTCATACTCCACCATGGCTTTTATGCAAGGGGTTCCCAGAGAGGGTGTGCCAGAGGCCTCTCCTATGGTAGGAGGAGGTAGGTTCAAAATTTAAAAAATATAGGACGTCCAGAATAGGATCACGCTCTGTTTTCGCTTTACTATTCTGTAGACATTACTGGGAGGTGTGTGCATTTGCACGCGTCATAATCACCTCCTAAACTCTCTCTGTTGTAAGGACTTTCTGTGGTTTGCTTTTAAACATGCTATTCTTTAAAACATACTATTCCGACTTTTAAAGGCTGTCCAGTAAAAGAAAGCGCCCAGAGCCACTTTTTAGAATACCGCAAAGTCAGGTCTTAGGGGATAAATTTTCTTCCCCAAAACTCAGGTCTCTGGATTGGGGCATTTAAAACTTAGACTTTGTGAGGAAACAAAGGAGTTGGCTCATGACTGGTTCTTTACGACAATAGTAAAGCCAAAAAGCATTACGTAAGTAGAACACTAACGTCATGTTACTGGAAGGATCCTGCCATGGGCTTAGGGGAGCTCCTTGAGTCTTAGCTGCAGGTTGAAGTGAAAAGATATTCACATTGCTATTGCAAGGGCTGGTAGCATCTCTCCTTCACTGGAAGGAAGGAATAATGTGCTCTATTTTCCTTCCTCTAAACCAAAAACCTACAAAAAGTGGTCAAAGACGACAGCCCTTCAAAAGAGATTTTTCTTTTGTTTTCTCCCTGAATTTTGAGTCTGTGAGGATGGAAGGTTCCAATAAAGGAAGTTACAGTCCTGGCCAGAAAACCCTTGACTGATGGGTTAACAACTCATTTGGAGTGAAGTCCCACAGTCCTACCCCGGGACCTGGCCCTTCAATGATCACACAAAATAGCACCATTTACCTGGAAGGGGTCAGAGACCTGCACACTCCTGCAAAGAGTCAGCATGACATTTTAGTCAACTTGGGTCACTGCACACACCAGAGCGCCTCCCACCACCAACCTCAGCTCTTGGTGCAAACTGCATGACTGTGGTCTTCCTGGCACTGTCAGTGTTGAATAGCTGCAAACACTGCTTAAAATTCACACGGAACAACCTTCACTGCAAGCAGATTTTATCCTAATGCTTAAATTACATGGGAGAATGAACATCCTGGACGTTTACCTATTCCTATGTCAGGTTCTTCTATGTTAAATTCCACTGCTGTGTCATCTGGGCGCAGTCACCAATGCATTTACCCTCCCAGTGCCTTGGGACAGGAGGAGAATGCTACAATTTTTCTCAGACTGCTCTTAGGAGGGCAGCGGTAGAGGAAGATGAAGTGACTGTCCCGCAGCCACGCAAGCCATCAGTGGCGGGAAAGGAACCAAACCAAGTTTACAGGCTGATGAGCCAACCTTGGGCCCATCCTTCCTCTTCAAACCAAACCTTGAAATGCTAAAACTTGCTCACTGATAGTTTTCGGTGAAAAGGCTGGAAGCACAGACCCAGCTCTGCACATGTGCATTTCAAGCAGAGAGTTAGCCCCAGTAGAAAGAGAAGATAGAAAACCACAGCGTGCAAAGCGCCAAGAGCTCAGTCCATCAGCTCGATGGAGTCACAAGACAGCTCTGGGCAAACCCTTCCTTTGCTGCTCCTGGAGGCCGGAATTCCTCTCCCTGACCCGGCGGGTGACAGCTGGACGTTCAGCACCCCTCGAGCACAGGCGGTATTTTCCATGTATTTCTTGCCTTAGAATGAAGGTGCTGGAAAAATACCAGCAAACATCTTGAAGGGGCTATGCCAAGATGTAGATGATCAGATGAAGCTTCCAGGGACACAAATTCCTCCAAGCAGTATTGTCGTGCGTCATTACGGCAGAGAATAACCTGGGGGCCTCCTGCTTAATGCTGCCCTGCTCCCAGCATACGTGCTTGGGGATTTGGCTGCTGGGGTTTCCACAGAGCTCTGCTTCTCTGTGCCTTGGTGCCTGGTGTAACTGGTGAGGAGAGGTGGCTGAGGTGGCTGCCTTTAGAGACTTTAGAGACAAGGAAAGCAGCTGCTGGAAGGCTGATGCACAGCTCCTGGAAGGGAGGGGTGAATTTTAGCACATGCCACAGGATGGAGGATGCTTCTTGCCAGCAGAAGCTGGTGGAAAGTACTGTATCTTGCAGATGGACAGGTATGACCATCCTGTGGGGCCTTCATTTACCATCCAGCTGGCACTGTCTCTCTGCCAGCTGAGTCTATGGGGATACTACAGTCATTCTAGCACAGCAGCAGCACCAGCCTGGGACATAACGCGAGGGAACTAAGTGATCTGTCGTATTTCAAGTTCTAAAGAACCGCTCAGCATTAAACTGGCAATAATTTGCTTTAGTAACAAAGAGGAAAAACAATCTGCAACTGAACACCTAAAGCACCTCTGTTCTGTAAGGCTGATTTAAAAGTATGTGTGTTCCCACTTGTAGGTGGAAGGCTACATGCAAAGACTAAAGTAGCCATGAGCTGCTCTGCACTGCACTAGCTGTTTGCAAGTTCCAGTAATACCAATTCTGCAGGGCCCAGGGCACCCCTTCCCCATCCCATCAACTTCTTCGCCCTTGCTCCCGGGAGGGATGGGATGCTGGTGCATGCCTGGAGGAATAGGACAAGAAAATGGACCTAAAGCAAGCAAGTCCCGTTGCACAACTGTTTCATGGTAGCTCAAAGTTTGCTCTTGCGCTCAGTGAATCTGCCACACCACCACCATCGACCTCATGGTCATCGTCATCTTTTGTGGCTGCAGGTGATGTCCGTGTATCCCTCCGTAAGTGCAAGGGAATGAGCACATGAACTGCATCCTTGCACAGTGTCCTGGACACCAGCGCCGGTGGAAAAAACCAGGAATGAATATCGAGGGGCACCTGCATCTCCCAAAAATGATACTGTGGCTGCCTTTGTCCAATGCTAGTAGAATAATGGCCCATGGGATGAGGTGGGTCAGGAAATGGCAATGAGGAAAAAACACAGAGTGAGACTGAAGAAAGGATCACTGACTTATGGGAAAGGAAGTCCAGCTCACAATGCTTTCATTGCCTGTTTCAGGCTGTGGGAGGTCTATGGCTCTTCTTGCCACTTCCATGCTTCAAAGTCCCATAAAGGCAAAAGCAACCAAGAGTCACCGCCTGCCCTCCCATGGTGAGGAGCAGGCTGGGGGTCTGCCCACAAAGAGCAGTGCGTGCTTTTCCTAGCGGGCTAGGATCCTCCTCCCCAAAATGATGACAGTCTCTGCTGGAGATGACTTCCCAGGGGTCCCATCACTCCACACCAGGACAGAAAGAAAACAGACACGAGAGGGCACGGTCCCGCAGTGCCACCACGCTCAGGGACATTGGCGCAGACAAAACACAGATAGGGAACACTGGCGCTGCCACACGTGCTGGCATCCCCCAGCCCTCTCCCTGTCATGCAGCCTCCAGGAGCAAAGGCAAAGAGGGCCACTTCTTCCTGCTGGAGGCTTGCAGCATCCAAGCCTTTCTCTAATACTTACCTTGAACGTCAGAGCTGGCTGGCTCTGTGCTTGCCTCAGGGCTGCTTGGACGAGGTTACATGCACATAAAGCGGTAGTAATGCCGCAGTGAATCAGACCCTCAGTGTTTTGTTTAAATATAAACATATTGAATCAGTGCTTTTTTGTGTAGAAGGCTATTCTTGCGAGCCAAGTGTTTTGACAGTTACATCAAGGTGGTATGAGTCACTGCCTCTGCCTCAGCCGAGCGAAGAGACAGATATATCTTAATCACGTTACACTTCTTCAGCGCTACCCCACAATTCAAGGCACAGGGCCAAATTTCCCCTCTGGCTCTAACAGGTGCAGCTCTGGGATCCTGAGTCCCGACGTTTGTCCTTCCAGCCTGGGCGAACCTCAGCCAAGTGCATTCAGCAAACCTTCAAAGTCACCTGCTATTCACCGAGGACTCGGTAAAGTTTGCAGCAGCGCTGCCAGGTCTCGGGAGCGAACGCTCAGCTGGCGGCGGCTCACGCCGGCGCTCTGTTTACAGCCGGCTGTGCATGCCTGCTCTGAATGCGCGGCACATAGGAGCCCGCCGCCTCTAGCTGCCATTAACACTAATGGAAGTTTGCAACATAAATCCCTCGTGCGTCAGCGAGAGACCGGGCGCCTCTGTCTCGAGCCTGGATCTTTCAAATGCAGCTTCGCAAGGTTTTTAATTGTTATCTTCAGAAATGAAAAACGTGCCTCTTTCTATTCACTTCTCCAGTAATAGTAATAGCCCTATATGGGGCGGTGTCCACAGAGTTATTAGGCGTGTTTGGTCAGAGGGTTATCTTATCTAAATTGGTTTGGAAATAGATTTATAACATGGCAACTTTGCACTGTAGTTGCAAGAAATACTCTTCATCTGGCCCCTGTGCGCCTAACGTCACCCCGGGGACAGGACATGCTCCTTGGCACGAATTAGTGCCGGGCAATGTCGACAGCGCTGCAAGCTAGATCAGACAGGAGGCAAGCCGCGTTTAACAAATGACTGACCTGCCAGGAAAAAAAAAACAAAGCTTGTGCTTTTCCACGGAGGGCACGGGAGAGGGCTCTGCAAGCCCTGGGGCTTTACGCTGGCTCTGCCCCCTGACTTCGTATGTGAGACCTTGGGAGAGTTACTGCACCTGCCTGGGTCCCTGCGCTGCGCTGCAACGGGGGGGCTTGCACGGGCCGGGACCACCGGCTCATTGATGCAGGCGTCTGCAGGTGGTAAACACAGAGGCTGGCGGACCCAGGCAGCCCGCCCTACACCGCGCGCGGAGGACGCTCGGCGAAACGCATCCGGGCCCTGCGGGGATTCCTATCGCAGGCCGAGGAAGGATGATCAATACGCGTGCAAGCTAAAGATGGCCGAGACGAGAATCGTTTCCAAGCCTCTCTTGCATGCGCTAATAGAAAACCCTCAGCTTCTAAGCACATAGAAATTGGCATTTATTATCAGCCGGAGATGTGACTTTGTCATGGCAGAAAATACCATAACGTCCTTGTGACTGCTGTCAAACTGCAATGAAAAATTCCTCGGTCTGTAACCTTAGCGGCACTAGCAATTAAGGAGTGCCGGGCTGAAATCTTCCTCTGCTTTCACACGCTACTCTGTCGAGTTTCCCATCTTCCAGGGGCAGCAAAAGCAGCTGGTCCCCCTATGGGATTCCCGTTGGATAATGCAAAGCTACCCAACCACAGGCAGACGCACATGTGGACGGGAAACACACGCTAGCCCTAGGATTTCCCACCTCCCGGCCATCGGTTGCAGTCAGCTTATAGGGACAGACTTCCCGTTCCCGGCTCAGGCAAGGAAAGCTCCCTTTACTTTACCCGAGCAAAGGCAGGGAGCCCCAGCCGTGCCAGAAGGGCTGCCTTTGCGCTTGCAATCTGCCTTTTTTATCGTCTGCTAATCGCTTTGGAGATCTCCCTAATTCATCTCTGGGAAAGTGTGTGCGCGCCAGCACCTGAATACCTCTCGTGAGCGTATGAAGACACAAGGCGCGATGACAGAGTGACTGTTTCTGTCTTATTCCTTGCAGTCCCACTGCCTTCGTTCTTCTGACTAACAGGATGCCTAGAGCTTGGGCCACATACAGCAAAGAAATGAAATAAAATCGTATTTCCAGCTTCATCCCCTTTCAACATTAATCCAAGTAATTTCCCTTACCCTGAAGGAGAGCCCACCGGCTGGAGTCTGCAAACATGTTAGTTACCTGTGGATGTTGAGTCAATCTGCAAAGGGTCTTTCTGGGATAATTTCAGCAATTCCAGTAAGATTTCCTCCTTGCACGGGCTCAGCTAGCATTTCTGGCAGCACAGCACTGCTGAAGTGTTACCTGCCGTTGTGGATCAAGGAGAAACACACATGGCTCAGGTGGGAAAGACCGCACATGCACGGCAAGCAGGCAAGACTGCAGGAGAGGAGACTGGTACTTCAGCAGACCCACAGAGTTTAATAACAGGGAAAAGAGACTTCTGGAGTCATATCCAGGTCTCTAACTTCAACCTTACTTTCTGGACTCCCTTTCAAACATCAGAAAAGTAAAATACAACGTTAAGAAAAATCAGTGTCAGTCTCTCAGCGGTACATCTGTCATCCCCTCAGAGCAAATGCTGCAAAAATACAGCTTGCTCCTCTAAATATCCAGAAGTTTCCTGAGCTAGAACGTGACTACAGCTCTGAACACATGCTCTTTTATCCACTAGCTCTTGCCAGCAGCCTCTGAGGGCAGCTAAAGGGGTACAATTCAGAGCACAGCATTATTTCGAGCAGCAGCATTAATTTCCGGTGATACACACACACAGGCACCCACACCGCGTGTCGAGCAACACAGGTCTGGGGGAAGCCAGACGACCGTTCCTGTTTAACAGAATTACTGCCGCGTGCACGTCTCAGTGTTTGCGTTATGTGTGGTACAGTCTCCAGGCTGCAAATAGATGCAGCGGTATCCAGCTAATGCCGCGCATGCTGGGGCCGGGGGGGTGCGTGCGAGGGGAGTATTTTGCGTGCTGTAGTAGGAATACTTCTCACTCCGGGGAAAAACGCTAGCAAAGGCATGTGTGCCTACGCTGCACTTTCGTAGGGCTGTGCACAGACCTTCACGCTTGTAACGTGTATGAATGAAAAAAGCCAGGTCTAAATCCTGCAAGAGGGAGAGGAAGAAAGAGACAGCGTGTGTGTGTCTCTCAGCTATAAGACATCTATATTTAGACAGTTGTCTCATCCTGGAGGATGATACTTGGCTAACAGGCAGGAACTCATCGAAAGAGTAGCTATGATTACTTTTCAGAGTTCGGCTTTGACCGTAAACAAGATGGCTCTGATTAAAGCGACCTTTCTCGGAGCATGATCCAGCCAGACGGAGCAGCAGGCATCCCTGTCCACAGCCCATGTCTTTGCGGGATGAGTTACAAGCCGTCCCCTCGGCTACTCGCCCTCGTTCATGATGCAGCAAAGCCGCGGAGGATGCCGCGGGGTTGCAAACAGCCCCCAAAAAACTTCCTCTGTGCAAACAAACACCTGCTAACTCCTCAGGGAGATCCCGTGAGCAAAGCCCGAAGCCCGTTCAGCACCCAGCAAAACCCCTGGCTCGCCAGCACGACCCCTTTGGCTGCCGCTCCCCACCGCGCGCGGTTGAAAGGCACTCACCGAGCGAGCCAAGCCGCGGCCAGGGAGCGCGAGCCGGCGGGAGGGCTGCTCTCCTCCGCTCACCCCAGCGTGCCGAGGCCACCGTCCCTTGGCGCCCGAAGCCGTCCGGCGCTCCTCAGCGTGCCCCGCGCGATGGTGGCGGCTGCAGCTCCGGCAGGTCCCTCCAGCCACTGAGGAGCTCATCACCTCCTGGCCGAGGAGAAGCCGGAGGTGGGTGGCCAGATGTTCGCCGCCCGGATTGGTCCAGCGGGAGCAGATGTTGGCCGGTTGCTAGGAGGGTTGCTAGGAGGCAGTGACGCTCTCCCCATCTCGGGAGCCACTCGAAGGGAGGTTGAGTTTCCTGCGGGGAGGCTGGCGCGGAGGGGAGGGAAGCCGTCCTGGGCTGGGCGTGCTCCGGCGTCGCACGGGAAAGGGGTCGGGGCTGCGTCCCCTGCGCCGGGGACGGGGCGCGCAGGACGTGCCCGCGGTTGCACAGCCTGCGGGGAATGCCACCAGGCATGAGCATCAGCCAGATGATGGAGAAGGTTTCGGAGCTGAGACGGTGGTGAGGAGACACCCAGGACATCCCGATAGGGATATGACATGCCTAGAGCCAGGAGGAGACAGGACTGCCCCGCGCCCCGGAGAGGGGGAGAGAGGTCAGAAGGGGGACGGGAAAGAGGGAATTCATAAAACCAGCCATCACCTTGGCACGTTTAAGGAAGCACTGCACGGCAGGCACAGGGGAAGAGCCGAGGGGTGCAGGCTGTTTGCTGAAGCACTTTCAGGGGGAGACCAGGAGAAACATAACCCAGTGTCTGAAAGGACCTGAGGGAGTTGCAGCTTGGATTTCAGACTGCTGGCATTAAGAGCTGGAGTGAAGCTCTTTTGCTGTCTCTGTGGGTCATGCTTTTCTCCTTCCTCCCCTCACAACTCACCTCGCTCCCTCCTTCCCCAAACACCCACCACCCCCTCTGAACACACTGGCCATCCTCAGAGCCTTTGGGATGCTCCACCATGACGCCCGGCATCTCTCTGGCTGTGGCACATATCCCCCTGCCCCCTGAAAGGCACCGCAGCGCACTCAGATCCCACCAGGACGGGAGCTGACGGGCAGCAAGGCTGGAGTCTCCGTGAGAAAGTGAGTGGAAACAGGGATTGCTGCAGAATTAGATGTCATCCAGCAAAACAGCCCAAACGTCCCCTTCTCCCAAGCAGCAGCTCAGTGTGGGGTGGGATGACCTTGTCATCTCAGCCCTGCAGAGGGATCCTACTGCTGAGCTCCTTCTGGCTATAGATAGGATATCACGCTCAGACTACCCTCATTACCACAGGTCCAGCCTGAAAAAGCTCAGAAAAAATTTAAAAGGAGTAAGTAAAATCTTACCTGCATAAGGCAGCATGCCCCAGGAAGGTTTTTCCTATCCCAAAGATCCTAACTCTGTAGGTAGATGCTGGCGGAGAGGATATCACAAAAAAAGCAGAATGTTTTTAAACCAGCCATGTGTAGGGCTCTTGCCTGGAAGAAGTATTCAACTCCCAGACTTTTTCAAAAGGGGCCATACATCTTTCTGGCACACCAGAGCCCGTGCTGTTGGTGGCCCTGGAGCTAACAGGGCAATGCTGGCTAACCTCACCCCAGCACCTGCCTGGGCTCAGCTCAGCACCTTTCTCTCAGAGAAAACCTCCTTAGACAACAAATTTTCCCCTGTGCCTCCCAGCTATGTCTGTGTCCACACACCTGCAATGGCCACAGATGCCACAGCTGCTCTCCGCAGCTCCATGCTCACGCCATAGCCACCCTCATCTCAGCAGCAGGTCACTCTGTCCCATGCCCCATCCTGTTATTGGAGGTGACTCAAAGGCTCAGCCAGTGCCAAAAATGACGCAGGGTGCTAGGGGTTACATTCGTTTCACCAGCAAGCTGAAGCTCCTGGAGCTCTCTCCAGTGATCTAGACGACAGGTGCCCTGGGCACGTCATATCTGTGCATGTCACTGCTGTCCCAGGAGGATACACAAAGTTCTCCTACCTCTGGTGGCCCCATGGTCTCCGTGAAGGTCCTGCACAGCAGGACACTGCTCTCTTACACAGTGGGAATGGAGGTGTACTTCATTTGACACTCACCTGATTGACAAGTCGTCCAAACTTTACCAAACTGAGCCTCGGCAGGCCCAGTTCTCAGCTGATAAAGGTCAGCATAGCAGTCTCAAGCCAGTCAGTGTACTGACTCCAAGTATCTGGTTGTAGTTGGTACTAAGTATACACTGACACGCATGTGCATACACACGTCTCCTCTGGTCTTTTTGCATTGAGAAAAGATCAGACAGGACCATATACTTATTTTAAATTATTATTTCTGAAGCTCTGCTTTTATTGAAAAGGCAAACTATCTCAAACTAATTTCAAATTTGAATTTTCTAGGACAATAGGAAGGCACTGGAATTTAATTGATTTTGATTACCTGCTTATTATTATGCTGCCAGTAGCAATAGTTTAGGTTGGTGTAATTTTAAATTTACTGTGAGACGTATCCGACATTTCTCTGCTACTGAATAGAGGACTTCAGTGATTCTTCAGCTCTTCACAAAGATGACATAATTAATTCAGCAATATCACTTCTGCATTAGGAGATAGAAAAGGGAGACACAGAAGAACCTACTCTGCATCTGAGAGCTGAATGAACAACAGACTGAGTTATTCTGGTGTTCCTGAAATTGATTGTATTTTTTTTTAATATTCAATATAATTTCTGCTGCAAAGACACGTCTTCCCCTCTCATGTCAGCAGACAAGCAAGACTTATTACCTGGCAATAATTTACAGCCAAAAGGTCAGCTAATCTTTCCCCAGCTGGCTCCAAGAAGCACTTCCATCTCCTGCTCAGCTTGGAGCACATTTGTCTGAAATCCAGCTCTAGCTGCTTTGCTTTGTCCCCTGTCTGAAGGGGCAGAGAAGGCAGGGAAACAGATCCCCTGCTAATATAACTCAGCATTGTTTCACCAGCTTGAAGAGAACTCCGCCAATTCACATTAGCCACGTCCATGCCTATAGAAACCTGCAGGTTTTCACCACAGCCCGCTCGGATGGGGCGCAGCGGCAGGCAACGAGGGCCCACTGCAGTTACTGATGACCGCTGGCGTCCTTGGGCCAGATTTCGCCTCTCTGCTCCATCGCAAAGGAACGTGCTCCCTATGGAGGGTGCCTTCGATGTTGAGGGTCACCTACAAGGAAAGGCATGGCACAACATGCCTCAGCAGGCTTTTAAGCATACGGGAGCTGCTGGTGGGAACCCAGGCATCCCACTTCCTACCCACCGGGTTAGCGTACAGCCCTTAGCAGCAGCTATGGCTTGTGCCGAATTCAGTGCTATCCAAACACTCGAGATCACCTACTGGCTCGAGCTCCAGCTTCAGAGAATGAGATGCTCCTCACCCCTCTTCCAGCTTAAGGGAGCCCCAGCCAAGTGGTGGCACCGACGTGGCCACAAATGCGCAGAGCATCTTGGAAACTGATGGTTCGACATGGAGGCACCAACAGGCACTTAAAGTATTGGAATATTTTGTTCAGACCAAAAATCTGTTTCAGTCCATCGCAGTAAGTGATCTGAATACCTGGTCATGCTAACGCAGACTGAAGAAAGAGGCACGGCAGATGCTCCATCCCATCCCGCCCCATCCCAATGCCATTATAACTTATTCCCTGCTCCTCCCTCTTGCCATGGCAGCATGAGAGCTCGCATCTGCTCCTGTCCCTGTGCGAAGAGGAGCTTTCCCCTCCACCGTGGACCTCAGCGCAGGCAATCACTGCCCAGCTGACGAGCATGTTGTTCCAGTGCGATGAAAATTAAATAGAAGCGAGAACTGGGACCAAAGTCTCTATTGACAGTGATATTATTTGAAAAGATAAGACCTTAAAATGTGTACTACACAAGATAAAACCTAGACAGGCAGACAGTAGGAGAGGAGGGTTTTTTTTTTTTTTCAGTCTTTTGAAAGCAAGATTGCCCAGCATAATAAATACAATAATAAATATATATTTTTAAATGGTTTGGAGCTACTGGGATTACATAAAACCAGAAGATTAGCATTTACTTTAACTGCTTCACAGACTTCGAGAAAAATCAGTTCCTTCATCTCTAAGCAGTTAAGTCTCCTCAAACCAACTGTTAAAGAAAAATGAATTAAATTAATGTGCCCTTTTGAATGTAAGCACCAAACACGCAAAAAGCATATGTATAAAAGCACCAGCACTCCCAGGCAACCTGCGTATGTGCAGTATTTCTAAACACAGTCAATGAAACCAATTGACATAAAGCCATAACCTAAAGGCATAACCACCTGCAAAAAAGTATTTTTGAAAGACAAAACGTACCTGCAACGTTTAGCCCTGCAGGGCAACGTCGGCCCTGAAACACTGAGCAGTGTCAGATGTAAGGAGTTACATCCTGGACCAGTCTTTACCCCTGTTGCTGGCCAGCCCCATTCAGCAGCCTCTGGCAGGCAGAAACCCTCGGAGGCTCTCCCAGGTGTGGGCTTGTCAGCAGCCCATCGATCCGGGTAACTCCAACGTCGATGCTCTGGTGCATGGCTCCTAACAGCTGGCCAATCCCAGAGGAACCAAGTTGTTTGGGAGGCTAATCCCGTCTACGTCTAAAATCTGGCCGCTGTGTTTCATATCGTGAAGGCATAGACAGCACAATGCACGCTCTGAAAGACCAGCTCAGTCTTTTTTTACTTCTTCTGTACTAGAACTCCCTTTTTCTGCTGTATTTCCCACTTCCTTCTGCAAGGAAGTTTTGCATTTTTAAATTTTCATTAATCTTTTCTGACCTGTTTACATTTTTAAAAAATCAATAGTTAGACTTTAGACGCAAGCTGGTTTGAGAGCAGCAAAATTAATGAACCCCTCTTCCTATACATTTGTGCTCTTTTCCCCCTATGCCCTTCCCACCACCAACCAAATTCCACCACATCCCTTTTGACATCTCCAGCTCAAGAGACAGCCCAAGAGCTGTATGCCATCATGATGGACTACCTGACCTACCAGTAGTGGTCAAACATGGCTCTTTCTGCTTCTCCCTCACTGTAAATAATATGTTAAAATATAATTGCCTTTGAGTCATTTACCCTCTTTTCAAATGTGATTGAAATTGGCCAAACTGTTCAGAAACGATGAGGGTGGGGGAGAGACTGGCAAGGAGACAGATGGTAGACAGCTCAGTTTCTTCAGCCTAAATTGAACTGATTGAGAAGTGGGAATGCTTTCATCCTTTCATCCTCTCATGAAAAATTATATCACTCCTTTGATGAAATCCAAAACTTAGCTTCCCATTTTCAGAGGCATTAAAAATGCGACTTTTCCAACTGGTCAAAATTAGGATGACATCAGGGATATTGTGGAAACAAAATACTAGTTGTTTTGCTTGGATTTCTAACTCTTTGAGGAAACAGTTTTGAATGAGGAATTAAAATGCAGCTGGAGAAAGGACAGAATAATGGGAACAATAAAACAAAACACAGCAGAGAGGCCACGGGAAGCGCGGCGAGATCCACGCTCACACGCACTTAACGGCAGGGAACACAGCAAGAACAGCAACAAGTGGGTTGCTAAGCCCCCTCGCCAGCACTATTGTATTTGGGAGGCAGCACAGTCTACCGCGCGCCTATAGAGCCCAAGTATTTTACCACTAACTTCATGGGTGGCCTTAGACAAGTCACTTGGGCCAAGCTGCGCAAATCTTGGTGCCAAAATACACGGCCCGCTCTCCGCTCCCGCAGAGTTCAATGCCGGCAGCTCCGGTTCGCCCCGTAACAAGCCACCCCAGCGACGCACTCGAGTCTGCTCGGAGCAATGAAACAAGGACCGTCGCGGTTAGCCCTGCGCTAGTAATGCAGTCTGAGAAAATCCAGCCCACTGTGATAATACCGCCAGCTCGTTTGTCACCACGAGGAGGCTGAGGACATCCCTCCCCCCTCCCCCGCAAGGACATGGCGAGGGCTTTGGAACAGCAAAGCGAGTGCAGTGTTCCCAGCGGTGCCCAAGTCTCTTAGAGTAATTGCTGCTATCCCTCAGCGTCTGATTTATACAGGAGAAATGACTTGGAGTTGAGTGGGGAATTGAGGAGGATGGGAGGTGGGCTCCGGCACGTGCTGCGGGCTGAGCGATTTTCCAATGGACTTCAGAAGAATGCACAGGGAATAACAATGTTATCAACAAGCCGGTCACGTGCGGCATCATCCGAACGGTGCCCTTGGCATCCCTGTACCGGGGCTGCCTGAAGCACACACACACATACACCACGCATGCATGCACACACACGCTACCGGCCTGTATTTCAGCCTACTGGAATAAACAGGTCAGATTGCAAGAGGGAAAAGCGTTCCCTGTTATCAACTCCAGACCCCACCACCACAGCACCCTGCCATGGTCCCAAATCCAGGAACAACCCACAAACTGCAAATGGGGGCTTGCAAATGCCCCCTTTGCTCTGTTGGTGCTGACATCCAGAGCAGCTCTTGGCTAGAGCTGGCTGCACCCCTGAGAAAATACACAAGTTTTCCCTCTACAGGAATTGTTGCTGTTGATGTCTCATTTCATGACAAATTTCACCAGCACTTTCCTCGTTCCCTTTCCCTCTCATCCTGGGCCTGGGGCAGGTCATCTCACCAACATTAGCCCCTAGCAAACACATTTTTCATCACAAATCTGCACCAAGTAGGGTAAGTTTTTCTGCCCTCCCTCCTCCTTCGAGCCTCCCAGTGTATCCCACTTCCCCGCGCTCTTTCCGATGAGGAGCTCAGAGCTGGTTGTGTTTAAATCCATGCCTTGGGCTCATACTGATTGCTCTTGCTGAGGCTTCCAGAGCCTGAAACTACCAGCTGCTGCCAGAAAAAGAAACTCTATTTCTAGGCTGGTCTTGGAAAGCCAGCCCTGCAGATTCAAGCAGGAATTCAGAAACCATTTCTCATATCTGTAAATCACCAGTCTCTCAGATATGGTAGTGCTATTCTGAAAGGAGTAAGTTACCCACAGTTCAAAACCATGGTGAATTTGAATGTTTTACCTTTTGTCTTTCGCTGTCTTAATGCAAGTATTACAACGCCTACCTGACAGAAGAACGCTACACACATATAAATACATTAAGACCAAAGGTACACGCCAGCATTAATGGCCCACAGGATAGTCAGGCCACTCAACAGTGCGACGTGAACAGCATCGTGTTAGCCTAACTTCAGCTTTCCACATCAAATGACCAGGTATTCACTGACAGCCCAGATAACAGGGAACAGCCCTCATTGGAAAGCCAAGGGCGTTTCAGCCCCTGCTTCTGTTTCCCAAGCAAGATACATCTGCTGCAAAGCCCTACGGCCACACCGGTGGGTATCTGAGCACCTCTCAGCACAACACACGCATGTTCAGGACATGAACACCTACGCACAGAGCTGGTGTCTACCCACAGGAGATATAGCAGTGACAACTACACCTACACATAGCTGGTTGAAATGTGGTATACTGTGGGGGGGAGGAACCTCTTCCTTCCTGCAGCACAGCCAGAAGCCTCTGCCAGGTTCGGCAGTGCCCCTCTTTCAGCACGGACGGACAGCAGGATGAAGCGGGGGTGATATTTCCCACTCCTCGCAGTTATGCATTATGCACTGGACACCTGCATCTTTGTTCTGAACAAAACAAATCCATCTCTCCTAGATGCATATTCACTCGATTCTGCCACAATAGGAACAAAAATGAAGATACGCTGTTTTTGCATGTCTGCATGAGCCATCTGCTTCCATTTTATTGATAAAAAACCAGTAACAACATCATTCACCATAACAAAATAAGACTATTCTAAGGTGTGGATGGTTATATGCACGTATGGATAATTTCAGCACAGAACTCTGCAGAAGCTGGGTTTAATGCTTTTTTCCAGTCAGATATCATCTAGACATTAGTATTCCTAACACAGCATATAATTAGCAAGAGGCAATATATTGTATGATCATGAACGTTAGCACTTAAGTAGAATAAAAATATTTCATTGTCAAGTACATGAAAGGCTAAGAATAAACCCATATCACTCTTCTTGTTGAATATCCAAACATCTTTTCATCATATTTTTTATCTTTATATTTTTATCACAGTTTTGTACTTCAGATCTCTCTTTCAGTCATGCACACAGCAAGTAAAATGGTGATCGTACCATTCCAGTAGCCTTACCAGTCAATACCAGTCATTTATTAACTAGATAGAAGGTACAATTTTCAGTGCAATCTTTGAACTTTACAAAAGTGAAAATGGTATATGAATTTATTTCTTATAATATTCACAGTAGGAACAATTTCCCTTTTGTAGACATGTTTATTGTAAAAATAATTCAGCAATAAATTCAAGCTCTACAAGACTTGATTTTACGTAGACAGAAGTTAGAGATCTGACATTTTTATTGTTTGCATTGGCATTATTTAAAGCAATCAGTTTATAGATATATTGTGCATTACTCTTGATGCATCCTCAGCCAAAGACAGGTCTCTGAATTACTCAGAATGCCAATCAGCTTGCTACCTGCTTGTGGTCTGTGTTGAGGACATGACAGCAATGAAAGAAAAAAATTTTCGAGGCTCATTATTCTTCTCTGCACCCGGAGATGCCCTAAGTGGGCTGACAATACTGCCCTGTAAAAACGCACACCGCCAACTAGGCACGTTCACCCAAAAGCCGGTGGAGGTGAAGCCCTGTAACATATCGTCCCAGGGTGAGTCAAGCACCGCACAGAAAAAAACAAGAGAGAGTGCACAAACACACACATCAGCCAGTGCATCTCCAGCATCCAGCTGTAAATGTAACTATGAAACAATAAAATCCTACACCTGCCAGAAACAGTATACTGTTCCAATATAGAAATAGGCCAATATGCCCCCAAAATAACTTATTATATACAGTATATTCAAACCAACAGTCAAATATACATTGAAGTGTCCTTCATGCAAATGCCTGGGGGCACTCTACCATAAAAAACATTTTTGTATATACGTATATCAATGCAACACAGTATTTGAATGCTAAGTCTACCGAACGATTACTTCTTCATGATTTCTCTTTGTGAGGAACAGGAGGCAAAATTTTCTACTGAGATGATTCCACTAAGTCAATGAAGTTCCAGTAGAGGTTGCAGCCTAGCAAAAGACACAGCAGTGACAGCAGAGGCTTACGGGAAGGATGTGGTACTGGTCTATTTGGAAAACTTGTGCTTGAGATGCCACACAGTGACAGCAAGAGATTGGAGAACAGGTTTTATCCTGAGCACCATGAACATAAAATATTGCTATCAGGCATGGACCTGACTTGGAGCAGATCTCCGCAGATATTAATGAAAGGATATGGGAGAAGTGATGGTGGAGACAGTTTGAGCTGAAAAGCACCTGGAAAGTGTTAACAAGACACAACTGGGATGAGGATAGCTGGCAAAATTAAGTATATTTTTCCTTGCTGCTATTGAAGAGAAACATTTGCAATATTCTCAGGAGTTTGAGAAACAGAAAGGGAAGTATTTGGCACAATAACATGTCTTCACTGGTGTTCGAGGCTCATGCTACCGGGATTCAGGAAAGATTCAGTCCATGGAAGCCAAGGGAATAGGAAATGTGGGTCTGTGCTGGTAACAATATGAAGTATTATATTTGCTCTAAGATGCATGCAATGTTCCTCCACCAGCTCATTTCAGGACAGCAGAGTTCCTTTCTTTTTTGTCCTTTTTGCCTCTGGATCTCCTTATGCACTTAAGTACCGTGTCAAATTCATCAGGGTAACTCAGTTAAGATTCAGGTCTTGGTAAAATGTCCTGGGAGTGCCACAGTCTGCTGCAACTGCTGAAGAAAATCTCCAAAGAACTGTTTTGGAACAAGCTCTTGGCCACAATAGCAATTTGAAGCCAAATCTGTCCCTGCAGTCAGAGTCACACTTCAGGGAAGATGGCGGAGTTATACCCAATTTGCCATCCAATGCTAGGTCTCATTTGGTAGCACCGAGAGGTGCCGTTTTTGCAGCTGCTTGGAACCGCACTCACACACCTCTGTCCCAGGAGTTACAGACCCAGAAGCCTGGCCTTTCAGTTACAGTCCACAGAGGGCACTGTCCAGCTTTGAACATTGTCATGCAAAAACCTATGGCCAAGAACCAAACTTCATCTCTCATTACTCCACTCAGCCCACACCAGGTATGATGCACCTCCAGAGTATCTGGTTCTGATGCTCACCTGCTACAACTGGGAGGAAATTTGAGCCAGAATGCTACATCCTCACTTCTTAGCACCTGCAGGCTCCCCAGGAGCTGTACTTTTGTTAAGTAAGACCCAAGACACTGCTCTCCAATTTTGCAAAGTGACAAGCAATTGACAAGTCTGAATTGATCTTCCTTGTCTCTCTCTGGCTTTTAGCTCTCTGTTTCGTTAGGCTCAGCTGCCTAATCACTTACTGGATGCAATGGGGCAACTATTCAGTTCTTTGCAGTGCAAGATCATACTGATTACCATAGCCTACCCGTCTCACTGCCAGTTGGCACCCTCTTTTCATCGTTTTCATCAGTGGCAAACTGTAGGATTCAGGTTTTGTACATCCTTGTGACAAGGCAGGTCCCCAAATTTCCATGCAGGTTCCCAAGTTAGGATTGAAAATATCTGAACAATGGGCTTTTATCTGCTGTATGCAAGCATTGGGTTTCCCCTGCTCGGTGTATAAAAACCTCTCTAGTGACAGAGCTTCATTTAAGATGTTCAGCTCTGCAGCCAGATCTCAGAATTTATCCTCGCACGAGAAACCCAGGGCAGGGAGGAACAAATCACACCTTCGGCCTTCTATTTTGGGGGACCAGCAGACAGAGCACAGCCTGCAGCTCTCCTGTTACACCCTCCTTTGTACTGCGTGGAGAAGAGAGGGATGGTAATACTAGGAGAGATGAATGGTAGCTATGAAGTTCTTTATCCAGGCTGTAGTATTGACCTGTATCTGCTTCATAAAGGTGAAAAAACATGGATAACTGTGTGGGTTGAGCAGGAACATCTTCCTGCTGCCAGCTGGCAAACAGCTTGGGGATTACAGCATGAGGATTAATAGCCTTTGTCATTTGTAACTGCAGATGCTAACCTTACTCACATGACGGACTGATCTTCTTTGGATTCTGCGCCTGTTTGCTGTTCCAGAAAGATGACCTTGGGCTGCTGTGAGAGACAAAATATTTACACATTCATTTCTTCAGGCCTACAGAGTTGGCTGCAGGAAGACACACGCTCACTCTGCATTGGGGGAAAAAAAAAAAAAAAAAAAAAAGCTGTATGACTTCAGTGGATCTGGAGCTAAGAAATCAAGCTGGGTTTCAGCTCAGGCCTGATGCCACTGAAATCAGCCGTGCTCCTCTCTGGGGCAGAGACAGAGCAAACTCACAACTGCACAGCAGCTCAAACTCACCAAGAGCCTGCCCAGCCATTGCTTGTTGCTTTCATTTCTTGCACAATAGCTTGTTAAATCTGTAGTAGCTTCCAAATAAACACCCAAATCAGCTCTTTTGAATTATCCTGTAAGTCCTTCTAAGCTTTAAGATGTCTCAGCTTCTGGCTGCTTTTATCACTAAAGATCAGCCTGAAGACAGCATCACTTTCTGGGGTAGGAGGAAGGGCTTGCTGGGTAGTGCATGCTGAAAGGAAAAACCTGCCTCATTCAAAGTGTGAGCTCTTCTACAAACCCCAACTTCTTTTTTTTTCCCCTCAAACCGTAGTTGCAAATATCACACTTAGCAAAATGGAAAGGGAATGCTCTTGCATATTAATTCCTGTTAATTCCTTTAGGCTCTATAGTCCTTTTATAGAACATGGGGCTTATGAAAAAGGGGAAAATACACAGCCGGATGTTTCCTCTATTATAACTCTGTCCACGCTGAGTTGAACGGGTGTCACTGTTTTGTAAACAGTCAGGTCTCACAGCCCACCAACAACATTCAAACTCTACAAGCAGACTAGAAAGCAGGACGGCAAGGTCTTAAAAATGAATATTAGACCTTTAAAAATGACTCCACAAGGAGCCAGCTACCCTGGAGCACTGGGATAATGCAATATGGAGGGCCTTTGCTCAGCCTTTCTGTCCACCTTTTGTGCCGAAGGGCAGGAGGCAGCTGAGAGGCAGAGGGATGAAGCGCAGCAATCATACAGATTAAAGATGATGATAAATATGGGAGTGGAAAGAAAACTCTGCAGGCATGCGAGCTCCAAGGTCATCACCGGCTTTAAACAAAGGAGAAAACGAACTGCCACCAGAGGAAACGCCTGCTCCTCTAGCAAGCCAACACCTTAGGCTTTAGGCTGGAGAAGTGATCAATAGCAGCTGGCAGCATTTGGTTCTTCGAGTTCAAGAACATCTGAAAACATTTCCGACTGAAGATCCGTCGATTATGTAAAGCACCAAGTTACTTCTCAGGAGCAGCAGCTCCTGAAAATACCTCCAAGCACTGTGCGCCCACCCTTGGGACCACACCAGCCCGGTGAGGGAAACACGGGCACTCGACAGGGGTGAAGCAGGCCACAGCAGGATCCACATAATTAAAGACGCTAGTAAAAAGGAAACCCAAACAAATCAAATCACGCATCAGACAGCCCAGAGGAAGCCTTTTCAAATGGACAGTTCAGTTAGCTACAGCTGTAGCTCAGTGGGCTAAAAGAGGTACTCGTTTCTGTGGGCATCAGTTGAAAGTCAGCATCATTACAGAGAAAATAAACATCATGAGATCATTCTGTTCTGTTGTCAATACACATTAAAAACAAAAAGTAAAATAACAGCAGAGTACTTAGCAGGACAGGGGGCTGTGGGCTGGAGAGAGACCAAGGAAGGAACAGACTGCAACTAGCTAAAATATGCTTTTCAAGATACAGAGATCTTTCCAGAGCACTTGCCCACAATATTCTGGCTGAGAAGACTGTGCCAGTGCAATTAGTTTCTTCCCACATAATGGTTTTGTGAGTTTGGGGGTTTTTCTTTTCCCCCCAAGAGAGGAAAATTCAAATAAGCCAAAAGGGGATCCCAAGCAGGGGTGTGAAAGGGGGATGAATTATCTTTGAAAACATGAGTGCATTAAGAAATCTGCACTTGGGCCTGCCCAAGCACTCCTAGCCTTTGCCTTCTGGCTCACGAAGCATCCCTGGGCTCTGCCCATGGCTCTTCCCTCACCTGGAGCACCGCCGAAGCGGGGATCGGGCATCGGTGTCCCCTTGGACGGAGGCCAGCACAGCACAGGGACCTGCACCTACTGACTGCTCAAGAGCTAAGGGCTCAGTAGGAGTCACGATTCGAAGGAATAGTTCTGGAAATCAGTCTTCTCAGCCACCCTTAAAGGAAACAAAGGGTTAAAGCAGCGACTGAAAGGGCAGTGGTATTTACATAACAAAGACCATGAGCACAAGCCCAGCCTGAATCAATATTAGCAATGACTAATTCAATACATCAATGGGAAGAATTATGGGAACTCTGGAATACGGGAGAGCTGCTGGAAAACCATCTTCGTTTCACAAATAGTCCAAGCTATAAAGAAAAATAAATCACAAAAGCAACAAAAATCCCAAAATACAGCCAGCAGGCACAAGCATCCCAGTACTGTGTTCATGCCAGTACTCCTCAATTCCTCTGTGCTTCAGCAGGAACTTAATGAACCTCACAAACACGCAGCTCAAGGCTCAGATGAGCTAACAGGTTTAACAGCAGCTCTGAAAGACCAACACTCCCCTTGCCTCATCCCCTTTCCCTTCAAATTTCTCTCATAAAACATCAGGCCAAAATGTTGTTGCAATGATACAGTAACCTGCTTCCATCTGGGAGCAAAGTTTTAACATGTGCTCAGATACTAACTTAGTCTAAATGAGCTATTTTCTCTTGCTTTCCTTTGACTTTCTATATTCTACACTGAAAATATATTTTAAAATTCAATTTCCTTTATGCTACATCTTCAGAACAGGTATTGATATGGAAATGGTATGGAAGTTAAAAAACAGTTTACTTCATTGCTTTTTAAAATGATTTTTTAAACCACACTATTATAAAGTTGGGTTATCTCCAGCTCACTTCTGAAACCCCTTATCATCTTATATTTCTCCCTTAGTTAATCACTAAATTATTAAGCACAAGCAACACTTTGCAGATGCAAGAAGTTATGAAGAGAATCTCAGTTAGTTTATTATACATAGACATCTTATATACTTGTTCATACATTCTGTGAGGTTTGAGGAAAAAGGATGCAGAGATTCAAAAACACAACTGAAATCCACAAACGAACCTTTTTAATGTGGTAATTTCCTGTGTTCCCCCCCCCCAGAAGAAAAGTACAGGATAAAGAAATACATAAATGGACCTCTTCTGCTAGTTGTGCCCTAAGTGCTCATTTTCTCTCCTGTTGATAATTCAGCAGCTTTAACAGTGCAGTCAGAAATGTATTTGTTCGCTCAATTATATTTGGGTTGGATCCTGCTTTGTAGTGCAAAGCTCCAGTAGTGCAAAGCAGGTATTTTGCCAGCTTATTCAGGCAGTGGAGGACAACCCTTTTGCATAGGATGCCACCAGTCTCATTGCAATAAAAGATGCTGGATTCAGACAGGTTAGTGAAAAGAATATATAAAACCATGATCTTTAGGACAGTTCATCTCACCCGTTCCACGGGTCTTTCTACATGCAGACAGTTCTCACTTGCTGGACTGCCCTGTTTGAAGACAGACACAGCCTGTGCATCACACCACGTTGTCCCTGCTGCCCACCAGGCGCTGGCTCGCTTTGGTGCAATGCGAACCAGCGCTGAGGCTTATTTCTGGTCAAACACCCAGGGCTAAAATTTGCATTAGTTAGGTTTGCACAGCACTGTAGAAGGGAACGAGGCTGTTGTGGTACAGTGAGAAGTAGAATTGGTTTCAGTTGACAACAACAAAAAAACCCAAGAAATAGTCCAGTATTGAGTGAGTTTTTCAGCAAGATATTTCTTGTGCCTCAGTATCACTGGCATGAAGAAATGCCAGTCTACTCCTAGAGAACATGGGGAACGGGAAACTGGGCAACTAACAGTATTTGAAGCTCTTGGCACCTTACTGCCTACATACAATCACTGCACTAGAGGATTCATGTCCTCTGCTGTCACGTGCAGCTTCACAACAGCTAACAACTGCTAAACTTTCAACAGTCAAGCAGCAGACTTCTCCCCGTCTCTTGACTCCATGACTTCAGCTCACACAGGCAGGAAAAAAGATTAAAATGGAAAAAGGCAACATAGTCTGAAAAGTAACTATATAAATATGTCATCACCTCATCCAGCAAGCCTGCTCCTTGCCCTGTGTCCAGCTAAAGGCAGGAAGAGGACTATTCTTCTCTCATGCTAGCCCAATTGAGCCAGCCCCTCTAGGAGATGGTCCCCTGGATCCTACTTCTTGCCTGTAGCAGAGCTTTCCCCAAAACTATGGTGACACATTGTGGCCCTCTGTAGTGCGCAGTGCCAAAAATACTCCCTTTTCAGATCCCCAGAAGATTTTTACAGGATAGGACATTTGAAGAAAAGCCCTAGGCAAACTGAGTTGTGCTTAACTGAATCACTGAGAAACAATATTTAAAAACTCTCTGTGTCATACTCGCAGAAATGCTTCTCCCAATGAACTTAACTTTTACTAAACAAGATATCGCATGGTCAGGACAATGATGCAGAAAAGAGTGATTTAGGCACAAAGGTGGATATGCAGCTTGTTCTGCTCTCTCTTTTTTTTTTTTCTTTTTTCTTTTTTTTTGGTACTCATGGTGACAGAAGCCACAAACTTCAAGGCGGCAACTAAACATGCATTATATAACCACAATACAAAACTGATGCTAGCTATCTCTCATGCAAACCTATGGCAATACAGACTAACAAGTGCACAGCATACCTAATTAAAAATACTTGTAGTGTTTAGTCCTAATGAATAATATTAGTTGCTACTATAGGAGAACAACAGTTATGTCTAGGCACTTAAAAGTTGACAGAGAATTCTGTAGTGCTTTCCCATGCTGCCCGAAAAATATATCATCCAGTCTGCAGTGGTATCAAACGTTTATTTCTAGGACTTAGAAACACAATAGTAAAGGAGAGGAAGTGTAAGCTGCATACAGGCTAGACTAATAAGCTATCTGTGCATCAAGAATATTTGCAATCATCATTAACGTGAATATGAGCAAAGAGGGAAGAGAATTTACTTCAGAAGAAAACCGCATCAAAATCAGTCTGTGATGACTGAGCCTATGACAAAACAAGCGAGACAATGACCAGAGAGAGGATTTTGTATATTTTTCCATTGCTTTTCCCAATGGTTAGTTATTTGGATGTGGTAAATGCAGGAAAAACAAGAACTAAACATGCCTCCCAGGCATCACCACCTCTAACCACGACAGCTGAGGCTGAAAAGTCATGTTAAAGCATACATGACCTGTCGGAGCTCAGCCCTTGCCACGGGGTAACTGTTTCCAGCTGCCTGAGAAGGAGGGAAGAGCAGCCCACAGTCCCAGGACCCGTGGGGTACCCTCGTAACTATTAGGATTCCAGCAGCGTATGCCACCTGCAGACCTGCATCCCCTTCGTTTCCTTCATTTCCTGCCAATGATTTTGTTCTTCTTCCCCGCTGCTGTTCTGACCCATAGAAATCCAGCCAATCATCTCTTTGCGTTTCATGCTGCGTCTGTTGTATATGGAAATCATGAGCGTGACATCGGACAGCTGGAACAGGGCAACCTGGAATATGAAAGTTTCCTTGTATACAGGGTTGGGCTGTCCTCGACGGATGGAGGTCTTGCAACGAGACATCTCCTGGCCCACTGAGTTGAGCAGACAGAGCTTTCCATAGGTGTCTAGGACAAAACAGAGGAAGAAAAATTCCTGGCATAGATGACAGACTAAACGAAAGCACCAAGCAGCCAAAAAACACCCAAAAAACTCCAAGCAGAACAGCTTTGTCTGCATAAGCACTAAACGATGGATGAGAACAGAATTGGACTGCTCTCCTTGGTAAAATCCATGGAATGAGGAGCAGCAGGTAAAACACCTCTTGGATTTCCTCATATTTAGCTAGGGAGAAGAAAGGAAGGAAACTGAGATGCATGGTTTGCCCCTACTCTCTTGTAAAAAAGCCGGATATCTGGCTCCCAAACCTAGCAAATCTGTCAAAGACTAGTCAAAAATCTGAGTATCTCTATAGATTCTCCGCATCAAATGGCATATCTGCACCTTCTTCTGCTCTTCCTCACAACATAGCTTCATGGGAGCTGTCTTACCAGGGCCTCCCTTGGCTGTGCTTACCTTTCAGTACTTTCCTTTGGAAGGAAGCCTTTATGACCTATTATTTAGAACAGCAAACAAAAAGGGGCCTGGAAAAGACAGAGGGGAAATCTGCATATACAGTGAAATGATTTGATCTCATACTAAGGTTTCAGGGCCTGTTCCAAATTCTCATCTTACTTTTTTGTTGGACTCAAGGTCAATTCTATTCACAATTCAAGCCAATACAAGGAGTAACAATGATTAGGTGATACAAGGAAGTGATGGTCCATTCCAGACTTCCAGTAAATCCAGCCTTGAAACTCTTGCTCCATCCTGTATTAACTACCTCACCTTCACTACTAATAGAGCATTCGTAGGCAAAGCCTTGTGCTACCACTGCTCCACAGACTCAGCTCAGCGTAAGTTTTCAGCTTCACTCTGTGCGCAGTGGTAGCAGATCACTTGGTTAGAAAAGTCTCACTCTAACCCTTAGTAAATCTGCATCCGAGTTTCTGAGAGTGATTACTATTTCAGAGTGTGCTGAAGACAGGAAACAAATAACAAGCCACCGTCTCTTGTCTACAGCACGTCTATCCTTTTCTGTTCCTGATTGATGTGCTATTTTACGCACTTATCTGCTGAGCAACACAAGGTGTGAAATTACACTTCAGGTGTGAAAACACTTCTGCGTCTCAAAAGCAAGGCTCTCCGCTCCTCAAACTGTTCTACTGAAAAAGCTGTCAGGAGACTGACAATCGAGGAGCAAATTGTGAGTCTGCACAGCTGTACAGCTATCGAGTTACTGCAGAGAAAGCTCAGTCCAATCATTAGCTAGTGGTGCCAATTTGGCACCCGGCACCCAGCGTAACATTAGAGATGAAGTAAATCTTGCCAACAAAGACCTACTCGTTAGACAGAAAAGCAGAGCAATTTCAGGCTTCGCTCTGATATGAAATAGTTTGCTGATTGTAGCTGGGAAGGAAAGAACCACTTCAAACCCAGACAAAGCAGAGTTCAGGCTCTAGGTACTTTACCAAGAGGTGGACCTAGTTCCCACAGTAATATTCACTTTTGGTAACACTGAGAGAGATTGAATTCTACTACAACTTCAGACTCATCAGAAACAAAAAACACAACAGAAGACTCTCCTAGCAACTGAATGTGAAACCAAGCAAGATAACTAACAGATGCAATTTCCTACAATACTTGCAGAGATGGCACTTGGCAATGACACACCATAACATGCATTAGAAGTATTTCTCATGCGGCGGTTTTGGTTAGAGGCTGCTGAGAACTCCCTGGAATTAAAATTAAGTGAGGACAGGGGTTTTATGGATTTTTTTTTTTAATGTATTCAGCCTTTTTTGTGAGGAGGGGATTTCAAAATACTGAAGAATTTCAGCGAGACTGATTTTGAAACACAATCAATTGGCTAAATTAGGACAATTCCCTGTTTAAATTTCACAGCTTGTTTCTTTCAAATTGAAATCTCACATTTTCTACACACTTTGGATACATTTTCCAAACCATTTGTAGGCAGAAAGCTGAAAGGGTTCGTTTCTGCAGTCACACAGGAGAGGCGAGTTCTGGGACACAGGAATTCATGGAAAGGAGAACCCTTCTGTTTGCTCCTGGCCCAATACCTCATCCATTCTCTAGGTACGTCCTTGGTCTCTTTTCCCTTTCCCCACTGCTGTCTGAAAATTGTTTTGCTGAGGGTGAGGTCTGAATGGGTATTTGGTTGGGATCAGAGAAGGAAAAGGGGCTAGGAAGAGTTAATAAGGGCAGAGCTGGGTATGGAGCAGCAGTGGTAAGGCTCTGCCCTAGGCAGGAAGGGGCAGAGGGAAGTCACGGGTACCAGAAGCCCCTGAACTCCTCTGCAGCTCCCAAGAGGGCATCCCCAGCTTTGCTGGGGCAGCAGACAGACAGAGCGGAGAAGCAGCACACAGCCAGGAACTGCTAGCATATGCTCTCACTGACATACCATCTGAGCACAGGAACTGGCAACCTGACTAACAGCAGATGAAGTACTACTATAGCTCATCTTCCCATCCCACTTGAGGGAACGGTCACCCATGCACGCCTCTATCTGTTTTTCTGAGAAGATGTGGAGAGCACTGAAGTCTAAACTTTCCTCTCAGTAAACCCTGCTATCATCCATCCCTCTTACTGCTGCCAGCACTGAGAGCTCCGGTGGGATTCATCACACCTAACCACAGGCGGCACACATTTGAGCAGTCCCCCTGTAGAGTGAACCAAAACATAGCCAATACCACTAATGAAGCATATGGAATAATTCAGCAGTGATCTAGTAACTCAGGCTATTATTTTAGATGCTTTAGGTTTTAACATTAAAGCAAGTACCACAGCTCAAATCTTATAGGATACTGTTTTGAGGATGGCCTCATCAGTTTTCCAGGTGATGAACAGATTGGTTTCTTGCAGTTATAAAGTCTAGAATGTCACATCCCTGACTGAGGCTTCAACTTTTGCAAGTGAGGAGTAACACAGCTAGCTTTAAAGAAATCCAAGGATTGCATAGATCATGATTTAAACCAATAGAGATCATAATCAGAAAATATGTTTTTTTCTTTAATATACATCAGAATCTGCTAAGTAATTCTGTGTCAAGACCCTGTTTGCAAAGCACCAAGGTCAGCGGGGGTTCTGCAACTATCATCTGGATAAGGTGAGAACATGCATACTGGAAGGAGACTAAGCTCAACGCAGAGCCAGTACCAGGAGCCTCGGTCATCCCCATGTAAACATAGACACAAAAGCGGTGCAGGTTGCAACAGAATCAGGCTGCTATTCTTCTTAAATATATTCCACTGGGTGCATTTTACCAGCCAAAAGAATCAAGCTTGCCTGAACAAAAATAAAAGAGTAGGTGTGGGTAATATATTTAGCAGCTGAAATTTACTTTGCAGAGCTGGTGCCTATGAGGCAGAGCTGTTATTCTGTTTCACTAACTAAATTTTAAGATTGTGTCTCACCCATTGTGCTCCTACAGCATCTTTCTAGGTGTCTCATTGGAAAATGCTTCCTAGCTCACCTTGTGGTCCACCCTGGTCCTTCAAGACAGAAAAGTTCTCCTCTTTGGCTGACTTTGCCAAACAAAACCCGTCCTTGGATACACGGTGAGATTAGTGGAACTACGACAGGGACGAACTTGCCTATCTGCTGAGGAACGCATGTGTGAGAGCATCTACTCGTTATGAAGGCAAACATTTTCCATTTAATTACATGTTCAGATTCAGTAATTGCCTCATTACTGTGGTATCTCAGCACTTTACACTCTTCAGTGTATTTACTTTCATGCTACCTCTGTCAAGTACAAAAGAAAAAGTGAGACCTATAAGGCTTATATTCTTTAAAACGTGGAAGTGCTCACCTTCCAGATAGGCACCTATCTGGCTGACATGAAAAACAGCCTCTAAATATCTGAAAATGTCTGAGAATATGAAACTTGTCCACGGTTACACAAAAGGCTGCAAAGCAGCAGGAACAAAGTCTAATTTTGCCAAGACCAATTTTAGCACCACTTCCTCCGAGTTCTTCCTTTTCAGATAGACTTTGGAACAGAAGTTCTTGTTACAGAACATTTTTGCTTTAAACTCATCTTTCATCTCTGGGACAAGTGGCCAGATGAAAGTTCATGTACACATAAAATATCAACACCTCCGCCATTTAATACCAGAGTGAAAAGTACTAAATCAAGGAACGCTGCAAGAAGCCAGACACATTTTGGGCTGGTGCTGCACAATCTTACTACAGAGGTTTGGCCAAACATCTTCTCATGCAGACTGCTTCGTCTCCATCAGCACTGCTCCAACCATAAAACATTTCTTCAGAGCTCATCTGCAGAGGCAATCAGTTTATCTGCGATTCTTCTAATGACCCATTTCGGTCTTTATCTATCTAAGCGAACTAACTCATAATGGCCACTCAGGGGAATAATCAACTATAATTTATGTGTTCCTGTTTTTGGAGCAAGGAGCATAGCGTGAGTTCTGCTTTCATTTACCCTGAGCTCCACAGTTATCAATAAAGCTGACCTGTGAATAAAAACACTGCAATACTAAACTGTCCAACCCCACGCTTGATTTTATATTTAGAAAGGAAATAAACAACCAAAGACTCTTGACCTCTTGGTCTGTGGACTGCAGAGTATAACGCAGTGCTGTATGGACTTCCCTGTTTTCCCTCTGGGCAAGCTAGCTCATTTCCAAAAGCAGTATAACCATGTCAGCTTGCTGCAATCCAGACTAATAAGACCTGCAATAAAACATAGCCTTGGGCCTACAACTTAATCTCACCCAGCTGGCAGGCCCATGCTCCTAGCCTACATAATAAGCAGCAGCATGGCTTGGCAAACCAGGCCCAGATCCAGACTCTGTGGGTTTTTTTGCAGCACAATTCAATGCAAGGTAGAGAGATACCTTAACTACTCTGACTGACCTGAGTCCCAGAAGACTGTTGCTACATTAATGCATGGCTTTACTTGCCCAGTTAAACCTGCAGTGGGGCAAAAATACTTTGAACCTGGTTAACTGCAGCCATAGACATGTATCAAAGAAAGAGTGTAAAGGAGAATTAGACTCAAACTTTTGTTTTCAATCCCACATTGTGAAAATTTGGCTTAGGCCAGAGGCAGCTTGTGGCCTACTCTATTTACTATTTAAGAGCTGGGAGCTGCCTACTGGGAGCTGCTCTGTGGATCCAACTTTTTTCCCCCATTCCACCAGGTCTCTTCCACACAGGTCTGCTCTCCCTTGGCTGGCAGCTCGCGTGGAAGGGAGAGGCTGGGATCGGGCAGTCTTGGCAATGTGCGAGCCACACGAGAGCAGATGAGCAGCGCCTTTAATTTGAAACGCAGCAGAAAGGAGCACATTGTTCCCTGGAAGAACCATTTGGACTCAGGGGAGTAGACTGCCAGCATACGTGATCTGTTTTGTGCAAGGTAACAGCCTGCAGAGGGGCAGGAGACCAGAACTGCCTGGGAGGAAGGCCCAGGTCTTGCAGCCGAGCAAGGCAGCTTCTGGAGAGCCTCCAAGCTTGGCTCTCCTACAACACCTCGTGCCCACTAAGTTTTATAGCGACAACCCTCATCTGACTTCACCTGGGACAGGCATCAGGCAGCAGAACCAGCTGCCCACAGCATGCTTCGCTCGCTGCACTCTCCAGCCCCGAGGACATTTAGAACTTTAGTCTGCACTTATGCAGCTAAAGCATAATACAGATACCTCTCCAGATGTACAAGGTGTCTGTCCTGTTATGAGGGCAAACCATATTCAGCACTTCATACAAAGCATAGCAGGCTTTTTGCTTAGCTGCTGGCCTCGGAGAGGGGTGGGAACAATAACCAAGAACATACCAAAAAGCATTAATGCACGGCTTCACAGCAACAGAAACACTGCTGCACACAATGCAAAGGGTGCTCAAGCCTGGCTTTTCTCAACTACAGCAGTGGTGCCCACAGGCATGGCTTTATTATACAGCCTGTCATCAGGTCTCCCGCAAACGCTGTTCTTCAGTCACTGCAGATTTGCATTAAACATTCAGCTCTGAAAGACGTTTGGAATTACCAGAGTTCTACTCTGGGAGCATTTGCTTTGTTTTCTGCTTATTTGGGGAGGGGGAAATTCTTGTTTACTGCAGTGGGAGTGAGGGAGGCATCGCCACACACTCCGCTTCAAATACACTCCTTTGATTCAGAAATATCTTCACTTTATACACTGCAAATGTAACATACATTATACTTCTCATAGACTTTTAGAAATGCAAAACTATTGAAAAATTTACTGGAAAATTGCAAGCTATCGCTGGATGTACAATTATCACGGAACATCCCACACCAAAATCTCACAATTGCTCCCTAAAAGTCCATTATTCTGTGACTCAGTTTTCTGAGCCTAACCAATCTCAGGTCTCACATACAACGGGAAGAGCTGTAGCAAGTCAGTCCAGCCAGTCCAACAGCAGCCAATACCAGACGCCTTAGTAAGTCTATACAAATAAGGCATATACTGATTCTCTCCAAAAATACTCTCCCAGTCTCCAGTGATTTGACTCAAAAGCTTCCTCGGCCTGAGGCAGTGTCTGTTTTAATAGCCCTCAATGGATTTTTCTTCATGAACTTGTCCACTGTCGTACTGAACTCAAGTAGACTTTTAGCATCCCCGATGTTCTGCAGTGAGGACCCCGACAGCTTAAGTACACATTGTCTGAAGAGCTGTCTCCTCCTCTTCCAAACCTGCTACCTCCTAGTTTCATTTTATGACCCTTTGTTTTTGTATCAGGAGAGACAATGAATAACCGTTCCCAATTTACTTTCTCAACGACGCTTAGGATTTCACAGACCTCTGTGAAATCCTCCCCCATCTCTCTTTGTCATAGCATCATAGGAGTCACAGTCTCTTCAGTTGTTGCTTGCATGGAAGCTGTTCCCATGCCCCTGATCGTCTCTGTTGCTCTTCACTGTATCTTTCCACTTCTGCCTTATTTTTTTGGAACAGAGGAAGCCAGAACTGCATATGATAGTCATTATGCAGGTGTGTAGGTATTTAGTGACATAATGGTATTTTTCATTTTGTTCTCTGTTCATTCCTAACATTTGATGTGCTTGATTTGCTTTTTTCACTATTGCTGCTGATCCTTGGGCGGACATTTTCCAGAAGGTATCTACTATAAGCCTAGTATCTCACTCCTGACGGGCTCAGAGACCATCCACATTAAGTTTTAACTCCACCCCCACCTCCATGCAATACCTTACGTTTATCCACACTTCACCTTCCCTTTCATTGCCCAGCTGCTCATTACTGTGACATCCCTCGCAGCTGGCTTCATCTTCACTATCCTGAACAAAACCTTTTCAGCTTATCTTATTGTAAGTTTATTCAAGGCATATTCAAGGATGGAGAATAAAAAGATACAGAAGAAGTGGTCCAGTACAAGCTCACCGTGACACAGTGATAATTACTCAGCAGTGAGTAATTGCCCCAGCATCTCCACTGCTCTGTCAACCAAGCTCTCTAGACTGAATCCATCCCAGCTCATCCTGGGGCTGGTCCCCCTTTTATAACTGATGAGATGAGAGTATGAATTAAAAAGCTTTAACAGCTCAAGCAAGCTCACTGTTCAGTGCCAGCTATGCCAGTTAAAAGTTAATTTTTTATTCAGCTTCCTGGTCTGAGCGTGGGCAATTACAGAAATTAACCTGTGCCTTAGTTCTCCAGGTAGGAAACAAGGATAATAAAACTTTACTTTCCCCACACTCAGACAGCAGAAGAACAAATACCACATAAGTACCCCAATTTTTCCACATGACCGTCTTCTGTGCTTCTTGGCCTTGCTATCTGTGGCTCAGGTAGTTGTTTGTCTTCAGATAAGTCCTTCCTTCAAGAATTTCTCCTGTTCCCAACAGAAATTCTGATAGCACGTTCTCTCCTTCCTGTCTTTCTCAGTGTTAATGCTATTGTATTTGTTTAATGGGGTTAATATGCTGCTGGTATAATAATGATCATGTACGGACGTAATTATTATGTGCAATTAATTCTGCAGCTGCTGAAAAGCTTGTAGGATCTTTCTTAGACAAGGGAATATCTTTACAATAGTCCTTCTCAAATTGCATTACACACAGACATAACGAAATGCAAAAGGGGAAAGAACGAAGACTGTGGATCAGAGGACAGAGTTGCACCCAGCAGAGCAGCAGATGAAGGTTAAACACCATTAAGGCAGAGACCATCTCTGTTGTGCGTTTATGCACTGACTAGCACAAATGATTCCCGGTCCCTAACTGCAGTCCCAAGGTACTACGTACTACTATCATGCAAATAGTATGTAACTTGTTATAAATTTTTGAAGATATATCTGCCAGTGTTGTTGCTTCTCTTGTTACCTTCTTTAAAGTAAACATCTTTTAAATGAACACGTTGGCTTTTGTTCTTCTAAGAAGATACAATATCACAGACCAGAATATGAACCCTTACGAAAGCGAAAAGAGGTTCATGATTTTTACAAGGACTCAAGAGAATTAAGTGCACAGCATGCAAGTCATTAGCACTAAAATAACTAGTGTCCTCATTTAGCAAAACTGTAGACGCTTTTCTGCATGAAGCTTTTTGGCATATTCTGATAATTTACAGTCCGATGCGGCAGCCATACTTCTGAGTGCTCTTAGGTGCTTTGAGTGATAACAGATCTGTTCGTGTCATCAGGGATTGCAGATTCCTGCAACTCAGCCTGTAACTCAGCATGTTCCCCGGACAACTCCTGGACACCTGTCTTTGACCAAACTATCCTGAAATCCCACATACATGACCTGAAGAGAAGACATTGCCTGAAAGATTCAACTCTCTGCAAACTGCCCAGTTGTTTCCTAACCCTACCATTATGCATGTAAGCACTGATGACTTTGATATTTAACTGACTCAGCTCAACTCTCTGCATCCCATTTAAAAGCTAAAGTGAAGCATAAGATGTGTCCATGAAAAACTGAGACACATGCACAATCCCCCCACCTCCAATCTTTCTTTTCTTCTCCAGAAAAGCATCTCTTTCAGCTGCTGCAGTCTCTACCACATTTAATCACCAGTGTCCAAGCCCAGCTCCTGCTTCAGCACACAATGAAATCCCTGTGCAAGGACGCAGGAGCTGAGGAGGGAGCCCGCACGCTGCAGGAGATGTTGAGCTCTGCTGTGCAGAACCACATGCAACAGGGAATGAGGCATGGTAGGAATGGTGCCATGGGGCTGAGACAGGACCACAGAAAGGTACCCTGCGGGCTGTGTGCATGTAAGCTGGGGAAGGGGGCAGATTTTGCCCACTGCTCTCCCCCAAGCTTCTGCCCGGTGCCACATCACCATAAATACTCTCCAGTCAATGTGCCTGGAGCCGAACGGACCTCAGACAAGGCAGAGGGTGTAAAGTAAAAATCTTCGTCTTCTGCCACCTGACTCCTCTCAGTCTTTTCACAAACGACTGCCCCGAGTAGCATTCTAGGCTTGGCATTTAAGTGTCCCAAAGCACTATTATGCCTGAAATCCCCATGATGCTTTCAAAGAAATAAATCATTCCCCTCAGAGCCTCAAACAACAGAACTGGAGGTAGGAAGTATCAGAGAAAACACAAGGGCTATTTTCTCACCCTCCAGAACGGGAGACAGCAGTTTTAGTTTTCACCTAGTGACAGACTCTTATTGAACATCTCATTCAGCTACCAGCATGTTTCAGACAGTAACAGTTGGCCCTCACAGCACCCCTCTGCAGCGCCTGCAGGAGTTACCAGCAAAATTGTCTCCCAGCATCTGAGACAAGTGCTGGGGTTTCTTTGATTTTTTTTTTCCTCCTTCTTTTTAACTTCTTTCAGTTTCTGCTTCACTGCGTTTTCTTCTGCTCACTACACTACCGGGAATTTTACAGGTACCTAAGGACAATGTAGAAAGAAAAGAACAAGGTGACTGAGAAAGAGAAGCAGGTTGTGACAGACTGAGAACTTCCCTGTAATAATTTATGAATTCCTGTGCTTCACCTCAGAACTGGTCTAACACAGATACATCATTGGTTTGGTAGCACAGAAGTTGGTCTGGATACCGCAAGGATATGAAGGAACAACTCAAGATAGCCTTAGCAGTGGAGAACTGTTAGAAAGCAATGTCAGGACTATTAGCTGGAAAGGCTGATACAGATTTTGTCCAGCCTATCGAACAGATTTAACTAAGTTTACCTGAAACCCCACAAAAACAGACAACAGAAAATTCAGGCAGGATTTAAAATGAAAACTCTCTCCAATGCCTCCTTTGCTCATATATTGTCTCTGCTCTCTTCTCATCAATAAAGAGGCAAAATGCTCAGCAGGTTGAAAGATGCTCTCAGCCTGCTGCTGCATCTCCTGTGCACCCATCAGCTATAAAAGTTGAATGAGATGTGTAATCAAGGCAACTAAACCTTCCCATGTTGAAAGCTAACCTGAGTGCGTGTGGTTAATTTGCCAAACCCTATCCCCACCACAGGCCCAGGACGGACAAAATTCTCCATGACTCACCAACAAAGACTTACAGGGCTGTTCATCTTAATGCAACACACAGAGCTACACAACAGGCACCCAGAAAGTCTTAAGAGACATTTATCAGCAGGACACTAATAAATGCCAGTAATTTGATCATGACATTGAAGGCACTGTTTGCATCCAGGATGAGGCTAAGGAGGAGGCCGACTCTTTGAGTTCTCTGCAGTGAAGACATTTTGTTTATGGGGTAAGAGTGGCAACACTACTGATGCTGGACCCAGTTACCAGAAGAGTTGTGCAGGGTCTTATTTAAGAATGAAAAAGCTGCATAATATTGACCTTCAGACAGAAGAAAGACAAAACTCCAAGACCACAGACAGGTATGTGAAAACACACCAGAAAAACTTCAGCAAATTAACTAGGATGTATATTCTGTCTATTTTCATTTAGTTTCTGAGAGTAAAACCTTAGAATGTATCACTCTGCAGTGTATATAAACATGCTTAAGCTTGCTTGTTAGAGCATGTGGTAAGACCCTCGACTTGGCCTACCTTTGCTTTAAATTGACCAAAAAGGTCTCGGCTTGAAACCTTTTAAAAGAATACATAAATGCAAGTAAGAACAAGTCTTTAAGTAACCCATACAGATACCTAAGTTGCTACGGCTAATACCAGACTGGCTAGGGCTACACAGACTTTGGCCATGTCTTTGACTGTTTACATAGACTCATCCTTAATTCTTGAGGGACTGGCTGACCACACAGATTATTTCTGCAATATATTCAAGTAATGCAATGTAAATTTAAGTTTTCATGTCTATATACTGAAATATTACATGACTGTTTTGCTCTATCTAGGCCAAAGAGCACAGCATCTTGCAAAAGCCATCGTACCACTTTGCAAGCTGTAGATACTAGGCCAAATCTAGTGAACGTAAGGAGCTGTCAAAGGCTGTTACCTCTGACAGACAGGCAACTACATCACAAAAAATAAACACACCAACAAGCAAAAAATGTTATTTCACGTTGTCATGTGTTGCTAACTTCAGCCAGCAGGCAAAAGGACAAGATAACGTGAACACAGAGCTGCTATTACACCCCGAAGGAGGCACCCTAGCAACAAAGCACTTTGGCTGCATGACTCCATCTATACCATGGTCATTAGCACCATCCATGCACCGTCCTTCCCATGGACTAACTACAACTCAAGCATTAAACAAACTTACTGCAAGGCAATTCCTTTTTTTTTTTTTCATTCAACTTTTGGAGTAAAGGGGATTCAACTACTGGGACCCAGGAGAACTACTTTCACATTTTCTTTCTCCAAAAGTCTTGCCTGTGTGGCTGTGGGGAACTCACAGCTGCAAGGTCCCCAAAAGGCCCAAAGTACTAGATCAATGCTCAGCAGGAGCCAAGTAGAGCCCGGAGAAACTCCTAGGGGAACTAGGCAGGGCCTCTGCAGGTCACATGGCAACACAGAAGCATTTGAAAAGTGCTTCTTTCTTTCTTCTTATGAATCTGATGTGAATGTCTCCTGTGATTTGGGTCTGCACCTATAAAAGGGAAGTATATTAGCACTTTTCCCCTTCATCAGATGTTTTAAAGGTAAATGCAATAAAGAAGGCATTCAGAAATTACTGTCCTGTTGGCTATTCTTGCATGATTTCCTCCATTTACACAGTAAGATTTACCAATGCACGAGTTAGAAACAATGTTTTCAACTGTCAATCACATACTCTGCAAGGAAACCCAACTCATAAATGTCATAACTGAACGTCTTGAAAAAGCAAGTGAAAAACAAATTTTGACTCAATGGTGTTATTTAATAGGAGTGAAAGTACTTACCAGGTGGCCTATTAATTGCAAGGTTTCGGAAATGGCTGCCTTTGATCATCTCCACTGACAGCCGCCCTGTAGTGGCATTGTACGACAATCCCACAAGCAGCTCTGGCATCCCTCCATGCGACAAGGACTGTGTTGAGGAAGCACTATCACTGTGAGAGATTGCTGACAGACTAAGCTGAGAGTCTCCACTCTGCAGGGAAAGAGCACTGAAAGTCTCATCAGGACGCTCACTACCACCCCTCCCTTTAATTTATATCTCGTAGCCTTGTTTAGTAAAGATCTCCCTTCAGAGATGACAATGACTAAGAATCATTCTGCATGAATTAGGATGGGGCACAAAAAGAATCAGAGCATCACTTTACCAAAACACATCTCCGAACTCTCACTTTAAAGATGAGGAACTCTGCCTAATGTGTTATCACTAGTGAAAATCAAAGCCTCCAAGATAAGCATACATCCTAGCACATTAAACGCAGAATACATCTCTCTGAAAATGATTTTTGGATGGAATGCATTTAGCACAGTTTTTTTTCTTGGTCACACGTGTTTTTTTTTTTTTTTTTTGCTTTCTTTCCTTGCTACCATGATGTTCTCTTCACCCCCTACTCACCCAGAGTATGATGTTTTATTCATTTTGCACGCAAAACCTCACACTGAGCTTCTTACAGACAGTGAATAATCTCAGAGCTTTTCTACACAAATTGACTGGCATAGCCAGAGCTGGATTCAACTGCAATGTGAATGGAAGGCTATGAAGCAGCACAGCCAGTTCCTCATCACATGACCCACCCCTCCACTCCAATCTGCCATAAAAAGGAACCCACCCCTCCACTCCAATCTGCCATAAAAAGGAACATCACTGAATATCTCTGGTAAGATGGAAACTGAGCCCTGAAGATACTCCACTGCATGAAGAAGAGATCCATAAGCTGGTGCCAGACAAGGCAGCTCTTGAACGGGTAGTGCGGCTCCACCAACATAATGGTGCACAGGAACAGCTCTCCTTGTTGAAATGAAGATCTAATTGGTGGTTCTGGGACCCAAGCTACTAATCTGCCTGTCACAGCATTTGATGAGCTGTGCAGATTTACAAGCTTACTAGCTGAGCCACCATTAACAAGACACCGCTTTGTGTAGGGTAGACATGACCTGTGCTTCCCTTGCTTCAGTTAACTTTTGTGATAGTACGAAAGATGCATCAGTTGCATCCTAACAGCCCCAAATGAAACATTATCAGACACAGCTGGTGCCCATTCACCAAGCACACAACCTTAAGGACTCCAAATTTCTTTCACCAGACTTACGCTCAGATTACTCCTTGGTTCCAAGACCAATGTTATCTTCACTTCCCCTTCCTGGCTGATGTTGCGCAGGTAGAACAACTGCTCTCCCATCATCTTCTCTCCAATCATCTTGTGCACCGCGTAGAGACGGAAACGGATGGCATGGCTGCTTAAGTCCTCTGGCTCCAGCTTACTAAAGGTAATTTTATCCTTGAACATGGGGATGGGTCCTCTCTGAACACTTGTCTTTCCCCTCTGTTTCTTGCTGGGCATCAGGACTGTGTGCACTTGCCAAGTGTTCACACCACTGCGGTCTTTGTCTGGGATATCCCTGGCCTCCAGGATAGTAACTATCAGCTTTTGATTTGAGGCCTTGTAATTGAAGATGACATCTAAATCACCACATTTACAGATGGGCTCACGAGCACTGTGACGAACCGGTACGCTGTTCATTTCATCATGTTCCTGTGAGGAGAAGGAAGAAATAAAACCTCTACCGGAGTTCAGCTGCCCTTTGTGATCCCAACTCTATTAAAAAAACATTGTTCTCACGTGGGCTTGCAAGTGTAGGCCGTTGCTCTGCAAAATAAGGATTCCACTGTTTCTTGAGAGGCCAATGTTAGTTAATTGCCTGATTTTGTATAATGTATCCCATACAATCTAGTAAGCAACAGCACTTGTGAAACTTTTTGTTACAAATGCTTCAACTGACATTTAAATGTTTTGCAGGAGATTGTTAATTTGGTAAAAATTCTACAGAGGGAAAAACAAACAAAATTACCTTTTTTTTATTTAACTTCATTAATGTCAGTTCTCTGAGGGATTAATAAAAACTTTTTTCATCTTGTTACAAAAACCGACTTAAGCTATTACTTTGAATATATACTGGAATTTCTTTAAAAACTGATTTATTTATATTATTGAAACCAAACAATTCAGTCAAACCTGCTAACTCTTTGGATGTTTTGTTTTGTAGGACACTGGAAAATTTCAGCGCTATGTTCAGTCTGATGGGGGGTGGAAATCACAATGTCAGAATTTCTTGCAGAATGGAAATTCCATCCCTGAATGCTAGCCCAAAAATTCAATATTTTTCACACAGTTAAAGCAATGATAATAGAGAAAAACAGTCTGATCAAACACATATTGATTCCTTTTTCCCTTTGTAAATCTCCCAAGAGAAATATCTGTGCCTTCTGTTTAGTTTGGATACTAATGCATTCAGAATAAAAATGCAAAATATACAATCAAAACATATGCAAACCTATTCACGTACAGTCTTTTACCTACTTTTTAAACAAAAATCGTCTCGATAAAACAAGATAAAAACCATGGGCGCTCACCTTACCTTTTGATGAGTGGGCGTTTGCATTTCTGTTTGAAAGTGCTTTTTATCTCGGAGCAAGAATGTGCTTCATGTGATAAAGGGGTTGCTATAGTGATCAATGATTTGTATTTAAACATGAGTATACACTGTACTAGAGAAAGATTTTCAGTTAATAGCCAGAAGGTGAATTAAGGCCTGTCACTAGCAGTCTGAGTCACCCTCCTCCTCAAACATTTATCTTCTTTTGCATTTCAAGTAACATGTCTTTTCAGCATAAGGATCTTATTGTTTAGAGCATAGATGATGGGTCCTAAGGATTCTGATATAGTTCCCCTAAGAAGTATCTAGGGTGGTCTACATCTCAAACAAGACGTTGGGCAAGCCTAAAAATTTTATCTACCTCCTATCGATCTATTTTTCAATTGTTCATATTCATCGAGCATTAAGCACAAAGCTCCAGCTTTTCACACTTACATGAGTATTTATGGGATCTGTGCATGTGAATACAAAAGTCAGTGTGTGCACATTAGTGATGCAGAACTTCTGTTGTACATCTTGCAGAAGAGTAATATCAGAGAGAGAAGAATCACCTCTATTGGACAGCACACAAAATGAGTTGATTGCCCATAAAAAATGTCTTTCTGTACGAACACTAGGCTTCAAAGACAAAAATGCACGGCAGGCCGTGACCGTGAAGTTATGCAAATATAAGTGACACTGGAGAGCTGTCGAGTTATTTCTGACCGGTTGCTGAAATAATATTTAAGAAGGAAACGTAATGGGACTGCCCTTGATTCATGTTTCCCTCCTCACGTTCATCCCTCCCCACTTTCATCTGTGCATTTGCTATTGAGTAGATAGAATCAAGGCGAATGGTTGTGGAGAATTGCTACTGAAGTGTGGAGAAAACTGCTCACAGCATAACTTTGCTTTCATCTACATGCCTGAGCTGGAGAATGAGAATTCCTGTGCATCATCATAAACCCACAGGTACAAAGGGCCAAGAGGCACTTTTGTGTCCCAAAAGAGCTGAGTGTATCCTCCTCTAGCAGAATGTAGAGCAGCCTGAAGGCCAGGTCTTTGACGCGACAGCCAGAAAGGACCTGGATTTCAGGAAAACTCAAGTTGTACTACTATAGCTATGGATGTATCCACTGCAGAGAAAACTGCATACGTTGGAAGTAGGGAGCAAAAGAGAAATGCTAAACTCCGTGCCAGTGACCCTTCCTTGGGCAACTACCTTTCAGATGCCATGGGTTGGCCCTTTGAGAGAGAACTGTGCTATCTGGGATTCTCTGCTGTACAGATTTCTAGCACATTACACCGACAGATGCTCAATCTTCTTTCTATTGAAATGATCGCCAAAATTCCCATTGTCTTTCTGAGTTCAGCTGGGGCTGTGAACGCTTTGTAAACGTAGTGGCTATACAAACAAACTCGTATCCAAGGGAAGTGTGCGGTTTAGATACTTCCATCTGATTTTATTTCCCTCCCTCTTCCCAGTAATGTTGTTGTTATGTCAAGCCAAGTATCCTGATTGATACTGTATGTCTAACCCAGCAATATCCATTTCACAAGGTAAAATGAGTCCATTTCTGCCAGAGAAACCTGAGAGAGCAGCTAATTATGGACTAGGCTTGAAATGGTACTTGCGGCTCCACTGCAGGGGCATAACATTACCATTTTTGTCTCTGAAGAGAGGTCCTTTGAATGGAGCATAATAGCATGTGGACATTTCTGGTATGTCAGAACACTTAGTTCCCACAATAAAAAGTCTTTCACTAATCTACACAATACCTTTGGATGAGAAGCTCTGCGTACTAGATAAACTGGGACTTGGGGATATCCGCCCCCTTACGCTATAACCAGTTTGCTTTTTTAAAATGCACATACAAGGAGCAAAAAAAAGAGGCATATTCCACAGACGTACAAGAGAAGGACACTCGAGATTTTGCAGCAGACGCACCATGGCAATGGCCATTCAGTGCAGAGAAGGAGAAAGGAGCCTCAGGTAGGTCAACAAATAGCGCGTGTCAGACGCACACAGCAATGAGAGGTGAGGACTGCCACCACTCAGCGTTTCAATGTGTCAGGGAGTACCTTTTGGGACTGGTGTGTACAGTAATCCAAAATGCTATTCAAAATGCCCCTGAGACCTGGCCCATAGGCACTAAGGAGCTGCTTTCCATCTCTTTACTTGGCTTGGGGCAACATACTCTGAGGAAAGCAGCGTTTCCATCAAAGCCTTGTTGCTCAGAGTATGGAGGAATTCATCTCTACAGCAGAAGAGCAGTCTCCTGTGACTCAGGAAGATGATGTGACCTTTGTGCTGTTCTTTTAATATATCTGATGCAGGCTGATTTTTTTTTCAGAAATTAAATCTTGTGGTAAAATAATAATGAAATTGAACATATCACACAGAAAGAATATGACAGAAAAGGGTGATGCTAAGTCATCAGACGCTTACGGCATCTAAAAATCTGTAATGATTTCCTGAGGCTTCAGAATGAAGGCACAACACTAACTAATGGAGGGCAGAGGTGCTTGCTTCATCCTCCGACCTTTGTACCTTAAAACAATGCCTAGTGTCAAAGGAGACCAGAGTGATAGCTACTTGGCTAAGTCACAGACAGCCCCCACCAGTTGCCTCCAGCTTTGCAGATGCTTCCTGTTGTCTGAGCCATAGAAACCACTTGGAAAAAGAGGCAGAGATCTGGCCCATTGATCCCACACCACCTCCCTAGATTCACAGCCTGCACATGCAGCCCTGTGCCACTGCAGCGCATCCCAGGATGTTGGCTGTTAATTGATAGCAAATGCTGTCAGGCAGCACATGGCTCCAATTGAGATCAAAGATTGCAGTCAGAAATTAGGGGATAAAACAGCTTCTCTGAATGAGTATCAGTAATAAGAGGTAAAATACAACAAAAAGGGGAAATAGAGGTGTGTGCACTCATGTACACAGGAGTACCATTATCTTGCGCTGTGCTGAGCATTCTCTCACTTCATTTCTCCCCCGACATTTTGAGCTTTAGTGTCTCCTTCTCCCCTCCTCCTCCCCCAATATCCTTCAAGAACAGAGCTACTGTGTGCAATAATGAACAATTCACTGTACCTCAGGGCTCCAAGCTGATGAGCTGTCAGTAGCATCATTTCCTTCAAATCCCTGGTTGGTAAATGCTGTCTCCATTTCCAAGCATGCTTCCACAGCTTGCCGGCTAACGTTATCAGCAATGCTGGACTCCATCCTAAGTCCTCTACGCTGCCCAGAACCCCTACTCTCGGTTGCTGTTCTTGAATCAACAGATGCATGGTCATCTTTGCGATATGATAGGTTGTCTTGGTAACTCAGTTGGCTTAGTCCATCCAGATCTAATAATTTTCAGCAAGAAAATCATTTCAGAGGGATTAGAAGGAATTCCTTTTCCCCTTCCTCCCCAAATGTGTTTCTCTCTTTCTTTTCTTCTTTTTACCCTCATCTGCAGTGTATGGCTAGCAGAGAGTTTCTACTTATGAGCGCTCCAACACTGGACTTGTGAAATAACGCATCTTGTATAAACCAACATTTGAATGGAGTGGATATGGCCGTTTCTCACTCTCCACATCCTGAACAGGGAAACTAGCTGCCTTTACTTGAAAAAGTTGTCCACCAAATGCAATTATCAAAGGAGTGTTTGGGATCTTCAAAGCGCCTTGGAGCTACTTTGTGGTCCCAAAGCAATCACTTTCATGAAAGCACAGATTAGAAAAATTACAGAAGAGCAGAGCATATATAGGCCTGATGCACAGAAATCAGCAACTTCCTTTTATCCAGGAGAAGGAGGAGGAAAGGATAGGAGTCCTCTGCAAGCACTTTAGGAAGAACATGAGGGACCTTCCAACTTCTAATGCATCTGATGACAGGTGTTGCTTTAGGTACAGAAGAACTTGAATCTGCTTCCATCACTTTCAAGCAAGCAAGGAGCAGTTACAGTGAAACAAAACAAGTTGTGCTTCCAGAGAGCTGGTGAAAGTAATGAAATCAGAATGCTTTCCTTCATTTGGGGTTTAAAAGTTTACTCTCAAGAAGGACGTTATTGTAAAACAATCAATTTTTAAAATTTGGCTTCCAGTTCAAAACTAAAAAAAAAACCTGGGTTTAATAGAAAACAATCAGTTTGTTAAGCAAACATACTGTTTCTGACTCATACCTGCCCAATAAAAACGATGCAAGGGGAAAGGGTGTTACATTTGGGCACCATTTCACAAATGGCAGAAGTCTCTGCCTCTCTCCCTAGCTGATCTTTCTTTTCAACAGTTTAGCGATTAGGAGAACTATCAGCAGCCTGTCCCCTTCCTCCTCCCAAGACGGTTCTCACCTCCTGGTAAAATGCCTCAAGCACGGGCAGTTCAACAGAAAACTGAGACACCTCATAGCGTTGTAATTCTGGTGCTCTTCTGAGACATGAGAGATGGTCCTTCAAAAAAAGAGGGATCCCAGCTCAGATCTCTCAAATTCTAGGTGAGTGCTCTTCTCGGTTCTAAAACGCAAAAAAATACCTCTTCTCCTCCTCTGCCGCCTTCCATCTGGTAGACCTAGCTCTGAAACTGAGAGACCTCATTCTCTCCCCTCTGCCCTGAGCTGAAACTCTTGAGTGAGGGTAGAAAGTCATTTGATTTTTGCAGTTGCTCCATATTGAGCAACTCTACAGAGTCAGAAAACAGAAATAAGTAAACATCAGAATGCAAGCAAGAAACAAAATAACAGAAAATCCACACATACAAATTTACTGAGACTGAATGGGTACAGGCTCTCCTTAAGGCATTTAATTAGCAAGGCAATGTCTAATACACATTTTAAACAGTGGGTCATCCATCAAAGCACACACCACACAGCAGGCTTTCAGAATAAAAAGCTACTGTAGTAAGAAATTATCCTCACACAATTGTCTTGTGGTTTTGACTCCTGCTGGGATAACATCTAGATCAATAATGGAGGAATTTTCAAAAACTACATTAAAGCCATAAAAGGCAATTCATAATAGGAAAACTCCAGAAATATATTAATAGAGCAAGCCATTTCCCTAAGACTCAGGCATAAAATGAATGTGTTAGGAAAGCAAATATGACATATAGGGAAAGGAACAGAAAAGGTGATTCACCAAAACCATTCAGTGAAACAGTCTGGCTTTTTCTTTAAGTTTAAGGTAGTTTGGTAAGTGATAATCACTTATAAATGTACATATTAGAGGATCATTACAGGTAATAGCTCAACTATACAGACAAGAACAACTATACCTCTCCAGTTACATCCATTCTAACACTACATTCACAAAAAACAGTCAAAACAGAAGTGCTTCACGTAAGGGAAAAGGTCATAGCAGTAAAAAGCCTATAATTTACCTGAGAGAACTTTAAGGAAGAAAACGTCAACTGTCTTATGAATAACTGACATGAATAAACAGCACAGTATCAGGCATATACTGAAACAGTATTATCTAAATATCTGAACTGTAATTAGCCAAGAGTCCCAAAAGAGCAATAGCAGCCAATTCTAGACTTAAGGACAGATAGCACCACAGACTAAAAGGGTTTTTTCAGTCCTGTCCCTTAAATTTTTTTTAAGTCACATGTGTATACACAGCAGGCAACGGGAATGTGGGGAATGTAAATCATCAATAAATCAGGAAAACCTGTTTTCGAGACTGAAGAATTGCCATGAAGAAACTATGAATTCTGTAAGATGAAAGGATGAACCTCACTTGCAACATCAGGGAACAGAATTGTCGCAGGTACTAGGATATGGAAGCATTTCTCCAAAGATATGGGGAAAAGTTTCAGCACATCAAATATTGAAAACTAGGTTGGAAAATACTGTGAAGATCCCTCTCACATTGGCAGGTGAGTGGCCTGGTTAACCCAAAGTATCTTTCTTCCTCTTTTCCAGTGATAAACAATTTCTGACTTCTTTAAAGTACTACTATGTGCTAAAGAAACAAATACTGAGAGGCTTCATCAATTCTTATGAGGCATCACCAAAGTTAAAAAATGAAGCCTGGTAGATCTAGCTACATTAACACCGCACAGTTCATTGACTAGCAAGAAACGCTCAGATGAAGAGTTTAATGTGTGCCTGTTCCCTGTGCTGACCAGTGGGATGTTTGCTCTGAGGACTGCAGTGAATCACTGTGCTTTTACAAGAAAGAGAATGTCTTTTCTTTGTGATTTTCCAAAATGAAAGAAATCTGATCCCTGCTTCCAGACTGTACATAAACATAAGTTGAAAGTTCAGAGCTTGTTTAAATACTGTTCAGAGGAGGAAAGGATTTCAGTATGGACATGGGTACTTCTTGACTTGAAATCCTACTAGCTACTAGCAGTGATTTTCAAACTCCTTTTCCTGAAAGTCAGGAACAGCACAAGAGACGGGAGTTAGTGGAACTGAGGCATGTTAGCCCTCATATAGCAATAATTCTCTTGCCTTGCTCTTGCTATAGCTCTAGTTTCAAATCACTCTTCAGCACCCTGGCACCAGGTGCCCACTCTCACACAACCAAGCCAAACACAGGGCAGCTGAGCAGTGTTCCTGCTCCTGTTTATTTTGAGATTAGCCAGCAAAAAGTGCTAAAAAACTTCCCAGAAGAGCCTCTTAGGAGTAGAATCATTATCCAACTACAGTAAATCTAAAAAAAAAAAAAAAAAAGGCTTGTAAATTTTAGGGTTAAAGAGGAAAAGGATCTTAAATTTTAAATGACATTATGCAATCAGGCCAAGATTGTTTAATTTACCACATGCTGTGTAATAGCATGAGAAGACTCCATGTTTCCAGAATTAAAATAGGCTCTTTATTAACAGGGTGATTTGCAGATAGGCTGTGGGTAGAGCTGGCATCCTAGCCATTCAGCTCCCCAGAGCATCCTCTAAACACTTCCTTCCTGCGATACGCACTTCTCTTTCCAAGCTCTATTCAGGTTACTACAAAGATTTTTTTCATGGGTGAAAAGTTAAAGCTGAATGAATCTAAAGTGCAGAGTGCCACGACACTGATACCAGAAAGAGAGGATCAAGAAGAATCTTGTGTAAGAGGATGATGTGAGGAGATGATGTGTCAGGGCTGAATGAGAGAGAAGCTATTAAGGGCCCTCTAAGATGCTCAGTTTGCCGTATCCCTAAGTTTGTTGTAGATTTTTTGTTCTATAAAGGAAAAAAAAGTACCAGCTATATGAGTAAAATGTCTGTTAAGAGAGGATAAGTCCATAAGAGCTCAGGAGGAGTCTAAAGTGGGTTTGAAAGTGCCATGATCTCAGTCTTGACTCAGCACTTTCAAAAGTTCCTTCATCCTCTCACCCAGAAGTCCAGAAGGACCTGCTCAGGTGAAACAGTGTTTGATAGGCTCCCAGGGTATACCCATGAACCCATTATACCCATGAACCTTTCCACTTTGCTGATCACTGCGCCAGCTAGAAACTGGAATGAATTCTCACATACATGAAGTTCTCTGACCAGCACCTGGGGGTTAGCAAGACAGGGGGGTGATTTGGGAATTACCCTGACTACACAGCTTTTCATACAAACAGACGTCCCGTATCAGGAGTTAAGGGTGGGTGTAACTATCATGGTACTCCTGGCAATGGTGGCTGTATGGCCCTCAGAGAACCCTTTGGGTTTGAAGGACACCTGACATACCTATGGATATTGCTTTTACAGACATGTTTGTAATGAAGGGTCTAATCTTGAGCCCAGTAAGGAATGGCGCAGACAACCAAATGTCTTCAGTGAAAGCAGGCTTCAACTTCTGGTTTCATCTAGTTCCTGAACAGCTATTTAAATAATGTCAATGTTATCTCTGAAAAGAAAAGTAAGAGCAACTCTGCACCATGCTGCAACAGAAGAACAGTTCAACAGAGAGCCATAACTCAAAATGATCACATTAATAAAAGGGTGCATTAAAATCAAACAACTGTATTTCAAAATTAAAACATTTTATGGAACTAAAAACAAAGGGCACTTTCATGATTCTTCCCTCTAATGAATTTCTCCAGGTTTTAGAATGTGTTCAAGCCAACTTTCTAAGTGGCTACATTTTTAAAAGCATTTCATCTTTGTTTGTATAAAAGAGTCATTACATTAGTCTATAGAAGATCATAAAATTCTTCCCTTCTGTGCCATAAATTTTTAGGTTCTGTCATTGCCTGACATTTGGCATATGTGCTGGTAAATGATACAGCATAATTCATTCACTGTTCACCTTGTGTTTATAAAGCTGCTGTAAAAGGAGACATTCAACTTCTGTTAAAAGGCTTGCTAAAGAAATGAATTTTAAGTAATACAGTTCAAAATTATCAGAACCAAGCCCTACAGTCTTTACTGTGGCAAAGTTGCCAACAAAATCCATGAAAATCCCTGTGGTTTAGAAGCCAAAATTTGAAATCAATGTACAGTCAATGGAAAGATCTCCATGGACTTCAGTAGGGCTTAGACCCAGACTCTCCCTCGATAAATATTTTAGAAATTTGCTGCCGGTAATGACTTAGGAAACCAAATTTAGCAAGAGACAAAACAAGATGCAAGACTTGTTCTCCACAATAAAAGAACCCTTTCCAGGTTGAAGGTTACAGAACTTAATGAAGCAAACGTCTTTAATCTTATTTTATGCAAGCAATACCTTCCCATTCAGATGCCTCTGTATTGTACTCCTCTTGGCTGGAGAGCAAGCGGCTGAATTTGGGCCTATGTTCCAAGCCCCCTTGTGTTGCTCCTTCAGGTACTCCCGATCGAAAACTTTGTGAGCGTGACACAGAGATCTCAAACTGCTTAATCACCTCATCGTCGCTGTCTGAAGATGTTGTCAATTCTTCGTCCTCCCCATAACTGTTTACTGGGAGAAAAACACAACTCAGGCTTTAGACCGTCTGCAGGTCTTGGCCCAGAAACTAGGTAACATAGCACCCTTCCAGTTCTCAGAGGGACCTTCTGAGGAGAAAAAGGAGAGTAGGTGTTTGGACAGGACTGGAAAATGAAGCTGAGGAGCACCTGCTTCTTCAAACCTCTGGAAGGCCTGTGGATTTTATATTGTACCAGCAACAGCTACATATTATCAAACTTTGCCCAATTCTGCACATCACTTTTTTTAAAGTAGATTTTTAGAGAGTGGAAAAACACAGAATTAGATAAAATATACATAGAGAACCACTTGTAAAATTATTACTGTGTGCAAACACAAAGCAGTAAGTAAAGGACTTTAGAACTTTCTCATACTTCCATTCCCCTTCAGCTCCTGCTACGGTAGAGAAGGAACTTTTTTCTGTACAGAAAAAGCAACAGAGACGTAACCTGCTCTGGGTAATGCCACGAACACATAGTTACAGCACATGGCTAACAGGCACCGCTGCCTCCATCTGCCAGTCAGCAGGGGAACTCAGGAGAACAATGTAAATTTTAACCTTTAAAAGTGAAGATACACACTTGACCACTTCCTGTGAGTGCCCTTCCCCTCCTGCCACCAGTGCGTGCTTCAAATATGAGACCACTGCAACCTCATTAGTGCGTGAATATCCATCAGATGGAGCAAGGAGGACACAAGACATGAGAGATATACTTGGCCACGCTTTGTCAAGATGAAAACGCAGTGGCATTTTGCTCATCACCCACCCATCGGCATCAAGGAGGCGGAACAGCAGGATGTTTGGATTCACACATGTGCCCAGAGAAAGGAGCAGTGGGGCAAGGGGCAGTCAGTGCGTGTGTGCACATCTGTGTATGTGCAACTCAGCCAGCTGCCCAGTGCAGTCCATTTGCTGCTGGCTCTTGACCATGAAGTATATGGGAATGGTTGCCAAGACTTGCTTTAATAACCCCATGGCAAACCCCAGCAGCTGAACAAATCAACAGCGTAGATGAAGGGGTGGAAGACAGTTTTCTTAGTGACACTAGTTGATTTTGGAGGGAAAGCACCTTTTTCTCCACCCCAAATCTCACTTATACCAATCACTGGCTATGGGTAGGGAAACAGGATCGTGCTTTCACACATCATGTTAGGTCTATTACTAATGTGCAGTATAAACCTAGTGACAACTGAATCTACCTGCTGCCCCAGTGGCTGCCACACAGAGGATGGCACTCGATTCCTTGGGCGGAGGGAACAGAGCAAGGAGGTTGCCAGGACCTAAGGAAATTGTTCCCACCAACAGCCCAGGAGAAGATGACTGCTGTGTAGCCATGCTTATGGACTTGACCCCTCTGGTCTGGTTTGGCACAATTTGACAATGAGCCTGTTGTTCCTTCTAAAAAACTGATCTCAACTGGAGGAAAAAGACAAAGGCTTCTATGCTGGTAGAAAAAGACAAAGGTTTTTAGACATTAGTTTGGAATGGTCACTAACCAGCTATCATAAAAATTGATTATTTTTATGCAACCTACAAAAAAGAAAGTTTAAAATTATTTTAAATAAAAATCATTTCAGGCTATAACACCCCAATGGCCTAACTTGTGCTACAATTTATTCAAATAATCAAAACACATAACACTAAACAGTCCTTTACAGTCAACTCTGTTGTCAATTCACTACCTGCAGCTCATGCAACATCTACAGAATGAATTTAAATGGTCAGCAAATGCTGATAAATTTTATTTATATGTATATATACTCTGGTAATGTAAGATAAAAAATAAGAATTCTTCCAGTTTATACAAAAGTCCACTTTTCACTCAAAGAGCTTACTAAAGATCCCGAGTAAAACATCACCTTTAGTAAAAAAGACATGTCTTTCACCATTTTCTCAAAAAACCTGCAATATTAAGATCCTGCATCCATGAGGCTGTGTATTTAAATAAACACACATTCACATAGTGTAGAAATCTAGTTGTGAAAAGAAATATCGCAAGGGGCCTGTGGATCCAGCTTTTCCGGGGACGCTCCCTGGGGCAACCTGCGCGAAACTCCCTGCAAAACAGATCACAGCCCTTTTTCTGGGGCAGTCAATATGGCAGGCCTATTTCAGAACTGCTAAAAATTCAGACCAAAATTAAGAGTTAGAGGAGCTGTTTGGAAAAATTCCAACCAATTTGCTATCTTCTGGGAAGCAGGGGTTCATCTGGAGCTTTTTTAGCTTTGCAGCCATGCAGAAAGCAGACATTAGAACAACTCTGGAGCTGTACAGCTGCTCCTGACGTGCATCAAGTTGAAGAATGAATTAAAGATCTCCTTGGATAAAAGCATGAGGAAAAAGGACAAGCATTGCAGTTGCTAAGGTAATGCTATACCAAACCCACATGCTCTGTAGCACATGGATGGAGCAGGACATGCAACCTGTACTCCCCAAGCATGAGTTTCCCTTTGAATTTCTGGACATGTTTGAAAACCTCATCACTTTTTTGGACGCTTAACTGAGCAAAACCTCATTAGACTCATTTAAAAGTAAGTGGTGTAGGAGAGAAGATAGACACCAAAACTAGCTTCGTTTGCGACAATACTGCTGGGATTCCTTTGTAAATTAAATGTGGCCACAAATCTAAAATTAGTAATTCAGCTGCAGCTTTTAACTGTGATGGGGTTACTGCTGCTTTGTCATCTCTTTCCACAGTGCTTAGAAATGTTTTTACGGACAAGATTACATTGAACCAAACTACAAGCCAAGTTACATCTCTGTGCCGTCTATTGAATTTTGCTTGGGTGAAGGGGAAGAGCTTTTGATATATTACTGGCCTCTTGACTTTGACTTCAACTTTACAAATCCCCAAAGCAAGACTGCATCACTTGTTATGACATTGGATGCTATTTCCTACTTGCATTTGGAAACACATAGGCTAATTAAACAGTGGCACTGGGGAATCTGTAGCAAATGCTCGATATGTCCGCTGCTGAATCTCTGCCTACGGAGCAGATAGCTCCATGTCAAGTTAATATCTCTGTATTAATAAAACTAACTTTACCCAGAGGAGAGAAAAACATTCACCACTCAAATATACAAGTGTCCTGATTAGAAAAGGACAAGAGGGAAACATTTTCTACATCACCATGGAAACTTAAATAAAGGACCTGTGATTACAATCTAAATTCTGGGAAGATAATGAACACATCTTGAGATCTGCAGATGTTGTGTAGAATATACATATTTCTAGCAACTTCAACTCATTTACTTATAAGCAGCATCTGTTTTACAAATCAACTTCCCACCAATCATAAAGAGGCATTGGGATTTTGGGGGGAGAGGGGGGGAAAAGGGAGGGGAGAAGGGTGACCTCTTTTTTTGGCAAGGTATTTCAAACTACCGCTTTTTATAAGGAAGTTTCAAACACCCAATCAGTTATAAGCTTAGTCTGCAGGCATCCAAATACACTGAGCTAAAATGTGTGAAATAAATAATTCAAGGATTTATTTCAGCATTATTAACTATCAGGAATACATTATTATTTACTCAAAGATTATCCAAAAAAATTATCTAATAAAATATATAGTTTGCGGTGCAAAATACAGATGTATTGCATGCATCCTGTCTGCTATATGTTAAAAAAATGGTCATTTTGGCCCAGCAATGAAAAGTTAGCAAATTCCAAATTTCTGCTTTCCTATATAACTAATTCTGCTTTTGTGCGTCCACTTTCTTCCTAAAGATTTTGATTCTGCTCTCCTAACTTCAGTGAGAGGTTCCTCATCAGTTTCAACGGGGAGCAGGATCAAGCTCTGAAGGAAGCAGAAGCACTATATTAAAAAAAGAAAAAAATAGAAAAATTGTATTTGATCATATAACTGAAGACAATATCAGTACAGCTATGCATAATGCATGTACTTGGAGGCTCCCAAGGTTTCTCCATGCACTGTTCTTTGCTATTACAGAAGGAGCCGCGTCGGCCTGGCCTGAACGTTTTCGTGCTCAGAATGAGAGGAGAGAAGCAGAGATCCGCAATGGCTTCCAGCTCAGCACAGCCCAGAACTCTGCGCACACCAAAGAGGAGGGCTTTTCTTTGGGAAAACTGGAAAGGTCTGCTATAAAGAATGGATGTGTTAAAGCTTCTCAGAAAGAACGACCATTTTATAAACGGAATATAATGTGACACGTGGAGTTGCTGCTACCAATTCCTATGCAATTACAGCTTTGGTTTGCACAAGGTCTTCAATCTGGAGTCATCTTCTCATACTTGCTATTGATCATCTGAGCCAGGAGTTCAAATGAAAGCACAAAGTAACCCATCTAACTGATTTATGGGTTCAACTAGGGAAGAGTGTGTCCTGTGCCTCTATGCTCTAAGCTGTTTGGAGATACAAAGCAATCACCAAAAAGCCTTCCTTTTATAACAAAGAAACAAAGTCCAGACCATCCACCTAGACCTCAAATGTATTTAATACGTATGGAGAATGGTTTGTGACATAGTAAACCGATTATCTTTCTACATATGTCGTTATGGATAAAGAGATCATACAAAGTGGCTGACTAACCATTGACTAGTCATTTACTAACTAACAGAAGGTGGTCCTCTTTTTGCAACACACTGATCTCTACCTTCTTGTCTGTCCTCACCCTTCACCCCGTCATGAGCCAAACCAGACTGGAAGCTCTCTGGAGGCAAATACACTGGATGTTTGCATAGGAGGATGCAGGCAAGTTTGGGGGGGGGGGGGGGGAGAGGACAAACAAAAGAAATCAGAAAGGAATAAGAAACAGGACTGATTGCATTATTCAACTCTGACTATCAAGCACCTCCGCAGCTGAGCACTACAGCGGTCAGATAAATAAAACTCCAATTCTGCAGGCTGCTATGCAAAGAAATAGGGAACGGCCCACAGAAAACAGCATGAAAATCAACATCTTTTCCTGTTGCTTTTTTTCCTACTTCTGAATTTGGATTTTAAAAATAGGAACATAGGATTCAGATTTAAATTGGCTTTCTCTTTGCTACCTACGGTTCTTCCGTAGCTAAAGGAAATGGCAGCCAAAAAGTTCTGCAGAAGCAAAATCCTCTCTGATTTTCCCCATCACCTACTTCACATTTTGCATGTGGATTAAGCATGAGTCAGGCGCCATTTATGCTACCGGGTTTTATTAGTAGAGGCTCAGGAGAGGCAGGGAAGGGGAAGAAAAAGAGATTACACTGTAGGAGACGTTCTAAACCAGGAAAATCCCTGGTGTGGTCGCAGTTACATCTGTGAGTCAGCCTAGAGCCCTTCGTCAGCCTAGGTTAGGTTGCTTGAAGAAAATACGAAGCTGCACAGGCAGAAAAGGATCTTCTGGCAGCAGATGTCGTGTCTACACTGGGGGCTCCGCAGGGCACAGGCATCACTGTACATGCTCCGGGGTGCAGCAGTGCAAATGCTCACAGACCAGTAAGCTGCATAGATTGCTGGATCCCCATGGCCACTTTTTGCCACACTCTTTTTCCTCCTAACAAAAAATAACTCTCACTTTATAAGCATTATTTTCATCACATTTTTCCTGGTAGACGTTATACCTTCATGGGTTGAATTCCTTCAGGTTCCCCATCAGCCACCTCTTTTACTTGTTTCCTTGGTTTAGATGCTCGTTTCTCCTCCTAACGCAACAAAGTCACTTTGCAAACTCTCTTTTCCAAGGTTCATCCAGCCCCACTGCCTAACTGCACTCCAGCCCTCTCCAGCACATGTAAAAAAGTTTCTCTGAACTGGCATTAACTTCTCCCAAAAAATGACTTTCCTCCTAGCACAATTCAAGCTGGCAAAGGAAGTGCCCAGGAAACCCAGGACATTCACTCCTGCTCCTCTTTAAAGCGCAGTTTCTCTATGCCACACTTGCCAGCAGCTAGCGTATGCATGCTGATTACATACCATTCCTAACACTCAATCCTGTAACCATTAGCTTCACACCCACAAGTCTTTGTTTGCTGATTAACAGGGTGGGAATCAACTCCCTCGCAAAGATATTTGTTTGGGGTTGCTACGGATAACTACTGCATTGCAACAAGACAGATATTTATATTCCCACTGATTTTTCTAATTGAAACTTTCTGTTTGCTGCCATGGGGTTGATTCACCACAGCCTCCCTTTAGCAGCGCACTGCTGTAACACCACTGTTTCCAGGGCACACTCAGGAAAATCATAGGCTTAGGCAGCGCTGAGTGAGGATGTGGTGCAGCAAGACTCGCAGGCATCCAGGACCACGCTGCCACCAAAAGGAGCGTCCTTCCCTCCTTTCCCTCCTCTCTTCTCCTTGTTCCAGTTTTAGCAATGATGTCGCAACTCATATGATCAGAAAGTAATAGGGAAGGGGCTGTAACTCCCAGCCAAAGCAAGGAGTGGGACGCCTTTCCCCACATGGTTGCACACTTGCGCTCCTTTCCATGCCAGGCCTAACAACTCTGTCACTGGGGCCAGACAACCTATTTCAGCTGCAAGGCAGTTTTAGATCAGCTACTGACAACTGCAAAACTGCACCCTCGGGCCCAATAGTTTTATGGCTACGTCACTTATGATAACAGGTCCAGACCCCAAAATTGACCCTGTGACACAGACCTGGAGCAAAACTGCTCTCTCACTGCTCCAAAATCAGGGCTTTCCTTCCAGCATCGCAACTCTCATGCTATTTGCTAGGAAACACTCCCACACAGATCATGCTGCCACAGTCCTCTAGAGTGGTAGATATGGGCTTCCACCTCTTCTAGCCCGAGGAACAAACTGAATCCAAGCCCCCAGCTTTCGTGGCACTCATGGTCAGTACAGTGACAGCCTCCAGGGACACCAGCTCACATCTCAATGCTGAGCTCTCTAGACATGGGTGCACTTGCCTGAGTGTCAGGGAACTGTTAGGTGGGGTGAGGAAACTGTGAGAGCTATTCGCACAATCATTAGAAGGGATCTACAGATTTTGCTGTGGACTGGTTTGAGATTCACCCTTTCTAAAACATCCATCATTTAGATTACAAACAGTTATTAATGAAGCCTCCCTAACTCCTTCTGAGGGAACGGCTTCAGAATCACACAAATAGCATCTGTAGAGGTACAGCCCAATCACATCTTCCACGTTACCTAAAAGCAGCACAACACTGCTGTTCTCCATGCATAAAACTGCACGTTTTTTCTCCCATGAGTATAACTGTCCTCTCTTCTTTCACCTCAGTCTTTCCCCTTAGTTTTTATAACCGTGTTTCAGGAGTCTACGAGGCAACTCAAAACGATGACAGCTACCCAAAGGTCATTACAACAGCCAGAAATGAACTGGGCACAAGAAAGTCATATCCACACCCCATCCTGGCAAGATGGGAGGACCAACGTCAGCTCACCTTTTGGCACAGTGAACCCATCTCATATGAACACACACTAGTGCTTTTTCTGCATTTACGCATTAAGCAAGGCAAGGAGGCTAGGAAGAAACAAAGGACTGTCCACGCTTCCAATAGCGCTAAGGATCATTCCCTCCTGCAAGCGTTTGCCTGCCGTCACAGGTTTGCACAAGTAGCTTTCTACAAAGTGGGCTGAGCTACCAACAATTGCAACTGCAAAAATAAAAAGACAAAAAGGACTACAGTTTGTATCAGCACAAAAATACTATGATCCAGCTCTGCAGCAAGTGCTGCTAGTACGCGTGCACGTAATCTCTAGCACGACGCAATGAGATCATTCACACCTGCCTCGCCTGTAGTAGGAGATGGAAGGTGAGGAGGCAAGGTTTCTAGGAGAGATGTAGCACTTCCCAGATGCTGCCAAGATGCTGTTTATTGGTAAATGAAGCCTCTCTAGTCCTAAACAATCTTCCCAGAGGAAGACAGTCGCAACTGCCATATGGGGAGTGGGAAGAGGATGCCACTTAGCAAAAGTGGATCAGAAAATACATGCACAAACACACACAGGCTCACACACACAATTTGTTCTGTAACTCGGCTGAATAGTAACATCCATTTCTTCCTTTTAAATAAATCTTCCTCTAGATTTCCTCCACATTGCTTACACAACCTTCTAGATGGCAAGCACAGATGACAGACACTCCTAACAGAATATCCTTCCTCATGCCCCTTTGAGAGCCCCTTTGAGAGCTGGGCAGGAGGCAGCTTTGCCCACCAGACAAGGAACTCGATGAGAATCCAGGCCACTCTGATCCACTGGGGGCTTATAAAGACACCGTATGTAAAATCTCAGACCTTCCTAGCAGGGGTGAGGATGAACAGCAATGCTCGTAGTCAGGCCTAAGATGAAGCTACCTTTGAAAACTTTTCTCCTGACCCACTCCTTGCCTTCATTCCCCTAGCTGTGAAGCTGACATTCCTCCTCCTCCCAGGGCCATCAAATGCTCTTTTCACTGCTTGATTTTGGCATTCTGGATGGCAACACCTTGTAACATGAAACTTTGAAAAGACAGAATCACAAAAGAGTATTTTAAATGTAAAAATAAAAAGAAATATAGAGCCACATTTGCAAGGACAAAAGTACACACATAAACACATTCTGAGTGGCTCTGAAATTTTCCAGAAAGAGAGCAACAGTTCAGTGCAGACTCACATCTGTGCTTCATTTCAGGAAGCTGTAGGCTCTCACCGCATTCTTCAGAGACCAGATGCGTAACCCCAGTCACGTCAGTGCTTTCTCCCACTTGAGCAGCCAGGAACATTTTCTGTGAAGTTGCTTTTGTCCATTGTCTTTCTTTGCTTTCCTTCAATCAGTCCTAGTGGTGCTATTGATTCAGTGTAGCCTCTTTAAATGTCCTGCTTTGAGTACGGGCACTGGTTCTTCTTGGGCTCCCAAACATACATTCTAGCTAGAGCACTGACTGACTCCTTAACCAGGCAGGTGCTAAAAGTCACCATCACTTAGGATCTTTAAGTGGAAACTGGCCATCTATCTATTTTAGTCTCAGGTTCAAGCAGAAATTTGATTTGTCACACATGCAACGTCTTTTCATTACGTGTGTATTTTGCTATAAAGGATTGCAGGACCTAATGAAAACTTGCTTCTTGCCTAAGGATTCCTGGCTGTATGAACGATCATTTCCTGAGGTCCTTTCTGCTCACATCCAGCAGAAGGAATAATTCCCTCTACTACAGCAATTATTGGCAAAATTCAATGACCCCTGTTAAGCTGGAGGCCAAAGTAAGTAAATGGAACAGCGCCTTCTAGTTTTAAACACTCCCAGAGCCTCTATGTGCCTCCCCTTGCACATGTATTGAGGCCAACTGTCTAGCCATCCAGACGAGATTCCTACTAGGACATCAAACTTCCTGATATTCCAAGGTCCAAAAATTTATTTTCATGTGATCAAAACACAATCTTTAGCTAGCACTGTTTGTCAGGAAGGAAAAATCGCCAAACACTTTGTGCAATTTAAGTGCAGTGCTTACCTATATACTACACCAGTGGTATGAACGCAGTGTCAGATGGTTTCGGAGACTCTTCAATCACAGAACATATTGTGCAAAAATACTTCAGTTTTGATCTAGAAGATAAAGCTCTGCTAGTGTTTCTGTCTCCATACCTTCTCTGCACCTGCTGAAACTACTAGCTCAATGGTCACTGACTTTTCATTTGAAAAGGATGTGGGCCTTGAGGAAGACATGGACTAAGACTGCTGCATTCATTAAACAATTATTGCTGCTCTTCACCTTTTCTGTTATTACTTATTTTTTCAATAGAGTCATGTTGGGAAACAGATGGACTGGCCAGCTCTACTCCTCCTCTGACAGCGCACTATTTCTAGAAGTGGCGTATTGCTCCACTGCTTTTTTTCCATTGTTAAGCCAAATGCACAATGAAGGACTTGGCAGCCACACTCTCAGTGGCCACCACCGGTCAGCTGATCAGCAGTATCTTAGCTGCTGGGGGAGGCAAAGGCTCCTCTTTCCCCATTCTTGCTGAGGCAGGGGCCTGTTTCTCTTTCAGAAACACTGAGATGAGATGATGAAGGAAGGTCTCCAGGAAGCTGTAGGAGCAAGTTCATCTGTATTTGCAAAATTTACAGTTATACAATTTGCAAATGGTGGCAGGGATCTGCATGTATGAAGAGGTTTGCATTCCTGTCGCTAACCTCTTATACCAATCAGCCAGCACTGCAATATTTGCTATTCAACTACCTCCTCGCTTTTAAACTGTGGATCAAAAGCATTCGAGGTGAAGAACTTTTCCCTGCATTTGCTTGAAAACTTGGCACAACATTACTAGCATCTTTTAAGTACAGACTAGGTCTCAGCAGCAGCCAAACCTGCACCCTGCTGATTAGCATGCCTCACAGTACCTAAAAGACATTTGACTTAAGAACCCAAGAATTTCATTGTTCAAGCACTTTTTTAGATCCCTATGCCTAAAAATGGTTTTCAGTAACGTCTGTGCGGCTTTGAGACCTCAGAAAAGGTACTCTGGGAGCTAGGAAACATTTCCTAGGAGGCAAAAATGTGATCAAAAACATATTTAATAAAAAGGAGAAGGGGTAATGATGCTTTCTAACTGCAATTCTATTTTCTTTCATCTCAGAAGCATGCTGCAAGTTTAAGAATGGGGGATGACAACTGCATTTTGTTTTGTGGCTTTAAAAAAAAAAAGTCTCTCATCGAGGTCTTTTTTTTGCCTAAACCCAATAAGCTATATATTGGAATGACCTTGTAACAGGTTTCTGTGGCTCTTTAATCACCAGTGGCTGCTAAATGAAGCATGTCTATTTTCTCTGTTACATTACTATTGGCAACCAGGTCTTCAGTAAGTGCCCAGAAATATTTCCATGGCAACAAAAAGCTTTCAGCATTGCTACTGTTTTGTGCCAATTTAGCTTTAAAATATTCTATTGTGGAAAGAAATACAGTACATTAAGCGAAATAAAGTCAAGATGCAATGTTCTGAAAAGAATATAAGAATATAAGGATAAACAGGAAACATGTATTTTGCAGAAACAGGGAAAAAACACCAAATGTAAAGAAAAAAAATGTTCAAAGCTAATATCAATGCTACTAAATGCCTTTGCTGAATGTCAGCAAATCCATACGCTCTCTTATATTATCACGTAGGGTTAGGTAACAAAGCTAACAGAAATAAGGATACCTCAAACATCTTCTCTTGATCATTTTAATTCACGACTGCAATTTTAAGTTATCAGGGTATTACAATCTCTCTGCATGTCTAGGTTATCATCAAAATATCATCAATGTTAGAGAATGAATCTAAAGGAGTAAGAGGAAACAGAGTTGAAAATGAAAGAGAAAGAGCATGAGTGTGTTTTGGAAGTGAAGGAGCACTTATAAGAGCGAAACGTGTTCCTCCACATCAAAGTTCTCATGGAAGACAATTTCAAACCACAGTTCAGAGCTTTCCCTTGTACTATGTAACTTAGATAGTTCCATGAAAAAAGGAATCGGGTCCCAGTCCTCTGACCCTGAAGCAGGGGAGCACCAGATGGCCCTTTGTACAGCGCATTGCAGAGAGAGGAAAAGATAAAAGATCATTTGAAAGCCTTTGGAGTGAGATTCCCCCGGTGTAAAAAATGGCGCGATGCCCTCTAAAGCTCCTCATGCAGAAGCAGAAAGCTCCTGGCACATGCGACATAGCTGCGGGGAAGCTCTGCAAGGGCAGTCTTTCAGTCCTTGGTGCCTCCACATAGGCTGCTGTGAAGGAAAACTAATAATAAGAGATAGCCCAGCAGCACCAGGGTTGTATGCTCAGCTCTGTTGCATCCATGTGCATGTTGGACGCTTGATCCAAGCACACACAGCAAATCCAGCCCTTTGGCTTTGGCTCAGTGCCTGTGAACAGACTCTAAGGTCAGGATACCGCACCGGCAGAATATAAGGAAAGGGCCTGCAGGTACCAAAAGGTAGAGGAGCCATGCAGACAAAAGCTCTAACAGATACAGCTCTGGGATGCTTAATCCAAGAACCAGCACTTGTTCATTTGGGATATGACATGAGCAGCCCCAATTTGGGAGACAAGACAGCTAGACCAAAAAGCTCTTCCTAATTATTTACTCTCTGGCCGTAATGGTGTGAGGAACAGTAATAAAGAAAGAAGCTAGTTTTAACATTCATCACAGAACACCAACAAGGTTTATACCCCCTCCGTCTGGTATTCCTATTATATACAAAAACAAATAGGCTGATATTCTGCTGGCTGCACAGCAAGGCTAGGTACACAAGGCTTCCCCAGAAGCCAAAAGTGATGTAAAACTCCTTGTCATCTTAAGGCAAACTTTTCAAAAGCATCCATTTCCCATTTCAAAAAATAGCGTAGATATCTGAAGCCAAGCTCTGAAGAACTTCCGTGAGTCTCAAGCTTTTCATCAGCTTCATATCTAGACCACTCCCCTTTTCTCCCCTTTTCCCCCTCCTTTCTCGGGAAGGAAGTTGTTCCTAAAGAGCGGCTTTAGCCCACCACAACCCAAAGACTGGGTCAGCAGATTCCAGCTTCCTGGCATGCTGTTGAGATATGCACCTTCGTCAGTTGTCTGTGACCTGGGGAACCTCAAGCCACACTTATAGTGATAACTGGTGAGTAGGAGTCAGGTGGCTGAGATTCAGTCCTTAATACAATTGTCTGAGAAGCCTTTCATGTCACTTAATGATCCCAAGTTGTAGTTAGGCTATTTAAAACTAAAAATATCAAATTTGGTTCTCCTTCCCATAATCTCCTGCCTACTGTCCTCTTCAGTTTTATTTGAAAAGCTGTGGGGGAGGTGGGAGGGGAGGAAAGCGATTTGGGAACCTTTCCTCCATAAAATCATGAGATATGGCTAGCTTTTTAGTACAGCATTTCACAGCACATGGTACAGTAACATCTTGAGATTCCTGGCACAAAGAAACAAAGTTTGAGATTATATATATCTTTAATAGCAATGACGCAAAGGCAGATGGCTCTCAAAGCAAAGGCTTAAGGCTAAACACTCCCTTTGAAGGGTTCTGATAACTGAAGCAAAATATGGGGCGAACAAACTGCTCTTTGCTACAGCAATAGGGCCTGATTGCCTTTTAAACACACAGTGTTTCAACCTGGAGATTTCCATTTATTTTAGTGAGATTAGTTTCAGAAAAGAGAAGAGAATCAGGAACATAACAGGGAAGAGCTGCATTTTTCTTTGGAGTTTTTGTTGGGGTTTTACTTTAGCTGTGAGAAACAGAGATGACAGAACAAAATAAGCAGATTAGCAACTAAATCAAATTAATGCCAGAGAAGAGAGGCCTGGATAATACTGTCAGGGTGCTTGCTAGCTGCTTACCTGCTAAGCTTGCCTTGCCATTATTACTTTTTAAGGAGCCACTCATGCTGATGTCATGCTCACAGTCTCTCATCCTCATGCAGGGCTCACCACCTTCCTCAGCAATGGTAGGAAGTCGATCAAGTGGCTGGAGATCTTCATTAGTCCAGTATGATCCATTGGCTGCCAAAGACCTGGGGCTTTCAGCACACTGCTTTGGTAAGCTGGTAGCATTTTTAACCCGTTTTTGCCTCTGCAGAGCCACATCAGAGCCACAAGGGAGGGCTTGCGGAACAAGACCAGGACCTGTTAGTGGAACGTGATCGTCTACTCTAGGATGCAAGTATTCCTCGTCCCACAGGTCCAGGTGTCTTTCATCTTCTGATTCCTCAGAATAATCCTCATAAACGCCGCCGTTATCCTCCAAGTCCCGGTTTCTCTCTTCCTCTGACTTACGACCTGCTCCACTCAAGTTCAGCAGTGACGCAGATATAGAGTCTCCTGCTTGTTGGATAGCTTCATATATTTGGGACATCCAAGACGACAGCGGCTGAAGGAAATTTTGAGCAGCCTCAGAAGCCATGTTTAACACTATGCCAGAATCTGATGATCAGTTGTTCAGTTTTGCCAGCATGTCACTTATAATTCAGGGAGCTATAGAATAAGCATCATAAGAGATTACTGTAAATTGCTTGTCCATCAACAGCTGTCGACACGCTACGTTCCTAAGATGTCTAGATCAGAGAGGAGAAATGGAAAAATGCCTTCTACCCATTTCAGAATTCCACTAGAAATCCAGAAATGATGGACAAATTACGCATATTCCAGTAGAACTCTGCAAAACTTTCATTCACTTGCTACCACCTTATGCAAAAATGTAAACATAGAGCAATCTGAGCAAAAGTACCTCTTCTGAGCATACACATTCTGGTTGCAGCCATCAACAGAGCTAGTACAAAAATACAAACCAACTTGCAGCCAAAAATCAAAAGAACTTCGTGGCCCCGACTTCTACCACACCCTTATCATTATCACATCCAGATGGGAAAAGGGAAGTATGGAGAATTTGGAGAGAATTAGGTTTTGCTTGATTAAAGTGACAGGCCTAAAGCTTGCAGAATGAGCCCATGGCAGATAACTATCTCAAATGCCACGCTCTATAAAAGATCCAAAGAAGTCCCCTCTGTCTACAGAGTTTCACAACCCAAATTTCTTTTCCTCTTCACAGAAATGAACAAAACATAGCAGGTGAAATATTATGGATATGAAATTACTGGGAACAGGAGAGAATTAACGAAAGCCTTGGTATCATGGCCGTATACCCATTATAACCCTCAGCGGCTGGACTAAGCTACTTCTTCACTATGGAAGCAGACATAGCCCAGATCTTTATAGCATTCCTTAAGCGGGGAGCAATCATAAGGCAATTATAAAAGTTGGTATATTTTAATTGTTATGAAAGTAGTGTTATATCTAGAATAATTGCATATCTGTAAAAATGTAAATATTAACCTTTTGGACTGAGACAAATGGTGAGATGTGACTTTTCTGAATGGAGATGGAGACAGACTGATCACATCTTGTTTTCTTAAAACTCATCTGATTCTAAATAAGAACATAGCTCTTTAATTTTCTGCAAGTTATGAAAACAATTTTTCTCTAATACATACCTTCTCACATTATCACTATGAGATCAGAATTTCTTTGATGAATTTACAGAAGAAGGAAAAGCCTACAAATAGGATGATGGGTTTAGGAGGAAAGAATTAAATAGCTACAGATTTGGGGCTAAAAGACAGATTAAACAAAAATAAGCTTCAAATAGTTAATACCAGCATCAATCTGTGTCTTGCTGAGTTCAGAGGTTTCTGCAATGTCAGTGCTTCACTCCCCAAGAAACAACCATTTAGCACGATGGCAAACGCTTAGCTAGGAGTAATCAAAGTAAAGGGAAAATACAGTACAAGCAGCAAGAAAATAACCTCTGCAGCAACGTCTGTTACCTCGTGAAATGGTCTCCAGAGAAAGGTACTAGGAACCACACTGTTTTGGATATTAAAATAAGCATGGACTAAGGAGATCCCACCTTTTTAGGGGAGCATCTTCTTTACAGATGAGATCAGTGACTTAGAAGGTCTTTTCCTTTTGAACCATCTGTGCTGAATAATTTTGCTCAGGGCTGTTGACCTTGTTACAGTGTATTCTGCAGACACTTTAAAGAAGGTTATTATCAGTTTCAACATACATATACTTAAAATCACAGTCCTAACAAAGGCAATAAATGAATTTAGGTGATTAAAGCCATTTGAAAAGCTGATGACTGTTACAAACTTTTCTGGCTCAGGGCACATGTTGCTCCAATCTCCATCTGTCAACTGCTGGCCACTGGCTCAGCCCCTGGGACGTGGGTAACATCCCCTGCCATGCATTAAATCTTTGGCAAAGAACAGACGATGTCAAGACATAACCTCCCAGGTGAGCTGTTCCCTTCATTGACCTCCCTCTTTCCAGCCCTGCTCTTGTCCAAGCCCCTTTGCTTTGTGCAATTTGATTCTGTTACAGACCTAAACTGATTACACATGCCAAATGATACATTTTCAGCACAATACAGATTTGCTACTGCTAAGGCATGAGCACCATAGATGTCACTGGAAGGAGATGATGCACTGGACAGTGAGATTCCCCCAGGCATGGAAGGAGGTAAGTTTGGGTGGCTAAGTATTGGATACAGGATGCATTTTTAACCTCTCACTTAACCATCTGCCTCTATCTCAGCAGCAAGGTATAAGACAGCAGTGACCCCTTTGAGGGATGTAAACACGCAGGAGTTATAGTTAACTAACACAGATATAACATATGGGTGCTAAAATGAAACACTGATTTTTTTTTTTTAAAAAAAACAACAACAAAAAGAAACAAATCATAGGCTTGTGATCTTTTCACAGGGAATAATTAGCTTGTCGTGTTATTAGATTTCAAGGCTAACACTCCTCTGATTCAACAGAACCATGTCCACTTCTTTCAGGTGCAGTGGCTGCCTGCCTGAAGGCTCAGCCAAATATCACGGTGCTGCACAACAGTCTCCACGATCGGGAGGTTGTTGTCCTGACTACAAAGATTGAGGGAGTTTTTCAAAGTGACATTTCAGTTCAGCCACAGGATTAATGCAGTGCTTTAAAATCACCTGCAGTGATTGGATGTGGTCACCCAGTCATCTCAGTGGGGCAGATAAGAGTTGAACTTCCACCTTTTAAGTACCAAGTGAATGTCCCAAATGTTCTGCTATCGCAAAAATGACACACGCACAGACACAGACAAATCCAGAATTCTAACCAAGACCTGAGAAACTTGTCTGGATTAAAGCCAGACATCCAAAACAAATGTTCTGATTTCAATAGATAAGTAACACACAGACACTGAAGCGTTCATCAGTGGAATAATCTGAATCTTGTCATTGTCTTACCTGTGCAACACGCAATCCAGCCAGTGACTACATAACACTTACCAGCCAAAGTAACACAATTTCCAGGGTGCCTGACCCTGTTGAGTCTTTGCTTTTCCTTCAGTGATCTCTCTTACTGAGGACGCCACAGTCAGGACTACGCTGAACAACTGGAATTCAGTCAAATTATAAATTGCTTATTTCTGGTCTTGCAGCAGATGGATAAAACGTGTAACAAGCTGCAGAGTAGTTTAGGCGGGTAACGGTTTTACAAACTGTATAGAGGATCAAAGGGGCTTGATCTCTTATAGGCTTGCTGTTTCCCAGGAGCGCTGTCCCTTAATTAGCGGGCACTGTTTTAACCGGGTGTTTAGGATACACTTCACAACACAGCCTTTTCAACCTTACAGATTTTTACTTTTAAATAACAACTAACAATTTCAGCTTGCATTAAGGGGGGGGGGAAAAAAACAAAACTGAGAAGAACATTTGAAATGTGTGGGAAAGAAAAATCAACTTCTTTTTGAAAGCATTCATCCAAAAAGAGAGCAAAAAGAAAAAAAATTAGTGGATTCACTTCAAATTCCACCTTCTAAAACTAACCACAAGAATTTTCACACTGAATAGCCTGCTGAACTCAGAGCTGTTTTTCCTCCTCTTGAAAAATCAGATAGCTAAAAGGATCAATGTTAGACCTCTCACAGAAACCGTCATAACCTTTACTATAGGCCATCTACAATCTATACTCCCTTGTCTTGACAAAATCATTATTCCTCGAGTAGCATTCCTATGGAGAGGTGCGATTTCAGCATAGCTAAAAAAGACTATGAGTAGAATTTCAAGAAATACCAGAATGCACAGGTTTATAACATTAGGAAAATGTTCCAGCCTTCTTGATATGCAGGCCCCTAAAAAGTTGCCATTAAAGGTGCAGTCCCTGGAGATTTCCCTTGTTCAGGCTACCGTATGGTATAGGCATGAAATCCTGCTTTTTAAGTCCCCTTATGTGTGCCAGACTCCTCCCAGGCCCTCCAAGGCTTGTAGACCACAGGTTGAAAACAGTGTCCAAGTACACAGTAACTGAAAAATTTTTAAGTAAAATTTTTTTTCTGAAATACTAAATGAGAAAGAATTCCACCACCTCACCTCCCTACTTAGGAACGTGCGGTCCAGCATAGAAATGCAGGGAGCTCCCAGCTTCCAAAGATCAGAAGACAAATTTGTCATATCACTGCTTTAGATTGTTTTCTTGTCACTGCCAAGAAATTGTACCAAAAAGTTTTATTAACAGTTTGGGAAGCTCGCTGAATCCAGCTTCCCACAACTGAAGTTCAATTGGTGCTCGGTCACCAGTTTAGATACAACATATGACAAGGAGAATGATTCCCGCCTTCCATACTTCTCAAATTTTAATTAAGCCACTGATAATTATTTGTCTTTATTTCCTGATCTCATAAAGAGAGCACCCAGTCCTCCATACCCACCTGGAACGCCACTGCTCCATGCACAGGAGCTTTATTTGTGGGGGTACTTAGGAAATGCTGTATTACGGACACGCCATAAAGCCTTGCTCTAAGCCTAGGAATAATGACTTAAAATGAGGCCCGAGTCCAAGCTGATGCCCAGAACATCAAGGGTCAGTGCAAAGGCAAGCCCACGAAAGGAGGAAGAGGAGAGGGCTTGGAAGGGTAGGATGATTGAGAGCTCTTTTTAAGCTATTGAAGACCACCATGAGCCTGATTCTACTTTCAGACTGGAGCCCAACTAGCACACATGATTTGAAACGGCCTCCACTGAAGGCAGGCAGTGGGAGCACTGGGCTAAGGAGCCCTCTATCCTAATTCTGGGAACACTCTCAACTCTGCTCCTCCTGTGGCTGCCAGAGTGATGTTTAACAAGATGCTAATCAAGCTCTTCCACTCTCACAGTGAAGGATAAGCATGGATTGCTATGATGAAACTCTATTTCCAGTTAAAATTCCAGGTGCCAAACCTAGCCTGTGCACTAGAAGCCGTTCTGTTAATCTGAGGCTCTTATAGAAGTGTTACCAGGAAAGTTCACAGAGAGCGCTCAAGGTTCATGTCAACTGTGAGCTTTGCTGCTGACCCAGTCTCCCTAAGGTAAAAGAAGACAAAAATAAAGAACATCTTGGCACTTTCTGGCCTACGTGCTATAAAAATGCTACTTATGCAAGCCAATCAACAGAGAGACGCTTTCTAAGTGATCATGTGCTCTGTCATAATAGTTTGCAGCTGGTTATCCAAAAACTGCAGGGGATTTGAGGAAGACCTAATGGTTTATGTCAATAAAATACATAGATCTCATTGGAAAATGTTCATAGGTTAGAAACTGAAGGGTTATAAACCCACTCCTGCAAAGCACTGCTCTTGCATCCCCTGAGAAGTTGAAGTAAAAACAGAGATCAGATCAGGCAGACAGCAGCGCACCCTGCTTAACAGGGTTTAGCCTAGGCTAATCATCTCACATCTTTGCAGGCATCTCACTGTTACTGATGCTGTGCCAAACTAGTTGTAAAAACTGATTTCCAAATGATAGAAGTGGTTTTGGTCAGGATATTTGACCCCATGCTGTTCTCTCCCCTCTTCCCAGTCCTTTGTTGTACACTCTCCTTTCGTTACAAAAATAGCAACAATTAACTACTGATCCCTACAGTTATAGTGGGGTGGGGAGAAGCGGAAAGGGCCAGCAGCAAAAGTTATTAGGTAAGCTTGACATTAATTGCTCATACCTGTAGAGCCTCTTTCAAAAAAGCCAGGTCTGTCCTCAATGTAGAGGAACGGTGAAAAATTCAAGCAGAAAAAACAGTGCTCCCAGAAGTCCAGCATCTAAATTTTTTTACGCTCAGAAATTGCACCAGTAACAGGGCTGACGCATGGATGGCAATTTCTCATTCTGACCACTGCACACCTTCTCCTTTATTTAGATTGTAAGAACTCTTGAATTTGGAAGTGTGTTTGCTTCACATTCATCCAGAGCTCACAAAACCGGGAATCTATGACTGCATGCATAGATGCTGTTGCCATCCAAATACTAATTCCCACCTTGAGTGAATTTTCAGGAAGGAGAAAATGGAAACTCCTTCCTTGACCATAGCATTTGGCCTGGATATATCCGAGAGCTAGATTCTGCCTTGACACTGGTCACTCCAGAGTGACTCCACCGAAGCCAGTAAAGTCTTCCAAATCAAAATAAGGCCCTTTGCATTTAAATAGCCACACGTCACAACAGGCACATAAAAACACAGTTCTGTGCTGAGCGGTAGTGCAACAAATCACGAACGCATAACTTTTATTATCTATATTTGCATTTCTCAAATTGAGGGTTACAAAGAGGGCATAAAGAAACTCACAGATGGCTGGAGTAATAGAAAAGTGGTGTTAGAAGAGGCAACTGAGTTCTTTGAAAGCAGAGGAGTGAAAAACATCTGTAATTACTGGATTAGGGGAATGAATGTATAAACCTGCAGTCAGAAATTACAGCACATTCTGTAACTGAGCTGCTGTCATTCATCGGCTTGCATGAAGACAGAGGAGCCAAAAGGAAATCACAAGTTCAAAAGGCTGGAGAAACACCAATTTACAGCACCACTCGAACCCACCCACCAGTGCTGTCAAGCTGTTCTTATAGAGCAGACCCAATAGACTGAGGCCCCACTCCTCCTGCAATCATGCTACTCCGTGTGCAGTAACTAAACAAGCCAGGGTCAATCAGAGCAATTACTTGCATGGAAATTAACAGTGGGAGAGCACGTCTAGCTGCTTAACAAAATGAAGTTATTTTAGAAATATTTTGAGGAGTCACCCAGTTACTGTTACTCCTTCTTCCCCCACACACTCCATCACTATGAAGCCTGTGCAAATTGCTCTGTACGGACCACCAGCAAGTAATGTGGAAAGCGTTGTTCAGAAACCACAGTCCTGAGTGGCAAATGCAAGAAAACCATCCACTCCTTGTTACCCTTTGTGGTAACAGTAATGATGTAGTACTGATGCAGTGGTGACGTCTACATTGTGGCCAGACCTGGATACCCTTGTTATCGTTCTGTACATACATGGTAAGTCCATGCTTCCCATCTCCTTTCACTCCTGCAAGGTCAATCACCAGCTCAGCTGGTCATGCTGGGAGACTCAGGGGTCACTTGTAAAGTTAGACCTAGTTTCAAATGGTTTAAAAGAATTCAGAGCCATATAGCTGGTCCAGTAGTTGTTCTTACCAACTCAGCAACCGTTCCCACAGCTACTCTTATCCTTTATTTAATTCATTCTACCTTGTTTCAAACTAGACACTCTGATGTCTAGGGCAGGCATCAACAGCAACATTCACATGGTCCCACATACATGACCTACTCTTCCTAAGAGCCTCCATAAAAACAATAGAGAGAGAAGGCAATTTAGAAGAGCAGCTTCCTCTGGCATTTGGAAACTTCCGTTTCAAGAGCTTGTCTCCCTCCCTGCAAGGACTGTTCAGGGAGTCTAACACCCTGGCTAAGCTACCTGCCCCAGTAAGATGACATGAATAACCCAGACTCATTTTCAATCTGTACCTTGGCAAGGACAACAAAGCCCAGTGCTACTAAATACTCAGTGTCGGTGTTAAAAAGACCAGCCGCAATTGTATGCCTTTAGAAGAGCATATTCTTATCTTTCTGACTTACCATGTTGCTAGAGAAAGTCAGTCTACTGTACATACCAGAGCGTTACTGTCACATTGCACCCATGTTACTTGTCTTTTCTCTACCTTGTGCATGAACAAACATCAAACTAAGCCTACCACTAAAGTATGATGGTCTCGCTCTCTGCACATGACAGGTTCCCAGTGCCTGGCTTTACTGACAAAGCAAGGGCAACATCCAGGCAGTGTTGCTAACATTCCTGGCTTTGTTGAATTTTATAGGTGTTGATGCTTTTCTCACAGCCTCAGCTACAAGAGATGAGTGTTTTATGTAAGAACCGCATCTCCATTTATTTATTTTAGGTACACTGCTAGCCCTGGAGGCTAGAACAGTGGTTGTATAAAACAGCCTAAGAACATGAACTGAAAGCACTCTCGAGGCTGACAAGACAGAAGAGAAAAATGGAAAAAAAAATGTTTCTTCAAATCTCATGAAGTTTAAGCTGATTTCACATATCAGGAGTACATGCTTATCACCATGGCAAATGTTCAAGGCAAGGTACAACTGGAATGTTCTGATATGAAACAGTAAGAAAACCACTTTTTTTCACCCCCGGATCTTAGGTCATATCATTATAAAAAGATTAAGGTATAGAACAAAGTGGGTTGTTTTCTTTTCTGAATCACAGCACTGAAGCACACAGTTAGATATAGCTCTTTACACAAGGGTCTGCCCAGTGTTGTCACATGTTTCCGCAAAGAAGTTCCTTTCAGACATGAACTTTTGAAACAAAGGGCTCAACCAAAATATAAATACCATAAGCAAAAACACTATCACCACCTCTTGGTCATGAAATGCACACTATAGGAAGGGACATCAAACCATCACAGCATGAAAAGAGGTCTCACATCCAGACCCCAGTGACATCTGTCATGCCTCTGAGGGAAGGTCCTCCTTCCTTGCACTGGGAGATGATCCAAGGGGAAATTCCCCTCCGTGTCCACCTGAAAGATCACCAATTCTGAGAGAAACTACTCCAGTAGACTCTGTTAAGGCCAAGAGAAAAATGTGGTGTTTAACCTTTGTCGTCTTAAGGAATTGCGTGCATATGAAGTACATCCGAGCTCTACGTTGCTCCAGTCAGCTGAAGACTCCTCCATGCTGCTGTCACTTCTCTTCTGCACATGCTGCAAGCATAACCAAGCAAGCTTGATATCTATGAAGTTAACTCTACGCTACTCCGCTCTTGGTAAAGTATTTAGCAGCTTCTCTATGAAGCTTTGCAGCCTGCTCTAAGCTCTCTCTAGCAGTGCTAAGTCTATCCTAAATAGACTAAGGCTGACTATGTCCAGATGAGCTCCAGCCCTGGCAGTGAATGGATTCCTGCAGCTGAGTGAGAGGCAATCAGTGGCAGCACATCCAAGCTCAAGACATGGGCTCATCACTAAGGTCAATAAGAAGGTCAACAATACAAACCACAGAAACCTCAAGCATCAGAAACATTAGCCATTGTGTCCCAGTAATTAAGAGGCTTTGTCCTGCGGTCTCCCAAAAGGTTTTGAATTAATTCTTCATTTTCACAAAGATCTTTCCCTTATCATGTTCCTTTCATAAGGACACAAACTATGCAATTAAAATTAAATTAGGAATCAAACAGCCAGATGTATCCTAGAGTCACGATGACAGAAACATCTATTTTGTTCTGTCACTTCCCCCATTCCGACGTCAGACTGCATATAGTAACGCAAAGACAACAAAAAAGTCTTTGCACAGATAGCTGACACTTCACAGCACACTTTCTGAATGCCACCCTGTGCACCTGCAAAGTGCAGAGCAGACAGCATTACTTATGTTCCTATACCAGCTCTCTCTTTATTAGTAAATAAGTAAACGCTCAACTAGATTCAAGGATAAGAGAAAACCAGCTCATGCATCAAACCCAGACACACCTCAGGCTACAGTCTTAATTTATATTTGCTGTTGCAAGTTCAGGTTTATCCTACTGCAGATACTACAGTCATGCCAGATCTATGCCTGTGTAAGAGGGGTCAAAATGTAAAATGATTTCTCTACTATTCAGCCCGTTATAATGCTAATAATCGTAGCAGACAGAGATAGGTTTGAAACACTGAATTCCAGATGTAGAGAAATGAAAAATTCCCAATTTGAGAGCTGAGAACTGGAAAAAACAATCATTAACAGCTTACATGTCACGGAACAGTGGAGTCTGCAGAATCAGGACCTCCTTGCAATAAACACAGCTTACCAGAAGAAAGAAGCTGAGACCGAAAAAGTGAACCTTATCAAATAAATTATATGCTATAAACACTCTCCCATCCTGCTCTTTTCTACCCATCAAAAGCCAGATCCTGGATTATGAAACAAACTCTTGCTTGTCAACGCTCCTCTTGGGAGAGCATCCTCATTAGGCAATTATGGCATTCGAACAGGCTGCTACCATCACAAACTGCAACTGCTAGCCTAGAAACAGGCTTTCCTGACTTCCCTGACAAAGTTCAGGCTCCAGGTTTCTACGTTTGCTGGATGACATGCTATATTTGCCCTGGGTTTCATCTACTCTCTTATGCTGCTTTTCTCTAAAAAGCATTAGCATTTCCTACACGCATATTCTATATTGGCCTTACAAGCATTGAAAGGCTATAGCAAAATTTAACCTAAATATAGAGACTTGATATTTTTAAATAGCTCTTAGCTCCAACTCACCAATCTGATTTTGTTTGAACAGAAAAAACAGTCTCCAGCTTTAAGTCTCCATCGTAATTAATGATTACGACACATTCCTCTACCATATCAGATTTAGCACCTCATTAATGTGTTTGGTATTTTGCTTGCACGGCACAGCTGTAGTTAAAGTTGAATTAGTGTTTCCATTATAAGCCCATGTTTTCAAAGGTTTATTACTCAGACACATAAGATTTACTCTGAAATGAAAATTGCCATCGAGTGTGTCAGCTGGGAAGTAGTTTTTTGTCCTTCAGAATTTGGAAGGAACAAAATAACAAAAAAAAAAAGCAAGCCACTGTTTATTAATAATTCACATTTTAAAAGGCACTGCAAATACATGTTTACATGATAGCCTGTGACAGCTCCATAGAATGCCAACGCCCACACATTCCTGGGAGATGTGTCATCTTAAAAACTGAAATAAAAGCCACAGTCTTATACTACTTCATGGGAGGGACAGAGAAAGGAAGGAAGACTTAAAAATAATATCGATGAAGGAAACTTAGTGAAAAAATAATAATCTTTGCTTAGAAACAGTTAAGTTAGGAGTTTTAAAAGGAAGGGAAAAATCTTCAGTGCCATCCACATTTTCAAATTGTTAGTGCCATCAGCCTGGTCTTGGCTTACTTAAAGCATTTAGCACGAAGTTTGGTCTGACTGACGTCCTATGGCACGCAGTGTCCAAGCCTTTGCTCGTTCCTAAGTGCTGGACTCTTGGGGTATGGCCGAATTATGGACTTTCCAATAGCCATGCTGAACTCAGCGAACAAGGCAAAATGTGCATCAAAAAACTCCAGGGGGTCCAGGCTTTGCGATTGTGCCCTTTTACAATTAGTTTTAAGACTGTACCACTAAAAAGAAGTAGACCTTTTTATTGGGAGGCTTCTCATGCAACTACTTGGCTGATTATTTGGATGATTATACTTATGACATGCATGTTTACAAACAAATGCGTGATGAAATCACCAAATTCTCACTTGCCACCATTACCAGAATGGATGCATTTTTGATGGCTGACAGACATTAAAACACTATTTTTGTGACATAGTAAAATTCCCTGATGGACTCCTCATTGTTCTTTTGACTCCAGGACTCATGGGTTTACCCAAACTATAACGTTTCCAGACTACAGCTGACGTATGAAAGCTACTGCAAGAGAACAAAGACAGACATATCCTTCAGTGATAAAAGGCAGTGCCTTTACTCAGAACTGCTCACAGTTAACAAAACACTCTCATAACAGACAGAGAGAGCAAGGAGTGCGCTTTCTCCCAGCGTTGCCCCCCATTTCTCAAGAGATTACTCCAGACAACAAAGAAAACGGGAGCCTGGTAACAACTGTATATCTATTTGATCCATCTTTGGAGGTTACCATAGTCTATCCAAAACGCTACTGTTTTCCCAAATAACTCTAGACAACAAATAGCGCTATCCTCGCAGTAATCAAAGCCTCAAGAAGACTCTGTACATCAGAGGAGGTGCAATACTGTGATACTTACCAAGGCCCTCGTGACCTCTAGACTTTTCTTCGTAGTGTTTTAGTCTCCCTTGTTCCTCCAGGCACAGGAGTCCACCTATCTTTTTAAAACATAGCTTCTTGTTGATGAAGAGCAAGAGGACTGCAAGGAGGATAACGAAGACTCCAACAGCAGACAAAAACCCAACAGCCTCTGGAGGAACTAGGAACAAAAATCCGGAAAGAAAAATATCAGTGCAACTAGGAAAAACTGCCCCCGAGAAAGATGTGGTTTATCCACATCTGCATCTGTGGCCCTGCTTTCCCTTCCTCTCCCCAGAAGGACCAGAAATGAAATTCAGCAGAACTTGGACCTGTGTTAAATGGACACAATGTCCATATTGGGCCAATCTACTGAGGGTATCAACCAGAGGGTACATTACCAACCAAACCTGACTCTGATCAAGGTCTTCATTTCTGTCACGCATTTCTGTTCTGATGAACTCCATCACCACAGACTCTTATTAACTCTAATAAGCCTTCATAGCAGTGCAAAAGTCCACTGGCTTCAGGAGAGGCACTCACAGTTTGGCAAAAAGGACCCAGTCAAGACAGGGCAGTTTGTCATAAACTTCTTCTGCACAGCCTGCAGCAAATTCTCAGGGGAAGCTGAGCTGAGGACTCAGCTCACCCCCTCAAGAAGGGGGTGAAGGCCCCAATATCTTTTGGGAAACTTGCATATTTTCCTCTAAAAATAAACAGACTATAGCTCTGGTACTCAGAAAACTTTATTAAATTCGCTAAGAATCAGGTTAATGTCTAGCCTATGAACCTCGTTAAATGGCTACTTTACCCTTAAGTAAGAAGTAAATTACTGTACTACATAATTACCACTATCAGTTACAAAGGACCAGTCTCCAACTGAGGTAACTCAGTTTAGCTCCTTCACATTTGGCCCCACTAGACGCAGTGATCTGCACCACCTCACATCCTAGTCCTGTAAGTCAACATCACTGTCATGTTCTACAGGAATAGCCTTATTTCCATTTATCACATGCTGCCTGTACCACTGGGTCTGCATCAAACCGCAGGCGCCAGCAGAAAAGCTTTTAAAGCCATTTCACCTCTCTCACACTTATCAAAATGCCAAAACAAGGGACAAACACTACATAGATCATTGGGTGCAAACAGCAAGGGCGCACGCATCAAAAACTAAGTGCCATCTGCAAAAAAATTTGGCTTGTTATTCTGGTAATTACTTCACCAGGAAGGGGTAAAGTTCAGTCGTCCAGTTCAAGTCAAAGACCCCATAAAAGCGAAACATCAGGAGCACACCAGGAATGCCGACGGCTTGCAAAGCTACAGCTCACAGATGAGATGAGCAGGAGAAAAGGATGTAAACAGAGCCAGCCCTGCCTGTGACACATCCCACTGGGAGTTTACAAGACTTGACTCAGCGAAAGACTGTCTAGAAGAGCTGAACTGTCTCCACTTACAACCCTGATGGCACGCACTAAGACCATGATATAGGGAATTAAAAAACCCCAGGTAATACAGGCCAGTGTGGCTCAGCTGGAAACAAAAGTCACAAATGCACAGCAGCAGCCCAATACAAAGCGCACAAGTGTTTGGGACTGAACCCGGAGGAATGCGGGTTACACAAACTCTGGAGCTGGCTCTGACCTTGCTCACTGTAGCCTGAAGAAATAAGAGTAAAGCGCTCTGAATTACACCAGCTTAAACAACAAGATGAAGTTCACATTTTCCTTCTCTGGTGATTGCTTCTACGTCCTTCTTGTGCCACACCAGGACTGAGGGGGAACTGTGAGGAGAGCGGTTCTTGCTTTCAGGACTGAAACCTGGTGCCACGGCTGTCCTGGATGATTTGACAAGTAGGTACCAGTCTGATCTCCCCCCTTCCACCTCAACCCAGGGAGCAGAACTGGGGACGTGAGAGTGGCTGGAGCCACATTCACTCTAGCTATTTTCAGCTGCTGAAATCACTACTAAGGGGCTGCTGGAGCCACGGATAAATCAAAGAAGCCCTGTATAAATCACAGAAGCCATAATGTCCACAATATATATGACAGCCTGGCTGAGTCCCATCACTGACTCCTCCCCTTTTCCTGAGCATAGCATAGGCAGGAAGAAAGATTTGGTCTCTATCCCACATGTAAAATCCTTGGATCTCCTCATATCTGTACACAAGTGTGCAGGTGGGGGGAGTTTAGCTTAAAATCTGCCTGTTTGGAGCAGGTATGGAGCAAACTCAGCCTTCAAAATATTACTGTCAGTGTGAGTGATTTCATTGCAGAGGGCATGACGTAGAGGGGTTGCAAGGATTTCTTACTATTTATCAAGTCTTTTCATGAAAACTATGCTCTGAGCCCGAGGAGATGTCAGTGCCCACGTGTCATGCCCTCAGAAAGGACACAAGCAAGCCATCAGTATTTTTAAACATTGATTGGCCTGCACATGCTCCGATGTGCTACAAGACCCGCCGACACAGAAATCCCAGAAGTGCCCGTTCTCCACTAGGCCTACACAGTATCTTGCAAAATATCAGAGGAAAAAGCACCTAAATAACCAACCCTTGAGCAGACTAGGCATCCTAAGAGGAAACTTTGAGACCTATTACGAGGTGTCTGCTCGATCTAGAGGATCTCAAACTGACATGAGAGCATTATTGCCCACTGCTCCATTTTGAGACCAGAGGAGAAAGGATCCACCCCCACACTTCCGAACAGCAACAGTTATCAGCCAGCTACCAACAAGGCATCAGATCCCTTTACTATCCCGCCCCTCACTACAGGCACCGTGGAAAAAGGAAAGGCGCCCCTGCAGCAGGACCACCGCAGTTCATACAGGATGTGTTACCTCCGTGCACAGACTGCTCCCGCAGCAAAGCACAGAGCCCACCTCCCAAGGAGGCTCTGTTGGACTGCGAGGAGGCAGCTGGATCCTATCCCATGGCTTTTAGCAGAAGTTTCCTCTTCTCTCCCCTACATTATCCATGCTAAATACTAGAAGTTTGTGCTGTAGCATCTCTGAGAGAGGGCTGTGAGTTTGCACCTGAACGCTGTCTCACATATGTGGGTAGAAATATTACAATCTGCACCTGGCCTCTGGTGGAAGGATGTATCTGTTGGTGATGGGAGCCACGCTGGATCTCTGCTCCTCTGTCAGCAGGCAGCAAGACACACTGCACCTACATACGGTCCTGACTATGTGGCCCATCTCTCCGCTCAACCCTTAACTGAATGGCTTTCTCTGCAAATATGAAATTCCAGGCTAAGCCTATGCCTGAGAAATTACTTCAAGACTGACTGAGGGCAGAGCTCCGTTCTGGTTTGGGGCCTGGGAGGGGGCTGAGGAGGTACAGCAGCAGCAATGCACAGACATCGCTTGTATTACAGCATCTCTGGGGTGTGCCTGAGTTTCTCACATAAACAAAAGGAAAAACCACTAGTCACAAACAGGTTACAGTCTTCTCAAACCAGAGATCCCAGCTTCAGTGATGGGCATAAACCAGCACTGACCTCAAAAGAAAAAGCTGGGCTCTCTCTTGGCTCCTGCCCTGGGTCATCTCTTCCTTCAGGAATCAGATCAGGAAACTGATCCTGCTTAAAAGGAAAAACAACTAACTAAATAAAAAGGTTGTGTTAACTCAGTCCAGTTCCTAGCCCTGTTCATGGTGCAGCTTGCACCAGAGAAAGGACCAAGCAGGAGTAGTGAGGCAAGCAACGAGAGAGGAAGTTGGTCCTGGAGGCAGTAACGTCAGCTTCTCGGTTTTGTATGACCACAGCGTTCCAGGGATGACAGACCACGCCTGAAGGCACGGAATGGAGAAGCAGTGTGGCCTGTGGTTGAGGCACTTGGGTGAGACTCGTGACGCTCACCTTCAGTTCTTGGTTCAAACCTTGGATACCCAAGGCCAGGGAAGGAGCTGGCTACCACGTGCTTTGCGACATGAACAGTCCATTTAGCCAGGACTCGCCCCCACTCATTTATTCATTTCTAAGCTAAGAAATTAATGCCATAGGTGCCTTTGTGCACTGCTATAATGGATCCATACAGCCTCACCTGAGAGAGCAAGACAAGAAATCGCATTTACATTCCTAGCAGGTTGAGGACATGGGCAACTGCACACATTCCTTTGTGTACACTGTTGAAAAACAAATACAAGATGCAATCTGAAAGGTCCCTAGGTAGAAAAGAGGAGATCAGAGATGGACAGCAGATGAACAGGAGACATCTGACAGAAGCATAAGATATTACTGCGGTATTCCCACTTCAGCCTCTCTCTCAAAGCCACCTTCACACTACAAGGTGACTGCAGAGGAGAATCTGTCTGGAAGAGCATGAGGGAAATATCGGCCATACCATTATGTTCATTGAATCCACTTGGGGATTTGGCTAGTGACAAATGTCCCAGGAATTCCATGAGTGCACGGGGCCCCTATAAACAGAAAGGGCCACAGTAGTTTCACTTAGAGGTTCCGCAATTAGAAAATCTTAATCCATTCAGCGTTGCAAAGGTTAAATTTTGCACAGAATCCTATTCCAGACAGTAACTTTTTAATTCCATTTGATATCAAGCTTCCTGCAAAAGGAATGTTTACTGACACTTTTTAATTACAAAAAAACATAAATTGTCTGTTTTACTGTCTGTGCTAATTACATTTCATTATATATCTGGAGTAAGCTATGATTTTCCTGCTGGTTCCTATGACATTTTTCATTATCAACCACTAATTGTCTAGCATGCACACAGCTTTGTGAACCAAGTAGGCTGATGTGTGGGCAGAAGTTCTAGTGAAAGCTGCAAGACAAGAGAAGTGTGCATTATTATTATTATTATTAATATTATGGTGTATTAGAAAGTTTCCACCTACTTGCATACCTACATACCCTCATCCCTGTCAACAGTGTGAGAGCATGGCAAAGCACGGGAGGCCATCTGTAATAAGCCTCGCACTTGTCAATAATCAGCAACTACCGAAGGGAAGATACACGGGGCCAAATGACGACGCACCAGAAGTACGTACAAGTTCTTCGCTGGGTGCAACGGGAACACAAAGAAGGTTTCTCAGTCACTTCCTTTATTCTTTGCCCAAAGCACACAGGTATCAGGATCTAGAATGGAGTCACCTTGTCCATTCACAAGCTGAGGTCAAGGTTATAAAGGAAAACAGTGTCATATGTGGATTGCTAAAGGGGTAGAATAGCTAACAGGATCTTCCTGAGAGAGCAAGACAGAAAAAGGCTAAAGGGTTTTCATCAGCCACAGCTAACAGTGTTCCCATAACAGCAAAGCCCCTAACAAATCCGTACCTATGCAAGCTCAAAAAGTGCTACAAAGGGTAACGCAAGTCATTGAATGCGGCATTTCTCAAATTCAGATCAAGGTAGAGTTGTAGGAGCTGACTCTTCATACAGCAAACTGCCAGAACAAGGAGTGCATGACCACTGCTCCCTGGACCATCGTTATCAGCATCAGACAGGTGGCAACTCTATTCATGTGCACCACATAGAGTACACAAACGCTTCAGAAATAAATACGTGTTTTCACAGGATTGCAGTTCTCTCCTGATATCTATTTCAAATGAGACAAAGCCCGACCTTCCTAACCGCACTGTGAGGGAACAGTTGTATAACTCCTCCTCTTCTCCTCAAGGTGATCCACAAATACATTATCAGAAGTGCAATCAGACTAGATTCAGCACTTAAGCAGAAGGGTGAAATTCCCACCCAAGACAGGGGGACTTGCCCTGCATCGAGGCTTAGTTTCACACACTTTATTTTTATGTGCTGATTTACACACCAGATAGCAAGAACGAGAAGTTCTCCAGGCCTTTTAAGAATATGAAGAACTAAAAGATACACTGAGCCTGACGATATTTCTATTAAATTGGACTGCAAAATCCGATTGATCAATGGGTAGAAAAATGGGTCCGCTCACAGTTGTTATTGATTTATTTGTAGGTCACCTTTAAAGATTTAAGCTGCCCTTATGGCATATGACGCGGTCCTGCAATTTCTAAGGTCTCAGGGACAGCAGAGCAACTTCATTTCCCTTTCTTCTACAATTCGCGTAACCACAGTATTCAAACACCTTGCAGTCTTCAATGTGTTTAGCTTTACAGAGTTGCTGGGAGGATAAGAGAGCTGTTCCAAAGAAAGGAAGCCAAGGCACAGAGAGGACCAAAAATGGTGGAAATTAGGCCCAAGAGAACAAGGTAGGAAAGTCGCATACATCTGCACAGGTACCTCAGGGTCTACAAATACCTCATTTTTCTCCCCAAGATTGAGGCTCCCATAACATGACAACCACTGCATTTTCCTACAAATGACATCGTGCTGATAGATGTGGGCCTCTAAGCATCTCCTTAGACTGCAACCTCAAGTTGCTTGAAAGCTACAGAACTGATTCTTTTAAGGGACACAGTCCAGTAGATGTGCTTAGATGACACTCGACAGCTCCTGACAACACCAGGTTAAGGGAAGGCACATCAGGCACAACACAGGACATGGAGGTAATGGTAGTAGGTTAAGGCACTCACCTAAGAAATGGAAGGCCTGAGATAAGCTCACCCATAAACCCACATTTTTCTCTTTCCAGTACTATGCTCTAACCACAATATTAGAGAAGAGCAACCCTCTACCTTCCTGCTGAACCTGGGTCACTGTACAGCCAGTCTCTAGACCAGCAGTAGAGCCAGCATTGGTACGCCTAATTTTTCAATGTGCCTACTTGGGTTCTTGATCAAAAAGGGCAGAGCCAGGCTCATGTTTTCAAGACTCAGTCTGGACTTGCTAAGTATCTGCTGTAGATAAATCACCAGAACACCAATACCGGGAGATAAAACCTCAAAGCAGCCAGCAGCTTAGCTGTGAGAGCCACAAGCCAGTAAGTGAGAGCCTCAAGTTTAAGGCGGCTTTCCCTGAGATTGGGTCTCCAGAGGGAATACTTCGCTATAAACGACTCCGAGGTGGCACTGATTTCCCTCCAGCAGAAATTCCACTCTAGTCTTGAGCACTGCTCCTAACAATGTTTTCAAGCAAGCAGATACAGTTTTGTGAAATATTGCGCCTTCAACAAAAGGCATTTTCCAACTAGAAAAGATGAAGTATTAGTTTTGCCAGATGTCTTTTAAACAACTCTGGAGCACTAGTCCAAGACAATAGCAAGTACAAAGTATTTGCTGACTATTATGCCTGATGTTCTGCATCTAGAATAGATAGTACTAGCTCTCATCCTATTTCTCTGCACATAAGCACACATACCACAAATACAAAGGAAAAAAGGAAAGAAAGTGCGTCATATTGGACAAGGGAGTATTCATGCTGTCTAACTGAAGTGATTCAAGTAACAGTCGAGGCCTCTAAAGGGTGATTCAGAGACTAATTTTCAATCTTATTAATAATCTCAGGAAAATGCCGTGATTCAGCAAGGTATTTAAAACTCACTGAAGTTAACAGGGCCAGAGAGACTGAGAATGCGAACAGCAAAGCACTGGAACTACCGTTCACATATGCAAAGCAGGTCTCCTCCATGTCAGAGCTGAAGGACTTTAACAGGGGCAGCATGAGCAACCTTGGGTTACCATCCCAGCCACAGCCCATCTGTACCACCACTGGTCCTAGCCTAGCTCAGTCAACACTTCCAAGATGAAATGTGATTGTCACCACTTCCAGCTGCACACACAGACTGAGCCCCCGTCCTTGGGGCACAGGGAGCACTTAGCTGTGCCTGACCCCAAAACTATCCTGCTGAGCAGTGCCTTGCATGTACAAATCCTTCCCCAAAGCTCTGCCCAGAATTCCCACAGCTGAAGTACACAGTGGTGGAAAAGCATGGCATAAACCTTTAGCAATAGTCTTACTGTGCTCAAGAACCAGAGACAAAAGCAACTATAATACCCAGATAATCCCGCCTCTCATTTAAAATTCCACAAGTCCAATATTCATGAGCATTTCAGGCTGGGCAGAGCAGCCTGAGTCCTTCTGCAAGTTCTACTGCGCACAGCAGTGGTTGCACTCCCTACCTCCCTTGGAGAAGCGGTCTTAAGCTCCCTTTTCTCTCTGATCTGCTCCACTAAGATGCTCGAGCCCCTTTCTTCCTGTCACTTTTGCCCCAAATGCAAAATTTCAATAACTAAAAAAAATTCCTAGAGTTGGGCCAACCTCTGAGATAATCAAAAACTGCCAGCCTTTCGCAACTGTTAGTCTCAAGCCTTCTCCAGATCTGGGAAGAAAAATTAGACCTGCTCCTGTTCAGCACTGGGACAAAACCAAGGTTTTCAGAAAATTATAAATGAATGAAGTGAGACACACAGAGGCACCAACACATACAGCCCGAGGCATCTCAGAAATGGATGGAGAGAACACTCCACGGATGTGAATTTCAGTCTCTTGGTAGCTGTGCTCACCACCAACCCACTGGGACTGGTAACACTATCTCCAGCTAGAACTGTCTATAGAAAGACTGAATCTACATGCTCAGTGAGTACTCTTACTTCTAAGAAAAAAAAAAAAAAAAAAGAAAAAAACCTTGAACTTATATCTTTGCCCAGTCATTTCCCCCTCCCCCCCCCCCCCCGGCCTCTATCTCAATACTTATCCCAGTCTCCGAGCTATGCTCAAATTCTCAATTTTGCTTTCTGGAATGATTTTCTGTTGTATAAATAACTATAAGGCAAGACAGTGAGGGGACTGACTTTGTGGTCAAAGCTTTCACCTAAGATGTAGGAAAGCAAGAAAAAAGCCTTTGTTGTAGTGATGACTATTTATACAATCTAGATTAGATCAAACAAGAGAGAAAGAAGCTAGTCCATAAAAGACAATCTCCTGCTACCTAAGGCTCTCAGGCTAAAGATGACAGGCCTGTACTCAAAACACTAAGTCTGAATCAAGCAGGGATGAGACTTGAACTTGCACCTTCCGCATGTCTTTGACCGACTTATCTGCAGACACCTACAGCTGTGGCAAAGGACAGCTGGTTTCTGTTGTCTTCACCATACTCTCCCCAGTAAGGCATTCCATCCTGAATAAGGACAAAACTTGTGTTTAGGAGAAGTTTTTAAAGATGATGTATTTCTTAGAAAAGTTATAATTTCAACAGAACCGTGTTGCCTGACAAGAAATTGTTCCCTCCAAAAATTCCCACCTAGCTCTTACTGTAGTAAGTTTGTCTTTAATCATGTCCCAGGCTTGTTTTCAGTCACAGTACAACACAGAGCTCATAGTCGGATACATTTTGTCAGAGCTGACATCACCACCGCCTTGCGGGTAGAAAGGAAAGACTAGAGCTGTCAGTCTGCCACCTTTATTGAACGCTGAAGTCACGCTTTGTTTTTTTCCTTCTTCTTTAAAGACAACTTCTTTGTTGCCATGGTATCACTAATGCAGTATTTCGAGATAGGGAAAGAATAAAACTGAGCATTATCAGTGACACATCTATCAATTGGCATCCTCTCAAAAAAGGGTAAATAAATAAGGATGCTAATGTAGACTTTTAAAGGCTTCTCCACCCTTTTTAATTTCTCCTCTCACACAGAAATTGCAGTTGCTGTCTGCAAAGGGCATGAGTTGGTTTTATGACAGAGAAGGTCAGAATTTGTCTTTCAACAAACAGTGTCTAGGGATTTTCTTTTATTCCTTCTCCCCATGTTACATGACACCAGCTGAGGTACACACTCATAAGAAAAAGAGAGCACCTGCACGTTCAGAAAATGCCTGCCTGGCTCTCCATGTTAAACCATGAAGTGATTGCTTCATAATTCTCACTTGCCCACTGATTTCCTCCTGAACCAGCAAGGCAACTACTGCTGAGCACAACCCACATTTACCTCAACAGTAAGAGAAACCAAAAGGGCACACTGATGATGCCTCCCATATACTATCTTCAGTTGGTCAGGTGTGGTCTTGTTAGCCTTGTAGCACGTTTTCTATCACCCTCAGAACTACTTTAAAGGAATCTTTATTAACTTCGCAAACCAAGGCCCTATACTCACAGAATCACAGAATCGTTTAGGTTGGAAGGGACCTCTGGAGCATCTAGTCCAACCTCCCTGCTCAAGCAGGGTCACCTAGAGCATATTGCCCAGGATCACATCCAGACGGCTTTTGAATATCTCCAGCGAAGGAGACTCCACCACCTCTCTGGGCAACCTGTTCCAATGCTCTGTCACCCTCACAGTGAAGAAGTTTTTTCTCAGGTTCAGGTGGAACTTCCTGTGGTTCAGTTTCTGCCCGTTGCTTCTTGTCCTGTTGCTGGGCACCACGGAGAAGAGGCTGGCCTCATCCTCTTGACACTCCCCCTTCAGATACTTGTACACGTTGATGAGATCCCCTCTCAATCTTCTCTTCTCCAGGCTGCACAGGCCCAGCTCTTGCAGTCTTTCTTCATAGGAGAGATGCTCCAGCCCTCTAATCATCTTGGTAGCCCTCCGCTGGACTCCCTCCAGGAGTGCCATGTCTCTCTTGCACTGGGGAGCCCAGAACTGGACACAGTACTCCAGGTGAGGCCTCACCACGGCTGAATAGAGGGGCAGGATCACCTCCCTCGACCTGCTGGCAACACTCTGCCTAATGCACCCTAGGATAACCTTGGCCTTCTTGGCCACAAGGGCACACTGCTGGCTCATGTTTAACTTGTTGTCCACCAGCACTCCCAGGTCCTTCTCTGCAGAGCTACTTTCCAGCAGGTCAACCCCCAGCCTGTACTGGTGCATGGGATTATTCCTGCCCAGGTGCAGGACCTTGCACTTGCCTTTGTTGAACTTCATGAGGTTCCTCTCCGCCCACCTCTCCAGCCTGTCCAGGTCCCTCTGAATGGCAGCACAGTCTTCTGGTGTGTTAGCCTCTCCCCCCAGTTTAGTATCATCAGCAAACTTGCTGAGGGTGCACTCTGTCCCTTCCTCCAGGTCATTGATGAATATACTGAACAAGACTGGGCCCAGGACTGACCCCTGGGGGACACCACTAGCCACAGGCCTCCAACTTGACTCTGCGCCATTCACCACAACCCTCTGAGCTCGGCCATCCAGCCAGTTCTCAAGCCACCTCACCGTCCACTCATCTAGCCCACACTTCCTGAGCTTACCTAGGAGGATGTGATGGGAGACAGTGTCAAAAGCCTTGCTGAAGTCCAGAAAGACAACATCCACTGCTCTGCCCTCATCTACCCAGCCAGTCATTCCGTCATAGAAGGCTATCAGATTGGTCAAGCATGATTTCCCTTTGGTGAATGCATGCTGACTACTCCTGATCACCTTCTTGTCCTCCAGATGCTTAGTGATGACCTTCAAGAGGAGCTGTTCCATCACCTTTCCAGGGATGGAGGTGAGGCTGACAGGCCTGTAGTTTCCTGGCTCCTCCTTCTTGCCCTTTTTGAAGACTGGCGTGACATTGGCTTTCTTCCAGTCCTCAGGCACCTCTCCTGATCTCCAGGACCTTTCAAAGATGATGGAGAGTGGCCTAGCGATAACATCCGCCAGCTCCCGCAGCACTCGTGGATGCATCCCATCGGGGCCCATGGATTTGTGGATGTCAAGTTTGGACAAAAGATCTCTAACCCGATCCTCCTCCACCAAGGGAGAGTCTTCCTTTCTCCAGCCTTCCTCTCTTTTCTCCAAGGTCTGGAATTCCTCAGGACTGGCCTTAGCAGTGAAGACGGAAGCAAAGAAGGCATTCAATAACTCTGCCTTCTCTGTATCCTTTGTCACCAGGGCACCCGCCCCATTCAGCAGCGGGCCCACGTTTTCCCTAGTCTTCCTTTTGCTATTGATGTATTTGAAGAAGGCCTTCTTGTTGTCCTTGACATCCCTTGCCAGATTCAATTCCAACTGGGCCTTAGCCTTCCTTGTCGCATCCCTGCACGCTCTGACAACGTCCCTGTATTCCTCCCAAGTGGCCTGTCCCCTTTTCCACATTCTGTACACTTCCTTCTTCTGTTGGAGTTTGGCCAGGAGTTCCTTGCTCATCCATGCAGGTCTCCTGCCCGCTTTGCTGGACTAAACTTTACTCAGCATAATGGCATCTATCTCCTCGACTATGTGTACAAGAATGTTGCACAAGGTCCCTTCCAAAATTTCAGAGGAAGTTCTACATACCTTTGGCCCAACCCTACTATCTTGGTAAAAGCAGAGAAGAGTCAAAGTGAGAAATGCACGTGTCCCAGCACACTCCTCAACTTTGAGTCTGCAGTGAAATCCAGATCAATGAACAGGTAACAGCAGGCAGGAGCAACTTTCAGCATAAAACCATCATCCCACACATAGCTCAGCCCTGCTGCACTGTCTCAGTGGAGTTCACAGTGGTGACAAGCTGAACATTTCAACCCGCAAGTGGTGCAAAAGGTGAGAAAATGTAATGAAATGAAAACTTTTACAAGCTGAATTTATCAAGGCTTCTGCAACAAAGGAAGGAATGGAGAGCAGCAAGCGAAGTACTCATGGAAAAATCAAACTGGAAAGATTCCCTACTCTGGGCCAAGAATTCAACAGTGAGCATTCGGGAAGGAGAAGGGAAAAGAAGATGGAGAGGAAAGGAGGATCTCAGTTGCTGCTTCTCTCTTATGTGGGGAGGAGAGGAGGACAAAGAATAAGTTGTCTCCACTCAAAACTGAAGTGCTCTCTCCTCTTCTGAGAGGAATCTAATTGGGATCTTTATGCTCTCAAATAGTTATTTTTCTCATCCACAAAACCCTGTTCTTAGTTCCACAGATTTGACCCAAGGCAGAATGACTCACCACAGTAAAAGGCCGGACAGCAGCTCTTTTTTCAAAGACCTAAATAAACCCTACTCCATCAATTGACCAAGGACGATGTAGCAGTAAACCTCTCGCTGAAGGCTGCACATGTTGCCTTGGCAACCTGTTTGATCTCCATGGCTCTAGGGACTGGAAATGTGCTGCCAACAGGAGATTTCAGCTAATCAAACCAAATCTCTTAATAGTTAGACAATTTCCCATCTGTGGAGAGTAGGCCACACGCCCACAGACAGCAGGGCATCCTCCAAATACAGCTCTGGCTCCTTGACCCGTTATTTGTCAGCTCTTCGTCGACCACAGACATCTCCCAAGACTTGCATAAGGAGGAGAGGGGGCAACAAGGGGCTACAACGTCCTCAGAAACCTGCACACGAGCTCCGCGTCCCACTCTCCAGCCACTGGTCATCTCAGTAAGTCAGTTCAGAGACAGCAGACAGGGAAGGAAGTCAAGAGACCACTGCCAGCCGGGAGTGGCATGCGAACAACAGGGCTGCAAAAGGGCCCATGCTGCAACCAGAAGAGATCAAAAAGACTGCAAAAGGACAGCTGAGAGGAGTTTCGATTGCCCTCCCCATTCTTACATGACAGGGCAGGCATTAGCAAAGAGAAGTACTTAAACTGAGGGGCAACACTGGCATGAGGGTGAATAGGTTTCACCTTGTCATGGACATATTTGGACTGAAAATTAAAACAAGATGTCTGGATGACGGAGCAGCAGGAAGAGCCTCCCACAAAGAATCACGTGGAGGGGGAAACGGGTTTCACTGCGGGATTTTGAATGGGACTGCGCACCAGGGATTGTCTGCCACCGCATGAGAACGAGGCCTTTCTAGTCCTGTGCCCTCCTCCACACACTACACAAAAAAATCATTTTCCAAGAGCAGTAACATACACTCCCTACTTGCTGTGAGCGCAGCCTTCCCATTGCACTCCGTCCTTTTCTGAGCACCCATTGAACACACCCAAGTAACAGCAGCAGTGAGGATCTGCTGACAGAGAGAAGGGTGACAATCGTATATCACCAGCTCTCAACCTCCCTAGACCAGGAACTGCTGTCAAACTGCAGTGCAGAACACTTGCTTTATTATGAAACTTTTAATTGAAACGCTAAAAGGGCAGCTTTGGTGGCTAATTTTGCCTTGAAAACACAATCAGTAATTGATTTCTTTTATAAAGTAGGAATAAGACCGTCCCTTCTCCCACACCTCTAAAGGTTTCCACCCCTGAGTTTAAGCACAGTCACAAAGACAGGCGATAAGTCTCGCTTTTCACACAACCAAGGGACCACAAACAGAGGCCTAAATGGCAGATGGGAGAGGAATTTCTTACGGTCACTTTGCTGCTGAGACAGGAGTTGATGGTGAAGAGATTCACGCCTGCAAAAAGCCACCAATCACCATTTAACATCCCTCAGCACTCTCACCTAAGGCCCTAACAGGGCCCTGACTACGACCTTTCCACACCATTGCAAAAAGGAAGTTTGGGAGTCTGCAACCCAGCCCAAACAGCACCGCCCAGTCCTGGCATTTAGCCTCTCCCTCCCCTTCTGGGTCATTCTTTATTGTACCTTCGAAGACATTAACCCATTGCTCTCTGAACCTTGAAGCCACAGGCCATACACTGAGTTTTATTCTGTTTGTTGCCAGACTAACTCATCATGCTGCCCCAATTGCCAGGAAAGTGTGATCGTTTATGCCCCAGTATGGTAGGCATCTCCATAGGAGAAGCTGCCTCCACGCAGCTCCCTGGGACGCGGGCTAGCTCCTGAGCTCAAGATCCAGCTCTTGAGGAACAGGATGGAGGAACTCTTGTTTAGAAAGCTTGGCACGTACAAAGAAATCCTGAAGCAGAAGAAAGCCGCTCATAAAAGAGGGTGTGTTTTCAAAGACAGAATATATCAGGGAAGGTTTCTAGGCCTCTGGTATCGACCAGGTGACCTAGGCCCTGAGAAAACATGTTCTAACAATAACAAAAGCCATTAAAACAAATGCTTGGGGGGAACATGCCAGTGGTTTCCAGATTCACTTATTTGACAGTGGAGAGCTTAGCTAGTACTGCCAGCTCCTGCCATGTCACTGAGAGCTTTTCTCCAGCCACATTAGTATAACATTAGCGTAACAAACCAGTTAACTTGCTACTAGGGCTGCAAGGAAAAGGGCAGGGACTGAGATCATCATTCAGCTAGCCAAGGACACTGTGACAAGGGAAAGGAAATGAAATCCTGGAGATGTAAGGAAACAGGAAGCAAAGCTAGCTTTAATGGTCGGGAGAATGGCTGGGTGCCTACACCTGCTTTCCCACCTTATTCCTTTTTAAAATCAAGCTTTCTGTCTATTACCAGCTCTCCTCAGCTTTGCTTAATCTCAGCTGAGCCGAACAGAATGAAAGATGGACCCTAGGACTCATGCCTAAAATATCTTTCTCTACAGGGCATGGGTAGAGAGCCAAGGAAATCAAAAGGAGAGCTGTCACTGATCTAGTAGGCAGCAGGAATGAACTCCGAGAAAACAAATGCTGGTGATGCAAGACTCCCTCCCCAATTCCTTTGAAAAAGCAAAGCGGAGAGCAGGATCCCAGCGCTATTAAAGAGGTGAGAATGGCCCCCTTCACATGAAAGCAACCACAGTTCTGCCTCAGATGATTCATTTACCTTAACGAGTTTCAAAAGCATCTGCCAGGAGTTTATTTCAAGCAAAAATTGTGACACTGGAGCATTCTCAGGGTTAAAATGGAGAGCCATGTCATTTAAAAGCCAAAAGAACAGTGAGAAGAGGGGAAAAAAGGTGACTGTTAGCCACAGCGGGGGAAAAAAAAAAAAAAAAAGAGAGAGAGAGAGAGATTCCACGTATTTCAAGGGCTTTTGCAGTTCTGAAACATCAGGCTAGCTGCTGTGAACAAACATCTCCACATACATTCTGCAAAACACTTGACAAACAGGACCATAAAAATAAGGAATAATATGTTCCTTGGATTTTTCAGACCCAGGAAACCAAGCTATGGGCTCTACTTACTATTTTGTTTTCAGCTTTTCAGCTATTCTCTCCCACAGCCACTATGCTACATTTAGGCCCTTTCCTTAACCATCTTTAGTCACAAATGGCTGCAAGTATCCATGGCTTCCCTTGCACGGTGATCAGACGTGCCCTCTGCTTAATGGCAATGCAGACACTCTGCACTTCCCTTATATACGATGGTCTAGCATTACGGTCTTGCTAGTACTTTACTGTAAAATCTTAAATGACAGCAGGAAACAACATAATATCAGAGCAGGAAATGGAAGAAATGGCTAAGTTCTGTTTCCTTATTTGCAATCTCCAGGATCTTTGCATTACCCGCTTTAAGAAAAGCGACAAAACATGCAAATGCAAAGTAACAAGCATTCATAGCAAAGGATTTGTTACAGAAATTACCAGCTGCGAAAGCTACCTTCTCACCAAGAAAGAGCCACAAATCATTCCAAACGCTAGACTTACCGAGGTGTCCTTACATAAAGCAGCAAAACAAGTCAAACGAGCCAAGAAATTTCCCAAGAACACTCTTCTTGCAAATAATGCGTTTTGAAACTTTCATCCTGGAACAGGTTACTAAATCCTTTGGTTCTGTGGAGTTCATACAAACTGGGCAAAGCTGAACAGAAGCACAATCCCGAGTTTCAAAACCAGGAGTGGTGTCTTGCTCTTTCTCTGCGGGTACTTGCTGGTTTACTGTCCCAAAGAACAAGGAAGGCTACTGGCGGGTAAACATGTGACAACCACCAAAGGAATGTTAGCCCAAGTAGTAAGAGAGAAAACAGCCTAAGCCACTTCCAAACGGGTTTGTTTAAAAACTACTACCCCACCTGTAGCTTTCCTGACTGCCCTGCACCTGTGTGATTACTACCTCTCTACCTGAAACAATTACATTGCTGACAAATTTGCCTAAAAAAGGAGCAAATTGCCATTCATTTATTATGAAAGTAATGTGTGCAGCCCAGCACTGATCCTAATGCATACTAGATATGCATTACACAACCACTGTACATAAAATAGCTGGGGATTTTATCTTGGAGAGTCTTTCTTACGAAGCCATGCTTCACTGCAAAAAAGGCAGAGAATGCACTTGCGTGATCTGCTTGCTTTTTTAAGCGTAGCATGTTCTGAGGAAGGCTTCTGACTCTGTGATACTTCCTGTGGGATCACATCCTGTTTCCACTGTCCATGCAACCATTGCTTTGGATGTGGATTTTGGATGCGGCTTTTAATTTCCAGTGGAAAAAGGGTCATTTTTCCCATGCATTCAGGGCAAATTAACGCCACCGTCTCTGCTTGCAAAAGATCTCTCGACAGTGAAACTGGAGCTGTTCCCAGCAATTTATTAATTAGCGCAAAACTCTTTTTCTGGCTTTTACAGTATCTACTGCTCCTCAAAAACAGCACGGAAAGGCTGTCAAATAAAATCACACATGTGAACCCAGCTACTGGCAGTGCTCAAAGAGAGGTGTGTGTGGGGAAGGTGGATTAAAAAAAAAAATGGGGGCAGGAGGGGAGCATGCTCCGTGCTCACAGCCTGCTGCTCAAAAACAAGGAAGGTTTCTGGCCCCACTGCCAGTGGGACCTTGCAAGTTGGCTGCAATCTGTGGACTGTATGATCTTGTCTCTCCAAGGTAAACAGCTCCCTGAGGCAATTTTCTGCAGGTGTTGCTAACACAACACTTTTTTCCTCCCAAAAAAGGCTTTCTGATGATCTTAGAAAAGCTGCTGCCTGGCAGATCACTGTAAACTAGTCCACATTGGAATTTTCAAAATAGCATCAACTTGGAGCCCAAGAGGGGGAGAAAGTTCTTGCTGCATAGACATCAAACCCCTTGACGTATCTGAGTCTTGTCACACAAGGTTCCCCAAACATCAAGCGACCGAAGTGGGCGTCTGGTGCACTGGGCTGTGTGATGACTGCAGGAGATGGAGGGGGTGCAGGATGGGCAGGCCCTGGTGAAAGATCGCTCTTGGGGCCACGTGCCTTTTAGCAGGGCTTTTTGCAGATCCACAGCCTCTCCCCAGCCTCCGTGATGCCAGCAGCAGGCACGGCTTGACCAACCGTGCTAGGCAGCCACCTCAGCTGCCCTGAGTCTCCGAGCAGGAGGTGGCGGCTGTGGCACCAAGTTCAAAATATGCAAGGGCACAGCCAAGCAACAAGGGCAACACAGAGCCCAGTTTTGCCACCAACCGAATGGGGGAGTGTCATGCACTGGCTGACCTTCCAATAACTTTGGAGAGAGCACCAGTCCCTTGAAGATTTGCAGAGATGGGTTACCAGGAATGGGGCAGGTCACTTAAGCATGCAAGTCGGTGGCTCCCTCAGCCTCCACACGTACATTTAGCTACAACTCTCTACAATTAAAAAACAATGCACTGGCAGCAGATCTGCAAGGGAGGTAGTGAAAATGGCTTGCCAAAGAGAGAGGGGGGGGTCTCAGGCTCGAGGTAGCTTACCTGGCCCCTGAGAAAACCATGTTCCATCCATGATGCGGCTCCAGAGTTGGAGTTATGCCAGACAAGTCACTTATACCAAACTTCTTCCCACCGATTCCTCCACCATTCCCTCACTTCTGAATGCTCTAGCTTGTAACTCTCACTGTGGACGCTAACATCTTTTCTGTGGTAATAGGATGTTTATTCACTTAATGCTTTTCTCCAGAATTCATTAGGACTGTCATATTTACCAAGGAAAACAGGAGATTTAAGTCTTCCGTTCCAACTCCTTTGCACTTGGCAGCCTTCTTTGCTCTCTCACATTAAGTTCTTACTCTAAACCTTAATCTTGAATTCATCATTTATAAAGTTCCAGTGGAAAATGCTATACAGAAATCTTGCTACAATAAGGTTAGGAGAATAAAACTCGCATCCTTGTCTGCTCCACACCCCCCTTTTTCATCCCGCTCTGTTTTTTCAGAACTGTTGTGCTAAAAGAGCTAGAGCTGAATCAGTAGAAATCCAAACACCTTTTCAAAGGGATCCAAATTTTATTATTATTTGTCAACCATCAGCTAAACTGTAGAAATATTCCTTTTATGCCCTGCTAAATGTCAAGCTGTTATTTTTAAAACCTGGACAATGTCTTTCACATAAACCTTTACACCATTATTTTAAAGATCAAACATCCTTTCACCTGGGAATCACAGAGCGGCCAGTTTCCCTGGTAACATAATTTGCTTCCAGTTCAATGGAACAGCGAGATCCCTTTCAGGAGTTCACCAAACGCAGCAGCGAATCAGTGCTCAGGCAGGCCAAAATTCGCTTTCAAAGCTCTATAAAAAGTCTGTTGCCAAGGTGTCTTTGTAATGTTTAAATGAACCCCTCATAAATTGATTTTTAATTCTTTCTTTTAAAGGTGCACTACGCTTCTATCTCTCCGAGCGAGGAAAAAAATCATTAGGGTATTTCACATGAGCCTTCCCATTTATCTGAATTTGCTTTTTTAATTTAAAGCTAAGCAAACTTTTTAGAATATTCTCGCACCACCGTTTTCCTCCTCAGACAGCAAGCAGCTCACTGCACTGAGCTAAATTCAAAGGAATATCATGTAGGTCCCCTTTGCCCTGATGTTGATAAAAAGGCACATCACCACATAAAGAACCTGGAGCAAAACTAGGCCAACATGTTCCCGCTAGTCATTTCCCAGACAGGGAATGTCATCTCTTTCTTTAATTATTTAATTAAACAGACTCATTGTGGACAAAACCACCCCATAGGTCTAAACCGGCATCGACTCAGATACATTAAGCACTGAGAGAAGGAGGAGGATTTGCACATGGGAGAAGGAAGAAGGGATCCCTTTAGCCACGAGACATCACAAGATCCCAGACAAAAAGGTGTCCAGGTACCAGAAGCCCCAGCTTCTGCACCAGCTGTCCCTGCTACACCACAGCCTTTCTGCTCACCCCGGGCTCTTTCTTCCCTAAACGCTATCCAAGCAAAACAGAGCAAAGAAGGAGCGACTCTGCAGTGTAAAGTTCATTTCGTGATGGGAGTCTTCCCCACAGAGTACTGCCATTTGTCTCGCACCCCCCAAGCTCCCTTTTTATCAGGCGTAACGCATCAAATGAACTGATCCCAACGAGCTCCCTTTGCTTATGGTCCCGATCCTTTGGCATCCCACAGCACGGGGCAGAACGCACCGGCACAAAGAACACAACACACAGGTTTCCTGCATGGTTTTAGGGGGAGCAGCTAAGGTTTGAATCCGATGGCTAGTTTCAAGCAAATCTATCATATTTAATATATTAGATTTAGGGAAGTAGGCAGCTAAGTGAAAGACAGAATCCACTAGAGTTGTTAGGGGAAACACTTTGGTGCATGCACACCCTTTGCAGGATACCAAAGAATTCATGGAGACAACAACAGTACAAATGCCCCAGCCATGGACTGGAGATCAAATCACAACCCACAAAGCCACCTGAAATCAGTACTCACGAACTCTCACAGATGGCTATTTACAAAGGGGGAAAAGAGGAAACATCATATTTGCAACATCCCAACATGGGATCCCACACAGATCCACTATGAACCTCGTGAGAAGGCATATGCATTACTGGTTGGCATGTTTTCTTTTCAACTTATTTTTAAGTGTCAAACACTTTTTAAAAAATGATTCTTTTTGAATCCGTTATCACTGAACACAGCACTTGCTAGAGGTAAACGTGGCTGAATAACGCCATTAATGTAATGGGAAAGCAGGATCACAAATATGCCCATTCGCAAGCAGCAATGTCATATGCTTTCACATTGTTCCCTGCATTAAACCTTCCTCAAAGACTTATGAAAAGCAAAAATGTCTCCTACTGCTTTAGGCTCAAGGGAAAATTACTCTTCCTCTTCCACCTCATTCTAGAAGAAATATAAGACAAAAGAGAAGATTGTGTAGAATAGAGTCAGGCCTCTAAGCATGAGCCAAGGGAGGAGGAGCCAGTGAACCCCAAACCAGAAAACCTTATGAAATGAACTTCCATCAAGTGCACCTCCCAGGCCTTTCACCTAAGTATGAGCACACCAGTGAGAAATCCCAGGCCTGCCTTGCTTAAAAAGCCCAGTGTCTGCCCGGTACTCCTCTCTTCCAGGCCAGTGGAGGACACAGGAGCAAGCTATACTGGTAGATGCCTGTGCTAGTTAGCTGTGAAGTCAGAAATATCTGTACAACATATTTCTGTCAAAGTCGCATTCACCGGCTGTTTGCTCACAGGGATAAATGGCAAGGTCCCAAACTCAAGAAGAGGAAACTTCCATCCTAGCAGAAACCGGGTAAAAATTAAACATGCCAGGACTCCATCGCCTTTCCTCCTAAAATTTCTATGAAGTGAAACAGACCAAACACACAACCTTGTTTACCTAAAACCACACTTGAAAACTAACTGTAACGAGATCATAAGTTATTACGCACAGACAAAAGATTAGTTTTACTTATAATCCAAAACACTAGTAAAATCCTTTGGCCCACTAAGCCTATACTAGGGAAATCTGACCTGGTATGCAAAGAAAGAAGTTGTGTCTGTTCAGACTATTACGTCACCAGTTATTTGATCAAACAGTTTCCCTGTGATTATTCCGGCATGTGCTGTCTTATTGCTAGCTCATTACACGTTCTGAGTACCTAAACCCTTCACAGAAGGCTTTTAAGATCCGACCCTGCCCTCTGCCCCAATCCTAGACTCCAGCTCCAGAGTTCACTTATTCCAGTGAAAAACCTTCCCACTAATTTAATAACATTTGAAGTCAGCCGTCCATTTCACAGACTTTTGCAGAGGTTTCAGAGGGTGACCCAAGGATTTCTGTTCTCCATTGCAACCCACATTTCTCCATCTCCTGTGACAGTGGAGATGGGAGGGAGGAAAGCTAGGAGCAGCACTGAGCCTAGTGGGACACCAGGCTCGTCCCAGTGGGACGAGCAGGCAGACAAATCAGCCCCTAAAAACAGAACAAGCAGACACACCAACTCAAATTCCACAAAAGATGGATTTCCCGAGAAAAAGGAACATACGCACAAGGATGGAAGAAAGGATCAAGTGCATCAAAATCAACGGCAGGGATTTTCTTTTTTTAATTAAGGGCAGGGTTGTTTTTATAAATCTCTAGGAAAAGGGTGAGCTCTGCAAGAGGCTGTTGCCAGAAATAACAAGAAAAGACATTACAACTCCAGAGGAAGGGAGGCTAGGATTCCTCAGAAAAACATCGGCTTTTAACCAGAAATCAAGAAAGAAAAAAAAAAAAAAAATCAATGTGCTTCACCTTGCAACCGAGCCCACATACTGCTTTGGAAACATCAAGCTAGTTGGGGTGTTTGTAGGTCAGGAGCCCAGCTTGCAAGCATGAGTAGGGGCAACCTACAAAAATGCTAGCAGAAAGCCATGTACAGCTGAACTGTTCAGGGAAAGAACCAAAACAGTAAGAACACAAACACTACATAGGCTCCTACTAAAGCAACCCAGCAGGGCAGACAGGGCCGAACTGACCCAGAATTTGAGCGGTATCAACGAGGGCACGTACTATGGAAAGCGATACAAAAACTAGCGAGTAAACAGTACCAAATACCCCAGGAAGAAAAAAAAACCCAAGCAAACAAACAGCAACACATGCAGTAACTGAGAATACTGCCAAAGAAGAGGAAGATGCGTGGAGAGCAGCTTTAGCTAATTCAAACACTTGGCATGTACAAACACTGCAATCTAATCCCGGCAACACTGATAAGCAGCAATATCGGACTGGAGGAAAGTGACCAGCTGCTCTCGATACACAGTAAAAGATGAGATGCATCTGCAAATGCAGGCAGCCAACAAGGAGCCCAAAACACCAGGATTATTATCACAAAAGCCTCACAGCACTTGAGGCAGATGAGCGCTGTCCTCTGACCATGCCCCGTGCATGTGAATGAAAGCCAGCGAGCGGCCTGCTGTGCATCACTGCAACAAGGGGAAAGGAGGAATCCAGGGCCCTGCTGCCAACTCAGCCCCATTCCAGAAACGCTCTGAATCAAAGATTTGTCTGAATGCAGAAGAGAGCGGAGGAAGACCGAATACTTTTAACAACGGACAGTTGTGATCCTGAGAAACTTTTAGTAACTCCAGAGAGAAATTGAAATGTTTTAAGAAAATTCCCAGGCTCCAGAACGGGAAGGGAATCCCACGTTTTGAAGAGATCAACTACGTTTCTGGAATCTGCAAGTCCATTTGAACACAACATAGTGGCCTACCAGCAACGCAAAGTGCAAACAGCCAGAGATTGAACATGAAATGTCTTCCTCTGGGTGGGTAATAACCCATGGAAAGAAAATTAAACAGTGAAAAGATAGCCATGAGACTAACCATGCAGGCAACACACACTGTAGGGGGATTCCCTTATCAGGAAAGCAGCTGAGGTAAGGGTAGTCCAGCACAGGACTTGACTGGAGGGCAAATAAAGACCGTGCTTTCAGTGGCAAGGAGCATCCTTTAAGCCAAAGAAGGAATGACAAAAAGGACACAAGTCATAAAGAGAAAGCTAAGTGAAGCAGGCAGTGTCTACAACCTACACACACACACACAGAGAGAGCGAGCGAGAGGGAGAGGAGGGGAGAGAGAGAGAGAGAGAGAGAGAGAGAGAGAGAGACCACTTAGAGAGGCTTACACTATGCTTCAGATACCCCGGAAGCTCAAAAGAAACAAGGTATTGGAGCAACGTAGGGGTGACCAGAAGTTGCAGTACAGCCAGCTTCATGAGGGAGAACTGAGGTTGTTGAGGTAGCTCTAGAATGTGCAATTATTCTCCAAAATACCAAACCAGACAGCATACCCAACCTGCATCCTATCCAGCTCTAGCTACTACTTTCCTTCCTTCCTGCTCAGCTCCATTCATCTTCTCTCCCATTCATTTTCTCAGAGCTGACAGTTCTCTTCCCAGCTCCAGCCCAGCCCTTCCTACTTGGTCTACAGGACAGATCAGACTGGGATCTAAAACTCCCTGTGGTCATGCTTACTGCTATATATACATATATATATACACACATACATACATACATATATATGTATATATATATATATATATCACTCTCCACCACACAGTGTTTACTCACCTCTTTGCCCTCTGTAATTTTAAAGTGTCCCCAAGGGAAACACTGTGCCCCACTTGCAGATGCACTTGACTAGTTTAATAAATTTTAAATTGATTATCATTAGTTAAAACTGTATTTGAAGAAAAAAAAATATGAATAATAATTGACTAGTAGTCCTATTGATAGCAAACAAAGTGAGGAAGGATGGTTCCAAGGCCAGTGTTCTTGCCACTACAGTAAAGACAACATCTCTTTGGTGAGTTGTGTACTAGGAAACTCTGGCCCCTGTAAGAGAAGGAAAGGTTGCTTTGAAAAGACGTATCCCCAAAGGGCATAGTCCAGGGGGGCAACAGGAATCAGACAGTGCAGGCGTCCTGACTGCCAGCGCGGTTGTAGCATTTCCTAAAGAACTCTCTTAATGAGGAGCTAGTTAATTTTCAGGCGCTTAATGTTAGCTCAGAAAAATAATCTAAACTGTGCTACATGAGTTACTGTGTCTGCTCCAAGGCACACAGAAGCGGATAATTCTGAAGAACCCTGGTTCTGGCCCGTGGCAAGTAAGTTTACTTAATGAAATGCATTTCCTCTGGGAAATCTGAGAATTGAACATTTGTTACTAGAAAGGTAATGTATGTGACTTTCTGAAGTGTCATAGCAAAGCTCAGCAGTGACAAACCAACCACAGCACAGTCCACTTACCCCCTTCTACCGAAAAATGAAGTCAGAATGGGGCTCAGAGGACTTGGGAGCCCATACAGAGGCTCGTCTGGAAAAAAAAAAAAATCACCACTCACATCATCATTGACAAGGATGCCAACAATTGCTGGCTCCCCTCCAGACGGGGCCCTCAGGACACTTCTACGGCCTCCAGTGGGATCCCTTCAGTGCCCTTTGTTTTGGCAGGCAAAGGGACCCCTGGCACAGAGTTTGGCTGATGGGGATGGGTAAGTATTTCTATATGCTTTGCCTTGCCTAATTTTATTTTATTTCAGAGCGCATCTCCAATTTAAAACTCGTAATAGACTGCAGCTATAGATTGCAGTTAAAATCATAGATTAACTACTAAAACCTGAAGCTCAGTAAATGAGAACCTTAGTTTAAAAGTCAGGCTATAGATTTCAGCAGTGTCAGATCATAATTTAGAAAGTTCTCTGAATGAATATTAAGACTTTTGAGTAAAACTGTTAAGCCTTGAAGAATAAGCTTAAAATCCAGTGCTCAGCCAGTCAGTCTTCAAGGTATTTAATTTTAAGGACAGATGATAGATTCAGCTAAATTTTATAAGTGTGGTAAAACTATTGAGTGTAACTATTTAAAACATCTACAGAACTTAGTTTTTAAAATCCCACTTAAGCTACCTAAGGGAAGTAACTTTTATTGCATTTCAGAACTTACAATAGTTAAAGTTTACAGTAAATCCACAGAATTCAGTAAGATTAACCGACTATAAATCTTACAGCATAAAACTAGTTTGTGGATGTACCGCATAAATGATTCTCAGTTTTTCTGCTCTGTGCCAGCCATAGAGACAGCTGATTAGTCAGTCTTTGATTAATTGCCTGTTGTGTAGGAGCCAGGGTCAATCTACTCAATTAGGTGAAGGTCTGGTGGAGATCAGAGATGTAAATCAAAACCTACTGCAAAAGCTTCAGCACAAAATGAGGACATAAGAGCAGCCATACTTCCCCCCAAGGGTTCCTCTCTCCACAGTAGCCTGCTCTCCAACAGTAGCCCTAAGTAGATGCATAGGAAAGAGCAGGAGCAGGACAACCACGTGTGACTTTTCCTGAGTAGCCCTCCAACCATGCTCATCGCTTACAATTTCTTGAGCCTGATATGGTTTGTCTCTACAGAAACCCCCACAGACCCTTCTTCCAAGTACTTGCCCAACCTCCCATTGAACTTATGTCAACTTTTTGCAGCCAGTACATCCTTTCGCATCCTGCGCCACTATAGTCACTGCGTAAAGATCCACCTCGTTTGGTTTCTTCTGAACCTGGCTCCTGCTCACTCCCTTTGCTAACCCTTAGATCTTGTAAGGCAGTGAACTCCTACCCACCCCACTATTACTGTTCATGTAAACCTGCAGACCTCTGTCAGATCTCCCAAAGTTTTTCTCTTTTCCTAGTTTACGAATCTTTGTCAATGAGTCTTGCCCAGTATCAGAGATGTCCATACCTTTGACCTGTCTAGCTGCCTATCCTGGACTTTTTGCAGTCCTAATACATCCTTTTGGAAATGAGGGGACCAAAACTGCGCACAGTACTCAAGGTAAACTCTGGATTTACACATCAGCACAGTCACATTTTCTAAGGTAAAAGACTTTCCTTACAAGTGGATTTCAGCTGAAGGATTCTGTATCCTTACCACTCAAACACATTTATATAAGAGCAACAAATAACTTCAAATACCTTACAAGTAAAACAGAAGTGTGGAAAGAAAAGGCAGCTTCCATAGTCATACCCCAGTTTCATGTGTGGACAGTACAGAAATCATGGGTGTAGGCAATTCCTGATCTTCAGAGACAAAACCCACTGTATCTAGAGGGCAAGGGAGCCAAACTGAGGAGAGCAGAGACACGATCTAGACTTACAGAGATCTCGCAGACAGTTACACCTCCAGTCTGGCAACCCCCATACTGCTGAGGGAGAGGAGAGACTTGCAGAAGGGAGACATCAAGTTAAGGCTCGAAGGAAGATAAAAATCAGTGGGAAACTGCAAATCTCAGAATGTGAAAAGTATCAGAACAGCAGAGTAAGTGAGGCCAGTGGAGAAATGCTGTGATATGTTAAAGAAAGTACAGATTAAGTTTAGTAGGTCCAACCAGATTGTGACAGTGTCCACAGAGCTAAGGGAAATTAGGCATGTAGACGGAAAAAAGTAATAGTCTGAAACTACGGGTACCCCACACAGGTTGGGGAAATATCTTGACAGGGTGTTGAAAATGCTATATTTTTAGATATTATAAATAACTAGTTAAAAACCCATAACAGCTAATCAGCAATTCCTAAGTGACACAGGAATGGCTACGCTTCAACAACTCTGCAGAAGAGAAAAATCTCACCAAAAAAATCTCAGCAAAAAAACTTTGATTTGAAAATGGAGACCTACATAAAATTCAATGTAGCAGTAAAAAGAAATAGCTAAAAAGGTGGAAATACTTTCAGGAAACTATGTGAAGGTACCATAGTAAAGCATCACGATACCTATATCCTCAATTAAAAATACTCTAATAGGATATTAAAAAAAAAAAAACCCAACAATTTTTTGTTTGTGGTTATACACCATAATAAGAAAGCTGCCTGCCAGCTGTAAAGAAAAAGAAGAAAAAGAATATCCTTCAGAATGTGAGTGTCATGTTCAAAGGAGGAAAACAAAAAAGAACATGAACTTCTGGCAAGTTAAATGAAGAACTGTAAGAGGGCAGACAAAAAAACACTGCGGTAAGCAAATTTCTAACAGCATAAAAATTTAATTGCAATTCTTTTTCAAGTGTTGCAGAAATAGAAAGCCTTCCAGAGAGCTGGTGGGGTCAAAGATGATGGAGGTGTATAAGGTGCACTCACTGATGATAGGCCTAGAGCAGGAAAGCCACATTTTGCATCAGTGTTGCCTGCAGAGAAGCAGAATGACCTCATTCAGCTATTTTCACTCAAAAGAGATCTCAGTGACTCTCTAAATAGTTCTTTGAAAACAGTTCAGTGTTCAGTAACAAGGCAAATAAAAATTATGAAAAATTATGCAAAATAGTAACTAAAACTGAAAACAGTATTGCCACTATAAATCCATGCTGCACTCGCTTTCTTCAATACAGTGCAGCTGGTTATAACAGAGGTTATATTAGAGCCAGGTTATAATAGAGCCAGACTGAGAAAGGCAGCATGGATAGTTTGAGGTCTGGAATAGCTTCTACTCAATGAAGAAACTTCACCTTATCAGCTAGAGAAAGAGGCAATCAGGGGCTTGGGGCTGGGGAGCAAATAGCATGGTATGGAGGTGGCGAACAAAGAACGACCTAATACTGCTCTCTTCTAGAAAAAGAACTAGAGGACATACGATGAAACGTATAGGTATCAGGCATAAAATGCAGGACACAAAAATAACATTTCATGCAACACACAAGACTACGGAACTCACTGCTGCAGGAAGTTGCAGAGGTTAGAACCACAAATACGTTCAAAAAGCAAACAGATAAACTGCATATGGGCTCGTCATGGGCCAAACATAAAAGTCATGCTGAAACCTCTGGTTCAGAAAGTCTCTAAATTGCTGATTGTCAGAAACTGGGAACACATAGCCAAATTTGCTGTTTCTTAAACTCATTCCCAAGTACTTGCTACCAGCCAGTATCAGGGATCTTTGTTTTCTTCAGGCAGTGCACCATGGCTTGCTTTTTCTTTTTAAAATTAAAAAAAAAAATTCCAATTTAAAAATAGAAATCTAAATCCATAAGACAGCAAGCTATAACAGAAGGTAAAAAATAACCTCATGGTTTGCAGCTCTCACTTAGCAGATCAAACAAACAACCTGCTCCAGTAGCTTTATTTGTCAAATAAACCTTTCTGACCATTTGCTTTAAGCGAAGGGGTAGCAGGCCCAGCAGAAATAGTATCTTAAAGGTAGTTAACACCGCTAATCACCTGGCAACTAATAGTGCACCATGCCAGCCCAACCAATGTGTTATGTGCACACAAGTCAATACCGCTCCCCAGGTCCTGCAACTCAACTGAACAAAAGTATGGTGAATACTGCATAATCCAAACTCTCACCAAAACTAGGGCAAAGTATTAATCTGAAGTCTTATCTTTGTTCATGCTTGTTTTACTCAGGCAAGGAGTCAATTCATGCCAAGGAGTACAGGGAAAAGTCACTGCTCTGTTAATGAATCCTCTGCCAGGTGAGGATCTCCTACATCCCAGGGTTTCCTTTTCCACAAGGATAAACACTTACAAGCTGTGGTCTCCCTGCTAGGTAACATCATTCTAGTAGTGGCAGACCAGCATCCTTCTTTCAGCCTCAGTCACGTGCATATAATCAATGGGATATTCAAGACATACAGATAGTTTCACGGAGGGGGTTTGCTCCCTGGTGGGAGGTCTAGGAACCAGGGCACAGAGCACCAGCAGACAAGCTAGCTATGCCCCACTGGCTGCTACTGATGGACAAGGAAAGCAGAGAAGCCTTGGCCCATCTGAGGCAGAAGGTGTCCAAGAATAACCATTACATTTTGGGGAAGGGAGCTAAAAATATATCCAATTATTTTTTGAATGAAAAACCACTCGACTTGGGAGGAACGTTTCACATCAGTTTAGATTCCCTTGACCTGACAATTTTTAAACAGTCAAACAGGGAGAGAAGAAATAGGGAGGGGGAATGGAGACGGAAGGAAGAAGAGGGGAGAAAAGGTGAAACAGAAAAGGAAAAAAGCAATAGGAAAGGTCTTTCCTCCCCTAACTGGGTGACAAAACAGTTCATTTTCCAGCTTTGAAAATGAGGATTTTTCCCTGCAGAACAGGAGTATCTTTTTATGTACCTTTTTCTTTGATATTGCAAAGCTAGGCTGACAGAAAAATAAGTTTGAATTAAAATGTTTTGACCAGCTTTGCCTGAAACACTCAATTAGTGGTGAGGGGCAGAGTGAGAACGGGGGAGGGAAAAAAGAGGCCAGCAGAAGGGCAGCACATGAAGCAGACCTGTGAGAGAGGAGCTGGCAGCACCCAGGCCAACAAGCTGCTGACAAATCTGCGTTCAAGCTGAAGTGTCTGGCCCTTTATCTCAAGCACTTAGGGCTCAAGCTCTAACAATCTAAACGTCCTGCACCACCTTCCCCAGAGAACCCCACCAGACCGACTAGAAGATTCACCCACGGGTCCCTTGCACTCTGCCACATCCCCACCTGCAACGTCTGCAGGGACTTTAGCATGTCTGGATCTACAAATGTGAACTGCTGGTGCTGAAAATAAATCGGGAGGCTCTTTAGCCTCAATCAGCACACAATGACAATCACCAAGCCAGGTTAATATGACTTCAATCATGCTTCATGCACTCGAGTAACTTCTCAAATAGAGTTGGTAAGTGAGTCTCCTTTCAGTGCTCAGACTCATGTTCTTCGTTTCCTTTCGTACTCTCTCTTTTATTAATATTATGCTTCTCTCTGGTGCCTCTTTAACTTAATGCTCCATTTGTTGGCTGGCTGACAGGTCTCAAAAAAGTACATCTTTCTACCACCAGCGCAATTCAGATTAATCTTGTATGGAGAAGGTGCATCACTTAAGTAACTTATTCCTCCCCTCCCTTACAGTAAAAGGAAATAAGTTTGAAAGTGTTTTAACCTGAACAGGAGCTACGTGCATGTAAAATGAGGTTTTGCAGGTGCCACGGAAGGAGGGGGTGCTTTGCCAGTTAGCAAGGAAAGAATAAAAGGGGGTATGAGTTTACTGGACACAAACACCTCACGTGAAACGATGAACCCACAGCTTGCAGTTTCTTTCCTAGGGTGAAGTGTCCTGGAGAGTCTCTTCTGTCCTAGCTACACATTTATTTTCCCTCATTAACACCATCATTGTCAATGTAAAACAAGAACCTGTTTCTTCTTTTACTCAAACTCCTGCTCAAAATCCCTACAAGTCCTACGAATGTAGTCAATACCCAAGTAGGTGCAGCAGGACATAAACCCAATTGGGAAGTGGTTTCCTTACTGAATTTGATGTGAAAATGAGTTATATAATCAACAAAGTAGCCCTAGACAGTAGGAAAAGAGAGTATATGACTAAAAAGCACCCAGACGTTATCACCAATAAATCACTATATCCCAGAAGTTAGCACAGGCACAACTGTGGTGTTAAAAAACTGCTGAGAACAGAGGAACTGCCAGCACCTCAAGACAAGCAGTAATCTGTCACAAACATTTCAGCTCAACCAATTCTTCCCAATAGGGTTTCTTCCAACAGTTAGCACCAGGTACACATAGAAAAAAAAAAAAAATCTTTTGGCTCCAGAGCTGATACTCCTTGTCTCAAGAAGAGTTGTTTGCACCTCTCAGAGAAAAATCCTTCAGACAACAAGTACCACAGGCACCTATGTTCTTTTGACAACACTGAAATGATTTTCTGGGGAAGCTGAAAGCACAGAGTCCTGTGGCAGGAGCTGCCACAAGCACTGCAGGCTCAGGACCCCTCAGCACCCAGCACTCCAGGCTCAGGACCCCTCTGAGCCCCACAGAGAAGCAATGGAGCCAAATCCAGAGCACTCTAAAGTACAGGCAGGTAATATTTTGAGATGAGCCTCGACATCAAATTGACTAGTTTTATCTCATATTTGAAAATGCAGAGAGCAACTAGAATAAAAACCTTGCCTTTCCCTTCCCGTGGATTCTGTAAAACAGATTGCCGTACCAGAAAAAAGGCTTCAGCAGTGAGATTAGCAAGTAAACTACAGCTGCAGTCTACTAACACAAACACGCAGCTGGTCTTGGGAAACCTGTACCAAGCACAAGTTTTGCAAGTATTTGCTTTTCTACTTTCTACTTAAGACATTCCCTGTATGCTAGTATAATTTGCCATGACTGTTCTTACAGAAGTGTTACACCCTTTCTAAAATAAAACTGGGCTATGCGACAGTTCTAAAACAGTGAAATGCATCAAAGCAATTAGCAGTTCTGCTGCTTTTATGGTCCTGATTGGAATTCTGATCTACAGAGAAAACCTGGTTCTGCAGCGAGAAAATACAGTGGCTCTGCATAAGGGCTCCATCTGCCGGCACACCAGATCTCCCTGTTCTGTTCAATATATAGTAAACTGAAACAAAACCTACACAGCCATCAATTGCATTCTTCTTCTTGCAGCCTATGAATTTCAATATATACACCATCTGTTCATCTTCTGTGTGGGAGTTCAGTCATCTTCTTGGCAGCAATATTATTCTAGAGCAATTACCTGTGTCTTTATCACCTATCATTGTGCTTCATCATCTTTTCATCATGTGTAAAAACCAACCACTTTATTACTACAATTTCTGTAGGCAGCCCGGTCCTGTTCGTTACTATGGAGATGATCTGTCAAAAGAAGTCTACATTTAAAGAAGTAAAAGCTGGAAAAAGGAGGAGGAGAGAAGCACAAAGAGCCTGAAATGAACTTGTTCCTCTAAGTCAGAGTTTAAACGCAAAAGACACATCTTAGGCAGCAACACTGAGATGCCACTAACAACCTAGTTAGGAATCCATCAACCTGCCAATACAGAGGATGAGTCAATGACTCACAAGCATTACAATGCTCTCGGAGGTCAGAGACTCAGCTTTAATCCCCCAGCTAAGTCTCATGATCTGCTCTCAGGAAGGACAATTTCTTATTACTATAAATCAAAAGATAAAATAGTGGGAGGGAGGAGAGACTGAAAAGGCAGGCAGACAGGCAGCAGCAATTTCCCCCTCCGTGGTGGTCACTAGCAAGACAGTGAATTTTAAATCAACTGCACTATAGTTTATGCCCGCTCCAAAAGACCTCTTCAAATTCATCTCCTCCTTCCCCAACTTCACTCTGTTTATGCTTCATTTCCTCTCACCCCTTCCATGGATTCCTGTCTAGCTCTGCTTCTTTTGCTCCTGTCCTCATAGTCTGCATGTAGTTCCCCTTCTCTTTCCATAAAACATATATACATTTGCAGGTGTTTTATCTGTATCTTTTTGAATTTCTATATATTTCTAAGGCAGCTGCTAGTGCCAGCCATTTATAGATGCTTGCTCCCCCACTCACCCACATACACCCCTCCTTTCACTTCACGAGATCCTGTTCTCTTAGAATTGTTTCATCTCCTCCAGCCTTCCAGCTCCCATCCTTCCAAGTCATAATTGCTCTCATGTTATTGCAGGAAAAATATTAGCAAGGTACAAAGGACTCGCTGATGCTCTGCGTTTCCAGGATGCGTCGTTAGCAGCCTTGAGCTGAAACATGCCGAGCTGCAAACTGCTTTGGTTCAACTCATCCATGCAGCCCTGGAAGAAATAAGCAATCTCAGAGCTATCCAGTTTGTTTAATATCAAGCGCGCATGCACTGAGTTTTAATGATGTGGATTGACACTCTATACTTGCAAGACTACAAAAAATGACCACTTATGAACAGTAAAGCTAATTTACCATCTTCACAACTACCTTGCACATAGAATTAACTTCCTCTTGCAAATCAATCATGAAGCCATAACTGGGGAGGGAGGGTACATTTTCTAAAAGCTCTCTAGACTTCTAAGCACCTTAATTTCTGTCAGTCTACCTGGAGACACGAGACACTCAATTTTCAGACATGCTGAGTGGCCATATGTTCCATGGATTTCTGCCCCCAAAGTACCTTAGGAAACTGGGTCCAAAGGTCATCAGAATTAGATACTGCAAACGAGACAGAAGTCTGGGAATCTGTGGCTAAGCAACTAGGCCAGGATATTAAAAAAGAAGACACAGCAGCAGAAATAATGCTTAAGTTCAGCAGCAAAAAATTCCAGCGCTTAACTTCTGATGAAAAAAGGAGGAGACATAAAATAGCAGGGGGGATTATGAAAAAGCAGTGGGTGGAAGGGGGAATGATGGAATTAAAAAAAAAAAAAATCCTCAGGAATATATCAGGGATGCAGTGTCATCAGAGTTAAAAGCAGAAATGTCATTGCTATAAGCAAAAGCATCATACATACGGAAAATTCAGCATCTGCTGAGAAAATAGGAACTAAAAAAATAATCACATTCTAACCTCAAATCTAATCTTCCCAAAAGTTTATTATGGAGCAAAAGTTCTTCCTAACTGTCCCCTTAGCAGAAGTGCTACTGAGGAGAGACCAAGTTTGATCAGACAACGCAACAGCTTCAGCTGCTGAGGAAATGGCACCCACACACCCTCTTTTATTTGAAAAAGCTGTGGGCCACAAGTTTTCTCTCAGTCTTAGACAACTTATACAGTCAGGTTGTGCCATCAGCTTCCATATGGTGCTTTAACTTCGGCAAGATATCAGGCTAGAGACAGGCCCAGGGAAAGACACATCCCTGCTCTTTAGCAGGACTGGATGCTGCACAGATTGGATGTAGATGGATACGTGCCCAGGCTAAAAAAATATCCTCCACTGTCCTGAGCTGACTTAAGCCACCACTTGATAGGCATGCTGCAGAAACTTCTGCTTCTGCTAAACTCCCTTCCTCTGTCCAGGCTGAGTGAATGCTAACTCCCTGCACAGCACCTCTGCTCCCAGGAGACTTTCAAAGCAGCTGGCCCCAGCCAACAGGGTATGGGCCACCTCTGCTCATGGTTCATGCTAACAGCCAGCCAGGACAGATGCCGGTTCTGCCTGCTTCTTCCACCCCCTGCAGATGGGTCTGCAATAAGAACCTGCTGCTGGGAGAGCCAGCCCCAGCAGGGAAAGCCACTCGCCCTGCACGGTGCTGCTAAGGCTGCTCTGCCTGGGGCAGCAACAGCCAGCAATCGGAACCCTCCATTACCCACCTCCATACACAGCCCATCATCGAGACTCAGAGAGATTCTCCTCCATCACCCCCATTCTCCCAAACCCTCAGCAGCTTTTCATATATTGTTATTTCTGATTATTCTTCAGTTTGAACAGATGTTCCCCGTCCCTGCTGTGTGCTTGCACAGCAATGCTCCCTCTCCAGGACGCTTACAAGGCATGCCGGAAGGAGAAGGAAAAGCACTATGGGGCTTGGGGCTTGCCCTAGCCTGGACACCCACAGCTTGTGGGAGGGAGAGCAATAGGGAATAAGCAGGCAAGAATAAAAATGGGGTATAGAATAGAGAATTTCTTCTTTACAGAAGAAACCAAATACACACAAGCCAAACCAATGCACACACTGTAATAGCCACTCCATAAAACAGCCAAAGCATCCAGAGGGAAGGGGCCTTCCAGTTCTCTTGGTGGGCAGAGGAGGGGGAACCAGTACATCCCCTCTCTCTCTCCCTTTCAGAGGGCCAAAAGGGCATCCCCCAACTAGCACCCAGGAGCTGCTGCAGCAGTGACAACCTGGATTACTGGTCAGGTCACGCACGCATTGCTCCCCAAGTCAGGGCAGCACAATGCAGGCAGGCTTGCCAAGGGGAAACAGTAGCATGCGCAGTAACACCGCTAATGTCAGCAGGCCCTGTACCAGGAGTCAGCAGGCCTGTCTGCATGGCCTCCAGCAGCCTGGAAGCATGCAGGCACACGGTCATCCTTCACCTTCCCAGAGCAGCCTACACTGAAACAGCCAAAGCAACCTGCCAGCGCTTGGAGCACAGCAGAGCCCAGGTTATTCCTCCTGCTGCAGGTCTGTGCCTGGCCGTGCAGAAGGGGCAGAAGGCAGTGTCTGCTCATCCCTCGGCAGTATCCCATGTCTACAACTTTCCTAACTGCCAATATAACCTTCCAGCTGTGCGCATAGCCATCACCTTCAGATCTTCAGCTGGCTGGGATGGGAGACAATCGGGTTGCTGCTTTCAGGTAACACCTGCAGCTCTGTCTCCTTCACAGATGTGCATTCTCACTCCTTGCAGCGACAAGTAACACATGGACTCAGCACAGATATTCAGGAGCTGGCAGGGCTAGCATTTGGCAACCCGACTAGAAGGCAAGCAAAGGCTAGACACAACGGGAAGGGATAATGCACCACATGCCAAAGGCTCATACTAGCACAACGCCAGTATTGCCTAATTTCAATTCACCAGTGGCAACCGTTCATAGTCTGACTACCTAAATTGTGCTTCAAACTGTCACAGATCATTCCAACAGGTGACCCAGCATCACCCCTGTTCAGACCACAGCTTGAGGAGGGCAATGGGAAAGACGCAGAAAGAGCAGCATCACTAAGGAGGGAGAAAGATATATTTAATCACTCAACAAAATGCATCATCAGCTCTTTGTTCAGAACTGCTTTTAGCCAAACAACCAAGCAAAAAATGATCTTGCGTCTCTCATGGTTTGGCAGGTGTAAACAAGTCAGCACAACTGATCCAGTCAGCCTGTCTGCAGGAGTAACGCAGAAACCTAGAGCACGCACAGCAGCACGCACAGGCCTTTGTGAGAAGCACGTAGCCAAAAAGCCACAGCTCCTTGCAGGCACCGAGCACGCAGCCCTCCTTTTTGCTGACAGGCCCTCTTCATTTATTTGGAATTCTGTGATGGCTAAATGCATATACTTTAATAAACACAATTTTGATAAATTGATGCTTGCATTACATTAGCACTTTAAACTTGTCAACTTAGATTGTGCAACCACCGTTCAATGTACTATAGAGACGCCATAAAACAGCCTGTGCCCTGCACTGCTTACGGGCACAAGAGGGAACGGGTGAAGTACATCCACGCAGAGGTGAAGCGGCTTGCCCCAGATCATATATCAGATTAGCGGCAGGGAGAGAAACAGGACCTAATCCCCAAAATGCCAATCTAGAGGATTAGGTTAACGAAGAAACATCAATAACACCTTTCAGTCTCTCCTGTAAACTTGTTAATGCTTATATTGCCATACATAAAGCAACCCATATTTCTGGGATCAAAGCAGTGTTAATTATTTCAGTTCACAGTGTGTTTCTATCCTCAGTTCAGCAGTAGCCTTGGCTTGTTCTATAAAAGCTTAACAATAAAAATATTCCTGGCTTCACCCTGGGGCAGCAGTTTACTGGCAGTGCTAGATAAGTGTACAGTCAGCACCACCCACACCAGTCTGCCTGACAGAGGAGCTGGGCTGGACTGGATTCAAAGGCTGTTTCCATGTCTTCAGCCATGAGCTGAAATCATGGATTCTGACAAAGGGCATGGGAAAAAATGGGAGCTTTCTCAGAGCTTTTTGGGCAAAAAGGGTGGGACATCTTAGAAAAACGCATCCTCATTGCTCTCATGTCATTTTTGGAATGCACACTTTTTTTTTTTTCCTCCTCATATATATTATTGACTTAGTGGTTGTTCCACAAGCTTTTAACGGCTTTTTCATTAAATAGCAATTAAAGCAAGCAGCCAAAGCGAAACCAGACCTGTGTGGTGATAAGGCAGAAAGCCCTGAGAAAATAGTTTTTCCTTCTCCAGTGTAGGTACAAGGAAGACAGAAAGAGGCCCTAGATCTACGTGATGATATTTTACCTCAGGTCTGCAGGTAGCAGGATGCAAATGCAGTGCCAATTCTTAAAAATATCGCTGGCAATTACCTTCAGGTGATTTCCTGGCCTCGTTACTTACAAATATTCCAAGGACACAGTAAAGCCTTATGCTGCCATTTACTAGTATTGATACACAATGCCAGCAGAGTACTCTACGGACATCCTGCTTCGGACTCTTCACATAAAGGCAAGTGTATAACATCTGACTTTCAGCTAAACAGATCAGCAGTCCTCCTGCATACTTGATTTGCATTACATGCACACAGACTCCTGCTTCTTCACCAATCAGATCTGGCGTCTTTGATCTCTAAGTTGTCATTTTTTTCTTCTACTTTAAAATCCAAAAATCAAGCTGAGTTCCTCAGACTGTGGGTTGCAAGTCCTGAAAAAGTTCGGAGTACTTATCCTCTCCAGGGAACTGTGCACCTACTCACTGCCAGCAATGAAAGGCAGTTAGCGTTTTCCTGATTAATATAAAATTAATATGTAAATACTTGCAGCAAAAACTATTATAGTTGTTTCTCATTCTCCAGCCCTGGAGGAACTAAACTACTTACTTCACAAGACAAGGCGGCAGGAAGTGAAAGGATTGCACAAGAACAAATGAGCCCCAAGATGACCATACTTGCGGAAAGTATGGGAAACTTGTGTAAAGGGAACACAATGGTCTTTGGACAATAATGGGAATAAAATGCCCTTCTCAGAAGACTTCAGCTGCAGCACTGCTCTAACAAGGCACCCCCAGCCCGACGCCGGACAGTCTCTGCACAAGGGGATAAAGCAACCGGCTTGCTCTCTGTCTGCTTTGTACATTACATTGCATCAGATGATGCAGCAGAGATCTCAGCTGGCTTCAGGCTAGCTTACCCAAGTACTGGAGACAGTCTGGCTACGACAGAAATGCAGAGACTAGTTAATCCTGCCAAGGATTAGTTAGCAGGATAGACACAGAAAAGGCTGTATGCTTCTCTGGGACCAAGCCCATTCGCCTGTAGAGAGTCCTACATCTACGGTGTGCTTACAACCAAGAGACACCAGCTCCATGTTCAACTGACACCACGAGGCTGCACGTTCTTTCTCCTCTGATGAGCTGAAATTTTATGTTGGGGTATCCCCTACGGCTGCCATGGCATTCATGAGTATGGTGCCTTCCTCCATGAGGCACGAGAAGCAATCCTTCGTTTCTCTGCACTACTCCCTCAATGCATCTAGTGTCTTGTAACAAACTGGGGGGTGGGGGGGGAATGGACCAATTTAAATGTCCAGGAAACAATACAAAAAAGGAACATCATGGAAGACACAACACACAAGCAGAGGATAAACAAAGGGGGACCATTTAGGCTGAAGAGAAGAAGGTTAGAGGAAGGGGAGAAAATATTATAAAATTGCTGCAAGTCAAAAAGGAATTAATCTTTTCCTCATATCTGTTAGGTACAGAGCTTAAATTGCAGCAAGAAAATCTGTCAGGAGTGATTCAGATACAGTTCTTCCGGACATGGAGCAAGGGAATGGACCTGCGGTCCTTTCCAGCTTTATTTTTTTTACAGTCATCTGTGCTGGAGTAACTCCCCAAAACCCAGGGGTCAATAAATCCTTTTGCTGGCAAGTATACAAAACAAGTCAAAACAGAATTTGGCTCCCATTTCATGAAAGCTAGAACATTTACACACAAAACAATAAAGCCTCCATCTAGCCTCAGGTCCTAAACATCAGAACAAAAAAAGACAGAGTAAAAAATAGCCAAAGCCAAACAATGAAAATAATTCTACAAAAGCAAAGTGAGTATTAAAATCCATTATGCAGAGAAACACAGACTCTACTAAATTTATTGCCTAGTTTCAGGACTTCGGAAGAGTCTCTTCATTTCCTGTACCTCTTGAGTATTTAGTATGTCCCCTATGAGCTAAGTCTTCCAGAGTCTTTTTAATGTCATGTTCTAAGCATTTCTGCATTGTAAATCATCGATTTTTATCTCCTTCTTCCAATCAATGCAAAGATATTTATGCTGAACACATAAAAGCTCTTGACACTATAGAAAAACCAATTATATCCTGCAAGACGTTTGCTTTCAGTAGTTGACATCATGGAATTATCCATTACACTTTGCACATGCCTGCCATTTACAGGAAAGCAGCGTGACCTTGCTTGCTTGAAGTTCGCATCTGTGCAACTTTGCGGAGCAACGTTGCAGGAACCTGCGGCAAAGGTAACTGTCTGACTCGGGGCATACCTGAGCGGCAACTCGTGAGAGCTGGGGGAGCGTTCTGGGGAAGCAGCCCTCTCGGTCTGTCCCGCTCCCGTGCTCCTCCCAGGCACGGCTTGCTGCTGGAGATGGGATGCTGGCTAGGCCCAAGTCCTTTCTGCACGCAGTCAGGATACAAGTAGAGAGCACACTTGGACGGCTCCCCTGCTGGAAGCAACACAGGTATACAGGGTGAGCCAGGAACCAGCCTTTCCATCTTGGCAAAACTGCAACACACTTTAAGTCTCTGAGTGGTTTTCTGTCATGACTCACCCACCAGCCCCCTGTCTTGCACTCTCTTCTAGCAGCAGCAATTCACACCTTCCTAGCAAAGCACTGTGGCTTGTTTCCCATTTCAGCACCCAAACAACATCCAGCATTGCGGGTGCTGGAAGCAAGATGAGGCTGTGCTCCCTGGAGGGGGCCCACCCTCAAAGGACCCCCTTGGAGGGGCAGTCTCCCCGGCCTCGATATCACGCTCTGGCTCTCACATGTCACCAGCTTCGCAGTGAAGAGGAGATTTTCTGTCACAATGTGACTGATGCATGGATGTGCCCTGGCTGCCACATGACTCGATGCCCGTTTTTTTCACATATAAGGTAGAAAAATGTTTCATCCAGCATTAAAACAGGCAGCAGTATTTATGGGAGAGCATACTGAATAAGAACACAGAGGAGACAGGCTTACCTTCCCTAGCCCTGCTTTTTAATTGTGGGTGATCATCCAGATTTTATCTGAAGTGACCACACACCTGCAGCCTCGGCAGGTGAGGAACAGCCTTTGCTACTAGCTAAACAGAACTGCATTTCATTTTTTAAAAACTTGGTCAGATCTTTTTCCAATGTAAGAGACTAATTCCACTGAAGTCAGAGAGCTGTCATGATTACATCTGATCCAGCCCTGCAAGTCATAAATACACCTTTAATATAAAAAAAAAAAAAAAAAAAGGGAGAACATTAAAAATCCAACGGTCATCCTTCTCTCTGCCAGTTGCAAGAGAAATACAAAAGCAGTAACACTAGTGTAAGCATTAGAGTCCAGATTCATTGTACTTAATTCTCTAAGGCCTCAACTGACCCAGCCCAGTAAGGCGGAGGAATCTGTCATTAGCAGAACAATTAATTTTTTGTGTATCCGGTGGATATAAGCTCCAAGTACCGCAGCAGAGATTTATTCATTCACAGCCAAACTGTTCATATTGAAATGATTTTTAAGTTCCTGCACTTTTATTACAGGGAGGTTTTTTTGTTTGTTTTTTGTCAAAAAATTTTGGCAAGCAAAAAGTTCCCCAAAACCCTTTAAAGAACTCGGCCAAGTTCACTGCCTGGTGGCAGATCTGCCCCCATTTATGGGAGATCAAATCACTTGGGAAAAAATGACAACCCCCCAGCCCAACTCTTTTTAAAAATTGACAATTTGATTTTGACTCTCAAATTGCAGGAAAAAATTGACTTTTCTCCCTCTGGTATTCATCAGTTTCTGAATACCTGGAACATCAGGCAGTCTGGGAACGGTGCGAGAATGCCAAGCAGATACCAAGGGTAGCAGTGGGCGTAGAGGAAAGGTCTGCTTCTTTAAAAGCACTGACAGAGATGCGCACGCAAGAGAAAAGCTGAAGACAAGAACTTGCAGCAGACAGTTCAGTGGCATTAAGCACTTTTGATATCTCTTCTCCTCAAAAACCAAAGCAGTCTTAAATAATAACAGTACAAAATTAAGCTGATTTCATACCCTTTAATCTAAATCAAGTAAAAGAGCACATGTTGCTTCATTTTAAACTATAGCGAAATAACCTTCATTTATAAGGGGAATGCACAGAATGATACCAAATCCTTGTGTGTTAATTCACTCTAAAGTCGCACATTAGTTAATTAGAAAACAGTGAAATTAACTGGTACAAACATAATTTGTGATCTCTATGCAAATATCTATGTAGTACTCATCACACAGTAGCTAATCAGATTCAAAAATACTCTTTTTGATCTGTCTCATACTTGATAGCACCATATTTCAGTATATGAAGAAGAGGGCAGCCTGACAGCCGATCTGATAATTCATCTGGCCTACTGAACACACCTAACGGCACTGTGAGCTCTGAAAAACGCTCCACGTTTTTAGGAGGGAAATCAGACAGATGCGTATCTGCTTTAAAGCAATACTTGCCCCCTACTTCAGGCCAAGGCAGATCTGGAGTTTGAAAGAGGTAAATCTAATCAGAGAAGGCAACAGACATCACGTCAGGAGAGGACAATGCAAGATGGCAGTGAGTATGCAACGGTCTAGAAAAGACTATCAAACAAAAAAGCAACCATGCAGTTTGAGAGGGGTATGCTAGCACCTAGTGTAGGTATCCAACTAGCTGGGACTGTAGGAAGCTCTTACCCCTACAGAGCTCCATGCTGCTGCAGCTAGGCTGCTTCTAGTATCCAGGTCAGCTCATACAGGCATCTGCTCTAAAAGTATAAACAAAGGTACCTTCATAGCACCCTCTGCAGCACAAAGCATGTCCTTGGTACTGCTGTGCAGTTGAGTTGACAGTCTCCAGCCAGCCAGCCTGCAGGACATATCCTTCCTAACAACTGCATTTTCCCTAGTGGAGATAGGGCAGGACACAGAGCCCTGGGAAGCGAGTGTCTCCTCCCATACTCCACAGAGCCAGGAGGAGCTGAGGGCCTGAGCCACATTACACAGGTGGCTGGAGGCATGTCTTCCGCGCTGCATGGCCCTGTGGAGGGCTGAGGAACAGCAGAAGCCTTTCAGAGAGTTTGTGATCCCACCGCTGTAAAAGTATCCTTTTGCGACAAGATGTTGCCTCCAGCCTTAGACCACCAGTAGCTTCCAAAGGCAGGAGAGCACCAAAAGGTACAGATGCAACAAGACAAAGAGGTAACAGATAATAGATAACGAAGATAAATAAGACATGACAGAAGTGTTGCATTTACAGATCTCATATAGCTAATTTTTTTTAATGAAAGAATTGAAGAAAATCTAGAAATTACATATAACTGAGAGGGAGAAAACTGTACTTTTTGTTTTAAATACTGGAAGTATGTATAAGCAATTTCCCTTTACTTAGATTTAAATAAGAGATCATGCTGTTTCTTATTTCTCAGCTCAGTCATGTAAAGTCCGGTTTCTGTGATCCACAGCTCTCCTTTTCCCATCTTCACCTCTAATATGCACAGACTGACAAGCTGCACTGTACTTAGCAAACAAAACACGCTCATTTCAAAAGGTATCAAAGAGAATTAAAACCACTTTGCACAGAGACATGTGCTATGTAATTTGCATAACCTATTAAGGTAGTAGCAGTTTTCATGCTATTAATGGAAAAAAAAGAGTCCTTAAGCAAAACAAAAAACATATAGTCAAGGAGAGTCAGTTGTTTAAGGCCAAGTTTACACACGGGGATTTTTGCATGGACTCACAGCAACTGTTTGGGATGATTCTCTTTCTTGCTGTGAAAACAAATCAACTTTAATTTGAAAGAAGCACTGTTACTGTGAAAATTAATAGAAATCCATCATCCACTGACTTTCAGAACTATGTTGGCAGCACGCTCCTTTTTCAAGCACCTGCTTGTTGCATTTCAGTACTGAGACTTCAGTACCTACCACTGACCTTGCCTGGAACATGTATAAATCACAGAATGGTTTAGGTTGGAAGGGACCTCTGGAGGGTCCTGTAGAGCATATTGCCCAGGATCACATCCAGGCGGGTTTTGAATATCTCCAGCAAAGGAGACTCCACATCCTCTCTGGGCAACCTGTTCCAATGCTCTGTCACCCTCACAGTGAAGAAGTTTTTCCTCACGTTCAGGTGGAACCTCCTGTCTTTCAGTTTCTGCCCGTTGCCTCTTGTCCTGTCACTGGGCACCACGGAGAAGAGGCTGGCCTCATCCTCTCGACACTCCCCCTGCAGATACTTGTACACATTGATGAAATCACCTCTCAGTCTTCTCCAGGCTGAACAGGCCCAGCTCTCGCAGTCTTTCTTCATAGGAGAGAGGCTCCAGTCCCCTCATCATCTTTGTAGCCCTCCGCTGGACTCTCTCCAGTAGCGCCATGTCTCTCTTGGACTGGGGAGCCCAGAACTGGACACAGTACTCCAGGTGAGGGCTGAGTAGAGGGACAGGGTCACCTTCCTCAACCTGCTGGCAACACTCTGCCTAATGCACCCCAGGATAACCTTGGCCTTCTCGGCCACAAGGGCACACTGCTGGCTCATGTTTGGCTTGTTGTCCACCAGCACTCCCAGGTCCTTCTCGGCAGAGCTGCCTTCCAGCAGGTCAACCCCCAGCCTGTCCCGGTGCAGGGGGTTATTCCTCCCTAGGTGCAGGGCCTTGCACTTGCCTTTGTTGAACTTCATGAGGTTCCTCTTGGCCCACCTCTCCAGCCTGTCCAGGTCCCTCTGAATGGCAGCACAGTCTTCTGGTGTGTCAGCCTCTCCCCTCAGTTTAGTACCATCAGCAACCTTGCTGAGGGTGCACTCTGTGCCTTCCTCCAGGTCATTGATGAATACATTGAACAAGACTGGACCCAGGACTGACCCCTGGGGGACACCGTGAAGCCTTAACTATGTGCGTGTCCCCAGCACACGCAGTTGTGTAAGCAGTGTGCACATGCTACACAAGCGTGCAGCACCTCCCTGAGTGAAAGGCAGCTTACGGCGTCTTAAGAAGGACAGTCAACACCTAATGCCACAACCCTTGCTGATGGCTATAAAACAGGAGGCATTACTGGACCACAGTGTGCCTGCTGTTACCTGCTTCAGAACTACCAGGGCAAGAGGGACACGTGTGCCATGCATGCCTCCAGAAAACATCCTTCAAGACGGCTGTGTGCCTGCAACACGCACCCCTCTTTCAAAGAGAACTGGAGGCATCGCAGCGCAATTCCCTCACTTGAACTTAGAGCAAGTGAATGCTGAGCAGATGACAGACTCCACAGGCCAAGCATGGTGGGAGATCCAGATTTCAGTTCACTTTGCAGAGAACTGCTAAGGTCACAGGCTGGAGCTGTGAATTCTCTCATAAAGCAAAAATCCATGTCAAACGCCCATTTGATAATCGACAGCCACACACACAAACTGTTTTTTGGATAGTAAGGAGCCACTGACCCCTTCTGACAACATAAGCAGCATCTAGGTTGTGGCCAAATATCCTTAAGAGCAGCCTGACATACTGAATCAACACATGATTGATGTGAATCAACATCAATCAATTTTGAATGCAGCCTTGTAATATTATCTATAGATATGTGTGCATAGCACATCTGAGCTCCCACCTAAAATTAATTCTAAGCCTTCTAGCACAGGGAAATTTCACTTCAAGCTGTGCTCTCTTGACAGTATGATTTATCAATTTATCTCTACACAAGGAAAACACACAGCTCCTCCTAGAGCAGGAGTAAAGATATGTGGAAACAAATAGTTATTTTGTAGACTCTGCTAGACTGAGGTTAGGTTTGTTTGTTTGCTTAAACCACATACAAATATCCTACAAGTGTTTTTAAGAGATTAAATCCTCTTTAAAACTGGAGCAGCCAGTTTAACATTCCAAGTGCCTTTAAAAAAGAAGGGCAAATCCTCTTGGCATAGAAATTGTCATTAATCAAAATGTTCTGCAAAGTAACAAAAACATTAGGTCATTCTAAATTATTTTTACCTGTTCCAAGGGATCATCGTAAAGGGCAAGACTGTTAGGAAAAAAAACCTAAAGCTACTCATATGGCAAGGATGTTGCACTGCCCTCTAGAGCCTTTGCCAGGTTATCATTCCAGCTCCTAGAAGCAGAGTTTCTTACAAAACTGGCTCTAAAGACACCACGGTGGGGGGAGTACCGTCAACTGGCTATGAAGCGGAGCAAATAATTAGGATGAGAGTTCAAATTCAGACTCCTCAAGTGGTCCTCGCTATTATTTTAGGCAATTTCTTTTTCCCCCCCTATTTTAGAGAGCATCTCTAAAATATGGTATAATTTACAAAGGAGTTTCAACATCATTCTTTAGATCCTACAGAAATAAAAATGCTAACAAAGGTAAAAGCACATTTTTTCTTACTTGCTCCCTTCACAAAATATGCCTGTGAGGAAAGCAGAAACTGTGGGTAAAACATATGAAGTTATCTCTATGACCCAGACTAAAGGCTCAGAAGCTGCCTACAGCCACTCCTGTAAATCAGATCACAGGATGGAGGATCTAACCGGCTCCTCCCGAGACAGGTAATAACTGCAACCAGATCTGCTGCATTTGAACTCTGCCCACTGCTAAGTGCAGCCCAAGCTACAGAAAGATTATTACTACTCCCACTAGCGCTTTGTTTTGGTTTTAAGCGAGTTTCAGTTCCCTTCACTCAAATTCATAGATGAAAGATTCCCCAACACAGCCCTACCGCATGTATCCATTTGTATGTTTCCAACCATCACAGTCCTTTTCCAAACATGAGCTAGCAAGGGGAGGACAAAACATACCTTAACCATAACATACCTAAACCATATCAAATATCTTCCACTGATACCTCATCCTAACAGCCGTGAACCCACCCAGATTCCCACTGCCCTTGTGGCAGGGAGTGGTCTGGCTGCTCTTTGTCCTTCTGCGTTGCGATTGACTGAGCACCTTCAGCACATCATTTCAGACTTCTCGCTTCATGCCCGTTAGTTAAGCTCATATACTCTCCCAACAGCTTAAGTCCGCCTTGCTGGTTTGGAACACGCAAATATATTATTTGCATTTGAATGGTACTTAAAGGCTGTAGCTGACTGCAGAACTCCTTGAAAAACTCCTCCCAAGAGATGGCTTACATCCTAAAAGTCACTTGGAGCCTTAGGAGAGAACAAAATGAAGATGAAACGAGGACAGAACGCATTTTGATTGAATCCCCCCTGTCCATATCAAATTGTACAAGTGCTGTGGGAAACAACTTCAAACATATAACAGACATACACGCCTGAACATAGAAAGTACCCTTGGAAGGGTGGAGCAACATGGCTGATCCAGCCTCCACCCATCAGCTGGCCCATTTCTTCTCACCAACGCAGCAGTAACAGTGAGTTAGGCTCCGGGGTAGAAAAAAGTCTCAGTCTCATGAGCCCTCCAGATGGGGAGGAGGGAGCAGGAGTTAAAAAAAATGCAAAAAGCATGAAAGACTGCTCAGTTGCTAAAATACATGCTACAAAAGACAAAAACAGGACTCTCCTCAAATACCTTGCAGTTTATATGAAGCCATGGGAAACCACACTTTGCCAAAAAGACAGACATGATGTTGCCCACACCAATTGCTGGGCAGCAGCAAGAACATCAGGGGCTGCATTTCATGGGTGCCAGGTCTAGGCACAGAGGACAGAGGCATCGCACATAGCTTTTAGAAAGAGTTTATCTGACTGAAGGCTAGAGTTTGGAGAAGGACTGAGGTCTCCAGGAGCCATTAAGATCCCTTAGTCTCCAGCACACATCATAAAACAGTGGAGGGGTTGGTTTTTCAGCTTGCTCCCCGAAGTTTGCCTGCTTCCCAAATCTCCACATCAGCTCTGCTTTACCTTATCCCATGAGGCCTGAGTTTGCTTTTTTGGGCTCCTAGCCTGGCCATGGAAATTGCAGCATAGTAGTAAGCGCATTTCGTGGCCTAACTAAATAAAGCACCTCGTATGACAGCTGGGCCCGCCCTGAGGTTCTTCAAGCATTGCAAGAAAAGGTGATAGAGAAGATGCTACACTAGACATGACAAACACAAATGTTCAGCAAGGTTCAGTTTGACCAACAATCTGCTCAGTTTCATGTATGAGAGACTTCCCTGATGCAGACCTACTCCATAGTTTACTCTCTGAGCCTCTCTCCTCCAGGCTGGGTCCCTGTGACAGCCTTTAGCGCTCTCTTGGCTTGGGATTGAACTCAGCAGCTTCTTCTGAAGCCTACTCAGAGGAAAACAGGGAGCAGCAGTTTACTGCTCAGTACTGATAACAAACAGCTGGAGTCCCTCACAGTCTCTCAGCAGCAAGGTGCGAATGGACAGACATGTTTTATATTTTAAATGTTTTCCAGACTTTCCAAAAGTATTCTTTTAGCTCATCTGTCTTCAGCTGGACCCTCTTTCCCAGCCTCTCTTCTCAGGGATATCTAGACATACTGAATTTTGTCCTTTCCAAAAGCAGCTCCTTGATGCTGGTGTCCTATGAGACAAGGAACTCCAGGCACTCAGCTGCCATGGGACTGCAACAGGAAGGGTGAGCCTCAATACAAACTTAAAACACCAAAACGCAGGCATCCACAGGTGGATAGGCTCTAGGCATCTGAACTCCTGTTACAACCAGTGGATATCCACTCAGCGCTGTCCGTGGATCTTAGAGTGCAATTCAGCTGAGCAATCACTAGGTGTCTACTATAAAATGAGCTGAATCGCTCTCCAGGCTTCCTGGACTGTATTGACTAGGTCTCCGTTAACTGTAACGGGAGCTTAGATACCTACCACTTCACGCTGTTTTAATCTCACACTGAATCTCATCTTTGTTCTCAAATCCATCCCAATTACACATATGTTCTTTGAGAAGCTTAAAAGTTTATGTATGCTAAATTAGTGTCATTGAACTGGTGTAAAGTTTTATGTCTGGACACGACTTAAATTTATATCCTATGTTTGCCTCTTTCAAAGAAAAAAAATATTTTGCAAAAATTTATATTCTCTTCGCTAACTCAGTAGTGTGCCCTCAATGTTTCCTTACTAATTACAGAATGTTTTTAGGAACTACTGAACACTATTGCGAACACTGAGATACTGTTATCTCGGTCCAAGACAAAGTTGGAAAGCTTTTAAGTTGCCCAAATGTTCATCACATTGAATCACACTCAATTAACCTAATCAAGTATTTCTCTAGTGAAAACATACTTCTCTGTGCTGGCAGTTTCCGACTCAACCACAATTCATTCAATGTTAAGGGAAAACTATTAGAAAACCATCTGTTCTCTTTAAATAGAGAAGCTATTTTTACCTTCATGATGAGTCCAAGTAATTATAAAACAAGCGGAGTGGGTTTCAAAATGAAAAAGAAATAGAGAGGGTGAGACAGCTGCCACTTTGTGATTATCACACTACAAAACATGTTACTAAGCATGTGTGTTGTAGGGCTTACCCTCTTACCCTCCTCACCATGCTATGCATCATGTAATCTAGTGTCATCCCATTAGCTGAAGCTATACAGTGTATGCTACAGGGAGGCATACAGGTTAGAGCGCAAAAGAGAGTTTCAGTAAACGAATCTTTACATATTAGAACTGAGTGCCAACAGAATCCCAAAGTTAAAGGTATCAAAAGGGTTGACTCTCAAAGGAAATAGGGGGCAAAGTCCCTCTCATTTCCTATGTTAGGTGCCAAATTCAAAACTGCAGTCCTCAAAATTGTCAGTCAGCTGGCACCTAATCCTAGGCGATCCAACACTTTCTTGCATTAACTCTCTCCAAGTACCTACTTGCTCACAGAAACCTTGACAGTGTTAACCACATCAGCAGCACGCTCTCATATGCGATCCTTCCTGCAACCTATAGTGCCGAAACAATTGGTCACGTTTCCTGATGAGCTTATTTATTACCAAAGAGATTAAGTACTGTACAAGACACAAGCACCTTCTATCCAGCAGTTTAGCGGCTGAAGCTACGAGATAGGACAGCCCTGAACTGAAGTCCTTGGTTTGCCTAGAAGGAGCTGAACCCCCAACACCATATTCCCCTCACCTGTTGAGTTTTCCTGGAGGAGAAGAGCTCTCGGCACGTTCCACTGAAGCTATTCCATTTAAACGCTCAGTGGCCCAAAAAGATAAATGCCAAAGAGCGCAGCTCGACAGCACAATAGTTGGAGGGCTGGCCTGACACAAGGCAGTCCTGATTCCTAGCTCATGCTCCAGGGACTGCTGATATGAACCTGCAAGAAACTCAGCAAAGGCTCAGGAGCCTGCAGGTTGCTCCCTTCAGTCTCAGAGAGGGACACATCTCCACACTATTCTGCTCAGCGTTTCATATTGACTGCCTTAAAATGACTTACTTCCAGGCTGCTGGCTGTAGGGTAATCCCACTGAGACATCTGACTGACTATAGGATCTATGTGGCTACTCTGTTTATGGTCTGAAAAGACCTCATCAAGGATCTCATTGCAGCGCCTGGGAGAGAAACATTCCTCCAGTCTCTCCAACTTGTGAGCGAATATGCCAAGCAAAACTCTTAATTTTCCATTGCTCCCATTCTGGAATCGCCTAGTCATGGATTTAATGCTCCACATGAACTTGAGAAGTCCCAGACTGCCTATGACTCATCTACTGGTTTCAGCAAGGGACACTCATAAATGGTGCTCAGTGACTTCAGGCAGGCAAGGGCTGCTATGCAACACCATGTGAGCAAGTGTTTCTTCTCCCACCCAGGCGGTCAGCTCTGCATGACTCTTCTTTCCTTGGTTTAAAGGGAGAACAAGACAGAAAACAAGGTAACAGCAGACGCTCTCATTGCATCCCTCTGCCAGATGGTAGAGAAAGAGTTCAGAGGAAAATGGCTGAACCAGGAAGAGGAAAGAAAGCAACAGGAAAGTAAACGGGGATAAGCAGAATAGTTCTGGAGGTCTGTCCTTGCACCTTCAGCAAGGCAAACACGCCTTCCTGTCTTGCGCAGTTCTTATTGAGAAAGCACTAAAGACAAGTGTGCTGACAAGGATCTCTCTCTCCTGTAAGATTGCCTACTAGGAGACCTTTAATCCGCTCCTTTTCCCAAAAAAGGGGGACCTGCAGCTCTGTTACTAGAGCGACTATCAGATTTTAGTTATTTGGTGTTTTTCTTAAACCTGTAACTCTAGGAACGTTGTAATTACAAAAGAGAAACCCAACTTTGTTTTATGTTTTTGTTTCTGGCTTTCTTGTTTGCAGAAGAAATATCTGAAAATCAGAGATATGCATACTAAAGGCCCAAGAGTCAGTGAGAACATGTAGTTTTTTTGTTTTCTTGGTTTGAGTCTTTTGAAATTCTAAATTGCAGCTTTAGGAGGCCTGCTTCATGAATTCTGAGCATGTAACAACACTGTCACCCTGACCTCCTCACAGGGCCTAAACAGTATCATTCAGATACACCTAAGTGAATACAGATGTTCAGAAAGAACTCATCAGTCCCAGGGAACAGCACGTCTCCTAATTGCCTTCCTCTGCCTCTCCTGATTGTCACAGCACGTACTACAGCAAGACCCAGTGATAAAGAGGAAATTCATGAGCATCATCAAATTAGGACACATTGAGTTGTATCAGTATAGTTAGTACATCCAACAGTTTGAGGACTCCTTCCTCAGGATAGCACTTTCCACTTGGATTTATTAAATCACTACATTAGTCATAACTTCTTTATGACTCTGGAGCATTTCAGACTGGGTCATGGGGCCAGCCAGGGAGCTCCTGGGTGATCAAAGCTGGGAGTTTGCCAGCACTGGCAAATATACTATATGATATTGATGAGAATTTCATCAGACACAAACAGTCATAACTCTGTAACAGAGTAGTGGGATCCCAGAGAAATCACTATCCTCCCACTCATGAACTGTCCCTTACTACGGCTCTTTGTAAGATTAGATATGCATCAGATGGTTCTCACTCGCATGAAGATGTTGGCATGTGGCTCTTGGAGTCAGGTAGGCTGACCTGCCTTGTTATACAGCATCACAAATAGCAAAAAATAGACAGAAAAGCCTGCAAACTGTCAAATCCCTCATTAGGAATTGCCCTTAAAAAACATAGCAGAGCTTTCCAACATGAATTCTGGCAATAGGAATATAACTTAATTTGAAAATGCTTATTTATTTTATACATAAACGCAGGTAATAATTTGAGTACCAAGAACTGCAGAACAAAAAGCAAAGAGCTACTGCAAAACGCTGTGAGCATTTTGTGTATCTCATCTAATAGGGCTTCAGTGAAACCTTAACAAACATTTATCTTAAAAGTACAAAACCAGAACCCCTGAACTCATTTCACAGCATAGCTCCCTGCACAGGTCTATTACCCACAGGACAAGCTATTTTTGCAACTGGAAAATAAGGTAACTTGTAACTACACCCTAGCTTCATGAAGTACATACATTTATTTAAAAGACTGTTTAATGCAGCTGTCATAACTTCACCAACTAAAACACAAGTCTTAATTGAACAATAATAGGTATTTTACCTAAACATGTAGATCCTGAAGAAAATGATGAGGTGAGACTGTCAGCTGTTAAAAAAATAACTTTCTAGTCCTTGTAGCTATGAAAAAAAATACTCTCTTCCCTTTCACCTGCTCCTCTGAAAAGCAACTCACAGGACTTCAGCTGCTGCAAAACAAGAAAAAGGACAAAAATCTCCCACACACTAAACATTTTGTGCACGCAGAACAAGATGGACAACAAAAACCTCCCACGCATTAAACATTTTATGCATAATTTTTTATGGTGACTGCACTGCTCTTTGGTGTTGGCTCAAGGTTTTTGAGCACAAAGCATAACTGCAACATGTTACGCAAAACAGACTTTAAAAAGTAAAGCTTCTCAGATATTTTTCAATAAGTTCTTGGAAAAAAAAAAAAACCCCACTGATTCCAAAGATTCACTAGGAAACAAAAAAGAGGGAAGAAAGATCAATTGCAGTCAGCGTTTCAACTCCCACTCCCATCGTCTGATAAAAAGTTTTGGTCTCACTTCATACAGTACAAAAGAGGCCAGAATTTAAAACTCAGTGCATAACTTCCTTATGTACAGCAAAGCACACTTCATCTAAACGCGTCATGCACAATCAATTTATACCAACGGCTATGAGAAACTGCATGTAGCTCATTGTTTACTCTCAAGAGGGGAGAAACACGACACTGCCCAAATAACTTCAGAGACAATGCACCACAAATCCACTAAAGCAACTGGGGTCTTCAAGACACAGGTCCTAAGGAAGGAGTCATATCATACCTACAGCCAACACACAGACACCTCAGCACAAGAGATATCCTAACTATGCTTCTTATGCTTCCGATTCTTAAATAGACCATTAAAATGCAGGTCACTATCTTAGCACAATGTAGACCCTGCAAAGCTCCAGAAGACTCTGCATCAGGGACTGCAGTCCCACCTGATACTGCAAAACACAGAGGCAAAGAGCACACACTGCAAAATCCCTCTGGATGCTGCAACCTCCTCTTTCAGTCAGCTGCGTGACTGCACAGCAAGCTGGACAATGGCCTCCTTTCCACTTCCCAGGTGAGGGACAGACAGCCCCTTCCTTCCCCTGCTCAGGGAGAGGGGAAGCAAGCACAGGAGAGGTTGAGGCACATCTGCCTGGTGCACAACTACCTGAGGTACTCTTGTATCTGCCTAGGAACCAGGCTGCGTGCTAATTTTGTCCTTTTAGCAGTTGCAATTGCACACACTATTGAACAATCTGCAATGAGCAAACCACAAAAAAACTGCTAAAAGTCTATTGTAGACCTTTGTCAAACAGGCCATGGCCTAAGAGGAGGTGCCATCTCCTCATAGGCCTGGATGTGTTGGCAGGGCTTGTGAGCTCCATTAGAAACTCCTAAGATTTACTCTTTGCTGTAATTCTCACTTCCTTGTCTCTCCTAGAGCAAAATTAAATTCTGAAAAAGAGAAAAATCTATTACAAATTGCTTGCTGCAGATGACAGCCCCAAGATCCTGATAATCAGCTTTTTAAAAGTGGCTCAACTGCCCATCTTCTGAGCAAATTAACAACAGACACACCAGCAGGAATTAGCAGTGTGCAGATGCCCTCTGTCTGCAGAATCCCCTGACTTGAAGAGTGATTTTATGGGAGCTAATGGCTAGGAAAAGAGAAGGTGTCACATTAAAAAGCAATAAATTATTTTAGGAAGCTCTTTTCTTTCAATCACAGCCAGACACCATGAAGGGCTGAGCAGATCCAGGTGAAAATTACTCAGTTTTGGTTCAGTCACCAAACATGATACGTTTTTGTATCCACTGCCTCAGCATTTGGTTCTCAGGAGAAGGTGATGTTTAGTTTTTTTAATTTGCTTATATTATCTGGATATGGAAATCTACTTATTTGAGGCACCCAGTATCTTGTACATTTGGCCCCCAAAAGCTTAACAATATCACCTAGCTCAAATATAACACATTTCATGCCCAGAGTACCACAGAATCAGCATCACATACGGAAACAAGTGCAGGGAAAGGAAGCAAAATCCCAAGGTCTCCCAACAGGTCAGTAGCAGAATAAGGACTATTGCCCAGACATGAGTCTCAGCCAAGCCCTCTGCATGGGGCCAAGAGAGAGGTCAAAAGAATTTCTGAAATGGAGTGGCCAGAATGGTGAAAGGCACTCAGGGGAATTCTTCATGCAGCTGTACTAGTTGACTAATCTGTCTGTTGCCTCTGATGCAGTCAAACACTTTCTTCTTGAAATCTTGTCCTCCCTTGGCTTATGCAACGCTCCTTTCAGATTTCCAGTTGTTCCTTTGTACGATCCTCCCATCCTTCTCTACATCCTCCCCATTTCCCTGAGTTTCCCTGTGGGCCTATTATATCTTTTTGCCTTTCCACCTCATTTAAAATCTCAGCATCTATTTTTTCATTCATGGCTTACAGCTCTGCCTTCATTCCAGGCTTAGCATTTCTGTCCACACTATATCTTGGCTTGTCTTTCCAATATTCTTGCTGTACATCTTGTAACTCAGCTCAAACTTCAAAATGCCTTTAAAAAAAAAAAAAAAAAGCTCCTAATCTTGAGCCTGTCTGACAGCAGCACAACGCTATATATGACTTTGGCCAAAAATCAGGTCATCTACTTGCCTTAGAACTTACTCTCATACAAAGGAAGCATCAAGCTCTGGTACAATATCTCTTTGTACAGACATGATCTTTGCAATTCACCCATACTCCAATCATACAGTTTAAATTCTCTCCCTAGTCTTCCATTTCGGTTACTATGAGGTGCTCTTCTCTGGACTTCGCTGTTGTAGAAATAGTTCGACCCTAGGTTTCCAAGGAGCAGAGTCTCACGCACGTGTAACAGCAAAATTAATTATTTAATTAAATGACAGTATGACAGAGTAACAGCTTCAGCTGGGTGCCTCCTGGGGAGGGACTCAGAACAAAAGAATTCTTAAGTAATTATCCCTTTTACAGTCGTATTTCCCTGCCTGCCAGTGAAAGTCTCTTCAAATCCTCTTTACTAAGTTGGTGGTCTCTTTCCTTCTGATTGGTTCACATCTACATCCTGGGATGGTTGCTAGACGGTTGCTATGTTCCTGCTTCACAGTACCTTATCTTATCCAAAGGTCAGCCGTTACCTCTGTTCATTCTGGTCACTCTGTTCTGTATCCTTGAGGGCTGGTTCTAGCTGACTTTGCAGTCGCATTGTCAGCACTATCCTTTGGGTTACAGTTCAGTCCCACGGCCTGCAGGCTTCACCTACTTTAGGTACTTATGCTAAGCAAGAGTCAGACTTGTGCTAAGCTGAAGCTAAGTCAGCTACAATTCCCTTTTCTAACATTGACAAACGTTGTCTTGTCTTCCTCATACCCATTCAGAAAGCTGCTAGAAAGGTCACTCTCTCAAACCGTTCATTTACTTAAGTCTTGCAACCGGCCACGCTGCAGTCAGATAGCATTGCTTGTGGCAGTATTAGTGCCGCTGGTGGATCCTCAGCCTACAGAAGGGACCTACTGCCCTCTTTTTGTTTGCAATAGGCAACTTGAACCTCAACAAAAACACAGAACACCACAAAATAACTGCTGGTTTTAAAGTCAGTACTTTGTCTAGATGTTCTGACGAAGAGCTGCTTGGTAAATTTTGTCAAGCCTCAAAGAAATTCATTCGCTTCAAACGAATTTGAAACGAATTGAATTCAAACTGAATTTGAAAGCAGCCAAGTCAAGAGCAACCTGCTTTCTGTTACATTTACTGACATAATTTGTGTGCACTTTCTTTGGGTACATTGTTGCATGCCTGCAATTTCATGCAGCTGTCAGCTCCATCAGGCTCTGAAGGCACAATCTAGGGTTAGATGTCTCATGAGGTTTGCAATGCTTCATCTGTGCGAAATTTTTTTTGCACCTTAGCTATAAGAGATAAGACATGGGTAGACACTTGCTGGGAAAAAAAGGGGGAATAAAACATCTCCACTCTCAGGACCTGCAAAAGGATTCTCTGAGGATTAATGTGACTGCGCCAGATTTTATCTTCATAGATGCAGACGGCTATGGCCAAAGGGACAAGTGCCACAGAAACCTGAAGGACAGCAAAGCCCACCCATGTGCACACAGCCCCTTGAGTCTCTCCCTTCCTCTGCCAGTGTTGAGGGACAGAGGTCCTACCTCAAGTAAAGGTGATGAGGCAGCCAAGAGGCCACGGGGAAGTAGAGATCAGAAAACCACAGAGACCTGGGCCACATCCTTTCCTCTTCAGCAAAGCAGAAGACACATCCAACCACTGCCACCCAGCAGTAACAGGCATACGGTAAGCGAACAGGCAGTTGATGGTTTGTCTCATTTATCATGAGCAGATAGGCCACAAGGCACTGTAAGTGCCAAAGGCTGTGACCAAAATCAAGGCAGCAGATTTATTGGACAATGTGTAATTTGTAACTGCAGTAGCTTCTAAGAGAAAATAAAAATTAAGCTTTCATCTCCAGCATCTTCTTTATTGTTCCTTGGCAACCTGAGTAAACACTAGACATCCAAAACTGTAACCAACTGTTTATCCATCATTTAACCCTCCTACACCATATTCATCTATCTTACCCCTAAAAAGGCCAAGGATAGCACAGCTAACACAATATCCATGACTAATTAAAATATGTCTAACTGGATTTGTTTACAGCCACTGTAATAGGCTGAGTACACACATATCAAATAAATACTTAATAATATATCTTCCTCTGAGTGGGAATTCATCTCCTGAAAAAACACATGGAAGAGTCAGTGCAAACTCTGTGTGCCTAACAGCAAGTCACAGAAAAACAGTTCGTAGAGTCTACCCATCCCCCTGACAGATTAGACTCAAGCCCTTGCTAAATAATTGATCTAATGCGTTCAGTGCCCAAGAGCAATCAGCAATAGATCATAGAAATGGAAAATGAACACAAGGTCTCCTAAACGACCACTTAACCTCATCGATCATGATATCAGCCTGTCTGAGGCATATAAGAGGCTGCTTTTGAAAATAAAGCTGCCTCGTGTTTTTAGTTAACCTCTCCTGCTAGTTATGACTACTTCTGTTCACATAGGCAGCATCTCCAGAGTTGAGCAACATCATGGAGGGACTTAACCAGGCCAGACCGTACACACTTGCTCCCCCGTGCGCACCAGAATCAAAAGAACCTCTCCAGAAAGTAACATGCAATAAACGTTACAGACTATTGCAGATGGATCCCCAAGGAAATGCTGGCATCATTGCTCAGAGCAAAGAAAAACCACAGAACTTCATTTTACAAACCTTTACACAACTAGCAGCTCTCTTGCTGCCATAGGGCTTACAGCATGAGGTCCCTACGCAACCAAAGAGTCACCACCAGGCTCACAGCAATTCCTCCTTAATTACCCTTCTCCACTGAAAGGGACCCATGTCACAGTGACCTACGCATACTAAATTAGTGAGGCAGCCATCATCAGCCTGATAATTATCCGGGGCCAGATGTGATGTAAGGTATCTCACGTGCCCAAAGATACTGGTTTGGCTCCTCATGCCCTTGCAACTGCACCCCTGTTCTTCAGCTGAATCACTCCCCATCCCCTCCTAGGGCATATAAAGTTGCCTATCTTTGTGAATAATAATGCCCAAAACAAACTCTCCTCAGAGGCAGCTTTCTTGGAGAATACCTCCACTTGAATGCTTATCAAAACAGGAAGGAAACAGATTTAAGATGTTCTCCAATTTATTTTGCAAGCCGTTCTGAAGTTTGACTAAGTAATTCTCTTTGAATGTTTTCTCATGGGGACACGGTGTAAGCACAAATACAAGCTCTTTATAAAATTAACTGCGTTTCAAGTATTTAGAAAAGAACATACAATTGCAATCAATATTTTCCACAAAGCAGGCATTTTTCAAGATATGCTCTCAACGCAATCAGATGTGATGCAGGTCTGTTATTAGCAAGAACATAAGCAACACAATGTCAAAATGAAGCAAAAGAGGTAACAATAAAAATCAAAATATCTAACAGCCCTAGTTATTTTCAAATAGCAGGTTTTTCATATGCACCAGCGTGGCACCACTCAACAAAGCCTTCCGCAATTACATGCTGTTTTACAGTAAGATGTCAGGCATACAGGCACAGGGGTGGCTCCAGGCATATGTAAAGGAGGTAATTACCTGGGGCAGCAGACTCACAAAGGCAGTAAAGTTGTGGTCTGAGGTGAGAGACCCAGACCACCCTCACTTAGCGGCAGAGCTCTCCGAGGCAGACACCATCTCTCAGAACAACCCAGGACTTGGAAACCAAGCCAGCTTCCCTAACAATGAGATTACCCAGACTAGAGGTTGCCCAAACGATGGAGGAGAAGCTGCAGGTCAGCCTACCGCCTTCACATCTCACCCCACAGCAGCAAGGCCTGAATGACCCAGTGGGGATGAGCACTTGCCCTGTGCAGAGCTTGGCCAGGCGGGCCAACAACAGGGCCACGCGTTACAGGAGACGGGAGCTCACTCTGCTACGATGCCCTGAACTCCCGAGGGAAAGTAGTACCGAGGGATCACCCTGCTACAAATCCTGAGAAACACTGAGCTGCAATAGGTACACGTCTTCCCAGACAGCACTTCAAGCACACTGATACCTAGAAGCATGACAAAGATCCATCTCTTCAGGCCATCCAGAGAGACAAGGCAAGTTAATCAACAAGATTCCAAATTGTTATTGTCAGTTTATTCACTTATTTTTTTGAAGAAGCATCTACCAGTCTTGTCTGGATTTTCTAAGCATATTAACAAAGGGGTCTTAATAGCCAAGAGAACAAGAGTATCTTCCTCTAGGGCACTATACCAGACAGACATCCTCTTCCTAGTACCTTCTTTAGGGACAACAATTCACTCAAGATTCAGTTACTCTATTTGGGATCTTATTACTGCAGTAACCACTGCCACTTTAGTGTACTGTGATACCCATGTACATGAAGTGATACAAAAACAGATACAGACTGTTTAATTAAAAGCTAGTTCAAATGACTAACAGCCCTTTAAAAGAGCAAAGCTGCCTTTGAGCAGAACACAGTCAACACACTTCTACACAGTGAACAGGTGAGCCGAGGTGAAATGGTGTTAAGCTCTGATATCACAGACCCAGTGGGATTGAATTTGGACATCCCTATAACACTACCAATTTCTCTACACCTGAGAGGTTCCTAAGTCAGGAAAATCAAAACTGAGCTACAATGAAATGAATTTTCATATGAAAACTAATATATTTTCTAATATTTAAAGACTACTCTGAACAGTCACATATGTCTCCTTCTAAGTACTCTTTTCCATGTATTCTCTCAGAAGATTTTCATTTAAAAAGGTCTGGAACATATTTAATATCACGAGGATTATTAGAAGTGCATTCAAATGATCCACAGTTTTTGGTTCTCATTAGTACTGACCTGAACTGCGTCCAAGCTGCACTCACTTCAAATTGGCTTGAAACCAAACTTGCCTCTCTTCTGATCTTTCAGCCAGCAGGAAAAATGAATTATTTAACAATAAAAATCAGAGCAGACTGCCCTAACACATCTCTCTGATCACCTCAAATCATCACCACCAACTCTTCTGGCAGTCCAGAATCACAGAGCAATAGAGATGCCCTGGCTATCCTTCTTTTCTCTGAGAACAGCTCTGATTCAAGGGCAGAAGAAGTGATACTACCTGAGCTACCAGGATGACCCTGCTCATGCCAAAGTTCCCCAAGACAGCTAGTTCTGCCAGTGCTGCTACTGCTCCACGCAAGTTCAGGCAGGGTTGGCATCTGCTAAGGTGCCTGTTGGATACAAAAGCTAAACAGAACAAATCAGATTTGCGACTGGAACTGATATCATAGTCTATATCTGAACAGAATTTAATATATATACACACCATCTTACCAAGTCCAAGGAATGCCAGCTCATTCATTCTAATATTAAGCTTCTCTCAGATCCTTTTTTACTTCAAGTATTATTTCTCAATCAAAACATTTCGTCATTTGAGCCAGCTGAGGAATTAAATGATAGGTGTGCTTATCAAAATTAGACACAGACCACCTAGGTAGCCTTGAAAGCAGCACAACCTAAAGCAAGTATCTCAGCACTAAAGACGAGACCACAGAGCAGAGAGGCAACAAAGGCAGTTCTGCCAGATCTGGACTGGCAGTGAAAGAGGCAGTGGCAGCCCTAGGACAGCCAAATGCAGAAGAAACTGCAAGGAGCAGCATACAATGGAGCACGAATGTTTCCAACTTCCTCAAGCAAGGCTCAGCTACAAGCAGGTTGGGAAATGCTGACCACATCAGAGCTTCAGCAACTAAGCCGTAAGACGATGCAAATGTCTCTAGGCTGCCTCACTGCACTTACAACAATGTATTGGCACTTCAGCATTTCCAGTGCACTGATCATACCTTATAGTGAACCCCATCCCTGGTATATGTTATGCTTATGAGGAGCTAATTTAGAGCACCATAAATAATTGCTTTAATTTGCTGTTTGCTGCTATCTTAGGACTTACAAAAGGCAATCCCCCGCTCCTTAACCATGTAACCTCAGAGGAAAAAAAGACTATCCGCTTGGCTCGCCAAAACATCCAGTAATACTTTATGAGCTCAGATGCTTCTTTTATAGGGTTATCCTCTTCTGAGGCTCCACTCACAGTCCCGAGTTTTACGCTCTCTTAGAGAAACGCCCAGGTCCTGTTTCTATCACGCCTCTACCAAATGGACACTGAGAAACATGCCCTTGTAGTTTCTTTCTCAACGTCACACAAACTGAAAGATGGCAGCTATGTTTCCACCATCCTTTTCTTACAAGACATTTCTTTTCTGTGGACAATTTCAGCGACTTTATTTTTTCTCTATTATCCCAGGCTGTGCTCCAAAATTCTCCCCCTTTCTCAAGTAATTACTTTAATAGTTCAAAATTAAGGACAAGTGAGGTGCTAACAACTTTCAGGGGTCATTTTCTAGCTTCAGAAGGAAAAGGAAGTGAACTGGCATGCACAGCAAAAACACTGAAAGAGAAATCAGCAATTCCCTTTATAACTGTTATTATTTTAGTGGCTATATTGTGTTGTCTCCCTGACCTTTCATTACGCTTTCTCTTACTGTAGAACAAGAGACATTATAAAAGAAGGAAAAAGCCATACCTCTCTCTACATATGGAAGATTTAACTCTCAAGCTAAATGCAATTTTTAAATTTGAGGTGAAAAAATATAATAGACTTCTCCGGGATAAACCAAGTTTGACCTACAAAACTCTCATCTTACTACCAGGTTTAAATGATCACGTGTCTTCTAAAACATGACCAATGCACAGGTCAAAATGGCTCGCTATGCAGGTGAAGTCACTGTTTGTTTTGTGTGACAACGGTCAAGAAGTTACATTACGCTAGATAAGGAAGAGGAAGAACCTGTTCCTTTCATACATAAATCATAAGAAACTGTTCTCCAACTAACTAACTGAGCCTAAAGACCAAGTCTAAAGAGCCTGATCCTATCACCAGGGAAAGAGCTGCAAAAAAACAAACGATTGCTCCAGTGAGGATATGGGGGAGAAGGAGCTGCCTTTACTTAAGAAACAAAACCATAACCCTATTGGCTTTTGGGTTAGAAGGACTTCCAATTAATTAAATATTATACAGTTACCCATTTCATATCTGTGCAGCACGAATGGTGGTGAGCAGCCAATTTATTATATTTTTATTAATTCATAAAACGCTACAAAATATAAACCAACGATGAATAAAATATGTACTTAGTGCCATCACTGCCTTTGGATCTCCGCTCTGAGAATCTAACAAATAAAAGGACAGATTTTGCTAGGAAAAGTTTTATGATTATTTTGATCAAATCACGTCAATTCCTAATTCTCCAAAGGCCTCCATAAAAGTACTGAATGACTTGAGTGTCATTTCAATCTGAGTCTTGCCCAAGATCATCCTTCCTTAAGGACACACTTTTGAAGGACAACAAGAAAAAGCAAACACAAGTGAGGATCACTAAGTGACAAAAGGGAAAAACTACGTTTTCCATTGAACTAAATCTTTTTGAAAAGCTCAACCCTAGAATTTCATTCTTGACTACTTAGAAATTGTTATATGCCATCTTCATATCTTTTAAAGGCTCCCATGATCATTTTCACCCAAAAAAATCAACTGAGAAGTCTTCAATAAGTATTGACGTCTGTGCAATAATTAAGGAGGAAAATACCGGGACCTTGACCCTAGAAGCTAACAGTACTAACTCAGGTTTTAACTCCTCAGTGCTATGACCGGAATCAATTAACCGAAATATCTGCCCTCCGTGCAGCTGTACCACTACAGCCGAGACTTAAACCAGAGCAGTACGTGTCATTATGCAACAACATAACCAAATCAATCAAAAAAGGGAAGGTGATTATCGTTAAGATTATCTGTATAATGGTGCGGTCAGAAGATCCAACAGCGCAGAGTCTCACCGAGCCAAAAGTTTACACACAGTGAGAAGCAGACTTGTCTCTCACAAGTACAAGATTATCTGTTCCTTGTTAATATCTTAGAAAGAAGTTCTCTTATTCTGTTTTCTCCCTAAAAATCTGTATTAGCGTGCCTGTCACTTCCTTTGCGGAAGGTGTACAAAACACACAGGCACACACAAACACAGAAAACATGTTTTGTAAAATTCACACTATGGAAAATAGGAAAGGGGCATCCTCCAAAGAACGCACGCCACGCGTCAGGAGAGCCCACCGCGGCACACCTCGACGGCTCAGGCCTCCTCCTGGACGAGGAGGAGGAAGAACCAAACCCAACACCCCCGTTTTCACACCCACCCGGTAGGTGGCATTTTCTGACCCTCATTGAGCTGCTCTTGACACCTGCCCAGACAGAGCCGGCTGAGAGCCAGGCACCCAGCAGAGGCCTCCTGCCCAGCCCAGGTGGCATTGCGCAGGCAGGAATGCCCCACGCGCCCGGGGACTCGCCCCACACCTGACCAGTGCAGGTGGGCCTGCCCCACGCACGGGGCCCCTCAGGCGGGAACACCCCACGCACACGAGGACTCGCCCCACACCTGACCAGTGCAGGTGGGCCTGCCCCACGCACGGGGCCCCTCAGGCGGGAACACCCCACGCACACGAGGACTCACCCCACACCTGACCAGTGCAGGTGGGCCTGCCCCATGCATGGGACCCCTCAGGCGGGAACACCCCACGCGCACGAGGACTCACCCCACACCTGACCAGTGCAGGTGGGCCTGCCCCATGCATGGGACCCCGCAGGCGGGAACACCCCACGCGCACGAGGACTCGCCCCACACCTGACCAGTGCAGGTGGGCCTGCCCCATGCACGGGACCCCGCAGGCGGGAACACCCCACGTGCACGAGGACTCACCCCACACCTGACCAGCGCACGGGTGGCCTGCCCCACACACCCAGGGAGGCCACAGGGGTGGGAATGCCCCACGCGCACGAGGACTCGCCCCACACCTGACCAGCGTGCGGGTGGCCTGCCCCACACACCCAGGGAGGCCGCAGGGGTGGGAATGCCCCACGCACACGAGGACTACCCCACACCTGACCAGCGCAGTGGGCCTGCCCCACGTGCGGGACCCCGCAGCAGGCGGGAATGCCCCACACTTGCGCAGTGAAGCCGGGCCTGCCCCACGCACCCGGGGGGCTGAGGGGGCTCCCAGGCGGGGGCCGGGCCGGGCCGAGGTGACCCCGCTCCGCTCCCGTACCCCGAATCAACCTCCCACCCCCCCCGGGACCCGAAACGCCCCCGTTATCCTCCCACCCGCGAGCCCCGGCCGCCCACACCCTCCCCCCGCCCCGCGAGGAGGAGGAGGGGGGGGGAGGCGGGAAACCAGCCCCACGGCTCATCCGCGGCGACCGAGGCCCAACGGCCGCTGCGCGATGGCGGAGCCGAGCCGGGAGCAGGTGCCGGCGCCCGTTAAGGCCGGACCTGAGCCTCCCTCCCGCCCGCACTTACTGTCCGTGGCCATGGCCCGCGCTGCCCCGCCCGATGGCGGCGGCCGAGCCGCGCCCGCAGCGAGGGGAGAGGAGGGGAGGGGGCGCGCTGACCCGCCTGGCGCCTCCCCGCCTGGGCGAGCCCGGCCTCCCTCCTGCCCCCCGGCGCCGCGGCCGGGCGGGGGCCCGCGCTGAGGCCGAGCTCGAAGCCCCGAGCCCCCCGCTCAGGGGACGCGCTGGCCACCCGCTGCGGCCAAAAGAAAAAAGGTGGGGGGGGGACATGGCCCCCTCTTCCCCCCCCCGTTATCCCCCCACTAGAAACAACGGCTGCCCGCTCCCACCCGGCGTCGCCCCGCGCGCCGGCCTCGGCGGACGCCCCGCGGTTCCTCACCAAAGAGGACGCGGGAGGTCTTCCGAAAACATTCGCTTTTGGCCCGCGAGTCCCTCAGGATTTTCTTGACCTGTCGGTAAGCAAGCGTAAAATAACGGTCTTGGCTACAGCCGACGCCACCCGCGCTCCGATGGAGTCTCTCCGCGCTCTTCTCTGTGTCAAAAAGTAACCTGGAGACAGAGGAGGCTGCGCTCCGCCTTCACGACTAAAGGCCACCTGGCTTTCCGTCACAAGCGCAGACCAGTTAGCCCTCCCACCTCAGATAATCCTTGGTAGCCATCGGCTTGGCCCTTGCCTTCCTTTCCTTTCCTTTCCACATCCAGGTTTACGTTTCTGTGACAAGTTTGGGGTCTGTTGCAGAAAGCTCAAGCTGTTGCAAAAGAAGTTTGCTCCGTCTGTGTTTCTGTTGCAGTCTAACTGCCCCATAGTAGGGACAGGGCTGGCTCGAGCCCCGAAACGCCAGGAAGAGGAGGGAGTTTTAGCCCTGTTCTCTAGCCCTCGTAGCTTGTGAAGCTGTTGCATTTCCATATCCGGGCGTTGGGTTTTGTACAGGTGCAGGAGGGAAGCACTCAGCCAACAGGCCTCACCTGGTGCCCAAATACTAGACCAAAGCTGAAAGTGGAGTGAGGAAGCCAGGTCCGTTTCGGGGGATCATTCAAGCGCAGATACAGCCACACTAATGTTAAGCAGTTACCTATAATGAGCAACAACACCCCGGATGATGAAGAGATCGCTTCCCAGAACTGCTCACTCCAGCCCCAGTGCAAAGGCAACAAAGCTTTTCACAAACCAGCTGCTGACTTGAGTGATGGTTTTACCTCTGAAGACAGCGTTATACACTGCGGTGATGCAGCTCCTGGCTTACCAGTAGCTCAGCTGCCAATGCATGGTGTGCATGCTGGAAAAACTGAGGGCAGTGGCCTCATGAGCTGTCCCAAGCTACATATGGTCAGTCACAAAGCGGTTAGCAGACCAGTCGGAGCAGCACAGGGTTTAATGCAGCAAAGTACCCGAGAACCACACGAGTTTTGGAGCCCAGCGCAGCCCTGCCCCAAGAGCAACACTCACTCAAGCTAGCTAGACTGTACATCTCCACCACATTGCAATCAGGATCGTATCTTATTACCAGGCATAGGAATTGCCCCTCCTTTTTTTTTTCTCTCTCTCTAGAAGTAAGCTGCTGAAAAATATTTCCCACTTCCACAACAGGCTGCTGCAAGCCTCCAGTTGAAGTGCACTACAGCAGTGATGTAGAGCTCTGAACTTCCATCTAGCCAAAGCAAAGAATTCTGAAATATCAAGAAAACAAAGTAGCCTGCATATGATATTAGACATTGCAATATCTATCAGTAGGTCTATGTTTGCTCACAGGCTCAAAGTTAAGGGGAAGGAAGCAGCAAACAAGATTTAGAAGATCAGCCAAAAATAACTAAAAAACTACTTGGTTGCTTACCTTTTTTTCCTCCTTTCAGACAGAATCTTATTACATTGTTCTTGTATCCCAAAATTTCCCCGATATGGTGCAATGACCTATGAATCACCCCTGCCATTTGCAGACAGCAGAAGCAGTAAGCACTTATTTTGGCCAAGGAAAGGATTTTTTGCACTGAACATTGATGCTCCATCTATGCTGGCAACTCATGTGAGTTCCACAAAACTCTTCAGAGAACTGAGCTGCCTGACAGACTGCAGCAAGCTTTGTAAAACATGAACAGACAATTCCAGAAGTAGGATGAATTTCAAAAAGAAACCTTCCAGAAAAGATCTGCATCATTTGAAGAACATTATTACTATATACGTGTGAATGTGTGACGAGAGAATATAATTTGTCTGTATAGACTGTTGTGTGAAGCATTTAAATATAGAACTAGAGGGAACCTCCACGTGTGCTCTAGTCCATGTCCTTTTTCCAAGGCAGAACGAGGTTTAACAGTCAACCGTGACTTTTTTTACTTCAAAATGCCGTCTTGAATTCATGCAGTGAAAGTGACTCTTGTGTTAGGTACCAGACCATTCTGGTTAGTTACCAGAATGAGTATATTTTTAGTTAAGTAGCTTTGTATTGCTGTAAATTGATTACTGTTAGCTCAACCTCTGTGGTAGAGTTATGGAGAGCAGTTAATCACCATTTGTATAAACACATTTTACATAACTGTGCACTTTGTTACAAACCTTTTCCTCAAACCTTTTCTTTTCCAGAATAAATTCCACAAGGTCCGTTTTATTTTTGTTGCTCTTTTCAGGATTCTCTGACACTTCCAGAGGTGAGGCCTACATGCTCCCCAAACCGTACACCATACCCATCACCACGGCCTGCAACGGTATTTGGGATATTTCACATCACCCCTGCATCGCTAGCCCACCTTCAGTCTGAAGACTGCAAAAGCCCCCAGGATCTTTATTTGCAAAACAGCTGCTTGGTCAAGCGTTCTTTAGCTGGTATTTGCATTTAATCTATCCTTCCCAAGTACAGCCTTTTGTACTTGCCTTTACTTAACTAGACCTCGTTGATTTCTCCAGTTATTAGAATAAAAATGATACTGAAAACATCTTCCATGTAAACAGCTCCTAAATTGAGGTCACCTGTGTTTTAACTGCATTCTGCTTTTCATCACCCACATTGGACTTGTGAACATTGCATAGCACTCGTTCAAGCCTCCACTTGGCAGTATCCTTTAGCTGTGCAAAGGAAGAGTGATTACTGTCCTGTGACTATGATTCTTCAGTCAGTCATACATTGTCTAAAATACAGTTCAGCTGAAACTTCCCTATCTAGTTTATTTATGAAAACTGTACTAACATTGGGTACATACTGTCTTGTCGCTTCACTCTTAGCCACCAGGTGAGTAGAAAGTTAGACTGGAGTTATAGAAATGAAATTCTCTTGCAGCCCAAGTTCTCTGTTAGCTGAGGCTATAACCAGGGGAGAAGCTAGACATTAGAAAAAAATACTCTTGGAAGTCTAGATTTACTGTCTTTTCTGACAGTTGCTTGCTTCACTGAAGCATCCTCTCTCCTGTTTTTAAGAGCCAGTAATTGCCACAATAACAGTAACACAGTTATTCTATGCAGAATATGCAGAATGAGATACTTACATCTAACAACGGTGTAGTACACATTCCTGGTATGATAGCAGAGAAGGGGAGATGCAGGGTAGAGGTGGACAGGCACGCAGTGGTAAGAAATGGGGCACAGGCTTCGCACTTAAGATCCCATGGCTTTAAGCAACATGGCAAAGGTCCATTACAGTAATGGAGACCTAAATTTGGACTAAACTGATTTTAGGGGGTAACAGAAAAAAGAAGCAGTATCTAGCATATGTAAAAGGCACCACATAATATAAGTTTGGATGTAACACGGAGCTGCAGATCAATGAAGACAGAACACGTTAGAAAACAAAAATAGCCCCTGGTGAATCAAATGGGAGGGGAAGAAAGAGCAAAGGAGTGAAGACGACAAAAGAAGCAGTCATCAATGTCATATTCCTCTTGGCATAGGACTCCAAGTGCTCATGAGTCACCCTAATGCCCCCTCCAACGCACACACCCCAGACTAAACCTAACAATCTTACGACCTGGAAGAGCAGTGGAAGGGTGAACACTGCACCAGGAAAAAAGGAGCAGAAAAAATTATCATACAGACACTTCATACTTAACTGCATTATTAGTGCTATAGAGATTTTTTTCCGTACAGATGTATTCTTTTTCAGTAATAATTAGATCTAGTCTAATAATGACTCTTGGATTAGACTGTTAAGATTTCCATAATTTAAACAATAAATTTCTGGCTTTATAGTAAGGTGCATTTCCTCTTTGCCCATAAACGAGACTGAATGTAACACTAGTGCTCAATTATTACGGTTTTCCAATGTCTAACCTAATTCCGTTTGTCATTTAAGCGTATTCCTCCTTACCCTATCTGACAAATTTCACTCAATCCAGGCTCCTTTTATATTCGAAGCCCTTTATATATTTCCACTTCGCGTTTCTTCTTCTAGATAACAGCACTTCAACTCCTTTGGCCTTTCTTGATAGTCATAGTACGAAACTAATTCACTCAATTTAGGACCCTTTTATATTCAAAACCTTTCATATTTCCATTTTGTACTTCCAGATGAGGACACGTCAGTTCCTTTGGCCTTTCTTGATAGGTCATACTTTTTACAGCTCTGATCAACCGGAGAAAATACCAAGGAGAATAATTATGAACATTCTTCTTGAAGTATCAGGGTTAGAGGGGCCTATTTAAGGCTACAGCTTTACAGGACTAAATGACGATGTCCAGTCCAAATGCTTGCTATTGTTTACAACAGAAAATAATCCAGCTTATGATTCTCAATCTGTTTGCTTTTTCTGCAGTACTGTTGCCTAGCAATCATTCCCCCATCCTGTATCTGCAAAGTTCTCAGTACTGATCTTCACGTTTATTCGCACATCCACTTCTCCTACATCACCTTTCCAATCTGTAAAGATCATTTTGAGTTCTAGTCCTACCTTTGAACAGCTTGATATCATCTGCAGAATTAATAAATGCTATATTTCTTCATTCAAATATACAGTGATACCAGACCCACTGGAGACAGAGTACAATGAAAAGGCTTATCACCAAGTCTAATCTTCATTTCCCACCACACCTGTGAGATCTGAGTGATAAATATTGCTGAAGTCGCACACCATGAAAGGGAACAAATAAACTCTGTGAAAAATAATTTATTGCACTAGTCTTAAACAGTTAGTAACCATAACTTTATGTTCAGAGATAAAAGATTCCAAACATTTTATATCGGCAAATATTTTGCAAGCAGTTCTTTTACCAGCCTTTTCTAAAAAAACAAAAAAACAAAAAACACCCTGAGTTCTAAATGATTACTCATATTGTACAAGCTCAGTAAAAAAAAAATCAATAAAAGAATAAAAGAAACCATCTTCTGTCTCTTTCCATCTTAAATAGGGAATAGCAACTTTGTCTCCCACAAGAAGTGCTGCCATTCCTCAAAGCACTGGGTGCTTTTATCACTAGACAGCTGAGGTATATCAGTCACTACCAGTATTCCAACGTCACCTGCAGCTCTGGTCCCAGCCATTTCTTGTGCACACATTCGAAGGCATCCAAAACAAGCACTTGGTTATTTCTGGCATTTATATTTTGTTGCTGAAATTCACGTCAGTGCTTCTCCAACTGGATCCTCTTAGCGCCTTTTTTTCCTTTTCAGGAGAGGTACTTCTGAAAGGAAATAAAGATAGTTTTCCGACAAGCTTTTCAAACTATTTTCCCTCATGGGAATGATTAAAATAGAATTAATTTCACTCAGTAAAGGAAATGAATTAGATGAGCTCTTGAGATCCCCTCTTAACCCCTCTCTCCATCGCTTTGAATATAAAAAAAATCTTCCCACATTCCATAGCATATAATTTCCTTTAAAATATCAACAAAAATTCCATTGATGAATAAAATACTACACTTCAAAGCTTATTTAAATAAACACCTTTCTCCTTCCCATGAACTGCTTTAAGATTCCACTGTGAATTTCACACACGGAATAGTCACAAATACCCGATACCCAAAGAGATGGCCTATGCGTATTCTAAATGCTTCAGAATTTGTTGGGGAAGATATTCAGTGAAATGGAGAATGTCCCTGATTTAGAGAGAAACTGTTTTTGCCCACAACAATTTGAAGGAAGTGTAAGCAATTCAGGTACAGTATTAAATGTACTATTTTGCTTTCAATTTGACCATCTAAAAACTGAATGCATTCAAACTGTCTACAATTGACTAAGGTGATCAGAAGATGTAATCTCATTTCAGCACTACAAGATGCCCCGTGCTTTTGAAAAGAGCAAATAAATGTGCTACCTCACTATAAACCTATTTTAATAGTTCTTATCATGCTACCTTAAATGAAGCATCCTTCTTTTACATGCAATTTTGGATACAAAGTCAGTTCCAAAAGAGATATTCCTCACGCACCTATGGCATTAAAGATTTTCAGGAGTTGTACTTAACCATTTGCTCTCCTTCCGGTAACCTAATACAATACTATTCTTTCAGGCTAAGAACCAGTCTCTCTGGTCTATCAAGTCTGCTTTCCATTTTACGTAAGCTAGATCCATCGGTCGTTATAGCTTGGTCATAGAATGGAAACCATGCCTTTGACTGGCCAGCTCCTGTCCAAGAAATGTTGCCAGTATAGAAAGAGACATGGCTGCAAAGCAGAGCCCCAGCCTCTGCCTAGAGCACTGCTGAATGAGGTATCTCAAGATAAAAAAGCTGCAACATTCTTTGGACAGTGTCTGTTCCACGGCGTTCTGCTCCCAGTCTCCGTTCTCCTCCAGCAATACCGAAAACAAACCCTGTAGCTTCTGCGCTGCAGATCAGTTCAAGCTCATCTAACACCTCAAGTTTTACTAAATGCGTTGGCGGCTTCCACAGAGTAACTCCATCATCATCTTTGAGAAGCCTGCTTTATCACTACTTCCAAACAAGAATTACATTCTTTTCAGTAACATATGAGTGATAGTAAAGTCATCACTCTTCTGTTCTGCTCCAGTTCCCAGAATTCTACCTCAACTATGTCAGACAACTTCTAATATAGCTGAGGAAGCTATTACTGTACATATACGAGTTTGGAACTTAGTCCTTGAAACTTTGCTGAGCTGAACCTAAGGCTAGAGAAAAAACTTCTGCGTCCCCTCATTCCCATGAAGGTGAAGGCAGCAAAGGCTACTTTGACCTCGAGTGCAGGTTACAGAAGTTTCAGAGCTACTCTCAACAGGCATCTTCAGTAAGTGGGAGAATAACTGAAAGTAACTTTCCGTACTATTATGTATCGGAACTCTTGAAGACATATACATTATAGAAGAGTAAATCTCCTTTTAACTGTACCAATTTTAACTCTGAACATACTGTAGTGAAGTCTGCGTGGAAAAAGCACACGGCTTGCAGTCTTGTGTCATCGCTTGTGTGCTCGTAACAAAACCTCAGGGCAAAGCTTCAATTTTCATGCAGTTCTACATGGAGAACACTATATAGGCTAAAAAAAAACCCCAGCCTTGGCAAAACATGCTCCAAAGCATCAGTTTTCATTGCAGAAACATACAGAACAGTAGAGAGCTATTAAAAACAACTTTCTAGTTTGTTGGAATTTCAACTGTACCTTCTTCATCTGAGGTACCTTCTTCTGTGATTATAGGCATCCCAACATGCCTAGTAACAGCTTCCTCTGTCATTCGCATCTCACCTGCTGATAGATTTATAGGAAAAAAAACTATCATCTACTGTTGCTTCTACACCAAAAATTTCTATGTTAAGATTTTGCAGTCTTTTTCTGACTGCATTAAGCCAGGGCCTTCACTGAGCACATACGGGGTCATACTGGTGCTTTTCTTACATTGATACAGATAACCTGGAACTATTCGGAGAACAAGCAGTTAAAAGTGTTTTCTTCCAGGGTATACTTTCAAAAAGAGAAAAAAGGGCCCAAACATGGGAATTAGGACCCTGTACCTGTTTTTAAAAGTTTGCTCCCTAAAATTGCTTTTATTCCTAGCTAAATGACAAATTACTCAGGAGAAAGAAAATAAAATTACAGAACAGCTAGAAACAGTGAGTCACAGGACTATAGCAATTTTGGTCAAGAAGGACAAAACTAAGTCTAGCTGTAAACTATCAAAAGGTTGAACAACTAGGACATAATAATTGCAGTACTAAGAAAAGAATTTGAAAAGAGTTTTGAAATTGCATCAGTTGTCAACATCAGACAGATTTCAATTCACTTGGAAGTATTAAAAGTTTCAATAACAAAAGACAGAATAAATAATGAGCATCAGCTGTTAAGGGAATGACTGATGTAATAGTGCAGCTACTGGTTTTACAAAGCATTGTCATTAAGACAGCAATATTATTCTCTCTTCAGAAATATTAACAGGCGTTCCTTCAAGAGCCCACCAGGAACAGACATGACGGGTAGGTTTCACTGTGCATTCCACCGAGATATATTAACTACAAAATTGTCAGCCTGCTTCTAGTTTTATGAAGATCAGCCTATCTGTCAAGAGGAGAAACAGTTAGATGCACGTCTTAATCACCACTAAGTTTCTTGTACGGCAACATGAAAAATCAAAACACTGCTACACTACTAGCAAAGTAGCTAACAGTTGCTCCTATGAACAATTCTGAAGATTAGATATGAGATTTCAGATTAACTATAAACTGCATGCACTCTCTCCCTACCCAACCAGACTGTGGAAAACAGACAGGCAGGTTCAGTAATGACAGGAGCATCACAAACAGTTTCTCCGATCTTTTACCTCCATGGAGGAGCACAAAATTTTAATCAAGCTGCCTTAGAGGACAAAGCAGTAGACAAACTTTTGCAGTATCTTCAGATTCATCAAGGTAATGAAGACATACCTTGGATTTCTGCAGAATCTCTATTCCTTGCCGCCTGTGGTCTTTTACTGTTTTTTTTACTTCTGCTTTGAGATTTCCCATATTCTGATCCTGAATCAGAAGATTCCAGTTTTACTTGACGGTGTCTTCTGGATTTGGAGGCCTAAAACCCAAATAAATCTATAAGCAATAAAAAAAAAGCTAAACTGCTACAGCCCCACATTACTGTGTGTCACGCAGTCCACAACTCAGCAAGGACCAAAGCATCAACTTCTTCAAATGTCAGGGAGTGGGGAGATTCTAACTGGTTATGGTGCTTCAGTTTAAAAGGACAACGCCCTCCTACGGTTTAATAGTGCATTGTTTAAATTCAGGTAATGAAACATTCATTTATTTTCAAACCACTGTCTATTCTCATCACTCTGCATCTTCATGATGCACATCACTGTGTGCAGCCAAAAGGAACGCTTCTAAGAACTGCTCCATCATAAAGCCTCTTTCCTCTATTACCATATTTTATCTAGATACCTAGGGAACAGTATCACCTCACATTTTCAAGGCTGGACTCCTGCACATTCCAAAGCTGTTTCATTTAACAGTGCATATTCAAAGGACATTTTAATAAGTAAAAAAGATGTAATGTTTACCATAGGTCTGCTATCGAAAAGACAATCCAATGGTATTTCTAAATTAGCAATAATTGAACCAATGTTTTCAAGAACTGCCAAGTGATTTTAAACCCCCAGGTGCTTTCCGAGTTTCCAATATCTGAGCTTCAAAGCCAATGGAATTTAAGTAATCAAACACTTCATGTATTTTCCTAAATTGTTTATTATATCTACTTAAAAAATGGTGCACTGACATTAAAAAATATGTTTTGTAAACAAAAATTCCCCAAGCAGAGACAATTCCCCAAGCAGACACAATAGGCAGGGAAACTAGAGCATTCAAAAGTTGAATTAGAGTGCAGTTTTAACTCATTCCTTTCTGGATCCATGTGTTTATGTTAAACTGGTACTTACAACTGCTTTTTTGGAAATAAACACATCCCTATCATCAAATTTTATACCTTACCTCAACAACTGCAGAATAGGATCTGTACTTGATTTTAGCTAATGCATTTGCTCTTTCAGAACCCTGCAAAGAAACAAAGAAATTGGTTAGAAAAAAGTTTTTACGTTCTATGACAGTGATATTAAAGGGCAACATCAAATTAGGAAATCAGTTGAGCAATACCTTACTAGAGCTGTAGTTTTGTAACAAATGCTGCAGAATTGATGCTTAATTTAAAGAAAAGTAGTCCAAATTTCTTTAAAAAAGGCAAAGCATAATTTTGATGGCCTTCACTGTTACAAAGCCTAAGAGGAAAAATTCAAATTTGAAATTTTATATCTGACTTAAATTCAAGGTGGAAATACGCAAATATTTAAACAGAAGACAGTACAACATTAGAGAATTTTGTGGCCTAAGCAGTGAATACTGCCTTTAGATGAAACTGCAGGAGGAACCCCAAAGGAGTTTGGCCAAGAAGGTACAGCTCCTTCCCCTCCTTACCTGAAAGGGACCATAGCTTTTTATTATAGCCATCAAAGAGACGTATTAGTAGTGAATACTTCCAGCTTAGAGAACAACTTGATTAAAAAATAGAAATAGAAACAAAAAAGCTCAACCCAGCTCCACTAACTACTACGGTAACTTGCTTTGATACTATCAAGTCCTGAAGATGAGAAACTAACACATTTTGTCTGCAGAGCATGGTAAACTAGTTAATTTTTCTTACTTCTGATGCTAGAGAGGTCTCTTCTTCCTTTCTGTTTGGTATTTCATCAGCCTCTTTAGCATTTAAAAATTTCTGGAAAAAAAAAAGCGCTGATGAATTTTTTAAATCTCTATCATACACGTTAGAAGAAACCCAGGAATCGCGCAAAACAAATATTAAAGTAACCACATACCTCTGTTTTCTTCATCCCTCTTACACCACAGTACTACAGCCCTTTGCTTGACTCCAGAATAAGCATAACAGAGGTATTTAATGCACTCATCCCAATATCCCCCATAAGCCACCTCTACCAGGCTTGCACTCACTACAGTATCACATACGCAATCCCCAGAACACTCCTATATGTCTGTCTAGCGTTTTACTTATCCCATATCTTCAGCGTTTCACTTTCTTTTACTTAAGTCTCAGATTTATAAAATACACTTAGATGTCATCAGGCTAAATCAGCCAGCTCTTACATGTTCACATAAAGTGTAAAGTTGCCACAGCGTAACAGTCAGGATAACCTACCATTCTCTTCTGCTGCCATTCCTGATGTTCCAAAGTCATATCTTTAAGACTAACTACAAATTCATCTTTTATCAAGCTCAGGGCCTTGTCCGGCTGAGATTTGTCAGTTGAGATGACACACTTCATTTTCTGATAGTGATCATGAATATTCATCAGTTCCTAAAATAAAAAAAAAAAAAAAACACACAAAAACCAAACAGAAAAAGCTTTTCAGGAAAAAAGGTTCAGCAGCAAACCAATATTAGACCTCAATTAAGAAAACCAGGGTTATACCAACTACTGAGCAACCAAGAGTGCTATGAATGGAGCCTGTTAGCAGCAACTGTTCAGTTTCAGAGGGCCTAGTAATATCGATGCCTAGCACTGTTCTATCAGTCCACCAAATAAGCAAAGGAAGAGAGAGTACATTTCATTATTTAAACTAAGAAGGAAGCCTCAGTGACACTGATGATGCTCACAGAAGTTCCATTCTCATATTGGTGTCTGTTCTCATCTCTCTGGAAGAGACATTTTGCAGTCTTCTCACCCTGCCATTTCACAGATTAGTGATTTTTGTACCATTTGGTAGTCATCTGTACTGACAATTCATGTTTGCAAGTAGAAAAAAAAACCTGGAAGCAAAGAATCTATGACCAAGTTATAATGACCAATACTAAAAGCTATATACTGCTTGAAATACTATCACTTTTTTAAAAACGTATTATACACTTAATGCACTCAAGTCTGAAAAGGAGAAATAAAAGTTAGAGAAGGCAGATAACTGTTACCTTGCAGATAACCAAGTTTTATGACCACAAGCATCTAAGTCTCCACGTGCAAATTGCAGATGTATCACAACAAACATGCTTTCCGCCTCTCCCCACCCCATTTTCCATTTTTCTCTGCTTAAGTGAGTTGATCATTTGTCCTCTTCTCTTTTAGACTGTATTAAAGTGCCTATGAAACACTGGAGCATATTTTGGTGCTGAAAAAGTACCACAGTTCTTCCAAAATAAATGCCATATTTCTGAATGTTAAGTAAAATTGCTGGCACAGACTATTACCCTAGTTTGCTTACCATAAGGAAGATTGATGAAAGACTTGATTGGGACAATTGGAGAAGTTATAGCTCTTGGATAACAGAGAAAAACACAATGATTAATCAGTAGGTTAAAAGTTACTGTACCTCCAGCACATCATTAGTGATGAGGCTGTTTACTCGGTTACTTGGATCCTTAAACTCTTCTTTAAATTCATTTTCCTGGACCTTCTTCTGAGTTCTGTAATTTAACTAAAGCAAGACAGACAATGTTTCATAACTTAAACAGCAAACTTAAACTGCACCTCCTCTTGAAAATTATCACCGCATATCCAGCGGTCAACAGTTGCTGGAAGGCATACACCTATCCCATTGACGATAATATGTGGGTTTATTATCAAGCGCTCAGAGTTACCGCTTTGCAAAATTAACACTTTTCTATTCCTTAGTCCAGAATTTAATCAAACACCCAGACTCAAGAGTTTGAAATTCCCACAGATGAAGAGATCATTAAACCAAAACATATTTTTTCAACAGCTAATATTTTTATTAAGTGAGGAGTATGGTACTTTCAACCATCATCTAGGTTTTATGTATCTAGTTATATAAAGCAAGATGCAGCATGTTTCAACACAGTGCCAAAAAAAAAACTAAATGCATCAGTGTTGCTGAATTTTGTCAGCAATAGAAAACTGAAGATATTTTCTTAAATATAATAAGTCATCAATGTAATAACTCACTAGCTTTGGCATTGCTGTGAAATGGAATGCTCTGGCAACTCGCAGTTTCCTAAAGATGTACACTGCATCATAATGCTGGGACTCTATCAGATCCTGCTGAAACCTCTGGACTTCAGGCCAATCCTTGAGAGCAATTCTGATCTGCAACAGAAGAATTGTATATTGTTATACCAAAGTGCACATTTCAATTAATAAAAGTGATTTCAGCCAACTACTGTGATCATGTCATAATGTGCACGATACTTGGATGTGCAGGATGCAGCATACGTCCCATGATCACAGAATGGATTCTATCATAACATTTATTACTATCAAAATTTTACGCAGATCTTATTATACTATTGTATTAAATAAAATTCTTACTATAATCACTTGCTTTGACAGTAACATGGAATACAAGTCTTCTGCAATACTTGAAAAAGTTAATTCTTCACATTCTGAGGTGCCTGAAACATATCACTAGTACTGAGACTCCCATTTACTAGATACATTCACAGTACTTGTAGACGAACATGCTGCCAATGAAATACTCATAAAGTAGCTCTCCCTTATTTCTTGCTTTCCTCTTTCTCCATCTACCTTGCCCACTTCATTTTCTAACTCGCTTCTTTGATAGTTCCTGGACTCTTTGACAGTTGCTATATAGCAGTCACTTTAAAACTGCCTGATTTTATCTCTGTAAAAAGTATTGACTTAAGTTACGAGATTTAATAACATCAGTGTAAAATACTTAGATTTCAGTTTCATGGTTAAAGAAGTTGGTCTCAATTTTACATATGGACACAATGTACATCAGACACTTTGTGAGTAAACCACCTCTCCAGTATATAAAGGAGTTCCCGACTCCTTTACATACTGGTTTCCTCTCCTGAAAACAGTAAGTAGATAAAAGAATACCATACACCTTGTGTCTAGTGTCTCCCGAGAAAAAAACCTCGAGAACAATTACCTTTTGTTTTGGCTGGCAAAGCTGCACAGAATAGAGCCCATACAAAAGATACAGAGCACCAACTCGAATCTGGAAAGCATAAGGAGGCAAGAAGTACTGCTGCGCCAGGTCTAAAGTCTTCTTTGTGAGCTTATTCCTCTCCAAAGCTCTTATTCTACCACTAGAGGAAACAAAAAGGAAGCATGTTAAAGTCAGTGACTATAAAAAGTGTTATGGTTTTAGAAAATCCATAACAGAAATAATTATTATAAACATTATGTATTTTAGAACATATTAATCTAAGGCTCAAGTTCTGGGAAGCCTTCAAAGGCGGGCCAGGCCTTACGCTCTCTGGCAGTACCGCCTACCATTCCTTGTATTAAATTAGATTTAGGGTGAAAAACGCGATGCTTTACAAGCACGTTTTAAATCTCACGTCGTGAGAACAGCACCACGCTCCTTGACGACGTCACTGCCAGCACTCACACCAAAGGCCTTAGCAATATACCAAAAAAAAAAAAAAGAAAGAAAATCAACTCCTGACCTTTTTTTTCCCCTGCATCACGCAGGGACTAGGCCCTTCACCGTCAGTTACCTGCCCAAACCTTTCCCAGAAGCTACGCCAGGAGGGAACTGTCGCCCCGAGCTCAGCAGCGGGCGGCCCAGGGCGCTCGGCAGGGGGGCGCCGGTGCCCGGCGGTAACGGCCGCTCGGGGGGGGGGGGAACGCGCCTACACCAGGCCGGGCCGGGCCGGGCCGGGCCGGGCCGGGCCGGGTGGGTGGTGGCCGCTCACTCACTAGAAGATGGCGTGAAAGCCGCGCTCCCGCCACAGCTCGGCGAAGCGCTCGAAGCGGACGGTGTCGGCCTCCTGGAAGGCGCCGAGCAGCGCCTCGCAATCCGCCTTCAGCCCCGGCACCGAGCACATCCCGCCGCCACCGCGCACGTCCCTCACAGCCGCCACCGCGCCGCATGCGCATGAGCAGCCGGCCTCCCCCTCCACCTCGGGGTCGCCCCTGCGCATGCGCACTGGTGCGCCTTGGCCCGTTAACGGCCGCAGGGCGAGGCGGTTCTGGTGCGTCTGTGAGGTGGAGGCGTCGCCCGCTGGGGAAAGGGGGTGATAATGATGATGGCGGCGGCGGGGGGAGCCCGCTGTGCGTGCTCTGGCGCCGTGCCTCGTCCCCACGCCCTCAGCGCCAGCCGCGGGGAGGAGGGGAGCGGCCCGGCGGGGCTGCGGCGATAGCCCCCGGCAGCCGTGCGAGCAGCACCTTGCCGGGAGCCGCGGAGCTGTCCGCGGGGCTTTGCCCTTCCCCGCCGCGACCCCTGGGCCGCCGGGAGGTCAGGAAGGGAAGGGCCGTGTCAGCGTGAGGCGGGGCGGGTGAGCGGGGCCGCGCCGGCCAGCGCGGGAGCCCCGCATGCATCGCCACACGTAGGCGGCCGGGGCTGCGGCGCCGCACGTAGCGCCGGTGGGCGCGGCCTGGCCTCCCGGGCCGGGCCTCGAGCGCTCCTCGCCCCGTCTCGCCCGTTAAACCGAAGGTACCGGCAACGCCAGGCAAAGCCGGCCGTCGGAGAGCCCGTACGGCCGGTAAGTGTGCGGCTGCCTCACGGGGGGCGCGGGTGAGCTGCGGGCGGTCGGCCGGGCCGGGCCAAGGCCGCGGCCGGGTGTTTCCGCGGCGCAGGGCAGGACAGAGGGGCTGCAAACTCCCTCCCCCCGTGCTGAGGGAAGCCTGACAGAATTTTGGGAGAAAAAAGGACGCGTAAAGAAAGTCTCGAATAGCTGTTACGGATGGAATGAGGCGCTGTGCGATGACTTGCGGCAAGTGGACGTTCAAAACCGCAAGGCTTTCCCCCCGGTGATCAGTTCACGTGAGTTGCTTTCTTAAATAACTATCTACAGCAAAATGAATTTTAGATATTGCTAGATCTAGTGCTGCGGTAGCTTCCAAGCCAATGCACCGTTAGCATCAACTAATTGATTGAAAGGTGGTCACTGTTCAAACTGTCAGCTGCTACAAAGTTAACTTCCACAGTGCTGCAACAAGCACAAAAACATCTTTCAGTAGTTAATTTATTTCCAGAAAGGTTGCTAGAACTACAACCTTTAGCAGCCTTTATAGGTGAGCAGAAATGAATGGCCATGACAGCAGAGCAGCTGTTGCCTTCAAGCACTGATTGCCACTCTGACTGGTTATAGGAATAGAAGCATTAGCAGAGCTATTGCCTGTGAACTGGACAGGTTTTAGCAGCTGCCAGGGGAGAGCTGCACCTGCTGCGGTTTTGATTTTCTCTCTCTCTTTTTTTTGGGGGGGGGAAAAGATGTTCTTGTCTATCATTTGGGTTAATGTTTAGAGACATAGGACAGTGACCACATTCACCCAGTGCGTGCCTCCGCCTTCAATAGATTGCACTGATTTGGAAACAGAATGGCAACACTGTTGGAAAAACAGTTACAATGTACCTTTCCCCTCTCTGTCATCCCTAATGGACTTAAGGATTCAAAGCACAGGTTAATAATTGACACACATGGAGTGCATTCTTCTTTACCTAGAGACCAAACCCCAGCTCTACTTAGTTGTAGGAGTTATAATTTCAAAAGAGTCTTTTGGTGCTCCAGTGATGCATAACTTGGAAAGTTTGAGAGTGTTTTCTACGTTTTGTATTTTAAGAGTGCAGTGAGTGTTGTGATTTCTCAGAGAGGCTGCTTCAAGAAAAGCTAGATGGGAATTTCTTTTTTTTTTCCCCAAGGTAGATGGGGCTGAATATCCTAACACTTTCACTGTGCAAGATGAACCTTTGTAGTGAGGATGAGGCTGTTGTGCCTATATGTTAATGTGTGATAGTCTTTCCTTGCAGAAAGTTTGGCTACAATGTAAGGAATGAAGATGCAAAGGAAAAAAAAAAGGCCTTCCTGCAGTGTTCCCCTTCTGTGTTGTATAGTATGAAACAGCATTCATTTTGGGGCTGATGAATATACTGCTCATTTTTCTTGATAAATTGTTTCCTCTACTCCATCAAATTTTTCATTAGCAAACTGTAATTGTTAATAGACTGTCTTCCGAACAACAACAAAAATAGATAAAATAAGGAAGATGGTGGTTACTGTAACTTATTTGTATTCTTATTTAACTCCTAAACAAAAGGATGAAGCCCTGTTTGTCCTATTAATTCCTACTGTGTAAGCTGCAAGTCACTTATCCCGCATAAATACGAATAGCTATAAATAATGAGAGTTTATCCAGTGGCATGTGGTACAATACAAGTTTTTGTTTTGCAATACCTGATTTAATTGCATTAGAACACCTTTTCCAAATGAAAACATGATGAAAATTGCATTCGGACTTGAAAATAACAGCAGCATTGAATGGTAAGTCTCTGAAAAAGTAAACTCTGGCACTATTTTATTAAACAGTGTATTCAAACTTCCATCAGTGCAAACCTATCACTAATACTCAACAACAGTATCGCGCTCTCCTGTGCCGGCACTCAACTGCGCCTTCTGCTTTTGAACTTCTTCTTAACAAAGAAAAAAAATATTGTAATAGACTTTTAATATGTTGAATTTGAAATAGCATTGATTTAACAAGACAGTAAGATTTCCAAGTTCTTGTCAAGTTATTTGCATGTACTGAGAGCAACTGAAATCAACGGGAGAAGTCATCTTGGACTTGAAATACTTTCTATTTTGTTTCTAAGGGTGTTCTTGACTTGATTACCCAGGGAAGTTTCATGGAAGGTCTTTACCCATCTGGCTCCGTCTCTGTTGACCTCCTCACACATTAGAAGCTGCTTTGTCTGTCTTGATATGTTGTAGGGCTAAACCTCTTCTGATCATGGATGCAGTCTACTTAATTTGGGTAGGAAAACCATTGTGATTTGGCTGAAAATACAAGGTAGAATTTATAAATGCACTTAGGTTTTATGTGTGCCTAGTGTCAGAATTTCTCTCGACTTCAATGGTAGTTAAATCAGGCCTCAACTGTGCAGGGAATTTTAGTTATACAGCATAGTATTTATTTAGTTACCACTTACAAAAGTGGCTTTGTCATTTACCATCCTCACCTTTTTAGAGCTGGGATAACTGTTGAACAGAAAGATCAGAGATGTCCCAAATTAGAAACAAACCCTCTCTTTATTGAATTTTATACTGTTACACAATCAAAAAGAAATACAATCACAAATATGTCAAAATGTTTCAAGAGAAATATCAATTGCAATATGTTGTACTTGGTTCCAAAAAGAATTCCATTAAAATATACCACTTCTTCATGAGAGAATACTGCTATTATTCACAAAATCTACCATACTGTATAAATCCAGTAGCAAACTAACTTTTTGGTAACTTGGCAAGCCTTGCTCAAGGTAAACAGGGAAGCAAAAGGAAAATGACAACTCATTTCTATAATTTAGATCAAAATCACAGTTCTCCTCCAGAATGGAGCTTTCCAGGGAGGTAAGGGCCTGATAAGTAGTACCTATTCTTAATGAAAGCTGGACACCCAACTCATTTAAATTTCTATGAAACTATTGGCCTTCTTACAAAGCACTCTAAGGCTGTGAAACGTTCATTTTCATGCTAGACTATTACAGTTCAAATAATCTGAATCATGTAGTTACCTCTGAATGAACTTTGTTCTGATCAGTAGCAGCTAATCAAAGATCATGGAGGAAACAAATGGTTTCTATAGACTGACTCATATTGGTAGAATACTCACAACTCCTAGAGTCAAGAGCATTGTTTGAAGGAAATGATTCATTCAGCAATGTAACAACGGGGGGAAAAGCCTGCCGACAGATATTAGTGAAACAGCCCACGTTTCTGCATTGTTTAGCTATCATTCTTCAGCTGTTCAATTGAACAGCTTCTTAAAATAATGAAAAATGGCTACATTAAATATGCAATAGTTTAACCTGTAATAATCAAAATGTTTGATCCTTAGCATTTTACTTCATCACAAGCCTGATTGATTGATAAATTCATTCAAAGGAAATTTTTCATCCTGAGATGGTCACCAGTGCTATAAGGAAGGTTTTAATGGTCCTTTCTGGCCTCAATCTGTGATTCTTTGAAGTAATTCATTATTTCTGGGGGAAGACTTGATGTGTGCACACAGACACAACCAACATGGAAACTGCTAATACTAAATTGGTTTAGTTTCACCCAAAAACTTTAACATCAACATCCAGTCCAAGCCTACCTTCCTACATGGAAGGAAAGGGGGTTAGAAGTGTGCACTTTAGATTCCAATTTAGATTCTTAATTTACACTGTGTTACACCTAAGATCAAGTCACTGGACAGCAGCCTTAAATTTGACTTTGTGGGAACTAACATCTATTTTATTATGACTTTTTCAGCTCAAGGAATATCCTAAGTGCTAGCTTAAAAAAATATATAAATTCCTTTAGCTTTTAGTAAAGCAAGCTAATGTCTTTCTCACCAACACTCTGATAAGTAACCAGTCTGATTGTTTCGAAGTCAAGGTTATAAATAATTACAGGTGTGGGGAATAAAAACAGAGGAAATAAATAGTATAACCATGCTATGTACAAGGACAAAGTGTAATGGCTTGTTCATTTGCATACAAGTATATTAGCAAAATGCAGATCCTAAAGCCAAGCCAGGCATCTTAATAACATGACAGTAGTCAGCTTGGTAAGTCTATACACAGCAGACAGAGGAAATAAGTGAGGGCCTGCAGAATAACTGAAATTCTGATGAGAATCTGGCCTGAAATAGTGGAAGAAATTGAATTCTTGAACAATAATAAGCAAGGAACTTCTTAGAAGCACAATTTTTCCATGCAGGAAAAAAAAAATGTAAAGAGCTATGAAGACATAGCTTGACTCCTGCTGCTGTCATGATAGCCTTCTGAAAGGTAACTTTGTTACCCCCTTCAGTTTATCTGGCAATGATAATCTGGCCTATTTTTAAATATGCAAAAGGGAACACTATATCCAGCTGCAGTTTCTTTTCTATTACTAGCAACAAAGCAGTATTGTTACATAGTGCCTTAACACTTGAAGAGGTAGCAAGTGAGCAAAGAGATTATTCAAAATCACTAAGAAAGCCTTCAAAAATGAAGGTATTCTAGAAGCTTGTCCTCCAAAGCAGGTTTACCATCAGCATATGTATTCCCAGATTGTAAGAAGAAGAAAAAAAAACAACTTCAAAACAAAAAAAACCCTAAAATGGGTACTTCTGCATTTTGTGAATTCACATTTGCATTTAGCAAAGCTCTGTTACTGTTATTTTCCATACTTTCTTCAATGTCTAAGCAACCTAAGTGTGTTTTTTTTTGTTTTTAAGTGTTTACACCAAATAATTATTCTTCTCTTCCAGGATTTATTGCAGCCATAACTTCAAGGATAAGGCCAGATTTGGCAGGTTCTAATAATTATTCTAAGAATTACCTGGGCAGGGAGAGGGAGAAATCCTTGAAGAATCTTTGTATATTTTAGAAGTTAGGTTTCAATTTTAATTCCCCCCCCGCCCCCCCCCAAGGATTAAACTCCATAGGTCTACTGCAGTTCACTCTAAGAATTATTTATTTCAGCCACTTTCACCAGGACAGTAATCAAAATGCTATGCCTGGTTAATATAATAGAAAATGTATATGAGTTGGGAAGATCCTTAGATGAAATAGTGCTTATTTAAATTCACGGCTGCTATCGCTAAAACCAGAGATGATTCCAGCTGGCTCATAAAGTGACCAGCATGTGATTTTATGGTTAAGTTTTTCTCCTTCTTGTAATATGGATTTTCTCTCAGGTAACTCGCTGCCCACCTAAATTAGAGCACATTAGAGGAAGTATTTACAGTTCCAAATAGGTCAGTTTTTAAGAGGTCAGGACATCCACAATAAAGTCCACAGAGTAACAGAGCTACTATCAAATTGGAGGATATATGTTTTCTATTGAGAGATGAAAAGGGTAACCCAAGAGGCCAGCTCAAGAGCTTCCTGGAGGAGTAAGAAAAGGTGAACTCACTCCTCCCTTTAATATGTCTGCAAGACTCTCCTCACTGTCTCACAGAAGCACCACCTTAATCGACACAGAGTTAAGCATAAAAGGGTTCCTCCTGCCAGCTGACATTTTTCTCAAGCCTTTAAGAACTTCACTACTAAAAGTTCCTCTACTGCAGATAGAGGAAAAGAGTCCATGAAACACATGCCATACAAAGGTCCTTACATAGCAGGTAGGCAGTAGCTCTGTTGCTTTCATCCAGAGAAATTTCTAAGCTTCAGACGCGTAAGGGTTGTGCATGACAAGTCTTTAATACGCAGTAGCAGCTGTGTATATTCAAAACATGTTCTCTGCACAAAGCTTGAGCTCTGGCTTGGGGCACCTGCATGCCTTCCCCTCTCTTTACACAAATTCTACTCTAAGATGCACACAACCATATTCTGCTACCCATGCCTTACCTCCATTAAATAAGGCATTTTAAGTAGGCAGTTTAAATGGGGGGACTATTATTTCAATAATTGTCTCAATTTGACAAATGCTTCTCTTAGTGAACAATAAAGGTTATTTTAAAAAAGGGTTACACTTATGTAACATTATATTGATTTTAAAATTCTCAAAGGAGTCTAATGACACAAATTCCCATTTTCAGATATGGATATGTCAGTGCTTAAATTTTAGAAAAACTAAGAAGTATCAATGTCTTAATTTGTTACAGCAAATTAATTTCAGGAAGGAATTTAACCATGGCCAAAATAAATCCTGTGGAAAGACACTCCACACTTAAGAAATATTTCAGTGCAAGAGAAATCAATAGTTTGAAGAGTGCACAGAATATCTTGACTGTATTTATAGATTACAAGGTTGTATCAGTAGCGTCACATTTTAAGACTGCCAAATGAGAAAAGTCACCTAGGCAAAGTTACTGAGCCAACAGCACAAGGATGTTGAGAACAAGCTTCCTTTATCATTGAGTACCAGCTTCATTTTTCATCAGCAGTTTTTGTGACAAAGACAAAAAACAAACAAACAAAACCCCTCTATCTTTAATTGATCAGTCTTAGGAATTTTTAGTTTTCCTGCTTTCCAGTGTTACCTTGATAGTGCTTCCAGAGACAAGCCTTTAAGCTCTTCATAAGAAGAATCTTTCCACTCTAAAAGAACACAAATACACTGTCCTCTCACTTTCAAGTATGCTAACTGGTGTAATAACTGGTTTAAAAATTTGTTTAACATCTTTGGCCAGCTGTAGTACAACACTGTCTAGGAGACTTGAGTCTATTCATCACTAAAGTAATTAACTTGGAGATGTTAAGGTCAATGTAAGGAAGCAATGATTTCCAATCAACTCTAAGTTAAAAAGGGAACACTGATGAACAATAACCACTAACAAAAATATAAATTATCTCATTTCTCTCAGATAACACACTCCCCAAGGGGGCCTGGTCCACATATAGTTTATTGATGTAAGAAAACAATACAGTTAGTGTTAGATCCAACCACAAAGAGCAAAAGAATGAGTGAATGAAGATTTTGTACAGTACATATAGGAAAATAAGATGTTTGTGCCAACTATATATTTCTAAATAAAAAGGCTTCTAAGTATATTCAAGTTATTGAAATCTACATGAAAACATGGATGTTAATAGCAACAAGGTGCATAAAACCAAAACATCAAAATATCGAGCAACTCAATGATGTACTAGATAAAACTTTGCTAACAATGCATGATGTTTTACAATCCGCTTGAAATATCACCTATACCACAGAGGGTAAGCTGAACATTTAGATTTAAGATCATACACAATATTAGCATTAACTTCAACAACTACAGGCAGGGATTTTTTTTTTTTTTTTAAGCTGGCAAAGTGACTACTTTAAGAACAAACTCTCTCTCTAAATTGAGAATGTATCCAAATAAAAATGCTGCTAGCCCTTTCCAGATAAAGCCTTTCCCTTTGACTAATCACACTCATTTAAGTCAAAAGCATAAGACAGCATTTAAGAACAATTTATATTACAACATGACTAAAATAATGACATAATCCAGGTTTAAACATGATTTCGTAGGCAAACAAAAAAGATTCTTCTTAAAAACTAGTTTTTATAAACACAGAATATATTGCATGAGGAACTGCTGGTATTTTTTTAAGAAAATATATTGTGCGACTGTGGCTACAATGCACTGCTGCAAAGCATTGTTGTTTCTTATAAAAATTATTAAAATAAAACTTATTTGAACATAAAGAGTAAGAGAGCACAAGTCTTCCAATTACTTATGAAGAGCAGGATGGAAGTATTGCCAGTTTTTCCTGTGTTGACATTTTACTAATGATAAGTTTTGGTGACCAACTCCCCAGCCAAAAAATAAATACTTTTTTTAGAATCAGGTGCATATTTCAAAGCTGCTATTGCAAGTGTGTTTTAAATGTAATGGACTTAAAGTATATGTACCAAAGAATTATAAAAATGCACTACAGGTTGAGTTATTGTTACATAAAGAACACATTAAAAAGACTGTCAAAGTAAGTAAAAAGGGGATCAAAACTGAACTAACTGAATTAGTGCAGTACTGTAGCCAGGCTTCTAAAATCAGATATAGAAAATATAAATAGACTGCTTTAGGTGATGATTCACCAGTGTCCAAAAAAGGAACAAGTATTATGAAAGCTCAGTTAACTTGATCCAGAGCTCTGAGCAGTTCTTCACCCTGTAGCAGGTTTCTGTTGCCTTGTATGGGAGCATTTACTTCACAGTCGTAACTTGTGAGTTGGGGTAGTCCACTCTCATCCATCGACTGCCCTAGAAGTTTACTTGCTATGTCTACAGAGGGAGGAGGAAGGGAGGGGAAGGGAAGGGAAAAGTGCAATTTATTCACCACGCTTCACCTTTCTCCGAAAATTGTTCGGAAAGGAGGCAAGTTGGGATACCTGAAAGGCACCCAGTTTTCTCTTTCACACACACAACCCTCTACATATTAAAAAAAAAAAAAAATTACTAACCAGTTGATAGTAGAATGATTGTCTTTTGCTCCACTCCATTATGACCATTTGTTTTGCATCCCTTTACACGTTTCCAAGCAAGTGATGCATTTGCCCCATGATCACCTGTCTGCTGCAATAAAGACCCCTAGAAAGAAGTAAAATAAACTGCTTTATTGAATGCTATATCCTTCTATCCTTCCACATCCCTATTCCAAACTAACAGTACCTGTCAGTAATTACTAATGTAGGCATTGCTACAATTTAAAGGGGACTTCCTTCAGAGCTTGAAGGAAGTCTGTTTCCATGTACGCTGGTCTTAAACTATGTCAAAGACGGTGAAATCAGATTTCAAGACATTGTCTTACTTACAGAAAACTACTAAATCCAAGTTATCCTCAGCTACCATCTCAAGATCAGCATGTACATGTACACATACACACCCATTTAATCATCACTGCTCTTGCCAGAGTAAGCATCAAATTTTCAAAGTCTCTAATGATTTTCCACACTGGAATTATTAGTGTGCACAGGAAGTTCAGGAACCTTGGTTGGTTGATTCCGTCTAAATTTAACGAGTAAAATTCTACTTGCCCTCTAATTACTGCAACCAAGCCGTTCAACTTAAATCTTGTGGGGAATGCAGTCCTGATCCGTTCTATTACGGTATAGCTCCTTAACACCTTATTTTGACAGCAGCATACAAGATATGGCGATCCAAAGCCTTTTAAAAGCTCCATTTAACTTAGATAAGTAAGACAAAGTTGCCACTGAATCAGAAAGAGGGGATGGGAAGGAAAAACCACCAGCTTAATAGCAAGTTTGCTAGCAACAGTAGTTGAATTTGCGAAGTTTTGTCTTGTTTGTAGTAGAAGCAGTTGTACAAGAAAGAAAGTAATTCAGAATGGTACCATTATCCTAGACAATGAAAATATTCAAGGACATATGTTTTCAGGTTATGAAACATCAATACAAGTCAAAGAAAGTTGTATAACAGAAGTTACATAGTTAAGTGGCTCAGAAGCTGCGTTTCATAGTAAGGTCAGTCAGCTACGTTGTTGCTAGTTTATTTTTTATTGTGAACGCAATACAGCACTTCATATTAAGAAAGATGTAGCTTGTATTTTATTCTGCAGTGATTCGGATCATTATTTCATAATCTTACTTTAACACAGCATGTCCTTGCCTTAATCTCCTGTTTTTGTAGAAAACTATAGTAGTGTTTTACTTTATCGTCATACAGTTTCACTGTCTTTGCAAAATAAGTTCCCCCTTCTATACGCTTAGGGAGTCCTGACAGATATTTACACAGTCCCAGAATACCATGTAATGTAAAGCTGCATTTAATGTCATTTTTCTTCTGTGCATGTGCAAGGCCTAGTTAACACACTCAGAAATCCATTCTAGAGAAAGAAGCCAAATGGTACAAGTTTGCTTGAAATAATGTCAGTAAGACCCAGCTACATTAAAAATTCAGCCTCTGACTGCAAAAAACAGCAAAAATATTTGCAATATTTTTGTCAGATACAGAAAAAAGAAAAAGGTTTAGCAAAGGATGAAATATGAACCTATAAGCATTAAAAAGGCACTAAACAGAGGCCTGAACACTTATTATGGCAGTTAACACAGAAGTGCTTATGTTCTGTCACCTATGCTACTTTGGATATTTTATCAGCTACATTGTATGACAGCAGTAGCGCTGTTACATAAGAAAGAGGCAACAAAAGGCAATAAAATTTGTAGAGCTGTGAGTTTTTACAAAGCTACTGGAAGGAACAGAACAACATGCATGAAAGTGAAAAGCATTAGGGAATGAAAACGCTGAGACAGTATGGGGATTTGTTTGTTTGTTTTTTTTAAAAGAGTAAAATCTGCTAACCTCATACAAAAAGCCTGGATGTATAAATGCTTTTCCCAGCTCTCATAGGGAAGATCAGTTATAAGACAGTATACAGTGATCACTGTCATTCCCAGAAGCAGAATGACAATACGGGCATAGTTCATAATTCAGAAGAAAATACCCCTGCACTGTAAGACATGCTGGATGACTGTATCTAGGAAACGGACCACAAGAGCAACAAAGACTCTCAAGGGCTGTGTAGCAGTAGAGGAACTAAGAATTAACTGTGTAAGAACTTTTAAGAGAAGTAAGAATTTGCAACAAAGGCAAGAAGAGAGATACAGTATTGTAATGGCAAAGCCCAAGACTCCAAAATACTAAGGACCGATACTGAAAGACAAAGCTTGGAGACAAAATACCCTCACAGAAGGTAACAAGCTGGTTACCCTCAATTAAGTGACCCCCCCCCCCCACCCCAAAAAACAAAACAAAAACAAACCCACAAAGAATACATAAAAGGTTCCTTTTGAATACGTAAGACAAATGATGATGAGCTACTTGCAGACGCATGCACTAGTACTGGAGAGACGGTGCATGTAATGAAAGTAGTAATACAAGTTTGATAAGTGAATAGAATTCATACAACCTATGTTCAGATAATATTTGTTATCTGGCCAAATAAAGTCTCAGATTCAGTGAAAAGTGTGAAGTGATAGAAAGAAGCATAAAGAACACTATATCCAGTACTGAGAAACATGAAAATAAAGTTTGAAACAAAAGTGAAATAAACGTCAATTTTAAATGGGATGTCTTACATTTCTGAACATTCTACTGAGGAAAAAATCCCTCTTTGCATGCATGTTCACAAAAGAATATCTTCTGCCTAATCAAGAAACGTGCTTAGGTATAAAGGGCACTTTTGAAACACCTGACAGTAAAAGAGATCTAAAGTCAGTATATGAATATAAGAGGGAATTTTACTACCAAATAATCATCTTTCATCCCAAGATTCCACTGCATACTATTAGCTAAACTCAGGACTCTGCACCGATGCTTAATTTCGGAAATTGCAAGGTTAAAATATTTTAAAATGGTAAAACAAAACTCACAATTCCAACTGCCTGAAAAAGTGAACCATCATGTTCCATTTTTCGTTTTCTCTGAGCATTATGCAAAGCTAGCATCTTTGGATTTAGTTCTTCATCCATTGCAGTAGATCTAAGAAAAATTGATTCAGTCTGTTAAGAAGTTTCTACTATCCTCAAGCCATTCTTCTTTTGTGGACACTTCATATATTATATGACAGAACTGAATTTATGTACTAGTTTTCTTTGGTCAGTGACCCATTTCAACAATTGACTATGAGCATAGCAAATGTTAGCTTTAAATCTTCCTGTAAGACTCAGAATGACTTATAACAATTTTTAAAGGCTTTCTAGAAAAAATACAAGCATAAAGGTTCAGCAATTCACTGTCTTTCTATAGAAAGAAGGGAGGGAGGGTGAGGAAAAGGAGTCTATTTGTTTTGAATATTTGCATGTACAGATAATACTTCTGTGTATCAAAGGTATGGTGTTCTAATTTTGTAGAATTTTCTACCACGATAAATATCTGCTACATATGCAGATATTATGACATATCCATTATTATGAAATATGGCTCGCTTTAAAAGCATCTCATGTTGCTTAGAGATTGTAGCTGTCTCTTGCATCATAATGAATTGGACAAGAAAAGCATCAGAAATATTGCATCGTTTTAACTACCTGTAAATTGCCTACTGTATTCTTTTAAAAAGGCTGCTAGTCAGATACAAGAGCAGATCAAAATCATGAACACAGTTTGCTTATCGTAGCTGCCTACTATGCAAGACATCTGTGTAAAAGCTACCGCAAAAAAACTACTGAGAAATTAACTTTAGGGATATTTACTCTACCAAAAATATCTTGTTTGAAATGTCCAGAATTAAATGTATCAATTCCTACACTGAAGTAGAATACAGAAGACAGCAACACAGTTGCAGTATTTCAAAACGTATTACATCTAACTTCTTGAACAGATACTAGGGCTTAAGCTTAACTTTTAATAAAATACCTTTTATTCAGAGTGACTGTTAGCAAACTGGGTGCTGCTGGACAAGATTTCTCCGTCTGATCCAATGTTCCTTTTCCTACTCTCATTGGAGAGGCAGTTCGACTCCTGTTCCCACCATATGGCGATGCTGGGGCACTACTCGTTTCGCTGATTACGTGGACAGGAGATGAAGGAACAATTAGTGTCTTCACATCATCCACGTGTTCTGTCACGGGTTTTATTTCATCAGCAGTATTTGATGGTGTCTGAGTCTGCTGAAATATAGTAATGGTGGCTGCATTCTGAGAGCTGGAAGAACTGCTTTCCAGTGGAGATAGCTGATCAAAGGAGCGTAACTGGAAGTCATCATCCATTGGAATATAAGGAGCCAACATCTCCAAGTCTAAATCAGTTTCCTGGAAAACATATGAGGTAAAACTTATAATACATCAGAATAGCTCAGCTATGACTTCACGGCCCCATTAAGGCTCTTCCTCTTACCAAATATTTAGAATAATTTTCTGCAATCTCTTCCTTTATTTTAATAAAAGTCTGATTACATAAGAGGAGGGAGGTTCCTGAAAATGTTCAAAGAAAGAGAAACAAAAAAACAAAAAAGAGAGAAACACATTGTAAATATACGAATTAAGATGATACAGCAGTTTAAATGAATGTACATTACCTGAGTAGAAAACGGATTTTTTGCTTCTGTATCTATCGCAAAGAGTTTCTCCACTAATTCCAGTTTGAATTCATTAGCCATATCATTATCCACATCAAAGCAATAGTCATTGGGACTACTGGGCTGTAAAAGTATTTCAAGCGCAGTTTTAAGTTTCTGTCATTATATTATTTTGCATTGTATCTACAACATTTGAAAAAAGTACTAATCTAAAAAAATTAATTCCAAACTGTAGCTGTACAAAACCAAAATGGGAGAGGAAACCATTTACACTTTTCCATATGCATTCAAATTTATCTCTTTGGGGAAGCACATGACTAGCTGGAACTTTTAAAGAGCACCTACAGTAATTTATTGCAACTCCTTTGCTATTTACCATAGTTGTCACCAAATCATCCTTTTCTGGAAAGGCCAATCCCAAACAGCTCCTATTTCTCTTACACAGACTACGGCATGCACTTCTTTAAGGAAAAGAATTTTCAGTACGAAAATTTCATCTTTTTCCTCAGATCATGGTATAAGCTTAACTAAGCTACACTTTATGAATAATTTTAAATTGCTGTCTTAGTTAATATCTTTAATCTTGCCCCATAAGCCCCACCAGAACATTCACTTTCATCACAGGGTATCCAAATTACATGACTAACCTCAGGTGAACTTTGGCTGGTACTTGCATCTGAAGGGCTGGTTGGTTGCTCTTGCACCTGAGGCATGGTAAAAGAAAGTTCTAGTGGCTCTGTGTTTGGCTCCAGCTTTGATACAACTTCTCTATTGAGTGCAGGATCAGCATTGCTACGAAGTGGCTTTGTAGTTTCAGAGGCAGGCAGTGGGGACATTGCCATATTTATATTCTGCAATTTCTCACTGGATGAGGGGAGCATTACATCGTTATACAAAGGAACTTCATCACATTGTTGTTCATCAGACTCTATAAAAATTAAAAGAAACCATCAACCTAAGTAAAAGTACTGAGTGTGTCTATGGACCTCACTACATTTAACAGTGGCTGAAATATCATTAGGCAAGTGACACTGGAGGTTATTTTCCAAAGTGTACTGTAAAACACTAATTTTACTAATGAGCATGCTCTGTAATTTAAGCATACACCCACCATTGCTGCTGAAATCTAAGGAGATAATTGTGTCTCCAGCAGCTGGGGCTAGCACAGTTAAAGCATCTGGTTCCTGTTTAAGTTTTTCAAAGAGGCTGTTGGTATCCTCCAGTTCAGCTTTGCTGAATATTTTGGTCATTTTCATATCAGGAGACTCCACCGGTTTCAGCATACACTCAGTTTGTCCGAGGGAAAAAATCAAGTCTTTCTGAACAATTCCACTGTCAGACAAAAAGGAAGATTGTTATTAAGAACAGCTAAAAGAAATAATTTCAGCATTAACAGTTTTATAAGTTGCAAGTCATGAAAAGAAAATTACCAGAAAGAAGCTTTAAGATTTTTCTTTTTTTCCTTATTCATTCCTTCCTCTAATGTTATACAGAAAGCAAACACTAGTTGTGGTGCCCTAAAAGGTAACAAATAAGTAGATACGCTTTCTTGAAAGCATCAAGAAAGTCAACGGGAAAAAAGTTAAGGATTTCCCTAAGCAGTTTTTTTTTTTTGTTTTAAATTAACACACTATATTAGTAGATTGGTATTGTTACATTCAGTACAGTTTTGAAAACTCAGAATTTAGGACTACTGTGCAGCTGCACAAAGTTAGTTAACAGATCTGCCTTAAGTTGAAGCTTTCAATTAAAAAAGGAGTTTTGATGAAAAAAAGATTTAGAAAAGACATTGATACTGATGCTCTGGCTCAATGACTAAAAATCACCCATAAAATAAACTGCCTCAGACTGTGGACAAAGATTAAATAGATGTCTGAGATGCAGATATATTCTCACATGCTTCCATTGTGACAGTCCAGAAGAGCCTGGCCTTATACTCATTTGCTTGCAGGAGATCTCCCTACTGATATCACTAGAATCAAAAGAATTATTTTGGGTGTGGGGTTTTTTTGTTTTGTTTTAAACATAACTCCTAATCCTACGATGGGCAGTATTCTAAGCAAAAACTCACTGGTAAGAAAAATAGTAACATCATAACATATTCAACCAGATCCTCAGCAAGTTGGAAAAAAAAATTTTTTTAAGATATGAGGTCATCAGAATCTGACTCCATCTTCAATAAAAGTCATGGAAAGAAGGATGGCGATGTCCACTCAACTTACCTCAACACATAGTTTACACATACTATGCACTGTGGCTGAGAATTCTTAGTGTTGTATATAACAGTTGCTTGAGTTTCAACCCACACATAGCCACCTTGTTTAGCAAGCATTCTGTACTGTCCTGTTGTCACCTGCCCTTTTGTGAACACTAAAAGCAGAAAGGACATCAGCTTTAATTACAGGCAGGAAAAAACAAACATACATAGCTTTCAAGAAAAGTATTCACTGCAGATTCCTATCTGCAATTAAAAGAAAACCCCCTTTATTCTGCAGCTTTCCCCATGCTGAATCTTATCTCTAGTAGCTGGGGAATTTTCAATGCATCTTTTCACTTACTATCATGGTGTGTTTTGGTCAGATGATCAGAATCCAGCGCATGATAGTACTCATAAATTGAACGACCCAAGAGTTCCTCTGGCTCATACCCCATCAACTCTGTAATTCTTTAAAAAGAGGGGAAAAATGCTAAGTAAATGCAGGCTTAGAGTAGCACTCATACTAATTTTAGATGCTTGCAAACCTAGAGAGATCTTTGAGTCACTTCCATACACATTAGCAGCACTGTTGATTTACTGTGACTTTTTATTTTGAAGTACATCTCTTTTAAAGAAGCAAAAAAAAAAAAAAAAAAAAGCAAAGTCTCAGCAGGCACAGGATTTCAGGATTTTACTTCTCATTAGAATATTTATAAACCTGCTGTCTACCACAGGACAAGATTTAAGTAAATCCCTGCTTTCTAGACTTTTTTGCTTAAAGTTAAGATTAGCTACTTATAGACTATCAACTTACACTAATACAAAAAGGTAATAAAACAAATACATATTTCAACAATTTTAAACATGCAACTGAAAGAAATGAGAGTCTTTTTTTTCCCCCACCATCAACAATTGTCAGCTTTTAAAGAAAACAGTATTTTCTTCAGCCCCTAGAGGGCAGTGCTAACTAGGAGAAAACATTTATTTATTGTTTGTCCTGTTCCACATGCGGGATTTGACCAAATATATCTGTTTTTATGTGAGAGCATAAGTCCTAGAAAGGTAAAGTTATAGCAGAGGGCAGAAAACCTGCACCTTTGCATCTAACTGCAACAACTAATAAGAAATTACTTTTTGTTATAAAGAAAAGGAACCTCATAGCAGGCAGTAATAAATAATATCCCATTGGAGAAAAAAAAAAAACACACACACACACACCACCACCCCCCTCAGGGCAATGAGCTCCTTCACTTCTATTTTTCAGATTTGTCAAGCTCAAGTTTCCAGAACATAAAGAACATTCTTATGTATTCCACTGCATCCAGGATTGGTACTGGAATATAATAATCTCATTTTAAACAGCAGATGTATTGCATCAAAAGTACAGCTGAACTTTTTTTTTTTTTTGGTTAGAGAACACATACTGATCTTCTGAGGAAAAGGAGGGAGCAGGGGGGCAGCAGTAAAATGCATCTCACAAGGATCCTAAATACAAGCACTCTTTTCAGTCACTGAAAGGTTCCACCATCTATGACAACCCTAAAAATCCTTCTTGTTCTTTCAGTATCCAAAAGAATCTTAGTTTAGTTTTATTGTTGTCACTAAACTAAGGACCAGTTTGAATAGGTATTTAACTGCAGGCAAACAAAGTAATCAGGAGCAGTACCCCGCCACCCTCCTTAGATTTAAAATTTTGGCTTTTATGTAAGACATCCTGACTAATTAATAAAAGCCAAAAGCATCAACTGAAGACTCCATTTCGCGGGTGAATTAAGTTAAGGATTAAGACTACCTAAAGGTATAATGCCTACATTAGCAAACACATACAAACCTTACAAATTCTTAAAAGGAATTCATCTCTTAAGCACAAAACATATTTTACCTTTCATCACAATAGGAAAATTTCATATCAAGACTGTGACGACTGAGGAACGTTTTACTGTCCAAGGGGACCTCAATGTTTGATGGATGAGGAATAGGTTCACAGATCAACACCAAACATGTCATGGGAGGCTTTTTGTAGCCACAGTGAGTCTGATTACTGCATGTGTCATACACACGAATATGTCCAGTGCAGTGGAGTACCTATGGGAGAATTAGATTTTTTAAAAAAGACCCATGTTCTTTTCTGTCCGACAACACAGATCTTATTTCCATCAGTACGCTTCCCCCTCCCCATCTCTCCTTATTCTGTTATTAATATCAACAGCAGCAGTGCAATAGAGCTTTCAAAGCAATTGGGGAAGGGGCGGGGGGGGGGGGGAGAGGGAGAAAGAGAGAGAGTTCTCTCATGCTACACGGCCTGTGATTACTAGACTGGCTGCTGGCTGCCAGTTCCTTCCTCCCTGGTGTTTGCTGAAACAATGCTAGAAGTTTCTTTGCTTCTTACAGCTTTGAAAGATACCTGAATAATGACTCTGATTTGCAATTGCATCACCAGAAGATAATTAACTATTTCAATTTGAAAGTTGTAGAAAGAGTAGCAGTCTCAATTTTAGACATTTTACAGGAATGATATTGCAAGGAGAGATCAAGTAGATTCTCCAAAAGATATGAAGTTTAGCATTCTGCCCCCACCCTTTACCACTCTGAAGGAGAAATAGTTCACATACAGCAGAAAAGAAGAAAAAAGCTGTGTGATCAAGAATAATTAAGTTTAAGTTATAAAAGAGAATTCTGAGTAGTATTACCACTGGATATAGTAAAAGGTTGTGTTTTGCCCAAAGAAGAAAATGCATTCATTTCAGAAAGTTATCAAATTATGCTCTTTTTATTCCACTTCATTAAAAGTGAGATAGCCAGCAACTTCAGAAAGAGCAATATTTAGGTCTTTCAGAGAGATCTCAACTGTCACGTTTACAATCAAATCAAAATGAAACAGTTATCTGTATTATATCTAATGTCAGGTAACTTTTTCCTCAGAGAGGACTTTACACAAACATATTTAGGAATTATAATTTCTAATAAATAACCTCTGGTTTAAAATGGAGAGTTCATTAAAAGACTGTCAAAAAACTAATTTTAAAGCATTGTTTCAGTTACCTCCCTGCTGTATTCAGCATTAAAATTCAGCATATTTAAGCACAATCATTAAGTACTTAGTGAAACTCAAGCTCAAGTGACATTAACTAAAAATGTTGAAATACAGTAAGTTACGACATCTGAAGAGCCAGTTGCCAAGCTGCATAAATATTCCTTTGCATTATTTACCTTCCATGTAGCAGACTTAATATTCACTGTTCTTCCCCTGCTAGTCAGTGTACACTTCATTCTGAGAAAAAAGCTGCGCTCCGTGTTCTGCTCTTTGCCCTTTTTCACAGGACCTAACAAAAGCAAATAGTAAACCAGTTCTTAAGCTCTTGGATCATCTTCCCCAGATGTAAAAAAAAAAAAAATAAGTTACAGAACTATCTCTAAGACTAGGGGAAGAAAAAAAAGTAAGCTTTCTTGAAAAAAGTCAGGAAATCCTAATGCAAATTAATACTAATAGTATTCAATTTTTAGTTTTAACTTAAAGTCTACTGTTATCAAGTAAGTTTTTGCCTTTATAGGGGAGAACCTTTCAAAGACAATTACTTGCTAGGCTATTTAAAAAACGAACAGTCTCATTTGGGCAGAGAAAATGCAAACCAATCCTACCAGGAGAGCTGCAAGCAGCTCACTGTGAATGGAAAAGAAAACGAAGCAGCTAGGATAAGGAAAGCTGGGAAAGAATGAATTTGCAGAGGAGTGCTAATGAGTTAGAACTAAGTCATGGTATAGCATGGAAGTTTAGAACACATATGAGCTTACTTATGATACAAGTTTATAAAATATTTTGCTCATCTTCCAAAGATAACAGATGAAATATGAAATTCTTCATGGTAGCTTACTCTGCAGCTACCAGCTTGACTAAATTCATTAGAAAACAGTAAAGCCGTTACACTGCCTCGTCTATTGTAGCCGTGCTGCTAGCAGAGACGAACACTGATGTGGACAAGCCTACTCTGTGCTGCAAGGGAATATCTTCAATAAAGGAGAACAAAAATGCAAACTTCAGAGAAACAACAACCACCTATTTAATTCAGTTTTAAAAACTGTGGTTTTTAGAGAGTTAAACCAATTCAGAAATTCATAGCTGAAGATCACACAATAATGTTATTGTTACTAACTCCTGATGCTTAAGGCTGAGCTCTAAGAAGCAGCTATAAAAGATGGAGCAGCTTTCACAAGTCTGATTCAGACATTATCTTAAAAATTGCCAGCTCTGAAAGTTTCAAAAGCAACCTTGTAAAACCAGAATGCAGTTAAGAGTTTCTGCCAATCATATTTATATTCATTTGCACCTGTACAATCCCAGAGAGCAGTATTTAATTCTCAAATCCAAACCAAAGTAATTCCACTGATGTAAGAGCTAGAGTAGAATGTAACCTAGGAATCCTAATAAATATAAAAACGTACTGTTATTACTGTAATTTAGAGTTTTGTCTGCCCATTTCATTTGCAAAACAGATTTGGTAATAATGCTTTCCAGACATCTTATTCCAGTCTAGTCAATTTAGACATGCTAGAGTTAGTTTTCATGACATTCATTAATACCATTTTTTTTTAATAATATATTTTCATAACGGGAAAGGTGTTTACCCTGCTTTAGTGACTTTTTTTTTTGGCAGATGCAATATTGCATTGGGGGTGGGGGGGAGAAGATATCTAAATCTAGCCTTGGATATATACTTCAATAGTAAGAGCAGAGAAATTTAGAAAGACCTTACAAAAAAATCAAAATCAGGGCCCTCAACACTATACTTTATCTGGTCTCCTCCACTGAGTTAAATGGAATCATACTTCTAATTTAGTGATACAAGAAAGCAGAAGTGGGTCTTAAGTGATTTTTATGACATGTGGTAATTTATCATCCTCTAAACTGAGAGTCTATATAACCCTCTTTGATGAACCAGGAGTTTAGACTGAACTGATGAACCAGGAGGTCAGATTTTAGATCTGCAGCAACTGAGTAAAGCAGATCCATTTGGAGGCATGCATGTTGCCTAGTCTTTACAATCATTAACGAGCTTTGCAAAGACTTAAAATCACCGATTCATGGGCATATATTAATTTCAAAAGTATACAGAACATGTGATTATGAAGTTCTATTCTACTGCACTGAGGAAAAAATTTGATATTTGAGAAAAGATACCAATTTCATGCACTGATTAAAAGGTGCTGTGAAGCATCAGTCCCAAAGCCCAGAATTAACAGTGGCTTTTAGGGTCTGTCTGGGTGGAAGGGTATTCTTCCTTATTTTTACCCAAGCAAAGGCATCCATAAGACTACCACCTGATTAGTTTTTTTCATCTTTTCTATGTCCTAGACATAACACCACAGATTTCTGGAAGAAACCATTTCCCTTTAAGGTGTCCTGAGAAGACATGCCTAGACCAAGGCAAACGTACCAAAATCTAACTTCTCCATATTATTCTATAGCAGTCACTTAAAATCATTCTCATTCAATCTACCTCTAACTACTTTTTCCTGTAGGCATGCTATGTCTTTCAACCTTCAATAATTCTGTTTGAGTCATTAATTTTGTTTTAGATTAAAGAGTACTAATGAAGTCTCATCTCTCCTACAATTAGAGTGTTTCGAAAAACATTCTGGCTATTTCTGTAGCCAGTATCTCCGAACAAGATGCGAGATCTAAAAAACAAAATATAGTAGTTTGTTCTCTCTTAACTCCTTTATCCAGCAGATAACCAAACATGCTAATGCCAACAGGAACTATCCTTAACTAAATCAAATAGATTTCTTTCTTCTCACCATTTCTGTGTGTAAGCATTTCTCTCAGCTCTTCGTGGTCACACGGATGAGTGAAATCAAATACACTGTGCCCCGTCAACTCAAACTGTAAAAGTAAGCGGTACATTGAGTCTAACTTTTTATATTCAAATCTGTAAAAAGTTGATACATTTCTGTAAATCTTAGAAAGTGTCAATATTTCACCTGAGTGAGTCCCATACACTTGTTCACATTTTCAGACATGTAAATCATGTCCCCATCTTCAGAGAGAACCATGACAAATCCATCAAGAGCTTTTAAGTAAAAACAGTTCAGCTCCTTCTCCATTTTGGCTTCGGTCTCCAGCTCACCTATAAGAACCCACATACTTTTGTGAGTAAACATCACGAATGATGTCTGGCAGCAGTCTGTAAGGAGCCAATCTAGCAGGACTGTTCAAACACATCTCAGATAAGTGAATTGCAATAAGTGATCAATTAAATTCTTCAAGGTCTGGCAATGATACCATGAATCACAAAGTTAGAATGAGGTACTTTCTACGTACGCCAGTAAACCCTTCACCTTGAGGAAAAATGCTAGTTGGCATAAATACTACTGCCTATCTTAAAGATATTACACACTTTTCTCAAGGGCTTCCTTTTAAGAGCATATCTACAATACAGAAGAGTAACTTTGGTACTCATATGTGCCTGCCTACACCAGTAAGTAGCACAGCATCTATGGCATGCTAAACATACTGGTTCATAAGCTAGCTGAAACTGGTTCATAAGATACACCTATCCGTACAAACTGCAGAAATGACTGCAACACGGCAGGCATTGCCTCAGTTAACTTCACCCTCAGTGGAGTACAAATTATAAAAAAAAATTCCCAGGTTGTATTAACAAGAAACACCCACAGTTTGCCAGGCCAGCCTTGCACCTACCATCTACAGTTCAGTAAAGCACAGTTTTAGCCTAATTCTCTAGGGGAAAGAAAGCTTACCTGAAAGATACCTAACTTTGGGAAAAGGGTCAAAAAGCTGAGATTCTTAAAATGGCATTGTGGTTCAGCTTACTCTGATGAGGCAACTAGTATCATCAGAACAGAAAGGGGAAAAAAGTAGTCCATTAAACTGTGGCCATATTTTTCCTGTGCCTTCACTAATAGCCTCTTTTTAGTGGAAGGTCTCCACCCCACTATTGATTTCAGTATTTTTTTAAATTGCTCATAGGCTTCAAAGTAGCTTCTTTGTCAGTATACATGCAGCCCCCTTTCCAGATTCTGATGCTAAGTTGTTATTCACTTACCAGCATCTAGCAGCTTTCTCATTCGTAAGTAGCTGATGGTCAGTCTCATAATAGAGGCTTTGTCAAGGTGTGCGCTCACAGTGTGTGGGAGAGGCAGCTGATGAGCAAGTTCATAGAACACTTCGGATTCCTTGCTTCTTCGGCATCTGGCTGCATCTCTTGATTTTTCCTTTCTGCGTTCTGAACTAATCCTATATAAATAAAATGTGGGGTTAATATAAAAAGCAAGAGTAGGAGTCCTTAAGGCAAGTCAAATTTGAAACTGTATAAGCTGCCCAGTAGACAATACATTTGCTTCTGAAGCTGAATCATTTAAAACTGTTTTTTAAATTTAATTCTGTATTTGCACACACATTTCTGCAGCTATTGGGCTTTGCCAGAATTAGACTCCAAACCACAAAGTCTTCCAACAATAAAAATCAGTTCTTAAAAACAGATATCTACATACATTGAATGTTCTTAAAGTCCCTGTTGTCTCATACCTTGACTACTGCTCTGTAGCCTCCAAATCCCGTTTCCTTCCTTTCCTACCAACCCCTAAAGTCCATACAGCTTAAGTGATCACTAATATGATGCTTCAGCAGTATCACGTACACCCTCCAAATTCCTCCATTAACCATCTCATTCCTCACTCGCTAAACCCGTCATCCTTACGAAGCCCACCTAAAAAGTCAAATGTGTAAGGATATTGACTTAATGTGTCTAGCTTTGGTGTCCCAAAAATTACATTTCCTATTTCTCTCTCCCATATAGCCTCTTCCATAGTCTCTCCTATGGTGGAAAACTCCTTGCCGTAAAGAAGTTGCCTCATTCTAAGTATCTGAAGGGGGGGAGGGTGTCAAGAGAATGAGGCCAGCCTCTTCTCCGTGGTGCCCAGCAACAGGACAAGAGGCAATGGGCAGAAACTGAACCACAGGAAGTTCCATCTGAACCTGAGGAAAAGCTTCTTGACTGTGAGGGTGACAGAGCATTGGAACAGGTTGCCCAGAGAGGTAGCGGAGTCTCCTTTGCTGGAGATATTCAAAACCCGCCTGGATGTGATCCTGGGAAAGATGCTCTAGAGGATCCTGCTTGAGCAAGGAGGTTGGACTAGATGATCTCCAGAGGTCCCTTCCAACCTCAACCATTCTGTGATTCTCCCTCCATTGCCTCTATTAAACTCACCCTCCCCCAAAATGCATGTAGTAAATTGCAGGTTGCTACCAGCCCGAAACCAACGCTGATTTTTGCACAAGTCAGTAATCCTGATATTTATGCTGTTTATCATCCCTCTTCCCTGTACTCACAGCAGTTCATGTTTGCCTCATGTATCTGTCACATTCTTTTTAAACTAAGCATTTTAAGACAGGAACTCTAAATTTTTCTTGCATTTGAACACAAAGAACTCAACGCTGATATGGTCCCTGGGGAAGATTAGGCTGCTGCAGTTAAATGTGCTTTTATTTTAAAATGGACAATGCAAAAACATAAGGTATTAGTTTCAGGTTTTCTCTCTCTATACGTGTATGTCTACTGAAGGCATGCTACCTTCATTTTACATTTAATTAAGATACAAAAGACAGTGTTACTAATCTGTAGGATCACCTTTTTCCCTTTTTCCATTTACCTACATGAAAATGGTAAGATAAATATATGCCTATAAACACTTTTTTTATAATTCAAAGGTGCGTGTCTTTTAATGTTATCATAAAGAGATTAATTATCACTAGATGAAGAAAAAACCAATTCTTTTTATACTGCATTATAGTTACTACCGACAAACAGTTTAAGAATAACTTTTCAAAGTCTAGTCAGATTAGAAGAAGGCCAGGTATCATCACTGCCAAATTTTCTTTGCTAAGCTTGGAGATCTGTGGAAAAAAATTAAAAAGTTTTATATAAAATATTTATATAGTTTTATAGATTTATTTTTATTTATATATATAAATAAAACTTTTTATTTAGCACATATCCTGTGACAGTACCACAAATGACAGAGGAAAATGACTCACTAGCTGATTTTACCTGGGAAATGGTGAATCTGCTTACGTGGAAGCAGTGAAATAGATAGGCAAAGAAACACATTTTTGGTCCTTTATCTGATGTGCTATTCACAGTTGTAACAGCCAAAAAACTTGCTTAGCTTGCGCAACAGTGCCAGTGACAATAGCATTAAGACTGATAGCAAAAGCAAGAATGCCTTAAAACATGAAAGAAGTTTAAGAAGTTGCTATAAGGACAAAGTAAACTGACAGAATTTCTGAGATTACCTACTCTTTTTTTCCTCCCAACTTCATGAAATTTTAAGGCATCCATTCCTAACTGCTATCATCCTTTCCTTCTACCCCTCTGTCATCGCCAACAGCAATAAGCTTTAGCAGCTTAATTTTCAGAATCATAAGATTCTGAAAAGAATATGATTACATTTTCTTCTTTGCATGGCAAAGATCAGACTACTATATTTCTATGTAATGAGATTGTATCAACATAATAGTAAAGGTGGTCTTTGGAAAACTGACCAAAAGGTATCAAATTAGCTTTATATCTATACATACACACACACACACACATATATATATACACACACACAGACATACTATAGTCCTATCAGTTTCTCTGAATGCAGCTTGTATTCCATAAAAGGAAAGTATAAAATAACTGATGATATTTTCCCATCTTGTAAATTTCTTCACATTCAGTCTCAACACGGAGAGAGATGTTCCTGCTCTAGAAGCAGACAGAGATCATGGTCTGAGAAGCTTGAGGCTTCCCAATATACAAGTACATCCCGAAACAGTCATTACTAGAAGCTTGACCTTTAAAAACACTAAAAAAATATTTTAACTATGTCACCCGATGGATTTAACATTTATTTCTGAAGTCAGGCCTCAAATATATTTTCCCATAGTGAAAAACAAAGGGTGCAGGTGAACACAGCATTCTTAATTCTCTTAGTCCTCTTTCTTGGACTAATAGTATCTCTCATAACAAGGGTAAAACAATTAATTACACTGCCTTAGACAGATTCACCTTCATATCTCTGGTTTTTCTTTCCTAGATACTCATTCAAGATCCCTTCTTCTGAGAAAAGCTCCTCCTAGTATAGAAACTCAGGAGATGAATACTTGAAGTAATTGCTTTCCATCTGACCAGAGGCCTACAGTTTTATCATGGCTTCCTTTTCAACAGGAGACTGTTAGCACTTAATTAAAAAAGATAAGCTTTGGCAATAATGCTGTGCATTTCAAGACTACAAGTTTGTCAGGCTTAAAAATAACAAATGCACGTGGAGAAGAACAATGCCAGAGATGGAAATAGATACTAGCCTTACAAGTTGGAATTTCAGCCCTTTCCCTTACATTTTCTTTATGAAAGCTTTATATTCTCAAGAATATTTCTGACGTTTTCTAGATTTTACCTACTTTCAGCACAGCTAGCAGCAGACTTCAGGATAAATAGCCAACACTTCTCACAGCCATTGAATTATTAATTACTGAGTGAAAGCCTAAAATCAAGCTTCTAACATTTCTGTTAAAATTCACTTCCAAAACTAGACAATCAAGTGCCGCCTACTGGAACTCATTCTGATTTTACAACAGGCAAAACTCAAGTAACTACTGAAATGTTGGTACCAAATGCACATGCTCAAGTGACGGATTCTAGTCTCCCTATTACTTATTATGTATTTCCTTTCTAGAAAGACTACCTACTAAATACAGATAAATATTTAAACATTAAATATTTATTTAAATAGTAGCACAGTGGTTTGCTACTTTTTGTTTAAAATTAAGCTGTAACCAACCTGAGTAAAAACCCTACAATTTAACTAGGAAGATCAACTATCAGCTTCAAAGAGTGTTTCTTTAATGGATCAAATTAATGGGGAAAAGGTCTTTCACAAACGAGGTTTGTTTAATGACCAAGTGAAGTCAGAGTTGCCTCAACGTGGGATGTCACCAAATGAAAAAAAAAAAAAAAATCTTTTAGTGTTGCAACTACTCTAACCTTTGCTACTTCCAGCTAAAACAAAGTAAATGAAAAAGCTATCTCTCTGCTGGGCGGGGGAGCACTTAAGGAAGAGGACAACAGCAAGATGTGAAAACTAGCACTGGTATAAAATCAGTTTAAGTCAATAGCTTAGAGGCATTTTCATAAGCTGTACCTATATTAAAAAAAAAAAAAACACCCTCCTGATCTTTACTACAGAAACACCGTTCTGTAAAGACAGCAGGAACATGAGTTCCATTTAAAATAAATCCAAAACTTAAGCTCTTTAATGCAACCTTCTGCAATCTTTTTCCACATGAAGCAAAATGACCTAAATATTCTGAAGAAAATCTCAGTTGAAGAGTGGATATGTTCAATGAAAATATCATAAATACCCATACTAGACAGGAAATTGCATGCATTTTCAGGTATGATGTTTCCTGTGCAATTGCAGTGCTAGACATTCATTTCCATTTTGTATTTTTACCACAAGAACACAGAAGCAGAGAAGCACGATATGCACTACAGCTCACAGAAAGCAGTGATTCAGTGAAAATTTTAAATCCGGTATCTGGCACATTCTTATATGTATAAGAGATGTTCATGTGTAGTAGCTGAATAAACATCTGCGTTCCAAAAGAGAACAGAGTTAGAGACCCAAAGCAAAAACATATTTAACCACCAGGATCCACTACAGCTGAACTGATAGCTAGACTAAAAGATATTACCGAGGCTCACTGCCCAAAATGAAAAAGGTTTTAAAATATGAATATAAACACAAAGCTTTAGAGCAAGATTTTGCAGCAAGTAAAAATTGGCCCAACAGCCTTCAGGACAAAGCATGCCAGCAGCAGTCATACCCACACCAGTTACAGATGTAACATAGCCTTTGTACTTGAATGTATAATTCTTGCAATTGCGATCACATGAGCCATTCTGGCCAGAGCTTCGCCCTTAAACGATATATTGTCCATCATATCATCCCAAAGACCTCAAGCATCACGTATTTCTAGAAGCAATTCTCTAATCTTCTAAATATAGCCTGCCATTTTCTCAAGTGCAAAACTCATCACGGACCATATTTAAAGCTAACTTTTTCCTCCTTATTCGCCACTAACTTAAACCAAATAGGAACTCTGGAAAATACTATTAGTAACAAATAAATTTCAGCTTTAAATTACCGCCTAGAATAAAAATGAGTCAAAAGACAGATTTTTAAAACATGTAGCATGTTAACTGTGTCGCCTTCTGGTTTCTGAAACCGTTGTTACACGTTGAGGAAAATTTTACAGATGTGTACACAATATTACATTAACACAAGTAATTGATGTCTCTGTGTGTCATTTTACTACTGTTATCAGTTTTCTATCCTTCCTAGCTGCACATTTTTTCATACTGACTTACTGTCTAATGAGATTTTTCCCTTTAGGTATTTTCAGTTCCCATGTTAAATAGGTATTGCACATGTATTAATCTAGCCTCATCTTCAATCTTGATTCAGGTTTTGAGAACATTCTTAAAAAGTGATTATAAACATCTTCCAATAGTCATCCACGCTTTTCTCTTTAAAAAAAAAAACTCTCTCCTACAAGTGAGAGGCCTTAGATTTATCAAGACATCCATTTTCAAACATTTTCTTAGAAGTATTTATCTTTTTAATACAGAAGCAGAACATAATCCGAATCAGTGGGTCGCAAGCCAAGTAGCACCACCTCAGTATTGAACTTAACTAGTTTTCAGTTCTGAGTTTAATATCATTCATTTGCCAGTGCAAGATTTCATAAGGAATACTTCCATGTTAGATGCAACCTATTCTGAAATAGTAAAACTAATACTGGAAAAAAAAAAAATAATCAGACTTCCAAACTGAGTCACAAAGACTGTGTCATCTCCATAACAAAACAGCTTTAGCTTTTCTTCTTTAATGTGCGCAAAAAAAAAAAAATTACAGTAAGATAGTATATTAACAGCTTATGTCATCATTGCTGGTCTTTGATGTTATAAAGTAGATCTGTGAGCGGCCTTGTATTTAGCTTGTAAGGGTGAATTCATTCCTGCAGTTGGTATAAGACCTAGTTGTCTTTTTATGCCTAGCCTAAAAAAAGATGCTTCTGCCAGCAGAGCTGTACGGATCAGAGGTGCAATTCCTGATTCACCATAGTATTGCAGCAGAGTACCTCAACACAGATACTTAATCCTGTCTGAGGGACACAATCACAGGCACATCCATGCTGACAGCTCTTACCTGCTCCAGCACAATAACATACCTTTGCTAGTAAAACATTCACAGCCTAGATACAACCTTAATTTAAAAGCACACACTCCCCAAAAGTATAGTACAACAGAACTTTACTCTCTGGACGGTACTGAATATGCAGTCATTCAATTTTCTTTACTCTTTGTTAGTTTTTTATTTTGTCCTGGTCTGGACAAAGAACTTCCAGATAAGCCCAGTGCTTACCACAGAGAAACTAAGCCAGTGCAATTCCACTTCCCTAAAGATTTCACATTAAAAAAGGGTTCATAATGTAAACAGAGTGCGCTACCCAAATTCAGCTATCTAAGCATGCAGGGATTTAATGATACAAATATTTTTATTAACAAAAAAAATACAAAACCAAAACTCATCTTCCACCCGGCTCAGGGGAAAAAAAGTCACATAGACGGAATATATCTGTTAGTCCCCTTCTCCCCTTAAAAATAATTATTGATTAAAGTTGGTCAACTTCAACCAGAAGCGACAGAGCAACTATCAAGTTCCGAGACAAAGCAACCCCAGGGCCACACACACTCCTGCAAGTCCCATTCCCTCTCGCCTCTTCACCTCCCAACCGAACAGTAACGTATTTGTTTGGCCTGATCACCAGCCCAGATGCAGCAGCTAATTAGCCAGTCAGCATACACAGGGATCCAGATTAGCCACAGCACACTGTTTCTTGCTCAGCCGACAAACTATAAAATAGGTTCAGACTTAAGAGCGGGGGGGGGGGGAACTGGGTGCATTACAATTAGTCTTGTGAGGGAGCCATAACTCCTGCAGTTTAAGCACAAGAGAAAAGTCAGGCAAAAGAGGGGACAGGGGACCAGCTTCATCAGGTCTGCCTGCCTACAAGACCATGCATTTCACAGTCTCAGAAGACTCCTCCTCATAATGGAGGAAAGACATTTCAGACCGTGCTTTTGAGCACTTACTACAAAATCTGGATTTTCAGTTCAGGAAATCTTCAAGGAAGGGACAAGACTTCCCAGGAGCTGTAACGTATACACAAATCCTCCAGAACTGGTAGTTTTGCTGTGCCTTTCCACAAAATGTGTTAACTCCTGGGAAACAGAAATTTTAGCTTCCCAAGCTGGTTAGGAAGGCTGCTCTTTCCTTCTATAGCTGCGTTACATAATTAGCATAATCTTCCAGATAACAGCTCATGTTGAGCTCTGGGTTACAGCTTCATCGTTTCTTGCTTTGATATGATTTTCTTTTGGAATATTATTGTCTTCTCCAATACAGTGAATTTTATTTACCAATTCTCCTTACTTTATAATCTCTGTAGAGAATTGTTTTGAGAGAAAAGAATCCTAATCTTGTGTGTAATCACAAGCATGTGATTTTCTAGATGAAAGCCTTGCTCATTATGAACTAATGAACATTATGGTCCAGTAATCTAACATAGAAAAATAAATCAGAAATTAAATACAGTAACAAAGAATTAAAAGAACTGCTAACTGCAGGAACTAGCATAATAGTCAAGCACAGAGACAACGTTTCTGTATGTAAACTATTAGTTAAATTCCATTCGTTTGTACATTTCCTTCTGACAAGGCAGTTAAAGCTATTTTCTTTACATTACCACAGTTGAGTGTTTACCATAATTTGAACACCAAAAAAACCTAACTGGAAAAAACCTAACAAATTAAAAGAGCAAGCAGTTCAAACTATGCAATTAGCTAAGCTACAACATCACAGAATTCCTGCATAAGCAGTGCCTTTGAAACATATAGCTCTGTGCAAAATCATAGTGCAGAGGCTCCCAAAGGAGACAAGAGTCCACCATGCTACATGTTAAACAACCTACATAGTAAGAGGTCTTACTATCAAGAAAATGAAGTCTGTATGAACAGCCATTTTACAAATAAGTAAATTATGGCACAGAACAGTGAGCCTACGGTAAAATAAGAGCCAGTAGCAAAGCCTGGAACTCCTGAACTTAGTGCTAGACCACATTTCCAAGATTATCCTCCATCTGTATTAGGCTTTGAACAGACCTGAAAGATGCAGACTCTTGATAAAGTAAGCTAATTTTAGTCTAAATCATGACCTAAAATAAAACATTTCTTTTATAAGCCATCGTGTTCAACCTTTTCACATTGGAGGCTGAACATTTTTTCTCAGGGCTTCAGTGCAAGTTGTTAGCCTTGTTGCTTCACCTTTGCTAATTGCTAAATGCGTTTAATTAACAGTCTATTTCAAGATCAAAGTTTTTATTTTAAGAACTAATTGAAAAACAAAATAGAAATATAAAAATACAAAATTTTATTCTTCTGTATGTATGAAGAACAAAAAGATCCGCTAAGTAGTCAAAAAAAGCTTACATCAATAGCTAGGACAAAAAGCCTGCAGCAATTTCAGCACAACATCCAGTAGACGCAACAGTGTGAGACAAGAAAAGAGTCCTTCCAGAAGAATTGAGCGCTGAATACTCCAGTCATCAGCTTAATCACTTCCACTTAGGTCTTATTAGTTCATTAGCTTAGGAACTGAAGCAGTAGACCTTATATCTGACATGGATTACTTTAAAAGTCTTCTGTTGCTTGGAATATATTCTTATCCATTCAAATGGCTATCAATATGTAAATGTGGATAATATATAATAATATATATAAATAATTCCCTTCTCAGTAGACTAGTCCATTTATTTGTCTCAGTTGTGATCTGCATGAAATAATTTCACCAAAACAGGAGTCCTGGCCTCAAAATTATTTTGCTTCTTAAGACGTTCTTAAAACGTAAAGTTTTCACAAAAAGAACATCAATCTGGTTTTGGTTCAAGGCGACAGTAAAATGATGAATTCTGGAAAACGAGATGTGTCATCTTTTTCAGATAACACTTCCATGACAGTTACAAAGACACTAAAATTTAGTTTAAAGGGATATTAAATAAGTTACTTAGTAAGAAGTTTCACTGTTGTAAATAGAGCAGTTTGACACATGGAAGCAAAGTGATTCAGTTTCCTCAATTCTTCATTTGAGCTTCAGGCTCAACGCAATTCAATGCAAGTTACAAGTTCTAATGTAACATTTTTCCTTAAAATGCTTCACAAGCGTTCATTTCGTACTACGCTGAATTAAATGGAAGTTTCACAATGTCTCTCCTCAGTCTACAATACAGAACGTTTATTGTATTAGATATTTTAAAGGAACTACTAATGGATCTCCATGAAAACATCAGTTCTTCAGTGCCAGCAGAGCCATTTTGAATGTCTGGAACTTCTATAGCTCAACTTTTTAAAACACTACATTTCTGTACAAGTCCCAGTATTATCAGGCTTCAACAGAAGGAAATGACAGATTATGCATACAATGAAACTCATCTTTATCAACGTATTTATTCTGAGCAAATATCTTGGACCAGATCCTCAGGCTGGTACGAACAGGCATAGCTTCAATGAACCTAAGCTAATTTACATGGACTGAGGCTCTGGCTCCACATCAAAGAACCTTAAAGTGTTCGTCACCTACATCAACTGTATTATTATTATTTAAAAAAAAAAAAAAGCATGAATTCACTTGATTTCATGTTCATGCTTCTAATCATTTCAGAACTTACTTTTTATAGGGACTTTTTTCTAAGCTAAATAATAGCTCTCAGCAGAGGAAAACCTTAATAACCTTCATATCCAATGTTTAATTCAAAAAAACCTGCATCCTTCCTGAGTTTTCTGTCATTAACTAAAGTACAGAGACACCCCTTGTCTCCTGGGCCATTTCTGCAGCCCCCTATGGGGTAAACCCCCCAGACTTCTGCCATTTCAGCACAGTATTCAGTGAACTGCTCATCAGATGCTCCTGTACGCTTTTCTACCAGCTCTAACAACAGGGACAGCTCTTGAGAGAGGCTCTAAGACGCCTCAAACTTTCTGGAATTCCAAGGGGAAAAGGCTGTTAGATCTTAGCCACCTTTTCATGTTAAAATTTCTTTCCATATATTACCGAGGTTTGAGGCATGCAGACATCTGCACATAGATTGCTGTATGGCAAAATGAAAATAGTATTTGAGCTGATGACTTATAACCTAGAACTTTCCTTTCTTCTGGACGTTAGCTAGCATTACGAGATATAGGAAAATGATTGCTGTGCATTATTGCTAAGGTCCTTGTAAGATTTGTTTTTGTTTTGAAAGGTTTTTTTTTTTTTTTTAAATCTGGTCTTTATTTGCATCTCCTTAGAAGAGCAGTAGCATCAGGAAAATCTAGATGCTCTAACATCCCACTGCTGAACCATGCATACCTCCTACCTCAGTTTACTTAAACATGCATACTCCACAATCATATAAGAACTATTTTGTTGGCATTTCACATCATCAAGCCCTTCAAGAATAAATTGAGAAGACCGTCAAATGCTTTTTTGAAATACACAAAACGGCATAAATTCACAAAAACAGGGGTCTCTGTAATTCCGTGCCCCCTTTAATGCTGAAAATCTCATATGATCTTGTTTGAAATAAATTAGCATATAATTAGTGTTGTACAATATGAACACATTCAAGAATTTAATCTATTTTGCTAAGTTTACAAAGAGAAGAGACTCAAATAGGAGTCTTGAAGGCTTTTAGATCAGAAACACACCAAAATGAACTCACGCGTTCTTGAGAACCTCAAAAAGGTTTAGGCTCACGCAGCAACACAGCTGACATTTGCAACTGGTTATTAATATTTATTTTTATTGATTGACTTGTTTTTTTTGGCCACTTCATCATCAGCGACCAGAGTCTTATGAACTGCATACCACAGTTCAAAGATCTGGAGGAACAAAGGTCTAAAGCCGCATTTACAACACGCATCTATACATAAATGCATGCTGTTACTTTACTGACTGAAGTCTTCCACATGATAACAGAATGGACTTCTCTCTCCTCTCTTTTAGCAGCAGTAGGAACAGAGCATGAAACTACGTTTCTCAAGGTGGCCACGCAGCTTCTCAAGGCTTACAAAAGCTATGTTTTAACATAATCTTAGACTGACCTAAACAAGCCCTTGCTCAACGTTTCTGAGAAAAGTGAACCAGAAAACGAGGACTGCAACTCAAAGATGGAATAACATACATTATCCGCTCGACGAGACCTCAAAGAAAAGCGTCCACAGTAGCCAAATCTTCCACAGCTATTTTTCCCTGATTTTCAGCACCTCCACAGCAAGAGAAAGTACCGTAGCACCGCTTCTGTTGCTTACATCTTTAGCGGGCATGCACCACAAAGTAAATTCCGATCACTTTTACTGAAGGCATTCAAAACTTCTTCGCGTTTGAGGAAATGACAAAAAAAAAAAAAAAACAGGCGCTAATGGTAACCCTAAGGCAAGCCAAACAATCCAGAAAAATCCAGAAGCCAACAGAGGCAAGCTTCTGTAGGCCATAAACCACTCTGCCCGCCCGCCCGCCCTCCCTCCCTCGATCTGCAGGTAGATTCTTCCAAAGAGTTAGAAAGATTTCTGCTCTCCTTACAGCACCTAAAAAAAGGCACAGTTACAGGATATACAAAAGGGTTTTGTATTAGCTTTCAGCTCTATTAATGGTGGCTCAGTTCCACCAGCACTGAAAGAAATTAGCAAACAAAAAGCAATGGCATGTACAATTCTAGAGACCTCACAAAGGTTTAAGAAAGAATAGCAGTAGTTCATTGCCTCTTTCATAACCTGCAGCACAGGACCTAGGCTCCTCAGTCAGATTTTGCTGCTGGACCTGGACCTCAGTGGCAGAAATCAGCAGCAAAACTCTGGTCTTTCAAATTATCCTCTTGGGTACTAGATGTTAAGTTTCAGGTCCCAACTACTAGAAACAGAAGAGCTGAAGTTTTTCTAAAAGACACTAAAGTCAGTATGCTAAATTACACCAACTCTTGAGACCCCGATTGAGCACTCAAGAAATTACTTTTTAAAATCCTGTTTACCATTTTTATTTAGCGCTCAGATCATACAGTATAAAGAATAATATATATTAATCTACAAGTAAGAAATTAAAACAATCCCAAGATTTATTTTTCCAGTGCATCTACTTACCAGCTGCAAGCAGCTACCAAAGTAACTAGTAACCCTAAATGGCTCCTTTACTTAAAGCAGTGCAAGAATCACTCCACTAACAGTCAATAGTCATAACACCAAAAGGGGGGAAAACTTTTCATAGCACAAGGCATTTCTGCACTAAAATTTATTACAAGAATATTGAGAAAATCATTTTATGTCTAGCCAAAAGCCTTAAATTTGAATGAAATGAAACTCAGTAAGCAAAGCCCTCAACAAGACTCTCTTACCCACTCTGTACACTGAAATGAACTCACTGCTTGCCATACGTGGGGGGAAAAAAGCCAGGAGCACATGAAAATGATGCAACTACCAAAGCAGAATGGATAATACCCCCCAAAACGCCAATACCTAATCAGATTGCAAAAAATACAGAGTGCTTAAGATTCCATAAGAAATCAAGTTAGATCTACGTAACTTGGGACTACATAAAAGAATGGTTTCAACAAAGCAGTACACCAGTCCACACTTTCAGTTGCTGTTATATAATTAATAAGTGAAATTAAGTCATAAGAGACAGATTTGGTCAAATTTCCATAGTTTCTGGATCCCACAGCACATAATTAGCAAGCAAAAAAACTTCACTTTACCTCTCTAACTATCAATAGCTGAATATTACCCAAATATACACGCAGATAGGGGAAAAGGAATTAAATGATCTTAACACATGCTGAAAGTTAAGGTGCGCCACATCTACAGTCAGCCAAAATTTTATCATCAAAAAACAGGACTGGAACTTTCTAAAGGTACTTTCTCTAAAAATATTCTTAACATGGACACAGTCAAACCTAAACCCTTCTAAACCAAGTCAGGCTCTTGAGCAATGCTTGAGATTTGCAGTAAGTTCTCTGATGAGCTCTTTCTTATTCTTCCTTTTTTGCTTAGCCATCTTTGCTCTACTGCACATTCACAGCCTCAGGATGAGTGTACCACAGATACAATATGGTATTTTCAATTAAAATACACTCTACAACAGAAGTAGTCAGAATATTCCTTACTACTTTATAAGAAACATTCCCAACCTTTAACTCACCCTTCAGGATGCAGAAAACACCAAATTCTCTTTCTTGAGCTCTGCCTTTAGGAAGGAAGGGATAAGCTATGCATACTGATTCTTACGTTCTAAAGAAAGCAGATTACATCCAGGATAAGGAAATTGCAAAAAAGTACCCAAGTGGGACAGAACGGTAAGTAAAAAAAAAAAAAATGCTCAAGGACAAAAAAAAAAAAACAGGAACAGAGAAAAAGCTAAGTCTCAAAACCCCTTTCTAGACCTGCCACTAAAATAGGCCAGCAGAGAAAAGGATAGAACATTCATTTCTGTTGCAACATTTTCTCCAAGGCTTCTCAGAAGTTATTACCTTTCAGTTGAAAAAACAAAGGCTACTGAATTGGTACCACCCCAGGTGCCCCACAGTATATATTTCATTAGACTAAAAGCTGCTTCTTCTCCACCCTCTACCCCACTGTAATAACTTGAAATAATCATTACAACGATACAGTCCTAGAGGTAAAGCACTCTGTATTCACAAGCCCAACACTCTGAATTCACAGTTCTAGCTCGGCACAAAGCTAAACATCCATTTTAGAAGTCAGTTACTCAGTCTCACATCCAACACAATTTATATACTTTACTAATTTAACCTACTCAGATGACCCTTTGATACAAGAGCAGAGATAACCAATCTCAAAAAATGGTATCAATATCAACATAAACAAACACTGTCTGCTGCAGATGGCGATTACACCAATTAATCCCTCCACAAAGCACATTGGTGGAACATCCAGTCTAAAAATCTGATCACCTAAATACTCCAACTCTGTAACTTTGCAATGCAACAAAAGCTTTTAAGGCTTTTATTTCCCCCTCTTTCTAATTTGAGCTAACAATCCTTGGTGAATTATTCATACTTCTCAACTTACATTGTTCAGCAGCCCTCTTTCTGCCCCCCCACTCCCTTTTTTTTTTAAAGCTTAAGCTTCCAAGGCTCTAAAAAAACCTTCCCTTTCTGAACAAAACCAGAACATAAAATAAAAATCAAAGTTTCAGTGGCCATCTTAAAAAATAAAAATAAAAAATGCCTAACAACTTATTTTTAGGAACAAGTACAGAAACCCATAGTCGTTGTCAGCAAATGACCATTAAAACACGTTCAGACTTTCCACAGCATTTGAACCAAATTGATAAATCTTCCTTTTGCCACTCTGGCCTTAACCAACACCCCCCCCCCCTTTTTTTTTTTTAAGGCCCTCTTATAATTACTTATGCAAGCACATTTAATTCACCATCCTACAGAAAACAAGACAAACCAGAACACCGAAGAACTAATCGGGATGCGTTTATTGCGGGGGCCACCGAGGGTCCTTAGCACATCCAAGGACTCGGGCGTGCCCCCTTCACCTCCAGGCCGGCCCGAAGGCCCGGACCCGCAGCAGAGCCGCCGGCCGGACCGCGCCGGGCCGGGCCGGGCCGGGATTTCGTTGCAGTCGGTGAGAGCCGCCAGCCCGCCCGCCCGCTTCGGCCCGGCAGCGGAACGAGGAGCCGCACACAATGCGCCGAGCGTAACTGCCGCCGGGTTCGGCGCAGCGGCCGAACAACGAGCAGCCGGAGGCACAAAGCCGCGCGCCTCGCCGGGGCCCAGCAGGCGCCCCCAGGGCGAACCTCGGGCGGCCAGACCCCCCCCCCCCGTCCCCGGGGCCGGCGCCCGCCGCCCGCGCCGCTCCCCCCGCCGACAAAATGGCGACGTGGACAGCGAGGAGAAGGAGGAATGAAAGAGTGAGGCGCTCTCCGCGGAGACGGGCTGAAGAACGGGGAGAGGGGGAACGCGGGGCGGCCGGGGGAGGGGGGAGAGAGAGAAAAGGGGGAAGAAGAGGGGAAACGGGGGACGGCGGGAGCGATAACAGCGCGGGGAGGAGGGGGGGTGCCCGGGGGGCAGAAGAAAGGGGAGGATGGAGAGCGGCGAGGGGAGGCGGCTCCGCGCGAAGGATGGCGAGAGGGGGACGGGCAGAGCCGGGCCGCGGGGCCGCGGGCCGGGCTGGCCGCCGGGCGGGCAGGCGGCGGCGGCCGGTTACCTTTTCTTGTCGCTGACGCCGCCGGGGCTCTCCATGGCGGCCGCCTTGGCTTCTCCTCCCGCTCGCTCGCTCGCTCGCTCGCTCTCACAACGCGAGGCGGGCGGCTCCAATGGCCGCCGAGGGGCGCGGAGATGGCGGCGCGGCCGGGAAGGGGCCGGGTCTGGGGCGGCGCGGGCTCAAAGCATCGGGGCAGGCTCCGGGGCCTGCGGCGAGGTGCGGCCGGCGCGGGGCGCAGCGGCGGCGGCTGTGGGAGGCGGGCGGCGCGGGGCTCGCCGAAACGGAGACGGCGGCGGCGGGGGCTGGGGGCGGGCTCGGCCGGCCCGGACCCAGCGCTGCGCCAGTGAGGAGCCGCGGCGGAGCCCGGCCCCCCTGGGCCGGCGGGGTCAGCTGAGCAAACAGCTGGGCGGGGGCCGGCGCTTCACGTGGAGGGCTGTGTGCGGGGCGGGGCGGGCCGCGCCGGCCTCCATCATGTCGCCCCGGCCTCCCCTCCGAGCTCCCCGCCTCGCCGCGGCCCCGGGCGCAGGCGGGCTCTTCCCCGCGCCGCCCTCGCCGGCTGCCGCTGGCCCCGCTCGTTTTAACCTCACGAGGGAAGTCTGCCTGTTGTGTCGTATCCTTCCCCCTCCTCCCCCCCGCTCCCACCCCGGCGCCGTCGCCGCGGGGGTGTGTTTTGGCGTTTCCAACGCGGTTCTGGCCGTGCCCTACCTACCGACCTTCCCCCCCGCCCAGGGAGCCCCCAAACCGGGGCTGCCCCCGCTGTGCCCCGCACCGGCCCGCTCGGGCCAGCCGCCAGCTCCCCGCGCGGCGTGCACGGCGGGCCTGCGTCTCCTCCGCCGCGTTTCCTACGCGCCGCGACCAGCAGTCACTGGTGGGACTCGCTAATCCGCCCTATAGCGCACGCACGCACAAAACCGCCCCAAATCACGCTGCGGTCCCTGCCGTTGTACTGGCACGGTCGCACGTTTATTGCCCTATCCACCTCTTTGTAGCGAGAAACCTGTCCAGTTCCTAACTCCTTCCCGTTTCCCGAAGGTTTGCTAGCAACGCGACCAGGCCGTATCAAGCGAATGCGTTGAAAGACGCAGATCAATTAAAGAGAATAAGCACATCGTGGGGTGGGCCAGAGGGACAGATACAACTTAAAAAAAAAAAAAGAGAAGAAGAAGAAAAAAGCCAAGCGGCCTTCCCGGCTGGGAGGCTGAACAGGCCGTGCGGAGCACCTATATGCCTCTATCCGAAGCTGAGAAAGCGCACGCTACTTCAACAGGCACCAAAAAGGATGCAGGGTTTAGGGGGGTTTTTTGTTTTTTTTTTGTTTTGTTTTTTTTACAAGGCACTTACTTACAATCAAAGTGAGACAAACACAGAAGCCCCGGCCGGAATACAATGCCACAGCTTTGCTGTCAGAGAGATTAACGTAGGAAAAGCTTCATGGAGGAGCCTTACATAAACACGGCGATAGAGACACTCGCAAGTAACCTCCAGGACAGACCGAGGCAGCGCACCGGCGAGCCGCAGCTGGGCCGGCGCGGAGGGAGGAAAGTCACGGCCAGAGTCCACGCATTTAAAATTAGAGGCTCCCCAGCAACATTAGCTATGGTGCCTTAGTCATCTACTTTTCCGGTTCTGTGGAGTAGGTGAAGGTGCAGTTCAAAGTGAAGGGACTCTAGAGCTTGGAGATTACTTCATGTCTGGTAGGCTTCCTCCAACAAGAAGTTAAGTGATCCTAAAGAGGTGAACCATACGACGCTGTTCAGTTCATAGCGCAAAGGTAATGATACCCTTTAAAAATAAGCTTTGACAGGCACAGGTAACAACCCTGCACTGCTGTATGCATTTATAATGTTGTAAGAAACACCTGCAGGGCAAAACGATGTCGTTTCAGGACTGTATCTCGCTAACATTTCTGCAGTGGGGTCTGAACTTTCACATAACAAACAGTCATTTTTGCATACAACCGTGGGGGTTTTTTGTAATTTCTTTTGAAGAAAAGGCAATGACCGTGACATTTAATAGAAATCACAGAGAGTTTCTATGTGAAATGAATTGCTCCTGCCTGCCGCAATCTGATACACAGAAGAGACACATGTGCTACAGACTCCCTTTATCCCTTTAAGGTTTCGCATGCAAATACAGACAAAGGCCAGCTTTGCTTAGCTTATGAGAAGTGACAACACGATAGCCCGTGGCAGTGTGGCTGTAGACTGCTGATATTTTTGTTGTTCTGCTCAGTGGAGCCTCAAGAAGAGAAATAATCAGAGCAAGACTCAAACTCAGGTCTCCTGCATAAACACCAAGAAGCCCCGCACAAGCGCTCGTGGACACATCGTATTTGAAAATGAGGTACAGCCGGTTCAAGCGCAGGGACGCAGTCGCTCGCGCGCAGCAACCTCGCGCTGTTTTAGCACGGTCGCAAAGCCACCGTGACGGCCCCTAAGGAATTCTCCTGGTGAAACGGCGGATCTCCTGGCAGGTGCCGAAATCTCACTCCCAGCTCGGTGCCTCCCCCGACCCCCCTGCAGAGCCCCTGCCCCAGGGACGCAGCGGGGGAGTTTCGGCAGCGAAGTGCTGCTAATAGAGGTGCTTGCTGCACCGCAGAGGGGGCCGGCAGGTCATGCTGAGCAGCCTTTGCAGCGTCTCTAACCCGCGCATGAGGAGGAAGGGGTCCGCACACAGGAGCGAAAGCCTCCGTTGCACTTCCACTGCAGTCCTTCCACTAACCTCTTATCCCTTCATCTTCTAAAGGGAGCTAAGTGCGAGCACCGATGTGATCCCAGGCCAGGACAGCCTAGCGGTAAAGCTACAGACCTCAGCTCGTCCTACCCAATGGGCTCTTATTTTCAATCCTCCAACCACTCATTTTATTAACAATTAATTTTGGTGCCCATAAATAGTGACATCTTAGGATTCACTTGTACACCTTTATTGCCATTATCTAAATTTACATACTGCGCAATACACTGAAACAGTTCCTCATTGAATAGTCTCATGCTAGGTTGTGATCATTTTAATTAATACAGGCACGAAGGCTCTGGAAGTGTTAGCAATCCCAGAGTAAAAGACGCTACAGAAAAATCTCAGTATACAAATTACTAACACTGCTCAAGTTAATTGTTCAAGGCTTTCGAGCTTCCCAGCATGAACTGGCTGAGGAGCTGTGAGTAAGCATTGTGGTCTCCTTACTAGGCACATTTCTCTCATACCGAACATGGTTACTCCAACCCGTAATAAAGAATTCTGCATCAAAAACCAGTAGTGTTTCAGGATGATGTTACTGGAAATTCATTCCACGATTAAACATTTTGTACTGTAGCAGCTCTGGAGAGATATTAAGCAAAAGTTCCCTTCCCTTCACCCTCCCCTTACTGAACTTTTGAGTCACTCCTCTAATATTCTGCATATATTTTCTTTCCCGTCTTGCCAGTGCCTGACAAGAGAAACTTATTACAGTAGGTAATGCCTTAGTCACTTTGTTTGACCTTTATTGGTGTACTAAGTTCATACTCTAACTTACGTTAAGACAACTTCCTGTATTAAATAGTGTTTGCATATGACTAATTGGGACAAATTCACAGCCAGCAAGACGATGAGTCAGCAAAAGGCTCAGCGAAGACAGCAGAAGGAATCCAGCAGCAGCACAGATCCACATGAAGATGCGAGATACGCTACTGCCCATGGCTTCAGATCTGTCTGCTGATAGGTGAAACACTGCCAGGACGGGCACGGTACACATTAGCTGTCTCAGGACCCAATCCCATCCCCATCAAAATTCAGTGGCAAAACTTCTGCTAACTTCAGTGGGAATAAGACCAGGGCCTGCATTTTTCTCAAGCATCTTCTCTGCTAAGAGCACTTCAAGTTTCTGAGCTTGGACTTACCAGGTGGAGGATTTTAGCAAGAAGTAAGGACTCCTTCCATTTAAGTCACTTGGTTTGGTGACTCCTGGGACGCCTCTGCAACAACCCCCTGCAGCACTGGCTTCCCTGGGCTTTTACTTGGCAGTACAACCCATTAAGATTAGGAAATTAATATTTATTGATTCAGTAAATAAGCACAGTTCTAAAGGGGAAGGGAAGCGCACAAACCAATCTAATGATATTTGACCACAAAACATGCCATACGTACAGCACCCCTGTAGAATCATTTACTTGAAAAAAAAAGTGCCCTCAAGTCTCTATGGCTGTGCAGACCCTTGGCTCCTTTACGGACTGCCAATAATCTAATGTGGCTTCTTATTTGTAACAATGCAAGAACCTGAGATCTCTGATCATCAACTCATTTCACAATAGAAAGGTGGTTTATTGTTGTATCCATCATTATTGATTGAATTCCAACTAAAATGCTTGGTTTGAACCAAACCAGTGGTCACCAAAACAGTGAAAAGTGAATGCCGCTGTTTCTCAAATGTGAAATTTTGTCTGAAACAAGAGTATGTGATGAGAGACAATATCTCTCTTTGGCAACTGTGATTTCCACTGGTCTCTTCTGATTTGTAGAGCTTCTCCTCTGCTTCTTAGGCCAGGATCTTGTTTCTTCTTCTTCTCCCCTTTGCAAAATCAAAATAATGTTTTTAAACGATGAGCACCTTTTAAAGCTTGCTTGTCAGAGTGCATTTAGGCATTTGGAAAGACTCTAGTCACCTTGATTTCTGCACAGAAAAGTGCCCCAGTGGAGGTAACACATTCTGCAGTATAGTAAAAGCACTAAGTCCAATTCAGCATAATTAGATTTGAGGGAAGGATTTCCTACCCAGGAAGGACTTCACCAGCTGAAAGCATGAGGCGTGCAGGCACTCGGTGGGCTACGTCATGCAGGTTCGCCAGTCAGCTACATCCTGCCAACCCTGGCCGCTCCTCAACAGAGATTGCCAATGGTATGGTGGTTTTCCTGATGTGGACCGAAAGGAGGATGAAGTTTTTAAATTATCCTCAGAGAAGTAGATGAGTTTGTGGTCAAAGACCTGAATGAAGCCTTGGGGATCCACAGTTGTTAATGCTAGCCTGCAACTAGGCACAATCTTCTCTCCCCTTGGACCTCTTTCACTTTAGCCCAGTAACTGTTGTTTATGGAGCTTAGGTGAGCTGGGTTTAAAGCTCTGCTCCAAATCAGAGGAAGCAGAGCCTGGGAGCAGGTGGCCCCACGCAGCTGCTCTCCCAGTGGTTGTCCCTGCTGGGGGCCGCGGGCCACCCAGTTTGGGGCAATGTTGCCTGCTGGGATACCTTGGGCCGCAGCCAAGCGGCATCTGGAGGGTGCAGGGCACCTGAATGGTGGTTTTGGTGCTCCACAGCTCGCTCCTGGGCACGTCTGAACATCTGAAGTACTGCTTTCATGGCCATCTGCTTTACTCTGCAAAACAGAGGCGCAAACACCTCCTTTTCCTCGTCTCGGCCTCAGCTCTGGCTGTCCCAGCGCAGACTTTCTCACGAGGCCGCAGTGGCCAGCACGGCGTGGGCTGTTGTTGCACGAATAAGCAGGGCACTGGCTGTTTTTGCTTGTGACCAACCAAGTATTTTTAACCTACATCTGCCGAGCCAGTATTTTAACCTACATCTGCCGAGCCAGCGAGACACTCCCAATATGCCAATCAGCCCGTAACGCCTCATACCTACCAGGCTAGTTTTACTTTCTTCTTTGCCCAGCTTCCCTTTTGAAGGTACTATAAACACAAGTGAAACGCTTTGAGAAGATGTAAGGGAAACCAGACTAGCCCTCAGCGCTACGGCGTTTGCATAAGCTATAACCCAGAGCAGGGGGAAAGCGTGCTTCTCCAAAGCAGAAGTGGTTTCTGTTTCATGCGGCTATCTGACTCCTACAACTAGTTATCATCAACAGGAAAGTTTTGAAAGAGGTTTCTTCCCCCCCCCCCCTTTTTTTTTTTTTTGATCTTTTCCCTCCCTCCTGCCAAGGCCTTGGTTAGTTTGACAGCCTGGGCCACAAGGTTCTCATGTGAACCAAAAAACCACTCTGAAATAAGTAGAAAAGTGAAAATGAATGGGCTCTATTTGTAATTCAAATGCAAAGGGACCAAACTACTTCACCTGATCAAACATTGAGAACTGTTTCAAAGTCTATTTTCTTCCTGTTTTGGCATTACAATTCTCTTTCCAAAGATACAATGCTTCTACTTAACATTTCCCCAACTTGGATCTAGCTAAAACACAAAGGACTTGAGGTTTTGTTTGTTTGTTTGTTTGTTTTCCCACAACACATCAGAAAATGCAGCGCAAGCTTTAATGAGTAAGTCTGTTACAACATGCCTTTTGGAGGACTGTAAGCATTTATGGGGGAATGAGGTAATTAATATATTACTTAAGCATGCAAAGACAAGTTAGAAGCAGCTGTCTTTCTTCTCGTGATATGGCAACACAATCATTGAAACAATGACTTCTTACATCTTTTTTTTTTCTCTCTCTGTTCACAGACCACTCAAGTCGCTTGCAGGTTTTAAGTCAAAGCTTTAAGAGATCGCCATATTTTCAGGACCGGTAATTTCTATCTCAAACACGCTGTTCTCATATTATTTTTATTTGAAGTAGCAAAATGAAAATCACTGTCGTGATCCCTTCAAGGAAAAGCTCGTATTTAGGTGAACTCATGAGCTTCCAAATCCTAAACTCAGCCCTTAAGAAATGATTTTTGTTTTTTTAACTAGTCTTACTTAAATCCACTTCTCTGCCGGCTTCAGTTTTTCCAGCTACGAAGCTAGAATTACAGCCTTCACTGGGCTGGTGAGCAGTGAATTGGGCTGGTCCGGCCAGCTGCGGGAGGTGTCGGGTACCCCGAGCCTGGACCCCCCCAGCCCTGGCAAACCAGGGTGGCTGGCGGAGGGATCAGGTATCACTGCTCCCGGCCTTGCCCAAAGGCAGGTGGGGAGACGAAGAGGGGTGAATAAACCAGTGCTTCTAAATCACAGGGTCAAGGAGCAGAGCGTTGCTCTCGGCAGAACTAAGCGCTTTGCCAGCTTGATAACAATGGGGCTGAGACACAGCAGATTACAGTTTCTTTTATTTTCTTCCAGTTAATTAAATGATCAGTTGCAGTACTGGCTCTAAGCCACGGCTGTGCCAACTGAAATGAGCTCTCCACACTGTGAGACGATAATCAATAGCCATCATATACAGCGGCAGTACAGGTTTTATTTTAGTACTAAATATCAAAATATAGAAGCAAAACTCTGCTGCTGTTTACAGCAAATGGAGGTCTCTGCCTGGCCACAAAAAAAAATCCTAATGAAGGGAAAGAGGGCTGAGTAGTCAGAGCTTTAGCCTGGGATATTTTTTCACTTCTCTACTTACCATAGACTTCCTGCATGACCACAAACTGAACACTTAGGTCCAGATCCACAAATATATTCAGGCGTATGAGATAAAAATCAGTTGGACTTAGGTGCATAAGTAGTCTGTGGATCTGGGCCTTGGGTAGAAAGGCCGAGTTCCCCCTTTGTTAATGGCATTATAGGTACTTTCCAGTGCTGCAGTAGAACAGCAATAAATCAGTTACGGAAGAAAAAGACCACGGGAGAACGGAGGAGGGGCAGGAATGAACGTCCAGTAGAACATCCGACCACAAAGCAGCAGGCTGAGCACCCTGCCTGGTGTCTTGTCCCGAGGGCTATCCGCCTCCAGCCGGCAACAGCAGAGACCAAATTCCCCTTTGCTTGCTTCCAGCTGGTCCTTGGTTCAAACTCTTTGTACCCAAGGACTTTAGCTGGAGACACTATGAAGTTCAGGAAAGGTGATGCACAGGCAGGTGACACATGGGCCACCAGCGCTGAGGGCTGGTGCACTTTGGTAGGTGAGAAAATTAAAGAAAAACTAGTTAAAGCATAGAATGGACTAGAGGCATTCCTATATTGTTTATGAAGACTTCAGCTGTTCTGGCAGGTTATGGTAGGAGCTTTTAGGTACAGCAATGCAGAGAACAGGAAAACCCTGAGTTCATATGTCAAAAGATGTTTACTAAGAAACTGAGTAAGCAAAATGCAGAACCATAATGACAAAGTTGGTGCATCAAACCTCCCTTTGCTATCTGAGATCAAATGTTAAGTCATGAAACTGTTTACCAATAAGAGAAAACCGATGAGCGTGGGAAACAAAGGTCTCATAGGAACTGGATCTAGATAAGAGCGACCACAGACCTTACCATTTTCAGAATCAAATAAAAAATTGTTTATGCTTCCAGCTTTTGCTCAATACAAGTCTTTAGTACATATATCTATTCACGCACCAGTAGGACAAAGAGAGAGACACACGCAAACAAGTTTGTTTTTTTCCTATTGTCTTGGGAGGCAGAAAAAACACATTTGCTCATGGATGTGATTTTCACTTTTGGGCATTTGAAAAGCACTCAGTAAAAAGAAAAGGACTGCTTGCCCAGCATCGCTGAACTCGGGTCTAGATACTTAACAAGAACTTGAGGCAGGAAGTAAGACCAGAACTAAGCTGGTAAACCAATTCATGCTTGTAGCTAAAATGCCAAAAGCTCAGACCGCAAAACAAGAGACTAGGCTTCCAGTTCATCGTGAGCAAAATACCTCACTGAAAAGCTGAACAGCAAGGTCAGAAACCAATTAAGTTCCATCACTATTTTACGGCTTCTACCATTATAAAAAAACTTCAAAAGGAGCATGCCAATAGCATCCATAACACTCATCTCTATTATTAGCACTGCTACACGAAAGTGAGAGAAAACAGTACTGCCAGCAAGCTTCTCCAGGTGAAAGCAAGCATAGGCCTGCACACAGCAGCTCGTGGGTTGCTGATAAGATGAGCAGCTGAGCATTAAACCATTCTCCCCCAAAGCAGCAACAGAAGAATATCTAATTGGCAGAGAAGAACATGATTTCTGGAGGAGGAATCCATTCTAATGTTGTAACAGGAACAGTTTTGCAGGTTTTAAAATTAATTTAAACTGAAAAACAACAATAGAAAAATCCACCCACTAGGTACCAAGACGCACAGGAGAGATTATCAGCATGAACTGGGCGAGGAAGTCACAAACTAAAGAGTCTCAGTAGCTCTTAGAGGGCCTTTGTGGTTCGCTCATGGATTTCCCGGGTGGGAATGCACATGCTGGCTCTCGCGCACATGATGCCGAGCTGACCCGATACTCTCAGGCTGACACGTCCGAAGCACTAAACCCTCACCCATCTCCCCAGCCTGGCTCAGGCAAACAGCAAAACACCTAGAAGCGGTGGAGTTGGGAGGGATGAAACACCTCTGCAAAAACCTCAGGCTCCCCTATAGCCAGCCTTCCCTTACGGTACCTATGGCCTCGCTTCCTCGCTTCCCACGAGTGCTGAGGGAGCTGGCGGATGTTATCGCTAGGCCTCTCTCCATCATCTTTGAAAGGTCCTGGAGATCAGGAGAGGTGCCTGAGGACTGGAAGAAAGCCAATGTCACGCCAGTCTTCAAAAAGGGCAAGAAGGAGGAGCCAGGAAACTACAGGCCTGTCAGCCTCACCTCCATCCCGGGAAAGGTGATGGAACAGCTCATCCTGGAGGTCATCACTAAGCATCTGGAGGACAAGAAGGTGATCAGGAGTAGTCAGCATGGATTCACCAAAGGGAAATCATGCTTGACCAATCTGATAGCCTTCTATGACAGAATGACTGGCTGGGTAGATGAGGGCAGAGCAGTGGATGTTGTCTTTCTGGACTTCAGCAAGGCTTTTGACACTGTCTCCCATCACATCCTCCTAGGTAAGCTCAGGAAGTGTGGGCTAGATGAGTGGACGGTGAGGTGGCTTGAGAACTGGCTGGATGGCCGAGCTCAGAGGGTTGTGGTGAATGGCGCAGAGTCAAGTTGGAGGCCTGTGGCTAGTGGTGTCCCCCAGGGGTCAGTCCTGGGCCCAGTCTTGTTCAATATATTCATCAATGACCTGGAGGAAGGGACAGAGTGCACCCTCAGCAAGTTTGCTGATGATACTAAACTGGGGGGAGTGGCTGACACACCAGAAGACTGTGCTGCCATTGAGAGGGACCTGGACAGGCTGGAGAGCTGGGCGGAGAGGAACCTCATGAAGTTCAACAAAGGCAAGTGCAAGGTCCTGCACCTAGGCAGGAATAATCCCATGCACCAGTACAGGCTGGGGACTGACCTGTTGGAAAGTAGCTCTGCCGAGAAGGACCTGGGAGTGCTGGTGGACAACAAGTTAAACATGAGCCAGCAGTGTGCCCTTGTGGCCAAGAAGGCCAATGGGATCCTGGGGTGCATTAGGCAGAGTGTTGCCAGCAGGTCGAGGGAGGTGATCCTGCCCCTCTATTCAGCCCTGGTGAGGCCTCACCTGGAGTACTGTGTCCAGTTCTGGGCTCCCCAGTACAAGAGAGACATGGCACTCCTGGAGAGAGTCCAGCGGAGGGCTACCAAGATGATTAGAGGGCTGGAGCACCTCTCCTATGAAGAAAGACTGCAAGAGCTGGGCCTGTTCAGCCTGGAGAAGAGAAGATTGAGAGGGGATCTCATCAACGTGTACAAGTATCTGAAGGGGGAGTGTCAAGAGGATGAGGCCAGCCTCTTCTCCGTGGTGCCCAGCAACAGGACAAGAGGCAATGGGCAGAAACTGAACCACAGGAAGTTCCATCTGAACCTGAGAAAAAACTTCTTCACTGTGAGGGTGACAGAGCATTGGAACAGGTTGCCCAGAGGGGTGGTGGAGTCTCCTTCCCTGGAGATATTCAAAACCCGTCTGGATGTGATCCTGGGCAATGTGCTCTAGGTGACCCTGCTTGAGCAGGGAGGTTGGACTAGATGATCTCCAGAGGTCCCTTCCAACCTAAACGATTCTGTGATTCTGTGATTCTGTGATTCCTCGCAGGAGGAAGGAGCAAGGGAGAGCAGGCACAAGGTGCCCCCAGCTCTGCGTCGGGCAGAGCACCGAGAAGTGTGGCTTCTCACACTTCTGTGCAAGCTGGTGCTCGGAGAAGCATCAGCTGTGCAGCTTCTCCTAGGAAGTTTCTTCAGAAACACAGCCACAAAAAAAACCCTAGCAGAGCCCCCCCACCCCCACCCCCCACCCCAGCCCCGAAATACAAACAAGCAAGCTGAGCTCATCTGAAAAGTCAGCTCATTGGCAGTCCATTGACTTCTCTGAGGTGATGTATACCACCAGTGAAATTCTCAGGGACAGAGCTCAAGTTTCCAAAGTCATAGACCTGAGAAATAACCACTAATTGTCCTGGAAGGGATTTTTACAAGCAAAAAGTCCCTCACATTTTTTTTAACGCAATCAAGCAAAGACAAGTAGTTTGCATCATATAACCTTATCTTATTTTCCTGTAAAGCAAATTCCTTTTAAAAAGATGGGTTGAAAAAGAGTTAAATGAGTTGAAAGCTACCAAGAAACACTGCTTATTTTGGAAAACACAGGATCTCATGTCCAAGAGCCCTCGTGTCTTTGAAAACGCTCCACACGACCTCAGAGTTTCTGTAGCATCTGTGAGCATCCTGCAGCATCTGCTGCAGCGGATGGTGAAGGAATCACGCCCATGGAAATAGCCACAAAGTTCTGCCTATCACATCTGCAACAGCACAAGCAGGAGACTTTTTCAAAATAAACCAAAAGTCTGCACATCTCAGTGCAAGTCCTTAATTTGCACAGAGGCGTGCTCACCTAGAGGGTTATGCTGGACGCAGGCACGTTTCCTGCCCCTGGACGCAGCCAGCGTTGCAGTGCTGGGAACGGGGCCAAGCTCCTGCAGTCTCATAGAGGGGTATGAGGAAAGTGTAATTTCCTGGAATTAGCTAACACACCTGACCAGAGAAAGTCAGTCTTATTGATTAGCATCTCTTCCTCTTCTTTTGGCCCTCTGTAATCTCTCCAGCCTGGGAGACTCCTCCCAGATGCCTCACTGCTAAACAGCAATTACAGCCTAAATACTGCAGTAAGTCTGTGCTATAAAATCGCTTGCAAGCCGCCCGGCACTGCAAAGTCTGGCTGGGGCAGTGGGATGCTGCTGCCGCGCTGGCACGTTGCCAGCTCCAGGAACATCCCTTCTTCGCTCCGAAACCTACGGCAGAGTTCACGGCCTGCTATAGCACAATTCTGACCTTTATCAAGGGAGACTGTAATTTCTGCTGAGCACGTGGTGTTAAATGAGCCTGGTATTCACATGACCGTATTTTCTTGAGGGCAATTATGTGCGGTTACCCTTCCCTGCTGGATGTGTCCGTGTCTCCCAGACAGCTCTGGCACTGACGACCTTTTTCTTTAATACTTGGCAAGGCCAAAAGTTGTCCTTATTTCTTTCAGATGCCAGCCCAGCTGGAAACATTCATAATCTGTCATATGGGGAATGCCATATTGCAGATCTCCTGGGTTAGTGCTCTGGTTAGTGTTTTCCCCTTTGATTTTCAATTTATCTCCAAGCCTAGGAACTGGGACCCAGGTATGAAAAACTATATCTCCATTTCACTCAGTGCCAGCTCCCCTGGGTGCTTTGGCATGAGGTTCTGGTGAAGCCCAGGCACAGGTGTTTTAATGGGAAACCATGGCCTGTAGCACATGAGGAGGTCCAGGTGTGACCACGTCTGTGGACAGCCGTGCGCGCAGCCTGCACCCGCGGTGAGTGCCACAGCAGCGCCGAGAGGAGGCTGCCTTGTAGCCAGCCCGAGCAGATGCAGGTGCAGAAGAAAAGGAAGAAGAGCACCAAGAAGGAGCTGGTTTTGTAATCCCTCCCTTTCACAAATAATCCCCAGTCTAGTGAGCAGTCTCACTGACGTTTGGCTACAGCAGGTTATAAGCAGCAGTTCCTCAGTTGCAAGCGCAAGACACTTCTCAAAAATGTTTTGTGTCTAAATAGGTTGGCTGACATTGCTGAGGGTACTAGTTTCTAGACAGGCTGTTTCCCCTTTGGAACTTCGTTTCTTCTTCACATCTGCATGACCATGTCCATCCCCCCCACTGTGGTAAAATGAGCAGATAAAAGTGATATTAAAGTGAAGAAGACTTTTATGAGAACAAGGTGAAGGTCTGGCCTCTCCTTGCTTGGTTGTAGATCATTTTGGTGGAAAAGAGAAGAGGAGAGTGTGGGAACAGAGGGGCTTTCCCTTGGCATCCCGGCGGGCTGTCCTTGGAGGTCCTGAGCAGTGAGGGGGACCGGTAGAAAGATGGAGGTGGCAGGAGAGCACAGGGATCGTAAACACCTGACTCGGGGATGAAGTGGCTTCAGGAGAGGGATAGCAGCGTGCAAGTGATAAAATGGGAGCTCCCAGCACAGCGTTTCTTGTGAACCACCTCCCGCACTTGCTCAGCTTTCCAGGGAGAAAACAGCGGGAGGGAGAGCAAGAAGGGAGCTGATGAGGAGCCGTGGCAAAGTCTCCACCAAAATGTTACCCCAGAGGCAGAAGATGAGAAACTCCCATCGCAGCCAGGAGGGCTTCCCAGGGGCCAGCGTGGTGTCCCGGAACAGGTGAGTGCTAGAGCTGTGACAGAGAAAAAACTAAATTAGCAGCAGAAACGGAGGCGACGCTAGAAGCAGCCACACAAAAAATTGCAACAGGGGACGGGAGCGGGATAGCCCCGTGGGAAAGCTGGCTGCCCCGCTCAGGGATTACGTGGGCCTGCGAATCGGCTCCCCAGGCTCGCGAGCCACAAGGCTTTCCTGCACGCCCACCGCTTGTTTTTCTTTCCAGAAGAGAGAATTTGTTCTGGGGACAGATACCTGGAGCCGCTCGCTGTGCCCTGCTGCTCCCGGAGCAGCGCTGCCATAGCGCCTTCACGGAAGCAAACGCTGCTGGTTATTTTAATAAATGCTTTCTATAAACAGCTGTTTAATGGGATTTTTTTTTTTTTTCGTCTCAGAGGGATGTGACATGTGGTAACAGCCTGTTTGCAGAAACATTCAGCTGTCGGTCTTCAGAAGTAGGCTGAATAGGGAGTTTTTCTCCTGATTCATACCAAAAAAAAAAAAAAGATCAGCCGGACAGAGGCAAACTTCAAAATTCGGATGCTTTCGCAGAGCGCAGACACAGCGCTGCTCTCAGCTACCGGGAGAAAACTTTTCTCCTAGGCACGCACAGCATGACCCACTGCTGCGGTCTACTACCGAACCAGTAGCGGCTCAGACTGCTTCTGCGTGTTTGCACTGGTGAAAGATATTTTATGCTTTCTGATGCATGGTCTGGCCTTTATGTAAAGCCACTAGGATTTGAAACACAGAATTGCAAAACATTAATATCAGCACTGATTTTCAAATGATCTAACGTATATAGAAAATATAGCTGAAGGTATTTCCTAAATGATACTGTGTTGCAAGTTATTGCTCTCTATGACAGGTGCTGAGGGAGCATCTGGGTGTGGAGGGAGGCAATGCCATAAATTTTGTCTTCCTGTGTGTTTTGGAACATGATTTATTTGTATTATTCATTGCAATGACAGCTTTTCTGGTAATTTCACCCTTTCCCAGCAAAGAAGCCTTAATCTCCTTACTGGAAATTGCACTATTTATGTAGTAAATCCTGCTTCTAAAATCGCTTCAGATCACAAGTTATGTAACCTAAACAGATGGAGTTTGAACAATTTTGTTGTATGTCAATTCATATTATAATCTAAACAGGCTGCAGTCATTTATCAGCTCATTTGCAGTGTAGAGAGAACCGACCGAGGATTTAAAATATGCATTTAATATACACTTACCTAGGGACACTTATGCCAGTGACAAGACTGTCACTAAATAATAATAATTTTTATTAAGGACTTTCCTCATTCTTATGAACAGAGGAACTCTATGTGCTATACGTAATAATATGCATATTATATTTTAACCAGCACCCCTCAAGGCCGTGGTTATATTTACACATGGAACGGTCACAGAAATCGATGTGGTTACCTGCAGCACTGCCATCAAGGTAGATGTGTGAGAATATTTGCAAGATCAAACAGATGAACAGGCAGGAAGAAGGAACTAAAAAAGAGATGGAGAGAAAACAGGCAAGGGAAAGGTGATCAATATGAACAGCCCTTACTATTGCTGCCCAGTTCAACTCCTAGCCATTATTAAGCCTTATAATTATGAAGTATGTGCCCAGCCTCCAGCTGATGTTGCGCGTATGTTTCAGAAGCCAATAACTAATTTTAAGATTCACATTAGTTTAATAATCCTTGTGCTAACGCTCACAATCAGGCAGATAAAATCCTAGAAGGTTCAATTACACTTGCACAGATTTTACCTTCATTTGCTACTAATGTGGCCATTCTTATGTGATATGAGTTTAAGCTAAAGTGAGCCAAGATCACAAGGAACTAGATGGAAAAAGAGGAGGAAAAGGGGTGGGAGGGAAAGGTAGGAAGTAAAAGTTATTCCAAAATAAAATAATTTTAAATGTAATATCTAGATGCTCTTAAAACTGAAGGAGACTTGATCAGATAAGTTTGGGAGAAGAAGAGAAAGAAAGAATAATTTGAGCCAAAATATAATTTTCTATCAATCAAGACAAAGTTCAATCTAGACTAAAAAAACACCCCATATTTAAATATGGTCTTAGTCCAACCACATTATATACTTTTGTCCCATCCTATGGGAATTCCACATGTGCCATCCTTGCGTGTTTGGGACCAAACTGTAATCTAAGGCTGAAACCACAGCAAGAAGCTGTGCTGCAGGAGAGCTTTCAAGAAAAACCTCAGAAAGCCAAAGCAGAGCTCTGGGAGTGGTGTAGTGCTTTCTGCAAATGGAAAAGCAAAACGAAGGCATGATCCAGCAGCTCAGGCTGCATGCAGGGCTCAAATCGAGCAGATCTGCTGACGAGCTGAGGATACCTGCTTTTACACAACCCCACTGCTTCATTGCAGCACAGGGCTTTATTATGCTGGATTTCATTGGCTAGTGGTGTAAGGCTGTTGGAACGGGTTTTGGTCTAAGCAACGTAACCCCTCTGGGCTGGGGCTTCCCTCCGCTCTGCAATCTTACCACGCGGTCGTGCTCTGGCTGCGACGAAGGGAGCACCACAGGACCTGCTGCAAAGCCAAACTTTCTGGTTGCACTTTGCTAAAGCCAAAATACTTCCTTTGGCTAATATTTTCAGGGGACTAACCTAGAAAATTTGCCCACAGAGCTGGAAAGCTCTACGCTCATGCTAGTGAGATCTACACAAAAAAGCACAAGGCAGGAGGAAGATGAGGAATCTGCAGCCGCTCGCAGCCAAGGGCAGCACCGGCAGCCCTTTTCTCTTCTCACGTTTGACAACAAACCATTCAGTAAATGTTTCTGAACAGGACAGTTTAAAAAAAAGTCAACAGGAGCTAAAGAGTTGGAATCCACTTGTGGTTATGGCCTCTAAATTCCCTCACCCCCTTGAACTTTAATTCTTTCCTCTTACAATGTCTTTAAAACTGGCGAGAGCAACAGATTTGAACGGAGCATCAAGCGATGGAGGTTGTTACAAAGATGATCTGGCAGCAGAATGAGTACAATATTTCAAAGACAGCCCCAGTTTTAGCCAGGGCATTTTGGTGTATATAATGCTATGTAAATAACACCTTGACCTCCTCCCCTCCAGACCGGGGGCTCTGCATACCAGGTACTACTAATATGAGAAAAATTATAATGGGATTTTAATTGATTCAGGATCTAGGCCAGCAATTAATTTAGTCAGGTGCTTTTTTATTAGATAAAACTTCAAAGATCCTTTTTCTTTTTTCACAAAGAAAGGATGAACTGCTGCTGCTGCTTGTAAATATATGTAAATGTTCAATTGAACAGATTTTTTTTACTCAGGCTTAAAAAGTGTGCTTGCTTTGGAATAGCTTGTCCCTGGATGATGTAATTTACTTGACTGGGTATTTTCTGCTCTTGCACAACTGTGTTAGTCGATCTAAGCTGATTACTCTAAGCACCAGCCCGGCGTTCGGTTCGCCGAGTAGTTATTCGGTGCAGGGGCTGTTGTTTTTGGGAGGCAAAAGGATCGCTTCTCTATGCCCAAGATGACTTTCAGACGGATGTTAGTCTATTTGTGTGTAAATAGGTCTGAAAGCCCCAAGGACTAAGTGACCGGACTGAGCCAAATACTGTATTCAGGCTTACATAACAGGAGCAGCACAAAGAGGAGAACAAGCGCTGGTTTTCCCCCCTGTTACAAATGGCTCTCCAGAATTTATCTCCGTTAGGAGCAGGGATGGTTTTAAAAGGACTATCCACATCACTGGGTGGGCTGGCAAGTCCCTTCCCGAAAACTCACGCCCCCAAAGCTCTTGATTTTAGAGTCTGGATTTGTTCCTTTTGGGAGAGGTGGGAGGGAAGAAAAGCGAGAAGAGAAAAAAAAGGTTTATTTTTTGCAGTGGAAGTGATTCTCAGACAGGGGAAAGGTGACGGATAACTTTGGGGGAAAATATTTTGTTCAAACCTAAAGCACAGACTGCGGTAAGCAGAGCTGTAACACGCTCCAAAATGCTTTGCCATCGCTCCATCAGATTGCCCTTAAGGGTAAGATAATTAAGGCTGTACTGTTTGAATCATTGTTTTTTTGGTTCACTGATCAAAAACTTATTTTAAATCAGCTTGAAAGGGAAATTCCACTCCTCATTTTTGTTGCGGTTTTGGGAAGTCAAAATTTCCCCCCTCCCCACTCAGAATTTTTTAAACCTTCTAATTCGTGTTGGTCAAATGCAGACAATTTTAAAGAAAAAACAGTTTTTTATTAAGTCTAAGGGGATTTTAGGAAAAGAAAAAAACCCACACCACATGAACAATTTGCCATTGCAAAGCTACTTCCTAAATCCAACTCAGCTACTTGGACGCTCCGAAACTGCAGGCTTTGCCAGTGAAATTTCTCCCCGCGCTTCTAATGACCTCTCAGCTAATGTTCAATTCCTTGATATTTCTGCTTATTAAAGATATGGATTTGGTTCATCCAATCACATCTCCCTCTTGTGGCTAGTTCCAAGGACTAAAACAACCTGCTATTTACTCACCATTATATAAGACCTTGGTTGCTCCTTTCGCTGCCACTTAGTTTTCCAGCGCTGGACCCTGTCGAGGACAGTAAGTGGGTGTTCGAGAGGCTACGACACCAGTTGTTGCACTGCGGTTCCCAAGAAGATGTCACCAACTGCACCGGGAACACGTGTCCTCCAAACGTCCAGCCAAAAAACACCAACTCTCCTAGCACGGGCCGCTGTGGCCTTTGGGTGGCCAGGGCTTGGGGCATGATTTCAGACTGTGGGGCAAAAATGGGGCATCCCGACAGCTGCACTCCCACCAAGCCAGTGCGTGTTTCAGCCAAGCCAAGAAGTGTGTCAGCTGTGAAAGGACTTCTACACCTGCCTGCTCCATCTGCAGACAGGGTCAGCTGAAAAAAAAAAAAACTCAGCAAATCGACAGTCTTGATGAAACTTGGTCTTTACAGGTATTGCTCTCCAGAGCTCTTGCGGAGATTTTTTTTCACCCCCCCCCCCACCAATAATAGCATTTTGCTGCAGATCAGTGTTCCCCATTTGGCTTTTACAAATAGCTGCTTTTATAACTACATTTATCCTCCTGCTAACGGTTTCACAGCAAATGATATTTCATTTTGATGAGAAAGCTCTTGAGTGGAAGCCAAATTGCTCCAGGCGAAGCAGATTTTGTTTTCCTACAGTTTAATCAGTAGGAAATTAAGAGGCCAACGTTGTGCCACCACAGAGGCGAAGCCGAGCAGCCGCCTTTGCTCAGATGAGTTTTACCTTTCCCTCACTCCCTGCGCTCCGTTTTGTGACATAACTGGGAGGCCAAACTCCTGTTGTTTAACATAAACCCAGCAGTCCCAGGCCTCAGCCCAGGGAAATCAGTGTCACTCCACTGGGACAACCGCAGCGCTGGTGATTTAGAGCCGGCGACTATCGGCTGCGATACAGCATCAATCGCAAAATAGCCCACGATCGGCCAACCTCTCTAATTTGGTAAGAAGTCAATTCTAACTTTTAAGAGGAAATCAAGGACATAATTCAAATTCCTGTTTGTGTCCTTGCCTCAAGAGGAGGCAGCGCCTAAGGGGCTTCTGGCAGCCGTTCAGGCGGTGTGAAATGCCACTGAAGTTATATATATATATATTTATATATGTGTGTGTATGTTTTTATAGCATTGCTGTCTGAAAGGGGCAAGGGTGGCTGCTCTGAGGGAAGGTGTTTCTAGACAAACATTAACGTGACACTCTGTTTGCAAGAGGTGACTCAGCTGCAGGACTGTCTGCCGGTTATCACATATTTTTAACGCTGTAAAAAAACAGGTTCTGCGGACTACGGTCTGCTTCTTCCGCAGCAGAATTCAGCTCCAGTCCTCACTCTAGCCAAATCTCATCTCACAGGGAGCAAAGCTTCAGCTAAGGTCTAACTAGATGATGGACTAAATGTTTTCGGGGGGAGGCAGGGTGCATGTTTACGTACTAGAACACAATACCAGCATTTCTTCAGAAAGGACCCAGCATCATTCGTGAGATGATGGTCTTACAGGTCTAAAAGATAACAGGAGACCTGCAACTTCTGCAAAGTCTCCTGCCCAAGCAGGAGTCTCACTCCCTACAGCGGCACGTACGCACTGAGACCCACGCACCCCTTCTGGCCGGGGCGCTCCGGCAGAGGGGAGGCGCGGGCGCCACGGGACGGGTTTGGCAGCCCGCGGGCGGCACGCAGCGCGTCCTCGGCGTGTCCTTCCCCTGCGGCAACCGAGCTCGCCCCGGCTTGCAACACTCGCCGCCGGCGAGGGCAGCCTCGCAGCGCCTCCGGGCTAAGCGCCGCTCCTCAGCGGCCCGGCGAGCGCACGCCCCCTCGCTGGGACCCCCCGACGACGTGTTGTCGCAGCGCCGAGGGACCGCCTGGGCCGGCGCCGGAACTGGCTCCGTGCCAGGCTCCTCTGGCTCCTGCACGACGTTTTCGGCAGTTTGGTCCTTTCTGCGATTAACGCACAAGCCGTTTCCGGAGGAGCTGCAGGCAGGTCGGGGCCGACGGCGGCTGGCGGCAGGCGCCCGCCGGCTGCAGCGGCGCTTCGGCGCGGGGTCAGCCGGGGTGAGCGCGCCGGGGGCGGCTCCGGCTCCGGCTTCTCCTGCCCTCTCCGAGTCGGCAGCCAACGGAAACCCCTTTCACCGCTGGCCCTGACCCCCCCGGCCCCGCTCCAGCCGGGGGAGGGGGCTTTCCCACCCGCCCCGTGGGGTCTTTAAGGGGAGACGGGGCTCGCCTGCAAGCCTCCTCGGCCGGCTCCGCGCCGCCAGCCTCCCCGCCGCCGCCTGCTGCTTTCCTGGGGGCTTGGTGAACGTTTCGGCAGCACACGGTGCCCAACGGTCAGCTGTTGGGGCTTTGGGGGTTTTTTTTGGTTTTGGTTGTTCAATGTGGTTTTTTTTTTCCTATCTTTTCTAGAGGATCCGCCGGACTCAGGGGCTCTGATTTTTCGCTGGTGGCCGGTGTCCCTCGGGGCGCTGACCCCGGCCCGCGGGAGCAGGTTTGCACCGCCAGGAACAGGCTGCCACGAGCCCGAAATGCGGGAAGCGCCGGGGGGAGACCCCCCGCTCCCACGTCCCCTCTGCCGGGTGTTGCCAGAGGTGGTGGTTTAATGACGTGACAGTAAACACAGTCACACACAGACCTTTTCTTACAAATACCATAAAACCCTGGCTGACGAGCTCAAAGAGCAGCCTGTGCCCTTCCAGAGTGACCCCGGTGGCACAGCGGGAAGCCCCCAACAGCTGAGCGGGTCGATGCGTTCGACGGCGAAGCAGCATCTTCCGGCGCAGCCCCGGCGCTAAGCGACGTTCCCGGGAAGGTGGCCGAGAGGGTGGATCAGCATCCAAACCCCTGCCACCCCCCCCCCAGGTTTTCCTCGTTTCCAGAGGCAGCATTTTGTTACCATATCACAGGCGGAAGCTATTTATAAGGCTCCGTAATGAGTCGGTGGTCTCAGGCGGCTCCTGTGCTGACTGCTCGATGGGGCTGGGCGACAGCACACGCTTGACTTTGTCGGATGGGGGGAAAAAGAAAGTTTTCTTGGAAACCACAGCAAAACCACGGGGGTGAGCGGAGGAGGAGATGGGGGCTGCCGTTTGGGAGAGGATTTGTGGGTGCGACGCCCCGACAGGAAGGGACAGGCGATGCACGAGCCGGACCGCAACGAGTGCTCACCTCGAAAGTGCTTCTGCGCTCCCCGCTCCCGCTGGCCTGTGCCGTGCCCGGCGGCAGGAGGCTGGGAATGACGTCTCGGAGAAAGGCTGCCCAGCATCCGAAATGATCATAATGTGTTTTTCCTACTGCATCCTGCCACCTAACTCACTGCCATGTTAGCCCTGGGATTTTAGTTTATTTTTTCAGCCTGAAGTGTCCCCAAAGCCTCCGCGAGCCTTTCCTCAGGGGACCTGCCACCGTGGCAGAGCCGGGCCCCAGAAGGACCTTTTATCTCTTTCTTGCTCATGACAGTGGCTGAAATAACATTTTAAATCAATTGTTGCTAAATTAAGTAGTTAAATCAGTTGTTCACTTAGCTGAAACACCTGCTTTTCAGGCAGGGAAACCTAGCTCTGCTTCCCTGACATTTGGGCCCAACCCCAAGGAAATAAGAGCCAATATTGCCGAGCGAGAAGGGCATCCGAAACCGGAGACTGGGGACATTTCCTCGCAGCACCCCTCCTCCGGGACGTGCCCCCATTCCCGGTTCGAAACCTCTCCCCCTCTTCCCGGCACGTGTTGCTCTGATAACGGACTGGGGACGCTGTCGCAGCTCACCCACCCTCGCCGCAGCGGGCTCTCACCACCTCCGTGTCCCCCTCGAGCCGTCCCTAGCGCACCTCCCCTCCGCCCCCCAAAACCCTGCCTGAGCCTCTATTACACCACTTAGGCTTTTTTTTTTTTTTTTGGCACGCGACCGCGGGCGTCTATCACGGGTCCAGGCTTCCCTCACGCGTGTCCAGCCAACAGTGGTCTGTGACCTAGGGGGGCTGATTTTCCTGCTCCGGACTCCCACCCGCGCGGCGGAGGCTGTCGCGGGCTGCAGCAGCCGCACGCAGATCTCTGCATTAGAGAGATCTCTGAAATTAAGAACGTTTTTTTTTTTCCTCTGCTTCGGCTGCCCTTTGACAACGCGGCTCTTACAGGCACTTCATTGCTATCAAATTTAACACCCCTGAAGGATTACAAATCGGCTTCGCTGTGAGTCTGGCAGGCTGAGCAGAGTAGCGTCTGCTCGGTGTTTTACGAACACCCGACACTAACCCAGCCCTGAGCAAGAACCCGGCGGGTTCCCGAGGGCGGCACGACGCCCCGGGCCCAGGGATCGCGCCGCCCCGGGAAAGCCGGCGGCGTGCCCTTTGCGAGCCCTACGCCGATCGGCGGCTGCAGCGCGCGGCGTAAGACGCCCGGCTGGCTGCCGAAATCCCCGCTGCTGCAGGCAGGCAGACAGACAGACAGACAGACAGACAGACAGACACTCGGTCCCCTGGGAGCGTCAGAGCGCTGGCTTCGACGGGGCCACGCGGGGGCGGGAGCCTGAACCCCTTCTCCGCAGGCTGCAGAATGCCAGGATTTGGGATTTAAGTACTATTTGCAACATCCGCTTTGCAAACACTTGATCACGGTTGCATTGTTCAAAATTACCCCTCTCTTCCTCAAATACTTGGGCAAAAGGAAAGTCAGTGATTGAATACTCTCCCCGTGGTGCCCCCGTGGGCAAGTGTGGAGGGGTTAGAGGATCTCAGGGGTCCCAAACTACGGATTTGTAGTGGGGATGCTAAATCCTCATTAGGGCAGGTTGGGAGCCCCAGGATGGGATTGCTGTGCTCGGACGCCCCTCGGTGTGGTGCGGAGGCTCACCCAAGGCCCTTTGAGGGACCTGCTGCTTTAAAAAAAGGATTCTCAGGTTCTCAAAAGAGGCTGAAACTCAGCATTGTTTGCGCTAATTAATGGCCTCTCCAGCTCTGGCACACCAACCTTAGGCAAATCCACCCCAAAAATCCCCTGGAATAAACGCTACCGCTTTGATGATACCATGTGAGGTGACTTGCACCGTGTTACAGTAAATTGCCGGCGGCGGGGGGAAGAGGAAGCCAGCCTCGCCGCTGCGCCGCTCGAGGAGCTCCCGCCCGGGCGCAGCGTCTCCTGCCCTTCGCACGCCAGCAACCCCGGCGCCGCTGCCCTGCGAGCCGCATCCAGGCCCGGGCAGGCTGCAAAGTGCCCATACGCAGCCCGTGCGGGTACAAAGTAGGGGGAAAGCAAAGCAGCGCCTCTTGATAGGCATCTACATCCACACAGAGCTGCTTCACCAATCTGCAGCCAGACCCGGCGTCCAGGAAACCCCAGAAAGCTCATTTTCTGCGCCAAAGGGAAAAGAAGAGATGAGAGACCAGAAACTGCTGTAAGAATTGCCTTTCCAACTCAGGCAGCAGATTTAAATATAATCTCCCATTAGTTTTCACCTTTGCGGTTAAACTCAAGTTCCTCATAACTGCTTCCTTTACATCAAAGACACAGAAACCTGAAAAAAAAAAATCAAAGCAGCAAACAAATCATAAAGTAAAGAGGACTTCTTAAAGCCATCGGCGAGCCAGGTCTCTGTTCATTTGCCTGAGGAGAGCTCAAAGACAGAGACTTCTAGCTGCTTTCAAAAAGATCAGGTCGCACGAGAAGGCTGTTTGCTAACTCCTCCACCCCAAAATCCACAACTAAGCTCTGCGAATGTATTTGAAGGCAGTGTTTCACAACTGAGACGCTTGGTGTATCAGTGATGTATTGGTGACCGGCCCCCTTGACCTCGGCGGGGCTGCTAAAGGCATCGGCTACCTCTGCGCAGACGCCCGGTGGCAGAGCCCGACCCTTAGCCCACTCCAGCCCCACTTAGCTGGAAGTGAAACAGATGATTCTCCGTGAACAGCCTCAAAATGCTACTCCTGACTCCAGGGGGGGGTCACCATATCACAGCGTCCGTTTGAATAATCAGCTCAAAACAAGATAACAGGACAGGCCAACAATAAATATTTTTGCCTTCGCCGGGGATTCGCTGCCATCGGTTGGGGGGGTGGACCCACGGGTCTCCAATACGGGGCAAAGCAGCTTTTTCACATGTGGCCTGGCTGCAAAGTGGACATATGAATTACATCTAGAACATGTCGGTAATTCATTATGCAGCCTGCAGTAGTAAACGCTGCACAGTTTATACTCTCCGAACACAAGACTGATTGCTCTGGCAGCGAATGGTGCGCTCCTGGGAAATTTCCTTTGCATTAAGTGCTTTTGACACTAATGTTGGTGCCTAAGCAAACACATTAGGATGACTAAAACTGCAGGACTGCTAGGAAGCACAGTCCACACGCTGGAAACGCAGCCGTAGCGTGTTTCACCAGGACGGAGAAGGAGCTGGGGAAGAGGCCAGAGCTTCGTTCTGTTGCGGGCCTTTGGCCTCTCTTGCCTCTGCACGGTTTTAAATGTGGTTTTATAAGTCACCTACCAGAAGAGCAGCCACTTCCCAGTGACGCTTCAGGTACAGTGATATTTAAGAAGCAGATCTAAATAGTCTGCATTAAAAAGTCATGTTCATGTAAATTATGTTCAGGTGACAAATAATTGGTTTTGATTGTGCTCTTCGCCGGTAAGAGTAAACCCACAGCAGACACTTTGAGATCGGTGGAATTATAATGCTGCAAGAACAACTGAAATGGGAAGAAACTCAGGTTGGTTGCCCATCCGCATGGAGTTGCAGTAGAGCACTAAATATGTGCCCAGATCTGCAGCCTAGATAGTCTCATTTGGAAGATCCCTAGATTCAGGGGATTATAAAGGATGAGTGGGAGTATTAGGCACTTCTCCATGCTGAAGATGAAAAAAGACTCTAATGGAAATACTTAATGGCCTTTGAAACAAGAATAAAACAAGTGAGATATTTTTAGAATGCCACCTGTGCTTGCCAACACCTTCATCTGCTGATGGCAGAGTCTGCTGAATGTCGACACCCAGCCTCTCACTTTGCCACACCGCTGCAGAGATTTGTATGAGACTATCTGCTACAGCCCCAGGGGAAGGGGAGCGTGGCACTCATGCGGTGGACTGAAGCAGGGGGCCTGCCATGACAAAAGCATCACTAGGAGTGTCAAAAAAAGCACCTCTGAAAAAACTTGGAGGACCTCAGTTCTCCTTCTGGCTTCTCTAGCTGGAAACCAAGACGATAACTGCGCTACAAAGATGTCCCTCCAGCTGGAGGTTGGATAGTGGGAATATCTCATAGTGCATGAGAAGAATTGAGACGGGACTTGCCTGGTGAGACTTTGGCAACTTCCTGCTTGCCTGGCTGTTCGCTTGGCTAAGGGTATATTATCTCCAACTAGGTCATCCGTTCTGGACTTCTTTCTGGAAAGTAAAATGGTGGCTGCCATCCAAAGACACCAGCCCTAGTCAGTTATGGAAATGTTGAAGTGACGTGAGTTAAAATTTCTTTGGAACTTGCACTTCAAAGCAGGACAAAATACTGAGTGGTTCAATGTTTTGCATGTTTACCTACCACTCCAAAGAATGGTTAGACGCAGGTTGGTAGGTAGGTTTTTATAATTAACCAGTGTGTTTTTCCTTTCACCCATTTGCTATTAGTTTCCTTAAAAATACACATACACACTGGAATGAAGTATTTTCCCATGTAAGACTACCAATGGCAGATTGTGTAAGTTCTTAGGAAATTACTTGTTATTACTTGTTTGGTTTTTTGATATTTAAAATTTGTAGTGTCTGAATTTTCCAGCAAGAGAAACCTAAGCTTGTTCAATTGTTATATAAGAATTATCTCAGGCCAGGAATAACATTTCTGAAGGAACCAGTCATGGAAAAAAATGTTTCTCAGAACTGTTCTCAGAAGAAGACATTTCTTAGGAAAATCTAAAACTTGAAAAAAAATAAAACCCCAAAGCGGTTACCAAGGGACTAGGAATAGAGCTGGAACTACAGTGCAGGAATGGATATATATGGGAATTTAATGTGTTGCTGCTGCTGCTAATAGGATTTTTCTCCTTCACTGGTCTGGTGAGCTGCTGTGCCTTAGATTACAAGGGACCATGCCACACGTGGTAAACTATCAGTTTGTGTGGGTTGTGCCATATAAATCCACATATATCCATCACCCCTTGGGCTTGGCATAAAAGCCTGGGATGGTTTTCTCTTTACATGGTCTCCCCATCAGTCCCAACCAGGGCTGGCCACGAAAGGTGTCCTGGACATTAAAACCACTTCCATCCCCAACGGCTTCTGCTCTCACCTGCGACGGGGGAAGGTGGTCTGTCGCAGGCCAACGTTGCAGGTACCTCTGCAGAAACTGAAGGGCTTTTGTGCCTCTAGGCATCTCCCTTTCATTGTTAGGCCTCACTTCAGCGAAGGGCTCTTTTCTTACCCAGAACCATACACAGAAAATATTTGTCTGACAATATCATATCTATCAATTCTCTTATTAAGAAAGGAGGCGTGAGATTTGGCTCTGTTACGGCTTGCAGTACAAGCTCTCTTATCAAGCTTGTCAACAGAAGCACCAAGAAAACAAGATGGCAAAAAACCTACCAAACTTTAATGGATCCCATCTATCACCTTGTAGTTTGGTGCACTGCCTGCTTGAACGTAAAGAGACGAGGGCAAACAAAGCCCTAATTTTCCTTCTGACCTTTTAACATCATCAGATGAAAACTAGGACATCGGCAAAGGAATGTTTTTAAGGCAATAACTGTTTTTTAGTGACTAAATGTTTACGATCCAAACACTGCCCTGGCCCTAATCATCTCTCCATGTATGGAACAAAGCTGGTCTGCCATAGTCTTCTGGTTTTGGCTATACATTGGCCTTGCCAACAGGACAGAACTTGCAAATAAGGCAAGAGAGCAGCAATCCAAAAAAAAAAAAAGTATAGCACTGAGGCTGCTCTGCTAGAGTCCTAGCAAGCTCTGTAAATGGGCTCTTGCTGAAATCCTGACCTTGTTTGCTCTTGGGCTGCCTAAACTGCTGCCTACTCTGTAGCCAAGATTAACTAATTCTTGTATTGATGTGTCAAGCGACTGCCCTGAAATCATAAAACAAGCAGAAAGCTGTCGGCATCCCATAAAACTTGAGGAGGAGATGAGGAACCAGCATGCAGGGATTCACAGCACGGAGTACAGAGCTGGCACAGTTATAACTTCAGATCATGTTGTCTAAAATGAGGCAGACCAAGTATCTCATTCTTCTCAGAATTACCCTGGGCAGAAGTTAATGGAATTACATGGAAATAAAGCATGTGCAAACAAAAGGAGAATAACCAAGAAGGCCAAATCCTTGCTCCTTTGAAGTTTCGTCACTTACACCAGGTAAGGAGCTAGACTATGAAGTCTGTTTTTTGCAGACAGGTTTAGTTAGAGGGTTGAGTAATAGGTTTAGATTTCATTTTGGCCCTCAAAGCTCATCTTGGTCTTTTTCCTCATTGTGCATTGGCTCCCTTCTCCGTCGTTTCAGCGAGAAGCTAACCGTGCTCAGCTCCTTCAGGTCCGTGCAAGCAGAGAGCCAGCCCATAACAGAGTATCGCACAATCTATGCTCACAAGTGAATTCCTGCACTAAACATCCTGGAACAGGCCCCACGTCACTTTGAACAGTCACAGTTACACTTCTGGAGCTAGCAATTCTATTTTAGAGGTGTGTTTTGTGCTCACTGGGGGAGTGGTGAGGAAATCTAAGCTGTTTTGCAAGCTCCCTGTCTCCTAACTCTGTCTCTGGGGCCGTTTCCTGTGCTCCCCAAAGGGCTGCTTTTTGCAATCCCTCCCACGAGGATGGGGAAGATGGCATAAGAGAAAGTAATAAGGAGGTTTCCACGCTAGAGCTGATCATTGCTCAGAGCGGGATTTGAAGAGGAACGTAATAGGACAGCCGGGAACAGGGCTCGCTGCCTCCAATGCCCTCCTAGGGGAGTAAAATCCCACCCTGATTTCCTGAAGGGGATCTACCCAAAGATGGGCCACCAGGCTCTTGTGTTGGCCCCATCCTGGGCATCTCCAGCTGCTGTGAAGTGTTGGCACACCTGAAAAATAGCTCTGTGATGGGAATAGGTTGGGTCATGGCCTGGCCGGCAAGCACACACCACTCACTTCCCCGTTACCCTGGTTTGCAAGCAGGAGCCAGGTTTTACCAGTTGTGATAAATGGAGAAGCTGAAAGGAGAGCTGGGAACACCCGTGGCAGGAGCCTGTCTCATCATCGTCCCCTCTAAAGACAAGACCCCCGTTTGCTCGGGCTGCACACAGCAGCGATGGGGTGTTTGGGGAGCAGGATAGACATCTCATGCTTTCACAGCATAAGGAGATGCAATGGGTCTACAGGGTGGAACGGAGGCCCAGATCTGGACAACATAACTTTGCAACAGACTGCAAAAAAGGGGCTAACAATCTTTTCTCTTTCTGCTTTCGCAGGTCTTTTCTCTTTTGATGATGATTCCTTGTGAGGGAACCGTCTTTTGCCACATCTGTGTATTTTCTAGCATAATGAGACCCTGTCAGAAGCCTAAATTTAATCCAATACCAAAGTACAAGGGAACCACAAACAAGAACTGCAGTGTTGCAACACCATTACACTGTCATAAGCCATCTTAGATAAAAATAAACTGCCAGAATAAATGGAGAATAAACTGCCAGAATAAAAGGCACTTTAAACAAGCTTTAGACTTTGTTTTACCAAATGCCTTAAGGAAGACACCCAGCAAAAGCACTGATTCAGAAAGGGCACAAATATCTTCAGATACTAAGGCCAGTTTCATTTTTTGCCTCTCTTCTCAGTGCAGTTCCCCTCTACTCCTCTCTTGGACCTCTGTCCCAAGCAAGAAGCCTAGATCCCGTGGGGTTTCTCCAAAAGCTCTTTAAGTTGAAGATTTCTGTCCCCTCTCATCACTTGAGGGTATTTCATGTAGGCACTGGCTGGGTAAGTTCTGTGCAGAAAAAGGACCTATTGACACCTTTACTTTAAAGTGAGTTCAAGCGACCTGTGAGCTTTGTGATTCTTAGCCCGAGCCTTCATGTTTTGCCTTAGTATGACCCTTTTGCACAGCTTTATAGGGAGAGCGGAAAAATTAGCCTTGTGGAAAACCACCAGCAGACAGACAAAGGCCAGGAACAAAGACCAGCGAGCTGTTTTGTCTAAGCTAGGACCATTCTGTCTCTGGCTTTCACTGCACCTGGCAGCAGTCAAGAGTCATGCCAGTTTTCTTGGCTGATAATGCTTTACTCCTTCCAGGTTCTCTGAAGTTCGGGCTCCCAACCACGCTCACGCAGCCCCACTAGCGAGCAGCACATCATTAACAGATTTCTCCTTCTTCTGCCCATCCTGCCAGATTCACTAGTTAAGGTTTGAGCCTTGTCCCCAGCAGGCAGGAACCTGTTAACGAAATCACATGTGCACACACTGAAACTTAACCATGTCCCCACTTTTAGTCACCCTCCTAACTCCCAGGCCATGACATGTTATCTTCCACAGAGGACTCAGCTATGACCAAAACCACCCGAGACCAACGCACTGCTGCTCAAGGACTGTAGATGACAATAGGACATGACTTCACCAGACCAGAGTTAGCCACAAGGAGCTGAATATAACGTGGCATCTACGCTGAATCACAGCTGTGCTTGGCTGCCCACGGCACACAGTCTTGTTGCTTGGAAAAAGTCATGCTAGGATAGGTTTCTATCAGCTCCTCTCCTTCTCAGAGATGCTAGGGAGAGTAATGAGTCTGTATTGTAATAGCTGGAGGACGCTTGTGCTAACTTGCCCTGCATACATCAGACCCAGTCCTGCTTCAACCAGCCAGGACTAAAGGGAAGCACCATCAGAGACATGCTCAGACCCTTCCTATGGAGCCTCCCACAAGACCAAGATGACACATTTGGAAGCCGGACCAAGGCTACCCCATCTATTTCATTTATATGAAGTTTTTCTTTCCTGTGGCTGGCACATGCCACCCCACAGGCCAGGTCCATCTCTGCTCGTCTGATGTTAGCCCTGTTATCTCAGTGGAGGCATCCCTGATCTGCACTACCGGGAGAAGAGACCTGGTCCCAGCCATAACATGTCAGCTTCACAGTAAGGAGCCATGACCAATGTGGTAAATTAGCGGTGTTCCCTGCAGAGACCAGCATCCCAGGATTATACCTGGGAATACATGTGCATCTACTTGCAAGCCAGCCTTGAGGGGGAAGAGTTCCTGTGGGGATGAAATCAGGTGTGAACGCTGGGCCATCCCAGCCGCTCTGCACGCTTCCACCTCGACGTCTCATACAGACAGGTCCAACGCAGCGCTTGGCAACCACTTCCTCACTTTCTCTGTCAGTCTTTGACATCCACTGTGGGTGACGTGTGCGCTGGCAGACCCTTCTGCCACAACTACTTGCTCTCTTCATCTGCTGTTTGTCCAAAATAGCCACAACTATGGTTGGCTGCCACCAACCTCGTGGAGCCATGCCTGGGAGGAAATCCTCTAGCCTTTAGCCTTTGTCTTCTGGCCTTTTAAAAAGACTTGGAACAAGTTAGGCAACAGGATGCTGGCAAGTGTAGATAAGAGCAGGCTACAAGTGGCAACGGACAATACTTTTTTCCTCTAATATAACATAGGCATAGAGACAGCAAGGCGAGGTGAGCAGATCCACCCGCAGTCCTCCACCACCTGCGTGAACCCAGGGAGTCCCGCTCCTCAGGAGAGGTGACCTTTCATCCCTGCCCAGAGCAGGAATTTCACTTTGTTCCCCGACCCGGTCCCATGGCGAGCATTACCTACTCCATGTCCTTAAGGCCAGCTGCAAAATTATGGTCTAGCTCTTAATGACATGCCACTTGGAAAACTAAGAGACAAAACGCACACGAGTTCTTCGTCTGCCATAGTTTCAGATGTGTCCCTTATTAGCACAGGGAAACTATCGGAAATGTCCATAAATCCGTATGGATTTTTAGCTGTTATGAAAATTTACCCAATTTGAAAATATCCCTAATTTTAGCACTTCAACGCTTTCAAGTTAAAGCAAACGTATCTTTGATGTTTCCTAGTCCAAGGGTTCAATTTTGGCTTGGCTCAGCATGGCACCTCAGTCAGACACCACTGAACGATCCCAGGGTGGATTTTGGTGCATACATCTCTCTTCTGCAGGACTTTGGGTCTGTAACTTGTATCATTTGCATCTTTGCTGAAATCATTAATCACCCGAGACCTTCTCAAGGATTCATCCTGGGAGGTGCCGTCAGGCTGGAAGCGTGGTGTGTGGCGCACAGGGCCTGACCACATCCAAAGTACAGCTCCCACCAGAACCGCCACTGCAATCAGGGCGGGCACAGACATGAGTCTAGCCAACGTTAACCAAAAAGAGAAGAACGTTTTGACTGTGGCCTAGTGAAAGGCAAGTGAGGGATTCGCCTTAGATCTTTGTCATAAGACATTGCAGCGCTAACCCTGTGGAAAGTTTTGATTTTGCCGAAGCTGCTGAAAAAAGCAAGACAAAAATTCACGGGCAGTTCCACCTCTGACAGCGTGCTTGGAGTGTCATTTCTTTAAGTTATTAGAAGACGCAAAAAGAATGCCAAAAACACCTCAGTCCCATGGAAGATTTGGGCAGGATCCCAGGCCCTGGATGGATCAGACCCCAAGAAAGACCGAGGAGGCCAGCGTGCAGGAGCAGATTCCCAAGCCTCTCTGTGCGTGGCTGCCGAGTGGCAGCCAGCCTGAAAGGCAAAGCAGAAGACTACAAAGCACCAGGCCGTTGTTTATGCAGTTCAGTTGTCTTAGTTTGCTGATTGCAAGGCCGGGCAGCGGGGAGGCAGACGGTGCAATGAAACCACAGCCAAAGGTTGTTGTCAGAGATGCAAAGCTTGTTTCAGTTGCCTGATTCAGCCTTGATTCACCGATCCTAGCCCTCTTTTCCCGGCCTCCTCGCTGGCCTGTTCTGCCCTGATCCGTAGAGACACCTGGGGACACGGTGCCCAAAACCCTTTTCACTGTGGTATTAAGGGGAGAGCTGTCACCACGCTCACCCAGCCTTCTCCAGCCGTGTGCTGGCCAGGTGCCCTCACCTGTCCCTCCTGCTGGCATCCACCCTGCTCGGCCCCCGGGCCTGGGGACGCGTTCGGCCAGCATCACCTTGGCAAGGCACAGAAGGAGGAGGAAGGGTCCTATCCTGCAGGCAAAACTCCTTCAGCGAGGGGGAGTGAAATATGCTGCTGTTTAAGTGGCGCTCAGCACCTCATCAGACCGCTTGTAGAAACAGTGACATGCTTTAAATGCTATTTTGTTTTTTCATATCAGCAAACAGTCAATCAGCAAACAGTTCCGTCGGAATTTTCTTTTTTTCTGCATAAACGCTTAAAAGGCTCCTGAAATGGCCTTTAAAAATGTTCAATTTAAAATACAATCTGGAAGTTAAAAGACAAAAAAAAAAGTACTGCCCTGAGCTCTTTGTACCTCAGACAGACAATGTTGGCTGACTTTCTGTAGGATTTACGCTGTATCATTGTTATATTTGGCTCTTCCTAATGTCAATACCTACTGCGCTTTCAACGCTGCATTAAAAAGAAAACAAAAAGAAATCAGACAAGGACAGTCAGGCCAAACGTTGGTATTGTTAAACTTGTCAAACACATAAAGCAGCTCCTTTAAAGCCCAGATCAATATTTTCACGTCACTGTCTCGCACATTACACAAACCAGAGCAATTTGGGAGTTTTAGACAGAATTTTATTTGGAAACTTCTGGCTCAGCTCAAACGACTTTGGAGGCTGAGCTGGATGGGAATCAAGTCTGAAGGAAGTGTTTACATGAGTTCTTGTGAAGTGAAACTTCCAAGTATTATACAACTTTGCAGCTGTACAGGCCAAAGAGGAATTTGCTCTGCTACAACTATTTTCCATTGAATCTGCTGGGAGTTGTATCTGCTACCCTTTGGGATAAATTTGGTCCTGCAATGACTTGAATTTCCTCGCATGAAGAAAAACATTTCCCTGCTATTCCACGTGTCCTAAAATATACAGAGCAGAGGAAAGTCAAGCCAGACAGTACATAATATCCCCATCGCTCGTGGTGTGCATCATCCTGCCGGCTGACGGCACCTCTGAATAAATGGTCCTCCACAGATGATAAGTTGTTACGTTGCTACTTGACCAGTAAATTACTACTTTGTGAGTAAAAGCAACAAGGTTAGTTCATCAGAACTAACTTGGTTCTGTGAGGAAGGAAAAACTAATGCCAAGGAACTTCTCGCCACAAAAGCAAAATTTGTCAAGTAATTCATGCCAGCAAGTTATTACTTTTCTGATCAAGGCAAGTTTTGAGATTAATGGAGAATCTCTCCATACACAACATGTATATGCACATGAATATCATGTCTATATTAATACCTGTCTCAACTGCTCTCTAGCTCCAGGAGATAGGAAGGTGGGGCAGCAGTAAGAAAATCTGGATTCATCCAAATAGAAGCCAGTACGACACGCAGACATCTGCCTTCAGATGAGAAAAGAAAAAAAACTCAAAATAAAAACCATAATTGAAAAGAAAAAAAAAGCCCTGAGATGTGAGAGGGGCACTCGACACCCTGATGATGGTTTCGCTTCACCTTTCTTTGCTCAAGACTATTTTTCCTTAGCTCACTATTACAACTTGATGAAAACTCCTTAGGGGAAAAAAAAAAAAGGAGTGAAATCTTTAAGAACAAACCCCACCGGGCCACAGTTTTTCAGGGCCCAGTTCTGGATGGCTGTACCAGGAGGGCCAGGCTCCCAGGAAGCTCCAAGCCTCCTTGCTGAGGGAGGCGGGAAACCAATTGCTAAGTCAAGTACTGGAAAGATCTCTCAGATTTTGGTTCCTGCCACCAGCAACTGCTACAGGAAACCACCGGCTCACGACGGTGTCGCCAGCATCTCTATTTAGGTAGGAGGCAGTGTAAGAAAGGCAGAAGTGAGCCCCAAAATACACCATCAGCAACCCTTGGATGAAGCTGATCAGCTCCCCTCCTAAGCTCCCAGCACCTCCTACTTATACATGCTGTGCTCCATAATTGACTTGCCCTGCGCTTTAATGAGCTGCAGCATAAATATACAGGCACCACAAATAAATGCCAGCGGAGAGCCAATCTCAGCGAGCGCGAGCTCCTGAGGCTGCCGAGAAAAAGCTACTGCTGGAAAAAGCCAAATTCCCCCGCTCCCCTCTCCTGCAGGGTCCGGCCGGGCAAGCCTCGCCGGGCATGGGGCAGGGAGGCGAGGCCACCGCGCCAGCAGGGACAGCTGGAAATGCCCTGGGCTGTTTCGCCCGGATTAAGGATGCATCCAGAATTCGGTTGCGCTCCTGCCGGGACAGCCCGTTGGCCAGCCAAGGGCCTCCATCCGCAGCGGGCAGCGATGAAACGTGCCTGAAAGCATCACGTTCAATGACCAGAAAAGCAAGAAGCGTTCAAAAGGACCCAAAAGCATGGCCTTTGGGCCCGCTCTGCTCTATGAAATAATCTCCCTTCACATCCCAGGTAGACGCATTTTGTTCACGGAGCAAACGGGGGGATCCAGGGCGCTCGGCCGCCCGGGCTCCCAGGCCGTGACGCTAACGCCAATTGAAATCAGCAGCGTTTTGCACTAATAACCCTGATTTGCAAGCTGCGGGAGAGGGGCGGCAGAGGTTTGCGCGGGCCCAGTGGGAGAGGCGCTGCCAGCAGAGAGGGTGGGAAGGCAGCAGCCAGAAAGACGCTGGGTGCTGCAGCTAACTTCATCCGGGACGGTGAGCCAGAGCCCTTAGTCAGATCTGACAAGCGCCTTGGAAAGGCAGGAGGAGCGCTGAGCCGGCGGTGCTAACCGAGCAAAGGCGAAAAACCGGGGAGTTTGCAAACAGCTCAGCAACGCCCAGCGGGTCAGCAGACGAGCCACGATGTGCCAGGACTCGGGGGAGCGAACGGGCGAAGGAGTATGAAGCTCCGATAAGAAGTGACCTGCAAGCAGAGCAAACATTGAGTAATTCAGCAGCAATTTCTCAAGGAAGGAGCAAAGTAAACTTCTCGCGATGTTTGACTTGCCAGCGGTAACAGAGCAACAGTCTCCGACGATGCAGCTGCAACCTTTGCTGTCGCTCCCAGGGCCGCTGCAAAGCAAAGCCAACAGGCGCCTTTGCTCGTTCCCGCTGCACCCGCCACAAAAAACCTGGAGTCCTGCCTGCCTTTAAGTGAAAATCACGGGAGAGAGGCATCCTGCCGCGGAGTGGGTGCCGCTCTCCGTCCGGCGGGGACGGACACGGGCACGAGCGCTTGGCGCTGGCCTTGGGGCAGGCGGCCAGGGCAAACGGCGCGTGTTGATCTCTGTATATCACGGCAGAATAAAATCAGCGGCAACCAACGTTACTTAATCTGAGGATGTTGCAAGAAACACAATCCCCTTTTAGCTAAGCCTCGTTAAAAAAGGGGCAAAAGGCCAAGCAGCAACCAAAGCAGGTAAACATCCTGCCAGCCTACGCTGTTTGCTCGCGGAGGGCAGGCCTGCCTTTAATCCTCATCTGACAGCGCCGGGGTTTGCTGTCACTGCAATACATACGTTGCTCAGCCCTCAGCTGTGGGTTGAGCGGCAGCCGGGTAGGCAGCCAGCGGGGCTGGAGAGATGACGATGCCTCCGGGGTGTCCTTGAAGAAGCCCTTGCCAGTGGCCCGGCTGCAGCACGGGCAAGCTGGGCAGCGCTGGCCCGGAGCCGGGAAGCTGCGGTACGGGTGACCCCCGCGTAGGGGTGCCCGGGACCACGTGGGCCTGTTAACAAACCAGCCACGAAACATCAGCTGAAAGTTTAGAAACAGAAAAGCTGCTTTCGCCCAACAAAGAGGCCTCTGCAAGCAGCATGGGAACGGCACGGAGATCCTCCCTCTTCCCTAGGGAGGCACGGGGGATTGTCAGGCAATGCCATAGGTGCTCCTAATACAGCTTTGTTGGGGCTCAGATCTTGCAGAAGGGTTGTAGATTGACTTTCCAAGGGCATCGTCAAGACTACAAGCACGGTTTAGGCCGTGCCTAAAGGTTTGAAGGCCTTGCCTTCAAAAAGTCAAGCTTCTGAAAGACAGCTAGAGCTGCAACCTGAAAAAAAAAAAAAAAAAAAAGAGCAAGCAATCAAACAGGAAAAAAACCCCAGCACCTCCCAAGAACGTAACCCAAAGTTCACTTCTGAAAAGCTGCCTTCTCACCCCACATATAAAATATACACATTTCCTGCTAGCTCCACCCTCTCACTCACAAGATGGACTTGATTTCACAACACCTGTTTTGCAAAGAAATCTCTGCTTTCCTAGGCGAGAGAAAGACGCAAGCTGGGATTTTCACATCTGCCGCCTGGGCAGCCCTAAGCAGAGCACCCCAGGCTCCAGCGCCATCCTCCCCTTCGCTTTTACGGCTATCACGCATGGGCAGGGACTTGCAGGAAGGCTGGCAGGACACCTCTTACGGCTATGGAAAATAAACATCTTTCATAGGGGAAAACAACCAAAGCAAAGAAATAATGATGGTGTTACCGAGATTGCATCTCAAAACACCTGTGGTTTTCAAGCCTGTGCAGATGCTGCATCTCCCCTCGCCTCTGCTCTCCCTCAGCACCGAGCCTTTGGGAGCTTCGTAGCAGCTCAGTGAGCTGCATCACCCTTTCCACAGTCCCCGTGTCCTTCCTACCCAATGCGCGAAGGTGCTTGCAGCCACTAACAGCCCACAGAAGAGGGGCCATCGCAGGATTGAAGTGCACAGGCAACAGAGCTGAAAACCGCTCCACAGAATCAACGCTGAGACGAGCGGGAATAACCTCCAGCACTGAGGGCAGCTCAAGCAACAGGCTCCAAGACTGATCTTGTTGCATCGGAAAAGGCGGACGTCTCCGGCACCACAATGCTGCTAAGCGAGACACTGTGCCCAGCCCATCTGCTGGCAGCGCAGGGGCTCCTGGCCGTGTCACATAAAGAAGCTGAGATTTCAAAACCGTGGCAATGCTCTGCTTGCTCAATGCAGGCGTGGGGCCAGATCCACAGCAGACATACCCTAGCACATCACAGCTGAGACCGGCAGAGCTGTGCTTATCTGCCTCGGCTCCCAGTGCTGGCTAAGCCTAGGAGTAGCTTTGCAAGCAAACGAACAAAAAGCCCCTGAAGACAAAAATAGTGATAAAATCAAGTTTTTCGAAATCTAATGTATTTTTTTAAAGTTTCTCCTTGGTGTAATGCTCTGCTCCTCCCCAGATGGAGAGCCAAAATGGCCCTGGAGAATCACAGACAGACAAAAACACAGGAGGAGAGGCAGGAGGATAAATGAGACAGTAATAAGATCGTGCAGCTACTGAGCGAGGCATGTCTACGCGCTGACATTACTTAATGTGGATTTGCAAAGGCCTGTCCAGTGGTTGATCAACCTATGAGCGATGAGATGCAGCTAAACACGAACTGCTAACCAGATTAATAGGGGATGGAAAGTCCCTCTAAGACCTGCAGTCACCATCCCTCCATCAAAGAAGCAGGGAAAAACAAGTAGGGAGCCTGGTGCTCCCTTGCCAAAACGCAGTTGCAAGCACAGCTTGCAGAATAAAAATGCATGGCCCTGCTGTTGCCCAACTGCTTGAGCTTCCTCATCAGCTGAAGTCAAATATCATTTGGGTTATGGCAGCCACCACAGTGTCACTCAGCACAAACGTGACCGGGAGGGAGGCCTCTTGGATCAGCAGCATCATACGCTTGCGGGAAGCAGCCTGCCACCCGGCCTGTGAGCCTGCAGAGATGCTCCAGAGCACAGCTGTGCTTGACGTGTTTGGGGATGTGTCAGTCAACCCAGTGGTCAGCACATCAGGAAAACATGATAGGTCTCGCACGGGCTTTTGGCCACAGGCACTTGCTGCTAAGTCTATTCTCTATCTATATTTTGTGCTCCATCCGCAGTGTGGCTTCGAGGCACGTAAGTTTAAGAATTCACTTTGAAAGGTGCCTAGAAGAGCAGTTGCAGTTGTTACAAGGAAGCACACGCGCTTACACCACACAAATACAGCGGGCTCAGCTCTAGGATCACTTTCACTCCCTCCATCCGCTTCTCCATGGGAAAACAGATAGACAAAAATCGAGGATCTGTCAAGAAAGTAAATAGCTCTGGCAACAGTCCCAGAGCCCAAGAGGCCAGCAAAGAGCTCCTGCCTCGCTATCTACTGCCTCAAAATGGATCAGCGCCTGCTCCAAGCACCATGGCCACCTTCCCTGTCCAGCCCTGCCTGCTCCCCTGCCTGAACCGGCCAGCTTGGGCTCCTCAGCAGCGCAAGAACCACGGCCCATTGCATCATCTGCGCTCCACCTCCCCCAGGGCAGATTTTCATTAGCTCCAAATCTGGCAGCTTCCAGTAGTGGAATTTCGCCAAGGGGCCCCACCCAGCAGATCCAAGACGGGGAAATGCTTCCTGCGTGCCCTGGAAAAAAAACCTGATGTTTCAAATCACTTCCTGTTTCCAAAGCAGAGACCTTTCCCATTCCCGGTAAGCAGTTAAGAGAGAAAGAGAGAGCATACTCCTTGGAGATCGCCATTGGAAGTCTTACCTGTTTGCAAAGATTTTTTCCTAGATGGGATGAGGTTCCTAGATTTTTAGGTACCTGAAAGGGATTGTTATGGGCACATACGCAGATTCCTCATTACAAGCCAGAGGATTTTACCTAACAATTCTTCCTCCGAGACTGAAAACTACAGTTGAAATGAAGCAAGTAGCATCTGATGAAGGGATTGAGAGGTTAGATTTTAAGGGCAGAGCAGTTGTTTCTCAGCTAAGTGGGGCCCTGATCCTGCTTGCGATTTCTCAGTATTACTGCAAGAGAGAACCTGTTCATAAAAGTAGATCACCTAGGGCTGGAGAGCACTTGGAAATGTTCTACCTCCTTCTCCATGGTCATGCTCAGGTTTTTTCTGGGTTGGAAGACATTTTACATAATTCTACTTTCCTTTCAAAGGCTGCTTGGGAATTTGGAGAGAGGTTTTTGTGGATCTGCCATCAGGACAACACAGAAGAATCTTAACAACAGGAGCAAACCTGTCCATATAAAAATAAAGGTATCAAGAACTTCTGGCCTGAGGGAACCCATGAAATCCTTTGGATAAATGGGTTGCTACCAGTGTCAGCTGAGGACCTTTGGGCTGTCCCCTCCTCCAAAATGTCACACTAAAACATGAGTTTCAGTAAGAAGAACAAAGGCATATGCATGGGCACGTGGCCTTCTCCTCTGGGAAGTAAGAGGCCAAGCTCACCAGTGAGCAGGACACAAGATGAGCCGGGGTACTGCTTGAGCTGAAACCTGCTCTGAACTCTACTTTAAGCACCTTTTCCTCCTCTGCTGTCTCTGGTTCCCCGCCAGCGTTGACCACTGCTAAGCAGCCAGGCAGACCCCCCAGATTATTGCCCAGCCTTTCCCTTCCCTCCCCCAGACTCTTAAGAAAACCCTTGGGCACTTTTACTCTATAACTTTGGATTTTTTAAAGTAAAGGGTGGTAGATTCAGCATGGGTTTGTTGCTAGGGAAACAGCACTAGTGCCTTTTAGGATATTCAGCGGGCGCGGATCGCGGCAGCTGAGGCACAGAAGCCATTGTCAGGCATCACTGTGCCACAGTCACAATTTTTAGGCCTTCGTTTGTAGACTTTTCTATTTTTGACCTTCTGCCTAATCGCGTAAGCTGCTTTCCGGAGTAACTAAAGCATCTGCAGCTTTCATTGACTTCCACTGGGCGATCAGCTCCTCTGAAAACGAAAGCCAGGATTGGGAGGACAGATGCCTTGAGCCTTACTTGGTTTGATGTGGTTTATTCACCTGGATGGTCCACGGACTTACAAATAACGCCAGGCGGCAGGCGGGCAAGCCTAGCGAACAGCTTGCAGGGCCTAATTGGCATCTGCCACCAGCAGGTTTATTTTGCTGGAGACTAAAGAAGTGAAATTTCTGATAAGAGAGCTGTTTGTTTACAACTCTCTTTTAACAAGAGTCTGAACTAGAAAGCCAAATGAGTAAGTGTGTTCTTGACTACATAATAAACAGAGGGTGTTGGGTTTTAAAGACTATGTCACCATGACCTTAACGACCCACTTTATGGTTGGTGGCATGGAGGTGAGCCCAAAGGTGAAAAGGTTTAATTAGTAATACTGCAAGCTGATTACTACAGCCCATATATAGGATGACCTGCATTTACTATCACTTAGTATGGTAATAACTAAGTACAGCATGTGGTTTAAATATCTCCCTAATGCTAAAGCCAAATGCTTCTACAGTCCTAACCCTCTAATTGACTGATTCTAAATATGATAGATTAGCTTTTCATCTCATATACATATCTAATCAGGGGATGTGGGTGTGTATACCCTTAGATAAACCTTTTTTTCTTTTCTACTGCCCTACGACAGCAATTAAAAGAAAAATTACTTGTATGCTCAAGTTTGTTGCAGCCTTATCTTGTACCCCACCTCTAAACACTGCCATATTCACTTAACGATAGTAATGAAAACAAGCTGCAGAATCTTGCTTGTATTGGGACGTGAAGAATTGGAAACGTTAAGTGTGGCTTGTGTGACCTTTGCCTGATGACCCTAAATCACAGCCAGCCTCTTGCTGCCTGTGGTCATAGCCCCATAAGTAACCAGATCTCAGCCAACAGTGCCCAGCAGGAAAGGCTGAGTGTAGGAAGGAGGGGAGGGTCTTGGCACAAACAGCATCTTAGGCTTCAATTGCCGATTCTCAAACAAGACGCTCATCTGAATACTGCCTTAATGAAGTTTCCTCTTTCGAACAACCGGTCATACAGAGTGCCTTTGCCTACGGTCACCACTGCCCAGCTGCAGGGTCCTGCACATCTAGCAGCCTCAGCCAGGCCTCAGGTGGGACCTGCCCTGCTAGTGTCGACCCCCCTTGCCCTGGCAGCCGTAGACATCAGGCCAAAGCCTCAGCTGGGCTCTGCTCTCCGAGGAACAGCCCGAGGGCACGGGCAGGTGGAAGACCAGGACAAAGTCCTTAAGTGATCTCATGTGCCTCTTACAGCCCAGCTCTTCCAGCTGAGCACTAATCAGCTTACTGCATTTAGGCTTTCACTCTGGGTCTGGGTAGCTCCAGGTGCCTCATTGCTCATCCCTTGTCTCTGCCTAGGAGCCACTCCCAAAAGCAGGACCCCACAGGCCAGCTGACCAGCACTCAACTCCAGCAGGAGCAATTGATGCTGGGGGACACGCTGATGCTAAGCCAGTTATTCTTAGTGCTAGGGAGTCCCCAGGATACACCGAGGAACACCTACATGAAGTTACCCTTCAGAATTTGGCCAACATCACCAGGTTCCCTGGCGACTCTCCTCTCTCCCAGGAAGTATGTCCCCTCCTGCAAGGAGGAGAGATGATCCATACGTTCCTCCCATACCCTCTGCTTAGGCCTGGTTTAAATGGGAGAGAACAGGAGGTAGTCAGCTTTTTGCCCGAGATGCTTTCATTAGAAGGGAGGATCACCCAGGTTTAAAAACCCTCCATTGTTAGTACTGTTGCAGGTGCTTCACTTCCTCTATGTTTAGCCCAATATAGAGGTTACAGTGCCAAAACAAAGGCACAGAATACCTTTATGGTCAAGCTGGCTGGTCCAGACCTGAGCAGATGCACACGAATTCACCATGGGGAAATGAGACCCATTAGACTTTCGTCATTTTCCCCTCAAGTGTCCCAGGCAGCGATGGCAGTTTCAGGATTTTCCATTGCAGTCAAATTATGGTGCTCCACCAAAACAGTTGACACACAACCCAATTTCTGGTTACAACATCTTCACCAGACAGATAGGCACAAGCAGAACTCCCCTCTCTCTGAGCAATGGAAATGCCTGCAGTAGGGAGGAGACTCGGGGCCACGGTAAGTTATTGCAGTGCCAGGAAAATTAAAGGAGTCCGGGAAACAGATTAGAGAAGGCGTCCTGAGCTGGCAGGGGAAATTCTTCCTCGTTCAAGGCAAAGACAACCTTCAACTGCCAGGGTGTAATTTAGACCCAGGTTTTACAATGCAATTTTCCATGGGTCTGCACAGAGCCCCGGTGAAACTCTGTGATGAAGGCTGAAGATGGAAGGATTTGTCTGCTAAAGCCCAAAGGTGGGTGAGCAGTTTTAAAGGTCACACTTGCCTTTTTCCTCCAGTTAAAACTTACTTTTAAGCTTCCGTGGTTAACATTTAGGAGTGAATATTATCCTGTGACAAATGTCTCGCTCGTCCAGTTTCCTTAAGCAGCTGGAAACAGGTTTTCTCCAGTGCCCTGGGAAGCGACAAAAGCTGCAAGCAGAATAAAATAAATACCCTGCCTTCCCCCTTGGAATAAGGATTAGTGACAAGCAAGAATAAAAGGCCTGAGAAGCTGTAAATGGAAAGGTTGCCCCAAGGAGGGCAACATGTTCAGATTTGTCTGTCAGATAGCAATATTTAAGCTCAAGCCTGAGACTGTGTTCACAGAGCTCAAAAATAATGGTGACTCAGCTTTAGATTGGATACTTACTCATCCGTAATTCTCAACCTTCCTGCCTCAAGTCAGGAGGTCTGAACTACCAATGGTGCTGTGTTCACTCCAAATTTGGGAGACTCTAATACCCCAGAAGCTAGAGGAGACATCAGTCCCAGCATCGTCTTGTTGGTGTTTGCAAACCCAGTGGCCCAGCTCTTGGGGTGAATGTGACCTAGGAACACTAAGCCTCAGTTCGGAAGAAATCTATAGCTAGCACCAAACTCCAATAAAGGTTCTTAAGGCTCTCTTTCCTCTAGTCTCTGAATTGGGGAAAAGACAGCAAGATTTTTGTGCAGAAGGTATCTCTGGGCAGTAGATAGGCCTGTAATGACTAGAAGGCCTAAAACTGTTCTGCATCTGAGTCTTGAAACAGATTAAGATGAAGCTATATAAGATTGCCTCTCATTCCCAGTTCAAACAAAGCACAGCTTAGCTAGCGTCCAGAGATGGCTTTATTGGCAATTCTTGCACGTGTCTTCTAACTTAACACATGTGGTGGCTATAGTGGTAGCGTTGCTGCTGCTGCAGTGGTTTTGAAGGTATTGTTCCTGGAACCAAGTGATACATAGGGGAAGCAGGTTTCATTTAAGAAGAAATATATTTCTGCTTCTCATTGTCGAAGAAAAACTGAGACTGTGACCCCAGTCCGTAACAGACATTTGGAAATGAAAAACCAGATGAAGAATAAAACCCTCTTTTTTAACAAGTGGGGGAAGGGAGCACTGGAGAGGCTGAGTCACTATTTTTGAGCAATCTTCAACTCACTGCTAAAATCTCTCATCTCCACTTTAATAAGACCTGTTGCCAGTAACAGCCGCAGGAGCTTGAAACTGGAGCAGGAGAGCTGACCTGACACCACAGACAAGTTAAAACTATTTCAGGCCTAAAAACTTCACGCTCTAACATGTGACCTGCGGGAGCCCAGACAGCAAAGCCTCTGTCTCTGTCTGACCCAAACTTGTCCTATGTTTTTAATTTGGATGAAATGGCTTGGTTATGTTCCCCAGCAACTTTTCCCAAAAGCCTTTGCCACAGCAGCTTCCAGCTCCCACCATCCCTATGACTTGTGGTCCCAGAATCTCCTAGATCAAACTGCCCTCACCAACGCAATAGCAGTACTCGTCTTCCCCAGAGCAGAGGGGAGCAGGGGAAGAGATGAAAGAGGAACTTTCTTGCATGTCTCCACTAGTTGCCTACAAGTGTCCTTAGGCACTTCTGAAAAATACTCCACCCTTTGGGTCACAACCTGGAGTTGCTATCCCGTTTCTCAGAGGACATTCTCCTGTCCCCTCTTTTCCCTAGCATTTAATACAAGACATAAGAGGGGTGATAGCCTGCCCTGCTCCCACAGCTTCTGGTCACATATGGACATCACCGAACCTAGACACTAGCTGCCCCAGAGTCCATACCACCTTTTTCATGACCAGAAGACGTCCCGGTAGCCAAACACCAGCACTGTTTATTGTTCTTCCACGCTTTTTGACATCCTGCTCTTCCTAGAGGCTTGACTCCATCAGCAGGACATTTCTAGTCGGCGATGGCCCCAGGCAGCACAATGGGCGACGTAGTGCTGTGCATTGAGTATGAGGTGGGAAGGCAGGACAGACAGCGGGGCAGGTGGGGAATGGGAGCACGGGCCGCAGAAAGCAAACGGTGACACACTTGTGCAAGGACTGATGCACAAGTTCAGAAATACTGCTGAACAAGCCCTAAGTACAGCAACTATACAACGCGTAATTCTTTCCCCAGCCTTCCTCCTCTCTTTCTTCACTTCTGAATCCCTGATATACTACGTGCCCTGTGATATGGGCTTTGAGACAGGAAACACGTCTATGTTTTGGGAGGCAAGGGAGCACACTGTGGTGGCTACAAATAAAGAATAGGAAGAGACGGAAAAAATACGTAAAAACTATTCTGTCTGTTCTTACAATTTTATTACCCATCTATTGGTATTTGGCATTTTCCTCCAAGGCCTGGCTTCACATCAATTAACGGACCCCAGCTTTAATCTAAAAAAATGTAATTACACAACATTCCAGCTCCTACTGATGTGGAGAAGTGCAAGTCAGAAGCCAAAATATTCGTAATCCAGATATTCAAAAAATGAAAAAGACTTTGACATTTATTATTTTGTAAAACTTCATTTCTCAGTAAGCCATGATTTTTCAAGACCTGACTCATCATTTTTGAATGCTTGGGTTTGGCAGCCCTGGATATATTTAGTAATACAACCCCTGACTTGCAGCTTCCAATGAGAGTCCTCATGGCACGATAAGATAGAATTTTCTCTCATTCATGTCACTTCCAAATATCAGGAAATTTACTGAGTCGTAAGAGGTGTGAAACAGCCTCTCTGGGGAGGAACAGAAACCTCATGACCTAAATGGCTGAACAGACCAACAGGGAGCAGGCAGCAGGGAACAATTATTTTCTTTCTGGCTAGGGGACAGAACAGATGATCCCAGACACGTTATCCCCTCCAATTCTCCTGGCTCTGGGCTTTGCTAATCAAGCGCTCATACCACAGCCACTGGAGCTTCTCTCACGTCCAAATGGAGAAACAGTAACTGCTGCAGGAAGAGCATTCAGATTAAAGGCAAAATACTCTTGCAAACCATTTAAGACTTCACAAGGAGTAAGGAACCTGTGCCAGTGGTTGAGAATCCATTCAAAGCATCTTTAGCCAGCAGTTAGAATTGCTTTTTTTTTTTTTTAACTTAAAATCCCTTAAGCACTTGGAGTCTAGTGAGATTTTTTTTTTTTTGCTTTGCCTATCAAGCAGCAATATTAAAAATTGATGTCTTTGGCAGCACAGCTAGCCTGAGTAGATGCGAGATGATTTTAATCCATTCATTCTAGACCATCTGCTTCTTACTCTTAACTTACAAAGGCTTTTAATGAGATGTAGGCCATTGAATTTTATAGCTAAATTTCATGAACCTCTTTGAAAATGAAAGGATTGCACAGAACACAAATTTTGAGACATCAAAGGGACTTTCCCTTTTCACGCAAGCACTAAAAGCAGTGCAAAGGGAACTAATTATAATTTGCTCTATTGCCAGTTTTCACACTGGAGCAAACACAAGCATTTTATGCTTTAAACCTTACAAACCAGTGGCTGCCAACTTAATATATTCCTAAAGCCAGGACCAAATTAATAGACTAAAACCTTCTTACATCCAACTCAGGCGAGTGATGAAGCCAAAAGAGCTGGCAGACCAGCTCACGGAAAAGCTTTTTCTTTTTTTGTATCCTTGCTTTGTTTTAAAAATCAACATTTCTTTACATATTCAATAGCATTGTAAACACTAATTCAGCTTTTCCAAAAACAAAGCTGTTGCATAGATCTTTTTAAAGAGCTGATCTTCATCCATGATGCCAACAGTCTGGATGGAACACAATCGAAATGGTAGTTCTTTATTAAGTATGGCAGAGTTCAGGGAATGTGGCCAAATGTGGCTGACTCAAGATCTGCTGACTCGAGCAGCAGAAATCATTGCGTAGACACACGGTTCCAAGCAGGCAATGGAGGGGAAGAGCTACTCTAAATAATGAAGCAAGGTCCAGGAGAAATTGTGAAAATCAAGGCAATTATTTCCTAGCAGAACATTAGGTTTCTAGTCCAAACGTGGATCTGCAGACACACGCTTTCCAGTGAGGGTAATGGCGGTGGGGTAGAATGACCCTGACACCACTTGAAATCCATGAAAAGTGAAGCGAGGAAGACTCTCCCTTTGCTATTTCATCCCTACCCCATCCAAGCTAACAAACCCTAGGACAAAGCAGACTTTGGCTGGCCAGGGCAGGGGCTTTTCCTGCTCTCTAGGACGGGCTTAGACGCCATTTTGTATCTTCCAGTGATCTACAAGCTTTCTGATTTACAATTCACAAAAATCCTGATGGCACACCCAAAGAATTGTCTCTGCTTCCATTCCCTAAGCTTTCAGGATACGGATTGGTGGGGGAGTGACCTGCTACACGCATAAAGGTCTCTAAAGGCGAATGAATATTCCATGTTCTTCACGTTGTCAGTGGGGTAAGCAATGGCGCTCAGATCCTGGGGCCGCAGAGATGGGATCACAGGTTTTGATGCCAAAGGCAACACAATGGCACTAGCTTCTCCAGCAGGTATCATCCCAGAAGTTCCCAAGGAACACCACAGCCAATGAAATCCTGGGATGATTCCAACAGGTTGCCAGAAAAGTGTATCACTTACCATTCTCCTGCACCAGTCTCCAGGGAGGGAGGGGTCGTTCACAATCCTCTGCAGTGGGAGAGGCAAAAAGCTGTCAACAGAAAAGTCATAGCCAGTAGCTTACAGAAATTTCAGTACTCCCACTCATGGTGGCCAGGTGTGTCACACCACCTGCTCAAGAGAGCACTGCTGCAGTCAATAACGCTCAGCTTCTGAGTGAGGAGTTGCCTCAAGTCACCAAACAGGTGAACATTACATTCAACACCCATGTGGGTAGGGTGCCACAGTGCCCCTCCCCACCCATACAAACGCACTCATCCCTGTACTGTTTCTTCCCACATAAGAAAGCAATTCAAGCTTGTCTGCACTACTGGATCTTGGATCATTTTTCTGGATAGCCACCTTTCTTGCTGCCACTAACACATCCTGGCCTTCCTCCTCTCTTGTCCCATTTTGGAGGGGTTGGGAGGACCTATAGACCAGTCAAGAGCTGAGAGGCTTGCTGGAAGCAATGCAGCCAGGAGCTATCTAAGGAAGGGAGGAGACCAGAGGATGAAGCTGCACTTACAGGAAATAGGGGATGCAGGAAAGAAAGAGAGAAAAACGGTATAAAACTAGCACAAAGGTGGAAGGAGTCCAAGGGTAGGTGAACCTGTACCCCCAGCCTGTCAAACAGTTCAGGAGACCGTTTAGCTTCCTAAGTAATTTAGGCATAGAGGTTAAAAGGACTCAATCTGTTAGAGAGCATGGGGAGGAGGGGAAGAAAGCACAGGTGTGTGGAACTTAGCTTTATTTTTTTGTAATCTGGCCTCAGTTACAGCAGGTGAGCACACGCATACTGGTGGGTCTGTGCTGCAGCTGGGGTTGTGTCAGTGTGATTTCTTTGACAAAAGCTTATGTCTCCCCTCCCCACCTCCATGGCTACACAGCGGTGCCAAGTCTGTGCAGAACAGTCCCTGTCTTTGCTGCACCTCACCCTTCTGTGGAGTTAGAGCAGGTGACTAGTGCTACTAGCTTTGCAAGAGGTTTGAAATCCTTCTTCTTCTCCGATAACTGATACCGGCCCAAAAAAGAGGTTGAAATCCTGACAAACGGCCTCAAGCCTAGCAAGGGTGCAAAGGTCTGCCAGGGAGCTACAGAGAAAGAGTCCTATTTCCTGAAGACCCAGGAAAGCACATGACTTAGCGTCTGGTTTCTAAAAACTGCATTAAAAAAATTGTCTCAGTCTGCCTATGACAAAGGCTTGAGGCTGCAACTGATAAGAAGTGCCCTGTGAGTAATAAGCCTTTCAAGCCAAATCAAACTAAGTCACTCTGTTTCTTAGATAAGGTCTATTCTTCCCATAGGAGAAAGCTGCCCTCTTATGTTATTATTGGTTTACAGTTCTGCTTTCAAGCTGCTTGCCAGCTCTTGGCTCCTATCACAATAATGCTACAAATAATTTGAGCACTACTACTTCGGATCAAAATTTTAATGAGGCACTAAACCCACAAAAGGGGCTCTGTATAGCATAATTAAATAGAATGGGCCTAAATAAACAGTAAGGTTTTACGAGTTACATTGTAGTTGAAAACACCTGGGAGGCAAAGAAAGAAGCACTGAAGATGCATGATGTAAAAAGGCATTTCACAGAATGCAAACACTAAAACTTTTCATATCGCACAAACAGTAAAACACTACAAGTATGTGACTTCCCTTTGATTTGGAAGAATCTGTGTGGGGCATAGGGCATTTGGTTTTTTCCTTCTGCTAGTCAGCACAATGAAATATTTCACATGGAAACCCAAACCAGTGACAGAGAGAGCCATTTGTCCTTTGGAAAGAAATAAATACTTCAGAAATAGGTAAAGTCATGAGGAACACCTGGTTCACTTAGGCCATGGGATGCTGAATCACGGCTCCAAAACGCTGGACAGTGCTGGGATTCCACAAAATAGTCTTGCAAACGATCAGTATTGTAACAAGTCTGTTTGGCTCAGAGCTGCAAGACACTTGTTTCATGCTCACGCTGACTCTTCAAATCCACTGCAAGCTGCAAGCAACGACATTCAGGCTGAGCCAGCTAGCTCAACATTCAATTCTCTGTCTGCATCAGCTATTTACAAAATCATGTTTGTTCCAGCCCTGTCAATATTTGATCCAAGAGCTGCATGTATCCCACAGACACAGGAAGGTTTCAATTTCACATTAAGGTTAACGTTGACAGTGGTGCTGCTGCATAATGCAAAGTCAGTGCACTGTTACTCCTTGAGAATGAAATTTCTGGTAAACCTGGTTTTCATTTCCCCCCAGTCCTCTCAGCAGCCCTTCCTCAGAGCCATAGCTATTGTGACAATTCTGGGCCTGTGAATGAAAAGTTTCTAAATTCATCTTGGTTTATCATTGGAAGAATTCCTTCTTCAATGGGAGTCAGAATGGGCTCCTCTTTTATAAAGTCTGGATCAAAGTTGCTCACGTCATCTTTGGATTTCTGTCAAACAGAAAAGACAAAGGAAAGAGATATCAAAAGCATGTATCATCCGCTTGATGCTCACTCTGCAACTTTACTCTGGTCTTGAGTGAAATGAAGTTACCTCCAAAACTCGGACTGAACTTACTGAAAGCTTTTTTTGGGGCTGGGCTGGGAGGAGCTGCATGCCCCCGCCAGAGCCTCTGACAGGATAAAGCCTGCTACAGCCTCCGCAGGCTTGCAGCAGACGAAACCCTCTCCGATTTAACTGACACCACCTCTGAAGCGTGGTCTGCCTGGACATAGATCAGTCCCGTTCCTCAAATGTCAGCCCAGACCCAGCCGTTCAAAGTAGTTAGCAGCAGTGCTTCCAATTAGCTGACTCCACACAGCCCTTCCTTATCTGCTGAGCGTCTCAGCTGGCTTTCTTGGGGGGATATACTCCTGTATGTGCGACCCGCTAAACTTGCCCAACAGTGAATTACTAGGCCACGGGAAGACAGACACCTACCTGCATGGTACAAAGTGGGGCTGCTTACAATGCACACACACAAACTGGATTTGTGGCACATTTTGACCAGGCATGTATTTTTCCTGCATCCAGAATGAGATGTTTCATTGACACCACAGTCTAATGTCCTCAGCTCCTGACAAGCTCATGGGGGAATGAGGAGCTTCCCTTAGCCTTTGATTCAAGTCAAGTCAGAAACTCCAGAGCCTGGTCCTGAGCTGCTGGAGTTCCCCTGGGTGCCTGATCCTGCACCCACTGAACTCCAGGGAGCAGGACTGGGTCGACCACCGCCACTGAAAGTTTGCAGAGTAACCACAGCACGAGGCAAAGCCGCTCAGCCTCTCTGGCTGAGAATTTCAAAGGCAGGGAGACTACAGAGATGACCTTGGAAAGGCTCTCCATGGGGAGCAGCACTCGGTCACATCACATCCTTTGGGCTGTGTGATACCACTGGAAAAGGGGCAGTACTGCATCCTCTGCAGGGCTGTCTGCAATTTGAACCACTCGGCTGCGGTGGCCTGAGCAGGGAACACTGTTCTGGGTGCTGTACAGGCAGACCAAAAAGAGATAGCCCAATCCTGAATAGGCAGGGGGAGCGGGCAGAATGAGGACTGCTTACCACGTTTTATATTCAAGGCAAGACAAAACGTAGTTAAGTGTCTACCTGCCTGCAGCTCCTTTTGCAAACCTGCATCATCTGGTATTGAGCTGCCTTTGAAAATCCAGCACCGAGGCAGAAAGTGGCCCGTAACCACATCATGTGGGCAGCCAGCAGCCAAGCCAAGACCACAGACCTCACCTCCTAGGTCCCAGGCCACAGCTTTAGATTCAAGCTTGCCCTTCTTCCACCTCCCTTCCTGTCTTCATGGGAAAAAACTTGCTTAATGAACCCAGAAGAAACAACCCAGGACCCTTTCCTTCCCACGTACAATTCGGGGCCTGAACGGTGGCTCCATCTGGCGCTGGTTCAGCAGGTCCCAGTCCAGCTCTTTGAAGTAGGGGTGCCGCAGAATCGCGCTCTCGCCGCCCAGCGCCAGGCTGCCCAGCCGCATGTTGGGGTTCTTCGTCATAAACTGCAAAACAAAAAAGGCTGTTTGTTTCCTCCCATCCGGCAGGGCCGCGGGAGAAGGACCTATTAGCAGGCACACAAAAGCTTGTCCTCAGCTTTCCTGTTGAACCCAGTTGCTGGCCAGACTTCTCAGTTTCGTTGCATTGGAACCGCATGCAAGGAACTTGACTCATTCTCTAGAGGAGGAAGCCTGGGTGTATTTCTCCTTGGTCCTTTTTATTTCGGTCAAATCCTTGGTTACCACAATAACAGAAGAAAGTTGAAGTGCATCATTTGCAACATTAGAAATGTTGCCCAGTGGTTTGGGGGGTGGGGGGCGGGGGAGTTATTTATGCATTAATTTCTCAGGAATATTATTTCTCTCTCAAATGCAGCTCAGTCAGTCAGTTTCTGGACCGGAGTCAGTCCTGAGCTGTGTCTTTTTCCTAAACCTCAGCCTGCTGCAGCAAAGCCAAAAACCTACGCTTTCCTTCCTGTCATCTCAGGAGGCAGAGAATGAGCAAGGCGCTGACTTCGAGAGACCCCCCCCAAACCCTGAAGAAATAAATCCTTACAGGTGGCTGTCTCTTTTCTGTCTGGTGAAACTCTAAAAGAGGATTTGCTTTTGTAATATTCTTACTGTGTTACTAGAGAAAAGAAACCTCCTACTTCAGCCAAGGGGCCCTTGATTTGCTAGAGATCAACCAGAAAAGCCATGGATCATCCAGTGCGAGGGGGCTTTGGCGTGTGCCCTTTGGATCCTGACAAGAATGATGAAGTGAGTGCTGCAGAGATTTCTAAGGGGGACGGGGAACAGTGGGGAGGAGGGGAATCCTTTCCCCCAGCAGCAGCAGAACTAGGTTATTTGTTAATTTAGATTATAGCTCTTTAAACACTCAGAAAAAAAAACCTCCGACCACCTTCTCCCTCCCCTCAAGTATTCCTAATTCATTAGAGAAATCAGGTTATGTTTAAACTAGGAAAATAGCTGCTTTTATTTGCCTATTGAAACAGCAGCATAAAGCAAGCTCCACTCTGGTGGAGGTGTCCAGACGATTTCCTCGAAGATGAAAGAGCATTATGTTTAGCAAACAGCTGAACCAGCCAAACTAGACAATCGGTCACTGTTTCTGGAATGACCAACTCTGCTGCATCTCGGCAATAGGGAAATGAAAATGAGGGGAGTGCAGGGAGAAACCAATTTGATTCTGCCTGTAGGAGCTTTTCAGAAGTTACATGTTTTCCTAGGAAAAGTGGATAAAAGGCCTAGTCATTCTCTACAGAAAAAGGCGATGGGGAGAAGAAAGAGGTTGCTAAATTCATTCTAGAAGTCCTCCCCACATCTCTCATACAGAGGGGGCTTCAGAGCCAAAGTAGATGGGGCATCTGCAGTTAGGAGACCTTACAGGACCCCAGACTCTGCCGACTCTAGCACAAAAACTGAGCTCCCATCTGGCATCCTGCCCTCTCTGAAGACCTGTATTGCCACAGGATTTCCCACAGCAGAACTGGTTTCCGCTGTCCCACCAAAAATTAGCAGTACAAAGTGCTGCTGAGTGAATCCAGATTCGTAAGAGCAGTTACCAGACAGGAGAAAAGCCAACATGGGGCTCTCTGGCTGACATCTTCATGTGCTCCCTCTGACTCTTCAGTCACGCAGTGTTTCCAGGGTTGGCCCAAAGAACTACTATCTTCCTTCCTGTGACGCCCCGACCCTTTCAACCTGCTTTTCTCCCTTTCTACCAGCAGAACCCCAAAACAGAGACTCTGCACTGAGATTTCGGTGAGATTCTGATCCCCAGACAACAAGTTGGTTTCCAAACGAGAAATGGGTCAAGCCAAAAATCACTTAGACATCAGACAAGTCTTTGCACGTCTTAACTAAACTTCTTTGGTTTGCAAAACAGGCCAGAAATCTTCCGGTAACCCAGTCTTTCTCTAGAAATACCCTGCCTGGCTACTTTGTCCTCACAGAGGGATATCTGAACCTCACTTTAATTTTTATTTGCATTGCTGGAACACTTAGAAAGCCTGAACAAGACCAGAGCTCCTTGGTGCTGGGAGTGGTAGAGACCAAAACATTCTAAAAGACAAAATAAACAGAAGAAGAGAAAGAGCTGGGAATAAGTCCCATGTTTCCTGGTGTAAAGGAGGAGGCAGTAGGTCAGGAGACTTTTGCTAAATGTGGGAGGGGGAAAAAAAAAATCTCTGGAAATGGCTGGTAACATGCTCCGCTCAGGTACCTATTCATGCTCAAGACATAAAAGACTAAAACCTAAACTAGACTGCCCATTTCCTAAACCAGTCCAGAGCCCTAAGAAATAAGAGCGTGTTTACATTCCTATTTGCTTGCTTTATTTAACATGACGCCAAAGTTGCACCAAGTGAAGGCATCCGACGCAACAAATAGAGCCAACGTAAACGCGTTCCTGTTTGCTTAAAAAACCCTTTTTGTTAGGACAATGAGGATTAGCCAAGGGCCATCCCTTAAGGTGGGCTCTTTTGCGCTCTGAACAATCAGTCACAACAAAATGATCGTTCAGATTCTACCAATTAGCTCCAATTTATGCATTGGACTTGCACTCTGAGACACCTCAGTTGCCACCAGACACTGGGCAACCCTAGGTGTTATCTAGCTCACGTTTGGTGCCCAAAGGGAGCAGGAGGAGAGCGATGCTTCAAATCTGTCCCCCAGCTGGCCGAGGAAGAAGCGAACTTCACTGTTGAGAGTGATGCTGGGCTGCCACAAAAAACCTTTGGATTAATCCTCTCCTCAGAAGGGAGCTGAGCTATTGGATGCCTGATCAAACTGGACTGCCCTCAGCTCTCCTGCATGCGTTCAGTGCTGCTGCCTGTCTTGGTCTATAAAAACAAGGTGTTGAAGCACAAGGATACCAAAGGCTGTAGTGACCCATCAGCAACATAAACCATTTTGGCCGGGTTTCTCTAAACTTCTAATAGGTTGTTTCTCAGACACACCAAACTCCTAAAGCAGGCTAATGGGGCCTTGACAGTGAGTATAAATCATGCCTTCTAAAGAGTATCAAAGCAGTAGAAAGAGGCCTCCCGTTCATGGGAGTCTAACTCATAATATTCTGCTTCAACAAAGTGGGATATAACTTCAAAAGACGGTCTCTTATTGTTAAGGTCCATTCCTGATAAATGTACTGTGCCTGGCCCTGAGACCTCTTGATTGCCTCTGTGCACAGGAGCTGCTAATGAAAATGTTGCCTTTAAATGTCATTGTCCAGTACATGAAATATGTTCCTGTACTCCAGGCAGCCAGAGCACCCTAGCAGGCTCCTCAACCTGTGGAGATGCATACACACCTCTGTATCCAAGGGCTGTGACAGAAAACGTGAGATTAATCGTTGCTGCTCTTCCCTTACAAAAAATATCCTTGTGAGTTCTGGAAAGAGTAGGTCTGTCACAGCCTGGTGAAGGTTGGGCATTTGGGAAATGACTCCAGTCTTTTTTTGGCAATTAGGTAGAAAAACAGGTGTACAAACTGTGACTCCAACTGAGGGAGTATTGATATTTTGCACTGAAACAGAGTTACGTGCCCTATTGTATGAGGTATGTAAAATTAAAAGCTGAAATTTTTGAAGCCAATTCCTCTCCAAGTGAATAGGCTAACACTCCCCAACCCTATTTGAATTCACCAGAAATTATTGTCTTGACAAAGAAAGGGACACAATAATAAAGATTGTGTTGTGCAGGATTTCAAACAAACAAGCAAACCAATGACCTCTTAAAGGCTTAACAGTTCATGAACCCTTTTCTCTCTCCCTATAGGCAGCACTGGCATTTCTTTGTCACAATGCAGTAGCATCTGAAGGCCTATCTTATGATGCCTCTAGTATCCGATGGTGCTGCTGGCAAAGCAAAGAACTTGGGATTTCTGAGAAACTTAATTATAAACCCAGCCTTCATCTCTGAAGTAACTAATTGAAGCCCATATCCATGTTTCCAACTTTATTTCTAGCACTTCTGAACCAAACAGCAGCAGAATAAAGCCGTCTGCTCAGAACACTCAGATGCTAGTCTTTGCACACATGCATGCTGTGCAGAGGAAAGCATTTTGGAAGTGCAGGTAATCTTTTGCCTGATCCCTAGGGCTACATTCAGAAATGGCCAAACTCTGGAGCTGCAAAAAGTCTTATAAAGCGTTGGCCTCTCCCGACATCCATAGAAAGGCCAGCGGCAGACTCTTGTTTCACATCTAGACTCAGGTTGGACAACCTAAGTGCCCTTCCAAGTACAATCCACCAATGTTTTTGCAGGTGATGAAAGATGATGTTCAGGAGAAACATCTTCATGGCAAAATGTCATCTCTTAACGTTTATTAAGCATCTCTAAGTTTGCATGAAAATCCAAAACGCAGCGTGAATCTCAAACCCTGGCACACAGAACGCAACAAAGATATACAGAGGAAAAAAAAAAATCCAATAAGAGCAACAACAAAGCAAAATAGAGATGATCCTGAGCAAAAGGAAGCACGCAATCACCCAAATCCAAAACACCTCCCTGCAAAACCAATGGCAATCATTCTTAAACTTGGACCAGGCCATGAAGCCCTCTCCCCCATGGTCACTTCCAACCACGGGGAATTACCTCACTCCCAGTGTAAAGAGCCCCTTGGGAACATCCACAGATCGGGCCCCTTTGGGCTACCCAAGCTTGCTGAGCAGCAAACGCGAGTGAAACTCACCCTGACCTCAGCTAACCTTCTCAACAACACCTCAGCCAAAACCAGCAGCTGGAATAAGCCAGAAACATGACTTCATGAAATCACTGGAAAACATTGACTGAAAGAAAACGCAGCAAGCCACGACAAGAAATTACGAGTTGGAGAGCAGTCCACGGAGGACCAGTGAAGTTACAAGGAAAAAATGCAGAAGTAACAGTGCCAACCACTGGGGAAAAAACTGCGTCACCCCTCAGAGCCCAGACCGCAGCAGGTGATAGGGCCAGCCAGCTGTTGCTGTGGCAGAGGAGACCTGCACAGATCCTCCCCTCGACCTGCTGTAATGGCATGGGAAGGGCTCCAGGTATCCCAGCCTGCGTGGGAGCCCGCACTGGACTTCTCAGGTGCTGCTTGCATGCAGCGTTGCAACTCCCGTCTCAAGGGGCACAGTTTGCAAATAAGTCTAATGGCTTAAAAGTCTGAAGAGATGTTTGCACTAAACAGATGCTTCCAAGCATTAGCTTCATTGAATGTACAAGTTCACTTTTTGCTCAATATCACCATCCCTGATAGGTTTTTATGTTATCTTATTTGTGTTATATGTAATAACATAGCGAATTGATTATATAAAATTACATCATGTTCAAGAGAAACGCAAACAAACCCAGACCCTTGCATAAAAGGAATTCACTTCAGGAAGGAGGAGAAATAAAACTTTCTGCTCAGTCAGTCCCTTCACATCGACAGCCATCTCAAAGAGGGAGAAATTGTTATTTTGTGTATTAAAGAAAGCCTTAGATGAGTCAGTTCCCATCAGGGCCCTGTTGCACTGGGCATATTTCCTGCCTGCTACTAGCAACACGAGAGACACAGCAAAGGGAAAAGCAGCAGTGCAGAATACTTACAGCCCCACAGTCTCCCCACAGTCTCCCCTCTAGTAATGAGGGAGAGCAGGGAGATCGGGAGATACCCAACACACTCGCATTCATTAAGATTCATGAGCTAGACTAACAGGGCAGAAATTAACTCTAATTGAAATAAGATTTCTCAAAGATCTATTTGATCTCAGACAAAAGGGAATCGTTATATAAATAGAGCAATTACTCTAATTAAGGCTTCCCTCCACGAATCTCTTGACTGAACGCTGCAGTTGCTGCAAACAGCTTGGTCGCCTATTTTGTAAGGCGAAGAAACCAGCAGGAAGGGGTTTCATTACTCTCCATCTGCCCCTAACAAAGGAGAAGAAAGATGGCTCTACGGCTCCATTTGTTCACATCTGTATTATTTTTAATGACTGGAAGCCATGAGGCATTTGCATAGCATAGAAGCTTTTATTTTTTATTTTTATTTTTTAAAAAGCTGCTCTTTGGGGCCTGCCTTGTCTTTTGCTCTCTTGGGCAAGGATCCCATCACCCTCCAGAAGACTCTGCCAAGGCTGATGCTTGCAAGTGTATCTAACTTCCACCAAAAAGCAACCCAGGACTCAGACCCATAAGCAGGTTACTGGGACTGATGGAGCTGCCACCTCTGCCTGCTCTTTATGTGATCTCTGCCTGCTCATGCGCTGTAGCCAATCTCACCAGAAGTGTCAAGCCTCAGAAGTACAAGAGTGCCTTGCAAGCATTTTAAAAGAGTGCGTGCATGCATGTGTGTGCAAAGTCCCAGTTATTTCACCTTCTAGGAAGAGGAAAAAAAAAAAAAAAGGAACAGGAAGGGAAGTGAAGATCAATCTTCAACCCTGCCCCTAAAAACCAGAAGGCTGTAACACTAAGCATGGCAGCAGTCACACGTTTAACGTGCCAGCCCCAGGCAAGAAGGGCAAAATGTCAGTGTAGCGGTTATTAAGCAGATGAACCTTGGTCTCTGCTCTCTTTCCAGCGCACAGATGGCTGCTTGGTGCTGCCCCGTCAAAGCGTGAGGGAACAAGAAGGATTAACTGTATTGCAAACACTGCTGAGCAAGAGAGACTAGCAAAATAAACCAAGACAGATAGAGGAACTCACATGGGGTATAGCAACATCTGGCTCCAAATTTCTTGCTGGTGTAAGCTGATGCCACTTTGCTGACTTCCACCCGCAGAGAACTTGGCCCAAAATACAGAAATTAAGCATTATTTGAGTAGCTACAAACTCGCTTGCTGTACTGGCATCTGCCTGTTTTCCTGCTTTCCTCCACCCTATTTGCCTCAGTAATACTAATGTAGAATGAAAAGGCCAAAAATGTCAAATACAGGAGCCTTATTTGGGCCCCCTAAGACAGCTAGTGATTTCAGACACTTCAGCCTTTGGCATTCCTCTAACAAATAGTAACGAAAATCAACATAAGTCATTGGATACATGGATTATCTAATATAGGTTTCGGCCAAGATGTCAATCTGTGTCTTCAGAAGTGAACAGTCAACCCCTGTTCCAACATGGGTCACCTGCTGCAAGAGTCCCTCAGAGAGTTTCAAAATCAGGCTGCTGTTTTTAAATTGCCCCAATTGGATTGTAGATACAATGTGGGGATAGGTAGGCCAATTACTACATCGATATACCAATCAGAGTAATAAACACACGGAGGCGGAACGAGCATCACATGTATTAACAGACTAGGGGCATGATCCCACTCTCTCTTTAACCACTACTAGAATCTCCCTAGAGCTTCATGGGAAAACAATTAATCCTTTTCTGATAGACTTGTCAAGAGGAGTGGGGAATCTATTACATCACCTTGGGTGGCCTATCTACATAGGTCAAATACAAAAGGGACTAAAGTGCCCCGGACAAACCTGTAAAGGCCAATTTGGAGGAGCGGGGAAGCCACAGGAAAACACTTCAAAGGAGCTTTTCTGTGGTCTTGGTTATATTTCCACTCTTTTAATTTTGAAGTTCATGAACAGACATAGCAGGTCAGAAGGGCCAAAAATGGGTAGGCGAGCGGATGAGAAAGACCTAAAACTCTAACAGCTCGGACAACTGCAGACTTATTACTCCTACAGAAGTGCTGAGACCTCTCAATAAGAGGCACTGCTTCACTACGCTGGGGATTGCACAGCCAGGGGTGCTCTCTGCTGCAAAGGAAGAATGATTATTCCCATCTCTAGATCGAACCCACGTTCTCAAGGGAATTCTAGGCTTTCCCCCAATATTAGAATTTAATGAACTACATCAAAATGCCTTCGAGAGTCTATAATCACAATGTTTATCTGTGGCAGAGCTGAGAAGTGAGCCCAGGCCACAAAGTCTTAAGCAAGAGGGTCAGCCACAGGAATTGCTTTAGGTGTACCTAAACACCTAAAAGCAGGGACAAAAAGCAGAAGAAAACTAGTAGGCACAATAAATGCTGCTTCGCTTTTTTAATCTATGGTAGGAAAAAGAAGGATGAATCATAGCTGCCATTACAATAGGCAGGGTTATAAGCTTTTGCTATGAAGCAAATCTGAGTCTGCATGCTATGGACCTTAAACAAGAAGCTCAATTTCAGCCTATTGGAAAGGGAAAAGTGAAAGAACTAATGACTACTGCTGGATGAATTTAACCTTGCCAAGCTAGATAAAGATGGCATCAGTGAATTTCACAGTGAATTATTGTGAAGCATATGACTTCCTGTGGGGAAGAGAAACGCATCATAAAGGGGTGTGACCAATTGATAGAGAAGATTAAAATAACTGAGCAAAACTGTCTGCTTTCCTAGAATTATAAGGGAAAGAGTAGCAGACAATGTGTTACTGAAATGCATATGCGAGCTCAGATGAGAGAGATAAGACACACTGTGGTGGAGCACAGCCTTGTAGCTTAACCACACTGTAACAGAGGTGTATGGCAAGAATGGCTGAGATACGAAAACGTTTAAAACTGTCTCAGTTGGGAAACAACAGGCCCCAGAGTCCTGCTTTTGCTGCACAGGCTCCAGAGCCAACCAGGAAATGCAAGATGAAAGCATTTCTAAAAAAATTAAAAATAAAATGAAGAAAAAAGGTTTACACAGATCCAGGATAGAGTTTCTCAGAGATTCAAATACCTGCTCGACTCTGACAGCCAAAGCTCAAACTGTGAAAGAGGACAGAGCCTGCCGACTCTGAAGAGATGCCAAAAAGGATAATTTACTGAGATATTTGAAGGCATTTTTAATATCTGTTTTTGTTAGCCAGGCTCCTCAGCTCTGAGGATAAATGACACCTCTGAGCTCACGTAGTTTCCCTCTTTGATTTCAGTAGGTCTATCATTGTGTTGCTCCTTTTTCTTTTAATCTTTGTCTAAAAAATACTCCTGGAATCTGACTGATTCAAAAACAAGTTCATTTGGGTTCTTCCAGTGCTGCATATGAAACAGATTATCTGCCTTTTTCTATCTGTTTGAAACAGAGAACTGAGCCTAGATCCATAGGATGCAAGAGCAAAGGAGAGACGTATGCCTTGTGTTGAGTGACATACAAGCAATGTAGGCAACGTTACACCATCAGCATCTGGCTGCCTTGTTTCACCCCTCATAGGTATTTAGCAGATGAATGGAGAGCACAAACACAGGGATTTGGTCTAGCTCACACAGTGAGCAAATTGACCACCGGGGACTCGGGGAAAAGGTGAGGCAGAACAGTAACACGACGCGCACATGTATTGCACTTGGATGTGCCAAGCAAAGCACAGCGGAGGTATTTTGAGTCATGCGTTGCTTGCTACAGCATGCAGGGAGGCTGCAGACGCCTACAGTGGTATCTGAGCTGATGACAGACAGGAGTAGTTCTGACCTCCCAGTATCCAGGTGTGCTGGACCCTGAGCAAGCATAGCCTATGAAGAGAATAAACACCCTTGAAGAACGATTCAGAAGACCTGACCCTCCACGCTGAAGTTCAGAGAACAGCAGGCACGGAGTGCAGGTGATCTGGACGATCCACGTCTCTCCTAAACTTAGATGTCCATGCAGACAGTCTGCAATCAGCCCCTTTCCCTCCAGTCCTCTATCACTGCAGGCAGTTTGCTTTGATTATACTAAAAAGCTGCCACTCAGTCTTCCTGTTGCGAAAACCCTGGCCTCTTCCATCTTTTCTCCTCATTAATGACATTTTCAAGTAGTTTACAGAAGTGGGGCTAGTCTTGCTCAGCACTAAGCACTCACTGTCTAGAAAACTTTCTGAAAATAAGTAAAAGGGGTCCTCACCAAGATAACGGGCAATCATGATGGCATCTCCTCATCCCGGGTGGTTTATTCCTCCTGCAGTGCAGCTCAGCATTCACTTTGCTTTCTTTCCTGCAGTGGGGCCTGGGTGGAGTGCCTTAGGGGAATTTTTTTTTAGTATCTCTCCAATCCTCTTTCTTGCCAGTCTGCTGCAGGACATTCATGCAGTGGAGCCTGAGTCTCCAAGTGCTTTCTGGTGGAGCTATCAACCTGCATCTAGCCAGACTGTGCTGCACCGTGCCCTGACCGTGCAGGATAACAAGAGTTCTTCAGAACTCCTTTGCAACGATAGGAAACATCCACCCTCAACCTGCACTCCCTTGGGATTTCTGGATTTAACAACAACAGCAACAGTCTCCCATTAAGAGCCATTACTCAGAGTTCAAGAGAAATGATGGGAAACGCTTCCCATTCCCAGTGGAAGGAGGGTTGGAAGCGGGTATCCTTCAGATTTTGTTCTTCCTCACTTACTAACACCTGCAAATTTGCAGAAGAAAACTCAAACATACACGTACACTTTTCCTACAGTCATTAACATATTTCTACATATGAATTTCATTAAACATTCACTGCATTAACTTTTGACACAACCATTTCAATAGGATGTAGTTTTTACAGAGAGCCCAAGAACTGCAAAGCATTTTCTAGAATTCACTATCAGTGCATGCTAATTTAAAACCTCTTGTTTTAAAGTATAATTTGGCCGCTTTTCTGGTAACATCCGCATGCTTCCCTTCTTCTCTCCTCCAGAGAAACTGCTGGCGAAGCAATACTGACTATTAGAAATATGCAGCTAGCAGTAGATTGTGGGAAATTCTCTTGTGGTCCTTCTTGACAGCTACAAGCGTCACCGAGGGACCTAAAGCAGCCTCACAGTCACTCTTCTGGGCAGCAAAGGAATGGCAAACTTCTGCAGAAAGTTGCAAGTGGCTCTTTTTCAGTTAACAAGATGAAGATTGGCTAAGCTGTTGTGTAAGGGCCTCAATACCCCTCTCTGACTGGAAGTTAAGTTATTACCCTCTGCATTGCAACATTCCTGAGCCTTTTTTGCTCTCCAGAAAAATTCACGTGTGCTGCTTCACAGCAAGCTGGGATAGGTTATATGCTGCCAGTACTTAGTATTAAATATCACTGTACGTGCTAGCTGTGAGGGCAAGCCACAAAACCAAGAAATTAATGGAAAAGCCCTTGTTTCTTGGCTTCAGTCTGTGACGTGAACTCACAGAAACGGGAGAAGAGGCTTTTCCCTTCTAAATCAGGGCTTTTTTGATTTTGAGGTCAGGCTTCAAGGCTATCTTGAGGCTGAGGGGTTTGGACTTAAAGGGCTGGCACGCTTAACGGATTCCTCCTCCTGCTGCTCCCAAGGGCCATGCAAGCTCCCTCCTGGCTGCTGGCACAAGCCAGGAAGGAAATCCCAGCTCCCTCAGCTTGCGCCCCGAAAGCAAGGGCTAAGCCCATAAAACAAGGGCCGTCAGAGCAGGACCTTGCTCCTAACGACCCTCGGAGCATCATTATTCTTCTATCTGATGGGGAGCACTAACTTGCAGACGCTCTACAGCCCTTTGATATGAAGCTGGCAACGCAAAGGGGATTTGAAGCAAGTCTGCAAGAGCAAAGCATAGAGGAGCACCAGGGGGTCAGACTTTAATAGTGTTGTCCTGGGCTCAGAGAGAACCAGGTGAGCTGGAGAGGGGAAGTGAGCTCGATGGCAGAATCGAGCAGAGAGTTCACTAAACCAGAGCATTTGACTCGTGAGTCAGCGTCACTTCCAGGCTATGGCTCTCTAGAAAGACAGAGTAATTTCAAGTTTTTCTTCTGCATCCTTTTCACTGTTTGGCTGACATCATCATTTCCTCCTAGAGATCCGAGTCATGTTTGCTCTCTCAACTGAGCTCCCTCACCTTTTCAATCCCTCCACACCTCGTTCTGCCCCAAAAACGCTCTTTGCACTAATCCACTGGCATTTAGATTACCCCATGCTGTTCCACCTGCACTGTTTGGAAGTAGAGGCTACTAAAACCACTGCCAATTACCTCTGCACCTTCCCCTTCAGCAATAGCCTGGTGTTTATTTTTCAAACAAAAGACCCCTGGATGGGCACATAGCCATTTTTGCCTACTCTCATAGCTCTGGTAGCACTTTCTCCAAAACTCATGTTTCTAAGCAGCTGGAGGAAGAACAGCCATTCTACAGTCTAATTTGCATCTCCAAAATATCCAGCTATGGGGAAGGCTGCCCAAGCATCACTTTTTGAAGGAGTATTTCAGCTAGGCCTGAAGTGTTTCAGAGTTCACATTACGACTGCAGGGCAGCACACAAATGCCAAGGGACACCCGTGGCTTCAGCAAATTCATTTATGACTGGAGTTCAGAAATCCAGGCTCCAGAAGGCAGAGCAATGCTAACGCTTCCTTGGAGAGGTGCTGCTTTCTAACACCTGCTGTTACCTGGCTCCGAGAGTGAAAATATCTAATTTGCCATTCCTCATCCAAGTTTCCAAGCCTCTGGGACAACCCTTGCTACTTCAGATCATCAGTTTCTCAAGTGACTCAACAGTCTTAGTCCTTCTCTCTTTATCTGAAACAAGACTTGGAAAGGAAAAATCCCTGTGTTTTCCCCTGGGAATTTACGCCCCGTTGCCTTGAGCCCTGATTCTCACTATGACTTTTCATTCTCCCCTCCTATTAACCCCGACTTTTAGCAAGATAGCGTGACTAGATTGCATTCGAGAAAGACATTCAGATATGTAGTAAGTGCAACACGCTGCCAAAATATCACCCTGCTTATGGGAAAACGAGGGGATCGTATTTCATATCACTTCGCTCAGCTGAATCCCCAAGCCTCCAGCTGCCTGGAAAGCCACTCTCCTTGCTCAAGCACTTTTTTGCTAGTGACAGTTCACAAATTCAAAACATCAGCATGCCATAATAAAGCAAACCCCAGCTGCACTCTCACCATAAGAGACATGGCGCAGCCTCTGCTGGTTCACAAACTTTCTCTTTCAATTCTCTTCATCATCAGAAACTGCTGATTACTCTGTCAGCTGATAGCAAAGAGTATTTGAAAGAATTTCTTTTACAGGCATGGACGCAGTAGCACTAAGGCAAAGCTCCTCCAGCATGAACTCCTTGTGACTGTATTGGCATAGGGCTACAGAGAAAAAAAATTTTTTTTTTTTTTTGTAAAGTATGGCTGCTCAATCAAAAAAAAAAAACATAAAAACTCTTACATTCAGATTGGACTGAAGTGGTCTGAAGCCACTCTACAGCAATTCTCTGCTTCTGCATTTTTTTTCCCCAATGTGCAGTGATCATTCTGCCTAGAATGATGTGTTTTACTTTTTGAGATACAGGAAGAAGAAAAAGAATTGGATTTCTAGAGAAGATAGTGCTTACCAAAGGAGATCTGAGTCAATAACCCCCCAAGATGTAGGAGACGAAATCCCACAGGCAAATTCATGCTCAGTTAGATTTGTTCACATGAGTAGCTGGAGACCTCAGTTCAAACATAGTCTCTGCCCGACTTGAACCATCGTTCCCCAAATTCCCCAACGATGCACTCAGGAGATGCAGGGTACGTAAGTGGGATTTCCTATTTCTCTTCTCTGGGAATACCAACTCCAGTGAAATACTGCTGATTTACACCAGTTCAGCTCTGCTCTACGTGTAGTTCTTGAGGGAAAATATCAAGGACACAACACATTAAAACAGGAAATCAGTAAAAACTTCTTTTTCTAAAGCACAAATATTTCTACCTTGATTTCTAATCAAGCTCCCGGGGCATCTAGGTTACTTTTGCTTCCGTCAGTACCACTGCTCGGAAACATACCAGGAACACCCACTGACCTAAATGAAGTCTTAAAGATATATCTTGGTTATTATCAGGAAACAGCAAAGACGAACAGGATGCCGCCTTCAGAAATCAGGTGATTGCTGATGAGGGGAAATTGGTAAAATACAATTATGGTAAATGAAAGTAAAACAAAGAATAGTCATGAAATGAGTCCTAAAACCTATTGTCCTTGTTTACCTTGAAGCTCTTCAGGAAGGCAGACTGATCAAGTGCTTTCTAAACCTAGATACATCCATTTATAGAGAATCTCTAAGCACTTGCATCTAATTGCATCTTCTGGGCAGGAGAATTTGATTTTAGTTCCAGAGCTTTTGACTGCTCAAAAATTAAGTGAATTCTCACTTGTCCTGTTCAAGATCAGAGGCCAGAACTGTCGAGCAGCAGTTGAGTGCCCTGGTTTTCTAGGGCTTTTACTATCTCTGCTTCACTGTCACAGCTGTTTAAGTTCTATACTTCAGAAAGTTTTTGTTAGGGATAAACACAGGAGTGATTAGCAGGTGCTCAGTTAGTTATCCGTGTTACCCATCTCAGTTATCCATATAGCTAAGAAAAATAACATTAACATCAGAAGTCTATGATAAACTCAAACAACAAACCTACTCATCTAGCAGCTACAAAGTCTACTGTCTGTCTTCACAAAATAGCCACAAAAGGGGAAGAAAAAACAAACCAAAAAACAAAACAGTACCCACACCCAAAATTACTGACCAAAACCACTCTGGGTGGTTTTGCAAATATACAGCTGAGGAGCGATCATATTTTTACCATTACAAAGAAATTCAAGTGCTTATCTTTTTCTATTTTAATGAAATCAGATGATCTCATGACAGGATGTTTCCTTTCTGTTAAAGCCAACATGCTCTGATGCCTCTAAAAACTCAGTATGAGAAACTGTGAAGGAAATAGGTCTTCTAGTGAATGGGTCTGGACCTTTTTAAGAACAAGACTGCAAGGCTGCAGAAATTCAGGTTGCAGTAAACTATGATCAGTGCTGCAAAAAATGATGCAAAAGCCATCTCCAGGCAGCAGCTGCCAAGGAAATGAAAACGTTAAAGACCTGAAAGTCCAGTAAAATTTTCAAATGCAACATCCCATCAGTTAATTACAAGGCTCCTGGTTAATGCTCTAGATTTCAGCCTTTTCTCCTTAGTAGACCTTTCATGAAAGCACAGCGCTTCCCTTGAGCAATGCAAGTGAATTTCAGAGATGCAGTTTTGTTTTCCTTCGGGTTTCATCAGCAACACGTCATGCAGCAGATAAGCAGAGCAGATAAGCAGGAGGCCTTTTTAAGGCAAGCAATTGGCAATACCCAAGTTGATTATGCAGTTTTGGAGAGGCCTAGCTGAAATCTACTTAAATTCTTAGATCCTGCCTTGATTCTGGCCCTCTTTTCCAGTGCCACTCATCATACTGCTGTCTGCTAATCACAGAAGAGAGTCAACTGTTAAAAATTTGGCTCTGAAAACATGTTAGAGCAGCCTTAGGTGAAAGTAGTTTGCATTTGCTGTTTCTATGAGCTTCCTACCAGAATTAGGAAAATAAGCACCTCATCATTAAGTGACTAAAACACAAATAAGATTTTTATTACACTCTTTAACTTCCTGATATGATGACCACGTATCTGGCCACATTTTACCTCCATCTCAAACTTGCACAAGATACCTGCAACAAATGCATTCTGCTATTACCTGTCACTCCAGAAGAATTGGCTTGAGCATCCAAGAGTCCCAGAGCAACAATATAAATGCTGCTCCAGGAGCTGCAGTGAGTTTGAACTTCGTATCTTTTGTTTTAGTGTTGCTGGTTATTTCCAAAACCCAAGAGGGCCTTCCGTATAACAAGCGATAGCTGCTGAGCACAACCTCTGATTTCAAAACACAATCCGTTGCCTGCTTAAGAAGGGGTTTTATTCTCAGTTGATTTCTGTGGAATTTATTAGATGCACTCGCAGCTACAGAAAGCAGTTAGCGCACTTGATACCCAACAGAAACCCTTCAGTTGAAGACTTCTAGATTTTTGCTACTGGATTAGAGGTTTGATGAAAAACAAAATAAAAAATCCTCCTCTTTCCTTTAAATGATCAGTCATTTGTTATCCCATTGCTTTGAATCATTGCTTAAGAAGTTGCTATGAGTTACTCTCTTATCCAAGTATTTCTTTGGCCCTCTATTATCGTAGTATTTAGTAGTATCTAGTCTTAAAAGCATCTTTGCTCACAGTGATTTTGAAAGGAAAGGAAATGCTCTGATCCTTCTTTCTGTGAAATGCGCTTAGAGAAGGAAGCGGTCAGTAGCAGAACAGCCAGCTTAGGTCTCCTGACTCTTAGTTTAACATCCTCACTGTTTAATCACCTTTTGATTCACTACAGTAAAGCCAGGGAGTTCCAGTGCATTGGGCACCATTTGTGTACACACAGGCTGAAATCTTAGAAAGAGCTTCATTCCCACAGCACAGGTCAAGACATGAGGCGCACAGATCAACAGAAGGCTCCTGGGAAATGCAGGATTACACGGCAGAGCGAGGACTAAACGTAGCCTTCCTCCGGATCCTTGCCACCAGTAATAGCTCGCCTCAAGTCGTTTGTTTTACAGCCCCCTTTTTTCCCCAAACACAAAGAGGTTGAAAACCCATCTGTGTCTGTACGTAGACAACGACCCCTGTGGGAAGGCTGACATTAACAACAGTCAGTACACAGGATTATCAGGAACACTTCACTTCATCATTCTAGTCGCATGGAAATCATATGGTAACTACTGATAAATACTGTGTATTACCTGCTGCTCCTGTTCTGACCATACATTGTAAATCATGAAGTCAGCAACAGAATGCCCAGACACACACATGCACACACAGTTGCCAAGCTGACTGCTGGACACAACTATGCAGACACACCTAAGGGCAGCTGGATTTTTTAAGTTTACCTTCATCCCAAGATAATAAGAGGGCCATAATATCTGAGCACCCATCATCTCCCAGCCCTGTTTCCTTTTGCTAGATTTAGGCTGGAGAAAGCCAGGACAGAGAGCACAGGAGACACAAAAGGCCAGGGAAACTCACTGCTTTGAGGATTGCCACTGCGTCCTGCTGGAGCCACGACGGGTAGACAACTTCGTCATTCAGGATGGCCTCAAAGAGGTCGTCCTCATTCTCGGCCTCGAAGGGGGCATGGCCACACAACATCTCATACAGCAGCACACCCATGGCCCACCAGTCAACATCAGGGCCGTAAAGCATCTCTTGCAGAATCTAAAGGGAGGAGGAGAAAGAAATATCCCTGGAGCTTCTTAAACTGAGTGGGGGAAGAAAATGGACTGGGAAATATTAATGCAGAAGTTCTCATTGTGTCCTAATAGCTCTCTCTTCTAAGCTGGCTGGACATGCGGGAGCCTATTTGTGATCCCGAGCTGCAAACCTCATGGTCTGCTTATGAATACCTCAGATCCATCAAACAAGGGTTCAACTAGCTTGGCTGCTCCCTGGGTCGTCTGGGAAATAACCCCTTAAAAAGGATGCCTAGGCTTCTCAGGAGGAGGAGGATTTCAGCTAAACTAGTTGAGTGTCAGAGGCAGCAAAGCAGCCACGTGTACGAGCTGACACCACCTCTTCCTTGCCTCTGGGAAGGAAATGCTTATATGGCTCCAACAGCGACACTTTCCGCTGGAGAGCAAAAGGAGCACGAATGTGTGAGAAAGGTACAAACACCTACCACAGACAAAAATGCAATTTTATTGAAGAAGGACCTAAAACCCTGTCAGAACATCTGGCAGCATCTGGAGGTCAGCTGCTCCTTAAAGAGGTGTTTACTAATTTTCTAATGAGATGGGTGAATGACAGAGCAAAAGGAGGCGGTAAGGAAAGAAAGTAGGAAATGAGGGAGAAGTCCAGCTCCTTTCAAATCAAACTGGGCCAGTGTCTGTGTGTCTCTCTCTCTCTAATCAGGTTTTTAGTAGCTGTAGCCCAGCACCTCAATCTTTCACCTTGCCTTTAAGGGGAACACCTGCTCAACTTGGTGCCTATAGCAGCCTGCAGATTTACTGAGGCTTTGCTTGCCTAAGGGATTGACAGTACAAGCGTGCATCTGAGATGAAATCTTCCACCCAGTAGTCCAGCAAGATGTAGCCAGATGCCAGAAAGCACACTTGCTGCTCTAAAGCTAACCTGTGCTGTTAAAAACGTAACTGGGTTTTTTAGCCAAAGAAAGGACTCCTATACCTCTGGAGCGATGTAGTCTGGTGTGCCACAAAAGGTTGCTGTGGTAATACCATCGTGAATGCCCTCTTTGCACATTCCAAAATCTGCCAGCTTGCAGTGACCCTCGTAGTCCAGCAGCACGTTATCCAGCTTCAAGTCCCTGCAATGAAAATTATCCACAAAGTTACTACGTGCTTGGAACAGCCCAAACGCAAGCCTCATCATCATAAAAAAAATAAACAGAAGTCATGCAGGAGGGCTTTTCTTTTGCTTCATCTCTTAAAAAAGGGAGGGACAAAACATCATTCTGCTGAACTGCATTTAATAAGGGCAGGTGCTGTACAAGCTCGCCCACATGGCTTTCCAAATACACCACAGGCCCGACCGGCAGAGCTTCTGCTAATTTAGCTCTGGGACTCACTGGAGCAGAGGTTGCCAGGGCTGTCAAATTGCGTAACGATGTTATGATGCAGCAGAACGCACTGCACATGACGTGCTCTGATTCAGCAGTGCGCCACGCTGAGAATACACAGGCAAAGCTGAAGAGCTGTGTGAAGCCTCTTCCAAACGGGAAGCAGGCCTTGTCTTTGGCAGCTTGGGAGGTTAAATCCCAGACCTCCTAGTATCAGAGGAACCTTACTCAAAAATCCCACCTGGAGTTTTATCCCGTCTGAGAACAAAAGAAATTCCCTAATGATACCACACCATACTGGCAGGCTGAAGGTGTAGCCAGCACGTGATGCTTCTACTATAAGGCAAAACCTTAAAATCTCAGTTGTATCAATTCCAGCAGGACTGCATTAATGCAAGAAGCAAATTTCCCATGCAGCACTCACTGGTGTGTGGAGGGGGGCTCCTTGTCTGATGCCCGCTCCTTGTCACAGGAGACCTGCAGCCAATTACCATACTGCACATTTTCCAACACATCACTTATAACAGCCTAGAAACTCATTATCAAAAGTAGAGCTGCCAAAATGACAGAGCCCTAACAAAGCTTATCAGCTTCTCTGACCTTGAGATGGCCTCAAGGAATAGCCCGTAGTTATAAGCACTGTCAAGAACACGACCAGATAGCTCAGGGTCATCTGCAGACTTAGGCAATGCCTTCCTAAAAATACGTTATTACATATCAGCTCTTAGCACCTCTGCTTCTCAGCTGTCAAACAAGTTCTAGGCACAGTCACAGACTGAGGAAAGCAACTACCACGAGAGCTCTGTTCAGTTCGAATAGGTCACATTTTGTTTTTTCACAGGTTTGCAGAAAAACTGCACTGGTGGAAGCCCCAAACATATCCTGGTGGTGAAACGTTCTGAAACATAGGCCCGTGTTGCTTCTTGCACAAGCTTCATTTGACGTCTCAGTTTATGTGACCCGGAAATTCATTCTGTATCTGTCTTGGCTAACCCTGGTCTGAGAGTTTTACGCAGTACTCGTTCCAGCAACTCTGTGAGGCATGGCAGTGCTACTCTCTCCATTTACTGACATGCAGGACAGGCTTATAGTCTGAGACAAAGCCACCTGGGGCCTTTCATAGGCATTTGGATGCCCAGATAGGAATCAAACCTCTAAATACATCTGAGGGTTTCATGTCCCTTTATGAAACACATGCCAGAACTCAATACTTTTTGCCCTCTGGTTGGTCATCTGTTTCCCTGGAAAGGGAGAGCAACAAGGAAGGTGGTAACAAAGGTGGCATCTCCACATTTACACGAAAATCTGTGGGAGAGCTAAAATCCGAATTCAGCTAGATTCTTAAAGACCTGCTCATCCTTCTGTGATTTGAAGTGAAAATCAGGTGGCTGATTACTCTGTTTTGCATTAGCATTTCTACAGCCACATCACCGCAGGAAGCCTTGCTGAAGCGTCATACAGTTCTCTTTTAACCTTGCTATTACAGGGCAAAGATCATGACACGCTGTACTAGGCAATAAGAGCCACGTCCTGCCCTACAGAGGTAAGAAAAAAGTTATTAGCAGCCTCTTTTTAACAGATAGGAAAGTGAGGGGCAAAGGCTAAGAAATTTACTCATGTTCAACAGAGCCAAGACCGAACATCAACTTCCTGAATTCCGGTCCACCATCTTAGTCACAGGAATGAACATCTTTTTTCTCCTTCAACACATAACGTGGCACAGCAACACAACCCGGTAAAAACCCCTCCGTAAGGATGCCGCCGTTCCCAGCTGTCCCACTGGCTACCTGGCACCCAAGGGAATTTGGATGTCTAGGACAATGCCCACACTTGTGTGATGCTGCACTGTTTGCTCTGGGTGGGATGCTCAGCAGAAGATACTTCCCCCCCCCCCCCTTTCATAAAATTAAAAATGGCCATTATGCTGTGTGGGCAAAGGCTTGTCTTGGAAAGGGTTAGGTGAGCACAGTGAGAGGTATTGTACGTGCTTGTTCATGACAGTATGCCTTCAACAGCAGTTTACAGTCAAAGCTCCTGTTACTCTTCCCTGTGGTTACTGGCAGAGCAGGGAAGCCCTCCAAGCATAAAGGCAGGCCTTGTTTCCAGGAATCTGCAATGATGTGGTTGAAAAGCACAGTTTATTCTTGGCTTGGATTTAAATGCAGCAAACATCTTCCCAGTCCTCAGCAGGCCTGACTTTTGGGGGTGCATCTACACGTGACTGCAAGGGAATTGTGGTGAACCTGCTTGGAGATCCCCCTTTCCAACCTCCCCCAACTCCCAGAAATATTCACTACGTCCTGTCATGCTTTGGGAATATCTCAAATTACACCCTTGTTATATTCAAGCCAGTAGAAACACAGTCGCATACACTGACTGAACAGGCAAGTTATAGGCCCTCACAGAGCCTGAGGAGGAGAGGCAAGACTTGGCTAAAGCGCTAGGCCTGCTCTGCAGACCAGAATACCAGATATTCTGCCCCTTATCTTCTGCCCCACAGGACATGCTGCAGAAAGCCTGAAATCCCTGCATAACACACTATGCTCATTACAGCACCAAGATGGCGGGTGCCTCTACAGGTGCAAGAGCACTGTGCGCTTGCTGAATCCTCCCAGAGGGCCTCTCTCCATGTAATTGCCATTAAATTTCAATTGTCTGCTTCCCATCTAGCAAGCACAGTTTTAACCACATGAGACAAACTTCCAGCCCTTTGGCTTCGTTGCATTGCATGTTAAACCCATTAGGAAAGCCAGTTTTCTCCTCCTGCAGTTGGGAAGTTGGCTTCTCTTGACATCTTTCCAGCAACGTGAAATCTAAAACTTGCATTTTCTATTTTTACATTACCTGTAACGTGACATTGATCTACTCTCACTAGCTCAGATGCTCTGGCTATGCGCACATCATTTTAGAAGAGGACCTCCCACGACCAAACAGACTTCTCAACTCCTTTTTGCTTCACAAGCAGCAAGTATCCAAAAAAAGGCCCCACACGTCCCCATTGGAGGAAACTTGTGCGTTAGTACAGCAGCAGGCTCAGCCAAACAGTATGCTCTCTCAGACCGCCTCGGACCCAGTCGATAAGATAATTCTCTGGGAAAGTTTTGCTTTGGTCTCACATACTGGGCACAGCACATCTCGAGTGATTCCAGCAGTCTCAAGCTCTGCGCTTGCTGTTTTACATTTACGGGTCTCACCATGCTTCGTACCACATGAACCAGTGAAGTCACGTGAAAGAAAAAACACTGACAGGTTTCTAAGATTTACAAGGAGCTCTTCATTTTAGCAGCAAGGATTCCGGGAAGCTGATAAAACTGGAAATCATCCAGCTCACAAAGCCCAGATCTACCTCATTTCCTTAATACTTGCATTTTCCACTCAATATTTTTAGCAGCTTGATGAAGCAATAACGGGAGAGAGGTTTTCTGAGGGCTGCATTTCTAAGGTCCTGATGAGGGGTTCTGCCTTAAGTCTTTCCCTGGCAACCTTCCACTGGAAAACAGACTTCATCCCAACTCAGAAAGGCAGCCTTTGTCTACGCACACAGTTACCGCACATCAGTTTAACAGCATCGTTTTATTCTAGACCCAGAAGAAATGACAAAATGAGCTGCTTAAGCCTTACTCACTGGAAGAGGCGTGTTTTTATACATCTGCCACTTGAGTTTAACGTTCGTAAAAAAATAAAATTAAAATTGCAGATGATCCAGTCCTTTCTGAAACATCTGTCAAATATGATTTCCCTACACCAGAGAGAGTTTTGCCAAGGAGTAGGTGTTATACGAGTACCTGTCACTCACTCTGGTCAGACCATGTCATTTGTGACGTAGAGACCATATAGGAAAGGATGAGATGATTTTTTTTTTTTTTTCCTCTTTTGCTTTCACCACCCTGTGTTTTATTCAGCAAGTCACCCCGCAGGGTGTGCACATAGTAAGGCCCTTCTTTGCAGGAGTGGGGGTGGCAGAAACCGGTCTTCAGTTTGAACTGCCTCAGTTTCTTCTTCTCTCGGGCTTGGTAAACCCAAAGAGTCAGTTTATAGCTTGTAAAGGCCAGTTGCTCCCATCTTGAGGCAAATCATTTAGTCATTGGAAATGTAGGTACTGGGCAGTGGAAGCTATTCACAAATATAGGTGAAACTAGTGAAACATTCCAGCCAAATGTTAAAATCTGATTTACATGATTAATTTGAGCATTTCTGAGAGGGAACATTTTACTTTTTGACTGTTCAGCATGCAAAGCCATTGAGACACCGTTCACAGAAGCAAAAATGAGGTAGAGTGCTCTCCCCTGAAATACCTCTAGCCCCTCGCTCCCCTTGAGCATGAAAATGTGCATTCAAAACCCCTTTGCAAGCGGGAACTAGATTTTGATTTTTCTCCACCTCTTCTCTTGAAGTCATTTTATTTTGTAGAAATAAAGAAATCTCCATCAAGATGGAGAAAAATGTGTTTCTATTGCCTGGTAGCTAGAGTAAAACAGGTTTCCAAGTCCTGCTCCACTGAAATCATAATTATTTTTTGCAAAATGAAATAACTTAAACAGAATGAAAGTCATACAATCTGCAGAATAACACAGTAAAGACATTTATCTAAGAGGGGAAATTTGCAAATTAGAGGCTCTACCCCAACCAAAGTGAACAAGGGATTTACATCAGATAAATAAGGAGAGGAGGTGAAAGAGGTCTCAGCTCATATGAGACTAATCCTCATATGAGGCTAATACTGTTTCCCATTTTTTTCCTCTGTATTAATTAACAACATCCAAAACAAACTATTTCATTTTACTTGAAACCAACATTGTCTTGAGTTGCGAAAAACCCACTGTTCTAAAAAGAACCCCTGAAATTTGGGCCCACATAAATTGAAACAACTTTCTATCTTTCTTTCCACATTGACTACTGGGGGCTCAGCTGCCAAACTCAACAACAAAAAATTGTTTTCACAGGCCTATTCCCGTTGGCTTTGGACTGGGAACCCTCCAAGTTGTTTGTTCCTGAGATTTTATACCAATTTTGGAATTAAGGCTACTTGCAATCCCATGCATCTTAGGTTGTGGAGAAATCACTGTTGCTTATAAATTCCTTCACGGAAAATGGTTCACATCTCTTGCATTCTTCCTCATAATAACCAGACATGATTCATTTTTATGGTCAGCTAAGCTTTTATAACCAGAAATTCCCATTCTCACAGCATCAAGGAAGAGTTAAGCCAATTTCCTAAGCAGCAGTAAAGCCGAGTGTCAGCAGGCAGTAGTAAATACTGTCTAAGGAAGACACCCGCAATATATTCTACCAGAGTTAAGGCAGAAAAACCCAGTCTGAGCCGCTGCTATTTGTTTAGCTGCTGCCACATCTTCAGGGTACGGAGAAATATTGAAATCACAAATGAAAAACCAGGTTACTGGCCTTTGAAAAAGAAAGTCACAGAGTAGAGATCAGAAAAAGATCAAGCTGCGCTGAACTTAAGAAAAACAGCTTGAGAGCCTGAGGTTTGCTGCTGAGTAAAAGGAAGAGCTATTGCTCCTTTTCAGCCTCTGAGCCTTGTTCTACTTCAGCTGTTGTGGTACTTTAAAGAGGAAAATCACCATCACTAGAACAATCTCATCATGCTGATACATAGCACTCTCTTTTGGGCGCAGAACCAAATGAAGAACTGAAGGTAACATGCAGCGCTGTCATACAACATCCAACCAGGATAACCATTTATACGCAGCAATTCTTCGGCCTGACGCATGCTGAGATAGTAAGAGCTGCTGTACAGACCCAGCGTTTCAGAGCAGAACCCCTAAGGGATTTCACCCCAGTCTTTCCTGTCCTCTTCATCATTTAACCATGAAACTGGGGCTATCAGAGCTGTCTACTCTGTACTTCCAGATGTTGCAAGAAGTAGCATCAAAATATAGCTTAGGGACTGCAAAATAAAAATTCAGCTAACTCCTAGTTTGTTTTGAAAAACAATCTCTTGGGCAAAGAAAATGTTTCATCTAATTTCCAACAAACTTCTGGGGTGCAGCAGCAAACTCTACCTTAGCCCATGAGTATGCAGGCCAGACAGCCTAACTATGACAGGTCTCATTCCTGCTGCGCAGTACAACAGGACAGAAATGAAGGGAAAAACTCTGCAGGAGTTTCTATACATAATTAAAAGAAAGCAGGAACAAAACATAACAAGGTGTCCCTTTCCACTGCCTTAACAACTAAAAGTTATTTTCAAAAGTGGCCACACTTAGGGGTAAAGGGTCCACAAACATGGGCACAGAGGATCCTAACTGAATTTCTGCATTTCTCAAAAATAAAGCAAAAGGAGAAATATGACCTAACAAATTCAGATCTGGTAAGAGTGAGTGAAACGCCACTGAAGATCAACACAGGTGCAATTTCCCCTCGTTTTCCGTCCCATAGCACGTCCTGTCGATTCCACAGAGCACTACTGCGGAGGAGGAGGATGACAGACTGTAACAGAGCCCTACGCCTTCTCCCTGCTTCCCCTAACTCCTCCACAACAACACACAGAGCAAAACCTTTTTGAAACGACAGGCTCCCATGCATTACGATAAAAGTGTGATGGACTGTGGCCATCCAGCCTCCAAAGCAGGCTCCAGCTCTCTTGCAGACACTGCACTGGTACACTGCAATGCAATACGCACTGCTGTCAGGGGTCAGATTTACACCCAAAACGGCTGAAGCTTCCTGAAAACCAAGCCACAGTACAAGGTCAAGGAGGGCAAGAGAGAGGGAGTTCCTCATATCCACCTGTATTTGTGCTCTGCAGTATGTCCACTGGCACTCCCTATCAGTTTTATGCCCTCGCTGGGCTAAGTCTGATTAAGCTGTGAAAGTCATTCCTGCTCTGCTGCTCGGGTTTCAGACTAAACCCTGATTAGCAAGCACTTGCACCCAGAAGCGCTCTGTTATTACATTTCAATCGTAAAGTCAACCAATCCTTCAAGCGTAAGGGCAAGTTTCTGCAAGCTACCTGCCCAGGTTCAGGCAGCACCATTCGCTACCCAGCGGCCTTGATGGGCTAGAAGCCGGCGCTGCTGGGTCCATTTCAGAAAAAGCGGCTGTGGAAGATAACACAATTACGCACGTGATTTCATTGCTGTTGAGACGAATATTCATCTCCCAGTTAATTTAGAGTGGGTAAGCTAAAGTCAACAGGCACAGACTGGAAGAAAAAAAACCAAATCACAAAAAAACCCACCCACCCTTGGCACACCACAATATATAATCACAACACTTCCATCACGTTAGTGGGTCTGAACCCAAGGGGCGCTGAGCCGGTGGGACTCTAAGGGCGCGCTGAGTCCCTCCAGGGTCGGGCACACCTGCCAGAGCCTGCCCCTCGCTACACGCAGAGCGGGTGTTAAGGGAGCTAATGACGGTTTCCAAAGGGCAGCTTTGCAAGGGCTGCAACCCGCTCTTGTGAAACGGGGCAGCAGAGAGCTGGCGACATTACTGCTAAACCACAGACGCTCTGGAGATTGCTACGTTGGAGTAATCCCAAAGATGGTGCAATCCATATATATTTATATGTCCACATGTGTGTGTTTGATATTTATATATTTTTTTAAATACTATATATGTGTGTGTGTGTGTGTGTGTATATATACACAGAAACATTATGTATCTGCAGCTTCACTTTTGTGTGGGACTCTAGTCAAGAAAGACAGCGGTTACACTTGAGGTTATTTCCCAGAATCTCAGAGCAAACGTCCTCCCATTTACTGAGGGATGGAGAGTGGTGGACAGAAAAAGGTGCCGTGTCCGGCCCCTGGCATGCACGCTGCGCACACCCTCTCCGCAAGAGCTGCCACGCTGCCAGCCCAGCCCTGTGATAGACTCTTCAGTCCTGCCGGGCAGGGACACTGGAATTTGCTGGCCCAGAAAACATCGTTTGCCGAGTTGCTCCCAACAGAGCTTCTATTTTATCCTTGCCAAAAAAAGAGGGGAGGAAAAACAAAAAAAAAAAAAAAGGCACGCAAACACAACACGTCTTTCTGTGAGTCCCCCTGCCTGAAGTCTTCAGAGGCGGCGTACAACAGACTTCAGACCCAAATGCACGAATGAGAATAAGATGTGGACTTCTGACGGACGGTGCCAAGAGAGATTAAAAAGCATAAGCCTGTTATGTCACCTTGACAAAAATAGACCAACATTGATTCAAAGCCTGATACAGAAATTAAAATGAAATCAGGCTTGTGCCAACAGTACAACGTGGCCTCAATGCTTCAGGATGGAGTGAATGAGTTACTCAGCAAGATTAATGATAACCAACTGCCCACAGCCCACCGTCAAGCTGCTCAGAGGCCTCATCCTAGCTCCCAGCTGTCCTGGCAGGGTCAGAGCAGGACCACGCTGCTGAAAAGGCTCCTCATCCCAGGGAGACACAGTGACATGTCCCCGTTTCACCACTGCATGCCACTACGCCTGCCCCAGGGGAACCAGACACTAGCTCAAACCACCGCGACTCCTCTGCGTTCCCACCGCTGATCTCACTGCCAGTGAAATCCAGCCTCCTCCCTGAGTCTTAGGAGCAACGTTTCACTCCAGCAAATACAAAAAAAAAAAAAAAGAATAAAAAATAAATAATGGCAGTATTCATCATGATCATGTGTACAGACTGCCTCTGGCAACAGCTCGGGCAGCAAACAAACCTGTATGAGTATTTGTAATGCCAGCAGGGTTTTGTGGGGAAAGATGACACTCCTGAATTGAACCTGTACATCTAGTCAAACAGACTTCTCCCTATTCATACAATACGGATAAGATTTGCTTTACTCTGAGCCTGAATTCCAGGAAGTCAGCAGGAAAAAAAAATCCTGTCATTTTCAGGATAGACAAAATCCAAGGATTCTTTAGACAAATCCCCTGGACAAAAGAAATTACCTAACCTTCTTAAGGCTCTGAATTACACATCCAGATTTATAAAGCTAAGGCTGTAGGCTCTAATCCCCTTTCTATAATGGAATGAGCAAAGCTGAAGGCAAGAGTGCCACCCTGTATTTTTAGAGGGGATTTTCAAGAGCACTTTGCCTTGGCCTGTTGACTTCCAATGGCAAATTTGCTATTAACTTGTGAAGAAGCAGCATGGGGCCAGCACTGAGGCTTCCGAAACTCTCACCTTCTGCACAGAATTTTTACACACGCGATGAAAGAGCAGTCGCAGCACTAGCGAGTGACACATTGTGGGCATAAAACTCATAGCACTGCTCAGGACAGGAGTACTGCTAAGCCCCCATAGGAACAAACTTTGAATACATTTTCTGGGGATGCTGTCTTGAGATCTGTTTGTTATAAAAACTGAGGCCATCACTGGTATAACTGATTTGCTTTGTTCCTAATACTCCAGGGAACCTGTGGGCAAACAAAACTGCTTTTCTGTCTGCTCCGATCTTTCTGCTTCTCACCAGCACGATCGCTTAAATAGCATCAGTGAAATCAGATGGAAGAGGTATTTGGGAGAACCTCGCAAATGGGTCATTATCCCAAGATTTAGTTTGTTTCATGTGAAACATTACTGTTGCCATTCACTCATTACAGGCGATTCACTCCAGTGCTGCGTAAAGCCCAAGTGTCCAAGCTCTGGATAAGCAGGACAGAGCCAGGTGGAATTCCAGGCCTGGCACTGAGCTCTCAAATTCCTGCTCCCATTTCTGGGGACTCCTCCCAAACTGCCCGCGCACAGGAACGAGCGGCACAGCGAGCTCTGTGCCGGACCAACAGGGACGGATGATATCTCATGTGCCACCCCAAACACCACCCTGGCAGTATGCTCCTAAATTAGATGCCTTAGCTGGTTGCCGGATTACAAGCAAAGTCCAAGTGACTTAGAGTAGGAGTCAATATTCAGCTGACATGCTTACCAAGCAGAGAAGGCTGACCAACGACTTGTTCCCCACAACAGGTTAAACAAATGAAACAAAATGAAAAATAAGCCCTGTCTCAGTAGACCCCATCTAGGAAAAGGACAGAAATGGGAGCCGAATAGGGACGGTCTGCCTTTATTCATGCATTAAGCTTTAAGCATGCAGATCTGTCAAGTCTCTGCATAAGACTCATTGCAGCCCTGGCATCTCCCCAGTTTGCAGCTGAGCATTTGGCCTCTGCAACTTGGGAGCATAGGGAAGGAAACCCCATGTTGTAGCAGTTCTGTGCTGTCTCTGGAAATATACCTCCTGGCATAGAAAGATGACTTTCCAAACCAAACATTACCTTACCCATTAAACAACCCAACCCTGTACGGGCACCTACAGTCACATCCTTGCAACATGTAATTTCAAGAATCAGGAGCCCTTTTCTTTCTGTCACCCAATACAAGCAGTATCAACTACAGGGAGAAAACTGGAAGTGTGCATAGGAGAAACGTAAGAGGCATTTTCAAGGCAGGAACGGGAATAATGACTAATGACTAACAGCAAGCAACAGGCTCTAGTTAGAATGGGAATTATGAGGATGTTGCTCATGAGTAATGTGCCTTTCAGTCGGCTGATTCTGAGTCAGTTCGTGCTCTGACTCTACTAGTTCACCCTTCTTTTTAAGGCCAGAACTCCTGGCTAACTGGAACGTACCTGTGACAACCGTTCTCAACTCGCTCCTTTTTCAGGCCAACACCAGAAACTTTATGACTCTCAGATTTAACTATTTTAATTGGGGAAGATCTGAAGCTCTAAGTGTCCGGTCCCTCTCTCTCACACAAGGCTTGACTGTATGTTTCACCCGAGTTTATTCATTGTAAATTTCCTTCTCCAGGCAGAAGGCACCACAAATCATCTTTGAAACTTGTTTCTAATCTAGGGAGACAAGAAACAACAGGCAAAACAGATGGAAAACCTTGCCGAGTGGTGTGACCACACCATACCAGAAAAAAATCCAGAATTAAAGATTCTGTATCTAAACATCCCATGTTTGCACAAGACAAAATTGCACAACAATACACATTTTCCATTACAATTCAGAAGTTAGCCCAACCTAAAGGAAAGATGTATTTCAAAGAACTCCTTGTCTGTGCTTGTTAAAGGTACCAATGCCCAGGTAACATCTAAAATGCAATGGTTTTTAGTCCATGTCCTCATCAAAGTTTAGCACACACCATCTGAAAGACCCTATTTTTCTTTTATGGTAGGAATGCAATTCTTAATGTTATTGACAATTCCAGTGGTTTCAATCAAATACTCCAAACTCATCTGCACAGTCAAGTACTGCTACTCAGGCTGAATTGCTGTTTTCAGATACTTTCCCTATCAATGAATAATTCAATGAGGACTCATAGAAGACCACAGAAATTCGAGGGAAGCAGAAGGACTCTTTACTGCCCTGAAATAGGAACAAAAAGTGAATCATCTTAATTTTTAAATGCTAAAAAGCATCACCTACAAAACACATATTAAAGCTAATGAATTCCTGGAAATGTTCTAGACAGGCTATGCAGATGAAGAGCAATAGATGACCTCTCTGCACTTTGGGGACACCATGCAAGTGTGGTTTATTTGTTATTTGTTCTCCACTCCTGTTCTCAAGCAGGCTTCATAGTACTTTACTTTGCAAATGGTTTGCGAACCTCTTCATGATTTTGCACCAGAAATGACTTCGCTGCCGTGTCTGGGGAGCAGAGAACACGGTACTAGAGGACAGTACGCTACAGCACCAGCACCACTTTGTGCTGCACTGTAACAGGAAAGCAACCACATCACGCAATAGCGGCTACTTTCACATTAAGATTCCATCCATGTGTACATGGAATCAACTTTTAAACCCAGGGCTACTTTCACTTCCCACTCCACACCTTCCCTGCGGTGACTGCTTACTTAGGAAGCACCACAGTGATCTGAGTGCACACCAAGCATGCTTCCTCTTCAGCCAGTTCTTTACTTGTGTATGGCCTGTTTTGAATCCGTGCACTTCCATCACGCAGGCCTGCCTCTTCACAGTCACCCCTGCTACCTAGAACTTAACGGAAGCTCTTCAGGATTTGGTTTTCTGTCCCACAGCAAGTGCTTGCTCTCGTTCCTGACACCACTGGCTTCATCATGCTTGCAATGACTCAAAACAGAAAACACCCAACAACAAGAAAACCCTTATCAACAGCCTCTCATTTCTCCACAATAACCAGAGTGCGCTCCAAAAGCGGCTCTGCCCAGACACAGAGTGGGTGCAGCTGATGCTCAATGTGACGTCTGCATGGGGCAGGCTCTGCCCCAGAACTAGCACAAGCTTTACCAAGCAGGCAGAAACTCTGCTGCTGCCCGCCCATCTGCACACCAGCCAGAGGCAAGGCTATGCAACAGGTTTCTTTGCCAACCACTTTTCCATCTCGACTTTCTATCTCAAGGCCAGGGTGCTACTGAGCCCGAGCGCCTAGTGCCCACGCTGCACCTTCATAAAACAGACATCGGAGCTCTGACACTGATGACACATCACTCAAACATGCTGTGACTTGCTATTCAAACCAACAGCCAACCAAGGAAAGCTGCTCTTTGTCCTCATTTGCCCTGGGTAGCTGGAGCTTTTTCTGGCACCTGACTAGCAACCCTGTGGCTTTTGCCTCATGTGCAGAAACAAAACAGAACATGGATTCTGACTTGGCTTCTTCCTGCACCTTTAAAGGAAAGTGTCCAGATTTAGCACCTGCCACCTGCTAAGATACTAGCAGCACCGTTTTTGTTTTGTTTTGTTTTGTTTGTTTGTTTTTTATGAGGACAGCCAGGTGTCTCTTTCTGGTGAATTCAGCCTCCTCGCACTGGCTTCTCATCCAGCAGCGTTGCCATGCAGCTTCCTACCAGAACCTGCCCTTCCGAGTTGTGCCCCACTTGCATTTTTTAGGGCAGCGAGGAGGCAACAATGCCTCGCGTGCTGGTGCTGCAATGGAGGGGAAATTGGCACAGACCCTCTCTCCTGGCTCTTCCCCACCTACTACAGCCAACCTCCACAGCCTTGTGCCCCACCTAGCTGGGGCCTTCACCCTTGGGAGAAGGTCCAGCATTTCCTATTGCCAGTGTAGCAAGCAGTTAGAGGTACTATGAGTCTTCCGGGGCCGCCCTGGGCCAAGCTGCACAGTGGCTGTCTATGGCACTGCCACAAGATTTTGGCTGGCCCCTTTGCATGCCCTGTTTTTTTGCCAAACTCCACGCACTTCTGCGCACCAAGGAGGGCCCTACACTGTAGTGCTGCCCCATTACGCAGGGCGAGCTATTGCTAGGATCAAGTGCCTCTCAAATGAGCAAGGCTGGAAAAATCTAACCCAATGCGAGTCTTATACCGGCCCGTCATTGGTATAAACCACAGATTACTTCATGATTTTCTGGCACCCACAATCCGCATCATCAGCCAGTGAGTGGGATGGGTTACACACGCATGCGAGATCCATCGCTAACCAAAGAAGGACTAACGTCCTGCAGTGGGCTGAGGGGTGACAACTCAACGCACATAGAGGGCTTTCAGAGGAAGGCTCTGGGCTGTGGGGCCGGGACACCTTCTCGGCCCGGGCAAAGGCTGACCCAAGGCTGGCTGAGGGGAAGGCACAGAGAGGTGAGGAATTTCTTTAGAGAGATTCTTCCCTAACAGACAGGAAAGGAAAAATGTCTCACCTTTCCCATAACCAAAGCGGATCGCGTGACTGCCCTGCCAGGAGGGGAATTGCTATTGTCCAGCCGATTGTTTTCCGTCTAGCTGAAGCGGGGACTAAAGGAGACTAATTGCTTCACAGGAGGGAAACAAAAAACAAAACACGAAACACAGTCTGGAGCGACAGAATGATTTGTAGACTGTTGTTGTTTGGGTTTGTTGCCATCCTGGCTTAACGAACACTAATGACTTCAGTTGCAAGAGGCTGAGGCGGGAGAGCAAAGCTATCAGGGCGAGAACATGGTCTGCGCAGACATCTCTGCACAGGGTGCACTTCCTCCACAAACCACCTCTACGGCCCTGCGGGTAACAGCGCATCACCTCTGCCCCTCCTCCGGACCACCAGAAGGAGGAAGGTGGCTCAGAACAAACCGAAACGTTAAGTTTTTATATATATCTATACATATTTTTTTTCAATCTGTCTGACTAGAACCGCCAAACATCAGCAGCTCAAACAGTTCTGCATGCTGGCTGCGCTCAGAAAATTCTCCAGGAAACCTACCATCGCTTCTCAGTGGCTGAGAAAAAGTAAAAACGTCCCTAAAGGGTGGGTGTTCTAGGAGAAAGAACAAGAACCCAAAGCCTACAAAATAAAGTTTAATTTGTTTTTTTTGCTTCCAGAAGTCACACTGAAACTTCCGAGACCATTTCTGGTGTCCAGAGTGACAGACTTAATCTTGCAGCCAAGACACATAACTAATGCTGAAATTCTTCCTTATGTAACAGCACCTGGGACACAGTCGCTCACTAGGGCCAATACCGTGAAAGGCCCTACCAGCACAGATCTAAAAAAGCTTACAAGTGAGCTATGACTTTATCAGTGGCAGTTATAACCAGTAAGTTATACCAATCTTCCTGTATTAAGTGTGGGCTTCAGGTAATTAGAGACCAGGAGCCTAAGGAAATTAGGTGCTCACATCCATAAACCAACCCTGCTGAGGGACGGCCATCTTCAAACTAGATGCATCCCACAAGGAGCAGCGAGAACACAGCTTGACCTGCTCCAGACCACAGCAAGATCTTCTTGCAGAAGACCAAGCAGAGCCAGAACTCGGAAATATCCGATTAACCCATGCCATGTTTTACTGAGATGAAGAGGCAACAGCTAGGCCTCCAAAAATTGACATCCCCTCCCTTCTACACATCCTCAGGCCAGCGTTGGCCTACTGCTTCACGGCAGTAACTGAAATGTGCTTTCTTTCTTCCTGGGCAGCAGGGATCAGATGGTCACTCAAGGGATGCCCCTGGTTGATGCTAGAAAGCAGCACTGAAAAGCTCTGACAGGAGCCTTCATCTGACTGCCATTCGGCTTGGAGAATGCTGTCAGTCCTGAAGGACTTTAAAGGTAGCTGTGAGGAGAGATGCTGAGCTGGATAAATACGGAAAGCTCCAAGACATTTTTCGATTAATTTTATCACACAAAATACCTCTCTTTTCCCTGTAGCTATCATTGCTATCACTGTCAGGTTAGTCACCAGTCTGAACGATCAGCAAGCTGAGCAATTTTCTAGATCAAAAGGGTGTAGGGGGACGTACAACACAGACACTTTCCACTCATGAATCACACCTCGGCCCAGTCGAACTGTTGACGTTTTGTGGCTTTAGAGGTTCAAGAGCCAGTTTCGCTTTGCTCTGACTCCTTCCCAAAACATCAGCGTTTATATCAAGAAGCACAGGTTAGTATGACCTTTCCAAAAGCAGAGAGGAAAATACGCTCCAAGTGGCTGATTCATAGATAAAACTATCTATTTGACAGATATGGTGCAACAAAGGTTTTTTCTGGTTGCTTTCTCTTTGCATAGGAGATAACTCATTTTTTTCAGTAAGGTATGAATTACACTCGTCGCATCTCAAACTTACCAGCCACAGATTGGCCACGATCAGTCAGCCATTACAACTCTGAAATCATCTCTGCACCTCGAGGCGCGAGGCAGGCTGTCTGGGGCTGGCCGATGCACAAGCCACCTGCCTGCTGTAGGCATTTCATGGACCGCAGAGTGCCTCCAAAGAATGGACAAGAGAGGATGGAGAGCTAGGCCACTCTACAAAGTCATCCACTGCTGGCTCTGTCTGGATGGTCAATTAGTCCCTCAAATAAATAATGGTTTTCAGCCCTTGTCCCACTTAGTTCACAATGAATATGGACACACAGGCTGTTTCCTCTTCCCCAGCGTCTGTGGACAAACTGCGTCACTTCAAGAGGGAACAGCCAGAGCCGGATTCGCTGACTTGCTGTGTCCCAAGCAGCACAAAGGAGACTGAGAGCTTAAACCCTCCCATGGGGAACAGTCCTGGCCCCACAGAGTCCCCAGCAGGAGCAGAACTGGCAGGACTGGCTCTTGGTCCACGCTGCGGGGCTGATGCAAGGGCACAGCCACGGAGCAGAGGCAGAGCAGCCAGGCAGTGCTGGGCTCTGACCTTCGTGGTGGGAGGGCTGCCTTTTTGGGAGCATGGCCAGCTGGCAAAAGGCAGAACAACTCCTTGGCTTCCTCATTTATACCAAGGCTGGGCAGGGAAGCAGGAAGTTGTAGCCAACTGCCAGGCTCTTTGCTCCTTGCTGTACATAGGAGAAGCTGAATGTAGAAACTGTGACTCTAATACTGCTCCTTGGGCACCAGGTTTTGAACCAGTGACGAGCAACACTGCACTGGGGAGCTCCAACTAGAAAGGGCGGATATAAAACAAGAGAAACATTTAAGAGAGAGTGCAGGCAATGCCAAGGGCTAAATGAAGTCAATAAAATTGTGTCAAAGTCCCCAAGACGCAGATAAACATATAAGCATTCCTTAAATTACAGTCAAGAGATACTGAAATACTGATACTGAAATACACAGCACACTACTGCAGCCTTTAGGCACAAGTCAACAACATATAGGACCCTTGTTGCATTTTCACAGCTGGGTAGACGTCAAAAGGAACGTAACTACATTCAGAGGAGGCAGCGGACCACCTAAAGCCTGCACACTAAATGCCACCTACCCGTTCAGCCTCTAACAAGTGCACCGCAGAGCCTGCGTGCTGAGATGCACTTCAGCCTCACTACAACAGCACACACAGGTTTACGTGAAAAACCCAAAGAGAGTCTGGAGGAGTCGTTTCCTACCGCCCCTTCTACCACACAAACTTGCACACAGTTCCCAGAGCTACGCTGCACAGCCCACATGGCTCTTCCCAACTTCCCACCCATGCCCTTTCCACCCCCCTTCCTTTTCCTCCACAATAAACAAAGGAGCCATGACCCACTTTGGCACGGCTTTGCGACTCTGCTGCCTACCCCGACATGGCCCAGATCCAGGAGCTCGGATACCTCGCAATGCCACATGTTCCCTCGCTGCTTTAGCGGTTCAGATGCAAATATTCACATTCTTACTGGACGAACTTTGCCGTGGCAGTATGCCCGGATCTGAGATTTAGCTAGAAAATAACCTCTCCTAGCTGGAAGTAATTTTTCCTCATTCAGGAGCAATTCTCTACTGTTCTATGCTGCTGAGAGATTTGTGAAAGCTGCTCTAGATGTTAATAATAAATTGTGCTTCTGAATCTTTAATTGGCTCAGACAAAATCAGTTCAGAACTCGGACCAGCTCTGTGGTTTTGAACATATCACACTGCAGAGTAGTTCAGTCTGTAAGGTTTGCTCCCATTTCCATTGCTGGCAACTGGAATTGTGCCACTAGCTTTAGTGGAATAATAATCAGGTAATGCAATTTCGAGACTAAATTGTGCCTTTAGGCACGACCTCATAAAAGGGGAGGAGCTCGATCCTATTAACAGCAAAGGTGCTGTGAGTCAGCGGCCAGATGATGAGTAACGCTTTCCCCTCGCTCCGTGGGGACGGGAAAAGGCTTTGCGATTTCCAAGCTAACTACAACCATGCCAGCGCCAGCTCGTGGCTGCAGCCGTGCCTGCCACCCTGCCCAAGGAGGGGTCCTTGCCCCACGGCAGAGCTGGGCCACCAGCTCGGTCTTGTATTACAGCACGATGATTGCTAGAGGCAGTAATACTGTCTGCCATGGCTTTAAAAGGTGTGAGCACAGTTTGAGCTATGACCCCCTGATCGCAAGGTGCTGGGCAAACACGGCAAAGGAATCGTTGCTGCTCGACGCCTGGAGTTTCTAGTTTGTAGGATTATTTTACATTTGGAAATTGGTTTTCGGTTTTCTTGCTGTGACAAAGCTAAAAGTCTTAGAATTTTCTTCCGCAAAAATTTTGAGTATAAAGCATGCCACTATTACTGCAATGTTACAATATAAAAGCTGAAATATTCAGTGTCCTTATTTTTAGTCTTTTCATGCAATTGTTACAGGCAGCTGATGACTTTGAACCAGGAAAGACATTTCAACCATATCACTGATATATTAAAAGCTGTTAAGTGACTCTACAAAATCTTTGTACAGAAATGGAATATCTAAAACTCATTGGCATAAAGAACAAAATTTGGGAATTGGGATTATTGACCAAGGAAACATCAGCAGCTGTATCTTGCTACTGCTAAAAGAGTATGTTAAATCCTCCCTGTATAGCTATGCCAGTTGCTGCAGGCTAACTATGTCAACAATAGCCATTTTCTCACTGCCACTCTTACATATATAGTAGCTTCACCCGCTGCAACATGTCATGTTGCAAGAAATCTTCCATTTCAGCAAGTCAGAGAGAGCAGATGCAATAGCATTTTGCTGGCATAATCTTTGTTCTAAAAAAAAAAAAACTGTATAAAACATTTATTATAATTAAGGTTGACAGAGACCCTTTCCTCAACTACAAACATCAGCCTTCCTAATGCTAACTCATGGGTCTCATTCGCTGATCTTAATACTGAGAGCTTTCTCAATTCAAATTTTAATTCTAGGCGGCAGGTGGGTACAAAAAAGGCAACAAAATGACAGGATTAACACTGGGCAGTCCCAGACATCTGAGAGCAAAAGTTTTCAAAACTGGGTGCTTAAAATTATGGGCCTGAGTGCCCTTGATAACCAGGGAACACATTAAGAGCCAGACTAGCAAATTTGGATAAAGAAGTGCAACAATATTTAGGGGCAATTTTTTAAAAATAAATTTTACATGACTCCTTAAAATTAAAATGTTTCCATTTTTATTTTCTCTCCTCTTGCCCTTGACTGCTTTCCCACTCGAAAAAAGGGAGAGAGGACAAAAGACGGTATTTGCAAAAATGGGCCTTTATTATTTTAGAAAGTTCTAATCTAAACATTTCCAAGTTTCCTGAAGTTTTAAGGACTCGGTCTAATTCTGGCCTCCTTTCTTTAAGAATCTGGCTGCAATCATTACACGTAGCTATTTCTTCATTTGCATCCGTGCACTTTGAAGTTGTGAAACACCTTCATAAGGATGTATTATTCGCAAAAAGAATGACAGCACGCAATACCAACTTTAAGCCTAATCGCTTATCCCCTCCCCGTAGGGGCGATATCGCTTATTTGAAGCGCACCGGGACGTGAATTCCCAGCTAACACCAAGCTCTCATGCCCTGCACTCAGTAAATGAGCGCCCGTGTCTGTAAGACTGCAGTACACAAGTTATTACATGCAAGCGTAACCACTAGACAAAAAGAGAACAAGAGTAAAAGTACCACGGGCGCGCGCTTTGGTAAAGGTTATCTGGCCGTGAGGCAGACGGATGACTAGAAAAACTCTCGAGGCCCCTTCGAGCTCTGGGTTTTATGATTTATACAAGCTCATTATGTGCAAGGTTTGCAGCTTTCAAACCAATCCCTTTAAACAACAATACAGGAGAAATAGACACCAGTGGAGCCAATAACTTCTGTAGGCTATTCAGCAGTCCTTAGTCATGTGGAAAGTTGTATTAAAGTTCACAGACTGTATACAGTGGAGTCAATGGGGCACAGAGATCTGATACGCGGATCTCAAAACAGGACTGTTCTTCGTAAGCATAAATGTAAATCAGGACTGAACTGTCCTGCGGAGCGACTGATTAAACATGACATGGAAACGTGAGAGGCTGTTTCTCCGCACTTTCCGTTCTCATCAAGTTCAGGGAACCGACACTTTAAACCGTCTATGCCCGAGGCTGTAGAACAGCCCGGCTCACAACCACGCAACAAGCACGTTTTAGTGACACCCACTGCTGCAGATATACCACCTATACGCACAAATCAAACTACCCGAGCTGTTGACTGTCGCATAAGATAACCACCGACGTGACTGCTCTCCCCACCCTGAGAGATATTCCTTTATAATTTCTAAAGCTGAATGAAAGACTTTTGAGAGACTCCAGGAGGAAAATTTCTCTTCGGCACTAAGCAGTTTGCTCTAGGGACTGGGTTTTCGGTATGCTACCGTGTGTCAGTTCGCAGCTTTTAGCTGATCCGCTTTGCTCGTTCACCATAAAAATCAGCTTATATTTCATTCTTTCGGCTGCTCTCGTAACGTAGCCCGCCCTGCTCCCATACATCTGCTCTACTCTCCCTGGCCCCACTCCAGGAAAGCACGGCATCGAGGAGCAATCCTGAATGGAGGCCTCGAAGCAATATGGACCAGCTCCCGCTGTTCGGGTTACGGTGCTCCACAGAGCGGAGACTTGAACCCGTGTCGGCACTAGCTGAGCTGCTTCCCATCCCTTCCCCTCGGACGCGGACAACCCGCCTCTGCCTGTGGGTAGCCAAACCAGGGCGGGGAAGAGGGAGGGAGCAAACCTACACAGTCATCTATTGTCGCATATTCAAGGGAAGGTTTTCAGGAAATTTATTCAGCTTAAAAAGACCTCATTAAACAAAAGCTTTATTTGCTAAGAAAAAACAAAGCTATGTGCAGCACCTAAGCAAAGCAAGGGTAACCCCTGCGTAGCCCCCCAGCCAGCAGCAGACCCAGTTCAACTACCAACTTACATCCCTGGGCAAAGTCCACTTGGCTTCAAGGGAAACAAAATCTGACCCCAGGTGTGCCAAAGGGCAACATGAGATGAGAATTTAAAAAAAAATAAATAAATCATTATTTCCAAAAAGAAACCAGAGAGAGAGCATGGGAGAACCCATGTCTATAATGGAAACGGCCTACGGAAAAAGCAAACACCACAACAGTAAGAGTTGCTCTGTTAACAGTGACTCCAGGTAATTAGGAAAGGCATTTGGCTTCTGTTTTCAGCATGTATTTTTTTGATTGATTTTGCTGAAAGGAACTTTACTGTTGTTTCTGTTAATACAAATCTTTCTGGCAAAACTGGTCTCCTTACAAGGCTTATGTAAACCTTCCTCCAAATGTCACAGGCTTGCTGTTTGAATTGGCAGCGAATTAACCTGTTGCAAAAAACTCATTCTCTATAAAAACTAACAGCCATGAGACATACAGCCGCAGTCCTGATGAGTCTGCTGAACTCAGAAAGGCAATGATTTCAGAGACCTGGCCAGTACCCAGCAATCTTTCCAGAACCCACAGGAGAGGGTGCTTTTCCCCATCATAAGGGGCCTCACACATATGAAGGCAATGCTTTAAGATAGCACATAGAAATGAGGCCTTGATGCCCATCCTATTTTCCTCAAGAGCTAGCATTCAGCCCCAAGGCAAGACCATGTTCTCATCTGGATAACTGCATAATTATCTTCTGCCTTCCAAAGGGACTGCACTTAACAGTTTGCTGTCTTTTATTTCAGTGGCTGATGCTACGTCAGAGCATGGGGACACCATGCACACCCTGCCACATTCAGAAGTGTGACAGAGCACATGCAGACACCCTCACTATCTCAAGAAGAGCCAGTTGCACTAGAAACATTTATATAGACAAAATCGCAATGGAATAAGCTAACTAGCACAAGCCCTCAGAATAAAACAAGGTTCCTCATTCATCCAGCAATCAGTCCGAATCTCCCTAGCTTTTCCATCCCAACCTTTTAGCTCCTCTAGCTCTTCATCAGCTCTATTACCTACGCGCTACGCTACCTATATGTAGCATCACATTACTCTCTGCTACGCAGCTCCATACTCCAGGCTGGCACAACCAGTATTGCAGCACAGGGTGCAAAGGTGACACTGCCTCTGCTTCCAGATATAGCTAAGCTAGGGCTAGCTCAGGTATGTCAACATGTACTGCATGCCGTACCACCTCCATGGGTAGCAGAGACATATTCTGAAGAATATGTCTCATCCCCCAACATATTCTCAGTGACATATATTCACCGAGGGAAGAGGGAAGGTTTGTCATGAAAATCAAGACCATGCCACCAGGTTGGGTTGATTGCTCTGTGTTGCTTGTAAAAAGATTGTTATCTTTCTGAAATCTAAAAATCCTGCATGGCAGACTTTGGTGACAACTTCCCCCATCCCAACCCTCCTCCCCCCCCCGCCCAAAAAAAAAAAAAAATCAAGCTCAAGAATAAGTTTGCATTTGCCCTCAGTATGCAGATACGATGCTTTTATTTAGGGACACCATGTAAGTGACTTGTGCAAGAGGATCTATCTACCAGGAAAGCTGTACCACAACCACTGCACAGGTTTCAGCCTGAACTGGGGACAGTAAGGCAGATCAGCTATTCTTACAGTAACATGGCATGGAAGGAAAAGTTCTGCTTTTAAAATAAACCCTTATAATTATTTATTATGTCTTTGTTTTTAGAAGACTAGAAGTGGACTAGCTCTTATGGCAGCATGTAGGCCAGTGTGCAGTCAGTATTGCACAGATGTACACACCGTTTTGTTTTGCTTCCGGCATGCACAGAAGCCAAAACATGCTTCCTCCACCCTGGCGAACTGCTGAACTGGAAAGTGAAAGCTGGCGATGAGATGCCTCAAGAAAAATAGCACATACAGACTTCACATAAAAGTCACACACAAACCGACCTACCTGCAATGGAACCCAGCACGCCGTTTGCCTTTATAAGTAAGCTTAAAGGAAGAAGCAATGCAAGAACATTGCCCTGTGAGCAAAGAGTATATCTACAACAGCTTTGAGTATCACCTAACCTTTTCCTGGTAACATTCAGCATAAACTGATCCCGTATATGTCCTTGTGTTACCCTTCTGTGGTCAGGAGTGCAAAATATATTATGATTTGACATGTTGAAAAGCTTGTCTTCATGGCTGGATTCATTCTAGTTTTACCCCCATATGATAGGATATGGAACTGCACTAATCTTGTCAACATTTTTTTTAGGAAGCAACTATAAATAGGCGGTGCTGAGTTGACAGCTAAACCTCAGCCAAGGGCAAGCCAGAGATGTTTCCTTGATAAGGCCAGAAAGCTCTCTCTCCTTTGCAGCACTGAAAATACCAAAAAAAAAAAATCTGTGAAATTGAAAACTCATTTTTAGAAAACCCAAATATGCACACACACGTATGCAGGGCTTCTATTCAGGCCAGGGCTTAGTAATGAAAAGCAGACTTTCATCCAATGACAGCATCCAAGTGAGAAGCAACCACTGAAAATTTCAGTCGTATCATGAAAATCATCCTATGAGTGCGCCAATCCAGCAGTGCGTCTGGTTTTCATTGAAAAAGTCACAACTAATCAAAATACACCATCTGCCCAAGGAACACCGTTCTCGTGGATTCACAGTAGCTACCAAGGAAGCACAGCATCCCCCTCTCTTCACATCTTCCAGAACGGAGTCTCCCTGAGTAACCTAAACAAATCCAAGTCTACTTCATGCAGCTGAAGGTACTTGACTCCATGTCTCGACCAGTTTCCCAACAAAAATATCAAAGCCTGTTCAGTTGTTTGAGAAGCTTTTCAATTACTCCTCCACTTTCTATCATGAATTACAGCAGCACTTGAAGAGTGCCAAAAATTCAGCGATCAATTGTTTCTACCCTGTGACAGGCAACAGGAGGACACAGGACAAGCTGTAAGCACAGAAGCATTACATTATGTGCAGACACAGTTTTGCTGCAGAATGATTGACAATAACTACTGGAGGTCACTATTTTAAAGGATAATGTCATTTGTGTAATTATCTGGCAGGGCCTCTCTTCACAGGCTGGCATTATTCACAAGGGAAGAATTAGACTGAAATCCAGCTGCGGAGTAAGCAGATTTGCTATTCTGTGCAGACAATCACTGTTCTTTAGAAGCTCAATGCATATGGTATATATCACTGCTAATAGTCCTACTCTCAGGACCCAAAGAATATTAAAATTCCTTCTCTATTTTACTGCGTGACATACATCGTATGATTTCATACTTTAAAAAAAAAAAAAAAAAAGCATAATGTTCTCTCTTTTTGCACCTGACCATCTGCTTCTTACTGGAGCTCAAGCTAGAAAAAGGAGGAAGTTGCTTTCACTTGGCTTAGCCTATAATCTTGCCGTCAGGAAAGTGCCCCTAGCACAGCCCCTGGCCCTTTGGCCAGGTTAGCTATTCTGGTTTTAGAGCCAGGATCAAAACCTGGGTTTATCCAGTGTGGGAGGATACACTACCAAACCCAGAAGAGCAGCATCACCTGGGCTCAACTCTGCAAAACCCAAAACCAAACATCATTTGTTTGAGCGCACAGGATGAAATGGCACTAACAGAGACTGACTTTAACTGGAATTGCTCCCTTCTTGGACCCACTTGCGGCTTCCAGGCGTACAAACGTAACAAGTAGTAAAGGGAGAGAGTCGACATGACTCTTTGCAATGCTAGCATGCCACAAGTAGGACTGAGCAGGGCTATGGTAGACTGTACCTAAACACGCATACGTTGCTGCTGGGACCCAGCTGATAGCATCCAAATAAGACAAATGAGCGCTCCTCCTCCTCTCCAGTGCTCCGGGCAAGAAGATGCCAGAAGCATTCTGCAAAGCATGTCAAAGAGACCTTTCTGTTTAACTAGGTTGTCTGAAGCTTCCCTGCTCAAGCTGTACTGTTCTGCCCCAGAACAGGCCTTGCTCTACCCCTTGGCTTACACATGGGAATTGTCTCCTTGGTCATGGAGGCCACCGCAAAGCGGACTGCCTGGCTGATCCACGCCATGATGCCCGCACTGACAGCGGAGCACTTTGGCAGTACGGAAGGGAATACAAATAACCAAACTGTCCCCCTGGGTACTGAAGAACGACAAAACAACAGTGCTACGTATGGGAAAGAGCTTCCTGAGAACAGCCATAATCCTTGCGGCCTGGGAGCAGAGGCTGACACAGGGAAGCAATAACGCTCAGATTCTGCTGCAAACCCAAAGGTGTCGAACACGGCCAGGACAGGAAGAAAAAAAACTCTTGCTGTAGGATCATGGCAGAAAAGAAAACACATTCAGTAGCTGAGCTGAGTGGCATCGGATAGGTATGTCAGATAGATAGGGTTTGATCATAGTCCCATAGCTAACACAGGGAAACAAAAGGGCAGGGTGTAACCAGCACAGATTAGCCTTTAAATAACAAGGCACACAGAGGCAAGGGCAACAGCTCCTTGTACTTACCTCCTGGACGACCTAGCAAGGCTTCACTTAATGCCTCCCCCTTTGTCATCACTTTGACCGGACAGGCCCAGAGCAGCACTGTGGAGGCTTCTGTTTTTCAGCAGATAACACCCAGCAGCCAGCTAGCCCTTCACTGAAGGGCAAGCATCTGGAAGTGCAGTTTAAAGGCTGGTTCTGGGACTGACATAAAAGCAGCTAAGTGAGCAGAGCCATGGGAACTGATGCTGCTCAACTGGTGCTGTGCTGCTGATCAGCACATCATCTAGCCGCTGTGCCTTGGAAGCAAAACCCTATTTTTCTGCCTCTTCACACATACATCATAGAAGACCCTCCCTGTAGTCAATACTGCAGACAGTAGTTTCACTCCTTCCTGGAAGCTGGACGCACCTTTGACAATTTGCAGTGTGAAAGTGGTGGTACCATTATCCCATTTGACAACTTGTTCCTGGTGGGCAGCAAGCAACAGTTATTTACCTAAGCAGAAAACGCAAGCTACTGTCTCAGCCGTGAGGTTCAGACAAAGAGAATGAATGAATTCAGAGCTCACCGATAAATGATGCCTCTTTCATGGAGAAACATAAGGGCTGAAATAATTTCTGCAGCATAGAAGCGGGCCCGATCTTCGTCGAAGCGACGCGACTTCTGAATATGGAACATCAAGTCCCCGCCATTTACGAACTCCATGACAAAGAACAGGCGATCCTTCACACACGCAAACATAACAGATATGAACAGCATTAATCATATCCTCTCTCATGCACAGAAACTTCTAAGTAAAACAGTTATCTCCCAAACAAAAACAGACCAAGTGCCCATCAGATGTTGGGGAAAAAATAAAATCTCACCTTTCTAGGAGAAGTTAAATCAAAACCAGGAAGACCTGTCAGTTCCTCCTTACCCTGCAGTCCTCCCACCTCCCAGAATTTTGCCCAGCAATGAAATGAAATGCTGTTCACATACAGATTGACAATACCCATAGGTGCGTGCTTATCAATAATCAGCTCCAGGAGGGTTTTCTGAACTGCCCTTAGCCTGAATCCAGCAGAGCATGATATCTCTTCAATAACATTCTCTGAGCAGTCACAAGAGAAATCTGTAAGTGGCTTACTCTCTACTAAACGCTGCAACTTTCTTGAGAAAAATATTACTAAGGAAAAACATTACTAATAAATCTCCCCCTAACTTAGAGGATTTCAGGAATGGGCACAGGTGCACATCCTGCAGCGAAAGCACTGCGAACACACACACACACAGAAATCCCAGTCTCAAAATGTCCTTTGAAAATGAGCTTGGGCTGGCTCCGTTCAGCGTAGGAGGACTAGGCTCGTGGGCATAACCAAACTGCTCGCTGCCTTCAGCTTCACCACGTTAACACAACAGCTCTGAGACAGCAATAACGATGCTGTCTCTAGGGTATCCCTACTCTCTACGTTCCAGAGAATTTGCCTTGTTTTAGAGAATGGGGTTGCCGGCAATACACTTGTATGGCAATTGCCTTTCAGTTTTGCAAATCTCAGCTTTCCTCACAGGTCTGATTAATCTACAGACTGCTGTGTGATGAAGACACTGATAAGGACAAAGTATATACCAAAGCTTCTGCTGGGCAGAAAAGCAACCTGTTCAATAAAGCTCAGTTTATTAACCACAGCTGCTGGTCTCTGAGGGTTTTGTGTTTTTTTTTTTGTTTTTTATAATAACCAGAACAAAGGAAAAAAAGTCTACAGATGGGGATATACTTGCTTAAACAGCATGTTCAACTGCCTGGATACCCAAACGCAGATTTAACTTGTCCAAAAAGGGTGCTTGCTTACTTGTGAGAGGAAGGATACATGGTAATTTGACTCAAAACTAAGCCCTAAGATTGTTTCAAACTGAATCTAAATTTCTCCTTTAGCATATTGCTTCAGTACATTTAGCACTGACTGTTTCAGTTTTACTCTCAATATCGGGAACAAGCAGACTGGAAAATAGGCATACAATTCACTTGAAATCAGTCAGCCTTTTAGTGGTACTATTTGCCCTTTTCTCCCCACCACAAACCCCTTCCCAGATCTGATATTAGTCGTCTACAAGCTAAAGTTTTAAACCCTCTCTAAATTTAACAGGATAAGCATTGTTATTCTCTACTTTGTGGCAGCTAGCCAGCTTGAAACGACTACTGTTGTTAACATCTTGAGAGGCACAGAGCAGAAGAAAAGCAATCGGGAACCCTTTCATTCTTCTCTGGGCTCCAGCAGAAAAGCAAATGGCTCATGACAGATGAGGACAGCACTCTTCTCAGCTCCATCCGGGGCTCTGTTAACCAGCTTCTCTTGGGCCTCTTCCAGAAGCAGCAAAGCTAAGATAGATGAGTTTCCAGCAATCTAAAAATACTGCTGTGGGTAGCACTAAGGCCTTGTATTAAGTGCTATTTCCAGTCTACACAAAAAAACAGTACTTCATTGTTTCACCCTACCCTTATCTTAGAGCAGCTTAAAGATGCTTAGGCTAGCTTGCCTATGACAGCAGGGTAGCTAGAGCAGCACAGGCTGTGCAGCCCCACCAGAGACCCCGGATGCGCAGCCCACCTCAGACCTGGGCTACCACATCTCTACTGCAGTAGTTAATCTCCATGTGGCCATGCTGCACCTACCTGCTCTGCAACCCATCCTCCAGCTGCAGCACACACAGCCTCTGTCTTGCCAGTTGGGCCAGCTCTTACATCGCTTTGTTATTCTTTCCTGCCTCCTTCCATGATGATCTCTCCACACACCACATGCTTATCTAGCCTAGCTTGTCCAGGTCTCTCTTCAAGTCCAAACTTAAAGAAATCCCTCTTGCCAGGTCTTCTACAAGGAAGTAATTTAATTTACCAGCAACCTGGCAGGGTTGTGTGTGTATTTATGTAAGTACTGTATATGCTTGTATAAACATGCATACAGTTAAGAACATATATTTTCCACTCCCTCCTTAAAGGGGAGCTTCAGGGAAACAAAATTAATCCTTCCTCTCTTAAAATATACATGTCCTGTTTTTTTCCAGAGCTGGCAAAACTCCATGGCCCTTCTCAGACTTCTGGATGTACTAGTATGTACTACTGTGTTTAAAGGAGAATACCTCCTCTTCTTTCTCAAATGTTTAGGTGAGCAGCCAAACAGCCGATGTCGAAACGTGCATGCCTGCTGAATTACATCCATCTGAATTAATAGCTTTTTGTAACAAATATAGCTCTTCCTTCAGATTAACTGCAAACCTGAACGAGTATCACTGCATGTGTACACACTGTGGTCACAAGCACAATAGATAAGGACTCGCCTCCATCCATAGTCTTGTTCACAGGTCAAACAAATATGCATTATTTAATTACTGAACCTCTCATCTAGGCTTAACAGAACTTTTGCCTACAGCCAAATTAGTTCCCTCTCCTCCTTTTTTCGGTCCAGCAAACTGTCTCTCCAGTTTATTACCACTTAGAAAACCTACGAGGTTCCTGAAGAAAAGAGCAGGATGGATATTACAACTTCATAACACAGCATTTGTGCACTGGCCTCTTACACCCCTGGTAGCAAGTATTAGAAAGATCAGCACTAGTGACTGTGCTTCAGGGACCAGGATCTAAGAACCAAAGCAACATTTTCTATTTTTATTCATAAGCAAGGCCATCAGCTTGCCAATCTGCAAAGACCAACCACTCTTCCAAGAATCACTGAGAAGTACAATCAGCTTTTCAACCAATCTGCAATTTGAAACACACAGAATAAGAGAGAACAAATAGCATAAGAAGAGAGCAGGAAAAGGGAAATCTCAAAATAGCAGACAGTTCAGATACTTGTACATTTAACCTGACTCCACCTGTTTCCCCTGAGCACAAGTGAGAGGAGACTCAGGTTAGCTCTGACTGAAGGTGGTAGATTTTAGCTCCTCTCTTGGGAACACCCTCAACTGGCAATTAAAGGGAGTTGTGTGCCCTCTATCTTGGGAGCTCTAAGCAGGAATTAGGAGTTGAAAGCAAGAGTGCTTCGGCTAGGGGTTAATGCTGAAATCCTCACAACTGTTTTATATTTTGCAATGCTCAGATGTTTTCCCTAATCTAGTATCTCTGTTTGACGTTGGCAAAAGTAAGAAAGAGAATTTGAGTCAACAGGAAATGGTGACGTTAAAACCTTCACAGCAACAGCAGCCACATGAGGAAATCACATTGCACCATTTCTGGACTGGGATTGAGATGAATAAAGCTCCAGAACAATTGTTACTGTAAATTAAAGAAATACTTGAAGGAAATATAAATGAAGTCCATGGGGTCAGACGGGCCGACCTACATCTAAAAATTACCCTGACAATTTCAGGGCAAGAGAACTGTATTTTTACATTTGTTCGTTTAAATTTGAGTTTGCCATGCCCTATCAGCAGGGCAGGGGCTGTTGGGAGTACATATAATGTCCTAAGGACAGTGTTTGATAGCATTTAAACGTACCTGCTTGGTTTATTTATTTGTTCGTCTCAGTGAAGTATTGGTGGCATCTGAAGGGAGTCCCCAGTCCCAAAACCACCGTGTGGAACAAGCCAAATACTGGTTACTACCCCTTGCAAATGCAAGCATCCACCAAGCTCCAACATTTAAGCCAGTTTAGCTTTTTGTCCCCACCAACTCCACTAGAAGGCTGCTTTGAACCCTCGTATCTTTCCTCTTCATTGTCACGGGAGAAAAAAAATAATCCAGATTCTACTAAAAGAACATCTTTTCCCTCCCCACAGGAAAAAGGGGCCAGTGCAATGGCTAATTTCTACCACTTCCAGTTAAGAGTCACAGCTGATGCCCATGTACAAGCAACGTAAGATCAGTGTCATGCCAAAGGCATGATGGCTGAAGTAAGAGCCTTACCTCTGTTTATAGGTTTTCATGCAAAAAGTAAACAGGACAAGGCAGTACCATGGCCCTAGTTCAGGCTCTGCAGAGGGAGAAGGGGAAGGGAAACATTTCCTACGCGCAGACGTGGAGGAAGGTAATGGCAAAGTTGCCTCCCCTTACTGCAGCCCTGCAGCCACTGCGCCAAGGACCGGGTGGAGGTCAGAGGGGACTTCTGTCAAGACAGGCACTGGTGGAAGAACATCACATGGATTCAAGACCCACAGGGAAACTCCAAGGAGGCCACCAAAAGGGCCTCTCCAGTCTCCGGACTCACCAGAAGTGGGACTGGGCAAGCTCTGCACGTGCCCTTCGCAGTAGAGCTCTCCCAGGCTGCTGCTTCGACCCATACTGATGCCTCTGTGGGACAAGGGGCTGAGCCACCCAAGTAAGAACACATCCCTGGAGTAACTTTACACAAACCTTGTCGTTAGCTGAAGCTGCCATACAAGGCATCAACTGAAAGGCATGGAGACCTGGTGAAATGTGGTTTAGAGCTGGTCCAATTTTTCAAAAATAAATAAATAAATAAATAAAATAAAATCTGTCTGGCTCTGGAATCTGCTAAGTTTGCATTTCATCTTTGTGGAAATAACTTGTGCACACAATGCATTAGAAAAACAGCTTTGGGCCTCATCTGAGTTCACTGAACCCAAAGGGTTTCCCCAAGAAAACAGTCATTTTTCACTGTTTTAGCAGTTTATGCTTTGCAGAGTGGAAGGTAGGCTTTCAAAATTATCTCCATACAGAGACAGCTGTGTCACCGCACTTTGCAGTGAAAGGTTATTGCTTTCACAAAGAGTAGCAAAGCTTAGGGAGCTTGTAAGCAAATTATTGCAAGACAATCACAAGAGTCACCAGGCTCCCTTAGAGCTCCCCACGTTCCTTCTCTCCTACTGTGGTCCCACAAACAAACCTGCCTTAGGTCTTGCTGGAAGCGTGCAAATAAACCCGGCCATCTCAGGACCTGGCTTCTGAAAGCCACCCATCACTAGCAGTGCAAGGGTCCATCCATATCTGGGTCAAGGCACTCTGAAGCACACGACCCGGAAAAGGAATGCTAAACAGATTCATTTCACAATATTTATTTTCACAGGAGTAACACAACCAAAAACTGCACTCAGACTACCTGCTGTATCCTGAAACGCCTCTCTTCCCTACCTAGCCCTTTGACCAGCCCTGAATTCTCGTGAGCTCCCAGCTAAGAGGTTTACACGAGAGCAGGCTGTTCAAGTGGGCTACGCTTAGTGGTGTTTCAGAACTGAACGGGATTACAGGCGTCATCAGAACGGGCTCACTAAGGGGGAATTGCTGAAACCACCTCTGCACACACACAGGCATGCACCAGTGCAGAGCAAGTGATCCCAGCCCCAAATTTCCGGACACTGTCAAAGCAGCATTCACCTGACTGCAGTGGAACAAGTCATTGACTTACTCTAGGTGAAGGTTTGGTCCTTCGATTTGAAATTAGAATAACTCCATTAAGTAGAGGAGAAGTACCACCTCCATGCCATGCTTGCTCAGCTGGAATTATCTGTACGCATTAGTTATGCTGCTTAAACACAGTCATAGCGATGACTGCCACTGGCACCTGCCACCGCTCAGCACGTCGCTGCCGCCCAAGATTCCCAACCGAACAAGATGCAATCTGCTGGCTCATTTTTGGTACTCTACAAGCCATTTTCTCTCTCTGCTTCAGTGACTCCAGAAGTACATGCCAGCATCGACAACAATTTGTACCTAGGAGAAAACAAACTGCAGCAAGAGCACACGCCACAAATAGCCAAGGCGCTATAGATATGGAAGAGATCATGGTGTGCCACACCATGTCTGAAAGGCTGGGAAAGGAGGTTTCTTTCTTTTGTTGTTTCCTTTTTTTTTTTCTTTTTTTTTTTCCAGTCACATGGAGATGCAGTGAAAATTCAGCACCTTCACTTCCTTGAGGCTTCTCTGGCCTACAACCAGTGAACAAACTTGAGAAACGCAGGCCAGTTCCCCACACTGAATTCATTTTTATCTCTTTCACCAATGAACTGCTGGTGCTACCATCACAACTCCAGGGCCAGGGCAGCCATCACTTACAACCGTGCTCTGCTATTTTATGCTGCTGATAGTGGCACAACGTAGACTTTCCTATGCAGCGTCAGCAAGGCACATAAACGTAGCCTAGAGAATAGTATATTGGTTCTTCCTATTTGCATAAACAAACTCTCCAGGGTCCCTCAGGGTAAAGGCTGCCGCGTGTGCAATGTGTGCACAGCACAGTATTAACCCTGAGCTAATTCCAGAAGAGCTGAACAGCTACAACTCCGTGCGAGCCAATGGGAGCTGTGGGTTCCTACCTGCTCCAAAAAAAAAAAAAAAAAAAAAAATCAGGAACCTAACTACATCCTCCAAATTTCTGCTCGTGTTCTCTTAACCACTTCGCTGAAATTTTAACCTCACAGGCTGAAGGTCTTTTGTAACACAGAGTCAAATTGAATTTCGCTGGAACAATGCACCCTTTGAGATATGCGGATGAACATATGTGCTGCCTTCTTCCTCGTCCCCTCCCCTCAGGACGTTTTAATTCACAAAATTATACTATCAGTTCATCTTATGACCAGAAACTTCTACTAAACCTGCATGTAAAGGGATGCTCTTTATAACTCTTGTTTATTTTCATCGGTTTCATTGGAAACAAAAAGCCCAACTGGAAGAAAAACCTCAGGCAGTAGGTTAACCAATTAAATCACATACAAAAACTCTCTGTGTAATCCCAGCTCCAAAAGAAAGTATCAGCTTGGCCACGAGAACAAAATAAAATAAAGATATAAGACAAAATGAGAGAAGTAATAAAACAAAAGCCCCTCCTCCAGGCCTTCATAAACAGCACAGGAAATTCCATAAACACTCTATCCCACCTGAAAGATCAAAACACAAAGGGCTCGCCAGACCTAGATGGGAATAAATTCAGGAATAAGGAAACACGCTAGACTTTATGAAGCTATACACATTGCTCCTTAATCAAAGATTTGTGGGACGTCTGTAGCTCTCAGCTGGCTGCTACTATCATGGTATCTCAGAAGAGGGTAGCCCTGTAACGATCGTGTGGGAAGCTCTTTTGACAGCCCTCATTTCAGAGCAAGCTATTGGAATTGCTGTCTCCAGCTCAGAGTGAACAACTTGAGACAGCTTTGGATTGTTTTTCAAAAATACTTACTGTCTGCAACATCTGCTAACCTAAGACTGTGCTGGGGAAAGCCAGAGACCTCCACAAGCTAGGTTAAAGGTCCTTAGAAAAATTAAAGCACCAAAATACTCGAAGTGGCTCGCCACTAGGGTTTTGTGGATCCACCCTTGCATCCTAAACATTGTCTGGAACACAACGCAGATTTAAACCTCAAAGTACTGTTGGGTTGAGCCTCAGCTGGTTAGCTCTTCTCTGAGGTTTGGAAACAGTTCTTTCTGATGCAAACGAGCATCCAGTCACTCAGGCTGCTTGCGAGTTGGCTCACTTTCAACCCCTTTTTATACCACAACCTCCTAGATTTTAAGGCCAAACAAGAACACTACTTTCATGTACTGCGACTAACCATATGCAACAATCTCCTCCAGTTAACACTGCACTAAGCCTGACAAACTTGTCTGACTAATATTTGCAGTGTTTCTCATAAGCCATTGCAGATGGAGATGCATGTTTGCTCAGCTTCGTAACAGTGCCAGCATCCAAAGGACCCTGAGCAACTAGGGCAGGAAAGCTTTACTAAGTGGCTACAATAGTGCTAAAAAAAGATGATGGTAACTAACAGATCACATTTTCACCTCAGTTCAAATCGCTTCATATTTTACAGTGCGCAGCGTAAGTGTGGACACCCAGCAAAATTCACAGATAAAAACAGAAATGTCAGCCTGATCTTGTTTCATCATCTGAAGACAAACCACTCTGCCTGTGGTGGGGAAAAAAAAAACAACAAATCCCTAGCAACAGAAGAAAACTCACACCTTTCTGCCCTCCACACTCGGGCAAGGCTCTGTATGTTCCCACCAGGAAAAGACCACCATGAGATGCTACTATGCACTTCAGAAATAGAGTCGAGCCTTTTGAACTGCATTTTGGAGGAGAACGGTGTAGCCTCATGCATCTGTTTTACTGACAATTTGGGCCAGGGCACCAAAAAAAAAAAAAAAAACTCATGGGTTTTCAGTGAGACGCATCCTTCCCTGAAAGCCTGCCCAGGCGGACCTGCAGCAGAGGTGGTACAGCAGGAGCAGGAAGGTGGAGAGTGCAAACTCCTCAGTGTCTCCCTGTCAAACAGTCCCCCCCAAAACACAACTTCCCTATGTCATCCAAGGACCTCAGGTAAAGCACAACTCCAGCTCCTTAAAGCCTGACTTCAAAGGACTTTGCAACAAGCCCCCAGCAGTGCCTCCCTTTCTTGTAGGTTTATTACTCAAGGGAACGCTAAGTCTTGCTGAGCCTCTTAGAAGAGGCCAGGCCTAGGAACGAGTTCTTCCCGTCACCTTCTCCACTTGATTTTGGCCGACGCTGCAGGACACTCCTGTCGTCTTCCAGCCCAGAGGCCTAGGGCTAGTAACAGTCTCAACGCTTAAGAAAGGGGGAAAGAGATCCAGCAAGCTGGCAGGAAAGCATCCAAGAACTGCACGTGGCTGTCAGGTATGCAAACATATCTAGTCGTACCTACCCAATGTGTTGACATACCAGAGAGAGAAGCTGAGGGTTTAGAGCCCAGGACATGATCAAAGTTATCCTCTCTGCTCCCAAAGGGCTCCCTCTTAGCTCCGAACAGAACATCAAAGAGGCCTCACAATTTCCTTATCTCTGCCAACATGCTCCCAGGCCTGTGTCAGGATGCTTGTTCATCTAACCAGTCCCCTTAAGGAAGCCTGCGCTAGCTTTCTGCACTTCCTTATCTCTGCCATACAGGGCTCCGCCCCAGGGCTGCCCGCTCTCTGCCTACTTTGAGACTATGGGACAACCAGTGGACAACCAGGCTGATGCTGGAGATCCCCGAAGGGAGCGTGACCAAGGGCTCCCCTTAACACAGGAGCGCAGCTCGACCTCTCTGTGGCATCCCGAGAGCAACGGAGGGGTAAACAGTCAGCTAGTTGCCATTGCTTGGTCCCGCCACTTTTGGTGGTGGTTTGGAGGCTCATGCTTGGAAAACTGCGTCCCTGCCAAAAGGCTCCAGGGTAGCTCAAGCACTTCCGGGAGGTGAAATGCAGGCCCATCTCAGAATCACAGAATGGTTGAAGTTGGAAGAGACCTTTAGAGATCATCAAGTTCAACCTACCCTGGTCAAGCAGGGTCATCTAGAGCAAGAGATCTCCTAAACATCTCAGAGATCTGTGACACAATGGCCACGTTGACTCCAGCAGAACTATTCTGAGCGTCCCAAAAGCCAGCAGAGGTGACAGAGTAACCTTCCTCTTCTGTGTCAAGGGCATGACATTAGCCTGCAACTTTTAAAGCAGCAGAAACCTGCATCTCTTACACAGCAGGCTGCCCCTGTGAAATGGTACCAGTTCAATGATTAGCTGCCCTGGAATTCGTGGGCCCACTAGCTTCAGTAGTAGCCCTGCTAGCTATTATTTCTGAAGGACGCTCGTTACAGAAAATCACGTACCTCTGCCAAGTTTTCATGTCTCACTATTTTTGGAATGATCACACACAGGCTCTGTGCCTCAGCAATTGTCAGCAGAGCCACATGGGAAGCAAATCCATATAATGATCAGACTAACAGGGACAGTGCTGGAATCAGCATCGCCTGGGGGACGGTCCCCTGAAAGCACCCTGTGGTCATGAGGAGAAAAAGGATAAGGGCAATAAACATAAAATGCAGAAAGCTCTGACCACTGCCATTTGAAACCATTTGCATGGGAAGCTGATTACCCACCCCCCCCAGCCTTTTTCATTCTCATGCAAGAGAGTCAAGACAAAAGGATTTAAAAGCAAACCACCTGCGCAGGAAGAATGGTTCCTAAACCCCAAAAAACGCAGGATCTACTTATTTAAACTCATTTTAATTAAAACATTCCACAATCTGCATTCCCCAGGATTAAATTACTGACTTAACTATTTGTACATATAGCCTCTTTCACCCATTCCAGGACTGTATCGTTGCGGTGTTGGATGACACCAACATCAGGTAAACGGAAACAAGCATTTTTTGGTGCTTGTGACCCCTAACGCAGAATCCAGGATTATCTGCAGGTCAGCCACAGCACCTGTCAGCAACTCACAGATTACTGCAGTGGGAGTATAATCCCTTCTGACACTAAAGGATGAGTCTCAGGCCCTAGAAAAAGCAGAGGTAAGTGGCTTAGGCAAGGTTGAAAGTACCCAAAGCAAGACATTCATTTAAAAAAAAAAAAAAAATTGAGATCCTTCTCAGCTTGGGGTGAGGAAGGGAGACCTCACTCAGGTGGAGCTGGAATTTGATTTAAATTCACCCTCTGCAGGGGAGCAGCATACTCCTTTCCTTCGCAGGAAAGGTCTCTGGAGGTACAAGTCAGAGAAATTGCCCTCTCCCTTCAGCGCATGGGTCCTGCTCAGCCCTGAGCATACGCAGGGCCACGTCCAGCCTCCTCTGCTGCTAATATTTCCTCTTTAGGCTCCAAAGACTGGGACCTACCAGGCAGAGACAACGCTTGTAGCTCCTACCACCTAGTGGCTGCAGTATTTCTCTGTAAGACAGCAAGAAGGCTGTGCTGAGGTCAGGCAGCCTCAGTCCATCATGGGCAACTAAACCAGCCCTTCCTGGTGTGTATTGATTATACTGCAGTTGAGACCAAGTTAGGACTACAGAAAACAGAGATGCTGCACAGAGGCAGCACAGGAGATCAGAAACCTTTCTGAAAGTGATCGGCAACCGATGTAAGCATGGAAAAATCCCTGCTAGCTCTAAAGAGGCAAGCAAAAGTAGCAGCAGCATGGATTAACTCAAGCAAGGCATTGCTGCTGGTGGTACTTGTGCCAGCTCAGCTAATGCTAGATTATCAGCACTACATGACATCGCACTGCGCAGCACAGACATGCCCTAGGCTGTCTAAGTCAGCCCCAGGCTGTTTAAGTTAGAACAATTTGCTGGTTAGGGTGGATTACCCAGGAGTCTGAATTCAAACTGATCTAGATCTATCCAAACCCTCAAAACACCTTTGATCACTCTGTCCTCTGAGAATTGCTGTATTTCAGACGTTTCCAAGGTCCCCGACCTTCCCAGTTCCCCCAGTCTCCTTTTGAAATGGGGCGCGCAGCGGACACCCACATTCTGGGTGCAGCCTCAGCAGTATGAAGCAGAGGGGCTAATGATGCCCCCTGTCCTTCTAAAGCACCCCAGGATGTAATTAGCCTTATCTGCAATGAGACTGCGCTGCTGGCTCAGACTGAACTTTTTCAGAATGTGAACCGTTCATACCACATTTCCAGAGCTTGGGCTGCGAGAGAGATGTGTGTGAGTGATGTCGTTTCTACATAACTGCAAGTGAATCTTGGTACTGTTTTATATACACCTCCCCCGCCAACCCAAACATAATAAAGTCCTTTGGTATTTTAAATATGGCTGCAGGACAACATTTTGAATAAGCAGTTGCTCTTTTATTAAAAAAGGATACCCCCCCCCGCAACACACACACATTCTTTTCTCCCAAGGTAGTGTTAACAGAGGGGATAACCCAACGCCATGCAAAAAAATGTAAAGCCTAAGTACTCTAGTTAAACCCTCCCGGAAGGACTCTGTCCAACAAATACCCTACTGTTGCAATCATTTCTCTATTATAGCAAAGGGATTTAATTATGCTTTCATAAGCAACTTAAATCTGGTTATTCTGGATTGAGGCAGGTGTCACTGAGCACAGAACATGGACAAAAAATGTGATGAACCACATTAGCCTGAAAACTATTTTTTCTTTTGCAAATGCCTCTCTTGTTTTTGGTTTTATTATTGGTGGGAAGATGTTTACTGTTGCTGACAATCCAGCTAACGAAACAATGTGGAACGCAGAGAATAAGAGGAACCTGGAAAAGACTGGACCTAGCAGGGTCCTACCATTACAAGCACCACTCCCTCTCAAAGACTGACCGAGCGTGTATTCAGAGCGGCAAGGACTGGGGTTTTTTCCCTCTACTCCTCTGACGGGAAGCTGTTCCAGAAATTCCTGTTCCAGGCTGTTCTACTGTTTAACAACTTCCTTTTCATTTCCAGTCTAACTGTATCCATAGCCTGTCTAGACTCATTTAATTTCACCCAGCATCTTGACAGCTGTTCCCTCCTTAGCGTTCGACATCTGCAGACATCAGTCAGATCCTCTTTTTGTTTTCAATTTGCTAGTCTAAATAGGTTGAGTTCTTCCTGTTTTTTCCCTTTGTAAAAGACTCCTCAATTACCTCATCAGCCCAGTAAATCTCCTTTGCGTCCCGAGCAGACTGAATTCATTTTTTGAAAATGAAAACAATATTGGTACAGTGACCTTAAGTCTTCTCTAATTGCCCTGAAAACACTCTATACAGCCCAGGAGTACATTTGCTATTTTCACATTTACACTGCAGTTTAGCAAATAAAGCCATAGTAAAGAGCATGGCAATGACCGGCAGAAAACTCTGCTATTCCAGGTCTAAGCTCAAACAGCATACAATATTGGACATTTCAGAAATTTTACATTAGATCTTTAACAAGGCTATTAAAATTTGCCCTTGTCTCTTCACGTTATGAACCCAAAAGGAGTTTCCTTGGTCGGCTGGCTGACTGTGACAACAGTGAGGTTTACGTTTTCTTTCTGATACACAGCATGGCTGATCCGTGAACCACATAAGCTGTATTGAAAATAAAAAATAAAACACCCTCATTTCTATAATATGAGTCTACCCCAAGGGCTCCGCCCTAAGTGAACGCCATTCTTGAGTTCCGTAGCGGGCTGCTGCATCACCCCAGTGAGAAGAGAAAAAGGTGGCTGGCAGAATGCATTTGTCTGCCTCTTTTTGAGAGTTTTGGGTTCATAAAGGAGGACTGAAGCCATTATTAAAGGATAAGTTTCTCCTGTCCCCTCGGGGGGGGGGGAAGAAAGCTTTATTAGCATTTAGCAGTGGACAAAAGGCAATAGCAAAAGAGCCCAGACAATATGGAAGCACTACACTGCAGAAGATGCTTTGGTCCTAATAACAGCTTAGCTTGGGGACTTACCTTGCTCAGATACTACCGTGGCCACTGCCTCCCTCACAGCCACTCTCCACCACCCATATCAGCAATAAGTTCCCACCCACGTGCGCACACAAGAAGAGGCTCTAAGCTGAGCGCTAAGCATGTGATACGCATTCCCGAGTTAAGGACTGCACAAGTGACAGCAATACTATCATTCACCTTATCCACACGATAAGAAATACCAACTGTAACTGTATACGGGTCTGATTCAGCGTCCACTTAATATCTGGAAGATCCTTTCCAGTAACCCCAGAGGGATGTTTCTTTCATATCACCTGTGTTCTGAACAGTATACAAAGAATGGATAAGTACAGGAGGCTACCCCTGCTTTTAAGTACAATGCTCACTGAGCGTGCAGATAGTACAATGCAAATGCAGTACTACTGAAGTTCAGCCAGCAGGACAGTGGGGCCTAAGATCACAGCAACCGAAGACACTGTAAGCCCGTAGCCATTTGTGCACATGCCTTCAGAAACACTGAAAAGCACAGAGACTGCTTCTAAGGAAGATACCCCAAAAAAAGTCTTCCTGTTATTACCATTTTGTTAGGGAGCTTAGAACAAGTCAGGATTTTGTTTGACGAATGTACATGTATCAGCAGATGTGAGCAGTGGAATGTACCAGAGTGCTTTGCTCGCCCATGAGCACAGAGCTGTCTCCTGGATCTACGGTGGATGTCTGTATAAGAGGGAACAAGTCTATAGGTGAGCGCCTGAACATGCCAGCCAGCGTCAGGAGGTTGGCTGTCCACTGCCCAGGCTGTGCGAACCCCGCTGTACTTACAGGGGTCTGGAAGCAACAGTAGAGCTTGGTAAGGAATGGGTGGTTCCTTGCTAAGGACAGGATGCGTTTCTCCGTCATGGTGCATTCAACATCATCATCTTGAAGAATGACGTCCTTCTTCAGCACCTTCACTGCGTAAAGTTGCCCGCTCTCTTTCATCTTGGCAAGCATCACCTAAGCGAAAGAGGAGGAGTGAATGACAAGGGCTGAGCTTTCTGCCTCTACAGGCAACAGAGTGCTCTTGCATCTTCTCACACTAGAAAGGGCAGTCATCTCACGAGCAGGCTTATGTATGTAAGTGAGTCAGCCTGATAGCAGGGGAAACAGTGTACAACCAATGACACACATGCTACTCTCTGCAGCAGGCTTCTGTGGAGAAAAGTGCCCACGCACAGTGCTTCAGTGCCTGGTACAGGACTAGCTGGTCGAAGCTCATTCACTGCCAGCAGATATCCTGTCCCAGGGCAAACCCTCCAAGCAGCAATATCGCTTTCCACTCCCCCTCCTCAGTTACCAGTTTCAAATACACCATTTCACGCTAGCTCTGAGGTAAAGCAGAAGAATGACCCCCATCTACGTCACTGCATCTGAAACCACTTCCTTTTAATTTCTCCAAGAAACGCTGCCCAAACGAGTGCGAATGCATACACTTGCAGTTTATGGTATGGGCCCTGACATGCAGCTGTTCTTTTGGTTATTACTTTTTTGCTTTTTTGTGATATTCAATTCGCTTTGCCGGCAGCTTTCTGTCTCCTCCCTTCCCTCCCTCTTGCTAACAAGCCTCGCTGCACAAAGCATAGCCCACTGGATAGCTTGCCTACCACATTATGAAATAACGTCACACACGTTAGTATCTTCTAAAATAAGAAATGGAGTATTCCCCCAAAGAGGCATAAATAACGCTCACCTTTCCAAAACTGCCCTTTCCCAGCACACGGAGGAAGGTTAAGTCTTTGATTCCAAGTTTGCTTGCTGAACTTTCACTAACGTGGTTGCCATCTTTTAGGCTGCCTTTTCCCTGATGTGTCAAAGTAGATCTTGAAACCAGTTTCTACAAAGGAAAGTAAATAAGTATCAGCCTGCACACAAATTGTACCTTGCCGAGATATGCAGAGATGTTCACAAGTAACCAACCTACCAACTGGGGCATTTAGACCCTGTTCAGACACACCGTATGGCCACTTGGAACAGAAAACCCATTGGTACCACCAGCACTCCACAGCTGCTGTGTGTGACCTGCAGACCTTAGCACTATGCAGAACCGTGCTGAGATGTCAAAACTAGTCCTGTACATTTTAAGTTGTAAACCCACTGCAGAGCTGCAGATTCAAGCAGCAAACCTGCCTCTCCCCACCCTCTCTGCCTGGAAAAATAAGATGATAAATAAAAAAATCTGCAAGCCTCCCATTTGACGTCAGAACGAGGACTACAGCATTTCTGCAATATGAGAAGTGCTGGTAAGATCTAGAATCCAAACAGATTTGGTCTGATCCTCTTTGGTTTATACGTGATTTTAAGACTCTTGATCAAAGCCCGCAAAGTTCATTGGGACCCAAACTGCAACATGTTTTTCTTTCCTCACAGCTGGACTGCTGGCTTCCTCCACTGCTGCAAGTTTGACCGAGGGCTCTTTGTTCCCACACCAGCAATGAGGTGCCTCTGTGTTTTCAGGAATTCTACTTAGTATTAGCACGCGTTTCTAGAGCTCCTGTTTTTGCAATCTATTAAGATCAAGTCCGTCTCCAGCGCCTCCTGTACATGACTCGCCACATAGGAGTGTGCATATAAACCACAAGTACTTTTCTTCACTTTATTACTCTGAACAAAGTCACACAGACTTCTTGAGCTCCACCTTGTGACTACTTTAGTGTAAAGCAAAATTCCCCTCTGCACAGGGAGACTTCTCAATGCCACAGAAAGGGGAAACCCCAGTAGTGTGGAGAGTACCAAAAACATTCGGAATGGCACCTGACAAAACCCCTAACAAATTTAAGCTTACAGCATGTTCTGATCACTTAACTAGAGCCTTAAGCTCACAAATTATAATAGACTGTTAAAGACTAAGCATAGATTTTTTGTGTGTGTGGTTTTACCTCCTTTTGATCTACAGATTGTACAAACAACAAGCGCTAACAAGTGCTGATTTTCACAAAACTGAGAAGAGAGCGTGTGGGACCTGTGCTTCCCTGCAACAGTGACAAAGCTGGGACGAGAACCGAGGCCTCCTGTTGAGCACTTCTTGCGCTCTGGCTTTGGGCCATGTACGCAGAGAGCGCGTTTGCGTTTGGGGGAAGAACGAAGGCCTGAATTATATTGGCTATCAACTAGTTTGGGGTCTGATTCCCCTCTTATTTATGCCAAACAGATAAGAGTCAGTGGAGTTATGCCACTACAACATAGAAGCAGACAAGTTAACCTTTATAGATTGAAGCCTCCACCAGGGTAAAACTGGATACTGAATATTCACTTTCCAAGTAAAGCGTTCGCCAGAAGCCACAGACATCAACAGCCTGCTCCTGCAGTCCACTGCCCAACGCCTCTCACCCTAACTGAAGCCTCTGACTTCTCCTGCACTCATGCAAATGGACTCGGTTATAAATGCTTCAAAAGACAGGAGGAAAAAAAAAAAAAGAAAAAAAAGAGAGGGGAAGGGGGGAGAAAAGAGAGAGACAACTCACCGAATTTGGGGAAATGTTCCCTGGCTGCAGGCCCATGCACGCCAAGGTTTTCGCAAGCTCTGCCGCATTCACCCCACAGTTGGGCGCAACACTGGCTTGACATCGGATGTGGACGTTCATTTTACAGACTGGAGGGGATGGTGGTAGGGCCGGAAAGTTAAAGCAAATGAACAATTAGAATGACTTGGAGGGATTTACTGCTGACAAATAATTTTGTAAAGGTCTGCTCTCCTTCAGGAAACACACCCCTCTGGCTTACCCCGCGTCTTTGAACTAAAGGGATATTTGCCACTGATCTCAGCAGAAACAAGACTGGGACACATATACGAGAATAAACTGCTGAAAAACAGGTGAGTATACCCCAGACTCTCCAGGTAGGGTGCCACGTTGCCTGAGGCTATTCATAAGCACGAGTAAGTTTGTCAGGTATATAAGTACCATTGCAGCTATGCCTGCAGGTAAAATTTGGCTTTGTAAGGCCCCAGAATTAGCAACACACTTTGCTAGCATTTGCAGCTATCTAACTTTAGAGACATATCATTCAGCGGGAAAATAAAATCTTTCTCTCTTGCTCTCACTCTCAGATACACATACACCCTCTTGTGGGAAATGAAGGCAAACGGAGACAGTTTGTTACGCACATGATTTTATGGTCTAGATCACTGAAACAAAAGCATAACACCAGGACATGCTTTGTCATCAATTAGCAGCATGACAGACAGGTTAGTCACCCCATATCAATGCCTTTTTTCCTTGGATGACTTTTTTTGGCTTATCTCATTAGCTGAGGAGGAAAAGCCTTCAGGTAAAGAGGAAAATGAAGGCAGAAAGCAGCAATACCCAGAATATTTTCAGCAACGCAAGTAAAGCAAAACCGTGCTGAAAGCGTCCCTTCTGAAGCCTGAGATAAAGGAGTAGAGTAACATTTTTGTAACTCTTGCAAAGATGAATATTCATTGCTTGGCCTTTTCTTAGAGGTTACAGAAATCAAGCCCACACAGTGCATCAAGAGTTTAAAAATATATGCATTTTGCTAAAAGACCACAGTAAGAAGCTGCTCACTTTTACACTGCAGGCCCTGTCGCATAATTCCCCAGAGCAAGGAGCCACAGTGGTCACAGAAGGTGGGGACTTTGTAGTTGTGCACACTGAACTTATGGGGAATGTTGATTCCAAATCTCTGTTCAGTCACCTGAGGTAGCAAAAGAAACACACAGATTTAAACATTCAAATATATACAGAGGTTCATGCTCATTTACATATGAACATTTAACTGCAAAGCTATGAATATAATTCCAACTCGGAAAATATCCCAATCCACTGAGGTTTATTTCTGGTGACCATTCTCTGACAAATCCCATCTCCAGCAAGCCTGCTCTTGTTTACTTGCTGGACAGGCTGGAAAATCTGACAAAGTAGGTTTTTTAAAAGGGCTGCCTAGCCAATTTTAAATTCTTAAAACAAACTTAGAATTATGAAGTGTGGATTACCTCATCACAGACCTATCACATTTAAGTGCCAAATATAAATTATGCTAGGTACAGGATTTTGTAACTAACTAGTTTCCAAATAATTAATTTACATAGCATGTGCAAACACATAACTTTTATGACAAATCATTGGTTTTACTGCATTTAATATAAATAGTTTTCCCAGCGCCTCCTAAATTTCTCATTCCTTTTCTCACCCTTCTTGTTATTAATAGCCTTTCATTTCAAGTCCACATTTAGCTTTATCACTTGCTCTGATCCCCTTTTTAACCTTGTTCTTTCCAACTCTGAATCACTCAGATCTCAAAGACGCTTTAGAAAACGTTACATCAGCTGAAGCAACCCATTCCCGTTAACCTCTTCACTGCTTTCTATTTTGTGCCTCAACCTGCAGCTCCTGGAAGACTGACATAGCTTGTGGAAAAGACAGAGGTGCTAAACAATGACTTTAGAGCGAGCAGTGCCTCTTGAACTTTATCTTTTTTAAAGTAGCCCTTTTTGATGACTTCAGATGAAGACACCATGCCTTCCTGAACTATATGCCAGTCCAACCAATGAAACCAATGCAATTAACAGAGGAGCAGCCAAACTGATACTGCATGGTCTGTATTACACACGTTCCTATGCTTCTTCCTCACTTTTAAACCTATGAATGAAGATAACACAAAGAGTAAATTTTTTTATATGACAGCCCTTGCCAACCCACACAACCCTGAAGATTCATGAACTATGATGATTTAAAATAACTAACAGGACTTTACCTTGAGATCTGTCTTGTTAGTATTGTTCTGGCATGTGCAAGCTGTAACAATTAGATGATGGCAGCGCTTGTGTACTACGCAGGTGCATACTAGGAAATAAAAGAGGCATGCTGAAAAGAGCCGCTGAAAGACCGAGAACGCATCAAACCATCAGCTAGGTTCTTCAAGGCTACATCATCAGGACACGGTAAAGACAAGAAAAATAATCAGGGTGGGTTAGGATTTCCCAAATCTCCTACAAAATCTGAAGACATATCTCCACTCATTGCAACAGAAATGCTGCACCAGGTCATTTATATAGCCTGAAAAATAGCTATCTATACAAAATAGGCATGATGTATACAAAAACAACAGGGTAACTTCAAAAATTAACTAAAAATTGCTGTTGAAATTATTCAGTGAAGAGTATTTCACGCAAGATACACAAATGGCAGGAGAGAACGCAGGTCTGAGACATACAAAGCCATCAATTCATCTCAGTGGAGTCACATCTCTTACAGTTGACACCCAAGCAAGTCTGGCCAAGGCTAGTCTGTCATTAAGGCTCAATGCAATGCTTGGATCTGGGAAGCTGGGTAACTGCAGTAGAATGGCGCTGTGCCTAGGCTAATTGGCTAGTTGCCACCAGGCTAATCAGCCCCAAGCAAAGTTATACTGTCACCAGGTCTAAAGCTGGCTTGGCTGGAATGAACTTGGGAAGTGGAGCGGAGGAATCCAACGTGCACTGCAGGCACCAGCCAAGGGCCACAACTACTGTTTGTGCAAGGAGATCTTTGCAACGGAAACTTTAGGTTGCAGACGTGTTGCAGGTTCCCACGCTATTCTGTATGTTGCTGACTCAGGCTTGTACTCTCAAGGGTCTATCAATAACGTTTACTTTCCCCCAGATACGTTATGCTGTATACCCACTTTGTTTACATAGGGCTTCCTTTCATATGAAGACACTAGTCCCCTACTATACTGCATGAGAAACAGACTGTGTTAAAAGGCTATTCTGAGAGAGCATGCACCTATGAAGCAAGTAATTCTGCTATCATACCATGGCAAAAGGGAAAGAAAGAACAATAATTGAGTGTGAACAGGCACCACATACATCTATGCAGCCATTCAGGAAAACATGCATTCAGATAAAAATGTTGTGCTGTCCTTTGAAGTCACGTCCCTAATTTCATTTTGTTTAACTACACAGGAAGAGAAAGGAAAGATGAGGCCATTCCAGTAGGCTACCTGGTATCCCAGCTGGGCATTGTCGTGGTGATCACTCATGCCTAGCTGGGAGTTACACATACTCAACAAGTCAGTGGATCCATACAGGAGCAAAACCGTGGGTGGGACACAGCAACCAAACCCAGGTGTTCACACAAACGTGGCTGATTGCTCCTGCATGCCTGCAAGCCATCAGCCTGACAGCTGCTAAAACATCCAACTTGGCTGGTTGCGGGAGGAGGATCAATGGTGACTAAAGAGAAGCTTGTAACCACAGGACGCCCCAGCAGCATGGGGATGCGCTACCAAGACAGCATGTCCTACATACAGTGCAGGAGCAGAGCACCTTACCTTGGCACTGGTATCCTTGCTTCCCAAATACACCCCTGTGCAAAACAAAACACAAACATAATTTAACGTCACGTAAAGCCAGCCTTTTTCCAGATCATTTCCAAAATAAAGAACCAAAAGGCAAGAGGATCCCAACCGACCAGACCCCAGGGGCAAAACTGTCCAGAAATAATGGCACAACTCAGCATAAGGGTGCGTGAGTGTAACAGAGCACAGCAAAGGCTGTAGCTCACAGGGCAGACTGTCAACATACATATTATTCCCCATATTCCCCCTCGCACTAGTTCCTGAAATGCTTCATTCTATTACAACACATACCACACTTAATAGACTGATCCCAGCTGCCCACACCCTTTTATCATCTCTCCCACTCCCTGCTCTTTTGAGACCATATATAGGTTTTTCTCCCTGCTCTGCCTACTCCCCTACATACATCCCCCCACACCTTATACCTCTGACAGCTTTTCTGTTCTCAGGCATTTTCTCTCATCTTTCAAGAAACTGTTTCTGTCATTGTAATCTCACAGTCCCACTCCAATTAACATCTGGGGTCTTTCTTCAGATTGCCTAGGTTTCTTTCTTTCCCGAAACAACATCACTTAAAAGTGAGGATCATTGCCTATCCCCACACTCTCCCAGTTTGCTGCCAGCATCCAAGTCACTTCACGTTAGCTCCAGCGTCTCTTCAGTGCGCACCAGTCTGCAAATGTACCCTGCTACTCCTGGTGGGCAGGGGGAGGCACGTCAGCGACCCTTGCTAAAGGGTCGGGGTAACAAATTCAGGATCGATGGCAGCACAAGGGTCGCCCCAATGCCAAGGAATGGGGATCGCAGCTGGGCTGCGCACCACTGCTGCCAAGCTGTTCTTACCAGATGAACTCCCTGCAGTGTGAGCAGTAGGTTGGCTGGCGCAGGTACGTAGCCATGAATTTGTGCCCGTTCACCTGATGCACTCGTCTTCGCATAGCCCTCTGGCGTTTCCGAGTGAGGTTCTTAAAAATGCGATCCCTCTGGAGGGTCCCTATGCAGGAGAAAAAAAAAAGTAATAAAACATTATTATATATAATTATTATACATAAGTATTATTATCCCTGGTTTTGTTGTGGTACAAAGTACTTCCAAAGGCCATGATTACATCTCTGGTTTAGAAGTGGAGTGACCAAGGTCTACAATGAGGAAAGCATCTGGGACAGGCAACAGAGGGAGTTAATTGCCAAGGCCCCTCTAGCGCAAAGTTATTTTCTTCACCTAGAAATAACTGTCTCTTCCTATCTTCCTCTCGCTCCTTTCCCATGTTGAGACACGTCACTAACCCGTTAATTCAAGCTCTAAACAGACCAGAAGCTCAAGCCTCAGCTCTTGGGGAAATGCCTTCTGCAAGCACACCTGCATGGATCTGACTGACCAGCCCGGTGGTGCAGCGTCCGCTCGCTGAGCCAAAGTGGACGCTTGCTTGGTGAACGCTGTTTCCCCAGCTTTGGTATCCTCACGCTACACTTCACTATCACCATTTGTAGCAATTTTGCTTCCTGTATCGGAGAAAGGGACATGGTCTAATTTCTCAAGCGCTACTAGTTGTTTGGTGTATGCCATCCTCAGCTTTCCTCAAAGGGCTCATTTTCCAAAGAGGTGATAATGTTTTATAGTTCTTGAAAACAAGGCTCCAGAAACTGCCAGCATTCAGAAGCTGAATTGTCTCAGAATTTTTTTTTTTCCCCAACTGGGCTTAGATTAGCCATATAACAATTTCCCAGCAAAGCTCAGCTTACACAAAACAAGTCGCTCTTAAAACATAAAACTAAGTTCTAGATCAAGAAAGCTGTTCACGCACATCAACAGACATCTGACTTAGAAATCACTGCCATCTGTTTTCCAGGTCCCCTGCCCAGACCAGGTCAGGCTCATCTGAGCTTCTCAGATCAAAGCCTCATCTGGGACACACTTGCCTTGGAGAAAAGAAGAATGAAATGCGCAATTTTCAGCTTAGCTACCTTCCCAAGGATGGGCTCAGGCCTCACTTACCAATGCATACTACGGACACAGGAAAGTATCCACCACCCTACGTACTCAGGATTTTTGTTTTAGGCGCAGACTGCTGCAAGACAAAAGCCAGGTGTTGCCAAAGTATTCTGCATGGATATAACAACACAGGAAAGGACAGGCAGTCTGAAAACTTCCTAACCATCTGACTACCCCAAGCAGTCAATCAGGCACAGCACCCAAACACAGCTGTTACTGTACCACTTACCCATCAAAAGGGGGTAGAGCATTTCTCTGCTTTCAACTAGCTGTGTCGATTAGATGCTTTTAAAAAAAAAAAAAAAAGCAGCTGTCAACCTGATCAAGGCCTGAAATGTAGAAGTCCCACATCACAGGCATATTTCCTGGTCCTTTTTGTAGGAGCAAAGATAAGGGAAGCCATCCTGTCACTACTGAGCCCAGCCACTTCAAAAGGGACACGAGCCAGATGATATGCTCTTCTCAGTACTCCTGCCACACAGGTTTAGAAGAAAAGCCAGCCATAAAGCTCAGGGTTGCTTTCTGCTGTATCCTTCCAGCCACTTGTGCATGTGTCCTTCCCACAGGCACAAATGTGAAACCTCATACCCGATGACATAACTGCGACATGGAGCATGGCCCGACTTTAAGACAATCTGCAGCCTTTTTTAAAAATGGAAATACACTATAAATTAATTAGGGTTTGCCCATTAAAATGAAAAAGGATGTGGTATGGCTGATCTTAAAAGCAATCCGCTCTCTTCACTGCTGAGCTTCAAGTGATTACTCAGAAAGACTGGCTTAGAAAAGCCCGCCCTTCTAGGGAAGTACTTTAATATGTGTTTAATTCTCACTGAAGTTGACAGGACTCAAGGGACTGCAGGAATTGCCAGACTTAATGAGAACATGGGTCCATCTAGTCCAGCATCCTGCCTCTGCCAGGGGGCAACCCGAGACACATGACATCAAGATGGAGGAACCCTGCAGCTGCGAGATAATTCACCTCTTTCCCACACGCCAAGATGTCATTTCGATCTGCCGAAGCAAGAGCTAACATGAGGAGGTTTAATATCCCTTCCGAACATTCAATCATCATTGCACAATTTCAATAGCCTTGTTATCTACCATAGAAAACACGGCTGAGAAAGACTTCAAGAGGTCAACTAGCTCATCCGTCTTCCCCAGAAGAGAAAGATCATGAGCCAGCTCCTTCACTGTGCCCTAGCTTTCTATAGCTTCATGTGAAAGGGTGGCGTGGGGGGGGGGGGGGGGGAGATTTCCTTATATTATTCTGGAATTTGCCTACCTTTAAATTCAAGTGAACATCTCCTTGGTCTAGGTTTAAGCATATGCTTAAGTGTTTTTTCTTGATCGGGGCCAAAATCCCCAACTTGGAAGGTATCCTGCCTTGGAGTTCAGCAGGTACAGCAGGACTTCCAAGGAACAGCAAGGGGAGAGATGGGTTTGTAGGCAGGTGATGAGAGTGCAAGTAAATCACCTAAAGATGCACTCCGGTTAGCAGCTGCCTTTGTATCAGCTGCTCCATTAGAAGCTCAACAGCTGATGCCCTTTAAGTTCATGCACTCACAGTTACCAGAGTTTAAAGAGAGTATGTTCTCAACTTAGCCCATGTAGTTCCTGTTTTCGTTACAGTTTCCTTCTGGGATCAGCATGGCATAAAAGCCCCCCCCCACCCCGCCCCCGGTGCTCTCCCATGCAACGAGCAGCCCACACGCAGCAAAGAGCAAAGCGGCCCTTCGCCCCAGGAACGTGGGGCTCCCCAGAGGTGGATGGAGGGGGACTTTGCTGTGCGCCCCTGAGCTTTGCCTGCTTTCGGAGAGCCTGCGCTTTTGAAATGCTTCAGAAAGGCCAAATGGAGATAGGCTTTCAGTTTTGCATGGGTCACGGGGAAATCTCCCCACTGCCTGTGCTGGCAGATCACATCCACAGCCAGCACCTGCGCCTTCTCCTCCAAGCCGCAGTTGGTCTCCACCTCCCGTTCTCCAGCCATATTTCACACAGTGTAACGGCTTCCGCCCTCGCTCCTGCTCTGCTGGACACACGAAACGGCAGCACCAGCATGGCACAGCACGGCCCCGGGCTCCCACCCTCACCCATATGCATCGCAGCTACAGCACCTCGCACTGCTGCACTTGGGGAGTAGAGAAATCAGTGCTTTGACTATTGGCAAGACAATGCTACATCAGGTCATACCTCCAGTTAATTACAGCACATGCTGGAAAAGGGGAAAAGGTGGAGTAAGGGGTTGGGGGGGCGGGGGTTGCCCCATTTCCATTTAAAACATTCCTCAGACTCCACATTACCCCACACTGCTCTGCTGCATTACCCTGCCAATTTCTTCAAGTGCCACACATCTTCCAAGTGACTCTCACCTATGCTTGAATTCATCTGAAAAATCAAATTATAGCAAGTGTTACTAAACAGGAGGCTGACTTTAGCAGGGCCCAGATTACTTGTAATATGCACTCAGCTCTTTTGGGTAACTGCTTTTCCCGTTTCCTCATATTGTCTAGAGTCAAAAGGGAGGGGGAGCCCAGCGCAGCTCCAAACACACCTCCGGCTTAGACCTGGCTGCAAGAGGCCATGTGCGGTGTGGTCTGGTAGAGCAGCATACACAGCCACATACCGCATGCCTGCCGCTTTTGGCGGGCTTGAACACTCACCGCGCCAGGAAGTTCAACCCACCAGCAACAAGGCCCACGTGAGTTTTAAACGGTGGGACGCACTGCTTCCCGTTTCCTGATCCGGCCCACCTTCTTCCCTACAGTCCGTCTTCATCGAGAGAGGGCAATTCCTCCGCATACACCCACCATCACATCCCCCAAGCCACTCGATGGGGGGCTGCGTGCAGAAACGCTCAGCGCAGCACCCAAGTCTGCTATTTGACAGGGTGGGCCCCTAGCGTCCATCACTTAGCGTCACAGGATGCAAGGTCATTACACAAGCAGAAAAACCTGATGTGCTGCGCCCTGGCTAGTTTCCTACAGAATATGTATTTTTCTCCTCTGCGAAGACAGCAGTTTACAAAACAAAGCGACTCTAGGCCACTTTAGGACTTTCGTACTTTCAAGAGCCTCTAATCTCTGGAAAAGCAACACAAACTGCTCAAACGGCCAAAGACTGCTGTAAAAACAGGCAAGGAGCTACTCAGCGCAGGGAGCTGGCCACATCCACGGTTAAATTTGGACCTCTCTAACTATGGGGTATTTACTGCGCCTGGCTGCGTGTAAAAGTAACTACAAAGTTAAATACTAAAAAGCCTCTTCCCCTTTCCTCCCCTCCACTTGCGGCTAACACGTGCTTATGCCACTGGAAATTACGCAGGCTGAGGGAGAGGAGAACAAGCAAACCACCAAGCCACCCGAGGCCGGCCGGCCACGCTAGCGCGCCGCTCAGCGGCGTAATCACGCTCCCCTACCCGCCTCGGCGGCGGGCTCCTGCCACCCAGCGCTCCTGGGGGGGGCGCCGCTCCTCCCGTCACAGCGAGGAGGCAGCAAACGCTCTTTCTGCTGGAGGGACAAACGAATTCGTTTCTTGACGAGCCTTTGTGGAACGCATTTATTTTTGATTCCAAGCGTTCACTGCAGTTCAGCTCTTACGGCGACGTTAACACTACATCGGTAGGAAAAAAGGAAAAGCTGCAGGACAAAGTGTTGTGTGGTGCAGCTATTTGCCTCAGAGCGAGGAGAGAGCCAAAGTAGTTAAAGCCTGTCAGGTCTCACCTATCCGAAATCAAGCTCACCCGCTACGCTATCAACTGCCACTGTAATGCTGGCACTACAAAGGTCATTTGGGTACGTTCTGATACGTGAAAATTTCTAGTGTTATAGTCCAGCACCCATCAATAGAATTTTCTTTGGAAAGCAATATATTCCAAAAAAAAAAAAAAAGCCTTAAGCAGTAATGCTAATAGATTAACACTTAATTAAGCCTTTTTTTAGTAGTAGCAATATTAGCACATGTGCTATTCTACGCTCCCCTAGGAGCGCTAGGAGCAAGATCCCATTGACTGAGTGACTTGTCAGTGTGGAGTGGAGATCAAGCACAGAACTTCTCCTCCGCCCGCAAAGAGCACGAGAGCAGACTGGGAGACAGCGGCTTCAGCACACCCGTAACCGTCCTCGCCTCTCATAAGCACCGTGGCAAAGGAGACGGGTACAAATGAACAACCATTTCATTCACATCAGGCCAAAGGACCCACCTAGCCCATATCCAGACAGTAAATAGTAGTGGGCACTTCAGGAAAAGAATATAAAAACCAGACTCGGTCAATAACTTGCGGGTACGGGTGTGTGTGTGTGTGTGTGTGTGTGCATATATATGTATATGTGCACATACACACCTTCCCGCATTCAGTACTGTAGGACTTCTCTCAATATTTACCTACCAGCAGGCTGTGGAGCCTTCCTCACATTTACTGAAAATAAACAGAGGCTAAACCAAGATGTTTGTTTTCCAGGCTGGAACACACTTATGACAGAACTCCCTTACAAAGGGATACAAAAGGCTTGGTACCTTTTCACCAGGAGTTTTATCATAATAATCCCACGGATGGCCAAAACCACAGGAGGACCTACTAATTAAAACAATATAAACACAACACAGCATTGGAGAGGCTGATAGCCCGACTCTGTAGCAGCAAAGGGATTTAAAGGCTAAGACCTAAAGTCGTATTTCCATTGCTGACTGTTCTGCTTCCTTAGTATTACTGCTGTAAAGCGAAAACTTTCCTTTCTTAACTACAGTAAAGGTTTCTCTTCGGTTCACCTCAGCAGTTATTTGGACACGTGAATCGGCCGACTGGAAAACAGCTACAGCCACAGAGAACTGGTTAACTGCAAGGCGTTCCCCTTCCCTTTTACATCCATGGAAGTTTCTATCCTTTTGCTATTTCTGCCGGTGTGTGCATGAAACCAGATTGGTTCAAATCTCAGCCAGAGGCTTATTGCAAAGCAAACATGTGGCACATCAAACAAAGTTGGGACTTATGCTTGATCCAGCTGCTGTTCTCCCCTCTGGTACTGGGAGCAGTTTTGTACAAAGAGGAAAGAAAGAACTATCTCGTATCGGTGGGACTATGGTGTTGCCTTCTACTAGGACTTCACAGAAAACCCATTTTAATGGGTAGTTCATCTTTTAAGGTGCCAACAGGTTAACACTGTCTAAGAGAACAGACAGGAAGCATGGTGCTCTGGACCCCCGGAATAAGAGTTTTCCCACTCACAAGCATGAAGCTGCATTATCAGCAGTCTTGGGAATGCACAAAACATGTAATCTTCATCCTTGCCCCAAGGATCAAGTCACAGAATTTTGCACTCAAGGCAAGGCCTTTGTTTCTTGTCCTACCAAGGAAGTAGAGTCAGTCTATCTTTGTTTTTTGCCAGGTTTAGGGCATGAACTCATCTTAGCCTCAGCTCTAAGTGATCAGCAGCATTTGAGTATTTAGGCTGAACAGCAATGTTTCAGTGCAGCAGCAATGAGAACAGGATCAGTGAAGCTCATTTAACAGCATTAGCCAGTTTGACAATGTTCAGCTATTGCTACCAAAGCCCATCACAAGATTACTTCTAGACTCATGCAACGCCTCCAAAGCTCTGATGGTGACAGGTGAGGAACAGATAGCAATGCTGAACCTTTATCCATTTACATAGCCTTTTATCCATTTACATAAGTTCTGTGAGAACGTGAAAGAGGAGGAAGGAGGCTTGAGAAACATTTGAAACAACCAGCAAGGGTGTATTCTGCTGCCATGCTGAGTCTACAGACCAGTTATGAATACCACAGAACTTTTTTGCATAGAGTTTTAATCATGATTACCACACAGGATTTCAAATGTGCACAGAGTGTTCACAAACATTACTATTCTCCACATGTGCTTTTCCAAACTTTCTGGGAAATGTTTTCTTTTTCTTTTCTTTTTTTTTTTTTTAAAAAGATAACTTGTGCATTTTTATGGTTACAAAGCAAGGCACTGCAGCATGTTATGCAAGGCTGAAAGATACAAATGGAAAGGCTTTTTTTTGTTTCTGTATCAATGAACACAGCAAACTGGATGCTGAGGGTAATACAAGATTTTAGTGAATGTGCACAACCCTGTGCTTATAAAAGACCACATTCTAAAACACAAATTGCTGCAAGCCAGCAAGTTTATGCTTTCGAGGCTGCAGAGAAATTGCTCGCTGCCAAAAAGGATGCGTTTGCAAGAGGCCAGCCACTTCCCTGAACTTCCCCCCCATCTCTCTCTCTCCCTTCTCTTTATTGTCACATCATTGTAAGAAGACAGAAGGAAAAGAACAGCTCCATTTTTCACCCTAGCCTTCTTTCTCAAACTACAGCATGAAACAATTTTTTTGCTCCATTTTATCATTCCATCCCTGCAAGTTCGTGGGTTAGTTTGGAGATGCTTTCTCCTTGCCAGAACAAGGCTAGGAAGATAACAGCTGGCAAGAACTGCCTTAACTTGCACAGAGAGACCAGGAGAGAAGAATTTGCTTTTAAATTAGAGGAGGGACTTAAGGAACACAGCAGAAACCTGAGCATTGAACTCCCTTTGGAGACCCAAGCAGGCGCTGTAATGGGAAGGCCAGCTCATATCTGAGCCTGTACTCAGCAAGCGGCACACAACACCTACGTGGTTAGGAAAAGCAAGATAATTTGGTCAGGCCAGATCTGGCAAGATCACAGATACGAGCTTCCCTCCGGCTGCAGGTGAATGTGATGCTCAGCTGCAGTTGAGTTAGGTGAAGACATCCCTGCCCGAGCCCTAGCTCCGCTCCTAGCTTGTTATGACCGATTCCTCTCCCAGCCTTCTCAGACCTGCCAGGGTAATCGCGTTTGCAAGTGCTCTGTAACCCAGTTGTCACAAAGATCTGGGTTAAAAGCAAACAACAACAACAAAAAAAACCCTATTAATAAAAATTTAAGCTGACCCAGATGCACAGTGAGAAACGGGCAATAACAACTGCTTCCCCTCCTCAGCTGCCCCTCCTGTACTCTCTCAGGAGAGTAGATTGCCTATAGTCTCAATTTTATCATAAACAAGATGTGGACAATCCTCCTCTTAAGATGGGCAAATAATAATACTAGTACCTCAAACTTCTTATTATATTACTCATTAAAGACTTAAACTGATTCCTCTTCCTCCTCCCCTCACCAATCATGATCATTATTATTTCCTTGTGCTTCAGCAAGTGAATTTCCATTGTAAAACCCCCTGTTAGTCCTTCCCACCTATTAAACTAAAGAGAAAAATGTTGAGATGTGATTTATTAGGGAAGGAAACCATTTAAATGCGCTATTCATTAAAAACAGGAAAATAAAACTAACAAAGCGACTTTGATCTCCTTCATGATTAATTCACGTGCCAGAAGCCCTGTGCATCACAAGTTTTAGAAGATCTCAACCTACATTGCACTGGATATAGAGTACAAGTAGTACTAATGGAGTGACAGCCTTTATAGGCCAAAGTTACCAGCACCTGTGCAAAATCTTTGAGAAAAGCATAATTGGCATGCTGGGCAAACAGCAGGGAGATCCTGAACTTTCCCCTGCTTCTGATGCCTCGGGGCTCCTGTGTGTTGTAGCAATCAGCAAATCACAGGTTTGGTAGGTAGCTCTGTAACAGGTATTACAGCATGGTATTAGCAGGCCCTGCCTACACAGGAAAGCATAAGTTCCAAGTTAAATCTATTTTTAACTAGAAGCAATTTAAAGCTATTTTTAAGTAGATGCTCTGGGGATATCCTTTTTTTTTTTTTTTTTTTTGGGGGGGAGGGGGTTACGTGGTCAGTTTAGGAAGAGGGATCAGCCACTTCGGTATCAAAACAAGTGTCCACATAAGCTTTTACGCTCAACTAAATCTGCTTGAAATCCATGCCTTTGTGTTTAATGAGTGCAACTTTTCCGCACAGAAATGGGCCTAACATCTGACTCAAAGAGGCAGCACCAGAAAAATGTGCTTTATGTCACATGAGACAAAAATACACAAAAAAAGAGATATAAGGAACAACAGAAAGCCTAATGAAACGTGACTATCAAGCAGCTTGTATCCAGAAGGACCCAAAGTTTTGCAGTAATCCTGCAAGTTGTGACCATGTTACTCATCACCACAGCCATCCCCAGGATAAAACCTCAAACCTTGCTCACTAGGGGCACTGCATCTTTCAGTAGGAAAATAAATCCCAACCAAAAGCACAACTGGAATCCAGAGAGGAAGAAATTACTTGGGAGAGTCAATTAATTCAGACAGGTTACTTAAACACCTCCTGCTTTTCTGCTGTCACAGCCTCAGACTCCTCTCTTGAGAAAGGCTGAGGTATTGATGACTGTCATAAGTCTGGCATTCGCTTGGAAAGGCGACTAACACATGACTCACTAACAACTTCCCTGCAATAGCTGGATTCTCCTGGTCGACTGGTCACCTAACAGCTGAACAGACCCAACCCAACGTGGTCCAGCCACAAACTCAGCTTTGATTACTCAGTCTTTCCCTGCTACCCTGAGATTTCCAGGTGGTAGCTTGCTAACAAGTTCTCTAATTGCAACAGCCTTAAAAAGCAGGTTGTTTACCATATCACTCTCCCACACAGATTCCCATACACCCTGGGCTGAAGAGAACACTGTAGCCAATGTTTGCCAGAAGGAGTAATTCAGTCTCCCGTATTCCAAGCTTCTTACTACAATGAAGATATTTGCCAAAGGGCAACACCTTTTCTCATCAGGACACGGTCCCCACCTTGGTAATGCAACAAGGAAATAATCTGTCTTCACGTGGTAAAGCGAGTGGTAGCATTTGGCTTCATTTTGTAGCCCGTCCTAGAAGAGCTTCACAAATGGCACAGACCATTACCGTTCGGCCTCCCGCCACATGCTACGCTCGTCCGAGCGCCGACAGATTATTCTTATTTCCCAGTGGGATTCCCCTGTGGGCTGCATGCCAGGAGGAGCACCGTGTTTGGAAAATACGGCTGTTCCAGACAGCTTCCCATCCAGTGAACATTAATTAGATGCACTCCATCACCCTTCCCCATCTCCTCCTAAACAGAGTTTTCACATTGAAATACACATTTCTGGATTTCCGAGATTTATTTCATCAGATTTCAAAAGCAGATGTCCCAAATCCATACAAACACAGTTTTAGAGATGCTGGGTGCCACAGGGAGAGGGTGTTAGCTGGCCTCGGCTCCGGATCTCTTTGTATGTACGGAGGGAAGGGATCCTGCCCATTTCACTAGCTCTGTGACAGCCACCAATACCACCAACCAATTTTGCTGCCTCCCTTGCAGAAGCAAACCAGTGGCCCTTTGCAGGGTGTCAGAAGAGCAGTAATAAGTACTTATTCTGCCTCCCCGAGGGCTCTCCCATCTCACTCTTCCTGCTTAATGAGCATGCAGAGGTGGGTGAAGAAAGTCACTTTCTCCAAGAGCATGTGAGACACACCTAGACCTGCACCTCCTTTCATCTCTTTGTTTTCTCAATGCCTCTATGGAGAGGGAACGTATAGGGAGGGAATTTGTTTAAGCTCAAATGACAGAGGATGAAAATCAGGTTGCCGTTTGATACAACAGTACTGCTTACACCAATTTAAGCAGTCCTACTCCCATACAGCATCCTGCCTTTGCTCTAGCACTCCCTTCCGCAGTCATTTTCCAGATGGATCAGTTCCCAAATCTGGTTTGTTGCGCACCCCACGAGCATTGGCACAATGTGGGGAATGAAAACAATCTGGAAGGAAAATAAGCCAGCCTCCATCGTGCTTTTTGCAGGATCTCCGAGACTACATCCAGGGTTCTCAGCCTTGTACCGCACAGCCCAAAAGCCTAGTGCGCCGCTGCACTCACCCTTGCGGGCCCACGGCACTGGATGTGAGGAGCCACACACTGAGCTGTGCAATTGCCTTGATGTGCAAGTTGTCATCAGCCCTTTTGGATGTGACATTGGAGCCTCTCTGAAGGACTTGTCTTACCCTGGCCTTACATTCACAGGTGAGATACAGGACCAGATACAACACAGGTGAAAACGTGTGCAGGACCAGAGTGAGGCTCCAGATTCCTTACCTATCCCTTAAGTACTCCAAGTTGCGCAGGCTGGAGGTGAAACAACTTTCTACCTTTGTTTTGGCTGGTCTGCAAGCATGATTGCAAACAGAGACTGTACGTTGACCATATAAGAGGGACAAATTTTAGAGACACAAATTCAGCATTTCCTGACTTTTAAGAGTTTGATTTTGTAGCCTTACTGATATCCTTGACATGAAAAGATTTTTGTTTTTAAGGACTATCTCCTGTTTTTTAAACAAAGAAATCTACTGCTGAAAAAAAAATCATCTATTGGAGCTGCAGTGGCCTTCCCTCTTCCCTGTCCTGGTTCCTCAGCATGGCTATGACCTTGGACACACAGCACTGTTCTCTTTTCTTCAAGCTAACAGAGAAATGACTTACATTAAAAGGCTATCATCCACTCCGTGAATCCAGCACTAGCAACAGACAGGCACACTTCAAGTTTCACAGCTAGACAGCAAGAAAGAGTTGAGATTCTGGAATAAAATCTTGGTTCCCGATTCTGGCAAGAAACGGGCTTTGCTGCCCGCAATTCCTCTGCTGTAGGCTTCCCTCATCCCTTCTGCTTCTCTTATTCCCCTACCATATAGCTCCCTGCTTGCCACCTTCTTTAACCCTTTGAGCTTCTCTAAGGAAGGGTTCCTCACAAGGCCTGTCCACCTCCACCCACCACGACTCCCCAGCTCTCCTTGTGAGCGACTTGTGGCAGCATTTCCCCCATTCACTGTCCTTGCTCCATCTTCCAGCAGATGGGGCAAGGAGAGCAGGGAACTAAGGGCTGCTTACCTTGCCTCTCGCCTGCCCAGAGCCTTCCTCCACACCACCTCCCGGACTCCTCCTCAGCACTGTGTGCCAACACCTTGACCTGAGCAAGGGGATAAATCTGGCTAAAAACCAACCCACGACCACGTTCAAGTTTGCCACCTCTCAGGTCAGTTCCCCAGTCCAACTAATTGGTGCAGAACTGAACGGGACCTAAATCCCCCGGGCATCCCTTTCACTGACAGATTCACCCTCAGTTATGAAACTGCAGTTCTGGCACCTGTGACCACCCAGGAGTCTACACTACCAGGGGAAACAACCACAGCAGCTAGATTGTTCTCACTGCAAATGGTGTCCACAGCTCTCAGGGCCACACTCATCACAAGCAATTTTTTTCCAGAGGCTCGCAAATGGGTGGATTTTCCCAAAGACAGCAGAAAGCATACTGAAACTCTAGAAGATCTCTTCTCTCCTACCCTCTCCTCTGCCGAGTTTGAGGTCACACAGAAAAACAACACTAGGATCTTTTCATTCAAAGCCAGACTGTGGTCCAGCATCTCATTCTGGAAGACACTGAATCATCTCTGCCGAAGCATTCCAGAAAACAAACAAACAACAGTCGTCTCTCTCAGATGAGGGAGCTGGCACCAAAAGACATCAGACTGGACTTTTTAAGCTGGGCACACTCAGCAGCAACCCGAAAGAGTGGTGTATAAATTGCAAGCATTAGGAATTATCCCTGAAAGCACCACTACAAGACAAGCCCTGCTTTTTACAGCCCAATACCATCTCTTCTAATGGCAACGACCATATTCTGCTTGGCTATCAGAGAGATTTCTCTCAGAAAGGCAGTCATCCCATCTTCAGAAGCAAATTAAAGGGTAGAGAAGACAGCAAATGCACCCTTCAAACAAAGCCATGCTTAAGTATCAAAAGAAATGTAGGCATATTTAGGGCTACGTGCAGGCGCAATTCCCTGCACTTTTCTACCTTGACTCTCACACCAAATGGCCCATCCTAGACAGGTTCCCTCTCAAAGTCTTTCTTGGGTCACCACAATAGCTCACTGGGGCAATTCCCAAGGCATCACTCCCCCAACTCTGGCAAGGTGTGGGAATCAAGGGGGAGCACTCTACTTCTGCCGTAACGTCTCCAAAGTGTGGCAGATTGATACCATCAGTCGTACTTACAGTTCTAAGGCCTAAGAGGAGCCGTGGCTGTATCTTGCCCCCCACAACCACCAATGACATATAAATACCTTCTGGATAAATCAAGGTAATTATGTGCTGTGGCACAACAGGGTCTTGTTACCTTGCACATCACCTAATGCCAACAGGCCCAACGGATATACTCACACAGTATAGTATGACGTACACTGCCTCTGTACAGCAGTCATTTGAGACACACTTCTGGATGCCTGAGAGACTGGGCTGCCATGCATCCTGACACCAGAAATACCCTTGCCCGTTGTGTGACTACCTGAATTAGCTGTCTCCTCCAGAAGTCAGAGTTGACAGACCTGGATATTAAATGGGACACACTGTAATTTAACAGTCAGTGGAGGAGACACTTGAGAAATCTGTTTTTCTTTTCTTTTTTGTTTGTCTGTTTTTTCTCCCGGGTTCTGCTACAGTTTTACAAGGTGACCATGGGTAAACTACTTCAGCTTTAGGTCAGCCATTTCTCTATTTGATGAGTCAGGTACCTCACAAGTTGCAGTCTAGGGGAATTCAAGAACAGCCATGAGCTCTGCTGCCGTTTTGGGTCACCGTGCCTTCGTCCTGGCTCAGGATGTGATTCAGGTGCCCTCGATCACAATGGGCATTGAAGGAGATGGCTGTGAAACAGTGTCTCCCAGCTCAGGGGAGAGCATGGCACGCTCTTGCACAGGAGGGGACAGGATGAGAGGGCTGCTGTCGTCATCCACAGCCATAGGAGTATGATCCTAACCTCCAACAGCCTTGTGCTCTTCTCCTTTCAGCCCACGCTTGTCCATCTGCTTCACTGTGGCAGAAACATCAACTTCAGGGCAGCGCTGTCCTCCAGGGTCAAGCAGACAGATTTAAGCTCCTCAGGGAACCACCGTCACTTCTTCCAGGAATCATGTTAAAATCAACAACAACAACATCTCTGTTCCTCGTTACAGCCGGGAACACTGCAATCCCACAGCAGATTGCAAGCTTGCATATTTATATCTAGGCTTCAGCACCTAGACATAACACAGCCCACTGAGAAAGTCAAGTTAACCCTGATATTGCTGTTTGTTGCATTTTTACAGTGTTTGGATACCTAAGCAGTTGGCAGGTCTTGGCAAGTAATGAATTACTGCTGAAAACCTCTCCACATTCCATTTACTGCAATAGCTGTAGAGCTCAAACGTATCCCTTCCAGAAAATAAAGGAGATCTTGTGGTTAACGGGGAAGGATGCTGTTCTGTAAGAGAGACATGGCGCTACTGGAGAGAGTCCAGCGGAGGGCTACCAAGATGATTAGAGGGCTGGAGCATCTCTCCTATGAAGAAAGACTGCGAGAGCTGGGCCTGTTCAGCCTGGAGAAGAGAAGATTGAGAGGGGATCTCATCAACGTGTACAAGTATCTGAAGGGGGAGTGTCAAGAGGATGGGGCCAGCCTCTTCTCTGTGGTGCCCAGCGACAGGACAAGAGGCAACGGGCAGAAACTGAACCACAGGAAGTTCCACCTGAACCTGAGAAAAAACTTCTTGACTGTGAGAGTGACTGAGCACTGGAACAGGTTGCCCAGAGAGGTAGTGGAGTCTCCTTCCCTGGAGATATTCAAAACCCGTCTGGATGTGATCCTGGGAAAGATGCTCTAGAGGACCCTGCTTGAGCAGGGAGGTTGGACTAGATGATCTCCAGAAGTCCCTTCCAACCTCAACCATTCTGTGACTTCCTGCCTCTGCCGTAGAGTCCTTCCATAATGCTGCGTTAGCCACTTCATTTTCCCCAGCCCTGGTTCTTCCACCAATCCAGAACCAGCACAGTTGTTTTCCCTTGTAGAATTATTTTTTTCCAGCATAAAATTCAGAATTTATTTTTTTAAAGAGAGGAGTATGTGAAATATAAGAGTGCTAAAGAGCACTTGGAGTGCTCTCCGCAACCTTTAAATTTAAAATTCAGTGCTTAAATTCTGAAGGCTTTATTAAAAAAAAAAAAAAAAAAACTGCTCACACTATCCTCCCACTGTAGACAATAATAATTCTTCATCATCCCCAAGTTTGGCCACTTTGTCTGTCTTTCAAGGTAAGGCTGTTTCTCATTAGACAGAGGGTTGCCTATAGAGCACCCAGCACAATGACCCCTGCTCAGGCCACCATAAGCTTCAATGGTGCAAGTGAAAGGCAATGCTGAGGAAGATGCAGTCCTGCCCCGCTTCCCAACAGCCCAAAGGAAGTTTCTCAAAAAATCCTGAAGGAGATCCTTTTCAGGGGGAGGTGGCAAGTGGTGTCCCTGGCAAACCTGGCAAGTGTTTGTGGTGTCCCTGACTTTGAAATTCTCTCCAGGCATCTTCAGCATTGCTGAACAGCTTTAGCGTCCTTGTGCTTAACCTAGAGAGAATTAGTGGCACTGATGGAGCCAGTCTTGCTCCCACCTGCTCAGCTGACGCAGCTCCCCTGGAGCGTGGGGGTGCAGAGTTTGACCTCCAAGAGCGCGATAGCTGCTTGGGACTTCAAGATGAGCCTCAGAAATTGCCTCTTTCTTTTTAACCTGACTGACATCTTCCAGCAAGGTTGGTGATCTAGCAAAGGGCATCTGCCTCCCATGCGGAGATGCACAGCAGCTGTGGCCAACAATCTCCTAGTCTCTGTAAGGGCTCACTTGTCTCCACAGGGCCATAAGGGTGGACTCTTCCCTATGGGACTCAGCATTGTTCCTACCTGCTACCATCAGCGAGAGCGGGGCTGAGCCATCACAGGGTGCTTTTGGAAACCTCTTGCCTGAAGCATGCACATATGTGACTAGTGTAAAGCAATCAGGCATTGAAAATGGCCTTGTGAACTCCTTTTACTAAATACAAGGCATGTGGAAAAACACTTTCCCTGTTGCTCTATGCTATGTAAGACTTTGGGCTAGCCATAAGCTCTCCACGTTCTGAACCTGTGAACCGAAGATAGCAAAACTTTCTTCGTCCTGTTCCGCACTGACGTTGTTTAGGTCAGGAGGTTCGCTGGACAGAGGTTGGTGCCTTATGGCAGGGTTTACACGTGCCCTAGAATTCTCCCGTTTGGGCTAATAACCCAAAAGGGAGTTACTAGCCAAGTGGCCTGGCTAACTAGGTGCCAAGAACAGGGCATTCTTCGCTGTTGGTTCCTAGTTCCAAGGAATTACTCTCCTGACTTTAAAAAGCAGTCTGAACACCATCATTACTACAGTTTACAAAGGAGCAATAAAGATCCTTTTTTTCCTCCCTGTTGAGCGAGAAGCTGGTAATGTATCTGCAATACAGTTTTATGGGTCTGAGAAGCTACATTACATTACTGAACAAGGATACTACCTTCTTAGCACAAAGGCTATACAACTTAAGATTTTAAGGCTTCACAGGTGCCTACCTGGGGATATGCTGTTTAAGACAAAATTCATTTCACATTAGAAAAATATATTCTAAGAAAAACAACGATGTGCAATGCTTGAGAACAAACCATCCCAAACACATCATGTGACAGCTGCAAACCAAAGAAGTATCTCCTGCTTTAGAGGCAGGTTCAGGCTTCCTCGCTGCTGCAAAGCTTACCTGCATTAATATTTAGCAATGGGTGCTAAATCTGCTCTACCAAGTCACTTGGCTTTTCAATATGCTCTTTGTTCTATTTCTTGCCTAGAACTCAAATTTGTCTTTGTCTTTCCTGACACTGAAAGAAAAGAAATAACCATGTCTTACCTCATAATGGTGAAATTAAAATTGAATTTCAAGAACTTCAAACTAGAATTATCACTTTGAGTGGTAACACCAAAAAAAAATGCAAGAATTTGAAGCACTAAAATAGAAGCACTTCTATTTTCTCCAAGGCTTACTTAATTCATTAGCTTAGTCAAATAATTACTTTGCATTAACTTCATTAGCTTTGCTCAAAATGAAAAAGAGCAAATAGCAAGGGAGGTGGCAACATCAGGGCACGATGTCACACCTTGCAGGCAAAGCAGCCAGAGACAAGGCTTGTTTTGGGACTCCAGTACTGCGAGAGAGAGAAGGTTCAGGCCATCCTTCAGGCACATACCCGGGACCTCTGTGCCCAGTCTGACCTCGCTGCAGCAAAACACACTGGCCCATGCATAATTACCCACTCTTGAGTAGCTCCACTAACTTCTCATAGAAGTCCAGAAGCAAAAATATTATGAGTAATTAACCCACACTTATGGCAAAGTTTTTATTTTAAATCATTCAGCTCTCCAAGAAGGAAAGAATTTCTTGCCATTTTACAGCCGAAACTGGAATTCAGAGATGAAGAGAGAGAAGCAATGAAGAGCAGGTCTGAATTCATGCCACCGATGCCAACCATTTAACAGCCGCTGGGGGCACCCCAACGACATCGCAGAGTCACTCGCTGGGAATAGCGCAAGCCCCAAGGACAGCACCAGAGGCACCAGGTCACCTTTAACCAGAGCCAGGGGGACCTGGATGATACTCTATAAAAGCCATGCAATTATGCCACTCCTGGGGGAAGTATGGGGAGACTGTGCTTAGCAGTATCCAGACAAGCTACACCAGAAAAGTGCCTCTAGATACAGGTTTGTTAGTACCAAGGATATTTCAGGTGCTTTCTGGGAGTGGAGAGGAAGAAGATCCTACTCAGCAGTTAACCTCGAAACGGATACAGCAAAGGCTAGGAGAAGAGGAACATCAGGGAACTTTATATCCTAAACAGCACTAACTGTATTAGAGAGTATTAAAGCCGAAATTTTCCTTTAAAGGAAGCTTAAACACAGTCAAAGTCTTGTGGATTATTTGAGAGATCCTGGCACATGTAGGTCACCACACAGCGGACAGCAGGACACTCACAGTTCAGTAGAACACACCTCTTGTGGTCCTGAAGGCCTGGGGCAGAGCTCCCTAGGAATGATTAAATAAAGTCCTTTGAGGGGAGGAGGGAGGAGAGGGGGAAGAAAAAAAAAAAAAAAACACACAATCCTTAAGTAATGCCTCAAGTTTGGCACATAAATGTTAGCCATCACCTTCTGTACAAAACAGACTGTGAAGCAAAACAGGTCTTAGGTCAATAAGAAAAGATCACAAGAGGACATCACGTTTTCTTCTGTCGCGACAGGGTGCTAGGAGTGGCGAGGACCCCCAGCTGGTCACTCTGGGCAATGCTCTTGCAGCAACCGCAGAAATTCGGCCATGTTTGTGAGATGTAATCTCTATCTGAGGTAAGGAGATTTTTATTTTAATTTTGCACCAGTTGGTTGACACAGGAAATGTCAGCTGAATGAGGGGAGTTAATATAATCAGCTATAGCTGAGCACAGAAACAAATATATCCAGTATAGAAAATAAAGATAGGCACGGATAATCTAGCTAATCCTCCATCTCTTCCTATTGCTCTGTTCCTCCCTCTTCCTGAAAAACTGCCTGTATTTTTAACCAGGGAAACCAGCATATTTCCATCTCTCCAAACAGCAGGCTGAAAGACAGAAGAGCCATTGTCACAGGAGTTTCCCTTTGAGGAAGTAAGAGGCTTCAAGAGAAAATAACTTAATTCATTTAAAATGCAGGTTTCTCTGCTTGAAGTTGCTGAAGGAGCTCTTATCTTTTTTTGCTCAGTTGCTAAGTAGCATCACTGGGATGCCCACTGAAGGAGCAAAGATCTGAGAATGAAGTAGTAACACCAGCGCTAAAAGACGGCCATCAGCACAGTGTTGGGACTTTAAAATAAGAGAACGCGAACACTTTGCATAGCCTTATACCCCACTGATACAGCTTTGGGTGGGGGCTTTCCACAACAGAGGCAGGCCCAGCTGGACTTTTTGCACATCCCACAGGTGGGCTTCCAGACACAGCACTGTTACTCCTCTACATACAACCAAAACAGTTCAGAAGGTGGGGACAGATGGCCATGTAAGAATTTACAAACGACTGATATTTTTTCCATGTGTTATTTTCTATACTGCACTCATCCCCAGAGTATTTGAATGCTTCTTTCTGACACAGTATGTGCAGTCACATAAGCACCACCCTTTTCCTCCACTCCTTCTACAGCCAAAGTAGAACCAAGTTAAATTTTTGGTCAAAAGAACTTTTGAGCAAACAAAAAACAACCACTCCCAAAGCTAAAGAAAGGACCAGTGGCCAATTCCACCGGGAAAGGCTATTTTGGGTAAGCTTTCCAGGGCAACAAAATAATTCAATCTCGGGTAGACCTAACATAATTCTACTGATCTCTGAACTTTGGAGCTTAGGTTTTTTTATTTGTTTTTCCAGAGTTGGGGAGGAGGTACTTTAGCCACTTTTTTGGGCTTTAGCTTTACTCAAGTTACATAAGGGTGACTGAGACCCAGTGAATGTGGCTATTTACCTAATCGCACAACCAACTTAGCAAAAAACCCCTGAGATAATTTCTCTCTTGCAAATCAACATAAGAACCAGTACTAGGCATCAACCCCTCCATGTGTGCTTAGTGAGAGCTTTCAGAGGCTTTCTCAAAGGAAGATGCTCTCCATAGTTCACGCTAACTCCATTACACTATCTTTCCATCTCTGCAGGCTGCTGAAAGCTGGGGAAGAGCTGCTACAGGAATACGAGAGTGGCTCTAAGAGCTAGTCTACAGACACTGCTATGTTGCTCTTTTCACCGGCTAGAGCGTAGGTTTTTCTGCAGCACCACGTCACTGTTGATACACACATTTCAGGGCAGGAAATAGTTACATGCTTATCAGTTTATGAGCCACAAGAAAAATGATCAAAAGTCCGAAAAACCACATTGCTTGAAACACCACATGGGTCTGCATGCTACATCTGTAGGATCTGATGTGAATTACTGGCGTAGTCTGTTGGGTTTTATATATACCTATGGAGAGAGGCACAGAGTTTTCAAGCAGTCTCTGCCAAGTTAGCTATGGCTGGTAGCGAGGATGTGGTTACGGCTGCCCTCTAGATTAAGGCAAATAAGTGGGAGGCCACTTTTTGTGCTTTCAGGTTCTCAGTTATTCCCAGTCTTCTTCGCAAGAATTTAAATTTTAGGTACAACTCTGAGGTTCCACATTTCCAGGAAAAAAAAAAAAAAAAGAAAGGAAAGAAAATAGAACAAAATATGATGTTATGGAGAAAGAAAAAAACTCACCATTTTTGAGAAGGAAACCTCTCTCTGACTGATGCCTCTACTTCCTATTGATTGGGAAAAGTCAGTATTTACACATAGATTTGTTCTGGATTATTACCATTTTTGGAGATTCTAGATGTGCCCACACGTGGGACTAATCAGTTAGTCCCAAGAACCATCTTTGACTCTTCCTGTTCTATAAGTCCTCACATCCTCAACAAGTACAGAGGAATGAGAAGTAAATTACTTTCAGTATTTCTCGTTTTCCTCTGAAAGCAGTAGCAATACAAACATTTGGGTTTTCCATCTCTTGTCTTTGAGACATTGTGAGCAACATGCCTTAACAGCTTAGCCACCAGCACAGTTGTATAAGTCTGAATTCTTAGATTTATGCTCAATTCCACAACCCCTGGTCAACGCTGCTTTAAATGGTTATCTCCTCTCAGAAAGCATAGCACTCTTTTGCATGGATGGAAACTAGAATTCATTAAAAAAAGCTCTGTAGTTTCTTGATCTCAACACCTTCCTCTTTCCACTATCTGCTCTGTCATTGTCAATTAAAGCCAATTTCTACAGTCCTTTTCACCCTTATCCTGTTTAACAGCCACTGCCTCCAAATCTGCAGAGAGCCACATTTCCACTTCTCCCTAGCTCACCTTTGTATTCTCCCCTTTCTCCTCTTACAAATAGAAAGCTTTTCCCAAATTAACTTTAAAAAGCCATTTTCATGTCTCCCTACAACCATCAAAGCACAATTCTAGCAAATGCCTTCCTAAAGGAAAAAGCATAACTGATCTGTTAACATTGTAGGCATGGATAAGAGAGAGAGCGTCTCCCAGTCCCAAGAGTCTGCATCTAAACAGAGTAAAATATGCCTTCTTATTTTACAGATAAGAGAACTGAAAGGTATAGTGAGATTATACAGCCTGCCTAAGTTTAGAAGGAAAGTGAACTTCATTGGAAAACCAAACTCTGGTCTTCTCGGCCCTGCTCCAGTGCTGTGTCCTACCAAAAGGCTACGTTCTCCCTCTACCCTTTTTCCCTAACCTTTTGCGAACAAAGGTAGTGGACTGCATCACTGTTGTATGAGAAACCGTTGCTTTTCTGTGCTTGTTAAACCATGTTATTTGACTTCCTGCATCAATCGTACCCCAAGAATAACAGAGCACTCCATAGACAAAGTCCTGCTCACCTGCAGCCTTCGCTCAAAACCAGTCCTTCCCCTAGCAGCAACACACACACTGTAAAACTGCATTCGGAGATGAGGTGCCAACACCACTGGTCCCCCATCTCCTCAGGCCCAAGCCAACAGGCATTTGACCATCATTGCTGCTACCTACCTGACATGTTGCTTTGAGCCATCTCTGCCCTAAGCTTCTCCTCCCCTACATAGCCAACATCCTCTCTCTTTTTCAAAGACTTGCCACTCCTTGCAGGAACACACCTTTTCCACCCAATCCCAATTTTAAACAGACTGCAACAGTTCAACCACAAGGAAAAATCTTCTGGTACTACAGAGGCCTACGTAGGTATCGGTGCTTGACAAAGCATTTCCAGGGGTTAACCAGTGAGAAATCAGTGTCTCTCAGGAACGGTTGCGAGTAACTGCACGTGCACGTCACGATTTGGCAAAGCCTGGCCACTCTGAAACAAAACCGCTAGAGAAGTCAACTTCTTCTTTGCAAACTCCTGTCTTCAAGTGCATTGCCAACGTGCAAACTTCATTGCAGGAGTTTAGCAAAGCTTGGGGACCATTTATAGACATACAATAAGAAGATATACACAGTTATGAAGCTGTGTTAGCTCACTGAGAGGCAGTGGGGCCACAGAGGCTTACAGCCTCAGGATTTCCATTAGCTTTGTTTTAATTAGATGTATTTTGAAAAAACAATTTCAACACAGTAGTGTGAGCCTCTCTGTCTTCTTTATCTCTCTGAGACCACACATTTCCCCAGGAGACAAAGCCAGGCCTTCAGTTCATGTTTCACTTGTAACCTACCTCCTCCTAGCTGGATCATACCCTGCCCCTGATCCCTAAGAGGGAAAGACGCTCCAGCCTGCACACAGGGGAAGGATGTCTACAAAATGCTGCCAGCGCTTCCACACCACAGGACTGGAGGGCTACTGGGGAGGATATTGCCTTCCTGGAAATCCTTACCTGGCCCTCCAGTGTGGCTCAGTTGATTAGTTACAGGTTGGACTGGCCTCAAACACCTAAAAAAGCCACAGCTATCCTGCAACAAAGAGTAGGGTACACCTGAGGTGTAAATCACCCAAAGAAAACAGAAAGCTTCACCATCTCCTCTGATGCACCAGCTCCCTACCAAGCAGCTGTCCCAGTCCAAATATAGATTGGGTTGGCAGGCTCAGCAAGAGGGAAATAGCCTTCCCAAAAGGATCAAAGTCAGTCACAAGACTATACTCAAACCTGCTTTTGAAAATGAAGAGAGGGGCTTTGAAACACTTTGTCCCGGGCAGCTAGTACGAGAGAGCTACACAAACTACTACCCAGGAGGACAGAGCTCTCCTGTCACCCACGAAGCAACGACTGCTCCTGCTTGAGTCCTCCTCGTGTCCCAGACAGAGTGCAGCAGCAGCAGGGTGAGCAGCCTGTGCTGTACCCCCCGGCACAACCTTCGCACCAAGCAATGAATTTGCATGACAGAATGAGAGAAAGCATTCAAGTCCAGCCCTCCAAGACTGCAGGTTAAGGGCAGTGGAGCAGACCCTGCCTTGGCTCTTCATTTTCTTCACACCCATCGCATGGTTCTTTGTCATTATTCGTTTTAGCTGTAGTCTCAAACAGTTAGTTTGGAGGGGTATGTACTGTATAAAAGCAATCTCGCTTTCTCAGAGCCCTGCTCCAGATTTCCTGGGTTCCTACAGCAGAGCTCACATGCATACTCAAGTATGAGTGCACTGTTATCACGATAAACAGGGAAATTTAAAACATCACACTATAAAAAATAGTCATGGAAATAAAAACCTGCCAGAAAAGGGCTAGCGGATACTTTTCCAAGGCAGCTTTTGCACTAAGAAACTTTTAAGTTTCCAGGGCAAAAGGGAACTGTGAAAACAGAAATATGTACGAAGTAGGTGGGAAGCATTATGCAATAAAAATCATCCAGATGTTTTGAACGTGTTCTACACGCTCCTTATCTTGTCCTTCAAGAGGCACCCAGGTGAAAAGTACAAGCGACAAAAACAATCCGTTTGAAGGACAACTTCAGATAAACAAACCAGATCAGGCACAAAGCAACTCCCTGGGTCCAAGATCAGAGCGATAACAGACCAGATGGAATACAGAATAAGAGTTTAATAACCAGCCCCTTCAAAGTTTCCTTTGTTGCTCAGGAAATCTCCGGTGTGCAACAGTGTGCGACCTGCATGAAACACCCTATTCTCTTACACAATACTCGGTAACCGACTGCAATAATATATATCAAAGCAGAGGTCTTAATGGAAAGAAGCCAAAATAATTCCCTTACCTTCTGTAAAGCTGCCTGTAAGGGTTATGACGACAAACACTTTACCTTCTGGCTCCAAATCCACCTGAAAAAGTAAATGAAGTGTTAGAAGGCTGCTTTTCAGGCCAAAGACTCTTACTTAGGATTTTGCATGATAAATGCAGCCAATGTTTGATAATACATGAAGCTACACATATTTGCATACACATCCCTAGTTTTACAGAGGAATTGAGCATCCATGGCTGAAATTGCTCAGCATTTCTGGGAACAAAGAGGAATCCAGTTCCTTATTCTTTAAGGAGCCCTGAACGTTGAACCATCTCAACCTTACAGGAGGAAATAAAGATTATAACAACAGAAATTGTTAATAATGTTCCAGTTTGTCAGCTAAGTGAAGGAGAAGTAACATTAAACACACAGAATTATCTGAAAAAAATATCTGTTAGATGAATTGGGTGTGTATTTCCTCCCTGTTGCATCTTATCTCATTAAATTTGCTTCAGTCTCTGGAAATACCATTGGTGCTGGGGATAAACTCCTGTTCCTTATATAAATCACCTTTTGTCCTTAAAGCACAGAAAATAGAAAGCCGTTAGTGCTGTTACCTAAATACCTATCATTTAATCTAAATTAGATAGTGATACAGAATACAGTTTTAGGGATCAGAGACTCAATCCCTGGGGTCAGTCAACTTGCCCTTGAAAGGAGGTATTTATTTTTTGGTTAACAACTTTTTTCATTTTTAGTTACATTCTTAATTAAGGTTTGCTTTTGTTTTTTGTTCACCAACTAATTTTCAGCAAAATTGCAGCTAAGAATCCCTGCAGTTCAAATCAGGCTGTCACACAGAACCTTCGTTGGGGGGGGGGGGGGGGCACAAAATCTCCCACTAAATTGCAAGGATAAAATTTGCAAAGAAAAGCTTCACTCCACATGGGTATTGATAATCTGTGCAGAACAGAAACCGTGGAAGCAGAGCTCTCTGAAGGCATGACTAAACATGAGAACTCCAACTGTTTTTGCTGTTATGCGGTCATCTTTCCTTGGTTAGAAATCAATTCAAGGAAGCCTTCCACTTCAATAACACAAAGTTTCGTCATGGAAGCACACAGAATTTAATACCCCTCAGTGCTCACGCTGTCGAGTAGGAAGATATTTTCCCAGTCCTGCAGGAAGGGAGGACGAGCCCAGGACGCTTGTTTGGTCTCACCTAACGTATGCACCTTTCCAGCACTTCGTTTCTTCTCTAGCCTTAACACATAACACATCATTCAAACAAAACTCTAACCCATTCTGGAGGGAAAAAGAGCAAAATAAATTAAACCCACACAGTGACAGCGTTTCCCTGCCTCCGTCACGGTCACGCTATTGGATCCTAACCGAGAGCCACCATAAGCCTAAAGAGCCAACACAAGCAACGGTGTAGGGAGCACTGCTAATTCAGACAACATTTGCTATTTTGTTGCTGATGTAGAGAATTTTTTTTAAACTCTTGGGAATTTGTTAGTATGTGCAAAGCTAATATTTTCCAAAAAAAAAGGATGAGAGAATATACTATTTACACAACTCCAGCTATTGTGGTACTTTACAGACTAGAACTGACACATACATCTCTATCAGCAGGGCTTACAAACCAGGAAAACTAGAGCTGCTTGGGAAAATCCTACCAAACTGATGATTTTATGGAAATCATTTTCCCATTCCAAAAAAAAAAAAAATTACCAAATTACCACAGGGAAAACGTAAATGAAATATTCAGCTTTGAGTCAACATTAATGCTCATGTTTGCTTGGGCTGCTTACTGCACCGGCATAAGGCAGCTGCATTCGAAGAGCCTTCTGTCTCCATTAACGCAGAAGACATTCCCCAAACAAACTGCAATGATACCATGCACTATTTTTGCCTAAATTCCAGTTCACTGGGAAGATATGCAGCTCTGTAAAGAAATGTTTCTTTAAAAAAAAAAATATATGTATACACGCATACACACACATATATGTGCATCTCTCTCCTACAGTAACCCAAAATGATTTATGGGATACCAAGATCTCAGATTTTAATGGAAAAATTCTTGTTCATTTAGGTTTCCAAAACCATTTCTCAGTGCATATCATTTTCCTGCCAATCTCCACAGTGAGTAAGATGTTAGATTCCTGCTTTCACATTCACAAGGAGGATCTTTCCTCACTTGTTCTTCTGAAATATATAGCCTCCAGCGGGACACAGAGCACTGCTGTCCTTATTCAGTCTTGAAAACAAAAGTCTGATGGGATACAGACAGCTGACTTGAGGCCATCTGACAACAAAAGCATCATCCACCTTTGACATAGTGCACAAAAAAAAATTGGTCCCAACTCTCTGTGACACACCTTATATTCCTTCCCTGCAAATGAGACTCCTCTGCCTAGGGAGTAGCATGCAGTCTTGCAAAACAAAGAAAATAATTTTGCAAGCGATAGCAGGACATTTCTGATGGTTATAAAATGTTCTCTCTCCCCTTTAGACCCCAGGATTGAAGACCGTTCAAATCTGCCCACCGATTAAGCAGCCATGCTCATACAATACCACAGCTCAAGAATAAGAAGGATCTAGCCATACTCAAGACCTTCTCATGGCACATGCTACTGGGATCTAAAGAGACCTTACAGTTGAAAGCCTCTGAAACGTGGACTGAAACCCAAGGTTGCCAGGTGCTGCGGAAGCAGAACGCACCTTGGGTATACTGGCAACTGGCTGGATGCAAGACTCCTTTAGTGGTATCTACTGCCTATGTTATACAAGAAGTTAAACCACATGGTCTTGACAGTCTCTCGGACATTGAACCGAGGACGGTCAATTAAGAAAAAATAATATACAATGAAATGAACTAATTAAAAGTAACAGATTGCTGATAAAAGTCTGGATTTTGGACCTGCCATGTTCTCCTTTAAAGATGAAATTTGACCAGCCAAGTTACAGCCAATGTAACACCTGAAAATAAGTCACAGGTACATGGGAAGAGCCTAAGACAGTAATCTCTGACCTAGGAAACTGAAAGAAAAACGGTGCTTCTACCTTCGTCCTCAGACCTGCCTCTGACAAGCTGTGCCAGCACAGACGAGCAAGCAGCTCCCCAACAGCAACGTGCACCCAACAGGACGCGTTTCCCCTCGCGATGCCCTTGAAATCAGCCGGATGTTCATGTGCTCAGTTGGTGAACACAGCTAACAGCGTGTTGAACTGAGGTCCGGGGGCTAAGTGCTGCGATCCTCCTGGCATGGTTCCCCACGCTCCTGTCCATGCTTCACGCCTTTACTGCTGCTTCCACACTTCGCAGTGCAGCGACAGAAACAGCATGTGCTTCGAGATAGCTTTACTGACCCAAAAAACAACTCTTTTGTACTACAGCAGCCACATTAGGGCACAAAAAAATATGCCTGTACCCATCCAAGCCAGCCACCCACACATGAGGACTGCGGTACCCTAGTTCTTCCCAGAAGAGAGGAACTCCTAATAGGAGCCCTAGCTCATTTGTTTCAGTTGCTGAAGAACATGGCTAGCACGTACTTTCACAGAACAAGAGCGTTTCTCACCACGCGCTGTTATTAAGTAAGAACGGAGCGCTTCAAAAGGAGGCAGCTGCCAAAGGACTTGTCCTCCAGCCATGGAAGGGATAACGCGATGGAGCAACGGCTGCCTGGCTGGCAGCCCCGGCCCCGACTGCGCGCCGGCAGGGCTCCTGCGCCAGCGGTACCTCCCACGCCAGCGGTACCTCCCGCCGGCAGAGAAGGCCCTTGGGAGCCAGCCCTCCCAACGGTGGTGCTAGGGTAACACAAACAACCGTGCAAGTTTTGCTTCTCACTTCTTTCCTTCTATTTCAGCCCAGCATTAGTATTGGCTGCTTAAAGCCAAAACCTACATTTTTGCAGAGAAGTAGGAGCCACGATGTTACTCTTTTCAGAATTATTAAAAGTTAAAAGCAGACCAGGCAATCCGTTTGGGCAAAAGATAAAGCACACAGATCATTCTTCACAAAAAAAAAAAAAAAAAAAAAAGAGGGAGAGGCTCAGAAAAACTCAACAGCAGATTGAAAGGCAGCAAGGACAAACCTAAGGGGGAGTGGAGTATAATATCATAGAGAAGTGGTAAAAGAATGCGACCGCCTGCACATATTTGACAATAATAGTCCGAGAGAAAGAAGTGATGTTAGAAGAGTGTGCATCTATAGGGAAAGTCTCCTAACGCCAAGATCTATTTGGTACAGGAAATTTTCCCTTAGGAAATAATACAATATTGCCTGGAAGGTTCAGCATTAGAGCAGGACATACACCGCAGTGGAAGAAGTCTCGCCATACTGGTCTGAAGGAGAAGTCCGAATCTTTCCGCTAGCATGACTTTGCGAATGCTACAAAGGTACACCGGTCTCCAAGTAAATCAGACTAAACTGATGGCGTGCAATGCCACAAACAGCCCACACAGTGCAGCATCACAGCATTGGCACGCACAGCTGTAAACAGCAATCATCCTCCCCACACGCCGGTGGTCTCACCCTCAGCCTGGTCCCCCAGGAAATAACTGGGAGAAAAACATCAGCTTGCTGGCTGTTTTAGAGGTAGCTCTAGTTCTAGCTAACTGGAAGAGGAGCACATGCTCATCACCGTAGTAAAACCTTTAGCCACTGCTCTCTTCTATTTCAAGGAGATGGAAGACAGCTTGTTTCCCTACAACATGGAGGGGAGCGGAGACAGCTGGCTGTTCAGCTTAGTAAACCCCTTTATAACTTTAAGTACAATGCAAGATTTTGACCCAGAGCTAAGCATATACTTTAACTTCTGTTGAACTTGATAGATACCCCGAAAGGAAGCAAGTGCTTGAGGATTTTGGCCAGTGAGCTGGAAACGAGCAGGTAAGGACTGATGAGTTTAGCTATGGTTTCATTAAGCTTCCGCTGTGAAACGCGTCGCTTTGGCGGCAAGAGCTGAGGAGAGCCTTGCAAGCGCAGAGCTGAGGAGAGCCTTGCTACTAAGTACTTCCAACCACTTACGCCGTGCCCCATGCCTGAACTTGCTAAGATCGCTCGGCTCCATATGAGTTCAAAGGCAGTTGCAAGCTATTTTTCCTCATAGGAGGGGCCCCAGTTCGTCATCTGACACACCATTTCCAGCAAAGAATTGTATTAACATCATTCCTGCCAATGAGACAGATGTTATTAACTTCTCTTCCCCCATCTGTGTTAAAAAACAAAACAAAAACAAAAACCTAGCTCAGAAGCGAACTAGAGAACAGGATGCAGGGAGACGGAAACAGTATTCCTTGATCATATGCCTTCACATATATAATAGAAACTGGTCATGCATGATTCATCAATGGAAGAGGTTTGGAAAACAAATCTCTGAAGGAGGGTAATCTCTCAGGCAACGTATCAACACCCAACTGAAGCATCCACTAAACTCGACGAGCAGGTATAGTCAGTCAGCCTCTGAAAGAGGTTGGCATGCCTCTATGAAAAACTCCCCGCAAATGGGAGGAGACAACACTGAGCGGTGGCACAGCTCATCCCGCCTGCCTGTGAGTCTCTCCAAAATGGAGAGCTGTGCACACACCGCCAGGATAAAAAGACATCTTCAACAGGGCATCTGCCATGAACATGTGTTCTTATATTTATAAAATTCAAAGAATAAGCCTTTTTCTCCCCTCCGCTCCAACAGAGATAATCCAGGCTCGAAAGCCTGATCTGAAGTACAATGAAATCAATGGGAATCTTTTTGTATCTGATCCAAAGACAATAAAAAGACAACTGCATTTACCCTGGAGCTCTGAACATCCTTTCTCCCTTTGCTTTACTATCCCTTCTTCCCCACAAGGTATGATTAGAAAGCATCCTAGAAGGACGGCCTTTTTTTAAGCCAGGTCAATGCTGATGTGGCTTCAAAAACAGAACAAGCCAGACACTTGCAGTGAATAAAGCAAATATAAAAGCTACCTGGGGATTTAATTAGTTTAATTAAACCAGCAGCTATACCTTTTGTCTTCCTACACAATTTTTAAATTTAATTAACAGAAATGCGCATACAATCAGTCATTTGTAGAGGCAATTCCCAAGGCTCTGTTTAGTCACAGAGCTGAAAGTCTGGAAGAGTCTGGGTTACTCTGAAGCTGGTTCTTCACATGCCTCTAGTTATTCCTTTTAATTTTTATTTTTTAAGTTAACAGATCATGCTTATGGAATGTCAGATCTTTCTGCATTTTAATAACATAGCACCTCCACCTGAGCATGCCTTTGTCAGACAGGTCAAGTAGCAACTTTCTCAGCCAAATACATGTTGTCTGAATTAATGAGTCCCTCCTGTACGTTTCAGAGCCTGACAGGCGCCTGCCTACAAGGTGAAGCACCTGAGCAGGATCCTTAGGGCTCTCTTCTAATAGAAAGGGGATTTTAAATTTCAGGGGATCAGCAGATTAAGGTCTTAAGTCAGTGTGCCTAAAAAAAAGCTGGAGTGTCCAGGATCTTCCCATTCCTGCAAAGGCCAGCAAGTGTCCCAGGCAGTAACCTCTGTCCCAGGTGCCAAGGCCAGAAGCGGGCAGTTTTCTCAGAGACACGTGGCAACCCAGCACAGGTAAAGACCTAGGAGATGTCATCTGGTAAAAGACATATACCCCAGCTCTTGTTCCAACTGAGCTTTGAATTTGGCGCCGCCGAACAACAGCCTCTCCCTGCTCCTACCAAGATTCAGTTCTGACGCAAGGTCTCAAAATCAAGAAACAGTGCAGGGTGGCACATCACCACGGAGCAGCTGCCGATCCCTGCTATAATCAGTAGGTCCATGTACAAGGTTGAATTCCCAAAGCACTGAAGCTCTCACAGCTGGAGGCCTCTGGCTTATTAATTGCAGCTGCAGTAAATGCACTATTACTTCTCGGGATGCCTGGTCCCTCAGGGGACTAGAGGCCCAAAACTTCTACCTCCTTCAAGTTACAGCAATTGTCAAAGTTTCACTGGAATAAAACTCCTTCCAATGGCTATTATTGCCACATGCTTAGCACTGCAGAAGTAAATCCACAAACGGGTGGAAAGTTATTCTCTCATAACTCCTATAACCAGTTATTCTGGCTATTACTGTAATATTGTCATTTTTCTAGGACAACTGTTTAAAATATTACTTTTGTTTTCAGTCAAGCTGCATAATTACAAGCTGTGTGCCAGCCACGAATGATCAGCCAAAACTAATAACTCTTAACTAATCTTGGACTCTTTAATCAATTTTAGTCTCATTTCATTCAAGACATTACCCCTCTCAACAGAAGATTTGCTCAGGTAAGAAAAGTAAGGGCTGCAACAAGATTCATCCTCTCCCATGAAATTCCTGCTGAGAAAGTCTGCTTGATAAGCTACAAATAAAAGGAAAAAAAAAAGTCTTCAAATCTTCAAAAAGTAAAGGTTTTCAAAAGCATGAGCCAAAGCTCACTCCTACTGGAGTTAAGCCAACTCAGATTGCTTTTGAGAAAACCCACCTCTAAAATGATGAATGATGCATCAGTAATAATTGCAGGTGGCTGTTCCTTAGTTTATTAAAAAACACTGGTTTTTTTTAAACTACACAGAGAGAGAGAGAGAGAGAGAGAGAGCGAGAGAGAGAGAGAGAGAGCGCGTGCACTGGCTCAGGCATATTGTATTTTTGTTCCCCCTATATTTTCAGAAGAAAAACCAACAGTTCTGCTGGAAAGATTTCTGATCTCTTTTTCCTAAGTTAGTGTGGGAGAAGGGAGGGGAAATCTAATTGACTTATCAATTCCACAGTACTGCAGTATCTCAGAAACAGAGTATGTCCCCCACTGTCCTACCTGCGAGCAAAAAACCATTCCTTCAGAAATTTAAATCCAACTCGGAAGAGAATTTGCCAAAAAACCTGAAACAAACCCCACTCCACCAAAGAAAAGAGTCACATGCACTCAGAGTCTGCTACAGAGGAGGGACTTCATCTACAGCTCAAAAATAAAGAGCAGGGACAAAAACCACTAGGAAGGTAAGCGAGCCAGGAAGAAAATACATCAAAGACGACCAGACACTAGCAATGAGGGTCCCATTTCTGAGGGAGCAGAACATACCAAGTGTGGGAAAACTCTGAAAAGCTAGCCACAAGCATCAACCCAGAGGGTGCTGAAAATCCCACCTCTGAACTCTTTGCTCTCTTAATTCAACAGGGTGTTTTGTGGCTAACTCTCTTGAGATGGGGCTGTGGGTGGGGAGGGGAAGGTGGTCCCACATGCTGCTTCCAGCTCGCTATCAACAGGTTTTGAAGCTACGTGTGCAGCCTGAGCTTACCACAGACAGCTTTGCAATCGCCAGGGTTCAGCTACGCTGAAGCGCACGGCTTCCTGTCCTATGCGGCTACTGCACTGAGGCACTGAACAGCAAGACACCATTGCGGGAAAGTCGATGTGCGACTCCCCAGATGAAAGGGCAGCAAGAGGCGTGAAGCAGAACATCTGCTTCGGACCAACCCTGCACCTGGGAGCCACCAGGTCAGATGCGATTCTCCTCTATGTTGCCTATTTGGCCAATGAACGGCAACTTGTTGGCTCTAATGACTCTAAATCGTTGCAAGGGGAGGTCTCAGACAGCAGAAGTGGATGTGGGTTGCTTCATGCCACCAGTGAATACAGTCCTTGCAGCACAGCTGATTTTAGAGAATAGAGGGTAGAAAACCACTTCCCTGGGAAGGGCCTGGCAGAATACCCTTGTGCCACCAGGCTCACTTCCCCCTGCTCCCTCCCACGGGTTATAGAACCATTACCCATATGAACCAAAAGTCACACAAGCAGGACATATCCTGCCTTACCATACCACCAGGGCCTACAAGCAGAGCTCTAGCTTTTTTGCACACATGGTTTCAAACATAGGCCTTGGATTGTAATACTATGCCAACCACCACTGTATCTACTCCATCACATTGCTCCCAGCTCCCCTTGTCTTCTTACAGCTACTCTTTAAGGATGGAAAACAAACAAACAAAACAAAACACAAACCAAACCACTTTCATTTCCTAAAAGGCAAATACTAAGATCAATTTAGGACCATTAAATAAAAAGATGGAAAATGTAGAGCTCCGTTTTCAGCTGTTTGCACTCTTGGCTAAAACAAATACATCCATGCACACATTAGGTAACTGTTATCAGGCTATCAGCTTCGCATATGCAATGTATGGAAATCTGCTTGTGAACACCTATCTATGCAATTGTAGGTACAAGAGGCTGAAAGTTGGACGGCTATCTGTTCTTGAAACAACTTAGGAGCTTTGATCAAGAAAAGAATTAAAAAGAACCCCACCATTTCCATTCAATGAACAGTGAAAACAGATCAATATCCTCAATGGCCAGTTGCTCAGTAAAGGAATCAAAATGACTACCATCAGAAAATTCTTCAACAGTTACAGAGCTACTTTAACACTATTTTAGCCATTATGTTTTAGACACTTTGATGGCTAATTTGATGACCACAGCTCACAGTTTAGATCTCCCTTTAAACATAAAAGGAAGGAAACACTATTTTCTATCTCAAAGTTCTAGAGATGTTCAACAAGCATATTTTCCATGATACATATTATCTCAACATAATTTGGCAACAAATGCAGTAAGCCATGTCAGTTTTGCTGTTTCCAGTAATAAAGGAATAAATTACCCAACTGGTGGAATGCAAGAAAGTTGGAGGCACTTCCTGCTTTGAAACTGTCCAAGGGCCATGCAAATAAGTAGGTGAATGGACCTTCCTCCAAATAAAACAACATTTCCACGAGTGATAAGCTCAGGCATGTCATGTCCCTCAACAAGGAAACGGCTGGTGATGTCAGTGACAGAGAGGGCCCAGGCAGCCCATAAACCAACCAGCACATACTAGAGACCTGAGTTTTGCCTGGAAAGAAGCACAAGAGGCAGCAGAAGGAAGTGAAGAGAGATAAACCGAAGGATTAGGCAGAGAAGCAATAACAAGGTTCTTGGCCTTGAGGGGAGGTCTTCCAAGGCAGGGCATTCACCTGGAATTTTAATTACCTTATTAACAAATCTAAGCGGACTTATGAATCATTTGAGATTTTACATTAAGCAGCAAAGTCTGCATTAAGATCTGAGGTTCTCTGTTCACGGCATTCTCGCTGGACACCTAGAGATTGTTAACCACGTGCTATGCCTGGAAAACGTTGTGCAACTTAACTGAAATCTATTGAACCACACAATGCAAAACTGGGCTGTCACTATCCTGCTGTTAATATAGCCCCAGGGAATTACGGGCCCCTAAAGAACAGCTGTTATATTCCATAGAGAACCCATCTTCAGTTGTTATCTGAGTGACTTGCTTATTTACATACTTATTTTGTTCTCCAGTACTCAGCGCTGGGAAATATTTTCTTGTTATTCACAGATTGCATTGCATAACCTTAAGTTTCTTTGAAATTCTTCTCATTCAAGTCTCCATTAGCTATGTCACTATTTCTAGAATATTTTAGGAAGTATAATTCACTTTGGTGTATTGCTGCTTTTCCATTTTTGTCCAATAGCTTTTTCTTTTCAAACAAGGACACAGTGGATGAGACCATGCCCCACAAAAGCCTATCGGTATCTCCTGATACAACCCCTCACATTCCTCAGTGCTCCAGTTAGAAAGAAGAAAGGCCAAAACCTTCCTCTAGGCCAACAATTCCTGTAAAAAACTCCTTTCGAAGAGCTAAGCCCCACTTTGATAACAACAGTTAAGCCATAGTGGTACAGCAAAAGACAGTCTACTGGAGAAGCCCAGCTACTTATTATGCTCAATCACAACTGAAAGGCACTATAAAAAAAAAAATCCTGCAGAAAGATTAGATACTTATCACAGAGTAGTTGATGTTGGAAGGGATCTATGGAGATCATCCAGTCCAACCCCCCCCAGACCCTTGCATCTCGAAGGCAGGAAGCTGGCACTGCAAACGCAAACCAAAAATCTGCAAAGCTGTTGATCTGCAGACCCCTTCCCTCTCCTTCTCTTACATATCAAATTATACGGGGAAAGAGCCGCAGTTAGTAGAAGGTCTAGCAATACACCACACTATGCTGTTCAGTTGACAAATGTTTTTTTGCTGCATACAGAGACATGATTGTTCTGATTATCACTTTTCTACCTCGGCTTCACTTCGAGAGCTGCTGTAACATTACACTGAAGTCAGCTGACACCTCAAAATGCGGATAGGAGAACTGAGCAAACCTCTATGCTGAGAAAGACCTCCAGTGGTGAACATCACCTGGGGAAGCCTCTCACCCAGCCTACTGTTCCCTTGCTGCAACCCTGACACTGCACTCCTACAGCAGTGCTGCCGTAGGGCAGCACTCTCCCAAAGACCAGGGAGTAGTGAGGAAAACTCTACACTGTCAATTTTATAGGCAAGGATAGCAGCCTATGGGGAAGGCAGGAGTTGAGCTAGAAAAAGCGCTCGTGGTCTCCAAAACCCTGATCTAGCACAGCACAGAGCAGACACACTAGCTCACAAAAACATAACGGAGAGGCTACAGTATGCATGACAACAATGCACATTTGGACTTCAGAGGTCCAGATGCCCTGGAGAGTCAATTGCTTACTTTGTGTAGGAGAATCTGCCCTTCTCCATGGTGCCAGAACCATCATTTCTTTCCCAGCAACTACAAAAACCTGCTCTAAGTGCATTGCGGAGGAAAAAAGCGTCTCTATTAAAACAAACTAATTCATGTGCAAAACTGAGTTATCAGCAATACTACTGGCAAAATATATGGCTTCCAGTGGCACATCTCAATGGCATGCCCGTTTCCAGAACTACAGCTGTACTCCCATCACAGATAAGCCCATCTAATGCCTTAACTGCATACTACTGGTCCTTAGCAATGATCTAAAAGGGAGGGATTAATTCCAGCAATTTTTGAAGCCTGGATCACGTCTTGGGCTGTAGCACTACAGAACAGCCCAATCATTTATACTCAAATCATTCTTGCCAGATCCTGCAAGTACCTCCTCTCCCTTCCTCACCTGGCAGTTTCTTAACATTGAACTCATCAGGGGTAACGTTAATATCCAGCTTGTACTAATCTGCCACATCTCCTTTCAGAGCCCATGCTATCAAAGATAATTGTGCAAAGATTTGAGACAGAAGGATGAAAAAAAAGTATCAAATATGGGTGGTGACTCAAAGAAGAGAATTTATTTGGGGCCCAGGGAAATAGGGAAGAGACTGTTAAAAGTATTTCAGCCTCCACACTAACTCCTCTCCCATTCCCTGCCACAGCTCATAGGACTGTTTAACATCACTAGGACACATACATAAAAGCAGTAGCAGTTTTTGGCCACATAGCCAATTAGATGTTTCTAAAGGTACAAAAAGGGGCGCCAAGGCATGCACTCCCTCAGCATTCCTGAAGGTATGATGCTCGCTCCTGGTGTCCAGATGTTACCACTCAGGCCTGTGCTCTAATCCCATGAGGTCCAGCTCTGGGAGTCATCGTCAAGTCTTTATTCAGCAAAAAGAATGTAGGTTGGGATCCAGTACTCGGCTGACAACACCCAGAGAGAACATGCCATTGCCAGCGTTTGCGTTGCCAAGTTAGCTCATCCCCTACTGGCAGGCTGTTTTTTGTTTGTGGGGGTTGGAGGTCCTTTTCTTACAATAAAATATTTCTGTACAACAGTGGTTAAAAAAAAAAAAGGGCAACATAGATGTGATTTGTCATAGTGAAGGACCCTTTTAATAGGACTGGGTTGTACACTCATACAGAAGGGATCAGTTAAAAAATCCTGAAGCTAAGCACTGCAATATGAGAGAAATGTCCAAGATCAGGCATTTTTTAGTCCCATCAAGGCTGTGATTACTGTTTTCCTCAGCTAGCTCACGAGAGAGATGATCTCACTATGCACTTGTGACCATGCAGTCACAGTTGTGACTCCAGCAGTGGAGTTAAGATGGGAAGGGGCTTAAAACCACGGCCCTCCAGCCTCCTGCAGGCCACAGAATGGGTGACGAAGGGCCACGTTACTGCGGGAAACGCTCGGTTCAGCTAACCCAGCCATCCGCCTCCATCTGAAGGAGGTGGCACTTCTGGTTTTCGCGTGTGCCTGCAAGCTGACAAGCAGCATGCTGGCATCTACCAACAGCACACTGTCACGTATTTCCCCTTCTCAATATTTCTTTTTCCCCTCTCCAAAGTGTGGTTTCAAGATGAGCAAATGTTTCTCAGCCAATTTGAACAAGATGATTCTTGGATTAAAGGAGAAAAGTAGAAGAGCGGTGGGGAGGGAAGCTCAGGAAGGATCATTAGAGGGTAAGGTCTGGGTGGTTTGGAGTGGTTTTGTTCAGATGTCAATCAAGAGCACAGCTTGATGCTCACTCCATTTCCAGCTGAAGCGCAGCCTTGCCAAGCTGTAACATTACCTGCAAAGCTGCAGAGAAACATTGTCCGCTTTAATACAGAGCTTTTGCTGGGGATCACTGCAAGTCCAAGCACACAGAGTTCCCAGGTAAGCCAAGAACAGGACAGGCAGTCTCCATAACCAGGCCATCCTTTTTAGGACAACTGCTGTCCTATGCCCTACTTTATATGCATCCAATCTCTTTGCGCGTGGAAGGGCTGGCATTCTGTCACTGCCTTGACCAGTGCTGAGTGTGCTTTATTTTATAATACACATGCTTTTCACTCCAGTCCACTAGCTAATGTATGTAAAAGTATGAATTCCCCTCCGGAGAAAAGTACTTCCCTATCTGAGTGGCACTGTTAATGCTCCTCTTCCCACTGATGGGCAGCCCCTGCTGAGGGGACACACACTACCTTCACTCCCAAAGCATGGTTCCACTCATTCAAGAAAAAGGCACATCAATTTCAGTCTTATAAGTTTAACTAGAGAGCTTTCACCAGCAGAGAGCAGAAATCCCCTGCACAGCTTTTTTTTTTTAAAGTAAAAAAATCAAGTAACTTCCTTCTTTAAGGTTTACCGAGCTCCGTAATATAAAGCCCAAAAGCCAGGCAAACAGTTCCTCTCCTCTATCCAAGCAGCACATCTGATAATGACCTTGGGGGGAAAAAAAGAGAGAGAGAGAGAGAGAGATAGTCCCTTTAGCAACTGCAGTAGGCCCAGTGAAGTGAGCTATTACAAATGCAAGCACCCAAGAAAGAGAATAAAATACCAAATGCCACTCAACTCCTAATATTAAAAAAGTCATAGATAAGATTATAGAAGTGAAGTTAGATCCTTAGCTAAGGAATCCTAGACTAGCTGAACTGGCGCTGCTGACTAGATCCTTACCACGGCTGCAGCGCGACTTTCAGCTTTTTATGAACCTACAGACTCTTCTTGCAGCTCAGCTGCACTTAAGACTTCTGGGACATTGGACCACATATGCATTAATATTAAGCACTAGTGTGGCTTTGGATATTGAGATAGAAAGTCTGAACAAGTAGTGACCTACTGGAAAATTCATAATGAGAGATGGAAAGATGTGGTGCACTTCAAACACCTACATATATTCTGACTGTGGCTTTGAAGCAAGCCACAACACTGTCTATTGTAAAAAGCGCTGTTCCTGTGGAAACAGTTGCTTAATAGTCTTAGAGATGAAGTAAGAATAAATACTATAGTTGTTTAAAATTTTGCAACTACTCATTTATGGGCTAAAAAAATACACATATGTTAAAAAACACAGGTCCTGGTCTTATTGCTGATAGTCAAAAATCAGCAGGCACAGGTAAAGAGGGTTATTGTGCAGCTGAATTAACTAAAATAAAACAAAAAAAACACCTCACTCTGCAAATAAAATTCCACATGCCCAGGACTATTCTTATAAGGGGACAGCTTAAGCTAACTTAGAAGTGAACCACAAAATTTACACTGAGGAAACGCTGAAGAGCTTTTTGAGGTCAGGAAGATCCTTTCAGGTCAATCTCTTGAGAGTGAAACACAAGGGTACCAAAGGTTGTATAAAAACAGCAAAGTGCAGTATGTACGGTCTTTTCTCACTTAATTTTCGTGTTCAAAACAGGAACAGGCGCTTCAGAGCTGTCACTGAAGTGAGAAGTGTCATTGCTTAAAAGCAATGAGTATAGCCTATCCATTGCAGAGGCAACTCTCTTTGCAGAAAAGTTACTTATATATAAAAATAGATCCATAGACCTCGTATTGTTCACAAAAACTCCCTTCTCTATGACAAAGGGAAATGACAACTTACAAGGACACACCAGAAGCCTACTGAGATCCACATAAGCTGAAATATGCGAAACAACTCAAATGACAATTCCTTCTCTTCAAAGAAAACTGTCTAGACTCTACAATTTTATCCTTGACAAAATCCAGAAGAGTAGAATTTTAAAAACATACCACCTAATTTGGCATGTAGTCTTAATTCTTAGTTCTAAAGGTTTTTCTACAGTTCTTAAGCTCTAAAACTTTTAATTCTAAGGCCTGTACCCAACAAAGCAATAACCAGAGGGAACACAACCAGTCAAAGGGTTTTCTCCCAGTTACACACAGTGCTGAAATGAGTAAACCGTGTGTCCTGTCTGTCCCCCACCCTGCCACCACATACACATTTACAGTATCTCTACATTATCTGAGCATTATCACCCTGTATCCCTGCATGTACAACCACACTTCAGCATGCGCCCACCCAAAGACAAGCTAAAAGACATGGCTTTCAACACTCCTTTGATACTGTCCAAACTACATCTGAAATTTGAGCATGTCCAACAGTGGTTGTAGGTAACTGCTGGAAAGAGCCCAGGGCTGATAATGAACTAATATATCATTAACCAAGTTCTTCAGAAGATAAGAAATCAAGGCGAAAGCCATCTTGATATTACCAGGCCTTGATCAAGATGAGAATCTTGTCTGCAGCTCCCCCCCCCCGCCCCCCACTCCCCTTTTTCTTCTGGATGTCACCATGCGCTGCAAAGGCAGTGGATCGCACCCTGCATTCACACGTCTCCAAAACCGCAGTTCACAGCCCGCTACATTAATTCACACTGCCATTGACTGATGTTTTCCTTAGCACACTGGGCTGTGAAATAACGTGGATGAGAAGCAGGGACCTGAGTGGGCAGCGCTCTGCCTGTCTGCTGCCCAGGGGTGGAGAACCAGCTGGCTGTCCTCTTCAGCGTGCCCTGTACAAAATGCCAGAGTTCACAGGTTGCACACCTGCTGAACAAAGGGCTCCAACATGTTTAAACACAAAACCCATTCCCAGTCTGGATTATGTTATAAAACATCCACCCAAAACACAAAGCAAAAAGGTCTCTAGGCCTGTCACAGTTTGCAGCAAGAGGTAACATCTTCTATTAGACTGAAAGATTGGAGGAAGGCAGAGAAGCTTCCAGCCTTTCTTCACGCAAGCCCTTTTTAGGGACCACGGTGATCAAAGACTTTCATCCCAAGCTAACACATAAACATATTTTGTCTTGAAGGGGTCAAAAGCCATTCTGCAAAGCATGTGCAGCGTCACCTGAATTACTGATGCTTTATTCCCAAGTCTGCTAGACACACTCAAGAATAAGGATTTCCTGTTTCAACATTCTCACTCCAAGAAGATAACAAGCCCTAAGGCTTTGCATACAGCAAGTCCGGGCCTGCAGAGACAGCATCACAACAGTCAATGCAGGGGTCCTGGTGTCCTCCAGGTAGAGTTAGAGATCTTGGCCTCAACCTATACAGATCTAGCACATGCGAGAGAGACCATATCTGTCTCTGTAGCACTACTGCCTGTCTCTGTTTTCTGCATCATATTGTCTTTTGTCTTTCACAATAAAAGCACAGGGCCCTACTGACTGGGCTTTCTCTAGCATGGCACTAAAACTCACTCTTGGATGTGAGCACACTGAACCTGATGCCCTTCTAGGCATCCAAAAACTGCTCTGCAAGATTTTGCAAAGTAAGGAGAAATATATTCCTTCATAGAATCAAGAAGATGGGGGGAAATTCCTTTTATTTTTATTGACAACATAGGTAAAATGTTACTTGAGCTAATTATTTGAAAATCTGGTCAAAATGAGTTACTATCATTAAGTACTGATGGGGTTACTATAAGGACTTATTTTCAAGAGTGAAGATGTCTTATCCCAGTACAGCCGGGCTTCTACCTAGTTTTGCTCTGCTCCAAACCAAGAACAGCTCACTTGTTTGCACAGCAGCTACTAAACTACCACAATTGCATCTCAGTATGTTAAGGGAAACTTAACATACAGACCTGCAGTAAGATGAATGCTAGTAAGCTGCCACGTCAGAAATCCCTTCTAGGAGCGTGAGGCCAAAACCTCTAAGAAAGGGAACAGCTGGAAGTGACCCTACAGTCAATCTCCAGTAAATCATCCCTTCTCAAAAGACGGTCTTGCAAGCAATTCTCGTAGGACTACTGAGAGCTTGTACACTGCACTTTTCATTGTTATTAAACACACAGATAATGAAGTGCTAAATTTGGGCCCCCATCTTGCAAATTGATTACGCACAGCAATACTCCCAGAAAGCCCTATTAGGAGATGGAGGATCATCCTACACATTTGAGGCCACTGTAGGTCTCATACTCAATAGTGTGTTCCAACTTAGTAGCCTTGACAAGAAATCCCACCATGGATTTGGACAACACAGGAAAATTCCCCTCACACCACTACATTTTCCTCCATGCTTAGGAGCAAACTGCCTTGCAGACTAAATTCTCATTGAATATATTAATGTTACATGCTACAGTCTGAATGACCTAGATAATAAACTCATTGTGCTGAAGCCAATTTCTTCCTCTTTCTCAGAGCTCCATGAGCACTCTCTGTGCTCAATAAATAATGTATAACTCAGCTACCACCAACAATCCTTGCTGCATGTGAAGAGAAGGAAAGAAACGTGTCCAGTTTTTCTCCCAGTTACACAGCAAATCTGGCACCGTAACTCCACCGATGACATTGGGAATCCACTGACGCAAAACTGGCCACTGAAAGCCGAGGCAAGCACCGGGCTCTCATTCTGCTGAAATAGCAAAAGACACAGGCAAACTTTTTACAGAGTGACATTTTACAACAAGTGTGAAAGAAGGAAGATGACTTTCATTTCAACATTATTAAAAATAGATGCCAGAAAAGTGAAATACTGAGAGCAGCCTCATATGGAGTATGACATAGACTACGGATTGGGGAGGATAGGAATCGGTCCCCACTGCGTGAAAGGTTTTAAATTCTTCAAATCTGAAGAAGATGGGGAGAAGAGTTTTAAAGGAGATGAAATATAAGAAAGTGTTCAGTGAATCAATCACCAGATCTCACCACTTAGAAAAACATGTTTTTCTTCTTGTCAGCTTCTTGTCCAGGTTTGAGGACAAACAAGCACTGTATGCCCTTGTCTATAAAGGAAAATAAATTCAGAACAAAGTAGGAATTCAAATAGGATGTTAATTTTATCAGTTAATTTTTTTTTTATTCCTGATCTAGAACAGAGAGCCTTTTACGCTCAATCAACTTAATCCAGATTGGACTACATTTAATACAGAATAAGCATATTGACCATTCCAGATGGAGAAAATCTCTTTAGAGATTAACTCTCATGTAGACAGGTCAACTCCAATACTAAGACAACACTTAGTTGTGACTATTTTGTTCATAAAGCACTTAGGAGTACAGACATCCCATGCTATTTTTTTTACTTTAAATGTAAAACTTGACTTTCTTTTCTACTCAGACTGTAGAGCCAGCCAGCTCTAGTAAATTGACATAATCCTAAACGTGACCTTTCTGACAGTACCTGTCCCTCTCTCCTACGCATACATACAGCACTCGGCACAGTCATGACTGGTCACTGGTTGAAGCTGCTACAGCCTCCATGAAGCATGAGCGATGGCAAATATCTTCTATCCAAAAGCCATAACAAGATTGCCAAATTAAAACCCCACTGCTACTGTAAGAACTTAGAAATACAAATGCAGGTGAAGACCTGAACAAATATCTTCATTTACAAATGACATCTTGCTTACATCACAGAGTGAAATTAAATTTACAAGAGAGAAACACAAGGCACAGTATTATGTTAAAACTGAGGCTAACGACAGAGCCAAGGAGCAGACAACAAACAGGCCAACAAGAATCAGAAATCACAAAACAGGCCAAATGGAGAACTAGAAATCAGAGGTGCTGTGGGAATGTCACAGAGTTGCTTTTTCAGACCGAACCAGATCAGCAGACAGTTAAAATGTTGTTTTTGAGGGCTGCTGGGGCCAAACATGAGACAAAGGCACAAAAAACACCTCAGTGTTCAAATTATGGAGCTATCACCTCAAATGTTCTCTTCTAAACCCCTAGACGCAAGTTATCAGACCATACATCAGTATTATTCTTACTGTTGGTTGCAGTGCTGTGGGACAGCAGCAATGCACATCCTGTTTCTCACGTCCACTCTCTTACTTGCCTCCATTAGAGAAGTTATGGGTCTTTGCTGATCTTTGGCCTAACTCAGCACAGACATCCTCAGCTTGTATGCATTCCCCTTTTTTCGGTACCCTTGAGCTTAGTCTACCCACCAAGTGATTTCACATTGCAGGTGTTTTTTGTTCTTTGGTTTTTTTTTTTTTTTTAAGGCAAAGCAGACTTGTAATATTCATATACCAAATTACACTTTATGCGTGTCCTGTATGGATGCATTTCCCTCTCCCACTTCTTTTGAAAGAAACATCTACATTGCAATAAGAAAATAAACAAATGGTACAAAAAAACTGCCACCAAGACCTATACCAGCATTACTATGCTGGTTTAAAAAAAAAAAAAATGGAAAAAATAATCTATCTCCCATCTCACCAATTGAAGCGAGTTAGCAAAAGCTGCCTAACTTTGTTTCTGCACCAGTACTTCATCCTCTGTGTGTTCAATGGCAAGAGAACCTCTCCTGAAAAGGGTCTGGAGAGCAGCCACTATATCACCGACTCAAATAAAATCAACCAACTAATGAAACTTGATACTTTCAAAACTTGGCAGGTGTACGCCAATAAAACGTTTTCGTGTAATGGCATCTACAGGCTCACGTTCCCCTCCCTCTCCCCCTGCCAACATTCTTTTATATTGGCAAAGCTCACTGGTAACTCCAGGTACAGCAGCATGCTGTACTCCAGTATAAGCTGTCTCTACCCCAAGGACAGGTCTATGCTCTACAATGGAGCACAGAATGGATTTCCAGCTAAGGAAAGCTGGCACAAAATTATGAATCTTGTCCTAGACCAGAAGTCCAAGGCACGGACCTGGACATCCTCTGTGTCTGCATAGCCTAGCGCCAGGGCTCCCAGGCTTCCCTCTAGGCTGAGCTTTATCAGGTTGCAAGGTGGCACTGCAAGGACACAACCCCTTTCCCAAGCCAGGATCTGACATGCATATGTTATGCAGGCAAAACACAGGTGCCCCCTCCCCCCCCAACCTATGGCAGATGCACCTCTGTCTGGAGGGCTGCGACCCTTCATCAGGACAGGGATCATTGGCAGGCTAGAGAACAGGAAGCTAGGCCAGAAGCATCTAATCAATGACTAGATCTGTCCCACGGGCCTGCCAGAGCAGTTTGGCCAGCTGATGGCATAACAAGGGAGGAGGCCTCACACAGGCAGTGAGAAGGCCATTTTTCTCATCTCCTTGGGCTCAGCAGAAACGCCGAGATTTTAGCACTGAATATTAGTAGCACCAGAATCGCTAAGGAACACTTGCTTGCTCACACACAGCACTGTGCTAATGCAACTAAACATAGCTTTTATCTGCTCCGGGCACTGCCCGTGACCTGCAGAGACGCAGGCCACTTGACACTACATCTTGGTTTTCTGCACAATATTTTGTCACCTGGTGCAGACATGACTGAAGAAGGTTTACTAGCATGGCTAGACCAGATTCCTGTTTCCCTGGGCAAATTCGGCTTTAATAAGAAAGCAGGGTAGCTCCCTCAGTGATTGACTTGACTGAGTAATGAGAACATTTCATGATGTGAAAGGGAGGGAAAAAAAGAAGTCATTGGCATGGCAGAGACTTAAATCATTTGTCTGGTTTACCTTAAGTGGTTTAGCAACATCAATTGGAAGCTTCAGGATGCGCTCTGCTTTAGACGTACATTTGCTGTCTTTAATATAACTGTGAAACAAGCCTTTTCCCTCGTAACTAGCCATAGCTTCTTGTATGCAGCACAACCAGCACAATCGAGGGGATGGCTCAGGACAGAAACTCCTGCTTGATGAGTTGCAGGGTGAACAGCATCACGAAACTAACCCCGGTTAGTTATCTAGGACTCTAGCCTCGCTCACTGCATGGCCCCAAAAATAGGCTGGAGGTGCAATAAGTAGCCAGAACAGAGACGGCTCACTGTCTCCAGAAGAAATTAAGTCTTGAGCGTGGTTTGACATACGTTAACTGCATCCCTAGAAAGGCTGAGATCTTGGAGACAGGAAGGTGCGAGGCCTGATCCAGAATCATTTACACAACGGTTAGCAACTCATTGCACTCGCTATCTCTTCTACTTGTCTCTTGTTCCAGGGTTACACAAAAAGTCCCCCATTTCTTGATTGCATTAGCAAAGCACAATAGCTACAATCAAGCCTAAAACATCAAAGGCACTTTAACAGTTTGCAAAGAAAAGGCAGGAGAAACAATCGAGTCTTATTTAGTTCAGTAAAGGATATGCTTTCATATTGAATTACACTGTAAACTAGTAGACTTTCTAACGGCAGTTCAAGAGCTCAAACTGCCCCCTTGACAATCTCATCTAGGAGAGTTTATTGCCTAAAAGCTCAAAATGGCTTGAAATCAAATCATTACTCAGAAAACGTTCAAAACGGAAAGCCCTGGATGGCCTGGACAAAATATTTTTTTTTTTTTTTTTTTTTAAAACAAAAGGACCTGCGGTAAAAGCTAAACGTAAGAGGCAAACAGACGGGCGGGGGGGCCTGCCCCGGCAGCGCGAGCGGCGAGGGCAGCGCACACGCACGCCGCGCGGGACAGCGCCCTTCCCGGGGCCTTGTTTGCTGCTAGCCCCACCTCGCTCCTTCTCGGCCTACCCCCTTTCCCTAACACGGGCTAACGCAGCCCAAACACCACGAGCTGGACAACACGCAGAAAGAGAAAACTCACCCCGCCGACTACCATCAGAGTCAACCCCGCACCCGGCGCCCGAATTAGCACGGGCGCCGACAAGCGACTCCGGAAAATCCTGCGTGACTCTCCGAGCCGGGGCCTCTCCCGGCCGCCTGCTCCACCCCGGCCTGGGAGCTGCCACCCCACGATCCCGCCGCGAGGCGCGGGCGAAGGCCACACGGGCTGCAGCATCCTCCCGAGCTCCAGCCCAAAGCCTGCGCGCGGCCCGGAGTCGGAGGGCCCGGGTACCTGTCGGCGGGGTTCGGGCTTGGCAGCTCCTCGCAGCCGGGGACAGAAACGCGGCGATACCCCCGCAGCCCACCCTGGCCGAACAGCGCCGGGCAGGACGGCGGGCTCCTGCCCCACACGCGTTCCCAGACGCCTACCCAGGATCCCCGACAGAAACAAAGCAGGTGTTTTTAAAAACACGTGTTTATGGGAAAACCAGACCGAGGAACGCGCTAGAAGGCAGTGCCCCGGCACGGCCTGGCACCTGGCTGAATGAAGGGGAGCCAAATTCACACCCCGCTGTACCCAAGTCAAAGCCAGGACACGCGCTTCAGTCTCTCGGATCCCTGCTGGCGTCCAAGGCCCTTTGATCACTGGAAATTGGCTCTTCTCATGTTTTGACCAAAAAACTTTCCAGTCTCAGATTTTCTTGGTGGGGGGGGGGGACCCAAACACACACAACCTCTCCAGCAAACGCCTCCATTCTGCAAGGAGGAGGCTAGCAGCTGCCAGCCAGGCCTTTTCCTGGGCAAGGGTTTGCAGAAGCCCTAAACCGAGGACTCCCAGTGAGCTCTACTTCTGATGGCAAAACAGGACGACAGGCAGGCAGCTCCTCACAGCACAACCAGCTCTCTTCTTCCTCATTTGCCTTAATCAGCGAAATGGTTATTAGCATCACACGTCCCAAGATTATTCAATACCTGACAACAAATAGCACCTTTTAAAACAACTACCAGCTTTGTCATAGGCTGCAGGGCACGCTCACGTAGTCACTGGAGTAGTGGATTCAGCCGGCATTTTGAAGGTTTTCTTTGTATGCAAAAGCATAGCTTTATGCTAAATGAAAGACACAGAAGCGGAAATTCTGACATCCTTCAAGAACTATCTTATCTCCTTGCAGTAGGTGCCTCTCCTCGCCATTCCCATTCAAACGTAATAACCGCACATCAGTAACAACAACTACAGAAACAACTTACACCACGCAAGACATCGGGACGCTGCTTAGTTTACTCAAGCCCAGTTAGCAATTAATGTGCAGCATGACTTTAATATAGGTCAGAGAGCTGCGCTATATTGTCACATACAGAGGGAACAGAGATCATACTTATATATTGCTCTTCATCTCAGACTGCTACGACCTACACAAGGAGAAATCGCTTACTGCAGCCCACAAGACGCAGCCCATCTCTGCAGATGGACACAGGCTGACACAGACGGGCAGGAACCAACCCAGACAGCATCATTTTTTGAACTCAGATAACCCCTTTTTCTAGTTTGCCAGCCAGTCACTCCATTCTCTTCAAACCTCTTTTTCAAACAGGCCTTCACAAAACCCTCAGTGACGGTCTGCATCACACAATACTGTGTCAACAATTACAAGTATTTTTGATTTCCATGCCCAAGTCCTGCCCACCTGGAGAACACTGCCATGAAGTGTGAGGGGTAGTTACACCAACAAGTACCCCTGTCATATTCTGCCTGTAGCACCCCAGCTCTCTGCCTAAGTACAGATGCTCTGGGGAAGAAGTTGTGTTTTCCCTTAATTCTTCAGTTTAATGTTCAATAAATAATACAATTGCATATAAAGAAGGCAAAAAGAATTGTTTTAGTCTTAGGAAAGAAAAGTCATAGGAAAGGATACAGGTGAAAGAATTCAAGTTCAGCAAGGTATGAGGATTATTTGTTTTAATCTCTTCCTGCAAACACAAGCCTAACAATTCTCCTATGAGCAATTGCTAACCAAATCATCAGGAAGTTGTGATTGGTGCATTAACCTAATGGTCCATCTGTTATCTAATTTCCTTCAGCATACTGAGGTGAATTGCTATGTCAGGATCAAGTCAAAATAGGTTTAAGCTTTAACTACTCATTAAAGTGCTAGAAATTATGATTACAGAAATTGTTAGTCCGTGGATAGAGATGTCGTAAGTAAATCATTCCCTACTAAAAACACAATTCAGCCTCTTAAAAATAGTGTTGACCCAAACTTTAAAAAACAAAACAAAAAACAAACCTCAGTTGCTACATCACTCTTAGGAATAATACTAAGACACTTGTTTCTGCTATATCGCAAACTTTTCTCCTTTCAGTTAAAACTCAGTACTCCAGATTATTTATGTTATCTCATTGCCATATGACAGTTTCCTACACTGCACTCAGAGACGGTTAAAGAGGAGATACTACCTTTCAAATGCGCATACACAGAGTAAAAAGATGTCTAGCACACGCTAGGGCAAAATTAAATAAACACTTTAAAAGAAAAGTTTTGACCACGATGTAAATCACAACATAACAGCTTTGGGGTAACAGCTGGCTTAATTCTCTTCTGCTTTGCACCTGGCAGGGTCATGTGCACCTGCGTAAAATGCTGCCTTTCAGGTTTGCAGAATTTCACACCTATTTGATCTACAGGAAAATACCTACCAGAAAGAACACAGTACTGGAGAGATTTCTGCCAGTTTTAATTGCACAGAAGCATGCTGAAGGCAAGGTGGCATTTAACTGACGATATTAGTAAAAGCTACTCCTCTGCAGCTTGACCAGTAAACGTAAGTAATGGGAAACAGAACAGAATCTTGATGATAATACGCTCTTACAAATTTGATCTGTGTAAAGTTAATCAATAACAATTAATAGGCAAACTAAAAAATATTCAGGCTGTGATAAGGCATTGATTAGAAAGACTTTAGAAGAAAAACCAAAAAGGTTAGAAGAAAAAGGGTAGTTTTTGAAGAACCTCTGGAACATAGATGTTAATACAACTCTGAACATAGTACTGTGTCCTAGTACCCAGTGGGATGACTCATATCTATAAGCAATAGTGATGAGACGATTCATGCTCATACACTTACTCATATGCATAAAAGTTTGGGGACATAATTGCAGTGATGTATCTGCAAGTCATCTGAGAAGGACCAGTGCTTGCACATCAATTGCTCCTGCTTGCTTCCCACCACCACTTCCTACAGTTCCCACAAGCAGGGGTGACAAATACTCTAACTAATCACTTTTATCAGCAGAAGAAAACCCAGGTTTATCAATAGAACAGCAAAAGTCTGAAAGCTCAGACTGAAACCCTCAAGGATTTCAGTCAGTACGCGGGCCGAGGGACTGCCCCAGGTAATCCCATGCCTTCCTCCTGCTCTTCCTCCAGGCAGGGACCCGAGTCCCTGTGACAGAGAGCAGCCAACCACCCTATCCCGTGCCCCTGTGTCAAGCCAGCAGCATTAGGAGTATATCGACATATTTTTGTCCTTATGCCTTCTCTGAAAATCGAGCATTAAGATTCTATTTCAAGTCAAAATGAAAAATCATCGTTTTCTTCCCTCAGATTTCCTATACCAGATATTCAAACATCTCACCAACTCTGGTCTCCCTTCAATTCCTTCTCAAGATGCCAGGATATCCCGGGATGCTGTAATCCTCCATGGCAAAGTGGGCTCTTTATCACTGTTTCTCCAGCATTCGGTATTGAAAGGCTACAGAACTCAGAAAGCAAGCCTGACTGCTTTCCCAGGGATTTTCCTGTACAACCACATATAAGCCAGGTTAAACTTTGAGGATTCATTCATTCTCCCCTCACTCATACGCTTATATCAGCATATGTGTGCTTGTTTTGGGGTCGGAAAAAGGGCAGTAAGAGCGGTTTTGGGGTGGAGATGTGGCAAATCACCTCTAAACCCCTTTTGGTGTGTTATAGCATTCCAGCAGTTCACAGACCTTGGGCAGATTGCACAAAACCCAGCAACAGCCTTGCTGAATTTATCAAGAAATATTACATTATCAGGGCAAGATGCTGTTCCCCTGTCAGCATGTGATTCTGAGTGCACGCTATGCGAGATGCTAATGGCACGAGACAAAAAGGGAGGGGAAGGGAGAGGAGAGGAGAAAGGGAACAGAAGACAAAGGCTTGCTCACCCTCCCCACTAAATCTACCCCAGTTCTGGTTTTTAGACACTAACCTAAAGGAGACAGCAGTTCTCGGGCTTTGCCTGCATGTGCAGATATAGCATCAATTTACATCAATCTAGTTAAAAAACCCACTGATCTCACCCATCAACTTACAGAAAAAGGAGTTCATAAAACGCGCCCATCCAACAGGGCTAAGAAGCTTCTCCCTTACCAAAGGCCAGAAAAGCCTTTGGCAGGCCACATACTGCACGCATCTTAAGCGAAGGCTGTCTGCAGGATGTATGAAACAATGCAGCAGGCCCCTGGACATACTTGCATCCGCACTGGAGACAATATTGTTGCAGATATTCTGGCAAAGTAAGTAAGGTCATCACTTCCACAACAAAGCAGTCCAAATCCACGTAGGCCAGACCTTGTATGATGGGATTCCAGTCTTCCAAGAGGATAAGAGCTCTCTCAATAGCAGAATGAGAACACCAATAACAAATCAAACAAGTCCCCCCCTCCCCCCCACCAAACAACAGCTCCTTATCCTGAGCTTCGTCCTCTGCCCTGTCCCTTAGGGGTCCGTTCAGTATTTTAAAATATCCTAGCAGAAGTCCCAGGAGCCATCTCTCTACAGCAGACCTGGGAAGCCAGGTACATACCACCAAGGTAACCCACACTGAGCTCTGCTATGTAGGTCTTGCTAGGAGCAACACCCGAGCTAACTTCTTTGTGGCTAGCTTGCATCTCTCTGCCTTAGAAGAAATCACATCAACAACTGTCTGAACAGAGATTACGTTTAGCACAGGAACCTCACAACTATCCATAGGGTCCCTAAGTACACCATAATACTATTATACTAATACTATTTCTTCTTCTTAAGTGCTCCCATGACTGGTATTTCCCTGTAGTCACACAGGAGATGTAACGCCACGTCTTAGTCACAGATACTGACTGCAAACAGAAAGCAACAGCATTTTCTCTAGCGATACAATCTAGATAGCTACCTGTTCTCTTCAGTGTCAGCTCTCTTTCCTCCACGTCTGATTTTATTGTGGTGGTTATTTGACCACACATACTTCCTGGTCTCAAAAAAGCTAATACCTATAATAACCTCGGAAATTCTGAGTTCTTCTGCATCTTCTCTACCCAGAACAAGGTGACTTTTTTTTTTTTCTTTTTAATCTAACTCAAGCAAACTACAGTCTGTCACTGGATCAGTATACTCACTACCTCCTGCATTACAGCACTGGAAGCAAAGGCATGACTTTAGAGCCTATACCATCCCTTTCACTTACTACTACGACTGAGACATAAGTGAAGTTCTCTGAGCCAGGTGCAAGTGCCATCTACACAGAAATAACCTGGAATTAGCTGCAAGTGAAACTGGGTTTAACCAGTGCGGTGCTGTACACCACATATACAAGACTGGTCGTGTCATTCTGTTAAAAAGCCTAACCAATTTGCACGCGCACACCAAACAATTGTGCAAGCATGTGTAGATCTGAGCAAAAATACACCCATCTGCATGTTTCCAAGTACGTCTCGGTGAGCTAAGCAAAAGAAGGGAGGTACATAAACAGGCGAGTTTGCAGGTGTAGCTGGATGGCAAGTACTACACGTCTCCTCTCTGCCAGCTTCCAAGAGGAGAGACTTCACAGCACTCAGCTACAGTCTCGACCCTCCAGCTATGACAGCTGAGCCTTTTTGTTCCTAAAGCCCCGAAAAGCATCAGCTGAAACAGCAGTCACCACTCACCCACATCTACCCGGCTGCAAACCCGCTCAGGCCGTTGCTGCCCGGCTGCTGGGCGCAGGGGCGCGGACACCGGGGCGAACGCGCACAGGCATCCGCGGCGCAGGCAGGCGAGGACAAGCCCCAGCTCCCCGCGCTCCCCTCCGTTCGGGGAGAAGCCCAAGGCCAGGCCCGGCTCCTCCTCGGGGTGGCTACTCACCCAGCCCTCGAAGCTGTCGCTGGGGCCCGCGGAGCGCAGCACGTCCTGGAAGCGCAAGGTGCAGTTGGCCACGAAGTCGTCGTAGCCGATGGGGGTGTCGTGGAAGACGGACAGCTCGATCTGATGGCCGTCGGTAACCGCGGCGGAGAACTCCTCGTTGTAGGTGGGCTTGTTGGTCTTCTGCTTGGTGCTGGTCTGCCCGACGCGCACCTGGTCCACGCTGACGGTGACATAGGGGTCCAGGAGCTGGTAGCCCTTACGGAAGAGCGAGTGGCGGAGGGACCAGCGGGTGGGCTGCAAGCCCACCGCCTCCCCGATCCGCACCTTCAGGTACCCGTTGAACTTCATGGCTCCGGACATGGCCGCCCGCCGCCGCCGCTCCCGCCGGCCGCCAGCCCCACCGCCGCCGCCGCTGCTCTTCAGGGGGCCGGGCGGCGTCGGCGCGCCCGCCCCCGGGCCATGCCGGCCCGCCGGCCCCGGAACCGCCGCCCCCGCGCACCGCCTACCTCCGCGGCGGCGGCGGGCACCCGCTCCGCCCGGCCCAGCCCGGCCCGCTGGCCGCCGAGGGGGAGCGGAGCGGAGCGGAGCGGAGGGGGGGACACCTGGGCCGTGGGACGGCGCCGGGCGGGGAGGGGCCGCGAACCCGCGGCGCGAGGGCGGGCCCGGGCGGGCAGGCGAGCGCTCGCCCAGCCCCGGCGCGGCGGCGGGGGAGGGGGTCCGGTCCCCGCCTGCAGCACAGGTGTCAGCGGCAGAAAGCGAGGGGTGTGCCGAGCACGTGGGAAACACCGCTCAGAAAATGAAGCGAAAACAAACACCCAGCCTTTCCTCTGGCACCCAGCGCGGAGAGGGGAACTGCCCGGCCAGCAAAGGACAGCCCCCGTCCGCCTGCTGAAGCCTGCCGCCAGCGCTGCGCCGCGCGTTAGTTCCCGCACTGGGGACACGGGGCCGCCGCTGGGGCTTCCCCGTCGGGGCGCAGCCGCGGAGCGTGTGCGAGCGCGCAGCAGCCGCGCCCGCGCAGCCCGCCCAGCGCCTCCCTCCGGCGGCGGCTGCCTTCCCTTCAGACCTCCTCAGGAAAGGCTGAACCTGCCTCTGATAATACCTACGCGCTATACCTATGGTATACTTACCTTGGGGGGGGGGGGGGGGAAGAGGAGTTAAATACTGCAACGTTATCTCAGCTACTTTCCACCTTGTGTTTTATAGCAACCGTTTTACAGCACCCTAATACTGAAACTACACTTCGAATAGAACGACGTGTAAAGGGAACATGCTATTCATACGCTGCTTCTGCTGCTGGGAAGTTTATTATAGCCCTGCCTTCCCGGATTAATTGCATCTGATTAACATTCTTGGCACTCCGTATGCATGATTTGGTTGGGGGGGGGGGGTTGTTTTTGATTGCATTTAATAAAGTCAGAATTTAAATACTTTTAATTATGTTCCAAAGTTCACAGCTAAGTGGCGTGGCTGAGGCAGGGAAAGAGTGGAATCCTGCCTTCCTCGTGACTGTGCGGCAGACATTGTCTGCTGAGTTACACTGTCATCTCTGCAATGGAAGAAGATGTCATCTTCTGATGCCCCTGTCACCGCTGAGATTTGACAGGCTGGCTGAGAACAAGCAGCTGGAAGCAAATAGGCCACTTCTGGTTGGGAGCTGGGATCGCTGCTAGGGTCAATCACCTTGGAGATTAAAAGCACATGAGGGTGTCTGTGGTGCCGTCAGCTGGGGTATGGTGGAAGGAATTGCTGGCCTTGTTCCCAATCACTCAAAACTCTTCTTATCAAGTCTCAGCCTAGAAAGTCTTCCCTTCCCTTCCCTTCCCTTCCCATAACTGAGCCCCCTCCTTTGAAACACAGTGTATAATACCCCCCTGTGCAAATGTGGAGGCATTTTCCTTCCTCTTCTATCATGGGGTGTTTTTTCCACTCCTTCCTGTCCCTCTCTCACATGTTCCTGCTGTCTTCTCTTTTTTGTGTGTGTTTCTTTACATTAATTTCTTCATAGAAATAAAAAAAATTCTGCCTATTTTTCTTCCCTCACCCCTTCATCTTTCTACTAATGTTCTATCCATTCTCCTAGCACAATGCCTCTAGTTTCCCACTCCGTTTTCTCCTTGCCCTCTTCCCTACACCCTTTTCTCCTTCCAGATGCTCCACATTTCGCAGGAGCTGCAGTACTGGAGCACCACACCAAGAAGCCTTTCAGCCTCAGAGCAGGGCTCCTGTTCCCTCCTCTGGAGAGAGCAGGTGGAACAGGTTCAGTAATGTGATCATTCTTCACATGGAAGCAACAGTTCTGCCAGAAAAACTTGCAGACCCTTACATCAGACTTTTGACCGGTATCCTTGCAAGGCTTTTAAGTTCCTTGATCTATAACTATTAGCTGGAGATAAGAAGTATTTAAGACTTTTTGAGCTTGATTAGGACAGGCCATCCCAGGAAGGAACAAAGACTTAATCTTAGAAATTGCCACACTGCATGAAATCCAGCCACCGCAGGATCCAAGGTCTTGCCTCCAGGAGTGGTCAGCTCCAGATGTTTTAACAGAAGGCATGATCAAGCAAACACAGAACAATCTGTTCCCACCTGTTAAAGATGTGTTTGTCTCTTGGGTTGATGTTCCTTCTGAAATACATTTTAGCATTTGAGTAGTTTTCTCTACAGATATCCAATCCTGTTTTTAATCTTGATGAGTTCTTGGAGTCGTCTATCCCACAACAGTGAGTTGGTCAGAAACAAACATTTCTTTTTATCAGTTGTATATCTGCTATCACTGTGATTTCTTGATTCACCCCTGTTCTTCTGTCACCACACCATAAGATTAAAAAAGCTCCTTGTTTGCTTTCTCAAGAGCATCATTACTTGCCATTCTGCACTTTCATCACCTCTATTTCTCCTGGTCATAAGCTGTGCATAGGAAGCCATAGGCATCAGGACATATTCCATACTGACCACCACAGGAACTCACAGTTCTTGTAAAGCTTCCCTAGGACTCTGTGTAATTGCTGCAGACAGGACCTAAAGACACTACGAACACAGCACACAGCATGAACGTCCACAGGATGAGACTGAAGGCCTTATAAAAGCTGGAATGATGTCTCAAAATTGCAAATAATCAAGCTAGGATTTTGCTTTGCCTAGAGGCCTTCAAAGAGTTCAATGCAATAGCGATAAAGAAAGTTTATTTAAAAAAGAACAGTTTTTGGCTTATCCCAGCACGTCTGAGTCACTTCTTAGTTTCTTCCATTGGATCTATTTGCCTTATGGAAATAAAAAACTCTGTAGGTTCCCCCAACAGTGCAGACAGACCCTTTTAGAAATCTGAATATCAGCTTAGATCTGCAAGAGCTCTTGGAGGTTGGAGACTACAATTAATAGATAAATCTGAATTACGACAGAAGATATCTGATATCACGGATACTGCTATAGTACTGTCCAAATCTTTCTCTTGACTTTTTCCTCCATCTTCTGAGGAAGCAAAGATAAAGGCCTTTCCAAGCAACCTGTTAGAAGTAATGAGTGGTTCAAACATTTACTGGCACAAAAAAGAGAGAAGGCCAAAATCTGCTGGTTTAAGGTTCAGACTGTGCAGTTTCCTCTGCTTAATCACCCAAGCTGAAGTTCCTTGCAGAACTGGCATTGTATGTATAATAGCATAGGGGAAAGGGGATGTAAAGACCTTTTTCTATACGATGGCCCACTGGATTCTCATGCGATAGCCTGACTCCTGGACCCCAGCTTTTTAAAAAAACAGCAAGTATTGTTAAAACTTATGGGAAAAAACAGGTGAGCTACACATATATCTATTTCTGATGAGCAGCACTACGCATTGCTAGTCAGTTTTCCATTGGGGGAAAAAATCAGTCCTGTGGAATCATATGATGTGAATCTAATTAATTTTGTTTACCCACTTGAAACAGTCTGGAACAACTCATCTCACACGGCATCCAAACACTCCCCCGTTCTGAAGTCTCAGCCAAAGGCTGATGTCTTGTTCCCAGAGAGGACTGCCCAGTGACATGAAGTCAGGGAACTGTCACCCTGCCTAATCTCCAAGCATCCAAGCAGCAGGAAAACATCCATAATTCTGTATTTTTTTTTCCATGAATCAAAACGTCCCTGCACACAATGACCTTGCAAGGCTGCATGCAGCAGCACCATCTGGTGATGGCTGCACTGAACCTCCTTGCACAGCTAGCAGTGCCAGGCAGGAGCTGAGGTGTCCACAGGAGCCTGGCTCCCTCCTCTTCCCCAGCAGGAGCTCCAAGACCGGGCTCCAGGAACAGCAGGTTGATTCATTTTGTGCCCTCAAGTGTTCACGGAGGCTGAGCACTTCCCAGCGCTTCCTGCCAAGCTGTATGGTTTCCTGAGCAGTCGGCCGATGGCACGTAGTTGTTCAAGAAACCAACTGTGAAGAGTGAACAGATCTCCTGACGCTTGTGTGGCTGTGCAGCAGGATGGCGCAGGGCATGCACTGGCAGCAAGTACAAAATAAGGCAAAGGAGGCAAAATAACCTGAATTGTAGGTAAATTACAGGGAAAACCAACAGGTAACCGGGTTCTTAATAACCTTCTACCACTCTAGAAAAAGATCATAGTACAGTGGAGGAGAACTCCCTGAAAACAACAGCTTAGGGCTCACTGACAATCGAAAAGACAAATAGACTTACTTAGAAATTTTTACAAACAGAACTAAGAGCAAAACTGCCACTCAGCCACCGTATAAATGATGCACCCATGCCATTTATATTGTGTGCAACAGTGGTGTTCCCTCCATTTCAAAAAGTACAGAGTAGAACTAGAAAAGGTACAGAAAAAGATGGCAAAGATGATCGAAGGGTTGTGAAGGGAGAGAGACTGACTAGACCAGGATTTCTCAGCCTGGAAAAGAATAACTGTTGGGGAAAATATGAGGGAGAGCTGTACAATCATAAACCGTAAGAGCAAGATGAATGAGGAAGAATTATTCACTCTTTCCCACCGAAGACCTAAGGGGCACCTGATGAAATTATGAGGTAGGAGGTTTAAAACATACAGAGGCAAACACCTTTTCGCACAGTGCATAGTTATAGTATACAATCCATTGCCAAAAAATGAAGGCCAGAAATATAAACAGCCTTGTAAAGGGATTAGACATTTATGGAGGACAGACTCAGTAGTGGCTACTGACCGTGATGTAAACCCTGGCTCAGGAAGTCCTTAAACCACTGCCAGCTGGGAGGATACAACAGAGGAAGGACCACTTTGCATTTCTCTTATTTCTTACCCTTTTCTGCTTAAGCATCTTATTTCTTACTCTGAAGCCTCAGTTAGTGGCCACTCTGTGGAACAGCAGGGCTGAGGTATGATGAATTTAGGAGGGATCCGGTATGGTTATTCTTAAATTCCTCTGGATTGTAATTGTCATGTGGGAAAAGACAGGAATGACACCTCTTGAAACTGGCTTAGCCACCATTCCCAGTAGATGAATGAATGACCAAAGAAAGGAAGAAATCTTTGAGTTTGCTCCTGCATTCTTCCTTCAAGCCACAGTAATCTTAAGAGTTACTTCATGTTTTTTGTAGTCTGTCTATCTGGAAAACTTGTAATTTGGCTCTGCAAACAAAGTCAGAGCGCTCAGCTAAGCCCTACTGTAACTTTACACTTTAGGCCTGGCCTCATTTCACACCACAGCTATACACAAATTCATGCACCACATAAAAACTTTCACTTCTTTTTCCTACCAAAGTGTGCATTATTCCCTTCACCACTAACCTATAAATCTCTAATAATTTAGTATCGTCCCCATTTGGCAAGTTAAGAGCAAATGCCTGAATTGCTCCATTTTAAATTTCTACCAAACAGTGGTTACATTCAGAAGTGATTCTGTAAAGCAATGGAAAAGCTTTGGCTTTCACAACTACTCTTGCAAAAATGCTACTGACATTTCTTGTAAATGGAACTGAAGTTAAATATATTTAAAAAATACAAAAATAAAAGAGTTGTAGAGGCCATTGAAGCAGGAAGTAACTCTATTTAGTTCCTCTATTAATTTTAGTCTATTTATACAACTTCCCTTTTATAGTTCTTTCTATAAGAGTGCTTGTTAAACCTCTAAATAATGACAGCTGCTAAAAACCAAATATCCCATGTGTGGAATCACTTGTGGTCTGGGAAAAAAAAACACACAAGAAAAAAAAAGATCAAGTTCCCGTCTAATGATAATAATTATGGGATCAATCCAAAACTCATTGAAGTCAAAAGCAAAGCTGCCACTGATTTAAGCTACGCAAGAGTCATTCCTTGTTTGTATGTCTGCTGTTGCTCCTAATTTATACCAGTGCAAACTAAAAAGAGAGATTTAGACTAATATCAGCTTTTCTTAGTTAGGATGGTTACTTATTTTCCATGGACAAACTGGAGCTCACCTGATCCCTATTATTTTTTATTTTTTGGAAAACACCAGGTCATTTTATAAAGTGCTGGTATTATAAACTGCAGAATATAGTTTATAAGAGCACTAACTCCTACAAGCCAACCATTAATACAACTAATGGCCTGTTTGTTGTATTAAACTGCTCTCATTTGTCTGGGTCCATTAACAAATGCAGTGGTCATTAACTGTTAACAGCAACTCAGTTATTAGATTTTATTACTTGTACAGGAAACACTGGAGAACAAGCTGATTGTTTTGGTTTACTGGGGTTTATTTCTTTCCCAGCAGTCTTGCCCTATTATTTATAATTTAGCTCCTTGCTTATTCCCAAACATGACAGACACACTCAGAAATGGGTTCAAGTCATCCATGTAGACAGTCACTTCGCATGCCAGCCCCTCCTGCCACCCCCACCTAGCCCAACAAATCTCTCCTCTAAACCAGAGAGCTCCAAGATACCAGGCATCTGGAGTAGCCTTTATTTTTCTGATTTTTCTGTGTCCTTCTGACGGGCAGCTGTTTCCATCCAAATGCATATAAAAAAATGGGATTTAAGCAAAAGATATGTTAATGTGATTTAGCAGGCTGTAAAATCTGCCTCTTTCATTGTTCTCTCTCTCTCTCTCTCTCACTTTAATGCACTGAAATCCAAGTTAAAAATATCTCTTACTTCCTCTTGGTTGGTAATGATGCAGCAAATATGGATGAGCTCCTTCTGCCTTACACAAACATTTAGAGCAGATGATTGCAGAAATCTCCTCTGGCCTTGTGGTTTAGGAATAAGCTGAAAGCCACAATCTTGCAAAAAATTGTACATGAAGAGTATTACCCAATGTTATTGAGCTGAGCTTTGGAAGAGATTCTTCATTCCAAATGCTGCCAACCCCTCATGCACACTCCTCACTGGCTCTGGCTTCTTCACCCCAATTCAGTTCCAAGCAATGGAGAAGCAATATCAATATCAAAATGTCATAAAGGACCAGCAATGGTTTGTCATGAAGGTGGTTTCTGTGAAGCAGTTTGAGGAGTTTTCCTCAACCTTCAGTGCCATGATACACAAATGAGGGAGGAGACACTTACTCAGAACGTGTTGTTGATGCTCTTTGGAAACAGGATCTTCCGGGCTCCCACCAATCAGTATCAGACCAGACTGGTGTTGCAAGACAACTATCAGTACTTCAGAGGTGGAGAGATGTGAAGTGGCTGACTGTAGTTTACCCTCTGTGGGGAAGGGTGTATTTAATGAGGCTGAAACAATTTTTGACTTTTGAGCATTTGGGCTTTTTCGACTGCCCTGCAGTTTCTCATGATACTTGTAGCCATATGTTCCTTCCTCCTTCTACAAAGGCACAAGGGTACATGTGATGTAAATGATTTGACCCATTCCCTACAGGTCTTAGTAAATCGGAAAGGTGGGGGCATATCCAGCGCAGGGTGCATCAGTGGCACACATGATACCACCTAGTGGTTAATTGTCTGTAGAAGGAAGGCCGCACTCTTCCAAATAAAGTGATTCACAATGCGGTGTCTGAACATGTTGCATTTGAGACGCTCCACCAATCAGCTTCTGCTCTGGCTTATGAAACATGGTCCTATCTTGAAGGTTTGATAACGCACAAAGCAGTTAGAGGATGGTCAGTGCAAATTTGGCCAGCTAAAATCAGGTGCTATCTGCAAACCCATTTGGATGCTATTGCACCCAGTGGCAATCATCTTGTGCTGTGATGAGTCCTGTGCAGCATCGAGAAGAAAAAGGGGAGAGATTTTGCTAAGAACAAGCAAAATGGTTTGTAAGACCATCACAGACAATTAGAAAGTGCTTCTATTATCCCTGGGGCAGAGGTTAAAGCCTACTCTGTACTCCCATGCCAGTGTCCCATGTGGTATGTGCAGGGGGAAACGTAGTGCTGTGACACTGGGGACTGAAAGATATGAGTCAGCTTATCTCTCCTGCCTTTAAATGAGACACTTCTGATACAACTTCCCCCCATCAGAGCTTCTGATAACAGCTTCCTTCCTACCCTCTTTCCCAAGGTAGCACGCTCCCACACATTGTGCAACAAAACCAGTTGGACAAGAAATTTAGAAGTATTTAAGAAGCCCAAGAATGTGCACGTTATGCCATGAAGAAGCTGACGTCAGCGGAGACTTGCTAGGAATGGCCCCAGATCGTCGGGAATGTAGGTGTTCTCCTCATCCTGCAGTGACAGAGAAGGTAGACTAAAAAGGGAATCTTTGCCCATTTCAGCTCCTGGCACAGCTCAGAACTTATTAAATCCCAGGGTCTTCCAAGGACAGCAGGACTGTTCACTCACAGGAGAGTCCACAGTCCTCACTTTATGTAGCGGAAGTAAGTGCCAGAGCAGATCTAGTCCCTTGTTAGAAGGAGGCTGAGCAACTTCTCAAGCACCCCGTTCTCTGGTCTTGAAAGAGATTCTGTGCAGCTGTACCAACCTCCCTCTCCTCTTTCTTGTCCTTCTCCCTTGAGTTCCTCTTCCAGGTGCAGGTCTTTCTAACAAAGTCACCATGCACTTCACGCAGCGTGTCATTCCCTCTTTTTTCTTCCACCAGATCATTTTTCTTTCTCCAAGGATCTGGGTGTCAGTTCTGCAAAGGAAAAGATCCTGCCACAGCAACTGAATTATAGACATTATAATTTGTCAGTGCACCTGGCCACAGTACACTAACAGGCTGATTCTTCCATTTGTGAGATACCTTTTTTTTAATTCTCTCCATACTGCTCTGGTCAGAAGCTGCTGCCTAAGTCAAGTTGATATGCCCTAGATGCATGTGGTAAGGGCTCCATATTCAGCTCCTTAAGAAACAAAAAAAGTAAAATATGAAATTACTTCAAGATTCAGGGGTGAGAGTCAGGCCAGGGCCTATCACCAAGATGACATGTAGCTTTGTTTTAGATCAGGGAAACTGATCCCTGCTGTTTCCAACCCAGAGAAGCAAATTTTTCTAGTGAGATCCAGAACAGAGCTTTCAAACCTGTGCTGGCTCTGTGAAGAGCCAGTGGCCTTGTAATACATACCCTGCTCAGGAACAGGTGCACATTTCTGAGGTAAAAGGTGTCGAGATACCCTACAGGAAAGATATTTTCTGGAAGCAGCTACCTGCCACAGCCAAATAAAGGCCCCAGTCTGGCAGCCCATTTCCTGTGTGGATTCCTGCTGGAGTCCATCTCCGGACAGGGCCTCAGTCGAGGAATCTTGGCCTAGACTCCACTGAGAATGGCAATCTGCTCGTGCATGCGGCAACGGTCTTGACTTTCTGATATACCCCCGGAGGCATCTGGAGTCCTAGTGCAAACCCCTGGCCAACCAGCATTATGGTAGGGGGACATCTCCTAGAGCCCTTTAGCTGAGGTTAGTCAAGTAAAACAGAAATGGTGTAGATCCTGAGGGATAAGTGTTGACCAAGTATTGTCATGAGGTAAATAAAACGGGTGCAAGAAAAGACCAACCAGGGCATCATGGGATAGCACTGAAGGACAAACAGAACCCAAATTCTGTAACCTGGGCTGCTGCTCTATCTCCACTACCAAGAATGCACATGAGAACACCAAGGCACCAAGGACTGGGCACATGCTCACTGGCTGATCCAAAGGCCACTCAGAAGATAGCTATGAAGAATGCAATACCTGCAAAGTAATACAGCTTTGCCATCTTACTGGAGCTTGCTACAGAGAAGCTATATACAGAGAACAAGGTGAGAAGGTGATAACGTAAGCTGTGTTCAGCTTCAGTTACTCTGGATCAACAGGACAGATCTGTCGCTGGATGTTGTGCAGACCCATACATGATGTCTCTAGGAGAGGGTCTCTGCTGACCATGGAGACCTGGGAGCTGCTTCGCTGAGAAGTTTGGCACACAGCTACAAGGGCTGCCATTCTTTGGATCTGAGGAGACTTGCATCGAATACGAAATAATCTCTGTGAGAAATCAGCATGAATTGTGCCCAACTGCCTGGTTCTCAAGGGAGAGTCTAAAACTGAAACAGGTGAAACAGCAACTGGCAGGGCACTTGTTGCACAAAACTGCTGGGATGATTACCAGAGAGCTGTTTAAGAAACAAACATGCAACATGTTCTCTAGAAATGAGAATGAGTATTATTCCTTAAGAAGTAGGATGCTGTTCTTTTCCTCAGTAGTTTACCTTTGCATTTTTTCAAATCCTGAAAGGACTGAACTCTGACCTGTGCTAAAATAGTAGTAGGTACTGTTTAACGGAGGAGAGAAAAAGAAACGTGTTAAAGTTGCATGACTATTGCAACCATTAGCTGTTAACGCTGGCAAAGAATGAGCAAGCCCTCGAGGTTCTTTTGGTCAAGATTAAGGCTGATCTTTCAGTTTACCACCATGTCTCTGATTAAATTCCTTTTTTTTTTCCATTAAAAATAACCCATTCTGCCAAGAATTGCACATTCATTTCTCCATCTCACAAGCGCTAAACTCTGTTCCCCTCAATTGCAAAAGTTCACCGGTATTCTCAATTTAGCCATACTGTTTGTAATAGGCATAAGAGCTATCATCTCTTTCTCACTGACAGAAAAGATGGAAGTTGAAAAACCAGCAGGAAGTGGTAAGAATGAATGGAGCTAAAAGTATACTGAAATGAGTGTACTGTAGGGAACATAACGATGAAGAACAGTGGTCAAAGGGAGAAGGGAACAATTACCTGGACTATAAGACTAGTGACTATAAGTGACTATAAGAAAAAGAAACACTTAGGAGGTATTGTGCATTATCAGCCTTTAAACTCTACATAATATAGATTTTTTTTTTTCAGTCCATTACAAAGAACTCTCCACTTGGTTCAGAACTGGACCCCCAAACGTCCCATGTATACAATTACAGTGTTGGGGCAGGCCTGCACTGCTGGGATATGCTGTGCATGAGAGATTTATCTGTTTCTGCTTTCCTTGTTGCTGATAGCAAGAAAACGTGCTGTGTACAGACTTTTACTGAAATAATGATATAATACTGATACACTGTGATATCAAGATGCCATTCCAAGATAAAAAACATTACATTTCTATTTTCAGTAACACCTCTGTTGGTGGCACACCTAGGAGTAAGTTACCTGGATGTCCCCATCCACCACTCCATGGTGGTTACCACAGTGACACTCTTCCTTCTGTTGAACCAGAGTATAGGCTCAGCCACTTAAATACCAGCCTTGTCCCAAGTGCCATCCCCTCTCACAAATGGTGCTGAGAAGTTCTAAGTTGTCTGTGAAGAAACAGTGAGAAACAATGACCAGGACCTCCCCATCAGTCCCATTTCTGCTGGGAAGCCCCCCATTGTACACATATGCAGCAAACTGTACAAATATGGAGGCTCTTGCTGAGCTACACTTCACCATGAATCACAAGCAGGTAAAAAGAGAATACCTCAGGACTGGTCTAAAACTTTGAGGCACCGCTCCAAAATCTCAGAACTTTTAAAACATTTAGAAACTAGAAGGTGTAGCCACTTTGCACAACAGAGAAAGCACCCCCGTGCACACAATGGTGCATCAGAGCATTAAGTGAGGAGCTGTGAAAATCAGGTTTTCTTCTGTTCTCAAAGACCTCTAGATGGAGCTACCCTTTTTGTTTTCAAGCCAAGTAACAGCTAGCTGCCAGCTACGAGGCGAAGCAAGGGAAAAATAATGCTATATAAGGGAGGGAAGCATAGGCATTTCCAGTAGTGTAAGTGGAAGCATCTTTTTTGCATCAATGTTTTGCTGTCGTTAGAGAGTCTGAGTTTTTCTGGAGTCCTTCAGGAATCCAGCTGTGTTGCCATCCTCTTCCTTTGCTTAAAAAAAGGCAAGCCATCTTCCAGCAGGGTGACATAAAACATTTGGGAGTGAAAAGAGCGCCAGACTGGATTGCAAACCGCTGAGATCTGAATGTAAATAATATGCCCAGATCCTCAGCTGGACTAAAAATCAGCCAGACTAATTTACCTCAGTGGTATGGCGCTGATTTACAGAAGCCTGGGAGCTGAGCTCAGTGTTGGATTAGGCCTCTTTGAAGAGAGAAAGACTGCAGAAACTGGGACATTGAAGAGCTGCTTCGCCTCAGATGATGGGGGACTCCTTTTCCGGAAGGCCTTCACCTTCCTTGGGCAGGGGTAGCCACAGATTTTGACTTTCTCAGCAGGGCTAGCCAGTCTGAAGAGAATTACTAGGGCCTGTTTTCTCCCTTTTGTGTTACATGGGTGACAGCAGTCAGTATAAGCACAGCGGAGAGGGAAGACTGCTGGCCACAGCGCAAAAAAAGAGACCGCTCAGGTACCGGAGTCTGCACCTCAAGGCTGGAACACAAGCCCTGAGGGTACCACCATGCCAACGCTATAGGCAGACAGAAGAAAATACTAACAACGTTATATCCCTGCAATATTCCCACCAGGCCTGAGAAGGGCAAAGCCGTGCTTTTGGAGGGATTAAGGCAGCACACATCTCCCTTTAAACAGCAGCCTCAACCTACCACATCCTCCCATCTTTGCACAGGGTAAGGTGCGCAAACGGGCAGGGTCCAGAGCCAGCATTTCATTTCCCCTAATCAGCCCTCGAAAAGCCCCTGGGAAGGCAGGGCAGCCCTTGGCAGCCGCTGCGGTTCACCGCTGCCGGCGTGCGCTCCACTAGAGGGTACCCTCACCTCACTGAGATGCTGCGCAGGAAGCTCTGCTGAACGCTGCTTCTAATGAAACCTGAAGGGTAGGCCCAGGAAAGTAAAAATCAAACTTTACAGAGAAGCATGCTGTAATTTTATGATGCGCTTTAATTTGACTCTGTTTAGTTAGAGCAGCCCCCTGGGCAGGCTGGGACTGCACCATGCAGCGTACGGCTGTGCTTTCAACTAACAGCTCCAGCCTCTTCCAAGGATGTAAATAGTAGAGCCTCATGTGCAATCAAAGCCGAAAATGACCCTGGGGAGTAAATGAAAAAAACAGGAGGCCTTCAGGAGCTCACATTTAAAATACATATTTAATTTTATTAAAGGAGTAAGAGCAAACATGTTCAGATCTCTATTACTATTTGCATTATAGCAGTGCCTGAGGGCAGTCAAATGAGCACAGGACTTCCCCATATTGGGAACTGGATGAACACACAGCAAGGAGCACACAGTTTGTCCCACATAGCTTGCAATCTAAATAGACAAGGCTTAAGGGAGGAAGGAAAACAGACCAACAAAGGACAAAGCGGTGGCCCAAGACCACCCTGCAAATGGGGCAGAGCCAGGAGAAGGACCCAGGTCACCCAGTTCCCCTACCAGGATCCTCTTCCTTGGCTTACGCTATTTCAAATGCTATGTGCGCACAGCATGCTCTGGTTTGTTGTGGTTCGTCTTTTCCCAGATAGGTTACAAACATGGAACATAGCTACTCTGAAAGCCAGGTTCCCTGTAGTTCAGTTGCAGCTAGGCTAAAGCAGGTCACAGGAAACGCTAGCACAAGTAAACCACTAGCATAAATTGTGACCTAGCTAAAAGAACAAAATATTTGGAAACGCCACCTATATTCATGCTATTGGAAAAAACACCCTGCACTTCCAACTCTTCCTGTCCCAATACCTCCTATATCCCTGCAGACTAGTGGTTTAGTCTGCACCTGCCATATTCTAAGGGAAGCTCAGAAGGACTTGGTGAGCAGTTTGGCTCATATAGCTAGCTGTGCTAAAAGTCAATTTTTCATCCAGATTAGGGATATTGTCCCAAAAGTTACTGAATTCATGCAAGTCCCTCTCACTTCAATGGGAAGTGGGAACTTTTGGCTACAATAAAAAAAACCAACACCTGATCCTGGAACTTCCTGGCCCTGCTCTGCTCCAGACTGGTGCACGATCTAGTTTGTTTTGTACCAAACGGAGATCTTTAATTTGTTTTCTTACACTAGAAAGTGTAGGAAATTTTTGCTTTCAGATCCATTCTATTAGCACTCACTTTCCAACAGTTCCTTCCCTACACACAGCTCTTTAGATACCAGCGAATGTGGAATATGGAAGAAAACACTAGGTGGATCAGACAGGAGATTATTTCCCCAGGAGAGACTATTTTAGGGGGAAAATATACTTAACAATTACTTTGTACATCCCAAAAAACTCCAACGGCCTTAAACCAGTGAAAATGAAGGCTTATATGATTATTTGGAATTGCTCCAGGGTTGTCATTGATGTCATAGGATGAAATTACAAAGGAAATTTTAAGGTATGTAATAGCCTGAGGTTCTTCACAGCCTCGCAGCAAATACAATAGAAGAATCGTTAACTGGTAGGGCAGCAGGGAATTTTCCAGCAAAATTCATTGAAACATTCCTCTGAAAAAAAAAACTCTCTGATCAGAAAGGTGCTGGTTGCAGCACAGCTCCCACTGGGAAAGCTGTCTCAGTCCAGGATGGAATTTTGGTCAGCGTTAGAGACGGGCCAGAGGACAAGGCACTCTCATGGGATGTGGCACGCCAAGGTGTAAATCCTGGGTTTGCAAAGGGACTTGACCTTGGGCCTTCAGCATCTCCTGGGAATGTCCTAACCACAGGGTTATTTACTATTCTGGCACAAGCTCTTTTACTCACTCAGCATTTTTGCACTAAAAAGACGGGGAAAAAAATCTTGAGTTAATAATGGAAACTTTTTTTTCCTTCAGAGGGCTGAAAAATCATTTGCTTCCCCACACTAACTAGTTAGCATCTACCTTGTACGCATGAAACCTTCCCTGATGTGTAAAGAACAACGTGGATGGAAGAGAGCTAGAGCTGAGTACCAGAGGATGGGATCTGAGAGCCAGGAAAGCCTGTATGTAGGTACTTAACATCTGTCCTCACTGAGGAAATTACTGAAACCCCATTGACATCACTGAGGCACTTTCCTGTTTGAGAAAAGGATATAAGGATCAGTCCTGCAACATTAAACTTGACTGTTATAAAACTTGTCCAAATAGAGTTGGTGGTTCATTTTTCATTCAAACTTTTGGGGGGGAGGGGCGGGAGAGGGGGGAGCAGGAGAAATAAACCAGGACAGATTTCTCACATAAAATTATATGATGTGGTTTTGACTAATATGAACATTTCTGATGTACGTGTCTACCTAGGTCCGCCTGTAAAACATTTTAGGAGCCCTGTGCGCAAGATGTGTTCTGATATAGGTGGATTATACACGAACAAGCACTACAATGAACACATACATGCACACACTCCCCAAAACCCCATGGGCTGATAGATATCAGAAACAGGACCTGAAACTCCCTGTTGGAAAGCTTTTGTACACGCTTGGCGCTTTCACCCTGCGTTCTCTTGACTAATATACCCAATTATTAGCAGAGAATGGCTGTCATGTCCCTGCTGATTTTGACAGTGGCTGCACCCTTGTGGCAATGTTCTTTAATAGAAAACACCATGTATTTTCACTGGATTGCTTAGTTATATTTTGGCATTCCGTTTATTACAGGGAATTATTTGTTATTGAGTCCCTTAGTGGTCCATAGCATGAACTTCATTCTAATTACCAAGGCAGCCAAGTAATAATTTTCTCCATTTACAGATATTTGTAGGACCATAACCAGCAAGAAAGCTATGAGTGACTAGGCCAGTAAACAGTGCAGTTTGCTGACTAGTGTTTGTTTTATAACCTTTGGCACATCTTGATATGTACATAATAATAGTTCTTAACCCATAAATAATATTTTACAGAGGTCACACTATAGTTATTTAAGTTCAGGGGTTTATTTCCCAGAACACTAAGTAGCTGTGAATGAATTATGTTTAGTCTGATCTGCCACAGAAGGGTCATAAACTTATAAGTTGTAGCAAACCATGGAATATTACTCCTGTATGTCAGGCAAACTGTAAATGTAAAAGAATAATGCTTGATAAGGGGAAAGCCTTTTTATTTTGTTAAAGTAATATATGTTCTGAGGGAAAGGCTATAAAAATTCATGTTAACTTATGTGACAGTTTGGGCAATCTCCCTACATACAGGTTGTGAAGTCTTCTTGGTACAGGGGACTTTCTTTGTATGTCTGTGAGAGGCTACAAACTCCATTCTGAGCAGGCAATTTTTTTCTTTCTTGCTTCCTTGGGTTTATGCAGTGTCCCAGAAACCACAGGAGGTGAAGAGAGACTGATAGCCCGTTCCAACGCAACAGGCTTGGACAAAAAGAAGGCAACTACCTCATTCACTAAGTCTGATGATAGACAGGTAAGGAGCAGGGAAGGGAGGAGCACTAAGCTGCTCATCATCATGTAGGGGACTTTGACCACCGTGGATGCTGTTCTGGTCACCTGACTAAGGGCGGTATAGCAGAAAGCAGCTTTTCCTTGTGGCGAATTAAAAATGAGGAAACCAAAGGGACTGCATGTTCTGGGAAAGACACCTTGTGCAGGAAACAGGAGATAGGGGCATGCTTTTATAACAGAAGCAGATATTTATTAGCTGCAGTACCAACTGAGAGCGAGAAATCTAGCCCTGAAGGGCTGTAGGTAGTAAGAGGGAGAGAGAGCCAGGCCTGCAAGAACTCTGACTTGATCCCAAAGAACACATACAGCTGAGGAAAGCAGGGAGGTGCATCTGAGTCTGTGTGGTTTTGGAGTTGATTAACGTAATAACTTTAAAGCAATAACTGGATTTGGAACCTGCTGCAAAACTTGAGTTTCTCTGTGCTTCCACCATCTCACGTCCCCAAAGCGGTGAACTGTGAGGTTAGAGCTCTAGGAAAGGGTAGTGTTAGGCGAGAGGAATCAAAACACTGGTCCTAAGGGAGTTGAGCTGCTGGACTGACAAGTCAGGGCCCCGTCAGGGAAGAGGTGACAGAGCCTGTCCTGAGGTTATGCCCAGGACACAGTCACTGCTGCTACCTAATCTGACAAATGGGTCCAGAAGAGCCAAACGAGTCAGTGGGAGCAGTGCAGGCATAGCAGCAAGCTCAGCAGCCAGAGCTGCACTCACTGCCTCAGCAGCAGCTTGCACGCTGGAGGCCACGTCACGCTTCCCTTTCCCGAGGCCTGCCCACGGCCCTGCACAGCAGGTACAGCGCGCTGTGCTATCCCCACCTTTTTGTTACCAGATGAACCGGAAGAAGCTGAGGGCTCTCAGGAATTTGAAAAGTTTCATGGGTGACCTTTAAGGGATGCCTGACTGAGGCAGTGACAACTTCCAAAACAGAAATAAAGTATGAGCCAAGAGGATCAATAACGAAGATCAGATCATTCCAGTTCTCCAAAATTTTCTGACTCTAACCAACTACTTGGCTCCCACTGACTTCAGGGGACCTTGCTGTGAAATTCTAGCCAGCCTAGAGACTTTTAAGATGAGCAAATAAATAAAAATAAAACAAAACAACAAAAAACCCACCAGCTGCCTTTTTCAACTTTGCGTTCCTAGGGTTGGATGCCTAAATCCAGGATTAGTTTCTGTGAGAGTGCTGCAGCATGGTGAGACAGAACCTAGACCACCGCCCAGCTGAGCCTTCTGTCATTTGCAAGTTGTGTTAATATTCTGGCGCTTCCTTCTACACACAATTATTAGTCCTGCCTAAAAGAATACTTGCATACCGGTGGGGGAGACTTTAAAAGTAAAAATATGACAGTGAGTGAACTGTTGAGTTCTCACTGAAAGCCAGCAGGAGTTGCACGCCTAATTTGCTCATTTGCCTTGAAAAACGCCAGTGAATATTATTTTGAAATGTATTAACTATTAAAAAGAATAGAATTTGAGTTATTCCAATTTTGAATCTGATTCTGATTCGATTTTGAGTGATTCTTGACTTCTTTAAGAAATTTAAGGACAAGTGATTTCTTCTCTCTGTATTCTTTAAAGGCACTTTGTGGAACTCATAAAAACAGGTCTTTAAAACAAAATAAATAATTTAAGTTTCTTCGCTATAGAGCAAGTATTCCGATTCATAGCTGTTTTCTTATGGTACTGAGTTCATACGATTACTGCACTGTAATTTCTGGGGTGGGGGTCTAAACACGAGAGAACCTGTGAACAGTGCATCCTGTGAAATCTGGTTTCCTGTGGCTGTCTCATACTTGGATTGTCCTGTTTCTAATACAGCATGAGCTCCAAGAGAGACTTCTCCTGTTCTTGGAGTCTTCAAAATGACTGTTTCTCACGTTTTCCACATTTCTATTAATACAGCAGAAGCAGAGGCTGCAGCCTTTCTCTCAGTGGTGGCATTAACTTGGCAATGTTGGCCTGTTTCCATAAAACCTATACAAATCCTCTTTGAATCCCTAATTTGAATCTTCTTCGTGTTTGTCTGATTTGTTACCTTATCCATAACCATAATGATAATTTAAGCTGTATTTTATCACTGAGGTTATTTATTTAGAAATTCCAATTCAAAATAATGGGAAAATAAATCTACTAACCGTAGCATCTCTTATGCCCAGAGACATTTCAAGAACAATGGTCTTGGGCTTCCTGGTGATCCAAAGAGATGATGTGTCACAGAGCTCCTCGCTATGCTCTATGACCATCCATTCGAGAGATACCAGCATGAGGTCATATTATATCTTTCATTATCTGCATATTGATTCAAGTGTTTGACACTGCAGCAATAACATCACTGTTATGTAGAGCATAATTGCTCAACCCTTTACTTGCCACCCTCAGCCACCAGATAAGAATGGGATATAAAAAGTTTCATAGATATTTCCTAGGTCCTCATGAAACCTCACGAAACAACGTAGTATAAAGATTATTGGTTTTCAAGGCCTCTTTACACATACATGCCATTGCCCTCAATGGGACAAGAGATATGTAATGGCATTCCTATACTGCTAGGACTTTTAAACAATGACCAGAACTGCGATTCTAACGTGCGAAAGTCCTGCACTTGATTTCCGAGTATAATACTTTTTGTTTTATTCTGGTAAAAAGGATATTTAGAAAACTGAAATAATTGTTTGATCAGAAGGAAACATCAGCTTATGACTTATTCAGTATATTGTATTTATTCAGTGCCTTTAGATGCCCTCAAGGACACTATTGTGCTAAGCAACATACAAGTACGAATGAAAAATGGTCTTCTCCCAAGAGGTCTCACACTGATGCCTAAGTCTATTAAACGTACCTTGGGCTCATAGCCACACTTGTGACCATCATTTCCTTACTGCCCCCATCTACCTGTTATATACAAAATAACTGCGTTGTACACAGGAGGCATCATTTTAAAATGCAGTTTTCCATGCTTGTACTTTTTGATGAACTTAAAACCTCCACTGGAGTCACTGGAATTTTTAAGGGAAGCTAAGCAAACAAAGTCAATAGCTGTCAGTTGCCTAAATAACACTGATATGCTCTTTTGAAAATCCTAGCCCAGGAATTTTAGATGCACCACAAATGTAAAATGAGGCTCTTTCTACTGCTATTACTAAATACAATATATTAAAATTAATTTAAGGCGCTACATTTATCCTTTCTAGACATTAATCATTTTCTACCACAAAGCATCATTCTTTGCTCCCTATAATTTACAGTGTAGTCAGCCTTGACTAATCATCATAATTATGCCTGGTACTTAGAACTGCAGCAACCTCTCCCCTACAAGCTTAGCAACACTTTGAGCACATTATGTTTTCCTTCCAACTTTCAAAAGTGGCACTTCTAAATTACTAAGAAATCATTATTTATAAATCATGTCTAAAAATTCCACATAGTAATTTTTTACATGGGAATCTAGATAGAGAGAGATGTACAGGCACTGTGGACGAGAGGGCCAGAGACACAATGAAGTTACAGCAGTTTAAGTTACTACAGGTCCACAGAACTGCAGTAACTGAGCATGTACATATCCTTAATCTGTTGCAGATAAGACATAAAACACTCAAAACTCATTCACTGAGATTTAAGTTTATGTGTTTTACCTTGCTTTTTCTTGCAGGTTAAAAGCACAGCCCCAGTCAAGTACCACTGCCTAGCGGAGGTGTTAAGTCAGTGTCACGCACTAGGGCACCCGAGTCCCATGGCTCCCTGTATCACCCAGGGAGGTGCGTAATCATCCCTGAGGACTGCGGGTGTATGGGGTATCGGGAAGTACAAGGCCAAACACATGTGCTTCCTACTACCCTCTGCAAAAAGGGCAGATTAATAGATAATTAACATGTATTGACTTGTCTTGTGGTGCTTATAAAATGTGTTTTGCATTATGTTTTTGTAACAGTTGGCTAGCAAGCCTTGACCTGCGAGGGTTAGGACGAATACCTGCACAGCTGGAGCCTTCGGTGGCCAATCGCATTCCTGCTCTCATCGTTTCCCGTTTTTATAAATGTAAATATTGGAGGGCTTGTTTAAACCTTCAGAACCTAAACATGTCATCACTATTAATAACATATGTTATAAGACACCACATGCTGGCAAAATAACCTGCAGTAAATGACACCAAAAATATTGAAAAGCTTAGCATAAAATTGAAACTCGTTAATGGTACACTGTGCAGTTTGGCATACAACTAGAGGCAAGAATTCCACACAATGGAACTGTGTGAGTGCTAACAGCAGGCTCCCACAAGATAAAATAAACTTGTTTTATGGACATGAGGAATTGATTTTTAATGAGATTCTGCTCGGCCGTAACATCATCCTGGGAGGGTGAGCTGGTTTTCCCCTTGCCTCTGGTGCAAAATTATAGTTTGCAGAATAAAGACGCATTTAAATTAGGCCTATGGATTTGCACCTTCATCATATTAAGTGAAAAGTAGGTGTTATCCCAGGTCTGAGTATAAAATAGTTGTTAAAATGCCTACAAAGAAGATCTCGTCCCTGCATTACCTATCTGTACGCTCTGGGGTCAGGAGGTCAGCCCACAAGGCAGAACACACACTCCTCAAGTTCTTTGGGAGATAAATGATCTTGCAAGCTTATTTCCTGAGGACAGAAGATTAGTAAAAAGGGATAAATCTCTCTCTTAGGAGAAGCTGAATAAAGGCATTTGAATTTATCTCTTCATGTTTGGGTCTCAACTGCCTATTAAGAAAACATTAAAATCTAAAGAGCTTATTGAACTTGCAGTTTGATGGCAAATCACGGACACATTTGGACACAGCAAGGAAGCACTGTCCCTTTGCTGTTTATTCACATTTTGTTATCTCTCTTTTTTCATTCATCTCATCAACTAAAAACAAGACCAAACCTTTCCTTTGAACCCCAGAGAGAAAACTAGACTCAAACAAATGAAAAGTGCCTTGTAACTAGGCAGCATTGGGGGGAAAACAGAAGACAAAAGCAAGAACAAATATTAAGCTTCCTCAGCTTTAAACTCAAAACATTTTATTTAAAAAGAAATCACAGTTTTGCTTCCCAAATCAATGTCACTTGGCCCTGACCTAGCTGTGCTGCACAGTGGTTTTGCTTTTCTTTCCTCTCTGCTGTTATGGTTTGCACTGTTTGTGTGCAATCATTGGCTTTTAATTGCCTTCTATTGCCTATTTCATTTGTCAATAAATAGAAAGTGCAGACCTATCACCAAAGGCCTTACATCTGTTTCTCATACATCTTAGCCACCCATGGTGCCTTAAGCTAAAGCTATCCCCTACTGCTAACCAGGCTACCAGTTTATTAGGTTTTTTCTCTGCCCTTTTAAAAAGATGAAAGTTCCTAAAAGCTTTTCTTGTGCAAGTGATGGTTGAAGTTAATGAAGTAAGCATCTGTTAGGTGAGAGAAGGTCACCCTGGGGTTGGGCACCTCCCAGTGGTGGAACTGGCATTAACCCAGCGATTACTATGTGATGACAACACCTTAAAGATAATTAGTTGACAATGAGTTGAGAGCCTATTAACCCCTTTAACACCTTATAGTTTATGATTATAACAAAACACTTTGGGACAAAACAAAATAGATCTAGCTTTCCTGGAGTGATTTACCATTTTTGGTCATTCGCTTATCACTTTGGTGACTTTCTTCCAAAGAAAGAAATAGCAGCCTGCATCCCAGAGCGTGTTTCTTTATCTTGATCAATCGGTGCTAAAACCTAGCACCATCTATCTGTTCTTTTCCCTCCATTAGCTGTGAGGTTAAAGGCTCTTAGGCCTGGGGTAGGAGCCGTTGCTGGGATAGCTACATAAGAGTAGGTATATGTAAGTTAATGGCATTTCTCATGTGACCAAAGGCTGAAAGCTCAGGGAAAAACTTTTTCACATGGCTTTTCATACTGATGTGGATTTGCTTCTGCAATTTTTATGGAGGCCATTAGGTCTGAGTCATTCTGAGTGTTACAGCTGAGCTCACTCAGGCTTTCCACAGAAACAAGGGCTACTTGGCAGAGCAAGGCAAAGGCTTTCATAAAATAACTGGTAAGAAAGGCAGGATCAGGCAACATCTCCATCTGAGTGTAGCAAACAGGAAATAGCATTGATCATGGGTGTGGGGAGAGGAGAAGAAAGCAAATGGAGAACAACTGGCAGTCTGCTGTGATTTATATACACTGGTATTTCCATCTTCATTCATTCATTCAAGGCGTTTAATCACAACATGGGAGCACAAATGAATTATGACTGGCAGCAGCTCAAGAAGTTTGGCAATAGCAAAGTATAACAAATCCTTGCACAGCATTCAAGACAATCATCTTGAGATTAAAAATAAAATTCCATTTAATTTAAAAAGATACCATTCTCTCTTCTTTTGCGCTTTCTAGCTCAATGTGACACAGTCAATCCCAGTGAGAGGCAGAAAATTTTATGAGATCATGTTCTTGTGACATGTTTTGATATAGACCGCAACAAGGATTGGCCTTCCTTCCTTTAGGTTTAGCACAGAACTTCCATTAATTTCAGCAGGAGCAGGTTTTAATTTGGTTTGTATCCAAATACGTAGCTATCTGAACTGAAATGTTCAGAAAAAGTTTTGTTCTGAAATTTGCCCATCATTAATAGTTACCAGGGTACCAGGATGTGCAATAGTTCCACACAATTTACATTTCTCCTGGGCTTGCCCTGTTAGTCCTTTAAAATGCTTTAAAACCTCAGTAAATTAAGATCCACTGTGGCAAACCTTCCCTGGAGAGAATTTTATTCCCAGGTGACAGGCAAGGCAAAGGCTTGCAAAGGATCCCACTGCAGTTACAACCCAGACCTCCTGGCTCCCAGCCCTGTGCTTTACTGCTAATTAAATACTTCTAGCTTAATGCAGCAAATGTAAAGTTTTGTTATGCTTTTTACATTTAAAGGCAATATATGGATTCAACACTGTATCAAATGTCCATAAATTCAAAAATAAAGTATATCCAGAAATTTTTAACTCTCTTATTAAGTAACTTGTACTACTGGGCAGCACCTAGCTTAAGAACTTGGCACTATTTACCTTGAGAGAATGCTAGTAATAGAAAAACTGTCATTCCCCAAAAGTTGAGGCTCTGTTAACCTTGACTGACTCACCTCTCTGATGTTATGACCATTAACTCTTTTGCCGTGGAAAGATTTCAGAATAACTTCATCTTAAACATAGTTAGCAAGCTTACTTTGCTAATTATGTTATTTGCTAATTTAGAGTCATAAAAATAAGAATTCCTGGAACACATCATTGATTGTTTAAGGCTTGATTACTAAAGATGATTCAAGGTTAATCAGCCGCCCATGATACTGCAGAAAAGCATTTACAAATACCTTGCAGAATCTGATTCGCTTGTCTGAGGTACTCCTCTCATATCAGCCTTTACATTTAATGGTCCCTCTTCCTGTAACCCCTAAATGTACGGTTAGTTACACTGTTGACTACAGGACTATTTGCCTGACTGTGAATGTGAAAGATCTGGCTTGTAATTAATGATGGAATGAAAAGGACGACTTTATGGGCTGAATCATAACGTAAAATGGCGTGGCTCCTTTGGCTTCAGCAGAGCTACAGGAATTTATGCCAGCTGAGGATCTGTCTCCATCTTTACAAAATCTCTTCTATTAAGTTACTTCCTTTATCCATTTCTAAACTACTCGAGAACATCACTCTGGGGAATCCATTTACAATATCTGTTTGATAGTGAGATTCTATGTCAAACTGCAAAATCCAATTTGAATGTGGCACTTATCTGCCTTCCCTGTTGTCTCGTCAAAAATAATGAAAACTGAGCATAAATGGATATGGAAAACACCCAACTTGGACAGGTATGTTGGAAGCCAGAGCAATGCAAAAGCCATGAGAATAGCAGGATGTGGAATAAGTAGAATTATCCAGGATAATTCCTTAAGAATTTACAAGCTTTACAGTGAGGTTCCCAAGCACTTTCAGCTTCATGAGAAGAAATTGACAATATGCAATAGTTTGGGTATTGGTAATCTTGTCCCACCATTTAATCTCACAAATGAGCCAAATCCAAAGCATATAGAGCATACACATTGGGTATTCTGATGAAGCAACAACATGTTACCCACGTCTTATAACCAGCTAGGAGTATTATGAGCAGGACATTTTGACAGACATTATTATTACTACTTAGTTTCACACCCTTGTTATTCTACCAAGGTGTGACCACAGGCAAAATAAAAGGCCCTCCCTTTCATGATAGCATTCTTACTAGCAAGCAAAGCTCTCCTAGACTGAAGAGGAGCAGTAATGGGATGGACATGCACATCTTTTCATCTAGTCAGGAAACCAACTTGATTGGCTGCTCAGCAAAACGGTCACTGCTTAAGCAAATGTCATCAGCTGAGTACGGAGTCATTTGGAAAAAGATGATCTCTGATGAGCAACACTGCAGACGGAGAAACTTTCCATTGGTAGAGAACTAAATAAATACTCCTCTCCCAATGTCAGCAAAATGCCTCCGCCAGTACAGCCAAGAAAAAGAAGGAAAACAGCGTGGGAGCCAGCACACAACCTTGTTTGGGGCTGCTTGAGACAGGAACGGAGTCTGATATGTTGCCATTTTCCATACACTGGCCATCACGGAAAAATAAAGTGACAGAAATAAACTTTGCGGGACTTCAAAAAGATGAACAAAAGTTTCCAGACCCCCCTCATGACTTTACAGTGTTAGAAGCTCTTGCTACATCAACCAACAAATTTCCTCCCAAGCCCCTTTCCTGAAGTAGATAGAGATCCTATCTATAGTGCATGCCCAGACCCAAGATCCACTGGACTCAGGGAAACGTTGAGAACATTCAACAGGACCATGCAAGAATCTTTCCAATAACAGAGGCTAGGAACACGTCAGGAGAACTGTCGGAGTTTGCTTGGTCACCTTTACGTTTAGAAAAGCAGACAACGTGGGCTTTCTTGCAAACTTATGTCATTGACTTTTGCTCCCAAATAATGCTGAAGAGTTAAGTGAGCTTCCTTTTGGAAGTATAAGCTCCTGCCTCTAAACATCACTTGTCTTTAGACTTAAAAGCCTGTATTTGCCATGTCCAGTATCACATTGAGTTATCTGTGGCACTTTTTTCAGGCCAGAAATGTCACTGCTTCTCCACCACGGCTTGTTAGTACTGCTGCCAGTGTTCTCATGAATGCCAGTTTTGAGGGGCTTCCCTATTCATATAGCAACTGTTGTCTGTATCCAGTATCTGAAGGCTGTTCCTGTATCCACAGCTCACAGGCACACTTTGTAGCAAGTAACACCAATCCTGGAATTTTCTCTGAACCAATTTGTCTCATTTATTTTAAGTGACTCAAGATCCACAATAAAGAGGCATCAAACTTTAACAATTCTCATTTCATATGAAAGTCTCCTCCGATAAAGGGTCTACTACTGCCCGAGTCAAACTAGCTTTTTCAGGTTTGAATTTAAGGGGAGGAACTTCCCTTTTAAGGAAAGCACTTAAGCAACATGTTACCTCATGGGAAACCTTGGCCATTTGACAGACTTATCCAAGGGCCACCTAGCACAGGAGACAGGAAGTTATACAACAAGACCTCTAACCAGCCGTTTTAGGGAGTGACAGATCCTGACTTGGTTTTCCAGAAGAGAAGTAAAGGGCAAGCACCCTAGAGTTTGAAGGCTTTGATGGAAGACCAAAGATTATGTGAGGGAGTAAGGAAACTAAAGAAAGTAAATACGCAAGAGATGTTTATTTTTTAAAATCTGTATATTTCTTTCAGAAGCTAAAGTAGATTAGTACTGTTAGTAATGATTAGTATTTGAAAATTTTACTAATCAAATGTTCGTGTTTTAGCTGCTATGTGCCCTTGAAGAGATAACCTCTAAGGCTAGAGAACCTAAAAGCCTGGGGCTCTGTTGTGGATATCCATACTAGCTGGAGTGTCTACAAGGCACTGTGGAGGTCTCAAGTGGACAGCGAGGTCCATTTTTGTGAAAAGGAGCAGAAAAAAGGCATCTTGAGGAGCATGCCTGATTGTAAGGGAGAGAGGCCAATTCACACCACAGGTAGATTAAGGATAGACAGGCCTTCTGTGGTGAGACCCACACGTAGGAGCCAGTTGTGTGTCCAGCTGGTGGAACTCTACTAGGGCTGTGTGACATGCAGTGTTCATTTTTTGTTAACATCTGTGTGGTCTAATTTTCTATTACTGTCAGCAAGTTATTTCTCGGACTGCCAGGTTATTTTGTCCATAAACATTGTCCCCATCACACATTTCTAATTTTAACCCTATTTGTCTCCGGTTGATTTACATTTGGCCAGAAGCAAATTACCTATTGGAAGCATTTATTGAAAATTAATTAGGTGGCTAAAATGCCTCCAGCAGATTCTGTTAACAGTGTCTGTTCCTTGTGGCTCTCCAGAATTCAGCATTTTCCAGTTAAAACACCTAGCAATTAAAAAAAATCCATAAAGTAAATGATATAATTAGTTCCAGAATGGAACTTAGTCTCTTTGAAATCAGATGCTTTCTTCTAAGACTACAGTGCCATACAATAGCAAGAGGTTTATAGTGCCAGGGGATTTTTGATAGAGGAAAGAGTAAGCACTTACAATAGCTAAGTCACTGCATGAAGCAAAATCATGGTGTCTCTGCTAACTTAAAACTGGCCAGGCATACAGGATAACTGTTCAAATATCAAAGTGGGGAACAAGGGAGAAAACAAGACGTACCAAGTTAGATTAAAAGGAAAAATACAAGATTAAAACTGAGGCAATCACAACATCCAAGAACATGGAAAATACACACTGCATCTCTCTAAAGAAAAGCCAGGATGTTAACATGATTTACTGCAAATAGTTCCACAACATTAAAATGAGTTTTTATTTTCTGTGTGTGCCGCTTCAAAGAACAACTCTGTGGGCTCATAAAAATGCAGAGAACAAATAGGGGCCTCTAAGACCAATTTATATGCCATGCCCACTGTGCACTGAGACACATATAATCTGTAAAATGTCAGCTTCAAAGTTCCACAGAGATTGGTGTTAACCCTGACCCCCGACCTTGCCGACTCTAGCTGGGCCCTCATGCTCTCTTAACCAGCTGTTTTAGATAAATGTGTTCCATTTTTAAAGAGATTGTCTCAGAGTTTTACGTGAATAGTAGTGATATTATTAACTCTCGCTGAAAAAACCACCTTAACCGAGAGTCTTTACAGATGGGCCAATCAAAGTCTTACCCCATGCAGAGAGTGGTGGGTTAATAAATATGTCATTGGACTGAAAATATTTAAACAACACCGGGAGAAAAGAGCAAGGCATACGACAAAAGGAAAGCATATTAGTACTGTTTCCTGTCAAAATACACAGAGGAAGCACTTTACTTTGACCATTTTCCTCATAAAGAGACACGGTAGGCCAAAACAAACAAAGCAAAGGAATCTGGTTTATCCCACTGTTGGATACTGAGGACTATCAACTTAAATGAAGTAAGTTTGAGAGACCAAAACCAGGTTCTCCCTGACAAGACTGTTAATTGAACATATCAGCAAAAGCAATCACAAAAACTGAGACCCTGTCGATCAATACTTCCATTTTATAGGGCCTTGTATATGCTTTTCGTATTTTACTTTATGTACCTCTCCAAAGTTAGGCAGGGGATTAGCCACTCATGATCTGTAGGAAGTCCAAAAATATGATGTAGCCTGCTGGTTTGGCAAACTGTGGACAAAGTCTAAATCATCCTCTTGGAAGGAAAATGTCAAAGTTCAAGGGCAGACAGTATATTTTAGACAACAAAGTAGCAGCTGGTGTCCACTCATAATAAATAAAAATAAGTTGGGGTCAGAAATACAAGTCAACTGGCTCCTCATTCACTGGACATGAGCCAAAGACAACTAGAGTCAAAGGGAAAGCTCAAAATGATTTCAAGAGGTTTTGACTCAGACCCACTCTGAATAGAAGGGGAGACCATAGCCACAGATTTCCATGGGACATGGGTGTGGCTCTTAAACTTTGCATTCAAAAATGGCCCACTCTTCATTTTCTGCTATTGATAGGTTCAAAAGCTTTCTAAATAGGTTAAAGAATAAAATCTAACTCCTTAGAAGCCACAACAAACAAAAACACCCCATGAAAGCTAAAAAAAATGAAATTTTTGAGATTTAGAAATATTCCTATTCTTTAGTAAATAAAGTAGTCTTTCAATTCAAGCCACTGTTTAAAATATTGCAACCAAATTGTTTTCACGCTGTTTACTTTCAGAGACAGCACAAATTAATCTTCTTACTGCATTGCCGATCCCTTATTCCTGTTCTTTCTGGCTTAGTAGATAACCATAATGCTGAGAAATCAAATGCACAACTGTCAGAATATGCAGCGTTATGGTTGAAAGCTCAGCTTTTGCTCTTCCCATCTGTACCTCCTGACTCCAGAGAAAAACCTCCATATCATTATCAGCTATTTGGCTGTTACTGTCATAAAAACAAGACCTTTATTCCCTTATATGTACAGTACCCAGTCTCCAAACTTGAGTTTGTTTTAAGTATCAAAATGAGATTGACAAGAAAGGCAAGTCTGAAGAAGAATAATTCAGGATCATACAAGCTTTAGCATACTTAAATATTCAAATGTCTTTACCTTAAAGTTCAAAATTGTCCAAAATCTTTGACTATGCCAATAAATTAAGTTTCAAAGTTAATTTCCCATATTATTGTATTCATGTTTTCTAAAAAGAGTACAAACCCCCACAATAAAATGCAAAACAAACACACACGAGAAGCTGACAGTAACATAATAAATGAAAAGGGAGAGAAAAAAATGTTGCGAAAATAAACAAACTTATATACATACACAAATAAAACAGGAAACATTAGGAACTCTCATGAAAGACATTCACAAAACCTTTACAGAGTACTGATCTGAGGCTGCTTTGCTTTTATCAGGCTTCTTTCATACGTAAATTGGCTCCCTAGAAAATCTGTTTGTTTGTTTTTTTAAATGTAATCTCCTTAAGTGGCATGAGAGAGAAAATGAGTTTAAATTACAGGCAAAACAAGTTTGCAAAAGTAAACATTTTGTTTTTCAAATCCTCAGAATAGGTTTGTCGTTTTGAAGTTCTGTGAACTTCAGGAGGTTTGTCCTTGCCCACTTGAAATATTTACTTCCTCTTCCCGCTTGTGTCAACAGCAGTTCTGTTGACTAAGAAGGAAGCAGAAAAAGAACAAGAATACATGAACCAACCTAAATAAGAAACATGTTTCTCAACACTCATTTATGGTAAAAATCCAATTATCGTTCCTCAGGATGTCTGAACCATATGACAAAGCCCTTGGGAAGTAGTAGAGTGTCTTGATTTCAATTACAGCTCTTTCTAGGAATAAGAAGCTGTTCATCCTCAAAGTCAATCCAAATTTTTTTAACTAAATATTGTTTCTACTAGAACCATGAACCTATTTCTGTCTGCCTCTCGTTAGGATGCTATGAACTCTATGTGGAAATCCAACAGGAAGCACATACTGGAGCAGCGGTAACCCTCTTTGTTTGTAAAACCCCCATGGATTTGTAAGTCTAACCTTACATTTCTTTCTGCACCATCTCTGTACTTTGCACGTCCAACCCAGAGCTTTGTCCTTCTTTCTCTCTTTCCCCTTTCACAGCTTGCTTGTTGCTAGCACTCCCCTGTTAGTAGTTCTGTTTTAAAATTGTCTGTGGGGGAAAAAAAGCTTCTCTTGCTTACCCATAATTTGTTCCCTGACTCTCTGCTGTTAATAGACATATCACAGGCCTGTGATTAAGGTACTCGCCTCACATTTGCCAAAAACAAAGATGCTCATATCCTTGCTCCACCAAAGACATCCTGTGTGGCCTTGGATGAATCATGAAAGGCCTAATCACAAAGCATCTTTTGGTGCTAAACTCACAAATTCAGATCTTCAAAACCCTAGCTCCAGTGCTATTTGAGCCTATAACATCTAGGTTACCACCTTCAAAGTCTCTTGTTGCTGGGGTATGCGTACAACCACTCCAGCCCAGAGCATGTGTACAACTCCAACTGCTCAGCCACAAATAAATGTTTACCAGATCCCACACAGCACAAAACATTAAGGAGAGATGCATGGAATGGTGTTGCTTTTATACCCAGTATTCAGAGGGTGGTAACATTCCCCCATAGATGTGCTAAGCTTCACATTTTTTCCTGCCCAATTTAAGCCTTTCACCTTCCAGGAGATTTTCCCTAATTACCGCACTTTAGGATATTCTGAGGTAGGTCTTTTTCAGTCTCTCTTGTTTGTACAAAATAATGAAATGCTTATTGGAGCAACTGCTGTTCCCAGAGTGAGCATGCTAACAACCAAGCTAGAATAATTCACCCTCTGACCCTTCACGCATCTGAGTGCTTAGGAAAATCGCTACATGTAACACTATAGAGCTGTGATTTTCAGTTTTCAACTTGCAACCCTCCTCCAAAATTTTCCAGAAGACGTATGGATCCTTATATAGAGAATTTAAACCAACTGATAATAGGCTGGCTTCTGTTAGTTGCTTTTCATGGACCTCTTGGAAGTACTCCACAGACTCCCAAAGGTACACAGACCACAGGCTGAAACAGGCTGAAAAACACTGTTGCAAAGGAAAAAAGCACAAGTTTAATAACATTGGCCAATTCTCCTGTGGCCTTAAAACTGCTGCCTTCAAAATGCATGTTCTGCAAGCCTTAGCCCTCAGAAGATGAAATACGAGACACAATCTAGATGTTCACCTGCCAAGTGAAGAAAGTCCTTTCCCTTCCCAATGAGACATGAGTATTGGCACAGGAGGTCACTAAAACCAAGTGTTTGCTGTTGTGGTGATGTGGGTTCTAAAAAGACAGATGTGTGTGAAACAAGACCCTCCATTTCATAAGATCCCAGTGTACTACAAGAAAGTCACGTGGGAACTCTGACACAAGTGGAGACTGTTTTGATTTGCAAAAGACATGATTTGCTCCCCTTCCCTCTCCTTGCAAACAAAAAGGAAGGGAAAGAGACATATCCCCACCTGATACTGATGGAAAGCACATTTCAGCTAATCTGGAGGAATTTCTGAGCTACAGCTTATAGTAATAATATTACAGCTGCAATACTAGATTGTTAGAATCACTCTGAGATGTTCATGACTAGTAAGTGCTCAGCCTAAACACAGTGGAAAAAAATGCATTAACCAGGTCAACAAATTTGCAGATACTCTACCATCTTACTTCTCAAAGGAGCTAGAGAGGATTCTGCAGTTATAGTCACTTTATGCTCCCTTTAATCATTGGAGAGAACAAAGCACTTCCAGGTTTAGTTCATCTGAATTGTTTCAGAGGTCTTCCATAAGATGACATAGACCACACACTCCATGTTCCAATGAGCACTTCATTTGTTTTGTACAAACAATGACAGACTTACCTTCTCTATCCATGAACTATAAAGAAATTCACAGGGACTAGCCCAGTGCAGAGGACTACACTGTAAGCACTTCCCCTCGGACAAATGAAGCCCACCGCTCATGTTTAACAAGTGTTGGTTCAAATTTTTTGGTGGAATACCAAAAATGCAACGTCTTCAGCAAAGAAAACAGCAATTTCTGTAATCAACTTTGCAGACGCATTTTTATTTTCCTATTGGGAGCCTGGGATATTTATCTTTGGTCAATATTCTTGTCTGTATACATTTGAGTCACCAGAATAGGGGCTATGAGCCAAGTACCTCAAGGCCCTGGAGGCTGGGGTGCATAGCTGGACTATGTTTCCTGTGATGCACTGTGGCAGTTTGGCCACTGGGAAAGAAAAATCCAGTTACAACTTATCTGGAGCTGGAAAGTCCAGTAATCTGGGCTTAGCAAGGGGATTGGGAGAAAAATGCTGAAGAGCAGAGCCAGATGGCTGAGGAGCAGAAGCTGAGGTTATTTAAAAAGAAAGCCTCATAGAAGTAAGCAGGGAACTAAAGCAGCACAAGAACCCATTGACTGTGGTACTACCTAAACAAAATCCTGCTTCACATGAATTACTTCAGTACTTTGCCTTGGGCAAAAAATATAGGCATTTTAATCAATTACAGCGCATTTCTGCAGCACAAAGACTATTAAGGCCAGAGTTAAATTTTTGGTATGAGGCTAAAGCAGGAATACGATGAAAAATGTAGGTATTGCTGGACATTGCATTGCTGTCTTTTTCTACTGCGTTGGTTATGGTAGGTGTTTGCCAGTTGGCATCAAACAGAACAGTGGTCATGTGATTACCAGCCATAGCATTGTTGGTTGGGTTTCCTGACACATAACTCTGGAACAGCTTGCTCAACAGTCATCACAGTTACACTAGCTACGGAAGAAAGATATCCATGCACTCATAGTTTATCACTTTTTTCTACTTGAAGTACCATTTTTTCCCAAAAAATGTATTTTGAGAGTAAGTTCTTCCTTAGCTATATAACCATAGTATAGTGCAGGGTTAGAAGAATGAAAGCAGCATGCTGATGACCCTAACACAAACATAATGTAAAGTGTAAATGATCAGTTCTTTAGGGGAGGGAGCTCATCCTCCTCTTCTGGGTTTTTTTCAGCACCGACAATAGTGGGAACAAGAACAGTAACACATAGTAACAGAGATGGTGAACAATAAATTATAGCAGGGACTTAGAATCTTCCCGTCCATCTCAGATGCAAGTCCTTAAATTCCTCAGAGCTCCAGAAACATGACATCCAAAAAAGAGTCCGAGTATCTTTGTTGCCAGCTGCGGCTCTGGAAAACAGTCTTTGGGAACAGAATTGAAGATTAACAGCCTATCGCAAAAGACCAGGAAGCAAGGCTATGTTTTTAAATGCCAAAGAGAAAGAACCATATACAAAACATCAGAAAACAGAGAACTTTACAGCACTTTGAAATTAGATCTCAAAAGCTCAGTTTCAACAATAACCTGTCAGGCAATTTCAGCTGGCTTTTCAGTAGCCAAACCCAGGCAGTGACAGATTAATAGATTTTTAGGCTGTAAGGAATCATTGTGATAAGCAAATCACATCTCCATAACACAAGTACAGAAATTTTCCCTGACATCCCATAACCATCACAATGACATGTAGTTCACCTAGATCCCAGATACAATTTCAGTAATGCTATTTTGCAACTTTAAAAAGAAGGGCACAAATCTAATGAAGAGCAAGCTAGACCTACGCTAAAGCTGTTAAGTGTTCATAGAAATGCTATCTCTTCTCTGGAAAGGTATCTAGTACTGATATAAAAAGTCCAAATGACGGAGATGTAAACATCCTTAAGCAATGCTTTTGGAGTCATTTTCTCCTTTGGACTCTTGTATTCTTTGCCATGACTTCCCTGCTGCTATTTTTTATATACCTATTTGAATATTTCCTTAAAATTCTGATGTCAGGCTGTATACCTGGGAGCTAGATGTAGCAGCAAAACCCTCCTTGCTCTGTCTGCCCCCTTTCCTCATTCCTGCAAAAAGAAATATCCTTTTGTGTAAATTAAGAGTTGCTAGAAAAACAAATCTTTATGTTTTGACCATAGGTTTTATATTGATTTTTCCTTTGCTGGGTATCAAACAAACCCACTGTTTCTTTATAGATAAATTTTAGTTTTATTTCTTAAAGGTGGTTTGTGCCATCATGGTGTCCATGGCTATAGTTTGACAGGCATTCAAAGCAGGCACTGCCACTGTAAAGAAGCAATATGTTCACAACCAGCTCCCCAGCCACCCACTTGTGCCTCTGCAGGAAGCGCTTGTGCAGCCTTGCAGCAAATCAGATCAGGTAATGGTGCTGGCTGAAAACGGGATAGCCAAGCAGGCTTATTAACCCAAACCTAATATCCAAACTCAGTCATGTACACGTTTTTTCAGTCTGATCAGTTCACTACCTCTCTGTGTAAACGTTTGTGCCAGGAACACTGCAAGAGCAGCAATGGGCAGGCAGCCTGCAATGAGCATAGAGAGAAAGGGGCACTGCATTTTTCAGTGGACAGCTTAAAGGTTCATCAAAATAAGTGTGTGTGTGTGTGTGTGTGTGTGTGTGTGCGCGTGTGCACACGTGTGTATGCGCGTGTGTGCAGTCTTTGCTGTTCACTCCCTCTGCCTGTATCGCTGTTAAAATTGTCAGGCATTTTACCAAAACTGACAGCAGTGTTGCAGACTCAAACACATCAAGTTCCTGCCGCTTACATAGGCATAGGAAGAGGGGAGAGACCCAAGCTAGAAACTCCTCAGACAAAAAAAGCTACAGTATGAGCTCACCACTCATCAGCCACCAGAGAATCCACATAGGCAACCACTTTGGAGACATCGATGTTATTAGACACCAGAGACTCCACACTGGAGCGGCACAGGAAGTTTGGCTTCACAAGTTCCACTGCTCACTGAGCAACTTGTTAGATTTACTAGCTTTTATTCAACTGGTTTGGGTCTCCAAAGAATCTACAGTGCTGACTGTACAAGAACAACTCACTCGGGCAATGGCAAGATATCAGAAGGAAAAGAAGCAGAACTGCAATCAAAACAGTTAAGGCAACTTTTTGATCCAGGAACTGAAAAACAAAACAAAGCAAAACAAAAAGACCGAAAGACTTAAAACTAAGAATCAACATGCAGGAAGAGAAACACTTCCCAATCGCGCACACACACACCAGCACGCATGCACACACATCCTGTCCCCCATCTCAGAAGGCTTGGTCCTAGGGGGCTTGCAAAAACATTAATACCCTATTCAGTGCTGGGATGAGTTTCACCATCATGTGAACTTTCAAATTCAAAGCAAAGAGTGACCAGTCTTAGAGCCAGACAACCACTGTGCAAAGAGCTTTTCACCTGGAATAAAACTAGTGGCAAGGGTTTATTAGCCTTCATGACCATTCTGTGCACCAATTGGAGCAAAGGAAGCCCTGTCTGAGGAGAAACAGAGGTCATAAAAAAATGTCATGTGCTCTTCTCTGTAAACACACACTATGAGTTTGACTCAAAAAGTAGGGAAAGAGGCAAGACCTTCTGCAAAAGACGGGGGAAGCCTTGATTTTTATTGCTTCTACTAAAAGCCAGTTTCACTCAGTCTAGTTTTCTTTAGGCTTGTTTCATTTTATCCTGCAGAGGTCGGTCTTGCCTGCAACAGTTTGCAAAGGAGAAAGCCCTGAGATCTGCAAACAGCAGGTCTACTCCACCTTCCTAGAGCAGTTCAGAATCAGAATTGGGGAAGCTGTCCTCCTAAAGGGAGCTTTGTGTGAGTTCCTCTATGCAAAAGAGATGCGCTGTTTTACAGGAATTGAAGTTCCAAACATAGTGATCATGACCCTCCTAAATTACGTCCTCTATCTCAAGAAAAGCAAAGAGCAAAGGATAAGTCTTATTTCCCCTGTGACTCCTGCAGTTGGAGAATAAACTAGTCACAGCTGATGAGTTTTGATCCAAAGACACTGAATCAAGGCTTTTTATAGCCCCTTTAAGCCCAACATTTGCAGTTGGGCAAGACAGGGCACTAGCAAGCCCCTAATGCAATCAGTTTTTCTCCCCTTGTAACGAGCACATATTCTGTTGGTCCACATTCGGATGCAGCCTTCCTCCTGAAGTTATGCCAGAACGCGATCTCAGAGGCTACAGCATGCTTGGAATCCTGCTCTAACTGTGCAAGCCTCAGATAATATGACTGTAAACATCTTTTTGTGACATGGCACCCCTTGGCTATACTGCACAAGATGGTCTATCATCCTTCAGGAGGAGAATAAACAGCCAAGCCCCAAAGCAAAGAAAAACTGTAATTTCGCTTATTTATACTAAACAAGATTTGACATATCAAGTGCTAAAAGCTCCTTGCCTCTGCACTGAGGGGGTTTTCTTATCCCCTTTAAGCCACTGAAATATGAGCTGAGTGGCAGCTCTCTGCTAAGCTGGTTTTGAAGGTGATTTCACTAACGTTTTCCAAACCAGTTCAGTTTTCCCACCATCTCAAGACCAATCCCCAGCTAGAAGCATTTAGTGTGGCAGCTGCTTCCTGAGGCATTTGGCCTTGTGAATGCATTCCTTTGGGACTAGGAGAAGCATTTAAAGGAAGCTAGAGGTAGTTCATTTTTCAGCATTTTCTGGCCAGCCTCTATTCGTCATCTGTAGCCCTGTCAGTAGAGAAAGTTTGATTAGAAGTTAAGAGAAAACCCTGTCAGCTTAAGTAACCTGGAAGGAAGTAGGGGCTCCAGAACAGAGATGGATCTCCAACTTGCATTGGCACGGGGGCCAGTTAAGTCAGGAAACTCATTTTCTTGAGACCAAGAACAAACAGAGCTGATACAGTAGAAGTACAACCCCGTTGCTGACAGAGAAGGGACAAGCGTCTGCCCTTTTTAGTAGGAAGATTTAGAATTCACGAGTAGGAATGAAGGTTCACCTGAGGAAACGAGGGATTTGTCTGGAAGTCAATAGGGTCCTTTACTCTGCCTTGCACGTTCCTAGCTATTGCTTCATGTTGTCATCTGTGGGTTTGGATGAGCAGCTAATATCAGCTGGCCCACTTTAACCACCAGCTAGAGAAGAAAATCTTCAAATCAAGCTGTAGAAATGTGTACTACGGTAAACGTGGATGTAGGGGAGCTGACTCCTACCTAAGTCTTCTACAGGCAGGATTTCCTTATAACGTCTCAGTACTTCCCAGGTGAAATCACTGAATCCCTGCTGGGGGTCACATACAGGATGGATCACAGAGAAGTGGATTTTTGTCCACAACGATTATGTCTCATTCTCCTTGTCTGGCAAATGTATACTCTCACCTCTATTTGTCACCTTTCCTGCTCTTACACTTGTAAATGCTCCCCACAAGTTAAAAATATTTCTGAAGTGACTAGTCAAACATATGAAACAGATGCATGATTGCATCTTGGGATGAATTAATTCTGTCTATGTGTGAGCAAGAGAATAAGCATGTGCGTAGATCAGGGAATATATTGGACTGAGCACAGCAGCTGATTTTTAAATCTCTAGATCTTGGTCACTGTTTCTTTGTGTCCCTTTTTTTCCCTCCATCTAAACACACTGGATCAAACAAGCACGTTTTAGGAGGTAATCACTTGAGTATCTCATTTTAATTTAAACCAAACTACCTTAAAATACATGCAAAATGTATCCAACACTTAATTTCTGTTTTTCTCTCATTTGAAGTATAACCTAAAAACAGCCAAGCTGGCAGGACTTTTCCTCTAAGCTAGTATGGCAAGGAGCTGGCTCTGTAGGCCTGCTTTCAGATCAGTTCTTGTAACCCTCACTATCAGCAGGCAGTACAAATGCTTACTGGAATTTGTAAGTGTAAATTAGGCTACCACATACCTTGTGGTGGACATTCACATGCCAAGATGCGGGGTCCCTCAGTACAGTTTGAACAACTGTTCTTTGTTTAAGAGTTTGACAACCCGGCCCTATGTCTCAGGTGCCAGGGCTACGGCAGGTTTTATGGCTAGGCTCAGATCTTCTCAATTACATAGATCATCCTGTATTGAGAGAGACAGTTGGACACTGCTCTTTTGAGAACGCAAGCAACACTCATGTAACTAAATCCTCACTTCTGAAAATCTGCATTACATTTCCACATCCTCCATAGCCAGTACTTCCTGATAGAAATATTAACACAGCAGCCAACAAAGTTATAATTAATAGCAAAAGGCATGGCTAGTGAAGGAGGCTCTGCATAACAATATGATCATCTAGGAACCTGGAAGAGACCTCTGGATCACTGAATCTAATTTGCATTACAATAAACAAACATGTCATCATCTCTTTCACAAATTTAAAGTTAGATGCTTTGGACAACAGCCGCTGGCCACTTTTCTTTACTATGGAATACGGCTTCTTTCACATCACCTGCTCTGTTACCTTTATCAGGACAAATGTTAAAATAAATGGTAGCCTGTGTGCAAGGTATTGGTTTGGCATTCAGGAAAATTCTTTGATTACCAGACTCTCATGCAGCCTTGGGCATGGGAAGCCTAGATCCTTCTGATACAGTTTATTCACTTATGTCAATGGAAATGCTAAACTATTCTGAGGTCATTTCGGCGATTGTGATTTTTAGCTATAGTATGCCTGTTTGTTTTAACTGTGACCTGTTCCATGGAAAGATTGTGAGGATGGATGGATGTTTTGACACATTTGATGTATGTATGTTTTGCTCATAAGTTACACTGATGAGGCCAGGACAAACAAATATCTAGAAAAGTAACAATGGCCATACTGAACAGGAAAGATTTGGTCCTCTTTGTTTATACTGTTTCTTCTGCATTCCGTGTTATAACGAAGATGTGAAGGGGCCAAATCCAGCCTATTTTCTAATCCGCTTATTATATACATGAGTAAAAGTATCCAGACTCGTGCAATCTAAAATTATACATTAACGGTCTTGTAAAAGTTCAGCCCTTCTACTTTTCTAAGGAGCCTGCAAAAAGAAACAGCTACAGAGTCAGTTTCAGGTATAACAGATTTTTCTTTTAGGCTTGAACAATAAAAGAGTTGGTGGTCTCTAATGCTACTGCCTTTAAAACATTCCAGGGTTTTATTAGGATAACGCATAAGTCTGGAAAGTCCCAATCTAACAGCAGCAGCAGCTTTTGTTCAGAGAACACAAGTTTCTTCTTGTACAATGTTGGACTCAAGGGTGTCTAAACTATGAATGGGTGGCTAAGGGCGTAACAGGCAACAGGTTTTAGACTTTTATGAGGGGAGGGAGAAAGGCAGCCCCACACTGTGGTGCTAATGTATAAATACTACCTGAAACATTAAAGGATTTCATCCAGCTCCTGTTATAGATGGTCAGATCCTCAATGGGTATAATATAAGGAAGCTCCATTGGTCTCCAGGGAGCTGTGCTGATTTACGCTCCCAGATCTGGTTGTGTATCTACACGCCATATGCTGTCCTTGAGCAACTGCAGGATATGTAGATTTCTTCAGGGAACTTCTTTACGAAATCACATTCAAATTAACGTGGTTTCTGAAGAGCAAGAAACATACCTGTGCAGAACTAAAAGATAACTGCTGAAATACACCTAGTCAATTGTTCCATTGCAAATGAACAAATTGTTCCTTTTCTCTCTAAAATGCCTGGGAGATAATGCCATGGCTCACTGTTTTTACAAAATCGCATTTCTTCTTAGTTTATTATTGCTGACTGACTTCATGAGCTAACTTTTCAGTGGAGCCCATGTGACTTTATTTACATATGTGCCAATAATATTAATAGAAGTTGCAATGACTCATCACCGCACATTGCTAAAAATCTTCCCTCATCTCATCTTTGCAGTAAGATTTCTGTTCCTCGTGAATTTCCCCAGCTCACCTTGCTAGAAGTTCAGACATCCTCACTCTCTTGCAAAGAAAGGTTCCAGCACTCAGCCTGCCATCACAGTGAACAGACCTGCAGAAACTTCACTTTTTTGGAAGTGCCACTGTAAACTATAATCCCATGTAGGAGTCAAATCACAGCTAACCTCCTGGCAGAGAACAGCTGATTACTTGTTTCATGATGCTCTAAAATCACACTCTCATACAAGCAACAAGAACATATAATTCAAATTTAAAACTCCTTCACAGTATCGTGACATTTGTATAAAACGCAGCATATCCCATGAGGCTGGTGCTGGCTGGACTATTACGTACTAGAGATGGATAATCTAAGTTGTTTATTAATAAAATTTTTCTTTTTCTCCTTTCTGCTCTTTCGCATAGCTCTCATATCTTTGTTTTTCCCTCTCTTCATGCCTTCCTCCTTCTCAATCCCACTTGATTTTTCTCCCTGTTCTTATTCTTATGGCCTCACCTTAACAAAACACAAATCCAGCCACAACCAAATTGGACCTGATAATCTTACAGTATTAGCGTACAAACATGATTAAGCAAAATGGTCAACAATATGTAAAACACCTGGAGATAAGCTGGCAACATGATTCAAAGTGCTTATGGCAGGCTTTTCAAAACTGCTCTGCACTGGCCCAACACATTTCCCAAACGGAGCTTTCAAAAAATCCCACTGTAACACTTTAAACTCCGGAACTAAAGTTCAGAAATGATTCCTAGAGGATACTGTGTTCCCTTGAAAAACATAACCAATGGTGGTTTTAGGCCACTGTCCAGATAGTGAGGTTTTATAGATGACTATAACGTGTTCACAATTTAGACTATCTGTCAGTCTGTCCAAGTGAAAGATAGAACTGGAATAGCAGAGGTGTTTTGGATAAAACTGTCATGACTGTCATATTTTAGATATGCACCCATGTGAGCAGCTATTTCAGTGCCCTCTTTTTAGTTAAGTATCTGCAGGTAACCTTAGAGGGTAAGAGCAGTGTTTCACAAGTGAGTTTGGCAAGGATTACTTGATTAGAGCTAATAAATCTAAAGCTAATAATTACAGATGTACAATACCTCAATAATCAGATTTCTTGCTGATATTGCTGTTCACAGAACATTTCAGTCACTTTTTAGTTCCTTGTAGAAAGGGAGCAAATGAAACAGTCCCAGTCCCAAAGAACTGGCATTTATGTCAGACCAAAACATCCATTGTTTCCACTTCTGAGGTGAGGAAAAGGGACAGATGAGGGCCTGAATTTTTAGCACAGAACAGGAGGAAAGAAGGACTGTAAGTGCTGTAGTCCAGGGCCATCACAGGGCACAGCCATGGAGCCTAGGAGAGTGTAAGCAACTTCCCCCAAGAGCTCACAGGTCACATCACAGAGCTGAACTGAACTGAACTCAAGTCTTTCAAGTCCCAAGCCAGTGCTTTAACCATCCTTCCACTTAGGCAGCTTTACCCAGGTAGCCTCAGAGGTCCAAATTCTGCCCTGGGGTATGTGTTGGCCTCATTAGCTTACTTTAAATAAGAGCTGTGAGCAAAACTTGGCCCACAGCAAGCAAGATTTATGGACTGAAAATGCCACATACTTTGCTTTTTATTCACTGAGAAAAAAAAAGCCTGAAACAAGCTGAGCAAAGTAAATGAATCAAGACTGCATATTTTTCATTCTGCAAACAAGAAAATACATACATGTGAACATAAAAAACACAGGTGCTCAAATACTGCAGACGCCTCCTAAATCTGCTACAAAGCACCAATGGCTACGTTATACCTGCCTCCAGACAGATACGTAAATTACTTTTTTTGAGAGAGAGAGGTGAAAAATTCTCTTAAATATAGGGTTTTTTTCCCCTCTCATTTTTTCCCCCAGAGTTCCCTGGCCCATTCACTTATGTGAATTCTGTATAGGTGCCATGCTCTTTGAACATAAACTGCACAACAGCTTATTCTCAACAGGAAAAGGTAAGGCTTTGGTTATGCTGCATTCCTAATATTTTTTGCAATTTATAGAAAACTCTCATAAACACAGTACAACACAGTAAGCTTTCTCTGCTAATATGCTGTCTAGACTGCTTAAAATACGAGTTCTCCTTGCCTACCACGTATCACGGCTTAAACTTTTGACCTTGTTTCTTTTTCCTTTGACCACTTCATAAGCTTTGACCCTTTTCAAGTATTTAATAGCCAAATGACATGTCACCCAAGCTGCTGGGGATATAAGACCAGGCACTCTTAAAATCTCTCCTTCATTATGAAGTTGAGAAAACTGACTACAGTTTAGCATAAAAAGTCAGCAAACATCTGCAGCCTTAATGGAGCATCCAACATAGCGCACCAGCCTAGGCTGGGCGAGATTGATACATTATAGAAGTGACAGCAGACAATCCTGTAACACCATCACATACGTGCTAGAAGGGGCAGAGGGTTCCTCATGGAACCATACAAACACTGGGGCATTGCTGATGCATGCCTTTGATTTCTGTTTATGGCCCCCAAGTTGAGTGATCTGTCTTGTTGGCACCAACCTGACTATTTTTAAATGATGTAGCAGCTGGCTCAACACATACTTCAAAGATTTATGTTCGTGTTGCAAAGCCCTCTTACTGAAAGGGAAACTCTGGAGTAGCTTCTGCTAGTTTATCCCATTCGTAGATATGGTCTGCATACTTCATCCTAGGCCATCACAGCACACATTTTAACAACTACAATGAAGCAGTGAGATACATAAGGGAAAGCAAATACGGAACAACAAAGGCAGCATTAAAACAGTTGAGGGTTAATAAACCTTGAAATTCCTGAAGTACAGGGTGTAATTCTGGAGTTCTCATGCCACAGAGTCAGACAGAAATCTCACTGGACATAAAGAGCAAGAGTTTGGCCCTTCCTATGAAGTCCAACAAAGAAACGGAGCTAATTCCCATACTTGCAGAAGTATATGAATAGACACATACCTGTGTGGACTTAGATGTGCTCATACTTCAGTAACAGAGCAAAACAGCAATACTGCAGTCCCCCATATGCTGATTACATAATCAGGTAGCAGTTTAGGGACAACACCCAGGTCTGCTGCAGAGCCACGGACATTTTAGCTAAGCTTTCCACATGCTAGCGCTAATACTTAGTAAGGAGGCCCTGCCACAAAGACACTTAGAATCATACTTGCCCTAGGATGACTCCCATTACAATTAGCCTGAGCGAAATCTTGTGCTTAGTTGTTGCTTCAAAAGTGGCCAGTCAGCCTTGGCTGTCACAGAGGTCTAGAAATCCAAACGTCCAAAAGGAAGTATTTTTCTCTAATCATTAGAAAAATATACATAATTCCTGGCACTGTTTTACTAGCTAACACAAGGTGGACACTTGTATGAAATACAGTAAAGAGCTAAACTGTGTATAGGCTGATTCCTTAGTCTATCTACATACACAAAAGTTCACGTGTAAACCAGGATCTTATTCTTACATGGATAACGGAGCTTCACTTTTGCTTTGGAGAGAGAGTCAAGGAACTGTGTCTCAGCTGTGTCCCAAGAAACACAGAGGAATGAGTGGGAGACCTGGAAAAGCATTAACAGCATCCCTACGCTAACACAGCAACCGCCTCAGTACAGCCTGCACGTTTGGGCCCGTGGGACAGGATAGACACTTACCAAACAAGCTGGAGATGTGAATCCCATCATAAAAGATCCATGTTTGGGGGTTTTTTTTGGTCTGTTTCCATTAAGTATCACAAACTGCTCTGAATCTATCATAGCTCTGATGCTACAGGAGAGGACCTCTCTGTGCTGACAACCTGGAAGAAGAAGAACCATTGTTGAGTCCACCTGGTTCATATATTTATTAGCTTCCCTTCAGCTGCATCAGTTAAAAGCCAGTTTTAACGTAAGGTCACAAAACGTGGTTACCTTGACTTGGAGATCAAAAACTGGCCACTTAGGCAAAATCAAGACAACCTTCTTCCTCCCCATGTTACTGCACCGCTGAGCTTGTAATACTGAACTGAAGAGAGCTGCAGGCTCTGAGGCACGTTCCAGCGTCCGAAAGAGTTCGAGCCGAGGCACAGGTACGACGTGCAGCCCATCTTATTTCTGACTCGCCCCAGCAGGTGTATGCAAGGTTATAAGCTCTCCGCCCCGTTCACTGAGAGGAGATGGCAGCCTGCTGGAGCCGGCTCTCCAGCACCTCCTGGTTCCCCCACCCCGGATCGCACACCCGCCCCCAAATCAGTCCTCTGCTGCACTACACCCCCCGCACCCTGCACCCCCCCAGTCCCATCAATTTCGTGTACGGGGAGATTTGCCCCCTGAGCCCCGCCGGGGCGGCGCAGGCAGAGGCAGCGGGCTGGGGGTTTCGGCGAGGCCCCTGGACAGCCAGGCTTCGCGCCCACCACCATGAGGCGGCGCACCCTCACAGAGCGGTTCTTCCCTACCGCCGGCTCGGATTGGCTGCTCTGACCCCCTGGAGGCGGGCCTGTGGGTCAGGCGGCCAATCAGATGAGCTGTTCTGTGCTTTTCCTGCCGCTGTGGCGCAGGCAGTGTCTCCTCATGGCGGGCTGTTCCTGCCCCAGGGACCTGGCTGTGCTGGGAGGCCTGAAGCGCCCCCCAGCACCGGGGGTGGAAAACAGCGGGGAGAGGTTATGACTTCGAACATCCCGTTCAATCATGTCACGGCTGAAAAGCTGCCGTTAGATGAACTGGCAGAGCTGCCTACACAGAGGAGAAGGGCCCCTAGACGTGCTTAGGAGCAAGCCCTGGGTAGCCAGGGGTCTCCTCAGGGGTCTCCTGTTTGCTGCTGAGCGCTGTCCTCGCCGAAACCCCGAGCTAGACGAGCCGGAGAAGGACGTATTGCTCTTTCTCTCCCTTAACCTTTTTGTTTTGTTAACCCTGGCAGCAGAGTTTGTTACCTGCTGGGCCACAGCGGGGAGGGAGGGAAGCACCAGCAGGTGAGGAAACAGGCAAAGGACAACTGCGGAAAATACTGAGGAGTCAATGCTTTAATCACTGTCTGAGGAAAGAGGGCGCTTTAAAGTCAGCCTCCTCCCCCACCTCCAAATTAGCACTGCGTTCCTTTGCTCCTCAGTGAAGCTGTCTTTGCTTCACTCTGTATTTCTGAAAAGCCAAGTTCTGCAAGGGAGGAAAAAATTTCACCTTATTGCAAGGTTCTGAGTGGAGACTTGAGCCCACGTTGTCCGAAGCTGTTGACCAGGCACATCAGGCTATTCATAAAATTCCTTCGGCACTAAATGCTGCCATGAAGGTAGCACTGTAACTACATCTAATTTTGCTTCCTCAGCTGCTCTGTAGCCGTTTCCTGTGCTGTCTGGTTTACCATCCTAAAAAAAAAATCACTTTTAAAAGAGAAATTTCATAAACACGTCCAAAATTAACCGGTGTTCAAACACTTAGATTATGGAAGACGTTTAACAGTATAAAAATTAAAACCACGGGGAACGTATACTAGTGGATTTTTTCTCTCTCTCCCATTCTCATCATAAGGTTGATACTGGACCCAGCTGGACATTCTGGAGAATTCCTCACCCAAGCAATCTCCACGGTTTCTTAGGCACCTATAGTAATATCACAGATCAGCATTATTGGGTGGTATGTACCAGAAAGTCTGAAGTGTAACCATATCCAGCTGTATTCTTTTTCCAGGCTCTTCCCCTACTCCAAAAGCATTTCCATTTACTCACAGGCGGTTTCTGTTAGCAGGACGGAGAGATTCTTATGTACACTGCCAAGCCCTGAGTTTGCCGGTCCACAGCCTTCTTGCCTTCATTATTACCTAATTAGTATTTGTTCTCTTCTAGAACTGTTCACATCTCACTGTTCTAATGGCAAAGCTTTAGCTTCTAGTCTTTGACAATACAAGCAAATAACTCTTCAGTTTCTGCTCTTCCCTGGCCATAGTCTATGTCAGGCTTTTCCTGCGGTGGAAAGGGAAATGCAGTTCCTCTCCTTTCTCGTGAACTGTTTTTATTTTGGGGGGGGAGAGTGGTGGGGGAAAGGGCTCTCCCCAATACAGGGGCCTTTTTTTCCTTTTACAGTTTAGGAGGTTCCACATCAGAGAAGCCGAACAAGTGATAACTCTTCATTCTAGTATCAGCAGTTCAGGAGGCCTTCTTCCTTTCTGCCTAAAAAGCCATTTAGCTCCTTCTGCTCAGTAGCCTATGGACTGGGTAGACACCTAGCCCATCACACTTAGGCAGTGCTGGCCCCTCACTCCAGGGGCCAGGAGGCTGGAACATGCTCCTCCTTGGCTTTATTTCCAAAATAGATAGTCTTCTGGTCACATAATGTTAGAGCTGAAAAATCAGGAAATGGCAGTTGCTTGGAACGGGTAGTAAAGTGAACAGAAAATGAACTCCATCCAAACTGCAAAGGCCAAAGAGTAATTCCATAAAACCCAAGCTAAACATACATTTATATGCACATACACATACCTATACATGTACATATATATATATATACACATATATCATCCATATGTCTCTCTTGGCTTCATTCAGGTCTAAGCCAAAGGCCATCTAATCTATGTCAGGTACTGTGACTGGCATCCCTGTGATACTTCAGTGCCTCACTGTAATGTTTTTTAGGAAACATCAGCCAAAAGCCATTGAGGACAATAAGAATCTTTCCATCTGCCCTATTTGGTTTCAGATCAGGCCCTGAATTCCCATTTTAGGCTAAAACCCATTTGCTGTCCTCTCTCCTTTTACTCTAATTTTCCCATGTCTGCCAGAGGTCCCTGCGTTTCTTACAGCATCTGGTAGAAGTTTTTATGTATCTGTATCTTAGCGCTGGATTAGACACATGACTTTTAAATTGCTTACAATATTCTAACATCTTTCAACCTACTTCTAAATCCCACAGATGGGTCAAATTATCTGCTAGGATCTGCTCAGTGGGCCTTAGTCTAGTATTTTCTTGTCTCAAAATGTGCAAGACGATTATGTGAAAAGAAGGTCCTCTTACCTCAACTGAGATTTATGGTGTTGAGCTGAGGAGATAACTTTAGCTAAACATTTTGTCGGCATGTAGCAAATCAAACATGAATAAGAAATTGATATTCTCTATGCGTCTTCTTGGCGTTCTTGTATCCATTTATATTTGTACTGCTTAAAAGCTAACATTGTTTGCAGTGATACAAGTTTTAGGCATGCATTGAATAAGCACTCACCATAATATTGATACATTTGTAATGGTCTTCATATGGACAATTCTAGCAAGTTCAATGATTGACTAAGATTTTGTTTGGGTATTCACGTCTGAACCAGAAGCTCTCCAGAGGCTCATTTGCTTGTTTGATAAATCAAAAAAGAACACATTTTTATACAAGTATTTTAATACAGGAAATATGAGTCTAGTCAGTATCTTTCCAAGTACATGTGTCTGAGTGGTTTTTGATGTGAAATGCTGCTTAATGTCTTTTAAAGTACTATTTAAACAACTTCACATGAGCAACTACCAATCAGTATGTCTCCCATTTTCTAACACTGAAAGACCAATGCTAAATAAATACTTTTTAGAATCACATATAATGAATAAAACAGAAACAAAGTAGGAGAGAAAAAAACCAGCAACGAGGCATTGTTTAGAATATGTATTACCTAAAAATGTAAATGCTCTCTCCAAGTTTGGCTCCCCAATATAAAAGAAATGATATGAAATTGGGCAATTACAGACCTTTCACTGAGGTATGTCTCAGCCTGCTGCATTTTGTGAGGGCTGGCAGGAATGGCACGGGGAGCACTGAGCAGCATTCGGGCAGGCCAGAAGCAACTGATTTATGACATAAAGAGGGGTGTAGCCAGAGAATAACTTCAGTTCCTAGTAAATGCATCTGGAAATAAGCTGTAAAGAAATGATAGATTGATAGCACAGAGCAGGCCCCCAGGAAATGGTGGGGTTTGAAAGCTCCTGTTTAACTCTCGTTTGCAGGGAACAAGCAGAGGGAGTGGGGGCCTTTCCCAGAAACCATATTTTTATATCGTAAAATTTAGAGCAATTCAGATGAGAACAGAGGAAATGGAAGGCAATGCTGGTTGCCAAACATAGACTAGCAATGTTTGCAGAGTGTTCCTTTCAGAAAAATAAAATCTAAGCCTTTTGGTAGTATGGCTCATCAGGAGGATTTCTGAACAAGGGTCCAATGCTATCGTATGTGGGGTGGGAAGTCTGGTCTATAATCTACTACTAAACTAAGCCACATGAATGGGAGTGGTCACTTAATGTTTTGACTGTCCTTTTTTTTTCCACCAAAATGCCAATCAAAGCCTGGAGAAAATGAATGACAGGCACTTAAGCAGCTTGAGCTGTTTGACCCACCAAAATCAACGAAACAAAAGACTGAGAAGTGACTTAATGACATCGTGTAAGTCTCTCCATAGAAATACCCAGCCTAAAAGCTTATCTAATCTAGCAAGGAATGGCATCACAAAAACCAATAGGTGGAAGCAAGAGTTTAAACTCGTGGAGGAAAATATTGAACAGAGGGAGTACTTAGTTGCAGGGACCTGTCACCAAGGAAAGTGAGGCTTTCTGTCTCTTCATGTGTGCAAATCAGGACAAGATGCCGTTCTGGAAAAGAGGTTTCAAGCAAAACCCAGTTTAGGCTTGTGCCAAACTCAAATTACTGGTCTCAGTAGAGAGTTACTCTTGGTAAGTGGATTACTCTTTGCTAAATTAGACTAGCTAATCTAATGGTCCGTTCTGACCCTAAATTGTCTCAATCTATAAATCTTTATGTACCCACTTCAATAAGTGTAGATATGAATGGTAATGTTAATTTAACACGCCTGTCGAGATTTGCGTTAGTGTATCATTTCTGGGTTAGAAATGCCCTCAATCCAGTTTACTTAAGCATGTATTCAAGTTCCACTAAAGCCACCAGGACCTAATCTCGTGCCCTAATGTGCATTCCTGAAGCACATTGCAAATAATCAAGATATCCATATAAAGGGAAAAATATAACTTTTGGTAATATAGCATCCACATTTTCCTTCTTTCTTTTCCAGCGTTCTTAGTGTTTATGTTTATTATTTTAAAGCCTCTCTCTTCCTAAACACAGGTGGTTCCAAAATAAGAAAAAAAATGCATAATGACATTGATGCTAATTGCATTACATGTGGGGCCAATAGCACTACCTATTATTACAAAAGCTCAACATTTCCCTTAGTAATGTTCTGATTTTGACTGCTTATAACTTATAAAAATGCAATTATATGCACTGAGATTTTCCACGTATTCTAGAAGCCTCAGGCTGAATGTTTGGGGATTTTTAAAAGGGCCATTATGGATGCCTGTTGGGGCTGAAAAGGGCTTTCTCTGCAATCGTTGCTCTGCCATCTGGGTGTGAGGACATGGGCACTGAAAAGAGGCCCCTGCATTTCTGTGGCATCTTCTCTTCCCATATGCTCGAGCAGCACAAAGAAGGGAACAGCCTTATTCAAATGTGGAAGGGCCAAATGCTGCTCTAGGCAAGGGCAGGGGAAAGGAGAAGTGTGAGTTAGTTGTGTGAAAAGGATGTGCTTGTGTAATTAGACTGTATTGTAAAGAACAATAGGGCCAAGTTAAGATTGCAGAGGCAGCTTCGGTTCGGGTAGTTTCGGAGTTTTGTGGACCTGATTTTTGCAACCCTGCTAATGTTCCTTCACTGTAGTTTTATATGAGACGTGTAATGCCTCAGTGCCACCTGTATGAAGTAACTGCAAGTCCCCAACGCGGTATCATTGTGCTATGCCTAGGATATAGCTATCTCTCCGTGGCAGATAAACAGCTGACTTACCTCTCATTTTGCTTTACTTTTTCCTTCTCTCTCCCTCTCCCTCTGGCAGTTTCTGGTCCTGTGTTAGCATGCTCCCCTTTGTGCCTGTGTCCCCTTTTTCTTCCTGTCTCCTTTGGACTGTGTCGCTGTATCTTCCATGTGTATCTGACAACTCTTCCCACGCACCTCACAAGGGCAAATAGCCCCTTTCCAGTTGCTTTCCAGCTCTGTGGTTCAGTCTCCCTGCTCACTTCTCTCATTTCAACCTTTCCTTTTTGCTTTCCTTTTCTGTTCCTCTTTAGCTCTTTTCTAATTAGCAGTATTTTCTCTAGTTCCCATCTCCTGGTTCCCTGCTCTATTTTCCTTTATTTTGCAGGCCCCTGTTCTCTCCTTCAGCATCCCCTCACTTCCAGCAGTCTTGCCTGCCACTGCGGTTCCCTTTATTGCCCCGCTGCCACACCTTTCTTCACTTTTCCTTCCGTGTTCCTTTCCATTCTTTTTTCCTTTCTCACCTTGCTTGCCATTTCACGAATCCCTTGTCTTCTCTGTTGCTTCCCACTCCCTTTACCAGCATCTCCTCCCACCAGCATACCTGTGCAATGCAGTCTGCCTCTCACTGAGCACACACAACATGTGTTCACAGGAAGAATGGTAAGCCTTTCAGGAGGGGAGGCAGTAAGTGCATTTGACTTGCATTTTGTGATAGCATCCAGCATGTCACCAGTGCAACCAAGGGGCTAAACAGGGGCAGAAGAACAGCTATGCTGGTTCAGATCAAGGGTCTGTCTAGCCCGGTATTCTCTCTCCAGCAAGTACATGTGATACTTCCCCTGAGCACTCTTCCAGCCTACAACTGTTTTCAGCTATTTCCTAAGCTTGATGTGTTTTTTCTGTTTGGTAAACCCCAGATCATCTCTCCTCTAAGTTCTTATCCATTCTCGCTTTGAACCCATGAAACTTCTTGTAGCCATAACATCCCCTGGCAAGGGTTTCCACTGCTCTGTTACCCACTAGGTGAAGAAACATTTCTTTTTGTTTTTAACCTGGCTGTTACTAGCTCCAGTTCCTCTCCGCTAGTTCTTGTATTGGAAGAGACAGTGAACAGCTGATCGCTGCTCAACCTCTCCTTACCATCTGTGGTGTGGTAGACCTCTATCATACCTCCCCTAAGCTGTCTCTTTTCCAGATTCAATCATTCCTCACATGGAAGTCATTCCAAACCTTTGATCATCCTTTTTGCCCTTCTTTGAACCTTTTCAAGTTTACTATAGCCTTTTTTTAGATGAGGGGACAGAACAGCACACATTATTTGAGGTGTGGGTGAACCATGGCTTTATAGAGTGGTGGAGTGATTTCTGTTTTGCTTTCTGTTCCTTTCCTAATCATTCCTACCATTTGATTTGCTTTTTTTGATAGCTGCAGAGCACGGAGCTGACGTTTTCATTCAGGGTTCACTTCTTAGTAGTAATAGTCAGCTCAGAGCCCATCATTTTGCAATGAAGCTAAGGTTGTTTTTCCCCACATGCATCGCTTTATGTTTATATACACAGAATTTCATCTGTCATTTTATTGCCCAGTCACTCAGCCTCATAAGGACCTTCTGCAATTCTTCACCCTTCACAATCCCAACTGTTAAAAACCAACAGGAAACCTGTGGCTCCTTTTTCTCAGGAAAGGTTAGCAGGCTCTGAGCACTGTATAGAGACTCATCTTTGTGCAAAGTCCTCTGGCTGAGCTGCTGTTATGCACTGCTCAGGACAAGCTGGGCACTCCCAGAGAGACTGGAAGAGAGCCTGCAGGCAAGCAAGAAGACCAGCTAACATGCCTCCATGAATGCATTTCAGTCCTCACCTAAACAGGGCCTGAAAGCAGGGGTATATGAGCATGGGGAGGAGCAGGAGAGGCTTACCCTCTACAGCTGCACATGTTGCTTGGGAGTTAGACTGGCTATGGTACAGCCACACGTCTGCTAATGTCAGCTCATAAAAGAAAAAAAAAAGAAATCGCCTTTGGTTAAAGTTTGCCCCCTCTGTTCCCCCCCCCCCTTTTTTCCCCTTTCTGCTTCAAAAGAAAGACAGGTTTGAGCCTGACTCTGAAGCACCCTCTGCTACAGTATGTGCCATTTACTTTAGTAAGGCTGATTAAGTCATGCATTTACAAGTAGACCTTCCCTCAGAGCTAATTTAAAGCAGATGTTCTGGGTTCCACAGCCAGGGAGGCATCAATCTGTGAATTGCAAGGGTCTCTGTAAGAGCACTGTTTTTACTGCACTTTATAGCACACTGGGAGGAGGTTAATTGGTGTAAAAGTTTAATTTCAAATAAGTATCCCCTTTTAAAGTTGCATATATGCATATACTTTTTATGGAGCGTTATATTACAAAGTCAAAGTGGGGGAGAAAAATCATCCAAAAACATTTCAGGATCAAAGACACCCAACCTGTCAAATGCTAAGATATTTTTATGAGGAAATAAGACTCACATTTTCTCCAGAAGACGCAGAGAGAAGGAAGGAGTGGAAAAATATTTAACTAGATTCCATGGTATATTAGGAGAAGGAGAAAAAAAACACCCATGCCAGTATGTTGGTCTCAGAACCTTCTGGCTTGGCTTCTGCTGCTGAAAATATTGGCAAGAAAATGCTCTGCACTGGGATTGTTTATTAGAAAAGCAATAGATCTGTACAGTTTAACAATAGAGGGAGGATTCAGAATCATCCATTTGCTCTGTCTTCTAACTTTCAACTGCTTTTGTTTTTTATTTGCAAGCCAGAATAACTATACTTATCCCTTGAAATTACCATCAGCACTGGCTTAGTGTAGTTTTATTATTTGAGTAATTGTATTGCCTATGGAGGGGTTGTGGCCTACTTCTTGCAGTGAAAAGAGCATAAGCTACTTCCAGATGGGAGTCACTATTTTCTTATGAATCTTAATTCATTTAGATTTACATTTTTATATTTATTAGAAGTTATCACATTTTTACCTTTATTAAAGATGACAGCAAAACAAACTATATCTACCTTGAACTTCAGTTCAGTTTTGCTGGCAATACAGACTACAGCAGTATTCGGCTCTAGTAAGGCTCTCTCCCCCTCCCTCTGTTACAGGGGAGAATCTCATTAAATTTTGCTGATCCTCCTGCTTTATATTACAGTAGCACCTGGGCGCTGCAGCTAAACTTGCTTAGCACTTTCCAAACCATGGTCTTGACAAAGCATGTTCAAGTCTACCAAGGTAAGATAGGAAAACGCAGTCCTACAAGCGCTTTCTGCAAATGAGAAATAAAGATGTAGCGAGATTAAGTGATTTACCCAATACTATCTGAAAACTATGCTCAGGGACTTGATGCACCCTTCCCACATCCCAGCCTAGTGCAATTACAGCAGGTTCAGTTCCTCTTCCTGCTAAAGAGACATCAGACAGCAGCCAAACATGACAACAATTTCTGTTACTTCTCCTTTCCCACCCATTCAATGCATAGGTTTTGCAGAGTCGTGTCAGACTTTTAGGGCTGTTTTGCCATACAGAAACATGTTATGTAAGCCACAGATTGAGCTCAGTCAAGGCTTGTGCGTTGAGTGTAAGACACATGCTCCTGGCACTGTCTCACGTTCTCATCACTCCCCCCTCCCTGGCTAGGGCAGTATTTCAGGCATCCATAGTGTCGTGCTACAGCAATAGAGATGTCCAGACTCAGCTGTGAATCTGGTACATAGGATCACAGAGCAGCAGAGACCATGCATGATACCACAGCGTCTTTTAGGAAGCTTTGCTAGAAGATCCAGTCTTTAACTGCAGCCATTCTCCTACCTGTCACCTTTGTGAATCCACATTACATGGACCAAAGTGCCCAAAGTCCTCACCTCTGTTGATCTGTCCATAAGTGGTTCTATCTGCTGCCTTGGGGAAGTCACTGTCTGAGCTCTGTGCAGCTTAGGAGCTAGGAACATGTGGCACCTGGGGAGGAGAAGGGACTTTACTCAGATAATTCCCAACACGAGCGGAACACTGGGCAAGCTGGAGGTGGTAGGATGCAGGATGTTTTCCAGAGAGCAGAACAGTCCAGGTGTTACGACTACACTGACTGAATGAGCAGTTCTTCATGGACACAGTGGTGAAGGTGTCAGCAGGATTTTATCGTTTTAGCGTAGCTGTGCAGGAGGACTCAATCCTCAGAGCTTTTAGGGCTGGGCAGGGCACACCAAACCATCACTAAATACACAGCTATTTCAAAGGGTTACTCAAAAAGGTATTAACATGGTCGGTAAAAGTCTTGTGTGGGGTCCACACCCATCATTTATAGTTTAATTTAGTGGTACATAGAGACCTGAGCGGGCTTTATGCCCAAGGAGGAATATTATCCTTCAGAGGATATGGAACTAACATAATCCAATGACATACTAGAGTCAAAACGGGCAGAGCAAACTGGGCCAAATGCATCCTGACTGGAAGTCTTATGGTTTCAGAAAGCTGTAACAAGGATGAACGTGACCTAGTGTGCTTTTAATTTAGAACAGATGCCAAGCAGTAAGCATTCCTATGTGAAAATAGCTAACATTTCTCTACTGAAGACCAAGATATTCCAAAGAAATGCATAAACTTGAGGACATTTTCTTTCCAGGTGAATGACGTCAGAATAAATTAAAAGCAGGAAATCCTGCTAGGTGCTACAAGGATGTCCTTGCTAAAAAAAAGTAGCAATCCCTATCTTCTTCCGCTCCCTTTCTCAACACCTTCTTGGTCATTAATATTGCTTTCGAAGTTTCGAAATGTGCACAAACCCTGCAACTAGGGCTAAGCCAAGTTTATTATACTACAGCCGTGTGGAATATACATTGCAACATTGTTAAAACAAAGGGAGACTGCCCAAAAAGCAATTACTAACCGGTTTATGCAAGAAGACAGCAGGCTTCATGTTCTTTACCTTCTCTTTGTCTTTGAAACAAATTGCTTCCAAACTCCATGCAGCTATTTTCAGCCTCCAAAACACAACTGTGAGGTTCTCCAGGCAGCAAATGCTGAAATCTTCAATCAGATTTTCCAAAAGGTCCTCTGGAGCACATTAGAGCCTTCTGACTTTCATAGGGCCTTTTGTTTTAGCTCTTACTGACCTCCGTAGGTCCCTAGTGATGTAGGACGTTTCCAGTTTTTAACTCCTGGATTTGTGATTCCTAATATATCTCTTTTCCCAGATTAAAATATGAGTATTTACAAAGACTTTTCTGAGAGATTTGGGAATTACATCTAAATCCAAATTTGAGATTCCCCCAAACTCTTGTTCACAAGCTTTTCATCCTGCCATTGCCTAAATCCCTAGTGCCCACCAACAAAGTTCCCTGGACATCCCGGGTTAGGTGCCACCTCCTCCTTCCAGCTCACGTTAGACAATACTAGCATCACCAGAGGAGGAAAATCTGAACTGCGAATGGTGAACGGGGGCAAGTGCTTCTCTGAAAACCAGGCTTAGGGGCCTAATTATCAGAGGGGAAGAGATCACTGCTACAACCTTTTTAAACTGCTGACCAGTTTAGGCAGCTTTCAGTTCAATAAGCTCCTTGCTTTTGCACATCTTATTTGCAGGTTCATAGGTTTCCCCATGAATTGTAAAGGAAACCTTAGTAGCTACATTTGCTTGTGACTTTTTCCATGTACTTAAAAGTAGTGGTGTGTCAGCCTAAGCTTCACTGACTCCCTGAAATTGAGGCGAAAAAGTTGATCCATCCTTCAGATGTAATACCATGCTGATAGAGGAATTATTGGCCTTCATTAGATATCTTTGATATGGAATTATTGTGCAGAGGGCATAGATAGGGCTGAGCTTGTACTGGGACTTTCCCGAAATCATGGAAAGCTAAAGGTGGGTGTGAGCCAGATGTTGTCTCCTCTCCGTCCTGTGGTGGGGGCTTCAGGTAGCCAAGAGCTGGCCAAATCTGTCCAGCTGGAGGATTTCTCCAACAGGGGTGAAAGATGATGTCCTGAGACAGCTTTCAGCTATGACATTCACGGCTCATCAAGGACAACTTGTATTTTATTCTAATTTTCAGCTGCTCTAATGGGCAACTGAAACCACCTGGACTTAAAGTTTTAGCTTAGATACTAACAGATCTTAATGCAAGAGTGGGGCTGATCACGGGGGTCTAACATGATCATTTCCATCAGCTGCATCTTTTTCCTTTCTTCATGTACCTGTACTTGTTTCTAACATCAGTGGGGAGCTGCCCGCCTAGAAATATCAGTAAGTGCAGGCAATGAGTAGGACTTCACATGCAACAAGATAATTTTAATCACTCGACTTTTATAGTGAAATGTGCTAAATAATCAGAAATGCCACCATGCTACAGATGCATGTTTTCAACATTATTTTTCCTTTCCGCTTTTCTACATACACAGATCAGTTTGATACTCATAAAAACAGGAAACAAAAATGCAAAGCCAGGTCCTTGGATGCATCTCTATGGATCCTGGATTCTGGCTGCAAGACAAAGGCTGGTGCCAAATGGGCTCTGTGCACAGCACCCCATTCACTTCTGCCAACACATTTCTTGCTCCCCACAAACTTATGATGTCACTTGGAGCAAAACTTCTCTCAAAATCTTACTTTATTATGGTAACTGTGTTGCAAAGCTGAAAATAAAAGCAGCAGTACACTGGCCCCTCAGCTGGTATAAAAAGAAGAGCTACATAGTTTATGCCAACTGAGGATGTGGTTCAAGCTGTTTGGGGAGTTTGGGTTTTTCTTTTCCTCTGCAAGCTGTTTGCTGTAATCTAAAGGACATTAGAAAAAATGTTAACATCAGCCATTTTGGGGGGAGAATGAAAAAAAACCTGAAAATGTAATATAGCTGCAGAACACACTTTTTTTTTTTTTTTTCCCCCCATTAGCTGATATTCTCAGGTTACCAGAAAGGAATTCATTGTGCTTCTTCGTGTTCTCTGCTAGTGAAACAAGAGATTAAAAGATTTTAGGATAAGTGGTGAGGCTGAAAACTAGTGGTGCTTGTGCTGGGGTTTGGGTTAGGGCATTGGCAAATTTAAGGATGATTAGGCATCTATTTCCTGGTCCTTGGCTTGGAACTAAGACTAGGAAGTGCAAGAAACTCATTGTCTTCAGCTTGCCACTGCTGGCTTGCTGCAATGGCCATACATTACACAATGGACTGACAAACTCAAAATGTCCCTGTCAATCTGCAGCTGCCTTTAATCATATACAGATTTATGAGACACCCTCCACACCCCCTGTGGAGGGCCAGAAACTGTGCTTTGTTTTGACTTGACATACATTTTTCCATTTAAGATTAAGAAGTATGAGCCCTGTTAGACTGCATTGCAGCTATGGAGCAGGAGTAAAGCTCTGTCTGAAATGGAGGAAATGATGATGTAATTTTGAACCGTTAAGGACTGAAGGGATTAAAAGATTTGGAGTAGGATTTGGAAAGTCTCTGGTGTTGCATACAGTAGGGCTATGCTGCCTGCTTCACCATCTGGACAGAGAAGGCCTTTTTCCTATTTACTGGTTTGGGGTTGTTGTTATAGCTGCACAGCTCACGAGCACCACCACACTTAATACTCCATCATCATTTCCATCACAAACCCTTTTTTCTACCCTGAGGGACTACAATGTCACGGTAAATATTTGCCATAGGCTCTGGTCACAGGCCTAAGAGCAGCGTGGGCATGAGGCAGGATCAGGCTTGGAAGTTTTCCACCTTATAGTAACTTTACACTTACCTCATTTTCTAAAATGAACGTTTCTAGCCATTATCAACAACCATGGACCAAAAGCTGATGCTCCTTTTCCATGGATCTGGACAACTTGCTGTCCAGTTTGTGTAAGGATTTATGACCTGACCACTTTAGTGGAGGGACATGTGCCCAAAGTGATCCTGCCCAGCCACATCTCCCAGAAGGGCGTATGTAAAACCTCAGCAGGCTCAGCTGCATGCTGGCTCCACTGCATGCTGGCTCAGCAGCGCTGGTTACTCCAGGCAGCTGGCTTCTTGATTCAGTTTTGAATCTGCTTCAGGTTGGGCTTTCTGATGCACCAAGTAGGGATTTGTATCAAGAGGGAAGTTGCTGTTTTTCTCAAGCCACAGATTACCTCCCATTGCCCATTCAGCTCTTACAAAAAAGGTTGAAGAGAAGAGGGATGAATTCATCTTGTGCTATAGAAATTACACTATTTTTCTATATTCCTCAACTCCTTTAGCTGGTCCTTACAATGTTACCTTATAGCAGTTAGGTGGCATTTGGGATCTCACAATTTGTTTCCAGTAAGAGAAGATATTCACTATGGCATTAATTTTTTTTAACTCCACAATCAAATCCTCTTTATGAACCCAAATCCTCTTTGTTAACCAAATCCAGCCTCTCTGAACAGGGCAGGAATCAAAGAACAGGTGGGGCAACCCCTGGTCCCATTGCAAACAACCGCATACGCATATTCGCTCTCCCTATCTCTGAGATTTTCTCAAGATCGGGCTGCAAGCACACGCCTGGCTGCAGCTCAGTTCCCTTGCGGCCTTTTCTGTTTGCTCTCTTGCACATTCTGCTGTTCCTTTCACACAGACACGTAATCGCAGTCAAAGCTGTATGCTGTCCTGTCTGTATTGTCAGAAATGCCTTTGTTGAAGGTTTTCATAACAAATTGAATTTTCCAGTTACAGATATGTCCGTATCAAGTACGTGACAGAGACATCAAACCCAGAATAAGTTAACAAAGGACAATAAATTATCTCTTAGTCTCCAAAAGCAGAAGTGATATTTTGATGAGTGTTCTTTTGTCAGGCATTAAAGGATGAATAAACCCCATAAACTTTCTAAAAGCATGCAAAGTCAGTATATGAGAAATTTTATATGAGAACAAGCAGGTATATTCCCCACTAAAAATCTGGATGAGAGACTGCATTGCAAATGTATTTTCAGAGCCTGCTTTGTAATTACTCTGGTATACAAGAACATGGCATGAATTTACAGTCTGCTCCTACTAGTTTTAATCACAAGGCAAGCAACCATTGAGACATGTAGAAATAACTTTAAGGCCTTGATAAATTTGCAAGAGCAATCACAGTTGCAAATCAGAAGTTCTCTAAAAATCAAAGCACATCAATTCAAGAGGCTTGCAAAGGTCTGGTTTCTTATCTGCCTCTAAAGTCAGAAAAAAATTGAGTGTAACATGCTCTGATAACAACTTCCATGAGCTCCTTATCTGAACAGAAATAGCTCAGGGACTATCTCACTCAGGTGAGTGTAAATCAAGAAGGAAACAATAGTTTTAGTGGAGCCTCTGGGATTTACATCAGCTGAAGGCTGGGCCGTATCGCTGTAGCATTACAAACTGTACATGAAGGCAGAGTTAAGTGAATCTTATGAATATTTTTTCAAAAGGTCCACGTTACCTTCAGAAGCGAGCAGTGGCTTACAGGATGCTTATTCCCGTGTTATTATTTTTTTATTATTATTTTATCATAGGGTTCATCCAAGGCCAACTGAGAATCCAGAGCGCTCAGAGTCAGAAGCGTCACCTGTTGTGGTGGCTAAATACAGGATCAGAATAATAAATACAGGGAAGGCATTTTTGTCTGTCCCATACCTGGACATACATCTAGTGCCAGGGAGGTGGGTGCTGTTTGGTGGTACAGCGTGGCACTGCCAGCAGAGAAGAGCATGGTAGCTCTCGTGGACCCCTGCGGGAGCACGGCGAGATTGTGCAAATAACAATCTCCTTACAGGAAAAGTGTTTTCAGCAATGTAAAACACACTTAGCACGTAAGTCCTGCCTCGTTTCTGCGGTACCACTCTGATGGTAACAGAAGATATCCTATGTAACCTAGAGCAGAGCTTGGTTGTACGTTGTCCCACATTTCTGCTTGGGTTCATGTGACTCTGACAATCATGTTAATTTAAAAAAGCAGCACTGGGTGTCACAACAATTACACACATGGATATAGTATTCTTGTTTAGAAAGGCCAGAAAACCATAAATCCACAAGAAGAAAAATACTGGGCCAAATCCAAAAGCCCTCTTTGCTCAGAAATATTCCACAAAGACAAAGAGAGTGTCTATCGAGGGATCACAGGCCTTATCCCTTAGCAAAACTGAAATAACATGGCAAAGTAGTTTCATAGGCTGCCCTGTTGCGTGCAGTTAGGGAACAAAAAGACAGGACCAAAATCAGTATCGTTTGCCAATGACTGACAACCAGTGAAGATGAAGTTTTGACACCCCTTATTTTTTGTTCTCTCGCTCTGTGCCATCCCCAGCGCAGCTACAGGCAGCTAGCCAACAGCAGATTTCAACGCTCACACTGAGTTCTGCAGCCTTGCGCAGATGTGTCGCGTTCATCGCGAGAAGCACAACAAACGGTGGAAAAGTATCTCCAAATAATACCTTGTAATAAGTGACTCTTTTGGGATTATGAATAATACCAACACATGCCATAAGCAGCAGCTGACTGGCAGACTGAAAACAGTGACCTGTTCTACCCAAACACTGTTTTCACCCCAGAGATATCACCTGGGTAAATATATTGCCCCACCAGTCAGTTCTTACACCTAGAAAGGGGTTGGTCCCTCCTTCTCTGAGCCCAGATGGACAGGAGGAAGTTTTGCCATCAACCTGGAGGCGAGGGGAGCTCCCCTTCGATTCCAGATGCATGAAATTATATCTGTAAATTCTGGTCAGCGTTGCCATTGCTGGCTTTCACGGCGTTGTTTAAAAGGGCTTTTTCCCATTGTTTTTCCAAGGACCTGCCCAAAAATGTTTCCATCCAAACCACCATCACGCAAAACTCCAGCAGAGGAGCATGGAACAATAGTGCACAGGGTTCCAAGTTCAATAGCAATTTCAAGGATTTCAGCTGTCAAAGTTAATTAGCGGCAGTTTCTCTCAGGCCTCCTTAGCTTAACCCCTGAAGGACAAGGCTTGGAAAACTGCTGATTGAGAGGGCACGAAAGGTCAAAAGACCACATTTGTAGCAGCCAGGAAATATTAAGAAAGCAAAAATAAAAAATGGAATGTGTTATGACCTGAAAACTTCAGACAAAACGAGATTTAACTTTTATTTCCACTTTTGTTAAAGAAAGAAGCATGAGCCTGGAGGGTGGGGTCCAGAGTCTGGATTCTGGGCAGGGTTATTTTAGAAAGCTGAACAGAGTCCAGCTGTTGTTCTAGGGCAAACACTTCCCAACTTCAGGGTATTTAAAAAAAGTCTGGATCCTGATCTGAAATCTGTGGCTTGGGCTACTTTCTAAACATTTCTTTTGCTTGCAAGAAAAAATGGTAAGAAATGGAAAGAAAAAATCATATGGTAAGCCACTGTAGAAAAACACTGGAGCTCCGCATGCTTGCCAGAGTCTACCTTGGCACACCTCTCCACCCAAAAGGTGCGCTGTGGTTGCTAGATCCACGAGTGGAAGCCAGAACATCCAGTGTTCCCAAACACAGATACACAAACCACTTCTAAGCGATACAGGGCAGCAGTCCCCGACTCTGCCCGCATGAAGAGCCTTGACATCGTGAGCAAGCGCTTCCACGCCGGCCGCCTCAGAGGATGCCATCTGGACGCAGCTCTTCCCTTGCAGCTCAGGGAAGCGGCTCTTCCCCAGCAGTTACTAATGATGTGCACCACGAGGACTGTTGGCCTGTGGCAGCCACCACCTTTGAAACAACGAGGCCCAGGACACGGTACCCTTGCCCCATCCTGTAATAGGTCTCATGAGAGGGTCACGAGGCCTTTGCCATCTCAAGTGACACTTGTCCTGTACCAGTCCATGTGATGGGGATGCCCCTTGTTCCAGGTCCCATCACCCAGTGCAGATGTCAAGGTGAAAACTTGTCCCCCAGCGTGGCCAGGGGATTGTGAGTTCCCCAGGCCATAGCTTGAGAAAAGGAGAAAGGAGTCAAACGGAGGGAAATAAGGCATAGGACATGGGATTTCAACCTGCAATACGAGAAAGCTCACATTTTACAGGGGGTTTAGCAGCCGTGCCGGGCACTGCTCGCTACACGCAACCCCCGAGGCAGGGATCTGCCGTTCTGGGATGGGGCTGCTCCACGGGCAGTGGATGGAGGGAGAGCGGGGCTAAACCTGCTGGGCAGAGGGAGCCGCTGAGCGAGCAGGACAAGGCAGGACTTACTGCTTCGGCATCTCCCAGTGCTGAGGCTCAGGATCTTGCATCATTTACGCCTGCAAAAAGCTGCTGCCCCTGCCTGGCCTCTCTGCAGCTCCTGCACCAGCCTCCTGCCGGCTGCCTCCTTGCTCCCCGCACGCACATACTGCGTAGGCAGCAGCCGCAGCTCGGCCGGCATGAGAGCTCAGTACGGTCCTCTGCGCCAGCAAGACCGGACATCTGAGCCCTAGGTTGTCACAAGTCCATGCCTGAACGGGGTCAGATGGGGTCCCTTTGCCTGGCCAGTCACACTGGGCACCCTGCCGTGGCTCCTTCTGCTGTGTGCAATACCTTGCAGAGCGGGAATCGATCCGGCCCCGGATCACGCAGTCTCTCCGTGAGGCAGTCTCTGCTGCCTCTTGGTCCAACTCGCTTTCCAAACCGGACACACTTGAGGGCAGGGACCGTCCCTTGCTGCATGTTCCTGCCACGCTTTCCTGCATCGCAGCAGGGTCTCGGGGCCAGCAGCGCCCAATCTTTGCTGACCCTGTACGAAATAGGGTCACCTATTTACACCCCTGCCTCAGTTTTAATTAATTCGCATCCTGTGGATGTGCGCAGCGTCACAGATGGGAACAGACAAAAGTTAGGGGTGTCCTGCAGAACATGACAAGGGAGGCTCAGGATAGATGAGGGGTACCTGCACTTTGGTGTTACCTGAGATACGTGGTCTGTCGTTGCTGGTGGTATTCCTAAGCCTTCTGTCCATCTTGCAAACAGCAACAGCTGAAGCGTAGATAAACCTCCCGGTACTACTCCGGACAAAACGAGAGGCCCTTTCATTCAAGGAAAAAGCTTGTCACAGCCTCGCTGTCAGAGCTGAGGATTTGATATGAAAGAAGAGGCAAGCTGCAAGTAGGTGGAGATCTTCAGGGTAATTACACTGCATTTGCCCACAGGTGCTGTGCAGGTGGCCTGAGCCCTGAGGCAGTGACCTAGGAAAAGCGAGGGGAACCACACGTCCGCCACGGCTCCCGCCTGAGCCGGAGGCCTGGGACCCCGCGGGAATCCCCGAGCCGTGTTCTAATCCGCAGTCAAAATTCAGGGTTGTTTCACTAAACGTTTTGAAGGAGGAGAAAAAATGTATGATCCCGTGGTAAAGTTTAACTCTGTTCCCTCTAGTAGCTTTCTACATGTCAGCTCTAAATAACCCCAAAGTGGAGGACCTGCTCACAGATTAGAAGAGCATTCAGCAGCTAAACCCAGGAGGCATTTAAAAAAAAAACAAAACCAAACCATGCATTCTTTCCTGAGGCTGGCAAGGCGGCTAGCGGGAGTCGCACCCGCTGGCACCGCTGCCCTGTGTTGCTTTAAGATATTCTGAGGTTTTGGTTATGTAGTGACCTCATGGAACACGCTCAAATTCTGCATCGCTGGACAGCTGAGTTGAGGACTACTGTGACTGCCTTCAGGTCTACAGCTATTTAACAGCTCTTTATTTTAAGCTAAAATCTCAAGGCGTATGAACCTTGAGAGCCACAGTCATTTCAAAGGTGAGGTAATAGTTGATAGCACTATTTGATAACACGAGTTGAGAGCTCGACTCTTGGCTTATCAGAAAATCTAATTTCTGGAAACAAATAACAGAGCCATACCACTACTCTGTGTTTTGCCATACAGAAATATGTTAGGTAATAATGTTACTAGTTCATACTACATGCTCTACTGGTTTCTAAAATCATATACAAATGCATGATCGAGTTAGACTTTCATCATGCATTTTTTGATGCTCCATGTGCAATGCTTGGGTTTTATCCCAACCAGCAATTATAATCCTTTTTGTGCACAGAGAACAAATGAGTCAAGGCTCAACACAAGCTGATCCCAAATTTATCAAGAAGCTAAAGGCCAGGCTCACATGCTCAGGGCCAGACTTCTGGGTGGGGGTAGAAAAGTACTTCCCAGGGAATTCTCATTCAGAGTGCAGATGATTCCCTTAAACTCAGCATGGACTAAGGACATGAATGTCCTCTCAGGAACTTCAGGATGAAGAAATTCAAAGTGTTCAGAGTCTACCTCAAAATTCTCTTTTTTCATAAAAGCTGCCCTCTGATATCAAAAGCTGAAGAGCAACAAGGAGGCACAGGAAAGGACCAAAAGAAACGACTGTTCAAAGAGTGAGAGAGCAGGAATATTAAACCAAAGGAATTTCAGCATGTTCAGCGTATCTGAAATTCATATTCCTCCTTTATGACTGGGAACCTGCCTTTACAATAAAAGGGGCTTAGTTATTTTCTCACCTTCTTTGCGAGGTAACAGGCACTGTATGCATGCAGCAGGCTGGATCACACCCAAGAGACTGTGGATTTTAAAGTCCTTTGAAGGGGAGCTCAAAGCAAATGGCTTTTGCTGCAGCATACAGGGCAATTCTGTAACATATAACGTTTTAAGACAGTAAATAGCTCAAGACGTGTAACTGCTGACAGTGGTTCTAGTATGTCAGTACAACACGCATGTAGGTGTACGTGGGCGTATCGTCACCTCCCTCGACGTGGACGGTTTCGGAGTGATTCCACCAGGAGCATACCTCGGTTGAGTCAGATGCCACTTCACTGCCGTTCTGTTTATTTATAGGAAATGCAAACTGATCCCCATTTGCCAGGAGACGGTGGGATCAAACAGCAGGAGGCCATTTCTTGGCTCACCCTCTAGGCCCTGGGCTAGCTACCACGCTGCCCAAAAGCTTTTGTTCTTTGCTCTTTTTCAGGATGTGGTTTATGTTTGCTTTCTCCCTTGCTGTTCTTGCCCACCCTGCTCTATCAAATAATATCCAGCCCCTTTATTAAGGGAAATAGAAATGTGCTGGGAATGCCTTGATATCTTCTTAACCTCACAACTCAGCTTCTAAGCATTTACCCTGTGTTTCGCCATATGTCTGGGGTTTTTTTTTTTTTTTTTGCCTGCCACTAAACAGAAGGGCTATTTCACTGGGGAAGGGAAGATAGCAGTTATCCACGACCACTAACTGGAAACCAAACACGTTCTTTGGGAGCCTCCTATCCTCCAGGGGAACAGCAGGCTCTGCCCATCTTCTCCTGCCCCTTGCTGGGTTCACACCAAGCAGAGAAGAGGAGCACGGACAGATTTTTAAATGGCACGGGCATAATCAAGCAGCCACTATTTTCCGCTGTGATGTTTTCATTCTACAAGCTCAATATGAGATCTCTCGTATACAAACCTCCTGGAGAGTTTTTAATCTTCCTGCTTGTTTTTGTTCCATCTGTCTTTGCAGTGGGTCCCTGAGGAATATCTATTCTTTCTTTGGAATCTGCTCTCTCTTTCATAAACTCTTTCTCACTTCTCCTATAAAAACATATCCAGGACAGAACTCCTTCCAGTTTCCAATTTAAAGTTATTCCTGAGCAGTTTATACCCAGTTGTTTCCATGCTGTGGTTCTGCCTTAACTTGAATAGCTCTTTTCCATCCCTGGTGTTCTCCCCCACAGTGCATGAGAAGTAAATCATTTCTTTTCAGAGCACCTAACTTTTTTTTAATTTGAGATGGGCTGCCTCGAGCTTATCACAGACCACTCATAAACGGTTTATGAGTTCCCCTTCAAAGATTTTTGGCATGCACCAGGATATCAGCTAGATACAACATGCTGGACAACCAACACATGCCACACAGCAGCCTCTTTATTAGTGGATGGTGTATTTTCAGGCTGCAAGCCACCCCTTTACATGACTACAAGGCTTGTCCTGCACTAAGGACAGGGCTTTTTTTTTTTTTCTTTCCTGTCTTTTGTATCCACAGCTACTTTCCAACAGCCATTTTCCAGATCCAACATGGAAAGCCAGACTGAATCTGCTACAGAGGTCTGAGCACCAGCTCTTCATGCAAGCGGCTATGCCTCTTTTAAAGTGATTGAATTTAGCTTCCCAACACGCGCTCAGAAACTGGCGCTGCCATCTTATTTCATGGTAAGAACTGAGTGAAGCTCAGGGACTGACTGAAGGTTTAATTATGCTTAGCTAATCCATTTTCTCAATAGTCTCCTTCTCCTTTTGTTACTAGTAAATTGTAGAGTGATTGCTTAAAGAGCCAGCTTCTGCCAGCACCTATCTTCTCCTGGACCAATTGACTAAAACATGTACCTTTACGAGATCTGGAAAAGAAATCCTGAACCCTTTTCAGAACGTGCCTTAGACTGCTGTTTCTCCCCGTTAGAGGCACAGCTCTGCGCTGGCACTAGCCCAAGAAAAATTATGGGAATTTATTTGCACTCCCTCTTCAACGCTTCGCCCCTCCACACCTACGATACCCATGATTTGCAGTCATTTCTCATTTTATAACTCTCTGCTCTTTATCAAAAATGCTCAGTAGGCAAATGGGAATCCGTGCCTGCGCCACAAAAGCCCAGATACCCGAACCTCCATGCAGGTCTCAATCATGCTGCGCTTATCCTCTGTTGGAAACCTATCGCAGGAGGAAGGTGTTAGGATTGCTGTTGACCCTGGAGGCGAAAGGAGTCCACACTGCAAATGAGGTGCCTACACCTTCCTTCCCCTAGCCCTGAACCGCATATTAAAAAGGGAATTTCCACCAGATTTCTGTGAACAGCTTTCCTTACCCTAGCCTGATGAAATTCAGAGTGGTCAGTAATTTCTTCTACCTTAGCTAACCAGTCTTCCAGCTCATACCTCAGAGATCCAATTTTTAGTCCTGGTTTAAATCATTTTTGGACAGACTCTCCCATCACTGACACCAACCAAGGACTGATCCCTTGTTCTGTACCTGTTTTCACCTGCCCAAGTCCACTGCCTGTGCCTCCTCACAATGGTTACGTTCAGTTGCCAACCTACCTTCTCTGCTGGTGTTTGCCTGCCATGATGTAAACTTACATGACTTGACTCTTCAGCTTCACATCACCTCCTTCTCTATCCCAGGCTAGGGGAGCAGGAGCAGCTCGTATTAGGCACTTCAGAAGTTTTCTTCTGGATTATCTTGCATGATCAAAGGCCTTTTTGGCAGCCATTCTTTTTCTTCTTTAATTGTAAAACGAAAGACTGTGAGACAACTGCTTTCCCTCCTTTTTATGGTAGTGCTATTTTTCTTGTTTTACAAGGACTGAACAGTATTTCAAGTCACATGAAGATGTCGTGAGTCACCAAGCAGCAGCAAGAGCAGCAAGCGCTGCTCTCAGCAGTCTACATATTCGTCTATAAAAATTGCTGCTTTTTCTAAGGAATAGTTGGAAAGACCAAGTTGTGTTCTGTAAAACATTTGTGGATGTCAAAGCCCACTTGTGAATTTATTCATAGATCCATTGCCAGTTCATCCTGGAAGACCTCACTGTGCCAGGACCACATATTTCCTCTACCCTTCCCTACCCTTTCATGTAGGGCATCTCCTTTGCCTCCAGATCAAGTCTTTGACTCCTCCCAGGCCAGCTAGTGACAAACTAGATACCAAGGACTTGTACCAAGCCTAGATAATTCAGCCTTTTTTTTTTTTCTGGCAGTAGATTTTGCAGCAGCATCAAAGCTGCGCTACTCAAGTTGATGCTTACATACCCATCTCTGTTCATCTTTCCCAGTTAGCCTTTTAGACCATAATGTTGAACTAAGCTGAAAAAATCTTTGAGGAGTTTTCCCTTCCCACTGCAATTTTGCATTACTTGAGAAAATAAAAACTCCCTTATTTGCACTTCTCACCGTTACTAATGGGTAGAGTAAAGTGCTACAAATGCCCTGTTTTAGCTAAATTCTCTGGCTGGCCCAGTTTCCACATCAAGAAGGTTGACTTTCGCTGTCCTCTGTCATCCTGCTATCCCCTTACTCAGGCAATTTTTCAGCTCCCAAAAGGCAATTGCAGAATCAGAGATTATTCTGCTGCATCATCTTCTACGTTATCACGTAATATATGGCTAGAAGAATATAAGAAAATATATCAGTCTTTTTTTAGGCTATATTTTTAGGCTTTATCAGGTTAAATCAATCTATTTTTAGACTAATAACTATATAGCCTCGTAACTCACCTTCTGCTGATTAGCCTTGACAGAAGGAAGATTGCTGAAAGAGATGTAGGTGGTCTCTGTTGAAGAGTGACTGTACAGTGCAGCCTCTCTCCTTCCTTTCCCGTTGCCTGCGCAGAAGAGCTGCATGAGGAAAGGGCATAAATGAAAAAAGTGTATTTGGGAAGGGCGAAGGGACTGAGGGGCCGGCAACCACCACGTTTCCTTCCGCATAAAGTTAAATTCAGAAATGTAGCAGGGTAGTGAGTTTAAATGCGCACTGCTGCTCTCCTGTCAGGACAGTTTACGGTGCTTCACAGGAAACAGTAGTTCCTATAACATAGCATGATCAAAGAGATGTGACTAGTTTCAGCTTTGGTTCAAAGTCTGAGTCTGGGTTTTGGAGGAAAAAAAAAAAATCTCTTCAAAACCATCCCCCAAACTAAGCACTGATCAAACTCAACCTAAAATTAAATAGTTGATTCTGGTTATCTGAATTTAAAAAAAATCCTTTTCAATAAGAATAAAATATTTAGATGTGGGTTTTGATTGTTTTTTCTGGGCAAAATTCGATCACCTGGGATTTGTGGCTTTCAGCAGCTGATGCAGAGGACACGAAGACTGGAACAGGCCAGGCCTACCGAAAGGGGCGCTCTGCTTTGGGAAGCAGTGGCTGCAAGAAAGATGTCCTGATTCCAGTGGACAGACAGACCAACAAGCTCCCTCCCAAAGCACGGCCATGCATTCAAAATGCCAGCACAAACCTTGGGTGTTTACATGGCAAATTAGTAATGCAGGAACAAGAAGCTGATGTAGTGGTGTTTGGCATTAGAGAGCCACAGAACGACCTACTGCATACAGCGCCTTTGAAAAAAGCGCTGAAGAACTGGAAGTGGCAGCAAGAAGAGCCTCGATAGTGTTTTTAATGCTGGAGAAAATATGATGGATACTTGAGACCTCAGTCTTTTTGACTGCTCTAAAAGGAGTCAGTGATAGAGCTTTGTTTTATGGCCTAAGATGGCTGAGACGGTGACATGATGGCCTATTAAAAGATACTTTAAAACAAGCCATAGTGAGAAGCAAGCACTAGGCATGAAAGCCTGGCAAATTCATGCGAGCAGCTCTGCACACAGGTCTGAGTGAGGGCACTTAATCACTGGAACAATCCCCCGAGGGCAGGGGTGGATCGTTTTGTATCTTCTCATCTCTTCACATCAAGGGCTGGAGCTAGGGCTTGAGGGGGCAGTTATGTGTTAGGCAAATACAACATAAGCTTTAGTCAAATGTAAGTCATTTGACTCAAAAAAGAGGTAAGTGGGTGTAATTTAATATCCACGAGATCAGAGTGATGTTAAAGTTGTCCCTCTGGACGTTAACCTCTGTGAGCCCCCTGTTTATGTGCAGACAAGGATTTTCTGGGTTAGAGCCAGCTTTTCCAGTGGAGGACCTATCCTGAACACTTTTGAGGTCTTTTACTCCTTTGGGACACAACCCAAACACTGCTTATCTCAATGTGTCCACTTCTCTCTTTTCTTTTTCAGAACCTGGCAGGGGATATGTGACCCTATAAAAATACTGCAGGGTGTTGGGCCTGCTCCTGTCATGGCTCAGCCTATTACATACCACCAAAATTTAAAAAAAAAAAAAATCAGTGCAAAGAGAGACAAGTGCTTTATAATTAAGACCCTTTAAATAGTTTTTCTGGCTCCGTTTTACAGCTTCTGAGTCACCCTGGCTCAGGAGGAATCAGCGTTAGACCTTCAGAGCCATTATCTGCCTTTGAAATACAGGAAAATTCTGAACCTTATTTGGAAAAGTGAAAACTGCCATGATAACCACGGTGTGTATTTACTGGGAGGAGAGAGGGGTCCTAAGCCCCTTCGCCCTCCAGATTAGCTCCTGCTCTGTCCATGTGTGGCCTGGGGTCTGCTGGCACCTCGGACATCCCACACATGTTCCTGGAGCATCTCACAACACCTCAGGCAACCTTCCCGAGGGCTTTAGCCCTCCTTCCCCCAATTAATGCAACACATGGTCCTACATCAGTGATAAAGGCACGGATGCACAACCATCCCTTCCCTTGGAGACCAGCACCGGCTACAAGCTATGAGAGGGAGAGACAGAACAGAGATATCCCCCTACTAGTGAGCAGTATGGACCCACTCACCACCCCAGAGCTGAAAATCCGTAATATGTAAGAGCCTCCTGCAGTGTCTCGGTTTCCAGCACACGGGCCAGGGGACGGGATAAGAGCCAGAGCAGCAGGTCAGGTGCGGGGTCCCAACATTGTGCCCATGGTGCTGCGCCGCAACAGTGAGAAGGGCAACCCAGGCGGCCAGGGCTGGGTGACAGGAGCTGGCGCGAGAGCCGACGGTGTCCGCTTAACAGTTCTGCAGCAGGAGACTGGCATCGGATCACATATATTTACACAGTCACCAATAACACAAGCCTGGCAGCTCCTCAAAGATGAGCAGAGGTTTGGAAATCAAAGATATTTTTCATTCCCAAGCACCTCCATCATATCCACTGGGTGTCTTTGACTGGATTCTGCAAGCAGAATAAGGCAACCCAGAAGCATGTAAAAATGGTGGAAAAACCATCCTCCTCAACGTGACACAAATTTTTTACCTTTTAATAGAGGATGGCTACACCCCACCTAAAATGTGCGTTTCCTTCGTTATAGAAATATTTTATTTTCTTCCTTTAAAACCCAATGGAATGTGGACAATGAACAATTTCACGTTCAGAAGCCAACTTTTCATTGGGGTTTATTCTTTTGATTTGGAAACTGGCTTATTTAAACTGGAAAATTCCATGAAATGTTGCAATAAAAGAGGCTCTATTTTTGCATTAGTTAAAATATGCACACTCAGAAACCCAAGCAATACAAAAGCAAGCAAACAAAGAAGCGCCCAGCCCATAAGTTCCAAGTAGCTTAAAATTTCTTATTTCAAGGGCAAATACCACATAGGTCCTTGCCATCTCTAATAATAATGCAAGCTGCCACCCAGTAACAACAACATAACTTTTCCACTAGGCAGTATATTTCTCCCTGCGAAACATAATTTAGCAAATGTGCCTTCAGCTGCCTAAATGTCATCTTAATCTGTTGCAATCTGCTGTAAACTTTGGAGATACAAGTCATATGTCACATACTCACAACAGTCTCTGAATTTGCTTTAGGGCTAAAATGTTCCAGAACAAAAGCAATTCACTAAGGAAGAAATTCTATCCTCTGTTTTTTTTCCTGATTCCCTAGAAGTAGCTTGTCACTGATCTTTTTTCCCTTTCTTGCCTGCTTCTATGCATGCCATTTTACTTTATAAATGACATCCATCCCCGTTCCAGCAATCAGAAACGGGAGTACCTTGCTCTGCTCTGTTGCAAAGTGGAGCAGTAACTTCACATGCTCCTTTGAGGCAAAAAAGGAGACTCCAAGTCTGGGATAGGCTCCTGGACAAACCAGCTCAGATTTTCCATCCCGTCTGTAACTGAGACATGAAACGCACAGGTTTGCGCTGGGTAGCAGCCTCAGAAGCCTTGTTCTGGCATCTTCTTTCCAAGATTTCTATGCGACTCAAGTTATGGCTTTCAGACCAAGTAGACTAAAACTAGGTACAAGGATACATTCAGACACCGAATCAATATTTGAGGATAGGATAGGTTTATTACATTCATACCAGGCCCACATATACTTGCTGGCAGATATTTATAGAGCATGACTTTGTTAACTCTGATCTACGGTCAAGAAGTGGGATAAGTTACATAAAGCCAATGCTGCCAGTTCAACATAATTTCCTTTCATCACCCTTACCAAATTGCTGCACTTCATTGCCCTGATTTTCACACCTGTAAAACGGGGATAATGGTTATCCCTTTTACAAGGGATAATGTTATAAACATTAGTTACTATTTGTAAAAATGCCTTGGAGAAGCACGAGATTGCGACTGCAAAATAACTTTATCTGTACTGGCCAATATTAGACAGGAGGAGCTGAAATCGAAACCAGGAAAGCGAGGGAGAAAGGAAGCATAATTTCCTGTTGGTCTGACGTACTCTGCAAGTGCAACTAAGAATTTAAAGCTGAGGATCCTTGCAAGAAAAGGGTTTTTTTTAAGCCAGCTTCCTCCTCCTCACCCGGTGGTGCTCATGAAATGCCACCGCCCTCAGTAAAAGCATCCCTGATTTCCCCCATGCAAGGGGAGAATCCAACCCTTTCACCTAAGATCAATTTGCTTTAGCTGCTAGAGCAGATACGGTGCTGTCTGCCGGCGCCTCTCGCTCCTCTCTGCCGTGCCGGTGCTGCGTGTGGCTGTGCCCTCTGGTTGCAGGACAAATTAGAGCAGCCACCGCCGTACAGCTGAGAAAGCAATGGAAAATCCAGCCAGCCAGGAAGTTTTTTCTTCTCCGTTTCTGCGATGTTTTCCAAGTTTGGCAAGCTCCGTGCGCTCGGCACAGGGAACAGAAAAGGAAAAACCATCACGTACAATTTTTCTGTGGCTTGCACAAGTGAAATAAATCAAATGATAAAACAGCGAGGTGTCTGCGATACCAGATTTGTTTGGGGAGTGTTTAAGCGTTTAATCGCTGTCCCTCAGGCTTCCAGTTCTGCTTGCTGGGACTTTATTAGTTCACCTATTTCGCAAGGTATAGTCACTTATCTCTCAGCAATTTTCCGCCTGGGTTCCACACTCCCCTCTCGCCCTGTTGGCATTATTTTCCCCTTGGATAAATCTCCGTAATGCCGCCGATCGCTTTTCTACCTTTTGATCCATCATCTGCAATGTTTCCGCGGGAAACACCCGGGAAGCCCCCGCCGTCACCAGTGAGCCCAGCCGCGCCGCCTCGTTATTCCCAGCCCCTCGTCGGAGCCGGGCCGCGCGGGTCTCCGTCCGAAGCCGAGCCCTTCCCCGTCCGGCAACGGGGCGAAGGGGCGAGAGGCAAAGAGCCGAGGGCGGCGGTGCAGACCGGTGGCAGACCTGCGGACAGCCCCTGCCGCCCGGCCTCACTGAGCCGGCGAGCCCTCCGCTTGCTGCCGCTCCAAATTCACGTCAGCGCAGGCCTGCCCTGCCTGCCGCTACCTCTTAGCTACAGCTCTTCAATTCTCATCAAACGGCTGAGTTTCCTTTACACTTCTTCCAGAACGAGGAGCTTAAGCCTTACAGCGACGTCTCCTCGGGACTTCTGGCTCTCCTTCGGCGATGCGCCTCTTGCTACGGCCAGGAAAATTTCACAACGCCTCTCTGCGGCTGCCGGGCACCGCGAGCGGAGACGGCGCAGTGCCCGTCTCGCGCCGCTTCCTCGGGGACTCGCACATCCCGGGCTCTGCCCTCCACCTCTCGTTTTCCGCCTCGTCCTAGCCCATCTGCTACAACTCATTCAGAGGTGGGGAAAAAAAAAAAAAAAAACCCTCTGGGGACAGCCAGCGCTGCCCGGCACCCTCCGCTGTAAAACCCGGCTGTAGCACTACTGCTTCTTATCAGCCATCACACCTTAAAGTATAAAAGGTGTGCCTAATATTAGCCAGGAAACGTCCTGGCGCAGACCTGGACTTTTTCAGCTAATCGGTATTAATAACTTCCTATGCTTGAAGACAGCCCATAGGAAATGCAGCCTGACTCATCTACCCCGTAATTAGATGAACTCCTCGAAAAAGTGCAGGTGGCTGCACCACAAAGGCACATTAGCCAAGGTGCAGCACATGCTTCTGACCAAAGGGCAGATAATAGCAGCAAGAATTTCCTCTGCTGATATAATATAAAAGAGCAGTACTTCTGACAGACTTGGCATCTGGCTGAGGCTGGAAACTCAGGCAGTCATTTTCTTTCTCTCTCTCTCTCTCTTTTATCTCACTCGAGGGAAATCTGTAATATGCACAAAGCCTTGATTTATTTTTTACACCCTCACAGATTACTGCAAAACAATCACGCACAGAAATTTCATGAAAAACAGAAGATATTCAGGGCTATTTGCTACTTCGGTTATACCTAGACTGTGATCCTTACCAAAGATATTCGCTTCCTGTGTCCTTTTTTTTCCTGCCACGCTCAGCCATATATCACTTTTATGTATCTGAAGGCCGCAGCGTAATGCAATATGAAGCGATGAATGGGATAAAGTTACATATTCTCCATCGATTTTCCATTGCATCCATTATCTTTAATGCTGGAATGCAGGTTAGAGCGAGGGCCGGAAGCCTCCGCACCTCCGCGCTGTCTGGCGCGTTACCAAAACCCTGCCCTGGGGGCAGATAAAATCAGCTGCGAGCTGGAGAGAGGAGACAGGAGTCCCCCAAAGTGTCCGCCTTAATGGGGGAAGCGAGCGGCTCCCCCGTCCGCGGGGCTTGCGGCTGCGCAGGAAAGAGGGAGGGAGAAGCTGGAGGAAGGCGAAGAACTGCGGGGGGCCGTGAGCGAGGCGAGGGGGGGAGCCAGGGACGGAGGAGAAGAGAGAGCTAGAGGAAGGCAGGACAGATGGCTCAAGGCTTCTTGGCAGCGGAAAACTCCTTTTTGTCTTCCCCACAAAGGGAGAAATAAGAACTTGGTGGGCCAGGACACTGCCAGGGTGCCGTTCCCCGCGGGGACCGAGCGAAGCGACAGCCACTGGGGGGGGGTCACGGTGCTTAAAAGCTGTTACCCCCCGCGCCGTCTCTCTGGCCTTGCGGAAAGCGAGCTCAGGCCCCCGGCGCTGCTGCTCGGTCCCGGGGGTCAGGATGGACGGGTAAGGGGTTTGCAGGCCGAAAGTAGCACCGGGGCCCGCCACCCACAACCTCAAGGTCCAGCATCCGCGCCGGGGAACGGGCGAGGAAGACGAGCGGGTCGGGAGGATGCAGCTGCAGTGGGAGAGCAGGGCGCAACCCAGACGGGCCCAGTTGCACTGGAGCTAGATGTTAACACTAGCTCTCTAACAAGCTTCCCAAATCGCGTTTTTTTTAAGGCCGTGTGTTAATAGAAAACAACTGTTCAGCTTTAGCAAGCTGCAGCGCCACTTTCACCCTCGTTACGTCCGGGCGGCAGGAGCAAGAAGCACCATCGCGATTTAATTTCCGCTCCGCTCGCAAAGGGTTAGAGCGGTTAGTCGCGCGAGCGGTCGCCCTCAACGATCCCACTCGCAGAAGGCCCTGCGTGCTCCTCCCCGGCGGCCGGAGCTTCCTGGGCAGGTCGGAGGCGCAGGACTCCCCGCTTTCGCAGCGGGCCTGTTCTGTAACCTCAACTCGGGAGTCACCACCGGTGCCCCTGTCATGTATTCTTAAGACCAAAATTCTTCTGCAGGACAAGTGACCTGTTCATCTTCGTCTGACCTTTACCGCTCTGGATACGCCTGTTGACATCTGTGACTAATTTGTGATCTACGAACCTGAGCTGTGACCAACGCAAAAAATCTTTATGGGGGGGAAAAAAAAAAAGAAATCCTGCCAGGTTCATCAACAGGCGCTTCTGACCCCTCTCAGGAAAGCTCTTCCAGAAGAGCTAGCCCTGGCTAGCTCCCCGCGTCGGGTATTTCTGGAAGGAGCGCCCCGTTCCGGTGTACCTCACACCACGGCAGCTCTCAGCTCTGGAGCAGCCGTCTCACACCCGCGCGGGGGGGGCAGACTTTGGGGAAGCTGATGTGAATTTCCCTTCAGTCGCTGGACCTGCTACAAAACAGACCCAAGCCAACGCAGAGCGAAACCTTTTCGGCTAGCACAAGCAAAACCCGCTGTCTTATTTTGCTATTTGAGCAGGGTGAGAACGCGATCCGGGCTGCTTCCCCCCCCGCCCCTCCAGCGCTATACGGTGCCTACGAGCCTGTGCTGCGCAGCGGGAACCCTTTTCTCGTTTAAACAGCCAATTAAAGCCTACTTCGGCACTTAGCACATGACATCAACTTGCAGTACTTAAGCTGCCCAGCACAGTGTGAATTTAATTTGATAAAGGGGCAACTAATAAAGATCTGGGAAGGCTGGTTAAAGTTCGTTAAGCTTTTCCTTTCAAGGTACGCTCCCCTCCAGCGCAAAAGCTTGCATCCCTAATTTTTTTTTTTTTTTATTAAAAAAAAGCTGTGTTATATCCTGCCACCAGAAAAAAAGGTGCCTGTGTCACACCCCGACGGGGCGTATTTAAAGTCTCACTGTCAAAGTCCTGGCAGGCCTTGATTCTTTGCCCAGAAACGGGCAGAGAGAATAAAAATAAAGCCCCCCCTTTCCCCAAGCGCGCAGAGAGGAGCGCGACGCGGGGTTCCCGCAGCCGGCCTCCGGCGAGGAGAATTCAGCCTCTGTCACACCGAGCTCCGTTCATCCCCTTTCTCCCGAGCCATCCGTACGTCCAGATGGCTTGCATAAACAGATGAGGAGGCTCCGCTGAGTTCACTGCCTTAATGAAGCCCGTATGGCTGACTCATGTAATAAGTATTTAATCATGCTGATGAAAATCATGTTAAAATCTTGCACCACACACAGTGCTGTTCCCTGCGCGGCCGCGGAGCTGAGAGCACAACGTCACAGCCAAGCAACCTCCGCTTTCCAGAGCGTCTCCAGGTGCCTGCCTTGGCGTTCATAAAGGCGTTACAAACGAGCGCACGCTTTTGTGCATCGCCACCCTCTAGCAAGGACCGGCTCACCTTGGGAAAGACTCATCAAACCACCTACAGAAGTGCCGTAAAAGGAATTTTTTTTAAACTCCACCGTTTCCCGTGCAGCTGTTTTAGAGGTCATTCAAGGGTTAAGACTTGAGTGTTTATATCTTCTCGTTTGTTTAAGTTTGTGCTTTCAGTGCCCCTGCCTTAAAAATTTACAGTTTAGGTGGTATCCACTTGAAAACAGAGAAATGCCACAATAACTTGCAAGTGCCGAGCCATCTCAGGTAGGAAATCGCTCCCCTCATCAGCATAAGTCATTGCGAATGACATGAAGGATGTGGGTCCTGGTAATTTGTCAGAGCACGGACCTCATCAATGCTCGCAAGTCCAGCAGCGGGCAGTCCACACAATATCAGCGCGCTTTAAGCTAACCCCAAATACTCCCTCGCTCATGTTGTCATGTTCACACATACCTTTACAGCAGGACCAGCACTGTCCAGCAGGTCCAATCTCTTCTTCTGAAAGCTCTGGAAAAAGCAGAAGTAAGGATGAATCACATACTATTCTGAGCAGGCCCCAGGCCACAGAGAGAGAGAGGTACCCCTATTTTTATCGACACAGAATTGTGTGGACCAGTCCAAATTTTGAGGGTCAGATTTTTTTTTCTAATCACCAATTGAATTAGATTTAATTGTAAGTGCTGGAGGCAAACTCACTTGAAGAGCTTTCATTTGTTTGTTAGATCATCTTTTCCAGAATCTAGAAATGTTGAAAGCTCAAGGCACATCTGCACTGTTTTATCAGTTACAAAATTGCTCACACCCTAGTAGAGAAAAGGCTTATTTCCTAACATGGGACCAACAACAGTCTCCACTTTGTGTCGTTACAGCTAGTTTCCTTTTGTAAGTAGTTCGTTGTTCAAAAGCCCTGAATTGTAGCACAGCGTTTGTGGCTTTGAAAACTGGGTTTATTTTAATTTCTCTCACTTGATTTTACAATAGAATTTTTTCTTTTTTTTTCACTCCTAAATACGTACGTACGTTGAAAAGGTACCACCACAGGCTGAGCAGAAAGACGAATGTGATCCTGTCTCTCCCACTTATAAGTGGTGTGCCCAGGAATTACACTGTGCTTTCTGATGGACTGAAATGCCTTTAGTACATAGTAGGTGCTACTATAAATAGTTGTTCCTCGGTTGTTAGCGTTTAAAGACTTTAAGGTTGAGAGGCCTTTTGCTTAACTTTGAATCGTACGGCTGTAGCACCTAGAAACCCACAGCTCCCAATTACTGGGCCATTCCAGTCTGAGTCCAGAGGCTCAGGAATGAAATCCAGCGTTCCCTTTATGCAAGGCCTGCATCTCCCATGCACGAGACTGGGAACGCTGGAGCTGCAGGATCAACCGCGGTAAGCAAAGCAGTTCTGCTCCTCTTCTTGCATCTAACTGCAGAGCCCCGAATTAAGATGCCACCGTGACTTTCTAGAAGAGCACATTAAATAGAAAAACACTGGAACAACGTAGAGGTCTCAATTTCCTTGGTTACGACTTCGAACTGCGGAGCTAAAGGACACCAAAAAGAGAGCTTAACGCCTATAAATATTGCTGTATGAAATGAACTGATTCATGACTCAGACAAAGTGCCAAAGTCCCTGAGAGTCAGGAGAGCAACTCTTTAAAATATAGTTTGCTACTATCGCTGGAAACTTTAACCCACTGGCTTCACACTCAGACAGTTTAAGCTGCAAATGGCAGGAGAGGATTTATGTGTTCCTCTGAACAAAATACGTAAGGGTAGGAAAACTTGACCCGACAGTTTTGAGACATGCCTGCTGTAAATAACCAATTGATTGGCTGACTTGCAAAGCCATTAGCAGGCGTGAGGTGCCTGCTGAGATTCAGACACCGCATAAAATGCTGGAGGTGCCAGCAAAACGGACATGGCAATTGGCTACACGGTCATCTTCCTGCTGAACGCTCAGGAGGGCTAATGAGAAAGGGAGCAAGTTTTCACCTCCCTCATTCGACGCTGCAGCTCTGGAGGGGGACTGTGCGTGGGATCCAGTCTGTCGCAGGCCAAAGGGAAAGAAAAGAGAGAGAAAAGGACTACCTTGTGCTTGAGCAGTACATCATCTGGAGAAGTAAAAGTATTTCAAATTAAGCTGGAGATCCTGCCTTGACAGTGGCAGGCATTGAGTCTTTTCTGCTGTAAACGCAAAGCTGCCAAATGGCACTGGTGGGTCTGAGCTAATGGGGCTTTCCACTCCCTGAAAGCGGCAGCAGCAGTTATCGGAGGAGGGAATTTAATGCCTCTGATCACAGGTTGTCAGGTGAAGGGACCAAGGTTATGTTTCATTATCTAAGAATGGGTCATTTTCACCTTTTCCCTCCAACCCTTTTCCCTCCCAAAGAATTCAAACATAACGCCCATCTTCACTCTACCTGCTGCATCCACAGTTTTGACACTTGGGTTGACTTTTTTGATCTTCCCCGTCCTGATGGCAAGGCAAAAGCAGTGGAAGTCCCCTGGATATACGTCTACCATGTTTTTCATTCTGCAGAAGAGCAGGCAGCAGGAAGCAGAGCAGACATGATGCTGGTCTACTCCAGACAGCCTTTACCCCAATTTGAGACGCGTGCGCCATGCAATTGCATTGGCATCTGGGTGTAAATGGCTACACGAACAGCAGCGTAATGAAGAATCAGCGCCAGCCTTCAGAGAGGCGGTGGCTTAGGGCACTAGCCTGGAACAAAGACGGGGCATCAAAATGACATGAGAAATGAAGGCTAGGAGATAAAAGACGGATAGGCAGAACGTGGGCATGTGAAATTACATTCAATCGGATCTCGCCTATGTGGTCTAAACTTCCTTCCATGCTGTTCCTACTCCTGCTGGGGCAGTTCACAAGGACCAGCTCTCTGCGTGGGTATTTTCTCCTGTGTTAGCCAGATGGCTTCTTGTACTGGTTTTCGGAAGAGGAAGACAGTCCTAGATCCGGGCACCAACTCCACTCAAAGCAATCAGTTTGCTCTTTCAGAACCAGAGGGTTCCTCTGCTGCACAGGACTCCATTCTCCCAGACAGCTTATGGATTTCAGCTTATGGATTATATTCCACAGCTCTTCTCCCCCCCCCACCCCCCGGGAGTAAATGGCCACAAGGGAAGAATTGGTTACAAATAATTGTATTTACACAGTGTGCAAATACGCAGCAGCTGAGTATTGACATACTGCTGCCCAGGTGGTTTCCTCGTGGCTCCTAAAATATCACAAATGGGGAGCACCAGTAGAGGATTAATCTGCTTTCAGGAATCTGGCCCTATTCCTATGAACTACAAGACTGTACAAGTGTGACTTTGCTTAAAATCTCACTAGCAAGTCTCAGGTTTTATTACAGCACCCTACTATCCCAGCAACATCTTCTGGGCAGGCAAAAATATCTCAGCCTTCCCACCCAGCTCGCCTCCCCCATTTTAGCACCACCAAGATACATATTTGCATGCAGTGCTATGAGAAGTAGCATCTGCTCTGTGTTCTTCAGGCACAACCTTCCAACAGAACAACCCTGAGGACAGTGAACAGTGTTGGAGTGAAGACCTCATCCAAGTTCAAAGCACTGTTCCCAGAATTCACAGCATTGCCTTAATCAATACATTCAAAAGACTGAGGGTTGGCATTGCTGGGGACTGGTGTTCATAGCTCCTCTTTGCACTAATGGCCCGTGGTCTCCAAGACTGCAAGCTGAAGTAACAGGCAGAGGAAAAACAGAAATCAGTTAAATGTTTCCCAGCTCTGGAATCTGGAAAGACGGGGATTTTTCCCAGGTGGAAGGGGTCTCTCTGCTATTAGGATGAAAAGGGAAGAGCAGCTCAAGAGAGATGGAGTTTGTGTCTGGAAAACACAAAGAAAACTACTGCCAAATACTTGGAATATATATGTACAAACACACACACACACACACATTTTTACTAAAGTCAGCCTCAGGCAAGGGATTGGAGGCAAGAAGCTTTTGGCATTTTGCTTCCGTCTTGCAGGTGAGTTTGTTTGAATTGATGGGCTTTTGATATAAATTAGGGAGAAAAGAATGATCATATTTAGTCAGACCAAGAGCTCAGCATCCCATCTCTGACAGTAGTCAGTAGTAAAAGCTTTGAGAACAAGTACAGAAAGGGAAGAGATACACAACAGTTGTCCCTCATCCGTGCCCAGCCAGCTTCTAGCCTGCAGTGGTGCAGGGTCTTCTGAAGACTGAGGACGTTATCTCCACACCAGCATGGCAACTAACAGGCACAGTTTGTTCGGTTTTCCATGAACTTATTTAAAATCTATCCGTTGAAAGTTTTAGCTGCCACAATATCCACCAGCAAGGAGTGCTGCAATGCCTTGGAGCCCCTTAAAAAAGTGTTTTCTTGTGCTTGCTTTGAACTTGCTGCTGAAGGATTTCTTTAGGCACCATCTAGTTCTGGTTTTATGAGATAAAGTGAACAAATGTTTCACATTCACTTCTCACATCATTCATAGCTTTTGAGGGCTCAATCCACTTCTCTTCTTTGTTATCTTCTTTCTAAGAAGTGTCTTACTCTCTTTGGACTCCCCATTTTTTGGAAACCTAACAGCATTTTGTGCAAATATTTTGCTACAGGGAAAGAAGTACTTGATTTTGGAAGTGTCATTTTAATAGGCACATTGCAAATGTTTATAAATACATACCTGCATACATACACAGTGCTTGTCAAAACACATTCAAAGGATACCTAGGTTCTTTCGTGTATTACATACTTAGAGTGAAAATAGCCAGCTATATTTAACCCAGATCCAAGCCCAGACTAAATTATTTTAAAGGTCAATTAAAGAACAGAAAATCTCACTAGCTCAGAAATAAAAAGCTCTCATTTGCCCACAACCCCAAGAGCTTCGAGAGAAGTAAAGTACCAAATAAAAAATCATAATTAAGCACAATTTTATTTAAAAATCATTGACAACTCCAAGTTTACATACCTGCCAAGACCTGAATTCAGATGACTGAATTTGGCCTACAGCAGTTGATGGAAACTCCATCGCTCACCGCACTGATGTAGTTGTTTGGAAACCAACGGATCTTGGCAGAGAAAAGACATTTCAGCTTCTGTTGAATGACTGCACATATGATGAGCAGAAGACGAGACAGGCCAATAGTCAGTGTTCAGATTTGGATTATGTTTTGGCTGGTGCTTAAAGTTCAGGTCTGAGGCCAAATCAAAGCTAGAATTTAACCTGAAACGTAATCCTGAAACCACATGGACTCTTCTCATCAGGTATTGGACTCGGTGGCAGAAACCTGGGGATATTTTCTCCGTTGCAATTGCTAGTTTGTCAGCTTGGCAGGCGCCATTTGGCTTGCTGCATTGCTGTTCTTTGGCTCCATGTGAGTCAGTTCTGGAAAACTCTTATTTGACCACAACTGGAAAAGAAAGGTGGGGGGGGGGGAAGCCAAAACCCACAGATCGAATTTGTAAGGGTTTGAGCCACAACGTCCAGTTTTCTACTCTAACAGCCTGCAGGAGTTCAGATGAGAGATCTCAGTGCAGCGCCTGTAAGAGCCACAAGCAGCCAAGGCAGCTCTCGCAGAGCAGAGACCGCACTGCAATCACAGCCTAAGCCAAGCCGGCTGCAGGCGGTCCAACAGGCAGAGCGACGAACACCATGAGCCAAATTCCCGAAGAAACACCAGGACTTGTTCTCCTCTGGCTGCTTTGAAAAGCTATTTACAGAACTTAACTCAACACCTTCCCTCAACCTCAGAGCACCTCCTTGGGTAAATATAATCACCTTCCAGGTTTGGGCCTAATACAGAAAGAGATCAGTCCACATAGGAATGATATTTAACACAGGTCACAGTTTAAAATGCCATCAAAAATATCTGGAAGGACTTCCATGTTTCAGCTTCACCCTCCACCCGCAGTAAGGTGAGGACACCTCCGTGCATCTGCTCAGCGCATGGATTTGAGCACCACAACATTTGTGCAGTGAGTAGAAACAACAGCCCAGCTCCATTTCTTAATGTTGCGTGCAATTTCTTAATACGTCCCACACACTGGGAACCCACTCGAAAAGCAGTGATGGAAAACTTGCAAAGCAAACTGAAGTGAAGAAAGCCCTCAGTGTAATTTTACAGCGTGTGAAAGACTTAAAGCAAGAAACACAACCAGATGCCACGAGGAAACTACTTTCAATTAGTTCTGCTTTGTGTTATACCTACCGATGAAAAATAAAAACAAATTCATTCTGTCAACAGCTCTATCTATAGCATAATCCTTAAATGAACTCATCCGTCAAACTGGTCTCCTCTGGCCAAACACATTACAATCCCTGTTTCTCAGCTGTGTGAATCAATCATCTGTTTCCCAAACCCATTGGTCAACATCTCGGGGACCCAATATATTTTTATTGCACTAGAAAAGCCAGTTGCAGGGCACCAACCTTACCACACCGCACCACGTACAAAGGGTTCATCTATCAGCAAACTGCACGATTTCAAGGGAGCTATGCCCCCCATCAAGGTTACATGGCAAACGCTCCTGACCTGGAATAAAAACAAACTTCAGCCTTCCTACCCCAGCAGCGTACATGCGATGTGCTGCTGCTTATAGGCTGGACAAGCTAAAGAGATCACCAAAGAAGAAACTGCATTTTTTCCTAGGTGGACAGTTGAAAAAGCTATGTTTGAAAGGGCATAGTTAGGCATTTTACAAGATATATCTCTGTAGGTACGCATTTTTAAGTCAAAGCTAACGGTTTACATTGAAGCGCAAGAAGTTACAGACGAACACCACCACCAAACTTTTCTCGGCACATGTTACTGGCAGTATCCAGTAGCATTGACGGTATTGCTCAACGGTATACGTTCCCCATCCTCAATGCAAGAAATCCCTGCCAAGAGGATCCCTTTCCAGGGCTGTGACGGCTGCTGTGACCTCAGAGCCCACCCTCCTTCCAGCAAAGAGATACCATGAGAGGAAGGTCCGCTCTCATCCCCATGTTATCAGTGGGAATATATAGGCACAGACATCTCCTGTCCTAGATGTACGAACAGATTTAGGGCTTTCCCTAAAACGGAGGATTTCCAAGGGTTTCTGTGCCTAATCTCCAGTGCCAAACCAAGAGGCAGAACTTGCCAAGCTGAGATACATGCATGTGCTCTGCGTAAGCCACATCAGGATGGAGCGATCAACACCCAGCACTAGTTTTGGGGTCGTTGAGGGCTGAAACATGTCTAAAGTCATGCCTGAAGTCCCGTTTCCCACCGCGGCTCACTCGTGCTGTGTGCAGAGACCCGCTTGCGCAGTTGGGTGCTTCCAGCTTCTCTATATTAGTAGATAAAAAAATCTACTGAAATTGTAATCCAAACCTAGGTGCTTCTTGCAAATGTATTAGCTTAGAAAGGCAGACTACAGCAGTGCTTTTCCTGAAGCCACCTCGTGAAAGTGCATTACTTGTGTTTTTAACTATTAAACTGACAGCTGTTGTGAAGTTCACTGTCAATCCCTCAAAAAATTTATGCTGCAGACACCAGCACAGATACCTAGGGAATTCTGAGCAAAGCAGACGTGCCAAGGACCCCCCGGTCACACCATCCTAGCCGTGCCACCAGCTACTCTTTGCTTTACAAGAGCAGCTATATCCAGCAAATAGCATCCTGGTTCAAGAGAAACTTCCACCACCTCCCACTGATTTCAGGTACGTGGGACATTTGGGAAGTTCTGCTACTGTGCTTGATATTTTTGATAGTAGTCTTTACAAAAAGCTAAACCTTTCAGGAAGGTCTGGGTAACCTTTCCTCGAATCTCGGGATGCAAGCGGGAGAACAGGAGCGCGCTCTCCCCGCCAACAAGCCAATCGTACCGAGATCGACTTGCATCAGCCTGAAAAGCAGACAAGCGCCGCTGAAAACATTGCAGGAAGTTGGCCAAGTTATGGGGCCTAAAAAACGGAGTTTTTACTCACAACTTTTATAATATCAGATTTTTTTCAAAAAGCTGGGCAATCAGCAGACTGGAGGAAAACATGTTCACAGTGTGGCAATCTACCTCTTCCAGGGTGAAGGCTGACCATGGCCAGACTCACGGGAATGGTGTACCCGCTTCAGCGGGTGGCATGCTGAGGGAGGAAGGATGGCTGAACAGGAGAAATCAGGGCCTAACCCCAAATACACAGCAGCCCAAAGAGACTCCTTGTTTGGAGGTATTAAGACTTTTAGAGCAGTCACTCCAGATGATGCCGTTTCTTTAAATCCTTTAAAAAAAAAAAATCACCAAGAAGATCCCATTGATGCTCTGCTTCAGGGGAACGATCAAGTGGCCCTGTAATGAGTTTAGACATCAATGAATTTCCCTGCAGAAAGCAGCAAAGGCAACAGGAGTCACAGTTTGATGGGGAATTCGACAGCTTGGCTGTGCTCTGCCCAGAGCTTCCTGACACGGCTGATCTCTACGTTCAGCCTGCGGGTTGGCGGAGGAGGAAGGGGGATTCATCTGAGCTGAAACCAAAGACAAGACTTCCCCGGACAACAAAGCGGCGGCTGCCGGAGGAATCTCCAGGCGGACAGGTGCCTGGCCTCCGCTCGCACGGGAATGGCCTCGGCGCAGTGTCTCCAGCACCGATATCCTTGCGAGGAATGAAAAGCTGCCAACGGGGTTGGCTGAAAAACAAAGCAAACAAGACACATATCACCGCGGAGTCAAATTCTCCCGGTGCGGTGAACGAAGGCGAGTTCGAAGAACGAAACCTCACCGTTCACAGGCAGCCGCCGCCGAGGGCGACCTGCCACGAAACCTGCCTTCGGAGAGTCGTCTGGCGCCCACCTTCCCGAAACCCCAAAGCAACCGCCCCAAATCCCTAGGAACCATTGTGGAGATGCGACCTCAGGACCTTTCCTCCATCAGAAGAGACAGAGGTAGCGGAGGCCGGCCGCGCCTCTTGTCCCAACTAGCTTAACGTTGGAAAGCTCGTCGGTAAACGCATTCAAACGACCTACTAACGGCGCTGCCGAACCCGGGTGCCCGACCCCACGAGACGGCCCCGCGCCCTGCTCGCAAGCTGGCGTTCAACACCCCGAGGGTTTTCGCAGCGACGCATCGAACGCGCCTTCGCTTCGCTTTTGCGTGTGCAGGATCTTCGCTGCAACCACAAGAGCTAAGACAAAGCCGGGCTTTTGACCCCGCAAGGAAAGGTGCAAGTCTGTCTACCACAGGGCCTTAGCGTCTAAAGCTTCGCTACAAACATCGCGTGATCCTGACTCACACCGAGGCCACAAAAACTGGCAACGTTGCGTTGGGTCTGCTGCCGCCTCCAGGATTTTGGAGCCAGGCTTCGGCAGCGATTGTGGCACCACTTTAAAAAAAAAAAACCCACCACATCGGTACCATCAGCGAAGTCTCAAACAGATGGTTCAGTCTTGATGGTGACAACATAATCCTTCTGTTCGGAGAAAAGTGAGAGAGACCCTCAACGTTGGCAGCGCTGGCAAAAAGAAACGTTATTTAGAAGTACAGCAACGATCATGAGAGCCAATCGCCGTCGCTCACAGCCCGAGATCCCCACGGGAAGGCGGCGGGGCCTGAAGTTTTTGGGGGGCAGACCCGCGCCTGGCCGCCGCGCTGGAGCGGGGCCACGGCCACGGCGCAGGCAGGCGAGCGGGGGCCAGGGCAGACGCGACCTTTTCCTACCCCCCCGCCAAAACCCCTTCGTTTGGCCAAGGAGGCGCAAGCCCAGCCCCGGGCGGTCCCCCCGAACAGCCCTCGCAGAGCTGCCCTCGACCCTCGGGCCCTGCCCATCCCCGCAGCGGTGCCTGTCGCCCCTCGGCCGGCGCTGGGACAAGCTATAAATATTTCTCCCAACCTTTTTTTTTTTGGCCCCTCGGCCCCATCCTCGGTGGAGCGGCCCGCAAGGCCGAGGCCCCGCGGCGGCACCACCTGGGGCCGGGACGTCCTGGCAGGCTCTGCCGCCAGCCACCAGCAGCTTAGCAGCTCTATTTTTCCAGGCTGCCCCTCTCCCACCCCGCTCCGCCTTTCATTCAAGTCGCAAGAGTTTAAGACAACTTGGCAGGAGGGGAAGGATCTATATATACATATGTATAAACGCCGGTGGCCATTTCGTCCGGTGAAACGCAGCGAGCAAATGGCCTCGGTAGCGGGAATGCGGCTCCGTGCAAGCGGCAGGTCGGCGAAGCAGCTGACGGCGGCCCTCGCCGCACAACGCCGTTAGCAGGGATGCCAGCGGCACTATTTTTTTCCTACCCTGCTGTGCGCTGAAAAATTTATTCTAGGAACATTATAGAGCAGGGGAGTAAAAATAGATATGCAGGTTCAGCAAATGGCTCTCCCCCATCCTTGTGTCTCACCCTCCTCCTCCCCTTTTTTTTTTTTTATTTTTTTGCAGAGAAGAGAAGCAAAAACAGTCGTGCCGCTCTCCCTTACGTGCTGTGCGCTTGCTCAGCGGTTCCCGATACAGGCACTCACTGCTTTCCGGGCCCACTCGAAAAAAAAATACTCCCAGCAACCCGGACATTGCTGTTGCTCTCATTAAAAAAAGAAAAGACGAGTCTTTAAATAGACCAGCCAAGGTGGGAAGCATCAAAACACGTGCTGCGATTGCCCCAGTTGAAGTTAAGTTGTGCCTGTCACTAGCAATAGCGATTAACATCGAGAAACTCAGCAATAGGTTGCAATGCCAACTTTGCCTAATCCGGCTGCTCTGGGCCAGGCCTCCGGCTCTGCCCCCGTTTCCTTGAAGGCGACCAGACCCGCTGCCCCCAGCGGCCCCCTCGGGCGAGACCAGCCCGCCGGCGGCACGGGCGGGAGCCGGCGCGGGCTGCAGGGCTCGGTGGCGCTGAGCGCTGCTGCGGGGAGCCCTCCATCGCGGGGCCGGTGACGCACCCCGCAAAGCGAACACCGGCCCGGGGCTGGGCCGCGAGATCTCCGAGGAGCCATTTCGGAGGTAGATGACGCCGATTTGGCTAAACCGAAACATCTGGCGCGAGCGCACTCTGCTTCCTCCGAAACTGCAGCAAGGAGCGATGCCGGGCTTTGCGTCACGCTGGTAACACGCACGCTGCGCGCCGCAGCCCCGAAGCCGGGCATCGCTCCGGTTACAGCCCCGCGCCGGGGACCTCCAAGCGGCACGGGGAGTCGGGTTTCCCGCGTTCCCCTTGCGGTGGCGTCCAGCGGGGAAACTCCGGCGAGGAGAAACAGCTCCGGCTGAAAGAGCGGACGGAGCAGCGTGAGCCCCTCTGCTGTGAGCTCGACCCGCGGCGCTCCGGGTTGGAAAGAAAAAGCAACGGTGCAGAGACAAGCCAGCGGATCGCCGCTGCCCCCGGCTCCTTCCTGCCTTCCCCTCGTCGTCGCCCTGCTGCCGGGCACCCGGCAGGGCTGGGGGATCCCTTTGCCTTGACGGTCTTTAACCTCAGGCTTTCTGCAGCTGGAGCAAGCTGTGACAGTCCTGAAGCCACCCCAGGACCTGCCTGGGCAAAGGGAGCCCCTCTGAGCCCTTCTGGGTCCAGCGAAGCCCAACTCAACCTCAAGCAGCTTTTGGGCCTTATCTAGTATTTCCAAAGTACAAAGAGAAACCGAGCTGTCAAGCAAGCACACAGGCGTCTTCCTAATTGCCTCGCAGCACCTTGCGTTAAAGGCTCGAGGGCTCAACACACCACGCTGGCCGATTTTTCGCTGGCGCGGCCCCAGCGTGAGCTGCTCGTGGCTGGGGGTGCTCCAAGGCACGAATTCTTGCTGCAAGAAAAGGCATTAAAGAAAGAAAAGCAGCCAAGTTAAGATTTGCAAACGCATCCGAGTGAGTGAGAGGCTGGATCCTGTCAGCTCCCAGGAAGACTGAGGCTTCTTTAAAAGCCTCCGTCATTTAGGCTCCTGAGCACTTTCCCGCCTGGTGCCCCCGGTGCTCAGCATCGCGCCGTGCAGGCTCCAGCGAAGGAGGGCCGGGAAGCACTGGGCGCTGCTGCAAGAAGAGAAGACGGCACCAGCGGTGGGAGACACACCAAAGCCACCCCACCACCGCAGCCACCACTGCCCAAAACGCCCCAGGAAATTAAAACGGTAGAAGATCCTCCAGCACCCGCGAGAGCGGCAGGAAGACGTCAGGAAAGGGGAACGACCCTCGGACGCTGCAGTCGTTTGCTGGCTCCCAGCAAGGCTCTGCTCCCCGGGGCGGGTTGGACGCGACTAAAAAGAGCTTTTAAATTCACCACCAACAAAACCTCACCTGTTGTTGGAGGTAACGTAGGGCGGACTCTGCTTTTCAGACCTTCCCGGGAGGGCGAGCTACCTCTGCAACTCAAAAGTCGAAAATCTCAAGAGCTCATTTAACAGCATACTATAGGGAGGACAAGGAATGTTAATAGAAGGCAAATTAAGCACTTTATAACTCACTTCCAAATTGATTTATATGGCCAAGGCTGCTTGGCTACCCCTTCACGGGGTACAGATCCCTAAAGCAAACACCTCCGCAGGACTGATCCAACTCTCCTTGAAGCGGAGAGAGGCAAACACTGCAAGCTGAAGCAAAGACTAAAAAGCGCACAAACACCTCAAACCCCTTAAATCTCCGTTCGATAGATCACTTCGGCAGCACCCCGAATCCCAAGCACTGCAGCCTTAATGGGTGACACTGCGTTATCAAAACACTAATGTATATGGAATTTCTTTATGGCTAGCAAACGGCTAGGATTACGTTTTTAAAAGACTCAATTTCTCGGCATTAAGGTTCATTTCAGAACAAGGAATTTCACTCAGTCTCTCCTGGGACCTCTAAAACCCTGGTGTTTGTATTGCACCCCTGCAAAGGGGCGAGGGGTGGTGGGGAAGTGCTAAAGCCAAATATTTCCCCATTAGCAGCACACTGGAGAATGTGTGCCGACACCTCCGTTCAAAGGCAAGGACCTTGTTTAGACAAGATGTGGCAAACACGAGGTCCCTGCCCTAATGGAACTACTTAGGCGGCTGAAAGAAAGAAGAATATCAATTTTCAGAATACTGAAATTTGGGGGTTGGGGGGAGGGAATCTGCGTTTTATGCATCTCCACCCTGCGGCTTGGCAACCTTTTGGGAGATGCTCCTTGGCTTCCTACCCATCAAATTGAACTGTCAGATTAAGGAACGACAGGACAGACATGTTCTTCTAACATTTGGCAGCTGGGCTGAGACACTGTCTCTCCACCATCGTTCTAGCGATCTCTCCTTGGAAAAGGACCAGGCGAATGTTCCCGTTGCTCCCATCGCTCCAGAAGAAACGACTTGTAAACAGCAGTGAAAACCGTGCCAGGAAATACCAAGGGAAAAACCATACCATTTCAACAACAATTCTGGAGCTGGCTACAGCAGCTTTGCTCTGATGAGCATTAAAAATGACCATTGCCGCACGCAGGCCTGACTTGCTGGAGCCGCCAGCTCCGCGTGCATCGCCGAACTTGCTGAACACACTTAATTGTGCAACGCCCTCCCATGAGACACGGGCAGTTCTCCCTAACCCCATCTGGTGATCGGTGCAGGAGGGCTGGTTGTCCTTGATGGTATCATTGCTTGCGTAACGGCTGAGGCTATTCTTATTCGTCTCTACCTTGAACCCTTTCCAGCACTTGCCAAGTAATTTGTTGCAGTAACAGTAGGCAAACCTAAAGCGCCAAGATAATCATTCAGTCTGCGCTCCACCCTTTCTCCGTGCCCACCAAATGTGAAGCAGCCTACTTCCATGTGACACAGCTTAGGGAAAAATATCTATTGATATAAGAGCTTTTAGCTTTTCATTCTGCCTTTCCATGTCGTTAGGACCTTGCAAACCCCAGCCTGGAAGCAGGGCAGCGCTGTGCTGCATCTCTCCTGAGGAGAACACGTGTCCCAGAGTACGTCAAGGAGGTAAGAGGATGAAGCTGCAGCAATATTTGGGCATATATTCTATGTATCCTCAGGGAAATCTAAGTGACCGTGTACTCAGAATAGGCAACATCAAAACAACAGGAAATGCCACAACCACCCCTTTGGAGCCTGGGCAGAGGCATAAACTACCGAGAATCTCAAACGCTAGCAACCTGAACTCCTGCTGTTTCGAGATAGATCTTGCCACCTGTATCACTTACCTACTGCTTGCGCTTTCTGCTACGGCTCTCTGCACCTCTGAAGTCCGACCCCTGAAGATTTGAGTCAGGTGCCCATTATCTAAAACATAAAAGCCTCTTTTATTTTTTTTAAAAACAAACCTTGAGATGCCAATGATCCACTGATCACAGGGAAGCAGGGTCAGGCTCGCTGCGAGGCAGCATGAGGATAGGAAATTCCCCCGAACCCAGCACTTGGGCAATGAGCAATAGTGGAAATTCCTCTTCACCTTTCCCAAAACTCAGGGGTGAGGAGGCCCCCCCTATGCAGGCTCCTATGACCACTCAATGACTGGCAATTAAAACGTACCAAGGAGAAGATAAGCTAGGGGCTATTTCAAAAGTTAGCCTTAGTGTCATATAGATATAAACCAGGTACATCCAGTGCAGCTTCTGTCCAGAATGCCTCTGCATCCGTTCTTGGTACTCACTGTCATGGGTCCAAACATTTGGGTGGCTAATTTTGTCTCACACCTCAGGCATTTCAAATTTTTAGTCTGTAGGATCAAATAAGGATTTATACATGTGGAGAAAGAGAGGTGAATTGTGACAATAAAAAGTGTGAATTCAGTCATTGCTCCTTTTAAAAGGGATGGAAGTTGTTCATCAAAATCCCAAAGGAAACACCTAAACACACGCCCCGTGGGCTATCCCCCGTGCCAAATTGGAAGAAGTTATAAAATACACAGGCTACTTAAACCCTTCCTACAGGAAGATCCACAGTTGCACAAACCCAGCTGGGAAAACGCTATATTAAAGCCCCACTTCCAGAGCAACGTACGGAATGAAACAACAGCACATAACTTGAGGAGGTGAGAACAGGCCCCGAGATTTTCATGGTCCTTGAATCTAACCCTACGGTTTCTGTGCCTTCATAACCAGTGTCCCAAATCTGTTCTCCATCCCTGCGTGTAAATCCCATTATCAAGCGGAGCGGCACGGGAAGGTAGGAACAGGCTCCCAGGAACGTTCCCCACGGCGGAGCCCTAACACGGGGCTTCCTCTCACCGCGCTCCTGAAAGGTGACAGCCTGTAACAACCACCCAGGACTTAATTCTCTTCTGGCCAGGGCCGTGATTTGCTGCTACATGACATGTGCCGCAATAATTTGCGCCCTGCTCTCCAAAAGAGTAGTTGTACAAACCGGGCTGATTAGCCATCGCACCAGCCTCCCGCTCGCCGTATAAATCTAGTGCCTCTGATTACATCATGCCAGAAAACTGAAATGTAAGTCAGATGGTTAAGGCATTAATGGCAGCACTGTAAAGACTCAACAATGCAAACCTTCCCAAAATGAACTGTCTTGACCTTCGCCGTGCTGACAATAAAAGTGTGACATCATGTGCAAACGAGCTTTAAATTTAAACCAGGTGCAGAGAGCTGCCTGGCGTCTTATGGCTGCTGTATAAACCACTAACATGCGAGCAGCTATGCCGAAGTGGAGGCAAGAGAAATGCCAAGCACGGACAGGGCCCAGTCAGCAACAAAAACAGGTATGAGCAGCTGCTGTGGTGCAGAGACAAAAGCCTGCGCCTCGCTTAAAGGTAAAGAAACCAGCTTTCGTGCTGTTCGGTACCCATTCCAGTTGGCGCAGACGTTATTAGCAAACACAAATTTGCTGATGTGCATTTCCAGATGGATGAGCATATTTGCATTCATACAGCTCTGGAATCAAGCCAGGAGCACAATAATGAGTATTTTCCATTTTTAACTTCTATTCAGGACTCCTTAGACTTTGCAGACGGCTCTGGACTGAGGCTTGGCTCACAAGTTGTCAGTCTGGACAGCTGTTAGAGAGCCCCATGATTTACAACTGCAAAGCATGCTCCTGCTCCAGAGCGTTCCCAGGGCAGCTATCATGCCTCTTACTCCCCTTTTTAACATAAATGTTCTGCCTTCCCTGGCTTCCCCTCACCTTGCTGCACCAAAAGGCCCTTCAAAAAGGGGTTGCCAAATGCATCCTTTAAGTTTCAGAGAGCAAAAAATCAAACACTTTGCTGAGAGTAGACAGATCCTGCAGGAGCAATTAATAGCAGCTCATTGCACCATGTCTCACCTCTATTTCAAGCTGGCTGCTGCAGACATCTATGTGCCGTCCAGAGCAGGGATCACACAAAACTACGAAGGCAACGAAAAACATCTGACAAAGGAAAACGCAAAGGAAGTGCACAAAGACAATACCACCACCAAACCAACCACTGCTGCAACGATTTTTAAGAGCAACCGCCTTCCCTGGTGACAGTAATGCTACAGCCTGAGTTGGGGCTTATGGCAAGAGACATTGCAATGCTTCGTTTTTTTTAACTAAGCAGGCGAGTCACACACACGGTACTGTACAGCAAAGATGACAATCAAACGAGTTACATAAACATTATTCTTTATTTTCGGGGGTTTGGGGGAACACAGAAATTTTTTTTTAAAGATTTTTAATTCTACACTAAGTATTGGTTGGATGATCACTACAGAAACACAAATACAAGAAAAAAACATCAACTATAGAAATTAGGCAGTAATTTTTTAATACTGGAAATTCTCTGCCACTGACAGTCATTAGGAAGTAACAACAAACGCGTCCAAACGTTTTGCAGTATGCATACCAACTAGAACCAAAGCTTTCAATTTAAAGTCAAAAATGTAATGCAACAATTTCAGCTTAAGTGTTAAACAAAATCAAACTGGGAAAGAAGTTCTACTATAATGTTATTTGAGCCCTTGGACTGATCTGAATTTGAATCTTTAACTACAGCACGCATAAGGATGCCTGCTACAGAGGTAAGGCGGACAATTTCTATCTCATTAAGTAGGAACATTTGGAAACAATCTGATTAATCTTCAAATATTTATCATGATGCATTGGTAAATACTTGCATCTCTTTCTGTTGTTTACAGAAATATCAATGGAAGGCCACAGAAAGATCCCCGGCTGCAAAATTGAAAAGCGCTCCAAATTCTGAACCTCCCTTCGGGTCAATCAGGGCTTGGGAGCTAGTCTGCAAGAACTAGTTCAAGACTAGGTCCACCTAATCACTCTCTTCCTTGCTAGCAGTTACTTGTGCTAATCTACTTACTCTGGTACAAATCCTGAGTTCAGATTCACCGGATCAAACTGCTATCAGAGTTGGCTTTATCTGCTATTTTACTGAATAAAGATCAAGTAGTACATGGCCACACTGCACTAAACCAGTTGAATTGTAGGCAAATTATTACGGAAACCACAGGGAGATCAGTCCTACAACGTAAACAGGATTGTAGACATTTCTTTTTCAGTATTTTTAAGGTTGCCGAGCCTTGGATTTAACATTTAGCTCTTTCACAACTTGTGATAAGCCGCTTCCACTGCAGTGGGAACCACATCTAGGTAGGGGAATCCCTACTCTACAGCCAGCCCCAAAATCAGCCAGTCGTGCTCCTTTTCAAGATCATATAGTTCTGCATAGCCTACCTGCCTTCTCATATAGATGAGGGAATTAATCATTTGTGTCCAGAACAGACAAAATTCTGTCCTCACATATCATATGTGATTCTGAAGGGACATCAGCTGATGCTAATTCTCATATTCTTCCCAAATAATTCTAAAAATTAATCTTGGGAATGTAATTTAAATGAGAATGGCCATATTGGGCCAGGCAAAAGGCTCACATAGGTCCATATCCCGTCTCTTACTTCTGTCCAAACGAAATGCCTCTGGAGCCTCCAACAGGCACGTGTGGACTGACGGTCCCCAGAAAAATCCCAGCCTCCAAGATTACAGCTACTGGAGCACTGCCTTCCAGATCTGCACCAAAACGATACTTCCTGCAGCATGAGAAATGCAGTAATTAAGTTTTCTCTCACGTGCAAACAGCGTGCTTACCAACCGCTTAAGGATGTAACGTTTGCCCTAGCACTCAGTCACAGAGATCCCCTTGCACCTGCGCTATCCTCATCCTCACTGGGAGGCTCGCCAGGGTAGGAGACAGGGCACCTCAAGTATATTGCACACGACAGAAATGATTTAAGAACCTCAGATCAGGACAGCTTTCCAGTGAGGCAAAGCTACGATGTCTCCAGGTTTCAGAAGGAGAAATAAATTCTTAGAAGAGCAGGCACGATGGGCACACCAAGGGTTTACCTGCATGCAGTACTGACCTTCAGCAGTGACCAGTTGTGGACGCTTAGTGAGAAGTATAACAACGGGGCACAAACGGAGCAATACCTTTCCTGACCTATACCGTTTCGGCCGTGCTGCACACTGCATAAGGATCATTGGCGCTGTTCAACTAACAGCGCATCCCTGGTCAGTGCCATATAACTGACGCTAATGCAAAACTAAAGTGAAAGGGAAGGGGAGGGGTGAGACGGAGAGAGGATAAGACTGTCTCAATTTTCACTACATGGGGACACAGGAGAGAATTTTAAGCTTATTGCAATGACAATCAAGTACCAAGACGCAAGCTGCTTAGAAATAGTCCTATTGGGGGATAAAACACAAGCATTTCCCCACAAAAAAGGACAGGTTAAGAGCATTTTCCTTTTGCAATACCAGTTTCTGTAATGCTGTTTACAAGGGACACTGTCCACACCCAGCTTACCACAGCTGGTCTGAAACTTGAGCAGCCTTCAAATGGACAAGGAATGGAAACGGGAGAATGAGAGAAAACAAATCAAAGGCTACCAATTAATTTTCATCTCTCTTACGCTGTTCTTCATGTTCACTTGGAGAAAGACAACCTTTTCATGTGAGTTCAGAAGTGCTGTGGGCCCCTTCATCCATTCCTGTCAAGTCTTCAGAAAAAGGTCCAAAAATGCTAACTACTGATAATAAAGCAGAACCGCTGGAATTTACAAATCTGGAAATTCAACAAAAAAAATTGGTACATAAGAATAAAGAAAACATATTTAGCAGCATGTGAGTGAGCAGAGAGGTCCAAATTTGAGCTTATTTAGCTCAGAAAAACTTCCTGTGTACCATTATAGTGAAACCCTTATACAGACATAATAAACAGAGCAGTAAGTAAAATCAGCTAGAAAAAAGAGGGAAATCCTCTTTCTCACCCCCTTTTCGTAAAAATAAATTTAAAATTCTGTTTTTAAATAAGCATCTATAAAGTTTCCACTAAAAAAAAAAAAAAAGACCTGTTGCATCAGAAGTTGTTTTTGTTAAGTGAAAACAGAAAGAAGAAACTATTGTAAGTTTTTGCCCCTTTCTAGTATTAGTCATCCCAGGACAAGCCTGTTCAGACCGATGCAATGCTTCTACCTTGAGGATTTGCACTGGCCAGCAGAAATGGTGCAGAGAAAAAATTCCATCTAGGCAAAGACCAATTCTATCTGATTCTATCTGGCAGCAGCACAAGTTTTAAGATTGCTTTTGTTATCAGGACACAGGGGCATAACCAGTAAGGAGACAGAAATACAATGTATTTATTCCATGGGAGAGTCCAAGGATAAAAATAGTGTTCTTACTGTTTTTTCATTGTGGAAAATGCTTGTATCTTTTTCTAAATTTGGAAATAGAAGTTCACTCTCTTTCCTCCTCCTCCTCTCCGCATTTTAAGTTATGTATCATATAAACTTCTTAAAAGTAGCAATATTTCTAACTCTTTTTCAGAGGTAGTAAAACACACATTCTGCAAATCAACATGCTTCTATCTTTTCTGCACTGCAGAAAGCCAAAATATAATACTAGAGCTCCAACAGAGGTGTGAATTGCTTCCATTCATCCTAACAGAATATGAACTTCATACACTAGTATCAATCATTTAAAAGTCTAGCTATTAGGTAATACCCCGTGCTTTAGAATGATAATGTAGTGATTTCCATAGGATTACTGGAATCACCTGTAAATTAACACTGTATTTCAGGTACTTTCAGGTACTCAGTCACATTTTTCAACATGATGCACACAAATCCAACTGTCTGTGTAAGAACAGAGTATTAGTAAAACTTTGCCAGCTTTCTGCACCTTAACAAGTAATCTAAGTCTTCAGTGTTAAGGCTTCCTGTTTAGAATTTAAAATACTTAAAGCAACTGTAGTGATGTCTTAGAAATACTACTCCATCATAAGGTATAAGAGTATGATAAATAAGAAAATTTCCACAAAAACTCCCAATTCTGACAAACATTCCTCCTAAGTGTCTGGAGTTAAAAAAAAAAAAAAAAAAAAAAAAAAAACTACAATTCATTCACATCAATGTAAAGTTTCCTATCTTCCTAAAAAGTTCTGGATCAGATACAAAAGTATTTCCTGATCTACAGCGTCATCGCTGTTTCAAGGTATACTTTTGTAAGATAAACATTTAGCTTTTTACACTTCTGCCTGAGATACCCAGAGCGGCTGAACCACTACAGTATAAAGAGTGTGAGGCACAGCTATTAAAGGGTAGTCACAGATAGGGAGGTGGCTTCATCTGGTTATCAGGACTTAAAAATGCAGGGAGAACTGCAAGAAGAAAGGCAAGATGGAAAGCCTCAATCATTAATACCCATATAATGCTGAAAAACAGCCTCGATCAGAGGTGGCCAGAGACTTTCAAGTTAGAGGCATCCCCCACGCGTGCATGTGTCCTGCTTGCAGCAGCTGGCTTCAGCAGTTTGTGTGAGGTCTCGTGAGAAGCATGAGTTGACCTAATGGATGCCACTGCTCAAAAAGGCAGTCTCACTCCCTCTCCCTTATTTTTCTCATCCCCCGAGTTGAATCTGTTCATTTTGTCGACAGATAACTTGTCACATCTCCTTGGCCGCGCTGATTTCTGCTAGTTAAACGTGCTGACCTGCAGTCACTGCCAGTGCCACAACAGCAGTTGTGAACTTCTGGCAGGAGCGGATACACTCTTTTGGGTAGTGACAAACTATGAGATTGGCTCATCTTGTGTTGTGAAACCTCAGCTAGAAACCTCACGATAAAAATAACTGCAGTCTTTTCCAGGATATAGTATACCAATTCCCGCAGTCGGGGATCCTAATGCAACCTCTGGGTTAGTTTCTAGACCTCATCACACAAGTCTACTTTTACATTAAACTCATAAGTAGCAGAGTATTCCCAAGGCATACAGGAATCCTGAAGTGGTACACAGCTGCACACCAATACCCCCTGGGTGCCTTCAGGCCATCTGTCCACAGTGAAAAGCATCTTATGGATGCTGAGACAGTTGAGCGGGTCAGAAACCCTAGTTCACCAGCTCAGAGATGGTTATCTCAACTCTGGTTATTTTCTGTTCCTTCCTATTACACAGCTGAGGATCATGCACATTCAGTTTGCTTTATGTTAAAACTGGCACATGAATCAGGCTTTTACAAATCCAGTGTGGAACTGAAATAATTAAAATGGAACGACATGGCTTGTCTGGAGAGTGGCATAGCTCGACGCCCCTTGCAGACCACCCAGCAGCGTTTTATCAAGGCAGCTCGCTTAGCGGACACCTCTTTCCAAGTTGCAATCAACATTCAGGTTGCTCCACAACCATCAGTAGCGGAGAAGCTGAGCTACCTATCATGGTGACATTAAAGAAAACCATAAATACTTGCATCAATCAAATGCGATCTCTCCTACCCCATTAGAAAATATGACTGTTTATGCAGAACAAGTTTTAGGAACAACATAGCTATGATCCTGCTGTAACTTACTTCTGATTTTCAGTTTTTGGCTCCAATTCTGTATTGGAGCTGAATAGCACAGACCTGCTTTTAAGAAGCTAGAAATGCCAGGCTCTGGGGGATCTCTGCCATCCTAAATGATAAAATATAGATCAACATATTAACAGAACTGTTTCAACAAGATTGTCGAGCTACAGCCAATTACTTTACTGCTTGTGCACCACGTGGAAGTGAAAATTTATTTAAATGTAGCTTAATAGCTGCTTCGTATTGCATAAATGTATTACTTTGCTATGTTTCACTTGTGTCTTACTCTACCTCTCAGATGTAAAAGTGCTAAGCCAAATTAAAAGAAATATCGCATCTGGAAATAATGAAGAACTTTCCCACTCTCTAAATCTTGCCGTTTGAGTCTTGAGGTCTAATTTCTTAACTTTACACAAGACATTACTGTGGAGGCCTAACTTCCTTAGGGCATAAAATCCCTGAAGAGATTAGGCTATTTCCATTTTAAAGACATTAGATCCCATCTGAAAGTAACAAAATTTTTAAAAGCTTACCACGGCATCGGTCACTGCTTTCATCCTACTAATATGAGGAACTTTTGTGGTGGGCACCCAATACCATATTTAACAGAGTCCAGTTGGTGTTGAAAATTGCATTCATGTTTCATTTAGGCACAAAAAAGGACTATAAAGGGACACATGAAAGTTTAGAGATCTGGGATAAGGTTAGGATTCCGTAAACATGCATCTTCCTCTGTCGCCAACAGAGTCAGAATTTCACCTTTCAAGCCCAAAACCTCACTGATTGCAGCAATATATGAAATAAGGGTGTAATCTAGTTCAAAGATGAAATACTAGTGGAAACGTGAGAGAGAAAAAAGAAAGAAGTCTTTCACTGGGAGGAGTGCGGAGGTAAATTGAGTAATATTCAAAAATAGGCATTAATTGAAATATGTCTATTTTTAACTGCAAAATGGAAATACTATCTAACACTACTAAAATGCAATATGTCAGGTGCGGACAGACTTCCGTTTTTTAAAAATTACTCCAATATGATTCAAGTACACTGAGGAATAAAACTGCATTGAAAAAAAACACTACAAACCTTAGAGGAAACCTTCCTATTATCATGATGTGCCCTTTAAACTGGGCTGAGGCAGTCGGCTTCTGGATACATATTAGAATAAATTTAAAGTAATCGTTTGGAACCAGGAAGTTCTTAATATGAGACGGCTGAAATTTTAGAACTTATTCTACTGAAATCAATGGAAGTCTTTCATTATTTGGGATAATGTGTGATATGCACATCATGACTGATATACAATCTGTCCATCTCACTCTCTTTAAAAGAAGACTTTAACTGAAGATTCATTACTAATGTAGTGGGGGGGGGGGGGGGGGGGGGGAAGAGAGAGAGTTGTTTTTTCCATGGACAGCTTTGGTCAATTTTCTTCAGGATGTCCAGCATTCACTTCAGCAGTTTTGGTGTGTCGCAGTTTTGCTGTCTTTCTCCTGTCCAGTTTAGACAGCGGTGATAGGCTTTTATTGATTAATCCAATTGAAAATTATTAGAATTAGACTGAGAAGACCAACACAAATGCCAAAAATAACCAATGCACATGCCTGTGAAGAAAGAAAACAAAAAATTAAATGTTTTACTGAAGAAAGCATCTCACATTTCTAAGGCTTACGACTCTATAAAGACAAAAAAAAAAATGCAGAAACAGGTTTAAACAGTGTCTTTTGAAATAATCTTTTACATTTTAAATTACTCAAGTCTTCAAACAAGCTGTTTTCTCTAATCCTAACTGAAAATCTTATTTAGAAAGATATCTGCTTAGAGTAAAATTAAACTAAGCCTGCTCTAGGAAAGTTTCACTGAAAACTTTCCTGGTTATTTGGTTTGCTCACACTATGCATCTGAGAACTGCAAACACTGGCCTGCTTGCTACAGATTTAATTTTTAATTTTACATGTAAGCTCTCTGAAGAAATTGAGAAACTTATTTGCATTTTCCTCAAAATATAATTCAAGTTACAATGGATTCTTAATATTTTTAATAGCTAGATGATAATAAAGAAACCACAGCTTAAGAGACAGCAGATTGTTGATCTGTTAACAAGGCCCAAAATCTGTTGGAACTAGTTAAGGCTTTAAATTGTGAGAGAGCATTGTTATTAGATTTTCTTTCAGATTTCTTATTTTGTCAATACAACAGTAGCCTTAAGAACCACAAGAATGGCAAATGGTCTAAGTGCAATCAGTGTGCTGGTGTTTTAGCCACTGTCATAAGCTTGTTCGGCTGAGCAGCAGTTAAAATCCCAAAAAGCACAGCTACAGTGGAAAAAGTAGGTTGCTACACAAATTCCCACCAGAACTTAACCTACTATACCAACAGAGAAGCCATAAATGAAAAAAAAAAAGATGTTTTTGAGAAGGCTTACTTAGAAAATAACCATAAACACTGTTTCACTCAAATACAGTTTGGCCTTGTCCCAGCTGCCCAAGCAAACGACATCAGAGCAATGCATAAAAGCTGAGGAGAAACTAGATTAAAAGTCATGAACATCTGAAAAGTACATGGAAAAGCATGTATTCAGATCAACAGTTCAGCATACAGAGCCACTGCTCGTCAAAAATGTCTTGTAAGAAAGGAGTTTTGGAAAGATCAGAGTTAATATGAAGGACAGAAGAAAATGCTCACAGATTCTGTGAACTGCAGTGGAAAGAGAAACTTCACCCCCTGCATTATATGCCCTACAGTATATTAAAATGCATCTAAAACTAATTAGCACATGGGAAAAAACAGCATACCCCGATTTTCTGTGGTGATGATAAGTCTTCTCTGCTAAGTTTAAGATAAAACAGTCCAGGATACACAAAAAGCAAACACGTTGATGTGGTTGAACCTTAAAAAACAGAAAGAAAGATTTTACTTGGAGCAAGACTGAAGCATATTACTTTAGCATAATGCTAAATTTCTGGAAGTTAAAGAAAAAAACCACCTTACCAACTACTCCAAATATATTTTTGATGTCAGGTACATACATTGCAAACAAAACAACAGTTGTATTCAGCGTTAAAGTGACAAGAATATGGCATATCCATGACACATGGAGATGAGAGAAAAATACCATCAGCACAGCTTTCCTTGCCTATATAACGTGATGAAAAACATTGCATTAGTAAATAAATATATATACACATATTTTAATCTTATTTCAATTTTATAAATTTAAGAAAAACTATACCATTCAACATGTGCAAGAATATTTTAAATGAAAACGAAAACAATTTAGTAATAGTTAAATTAAGTTCTGTCCTTCTGTAGCATGGAGTTGACTTAATTATTAAAGCAGTATTTATCATGCGGTCATTAGTCTCAAGGAACAATTCCTATTTTGCAGGGACAAGGAGAGGTTGGGGATAACGCTTTGTCTCTTTGAGCGTGCTTGTTAGCAAATGTCAGCACACTGCCAACCAGTATATAACTTATACATACACAGGATGTATCCACAATTTTTTTTTTTAATGTTACTGAAAGAATTATCTCAGCTCTACCATGGTATTGATAAGCTGAAGCAGAATTTTCATGGTGAAATAGGTCAATATATGTTTTTAATTTATGATTTGAGTTTTCATATGTGTGTGTGTGCGTGTGTGTGTGTGTGTGTATGCGCACACGCACGTATGTGTCTGCATGCATATACACATGAAAATCCAAGCCAGCAAAACTTAATTTAAGAGAAACAAAATCAAACTAAATAAACTTTAGATGTTCTGAATTCTGCAAATTAAAAACAATGCTGTGGGCTAGTTTTAATCTGAAATCTGTCTCAAAAGCACAAATTAGCTTAGTGGTTAGTTGCTATTCTGGACCTTTCATGGAACATATGCAAATATGTGGTCTTTGATCAATCACTTGACAAGTGAATAAGATACACAAGACTAGATGTGACTCCAACATTGCAGTCTGCAAAACATTAGTGTTACCATCGCTTATGCCAGCTTCAAAACGTTCAGGAGTACTTACTGGGAAATGGATTAGAGGGACTGTCAAAACCACAGCAAATAGTATGGCAAGTTTAACAGTCATGATTACGATATCATGTGGCAGGTACCTGCTGTAACCCTGCAGTAATTCAGAGTCCACTTTGTCTGAAAATCAAAAAATGAATTGCTTTGTTAATCATTAGAGAACTAAGAATAAAAATAATTAGCTACACATGTTACACTTGCAATAAAATTGATCATTTTGCTTGAGACTAACGCAGAGTGGGAGGAAGTGCACATAAGCATCACGTCGGCAGAACCGGTGTATCAGTTCTACCTATACGCAACCTAGAGAAAACTGAACAAACTTCAAGAAGCAAATCCCAGCCTTTGTTGAAGCCAAAGCTATCTAGGAAGAAGATATAAATATGGAAGAAAAAGGATTAGAAAGAAAGATATCCCAAACTTATAAAGGTATGCTATAAAACTTATCCAATCCACTAGTAAGGTAGCATTACGTTAAATCTTACCTGAAGTTCACCAGGTTAGCTAGTCTTTAAAAAAAAGAGACAACTTTTAGTGGCCTGAAAGGATCAAGAGAAAATGGAGGTAAATTCTAAAAAACTCTCAAAAATGCCTCAGAAAGAACTAAAGAAAATATACTGGTATTAGTATCCACAAGCCTCAAACCTTCTCTACAGGAGTATTTCAATAGTTAGATAACAACAAGCATTATTCACAGATGAGAACGTGGATCTGGTGAAAGTCTCGACTACTAGTTTTACTGATATTTGACAAAGGGCTTAAAATTTCTAGTAACTCTAAAAAAGCCGAGGATGATGAGTAAAGTTTTAACAGTGTGCAGGATAATATTTTAAGAGCCCTGAACTAATGGAACTGAACATTCACATAAACAACATTTAAGGTAACTTTTTAGATAAGCTTCATCTCAAAAGTACTGCTTTCATTTTATTAGGCCAAAGAACAAATTGTATCTGGACCATTTAAGTTCTCTATCAGAATTTTTCCAACTGCAACAGGTCAGCAATATTGTAACCTAAAGATTTACTTCTCTAGGCTCCAAATACCTGCACGTAGCCTGCCGGAATTCAATTGGGAGACTTGTCCCTGCTAGGATTTGGTTTGGAGCAGGTGCTGGACAAGCCTGCTGACAAATAGAGTTTGAGCAGGAAAAAAAGCCTTCAGCAGCGTGAAATATAAACTGCATCATTTTTGTTCAGTCTGCTATCTTGCTCAATAAAGAGTAGAGGATACACGACAACAAGCTAAGGACACAGTGCTGTAGATCTGGTTCCGTACATCTGAAACGGACACCGCCAGATTCTCTTCGTTCAACTAAAAACCAGAAACAAACTGATTTTGCTAAATTATCTGCATTTCCTTCTTTTCCATAAGCATTAAGTGATAGGCCAGGTGACACTTTGCGATTTGGGAGACAAGTTGCGATTCTAATTGAAAAGAAGAAATCCTTTAAACTATGCTAATTTATGTGCTACTACTGGCGGTATTTTTCAGTATACTGCTGGATGGATAATACGGAGAAAGATAATTAGCATCAGTCATGCTTCTAAATGCATCAGTCATGTTTTATTTTAAAAAAAATTTTTTAAAAAAGAAACTACTGACACTTGAGACTATGATTTTCCATATGGGCAAATGAGCAGACTAAGTAGCAAAACAATGACACCTGAAGGCTGTCAATCTGAATTCCTGTATCACCCAGAGTATAACAGCGGAGTGTGTCAGCAACACACCCAACCAGACCAAACAAGAGCGCTGCTTTCAAACACTTTCAAACAAGAGCGCTGCTTTCTCCAGCAATGAGTCTTCTGTGCTGAAAACTGATTCTATTGCAGAATTACTACACTGCAGCGTATCATGGGAGACACCTTCGTCATAAGAGCTACTTTTGTACAACTCAAGGTAAAAGTGGGGTAAAAAGTGGTGAATCAGCAGCTGCACCCCTCAGCTTTTTTCCTCGACTTCTGCCCTCTTCACCTGAAAAGTTCCACTGCTACTAAGTCGATAGCAAAACCCAGAGCCTTGAAAGTGCTCTGCTGCACCATGCTGCTGTGGGCTTCAGAATGGAGCAAAATCCAGTTGTTACATCAAGTTTTAAATTCACAGAAAGCAGTATAAAAACTTTTGAACAGCAGAAAGAGGAAACATGTCTTCTTTCAAAGGAGGAACTCCTGTTTTTGTTTTCAATTTAAAATAAAGTGTTTTACATTTTCTTGGACTGGTATTTTAGAACAGGGAACAGATTCCGTCTATTTAAAGAAATAATGAAACAAGACAATCAAAAAGTGGAAAAGGGAGTAGAAGCTTGCAAGGGGAAAAAAGCCCTTGCAAGCATCCACTGATGGTTCATGTATTTTAGGCTCCTGGGACTAAGCGCTACTAAAAGAAATGCTTGCTTAAAAACCAGTAATGTTCCCAGTGAAAAAGACAAAGGGGCTGCAGTCAAGACAAGGCCTTGCCTCCCCCCCTCCCCCCCCCCCAAAAAAAAAAAAATCATGACAGTGAGGCAATAGGTATAGGAATGGTTTCTAGATTTTTAATTTTTTGATGAGATCTCGTTTGGAGACAGATAGATTCAAAAGGCAGCCCAGGATAACTATCACAGTGACAGTCAAAACCATATTTCCCCACAAAGCACGTAGAAACAATTAGGGAACACCAAAACCAGCCCAAGGAATAGCAGTCCACGTGCTGGAATGCTTGGTAAAGGTAGATCAGGCTGCACTGCACCATTAGAAGAGACGTTTTTAAAACTTGCCTGCTCTGCCATTAGCAGATGCAGCTGGCTGGCAAATAGAAAGCACTGGATACATTGTAATTAAGAAAAAAATCTGGAGGAATGAAATCTTTCCGAGTTCACTACTGATACAAAGAGCAACCGTGCACCATCAGCAAAGGTATCACATTAGGGATTTCAAGACTCTCCAGATAACTTTTCAAAAGAAAAGGAACACTTCCAGACAGTTATGGTCAGACATACTTGGGAGAGGAGATGCCAAGTCCCTTAGAAATTTGTAACTATTAGCTGCTGAAAGCCCATATTCTTGGTGCTTTGTCAGACACTATCCCAACCCCATGATCCAGCAATACAAAACACTGAAAAGTAGAGATAGATCCCAATCACAGTACTTTTCTTGCATTGCCTTATTGTCTCTTCTAAGAAATTTTAATCATTCCGATCAGCACAGGTCATCTCATAAGGGTGAGTTTGCAGAAGGTGTCAGAAGAATCCTCATAGATGACTGAGATGCCTTTATGTGACAGCATCTCTATAATACCACTCCAGAAGACAGTTATGATCTCTAAGGAGAGTCAATTCAATTTGACAACGCGTTCTACGCAAGCAAAGCATACCATAGCACAGCAGGATACACAGAGCCAAATGACATTTCTTAGAAAAGGCATCACTGTGACATGATATGACAGGATACTGAAAATACTGTCAAACTGCTAAACACTCAGAAGATCATAAAACAGCTGCTAGCTATGTTATATAAGACAACTAAAATTGTTGTATGAAATAGACACTCACCTACTTCTGGCAATGTTATGAGGGACCTTTAAAAAAAAAAAGCCACTAGGTAGGTAAGAGTTCTGAAATCTTTCTGAATATTTGGCAAACGCAAGAATACCAGACAGTCATCTGTGTTTAAACTCAACTGAAAAACTGCACCCAAAAGTATTCAAGAGTTCAATCACAGAGTCATCAAACGGGTACTGCAACACATTGCCATGTAAGCTCCATAGCAAATGCAACTGAAAGGAGTATGTAGTGTTTGGTAGGGTAAATGTCACATGTATAAATTTAAAGACAGAAATCCCACTTTTCTGTTTGCTAAGCAAAAAGGTGTATTTACTTAATCAAACACTATAACTACTACATCTTCAAGCAACTGACATCTGCAAAAAAAGTGTTCCTTTCTTCAGTGCATACATTGAACAGACATTATCTCTGGCTCCGGGATAGCACATACCACAAATTATTGAAGACTGCAAGCGTGCCAGGAAGCCTAACTCCAAGCTCACACTCTTCTTTTCTTCTCTAGGCTTTTGTCATTGGCCTCCGCTGGAGTCAAGGCACAAAACTACATGGACTCTGCCTGATTTGGCTGTTCTAATTTTCTCATGTTCCTTCTCTTTTTTTTTTCCCTCGAGTCCTCTGGTTTGCCTTAAGTAGTCACTTTGTGCAAATCATCAAAGTAAAGCTTTCCTAAATTGGATGATTCATGGCACTTTTTTTTTTCCCCACTCCCAGCAGAGTCTACTGAAATAGCTAGTGCTAGTTCTGAAAAATTCGTAAAATCTCCTCCTCCCCTGCAAAAGAAGAAAACCTGAGGCACCCTACATGAGTCGTATCCAAGCTATTTTGGACAAGAACAACCATGACTGCAAAACTGCAGGTCTCCCTGATCTTAAGGACTGGCTTGCTGTGGGTCAAATTCCTCACATAAGAGGCCTCAGTGCTAGTTAGAGATCACAAACAGACTGGGGATACCACAGGGTCAGTAAGCATGCTAGATTTCACTACTAGAGGTACAGCCTTAGAACAGGGGTATAAAACTTGCTGGATCAGCAAATTAGCATCAGATCTCAAACGCTCTAACAGATCATCCTAATCCGTACCCAGCTTTTAAATGAAAATATTATACATTCTAACATATAGTGGCAGTCAGTAGATTACTTGCATAGTCTGTCTTACAGAACATCAATAGACCATCAGCTACAGTTTAGGGACCAGTATTTTGCCTACGTAACATTTTAGACATAAACCCCACATAGTTTCATATTTTAAGCAACGACAAGTCAATGAGGCTATAATACTTTGCAAAGTTAGGTATATTCTTGTCTTCACAGGACCAAGATTCAAGAGGATCCAAGTGTATCAATACAAAATAAGCCTGAAGTACCCCAGTTATTTTAAAACTTCATATGGATGTTAGAAGTGAATTATTTAGGATTTCAGGGAAATAAAGAAGCTTTGGGAGCAAAAAGACTCATTACAATTACTGTACAGTGCAGGATGCATCAAGTATCATTTATTATTAGCTTGCATTCTAAAGAATACTTTAAGACTATACTTACCATAAAAAGTCAGGTACCCAAACAAAGCAGATATAAAGTAAATTAGGAAACTCAGACCAATTCCTGTGACAGTGACATTCTGCATCCTACTTTTGGAAGGACTAAAAAGTGGAAAAAAAAAAAAAAAGTGTTGTTTAATCTCTTGTGGAACATTGAACACAATGCACTCTACAGTATATAAAAAACCCAGCAGCTTGCTTTTTATAAGAAAGCGTCCTCTCAATTTATGGCCGCAAAGCATTCATTGAGGTCTGTGCTGTCACCTGTTACCTTTTTTTTTTAAAAGTATTTTTTATCTGGTAATTAAAACGCATTTTTCAAGCAGACTATTTACATTGTCCCCATCTGGTAAGGAATTTAGACATATCAAGGTGATTTGTTATTTTTTGTATCAAAAACTTCATTTATACAGGATGATACATATTCAGAGCCAGGAACAGAATGTGGGTCCAAAAGCACTGAATGTGACCTGGCCAAATGCAAATGCAATAAAAATTAACTAGTTAGTACCTTAGCAAATGCCCTTTTTTCTCCAGATGGCCAGGACAATGTCCTGACACTGATGATGGGACCATATTTGCTACTTTCCTCTCCCGTAAGAGAGGAAAAGCCAGTACTGACACAGGCTAAAACTACACATTTCCCAAAAACATGAAGGCTACTTTGTTTGCACTGTTTGATGGCACTGACTCGAAAATAAAAATTATCCAAGGTTAATTTAGGGAAAAGGTAGTAGAAATATTGTCATTATACGTTAATATTGCATGCGTTTCCATACATTACCTTTGGAGCTCACAGTAAATGGGTAAGACTGAGGTATGGCAGAGAAAAGAGAAGGCCATAGTTGGTATTGCATAAGCACTCTAAAATAGAAGAAAAAAATCTTTCATGCTATTTGTTATTACAGACGGTTAGAAAATTATCTGGATGAATTTCAAATTCAGTTCAACGCCTTGGAAGTCAGTGGAAATCTTTCCATGTTAATGCTTCAAGACACATATCCACAACACAGAATGGCACCTCTGAATCGTTCCACAAAACCGTACCTTTTCAACTAGTATCTCCTCATGTGGTGGACAAAGCTTAGTACGTCATGAGCAAGAGAGGTCATGCTGTCTATGACCTAACTGAATGACTCTTTTTAGCTATAGTGAGGCTGAGCACCTAAGTAGAAAGAGTAGGATTTGCCTCAAAGTCAATAGGTCATTCATGAAATTTTCTAAGGTAATAAAATTCTAATATCCATAGCCAAATTACTGATTCCCTTACCCTGACTTAACTATTTTCGTATTAGTTCTTCACAAAAATTTGGATATAACAGCCAGAAAAACATACCATGCTCTGGCATCTAGAGTTTTAAGAGAGTTACATAATTAAAGCTGTAGTCACTCAATTAGTGGTTTATCTTTCCAAAAACTTGTCCTAGAAGAGATGAATCATCTGCTATAGCTTATTTCAATTCCCAAGTAGGAATAAGCTAAACTATAACAAACATTTTTAAACTGACCTAATCAGGGCCAGTAAAACTACGCAACTTTCAATTGATTAAGCTAAAATGGCAAAACATAGTGAAGATAACTCCCAAGACTCTTCAAAGCACAAAAGGTCAAACAAAAGGCCGTAATCTCACAGTAGATGTTTCTGGTCAAAGTAAAATTTCTTCTTTGATCTACCAGTTAACAGTTGCCTTATGTTTGCATTGTCCAAGATTTTTTCTTTTCTTTTTCTTTTTTTGGCGGGGGCAAGGCAGAGGAAGTTCAGATTTTGCATTCTTTCAGACAAATGCAACCGACTGTGTCCCTCTCAAATTCTAGTATGCTACAGGCCTATCCCAAATTATTCTTCCCTTTATCCCTTCCTTTTCATCCCACAGAGACTACTACGTTCTACATGATATTTCCTTTCCTACATGCCTTGATGAGTGGTGACATGATTTAAATGCCACATTAATTATCCGATACCAGATCTGGTATCCAATGCAATGCACAAGATTGTGTTAGACCTGAAGAATTAGCTTCAGGTGAGAAAATACTAAGGTTAGGCCCAGACAGTTTAAGGAAATCTGTTCTACCTTGCAAGGAACAGAAAGGGCACATACAATCAAGTGGCACTGACTTCCAGCTCAGGGCATATTAAGTTGGCTGCTAGCGGTCACCTGACTGCACCATGAGGCTGACCACCACAGCATCTGTTATACTTAACACTGGTCGTATCTGCAAAATGTTTTCATAAATGCTAACTGTGACACCTGACCTTTCTATAAAAAAGAAAGAGTGAGACTGGATAGCAACTGGGAACAGGCATAGGAAATTCTTCAGTAGCCTATAATTAGTTATATGGAAGAATAACCTGGATAAGGTTTAAACCCCAGTTCTTTAAGAACAACGCCCCTTAGGTAGCCTATTGTTAATGGAGAATATTACCTCTTTTGAAAGATGAAAGAGCTTTGCTTTACACTCCCCAGTAGAATTTGAAATCTGTAAAACAAAAAATGACAAAATGAAAGAATGACCACAAACCACAGCCACGAAACTTTTTATAGTTTCTAGATAATAAAACCACGATGACTGAGAAGCATTTTAAATTACAAGTAATTCTGAAAGTGTTAACGTAGAAAGCATTACACATATTAATAAAATTAGAAGAGCTTCAAAACAGCAAGCACTTTACCTGTAAGTTCTCTACTGCACTGTTTAGAGGTAGAGGACAAGGGATGGACCATTTTTTAATTATAACCTGTCAAGACAACATATTTAATGTATAAGCGATATCCTAAAAATGAGGTTTACATGCACACATAGCTAAAATATCAGACCTGGTATACAAAGCAAGGAGCTGTATCCACCGTAAACTACTTCGCTCGACCGCTAGATAGCTAGGCCATAAGAAGGAGGACTTGACAGAAACGCTTGGTCGGTGCCGTTCCACGCAGCTGCTTGCCATGCACAGCTGGCAGCCGTATGGCTTGCCTAGGCGGAGGTGGAGTACTGAAACGAGGTCTGACACGAACTGTAACACAACCAGTACTCCGCACTCACTCTCTCTGTGCTTTTTCCACGCTAGCTGCCTCCCATACAGAATAGCTGCTCTGTGTTAGCTATCCCAGGCTCTTTTCTAAGTAGACAAGCCCTTAACAGAGATAGAGCAGAGCCTAGGGCTAATCTTAAAAGGCAGAAACATATGGTTTGGACTAGAAAGCAGAGGAAAAACAATAAATGCAATTATTGTCCCAGAATGTCACTGGGGCTTTATCTACACCCTGCTGCTTTAGGGACCGCCAAGAAACAGGGCTGAAAATCAAAGGGAAATTAAAATAAGAAAGGTTACCGCCTCTTTCAGGAGTCCAGTTTAAAATGATAGTGGCATTGCTCTCCTTACCCTAATTAATTTCCTATTGTAGTTGCCTGGCTTTTTAGACGTTATAATACTTTTGAAGCCTGGAGCAAATAATTAAAAACTTTAATTAAAGACTCCAATTCATGAGAAGAATAACATGGTAGAGAGCTCTTCTTCTGTCTCCAGGAATCTACTGTTTGCTTTCCGCCAAGTGGCGTTTCCCAGAGAATAAGGATTAGATGCTCCCTCTCGTCACCAGTGCCAAGAGAAGCAAACAAATGCTACCTCCAGACAAAATACGGGGAAAGAAAACACTGGGTATGTGGCAATAATACATGTCTTAAATTCCATAACTTAGAAAAACAGCTCACAACAACTCAAGGTACAGAACTCGGGAGCAGCTTCCTCAAAAGTGGTCTGCGACCCTGAGAAAAATGATTATCAGTGGAAATGGGAAAACTCCAGCCACGTCTCTGACACTAAATAGGCCCTACTTTGCATCAGGAGATCTGTTCTTATCTGGTCATTGCTTGGCTAAACTGCCTCCCTCTGTGCAACGTAAACTGCGGCCTTATCTAAGCAAAGGTGTAAGAGGGGAGATGAAGATCTCAATACTATGGCAACAAACTCAACTGAAAAGCAAGCAGCAAGCAAGAATCATAGGATATGAGAGGGGAGACCAGAGCAGCCTGAACAGTACACTGTAGAAGACTATAAGCAGCCAGGGAGAGAGATATACGATGTTCTAAGATGGTGGTTCTCAAAAAAATCTGAAAAGTACAAAAGCAAGGGGAAAAAAGTTCTTCCTCAGGAAGGCTCAGAACGTACTAAAAGTAGAAAAACGCAAGAAATCCCCCCCCCAAAAAAAAAAAAAAAAAAGTCAATTTGGCTTTGCTGTCCTTTCCCATGAATTATGTCCTCTCTAGCCGCCACGTCAACAGTGTAACATTTTGAGTAAGCCAACGGGAGAGGAAGGTAAGGACCAAACACTCAAACCTGATTTGGGCCTGTACGCATGCATCCACATGGCCACCTCTGCTTTACCTCTTCCCTTCCTACTATGCAGCAATAGGCACCTATGAGCTGAGCTATAGATGCAAACTGTTGCTGCTGTGGGACCACAACCACAGATACATGGCTGTGCTACCTCTTCGCAGGCAGCCCAAGCTTGCTAGTTAGCTGAAGACATCTGCGAGGCCAAGCTACAAGGCAAAGCATTTTTTCTAGGCTATCTCTGTGTATGCAAAAGGCGACGAGACAGGGAAACTAAAGGAGAGGCTTTGGAGGCTCCAAGGTAAAAGGCTTTGTGGGAGCTCCGGAGGCTTCCTAGGCAATGAAAAGGTGCGTGAAGATAAAGCGCAGGTTTTGGGGAAGGTAAACCGTGCTTGGGATTTAGGAGGGTGGGGGTGGAAGAGAGGGACTAGAGTTTCCTGCAAGCTAAAGAGCGAAGGCAGGCGTATGTATAAACAATGTAGTGGGCAGGGGGGCAACAAAAGACAAACCTGAAAAGCTGAAGAATATCCTTTCACAATGAAACGGATACAGATTCAGAAAAAAAAAAAAAAAAGAGAGAAAATGAAAGATGAGAAAAGAAAAAGCACTAGATGTACTTAAGATCCATACTTTTATTTGCCTACCTGCTTAATTATTCAAATCTGTTTGGGTTCCTGGTTACACTGTCGAGTACATTTGTACAGAGGTCACCAACAGGAAGAGATTTTTAAATTGGCAACCGCCACATTAGCTAAGCAGTCATGCAGACAGCAGAGACAACCTTCCTCCAGAACCTTAAACCCATTTTGCATAAACGCTGTCTTTTGAGTATAACAAACATTTGGTTTTAAGTGAAAAAAAAAAAAAACCCTAAAACCCAAACATAAGTTCCAATGTAAATAGGGTATATTCAACCCACACCAAAAACACTGCTAAAAAATAAAGTCAGAGGTCTCAAGATGTTCTCGCGTTCCCACTGATGTTGCTTTTTCATATCCTGCAGTGGGAAAGCAGGAACCCCTCGCCTTCTAGCCGTACGGACAGCGCTCAGCTAAGAGGGGCTCTCTATGCTTAACATCAGCATTACGTGTGGCAGCTTCCTAATCTGCACCAGCACATTCTGCTCCTGGAGCATAAAGAAAGAGATTCAGCAAAACGCTGCCAGGAATCATTAACACCCATGTTGAACAAGCTACCAACAGGGATGCGCCCACCAAAAAAAAAAAAAAATCTACCTTTACTCTTCACCAATATTCAATATAGCAAGAGGGGAGATAAAAATAAAAAAAAAGCAACAAACACATTTAATCTCTCTTCATACAGGATTCAAGTCAGGGAAAAGCAATCAGGAACAAACAAAAGCGCTTCAGGACTTCACAGAGTCTGGCTCTGAATTACTAGTTGTATACATACGCATGCTTTCGCCTCCATCTTAGGGTTTCCATTTTTTTTTCCAAGCGAAGACAATAACCAGTATCTTACCTTTCCAGGAAGAGACACTGAAGTACAGACAGGAGATACGTGACCTGTCACAGTCCCTCAGCAAGGGGCAGAGAGAACAAAGAGGAGTCTCTAGACTTTGCGCTCAGCGCACTCACGGGACCATACTGACCGAGACATATGCTGTCTATTGTACCTACTTTTCTGCAGGCAGTACTAAAATTGTGGCTTGCTGGCACAAAGCTGAACAGATGGTATGCACTTGAAAATGCACAGAATTACTGTATATGCAAAATATAATTGTATTACTTCCATATGACTAACAGAGTTCTCCTCTGGAACAAATTAAAACCTATCTGCCGTACAGAAATTAACAGTGTGCAAACTAAAACACCATTTCAACAGTGCGTATCACCCATTTCAAAGCAATTAGATATGAAAATGAAAATGCATTTAATGCCTTTTAGTTTCAGCACCTAAACAAGTCAGAGAAGATATGTGGTAGAAAGCATTAGCTTTCTTTAAACATCCATAATGGATTTTAAAAGCTTTGACCTCAATAAGATTTCCTTTGGCTCCTTCTTTGTCCCTTAACGACAAAAAATAAGCATATAAATTTTATAATTTCATAGTAAATCTAGTAGTCTGTGCACTCCTTAATTAACTCTTTCTACCACTGTTTTTTGCTACAGAGAATCAGAACTAAACTCTACGTCCAAACATCTTACAGCTCGATACGTCCGTGCGCGAGTCTCGCTTACACGCTTGCCTTTTCTGAGCCCAATACTATTTCCGAACACATACACCCATTACAACAGCTTGCTTCAGAGACGTGTACGTACTTCCATCGAAATCTAGGAACTGAACTTATTTTAAAACTGTTGCACTTAGCTTCAGGCTGAGACCTACTTAAGCATTATAGCTAGTCTTTTTTTTTTTTTTTTTAAATAGGATAAAATTTAGGAGAGAGGTCAAAAGTTAAGGTAATTCATAAATATTACAAACAAATTTCCATTAGCTCTGGAGAGGCTGTTGCTGTTTCTCAGTGCTACGCGGAGGAAGAATACTGCCCGAGGTCCTACAAACAGCACAACTCTCAAGGGATACCCTAGGGAGATGTTTTGACAGCTTTGAAGTTTGGTTTTATCACATGGTTTAGTTCCTAATGGATTGCCTTGGTCTCCTGGATGGCATGTTTGTTCAACTTGCCTTCAACTCTGTTTATCCCTTTGTAAAACAGGTATTAAAGGCCAGAAAAAGTCAGAATGACAGGAGAGGGGGAACGTTTCTCCAGGCTCCCAAACTAGACTCTTTTTTTCTATACGCAGATGACAGAGTGCGAGTCGCTTGGCTGTACTACATGTTACACATGTGCATTAACATACTTCTTTCCTGGGAGGGGAAAAAAAAAAAAAAAAAAAAGGCAACTTAAAGGCACATTTTCCCTCTTAGATCTGCCTAGCAGGTCTCACTTCTGATGTTTGGAAACATCTACCTCACAGGGGCCTTGAGAGGGTGAATATCAGGGTCACAAACGCCCATATGGCTTAGAGAAAAGAACTTTTCCTTTCGGCGCGAAAAAAGAATAAGGTCATTGACATATTAATGAATCTTGTAAACTGCCTTAATAACGTTCTAGTTTTCTTTGCCTTTTTTTGAACTCTGTCACTCCATCGTACATGTAAATTTAATTTATTTGGCATATATTACATTTTCTTCTGCACCAGTTACAGTAAGTAACAGTTAGAAGCTAAGAAAACAGAATTCCATTCCATTAGTAGTAGGGAAACAAAAGTAGACGTGCCAGTTCCCTTCACTGCACTGTCAGCAAAACAAAAATACTGCTACGTTTACCAGTCCAAAATATAATTATTTTAAATCTTTTCACATGCTCAAAAGCTCATACACATTTTCACGCTCAGCAGAATAAATGCGATTTGTCCAAGCAAGCATACACGGAACGCAAAGAAAATTCTGACTTTTACATTCAACGTACGGGGGGGGGGGAGGGAAAGACAATTCATTTCCAAACAGGCTTATGAAAACATTTAAACAATAAGACAAAAGCAGATAAGCTGTGTGCTGATTTTTAACTTACCACAAGAGCAAAGTACACCATAAAGAAAAATGATAAACTACTTGTGTAGCCAAGAAAGCCTGTAAAATAACAGTAAAAATAAAAGAGAATTTATAAGGAAAGTGATCCTAATGTACAGCTAAAGCTTTACATTTTAGGCATGTTTTCTATTACAGTGCTCAGTATCTGGGGCTTAGGACTCAGAATAACAACATTCCAACTGCCTGTCACAGATCATTTATGTAGTTTTGTAGGGCAGAATTAGAACTGGCTTACCACTAATGGCATGCTGTAAGTAAATGCAGCTCTTTAATGTTCTGCTGTAAAGATTTTATTTTAGTATTGCAGACAAAATACTACTGCAACCCAAGTAATAGGTTAACTAGGCAGGGCTGGAAGGCAGAACATGCTGCAACAACTTACGCAGTCCCCACCAACGCCAGCCCCCTGCCAGCGAAAATAAATAAATAACCCATTAAGGTTTTAAAGTCTTCAATTGTAATTACTACTAAAATAGAATAATACTCGCTTCTCTCCTGTAATTACTCACCAATTTTAGGAAGAAGTGCAAGAGGAAAAACAACGCAGACCGAAGTAATCAGTAGCAGCAGTCTCCCATCGAGGTACCAAGACCTGTCGGAAAAGCTACTCATGATTGGAATAAAGTTCAGGAGTCCTAAAGAAAGTATGTTCTCCTTTAAAACTGAGATCTTGGACAAACAACCAGTAGGACAAGAACAACAACAAATAAATTTCCAGTCTCACATGCTCTTTATATGGGTTTGTATTCTCCGTTTTTGTATCGTGACACTAAAACAGAGCTCGCAGCTAACGAGGAAGCAGAGCCCGGTCCCGTCACGAACCAGCACCGCAAGCCATCTTCCACAGACAAACCATCAGAGGGCTGATTTGCGTGAAGCTATTTCTCAACAGCACACTATGCAAATCCCTCCCTGCCTTTATTCAAAGCAACGATCAGAGGGCAAGGATATTTAAAACTCTACAGATTTCTTACAGAAGTGCTTGTAGGGCACGCTACATCTGCCTTGAACTGGGTTACTCTCTCCAAGTTGCGCGTTTACATGACGGGAAGAAACAGCAATTTTAATTCCCACTGGCTGCAGAACCTCCCCCCAACACTTATTTCTACCTGACCACAGAATAGTTCCTCACAGTTTTCAAGAGGCGTGAAGTGGAAAGCTAAGCTACCCAAAAGTCGACCTATTTCTTCTAAAACTCAGTTATGATTTCTAATCATCCTAACTTTCACCTCTGCCCAAGTTTCATTATACCTAACATCACTGGGTCCTAATAGCAGAAGAAGAAATCAAGTAAATCAACTTCAGGTGATTCAAAATGGTATTTTTGCTTATGAAATAAGAAAGATCAGGAATAAATAGGTTTTTTATTTTTAATTTTGCACAAAGTGATTACTCATTCTTGTTATGTATACACACACACAAGAATTACAAGGCAAAAAAAACAGAATGACAATGAAATATGCTAATAATATTTATACAAAAAAATATATATAGCTCGCCAATGCTTTTTTTTATATGAAGTCTTAATGCAGTTATAGTCTATTCAAAGTGTCAAAATCTCATCCTCAGACAGAGGAAAGTACAGACCTAGAAGTTGTTAAGAAACAGAAACATCTTGAGGGTGGCTCCCCCAGCTTGGTAATAACCATATCCTGTACTGATAAACATCTTGCACATCAGCCTCCGACTTTACTACCTATAAACACCTTGGCCTTTGACCCTCAAGTTTACTTAGTCCAGGATATGGTTAGCACCTAATAAACAGGCAGCACCTCAAGTTATCATAAGAAAAGTAGCCTAACACCTGCGTTAAAGAAAAATCCCCTCATGCACTTATTAACTACTATCATACATATGGAGCAAACACTTGTGGCCACTTGTTTAAAAAAAAATATGCAATATAAATGAATACAGAAATTTCAAGGCTGAAGGCATCTTTGATCTAGCAAGATCAAAATGTCCCTTAAATGGCAACCTCTATATGAAAAAATTTCTCAAAACACATCACCCTTCAAAAAAGGTACCGCTAGCCTAGGTCTGCTACTGCTTCAGGTAAAAAGCAACTTCAGCAGGATAAGCTGTTTGCTGTAGTATTGTTAATGTCACTTCATCCTACCCAGTCCAGACCTCCAGCTATAAAAGTAGAAGCAAAAGGCATTTCACATTTATAGATCTTCTCTTAAGGAAGATTTTAACAATTATGTTAACTTTTACGCTACGGAGTTCACATTTGCAAAGCATATCTTGCTATATTTGATGTTCGTGTATTTTTACATTGGTTTTTTTCTTTCTCTCTTTCCTTCACGGTAGATGTTAGCATCAGAAGCAACAGGAGAGCATGCAAATACATAAAGAACGCTGCACTCTGTGTGATATTAGCTAAAATGCCTCAGATATTTAGATATGGGACCTGTACTTTAAGTCATCTGATTCTGTCTAAGCATGCAGAAAATCCATAGTTTCCATCTCATGAGTGCAGCAGGTCAGAAGAAATTTATTTTGGTTATTCTGTTTTAAGTGAAAAACAACCACTGGTGGGGGGAGAGGGAGACAAATTACAATGAGGGGAGGTGAAACAGGCGAAAAAATCATTTTGTGAACTGTTTAATTTTTGAATGTACAATTCTTTCATGTAAAAAGATCTCCAAAAAAAACCAAAACACTGCACCATCTACTGTTTATCAAAAAGCATGTCCATTTTTTCCCAAAATACTATTGTAAAAATACACTTACTTTTCAAAGGCAGTATAAATGTTTTTGCATTTCTCCTTTAAAATCAGTTTGATCTGCACATTTAATCAAAAGCGGTCCAAATATCAAATATGGAATATAAATCTTGGACTCTACTGACAATGCTTTGGCATGCAGACGTTCCTTGTCCCTCCCCCGTGTTTTAACCAAAAGCAGACATTTATAAATTGCTTTAATTTCATTCCTGAACGCAACAGGACAAGAGATTCATATGTTCTTAATTAGGATCTTACACTCAGTCCATATCAATTATATAACACACAAGCAAGACAACTTAATTGCATCAATCATATCCTCCTGACAGGGTCATTAAATGTTAACAGCGGGCTCACAAATTACAACTTTTTAACGCAATCCTCATTTGAAACTATGTTCATGTCATCAAAACTATGCAGAATTCTTGTCATGCAGACTGATACATCTCAGCTTGCAATTAACAACTGTTTATATTTAATGTTTTCATTTTTTAATGAAGACATGAGGATGTATTACACACTGGCTCTGATCCTTTCAAACACATGCGCACATGCTTACCTTTAGCTACAAAAATAATTCAATGTGCAGAACATTTGCTAAATGTATTTCATAAAAGTATGTTTGAGAACAACACATGTATGAAAAAATATTTTTTGCAGATAGCTTAACTGACAGTTTTGATATATTCTAACTACATTTTAAGATAAATTCTGCACCCGAATGAAAGCATATCAGATGCCATACTGACTTAACAAAAACAGAACAGTCGTACAACCACATCTGGAAACAAGCGGTCTAGTTAAAATAGTTCAATCAAACCAGTCAATACATGTCCTCTGCCTAAGTAAGTTGCTGCTTAGGTTTGATCTTAGATTACCTCTCTGTGTGGAATTATCTCCTGCAATTAAAAAGCTTTTTTACTAAAGAGCTAGTCTAACATCTGTGAAGAAATACATGGAAACAAAAGATTACGATCTATCATGGCACTTAATATGGCAAAATGTATGAAATATAGACGTGGACATACACAGCAAACCGGCTGTGTGCATGCACCTGGAATACTGCTTGACCACTGCATTTAAAATACTTGCTAAGGTCAAGAATGGAGGAATCAAATGGTGTCAGCTAAACATATTTCAACGGAAGAACTCCCAGTGACAGCGGTAGAAACAGGACCAGGCAGTGGCTGGCAATCAAATTACTACTTTTCAGCTGAGATGTGGTTAGTATTCCTACGAACAACTTCAGCTCTTTCTAAATGCAAGGCAACTGAACTTCAACCACATCTCTGAAACTTTAATTTCAGTTAAGGAAAACTGAAATTGGGGGGGGGGAGGAATAGTGCTAAGAGCACACTGAGACTCACCAGAATACCTGATCCGTTATCACCAGTTAAACCTCTGTAACCTGACCGCCTGTTCTCCAGTGTTCTCATTTGGAAACTCTGCATCAGGACCCTGATAAACAGTAAAATCTGGTGGGAGTACTATCAAATAGGTAGCTTAATATATTGGTTGTTTATACCATCTTTGTTAGACAGTATAACGCTTTGCCCAGTACCGCATACACGTGTTCGTAAGGTGGTCGGCCGTGCAAGTCCTGTCAGCACCTGGGACCTCCAGATTCTACCATTATATGAACGCTCATAACATGTTTATTTAGAAGATTAACATCTTTGTTGGGAAAAGTCACTTTGCATCAGCAGAGCTGATATTTAAAAGAAAAAACAGTATAAGTGATGCTATATGATAAATATGGGGACAGAGAAATTGGAAAACACACCCAGCAAATACAGCAGCGGGCTCAATGCCACTCTGTATGAAGAGAGGAGTTAGAGTCCAGTCTCCAAGGAGACGGTGTTAACATCCAAATGAAATGTGGATGACTACCACAGCTGGAAAAGATGCGTTAACAGACTAATAATGTCATATCACACAAAACATAATAGTTTTTAAAAGCCCTTACAAAATCTGTGCAAGGGCAAGGAGGGGAGAAAGGCAGAAAGTAAGATTCCCATCACCCTTCGTTTCCCAAAATTTTGGCTATAAACTAGAAAAACTGCAAAGGAAAAATATTAATTGAACTGAAGTATTAAAAAAAAAAAACAAAAACTAATGGCAAACTGAAAATTCACCTACAACGTTCACATGTTGCACAAGTATCACACACCCTCAGTTTCACCAAATTTCAATCCAGAGAACGTGCTTACAGTAGAGCTCAAAACATCTCATTACACGGCTGTTAAGATTGTGTTATGGCTGTTTTTTCAAAGACATACTGCTATCAATGACAGCAGCACTGTAATAAATTGAACAAGATACTTCAGTGCTGAAGCTGCAACATTTGTCTTAGCATAGGCACAGATTCCTTGCAACAGTTCTGGTAAAAATGTGAGGAATATACTCGTTACATACAGCTTTATAGCTCAATTGCAAAGAATAATTTCTTTACTGGGAGCCAAGTTAAGGAATTATAAACAAAGTCTGGAAACTTGGCATTTTTCCCAAGACAAGTCCAATTACTGGAGCAAGACAACAAAATATTTAAATTTGAATGCCTGCCGGTTTTTGTACTGTGGTTTTGAAATATGTGAAGTGATAACACGACAGCAGTTTAAATGTCTCCCCTCTTCTCCCTCCTGTCCCCTCCCTGATTCTCCTTTTAAATTTTTACAGCAGGGAGATTTCCTCAGTTTTGCCACTGATTTAAGGTCGTATGATGGGAAATTGCTCTGAGGAAAGAATCACGCTCTTGCGTGTGTTGCTGCAGAAGGCTCGCACACGCCAAATACGAACTCCTGTAAAGCACTAACTTTTTAGCACGTGAGATCTGAGGGAAGCACCAGCATCCATCTCCTTCAACAGTCCTGAACCACTTTCTTCCTCAAAACAAATACATAACATTTGAAGATTTTTTTTTTCCTTACCCACTCTCGTCGTCTCCACTTAAGAACCCCGCAACAGCACCAGGAAGTTCAGACTTAACAATTAAAAGATAAGATGACATAGCTGCAAACATAAGCAGAACAGATTTAGGAGGGGAATACTGGCATCTCTTGTTTTTAACAATTAGCAGGCATTAACCAGAGTGGTTATGAGGGGAACTTCACAGCTATTTAATAGTGACCATAGCATGAGAGACAGAACCTTTTCTTCCACATACTTCCTTTAAAAATAGCTGCCTAACCCTAAGTATTAGACTGATGTTAGCTAATGCCTCCAAAGAGACTGTTGTAACATGAGTCTTGAAACAAGGAAAACACAATACAAAGGACTAAAAGGCAAAACAATACAACATACAGGCCTGACTGATTACCTGGCAATATGGATGCGCGAGCTAGAGACAGACTACACAGCTGCAACACTTCTCCCCCTTCTTCTCTACCATTTATAAGATTAATGCTCACTGTCATTGCCAGTAATCATAAAAGTTGTTTCTATCAAAATAACACGTCTGATTTTTCTTAAAGACTCAACTTTTATGAATTGCTGTTGCACTAAATAAGAGTACGACAAATTTAAACACAAGCAAAGGACTTTGGAGGTTCCTTTTATTCTGCCAGGCGCGCCCTTCAGAAGGTGAGAGCGACATCAGTGACAGATCTCCGCATCTCGCCATAAGCTCACCACCAAGAAAATCCCAACCACAAAAATAAGCGCAAACTATATGGGAACTGCAAACCGGAAGAGAAATTCTGTTAGGTCTCATACGTGAAATTAAAGCATTTCTAATTCTGTTCAGGGACAAGCAATGACGCACACAAATAAATCCAAAAGCTACTTTCACTGTTATCGTTTTTCTCCTTCACCCTGTGAAAGGATCAAAGGCATTAATAAGTTGTTGGTTTTTTTTTTTTTTTTTTATTACAACAACTCATTAACCTGATACCTTCACATACTGTTCGTGTCACTTTGCTTCTTTTACATAAACAGCAAATATTTACGTATGATGTAAATACCAGTGGAGAATTACTCCAAACATCAAGTTTTACAAACAGCTTCAACAAATATCAAAGTCTACGTGGAACGGTATTTCCATCCTTTAGAAGCAAAACAATTTTAGAAATACCCTTACAAAAGTTCCGTTATATTTAAAGCTTGAAGAAAATTCATGTCTTGTATCCAAACTTTAATTTATTCTTCTGTATTTACTAATTTTTTAGAATTTTACTGTTCTACATTTATTATTTCAAAGAATTAGTAAACATTCATAAAGTAGGGCAGCAAACTTCTGCGAGCTGGTTTGAAGAGTTTTTTTTTTTTTAATGGAACATTTTGAGCCTTTCAAAATGTGTGGACTCAGACGCTGCCGTACTACTGCACTTAACGTTAAGTTTCGAAGAAAGGGAATGTGGTCTCTATAAACAAAGTGAATTGTTTTAATACAAAGTGACATCTACCTACAGCAAGGTTAAATTAAAAACATTTGTCAGGTCACTAAATAAGGAAATATTCACTTCTTTACAATTAAAAGCTCCATTTTTTCCAATCGTGAAGTATATTTCCCTGTTGATACGTAGCTGTTGCTCATGTCTGGTGAGATATTTATTGGGTGCCCTGATTTTACTCTCCTATCCGCACACGAATAGGGGAAGGTACGTTCACTCATACATATCCACACAGCACACACATTTCTAGATCACCAGAATTTATGTAAGAGAACTAATACCATTTCTCATGCTAAGCTATGGATGGATGCCCATTTCATCGCAAGCAAAGGCCAATTAAAAAACGAGTGGGAAAGGAGGAAAATTCAATTCCTCCATAGTATAAGTGAACTTTATTTATCCATTAGCCTTCTTATATTATGCAATTCTTTGTACACGTGCAGTTCAGAAATTTCACAACTTTGTCTCATTCAGAAAGTTTTTAAAATTATTCTTTTGCAGCCTCAGCTGCAGAAAGCTTCAAATTAATTTCAAGATCAGATTTCCTCCTAACATGCAATCTGCCACTCTTCTCTTGCATTCCTATTAGCCTCTGGCTAATCATTTGATCACTTATCCTTTGCTGTGTGCTTACTCTTTGTTTTTGAGACAGGAGTCCTATTTCACTGAATTTCACTCCTAAGTAAGGAACCAATCATGCACCAAGAAACTTGCACATGCTGAACATTTGTATGCATCTTTCTTCCCTTCTCTGTGCATATGGGAAACAATCTCACATAGTACAATCTTTTTTCTAGTTTGCATTCTCCCTTTTATTCTAGAAGATGAAGAAAATGAATAATAAATGCATTTTTTTTTAATATCCTGATGCTTAGAAGAGGCATGAATCTCTCACATTAACCTGTGCAGGACACCCATGCTGAATCAATAGTTTCAAGAAGTCAAATCCAGCTTTTTCTTCATTTACAAACACAGTTGTACTTCTCACGAAAAATAGCTCCTTGCAGTTTTACACAGTATGGAAGTAGTAAGAGACATTACCCACTGCAGGACTGAAAAATACTACAGAGTGAGTGAAGAACATCGTTTATTTTTTAAGCTGAAAACAAAATAGTGAAACGCCTTGAAAAAGGACACAAGAACCAAAAAGATTATTATCGCAAGTAGGAATAAAGTGCACACAGTATGACAGAGAAATAGCCACATGTGTCTGCTCTGGCTTCAAGTAAGACATTTTCCATAGCTTGATGCCTGGCATGACCAAAGGCACGCCAAGTTATACTGTGAAAACTGTCAGCTATCCTTAGAGGCCTTAATGTATAACGAAATGAAGAGCTTACGTAGTCACGAGGCTAAACTGTGACACAAGTGAACATAACAAAAAGTATACCTTGTGCTTTGATTTATTCCACTTGTGATATACTAACTTCCTCCACCATTTGGAAAGTAATTTTTTTAACATTTTAATGTCTAACTTTAAAGGCACCTTTTATCACATATGAAAGTTACACTAATGGCTGGTCATTTAGCTTTAGAAGTCAAGCATTCAAAAATATTAGCTCATGTCAAAAGTAACACTCCTTTTACCATCAAAGAATCACTTCCCTTGCACGCACGTAGTACGAGAAAGCAGGGAAGCACCATCTAGCAAGCTGTAGTAGGTAAGACAACGGAGCCTATTGTTCTTGCATCTCCACCCCATTCCTTAAATGCAAAAAGGATAATGCTCTCTTCATGCTGCCTTCTGCAATGAGTCACCTATCTTTAGTACTGAACAAGACAGGTTTCTTGCAGAACAAATGACACAGAATGACAAAATTTGAAGTTTTAGCAATACGCACATGCAACAAGTGTTCAACTGCAACTCCAGGAGCCACTTTAATATGGGAGTTTCCTAATTTTTAGGTCCTGACTTTGCATATTTAATGTTATTTTAAAGTAAGTTTCAGTAAGTACTAAGAACTGCTTGACGAAGAACTACGCAGGTCTGAACTTAATAGTCCTAGTCCCAGAAATGCCATAAAACAGTATTCAGCAGAAATCAAAGCAATGTTACTACTTAATTATTCAACAGGCTCAACCACTGTCTTGAAAGCAGCAAGGAATTACCTTCTTAAAATACAGACCATTTTACCATGTTCTGAAAACTTGATACTGGTTGTTTGACAGAAAAAAAAATGTTTTGTAAATGATAACATGGAGTACCGGCATCACACTTTAATTATTACGTTTTAAGCTCTTACGATCTCACCAGTTATGGCTCATTATAAACACACATGTATTATTCAGAATGTCCCTACTGTGCTATAATATTCTTTGACACTGACCATATGGGGCCATATCTGGAAAACTACTAGTTGCTAGAGAAAAGAGAAGCCAAGGTTATGTTTTTAAAATAGTCTCCAAAACCTTTTATCTTTTGAGGTAATCCAGGCTTAAACCAAACACCTGACTGGCTTCTTGGTTACCAGAACAGGAAGTGTAGATTTTCCTTAACATCCTACCCCAAAAAGAGTAGTTGCTGAAGCCCACAGCAATGATGCAAGAAAATATGTTTGTACATGAATTAAAGGTATATAATTAGGTATATAATTTATTCTTTCCTTAGAAAATGACTGGTCACAAATCCCTTCGAATCATTTCATCAAAAGGACTGAATCCAGATTTTCTAGCTAGTTGTTCCTGATCTTTTTGCCGATTTTAGCTGATCACATTAGATCAATATAAAGATGTCTTGCATTATTCAGCATCTTGCAGAAATGGAACCAAGCTGCCCTCCAAGCTTGACGTAGGAGAAGGTGGGAAAAACAGACCTTATGAATCCAACGACATCGGCTCTTCAACTTCTACTCAAAAAAGAGGGATGCTGACTTGGGAGTAGGGAGAAGGAGACAGAGCAGTCTTGGGCATGTGGCTGTGGGACATACCAGATAAGAAAGAAAGATTCCTCAAAACTATCTACGCATAATTAAGACAAATGAAAACGTTTACAACTCTATTACCCTCAGTGGAAGAATCCAGTCAATAAGATCCCTTTTTTTCCCCCAAATACTGAAAAGACTAGATTCTAAAAGATAGAAACAGTACTAGAATAAACACTACTGCCTACTGCACACTCCCGCTGAACTGAACTGGATCTTTCATAGCAACCTCAGTGACAAATCCATTTGGGCTTATGACTCTCTTTGTCGGTACGGAGGTAGTTTAAACTTGAATCTGGCCTGATCTAAAGAATGTGACAAAGTGAAAAATGAAAGCAGGGAAGGATTTCAAGAAGGAAAGTGAAACTGGGGGGTGGAATATTGGATTTCTGGCAAGGTCGTTTTTTCTGTCAAGAAATTAGACTGGGATACAAAGACGGGAAGCATTTCAGTATCTCATCTAGCTTCTAGTAAGTAATTCAAAACTGCCAAAACATCAGGAATGATGCATGGATGCCACTGAAAACCATCAACTATTTTGGCCCTCACATATGTCCTTAAGAGCCATGCTCGTTTGTTTTCATTTTGTAATGAAACCACCACATACAATTTTAAGGACTCCCCCAGTCACTTGATGTATTGGTTTTACATCTCCTCTTAGCAGAGGATTAAAAATTGACGAGATTTGGCGTCTTTCTTTTACACATGCAGACTGGCCTGCGTGAGAGGAGATGTAATGCTTGTTCATACGGGGAAGTTAGGACAACAGAAATAGGCTGTCAACTTCTTAACTATTTTTCACTTAATGGACACTCAGCCTGATGAATTTCCCCTCCCTTTCTTCCGTCTCCCTTTCAAGTTTAGCTTTCCTCTGAATTATTCTCGAACCTCTCTATGCTAAGCTGGAAAACAAACAAAAAAACCCCAAAATGATTCTTATTTCACAGAGGACACACAAGCAGAGATTTAGTTTGGTAAAACTTCATTAGTATAATTGTATTTGCATAAGTTATAGCATAAGTATTATTGAAATACTACCCACATAGCTCTTAATACATCCAATTCTGAAGCATATCTATAGACTTTTTTTTTTAAAGTAAGCTTAATATACTTTATAGCATCAAACCTTTCCAAAAACAATCCACTGCAATACAAAAATACAACATCACTGGTCATTAATTGTTAAATTAGCATGGGAGCTGACAAACCTGCCCTTAATTAAGGCACCTCTGCACTGGAAGTCCTCACTTTAAAACAGTAAGGATAATTAGGCTTTCAGGTCAAAAGCAAACTGCAATATGAAAACAAACATTCAAGTTTGCTTGAAAACAGGATTAGACTTTCCGTACCTAGTGGAAGCTCAGTAATTTCTTAAGGGATTAAGCATACAGTCATCAGCATATTACGCACTATGATTTATTCTTCCACGATTCGCACCGCTCACTTATTCCCAAAGGTTGTAGAATACTGCACTGTCATTAAAGACGGGTATCCCCCCCTCTCCGTTCTCTCAAAACACAAGCTACGTTTAAATTTGAGCCAGGCTTTGCAAACGCTTTTTGAAGTGCTGAAGCGCAGAATTAATTAGGGAACGCTGAAGAAAAGTAAAGCAGCCATTTGCAAAGTAGAAAAGCCTAATTAACTAGATAACAGAAGGTGCATTCGCTAAGGTATAAGAAAAAAAAAAACCACACACACACACATATATATATATATATATATATATATGTATTTGTAGAAGGGGCTTGCTGGTACAGCCGCAGCAGCTGAGCGCAGGCACACCGGGAGCACGCCTAGACCCGCAGGCACAGACCGGGGGAGCCCAGACGTCGCGGTGAAGCGCGCAGCCGCCCCGCAGGGCCCCGGCGCTCGGCGCGGCCGCCAGGTGGCGCTGCGAGCGCGCGGCTGCCGCCGCCGCCCGCTCCGCTCCGCTCCGCTCCCCGCCCGCCCCCAGCAGAGGGGCCTGTCCAGACAGAGGGACACATGCGTTTGTGTATATACAAACGTCTTATTTAAATATATATTTATACACACACATATATATGCCTATATATATATATATATATATATATATTTTTTTTTTTTTTTTAGGATGCATTTCCAATGGTTACCCTTCCCGGTTTGCTTCGGAAAACGTGCCAGATGTGAACTATCAGAATAGGGAACAAAACCAAAACAAACGCACCACCACCGAACGCGGCTGAAGAGAACAATCTCCTCTCACAACTCATTCCAGAGCATCTCTTCACTCCCTGCAGCACTCGGGCACACCGGATGGATAGCGTGAGGATAAAACAGCGCTCAAGGGCTACAGAAGGACCCCCCCCCCCCCCGCCCCGCACTTACAGTTACAAGGAAGGAAGTTTAGTAGCCTTCTGAGCGCAGGGTAGCTGCAGAACAGTGAAACAGAATCTGGGAGCAACAGCTACAGAAATTATGCATAATTAAACGGCATTTGCATTAGAAAGTTTACAGTTCTTTGTAAAACAAAGATAGTACTTTGATAGGTATCTGGCAAGCCTACTGAAGCTGCAGAGAAACTGCAAGGGTCATTTGGAAACAAGCCAAAAGAGGCAAGCTGCTCGCAGGGATCTTCAGCGAGGGAATTTCTGCGTGTGTCTCAGCCTACTGGAAAAGAACTGCAGAGGAGAAAGACTATTGCAAGAAATCCTTGTAGAGACCACCTATGCTATACGGCTGTACTGCACGTTCTACCTTTGCACTTAATCCCACTGCTAATAAATTTTAAATAATTAAATTCACGTTCTCAGCAGTTTCAGTTTACGTTTCTGTGCATCAAAACTACCAGGCCCTCTGTGGCCAGTCCTATCTCCCTACAGCAATGACCTTCAGCTAATACCAGTCTCCAGCCCGGAGAAGTATGCTGTAAAACTCTCCGCATACTTCCTGCTAGACCTCAAAGCTGAAGATTTGTTAGTGTTGGCAACAGATTGAGAGCTGCTCTTGTGCAATACTTTATTGTGTTTGTCTCCATTTTCCACAAGCCTTACTGAAATAATTATTTCTCCAACTTCATTACACGTGTTTGGAGATTCCTACCGACTCTCTCAGACACACTGGTGCAGACCGTCCTCATCTTCAGTCAGATGAGCAGACAGGACAATTCCAGGAGGAGAAATTCTCAGCTTCTTCCCCCTCCTTCAGAAAGGATCCACAACCCTCGCCGAACTTCCCTGACCGCCGGAGGGGGAAGGGCCACCGCTTGGCCCACGGTGCCTCATCCATCACTTCCTAGAAGCACAACACTATTAAAACAATAGCAGGGACTCTGTCCAATTCTGGTTGCTCCTGGGAAGGATTACATAAAAGAGCAAGGAGAGCCATGTCACTCTGTTTTTCATGGCAGCCTCCCCTGCTCCTTTTATGCCTCCAGACAGACAACTTCACCGAAGGCCCTCTCCCGACTTCAGGAGGCACGTGAAAAGATCAGAAATCCTTCAAGACCATCTTCTGCATGGCAGGCAAGAAACAGATGCTTGGAAGATTATTTCTTTAATGAACCTGGGGTGAAAGGAAAGGGATGGGAGGAGAGGATGAACAAAACTGTGGTCTGGTACTGTCCAGTTTGGGAACTTCCCTTTTAGTGTCCAATTTGCAACCTCACAGTCTCATTAACCCACTCTTACAAGGGAAAGTCAGTTCACGTAACTAATTACTAAATAATTAATTGCTAGTTGTTTAAAGGACTGCTGGATTGGGCCTAAATACTAACAGAACAATTAATTTTGACCATCCCATTCAACTTCTTGATTTCACTTTAACAAATATCTATATGGCAAGCATAAATACATACTGAGATAAGGAAAGCCAGATATATATTTTCACGGCTTTATTTTCAATATGTAATCACTACAAATTTTATAAAAATTCTTAGCGTAGAGTCTTTAAATCACAGTATTTTTTGGATGACCTTAATTTGTATTAATTTTGCAAAATCCAAATACATTATCTTGATGTAAACTCAGTTAACTCATTATATTTAAGTGCATTTCGGTACTTGATCGGTCTTACTTGATTAACCATAACACAGTGTCCCAACAGAAAATTAAAGAACTGCATGAAAACTGAGCAACCATGTTAGAGATGTAGATTAATTTTCCAACCAACATAGCCGGGACTCGACTTTCTTAAATTACTCTCTTAAGCCTCATCTACAAAAAAACAGTGGTATTTTAAGATTCATTCCAAATTTCACCAACTGGCCCTTTCCTGCTGCTGTACAGAAATTGACTTTTTTTTCTTTGGGTATCCTTGTTTTAGTAAAATCAACTCAATCTACACGAATCAGTCAGTGTGGGCAATTAGGATGTCAAACTCAAATTTGCACTTTGTTTTTTAAAAAGAAAAAAAAATATGATAGAAATGAGAGCATAACTATATTAAAAATTTTTATAAAAAGTTCTCTCCACTGCAAATGAATGCAAATCACATCCGTACTTTAATTATTTTTAGGGACTTTAAAAAAGCCTTGACTACATGCTGATAGTGACAATAGCTCTAGTAAAGTTGCTTATTTTAATCACAAACCACCATTCATTATCCCATATTCTCCAATCACTTTTGAAATAAAACACCATATGATGCAGTATACTCAGGTCTGATGATGGAGGAGGTAACAGAAAACAATTTTATTTTTAGCTGTACTCTGAAATTAAAGATGTCGACAAGGTCTGGAAGCCTGCCCAACAGGCACAGCACTACCGGTTCCTTCAAATGGACATAAAAACAAAAAGAGGGGAACATCTAAGTGCACTAAAGAGAAAGGGCAGAACCGGTTTTACACTTAATTCCAGCATGGCTCCCATTCAGAACAGACTACACTCCACAATTTCACCTCTCCCATTTAAAATACGTAGGAGGAACCAGAAAGACAAGAAGATTTCCTTTGTTCTACACGTTTCTTCAAGAGTCAAGGCTGGGTGAGAGATGAAGAGAGGGCTCTTCATCCCTCCTATATTAAGAGCCTGTTAGATTGGAGTAAAGTCATCTTCACGGATGACTCCTGACACAATGCTGCTCTGCTGACTTGGATTGCAGCATCACAGGACTCTGCCAAAGTGCAAAAGGCAGTTGTTAAGGAGAGAAATAACACAGCTGTGAGCTCTGTTCCCAAACAGAAATCTAAATGCTAAACAGAAGCTGTGACAGTTCCTTGACAATGATAGCACAAAATATCTTCTGCCTAGAGGAAGGTGCCAAGGAGGCTGCACTTGCAACGCATGTTTTCACAGATTACCCCTCCTGACAGACTAGGGCTTGTTTTGGTTTAGTAGCACCAATTGGTACAGAGAAGAAAAATCGTATTTCTCTTCTCAGTGTGTTTGAAACCGAGTGATCTTTGTAAACAAGTGAGTGTACAAAGTATATGAAACGCTACTGCTCTCTTACATGAAAGATATTGCCACTGGAACCAGAAGAAGCAGAACTGAGAGATTTGACAGCTCCCATCAAAATGAGGGCACCTGAAAATATTTGAAAGAAAAGTTTCAACTTGCAAAAATGACTTCTTGAATTAACTATCTGAATGGAAAACCACTGCTTGGCAAATCAGGCCCAGGTTGCTGGCAGATAAGTCCACTGCATAAGACTCAATAAGTCGTTTGATAACATCCAGCATGCAATAGTTTGGGCCTCTAGAATTACTGAACTGAATTTTATTCAAAATGACACACAGGGAAGGTTATGAACTGCTGTGAGGAAGAAATGAGAGTCATATTTCCTTTGACCACAGAATCTTGTACAGGATCCCAGAGTCTCCAGAACCTGTACTGTATATCCCCTCCTTGTCTAGCACTGTTTATTTAGAGGTCCACTCAAATGGGAAAGGAAATTAAAAAATTTGTTCATTACTACAGAACATTCTCTAAAACCTGTATGAATAAATAATCCTTAACCTTGGAATTAATATGTTCACTCCTGCCTGAAATTAATACTCAGGTTTTTATAGCCGTTTAAATTAAGTAGTCTTTATTACTGGAGCTTTTAATACAAGGCAGGATACTGGTTTCATCAGAAAAGCAGTTACCTGAGCTAGTTCTAGGTCCATATGCAGTGATAAACAGCAATAGTCATCGAATTGCCTAGACTTTACGGTCTCCATTCTAAAGGAGAGAACAGCAGAACTGGAATGCTGTTCACTGTCAGTGAACATCCGTATCTTCACTTCACCTTTTTTTCCTCTCTCCACATTCTGTTAAATGCTGTCCTCTTTTTGACACTCCTCTCTTTCTTGGGGGCACTGCTACTCAGTACATGTCAAGTGTGGGAACATATCTGAATAGGAATATAAATATTAGGTGATTATTTTAATGCAAAGACACCTAGTATTTTTTACTATGTTGTGCACCAAAGTAAAAATAAGAACAATACAACTGCACAGCCCAGCACATGACAACATAGATCATGAGTTCGCATGATGAAAGTCAACAAACCAAACAAAAACTCCACAAAAACAATAAGGAAGAGAACAAAAAGAAAAGAAAAAGGGGAAACCACCACTTATATAGTACAGTCAAAATGTCATGGCTAAGTAAACATGCAGTTGCTACACATCACTAAATTGCACGTGCAAGTTCCAAAGAGAAAAAAACAGAACAGAAGGTATGATAAAAAGCATCTACTAGATATGTATATGTATGGAAAAGCAGAAAGGAAACTGAGCAATGGAGATTATGCTTCCTCAGACCCTTCCAATCCGCAGTGCCAACTAAAATATGGGTGTGCTCCATACCACCTGATGCAGCACCCGGCACACAATCCACCCTCGCTCAGCTCCCCCTGAGCGTAGCACTTCAGCTAAGCACAGTCATATAAGCCTCTTCTTGAAGTTTCCTGTCCTTTTAAATCAAGTCTCTTCAGAATACTGTCTTTTATTTATTGCCTTTGGTGTTTGCAGAGTTTTGCAGACTGCGGAGACTGTACTCAGCTCAGAGTTAAAATTGAGTTAATGAAGCTGCTTACCTCCAATATTCTGGATAATTATTGTAGTTGCAACAAGAACCTATAAAAGAATTGATTTCTTTAGAAAGGGTAAGGATAACTAAAACTGTACGTCTACAGCAGTCATAAAATACGTATGTATCTTCTTAAACAGACCAGATGTAGAAGCGATAACTGGTATTGAAAAGGAAGGGCATCTTCTATTTAAAGAACACATGGAAACTAATGCAATGCAATTTAAAATGAATATAAAAGCAAAGAGCCTCCCTCAACATATTGCCTGCTCATTCTGACATGACAGACGAGTAGTTACACCATGAAGCCGGTCCTGCAAAACACTAGGTTTTAAATCTTTGAAAACATGTAAGTGCATTCTAATTGACGTCAGGCAAGCACGCATGAGGACAATCATTCACCTCGGAAGAGGCAATCAGACAGCAGAGATTTGTACAAGCTATTTCCTCACTCCAAAAAAATGAGTATTTTTAACTATCATGAATGCCTCTGCTCTAAGTTTATACACTAGATTCACAAATACCAACCAATAAAATTGTCTTTGTTCAAAGTAGACCGATACGGAAGCAGAAATGAACACGTGCCACTGAACGTTTGTCTGAATCCACAGAATTGTTAACTTTCAACCGAAAAACCCTTAGAAGTCAAGCGTCTAATGTTTTCCCACTGTTTTATTTTCTGTTCACTTCTGAAATAGCACCATCATCTAGAACAGCACAGTTATTCTTTTTTAACTCTGTTCCCCTTTCTCTAGTAGGGCCCTTCTACATGCGTGGTATGATAAGCCACCTTGGGGGGGGGGAAAAAAAAAAACTATAGTTAGGAGGAGAAAAATGAGCATATACTTTTAAATAAAACCTGAATGTAGACTTGCCAATTTTTCAACTAGTCAACTAGAATATAATTTTTAAACCATTAAGATAATATCAGATTGAAATGAATTAAAAATCATCTCCAAGTCACAAGTTTTTTCGTCCCCCAAATTAAAAAAAAGGGTAGTGCGTCATTTGCCATAGTTGGAAACAATTGCTTCACACCTTTGGAAAAGGAAAGTCACCAGTCTTCCAACAGCAGAAAAGCTCCATTCTCATAAATCACAGAAATACTTTTGACATGAAATAAACATAAGGCTGAACAACTACTCTATCTCAAGATACGTTCCTAGTAGTTTCCTGTCAACCCGGGATACCAGTCTGAGCAAGATCCTACAGGGGTCTGTTGTATTATTAGCAAATGACTTGGATGAGAGAAGAGTATTGCTTCAGCAACAACAACAACAACAATCTGTGGCTGACAAAGCTGAAGAGGGTTCAAGGACAAGATCAGAATTGCGAATGATTGCGATAAACTAGGAAAAAGTTTAAAAATCAAATACGTCAGTTAAAAGCAACGCATCCCAGAAGTAGAAAATAAACGTATGACTACAGTTATTAGACTACAAATAGAGAAAATGATCCGAGATAACAATCAGATAGCGTGAAGGAGCCACAGAAATGGCAAATCTTGTTTCGGGATGCAGTATCAGCCATGTTCCATTTAAAATATAAGTAATAACTGTATTTGTTGGCACTTGCAAGGCCTCAGCCAACATACTGTATTCAATTTTGCAGGCAAGTTTTAAAAAAGATGTATAAATATCAAGGACATTTCAAAAGACAAAGATAAGTGGTCTAAAAAACATGAGTTCATCAGGAAAGGTTGGTGAATTTCATTTACTATTTAATCAAAATAACAGGTTCCCAAACATACATATTCCAGTGATTGCTGCCCTCCATACACACTGAAAACAGACAACCAGATTGATTTTTAGCACAGATGATTTAAACGGAATACTACGAAAAAGCATACTAGGAAGAATAAATAATTACTGATGTTGACTACATCAGTAGCGAAATTGTGAAATCTCCTTCATTGAGGCTTTTAAAAAACAGATCAGGCAAACATCTGCCAAGAACTGTTTATGTATGTTTAACTGTGCTTCAGAGCAGAGGCAGTCTAGGTCACTTTGTAATATCTCCTTAAGCTCTATATTTCTATGGCTGTGGTTAACGTTCACAGAAGAGCTTGTGGTTAATGTACACAGAAGAGCTACTCTAAAAAATAATTTTGTTTCATACTTTGCTAATATCAAGATTTATTAACTCTTGAGGTTGATCACATCTTAACTGTGATCAATAAATATTGATCCTCACAGACTACACTCAGTATCTGCTTGTTAATGCTAATGGAAGTCTTATATACACCTAATCACTCAGACTTAATTCTCAGTTACATTAGAGGAGAAGAATCAGACTCTAGTCCGTTAAGCAGAACTCAAGAAAAAAAATTAACAGTAAGCCATTAAAATTGCACTTCTACATGGTAAAATCTGCTTTTAAAATCATTTAACTGAAATACAGAGCACATTACTCATAATATTAAATATGTAACATTATCACTACTAGTAGTTCCTACGTTCCTGGTATTACAATATCAGGAAACACAAATTCAGTGCACAACTCTAAAAAGTCATGGCTTGTATGTTGATTACTCCTATACCAAAAAAGTTCATGATTTCTTTTAAATGCAATGTTCACCCAATTTTTTTTTTTATTAAAATCAACATGCATTAAATGTAATCTTATTTATTCATATTGTAGAAACTAGACGAAAAGCAAATACTTATCTTAGATCTCTACTAAGTGCTAAAACACCAACAGTGAATCACTTTTAAGGGTCTCTTAACAGTTTACAGCAGTGACACAATGGGACCGTAACAAATCTGAAACGGATTGCTGAGCTGACTTGACAACAATACCAATCAGCATACGGTTCTAAACGCAGCTAAAGAAACGCACGCTCTGACAGTGAAGCAGTCTTGCATTTAACAAAGTCTATTTCATGGTTAACTAAAGTTTTGGCTTCTACAGACCAAATGCACTCACTGAAAAGCAGCAGAAAATTGTTTTCAGGAAGTGACGGATTTTTTACTTTATTAGAACTTGGCTAATTACACAGAATATTCTGTTTGTATACCTTTACTACAAAGAGACATATTATACTTCTGGTAAACAGCTAAGATCAAGAAGAAAAACAGGTAAAAACAAAATGCTTACCTTCCCAAGTGGTCCAAATGCAAAGAGGCCAAGGTCTTCATAAGAAGTAACAGCTGTTAATAAGAAAAAAAAGTTAAAATATTTGAAGCTTCACACTCCCTTAAGATCTCTAGTTTTGCCCTTTTTTCTTAAAGGGCAAACAATTAAGGAGAGAATTCAAAAAGTATTTTATAATATTTTACATTTATGAGACAGCTTTTATATACACCTGCACTCCTGTTACAAAATAGAGCTACGTATGCTCAATTATCCACAGATTCTCCAGAAATTGAAATCATTATAATATTAAAAAATTGAAGTATTACAAGAAATGAAACAAAATAAAAACTTTGATGGAAAATTGCCTTCTCCTGGAGATTTTTTCAAATGGTACTATAAGTGAATGATTCCGGAATTAGCCTCACCAATTAAATGTAAACTATTTCCATATCTTATTTGCTAAAATGTTACACTTTTTTTTAAAATGAAGAAGACAATATAGAACCCGTCTTCATCGTTCCATGACTATAAACGTCAATCATAACCTTGCCAGGTTTTTAAAAACTCAACACCTTCAGTTCTCCTGGAAATTAGTAGTAAGCACCCTCCTTGGCTGAGATCTGCTAAAAAAATAAAACATCCCAAAACAAAACAAAACTGCACCTGACTTATATAATCACATTAAAATAGTCAACGGTTTCCTGTATGCTTTTGTTGAGCTTTAACTGAAGCTCCCTTCTAATACCACTAGTAACTCAAAACAATCCCTTCTCAGAAAGAAGGAAGTCATACTGAAGTCTTGCATTGTTGCTCTGTAGTTTGTTATTAGAAGCTCAAGGGATATCAAAAAGATGAAAGGTTTCTGAGAAATAGCACTCCCTTTCTCAGTCTATATTAAAAATGGTCCAAAGCTATAAATTCCTCAGAGGGTAAAATTAATCTCAAAAACCACATAATTTTATTGTCGTAACACTTGCTCTCCCGTCTTTGCGGCTGCTTAGTACATTACTGTTTCTACTCCCGTCACATCTTAATTTAAGGCCCAGCCCTGTAATTTGAACTGTTCAGGGCAGACCTTTACACCTGAGTGAAGTCCCACTGAAGTAAATGAAACAAGACATGGGGGAGACAGCCAATTCGCATAGATCAGATGACAGGACTGGAGCCTCAGACTGCCAAGCGCCCAAGCGTAGGCCATTTTATTTCACTGAAGTTCTGCACACGATCAGATGAACGTGCCAGAGAAATAAAATAAAACTTCATTAATCTTCTCATATAGTTTTGTCAAGGGTAGCGTTTCACATTCCTCTCTACTACTGATACCAATATGCCATGACAAAATAAATGAAATGACAAAATGAACGGGCCAGAGTCAGCTCTCAGCATAAACGTTGGAATAACCTTACATCTGCCGTTACGCTGATGTAAGTTATATACAGATTTAATCAAATAAGCAAATAAGCATGTCTTACTGGATTTTACTGTGTATTCTTCTTTTCAATTGATCATGAGAAAGACCGTTTTAGAAGGCCATCCTCAATAACGTTAAAGATCAGCAAAGTTTTAACGCATTTAGGGAAGTGCTGCTTTAACCCCACAGGAACAAACATACAACAAACACATATCAGGAACTATCAATAAAAACGACAAAATTTTCAAAAAAAAAATCTCGAAACAGCCGTAAGAAACCTTAGAGGTATACGTTCTGTAGTAATGCTACTTTTGTAATCAGTTCAGTCCCTTGAACACTGAGGAGGCCTTAATACTTAACCACATCTATTTTTGTACTTTTCAAGAACGCGTGGAGCAAAGCGTTAAGCACTGATGATACAGAGACAAACGTGTTCTGCCAGACTGGCTTGATTTCTCTGATGTTCTTAAAGTTGAATGGAAGTTATCTACTTAAATCCAGAGCAAAATCAACAACTATGGCACTAGCAATATTGAAGACTAACTCATTAAAAAAAAAAAAAAAAGCCACATAACTTTGAAGTACTTCCCATTTAAAATCTCAGTTCCTGTACTCTACAGAATGAATGTAGCTTTTGTCAGTCCTAAACCCTAAAACAAGGTACGCAGTACTGAGTTAACACAGGGAAAAAACACTACGTGAACTAATCCAAATACAACTCTTGACACATTGCAATATTCATTTGCTAAGCCTTTTGGTCAACAGAAACCATTTGATTTTGTTAAAGTCAGTCTACAGCTACATCATCAAAAAACTGAAAAGACTTAAAATTTTTAAGCACTACGACGAAAACGTCCATGCTTACTGAACTCTGGTCTCCAATTAAAACAGAATTATTATTAAAGCTTATTTTTCAGAAGTGTATTTTACAGGTCAGTTCTTTCTCAGGATTACTTTTTATGATTTGAATACCTGAATGAAAAATTTACAAACATTTGCAAAGGTTTTTTCCTCACCCTTTAAATTTTAATATTAAAGAATAAATTTAGAAAAACAACTAAAATTTCTTTCTAATTTCTTACTGTGGATTAAGCTCATAGCACTGTTCACAATTGCATGCATGTTTTATAAAGAAGAAAAATGTTTATTTGCTCTGGAAGGCATTTTACACAAACAATTAAACAGATTTTACCTTGTAAACGCACAAGTCATTTCTCACTTTTTAAGACTTAACGTCCCAAGGAAAAACCTAGAACGTTATCTAACACGAAATTGTTATATAATGGTTATATATATTTGTTCATAAGAATTATTGTAAATATAATTTGACAGAGATCATTAAAAAAACCCAAGCCACAGAATTCCATAAATTTAATTCCAGCAGACACATCTAGACATAGTCCTAGTGCCAGTATGATTCTGTCAACATTAGACGATTACTAATTTTTAACTGTAAAGTGCTAGTTTCAGACAGGAGAAATACTTCACCCCGTCATTTCAGTGGTATCCCTTGATTTTAAATGCGTCCATTTAAAAATGCTTTCTTGATGTGGAATGTCACCTCCGGACAATAATTGAGGAGTTGAACCATTTTTATATCTTAGGCCCTTAAAAGTCCATAACATGGAAAATTTTCTTACTTCAAAAAGCTTGTCTTTATAGTTCTCCCTCTCCTTTGCCCTCTCCCTGCTAGTTCTTTCGCAAGGAGTTGTTTAATTATTATTTTAACAGAAAACAACAAAATATCTCATAGTCCCTATATGATACAGTACTTTTAAGCCTCAGATGAGAGATGCTCAAATATCATTTAAAAAAAAAAATATCTCAAGCTCCCCCTCATTTCTTGCTTCTTCCGTTTCTCTAACTATTTATTTCAGGTCATGATTCCTTTCTAATAAGCAGAGTTCCAAGAGGAAAAAAAGATTACCAAAGACTAGTTCCAAATCATCAAGCAGCCAACAATATCATACACAAAAGTAACCCTACCTCTGAAGAATTTTTTTTTAAGAATGTATGAAGAAGATCATTCAACAGGTGAAGACAGGAGCAGCAGATCTGAGAAGAATCTGGAAGCAATCATCTGACATACCAATAGCTACAGACAACAAAGTCAAAAAGGAAAGAAACAGAAGCTTTCTCCCACCACCTTTGAAAAGAGAGGAAAAGAGATGAGACAGAAACAATAATCAGGTGACTGAAAGAGACTGAGACTTCCTGCTATAGCATGATCTTTATGTTCCTAGAAAAAGGAACCAGCCAGTTTTTTTGCTAACAATTTAAAGAAGCAAGAATTAAAACATTAGCAGCAAATTCGTTTCCATATTTTAGAATCTATTCTTTGAACATTCCCAAAGCAGCGTAATTTCAATCTAAGGATTGCAATATGACTTCTCATCCAATGTCAAAAACGCCGCAAGGAAACACATCTATAAAGTGTCACCGGAATTACAATAAATCAATATGACGACCAAAACTGAAAGGTATCCATTTCACATACTGAACAAATATGTATTATAAGCAGAATACAAGTCTGCTGTTTTATTGCTCTTAAACCTTTGTTGTACGCAACAGTAAGACTACCTATGCAGATAAGCACACACTAAAGCAGTAGGACCCAACTAGCACTAAAATAGTTTTTGCTACGGAAATACAGGATCTTTCATTTTGAAAAGATGAGAGAGGCACTTTGAGAAAAATAAAACTAGGAACTAGTTAGTTTGCCATTTATTTTTCCTAAGAAGTTTCAAAAATACATTTTTTATGTCAAATAACAATCACGAAAAACTTAAAATATTTCAACATTAGTGAATTAGATTCAACAATTTGTTAATGTGCTGTTAATTGTAACAATTGTACTAGGTCATGTCTTTGTGATACAGGTGAAGATAAATCCTTTTCACTTACCAGTCTGAGTGCACATACTGAGCAGAAGAAATACAGAGTAAGAAGCAAGGCTGGCAACAATCAGCAACAAGATACTAAAAATAAAAAATTTAAGACATTTTTAAAGTACACTGCACTTCTGTCTTTAAGAATGATTCTTTTGCAAGAAATAACTTATCACAACACAGGATTTCCTCATTTTAAGGCTCATATCTGCTGACCATGGTTCATACAGTCCCTGACCTTCCCAGCACGTGCTAAGTTCCAGCACTTCTTCTACTGTTATTTGCAGCAGAGTGTATCATGTACTACATGGGGCAAGGACCTGATATATGAACTTCATGGACATAAACGGAGGAGTTGCTCTGTGTGTGTGTGTGTGCACGCATGTGTACGTACACACGTATAAATATTTAAAAATACGTATCCCTTTTAAGTGAACTTAATGCTTAGCAAACGGTTAGTTCTGGCAGTTCTGGATACTTTGGTCCTGTTATCCACAGGTTAGTATGTACAACCGGCCAAAGTGCAAGCTGATCCACGTTTTTCAAATATGTGGCCATCCTGTCCCAGAAAGCTGCACTTCTAGAACTGAAGGACACAGATATATCTACGCTACAGAAGTGCTATCTATGAGGAGTAATGGCCAGTCAATTGCCACCATGTGGCAATTTAAGGCAATGTCTGGGCAGTACTTGCATGAGGCCAGATTTGAATGAGTAGCTCAAAATGCCAGAAACACAAGCTATTTGTTTCTCCCTCCGTCTTCACGCAGCAGTCTGAGGAAAAGCAAGGTCGGCTCCATGTGGAGCTACACGCTGAGCTTAAGAACAGCTAAAGGCAAGACTACAAACTTACCTGAAGCCCATGATCCCTGTGTTGGCCATAGCATAGGATAACCCAAGTATCCCACTTCCCATGATCGCATTCATTAAGTTAAACACCGAGAAACCGAAGGAAGAGCCACGACTGGGGTGAGCCTGCAAGAAAAGGGAAACAACACGCGGTCAGCGTTGGGAGGCCTCCCGCTCCCGCCCGTTAACCCAAAGCCGAGACCCGCTTTCCGCGCCCCCGGCCGGGACACGCAGGACCGCGGGGACCCGCTCCACGCCCGCACGGGCAACGGCGCCGCAGCCCGCGCCCGGCTCTCCCCGCCCTGCCCCGCACCGAGCCCAGCCGAGCGGGCCGGGCCGGGCCGGGCCGGGCCGGGGGGCTCCCGCCGCCCCCCACAGCTCCGCGCCGGGGCCTGCTCCCCTCAGGGCCGCCTCCCCCCCGCCGCCCCTTCACACGCACGCTGCCCGGCGGCGGCGGCAGCAGCGGGGCGGACTCCGAGCCTTCGTCCGCCGCCTCCTCCTCCTCCTCCTCCTCCTCCTCGCGGGCGGACAGGTACCAGCCCCGCTCGGCGGCGGCGGCAGCGCCGCGCCCGGCCCCCCGCGGCGCCCCCATGGCAGCCCGCTCCGCCTCGCCTCCTCCGGCCCGCGGCGGCGGCGGCGGCGGCGGGGAGGGGAGGGGAGGGGCAGGAGGGGGCGGGGCCACCGCTCCGGCCCCGCCTCCCGCTCGGCCACACGGAGCTGTCGCGGCGGCGATGACGTAGGGGAGTTTGCGCGCGTGCGGCCGGGGCTCGGCATGAGGTGAGGGCGGGGGGCGGCGGTCGCTATGGCGACGGGCGCGGCCTGCGCGCGGCGGCGGCGGCGGCGGCGGCGGCGGCGGCGGGGGGTCCTGCTGTGGAGAGGCCTGCGCGGAGGGCGGCCGCGCCGGCGGCGGGGGGGAGACGGGGAAAAGGCGCGGGGCGCCTCAGGGCTGTGCGTGAGCTCCCGGCCTCAGCCGCCCGGCGGGCGTGAGGGATGCCGCGTGTGGTTGCGAGGCGGTGGGGAGGGGAGAGGGAGGCGGGAGCCCCGGCTAGGAGCGGGGAGGGAGGAAGGGAGGGAGGGCGGCTCTGCTAGGCCTCGGGCCCAGCTGGGCTCCTGGAGAGCAGCAGGCCGCGCCGCTGGTTACCCCGAGGGAGAGGCAGCGGCTGTGCCTCGGGCGGGAGAGCTGGTTCCCCGTCCGCCCCAGGTCTGCCTCTCCCCCACCTACCTACTCCCAGTCTGAAAAGACAAAACTTGCCGAGCGGTCGGGAGAAACGTCGGCTTCGCACCCTGCCTAAATCCTCGCTCCCCGACTCGGGGCAGCCAACGCCGAGGAAGAGCGGTTGGGCCTCTCTGGACCGTTTCTGTAACCCAGTGAGCCGTTTAAAGAAGACTCAAGCCACTTTTCAAGTCACCCTCTCATGAAGGAGCTAGGGAGACCTATGCAGCCGCTTGAACAGGCCTTACTAATGCTTCCCTGTACCTTCAGGAGAACTCTGCCTTTGATCCAGTCTTCTTGGCAAGCGGCGTAGCTCACGCAGCAGCAGCATGGCAGAGCGTGTAACCCTTACGCAGGAGCAAACCAGAGGGTAGGGGGCAGAAATCACTAGAGTGGTTGTGACCCCTATTGCTAATAACTGTTTTCTAGCAACCACTGCTTGGTAACCGATTTTATCCAGAGAAAGAAAGGCTGCAACAGTAAGATCAAGACAGTAGACTTTTTTGGGGTTGTTTTTTTTTTTTCATTTGACTTACTGGGATTAATATCACATTTAACAGAACAAAGAGAGATCATTGTGTTTTGGCAAGAGAGCACTAAAGTTAGCTAATGTTTAAGTTTAAAAATACATTTGCAAAAGGACAGAAATTTGTAGTATATAATTCATAATCAGGAGCTTTACAAAACTATTGTGGATTATTTGATACAAATGGAAACTCTAGTTTAAGAGAACAGCAAATCCATGTGATTTGCAGCCTTTTTAGTGGAATGATTACATAATGTCTATAAAATGAATAATTTCTCTTCTAGGACTTTATGGAGATTTGGATACTCTGCCAGACTACTGAAAACTAATCATTTTAGGACAGCTGCATCAAATACATCATTTCCAGCGGTTTGGATGCTATTGGCGCAATATTCTGGCAGAATACCTGGACCCTTTGTAGTAATTCAAAGAAATAGTTTCTTTACAATGCCTGAAACCGTAGAGGATAAAGGTAACCTAGAACTGTATTCGCCACCTCCTAAAGTGCGTGGAATGACAGAACTCAATAGAGAAGCTTTCAAGAGGACAGTTGTTGTTCCAGTTCTTAAAGTTAAGAAAGAAATAATAAGTACTTTGTTGAAGTCCTTAAAACATACGGTGCTACAGCGGCCTGGTCTAAAACGAGTGGTTGAAGATCCAGAAGATGAGAACAACAGACTCCTTATATTGGATCCCCATAAAATAGCAGAATTCTCACTGGGAGAATCAGAACAAGAGGTATTAAAACAGCTTAATATTCCTCCTGAGGTGTGCAAGTATGACTTGGAGCTGACTTATGACAATTTCAAGTCAGAGGAGATCCTACGAGCAGTCCTTCCTGAAGGTCAAGATGTCACCTCTGGATTTAGCCGTGTTGGCCACATAGCACATTTGAATCTTAGAGATCATCAGCTACCTTACAGACATCTGATTGGTAGGTAAAACAACTGTTCTCAAAAAAGAATTTGTATTCCCAAAGGTATTTCAAGCAATCGTTCTATCTATAAGTTATTAATTGTACAAATAAAACTTTAGTCATCTTTATTGCTTTAAAATTTTTACTATACATAGCCTTGTATTTAAAATTGATGCTTTACCTGTACACAGAAGACACAATTCTGTCCTCTTACAGTAGCTGAGCTTTGGATCAGTGTAACGTATTTGCCTGAGAAAGATCAGATAACAACCCTGAAAGATTAGAGGGAGGTTGTTCAAACAAATGCTTGCTTTTGTAAATGTAATTGTAAACTACTGTGTTTATGTATTTTATAGAACATTGAAAGGTTGCAGTGCCTTAAACTGAATATTTGTTTACTCTCTCGTTCAGGCCAGGTTATAATTGACAAGAATCCAGGAGTCACCTGTGTAGTGAATAAAACCAGTATTATTGACAACACTTACAGAAATTTTCAAATGGAAGTGCTAGCTGGAGAGAGCAACCTGGTAACCAAGGTACGTGGGGTTTTTTTCCCCCCTACTGTCTTAAATCTAATATGCTAAAAACCAAAAACATAACTGGAAAGAAAATGTGATGAAAAATCACTATTAAAAACACTCCTTTGCTTGCTGACCCTTCTGACACCCTTTTTAGAATGTAAGAATTGGCAGTTACTTTTACATTCATTTCTCCTTGTCTGTCGAATGAAATCACAGCTGTAGGGATCACAAGTATTCTTTCAAGTACATAGCATAGGTTTTACTGAGAGGTAAAAGCAGCTAAAGTAAAGGTTTCTTACAGAGGTACTAATTACATGCTTTGGGTGTGTTTTTGGTGATCTTTTTTTTTATTTGCTTTTTATCCAAAGGCAAAATGTTTAGTGCGTTTGCTCTAGGAAAATGCTGTATCTTAATTTCATGAAGCATTGTACAGTGGCTGGTACAGAACATCAGACCCAGTGTTTGCCACTTACTGACTTTGCAACTTAGGCAAGAGTTTGCCCATGCCTGTTTCCTTTTCTGTCAGCAACAACACAAAACCTCACTTCTCTTCTACTCTGAGATTTTTGAGGTGAAAGAATTATTTTCTAACTGCTAAGTATTCCTCATAATGAGTTTCTTGGATTTAGCTGGAAATTTGGACACTGAGGTGGCCAAAAAATACTTTTCCTAGCTGTTAGCGCTCTCATTCGTTTAGAAGAGAGACCACTCGACTGCTAAAGAAAAATGTTGAATAGCTTGCTAGCATAGAACTATACGTGCAGAAGAAAAGGCATTTGAATTGTCAAGTCAGAAGTGACAATCAAATATTATGCAGATGGTATTAGCTCATTAAGCACACATCTAGTATACTGCTGAGCTGCAAACTGCAGAATGTATAATACAGTTTAGTATGTTTCTTTCTGGCAAAGCAAATGATGCAGATTTGGATTGTACATTACTTTATTTTAGAGTAACCCAAAGGAAAAATTTCAAGTGGTAGTGGAAAGTGAGTATTATCTTGCATCCCCCTCTCATCTGACTAAATACCATTTCTTCTTTAGGTCTTTTCTTAACCTGTTGGTCATCCCAAAGTTCTGGTTTGAATTAGTTTCCAAGATTCTGTCACCTTGAGAGACAAAATGTAGTATTTGTTAAAACTGCAGAACTGGCTCTTGATGGCTCTTTGGATTTGGCTGAGTGCTGCCATTCTTGTGCTGTTATCGTTCTCGGACGCTTATTTACTATGCAGACGCTAGGCTAAGGAGGGCTTGAGGCATCTTCCCAAGGTCTGTTTTCAATAAAGTAGTTGTCAGCCAGCCACAAAGCTCTTGCAAAGCCTCCGATTTTTTTTTTTATGATCATTTTAAGTTGCTGCTTTATTTCCACCTGGTGATTGAGACGTGCATAAGCCAGCCATCTGGACTGACAGTTAGAACATTCCTTATGGCTATTTCTGATGAGTAGACCTGTTTATACAAGATTCATGTGTACTATTAATGGGACAAATGTCAATGTACACATTACCTTTTGATAAAGTACCGTGTTTCTTAGCTGTCTTAATTACTGATATTGCTTAAACATGTCTGGAATGTGAACATGGAGGCTTAAACAAATGTTTTGGACTTTCAGGTCAAAGAAAATAATATTGCATATGAATTGGACTTCTCAAAAGTCTACTGGAATCCCCGTCTTTCCACAGAGCATGGCCGTATTGTTGAGCTTTTAAAGCCTGGTGATGTTCTTTTCGATGTCTTTGCTGGGATTGGACCTTTTGCTATTCCAGCAGCAAAGAAAAAGTGCCGTGTATTTGCAAATGATCTCAATCCTGAATCCTACAACTGGCTTCTGCACAACTGTAAACTAAACAAAGTATACAACAAGATAAAAGCATTCAACATGGATGGCAGGGACTTTCTTCTGGGGCCAGTTAGAGAAGAACTAAGTAAAGAGTTCCCACTTCAAACAAAAGAACAGAAAACCTCTTTTCATATAGTCATGAATTTGCCAGCTTTGGCTCTTGAATTTCTAGATGTTTTCAGACATCTCTTAGTTGGAGAGCCACGCAGCACCGCTGTGCTCCCCACGGTGCACTGCTACGCTTTCTCCAAACATGATGACCCAGCCAAAGATATTCAAGAACGAGCTGAGGCTTCACTGGGAACCTCCTTAGATGGACGCTGTTCTACTTACCTGGTTAGAAATGTTGCACCGAACAAGGAGATGATGTGCATTAGTTTCCAGATTCCAGCTGATGTCCTATACAAGAGGCCCTGCCCTGCTGAAGGTAAAGAACAATCCTCCCAAACAGTGTTCATTTTTCAGGCTACATCTTTTGCTTTTTCAGGCTGGTTCCCACGTTTTCAGTGCTGTGGGCCACTTCAGCTGTGTGACAGCAATTCTCTACTGTGGTGTGAGCGTGGAGGACTAAAGGCCTGCATGTCTGCAGCAGCTGGGGGGCTTCATGCGCTGTCAGTAACAGTGGTCCTCTCTGATCCCAGCATGAGCCCCAGTGGAAGAAGCAGTGGACTGGATAGGATCATCCCACAGGCTATAATCCAGACCGTTATGCCTTAGATAGCATGTTGGGGGAGGACAGGGTATCTAACATCCAGCATACGTTTGATTTAGCCAAATATTTAAGAACTGGGGCTCACCTTTTACCTGAGGTAGCATGGCTTACTTCCAACTTAGTGGTGTCAGTTCTGACCTTCTTCCTTATGCTTACATGGACTCAGTTTAGACCTGGATTCTCTACATCAGCAGAATCAGGTTATGTATAGTTTAATTGGGAAATACAAATATCTTTAGATACTTTTTTTTTTTTTTTTGAAGTCATTCAGTTCTTTGTATTTGTAGTATTTGTAGAAGTAGTATTTGTAGAAACTGGTTGGTTTCAGTGAAATTGAGCTTTGCACCATATGATGAGTGGGGAGAGGGAGACTTTCAGCCTGCAGTTGCACAGACTCGATAGAGGAAAGGAGGTTTTGGTAAGGTTTTAATGCTATGAAATTTATTTTTATGCTATTACTGGGTAGCGCTGAGATGTAGGTCAATGAGGGGTTTTTTTAAAGTTTGTTTTGGCACTTAGTAAAGAAAAGATTCCCTGTTATTGCCTTCGCAGTTTTCATTTGTAACGGTTAATCCTGACTTTAACTCATCTCTTCCTGATAAGTCTCTTAAGTATTACATGGTTTATGGTTTAGTTCAGAATCTGTTTATTGTACACTAAGCTTACTTTTTTGAACCTTCTTCCAGAGAAACCAGCCTCTAAACGTCTGCGTACCAGCAAAGATTTTTCTGAAGAGAAGTTATTGAGTTGAAGACTAGAATTATGGTAACTATCTTATTAGTTTGCATAAGGTATACTTAGGATACCTCTAGTCCACCCCTTAAATTATTTGAACCATGCTTGTGTTACTGACTTTAGATGTAGAGATGCGTAATGCACTTTACATCTTTCCTTGGTCAGCATTTGTTTCCTGCATTTTCTTTTTCTTAGTTGTGGGATCAATAATCAGACTGAAATTGTTCTTCTTACAAAGAATAAAACTTTGCCCTTTTTTAATAAATATTTTCTGGTACTTTTCTGTTATTTCATACCCCATGATAATTCAGTAACACAGATGGGGATAGTTTTTTTGCTGCAGTTCTATTTTGATAATTTGCAGTTTGTAGCAGGACATACCTTAATGCTAACGCAAGTAAGGTATGAATGGTGAAGACATTGCTTTTTATGTTTTGTAGGACTTAGGAAATAACCTTTGTTACAGTGTAGCATGGGATTCTCTTCGACCAGCAGGTTTAGTGTTTGAGAATACTGGATTATTGTAAGCAGATGCACAAACAGCTCTTCTGTAAGCAAGATAATCTTTCAAAAACTTGCTCCAAGTTACAAAAAGGTCTAAGTAACCACACATTCTTGTGCCTGGGCTTTTGGAGTAATAAATACTGTTTTTAACACTAAGTGATTTAGTTAGTTTACTGACTAATGCCCACCACTGCATGTGCTCCTGTGCTGCCCTGTGGGTTGCCCATAAACGCTTGCAAAGCTGCTTTTGTTCTTCATAAGCGTGGTTGTGATAAGGCCTTTGACCATTCAGGAATGATGCAGTCACCCTGTCCTTTGAGCTAACGCTCCTGTGTGTTTTATGTGACAGAGCCTGCACATCCCTTTGACTTCTAACAGTCCATTGTGTATTGGTTTGTGGTCCAAGCTTAGGGCTTCCTGGCCCTGTTACTTTTCAGAAACCATGGTTTCATCACCATTTTTTTGCTGTTAGGCAAGTCAGCTGTGTAACTGTGATTTTCAGCAGTACATGACTAAAGGAGCCCAGAGCAGGGAAGAGGGATTTTTAGCACTTAAAAGTTCTGCTCACTTTATTTAAAGTAGCAGTTGCATTTAATCCTTAACAGCTTAACTTTGGTTTGCTTACAAGTCAATGGATTATGTTTAACTACACTCAAAACTATGTTTTCCCATACTGTGTGTAGTTACTGCTTTTACATATGGACATTCCACTTCAAATAGCAAAAGGTTTAATGTGCACGCACAAGTTGCATGAGTATATTTAAATGACATGTAGTAATGCATAAGCAATTTTGCATTCATTAGGGTAATAAGTTAAAGCTTTATAAACTGAACAGAAACCAAGTCATAGGAGAGGTGTACCTTTAGCAGGCAGGGTGAGGAACAGTATAGCTTCCCTTTACTATTCCTCAATGTCATGTAAAGCAAACATTGACAGAGATGCCCAAACACCCAGTTTCTAACCCTAAGGCAGCATAGGAGACCCGCTAACATCAGGGAGGACTAAGTTTTTGCTTGTTTCATGTCCCTGCCCCCGCCAGATCCCTGCCCTCCCAACGTTTCACTCTTCTTAGACTTCAGAACAAAGCTGAAAATTTTGTTTCCCCTCTCTCCCATAACAGTAGCTTTGTCTTCCCTCCCCTTAGCAGTGGTTCTGCCACCTTTCATGCTCCCTGCAATATGCCGTTCTGCCCCAGCCAGAGCTGTAGCTTAAAACCGCCTGCCTGCCAAGACTCCCTTGTTGCTGCTGCTCCCTCCTGGGGTCCAGAGCTGAATCAGAGAGGGACTGCAGCTATCGTAGGTGTCCTTGGAACAGGAGGCATGCTGCCAGGCATTTATGATACAGGAAATGATGAACTCTCACCGCTTCTGGCATCGAGAGGAAAAAATCTGAAATAGGTCTGGCAATGATGGCAGCCATCTACCATGAAGTAAGGAATGGCTAAATGAAGGGCATGGAAACTTTTAGGCCCCACAGGTGAGAGGAGAAGAGGAAGGGCCCTTAGAGGCAGCAGGCAAAAAGCAGCACTCGTGTCTCGGGGGCTACGCTACAAGAGGCTGCAAGTGCTGAGAGGGGTCTCTGACAGGTTCTGCATGGTTGAGTCCTACAACACCCAGCCACAAGGCTCTCTGTCTAAGGTCAGGCCACCTCTACACCTCAGCCTTCTGTGTAATGTTACCTGTCGACATCTCTTCTGGGCACAAACAATAGGATTTCAGAGAAAGGGAAATGGAAATTTTGGCATCTCCCTCCCCCTTCCTTAATAAAGGAAGCACCAGGTCTGGAATAAAGCTTATTCTTCACTTTATTACAAGTTAGAAAAAAAAAAAATACATTCATTTACTACACTCTTCAGAGCAATATTTAACAACCATTAACAGATGACCCATCAGAAGTGGTCCAGGCTCTTCTCTAGAGTTAGTGTTCATTGTCCTGAGCCATTTCCAGTCTCCTGCACTTTATACATATTTGTGGAAACAACTAACCCTGAGACAGGACCCTCATCTCTGCTGCAACTGGTCTGTCTTCCACTACGTAGTAGAAAGAGAGGGAAAGGAAGATGCAAGAGGAGCAGACTGAATGGCAAGGATCATCCCAAAAGCCAGACAAAGGGATGTTCAAGTCCAAAAAAGCTCCTGAGTACTTGACAGAAAACTTGCAAACAGAGCTGAATAGGAAGAAACGAAACCAATTTTGACTTAGTTTTCATGAACTGGCCTTGTTTCAAGGCCTCTTAGGGTGCTTCTACAGGAACTAGGTTGAACAGTTCTCAGCTAAAGATTGTGCTTCCATTTTCTGGACAAAGGTAACAAACAAGTGACATCAGGAAGGTTCTTTCATATGAGTTGTGTCAGCACAGTTCAGGGTTTCATCTCATCCAGCTGGCAGGAGAAGAAAAACCACTTGTCTGAACTGGGGAAACTAGTTTTATGGGAAGAAAATGTAGGCTTGAATATTGACACTAAATGTTATAATCAAAATGGCATTTAAATGCTTGTGCAAATAAAACCCTGCAATAAGAATAAAACCACAAACTTTAATAAAAAAAAGTCTGGCTTTATTTAAAAAAAATTACAAGTGTATTTCTTTAAACCTCAAACATACACAGCTGAGTTATTCACATCTTCCATTAGATGTGGCTTATTGCTTCAGCCTCCCTCAGCAAAGTGCCGCATGACTAACGAGTTTCCCCCTCCACAAAAATGTATCTACCATTTTACAAAGCTCTTGTGCAGATTTTTTTTTTTCCTTTAACACTTAAACACCACTGGTTTTACAGAGAAAAGTGACTGCAGCTTAAGCCATTGTGCAGATGGCAGCAATTTTACCAAACCTTTGCTGGTTTGACTGGCTTTTCCACGCCGTTCAGTGTCCCTTTATCACAGGCTGATGTACAGCAACTAACTGGGGTGCCAGAAAAGCCCACTGAAAGCATCCTGTAAGGCTCGGTGACAAGCAAGAGAGGAAGTGTAGCCCCCAGCAAGATCCTGTGGAGAGGCGGCTCGAACATGGTTGAGATACCTAAAATAAAGAGAAGCGTTATTTTAGCACAGAAACAAACGTGCCAAATACCTGCATAGGTCACAGTACTGCTGTGAGGCTGCTGTTTGTCACATGAGGCTGCTTTTGGGGAGAAAGGAAAGACAGGTAAGCTGGCCTGCTGCTAAAAGTTGAGAGTCTAATAAATGTGTCAGTCTAAAGTTTCTATTAGTTCAAAAAAAAAAACAGTGACGCTAAGGCCCCTTCAGACAAGCTGCACAACCAGAGTGCTGAAGGACTCTCTCCGGAGTAGGCTGGACGCAATTAAGTGCGCTCACTGGCCTGTATGCGTTTCCTGTGTTTACTGAGTGTGCGTGGGCACGCTCCCCCCCCCGCCATGCTGTAGCTCCTCCTAGACTTGCGCAGTCCCCACCTCCGAAGACGAGGGCAATACAAGCTTTCCTGCGCTCGCCAAGGGAATCAAAGGGCTTCAGCTCTGCCTAGTTAATGCTGGGACCTCTCAAAGGCCAATTGCGCTCATTGTTCTGACGACAGCAGGGCTCAACTTCCTGCTCTCCGGCCTACCTGTATCTGGAGCAAGTCCACTGACACCAGGAAATTACACCAGTGTGAGGCTATCATTAGCATTTTGGCTAATGAAGCCTAGAAACTTTGCCGTTAGGTAAACATCATCGTTATTTTGCAGAGGCATCTTAATTTTACACCAAACCGCCCAGACCAAATCTGAGCCAACGACCTGAAGCTGAAACATGCCACATCTGTTGGCACCTCCTCAAGCTCTCGGCCCCCCCTCAGCCCCTTTCGGAGAGCTCAAATGAAGTTATCGTGCGCGCTGAGAGCTCCCGCCAAAGGCGCCTGCTCCATGGGGCTTGAATACTTTCATTCAATGCTGTAACTCTAATTCTTCAATCCCACATAAGAGACAGACAGAAGAGCAAATTCTCAGCTAGAGGTTTGCACCAAGAGCCCATCAAGTACAAAAAAGACAGAGGCTCTAGCCTAACATGAGCAGCAAAACCTGGTCTCAAACACCAGATAAAATATCATAAATGAGACCTGCTTTTCACAGCTGTAATGTAAGCCACTGAGCTTCAGCTAGCTGTTTTGATTCATCACTTGGTACATGTTGCTCCTGGGAAGGTTGAGTCATTCCACCTCTGGCTTGGCAATTCAAGCATAAACTTGCAAAACGCATACAGCCTTTTATAATGTTATCCTGAGAAACCTAAAACAGCTGCACTTTTGGCAGGAAAATGCAGGACCACCAGTAAAATATCCAAAACAGTTGCATCTTTTAATTTATGACCGTACACTGTTTCCATAAAGAGTATATAAAACAGGTCAGATTTTATAGGTAAAACATAATAAACAGTCATACCCATTGATGCCATAAATGTGTAAAAAAAAAAAAAAAAAAAAGCTTACTTGAAAATGATTAATTACAGTTTTAAAACTGTATTTCTTGCACCTAATAACCATAACGCACAGACATGAGCAATGCTTCTAACTGAGTTATTGTGGGTAAGATGCTAAAGCTGGGAGACTGAATTTGCCTCTCCCGGCCAGGTTCAGGTGAGCCCTGCTGCCCCGGGGCCCCTCGTGCCGGCGCAGGCTCCTCGCTGCCGAGGACGAGCTCTCAGCCGCGCCGACGCGGGCGCTCGGGTACAACCAACCGCCCTCTCAGCGGCGAGTCCTCCAAAGGGACCCCACAACCACGCAGGCGAAGCTGGCGCCCTCTCTTAATTCTTAAGGGAAGATGGTCTGAAGAGAGCTCCTGTTTTATGAGAGAACGCGTTTAATAGATTCGTTGGGTTTTTTCTGAAAGGAACGTTCCTGTTACTCGTCCCTTGGTGTTTTAGGGAGAACGTTTCATCCTTCCCGAAGGCCTTTTACAACTGCTGTGGGAAAGAGGAGCTCTCTTCCGCAGCCAGGGCCGATAAAGAGATACTGAGTGTAACAAATAATTTCCTTCAAAATGCTGGTGTGAAACTTCCTCCCTCCTCCAAACTATACAGTCTCACAAAATTACTTCCCATCTCAGTCAAGTTTTACTTGTACCATGTTTACTGCGCTGCACAAACTTAATTTTCCAGTCTCCCCTGGAACAGTCCAGAGAAAACAGAGGCCTGTTTTACATTTTTCTTATGTTAACAAAGGGAGGTTGTGCTCCCCCCCCACCCTCCCCGTTTTACTTCTCTTACACATCACTAAAAAGAGGGAGGAAAAAGGCAGTCCATTGTTTCCCTCTTTTTAGGTCACCTACAATTGGGGCATTAGTTTCGTAAGAAGGTCTGATTTACAGATATTACCGCGGTTACAGCTCACTGGTATGTGATCTCCGAAGCAGCACAGAATCATTGACAAAAAGGTTCAGAGCAACTTTCACCGCGGCAACCTGCGTTAGTTCTCCCGACGAGGCTGCAACAAGCACGACACGGCGTTGGCGACCAAGTCCGGTCTGTATTGTCTTGTTCAGCGTTTACACCGCCTGTTCTTGACCCACTTAATTGCTGCGGCGCACCAGGCAATCGCAAAGGCTTTGCCCCCCGGAAGCCGCGCAACGAGGAGCCAGCGTTTTGCCGGCTTTCTCGCACCGCTCCCGATCCGTGCCGCCGGCGCTGCGCCGTGCCCACCGCGCGAGTGCCTCGCTGAACCGGATTCCTGGGGTTTCTGGCAGAGGTCAGTACATCTTTTCATGTACACCTTTCGAACAGCACCAGGAAGAAGCGCTTGCCAAGTCTTGTTTCCAAAAGTCAGGCTCCGTTAGGTTTTGGAGCCCGGAGGTAATTGCTCTGACTAGTTAGCAAATTCCAGCACACTAGGTCTGTTTTTCATGGGTTTATTTTAAGTACCTGTAAATCTTATAAGCAGAAACCAGGAAAAAGAGGTTTGCTTTTTTTTTTGTATGGTTTTTAATGTATCTTGTTTTTACTGAGGGCAGACTAAACTTTTAAGGTTTAAAAAAGCCAGCGCTATTATTTTTGAGCGAGGCTGAAGAGCCGCGTGCTCTCCAAAGCCCGCTTTCACGCTCCCCGCTCGCTGCAAGGCCGACGCTCCGCTTCAGGCTCTGCCCGAACGAGCCCCCTTTCCTCAGCTGCCGCCACCGGAGGTTCATCTTCCCCACTAACCTTTCACGTCAGTCAAAACACATCGTATTTTGTCCTTCGCGAGCCTTAAGGCGGGAGGCGAGAAACCTCCCGTTTCTCATCCCCACGTGAGCAAAGCGGCCTCCGGCTTTCAAGGAAAGAGGTGCAACTTGCGCTTTGTGGCGACTCCCGGCGGCGGGTTTCCTCGCCCTCGTCTCCTCTCCAAGGGCCGCGTCCCCGTCCCCTCCTCAGGCGTGAGGGGGACCGCTCGGGCGTCAGCGGCCTCGCGGCACGATCCCCTCTGCCGCTCCGCGCCGCTCGCCCACGCGCCGGGGAGCCGAGCGCCAGCGCCCGCGGCCGAACAGGGCCGCCTGCCCCCGCCGGCTGCCCCCCGTGACCGAATTACATCCCGCGCTCTTTTCGCCGCAGCCAGCTCAGCTGTCGCGACAGCGACAGCCCAGGGCCGTAGGCTGGCTGAACGATCTTCTTTCCGCCTGGATTGTTTTATCGGGCGTCCCGACCGCTTTCTAGGTTCACCGGACGCGGAGGCAGTCCCAGCTTCGGCAGCCCGCCGCCCGCAGCGCCCCCTCCCCGCCGCCCCGCTCTCCCGGCAGCCCGGCCCGCCAGGTCGAGAGGCTCGCTCCCGAGCGCGCAGCGGCCGCCGCTGTCCTCGGGCGGCCACCTCCCCACCTCCGCCGGGGCAAGGGAAGGGAAGTGCTGCAAGCGTAACGCGCTCGCTCCCCCGCCGTAAACTCGTCAAATCCAACTGAGAAGAGAAGGTTTAAGTCACCTTGTGTAACGGTCCTTAACCGGGAAGTGGCAAACTGGAGGATCTTACAGGACACTTCCCTGGAAAAGGCTGTTTGCAAAACCCAGTCAGCGTGTGCCGGCACCGTGCCCGACACCATCCTCCGATCCCGGTCTGCCCCAGGCCCCCCTGGGCACCCTGTGACCGAGAGCAAATTAAACTGTCAGGTCTGTTCAGCAGGAACCCGGAAATCATCGTTACGTGGTCACCATTAGGGAAGAGGGGGAAAGGATCGGCGGGGGAACGACATAACCTCAGCCCAGATGCCCGGGGGAAGAAGGGACGCGGACGCGGACGCGTTCAAGCGGCCACCGTGGAGCCAAGGCGAGCTCTGCACCCCGTCCCGGCGCTCACGGCCACGGCTGACCCATCGCCGCCGCCTCCGCGCCTCCTGCATCGCTCAAGGCAAAGCAGGAACGAGACAACTGAGCAAACTGGCTCACGAGCAGGAGAACTAATCCCGGGACTTCTCCCTTGCAGATCTTATGCCCATCCTTCTCGTCCCCGCTCGATTAGCTCCCGCTCCCCCATGTTTGTCACGACACCTCATCAGGCACAAAGAGGCAAGTTTGGGGTTTTATAGGGGGCTGGAGGGGGCAGGGAGGGCTCATGTACCACGTTGGCGAAAGCCAAGCTGACAAACCATGCCATCAACAAACCAAAAAACCCATGCTACCTCCCTCCCTCCACCCAACCGAAAACCCCTTAGGCATCCGCGCAGGGGATCATTTCACACCATCTTCTTCACAAATACGCTCCCCTGGTATTGCCGGAGATGCATTACTGGGGGCACATGTGCAGGACGGGGTATTTGCCAGGCAGATTTCAATTTTTTCAATCTGTTAGATATTTTAGGGGGGTGAAGGAAAAGAAAAATCACTCGCAAGTTGTCTGACAAAGAAAAAAAAAAGATAAGTAGTTCTGTCCCACTGCATAGATTTGCTTGTCTGATTTTTATCTTCAGTATCCAAGACAGAAAGTAATGGGGCAGATATTAGATCTGGGAAATATTCCAGATTCATCATTTAAATAATAAATACGGGCTGCATGAAAGCAAACAAAAGTCTCCAGTCTGGAAAACTGCGCAAAGCATGAGTCGCACAGCAGCGTACACTTCATTCCTGAATCTTTCTGAAGACAACATTTTCACTAGCTTTACCAAATCTCTAAAGCTACCAGTGCATTATACAGAGTATCCTTTCAGAGACTGGGTCTTAGCAGATGAAAGATGATGCATGCTTATCTAGAAATAAGATGCACAAGAAACTGGGTTTTCTCTGGTCTGCTCTTCCTTGAGGAATGTGTAGCCTGGGTTACTCTATAGCCCCTTAGCAGGTAAGAACTGAGCTCCAAGCAACTCCGTTTTGTTTGAACCAGTTCTAGATACAGTCAGTCCAAGCAGCCAAAGCACAATTTGTCTATAAACTGAGCCAAGTGCATTGTTGTTCTTCATTAAATAGCCCTGGGACATTCATTCAGCAACAGGCCTTTGCTAGGTGTTATTCAAATACAGTCTGGCTATCCCCGTCTCTGAGACTTTAATGTCTAAGTTCAGACAAAAAACGCAACACAAAACCAGTACACAAAGCAGAGGTGCCCAAAATAGCAACACATCCTTCCATAGACTAGCTATAAACCCCATCCGAAGTCCCTGAAAGTCAAAAAGCAGTCTTTTCATCTACTTTTAACAGATGCTCTTTGGGCACTATCATCATAATCAGTTCTTAAAAAACAAAAAAGTTATTATTGGTGTCAGAAACTCCTGCTTGGCCACCAGCCAGCACAGCCTGTTGCAATATATTATGCAACTCTAACACAACTATAAAATTAACAAAGGATCCTGAGCAGCCCAGCGCGATACCTTCTGCAGTCTTTGTTCCAAGCGCTAGAGAGGACAGTTGGGCCTTGTACCAGGCCCCCAGGTCACGGCTCCCAGCCTTATGGTAGCAAGGCTCACTACCACCAGCTTCTCTTCTCCTTGGCCCTGCAGGACAAGGAGGACTAAATGGGAGAAACCTGATTTATAGTTGTATTGGGAAAATCTTTTCCCTGAAAGAGATTAAGTCCATGGCTGTCTCAGGATGTCACTTTGGTTCTTATTTGTGGCTGAAGAATTTGAATTACTCAGTTTAAAAGCGACCAGGAAGTCAATGAAACGGCCAAAGAATTAATGCAACGAGGGGATTGCTGCAAGCACTAGCCAACAGGCAGGCAGCTATGCACTGCAATAGCTGCAGAGGGGTCTTCTGTTTGGCTGTCCCCCCCCACCCCCTTTGAGTGTCTCTGGAGAGCTCTGAGTACACGCTTGCAGCAAGCGGCGTGAATGTCAAAACACTGCTAAGCACGCTGAGGACCCACGGCAGACAGAAAAGAAAGAATTTGTAAGCAGACACGTTGCCCGCTTGCCTTGCAGCACGACAAGGCCAAAAAGAGCCCATATGGCAGTGGCACAAGGTAAAGTCAATGTAGATCCCCAATGGTGTTTTGGTTGCAGAAACAATTTGCAGAAGAAAACAGAGAGCTACGATAAACGCCACCCTCCAAACCTGAAAGCCCCAGCAAGATTTCAATCCCATTTGCAGACAGCGGGACCACCCGTTCGGCACAGCTGCCCGAGACCCCACCTTCCATCCCAAAAGCAGGTCATCTCCCTCCCTCCCAGGAGGATATGGATAAGGAGAGAATCCAAAAAACTACCACTGCTGAAAGGGGCAGTCTCCATCCATCCATCTCTCCCTGCTACGCAGCTTCACCCCTCCCTTGCGCCGGCCCTGAGGCTCACTTGATCCCTTTGACAACAGAGTCAGCTCTGTAAGGCCAACTTTTATTTATCTGGACCTGTACTGGTTTCTTGAGGGCTTAGTGAGCCGAAATAGCTCACCGAGGTGTCAGACGAGTGCTAGACCCCAGCACAAAGGAAGTAGTATTACGGACGCTGCCTTTTCTATGCCATGAAGTGGCTCAGCCCATTTAATGTAACCACGGCCCAAGAGGTAGCTGCAGACCTCTCACTGACTTGTCACGATTCAGAGAGCGACGTCTGGAGCTCTTCCCATTCAAAGCAGCACGGGGTCAGGTGCAGTAGCTACATCTCTACCACCTGTACCTCAAACACAGAACAAGCAGTAGCGATTCTTGTGTTTATGCGCTCCAGTTGCCAGAATTTTCTCCTGAAAGCACTGTTTGTATTACGGAAAACCCCCTGGTTCCAGCAAATGTTACCTTTGATGACACTTTGAGCGGCTCACTTGAATTAATTTGTAAAAAACAAAAAACACTATACCTAAAGGCAAAGATGACTAGCTGTAGTCACACAGACACATACATCAAAAAGTGAATTTTAAAGGAAAAACCTGGATGTTCTGAGTATTTTTTTTTTTGCTTTTACTTCAGAGAGAAGCCTCCAACTGATTTCTCTAATAAGGAGAAGTTAAAGTCCTCATCTTTCAATAAACTCAAAATCAGATGCCTATTGCTCTAATGGGTCTCCATTTAGAGCATTATAGTATAACAAAGATGAAAGAAAAAGCTTCCAAATTGGGAACAGGAGTTCACGGCTCCTAGAAAACTTAAAACCAAGAAATAAGGGTTCTGTTACACCAAGAATAACCGTTCCCAGTAGAGGAGCCAAAAAACCCAACCCCTCAAATCATTAAAAGAAATCTAGGACCTGTATTGATTCTTTTTAGCCTCCTCCATGCGTTTTTTTCCAAACACTGATTTGCTGCAAAGCCTGCGAGTCCCTCTCTGTACGCGATTCCTCCCTCTCTTTTTCCATTCCCTTCCTCCCTTCGGTCGAAGGGCGAACGCGGGCCTGCCGCACCGCCACAGCGGCCGCGGGGTCTCCCACAGCCGCTTCGGCGCTTCCCGTTCAGCTCCTGCAGCGGCCAATGGAAAAAATAAAAACTCTCTGGAGGGTTTGACACAAAAACCAAGGTACTTTTATTTGATGCGTCACCTAAACCGTTCCCTCTTCTAATGGTGAAACATATACATAACCCATAGGAGATATCCAATTACCTATATCAGAGACCTTATTGCAAATTACCTATGACATTGGTGAGTGCAGCTGTGAATCCTGCAGTAGAAATATCTTTAAATTCAAAGGCAAAGAAGCTATCCTCATCAGACTTCAGGACAGGAGAGCAGAGGGGAACGGGGCAGAGGGAGAGAACAGCGTCAAATTTTCCCATATTACTTTCCCTGAAAACTTCCTCTTTCTGTCAAGAAATCCAGACTCCAGAGACCAAACATTTCCGCTGAAAAGCTCCTACACTGGGGCAAGGAACGGAGGAAAATTTTCCTGCAATAGCTTTTCTTAGAGTAAATCTTCAATGCTAGTAAGTAAACGCATCAGGCAAACAACTACTCTTCTACTACAAAACGATTTAAAGGAGGGAAAGTTTGATGCAGCACCTGGTCTCCAGCATTTTTATAGCACTGCAGTTCTACTGATGCTCTCATTTTTAAATAGATGCAGCCACATTTATTTAATGCACACACACAAAAAAAACCCTTTACCTTTGGAGCAACCAAGAAGCAAATGCTGTTGCCTAAAGATAAGATTTAAAAGCATGGATAAACGAATATGAAAGAGCATGGAGAAACGTCTTCTGGCCCACAGAATCTATCTGATGCAATTTTAAAAGAAGTGGGTGTTTTAAAGCATAAAGACAGGAAAAAAGTCTTATTAAATAAAGGCAGCTTTGTATTATTGTGGCCTAACATGCATTTCCTATACTTTCTACGCAGCAGGCTGAACGAGTCTTGGGATACCGCTCGCAGGCTGGTGCATACGCGGCGGGTACGCAGGCTGAAACAGAGGTTTCTGTAGATAGTGCTCTCATGGCTATTTTTGGACAACTCCAGTCCCACTGCAGGGTCTTATCCAAGAAGGCTGCAGCCTTGATATAATCATTTCGTGTGGTGTGAACTATGGATTTGGAGCGTACAAGCCCCTTAACTGATACACACTGGCCTTTTCCTATTTTCGATGGAACTGCAAATCCACCCACACCTGTAGGCAGTATGTTAAAAAATGTTAACAAGTTAAATAAAGCTCTTTTTCCACTGAGGAATTACGCGAGCTAGAGATTTACATTCGGCAAGAATTCATGTGTGTAAATCCAGAGCATGCTTGAGAGAGACGTTTTGCTCTTCATGCAAGCACAGAATTCACCGTGGGTGTCTGCATATTTACTTGGATAATAGTCAAATGCTATATTTAATCAAGTTCCCCTACCACGCAGCCGCAGAGCACCACTTCAGACCGTAATTCAGTTTTAACCCTGGAAAACGTAAATCCCAGTGCAAGCGTGCAGCCATTCCCGTCTTCGCGGCAGATTCAGTTATTTTTGCTAACGCAAGAAATCTTGACAGCACCTTCAAAAGTTAAAGCAATGACAGAGGTCACACTGCTGAAGTTAAAAAGCCCTGCCGCCCCCAGAGCGCACCGTAACCACCCCCGGTCACGCTCTAAGGGAAGGAGCTCCGTTCTCCGCGGCTGTAGGCAGCGCAGCTCCCCAGAGCGCTGTGCTGCCGCGCTCAGAAATCGAGACGATGCTTATTTTCAAGTTCTCCCTGTTTCAGCAAGCAACGGCATGTTTCAAAATCAAAACGGGAAACGGAAAGCAGAACCTGCCCACACATCACATCTTTGCAAAGAGGAAAACTACAGGTTTCCTGATTTCATGGCTTTTTACAAAGGAGATGCTGTATCGCCTTTAATTTTCTGGGGGCTTCCTCATATCCCACTTTCCACCTCATAATAAATTTGGCCATTTCTCACGGCTCCACACAGGTCAGTCAAGAACGAGCATTGATTCGGCCGCGTAAACAGTTGGCGGCTCGCTGCTCCCTGCCGGTCTTGGCCCCAGGCACTCCTCCAGGTATTCCAGGTGCCACCTCCAAAACACGCAGAACCACTACCAGTAGGATGAAGACTTCTCCTCCTCCTCCAAACTGAAAGGACTGTTGCTTAAATTCTTTCCCAAAAATCGCTGCTCGAATTAATCAGCCTCACATACTTAACTGGTTAACAAAAGGTTAATGTTTATTTCTAGCCAGGGTAATCTTGCTCACAGGAAGCCTTCCTTTTTAGCGCAAGTTACTTCCGTAACTCGTGCCTTCACAGAGCGAGGGGCGACAAGCGCGCGCGCGGATGCGCGGGGCACCTGGCCCACCATTTGTCATCTCCCCGAGGTCGCCGGCCAGCTGTCTGTCCTCTCAACACCCGGCCTCACCGCAGCGGCGAAGGCATTCTGCCTCGCTCAGATTTCCAGGTCCGAACTTCCAGATGCAGTAAATCAATCATCCATCGCAGAAACTCCTGAAACAACTGCAAGTAAGCGTTTAAACACCCTTGAGCAGCCTCGGCGCGTAACAAGGACACTGCAGTCCTAGCTGGAATCCAGCAAAGTGCTCGCTCGGCAGCGCTAGGATAGATTACACTTTAGAGGACTGCAGAACGGCAGCTACATTTAGTCTATGACTAAATCAGGCTTCGCTTGCACTTGACCCTGAAAAGAATGTCATTGAGCGCAAGGGCCTTTTCTCAGCTATAATTCCATAGCTCTTTTTTCAACAACTAGAAAAGACCATTAAGCTATCGTTTTTAGTAACTGCACAGCGACTCTCTTCTAAACACATGCTGGAAGTGTTTTGGCACGGCTTTATCTTCAAACTTTTTATTATGCTTCCTGCCCTCCAACTTAGTGTGCAAGAGGAAGCACTATGTTTAGGACAAAGCTCACCAGAAGAATATATTTAAGAATATAGTTAAATAATTATTATTATTCTGAGGAAGCTAACCCTTGTTCCATAACCTTCTACCTAAGTAAGGATCGCTTTCATGGATTTGTCTTTTTTTTTTTTTTTTTTTTTAAAAAGACTAGGGCAAGTTCAGTCTTAAAGACATTACTACATCCTCCATTGCTTGGGGAATGTTTTCATGGGTTCAGCTCCTGCAAAACAATCACCTTCCTGTAGACAAAAAGAGAGAATACAACTTTCATTCTAAAAGAAAGTTCTTTTTGGACATATGAATTCTTCTTTTAGGATAAAAATTCCCTACTGTTCCTCACTCTGCTTTTTTCTCCGACTTCCTCCCACCCCACCGTGTACCCTAAATCCTCCAGAGCGCAGCAAGGAATCCATACTGATGAACCAGGTCTTTGAGCAAGTTACATGAAAGAGATTCCTCTTGAGCCAGCTTGCATGTAAATTTTGCAGCTCTGAAGAAAACGGAGCCCTTTCCGCACAGCGCGCTCAGCCAGGGACACCTACAGAAAGAGGACGGAGGTGCACAGAGACTGTTTTCCCCTCTTGTACACTGACTTTTGCTTGATATGCAGTTCTGTGGCAACAGACCACAGAGACAGACAGTGCTTTACCACAAGTCCAGAGGACGGGACAGCCTGCCACAAGCAGAGAGGAGACATTTCTGACCGCACAGAAGGGCTGAGTGGCTCCAGCAGCTCAGCCATCGGCCCCTCCTCTCTAAGCAAAAATCTAAGTCTAAGTAAGAACATACAACTTGAGAAAAATCTTATATGAATGCTGCTATTTCTTTATTATAATGTTTATTGGCTTTAATAGTAAGAACCCGGTCTGATTAAGGCCAAGGCTGAGAAACGGACTGGCCAGCACACTTTTTCCACCTTGAAGGACTGTGTTTTAGTGCCACCACGGGAGGACAGAGCCCCGGGCGATGCGGGTGCCAAGCAAGGGCACAGCAGGGCTGCAGACAGAGAGCGAGAGACAGAGATAGAGGCTGGCAGGTGGGGACCCGCGCAGGTGCCCACACGCACCTCTGCCCAGCGCGCCTGTCCGCTGTCAGGAGCCCACCGCTGTGGGTCAACATACAAGACTGTGGGTCACCCTAAGAAAAGTGAGAGCTGTCAGCTTTGTAACAGGGGAAGGAAGGGAACCAGAGGTCAATAGTCTCCTCGACCCCTAGACCTTCCTCCAGTTTACCTCGTGAATTTATCTGTCCTACTGCACCATGCTGAAACGCTATGGTGGGACACCACCGTTGCTAAGAAAGGAGAGGTGAGGCTGGAGTTGAAGGGGAAAGAACCACCTCCTCTTCTGCCCCCATAAAGGGCAGAGGGCAAGAAAATGGCACAGGAAACACGCTTACCCCAGCCACAGAATTTACGTCCAAATCACCTCTGATGGAGAAAAAACCACATCATTTGAGCAAAGAAAAAAAAAGGGCATGACCTCAGCTTTGAAAATGCTGTCCCTCCAGGTCAGTTAGTTTGCCCTATTAGCACGCACGGCGATGCAGCAACCTCCACGCTGACACGATTAATCCACGTTGTATGGTAATTCCAGTTTAATATGACTCAAACAAATAGCAAAAATGCATGGGAATTTCTAGAGGAGTTTTTCTAACCTCTGATACTGATCAGATAAGTAAGCAGCCAAACCCAATAATTATCTTGGATGAACAACTATAAGCTCCAGAGCAAGTTAAAAAGAACCCAAAGTTATTTTCTTTAGGCAGTATTTGAAGAGCATAAATGTTGAAAGCCAAAAAGACTGCACTTTGAATGATGCTATTTAAAGATGATGAGAGTGTTCGGGTCAAAACAAGGTGAAAAAAACAGCCTGCCTGGTATCGCAGCTGACTAAGGCTCCGATGCATCAGGCCCTCTGCTTCTCCAGGTGCCGGCTGCAGCTGACGAGGTCAGCGTTTCGGCCCGATGCTGAGGATCAGGTTTACAGCTCTCAGCCATGCCGGCGTTTGCTCCTCGCAAAGGCCTGGAGGAGGCGGGAGGAAGAAGAGGGAGGAGGGCAGGAGTGAGGGGTTATCCTCAAAACTCCTCCTGGGCTGGGAATTAGGAGCACCTGTGTGAGTCACATGCACCTTTTTGGCTGAACTCTCTCAAATGGCAACCTGTGAAGGGACCGGTAAGCCCCAGCTGGTGTCACCCAGCAAAGGCAGCTGGCAGAAGCGGGAGGGAGAAGGGGAAAGAGTTGCTCTGCTCTCCTGAAAAGACATTTATAGCGGAGAGAAGAAAAAAAAAAAAATCCTTCAATTCAACGCAGTTTCCTCCTATCTGTCAATATATGGCAGGAGCTATTATTCTTTGGCTTAAATATAAAAGCATCACTAAGCCTATTTTTCTATTTTAACAGTTTGATGTTTCTATTGTTAAATCTGGGTGTGATTCTCTGGATTTTATTGGCCTTCTCTACGGTGCCCTGGTGGAATTTTCTAGAGGGGAAAAAGCAGTGATGATGGGAGATTTTCATTTTGCTCTTCTAAGACGACAATGAATTAAGTGTTTAAAGGAACCATTTTTTGTTTTATATAATTTCTGCTGAATTGTTTTCTATTCTCTGCAGCTACTTTCAGTCTAATACAATTTCCTGAACCAGCAGGAGGACACCCAGTGTGCTGAGTTAGGCTGAATCCATTAGTTTCACCTGGAGGAGAAAAGTGCTAACAAAGTTATTACACCGGAGCAATACTCAAAATTACTGAAATTCTCCATGGATTATTTGCGTACCAAATTGACTCACCTTGCCAACTGCATCCTCAATAAAGACATCTAAAGAGATTGTCCACATTGATGGAATTGATTCTGAAAGCCTCTGATGCAGAAGCTGCATCTTCAAACGGTCACAGAGAGCACTTGGCAATGAGGGGTACGGGGGAGACACTAACCAGGTATGATTAATAGATGATGACACTTATTAAATTATCTGGTGATACCCTGCTGAGGAAAGAACATGCATTAACACTAGGTGGCAGAAGGCTCTGTCACATTAGAGACACCTGCAAAGAGACGCTCACAGGCCCAGATTTAAGCTTGATAGCCAGAATTATGACTAGAAGAATGAATGAAAAAAAAAAATTTATTCTTGCTTTAAGATGTTTTTCCTTGCCTTTTCTAAAAATCTGCTCAGACATCTCTAGTGCAGATCATTTCACGATTTAAAAGAGCATTGGCTATCCGTTAATCTGAGTACACCTTTTAAACTTGAACTTTTAATCACATTTTATCCAATTCAACTGAAATTCTGCATGTGACAGATGGCTCTATTAAGCTTTTATTTAAATAAAAACAAGAATACATACTCCAAATAAATGGCCATTAGGAGAAATACACAATGATGTACACAACCAGTTATCTTGAAAGATAGCTTGAAATCAAACTTGAGTGCTACAGTAAGCACACCTCTGCAGCGCGAAAAACCCAGCAACCTATGACCAAAACCCATCCAACCTGCTCAAGAGAGGCTGTGGAAGGGTCTTCCAAGAACAGCAGATGCTCATTCACAGAGAAACATTTTCAAGAGATACTGTTGTCTGTAACTATATGTAAAGCTCCCATAGTGTAACTGTTTGTTTCTGTTCTCACATATTTAACCCTTTGAAAAATGCTTATGCTTGATTTCCTTCTACTCTAGCCACTATCTTCCCTCTCTTTCCATCCACTCTTCTTTCAATTTCTGTCTAGTCTAAATGAAATTAAAATCAGAAACAAAAAGTTTAGTTTCTAGCCAAAAAGGCAGGTGAAGAAATATCAGCAACCACAACCAAAAGGCAGTACACAAAGAAGAATTTACTGTGGACTCTAGCAACCTGAACAAAGAAGAAAACAAATGCCAGGGGCAGATGTAAGGAGGAAGCTCTAAACAAGGAAAGGGAAAGCGAAAGACGGGCAATGTCTATACGATGAAAAACAAAAGTAGGGGGGAAGAATGGCATGCTATTTCCTTGGACAAATAAGTTAGAACTGGCAGCAAAGACTTCTTCTAGATCACTGCATCTCCACTGCCTTTGCATTTGCCAGCCAGTAAGTTACTGGATTTGCAGCACTTGAGCATTCGGTTGGACACGTGTAACTTGTGCAAGCAAAGAGCTCAACAGCACTGCGGTGGGGCTATTTTGCACCTCTAGACATGGAGGCTCTTTGTGTTTAAATATAGTCTATTTTATCATTCACAGTTGTCAGCAGTGGAAATTGTCATCTAAGCAGCAAAAAATGCTGTTGAAGAAAGAGGAGGGATCGGGTAGAAAATAAAAATTATTTTGGCTGTGACGACTCCTCTGACTGCCCACTTGAGAGTAAAGGAGCAAGCCACCCATAGCAAATTGCTGTCTGAGATTCCGAAAAATCAATAGTAGGTAGGAAAACCGACTTGCCAAGGCTACAGCCACTGCCAGCAGATTATTAATGCATCTGTCTGCATTCTTTAATGTTTCCTAAGAAGCAACTATGTTAACTGAAAAGGTGCGATGTGTCACCAGCCCTTCTCGTCTCTCCTCTTCATTTTCCTTCTATATTAAAACCTTGGCTACCAAAGAAAACAATCACATTTCACCTCATCTTTTCCCAGCTTTTCTGAAGTTCAGTTCCTGCTCCATACCAATATATACAGTCTAAGTACTATGCCTGACAAGCTGTTTGACAACCCTAAGTTGCACATCTATTTTACTTCCAGAGCTTTGGAGTTGGTAGGGCTTAGATGGGAAATGGAGGCCAATTAAAATAAACACAGACAATATCAATGAATTCTTTCGAAACGCACAAGACAAGCAAAATGAAACATTGCTAGCTTTTGCCCACAATTAGAATTCAGCACATCTCGCAGGCTGAGCACTCTGGCTGAGATCCAGAAAGACACTTAAGCACATGTCTTATTTTAAGCATGTGAGTAGTCTCATTGATTTTTCACTCATGCCAGTAAGAATAGTCAATGTGCTTAAAGTTAAGCACATTGTTAAGTGCCTCCCTGGATCAAGGCCAGGCTATTCAGCCCCTTGCAAGTGTTAGTCTACAGAGTATTTACCATTATTTTAACTTTTCAAGACTTTTCTTTGACAATAAGTTTTAGGGTGCATAGAAATGCTTCATTCATCGAGTATTACACAAGGAATGGCTATTCTACAGCAACCTTCAGGGAACAAGAATTCCTCTCCTTCCCACAACATCTTCTAAAGCAGTAAGTGCAAATACACTGATAAAGAAAAGTAGTTTTGAAAAGCAAGCCAGCAGTCTATTTTGCAGTCTGGAAAGCAAAACTAGTCCCACAGTGAAAAGCAGACAGGCATATTAATTTTGGGTGAAAATTAACAAAGTCACTTGCCAATATCCCATTCCAATACCACGTCCCAAACAGCAACTTTGAAAAACTAATTGTTGACTGAAATGAATCATCACCAGAAGCACACATTCAATCCTGTTTTTTCCTTCTTCCTTTTTCATTCAGAGCTGAATACAACACTCAAGGAAAGACCTGATAGCGCTTCATCAAGGCTGTATTATCACATCAGAACACCTCAGAGTGATCAAAGGCACAAACACACGCTGCTGGTTTTTGCTGCTAAGAAGAAAATGCCATTCGCTTTGCTACAGACAAGACAACTGGATCAATTATCTGGTTGGCTTTATCCAAGTTCAGTATTGTACCCTGAATGACAGCCAGAAAAAAGTGTTTAACAACCTAAGAAAAGCTGTACTGAGTCAGACCAATGGTCCCCCTAGCCCAGTAATCTACCTCCAAGAGTCAAAAAGGGAGAGCATGGGAGCCTAACCACTTCCCTGTTACCAGCAAGGCCAATATGACAATTTGCTCCTATTTTACAAGCGTATTTACCTTTTTATTTCAGTACTTGTTTCTTCCTAGAATGTTTAAACTCAGCAAGGAAAGTATGTAGTTGAGAGTGTGATATATGAACAAAAAGCCAATTTAAAACTAGATTCTCTCCTCAAAACCTCAGGCTAACTCACAGCTGTATTACTCATGCTTCACAGAAATGCAGCTTCATTGATTTCACATTAGCAAGCCCACAACTGATGGTGACTCAAGCCTCATGGTGTCTAACTTACAGTTTAGAAACTGGTGGACTATCTCCATGGACTACCACTGAGACCTCTGCAAAGAGTAACCAAGAAGATAAATCTAGCCTGCTGACAAATGGATATTTTCTAAGTGGAGTCTTCTATTTGAAAGAAATACTCTCTCTCCCTTCTATATACAGGTATATTTTACATATGTTAAGGCTGAGATTATTTGATGATATTCTATCATCAAATCGCATCATTAAGAGTCAGAGCAGATGGCCATAAAGGCCACCGAATCACAGAATGGTTACACTGGAAGAGACTTCACGAGATCTGGCAGTCCAACCCCTCCCTCCCCCCCGCCCCAAAAGCAAGGTCAGCTAGAGCAGGTTGCTCAGGGCCACATCCACTCAGGTTTTGAATATCTTCAAAGATGTAGACCTCTCTGGGCAACCTGCTCCAGTATTCAACCACCCTCACAGTAAGAGAGCCTTTTCTTGTGTTTTAATGGTATTTCCTGTATTCAATTTGTCCTCACCGTCTGGGCACCACTGAGAAGAGTCTGGCTGCATCTTTTTTACTCCCTCTCCCAGGTATTTATTCCCACTGATAAGATCACCCCAGAGTCTTCTCTTCTCCAGGCAAAAGAGTCGCAGCTCCCTCAGGCTCTCCTCATGTGACAAATGCTCCAGCTCCTTAGTCCTCTTTGTGGCCCTTCTCTGGGCTTGCTCCAGTATGTCAGTGTCTCTCCCGTACTGGGGAGCCCAGCAAAGGACACAGCATTCCAGGTATGGCCTCACCAGGGCTGAGGAGAGGGGAAGGATCATGTCCCTCGACCTACTGTCAACACTCTTCCTCATGCTGCCCAGGATACCTTTGGCTTTCTTTGCCATGAAGGCACATTCCTGGCTCATGCTCAACTTTTCCACCAGGACCCCCAGGCCCTTCTCTGCAAAGCTGCTCTCCAGCTGGTCGGCCTCCAGCCTGTACTGGTGCCAGGGTTATTTCTGCCCAGGTGCAGGTCTTGGCATTTCCCTTTGCTGAACTTCACGAGGCTCCTCTCTGCCTATTTCTCCAGCCCGTGGCGGTCCCTCTGAACGGCGGCACAGCCACCTGGTGCATCAGCCACTTCCCAGTTTTGGATCGGCTGCGAACTTGCGGAGGGTGCACTCTGTCCCATCCTCCAGGTCTCTGATGAAGAAATGGAGCAGTACTGGCCCCAGTATCCACCTCTATGGTGGCTAGGTCCTGCCTTGCTTTTCAGGTACATTAACACTACTAGCTTGTATTTGTTTAATTAGTTCCCATTTTGAAATTAGAGTTGTTAAAGGACAGCAGTATTTTAATGTAAACAAGACTTAAGTCTGTTTCTAAACAAGTACTGGTTGGCTTACATCATTCTTACAGTGGATTTTCTTTAAGAAAAACTCCAAATATCATGACTTCATAGGGAAAGAAAGATTTTTTTGGAATTACTTTAACGTATAACTAACCCAAATGATGGACTTGATTATGAAATCATTTCTGTGGACAAAAGTACTCAAAAATTGCACTTTCTCTTGAAGGGACAAGACAACAAACAAGAAATGTGTAATCTAGAACTAGGACTGGAGCCAGTTTATGATGGAAAAAGATTGAATGCTCGCAGCGTAATTATAATGTTATAACACTTGCTGCCAGAATTACAAAAAATATTCATAAAATTATGCCCTAAATAGAACGTTGTTTAGCTAAACTGAAAGCACTTCCAAGAAATGTGAAATAACAAACTAACCACAGTTCTCAATCTAAACTATGCATACTAAGCAACTTATTTTAATAAAAGTACATTTAGTGGCAGAACAGACTAAAAAGTTTCTCAAGAAATTAATTTTAAAGATAATGAATGCCTGATGTCCTGAAGAGCGTCAGAGGAAACTTCATCACTGACTCGTGTAAACTAAACTCAAATTTAACCAAATGCAACTGTGATCGCTATCTGTTTTGTAAAGCAATAAAACCAGATGCAAGGATGAGTAAAACGTCAGAATAAACAAGCTGAAAGGAATTCTTTGCCACTGAGAGGTCTGAAACAGTTATATTGAGAGGGAGAAGTGAGAAGAACGAACAGTTTTGATAGTATGATCCCATTCAGCAAGAGGAGAGTCAAGTGCAGGAGAAATAAAAGGAAGCTAGTCTGATCTGTTTGTTATTGTTATTTATGTGTTATTAAATACCTTTTAAAGAAGGCACCCTCTAGTCTTAGGCAGTTTGGGGAACGGACTGTTCCTCCACACACCTCTGATTATACAGTGTCTAGTACAACGGACTTGCATGGAGCATGCCTAGAAATTTCGTAAAGCAAGCAACAGTAATAACACCCCCCCAACCACATAAAATACCAACACATCCAGATTTATCCATGTACTTTGGAAAAAGCCATAAGAGATAATGAGCATTTAGACTCCAGAAAGGCTGGCTATATATAGTCGAGCTGAGCTACAAAAGAAAAGGACATTGAAAGCAGATTCTACCTTCACTAGGAAAAGAACTTTATAAGATAGAGTTTCTTAAAGAAAAAAAAAAAGAAAAGAAAAAGAAAATGCTGATCATCCTTTCAGCCCTAATTAACGGCAACCATCCTCAGTCCTGACGAATTAAAAGGGCCTAGTCTGCCTGGATAAAAAAAAATGTCACATGTCTTCCTAGCCTATAAAAGCATTAACTCCTGCAACAGCTTTTATCTTTGTTCTGCTGCAACATGTGACCACCTGTGATACTCACCGGAGAGGGAATGCAGTCCGGCTACCTGATCGCACGACAGACTACTTTATGACATATCATACAGACATACACCATTTTAACAGGACTACAGACATGGCCACGTTGGACGCGCAGAGCCGTTGGATACAAAGGTGTACTTGCGTGAACATGCGTGTGCATGCCCTGCCCGTCTCCGGGATCTGTCACGCAGCACAGTCTCAGAGGGAGGTGGTAGAGCAGAGCAAAAAGCTGCCTACTTCAATCCCTTTATTGTCTTTATCACCTCTTGGCAATAACGTTTCTCATGAGTTGCAGTGGAAAACCCCACAAGCTAAGAACAAAAACTGGGGGAGGAAAGGGTGTCAGACAGGGTGGAGAAAACTGAGTGTTATTGTTCGAACAATAACCCCTACCATGACAGCACTTCTGGCCCGTTTTCCATTGACAGGAAATTTCTGTAAAAGAATCATGTGGTGCTGGAACGCAAAATTGCACAGCTTCATATATCAGACAGATTATAGACCTGACTAGGGATTAAAGAGCAAAATAAGCAGCTCAGTCCTCTCGCTTTCGCCTTCCAAATACTAAAAACTTAGAATGTGACAGAAAGCCGTTGACTTTGAGGGGGTGTAAATCACACCAATAGGATGAGAAGTCAAAGCAGCAGAACAAAAGCTAAAACAAGCAGCAAAATAAAAAGTCTAGGGCTTTGCTGCCTCACAGCCTCTCCTAAAAGCGAGCATCTTCCCCAAAACAGGCAGAAAATCCTAGAGGAGCACAGAAGGGGCAGCGGATTTCTGAGTTCTGGGAATCCCGCCACAAGGATGCAATTGATGTATTTGATCTCATTATTTTATCCCTGAAAGCTTAAATGCAGAAAAAAAACAAAAACAAAACAAACAAAAAAAACCCAGAAAGCACCTCCTAGAAAAGTACTAAGTCAGTAGTGTCCTTTGGGCATGTTTCCCTCCCCACCCCTGAAAGGTTGTCTGGCATTTGACATAATTGGGAGGAAGAATTTTCTCCCCTGGCTAAGTCTATTACCTTCATTGTATTTATATCATCTGTCAGAGCTGCTTCTGCTATCCCTTTAGTGTCTGACATAAGCTTCTGCACCTACTTGACAGATCAAACGGTTTTTAAAGAAATTACTGTACTTTAAAGGGGAGTTCCAAGGCTATTGCCTCCTTCTCTGTCTGACTCGAACTGATCTTTGATGACGTTAAGTCAAAAAGCTGCAAGACAAAATGTGACTGATTTTTATACCAGTATGGGATACACTCCCCTAGAATATTAAAATACAGTGCATCTTTACACTTAAGCTTTGCTTCAACTTTTCTGCACAATTTGTTGTTTCCTAAGACAAACTCCTTTAGTCTTAAATCGTTACCATAAACATCTGTAGAAAATCAAAACAAATAATTTGCCTGCCTTGTCCACTTGAACTGCTCAATTTCTCATATTATTGAGATATAAAAACTCCTAGCTAAAAGAAATGTCAGAAATGGCGAGGTTCGCTGCTTTAACATACAGCCAGAAACAGAGAGATGCATTTTTGTGCACACACATGCGCTGAACATTATAACCAAGCTTTTTCCTTTTTTTAAGACTCTGTAAAAATATTAGTGCTTTATGCAACACAGTACAATGCAATGCCATTAGATTACAGGTCATGCAACTCTTTGGCGTTATTAAACCAAGTGCCAGATCTCATCACGTTTTATGGTCACTATAACTCAAGTCCAGACTCGTTTCCCATTAGCCCCAATTTAATGTTTGTGTTCCTCGTACATCAACGTATAACCCCCCTAATTAAAGGCAGCAGAGCAGAAAAAGATAACATGTACAATGTGCTTAATGCATTTCTTCAGTTAAAATGTAAATGAACACATAGAAGCATGGAGGGTAGCGAAGGTGTTGAAACAAACTTTGCTATTGAAATGCATTTCCTTGTAATGGGCCGTTAAAAGCAACTGGATCAGTACTTCAGCTCTCCCAGATGGTAACCAGGAATTGGGAGCACTCGCTACGTGCATAACTGGGAAACAACGTCAGGGTCTCTGCAGACCTATATTTTGCAGTTTTTAATCTCAGAGTAGCACACAAAGAGCATATCACAGAAGAAAAATAGTTTTTTGGTTTCTCCTCCTTTTTTTTTTTTTTTAATTTGGGCCTGGAGCTATTCTTAAGTAAAAAGCTAGGTTCTACTCGCCAAAAACATTCTGGTGAGAAAAAGGTTTTGGTCAATTAAGACTTCGTTATTAACGCAATAAAGCTGATAATTTCTTGTGAGTTGGTCAAACTAGAGCAGTCCATCACGTCTGACCGTTGGCTAATGTGGTTTTAAGTGAAAAGAGCAGAGGACCATATTGATTTCCCTCATCAGTAGGACATGCACTCCAGTAAGTTCACTTTTAAGTAGCTACATAGAAGTATTGTATTATCCGCTACACAAGTGCTAAGGAGATTTTCAAAGACTTAAATGATAGTTTGGCGCACAAATCTACTACAGGCTAACGTGATGTTGGCACCCACTCCCCTTTGTGGCTGAGACTCTGTCCTGCTACAAAAGGTTCCATTAGAGCCACCAAAGAGCACAAAATACAACACATGCAGAGCTGATGGTTCTCAGGTCACCTCTGCGCTATTCAAAAACACACCGGAGCACATGCACATCCAGTAAATTTCTGTCTCAAATATAGTCCCCCACGCTTTACTACGAGTGCAGTTTTACAAAATTTCCCTATAACCCCTTAGAGGCATTAATATTGCAACCATGCAAATTCCTCACTTCTACAAGAAAAGACACATTCCATTGTTTCAAGAGGAGGGGAAAAAAAACCCCACCATTTAGTAAGTTTTTAACAGGAATGCTACGGGTCATCATCTTCCTGATTTAGCAAGCTTTTTACGTTGGAGTTGTCTTTTAATCTCACCACACTGCAAAAGCTTCCACTATATGCCTTGTCCATTTAGTGCACTGCTGCTGAATATATACCACGCTGACCTGTGGATCTGCTCAGCTAACACTGGACTCGCATTTCTTCCCCCTAAGACCTAAAAGATCTCTCAGTAACTCACCTCAGTGAAAAGGAAAGATCAAACAGGCAAGCGTTTTTTCCTTAAAGTACCACAGTCAGAATATTTTTTGGTGTAGCACCTATGAAAGTGTTTAAACCTGGTTTACACTGATAGATGTCAGAAAGTAATTGTAAATGGGGATTCATCGTCTGAAGAGGTATTTTCCCTGCAGGGATCTCATTTTATCCCAGCAATACTCAATAACTTTCATCTACAATTTGAAAGAAAACATAAAAACCACCGCTTATAAAATGTGCAGCTGTCAAAATCTGAGGAGGTTGGGAAAATAGATAAATTATTCAGACTAGCATGTAGCACCTACTCATGCTAACTTCTTCCAACTAGAGATAGGTTAACAGCAAAGGTCACGCAGCTAGGAGCAAAGAACATAGGTCATACCAGACACAACTCCGCATGAGGAATTAATACTGGAAAGGACTTAGGGATAATGGTGGACAACTGCCAACACGTGAGCTCCAGTTTTTTCTGCAGCTAAAGAGGTGGAGGCATACACGAAGTAATACTAAGCAGGGAGGTGGGAAAAAAATTGAGGATTTACACATGGACTGAAGTTAACTCCAAAGGTATTTTGGTTTGTATTTAACCGTCTTTGAGGATTTGAGTCTGTTTTAACAAAAGGCAGAGAGGAGTCTGTGATGGGATCAGCTCTGATGTATCTCTGGGTGGTCAGTCTACTCCCATGCCTATGATGCTTCTGCTGCTCTGCAAGCATCTTTCCAAACAGCTTTCTGCCCTGTGTGTTACGTGATACACTCCTTTATATTAACACCCTGTTTCCAACACCTTTCCCTCTCTAGTGTTATTATCCTAAACTGCTATGATTTTTGGTGTTACTGTTGTAACGTTTAGAGGCCTAGAGTTTATTAAAACTGGTGAGACAGACTCTTCATTCAATCGGTTGCTCTGGAAAATACTACTTTGTCTATTCAGCGTTCAACCTGTTTTTCTGTAGTACATTCTCTGTGCATTAGCTTCTCTCTTCTGGGGCAAAAATCGTATCTTAGTCTGTAGTTGTTAGAACAGTCAATGCATTGATGGCCTACAGAAACACCTAATAACGCAACAGCAATAACAGCAATGAGTTATTACTTTGTAAATGTAAAATGATACACACATAACACACATCTATGCATGTCTCAATAAAACCATTCCAGAAGGAATTACAGTTTTTCTGGGTTTGGGGTTTGTCTTACAAAGGAACCAGTAAGATTGAGAAGAGGACAAAAGCAACTTCATTAAAGGTCTCCCTTCAACACACTTTTGCTGGATGACAAATTCTCTCTCTCTCTCTCACTAGCACCTAGGTGCACATAAGGGAATCTCATAGGACTTTTAGGCCATGATCTGATTGGATATATATGCACAAACAAATTGCTTTTCCCTGCTTTCCAGGAATGATGTCCTCACTGAGCACGATTTTGCAGCATGCACGGAGCATGCCCCCAAGGGAACTCCTCTCCTCCATGCCTTAAGTCCTGCCCTCTCTTGGAGGCACCAGCGGTAGGTACCACTACAGTTTTCTCAGCACTTTTTCAGGAAGTAGAAGGTTTGGAGGAGTTCTCACTGCCCCCTCACCTCCCCTCACGTGGCAGCTATTCTTTTGGGGGGCATCCAATCCTTTCACCAGAGGAAAAGCAACATTTATAAAACATCTCATTAGCAGAAAATGTAATGAATTAGCTTGCATGTGGGTTGGAGGAAAGAAGAGGAAGGAAGAACAGAGGAGCACATGTCCTTATTTAGATGCCATTTTCCTATTACTTCAAACAATTTTGCTAAATTTAGCAAGCCTTCTGAACCCTTTTGGTTTAGTTTTGATTTTTTTAAACACTAAAAGTATTTTAAAGTCTCTCCTTTATTTGTATTTCTCACTTCACATATTGTTTTTGCTTTCTTAAGGAAACTGGCAGCTGAAATGCTGTTCTAAAAACAAGTCACAAACATTGAGTGGTGTTGCCATTTCAAACACCAGACTCAGCTGAAACTGCTGTGTGGCAAGACTATGCTGTTTCAGCTGCTGGAGCCTTCAGAAAGGGCAAAAAATGCTGAATAAAAACAAAATATAAATCTTGAATCAACAAAATTCTGGGCTTTGTTGCAAATCACCATCCTTCAACAAAGCCCAAAACACAGGACGCACTTATTCTTTGAAAACATCAGTAGCCTATATTACCATTTTCACTCAGCCGTTCCAGCTTATGTGGTCCCCTCTACCGTAACAAGCAAGTAACTTCATGATGCCTAATGCTGATATTTCAAAACAGATATTCCCATTTTGCAAATAACGAATGAAAGCACCAATGGAAAAATCAAAGACCAGATAGATCCACAAGCTGCTTAGATGCTTAGCTACCGTAGATTTCAGCAAAGTTTTGACCTTAGCAGCTTTCCCAAGCTCTCACAAAGAAAGCAACATAGTGGTGAAACCACTCCTGGTTGGCGAGTGACGAGACCTCTCCTGAGGTCTAGACTATAGTCTCTGCTGTAATTACTTGTAATTTCTCTTCTATAGGGCTGCTGGGCACATTCTGACATTTGCATTAAACCACATTACTCCATCAGCACTCCCACTGAAACAAGAAGTGCACATGGGCACGAGGAAGGTGTGCAGTGGACCCATATATTAGCACTGAAATCTCCACATATTTGCTATCCCAGTTCATAAAGCATTTTTTTAAGGAGATAAATATAGCACTAAAAGAAATGACATTGATTTTCTTTCTAGGACCAGATTCTGATCTTAAACTGTCAGGGCAGGCAGCCTGTAAAACCTGCTACCATAGTACATATGGGCAGTTGATCGTAGCAGATAGCTCAAGAAGGTTTTCCAGCAGTGTTTCTGTTGTGAAATACAGGGAAGTCAACTAGCAGCCAACAGCTCCCGGTAAAGCTCAATACTTAATCACTTGGCCAACCTATTATTGCCTGATGAACAGCCTGCAGCATTAACACACTGCTTCAGTACTGAAACTTTATCTTACGGCTAGCCACAATCCTTTGCTCCACTTGTGAACAGTCCCTGAACCATGCTGTGCACACTTCTCAGTCGCATGGAAGTGCCTATGAGCACACACAGTTCATCCACTGTCACAATGCAAAGGAAAGCAGTACCCATACGCACGTTGCCCAAGCGCAGAAATATTGTAGGCACTTCTATAGTTCCCAGGAGAAGGCAGAGAAGGAGCCAGGATCATGAACTGGCAGCCTGGGAGCACCATCTGAAAGAACTCATGAAAACTGTGAAGGAGGCAGTTGCACTGGATCATCACCACCATCCTCTCCAAGGTCAGTACCAGCTTGTTAAGACACTACTCATTGCTCAAATGCTTACAGAGTTCGACAAAACCAGTTTTATAGCTTCTTCTGCCAAATCTGCTCGGAAAAGCATGCTCTAAGGGCTGGATAAATTGAGCTAAAAAGTCGATGGATCACTTCTGGGTAAGAGAGAACAAGAGAGCAGTTTCACAAAAACAGTAACTTCATCGAGTGCTTTTGAGCAAAAGCCAAGAGATCAAGGGGAAGGACCCCGTGGCCTAGACTTCTCTAGGCAGAGAAATAATACTTAATCATGGCTTACTCTTCAAAGTAACTTCTTCTAATTTACTCACATCTTCTCAAGAATACTTGCTGAGTTGTTTCTGTTCTGGTGAGAAAAGAGGAGGATGCACCTACTTCATGGAACAAGAAAAAAAAAAGCAAGATTTGCTTTTCATATTTCAGATTGTTAGCAAACTCTGCATCTGTGGGACTCTTCATTTCAAAAGTAACTGTGCACTGAAGAGAAACTGGAATAGCAGAGTTTTTATGCTTCCAAGTTTCACGATGGCCTCAGAGTCCAGCTCTCCTTTTCTCTCTCATTTCTGGAATACTTTCTGACAATTAACAGAATCACTGACCACAGAGCAAAAAGGTCTGCCCAATCCATCAGTGCCGAAATATGAAAACAGGAGGAGGAGAGAGAGAGAACCTTCTAATGACAGGAAGGGGAGAAGAGGTGTAGATTTTTTTGGCTTTACTCGTGAGCATTTCCTCATGAATTCTGGAAGAGAGTCAAGAAATAAAGACAGCAGTCACGACTCACCTTCTGAATCTTTTTAAAAGGGAGCTAAACAAAAGAAGTGGTAGCAAATAAAGGAAATGCACAAGTAACCTTTTCTGTGCAAGGCAGATGCTATCCCAGCACACAGAGCTGGCGCAAAACCAATGTATAGAGATTCTTTGAAAAATTCTCAGTATTAAAAACAAGAGTATGCTGATAAAAGCATTTTTCCAAAGTTGATGGAAAAAAGAGTGGGTTGATGTTCCTGTAAACAGAGGGGCCAAAAAGATTCCCAAGTTTGGGGGAAGGAAGGAAGAGTGAAGAGATGGAGAAACTACTTGTTATCTTGAATCTCAGTAAATGCCAATGGGCTCCAGAGAAGAGAGACCACCACCTGCACTGGAGCCAAGAGCCATTTCTGTCCTTCCAGAAAGGCTCACTTGCCATTTTGAAATGAGCAGGCAGATGTGCCTGGACTCAAACCTAGCAGACAATGCCAGTAATACTCAAGACTTGGGACATCCTCTTTTTACAAGTGTTTGCCCTCTCACCCTGTTCTCCCCATCATCGATACATTCATTGCTACCATCCATCATCTCTCCTCACTACAAGCGTTTCTCAGACCCCTACCAAGGAGGAAGACCCTGGTACTCCGAGCAAGTCATTTCTTTGCTGGAGTCTTTCTCGAGCTCATCTTAGCGCAGCTCCTGCGGCCCAGTCCAGCCCAGCCACTGTCCTGCCCTCGCTGGGGAGCCCATGCTCCCCCAGGCAGAGAGAGACTAGGCTTGCCCGCAAAGCTGGTACAGGATTCGGGAGGTGAGGAATAAGCAATCACCCTCTGCCAGATATGACAGCTTGCAGCCAACGGCCCTGCTCACCTTCCATGTGGCTCATCCCAAGGGGTCATAATAAATATTAGACTTCCCATGTGGTTGCCAAAGAGAAGACACCCTCATTTGGGCGGGGGGGGGGGGGGAGGAGGGGCGCACTAAGGTGAAAAGACGGAGAAGGAAAAACTGAAGAACAGAGCAGGTTTTCCAAGACCTTCTCAAACACCCCCCAGATACGTTTCCTACCTCCACAAGGAAACCTGCCCCAGAACAAGAAACACCAAAGTTTGTCAGCGGTCACCTGCAAGGACAGAAGAGAAGGAAAGAAAAGAGACTATTTCATTTCTAACAGAAGGTAGTTTTCATGCTTTCTGGTTACACAGAGGAACAGCAGATTGCCAGAGCGAACAACAACCACCTGACATTGGTAAGATTTAAGAGCACAGAAAATGTGACCACCTTTAACACAGAGCAGTATCGTTAGGTAGAGGAGAAACTCTCTCCCCCTCAAGGTAGCGACTGAGTGGATCCCTAAGCAGAAATCCACTCCCTGCAGCAAATCTGGATTGATGGGTCATAAAAAAAATGCGTCTAAAATAAACTCTTATTTGTTGTGTATATTTTTAACATATAGAAAAACAAAACCACTTCCAGTACAAAAGTAACCCAAGCATGTAGCAAGTGTATTACATCAACTTAATAAATCTAATCTGCTAATATTTTCAACACTCTACTTAGTTATAGCACACTTTTGAGTTCCTGTAACGCTATTTTTAAATAAATCCTTTCACTGAAGAAAACAGCAATACATCAAAACTATTTTTTAAACTAACGAGCTTCCTCTTTGCAAAGCAGTTACTTTACATACTGAAAAGGCTTCCATAGCACCCTGTGCTTCCAAATGACAAATACCAGTAATAGCTGGACTGAAAACAAACTAATCCCTACCCCCAAATCAGCAGCGTCGGCCTGAAGAAATAAGACATATTTTCAGGCAGAACTGAACAACTTATTCGTCCTTAAAGAAAAAAGTACGTATGCACACCTGCTGTGGTATCAATCTGAGCCGGAAACCATTTCACTGCTGCATCATAAGTAGAAGAAAAGTGCTTATTAAAACATTAATCACAGTCCATTATATTCTGATTCCATGCCAGAAGTTCCCATTACATCACTGCAAATATCTATTAACCAAAACCTGATTCTGACAAGTTACAGAAGTGTAGTGTTTAGGATTTAGTAATGTAAAAGTCAGTTTTAAAAGAACAGTTACACAATTGATTTTGCAGTGGCAAGCAAGCATAATTAATTGTTTTTGTGACATTTATTACTGCAATGGGGTTGATTTAACTGGTGTTTCTACTGTAAAATTATTCAAAAATTATTTCAAACTTCATCTACTTTTATTAAACACATTTATTTTGAAGCTATTTAATACCCGGGGCTGGCTAAACAATTTTAAAATGTGCTGGATACACTAGTACATGTAAAAACTGTATTGTCTTGTGTAAATATGGGTCTTGTTTAGAACCACGTCTCACAGGAAATTATGCCAAATGAAAACCATCTCCCCTTCTCCACTCCCACTGGAAAGGATTTATGTTTTTACATTTAATACCAGTTAAGCAAAGAAACAAAAATATGGTGGCGTTACCTCCAAGCCCGAGCAATAGTTCATCTGTGAAGCCGGACTATGTTCAAACCGCTATTTCGTTATTAGAAACATGGCCTAACTTGAATGCCTCAATTTTGAAGAAAGGCAAACAACTCAATTCTTTTTGAAAGCCTGAGACTGCATTATTTGTTCTCCTAGAACAGTTTTTCGGTTATTACTATCAAGGGTTTAAAAACAAAATCATGAAAATCAGTTCCTAAATGTGTGTGTACCGTCTCCAGCCGACCAATGTAGTTGTGGGTGCTGTTCCCAATCCGGTGTGAGCAGCCCCACACAGAAATCAAAGCCGTAGACCATAAGCTGAGGCACGCACACACACACACATATATTATAGCCCTAATCCTGGGATAAAACCAAAAAAAACAAAACCAAAAAAAAATTTTAAAAACAGGGAGCCTATTTTCAGAAGTGCTGAACACATAATTATTTTTGAAGCCATACAGTCAGTGCCACCAATCCTCACAAGATCGCTGTGTGCTCAGCAAGCAATCGTGGGTGCTGCTCAAAGCTCCGGGTGCGTAAACGCACAAGTTTACTAGCTTCCTTGCAGGGCTGGTTGGGGGAGGCAAATCACTGCACGGACCGCACCATGAGCCAGCTCTGGCATCACCGGTGAGCTTGATCTGCAACACACGACATCCGAGCGGACGCCAGGCAACAGGGTAACGTCTCATTCATTTGATAGCGAGGCTGATTCGAAATGAAAGCAGTGGATGCTTGCACAGGACTAGTCATTAGAGCACCCACTGATTAACCACATCCTGTAGATACTGGCATTTAAGAGACCCTGATTTAAAAGCACCTCATGCCATTAGTTTCCATGATGAATAAAAAGGTGTCTGGAACACACAAAGCTAAGAACAGCTGTGTGTGGTTTTTTTTTTTTTAGGCTTAGGTTCCTCTCTTCCTCCCCTACCCCTGAACACAGATGAACCTCTAAACACAAAATACACCCAAACTAATAACCTCTTTGCCAGTCCTTGGATATCTTCCAGTTCCAAAGATCCAAAAGAGCTTCAGTTTAAGACTCTCCTTTCTTTTTAAGTGATGCCATAAGCATCAGAACTAATGAAGCCTGGCTTCCCATGACTTGGTCTCATGGTTGCTTGCAAGCTTCAACTGAAGCTTTTCTCCTGTAGTTAGGACATTTACGAGGTGTCTCACTCCCATACAGCTTCTCTGGTGTCTAATAAGCTTACTATGCAAGTTGAGGCACTTTTAGCATCCCTCTCCATATCCAACCTCTGCTTTCCATGCAGCAGCTAGGATCCTACTTACCTCTGAAACCTCCACTGCTCCACTAAATGTGACCGAAATCAATGAATAGACGCAAAAACTGCTGGAATGAAGGGAGATACAAACTGTCCCTCCTTTCTTGTGGGTATGTAAGACTCGGGTCTTCCTTGTCGTCTTTTTTTTTTTTTTTTTTTTAAGGGAAACAGAGGAAATAAAAACATGAACATGTGACTAGATACCACAAACTCAGGTCTCCAAGTTCCAGCTTTCCAAAATGTTTCTCCAGTGTGATCTAGTATGGCGAACTGCAGGGTCATTTTTAAACAGGAAAATAGAGATGAGCAGCCCAACCCTTAAAAATCTTATCGTATATCTTATCAGGTGTGAGATCAGTTATATACAGAGGATCAAATTTACAAATGAAGTTACTGACTTTGGCAAGTGGTATCGTCCTCTGGGAGGAGGTCCCTCACTCCTGCCACTTTGCAGTCCTCAGACAGACTTTAAACATTGTTGAATTGTGATCACTGTGAGAAATATTACCCACCAAGAATAAGCTGGAACAAAGCTATCTTAAGTTTAAAGTCTTAAAAAAAAAAAAAAAAAAAAAGTCACAAGCAACAGCTTGAAAAGCTGCATAAAGCTTCACGCAAGACTCTCCCTTGGATTCTTTCTGCCATTTCAGAAAACTCGTGATCCATCTTTCGATCCACTTGATACATGAACAAAATATTTTCATTTGGAAGGCTGCTTTATGACTGTGTCTATCAGTATCCGAGTCAAGAAGATGCAACATTTTGACATTATTTTCCTCTTGAGGGGTCTATTTGGCTGGCTGTCCCATCCAATCTAACCACTTTCATTATATATAACTCCTCCTTCTTGGAACAACAGTACTGAAGGGTCTAAGAGGCCCCTCTCTCTCTCTCTCTCTCTTTTTTTTAAGGCTTCCTTCTTGCATTTTTACTACTTCATAGATTTTTTCACATGCCTTACAGGGCAAGTTCAAAACAGGATAATCTTTATTTTTGTAGTTTAACTACATCTGAGGCTAACTAATTAAAAAGATTAATGTATCCAAACAGGCCCTTCAGAAAACCATGCTAGTGTCCTGACTTACTTGGAACTGGTTTGCCGAAACTGCTCCAAAGCAATTCCGGATCCTGACATGCCCCCGCCATTCCTTGCATTAGAGCAAGGAGCAAGAGTGATTTGCAGATGTCAGTCCAGAGGAGGAGATCTTCCTCTCAGCAGCAGTCCCCAGTGAGCTACTGAGCTCTGCCTTCCCATGTTCTCCATGGCCATCATCACACAGACTTTGGTCTTTATCACTAGGTGTTCCTCCCTCTGTAGTCTAACCCTGGGCTTAGAGTATTTTGTGGCTCTGCTCCTGAAAGGACTACAAAAGCTGAGGACACTGAGGCCCTCCTGCTGCTGGAGGAAGGATCACTCTTTACCTGCACAGACCATGACATTTTTCTACCATCTTGTGGAAACTCTACAGTTCTCAACTCAATGATACACCTGACTGAGGAATCAGAGGAAGACTCAAAAAGGGCAATACAGTGGACTGGAGGAGAAGCAAGAAAGAAAAAGCAAAGAAAGGAAGAAAATTTTGAGCACACCCTCAAAAAATACCACATACATTTGGAAAAGCAATGGGAGATCTAAAACTGACTCCTACAAAAGTGTATTTGTCTAAGTCAATGCAGGACAAAAAGAGTAAAATCTGTGAACATACAAAGTCACTGGAGAATACATCAGAAGAGATGTAACTGTAGCCGAAGACAGGAAGGATGAAAACAGGGGAGGATTATCAATAACTGATAAGAACTACCACAGATCACAGACCATCAGATATTTTTAAGTGGCAATTCGGTGCGACACAAGAGCACAGAAAATCGGGCATTTGGCCCACACCGTTGCAGGATGCCTCCCACTGCCCTGTAATGCCTCAGCAGACAGCTTCACCTGCCGCTGCTTCAGCTGCCTGCTCAGCAGTACTGCTTCTGCACCTGCAAAGACAGGACAGGGTTTGCCTCCCACCAATTTCAGTAATAAAGCCAATATTATCATCTTCATTTTTTGAGCTTAAAATATTTACTAGTTAATCCTGTAGTGCAGTTTACCAGACACCTCTCCGTCCCTTAAGCCGAGACTTTGATTTTTTTCAAATTTATAATATGATATATATTTTAATAAACGCAATGATTTAGTATTCTGCAGGCCTATACTACAAAAAGACTATTCTGGAATAAATGGTATAATTACATTTCCTACAGCGACCTTGTACTCTCTCGAGTATTTATTCTAGACTAAACAGCCTTACTCAGCTGCCCTGTGTCTGATTGTCGATGAAAGAAGCTTGTTTGACAACTGCTTCGAGCAGAAACATATTTTTTCCATGATTGCATGAAAAAGTAAAAAACATTACCAGACTAGTATTCCAAGCGCAGAGACTCATGTTAGATCGATGAGTTAATTTTGAAGCCAAACGCCAACAAAAACAATTACTATGGACATTCTGCTGTCATGGCCAGCTTTTGAGGTTAATTTAGTGGTGCATATACTACTACAGCCAACTTTAAATATAAGAAACTACACGGTACACGCAGGCTTCCTTCTTTGTTTCTTTATATATTTTCCATATTCTCCGCTTTTATAACCCTCCCGAGACCTTTTACAGTTACCGAACCCACACTATACCCACAGGTGGGCGGGCAGGAAGTAAAGCTCTCCGTTTCATAAGCAGTCCACTTTTAATATATTCAATTGCTAATGACCTTGACAGAAGAGCTCCATGCAAAACACCATATACTACAGGGTGTCGTTTGAAATGCTCATAGACTTTTTTTTTTTTTTTTTTGCCAGAAAGTTGATTTCTTAAACAGTAAGATTTCAGGCTTACTAGAGGCTATGCTCCTTTCCTCGGTTTCCATTCAGATGGAAAAAAATCAGCGCTAATCCACCTCCTCTATATTAAATTTTCATCCTTCCAAAACCTTATGACAGAACTTGCAGGATTTGTGTAGTAGGCTAAAGCAATATAAGCCAATTTCTGCGTCAACTCAAATTAACATAGTTGACTAACCGTTCTATTTCCCCGTTCTTTATTCTTTTCAAAAAGACAGCCCAATCTGCCGTATTCACTGTTCAATTATATGTATCCACACTGTATTTCTGTTGTCATTCACTGCTCTCCATTCAATTATTCATGGAGACTTGAATAAGAAATATTTTAAAAGGCTGTATGCAAATGGAGTTACATCCTTAAAGCAATAATCACTTCTTACCGGCCAATTGTCATTGATTAGGTGCCTGATTCAAAGCTCCTTGAAGCCGACAGAAATCTTTCTCCTGACTTCCAAGACCTGAGGATCAGGCCCTACAACAGGGGACACTGGGAAATGCAGACCATATGCCCTGGTAGCCACCAGGGCCCCTGCAAGAACAACTGCAGCCCTGGAAGTGCCCTCCAAAGTGAGCCAAGCTTTCCTTGCTCTTCCTCAACCTTTTCATTCTGACTACTGAGCTTACTGAGAAACTATATTCGATTCAAAGGAGCAGAATGAATTCAGTGTTCCAAATCAATGGGCCAAAGCAGATCAAGTAAGCCCTTCATTTGCAGCTTTTCTCCTTTTCTAAGGTTCAAGAAATAGCTTAATGCCCTAATCAGAAAGAGAGCAGATGTAAAGAAAAAAAAAAAAAAAAAACACCTGCTACAACTTTTCAAGCCTAGTGGTCCTGTCATACGTTCAAATAAAAATACAAATTAAATTTAAAAAAAAATAATCAAATTTCAATCATTTTACTGCCTTGAATTTAATGCAGAAACTCATGGTGTTTTATCAAAAACTAATCTGGCCAAAGACCAGATCAACTGTGGCTTAAGAATAGTTTGGAGAGCATCCTTACTATCGCCTTATTAAAAAAAAAAAAAAAAAATCATTGTGACTGACAGCAAAGAAGTTATACTAGTCATTTCTAGATTAAGTGCCAGAACTCTACATGTGTTTCCAATTACACTACAACACTGTACAACAAAGAAATATGCAGAAATTTTCCACTTGAAATGAAGGTTAAAAATTAAATGCTAACAAAGCTACAGCAGATCTGAAATCCAGCCTCCTCATCTTAATTCAAAATTTAAAATGACTGAGCTGTCCCATACTATAAAAAAAGAACGAATCAATCCAGTTGTTCATTATAAACTAAAACATGTTCATTTTACATACAGAATTCCCACGGAATTCTGACTTTGCTTCAATATTTACCCATAGCTCTTAATACAACATCTTGCTTAGATTTCACTTTTAAATTAACAATGAAGATATATTACCTATTTTCATTATAGTTCACCACTGAACTTTATTTTTGCACCATAGTTAAAAACCTAAACGACTTGAGTACTCCTCCTAACATTGTGGTTATTCTTGAAAGCAAACTGATAGATCAAAGTCACATTTTCCCTCAACAAAAATCACAGGTTTTTGGAGCAACGGTCAAACTCAATTTTTTTTATATTTACATATATGTATTCAGATGCATCTCTCCAGGGTTAGGTAGGCAAACACAGTTTTACTTTAGGCATCCTGGGTCTGACTTGTTCACAATGTCTGCCCAAGAGTTCTCTGTTAAGGCAAAGCATTTAACTTGAGCGCAAACTAAAATTTTAAGACACTCCTGTAAATTAAGGGCCCTTTACATTGTGAGAACGGTGAGAAGGGGCCCTGGTGCTGTGTTAGAATAGGATCCACTCCGGATTACGAGAAACTGCTTCCAAACTTGGAGACGTGACGTTCAGACCTCTGTGCCCAAAATTTTAATCACATAAGCAAATTTTCAATTTACAGTACCTTAGAGAAGTAGCTTGTGTATGGCTCCTCCACAGCTGTAAATACTTGGTGTGAGAATGCAATGTCGCGGCTCCTGCTCGCCTTACATACTCTCACAAATAATCCCAAGAATGTCTTTACATTTTTCAGGACCTCAAACAAATGTCATTTCGATCCTCAGGGTTTTTTTGTTTTTGTTCTTTTTTAACCAAAATTACATAACAAACAAAAGTCAACAAAATTAGTCACACGATAAAGGAAACTAATTTCCATCCTCAACCTGTTTTGCTTTTTCACTACTTAGCATGACAGTTTGTTATATTTTGCATTTCTTTTGATTTGCCATATCAAAATCCTATATTTTCCAGACCTCTGACCACACAGACAAACCCAATGCACTCAGCTCAAACATCATCCCAAAATAAAAGAAGAAAAAAATGGTAGGCTTTTTTTTTTTTTTTTGGTCCCTCTCACAAAACCCAGAACTAAAAGAGCAGCAGCCAGTGCCTGAGCATCCAGGTGCTCTCACTTGTTCTCTCGCACACACTCCTCTCCCCGAAAGCCAAGGTAGGTCAGATAGCCTTGCAATGACCTCAGCAGATCAACAGATTTGGGCTGAATTGAATGAAGATGACATTCCCTCTTCAAACACCCGGCTTTAGTCAAACACCACCAACCTAACAGCTCCTGCACAGCAGTACCAGCCGGGCCTTCAGTAAGACAGGGCTCGCTAAATTCAGCTGCCACCAGCAGATTGCCTTCAACTCCACCCAGAAACCAGTGATTCCCCAATGCACATCACTGAACACTTTGGTAATTTAGAGTAACCACAAAGTCACGCAGATATGTGACCATTAGTCACCACATGCGGAAAAGCAGCTCTAGAGCCTCCCTCCAGGATGAGTAAGTTAGTGACCCAAGATTCAAGGTCTGTGAGATGTTTTTGTACATCTCTTCTTCTACTCTTCTTCCTTTCATGTCATTCGACGGGTGCAGAAAAACATGAGCTAGCTTAACACGTTAAACACAAAACGAGAAGCACACGTGGCCTTTGCCACCTATGTCAAATCCTCACCGACCTGGATGGAGTGCAGTCACATTCATAAGACCATCAGCAACGGAGACTTCCTTGCAGCAACCCAGCAGATGTGTAGTCAAGGGAAGCTCTATCAGCAGCTAGCACTGAAAAAGCTTCACTTTCCTGCCAGAAGGCTAAGTACTCTATGAGTCAGTGTAATATATATTGTCCTCAGAAAGCCATGTAATTCAAGATTATTGCCTATATTGCAATACTTTAGAAAAATCTTCTTACATTTAAAGGGGGGAGGGGAAAGGGGGACAAAACCCTAAACATACTACCAATCATTTGTGTTGAGAAATTATTTCTTCATTATTCTCAGACTTCCAACACAATAGCAGAAATACATCATACGGACATCAATGCTTTTCTGCAGCGCACAGAAAAAGAAGAAGATTTGCAGCCCCATAAGAAACTGAAAACAAATTTCTAAAGACAGTTTGAACATAATTTCCTATTTTGCAAAATATGCAGAATCCATACAGAACAGCAGTGGGAGGATATGGAATCAAGTTTATGGGACTGCACGCAATGTTTCTTGTAAAGCCTAATGAGCAAATAATAGGAGGCAATTTAAAAAGCAATTTTCTTTTAATTAAAAAAGATCCCTAACAAATGTTCTAAGTGATCCCTTAAGGATTCCCCCTTTTTCTTGCTCTTTGCTAAAAGCTTTGTCAACTGCTGCTTTCATTACAGCAGTTTACCAAGGAGAAAAAGAAAAAAAACCCACACCACACTTATGCTGAAGCCTAAAGTGAGTCTTGCAGAAGGTAAGAGGTTAAGATCTGAATATTCAAAAACTCCATTCTGTTGAGTGTTTTGAAGATAATAAACAATATCTTTAAAAAAAAAAAAAAAAGAGCCAATAAATTATGCTACCAGAAGAGAATTCAGGTTGGCAGCATCTTTGCAATAACTCTGGCTCCAGAAGCTTGGATGATAACAGCCTGCACATATGAGGGAACTATTTAGCAGCAATAAATACACACTTCAAAAAGCAGAACACTAACAAGAGCATGAAATTTTGCTATACCTGATGACTAACTGTAACACTGATAACCTGAGCAAAAGCTCACTAATTTTCAAGGACTGAGGAAAACTCTTATAGAAAAATGAGGGATATGGGGAAAAAGAGGGAGAGCTGAAAAATTTAAATCATTTCAGATTAACCTGTCTTCGTATGAATACCACTAAACATCTTTAGCAGGAGCAGATAATATTGTATCCAGCTCTTCTGCCTCATTCAGGCAGCTGTATACAGCTGCCTGGAAAAAAAAAAGAAAAAAAAAAAAAAACAGGGACCAAAGCACATTAGTTAAGCATTCATCATCAACAGGAAATGCGCATGAGTTCATATAAATACAGAAACACAAATATATAAACGAATAGTCTTGCACAGCTTAAGGTATTTCAGACACCCAATGGAATAGGGTTAGAGTTGTGCCGGTTGGGAGCGCACGCCACAGATATATTTGCTTTGGAATCGCAAACAGCCTCAGGACCAAGATGAACTCTTCTGGTGGGCACGGCGCAGCCCTTCCTACCACGGCCAGCCAGCACCCCTGCTGCTCTTTCATCATCTCCACAGCCAAGCAGAACAACTCTGGTTAGCATCCTCAGAGGGGAAAAAAATTGCACATATGTAAAAGTGTTTGCAAGGAGAAAGGTGTTGTTTGCAAACCCTCCTGCTCGCACTGAAACCACACTAGTTAAAGGAGTTTCTTTTGCCAAGTATTGGGTTGCCTTCGAACCAATGTCCCAGGTACGGTAGATGAGATGGATATGGACAAGACAGAGTTCCCAACTGACCTGGATGCCAGCACTCACCTGGTGGGGAAACACGTGCACAGACGAATCCTCTGCGCACAAGCAATTTTTCTTCCCCCCCCAAGCATTTTCGTTTGTGAGAAGGTTATGGGCAGAGAGGGCCTCAAAGCTCCCCTCGCGCTGGAGATCCCTGCAGCTGTGCTCCACGTACAGGGTGAAGGCTGAACCTGGCTCTGCCCAGGTTTAAACAGCTAATTAGTATTTGTCTCCTGGAAGTTGATATCAGATAATGAAAATTACAGCCATCATAATGACACAAAAACAATAAAAATGGAGACAACCTCAACTCTAGATAGCTTTGAATTTTCTGAAGCAACGTTACACTGCTTATCTGCTTAAAAACTGTTTATTCACCTCTCCATCATTTTCTGGATGAGATGCAACTCCTCCTCTGCTGCTGCACTAGATGGGATTCCTCTTGGGATTTCAGTAGTCCCCAACTCTGTACATTAAAATGTCTCACTTTTGTCCAGGACTTTGCAGCGTCAGTTTTCCAACGGGCACAAAAGTAATCACCTTTTCTAAAAAAAATTTTTTTTTTTAAACTCATTCTTGCCTTGCCACCCTGCACGTTCATTCTCCCACATAGCTTTCCAGCCCCTGTAAGTGCTTGTGACCTTAAAAATTAAAGCATGACCAGTCCAGTGACACCCCTTATCCAAGCGGCCGCAAATGTTTACAGATGGCGTTGCAGCCACTAACCCTTCTCTGGAGAGCAGGGATGTCCCTTTGGGACTTCGCAACCTCCACTACCCCAGCACAGCAGGCTCCTAAATGCCCTTCCAAGCACGGCTGCGCACCACGACACAGCCAAGCTGCCGGACCAGCCCTGCGTTATACTTTTTGACAAAGTTAAGCCCTGGTCTTCATTTCTCACAAACGCAGTTTGACTGTAGACAGCAGTCGGCAAGTAAACCTATCCTTTTCCATGGCAAAAGGCCCAACTTTAATATTTTTACTGGCTTACAGCTGGGTAAATTAAGCCCCAGATTTTTATTTATTTATTTTCTAATACCGTGCAACTGAAAATGAACAGCTACTTCACTACGATTGCCAAGGACAACCTTAAAAAACACTAATGCGATCCAGTGCAGCTCTCAATAGATCTATAAAGGCTGGAGGACCAAAAATTTTAGCTTATCCACCCAAACAAAACGTTGGTTGGGCAGGAAGTCTAGTATTTCGGTAAGATTCTTAAAAAACAAAACAAAACAAAACAAACACCACCCTATGCGCTGGCAAAGTGAAGATGGTAACGCTCCCAGATAAAATGCCATGAAATGGGAATTACAACTTGCTGTTACTTACCCCAGCCTTCCCAGCATTTCCAGCTCTGGAACTTGTGGTCCATATGTCTCTACTTGCAGAGGCTGATACTCATACAAAGCTTCCTCTAGTTTTTGAATGGGAGCTAAGGAAATATGCTGACCCTGTTTAAAAAAAAACAGAAAAAGTTTCTACACAGTGGGTCAAGGTTTTGATTTGACTCTTTTAAACAGGTTGCAAGAAAAAGTTTACACTCTTAAGTTGAACTGGACTGAGACCACACCATTAAAGAACATGTCTGCTATATCAACTGTTCCTTCATTATTTTATTTTTTTTTTTACTGGAATTTACAGTTTGGAAGTAATATTCCATCAGCTATAACCCTTTAGACAGGGTAGGAAGGAAAGGAGAAAGAGTTTTATTGAAGGAAGGCTTACCGTCAGAGTATAGCTGCTTCTAGTGTCACTAGTAAAGTTGTCATTAGGTAGAAGTTTCGTTTATCAGAAGTAATATCAAACAAATGTCTCTGAGCAAGCCTATTAAATTCTGTAATCAACGATTTCCTGAAAGCCCTAATTAGAAAGGGAAGCCGCTTCCATTTCTCTCTGCAGGCTTCGCAAGCTGCCATATATAATGGCTCTCAAGATAGACTTTTACAGTGCAATACAATTAATTCATTCAGCAAATTCCCATTTGTTTCATAACTAAAAATATAGAAACACACCAACATCAAATTTTAATTCCAGATGGTACTTTTGCAAGCCCTTCAGACCACTGAGAAACAGCCAGACTTCCCCCCCTCCCGTCCCTAGGTCCCTATCACTCCAAGCTCTCGCAAAACAGGAGACTTGTGGCTGGGAAGGAGGGGGCAGGCAGATCTGAGATAGAGCCAAAGTTAACAGATGTTGCTGCGTGACATTCTACACTGATTTGTTGATCTTTCACACAGTTTCAATTTTCTACTGTATTCTATGGTGCTCACAAAAATTAGCAGCAGCAGCAAAAAGACACAGAGCGCTCTATGATCTTCTCCAACACACCCTGGCTTCCCCGAAAGAAATCTGGCTTCACATCTGCAAAATGCAGGAATTTAGGAAAGTGGTAGTATTGTTTTTGTAGACATTTTGTCTGCAACAGGAGATCGGAAGCTTTCCATGGTGTAATGCAGCGTATAAGCTTGGCTCCCACCGGTGATCACTTGCTGAGCTCGACTTCCCAGGGGCTGCTCATGTGAGGAACTAGCCCCTCAAACGGGAACTAAAGGCTCATAATGCCAGGCAGTTGGGTTAAAATTAACTAAAGAAAAAAAAAATCAGTAGGGCCAGGAAGCTGCTAATTAAATTTGTGCAGTCCAGGACAATGACCCTCCTGAACTAGTAGCACGGATATTTTGCTTAGAGTTGCAGAAAGTGGATAAGAAAACTGGAGACTCAAGACCTTGAGAAGTGCTATCACAGATCAAGACAAGTAGCTCCAAGAAGGACTGGTTTCTACAGAAGTAAAAGCAGCTCAAGTTTTCTGTTTAGAAATGCCTGGTGTATGTGATGAGAACAGATAGGTCTGGCCTTTTCTGCGCTACTCGGGAGCTCGGAGGGGCTGCTGCTAACACTGTTAAGGTGACAGTGTCTTGCAGGCAAATGTGCAGAAGAAAGCTCTCAAGTTGGCCAAGAGTCACTAACTTTCATCGTTACAGCATACCGTTATTTCTGTGTCACAAACTATTGCTGCAAAGTTAAAACCATGCAACTGCACATACAAAAAAAGTAGGAAAAGAAAGGTTAAGTACACAGCTTTAATGCTGCCTCATGACATTGTAAGGTACAAATGCAGGGTCTTTTCATATCGTTAGAAGTTGTCAATTTACAACCTCTACAAGCGCACAAAACCATTATACTTTATAACTGCACTGATGTGGGCACGTAACACCCATTGTAAAATATCAATGTTTGAACAAGGCTTTTAAAGTTTTAACAATCTTTGCTTCTCTAACCAAACCGAACGGAGAAATATATCATCTTTTTACATGTGTACACCCTCATCTGGCGAGTGAAGAGTCCCAGTCTTTCCAAATCCAGAGCAATTCTGTTCCAGCCATAGAAAAGAAAATTCAGTTTCAGGCAAAGATCAAACCCACGATAAATATTTTGGGAAATTACTTGTGTGTGGAAAAAGGGAGCAGCTCAGATTGCAGGAGCCACATCTCCGGAGGGCATCATTACAACAGCTGCTCACTGTTAGCGGAGTTGTCATTGGTGCATTCCTCACACTTTTTTAAATGAGCGCTACTTATGCCCAGATTGACCAAGAGACACGGGAAGGCCCCAACAGACAGACTGAGGTCACAACAAACCTCTTTCTCCTCTACCATTTATGTTGCTACACTTGCCCATTTCCGTCTGGGGACTGCTGGAAGGATAGGATGAAAATGTGTCGTCAGTTGTCTTCGCCACGTGGGATTCCCAAGATGCCAGGAAAGGATCGCTATGGTCATTTAGTCTCAGAATGGGCAACCACAAGGGAGTTTTGTATGAACTTTGGGAAGGCTGACTGGTCAGCCGGCCGACTGTACAGACAGCGTTGACGTACGCATTCCAGCAAAGGAACGCCAAGCCAGGACCTTAACCAGGTGCTCAAACACACGCATTGCTCTGATCCAGAGAACAGAAGCAGAACACAGAAAGAGGTATAGAAACCGGCCGTCCTTGAGCTAGTCTAACTTCACGTCCTACACAAGCCAGGACGTTGCAGGTTCCTGTAAGAAGCCCAAGGACTGGTAGCTGAGCTGAAGCACCTCCTCTGGTCCATCCAAACTAGATCTAAAGCCTTCAGACCACAAAGGTCCAGGCACACCCCCTGAGTAAGTTGTTCCAATGGTTAACTCTCCTTACCATTAACTACTGGCAGCTCATTTCTCGTTGATCAAGCTCAGTTTCAAAGGTCTGGCTCCCTCCTATGTCTCTCTCAGTTATATACTGGGCCAAGGTGCAAGTGTTAAGAACTAGTATATACTTCTGCACAGCAAAATAATTACATTAGTTTATGCTGGGCCAGTAGATCTGTACCTCAAGGACTGTGCAGCTGTGTGACACAGCTCACTTCTTAAAATCACAACTTCAGCTGACGGGCTTTGGTAACATAGATTAGATTCCACTTAGCAAGGAAAAAACAAAAACAACAAAAAACCCCACAATTGGTTGCTATTCCTGCCCTATAGCTGTTTGGCCTTGCCTATAACAGGATTATAGCCTGTTTGGTTTAAGAAAGGGTTAGATGGAAACATAAGAGTTTCATTTCAACACACGCTCTCAGTTGAACGGCCCTGCAACCACATCAGCTCAGTAGGTGTTTTAAGTAGGAACAGCCTATATCTAACTCTGCAGACTCCCTGCAACGCAAGTACAGCAACTGGGCCAGGCCAGCTCCCGAGCTAGCTGGCTTCCAACTTGCTCAGATATGTCTGGATTACACTGAGGTCACAACACTGAAGAGTGCATAGACCTGTGCAAAAAAGTAGAGATGGAAACCAGTAAAAGTTTGGGATGAGCGTCACCTTTTCCCCTGTCACTGATGTTGGGAAAAGGTGCATTTACAACAATTCTTGTTGAAGTTAAAAGGCTCAGTTTGACCAATACTATCTCAGTGAAAAGCCATTTGATCAGCAGTATCTCACTTTTGTGTCTCTGTCCTGAGCAGTCCCTAGCCAGCTCATAAAAGATTGGTATAAAAGGAAGCTGTTGTGCAACCTCAGAGACATCACAAAAGACAATAACTATTACTTAGGACTTACACAGCACTTTTATAGATATAAAAAACATTTCACATCTATGAGGTAAGATTTTTAAATTTCCTGTATTCCACCTAGACAGCCAGCCTTACCTTTATGCAGCTTTAGGAGGGGTTTATTAGCATGCCAAAACCAAAATGCAGGCAGCGGGGTGCAAGCTTCTGCTTCTGCATTGCTTTCTCCTGACAAACCCAAGATCTGACGTTGTGGTCATGGGTAAGTATTTCTAATTCCCCTTGGATGCTGTAATGTTTGTGTAACAGAAACTGACAGTATCCAAACGGAGATGGAAAAGGCTTCCAAGAACACAGACAACAGACTTTCCTGCCTCCTCTCCCTCCCACCCCATCTTCGTGGCATACGAGTTTTTTTTTGCTCGGATTATTTTAGGCACCGTAGCCGACTCTTATGTTTTGGAACGTATGGAACCGCAGAAGGGCTGCTAATTAGAACGGAGCCGTTTGCTTATCCTTATAACGCTGTTCATGTAAAAGGCTGCACAGCAACGGATTTGTGAGCAACTGATTTTCCACTCATGCACCGAATCGCTTTAGATTAAAGAAATATGGGATAAAATAGTTAGGGAGAGTTTTAGTAACAGCTTTGCATTACAAATAAAACAGACTGCCTGATTTACTTTTCATTATCCTAGGCTGTTTGAGACATCTCTCAGTTGAAATAATAAGAAACAAAAAAGGTAGTCAATTTTTGTTTCAGATTGCTTAATGCTGTGTTGCATCCCAAAAAAAAGGAAAGGGGGGGGGGGAGGATTATATACCTAGAAAAGAGCAGAGCTGCCCTTGCAGTGACAAGGAGCATATTTTCAAAAAAAACAATAATGCCTAACTACGTCCTTTCAGGAAAGGCTGCAGACCACTTCAGAGCATCAAAACTAGAATATCAGTGCAGCTCTCACTCAGGGGCTTGGGGAGGCAATCTGGGCAAACGCTAAGTCTATCAGTATTTGCCTGCCAGCAGAAAGCGGTTGGTTTAGCACACTGCTTTGAGTCCAGAAATGTCAGCTCAAGGTGCAGCTTCCACGTTTCTTCCCGTCTTTTTCATTTCTCACTTGCCCTGTCTCCAAAACTGCGCTCCCTTCCTTCACATCTTTCCCTTGGCAGCAAAGAGAAATAACAGCCGACTTCAGAAACCTCTCGAGTGCCAAGAAGGAAAAGAAAGGAGAATGACAACACCAAAAAAAGTGCTAGTAGGGGAAAGAGGAGGAACAGCTATGCCACAAAAACAGCCCCAGGCCAGAGAGAGAAGCCAGCGACTGGGGTCACTAGAACTTGTCCAGACAACGCACGGTTCTGCACCAGGGGCGGCTGCACGGATGCTCTAGCTAATCTTCTTGCTTTCGTTAATTTTTCTCTGCTCAGCAACTTATTTAGCTCTGCTCTCACTGCACGAACAGAGCACCTCACATGTCAGATAACAGAAATAGCAATGGGCTGAGTGTCATTAAGTCAGTTTGCAAAAATGTTATTTTTCCGCATAATCCTTTTCACCAGCGGCCACCCTCCCCCCAGACACGGCTAATCTGGCGGAAGGAGGGCGCTGGTAGTTGAAAAGAGACGGAGCAACCCGGAGTACCAGGGCATGACTCTGCTAACACGCACCCTGAACGTCGACTACAGCGTACGCAGCGCTGCAGAGAGGCTAGCACAGACCCTTTCCCGTACGCTAGCCGTTGAGTTTGTAATTACCCAAACGCTTACAAGCGAATGTTAAAAAATACCGTATATTCCTTGAATTTTCTAGTACAAGAAGCCTTAAACTATTTTACTTTTAAACTCACAACAGAGGCTTTGGAAAGATGCTTTCACGTTACAGAATTTCCTCAGGAGCAACATTAATACAAATATTTTAGACAATGTAGCCTGATTCAAAAGCTACTTTTCCAGCTTCCACCCTCCCAATTTACCATGGACAAATCCACGTCAGCAGTGCTAATATGGCTTTCTGATTCTGATTAACTGCTTTGTTTGACTACAGTAATACTCAGGAAAAGGAGAATGGAACCGACAGATTTGGAGGGCTCAGTTAATATTATTTTAACCTTTACCCTCCCTGTCTTCCACAGCTTTTTTAAATAAACAAGAAAAATGTCAAACTAAAAGGCATAATACCATTCCTTAGTCTGGAACTCCGATGCCAGTGAGGTTTTTCCAACATGACTCAAGTATTTGATAGCAACAGCTCTTTTTTCTGTTCTTGAAAATGAACAGTTCATCTAATTTCTTTATTCAATGACCAAAAGCGCTAAGGGGATATCCCGGGAGCCAGATAGAAAGAGAACAAACGATCTCACACAGAAACCATCAAAATCAAAGTAAGTGTTTCTACTGAGCTCACGGAGCTTTGAATCCGAACACATGGGGCAAGACAAAGATGAAAGACTCAAGAACCCACTTGTCTTGGGGATAGATAATTCAGATCTACAGTAACAATTTGCCTAGATTTAGACTTCGTTTTTTTCCTGAGTAACTCAATTTGACTTCTGAATGGCAAAGCAGATTGGAAAGATGTGCTTCCTTTAGGGATGGCAGAAACACGGGAGGAAATAAGAGCACTGGAGATGCTATTAACAAAGACGGTCACATATACGTGATTTATTACGTGCAAACAGGTATCTGGGAAATTAACCACATCGTTACTTGGGCTAAGTCACATGCTCAGTTCTACTCCCCTCCAAAATTTTCCTTTATAACATTCTGACATAAATAATTATCTGACCCGACTTATCTTCAAGCTCTTGCCAGAAAGCCACATTTCTCCAATCTCTCAGAAGAAATCCTATGCCCATCTAATATACTGAAATACAATTCTTTTGGTTCGGTGCCAGTATCGGGATTTAGCGAGTACTCTCTTACAGGAAAGCATTCAGTCTTTTATTCTTTCCTCGTATCAATGGATCGCACTGCCTGTTTGTTACGATCGCCTCCAACGCGAGCTGCTGAAACGCAGCCCTGGCTCAGGGGACCGCCTGCCCGTTTGCTCCGACCAGTCACTCGCTCGCTTACAGCCAGAGACTTTAGGGTTCCAGCACGAACTACCAAGCTTCCCCCAAAACCTCCACCACTCCAAAGGCAGCACTGTACGCGAGATGACATTGTTCCTGAAAACAAAGAATAAAAACGCAAGAGCGTTTTCGCGCAACCAGCCAGCCCTGTAGGTCATGCCCGTGCTTCTCAGCGCGCATCTCAGTCCTGCTCTGAGCTCCCAGCTCCCCCCCAGCTCCTACGTGCTCGCTCTTTTCTTTGCAATCTGCCAGACCCTATGCATAAGCTCAGCTTCTTTTGCACCTTTTAGTCTGGTCGCTAGGAGTCCTACCCTAAATGCTGTTTGGCCACTTTCAGCTTGACTGAAGAGCCTTGCTATGAACCGGCTGCTTTGCGACGTTCGGACACTGCTCTTCAGGGTACGACTGCACATTTACCCATTTTTCAGAGACAAACTTTCAGTAAAGGTGACTCAAAGCGGATGGATGTTCCGCTCACTTTGCGACGCTGTTTCCCAGCACGCTACCTTAGCGACACAGCATCAAGTAGAATTAAGGAAACTTGTGTTGCATTTCTACAGTCAGACTTCTGGAGCCATGATCATTTTGATTTGGCCATCAACAAACGCGCTCTGCAGCAGCCAGTCTAATTACAAGATTATAGGCCTTAAAATAATATTGTTTTAAATGCCCACATTAAGGGCTTAATTTTCCAAGGGATGTGAAACACAAGTCGGTTTGACCCTTGCCACTTTGGGCATCGTGACAGATAACTTTTAAAGGTGAACAGACCCACCAGCAGCGATCAGAGCCCAGCAATGCCCAGAAATAGCCATGCATCACTCACCAATCAATTTGAGTCTTGGTATCACTCAGTCTACTCGTGTTATTATTTTACTGCAAGACAGCTGAGTGTTATGCTGATATAACACAGCAATTATGCAAGAAAATTATTTAGGATTTCCTGAAGAATGGTGAAAGCTGCAGGAATTGGCTGCTTTATTAACAGAGCACAACAGAAACTCATATAAACAGCCCTAAAGAGCTATCTTCCACTATCTGCTCTTCCCTGGGATCCTCTAAAGCAGCTTTACCTCCTCCCAGAAATCCGCAGCTATAGGGGATCATTTCTAAGGAACATACAGTCCGATGGATGATTTAAAATGAAACGCTGCTTAAAATACAAAACCTAACAGAAAGCTAGCCTCACTTTTTAGATGAGAAACTCTTATGTGTGTAAAAATCAGAGATATATAGATTCCCTACGTTACTGAGCATATAGTCTAGACCCAGATACGTGTTGATAAAGATACAGAACACCACAATCAGTGAAGAAATAAAGTAAGATGCCTTGAATATTTAGATTTTTAAGGAGGGACTGCTAGAGGTTGGTAACTGACTGGCAAAAGAAAACAGGGAACCTTTTACAGCAATAGGGACAAAAAAAAGAATAAAAAGTATTAAGCAAAAGGAGAATAAAGGCAGATGAAGAAAACGAAGCATGAATAGAATAGGAAAAAACAAAGGAGGAGAGGAAGTCAAAAGCAGATTATTAGAAACAGGCAGAGAGATAAAAAGAAGGAATTTAGAAAAACTGAAGTCTGAAGTAGTAAGATGAAGAAAGCATCATCAGGCATCAGCAGTACGTGTTAAATCTTTGCAGTATTTGCGGAGTACATTTATTACATATTTTAAAAGAAAATTGAAACTCTTCAGAAATACCTTTAGAAATTAATGCTTTTTAAAATAGAGTGGGAAGTAGTTTATTTCGAGGCCTTTTTTCTCATTTCCACACATAGCACAAGTAGACATTAGCCGACTATCTGGGGGACAGGAAAATAAACCAGCTTCCAAGACACTTTTCCTGCCAACGTGATACACTTGCATTTCAGGGCACTGCCTTGCAAACGCACGTCACTGCCATCGCAATAAACGAAAAACTCCCCAGGCGTACTTCTGGTCTTCACAAAACGTACCCTTTTGTCCTTCCAAACCGGTTTAGTTTTTATCTGTGCAGGTTTCTATGATTTAATAAGCTGCATCAAAACAATACTTAAATCTGAATCACAGACACATGAGAGCTTACGGTCCCGTCTTTCGAAGCAGCAAACGCTTCCAGGGACAGTCGAGTATTAGCAGTGCTTGGGACGGGATTCACAGCACTTCCCAGGGTCAGAAGCTGCTCGCCAGCCCTGGCTGATCCAGGCAGCCTTGCAGAAAAAGTCCCTCGCCGAAGCCGAGGCAAATCATGGCCTACGACGTTCACGCGCTTTCAACGGCTAAAGCTTTGTGGCTCCTTAAAGCACAATAACCAGAAACATCTAAAGTAGCCACAGAACAAGAAGAAAATAGTTCCTGCCTTGAAAACCCTACTATCTCGCTTTAGACAAATAACGAGCTGACAGCCAAACAGCAATGTTATCACAGCTATTTCACTCAGTCCGAGAAAAATCCTGACTATTTATCTATTTACATAATAAGGAGATGCCTCATCTGTTTTACCTTGGTCACCCGTTCCTTTCCGAATCATTTCGCTAAACTAGCTGTATTCAAATCAACCGGAGCAACTGAAAGAGGAGACCGCGGCAAGCAGCTCGCAACTGCGGCGCAAACACCCACATCAGCACGACGCCCGGGAACGTAGTGATGCGCCACACGGGGCAAGAAACCACTCCGCTAAAGATCAGGGCTACCGCTGAAATTGCACGCTGTAGTTACTCGTTCCTTCTTGGGAAACAACGCGAACGAGCTGTAATCCTAGAAAAAGAAAAGCCTCAGAACAACAATTTTAAACGTTTGTTAAACAAAGGACTAAACATATAGGAAGGTTCTGAATTCTTTGACTTTCATATGTTATTTCCATACAGGAAAATAGCTACTAAGCTCTTCACAGACGATGCAAATGTCTTAGACCAGCTCAAGACAGCTGCTGTTCTCAGAAGCAAACCAAAACAAGCTGATCATTTGAATTCCCTTAAAACTCATAATATTGGGATAAATAAAGCAAAGCAGAGATTACCATACAGTTTAATAAGCCCTATCTAACAATTTTATACACTTAAAAATTATAACTCAATTAGCCTTACCTGTATGCTTTAGGAGGAGAAAAAAAACCACAAACTCATTTTCTCCTCAACTCTGAACTATTAAGGCCAAATCTCTATAAAAGTAGTAATAAAAAATAGCTTGGTTTCTGGTAGCAATAACAAAAACGAGGGCAAGATTAATTCTTACACTTTTATGGCAAACAATCTAAAGCAGATGTTTGAAAATAAAAGCGAGATGTCAAAGCAGTTAATAAGAGCTTTTCAAAACCAAACACAACAAGACAACTTGCAGCTTTACGTGCTTATGCAAAACTCTAAATCGTCTCAGCCAGCTTCCACCCTCAGCCCTTCTCTGTCCTACAAAGCTTCACAATAACCAAAAACGTCATGTTCAAGTGTAAACCACTACAGATCTGTATCTGCTGAATGAGAGCATGTGTAAGTGAGACTTGCTGATTAGAGATCAACAGCTGAATTGGGGCCCTGGTGAACAGAAGTACGTTTCCATGGTTTGAGTCTCCAGGATCTCTGGAATAAAGTTTCTGTCTTTAAGAGCCAGAGCGTACTTTAAAGATATCTTTAGGGAAGGAAAAAGAAAAAAAAAAAAGTTCAGGTTGTATTTACGTTTCCTCCAAAATACCGCAGTTTTCCGACGGAGATCAAACTTCCCGTTGTAAGGTTTAAACCAACACAGGCACTCCTTAGAATCAGACTTCAAATATCTATTTGAAGTTATCCACGTTTTCTTGTTTGCAAGTTCAAAGAATTGCTGATCGTAAAGCGAACCAAGCTGTTAAACCTCCAGAGTACAAATTTCAGCAGAGACAACGCACGCGTGCAGGAGAATTGAGTCCTTCCACCTTTAAGACGGCAAAAGTTTGGGTAAGGTAACCATAAGCACACCCTTGTCAAATGAAACTAGCTTTTCTTGTGAACACGAACGCCACTGTGTCAACTTAAAACACCGTTCGCTTAGATGTGCTTTCCAAAAGGCCTTAAGCAGGATTATATTGATTTAAATAAAGTAAATTAGGCAAGTTTTTGCACTCGAGCTTCCCACACAAACAGGATCTGCCAAGCCTTTCGAGTCTGATTAGTGGCGCAATCAGGTAGGCGTACAAGAGGCTGACTAAGCACACCCACACGCACGCTCCGGGACTCACCAGCAAGGGCTGCTTTTCGGCCGACCGAAAAAAAAAACCCGCCTCCTAAGCGTGCCGGCCTAAGCCTCCATCTACCTGGAAGCCACGCAGCCGGCGGGGCCGGGCGGCCGCGCTGCCGCTCCGCTTCCGCGCGCGAAACGCAAGCCCTTCCTGGCAGGCCCCAGGGTTAACCGCTACCGCAGCGGTTAGGTCAATGGAAGCAAATCAGAAACTCTGGGAGAGGCCGGAATAAGAACAGTTTTTGGTTTCCTTTCTCGAATGCTGAGAGTTTGGGGGGGGGGGGGGGGAGGGCATTGGTTCCCCCTCCCCCCAACTTTGCTGCTGGATTAAAAATCACGTTAATCCTGCTGTGCCCAGACAAGCTGTCCAAGGAGCTTTTAGCATGTCTGCCTTCATAATCTGCTTTTTTTCTTCTCCTCCCTTTCTCCTTTTTTTTTTTTTTTTAAAGCTGTCCAAGTTTTGGCAAAGAAAAGGAAAATGAAGGTATGATGTATAAATCTCTAGCAAATTTTATTTTCAGGAAAAGGCAACGAGGTAATATCTGAAATCTTTTAATATATATATATATATATATATCTGTCTGTCTCCAGACACTTTAAATCACCACTAATCCAAGCAGCTTTGCCCTAGCTCTAGGTGTAAACTTTTACCAACTAGTAATAAATTGAGAAAAAACACGTTTTCGCCTGGGGTCACACGTTAGCGGCGTGGCACCAAGGCTCCTCGGCGCCGTCCCCTTGCCGCGACGCCGGAAGCGTTCACGGCGCGGCGCGGACGGCGGGCCGAGCGCGGGGCGCCCGCGCGCGCTCTGCGAGCCAGACGGGCTGCCGGCGCCTGCAAGCAGCTCACCTGAGCAACCATTTCGGCACCTCCCGCAGCGGCGGCTCTGCCGGCCTTGGCGGGGAGTTACAGCGACCGCTTGCTGCTGTCGAGACCAGGAAATCCAGCCTTTGACAATGTTTCGTATCTCAGCCTTAAGCCTAAGAGGCTACGCTTAAGCGATACAAAAAACGCTCCGTAACTCGCACGAGCGGTTGGCCCGTTGCAAACCAGCAGCCCTGCCAGGATAAAGCGCCACACGACGTCCCTACGTTTGTTTCTGTCAAGGGTTACGGTTTGCTTTTAATTATTTAGGATGCTTTGTGATGGACTTGGATGCGTATGATGTACATACACGCGGATTTAGTAAAAATAAAAACCCAAGTCCCAGGAACCAGAGAGCTTACCACATTTTAATGAGATGCTTTTTGTGTGGGTGTTTATTATCACAGAATCACAGAATCGTTTAGGTTGGAAGGGACCTCTGGAGATCATCTAGTCCAACCTCCCTGTTCAAGCAGGGTCCTCTAGAGCATATTGCCCAGGATCACATCCAGACGGCTTTTGAATATCTCCAGCGAAGGAGACTCCACCACCTCTCTGGGCAACCTGTTCCAATGCTCTGTCACCCTCACAGTGAAGAAGTTTTTTCTCAGGTTCAGTGTATATTATACATAATATACACTTGATTATTAGCGTGTATGCGAATTAAACCGTTTTTAACTAATTGGTTTAGTTGGTTGGGCACCAACCCCAGTAACGCTCCAGCCCTGCCAAGGTTGACGCAGAAGACGCGCTTAAAGGCACGTCAGGCCGACAAGTCTGCTCGCTCTAAGGAAAGGTCACCGCGCGCTTCTCTGGGCCCAGCTTTCGGCAGGGGCGGCGCCGATCGCCGCGCCTGCATCACGGCCCACCAGCCCGGTTCGACAAAGCCAAGCGAGCCTAAAGGCGATGGCGTAAGCTGCGCCCCTCCGTTTCCCCGCAGTTGCCGACGGCGATAACGCGAGGCTCTGGGAAGCGCCAGCTCGCGGCGACAGCATGGAAGAGCTCGAGGAAGAGCCGGCAGCCCGGCCAGGGGGGTCCTTGGCCTGGGCTCGGAGAGCCGCGAGTCGGGCAGCTCACAGGCGAACGCGGCCGACGGGCCGCGGGGGCTGAAGCGCGCCGAGGACGAAGTGACAGAGCCGAGAGTCGAGCCGAAAGGAGTACAGGCCTGTTTTAAAATTAAAGCTTTCCGGGTCAAGGCCAGAACGCCGCCTGCCTCATCTGCGCAACAGACGGCGGATAGCACTAGTTCAGTGATAACATTAACTGGTCCGCAAGGGCGGCTTGGGCTCAGTACTCAGGATACATATAATAAGATGAATTTTACCAGGTTATTCAAGCTGCACGTGCCATTGTTGAAGCAAACATTCACTGGTATGGGTGAGAATTTCCTTATTGATTTAAATGGGCGCTCAGTTTTGTTGGTGGTGGGGTTTTTTTTTTTTTTTTCCTTTAACTGAAGTTGGGTATCAAGAGACTAATAAAATAATTTTAGGAGAGTTTTTAAGAGGTATATAGCGTTTCTAAGTATTCTCTCAAGGGCAGTAACTTATTACATAAATCATCATCTTTTTATTATTTGGGGTCCAATCCTGCATTGCCTCGCGCAAGTTTAGAAAATAGTCCCACTAGGGACTACGTATAATTGAGGCCATCGCTTACACCAAATAGATCGAGTATTCTTAGAAAGCCGATTTGCAAAGGAAGGTCCCAAATTTCTCCGACCAAGTCTTTAAACAATTGCAAGGAAGAAAGTAAACAATTACAAATCACATGATGAAAACGTTCAGTAATCCCTATCATTTTAAAAAGTGAATCAGAAGTCTAGGAAAGCGTTTACTGCAATTAATTGCAATTAGCGTCTTTGGTGACATTAGTCTTTGCAATAAAAAAAAACAACTGCAAAACGCAATGCAGACAAACCACAATCCTCGACAAATTGATGCCACTGTTTACTGACGGGGTACAACTAATTGCATAAAAACTGCAAAAGAAAACTTGCCTTGCAATATGTCATTTATGGCTTCCTTTGAGAGGACGCGTCCTTTAATCCGTACACTTACTAAACTGCATAAACAGAAAACCAGTGATTTGATGCAATCAGCACAGCACCATTTAAAGACGGGCACATCACAGAACCCCCTAAGTCTTTTTTGAAATAGCTCGGCGGGTCGGGAGCACTCGCTTTCCACCAGTTGCTGCCCCACATGCTATTGCCAATCAGCTGCATTTGCTGTAGCGCATTCCAAAGTTTACTAATTAATCTCCGCACTAAACTCCACCAATGGCCGGCTGCCATTCGAAAAGATCATCATCTTTTATTTAAAGACATAGTGACCCTATGGTCAAACTCGGACCTTATTTTAAAAAAGTGCCCAAATTCCAGGTAGCTAACTCCGCTACAAGTCCAGTGAATTTTTTTTAATTGGACACAGCAAACGTCTTGAGGCAATTGCTAATGAATGGTTTAGGAGTGTCTGTATTAGATGTAGTTCAAGTTATTTTAATGTTATTTGTTCGGAATTAAGAAAAACTTTGCATTTTCATCTACAACATATTCAGCAGAGGGTACAAGATGCAAGCCTATGGGGAAAAAAAGGGACTACTCGTTTTTTGCAAAACAGCATATACGCTTTGAAGTCACGCGTTTTAACGATTCCAGTGTATTGCTACATTTTATATGCGGTTTAAATATTGATTTCACCCAGTACACACTCTCGCACTATTGTTGCGGGTCGCTCTCATTGAGCGGCGCGGACGGGCTCGGTGACCTTCACAATGACCTCTCCAAAAGCAGTTGTGCATTTTACTGTGGTGTAAATCCTCGCAGACAAGTCGAACCTGTTCTTTTTGGCACGCAGCCCTTCAGATGAATACTCTGCTGAGATTTATTATGAAAGGGGAACGAAGGGGCATTATTGCACAACATTCAGCCCTGCACATACAGCTAAGTTCCATCTTTTACAACTTCTGAAAGCTTTTAGATAAACAGATCTTCTTAACTGCACAAGTGTCTCTTACTTGTCACCAATTCTCTGTAGTTAAAATTCACTGTCATTTCCAAAAAGGTGGACATAACACATGCTTTTTCTGGGTAAGGTGTTCTATATTGTTATTAATAAGTAATATTCATACTTCCTGTTACTATCCACCAGGGATTAGTGTTTCCTAGCACGCCATTCAGTTGTAACACTGAAGTATTATTCCATGTTGTAGCAACATACACTGCCGTAAAAGGGACCATTAATTATTTCTGTAATGCCATGAAGTTGCTGCAGGATATTAGACTGTCTCCAAGAAAAAATGCACTACTATAGTAAAATGATGAATGACAACGTTTACTGGTTTTTAATTAGATTTCAAAATATTAAGAAAGGGTCTACACAGTTAATTTTTTGAGGCCTTAGCTTAATACTTTTGCATGCCTTTACGCAAATCAGGAAAAACCATTCACAATCAGCTGAATCAAAAAAAATTAAAAGTATAAAAGAATTGTGAAAGGGGCAGATTTTATAAATTCAATGAATCTGCCAGAACGGTCAGAGTAGTAACCGTATCATCCACATTATCCGCATTATCCGCATTCCTGAGGGTTTCCTAATTGATCCATCAAAAAAAATTTGTCCTGCTAGGGAAAAGGGGGGGGGGGGGGGGCGGGGGCCGAGGAAGGGGGAGGGAAGCAAGACAAAAAACTCCCAAATGAAATTACATTGATACTCCAGTCCAAAAATCATGTTCAAACTAGCTTTATCTGATAAGCACTTGATATTAAACTGAAATGAAATACTGTGATTGAAACTAATATTCCCTTATCTAAATCTCTGAATTCCCCTGCAAAGTCCCCCTCCTGCCGCGTCAGCTGTCCCGGACAATTGACAATGCATGTACACATACCTCCAATTGGGAAAATAAGGAACGGCTGTGTTTCCCTGCCTCTGTCACAGGCACACTACCCACAGGCTCTGCCAGGTACGGGTTCTCTCCCCCGCTCCTAAAAGTCTCAACTAACCAACACCAAGAAAGTTAAAAATGCACTACCATTAAGTTTATGCACCATTTACCCTCAACATCAGGTTTTCTTCCTCATTTTCCTATCACTTGCTCTCCTCTCCTCCCTCCACGCTCTATCTCCGTCCCAAATGTTTTCATCCCATCTTTCCCACTTGTCTTTCCTGGGTCCACGCTGTGCTTTCACAGCTCCAGAGCTGCAGGAAGAGGTTTCTCTAACAGATTATGTCCATAGCAGCAATATTTTGGGGATTTTTTGTTTTGTTTTGTTTTTAATCTCAGTTCACTTCCCTTCTCTTCTCTAGGTCCTCCTCTGCTACCTAGAGCACGGCCCACTCATTCAAAGCCCCACACCAGCAGTACCACGGAGCAGAGGCAGTCTGAGGATAAAAGAAGATAAACCAGCATTACAGTGTCATATAAATCATAGTGTTATACCTAACAATAAGGTTAGTCAGAGCATCCTGAGGTCTAAACAGGGGGTTCTTCTTACAGAAAGGATTTCCCATTTTGAAAAGCTGCAACTGTCATGTACTTCACTCCTTAATAAATAAAGTGCAGCCATGTTTACGCTTTGCTCTTCATGACAAACAAAAGACCCCAGACACCATCGTTATTTTACTCATGGCCCATTTTTAAGTTCTTTCCCAAGGCTTTCTACTAGGTGATAAACAGATTACTTAATGCCAAAGTTGTACCAGGCAATTACAGCTAAAGTTATTCATGCAGAGTTGAAAATAAAATAATAAAAAGGTTAAATACACACATCACTCTTAGGAATGTTTCTGTTACTTTAAAAGTGACACTTTTGTTCAAGTTTGTATCCAAAATTCACTTAACTAACCAGACCCTAACCCAAAAGTCTGCTTAAAAATTAGCATAAAGCAGATGCTGTACACAACACTATCGGTGGAATTCAAGTGGTTCAACATCATGCTTTAGAATAAACTGCACCTTCAGAGTTCTCCTCCCTTCTTCCAAATAGATTCGAAAATTGCTCGATTTGAGTACACACCAAGCACTGCAGATCTCAACTGGAGATGCTATGCCAAAAATCTCTTCTGTCGAGCAGAGGACATGGAAGCCCTCTACTCCACCCACCAGCCTAGTGGAAGACCCTACAGTAAAGCTCCTCAGGTTGTCTATCCCTTTTGTGAACAGTAGCCTTGAGCTGGTGCAAATTCCACCCCAACGCAAAGTGGAGAGAGTACTGCCACCCTCAGTGTCACTAGCATCAGGATCTTATAGAAACTCCTACCTGTTCGGAAAGGAAGGAGCTTCGTTGCATGTTTACTCACTGATCCTTCATCAAGCTCAGCTTGTCTGAGCTCAGAGGGCCTAATGCATTACCAGCTAGACATCCTCATAGGCAGTCTCACATGTGTGTGGCTTTTCTTTTATGCTAACCACGTGTGCGTGCCCACAGGTATACAAACACGGGCAGCACTAAACCCTGCTGCCAGCGACTGCCTAACGACGGCAAGGATCAGATGCCCACACCGATCCCTTTTAGATCTGTCAGCAAGTCTGTGCAGCACAGAGCAGAAGGTCTTGTTTGCTTGAGCACTGCCTATGACAGTCTTGCAGAGGATCACGTTTCTGTGATTCTCTTTCTATGCTTTGGAGGAGAGAGCAGTGCTGTATTTATTTATGCCCCTCTTTCAAGAGATGAAACGGGAGAACGGGCTTCAGTCCTAAACATACATGCTGCTTTCCTCCCAAGCACAGTCCTCAAAGACATACAAACAGTTGCTCCCTTTTACCTCCTTACCTATATTTCCTTTTTCCACTGTCCTCCAACAATTCCACCTGTATCACCTTTAAACGTGCCCTTCTACCTCCTTCATGATCTGCTTCACTACCCCAGAATAATACAAGTATCACTATTCTTATACAAACCCATCATTTCATTTTCTACTAATCACTGCAAATATTGCTTGTTCCAGTTCCCTGGCCTCCATCCAGCTTATTTAGATAGATTGTTCCACATGTGCTCTTTGTCCTTCCATTTCCTGTCCATACCATTACCCACATTCATTTAAGCTAGTCAAAGCAGGTTTCTTTGTATTCACAATATTCTTAAGTATTTTGTATTTTTTTTAAAAAAGAGTCTGCATAAAATACATGTTACCATGCTTATCCTGGATTATTCTGCTCTGTCTCATATTCTGCTAGAAACATAACGCATGTCACAAATTATACCACGGCCCCATGTTTCCCCAAAATATAAAGAGTTACCTGCATAGCAACAAAATAGAGCAATAAATTAAAACAGTTAAATTAATTCTCTGCTTTGATATATTCCATATTCAGGTTTTTCTTCTGAAAAAAAAAGTTAACAGGAACAAAGACGTGCCAAACTTTCCAAGACCAAGGCACTCCTCCATGAGGATAACTTCTCTTTCATAAGTGGCCAATGCTGTCAATATTCCTTTCCAGCAACACCTCAACTGACGCACTGAACCCAAACTAGGTATATATGGGGAAATTCACCTTTTGATGTCCAACACCAATTGCCTAAAACAATATTCCCTTCTCCCGCCCTTTGCACCTGAACAAACATTCTTCAGGAAAATTACTACTGAAGTCTCCTTGGTACAGAACATTGTCTCTTTGATCCAAAATATCTTTTGCTGCAATGTACCCTAGCATAAAATGAATGCATCTTGGATGAGTACTGACTATTAAAAAGAAAGGCCCCTAACAGCTCCTTTGAAATGTATCTGAATTTCTAACTGTATTTAGAAATGTGGTATTTTAAAACTCCAAAGCTGAATCTTTCAAGACCTACAGCAAACATTCACTTGTCCACGATGGTCACTTAGGCACACGTTCAGGTGTGGCGAGGGGGTGGAACACAGGCGCATGTACACACGCAATGCGGCCTCAATCAACATGCTGAAGATTTTTTTCCTTTCAGAGATTAATATACTAGTAAGGATAGTATATCTTGCAATAGAGATCAAAGTAAAACAGAAGGTGCTGTGGGGAACAGCAGTCCTGCATGTACACCCTTGGCTACAATCAGAGTCCTGGTGAGAAGTGGGGAAGGGGTACCATAGGGGTACCATACAAGTGTGTGCATAGTACCCTGCTGTTCTCAGAGACCAGATTTTTTGCCCAGGAACTCAGTCAACCAGATGAGTAACAAAATCCCCAGTTCCCCAAATCCTTCTGTCCCAGACCCCTCGCGCAATTCCTAATACCATGCCAGTGCCACCCCTCAGCCCTTCCCCCCACAAATTCCCTCATCCCACTCATTACCACCTCTCTGCCAGTCCTGCCCCAAACCTCCCCTCATCAGCACCCTTCCACTGTCCCACCCCATGGCTCTCCCCATCTCTTCATTATCCCCAAAGTACCTGTCATCCAAAGTCCCTACCGTCTCGCCCATCTCACTTTCTGCCCTACACTTCTCCGTCCCTCATCATCCCTGATCCCACACTCCAGTCCCAGGTCCCCACCTCTACGCTCTGCCTGGCGCCACTGCTACTAGGACTTGATAGCAAACTCCCTCAACGTTGCTGCTGGAGATTGTCTCCCAGTAGCTGCTAGAGCCATCCCTCGCTCTTGTCCACCTCTTCCCCCTCGTAGCTTGACAACTCTGGCAAGAAATTCAGGAGACCCGGAGGTAGGCTGTACTTACCCAAAACCTGTCTGAATAAGGCCTTGAGAACAAGCAAGGAGGAAGATACAAGCACTTGGGAGATCTTTTAACCGTGCAGCAACATGCATAGACTTTACAACACCAGGTGACATTAGAGGTATTAAGGTCCCAACAGGCAAACAGACATTCACAGTTCACTAACAAATGGAATTACCAAGAATAAATCTGGTCTCCGAGATCTGTCTGCACACATGTGCCTACCAGGCAAGTCTCAGAAGCAGACACAATCCCAGTGACAGCTGATTCGGAAGAGTCCACCAGGCCAGTAGCCTAGTTCTGTCCTTCCAGGTCATCAGCCCTCCTTCAGGTAAATAGAATGGGTTCAAGGAATGACCCAGATTTACTTTGATCAGCAGCAACAGAAGAAAGGATTTAAAGAAAAAGAGGTACTGTTCTCACAAACATAGACAAACAGTAAGAAAAAGGGATCCTGGCAGAAAGATCTTCTATGAAAGAAGGATTCTTCCATGCCCATTTACAAATTACTTTGGCTTGCCTAAATGGCTCCATATCTTTCATTGTTTAATCATTCTTTAAATGCTCTTGCTATTCTTTTTAAATGAATTTTAATCTCCAGTTCTAAAGAGTCCTTTTCGCAGTTGAGGAATATATTTCATAGCTACTCTGTGGAGTGGAGACAGACTGTCAAAGATTTTCAGAAGAAAGCAATTATTTTATTGTTGTTTTAGGAACAATTAAGATGCTTGAGTTATTTTTTAGAATGAAATTCTAAAATATTTAGTTCACTGAAGCTCCCTCTAGGTAATCACCTTCAAGTACATTAAAAATTTCTATGAAGAGGAAAAGAACAGCCTGTTCCCTATGCCTATGGAGGCAGAACCCACACTAATGAACTTGCATTGCATCAAACAAATGTACAGTTACGTAGTTTTTCCTAAAATATAAAACCAAGGACAACGAAGGGCTACAACAGACTGCTGGGGAAGACCACAGAGTCTCCATCTTAAGAGGTCTTTAAGAACAGGTTAGACAAGTATCTATCAGGAATGACTTACGTATCAGTGATCCTGCCTCTGAGGAGGGCGAAGGACTGGATGACCTCTTGAAGCCCCTTCCAGCTCTATGATTATACAATTCCACAAACACCCACTGCGATTTTGGCACCAGAGTTTCTTATTTTATTCATTTTTCTTCCCCAACTTAAAATTCAGCCCCTACAGAGGAACCGTGTGATCTCTCAACTTTTTTACATCGTCTCTATGAAGATGATAATTAGGTTATATTAATACCTTCAGACAATATATTTATTCCTATTTCCCCTTACCACTACTTTCCGGCATGTTTACTTTTAAACAGTGCATCAAGCAGCAATATTTAACAATTTTTTGCGTTAAAAAATATGGTTCAATAACTTTTCACTGTTCATTTAGCATCAGTTTCAATATTTAACACTTTGATACATGCAACTCTTGGACAAAGCAGTGCATCAAAAGAGGACAGATGTACTAAATTCTATCTTGTTTAAAAAAAACAGCAGCACTGAAAAAGTTATATTGGAACAATCTATAAATGTGTTTATATTATATGAATGATTTGCTGTTCCTTCACAAGGCATGTAGGAAGTCAGCACTTCTCAAATGTGTAAAGTATTTCCATGTGCTTAAACCATGATCTTTCCAAAACAAACAATGATTGAGAAATTTTTTATTATTCTTTATTTCCCTGCCAGCTGTTTTTTTGGACTCTCCTCCCAGTCACCTTCTTTCTTTCAGTCAGATCTCTCCTTATTGCTCACAGTAACACCTACTCAAGCAATAGCATATTCAGAGTTATAAGATTCAGAAATAGGAAGATCTCAGGCTGATTTAAATGGCATTTTCCTTAGCTCAGTTACAGTGTGTTTTTGTGCTATTGTACCACAAAATCAGCACACATTACAGTGTGTGTTTTGTGCTATACTGGCAGGTCCGACTGTTGCTTAGGATGGCATTTGGCCACCCTACTAGCATATGAAGTCCAGTTCTTGCTACTCTTTCCCAGTGGCTGCTCCCACACAGAGCAGCAAGCCCTTGGGCAACTCCATAAATCAAATGGTGGAGGGCAGGCGGGAGATGGTTTCACCCCAAAAAGTGACAGATAAAGAAAAACGATATATCTGCTCCACTGCTAAACTAGGGCCACTGACTTTACTGACAAATGCATTTGTCTTGCCGTTCACCCCCTATACAACTAACAGTGTTACCACTATCTCATTTACTAAATTCCAATCATTACAGCTGTGAAAACTTAAGGGCCAAATTCTTATTTATACTCATAGGCGTATACAAACACGTGCTGCTTTGGCCATGTAAAGGAGCCTTAAAGTGAATGCAAAAATACTTATTTTAATAGAGCAGGGTAAAAGAGCCCAGCCACGAAAGAGCATCCAGGCAAGTGTCTCTCGTTATATCTGTCCACCAAACTATTTAATTCTGACTAGGGGTATCTTTCCTAAGGCTTTCCAAGCAGCAAGCCTGTAAAGGGATACGGGGAGACTAAGAATTGCATTTTTAAAACCCAGTCTCCTTTCCCAAGGCTAGCATTATGTAAGGTATCAGGAGAGGAAATGACAAGTACTATCATTTGCTTCATGTTTGCTAAAACATTTCTCACCTACATTAGGGAAAAAATTCATTAAGTCAACATAAAGTGCTTAATGTTTGGGTGCTTTGATATATTAGTAGTTACACAGTAAGCCCAGAACCAATTAAATGTTTTAGACTTCAGTCTGTGGGTTGGAGTGCACAGGAAGCGTTCTGAGGATAGATCACTTTTAAATAAAGTGTATCTGGCATACACTTCAAAAACAGTTCAAAAAATTTAAGCACAGTTAGGCATATATGTGCTTGAATCTTAAGAAAACATCTTTATTTAAACAGAGGACTGGAGATTTAGTACAACAAGTAAATTTACTACTGCTAATCGTCCTCCATCATGCTTCTCCAAAGTTACCAGCATATTGTATAAATAATGCTATGAAATTTAAATGAGCAGTATGGGGATCACAGGACACTCCAGATCAGTGTTAAATAGTTCAAAGCTGGTACTTTAGACCTAAATTGAATTCTATCATTCAGCATTTTTGGTACCCCTTAGATCATTCATACGAATTCTATATCTATGTATTGTCAGTTAGGAGATAGTTGAGATCTAGCAGCGACAATTTTTTCCCCCTTCTGCTTTTCAAACAGATATCCTTCTCAACAGATCAATGCAGTGTTTATTGTTAAAAAAAAGTTAATGATGACAAATTCAGCTAAAGCAACATGCAATATTCTTATTAGTTATCAAGACAAAGTGCTTGGCAACTGCAGAATTGCACTAACAGAGCTTCTGTACGGAGGGGTGTACACCATGCACCTGCTTCCAGACGTGCACCTCCACGCACCTACCTCCAAGGAAGCTGCTTCCACGGTTTGCTCCACAGTGCCGGTGCTCTGACCATCTTCACCCAGAGACCTGTTGGAAAACCCTGAGACTTCCCTGCTCACACGCACATCTAGGCTCCCTTTGGAAGGGGACTCAGCGCCACAGCACTGATGCCTAGCCCAGGCTATCCTAACACCGAGCTGCCACGTGGCCAGCGTGCACACAGAAACCAAGTTTGCAAGGGGCATGCAGCAGCCCCACAGCACAGACTCGGCCACTGACTCCTGCTGGAGGCCTACGTTGCACCACTAAAAATTAGACCTTTAAATGTGTGCTCTGTAAAGCAAAACAGTTGTTCTGAGACAGTCTACAGGCCTGAACACACTACCCGCTCTGGAAAAGACACGTGGAGTTTCTGGCTGCAGTAGCGCAGTTCAAGGGCAAAGGACAGCAGTGTTCGCTGCTTCGCTCTGAAGCTACATCTAGATACCGTGTTGCCAAGGTTTCTTTAGAAGCACTGTTCCCAGGGGGAGGTATGGGGAGTAAGTGTCCTACACACTATTACAGGTTAAGGGCAGAATTAACCAAGGCAGACAGTCCTCACGTTTGCAGTCCCGTGTTGCTCATTTTTACGTGACGAGAAAGCCAGCTGTGAGTTGCACAAGAAAACACCGACCAGTGTGTGAACATCACTTGAAGTCTAGAAGAAGCGTGTATTAAAGAAAACAGCAATATTCTCACGTAATGAGATAGCCTTGTAAACATAGACAGATCTCAAATTCATAATGGTAGAATAACCTAATCCCTCAGAGGAGAGAACCACCCTCTTATAAAGTGTTTTTGCTATAGGAATCTACAAAGAAATGCTACAGCAACCCAGACATTGCTTCGGCGCTGGAAGTAGATACACGCATCAAACAGCGGTTTTAAACCACAGAAACTAGAGTTTGGTGACAGAGGCAGACAGAAAACTACCCAGGATCCTCTGCAAAAAAAGAAATCAAGACATTCCCCACCTTTTCAAACGCTCCCTCCGTCCCAGTGGATTAGCAGAATTTCAGGTAATTTCTTAGGGAAGACTGTTCAGAGCTAAGGATGAGGAAAGAAGAGAATTCACTAATGCACAGATATAGACCACTGATGAAAGGAATCTGATTGCAGGCTCTAATTGCATCCCAAAGCCCCACTCAGATCAATGCGTAACAGGGGGGTCTTCGAGGTCTCCTGCCTGCAAGCGCTGAGCATGCTGACCATGACCAGCAATGAGAGCACTGTAAGCACCTTTAAATGATGGAGTCAGAAGAGACTCCGACCACGCACATGTCCTACGCTGGAACAGAGGTCAAGAAGTGTGTACGTTACCTTCCTCAGAGAGCACACTCTAAACTACGAAATATGGTGAAAGGGGAAATATTTCACCCAGCTGCAAAAAAAACCCAAAACAAAAACTGCACACTATGCACACAATGAAGATTAAACACAAAATACCAATTAAACTCCAACTGGCATACATCTCAAAGAAATCAATTCCATCCGAACTGATAGAGCAGCTGAGCTAACAGTGAAGGAAGGAAACAGGCTTGATTCCTGTCTTTTTTTTTTTAAATATAAGCTTTAAGCAAATTCTAGGAGCACTTCCTAAAAAAACAGAGCAGCAAGAAGTGGCAAAGCAAGGCTGGAAGGCTGAAATAGTTCCTTGTCACATAGCTGGGATGGCAAAGTACCCTCTGGAGCTGCAGATTAGTCATAGGCTAAAGAGTAGTGCTAGATCCACTTCACTACTTCACGTACCGCGGAGTACCTGGCATATGTCTAAGCAACTTTGAAGGAGCACAGCTGATTAAAAAAAGTATCGAGAGAGACTTCTTTGCATTTGGGACAGGATTTTGGATAATTGCTCCACGAGCTATAAAAGAAACAGACTGAAAAACAGGAGCAGCCGTTGAACATTTGTTTGCACAGGAAGCAATATCGTAGGAAAAGGCAATAATGAAGACCAGTTAATTTAACCTGAGCTGACGAGGTCAACGTTTTAAAAGAAACAGCTCCACATAATGTAAAATAATGTAAAATCAGAATGTTATTTCTCATTAGAAGAATATTACAAGTGTAACACTGCAAGAAATCTCTTCCCTCACACTTGCTATGCTCCGCTTAGTAGTAATGTGCATTCCTGAGATGTCCTAGGCATCCCGTGTCCGACACAGATTCATTCTTATGAAATGCTGATTTGACTACTCCCTCCTGCAAACTTCTGCTGCTTCAGACCGTGCGTTACTCTCCCTAGCTTTGAAGGGCTGATAATTGGAAACTGCAACAGCTGGAATAAAATCCTGGTAATATTCAGACACAGAAAATTACGATTAATGTCAGCGCTGTGATTTAAGACAGAAGTTGTTGAAGGTTAAAGAGTTTAGTAGGTCTAGCTCCTATTCCTCCCTCTGCCACTGGTGTGCTGTCTAACCTTGGGCAAGTTGCATCCCCTCTGTGCATTTGGTTCCCCTCCCTCCCCGAGGCATCTATTTAAACTGCAAATTCATAGTGGCAGTGACCATCTTAGTAATGGCCCTAAGCGTGTAGAAACACAACACAATGAACCCTTCGTCTCAGTATCTACTAATATTTCTATTAATAAACACTCCCTGCTGCTATTCAGTAATAAAAACAAAAACACTGAATGATCAATGGTGCATTATACTACTTCTGAGGTATTTGGTTATAAAATGTAAAGGGAAAGCTCTCGCGCATGGTAGCAGGCCAGAGAATATCTATGTTCTTCTCTTGCCTATTTGGGCAATCCAATTAAAGGTAATTGAGTTTTTAACTACATGAAATTACTTCAAGAATACCACCACTAGAGGGTAAGTCTCCTGGGAGACTGGGGGGGGGGGGGGGGGGGGGGAAGGAAGCAAAGAAACATCATAAAAACTGGAGGCAACAGAAAAGGAACAGGGCATGGAGCCTGAAACATCGCTTAAGATAGCATTCACTCAAGCCAGCCTGTGACATTCATACTTTTAACAAACATGCAAAGAGCTGGGTCCCAGACTCCAAGGTTTGCATGTTCCCAGCTCCCAAAGAAATAAAGTGGAGTTAAAATTTATCTCAGTGCTTCTACAGATCTGAGCCTATGCACTTTTAACCACAATGGTAATGCAAAGCACAGAACTGTAAGTACCAAAAGTCTCCTGCAGTCCTGTAAGCAGCAGAAACATAATAAAAACACCCTAGAATTACTGTAATGAAATTAATTCCTGCTACGTTTGCAAGCTGCCACTCATGCCCAATGCATTCCGAGCACCTCTTACACCTTAGAATCGGCCTCCCATTAAAACCATCTCCCAACCAGAAACAATCTTACATTCACCAAGGAACGGAAGAATGTTTCTGTTCTCAGACAGTAGATTTGGTTTGCACATCCTGAAAAGCCCTGGAAATCCTGGAAAAGTTTATTTCCAACCACCTTTGCTCTGTTTGACTGATACTAAAATCTGTTCAAGTACAAGCGTTGGCAGGAAATAGTATTTTCAGCACTACTGCAAGACACGCAATTAAGATTATAATTTCTTTAGTAGTTTTACGCTGATTTGAGATTAGATTCAATGAGAATAACATTTTAAATATTCAAATATGCAGAAAGCCTGTTCCCTAATATGACAAGCAGAAAAGGTCAGAAGCACTTCCCCCACTTATAGGGGTAAATCAGGCTGACTGATTAGGAAGATATGCTTAAGGTCTGGAAGATATAATCTACTGACATAAATTTAGAAGAAGTTGTTGATGTGTTCCACTAGACTGCAAAGAAAAAGCAGCTCCTGCTCAGAAAGGACAAAAAAAAAAACCCCACCCCAATCTAACAAAATAAAAAATTAAGGAAGGAGACCCTATCCCCATAATCTAATCCTCTTTCCTGTGCTATAGGGGATGCTCTTACTTAGCTTACCAGTGAAAGACACTACCTTCTACCCCTGTAAGTAGAGGGACTCCACAGCACTAATAAGCCACCTTAAATGAGCCAACTTCCTTGAGCACTGCCCAGGCGACGAGAGCGGGCATGCCTCTTCATTCAGAAGAGGAGAAACACGTCCAATTATCAGTCAGGCTGAAGAACATCTCTAACTGAGACCATCCCAGGCAAAACACATGTTCAAGCTGGAAAAAAAAAAAAAAAAACCCCAAAATGTGGAGTGCCACAACTGGCATATTCTTAAAGCCTTTTTGTAAACATAAGCTCAGGATTAGCCATGCATCTCAGCTAGCTCTATCTGGATTCCCTTCCTGTGAGAAACTTAAGGAAAGCACCACCAGAAAAGGTCAGCGGCCCAAGCTACTAGGAAAAAAGCACAGAGGAAGATGGTACATAGTGACTTGTTACCTGCGTGTGGCTGAAACTTTTTAATATTGAACCTGAAAATGACTTTTCACAGCAATAGCACTTGACTTGCAAAGCTGCAGGGCCAAACGGAGCACTAATTCGAACAGTATGTTTAACAAATACTCAGCACCACCCAGGATCTGCCCCCTCCAGCACAGGCGGCGCGAGCCCCATGGGTCAGAGAGGAGCAGAGCTAAAGCAACGCAAGGCACGACGGAGTCCTGGCCCTGCAGAGCTGTGCAACAAAATCCCTCCCGATTCCAAGCATGTGGTTATACAAAACAGGAGGACTGAGCACCTCCGGATTTTCAGAAAAACCTCAGCCTGGGACACGTTACGCATATTAGGCGGTGTGGGAATTCACCTGACGCTGTCACCAGAACACATTGCCATGGACCATCAGCTACGCCACCAAATCATACACACTGAACACTGTTGCATTTTATAAAGCTACCTCCGATTTGAGCTCAACAGCTTGCATTTGACAATTTTCCAGTGGGTGTCCCAGGCCTGATCTGAAGGCATCAAGAACTAGAGATTTCATCACATCCCTCAGTCGATTTTAGCAGCGAGGGCAATTACCCATTGGAACATTGTGAACTTCAGCTCTTGTTTGTTCCCTCAGTTCCCATTTAGGTCCTATTTGTTTAACTTAGGCTCCTGCTTCTTGTTACATTTACTGTTACACTGTTCAGACCTGGCATTTTCCCCCTTGAGGAGGGGCTTACTGTACAATGAGTCACGTCCTAACCTTCTCATAAGCTATATGCGCAACTCGCACTACCAAGCACATCCTACTGCCCTCGAACGAACGTCGGTGGCTCTCATCGGTGTTCTTTCCAGATTTTGCGTTCAAAATGCAGTCAGCAGAAGTCTTCAGTGTGCAAGTCTTACCAAACGAAAAGTCAAGCCCTTTCCTATTTATTCCAGCACCATTCACATAAGCCAAAGCCTACCCAGATGCTGTGGCTGAGGGTCAGCTTGGTTTACTTGTCTAGCTAGACTTCCAAATCCGCCTCACAGAGCCTGGTATTTATTCTTCTATTTATAATTTTGCATTTAGCCATATTAAAACACATTTCATTCAAATGAGGCCAGCTTGTCAAAACTGCCCCGCACTCTGCCAACTTGCACGTCATCCATAGAAATTCAACATCTGCTTCCAAATACTGAACTGTGTCCGTGCAGAACACCCACAGAAATATTTCCATGCTATGGCAACCAACAGCTAGAAAAATTGCAAGTTAGCCGGTTAATCCATTTACTGTGGAGAGTATCAATATTGTATTATTGTATAATGTAAATTTTATTATTTTTTTTAATCAATGATGTGTAGTAACTAAATCAAGTACCTTCTAAAAGAAAATACGGAAACGTTCTTCCTTCTCAGCCAAATCTGTAATTTTATCAGAGTAAAATCTACTTTGCTTCACGTAATCCATTTCTCACAAAACAATAATCTCCAGCTTTAAAAATGCTTATCCTTTGCTTTTTTGTTAGGGGTATTTATTCTTAAGTTGTTCTTTGTTAATCTAGGACGAAGGTCAGTCAGGTTTTGTTTGTTTTTACCTAGGACTGAACCAGTTGCGCTACTCTACTCACACTTTCTGAACACTGATAAAATAACTATCACCCTTTGATTCACCTGGAGTTTCCACCCCTCTTATCGTAAACATTAAGATGTAAATGGCACGATGCTAGAAATCTCCTCATCCAATTCTTTTACCAGTCTTGGACGAAGTTTACCTAAATCTGCAGACCTAAAACGCCTGTCTCCACATTAATACTGTGGAATACAAAGTACTTCCATTGTCCTCATCACGTAGTATAATCAGATCTTATTTCTTCTTTCACACAACAAACAACTGTTTGAAAAAATGCCAACAACATATTCTAATAGCTAGAAAAAGCACAGGCGTTCATTTAGGATATTTTTTAAACTGAAAGATGAACGTTTTCTGTCCACCAGCTTTTCTAAACACCCCAGAAGGGCATCCTGGAGCATATCAATCTCCCTCCAAACTCTCAGATTTTGAAAAGAAAAAGGAAGACAATACGGTTTATACTACAGGAACACTAGAGAGCAATCTGCAAAACTTCACAAAAGCCGACACCAGTTTTGGAAAAATAAGCTGCAAATGCTATTTTACACTCTGAACTTCTTGGGGGAAACGTACAGACAGCAAACACAGTACAGATATCCCTGACCAAACAGATTAATTGATGGAGCCTAGTTTGACGCAAAGTTTTTTTGCTTTGCTTCTTTTTTTGTTTGTTGGGGGGGGTTATTTTCAATACATCACTTGGCATCTAAAATACAGTCTAAAACGTGCATTTTTTAAGATGTGTTGAGAAACAGGAAATCAGTGAGGTGCAAAAAAGATCCGTAACACATTTAAAATACCCCCGGCCTCTCCAAACAAAAAAAAGCTTAAAGAAGTTGCATTCCAGTGATGCGCACTTGTGCTATGCTGTGACAAAGAACAGGAACGCTGAGAGATCTTTAGCTGTCACAGTAGCACTAACTAGCACGTTTGAAACAAAATACTTGTTGCTTCCTAGATTCCAGTAACAATTAAAATAGCATCCTTAATCTGGAAAACAGTGCCAAGTGGTTCTCTGTCTCATACTCACAGATTTTTTTCTCGAGTTATAGTAAAACTGAAGAAAGTGCAGCCTTTACTTAAGATTCCAAAATTTCAACCTCCAGAATTGTGACACAAATAAGATATAAAAAAAATCCAAATACCACACAACTTTGCAGGGGGAAAGAAATAGCTCATTTTTGGACAAGCATGCAATAAAGAGATGTCATACATTCCAACTAGCAGGATGATGAAATTCTTAGACTGTTTTCTTACAATTAAATAACCAATTAGGAATTAATCTATGCTGTACAATATGCAAGTCAAGTTTAAAGGTTTATGAGACCTCTAAGTCTCATACTAGGAAAAGTTGGGTCTTTTGAAAGGGAAAAAAGCAAGTCTTACCATCTTGATGCCTGTGGAAAACGTGACTGGTTTGACAGTTTTGGGTTTTTCCAGCTGCATTTCTAGCTGAGTAGATCTGTCCTTATGCTGAGCTAAAAGCAGGGAAGCAGGAAGACTGGAGCTCTCCTGTAAACACAAGAATAACAAATCTGAATATTAAAACAAAATATATATTAACACCGCATGTTCTCCGAAACTGCAAACTGTGTCTGAAAGGCCATCACTAGCAGAGCTGCGTAATGCTAAACATCCTCTATAGGAGGAACAGTTTACAGAAAACGATCATTCTCAGTAATAGGAAAAAGCTGTAGCAACCCCATAAATCAGAGTAACCCGCAAACAACTGTTGTTATAGAATCCACATTAAAGACAATATAACAGGCTCCTTATTCCAATCAACCCATGCAACTATATTTATTAAAATTAAAAGAAAAAAAACAAACTCAATCAGAGAAGGAATAATACAGAGTAGTATAACTTGGATCAGATGTTTATCTAAGACGCATTCTTTCTACCAATGAACTCAGACCAGTTTGAAATTGCTTCCCATTAGATTTCACCTGAGGCCGTTTGGAAATGATCCTTGCTCTGCTTTGCACAATGGCACTATTGTAAGTGCAACCAACAGCATATTTATTTTCTCCTTTACCAACTTATTTTTAGGGAAGCCAGCCAATTTTTAAAAAATATATAAAAGTAATAAAATGAATAGTCAAGCAAATTAACTACTTAAAATCTCGTGTTTAGGCTACAAGAGATTGATTATTAACATACATATACATACTACATTCTTGAGAGAGCCAGAAAATTATTGCCCAAGTAATTTTCTAATAAACTAGTCTGACTATCCACATGCACACTGAAATCCTCTAATTTTCCCAGCTACAATGAAAGTAAAGCTGAGAGCAGGGAAACAGTTCAGAACGGATTATTCCCAGAGTTTTCCAGTGCAAAATGTTATTCATAAAACACTCAAATATCATATATACTTCTGTTTCAAGGAACCAAGTAAATATTGAACTATGAACCGTATTTGCTACTCGCCAAGAACAACTGAACTTAATAAACTGGACTGTGGATCATATATTTTACCTATAACAGCCTCGAGTAAGAAGCTTGACTTTTTTAATGCAGCGAGATGCCTTGCTAGTCTTCACGTCTTAGAGAAATCTCCTGAAATGATCATGAACAGCCTTGCTGGACACCTACTTTCACATCACTCTTCCTCCTCTCTATTCTCTATTGTTTGTTACACCTACTTTGTCTTACAATTAAACTGCAAGTGCTAAAAGCAGAAAATCTTACACAGCGAGAACTGGTTCAGACTGAAGAACAATATAACTAAGAGGATCCTACCCAAACTCCTGAGAGTAACCAGGGGTTAATCGGAATGTAAAAAAAACCCTAAACTCTAACGATAAGGGATATCTAATTTCTGTACAACTGGGAGAAAATTTGGACCAAAAATGTATAAGTTTAGAGTCTGCATCTTCAAAGAGTTGTACATGTCCATAACTCCACCACCCAGCCCCACGTGCTGCTAGCTGTCAGCAGAATTTTAAAATGTTGAGTTCGTTTAATCATCAGATTTAATATGCTGGGAGAGGGAGGGAAGAGCAAGAAGCGGTCTCTTGGTTCGTTTTGCCGTCCTATATTCTTTAAATGCTTGCTGCATTTCCAGTACAGTAACTAAATGAAGCCAATTTCGGCACTAACTTCTCAGCAGTTTCACATTAGCGTGATGACTGGCAACCAGATTACCCAACTGTGGGAACTCGACGCTGTGCCAACAAGCCACCACGTCCGTGATTGTTTGTCCTTTCTAACATGCGCGTAGTCCTTCTGTTAACTATTAACACAGAAACAGGCACTGAAGATCCAATCCTGCATGCGTTTATCCATACTAGCAATTTTCTGCACGGCAAAAGCGAACTGATGACTGTCTGACCAAAACCTACTTATACGCAAAAAAAATTTGTCTTAAAAGCCTTGAGGTTCTAGTGAACGCAGCGACGTTTAATGTCTTCAAGTCGCCTTGCCATCCGCTCGATCCCGAGCTGTGCCAGGGCCTGGGGAAACCTGCCTCTTGGCTGTATGCTGCAGTGCCATTTTGCTCCGTACCGGGACGCGTGGCCTCAGCACCCTGCCAGCACAAAGAGGTAAGCGCAAGGCCCACAACACAGACGACACCTAACAGCAGCTCCGCAATCATTTGTATACAGAGAGTTTACACTGTAAAGCAAGGCAGCGCTTTAATATTTTACTCAGCCCTGGTTATCTAAGTTGGGAAGGTTTTTTTTAAAAAAAAAAAAAAAGCTTCTTCCAACAAAAAGTCAAATCCACTTGGGACTACAAATTAAATTACAACAGGGTGCTTTGTGTTGTCTTTAAAGCAGTAGGTGTTATTTTAAAAGAGGTCATTTATAATGACAGCAATTAAAAAATCTGCCTAATTTAGTATGGGAAGCAAAACGGGCGATGGGTAAGAGCCCACAACCGGGAGCTGCAACACCTGCTTTCTCTTCCAGGAGCCTTCAGAGCCCGAGCTGCCCGCGATGCTGTCCTTGGCTTTCCAGCAGGCCCCTGGGTCTTCCCTCTCAGCTCCCAGCTGAGGCCGTGTCCTTCGAGGCTCAGCCTCGAGGCTGCTCCTTTCCACCTCACCTGCGGAGCTCTTCAGGCCAACCAGAAGCCAGAACCTCCTGCACGACATTTTAAATATCAAATGTTTCTGTGCCTTTTTCCCCTGCCTCTGGACTACCTAACTATAAGCTCTGTGAAGGCAGGACAGTGTTCTTGTACACCTTTGTGAACAACTGAGGCTTCTCCTCGCTGTTGTAACACAGTAAATAATACATTTAAGAAACTACGAATCTCCTCAGTCCTGCGCTGCATAATCAGTTTAAGCACCAAAGGCAAAATCCTTCTCGGAAGCGCAGGGAGGTGTGCAGTCCTGACCTTCTCCTCTCTCTGGACACCCCAAAAGCTGTCTCACCGGGACAGAGTTGAGACCCCTCTGCACGCATCACTCAAATACTTGCCTTAGGTTTCCTCTTACTGCCTAGTATGAGCAAAAGAGAAAAGCCATCAAGATCTACATCTTAGGGCTATAGGTTCCAAAAACCAGGTGATGCGCCCAAAAGGCGGTTCCAAATTCAAGGCTGAAATGCTGTCCCTCCCACCTTCCCCTATACGCACAGTCCTGCCACGTCACTAGTTTTGCCACTGATATCGCTGCACCCAGAGCTTAATCCATGTGCCTGTAGTACATACCAGCCACCATAGGTATAAGAATTTTTTTAAACAAGTCTTTACATTTTTATCACCTATGCTTGTTCCTGCTGCGTTTCTCATTTCTGCCTTTCTGCTAGACACGGCACACGTTTTGCTTCTACTTGTGATCAGCCTCATTTTCAGATATGCAGCGCAGCATTACAGGGATTTCAGAGAATATAGGAAATGTTTGTTTGTTTAACAACCACTGGTTTTCCAGAGACTATAAGTCATTGCACAAACACTTCAATGCTGGTTTTATAAACTTTTAGTACTACAACAAACAAGTTTTGGCCCAAATTTAAGTTGACGGTGCCCTTTCATAAACAGGGACACAACCTAATGTTTCCCAGCTTCCTTCCTCTGCCTTTAAAAATCACCTTTCTGTTATTTTTAGAATATTAAGAATGTTTTAACAGCAATACACATGCAATCTCAGTTAAAAGTACCTATTTTGGTCATCTATTAAGGATTACTTATAACCATTCTTTTCTCAAGCCATCTGGTGAAGTAGGTCTCCAGTAAAACTAACTGCTGTGTAAGAAAACAACACTGGTCTCTACTAAATTAAAAGTGTATTTCAGAGCAGGACTGAATACATTTTATAAAGTCAGAAATCAGTTCAAAATCCTTCTTCTGAGCCATTAAGTTTGGGTTCATAGTGGAGTTTTTATTAATTGATCCGCTACTCAAACTATTCCTGGTTGTGTAGAGTGTAAACATTTCTTTTTTTTTTAACCTTTAAAGTGAAAAAGAGACTGCTAGATGCAAAGCTACAGACTTCAGCTCCTATCAACAAATCCAACAAAAGGGTGCCATGACCCCCAGTCTGGAACAAGCCAGCTCTTCAGCACAGCTCCCGAAACCCCGAAATCACACCCCGATGCTCTCTCTCTCCATGTCTTATCAGTGCCTCCCGCACTGGTTCAAAGAGGAACTCCGCTTCCCTGGGAAAGGAGAAAGCCATCTACGTCCTGAATAAGGACTGCGAATGCAAAGCAGAAATTAGTGCTATATTAACGTGACGTACTTTGAAATCAGTATTTCCCTCTTATTTCAATCTGCCAAGCAGGTTTAAGCCATGTAGTGACATAACTGCACACATGTACATGTTTTCCTGTTTTCTGATTTTTTTCAGTGGTACACATAGACTGTTCTCACCGGTCTTAGCGTGCGAGCGCACGCGTGTGTGTGGGTATGTCACTGTTCTTTTTATACATGCTTGTGTATAAAAAAAGATACATATTGAGATGTGAATCTTGTTTAAAGAATACATTTAGTGGGATTCTTTGCCCACAAATCATCACTGCATTTCACATGTAGCAACAGTAGTAAACCAGGAAGGAACACAAAGACAATTTTCAAAAGTAACCTGTGTTTGTTTCAAGTCTATACAACATTCGGAATGAATTGAAGCTTCGTACACTCCAAAAGGAGTGACTCACAAAAGATGCTTGCAGTAAGACCGCGTGACACATCCAAAGCATGGTATCTTTTTCTCCTAGGAGTTTTTACATTCAGAGAGACCACCTCTGATTCAGGAAGCTGGTTTTCTCCCAGAACTTCCTTGGGAAAAACTCGCCCCATCAAAGCTGGGAAAGCGTTCCAGGATTAGCCCTGCCCTTGCGCTCTTCCCTAGGCACTTACCACTGGCACTGCTAAACAGAGGCTACTGAACGAGTAAACGTTCACTCTGACTCAACGCAGAGTCTCCTGTGATCCTTGCCCATCCTATCATTTAGGTGCTCCAACTCGGAAAGGGTTGACTAACACTGGAATAGCAACTTCCGAGATTGCTGCCCCCTGCTCTCCACCGTTTCCTCACTGCAGAGGAGGCCGGCCTCACCAAGTAGCTCCTGACCACCACTTTGCTTCAAACACACTGGGTTATCAACCGCAGCAGTTCAGGATTGCTTAACAAGCAAACAGCGGTGAGATTTCACACTACGGCTGAACCAACTTAGCAGCTCCTCCCTACCCTTCTCATGAACAAGGCATGATCTGACATGCCCCAGAACAGATGCAACGACAGCAGCTGAAGGCAACACCAGCGGGCAGTCACATAGGCTCAGACATAACACAAAACCTCATCCATCCATGTATTAGGTTCCAGGTGGAGCAGTAACCGTATCAACTATGCTAACACAAGTCACCTTGCATCACAGGCAAAGCTTGGGGCTTTCATGTTCTCAATGAATTCAGCTCCTGTAAAGCTCCAGATTTCTACTCTTCCACAGGTACGCAGTCAAATATCAATTGCTAAGTAAACTGAGAGTGGGTGGACGCACTAAAATAATTTTTGAACTATACCTCCACATACCAAATTGCAGCAAGAGAACCTTGAATGGAAGCTCACTTGGGAAATAAACCAAAAGAAAAATAGGTAGAAGCAGGGAAAAAACAAACACACACAAACCCCAAAACTCCTCAATATCCAAAAAGACCTTCTGCATTTTTCCTCTGAAAGTATCTCATCTAGGACTAATACAGTGTTGGAGCAGCCCAAAACAGTTTCCTGTAATTGATTTCTGGCTGCACTAGGCATTCTGGACACTGAGTCAAGGCAGTCTATGAACCAGTTCGTCATTTTCCAGAAGCAGCCTCTCTCCAGTCCTTGGCTTACCAAAACCATTCAAAGTTATGTGTAGCAATGAAAGGAATGATAAACGAGAGAACAGTAACACATTAAGAGTCCAAAATAGGGAAACAGAAACTGGCAGATACGTTAATTCCACAATTCAAGTGTGGAAGGAATGAATGTAAACGTACTTGCTGCTTGCTCTGCTACACAACACTCAAAGTCTCTGGTTTTGGTACTCACCAGTTCATCCAAGAGTGCCTGTTTATTCTTCCTCTTTATAATCTGCTGTAGCTGTTCTTCCTTCTGTATGAGCAGTCGCCTTTGTTCATTTTCCTGTCGCTCCACCTCCAAGGCTTCCTCCAGCTCTTCCTGCTCCCGAGTCTGAAAGGGAAACGTTAGAAATCCTCTAGCAACAATTTTCCTCCCTCAGTGGATAGACTTCACACCCACAGCTCTGCTGCCTGTCAGAGCACCTAAGATAAACCAAGTAACGGGAAAGCAACCAAATTCTACCTTTTAGGGGGCATTATAGGTGAGGACTGATGTTTTCACTTCCCCGTACTGGCCAGTGCAAAATTAGATTTTCCCTTGCTGCTCTCTACAGCAGGAAAAGAAATCCTCTGGATCCTGGCTCTTTAAATGTTAGCTAATGACAATGGCTTTTCCTTACACCTTAGCTGCAAAACAAAAAGACATCTCTCTGTTCCCACATCTGACTCCTCAAGAGATGGAACCGGGTGTCAGAAAACATAGTACTGCAGTACTGCAGTACTGCTCCTGACTCTTCCCCCGAGTCAAGCGCATCTTGGGTGGGAAGTACGCTGTGCGCTTCCTTTTGGTGGGGTGGAAGAAAAATAAGAAATTACAATCAGTGAATATCAATGGAGAAGTCTGTCATGAGCTAAAACATACTTCAGCATGAACTGTAAGAAATGTCACATTCTCAGAAAATGAGAAATTTTTTTCCATAACTTGGATATATGTGCCACTTGGTCATATGTGCCACAAGAGAAAAAGAATTACTAGGAGGAGTCTAGTTTTCTTTTCAGGATTTAATTCTTCCTCTTAAAAAGGGTTTTTTTTTAACCTGTAAACTATTAAGTCAACTGTATTTCAAAATCATAGTAAAAAGGGAGGGCTCAAAGACAAGAGAAGCAGAGACAGAGGATAAAAATGATCAGTCACTGACCCACTGAAACTAGATTCCATTTACATTTAATGAAATAAACAAAAAAAACCCTCAAATTCCCAAATGAGGTTATTTCTGACAATTAAGGGATCTAATTAGTTCAGTCAACAGAATGCAAGAGCTCAGGGTCTTTAAGACCATGCAAGCTGCCCGGAATCTGCGCTCAAACAAAAGAAAACTCTTAGGGAAGAACTGAGAGACCTAGCCTGAAAAACCAGCCCAGAAAAAAAATATATAGTCAGAAATAAGTAAATTTATAAACAAACCTAAACCAGATCAGACTACAAGAACAAAGGTAGAATTAACCACAGGTCAGATTGAATCCCTTCTGAAAGGAAGGCCAAACAAAACAGTGTGTTTGGGGGAGGGGAAGCAAAAGGAGGTCCACAGGACCCCAAGGGTTCTGTCCAGATTAAAGATAGAGACAGTCCCAAGATCCACAGTAATAAAAACAATCATGGCGAAACCTGGGGCAAAGTCAAAATGACAAATGGGAAGAAGTTCACAGAAATAGAAATAGTGTTTCCTGAATAGTGTTCAAGGAAGGGAAATCAAGAAAATTTCACATTCACATCACGGAGTCCAGACAAAACTATTTCAAACCTGTGAACAAACTAAAATACGAGGTTAGACGTCCAGTAACAAAGTAGGAAGTAACAAGTCATCCTATGCCCAGAGAATAGGGATCATTCAAGGAAAAAAGACAGGTTTGGGCAAACTGTAGCCCAGTTGGTCAAGGCTTGGAGTCAAGGCTTTTGAAATATAAACTTATCAAAATGATAAGAATCCATCCTCCAAAAGTTATACAGCTTTTTTATTTTTCTAGGATTTCTTTTTTATTCTAAAGCTATGTATTTAATTTTTCCCCATCTGATCCTCCATTAAATCTAGAGACCTAACAGATGGGTTAGTACAGGAATAGCAAGGCCATAAGAAACTACTGCAAAGACGACAAATAGGGCTTCTCTTGAAAGAACAAGCCGTTATTGCAAGTCCTGAGGCAACTGGTTCAATAACTTAATATTTTCACTTGTAATGAAGAACACCACGCTCATGAGGACAGGAGTAGCAGAAATGAGCTGAAAAGTTACAGGGACATGTACCTGGAGACACCGCTAGACTGCGCCTTACTGGGTGGGTATGGAGTACCGCTAAGCTGCTGGATATGCTAGTGCACAGGCTACCTACAAGTAACATACGTGAACAGAAGATGGACTGAAGGCAGAGAACACTATTGTTACAGCGACCTTAGAGATTGCGCCTATATTGTAACATAAGACACATAGCCAAGAATTTGGAAGGTCTCTTCAAGCTCTATGTTCCTCTGAAGCATAGGATATTGCACAGCCTCAGACTCAGGATAACAGAACAGAGATGGACCCCTAGGGAAACTTCCTTGCCTTTAAAAGGAAGAGGTTCAAACAAACATTTTTTAGATTCCAACCTCCTCCCGTGAAATCCCAGTGCTGAAGAAATCACTGGGAGTTTTGCCACAGACTTCAGGGGAGCAAGGATTTCACCCCTACTGATTTGAAAGCGAGTCCTTAGTACAACTAGAACACACACACACACACACACACACCTCTTATGTCACACTCTTGGCACATGTCTTCCTTCAGGAACCAATGACAATGTATATTTTTAAAACTGAAAAAAATATTTAGCAGATTATACTTTTCTTAAAGAAAGAAATCCATGTAAGTTTATTTTTAAAGAACAAAATGATATCTGAGCCATATTTAAATGAATAAATCTTCAAAGAATCATGTGTTTTGCATACAGACAATGTATACAATACTCCTGATACTATCATCAGCTCTTGAACAAAAGTTCTAAAGTTTGTTTCAACATCTTTCATTTCAAATTTTGTATAAACCAGACCTTTGCTTTCTCTCAGTTTTACAAGTCTCTCTCGGGAGCTTCATAATGTCTGTGTCTGGATTCCTTTTTTCCTTCAGATGAGAAAGGAATGATTGTCCTGGTATAGGAATGAACTTGGTCTCTCCTGGATATTGTCCAATGACACTGCCAGCAGGCAGGCAGTGCTGATGTACGAGATGCAGACTTTTCTGTCTGCCCCCTTTTTTAAGCTCTTCCCAAAATAAAGCATAATTATGTTCCAGCTATCGATTTCATCTCTTTAAGCAGCGCTAAATAACAGTATCACAGAATATTAGTGTATTACGCTTTTTTTTTTTTAAATACAAAGGAAAGCCTACATCATGCCTTTATCTTTTATTTGTTTTTAAGACATTATTTTAGAAAGTACTCCACTTTGAAAATCCTTAACTAATGAATAAAAATTGTAGGGAGGGGGGGAAGTTAAACTAACCAGTTTTATCTTATTTTTCTGAATGACTTCTTTGTTATCCTTCTGGTACATCTCCATTTTCCTTTTGGTGTTCTCCAAATCCACATTGTTGGTCAAGTTAAATACTGCATAAATATTAAAAAGACATGAAGTATTAGGTTGGCATGCACAACTATGACAAAGAAATACTACTCTTATGTTCTCCATTCCTTCTAGCATCTGACATAAACATTGCAGTAACGAGACTTATTTAAACATGCCTTGTAAAGCAAGACGCAGTCTGCTAAATCATTGCAAAGTTCAACAGAAGGCAGCACAGTTTTTAGGTTTATGCATCTGTAGCAGATGAAAAGTTGATTTTTCCATCCTACTTTGTAATACTGATCATGAATAATCATGATATTATCAGGAAAACATGACCTTTAAGTAGCAGTTACAGCTAAGAACACACTGATTCCTGTAAAATGAAATCAGACCAAACACATACATATTAACACAAGGTTAGAAATTAGGTCCTTCCATTTTATAAGGTCATCTAATGCACAAAGATTATAGAGAATGTATTTTCAGGTACACGTGAAAACGTCCACGTTCTTTGATAACTACAGGCACCAACGTACAATTACGTTTATCATGTGGCATCTGCAGATATATTCAGACGAATAGGTTAAATTAGGTTCTTTTGAGGTCTCTGTGTTATACACAAATACAGAGAGGATATTTCTCATGTAATTATGAGCAAGCTGTAGCAGGGTCGGCCAGCAAGCTCCACTGTTTAGCTGAATATTCCCAATTATCTACATATGGCACAAAAGATACTTCAAGAAATTCAATGGTTTCTATAATCAACAGCTTGAAAGATGTAGATGGTTTGGATGATTAGTAATTCAATATAGAGCCTGAGCCTCTCACCTCCAGGTCACTGGTTCAATTACGGGTCAAGTGAATTCAACTGAACACCATTATCACTGGCAAGTCACTTGGTGATCACCACCCAGAGCGGACGCTGGGCTGATGCCCATCTCCCTAAAGCTATCACAGACCACAGGCTTACTAGTAGTCTTCACCAAAACCTTTAAGAGCTTTGCCACACAGCCAGAGTGCATTTATAAGAGAAGCAGAGAAACGTGCACTGCTATTGATAAACCCTTTGCATGCAAGGAATGACATAGCCATAGCCCTGGGCCACCCCCTAAAGAACGGAAGGGGGTGAAAACGCCAATGCAGGACTTTCGGTTCAGTCCTCTGTTCCTAGGCTCTCAAGTGACTGGGGCCAAAATGAACTTTGCTCACCTGTACTTGTGCCAAGTCAGGCTGCTAGAAGGAAGATGTACAGAGTCTGTGTTGTTACCCAGTACAATAGCATACATGTCGGTTTGATAAAGGTTGACACCCTTTCTTCTGTCATTCTCTGCTCAGGTAACATGGCAGAAACAAACTTGTAGGAGGGTTCTGGATAAGCCAAATAGAAGCAGCGAGGATCTTCCACAAACTATGAATAGCCTAGACTGACAGAGCAGTGAGAGCAGCAAAAGAAACACAGGTTTCAAAGCAGGCATCACTGGTGAAGTACAAAACAGGAGGTGGGAGAGGACCAAAACACCACAACCCGTGGGATACAGTTCAATTAGACTAATCCAGCTGTACAGCAGCTCACTATTGCCAGAAAGGCCGGTCCTGCTCTCACACCCCAACTCCAAGATGCAAGCCTGGCCCTCTCCCCTGTTCCGATTCTGGGCCTCTCCAGACCCCGTGCAGCGTCAACAGAAGCCTTTCAGCAACTTGACCTGGCTCAGCAAGAGGGTCGGACAAGTGCCAGACCTGGTACAAGGGAAGTAACAGAAATACACAGATGGGAGTAGGAAGCACACTCTTTCCAAGAGTACTGAACCAACAGATCCTCTTACTCCTATCAAGAGTACTCAATTCTTCCTTGAACTGCAAGAAAAAGGGGCTGGGTAGAACAGAGCTGAAGAAACTCCTAACCTTAAGCAAACAAATAAAAAGTGCTGCGTGTATTTTTTTTCTTCTTTACCAAATAATGAGCAATATCAAAGGACTGACATTTTAATTCAGCCTGACTCCTAGAACAGCTGAATTCTATCCCCCACCCTCCCGACTTCCAAAGTGAGGTGGGAAGCAGGCTTGTTCTGTGGTTTAAGCATTTGACTGAAAATCAAGACCTGGGTTCAATTTCCAGCTTTGCTACCGATCCCGGGCAAACCACTTGACCTCTATCACTTGACCTTTATAGAGGTCTCCCCTCTGTAAAAACTAGGGGCAGGGAATAATGCTCCCTTTCTCCTATATGTTGCCAGCTGAGCTTACTTACCATAGCTATGTGCAGGTTCTACCTCAGTGGTCTTGATCTCATCTCAGGTGGTGCCTCTAGGCACTGGTATAACCTAAGCAAGTCACACTGAGTGCTCCCTGACTTTCAAAGTTCAGCTCTTTGGTTTGTGGAAGAAGTTACCTATCTCAACTACTTTTTTTTTTTTCCCCCCTCTCCAAAAGGCATGACAACATTTTCCAATTTCATATCACAATAAATATACAGTTCCTAGTTGTTGCAGCATTTCCTTAAGAAAATATATTTTAGTCTTGGTTTGACCTCCAACTTTCAAGTCTACAGTTTCCAGCCGACAAGTAGTTTAATATTTGAGTATAATGGCAGAGAAGAATTGTCATGTGAAAACGCTGGCATAGAGTCAGATCAGGGCTCTGCAATGACAGCAGCTGCATGGGAATGTCAGCACTTCCTACAACTTAAATCCACACACCAACTCTCTAAACTCCTCAATGACGACACAAGAAAGAAATAGCACATGAGACATGCGGTGCTTGCAGGATGCCTAGATGCCACCTTCAGGTGCAAGTGGAGGAACAAGTTGAGAAGCCAAATGCCTTTGGGGCTCCTGCACATCTTAGGTATTCCTCTAAAAATAATCCAGCAATAAGCCAGTGACCTAGGTTCTTTAACTATTGCTGGCTGAACTTTTTTTTTTTTTCTTTCTTAGTTGTCATTAATACATTCAACAAGTCACAATCTCGGTTTGTAAACCACAAAGTTGTAAAATTTAAAATGTATACAGAGTAAAGCGAGGCAAGTTTTGCACATATACAGATGCTTGCACAAATACAGATGCCTGCCTTTATCCAGGCAGGCAGGACTTATCCAGGACTACTTACAAAAGCTCGTTTATCTTGTAACTTGGCATGAAATAACATTTCCATGCAAGAGACCTATTTCTGCATCAGTGTTTAAAGAATCTTCAATAACCAGCTGCATAGCCTGGCCTTTACTGCCTGCAGCTCTGCTGGGAGTAAGGTGAAAGAAGGTTTATTTCTCCTCCTGTTTCCCTGCTATGGCCAGAAACAACTGCTCCAGTGGATTCTCACTGCAAATAAAATCCCCTCAACTATCGTGTTTCCTTGCACCATGTTGACTTTGCTCTGCCATACTTTTTGTACTTCCTCATTTGAGGATGCAGCAGGACTCCAGCAATTAGGAAGGTTCGAACTTCCTATATCCTCAAAGATCAGAACAGATTTCTCCCACTAGGTAACAACTCATAGGCATGCATTAAAGAGGAACACTTCTTGGTCCCATAACTGTACCCTTAGCTGTTGCTCCTCAGCACTATGTGATCCAGATTTCAAGACTCAAAATACTGAAGAGGTACATTTTGCTGTGACAGTGTTAAGAGCTGGATGTCTCTATACCAAGAGCAGTGTCAACAGCTGTCCCTGAATAAGTGAAAAAAAACATTCTCCCTCCCACCACAAAAGCCTAGCAGCAAGACAAACTATGCTCTTGGATGCTGCATGGTTGCTATCAGCGGCCAGCTAGGCAGCTCAAGTATCTTGCAGAACATTTTCTGGTATATTTTTCATGAGCTTCAAATGTTTTTTCATCGATATTTAGGGAATACAGATTCTTATGATTATAAGCTTACAATTACAACTGGTAAGTCCATTCGGTAAAGGACCAGGTCATGAAGGATAACTAAGAGATTATTTCCTTCTTTTCCCTTGTCCCCTGCAAAAGTTATCTGGCATTTAAAAACTGGCAAGTATCAAACCAAAGATTAGTCACTACAAACATGTCATATACAACATCATACCTTTCATATAGATAAAACTTTGCAGTATTGTCTGATCTGGACTGCTTTGGGTTTGTCTGAATTTTACTTTTAGTATCATTCTTACAAGGTTTCCAATTTAAAAAACAACAAAATAGATTATAAAACTAGGAGGAGCAGAAAGAGTTAAAAGCCTAACTGCTACACCTACCCTGAAAAAATATTGGTATAGATCTGACTATGACTGGCAAAGCAGATGGCTAGTTTGAAAAAGTTTCAAAGAGAAGCCAGACTTATTTTTGTCCATGTTGAAATATAGCATAAGCCGATATAAGAGGCCTAAAACCCTTCAGGGAAAGGGAACAGAAGCTGTTTTGTATGCAACAATTATTTATCTACTTATCCATCTCACATTGGTTGGTTTATAAATTGACTTGCCTTGAGACATCTGTTGAAGTACAACAGGAAGACTATTGTGTTTTTCTGAAACATTTCATTCTATTTAGGTAAAACTCTGTTCTTCTGAAATTCAACCTTTACAGGGAGGCTTAATTTTTTCTTTTTTTTAAAAAAAAAAAAAAGAAACATTCACTCTGCAATTCTATAAGAAAAGGAAAAATATGCTTCTAGTTGTTATAAAAGAAAGAAGAAAATTTGAGACAAAATTTTGAATTACATGGCACAATAATTTATCTAGAGGTGCAGCAATGTAAGAGAACAACAGTCCACTGTAGAACTTTAAATAGATTCATCAAAATCTCCCCACTTTACTCCGAGATGTTGCATATTCTCCAAGACTTCTCCCCAGTTCCTTAATAGACAGTAAAGTTAGCATGTATATGTACTTGCCATTCAAAGAGTAGGAGCATTCCCTCTCAGGTGAGATAGCAGACGATTAGACCAATGACCTATAAAGGCAGTTTCTATGTTGTTCATTTTTCACTCGTCCACAACCCACTTACAACCTCCTCCTTCCACCCTCTCTGTTCCTAGCTATGAAGTACGCTTGCTGAATTCAGCTACTCGGAGGCACTGACCAGACACAGCAGATGCCTAAGAGATATTAAGACGGACCAAGATTGCACATGGTTATCTTGCAAAATGTAGTGTTCAATCCACGTTACACCAGTATGAGCATGGTGAGAGTTAATTAATAAATATTAGGTTTGTCATAAACCATATTCTTCCCACCCTACTACAAACAGCTTCAATTATTATCTTCATAAGTGCCAGCTAGAGGCTGGGAACGGCAGAAGAGCAACTGCTTTGGGCAGAGTACTAGAAAGGCAGACGGACAACCAAATCCTCAGTCCACTCTAAGAATCCAATGTTGCTGCAGCATCTTCTGCTGGTGTTTTTGACGTCCTGTCCAACCTCTGTCCCCTTACTTTGGGGGAGGAGGAGGGGAAGGGAGAGGGACTAGACCACCTTGAAAGGTCCCTTCCAGCCAAAATTTCTGTTTTCACTATGAAACAACTATCAGAAATAAAAGAAAACTTATAGCTAGGCCACGGGAAAAAAAGTTACATACTAATAATTCTTTCTGTTCATCCTCAGTTGGTTTTCTGGAAAATTACTGTCGCGAGGAAAGACACCCTGGCACAGTATTGAATGGTTTTCCAATCACTCACCCCTATTAGGTCTAAGAAAGATCACTTGCGCTGTAACAGGTACAGTACTGAAATCTTTGTTTGGAGCAGACGACTGAAAAGGACCTTTGATAAAGCTGAGTGATTTCCAGTTGGATTATTCCCATTGCTGGCAACATCATAACCATCCTTATGCGCACAGAGAGGAAAAAAGCTGCAAACAGTACACAGTATAACCCACAAGTAATCATAGATAGTAAAATCCTTCCTATTCAAGGGTTTCTTGCAAAAACGCAAGCCACCGGGGGGCTGGTATTGCTCAAAATCTTAGAAAAGTAACAATACGGGAATCTGAAAGGCACGTATCTGGTAGCCTCTTTCCCAGATGAATGTACTGAAAGTTTAAAAAAGTAATAATTACTTTCAACAATTGTGTTGTGGTCATGCCTGGAGGCCTCATTCAGGAACCAGGGGACCCGTGCGCCAAGCAGCGTGTACACACGTGCTGAGAGCCAGGCCCTTTTACGGACAGTTTTCACAGGAGGTTTTAAAAAACGGCTAAGGAGACACTCAGGAAGAAGAAAACCTTGTAGGAAGAACAAGCAAAGCTTGCCTGATGCCTGGAGACTGCGACCTGCAGCAAAACTCCTTTAAGGTCTAACCTTGCCCCTCTCATCACAAGGGCACAGCTACCTCACTCATTTCAATATATGTTTGCACACACCTTTTCCAAAGGCAGAATTTAACCCTTTCACTTACCATTTTTCTTCGCAGTGTTAGTGACAATGAACTATTTACAATGCTCTCAGCTTGCCCAACTGACTTTTCTTCTGGGGAAAACTTGCTTTAAAATGCAGTTTCTATTTAAAGTCTTGTCTAACACCTTTTAACCAAAAGCATTATTTAGCAGCTACATTCTAAACCACTTCAAAAACGTGTTTTTTATAATGGAGGTCTTAAGAGGTGACTACCATAATGTTTGTTCGAACTTTCCTCCCCCCTCCAACTCTTTTGCTGTATCACCCAACACTTTTTTTAAATAGAAAATGTCCATAGGTATAATACACCTGATATGAAGGTTAAAAAATATATTTCAAGTGAGGTCATGCATCACATCAAGTGAGTAAGGCTGGCCAACTGCCACTGCTGTTGGAGCTGATCTACCCGAAACATTTGGAAGAACAGCAAAACACAAAACTTCCATATTTCGCCTCCACCAAGCAATTATTTCAATTTAACACACCCCCCCCCACCCAACAACTAAAGAAACAGAAGTTACCAGCAAGGAGGAAACAGCCCCTAGGGTGAACCTTCTGTCACTTTGACCCTCCTACATAAAAATCGAGAATTTGGGGGCTGGGGGAAGGAAGGAGGGGGAAATCTGGTTCTCTGCCCCCTAGCTTCCTAACCTGCTAGTTTTAACAACCACCAGCAGCTCTTGCCAAGTGTTATACATTATCCCCACAAGGCAAAGCTTTGCTCTGCATGACTACGCTCTTTCTTTCCCTCCCTGCAGCCCAGTTTCTCACTTGCACAAACGAGCAGGGAATTCACACATACAAAAACGTGAAATAATAACTTCTTCCAGTAGTAAAACGTTAAGCAACCGTGCAGACTTTAAGACACCTCTAACACATTGTTCAGCCATGCTACATTCAACATGTGCAGCAAGAACGGTGGAAGAAGTCACGCTGCTTCTGCTACATGCCGGACAACCGTCAACTGGAGAGCTCGGCCCAGGAGAACAAGCAGGGATGAGTTTAGGGAGACAGGAATGACCAACAAGTCAGAAAGCAAGATGTGTGCAAGAAGCTTTGTCACTGGGACAAGCGGAAGAGGGCTTGAATTCTTACCACAAGGTGCTGTTCTTGAACCTTACCAGCCCTCTGTCTTCTGGATCTGCTTAAAGTTCGTAGGTAGACAGTGAAAATGAAGAGCCTTCTTAATTGCACCTCTTCTTTCCTCTGATTACCCTGACTGCTACACAGGAAAACTAGGAAATACTCAGCCTTTCTAAATCCTTTTAGCATAGTAGGTGACCCCTTCCAGCAGCTAGCTCCAAATCCTAAAAATTCCTTCCCTTGAGCTTTTACGTTATGCATTTGCAGGACCAGCACAATTGCAGATGGATTCGCTTTTCCTCACCACGCTATGAAGACCCACCGTGAATTCTGCCACTTCTAAACCAAGTTACTAGCACAGGCTCTGGATCCATGTGAAATTTAAAAACCTAATCCCAAGAGCTGGAAAATCACAGCACTGCACAAATTAATGAGGTTCAGGCAATTTCAGGCAAAACTTAAACTCCCTTGTTGTAGACACTGAAAACCTATGTAGGAGCAGTAAGTGGGAAACCTTTACTAAATGCTACGTAAATAAAAAGTAGTTTTCCTTTCCATGAGCACACAGATTCTTCCAGCATCCTCTTGCTAAGTTGCAACCCTTCTTTCTGCTCACTCCCTACTTCCCCCACACCATCCAAAAAAACATGCAAACAGAACTACACCCACATAGTCTCCTCCAGATATCTGTACGAGTGTGCCTGGTGTTTCCCAGCCACACCATTTAGCTCTCCAGCCTCAGCCTTCTGATGCCAACAAAAACACGACACATTACTCACAGCAGTAAATATATTGAACGCATTTCTACAAAACACCACAGTCCAAAGAAGAGCAAGGGCTCCTCTGAGAAACAAAGGGAGCAATAGCCCCATGTTTTCCTTCAAACTGCATGTTCTGAGCCACCTCTTCTTCTTCCAGGACAAAAGGGAATGGGGGGGGGGGGGAAGAAGGCTCAGAAGCTCATAAAACCAAGAAACAAATCATTTAAGATCGACTCCTTTGAATACATCCATGTTTTTTTAGGCAAACTCCATCACTCCACCATAAATCACAAGTCACCCTAAGAAAGAAGAAAAAACTCTGTTGATAACATAGTCCCTTTCCAAAGGGCAAAGCTCTCCTTCAACTAATGCAAAGAGAAAGAAATCAGTGTCTGCTCCTAAACCACCTTCTCCTGCACAGCAGCATAAAACGCTACTACAGTGGTATGTAAGGTCATCAGCTTCAAAGTAGCTTCAACTACTCTACTTGCAGAAGCAAAAATGATGAAAGACACCATATGGCTTCTGTCATGGTAGATAAAGCTAATGGAGGATATAATGAAAATTTGAGTTGCTCCTCTCTCTGCTTAATTTTTCTCAGTGCAGCACCAACAATCCCCGGCAAGCCTTTCTTTTCCAACTACAATGCACCGCATCCTCTTTGTATCATGATTTTTCTCTGGCAGATAAAACATTTTACTTAACAATGTCCCACAGTTCAGCAAATATGATTAAAAATGTATAGAGAAAGTAATTAGATAATCATCAGATACTACGATAAATCCTATTAAAGAAACTCAACTTAGGCATTCTCATAGGCAGCTGAGTCAGAAGATAAAAGCCTATGGTCTCACGAGCACAGCGCATCAAAAATGCAAGCATTAAGACTTACCAATTTCTTCTATTTCTTCCAGGAAATCATTATATTCGCTCAGACTGGGAAAGTCATCCTCTCTTTTATTGTATCTTTAAGAGAAGAGAAACAATTATTTATATAACACACAAAGATGAATTTTCATTTCAACAAGGCTCTTGCTGCAAAAGCATATTAAAAATGACCTAATTTTATCATCAATGTGCTTTGTGGCTCCCACAGCTGACCAACGTACAGAATCTTTTAAAAGGAGACAGAAGTGCTTGTTTCAAAGGAAAGGAGCCAGTCTGGCATAAGTCAGTCCTGTCTTTGCCTACTGTTTGCCAGGGTCACATGGCTAGCATATAGTAATCCCAAGCCATCCGTTCATCACAGAAAGCCTGCTAAAGGCAAAGATAACAGTAACACCCACAAGAAAAGTTTTTCTAGAAATACTAGAAAAGGGGTTTTGGCTTTGTGCCAACAACAGAAAGCTTATGTTAGCAGGAAATTTAAAATGCTACGAAATTAATTCATTTCATATCAACAGATCATTCCAAAACTCATTTATGGAACTCCCACTATCTGAACAGAGTGAAAAGGTGAAGGGATAATAAATTTAGATAGAACATGGACAGGCTCTGGGAATCAAGACATGCAACTTTTTTTCCCAAAAAGATAAAGTTAAGATTCTGCCTGCTCCTGCAGACCTTTAAAGCTACATGACACCTACGAATATTAAAAAAAAAAAAATCTAATTCCCAGAACTGAGGCCAAATTCCAATTTAGGGAAATTTTTTCTGCCAACTGAAAACTAATCTGGAAAATCCAAGTGGACCAAGTATTCTACGTTTTCTTTTCTAACGGTGTTTCATGTGATGTTTAAGTTCTGAGACGAGGCTGACTTCATTCAGTTTGACTTCTGTTAACTTCAGCAGATATTATAATCAAACCTCAAAAGGATACTACTTTCCACATCAGATGCAGATACATCTTGGTATTCAATAAGGCAATTTCCCTATACCTCAGCAACATCATACGTCGCATTTGATACTGTACTAAGTCTTAGATAAAGGCTGCCAAGCTTACAGTTTACCTGTACGTTTGTTTTCACACATACAACTCTCCAGTGTCATTACACTCCACTAGGTCCTCTTCCACCAGTACATCAACCGACCCTCTTATTTTCCCCCCAAAAAGGTCATTCCTTGCCCACAAGAAATCAGATGTAATTTTAGATGTAAAATATCGCAATTCCAAGAGCTTTCAAATCTGCATGACAGACTAGTAACATAAGGCTTGTTAAAGAAGCATTGCTACCAATACTTGCTGCATGAAATAGAAAACAATGCAGACATAGCTTCTCTTGTGTCCATCTTCATTTTGAAGGGGAATTAGCCCTTGATTCTCAGACCAGGTCCCCAGGCACCATAACTATCAAGATCCTGATTCTTGCCCCATTCTGTCCTTCACCCCCTCAAAGGGAAAGCATTGTAGTCCTCAAAATCTAATCGTCTCCATTTAGGAGGCAAGCCTTTGCCATACGGAGAAAACCCAACTTTTTCTAAACATTAAGCAGGAATTCCTCAAGGCTAACTTGAGCCTTCATTCCTCGGTCGTTGCATAAAGTCAGATTCTCCAAAATCCTTCAGAGTTAAACTGAACCAAGTTGTCTGCCCTGTTATCCTCTACTCAAGGAAAAAAGTCGATTTGTGAATATGGTGATCCATGAAATCATCCAGGTTCTGCTTGCTGAACTGATGGCACTCACATTTTCAGCACCTTCTTCCGAATTTCCACTTCCTTGTCAACGGCAGGATCCTCAAAGAGCTGCACCCTGAAGTTACTCTTCCGCAAGGGGGTATCACACTCCTGGCAATTCCCGGCCCCTCTTACAAACAGCAGCTCCACGCAGCTCTCGCATCTAGGGAGAAAGGAAGAAGCGTAAAGACAGGGAGACGCTAAACAATACCTGCGGCACAGGCCTGTCCTTGCTTTCAGTTTTTCTTCACGCAGTAAGACTGCGGTTCTCCCCTCAAAGCACTCCGACAACGGCAATCAATTCAAGCAAGGGCTCCCCACCATCTCAGAGGGAAACGATCTCGGCAGCACAAGTGCCTTTATTCTCCCTGCCCCAAACCGCTTCGCCTCTTTGCCGAGGCCGAAAACCAATCCAAACACAATGATGCTTTTTGTGTCAGGGGGAAGCTTGTTTATTGACACCATCAAACTCATTTCACACGGTCCAGACTGCAATATCCTTATTTACTCTGAGCACCACCCTACTGCACAAAAAGCCCCATTTATTTTCCCGAGGCCGCTCACAGTGCAAGGCACTATTCAGCACAAGCCGGGATAGCACGCCCAGATCCTTCCACGCACCTCCTGCCACCACCATGGAAGAGCTGCTACGACCCACCCGAGCTACCACCGAACTGCAGCCCAACACGAGGGCGGTCAGAAGAACGGCGAGACCGTTTCTCCCAGTGCCCAGTGTTACACGGCTCCCGGCTGCCTCCTGTTAACGCTTTCAAAACTGCACCTAAAATACACCTCCCGCACAAAAATAAAGCAAAAATCCCTTTCCGGTTCTATTTCTCCCGCCTCAAAAGAAAATTTGAACGCTCGCTAACCAGTCAGTTGACGTTTAACAAAGGCAGGACGCACGAGAAGAAAGTCAGCAGAGGAAAAAAGGGGTTGCTGGGGCGCGAGCGGCGAGCCGAGGACACCACCTGCCGCAGTCACTTCCTCCGGCCGCTGCGGGGCTATTTATACCTTGGGTGCGGCGAAGCCAGCGCAGTGGGAGGCTGGCGGCGAGGCCGTGCTGTCCCCCGGCGAGCTTCGCGCAGCGCAAACGCGACACGAGCCGAGAGCGACGACCCCGAGGGGCTCGCGAAGGCTCTGAACCAAAACTCTCACCCTGCTGCCCAGCGCCCAACTCATCCGGCTCCGGTACTCGCGGAGGCAGCGCCGGCGAGAGCCAGACGGTTTTGCTCAGCTGCTTTTGGCACAATTAGAAAGCACAGAACAAATGCAATTGTAAATTTTTAAAAAAAGTAATTTCCCCCCCCCCCCAATAAGTAGAACTGCAGTTTCCTAACGCACCTTAACCAGCCTCCCTAGTTTTGGCAGCTATCGCCGTTTGCCCGTCTTTCTCAACATGGCAACTAAAGCCCAGCAGAGAATCCCCATCGCCCTTTTCTAGAACGTAAAAATAGGAAAAAGGAGTGTAAAGCTACCAGCTTGGCAGGTGGCACCAAGTGCAGGTGTCTGTATTGTTTTTAATCGCGGTATTGCCTAAGGACCAACAGAACAAGGTCTCCTTAGGCAAGATATTACGCACAGACAGTAGCACCTGAAACTACTTTTCTTTATTCCCTCCTCTTCCCTAAATCAAATTTCAAGTTTACATAAGACTCGACTATGGAAAATCCCTCCTCGGAAAAGCACTCTGCACAAGGGCTCCAGTGCCTTCCCAAACTGGGACCGGTGTTTCTAAGGCCAGAAAAGAGCTTTCCATACTAAAGAAGATGAGTCAACACCTCACTATGGGAATGCCGTATCAGGTGATCACGTCCCTTCGCACGCCCTCGTGCACTTCCACCCGCAGTTATTTATACATAATTCCTTCTGATTTCAAAATAGGTTACACGGCACAAGGCAAGGGCAGAACTGGACGCAGTCCAAATCCTGCCTTCCCTCCGTCTCCCAACAGATTTAATACACAATTAGATAGCAGCCTTATTTCCTAGGGGATCTGTCATTTTTGCCCCCACAAGCTGGAGCCACTTTCCCAGCGATGGCAAGCACGCTTGGTTATACGTTTCAGTCTTATTCTTCAAGAAGGAAAAAAGCCATCTCCTGAATTCCTGTCAAACTAGTTCCTTTTGGTTTCACTGCCTACCGCTGAACTCAAAAGCACGTGCCTACAACACGAAGGCAGATTCCAATAAAGGTGGCATTTACATTATAAAATCTCCCCAAAGCCCTTCTTCCTACACTAGGCTCAGTGCAAACAGGAAAGCAAGACATGGCTTGAAAGAATTTCATCTTGGACCACGACAAACACAGCATAACTCCTTCGAGATGCACCAGTTTACACGACCTTACCCGAGATACTTGAATCACTGCTCAGTCCTCCCAGGCAGCACGTGCTGACAACCAACGCCAGAGCTGCCACTGTAGAGCTCTGCCCTGGCCCACAGACCATGGCAATTCAGGTGACAAATCCATTTCTGTGCAAGTCCGACTCTTTTCCAGACAACCAAGGAAGGAGGACATTGTTCAGGCCTTCTTTATCGGCCATCACAGCACAGCGAGCTTTCCGCAAATAAGCAAAGCGCCAAAGCACCTGCCTAATTACTTTACAAATCATGGCCAAAACACGTGGCTGTGTTTGCCTAAACTGAGGGCCTCAAGAATTTTGTGTGTGTTTATATTACAGAAAATAATATAAATTATTAATAACATATTATAAGATCTGTTATATTACACAAATATGTATTTTGTGAATAAATATAGCCATAGTGTTTCATATATGAATGCATTATATCTGTATTTTGCATTTCTCTATAAATATATATGTATATGCATATATACTACATAGATAAACTAACAATGACAAACGTCCTTCCTTAAAAAAATAAGGACTATACATGTGTCCAAAACTGAGTACAAGTGACTGAAGACAACAGTTTTGCATGAGGGCTAAACAAATAGTCAGCAGGTGTCATATTGTTGGTTCTCACCTTGACACAATGGTTGTATGGCCTCTGTGATTTATATTTTATTTCACACATGCACTAAACATTTCATTACCGTTCAGATTTAGGTTTGTAACCTGAGAATAGGTAATCTGGATAAGGATATCAATAGAAAATGCCCAGGGAGTTAGGCATGTGCAAACAACGAGGGAAGACTATTAGTAATGTCACCAAAGAAAGCAATCACATCATCTCCAGGAACAATAACGTCTCCTGGTCTTCCACAATAGGATAATAAATATCCATACGCTAGTCTTCATTTCCATTGATATTGGTTCGATCTGTCTTTTTCTTCCTTTTCATCCCCATGAAATATTAAATGAATGGCTCTATCTGTAGGCAGTCTAGAACGATGCCACGTTTTGGAGGAAGGCAAACAATGAAGCATCTAGATGGCTCGGCACCAGGAACGCACAAATAGCACCACTTCAACGTTCAGTGGCTTCAGGGGTAGGCTAAAAATGCTTCTGGTGCATGACAGAAAACAAACAAGTTCCTCTCCAGAAAACTATCAGATATTTATCAACTAAAATACACTTACTGGAACTGAGTGTTTGTTTTGGACAAAACGTCTTAAAGAGTGAAAGATTTGTGCCCAATCCTGCATTCCACATATGCAAATGCACACACTGCAGCCTTCGTGTAAGGAGCATGGCAGATAAGGAATCAATCTTCTTGGACATTAAACGGATGAAAACGGCTCACCACATTAGCATAGCTTGATGGTGCCGCTTACTCTTCTAGCCTGGCTGGCAAGAGAGCAAACAAAACAGAATACAGGAAGAGCTACTTTTGCAAGCAGGAGTACTAGAAACTCTTGTCTTTTTTAAAATCTTAGATTCCGCTGGGTATAGCAAAAATTTGCAGGAATTTAGATATATAGTCATTAATCATGTCAGAAAAACACCTTTATGGCTTTTGCTTTTGACTAAAAATATTACAAAAGTTACTACCCTTCTTTACAAAGGCTATTTTTAGTAGATATACTTATTAAACAGTAGCAAATATTTAGAATCTCTAAGCCCCTCTTCTTCTGCTTTATTAAGCAAGATATTTCTCTAATTTAAAGTAACAAGCATAACAACCAAGGCTCTCTAATAACAGAAAAAAAGAGTCTAGATTTAAAAAACAAGAATACAGTCTTCAACATATAGCCCAGACTGGAACCACAAACAAATGGAACGGAAAGAATCAACAGAAAAAAATGTTCTCGCTTGGTCCTCAACTCTGATGTCAGAGGGAGATTCACTTACAGAAATGGAGTGATTCTTGATTTATGAATGAGGAACATTAAATATGAGGAAAACTTACAGAAAAATATCTAGCTTGATTTTGAATTCAAAGATGCTTCTAAAAAAGCTCAGAGACTTTGTGCAAAAAAGCCAAAAGTGGCTAATCCAAGCTAAGCGCAAAGCCTCTTAAACTGGGACAAGAGGGGCCCAATCTGGAGCTGGCAGTTGCTAAACGCACAGAACGTTGTGAAACACACAGGTTTGACAAGTACTTGTAACCCACAGTGGTTTCTTCCACATAGCCAAAACTTAATCCAGTATTTGCAATTGGCCATTGCAGGTTCTTCCAGAACTGGGCTGATAGACCAGTAGGTACAGTTTAAAAAGGCAGAGCCTTTCTAGGGTCTGCGGCAGTGATGAACTCAGTCCCCTGAAGAGCTATGGGACCTAAGTAAAAAGGAATTTTTTTCCCCCCCCGTCTCCATTTTAGGGGTTAGGGATCAAAAATGGAGGCGAGAGAAAGAAGTACGAGTGCCATGACACCAAGCACATCCAAGAGCCACAGAATAAAGGAGCTTATGAGATCGGTAGCCCAAAGACAAGAGGGGAGCTGGGACTGTTATGAGACAAAATAAGTCGTCCTTTTCACACCTCAGCTTCAGAAATTAGGAAATACTTTTTCAAGAACTTGCAGAAGTCCTTTGGGTCACCCACTTCCTTCCCCTGCTGGCAAAATACAAGAGGGAGTCGGAGAGAAGAATATCTCAATAATTCTTTCCCTCTCACCCAGTTCAGATTCTGTTCAATTCTAACAACAGGGATTTTGCTGTTCTTACCTCACAGGACAGCATCAGAATGCTCTCAGAAACCCATTTGGCCAAAAAACCCACACTGGGTCTGTCTTCAGCTAGTAAATGAAGAGGTCTCACAAGCAGCTTACATGCCATGTAGAGATTACAGCTCATTACAGTAATTAGAAACATTTCAGGCTTCAGGCAAAGTCATTTTCTATTAAGCAACAGACAAGAATTTTTTTTTCGCACTCTTAATAAGCTATCTTCAGCTGTCTACAGCTCCCCTTTCTTCAGTCCACAGTGACATATATGCTGCAAGACAAAAAATCTCAAGAAATTGCTTTGCTAACCTTTTTTTTTTGCAGAAATATCAAGATATCAGAGATCTGATCTTAACCGTTCCTTTAAAAAACAAAGGAGAACCAAAAAAAACCTTCCATCTATATAATACTCTGTCCATATCTGTATTATGTCAATTCTCAGCATTATCTGCCAAACTGCTAAGCATATAAATAGTCCAAATAAAAGATAACATCTTTTGGGAATAAGATGCACGCACACACTTTTGCTTCCTTTTTGTGCTGTCAGACTAGCCCTGCTTCACATTGCAGAAAGGAGGAGGTTAAATGAACCCAGACATCTCAAAAATTTAGAGGAGTCAACCACAGTTACCTGTCCTTTCCAAGCACCCATATGCATACCCCGATCGTTCTGCAAACACTACAGACCAGTTCATCTCAACTGCACTTACCAGAAAGAAAGCAGACCAGGTAGAACAACAGCCTTGAATGACCGGCATTTTAAGCAAAAAAGACATACTCAGTGAATTAATAACAAACAGAAACATTTCCACCACCCATTGTGTGTCAACATCTCCATTACAACACCATTTCAAGTGGTTTGGACCTGACTAAAAAGTTTGCAGCAAGCTGAAACTTAACTCACATTTATCCCATACGTATGAGCCTTTTCTTTTTTTCCCCCCTAGAAAAACTAGAAGATCCTTTTATGGTATTACTATAGATAGTTTACACAAATTATTTCTGTAGAAGGATATTTAAATAAAAATGGTCCTCGTGAGATACTGCTGTCTAGACAATTAAGCAGACAATCATAAAAAAAAAGTGTCTTACAGCACAATTATGTCAACTAAGTTAAAATATACTTGACAGGCCAATTCTTAACAATTCAAGAGTAGCTGCGTAGCATTAAGAAATACATGTTTTCATAATGACTAGGCATACCAAAATCGAGAGAGAATTTACCCAATGTACCAGAATAACTACTTCAAATCCATTACAGTCTACTGGGCAAACACATGCATTAAAATAATAATTCACCTATGTCAATAATAACCCCTTTATTATGCTTTACTCTCCTTGAATAAGAATCTTTGCAAAATTTCAAGGTTCTCAAGCAAACACCAAACTCGGCAGCTATCAGGAAGTAAGAGAGAGCTAGTAGTTGTGTCTTATGGTCAGGCGTGCTGTGGGCAGCTACCAAATTCCCCACGTCTGCCTTAAATCTAGAAACTGCGCTCTTTAGACATGGTCCAGCTGAGCACTGCCCATTGTCCCAGAGCCAAGACAAATATACTTATCGTTAACAAGTTTCAGATCTCACACAGAACGTAATACAAGATACTTTGCTCCCATCTCCTCCCATGCCCATTTGTTACTGCGTGAGAAACTCCTACACCATTGTGTGGGTTAAACTGCCCCCAGAGCTTATATACCTTATTAACTCAAGTATTTTGAGCATTCACTTGCTTAGTCTTATGAAACACCTGCAAATACCAGAAATCATGCTTGGAAAAAACAAAACAAAACACAACTAAAAAGTTTTAGGGACTCAAAAAAGTAACGACAAATCTTTTATTCGGTGAAAATACTTTGTCCTGTACTCTCAACACGTTTGACAGTATATCAATGGATACGTGGAAGCAAGACAAGAAAAGGCAGCGGCACAATAAACAGAAGAAAAATAATTTTTTAAAGATATTTATGGCATGATGGGAGATCCCATCCACGTTACTTACGGCTTGTCACAAGACACTCTCTAGTTCAAGTCTAGCCTCAGGAAGTAAGGAGACAAAGCTGCTAACACACGCATCTTTAAGAGAGCCAGACATATGGCCTAGGTTTCCAGAAAAACAACAGTGGTTTGGGGTCCCAATGGGAAACACGCAAGTTTTAAGAATTCTCTCAAAATCAAAACCTTTACCCATCTCTTTCAGACTTACCTGTTCAATAAACCGCAAACGTTGGCTCATCTCTCAGCTTCTGGGAGGAACCAAGCCAAATCTGGCCAAGAGCATAGCCTTATATTTCACTCTAAGCATAAAAAGTACACAATCCAGTTTCCTTAAACCATTCCAACAGACACAGGGTGGGTGCACGTACACACACTTAAGAACAACTGAAATAGCATTAACGAGAGGAGTCTGTTAGAGCAACAGCTACTTCTTCCATGTTCTGGATAGTGCCGAAAACACTGTCAGTGCTCAAACGTACACTGTCAGCGTACAATGAAGAACTGTTCTCTCTACTGTAAAGTTTTTTGTTTGAAAAGATTAAAAGCACAATTTGCCGTGACAAAGTGCTATGTACTAACTCCAACATAAATCACGTTTCATGATACAAAGAAAAAGAAAAATCAACTATTTTCTTTTAGGTAATTTATGTCAGAAGTGAGTGACCAAACTCAAAGTGTAAGGCACCAACTCCCCTTCTCATAGGTACCAAAAATCCTAGCAACCTCGAATGTATATATTCTACGTAGGAAGAGCAAAACTGGAGTTCTACCTGTTAAGCCAGCACTAATGCCAGAGAAGTGGCTCTAATCTCCCTTCACACTCTGCTGTACACTCTGCTTCCCCTGCCATCCTCTCCCACGGGCCAGAAACAGACATTTGTGCAGCCACAAGGTTATTTGCTGGATTATTTTTCAGTCAGCTGGACTCCCAATTTGGTTCACCACCTAATTCACCAACACTTACACCAGCGCACACCACAGGACAGAGCGGAGGTAGGAACGAGCAACCAGGAGGAGACTGTTTAAAGCAGCATGTTGTCAAACACAAAATCACAGTCAAAGTAAGCCTAATACGCTACTGTCTCAACAGTCGTGGAAGCCAGAAACGTTGAACAAGCATTCACTAAGGAAACTGCACTCTTTACACATCATGCAACAATGTCTGAAGCAATTAAAACCAACTCAGCTCCAGAGAAAATAGTTCCCCTAAAAGACGACTCCCTCACAAGCATTGAGGGAAGTCACTACAGTACGTGAAACCTGCAGAGATGCCCAGCACAGCTAGGGCCCCCTAGAACAGCCGTGTCGGCCTGAACAAGACCCCGGAAAGATGCTATGCGCGGGAGCCTCTGGGTGGAAGAACGTAAAAATCATTTCTCTTTCAAAGTTGTGAATTCAATAGCACACAACGTTGTTGTTAAAATTTGTCCTTTCTTTCCCTCTTATGAAGCTTTTATGGCATACACAGCTACGGCAGCTTGATCCGAAAGCGTAAGGAGAACAGAACCCGAAAGCATTTTCCATTATTTCAGGGTACCCCAAGCTGCTTGATTAACACATCTCCAGAAAGGTGAGAAAAAACCCAGATACAACACAAGCAATGCAAGAACAACAGGTGGGGTAGTAGACAAAGGAGGAGGCAGGTATTTTTCAAAATTTCTAAAATTAAAGGAGCTAAAAAGCATGTCACAGCATTTCAGAGTATTTTGAATGAAAGGATTGACATTATTTTACAGGTAAGTCTTTCCACAATAAAAATAGGATGTAATGCAACTGGACAAAACAAATCCACGCATTTGAGAACAATGACAAAGTTCCTGGGAGCTCATCATTTAGAAAGCACCAAGGAGAAGGAGAGAGACCTCAGTGTACTAGTTCAATAGTAGCTTTGTAACGTGATGCAGTCATGGAAAGGCACAGGCAACCCAAGGACGCATCGGAAGAGGTACTGCCACCAGAAGGGCAGAATTACAACCAAACCCTGCTGAGACATCACCTGAAATCACATTGTACAGGTCTCATTGCTCACATTCAAGATGGATGAGCTCATACTAGAGGCTCAGAAAAAGGCAATAAGGATGGTCAGAAGAACAGAAGATTAGCTTATCAGAGTAGAGCGCTCTAAATATTTTAGGAGATGTACACAAAACAGACAGAAAAAGCTCTTTAAGCTAAACAAACTAACAGGTCAACCAGCAGTGTAGAATTTACACTGGAAATTGTAGTTTCCACCAGGCATAGCAGTGAGAGCCTAGAACCACCTCCAATGGAAGTAACATGGCAAAAAGTTAATTTCCAGGTGGATTTTGATAAGTTCACGAGGAAGATTTTATAATCTGGTTGTCCTAAACAGAAAACTAGAGTTGATGACCAAGATGCCGCCTTCCAGTCCTATCCGCGGTCCTAAATTCTGAAACCTAGAGCGAACAGCAACTTAGAAAGGCAACTGAAAGAAGAAAGAAAAAAGCTAATTCTGGTGAAGATACTGAAACATTATATACATTCAGCATTCAAAGATGTTCCTCTTAAGAAAACTACACACCCGGCACAGATATTCTAGCACCCACTCATTCTGCTCACAACAGATAACTCCTAACAATAGGTCTAAACCAGTCTCTAATAAATTACCCACAGAGATTCATTATCTTTCATCAATAACCAGTCTATCTTGTCTGGCATACATTGTGATATGTATCTGTCTCAGAGATCCAAACTTGATTTCCTTGGATCAATTTTTCACCTTCTGGAAAAGGGAGAAGGTAAAAAAAAATCATACTACTTTCTTTGTCTCTCTTAAAAACGGCTGATAGGATAGCACAGAAGAAAACTGAGGAGTAAGCATTCTCAGCTTGTCTTATTTCAGACAATACATACCTACTCTACCAGCTTGTTTCTAAAAAAAAAAAAAAAAAAAAACACACACACTGTTCTGGTAGCAAGTATACAGCAGCTGATCTGTACTACTTTTGTACATCTTGTACTATGCCATGCCTTAACTCACAAGTAAAAAATTTAGATGGGTCACTTACATGCCACAAAATTTGATGGTCATGACTCAAAGAAATTGTTGCTCTCTTCTCCTCATCCATCCAAGACAGCTTTAGCGAACAAGCTGTTTTCCAATACTGCTGCCTTTTCAGTGAGACAGACCAACGGCACCAGTAGCTTTTGAATATTAAAGACTCCGTAGCATTTCTGCTGTTGACAGCGCTCAAGTTTCCCAGACAAGTGCAGGTAATTCTACATCATATCCCAATTCCCTCCCGGAATTTCAATTGATTGGGGCATTCTTAATTTCCTGCCTGAAAGTATTGTTTACAATGACTTGCTAAATCTCTGTTGCCTTTACTGCAGCAAAGCGAGTGGAACAAAGAATGATCTCTACACACTCTGTAAAGAGCTTACGGAGCTCAGTCTAAGCTAATGTTAACATTAACTTGCAGAAAAGCTCATCAAGAAAAAGTAAAACATCAAAAAAACAACCACTTTATTTTCATCTTGCATCGACGTGCAGAATTAATCCTTAAAGACAAAACCCTGAGTAAGTATACTTTAAGGTGAAAGACTGGTATCTTAAAAACAGTCAAAATTACTTGCAGAGAATGCAAGGTTTGTGTATTTCTATTTTTTAAAACATACAGGAGAAAAAAGAAAAAAAAATAAATCAAGAGGAAGTCTTTGGCATGCCAAATACATTAAATGCTAACAAACAATTCTGGGCTTGTTGAACAAGTCCACTTCAACATAACAGGCAAACAGGGCTGGAAGGGACCACGCAGGTCACAGAGTTCAGTCTTTACATTTGTACATAACCATGCATTAGACAGACTAGAGATACCTGCAGAACATTTGCCCCCAGAAGTACTAAAGGCCACACAAACTGCCCTGCAACCCACCATTAAGGTTTTGACAAATCTATGTTTTTGTAACCTTAAAAAAAGTTAGAGGAGATATGAAACATGAACCCAGAAACCAGGTAAGGCATCTCTTGTTGCAGTGGAACGCGTATTTAAGGAGAAACCCTGCTAGCTTTGTGCCTAAAGCTCATTTGCGGTGTATCACTGCCTGGAGTGGGCACTTTTGATCCTCTAATGATCTTAGCATCACAGGCAACTTATCATGTGCTCTGACTGTGTAGTCCTGGAGCTGCAGAAGTGATAAAGGCAAGTTACTCTAAGCTACAGGTTTACTTTTAGTTTCCGTAACCACCCAGATTTTATTGCGTTTCCTTGAAAAGTTTCTTTATACCTCACCAATCTTCCCTTTTCCCAGTGTAAGCATGAAGGAAATATTCATTAGAAAATCCTAACAGTAGCAACTCAAAAAGCTTCCCTCCCACCACCCCCACATCTCATTTGGGAATCTCCTACTTCCTACCAATTTTTAAGGGTCATTCCTCACTCCATTTTCACATAATCCCTAAACAACCATTATCACATCTTTTCTCAGCATGAGATAAGTTATAGACTGTGCTTCATAAACAGTGGAGACCTTAAGATTACATTCTTGGTGGGACACAGCATGATAAGTGTTCCTGGGATGTCTTTAAATTCCCTGCAACATACAACATGTGTCCAGTGAAACAATCTCAGGAACAAGTATGTTCTGACTTTAAAATACAAATAAAATAAAAATCACCAAAAACATCCTCCTGCAACCCCTACTGGCTATTGAGTGGGATGGATTGCAGCTTCCTTTCCGAGGGTGGCACAGATCCTGACCTACTTAAAGCCTGGCAGGGAACACCCTTTTGCATTGCAAATTTAGTCATGTTTCAAACTTTTTCCTCAAGCTTAAAAATAAGCTGCAATCTCTATTTCAGTACATTAAACCAGTTGGTGATCACCACTAACTTTTTGAAATTAAGCTTTAAGGTCATGTTAAATGCAACTACTTTTAGAGAAACGCGTTAGACAAAAGTGAGGAGGACGTGTCAGACCTTCATTAGCTATGCTGGCATCTCAGCCATTTCCTATAGACTGTCAGCAAGCAAAAACCCAGCCCTGTTCAAGTGAAGCTGAGGAGGTAAATGCCATCGACTTCACAGTTACCAAACAGGACTCTTAAGAAGATCCACTGCTCACCAGACGGCAGAGATACCATGAAGCGTTCTTCCAAAGTCGCAGTGCCATTTCAAACGACTTCATCACATTGAAAATTTGCGCTACATATTCATTCTTTTAAGACATGTTAGTAGGAGCGATGATGAGGAGGGGCAGTTGCATGTCACAGGAGTGAGAGGCAAGACAACGTATATTATTGGAGGATCAAGGAGGCAAAAGCAGAAGTAATCCATTTCAACAAGATACGTTACGTTCTTGTCCGTATTGATGTCACTGCAACCACGCACCAGGGCCCACGATGCCAGGAGGCACACAAACGAGAACAAAGACCTGCCGTGGGCTCTCCGGTGCAGGTATTCAGAAGCAGGTGAGACGGTCAGGCGAGAGAATAGACAGGATACAGCGAGGACGGCATCCAGCTGGCGCCCTGCACCAGCAACCTGCTCACAATCAAGGTTTGGGCAAGTGATTTGAAGGAGGGTAATGAAGAACAGGTCTGTGGATATTTATGTGGAGCTCCTCACATGCATATGCAGCAAACTGGGAGCACAGATATATTTATTTCTTTGGTCGATTTTTTTTTTTTTAAACATTAAACCCTGAATGATGAAGACTGCTATCACAGATCAAAGGTAAGAGTTGCTGATCAAGAGATTATAGGTAAGACAAGCAAGGAACAGCAGTGATTTAGAAAACAGCTTGGAAGAAGCACTTTTAAATGCCTGTTTTAGCCATAAACCACACCTGCCACCATCCGCAGAGCTGGCCCAACTTCTTCTATTTTGGCAAAATATTTTTGTGCACTATCTCAGGGTAATGTTAGCTGAAAAAAAAATTCTCAGAATTTCTGTTCACTACTTCACATGGCACCATCTTTGAGAGGAAACTGCAAACGTCACGCAGACAACCAAAAACCACCATTAGCTATGGCTACAGCCTCACGCTGCATGTCATCATATCCCACTAGTCCTGCTCATTAAGTAAAGAGGCACTGAAGACAAGTGAGGAAACAAATCTGGGCCATGCTCAGATGATCAATTCCAAACAATATTTGAGCTGATCATTGTTTTATCCAAACATCAGCTGAGAAGAATTCAACAATGCTGTCAGGTTCTCCCATAAACACTACACTGCTCCATAATTATACGAGATCTGCGCACATATTCAAAATGAGCGTTTTATTTAGGCTCCTAATGGCTGTATTAAGGACACGTCTAAAGTATGTTGTTCCCAGTCTGAGAATCTAGCGACCAGAACTTTTCTTATTCATACAAATCACACACAATAGACACTTTTAAGATTATTTAGCACCACTAGAAACAGTTAAATTTAAACAAATCAGGAGAATATACTTGCATCTGCCCTTGCAGCACGCAGAGACCAGCGCAGCAGGCAGTAAGGTACCGCTGGAGGGGCAGACTGTGCGCAGCACATGCAAGAGAGGACAGCCCTCAAGACTGCAGAGGCTTTTGTGCGCATCCTTCCCTGGTGGGGAAAGAAAGGGTGAAGGGAGGGCAATGAAGGTCTGTCTGCTTACCTGACTACACAGTTGTTAGTACACAAATAAGTTAAGTTCATCTAAATCAAACACACGTCCCTAGGAAGCATGAAAGCACCGGAACACAATGTTATGGGGTTTGTATGCTTGTAACCTCCTTGTCCATTTTACAAATGACTTTTTGATTCTGTAGGCCCTGCAAGAAAGCAGTAGCCACTAACAAATTCCAGGGTGATCTTTGGGTACCCAGTAAAGAAACCGAAAAAAAAAAAAAGCAAAGGATCAGTTTCCCAGAAAATAGGGACCCCTTCAACTTCTGACATTTCCGATGTTCCCACTCCACACTGCTTTGGCCAAGGTGGTCAAAGGTGATCAAACAGCTTACGTACATAGGATACCATTTTCTCTATTATAAAATGAATCTCTAAAGAGATCCCAGACTACTAATTATCTACTACTATCATTTCATGGAATTTGATGTTACTATGAATTTGTGGGCCCAAACCTGAAAGCCTTACGCACCGTCACTGATGCCCAACACAGATAAAGCCAACAAACAGGACTCCTTGCACAAAGACTGAGTGACGAGTTCTGTGAAATTGTGCCTTGATATCAAGTCTTTACCTTTCTTAATTCTGAAAGCACAAGTTCAGAACTGTGGCCCAGATTCAGGTAGGTGTTTACATGTGTGCTGAGGTTCATCACCTTTTTGTAACGTGCTTACACAAACAATCTTTCCAAAAAGGGCTCACTCCTCCCATTACAGATAAAACTAACATCTAAAGCAACGTAAAAATGAAGATCCTGCTCTGCTTCAGTTTAACTGCTTTCACGCAGGAGCGCAAGAAAGGCCTTTTTACCACAGCACCCTTGCAAGGTACAGTCCTTGAGCTCACAGCCAATACCTATAATTAGCAGTCTACTTCATTTAAATCCACATGCCTACTATTAAAAATACAATTTCAAGAAGTTCTTTAAAGCCCTCAGATCCCCATGAACTTAACCTGCTTCCTTAACTTTGCAAGTTTTATCTAAACAACAACCCACGCTATTTCCACCCTCTAAAGACACATGTAACGTTTTGGATAGAGATAAAGGTGTTCTACTGTTTACCAGTAAGAAACAAGAATAAAGAAACATTACACTGCTACAGAACAAGCGATCACCTTACCTACTTCCGCAAAGGACATAAGCCAAGTTTATTAATCAAAAATAAAAGAAGGGATCCAAAGATATGAAAATACAGGCTATCTGTAGATACTAAAGACTACATTCTGTCTATACAGCTATCATACATTCAACAGTTAAATCCTGAAAAGGATCCAGTTACAGGCACACAGGCTGCAACTACAGTGACTAATGATGCCATTGTGCAACACTTCAGGAGAACGTGGAGAGCAACTGCAGACAACCTTTTGCATTTACAGTAAGCATAGCAGCCTACAGAGGCAGGAGGAAAAAAAAAAAAAAACAAAAAAGCTTGCTGGGTGTTTTTTGCTGGAAAACCCTGAAAAACAAGTTTGGTGACACTCACTGCAGCATGACCTCAATCCCATATACAAAATTAACCAGTCTAACAAAATTCCCCAGCAGAAACCATGCTACAGCTGATCATGAAAACCAAAGATCAGGCCACATTCCCAAAATGACTGAACTCAAGCTAGAAAGAAACACATATCTGTCGGCACTGGCACAGTACAGCCACTACCTGCGCTCCTGCCATCACCACCTCCCCTCAGTAATCTAGCTAGCTGGGGCAGGGGAGGTGGCAACCCCAAAACTGGAACCATCACCCTGTCTAGCACGCCATCGGGGTTGACATGGCCAACCAAAAATAAACTAATGCATAAATGAGTTCACCGACCCTACTGATGCACAATAAGAGTCCACCTCCTCCCCAACCCCCCTTTTAGCAGGCCTTTACACGTCACCTCTGCTTTGTGCCACATCGCTGCCATCATGACATGCCGAGTCCTCAAAACCAGGTTGTATTAAAACTAGAATGCATGACTCAGATGTTTCGAGGATGTAAACGCTTACTCAAGAAGTACTCCCCCCGCCAAAGCCACCTGTAATAGTAATGTATATAACAGAACTGCCTAGTAGTCTGCTACAAATCGGAAATGAAGGAACTGAGGCACTGTTGAAATATCATGTTTTCTTTAAGTACTACAGAAACCAGCATTATTCAACATCCCAAGGGAACTCCCTTGGTGACCGACCCTTATGTAAAATTAATGCAACTGCATACCAAGATGATCAATTTTCACCTTTTATCTGAAGTGCTTACATGGAAGAAAGACTCCCCCACAAAGCTAAGAAGCAGGTACTTCCTGCGGGTCATTCTTTCTCATCCTGAAGACTTGACAACACCGATTCCCACACACTCGCTTCTCAAGCCCACCACCCTCAATCACACAGATACAATCACAGCCAACCGCTACCAGGACTCTTCTCTATGTGGAATTCAGTCTCTTAAATCCTCCTCTGCTATGAAGTGTTAGAACTGTGGGAATGCACATAGTAAAGGTCGATTGCATCGAATGTGGTTTAATTGTACAAAGATGTGAATGCACTAATAAGATAATAGTATGTTTTGGATGTTTTGGTTCTGCTGGCTAGGCAGTAATTTCTCACTCTGGGCACAGAGTCAAATAGCTCAAACTGTCACCAGCACCTGCATTGTACCCCCACCTACACGGCAAACAGTTGACACTGAAAGACAAACCCACGTGACTTTTGCTCAGCAGCTTTTAGTAAAACCAGTTTCAAGCAAAGCTAAATGGTCCATTAAATGACCACACTAAAAAGCAGTTCTTTGTTTTTGACGATATATAATTAAGTCACTTTTTCCACCCCCAAGACACCCATTTGAGAGGTAAAACTCAATGCTTCGTCATAGGGTAAGTTTAAAATGTGCATATGAGCTGAACGCTGTTGCTTAGTCACTCTCAGACATAAGGTGTCAGAAGTTGAATGTGTTCAGATCTTTTTCACCACACACAAAAACAAATCACACATACCAAACAGGTGAAATCTTTCATACAATTACTACAGGAGAAAACAGCTTGCTTCACAGCCCATCGGGAACAGAGTGGGTCAAGGAAGGAGATGAAGCAAAAAACAGCCTCCACTGGCCTTCAAGGAGGTTTTCAATCCAGCTTCATATACTTCCTATTCCCACAGTCCCACAACAAAAACACTCTGCATCACTGTTTGCGAGACTGGGCCCTTCAGGACAGGCCTACTGACTGCAACAAACAACCAAAAAGCCACTTATCAGAAAGGAAAACCAAAAGACAGATCCAGACACCTGAAAAAACACAAGTTGCACGCACTGGGAAACGGCCCCATAACTCAAATTCTGCATTTTCCCTCGCTGCGCAATGCGGATGCAGGACCGCCCAATATTGCCCTCTCCGAAGCAGCCCCAGCAGCAAGGCTCTACTTGCACAGAATATTGTGCAAAACTGATCGGGAACCACTTTTCACTTTTCTTTGTTACATACATAAGTACTCTTGAGCCTTTATTCAAACAGAAAGGCTATAAAGGAGTAACAGGTTATTAACGGGAAACCCGGACACTCTTTCAGAAAAGTGAGAGCCTAAACTTGACATAAAACTAGATGCCAGCAGACCACAAGGCCAGCCCAGTATATCCCCAGCTCCATTCTGCTCTGCTCAGCAATACCAGCTTGGGGGGGGGGGGAGGGGGGAGAAAGAAAAATCATCTTATTTCTGCGCTGCAGGAATGACTTGCCAATCATTAAATTCCTATACAGCATAAACGTGGACAAGAAGTGCACTGCCCAAAGGACTGGTTAGAGACATGAGGGCTTTCAAGCCCTGTTCTGGAATCACAAGCTTACATAGTTGTATTTTTGGTGCTTTGCCCAAAGACACTTACTCTTGGTTGTCCTCCCTGAAGATCACCCTGCCGTAAAGGTCATACGGCAAAAATGCTTTCTGGATATTTTATACACTGCTGATGCCACCTGGGGAAAATGCGTCAAGCCAGTCACTCCCAGAGCATTAGGGAAAACCGGTTACAACACAAAAGCCTTCCTCAACTCGGAGGAGTGTTTACAAATGTGATGAATGCCAGAGTGTGTCCTAGCATGCCAGCCTGAAAATAAGTCAAGCACCTGGCCCTCAACACAAAAGGCTGACTCACCTGTACGGCATCTATTATCCTTTGAAAAGACCCCAAGTTGAGCACTCCAGGGACACAAAGTACTTGCAGGAGGCTAACAGAAGCATGACTTTTCCTCGTCCTTCTCTCCACCTGCACACACCACAGATGGCAAAGCTGCAGGATGGCTTCCCGAGCAGGGGAGGGGGACGGAGAAGACGACTCGCACACACGCAATCACTCTCTGATACTGCAAAAATGCTCCCTGACACCAGCCCATCCACTCTACTCTTGGGGAAAAAAAACGCACAGAGATTCAGAGACACAAATACAATCAACGATTGCTTAAACCCATACGCCAGGATGCTCTAGCACCAATGTTACTCCATGTCCCATCCTGCAACTCCACTGGAAAAAAAAAAAATTGGAATGACAGAGCACACACATTAGCATGGGACATTGTATATGAACTAAGCTCCAAGGAAACTGTGCTTTCTTTTTCACACTATGTCCTCATCATCTATCTGAAAGCTGCTAGGAGAAAAAAAGTGTTGGTGATGATAATTACAATACATCAAACTTTAAACCCATTGAATGATCATTCCTGCCACCATTATAATGGATTTTGCTTTGTATTATTGTCACCCATTCATTTATGTACAGAAGGAAAGTAAGCAAGATGAAAGCCCTCACTCATGAACTGCACCTTGTGCGGTCGTTCATCCTGAGTAACGTCTTGTACAAGCGTTTCACTCACACCAGCGACAATACTAGAAGGCCAGTCTGAACTGAATCCCTCCCTCCCCGTCTCCTACAAAAAGATCTGAGTTATAAAAGATCTGAAAACTCCCCCTCCATTTCAAGGGGAAAGTTGTATCCCTCCTAGCATTGTTCTTTTCAAATTACAGCACTTCCAGTAATCCACAAGCGATTCTTTTATTCTCGGGAACAAGAACTTGCATAATACGAAAAGACAGCTCCTTGCAACTTGTTCAAGCCAATTCCAAACTATATGGTGTTTGAGTAGAAGAAAAACAGAGCCACTACATGTTCAGGCTGTCAACTAAAACAAACACGTTAACTCCCACAGTACATATCAGGGAAGTTGCGTGGGATCATCTAAGATCAATTTGTTTTTTTGCACGGCTGCCACAAATCTACACAAACAGTTTCTGCTATAAGAACGCTAGCAAGACAGCCGTTCCCCTGGCACACCGCTCAAACCATCAAGGAAGCATACGAGCACCTAATACAGAGGCTCCCCCCGCCACTGGCATCACATATGCCTACTGAAATTGCAAGGTAGAGTCCATCTCTCCAGTAGTTTATTCTGCTTTTAAACAAGGGTGGCCATGGTCCCCCACCCCTCATTCAAGTCCTAGTGCTTGCACAACAGCACAGCTGCTCCAAGGGCAGTGCAAGAAGTCAGTCCAGTTGAAAATGAGTTTAAAGACCTAAAATGGATCAGCTCCCCAAACTGGCTCACCATGCAGCACCAACAAAAGGTAAAGGAGTAGGGACACACAGACGGGACAGGCACGCAACACCAGGGATGCCTGGACTTCCAGTTGAGGCTTCGTTGTGGCTCAAGCCAACTGAAGTCATCGCAAGCATGGGACCGGTAATTTTTTTGTACCGCACCACTGCTCACTGTTTCTTCCTGCCACCTTTACACATAAAATCCATGGCCAATGATGCCCTAATGTACAAAGTATACAACTATTTTACACTAGCTAGGCCAGCCACAAAGCTCATACCTTCACTAGAAAGAGTGCAGGAAGAACCACGATGCTTCACGGGCACTGGAAGGGCACGAGCACAGCTCCGCACAGACCCAGATGCTCGGCAACATGCAACGCATCTGCTCACGATGCGGCTTTAAAATGCTCAAAACCTGCACAGGAAGGAGCATGACTGCAAAAGTGTCTCAGAAAGCACACACAGCACGCACAGAAAAGATACTCAGAGGGGACAGCTGCACAACAAGTTCTCTCTGGTGGTAGAAAAAAACCCTTAGTGCTGCTTATCCCCATTTCCTTGAGGCCTTGGTCCTGCGTCGGCATCACAGTCAGCTGCCCCAATACGACCGTTTGCATCGCCAGGCCATAAAGCGGAGCAGAAAAAGTGAATCATGCTTGAAAAACCTGAACACAAACAAGAAAACCCACACACCCCCTAATAACCTCACTCCTTTTCCAACGCTATTGTTTCTTTGGTTTCCTTTTCCCCTAGGATCAAAATTTCAGTTTTAATTTTGCTCAGTAGCTCTGAGGTGATCTGACGGATTAGCGGCCCAAAACAGCAGGTTGTGCAAATTACAGGTCATCTATGTGCTCCATGGCATAACACAAAACAGAGCCTTTAAAACTCCCCAAAAACTGTACCACAGAACAAAACTGAAATATAACTATCTTAACGAACATAAAGGCCCTCTTCTGCGATGCCAGATGGCTACTCATAGGATCAGCTCAGTCTATAAGAGTAACGAACGAAGAACCTCGATGCTGTTCAACACTTTTCATTATTTGTTTTAAAAAGACAGGTAGGAAAGAAGTTTTAATATTCCCTTTACAGCACACTTGACATTTACATATCCCTGTAAAATTCGGATGACTTTTCTCACCAGTAAGATAGAGATAAGAATGCTTTTATGTCATGGGAGATATCCACAGGCCTAAAGTGTTTTGTGCCCAGAGACACTTAGCATCACAGAAAAGTGAGAAAGCAATGATCCTGTTATTCATCGTGTACGTCTGGTAACGTCCCATAAATAACTGGTTTATCAAATAAAGACGAAAATATGATTTGCATACAATATGAAACAAATCCTGTGAGATGAAAAATAACAGTCTAAGTTGATGATCGCATGCTATCACATACACAAAGGAACCAAGCTAAGGCTGAACAAAGAATCTTATCTGAACAAGACATCTTATTTTTGGCATTTTGCAACCTCTGAGCGCTAAACTCTAAAATAAAGCTTGGAATGTAGCTTTTGTGTGTAATTTGTACATACCCCAAAAGACTCTAGGTAAACATAATAATTTGAGTATTTTTAAAGCATCTGAAAGAATTTCTGCAGCACTAAGGAAAGACAAATAACTACAGTTTTACTGAAGAAGTCCCTCCAAACTTAGATAAAACAACTCTCACTGTGAAATGAAGTTGGACTCGTACATTTATTACGGGCCCTAGTAGAAAAACGGCCTAGCCAAAAGAGGTCATGCTTAAGAGGTCACGACAACGAAAATATTCTGATGTCTCAGCAGAAGATGGAGGCCAGTCATGCAAGACCTTTGAACTAGAAATATTCAAAAGAAGAAAAAAAAAAGCCACACATGTTAACCCCCCCACCCCATCCCAGTCACTTTCAATTTCTTCTCTAAATAGTCCAAGTCAAATACAAAAAGTGACTGCATTAGGACAAACTCCAAATTGATTGCTATCAAGTTATCTTAAACTGTTTGCCCATATTAAGTATGCTACTTGACAGAAAAATTACTATCAGAAAAAAAACTGACTACATATATTTTTACATGAAAACAAATACTATGGTTTTGATCCTAAAAACATTGTCACATGAGAAGCCTCATTGTTTCTACAGTCTGCTTTCACGAGTAAGGTTACTCTGGCATTCAAGCACCTGAAGAACAGAGACCTAGGTCTTTTCAAAGATAGTCTTGCTACAGTTTCTCTTTTCATCTGTTCCAGGATTCTACTCCTTGGTATCTCAAACGGCCGGGAATTTTATTTAAGAATTTTTTTTTTTTAAATTAGTGACCAGAAATTCAGTAAATATAAACAACAGTATTCAGGGGAAACGTCCATCATCGATCCATATCTGACATGGACTGGTAGCTCCATGGAACACCTCGAACAGACTAGTTACAGCAAGCGAATTCCCTTTTCTGCCTCAGGAGACACCTGATTTACATGCCCGCACCAGATCTTTTGCCTGTAAGGATAAGAAGTCTCCAAAAGCCTTGGAAATCAGGTAGAGAAGAACTCTTCTGGCTCATAAGGTGACAAAAGCAGTGCTCCAAAGCACATGCTCTCCAGAGAGCTTGAAAGGACGGGTGAAGCATCGGGAAGGGGATCACAACCCAGGCTGCTGTACACATTGCAGGCTGCACTGCAGTTGCTCCAGCTCCCCCAGGCGAGAGCCCAAATCCCAGCGGGACAGAGCAGACTGAAGAGATGAAAGCCAGATCACTTGTGCCCCATCCTAGCTAGCTAAGGCAGACTGCTCTCAGAGGCTCCCCGCAAGCCTGCAGAGGGCCAAGCATGCCAGCAGCTCCAGGCAGCCAGCTCCAGCGCAGCACCTCCTAAGGGATGCCGGCCCAACAACATCTTGGGTCTGCTCTAGGAGGAAACTGTGGAGGCAAAAACATTTTTAAATCTTGCTAAAGGCTGGAGAAATTTCAGGGGTTGCTACACGTACCTGAAACGGTGAGAAAATCCATACAATATGCTTTGCATACAGGTGTCCTCCTGTTCCATTTGTGAGGAAGCCTAAACTTGCACACAAGGTGGGATAAGAAGTACATGGGAAAACATCCCAACTAGGCCTGCTAGCATAACACATCCAGTGAATTAATAAAAGGCAAATAAGAATAGTCAAAAGCAATCAGGGTACTAAGACCTTACTAACTTTGTCGAGATCAAAAGAAAAAAAAACACAAAACACACAACTTCTTAATAGAGTAAATAGAAAATTGCATACTGCCAAGAAAGCGGATGGAGGGAATACCATCCTCCACACTGCCTTTTGCACTGTTACAAAGGCAACGCTATGCACAGTCAAAAATGCTTCTGGTTATTAAATTCTATGTTTCCATATTCAATGGCATCACATTATATATGGCCTCTTTTTGCAATTAACCTCCAAAACACAAATTAAATATTAATGGCAAATGCCAGTTATGATTATGAGAAACAATAAGAGGATCATAAATTGAGTAATGTAGATAGAACAATAAAGTATTTGCACATGACCAAAACACTGTTTTAGTGTTAATGCTTTCCTATTTTTATTGAAAATGTAATTATGCATTCACAGGTGTTAGTATTGCATAAAATTTGCTAAACAATACTATCTGCTCAACATTATGATTCTCACTCAGTAACAAAGAGCAAAATAAGCCTTGTTGCTTCTTCTAGCCGAGACTAGCAGTGCAACATTACTTGATGCTTCACAGAAGTCTTCAGTTTGAGACTGTCCAGAGCGCAGTAGGATATTTTCACAGTTACTCCTAAGCTATTTTCATCTTCTGTAATTAATTATACACAATTTTATATTTTTCTCAGTATTACCAGCTCTCAAACACACAACGTTATTTTCCCGCTATTGTACTTTTTTGAACTAAGGAAATAACCTTAGGCTTGCTGAGAAAAAACAAACCATGAAACAGAGGTACTCAAATATGTCACTCCCATTGCTTTAAGATCATCGTTTGTTTCCCGAGGCCGATTTTTACAAAAAAATAAAGGTCCAACACAAAACATTTTAAACCGACTACAAAATGCAGTCAAAAAATGTTTTAAATGGCAGCTGTTTGACACACTGACATATAACTCTTCCAGTGATTTACCATACTGGTTATCAATGACTACTTTAAGAATTTTAAGTGACGTGGGACATGCTGTTCAGAAACAAATCAGATTTATGGTTACATCCAGTTGTTCCTGTTACCTGAAATTAGAATTAGAAGCTCATTAAATATGAATACGTTTCAGAGAATGTAGAGGCACAGCATTATATTGATGAAAGCTTCATTAAATTTTCAATGATAGAGCTGCTTCTATATTTGTGAAGGAAGGACATGGAGTAGAAAGAAATAAGTTGGGACAATTCTCCTTCAGGCACCTTTGCATTTTCTAACTTACCTATAAAATTGATATGGATTTCAAAATAAAAACATTGGCCTAATTTGGAGTACAAGAAAGAGTGATTGTGGCCCATTATATTCAATGATTACTTTCAGATAAGCATTTGCCTTGCACACAGTTGCCAATTATATAAATGATAACGAAGGACAGGGGAATTGATAGAAAGCTAGAAACGAAATTCAAATGATCAAGCTCATAGAAAACAGGCTCCTGTATTTATGGGTTCTGAACTCACTTGATGACGTAAATACCTTTTTAAAACATTTACTTAAAAAGACACAGTAAGAGCGCTGGAAGTAAAGTCTTACCTATTAAATAATAACAAATCAACTTCTTGTGCAAGAAGTACAAACATAAATCTGCCAAAGTCACAAAGTAATATAGCCTAATTTTTTACTGCAGAGACTGGAAACGAGAAACAGACCTGTGACAGAGAACATTAAACTTGACACAAGCCCACCTACTGAACTAGATTTCTAATATTATCATTATCAGTAATTCAGACAATTAAGTTTTTCTCCACAGGTAAAGTACCTACAACCAAGTTACATGAAAGACTGCAGAATCAAAAACTCAAAAGGCAGATTATGGGAAAATTCAAGTGGTTTGATCCCTCTTGTGGTCATGCATTATGATATAAATTTATTATACCTCTATATTATGTTAGCCCGGTTTCCTTTGGAAATCGGGCTTAGGCAAGCAGGCTGGTGTGCAGTTCTCCCCTACCCACTCTCCTGTATATCCATCAGCCTCTTTCAACCAAGTTAGACAGCAGGCTCAATGTCACGTTCCTCCAACAAGCACGTACAATATATGGCCTGGGCATTACATACTTTTCTTAAAGTTATGCGTTTGGCCTGCCAGAAACCAAGATGTAGGGTTGCTCTTTTCACTCACCTAGAAGCCAAGAGCCAACAAGCACCAACCCACCCACGTGCCCGTCCCGGCCAGCCGACTAGCGCGCACATACCCCTGGCCAAAGTTTGCGCAGTAGCAACCAGCAAACCACAGAGCAAACAGGGGATGGGAGCAGGATCACAGGCGTACTGCAGCGGCAAGGAAGGAGGGAACACGTAGGGAACATCCGAGCAAGGGGGCTGCAGGTAGCAGAGATATTGCAGTTCAACCCCAAGAGAAGAAGCCTTGGGAAACGAGGCCACTACCCGCCTCGTTAGGACGGCCACTGCTTTCAGCCCTCTGGACAGGCAACGCTCGACGGGTATGCAGACAACGCCATTTTATCCTCAGACACCGTTTACTCTGCCCTGTTCAAATCCTGCTTTGACAAGTTTACTACCTTTTTTTTTCCCCCTCCAGTTTTCTTTGGCACGCATAGAGAGCATTAAATAACTGACCTCCTCAAAACCACCATGAGGTAGTACTATCCCCACATTACCAGATAAGGAAACTAAGCCACTATAATTAATGCCTGAAGCATGCCCAAATTTCACATTCCTGATTTGAGAGTGATTAGCATTAGCGCTATATAGGATTTCCTGTGCTCAAAGCGCAGCTCTTGAGGAGCGCGAGCGCAGTTTCATGCAGCCGGCATTTCTCGAAGGGAGGCTGATCAGAGACGGGAGCCCCTGCAAAATGCTGGCCTTCAGGAGCTTGGCTGACTTCAGTCCCTTCTGTAAAGTAACTCTCAAATCCCAGCTTCCACTCCAAGCCAGCAAAGGAGAGCAAAACGGCAGAGCAAAAAACCCCTCTGCCTTGTCCTTTTTCCCTACCCAAGACTCTCTGATCCAGGCAAAGACTCCTTGCTCAGCTGGTTTCCATTCACACCCCTGTATCCCTTCCTCCACACTCACAAACATACTTCTCACTGTCCTCACTTCTGATCTTCCCATAGCCACCAACTTCAAATTCCCCCTCCCCAGAGCCTCACCTCTTCCTCTATGGCTCTTTATCTCCAGTACTCTTGCCTATCAAGGCCCAGTTTTTCCTCAGTCTTCCCAGATAGTCCAGAGTCCTTCTCCTGCCCCAGTCTCCACTTCCTCACAAGTCCTTATGTAGTTGCACCCCTTTCTCCAACCAAGCTGCCTTCAAGACCTTTGCCGTTTCTTTTACTGCCACAAGATAAGACCGAGAGTCAACTTCCCCTTTCAACTCCGCTACAACGTTTCAGGGTTTCCTCCAGAGCCCTGAGATATTTTTGCTCCTCGCAAAAGAGAAGGAGGAAGACTCCTGTCCAAAATCTGTCAGTTGGCAGCAAATGTTCCCATGTGGGCCATATACAATTCAAGTTCCCCAACTTCATCTCAAGGAACAAATCTCTGAGCTGCCTATTGCACCAATACATCACTGAGATACCGCCCACGTGGAGGCAGCTAACTCCGAACATGTCTGCTGTTTCATCCTGTACCACTTTTCCCCAAAACCAAGCAAATAGACTTGAAATCAAGGATTTGCTTAGCCAAGTTTTAGGTCAGCCTTTGCTGCAAGATTGGAAACAAAAAGATTCAAACAAACGCAGTAATTGTAGGCTAAGCTCAACAGCCAGGTACCCCTCCAGCTCCTACGTTCCTCCAACATTGCCTAGCTGACAGTGATCATAGCAACCTCACGCTATCCTGGCATCTCCCTCAGTCCTGTATGATATTCCTCTCTCCCTTTACAGAACACAATCATATCCCAAAACCGAAGATAACTTTTTTTTTTTCCTGGAACGAGGGGATCTTGGGGATTTAAAGGCAATCTCCCATCTCCAGTTTACAGCAAATCAGTCACGAGGTTATCAAACTACATAACTGCCCCCGAGAATCATTTCTGATGCCATCCAGGGTGTGTAAGGACTATTTCCCCCCCCCCCCCACCCTTTAAGCCTTCAGACAACTACTCCCAGAAGAACCTGAACTGTTCTCTTTACACAAGGCTATTCATATACTCACACTAAACATTATCCAGTCATTAGTTACACATATGCACTGTTCAGCTCATAATCCCCGTGAAGATACCAGTTTTTAGAGAAACCACACATGACACATCGCAAGTACAGATGACAAAGTCATTAAACATTTGTCTGCCTGCACTTGCCAGGGACAAGAGGTCTTTCTCCTTCGTCCCAGCTCTGCCAGCAGCTCTTGTGATACTCTAACCCCAGTGCCAATCTTTCCTACCCAATTAGACCTAGCACTTCCCAGTCTGGCAGAGGAGTCAGAAGGTGTCAACATTAGCCAAACCACTCCCTCGTGTTTTGCTGTCTAGGAAAATCAGCAGGCCTTTGCCACACTGCCAAACAGACTGACTGCCCAGCCGCGCTGCTTGGTATTTACAAAAAATCAGAGAACAGAACATTCTTAGGGCTAGAGAACTTCTAACTTAACATTTCTTCCTAAAAAAATCTGCTCCTCACTCCACCCCACCCGCTATTTCCAATTCTCAGCAGAGCCAGTTGCCTTTCTCCATAACGTTGCAAGAAGTTGACATGCTCAAATCAAGCCCAGGATTCTGCAAATGCAGAAGGATTCTTAACTTCAGCCTCGTTTATTGGAGTAGAACTGTGGGAATAGTGCAGATCATTATCTGCATGTTTCCCGATTTGGAGCCAAAATATTTATCGGACCAGATTACTTGTTCATAGTTCATTTGCTGTAGAGAGGCATCCTGTTCTCACTTTTCTAAGATTACCTATATTCCATACAAAAAATCTGCAAGAATGCCCTAACGCGTTTCCCCCCGCCTCATATGTTATCTTCAAATACTTTTCAGAGCATCTAAGGATGTTCTTAGCTATGCCAATTAAAGTCTAATTTTGTCATTTATAGCAGCAATTGCTGCTAAGCTCTTTTTTCAGATCTGACCTTTTGGGAGCTACCACATGACAAATAACGCCTGTAAAACACTTCAAAAGAATTTAAAAATAAATTTCATTAAATAACTCAGTTCACTCTAAAGACTAAAATACTATGACTTCTATTATAGCCAGAATGGCCTTTCTGTGCACAAGCCTCCACTCCTTCCTGCATATCACTAAAACAAAGAGGAAACTGGGAGCACGAAACAAGTGTCCACAATGCAGCTCAGCACCCTGCTTGTCCCACATTCTGTAACTATCAGGACAGATTCTCTCCTTTCTACGTTTCCTAACCAGATCTGAACACTGGAGCATGAAATTCAATTTCCAAAAAAGCTGACCTAGCTTGTCTTCTAACTTCACCTTCAGTTGTCCTGGGGAAAAATAAATAAATGAATAAAACCACTGCCCCAAACAAAGAGCACACATATGAATGCAACTTTTGGGTATTCTAAGAGGGGAGACCTTTAGATCTGTTCCACTAAGAATTTATAGTTATCTGAGGTATGCTTTTTATAAGGATTCAAGAATACATTTGCTCAATGTAATGAATATTAAATCTACGTATACCACTCATTAGCAAGTTGGAGCTAACGTAACTATCTAGAAGCAAGTCAGATGTCCTTCTTTCTCACATACCTGCATAATTCCTGCAGAATTATTAACCTGAATTATAACACAGTAGATGCAACAAAAGTATTTTTTTTCTCAGAAGTGCTTGATAATTTTGGATGCCCAATCTGACACGGTAAGTATCTACCTGAGAGAAGGGGGCTAGCCTGTTTTAAGACCCCTCAAGCTGCGCACTCCATGAGACAGGGGCACCCAAATCCACTAACCAATTTCAGGAACTTGGCAGATTTAGCCACATCATTTTCAGAACTGAGGGGGGAAAAATTACTTTTCTATGGAGTGATCTGATATCCAGGACAGAAACAATACCTTTCCTTTTGCCAAAGTTGCCTCTCAGAGCAGAACTTACATTTCCTAAAAATGTTTAGGAAGAATGAGAAGTAGAGCTTTGCAAGTCCTGCTAATCAGAAAAAAATTACTAAGCAGACATGCCAGTTTTGAACTCAGAGGAAATAACATATTTTCTAAATAAGTCAGTTTTAAAACAAAAGAATAGCGCAACCGAAGCATTAACGTCCCTTCATCAAAAGTGTTAAGACCGTGATTTGGAATCAAATTTACAATCAAATGTTCAAAACTAGACAGCAGAAATGATCTCTTCAGTATTTCAGCAATGATTTAATCACTTCCATGACTAACTTGGAGAGACTTTAGAAGAGTAATGGAAGGGAACAGAGCCCAAGACCATCTAATCCCAATTAACACAAAGAGGAATAACTCCAAAAAGACAAAGAAGATGTCCTAGACTTCTATTCCTTAAAAATTCATTTTAAAAAAGCTTTTTTTCAGGGCACACATGCAGCTAAAATAGTCATTTTGCTTCTTCCTTGGAGAACATAGGCAGGCTAAGACTCTATATCTATTTCAAACGAGTGCCAGTTAACCTAACTTTCCGTGGTAAATCTGACAAACATGAGTAAAGAGCACCCTGACGCATCTCCCAGCTTTCCCAGAAGCAGCTGACAGAATTCTCTCAGATACGTAAATCACTGAAAACAAAATATTTTTGTATTAGTTATCTTCCCCCAAAGCAAAGTAGAGATTTTTAGGACCACATGAAGTTCCTGCTTGGGATTTTTAGCTATACATAGCCCCAGTATGCTTTGGTCTACCAGGACTATTCACATAATTATTCATGGAAGTAAGGACCTGCTATTCCGGAATCTGAAACTTCAGATGTTGCATAGCGAGAGTAACAAGAAAACAAAAGGACCAAGGGAGACAAAATAGAGCACTTGCCCTCCAGATAAGACAGCTATTTAAGCATGCAGTTTCACAAGATGGTGCAAGCTAGTTTAACAGCTCATTGCCACGGAAGAACCTTCCTTCATCCCTGTTCCTTGCTCAGGGATGCACAATCCTGCAGATCACCTTGGATCACCTCATGAACCCTGCACCCACATGCACATTTCTATGGTTCAACCAGCACTACTCATAAGGCTAGCACTCTTGAGCCTGCACCCTAGCTTTTGTATGATTAGGGTCCTAACATCCAGAAATCACCCAGCTGAGCCAGGTCATCATAAAACTGGGCCAAGAGAAGAGCTTGCTCTGTGTTTGTGCATACACACACATACTCTACTCCCTGGCTGTACAATCCCCATCCCCTCCCTGGCACTTATAAGGCCTTTCCTGAGCCAAATCTAGTCCACTAAATCAGTGTTAAAAAAAAAAAAAAGTTAGTTTGTTTTTTGGGGGGGGGGGGGGTTGTGGGGTTTTTTAGGTTTTTTTTTTTTTTTTTTTTTAAAGCAGAGAGAGTTTTCTGCTAGTGATAACGAGTTAAACTGGCTCAGAGGGATGTTGGCCAGAGCCAGTGCCAGGCAAAGTAGGGGAAGGCAGGCGGGCCAGGAATGGAGCTCCCAGGGCCGTGCAGAAAAACCAGCGCTAGCATCTTCTTCAGGAAGAGAAATCTGTTGGCCTAAAAATCAGATACATCACAGCAAACCTTTATGTCACAAATGACAACCCTGAATACATTATTACTGTCCTTGTATATCTTACTTTCAAGAAAATGTTTACCTCCCCCCTGCAAAGCCTCCTTTATAAAATTCAAATATATTTTTCAGCCCTTAATTCCCACAGGCTCAGGTTAAAGTTACAGGACTGTCAGATTCTCACTGCCCTCCTCTAGTTAAACATCTTCACTCAGACTCTGGTGTCTTAACTACGGTTTTATGTTATTTTCCACAATCCCTTTTGCTTCCCCCACACCCCCAAATCTTAGGAGGAAGGCATTTTCTTGAACCACACACTGCAGAGAAGAACGCAGTGCAAGGCCAAATCATTACTTCACATTTCATAAACAAGAAGATTCCAAACTCTTCCCCCTCCCCAAATGTCCCCAGCCCCTTGTGCTGGCAGGAGAGCCCACTGCACTGAATTCAGTAGGGATGCTCCTGGTGAATTTGACAGCGGCAGAACTCCAAATGCTCCTAACATTAAAATAAGTAAACAAGTAATGAAACCTCTGGTCCTTCATTTTAGCAGCCGTTAGCACTGCAATTAGAGATCTCAAAGGACACACTTACCCCCTAATGAATCCCTGGAACAGCCATAACAGGGTGCAGGACAGACTACAAAAACCCCACAACACAGCTCAGCAAATTGATGACTCCCCTGAGCAACACAAAACTAGGCTTAGAGATGGTGAGCGCTGTTATGCTATCTCCATTTTGAAGTCTTATTAACAAATTAAAAGAAAAATAAACCCATCCCTCTCTGGGAAAATGAAAAATTAAGTCTTAATAAAGAGCCTAGCCACCTTTCCATAAGTCTCTTGTGGACAGGAAAGAGACACCAGAGAAGTTTGCAGTTGAACAAGCTCATTACCACCTAAGACTGCAGCCGAACGTGAACAAATCCACTGCCCAAAGCAACAGGTGAAATCAAGACCATCAGTTTTCTTGTGGAGGCTGCTCCAAGACCTGTGTCCCTGCCTTCCAGAGGTGTCAAGCACAGGAAAGGCACTTTGCAGAGACCACAGAAGAGTTGTGACGCTACGGAGAAAGGAAGTTTCTTCGCTTCTGTTGGTCTGCAGACACCCACGTTCCCTCTCTCCACGAGTCAGGACGGGCCACAGGTAGCTGGAGCAGCAGGACTGACTCCAAAGACAGAGCTTTATAGACCAGCTTTCCTCCTTTTCTCTCAGGAGATCAAGGGGGGCTATCCACATGGTAGCAGGCAGTGGACTATGAAGCTGAACCAGCAGCCCCAATTAACTACCACTTTACGCGAGACTTTTGTGTCTGATTGCTGGAGACCATATGGTCCAAGTTTTACAGCCAACAGTAAATTTCTTTACCCAGCCCTGTTTGCAGTAACAACCTTAACATTCTTTTAACGCACTTTTCGGTGGATGCATTTCCTTTCCTCTTTATGCAAGTAAATCAGTGGGATATGCTTAGCCTGCCTCCTAAAACTCAACACAGGCAATGAAAGCCAAGCAGGCAGAGTAAAAGATAATTCACGGTCTCGAAGCCAGGTGGATTACAACACCATTGGCAAGCATGCAGCCAGCATGTGTACGCTCAGAAAAGACGTTTGGAATCATCTGAATAATCAAAAATTCTCATGCATGCACAAAGGCCTCTTAACACAATTCTTGAGACTAAACTTCTAAAAGAAGGCAAAGCCATTGGTACACCTTAGAGAAACTAATGTGTTGCAGAACTTTAATCAAGCATTGCTCCATAATTAGATGCACTTTCCCCTGCAAAAAGCATCTTAAAGCCAACTGTTTAACGCTGTGAACCTCTACTACATTTAAGAAAATAAACTTTAAAAGTCATTCATTATTCTTGAACTGAGCATTTCCATACTAAGTCCCATCCTAGAACAACTTTTAACTGCTAATTTATCATCCTCCCTCCCAACGACAAGGAAGATTTATAGTGGAAAAGGCTTATTTAACATTACTCTAATGCCAAAAACACATGGTGTTACACTTTTGGCAATACTGGTCAAGCAGCAATAGCTAAAGAAAACAAAATACTACAGAATAAAACTCTCAAAAAAACGTTCCCATAATTGGAAGATTTGGCACAATTCCATTGAAATAAATTGCAATGGAAGCCCAACTTGAAGGACCTTTTCAGTAGAGACTCCAACATCTAATTTCATCCACTTGCACTCATCTGCCTATCCCTTATCTCCACGGCAGCACTGCTGCACTTATCAGCGCACCAGCCCCAGCTCTGCTGCCAATGGACACGACCACATTCCACAGAGCCCCACTGGCCCCAGGGGAACTGAGCACGGCTACTCCTCGCATAGCAAACACGCGGCATCCAGTCTGAGCCATTAGGAGATGTTCTCGCTCAGGGGCAAACATATTGATACAAGAAGATATCCAAAGGACAAAAGGGAAGAAACATTATCAGTATATATTGGCCGTAAGATCCAGAATGAATCATCAAGCTTGTTAGAAGGATCCAGGTCACAGTAAAAGAGAGACCAGAGGCCAACACAGGTACCATGTCATGTAGGATCTACTCCAGCACGCCAGATTAGAGAGATTTAAATTAATAAAGTAGGGGAGGCGAAAAGAAGGAACAGCAAAATCTCCAAAGCATGGGATTTCATAGCAACTGGAGACCTTCACTGAAGGCATCTGTTGAAAAAGAAGAAACAAACAGGACACAGAATGCCCAAGGAGTTCTCAAATGTTTTGAGATTAGCTTTGTTTACACAGGAGGTGGAAAGAAGAAATTCAACAGTAAAGGACAGCTCTTCTAGTTTTATTTTAACCTAAAGGGAGGAATCGCTTAACAACGTGAAAGTGGAAGCAACTTGGCTGAGCAAGCACATAAAAAGTCAACACACTCAATTCTTTGGAAGAGCAAAACTGAGAGCCACAAAATAAAGATAATGAACTCACAGTAAAACCATAAGCTATCTGAAACCTAAAAGAAAAACTTGAGGTTTACTGACAAATCACCTCAGCTAAGTATAAGCTCTTTAATGGTGCAGGGAAAAAAAATGTGTACTTTCATCTTTTATACGTTTTTAAATCAAATTACTGAAGGTTACTTAAGAGTGAACAGCACAAATATTTAACAAAATGGGAAAGCTCAATGCGCTAAGAAAGAAACTACTAGCAGGCAACACAGAAGGTAACATGAACATACTTCTTCAGTATGCATGGAGTGAAAGGAAGAGCAGTTAAAGGAGGAGCGTGTTATCCCACTACTCAACGGGCGGGAAAATCCCTAGCAGATCATGCCAAGGCACTCAGGGTGCTTTCTGCATCAGTCTTCACTTAAAAAAAAAAAAAAAAAAAAAAAAAAGATTAACTGGCTAATATACGTCATATCACAATGAAAGGAGTAAGAACACAAGCTAGATCTGGGAAATACATTGAAGCAACTGTTCCAAACCTCCCGAGCCAACAGACCAAAGTCAAGGCTCAAAATTTCCCATGCCTTTTTATCAAACTTCAAACACAAAGCATGACAAAGGCAATATGGTTCTTCAGACAACCTGTCAAGCTTCACCCATGGACTATATTCAGGTGTTGCTGGATTAAAAGCCTACCTAAACATTTTAAAATCTGCTAGATATAACAATATTTACCCTCCGAAAATCGTCAAAGGCAGTTAGTTGTCAATGACCGTCTCTGCTCTTTACACCAGGTTGCAGAAGCCTGAAGAAGGGCAAAAGCACCTGCCTCTAAAGAGCAAGAAAACAAATACCCAGGGAATCATGATTCAGTCAGGGTTACCTCCAGTCCCCGGGAAGACACTGGAATAAATAGTCTAACAACCTATCTCCTACGTACTTCAGATAACAAAGCAGGTATCAGCCGACATGTGATTTGTTAAAGAACAGATAGTATCAAACCAATGCAATTTCCTCCAATGATGGAGTAACAACCTAGGCAGGGAAACAGCAACCAGATCCAATATAGCTTAGGTTTTGTAGGGCTTTTGACACTCTCAAATCAACATTCATATCCATAAGCTAGACAAATATTAGATTCCCGTGAATACGCTTGGTACCTATTTTCTCTCTGAGTGAAGTAACAGTTTATCTCTGGGTACAGGTTTCTAACAATCTCTTGGTACTTCACTCAGAGAGAAAATAGGTACCAAGCGTATTCACGGGAATCTAATATTTCATTACTCTTCACTACTATTAAACGTAACTTGGATAGTAAGAAAAATACAATGTTATTTAGTGAGGAACTTAGGGCAGGCGACACCATATTTTGCTTTGCTTCAGTTACAGCTCTTAGATTTCTTACAGTCATCAGTAACATATTTGAAGATAACCCCAACAACACAAGTGACACATGAGAAACCATCAGAAGAGAGAAGATTTTTATTTTACAAAGGGTATAAAGCTGGGAGAACTGCAAGCACTTTGACAGATGATCTCAGAATCCAAAGTCATCTGAAGTGAGTGGAAAAATCATTTGAAATAATACGTAGTTTGATAGAGTAAATAGGTAGGAACAGTCACCTATGCAACACAACCGGAAAGGTAACGCTAAACACCACATCTGCACAGAGATATGCTGTATGGTAAAGGGATAAAGAATCTGGGGTTTAAGCTGAACGTAAGTCGACACATACCACTGCAAAAATAAAAAACCAAATGTTTAAAGACTCATTCATCCTACTGAGATGTACAAACTGCAGGTATTTTATGTAAGGTATATGAAACAGTTTCCTTCTGCCTGCTGTACTAAGGATTCAGATGCATCACTGTGTCCAGTTCTGAGCACTCCAAGAAAACTACAGATCAAGTGAAAAAATCCCCCAAAAGAACAAGAATAGCCCAGATGTTAAAGTAAATAAAGAAATAAATCACTTAAGAAGGGAGACTGAAGGAACTAGATTTGTTAAGCACAGAAAATGCCAAAGAGAAGGGCATAATAAACTGTCTTTAAGGTACATAAGATGCATATTAAAATGCTTAAATGTTTAAATTATAGCAAAGAAACTTAGATTAAAAATTAGGAGAAGCATTTTCAATGGTTATAACAGCAAACTATTGGAATAGATTGCCCGAGAAGAACAAGTCTCCACCACTGATTTGTGTTAGTCCTTTTGTTCTGGGAACACATTCGATAGACGTTCCTTCCTTATGGCAGAAACTCAGTTTATGCATGAAAGAACAAATGCCAGTTACCTCCCTTCTTTCCCTCATACCTCACTAGCAGGTTTCTCATCTCAGCTTCCAGTTTCTAGACCAGTTATTACTAGGAAGTTATATCTTAGTAATGGCAAATACATTCAACAAGGAGGCTTCATAACATCCTAAGGAAATAATAAAACTGCTACCTTAAAGAGGCTAGGAGAAGGACATTAACAGAGAAAAAGTGATCCACTTGAACGACACTGAGATGAAGAATCCATAATTACAACAGCAGTAAAGAAATTCAGACACCATACTTACTCAGTGACTTCAACTTTACCCCTTTTGTGTATATGCTTAAAAGGAGTGGCTCCCAGCTGCAGAGGCACCCTTTACTAGGAAGGTAAAGGTGGGACTAACAGACCCTGCTGGGCTCATGTAACGTTAGTCTGGACACGTCTGCACTGCCCAGCAAGCACACTACCAAGACGCCAGGTTGGCTCAACCCAGAGCCACACAGATTCAGACTACTGAATCGGTCTCGGACACAACACTGCCAAACGCAGAGGTGCAAACAACAAGAGCCAGGGGGAGGCAGATGCAGTCCTAGGGCAGTTGGGGAGAAACAAGGAAAAGACGACAGGCGCATCAGCCTCAAATAAGGCGTCAGCAGCTGGACTCAGTAAAGCACAAAACACAACTAATTTTCTCAAGTGAAGCCCAGCTACAAAAAAATCTTGAGAACCAAAGTAGCGCTGGAGGTTGTTTGGGACAGCAGTAGAAGAGCAAACTGACACATGCGGTCTTCTGCTGGAAGTGGCTCTGGGGGATCTTGAAAGCAGAAGACCACAAGGACCATCAGGCCTTTGACCTTCACTAGAACAGAAGATAGAAACATTGTTTTAAAGCTATACAGCTTTGTCCAAACCTGGCTGTTACCTTTCGAACTTCACCTTACACAGCCGGGATCACTCCATGCTGTCACCAAAGGGGCGCTCGTGCTGCCTTTCTCTCTTTCAACACCACCACCAGTGGATCATCTGCTGCTCTCCCACATGCCTTCTCTCAAGACAGAAGCACTTGCATGGCTACAGAGGACAGGATCAGGGAACTGGATTAAAGCTAACCCTCTCCCCCCTTTTTTTTTTCTCTCTCTCTAAAAAAATAAAATAAATCATTGGTTGCAATCCAGGTTCTTGATTCTGTTCACTTACAGTTATCGCTACGCCAGTGCGTGGGGCTAAGTAACTGGTGAAGGGGGATAAGTAATGCTTTCAGACTGTGTCTTTTAAGCATAATTCATGTACAGCTTTCAAGTGAAAAATTTAAACAGCTCAATATATATCTTGCTAAAAAGATGAAAAGACAAAAAAAAAAAGACAGGAAGGGTTGCTGTCACAGTATGAGATTTGAATCATGCATATCTAGAAAGAATTTAAGGTAGGCCCTTTAAAACTTCCACAGAAACTAAGGAAGACACCAGATCTGAGAGTTAAAAAGTTCAAGCTCTCCTTACTTAAATCAGCTAGAACAAGCAGAAGGAACTATCTAACAAGTGCTCGTGTTTAGGAAAAAGAAAAAAAAAGGCATTGTTCTGCTGTTTAAAAAAATAAAAATAAAAAGTAAGAAACACTATCAGCACAGGCTCAGAAGAGGATTTTCCAACACTCAAAATAGCATCACGCAAGCCTTCTCCAGATAAAGCAACCCCTCATTTGGGGGAATGAACATGCCAAATAATAAATCACTTCAGATTTTTTTTAAATTGTCCAAGTAGAGTATTGAACGCCGATGAGAAATATTTAAGTTGACGAGAAACACTTTTTTCCCCCCCCCATTGTCTTTACTTTATACCCCAAACCCTCACACCACCGAGGCACGACAGACTACCCAACCCCACGGCGAGCTTCACACCCCACCCCGCGAATTTCGTTACGCGGCTCCAACCGCAGGGAGCCCTTCAAACCCACCGAGGGATGCAGCCCTCCGGGCGCGAAACAGCAGCGCTCGCTGCAGCGCTGCCGCGGAAAGAGCCAAAAAGGGGAAGCGAGGCCCAGGAGAGCCCCGGGGCCGGCCGGGGGGGGGGGGGGGGGGGAAGCGCTGCCGGGCTGGGTCCCGCCGGGGCCGCCCCACACGCCCCGGGAGCGGGCGGCAGGGCGCGGCGGGAGGGGGGGGAGCGGCCCCCCGGCCTGCGCAGGGGCCCGGCCGCCCCTCAGAGGAGGCAGCCGCGGCGGAGCCCGCCGGGCCGGGGCCCCTCTGCCCTCCCCGCACCCCCTTTCCTGCCTCCCACCCCCCCCGCCACAGGCCGGGGCGCCCGGCAGCACTCACAGCGTGTGCCCGCACACGTTGACCATCAGCTTCAAGGACGGGTTGCGGTACTTGGTGGTCTTGCACCGCGGGCAGCCCTGGTCATCCATGGCCGCCGCCGCCGCCTCCCCCCTGCGCGCCTTCCGCCTTCCGCCGCGCGGTGCCGCCGCGAAAACGGCCCGCCGCGCCGCGCGGTCCGCCCGCGAAAAGGGCCCCCCCCGCCCCGGCGCGGCCTGCGCCCTCCCGGCCGCCTCCAGGCCTCGCTCGTTTTCGCCGGCGGGCGAAGCGCCAGCGGCCGGCGGGGGCTGGCCCGGGCCGGCGGCGGGGCGGCTTCAGGTGCGGGCCGCGGTCGCACGCCATAAACAAGCGGCCGTTACAGGGCGGCAGCTCGTTGGAGGGGTTGTGGCAGCCGGGCGGGGGGGGGGGGGGGGAAGAAATCGCTTTTACACCGCATCCCCTCGATGAAGGAGGACGGGGAGGGGCGGGGGGCGCCCGGCGCAGCTGCAACTTTTTATTTTTGAGGGGATTCCGCGGCGTTTCATTTGCCTGCCCGCCGGCGTGGCTGAAGGTTACGAGCGCGGTGCCCGCTCCCTTAGCAGCACCCGCTGCTTCTTCATCTTCCCTCCCTGCCGCCTCAGAGCGCGCCCGCGGGCGCGTCTCGGAGGCGGCCAGCAGGTGAGAGGCGCCGCGGCCCTGCCGCCCCCCCCCCCCCCAACGGCGGCGGCGGGGCGCCGCGCTCCAGGTGGAGGTGCTGCGCCGGGGGCGGGCGGAGGGGAAGGGGGGAGCGGGGCCGCTTGATTGACGGTTGCCATGGGGACGCGGGAGCCCCCGCCCCCCCGGCGCGGCGCAGCCAATGGGCGGGCGCGGCCGGGCCAGCAGGCTGCGGTGCCATATAGTATTGCAGCAAGGCGAGGAGTCACGTTGGGGGGAGCAGCGGAGAGGAGCCCGTTTACACACTACTTTGCTATAGCAGCTATCTTTAATGGTTATTGCGTGGCCGGGAGGAAACCTGATCGGCTAGAGCCGGCCGAGAGCAGGAGGAGGAGTGGACTTTCCAGAGAGATAGAAAGGGGGGAGAGGAGGAGAAGGGGACGACAACAACAAGAGGAAAAAAAAAAAAAGAGAGAGAGAAGGAAAAAAAAAAAAAAACAAACAAACCAAAACATGTCTTCGGCCTCCCCCACGGATAAGATCACGAGCGCGGTGGAGATCAAGCAGGAAAATGTGATGGAAATCCTCTCCGAAGCGAGTAAGGTGCCGCAGGACGGGGCAGCGGCAGGAGCCCTCAGCGCCGCGCCGCCGCCCCCTCCGGCCGCTGCCCCCTTCCCCATGGAGCACGCCGGCTCCGCCGCCGCCGAGGAGGCAGCCGCCGACCAGGTACTGCTCCACACGGAACTTTTGGCCAGGAACCACCACGCTGCTGCTGCTGCTGCCGCCGCTGCTGCTGCTGCCTCCTCTCCCTCCTCCTCCTCCTCGTCGTCGTCGTCTTCTTCTTCTTCCCAGACCCCCCTGGCTTTCTCCCCGGACCACGTCGCCTGCGTGTGCGAGGCGCTGCAGCAAGGTGGGAACCTGGACCGCCTGGCCCGGTTCCTGTGGTCTTTGCCCCCCAGCGATCTGCTACGTGGCAACGAGAGCCTGATGAAAGCCCGGGCGCTGGTGGCTTTCCACCAGGGCATCTACGCCGAGCTCTACAGCATCCTGGAGAGCCACAACTTCGACTCCTCCAACCACCCGCTGCTGCAGGAGCTCTGGTACAAAGCGCGCTACACCGAGGCGGAGCGAGCCCGGGGCAGACCCCTGGGGGCGGTGGACAAGTACCGGCTGCGGAGGAAATACCCTCTGCCCCGCACCATCTGGGACGGCGAGGAGACGGTCTACTGCTTCAAGGAGAAGTCCCGCAACGCGCTCAAGGAGCTCTACAAGCAGAACCGGTACCCGTCGCCGGCCGAGAAGCGCAACCTGGCCAAGATCACCGGGCTCTCCCTCACCCAGGTCAGCAACTGGTTCAAGAACAGGCGGCAGCGCGACCGCAACCCTTCCGAGACGCAGTCCAAAAGGTGAGAGCAAACTTTCCTCCCCGCCCCCTCCGCTGCCTTCCCTTTTCCCGGCCCTTTCTTCCCTCGCAAACATGGCGCTTACCTTCGCCGCGCCGCGTCCTCCCCGGCTCCCCCCCTCCCAACACACCCACCCGGCCCGCAGGCGGCCGGCTCGGCCCGACCCGCTTCTTTCTCCGCCGAAACCCCGGCGCTTCCCCGCTTCCAGGGCGGCGGGGGCGGCGCGGCGGGGGCGTCCCGCGCTGCGCTGCGCTGCGCGGCCGGGGAGAGCAGCGGCGGCGCCGCCGGGCCGGGCCGCCCGCGGCGGGCTCCGCCGGAGGGAGGGAAGGAGGCGGGGGAGGGAAGGAAGGAGGGGGGGGGGAAAGGGAGTTGTTTGTTTCCCCGTTGTTTTTATTTAATTCTTGCGCCTGACAGAGTTAATCATTGACGGCGGCCGCGAAGACGCGTGCGGCCGGTGGGGTCCCGCCGCCGCCGTTGCTCTGTTTTGAAACCTGACTCGGCAGCGGGTCGGGCTCGGGTTTCACCGCGGCCGGGCCGGGCCTCACAGCGGCGGCGGCACCGCGGCCCCTCCGGCCGGGCCGGGCCGGGCCGTGCGGGGGCCGGGGCGGGGGCGGCGTGAGGCGGCGGGCGGGCAGGTGGAGGTGACCCCGCTCCCCGCGCGCGGGCCCCGCGCCCGCCTCCCGCCCTGCCTCCCTCGCCGCGGGCAGCGACGGGAAGGGAGGGGAGAGAGGGAGAAAGAAAGAAAGGAGGAGGAGGGGGGAAGGAAGAGAGAGGGAAGGGAGGGAGGAGGGAGAAGGACGAGGGGAGGGAAGGAAGGAGAAGGGGGGGAAGGAGGGGAGAAAAAAAAAAAAAAAAGCAGGCAGCGAAGGGCCCCCCGGGCATTTCTCAACCAAGGGCGCGATTGTGCTGCCGCGGCCCCTCTCTCTCCTCGGGACACATCAAAGGACGAGTGGCTCTGGAGGGAGAGAGGGAGGGAACAGCCCCCAAAAAAAAAAAAACCCACGCAACCAAGGGCGAACGAGTCAGCCAAAAAACCCGGCGCAGCTCCGGGCGGAGGGGCTCGGGCGGGCGGGCGGGCGACGGCCGCGCCGGGCCGGGACAGGCCCCAAAGGGCGCCGAGCCGCCACCTCTTCCTCCTCCTCCTCCTCCTCGTCGTCGTCGTGCCGCAGCGGTCCGGGAGAGAGCCGAGCGCCGCGGAGGAGCGGCCGGACCCTTTGCCGGCTACCTGGGACCAGAGCGGGGCTCGGGCCGGGCCCTGCGCTCACCGAGGGCTTTGGCGGCGTTTCCCGGCCCTGTTTTTACCTCTCGCAGCCGCCACAAAGCAAGCACAGGCAGCGATCTGCCAAATGGCTGCCCGCCGGGCCCGGCCCTGCGGCCTTCACACGTGCGGGCCCCGCGGGGCGGCGGGCCCGAGGCGGTCCCCTTTGATTGCTGGGCTGAGGTGGCCACGGCGAGGGGATTTGTTTACGAGTCTATAATCCAGTCTGTAAAGTTTCACGCTGGCTGAGGGGCGGTTTTGATGTGCGCTTTTCTCGGAAGCCTCCGCCTTGACCTACGGTGGGTTTAAAGCGTGTTTTAAAGGCGAAAGGCAGAAAACTTAAAATACATACATATGCACACACATATATATGTATATATCAGGAAAAGAAAAGCCCTCGTGCACTGTATCCAAGCAAGGAGGCTCGTTTGGTGTAACGCTTGCCAGTGTGCCGCGGTGTGGTAATGCAATGTCGTGTCTCTGCCTTTTCCCGTAGCGAGTCAGATGGCAACCCTAGCACGGAAGATGAATCCAGTAAGGGCCAGGAGGACTTATCTCCGCATCCACTCTCCAACTCATCCGATGGAGTTGCCAGCCTCAGTCTTCCCGGCCACATGGAGCCAGTGTACATGCAGCAGCTTGGAAACACTAAAATAGCCTTGAGCTCATCGGGCGTCTTGTTGAACGGAAACCTAGTGCCTGCCAGTACTTCTCCTGTCTTTCTCAACGGTAGCTCTTTCCTCCAGGGACCCAACGGCGTCATTCTCAACGGACTCAGTGTGGGGGCTTCGCAGACGGTAACTCTAAATTCACCCAAAACCACTTCCAGCGTTGTGAGCAACGGGGTGTCCATCACTGACATCTTGTCGTCTTCTTCAGAAGACGTCAAGGACTTCAAACTCCTCCAGGCTTCGGTCCCTAACACGGCAGCAGCTACGTTCAGCCCCAGTAACATCCCGGTCTCGTTCCCAGGATTGATACCAAGCGCGGAGGTGAAAAGGGAAAGCACGCAAACTGTTACTTCCCAAGATGGAGGCTCTGTAGTTACTTTTACTGCTCCTGTCCAAATAAACCAGTATGGCATTGTCCAGATCCCTAATTCAGGAACAAATGGCCAGCTGCTGAACGGAAGCATCGGTTTTTCTTCTCTGCAGCTGCCTCCTGTTTCTGTGGCAGCTTCACAAGGTAAAAGTTTTGTTTGTTACGCTAAAAGCTACAAGGAGGAATTGCGGTTGGGCACACTTTGCGTTTCAGAACTTGTAATGCTTCTCCTCTGGTGCACCGCTGCCGCATCTTGGCCGCAGCCACGCGCGCTACGTCAAATAATACCTCTCGCCTGTGTTCAGATTGCCTCTCTGTGTCGTTCTGTGTAGGTTATGCTCATGGGTGGACTGTTACATGAGACGGAGCTTATTTACTAAGAGCAGAGGAGGATGTCTGCTATTTTACACTTTTTTATCTCCTACAGTTCTCAGAAGTCTTTGATGTTAGTCTTCACAAGTATTTATAAGTTTTGCACGTTTCAGTAATTCAGAATATTCTCCATTTGCCATTTAATTCCTTTAATGAGAAGAATTATAAAAATGAAAACTGCAGCAGTTGGAAATTGTTACCGTTGTTGTTCTTGTGGTGGTTATTTTGTGTTTTTTTTTGTTTTTTAAACCAAAGCATTTCATAAAAGTAAATTTAAAATGACTATAGACACAACAAGACCAAACAGTTGTGCTCCTACGTTTTCTATGCTATAATTAAGAATAATTAAACTGATGGGAAACAATAGAAATATGTATTGCTTGTAGATATAAAATGCAAGGGTATTTGGATTAGACTACTCTCAGTCCAAGGGAAGTATGTCATCACAGGTTCACATGCCAAGTATACAGGCTCCTCCCCAAGTCTGCTTTCGAGCTGGTCTTAACATACTATAGACTGAAACTTCTGAGCAGTGGGGAAGATTCCTACCTAATGCAGATCTGGTTCTGGATCGTTATTTTGATGTAGGTCAGTTACAAAGCACAACTGAACTACTTTGTTACTTATTAACCAGTGGATCTTTAGTTATGAAAATGATTAAACTTGAATGGATCTCTGTAATTTCAGGAGCTATGAATACTGCAGTGAAAATCAAATTGTGCTCGTGTTAGCTTATTTGAGTTAAGTGTGTATAGGGAGTTAATTATTTTTGCTGTTAAAATTACATGGTGAGGAACACTGAGGCTGTACAAGCGCGTTTTAAGTTATATGAGCCTAAAATGTGGCACTTACTGTCACTGGAAAATAGTGGAATAGTAGTTTAGCCAGATGAAAAAGATCAGACGTTTAATTTGAATACCACCTGTAATTACAAGAGCCGTTTAATCCACATGCTGCAAGGCAAAAACTGACAGCCAGCAAAGGTGACAATGAAATTTCTGTCCATTAAGTAGTATGGGAGAATTGTATTTCACAGTCCTGAGAAACAGCATAAGGTGTTGTCTACACATTGCCCCCGTTGTTAAAAATATCAATTCCCGCTGGAGATTGATTCATTATATGACTAGTTTGGTGATGTGTGAAGAGAAGATATTTGCTGCTTTTTTGTTGTCGTTGCTGTTTTTAACATCAGGGACAGATAGCTGGCTGTATATTGCAAGTGAAGAGCATTACAGGCTATGTTAAGTAAGCTACAGTAAACGATATCTTATTGCCAGGGGTAGCTTTCAGTTGCGTCACTTTATTCTTCTATTTTAAACATACAACTAACATCTTCCAAAAAATCACCGTTGATTAATGGAAATGAGTAGGGAGCTAAAATATGACCGTTTTGATAATCGTTCCCCAGGTGTGATAATACATCTTAAATGCTGTTTTAAAAGATTCAGGTATGTCCAGCTTTAGCCTCTTAAAACTGAAATTAAAGACTTTTTTTGAGAAAGAGAGATGCTTAGAATGGGACTTGGTCCTGAGAGGCAGTGTTTCCTGTGTGTAGGAACGATTATAATGACAACTTGCATGGCACGTCCCGTAAAACCAACTTCAGCTCTTGCCTGGCCACCTGTTCTTGCTCTGGTTAGCTACAACGTCACGCAGGCAGTTCCCAGGCTTTCAGTGGGGGTAGCCGGTCGCCGTGTGGCTCTGCACGGCGTGGTGGACGTGGTAGGGCTAGGCTCTTGGAAATATGTGATAAGGAAAAGTGAACGGGATTTGAATGCTTGACTGGCTACACAGTTGAGCTGGTAGAAGCCTTTGATTTTGAACTTTTCTCTGCCGCTTTACTTGGGTAGCTTTCTGCCCAGCCGTAGCACATGTCATGTAATGTGCTTACAGTTTCCTGTACACAAGTTGTAGTCAGTCACTGAACTGTCTTTAATAGCTTCTTGTGCTTCTATTCTTGGATAGAAATTGAGTGGTAGCAACTACTGAAGGCCAGAGCACGCTCATTTTAATCACGTGGCTAAGAACTGTTTGCCCCTTAACGAGAGAGAGTCTGAAAGATACTTGATATACCAGCACCTTTCTCTTTTATTTCTAGAAGCAGTTTTTATCAACAGAAGGTTTTGTTTCTTCATACCTGGTTTTCTCTCACTTGTTACAGACAACGACACTGTTCTTTGTTGCCTGAAATATTAGCATATAACTCTAAATAAAACAAGACTAAAGTGTCTTAACAAAATGAATGACTGTGCAACTCATGCGAACTGTAATCTGTATTTCCCTTTTTTTACTTTCCTTTCTCCAGGTAACGTTTCAGTAAATTCTAGTACAACTGATGGAGGAACTTTTACGAGTGACTCTTCGACAGTGCAACAAGGAAAGGTTTTCTTCAGCCCTCTCACTCCAAGTGCAGTGGTTTATACAGTTCCCAATTCAAGTCAGGCAGTAGGATCTGTTAAGCAAGAAGGACTGGAAAGAAGCCTTGTATTTTCTCAGTTAATGCCAGTCAGTCAGAACACGCAACTAAATGTAAACATGTCTTCTGAAAATATATCTGGCGGAGGACTCCAGTCCCTGGCCTCCTCATTAGTGAATGTAACTCCCTCACATAATTTTTCCCTCACACCACCAACTCTTTTAAATGCTGCAGAACTGAACTCTGGTATCTCAGAGAGCCAGCCCATGTCATCACCTGTAACCAGTACCTCTACTGTGATATCTATCAGCAACACTAACTATGCAACTCTTCAGAACTGTTCCCTCATTACCAGTCAAGATCTGTTGTCCATTTCTACAGCGCAGCCCGCGCTTGGAGAAATAGTTTCCACAACCGGAGACCGTGTCAGCCATCCATCTGCACAAGTGCATCCAGATTTTGTCAGAGAGCACAGGTTAGTTCTGCAAGCCGTACCCGACGTCAAAGAGAATTTCTTGCCTAATTCTGAGAGTAAGTCAACTGGCAACTTAATGATGCTGGATACGAAATCCAAATACGTTATGAGTAACATGGTTGACACAGTCTGTGAAGAACTGGAAACGGATAAAAAAGAACTTGCCAAACTGCAGACAGTTCAGATGGATGAAGATATGCAAGACTTGTAATTTTTTTTCCTTGCTTTCTGTTTTAATAGATAAGTCTCCTGTTGAGGCCCTAACAAGCACCAAGTGTTTTGTTTTGTTGTTTTTTTTTTTGTCATTTGAAGAAAACAGAAGAACGTTTAAATGGTCTGAATTAATGTACAGAGGAGTCTCCAGCAATGGAATTAGGTTGCCACACTTGGCTTGCATGCAGTATTCTCTTTTAAGCACGTTAAAGGAGAAGGAAATGCCAGGGGATGTACCAAGCAGATGAGTACTGGTTTGGCTAACTGATATTACCTTGATAATTTAACTAGACTCTCCATAGCACAACACGCTCTCAACAGTAAGTATACACTCCTAATGTTAGATAGGAAAGAAAAGTCTTGCTCCGAAAAGGTAGAAACGATGCAGTCATTTTTGCTGTTTACTTCTAGTCCATGGGCATTGAAAAGTTTTTTAAGGAACTCTAGACGATACCTCACAGGCTACTTTAATGTTGTTTGAGGTTAAGAAACAAAACAAAATCACAAATGATACTGTTACTGGTGTGTTTGTTTTTTGCAGCAGACTTGTATTCATACCAAAAATATTGCATCAAACATTTGCAGGTTTCTAAATGCTACAGCTAGCATTTTGTTAGTGCAGCAGAAAAAGCATCATTTGAAACTCTAATTATGCAACTCAGAAGCTTTCTCTCCAGTATGAATGTAAATATTGTTTCAGTTCTTATAAAGGAGACTTTTTTTAAATTAGTACAATGGATTTTATTTATGGTTTATGTTCCCTTTCACTTTAGACACAATGCATTGAAAAGGAAAGAGTTTTCTGGCTGTTTAATTTATTTTTATTGTTTGAGCAGGAAGTAAACATAGTTATTTCTGACAAGATTTTACTTTTTTGTAGTTTTTCAAGCAATAGACTGTAAAAGTAAAATGTTAATCACACTGAAAGTAGAAAATGAACTCCCAATGTCACAAACCCAGGAGGTCCCTGTCTCTACCCTCTGTCTTTGTGTTCAGGGGTTTTTTGTTTGTTTTGTTAGTAATTTGCAAATTAGTTGAACCTTTTGTGTATTTTTTACAGAATTCCATGTGCCTTTCTTCCTAGTGGCCTTATCTTTGTTACTAAAGCACAGTGGCAGGAGGAATAAAAACACTGATTTGCAAATATCCGTCCTCAGGGCCAAATTCCGATGCCCTGCTTCTGCAAGTAGACCCACTCACTTTGGTGTCCCTACTTGCATGAGTAAGAAGAGTAGATCCTTTGGTCACTGTGGGTGACGTTTTCTAGTGGTGCAGAGGGCCAAAGAGAGACCCTCCTGCACCACGTAAACCCTACAGAAGGAGCCCGCAGAGAGACTGTGGGCAGAGCAGTGGCGCGGAGGGGAAGATCTTGGCTCCGGCCTCAGGCAGATGAGTGGGAAAGGCTGGACAGGCAGGGCAGGGAAGGGAGTCTTGTGTTTACGCAGACCCATTGGCCAAACAGCCCACGTGGGAGGGCTTCAACTGCTGTTCCAGCAAGCCGGCCCCGATCCAGGAGTGCCCTTACGCGTGTATTCATATATCCTTCCAGAATAAGCAACGCAGGGGCTGACGGTGGGAATGCAGCTGTCCGAAAGGTTTGAGGGAGCAGCCGTTTCTCTGCCGCAGTGGGGAGGGTTTCCTCTCCCTTTGCCCCCTTGCACTCCAGCAGGGACAGCACGAGCAGGCAGGCTCCAGGCAGGTGGAACAGATTTTACCTTTCCTCCAGAGGAATTTTTGTAGCATGGAAAAGCACATCCTTAAGCTTTAAAATAATAATAATAATGCAGATGTATAAAAATGAGATGCTGTTAATCTTTGTGTTTTTGTTTTGTTTTTATATTCTAATGTGAATATATATGGTAACTAAAGCATGTATTCATCCTCATCAAGGGCCAGGTCCAAAGCCTTTGGAAGACAGTGGGAAAGGTTTTCAGAAACTTCCATGGGCTCCGAATGAGGCCTGAGACAAAAAAAAAAAAAAAAAATTACTCATAAAGGACAAAAAAGAAATTGAGAGGAAAGAGAGTAGAGGTAGCACATCCCAGTCTGTTCCTGTCTTGATTATTAACTGGTTCTGTGAAAAGCCTTTAAGGAATGAAGGTGTTTTGTGCGTCATGAGCGTGTGGCATGGACATCCTCGCGACTGTTTTGCACTATATTGAATACAGCTTGTTTTGCAAGGTATTATGTGCAACCTCAAAGCTGAGCTCTATTGGTAAGCGCTGTAGTTGGCACTGCAAGCCAGAGTCTGGGGCTGCAGGAAAAAGTGGAGGGAAAGGGAAGAGCAAGTGTGTGAGGCTTGTACTTTGCAGCTGAAAGCAGTCACTGCTGCTTTCCGAATACAAGCAGCTCCTGAGCAGCTGGCTGTCCCTACACGCACCCAAGCCAAAAGGGTGTTTTAAGGCAAGTGCTTTAAAATGGAGATTATCACAAGCAGAACATGGAGCTATGTGTTCTCCTTGCACACCTTCCCTAGCATTCAGGGTGTCCTAAGCAGGAGCTGGGTAGTCCAGAGTTCTCATCTCTGCTCTGGTTGTTTGTCCAAGGACTTTTCAGGGCTCCAGCACAGGCAATTTGCTTAGCACCTCTACTTCCACCGTGAAACCAAGGTGGTGGTAACAGTAACTCTATCTGCTTTGCATGAATTTGTTCAACTACTTGGAAAACTGGAAGCACCCCCTATCATTGTCATATTAACGGAGAACGTATGCATGGAGTGGGAGCCTTGCATGGCTCTGGAGGAGTTGTGTGAGGCTTAATGTTTGGTCTGTGAAGCTCAGACTATATTTAGAGGGAAGCTAGAGAATGTTTCAGAGCGCGCTCTCAGTTGTTGAAGCAATCAGATCTCATAACTGAATGACTGGGGTGTTATGCCAGTACATGTAACTTTTTTTTTTTTTCCTCCTTTGTGTTCATTTTGCTACTGGGGCTCTGAATTCCGTGGCTTTGCAGCACAGTTGATGTGAAAACTGTGTATCCTGTTACGGTGGTGCGTATCTTGGAGTGTCTGGTACTTCTAATAGGAGACTTCCCAATCTTTATTGGGAGCGGAGGATGTACATAAAAGCAGTGGTTTGGGACAAAGTAAGATTAACCTATTCTAGTCTTCCAGATATCAAGTAACTTATTTTATTATTATGTTTTACTCTTTCTTTCTGCCATTGAAAATAAGTGTCATTCCCTCCAGATAACGTAGTTATAACCTCATGTTTTCTGCAGGTACATATGCACAATATAAAGAGTCATTGCACGGTACAGTGTTTTTAAAATAAATATTTAAATAGTAGTTTTACTCCTACTGTAAAGTAAGGGTCAGTTTTTATTATGTGGCCCTGAAGCAAGCAGGCTAACTGCTCTAATTACACAGTACACAAAGCCCCAAAAAGCATCTGGGGCCAGATCTTCAGCTGCTGTAAATAAGGCATTGCTCCACTGATTCCCAACTGAGGATTTTAGATGATGTCTAGGGATGCTCATCTCTCGCACATATGAATGGCAGAGAGCATCTGAGTCCCACAGACAGTCTTCGTTATCATGTTCTATCATTTAAATGGAAGGTATGTCTATCCAACTTAAAAAAAAAAAAAAAAAAAACCTCCTCCTTTTCCCTCCCTGTCTATTGTGGATGAGAATAAATGATCATTTCAACTTCACAGATGTTTGTAAGTCCACTGGAAACCTTACAGGAAATATTGCCAAATTCTACTACTCTTTTGGTCCCAGACTCGGTGTTGAAAAATATGCTTGAAGTTTAAGCAAATTCCTTCCAAGCATGAGCATTAAAAAAAAATCTTTGTTCTTTAATACTTTTAATTAAAGCTGCCTTTATTTCATCCAGAGTTCTACTGAGAACCAGAAACGTACTCGATTAAATGCTCTGTCTGGACTATTTGTAACATTATTCCTGTGGTCTTGCCTAAAAGGACATTTCAGCCACATAAATCATGGACCTCGATTGGCCAGGTCCTCGGCTGGGATAAACTACCCAGATTTCATTGACTTTAATGTCATTTCACACCAGCTGAGAATATGGTCCATTCATTTCACTGGAGCTGAATCAGGGACGGATTTGGCCCAGTATACTATGGCAACATGAACCAATTCACAAGGCTGATGCTCAGTCAGTTTTAACTGAACAATAGCAATCTGTCAAAGCATATACCTCTTTCCACTTATTCCTTTACCTTGCCTGGGGATTCAGGAAGATGCACGCAGAAAGCTGTTTTCCCCAGAGGTAAGGCTAGAACCGTCTCTAGTGTTGTCATCATCAGCCCAAGATTAACGACAGTAGTGGATAGGTTCTGACTTCAAATCCTCTAAAACCACCTCCATGACTGATTTCAGCTAAATTACGCAGGGCAGAGTTTGGCCCCGTGTGCATAGGAACTTTTCCTGTCTGTAGATTTCCAGTGCCTGTGTGCTTTGCTTAACAAGGCCGGAGGAACCGACAGGGTTCGTCCCCCTAGTTTCATTACGAAATAAGTGTGCAGAACTCCCAGGGCATGAATCATGTAGTGTTTGTGGTCAAGAAGCATCTCAAATCATAAAAAGAACAATAATTTTTTTAACTCTGGAAACAAAGTAATGACATTTTACAAGCAAGAAGACCTGAAGTCTTCCTGTATCTCCTAGCAGTTATTCTCTTGAAGGATATTTTATACCTTACTTGTATGTTTCATATAATTTAAAACTAGCTTCTTAGTTTCTGAACTCAAGGAGGGGGTGAATCTTCTGACTTCCAGGATTCACATTCAGAGGATGTTTGTTCTTTTGCTGCATGTACTGTTTGTCCAGAACTAACCAGTTATTTCTGTGATATGGGTTTATTGTGCCTTACAACAAATATGAAATCTAAACGGAATGTATGCATTAGAGGAGGGAATAATCAGAAGTCTTTGCTGCACTGTTCGATGATGCCTGCCCAGAGTGTATCATCAAACATATCTGTGCTTAATTACCCAACCAAAGAGATCTAAAGTATGTATGTTTGTTGTACTGTAATAGGGGTTTGTGCCTGGACAATTAAGTGTTTTATTTGTATTCTGAGATGATGTGAACTTATTTTTCTAAACACTATACTGAATAAACTTTATATTTATACACATCTTGTGCAAATAGTTCTGTTTACGTGTTATATGTGAATGCTTTAAATTTTATGTTAGAAAAGCAATCCAAAATAGGAACTCTGGTTTTAACGACTCATTCATTGCAAAGGTAATGGCAACTGCAAACACCTGCACGCACCAGAGAATTGTTCTAAAGCCGGCTTAAGCTAGAATGAGACTTTCTGTTGACTTGAATGGGTCTTCTGTCAGACCTAACTTTGTGTTTAAAATATTAAATTAAAAACCATAAATCTTCTATTTTATATTGAACCTGGCTATGAAATCTGTCTCCAAGCAAATTTATACCGTCATTAACTAGATAATATTGCAGTGTATTTCCAGCTACTACTTAGGGACTTGTCATTGTTGACTCAGAGCTCCTTTGGCTCTGGGATGCTTCCTACTTGGGGGGAGGGGGGAGGTAAATCTCTGTTTGCTAAAGTTTTGTTTGTTGACGTTTTTCTTTAAAAAGCTGCCCTTGGTATCAGGCCTAGTTTTGGCAGGCTCTTGAGAACACCCTGAAATTTATTCCCTTGATACTAAAAGGTTTTAAACACGTTGCCATATTATTTTAGATCTGCTCTCCCTGAGTTAGGATCGCTTGGTTACTAGTTACAGTTTTGGTACCAAAATGAGTGGCAGTAAGTTCAGGAAGACTCACCTGTGTGTTGTGAAGTTATTTCTCACAGTGAACGTATATACGCGCGTGCCAGTGAGAAGACACCCTTTCACTCTCTAAGTTGTGCATAGGCCACAGGAAGCAAGATGAGGTTTTATTGAATAGTCAGATCTAGTTGCGCATACCTATTAACTCTTTAATCGCCCAGACATTTCCTTTCATTATCATTTACTCGCTATTCCTTCATCTTTTCTATTTATCAGAACACTGGCACAAATCATACTCGCTCTGCACAGCACTGCTCATCCTGCTCCTGGGTGTAAGCTGCCGCGAGCCACCTCCCAAGCCCTGGAGCATCTCTGCCTCTGGCCTGGGTTGAGCCATCTCACGCTCTGCAGCTGCCATGGTAAATGCAGCTTCCCCAAGAGCAGCCCTAAGGTAGAAAGAGGAGATGGAATTGTTTGTTGCCCAACTCCTTTTCCTTCCCAGAAGCAGAGTGCCTGACTCGGTCGTCCTGCTGTTTGTTCTCACTTACCTTTGCTGTGCCTTATTTTTGCCTGAGCAGTAGGACTGTAATGTTTCCTGGTGCGCTGCTGTGATTGCTGAGTATCTGATCGATCTCTGGGTAGCGGCTCCATTCCCGCTGTGATCAGAGCAGGGGCTAAAGCCATCCTTCCAACCTGGCTGCCTCCAAACAACCTGGCTGCGAGCAGCTTCTTGCCTGAGTTTTAGCATGGCCCCTGGAAATAATTTTGCCCTGGAACGTGGCTCAGTGGGCTCCAGCTCTGGGAGGTCCCCCCGGCGAGAGGGGGCTTCTGGGCTGTGCAGCCCCCACGGTCTTCCAGCCAGAGTGCAGGATTTGGAGGGCAACGGCGAAGCGGAAAGTCTCAGCTTATGTAAATGTCAAAATTCTCCCCGAGCAGCCACCCATGCGGCATGCAGGATGAATCATGTCCTAACGGAGCACATTCCTGCTGCGTCGGAGGGCTTTGCAGATGTATTCCAGGTCACCCTAGGCGAGGAAACCACACACAGCCACAGTGCTCGCTCCCTGGCAGCTTGTGCGCACATGGAGAAGAGGGGACAGCCTGCACCCCGAGCCAGCTCCGCTTACCCAGGGCCCCGGGGATACCGGAGGCAAAACTGGGGGCTGCCAATGCAGTAGGCAGCTCAGCTGGGAAAGAGCTTGAGCTGATGGCAGGGAGGCTTGGTGAGATGGGTGGTTGCTCTTGATCTATCAGGGAGACTAGCTGTGAGGGGAGGTGCTGTGTTGGAAGACAGCACTTTTTATCCTGTTTTTTGGGCAGATTCTCCCCATTGCCAGATCAGAGGGGGATTTTCCCCCTCCAAGAGGCAGAGCATGGGGTCAAGTAAGATGAGATCTTAATATAAATGCCAATGGCTTGGGAAGCGGTCTACTTACATGGCTGCATCCCTCAGCCACGGTTGATCTCTGGCTGCAGAACAACTTTGGGTTGCGGTCTTAGGACAGTATATCTCAGTTACGGGCATGGATCACATTTTTAACATAAAACTACATTTTAGAAATAGTTCCCAGAAATAGGAGTTCATCTGCCAAACAATGTGCACATAGCCGACTCTACGCTCAGAGGTGCCAGAAAGTTCAGGAATGAGACCAACAATAAAAAACAACACACGTGTGAAAAATCTACTACGTTAAAGCCAGATTCAATAAAAACAGCACCCAGTTTATATGCTGCAGAAGCTGGCACAAGCCTGTGAAAGCAGAGGGAAAAAGATAAAATGTTCAGAAGTTGCACACGGTCCGGAGGAGTTGAGCTGGGTCGGAGCATAGCGGGTGGCTGCTCAGGAACTCATGTGCAATGTTCTCTTGTGTAAGTGCCTTAATTCTTCACCCTGCTACTTCACGGGAAGAAAGACCCAATTCGGAATACTTTGGACTGATCAATATGCTTTGTTGTTGCAGCCAAAGTGCTTCACGTTATATCTTCTGTTCCCCAAAAGGAACCACGAGTTGTTACTCTGCAGCGTTTTCTTTTCCCTTCTGCAAACTCCCATCCAACTACTTCAGGGTGTTAGTGGTGTCCGGGATACCGCTTGGCGCTGTAAAAGGCAGCGCCTACCCTGAGGAGCTTACAGTATACAGAAATAAAAGAAATACAAGCTGGGCGGGGAACCGAGCCTAGGGAGAGGAAATAATTTGCCCAAGGTGATAGTGTAAGTCAGTGGCAGAGCTGGGCTACAAACCCAGGTCTCTGCCTCCCCCTGTTGCTTCGCCCACTGGCTCACGCTGCCTCCCGAGGAGCCAAATCCGGCTCCGCTGCAATGTCCCCGGAAAGCAGCAGGAGGACTTGCCGCTCATGCCAAAACCCCGTTTGCTTCATTCCTTTATTTGCTATATTTACAGCCCTGTTTCCTGATAGCCGCACAAGCCTGGAGCGAAACCGCAGTAAATAGCCTGGCCCTGGCCTGGGATCACTGAAACGGGGCGGACGGGGGCTGCGGATGCTCCAGGGAAGCCTCTCCTGCGTGAAGCGTGCCCGCGGGGCGAGCGCAGGCGGGCCTGCACGCGCTGCACGCTCCCGGCCGAGGGCCACCCGAGCCCGGCGGGACTCTTCGCCCTTCTCCCAGCGAGCCCGAGGCGGGACGAGAGCGAGCTGCTTCCAGCAGCTTCATCCAGAGTCTGAGCTGTGCATAACCTTGCATGTTTAAAGCTAGTGTTTGGTTTTTTTTAATAACAAATCAGGAATGAATGACAGCCAAGAGCCCCCCGGGAAGGTGCTGAGGGTGTTGCTGCTCCCCGTCGGCCGGGAGCCGCGGAGCAGGCGGTGGGATCGCAAGGAGCTCTGCCCGTGCGGGGTAAGTACGCCAGGCGGAAACGGGAAGGCAACATTTCCTAAACCGGCCTAAGCACCTTTGCAACAGATCTATAAACATACATTGTGTCCACGTTAAAACACAGTGTCACTGTGCTGTGCGCCTGCAGGCGGGAGGGGGCACTGATCAGATTAAGACTCTCCAGTGTCAAAAAACGCTATTTTGAGGTTCAGGAGGAAGGTGCACGAGAGGCAGCCTCTGCTCCCTGCTGTAGGTGCCCTCTCACGGAGTGAGCTTGTGCAGCGGTGCAGGCTGCTGCCCAGTCCCCAAATCTGAGACTCGGCCAGGCTTAGGCTCCAGGGGCGCAGACCGGAGCAGATCCCTGCCCTGGTGCTAGCCAGCACGACGGTGCGCCGGCCCCTGGCTCAGGCCTCCTGGCAAAATAACAGCAGAGCCAGCAGCGTTATTTAGGGCCTCTACGTTGGAGAGAAGCGTGCTTGAGCAGCAAGAGAGGTAGAAACTCTGGGGGCATGCTACCGCCTGCCTGGGGGGGGTTTACACACCTAACGCCCCTTGAACAGGGATGGTATTAACTTCCTAAAGGCTACTATAGCCTTTTCTCCCCTCCTTGCCTATAACCATAACAATGTTCTTCCCAGAGCTTCAAAACTCATGGTTAGCAGTCAACGTTGCTGCTGGACAAATGACTAAAGAAAGGGTAAGCGCTCCTTTCCCGAAGATCAGCCTACAGGCCAGCAAGCTCTAGGGCTGTTTTTTTTCCGCGAATCAAAAGCCGGGTTAACCTGAACGTCGGGCCAGAATAGCTTCATCCATTTCTTTGAGATGTCAGGCCCAGAAAATGAAACTCCCTCACCCTCTCGTTTGCTCTCGTTTGTGTTTGTTACCCGATGATCGCAGCAAATATCGCTAATACAGACCTGGTGCAGAAATGGTCCCGCTCCTTTCAAATTTCATCTGAACCTTTCCAGCTCACCTTACCAAAGTAGTACTTGCTCAGGTGAATGATGCTCATGCGGACGAGGAATAGCCATTTGCTGATGAGGAGGATTGAGGAGGATTAACCCTGCAGATTAAAGTACAGTGATGAGCCGACTTCTGCTCATTTCTGACCTCTTCTTGATTCGCAGGACTTTTTTACAAGCAATAATAAATTAAATATCCCCGTGAAATAAGCAGCTGTCGTTAACACAGACTCACAAGACTGGAAGGCAATAGAAAAGCCATACCTAAGCCAGTCCCGACAAGTATTTTTCTAACCCATTCTTGAACAACTCTGATTCTTTCAACCTTGCCTCCTCCCAGGTCTTGTTCTCCCTATTTTCTCCGTGCTTTCTCCAGTCAGTGTCTGTCTTTGAAATCCAGTGCCCAAAACTAGGCAATGTTCCAGCTCAGGTCCTACCTGAGTCAAACCCAGTGGAAGAAATGCCTCCTGCTTGCAAGCTGTGCTGCTGTCTATAGGTGCCAGGACAGCATGTGCCCTCTTCCCAGCAGCCCGACACCACGGAGCAGGGCAGTGATGTGCAGTAACCCAGCCCGTCCCAGACCACAGCCCGCGTTTCCAGGTCGGTGCCTCCACCCGGCACGGCCTGTGCTGGATTTTGAACCTGTCTTCCAGCCTTTCCCACCTTGGTGTCACCTCTGTATTTTATAAGAGACCCTATTCCAGCTTCTGGGTTGTTCCTGAAAATACTGACCAACCCTGGGCTGAGTAGAAACCCTTGTTCAATACATCCTGCTATTTTCACCAGTGATAATCACTGTTTGGGAATGGTTTGCTACCCATCCTGCAGTGATTTTGCCTACATCACTTTTCCTTAGTTCATTAAGGCATGGAAGAGCATGAAAAGGCTGAGTAAAGTCGAGTTATATCATATCTAAGGGCTCCTCCTTACCCAAAAGGCATCTCTTCACCAAGCACGACTAGACTGGTATGACAGAATTTCAGAAACCCATTTTATACCCAGTAGAAACTTAATCCCAGTGAGTATGTCAGTAATGATATGTTCCAGGTCACGCAGAACCGAAATCTTCTGGCCTCAGGTCTCAAACTTAAGCAATGTTCTGATTTCCCAACTTTCACAATTTATGAGCTTTGCAATAGTTAGTATCTGGCCAGAGAGAGGAAGTAGAGGGAGTTTTAAGGCCACAGCTTCCGCCTAGGTTTTATTTTTAAGTAAGTTCTTGGTTTAAAAAAAAAAATTGGAGGAGCTGAAGGTCTCCAAACCAGAATACATATAAATATTGGTATGTTACAGTTTTCTATCTAGCAGCTTATCTCAAAGCTAATGTCATATTTTGGGGCCAGCCTCATGGTTTCGGAACCTTAGGCTCTTGATAACACTATGTGCAACAAGACTCTTCAAGAGAACAAACCAGGTTATCAGAAAGATAGCTTTTTAGAAGTAAAATTAAAAACTAAAGATATAGCTAGATAAATGGTCTACAGAGTCATGTGAATGTTTGTCACAGCTGTGCTTGGACACTGCAGTTTCCATAAACTCTAAATAAGACTTTAGGCTCATTTACTAGACTATTATAGTCTAACTAATTAATGTACCAGTTGGTTTCTCAAGAAACCCTCTACAACTGAAGGTAAGGAAATGTTTCTTTACGTGTTTTCACAAAAAATAGCACACAAATGCACCTCTTGAAAGCAGCGCTTCTAAGACCAGTTTTCTTTCTAAGGATTAAAGTCAGTCCCCGTTTACGTCCCTCTATAAATCAGGCAGAATTTCCAGAGGGGCCGGTGCCTGGCAGCTCCCGCCAAGGCTGGAGACACAAACAGCCTCATGCTGGGTTATCTGAGGCCTTGATTCAGTGACATACCTAAATACACACCTGCATACAAACCTGCATTTAGACATCACCAAAGTCCCACTGACAACTAAGCTGGGCTTCGAACGGCCTTGAGGCCCTTTTAACCCACGCAGCAGCTGCAGCGAGTCCTTGCAGGGCGCCAGGCTGCATGACAGCCGATGCCCTGGCGCCACTGGATGATATTCATCTGTGACCGTGACACCAGTGAAAGCGCTGAGACAACTCTTTCTCAGGAGGCAGGGAAGAAATTTGAAAAAAAATTGCAGAGAATCGCTGTCCTTAAACCAGATTAACACGAGCAAATGGCTCCCAGTTGTGAGCACCAAATGGTAATCAGCTGAGTTACTGCTGACAGTGAAGACAAAACTAACCCCAAGGTTTATAGGAAAGGAGGCAGATGAACAGAGACAGAAACATTCATCATACGCCTTGTGTTACCTACCGGCTCAAACCCTGGCCTGGGAAAACATCACGGCGTTTCTTCTTCCAGGTAGAGGCTTAGCCACAAATTAAATCGACTTTGGGATCTTTATTTGCTGTAACATAACACGATGCTGCAAGAAGAAAAATCACTGAGCTGCTCAGCTCACCGTGTTTTAAAGCTTTTGCCTAAAACAATAATTTGAACATATCTGAAAGCGTAACGACATTTTTCCCCTGGCTCTACCTATAACAGGGGTTGAAATGTTCCAAACATTTGTATTTTTGCAAAGCAAGAGGGAGCAAGGAGGCAAAGATGGATTATCTCTTATTTTCTGAGTCTGACTCAGAGGCAGCCTAAACTGTGAATATGTCCCAATATTAGCTGATATTAGCCACTGTGAACCAAAACTCTGGTTCCTATACATCTGAATTTCAGTCTCCTGACCTGTATAATGGAATTAACAGCACTTCCCGCTCTCATTGGGATAGGCAGGGCTGGGACTCACCTGGACACCATGGCACAGTCCGAAGATGGGGTAGATTGCACTGGTGGAAGAGATCCGTTCGTTAGCTAATACATAATTAGGACACCATGAAACTCACTCTTTACACGGATGAGTTCTCAAAATGCACTGGAAAATATAACCCCCAGCCAGGGTGTAGAGAAAGAGTAACATGCTCAGCCCCTCTCTAAGTTGCACCCATACCCCCAGCTCCCTATTCCTGCCCACATCCCGTCTTCTGTACACCAGCACCAGGGAGGAGCACGAGCAGGGCAAGGGAATAGCACTGTCTTTCCTCCTTTAGGACACCTTTTCCTTCCCACTTCTATAATGTTTCTCCGGTTCTGCTCCCCTCCAGGCCATGCAAGCAGAAGGGAAACTCATCTGTGAGCCTTTCTTCCTCATGTAGCTCTTCCCCTTTCACTTTAGCTAAGTCAGTGCAACTTTGGTACCAACAGTGATGGAGCCAAACTTAGACATTGCCTTACGGTGTGGTAGTATATTATAAGATCCGTGGCTGAAACAGGCTGCAAAGTCTGCTTCTTTCCTTGCCTGCGCTTGCCCGCATGGCACTGCACCCCGCGGCGTGGCGCCGCTCCTGGGTTCACGGCAGGTTTCGCTGGCCCGTGTGATGGAGCTGCCCCAACTTTTCTTAGCAGCCATTTCCACCAGCAAATAGACCTCGCTCACAGAGCGCTGCCTGGAAAGTTTGCATGGTATGTAGCTTCATTTTCTTTTCCATAATATGAAATCCAATCTGAAATACATAGATTAGTTTACTAATCTGTGTAAATCCTATTAATAGCCCTCACACGGCTGCGCTCCCATTCACGTTCCAACCAATCTATTTAGCCTGGGTTGGTTTTCCCTCCTCTCCAGCAAGGTCTTCACACCTGGTTGTGGTCACGTCTTCACGCAACGGCTGGCCCTGGCCACGAATGGAAACTTTGGCTTTACGATCCAGTCCTCTCTCATATTTTTCTCATTTCCCACAATCCAACACGTTTTGGAGCAAAGCATTAGTGCTATAAATCACCACTGAGCCATTGAAGCTAAAGAGAGTCTACAAGGGGTCTCACAGATTTACTGGGGAAGGGCAGAGCCCACCTGGTACCGCCGGGGTCTCCGCCTGCTCCCAGTGCAACGGGCGACGCACCGTCCCCATCTGCGATACAGCAACACCCGAGACACCTTGAGGAGGTGACGGGCAGGCTGTGGAGCCATGCGACGCTGGGTTCAAACCGGCCGCGCACACGTCCCCCCTGTCACCTTCTGGGCGTGAGGGAGCAGCGTGGCCTCGGGGCCATGCAGGGCAACGCAGGCGCACGGGCAGCTGTGCTGGCTACGCTCCGCCGTGAGCTCAGCGTGGTCTCTAAAATAGAAGGCACCCTCTGTTCTGTTATATAATAAACCATTCTCTGTTTGAAATGACAATATTTACTCTCCCTGTAGTGGACTCCAGCAGCCTCCTACCTCCCAGCCGCAGCGAGCGGGGTCAACACGGGGCTCGTGTGACCGGCTCCAACTTCCGAACTGATCCGCGCATTGCTCGGACAATCCCCCTCCGCGCTGCTGTCCTCCCGCGCTTCGTGTCGGCACCGCGGTCGTCCTCGCCGCTGCCTACCGTTTGGCATAGCAGCTCGCAGCCCGCCAGCCCCAGGCCAAGCCGGCACCCGGAGGGGGACGGCAGCACATCACAGGCTTCAGGAGGACAGTCCTCCAACCAGGCGCGCCTTGCGCCCGTGTCTCGTGTGCCGGGATCGGCCCTCAGCGAGGGCTGGCTGAGCTCGGCATCCTAAAAATCTTCAGATTAAAAAATAAAAAAAAAAAAGGTGCAGAAAAAAAAGCACGTTCTAGCTCGCAGGAAGGAAGGGGTTTGAATTAAAACCTCATTGCCAAAATGGCACAGTATTACAGACCCGTCCGTGACCTCCCGGAGCGAAGGGATCTGCGCTCCTTGCTGGAGTTTGTTGACTACGCAAACCTGACTATCCAGCGCTCCCTTCTTCCAAGAGCCGGGAAAGGCTCTTAAGTGCTTTTACAAAGCTCAATAAAAAGGTCGGGCCTTGCGGTGCAGAACCGGTTCCAGCACGGTCCTGGCTGCACATCTCTAATGGCTCTCCTGCCGGAGGGTTAAGTTAATAGCGTAAAGGGTTTGTGGCTCCTCTCTTTCTTTCCCCATAGCTAAGCGGCATCCACTCCCCTTCCAAAAGTGGATAGATTTTCTCTAATCGCTGTAGGAACTTTTCAAGATCGCTACGGCTTCACTGTCCCACAGTTTTTCCTACATTGTCTTCAGTCTTTAAGCGCTTGAGTAATTCCTGCTGTTTTTCATGAGCATTAACTCGGGAATTGTTTACATCTCCTCAGTGTTTGCAGAAGAAGTAATTTTGAAAGCGTGACCCACACTCAAGAAATTCTCCCCAAACTCTGCTTTTCAGGGGTTTCTTTATCTCTTACCTATGCCCAAGCCTGCCTACGGAGCAACCACATGTTGAATCTCCTTCTAAAGGTGACTGCTGAGGCACAATCAAACGCCGCGGAGGCAAAAAACAAAGAAAAAGGAATTTCTAGAGAGAGCCAACCAGCCAAATACAATATGTGGCCAGACGGAATCAGAAGTGCTGGCCGCGGTACAAACCCGAGCGGCATCAAACAAACCACCCCAGCCACACCGGTAACGGTTCACCGGGAGAAGGAATGCAGGGGAAAAAAAAAAACAAAAAAAGAGGGGAAGATCCCCGACTTCCGCTCTTCTCCCCCCACGAAAGACTATCTGAGGCATTTGGTGTCTTCAGATGCAAGAGCCTCCAGCACGCCGCTCCTGGGAGGCCAAGCAAGGAGCTGCGCGCCCGCCGGACCCGGGGGAGGCAGAGCCGGTGAAAAACGATGGCTTAAATATTAAGAGATATAGCACAGGAACGGATCTCTCTGCTCTTCCCGCCGGGATGCTGCTATCAGAGGCAGCCTGTCAGAACACTATGCTATACAGTATATATGGCATACAACACAATATAATGTATATTATATGTAATATAGTATGCTATATAATACATAGCCTGTATATTATATACTATTATGATATGTTTTACATACAGTATAATAATATACTCTGAACTAGCCAGTGATTTTGGCTAATGTGGCAAGTTGCGGATGCGGTTGCTGTTCCTCGTTCTCACGCCTTTGCCGTGGGGGAAGGAATAGTCTTTCAAAGGGGCAGGCGGGGGCCGTCACCTCTTAAATCTCATGCCGGCTGGCAAGGGGGTTAAAAGCCTGGACCGTGAAGAGTTTTCTGGCCTGCTTTGCCGCAGCAGTTGGTTTCGGAAGCTCTGGATTCGACTTCGAACCCCGCCGTAAGGTTTCGTGTGAATTCCCGCAACCCGCCGCAGGATCTCGCGCTTCCACTCAGCACTCAGCAAGCGGGCGACGTAGATGCTTCAAAATTCAGGGGCACGGTCCGCGGGGCTGCAAAAACCTTCCTCACCTGTGCGGAGCGTGAGCTTCCCAGGGCTAGAGCTGCCTCTTATGTATCTGAGCGCCTAGTACACAGGACCCTCTTTCAGGGGGCACCTCCGTGTGTCCCGGTAATAAAACTCCTTTCAAAATGAATTTTAACGCAGAGTTGAAAATTGGCTCCTGCACAAAGGTTCCCATGTCCTGCGCCCTGGTGACGTCCTGTCCTCCTTGGGGCTGCCAGCTCACTCCTCAAACCCGACCTGCAGCTCCGGCAGCCCTGCTGAGGTGTGCATGCTCGGAGCGAAGCCATAGGGGTGCCAGCAGCTGCCCTGACCACGTTGCCTTTAAAACACTGGGATGCTTTGGAAAGCATGTAAAAAAAAAAAAAAATCCTCTAAGCCCAAATCTTTCATGCCATCCTCTTGCTCTGCCAAACAGCTTTTTCTGGGACCCACCTATTCTGTTTAGGAGCAAAGACAGGCTTCTGTTACCCCGGCCGTAGCTCGGCTCCAGAAGGGGAACAGCAGGGAGAAAGGGCGTTCGCAGACACGCTTGGCGAGTGGCAAAGCTTCCTGCAGAAGCCAGAATCAAAGGGGCTCCCCTCCTTCGGAGGAGAGCTGAAGAAAAGGGCAGGGGAGAAAGATGCGGGCGGTAGATTAGCTGCTGCTATCTAATCCACCGTAGGCCCAAGGGACATTAAATTAAATGGAACTGAAACTGACTGGAACTGAGATTTAGTGAAAGGACAAGACAACACACCTATGTGTAACTAGCCTAAAACATTCATTGTCACAGCCTATCCTGGAGGCCAAGAGTTTTGCATAGAAAGATTGAAAAAAATATATATATATATACACAAAACCGGGGCTGGAAAGAACTTGACAATACCATCCTGTGTTTTCCCCAGCTCCAAGACAGGATCGAATACACGCTGGTATTTTCTGACAGATGTTTGTCTAGACCTGTTTTTAAAAGAGAGTCTCCCACCTCCCCAGGCAGTTTATTCCAACGCTTCCTTTTCTTCTTCGGTTTTATACACACACACACGCACATATATATTTATCTCAGAAGGTGAGCTGAGCTGTCTCTGATAACTTGCACATCAAACGGCTTGTTAACTCATTTCTCATGGCAAGATCTTTACTGTGAGTGATGTATGAGCCCGAAAGATCCCAACTTGACCTGAGATTACAGGCTGAGCTTGGGGGGCTGGCAGATGGGGTAAGGGGGGCAAACAGGAAAGGAGGGGGAAATTCATTCCTTTCCTTATTAACTGATCAGATTCGGGCTGCTGACAAAAGAGAGGCCAACCAACCCGCTCCTTTTGCACGCTCAGTTTTTAAACTCAGACGTTACGTTCCTCTGTTTGGATAGGGCGAATATTCTTTCAGCTTCTTCAGCAGCCACCGCTTGAGCTGCCCTGTCAAACTTAAGTAACATAAAGGACTGGATGAAGAATGAGCCTCCGCATCTGGAATATGCGGTGACACAATGGAGAGCAGCACTTTTCCAGGGTACGCTGGGTATCTATTACCTCCACTTTTGGACTGACAATGCACCAAATGTTTCATTGCCCGGGGCCTTACAAAGCCGACTGGCTTTTTTAGCTGAAAGCACTAATGTAGGAAGGCAATTGGGAATTAATTATTTAATGCGATTCTCATTGGTAGAAAGCTTCCACCCCTCCTGCTTCTCCGCTACCATTATACATATGTTGCTTTCTTCAGACTGCGGCGCTTAGACAGGAGCAGAAAACTACGGCTAACTCCAGTTCCCACTTAGCTGAACTCCACTTAAACTGACAGCTTTGCACTCACATTACCAAGAGCACAATTCGGCCCCCCGTTTTGAACATGGTGTTTGTGGCAATAACTGTGGACGGATCTCACAATCTCCATTTCTGAAAAATGAGGCGTATCTTACCTCCACTCCTAACCACTCTCTTGGATGGACAGCGGAAGACTATTCCTACTTAAAAATTAAAACATGCACAAGTAGCCCTATTAGTAAGAAATTCGAATCAGATCCCTTTAATGTGGCCGTATGGATGCCTGGTTGTATACGGGCGAGCCAAAGGAACGGGGACAGAGGTGTGTTTCTGACTCCGTCCTGCGCGTTGGTTCAGCTCCAGCTTCGCAGGGATCCTAACGACAAGCATCTCTTTCATTTGGAGTGTTTTTAGTGATGACCTGTGCAGAAGCCAATGTCCTTTTGAAGGTATCTCTGTAACAGCTGCGTGCCAGAAACTCCCATTGTCCTTACTTTAAGAGGTTAAGGATCAGGCCCTGTGTATTTAAAAAATAAAGTTTGTAAAGTCAGCCCTTCTGCAGAAGGGCTTACAGGCGCCATGAGCTTACCCTGGCAGCTGTCACGCAGGGAAAACGGTAACGTCTTCCCTGCAACCATCATCTCCGAATTATTTTGGATGAAGCCCTAACAGGATTCTATGGAAATACAACGTAGTGAATTACACCAGGAATTAATTTAACTTAACGTGTCCTATGCTTCCCAAAAAAAATAAATTTTTTTTTTTGCTTTTTTCATCTCTTCGGATGAAAGAAATACAACTGTACAGATGTGCTTTTCTAAGATCCAGGGGCACGAAACCTGAAATAGCCCAGCAAGATTCAGGAATGAGAAGTTTTAATAACCATGGAAGCATGACACTTTTGAAGGTCTATGAAATTATATACCCCGGTCTGAAAAGTGTAAACTAATCCGTCTGGGTTGATCTGCTGATAAACAGATACAACTCATTTTCTCCTGGAAAGCTGCATTGTCTGTTGTCTGAAAAAACAAAGAATCGTAACAGACGGCTTTATGATGGGAAGGCAAAAAAAATCATGTGCAATGGTAGCAGAGTCATTCTTTAAAGAAAAAGAGAAGGCAAGTATTCACTCAGATTAAGTGATTCCCTGCGAATTTAGCAGGCAGAAGAGAAAATGGATCGAGCATCCCTTAAAGCCGGACGGAGCAAGGCTGGAGCCGGCTGAGGCATGTGGACACCCAGGCGGCGCGCAGAGCCGGAGCCGGGGACCCCAGCCCTCGGCTTACGCAAGGGTGACCTTTCCCCTCTCTAAAATTTCAAAGCTGGCGTTGCCGGCGCTGAACAGACTGTGTGCCATATGTAACATGACCTCAGCGCCGCTCTGCCAAGCCACTGATGGCATCACTAATGAGAGGTGAAAGGTCCCTTTCTTGCCGCTCGCGGAAGCCCACCGAGCCGGCCCCCCTCGGCACGCAGACCCCCGGGGCCCACCGCGCTCCCACGACCGCACGCGCCCGCCGAGGGGCTGCCGGGGCCTCTTCCCGCAGCCCAAAGGCAATAGGCACAGGCCCACGGGCAAAGAAAATATTTGTTCTGGGCCCGAATGCAAAGAGCGTAGGCAAACAGAGCCCTTCATGTAAATCGTGTCTCCCGGTGCTGGCTACGTACGGCCAGAGGAACCCGAGGGCAGCATCTCGCTTAAGCAAACGGACTAGGCATTTTGCATCGGCCGGGTGGGGGAACATATATTTGTGTTTTAACGCGGCGGAAAGCGAAGGGGGGCGCCGCGTTAGGTGCTAGGGAGGGAAATACAGAGCGGCTGCAAAAGCGCCTGGGGAGGGAAGTGGCGACGAGGCCTCGCTCCGCTCGCAGCGGGCCCTGCACACCTGCCCCGGCCGCCGTGTGGCACTCCCCCACCGAACTGCCATTTTTTTCCTTTTTTTTTCCTTCTGCAACTTTTCTGCAGCTTTTGGCAAAAAAAAATATTATTCCAGTGGCCTGCAGGGGAAGAAGAAAAAACGCTCCTTTTTGGCTCAAAATTGATTTATAGATATGTACTTGGAAGCTTTTCCCAGTGTTCAGCACCCTCTGGGTGGGTGCTCGCGGGTGTGTGCGCGCACATGTTGCGGGTGCCCACGAGTGGGCGGTGGGTGGGCGTGCGTGCGTGAGATAGCGCCCACGGGCGCTTTCGCGCCGCTGGGTGGGTGGGGGTGCGCCCGAGGGTGTCCGTGCCCACGCGGGGGTGTGCGCAGCGCACACGCACAGGTGGAGGGGCTGCGCACCCACGGGTGTGCTTGCGCACAGGGGGGTTGGTATGCAGCCGGGCGCGCACGGCGGCGTGTTCGTGCAGCCGGCGGCCCACGCACACGAGCGTGCGGGGTGCGCCCAGAGCGGTGCGCGTGTGCGCGGCGCCCGCCCCGTCCTGCGGCGGGCGGCGGCGGGCGCGGGTGCGGAGCGTGCGCGGGCGGCTCGGCGGGAGGGCAGGGGCGCGCAGCGGGCGCGGCGGGGGAGAGGGCTTCGGTCTGGCCCCTAAGGGGACATAACACACACACGCGGGCAATACATTTATGCCAACCGCGGCTGTATCCCTGCCTCGCCGGGCGGGGACAAACCTCGCGGGAGAAGGAGCTTACAGCCTTGCTATTTTTGTGCGCCGTGGCTTAATTTTCACATCGCCTCCGTGCGCGCAGAAATTAAAATCATTCGTTTCCGATGCTTCCCGCCCCCACCCCACCCCCCCCCCGCCTTCCCTGGCCGGCACAGAGAGAGGGCTCAGCCGTAGCTGCCGGCCACACGTGTTGGGTAGCGCCGGGGGAGCATCCTGCTCGGCGGGGCCGGATGCTGCGGCGGGGCGGGCGGGGGCTGCGGGCCGGGGCACGCCGAGCTCCCCGGCGGGGGCTGCGCCTCGGCGCGGCGGCCCTTTGCGGCTTTCGCTGGTGCGGGGCAGCTTGCGCTCTCTGCCATCAGCGATCAATCTCGCTGCAGCCCAGCGCCCGATTTGTCTGCAGCACTCGCCAGCCTAATTCGAGATGCATTATCTTATTAAAAAAAAAAAAAAAAAGAAAGAAAGAAAGAAAAAAGAAAAAGCGCCATGGCAAGAAGTTGCAATTATCGTTGTCTCGGGTTACGGCAAATTCCATTATGCTGAGAAATGAGAGGCAAACAACGCCGCGAAAATGCGAATCGTCTCGCTAATAACGCGCGGCCGCAGCTCGGTCGCTGTCTGCGCGCCAGCGCGGGCGGCTCCCAGCTCCCGGCCAGCGCCGGGCTGAGCTTTATAACGGGGGGATTTGTCCCCTCGTCGGGCACGGCTGCCTCGGCATCGCTCCGGAGGTGCTTGGGTACCTGGGGGCTGCCGGGGGGAGTTCACAACCCTGCTGCACGCACGCACACACCCGCTGCGGTATAGGCAGCCCCGGCTGGAAGGAAACCCGGCAGGCTGCCGTGCGGAAAAGGAGTTAAAGCCCGCCGTTGTCCCTTGATTTAGGAAACTGCTCATCCAATTCAGTTCCAGATTATTCAGGGGCAGACTGACTCTCTCGCTCTCTCTCTCTCCCCACATCAGCCCAAACATCTTGAAGTAATCAGCAGCTGAGAACGGAGACGTCCCCCTGGCATCTCAGGTTAAAGAAGGAGGTCCAGGAAAATGTGGTAGAGCCATTACAAGAAACCTGAGATGCATTCATCAGAGACTCCAATTGCCATCGCATTAGGATTGATTAGAGACCAGCAGTACCGTAATGACCCGGAAAGAGGGGCATACAGGGATTATTAATATCAGACTTCTTTTTAAAAAAAAAGGAGAAAAAAAGGAGGAGAGAGGAGGGGGAGAAAAAAAGGATTTGCATTACCAGGACTGCTGCCTGTATACAAACTTACCTACGGAGCACAGACACTGGTGAGCCGCGCAAACGATAATCTAATTCCTGTAAAAGAAAAAGCAGATAAACATGGACAAAAAAAAAAAAAAACCTTCGAAAACCCTCAAGTTGCCCGCTCAGATGCGAGGGGCGCAACGAAAGCGCCGAGCGCTGCGGCCGCCCTGCGCGGAGCCCGAGCGGCGGCGGCGGCTCCGGGCGCGTCGCGGGGGGCCCCGGCCCCGGCCCCGGCCCCGGCCCCGGGCTCACCGTTGCTGGGCGAAGGGAGCTGGTCCCCGCGACAGCAAGGACAAGTTAACGAGGCTCCAAGAAGAGCAGGGGAGACCGAGGTGGTTCGTCTGCTTCTCAGTTCTTTGCGCCAAAACAAATCAGCCCCTCCTGGTCTCGGTTTAAATGTAGCTCACTGGATAATTAACTCCATCTTTCCAGCCCTGCTTTAACTGTTTATTTAGTGTCACCCCGTATTACCATCACTAGCACTTTCCTCTGAACAGGAGGAGCTGCAGGGTTTCACCTCTCGAAAGGAAATTCTTCGTAGCTTAAAAGAATCAGCATCCAGGAGGTACATTAGCAAGCAGGAAGGGGGTGGGGGGGGGCCACGACAAACGCTGGAGAAGAGACGGGTGTGGGGGACAGGGACAGAAAGACTAATCGGCCCTCGGTCAGCCCGGAGAGAAAAGCCAACGCGTGATCACCTCTAATCCTTTGAGAAATGTCCCGGTAAGTGTACGAAGAAAGGGCCCTTTGTGCCCTGGGGATCGCCTCCGCCACCGCGCTGGGGGCACTTAGCAGGGGCCTCATCCTGCGCCGGGCCGCCGGCTCTGCCTCGCCGCAGCCCTTCTCTCCGCCGGGCTCACGTCCGTCCCTCCTCCTCCTCCGCCCGGCCCGGCCCGGCCCGGCCTGACCCCGGGGGCGCTGCGCGGCCGCGGCCGCCCCGGTGGGGTGTCCCCAAGGCCGGCGCCGCCGAGCGCCCAGGGGCCCCCGCAGCCCCCCGGGCAGGCCGTGCCGCAGCCCCCCCCCCCGCCCCGGCGCGGCGGAGCCGGGCGGGCAGGGCCGCGGCCCCCGCCCCGCCGACACCGGCTTTGTTTTTACAGGTGTCTGGAGGGCCAATTGACTAACAGGTAATTAAAGGTTGCACTGCTTTCCCGGCACTGCGGGCCAAAGACTCCTGCAAGACAAGAGCGATGCATATGGAGAGGGGCTTGTGCTTCCTCATTAAAAAGCATAATAATAAAGGGGAAGAGAGGGAGAGAAAGAAAATACAAATCCTTTATTGTTTAGAAATAAGCCAAGGAAGCTGGCTGTCTCCCCTGCGCCTCGCATTCGGCAGGGAAGGCAACGCGGATCCGGTATCACATTGCAGATTCTCACTAAAGATAACGAAATGTGATCTATTTTTCAGAACAGCAAGTGGATGGGAAAGGAGCCCTCTACAACACAAACCTCATTGACTAATGGGCCGGTTTTGTGTTTCGCCTTCGAAAGGTTCGGAAATCGGCAGCGTTGTGTTACCGCCCTCCCGGCTCCCAGCCTCCGCGGCAGCCCGCTGCCTCCTCACGCCGGCACAGGGCTCCTGGAGTGCTGCTGATTTCATCTGGTCGCGCTCCTTGTTTCCCCAGACCCCCACAGTTGGGGGGGGGGGGATTTTTTTTTGCCATTCGGGTCGGGAAGAGCTTGATTTCTAAGGTCAAAAGGGAGATGGTAGATCTGTTCTGGGTTTGGTTTGGTTTGGTTTTGTTCCGTTTTTTTTTTTTCGGGTGAAATCGAGGGAAGACCCGCAGATGTTGTGGTAGAGCCGCGTTCATTTTCATTCTACGCTGTATATTCCCGGACCGAATAAATGAATGAATGAATGAATACGTGCACAAATAAAGCTAATCCGCCCCTGGCTCCGCGGCGAGAAGGGGGCGCGGGGCGGGTCCGCGGGGCGCAGCGCGGAGGCTCCGCGGCCGCGCAGCCCCATCGCCGGAGCTGTGTGCGGCAAGGCCCCGGCGCGGCATCAGCCCACCTCCGACAGCGGTGGGTTTTTTTCTTTTATTTTCTTTTCTTGTTTTTTTTTTTTTTCGGAGAGAAAAGGCGCTGGCGTTTGCCCGCGGAGGGTGCTGCAAAATTAAGCTTTTTGCTCAGGCTCGCAAACTGCGCCCGGCGGAAGACGAGGCGGAGACGCGAGGCTGGGGATGCTGCTCGGTCCCTTTCGAAAAATAACTCGTCGGGAGAAGAGCGGAGGCAGCTCCACGCTATTTTGTTGTTGTTTAATTATTTGCATCAAAAATGTTGTTGTTGTTGTTGTTTTGCAGCAGCTAGAAACCATTTCCGTGTGATTTTAAAGGGCTAAATGGGTTCGTGTGGTTTGTAAATTCGTGCCGTTTTACCTCTTTTCGAGGTTTAAAGCGAAAGGTTTCCATTTTAGGAAAATCAATCCCGGCCAATAATTAACATTCATAATGACCGTTTCTCATAAGCAGGATTTAACTACCAGATAGACGCTAGCGAGGGAACCACAGTTGTTCCCCTCCTTGCGTGAATTGTGATGACACGGAAGAATAAAGTACCAGCCTGAAATAGCGCTGAAGTCTTGGCTAAACGGTCGTTCTTGTCCATGTCAGCTCCACCGCTGGCCGCATCAGGGCAATTTGCTTATTCCGAACAATAGCAGTGCTTATTTTGGTCTGCCTTTTAAAGAAAAAAAAAAACAGGAGAGAGAAGCAAGGGAAATAGAAGTCGGTCTCGTTAAAAAAGCAAAGATCTTCCCCAGACGGCTTTACATTTCTCTCTTCCTCGTCCTGAAGGTATAAACCCTCAGGTCTGCACTTTTCCCGAACTGACCATCTCATTAGAAAAAAGAAGGGGGGGGGGAACCCACCTCCCAGGCTCGCATCTGGACATGGCACTTCTCCTCCAGGAAGCGATCGCGGGAGGTTGCAAGCCCATGCGTTGTAATTCTGCGCACTTGCTCCAGACTTTAGGGTATTAGTTGATTTTCGAGCCGGGTTTAAGGCTCCGTTCCGGTCCCCACACAGCTGCCTTGTCAATAAGGATCTGTTCCAAGCAGACATTCCTTCTGGGAGGACATTGCAGCTCTTTAAGACTTCATCTGAAACATCATAAGTACTAAAATAAAATGGCAAGGGAAAATTACCAGACACATGGTCATGGGATATAGAAGTGCCCCGACTCCAGTTTACATAGTACAGTCACTGTACAGACTGTGTGGCAGTGGCTTATTTTAAACAGCTCCGAGACACGAAATATATGGGAAAAATAACAATCGAGGCGTACAAAAATATCGAGACCGGCCTTTTCCATTGTACTGCGGGCTGGAGGGGCTCCGCCGCCGCGCTCTGCCCTTCGCTGCTATTTGGGCTCTCGCGGCCCCAGAGGCAAATCGGGATTTCGCGGAGAAGGCAGAGGCTGCTGGCACGGAGCGGGGCAGAGGCGTCGGGCACCGCGAGCGGCTCGGAGCCGCTCTCCGCCTCGGCCACAAATGGGCTGCTCTTCACTTTAAGCATTTAAAGTCAAACAAATCAAAACGTATTTAGTGAGGACAAACAGGTTTTAAAGAGCCCTGCGATTGTTATTAGCACCCACTAAGTGAACTCGTTCTTTAATCAAAAGCGTTCTGAAGTGCGCTTAAAATACTGGTTGCTACTTATCTAATCAAAGATAAATACAGTCATAAAGACACCCTCTTCCCACCATTCCCTTGCCCTTATCTCAGCGCATTGTCCTCATCTCTCAACCCGTCCTGGCTACTGACAATAGATTATCTTTGCTTAGGGAGGCTAATTGTTTTCTAATTTTTTAAATAATGGCTTTCGAGCGAGGTGTGCAAATGAGGATTAGGGTAATTAAAGCGCCGCCGGTCGGTGCGGTTTTGCTACCCGGCGCACGCACGGCTTCCTCGGGGCGAGCCGGCGAAAGGCTCCTCGCCGACCTGCCGCGCCCGCGCTGCCGGGCCCGGGGCGCCGGGGCCCGCCGGGATCCCGCCTGGCTCCGCGGGGCAGAGCCGGGGCCGGGCAGGGGGCCGGGGTGGGGGCAGGACGACCGGCCCCGCTCCGCGCTCCCGCAGCGGGCTGCGCCTCCGCGCTGTTACTCAGCGTGCTGCATACGCTATTCATCAAGCCATTATTTATTCATCCCCAACATTAAGGTAATTAAATATGGGCTCGCATGGAACGAGCCGATCCGAGGAGGACAGGGAGCGGGCGTAGGGGGTGGGGGATTAGGAAAAACAGAAAGGAAGAAAGAAAAGAAGAAGTCCGCCAGGAGCGTGTGTGTGTGTGTGTGTGTGTGTTTTTCTTTTTTTTTTTTTTTTCCTCCCAGAGATGCGCCCGTAGCAGTCAGCGGGGCTCCCCCCGCGGCCGCACCCGCACCCGCGCAGAGGCGGCGGCGGGAAGCGCAGCCGCGGCGGCCGGGGCCGGGGCCGGGACCGCGCCGCCAGGCCCCGCCCGCCCGTGCCGAGGCTCTGCCCGCCGGGCCGGGCTGGGCCGGGCTGGGCCGGGCCGGGCCGGGCCCGCCGCGGCGGGGGCCGAGCCGCGGGCGCCCAATCAGCGCGGCGCGGGGGCTCGGGCGCTTTAAGCGCGGCGGCGGCGGAGCGGGGACAAAGTCCCCCCGGCGCCGCGCCGAGCATCCCCGCTCGCCTGGCCGCTGCGCCGCCCGCCCCCGGCTGCTCCGCGCCTCCCCGCTCGGCGCACGGGAAAGGGCCCGGCGGGCGGCTGCCTGCGCGCTCCGCGCAGCGGCCATCGCGTCGCGCGCGGTGCCCCTCGCCCGCCGCCGCCTTCCCCGCGCCCCGCCGGCCGTGCCCGGCGCGGAGCCCTGGCCATGTCGATGCTGCCTTCCTTTGGCTTCACGCAGGAGCAGGTCGCCTGCGTCTGCGAAGTGCTGCAGCAAGGGGGGAACCTGGAGAGGCTCGGCCGGTTCCTCTGGTCGCTGCCGGCCTGCGACCACCTGCACAAGAACGAGAGCGTCCTCAAGGCCAAGGCGGTGGTGGCTTTCCACCGGGGCAACTTCCGCGAGCTCTACAAGATCCTGGAGAGCCACCAGTTCTCGCCCCACAACCACCCCAAGCTGCAGCAGCTCTGGCTCAAGGCGCACTACGTGGAAGCCGAGAAGCTGCGGGGACGGCCCCTGGGCGCCGTGGGCAAGTACCGCGTGCGCCGAAAATTCCCGCTGCCGCGCACCATCTGGGACGGCGAGGAGACCAGCTACTGCTTCAAGGAGAAGTCGCGGGGCGTGCTGCGGGAGTGGTACGCGCACAACCCCTACCCGTCGCCCCGCGAGAAGCGGGAGCTGGCGGAAGCCACCGGCCTCACCACCACCCAGGTCAGCAACTGGTTCAAGAACAGGAGGCAGCGGGACCGAGCGGCGGAGGCGAAGGAAAGGTACTTTTGCCTGGAGGTCGCAACCGCCCCCCCCCCTCCCCGACCCCGCACCCCTTCCTTCTCCCGGCCCCGCGGCGGGGTGGCAGGCGGAGGTCGGGCGCGGGGGGCAGCGCGGCGAGCCCGAGCCCGGCGCAGGCAGCGCGGCTGCCCGGCCGCCGCGGGGTGCCGGCCCGGCCCAGGGCAGCTCGGGCGGGCCCTTGCTCGGCTCCTGCTCCGCGCCGCGCTGCAGCCGGCCGGGCAGCGCCAGGCTGAGGCAGCGGAGCGAGCCGCGTAAATACCTCGCTGCCTCCGCATCGCTTTTTTAAACATGTATTTTATTTTTTTCTGCCGCGGATAACTGCGTGTCGCTTCCCCCTGCAAACGCGCTGCGCGGAGGGGAGCCGCGGCGCTGGCACCGGGGTGCTTTCCGCGCTTGGCGGCAGGAGGAGGCGGGGGGAGCGAGCGGCCCCGGCCCCACCTGCCCGGGGGCAGCGAGCCCCTCACCGGCCTCTCCAGGCCGCTCCGCCGCCCCCGCCTTTTGTTTGGTGCCTTCCGCCCCGGGCGGGCGGGCAGCGGCGCGGCCGCAGCCGGCGGGGGAAGCGCGGGTGGCGGCCCCGGCCCCGAGGGAGCCGGAGCCGGGGCTCTCCTCGGCCGGGCACGGCGCGGGGGCGGCCCCGAGGCCGGGGGGAGCGGCGCCACGGGCGGGCGAGGGCAGGATGCGGCGGGAGTCCGGGCTGGGACCCGCTGGCCGGGCTCCCCTCGGGGCCGCGGCCCGGCTCAGCCCGCTGCCGCCTCTGCCCCGGAGCCAGGCCGCTGGCCGGGCCCGGCAGCCGGAGCGGTGGCCTCGGCCCCAGCACGCATCGTCCCTGGTTTTGTGTCCCCGCTAGGAGCCTTCCCACCTCCCCCATTTTCGGAGAAAACCTTTCCGAGTCCCTCCAAGCGCTGAGTGCGTTTCTGGGCCTCGGAGCCATGCTTTAAGTTGTAATTTAATTAAAAGGAGAGGGGGGAAAAAATTTGTAATCCCCCCTCACCACTCAACCTTCCCCCCTCACCTAAATTAACAGGCACTTCGGTTTACATGATGGGGCGCAGCTGTCTAAATAGGGGGCCAAGAACGGCAGCTGCGGGGACGATCCGTTATTAAAATATTAGACGCTTTTTTTTTAATGTTGCTTGGGGAGAGGCTTCTGCTAGCACAGTAAAACCAAACCCACGGGCTCCGCCGGGGGCCTGAGCGCCGCGGCGGCCGCGTCCCCCCCCCCCCCGCCGCTGGCGCGGCCGCGGCCCGGGCGCCTCCCGCCGCTGCCCCGCGGTAACGGCCCCGCTGTTTATTTCTGCCTTCCGCAGGGAGAACACGGAAAACAACAACGCGGCCACCAACAAGCCGAACCAGCTGTCGCCCTTGGACGGGAGCAAACCCCTCATGTCCAGCTCGGAGGAAGAGTTTTCGCCGCCGCAGAGCCCCGATCAGAACTCGGTCCTCCTGCTGCAGGGCAACCTCGGCCACGCCAGGAGCTCCGGCTACGCCCTGGGCGGCCTCGCCGCCTCGCAGACCGCGCACAGCCTCCAAGGGCACCAGCTCCAGGACTCGCTGCTGGGACCCCTCACGTCCAGCCTGGTGGATCTGGGCTCCTAAAGGGGCCGCGGCGGCCGGAGCGATGGCAGAGGAGGCTTACCTCGGGGATAGAGACCCTCGGTTGTACATAGCGGACAGCACACGGTTTTACAGCTTACCCGGTGATTCTCGACGGGACTCCCGGCTCTTCTCATACGTCCCCACATCGGCTCCTGGGCCAGTCCGTCCCCGCCCCAGCGTCTCCCACTAGCACCATTATTTTTTTTCCACGTAGCCAAACGCAGAGAGCGGCAGAAACCCTCTTCCTTTCGAGTTCAAACGAGCTGGTCCCAGCGGGAATTACAAAAATAAAAAATAAAAAAGAAAAAAAAACCCCAAACCACCACCAACAAAAAAACCAGCCGGATCCGATTCCACCCGAATAAAAACTAGCCCCGCAGGCGTGGGGTAGCGGCGGCTGGGGCGCATCCCTGCCCCTGCCCGACCACCGGCGCCCACCGCGGGGTCCCCGCGGAGCCGGCGCGGAGCTTGGATGGAGGCAGAGGGAGCGAAGCTGCTGTGCAGAGCCCTGTGTTGTAGCGGGAGGAGGGGGGGGGGGGAAGTTACGTTTACATTTTTCATATTTAGCGTTAACAGAAAGATTTCGATGTAGTTTAAATTAAAAGAAGAAAAAAAGAAAGAAAAAGCTGCAGTATTAGAGTTTAAACAAGTGCCTATGTCTTAACGCGGATGTGCGAGGCGTTTAGCTAGAGAGCTCCCGTGGGCAAACGCCCCTCAGGCTTCTTTCTCTTCGGCGGTGAAATGCATCGATGTGGCTAAAAATTAGGAGATTAGTAATAATAAAAGTTGACGGCCATTTCCTTCTAAACGAGTATTTCTTAGACTGCCCCGCCAGCTCCACGTTGGCGTTGCCTTCTCCTGTTTGTCCCTGCTCGCCACCTTCCTCGTTTGGCTTGCAAAGAGTCTGCGGACGAAGCTGTCTGTCTTGAGTATTTGTTACCGAAAATAGCATGTGCTTTCAGGTTTATTTTCTATTGTACCTAAACAGTCTAAATTAAACAACGCTGATGGCAGAACATCGCGGCTGCGCTTTTCTTTGCAGGGATGAGCCCCGGGCCCCCGCCGCCCACCAGCCTCCTCCGCTGCGCCCCCCTGGACGAGCCCCGGGGCCGGGCCCGAGGTTTCCCCGCGGGTTTTCCCCCCGTGCGAGTGGGGCAGGCCGTTGTCTTTGCAGCGTAGGGAGGGAGCAGAGAGGAAGAAGGGGAGAGGGGCAAGGCAGGGACCCGCGGGGCCGGGCGGGAGGCAGCGCCCGGCGGGGGAGAGCGGCTCGTCCCCACCGCCTGTCCCGTCGGGGCCGCTCCCGGCCTGGGCGCTAACGATGCCGACCTCGCCTGTTAGCGTTTGGCATCGTTAAGTGCGTGTTTATTTAAGTCGCCGCCGTGTTTGTTCTCGGGGTCTTGGGCCGTGGAGAAATGTCACCCTCTGCAGGAGGGTCTTTCCAGGCCGCAGCGCTCCGCATTCCTCACCGGCACTCCCCAAACGGGCTGCCCCCGGCACCCGGCTGCGCTTCAGCGCTCCCCGCGGCCCCCCCCGGACGGGGCGGCCGATCCCACCCTGCGCCGCGCCGGCCCGGCCCGCGGCAGAGCCCGGTGCTTCGGCTGCTGAGATTAAATCGCCGGATTATTCTCCCTCCTTCCTTTGACCTGGCACCGGCCGCCCCGTCGGGGCACCCAGCCGAAAGCTCGCTGCGCTTCGTGCGCCCCCGACCCGCCCCCCCGGGGAGGGGTGGGGGGGGCATGGCCAGGACAGCCAGGGACCCCCATCCCCGCCGGCGGGTCCCGACGCGGCTCCGCCGGACGGGGGCGGCCCGGGCTGCGGCCCCGCTCCGTCCCCGGCTGTCGGGGCCGGGTCCGAGCGCGGAGGGGAAGCGGCGCAGAGGGCGCGCAAGTCCCGCGGCTGGGCGCGCATCTGCGACCGCGGGTCCAACCCCGACGTCGGAGTGGGAGCGCAGAGCCGACGCCGCCGGCCGGAGCCCTTGGACGGGCGCCCGGCGCTGGCAGCCCCGCCGCGGGCGGGGGCGCGGTGCCTTCCGCGGCCGCGGCCCTGCCGGGCGCCGCCGCGCAGCGGGGAGGCCGGGCGCCGCCGGGGCACCGCCGCAGGCCCGGGACCCTCGCATCATCCCTGCGGCGTTGGCAGGGAGGTTTCGGGAGGGAGGCACGTCCCGCCAGCTCCTCGCCTGCCCCGGAGCCCGCCCGGGGCTCTGCCGTCTGCAAAGGACGCGGCCGCGCCCGTCCCGTCCCGGGGGGCCTCGGCGGCCGGGCCGGGCCCAGCACGGCCTCTGGTTCCCCCCCCCCCGGGCCTCGTGGCCCTGCGGGGGGGCCCCCCCAGGCCGGCGGGGCCAAAACCCGAGGAAAGGAGGGCGGCTTGTCGGGGGAGCCGCGGCGGAGCGAGGCGGAGGGCTCCGCGCCCCCAGGGTGGATCAACTCCAGCTCCTGCTTTTTTCCAAGCCGCCGTCTCGGTGCAGCGGAATAATAAATATTGCCGGGGCGGGGGGGGGGGGGGGGGGCTGCAGCTCCGCGCCGCGGAAAATCCGAGCGGCCACTCGCCAACCAGGGGCTATTTTCAAAGCAAACAGCGGCAGAGCCGTTTCCTGCGCGCAGCGTTGTGACTTCCAGGAGGGCGGTCGTGCCGCGGGGGGGGGAGGGAAGGATCCTGCTTGCCCAAACTCTCCCCCGCAGCGCAGACCTCCGGGCTGGGGCTGCTGCCAGGGCCGCGCACGCCGGCCCCGGCCGGGATCGCTGCCCACCCCCGCACCCAGCCTTTTGCTATCGGGGAGTGGGATGCGGTTGCAATTAGGCTGATCATCTCCGGGTGTCTTTTTTTTTTTTTTTTTCTGGGGGGGGGGGAGAAGGGTGGAGGATGCTGAGGGAAACCCCTGGAAATAAACCCTGCGCTCTGGAAGGGGGCTGGGGCCAGGTAGGAGCGAGGAGGCCCTGGAGCTGAGCCAGCTACAGGTTGCCCAGCTCATGTCAAGGCAGGTTTGACCTCGCAGCCAGCTTTTCCCAGAGAAGTGAGGCCGGGGAGGGAGCTCAGCATCGTTTCTCACCTTGCTCTTCTATGTATTTCAGTCGGCAAGAAGGAGTTAATGCCCCCCACTGGCCCCCCAGGACAGATTTCACACTGTGTTCAGGTCAGCCAAAAAGGAGAGGAAATGGAGAACAGCAGAATGATTAATTCTACCTGCTTTTCCCATGAGTGATCACCTGCTTTCGGGGTCATGAATAGCAGGTAGCTCTCTCCGTCTCCAGCTCTGAGAGGCTCATTTGTTTGGTGACAGCTGAGTGACAAGACCTGAAATCCGAGCCCTCAACTTTGCCTGATGTGTGGATAAAACCCTGGATGTTCCCTCAAACATTTCAGGAAATGAAAGTTGTAACGCGATCCCTTGTGCGCCCACATCTCCCCCAGCAACACACAAAAGCTCAAAGGAACCTTCTCGGATTAAATTCAGCCTGGAGAGGATGGAAAGAAAATGGAGAGCAGGCTGAGAAAGCTGGAACTGGCAGGCTTTTCTTCAGCACTTATTGGAAATGTCTGTCCAAAGCAGGGATTTAGAAAGGTCACCTCTACCGTAAGCGCCTCTTCCTCCCGCAGAGCCAAAACTGGCAGCCCTTTTCTCCACGCAGAAAGTGTTGGGGGCAGCCCGCGGTGGGGGGGGGGGGAGAGTTACGCTTAGATCCCCGAGCAGGAAATTCGGCGTAGAAAAACAAATGCCAAATGGGAAAACAGCCCCCCCTCCCCTCATTTCATTTCCTGGGTCATGTTTATGGAGCGCTGCCCCGTGGCAGGAGGGCGAGCCCACTCTGCTGGGGCCCAGCCCGGCCTCCCCGTCCCCCTGGGCACGTGAGCCCCAGCGCTGGCCGACCCCGCTCCGAGGCCCCCGACCCTGTGCCACGTGCTGGCAAATCCGCCAAAGAGGTCCGCGGCGAAGAGCGGATGCTCACTCAGCTGATGGATTTAGAAGGAGCCTTTTCAGGCCTGGCTACCTAAAGCCCCACGCATCCATAGCGGAAATGCTAGCTTTAAGCCTGGAGCGCTGATGTCTTCAGGAGACCTGTGCGCTCTGTATCTTTGTAAACCAGGCCTGAGCATATAATTTTCCAAATTATTTGAAACTTGTATTACGTATTGAGCACATCATTTGGAAAATATTGGCAAGAGGGGCTTGGCAGGGTGAGCGGTAGGGGCAGGGCTGGTCCTGGGTGCCGGGACTCCCTCCCTCCCTCCCTCCCAGGTAGGCTGCGTTACCGCGCTGCCTGCTGCTAGATAGCCAGGGGCTGCTTGCACTGTTTTCCAGCCTAAAGATGTTGTTTAAAGCATTATTTAATAATTGTTTAACTATTACTGGAATTCTGAACACTCTGCAGAAGCTGTAGAGAAGCGCTAGCACACGCGCCCGCACCCTCACCTCTGCCCTTGTCCCCTGCTCCTGCTTCTCTCCGGTGAGCAGAGAGCAGCACGCAGGCAATGCACGGGAGCACGTGCAAAACCTCGCTGTTTGCCTACCCCGGCACTCTTTACCGCCCATAATTTTGCATCCAAAGATGGGCTAACTGCAGGGGAACGCTGTTGGCTGGGTGGGCCTGTATCTCTGCCTCCAGCGGGTTCATAGGCCACCGCCGGTTTTCCCTCGCCCTGAAACGAAGTGGTTCTTCAACCCACCCCATGTACACGGCTGTTATTAACAGCAGCAGAGGTGGCAAAGCTGACACGTTTGGCAAACCTGGCTGTAGAAATCCATCTTAAAGGGGGTGTTTTGCTATTCCTACTAGGACTGAAACCGTCAGGTTTTCCTGGGGCATAAGGTGCTATGCAAGGAGAGCCGAGGAGGCAGAGGCTGCATCTAAAGGCACTTTGGTTCAGCGTCAAATGCACAAAGCAGCCTGAGCTACCGTCACCTTTCCCAACTGGATGTGGACACAGTTTTAAATATAGATGCTGACCTTCGATGGAGGAGAACGTGGTTTAGTCTTCAGAGAGAGGAAGCGACTGAGCTCCCCAGAGCCTCGCGGTTTATTAGCTTTTACAAGAGCAGCAGCCTGATGCTCTTGGGTCTAGCTGGACCGAAGGAGCAAGGCTGAACCCTGTCCAGGCCTCGGGCACCCCGGCTTTCCTTTCGGCCAGACTTGCCACCTGCCCCCAGGCGCAGGAACCTCTTGCTCCTTGGGCTCTGGCATTTGCTCCCGCCTCCCCAAATTTTAAATAGAGGTTGAAGTTTCTCCAAAGCGTATAATCCCAATCCCAATAATAAGGTTAAAGAGACAGATTTAGTTCAATTACGACTTCCTGTTTTCACATGTCCAGAGCTTCCTGAAAGTGTCTCTGCGAGCAGAGAGACTCCTTTCCGTTGCTGCGTTAGCTTTTTATGTACAGTGAATTTCTGCAGGGCACTGGGTGCATACGTTACCTCCGTACTGCGCATTACCTGCTCGGACCCTGATGGGTTTGAGCTACGGTAGAAAAGGCACAAAAAAGTCCTCACGACTGATTCTCAGGGTGGAAAAAACGGGGAGGACCATGGGGAGAAGCACACCTTTTCCAGCTCTAAGGATAGAAAGGCTTTTTAGTTCATGGTGAAAGCATGTATCAGCCCTCTTTTCCAGTAGGGGAAACTAAGACACAGGGAGATGAAAGACCTGCTGAAGGTCAGGGCTAGGGCAGACGGCAAAGCTGGGGGGCGGCTGCTCTGCGCGGCGGGCTGGTGCTCGGCGAGCCCACCCTGCCTCCCTTCACAGTCCCCATAATAAGTGACCGTGCTTATCGTTATGTAATACAATATTCACAATAATACAACACAAAAACAATTGACTAAAAGACAATGCTAAATGAGGCTTGTGGCTAACACTCCCTGAAGAAATTGTCTCTTTTCTGGAATTGAAGGAAAAAAAAAAAACCAAGCAAATTAGAAACAATTGAAAATGAAATCACATCTGCAAACCATCAATATGTTTCTCCTGAACTATAAAGGGAGCCTGGCTTCCCCCTGCCGCTCCGACTGTCCGACGGAACGGCGGCGGGTGTCAGCCCAGGCCTCCGGTGTCTCGGGAAGGAGCTGCTGCGGCTGAGCAGAGCCAGCACGGCAGCAAGCAGCTTCGGCATCCTCACCCACCTCTTCAGCGGACCGATACGGTGACCTCTGTCTTGTGTCTCGGACAGCCCGGGGCTGCGTACCAGCTGTAGAGGTGCTCGTGTACACCCGGAAGTGATTTTGCTGCAGAGCCAGGGCCCACGGGCGGGCAAGGCTTTGGCGTTTGCTTCTTTCAATGCAAGGGCCACGTCACGCTAGAGCAAATTAGAGGTTTGTTTGGGGAATTAAGATCTTCATATCCCTAATCTCCTGGAGGCAGCAAAGAAGCAGAGAGAGTGAGAGAGCGAGTGCCTGCAAGAGAGGGAACGCAAGCTTAAAAATTGCTCTTCCCTTCCCGAGAGCCCTCGAGGGCTGGGCAGAGGCTCAGGCATGGAGAAACCGCAGAACTTGCCCAAGCGCCGGGCCACTGGTTGGTTCATTTCGGATAGCCGGAGGCTCCCTTCCGCCCAGCCTAGCGAGGCTTTGCCCATGTCACTTTTCTACAGGAGCAAAACCAAAGAGAGCAGGAGCCAGCAACCGCATGTTGGCAGTGTTTGTGGTTGCTCGGCCAAGAAAACTGTTATCCCTGTGCGTGGCGGCTTCTAATGCCACCTAGGACCACCGGTAAGCAAGGACTGCGGGTGTTTGGTGCCGCATTCCCTTTGCAGCACTGCTGAGCCTGGGAGGCCCTGGTCCACTTGGCACTGGGTCTGCTCGGCACTGTCCCGGCCGTTCGGCAGCTCTTAGGTGCACCCTGGGTGAAATCATGTCGTCGTTTCATACTGCCAGACCAGCTCGGGCTGGGACACATAACACGGAGAGGAGGGAGTAGCTGAGATTTGAGCCAGGAGGAGTCTCTGTGGGCAGAAGCACTGCTCAAGCCGATGTCCCCAAGGGTCCCGAAGGTGCCTGACGGGGAGAGATTTACAGAGCTCGGATTATTTTTGGAGTAAGGACTCGGGACGCTGCCGTGAAAGCAGGGGCTCTGCGTTGTGCCCAGGAGCCGTGGTACCTAACCAAGCGGGCAGGTGCAATCACTGCGACATGCTGGCCAGGAAGCCAGTATCAATCTGGGCTGTACCAACCATTTCTACTGCCTCTGTGTGTGGGAGCTGCTCCCGCTGCCTCTAGGTCTGAAGGGTAGCTTGGATGAAGCTCAGAGAGCCCCAGGGTGGCTTGGAGCGGGGCAAAGACGTGGGCAGCTCGCTTGGAGTCCCCCACCACTGCTTTGCCTCTGGCCACCCAGCAGTGTCCTCCCTGCTTCCTCCCCTTCAGATTAGTCCCTCACTTGATCGGTTAATCGACAGTCTGCCATCCCCATCGCCCCTCTCTGGCCTGCACCCATGTATTCAGTTATAGCCTAAATCAAGCCTAAATGGATGGCGCACATTTTAGTAGAAAGGAGAACCAACTCATGGCAAAGTCTGAGATGAAATCCCGATAACTTTCTGGGCTACATGCTGGAGTTCAGCAGAGTTAATCCTGACCCGTGACACCCAGGACATCCAACCAGCTGGTCACCCTTCTGGCTTATCTTGTATGAGGTTTGGTCATCTGGCCAAGAGAAGCAAAAGAGGTGACCCCAAGGCATCAGCACAAGGGGGATTTCTTAAAGCACTTTAAACCAGGAGGAAAAGAGACAAGATGACATCTGGAAGCTAAAAGCTGCAAATCGGACCTAGGCATAAGTTATTCCCCTAGGGAAGGTAATTAAACACCCGGGGAGTTCAGTGCGCACACAATCGCTCCTACATCACTGTAGGTTTTTAAGTCAATACTGAACGTTTTCTAAAAGACGGGCTGCAACTTGCACAGCGACTTTCGTGCCGGTCCGGGTGACTTGCCAAGGCCCAGGCACGGAGGAGGTGGCATGGGCACGTTCCCACCCTGCGCAGGGAAGGCGCTGCTCTTGCCCTCGGACGGGACACGAGGAAGCGGACAACGATTTGGGCCCTAAGGAGTCCGGGAGCTGGCGTCGCCGCGCTCTCTCTGCTCGGGGTGCCCCTCCGTGCTCCCCCCGCCGGCCGCGTGCCGCCGGCCTCCGCTCAAACCCGGCCTCGCCGGCAGAGGAGCCGCGGCGGGATGGCTGCGAGCGGCCGCGGGCCGAGGCCGGGTTGAAATTTCTCCTCCTGCGCGCTGAGCCGTGAGGAAGGCTCGGCCGCTCGAACAATGCAAGCCGAAAGGATGGTCGCCAGGAGAACCTGAAACCCGCCGGGGGGGAAAACAAACAAATACGGCGAGCGGGGCCTTCGCCGGCCGAGCTGAGGCAGTCGGCGCTTAGGCAACCCTACCCGAAAGCCCGGTATCGCTGTGCGCGATCTCGCCTGATAAGATTGTTCTCCGCTGAAAATCAAAACCGCAAGGGACTCCAGGTAGCTGAAGTGGAGTCAGCTTGTCCACCTGAAAACCGAAGCACTTTCATGTAGAAAAATAATGGCCCGGCGGCTCGGAGAAACGACCCTTGGCTGGTTTTGAGGAAAGGAGCAGGCTGCCCCGGCGCCGCGGGCCGGAGGGGGCGCAGCGTTTGCGGGGGCGATGCCTGCACGGGGCCGGGCACCCGTCCGGACCCTTGTCAGCCCCGCGAGGGGCCGCGCCGTGGAGGGGCAGGGGTGCGTGGGCGTTGCTGTTGCCCTTCTTTTCAGACCTCCAGGCTTGCAACCGGCTGCCGCCAGGCAAGAACCCTGCAAACCCGGCGCCGATGCTGAAACCAGGCGCCGACGGCAAAACACAGGCTGCTTTTAAACCTGTTTAGATTCGGCGGCGTATGATGAATATCCGCCCTGACGAGAAGACAGGATACATACATGTATCACGTATGTGTGTGTGTCTGTTAGACAAATGCACCTGACAGAGGCATTCATTCGAACAGCTCATCTGATAACAGACACTTCCATGAGCAAGATTTGCAGGATTAGATCCATGTTTGCGGTTATAAAGCGGACACTGGGTTGTTTTTTTTTTTTTTTTTTGCCTGTTGTAGTTCAGCAAGTTGTGCAGCTGGGCCCGTGCCTTGGCGCAGGTCCCCTCTCCTCGCAATACCGCATCAGTCCTCCTTCCCGTGCACAACCTGTAATCAAATCCTGGCTCCCGAGAGTTGTTACTGGGGAAAAATAGCGTCGGGGCGCTGCTCGGTTTTGTCGGCAGTGGAACCGGCCTCCTGTGCGATGGTGACGGGAGGGCCTGGGTCCTCGGCTTGGCAACAGGAACAGGAACAGCGATGCCCACCGGAAACAGCATTTGCATTTGTAGCACCACGTCCAGCGTGTCTGTGAGCTGCATACGCTGCTGAGTGACTGCGCAGCCTGGAAACGTCCAATGCGATGTTGCCCCATAGAGGGACAGAGAGAGCATGAAGCAGAGAGTCAGGAAACCCCGGCGAAAAGCTTTGCTGAGCGCTCGTTCATTCCCACGGCTCTGATGAGTTGTGGCTTCACAACTGTTGCTTTCCACAGAAATTTGTGGCTGTTTTTCCGTTCCTCTTTTTGCTGCAGGAAAAAAACCCACGTGAAGAGCGAAGCGATGAGCTCAGCTGGCACCCCAGCTGGCCCAGAGGGACCGGGCTGGGCAAGCGGCGGTGTCACCTGAACAGATCGGCTCCGTTAAAAACCAACACGAGTCACAGCGCCTCCTGCTCCCGGATCCCTCACGTCTCCTACAGCGGTCCTGCTGCCTCGTGTAATAAAAAGGAAATCGATGCCAACCGGTGCTTGCAGGTGGGATATGGTCCCTTTCGTCTAGCCGAGGCACAACGTTCCCACGGCCTCTGCAGTCCCGTTGACTGCTAAGCGGGCAAAGCTGCGTGTATTTGTGCACACGCACACACACAAACACACACACACAGAGTTATTCGGGTGACTACCACGAGTAACCGCGGCCTTCGGTTCTGCCCATGGCCCATATATCTTGCAGTGGCCTTCGTTCACCAGGGCTGATGTTTCTGGCGAAGCTTATGTGAAATGAAAATGCCTATAATTTTCTGAAATTCCTTAATCCTGCTTATTTTCTCCCTTTCCCCGAGAGCTGGGAAGCCACAGTGGTCTCCTCAAGCCCACCCACTAATTACAAGACATGAGCTCAACCAGCTGCGAGCCAGCAACGATATCACGGGACCAAACACAACTAACCAACGCAGCTCCTATTTTCCAGTGCAGCTGGAAACTCACAGCTACCTGCTTGAACGCAAGTCCGGAAGAGCTTGGCAATAGCATGCCAGCCAAATCAAAGGCGACAGAAGGAAAGGATCCTTTTTTCCTTCTTCCTGCAGCAATTCTGACTTCCCACAAGTGACCGATCAGCTTCTGCCCGAGAGTAAAATGTCTGCGTCCTGCTTGTCTGTCCCACACCGGGATGCTCCGTGTCGTCTCTCTCTTCCCTGTTTGCATTCTGGTTTTCTCAAAACTTGACCAGATTATCTCGAATATTTGCTTGGAAAGGTCAACCAGCCCAGCAACGTTGGGGAGGGGGGGGACTTTTAACAGGGGGCTGGCATTTAGCAGAAAATCTTCTCTCCAGAGGAATCAGAGCCCTGAGGAAGCCAGGCTAAAAATAAAGCCTAAATTCACAGAGCAGCCACGTGATGGGAACGGAGGTTAGGATGTAGCTCTCACCATATTCTTAGCAGGCACAACTGGAAATATTGGTAGCCAGCTCTTCCACTAGCGTAAATTAGTGTCGCTCTCGGAAAGCTTTTTCTTTCTTTTTTTTTAACGTCTGTGTTCAGAGTCACAGATTTACACCAACGCACGCTCCTTCCCCAGACTGCTCTGCTCCGTGGCTGCTGGTGCTTACGTTCTCGCCGTCTCGGCTACCTTGATTTCTTGGACTGCTCTTCCCATCCTGCTTTCCGCACCTGCACGCACCAGGCACGTTCAGCCTCTTGCGACACGAAGGGCGAGCGGCAAGTCCCTCGCGACCCCCTCTCCCAGCGGGGGCGAGGAGGGGGCTTCTCTCCGCCGGCTTTCGTCCCTGCGCCAGACCCTCACGGAGCCCGCAGATCCTCCCCAAACACCCCGCTTCGGCGCCGCTTGGGAGCGCTAGGCAAAGCCCTTGTGCTGAGCGGCGCGTCAAACCCACCGCGGCCGAGCAGGGGACGTGCCGCAGCCCGCGGCGGAGCTGCTCCCGCTCGTCCCCGCCGCAGCCGGCCCTCGGCACGCGTGTGCGCGGGCGAGTGTGAGTGCGTGCGCGAGTGTGAGTGTGTGGGCGAGCGTGAGTGCGTGGGTGAGTGTGAGTGCGTGGGTGAGCGTGAGTGCGTGTGAGTGCACGGGTGAGCGTGAGTGTGCAGGCGAGTGTGAGTGTGCGGGCGAATGTGAGTGCACGGTGAATGTGAGTGCGTGGGCGAGTGTGAGTGTATGGGTGAGCGTGAGTGCGTGGGTGAGTGTGAGTGTGTGGGCGAGCGTGAGTGCGCGGGTGAGTGTGAGTGCACGGGTGAGTGTGAGTGTGCGGGTGAGTGTGCGTGCACAGTGAGTGTGAGTGCGCGGGCGAGCGTGAGTGCGCGGGTGAGTGTGAGTGCGCAGGTGAGTGTGAGTGCACGGTGAGCGTGAGTGCGCGGGCGAGCGTGAGTGCGCGGGTGAGTGTGAGTGCGTGGGTGAGTGTGCATGCACAGTGAGTGTGAGTGCACGGTGAGTGTGAATGCGCGGGCGAGCGTGAGTGCGCGGGTGAGTGTGAGTGCGTGGGTGAGTGTGAGTGCACGGGTGAGTGTGAGTGCGTGGGTGAGTGTGCGTGCACAGTGAGTGTGAGTGCACGGTGAGTGTGCGTGCACGGGTGAGTGTGAGTGCACGGTGAGTGTGAGTGCACGGTGAGTGTGCGTGCACGGTGAGTGTGAGTGCGTGGGCGGGCAGGAAAGCGGCTCCGTGGGAGGACAGCGGCGGGCGGGGGGCCGCGGCGGGCGCGCGTAGCTGGGGCTGCAGTGCCACCTGCTGTCACCGCTGCCTGGAGCCGGGGGACCCCCCCCCCCCGGCTCCTGGGGAGTCACCGCCTGGGGCGCAGGGACGGGGACAGGCTCGGGCGGCACGGGCGCCCCGGGCCGCAGGAGCGGCGCAGAGCGGCCCGCTGCAAATGGTGCGCGCTAAATTCACCAAAATAAGATGAAGAAGCAAGAAAAAGCCAGTGGGAGAAAGCCAGGTCCTTCGGCCCAGCGGTGTCCCCGGGGTGTCGCAGCACGCCGGCTGCACCCGAGGACCCGAGGAAACACCATTTCCTCCGCTGATGTTGAAAAAAGATGAAAATATTAGGAAAAAAAAAAAAGAGAAGAAGTAAGGAGACTTCAGCTGCTGAAAATTAAGCATCAGGGGAAAAAATGCTAGTGAAAAGCCAGATCCAGACGGGACGGGCAGCTTTGAGAAAGAAAAAAAAAAACCCCAAAATGATGGAGGGAACCAGACACTCGCCATGCAGATTTGCAATTCTTTGTGGAGCAAACGTTTCCATGGAAAAGCTCGGTTCATCCGTCCTTTTCATCGGCGAGCTGAGGCGGCACCACGCAGCGGGGCAGGCGATGCCCGGAGGAGAGCAGAGGAAGGGGCTGGACGCGCCCGGGAGGCCTCCGCAGACAGCGGCCGGCCCCGCGTTGGCCTTTTAGCCCTGGAGGCTCACGATTCACGGCACAAAACCCACTCGTTCCTCGCGAGCCGCGTGAAAGCCGCCCTGCCGCGGGAAGCGGGACCGCGGAGGGCCTGGCTGGGGATGAAGGAGGTTGGGACGCCGGCCGGACCTGCTGGGTTTTTAGGAGAAACCTGTAGGCAAAGCTTGGCCGGGACGAGCCTTGATGCAGCCGGCGGGCTCCGGGCTGGCCCGGACACCTTGCTCCGCAGCGGCTCGCCGGGGAGGTGTTGCACGGGGAGAGACGGTGCCTCTGGCTTCCTTGCAACCGCGTTTCGGCGCTGAGCCCTGCTTCGGGGGCCGGCCCCGAGCCCGGCGGTGGCCTGACGGGGTCCCTGCCGGCACAGGCGCTCCTCGGCCGAGGACGCTGCGGCCAGGCTCCTGCCCCTCTGGGCCACCTACAGCGTCGCTCCTCTAAAGCCTTCCCGCTGCGAGTGAAGGGTTTTGATTTTTTTTCCAGCGGTTTCGTCTCTCGCTGGGTATAAACGCCAGCGGGAGCAAACGGGCTTTCGCAGAACCTCGCCGATGCCCTCCCCGCGGCCCTGGGACCCTTCCCGGCCCCGCAGCAGGGATTTGGGGCGCAGGAGGACTGGGGGACGGGAGGGGACGGGGGCCGCCGGCGCCTCGCTGAGCCCCGCCGCGTGGGAAGGGGGGGTGCGAGAGCCCCGGGGGGCCGGCTCGGCCCCACGTCGGAGCCCCGCGACGGCGGGACTGAGCCTCGAGAGCTCTACGGGTCTCGCCAGGCCCCTGAAACAGCCCCGTCCCTCCGCCCCGATGTTGTTCTTTCATTTTATTTTTAGCTCCGCTGCTCCCGTTAGCTCTTTTCTGTTTGTTTTTGGTTCTTATTATTGCTGGCTCAGCCCAGTGTTTTGGTTTCCCTCCTTAGCCCTCATCCGGATGTTTACTCTCCCGGCTTGTTTTTCTGCTTTCCCGAGGTGCCTCCCGGTTCGTAGCTGGGCAGAGGTCTGGGCCAGGCCTGCGCACCGGCTCTCGCCTCGCTGGGCCGGGACCAGCTCTTAGGCCATCATGCCGAGAGACTGAGCCGGCCCAAGAGAGACGGTCTGGACTTTGTAGCTTGTTTTTCTGCCTGCTGTCTTTCCCACCTGGACGTTTCGGCTGCTTGCTGCCGCCGCGTGCAGCCCTGCCTCGGCCTCTGCGCCGGGCAGCAGCACGGTTTCTAGTTCCTTATGTTCTTATATTCCGTATGCTCTTGCCACGCTGAGCACCGGTCGGCGCACCGGCCCCGCTTTATAGCTTTCAGATGCGCCTGCAGATGTGGCGAAGCAGCCGGCTTCCCTGCAGTGCCAACGTCTAGGTCCCACCTGACTTTATGCACAGGCCACTTGCGGAGAGATTCGCCGCGCTCCCGGCTCCCGGCCTAGAAATCTGCAAGTGCCCCCGCGCAGCAGCCGCCCAGGGCACCGCCGGGCGCAGACCTCCGGCTGCCCCGCGTCGGGCTGGGGGCTGCCTTCTTTCGTGACCTGCCTATTTAACGGTGTGCCTGGTTTACCAGCGTGGCAGACAATGCTATTTCCTTGAATAAAAGAGGCAGCACCCGGCTGAATAGAGGGAGGGGGAAGAAAGGAGTGCTAGCCCGTCTGCGAGGAGCTCAGCTGGGCCGGCGCCGTGCTGCATCTCTGTTGGGTCCCCATCCCTGCTCCACAGCAGCCTTGGCCTCTGCTTTTCCCTCATCTCCATCTGACCTGGTTGCTTGTGCCGTGGCGTACCCTGAAAGCTAGGCCCTGCCACTCAGCAATTCCACCTGCTAAAACTTCAGAAGTATTGTTTGCCTCATTTTAGGATAGACACATTTAAGGATAGCCACACTTTGCTTTCCTCCTTCCATGCTTACTGCTCTGCCACGACATCTTGCACCCGGCTCTCTCTGCAGAGGTGTAGGGTGCCTTTTCCCTGTCCCACTCATTCGGAAATGCTGTTTCTCTCCCGCTTTTCTCCAGGGCTCCGGCAAAGACACATCCCCGCGGAGCAGACCGAAAGAGCCGCTGCGCGGCTCAGGAGCGCAGACGCTGCCTGGGGCTACCACAGCCCCTGCTTTTGGTGGCAGGGGCTGAAGGGTGCAGAGAGGCTCAGGCAGACACGAGCACATTCCCGCGTTTGCCGTGAGAACCGCCGTGGGTTTCCTTGCTGAATTACTAATTCGGTGCAAGGGCACAGACTTTTATGCATTTTCTTCTCTTTGGGCTCACCCGCATTGCCATTGCCCAGCGCTCAGGGCCTTTTTGCATCGCTAGCGAGGGGCGGCCAGGCCCTGGGTGCTGCACGGAGCCGCCAGCCGCGGGCAAGGAGCTCCTGGTGCAGGAGCTGGCCCTGCCAGGCGTCCTGAGCGCAGCTCCCCTGTCCATCCCCACCGAACCGGATGGGAAAGTTTTCTGCTGCATAGGTACTTACTGGAAAAAACACCCGCTCTTGAAAGCGATTCAAGAGCCTGGAGAAGGCCTTTTGTGTTTTTGGTATGGCTACACTGAAATTCGCACTGGAGACTTTAAAGGCCTGGCAGGGAGCTCTGCGCCTGGATATAGGGGCTTTTTATTGCTCGACATCAAAGCGGCTCAGTAATGGGAGTGAGGTTCAGGTAGGAAAAAGCTCTTTCTTCTTTGCATCTGCTGCAGCGTGCCAGGGGACACAAAGGCATCCCCGCACACGCAGCGTTACAGGGGCCCGGGGAGAGTTAAAGCAGAGCCGGCTGCTGATTTTGCATCAAAATACTATTATTTTTGGACAGCAAGAATCAGTTTACACAATGCTCAAAACTATCAGGACCCTTTAGAGTGGGGAAAAGCAAGATGAAAAGCGCTTCAGTGTGCTGAAAAGAAGCAAAACATGGCGTTTTTGAGTCGGTTTGATGCCAAAGACTGACTTCCTGTAGGGCTTCGCGAGAGCTGCAGCCCAGGCGCCGCGAGCGTCGGTTCTCCATGGGCGTCGGGCTCCCGCGCCGGCTCGCGTCTCGCTGCACCGCAGCCTGCTCCCAGGCCACGTGCACGGGCAGCGCCGAGGGCCCGTGCGCAGGTCCGCGAGGGAGCCCCATCCTCGGGGCGACGAGGGCAGGGTGCTCCCAAACACCTTTGTCCACAGGGACTGGGGCTCGGGAGGGTCACTCCAGTGCAAAAGGGAGAGTTTGAATTTTATTCAGCAGGGGAAATATAAATGTTTCACTTCACAGGTGCCAAATCACGTCCCTTGAAAGCCTGGCAAGAAATCTGAGGTTTCTGAGTGCATGGTTTTTTCCTGAATTTTTCATTGCACAAGCAAGATCGATATTTTCTTGCTTTTTCTCTGCTTGGGCTGAAAGTGAATATTGAAAAATCATGGGAAAAGTTGCATTTGTGCGCTGATGGGGAGAAACATGGGTCATCTCCCTTCAGGGCCTGTGTAAAAAGAAGTTAGGTTATGGACCACTGCTAATTTAGCTGTGGCCCCAAAAAGAAAGGAATTCGTCAGCCAGTAAGGCTGCTGGTGCTGAGTGTGGAGTATGGTTTGTGAAAGGGACATTACTACATTTTAGCGAACAGCAAAACTTAAGGAGGTTAAGGCGTAGGAACTGCAGTGGATTCTGGACGGGAAGCTACAGGATTTGTACTCGATCCACTGAGCTGAATTAGCCGTGCCAGAGAGGAGAATAACAAAAGTACCATCTATTTCTAAATAGAGGGAAAAACTCAGACCTTTCAATCCGACCTCAGTGCCAAACAACTTTCAAACAACTTTTAATTTAGTTGTTTAGTTGTTAGACAGTTATTCAAACAACTTTTAGTTATTAAAAAATGCAGGCACAGAGAAGAAAATAAAACAGAATGTATGTTTTCCAAAGAAAAATTGTGACAGCCAAGTGTTAATCTACGTCTTTGATGCAGCAACCAACTTTCTAGACATAATAGGCCTGATCCACTTGAACTTCCGTAAGGTGTTTGAGGAGGTGCCACACAGCAGGCAGTTAGTTACGGGGAGAAGATGGGAGGCTCTTGGAAGAGCAGAGAGGTGAGTACTCAGCTAACGTGGACACATTGATCTGGAGGAGGTGGAGCACCTTGGGTCTTCCCTCTTCAGTCTGGGACAAGCATAGAGAAAGATCTGGGCTGGCTGGGGCAACTGTTCTGCGAAAAGAGCCAAGAAGAGTTTGCTCTGGTTAACCGGAGGCATGAAGGCTAAGAGGAACTGGTGTAGATGTAGCAGGAGAGTGAACACCCAGCTGGGAAAAACTGGCAGGTAACCGAAAGGACGGTCCTGGTACAAGAAGAGATGAGCCTGACCATGAAAGCGCAAATGAGTGATCTTGCAGTGAAATTTTTACGACTTCACTGAAATGGCCACTGGTAGGGATTATGTGATATTGCTGGCTTTGGTGGCCCAGAAGATGTCCACTTCCCTGTTCCTTGGAGACTCCTGAAATAACCCGATTTCCATGGAGGGAGCCTGTCACCGTTCCAAAATGCCTGCTTTAATGAGCATCTTTCACAGGCCTAGAAACATTGTGGTCAAGGCCAAAAAATAGAAGGGGAGGCAAGGCCAGGTTCCTCCAGCCATATCCATACACCCAGGTAAGTGACACATCTTCAGGACCCAACTACTGCTGCCTGGACCAACCACTTCTAAGGACCAGGCAGTCATCTGCTGCTCATATGAAGGTTTAGGAGACCCCTACCGTAAAGGTCTGCCCCATTCACCACGTAGAGTGGGCTGAGCTGAATCTGCACTCTGGAGAAAAAGCTCCCCTGTCCTTAGCAGAGACACTTTGGTGCTGATAAAGTGGCACTAAAACTCTGCAAGAGGGGTAGAAGCTAGGGCATTCGCAGGGAAAAAGGAGTCCGAGTGTGGACTTATCCATGGAGGGGAGTGCGTACCTTCCCCTTAGCCCCGTGCAGGATAAATTCCTGGCCATAAGAGGGGTTGGTGTCCAAGCTGCTCACAGTCACCAAAACATCCCAGAGCAGCGTTGCCAGCGGGCAAGGACCTTCCGCCGTGCCAGGGCTTTCTCCTGCAGCTGGACGGGGACGAGCCGGGGAACGGCGGTCAGCACTGTGAGAAGTGAGAAGCCAGTGGGAAGATGCCACAAATCTGAAACAACTGCTCTGCGACCAAGGACAAGCCACAGATGTGTAGAAGGGGGTTCTCGCTCGGGGCGGCCGGGTGCAACCCCGCTGCCGGCCGTGACGGCACGGGCTCTGCGCCAGCGCAGCGTTCAGCCCATAGCTGCTGGCAACCCGAGCCTTTAGCTACGCCTCCTCCAAATAACGTCGTTCCCCCACTGAATTCAGCTCCCAGAAACCATAACTTCCCCATTCGCCTCATGTTCCCTCTCGCGAGGGGGAAAACGGGCACCAGCTGTGCCCCCTCTCTCCTCACCCCAGCTGGCCACCACGGGCACCCGATCCCCAGCTCAGGACCTCATGTTTTGGCTCCAGCCCTCCCAGATGGATCTGGTGGGTGTTTGAGAGCGCTGTGACGCCTTGGGGGTCCCTGGTACATCTACAGAGACGGCACCTTCGCTGCCCACCCAGCCCCATCGCTGCGGGGGGCAAAACGGGGGGGCTTCTGCCGACAGAGGGAGTTGTCTCCCCAAACATGGGTGTGCAAGGTGCTGGTGGATGGAGCATCCCCACGCCCCGGCACTGTGGACATGGCTCATCCGCTCCAAACAGCACGATCCACGGGAACCTCGATCAAAGCCGATTTCTCTGCTGCAAGCAGACAGCATCCCACGCGGCCTTAGACCCGGCGTGGACCTGTGAGGTGTCCTGTGAGTGCCGCGGTGCCCCCCGGGAGTCCGGCGTGCAGCCTGCACCTGCAGGCTCGGGGGGCGTCTCGGGGGCCCCGGCAGCCCCGGTGGCTCCTGGCCGCAGTGAGGAGGTAGGGTGCCACCTGACTCCTTTTGCTGCTCGCAGGCTGCCTCGCGGCGGTGCCAGGTTGGGCACAGCATTATTTTAGACAACAAATTGCCGGGACACCAACTTCCCGTGGGCGCAGCGGGGCTCTGCTCTCAGGCGGGGCGTCGAGCCGATGGCACCCCGCTCCTAAAGCAAGCTCAAAGAAAGCCCAGGGGCCCGTGCCTTTGCTCTTTCAATGTTTCCTCATTTCTTCGTCCGTTAGTAGTTCTTTGCTGAGATCTGGGGCCTCGTTTGCACGCGTTGCTGCCGGTTTTCCAGTATATCCTTCACTGGAGCTCCTTGAGCAGAACTGAGTGATTTACCGGCGTGAATTTGGTGTAACCCCGCGGTGAAGCAGGGCCACAACGTTGGCTCAGGCTCTGCTCTCGGCCTCCATCGCAGCCCGCTCTCCTGGCACCGCGTCCCCTCTTCAGCATCCAGCGTTGCAACACTGAGCAAGCCCCGTCCGGAGAGTTTGACCCCAGCGGGATGAGGGCTGACCCCCAGGGTACGTCCCAGGAGAGAGCACGGCGCGGAGCCGGCCCGTCCAGGGGAGCTGGGCGCGCGGACGCTCAGAGCACAGCCCTGGGCTGCCCGCGGCATGGCAGAGACGGAGCCCGGCTCCTGCTCGCAGCAGCCTGTCCCTGCGCAAACCCCCTTTCCGCAAACGAATTGCGCCGGTGCTGCCTGTGGCCACCGCGGATTCGCGTCCTCTGCACCTTTTGCAGCCTGGAGAATTTAAAGACTCTAGGGAAAAATCAGGTCTTATTGCTAGGTGCTCTGCAGACAGCCAGCAGGAACAGCCAGCACGGGAAAGCTCTGGGAGCCGGGTGGGCAGCACAGCGGTTTTCCTGATCCTTCTGGTCTCCCTGGTGCAGAGCCGGTTCCCGAAGCCTCTGTTCCCCTTTCCCACAGGAGACGGCTCAGGAACGGGGTGGTGGGTGGGTTGTGCACCGTCGCGACGGAGGAAAAACCCCTGCGGGCGCTGCCAAGGAGCCGGGCCCCGTGGAGGCAGCGGCTGGCTTCTCGGCTGGAGGTCTCCCGAGAGGGCACCAGCCTTATCATTTCCCAAGCGGTGGCGAGCCCACGCGGTAATGCTCTGGGCGCTTGTGCTGCCGTTTCAGTGCTTGCGCCGCGTTTCGGCGGGGGTAGCCCTGGCGCCCCGGAGGATCGGTCTAACGAGCTCCTCTGCCCTGCCGAGGCACTGCCAACCGCAGCGTCATGTGCCGTAGGCTAGGAGGCATCTGGGTGTTTTTGGTGAGCCTGGTCCCAACACAGGGACACGGCGCCTGTAAAGATGTGCAAGGCATGGCTGGCGCGGGCGATACGTTTGGGCCGAGACGTCCCCCGACAGAGTCTCGGCTGCTGCCGAGCAGCCCCAGCTCTCAGCACCTACGGAGGGAACGACTGCTCTTACTTCGCTGCTGCCCGAATGAGGCAGGCGGGAGAAAACACAATTCCCTGTACCTCTAACAAAGCCGTCTTTGACAGATGAGCTCTGACCTACTTTGCAGTTGAGCCAGATGTTTAAATTTATGAAGGCAGACACATTTCCGTCAGGCTCGAGAAGGAACGTTACATTACCGCCCGTCTATGCGGTCTCTTGGGCACAGGAGCTGGATTTCATGCGCAAATGCTGTTTGTGGTTCAGTCCAAAGGTTTTTAAAGGAAAAGAAAACACGAGAACATGCTATGCCTTTTAAAATGCTATCCTGTTGACACAGGACAAGGGGAATTCAAGTGATAACGCTCGTAATGAGCTGTAAGCTGTCCACTGCTAAAAAAGAAATGATAGCCTGAATTTTCAGAGGGTCAAGTTTTAACAGCTTTTACCTTGGCATCAGATATGTTTCCCTGCATGGGATTTCACACTTTCTGGTGCCTCACGCAAGATTCACGATACAGGATGGAATTTAGCAGAAATTTCCTCGTTCTCTCAATAAACCTTTTCCTCAACCATGCAAATTGCAAACCGGCGTTTCTGGATTTCCCTCGCCGAACCAGAGATCATGCTGCTAGGTTTCTGTCTCTTCATCTGGAAAATAAGGAATATTTAGTTCCAAACCTCATCTGTGGGTTGCGTAGGTTGCACTTTTCCAAAGAACCCAAGGTGGTAATGCAAATACGGGCTTGCAGAGTGCCTTTAAAGAGCAGCTGTCCCTGACTCTGACTTGGATGGAAATCAGCCAGATCCCACTGACTTTATTCTACATGGGCATTTGATTTATGGTAATTAATTTACAGATTTTGTTTTGGAAGTTATTGTGGTTTCTAACTGCAAGCTGCACCCTGTCAATATGAGGGGAAGGGGTATTTAAATCTAGGAATATACACCAAAAAAATCATTTGGTGTTCATCTTCTTATTTATTTCCAAATTTTGAAGATGCTTATTCGTAGCCCATTCTTTCCAAATTGAAGATAACCTTAAGATGCTTGCATTGAATATGAAAGGAGAAGATGCTGATACAAGTTGAAAAATGTAAGAGCTGCATGTCAGCAGGGTATATGGGCTTATACCAAGAAATTCTAAAAGATTTAAGGCCTAGACAGCACAAGTTTTGTAATCTGGAGGATGTCTGACACTGTGTGGTGCTTGGGAAAAGCTCTTTCAGAGCTTTCAGAGAAGGGCTGTTCAGAAACGCACCCACCTGGCAGCCTAGCCATAATATTTCTGTATTGGAGACACAAAGGTACGAGCCTTGCGAACAGCAGAGTAGGGGAAAATCCTGTTGCTCCAGCCTACTGGAGAGGACATTTCCAGTGCATGCAAGCACCCATCATTACACCTGACTCCCTGCGTGGTTCATGTTTCTAATCCAAGGGTTATTTAGATGTAAAATGTATGAACAGCCCTGGAATAAGGATGGGCTCACAGGATGCCCAATTCTGGGCAAGTGCCTTAGGCTACAGGGTTGTGCTTCTTCCTGGCTGGCCTGATGATTCTTGACTTTGCTGTCATCCAGGTCCAACAGGAGGGCAGATGTTCCACTCCTACCCTCCAGTGAATCCAATGTCCTCCAGGACCTTGTGGCCTGGTGGCAGCAATGCTATCATTGGAGGAATGTGTCTGAAGCTCGTAAGGCTGCTGTGGGCACGAGTGCCAGAGGTTCCTCCTCCCTGGGAGTCCTTTCACAAAGAGAAAGCGTTAGCAATTGCATTTCATGAAGACACTGGTCCTATCCATTTATTAAAATGCTTCAGGCATGCCTACTGATCCAGGTCCCGTGGATGAGTTACTCAGTTACCTTCCTCGCACGGGGCAGGACTTGGGCAGCAGGTCACTGCAAAGCTGCTCAGAACAGGCCCATGTAGATGTGCGAAGTGCAAATATGTAGGATTTTCTGCTCCAAGCAGTACAGGGAGAACTTTTGGCCTCACTGAGGTTAAATGGCTGCTGAACATAAAAGGGTTTGCGTTGCAGTTTTGAATTGAAATGCTTAAGGTCTGCTCAAGGTTTGCTCCAGGTCACTCAGTCCTTTTGAGAATGGCTGATCTTCTTGCTGTACAGCTTGCAACAAGAGGAACAAAGAGTACAAGCAGCAGAAGCCAGAGCACTTATGTGCCTGGCAGTTGATCTGTTTTTTTATGAGTATATCAATTGATCTAATACAAGCCTCACAATCCTCACCTCACCACTCTCCACCGCAGTGACAATACCACAGCAAACTGCACACTCTAGCAGATCGGTCTGCCCTCCACTCACACGGCCACTTGGCTGGGATAATCCTCTTCTTCCCAAAGCCACTCTCCTGTGCCTGGCTGAGCCTAAATGAGATCATCTGCATTTAACCCCACCTCAAAATTTTCTCCAGCCACCAGAACTCCTGCCTGTAAGTCAGCAGCTCTGCTCCTAGGATGGCACTGGCACCGGAGACAGCAGGGTAGTGAGGTTTCCACAAGGTGGCATCAAAAGACTTGGGCTTCTCCTCCGGAGAGCTCTTTCCTCACAGGATTTAGGACTCTCCTCTGGTGATTTCAGTGTGAGCTGCAGCCCAAGTCTTGTCCAGGGAGAGGGAAGGGGAAAGGCTCCGTGGCAAGATTTTTGTTAGGGATTTGGCCTGGAAGATCAGCCCTCAACTCTGATGTCGGCTTCACTAGGCAGCTGCCCACTGCTCCCTTCGCAGGGGCCCCATGGGTGTTTTGACCACCAGGTCTCACTGAGGAAGGACAGCAACGGGCAGCAAACATCTGTGGAAATCACTAAGAAAACAAATGTATTCCTCTCCCTGCAAACAGTTACAGCCCACAGCAAACAAAGGGATGTGTGCGTATCAGGGTGATATCCATTGCCGAAAAAGTCAGGAGGAAACAACCCCATGGCTTGTCCTGGGACAGATGAATCTGGGTGACACAGACTTGTCTTTTCACAGAGCAGAAAAAACAGAGAAGAAACCCTGTGGCTCTGACAGCCAGGGAGTGGGGGACAAGGAATAAAACCCGTTTGGCCCAAGAGGCCGATCTTGTTGCATGCTAGCCCTGCCTTGCATTTTTATTTGACAGGCTAGGAGATGAGCTGTCCTAGCCCCCACCATGCAAACGTAGTCCTTGGGGTTTCCCTCGATCTGGTACCACTCCAGCAGGAGCCCAAAACACCACCCCTGTCCACAGGTGTAAGTGCAGAGATGCCACCCTGCATCTCACGCACGGCTGTTAGTGGCCCCAGCAAAGTGTTTGCTCGCTGACAGCGGTGTTTGGCAGAGCGGCGCAGGCTGAGCTTGTGCTCTGTGTCCCTGCTAAGTTTTGCAGACGCGAAACTCAGTCGCCCAAAGCGTCGTAGCTGGGCTGAGTCAGCACTGAGCTGGTGGTGGTTTTGGCACCAAGCAGAGATGTGTTTCAAAAGGATGAGATTAGACAGCTAGTAAGTGTATTTTGAGGTATAAGTGAACAAAATACGGCTTTGTGGTCTGCCGAGTGTTTGGACTGTTTTGGGGAGAGGCAAACTCCGGCGGGACTATTGAACAGTTGCAACCCCTGCAACAGCTGCAAGTCAAACCAAAAAAAAAAAAAAACAACCCAAAACAACAACCAAAAGACCAATTTGAGATTTTTTTTTTATTATTTGGGAGAAGGGGAAAAGGGTAATCAGGGAAATCTGTGAGAGTCTGTGTCCATCTGCAAATATTCAAACGCACACAAGGAATGCGGTGAAAGAAAATAATCACGCCGACGCAGAGCAGCGGCCTCTAGGTAGGTACAATAAAGCAGGATATAATTGTGGCAGTGCGAAGTATCGGTCCGCGGTGGTTACACGTCCCCTCCTTTCGAGCAAGGAATAAGATGCCCTGAGAAAGAGTGAGCGGGTTAAACACAGGTAGAAACGTCAGCGAGGGGACCCGCCGCTGGCCGGGCCCCCCCAGGCCGCGCTCCTCTCCCGTCTCGGCGCACGGGGGAGCTGTTGCTCCGTGCCGGGGCCGCGGAGCCGCCGCGGAGCCGCCGCGGAGCCGCCGCGGAGCCGCCGCGGAGCCGCCGCGGAGCCGCCGCGGAGCCGCCGCTGCCGGCCACAGTGGGAAAGTCGAGGGCAGACGCCTAGCCAGAGCTTTGGTTCGGGGGTACCCGCCTCTCGCAGGATAGTATAGTGATCATGGAAAACTAGGATTTGTGGGTGTAGACGGTTGGATTTGTCATCCGTCGCAGCAGCTCCGTTTTCAGAAGGGCCGCGCACGCACCCCACCAAAGCTCGGCTTCTTCAGGCCCTCCGGTCGGGCTGCTGGACTTTCTGCCGTCGCACTGGATGACCGCAACGTCCCAGTTGAAATGGGGGTAGCCGGGGTGAGCTGGGGGCAGGCAGGCCGGTTCGGCAGAGCCAGCGCTCGCAATGAGGGCTCGTTCCCCCAGTGGCTCTTAGAAAGGGCAGCAGTGACCCCTACTTGGGCCACCGCGGCAGCCTGCGCGGGGACCCACGGCCCTGTGCCAGGCAGCACGCCGCTCCTCCGTCTGCCCTCACCCTCATCACACACCTCTGCCCGTCCCTGCTGCCACCTCGTCTGGCCCAGCCCGGGGAAGGGCTCAGGATGGGAAGGGAGGGTATTTGTGCGGCTGATCTCTGCAGACACCACTGTGTCGTAAGAGGCAGCGCTTGGTGCCAGCTAGGTAAGCTGCTGCTTCGAGACAGAGACGGCTCCAGAGCGTGAGACTGCGCACGGCGGCAGCCACACAGAGCCACCTGCCTGCAAGCCGTCCGGGGACTTACTGCACGCATCCCGGTGCCCTTCCTGTGGCCAACACCACAACGTATGCCTTCAGCTCCTCGCTCGCATATCGTGCTATCCTGGAGCCCGAATGGCCTGGCCTCTGTTTCTCACTGCCCTGCTTGGCAATCTAGCTTTTCTGCTGGGAAGATGCATAGGTTTGTCAAAGAGGCTGGGGAATCAACGTCGCCATTAAATAGCCCCATCCAAAGCCTCTCTAAGCATCTGGCTTTGTCAAGCAGCGATAAAACTGCCGCGCTGTAAGCTTTTGGTTCCAAACCTTTAACGTTAGTGTTACCAGACAGACTTTTCTCTTTCTTTTCAGGCTAAGGAGGAATGTAATATCCGCTCCGTGACAAATGCATCAGTGTCATTCACCTGCAAGGCAGCTTTCATTGAAGGGGGTCACTGCAGCTCTGGAGCCACAGCATTTCCTCGCGGACCCCGTGCCAGTGGTGTAGGTCAGTACCTGCCCAAGTCTCCTCGGCGCTGACGGACTGGCTGCCCTGGGAAGCGAGCGGGGCATAAGTGCTTCCTTGGCTCGACGCTTATAATTATTAATAATCATGGTTAATCTCTGCCTCAAACAAGTCAGCCTGCACACCACATCTTGTTTAAGCTATTTAAGCTATTGTTTTGTTTACTGCAATGGTCTGTGGGCCATCACGCTAGCACAAATGGTCTATGAGCTATCAGTTTCATGTTGTTAATGTTGTATGGCAATGCCTACCAACAAAGCAGCAACGGAAATCTGCTGCTTTTCAAAGAAAAGCCTCACATAACCCCTGGCCGGATCCAAGCATGTTCAGCCTGCAACCCAGCACATGAATATTGCAGATATTACATGTCTTTGTATGGTATTTGTTAAATATTTAAGATCAGGAAAGAGATTTTAGCCTAAATGGCTGCTTCAAGTTGTGGCGTTAGAGACTTGCCAAATTATTGCTGAAAAACGTAGATGAACATAGATTTGCTTCTGGATCCAGGCTCTTAATATTTTGTATCGAGTTAGGCAACAACATGCCAAAGATCAAAGACAGATTAAGTCCGCTCTACAGGAGGTGCAAAGAGATGGAGAAAGCAAGACCTTTTGTGTGCACAGGAAGCCCTGTCGAGCCTACAAAACCCAAGGACTTTACCAAGTATTGTTGGACGTTGTCTGTGATTAAATGAATGGTTTATATAGGGCTGCTACAGGCTGCTTGTAAAATATCCTTGGAATTCCCTGAGTTGGTAAAGAGGAGGCTTTTTATCCTTTGTCCCGTGAAACAAACTTTCCTGTCCTGTCTCTGACCACCTTTCTGGCCAATATTGTCCCCTTCATTTTTCCTGTGAAAGCCACGCAGGTGCTGACCCAGGTCCCGCAGTACCCCTGTGGGTACCTCTCTTTTCAAGCGTGCCCACGGGCTGCGCTGCTCCGTGGGGCTCAGCGGCAGTGTGGCTCGGACACCTCCGGCTCCTTGGCATGCCGCGCTCGTGGAGGCAGCGGCAGCCCGCTGTGACAGTGTTCGCAGCCTCTCTTCGTCTCCTGTTGAAGTTTCAGGTGCTACCGTGTCTGCCAACACCTAGGGGATTTTCACGCATGCTTGGGAGCAGGAAGGAAAATAAATCCTCTCTGGCAACTTCATATGTTTCTGTCTTTCTCACCAGCAAGCTTTGGGAAAATCCCGCCCAGCACCCCAGCGCTGAGATTACAGCTGAGCTCACAGTCGCTCTGCTCCTGGAGGCTGGAGGAAGGGCAAAGGCAACTCAAGTCACCCTTGCAGCCCAGTGTCCTGCTATAGGGCTAAACTTGGCTCCACTCGCTGCTCAGGCTCATTCCAGCTTGGCCATGGCCCCTCGGAGAGGCAGGGAAGAAGGGAAGCCACCATGGCACGGTGCCTTGCCGGCATTCGGACACGGATTGTTTTCTTCCTGCAGTCACCTTTGGGCCTGGCAGTAATCTCGAAGCATCTGCTCCAAATTATCCAGGATTACAGGAATTAAAGAAAACCCCAATTAGAGGCCCCGGGTCCTGCAAGCACAAATCCGTTTAACCTTAATCCCATGGGGGACATGGCTGCTCCCCCATCCCAAAAGGCAAAGGGACAGCCTCCCCTGGCTGGTTTTTGAGGGCTCCAGCACCATTTCCTCTCCTTAGTCCAAATTGACCTGGTTCTGCTGTGGAGGTAACTCGAGAGATATCTGCTGATGTTACTGAAGAAGGGCACACTTGGCCTTCTCAGTGACAAGCCCCGGGATGTCTTGATAGCTTTCCATGCAGACCTTGCACCTATCTTTTTAAGATCTTTACAAGCTATCTGTGTTGCAAATCCACATCCCCTTGCCCATCACCTTGCCAGTAATTCAGTGAGGAAGTGCTCCTCTGAGATGCAGCACAGAAAAATAGAACATTTCTTTACAGTGAGGGATAGAGACTGAAAAGTCATGGGGAGAATCTCTCCTTCCCTTTGAAAAGCGCCCTTATTTCTTTCAGTGTTACTAGGCTCTCTTCCAGCTAGTTAAATCTTTCCCCTGCAGCCCTAAAACCCACAGAATTAAAATGCATTAAAATGCATCCATGGAGTATGTCCAGTGTGAGTTACATACTCCATGGGAAATGCATTTTAATCAATGCTGGGACCCTCCCATGTGAGGCCTTTGTCTGAGTTTGCTCATATATTTTGCATCATGGAAACATCAATAGAGAAGACAATCGGTGCTTTGATTTTTAATAACTGATGCAAAAAAAATTAATTAAAATTCAAGTGTCCCTGGTTTTTATATGATTCTAAAAGATGAGTGATCATTACAACAGGAGATAGTAACACTATTACTTTGATTTTTATTTCTTGTGCGTAAGGCAAAAAGGGCTAAAAGGTAGGGTTTTGGCCATGGACTTCTCTTAAAAATGCCCTAGTTCATTGGTATCCAGGTGTTTCAGGGCAGTTAGGTAAGGCCTGGAAATCAGAGAGCCATGCAGAGTAAATGGCAGAGTGATGCAGCGGTAGCCTCCCCTTTACAACCCACCGCTGTCTGAATAGCTACGGCAGAGGTGGCACCGGGGATGGCCATGATGCCACCATGCACCCTCGGTGCCCGTGGACATCCCCCTGAGTGCTGCACAACACTGAAAACACACTGAACTGAGGAAGGGTCATGAGAAACATCATTAAAATGATGCATCAAGAAGGTCTAAGGAAAACTACAAACAACCGAAATTTCAGCTTAATTCTTGTACGATGCGAGAAGAACTAGCCTTAGCAACTGGGGCAGAAAGGGTGCTTTCTGGAGAGCTAGAAATAGCTGTGGGATTTGCTGCCCAGTGGGATGTTCAGCTTAGTCCAGATGTTTTATGGTAGTGAATCCAAGAGAAAGAATGTAAGAAATTCAGTGGCACAAATGCCATCCTGTGAGATGCTGAGCTCCTTCAGCTCCTACGTTCAGAAGAGGAGAGAAATCCTCACAGTGGCTATGTACTTAGAAACATCCATTCTGCAAACTTGCCAAAGCCATGTTTAGCATCACGTCAGGTCCGTCAACTTCTGTGAAACCTGGAAGTTTCACTCTGGGATATTAGGAACCCCCAGCTGGATCTGATCAGTCCTGTACTGTGTGAACAGCACCCACTGAAGGATTCTCCCTGTAAATGAATGCTGCAGGTAGAAAAAAATTAGGTAGCTCATTTTTCTAGGACTGGATCCTGAAATCTCTCTGAGGCAGAAACGAGAGGCAGAAATGTGACCATACAACACCCCCAAGTGTGTGCTGCTTCCGTCATTCATGAAGATGTTGGCAGCTGAAGATGTTCTCAAACTTCTGCTCGAATGCTAACTTTCATTTGACTTACATACCATTCAGATTGAGAAGTCTGGGTCAACATCTTTTTTTTTTTTTTTTTTGGACACAGCTAAAGACTTACTCATTTTAATACACATAATGGGAGAGTCTCCTCCTACATCCTGTAGGGAAGCTGCATTCCCCTTACTGAGCTCCAGCACAGGGAGGTTCTCTACATATTTTCTTGATGCCTGGTGATACGGCCGCTTCTGGCGTTACTGCACAGAATTGCAAGGGTGGAAAGAGATTTCTCCGTAGGCTCTGTTATGCACGCTGTTGCAAACTTTTTAATGTCTAGCTAATTTAAACTCTGACACTTGCAATTTCGTGTGGTTCTATCAGGACTCAATCTGGTCCCTAAAGTCAACAGGAATCTTTCTGCAAGTCTTAAGAGTGTTTGGAACTGGCTTTAATAGGAACCTGTATAGTTACAGGCAAAACATATATCTATATCCGTGTATATGTACAGTGACATGCAAAGGTGCCATGTGAGCAGCAAGTCCCAATGCCTGGAAGGCCAGGAGAATCTGAGGTGACTTATTCTTTACAAAGCACGGGAAATTGTTAAAAATATTACAGACGATAGCAAAAGAAAATTACGCTGCGGCACCGTTCAGAACAGGCATTCTTCTGTTGCCCTGTCTCACACAAGGGGGATATGACCCTGCAATATGACGCTGCAAAGCCCCTAACGCTCCCTGGCGCAAGCAGTCCTATTGATTTCAGCAGGGCTGCTTGGGACACCGAGTGTTACCACTCATGGAGGTAACAGTTTGCAGGATCAGGGTTGCACATGGTGACAGCTCAGTCCTCCTTCTGCAGTGCAGGAGGCCAGCAAAAAAAAAGAAAAAGAAAATAGCATGTCTGATGAAATAGTCAAAGCAATGGGGACTTACTAGAGCAGTGTTACACTGTCCATGCAGCTTGCTCAGTTTGCTGCTGCTAGTGATTCAGATACTGTCCAAGCCATCTTGCTCATCAGTGCATGAACTCTGAAAACACTTAGCCACTACCAGCTCTGTGCATTATTTCAGCTGGAAGAACCATGGTAGGCAAAGTAACGATGATGGATCTAAACGATAATAAAGTCTCCCTGTTGAAAATTTAAAGTGCTATGCAACTATTTTTAGTGACCTCTCCAGCCGAGATAATGCAGAAAGCTAACTAGATGTGAACATCCATCTTAGGTGAATTGATTCTTGCAGTTTGCAAACCAAGGTGAATTGTAGAAGGTTAATGTTCATGCTCCAATGCAAGAGATATCAGCTATATAAAAAGATGTGTACTGTACATGTAAAGAAATGACCTATTAAATATCTAATGTGGATGCAATGTTTTCTTTTTCTGAGCACACTTATTTCTGTAATGGACATTTATTTTAGCAGGAACACTAAGAGCTCGCTCCCTCGTTTGCTCCCCCTCTGTGTGTATCATACCTGTATGATGTGTGTAGGGATGAGAGAAAGAGAAGAGTTTTGTCTCTGATTTAGGAACATAAAGGTTTTCTGGGTGGGCTGGTCTGATGTGACATTGACGGAAGGCATTAACATTTGATTTTTCAAACAGAAAAGATTTTTAAAAAAAATTTCCCTCCTTCAAATATACCCCAAACCTGAGTTCTCAGGTCAGCACTTTCAAATTCAGGACCTTAAAATGAGGCACCTAAACCCATATTTTTTGAATTCCTAAACAAAAGAGCTGAGCACTTGCAACTCTCTTTGCTCGCAAGGAGATGCAGAGCACTGGATGTCTTTGCTGAACGAGGCACTTATTCCAGGATTGCTCCAGCAAATTCTTCACCTCTCAGAATTCATTTATCTCCGAAGGGTTTCTACAGCCAGTAGCTAAGTCTGCTGCCCCTCCCAGGCAAAGCCTCAGATGGCAATTAACAACATCAATAAGTAATAGAACAAATACTTATCTCTAACAAAACAAGCAACAGACAGAGCAGCTCATTCACTTTACTTTGAGGCTGCGTTACACACCTTAATTTTTTATTATTTCATCTGTTAAAAGCCCCAGTCCTACAAACACTTAGTTTTGAGATGACACTTAAAAGTCAGTGGGTGATGTAGTCTTTGCATGGGTGAAAGGTAAGGCCTAACACTGCAAGGCCCCAGGGTGAAGAACAGGATCCATCAAGTCCTGTGCACAGCAATGATGCCACCGTAGGGAAGGTTTACAGTTCCCATGACTCCATTTAGCAAAGAGCTTCTGGAACAGAGGAATGAGTCTGTTCACCTCTTGGTTTCTGAGGATAACAACTTTCCAGCAGAAGCAAAACCAGAAGAAAATGGCAGAGAGCAGCTAAAATATTGTAATAGCAGTGTTTGTTAGTACTGCATGGGCATGGACGAAATATACTGTGAAAAACAACTTAAAAAAAGACAGAAACAGGTGAACAGATCTGGCAAGGAGCTGTGAACTACAGGTTCACAAGTACCCGTGTGACTGATACTGCTTCAAGAGCTTTTGCACACAGGAGGCACCTCACCACTGGAACCCTGAAATACTTCTGATCCCTGGGAGACCCGTCAAACAAGTCTGATGGGGAGCATACAAGGGATCTAACTTTAACAACCCAATAGGTTAGCATCCTTCTTTCAGAGCTTGACGGAGTCAGCAAGACAATGGGATCACAGAGCAAGCGGGAACAACATTTGGAGAAGCTAGACTTTCACCTCGGGAGTCTCCTCTGTCTCCAAAGTCAACAGGGAGAGACAAGCTGCTGCAGATGGTGAACTTGATCAGTGAGATGATCTTCATCAAAACTGCCTGGGTCTTCTTGCTACTAAGGACAGAGAGGGAGGAAGGTGGCATCATCCAGACCATCGTTTGGATCCAAGACCATCGTCTTGCTGGGCAACGGAGGCAGATTTACTGTGCTGGGTTGCTGTGCTCTTGTACCTAGTGTGAGGTTTGGTGCTCGGAGGCATCTACCAAAAGAGCTTCTTTCTCCCACTGCTGTGCTGGGAGCTCAGGGAGATGAGCCTCCCTAAAGTCAGCCTTGGGGCTCTCCATCCCCACAGCAGCTCCAGGAACTGGCTGCTGTCCGGTGCTGGGAAGCAGGCAGAAGCAAGCACATGAGAAAGGGGCTGTGAGCCAAGGTAATTCTGAACGACCTGTAAAGCTTTCAGATAGACTTAGGAAATAACCTGGTCTGAAAAGCAGTTTCTGATATAAATGTCCTGATAGAGATGTTTACGAGAAGGGGTTTTTTTTTCGCCATATAAGCACAGCAGTTTGCTCCCAGAAGAATAGTTGCATATCCTTGTGTTTCTTTGAAGTGTCTGAAAATATTAGGCCCGAGTGTCCCTACATCTCTCTGACCTAGCTGTACATTTAATGGAGGACTATCCTCAAATATGAGTGTTCTAGAAAGTAAGCTGTCTTTCTGGCCTTAAGTACCTTCGTATTGCAACTATGGCATACGAAAGTGTTTCAAAATTGCTTCTGAAGAAGCGTATGTGTTTCAATAGGTGCCACTGTTGGGTGAAATTAGGAGGAACAGGCTGCTTTCTTTCTGAATGGAACCAGCAATGGCCATTGAAAGAAGGTGCAATGCAACAAAAGTTTTCCAGCTGAAAAATTTCACGTCCTGCTCTCCCGTTGTAGAGCTCTCCGTTGAAATCAATGAGTCTTGAAAAAGAGAAGGTAGTGCTAGAATAAAACTATGTGCTTGTCCTAGTAAAGCCGCAAATGGTGTGTCATTGAAGGTTACTATGGAATTATTGAATAAAGGCTGAGAAGCTTGTTCTGCCGATCAATACGGGTGTGTATGCATGCCTATGTGCGTACGCAGGTATGCAGGTCTCAGCAGCGGCCGTTTATCTCCTGGAGGCTCTCCTACAAAATCTGCATTCAGTACTTCTCAAGTTTATAAAGAGATTTAACTTCTGGGACTGTCACAACTAAGCCGTGCGGATACTCAGGGCAAACGGACCCTGCTTTTCTGTCCCTACCACCATATTGTGATAACTTGTCTGCTCACACCTCTTCCTTCATACCAGGCTACTAATAAATAACGGAAAAAAAGAAATTAAATTTTAACAGGAGGAATAGGTTTGGATAGTCTCCTTTAGACTGTTTGGGATGTCTTAAATGATTTAGTCCGGCTGTGTCTGTACTTGGAAATTATGAGAGCATTGATATTAATCACTTGTCCTATTAAAATGTTAAAGAAGTCCCCGGCACAGCATTGCCTCAGACCCGTTAGCACTCTCCCACGTGGTCCCTGTGGGCTACACAGCCCTTCCCGTCGTCATTTCGGACACAGCCACCCTGCTTTGGAGGTTGGGAGAACTGAAAAGCATGGAGGAGGCCACCCAGCGCCAGCGGGCCGCAGTGCCAGGACATGTCACTCCTGTCGGACCCCACCCTGGGTTTTACTTTGTGTGGTGCATGGGGAAGCTTGGAGGGGGAGCGCTGGGCACCAGTTTTAGGCTTTCCGTGACCAAAACAGTGCAAGCAGCGCTAGGGGCTGATGCCCTGGGACTGACTCCAGCGGAGGGCATAGATGGCACCAGGTCCTCCTCTGATCTTCGATAAGTTTATCAAGGCAACTAATGAAGTGTGTCCCCTCAGAACAGCCAGAGGGAACAAATATACTGGACTGCTTTAGTTTATAAGGTTTCAAGCTGTAAACTTTCCCTCAAACCATATTTCTTGAGGGGATGGTGTGTCTGTGTCACAGAGGGGGTGTCAGGGTCTGTGTCACAGATCGGAAGGTAGCGGGGGCCAGAATGGGCTCACTAGGGAATTTCTACTTTTTGGAGGGGTTTAGGCTGAATGTAGCAGGGGATGAAGGGAGGGGAGCCATTTGCTGGACTTTTGCTGGGGGTCTTACAGCCTATCCCGAAAAAGAAAAGGGGTAAAACAAAAGGGCTTCATCCATCACCCCCATGCCAAGAATAAAGGCTGATAGAGTACAAAGTGCTGTATCCCTTGGCGGATCTAAAATGACATATTCCTTCCCTTGATTCCCAGCTAGATTTGCCCTCCAGGGACCCCTCTGAGGGGTGGCACTGCAAGGTCAGCCTAGGATTCAGGATCCTTCGTGGGTGCAGGGACTGCTCGAGAGGCAAGTAAGGACATGGGACACTTGTTAAAGTCTGGCATCCCTCTACAACCCACAGGGCCCTTTCTTTCCCTTTGGCCACCCACCTCTCCACCGTCCCCTCCAGTAAACTCATTTGGATTTTCTTCCGGAAAAGAAGAAAATAACAAGAACATAAAAAAAGCCCCTGTAAGGTGTGGTGGAGAGGCAGGTGCAGCCAGCACTGGGGAGTATTATGCTCTCTCTCACGGTATTACCCCTGCATGAGCCAGGGGTAACTGGATCTGAGATACACTCTGATCCTCCCAAGCCTTTAATTGGATGCGTGAGAGGTCCAAAACGCAAATCACTCTCGTGCTTCCCCACCACCACCACGAGATACACCATCGTCTTGTCACACGAGGACGCTTACTAATGAGCCAAGCCTCCTGTCTAACCTCTGATGCTAGCAAGCTCCCAGGACGGCAAGCCAAAGAAGGCCCTTTGTAAGAGAGCCCTCCCAGCCGAGGTGGGGGCGGCGGGGGGAGAAGTATTCAGTAGCTTTCCAGACATCCACTCCTTTTTTTTTTTTTTTTGTTCTGCAAAGAAAACGCTGCAGTTAGGCGGTGGGCAAAAGGCGGTGGCAGAACAATTAAGGAACAGTTGCTCCCTTATGTGGGATCAACCTGCGGGCCAGCGCTGGGGCCAGCGCTCGGCAAGGCTGGTGCAAACTGGAGCGAGAAGCTGGGCGTGCGGGGAGCACACGCGTGGGCCGGGCGGCAGCCGGGGGCGTGCGGGGAGCACACGCGTGGGCCGGGCGGCAGCCGGGGGCGTGCGGGGAGCACACGCGTGGGCCGGGCGGCAGCTGGACTGGAGCTCCCGGCCCGCAAAAGCCGGCGTGGCTTTTCCGAGGCTCCCGCAAGCGCCCATGCCTCCCTCCGGGGCGGTTTCCAGCGCAAACCTGGGCAGTCTGCAGCGCCTGGGCTGGGACAATGCCGTCCGCATAAGTGGGCCTTCTGTCCCCAGCTGCACCAGGGCCAGGCTCGCCCCAACCTGCAAGCCTTTTGCTTTTTTTTTTTTTATTTCTTTTGCTCTTGCAAAATCAATTTGCGGTCAGCTCACTCCTTTCCCCCCCCCCCCCCCCTTGCAAACTTGTTAGCTATTCAGCCCCGGCGAGCACTCGTAAGCATCCTTTGTCCCAGGGAGGGCTGGAGCCCCCTTCATTAGCAGTGATTACTCTGAGCAGTTTGACAGCCTCCCAGCCCGCTTACAAGACTTTCCCATTCAGGCCTGCCCGGGGCTGCCCCGCTTCTCAAAAGAAACGGAAATATTCAAACATCTCTTCCCCCCCTTTCCCCAGCTGAATAGAGGAAAAGCTGTTCCTCTTCTCCGCCCTCCCCATTCACTTCACTTTTGATACAATATTTTCCTTCTTTGTTAAGCCAGAGAGAGAGGGGTCAAGGCAGACTTTTTAGCGACCCTTTCCCGAGCGTTTTGTTTAATGTAAATACAAGGTCTCTCCCCTTATCATTATTATTTTTAAAACAGCCGAAGGCTGTGGAGGGCGGCAGCTCGGGCTGAGCTTTAAAAAAATAAAGTTAAAAATAAAATTTAAAAAAGCTGAAAACCCCAGGGCTTCGTACACGTGGGAAGGGAAAGGGCAAAGGAAAAAAAAGGAGGGAGGGAAAAAAAAAAAAAGCTTTTTTCCTTCCTTACCATAGGTGCCCGGCGCGGCTCCTCCGCGGGCGGCCGCGGTTCGGCGCGGCGAGTGAGCGGGGCCGGGCGACGCGCAGCGCTGCTCGGCCCCGGCCCGGGCCCGGGACCGCCGCGGCTCTCGTCGGGGTCACTCTGGGCTCTGCTTTCCTTCGCAGCGGCGGCGACCATTTCGAAATAGGTTGTTTTTTGTTTTTTGTGTGTTTTTTTGTGTTTTTTTTTTTTGTGTGTGTGCCCTCCCTGTGGTTAGAGGGGCAGAGCGGCTGCAGGTAGATGCCCAGCTAGCTCACTCGGAAGATTCAAAATAATTTATGCAATTTAAGCCTTTTCTCGAAATAAATAATATGCACTCTTCGGCCGATTGTCCAAGGTTTTCAGTTAAAAAGAAATTTCTTATTAGTTCTAGAGGCTGAGAGTACATGTTCATCTAATCATCTACCTCTTTATATCCCCTTTCCGACAGCCTTAATTCCCTACGAATAAACGCCACCTACTATTGCTGCATAGAAGCCAATAAAGAAATTTCAATCCACTTCAGCCGTTCCTGGGAAAGAAATGAAGCAACGCGATCTGTTCTAGCGGTTTCCGTTCTCGGGGTGAAGCCGCGTTTTGCTCTCCCCAAGCACCGGCGGAAAGTGCCGCCTGCCAATGAAATAACCAACGCGAGCAGCGTTCAAAAAGGCAAAACGCACCGCGGTGCCCGTGGAGCAGCAGCAGGGTTCTCGCTGGGCAAACCGGGGGGGCAGAGCGCTGTGCTGGAGGCAAACCCGGTCGGGTTTAAAAGGCAACAAACCCAATGTTACAGAAAAGGCGGTATTCGGGTGCCGGCACCCAGCTGCCCCGGGCAAGGCGGCTCCAGCCCCTCTCCCGGCTGCATGCCCTCAAAGGGGGCTGGAAATCGCAGAGGTGCAAACGGGCCCCGCTCCCCCACCCCTGCGCGCCGCTGATCCCGCTCGCACGAAATAGATATTTGGCGCTCCCGGATTTGCCCGTTCCCGACACTGTGCGATACTCCCCGCCAGAGATGCAGTTGCCTCTAAACGGACTTAAAAAGCAGCTAGTAAATACCTGCTACCTGCCCAGTCCCTCTGATGCTCTGTAAAAAAAACAAAAAAGCAAAAAAAAACCTAACGCCATGGTCAAATGCAGATTTAGCTGCAGAATCGACGTATTTCAGGCTTTAAATGCAAACTTGGGGCAGGGGGAAGCCAGCGCTGACACGGGAATACGCCTCCTGCCAGGCTCGCAATAATTAATCTATTAACGGAGCTGAAATGGCCACGGCCCCTTTGCCCCCTGCCCACCTCCATGCCTTTCCAGGGCAGCTACTGCCGGTCAGGAGCTGGGCATGTCTCGCAGCCGGTGCGGTGCAGCCGCGCCCGGCTTCCCCGGCTGCAAGGCTTCGCCTGCTAAAACGAGCCGAGCAATCAGCTTACTGGGGAGGCAGCTCTCTGAGGACAGGGAAGTCAACGCAATGAGACCGAGCAGACAAAAAAAGCACAGCTCAGGCGATTTAAAGATCAATGTCAAATTGTATAATATAAAATCCTTCTGCTGGGGGAAAAAGCTTAGCACGCTCCTTAGACCTGGCGTTTGGTCTCCTCCAGCAAAACCGCTGCAAAACAAAATGAGGCAGCCGGATCGTGGGGACAGCCGCTGCCCCAGCGCGGGGGCCGAGGTTTGGGCTTATTTTGCCCCCGAGCCGACCCTTCCCAGGCATGGAGGGCTGTTAATTCCCGAGCATCATCTCTTTGCATTTATCGGGTCAGGGAGGAGGCGTGCTCGTCGTCCCCGGCTGGGCTGTCCCCACATGCATTTCTCTCTCTTTTCCTTCCAGTCTCCCCCGTCCCTCCCCGATAATTCGCCGCCGATAATACAAGCAGTCCCAATCCTTGGAGGCGGGGGAGGAGATGCTGCCGTGCTGCCTTGCTCCTTCCCTTCCCTGGGCACCCTGCATGCTCCGCCAGCCGCCCTCGCCCGGCCGCGGCTCCGTTCCCCCCGGCTCCCTGCCTTGCAAAGCGCAAACACCCCCGGTCCCGGTGACCCGGCTATTTCGGTTCCTGCCAAGCTGACGGTGGGAAGCCCGTGGCCTCGGAGAGTTGCTCTGCCTAAGCTGGCGGGCTTGAGACCGGCACTGTCATTGCAAAGCAGATCCGAGCGTCGTTCACCAAATATTTTATTATGGTTTTAGGCTGCTTCATACAGTTTCGTCCTGCACATGCTCTACAAGTCACCTGTGCACATAGAGAACAAGCAAAAAATAATAATAATAATTAATAATAATAATAGAAAAAAATCTACCATAGCAATCCCTTAAATAAGTAAATAAACATTATATATAATATATATATGTATAAAACCCTTTAAAGTAAAGTAAAACCCAACCAAAAGAACGGCGTCTTTTCAACATGAAACACCCCCGCGGGTAAGGGAAGGCGCTCAGACATTTTGCAACTTGGCATTCGTTTTTCGTGTATTTTTGTTTTGTTTTGCTTTTTTTTGAGGCATCAATTCTGCAGAGCCTGTAGAAATAAAGGCGACAACGATTTTTATCATATTTTTTAATGCAGTCTCCTGCGGGCCAGGAGGGTCGGCGTGACGCTGAGCGGTGCTCCCCGCCCCGGCCTTCGCGGCGGGTTTGCGGCCGCGGCCGGGCGCTTGCAAGCCCCGCGGTGCCGGGCAGGCAGGCACTGGGCAGCCGCACCTCCCGCTCTCCCTGCTTTGCCATGGCGCTTGGGTCAGATGTCACATTCACTGTCGCTGGACGTGATGGAGATAGCGGAGGTGGCCGCTTTGCTGGAGAGGCTGGCTGCGGGGCTGGAGGCGGCCCCCACCGCCTCCCCGCCGCTCTCCTCCTCCGCTTGCAGCGAGCGCACCGAGCCCTGCGTTAGGACCTGCTGCTGTAGCCTGCAAGGAAGCGGCACACTGAGCATCCCGGCCCGACCCCAGCGCCCCCCGGGCGCCCCCGGGCCCGCCGCCCGCCGCCCCCCGCTCCCAGGCAGAGCCCCTGCACCCACCTCCGGCCTGGCCGGCCGCATCCTTCACCCCTCCGCCGCCTGTCCCAACCCCCGCCGGCTGCTTGCTGCTTTCCTAGCCGGCCTCGTCCGAAGGGTCGGTAATTTCCCGCTAGACTACACGGGTTTAGCAATTCCGCCCGGGCCGGGTTTCCTCTCCAGCAGGCCTCAAATCTCTCCTCTCAGCTGATGCAAACGGCGCTGCGGGTGACAGCAGCCGGTTCCCTGCAGCGCCTTGCCGGGCATCAGCGCCCGGCCGCCGCGCCCCGGGCACGGCTCGCAGGGGCCGCGGGACCGCGCGCAGCCTCGTCCCCGGCCCCTCAGCGCCAGGTAGGAGCGGGGGCGGCTCCTCCGCCGCGCCCCGGCACCTTTGCTTGCGCCGCTCTTTTCGGGTTAACGTCGCGCGTTTAGAGCGCGGCGACAGAACTGCAATATTGCTCTTAAAGAAAAAGAAAAAGAAAAAAAGAGAAAGAGAAAGAAGAAAGGAAAGGAAAGGAAAGGAAAGGAAAGGAAAGGAAAGGAAAGGAAAGGAAAGGAAAGGAAAGGAAAGGAAAGGAAAGGAAAGGAAAGGAAAGGAAAGGAAAGGAAAGGAAAGGAAAGGAAAGGAAAGGAAAGGAAAGGAAAGGAAAGGAAAGGAAAGGAGAAAAAGAAAAGAAAGGGAAAGAAAAGAAACAAGAAAAAAGTATCCCAAGAAACGTGCCAGGGTGACTCCGACCCGCCTGAGATTTAATGTAAGGCGGCTCTGCGCAAACGCCGGGGCGAGCAAGCGACACTGGAGAGGGGCACTGCCCGGAGCCGGGCCGGCTCTGCTCCAGACGGAGGTGCGTGAAATGGGTGTCTGCGTGCTCGGGCAAAACTTGGCAGTGTGATTCTCTCTGCTTAGCCGCCAAACACGACCCTTTCTCTCTTGGTCTTTCTGGGGTCACGGCAGCTTCTGCAGCCCGGGGTGCCCGCGCGGTCCCTGCCCTGCCCGCTCCCCCGAGCAGAGCGGGGAGCCCAGGTCGGGACCCCCCTACAATAACAGCAAAGCTGTGTTTTTTTTTTTTCCCCCGCAGCTCCTAATTTACCTCGCTGCATTTCCCGCGGAGCAGCTCCCCGGCGCCTGGGCTCATCTCCCCTTCCCCCAAAGCGGGGCTCGCCGGAGCGCTGGGGCTGCCCTGCCTCTGCCGCCGGGCTCGCACGGCCCCCGGCGCCCCGGCCCCGGCGGCGGCGACGAGAGTGCCGCGGGACGGGCGCGGAGCCGACGGGGCGGGCAGCACCTACCTGTTCTTAGCGGCTGCTGCCCTGTCCCTTTGCCTGCGGTTTTTGAACCAGTTGCCCACTTGCGTGGGGGTAAGTCCCGTGGCCTGAGCCAGTTCCCGCTTTTTGCTGGGGTTGGGGTAAGGGTCCTGCAGGTACCACTCCCGCAGCAAGTGCCTCGTCCGCTCCTTGAAGCAATGTGTCTTCTGCTCGCCGTCCCAGATGGTGCGGGGCAGCGGGAACTTCTTCCTCACCCGGTACTTGTCCACCGGCCCCAGGGGTCGGCCTCGCAGCTTCTCCGCCTCCTGGTAGTGCGCTTCCAGCCAGAGGGCTTGCAGTTTGGCGTGGGACTCCTTGGTGAACTTGTGGTTCTCCAGGATGTGGTAGAGCTCCCGGTAGTTCCCCGTGTGAAAGGCCACGATGGCCCGGGCTCTCAGCACCGACTCGTTCTTGTTCAGGGCCTCGCATGCCGCGGGGGCCACGGGCAGGGACCAGAGGAAGCGACCCAGGCGCTCAATGTCGCCGCTCTCCTCCAGGGTCTCGCATACCCCGGCCACCTGCTGCGGGCTGAAATTGAGGATGGGCAGCTGGAACATGGAGGCGGCGCCGCGCTCCGCGCTCCGCGCAGCGCCCGCGGCGGTGCCCGCACAGCCCGCGGCCCCGGGCGAGCGGGCAGGGGCCCCCGGCGGCCGCCCCGCGGCCCGCTTCTGCCTCCTCCGGCGCCGGCGGAGCTGCCGCGGGAGGGACGGCGGCGCTGGCTGTGCCGGGAGAGGCGATGGGGAGCGCACGGCGGCTCCGGCGACTGGGGGCGGCGGGCAGGGGCGAGGCGGAGGAGGATGGAGCAGGGGGAGGGCGGGCGTGGGGGGAGGGAGGGAAGGGAAAGGGAGGGAAAGAGAAAAAGAAAAAAAAAAAAACGGGGGCAAAACACACACACACGCACAGACAGACACGCACACATACAACCTCAGCCCCACGCCGCCGCCGTGCTGCCGGAGAGGCCGGTTTGCGATTGGGCTGGGCAAGACCGGCTGCCGGGTTTCCATGGCGGGGGCTGTCACTCACTGTCAGCCGCTGCCAATCAAAGCTGAAGGCAGCTCGCCGCGGCGCTTTCAGCACCTCCCCGGGCTCGACAGCGCCCGCCGCCGCCGCCGCCCCGGGCTCCGCGCCCGCCGCCCCCGGTGCAGCCGCCCTCGCCTCCTCCACGCACTCCCTGCCCGGCCAAGCTCCGCCGTCCGGCCTGGTGCTGCGTCCCCAAGGCTCGGCACCCGCTGCGGTCGGGGGGGGGGGGATGAGGCAGGGACCGCGGAGTCAGGGAGGAAATCGGATGAAATGATGCAGCGGTGCTGGGAGGGCCCGTGGCGACGGAGGCAGCCGGAGGGCTGCAAGAGGAGCCTGGATTTAAAGAACAACTTCCCCCTTCTCCCTATAGGTGACTTCCCATCTCTGATAAGAGTAATTAACTGTAAAGAGCTCAGCGCCCTTCCCTGTTCAACTGAAGCTTTATAAATATATATATATATATTTAGCATTTAGAACCTTATTGTTTTCAGCTGACTGGCCCTGAATAGACGCCGCGAACCGTCGCGGGGAGTGAGAAGTCATTTGTAGGTCAGGATAGCAACTTGAAGCAGATTTCAGGAATCTTTTGAAATATTGATTACTTAGTAGTAATCATTCCCCACGGGTTTTTCCTCCCCACGCCCCAAGCGAGCGATCCCCGGGCTGGGAGGGAGGTGAACGCCCGGCTGCCCCCGTCACCCCTCCGCAGAGGGGAAAGCAGAGCGGGGTAACCTCCAGCGCTCTCGGGGCAGGAATGAAATCACTTTCTGAGCTGTTAAGAAACAATTTGTTTTCTGAAGAGAGGAAAAAAAAAATCAAACAGCCACGCTATAGTCTACATAGAGCTACTCAATGACAATTTCTTCTCGGGAACATTAGGGGCCATGCTTGGAAAGGCAGCATATATTTGGAATTAAGCTCAATATGTTCTCTCCTCTGCTCTTTGCAATGCATTTTTTTCTGGAACACTTGTCAAAGAAATGCGTCCTTAATCTGATATCTTGCTGTTGTCTCTTTCCCCTTTTTCTTTTCTTCTTTGTTTTTTATTTTTATTTTTATTTATTTTTAGGAAGCTCCTTTGCCGGTTGCCCATAGACGGAAATTAACTAGATTTACATTTTCTCCAATCATTTCTCCGCAGAAAGGAGCTGGACTGGGGCTCGCCGTCTTTTCTTTAGTATCAAGTACAATTTGTCTTTTGCTTGTGAAGATTTGGTAAATCAGAAGGCAGATAGATAGCGCAGATGGTCGGAGGTGTCGGGTCAGATTATGGTACGCCTCAGTACAGTGCTAAGCTCATTCTGACGGAAAACCCTGATATTATTTTCACAGATCTACACAGTTCACTTGAAAAAAACCCTCCGAGCCATTTACATCATTTATGTGAGGCTCACAGCTAGCGGGATGGAAAAGCTTTCAATACTGCTCATTTTCATAAAAACCGACAGAGCTGGGAAGACATAAAAGCACATACAAAACTCACGAGTTCAGAGACACTTAACAGAAACTTTAAAAAAGGGGAGGGGGTACTCTTCGGCTTCACCTTGCAGATCCAGGTTTGGTATGTCAATCCGCTTAAGGGAAAAGGGGAAAGAAAAAACATCGCATAGAAATAAAATATCATCTACAAATGTTGCTGAGGTTCAAACACGGAGAGAGAGTTCCCCTTCCAACCCATGCCCTCTCCGCTAGGGAGAAGCGGTCATGGGAGCGGTTCTGTGAAGGATCCCAAAGACCACCCCCCCCTCCTCGCCCTAGACAGAAGGGGGGGGGGGGAAACCCAAATTCCGCGATATGAGCATCGGGCTTCCCTGGAGAGGGGGTGAGAAGGTGGTAACCTGTGCAGAGCCGGGCGCTTTCCTGCGGTGCGTCTGAGCCTCCGGCCCCAGCGCCCCGGCGGCCCGGAGAGCATCCCCGCACAGAGGCTGACGGATGCAGAAGGTGGAGGGGTGGAAACCCTGCCACGTCCAGGGTGTTAATGGACAGTTCATTCAGATGGGCCATATTATTATTGTTATCACTGTAAATCTTTTTTTTTTTTTTTTTCAAATTAAACGTGCACACTATCCGGCGAGGGAGTTACTGGGCTGCAGCCTCATGGCCATGAACAGAGCGAGACAGGCTCCATAATGAAAGCCAAGTCTGCAGGCTAAAGAAATGCATCCTCATTAAGCGCAGGGAGAGCCACCCGCGGGGCGAGGGGCTGTCCCCCAGGTCCCCGCCGTCGCTCCCCAGGAAAGGGTCCGGCTGGGGAGATCCTGACGGCCTCGCTGGGAGGAGAAGGAAGGGGGAAAGGGGACGCCGAAAATACTTAGGAGTCCTGCCTTAACCGTTTACAGTGTGACCGAGGGGAAAAACAGCCCAGCCCCAGCAGCTCTGCGCCCGCCTCCTGCAGCTGTAAACGCCGGGATGAAGTGCCACCACCGGCCTTCCCGACCCTCTCCAACCCTCCCGGGCGTTTCAGCCTTCAGGGAGGGAATTTGGGGCGAAAGGAGCAACTTCCCGGCGGCGGCGGCGGCGGGGAGAGCGATGGCTGAAAGCCTAGGGGTGCATTCGGGCGGGTCCGCTTCATCTCTGCATTTTTTTTCTTTTTCGTATAGCAGGGGCGCTACTAGCCACATTATTAGCCAGCGATAATAACGGCCTTAATTCAGGTAACAGCTCTGACCTCTGCTACAGGTAGTGCGAGGAGTTATCCCTATAGAGGTTAATCCACTTGTGAATGAGGAACAAAACTGCACATTAGAAATGATTCATCAGAAATAAAATACTGTCATCAGTGTACATCTGCCTGATAGAATTGTCTCCATTGACATAACGTGCTCTTACGTTGGCCTACGGACCAGACGTCCCTGGACAGTATACTAAAGCGAAAATATATTGAATGATGTATCCATATACCTTCACATTCAGCAGTGCAATCCTACGGGGTCCCAGAATCACAGTCACTAGAGGTCATTTATCTAGACGGAGTTTTCAAACGCGGCAGAGGTGTGAATACTTTTTTAAACCTTTGATCGGCATTAAGTATTGCAATAAAAATACTCCTGGCAACGAAAAGCCCCGGGCAGCTTCTGCGCTGCGCCCTGGCCCCGCGCCTGGCTTTCTCCCCGCTTCCCCAGCTCGTCCCGGGCAGTCGGAGGAGGAGGGACGCTCAGCAAGAGGAAAGTGCCCGGAGCCGCTTATAGAAAAGGTTATTTTAAAAAATGCCCGTGCTCTCCGCTGGCTGCCGCGGCTCGGCCGCCGCGGCACCGCACCGGGGCCCCCGGGGCCGTTTCCCCGCCGCAGACCGGGACTTTCGGCGGAGGAAGGGGCTCAGGCTCAGCTCGGTTTGACTATGTGGTGGCGACTGCTTAGGGAGGGAAACGACCGGCGTTTCTAGCATTGAACCTCGCACAAAACCGTTGGCTCTGCATTTCGTTTAATTCCAAGGTTACATACAACTTTAAACACTGAACACCCGCGCCCCAAAGAAAACTCGTGTTGGTCAAGCAGCCCTCGAGCACTAGGTAGCCTTAAAATCTCCCCAGATCTTCACGCCAGCGATGGAGTCGCACAGTGTCGGCGTGTGTTTCGCGTGTTTGCCTTTATTATTTTTAGAGTGTCATCCTTGTTGAAATAGCAGCTATCAATCACTCATTTTATTCCTAAAAAAAAAAAAAGAGTCGTGCTTAAAGCTGTCACCTGCTGATTATTAGGAAGTGTGTGTAGGTTAGTTCCTCAGTTGAATTACTGATGTCCGCCAGAAGTATCGAAGCGTCCCTAAAACGCTGTCGGCCGACAAAGATGTTAGCCGGATAATCCATTTTCCGCTCTCAGACCACGCATTTATTAACTCTTCGCCCTTCTGGCTAGGATCTCGGTTTCCTGTAATATGGGAGTATCAGACATTGGCTAGTGTATTCGATGCTAGAAGAAGGCAGTAGCGCTGACAACTCAAAAGCCCGAATTATTTAGAGACGGGTAAGAAAGAGCGTCCTTGTCCAGGGCCCTTGTCGAGGCCAGGGCTGCTAGTGGGCCAAAATCCACCGGCCAAAATTTCTCCTCAGTTTTCTTGAGGCTGTAGCTGTGGGCCTGGTTTTACAGTCCCTCATCCATCCGGAATTGGTTGGCTGGTACCTTTTCCTGAAGGTAAATACATAAACACCGAATCTCCTTTTAAAACTTGTGTTTCAGGTAAAATCTTTTTTTTTTCCTTAAAAAGTCTGGTTTCTACTAGGGCTTTCTCTAAAAATTCGAGCAAAAGGAAAGAAACACAAAATAAGTACTTCAAATGAAACTGGACGCTTTTGCCCATTCGGATGTTTTTTTTTTTCCCCCCGAACAAGTCCCTCCTTCCTATCTTCTTTTCCCCTCAGGAAGTTTTTCCCTGAAAATAAGGCATTCTTGCAGCTCCCTCCCCTTGGAAGGGAACTGAGAGCTGGAGTCGTATGGAAAACTATTCGGGGCATATGGAAATGCAGAAAGACCCTTCAAATATTACCCGTTCCCCTAGGGTGAGGACGAGGACTGTCATGAAAACACGCGTTCAACAGAAAGCAAGAATGTGAACAATTCACCGGAAGAGTTAAAAAACGGGATTAGCCCATTTTTGCGGACGATCGGCGGGAGTGAGCAGGTCCCTGAACCTTGCAGAGCTGTCAGGGCCAGTACTTTAGTTTCTTCGCGCTACCTGCTCATTTCCTTTCGGAACAAGCAAGACTCATTTAGGTTTAGAAAAAAGGCATTTGGCTGGGACACGTTTATCCTTTTCCTGTTTCTCTCCAGCGGCGATCGCCCGCCCGCTGCGTCTCCAAAACACTCCGCGGGAATCCCGTTTCCTGCCGGCCGCTCCACTATTGTGTTAGTTTAGACACTCTCCCTCTGCGAGAGGAAAATCACTGGAGACTTAGGGAGCATAAGAAAACGGCGCTTCCCTGCTCTTTCCTTAGGGGACTTGGCGGGGTGGCCCTAGAGACCCTCCCAAACCCATTCCCGGAGTTGGCTGAGCCCCTGTCCCCGGCCCGGGGGCTTGTCCTCTCCTTGCAGCGAGATCCCTGCCTTTCCTGGCCCTTTCCATCAGCTGGAGGGGGAGCAGCGAGCTGAAGGGAGGGGCCCGAGTAGTAACAGCGAGGAAGTTGAAGGCCACAGAGAGGCACTGTCAGGACTTTCCGCCGGCGGAGTCCGAGAGCCTGGGGTCGGCCAGGTGCGGGGAGCTGGTCATGGAGCCCTTTCAGAGCTTTGCTTGGACCGTATCTCTTTTCAGAGGAATACAACCCATTCATCAATGCTTGCAGGCTGATAAAGAAAGTAGTTGTTTATTACTGTGTGTGGTTTTTTTTTTATTTGGAGGCATGTTATTGCAAAAGAAGGCAAAACAAACAAGGAGGAGCTAGTGGGACACAAAGCTCTGCTCTCTCCAGAAACCCTTCTGGTGGGGATACGGCGCTCACCTCCGGCTGGGTCTCTCTCTAATAAATTGGTGGCTTAAAAGAGCTCCTGGGCCCTGGCAAGCCCCAGTGGGGACCAACTCCTGGCAGTCCTGAGAAGGAAATAACTGGGGAAATCCCCACTGGCTTTACCCAAAGCCTGCTAAAATGAATGACAGCCTTCCAGGCCAGCTCATGTCCCTGGTGATGAACCGACTGGCAATTCATCTTCTCTTGGTATTGTTGATTAAATATCACAGAACTGCTGGGATACCAAAAGGTGTTAATGGAAATCATGGAAATTATGTGCTACTTTGGTATTAAACTTCTGTTTCTAGAAGTTTTCAGGTTTCTATGACACGGTGGGTAGACAGGCCCTCCCCAGCAGGGCCACGCACAGCAGAGGCCACAGGCACTCAGCTCCCAGAAAAAAACCCTTCCATTTTCCACTTGTCTCTCTCTTTTCTTTCCTCCTTCACTTCTGTCCTGCAGCCAGGTGGGTCAGCTCTTCTCGCTGGAGGCTGTATTTCTAGTTGCTTGGATCAGCTCCTCCGAAAGCAGCATCCCACCAGTACTGCGGGTGGCAGAATTAGCTTTCTGCTCATCTCTCCTGCTCTCCTCCCTCCTCGCCCTGCTGACGTCTTTTTCCCTCCTACTTATGCCCTCTTCACCTCTCTCCTGTCCTTCCTATCTCACTTATGTCCCTTTGCTCGCTGGTAGTCTCAAATCCATCCTCTCCCCGCCTCTTGAGTGACTCTACTTTTTGTCGTCCTCGTCTACCCATCAGTTTTATTCTCCCTTTCTCTAACTCTGCTTATTTAATGCACAGCAATCACCGTGTTACATAGGTGACCCCACTCATAAAACGCGGTGATTCGCACCGGGTGGAGCGACACCATCGCCTCCGTCCGCCTCAGCCATCGCTAGAGGAGCGTGATCTCAACCGGGAGGAAAAAAAAAAACCACTAGAAACCCGAACCCGTGGCTGTTACAGCTGGCTGGAGGGAAGGATCAGGCATTTTTTTGCATTGCAACGCCGCACAGCAGTGCGAGGGCAGGGCAGGCGGACTCGCGCGGGCCCGAGACCGTGGTGCCGGCCACCTTCCCCCCACCCCATCTGCAGTTTAACGCACTGGTCCAGCATGTGGAGGGCGACGCTTCGCCGCGTTTTTAGTGCCAGAGGGCTGGGCCGCCTCTGGGGATGTGAGGCACGGAGTGAAGGAGGCTTTATGCCTTTATGCTGCCGTGTGAAGGTAAAGCAGGGCGGGCGGCTGCAGTTTAGCACCGAAATAAAGGTGCCGAGTACCAATTATCAAGCCCAGAAGAACCCTGACCACGGAAACACGGCGGGGGAGATGAGCTAAGGGCTTCAACCCGCCGGTTTTCTGCTACCGACGGCTTTTAAATCCCCAGCGCCGCGTTGTATTTCGGAAGGAGGGAAGAGGAAAGGGAAGGGAAGGGAAGGGGGCGGTTGGGGTTTATGCCGGCGGAGCAGCGCGGGCGGCTCGGCGCCGGGGCTGCGCCGTCTCCCCGGTAGGTGGAGCGTCCTCCTCGCTTTTCGCCGCGCCCCGCTGAGGCGAGCGGCGGTTTCTGCCGGCGGCGAGCTCCGTGCTGCGCCACGCGGCCGCCTGCTGCTCGGGCCCCGGCCCGGCCGCCCAGCGCCGCCGCCGGCTGCCCCCGCCATTTTCCCGCTTCGCCGCCGGGCCCCCGCGGCTGTGAGGGAGGAGGGCGACGCGGCGCTCGGCCACGCCGGGCCTCTCAGCAGGCCGCCTTTGCTCAGGGCCTGCGTGCGGGCTGTGGCGGGGGTAGGTTGGCGGCGGGTCTGGGCCGCCTTCGCCTCAGCGACGCTGAGGAGGAGGAGGAGGAGGCGGGCGGTGGCCATGTTCTGCCCCTGCGGCTGACAGGGTGGGCTGGGGCCGCTCCCAGGGCTTTCCTCGCCTTCTGCTTCTCTGAGAGTGCAGGGCCACCAGGTGCCGGTCACCTCCCCAGTGCGGCTGGCACCCCAAAACGCCGAGTCTGCAGCATTTTGAGTGCTGCGACGCCGTGCGCCACGCTGGCGGGACTCGCCAGTTCCCTTCGCAGCCGCGGCCATTTTGTAGCGCTCCCCCGCCGCCCCTGCGGTGGTTTTTTTTCCCACCCCTTAGTATTTTGTCAAAAAGAGTCTTAATCCTTAATTACGGGAATTGAGCGAATTTTCTGCAGCAACATCCCTTCTATTTGGGACGTGCCGGAAAAAGTGAAATGCGCCAACCGCAGAGGCGGTCTGAGTTTCTGAGAAATTTAAAGATACGTTATCTGTAGCTAGCGATGGCAGTCGTGGTGCACAACACACGCTGGCAATGCGTTTGAAGACGTAAATGTCAACAACAGGGAACTCGGGAATGAAGAGCCCGACGATTATGCTAACTCAGGTGTACCAACTAGATTTGTCACCAGTCAGGAAAGGCCTTAGATGCTGTTACGAGTCAGAACAGCGGCAGGTTTTTAACAAGAAACCTCACCTTGAGTACAGCGTTCAAGTCTCGTTACCGGGTCCCAAAAGCGATACGACAGAAAGGGCCAGAGAGAGAGAACAGCACTACGAGAGAAACAGCACTATGAGAAATAAGATTAATGTTAGTATTATGGTAACGGCTAGAGACTCGATCAGGCAATCCATTTGTGGTTTCTACTCGGTACATCCTTAAAATGCATGAAACTTTATTGGCACCGTTGGATTCCTTATAATTATATTCATTTGTACAAAAATACAGTATTTTTCTTGTGATAGCGTTCTGAGTAGCACTGGCAGTAGCAGGCAGGGAGATACATCACTATATATACTGTTTAAAACGATTTTGCCCAATTGCTGCATGTTGCATGTTCCTCACTCCTTAACATTAAAGTATGGAACAATGACAAATGCATTGTTCCCAAAGCTATCAATTTAATATACAAAGAGCTGTGAGACGTGTTACACAAGTGATAGTTTCTGATGTATGATTCCTCTGCAAAATAAGCATCACAGCATATTCTAAAAAGGGCTTGATTTTTGCTGAGGCATGAGCTGATACAGCTGTCTTTCTGCTCTGTAGTGCTTCTATCACATTCATCAATAATAAAAACCATCTAGGAGAACATTCTCTGAATTTGTCATCCATGGTTGGGCTAATGCTTTTCATGATGATGTTTGGTGCAACTTTTCTCCAGCAGGACAAACAGTCTTTAGAACAGTCACGTCCTGGAAGTCGTCAGTTGTCCAACAGTTCAGATGGTGTTTTTGTTTCAGGCTGGTGTTAAGCACTGTTTTACAAACCTACTAACATGTAGTTTGCCAATGTTGCTGAATATCTCAGCCCTTTCTACTAGTGATACATATATCCTCTTAATTTGCAACACAGAATAGCATTTGTGATTTTCCGTTGTTACTTCGTTTCATAATATCCACAAGACCAAATATTTTCTATATGCATGTTTTCTGAAGCAGTAATTTTCTGCAACTTCACCGTTATAAAATTGTAAATTATAGAAATTATAGCAAAACCCTCTGTTTTTGTTCTGTTCCTTTCTTTTACAAAAATATCTGAATGATAATAATAGTTGTCTTAATGACTAGTTGATAGAATAGTATATATCGTCTTAATAATAAGCAGTTGTATAGTCTACTCTATTCTTAGCAGACTTTGTGTTGTGATTTATAAACCATTGACTATGAAATGCATCTTTGACATTACCTGTGTAAGGTAATGTTTGTGCTTTTTTTTGCATTTACCTGTGTACCTTCTGTTTATGCCCCAACGTCTTGCAGTTTTTATGGGAACCGTCTGTGAACCAAATAACATTCACGTTATTAAACTGTTTCTAGAGAAGGAATGAACAAATCTTTAGTGCTTTGCATACGGTTGTTAATGATACAGGTTTCCTACAATACTTAAGCTTCCCTAGGATATTCATTCACAGTGTCTAGTTAAATACGTTTTAGGGTCAAATACACATCATTCCACTGTTTCAGGATTTTTTCATTTTGCATGCTGCATACTAAGCAAGTCTTTAGTATGTGTTCCAAACTACAATATTAATTTCTGCATCCTAAATAATTACTTTATTTTCTTTCACAGTATGTAAGAGCAAAAATATTCTGTGTTGACCTGTGGCTTCAGGCATATTTTCTTAGAATTTTTGGAAAGCTTTTTGTCTGCTGTCTTAGAAGTGTTGTCAGGCACCGTTAAGGCCCTGGGAACTAGGGTTCTAAGCTTTTGAATACATTTGGTAGAACTGTTATCTCTTTCTCATAGTTTTTATTACAACCTTTTATAATCCAATCTCTTGCATTAGGTATTCTCATCCTCGCGAAAGTATTAGGCGGATTCATTTCTGTCAAACATCCAGCATTTTCAATGCCTTTCCCCCTCTTTTCACCACCCTGGTGCTACAGTATGCAGTCTTAAGGCCACTGTAGTTAAATTTTGCAATTCTTTTCTGTTTCGCTTTATCCTGGATTAGGGTCTTGTTGTCGTCGTCAGTTTGTTGTGGCTTTACCTTTTGCACAGTATTAAGGGTATGGTGAAGCCGTAGTGGGATAACTTTGCTTATGAATGACATTTAAATATATCTGAGTTAACCACCTGTATTCAGTGCTGTTTGGCTAAAATACTGATAGCTTCTTTTTTTAGAAGACTGCATGCCTCTCGTATTGTTTAAAAAACATAACTGAATTTCTGTATGTAGCGGCACTATAAAAACAGAAGTACGAATTACTTTGTAATGGTCCTGCGTACTTGTCTTTGCATGTGAGCTCTGTTTTTAATCACGCTTACCTGCATACCTTCTGATTTAAGGGTACTTTGCAATTTATACAGAATGAGTAGTAGCTTTTCCATTTTCAGCATTGCTGTTGATAGGATTAATAAACTGGCTGGAGAAGAGGCTACACATTGTCTGTACACAAGCATCTTTTCTTGTATTCTTCAAGACTTCTGAGAGCATTACGCCTCTCAAAGAGAGAACTGTTCCAGCAACCTCTACTTAGATTATACATGTCCTTTTCTTACTGTGGTTTCAACTTTGTAGGAGTCCATTACCGTTCTCAGTGAGAAGTGTGGTTCCACTAAAATGGTTTAGATAATGAATACAAAAGCAGTTTGTATGCTTTTTTGAATTTGAAATTTTGAATTTGAAAAATTTTTGAAATACTGCCTTTTCCCATCTATGTATGGTATTGTCTTACAGTTTTGGCTTATTTATCAACAAAACTATTGACTTTCTCTGTAAAGCCTTGAATTGCATTTCTCTTTTGTAGTTTACACAATGAACGACAGACTCTTGAGCAACTTGGACAAACTTCTGCTTGAATTTGGTAGGTCATGTCATGTATTTCTGAACTACTAATTTCTAATTTAGTACATATTTTAGAGTGATGTTTCCACTTTTAAACAGTTACATTAACTTAAAATGAGCAAATTTATAATTAGAAATAAAGTTTTGATTTTTTTGCCTACGTGATGGTTTTGCCTACATGATGATGTTAGCTATGAATTTATGTAGGGGGGGCTAACTACTATTTAATAGCAAAACTGCTTGTCTGAAGGGGTCATTTCAGCTTGTTACAATCTTAAGTAGTATTTGTGCTATAAATATTGCACAGAATACATTTGTTTCACTGCTCATTATAGATATGTATGAACAAATGTTTATTTTCTTCCTAGTTTTCCAGCTAGAACAAACCTCTTATGCTAAAGACTGCGTGAAGCAACAGATAAATTGTGAGTAGTGATATGTTGTTTTGTCAGACATTGAATACACTACTTCTAATTCATTAAACCTAATACACGTTTTGAGTTTCAAAGACGGAAGCAAGCCTAATAATGAAGGCTTTCCTATGTCCTGCTTTCACCCTACCTCATCTTTTGCCATCAATACTCACTCATTCTCTCTAGCAGACTTTGCTTTTGCCTTCCACTTCTAGCTGGTGGTGCTCAGCTGTCTCATGGACAGCCAGTTTCATGCTGCGCCATTTCCTGCTCTTACTCTTTAGCTCCTTACAGTCACTGGCAGTTCTTTGATTCAGCTGTGCTTGCTCAATACATCTGCCACTTGCCTCCCTTTCTTTCTTCATGTTTTTATATTCTCAGATTTGGACCTCTGCCTCACTCTTTCTTCTCTCTTTCTGTAATAATAAAAGTTCTCTCAATTGATGTTACCTACTCAAGCCTTTTTTTTTTTCTCCCCTGCCATCCAGCAGCTTGTACTTTTTCTTGAAATTTCAAAAAGTAAATCAAATGAGAAAGTCTTGCTCCACATCACGTTCTTTTTCCGCAGGACTAACGTACAGCGTAACATTACAGGCTTAGGTCTTTTTTATCATGCTGCTATGCAGTATCACTCAGTTATGGGCCTGATTGTGGTAGAGAAGATTCCTCGGACAATCTGAGGACACCTCTGCTCATCACTGGTACATTTTAAAGTAGAAATTGAAACTTGTAACCTTTAGGAAAAAAAAAAGGGATAGTTCTGGTCTGATGGGTGTTCCTGTTGATGGCAGCATTCCTAATAATCGTGACAGGTGTGTGCAAGCAAGTATTTATACACTAAGAGGATTGTCAATATTAAATCAAGGTATCTTAAATATTGAAAAATCTGTTACACCAAATTTGGTACACTTGGAATTCTGTTTTAGCTGTTGGCCATATAATGGAAACTTATAGCTGGGGTTTTCCTTAACATTTATGCAAGCTTACTGTGAATACACATGCTTTTAGGGAGAATGCAAGGGCTACTTAGTAACTTGCCGTAGCTACTTGGATGGCCTGTTTAGAAATAACCAAACATATATGAACTCAGAACTGACTCTCAGTCTTTTAAGAGTTTGGATTAAATCCTTCAAAAATCTACCCAGAAATACTTCCACTGATTTAACTTAGTCTCTGTGTAAGTATTACTTGGCAGAGGAACAGTTGTAGCATTCAGCCTCTGACTTTTTAGTGTGGGATTCATCTGGGCTTTTTGGCTTGACTCCCTTTATAATCAGTGGAGGGAAATAGGCACTTTCAGGGTGTGATTCATCTCATCCTGGAGAGATTTTAAAGTAGGTTAGATAAAGTATACTTTCAGAAATGCCTGTTTCTCTCCACTGAGCATGGTGGGAGCCCTGGGTGTCTAGTTTTGATGCAGGTGGCTGCGCTGTAAAGTTAGGTGAGATAGATCTCGTCCACAATATCTTTACAAAACAAAGAATAAGTAAAAGAATAAATAGAACAACTCACACTTGTCTCAGAAGTGCTCATCTGCAGAAAATCCTATGGAAAAAACTGTTGAGTGCATAGCTTTGCCTATATAATAGATAGATACTTACCTTAAAACAATTTCAAGTTTAATGATTGCATATAAAACCTGTTCCCCGAAATGTAATGCCTTTATCTTGATGAATCTCAAAATGTGTTCTGCAGCCTGCCTCCAAATACACTTCTTTCACAGAAATGAAGCATATTTCAGTTGTCCAATAGTTATGCTTCATGCTAAGTAAAGACAAGCTACTCAAGATATTCCAGATATTAAAATAGTAAAGATATTCAGGATTACTCAAAATACACCGAGAATCTTTTACTTTTCCCTAATTGATGTTTCTCCCTGACAAGTATTCTTTCCTGAAGCAAATGCTGCAAAACCAGGCCCAAACTTCAGGATGACCTGGAGTTCTAGAGCAGTAATTCACACAACCCAAGATACATCCCACGTAACTGTGATGCCCTTCCCTGATAAACGGATAAGGGCAGGATGTCTGTGACTGAGACTTCTACCTGGGGCCTCTGGGGCCCCCACCTTTGGTACACAGCGCATCAGAGCAACAATGATGGCAAGGGCTGACCTGGCACTAACAAATGCGAAACCCTCTACGACAGTAAAATAAACAGCGCACAGAGTAAATATGCACACAGTTGTGCTATTGCATTGCTTTGTGGGCACACACGATAGCTCTCACAGCTGTTACTTGTGGAAAATAGTTGATCAATTTGAATTCTGCTAACTGCTCTTTTTAGAAACTATTTCCTCTTGTTATATGTCTGTTAGAAAAGGCAGAATTGAGAATCTGAGCCTCCCAGATATCTTGCTGCTTGAGGATTTGTCATTGTAATGAATGCGCCTCATAAATTAACCCTATTTCCCACTCAGTATATTAATTTATCGTGCATTGCACAGCTCAGATTTGAGTAAATTCCTTTTTGGATTTGAATTTTCTCTGCTAGTGTTTCTAGAAATCATTTGCTTATATGTTGTTAGTGGTGTTTTTAGTTCTCCCTTCTTGCAGTCAGCTTTCCCGTTCAGAGCGTTTGTAGTTCTAAAGGAAAACAAATGTTTAAAAGTAACCTTTAGCTCAGGCAACTTTTGTACTCTAGTCATCCCCTCAGTTATAAGCATTAGTAAAGGTGAAGTGACTTGTGCTCACATTTCCCTGTATACCACTTCTAGTACCTTGGAGACACATCTTCCTCTAGAAAAATGAGGGGTCAGCTTTAACTGTTAGTCAGATTGCTTTTATTTCCACCACAAGTAGTCACTTCAGTTCTGTATAGACTGGGATGCAGAAACAGCATAAGATGATGTTTTCTTTGTTGTTGATCTCACAATATTAAATGAAAATTAAGGTACTCACCGCACAGCTCAAAATCCCTAAGTGTTTGACTCACTTTGTTGTTGCTTTACTTAGTTACAGGCTTCCCACTCATCTGGCACTGTCGAGGTGTTTTGCAAGAAATTCTAAATCCTCCTGAATTTAGACATTTTTCATGAATATATTGAAAATATGTGTGGAAAAAGAAACTGAAAAGCCAGGAAAACACCCTGATCATTTTATTCTATGAACTGTGTCCCAAGTTTTCTCAGAATAGGAGAGAATGCAATAGTATTCTTCTCTGAAATAAAAGCATCAGCATACTTATATCATAACCTGTCACCTTTTATGTTATCCATAATGGTTCTTGTTCTCTGCATTTATTTTCTACCCTTTAGGGAATGAGTATTTTTAGACTTCTTACAACACCCAGTGTCAGCCACTTATTCCAGTAGATAATGTTTTACCTGGCCTATGAAATACATCTTGTAACACGGGAGAACATCACAGAGTGAAAGAGATGTAAAGAGAATGTGTTACAAATTTCTGTTTTCATTTGCTGTCCATTGCATGTTGATGATGGCAGGATTTACTTTTTCAAAAATCAACTTCCATTTTTTTAGGCATCTTTCACATGATGATAAAAGAACGACAAAACCTTTAAAAGAGAAGCAAATATGAATGTGAATCAGCATATCTTTTGGGAGAAGCTGTAGTTTGTGAGACTTCTTTGAAATCAACTAGATTTAAAGTTGATGAAGGTCTTGTAGCCTTTGCTGCTTCATAAAATTAACTATTGTAGCAGTTCAGTAGTTGTATTATATGTATTTTTTTACAGGTTACTGTATTAAAGTATGGAACAAACGACTTAACAAAGCAGTTTCTTATCTTAGAAAGCAGATGAAGTAAACTTGCGTGTCTATATGCAGAATGCTGCAGCCATCAAACTTCACATAGAAATTGTAATTGTCGGTAATACCGACAGTAAGTGAAAATATTCTAAATCCTGCTATTTTATACATCCAGAATATTAGATTTTGTGTGTGTGGGTAAGATGTGCTTAAAAATGTTTTCTCATTTCAGTGTACACTGTAAAAATTGCGGAAAAAAAGAATGACATCGCTAGGTTGCAGGAAAAGATAAATAACAGCAACGATGAAATTGCTCATTTGCGCAAGCAAAATGAGAATAGTAAGGACAGCTATAAAGAGTAAGTATAATATCAGCTGAACTTTTAGTTACAGATAGTTAAGAAAGTCGGTGAAAGACTTAAGAAGGACAGTGAAAAATAGTTTAAAAATATGTATGCGTGTGAGCCGACAGGAGTGATTAATACTAAAGAAATCTTTTATTTTTAGTATTTTCCTAATTTCCTTAAGCTGTGAATCATGCAGTATAAAAATTGCAGTGTTATCTATCCCTTTATAAAGTATGTTACAGAAACAGAGATTACATTTAAATTTCTCTATTTTAGTACTTTGTTAGAACCAGTAATGCTTTTCAGAGATCACAGGTGCCATCTTTGCAGCATGCTGATAAATTCAGGCAGTTAGGTAATAGAAACATAGTTTTATTAACTTTGTATATCTAAGCTTTATGAGATTTGAACAGTATTAAGAGTACTGTCTTTGCTAACAAGGTAATAACTGTCAGTGACAATAAGGCTCCATTTTGTTCTGCTTTATTTAATGCTGAATTTGGCTACCCGAAACTGAAGTATCTTTCTACTCTTTTGCTCTCAACTTATACTTCTTGTTCTAATATATTCTCTCCAGATGTTTTGTAACTGCCTGCGTATGTAGATATGAGCATACTTATGTTACATCAGATTCAGATATAGTTTTTACTGCTGACTTTAAAACGGTTCTTGTAGACATACTGTTCCATTGAACTCCTTGGGCTGGAGTCAATACTTTTCTGTGTAGGAAGTTTTCTGTCAGATTATTAGGGGAAGTTTTAGATGCAGATTGATTTGGGGTCTTAATAACTGGAAATTCTTCAAGCAAGTATTTGGCTGCAAAGACTTTCTCCATACTGGCACGGATTGTCTTATTTTATAAAATTAAAATTGTAGATGTGCTTTACAAAGATACCAAATCAGGAAAATCTGTATTTAACAATGTAGAAAGTTGGTCCGTTTTATATTATCCTGTCTTTTTCATTGCAGTGTTCATCTTTCTGCAGTCTTTCTAGCTCCTCTGTAGTTTAAGTGATGATCTGTTAGCGAATTCTATCCTATTTGTTTTCTTGCAATTCTATGCAAAGCTAAATGCTTCAGAAAAATATCTACAACATGCATTTGACATTTTTATTGCACTGTAAGGTACTCTTTAATTTCAGGATGTGGATGGAGAATGTGAGCGTTCTTAAAAATAGAAAGAAGTGAAGATAGTAGCAGGGTCTTTTTAAGTTTTTTTTTTGAACTATCTGAAAAAAGAGAAGGATGGAATGGAATCATACAGTGGGGTGGGTATAGTGGCTAGCTGTTTGAATCAGCTGTCGTTCTATACTGATTAGCAGCTTTAGCATAAAAACAGTTAGGAAAAGATTTGAGCTTGATAAGAAAATTCCAGTTTTATTTACACTACATACTTTCTTCCGGTGCAGTACAAAGTGAACACTTTGATAAGCTGCTAAAACCATTCACACTGTTTTCTCAGGTGTCTTACAGTTGGAAATTAACTGTTGTGTAATACGTGTAAAGAATTAAAGGTAGAACTAAGGGATCTGATCAAAGTTTTGTTCATTAAGTTCAATGGGCTTTTGCTCAGGTCCTAAAAAGAATAAGCAATGACACTGTGACGTGCCACTAGAGGGGCGTCTGGGATTCTTTCAGATTCCAGGGTTAGTTGCACTGAGCTCGAGAGATCATCATTTGTCCAGTATAAGAGTTCATTAGAGCTAAGCGGTTGCGCAGCTATGATGGACACTGGACAGCACTAAGCAGTTAACACCAGACAAGCTACAGGTATAACAAAGCTAAAAAGTATCATAAAGAACTAAAAATAGAATACACATGTCAGAAGTCTGTGGTTAAGCCACAGATGCACGGAACAATGACCATTCTCACCCTTTCCTTGTCCTTATGGGCCACCCCTCCAGTATAGTTTTCCCGGTATTGTTCTCACTACGTTTGAGCTGCGCGGAGGTGATTCAGGTTCTTCCTGGCAGTTGGCCTCAGGGGTGTGCCTGCCGATGGGTGGGTTGTCGGGTCCGCAGGCCAACTGACGGTGAGTCCAAGTCCACATAGAGGTATGTGGCTTCCTTCCTTTTGTCCTTCCGGATGGCTTCGGTATGGATACCAGCAGGGTGGTCAACAGATAACAGTACACATACGAATGGATATCAGTACAGATACTCAACAGATAACCGAGTGCGAAATTCCACAGTACCGAGATGCTTACGGTCTGAGTCTACGATGTCACTTCTCCTTTGCTGACTAGGTTTGTTCAACACTCATTGGGTCACTGGAGGGCTACAGCAACCCCACAGTGCGATGACTCCAGCTGTGGTACAGCCGAGGTTCCCAAACTCTTGGGGGGCACCCCAGAGCAAAACCCCTCTTCTGTGGGCTGCACCATCCAGAGTCCCATGCTTACCTGTGTGGCGCCTGTCAGACATGAATGTAAAAGTAATTGAAAATGAGAAGTGACTCATTAATGGATACATGTATTCATACAAAGATTATGCTTACAGAAGAGTAAAGACTTAGATTACTGAAAACGTCATTCAACAAAATACTGAAAAGTACAATAAACAAGCCTTAGCTATATGCTCAGACAATTAAAAGAAATGAAAGAACTTACGTAGTAGAATCATCTTTTAATATTTAATGTCATTAATACTCAAGATTCGCTGGACATCATTCTAATGTAGATTCTGTAAATTCCGATACTGTTTTGTAGTCAAAATCTTCCCTGTAGTGGACTGAGTGAAAAACAAGTATTGCTACATTTAGTTACCAGTAATGCTTAATAGACTTTTCAAGAAACTATTCCTTTGTCTGGATTACTGGATATCATAAAGTATATTGAACCCATTATGAAGACTTTGAATGAAATACTGGATTCTTATATTAAACAAATCTACAGAAAATAAGACATATAAGACAGGAGTATAGTGCTATATTTTCTAAAGGAAATCATATAGGTCTTTAGGTCTTTTTAACAAGCTGAAGGCACGCAGTGGCAATAATGAGGTTTACATTTTTAGACAGGTGATGACATTTTTCTGAAAATTAGTCTCGTGAATGATTCAAATTATAAATGTTGATCCCAGAACAGGAAGAAGTGGTAAAACGCTGTTGATGAAACATACGTCCGGTTTTGTTGTTTCTCTTCTAATTTTTAAATTTCAGTTTAAGGATGATGTGATTGCATGGAAATAAACAAAGAATCAAGGCAGAGGAGCTCAGAATGTTGCTAAGTTATGAAAGAAACTGCTGTCTTGTCCCACTGGTTAAACTACAGGATATTTTTATTGCCATCAGATCAGTGTGGACAAAGATTTTTTAGACACTAGGAGATGAAAAGAAGGGCAGATAAATTTGATACCTACCAAGAACTTATGTGAAAGAGTGATGCATTTAAAAAGTTGGTAGATCAGCTACTTGAATCCTGTATACCTGTGCTCTGTTTACAAGACTGCATTCTTGTACTGTGTCTTTTGCATGTCTGTAGAATACATGTGCATACAAAATGCAACACACAAAATGTTTTGTATTTTGATTAATACAAGCTCCGTGACTTTTTCATTGCTCGTTCCCTCCCCCCACCCCTTGGAAAGGCGTAGAATTTTCAGAGTGGAGGAAGATCACAGTGCTTGTATTGCATTGCATTTTTGTGTAAGTACCATTGGTTTCCACTTTTTAAAATCTGACCCTTTTAAAATATGTCTTTGCTGAATTTGCAGCAACTGTGGCAAAGTAGCATTTTCCCATTACACTTTGAATCATCGATAGTGTCAAGCAATTTGTACAAATAATACTAAATTTCCTGAATGGATCCTGCACTTTCTCATTCAGCTTTTTTTGCTGGCAAACTTTAATGCTGTTATAAGTGTTGATTATATGTTCTTGTGTTGCCTTAGCAGCTGGAGTATGTAATTTTTTGTTCAAGGTTTTTTATTCAAGACCTCCGTTCAGCAAATTAAATGTCAGGTCTTTGTTCTTCATTTATTTCCTTGGTGGCGATTACATTAAATTAGCTGTTTCTGAAGCCTCTGTTCTGTTCTGCCTTGGAAGTGATTGTCCCAAGTGCGCATTCGTACTTCATGTGATTGCATGCTACAAACACTCCAGTTATGAGCAAAAGGGCGTACTCACATCTAAAAATGCCCTTTACTTGCCCGGCTCATGAATATGCAATGCAAAGTGCATCATATGTCCTCAGTTGCTTTCACCTGTCCGGCACAGAATTATTTGCTTTGTTCAGTTGCAACCTTGTTCTCTATTGCCCTTTCTCCTCTCCTTGTTGATTTTCATTTCTTTAAATGTAACTTTATTTTTGCCTCACATCTGTGCTGTTCCACGTTCACTTGGTCTCCAGCTAAAGCTGTGCCTCAGTCCTGATGGATTCTTCCTTCTTCTGTCTTATCAATCAGTAACTTTGGTAGGATCACACAAATGTTCCTGAAGTTGGGTTTTGTGTGTGCATCTCCTTAGACAGATATTTGTGCTCATACGGAGTTCATTCTTGGTGTTTGTATTGCTTTAGGGAAATATGTATTCTGGACAAATGCTGGCTTTATAGGTCATTTAAGCCGTGACTTGGGAGAGAGGGTGTGTGTCTTTTTTAATAGAAAGTTTATTTGGAGGGGGCACATGATTTCTTTAAGAGGAAATCAGGCTGCCCAGAGAGGTTGTGGAGTCTCCTTCCCTGGAGATGTTCAGAACCCGTCTGGACGCGATCCTGGGCAATATGCTCTAGAGGACCCTGCTTGAGCAGGGGGGTTGGACTAGATAAATCTCCGGAGGTCCCTTCCAACCTCAGCCATTCTGTGATTCTGTGAAATGGGATTTCTTTACCACTCTTGCCCAGCCTGTTTCTGTAATGCACAAGAAGCAGCCATCATCTGATCCTCAGCTCTCTGCATCTCAGAAGTTGGCTATTGATATAGCCTGTCACTGCAGAGCTTATTTTCCCTTACTGAGGGAAATATTTGTCAGTAGCAGATATACCTGTTTAGCTCAATAGACTTAAGTCATTGTTCTGCTGTTTCTGTCACCTCAAAACTCAAGTATGTATAAGTCTTAATGAGATAATCACGCTCTATCCGAAGGCTGCGTGCACCACAGGTTTCTGAATTTGTTTCCCATCATCTCTAACTGAGCCACACCCTGGCAGTTTGTTCAGTTACAACTTTCTATGAAAATGTCTCTTCTTATAGCTGTTACCTCAGCTGGGGAGGGAGGGGGACATCCATGCCTTAATGGCTTATGCTCCTTACACTTTCTTTTTTCAGACAGGATGATCTTTTTAAGATCCGTTATATGCTTCTTCCAAAGATCACATCTGCATCTCATTTAAATCAGGACGTTTATTTGCCTGTCTTCTAGATTTCACACATACAAGGAAGAGGCATCATTAATACCTGCATGCTGAGAAAGTAGTATCGGTTTAGTTGTAGGGCACCAAGTCCTTCATGAATTCCCTGAAGTTGCTGTGATGTCAGTACAATCTACAGCATCCTCCTGTAAGAACATCACTTTGATGGGCTGCCTTATAGCTCTCGCATTATATGAGGCACCTGAAATGGAAAAAATTACAAAAAGTCAATAATTATGTTTCAAGGGTATATGGGGACTGCATGAAACCAAGAGGAGACCCAGGCTAAACATTAGGCAATGTGGACCCATCAGTTTACTCTAGAGGAATCTAGTTATGAGCTGGATAGCCATGAGCCACTCAGCACCTATTGCCTGGAGACAGGTTCTTGGAAAGGATGCTTTTAACAATGTAGACACAGCCTGTGTAGCCAGGTACCAACTGCATTTTTTAGGTACTAGTTAATTTGCAAATATCATCAGTGTTTTTGTTACATGTCTTCTCTGCAGAGAGCTGAACGTGTCACCTGTATCTTATAAACATTCTGTGTTTGGAGTACTAGTTGGGAGTCCTTCAAAGTATGAAAACACATGTGGACAACGGCTCAGAGGCAGAAAAGAATGCTGTCGGCAATTGAAATTCAGTTCTCCTCTGCCGTGCATTTATTATTAACTGTTATGTGAGATGTTTTTGTGTAAAGGCAGAGTTTGAGTTCAAGTCTAGTCAGGAAGAGGTGGTATGTGGACTAGTGACTGCAAACTCCCAGGTTGGTGCTCCCAGTTTCTGGGCTATTGTACTGAAAGCCACCATCTCTTTCTGGCTGTTTTCTGGGAGGGACTTGCTTAGCCAATGGAGGAAATGCTGCGTTTGTGACTACTGTTTGTATTTAGGTATGAGATAGGTGGTAGTGATATTTTTGGTGAAACCAATGCTGTGTTCATCACCAAGAAGAAGAATGTATGCATCTAAAGGGTTTACTGGTTGCACTATTCTGAGTACCTAATTTTTGAATTTAGATGTCCAGCTGCTTAGCATTAGGCTCCAAAAATTTTGAAGCATACTCTCTCTCCCCCTCCTCCCCCCCAAAATGCTTTGTAACTTTTGGCAATCCTATACCTATTCTTTCTTGAATTTGCAACTTTAAAATCTTGAGAAAATAAATATCTGCATATAAAAGGTTTCTGTACTAAAAACATTTCTGCTTGACTTTCAAAACATCAGATGAATGATTTGTCCTAATTAGCTAGCTGAACTGTCGTCTTTGTTGATGTCTTCATTTTTAAATGCCTTTTTATTAGAAAAGACCATTTATATACTTTTTAAAAAAGTATTATTTCTCCACAGTTGGAAACCTACTTACATAATTCTTAGCGAGCATGAAGAATATTTGAAAAAAGAACTCGAAGTCGATCAAGAAGCTACAGAAAATGAGAAGTATGTATGATCACATGAGATTTCAAGCAATAGTACTTACTAAGCAGTCTGGTCAGCAAAGATAATGCATTCTGCATTAGAGAGAGCTATTTTTCTGTAAACTTTTCAGGGTAATAAGGTGACTGAATAATTAAAAGAGTATTCAGTTTACATTATTAGGAGGTCATCTATTATTTTGTGGTTACTAATGAGATAGGATAAAATATGGCTTCTGCAAATTCCACTGCTTCCCAAATACCTATGAGAAGTTTCCAGAACATTGTTCAACTTGCTGCCGTTTCAAGAAAAGTCCTATGAAATAAAGGCAATGAATGTTTCAATTTTGGCAGAGATTTGAAATGTCAGAGCATAATAACAAGAAATCAAGTAAGTTTCACCTATACATTTTTTTTCATTGTGAGGACATGCCTTCAGGTATACTATAATATCAGTAGTTTCAGAGTAATACTCAGGTTCACGTAGACTTTTTGGAAAATAGGTTTTACGTTTATTCGGAAGGAGCATTTGATTGACCCTAAGGCTTTAAATTCGTATATGCAGTAAATAAGGTAATAATTAGATGAATTCACGTAATTTTGTGGTTATCTTTATTTGTGAATATTGAAATATGATTATTAGAATATTCAGGTTTTGTATACTTCTGTATATTCTTCGTAATAACCATAAGCATGCAAATTGAGTATTAGCTCCTGAAAAATAGAGTAAGTGGTACATTTTAAGATGAGTGGTGGGTAAGGTTCTAGAATGGAGTCTGCATTTTGAAGATCCTTCACTTGTTTTGTTGTAGAGTGTTGTTGCAGAATGTGCCTTGTGATGTAGAATTTAACACTTCAGTGCAATTGATCTTCATTTTAGAGAGGCTGCTCTCCGTTACTGATCTGTTCGAGAAGGAGTAGAGATTGGTTAGCCCTATGCTGACAGCGGGCAGATCTATTTAGATATCTGAATACCAATGTAGAGGTGGAGCTTTAGGTAACTGTAATTGAAAATTTTGGGTTTGGTTCTTTTGTGTGTGTTCTTTTTGCCGATTGTCTAAGACTGCAGAAACAGCATTAGGTGCCCAGTAGCCTTTAATTAAGTCAGTTAGTAGTTTATCTGTCTTCTTGTTCAAAGCTCTATATTTGGTGAAAATAAGGCTGAATTGGCTTTCTGATAGTATATGATTAAGCTATTTTGGCTTTCACTAATTTGAGCTGACAAGCCAGAGAAGCATTACTTTTAAATTACGTCTTTCGTTGACTAGTTTCAGTTCCAACATGAAAGTGTTTGATTTAGTTTGTTTTCCTGAGCTTAATTATAAGACGTTATGACTATAAATCATAACATAAATTTAATTTATGCATTTTATAAAGGTGATCTTCAGATAGTTCTTTCAAATATACTCCCTCTGTGTTGAAGCATTTGATAATTTTTTCAAATCAGTAAGATGGGCGTTCAGCAAATTCTAAATATACAAATGAGGAAGAAAAATAAGTACATTTAAAACTTAACATGCTGAATGCCCTTTTAGCCTGGCATTTGGGGACATTCAGCAGATCATATTACTTTAGATGGAAAGATAATTTTAATTTACATTTAATTAGACTCTTACTATGGAGGTTTTAGAAATGTTCCACGTTTCTTTATTATTATTGATTTCAAGTACATATAAGAACATTTAGTACTGAAAGTTAATCCTGAAAATAAGTGATATGGAGAAGGAAAAAGGAATAAATAGCTAGTCATATAGCGTTCGGGGGTTTTGTGGATGTTGTCCTTTTCCCATTGATATTAAATAAAAACTTCTGCTAATGACTTTAATGCGAATAGTGCTGAATGCTTAATATCTAATGTTTAACTATGTTGACTGGAGGATGTGAGTTACTTAGGAGAAGTATTAAAAATAGTGACAATTGCTGAAGGCCAATGTATTATACTATGTACAGCTATAAATATTAATCTGGGGAAAATATATTTTGGGAAAAGCATTTTCTTAAAGTTTGGGAATGACTTACTATTCCTCTCATGGTTTTCAAAAATTTGAAATGTACAAGTTACAGCAAATTATTTTACTTTGATTTATATTTTTAAAATTTATTTGTAATGCACATGCAATTGTATATCCAAAAATTCCTTTATTGCTCAATTATTGTTTGTTGCATGGATTAAGTTAAATAGAACTAAACATTCTCCACCTGTCATACTTTGAAAATCTGATACAGTAATAACTTCTTAGATTCCCAAGACTGTCATGGAAAAGAGTAAGTAGATTAATGCCCTGTTCAACACAAAGCTTGAGATGTCTCAATTCCTTGGTTTTACTACTTTTGAACCATAGCAGTGTCGATTTACAATTTCATTCCTCTAAACAGGTGTGGTGATCTTCAGTAGATTTAACAAAAACTAGTGTCTGGAGCGTGATTTTGTTTGAAAATTGAGATCTTCCTTTTTTCTCCTACGATCATAAAGATTTTACTTTTTTTTTTGTAAGAGCAGAAGCTTCCGCTATTGAGTGTGGGCACAAGTTTCATTCTCTTCCATTGCCTAGCCTAGCCATAGGACAACCGGAAATGTCTGCCTTTCAGTCTTATTTTATTTAAATGATTAATTGCAATTTGAGATGAAATACTTTTTTAAAAGAGGAATGCTGTATGCTTCTTGTGCAATGAAAATGTTCCTTAATGTAGGCTTTATTAATGCAGCAGGCAAACAGGTGGATTTCTGGCTTTATTTTAGGAGCATAATTTGTTTTATAAAGCAATTTCTGGTTAAGCTGTATGTGTGCTAATAATTTCATATTCTAAAATTTCCCCCTCTCCATTGCTGCTTTTATCGTTTTGTAGAGCATTACATTTCGTACTTCAAATCTATGATTTTACAATGGCATATTCTAATATCAAGCAACTTTGTGTAGTACTTCTTTCTCAGTTAAATGATCAGCCTGCATTAACAATACATGCCAGATGTCTGTACCTGTGATATGTCTTTATTAACATGTACTGTCTGCATAAATTCTCAACAAAGAATTCCTGTAATATATTTTGCATATGCCCAAATTTGTCTTTTTTTCAAGAATGAGGGATGTGGAATATCAACATTTGAAAAATGAGACCATTTAATTTCATTTCAAGCAATTGTTAAGCTTTTAATTTCAAATGCAGAAAGAAATACAGATGCTGGCACTGCTTGTTATTATGCATAGTTTTAGAAAGCATTGATAGTTAACCACTTGTCTGTGTGTGGAATACAGACTTCCTGCAGGCCTGTCCTTTCATCACCTGTGTGTGGCATTAAGAAACCAGAACCAATTCCCTGATGGCGTTGTTAATTACTCAGTTTCCCCAGAAGACACTTCTTTTGCCCTGGAAATTACCTACAGTAAGAGTTTTGCTCGGCAGCATTACTCGAGTACATAAAAGACTCATCAAGCAAGATGAGGTGATTGAGTATTTGATCTGTCATTAGCAATCTACCTTATAAATTCCTTGTCTGAATGAGGAAATGGACTAAAGAAAGTTTTTTCCAATGCATTTACTATCATTGGTATAACACAGGATGATGGCTTTTCTATGCTATAGCACTTTTCTTTTTCATCTTTCCGAACATACTCATCTTTCCAAACATACTATTGATTAATTTTCAGCTTTATGTGATAAATTGCATCCAATTACTTGTTATGGTATTTATTTGTTTTTACAGTGATTTCTACAATAGCCAGTTTAAACTTTTAAAAGTAGTGAACATGTGTTTAATGGGGCCTCTTAATTGATGCTACTTTCTTTATTCGGTTGCAGCTATGTGCTCACGTGATGTCAGTGAAATTCTATTAATGTAAGATGAATTTAGAGGGCAGTCTTAAAAGGAGCTGAGCATTCTGGCTCTTTGCCAACACTTAACATTTTAAGTGTTTGCTTAACCTTAAGCATGAATAACCTTATTGTTTTAATGTAACTAACGTTATGTGCTTAAGGCTTCCCTGAATCAGACACAGATTGTTCAGCATTTCCTTGGAGGCAGCCCTTAAGTGAACTGGTGCATTAGGCTTCTCTAAATATAGGATGTGAGGCCAAGTTCTCTTTTAGTGTAAGTTTGATACAGCTCTGCTGAAATCGGTGGAGTTGTGCCCATGTATACCAGCAAGGAATTTGCCCTGCTGTGAGTTTCATGATAACTAAACAGAGGGTAAAAACATTTTACATCTGCAAAGCCGCCTCTGAATATGGTATAATTTGCATTTCTTTCAGAACAATGAGGCCTGACTGCTTTTTACATCACAACTGTGTTCTTTGTTATGTACAACAGCGTAGTCTTTCTTGAAAACAACTGGAAGAGAAAAATTAGAGCCAAATAGCGATATACTGAACATAATCTGATAATCTAATTGAGCTGATTCCATAAATTCCATATTGTTTTTCCTTAGGAACAATAGCTTCATGTGAAAAAATTAAATTACATGTGTTTTTATAGGAAAATGTATCAGGATTACATAATCCAGTACAAAGAGATTTTGAAGCAACATCATGAAAAATATTCAGAAACTCCACTTGCGCAGGAATATTACAGAAAAAAGAAGGAGCTTGAAGAAATCCAAAACAGAATTTCGAAACACTCTGAACGATATAAATTACAAGAAGATGCTTACTTGGATATTGGTATTTTGGCATTAATATTATCAACGCTGTAACAGTAGATCCTGGTGTAAACATTGGTAGTGCGCTGCATGTTAAAGTACTGTACAAGCATCCATTAATTAATTTTTCACATTGGCTCTTTTCAGCCAATAAAAAGTTATTTTTTTCTGTTACACCTTTTTGAGAGGGATGATTTTGAACAAGGATTTAGAATATGCATGCTAATACTTCCAAGCTATGAATGTTAAGGGGGAGGGGTTTGCCATTAGGCTTCTTGGGATAAAAAAGTCCTTAATAGTAAAATTACGTTAGGTCTAGCCTCTCAAAATTCTATTTTAATGCATTGTTCATGTATTTATTTATATACTCTTTTTCATGGTCGTACTGTCTGTACTGCTATTTCTGTTATGGACACTAGTCTAAAGATAAGTGCTCCCAATCTATTAGCTTATCTTACATTTGTAAATAAAATTAGATTTGTGAATTAATGTTCTAAAATTAAGTTTTATTTTTGCAGAGCCTACCCCTTTTAAATCACTTCATGACTGGGCTCTACAGATGTATCCTTGTTGTGCAGTATTTATGCAGTTTATGGGGGAAAAGTTCATATCTACCTTTCGCATCTTTCTATTAAAGAGTATGGTAATTATTTACATGTTTACGTCTAGAGTGGCAGCGAAGGCATTTTTCTATGAGAAAACGGAAGGCCAAATAATACTCTTCAGTTAAAATTTATGGGAGCATTTTGAGTAAAGAAGAACAAATCTCATTTAATGACTTATCAGTCAAAATGCTCCATTAAGGAAGAGAAGACTAAGCAAAGTTAGATTGGAATGCTTGTCTAAGAAGTGTAAACTTGTCTTAGCTTTCCATACCTCTAGCATTTGCACTTAAGGGATAGGGCTGCAAGGGATTTGTTAATATACCTAATCTGAAAAAAATAATGTTGCCATGGAGATTTCTGTAGCCTTGCTGTCACTGGAGCGAGCAGGAAATCCCTCTTCCTGTAGCTTTCATAGCATCAGAGCTTATATTGACTCTCATGGCCTGCATGGGGATGGCCCTTATCTCCTTAATTCACCAAGTTTATGAGTGACCTTTCTGCCCTTTTTGATGAAATTCTATTTCTCTGACAAATGACTGGAAAAAATAAGAGATCTTTACTAGGGTTTCATTTACCACATTTTGTTTCCATAGGATTTTTTTACCTTATGAGCAGTACAGGGTCAGTGATTGTCCCAATGGGAGCTTTAGCTCCTATTTTACTACATGTACAATTCACATTTGATAGGCTTTGTAAAAGAAAAGCTTTTCAGCAAAATACTTAGAGGGAGGTTACGGTTTAATATCTTTATTCTCTGACATGATTACATTTTATGTACCATATATATTACTTAACATCAAAGTGCTTCTCTGAGGCAAAAAACACAGGAAATATTAAAGCATGCTGCAGCTGCTACACAAGAATCAAATGAATTAGAAAAAGAAGCAGAAGAATTAGAAATGAAAATAAATTATTTAAAAAAGGTAACTGTGTATTTCAATTTTATTTTATATGCATACATTTTTATATATGTAGATATATACCATTAGATTTTCTGAGACAAAAAAAATGTGCGTTTTCAAGCACACAGACCAACAGGTTGATTCCAGAATTGGTAGTTATGTTTCTGTAACATCACATATGTTTTCTTAGTGAAGAAGGGTCCATGAACGTAAGAGCTCTTAAAACTTGCTTTTTACTGACCTCAGTTTACACCATCATTTCCCTCAAGGCACCGTGTCACGGTGACTTCTGTACTAGCTCTAGAAGGCCAGACGATACTCTTCAAAATATAGCAGTGCTATTCCTTAGTGAGCCCCAGGGCTTGAGTGTATTGACATCACAGATGCTACTAGTTTTTAAAAGGTTTTATTAATATGTTTAACTAAATGTGGTTTTAATAAGAGTCACATAAATTCCTAGGTTTTTTTTTCAAATAAATGTGGGTATAAATAAACCTCAAAGGTATAACCTGCTGGTTTAAGACAGGAGGTTAGTACAGTTCCATTGACTAGAAGAAGCTCTGATTCCAAAGTGATAATCTTTCAAAAAAGGACTTTATCAGGACAGCACTTCCACCCACTCCTCTACTAAGAAGTCAAAGGTCTCTCCTAAGTTTTAATAGGCTAATAGGCCAGTCTGCTAAGGATTTGGTAAGTTTTTATAGTATCGCAGCTGGCCACTTTTGCCTCTCTGGACCGGATGATGAAATAGTCCATTTACAGCTGTGTCAGGCATGTCCACTGCAGCCAGCCTAGTGCTGAGAGAAGCGTACTGTGCACTGGTGGTGGGTTTTATTTATAATGTGTAGTGGTGTTTGACAGCTGTAGTTATAGACTGAAGTTCCCAATGTGGTAGGTGCTGTGTAAACATCCAGTAAAAAGGGATGAGGTCAGTTAATTTGTGTCTATTAAGGAGAGCATTTAAAAAGCTCCTTGTTTTAAATAGGTTTGTAGTGGTCTATACTCAAAAAACTTCTGTGTTTATTCCAGTTGTTACAGTTGGTACAACAACAAAAAAATTGCCTCTCTCTTCAAACCTTGTTCTGCTTATTTCTTTAGACTATCTTGGCCACAAAAATAGTGGTGCTGTGCACTGATTCATCACATTTAGAAAACATTTGCAACGTGTAGCTGTAATTTTTCAAGTTTTTATGATTTTGAAAATTATTTGTTCTTTTCAGACATTTGAAGGGACTACAGAAGATCAAAATAATTCAGAAATGATGGAAGGAACAAATAAAAGAAAGCTAGAGAAGCCGAAGGAGATTAAAGAAAGGTACATTTAAAAAATGAGCTTTTTTCTTTGCTTTCATCTAGAATGCCAGCTCAGCATTTACACAATGACTACAATGAACACAAATTATTGCTATGATAATGACTGGCAGGCTTCTGCAACCCTGGACAGGTGATTTAATTGTGTAGTTTTAAAAGTTTCATATTTCTTGGGGTTTATTAAAAAGTAGTGGTGAATTTTGATTCTTGAAAGCTAAATGTATTTGGAAACATGCTATTCAGAAGTCTTTGTTCATCGTAACAACTGCTTAGAGAATTATGTGGATAGCTTTACAGGTTTTGAATGTAGCTGCCTTGACTGCACGATCAGAAATAAAAGATATTACCTCTGCTAAATAAATATTTGGTGAAAACGCAGTCAGGCTCCAAATGTCCAAATGCCATTTGTATTCATTTCTGAACCACTTAAGAAATTTAACCCTTAATTTAGTTCTTATAAACAAGCGTGAGTGAAAGTTTCATAGACAGGATTAATGGCTTAGTAAATTACTCAGTGGTCATTTACAACTGGGGCTCACTTTAATTGGAGCTCATTTACAAGTGACTGAAAATCACCATCACGACCATCTTGCACTCATCTGGAATCCTTGTGAGCGTTGAAGCATCACCCTTAGAGCTAGTGCTGTTAGACCAAGTTCCGTGTGAAACTGAAAGTATGTCCAAAAGACTTAGTCCAAGTGACTTTACATTTTGTTGTGCTTGAAAAAGAAGCTTTGTAGGGTTTGAAGTTAGCCATTTAGTGGTTTATATGTATAGAAATGTGTCATTGTAACTATCCCTATGATCCTTTCCACATGGACATTTTAAAATGTCCTCCTATAGACATGTGAATTATGCAAGTGATTAACTTTTTGTGGTTTTTAGCCTTGCACCAGTTCTACTTGCATACATGTGCTTTTCTCAATTGACAAGACCTCAGAAATACAAGGAAGCAAGAAATGCACTTAGATGTAACACTCGGTAAAAAAGATTGGAAACAGTCCCATGGGATTTTCAAAGGAACCCAAGCATATTGAGTCTGAAGAAAGCAAAATGCTAATTAAAGAAATATTGTGAAAGACAGAGGAAATCTGCTTGAGGACTGAGGGTGTAAGAAGCACCCAGTCAAACCTCTCATAGAAAGGGTTTGTGAAGGGCATGTTGCTAGACTGGCCAGTTCTGTGTTTGCCTCTGCGGCACGGAGCGTTTAGGTGCTTGCACCTTCACCAGAAGTTGTGACTTGATTGCATAGAAGTAGACGTTTTTGATACTCTTACTGAAGCAACCATTCCATTGTTTGCGTCACAGTTGTAAGATGCTGCAAACGTTTTACACTATCCTAGCTCACGTTTCTCTCTAACTTCCATGTACGCATTTACCTGATATAGCATATGGTATCAGACCATAACCTGATTATTAATTAATATGTTTTACCTAGAGTAAATTTTTAAGCTTATTCATATCAAAGATATTCGCAATATAAAGACTTGTGGAAAATGGTGTCAAAATTGTTTTAAACAATCCCCATTTGGCATTAGTGTATTAAAAAGTTAGCACTTGTGAAGTCAGGATTGTCATTTGCTAAAATCATCTTTACTAAAAAGCATTGAAAGAGACAATTTGATTCGATAGCTACTGATGTTCAAACAGGTATATTATGAGTCTGTGAATATAATCACTATGAAAAGAGAAAATGTATTAAAGTTATATATTTTAACTCTACCTCTGAAAACCTAAATTATCTTACGTTCCAAATGAGACATGTTTTGCTAGTGCTTCTTGGAAAGCATATTCTATAGTCATACGAGCTAAAACCTTTGCAGACTCAAGGCAATGTACACATATGCAACAGCAGAATATGGGTACCAGAGGCAGTAGTTTCTTGTGAGCTGTTCCTCAGTCACTACAAGACTACTAAGCAAGGACAACTTTGTGAAGAAATGGGACATACTTTCTTCTGCCACAAAAGAAGGGAAGAAAAATACTGTCAGTCTCCATGAACTGAAGCAGAACAGCATGAAGAGAAACCAGCAGCATCAGGGGAAAGGACTAAGCAGAGCAATGAAAGCACTGAGCAGAACAATACCAAATTAAAACCCATGAAATGTTTTACAGAGCTACAAGGCAAGAGACCAACTTGGAAGTTAATTAATAGCTGCTAATATATATGTTTTCCTTTGGACAGGAGAATGGCAATGGTAACTGTTCTTCTAAAAAGCTTGGAATATTTTAGTTTGAATCAGTTATTGCTGGCCAGCTAGTTGTTGATTAGGCTGACTGCAAAACACAGATTTCTCTTCTTCTTATACCAGCAGTTTTTTCTAATTAGTCGGCTGTCGTTGTTCACCAGTTATACACAGCAAGTATCGTAGTTAAACTTTCCAGACCAAGAATTCTCGTTAATCACCAATTAGGAAACTATATAGCAGCACATATCTGTTTGATTTTTAAAGTGAGTTGGACTGCTAAGTTTCTTGAACTCTTTTGAAGCTCTGGTCTTTATTTGTCAATTAGAGGTCATTTTTATTACACAGAAAGGCTGAAATCTTAAATGCTTTGGCATATGTCATGTTCATTCCCTTTGCTTTTCTACAATGTTTGAGAGAGATTTAATTCCATTATTCTATAATTTTATTCGATAATTTTTTCGATTTGATTATATATTTTAATTCTGTCTCTGAATACCTAAAATATCTTGTGTTCCAAATGAGACTTTTTTGTTAATACTTCTTGCAAAGCATATTCTGTAGAGGATTGTTGCCATTCTTTCAGTGTCTTTGTATTACAAGTGATGAGCTTTACTAACCAAAGGGGGAAAAACTTCTTAATATCAATCTTGGAAAAATACTTATAAAGCTGTTTCTGGACTTCTAAGTGTAAACGTGTAAGAATAGTCAACACGCACACGCACACACATAGTGAGCACAACCTCACAGGTAATTATTAGTTACTTTATTATTAGTTAATATGGCAGTTAGTCATAAAAATCCTGCTTCCTAAAGGACTCGTTAGCATGCTTATGACTAGAGTACTGAGCACACCTTCAGTAAATACTGAGCACACTTTCAGTAAAAAGTCCTGGTAATATCACAGTAGTCAGTGTGATTCTTCATAGGTATAATCTAAATGCACTTAAATACAATAGTAAAGATAAAGCCATATTCATCTTTGGGCTTTGTTATATAGAGAAGAAATTGCTGCCAAGGAAATGCAATTTTATTTTGACTTAAGAATATCTATTTTTTTCTCCACTTTGTAACTCAGTAAAAAACAAAAATATTATCTATTTCGCAATATAGATCGAGATAAAGATTTTTTATCTACTCAGATGTCTACCAACCATGAAACAGATAAAGAAGACAAATGATCTTTCTTGTTGTTACTGCAAATTGGACTATTTTGAGCTTCAGTCTGCAGCTTGATTTTTCTTTCAATGGTTATTAATTATGTCAGAGAAGATGCCTGTGGAGTTTTTTTCAGTTGCGTTTTTGGGGAGGGAAGGATGTAGATAGGTGTGTTGTATATACATTGAAATTAACTGCAGGGTTTTTGGGGAAGGTTTCATTACTAAAACTAAAAAAAAAACTTACGTGCTTGAGTCCTGTTTTTAACTGCCCTTGATACATTCTTCTGACTGGATAAACGTTGTAAAAGAACTCTTTATTTCATGGAGGGCAGATATTTAGAAATGTAATTATTACATTTGAATTACATTCGTGTAGACATCTTATTTCCTGTTGTACTCATTCTTGACACAAGCAACATCTGTAATTATTAAAACTGAAATAAATTCAGAAAAAAATATTTCATTATTCCTATTTTGTTTAATATATCGTACTGGCTGGTATATGGTTTATGCAGTTTGTTAGGTTTCAGAGTCCAGCCCAGCATGAGGCATGTGCGTAACTTTACAGGTGAAGATAGTCCTTTTCATCAGAGTTACTTGTTTGAGGTGCGTTCATGATTTTATGCGATCAGAATTGGGCATGTATATTAGTTTAATGAGTTGTTAGGTCAGTATCTTATTCAGTGCTTCTAGTCTGGTATTGTTTAACCAGCAGTGTTGTTAGTTTTGTTCCGTACTGCCCTATAAAGTGCATCCTGCATTTTATCTTGCTTTTTATTTAAGAAAAAGTTTTATAAAAACAAGAAAGAACCTGACTCAAGTCTTCAGTTGTTCTGACTAGTATTGCTTAGTCAGCCATAAACCAGACATTGTTGATAGAAGCACAGAGGCACCAAGCAGGAATGCCAGAAAGAGAATAAAATAAAACTCGGTATTTAAAAAAGTGGTAAATGTTCTTGTGCCAAACAGTCACTTTACCCTGTTTTGTCCTGCTAACTTTTGTCTTACTATGGTGTGAAAGGCTATTTACCCTACATAGATAATTAGCCCACAAGTGAAAGCGCTTGCTGTCATTTCCTCTTTTGTGTGTGTATAGTATGAGTATTTCAGACAACCTCAGGGAGAGAAAAATTTGTTTCTAAATGCAAAAATATGATTTTAGAACTATAATAATGATTAGGGTACTTTTATAAAAGTATAAAACCTCAACTACTAACACTTTGATGCTGACAAAATTCAAGTTGGCAGTGTTCTTATGATCAGCTCATTACTACTTCGTGTCTTCCACTTTCAATGATATTTTCTGCCCGTCTGGCATTCTTTAAGGAAAACTTAAAGGCTTATGGTTTGCTGGAGCTAAAAGAGGTAGAACCTCCCTGGAAGCATGGATCTCCCTTGAAAACTCCATTTACTTGAAGCAGTTGTAATTTATGATTTCCTTTGTTTTCAGTTGTTAACTTCATTTCTTTAGGATATTTGAAGAGAGTGAACATCCACCTTTGTTAAATGAGAAACATCAGCTGTATAAACCGCTACATCTCCCTTGCATTCCTCGGAAATTAGTCCAGTCTGTACAGACTATTAGATTCTCTATGCAGCGGACAGAAACAGGTGCAGTGTGTTTCTGATTATATTTTTGTGAGGATTTTGGCTCATTTATGAAGTAAATGAATGGAAACCACGATAATAAATCTAGTCAACTGTTTCTACTGTGATTGTTGGCACTAGGCTTTCAATGGCAGTTGAATACTTAGCCGTCCTTACGTTTTGAAAATCTGTATCTGTTTCCTCTCTCCTCTGTACAATGAGGAAAGTGACATGTCAGGTATATCTGATATGTAGTGTCAGACAGATTTGAAAACTAGCTTTAGCACTGTTTGTAAATGAATATTATTTGTAGTAAATTGCTTGATACTTTAATATTCTGCGATACCTTTCTTTTAGCTATCTATTAAGAGGAACGTTTATAAGCATTGTTCACAAGTTCAGTTTAACAATGCCATGCTTTGGACACTTAGTGCTATTAACAATATTAAGTAATATTTATTACTTCAGGGAGAGAAGAAAAAGAAGAGTCAATGGAACACTCAGTGGTCACTAGCAGTTCCTCCAGCCAAGCAGAAACTCAAGCACAGGTATGCAGTTCTCCCCTTGGTAAAAACATGAGATTGTATAATGCCTGTTTAAAGTTAAAATACTTCAGATATAGCGAGTGCTGTTTTGTCTTACATAAAATGTCTTAACACTGGAACCGGGACGCTAAGGACTTTGTGATCATAACAAAAACCTTTCCTCCTTAGGTGCTGCTGAAAATATATATCTTATTGCAAAATGATTCATGCTGTTGTGAAGTGAGACTGACAGTTTTATTAAGCATTTTAATATTGGTTCCTTTCCAATAGTTTAGGTGGACGGTCTATCCAAATCATTTTGTATAATAGTTTTTTAAGTTTAGAATAACCTGTGTAGATTTACTTGATTGTACGTTGGAAATTTTTGGAATTCTAAAACAGGATCATAATGGAGAATTTCCTAAAGGACTAAATATGCAGGATGCTATACAGGACCATCTTTATGGTCAACAGCTCAGCTCTAAAGGTTGGTCAGAAAAAAAAGTCCAGGCTCGGAGGAGTAAAAACCTCTGGAAGCACTGCTTTGTACACTTGAGGAGTCCACAGCTGCATTTTCCTTTTCTTACCCATAAAACACAGCTTCTGTGGCACTTCTTTGAAAAGCTGAAATGTTCTGCAGCTTAGTATCTTAAATATACAAACACAGTAAAACAATCTAGACACAAATTGGAGGAACAACTTGCACAGGTATAAAAACTACTGATAAAAATCTCATTAACTGCAGGAACGTTCATAGGACCAGTAGATTATCAAAGTATAAAAGGCTTACTCAGATAAGGTAAGGCCATAGGAGATAAAGTCTGTAAATTGGTTGCAATGGTGTTTGTTGTGCGAAAGCTTGGGAAAGTTTTCATACAAAAACCTTTATTTATAAGGGACATCTCACTGGATCTGTTTCAATCCAAATGTTAAGGAACAACAGCATTTTCCAAGTGAAAAATTACGAGAACCAGAACTGAAGAATGAAGTGGGGGAATCACTAAATGGTTTAGGATAGAGCCTGTAATAGAAGAAGCAGCCCTTATAAGATAAGACAGCATGAAGGGCAAGGGCTAGTTTGAGTGGAGCAAGACCAGAGGAAATCTCACACAGTTATGATTGGTGAGTGGCTGAGGGAGTTCAGCATGATGAGGATGAAGGAAGGGCTGCTGCCAGGGAAATCCAGAGATGAGAATGGGAATGTAGGGTGGGACCTAGAGTTGCACTCAGAAGAATAGTGGGAAGCAGTAAGTCAAGGTTAAGGGAACTTTAAGAAAGGGTGATGGCAACAAGGAAAAGAGGATGGAGTCTGAGGAAAAATAAAAGGAGTGGAGGAAAGGAGGTTGCTGTGGTTCAGAAAAGGAGCGCTATAAGCTGCAGGAGCTGAGTGGCAGAAAGATTCTGCATACCCAGCCCTTGTGTCCCCCACCCCAATTTAATGTAGTTTAATAAGTTTTAGAAATTAAAACAAAACAAACAGCTAGCAGCTCCCTATGAAATAACGTGTTTCTGATGCTAAGGCAAAGAGTGCTAGTGCCACTCTGTGCCCTTTAGGCACAAATATGTGCTATATGTGAGAGCTAGGGCTTCTGATCTGATGAAAGCCTGTGAGGAGGGGAGCGTTTCTGTGTTTCCTGCAGTTCTCCACTCCACGCAGGAGACATGCTTGCTTATGTGCATACCCACTTCGGCCTTTAGAGCTAGAGACAGGCCTGGCTCTTTCTGTGTTGTCGAGCAGGAGCACCCTGGTTGCAGTGGTAGAAAACATGACTAAAGTTGGTGTATTCTGTAATATTATTTGTAAGACTAAAAAGTTAATTATTCATCTCTAGCCATTAATGCTCTGAATGAGACTTTATCAAAAACAGTACAAGTGGTTTTGGTTATCACACTGTGAAAATGTTTAACCGGCGGTAATGCAAAGAAAGGCAAAAAATGTTTGTATGTTGTACGACCCCTAAACAGCGGTTAAAAGAGTGTTTAATGAGAAAACAGAGCAGTATTGTTGAAGTAAAAATTTCATAAGCTGCTTCACTTGAATTTTTTCCTGTATTTCAGATGGTTATTGGCAATGCAGGGACTAACAGTCCACAAATTACTGAAGTTTCATCAATAGCAAGCTTGCAAAACCAAATGCAGTTCAGGTAACTTTTCTTTAATAAAGTAATTTTTATTATTAAGATTAAAGATTATGGGATTAATCTACATTCAGACAAACAGTAGTGTTATTTTTGTATTTTAGACTGCTAATTCCTCCAAAGCAGATGACCCCTAATCAACAGTTTGAGAGTGACAATACAGTAATAGGTAAAGTATCACTGACATTTTTGGATAGGATGAACTGTTATTCTATGCCAGATCAAATAATTATAAAAGAAGAAAACATAGGAGCCAAATGTTAATTTCGGCATCAGGTGGACTACCATTTGTATTCATTTTTCACCTTGATTAGTTAGTTTAAACTTGTGGGTATAGCAGGCAGGCAGAATCCTAATTTAAATGGACACTGAGCTGTGCAGTAGCCCATCGATGTGGGATGCATTCAGCACTGGCCGATGCTAATGAAGGTAGCCTCGCAGCATCCCTCATAAACCCATACTGTAGCCTCAAATTGCATGGATAAGATGAAATCCAGTAAAAAAATCTACCCAGAAAAGGGAATGATAATAAACTAAGTAATTCAGGAATTTAGAAGCATCAGAATAATATTATTAAAAATGGAGGTTAACTTATGAAACAGAAACAAAACAGAGTAGTTGCAAATGCACCTATAATTTTGAAGGCACAAGGCACTGAGCTTTAGTTTAATATATATTTTTTCTGCTTATATTGCCAGTTTAGATCTGTGTCAAAAATTACAGTCCTTTTATATAAACAGGATCCTAATTATACATCCTGAGACGCAGGATCTGAGCTCACAGTGCATGAAACATTGCATGTCCTGAAAATTAGGGAAGAAAGCCTGATAACATTCTCATTTCCCATCCTGGCTTTTGTCCAGTTCTTTGAGATATACTTCATCAGTCTCATATGGATGTGCTTTTTATGTTGTTTTCACATGGTTTCTGTTGACTGGTATTAGCCCTCTCAGGGAGCAATAGCTAGATTAGAATAACATACTAAACAATATGAAGCAGCCTATGCACTACTTCAACGATAGTGAATAAGTGGCAGAATGAGAGGAAACTATTGTGAAAATGGCCACATAGTGGGTTATTATGAAAAGCACAGTCAGAACACTTCCTTGTCAATAGCAGTGCCAAGTTAGTGAATCTTTTTCAAGGATTCTTTTCCACCACGTAATTTTTATTTATCCATTTAAAATACTGTTACGATACGAGCAGTGCTAACTTATTTGTGTAGCAAACCAAGAGACCAGATGTGATGACAAAGAAGCAGAAGATGAGTCAAAGGATTCTTCATATATACATCAAGTAAGTGAACCATTTCTTATGTCATAGATAATTATTCTATTTAGAGTAGTCAAAGTATCTTGGCATATTTTAATCCATTGGCAAGACATATTTGCCAGGAATTGTCAGAGTAACTCATTAGAAGGCACCCAACTGGTGAGAAGCCAGTCCATGCCTTCTGATTATTAGTACAGCGCTCATTGCCCTGGATTACGTCAGTGTTCTGTGGCTTATTATGTTCCCTCAACTATGAGTGATTTAGGACGACTATCCTTATGCACATCGTATGTTTTTGTATAGAATTGGTGGATATAACTTTCATCAATGTGACTTAAGATGCATGTGAACATTTTTAAAAAGTGTTGGCATTTGAAACTCTCTTCTCCCACAAAACTAAAGTGAACAGGCTTTGTGCTTATTACAGAATCTGTATGGCTGCATTTGCACCGCTTTTATTAACTGTGCCCGAGTGTGAGTTCAAGCTCATGGCACCAGTGTGTTCAAGCCAGTTGTGTGTACACCTTGCATATACAGATTTATATCAAGATCAAGTCAGAGATACTTCTCCTCTTCTGGTTGGCTCATCACAGACTCATGCCTGCAGGCAGCTGATGAAGAAGAATATTTTTAAAATAACATTGAGCCTGATGAAAATTGCTCCATGGAATTCAAGTGTGCCTTCCCATTTAACATTTCCTGAGAGAGAGAAGCTAGCTCAGTCAGCTGAAATATATTCTTATGGTGATATTCCTTTATTTCACTAGGGAATATCAATAGGATTCCAGTGTGACTTAAAGCATTATGCCAAGCCATAACTTAGAATGAGATCTTTTATTCAAAATCAATGTTTTCAGTCACCCCACAAGTTTCTTCATTTTTGGAATGAAAATCTTCATGTACAGTTTCAACCAGAAGTCCATTTTAAATTAGCTAAATTAAGGTTACAGTTGTAACTATGGTGAATATGGAACTGTGAGCATGTAATTAAATTCCCTTTATTTTTCATGAAAATAAAATATTCTAAAGCATATAATGAATATATATATAGGTAAATAGATTATATATTTTGGGAAATTATGTGTGCCATAACCATTATTGTATGTTTCTTTTTAATAGGATGTACACGCATGTTTTAAGTCAAGTGAGGATAATCCTGACACAGCAGAAGAAAGCGATGAACATTTTCTAAGAGCACCTGAAACACCTGAGTTTGTAAGAATGCCTGGCTCAAAGGAAAAGAACACGCAGTTCTCTAAAACACCTCCATTTGACTTGTATGATTTCAATTTTTATTTAGATTTTGTGCGCCAAGTTGTATTGATGTTTATTGTGTAAGCATTTCTTTTATTTCTGAAAGATACTATAGAAAGACTTCTCTAGAAAGCTCTTCTGAACATACTCGGAATTTTTCTGAGTCATTCTGGGTAATTTAGGAGAGTCTGTTTTTAGAGTATCATTTCTATTTGAACCTGTTTTGAAAAAAGGGAACTCTACTCAGAAACGTAAGAGGTGTACATCCTTTGTAGCTCCTTTACCAAAATTGTTGCCTTCTCCTGCAGTAATATTTTTTTCACCAGTTTCTATCCTTAAACTATTTTCTTGGAGTATGAGGGGAAAAGGAGGGGGATTGATAAGAACACTTCAGTTTACAGAGTAATATTACCTGCTCTGTGTTGCAAGAAGCAAGTACTGGTGGAAGCTGTAGCGATTTAGGAAACTGACAAAACAGAAAAAGAAAAAGCCACCTGAATTACTTTCCTAAATTATTAATGTCGTTTCTTCCTTTATCATTACAGCATTCATAACTTAGGTTGTGAAGAAGTAACACCAAAATCTCCTAATTTCTTTTCTCTCATGAGCTTCTCCCAGAAGTCACCTGGCTTTAATTTGTTTGATTCTTCTGTGTTTGGGGCAGAAAATTCATCTGATGAGGTAAAAATTTGAGTACTTGAGAACATTAAATTTCCACAAGGCAAAGTATTGTAAGAAAAACAGCATTAACAGTGAATGAGGTTTTTCAGACTTGGTATATTTTTATCAGATTTTTTTTTTTTTACTAGCTTGTTTAGTTTTGCATTTGATATCTTTTGAAAACGCTTATCTCCTTACCTGGTAATCCTACTAAGATACATAACTGATCAGAAGTTATCTTGGGCAATGGTAGGATTGACTCTTGTGCAGATATACAGGTGAACTAGATTCACAAAAAGGTTTCTGGCTCAGCGTTGGCACGTAAAACTTAAGGTGCCCTAGCAGAATTCACAACTGTCATGCCAAACCTGCCTGTTTCTGTGTTGCTGCAGGGGGGCAGTTAGTTACTTAAGAGTATTTTTTTCTTTCCCCTACAAAAAGCGGAACAGAGAGGAAAGAAAGAGGAGTATCTATTAGGAACACTGAAAAGCAAATAAAGATTAGCAGCATTATTTAGATGGAGGATTTAGGTAGCTAGCTAATTGGAACAGGGGGTGGAATCCAGATTTCCTTTTCCTTTGCAGATTGCCTAACTACAGTGCTGTAGAGCCATTTTTGTTCTCCCTGGCCTAATGGATAGATAATTGGGTCATTTAGGATAGATGCATATCAGAGCACAGTGCAGTAGTTAGGTATGGCTTGCTGGCAATGCAGATTCAAACCACATGATGCAAGTGAGGGATTTGAATCCAACTATCTCATATTCCAGGGGTGTGCTCAGATCTTGAGGTTACTAGATAGAAGTTGGTGGATGGAAGAAGAATGTCTTTTATTTTGTTTTTGTCAAGACATGCATTGGTGGTATCTCCTAGCATGAGCTGTATGCAGGGCATCAGTAGACTGTTGAGCAGTTTAGAAATGAAGTAGGTGCTAAGACACCTAGTGCTGTCAGAAGCCAAATTATTCTGTGCCTGCTCAGCAGCAGAAACTAAGAATTTAGCAGTTCTCTATTCTCTAGTGGTTACATGGAACTCTCTGAAGTTGGGCTGGAGTTTGAAATTCTTAAGTTGGATTTAAGTATCGATTATAAGTCTAGCCTGAGAACATTTCTCAAGAGTGATTGTACTGCTGTTCCTTCTGCCATTATCAGGTCATACTTAGGAGGGAGTAGTTCTGTTACTGCTTAGCAGTTTTCACAGAATGAAATGATTTTGATCCTTTTTAGTTTAAAAAACAGCAACCAGATTTTGCAGATTTTGGTTAATTTTCAGTCTGATGTTTTTTGAAGAGCAAAGGGAGTCTATTTGCTGATGTAAGCAAATATTATGAAAACTTTCTCTTCAAAAAGTTTACCTTGCAACTTTCAGAACTGAAATAAAAATTTTAATGCAGATTTTGTAAAGGATGCAAACATTCACTGGGAAAGCATCTTTCTCATCAATCCCAAATGAACTTTTTGCGTATCAGCGTTAGAGCTTTTATTTAGTGTCTCATTTTTCAAATAAAACAACTGTTACATTTCAGACAGGTGAAAGTTATTCGGCAGGAAACTTAAACCCCATGTCCCCACACAAAGATATTGGTAAGTCTGAAAATGAAAAGCGCTTGTATATTCTAGCTTTCTTGTGCATATATGACTGACAAGCTAATGACGGTGCTTTACAGGGTAGCCTTGCTTGTCTAAAAGGATGTTCAATTATTATATGTTGGTTTGTAACCTTGTAATTCAGTGATTTATTGTGTACATTTGTATTCTGACTAGCATAAATCTTTCCCTGCATGTCCTGTCTTTTGCACTTCACATGTACTAGATGTCATGAAAGAAGAGGCTTGCTTGAAGCAAACTCTGGCAGGAATTACAAGGGAGAAGAAAATTTAGTAGTATAAAAGTTTTGTAAGCTTTCTTATTCATGAAAAAGTCTGTTCTTTTAGTGTAAAAAGCTATAGTAATTGATAAATACCACTGAGGGCTACCAATTCAGTGTTGGAAGAGTACACCTGTTGGGTTTTTTTTTTGCCCTGAACTAAAATGGAGAGAGTTCATTTTGTTGGAGAAATATGGAGTGTAAACTGACTTTCAGTGATCTAAGCCAGTGGAAGTACCCAATGTGAAAATAGCACAAGTGAGAGAGAGGAGACTCAGACCTTATAAACCATATCTTCCATGCATACTAAGTGAGCTGTGCATATTTACACAATCTGTGTGAAATCCTGGCTTTATTGAAATGAAAGGTGTTTTTTTTTTTTCTGAAATGTTACAGGTGCAAAGCTACTTTCTTGAAGTGGATAAGTGTAACTATTTTAGAGGAAAGTGTGTGGATTTTGTGTTGTTAAATATAAAACTCAGGTGGTATAAATGGCTTTTCTGTCTATGCCTTTGTTTCTCAAAATATTTCAGTTGTTTATCACATTTTAAGTTGATATCTTTGTGTGGATTCTTTCTCCTCTAAAGAACAAAGACTTCTGCTGCTTAGTACTCAAAATATTTCACCCAGTACTCAAAATATTTCACCCTCAAAATATTTTCACCCAAGTTGTCTGTTGTTCCAAATAATTTACGTACTTCACATTTCTTTCTACATAGATTCCTAATAATGCCCTCCTTGAAGCATCATTTATAGTGCACAAATAAACACACAACTGTAGGCTCAACAGAATGGAGGCAGTACAGTATTATTGCAAAACATCCTATGTTGAATGCAGTATTCTTTCAGTAAGATTTAATCCAATAATTAATTCAATGTGTTTTTCATGTAGGAAGCTTATTTGGGAAATCAGAAAATGAAGATGTGTTTACCTTTCCCTTCCCTTCGGAGTCATCCTCTCATGCATTTGGAGATGGAAAAGATGACTTCAGTTTTCCATTTGCATTTGGACAGGATCAGAGATCATCACAATCTCCTTCAGTGAAAGGTTTTCATTCTTCCTTACAAAATACAAAGCCATTTACATTCTTTTGAATACCTTTGACTTCCTTTTAAATTCTTCTGCTACTTAGCCTTGACAAATGTTTTCAGTTTCTTAAGTTAAAGTACAAAGCATTTCATCTTCTCTTTTCATTTCATGTTAGAATACATTATTGCAATTGCTGCAAGAACATGTATGTGTTCATCAAGCACGCATGCTTTGAGATGCAGCTGTTATTCTTTAAATTTATTTTCTAAATATGTTGTTTTCATAAAATGTTGCGATATGCTTTCCCTAAATTGGCACTTACAAGCAGCAGAAATACCATTTTACAATAGCCTGTAGAGTTAATTGAATATTTGAGCGAGAGCATTTAAACTTCTAGATGAGTACTTTCAGTCTTTGATATAAAATAAATACTTTGTGTGGAAATTGTTAGTAAAAGTAACTTTACTGAAGCGGTCAAAGCTGAATTTGAGTTAAATACAGTGTTCTTAAATCTGTTAAATTATCTATTTTACACAGAATATATATGAAGTTTTTGAAATAAACGTTTTTGTTAATTTTATGTAAGGCTTTGTTAATATGTGAAGTGAAATAATGTAGTTACAATACTGGACATTTCAACTTTTTTTTTTAACTGGAAACGCTGAAAGCAAAGTAAGGTCCTTCCACTTTATCTAGTGTCTTTTGAAAAAAGATACAAAAACAGACAATCTCCGAAGTCAAAGTATAATCAGTACAGGTATATCCATCAGTTCTCCACAAATGGCTTTCCTTCTGGAATGTCTGGCTGTGAAGACAGCATCACAGTTATTCAGCAAGGAATGCTGTCTATTCTGAGCCATCCACCATACTGTACCCTGTGAATTTTTCAAAACCAACTTCTCTAGAACCAGCAGTTTAAGAGTTATGGCTTTTAAAGGAAATACCAGATCATTTTTGAGTCCATCTTTTCTGTTTCACGTGAAACACAGACTGTTAATTTTTGGAACTCTTTTTGAAGTTCATAAGGGAAGTCTGTTTCTCAGTCACTTACCAAAAAGAGGAATTACCCTTGACAGCAGGCAAGCAAGATGCTGGAAGAAGGTAAGCAGAGCAAATAAAGGGGAGACCACATCACTCACCAAACTTCACACACACAAAAAAAAAAAACATTGCAAGTACATAAACTAGCCAGAGAGACACGTGGAGTGAGTGGAACGGGCTGATGAAAAACATCCTACTGCTATAGTCTGCACAGTCTGCCAGTGAACTGTCAACAGAATCCTAAGGGGAATAGAGTCCCCTTTCCCTTTGCTGACCTGCAAAGCCCTAAATGACCAAGAGCTCAGTTATCTATGCCACAGCTTCTCCTTATCTGCCAAACCCCTAATGCCTTAGGAACATCTCTGTGCAGCCTAGCTTCTCCTTAAGTTCTTATACCTAGAGAATGGTGAAAGTGGGTATTTTTGAAGGATTCTGAAGAAGGACTCAGGAAGCCTAACTAAAGTGCTGCTCAGATCCAGCAAATAAGAAGAGGGACACATGGATTTAGTGGACTTTGTGTAGATTTACCTGTTCATCTATTTTAAACAGCTTTTCTAATCTACTGCATTCCTGGACATCTGAAACACTTAAGCGATAGGCAAATTTGAGAGCTGACTTAAGATTTTTGGGTAGTGTCTTAGGGTATGCTACTGACACTCTTCTGAGATAATTTAGAAGGCTAGAAAGTGCAATTTTATTGGCTCGGTTATTCCATAACTGAACCTTGACTTCCTGTCATCTGATGAATTGCATCATCCTTGTCTCTGACCTTTCTATATAGTCCAGTAGTCAAGGCTGCTGGCTGGAGTGGGAAAAACCGTAGTCCAAGATCTTGCTGGATGATTACTTACACAAATTGGGTAGCTCGATTAATAGCAATAAAGAGGAAGCTGCCTCAGGAGAGGCAACCACCTAGCGTTTGGGATAATTTTCTGAGATCTGAGAGATGTTCATGCTCTGACTTACGGTTAGGAGAAGCTGCATATAAACGCTCACTGAGCTACTTCACTGGTATCTGTCAAATTCTGCCTTAAGAGGATCCTTTCTTATCATGTCTATAAAATCAGTAGCAGTTATATTGTTGGACTGCTGAGACTAAAACTCATTACACTGACCAACTTTGTTTTGTTCTGTCCTTTACATACACCCCTGACTACGTCCATCTCCTGTCTGAAAGTGTTTGCAGAGATCCTCTTGTCAAGGTAGCTGGGGCTGTTTGAGAAGAGAGTGCTATTTTTGCATTACCAGTTGTTGTTTGACATTATTGCCCCCGTGGTGCAGATGTGGCAAATGGATTGTGTGCTTGTTCTTCATTCCTCAGTGGAGAATCTTGACTTATATCGTGGCTAAAAGTGTAGAAAGTTAACTCAGTTGACTCTGGACTCTGGTAGAAGAGAGGTAGGTACCACAGGCGTAATACAACTTAGCTAGAGACCATAACCTCCAGCAGAGGGATAGCAATGGGCAGCTGGGGAGCTGTAATCTCTTAAAAGCAGTGCAGCTGTCTCCAAAGTGATAATATGGTTGTACTTTATACTCGAACTGTAAACCCTTGGAGGTGAGGGTTGTCTTTTTGTTTTGTCCCTGTATTGTACCTAGTAAAACAGAGTTCAGGTTTGTAACTCAGTGGTGAGGTAATAAAAAGAAAAAAATCCCTGTTCTAAATAAGCAGAGCAGGGATTTGACTTTGAATCTCCTTTGAATCTTAAGTATCCTAATCAGAAGGCAAATGTTTATTCAGGACCCTGCTATCTTTATTGTTCCATCTAATTTTTTAATGGCATTTTTGACTGAAAATTGTTTCACATGAAAAATCCTCATAAGAGCTAGTGTTCTGACCAGTTTTACAGAAGACTATAGATCAGTGCTGGTTACATGTTCTAGATCATCAAAATGGTAGGGGTTATCATGACATTTGGCTAAAGCTATTTGTTTTTGAATTTGTTGAGTACGATTTTTAAACACTAGTCACCTGCTGCTGCCAGGAGGCAGACTTTGATGCCTCAGTTATCTTTGTCCCAGAGGAACAATACATATACTGGCATGTCATTTTTCTGATCCGAAATAACAGAAAGAGTATTTCTCTGTATTTACTTTAGTGTTTATAGGAGATTCCGTTTACAAGATACTGATTTTTATCCCACAGTAAAAAAAAAATTTAAGAATGACGAGGAGTTAAGAGGAAAAAAACACACTAAATGTTCTCTTCTCTCCAATAATTATTTTTTCCATAGTGAGCCCGTTAGCTGTGTAGCATTTTTCAGTTAAAAGCACCCTAACGTTGGGAATTTCATTATAATCTGTAAGGTATGATTTCTCTAACTGTTTAACCAGGACCTCATCAGCTATTTTACTGGTAATTTTACTGATACACTAACATAAAGCGGGCTTATAAACAGCCCAGGATATTTGGCTAACAAATAAGCGACAGATGGACAGATTGAGACTAAAAATATAGTTTATAAACTAGCAGATAAAGACTACTGGAATGACTTCCAGCACTTGTGGGATATAGCATTTATTTTATTATAATCTTGTTTTACTGCTTCACAGAACACCTGTGATGGAAAATTAGGTATTCATCAAACTGTTTTCACTCAAAAATCACGTTTCCCAATTTAGAGCAATTTATTTGTTTTCTGTACCTTCATGGCTAAGTCTATCGATATCAAAGGCATGCACATCTTAACATTCTGTAGGAGAATTTTTATTCTGCTATTATAGATAATGGTGATAAATAATGATGATAAAAACACAGGAGCTCCTCAGTTTTATATCGGGAAAAAAGTTGAATGCATATTGTAGTGTTAAAATTGGTTCTTTCCCATATTCATTTTTCAGTGATGCCAACATGTGAAAGAAACGTATATAGAAGGTCACACTGTACACTCCCCTCACATGACTGGTCACTCATTTCGTATGTAAAATAGCCAGAGCAACCAGAATTCTGGGTTGGAAGAAGTGCAGTGATGCAGCTGTTACGAACACACAGTGTTGATTAGGCAACACTGAATGTTAAGTGGTGGGTCTGTATTTAGCCACCCGTTAAGATTAACTGTAGGATGAAACAATATCATCCGGAATTTCAAAAATCAAACAGTTAATTAAACCCCGGGCTTCAGTTGCAACTGCTTACAGTCTGAGTTGCAGTCTTTCCACACAGTCCAAAAAATTTCCGTATGGCACTCCATGGAAATTCTGTATATGATTGCCTGGCAAGTTTAGGCCATATGTAAAGATGCATCTCTGTTTCATGTCATATTTCAAGATTATGAACATAAATAAAACTTCATGTTGGAAGTAAAGTGGCAGCCTAAATACGTATGGGTAAATGCAAACTTTGGGGCAGTGGTAGAAGAATCATTGCATCATAAGAAAACAATCTTATACTACAGCATTAATACGCTTAAGCATTTCAAGGAAATAAGCTTTAAGTGCTACTTACCGTAACAGATTGGAATGTGTAGACTTACAGTATTAGAGGGTAGTAATCTCCCCACTGCAAGGCTGATTGCACGGGTAGCAAGAGTTGGTTAATCCTTTTCGGCCAATGGCATAAAACAAGGATTAGTTTTTCATTTACTGCAACTGAGTGAGTCATTAGGATCCAAGGACACTAATGAGCCTGAACAGGCGAGTGGATTCTGGTTTCACAGTTACAGACAGGCTAAACTAAAAGGAGATGATTCTGTTTTTTAATAATTTAAAACGTGTTGTTTCAGTGATCTCTTCCTGAAAAAAAATGAATGAAAGCTGTAACTGTGGATCACAGACCTAGAATATTTACTTCTTCTCTTGGAATTTTTTGCCAGATTAGTTGCCTTAGAGGCTGAATGGCTCATTTAGAAATCTCTCTGTTGCCTTGCTTTTATGTTCTGCTCTTGATGTCTCCAGACTTGACACAAGTCACATGCAATCACGTCTTTATTCCTGGTGGACAGGCACTGTCCTAATATTCTCTGACTCACACCCAGGTTGTTTGCAGCTCAGCAGTTCTGCTTGCAGACACATCACTTTGTGTTCTGATGCTAACATCTTGCTGAGAGATTGCCTCTTGGCACGTTGTTTCTTGAATCCTGTACCTTGCTTGATTTGAAGTGAAGATGATGCTCTTTTTAGCACTTGTAACACATTACCTTTGAAAAGGTAAGTTCTTCCTCCTACTTTGCCGTGTCCCAGATTTTCTTCTTTTCAGTAGTTAACTGTATTCACTAATAATAATATGCAGCTTGCATATAATTTCGGATTACAGATGCTACTAGTTTCAAATTACAAATGCTACTGAAAGAGTATTAAAAAAATATCAAAAGAGGGACAATTCAATGTTAAAAAATGTTTAAACGTGTACAAAAGTTAAATAATTTGATTGTTGTGATCCTCTAGGAAAACTAACGTAAAATATTTTAATAACATAAACTTCATTTTCCATCTTGTTTCACAGTCCACAAAATTATTTCACAGCGCACTATATTCCATAAAGCTTTGCCATTAGGGTTACAGAAAATCAGGGAAAGAAGCCTAGGGTTAAGTGATAAAAGTGCTGGCTAGTAGGGAACCAGATGTTATGACTGGTGGGAAGCTTGGTTGTTGACAATCCATATGCAATCTCATTTTGGAGCTTGCAAGTCTTCTCTGCTCCCTTCTGCTGGAGTAGGACTGCCTTGAGCTAACTGTGGTCTCTTGCTGCTTTTTCTCTTTCTCTTGAGGCACATGTTTGGCTGGTTGTACTATTTCCACAAAACACATGGTGCTGTGATCAGTTTACTAACAACAGCCGCAGAGAGCTCATGTCCAGAAGCTCTGGGTATCGGTAGAAGTGATTAAAAAATGTTACTTACAGTTATCTATACAATCTATTGTAAGTAATATTTCCATTACATTTCAGGGAGGTTCCAAGTCTTTGACGCATTCTAGCCATTACCCAAAGCAGGACTAGTGTCTACCACAATTTCAAATCATGCCGTATGGGTTGGCAAATGTCACCTGATACAATACATGGTTCAGAATGATTTTTGCCCCAAACACTTGACCAGTCATGTTTCTCACTGCTACTTATACTGAAGAAGTTAATCATATGCAGCTGCCAATTTCTCTTTCTCCCTCACAGCTGGCAGAGGCTCTCAAAAATATTCCAGCTTATTACCTATGCCATCTGAGACATGAAAAGGTTAAACTGGGGACCTGATCACCTGTGCTCATTGCAGACCTCCTTGCTTGCCACTGCTGTTGTTTTTTGGGAAGAGAGATGCAGAACATGGCTTCTTAGACCTTTTCCAGCTCCAGTAAATTGCATTTTCATCTGTATGTTGTGCTTGTCCTTCTGTGCAGGCCAAACTCAATTCCTATACCATCTTGAACTAATACTTACGAATAATTGTCAGAGGCCAAAGAGCAGCAGGGTTCTGATAAAAGAGATGTAAGACAAAGCCTGTGCTGAAAACTTCAACGCTGAACTTCAGAGGTGCTTTTAAATCCATTCCAGCACACTCAAAAGAAGTTGGTGCTAAGAAGCAGCTGGTCATTACTTCATGTAAACGTCCAGTTTACCTTGGGTTGTGCTCTTACCAGTTTTCGCAAATAGGCAGGTTTTTTGCTAGCACAAGGGAAGAATTCTGATTGCAAAAACTGTGTTGGATAGATTGTCTATTTTAACCTAACTTCAAAGAACTAAAAGCTATGAAAGTGGCTCTACATTGTGGGATTTGGGAGGTTTTGCTGTTGTTGCTGCATAGGCTTGTAGTTCTAGTTTGCCAACTGCAAACTAACGTAGAGGAGTAGTGATTAAAATTTGTGATTGCTGAATGCCTGGTGTCATGCATGATAAGAATGTAGTGTCGTCATCCATTCTAGACAGCTGTATCAAAATTACCAATTGTGGTTTCATTTTTTTAAGAATTGGTAAAACAGCCAATAATTTAATGGACATAGGAGATTAATAGTTCGCACTGCTCTTTTAGGTAATCCTGAGACATACTTGGTGCACACCGGTAGGACACTTGCACAACCTGTCTTGTATTGCATTGAAATTACGGCTCTGCCGTAGATAATTGTATGGCCACATTATCACAGTCATTGAGCATCACACAATCCTCAGTAACATAATGAGAAACTGAGTTTGGGACTGGACTGTTGAAGGTCCTGCAAGAAGTCTATATAGCAAGCAGGAATGTCAGTTCAGCTCTTCTGTTCAATGTGTTGCTATTGCTTGTACCCTGGCCCATCTGTGGGTATGTAAAGGATGTTTATCTCCGTAGATGTCAATAGTAATATTCCCAAGGGCTAGACATCCACATAAAAGATTTGAGAAGATCAGCAGGAGGCAAGAGCTTTTTGTGCTAGCGTCAAGGGACCATAAGAGTCTCCTTTTTGAGAAGTCAGAAATACTGCAATGGAATGATTGGATACAGATCAGCTACCTTCACAGGTAAAAGCATCTGTGAAATCGCTCTAAGTTAGGTGGACTACCTCTGTCATTATGGCATCCAGGGTTTGCTGGGATGTGGTAGATTCTTGCATACCTTCTGCTCATGTCCCTTTGTGATTTTGGAGAAAGAGAAAGGCATAGCTGCTCTAAGACAAAAGAATTCCTATGTTGCCAAAATTGCTTTAGTGTTGTTTTGGCACTTAGTGCCATCTCTGTGATGCAAAGCAAGTGCCAAGGGTTGAGGCATAAGTCTTTTTCGGTATGTAAATTGCACTTTCACAACAGCATAAGGCAGGCAGGCAGCATTGTGCTCCACTTTGTGTGTTTATAGCAGCAAGCTCACATATTGTAGTGTCAATATTTTAATACAGAACATTTTACATCACAAAATGGAAAAAGAAAGATGCTCCAGTGGATTCTACATGTATTTCAGTTCCCTTTGTTGAGTTTTATTGTAGCTGACACTACTGGAGTAAAGTAGGTTGTCAGAGGCTGGGCAGAGCACTCTTTTCATTTGCAAGTATTGGCATAAAGTAAAATAATGATTTGGATTTCTGTTTTCTGTCTTTTGTGGCTTACGTTGTCAGTTACGGTGATGTTTTTGACAAGGGAGTGCTGCTGGGTTAGTGATTTCTTCCAGAGCTTCAGAAATAGTTACGTTATCTGTTATTACCGTCATATCAGGACTGACAGTTGATGGTCAGTGCTTATACATTGTCTTTGTAAATTACAAAATGAAGTTAACATCAGCAAATGTCTCCTGCTTTTGGAGCTCAGCAATCAGTTGTCATGTACTTATAATTCAGGCTTGGTAACATTCTTAGTACTTGTTAAGTTATGCAGAACAACTTTAGAAAATATTTTTTTACAGGAATAAAGCAAGGAGGATGAAAATATAATTCTCAGCATTTCTTTTGAAAACTTGTAGTGGTTTGGAAATATTTATTATATTTGCAAGTTCCTGAGTGGAAGAAGGTATTTCTATTTCACAGAAGACAAAACTGAAGTAGAAAGAATATTGCTGAAAATGTCAGTACAGTTTCCTAATGTTAAACAACAAAATCAATTTTTAGGCACCTACCAAAGCAAGCTGATACTCAGTTCTAAGAAATATACCATGAATTTTGGTGCTGAATTATGGATGCATGTATTTTTATGGATGCATGCATTTAGCTGTAAACATGCATTTTGGAAATGCTGGTTGAAATGTTTTGCCCAATGTTACTAACAAACTGTCAGCATTTTCTTTATGGTAATCTTATTGCACAAAGAAGATAATAGGTGTTAGATAATAAATGTTAGAGTATCACTTATTTGAAAATCTGTCAACTCTCACAGACTTAAAAAGTTTGGAGAGACGATTCTTTAAAAAAAACCCCAATTAATAGTAGATTGTTTATGTGATTTAGGGACAGTAATGGATAATGAATGTGTGCTTCTGTTAGCTGGTTTTGTTACATACTACAGTTCAGTGACTAACGCTATTGTAGTTTTATAACATGACGATCTATATAGCAAATCTTTAGTCATACCTCTGATTTCTCTAAGTGAAACACTAATCGTTATAACTGGAAGTTTAACTATATCTTTGGGAGTTTTAGTATGAATAATTTAATTAATGTACCAGGATAAAAAAAATAGATAGAGAGAAAGACAAAGTTTAAGTATTGAAGTCATATAATTAACTCTCCACTCATATGACTAAATAGTAGCTAAGTATCAAAACATATAACTGCATTACACTGTAATTGCAATGTAGGCTTGGGGAGCTACACAGTGTAAGCAGTGTTGATGTTGTTTGATCTCATCAACGTGTATAAGTATCTGAAGGGGGGGGGGGTGTCAAGAGGATGAGGCCAATCTCTTCTCCGTGATGCCCGGCAACAGGACAAGAGGCAACGGGCACAAACTGATACACAGGTAGTTCCATCTAAACCTGAGAAAAAACTTCTTGACTGTGAGGGTGACAGAGCATTGGAACAGGTTGCCCAGAGAGGTAGTGGAGCCTCCTTCCCTGGAGATATTCAAAACCCGTCTGGATGCGATCCTGGGCAATATGCTCTAGAGGACCCTGCTTGAGCAGGGGGGTTGGACTAGAGGATCTCCAGAGGTCCCTTCCAACCTCAACCATTCTGTGATTCTGTGATTCTGTGGCATTGGCAAAAGAAAACACTAAGCACTGCTAAATATTTTGATAATATTGCTGAGGTTTCATTAAGTCTATTGTATTGGACCAAAGCCTAGTTTTATGCGATCAGCTACTCCTAAATAAAAAGTAGGTTGACTTTCTTATTCAGCATATATGTGAATTGGATAAACTGGTGTAAATATTCCTGGTTGTCAAAACATCACTGGTGTTATGACAGGAGACTCAAAGGATTAATTTTGGAGCAATCCTTCCTGTTCTCCCTTAAACAGTAAGGGCGAACATGCGTCTGGATTTCTTTGTAGTTATAGTTAGGGGACTTATGCAGCAATTATCATTTATATTACAGGAGCGGCCACAGGGCGCAGCTTTATTTGGTGCTGCATTATATTAGGCACAGTGAGAGAGAGTCCAGGCCTTAAAGATGTTACCAATTAAATAGACTGAGTAGACAATGATATGCTAGTCCTCAAATGCTGAGTGCTTCCCACAAGTGCTAAGCACCTTGGGTTTCCAGTGATGCCAGTGGGAGTTAAGGTTGCATAGGACATCTCAATACCAGTCAGTCTGCTCTGTCAAGCCTCTAGTACTCATTATAAAGAAAGCAACAATTAAAAAAAATTAAAAAGAATAAATAATTTTCTGTGCTAGTTTCATAGCATTTGCAATGGGAAAAAAAAGCCTTAGAAGAAATATTTGCGATTTGAAAATCGTGATAGCTGGAATTAAGACAGAATTCGTCTTCCTGGCCAGATTTTGTTAGGATGTCTTGGAAATGCATCATGCACCAAATTCAAACCGGGCCATTTCCACTAGATCAATGTTACTGACAAGTCGTGCTCTGAGCACAGTTGTCATCAAGAACTTAAGCTGGGAGAAATTTATAAAACCTGAAAAACAGCAGCTTTCAAAGTGTTGAATGTCCTTTCAAGTGTATGTCAGTCTAGAAGGATGATGAAAGAATAAATCTGATGAGGGAAAGAGAGACAAATAGCGAGATGAAAAATGTCATGGAGAAAACCTTTGGTATCAAAGACAGACTGACAATTAGTGCCACAGATATGACACACTTGTTATTTACAGACCGTAGGTGAGCCTATACGTAGGATTAGTCAGTGCCTGTGCACTCCAGTGCTTTCATAACCAGAGTCAGGAACAGTAAGGTAGATCCATGGCATAAATGTATATAGCTCAGCATTTAGCATGTTCCATTATATCACACTGGTGCAGTGGCAACCCATATGCAAGCCAGCGTAAGTCAGCACAAAGATACTGCAGTCAACAGCATTATATTAGGTAAATGGCCTGGGAATTTGGCCTTATTTTTCCTATGGTAAATACCATCTCTATTTGGGGTTATTGCTGTTGTCGTTACTAGCGGCAGCATTACAGCTTCTGGCAGCTGTTGTGGGAGGTGAAAAGAAGGCCATCCATATGGCTCTGCAAATTGTATCCAAGACATCTTGCACTGGGGAAGATTCTTGAAAATGTCAATGATGGGTCATTTAAGGCCTGATTCCGTATCACCAAAGTCAATGGGGATTTTGCCATTTATTTTAGTTAGGAGCAGAAACAAACCCTTAATCCCTGGCAATTCTGTTTGTATTACATTATACACAGCATGACACAGATGTGCACAGTAAACTCTGAAAAACACAGGGCCGTATGCTGCCGTCACTCAGTCTCCAGCAGCAGTGAGACAGAAGCCAGAGTGAACATGCGAATAGGCAGGTTTTGGCTCTGTTTCAGGCCCTTGATCCTCAATTTTCTATTCCTACGTTATTACATGTGAGAGAAAATAAAGTTGGGGAAGTAGGTGTGACTCACTGAACCTGTTTATGCCGTCTCCAGATCAACATTGTCACTACTGGTAAGCCCTCAAGAAGCTGATAGTATCAGCTGGCCAGATTCAATAGGTTAGTCAATGCGTGTGTCATACGGTTGGAGCAGAGTGCTAGGCATGTGCAAAGTGAAAGGATGGGCGTTTAAACAGAGATTTGAAGCAGGGAAGGACAAGCAGGAAAATGGAGAGATAAAAGCAAGAGGGCAGGATAGCAGAACAGGATCAAGAACCACGAAGAAGGAGCACTGGATGGAAAAACAGGTTCAAAAATGGGTCCTGTTAATTCCAGCTGAGTCCTTTTTCTTTGATCCAAATGCTTTACCTCATCAGTATCTTCTCCCCACTGTGTGCTGGCTCCAGTGAAAGTTGGGCAGTACACCCAGGATGTGTCCTGCTACTGCTAGGAAGGGAACCTTGCTTTTTCACTGCTTTTATTGCTTGTTGTTAATACCTCGATAACTGGTTACATCAACTTAGGTGGGCAGTGATCTGAGGAGAGACTCGAGTCTGCTCCTCCGACAGTGGAACTGTCGTTGAGGTGGACAGTAGCAAAGAATGGAGATTTGGAAAGCCCAGTACAGAAATTTCAAGGCCTCTGTGTGCCCCTACTGTTATAACTTCCCCTTTGTATTAAGTGCCAGGCCTGGCATACGCTTCTTATACACCAGCCCATTTTGACCTCTGCATAAAGTATCTTTTCAGTGTGTGTTTGCTTACAGTGTGACTCATTGTTTGGGCACGCCAGCGCTCTTCAGGCTGCATTTTTGACCTGAGCATGCCAAAAAAGTCTGTCTTAGTTTGTGAAGCTGACTGCGTTTAATCTAGGTGTTGCTCCAGGCTGACAGGCTCTGCTAAAACTGATGTCTGCATCGCAGCTGCTTGCACACTATTAGAACAGGACTCATATTTGGCCAGCTTTTTGGGCATACTGTTAGGAATGCCAGGACATTCAGAGCATCATTATGAAGGAGATGTGTGTCACCGGATGTGGGATCTTTTGTAATGGATGGAGCTAATCTTTTGGACTCAGAATTCACTTCCTTCTCTATCTTCTTGTGACAGCGGTAGGTACCAGCTGATTTTAGCAAATGAATTTGTTGACAGAGCTCTCCAAAAGTGGCAATATTTATCCTATGAGTTTGTTTAATAATGAAGCAAGTGTTAACTGAATCTGGTTACATTCCTAATACTTTCTCAAAGCCTTGGAAAGTTAAGCAAGGACAAAGTACATGTTACTTCAGCTTTTTCCCCCTTGCCAATACTTACAGCATGGTTTAAGTACCGTTCACACTCCTATGGCTGACAGACCTGCCTGCTCAAGCACTGAAATTCAGCAAGAGAGTTATCTCTACAAACTGAATATTATGAACACATACACAAATAAGCAGCAATATTTATTCACCGTTCCATACACACCTCAGTTGTCACCTTTTCACTTCCTGAAGCCCATGTTGACCTAAGAAGGGCTGGTACTAGTGCAGGTATTAAACAAACTGCTAAATTAATGTAGATGTGTTAAAGAAGCCAATGTCCTTGTCTATTCATGGCATTGAATAAATATGTAATTAGAACAACCATAAGTGCAGTGTCCCTGCTTCTGGGGCCTGTCCTATTCTGTTGAGACCAATGGCCAAACTCCAAATGTATTTGTTTCATTAGGCCTAGCCTCTAGGGAGCTGGATTTGTCCCTCAGCTCTGTCACAAGTTTCCAGTCCATCTCTGGGCAAGTCACTAGTTTACCTGTACCTCTGTTCTCAGTGGGTAAAAATTAATGCTAACAATAACCTTATCATTATTATTTTTAGGAGCAAGAGCAGCAAGGTTTTTAAGAGGAGATAACATTTTTTATTAGACTGAACAATAGGGAAAAAATCTAACTTCTCTGTAATTTCACTTAACTTCAGTTGTTAACGTTGCATTCCTCATATCTTTTGGCCCTAACTGAACAGGGCACAACTAAGCTCTTACTGTGCAGGAGTTGAGTGTCTTGCACAAAAAGGTTGTAGTCTCTGTCTGAACATGCAGTAACTATTCTAATAAAGCAAAATGATAATATCAGTAATACATAAGCATGACTCATCCCAGGATTCCAGGCTGAAACAGACCCATAAGCCACCTCCCAGCTTCTTCACTGCTGTGTCCAGCCTGTCTCATTGATTTTGCCTCTTTCCCTTCCTGTTCCCTCTTTTCATGTGTTGGCATTTTCATGTAAGACTGAACTTGTAGTTTACAAAATCCATTCCTGCCTCTAGCATGAGGGAATGCACATTTATTTTCAGGCCTCATCTGAAAAAAAATTGTCCCTCCCCGGGGCTGATACTGTTGTACCGTAGCAGTCGCTACACAGATTGTTCAAATTGACTCCATGGTGCAAACACCTGGGGACATGGTGCTAGAAGAGACCAGCCAGGGAGGGCACTGACTTAGACCGCTGCCTCCTAAACCTATGACTAAAGCAATGCAGGAGATGCAAGCTTGGTTTTATGAGAAGTGCTGACATTTTGAAATTTACCTTTCTTCTGTATTGAAGAAGATAGTTTTTCATGAGGAAAATGGGTTACAGATTGTCTGAAATGACAATCTGAAAAGTAAGGTCTGTGGCCCTGGCCAGATTTGATAAACCTTTCAGTGTTGATGGAGAAGTAGATATTCCAGCTGATGATGGCTCTCTTCATATATTGCTGATCAACTCTCCTTGACAGGCGTTGTGAGAAATATTTAAATTTCTCACAAGAGTCAGTGTTTATCAGAAATAAATGTATGCTTAGGCCAACATGGAGCTTGTTCTGAACTATCTGATCTGGGTGCTGCCGATTTGCTCTTCAAGAGAGAAATAGTGTCTTCTGATCACGGTTAGCAAGAGGGGCTGCTGTTCTTGGCTAGGGAAATGCGAATCCTTGTCAGCCTAGGACATTTTAGCTTATTCATGACAACAAATGTTTCTTGCTATCTCTATTGGGTTGCTAGGCCAAAGATGAGCATCTGAGAATGTATCTATTACATGGGCTTCTATGCTGTTATCTTTTTAAGGTCAGTTGTTTAAAAAGGCCTGGAAAGGTCTTTATGATGAAGGCAACAGAAGTGCTGAGTTCCTCTCCTGGGCTCCTGGAAAAAGTCACTCCTCTCCCTTTTTCTTTTCTTTTAAATGAGAATGAAAAAAAGACTCATGCCTTAACAGGGTACTGAAAAGAAAGTTTTCAGGTCTGAAATTTCACAAACATCTACAGGACAGTCTGTAGATAATAAATACAGCAAAGTTGTGCTGAGCTATTTGCTGCAAGAAATTCAAATGGAAACCTGGTGAAAGAGATTCTAAGTTTTGGCTGAGAACCTTTTTTTTTTTTTTTTCCCTTCACCAAGGGCATAGTTTTGCTTTGCCAGAGAAAGACACAGTCTTTCTACGGGGAAAGACAGGTATTGGCAGGAAAAGCTGACACAATTCAATTGGATGTTTACCCACAGATGTATATTCACGCTCAACCTCTATCCTTCCTGAGCCCGGCTATTACCTCACCCATGCATTTGGAGCTGCTGGGGTACAGAGGGCCGGGTCCAATTGCACCAACATTTCTTTCTAGCACCAGATGGACAGAAAGGGTCCCTTTTGTCCCTAAAGTCCAGGCAGAATGTATATGCACTATCTGTTTATGCTGGACACCCAGCATTCAAACCGCAGTTGAGGGAAGCAGAAAAAAAAAGAAACCCACAATTGCCAGTACTTGGAGCGATTAAGAGAGAAGATTTATTGACTGTTTTCCCTCTCCTGTATCATAACTATCTTTCCCTCTGCAAGCTGTACTTGAAGCTGATCGTTTCTTAGTTTGTGTTCATCAAGCCTCGACATTTGTTTCAAAGATCGACTCACCTCTTCCATGTGCAAAACAAACCTGATTAGAGTGGATTTTGATCTACTTTCATTATGTTTTGTGAGTATGCGCGTGACATAATTTAAACAAGCTTATCCTACTCAGGGAGAAAAAAACATTCCTACCACAGTTTAGGTAAACCAAGCAATTATTCTGTTACTAAGTGTAATTAATGCCTAATGATTCGCTTTGATTAATAGGACAATCAGCATCTGCTCCTGGTAATAGGGATTAGTAACCCAAGCCTTTTCTTATATTGGAAGGTAGGGGGTTCTTTCGTATTAAAATCTATTTTTCGCATTAATTTCTAAGCAGGAAAAAACAGCCCTGTGCTGTATTCTAAAAACAGAGTGAAGGAAAGGTAATATATTTTTGAAAAAATACAGAGAAAACTTCAGAATGTCTTCATGAATTTGTATTTTCACAAGAGAAAAGCATTCATTCCACCTTTAAGAAAGAAATTGCATGTAAAATTGACAGAGAATTAGACCAAAGTAAAATTACAGCCAAAACATTAAAAATTCTATGTCTTCTAAGCAGTAGAGGCATCCACTGAAGCAGAAGAGTTAAATTATATAAAAAACTGCATTTGATGTTACCATGTTACCATATTGCTGATTACTGCTGAATATTCCCTCAGCTTAGGAAATGAAGGAATGGCTTTTCTAGAGATGATAGATATTTTTCTAAATCTCCTGATTAGTTTCTCGTTTTTTCTATGTGGCTGAAGAATTACAACATACAATGAAGCTACAAGGCTAATCATTCTTTATCACCCTCATCTTCTATTGATCCCCAAGATGGAGGTGGAGTGCAGTTAGATGCAAACGTTAATCCAATCGTATAACAGACATCCCCATATGGCTAGTCACCAGCTTTGCCTTAAGCCAATCAATAATCACTTTGGTGAAGAAAAATAAACCTGGATTTTTTTTGCTGGAAGGTTAGTTGTCAGTCATTTGGGCTCTGGTAGCTGCATCTACCAGGTGATACTCGGGCGTTAAGGACTTCTCAGTCACTTTAGTGCTCACTCGGAAATAGTTCTTACAGTGTGTGGTGGATACTTAGGAAATGATTCTCCTTGCTGGGATTACTGCAGAGCCAAGAACAGAATTAACGAGCCACACACCTTGCCTCCAAAAGCTTCTAAAAGAGACTAAACACCATAAAATGAGCTGGGCTTTGTCGTAAAATAAACAAAAAGTGTCCCTGAAGAAACTATGTCATTATGAGCCCTGGAACACAGGAGGGCGGAGATGTGTGCTCACCTGAAGGCTTTTGTCCTGTAATCTCTGGGTAAGAGCTGGAAGAGCGGAGAGCGAATCCAGAGCAGCACCTGTTCGTTCGGTTCGTGAATGCTTTCACGGGCACGTTCATCTGCTGTGATACGTGCAGTGCTGACTAAAGTGAAGAGCGTCCGTGAATGCTGACATTAGTGACTCAACTTTAGCCTCTTGACACCTCTTCTGCAAGTGTGTTTGGCTGAGGCCTGACACCCCTTTTTGGTCACGGGCACTGCATGTGTTCTCTGTAACAGGTCCTCTGTGTCTAGAAAATGTATTTCAAGTTCTCCTGCATGGGGATTTGTGCTACAATTGCAGAGGGACTCAGGCAGGTCAGGGCTGCTGATGAGGATACGTCATTGTATGTGCAGTTTCATCTAGTGAATAATTCCCTAGTGGCAAATACTCAGTGATCACAAAGGACTGTCTGTGACCAGAGAGGAACTGTAACAAAGACATTGCAGTGAAGTTCAAATATAATTTCAGATACCTAAACACATGCTTTGAGATGGCCCACCAACCATGTATTAGTTAAATGCAGTGTATACTGACAATTATATCTTCCCTTGGCTTTATTTCTTCTTGGCTTATATGTTTACTCAGAAGAACAGTCATATTTCAGAAATCTGTATAGGTAACAGGCTTAAAATCTTCCAATTACCTTTAAACCCTTTTCTGTTTTCCTCCTTTCAAATGTGCTTTACTAGGCCGTTCAGATGTACAGTTCCTCCTGTTGCTTATCACGGTGCTAAGGTTCAGGGTTTCACCTCTCCTTCTGGGATCAAAACTCCCTTGTCTTCTCTTTTGTCCTTATGGAGGCCCAGCGACATGATGACTGAAGCAGGGCATTTAGTCTCATATCCTCTATTAGAACCAATTCCCATCTTCTTGGTCTGCTTGCCACATTTTAAAATTAACAGCTGAGTAAACAGATCCTCTTTGCGGCTTTGAAAGTACCGGCTTGAAGTACTATTAATTATAATGTCCACTGTGGCCATGTCTATGAACCTCCAGCGGGCACAAGTAGGAGGTATGCAAACACAGTCCCTGCACTGAGGAGTGTGGCCATGTCTGCTCAGTCATGAGCCTCCTTCACATGGGTTGCATTATAATATACAGTCAGCTCTGGAGCAGAAGGTGTGATGGAGAACAGGGGCACTGTGGAAAAAAAGGAAAACCTGGATAATGCTATTGCTGCCAGAGCTGGAGCAGCCTGTGCACTGCTCTCTATGACATTCCCTGTCCTGGAAGGGTTATTTACTCTGACACAGCACAGCCCAAATGCGCTGAGGCAGTTCAGGTCTGGATAACGTGTCTGTGTACCTGTGTGACCATGTTAATAAGCTGTTTCCACACAGCTTGGGTCTAGTAAGGCCAATGCAGAACTCAACCTGACCCAAACTGGCTGTGTGCAAAGTCACTTAGCGGCTCTCTGTGCCACATTTACTTGCTGGTTCTGGTCCTTGGTCTGAAGAGACTCGAGCAGACTCTGAAAGGGTAGAGCAGCATTTCCGTGCCTCTGCACTAGACCCTCTCCATCTGTGTTGCTTGCACAGTGCCCGACACAGGAGTGATTTATCTGCAAGCTGGATAATCTGCCAGGGCATGATGGCAAGGAAAGAAAGAACGCTCAGAATATGTAACGACACACTGATATTTATAGAGATTTTCCCCCAGCAGGTCTTTAAAACAGGGATTCTAGACGCTAGCAGGTATCAAGCACTCACACTGCTGGAGTTTACTGGTGAAAGTTCTTTGCAAGCTGGTATAGATACTATGTGCAAAGTAGGAGCTCAGCAAAAATAACATGCCTAAAGGATGCACAAAATCCAGCTCCTGAACAGACTTTTTCAATATGTGTTCTCTAACTGGAAGATGAAGAGTGTTCTGGTATATGTTTGCTGATAGGCCCTGCGTTCCTCATTGCACTGTGGTGCATCTTGTTGCCTTTGTTTTAATTAGACCTGCTTCTTGATTGGTCTTGACAGCAGTTTCAAGTGGTCTTTTTGTAAAGAAATGTCATCAAAAAGTATATTAATGGAGAGACGCCAAAAATATTAAAAGCTACAGAGTGCCACACTACAATGGAGATATATTCCTGGTTATATTCCGGTGCGGTCTTCGCAATATAACAACAGAGACAAAACATCTCCTGTATTTCTTTCCTCTCTTGCATTCCATCTTTTACCACCCTATTCCCTTTGCAGATTGGTGAGCGGCAGTTGCTAAATATATGCATAATAGTGAAAACCACTACATAATACACTGCATTGAAAAAGAGTCCTGGCAGGCTTGTAGGTCAAGGGAAGGACTATCTCTTTCTTTCCTAGTTAGCTTATCTTCCCATTTGTCTTCTTTCTCTTTATGAAAGAGCTGATGGGGAAGGTCTCCAGCTGAAGGAGCTATTCAGAAAAAGACCTGGCATTTTGAAACAAAATTCAAGCTGCCTCCAAGCATCATGTCCCCAGTGCTGTTAAACAGTAACCAGAGTATAATTAAATTCATATTTGCTCTGGAAACGAAGTGCATACAGGTTTTTAATTTAAGAAAAAACAAAAAATTGCCTCATGAAAGACATATATGGGAAATGGGTGAGAAAATGGATAACTGAGATGGAGTGTAAAAAGATAATAATGCTTGAATCTAGGAATGAAGAGGCAAGAGTGAACAGTAGGTAAAAGCACAGATTTTTGTATGCTTGATCTATAGAGGGAGGCATAGCTACATAGTGACAAAGAATTCAAGAGGACTGCCCATTTCACCAAAGTACACCCCTGTCATCACAAGCTATTTGGTGATAGATGTCCAGTTCAGAAAGGTTCAGAGGACACCACCCATACTATTCCACATGCATCGTTGTTCCCGGTCTGTGTGTCGCACAGTACTCTTCCACACCTGGGAGCAATTTAACACCTTTGGTGCCAAATACTGAAAACTTGGATGACACTTCAGAGAAGATTTTACCCCATATTATGGTTAAAAGCAAAAAATACAGCCCTAGGCCAATGGCATGTGTCCATCTGATCCATGGCACAAATTCCTTCCTGACCCCAGATCTACCATCAGTTTAACCCCGACTTGGTTAACGATAAATCAGCACCTGCTTGAGAGGTTTCCCAGCATCAGCAGGGACACCAGCTTAACTCACAGGAAGCTCCATCTCTGCTTGGGACCACATATGGGTGTTTCAGAAGGGGTTATAGAAAACCATCCCAAACTCCAAATTCGGCATTAGGGGTGGAAAAAAAAAATCCACCTAGACTTGTGCAGTTAGCCACAAAGCACTTCAAAACAGAGAAGCACTTTGGCATTTGGACGAGGGCGCTACCACTAACATGTTAAAGGCTTTACATCTGAGAGGTCTACCCACTTCAAGTGCCAGCGTGCCGCTGCCTAGCTCGAAGTCCAGGGAAGAGCACAGAGCAGATAAGGACGAATAAGGCCTCTGGCGCTCAGATTAAGAGATTCTTTGTGCAATGGACTCGCAGATGAAGTGATTTTGTCCAACTTGATTTCATTGTCTCCTTCAGTTGTCCCACAGTCCCGGCCGGGACTCCATTGCTGTGGTTCATACCACAGACCAAGCTCTGTCACAGTCTGACGCGACAGATAAAGCACCTACCTAACAACATCCAACTGTACCTCTCTTCAGCCCACTACTTTGCCAGGCTGTTCTACATGAAAAGTTCACCTCTTCTTCAGGCTCTGTAGCTTTCTGGGTTGCTGCTCTGTCATTGTTTCTTAAAGCTCTTCTTTATAAGATGACTTCTGAGTTGTAAGTGGATACCGCTGCAGCCAGCCAGGTAGGGATTATTGGTTTACGTTCAGGATTCCTAGGCAACTGTATCAGGATGTGGCGTTTCTTGTCCTGTCAGTCACGGGTATATAGTCACAGAGCGTAATGAAACAACAAAGCATAAAGCTAAGCAGGTGAAAAAGGCCTTCCATATCTTTGTATGTATTGTTTGTTCCCCTTTAGTCTGGCCGTAAAGAAACAGCAGCCACTGCTGTTATTAGAAACTATAACACGAGAAGTCTGGAACACCACCAACACGAACCACGAGAGGAGCACTACGGCGTCTGCTAACCTCACTGAAGATCTGCAACTGGCAAAGCCCCGCACATGTCCCACACGCATTCAGATGGTTTACTACAACCAGTGGTCTCATGTCTTAGTGGTATAGCGCAGATCCTAACAGAGTAATTCAACGAAGGTGACAGCAAACAAACCTAATGCAGCTATGAGATGCTTCCTGGCCCGTCACCTAACAGCATCCCTAAGGAAAGACTTGTGAACACTGCAGTATGGTGAGCAGGGTTATTCAAAAGGGAATTATTGCCAGGGATGTGAGGTCTCCAGACTGTTGCTGAGCCAGGTGAGCCCCAGGCCAGTGGTAGCATGTGTGTGACGTGAGCCAGTTCTGCAGACCGCCTCTCCGGAGCAATGATCTGCGGAATTACCCTGACCATTAAAATGCTGCTGTTAGAGCTTTGTAAGTAGCATGATGAAAGGCTGTATTCTGCTCTCGGAGGTACGTAGGCACAGCTCCCATTAATACACGTTCATGCTGAATGCGTCTGGCACCGGGACATCTCAGAGCTGTAGAGCACCATGGAGAGATTGACTTTGCTTTTCAGACACTGGGTAAGAAATACCACTGAACTAAAGAAAGTAGCTGCGTCCTTACCCACTGTGCTTCACGATAGGTCTGACTCCATCAGTCCTTGCCCCTGCCCTGCCTTCACTGCCTCCCCACTACTGGTTTAAAAAAACCCAACACTACACATATCTCCAAAGCCTCCAGGGACAAAACTTTCCTCTGCAGCCTTCATCACATCTCTCAGTCTCTTATTCACAAGTACAGAATTCGTTGCATAATCCTCACCCACTCAGCACAAAGATCAGTCTTTGACATCAGAGGAAAAATTAATGTATGAAGGAATAGAAGAACATGCAATTGAGATTCCTCCAGTGGGGAAAAGAGTAGAGAAATCTGCCATCACATATCATGTATCTCACTAACAGATATATATTCATTCTGCTTAAATGTATTCTGGTAGTTCCTATGTATTCCTTGTAGTTGCTAACAATTATATCTGATCTCTTTGTTAGGGACAGAAAATGTAGACTTAATAAGATGTCAACAGATAAGGAATAGAAAGTAATTGCCCATTATGCTATAAATGTGTTATAATCATTTGCCAGAGGGAAAACAAGTCTAATTGAATGAAAGCTCTTGATGGTTTCATTATGCTTCTATTAAGAGGCAGTCAGTCCTCCTGATGCAAATACAAGGTTTGATGCTTCTTGCATTTACACCCACAGAAAATCTGTGGCAACTGCATTGTTACCAGTGGATCTGCAGTAACACGGAGCTGGAGTGAGAGAGATCAGAATGGGTTCTGAGCGTTTCTGAGCCAGGATGAAATGAAAACATTTACCATGCATGTGGCTGAGGAAGAAAAATTCAATAAAAATGAAAGCAAAGCTGAATAAAATGCCAGAGCTCTTTCCAGCACTGGCAGGAATCAAGCAGGGTCTGTGCCTGGGGAGCGCGCAAAGAAAGGCCTAAAGTCTGCCTTCCAAATTACACTGCTTAAAATCTAGAATAATTATTTGCTTATTAGTTATTCAATAAAACTTCCTTTTCTCTGTCCTCCCTGCCACCCAGGCGGAACACAGCTGCTGAAATCCCTTTCTGTCTCTGCCAAGATCAGCCCGGCCTTTTTCAATCACTCATTGACTCCCTCTTTCCCTACCGCATCTTGTTTAAGCTCCTTGTCCTTGCCTTTGTGCCCTGCATAATTCGAGTTCTTCCCCACTTCACCTGCTACCCCTCTCACATCCTCCGGGCCCTAGGTACCAACTTCAGCAGCCTGTGCCTCTCCTTCTCTGCAAACCTCTTGGCATTTCTGCCACGATTCACAGCCTCCCTGAGGTGCTTCACAAAGTCGTCACCCTCGCCTACTTTCAATACTTTTTTGAAGAACCCGGTCTTCCATGACCTCGAATAAACACAACTGCTGATGGCTTCATCCACTTGCTACATGGTAACAAGACTCATCACGCTGCCTTCGCATTAGCCTTACTGAATATGCAGCCTCTGCGCCGGTGTGTTTGTGCATGCTTCCCGAGCCCGTCCATCTTAGTGGCGGCGGTAAAACGGTTCCGCAGGTAGGGACTACGAATTGCTCTTGGCTTCCACCTGCGTCATGAAGCGTGGCACGTATATTTGGGTGCCTTCAACACACCAGCAAGAGGGTGTCTTGCCTGCAACCCTTTAGCTATGATTCCCATGCCAGGGGTGTGGCAAGTGAGAGGTGGTGGGGCTGGGGAAAGGAGAGAGGTAGCAGGGTCTTGGGTCTGCAGAGGACTTCTCGCCATGGCAAGGCCGTGCTCTGCAGGTAGCAAAGGACGCCGATCCCTTATGCGCGGTGAGCCTGAAGTGCACCCAAAGCACACAGCTGCTTTTTGTGCTCCCTTGCACAGCTGCAAGATACTACGAAAAATTCTGTATGTTGTACCCGAACGAAGACGCCTAACCAGGACCACGATCTGTCAGCTCCCCAGAACTACGTGACTACCTGCTTAGCTGTACACTCTTCCCGCCTAACCCCTTAGGCTTCTGTATCTTTCTAGCCGTCTACCCACATCCCGAGGGAAGCCCGTTGCCTCCTGAGTCTGTTGCAAACCGAGAACGCGACAGAGTGTGCGTTTGACTCCCTATTCTCTGTAACAAACCATTTTTCTTTCTAGCAGATTTGCATTCGCTACTTTCGCAACTTCTTGCCTTTGTCAGTGTCTATTTAAAAGTATCCGTTCTAGGCTCAGCACAACAAACATCTAAACTGTTTCTGTTAAAAAAAATACTGGGAAAATAATAGCCTGGGCAGGAAACCTAACATGTGGGCATGTCCTACCTCTCTCTGATATTGTACAGGAAAATATCCCACTTCTTCATTTGATTTGATTTTAAGGGAATCGCTCTGTGTCTCCCCTGACTTCTAAACTCACTGGGCACTTTTCATCAAGTCTGAGAGACGGCCAGTTTCTCCTGAGTTTCACGAAAACTGGTGGCTGAGTAGAGGAGAGACGCAGGTTGGTCCCCCTGTGAAGGAAGACAGGCCGAATTTAGCCATCCCGTAGTGTTCAGAAGTAAGTGAGACGGCTGGGGGTGCTGTAGTGGAGAGGAGCTGGTGGGCAGAGGACACGTGCCCATCGCAATCGGGGCTTCACTGCTTTGTGTTGCAGTAGGACTTCATTACTTTGCATTGCATTATCACGTGGCTTTTCTTTAATTGGCTGGTGCGTTTAAATGAACGAACGGTTACGTAATTCTTCAATCGTGAACATTTCAGGTCATTTTCCATCTTTTTTTGGTCGGGGCAAAGATACCCATTTGTCCTGCCTCCTTGGAGAGGGTTACGGCAGTATCTGGTCAAATAGGGGCAGTGCTCTGTCCCTCGACTGCGCGCGGTTTGGAAAGCCACTCGCTCAAGCTTGCCGCTGTGCAGGCCTCTTCCACCCGTTGTACAGACTTACTCTCATTGACACCGATATCCTGAGCTCCTAGTAAGATGGTATGAGCCACTTTCAAAATATTTAATGGGAAACAACCCTCTTATCTCATCAGACTGGTGATGAGAGCCGTACTTCTGTGTGCTCTCCTCTACTTTGGTGTGAACGTTTTTGTTGTGCGTCAGACTGAGACTCTTAACAGCAAAATACTCCTGGAGCTGTATCTGAAAGCGGCGGTGTTTCCCCTCAGATAGTGTCTGCTCCAAAGTTACCTGCACCTAATGTTTTCATTTTTCCATGGGGCTTCAGAGCACTGTGGATTAGACCTAATTGCAGTGGAGCCAGTTTATAAATAGAGGAATCTCATCTATTTATAGACCAGCTTTCCCTGAGCAGACAAGTGGTACTGGTAACAAACATGCGGTTTCTTGTATGTAGCAGTGGCATTGTTTATACCACTGCTGTTTTACATTTAGATACAGATACTCTCCTTTCAGAAAAAAAAAATCTACATAAGAAATGTAGCAAAAATGCTGGAATGTGTGCACCCATACACTGAGTTGCTTTATTTTGCATTAAGCATTTGAGATGAAAAAAAATAGATTGAGATGATAAACAAGAACGGGATTTTATGTAAAAGATAAACAAGGATCACTAAAACCACATCATTTAAAATTAAATATCATTTTTAATTTTCACATTGCAAAACCTAGTCAGTTCCAAAACACCAGAAGTATTTTATCACTTTTGGCGTATAACTAAAATTGAATAGTTTTAGCATTTTCCTTTAGTGTAAATACAGTTGCATTCAAGGCAAGGTACATAAAGGTGCTAGTATGAGCAGGAGTAATTATGATAAAATATTTAGCCAAAATTTTCAGACTTAGACATTTTTGAGGAGGGAATCTGATTCTTAACAAGAATTGAATCCTTATCTTTCCTGCTCTTCCAGATCCCCCTCAATCCATAGTTAGGCTCTGACCTCAAAGGTATCCTCTATTTCAAATGTTTCTCCTATGTTATTCGAATTGCAGCTGTTCTGAGAGGAGAAAATCCAACCATATCTTGGAGGCATAGCGAAATATATATTTAGGAGAGTAATTTTAGGCATCCAGGTTTGAAGTTTTGACCCATGGGTTTACATTGGTATAAGCAACAGCAAAGCCCCAAGTCTGGGAGAAATAACAAAGCAGAAAGATCTTCTCAAAGAAAGATAGCCCAGCTCCTGCAAAAGCTGCCGTGGATTACTGTAAGGCAATAATTAATGACCATTGCTGCTGGGTCGCTAACTGATGCAGAGGGAATATTGATATAATCCTATTAGTGAGTTGCTCTCATTAATGTACTTATGTCAATTAGCTGAGCATTTTAGCAGAAAGGTGAATTTATGAAATGCTTTTTTTTTTTTTTAATCCAACATAGATTTCCAGTGCAAAAATCAATTCTGAACAACCACCAAAGATCAAGGTCCTTTAATGAATCTTATCTGACACTAATGTTGTCTAATTACATTAAAATGTCACAACTAATTTAATGGCATCAGAGCTCCTTGCCCCATATATAAACACAAGTTTGGTTACATTTTTAAAGAATTTCATTTTCAAACAGGAAAAGGTGACTGGAAATTCCAGTTCTGACCATTTTCTACATTTCTGTCATTCTTTTAAAAACAGGAAAAATCCTGGGCTCAACAGCACATTTGCCAACGCTTCACCAACAAAAATAATAGAGCTTTTAGAGGAGCGTTTAAAAGAATTGAATTATCTTTGCCCCTTTTCTTCATTAAATACCAAGAAAGCCCTAGAAAACTGGTCAGATAAATCTGAGGTGGTGTTTGTGAACCTAATTCGTGGCAAAGTGGGAAGAATGGGGGCAGAAACGGGTAAAACCAGGCACTGGCCAGTCCCCAGCCTGTGAATCTAGTCATAAGGGGGCAGAAAAGAAGAGGGGCCGGAGACTAAGGGAAGACACAGCCTGAGTCTTCATCACTCCAACCCACTTGAGCCTTGAGGGTAAGTTAAAACTGACTCTGAACCCACAGCTCTTCAAATGACTAATAACTGGGATAGAGAGAGAAGATCTTAACCTAGTTCCCACTGTTTTTTTCTTCCACGCAATAAAACAACGGACTCTTTAGCAGTTGCCAGAGCTGGAGCCTTCAACAAGGGACCCTGAGACACGCAGCCAGGGGCTCAGTTCAGAAACAAAAGCATTTCTCATGGGTTTCCCACAAGAGGAAACTCTGTTATAAAAACCTGTCGTGCATTTTCCATTGAAAGAGTAACTTGGGAAAACATCGTTCTTTGTGTTCTGTGTCGGCAGCCGATGGCTCCTGGTAAGTTTTACTCGGTCCTGTTGATTTCACTGAAGGGATTTAATTTTATGTCCTAGCAGAGCAGATTAAAATGTGAGAGAGACAAGCATGCAAAGGAGAACCCAGCCAGTGTGGGGAAAGGCTGTTGTGCAATGCGATTTTTTTTTTTGTGTTTAATCCCATCCCCTCCGTGTGCTTAATAAATAATTAATTCCTGTTATCTGCAAGCTCAGTTCCATTTTCACACAAATGCACTTCCAACTCCGGTGACAGAAGAAAGGGGATGCTTTTTTGTTGATTCTTTTCCAGCGCAGCCCTGAAGCAGTAAACCAAATTGACTGCTAAATTTAGACGTGAATACAGTCTGGCCACGTCATCGTAGAGTTCATAAATCTATTAATAAGGGAGATCAAGACAAGTCAGCAGAGAATCCCTGAGATAAACAACTGCCTTTCCTGTTAGCAGGTGAAGGATAGTTTGGGCTATGAAAGACGTATTGTATCATTCAATTTTTACTTCTAAGTCTAGGTCTACTCTCTTAACTATAAAAAAACCCCTACACTGAGTAATAGCAACTAGCTGAACAATCCTGAAGACCTTCCCATGCTGGGGCCTGCTTGTTCCAGCTCAGCGGTCTGAATTTTCCTGGCCCCTCAGCTCCCTTCCCTTCTTCCTCTTTCCTAATCCTTGCTGAACTCCTTCCTAAATGATGGCCCGAACACCTCATGTGCTGTTAGCACACGGATCTCTCTGTCTGTGGCTCTTCCTTGCTCACACGTGGTGTTTGGTGTCTCTGTTTGGAACAGAAATGAGAGGAGCACCAAGCCCACACGTAGGACCAGCCCTCGGGATCTGCTGCAGTGAAAACGAGCAGAGTAAGAGATATTTAACCAGCAAAGTGTCTGCAGCAGAGATAACTGTAAGTTCACGTAGTGAGACAATTTTTACTTCATTAGCACTAACTTGTTCTTAATCTTTATTTTTCCTTTCAGTATATTCAACTCATTTTCCTTTTAAAGAATGCTAAATCGAATGCTTTCTTGTTTTAACTGTGAATATCAATCTGTACAACAGTTTGCTTGCTGCTGTAACACCCTCAGGATTCCTGGCTTTGCCAGCAGCGTGTGGGTAAACACACTATTTTATAAGCAGCATTTCCTGTGTGTTTAGCTAGCGAAGGAGTCCCTGGGAGTCTATTCTAAGCCCTAGCGGGTGCCTGCAGAGTGTTTGCAAAGCAGGTGTGATGACTGATGCTCAGTCATAGTCCTCATACAGTAAGTAATTCCTTATCTTAGACTATTTTATGAAGACGTCCAAGCATTTTACAGCCATTTCACAGATAAGAAAACTAAGCCATAGAACAAGTAAGTGACCTGGCCTCTGTGTTGCACAAGTGAGAGCATGGCCAAGTAGGCGGCCCATTGCATGGCAAGGTAAGAAACCAGAAGGATAGATTTTTGAACTGGGAATTGATTTGCTTCACTGAAGGAATGGACTGAATCTCATCATCCTGCGGATGGAGACCAGGCAAGTAGGTGTCACCTCAGAGTAGCTAATAGTATAGTTTGTCTTACTGCCCGTCTGCATATCCCCATACTTCACAGGCATGGCGAGGGAGAGAGGAAGCTTCTCCAGGCATTAGACACTAGGCTTGGCCTTGAGAGACCTCTCCAGCTTCCCTCACGATCTTCCTGCCCCACACAATACACTTCTCCTGCAAGGCAACACAGGCACAGCCACTAGAGTCGTGCGTTTTGTGTGTAGTGCTGGGGAAAACAGCCCTGGCTGGTGCCGCACTGTCCAGAGGCCAGTCAGCGTTGGATGAGGGACTGTGGCCTTTGCTTAGAGCTACCTCTGTCCACTGTCTTCTCCTTCTGGTCCATGCCGTCTCCTCCTCTTCCGCCAGCTCCTTTCACCTTCCCTCCTCTTCTCCCATTCATGGCTGGGGATCACTGTCTGCAATGGGCTGGTTCAGCTTTGGAGTGGCCAAATCTGGCAAGAGTTAACAGCTGCAACAGGGAGCAGATTAAAAACTAAAAAAGCCAAGAGGGAGCTTCCAAGCCAAGGACGTGGGAGAGGAAAGGCATCAGACAAGAAGGGCGGTGGTGTTTATTACCTTTTCTTTGCAGGAGAGCCTGTTTTGCCATGGTAGTGCACCTCTGCAGGATTTGGTGAGGGCAACCATGAATGGTCTGTGTGATACAGTAGTTGCTTTATTTGGGGTTAGACCTTACGCTCAGCAAAATTACAGCCTCTTAGATGCTTAGCAGGAAGATCCCACCTTAGCCTGCTAGAGCATAATGCTTGTGTGCCCGTCATCCACACAAGTCAAGGAAAGAAAGACAGGAACCTGTTTCTGTGCTTAGAGCACCAGCCTGAGGCCAGGGAAACTGCTACAGACTTGACCCTGTCACTAATAGCATGTAATTTAATCATCAAGCTTTCAATATCAATCAATGACTATGAAGATTACAAGTCAGACTACGTGATGCAGCCACTTGAATTCATAGCCAATCCATCACGCAGTACAGTAAATCCAGTTCATCTTTTCCAGTTGACTTCAAAGAGACTATTTACCTGAGTAAAGAGAGCAGAAGGTGACCCACAAAATCACAGAAAAGGATCTGCGTTTGTTTTCCTTGACCAAAATTCTTGCAGAAAGTGTCAGCAGAAGTGTGGGTGAAATAGCAGTATGAAGAAATTAGGACATGCTGAACATCACTGTGCAAAACCATGTCTGCCGCAATGCACAGTATGTAGCATCCTGCCCTTAGACCATGGGCTGGCCCGGGCCCAGCCCAGCCCGAGCCAGCCTCAAATTTGTGTGGCTTTCAAGTGTTTCAGCACACTTGAAACTTGTACCAAAGCTGAAGCACAAACTCTGCTCTCATGATTCTGGGTGTATAGTGGGGGTGCAGTGACTCCAGGTTCACGAAGACTGCTGCCCCAGGCCTGCCTTACATGATAAGGTCTTTATCTCCTTTTTCTGGCTCCCAAGAAGCTCAGATGGAGGCAAATGGATTTATTCCACCTTGTTTGAGTTGGAAAGCCTTAGGTTCAAATCATTTGATCAAGCTGATCATTTATGGGCGCACATCGTCATCAACCCCTGTGGGTTATTTCATACCCCAGGTTGCCAGGCGTGGATGCGTCCACGATCCCACGCTGGTATCTACTCGCTGCTTGCCCTCTCCTGGCCCTCTGTGTTACTGCGTGTGCTGCTTGTCCAAAAACCTGCCAGCAAAGTTTGCAAAATTTCCTATCCTTCTCCTTTCATTTGAAGCTGGGTTGCCAAAGGCAAGACTTTGCCCTTTACTGAGGAGAAGGGAAAAAAACAATTATGGCTTCAAGTCCCTCCACTCACGCTGTTGGGTTTAATCCTGGAGATCACGGGTGTTAGAAAGACAGCCCTCATTGAGCAACCTGCTCCCGAAGGGCCAAGTCTGTCCCCAGTGCCCCCATTTCACAGAAGCTGGTAGAGGGATATAGTTTACAGCTCCTGGTGTCAGTAAAGCTCTTGCACTGGCAGGGGAGGAATTCCTGCTTAACACTGGTTGGGATTTTTTTCTTTTAAGTTCCTTGAGTTTAGCACTCGACTAGGCAAACAGGGGGTAGTCCCCTAAGAGCAATGACTTTGCCACAGATTTTCACCAGCAGCATTTCTCAAATCTGCTTGGCTATTCTGCTTAAATTGCCGTCTGATTTTCAGTATAAAAACTGTCTAAGGTACACGCTCCTCATGACTGCTGCTTTATTTTACAAGTCTGCAAGACAAAAATAAGAGCTTTCATTGTTGTTTTAACTCCACTGAACTTGTGAATTCAGCTTCCCCCCAACACACGTACAAGTAACTTGGAAAAAAAGTACTCAGAACAAAGACTGACGCATATTTTCATGTCATTTTCTGATAGAACCAAACAAATAATCATATTCTTGCAATTAGGACATTCGCTAGATACCATATATTTTGCATCAGCTTTTGGAGTGAAAACTGAAAATGAAGTAAACACATTTCCCTCCAAGCAATTCACGGGTGTAAACCAGGGACGTAATTCCTCAGCACAGATCCGTCCTCGGAACAACACAGAGTTCCACAAACGTAACTAATGGTTGATCTGTGCGTGAAGAAGAACATTAAAAATAAGCAGGGTAAATTGACTTCCGCCACGGCAAATCTAGGCCAGACGCAGCCCTGCGTTTCCCGTCATTTAAGCAAGAGCTTCATACAAAGAAAATCTATTTTGCAAAATACACAAGCGAAAGAGCTTGGAAGGTCACCAAACCCAAACGGTTAAAAGCAATCGCCTTTCAATTAAGTCGAACTGAAACAAACAGGCTTTAGAAATAACGGTAAACACAGAAATGTTTCACTGAGCATTACGGCTAACAAAGCCCGCATACTCCCGAGACGTCTTCCAGAGCCGCCTAATCGCCCAGCCAACACGAGACGTTGCACCGCACGCAACTCCGGCTCCCCTCGACCGAGCGAAGCACAGCAATTAAATAGTTCTGCCTCCCTCCGTTCCAGATTCAATAACGGTGATACAGCCAGCCGGAGCCCGGCAAAAGGGAGGCCAATGGCTCCGCGGTATTAAGGGAGTTAATTAGAGATGCAGATTAAAAGGCAAGACTGAGGAGGGGAAGAAAAGGAAAGCGTAACCTCCGGCGCAGAGATAGGGACATGCAGCGGTTGTCAGTCACCTAGCAACAAGTTTCCTATCCCTGCTGCGCTCTTTAATTCAGCAAATCTGCTCAGGATGTCGGGCTGTTCTCCTGACAGAACGCATTATGTAGTAGACTAAAGGATACAAAAATCCACTGTACACAACACTCTGCTCCCTATTGACCACTGATCCTTTCTCTCAACCCACAAAAGAGGCTTGCATAATGCTCTGAAAGGAGGAAAGTCTCAACAGAGAAAACATTTGCTTGTAATTGAGATTGACGACATAATGAAAATGATGTTCTTTTTTAAATTCAGCTTGTTGAGGCCATGCTTTTTGTCTCCCGGCTCTCAAAACCCATCCCCGCTGGGAAAAGGGGCAAACATTGTACAAACTCAAACCTGCGGGGTTGTTTTTCTCGTTCGTCCCCCCCTTCTTTTCCCTGGAGGCGCGCGCACGCACGCACGCACGCACACGCTTTTTGCCGCTAAATGGGCAAGACTTAAACAAGTTTGAAAAACACAGAAGGCAAATAAGAAAATCGTGCTGTGTTTCTGGAGCAGAGAGAAGCTGCCGTATGTCAGGAGGAAAGCTGGGGGTGAGGAGGACAGAATATACTTTATGATGGACTTGAATAACTAACAGCTACCAGGGGCTGAGTAAAAGAGTTGTATTATTACTCAGTCACATGCAGTAAATTATAGGCAAACCCAGGAATGGCCTGCGCACCCACGTGTGCACGCATGCCCACCTCCGCAGGAAAGTCAGGGCTGGGCTTTGCGGTATGATTATCTAAATACGAAGAACAAACAGGGAGTTGTGGTTAAAAGACCTTAGTCTTGACCTGGTAAACTCCACTAGGTCCCTGGTGGAGACCTGGAGGATTAACCTGCCACCGCAAGAATGGCAGAAGGTGCTGGACCAGCACTCCTGAGCGTCCTGTCCTACGGCTTAACCGTTGGCAGGTCTTTTCTTGCCTCCAGAAATGAGTAAGAGGAGGCAAGAAGGGAATTGGGTGTCACTCTTGCAATGAGACTAGTCAGTACGTCAGCATGGGGCGCATCATTACATCCAAAACCGTGATGCAGAGGAGGGGGAACTGATCCCAGTGGGTCCCAGCTGGGCTGGTGGAAGCCCCATCACGTCGCCGTCTAAAATACTCCCTGGATGGGGCGACCAGCTCTTTCCACCCCAGGCATCTGAATGGCCTTCTCTTCGTGCGTCGCATTTGAAAAAGCCATGGCCCCACGCGTGAGGAAGTGCAGCAATGAGATTTCTCTCCCCAAAAAATCAAAAAAACACTCCAGTGCCCCAACTAAGAGAAGATGGGAAAAGCAACCATGTCGTTTATAACCCGATGCTCGCAGAGGAGCATCGCTTGGGGAACACTCAGGGCTGTAACAGGCCGGTGTAAGGCAGAGAGGTACAATACTTCATCCCACCAAAACACACCCACGTGGTTTTCCCACCCGCTCAGCTGTGTGACGCCGTGGGAAAGCCGGGCTGCCCCCCTGCAGCTTCAGGGCCCACGTGCCTTTTGCCCACCAGGTCTGCCCTGGGGTATTCCCATGCTCTCCCTGCAGGGGAGGGAGCAATGGCAGGGGCCACAGCCTAACTGGGGCGGGCAGCTCTGCAGTCCCAGCCTGTGGCTGCCCCCGACGCTCGCTCCCGCCCCGGGGTCGAGCACCAGGCTCTCGCGGGCCGTGCTGCCACCGCTACCGAAACTGCCCGGGGAGCCGGTGCAAGGCCGAGGGTTGACCGCCGAGCGCCAGGTGGACCATGCTGTGCCCAGCAGCCCATCCGTTCCCCTTCTGTCCTCGCTCGCTTCACCCAGTGCGTTGTACGGGGCTGCTTGGAGCCGCAGCGGGTTGGGGGTAAGTGTCTGCAGACCTTGCTGTGGTCCTCTGCTGATGGCCTACGCTCACATCGCAGTTTATGGGCTTGGCCTCATCTAATGGAGTATGGCTAATAGTGGAATAATGCTTCACTGATAAGAAATGGGTAAAGCTGAGTTTATTGAAACATGTTGAACAATTGCTCTTCCATATCAGTGCTTTTGCCAGTAATGTTTATTCTCATTTTGCGTTCTTCCTTTGTGTCTCAAATAACAAGTTGGATGCTCTGTGCCCTTTATTTCAATCACCCTGAGTCTGAAGGTATAGAGGGTTAAATGCAAGGAGTATTCACTCCAATGCTTGTTAAAAAATAAAAGATTGGGAAGGGCTGCCTTGAATATGTCGTGTGCGTACAACTGAGAAAAACTAGTCTTTTGTTTTTAAATGTTTTTCTCTTTTGAATGATTGTTTCTCTGAAAACAATCACTTTTCTTTTTCAATTTTTGTCTTCCTCATTTTAAAACCAGAATTTATTTTCAATCAGAAAATAAAAACTGTAAAAAAATTACAAAGATAATTTCAATTGGTAAATACAAACTTAAGAGACAGCTTCACAAAGCTGGGCAAAATCAGAAGATAATGTGAAACGGTAGAAATGGGAGAGAAGTGAACCCTTCCCCCCCAAAGAGATGCTAAAAACTTGAACTAATAAAAAGTTTATGTGCATGTGATGGAAAAAAAAGCAGAAGACAAGAATAATTGTGGTACTGCTGAAATACATCTCGGAAGCAAGGTAGAGCTGTTTACTGTGGAATTTAGGCCCTGCTGTCACTCAAGAGAGTGACAGATTTCATAGGAGTTACAAAGAAAATCCCCTATGAGGGAGTAGGGTCAATCATTTCAAGAATATGAAAGAGTCCAAATTGCTGGGAAAAAAAAAAAATCAAAGAAGCAACTAAGAAGTAACTCTTAGGAGAACACATAAAAGTACTGACACCCATTGCTGGAGTTTTGCAAATACCATCAACAGGGCTATTTATTTTAAATCTACCTATAATAACAAACTGTGTAAATCCTGCGCTGGCTTAAATCCATGTAGCTCCATTCCCGCTGAGCCAGCGCACACCAGCTGAGGAAGGGATCTTGCATTACGAGGGCAGAATTTCTGCAAAGCAGGATATTAATTTCAGCTATAGGTTTTGAAAAAGCTTTATCTTGGAAAAGATAAAAATTAAAGTGGCCTCTGGAGCCAACACAGAATAGTTGGCTCGCGTCCCACCGAAAATAGGAACGGCGAGGGATTCTCCTGCTGATATTTTAGACTTTTGTTCATGAAAGTTTTAATCAATTAAAATGCATTATCTACCCTCTTAACTTTCTCAGAGAGGATTATCTGACATTTACTATTCACCAGTTTTGCTGAAAAGGTTAATAGTTCACAGGCTGAAGTTAGAAGTAAACAGAATTGATCGTTCCTAATGCTTTGGCCGAAACGCCGGGGCTTTGTGTTGACAGGCCGGGAGATGTAATGAGCCTCTAGTACATTCTTAAGGCTTGTTTCATTTGCTCTGTGAATGGGGAAAGTAAAATTATAGTCTATAGGTGTTTTCCATGGTTCTTTCATAAGCAGGCCTCCTGACACCAATTAAAGAGATTATGTCATCAACTGAAAAGAAAGCTATAACCTTGTATGTTAATGCCGTGATTACTTAAGACAGGGTCGCTGGACCCCATAGAACAGTGAATGACCTTGGTGAAATTAACTTCAGAGCTCAATTCCTAATTAACTGTTTTCAATGAAAGAATGTGCAATTTCAGGCTATTGGTCAAAATCGTCACTTTTTTCTGTACAAGGACTTACTTTGCCATCAGAAGTTAGTCTCCGACAGCATAAAAAACAGGAATAAGATTAGGAAATGGTGAACAGCATGCCCACAGCTTTGTGAAGGCAGATATTGTGCCCTGGATATTTTGTCTGAAAAGTTTTATTCTCTTGAGATTTCTCTTCCCACAACGTAAAAATTGCAGTCCCCAGCAGGAAATGCCATATTTGAGCACACATCTAAGAGAGAACAAATTGAAAAAAATTGCACCAACGTACTAATAGGCAACTAAACATACATTTATGTTACTAAGTCTTACAAAATAACCAACTCATTCTAATGGAACGGCAGCACATGCAAAATCTTGCCAGGGAATCTGTATTTTGTGACACCGGAGGAATCTAAAAAGAAGATGAGGACACGTTTTTAACCAGTTTTCTCCATCATGTCTCAGTGAGGGCGGTGGATGCTCCAAAGCTGGGCGAGGTTGCCAGCATCCGCCTTTACTTTGCCTGCCTGCTGTCACCGGCCCAGCTTCTGCCACAGGCGCACACGCTCACTCCAAGATCACTATAATAGCACTATAATATCGCCAGAGGCTGCGTAGCCCCCTAAATCCATTGTTCCCCTCTGCACTGCTCTTGGGTCTCTGGTTAGCTCTGCTACACACTTGCACATGCTTCACTTTAGCAGGAAGAAATACATATTTGAAAACATTTCCGATAACCAGCTGATCATAAAAGAAGTCAATTTAACCTGTCCATCTTTTTCTCCTTTCTTATAAAACTTTTTAAAAATGTGGTCCGAGTCATAATCGAACTAACAAGCTAAGCAAGCCTGGAGGACATTGCTAAGGCAATACTCCTGCAAATGCCCCTATAAAGTTACTGTAAAGTTAAAGGCAACTTGCTTCACATGTAGAAAGAAGACCGGAGCTATACTTATGAACAAATTCTACTTCCCTAGGGCTGAATTTACAGGATCAAATGTTATACTTGGAGCTTACTGAGGACTTTAGGGAAACATTTAGATAAAGTGCCTGCAAAGGGAAGAGGTGGACGGTTATACAGTATGTGGTTTCTTTAGCATTCTTTTTTCTGCCAGATTTCAGGTGATGAGGAGAGAAAATCTTCTGCTGGCCCACCAGTCCTTTCCTTATGGCATTTTCTGGCCAGAGCTGTCACTACCTTTCCTCGTCCCGTCGCTGCCCCGGTTGATGTGTGCTAGCCCAGACGGGAAGGGCAGCCTTGCTCAGCCCTGCTGGGCAGGCGTCCGCCCCACGGGCCGTGCAGGGCAGTGGAAAACCAGGCCCTGTACTTTTGTAGCCGTCCTGCTTCTCTTCCTTCTCATGCATGGGTGAGCGTGCACACGAGGCCGCCGGCTGAGACAGAGACGGGCTATTAACAGCTCCCTGTTATCTGTGACAGAGCAGCGCCCGGAGGCCGTGACGGCGCCCTTGGTGCCGTACGTGCACATTCGCTAAAAGGGAAGCGCTCAGCCTCAGTCAGGCAAAGGATTCCTCAAGAGTTGTTGTTTCCTTTTACAAAAGGGAAAGCAGCGCAGGAGCCTAGATCTCTTCTTTATCCTCATGTCTACAGAGACCTGTGAGGCTTCAGGTCTAGCGTCTTCACCGTTCGGTGCGCGGGGTTTAGCGTGCGGGAGGTATAGCCCCTCTGCTAACAGTGTGTTAACGGAGATATCTGTGCTAGCCCTGAGTATGGCAGAGGTTTCACCCTCTGAGGGCAAAGCGCTATGGCCAAGGTCAGCGTGGTGTCTATCCGGGGTGTTTATACAAAGTACCCCAAAAGCAGGACAAGCCGTGGGGCTCTGGATGTGCTTCTGCTACTGAATCATATGACGGGGCTGGCCCCTCTGTCTGCCTGCTGTGATGGGATGACACAAATGAACACCAAAGTAGCTCAAGAAGGGGAAGCAGGAACCTGTCCTGTCTGTCCACCCTGATCTGCAAAAGTAGAAGAGGTTAGGTGAGGTAATGCCCTAGAGAAAGTCCACAGTACCTGGTGCTCAACAACGGTGGACTTACCTATATACCATACACAAAAACCCAAAGGGAGCCTGTGGCAAAGCCGAGGAGCGAGCTGGCTTCCCAAAAATCCATCTCTGTTCACGCACCACCTCTGTGTCAACCACATAGCATTGCTGGTTGGCCACCAGGCCATCTGCTCTTCTCCTCACATGCAGTGAAAGCCTGCCTGGGCTTGGACACAGACGTTCACTCTTCATGGGAACACTCTGAAATGTCAGAGCATGCAGAAGTCTTTTCCCACGGTCACCAGGTTACAAAACAGCAAGTTTAAACAGGGGTCCTCATCCAGCCCTAGGGGACAGCTAGAGAGACTGAAGGAGATGCACTGGAGATTAAACTGATACAATCTGGATAACATCACTGATTGCTGTCTGGAGATAAGGCACGTGGATGGAAAGGTATTAACATCAAGATCCGTGAAACCTGTGGCTGCGTAATACAGGCCACACAAAATGTAAATGCGTGCAATTCATTTTGAATTCAGCCCAGTATGGGCAGCTGCTTTCTCTAAGAAAAACAAACAAACAAGTAAACAAACAGAAAACAAAATCTCATATAACTTTGTCACTTTGTTTTTACTGCAAGTCAAAAATCTACCCCTAAGGCTGGACCTGCCACCGGCACCGGCACTTTTCCTCAAAGCAAGTTCTGCCTCACAGAGCTCACTTAGGAGAACCACTTTTCACACTCTGTCCTCTGGCTAATAAATGGCAAAGAAGCAGTTAGTAAATTCACTGAAAGGTGCAATTAAAAGCAATAGGGACATTCTGCCTGCTGAAAGCAATGTATTCTTTATTGCTTGTTTGTGGAGGACGGAAAAAAAAAAGGAAAGAAAAAGATTTCTCCCTCCACTGTGGACCACCCATGAAACGTTTTGTCTCCTAGTTCCGACACCATAAAGAAGAGAGATACTTGTTGCTTACAGCAAAGCCTTGAGCTCCCATGTGCGTTTCTCCCCATACAGTAAGGCTTCTGGGAGCTGATTGCATTAACGTGTTGGCAGAGTAAAAACAGGTGTTGCAACACCTGCCTTTTCCAAAGCTGAATTTCATTAAGAATCTTTACGTTTTAGGAGGGTCAGGGCGTGTAGTTTATACAATGGGGATATTTGAGGGACTGCGGTTGCACAGAGCCACCTAACTGCAAAGGTTAATAACTTGTGCCATGAAACCTTCTGAATTATTGACTACCAGAGCCAAACCCTTGACTGTGCTGAGCTGTTTGAAGGAATTCAGCACAGGAGGGATTTTCAGCCCAGGGATAGTGGCAGTGGAGTCAGTTTGTGCTGTTAACCTTTTGGCCCATGCTTTAGCCTTTCCCTGGACCAGATTACAGTGCTCAGCACTTTATAGGATGCAGCTCCTTAGCTAAGGCCTCCAAGCCTGTACAACTGAAGCCAGCAGGCTCTTTGCCACCATCTTCATCAGGTGCCAGGTCAGAGGGAATGTGGTGGTTTTTAGTAAATAAATACTATAGTTGCAAAGAACATGAGAGTAGTCGATCTGAGAGGCTGGAAAGCCTCTGGGCACTGAGGATTTTCCAGGAAGAGGCAGCAGCCTACAGGCTGCAAGGCCCCAAGTGGAAGATGTACTTACTCACGTGAGTAAGGGCTGACAGCAGTAGGAAAGCGTGTACGATTAAACTCTTAAGGAATGAAGTGCTAACAGGTCTGCCACTGAGGTGGCTCCACAGTTATTTACACAGTTGATAGGACCTGTAACATAACACATTCAGCCATGCAAGCTTCATGGCCGTGTCATAAATACCAGCAATTTCTAGGTGCATATAATCCCCCCCACCAGAGACATGAGGCTTACTTGCTTGTAAAAAGCATGTTAAAGTCCTGAGAAAATACACTGCGTTGTGCCACCGTTCATTTGTACAGTAAATCGTATGTGGGGATAGCACATCTTGGGTGAGGTATCCTTACGCCACAAACAGCCCTCGGCACCCTTTGTCTGTGTTTGATAGCGTACTAAAGGGTGAGAGTAGCAGGAAGATGTTGGAAAAACTCTTCTAAGAGGAGAGAAACGATTCCTGCAGTAGAGACAATGAGAGGCAGCAGAAAAGCCATTTCCAGGGGCAAGTTCTGGTGCCAAGGGTGTGCAGAAAAGAAACTTTAATGAGGCCAACCACCAAATACAGTGGGTGATAAATAAGATAACTCTGAGAGCCCCCTGGAGTCCAAGTGAAAGCTGGGCTTTCTTACTCACATTACCCATCCGGGGCTGAGAAGATTCAAAAAGTATTTAAGATCAGTATTGCTATGACACCCCTATGAGCTTCAGAGAGGCCCAGCTGAGAGACCTTTTGTGCACCATGGCCATATTTCATACAGGGCTCCACAGTAAGGATTCCCTGTCCTATTATCATTAGCCTCATTATTATTACTAGCCTCATTACTCGCATCCAGCTTGATCGTACTCTCAAACAAGGTGTTGCATGATTTCATTCCAGCTTGCTACGGCTTCAGCCCAGTCTAGCCGTTTGCTGAAACCTTCCAGCTGCTGGAGACTGGGGAGAGAAGTCCAACGGGATTGCGCTCCATCCCTGTCTGTTATGCTGCACCGCATAAGCTCAGAGCCAGGCTCTCCTCACCAAGCTTTAGAATTTCAGTGCACCAAGGCACCAAATTTGCATTAAAGAGGACTAAGGACCAGAAAGAGAATGGATGGTACTGCTGGAGTTCAGACTTTCTCTCCCTGAAGGCAGGTCTATTCACTTGCTAAAATGCACATTGGTGGGGTGCTCATTCTGCTCTCTGCCTTGCTTTTCTTCCAGGTTGCACATGGCCCTTATAACTGTTCAGAGCCTGCTCGGCCTAGACAGGACACATCTTTGCTATTCACAGTGTTTTACTATGGATTTCTTTTTTTTTTTTTTTTGGTGTGGTGAGTTACCTCTCTGGGCGCAGTACTTCCAGAGGATGCCTCTTGCCAGGCACACACATGCTGCAAATCCTTCACAAAGGAAACCATTTCATTATCAATATCAATTGAAAGATTTTGTTCTAGTGCTTTACAGTGCAGAAGAGCAGCAGGCTCTAAGGCTCCCCCCACAAAACAGATTTGCCTTGTAATGATTTTGGAAGAAAATTTTCCAAAGTGGAAATGAGAGATGAGCAGCAGAAATGACTGACATCATTTTCCTTCCTTCAGTTGTGGACTATTTTTGGATATGATTGACAATGTCTTTCCTACTTCCTGCCTCTGAAATCCCCTTATTTGCTAGTAAGTATGCAATTCCTTCCTCCTTTATCACTATTAGCAAGGGGGCAGGCCCTGGATAGCAGCTGCTTTTCTGTGTGTATAAAAAAGGCAGGGTGCTCCAGCAGCAACTTCCACATGTGCTACCAGCAATAAAACAGTGCAACTGCGCAGCACGCTTCACACGAGCAGATCTCCAAATGCTTACCAAGGGCCGCACCACTCTCTCCTTTTCGCAGGCAGAGACGATCAGTCGCCCGGTCATTTAGGAGGTCAGCAGACAGAAAAAAACAGAAGCAAAGACCCTCTTGTTCCCTGCCGTAGCTCCAGCCACTGGGCCACACTACCCCCCACTCACAACATGAGCTGTTGAAGGTGATAAAGTTCCTTTAATTCTGCTTACTGCTGGAAACGCAAGCCTGTATTATGGCAGCCACAATATTCAGCTTTAGGATGCCTCTGATTTAAGTCCTGATTTGACAGGTCTTCTCCACCTTGTGGAGCCAAACCTACAAAGGCAGGGCTTCATCTAAGGGTGATGAAACACAGAGGAGCTGCACAATGGTCATATCAAGGAGTATATCATGGTAGCACACTGTGTTGGTACAACCTTCCCTCAGATGAGATGGGGTGCTGTGTCTTCCCAAGCTGAGAGGCTGGTGCCGGTGTGTCTCAAAGCCGAGCACTTTCCTGCCGGCGTGCGCCTGAACGAGTGCTAATGCTGTCGTCCCACCTGCTTCGCAGAGTTCCCATGTGAGGAGGAGATGAAGACTGAGTGGGGCTGCACATTGCGAGAGCTGGAGGAGTCAGGGTGAACCTCTCTCTTGACCTTTCCCTAATCTGTCAGTGTTGGAGCACAAAACCTCGGGTTTTCGTGTGCTGCCGGTTTTCATTCATTTTACAGGTACATCCACGCTGTGATTATTCCAGGTTCCTCTGTTTCCATTCCCCCTGGGGAAGCCAGGCGCATACCAGACATCCTCTGCCAGCAGGTACGTGCTGCTCTTTGTCACCAGGCTCCAACGCCGCACCGGGAGGTAGCTGCTCCTCTCAGCCTTGCCGCGCTCTTTCCATCAGCTGTGACTTTTCCTGCCAAAAGCAACTGGAGCCCTCTTGTGTTGAGTTTTTGCAAAAATCCCTTTAGAAATCTGGCTACACGGCAGGGATGAAACCATCGCAGCCTCGCCCGGATGCTGCTGATGAGCCGCTGTTACAGGAACCAGCCCGCTCGGCGCTGCCTTTGCATCAGCAGCCGCGTTACATTCCAAAAGCAACTGCAGCTTCCAAAGCCACAGACTTAACTATAAAAATGATAAGTAAATAATTCTTATGCTACAAAACCAGCCTACTCTAACCTCAGCTACTGAAAACAGTGGCAGTTTTAATTACTGGAGTTTAATTAGTGGGGTACGGTGTAAGCCAACTATGTTCACGCATATCAGAAAGAAAGAGGGAGAGAGAGAAAGAGCAAAAGAGCAGTGACTGGCTATAGGATTTGTAATTTCACCTGCATTTCAAAGCCCTGTAGAGTAAACAAATCCCCGTTCACACTTGCCACACAAAGCTGTGCAAAATGACTAATTTCCATTTAGGGGAACTCAGGGTGAGTTTCTCTAAACCTGAGACATTTCAGCATTTGGATGTGGTGGAACAGTGCTTTGGCAGAGGTAGTATCTTAGCTGCTGAAAGTTCCTGAGATTATGTCACACTCATGTACATTTGGGTTTATTTTTCACTCATTTTATTTAAAAGCTATGCTTTTCTGTCATTTTTGGTGATGTCACCCGAACACTGAAAGCTGATGTTGAAACTGCTTTAAATACAAGTGTCACTGTGTTTTGTTTTGAGAAACTAAAATACTTATTATGCAATCACAAATACTTCGCTTTTTCAAAGCTGGATAAAAGCAAGTATAATGTCTGTTTTAACTTTTTTTTGTAATGGACAGAGACTTTGTGGTTATCTTCTGATAAGTGCTGCTATAGAAAAGCCTCTTCAAAGTAATTCAGAATTGTTCCTACTGCTTATTTAAGCCATCCTAAAAAAAAACAAACAAACATTGTTATCCATGCTATTAAGTCCTGCAGATTCGCTTTAGACAGCGATCCCAATTCTGTATTTTATCTTCCAGGACCCTTTTTTTAGAGGTTATTAGTATTGTTATTTCCTGCAAATTGCAATGGTATTTTACGGACATGTGAGATGACGAGGTCCTTGGCCTGTAGAGCTCTCGGTCTAATTCGGAGAGACACGATCTACGGAATAACATCACAGAGTGCATGGCCTTGTGGAGACACTCTCCTTGAGGAAGTCAGCCTTAAAAGATCCCACAAAGGAAGCCGTTTTGAATGGGAATTTTGAAGGTGGGGAAAAAAAGAGGTCATGTTACTAGTGTGAGACCCGGTCCTCCGGGCTGAGCCCCCTCTGCCACCAGCCTAACACTTTGAAAAATGAGATCCGGGAGAGGAGGGCTTTCCCAGACAACGTGGAGTCACTAGCAAAAGAAGTAGCTGCAAGTGGTGAGTGTTTCACGGCTTTCACTGCCTTCACCCTTTCTTCTAAAACAAATCACAGCACCGTGCATTTCCTGCAGGAAAGAAATAACCTAAGCTGTGGACCAAGATTCCCCACAGTGACAGGAGCTTTCCACGCGCTGGGTCTGAAAGGTAACACACGGACACATTTTTTTTATGAACTGCTAAAACACCCTCTGAAAATTCAGGCCTTTTAAAGAGGTTTCCAGTTGTTCTCTTGAGAGAGAAGAAAAGAAGTACCCAGCCACACTAAGTCACTTGGAAAATTCTGCCTGTATTTGGTTGGCAGCGTAGATATAGTCAGTATGGGTGGAGGTCATGTTTGATCTCTCTCCGTTTTGCTCCCAGGTTCTCACCAAATGTCAAAGAACACGATTACAATCTGACACGGAAGCAGCTTCAGCGAGTGATGCGTTTCCTCTACTTGTGGTTAAACACAACACCTACAGACAAAATTATATGGCATGTTTCAGACGGCAGTAACAACAGCCGGCAGAGATAACTTGCAGGTATTCTGGCTCTTACTGTCTGGATTGCACAGCACATCAGAGAGTGAAAATCACGGCGCAGTTGCTGACTTTCACAACGGCACAGCTGAAATGGAAATAATTGATGCCGATAGTACCTTTCACCGAGACGGGACTCCTAATACCTCATGCAAACAGCCGCCGCGTGTCTGAGCGACACGGAGGTCTAACAAAGCAGAGAAGGAAGAGTGTGACAGAAAACATTACGGTAATGTACTGTAATGGGACTTGCTGATTTGAATAAAGTAGCATGTTAAACACTCCATAGCCTCTTCACTGTGTGCCATGGCCCTATTTACAACTCTGTATTTAAGATCTTTGCACTTAATACAATTTCAGACAAGCTAACACATGCAGGTTACACTATTTTTCCATTTATTTTGTTTTTAAAAATTTAGAAAGGATATATAGGAACTTTGTGCCCTGCTGGAGACCTGACAGCTATGAACAAGCTTTGCGGCAGCATTAGCATCATTTACCTCTCGGATGCATCTTTTGAAATGAAACGTTTGTCCCAAGCCCAAGGTCAGCACGAAGTCACCTGTCACTTGCAGGAACACTACCACTCTTGGAAAACAGCTAACGCTTGTTTTTGTACTCATTAGCGCAATCAACATGCTTTATCACCCATTCGTAAGGAAAAAAGAGCAAACATTAATAAACTTACCTTCTAATAGCTGCAGAGCACCATGACCCATGTTGTGGGCACGGTATTTCGTGCCTCATTCAGGCCCCGGCTGAGCACGCGCGTTCCTCTCAGCTGAGTGAAATATATACTGTAATAAAAGTGTATGACTATGCCCATGAAATGATTTTGTTCTGCTACGACTCCTCGACCTCAGCAGCACTTCGTTCCTCATCTATCTTTTGCAAATCGCCCTCTCCTTCCAGATCCGGATCAAAATGCGCTTGCTGCCCGCCCTTCCCCGCAAAAATCGCCTTTTCGCCCTCCACCTGCTGAAGCGCAGCTGGCTCCATCAGCCGTAGAGCCGCTCGCCGGCGAGGTGCCGCCTGCACCTGCGGGACGCAGAAGCACGCGTGAAAAATCCCCTGGCAGCGAGCCGAGCACCGCCACGTCTTGGGAAGGGGGAAAAAAAGAGAGAGGCCGACTGTCAGACGGAGGGTCTGGGGCGTGTTTCCTGCGGCCGAGCCGTGCAGGGCAGCTCCGCAGAAAGGGAGGAAGCCAGGAGCGGAGGGACGGCGCGCGTTAGACCCTGCTCTCCGGCGGGCGTTTGATGGCCGCCTCAAGCAACGGGGCCGGGCGAAGCGGCGGCGCCGACGCCTGCCCCCACGCCGTGTGAGGGCGCTGGGCGGCCCTCGCCGCCGGAGGGCTCGCGAAGGACCGACACGGTCCTCTGCCCACCGCCACCGCCGGCGGCGCGGCGCGGGCAGGAGGAGGGCGAAGGCCGGGCCCTGCCGGGGCAAGATGGCGCTCGCCGCCCAGGGGCACGCCAGGCCGGCGGGGGGGAGCAGGCCCCACGCGGGTTTATTTGCGCTGCCGCCTCGCTCAGGCCCGGCGGCAGAGCCCCACGGCCGTCGGGATTTTCCCGGCTCGTCCCAAGAGCGAGGCACAGCCCTGGGGCCGGCGTCGCCTTCGCCGTCGCCCGCCGGCGTCAGCCCCCCGCTGCCCTCTGCGCTACGGCGCGAGGACGGCGGCCGCCCGCGTGGGAGAGGACGGGGAAAACGGCCACCCTCCTGCCCCGGCCCCGAGGAGGGTCCCCCACGCTGCGCCCTGGCTCAGCTCCGCAAACGGGCGGTGCTCAAATAACGGCAGTCGTCCGCCAGGGTGGACGGAGCTGGCCCTGCGTCCCGCTCGCGTCAGCTCTCCTCTGAGCTGGGACAGCATGGAGGGGTTCCTCCTGGCTGACTTATCCCCCATCTTGCGTAAAATAAGCGTCACAGGTGCCGGCTGCTCCGTTAGTCCCGCGCGCTCGCTGGCTAGACGGCGCAGCGGAGCAGAAAGGAGGGCCCGGTAGCACCGGGCGAATAAGGTCGCCGGTGGAAGAGACGACGAGGTGGACGGACCTGGGTCAACTGAGATGACGGGTTGCATTTCAGCTGGGTCACTGTTCTGGTTTCTTAAGGCATCTTTTTGGGGGTAAATTGTTTCTCATGGCGTGCGTGCCTGGAGGGATTAAACCCTTCCCTGAGGGGTGCTACGTGGTCAGTGCAAAGGGTGGCCCAGAGGACCTGAACTGCTGCCCTGCGGCTGCCTCTGACTTCCCCTCTGAGATGGAAGCAGGTCCCTTTACCTCGCAGGATGTCACTTTTCTTTGAGCTGCAGAGGTACCACCGTTTTACAGTTCCTGAACACGAACAGATTACGACTAGCAGAGCTTTTGTGTTGCTGGTGAAGCCTGAAAAAAATCTCGAGTATTAAAATCTTAAATTGGAACAGAAATGGGGATTCTGCTGTTTTGATTCCCTTCATTCCTCCACCCAGTTCAAATTCTTTGATCTATCAAACGCATTTCCTGCAGGCCCAAGTGAGGCATTTCATTTTTATTTTTAGCCATATCTATTGTTTAACTTGAAATGCAAAAACCTTTGCTTTGTTTAACGTTCTTTGAAGCCATTTTCCTAAAAATTAAGGGAACTCAAAATGAAAGGTTCCCAAAGAGGTCTAAATGTTTAATTTTATTAATGGCAAAATGAATTTTTAATGAATGGTTTAACTAAATCTAGTTAACTAAACTTCGCAAATTAAACTAAAGTTTTGAAGTAGCTGAACCTGCAAATTTAGTTGATTTGTTTACTGCTATTTGTCTTGGTTGAGAGGTTTTGCAGCTAAGTCTTTCTCCCAGTTCTACCTGGGGACCCTGCGGAGCTCTGGGGCTCAGAGGTTTGCGTCCTGCGTTGTTACTAAAGTACCTCTTCCTCTTCCTGCTCCTCAGATACAGGTTTGCCTATGAAGGTGGCATCTGCTCCTTGATTATTTCTCATTCGACTTTGTTTTCCCTGGTACTGCAGTGTCTCAGTTTAGCACTTCAGCAGCTCAAGGACGCCACAGCTGGTATAGTGTTTCAGTATTTGTATTTAACTTTTTCCCTATAGATCCAGCGATCTCCTAACATCTTCCAGTGGAGGTATGGATTTCCCTTGTAGTGAGTTTAAGCCTGTTGAGAAGAGGGTTTCCTTGTTACCTCACCTCAGTCCTCCAGAAGTAGCCCAGGGTCCCACAGTTGTCCGGGTTGAAAAAGGCTGGTCTAGACGAGTGGCAGGTGAGGTTTTTGGTCCGTGCAACCATGTTATGCAATGGGATTTTTGGTTAAAAGTTGATTGGTCCACAAGAATTTGATGGCTGAGGGTTGTCTCTTTGCCTCTAAATTGGAAACTCCTGGTTTAAGACAATTACAGAAGGTGGTGCCACAACTTACTGACCACGGCAAATTGAGAGGAGCTGCGTGTGCGATTTTGCTGCCCCTTTGCAGAGGTGTGTATACAAGCCCAAGCACTCACCACCCATCACAGGATACCAGGCCATGTGGTGCAAAGCCGAAGAGGAGGGCTAACAGCGTTGCACGCCTCATGCAGCTGAGAGGTAGGGCAGGACCGTGGTGAGGCTGTCCCTGGGCTGCTCACAGCCTTCCTGCTGCGCAAGAAGCCCTCTGCCACGTTCGTTGTGGAAAAAACACGGCTGGTTGTGTCTAGCGTGTGGTGAGAGAAAGCCGGGAAGTAGGAGAGGGCTGCAGCACTATGCTGCAATGTCATGAGCTGCTACTGCTCGTGGGCCTTGGAGATTACATGAGACCTGACAGTGAGGTCAGGGAGATAATATGAAGGAGCTAAAGCAGCTGGAAACCTGGAGAGAAAATGACAAGTTCTTTTGCACTCTTTGAAGCTGAACCTTATTTACTTCTGGGGACAGATGATCTGAAGAACAGATACAAACTAGTGGGTAAGTTGGAAATTCCAGGGAACTAAGAGGATATTCCCTGAGAAACACGCGGGCTATTGAATAGCAGGGGAAAAAGAGGCAAGGGCAATTTTGGCTTTAAAATCAAAGAGGAAAGTTCCTAATAAAACTACTCATTTTATTTAAGTAAATATAGAGAAAATAAATCTTTGGTATAAAAACAGCCCAACTGCATTCACTCCCTTCTTGCTACAGGAACTGTCCTGAGGACACTGAATTCCTGGTTTACACTGACCTGTGAGCAGTACAAGGGCAGGAGGCACTTGGCACACGATATGTTCAATGAAGAGAAAATTTGCTGAGTAGCCCAGGTTTAAGTGCATCGTGTTTAAGTTCTGCAAGTAGGAGAACAAACTGGCCTACAAACTTTTGTGAACTGGACCATGAGTCATGATTAATTTAACAAGCTGTTCTAAATGCATCAACTAAAATAATGGAAATATAAACAAAAGTTATGTAATTCCTCCCTGCCTGTGCCTGGGCCCTGTTTGTGATGGCCGAAACATAAACTGAACTACAGTTTATAATAAAAAGATTTCCAAGAAAAAGCCTTTGTTTAATGTTTCCTTTGCATCAGATATTCCACTTGCCTCCTAGATGCACATATTCTCAACCATGTTTCTACTGTCCACAGAAAATTCCTCTATTTATACTTTCAAATCTATGATCTTATACATAATAATAAATAGTAATGAAGTCCTGAAGTAAATGCCAAAGTTACAGTTTCACTGCAGATCTTGCTGACATTTATAAATATCTACAGCTTTCATGGTTCAGGACACTGGCAGAGCTTACAGATTCTGTTAAACTTCATCATGTAATTGCATATATGGTGTCTCTTTTAAAAGTATAATGCATGGGTTTCATGGAGTATTTCTGTTAGGCACCAATATCTTAGCTGACCTGCTAAACCCACCATTTTTCATCTTAACTGGCACCAAGCAGTACACAGAGTCTAGACTTTCCCAAGCTATGAAAATGTCACTATTTTGTGATTACTCACTACTCTAATTATGTCATCCATTAGTATGTCTGTCCATTTATACGCTGAGATAATCCAAAAGGCTAACAGCCATTTCATTTCTTGTCTTTCTCTTTGTCTGTCAACAGGACGACAGGACTTGGTTCCCCGTGGTGGAAAGTTTAGCTCAGTGACATAGGAAATACCTTCCACTGTTTTGTTGCAAAGGAAATCCACAGTACAGCCTGGAACCCAACCTGGGGTGGCAGAATCCTGGGCCAGAGATTTCACCGCTGTGATAAGACCAAGCAGAGGAGCACCACTAGCAGTCGGTCTGAGTCTGGCTTCTTCCAGAGAAGTTTAAGTGACAAAGAATGAAGGACTTGAGATGGAAATTCATTTCAGCCTTGACTTCAGAGCATCAGTGTAATGCTACAATGATCTCTGAGCCAGGTTCTTGTTGATCAGTTCCCAATCATGAAATACTGGCTAACCCTGTGCAAAAGGAAAGATGCCACAATGTTTGTGGCAACACTCTCCTATTTCGTCGTCCAGTTGCAAGAGATATGAGAACTGTGATTAACCACGGCTACTGCTGATGGTGAGACCTTGAAGAGAAGAGCTAAGGCAAGAGGGAGGGCCTACTGGTGAACATACTAGATCTCAGAAACAGAAGGGATTTTTCTTGCAGGCTCCAGGAGGGCAGTTCTGAGCACACTGTGTAAAATGAGCTTTTCAAAAGAAGGACCTTTAGACTCTCTTCTCTCCAGATTTCCAGAGATGTATTTATACTGGCCTGAAATAAATGTAACATAGAGGAAGGGAGAAAGGCTTGCTGCATATGCCACAACACAGATCAAGTCAAGCGAAAAAGCCAGTGTTGGTGGCACATGAAAAATTAGCTCCCTGAAGCAAAGTAGGCTTCAGGGACTTATTTATGCTATCTGGAAAACTGCGCTTGTGCTGTGCACTTGTTCTTCTCCTACCTATAGCTCTTCCCCAGTAAGGCTAACTAGCCTGGTGATTGTGCATATCAGATCTTTTTATTCGGTACAACAATGTTTGTAGGTGCTGGCTAATGTAACCTGTGTGTGAGCTCCGTGGCAGTGAATCACAGGTTTAGACACGTAACGCCATGCCCAGTTATTCTCATTCTAATAAAGGGAGGAAGAGCAGTGATGAAAACTGTGTACCTAAAACAAGGCTCCAAGGTCTATACCTAGCAGTGTTAACTTGCAAAATAGCACAATGAAGTCTGCTTATGTTCAACAGAAAATTGGAAGAAAGAGTATTTGCCCTGCTCGCCAGTCTCAGGGACCTGGGAGAGGTTGCAAAGGGCAAGATAAAGAGTTCATGTGTCTATATCAATACAAAGAGCAGGTCCAACAGAGATCTGAGACTGAATTTAAAGCAACTGAACTGCTTTCAAGATACATGTTGAATCTGGTTAAAGACCCCTGGATGGGGTAATAATTTCACTGGCACTGTCTCTGCTTTGCCTTCTTCATGGCTGAAGACTGTCCAACAACGCACGCACATTGTGTGTGACCCCACTGGATGCTTTCTGGCACTGTGGTGCACAAAGAGCCCATTCGAGACCTAAGCCCCATGCAGAGGCAGGCACAATCCTTGCCACCATCAGCTTGAAGCAGAAGAGATGCATAGGGTAACAGGAGCGGGAGCGAAGGGCGAGGACAATCACTACCAACTGCTGTTGGATGTGCGATCTCCGTGCTCCATGAAGAGAAAATCAGCTGAATATTGCTAAAAATCACAGCTGGAAAAACGTACTTTAAATGTCTTTATGTGAACTCACCAAATTAGAGCACTGTGTGTTTTATTGGTTAGAACATCTTGCTACTAATGAAATCATTTCTTGAACTATTTTCTTGCTAATGTGTATAATTACTGCCAGTTTAGATAAGCCCAAAGGTAACAAAATCACATCCTTTCCACTTTTTTTTTTTGATTCTCAAAGCACGAGGTCCTTTAAAGGTCATATCTTGATAGAATTCCTTTTTTTTTCCCCCCTTGTTGTGTTAAAATAGATCAGTATTATTGACCTTGACAACAATGCCTGAAAGGTTTAGTGACAATCTATTCTGTATCAATGAGCACATAAAACTGCTTTTATGGGCTGGGGCGCTCTCAGTGCATTTGATAGCAGGCAGATCGGCTTTTTTTGACAAGGCATAGAGTAAAAAGATTTAATGTATCCATCTCAATGTGAATTGGATCGTACCCTCCTGACATGAGATCCCCAGCCCCAGGGAGAGCCATGCTCAGTGCTGTGTCGCTGCATTAGTCACTTGTAATGGCTACATGAAGAAACAGAGCATGACAAGAGCTAAATAATATTGTGAGCGTGGAATTGTCCAGGTTTCACCAGCCTCCCTGCTTTCCCAGACTTGTTAAACATGAAAAGCAATAAAATGCTTTTAAGGAAAACGCAAGGAATAAAAATTATTTTTATTTAGAAACCACTCTTTCTGAAGCATGCTTCATAAAGGCAGATCTGGCACGATGAATAAGGCCACCATGGGGTTCTGTTAAGGATCAGACAAGAACTCTACATTGACTCTTTCAAGTGGCTTCAGATTTGGGGTGGTGGAGCAGCTGATCAGCTAACGTTTAACTGCTTCGGTGTTGTTGACTCCAGTTTCAAAGGGGCCAGCCCCCAGCCTGCATATTTTCTTACATCTGCTCTTGCACTGCAGCTGGCGCACTGGTTCTTTTGTATTTGAATTTTTCTTTGTTTCCTAATTCTTTTCTTTACCAATGCCCACTCTGAAATAATCAATAAAAATACAGTTTTAACTCTGTTTTTGGTAAAACTCTGGCCCACATGAAGTCAGTGCAAATGTGCCAGCAGTGTCAGTGGGGGCAGGATTTCACTTGCTTAGTTAGAAACAGGTTTGGCCAGAATCCTTGACCCTTTCCCCTTGAGTTGCAGTGATCGCTGGAGGAGAGGGGAAAGGGGGGAGGGAGAAGGAAGAACTGTAATAGATAAATAGATAAATGAAATATCACACAGTGGGAAAAAGTACAATAACTGTTGTTCTAGTGTTTTACATTGAAATTGGGAAGACAAAGCACTTGACAAAAAGAAGATGGGATGGAAATTCAGATCTTTGTTTTAGAATTTACATTTTTCTGCTTTAAGGGGTCATAAATAATCCTTGCTAATGGGTTGCGTTACCTCCCATCATTAGTACTATCTGCACAAGGCCTGTTCTATCATGTTGTTCCTTTCAGGGTCAAAAAAATATCATCTGGAAGAGCAGTAACACACAGCATGTTTCCCTGAGCCCAAGTACAGAGACTTGTTAACCAGCTCCTTTCACTATGCCAACATCGTGAAGTGAAGCTCAGCGTTGTGTGTTTGGCCTCTAGGGGTTCTCGCCGATGTCGCCTTGTCTAGAAGTGGCATGGAAGCATCATCACAATTCTCCGCCATCATGGCAGCTCTTTTGGAGAGGTAAGATTGCAAGTCAGGCTGGGATTGTCCAAGGGCCAACAGCTTCCATATCAGTCCAATGGCAACCAGTATAACTGAAAACAGCATTTGGACAGGTAAGATGTGGCTCACTGCAGGATGACCCCCAGGATTGGAGAAGCAGTGAGTGCAGGTACATCATTCTTCCTACCTGCGTTGAGCATAGTGAGGCTGTACATGGGAACCTGGTGTGCAGAGTGGCAGATGTGCAATTCTGCAAGAATTTAGGATGAGTGACTGTCTATGTGCACCCAAAACATTACTGAGCACCAGTTTTTATGCAGAGGCCCCTACAAATCCTTTTCGCCTTTTCTTCTTGAAAGAAAGAGTGCAGGGTTATTCTCCCAAGAATGGATGTGTTTCTGTACTTCATATTTCACCATCGCTCACAACATTAGTTGAGCACAGCACAGCCCAAGAAATCCAGCTCAGATGGCCGATAAAGCAAAATCACTGGCATTCAGATTCCTGCTCCAATCATTTAAAGGGGGGGGGGTTGCTTTGCAGATCAAAGGGGAGTTGGGAAAAATGAGGACCCAGATTATGTGAAATACAATCGTGGCTGGAATAAACCACAGAGGGGTTTCTTTCCTAAGACAGCCCTACCTCCAGGTGTTGGTCTGGAAACGAGAACAAAACGGGGAGGAAGTGGAAGATGAACAAAAAAAACCCAAAGTAAAGAATGAGGAGGAAAAGAGACGAGATTAATCGTTCCATCACCAGCAGACTCCTGAGCAGGGCATTTGCTCTTCCTGCATGAAAAGTTCTTCCTTTACTATCCAAAACAATCACCTGGCATTTAACTTGCCTTCAGCCCTCTTTTCCGGATTTCAAGCATATAATTACTTACACCAGGTGCATTGCTTCAGCCCATCTCTTATGACGTCTCCATTCACAAGTGCAGGATTGTAATTTGCCAGCCTTCACTGAAGTTTCTTTGTAAAAGTCTCCTACCCTGGGTGTAACATTACATTGACAAGCAGCACAGTACAATGAGAAGGGAAATAGAATTTACCCAGCGAACAAAGAGCATTAGTGCTCCCTGCCTGTAACCCCAGGCGACTGTACAGAGCTGACTGCAGGGTCTCTGGTGACAGAAGGCTTTGGGTCATATGAAAACTGTGAGCGTGGCTGGGAGACCGCTACACCTGCGGCAGCCCACGGCTGTGCACAACCACAGCGCTTTGTGCAGTTACTTTTGCTAAACGCTGCTGGTGCTATTTAAAGTTTAAATTAATGGAAGATTGTAGCCGGCAGGATCCTCAGTGCTGATGGAGGGTATTTAACTCAAGTAGTGCTCACCCCCCTTTCCCAGTCCCTTAACAGAAGATTGCTCTAGTCCGCGTGATTCAGACTGCGTAGTCTAGTCTTTTGCGCATGCAGTTGCCATCGACTTTGCTGATGGCTGCGTGTTCAGGATCAGGTGCAGTAATAGAAGTGCTGTGAACACTCAGGTCTCGTGGCAGCCGTTACAGTGGCTCTTTGTTTCACAGAAGCTGCTGGCATTTGCCTGTTGCATCCACATGGGGCAGGACCTGTCCCTTTGTGTGTGGCCGGTAATTGTCCCTGGCCTGGCCTGCTCCGTGACAGATGCCCCTAGGCACTGCTGTAAAACAAATAAACAGTGACAGCAATAATGAGAGGAAAGCGAGGAGTGGGATTGCTTCAGTTTGCAGCTCCTATCCTTTGATTTGGTTTGATGTCTTAGCAAGTTCAGGCATGGATGAACCAGGGGGGATGAAGGGAATCTAATTGCTTCCCCCTTATTAGCTCTAGACTTTTTAGCACATATGCTATGGCATGAGAGGAGGCTTGCAGCACAACCACATTCACCAGTCCAAATCAGTGTCCTGTCTTTCCCTCCCAAGAACAATTACAAGGTCACGGTCTGCACATGGATGTAAATAAAACTACTGCAACAACAATGACAGGCAAACACTGTCTCTCCCATGGCTTCTCACTGCTTCCCTTTCCTGAAAAGCATGTGCAATAGATTAAATGAGTCCTGGATGTTAGAGGGCAGACGTTCCTGCTTGTTTAGCATTAGCACTGCTCCCTACATCTCCCAGCCTCTGTTGTCTCACCTAGATGGATGGAGTGCAGGCAGTGGGAGCCCCACTCACTTCCTTTCAGAAGCAATTCTGCTTCCTAACGAATACGCAGTACAGTCTGGTAATGCTTTCTTGTGAACCTGCCCCCAAATTTTCCTTTTTAAAAATGTCAGTGCACTGCTCCGAGTCTGACCTCCAACCAAGGAGGCCAGAAGACAGAGAAAGGAGCACCAGCAGAAGGGTCACCACACAGTGACTCACATGTCATGCCTGGAAACCATTTCCAAACATACTAAGGGCAAGAAGATGGTTGAGAGTAGTCAGCATGGATTTACGAAGGAGAAATCACGCTTGACCAACCTGATAGCCTTCTACAATGAAATAACTGGCTCAACAGGTGAGGAGAAAGCAGTGCATGTTGTTTATCTTGACTTTAGTAAGGCTTTTGATACTCTTGCATAACATCCTCATAGACAAATTGATTAAGTAGGGACTAGATAAACAGACAGTGAGGTGGATTGAAAACTGTCTGAACTGCTGGGCTCAAAGAGTTGTGATCAATGGTATGAAGACCATCTGGAGGCCAGTCACTAATGGTGTACCACAGGGGTTGAGCCTGGGGCCAATACCATTTTACTTCTTCATTAATGACCTGGCGATGGGGCAGAGTGCACGTTCAGCAAGTTTGCAGGTGATACGAAATTGGGAGGAGTGTTGATACACCAGATGGTTGTGCTGCTGTTCAGATGGACCTCGACAGGCCGGAGAAATAGGCAGAGAGGAACCTCATGAAGTTCAACAAAGGAAAATGCCAAGACCTGCACCTGAGCGGGAATAATCCCATGCACCAGTACCGGCTGCGAGCTGACAGGCTAGAAAGCAGCTTTGCAGAGAACCTGGGGGTCCTAGTGGACAAGCTGAACATGAGCCAACAATAAGCCCTTATGGCAAAGAAGGCCAACAGGCTCCTGGGCTCCATTAGCCACCAGGTTGGGGGAGGTGATCCTTCCCCTCTCCTCTGCACTAGTGAAGCCATATCTGGAGTGCTGTGTCCACTTCTGGGCTGCCCAGCACAAGAAGGACATGGACATACTGGAGCAAGTCCAGCAAAGGGCCGCAGAGGTGGCTAAGGGACTGGAGCATCTGTCACATAAGGAGATCCTGAGGGAGCTGGGACTGTTTAGCCTGGAATAAAGAAGGCTCTAGGGGGGATCTTATCAATGTGTATAGATATCTCATGGGAGGAGTAAAGAGGACAGAGCTAGACTCTTCTCACAGAATCACAGAATGGTTGAGATTGGAAGAGACCTCTGGAGATCATCGAGTCCAATCTCCCTGCTCAAGCAGGCTCACCTAGAGCACATTGCCTAGGATTATGTCCAAACGGCCTTTGAATATCTCCAGCGAAGGAGACTCCACTACCTCTCTGGGCAACCTGTTCCAGTGCCCTCACAGGAAAGTTTTTCCTCATGTTCAGACGGAACTTCCTGTGTTTCAGTTTGTGCCCGTTGCCTCTCGTCCTGTTGCTGGGCACCACGGAGAAGAGTCTGGCCCCATCCTCTTGACATCCTCCCTTCAGATACTTGTACACATTGATGAGATCGCCTCTCAGTCTTCTCTTCTCCAGGCTGAACAGGCCCAGCTCGCTCAGCCTTTCTTCATAAGAGAGATGCTCCAGTCCCCTCATCATCTTAGTAGCCCTCCGCTGGACTCGCTCTGGGAGCTCCATGTCTCTCTTGTCCTGGGGAGCCCAGAATTGGACACAGTACTCCAGGTGAGGCCTCACCAGGGCTGAATTAGAGGGGGAGGATCACCTCCCTTGACCTGCTGGCAACACTCTGCCTCATGCACCCCAGGATACCATTGGCCTTCTTGGCCACAAGGGCACATAGCTGGCTCGTGGTCAACTTTTTTCCACCACGACTCCCAGGTTCTTCTCTGCAGAGCTGCTTTCCAGCAGGTCAGCCCCCAGCCTGTACTGGGGCATGGAGTTATTCCTCCCCAGGTGCAAGACCCTGCACTTGCCTTTGTTGAACTTCATGAGGTTCCTGTCTGCTCATCTCTCCAGCCTATCCAGGTCCTTCTGAATGGCAGCACAGCCCTCTGGTGTATCAGCCACTCCTCCTGGTTTGGTATCATCAGAAAACTTGCTGAGGAGGCACACTATCCCTTCATCCAGTGGTGCCCAGCGAAAGGACAAGTGGCAATAGGCACAAACTGAAATAAGGAAATGCCATTTAAATATGAGAAACAATTGTTTTACTGTGAGGATGTTTGAACTCTGGAACAGGTTGCACAGAGAGGTTGTGCAGTCTCCATCCTTGGAGATATTCAGAACCTGACTGGACATGGCCCTGAGCAACATGCTGTAGTTGACCCTGTTTTTAGCGGCAGGGGGGAGGAGGTTGGCGTAGATGATCTCCAGAGGTCCCTTCCAACCTCAACTAGTCTGTGTCTGTTTCATGACCACTGTATGTATTTCCTAATGTTTTTGTGCTGCAGCCTTTCTCCAGTTCTCACATGGAGCATAACTCTGCTGCCTTCCCTCCCTGACATTACACTTAAAGCTCTACCCTGACCACTGAAGAACAGCTTGCAACCCTGCCTTGATCTAGCTCTGAGCCCGCTGCCTCCCCATGGACTCCCACCAGTGCCTACTCAGAACCTTTCTCAAAAGCACTGAAGACGCACTGTCATCATGATGCAGGTAAGTACTCACCTGACCCTCAGTGAGAACGTGCAGCTCACTCAGTGGCTTTTGGGAGTGTAACTCACAGTGCCATGCCTGTTCTCTCTGAACTTTCCTCCATGTTATCTGTAACGCATCGAGTGATTCTCCCATTCCAGCAACCGCATCCATCCTAATGAACCTTTCTTCTACAGGTCCTGCAGGATAAGACCCTTGAACTTATACCCGTGTTTTTGGGCTTCATTATGTTGTCCTTTATATCCCTTTCTTCTCTCATTGAGTCCTGATCCTGTCAGTCAAGCTGCTTAGGTGGACCTTCGCCGCATGCTTTGTGCCATGAAAGCCACGTTAGGGTATGGGGTCTACCTTAGACAGGTAGAAGCGTTGGGGGCTTTGCACTAGTGGCAACTCTGTGTTAGCAGAGCGCTCTTGGCATCTCTCCGGCAGGAGGAGGTGTAAAATCTGATTTGGTCTTACAGGCACTGTACTAGAGATCCTCAGCAGAGAAAGGAAGGGTCAGGGTCAGGGTGTGTTTCTGGGCCTCAAGGACAGAGCATGTGTTGGACAGCCAGGGAGAGGAAGTCGGCTGAGGTAATCAGAGATCAGGTAATCTTTTCTTTGGAAATGTCATTCCTCTTAGTCAAAGGTACTGGATTTAAAGGGACACTGTCACCCAACAGCTAAATGGTAAAAAGGAATTCAGTATATTTTTGTGATTTTTTTCTTTTCCTTTCTAATCCGTTGCCAAATGCACAAAGAAAATTCAGGAGAGGGCAGCAGTACAAAAGAGGCTTCCTCTGAATATCCCTAAAGCAGCAGCATTGCAACAGACTTCAGAGAGTTACGTGCTGCTGACTATACCAGCACGTGACTGCTAAAATCAGCACAGCCTTCTGCCAAAACCCCTTATGTTGTCTGACGTACCACTACTAGAGCACTGCTCCTTCTGAGATGAGTGTGCCCATTGCTGGCTTGTAAAATACGTTAAGGAGACGCTGATCTACAAAAGAGTTGGGTAGCCTGCTTTTGAAGTGCCCTGAAACAAGTGCTTTAACAGGAAATAAATTAATTGACGCAATATTGGTCAGATCCCTATCAAGGCAGAAATTAGATAGAGGCAGAAGGAATGTCCTTGAGTCTTTTTTCGTGGCCTCCTCTGGCTCTGCAGGGTGGAAGGGGAAGTGGGCAAATGTCTCAAATGCAGACATCTCATCACTTGGTTTTTATATCCTTCATCTGTATGAACTGCAACATATGAGTAGGGTCAAGCATATTTATTCCTAAAGAAATTAAGGCATGAGCAAGGCACAGCCCCAAGATGTAGCCTGTTACATGGGAGAAGTTTGGCTCCCCTCTGGAGCAAATGAAGATCTGCCCCTCCTTCCTGATCTCCACCCTTTCTCCCAATAAACCTGCCTATACAGCAGCCAGGACACCCGGACAAGCCCAGGACCATCTGTGCACTCACTGAGGCTGCTGTTAGCAAGTGAAATCCAGGAATGCTGTCATGGTACTTACTGTAACTCAAAGCTTTTTAGAAAACACGTTTCTTAAGGGAAATTCCGTTTCTAAGGCATTTGAAATACCAGTCCTAGCTGTTTGATGTAGTAGATATTTCTCCCACAGAAAAGTTATTTTAAATTAGTACGGAACAGTATAAAAAAGTAATAAATTCTGCTTTCTGCAAATCATTGTACTTGATCCCAAAGGCTGTTGGAAACTGGCCCACCAGTGGGACGAGGGCGCTATTCAGTATTTAAATGATCATCAAGCTTTTGCTTGCCTATTTCTCCATGCTTTCCCCAGGCCACTCTACAACCACCCTCAGAGGTTTTTCCTCACCCCTAGCAGCTGAAGGGAGCAGTGCAGAAATAGGTGAGAGGCTGCACTGCAGCATTTTTAGAGTTTCCAGGTTCATTGGAAACTGTGACTTGGGACCCAGACATGAAAAGAGCATGTCGGTATGTCCCACCTCCCTAAGCACCTCTCACCTTTTGACTTGCTTATGCTTCCAGAAGAGGAAGTGCTGTTTTACAGCTGGAGAGCAGCATTAGGGACATCGTGCCCTTGCAATGGGTTTCACACTCAAGAGATGAAGGTTTTTGCTAAGTAAGGATCACTGCAGGGCATAGGTATAGGCATACCATATTGCAGCATCCTGATTTTGGAGCACACTGCAAATGCAATGAACTATTTTCTGCCCAGAGGCTATAGAATCAACTCCTAGGTCATTATGGGACCATTAGCTTTTGATTTTTTATTAGCTTTTCTGTTTCCTCTGTTATTTTTTCCCCTTCCGCATTATAATCAGCTGAGAGAAACCGACAGTTTTGGCCTCTTCCCATTTCTTATACGGCATTGCTTTGTATTGGCTTGTTTTGGTTTTGTTCTGGCAAGTGTATCCTCTCGGCAGCGAAGGAGAGAAAGCAAGTGCAGAAATTAGATCATGAAATTTCTGTCCAAAGTTCTACTAGGAGAGCAGAGAAAGGGCAGTGCTGGTGATGAGATGTCTGGACCTTGTCTTCATGCTGGCCACATTTTCAGCTGCTCAGCACTCTAGTAGCCAGAATACAGTGGCAACAACCCAGATCAAGCATTCACCACTAACCAGCAGAGAGAGACTGTCCTAGAACTCTCCCTGAGAACAGGTAGGTCATTTTTTGAAGCATAGGAGGGAAGAGGGTAAGAAAACTTCAGTAGGTGACAGCCTATTTTACAAGCAATGGTCCCATTTATAAAAAGGAGATTATTCACAGCTAGCTGGGAAAATCCCTGAAATATAAGCATTTCCTTTTACTCTTCATTCTGCAACAGTTGGGACTTGGTCTGAAATTCAAATTAACTTTCATACCCTGCCTACAATTCCATTTTGTGCCCCAAAGCAAATTTTCCTGCATAATTGTGTGTATTTAGGTCAGTTCTCCATTGTTCAGTTCTGCAAAGAAAGTAGATGATTTGCTAGTGGAGAGAATTGCTAATACAGTTTTCAAAAGCATTTCTGCAATTAAAGATTATGCTCCTAAATAAACGGGAATGTAGGCATGTATTCGCTGCGGTACTCTTTAGAGACTTTTTACATGTCTGTTCTTGACAGCAGAGTGACTGCATTTAAACATAGACCATATTTGACATTTATACGTGAAATAAGCTAGTTTGCCCAACTCAGTATTTTAAAAAGTAGTTGTCCCATCTTCATACTTCTATCAAATACTAATCAATATTATGCAATATATGCAAATATTGATCTAACCAATTAACATTTAATCCACAGAACTTCTCTTCTTTTCCTGTTCTAAGGCTCTCCTCACTGTAATTTCCCCCTATTCTTAATTTGTGTGAAATCACTTTTGTTTCTAAATTGAATTCCCACTGGGACGAGCACTGGTTTAGTATCTTCCATTTATGTTTGAATGTAAAGTACCAGCCACACATATATATATATGTGGATCTGTATAAACATTTTAACACATGCAGGTATTGAATTAAAAAAAAATATTTTCACGTGAGAGTAATGAACAAGAAAGCTCTCTTGAATGCTCAGTTAATTTGCTGAGACCACGGATCTATGGGAAGCAATGTATTCAGCTCTTTATCTTGCTAAGAAACAAAGAGCAGTACTCAGAACATTTATTTTCTTTAACTCTTAGAAACCCATGGTCTGGTCTTGTGGCATCATAAACATTTTTGTGAATGTGCTGCCAGAACAGGCCCAAGCCGTTTGAGCACATCATGCAAAGGCCCCATCAGGGCTGTAATTTGGGTCAATGACACCAAAGGCTGGGTGGTGGAAAGACAAAAGCACATTCTACATGTCAACTTCTATGAATTAATTAAAAGATCACATCAAATCTCTACTGCCCCACCGCCAGATGCTTGCAAAGGACAACAAAGCAGAGCAAATCTACTTCAGGATGTTGGGAGAGAGGAGGAGAAAAGAATCAGGTCAAAGCACACCATACACAAATCCTTGGGATGCCTTAGGGCACCGAATGCAACGACCTCAGCCTGTTTTGAAAATCGATTATAGAAAGCCTTCAGCTGAATGGAGTCAATGACCCTATCTATGCATGTCCAAAGGAAAACAGCTAAATCTTCTCTGAGCTAATAATTGTAAGGTTTTCTGGCCTAAGATCCTCACGGTGGCTAGCACGAGGGAGAACCTGCAGCAATAGCCCCTTCCAGCCATTCTTCCTCAGATCAGGCACAGACGTGGAAACCACTGGTTTTCTTTCCATAAAGATTTGATCCCCATGAGATCAAAATAGGTGATTCTTGTTCGTCCTCCTCCCCTTTTGAAAAAAAAAAAAAACATCACCAGCTGTGCTAGGGGTCACCATGTAATAGGCAAAGAACATGTGTAATTCAGCAACTACAACTGCCTAATGAAATATATGTCAAAAGAGACAGCTGGCCTGGAGGGGTGGGCTGCCCAGTGTCTTTGTCTTAAGGTTTTCTCTAGCTAGAAGCACAGGAGAATCAGGAGTGGTGAAACGAGGCTAGTTTCATCTGGTAGCTATAATTGCCAATGCTTCCTGTTTTGCACATAAGCTCCCACACCTCAGGATTTGTTAAGTACTGTGCAGTTAAAGCTGCTCTGTTTAGAAAGTGTATGCCACAGCCAAAGCATGAGAACAAAGTGTTTTGCTGCCTCTGAGCAAGGTTCCTAACACAGGAGAGAACCAGGCAATGTGATTTTGACAGCAAACGAAACAGCTGGACTTTGATTTATCTGCCATGTGGGCATTTTGCACTAGCTAGTAACCTTATACATATTAGCATTCATGATGCTCCCGTAGACATAGAAAGGTTAGTCTTACCACGTTACAATTGAGGAAACAGCCTCCTACAGCTGCTTTGGTTGCCCTCACTAGAGCAGGAGAACTTGGTTGTTCATAGACACGCATTGGGTCTGCTCTCTCTATCAGTGCGTGAAAGACTAATAAGATATTTATGCTAAACATCTTACTAAAACCTTTTAAAAAGCAATAGAGGTGAAGGAACTGGGAATAAGGTTTGAGCCAACCGCTTCTAGAAAATTTATAAAATTTGGACATAGGCACTACATTGTTGAAAAGTATACGTTCTTAAAAAAGGAGAATGTGATACTTCAGCAGCAGCTCAGTAGACTAAACACATGTTCCAGGCAGCAGTGGAAAACCTTTTGAAATCAAGCAATACTGAAGATTTAGTCAAAAAAGAAAAAAAAGGTCAAAAGTAGCTCCATTAATTTTCTTTGCTGATGCAGTCTGTCCAATTGCACTTTCTTTTGTTTCCCTTTCTTTTATAAAGACCGATAGCAACAGCAGAGGAAATGAACGGTGGGTTCAGTGCCACAAAACCATATGAAAGGGCTTACTTCTAAGCACATGAGAGTCTCGCTGGCTTCAGCTGGGCCTTAATGCTCATCATACGCTGTAGGATTTTGCCAGCACGAGACCTACTGAGTGGAAATGGAAAAAATGCCTAAGTGCTGTCAGATAAGCTGAGCCAAGGTATTCATACTACAGCACAAACTGGCTGCCGGTACAGCCAATAGAAAGATTGCAGCTTTTTAGCAGTATCTAAGAGCCTCAAACTCTGTTAGACCAGGTGTCGGAGCAAGAAAGCACAAACTATCCCTAATATATAAAAAAGTTGAAAATGTACACAGAAAAGGCAAGAGGGGATACGATAATACTTAGAGAATTTATAGACTTCTACAGAGTGCTCTAGAAGCTTTAGGCCAAAAAGAGATGGTTAGGGAAGAAGAATCAAAGCAATCAGGTGTGTGCAGAAGGTAGCGGAAGGAATGTGCTTTTCCCATGCAAAGCAAGAATCAACCACAGAACAAGACCTTACTGGTTTGTCTAACTAGGGAATACAAAAATTAGGCTGAAGGTTGAGACCCTCACGCCCAGCTTAATGTCTGAAACTGGGGTAAGATTCAGCCCTATTAGGCTGGCCACCCATTACTGTTTTTAATAGAAGAATAAAAAATCTTGATACTGAAACTGTAAGTTCTAAGATTATAAGATCATCATGCTAATGTACTTCTGTAATGAAATACTTGCATTATACTATTTGGACTCATTCTGTACGTTCCATTGCTAATGTTTTCAGTAAAAGTCTTCTGAAAACAGCATTCTGTGTTCTTTTTTCCTTGAAACTGGTTCTTCAAATCCTGGCGACCCCCAATTCATCACCGGGAGTTGACGACAAGCAACTAGAGGGTGACTTAGGTGACTGTATGGAACTGGAATAGGAAAGCAAGCTAAGATAGATACTTGAAGGTCAACATTAAAATCCCCAAAGTAAGAAAAAACAGCAATGACAGCAAAAAAAATCTCTGAAGAGAACTCTTAGGCATACTTATAATGCGGAGGAAAAGGATTAAGACTGATTTTGATTGATTGTGTCACTTTCTATTCTGCAAGTCGTAGATTCTCGCTATATCCATGGCAGGTGTTGGGCACTACAAAAGCAATATATTATATTCTACAGAATTACTGAAATTTTTCTGGCCCTTTAGAAAAAGTAATTTTGATAAGTAGGAAATATGGGCGGGGGGGGGGGGGGGGAGAGCACAATTGCAAAAGACACAGAGGTCATCCATGTCAAAATCCTATTCCTACTGTCCAGACCTGAGTTTACAGATAACACAGGTTATTTTAAAAACAGACCAAAAAAAGACTTTGTCTCCTTGAATGCCTTCTGTTGCACGCTTGTAACATACCTTATTTTGTTGAAATAAGTCATACACAGCTGTTTCATCCAACATCTTTTTATAGTTTATGGGACAGTATTCAAATGTCAGAGGAAGGTAACTTCTCACCAAATTAGACTTGGTATTCATGAGCCAGCAGCAAACTCTGTGATACTATTTCAGAGCAAAGGGGAAGAGCCATGACGCAGCTTTGGCAAGATGATACTTCCTAAAGAGATTCGGCTGCATAGGGCACGGACACTTCTACTACATTATGAAGGAGTAGAGTTAAAAGCAAGAAAACGCACAGAGCTACTTAGGCTTAATTCATATCCCCTCTACCATACAAAGAAAACTCGCTGGTTTAAACATGCATTCGGCAAATTTTTAATTGAGGACAAGTAGGTCAGAGCAAAGTTTTGAGTCCTGTTTAATAGGATTAAAAACCTGGCCAGCAAACCTATTCTTAAAGTAGAGGATGAACACCAGAAAATGTTGCTAATGGGGAAAGAAAATACATCTTTCCCATAAGAAAGTCAGCTGTGACTCATAAGTAGGATCTTTGAGAGGCTGGAGATAATTGTAAGGTCTACTTTTAGTAAAAATATTGTGAAGTTTGGAATAAAATTGATGATTTTATTGCAAATTAACGTGGTCAAGATATGAATACTAGTCATACTGATGAACTCCCTGCCCTGTGAGCTCACAGATACGAGGCACATACTGAGTTCACTCTACTCACAGAAACTCATCTTGTGTATGCATGTTTGCAGGGATAATAGCCTTAATTATTTGTACCGCTAACTGTAAACTATACTTTTCACTTTGCTGGCAAATTCACATTCATTCCTTCAGAATCTCATTGCATTAGATTGATCTCTTTAAAACTGCTAAAATCCAGAATTGAAAACAAAGTTAAATGACTTAGAGGGAGTATTATACCTCTTTTAAATTAGCCAAGGTAAAAGGCTGTCCAGTTGAATATGGCCACAATGAACATCTTAAGTTAGCTGAATGTTTCCATCAAAGCACCTAGAATGGCATTCAAATTTATTATTACCTGTCAAGCATTAAAAAAAAGAAAAAAATTGAAATGAACAAACAGTGCTATTCGAAAATGTATTATTCTTCACCTTTGAGGGAACCCCCCCACCCCGCCACAAATTTCCAAATAGAGGGGATAAAACATTCTTTTTATAAGCTTTGAGCTAGAAAACCAAGGGATATGTTTTGTTTCCCGTGTTTGCTCCACATGAAGAGTGAAATAAGGTTAATAATCATTCGAATATTCCTCTGTACATAGCAATTCAATTTTATTAACCCACAGAAAATATTCCTTTATTTTGCTACTCAGTAGTTTCACTTTTCAATCCCTAAAGGGACTGTGCTGAATCTTTAGAGGACAAATTTGCTGGTGGTAACAAAACACCCTCCCGCCCCCTCCGCTGACAGCAAATGTCAGAAGTCTACCAGTTCTCTGTCTATCGTACAGGCTAAAACCAGTGAAAGGACTTACTTAATACTTTGTCATCCTTAAATTCTATAAATTACACTACAAAAGCCAGTCCTGTCCTTTAAAGTATTGAACCAGGACAGATGATATATTTTGTGTCACTTTGAAATTTCCCAAAATTGGGCACCTTCATCCCTAACTCCTTAGAAATCCCCAGACCAGGCTGTCTCTTGGGAACACCCCAGCTGTAGCCAGGTGCATGCTGCTTTGTCCTGGAATTTCAGCCCGTAAGGCGAAAAACAGTAAGAGAGGGATTTTTACTACTATGATTAACGAAATGGGCAAAACAAGCACTCAATATGCCATTTTAATAAAGTGAGCTTGAATTGGAAAACTGAATGAGGTCTGATAAAGAGCTTGTAATTTAGTGACAATAAAACAGGTTTATAGCATACCACTCAAATACACACAACACGATGTAATGCCTGTTTTATTTAGTGGAATCACTCCTGTAGATTAGAAATATTTCCAATTCCCACTTACTCCAAATGCAAGCCTCCACCATCAACAGGCATAATGCAGTTTGTTCAACTGATTCCAAACCAAAAAAAAAAAAAAAGTACAATCTCAAAAGTTAAGTTAGAAACTAAGTTCACACATTTTCTTTGGGACCAGGAATCTGTACATAGTACAAAATATACATTTATTGAACTTTCTGTAAACACACAGTTTGAATTGTGTAAAACTGTAAAGAGTGGGTGAACTATGTGGAGAATAATTTATTATATATTGTTATACATTCTACTTAAGGAAAATAGTTTTGCTCTTGTATATTACTCTGTTAAATTTATAAATTCCATAATGAAGCTGTGTATTCTGCAAACATGCTTTTCAAGCTTAAATCTCTCCATTCGTAACACACATTTATACAGGTCATCAATGAAAAAGTTACACTTTCCACAAAATAGATATAAAGAGGTCATGAATTTTCTAAAAAGACAGGCACAGCATGTCACTACAAATGAGACTTTGATGATATGATGTGGAGTCAATTCTGTGAGGAGACAGGTGAAAACTCTCTAATTCAGCATGTTTGTACACGGTCTTAGTAACAAGACAGATGCTAAAAAACCAAAATCTCTGCTTTGAAAGATTTATAAAGCAGCCAGTTCTGGAAATCACACCTGACTTCACACCTTTCAAATATCCAGTACTCCCTGGCTAAGAGAATTTAGACTTTTGTCTCTTATCAACCCTTTGTCACTGGCGGTTTAGCTTCCCATACACTGACCTATCTAGCACTATCTGACAAACTTTTGCACAGTTTAGCGCTAACCCTAAAAACTAGATTCCTGGCACCAAAGAGTTAGATCTGGTTAATAAATTCAACTTAACTCTCCGTACTCAAGGTTACGGTGAACCGCAATACCAGCAATAAAACGTATGCTAGGAAATCCCAACTTCCAGCATCAAATGGTTACATGGGGTGAGCCCCCAGAACGCGTGGTAAGAGGTATTGCAGCATTTCAGGTACCAGGGACTCTACTGTATAATGCCCAATTCCCAATTTAAAAGCCTGGAAGTTTCAAACTGCAGCAGACTTGACAGCGTAGCATCAAATATTCAACAAGAATAAAAGTTCCCCTAAACACACCAATACAGATCTTTTCAATAGGTCTATCGTTAGACATGGAAATATTGCTATATAAATTCAGCACATTATTCCCACAGATTTAGGGCCTCCTTACTTCCCCATCCCAGGCAACTCGTTTTGGCTTCCACCTTTGTATTTATTTTTTTAAATTAAAAGCACCACATTAAGGAATGAAATTCATAAATTGTGTTCAACGTTTTCAAATAAAAATAATGCTGTCTTACATATTTAAAGAGTTAGGAAATTGTTATTTTCCATTAAGCTAACATTTTGCTTTAACACTACCATCTTCTTCCCCTTTAGCCGCCCAGAAAGTCTTTTTCAATACCAAAACTGAATAGGTTACATTTCTTTCTAATTCCAACAAAAATAGGACAGGTGAGTCTCCAACTATACATGTGAAAACTTTATATATTGTGAGTGAAGCTCCATCAACTTCAGTAAGATGTGAAGTTAAATATATGCCTGAGTTTCTCAAGATCATCTTATTTCAATTTTCTCCTCTAGTCCAAACACAAATATTACGTTCTGGCCTGAAATCCCAACAGGGAAAATGTTCCCTTTGCTCAAATTGAGTTGAATTCAGCAATACAAGGAAAATTACACCCTGAAGACCTCAATCTACAGGCAGTGACATAAGATAATGTTTTGTGACTTGCCAGCCCCAGCTTTATCAATTTTCTTTACAAATGTATGGCTTCTCAAAAGAAATAACGGCGACCTCCTTTACTCTGGAGGCTTACTCACAATATATATTGAGAATCCTGTCTATTTTGGCTGTAAAAAAAAAAAACCCCAAAACCCAAAAAACAAAACAACTCCCATCAGTTCTTCAGAGCCATACAACCAATGGAAGCAAGAGTGAATTACAGTTTTGGCTCAATGCCATCAAGCGACTTGAGTACTGCAGAGGTAGTGCTCTTAAAGGAAAATGCTACTACCTGACTTAATACTCACTGTTGCAAATAAATTACTGGTTACACAGTAGTAAGCACCATCGGTTTTATTTTAAAAAAGTAGATATCTAGTGATATTTTAAAAAGCATTCAGGCAGTAATCAAAATGAGTTAAATGTGAAAATCTGGCTATATGTAAAACAATAAACATGCTAGAAATCTGACCTATCATCCCACCTCTACTGAAGCTTCAAATCATTCAGGATAAAACTATTTCATTAATCCTATAAAAGGCATTTTTTTAAAATTAAGCCCACTTTCCCAAATTTTGTGGTTGCAAGGCTAGGGTTTTCCTCTTGTATTTAAAGCAAGTCTCATCCCAAACCCCAATTTCCTAAGACACGATTATCACTCTAGTCTCGTAGCTTGGAAGTAAGGACCTTAGCACAGTGTCAACATGAGGGAAAAAATGCTTTACAGCTCATCAAAAGGAACCTCAAATAATACAAATAAAACCAAACCCAAACAGGAATATGCATTAAACCTAGCTCACTATAGGTCAACGACTTAAGACACTATCAGGAGGTTATGCAATTCGACCCTTTTTTCACATATTAAAAGTAAATAGTAGAAACATCTGGAGATTTCTCTGGAAGTTTGCAGTGGGAGAATACATAAACTCAACTTTAGCATGCTGTATGTTCACTCTCTATTTGAAAGCACCTAATGGTCAATGTAAAGAAAGGTTTTTAACAGTTTTCTTGCAACTTCTTGAACTTCTGTGAACAAATGCCATGGCCCAGGTTACTGCTCTCCCTTTTACAAAGCAATAAAAATTTAGCAAAATAAGGACTGCAAAGAGCATCAGAAGGTGGAGGCCCAAGTCTGTAGAGACCTGTGGACTTGGTATGGGACAGTTCAGGGAGAGCTCACCACAAGATGAGATGCTTTGAGCAATATACCATAGGCTGGTCAGTAAAAGGGACTTATGCCAGGTTTTACTTCCAAATTTTGCTCAGTTTTTACATTGGTTTTGCGGTTCACAGCCAAAATAGCATTTGACTCATGCACTACAGCATCCTGGCACTTCACATGCATGGAGCCTCTTTTTACCAATTAAAGAATTAAACCTCTATCCAGCCAGAGACTTCATAGTCCTGTACTGGTATGTAAAGGCTCAGGTTACGATCATCTCAAACATCTGTAGCTGTAGGGACAAGGAGCTATACTAGTTACCTAGAAGATATCATTTTTACACCTAATGAAGCTTGGCACAGAGTAATTCCATTTTCTATAGAAAACTGTCAGGTAAAGTTTTACACATTTCCCTGTTTCTTAACCTAAGGTACATCAGTTTTTTATTAAATACAGTATTTGTTAAATGATGAAGGGCAATATTTTACTAATGGTTAGCTGATTACAGATACGCCAAGTTCAAATATCACGAAATTTAAACATACCAAGTCAAGCATGCATAAAAATTCAAGAAAGTGGCAAGCAGAGATTAAGATGAACATCTTAGCATGTTGAAATCCTGATGCACGTTAAAATGAGGTAAACTAAAACAACCATTTCACTAACCTAATTGTGGCAGCCACGCTGTTGATCTCTTAGGACAGAACTACCTACGTTTGTAGAGAGCTAACAAAAAGTAAGTTTGTCAGCATGGAACTCCTATATAGGACGTTAAAACCAAAATTTCACGAAGCCAGTTTTAAGAAAAATAACATTCACCAAAGCAAAACCTTTGTCTGAAGTCTACTGTGGAAAAAAATCTGCAAGCAAAGGCATGGATACTCCCTATGCAGGTCAGACAATTATCTGAATTTAGGGTGCGGTTTCCCAGATTGTGGCAAAAGGGCTGGTACAACCATTCCCTTGCTCTCAGAGCTGTCTTCACCCCCTGTATCTTGCTCTGGTACTGGTGTTAGATAGCTGGATTATCAGTTTATCCAGCTGAAGGTGGATTTTTTGTTCCTAACTTCACAGCCACACAAGCACGACCGCGGCTACAAAAGGGGCAGTAGGTGAAGACTTATGGCAACAGTTCAGGCTTAATAAAAATTTACCATGAAACAGTATCCTTAGTTCACAAACTATTAAAAATGTAATGCACTAGAGTCTATCCTATCCCAGTGTAACAAAGTAAGATGAGATTCCTACCAGGGAATTAGCTGCAATGAAAACTGTTCCCTAATTGGTTAGATTACCTTTTTAAGTCTCCAATTCTTGAACCGAGCAATAGCAGCCTTGCAGTTAAACAATCTAAAGGACGCTTTGCAATGGTCAATATTGTAAGTACGTTTTTCAATGATCAGCTTTGGAACCTGCATGAACTATCGCGGTAAAGTGCTATAATTACTCATCTGCTGGTTAATATTCTTCAGGCATCTTGCTGGTATGACTCATCCTAGGATTACCACAATTCAGCAGTTTAATGACAAGCAGATGAAATTTCTCTCTCCGTTTCTGACTTGTGCTGGAAGGTTAAGACGAATGATGGCCAAGCACCAAGCTCTCTGTAGTGGTACTGCCTGGCTAGGTAAGAGCAAGCCAACCGAAAGGCCCTGCCTTTGTAACCTGCATGGTGCAGGCATACTTCTGCCCCACCACGCCTGGCAGACTGGCCGGCTCTGTAACCAGAAAGGCCCTGGCTTTGTAACCTGCATGGTACAGGCATACTTCTGCCCCACCATGCGTAACAGGACTCTACTGCTACAAAGGACTTATAAAGCCTGGCAAGTCTAGGACCATGCTTAATGTAATTACATTTAGTTAATCCAACGATGTTTTTTAAAATACATTTTAAAAGCCTCTGTCTTGAACACATTTCAATGCTGAATTAGTGAGAATAATTTGAGCAGTTGTCTATAAAGCAGTACAGGTATTTTCCCAGAATGATCAGTGAAACATTTAATCTGACTATAACAAGACTCACAGAAACTGAAACCAGTGAAGCTGTCAAATGTAAAAGGAAAACAGAAACTTGCATGGCATATGAACCAAAGGAGCTTTACAAATAACATTTCCTTTTAAAAAACAAGCAAATTGGGACCATCCTATTTGAACATGTATTTAAAAATACATCTTTTAACATCACACATTTTTCATTTTTGTCACACAGGAATCTTTTTCCAAGAGGGAAATAAATAGCACACAATACTTCAAAAAAATTGCTGCCTTGCCCCTGAGGTGCTAATGTTTTTAGCATTTAAAAAAAAGTTTCTGGTGCAAGAAGGAGATGCACAAAGGTGCAAAAGTGCCTTTTTCTTTTCAGAGCAGTGAAAAGTACAGCTTGCCTCTTCTCTAGGATGCTTTATATACTTAATTCATACACTTCGTCATCAAAATCTGTATCTAAAATGGCAGTGTTTATGCATACATAATAGATTCAGTGCTCTGACCTCATCAAAACACTGAACGTAAGCAGAAGAAAGGACTGAGACAGCCTTTCTTCTCCTACTACCCTCAAAACCTAGTTACAGCGCTTGTAGCCATAGCAGAAGAATTATTTTCTTTATAACCTTTAGGAGACCTCGTAAGAAGAGGCTTCAAATATAGCATTTGTCAGTGAGACAATCTAAGTGATTACAGTTTGAAGTATGGCTTTCTACATCAGTTTTGCCTGTGACTTTTAAAGTTTTTTAACTCAAAGTTTCCACGGTCCAGTTCCAGGTTTTGCAGTTTCCAAAACTAAACTTTAGTCTACATGAAAAAGAGGACAGAACTTCATCTGCCTAGTCCTAAATTAAGTTTAGCCTTCTGTACTAATATGCCATGTATTAAATATGCTTGTTAATTAGGTGCCTGTGAAGCTGTAACTTAACATTATTATAGTTTTGCACTCTACAACAAAATTAGACATTTTAAGCATTTATTTGTAGGTAGGTAAGGAATTGGTTCTTTAAGCAAAAATTGCTATAAATTTATAAATACAAATAGTGCTTATGTTTTCTTCATTCATGCTTGAACAGATTACAAACTGAATACAATGAAGTTACGTTAAGCACCCCACATAGACAAGAGGGATAAAAGAAAAGTTTGCTGGTATATACTATACTTAGTTCCAAGACACTATAAGTTACTTTTTCACTGTTCAGAGTTCCCTAACTCTGTATTAGTTTTAAGGCTATATATACAAATATGTATATTTCAAAGTTAGGGAAAGACAAATATAGCAAAATGCATCATACTACATTTTCCTATCAAAAAGTAATTATACACCAAGTTTCGATTCTGTTTAACTGCAGTAAATGTTACAATCTACTTGTTTTACTGATTTCCTATTTGGAGAATCTGCCTACTAAATGAATAAAGTGAACTACATATTAAATACAATACTCTCAACCAAAAAGACAATACAAGGTGCACAAAACAGTAGTTTTGCAAACACGACTGACTTGAAAACTTAATTTTATATGTTCAATGGGAGAAAGCTAAGCTTAAATCAAATTAGTTTATTATCTTATAAAATTTTAAATTAGAATTTTAAACAACAGGTAAATATCGTCAACATGCTATATTTCAAATCACAAGTACTGTTTAACCACTAATCTCTCATCCTAAGTGGGTCAATTAAAAACACACACCATAAAACGTTAAAGATTGTCAGGCTTTGACAAACGTATTTTTATCAAACAGTAGGCAAATTCAAACCAATGCACATCTTCAGCGGGGAGGAAAAACAAAAAGCCTGAAAAAAACCCACACTTGTAAAAAATCAGCGTAACAGATTACTCCCACTTCATCCTCTAGCATATGGCTACGTCTTGGGAAATAATCAAAATTCCTCCCATTTTAAAAATGGGCTACCAATTAATAAAAATATTTTTCCACATGTGAAATATCATTTACAATGGCACTGACATTTTAAAAGGCAGGAAAAAAGGAATTACACATTTATGGATAAATTTCTTGTTTGTTAAATCAAGCTTTATTGATAAAATGGAATTCAGAGTATTTTACTTGGAACAGCAGCAGACCCAGCCAATCAGGATTGTAAAAATGCTGCAGACTCCTACCATACGTAGAAAGTTGCCTGTTCATACTCAGTGATTAGTAATTTCAGGTAAGGGTTAATGAAAAAAGAGGTGCGAAGAATCAAGCCATTCTACTCCCAAGGTTCGTATGCGAATGAACACATGATGCTATTAATAGGGTATGATTCAACTCCCACTGAAGTCAAAAATCAGAACTCGCTTTTGCTCAACGTGAGAGCAGGAGTGGCCTCAAGAAAGAGAAATACATTTGTTGAAGAATGTGCACTACTCTGTTAGTTATTTTTCCATTGCCAAGCAAATTTACACACTGTAATTTGTGATAACTTGCCCAAAAATTCAGCTTCCATATAAAACAAAGTTATCTTTAGTTTTGTGCACCTCTCGAGCACCTAGCTGGCTAGGCTGCTGCTCCTTGCAATCCAAAACCACAACATGTATTTAAAGGGATATATATTGTTGCATCACACAAGCCAAACATTTCTTCTAACCTTTATAGTGATTTAAAGCAGTTCATAATTAAATATGAGCATTTTGTACAAAGACAATTGCACTTTACAAAAACAAAATCATACAACATAAATTGCTGGAGTCTGATTTACAACATGAATTATGGTTTGAAATCACGTTTACAGAAGTCTGTTTTACAAAAAAGTATCAGTTCCTGGGCTAGACGTCGTACTGCTGTAGTTTTCTGCTGTTGTCACTCTCACCAACACATCATATTCCCTTCTTTAATTAACGCTGAGGATGGATGTTAAGAAGGGTAACTGAGGTTGGGCTGCAGTTTCATTTGAAGGATGAAACGTGAACTCCACAGCTAGATGAGCAGTTTTACCACATATCATCAGTTGATGCAGAGTCCTTAAAGAAAAAAGAAGGAACCCTTTAAAGTCTGGAGTGCCCATAGTTACAGCAGTTTCTGGATAATCCAGACTGAAAAGGGTAAATAAACTTGGATAATTTTAGGAGCCTGTTTTCTTTCCCTTTTCAGAAATAACATTTACAAAGTGTATAAGAGAAACACATACCCTTCACTAACAAAGCTTTAAGTACCAAGACATTTTTAAATCCAACCAAGTGTTTTATAAGATGTTTAACAATTCCCAAAATAATATCCTAGGAACAGCATTCAAAAATATCTCCAGAGTAGTCTGAAATAAACAGATGTGTTAGAAGAACAGGAAGTGCTTCATGCTATCTGTTATCATTACCATCTTTTATGTTTCCAGCCCTTCCTTACTGCATAGGAAGATTCAGTCATCAACTTGCACCTTGTTATGATTCAGGCCAATTTTAACGCTTATAATTAGAAGGCTTAATAGTAAACTAAACGCTAATTTTGGATTGTAGTAAAACTACAAGGAGGAAGAAAACCTCCTACCTAAGAAAAAATTTGGAACTAGAGACATACAGTGCTCTAAATCATAACTGTAAGGCTACATTGCATGGCATTACATCTACACGTTCAATACCTTGAGTATCTGCAACTTTGGCTCATTTATGCTCCCAGACAATAGCGGGTTTTGTGTAGTTACTGCACTCCTGAAAAACGCTTAACGCGCGATTCCTGTTATCTGATTAATAAAAAAACCTAGTACAAAACCACAAGTTAAGTTCTAGTAAGTGCTGTTTAATCTACTTGCCTTTGTGTCCATTTCCTTCTCCCTTGCTCAGAATATTTCACATTCAGCTTTTTGCACCTGCCTCATCTGATCTACTAAGCCGGGTATGCACGATAACACCACAACCAAGAAGTGTGACCACAGCTCGGTAGCTCGAGCAACAGCTAAGGCAGAAGCACAGGCAGCAGAACAGACTGCTTATACACAGCAGTCTGGTTATTTTAGCATTACTGTCTTCCCAAGTAATTAAGAACCATGATGGGCTTTAACAATGGTCCATGCTGGTGCTTTCACTGCTGTGCTTCCCTATCATTACTAAGACTGCAGGAATAGAAATATTATTCCCTCTTGTTAAAAAGCACTGCCTTACTGATACTTTTGAGAGGCAAGAGGCTAATTACGTCTCTAGCAATGCCACATACAACAATTTCTTAGCATTAAAACTTGACACCTTGAATTCGAACTTGTGCACAGAACAGTTTTCTTCACTACAAGCCAGAAAGAAGAACAGTTAGCATGGAGGTGTAGTTGGAAAAAAAAAAAAAAACAACCCACACACACACACACCTCCCCATACACACACAGGAAAACTCACACGCACTAAAATCATCCTTCAGTTCTGCCCTTAAAGAACAAAATAGCAAAGTAGAGTAGTTAAATAAATGTTTGCTTCAAGTGCAAGAATGAAGAATAAAAGCAGTAGCAAGTAAAAAAACCCCACAGAAGCTACATGCCAACCATTCAGTATGCAATTTCCTGTATCCGAGTTGCCAACATCAGCAGAAAACAAAGAAGTCCGTACCGTATATTTGTAGAAGAGTAATATACTATAGCAGGTATTTTGAATGTAGAGCATCCTTTATCAGCCAGTAGCTAGGAAGTGTTATGCTAAATGTATTATAAATGAAAACTGCCGAACTGTAGCATTCAGTTGTAAAGCCAGTGCACACTTCATATGTATGCCTGGACATATTTCACTTCTGTGTCACAGTTAAGCATGCAAGTAATTTCTGGTGGTAAGTAAAGGATCATTTTAACTACTTTAAGTAGTACTGCACTTTCAATGATTGAATGTTGCTCCCAGTGATCTAATTGCAACCGAGATTACTGTTCATATTTTACAGTTGTTTTTTTTCCTCCCGCTATTGACATGAAAGCTAACCGGTGGATTTACGTAACAGTTCTCTAATCACCGACATATCAAAAGAACCTGAACTGTATGCATGCTATAAGATGGACCACGTTTACGAGCGAGAAAGTGCTTATGCTTTCTGTTTGGAAAGTGAATACATCATAAAAACTGACAGTCATAAATTTGTTTAATCCACAAGTACACCACTTTCCTTCTTGATAGTGGGGTGGGGGAAAATGAGGTCTCCCATAAAAAGAAAAATATATAACTCTTTGCACCATTTGGTAGAAGAGCATTTGGAAACCTAGACAGGATTCAAGTCATGAAATTCCAGAAGACAAACTAACCAACCCTACTGGAGTTCTGAGACTACAATCAGCAGAAGCCATCAGGAAACAATCACAAGACGTAGTCCAAAGAACACAACATTGCTATTACTTTCCTTTTGAGGGGTAGGGATAGGGTTAGGGGAAAGGGGGTCTTTTACCAAAGAATCAGCAACACATTTCTGCATAAACAGCTAAAATTACTGGGGGGTAGGAGAGAGATAATGCGAGAGAAAAGGTACTTACAGTGTCATCATTCCTGTAGGGGTTCAGTCTGTTATAAACAGCTTCAATCACACTCCGCCTAGACCAAAAAACACAGAATTTTAAGGCTGTGTCTTTTTTTCCCCCTCAACTCAAATTCCTGAAGTACAATTGTAATTTAAGCTGCAAATTTAAAAGGTTTTAAATTCACAGAACCAAGTTTAATGCAAGCTAGTACGAAGTTTCATTAAACATGGATACATAGCTACCTCATTCTTTAAAACTTTTAGGTTCAAGAAAAACAAGGCTGAATACTGGTCAGAGTTCAACAAGAAAACAGCACAATCTGACACTCAGATCAGGCTGCAGTGCTTTTTAGTTTGGTGATGTGTGTCTGTCTCTGAAAGAGGGCATTAGAGAACATGATGGAAGTTGAATGCTCTGCTCATTTGTGTGCCTGAGGAATACTGCAGTAGTACTCAATATACTATGACACTTTCAGAAAGGAATATCAACTTTGTATTTTCCGGGTGTGCTGAAATTGCATTCTAAAATACATGTTTGTTCTCATTAAATTCTGAAATGCACTTTCCATTAAAATCCTGGTAAAGTTATTTATGAAGCAATACTAGTTTCCAATAACATGTCCAATAGTCTCCTGTAACTTTTCCCCAGAAGGAAGTAAAACAGAAAACGGCAGTTTTAGGTACTTTTTCTTCATCCCGAGAAGTCTGTCTGATTTTTAGCAAAAACATTTCATGCATCTTGATAGCTTCCTCCATTTTAAAAAAATCTTTGTTTAGCATAGTTAAGATCATTTGTGATCGATATCTCTAGTCTTCTGAATTCCTGGCTTTTCTAGAAAATATAGGAAAATTGCAAACAATAGGTAAACAGGCAACATGAGCTGTTTCTACATAGGGTAAAAGTGTTTTGTTTTTTGGTTTTTGTTTAATAGTATTAAAAATTGGGAGACTGAAGGAAGAGGAAGCCTTTGCCTTACACTTAGCACATGAGGAATAAACTTTAAAGGGGGAACAGGAAGGAAAGAAGGGAGCAAGAGACAGGATGTATAAATTTCACTTTAAAAATAACTTTCTTTCAGATCCCCTCTTTGCAAAAAGAAGTATGACAAAGTAGCAGACCACAACCGCAATACAATACAAGCTTCAAGGAACAACCTTGCTCAACAACTGCTCACGAATACATGCAGAGGAGTCGCAATGGAGGGCATCAGAAGAAAAAAAAAAAAAAAAGCAGACGAGAGACCTTATAATCATCCAGTAAATACGCATTGAAAAGTCAGATACTATCATGCAGCAGTGTAAATATCATAGTTCTAGTGAATGATTACACGGCATGGAAGAACAAGCGGAATTTAAAGCAATAAAAACAAGCAATTACACACAAAGGATGTTGCACGCATGAACTGAAGAGTTTCTCTGATCTTTCAGCAATAGGTATCTTTGATATTAAATAAAGGCAGGTTTCTTGAAAAGCGTCATCTTCCTTCCAAATTGGCAGTATTGCTTTGAGTTACACTAACACCCAACTAAACCTGTACTTCTGTCAATCCCTGTTCAAGCTAGCATCACCTAAGCAGGTAATCCTACTGAAGTCAGTCACTTCAGAGACTTCAGCGCTTTCTCACAACCTTGATACTACTGCTAGCCAAAGAAGATTAAGATAAACAATCTGTGTGTGCACGCCATATTTCATGAATAACTGATTTATTGGTATTTCAGGACGACAGCAACACACCCTAAATAGACACTACTATTACATATAAAACTGCCATCCCTTCGTCTCATACTCAAACAGTTCTTATGCGAACAACTTTGTTCTGTGGGAGTCATCTTTAAAGTTCAGACATCATTTACTCCATTAGACACTTAGACTCTTCACGTTTCAGTGTAACAATATAAAAACTGTGGTCTGAAGGATTAAAAATAGATAGCCCATAGCACATCTGTTCAATCCAATTTAAAACAGTACAGATCAATGAAAAATCTTTTGGTCCAAAATGCACTTTGTTGTTGTGCAAAAAAGCTAGACACACTGCTTCCTCAAAGGTTGAGCATCAATTTAGAAGTCCAAAGAGCACGAATACTAAACTCTTCTTTAAGGACAAAGTCAGCCTACACAGAGTTATAAATTTAATATCTCACCTATCTTTTTTGATAGACTTCTATCCATATTCAGATTTGTCACAAGCAGAGAGAGGGGAAAAAAGCAAACTTTTTAGGAATTGCAACATTGCCTTAGCTACAGACAAGAAAAGAAAGCTGCCAAGCAAAATATCAAAAGTACATCGCTTCTTGACAAAGTATGGAACTATTTATCAAATTACTACTAAAGTAATGGTATTATTTTTGCATCCTTAAATGTAACCTCCCACCCAGAAAACCCAGTTAATTACAAAAAACAGACACTTAGGCCACCCTTAAAAAAGTCCTCGGTCTTTTCCACAACTGCAGTTTGATGTTTAGTTTTAGTAGTGATCCACAGTTTACTTTGTTCTCATGCTTTTCCTTTTCGTATAGAAAAATTCAAGAATGAGAACTGGAGAACAGATCACCTTCTGTCCTGAACCCTTCTTCCCTCCCCCCACTTTTAAGAGTGGCCATACAGTTAAGTTTCAACTTAAATCAAAAACCACATTTACACTAATGTGAACTCACTTGCTTGCCAATTCACCCCCTGGCGGGAGGTTTGGGATGCTCTCAGTTGCTAACGTACGCATCACGTGGACTAAGTCTGGTACTCCTTCACCCTGCTTCTTTATGATCTCTGGGAATCAGAAGTACTTTTTTTGTAAGTGCAGTCCAAATTTAACTTACAAAGATTGAAACACTCAGTTTTATAAAAACGCAGCTTAACTTTAATATAAAAAAAATTACAGACCATATTCAACACGGTAAATGTTAACTAACTTTGGTACCATAAGAACGAACCTGTAATGGATTTGATAAGATACCCTGCAAACTTTTAACATGCACATGGATTTTAGAAATACATAACTACTTAATAAAAGTGGGAATAATTTTTGCAATGGCTTTACTGCTATATCATTATTTTATCTTCCCAACAAAATGCACTGAGCATGAGGCAGATGTTAACATCAGCCTTAACACTGCAATAGCAGTTAGAAAGTTATTGCCGTGACAGAAAACATAGTATTTTGAAGGAACAAAAAGGTTAAATACATCAAAAGTAAATCCCATAGCTGTATGTACATAAGCCAATACTTGTACCTCACTGCATGATAGTAACATGCACACATTAAAAACATAACTACAAATTAAATGCCAGGGACGGAGTTAAGTGACAGTTCCATCCTCAACTCTTTTAGGGGATATGCAAATATTAGGCAATTATTTAAAGCTGATCCATCCCAATTTGAGTGAAGAGAATTTGTACTGTAGCCACACCCAAGTATTGCTACAAAACTAATTTAGCTTTATTCTTAGGCCTGGTTTTCTGAAATAGCAACACAACTTTATTTGAACTCAAAAGAGCTTTTAGATCTTACCACCCTTGAAGGGTCATTTTCAAGTTTTATGAAATCCCTATTTAAAGAACAAGAGAATTTTTTTAAAAAAATGCATCTCAGTTTTTATGTAAACTGTGAACTCAGAATTCTAAAAGATATGAATTATGACTTGGAGGTGCTGATCTTCAAGTGAATACTGCAGCACACATACAATAATGTGTACATATATATATACAAACACACACACACACACATTATTCTTCATGCACTAAAGCATTTACACAACTTAATGAGTAGCAGGAATTCATCAGTACCCGCTTTTGAAAGAGGTATCTTAGCAGTCAGTTTTTACTGTAAATGATAAAAACAAAATAGCATACCAAGCTTCAGCTTCATAATTTAGTAAGTGAGATAAGGCACATTAAAAGCTTCTAAAACCAAAATGTGTCCAGTTCTTTTTAGTTAAAAAACGGTGCATTACTTTCTGTGCATACAGTAGTTTTTCAAGGCCGCATTTGTTTATGGAAATAATCAATTTTGCAAGTCAGGTTGTATGAGTTATTTGCAAGGTACAGTGGAAACACTGTCTAGTCCTCAGTCAGCGTCAAACACTGCAACACAAAGCTTTAAGCTGTTTAATTCAAAGGCTACATTGTAAGTAGGAAAAAATTCAATATATGACACCACACACCTTAGATACCTCAGAAACTTGCCATTTCCTCAAAGTCTATGGCCAAAATTCATTTTACCATCTAGCATTTAGTAAATAATCTAACATTCTTAAATCTGAATAAGAAGCAAAGATCTCAGATTTGGTTTGCCAAATTCCTTTATTGTGCAATTCTGAACATCTAGTATATTCTACATTGTGCTAGAGCTAGAGTTCTGCTGTACAAAAATAAGGAATTTATAGTTTACCTATGCTACACAGTTTCACAACCTGTAACTGCAGTACATTTAACATACAGTCTCCACTAAATTAATACATTTGTATTTTGATAGAACTACAGATACAGACTGAATGAACACTGATGACACAACAAATGGAGTCGGTCTGCTAGCTCTTTTTAATTTATTGAAATTGTCTTTTTTCAATACATCTTGTTAACCTCCTTTTAATTTACTTTTAAACCTTCTATACAATTTCATGGCATCAAATAAAGGAAAAACATTCTTACAACCCTAAAATAAAGGATTCAAAATACATCTACTGATCTCATATTCTGAATGGGAATTCCACACAAAGTTTAAGTAAAAGTCAAAGTTTCAGATTCCGTGGAAATATGGGAAGGAACATATATCGGCTAACTTAAAATTCTCTCTTTATGGATACAAATATCGCAAGGATAATCTACTAACTGAATGCTTATAGGTAAAAAAACTGAGAACGGAACAAGACGCTTGTCAAGTTTTGTAAGAGAGTCAACACATCGGTAACTCACATAGTGCAAATAGCAGCAATGTATTTTGGAATGACTGATTACTTCTGTCCAGAAGTTCACAAGACATTTTAAGAGTAACACTGATTTATCGCAAGTAATGGCACAAAGATGCTTTTCCACACTTGCTTCGTCTATCATTATTAGTTAGAGTAGTTATGAAGCTGGACCACAAACGTATCAAGATCAATAAAAGGAGAGTCCTAAGTAACATGGTAAGTAGGAAACCTTCTACGCTTTTTTTCTTTTTATCTGAATTGCCTTTCATTGTTCAGATTATCATTAGTACTAAGCCCTTTTCAATCTTACAATTTTCACTACTTATTAACAGTATAAAGATATATTCTAGGCTGAGGGAAGAAAAGTACTAATATTAATCAACCGGAAAAAATGCACATTAGTAAGCATCAAATCTCATTACCTGTTGGACTAGACAGAATACTGAAGTGCAAAAAAAAAAAAAATACATAATATGCATTTTCACCAAATTTCCATTTTAATAGATTTTAGCTTTAAACTGATACTACAGATTAGTAAGAAAAACTCTAAAAGTAGTCTTTACATTTTCTAGTTCTTTTAGCTGAAAATAAGGCTTTTAAAATTAAGCACCGCCATTCCTCAAGCATCTTAGGATAACAGTAGGATTATTTACTGTAGTGTTGAAAGTTTCAGATACTGTAACAGTCCTACCTTACTAGCTAATACTGCATAATCCATTTACAGCATGAAACAATTTAATTGCATAAGAATGATTAAGTTAAAAGTCCATCAACACTTGTTCTTGCAGCTCTACTTTAGTTCAGCCTCTTAACTTCCCTCATGAGTAAGAGCTACAAGATCAAGTTCTGCATACACAGCTGATAATCAGTCAGGTTGAATAGTGTTTACTACATACTCATAAATTTAAATAGTATCTTTGTGCAACATTAGGCAAAAGATTGAGGACAACTTGAAAAAAGAAGCATTGACCTTTGAGGGGAAGTACAATATATTTTCTGAAATTGTTCAGACATCACCCCATTACATTAGTATTAAAGTGCTTTGTAACTATATATAGGATCCTTCTGCCTCTGTACAAGTCTGACATATCATTAATTCCTGAAATTTTGTATTTGTATAAATGCAACGTACTGGCAACCAAATTCACCACTGTATGTACAACAATCACATACGGTTCCAGTGTTTACGTTCTTCATTTGCTGAGGTGTCTGCACAAGACTTAACCTTCCTCGCTGTAACATATCTAGGCCAGTAGGGCCAGCTGAAGATGCACCCTTAACTTGAACACATCCTCGTACTCCATGTCATTAGTTTGTCTGAACTGGGATAAAATAAGATATGAAGGTAACACTTGCCAACATGGGAGAGTCAGCTGGTGTAAATTAAAGTGTGAATTCAGAGCATACTTGTTCTCCACCAATTTTGTGAGTGGGCATATATAGTAAGCTCTTTAAGCGTCTGTGTGCAAAGCTGCTCACTGCTTTGAAGTGGAGAGAGCCATCTGACACTTAACTCACATGGTGCTATCATGCATGTGGATGTCCTTGCTACACAGTGTCAAAAAGATTCACTATGGCTTAACATGCACCAACTTTCCCAATTAGGCAAGTGGGAAATTAAAATACTGTCTGTCTAGATGTTTGTTAGGAGCAAAACCACTGCAGTTCACTGAGACGTTAGGAACAAGGCTTTCGAAAAAGGTGATACTTTCTGAAGGAGCATCTACAAAGGTCATAAGCGCTGCAAACTGCACATTAATTTGTCTGAACCCAAAGTCCTCATGTAGGCAAGACTACAAAATTTCAGAAGTTGCACTTTTATCTTCATGCAAATTAGAGGAAAAAAGTGCACAATATATTCCTGTAGCTCACTAATCACTGGTACCACACTTGCTAAGAACTCCACTATCGTGCCCAGCGTGCTACTAAGGATTCCTGGAGCATAAACACAAGACTAGACTTGTAATACATAGGTTTAGAGGAGTCCACTTCAAAAATAGACTTAATCTATGCAAACAACGCACACAGTGTGTCTTATGTTTCGGAACAAACTCCAATCTGTGTTCATTTTCAAACACCTAAAGGCACTATAATCCAGTTTTAATGAGAAATCTGTTACACTGAATTGATTTGAAATACCATTGTTGTTAGGTGATCAAAAATGCCTAAGATTTGCTGTTTATGTTGAAAGTTTAAGAAGTCCAGAAATACAGATTTAACAAAATTTTCAAAGTTATTTTTAGAATAAGATGTGCTCTCAACTTTAGTTCATCGTGAATGTGTAAAGATAAGCTTTGACAAACTTCTGACGTATTTTTAAGTATATGTTAGCTGTTGCCCTTAAGATGACAGTAATCAAGCTGTAACCCTTGAAGAATCCTATAATAAAATATTACTACAGCGAAAGCATGGAACTCGTACATAGCTATAAAAAAAATGGCACTTGAATTGCCATCTTCATAGACACTTTACCAGATATTCTAGTATTTCATTTAACTCCATGGGACAAGAACCAGGGTTTACTGGTCTGAAGTTAGTGCTGTCAAAGGACCCATGGGCATGAATGATTTTTTTTCTCTGCCATCCTGAACAATCTTCAGGGCTATAGGCTGCTGCACCTTCATAGCAGAATTTTATCATCGGGACATACAGCAGGTGTATATGAGTGCCTTTTTCAGAGATGTACACTAGATGGCCAATGGCACTTGAAGGTTTATTAGGAAGCCTGTATGGGTTAAGAGTTTAGCTGTTTCAAGGGGAAGAGGGGGTCTGTTTAGAAACAAAGTTACTTATTTTTTTTTAAATGATCCACCTTCTACTCTGCTTTCCAGGTACTTGTCCAACTCTGCCTCTCTTTTCACCGCCTCTGGTGATACCTTTGGTGCATTCGGAAAACAGATCAATATCACACTCATGTTGTCTCGACTTCCCTGGTGGAAAAGAAAAAATGATTTTGAGAATAAATACACACTAGATTAAATCCATATAAATGCATTTTCACACACACAAAAATTACCAATCACATGACATTAGAATACATTTTGTTCCTACGGATTAGTATTAACCTTCAGTTTTCTTTTTGCTTACGGAATTCCCTAAGTCTGCTTGCTCAATCATTCTGCACAAACTACTTTAAGTCATTTTGTTCTTTCTCCTTTTATGATCTGAAAACTATGAGTAGCCAATTACAGACAGCCCACTGTTTTTTTTAAACTGACATTACCAATAAGTGATGCGTAATTAAGGCTGTGTTCCATCTGAAGTACCATCCAATCATTTTGAGAAAACAGCTAGAATATTAAATGAGTACACAAAACCTTTGCTTGCCTAAAAACAATAATTAGATAGTTGTTCAATTCAGACACTGCTTCCACCTAAAACCACTGCTATTGCTTAGAGAGGTTGTGTATTTCTTTTCTTTTTTACAAACAAAAATTGAGAGTTTGTTTAAAAGACCAGTTGAAAGCAGCTCTGGCCTGTAAAGGCAGTTGCTTGGGCATTAAAAAAAAAAAGTGTTCTTTGAAATGCAAACTTTTAGAACTCAAACTAAACACAACCCTAACACCTGAACATATTAAAAAGCAACTACATTCTGCATATGAAAAGTAACTGTTTAGTTTATTTTCAATGCCCCAAGTGCCCTCATCTACAAACGTTCATATACACACTTAACTTTTACCATTGGTTAAATTCACTGAAGCCAACAAGACTAAGAACAGAGGGAAGCACTTCATACAGGTGCGTATGGATGTATGAGGAGATGCTGACATCATTTAGCTATTGCAAAGCTTACAACATCAGCAAGGTAGTGTTCATACCCTGGTATTCGCTTTCAGGATTACCAGAAAAAATTATAATCAAAAATATATGCATCAACAATCTTCTCAAATGTTGGAAAAGGACTGCTTATTTTCCAAAAGGGAAACAATGACCTTGTTAGCTATGTGTCAGGAGTCAAGATGCCGTCTTGTCTCTTCAGTATCAAAAATACTGTGTTTTTTGTTTTTTTTTTTTTTTTAAATCAACGCTATGACTAAGCTTGCCTTTGGAAAATTAAGTGACAAGCTATGAAAGTAAATATTTCAAAACTCTTCTATAACTGCACCATCCTACAATTTATTAACATTAATGGAAGTTACTGTAGATAAAACCAGATCTGTTAAACAAAACAGCCCCATCTTCTTCTACTTGAATTAGTTTCAGAGCCGTATCACATACCACTGAACAAGAACTAGAGTAACTAAACCAGGAAAAAAACAAACTTAGGAAGTCAGATCTTCATACAATCAAAAATTTTAAACTGCAAAATATATGATTTCAAGGTTCAATCATTCTGCATTTATCTTGGTGTAATTGAGACAGTAATATTACTATGTGCACAGGAAAGAAGAGGGAGAAAGGGAAAGACCATTCTCTAGTCTAATTAAGACTTAAGAGTTGAGGTTTCGTAGGGTATGCTTTGAAGCAGAAAAGGGCAGTTATGGTCCCTGGCTTGCCCTTAGGTTTCCATCAGCTTGCAGTTCCCCCGTGATCACAGCGTACCTGTATGTTATTTTGAACTCCTAATCAACCAAAGACGCTCAAAAAGCCATACTGTTTATGTTGTGTGCTCCCCCATCACCATTTTTATGGGAACCTTGATAATTATTTTCAAAGTCAGGTTACCACTGAAAGATATGACACTTATAGACTAGACCCAAAACTTATTCTTAACTGATTCATAAACTTCTAATAGTGAAAACATAATAAACTTCTCCCAATTCTGGCTACCTTGTACAAGCAGGTGTCAACTATCTCATTGCAAACTTTCTCAAGGTCATCAGTGACTTCAAGTCTGGATCTTACAAAGTCACATAGCTCTTCGTTCCCCATAACATCCCAGATACCATCGCAAGCCAGTATGATGAACTGATCATCTTCTTCTGATCTCTCAATTTCATAAACTTCAGGCTCAGGTGAGACTAGCTGCTCTGTAGGACCTTTCCCATGGACACATTTGTAATCAAAGTCCCCAAGTGCCCTTGACACAGCAAGAGAACCATTCACACGCTGAATCATTACAGAGCCACCTGCATTTTGTATACGCTCTTTCTCCAGTGGATTACTTGGTTTGTGATCCTGGGTGAAGAAGTGAACCTTCCTGTTTCTACAAAGCAAACCTCTCGAGTCTCCACAGTTGATGAAGTATGTATGTTGGGGAGAAATCATGACACCCACAGCTGTTGACCCGCTTCTGTCTGCGCCATGTTTCTTCTCAGAGATGACTCTCATGTGTTCATCAATTTGCAGAAAACCTGTTCTGATGCCGCTCTTTACGCTTTCCACAGATGGTGGCCCATCTGGCCCTTTAAAATCCTGGTTGCTCGTGATGTGATCTAATAAATGCTCACAGCAGTACTTGGCAACCTGTGATCCAGCATGCCCATCATATACAGCAAAAAACGACCATCCATCAAGTCCATTTGGCAAACCAATCACAGCCGTATGTGCATCCTCCATTTCAACTCGCCAGCCTTGCATACTGCTCAGACCATAACGAAGCCCATTTCCCTGCCCTTGGGCATTATGCTTCTCCATCTTTGGCTTGTCTAAAAATGCTCCCATGATGACTTCCCTTCAGTTCTAAAATAAAAAAAAAAAGAAAAAAGAAGAAAAAGAAAAAAGAATGTTATTTGTTGAACATAGGTAGATGTTTAAATATATTATTGGTAACTATTAAATAATAGAAAGTCCAAAAAATGTTAGGATGACAAAACAAAAAACAGCACAGATATAAAGGAGACATTTGTATCTAAAGATTTCACCGCAAATTTGCACTGCTTTCATCTAATTTGAACAAGGACATTGCTACTAGCTGAACTGTACTCCCTATTTTTTTGTTAAAGTCTTTTTACCTGTTATACTTCAAGAATTTGTATTCCACTAGCATTCATGGTTCTGACAAAAGCCTCTACTATTGATATGCACAACAAGTGTTCCTTCAGATTACTTTAACTGGCACACATCTGAAAAGTGATGCTCCCCGGGATGGCTAGACCAAAGAGCTCAACGTTTCCAGGACAGTGGCATTCCCCTAGACTCCCAGTCACAAAGTCCTCCTTACCTTGACAGAGGTGGGGAAGCGAAGGGGAACTGGCTATTTTTCTTATTGTGGGAAGCATATTTATTTGTTTATTATTAACAGACAAAGTGATCTGAAGGGTCACGATGAATGCCAGAGCCTGCATAAAGAAAATGGCAAGACTGCATAACCAGGAGCAAGACACAGAAGCAACAGAGCAGCTGTCCCTTTAGGCAGCAGCAAGTCATTAGTTTGGCTCAGCCATCTTGTGAAAGCTCATCCTTAGATTTTCAGTTAAATTACACAGCAAGCTTCTCAGATGTCTGTGCTGCAGATTTACTTAAAACCTTAATGTATTTATGCTTCACTGAAAGACAACTGCCCCTGACAAGTTAAAGGAATCTAGACAAAAAAAAATTACAAGTACTGCAAATTCATGCTTCTTTATTCAAGCCAGACCAATACACTGCACACCCTACCCTCCTCCTCCCATCATTAGGATGAGTATATTTGCTACAACACGAGAGATGAAGAATTATATTTGCAGGCAGCATAAAATGACTGGTTTATCTTGACAGCTCTCACACCCTCACCATTCAACCCGCCCTTCTAATCCACATCGGTTTATTTGCGCATTCATAAAAAAACCAAACACACGTACACACACACAAATACCCACACAAAACAGGTCACACATTTTACATACTTGCAAATTCTGCCCCAGGAAGCACCATGCAGCGTGCGAATCCCTGTTATACGATATAAGGTAATAGACTAAGACTACAAGCTTTTCTATTTGAAGATAGCCGACAAAAATGGACTGTGAGAAGAGTCTCAAAGACATATTTTATTTAAGGACCCAACTAAGCTGCTCTACTAGCAAAAAATCTCAATTTACTAGATGTTTTGGAAGGTTAACCTGTACGCAGAGCACACCGAATCAGTTTTCTGAGTGGTAACACCAGCACTTTTTGATAACGTGTTTTTCTTCTAATACACCTCCATTTATAAATGAAAAAATATGTATCCACCAAAGCTTTTCAGATTAGGTCTTTTCCAGGCAACTATAACCCCTTTTTGAAACATCTGAATATGTTAAAATAAACAACCAAAGAATGTTTGTATTTGTTCTCACCACAACAGTGATTCTTGCGTGATGCCCAGGGACTGAACACACGCTCCTTTGCTCATATACTTTGTTAACAAAAACAGAAGCCACACGTACTTTAGCTGAACGGAGAGAGGTCAGCAGCAGTATACCTCTGCTTCCTCTCACGCCAACCTCTGCTCTTAAATTCTGTCTCTTCTCAAGTGAACACAAGACACGATGCCCACACAAACTGTAACTAGCCAACAAAATGCAGTCTACACTCATCCCTGTATCTTAAGCATATGCATGAGGTTCACATTACTGCAGTTGCTAGGAAAAATACATATATAAATAATTTAGGCCTTTTTATATTCACATACAACTCTAATGAAGTCAGAGTGATCAAAATGATTACAGACTGCTGCCATAAATCAAATGGGGAATTATTGGACAGAACAGACTTTATTCATTCCATTACAGCAGTAGGACTTAAACTAAACCCTAATACTTTCTCATTGCTGAAGATGTAATTAAATAAAACTTGGTCATTCAGTATTCTCACCTTAATTCACAGCTCAAAGATCAGAAGCTACCCTGACAAATACCATATTTTGCAAAGTATTTTACATTCTTCACTGTCGTATTTTAAAAAACTAAAACCAAAAAAACCACCACCACCACCACCACCACCCACAAGCATTAAGAAGAACAGAAGATCTAGTCAAACTGACCATGAGCACTGTCAAATTCGGAGTAGAAAAGGCAGAGCCCTCCTTCTAATCTCTCAATATTAGTACGTATAAATATTCAAACAGAATTGTGCTTTGCAAATTGTTCTTCCTTCTTAGTAGTTTGTCAGCTAAACCACAATTAAAGATGCATACAGACAGGTCATATGCTGTTCTAGCAAATCATACACAACTATCAAGATGCCTCAAAAATTAACAAGTCTACTCTGCCTTTAAAATCAAGTTACCTTATCCCTTCCCAGGAGGTAAAGGGAAAGCTGTTGCTATTCTAAATTAAGCCTTACAGGTGAGATGTTGGTACATGATTCTTTAAGGGTGCAAGCTACCCACTGCAGAGGTGAGCACAATCAGACAGAAGGATAACCACAATGCAGTTACGTAACTTCTACTTGGGAAATTATTCAGAGCCCATAGCGTAACGTACTCACATTCTAAAAGCCACAGTAACAGACTGCGGCTACCTCATTTGCAACACTCTAGTTAACGATATTTCTACGATAATGCCAAATCTACACCTGTAGACTAGCAGGCTAGTTCTTAAAAGTCCTAATTAAATCAAAAGGGAAAGCACAGTTTATTTGTGGGTAGGGTGAATATGCCAAGCCTACAGTTCTTGAAGAATTTCATTTTTTGTTCAGAAAATTGGAGTTTAATATGACTGATTTATGAATTCTTAAAGGTCAGAAAGCAATCTGCCACAGTTTTTCCCCTCCCCCCATTAGACGTGGCTTAAAAATTAAATTTAGAGAGTTTCAAAGTAACAACAATTTTAAGTTTTACTTTAAATTAGAGTACAAAATCCTAAAAAAAGGCTGCCAGAAGACGACCATATTCCTTTTCCTACTGGGAAAACACCCTTCACACCTGTTCTTTTCTCCATATCTATAGCACAATCCTTCACGCATCAGTGCCTATCTAATACATCACTCTTTTCACTCTTTCACGAGGTGGTTTGTGCACTAAACTGATTAGGCTGGAATGACATGTTTCGTTAAGCACATATAACACACTGTGCAAATCAGAGCTAATGTATAGGAGTGCAATTTCCCAAGTTGGAGCACGACTTTGTTGTGTAACAACATTAACAGGAGAGAAGTCAACCCAGAAGCGTTAGATGCAAACATGGTTAAGTCAGTCCTCTTTTATATTTCTTCAGCCATCTTCTAGAAAGGACTCCTCATTCTAAGACCCTCATTTTCCATATAATTTTAGTACCCTTCCCCTTTGCCCTTCTTAACCCAGCCCAACTGCTCAGCAACAATGTGAGAAAATGGCAGTTCCATAAGGGAAGAGAGAACCAGTCCTCTATTCTGGTAGCCTTGACTTTGCAGGATGCGTGAACCACGTATACAACTACTGGAGACAGATATCCTTCCTATTTCTATTAAAGCTGAAAAAGCACTCTACGTGTGAGGTTTAGGGGCATATCTAAAGGCAAATTTATGCCACCCTTTGTTTTTGCCTTAGAGCAGCGAAACTCTGAACAGAACCATGGCAGAAGTGTGCTGGGGGGAGGGAGGGGAGATGCAAAGTTTTCCTCAGAAATGGTAACTCTGCAACATCATCTGGCAACGCAACTGTCTCAATGACTACTCAACCAAATCCTGATTTTAACCACAGTAGATTCCTTGCTCATCATCTCGGTATCTATGGCTTCCAGTAGTTCCTCCTACAAGGAAAGGGCCATCTACAAACAAAGTTCCTGGCTTCTGGCTTCCAAGAATGATTAGGGAGGTTTCTGAGTAATAAGAAAAAAAAATTTTTTTAAGTGAAAATGGACCTATGTGTATAAATACGAAGGAGATACATCGCTGAGTGCCTCTGAACCCTGACTTAAAATGCTGACTTTGTGGATTCAAACTAAAGGACAGTCTATACAGGAAGCGCCCAAAAAACTCAAGTTGCAGTTTGCAGACAAAAAAAGCAAGAGTACTTTATAGAGGATAAAGGAGGGGGAGTGGGGGGAAGAACACAACACACACAAGTAACAAGATCTTGGATAACACACCAGAGTGCCAAAATTCAAAGGCCTGCAGCATTAGGAACAAAACTGAAATAATGAATGGAGCATGCCAAGGAGTCAGTAGCTAAAAACCTTGAAACTAGATGCAATTGGAGAACAGAGTGGCAAAGAAAAGGAGCTTAATTAGTATACCGGACCATGAACAACCATGGACAACTAGAGATACTTCACTGGAATGCATGAAATTCCTTTGCCCCTTCATTTGTCCCTCAAATTGTGCTATCCAGACAGCACAACTATACTGCCTTCTGATACACATGAAAATAAATTTTACCGCTCTGCTATTCATCTGATTGAAAGTTCAAATGAAGATAAGTCTTAAATTGTTCACAAAGGACAGTCAATAAAATTCCACACATCCCTGTTAAAAGATAGTCTAATTTCCCAAAGAATTCAGGAGGGTTTGAGTGTCTTGTCCAAGAAAAACAACGACCCCCCCCCCCCATCTGAAACTTGCATTTTAACCATATAATTCAACAATCCTTTTTAAACAAACGTAAGTTGTATTTCTCTCACTAGAACAAGCTGCTCATATGAGCCATGTTGAAGTAACAGGTACTTGTTCGAACTAAGCATACAAAGGTCTCTTACTTCAATTTCCTGGAACAATTCTCCAAGTGATGTTATGCCCCCCATGTCGTAATGAGCACACACAATCAAGATTATGATCTTTACTTGAACTACAGGACACAGAGCAAGTCACCAAATCATACAGACTACTACTGAGTAGAAAAAGGACATCCCATCCCCTCAGCTCCAGTCTGATCTGTAGTACTTTCTTTCCCCCTTAAGTAGGTTGCATGCAGTAACCAGTCAGCATATAATTGAGTAAACGTGGAAAAAGTTTTCAAAAATTAGCTCCCGTTGAATGAAAATCCACAACACATACTGTACGCCCCAAATCAATTAATGTTAACAAATAACATCTCAGAGATCATCCTAGAGATTAGAAGAATGACTAAAATAAGACAGAACACATACACATAACGGGACATAATACACCACAGTCATGGGCTAAATGAAGTCATGAAAAAGCTTCCTGCCAATGGAACTATTTAGAAACTATTGGAGGCTGTATGATTGAGTTCTGGTGTTCATGGTTCAACACCATCAATAAAGTATTGAAACTTAGCATTGATGTTTCTGGACACGTACTTTTAGATGCAGGAATAGATTGCCCATTTAGAGAAACATAAATTGTCTCTGAAAAAGAAATAGGATAAGAAATAACACACAGAAATGGGACTACTTTAATGAACATGTACTAACACACATTGTTTCCTCCCAGAATAGTTGTTTACAGGTGATATAATTGTATATGTGTTTTATTTTGGTAGAACAGTTGCAAATATAAGAACATGGAAAAAACTATCCACACAAGTAAGAACGTTTTTAATAACGTCTCATTAACTTTTTTCTGTTTTAGGCCAGATTTGGAGCCACAGCATATGGCAGATAACAAAGAAACGCAGACAGTTGGAAAGCTAAGTTTGAAGAAAATGAAGAGACGAGACAAACAGCAAAGCTCCAGGAAACAGGCCTTGGAACAGGCAAGAACATCTACACATGGAAAGCAAGTGAAGGACAGCGTAAAAAAAAAACTCCAAAGGTACGTTAATGACTCTGTGTGAAGAAGGGAAAGTATGAATTGTTTCCACCTTTTCCTGCTTACTCCCTCTTTCTCCGTAATTAAAAGGAAACACTGCCTACACCGACAACTTCATACCATTGCAGAGAACACTAGATCACTGCACCTCTGATGCAGAACCATCTATGAGTTCTGACCTCTTAATAGCCAGGCCACAGGCAATACCATTTCACCAAGAGCTTGCTTTTTAAAGATATCTTCTATTTTGCTTAAAATTCCTTCTCCTTGCTAAGGGTTAACAGCCTATCTGAATGCCTCCCCATATTTTTCCCCACTTGTTTTCCTATGCCAGTATATTTTTTCACTCTTTTTTTTTTTTTTTGGGGGGGGGGGGGAAGGGAGGTGTCGAGGTGGGAGGAGAAAAGGATTTAAGGACAGGATTGCTAGAGCCTCCAGAAGTTTTCTGTAACACAGAAGGCAATCATTTCTAAGTCAATACTCTCCAAACACTTCTCAGCTTTTTCTTAAGAGACCTTTCTCTGCTGTTATCTACCTTTCCTGCAGACAACTACACCTGTTCCTAGGTTAAACTAGGAGTTGTTATTCTTGATATGCATGTATGCTGGCTGAGGTTCAAACTCTCTCAAAAGATGCATACATATACACACACGTATATATATATATACATACACACACAAATGTGTATGCACATGTGTGTATGTGTATATATATTATATATATATAAAATCTTTCTAAAAAGCAAGCCCTGGACATGGAAAAAGATAATCCATCTTACTAAAAAATTGTTACTGCAGACATTTGAAAAGACGGTGATGCAGGTTCGGGATTCCTTTATGGAGTTACTTTATTTTTGCTCTATGGTCAGTTAAAGAAGGAAAAAAAAAAAACACACTTCTTTCCAGAATCACCAGGACAACTGCCAGGAGGGGAAAATAAACAAACAAAAAACCCACTATATTTTGAGAGGAGATACAATTTGCATCTAAACTATCAGTCACTCATCAGGATCCTACCATGACTGGCACCCTCAGAACACAGTGAGATAACCGTCCCTTGGCCCAGAAAGGCTTCTTGCTTCCTTCCAAATATTTGTATTAGAAAGTAGATGCAGGAGAGCACAAGGAAAAAAAAATTAGGCAAAAGTATCAAAGTATAAGCAGTCCAATCACTATGAAAAACTGTGCAGACAACTCAGATGGTATTAACAAATATTATGAAAATCAGTGAGGTAGCTCTGCATAAATTCATATGTTGCTCTGTCTGAAGAGTAGAAGCAGAATAAAAACCCCAAGGTCCTTGAAAATTTGAATAAGCAGAAAACACATCCATGCTGGGGTTTAGTTTCAGCACCTTTCTGGTTATAGCTCATTTTCAAAAATTTCTGATTTAGAAGTGTTGGAAGATAAACAAAATACATCCATTTTAGAGAAAGAGATTAGACAACGGCTTTGTTAATAGCACAAACTCCTGCACACTGCATCCAAAAAAAAATCAAAGCCCCATTGAGGCAAGTGCTGTAGAAAGAAACTAGATGATCCAAGGAAGGAACAGTGTATGCAGACAGAACCTGGGAGGAATAAAGCCCTCATTTCTTTTTGTTTGTCAATAAATGAGATCCAGTAAGATTCAAAACTTTTGACAGAGAAAGGCAAGCAAGCAGTATAAGCATTCTAAGCAAACCGCGAACGTCAGGAAAAGTATAAAGTGTTATACCATTACTCCAACAAAGCTACGTGCAGCATTAGTTTCACCAGGAAGAGAACGCACATGTGGGGGAGGTATGGGGGGGGGAAAGGGAAAAGACAAGAGAGAAAAAGACAACATGTAGAAGAGAATGGAGTTACAGTAAGCCACAGAAGCTGAATTGCAATTTTTCTGGTATTAATAACACCAACACCAAGAGCGCTCTGCTACTGTTACCTATCATAATAGAACATTATCCCACTCCTAGGCATTGTGGGTCTAAGCTCCAGTTCTCATTTGAGTACCAAGTAAGCCACAGAAAGCCCAGAACTGAACAGATCTCAACATATCAAAAGCCTCAAGTAGCAGCTACATAAAACGGTTCTTTAAGCTTTCTTTATTTTTCAATCTCTCATTCACAGCTTTGAGTCCTGGCATCTTCATTCACTGTTAAGTATTACAAACAAAACAGTATCTGCGACTCATAAAAATTATGCTGAAGATTCACAGAGGAATGTTTTCTTTGGTAAAAGAATTGCAATATTCAACTGCTTTTTCATAGTGATTCTGAGAAAAAAAAATTTGCTTTTTATCAAGTTAAGCTTTCTATCTAAATCTATTCAGAAGAATCAGGTAGAATTTGAGTCCCAGCTTGTCCTCCCACCACCCAAGAGGAAAGTGAAGTTATTTGGGCAGTAAGAACATGAAATACAGTCACAGCGAGTCACGAGTGAAGGTTCACCTAGCCCTGTAGTTTGTCTCTGACAGCGGCCACAAGTGAATGCAGAGGTAAGAACATAAGAACGGGGTACGTTTTCCTGTAATATGCAGCCCTCAATCATTTGCAGCTCCAGGACTTCCTGAGCCCGATGTGGTTTCTACCTGTTTAGTAACCCTGGGCTAGAGAAAAATAAGATATATTATTAACCGGCTTGCACAACACAGCTGATTACAGTCGATTTGGGTGTTTTTAGTGCACAAACTAGGAAATACAGGTTAAGAAAACTAGAGCGTGATCCACATTCTCTGCCCAACTTCTAGAATGGAACGGCCTATCAGAATGACCAGGGTTAGTAGGTTGCTCAAAGGGCATTGGAGAAAAGTCAAGCTACTGCTGACCTGTCTTTCTCAGTGTTTTAGCTGAAGTGTTAAAATACTCTAGGAAAAAAAAGCTCCATGGAAAGAGGTCCTGATGGAATTATTAACTGAAACTCCAAAAAACAAAGGAAGACTTGAATAATAACTTAGAAACAGAACACAAAGGGCACTAATTGAACTACCCTTGAAATACTGTAAAGAATTATACTCTCTCATTTACTGACTAATGTCCACGAAACCATCAGTTTTTTGGGTTTTTTTTTTTTTTTTACTTCATTTAACTCAGTATTGTTGCCTGTGGTGATACAGAGGTTAAATACATACAAATCCTTAAAAATCCCACCATCTTGCTCTACAGAAAGTTGTACTGTTTGACACCCTCCCCAAAAAGGACACCTAAAGTTAATATAGGCCAAGTTAATATATACTCCAATGAAAAATGAATGCATGAAAGGGTACACCATCTCCTTCTGAGATTTTAGTCTCTATCTTCTAAACTGCTCAGCCAGGTTACTGCTCTTTTTTTTAAAGCTTTCAGGAACTTCAGATTTTCCTAATGTCAATAAAACCCATCAGCCACCTATTTCTGATTTGTCTCATGAGCGGCATAATTATCATTATGGAAGCATAAAATTTTAGTGAAAATAAAGTTTATACAGGCAGCACCTGGGAGCAGATAAAAATAAAGTACCTGGACAAAACACAGCCAGTACATGCCCAATGATTAGAGGGAGATGTTTGCACATTAGAGCTCGAAAACTTCCTGCTTAGCCAACTTCTCAATATTATGAAATAATTCAAAATAAGATACATAAGCAATTTCCCAGACGCTTTGTTTCACAGGAAACTATTTGTGAGGTTCTAATTACAGTAACATTATCACTATTCTGGTGAGGATATAGAAGAAGCAGCACAAGTGCTTACAAGAGACTTAAGCCCTGCTGATGACACATAGGAATAAAATGGTAATAAAGTAGGAAATGTTCTGAAGTGTACAGCTAACATGGCTTTGCTTGCAAGGAAATGACAGCAAAACTATGCTGGACGAAAAGTATTAAGACCTGGAAGTCATATCCTCAAAGTTTATGAAAAGCTGGAGTTTGTTCATTTGTACACACACATACAGCTTTTATTTACAAAGCCATTTTGCCTTCACATCCCCAGCATTCCTATCTCATTACAAGAAAAAGAATAGAGGATAACTGGTAGAGTAAAGCAGGCATTTTTTCCCAAGACTATGTAAAAATAGAGGGGGAAAAAAAAAAAGAAATCAAGAAAAAACTATTGCCATAGTCCTATTACGCAGACAGGAAGTTTCAGCACAGAAGGTTTTTCTCCGAGTTGACAAATTTGCCTGTGATGATGAACAAGGTAGCGAGGTAGTCCTTGCTTGAGTTCAAATCCGAGTTCGTTGCAACTCTAAATATTCTGGCCACGAAATCAGGACTTTGTGGCATTCAACTGTTCTTCTAAAGTATAAGCAGTCTTAATGCCAGCATTTGTTAAGCTTAGAGTACCTCATTCTGCAGTCTTGGAAGGGTTCTTTAACACAGAAAGAGTGACAGATTTGTAAGAAGGGACTAGTCTAAACACATACTATATTTGATTAGGGGAACCAGAAAATTATTTGCTGATAGAAACTGATTCTTTCTTCATGAAATGTTCCTGCAGTTTAATCCTAATACTCACTACTAACATGCCCACATTTCTCTGCATTCTGCCCCTTTCCAAAGATTGGGTTTTACTTGAACTAATCAAATAACCGGAGAATTCCTCAAAAGCATCTCCAATACACAATGCTAGGGCACAGTTTACACAGTTCTAGTGACTACTGCCTCCTTAAGGTATTTCACAAGTCAACAATATAGCTGAATTCTGTGCACAAGCAAATAGTTATGATATATGGCCAAGAAGAATACAGACTGTCACTCACGTTCCAGATCAAAAGCGCAGTCAGTAGTTAGAATGAATAGTGTGTACAGATAAAGAAAGTCCTACATGTGAGACACAAACATGGAAGCACATTTCACCCTCTAGGTCACAATCCAGCAAGGCATTTATGCACTGTACATTTGAGCGGTCCCACATAATTCAGTAGTACACTGCATATCAGTGTACGCACATTTAAGTGCTTTGCTTAACTTAAACTGCAGCTATCAGAACACAAGTCACTTTACACTTGAGTTTCTCAGACTTGTAAACTATTATTTTAGCAGACTTCAGAGGTCTTTTTTAATATGTATTAAGCTATTCTTACCTGCACTGAAAACTAAGATGTTCGCAATAAAGACGCTAATTTACTTCCTCTTCTATGCATAAACTTCTACCAGTTCTCTAAATTTGAGTACTGAAGCCTGATTAGCCAACTTTGTTTTCCCTTTACGTCCCTTTCAGATGCTCCTTTGCTAGAACACTGCTGCAGAGTTCATACTCCAAGCAATAAAAGTATACTTCATTTGAATTACATGTAGTTGAAGGACATGTTTCTATTGTTTTGCTCACGTTACAAACACCTTTTCAGAAGGGCTCTTAAAAAAAAAAAAAATCTGAGCAACTGTTTGATATATTTATAAACACTCTGTGTTCTGTAGACTTCAGTAGCAAGCTGAAATATCCATTAGTTAATTTTCCTGGTATGTGAAAACAAAAATTGAAATCAACACCCAGTAAAACAAAGGCCTGCTCAGTTTAAACACTGAAAGAAAAATAAAAAGAAATAAGATAGGGGCTTGATAAACATCTGTAACTTAGTACGTCATTTAATAAGGAGTACAGTCCAGCACAAGATAAATATAGAAGAGCAGACCTTATAGTACTGGTTTAACACCTATAACACTCAGCAGGGTATTATCTCTAACCAGGAAAAAAAAAAAGCCAGTCTACTCCCTCAGTTAGCATGGTATCCTACTTTCTTCTCCTGTCCCGATCAGCTTCCCCGGTCTAAACATTCTTGCTAGTCTTAAGATTTAAGTGATTTCATCCAGCAATATAAATCTTATATTGTTCCTTCACAGAGAGATAACAGGAGAAACATGAAGAAGCAACAAGGATATATGCCATCTCCACTGTGATCCACACCAGTGACCTAAAACATAATTTAAGAAGGAACTTATGTATTTACACACCAGCTCTCAAACTACATTTTTATGTACAACCCCTGGATCTTTCAAACATTGTAACATTAGGCACTACATATCATTTACATGGACTCTGCAACTTGGTATTCCTTCAACGAAGAGCACTGTACTTAAGTATTTAAATTTTACTGAAGCGTATTTCTGATCCAAGACTAAGTGAACAGCACTAGGATATAAAACAGGGGACTGTAAGCAAAACTGCTGAATTCTTACTGGTATCTGTAATAAGGTAATACACAAAATTAGCTTAATTTTCATGAGACTGCATATTGCCTCATTTAAAGCACAGTTACAAGTGATACAAATAAATCAATGTTTCAAAAGATTTCAAAGAATTGAGGTATCATTTCAGAGAGAAGAGCAGCAGCAATTACAAAGGACCACATTCAATACTAAGAATAAATGCTGTATGGCTCAGGTGTAACCCTACTAAGACACTATTATGTTGACATTAAACACTTATTATCCACGTCTTTAAAATGAGTTGTAGGTCTGCAGAGACAAAATGAATACAATTATTTTACAGTATCGCCCATTCCAGAACTTGCTTATTTACTAGCATAACCTGCGTTACTCAATTACTTAATTGCAATGCAGTTCTGCTTAGCCAATTATGTAAAAAAAAAAAAAAGTTAGAATAGACTTGAACATGTAAAATTAAGTCTACATTAACATTAATATTTTAGTAAGAAATGCTATTGTTAAATGACTTATATTTAGGTCGTCTTGTGAAAGCAGCTGCTTTACACTGCTAATTCCCCTAAAATGGAAAAGGGCAAGAAGATCTTTTATTGACAGCTGCATTCAAAAACATACCAGTTACATAAGTTTGCAAATTATACTGTGCCAAAGTTAACTATCTAAGCATTTAAACGATAGTTCTTAAAACGCTATCTCAGCAAGAATGACTCAATTTAACTATGTAAGCTGCACTCTAGATAAGAAGCAACCGGCTTGATTTGATAGAAAAAGTCTTTTTGTATTCTGCTTTAATTCAAATTGCACCTAGTGAGTTCTGCTTGTTTAGACCTGCAAACTTCATCAGTCCTTTGGCATCTCCAGCTCTCCTCCTCAGTTTCAACAAAGTATCTCAAGCTTAACTATAGACAGCTAAGTAAATACTTGGCAAACAGGTATACTATACCTCAAGGGGAAAGATTTACTAGGCAACCACCAACCAGAGGACTAAACCTATTAACCATACGCAGGCCTTGTCTATACACTAGAAAAACATGGCTATGCCAGAAGAGCATGACAGTATATAAATCAGCTCTCTCCAGTATAAGCTATATTTATCAGGTATCTATGTCTGTGAAGAAAACATTAATGTTTGGCATGATATATCAGCAAGTCTTTTACTTTTAGACCAGTCTCATAGACAAGATGTAAGGCCCACAAGGAAAGGCCCAGAAGGGACAGCTTTAGGAGCAGCCCTGTCACTACCGCAGTGAGAAATGCTGATATGCCTACCAAAATTGTTTTTCTTCAATACCTCTGGTTGCTACTCACACAGATGCTGGATAGGGAAGAAGTAAAACTTCCTCAATGCACATCTTTTCTGCCATCCCTTCTCTGATATTATCGACAGAAAAAACTATGAATATTACCAGAAGAAAAGCTATCAGAGAAGAAATGCGGGTAAAACTTTCACAATTCTTCATAATTTGGCAATTCACACAGGGTCCTGAGTAACAACTATGAAACAGTAGTCATCTGTAATTTCACTAGTGCTTCACAAATCCTCAGTAATCCACCTAACCAGTAAAAGTAGTACAGGCAGGAAAAATGCTCCACTATCTCGTATTTGGAGAGTCATCTGCTAGAATCACAAGAGTTAGAACTTGTATTTTATGAAAAGATTCTACATGCTCTACTGTTAAACACCACAATCTAAAGAAACATATCACCTACCACTGAAGAAGGCAGACCTTCAAACCTACTGCTCTCAGTATCTGTTTTAAGACAGCCGCCTGCTAATAACAATAATACTACTACTACTAATAAAAATCCTTTGAATGACATACAGAATCTTAAACCTTAAGGTTACCGCACAGGTCACCGTAATGACCAACACTTTCTCATTTGACAAAAGGTACAAATCAAAAGTAAGTTACTTCCTTACAAATACTACAGTAAACTTAAATGTTAGTTTTGTAACAACAAAGTTTTGTCATACATATTAAGACACTGCAATCCTTTAGTTGCACAAAATAAATACAAATACATATTCAACAGATGCCTATGAAATCAGTTCTTCCAAAAGAATTAACCTGCAGCCAGTCTTAAAGCTGCATCGTACCTACTGTTATACAGATTAACGGGACAAAAAAGTTAGATACAGTCTCAGAATCGATGACATTTAACACGCAGACCCAATTATCCACTGCATCATCAGACAAGTTTTTAACTCAAGGAGACAGTTTTCTTGTATCCACTTTTAACATGCGCACTATGACAGATTACAGATCATTGGTGTAACCTTTGCTCACTTGACATTGTTTTCAAAGGCATCGAAATCTCACTCAAACTTTAAATGCCTTTCAGGCGCCGGCAAGAGAAAACTGCCTGCTGCATAATAATGTCACTATTTGGGGAGTGCTTGATGCTCTGACCCTCGCTAGGGTGGGGTGCTTTATAAATAGATGCGTTCCCCCCCCCCCCAGTGCCGTGCCCCAAGCGTTTGGGTGGCGATGGGAGAGGAGGCTGTTTATAGCCATTATTAAATGAACTCTGAATCGCCCGGGGGGGAGGGAGGGAGGAAGGAAAGCTGCTACTACCTGAACCAGGCCCAACACCCTCTGCTCGCCCTCCTCCTCCCTCCGCTCCCCCTGCCCAACCTCAAGGGGCTCCCGTGCCACCCCCCCCCCACAACCTTTTGCAATGCCGCCTGCAATGCAGCGGCTGCAGCAGAGCCCCGTGGCCACCTTCGGCCCTCGGGGCTCCTCGCAGCAGCATCCCAAGCAGGCTCGCACCACCGTCGCCGTCCCCCCCCCCAATACCCCTTCCCATTTCCCTCTCTCTTTCCGCCCCGACCCGCTACCAGCTGCCGCCGCGCTCCTCACCCGGGCTGCATGAGGGAAGAACCCCCCCCCCCAAGCCGAACACCCCCCCCCAAACCCTGCGCTCCGCCGCGGAGGCAGCGCTACCCCCGCGCAGGCCGCCGCCGCCGCTTGTTTACAGGCCCCTGGGCCCAGGCGGCCGCGGCCCTGGCGCAGCCCGGCGCCGCCGCCACCCCCCGCCCCTCACCTCAGCCCGGCCCGCCGGAGCTCCCCGCACTGCGCAGCTCCACTTACCCCCCGGCCGCGGCGGACGGCACCGGCTGTGGCGGGCAGGGCCGCGCTCCCGAAGGCGCGTGGGGGCAGGGAGGCCGGGGGCAGGCGGGGACGTCCGCGGTGGGGCCGGCGGCGGGCGGGCCAGGGGAGAAGGGGAAGGAGTGGGGGGGGGGGAGAAAGGAGGAGGAGGGGTTGGGGGGGGGGACACCCGGCTGGCGGCCTCGCCTCAGTTCATTCACAGGCGGCGGCTGCGGAGGGCGGCTCTGTGCCTAGAGGGAGCCCAGCGCTCATGTCGCCCCTGCTCCTCTCTCCTCCTCGCCGCCGCCGCCGCCCCCCCCCCCACCCGAGCTCCGCGCCCACTCGCGCACCGCCGTGGACCGTGTGCCCCCCCCGGCTCTCTCTCTCTCTCTCTCTCGCGCGCGCGCGCGCACACCGCGCCGCCGCCCCCTCTGCGCAGGCGCGCCGAGCACCACCGCCGCCGCCGCGCTCGCGTCCCCGCCTTGGAAAGCGACCCGCCGCGGCCGCCGCCGCTGCCCTTCCCCCACCCCGCCGCGGCGGCCGCGCGCGCCGGAGGGGAGGCGGGAGCCCGTGCGCGCGCGCGTGCGCACAGCCTTCCCCCACCCCCGGCGGTGCGTGTGTGTGTGTATGCGCGCGGAGTGCGGGCGGGGGTGGGGGGTGGTGGAGCTGAAGCGGCGACGACAACAACGGCTTTTCGGGGCGAGAGCCCGCCCCTGGCGTAGCGGGCGGGATACCCGGATGTTGGGGCTGCGAGCGCTGCCAAGGCGGGCGGCGGGCGGGGAGCGAGGCCGCTAAAGCTATTACATCACCCTCTGCCGCCCGGGCATGCTGTGCGCATGCGCGCAGCGCGTCGGGGCGGCACGAGCTCGGGCGGGCACGTCATGTGCGCCCGCCCCCTTCGCGCGCGGCCCCTGAGGAGGAGGGGGAGGGTAACGGCAACGGTCCCTCAGCAGCGCCGCCATCGCGGCGGGGGGGGGGGGGGAGAGGAGGGTGTTTGGACACGCTGCTCTGGGGCTGGCGGCTCCCGCTGGCTGCCCGGCTGAGTAACGTGCCTCAGCTGCCCGGGGAGGCGATGGCAAAGCGGGAGGTGGGGGACGGGCCGTGGAAAAGCCACCCTGCTCGTGTGGCGTCCCCGGAGCGCGGGGCAGGCGCCCGGGTGCAGGGACATGCTGCGATAGCCTCTTACCCGGCTAGAGCAGAGCCCCGCAAGCTTCGCCCTGCTGAAAGCACCACTGCTGGCAAAACCAGCAGTGGATTACCGGTAATGAACGCATAATGGGCTTAATAATCCCATTGATTTGCAGCTCCCCTTTGATGAAGGCTGGCTTGTTGACAAAAGGGATGGGAGCGCATTCAGGGAGCAATCCCCCACGGTCCTGCACAGGGAACCTATTTTAGAGGACAAGTTGTGAGGCAAACCTCTTCCCCCCACCCCCTTTCCCCCGTAGGCCGTTACCTCCTGCACGGACGCTGCTCTCCAGCCTCTGCCCATCTTGTTTTCGCTGACGAGTGGGTGCCCACCTCGGAGGAGCAGTTTGTTGTCAGCCCTCCTGGATCATGGCGTGCAGCTAGCCAGCCATGCTGAAACGTCTCCCAGTTGCCAAGGCTGGAGCCGGGAAGGGGGAAGGGAGGTGGCTGTGGCAGGGCTGTGGGGGAGGATTTTCAAGGAGGCTGCTGCAGGAATAGGGCCTGGCGGGGAAAGCGATGACTGCGTGGAGGGAGCGTTGTGTGCAGCCGCTTCTAGCGAGCCACCGTTAAATCACAAGCTGAGGATTTTTGAGGCGGAGTGGATGTAAAAAGGGTTGCTTTCAAGGAGAAGATGAGGGACGTACAGTAGTTTGGGCACTTTGGAGAAGAAACTGGTTACAGAGGGGAAGACAGGGTGCTCGGGAAAGGTGAAGAGGGTACTTAGCTAAAGGATCAGGAAGGTTGTCTACTGGAGTTAGTTTCCATCTTGTCTTTGACAGTAATCAGAGCAAGCAGCCGTATGTTAAGGTTTCACTAAACTGAATGCTTGGAAAGCCCTCAAATTGCTGGTTACGTTCCTGTAGCCATTGTAGATACAATCAGCACAGCTTCAACCTGAGCGTGCCAACAACTGAAGTCAGCTCTTTGCGGGCTCTTGCACAGAGAAGACCTATACAAACAGCAAAGCCCTACCTGGAGTCGACTAGAAACGCTGTTAACAAATATAACAAAAGCTCATCGTGGTAGGGCTTTCCAGTAACAGAGAAACTCACTGTGTTTAAGTATGATTACAAAATCTCCTGCTCCCATCGCTGACTGCGACTGAATGGTATGTTTGGACCCGATCTCAACTGTTTTCAGTCAAATCATGCTTGTTAGCGTGACGCTGACACCACTCAGTTGTGCTCAGTGCTGTGTTAACTATTTCAGACCTTTGAACGGTAGTGCAATGCAACCGAATTTGTTAGTGGAAACAAACCTATAGGGAAATTTAAAGACAAATTATTTGGAGAAACTATTGGGAGGGAGGGGGGAAGCAGTGCAGTGTATTCCACAATGGAAGAGGAGATTTTGGAAGGTCATGGCATAATTCCCATAGTCTTCATCAATGAGATTTTGAATTTGCTCGTGGTATCCAAAGAAAATCAGTTGCAATTTCGATGCAGTTCAGATTTTAGAAACTGCATTTCTTGTTTTCAAACTTTCTAGAATATACAAACAAGGGAGAGGCTGTACAGAATAGTTCTTGCAGGCATGTGCTTATGTACACATAAACAGCCACGCTTCAAGCTCAGCGCTTAAACGAAAATTTAAGTTTTCACCCTCCTTTTCCATTTCTCTAACACACATAAACACACAAAATACTGTAATAAATCTAGCACTTTGAATTATACACAATTGTGGAGTATGTTTAGATTCTATTTAGTATTTATGTCTAGGTTTTTGTATTTTTTAAAATACAAGTGAGCAAAAACATGGTCTAGCTTTCGTGTGATGCCCTAGATTTAAGCTGCAGGAATGTAATGACAGCAGAGAGTTTGCTGCTGTCATTTTCTATTTATATGTTTTTCTTGGGAAATTGGATGGAGTCAAATTACCACCATATTTTCTTAAAGTGTAACTTTTATTTAGTTCTCTAATTTTGCCTAGCCTGTTGTACTGACACTGGTAATAAACATTTACCAGAAATTCAAGCATCACATCGCATTTAAGTAGTATAAAACAGAGTTGCATGAAACATATAGCTCTTTTATTTGTAGCTGTTTAGACTACATATCCCAGCATACAACTCTCTCTTTTCCCTTTAGCTCTAGATCGAGATGGGATGCAGATGATTGGGACCTGTAGTCACTAGAGACACTAGCTCCGCAGTAAAGGAGGACGTAATAGGAATCATTGTGAAACTCTTTCATCACTGCATCATAAACCATGTCTGAATTATTGAGAAGAATCATATTTATTTATCTGGAACAAGGAATTTTGATTAGCATAAGAAATCGCATTTAAAAGACATGCTGTTTTACTGTATATTTTTTAGAGAAAAGATGTTTTCTATTTAGAGCCTTTTCTTTCCAAATTCTGCTTCCTGCTACAGCTCTTAAAAAGTATTTAGGTGGATAGTATATATCTATGTATCAAATAAGTAGATATTTACCACCTATCCACACTTGTTTTTTTCAGGGAGGTGTATTTTGTCCAATGTGTTCATTAAAACTCTCAATTTAAAAAATCCCCTATTTTGTCAGTTAAGCTTAGGACAATGTTCCCAATGACATAATTTCCTATAAAAATAGAGTAGGAGACTGCAGTTGTTACTAGGATCCCATGGCAATTTAACTGCATTTTGGAACCACTTTCCATCGTAAAGGCTATTTCATTCTGTACGAGTCAGCTGTAATCTCTGTGCATTGATATTACCCACTGTTCCTTTTAATTCTTTCAGCTTTTATAAAATTGGTGTTCTGGTGAAACTTTCCGCAGAAGTGGAGCCTGAGGTATCATAACTTTGTACCTCCTTTAAGAGGGAACATTTAGTACAAATATTAACTATCATGTTGCATGATTTAGATTTCTTGATCCATAAGTGAAAAAGCTCTACTTCCTTCAGTGTTTCACATGCAGTCTATGCAAAAGGTCAGTAAAAGCAGGACCTTTTTGTTTCAGGTTCCCTTAGTTATCTTCCCCGTTTCTCTTACTGTCTTCCACTAATATTTGATGTAGGTGGGAAATAATATATGTCAAGTTACTCTGTAGCCTAAAAAGCTGGTAGACTGGTGGTTTGTTCTAGATCCTGTAATAAGACAAAAAGCATCTTGGGTCCTGGAAGATCCATCAGTCTAGTGAGGAATATTTATGTACAGTTTAAGACTAGAAAGTGGCTAGCAGTAAAGGATTTGCCTTCTTTCATGTAGCCCTAGAAATAATCTTTCTCCAGCTCAGGAGGGGAAAGGGTTTGAGCATAAGGGGTTTTGAGCGTATCTTCAAGTTACATAGAAATATTTGTATGGCTCCACAATGCCTGCACCTAGAGTCACAGGGCCACGTATGCCCCTATCAACGTTTCAGTTCCCCAAGGCTGTAGTTTATCTCTGGCACTCAAGAGTTGTACCTCTGGAGACCCCTGTTCCAGCGCATGAAGTCACAGACTGAGTGGCCCCTCTGGTAACTGAGCCAGCTCTGTCACGTGAACTTGGATACCGTCTGTGGTTGTGTACCATCACTGGAAACCATTTGAATCCCTCTCTGTGCGAGACTAGTGAACCTTTCAAATCAGCATCTGTGATAATTCTGTGTCACTCTGAGCTATCCGAGGACCTGGTTAATTGTAAGTTTCCATCACAGGATGCTGCTAGAAATTTCCCATGTACATTTTCTGCGGTAGACAGTCTCGTGAAACATATGAGCAATTGCTTTGGACTGTGATTTGTATCACCTAGCAATACTCATCTAAATGTAAGACATATAGTCAAGCTAATTGTCCAGGCTAATTGTCCACTTGAACCAGTGGAGAGAGACAGGCACCTTCAAATAATCATTACTCACATGCTAATTGGTATCTAAAGCAGGATGGGTGAGTTGCCTTCTGGAGATGACATTTTGTCTCCTATAGTTTCTCTGGCTATAGAGGAAGCTGAATGACAACTTAGACTAGACAATTTATAGATGGCTGAAATTAAATAAAATGAATCCTATCTGTGGTGCATAGAGGGCATCCTAATATAAAGCTTCACGTTAATGATATGTGTGGCCTGTAATATCATGAACTTAAACTTGCCAGAACTTTACACTTGCCTTGTGAACTGCTCATGCCCTGTACCACCTCTTCTCCAGTGGGCTGTACCTATTTTTGGAACATAAAAGCCAGCTGGATGACTGTTGCAGGCTTTCAGTCTTCTTAGTACTATTGCTGCAACACCCTGGTGTGATGACATGTGCAGGTATCTGCTCAGACAGCTGGGCCATTGGGATCTCCATCAAGTGCCAGGACTGTAGCTATGATTAATAATCACACAATGTTTAAATCATCAAAAGCACACACCTGGGGTGTATCCTGGATCCAAACCGAATTTATCTGAAGGATTTCACAAAGACTTTGGACCTTTGAAGAACATGATATGTAAAGGTCCTGCATTCTTGAAATGCACCACTTCTGATATAGTTTGCTAGAGTCTTTAAAAAGGCTATGCAGACTTCCACAGTTTGGCCCCTCTGAGACGAGATTTGTGCTTTCCTGATATTTTTTTAAAGCAACCTCCAAACAGTAAGGACATGCTTTTAAAATAAATACAAGTCATTCTAAATCTACAGAAATATGTACAAAATCATTAGGGCATTCACAATGTGGTTTTATTATTATAGCTGTAAGAAAAAGAACGCAATTCTCAATGATGAGTTTTGTCTTTCTGGTGAGAATTTGCTGATGGAAGTAAGCTGCAGTTCAGGAAAATCAACAAAATCAAGGCACACTAAGGACCCCAATATCAATACAACAAAAAGCCTTTTATTTTGAAAATTTATATTAAGATAAAGCTTTATTCTAGAATACTGTTACTATTTTTGTCTTTCCTTTTTTCTCCAACTCCCCATATTTTATCTGTCGGCTTCTCATTTGTCAGTAATCATTTTGTGTCATATTTACACTGATCAAGTACAAAGAAAAACTAATGTAGTCATGATAGCGTATTTTGATACTTTTTCTTATTCCATTTTTGCGGTGGATTAGTGGCTTCCACCCAATGAGGCAGACCTAGGCTAACAAGTCATGTTGAACCTGTGCCAGCCCCGAGAATTGCACAAAGATGGAATATGGTCAGTTTTTTCAAGGGAAGCTTGGCTATGAAAAGCTTGGGAACCATGGCCTTATGTAGAAAACCTTCATAATAATGAAGACTTGCTCTTCAAGATTGTTATTTGGTAACTTTCTGTAATATTTTCCAAGATGAATACTGCTACTAGACACTATTTTGGCAGCTGACTAAGGATATCAGATTCAGTAGTCCAGTAACGCTTCCTCAATTTCCTTTTTCTTAAAAGAAATCTTACTGGAGATGCCAGACTGCTAGGTGCGATTCTGAATCCTTCACTCTTACAGGTTCTCAATGAGCAATGCCCTTTCTGTACTTCTTAACTAATGCATTTTTTGTTATGTTATATAAAGGCCAGTTTTAATGGAAGAAACAATTAATTGAATTGGGGAGCAAGTTCCACTTGCCACACAAGCAACACTTGTATTCTGTTGACAATAAGAAAACTTTCTTATTTGCAATAGGACTTTTTTGTATGTGAAATATGGGAAAAGCATGACACCTCCCACTTTATCCGAACCTCCAAAGCTGAAGCCAAAACATAAAGGTAAGATGACATAAATTCAGGCAGCTCAGGAGGGTAAATGCAGTTTGTCAAGAAGGTTTTCACAACTCATATGCACATCACCTTTGTTTCACATGGTTCCTTCTATCTGTAGCAAAATGACAGGGAAGACCTGATGGCCAGCAATATTTGCATTTCACCTGAACCAGGGGAATTAGAAAAGAATGTCAATACAGTCTACAAGCATTAATCAAATTAATCTTTTAATTACCACTCTCATTTTTTTCTCTCTTTACAAGATGAGGTGCCTCAGTGGTTGAAATGGAAAAGTCTTGCTAGAAAACCTGTTTGCCCTGAACCTGTTATATAAAAAGGGACAAAAGAGACGTTTGATATTTGAAGACCTGCTGGGGTGGCAGGCTATTTCATGTTGGCCCCTGTGCTATCTACCAGGTACAGGATGGTATGGTGTAAATGGCCTCACTGGGATCATTTGCATCACTCTTCAAGACAGAAACTGAAACAGCTTAAAGCAACGTACTTAGATTGATCTGAAGCACTCTAAAGGCTGGGTTGAATTCGTGCATGGCAGGACTCAAGCGCAGGTATATTTCTACAATTCTTTCCAATCTGAGGGGGATGCATTTTCTTGAATCTTCATCCGTCAATGGTGAACGTTTACAAAGTCTTGTGTGTCCAGTTGCTGAAAGTTTCATTTTATTCCGCAAATCTTTTTTGCTATAAGACAAGCTGTGAAGCACAGAACATCCAGAACATTTTATCAACTAAGCTTTAGACTTTCTTTCATTCATGGGATAGTTCTTCTGTTCTAAAAATGTGGGTGTATATGTAAGTTGCTGTTCTCATTTGCTGTTTGCTATTAGTAGTCTGTGCATGAAGGCCTCTATCCTCACTGAAGTCAGTGACAAAGCTTCCATTGACCTCAGTGTTGAAGGATCAAACCCTTAGTCATTAGCATGTTGTAAAAACGGCTGTTGTCCCAGCCAATTTTAATAGGCCTGCCTAGAATTGTCATTTGTTTAGCCTAAAAATTAACTTAGCGATCACAGCTAAAATTACATGTCAGACTGCATAAGAATACTTCAGACTGAGTCATCAAGAGTCTTATGATGCTCTTAGACTTTTATAATTATTAACAGTTAAGCAAGAGATTCTGAAATTTGATAAAGACTGGAATTTTCAGATACGAAGGAGATTAGTTTGATGAAAGGATAAGATTTATATTTGTTAAACTCCATTTCTTGTGTTACTAGTCCTTTTCTTCTTTGAATAGCTGGATCTAGTGGACTTCTTTGTACAACCAAACAACGTGATGTTTTCAACTTTGATGCATTCATTCTCATAAATTGTTCAAACAGTTGTCTCTTAACAAGCCTGTTAAAAGGGTTTACATTTAGGTGCTGGTGTGGTATGACTGTTGTAAGAAATAAAGACATTGCTCGTGTTTTCTGGCCTAAGGGACATGATAAATCAAAATGAATATGAGATCAAATCTATATGCAGTTGTTTTCTTACGAAAGTGAAACAAATTCCAGTAATTTGGATTTTTAGCATTTGTATTACAACTTCCCCCCCAACAGCGTCATGTTTCTTTTGGGATGCAGAAAAAAATATTAGCAAAGCAATAAGGGCTGCTATTAACAGAAACTGCTTGTTGTGTAGTTCAAGCTCAGAGTATCAGAAGGAGGAACGTATCAGAGAAGGAAAATCTCATATTTCTGAACACATTAGCATATGTTCTTTTGTAAAATACTTAACATGTTTACTGCAATTAATGTTCATATCATATTAGTCCTCAAAATATGGACACTATTTGGAGATAATCTGAGTCTCCACCTGAAACAGAAAGTTGTCCTTCCTTCTCAGGAAATTTCAGTTAGTCCAATGGATGTGAAGTCTAACTAACTAAGCGTGAGAGATTTGGGACTGTGATTTCTTTTAAGGATTTGAAATACGCTTGCTTTCTTGCTTGCTTTCATTCATTGTAGTATATTACTCATCTATTGATTAAATAAGATAAATATATACTTTGATTATACATACATCATATTTTTATAAGCACATATGTATTTTCTGTATTTTTTTACCTTTATAGGAGTATTCAAAATAATTAGCTAGTACCTGACACTTATCATGTTGTATTCTAATTGCTCCCTTGTATTGTTTTACTCTGTTTTATGTTCAAAATAAATAATATAACCCTTTGTAAAAGATAAGATAAAAAAGAGGAAAAAAGCTGGTCTTACAAAGATGAGAAAAATGAGGTAAAAATGCAAAGCTTTATTCTCAGCAGTCTGCTGAAAACTGGATTGGAATCATTAGCTCACTCTATAGAGGTCAAAAGATTGCCATCCTATGACATAAATTTCAATTAATATAGACAGTGTCTCAACATTAAAGTAGTGGTTGACCTGAACTGAACCCAAGTTAGATGAAAGGCTCATTACCAATAACAGTTAGCAAATAGGAAATTTCCTGTAAGTGCACACTGAAGAGCAAAGTAACATGCCTTCAGAGCACTGAGCAAACACTGCATTCTGCTACTAATTCTCTAGGCTGAATTTGTGAATATTTAAATATAATAGTTGTGAAATGCTTCCATCTCATCTAGCTGCAGAAGTAACCTACTGAGAAACCCACAGTTAAAAAAAGAATCTGGTGCAATTTATAACATTGTCTACAGAAATAAAATTTCAGGATCCTTTCTGAAAGCGAATCCTAAAGGAGTTGATCTAATGCCTTTTCAAGTTAAACAATAGAGTCCCATTGACTTCAGTGAGTCTAAATTTTTTACTTGCTTGGGCAAAGCATTAGTACCGTTAAGATGACTTTGATCAGTTCAAACTGGATTAATGGTACAGCAGTCATTTATCATCAAATCAGAGAATAATTTTGGTTGTCTGGAAGTCATCTAGTCTAACCCCCTGCTCTAAGCAGCTCCAACTAGGTGGGGTGGCTTAGGTCTTTGTCCACGCAAATTTTGAGTATCTCTGAGAATGGAAATTCCACAACCTCGCTGGGTACCTGCACCAGTGTCCGAGCATGCTCATCGTGAATTTTTGTTTTCCGTTCAGAATTTGCTAATCAGAATTTCCTGTGTCGCAACTGTGTATGTTGTCTCTTGTCTTATCGCTGTGCACCTCTGAGAAGAGTCGGGCTCTGTCTTCTCTGTATTCTCTCGTTAGATAATTGAAAACAGCAATAAAGTTTCTCCTTGGACATTTATTTTCTAAATGTTGGTACTTTTTAAAGCAGTTTCAGCCTTATATGCTGTTTTCAGTTACCAGAACGGGACAGCTGGAGTACCATGCGCACCAAACTTACTCTCTCCCATCACCAGCATGTCCTGTCCTTCAGCTGGTTAAGGAAGCACTCTGCTCTGACATCCAGGGAATTTCTCGGATGAATAATTAGATCAGCTCTCTGTTTTGCTGTGTTGCTGGAATGGAAGCTAATATTTACCCACTGTATTTCCTTACTTCTTTACCTCCTTAAAATACATCCTATCTAGCAGGACTACTATCTATGATGTGTTGCTTTTGCTAACTGAGATATATAAAGAAAAAAAAGTCCACATTAATATATGCTTCTAGAGCTTCTTACATAATATGTGCATTAAAAAGGCCAGTCACAGGCTTCTGTTAAGACCCAGTTCAGACTGTGATCAGCTTTTTAGGCCATGTTCACTCTTTGACTTTTTGCCTGAGAAATTCCACAGGTTCACATGCTTGATTATGCAATTATTTTCTTGAGTTCATTAAAAAAACACCTCACATGATCAGTTTACAGCCCTAAAGCTGATCTTCCTCATAATTTATGTTCTAGGAGTAAAATGCTTATCACCAGAAAAATTTAGATTTTTCTCTTAAAAGCCATTGTTGTGCATGAAGATTGCCTGATAACTTTGTGTTTTGCTGTTGGAAGACCAGCAGAGGGTGCCTGAGTTAGTGAACAAGCCCAGTTCCCAGATTTGTATTGGAACTGCTGATAAGATGAGTGTAAAAAATAAGTAAACAGCAAGGCTACGTTAATTTAGTGCTCTTTTAAAAACAAAGGGGAACACATTAATGAAAATGAAGGGAATCTAATTGGCTAGGAAAGATGCACTATTAAGAAGCTGTCAGAAGAGTATTACTAATAATGAAGAACACCTACAACAATTTGGGGATTGCGAAAAACATTTGTTATCTGATTCTGCCATTGGCTAGCAGCTTCTAAAGGACTCGTTCCCTAACGTATCATTTCAGAGGACTCAGGAGACATTCATCGGTGCTGACTTTAGTGCAGGAAGCTACTCCATAAGCTCCTTCCGTGTAAGGAGATGGAGGAAGAGAAAATCTTCCAGTGCAGGATTCAGAGCGGGATTCTAATATATGTTCCCTGCTCACCTCCACAATTGGGTTTATTTCTATTGACTACAGTAGGCTGCTCAGGGAGACTAACCTCCTCCGAATTAGCCGTTTCGGATACCTCCTCCTCCTTTCCCTACACCTGTTCTTCACTTAAATGTTGCTAAAGAGGAAGTTTTCACTAGCTCCTTTCATGAGTTGTCTTTCAGTACTAGTGCCTCGGGAGAGCCCACACAGACACGAATCTTTTTAGATTCATTACAACAGATTTAAATCAAATGAATATTGTTATATATTTTGGGAATGCGGAAATGGGTGTACAAATCTTTCCATTGACTTGGGTGACTTTGAAACCCAGGCCAAGATGATACAAGTAGAACAGGGATCTAAGGATCAGAATGTAAAGAGCAATGATAATTTCTTCTTCACCATCACAAGAGATTTATTCTGTATCGATAAAACAAGAAAGCTTTTTTGAAGAGAAAGATGAATTATATGCTTTCTCTTCCTCAGATACGATATATTCATATGACATGGTATGTTTAGATATGTTCTAGCCTTTTGCTATAGCAAGTTCTCTGAGGAAAAGTCCTACATATATTTGTATCTTGGCTCCTTCTAATATTTCATTTGAATAATCATGAAGAATTACATATCGGTACTGACACATAGGCAAAATTGTGCTATCAGATGAAATTCTGTTCAATAGACTTGGCCTGTTCTTTATTTTTGGTATTTATATAAACACAGATGGTTTAGTCATACCCTTAATGTAAACCAAAGACAGTATGTTATAAAAGGAAATGGATAATATCACTTAAAGACTCTGGATTCTGTCACTGTCCCATCACAGTAAACAAACCTTATCCTCTTATCAGTTGCACATCTCTTACAAAAAAGGTTGGAGTTTTTCTGGATTCCTCTTTTTATATTGCTCTGGATAAAACTGCTTTTAACGCCAATGAATAGAAAGAGAAGTCAAAGTAGTGTGGTTTGAAGGAAGGAGCAGAGCTCAGGCAGTCAGTGCTGATTTAAAACTTAACTGTTGAATAAAATTCCCTTTTATGGAAAGGACCTGCATAAAACATGTGGAATACTTAAGCCCCACTTAAATATCCAGTCAGGGCTTTGAGGGAGACCTGATGAGCATGAGCTTTCTGATTGGAGGTGAATATTGTCCTTTAAAAAGTAACGTGCTTCTCTTAGACAGATATAGTTAATGTAGGTGTCACTAAAAGCATTGCAAGCACTTTGCAAACCAAAGCAAAGCCAAGCAGTTTATAATAGAACTGAAGTTATGGATGTCATGGAAAGTCAGGGATGCAAAATTTGGAAGAGCAGGGCCAAGTGTAGCTGAAACACCTACATCACACTGAGCAGAGAGCAGAAAAGTGCTCTGACTTTTTGTCTTGAGAAAATCCACCCCAAGATAGGCCGTGAAAGGCAGTGGCCAACAGCCGAGAGCCATTTCCCTTTGTGTCTGTAGAGGCTTCCTATATTTGTCCTGGCTGTCTTAGCAACTGTCTTGCCATTTTTATTTTTATAGTACTCTTTTGTATTTTTCTGTGATGCTTTGTTGTTGTCAGAGGTTTTGTTTGCCTTTTTTATATTAAATTCTTTCTGGAGGAGGAAACAGTGAGGTGCAGTGAGAAGAGAGGAGGAAAGAACGACCTCCTCAGTTCCACCACTTTAACATCAGGTGTGCTTAAATAAACTGTGTCAAAGACTTGTGTAAGCATCTTGACCATGTCTCTACTAGTAAATAAAACAGTCTGTGGCCTTTCTCTGGCCCTGAGGCCAACTGGCCTGTCCTGGCTTGTGTCTGTAGCCAGTGCCCCTCAGCCATACCCAGCACTGTTTGGGAGTGTGTGTGCTGGCATGCACCAAAACTAGACTGTGAATCATAATAACAGTTTAAAAGTATGGCGTTCATGTGCCAGTGCAAGAGTCTACGCCTTAGCCATGCTTGGCTTAATTGTATAGCTGTAGCTTAGTGTGGAGTAAAAGTGATTTCTTTGGTTTTCCTTTTATGGCTTGGAAACAGATTATGCAAAGCTGCAATGCAGTGGCCAGGAAGGCAGAATCAACAGCTTCATTTACTGCTTTAAAAATGGATAGAAGTCACAGTAATTCAAGAGCTATTTAGAGCTGCCTTACATTTACAAACTAAAGTTTTAAACTCATGTGAGCTCTCACACAAAGACTTAATTGAAAAAACTGAAATGAAACGGATGCAAGGAGAAAGTGAAATTAAGGAGAGATTTGAAGGAAGAAAGATGGAAGGACTTCCTTCAACTCTCTCTTTAAATAGCCTGAGTAAGGAGGCAGGGCGAAGGTGCTAACTGTAAAAAAACATGAAGATTGAACAACACGCTGAAAGCTGAAATGAGAAGAGATTAGGGTAGCAGGAACGCAAAGGCTTAAGTGTATAAAAACTCAGAGAATCTAACAAGAAGCTAATTTTGATGTAGAAAGCAGACAGCTCCTGCTCTTTAAAACAGGAGGGAAAAAATCACTGATGTAGGAAGAACAGAATTGCACCTTAAATCCCTGGCTGGACAAAATGATTCCTCTGCACTAAAAAGGTTTCAAACGGATGGCCATTACTTAGGGTAAGCTTTTCTTTTTCCAATAAATTTTATTACGTAAGAGAGAACATTTTCTTAAATAATAATTTGCAGTTAAAACAGATATAAAATAAAAACTACAGAAAGGGTGTAAATATCCACTGTCTAACAAGAGAGGTTATATAAGACATATTTTTGGCACTCAGTAACATTTGCATGGGGCTGTCTTTGTCTGTATGTGTGTTTGTTTGTCTCCTCTTCTAGCAACACTAAACCATCTGGCATAGGTAGCATTCTGAAGCTAATAGCACTGAGTCAAAATTGGCCTTACTTCACTTGCACTCATTTTATGATTGATTCACTCTAAAGTTTTGTCTTAATCTAAGCAAAGAGCTTTTCTCCTTAAAAACTGTTCTGTCATGCTCACAATGGAAGAGGAAATACAGAAAAAGGGAATACAGTGCTCCTCTATTTACCAGCTATTCATTTTAAAGTTGCTGTATCTGCATAAATAATTTAGCGGAGGAAGAGCATTCTTCCAATTTATGTTTTACCCAGACACTGAAATAATCTCAGCTAATTGCACTGGAGTTGTATTTACTATAATGTGGATCAAAGTCATTGCATCACAGTCCTGTGGAAAATATTCACACGCATGCTCTCACAGTATTATTCCCAGGGCTGGCATCAAGTCATCTGAGGCCCCCTTGTGAACATTCAAAGAGAAGGCACTTTACCCATAAATCCATGAGAAGTTTACCTATTTTATACCCCGAAGGCCTGCACACCTTCTGTATATATCACTGGCCATACCTCATGCTTCCAGTATCCAAACTACATTTATGTGTTACAGTAAACTATATGCAACCGCTGTCTATTGGTGACTAGCTCTGCCCTAGTTTTTCCATTTCCAAACCTATACGTGTGAAGACTGAGATCTGGCTATAATGGAACAGAGAGAAACACAGTTGACAAACTGGTTAAGGATTTGCTAAAGGTATTTGAACAGAACAGAATATAGATGCTTAGGTCTTCAGAATTTGAGACCACTTTTATTTCGGTAATTACATAGGGACTGAAGGACCCCGGCAGGGTGTGTAAAAATTCTTGCTTTTTGTTTCATAAGGCAAGGGTTCCTCGATGGAAATAATTTCACAAGGTCTGGCTCTGTCATGATGGCAGCCAATGTGGAGATATTCAAATGATATATCATAAAACAATTAGAAAACACTGAAAGTTCTTTCTGTACAGTGGACCTACGAAGACTTTATAAAATATCACAGTTATTAATACTTTTCTAGTCGGCCAGAATTATTTCTTTGTTTCAGAAGTATAACCAACTTCTAACTCTTTCTTGTTACAACTGTAAAACTTAGCCAAATCACCTGAACCTAAGGAATATGTATAACTTACTGCTGCAAAACTAATTCTTAAAATTAACAGCTTAATCAAATTACCATTACAGGCCTATCTTTAGGAAAAATATTCAGTGTGTACTTTACAGAACATGTCCTATTGTAACCAATGATATGTGAGTACATGCATGTTGCTAAAAACATACTCAAATGCTTTGCTGCCTAAGGATGGGTTGACCCAGATGCTTAATTGCCTTGCTAAATTAGGGCTTAAATTATATCCACCCATACCTTCCTCTAATGTTATATGATGTTTGCAGTAAGTACATTGGTATTCTTTAGCCATCACGGAATGATTTCTATGAGACAGTTATGTATAGTTACTCATTTCTTATGTACAGCTGAAATGTGCACATTTTCTGCATTTGTCAAAATGCCTCATCTCCAACACTGAAGAGACAACATCCGCCTTACTTCAGCTGAAGTCGACAGGAACCCTGAAGAAAAAGAGATGGCCATCTTGCAGGACTGCAAAGCTTAATAACGGCTTAGTTACATATGGACATATGTTCCAACAGTTCCTTGTTTGGAAGTGCAGCAACGTGTCAGAAAAGTATCATGCAGGAATAACAAGTGGGGCAAAAGGACAAAGAATGAACTTTGAATAAAGAAGCATGCTGTAAACTCCTAACAGGATAGGGAAACAGATATGAGGAGTACTGGAAGGATGCCAGAATCTACTAGATGAAGAAACCATTTCAATAACAGTATCATGGAGCAAAACCAAGATGATGAAATCTGTGTGAAAAGAGATATAGAGGTGCAAAATGAAAGCGTGTAGGGCAGGAAGAGGTGCACATGGAGTTGTCCCCCTCCCCAGTATACAGAAGGAAGTGCGGCCAGTGGTACTCTGCTGTGTTGTCTCAGGACTCTACGTAAGAAATCCATATATACACGTGAGATATATTCTGCTGTATATGATATGCACATGTTTATGAGTCTACATGTGATAGGGCTATGCATTGCATGAACCTGCTCTAAATTTGGATGAGTTCTGATACTGTTCTTGAAATTCATTCCACCGGCATCTGACTTTGGGCTACAATATAGTTATTGCAGAATACAACTACAATGCAAAAATAAAACTGTTCACATGCCTTGAAAGTTTTAGTTTTGTGGGCAGACAAACCACTAGATAAACCTCTGTTTCATCTTTTTTATTGTTGAATATAATACATCATTCTGACTTTGCCTCTTACTAATTTTGTTCCTGACATTTCTAACATAAACATTGTCACAGAGAAAAAGCTGCTTAGATACTAACAAAAAGCCATACCAAAACAAATCTGATCAGAATCAGAAAGCTGAAGAGAACTGCTAGGGTTCCACTTTTTCACTCTACTGTCATGTTTTCCTTCTTCTTTTAGCAGCGCTACTAATAATATACATTCATTATTCATTAATAAAGAGCACTTGAGAGTTTATATCATTGCACTTGTGCATAAGGTCTTCTTAATACTGCACAACTGCAGTATAAGAATAAATATATAGAAACAGCAATCTAATCAGACATTTATTTCTGCCTTATTTCTGTGGAGACAGAAGCTTATCTTGCTTTTACTTACATTCTTTTAAGTGTGTCAATATCATTTGCGTAACTGTAAGAATAAAGCATGTTATCTTGTTATGTTCTGAGTTTAATTGATCTGTTATCTGCTGCCACAGAGTCAACAAGGGAACCTCACCGGGGTTCACAGTAAGATATGGAGCAAGACTGTGACCTCCCATTTTAGTTACCATTTCCCATTTTATTTTCAGAGCCTTGCACTTCAGCTTCCCATTGGCTCTGGCCCTTCACTACCACAGTTATGCACTTTGTATAGATATCACACTATATTTACTGAACTCCAAAGTGCTCTCTGCATAAATCGCTGCATCAACTGCAACAGAACCGTCATTTGCTCTGTTGACGTTCGGGCTGACTTAGGTTGATCGAGTCTTTAACCCTCAACCACATTTGTTTTAAATTGTTAGTAGTAATACTTGTTCAGAAAGTGAAAATTTAGTAATAATGGCCTCTTTAGAAAGTGAAATTAGTTTTTCATATCGAAAGTAAAGCTCAGGCATTACAAAAAGAAATATTTTTTGGTTTTGCTTGGGAATTTAGATGTTGGTCAAATCCAAAGGCTTCGTTATGATGTGATCCTTCAAAAGATGTTTCAGTTTGCTTTGGTACTTTGTCAAACAGCTCTTCTCTAAGTACCCGTCAGCTCTGAAGCAAGAAAAAGAGCACATGTCATTGTCCATGCTCGAAGCTGTACTTCCAGCAAGCAAAGCCAGACCGCTGCTGACCATCAAGATGAGACCGGAAGCTGGCAACCCTTTACTCCCATCATTCTTTTTCCAGTTGCTTTAGGATTGAGAAGACAACAATCACTAGCACAATTCAGATGGTTACAGCAGCCGTATGTAAAAGCTCCAGCCTGTGGTCACTCTAATGCTTTCTACCTGATAAGGATCTCAAAAGAAACACTTGGGTGTGTATAATTAAGATAGTTTCTTAAGTACAATTAGCTACCGTCTACCATTAAACAATACTAACAAGATGAACATATTTTCTTTTTATACGTTGGAAAACAGCAAAAGTGGCCATTACTTTTTAAAGGGCTTTGTAACCTTCTCCAGTGGGCTCCTTTTCATTCTCAGTCTGAGCCAACACATGCCTGCCTCTGTAATCTCGGGGACAGGCAGCAAAATCCCTACTGGGGGTGAGTGTGCATGTACACAAATACACAAGAGCTCTCTAAAATGTTTAGTGAACTTGTATTTTAGCAGGAAAAATCTGTTGTAGTCATTTATGTGGTAAAAAGGATGGAAGCACACAGTTACATGATAAGGTCTCACCATTCACCAGTCACAGGATTCTGGGATCTTGCAACCTTTTCCTTTCTGTGCTTAGCCCGAGCTGCTGCATACCTCTCTCTTCAGGGATAGCCAGGGAAAATCCCCACTGGAAATACTGCATAGGTGCAGTACATGTCCTATTCCAGTTTTATACTTCTCATTCTGGTGCATCGTGATGCAAGGCTTCATCACAGGGCATGCACCACCTGCTAGCAGGAAATAAAACCCAGAAAGATACTCCCGATGATTATAAAGCTCCGGCAGGGGTAGACAACTGCCAACATTTTGCCAGAAAACATTTGTTCACCATTTCCTAATTTTCCACTGAAAAGCAAGCAAAATATTTGACATGACTTGCTCTTTATTTGTATTACTTATGTTTAGGCTGGCATTAGGGTTTCATTGTGCTATGCATTGTTCTAACACAAAATAAATAGTTCTTAAATCTGTCAAACATGAGAAAACAGAAAGATACAATGAAGAGCTGAGAGCACGACACCTAACTGTGAAAAACCAGATAATCTTCCTTCCAAACCCTGCAAAGGCCTGTTTCTATTCTCAAACATCGCAAGCAATTAGTTAATAATGATTGGTCTGGAGACAGTTGAGCATGGGCGCTATTTACAGAGGCAAAGTATGTTCTTTGTGTATTTTACTCTCCTGCCACTTTTCCCTTGTTGCTTGGGTTAGGCTCTGACTGACGGGACAGGGGGAAAGGCCGGTTTTCGCTGTCAGCGGCTTTCTGGTTCCTCTCCCGCCGCACGGCTATCCCGGCTCTCGAAACAACGCTGTTTCTGGAGCGGGGTTTCGAGGCAGGCCACCGCTGTATTTTGCCTCAGGAAGTCGCAGTGCAAATCTCGTGGCGGTTTCGCTGTTGGCTCACGAAGACGGTGGTCCTCGGCGGAGCCGGGACGGAGCGCAGAGCTGCGCAGGACGGGGCGGCCAGGGCCGTCCCGCGCGGACGCCAACGCATGGAGGGGCCTGGGCCTGCGAGGTTTGGGGAACGGGCCGGCGCGTCCCCCAGCGACGCCGCCGGCTGAGCTTCGCATCGGCTACCCGGAAAGGGGGCAGAAAGCATTACCGATTCCCCTTTTACATCCGTTTCTCCCGGTACAGGAGACTTTGAAGCGCAAGGCCAGGAGGAACAACGGAGTTTTCCAGCTCCGCGCGTTAGCGCGAGCAAGGAAACGGACAGCTCGGAGCCGCGGACCAGCCGCCCGCCTTCCCGATAAGCCGCAGCCCCCAGCGCTGACCGCTGGCTGCGGAGGTTTAAACCCAAGGGCGGAAGCGTTGGGCTCCGAGACGGCCCGAGCCGGGATGGCGGGGGGGGGGGGGGGGGCCGGGCACCGCCTCGGCAAACGGAGCCAGCGGGAAGCCGGGCTGAGGAGGGCGACAACCCGCCTCGCGACGCCCTAACCGCTGCGAAATGAGCTCCCCCCCCGCCCCAAACTCCGGGCCGGCAGCGGGCCGCGGGGCTCCCCACAGCCGCCTCAGGGCCGCGGCGGCGGGAAGAGGGCAGCGCGGCGCGGCCCCGGGGGGGAGGGAGGGAGGGAGGGAGGGAGGGAGGCGGGGAAGGGGGCGGCCTCAAGCAGCCAGGGCGGCTCCCGCCCTCATAAAGGGGAGCGGTCGGCGGTGGCGCAGACGGCCGGGGTGGCGTCGCGTTGGCGGGCGGGCGGTCATGGTGTGGGGCTGCGTGGTGTGCGGGCTGCTGGCGGGCGGCGCCCTGCTGGCGCTGCTGGCCCGCTGGTGGCGGGCGGACGGCGACCTCACGGTGCTGTGGGCCGAGTGGCGGGGCAAGAAGCCAGGTAACATGCCGCGGCGTGGAGGCGGGCCCGGCCCCGCGTGGGGCTGCCGCGATCCTTCTTCCCCCGCCCCCCGGGTGGGTTTAGGTGCTTCCCCCCCGCTTCGTGGCCGCGTCCGTGCGGCCCCCGCCCAGCTGACCGAAAGGCCTAAGGGAGCAGCACCGCCCAAAACTGCTGCCTGTGCCTTTAATGCTTTTTTTTTTTTGGGGGGGGCGATATGTTGTTTTTGATGCCTACAGGTGCAAAGGCTCAGTGTGATTACTTCAGGCTGCGCTTTGCAGCTCTCGCAGGGGCCGACCTGTATGATTTGGCTGTAATTCTGCCCTCTTCCTGACAAATGGAGAGCTGTAGCCTTTGCTTGCCTAGTGGACGCTTTTGGCCCAAAGAGCTGGAAATCGCCGCTCATCCCGCCGCTGAGTGGGGCTCAGCCAGCGCCTGCGTGGCTCTGGGCGCAGGGGTCCGTGCCGAAAGCAGGTGGCCCACCTGGCTGGTGACCAGGCGATGTCCTCTCCTCGCGGCCTGCGGGGAGGAGCAGCCCGGTGCGAAACGAGTGGGACAAGGGACGCTAGGAGCCAGCTTGGCAAGGAGGGCTGTCGGAAATGGGAATCTAGGGCCGGGTCCCTGGGGTTAGCCAAGGGGCTAGGACAACAAGCGAGGGGTGAGGGCATCTTCAGGTTGGACAGAAGAAATGGGAGAAGGTGGAGGTTATTTCCCTGGGTTTGTGAGTGTGGCCCACTCTTCCCGAGGTGCCTGTGGCGAAAGTGCTAGTCTGCGAAATGGAGACGAGGACACTCAAGTGTGCACAAGTAGTGAAATTCTAAGAAATACTCAATTTGAATCTGTGGGAACAATCCTCTGTCGCTCTTTCTGTATGCAGTTTGAAGTTTCATAGTAACTCCTACATGAAACCTGTGTGCGGGCTTTGCAAAGAAGACTAACAAAAGTGTCGAGGCAGGGAAACAAGGTAAAGCTTGATGAATACAACCAGGACTTAAGCTTTGCCCTTTTGAGGGATCAGCGTGCACAGCATGGTGAGTTTTGGGTACTCTCAGGAAGACAGAGCTTTGTTTGAACGTAACCTTCAGTCTTATTGGAAGCCTGGAAACCTTTTAACTAGTCTCTAAAAACTCCCACACAAAGATAGTAATGTAATTGTTTTCTGATGCGACTGTTTCAACATGTGATACACGGAGTGAATCAGAATTTTGTCAACATAAGCTTCTTTGAGAAGGGTGAGCAATTTTCTGGCTAAAAACCCTCCCCCCCCCCCCCCCCCAAACCTCAATGACTGTAATTATCTGAAATGTGTAGCTCAAACAGTAGCATTTTAAGTGGCATTTTGCTGATAGTTCCCCCATCTACATATGGGATAGAGGTGCCTCAGTAGTAACTGTTAGGAAAACAGAAGGGACAAATGCTTAAAAACGATTCCTTTAAACATGTTCCCCTTCTCTTCCTCTTCCCCATGTTGACAGCGCATGTAATGTAGTGTACCTACAGATATCTGTAGGTAAGTAACACGTGGCTCACCTGGAGGAAAACTTGATCTTTACTTAAAGCTGATATTGATTGCTTTTGCTGTCTTATATCGTGCAATAGCTTCTACAACCTTAGCATGAATTTCTGTTGAAGTTTTTGCAGAGAAACACATTTATCAGCAAACACTTTGATCTCATGTGTTTCCTTCTCTTGTTCTGTGAACTGTACTTACAAAGAATGGCCCTAATGTTCAGGAATTATGGCTTAACAGCCATAATATAGGTAGGATTGGTTCCATTTCAGTGGTTCACACCTATAGGGAAGTTGCGGATTATTGTCCCTGGCAGATGCTGGATTGTTTTTCTCATATTCTAAACACTTATATGGTTAGGGGACAAGGGCTACTGGGTGCTGGGTGATTTCATTATGTATCATTGTGTTTCACTTTAGCTGATCGGCAGCTACTCTGAACAGTGTGCTTTTCAGACAGGGTAGTAGTATTGGGCTAAGGAGGATGTTTTTACTTAGGTATGTATGTGGAAGCTTAGTCTTGAAACTGGGAATAATGGTATGATTGAAGGTGGGGGGGGGGGAAATGGAGGATGCTCTAAACTTCCCCACCCCAAACTTTCTCTTACGTTACACCTTGTAACATAAAAGTTAATGGTTAGTGATAATGTATTCCACTTTCCTTTTTTTAAGTTTAAAAATTAACCATTCCAGGTTATTTACAGTAGCAACAGGACATTTATTCTAGAACAAGCTAGTTTGATACTTGTTCTACAACCATGTTTGAGCTAGTATATAACTGAATATTTAACTCCAGTAGCTCAGGGTTTGGTGACTATCAGCACTGAGGAGTTGGTGGAAAACTTTCCTTATCTCTAATTGTTCTGTTGACAGAACAAGATCCAGAGTAGCTGCAGTGAAGTAGTCCAAGGCAGGAAACGAATTTATTCCTCAGTAGCAAGAGGAGAGGAGTGTGGTAAGCAGGGAGGAAAGTTTGCCCATGTTGGGAGGACAAACGCAGTGTTCCTCTGTTCTTGGAGGGTTTGTATACACAGGTTTTCTGCCAAAGAAAACTTTTATCTGAGAGGTGAACCCCCATGTTCCTTGTGGATAAACCAATGGGTTGGGGATGTGTTGGAGTGAAACTGCAGGAAGAGAGGCTGAATAACCTTTAATGATAGAAGCCTTTTGGTATAATTATTAATAGAACGGTTGTTCCTACTGCTTCAGTAATACTGATTCTTTCTCAAGTTAACTTTAAAATGCACCTCTCTTTTGGAAATGGGCTTTGTTTTTTAAAAAGTGTGTGGAATTTGTTTTGTATTGTGTGGTGTGTCTTTTTTTTACTTGGTTTTAGGAGGGATTTGTCTTTGGCTAAAACTCGATCAGCTTAAAGAAAAATAACACTGACTGCGAGTTCTACAAACTCAGCTTAAGCAAGTAGTTATACCCACTGGCTTAGGTGAAAAAGCATTTTACTAGACTAAATGAACAGGTGAAATTCAGTGAATTGGAAAAAAAATTGCTGTTAAGGCCTTTTTCAGAGTAGACTGGCTTTAAGTGTGAGGAACTGAATTTGGCTCTGCTGCTTGAGTTACAACAAGACAGCTCTCCTGCATGGCTAGAAATCATTAGAATCCTTGTCTGTGCAAAGCTGGTACGCAAGCAAGAGCTTCTCAGCAGTGTTTTCAGTACTTAAATCAGATTTTCACTAAGATTAATCCTGGAGAACACATGTGAGTGTTAGTCAATGATATAGTCTGGAAAGTGCTCTGATATTAGTGATCATGCATCCTTAAATCATGTGCTGGAATGAATAAAAATTGTCTATTTTAATGATCTTGAATAGACTTCTGAAAAGCTAAACAGTTTCCCAATACTCAGGTGTGTCGAGGGGAGGGGAAAATGACTGCAGACAAGGGGGAACAGGCGTATGAACAAAGGAGTAAAAGTAATATGATAACGTATTTACTAGAGGTTAAAACAATACACCTGGGCAGGTGGTATAGGCATATAGCAGATTCCAGTATGGGCTTAAGCACTGGGAGCTTTCTATACTCTACTCTGCAAGTTAAATCATGCACTGTTCACTGGGTTCCAAAGGAAGTGGATGAATGTCCATTCAGTTTGTTCTGATTTGGAGAATTTGCTTCAGTCTGCAATTAGTGACATTTTGGGGGTTAGAACACTTATTGGGAAAGGTATGCCTAGGCTTTTGTTTGGACTGTCAATATAGTAGCTGTTTGCTGTCATTTCTGAGTTCTCTCCTCTTTGAGGCTCTCTTTGAGGTCAGTGGAAATGCTGTGTGTGGATGGCTTGCAGAAAGGCAATCACATTTCTTCCATCAGGTAGAGATAATCCGTGTTTATTCAGATTAGCCTCGGACTGAAGTTCAAGTGGCAACAGAACAGCACTGAACAATTTCACAACTGCACAGGACTAAAAATAAAGAAATCGGGATTTTGTAGTAAAAAAAAGTTGAGTACCTTTGTTACGAATAATATCAAACTGTACACCTGTAATGGCTTAATGATGATGTTTATCCTAGCATTGGCAATGTGTCAACTGTTGTCTTGATTCCTTTGATAGAAAACGAACTGCCTGGCAAGGTTGTCTGGGTGACAGGAGCTTCAAGTGGAATTGGAGAGGAATTGGCTTACCAGCTAGCAAAGACAGGAGCTTTGCTTGCCATCTCAGCGAGAAGAGAGGATGAGCTGGAAAGAGTGAAAAAGAAATGCCTTGGTAAGTATAAGTTACTGCTTCATGCAAGCAGTCACGCTCCTACTGTGCTGGAGTTGGCCCAGAAGTACTAACCCATATATCACAGTAATTAAATTTAATGATAAAAGTAAGCTTTAGAGGTAGCTTCACTGTAGCTTTGAAGCAAGTCATTTCTTCTCTGGAGCAAGAAGCCTTTTTGCAGACTGGCACTACAAGTTCCTTAACACAGCAGTGTTACCTAAAAATCTCAATATAATTGCAAATGGTCTTAAAAGTTACTGAATTGAAAAAGGAACAAATGCAGTGGGGAAAGGGAGGAAACAATTCTGAGGAGTAGCACCCTATTTAGAAACAAACCATGTAGCTGCATGCTGCTCAGGGAGGGGGGAAAAAAATCTTCCTTCAGGTTTGTATATATCACAGTCTGACCAACTGCCAAGAACTATCCTTCTTGGAAAAGGAATGAATAGAAGTGTTCGAAAAAGTTGTTTTGATCAATTGTAAGGGAGGTGATCTGCAGATCACGAGAGGTCAATATGAAAAGTAGGATATTTAACTATTCCAGTTATCTTTCATTTGCCTGCTGAATCTGGAATATGACTTTGTTCCTCCTGTTCTCCCTGCCCCTCCCTCCCCCAGTATTTTCTGGCTTGACAGGGAGAAGGCTAGACAATTTTTTCATGTTAATAAACAAACTGTTTTTGAGCATGGTTATCATTAGGTCTGGCAGGCTACTTACCCTCCATAGCTGAGTATTCAAAACTACTACAGTGACAATGCACTCCTAGTAATGGCAGTGGAATGTCTGAAGGTTATGTGGAATGGGTGCTAGTGAATATTGATATGTGTGTCTGGATTAATACCTAAATATTTTTAGAAACCTAAAGTGTAGCAGGGTATTCTGAAAATCTGACGAGAAGTTTTCAAAAATGCACGATTCCTTATTTCCATTTTCTGATGCTTTGAAAAAATTTAAGTAGGTATTTTCCAAAGGAAGTAGAGGGGCTTAAATTGACAGCATGGTTAAGTGGTGATCGTGGCAGAATTCCAAGGCTGTATGATGCAATGTTTAGTGGTCAGTGAATATATGCAACTTCAGTTGTGTCTGTGGCAGTTTGTTGTCATTACAAAACATTGATAAGACCAAATATGGCAGGAGCCATAATTCTGGATGTTCATTTTCAGGCAATGTTTGAGTGCAGTGTACTAAGGAATATTCAGAAAGACTATCTCAACTGATATGAAGCAAGAGCATGAATTTACCTAAGATAATTTCTGCTTTTGCCAATTTGAACTAGCCCCCACCCAGTGTCTTATCTATGTTATATACTGGCTTTAACGTCTTATGAAGCAATGCTTTTTTTGCAAAGCTATGCTCTGACCTTTTTTTAGCTATTGGTCAAATTAGTAGGAATGTTGGAAACTCTTCAGTAGCATAATTTTCTTTTATTTGGATATATGACCTAGCCAGTGCTGCTGTGATTCTACCACATCTTTAGCTGATACAAAACAATGTAGCTCTGTAAAACCACGCTTTTGTCCTGCCGAGAGCCCAGGTTAGTATAGGCTTGCTTCTAAAGCTCCTGGGATGAGAGAGTTACAGCAGTGGTTACTTCAGAGTCAGCTCAGGTTGCTCTGGGCCTTGTCCAGATAAGTTTTGAATATTTCTGCGGGTGGAGATTCAACTGCCTCTTTAGATACCTATTCTAGTCTTTTCCCTTACATCTAGTGTGGGTGGTTAAATATATCACATTTGGAATTTCCCCTGCTGCAGCTTGTGCCCCTTGTCATTGCTCTGTGAACCTCAGAAAAGACTGGCTCCATATTTTCCATAGCCGGCCTTTAAGTAGGGGAAGACAGCAATTAGTCCCACTTTCCCTCTTGTCCTTCTTTTCTCAAGGCTAAATAAACTCAACTTTCCAGGCCTTTCCTGGTTTGTCATGTATCCTAGCCCCCTCACCATCTTGGTAGTCTTGCACTGGTCTCTCCAGTTGGTCAGTATCTGTCTTGTACTAGGGGGCCCAAAATTTGACCCAGTACTGTCGCTGCAGTCTTAGAGCACCATGCAGAGACACTTGAGCGATCACTTTTCTCAGTCTGCAGGCTATGCTCTTGCAAATGCAGGCCAGTAGCCTTCAAAAGCAATAGCTCACTACTGATTTGTGTTCGACTTTCTATTGTCCTTCCATCAGGACCTCAGGTTCTTCTCTTTTTTTTGGCTGATGCCTAGCTGTTCTAACATCAGCTGGTAGTACTGCATAGTGTTATTCTGTCTGAGGTACAGAGTTTTGCGTTTGACTTTGAGCTTTGAGGTTTGTCAGTCCGTTCTTGCAGCTCATCAAGATGTCTCTGAAAGGCAGTCCTATCCTACAGCATATCAGCTGCTCCTTTGAACTTGAGGTCATCTGAAAGCTTGCTGAGAGTGCCTTCTATCCCATCATCTGGGTCATTAATGAAGACATGAAAAAATTCCCTCCTTGGAGGGACACTGCTCATAAAGGTCACAAGTTCAATGTTGAAGCATTGACTACTACTGCCAGGGCTCAGGGATCCAGCCAGTTTTTCATGCACACTGTTATTCACTCGTCTAGACCATATTTCCCCATCTCTTTTGGGATGAACAATACTGTTCCCATTGTCAGGAATAATCATGATTGAACAGTTCACCTAAAAACAAAATATCAGGGCTGCCAATACATTGCTCCTCAACAGCTTAATGAAACACTTAGGTATCAAATAATCCTGCTGCATGTTACTCCTAGCCACTGCAATTTATTTGGAGAATGGAATTTCTTGTAGTATGCGGCACAAGCCTTTTTTCATTTAATAAAGTCAAGCTTTTTTGCAAGTAGAAAACATAAGGATGGGAAAAGAAGGGCTTTAGTATGAACAGATTAAAAATGGATTCTGTGTAGGGATCATTTAAAAACAAATCCAAACAGTCTCTTGGTGTCTTAATGAAAAATGTGGGGTGTAAAGGCACATTAAATTTCTCACTATTGTTATAATAGTGATTTTTGTTGGTTCCCATTCACTTTATGGTTGTTTTTAGAGATCAGCAACTTGGGTGAAAAAGATATTCTTGTTCTGCGTCTTGACTTGACTGATAGACGCTCTCATGAAGCTGCAACCAACAGTGTTCTTAAGCATTTTGGCAAGGTAAGGTGCGCTTCTGAGGCTGAACTTCTCTGCCTTGAACATATCCTGTTCCTGCATATATTTTTCTCTTGCTTTTATTCTATCATAAGGTAAATTGAGCAGTTTCTGCGTCTTACCCAAGTTTCAGAATTAAACATGCAAGACAGGACGAGAATTCTCATTCCTTCTGTTTGCTTCTGGCTTTCAGCAGGTTTTGACTTGCTTGGTTTTGACTTTTGGTCATTGAAGCAGCAATGACCAAATGATCCTTGGCCATTACCAGGAACTAAAAATCGCTTGTTTGATGTCACTAGATTTCTGGACCAACTAGAACAATCCTCAAGTTTATATTTTGGACTTAAAATTCTGTATGAAAGCCAGAAGCTTTATTTTGTAGTTTCAGTAATGCATGTAACTTGGGCTTAGAGCCATATGGGACAAAACCAGCTACCAGGTTGAGCTGTTTCCCTTCTTTGGTGCGTAGTCTTCCGGATGGGTAGTACAGAGTATGGAGCTGAGACAACTTAGTTAGATCTGACCGCTATGAAGTACAGTGTCTGAAGCTTTGAGCTAGGCCTTTAGTCCACTGAGATTCTGGTTTCACAGTGAAATTATTAGCACCAGGTTTGTTTCTTCTGTTATTTACTCCCGTTGGATCATATACTTGCACAAAACTGATCTACAGAGGTCACCTTGCAGGAGCTGGATGTCACATGGTACTTGCTACAATGCAGTAGGGTTAAAAAATATCAGATGGGAAACAATTTCTGGCTGCCACTATTCCTCTACTAGGACTTCACCTTTGCTTGGCATCAGTACACCGTATTCCTCTCTTGTTGACTCTGCTCCAAATCAGCTACGCTCAACTCAAAGGGGAAGTCTGCTGGGAGAGAGTAGCTACCAAAACTACTTCAGCAGTTCATAGCTGTTACTTTTATGGCAGAGACAATAATAGTGGGAGGAGGAGAAGCTGTTAATTGCCTGAGGAGGTGCAGATATTAAAGGAAGTGTGTTATATTAATTTATTGCTGTATCTTTCCTGAGATTGACGTTTTGGTCAACAATGGTGGACGTTCCCAACGCTCTCTGTTTGTGGATACAAACCTGGATGTTTTCAGTGCCATAATGGAACTTAACTACCTAGGTACAATCTCTTTAACAAAATATGTCCTGAATCACATGATCCAAAGGAAAAAAGGAAAGATTGTTACTGTGAGCAGTGTGATGGGTATCATGGGAGCTCCTCTTGCCTCTGGGTACTGTGCCAGCAAGCATGCTCTGCAGGTAAGTTACATTTCTGGAAACTAATTGTGTCTTGTTATGCAATAAACCAGCTTTGTTTTAGTGCTGTAGCATCTGTTCCTTGGGAGGACTTTTATTCTGTGCAGAAAATGGCAGTCTCACCTGAAATTGCACAGAGCGTATGTAACTTAGGTTCTGAAAGTGCTTTAGAATTAATTTGCTCTGAAACTTAGTGGTTCTCTGGCCTGGAAGAACTAGGGGAGGGTGGATTTTTTTTCCTCTGACTTCTAATTTTGCTGCCTCTAAATTGCCCTTGAGTTGGACTTCAGGACCTTCCTCAGCTAACAATACACTAGAAATTCCTCACTAACTATTTTCTTCTCAAAACAAAAGGTGAGTCTAAGGGAACTTGACTTATTGTAAGAACTGGATAGCTGTATGTCCCTGGCACGATGCTCCTATCAGAAAGCAGAAAGACAAAATAGAGAATATTTGGGAGGGAAAAAAAGCCCTTAAACACAGCTTTTATGCAGATGAAATCCCATTGAGTAACACTGGGGTTGCATAGAAATATGCTGTTCTTAAACATACAATATGTTTATAATAGTATATCTTCTGGCAAATGGGCAGCTTATGTTTTAGAGCAAGAATAACTGTACAGTAAACAAATAAGCCAAAAACGTTTGTGGTGGTGATCTGTCAATTATGTCAAAACTTATTCCATAATAAATATATCAAGCCTTTTGAACTGAACAATGTTTGATATGAAAGGTGGAGCGACCATACAGAAGCTTACAGCAGTTTTTTTGAGCTGAGTGTACAGGTGTGCATAACCCAGAGGAGGGGGTTGCTCCTGTGCTCCTTCTGACTTAGTTCCACCGCTTACCCACAGCTTGGATTCCCTTCTGCCTCTTCTCATCTGATCCACTGTGAGCAAATATTCAAATGGTGCTGTGCTGGGAGGAGTCCCTGCTTATGTGAAGTGGAACATGGTGGGAGAACAGTGTGAATCATGCCTGAGACTCCTGCCCTTTCCCCCTGCCCTCTTTTTTGGGGGATTACGATTTCTGTGAGTTCTGGAAAACTAAGTGAGGGTCGACTTGACCAAGGAGAACTCTACTGTACTTCAAGTGACTGATTTTGAACTTGTGGGGGAAACATAGCAAAAACTGGGAATTGCAAGAAACATTGCTTGAATCCTATAGTGAGATATCTCAGGGTTCCAGTGTGGGTTTATTGCACTGACCAAAATGCAACTGCAATCTTAATTAGGCCTGACCAGTATTTAGTGAAACTCCCATGTGAAACAAGATCACTTTGCCTCTGGCCTCAGATTCTGATTAAGTAGTACCTAAATCAGAAGGTTATTCTGGTGCACATAGAAGCCCTAATGGTGTCCCCCTAATCCAGTTAGGGAGGAATAATTGCTAGTGAGAATTTCAGACTAGAGGAGACCTCTAGGAGAGTAAGGTGAGAATAGTGAGTGGTAAAGCAGATTTAACGAGAGAAATGAGAATGCCTAATCTAGACTAGGAAAATTGGAAAGAATCTTCCCAATAGTTCTGAGTTTTACTCTGAGCTGCCAGGTCTTCAAACCACTGTATCTCATGAGGGAGGACCTGTTACTGTCTGCATAACATCTAACTTTGAATACTACTTAGAATTATTGTAAAAACAGTTTCACTCATGCAGGAAAAACATGAAAGAGCTCAGAAAAGTATCTTGGGGGGGGGAAGATTGCCTATATCATTGCAGAATCATTTGTTTAAGTAATTAAATTTAGACATGTTTGTCTTTTTGCCACTGTTTGAACTCCACATTGACTAATGTACATTTCGATTTCAGAAAGCTAAACTGTAGCTGGGCTCAGTGATTTTAAAAAAAAAAAAAAAAAACCTGGCAGCTTATTACTCCCTGCTCAATTTAAGGACATAAACAGAGTGAATAACTTTGCTTAATGTATTGAGTCATTATTTTCTTGACAACTTAACTAATGACAACAAAAAAGTAACAAGTGGCTGGCACTGCAAAGCCATTTTGCAGCCTAAGTTGCAAAGTCTAGACATCTGAAAGGATAAGTGTAAGTACAGTGATAGGTCTCTGCTAATAAAAATTTGTGTTAGTAATGGGGAGAGAAGATCTGTTGCTCCTCCTTTAGATGAAGGTGATGGAACTGTCTGTTAAGAGGCCAGCCTTTGATTTAGTTCTAGGATTTCGATTAGAAAAGCACAAAGCAGAAGCATGGACTCCATTTATTTCCTTTATTAAGTAGTCTTTCAGTTGAACTACCTTTTTTAGGTGTGGTGTAATTGGTCTAAGCTTGGTTAATTGTAGAGCACAAGGAATTCACAAGTTGCTGCACAAATTCTCTGAAGATAACTTAATTGTGTTAAGACTGAGAATGTGGAAGAGGAGGCTTAAGAAATAGGTCAGTAAAATTTCTATATTATGTAAAAATAAACTAAAAAAGATGTTAAGCAGTTGAGTTATTTTTTACCTCTGTCCAATAACAAGGCCAGATTCCAAACCTCCCTTGTTTCTTTCACAGCTGATTCCTTATTCTGTAAGTACTAATTTCGGTTGTGAAAACATGTGTCTTGCAAATGCAGATCTCTAAACCAGACTGAGTCTTTTGAAAAGGTCAGCCTAGAGTTGTGGCTAGAGATGGACAGGAACCCTCTTCCTCCCTCCCCCCCCCCCCCCCAAAGCTATAAGAAGCTATTGAAATACCTAACTTCCCAGTAGAATTCAAGTGAAGGAAGCATACAATAATGGCAGTAGTCTTCAGAGAGCCCAGTAGTCTGTCTCTGCCAATGACCAGGAGCAGATGACTAGAGAGAGGGTGGAAGAAATAGAAGAAAGCACAGGGATCCTTCTCCTGTTGTGTTCCCAGCATCTATGAACCTGCGTTATGGGATTTTTCTTGAACTGAAGATTGCATTTTAGCCATCAGTTATTAAATACGTGTGTATCTGAATTCATCTGATAGTTTTTTGGTTTTACTTCATGCCTTGGAGTCTACTGCAGCTGTGGCAGTTAACAGAATCTTAAATATACCTTGTTTTCCCTTTTGAGGGAAAAGTACCCTCTTTTGTTCTGTTTTTTAAATTTCTTTTAAACAGCAGTAGGGGAGGAGGAAGGAAGGAAGGAAACAATTACAAATTAAAATTAGTTCTTGAAACAAGTATATGTTGATTCAGTCAAAATGGAATTCTTTGCAACAACATTTTACTGATGGAAGGGCCCTTCCAGAACTGAAGTAAAGGGCAATAAGAGCATGATGCAAGTCCACAGAAGTCTGAGTCTGATACGCTTTCTTTCCTAGTGTAGTGATGCTTGTGGAGATCATGTGCTGTTCATCTAGTTACTAATTCATATAACTGGTGGCATGTGGAGTCTTTAGGAAATGGTGACCTTCAAAAAGCTCCCTAATCAGGACTTGGTCTAATAAGCATGTTGATTGCCCTGGACAGTAACTGCTAGTGCCTTTAAGTCACTAATTATCAGGAGAATTTCTGAAGTATGTTTCTGTCTTGATAGAAGTCAGTTCAGCCTTGTCTTCAGCATCTACTAGGATTTGCTTGCTAAATGAAGAGGCCTAGAAATGGCTAAAACAGTTCCTGTTCCACAGACCCTGTGCAGATTTGCCCAGCTCCTTATGCTGCAGCTGGCTTGGGCTCGGTGGAAATCTTCTGGTTTGTCCCCTTGTCCCCAGGTCCCTTTACTACTCCCAAATCTGCATCTGTTCCTAACCTAAATTTAAAGAAAAAGAGCACTTTATCTATCTTAGAACTTATATGACTTTTCTGGGAGGGAGTAGAAGAATTTCATACAATCCATCTGTGGATATCTAAGATGGGTGCTGGAATTGCAGAGCCCGTATATAACGCAGATATTGCCCTCAGAGGGGACTGAGAGTATGTAAGATAGTGGTCCTCAGGCTTTTGGCTATCTCACAACTTGCTCAAGTCTGCAACCCTGTGCTAAATACCAAGACTCCTTTTGTAATACTTGGAGGGAAGCAGCAGTCTTAGATTTGAGTGTGCCAAAGCGAGTGCCTTCTGCAGGAAGCTGCCTGCTGAACTGCCTGCACTGATTTGCCTTCAAGTGCCTGACTTGGGACTGCCCGTTTCTCTGTAGAATATGGATCCCTGAACATCTCCCAGCATGAGTGTGTGTAGGTGCTTTATCACAAGTGACAGAGCAGTGTTGCTGGCTCCTCTTCCTTTCTATCACAGTGTTTCTAGATATGCTCCCTGCAGCCTTCCTGCCTCCTAGAAGTACGTGCCAGAGGTTGTCCCCTTCAGGCAAAATGGGAGTCAGTTCTCTTCCTCACCAGCCTCCAGATCACCAGGAAATGACAAGGGAAAGCGCGCTGGGAAAGCTCTTGCGTAGTCCTGTTTGAGCAGTCCACTATTGATGGAATAACTAATGAGGGAGAAAACCTAGAGTAATAGCCTAATGCTTAGGGAGTATTTATTTCTAGGAGGGACTGGGCTTCCAGTCCCTGCTGCAGTAAATACTTAAGATAAAGAGCACTCACTTGAGAAAGGAGCAGTGCCACGTTCTCCCTTCACCCAAATGGCCATTCTCATCAGTCTGACATACGCTGCCATCTTTTCCCCGTGGGGCCTCGTGGCTCTTCACTTGTCACAAAGTTTGTGGTGTTAGGCCAGCTGACAACATCTTGTTTCACACAGGACATGTTCCACGCCAGGGTGAACTTTTATACAGAGCGTAGCCGCAAAGCCTGAATGCGGTCTCAAAGCTGGAATTAGTCACCAGCAACTGGGAACTTAGAGCCCATGGTCTGTTCTTGGTCCTAGGTGTGTGCAGCTCATTGCTCTGTAGTGGATTGCCCCAGGTGGCCTTGTCTGTATGGTCACAGGAGCGTATCTGACTGAATTTAGCCCTACGCTGCAATTCAGTGAAGAGCTTTGTGAGAGCCAGCCCTTTCCTCAAGCTGGCTGGCAGTTGTGCGCCAGCAGCAGTGAAAAGGAGAGACGTGCTCATGAGCCAGTAAAACTCTGAACGCTTGAATGGCAGCTTGGAGTCAGAGTTCCTCTTTCACCCTTCAGAGTAGAACAGCATTTCAAATTGTGTTGAGGATGCCGTAGCCACAGACGTAGGAAAAATATGTTTCTCTCAAATTCAAGGCCGACAGCAATTTAATGCTTAGCTCTTATGATGTATTTCTAATCAGGTGCATCCTGGACTAAATAGAGATGTTATCAGACTGTTTGGTTTCCTTTATGAAGTCTATGGAAAGGAGTAATCAAATGGTAAATTTGTACTACAGTTTACAGGGAGAAGTTCATCAGCTTGTGTTCCGTCTCTGCTGTGACACAAAATTATGTGGAGGAATAAATACAGAGAACTATAGGAACTAGATCAAAGATAGGACATGATGTTTTGTTTGCTAAATCATAGCTCTGCAGTGCTTCTTCAGCAAGTTTCAGAGAAAGCCCGTTCCTGAATCTGTTGTTTCCCCATAACGTTGTGCTGTCTAAACGTTAAATGCTACTGAGGTTAAGAAAAGTTATCTTGCTAACTTAAAGACAAATATTTGCAGCTTTTGTAATTAAAGTTTAACTTATATGCATTGGTAATGTATCCCTGAATTGAAAAATGGTTTATATCTATGTGGTCACAGTTTTCCAAATCTGCAGTGAATTCAGTGGTGCAGAATTGAATTTTTCCTCTTCTCTTATGTAAGGAGTAGTGCCACTTACTCAGTAGAGACAGTTTAAAAGCTTTAATCTCACCACAAAGAGCGATCCACCTGTGAAGAAAGGATTTCTGTGATGCTGCAACTCTTAGTCTGGCAGCACTTCCACTGCCAAAATGGCGCAGAGATGACTTTCAGAGATGCCAAGTGCTTGTGGCCACTCCTAACTTCAGTGGGAGCTAAAGCTGCGTATATAAGCCAGAGATGATCCCACCTAATGCTCTGTTGGTGGGACTTGTCCGTATACAGGGACAGCAGAATTTGGGAGAATTCTGTAGTTTAGAGAAGTTATTGAGTATTTGAGAGGTCAAGGATAGATTGCTTGGTGGTTTATATATAACCTCACGTTATCAATGTATATAAGGGCAGTTAAAATTTTAAATTAGCCATTGAATACGAAAAGCCAAACAAAATGGTAGGAATTGCATTTAGTGGCATACTAGCTATGTTTACAGCATAGAGTTAGAATTAAAAAGCGGCGTTAATTAAGGCGTACTTCACGTGGAAATGTGGCAAAGGAAAATCACATTATAAAGTCTTTTCTTGTAGGGTTTTTTTAATTCTCTTCGGACTGAGCTCACTGACTACCCTGAGATAAGTATTATAAACATCTGCCCAGGACCTGTCCAGTCTAAGATTATACAAAATGTCTTTACGGAGGATCTCGCAAAGGTAAGGAGCAGTATTTCCCCCTAAAATTCTGCTATGATAAATCTAACTTTTGCTGCAGGCCCAATGATCCTTTTGTGATTTTTCTTTTCCTCCTTCCAGCAAACATCAAGCCCATCTTCTTAGCAAGAAACACTTGGGCACAGAATTTACTCTGTTTACTCTATGAAAGTAACGTTTGAGAGTTGTTATGCCTGATGTCTTCCACCACATACAATCCCTGTATAGCAGGATTTACTATGCAGCTGCCCTGCTGCAGCACTAGGGGAAAGGCCAGGATTTGCTGGACAGAGTTCCTCAGTGCAAAATACTATAGTTGCTGCATAGGTAGCTTTTTGTTTGCTTTGCTTGCAGACGTCCCCTGTGCACTTGGCTATGGTGCAATTGTTGGCAAAGCGACTACAGTCAGCTGATGGAAAGCACGTACTTTGTTTCCTGTTGGTGGCTGTTCCAGTTGCACAATTGCTTTTAATAAAGACTGTCTAACAAAATAGCTAGCAAAAACTGTTGCTAGGACACGTTCTGGTAATACTTCATAAATTCTATACATTTGAAGCTGAAGATAATCTACCAGTAGGAGGGAAGAAAAAAAGATTCCTCCTTTTTGTTTGAATTCTGAAAGGATTTTTGGCTTGCAAAACTACATACTTGCATGAAATAAAAGATGTTCTTTCTGAGCAATCGGGAAATCCTGCAAAACAAATTCCTCAGATTTCTGCATGGCAAAAGACCTGGGAGGAAGATAAATTCCAGCTCAGAATTCCTTTTGCTCCAGGAAACGGAAGAGGTTGACAGAGCAGTCTGCTGCTGCTGGAATGAAGCGTACATGAATTCACAGGACGGTGGCTTACATTCACTAAGCAATACATGTGATATAAGACATTGTTGCCATTGAAGAGGTCTGTTGCTCTTCCCTCCTCTGAGATTACTGCCCCTATGCCAGGGCTGGCAGGATTTTAAGTTAATGGGAGGTGTGCTGACTTGGTTACAGAGTAACCTGTGTCATAAAATCAGGTGGACAGCTGGGGACAGGAAAGTCTCCATGTTTCAGGGCCCTCAGTTGCAGAATAGCTAACTATTGTAGAACAACGTACCAGCACAAAACTATAAGCCATGCTGTTGTTGGAGATTTGGGAGATGCACGTTTTACCTTTTTGAACCCTCAGTCAAGCATGCCTTAATGTAAAAGGTGCTTATTTAAGCATGAGTGCTAAAGGAAGGTAGGTGGAAGGTGTTCCTACACCAAAATCAGTAGAGGATTAGCATACTGAGGGACAGGTTTCCCAGCCCCAGTCTGTGCTGCGCTGGCTGGGTAACTCTACTTTTGCACAGTGGAGAAACTAGGAGGAGTATGTTACGTAGAGCCTAGCTCTTTATTTCCCTCCTCTGCTCACAAAACGGAGCCCACTGTTAATCCCTCCGTTCTCTCTGTCTCTCGCTCTCTCTCCCCACCCCTCCCTCCAGTCACTGGAGAAGAGCGGTGATCAGTCCCACAAGATGCCAACCGATCGCTGTGTCCGGCTCACCCTGGTTAGCACTGTCAATGATCTGAAGGAAGCGTGGATCAGCGACCAACCCTATCTGGCAGTGTGCTACCTCTGGCAGTATGCACCCACGTGGGCTTGGTGGCTGATGAACAAGATGGGCAAGAGGAGAATCCAAAACTTTAAGAGTGGAGTGGTAAGTTTATGCCCCTCCTCTTGTTGTTGTTGTGTGTGCTTTTTTTTTTTTTTTTAAACGCTGCTGACAGACTCTTTAGCCGTAGGAATGTCGGGATTGTAGTTTGGCCCTGTTTCTTTTCCTCCTCCTCACTTCCCTAGCAGCTGATGCCAGGCTGGACTCCCTAGCTGTGTGCCTGGTAGTCTAGAATTACTGCAGCGTGGTCACATCGCAGAATAATGAAGTCAGTATATCTTGTAATGCCAAATGTCGCCTGTGAGCTTCATCACGCAGCCTGCAAGTTCAGGACTCGGCACTGGCTCAGAGCTTGAGCTATATAAGTCACTAGTGTAAATTATTTAATGCAACTTGAAATTAAGACTGTTGACAATCTCTCTCTAGCTTGTGTCCAGTTTCTATATCAGGCATGTAATCTGAGCGCGTCCCAGAAGTACATTAAGCACTACTACTATCGGTCACGTCTCTGCTCTCATTCACTTATCAAAAGACAGATGTGCAGTGTAATGTTTCATTCTAGCCATGCTGCTTCATAGATAGTGTTTTTCTTACTGTGTTTTTGTTGAATTTGCTACAAAAAACATATATAAGTGCTCCAAAAGCAGGAAATGGAAAAATTAAGGTGGCCCACGCAACCTAAAGCTTCCTAATTCCACACTGTAGCTGCCCACTGTCACAAGTTATTTTGCCTGAAATAGCACTGTGGGTGAAGGGCTTGAAACTAAGTACAGTAGAAAGCATGGAGGAGAAAGAGTGATTTTATGTATTCTCATTCCAGGATGCTGATGCCTCTTACTCAAGAAAGAATAAGTAAGAACAGACCTGTACAAAATCCTGCTATCCTGGTGTTAAGGCTGAGAGTAACTTTTTTTTTTTTTAAATTGCGTGACTGCAAACAAAAACTTCGCTTTTTTTAATCTGTTGTACTTTTGTCATCATGTAACTTGACAAATATATCAAGCTGCAGACACACTTAACTGAATAAAAATCTGTTTCTAAACATACCTGTTTTATGTCTTTGCACAGATTCCCCTAAAGTGGATTTTTAAGCTTACAAGAATTGAAACAGAAGAACAGGCAGTCTTTGCTGCTGCTATGACATTACCAACTATTTGGTGAGCAGGCTACAAAGCATATACCCGCAGGATCTGATTTCCCTCACTTTCTTTCCTACTGAACCTCAAGCAAAAAAGCACTGCAAGTAGGAGAAAGGATAAGGGTATAAGGGTAAGGATGAAAAGTCCGTGTTTGTGGAGTGTTCCTTTGTGGAAAAAGGCATTATCTGTCATCTTTGTTACCAGCCCTGAGGCTGGTGTACAGGTGGTCTGAGAGCAAAATGGTCGTAATGCATGCATATAGGGTTAAACTTCTGGTCACAACATTCAAAAGCACTTAATCTTTAGGTCTCCTGGCAGCACTGCAGTCCACAGTCCTAAATCTTCTGTGTGCTGTGTAAGGTCTTCAGAATTGGACAGTGAGTAGAGAAGCAGTGGGGAAAGGAGAGAGGGGGAGGGAAGTTCTTGACATTCCCCTGTGACCAACACCTCTCTCAAGTGAGGGTATAATTGCAACCCCTATCCTAGGTAATGCTCAGCCTTGCAGTAAACCTGGTACATGTTTAATGTATAGAACATCATCAAAAGAGGTGCGGGGGAAAGAGCTCCTGTACTGCAACAGCTTGTGGCTATAGAGGAGACTCGGAGCAGGCACAGTGTGAGTGAAAAATCCATTTAACAGCAGACTGGTTAGAGCCAAGACAGCAGTTCAAGGATCGGAGCTGCATTAGGGCAGACATCGCATTGTAGGTGACTTAAACATGAAATAACTGTTGACTTCCCCTCATCATCAGAAACTGGTACTTTCATATGGAGCCGAAGGAAATCTCAGCCTTAGTGCTGTTCTCAGTGTTGGACAGCAACAGGGTTGAGGGACTGAGGGCTGTTACTTTTCACACTTTATCATCTAAGTGCCACCTACTTCAACCTTCAGCTACAAAGTACCTTTGCAGTGGTAACTCCTGTGTACCTACAAGCTTGCAGATCTCTTTGTTGTTGACTAAATTCTCAGCAATTATAGGCTGTACCTCAGCCTGCATACTTTCTAGGTTAAAAAAAAATTCCTCTTACATCATTGAGAGATTAAAGAGGGGAAAAAAAAGTAACAATCAATTTTTAAATTACTGGAGCTCTTCATCCATGCTGCTCCCTCTTTAGCAGAGAATAAGTCAGGAGTGACATTTCCACATGACATTTAACAAAAACAGAAAGTACTGTCTAGAAAAAATGACTTGATCACAGCACCTGTGTCTTGCACTGCTCTGGAAGAATGGCAGGTTCATTTCACTAACACCATGCTGGAGGGCTGTGAAACACGTTAAGAGGCTGCAGTAAACCTCCACGACAAAATGCAACTACTTTTAATACAACACATGCAAATGATGTTCACAGAATGCTTTAGCGTCCATCCTCTAGTCCATGGAAGATTCGGTGGTGATGTACAGAGCAGAAGGCTTGCTCTCCGGTTTATATACAGCTGTCTCTGCTTTTTCACTACAACAACAAAGTGCAAGCACTTGTGTTCTAAGAGAAGTTTCCTTCTCTTGCTTGGGCTAAGGACAACTGCTGCTAGACAAATAAATACTGACCCACTTTCAGAGACTACAGCTATTGCCACCAGCAGGAGAAAGAACAAAAAAAGAAAGGTAAAAGAGAAAGGTAGAGATGAAAGGGACCAGGTGGAGAGGAAGTGAGAGAACACAAGGTTACTGATTTCAGAGAGGATGCTGATGCTCAAGGAAAATGTAAAAAGTAGCCTCCTTTCCAAACAGGACAAACCATTTTCCATTTGGAAGTCTCACTTCCCTGATGCTTTGTTCCATTTGAACTGATTTCTGTTACTTTATGATGGCATGAACAGGATATAGGCAATCCCCAGGGCTTTGCTTTTTTTTGGGGGGGGGGGGGGGGAGGGAAAGGCTAAAAAAAAAAAAAACTGTTCAGCTCAGTGTGGGGGGGAACTCCCCTAGTAAACTGGGGAGTAAACTAAACATTTCTTAGAAAATATTTTCTAACTGACCTCATTAAATAACAGGTGTGCCTTTGAAGAAGAGCCTTTATGTGATGACCATCGTGAGCTGTAAAGCAAGGAGGTGCTGATAAGAATGACAGTAAAGTTAGTACACAAGTGGTTAGAAAATTTAGAGCACTTCTCACTGGTTATACAGGAAAATGGTGTGGTGGCCTGTCATAAGCTCAGTACTAGATACTAGTATCTCATCAGTAGGCTGTATAATTGCATATGTTATGCTTATGAGAGCTGCAGATGAGACCAGGCTTGAAGGTGCACTAAATTCCTGACAAACTGAGGAAATACTCCAAAATAAGCAAGACATAGTTCAAAAAGCATGCATGCAAAATAATGCACTTACTTACTTACAGGCAGTCAGATGCATACATTTACCATAGGGAACAAAAGGCTGTTACTAGCCATTCTGTCAGAAAAGCATCTGAACAGGATTATAGAAGATCATAAGCTGAACATGAAGCAGGATCATACTATTGCAAAACCCTCAAACGTACTGGAACACGTGAACTAGCTCAACAGATGAATATATAAGGGGGCTATAGGACATGCAACTAGCAACAGTAGGGGACTGGATTTCACAACGCATTAGAACCTTTCTACTGCTGCGTTCTTATGCACAAACATGGATTCAGCACATAACTAAGTCTGAGCCTCCATCTGCTGCCAATAAGATCTGTGCCCTCTTGTTACAAGCAACAGTTTTCAAGAAAGCTGGACGGAGAGAGCCAAAGGAAGCAACAGAAAATCATCACAGCTCTTTTCAGTCTCTTCTCAAAGGACTAGTTTGTTTATTTTACTGAAGACAAACAACGAGGGCAGAAATTATAGCCATCCTCAAATAAGACTGCTGCTCTGGAAAAAAAAAATAAAATAAATTTTCTCTGTGTCCATACAGAAGACAAGTAGTAACAGGATTACACTGAGGCAGGGAGATTATTAGATTTAGGGGGAAAAAAAACAAACAAAAAAACTTTCCAACTGCAGAAACAGGAAAGAATTGGAGTGAACTACCTGAGGAGCTCAAGTACTGAAAATTTTATTTTCAAAGAGCCCCAGTATTGAAATATTTAAATAAGATTAAGTATTTGCCACAAATAGTTTAGTTAATTACAATTGATTCTGCCTTTTGACAGGGAGCTGAACTAGGTGCTCTCTAAAAGCCCCTTCCAGAACTGTTTCCATGATTCTGTATTTCCAAGTACAGTTCATGGCCAAGTTATGTACTTCTGGCTTTTCATCACTTTGTTTACTTTTTTTGCACACCAAATAATCACGTCCTAAAAGCTGCTTCCATTAGTGCTCTGTGTGTATCTCATACTGTGTATGTTAGAGGGCCATATCATGGCTTTTGAGAGGTGTTTCCTTACCACTCCTGAATACCATTACAAGGTTTGCATATTTCTTTAAAATTATTTATGGTCACTGATCAAAAGAAACAGTTGTTAGCCTAGTATGCAGTGCATGGTCACGTGACAAGTTTTACTTGATAGGAAAAGGGCTTAAAGATGAGTAATAGAAGTAATAAACATCCTCGAAATTACACAACACTGGGTGTTCCTGCTGAAGGCACCAGAGCAGTACTGATTCAGTACGGAGCAGATCTCATTTAAATTGACTCTACCGGGGGGGGGGGAGTGGGGGAGACAATTCTTTACACCCTGCTCCACATAGGCCAGCAATAACTACACTGTAACTACTAACCTACAGAGAAAAACCTCTTGACATGCTAAGGACTGGTGGTAATGCCGCACACTACGAAAACAGGATAATCCTAACAAGTCACTGGAGAGAGGACCTAAAGAGATCTGTAATAGGGCAAATCAATTGTCAAATTCTATTCTAACCTCTGCTAAGGTTAAAAAAAATTTGGGCAAAAAACAGTCAGCATTTTTTTTTTAAAATCATCAAGCTATCACTGTAGTTGTGGAAGACTGGTTAGTGATGCGAGCACAGGGTACAAACAATGACGTTATATACGTATGTGGACTTTGGAAGGAAGAAATAAAACTAATCCAGTGAAATTCCCCCTCTCCCCTATTACACGTGTTCACTTTCACCAGTAGGTCACACATATTACTAATGTGTCAGAATGCACACTGTTTTATATAAACTCTTTTTGCCCCCCCAAAAAAGTACTTGGTAAAAATCCTCCTTTAACAGTTTCTTTGCTAAAGCATAGCTGATAACTAACTACAACTAAGGAAGATTACCTAAAGCCATATATTATAACAAATGCTAGAACTGAGCTCAGTACAATATAAAATGTCTAGAATAAAAAATTTCATATAAATAATCATATGTACACTTTGGTTACCAACTCTTGTGGTTGACCGAACTACAGTGAGCTGTAACCTGACTATCAGTGCAAGTCACCTGTCCAACTATTAAAACAAAAATCAGAATGCACCAAAAATAGTTAAAGAGCAGAATTATGCTGCTCTTCTCTGAACCGGAGAAGAGAGCTTCAGCATCTCTTGGTTTGTCAGCCACACAAGGAATGGTGTCTCAAATGTTCCAGCACCAAGAAAACAGAGTTCAAAGCTTCCTGCCTGCTGAAGGCTCTGGCTAGCACCGTTTCTGTGCAAATTATTTACGCTGGTTTGGCACTGCCCTCCGACGCCATTTTGAGAGTCAAATCTTATTTGTAGTGTACAAACGTAGCATGAGCATTCGCTTCCCAACATGCAAATGAGAAATACACACACACAAAAAGCCACAGCCAGTCTAGAACAAAGGCACGTGTAGAAGTTCAGATGAGTAGACAGGGTAGCCAAGAGGTGGGTCTGCAGCTTGCACGGTAAGGTTTCGGAGAAGAACGGGGTGGGCCTGGATACTGTAGCGCTCCTCATCATCATTAGTAGCATACAGCAGCTCCCAGGACAGATTTGCCCACTGACCTCGGACAGCTTCATCATTAAGTTTTCCCACTTGTACTAACAATTCCTGAAGAGTGAGCACTCGCCCAGTGTAAATTCCCTTCAAAAACAAAGAGATCAAAACATTCAGTACGTTCTCCAAAAAGATACGCAGACGATTCAGTTACAAAGCACTAAGTGAAGCTTCAGGACTCTACAGGCTAAGAAAACTGGCCCTTTAAAATAATCAGCAACAACAAATGCACCTGCCTACAGTCTAAAGATCGAACATGCAATCCTGAATTAACACAACATGCACTGAGCAGATGCCACCAGTCTGTGCTGTTGCATATATTTACGAATAGCAAAGCGTATCAACTCGTCTTGGTTCAATACTTGCATCTAAAAACAATCAGCAAATATTGCTGCCTCTGAAACAGACGCCTTATGATTTTCAGCAACAGTGATGTGAGCTCCTGTCTAGTACAAACATAACCTTTGCTTGCACAATCTTCAAGTTTTGGGAGACAATAAAACAAAATACAAGCAGTGGAAAACAAAAACAAAGTTTTTTCTTGCTTACCAGCAATTTTTCTCCTTACCATGTTTGGATCATGCCCCAGGGAAAAAAGGTAAGGCTTTTCCTGAAGAACTGCCTGCTGCCACTCAAGATCTGACACCAGTCCAATGTACCAATCATTTTCATATTCTTCCAGATAGTTAACTAGCTCTTTGAAGTCCTCAACTGGACCCAGACTTGCTTTGTCAACCATAAGCTTAAAAGTATATCTGAAAAGCACAGAAAGCCATACAGTAAGTACTGCTGCAGAAGACAGGAGAAAGAAACCCTCTGAGTTACAAAAGACAAAAATACACCATTAAAGGTTATCAAGCAGTAGCAAATTTTTAAGTTACTCCTTGTCACCTGAGTCATTAGAAGTTAGTATGAGCATGCTTTTAGCTCACCCAGATGGGATGTAAAAACACATTAGCTTAAACATCTTTCATTCACCTCAAACACTGGTACCACTACCTGATAATGGAAAGTGCAAAACATAATTGCATCACAAATTTTCTTACATTATTTGGATAATGAACAATGGGTCATTTGTTCCTACTTAACACAGTAGATTTCCAGCGGAGCCGGGAAGAACGAAAGGGTCTCCTCCATATCACGACCTTCACTACCTGAGGTTACAGGCAATATTTACGCAGAAAGAAGCTAGAGATGTCTTTAAATTGTACGGCTTTAAAACAAACTACACTTTGTGAAGTGATATTTCCTTTCAAAGCACAGGACTTTCTATATCCTTTTTGTAATCTCAGGGAATTGTCCTCTTTTACCTGAATGCTTTTAGTGCAAGTTGGAATAGCTCCGGTTTGCTGGTTAGCCAGTCCAAACCAACAGACCACGGAATACCACCGGTGTACGCTCTGAACACATGGCTAGGGGCAGGCACTGTGTTATCCAGTCCAAACAGACCAAAGCAACACGACAATACACCATGGACGTATAAATCTTTCAAAGCTTTATCTTTCATAAGGTCTTCAAGTAAATTGGAAGGTTTTTCTTTCAGGTGAAAAAAGTCCAGCTGACTCAAAATGAAATGGTACCACTCTTCTGGGAACCTCTGCCTCATTTCATTGACTTTGGAAACAGGTACTGGGGCTGTTCTCCATTCTTCAGGGATGCTTAATAGCTCTGAGTAGGAGCAACTAAATTCAACCAGAGGTAAAACTTCTCGCTGTTTTCCTTTGTCTACAGCAGGAAGTCCAAGCACAACAGCCCTGCATAATTTATCTTCTGGTGACATTTCCTGTAGGTCATCTTGATTCTGTGTTTCTACAGACCCTGGAATAGACAAATGTGTTTTTGGTGTAATTCCCAACTGCCCAGTTTCTTTCCTATCTTGCACTCTGCCACTGAGTTCAAGATCAAAAATGTCACTATCATCAGTCCAGTCCTCAATTGTATCAACACTAAAGCTATCTTCATCCCTCAGAGGCCTGGATCTTTCTACTGCACTGCTATGCTGATTTTCTGGAAATGATCCTTTTTTGTTCTTGTCTGCATTGTCCAGGTTTCCCCGCTTTTTGGATTTTTTATAACAATACTGGACAAGCATCCATACAAGCACTTTAATGAAATCATCTTTCAGATGCTTTAAATTTTCATGAGAGTCAATTATTCCAGACAACACACTTCTGGCATCTGAATACAGTCTCACAGGTAGAACAGTACAAGGAGTCAAAATGTTTCCAAAATGATGATTAAGAGAGACAATCTTTGTGTGCTCCTGATGTTCGAAGGCCATTTCAAAAATCTCATCAACTCTGTGAGCTTCAGCAGCATGACAGGATGTTTCCTGCAATTCTAGCCCCTAAAGCATAAATGAAAACAATTTGGTTTTAGTCTTCACCAGTACATATCCTTACATGCTAGAAAGCTCTATTGTCTTGCAACAAATTTTTTCTCAACAAGTGAATATATGCTCCATTGTTGGTTTTTCCAGAACTAAGCTATCTACCAATTTACCTGGAGGTCAGCACCGCTACCAAAGCGCTCACTACAGTATTCAGCACAGATACGGTAACTTGATCTTAGAAAAACCAAAAACTTTGCTTCATACAGATTTGGTTTAGCCAGCTTATTAAAGATGTTATGCCATGAGCTAGGCAATGTTATGTCACAAGCTAGGCAATAAAAAAATAATTTCACACCTTCTACTCATTTCAACTTTTGTGTGACTTCTTACATTGTGTAAGTCATCTGTGTGGTTTCTAAGTTTTAAAAACAATATGAAAAGCATGTCAGTTGCAAGATTAGGTAGTATCAAATAAGTAGTCAGTCCTCAGCATGCAGTTACCTTAATATTAACACCACAGTATGTGAAGCCCTTTTCCAGCACCAATATCCACATCAGTCTGTCCTGAAAACGGCATAGGTAATGTGATCCGGGTAGAGAGAGACCTAGACAAGAAGCAGATGTTTGTAGTGTGGTGTTATATCGATGAAAGGTTTTTCAACCTGCCAACAGAGGAATTCATCTGCATACACAAAACATTTTGCATCAACCTCAAAGTCGGTTACAACTGTCTAACTAGTACCCTTACACAAACTAGCTGCAAAGCTAGATCTTTGAAACTGTAATGCTGTCTTTGAAAAAGCTGTAGAAAAGTGGACTCCCCCTCACCAAAACTGCAGGACTACAAAGTTCAAACTGGGCTAGAGAGTTAGGCACCCCCATCCTCAATACCCTTTACGGACATGATTTTCACGAGTAAAGATCCTCTTTGGCCGCATTTCCAAATGCACAGCTCCCACTGAAGTCATTTGGGGATCTAAAATTCATATGACTGCAGAATACATTGAAGAATCGTCATCTGGCACGTGGATTTCTTAATGGCCCTGTTTACTGTGGAACACAGACTTTATTTGTTATGGGAGAGTACAAACATAACTCAAGGGAAGTTGGTACCTCCACTGCCAGTTCCTGAATTAATTTGCGTGTATCTCAGAATGATTAGAAATATTTCTGTAGGACGCAAAATCCAGAGCTTAAATGATTTTCAAAGTTCTGCTCAAGTCTCAGCTTACCAGTGAGGTAGTACCATACCCATTTTACAGGTCCTGTAAATAATTCACAGGTCCTACATAAATAGAGAAATTATCAGAAAAATGAAGACCTACATTTTAAAGAGCACCCATTTCTGAGCGCTGGTCTTTAAAGATTTGTGAATCAGTATCATAGACACTGAACACCAACTGTAGATACAGTAGAAGTCATCTGCATTTTTCTTAAGCACTTCTGAAAAGAAAAAAAAAAAACAAAACGAAACCAACCTGGTGTTAAGTTTGACATCACCAAAAATAGAGGGACCCCAAATTAACTGGAAATTGAAAATTAAGTGCTGAACAACTTCTGGTCACACATCAAACCAACTAGTATTAAAAAATCCCAAAGACTGGCTCTCGCTGTAAAAATTAGAGAACTCTTATGTCCAAAGAGTCATGGTATTGCTTCCCTCTTATTATTTCCATAAAAAAGAGCAATGCCAAATTTCCTAGCAATTGCTGTTTTTACTGTCGTTCTTTAAGTTGACTTTATTGACAGCAGACTTAATTGCCTGCTGTCACCTCCTCCAGTACAACAGTGCTATTCCTAAGCGTGGCAAGCTACGTTTGCTGCCAGCGTATGACTTGCTCCTGCTCTCACTCACGTCCAGTGATCACTCCGGTGCACAGAAAATTTTAGTTTTAGAATACTGTAAGATGGAACCAGTGAAACCAACCATTAGGCTATAGTTAAAATTTAAGTAACCTTTTCTATCCCATTGAGCTAATTAAGTGCATTTTCTTGCTAGCATTCGCACAGATTTTACAACATTTTAATTTTTTCTTTCTAACTGTCAAAGCTACTAAAACACCTTTACAGAGAAAGGAGTATGGTATTAAATTAAAAGAGACAGGCAAAGCACTACATCTTAAACTCATCTGAGACTAGAAAATTATTTCTTGCTTGAAGACATTCATTCACAGATTTTCCCATTAAAAAGACGACCTTTTTTTTCCCCTAGACTTATGTTTTAAATCATTTAATCCGAGGCATAGCTGCCACCACATGGTCAAGATGGCAACTGGGAAAAACATATAAATAAATAAATACACACACACACTCCTACATGCACATATTTGGCTGATGCAGTAGGCAAAGTGAAGTTTCTCTCTCCTTTAGGGGAAAGAAGCTTCAAAGTTCTCCTTCTTTAATACCTCTCCACCAGTACCAAAATTGCATCAAATGTTCCCTTGTAAAGCGCTTGGATCATTTCTTCGGAAAAGACTGATTACGGTTAACTTCCACTGTCTTTAAATAGTTGTAAGCCATTTTCTACTAGGCTTACGTAAATATTTATCTCCTGTCAAAGAGCAACGATCTCGATTATTTAGGTTGCACAACGGCTGTTTTTCAAGAAAATGAACTTGAAATTTTGGCACTTACTGTGTCACCAGCTGGGGAAAATACGCAGTATTTGTTCACCTCTCTTTATAGAATTTTGTGAAATACCCACGATGATGCCTTTCAGAGGTTTTCAGATCAGAAAGTGCTACTACAACCCTAACCTAACTGCCTGCACAATATGTGCTACGAAGTCTCATCAGCTGGTTCTGGTCCCAACCGTTTACTGCTAGTTACGCTGCAAACATCAGTCCAGATTCATCCTACCTAATTAACATATCCAAATCAGTAAAACTCACCTGCTGGTCCCTGAAGAATGGGACCACTGCAAAGAAAAGCAGATATATACACACCCACAAAGAGTAGTTGGACATCCCTCCTCCTCTTCGCTGACTGTCAAGAGCAGCCAGAATACCTGTGCTCCGAAGGCATCTCAATTTATTACCTATAATTAGGAGGGATGAATCCATACCATCTGGTCTTGTTCAGTATAGAAAGATAAATACTGTTTCATTATCATTTTGTTTCTCCTTATTTTTTAAGTGAAACAAATACAGAATTATTTTCTTACAAGACCACAACACAGTGAAAGGTTAGCGTACCTACCTAGGCTACCAGCTGCTAGTGCAGACTGAAGAGCAACAGCCAGGCTTGGAACCATCTGTTGATAGTATACAGTATCGGAGCAAACACATGCTGTAGCACCCACAGGACCTGGCCAACTTCGGATAGGCCTGGGAAAGCCTATCAAAAACACTGGTAGTGTGAAGAGCGGCAACAAAGGAGAAGAAAGTAGCGCAGAGATGGCAACGAAGGTCAACAGGATCGGGAAGAAAACTACGTTGAGCGTGATTAAGGTGGCGGTAGATTTCCGACGCTGTTTTTTCTCTGTCCACGATGTCAGAAGAATGGCTACGGCAAACTGCAATTTTGAGACAAACTGAAGCAATCGATCCCGTAGGATGCCGACCTGCGAGACAGATAAAACAAGCACGCGTTTATTTGTATTCTGTATCTTATCATACTCAGCACTACTAAAGCTGCCTATCTAGACCAATTTTAAGGAAATGAAGTGAGATTATCATTGACTGATATTACAAATAACGTCTCAGTATAGTTTTTTAGTCTCGATTTACTAGGTCCCAGACCCTGATTCTATATTGGGGCACAGAAAGGAAACTAAGACTTTTAAGGGACAACTATCTGCTTAAATCTACACGATGACAATTACCAGCAAGAGTCTGATTCCTGTATCGAGGCTCCTGTTCCACCATATGTCCGGATTAAACACCGCCATTTGTGTTAGTGACACAACCACTATGTCCAGTAGGGCATTCTCCGTATTCTGCCAGACCTAAAAGAGAGATATTGCAGACATGTATTTTGAAATGTTTGTACCTTTTCCTAGCTTTTTTGACCTGGAGTGTTTCTTCCAAGCCACTTTAATACTTAAGTCACATAGCAGAAAAAATGTCTTAGGCCGAGTAATATATTTAAAATTCAAATTACCATCCTAAATATTCTTGTGAATCCAATGCAAACAGACACAGAATGAAGATTTTGTAGGGTGCGGTCGAGTGACAGGAACGCTATCATAGCAAATGGAGATACTGTAATTGAAATAAAATAATCATCAATTCCTTTGCAAAAAAACAAGTCAAGTCTACACAGGTAAGCACTGCAGAATGGAAAACTGAACGTAAAAAGAGAACTATTCTAATCAAGTAATTACTGCAAACTCCTCTTCCTACTCCACCTCCAGACCATTAAAACTAAACAGCGCATTCGCAATAATGGCCCAAGACTACAAACATTTATATCCATGTTTAATTGTCTCTTTCTTTTTTAAGCTTCCCCGAAGATAACTGAAGATACTCAGATAAGTAAAAATAAACAAAGGAAGAGCATTCATCAATCCACTTCCCAAAACTGCCACACCTTTAGGAAATTAAATGAATTTAGACCAAATTTTGGTTCCCTCAAAGTAAACAAATTTGTCACTAACTTTACCAGAAAGGGGATTATGCCCCCTTTACTAGAAAGTTGAAAGAACCTAGTATTTAGTCAACTTGAAGACTCTCAACTCACTTTTGTTACTGAGTATCTTTTTTAAAAATCTACAACAGGAATTTCTCAAAAGTGAATACTGATGTTATAACTAAAATGCTTGTAAAGGCCTTGGTGTCTGAGCTGGACTTTTAAAAAGCTCAACTTCTTAGGCTGACCTCTAAAAAACAAACATATCGCTAATCGCTTTCAAATATTCTGAGCCAGTAATTTTGACCTTAATGCAATTCAGCACAACATCAACAAATATTTTTACCTATTTACGTTTTCTTAGTTCATTCACAGAACTTTGCACATATAGTAACTCTAGTTTGTTTCAATCTTCCTATAATCATCATCTAACAAACAACAGATAGTGGGTATTCCTACCTAGTGTTAGTAAAATCCTCCTGACAACACCAACTTTCATTAGCCTTCTTTGCTTCTCCATGAACACAGTCACAGTCCTGATATCCTTTGGATAAAAGGGGTTTCGGAAGACTCCAAACAAGTACACTCTCTGAATCTCTCTAAGAATCCACGTAATTATGAGTAATATCATCAGAATGTAACTTGCTACAGCCTGAGGACTGGCTTTGGAAAAAGACGAAAAACCAGCAAATTGATGCAGCAGGCTAGCTTCTATGAGAGCAAATGTCAGCACAGTCAAATAAAAAATGAATTCCCTCCACCCAAACTGTATTCTAAGACCTCTGTGCATATTTTTAGACTTGCTGGAGGTCAAATGGCTGCTCATGGTGTGTTTGAAGGCAAAACCAATCTCACTTAGGTTAAGACTCAGTATGAACCCACATCCAGTCATGAAGAGGATCACACCGAGAGTGCTGGGAATGAAATACGATGCTATTGCTGTTCCAGCAGAAATGAGAAACATTACTAATAACCTGTGAAGGAGAAAATAAAAAAAGATTTGCTTGAAAAAAAAAAAAAAGGTCATAAATGATATTGATACATTTTATCATTATATAAACAAAATTTACTTTGTGTTACTTGACAAAGGTGAACCTCCTAGTCCAAACTCCAACAGTTGTTCCATTCCCCATAGAAAAAGTGCATCAAGTGGGGGCAGAATTCCCATTGCCCATAAGAACGGCAGAAAAAGAAACACGATGTGCAAAATCTGGTTTGTCTGCTCTAGAACAGGCGTGTTGACAGCAAACCTAGACAAAAGAAGAAACGCACTTGACTTCTGTGAAGGAAAAGATAGCTGACACGTGGAAACACTTTTTAACCAATACTGTAAATCCAGAAGTATAAACATTACATAAACTCAATGGATATTTCTTTAAAGGAAAAATAAGGACAAAAGTTTATAAGTTTATGCTTGGGGCAGTAATACAATAATTACAACATCAGAACACCGTCTGATTTTTAATTCAAAAGATTCAAAGCCTTCAGATTACCTAGATGAGCCAAGTGAGTTATGTATCCTTATTCTTTTGACAGTACTGTGATAATACATTCAAGAAACGCTTGGGGGGAAAAAAGGTCTAGAGGCTCTAAGACTTCATCTGATTAACAAAAGAGTGCTAAGGTGTTACTTTAAAATTACAAGAACACAACTTTCATGTAAGCCCAAGACACAACGTGTAAGAATTAACACTGCACTGGCATGCTGCCTGTAAATCAGGACATAAAGTCTCTTTAGTGATATACAACATAATTTTGTACATAAAAGTACTTATACCTTTCTGTAAAAATACAAAGATCAGTATTACAAGTCTGCCTAAATTGCAAGCCATACACTATTTACAAATAAGATAATTAACTCAAAAGACGGACTACTAAGATATTTGGTTTCTCTTTACCTCTTACTAAATAAATAAGTAATCCTCAAAAGGATTTTGTCAGGAATTTAAAGAATGTCTGAAGTTTCTCCTCATGAATTTAAGCAGAAGAACTTGGGGTCTAAGACCACGTGTAGAATTCTCATTTCATAACTGAAGGGGCAACTGGGGTAAACCGTTAACGAAGACATCCCCATGTGCAAAACTAATAAAACCAGACAGGCTTTTTTTTTTTTAAATGCATTTGAAGTACCCCAACCATAACATTTGTACACGTGAAAGTGATAAAAGTATCATTTGACAAGGAGAAAGAACACATGACGTAACGCCAAAAACATTGTGCTTTAACAAATTCTGCAAATGCTTTCGCTAAAACATTCATCTGAAGAGTGGAAAGATAAAACAATCTCCCACTTGTAAACTGATATAGTTCTAGTGCATTACATATTATATTTAAAAATCCAAGTTCAAAATCCATATAACAAAGAGACACAGCAAGGTTTTGCCTTATTTGAGTAGATATTTGCTTATCCACTCACTAAATTCAAGTTTTCTTTTTTTTTTTTGGCCTGTAACTTACACTTTCTGTAGATATTAAATAAGAAAGCATTCAAGGATGAAATTTGGATTTAGATCCAGTGCTCCTGAAATCTGCAGTGTTTAGATCTACGGTTCCAGATCAAGAACACGTTTTTGAGAACATACCTTCAAAAAGGAAGTTAATGCAAATGCTCTTGCAGAATAATACCAAAATCGACATTGCAGAAGACAATTTTTACTGTATGTAACTTAGAACTGAGGGTCTTCCTAACTTGTGTAGAATGCTATAAAACTTCAAGAACTTTAGATACACAAAACAGAGCATCAATTTCTACTGCATACTCTTCTAGGCTTCTTTTGAAGTTCCACAGCTGATTAAAATTTCAAAATAAGTTTTCCTCAGAAAAATCATTTCATCTTTCTATCAAAAATATATAGAAATTTTCATTAGCTAAATGCTGTATTAAGTTTACCTGTGTGCAAGATCCACTGCAATAAAGACAAAAATATAAAAAGGTCTCATCAGAGCATTAATTTCGTAAGTATCCAGTGCTTGGAAAGTAGCTGTTTCAGTAGCTGTATTTATAATTAATGAATACTCTCCTATACATATAGTCATCCATCCAAATACAAAGATGATAACAGTTCCTCCAATATTACTATATAGCACGGTTAATCTGTTTGGCAGCAAATACCAAGTTCCCAGCCCACACAATACCCCTGCCAGAAGAGAATGAAACACAGTGTTGATTATGTACTTCTTGCCAGGAATAATAAATTTAACTGTCTCTGAACCTACACAGCTGGAAAATTCAAACTCATCTTCATCTGTTAGGGTATTCTGAATTTGCATTCTTTCTACTGTCACTGTCTTCTGTTTTGCATACAGATTTGTCATTTGGAGAATAAGTGCAGTAACAAACATCAGTCCTCCTGAAAGCGCTGCTGTAAAATAGTCTTTCGTAACGTCCAATTGGTACAAAAGTGTTCCTACGCCTCCCAAAACCCATGGTGTCAAGAAAAGAATAATCTGATTCACATATATGTATGGAGGGGCACAATAGCCTAATTTAAAGCGGGGACCTCCCAGCACAGTCTGCGGAAAGCGCTTCAAAAAGAATTCCTGTTTGTAATCATTCAGCAGGGGTACATCTGGACCCATTCTTATTACTCAGGAATGCTGGACGAATATCATTTTTCCTGTAAGAGAACAGAAAGAAAAAGAAGGAAGCATTACTAGATCTGCCATTCCAAACTTAACCAGTAAATTCTTCTGTCCTATTTTCATTTACCAAGTCATAGTGGAACTCTGACATGTTAGCGTTAGTAGACATTATCCTAAAGCATCTCTAGAATTTGCTAGAACACAACTACTAAGCAAACACCTAAAATGGAAAAAGATAATATACTTAAAAATAAAGAATGTATTAATGATCTAAAACTCTATGCAACAAACTAAAAATACCAACTATTCTTGGGAGATGATAAAAATCAACTCATCTCCACACAAGAAAACCTTCCTAAAACAGAAACGTTTTCCATCCAGCCTGACGCTAATCACATCTTGCTAAGGACCTCCAATTCCAATTAATCCTGTTAAAGATCTCCATATACAAGTGGCCGGGTAGAAGAAGAGTCACTAATGTCAGTGAATATCCACATAAACGCGAAGCTACAGTCACACTCGGCTCCCTGCAAAATATCAAAACCTTATAAAATATACTAACTGTAAAAAATTAGCAAAGCATTAAAAATAGTTTTTTGCACATCAGCATTTTTATCGTCCTCCCTACACAGCCCAGTCACAGAACAGGATCTCACTGTACCACACAGGACATAAAACAAACAGTTCAGTTTCTGCCTCCTAAAGCGTGTAATTTAAATACAAAATAAAAAAGCAATACTTGCAAGTTGTAGCACAATCAGGATATATTCTGTTCTATACAGCAGCGGAGAAAACTGGAAAAAAAGAGGAAAAGAGACACCTGTAAACCTTTACAATCAACGGTGTCAAATAGAGACCACATATAATACCCATTGTGAGGATCAGGCAACATAGAAATGATGATGGCAAAAAGGTAATTAAAATAGTCAAATACCCTTATGCTACTAGTCACAAAAGTAAGAACCTATGGATGACAGGTGAAAATACTCAAGCTAAGACATAGGGTGAAAAAAGAGCACAATACATGCAATGTGAAAGCACTTTATTAATAATAAAAAAGGAGATGTTGGTGCGTATTAGCCTATGTGCAAGTACCGAAATTCTGTGGGCCTTCTAATGGACACGTATAATCTGAAAAATTCCCGTTAGCCATCACTGCTGCTATAGCAAGAATGAAACACGTGACTGCCATGGAGTTTCCAAAATACTGCAATCCCTTCTAACACTGAACGCTTTTAGGTGCTTTAAAGCACAATTTTCTCCTTACGTTTAAAGGGACATCAATCACTCGGCTCTAGGTAAATACTAGTCGTCATGGGATTAAGTCAGAAACAGCGCAAATAAGACATATTAGCGTCCATTCATATGCATTGTCATGCTTGGAAATTTGCTTTTAGGGTCTACTAAGCCAATATACTCCGTAACGAAAAGCAGGATACGACAGGCTCTTGAATTACTACCCATATACACCGTACTTTTTGTTTTTTCCTGACTTGTAAAAATTCCAATCTGGAATTGAAAACATAGAGGTTTTTTTGGTCATACCATTCCAAGCCATTGAATGTTTTTTAAGTGAAGGCGAAGGCAGCAGTCAGTCATAAGGAAAACAACCCTCTCTACGTGTTGACATTGGAGAGGGGAATTTGTTGCAGTTGGCTCAAGAATCTCAAAACGTAACAGGGACACGCCTGCCCAAAAACAATTTTCAAAGATAATTTCAAAAATTCACAACCCGGCCAAACCTTTTTACAAAAAGAAACACTCTTTAAAGGACTACATACGTATGAAGCTAAGTTACTAAGAAATTATACGCAGTAGAAGTTTTATATGGACGTAAAGGAAGTTGAGTTTTAAAGGAAACATAAAACCCAACGGTGCATCGTTCTCCATTAAAAACAGTTTTCCGGCAGCTGTGACTTTCTCCTCTCTCTAAAAAGAGCTATTTTTGTTCGGAGTTCTTGTTTGTTCGTTTATATTGCTGACAGCACGTTAACAAAGTATTCATATTACGTCTTCTGCGTAAACAACAGACATCTTGGCATGAGACACAAGATCGATGCACATGAACGACGCAGTGCTACCCGGCCACGCTCCAGCACCTAAAAAAAGTACCACGAAGAGAAGCGCATTTAATTATAAAACAAAAAGTCTGAGACTTGAGCTCAATAAACACGGAAGCGATCCTGTCAGCGATCTCCCTGGCTCCCAAGCAGCGGGGTCACCACCCCATCAGCACTTCAGAAGAGGCGCTCGGGGGCACGCCCGGTTATTTCTGCGCAGAGTCCTAGCAACGCGACTCCGCGCGGCGGGAAGCGTTTACAGGACCTGGCTTCAGCACGCATTCCTAACGTACAGGCCTGGCCCCACTCGGACAACTTGCCTGGTTACCCAGAGAGTCGGGGCGGCAAGTTAGCGCCAGCAGGGAGCTAAGCGACCGGCCTACTCTGGTACGCGCGACAAGAAGGGCCTTGAACACCGTTAAAAGTCATTTAACGCTCTTCTGGCCAGCCAAACGTTGCGGGGTTTTTACATAAAAGCGCAACAAAGCAAACCGTGCTCAAACTCGGGCAGAAATCCACGGCAGGGCGTTGAGTTCTGGTCTCGGCGAGCGCCGCCCTTCGTCGCGCGTGCCGATGCTGAAGACAGCTAAGCGCGGTCTGGTTTTGTTTCAAGCAGGCTACAGGACGTCTCAGCCCTTCAAGCCGCTGCGGCACGCGAGGCTTAAAAACATCGTCCGCAGGCGGCCTCTCCTCGCCACCCGAAGCGGCGGGCGCGAACCGCCGGCCCGCGCACCGGCGCCCGAACGCCAGCGCTTCTCCCACCTGCCTCGGGACTTCGCACCCGGCTCCGTCACCGAGCAGCTTGGCGGGAGCCGAGCGGAGGTGGCTGGGAGCAGCATCGCCGCCGCCAGTGAGGTGCCCGGGCCCACGGCCGCCCTCCGAGACCAACGCTGCCAACCACCCCTCTGCCTCGGGGGACCCCTCGCACCTGACCACAAGGGCTGTCGGCCGGCTTCAAAACACGCTTTAACCCAGCAACCTCTCCCCTAGATCGTCTGCAGAGGGGAAAAAAAAAATATATATATATATATATATTTTTTTTTTTTATAACGAACCCAAGCAACTAAAGATAAATAAAGAGACGGTGTCCCTGCGGTTTTTAACTCCAGAGAGGAGGGGAAGCCAGGCAGGGGGGAGCGGGCAGAGCAGGGCAGGGCAGCGCTGCCGCCGGCCCCGGGCCGCCCCGGGCCGCCGGCTCCGCTCCGCGCCGCGCCGCGGGGAGGCCGCCGGGCCGCCGCCCCCGGTGCCGAGCCGCTGCGAGGCGGGAACCTACCTGTGGCCCGGGCTCGGAGCAGGTCGGGGGCTTTGGTGCGCGGGGCGAAAAGGTGGTGACAAAGGGGGACGGGACTGAGCCTGCAGCCCGCGGCGGGAGGAGGAGGGAGGATGGCGGAACGCCCCCCTCCTGCGTCCTCAGGGCTGGCAGCGCCCTCCTCCCCGACGGCCGGCCGGCCGGCGCTGCTGAGGGCGGCGAGGCGGGAGAAAGCGCGGCGATGGCGCTGAGGGGAGCTGGCGGCGGCGGCGCTCAGGCGCGACCTCGCGGCCCGCTGACGGAGAGGCGGCGGCGCCCTCTCCCCGCCTCCTTCCCGCCCTACAGCCGCCGCCATTTTCGCCGCCTGAGGGAGCGCAGCGCGGCCCGGCGGGGGGGCGTCGCGCTCGCCTGTAGGAAATGGCCCCCGGAGGGGCGGCGCGGAGACGCGGCGGCCGCCTCCCCCCCCGCCCCTCGGCGGCGTTTCCCTCAGAAACGGGTTTTTCACCCTTTAGCCGGTGAATTTGCCGCCCGGGCGGCTTTGTCGTCCTCCAGTCTTCTATTTTATCCTTTCGATAGCTGGCAGGAAAACGTCAGAGAGTAGTTTTCCGTGACTTTTTGTTGTTGTTGTTTCCATAATCTTCTCGCATTGACAGAAGTATAATACCAACCAAATGAGATTGATTAAGTATTGTTAAGAATTGAGGAAACATTGATATTCAACACGCGACATTCTGGTATATCGAAACGCTTACCGTGAATGCTCAATACACAGCGTTTTAGTATTACAATAAAATACTCTTAAAAGTTGCCCTGGTCTCGAATGTTAATGGTCGTTCTCTGTTTATGTATCATTAATTCAAGGTGAGAATATCAGTTCTAGCCTCAAGTGTAGGAAAAAGCATCCCCGGGTTTCTTTTGTACTAAATAACCCTAAACATTCACTGGCAAATTGAAATTTAATTCCAAACACTGCAGTGCTACGGGCGTTTCAGATCACACGCTTTAAACCTTGGCAACGTTTAATACAGTGAGCGTGCTTAGTCTGTATCTGGTATTATCCAAATTTACAGCTCGCTGTATTCATTAGAGTATGCATACGTCTATCTTAACCTCCGTGTCATGTCGGACACTAAAAATCCTTAGAAATGTCTATAGCCATTTTAATCTGAACGGCTAGTGCAGTTTAACCCTCAGTGATATGCTTAGAGTTTCACAAATACTAAAGGAATTCCTGTCCTCAATGTACTTCTTGACAGGAGCATCATAACGTTTCTGTAAGGGTGTTAGTCTTTAGCCTTCAAAAATAATGAAAAGGCGTCGGGAGTGGAGCATCCCGTGTAAAACCCTGGAAACGCTATCATGCTGATTTCCCTTTAGTGCGTTTCTTCTAAATGAAGGTCACTGGTGCAAATGAAACAAGAGTCCAGCCAAGTAGAAGACAAATACAAGTATCTTAAACAAACTATCTGGTTTCTCCAGGATCCTTGACTAAGGTGTATTCACCCCGTCCTTGAAGCGTGTCTCTTGCAATCCTATTAAAATCAGGTATGTGTTTGGCTCATAGATATTCCAGGGCAAACAGCTTCTCTGTACAATACACTAAAGGTTTATAGCAGGTATTTACTCTTTGGTTGATGAGTTTCATCCTGTCTCAGTTTACCAATTCGGTTGTAATTTTGTAAAGATGACGGTTCTGTTCAGGAATGTGTAAATCCTAAGTAACAATTGCAGAGGGGAAGCAGACATGAGGTTTATTTCTTTGCAAGCTCTGCAGCTTGTGTTTCAGAAGTGAGAGCAAGCTTCTTGCCTGTTCTCATTTCCTATGATTTCTCTCTTGCTCAAAAGAAAAAAAAAAAAAACAGGATTTCAGTCAGTGCAACCCCCAAGCTAGTTTCTAGAAAAGGTAACGTACTAATTAATTTCTCTAAGGGTACTAAGAGTTGTCTTGGTCGTATCAAATATAAGCCTGCTAACAAAATGAACTGTGTTCAGTAAATTCAGTCTACCTCCAGCGGTCTTTTGCAGATTATCACACGCTGTGTAACTGTAGGCGTGTAAACCTTCCCAGCGAAATTAATAGCACTGCTCATTTGCCTAAAATAAAGTTACAGATAAAATATTTGCAGAGTTGGGATTTGGTTTTCGGCTTGCTTCTTTTTAGTTTGTGAAAAGGCTTTTAGTCCTGAATCTCCAAATAATCATCTTGTGTATTTTCATATTTTCAGTGTTTACTTTGCTTAGAAACGATGCGTGCAAGCATTTTTTTTTTTTACTGTCATTTCTCCTCTTTAAAGACACACTTAAGAAGTGATTTTTGTTTTGGAATGCGTCTTTATATACAGGGATGTACAGAATAGTAGAAATAGGGGTGCTTAATTGCATTTATTATTAAGTGAGACAGAGCTTGTAGGAAATTATTCTTTTAAAGGCAATTAGTGCTAGTTAAAAAAAATAAGAAAAAAAGGTTACTTGCAAATCAGATCATGGACTTTATTTACTCTCTTCTTCCTGATGCCCAAATTTAATTATTGCTATTTAGAGATCTGTAAGTTGGCATTCCCCAACAGAAGATGTCAGAGTGAAATGCAGCTCCGCACTTTACTCAATCTTTCTCTTTGGCATCCTGCACCTAACCCATCTTTTGTGCATCTGTGTGGCTTTCTGGAAAGCTACGTAATACTGGGTGTACGTTATCCAAGACTACTTTTTCATGGCTCCCTTGGAAGTAATTCCTGTAGACAATATGGCCTTAGGCTGGCAGAGAGACATGGCGTACTAGGGAGTTGGTGTCTTTCTGGATGACTATCCCTTTAAAATAAACCCATCTACTTTACAGAAAAGTAGCCTTTTCCTACGCGTGGAAGATGCCTATGTTTTCCTGAGGGCAAAGACTTTCCATGACGTTTCTGAACTACCATTTTACAGTTTTACAGTTTTAAGCATAACAGTCATCCATATAATGAGTTTTATCAACTAAAGTTTCAACTCCCAGGCAGCTCCTGTTCCCATAGGAGAGCTAAGCACATACTTCAGGTAATTTCACAGCAGTTCTCTAACTATTTATTATAGCATTAAAGCAATATAAAAGTATTTCTTATCCATTTAATTTTGTGTATTATGAGGTTTGGATTTTATAAGAAAGACTATATTCTTCTTCAGTATTGCTGCCAGTGAAGGGTAAAACAGTTTGTGAGTCTGAAGATATCCTTCTCTCTTCGTTTGTCTAGGATGCGCTTAAAGTCAAGAGCTGTGAGCTGAATCATTTTTGTTGTTTAACAAAGCTAGATTTACCATTTTTTTCCTTCCTACTTGCAGTTAATGCTAAAAGCCTCTTGATTACGGAAGCAATCTATTTCAGTATTTTATGTTTTGGGAACATAATTATTTTATGTTTCTGTCACTTGCCTTGGAAGTCTCTTTCAATTGCTGTATTTTAAGAATCTATCACTGATTTGAGGAGAAGAGGACAGAGAAGGAATTACGGATTGCAAATCTGTATACTACTTGAATCATAAGTGACAACCCAGGGTTGACTATGGGATAGTCTGTATTTTTGTTTTGACAGGGTGTAGCGGTCCCGTAGCCGCGCAGGCTTCACAGCTGTCATTTATTCCACGTTGCATGGCCACGTAGAATTTGTGGTTATGAGCGGAGACAGATAGTGTGCAAGGCGCTCTGCTACAGAAACACAACCTCTTCCTGCTAAAGCTTAAGGACAGTTTGTAGTCACTATATAAATATTAAAGTTTATATCGTTTGCACGCAGGCCAGTATATCCTCTGTCCTTCAACACTTCACCCAACTGAGAACAGTTACATTCGCACATGCTAGTCATTAAAGGCTGGGTTCAGATTGCTGCCTTCTGGCATGCAACTTTGCAACCACTTCACAAATATTCTTGGCCCAAAAATTTATTTCAGAGATCTGAGTGAGAGACTTGGGCTTCCTGCAAGACTGGGAATAGAGAAGTAGTTTCTCTAAAAGATGTTTCAGTGCTCACTAAATGGAGAGTTGCCAATGTCATCCATTAGGAAACATCTACAGGAGCAAGGTCTGAGCTGCTGTTTTGAGTGTGTCTGATTCATAGTTGTACATAAGGCACCTCCATCCGTTCAAAGCATTGACACCCTGGTAGGGCAGGCACCTACCTAAGAAGGACTGACATGCAGTGGTGCTGGTGCCGGCCACCACCTTTTGCAAAGCAGGCTAGTGGCTCCCCACCCCAGGAGGTCCAGGACCCTTCTTAGCCTGAAAAGGTCCAGCTTACTGTTCCGGACATAAAAATCCTTACCATGAGGCTGTGGGCAAGGCTGCGGAAGAGCCTTTTTCTTCTACACTTCTGTCGAAGCTGGACTGCAGAAGGAGCCTGATCCTGTCACCCAGGGAGAAGGGAATTTCCCTTGTTTGCCTGACTTGGGGTAGTAATTAGTGCTTACCTGCTGTTTCTAATTATGTCTTCAGAAAAGGAGACCAGTGAGGGAAGATCTCAGTGTGAAGATTCATCAAGTGAAACTTCCACAGTATTGAGGAGCTCAGCTATGGTGTCTTACACACAACAATCACCCTTTCTCCTACAATGTTACAGCCCATTAGACGTGCTAATGAATCTCCCCGCTCTGTATAAACAAGTGCGTATTTAAGATAACAGCTAAAGGCCTGGAACCTCCAGCCACAGGCTCCACCATCCTGGCTGCAAGTAATGCCTAGTATCTTTTGTCTAATAACTGCTAAAATCACAGAGTTAGTGGGTAAGACTGAGTTGAGGGTGCTGGGTGCGAGGGGTAGACAACAGAGATTCACTGGTCTGGGACGTGAGCCGGGTATCGAAAAGCTTCCCAGGAGCGGCGCTGGCCCTTCAGAGCTCTGTTAGGTGGCAATATTGAATAGTTTGCCTGGGCAGTATGGGAACATTTTGGGTGAACTGATTGCTCTCGAGAAGAGCTAGTGAGCATGCCTGTGTTTAAGCCTATGCAGGACTGCCCTAAGCAGTAAAACAGTACATAGAGACAGAAATGGTAAAGTACTCGTTGGCTTTCTATGCTGGTGCTCAGCCTACTGCAGTACTGTTAATTAAGCTTTGCTGGTTTGATGTCCGGTTTTTCTGATGTGGGTTTTAATCTACTCTTTCAGAGTTCTAAAACTGCCTTTTTTTTCTTTGTATGAGCAAGTAAACCTAAAAAGGATTTTCATAATTTCTTTGTGTCCAACTTCTCTAATGAGGTTGGACAGATTCTCACAGTTTCTATTGCTAATATGATTCCTGGCAAATAGAGCAGAAGGTTCAGGAGAACAAAAGAAATGATCTAATTTTAGTAATGGTGCAGATTGCGTCTGTCATTTTTCTCCCTCTTTCATCCTCCTGCCCTTTCTGAATGTCAGAACCTCTCCCAGCACTGCCTCTTTTCAGTTTGAATTGAATTCTTGTTCGTTGTCAAGAGCTGGGCACGATGAGTTTTTAGAGATTCCTCTGAACAGAAGCTGTAGTATTTGAGATGCTTATCAGTAAAATTCTGGCGTTTCCTAGGTAATTTAGTTAGAAGGAACCACTTCCAGTAGAGCGATTTCTGCAAATTAGAAAACCGTATATCTGAAATTTCACTTAATATGTATGCCAGCTGTCATCCATTTTAAATCTTAAATTGAAGTTTGAGTCTAAGGAATGCATTGCAGTATAAAATGATAGGAGAATTAATTTAATTCTGAAAGACAAAGAGGGTTGCTTTAGTCTAGTAGGTCTGCTCAGCTTGCCAGCTGGTCAGACCTCAATCCAGTGAAGTACTTTGGTCTGTGCATAATTTAAGTATGAGAATTTCTGCAGAAGCTTTAACATAAAACATGTTCTTTTAAAGGCAATGGAAGTATTCACGTGTTTAAAGTTAAATATATGCTCACAAACTTGGTTAGAGTTGGATCTTTGGGAACTGTTCCAGTGAGTAACAATTATGCTTGTCTTAGTCAACCTTTGTTCTTGTGCTCCTGTCTTGGATATGAGAAATAAACAGGCTGTATTTGCAGTCTGGAGGGTAGCAATTATAGACATCTGATGTGTAGAACCGGACAAGAAAGCAAACATTAAAGACTAACATGTTTTGAAGTGAAAATTGCTTGAGCAGTCACAAAATGCAGGGGACCTCCTTTCCCATCTGTTAATTTACTAAGTGAACAACAAAAACACAAGTGTGCTTAGAAATACGTTCCAGTTCAACATTTAGAGACAAAAAAAAAATTACAAGGTCGAAAATAGTGTCATTCTAAAGATTAATTTTGTTCCTGAATATGTCTATTTGAATAAGCATGTCAACTTTGATTAAAAATGTTCCTTTTTCAGACCAAATCATTTCTAGGTGTCTAGCTCTATTTTGTTTCCTTTCGTGTCATATATATAGAAGGGTGCGGACAGGCATTACCATTAAATCTGTAAACCCTAAGCCCAGAAAAAAGTCAGTGTTCTGTTTCATGTGTTCATGTTAGAATAACTGCCTGTGATTGATGCAGCAGCCCACACTACAAGGCCTAGAACTGGGCTTTGGAATACACTAGCTGTGCTTTAGCAGAGTATTTCCAACCACAAATGCTCAATAAATAATTAGGCGGACTACCTCCCCAAACTTGTGTAAGTGATTTAAAAAGTAGGCTGTACAATTTTGAGATTTCAGTAGTATCGCTTCTGGATTTCGAGTCTTTAGGAGCTATGTTTTCGTTGCTTTTTCTGGAATCGTTAGGCCTGAACAAAATGAAAGCTTACATGTGTTCCAGGAACTGGAGCTTAAAAAAGCCAACCCCCCGCATCAGTGAGTTTTGCGATGAAATCTCTCCCATTTTTTCACCAAGTACCTCATCATTTAACTGGGAAACAAAGGGGAAGGACCAACCCATCCTCATTTCTCTCTCCTTTCTTGTTTCCCCATGCGCTAAGAGGTTTAAACACTTCCGCCTAGAAGCTCAGCTTAGTGCACCGCTCAAGCCGGCAGATGCAGGGTTGAACGTGGCAGGTGGAATGGTGATGGGGAGTGGCTGCACGGCAAGGTGGCTCTTCCCATGTCACACAGTGCTCGTTGCACCAGGCAGCGTTAACGAGACAGCTGCTGCCTTCGTCCTCCTCCCCCTGCTTCCCCAGTAAATCTAGCCCTCGCTGCCAGGGCTCTTCTGGGTGCACTATGAGGATTCCCTACACCTAGCACATGCTCCAGTGACAGAACAATTTTCTGGCCAAGCTAAGGCACTCATAGCCCCCCGTCTCCCTTTTGGTGTGCCACAGCCTGAGGCCCAGGCTCAGTCACCATTTCAGCCAGCCCTTCCCATTGCCGTCACAGGCAGCTCTCGTGGTGCTGTTACTGTGGCTGAGGGTGTCAGTGTTCTTCAGCCACATTAAGAAATCCAGCATATAGCCCACAGACAGGGCTCAATCTCTGTGCAAATAATGTTTATGTCGACAGGTCTTTGCACAGAAACTCCCATTGACTCCGGCTAGCTAGTGTGGTTCTAGCAACCAATTCAGGCCTTCCAGTAGCAAGAGTCTGTTGATACAGTTTGTTTGATTGCAAAATACATCGATAAGCTGGAAAAATACCTGGGTAGGAATCACAGAATGGTTGAGGTTGGAAGGGACCTCTGGAGACTGTCTGGTTGCCATCATCTTCATGGCCCTTTGCTGGGCTTGCTCCAGTATGTCCACATCTATCCCATACTGGGGAGCCCAGAACTGGACGCAGCACTCCAGAGGTAGCCTGGTGCAGAGGAGAGGGGAAGGATCACCTCCCCTGACCTGCTGGCAGCGCTCTGCCTAATGAGATGTGGCCGCCTTTGCCACAAAGGCACGTTGCTGGCCCGTGTTCAGCTTGTCCACCAGGAACCCCAGGGCCTTTTCTGCCAAGCTGCTCTCCAGCCTGTCGGCCCCCAGCCTGTACTGGTGCACGGGGTTATTCCTGCTCAGGTGCAGGTCTTGGCATTTCCCCTCCTTGAACCTCATGAGGTTCCTCTCCGCCCATTGTAAGCCATTGTAAAGAACCACTTGAGATTGCGTTGGAGGGATGGAGACTTAACGATCTCCCACAAAAATCCACAAATGTTTAGTTATTTAAGTTATCTAATTTTTTTCCCTCATGACCCTCACATCTGTACAATCACCATGTCATCATCCTGAAAGCCGGATGCTATCAGAAATCTGAAATGAGGACAAAAGCAAACCGTAAAATTACTAGCTTTGTAAGTTTATACAGAGGGAGAGAAACTGCAGGTATTTAATTATCTGTATTTAATTCTGTGTATCGTAGTCTGAGTCCTAAAATTTTGTATTGACAGCATTTCTGTTTAGTAACAGGAATCCTGCCCAAAAGTAAGTGTGTAAATGGAAGCTGCTTGGCTATGAATGAATAATTTATTTTCTGTGTATTTAAATAACTCCTATTCATAGTTTCTTCTATATTATATCTTCTCTGCAAGGTTGTTCTTTCTGACAACCAGAGCTCGCCAGTTCTGCCCTTGGCTCACCATGGTGAGGAAGGAGAGCATGAATGTTGTTTCTTCAGTATGCAAAATCTAGGGAAAAGCTGGTTATGAAATGTCAGGTTGGTAACCCCATCAGATTGCCAGATGTCCTGAATCTGTCCAATTTTATCTCTGCCTCTGTCATTTTACATTTTACCTGTTATTTTGGGGGGTAAATGGGACTTCAGAGCCTCATGGAGCAGACTGACAGGGCTCTTGGTCTCCTCCCTTACCTTTGCCATTCACATTGGATAGTCATTGATTGACAACATGGATTGAAAACCAACTGGGAAGATTTGCGCTTTTGGCCCCTACCTTGATCCACGCTTTCCGGTCTATAATGGATGGCTCAGACAGTGCATTAAGGACATTGGGAGTATAATCCTGGCTTCTGGGGATTCAATAACGGATATGCCTTTGTGTTGGAGGCAGCCTGTATTTTCAGCCCATTCGGAGGTGAGAAGTACTCAAGCCTGTTCTGTCATCTACACTGAGAAATTTAAGCCCATCCAAAATGCTCTAGCCGCCTTTCTTTACCCCAAACTCACTGAGTATTTTTTCACAGATAAAGATAATTTACTTACTTTTTTAACTTACTTCTTTGGCTTGAAATTTCTTTGGTTTCCTTGAGTTTTAATGTTGCAAATTTATCAGTGACACCAGCAATTAGATTTGTCAGTAAGGAGTGCAACCAGAATAACAACGTTATATCGCGGATGTAGCTAAGAAAGGAAGTAGAAGTGTTGCTAAAGTTAATTTAGGATATTTACAATTAAACTGTTCGCTCCGACCTTCTCTGGTCGAGCAGGCCAGGGCATAGGGTTTTCACAAGAAAGAAGCGTGAATCCCTGTGTTCCCAGAGATCGGGACTGCAGACATTTAGCTCCTCGCTTGGCTCCCTGTGCAGTTGGACATATCGCAGTCCATTGCCTGGCGTTGCCTTGCTGTCTGCGTGCCCTGCAAGCCCGGTACCGTGCACCTCCCCGCTGCAAGGAAAGCATCGGTTCAGTGGGTGGAAGAATGGGCTTGTGTTTAAGCCACTGAAGTGAAATTCTTCCAGGCTAAAAAAAAATGAAAAATTATATTCTTTGAACAGGTGTGATTTCAGCTGACCTTAAGTAAATCTGTTAATTTCAGCTTTCCCCCTGCGAATTGGCTAGTGTCAGTCTCAATTTGTTGGATAGCAAGTGGTAGGAGAGAAAATGTAATTATTAAAAAAATCCTCCAATCCTGCCTCATAGACGCAGCTTATATCTTGTAACTAGGATGGAGTTGTTGCAGGAAACAGTTGTAGTTACACTAACGATAGGCTTTAGTGTGTTTAATAACCCTTGCTAGCATTGAAGGCTTTCTTCCCCCTTTTAATATTTCCATTTTGAAGTTGGGTGATTCCTGATAATACATTTGTACTTTGGAGGTGACCATGTTGACCAGGTATCTCAGCAGTAATACTAGGAAGCTTTAATGGTGAATCCAAGTCCTCAGGTCTCTACAGGAGATGTGAACGACCCGGACCTGGGATTGAAGGAGGAAGTGGAGGTTTTAATGAAGCAGACCCCTTGCTTTGGAGGGGTGAAGGGAGGGTAAGGGAGGCTCCTGTTGCTTATGCGATTATTGCTAATTACTGTAATTAAACATCCTCATGGCAGGAATATTTGGTAAAGCTTGTCTGCGTCCATTCATTTTCTTTAATTGTCTTGTGGTGCCCTCTCGAGGTAGAAGAGCAGCCGGCTTTATTTGCGGTTATGGCAGCTGAAGTGCTAACTAGAAACACAGGTCTTTGCAAAGAGGCTGAGAAATTGCTGTTTGCTTTGAAAAAAATCAGATTTGGTATAACTACATGCCAAGTCAGTGTTCTTTTGGATTGCCGTTTATAGATGCACGCCACCCCCTTTACCTCCAGCTATTCCACAATATAAAACACAAAAAAGACACAAAAAGCCTGGGGGACTCTTCTTCACAGTGCCCAGACGCCACAGAGGTGCAGTTCCCCAGAGTGCGAGAGCCTGGATCGTCGCAAGGGTAAACGTCTTGTGCTTCCGAGAAGGGAGAGAACGCGTTTCTCACGATATGCAGTTGTCTCCCTTGAAATCTAACACAAAATACATTAGGAAATGCTGACATGTTTGGATATTGAAGTGCGTGGGGAACCTTGGCTATTAGGACGGGGGAACCTCTGGTGCCTAGTTAAATGCGTGGTGTTTCGCTTGTGGGTGAAGTCCCTGAGAGAGAGCTATGCCCTCCTGCATGGGGTGAGGCCACACGCGTTGGATACGATCACCACCTCACTGTGAAGGACTGCAAGCTTTAGGCTTCTCTTTAAAAGTGACTATTAGATGCTTGTTCTGGAGACATCTCTTGCCGGGTAACAGCAGATTGTGCAAGGGGGACAAGTATTGGCCATACTGAGGGTCGTCAAGAGTTACTGAGCTAATTGCTTTTGTTCTGAACTGGGGTAGGGTTGAAGGTGAAGCGTTTGGGGTAAGAACATACTCTCTGAGAGAGGTGTACGCTGTGGGTGCTGCTGAATTAGTAGTAGTCTCCCTTCCTGCTGACTAGGATATATTTAATCTCAGTGTGCAGCCTCTACCTCTGCCGTCTTTCCGCAAGATCCTACAGGGTCATTCCAGGCTATTTCCGTCTGATCCCATTCAATGCTTGGGGCAATCCCCAATTCAAACCGTGGGGTTTGAGGAAATTGGACACAGGAAGCAATTGCTGGCTGTGTTTTGTTAAAGTTTGGGTCCTTTCCGACCCCCTGCCAGTTCTGGGTGCCCCGACAGTGACATTCAATAAGCAGGTTGTTACATCCTTCTGACAAAAATTCAACGTCTGCGTTTCAGAAGTGCCCTGTATCATGGGTAGCCAGATAGCTGCTCCCTCCAGACTAGACAGTCACAGGGTGCTTTATATGGACTTACCTTTAGAAATGGGAGCAAGCGGAGGCCCTGGCACCCCACAGAGGGATTTCATGCCGAGGGTGTGCAGCCACAAGGCCTTCCAGCATGGTGGGCCGATGCGTACGACGCTGTTTGGTTCTCTTGGCAAGCGATGTCGCACCTTTTTTCCTCCTGATAACAGGACAGCTGTGATTTTCTGAGGCACCTGAACCGGTAGGCACCAGGGGAGCAAGATTTTCTCAATGAAGGGTTTTTTGCTCCGATTTTCCGCCGCTGCTATTACAGAACGCAGACTTCGTGAACGACAGCCCCTCCTCCATCCCTTCTTTTATGCTGCAGCTCAGTTTTGGGGTGTGGAAGGCTTTTCATGTGTTGATTTTGTGCCCATATTGGATACATTAAAAAAAATGTATTTTTTTCTTAAATGTCTCTGCTTCTCACAGATAATTTTTTGATGAGGACAGTTGGAAATAAATGTAAACAAACGTTCTGAATCTGAAGACGTGAATCCCCTCCACAGAGCTGTAAATTGAAGACTCAAAGCTCCTGTTGTGTTGAAAAGAGGGACTCTTGGGCCCAACGAGGGGTAAGATCTTAAAAAAACCTTTGTTCACTGTTACAATAGGGAACAGCTAAGTGTGGTTTGGGGTTTCTGCCAAGTTAACCCTGACTTATTCCCATTGTTGCCAGTACTGCTAGAAAACCCTCTAACGTGTTATTAAAGATAGAGAATGAAAAACAGTTAATACTTTTCATTTTGAATGCTGTATTTAAAGCAAAAAGCTTTCATTTTAAAATCATCTTTTATTCCTTTTCGCTGTCACTGTTCTAGGGGCTTTAAAGAAAAATCACATTTTGTGCAGCATTGACTTTCTCTTTGTGGGAAAAAAGTTAGCTTAAATGATCCAAAATTGCCACTGTCTTTAATGTCGCTGGAGTCTTATTTTCTTTAGGGTGAAAGTGCAAGTGTTGTGAGCTCCCGTGCATATCATGCTAACCTGGCTTATCTGATCGTTTCCTTCCGCTCTGGTCTGTTGGTCTCTGCCCATCCGTGGTCTCTTGCCCTGTTGTTGTTGGCTCCTTGGGGCAGGAGCCATGCCCAGCGCAGAAGGATTCAGACCTGTGACCGGACAGAGTTGCTATGATAATGCGGATCATAACATCAAAAGCTATAACATCATCAGCAAAGTGGACAAAATAAGACAACATCCAGTGAGTATTTCAACTTTTTATTTCTTTAGTGAACAAAAGTGTACAAAAGCTTCTGTCTAGCCCTGCCTTTCATTTGCAGCTACGCGGCTAGAGAATCTGAGGCTACTCAACACACGGGCTTGGAAGCCCTTTAGGTGAATATTAGGTTGTATAAGGCGTTGTTTTAGACGCATCTCCACTGAGTGGTATGGCAAAAGCTAGTATTATCTTGACAACTAAGGAAGAAGGAGAGGAGTGTGGTGGCAGCTGTTCCTGGGTACTCTCTGGTCCGGTCAGGATGCCGTTAGGATGAGGAGCACGGCAGCCCAACGGTGTCGCTTTTAAACGAGGCTGCCAGCAAGGGCTGGGGCAACTGTCACAGCCCTTCCAGTCTCACATCCTCCTCTGTCTGCTCTCCTCTGGGCCACCCGCTCGTCTAAGGAAAGGTGGTGTCTTTATTCTGGTAGAATTAACTAATCCAAATACACTTTTGGTGTTTTCAATTATAAATGCTTCTTCCTATTCTTAAAATGTTTCCACTTGTTTTCTTGGCAGGACCGTAAAGGTCTCTCCCGAGAGTTCTTTTCACTTAGATATGCACAAAATGAATAGTTTATCTCCAACTCCTGCTGACTTTCATGAATAATTTGATGTAAAAAGCTGAGTTGGACTTCTGCTGTCTTGGCTAGCTTAAGAGTGCCAGCTTCTAATCTTGCATTCACAGACCACAATAGACTCTCTTGTTTTAGAGACCAAAGTGACCTCTCTGGCCTCCATTCACCTGCAACCTTGTTTGGAAATTTCCACTACCTGACCTTTTCCTCCGTTAGCTATCCGGCTACTCCAGGCAAGGAGTCTCCAGGGCTCCTAGCTGACAGAACTTCTCTTTTGAATGAAAACTGTTTAACAGAGAAGATTTGAGGAGACATACGATGATAATTCTTACTGTTTCTTGTTCACCTCCCCAAGTGTATGAGTGAAATCAGAAAACCCTGTGGTCACTTCCGAAGGTGGACAACTTTTTTATGGGGTTTACTCATATGACCAATCTCACTGAAGGCAAGCAGAATTACTCATCTGAGTAATGTCACACATGTGCCTAAATGATTGCAAGAGACTGAAAGGAGTTGCGAGTAAAAGTAATAGCCCTACTTCATCTCTCGCAGAGCAATGCCAACAAAATAATGAAGCCGTGTGAATAAAGAACCAATGTAGTAATCAAGCTCTGAACATTTCTGGAAAATTAGCACTTCTTCCATAACAGCAACAACTGCTGGGAAAATGGTACAAAATATTAACTGTCAGGTTAAGCACAACTTAATCAACATGGGCTGAGTCCCACTGATGTGTCCTCAAAACTGTTACTTAAGTACTTGTTAGAGCCAATTAAATAAACAAAATGTTAAAGCCTAATAGCATAAAGCACATAAATAACAGAAAAGAGCTGTAGCGGTTGAATGGGTTGGTGTTTAGCCCTTCTTGATTTAAAACAGTGAAGTGAAAAATGCTGGAGCCCTTGAAGGTGATTTTGAAGATGAGGAAGTGACTGTGCTACACAAACAGCAATCAGAGACAATTAAGAGAACTGGGACAAGTGCCTCATTCTCTCCACAGACTGCATGGGAAATTGCACTTTACATTTCAGTCTCGGTGCATTTAAAATAAGGCCCCCAGCTATGTCATTTTTCAAGTCCAACTCAAATCAAAAGATATTGCTTGGACTCTTCCTATTACTCTAGAAGTGAAAGGAATGATTGTCTATGCTGATGAGCCTAGAAGATTGTCTTGGAAAGAATTTGACAGTTTTGTCTACCAGTCCCATTATAATGTTATTACTGCCCCTGAAGAAGACTGACAAAGCCTGAATACCAGAATAAGTAGTGGGGTAGTTTAGGATAGCTCTCTGCTGCTGCAGATTGCATGGTGTTTCTCCGCGCAGTAGAGAAGCTGTGCGCTACGCTGTGCGTATGTTTCCTTTTCAAGCTTAATCTGATGAGGATTCTTAGCTGGTGCAGGAACAGAAGAAAAGAAAACATAAGCAAGCTAAAAAACCCCATGAAAACGTAAAGAATGCAAATAAGGAATTTTGGAATTAATTCTAAATCCTTATTCCATATCCATGCCTAATTATAACCCTATCCCTGTATAGAACGTGCAGCCCGTGAGCGCTATTTTGGGGTAAGCACGGAAAAGTTTTAGTACATAATTCAGAAATTTATGAAAGTGCTGAAGTTGCCTCACTTTTGTAATCTTCTTTGCAATGACAAGAGCACGTTGAGCTTTCAGAGCTCCTATAGCAGTTTTGGGTTGTCAGAATACCCTATGGGGCCTAGAATTGAGCACCTCAGTTTTTAAAGTTGCTAAAATACATATTTAGGTGACTTAAGTTTCCCCTTTTGCAAATTCTGGTCTGCATATCCTTTGTGTAATACAGTAACTCTTGCTGGTGCTTATATCGCTCTGAACAAGAGGCAGCTATGAAGAAAGATGAACATACTGCATTAAGTTCTCTCCTAAAATGATAGTGCTCTCTTAGGTAATGCCCGTACAAGACAGACAGCTTACTCCAAAACAAAGAAAGGAGCTGGAGCAGGGGTTTTGAGCAGGGCCCGTGCTAGAGGCAGGGCAGGGTTGTACCGTCTCAGGAGCAGGGCTCAGCTGTGAACGCCTGGATCTGCGTCCTCTCCTTGCTGCAGCCTGGAAGAGCCCTGAACCCTCAGGAAGCGCAACTTGAAGAGCCACTTGCTTCCCCCGGCCCCCGTGGAGCTGCTCTCCACGTTGCTGCCTGGCAGAGCTCGGCCTCGGGCTCTTGTTGCGCGCAGTGGAGCGAGCGGTGGCCATGCCGCCCTGCTGCCGCCCAAGCACACGCGGGTGCGCAGGGGAACGCGGGGGGGTCGTCCTTTTCTACCTTTTCTAATATTTTCATGTGCCTCAACTGCATAATTCTTAACTGGAAGGAATATGTAGATGTACAGTGGAAGCAAGAGAAAAATGCAACATTTATTTATTATTGTGTATTCACTAGTAACTCTGCGGCTATACATCTCTGTGTGGCTATATATCTCTCCGGCTATTTCTGAAATAGAGCTGAGAGCCCAGGGGGAGCAAAATACCAACTTGAGATAGCAGTCTAGCGAGAAAAGCAATGCTGTCACTGAAGAGGGACTTCTAGCAGAAGAAGTGACACTTGCAGTTACTAAGACTGTCAGTCCAAATACATGTTGCGTTGGTACCCAGGATAGCGATCAGGCCAACGGAAGAGCTGGCGACATGCCATGCAGACAGATGGGTGAGCAACACCGAGGCCGTAGAGGAGCAGCAAGTGTGGAGTCTGCAGGCGGTGCTCCCAGCTGGGAGATGCCAAACAGCTGGCCAGCTGGAATTTTTTAAAAACAATTTCTGTTTTAGGAAATGTCGCAGTTTGTTGGTTCGAGATGACGTAATGGACCAAATAAAAGAGATGGAGGAAGGGGTATTGTTAAGTAACGTTGTTAGATTTGGCTTGAGATGTACAAAAAGAAGGAAATGAAGAAGGGGCGTTCTCTGAGCCCTGGAGACAGCAAGAATAGGGGATGTTAATGGAATTCCCTTTTGTTGCTCTGCGCTAGGGCAAAACCAGCTCCCCTACACTGCTGAGCAGAACAGCAGATGGAGTGCCAAAGCTTCTAGTTAGAGAAGGGGAGGACAAATAGTTTGAATTCAGAAGCTGGAATTCATCAGAAGCTCAAACTTCAGCTTTCCTCTCCAAAGAGAAGCAGTCAGGGTAGGGGCACTGTGGGTTGACCTCTTCCTGGGACAAGGGCAGCATTTACTACTAGACAGGGCAAACTTAGACTCTTGATTTACTAAAAGCTGGAAACCTGAAACGCAAAGATGAAACTCTGGTGCCAACGCGTTTCGTTCTGAAGAAAACAGTTTAAAAAAATTTCTCTAAATTTAAATATTTAGCTTTAAACAGCTATTTGTCTAGCACACCAAACGTTAGTCAATTAATTTAAATAATTCAGGCATAGGTAAAGCAGAGATGCTACGCAGGAATTTGAATGATTGATCCTCACGTGCCTCAGCATCCCTTTTGCAGTCGACTTACAATGTTTCATCCCTTCTGGTTGCAGAATGAGCACAGGACTCCCAGGCCAATATTCTATTTGTTATATATATATATATATATATAATATTCCATATTCTATATTATAGTCTGTCTTCTAATAATCAGCCCAAGCTGCCTTTCCGACTCACACTGTTTCACCCTTTTTTTTGTATTTCATTCGTTATTTCTTTCAAAATAACGGGCTGCACCATGTATTTTGCCAGTGTTGATGCATATTGGACAGTCAGGTCTAGAGTCATCCAAGGTTTCTCGTTTGCGTTTGAACTCAGCTTATATTTAACCCTGGAATAACAACGATAAAAGATGAAAAAAAAAAAAAAGGAGGATGGATTCGGTGCATTCGGTGCACTCAATATCATGTCCAGTCACAAGTGGTTAGAAGGGAACAAGGATGAGTGAAGGGACAGATAAAGAGCACAAATTTCTCATTTCTGGATCCGGTTTAGATTTGCTAAATCAGAAGCTATTACCAGATAAAAGCACTTATTTATTGCTAGGCCAATCTGTTTGGGTGCAGCAAGGGGCTAACAGAACAAATGACATTGGCAGACGTCCCTGGGTTATTGATCTTTGCAGAAGAGAAGGGTGTATTAAGTAGATCTGGAACTTTGTTATCACGCTTGCACATCACCAGATTAATGTTGAGGGATCTGAGTGGCAATTACAAAATAACATACCAGGAGTCCATTTTTTTGGTAAAGGAAAACCGTAAAGCAACGTATTTAATGAATACTGGTACGTTACATAAACTTTTTTTTTCTTTTAATTCATGGAGCAAATTCATGGAGCATGAACCTTTTCATTAATGCATTTAGCTAAGACCTTTGTTCTTCTGTCGGTATCTGCTAACTTTGCAGGGAGATGGGCATGCAGTTGCACTTTTGGGGCTTCTATAGAGGATGCTTACAAGCGTAATAAAAATTATATGTCTACATTACATTAAAAAAAAAAAAACAGTGAAAGAATATTAAGGGTATGAAGCAGCCATAGAGTATACTTTCTACTCTAGGATGAAATCTTCATCTGAGGACTCCAACAGCGTGTCTAAACTAGTGGACCCATGACTGCTTCTAATGCCGTCTCGGGACAAGACTTTGGTACATCCTTCCATCTTCCACGGCCTCTACAGTTCCCACGTAAAGGAAACATGCATCAAGGCCAGCTGGTGGATTTGTTGTGTTCAGGAGGTCTCTCATTTGGATGATCAGAGCACCAAGACCACAGCTGTCAGTTTAGACATCATCTAAATGTTGGCCCTATCTTGGCGCTCACGTGCAAAGATCAAGTAGAGAACATACTTTATGCACCACAGGCAGAGAAAAAGAAAACATTACCGAGACCCCAGCTCTCAGTTAGTGTTACAAAGCGGTAAATCTGGATTTAAGTCTTTCTCAGCTTTTTTAAGGCCACTAATTCTCCCCAAAGGAAAAAAAAACAACACACATACTTGTGTGTGTGCACACACAGAGAATAATTAAAAGAATTAACACGGGACTTAGTGTCTATTGCAAACCAAGATTCTTGTTAAGTGGAAATTTGCCATATGCTCTCCAACACGAGACACAAAGAAGAGCCACTTTACATACTATCTTAAAACTTGATTTTGCTATGGGATTGGAGTGCACATTGCTGCCTATTGACTGGTTTAATCCAGAGCATGAATGTTTATTTTGGGGACTGTATATCAAGGCTACTTGGAAGAAGTTTTTTTGAAACTCGTTTCCTCTCAGATGGCTGAGCTTTTATTTTGAGGAGAAAGCAATGCAAATAATAAAATGCTGGAGGTGCCAGTGGGCATAATGTAAAGAGGACTTTGGGGTTTCTATGCCTTTTTTTTTTTTTTTTAAACAGTCCAATTATGTACCACACAGGAGCAACTAGGCTAACAACAGCCATATGATGGAATAGCTTGTAATCCGGTTGTGGGTCTAGCTCCATGAGACAGACTCCAAGTAGATGAGTTTTAAATCTCCTTAGAATTAAGAAGGGTTTGGCAACCAAATTAATTGTTTTGGAAAAATCCTCCTTTATGGATCATGAAGAGGATAAAAAGGGAAAAAACATGTCATCTGTAGTGGTTAGTCAGATGTTCTTTTGGAGTTACAACGATTTCCTCTCTAATTCCTCTTGTTGACATTCCCGTTAAAAGAATAATGAGTACTATGTTCTTTGCCTTAGTGCTACTCATCCTTGTGTACATCACGAAATCTTTGCATTAAGCTACCCAAATGGATTGAATCATATTGTAAGGCAGACATTAAAAACAATCGCACTCAACTGTAAGCATGCATAAAAGGGAAGTATAAACTGATACACCACGATACAAGTGATAATAATTGCTGGTACACTGTACAGTAATTTGTTTCAAAGAGGTGATTGGACCCAGACAACTGAGAATGTGCATCAGTCTGATTTAGCAGAACTGAATTATTTTAGTCTTTGGATTTTTAATATTTATATACTTACCCTTTTACCAGTGAGGCTGCGATGCTTTGGAAAAATACATTATATGTATTATTAATACCACGTTTAAATAATGGGAGACAATTAAACAGTCACTGGGTAATAGTTTCCCAGGTGTATTTCTATTTATATATTTTGTAGCTATATAATGTATTCCCGCAGAATAAGGAATAGGATTTAGAATTAATTACCCAATGCTTTTAAAGTATTTTGGTAAAAATAGGTGTGCAAAAAAGGTATTATTATTTCGGAGGTGGCATAAAAGCAGCCTCATTAAAGAGGCTGGTACTAATAGCCCTTTAATACCGAAAGCCAGGAGACAGTTCTTCACGTGGTAAATTTACCAGTGAATTAAACAGCGAAATATGCCAATTTTGACTTGATTTCTATCCTGCTAAACTACCCTACATTCATTTGCTTCAGCTTTAAGCCCTTCCATTTTAGTTTTCTGCAGCCCCGGTTACAGAATTGCAGCTTGCTTTTCACCTATCTTCTAACAGTTTAACATAGATGTCTGGGTCCAGTCCATTGTTCCAATTGTATATAGTTTAAAAAGCTCTGCAGTATTTTACTCTTTCCATTATATCTTGGCTTCCCTGAGCGCTCTGCTCGCTGCATTTTGCTTGTACTGGCTCTGTTTTCTAAACCCATTTATGCCTTTTTTTCTGTACACACTTGTTCATTGGGGAGCTTAAATTGACTTCTCTCCATTCTGTTTCCTTAACTAAAAACGCACCATTAAGGTTGATTGAAGTCTTTTGAAAACACTTCATAAAAAATGAAAGGCCGTAAGAAATTAGGCTACCAGTGTTTGCAAATACCTGTTTTCAGCCAAATTGATGGGAAAGAATAGGAACTGAAATTTTAAAATGCTACTGATATATATTTGCTTGCTATTTATTTTTATGAGAATAGCAAAAGCACATGTAAAACATTTTGGGGGATAAAATATCAAGCCGTTAATAAAATATGCCATGCGGTAGCTTTTTTCACAGAAAACCTTCCCCCACCTCCCCCCCCTCCCCCCCCCCCCAAAATCAGGTACAGTTTTGAAGAGGGAAAATGGCAGAATGAACAGAAATATCTGGATCACAGTTATTATTTTCATAGCTTTGGTTTAAAAAAGGTAATTCTCATAGCTTTGTTTTTTAAAAAATTAATTTTCAAATATTCCTCTTCAGAGACTACTGAAAGCTGTTTCCTCTTAAGAGAAATATTTATACCACAGAAGCCATATTTTATCAGGAATAGAAAGAGTTCTTGAGAAATTGCTTTACAAATGGGAGAAAAAGAAAGGTTAATTAAATCAGTGAAACTTTAAGTCTCCTTCCAGCACAAAAACATCTGTGCAGTGGTTAAGGATATTAAGTATGTTTTACATTACGTTCATGTACACTTAATAAACAAAGAAACCTCATTTCACAAATCACCCATCCGGAGTAAGGAAAGCCATTCTGAACAGCATGCTGAATTGTCAGGGAAACTTTTATGGACATATGGAAATACATCTTACTTTAAAAGGAGAAATTCCAAGAGGGATTTGCACCAAGTTAAAAGCGAAGCAAGTGCTTTAGAATCAAAGGTGATTACATTGAAAATGGCAGCTTGCTTGTCGAAGCAGCTGAGACAGCTCCCTCACCAAGCGAAATACTAATCGTTCCAGCTGTTTCCAGACTCTCCTAATACTGCTGCTTATCATTAAAAATAGATACTTTAGAAGTTTGCAGTGCTCTAAAAGAGAATAATTATTGGATTTTAATTTATCTTAGATAATTTTTCAGACAACTGTCAAGCATGTTTTATTTACAAGATAGATTACCTGTGTGTTTTTTTTTTCTCTTTTCAGAAATTGATATATTCATTTTGACAGCCATCCCACTAAGTGGAGACATCTAAATCGCAGAAGACTTTCAGTGCATCACCTCTGTTACAGAACACTATCAAAATTAATTTGCATACTCGGAGTTTTACAGTTTCAGTAGACTCTTTCCAACAAAAAAAATCTTAATACGGAAAAAAAAAACCCAGCCCCAAGATCAAACTCAGGTTTGAATTCAACATCAAACAAACTTGTAAATGAAAGCTATTCCCAGACTTTGCCTTTAATAACGCAATCCATTTAGGATTGCTGTTCCTTTTTATTTTATTTTATAAAAGTAATAGAATGAAACGACCAGACCTCAAATATGGTACTATTTTATGGTGTACGTGAACACAAATTGTAGCATACTGTATCACTTCCTTTAAGAATTCTCCTGTTAATGGAGGGAAAGAGCAGCAAGATCAACAAGAAAAGTAGCTAAGTACAAGGAGGTCACTCAGAAGCTATGAGTTCTATAGCAGAGGTACAAGGAAACCCTGTCACTTTCCATCCCATTAAACAAGCTATGAGCTATGTGTTAGACTCACTGGGATTACCAGCAAACCCCCACCAAGATGTGTGCTAGCTCTTGCTCACATCCTCTATCAATTATTTAGTTCCTTTTATGCAAATAATGTTTCGTAGAAGCAGTGGAGAAATCCATAATGGGAAGAAGAGCAACAGCCATTTAGAAGAATTAAATGGTTGACGAAAAGAATGACGCTTTACAGATAAGAGCTATTGAAATGGTACAGTACCAGTACCTCTTAAATGCCTGTGTGCATACACAGATGGGGAAAGTCAAAAAAGTTTTGTTTTGTTTTTTACTATCAATTTTATGCAAAATTATATAACAAGGCAATAGGCAGACTCCTGCCTTCACAGTTCTGCCCAGGGGACAGTCGCAGAAGTGAGGCCTCTGTAGCAGATTAGTCTTCATTCTTCAGGCTCTAAGCTTTCATTTTGTATTTTACAGGGAATATATGTAACGTAAGCCTGGCTGCAAATGGTGTTTATTCTGAAGAGAGGCTTCACTACTCTTTAGAGTCAGAAGCCAGAAAAAAACACTGAGGGCCACTCCTGCATTCTTTTTTCAGGCAAAATGTCCCATTGATTTCAATGCATATATAGGATCAAAACTGTTCTCTTCTGTGGCACCACTAAAATTCACTGGGCCAAATTTCCTCCTGGTGTATGCAGAGGCAAGTCCGTTCCCTTCAGTGGAAGTAAGCTTGCTGAATGAGATTCAACAAAGATGCTCTGAGGAGGCTTGCTTTCTTCGGAGATCTTTCCCCTACATGAGATTTATAAGTAAATGCAGACAATCCTGGGTGCATCCAGCCAAAGCACCGCGCCTGCCTCTACTGCTAGCCTTTAAATCCTCGTCTGGGATTTTTCTTGAAGGTTTATCCCTTTTCTTGTCAGTAACCTAATTATAGTTTTCCTGCCGAACTGTCTGCGAACTGTTTGACTGCTTACGTCTGGGTTTGCATTGGCAAGTTCGGGAGTGGTGATACCCTGCTAACGCCTCTCCACTGCAAAGGCCATGGCGGCGTGGCTTGCCACAAACGCAGTTCAGCTGGGGTGAGAAGGACCTCCATCACCCTTCATACTCCAACATAATTTAGAGAGTCTCATAATAATCCTCAAGTTTTGCACCAGAGAACGAGTGTTTAATAAGGCAGAAGCATGGATATAAGACACAACCTCAAGGCCTTCATCTCCTTTCTGCTGCAGCCCCTTTGCCACACTTTCATAGTGCTCATAGTTGCATACAAGGAACATAGATTAAAAGCAAACAAAATCTTATTAAATATATCAGCCTAATTTTGGGAGAAAACATGTAAATTTTAGGAAACTTCTCACTACTTGAATTTGAATTTTCTAGAATTGACATAACATGATATTAAATCTCCAGTTTTCTATCAGTGTGTCCTAGACATGAAGGGCTCTCTTCTAAAAGCTTTGTAATGTGAGTGCCCTGTATATTTATGGTGCTTCTGCATTTAACTATCTTTAATTATACTGCTACTCGTAATGGAAAATTTTTGCTAAAACAGGAGATGTTGAAAGTGTGTTTTAATGGAGCACAGTTACCTTCAAGAACAGAATTATGCTTCCATTACAAAATTCTACACTTAAAAAAGCCTTGGCAACAGGCAAAGGCAGAATTTAAAATCCCTGAAAGACATGGAAATAAAAAAATTATGCGCAATCATAGATAAGTCCAGAGAATTGAAAAGAAGGAAAGCTAGAGGGGGTACACACATTTCTAATTTGGCTTTCATCAAGTTGTGCCTTTACAGTCTGTAGAAAGAGAAGTTATTCTCCTGTAACAGGCTGTGAGAGCAATTCTCTCCATCTCGGATGGGTGTAGCATGGCATGGAAGCTCAGAGCCCTTTTCGAAACTCTGGCTGCCTTAAGGCACAGGATATTTCTACGCAGATTATACAAGGGGCTTTCTACAGGGTTCAAACTTTTTGTAGAGCGTAAGAGCAAAAAGCTGTACTGAGCAGTCTCTGCGGAGAACTGTATGAAGTCCTTCTCACCCCTGTCCTCTCCTCTTGTCCCTACTGTTAATAAGCCAATTGTTAAGTCTTGCCTTAAAATCAGATTGTCACCCGGTGGGAGGGCCATGACTGACCTTGTACAGGGATCTGCAGCACAAGGCCATGGGTGCCACATGCTGTGTGAGCAGTCTTACTCTTCTTTCTCCTCAACACAGTATTTTCACAACCAGTTCACTCATAAGGGGCTATCTTCTGTTCTGTGTTGTTCCACTACCACTATCAGCTACTCACTCACGTGTGTCTTTTTCCCTTGGGCTTGCTGCAGAGGTAAAACCGCTCTCCCTGAACACAACTGCTGTGTCTTTCTTCAGGTCCCTCCACCTGTCCTGCAATGAGCAAATCTGACTGCTAGCAGATAACAGCCAGGCAGTGACCTTTACACGTAATGTGATCCAACTTCTTTGTACAAAAAATAAAACCAGTGACACTCAGACCTATTTCCCAGGAAGTCAAGGCACCAAATTCACCAAAAAACAAAGATAATCTGATCCCAAAGACATGTGGTAGGCTGTGCTGCCCTCGCAGACCCCTGCAGAGCTCTGTAGCACTACAGTGGTCTTTCTTGGTCTTGTAAAAGGCAAAAAGGGACCTAAATCTTTGACTGTAATCTCTTACGCTGGTACAAATGTACACTAACTCGGAGGAAGTCAGAGGAGAGTCTGCTATCCTATGTACTGTCAACAAGCTTTGGTAGCCCTGATCTAGAAAATCCACAGCGCAACAAAGACACCTCGTGGCTGTCCTGCAAACCGCACACGAGACAAAGGAAACTCCTAACTAAGAAGGGGACCTGAGCAAAACATGAATGTCTGCAGTCTGGTAACAATCTTTGTACTTACTACCAGCCATCTACTTGTAAATAAATTAACACTAATACTTCTTTCAGATCAAAAACATATTAAAGGAACATAATCATTTCTTAATCACAAAAATTAAAACATGTAAATGACAGAAAATGATGTTTGTTTCCAAATTAAACATACAAACTCAAATTATGAAATTTAAAAATCACAATAACTTCAGTAACTATTTAATTTGACCTGATATGCGAAGTGAATGCTATGAATGCTATATTCAGTCTGGAAGTAAGCTTTTACATTAGAGATAGTACTCTATAATCTTCTAGGCACTTTAAATTCAAAGAATAACATGGTAACTTACTAAACCTTCAAAATACTTAAAATGCATTAAGATGCTTACAATTTTACTAAAGATCAGCCATTAAAATAACATATTGATAGTTTTGTCATTTATACCAGTGCAACCCCCCTGTGATATATTTTAAAACATAGTTTTTAAAATTAAGCGAATTTAAAAAAAATGAGTGCAATATTGAAGTCCATAATCTACACTCACATGTACTTTTGTTACTATTCCTTGTATCAGTGTTCACATTTGTTCACACACGCAAACACACATATATATGTATATACACACACACACACACACACACATATGAAATGCCCTATATAGTAAGTGCATGTGTCATAACCACGTGGCAGTTGTTGTTATTACCTACAACCATATTTCTGAACAGCTAAACAAAATCTTGCATTGTAAATTTACCAGCATAAAACCTTGATTCAATACATAGTGTGGTGATGTATTACATAGTGATTCCTTAACTTTACAAGAAAATTCATTATACTATGATCCATATTTTCCCAGTGTATTAAAACTCAAGAGTAAGTAATTGAGATCATGAGGCTGTTGGGAAAAAAAACCCCAAAACCTAGTACGGAGTAAAGGCAGAGAGATCAAACTCTGCCCTCCATTTCACCAGTGGAAATCTGAAGAAATCATATTGACTTCAGACTTCTTGTCAGCTAAACTCAGAAATTTGATTACTGATTTGTAACAGGGTGAGTGAAAACAGAACAAGCCAAAGGGATCTCTTTGTGTCTGTTAGGATCCGGATATTCTACATGAGCAGAATGCTTGCTTCACTGAATCCAAGAATTTTATTAGTTAATTCATGTTTCATATAATTCATAATTCATTTTAATACTGTGATTGTGAATGCAAGTACAAAGGCCCAAATTCTCCCTCCTGTAACACCACTTAAGTTTGTGGAGAAATCCTCAGGAAGAATTTTTCCCAGAGTTTCTCTCATTTTCACAGATGTTATTGACTCTTATGGTCAATTTAGCTTGGAGAGGCTATTGGCTGGCTTCCTGTAAAAAAACAGAAACAATTCAAAGTCAAACCATAGAGATTTTGCTTTAAAAAAAAATATTAATTTATGGAAGTTAAGACATTAATAACCTGTTAAGTCAGGTGCTGTGGTGACACCAGCTTTATTATGTACACTTCATGGACGAAATCAGGACTTTGCTAAAGTAACCTGGAGCTCTGTCACTAATACAGACAGGCCTAGATTTCACCATGTATTTTGGTACACTCATGTGCTTTCCAAGCATTTTAATAACCTTTTTAATGAAGAAGAGATCATTCACAAAGATTAAATTCTGAAGTGCCTAGGACCAGACAGGTAAACGTTCTTAGGTATTGCTTTGCTGGTCCTGCAAGGCCTAAATATCTTACTAGTTTCAATCCCACTGAAAGTCAACTGTCACATTCCCTATAGGAACCGGTGGTTCACAAATGACAAGCAGAGTACTGTGCCATGTGTAGTTTATAAACACCCTGTTGCATCTGTAAACTCAGTCCAGTCTAACTTGTTGATTTCTCTGGACACTCAGAAAGCTTCTAAAGCTGCTCCAGCTACATAATCATAGCAAGACAACAGTACAGACCCAACATGAGGGAGGCTGTGTCTCAGATTGTGACCTGAAAGAACCCATAAGATAATAATGTATTATCTTATTATCACTCTCATCTACAGCCAGCTGATGGATGGAGTGACTCCCTACTGCTTTGAGCCATCAAAGGATAAAAAGCCAACACTCTCAAACACAGGTGTTTCCATTCCGGTTCAAGTATCTCTTTTTGATCGCCTCTTTTTGGTGGAATTTGCCTTCTGTTGAAATATAATTTAGAACTACAGTGTTGAATACTGGACATGCTGAAGCCTGGAATATCTTAATATTAAAAAAAAAATTGAAATTCTGTTACAAGCAGGGGACTATAATGGGGACTCCACTGATAAAGCGAAGTTCAGTTTTGCACAGTAAGTAGGGATTCAAACTCCTTGTTTTGTATGAAACAGAGAGTGCCTTCCTCAAACGTATACAATGAGGTCTTTAAAAGAGTGAATAGTCTAAGAAAATTCAAGCAAGCCCTTTCGTTACTTTTTGAAACAAAATGAGGTGAAACTGTATCTTTCAAGAGCTTTGCCTTCCTGTATGGATTGTTTCTCTTTCTAATCATAAAGGAGGAAAAACACATGCATTTTAAACTTTCAAGAGAAATATATACATTATACATAGACTACACTTGAATAAATTAGGTGGCAGTAAATCTAAGTTATTAATAAGAATTATGTACAAGTATTTTGATTAAATAGGTCACATATAGACTTAGGGCAGGAATTCAGCTGACTCCAAAGGGTAACTGTCTTAATATGGGTACATCAACCACTCACCCTGTGGCTTCCACAGCTAATTTTCATGCAACAGTTAAAGGACTCACTAGCACAATAGACTGGACACAGTAAATTAAAGTCCACACTGGTAAATGAATGGTAGCTCTCTTAAAAGATCTCATGGCTGCATGGTGCCTTGAATATCAATGGAGCAAGGGCAGCAGGACAGTGGGCAGACTTCGGACGTTGAAAGAGCATTGTCAAAAGATCTGAAGGGACCTTAAAACTGAAGCTTTCTGGACTCAGGAGACTGGGATCTTCCTCCCTACATGGATAGATGGTCCATATTGTATTTACATTACACTGCAAACTAACTCATTGACTACAGGTTAAGGAAGAGATGCACGAGTTTGAATCTTTGCACTCCTCTGGTGATGCAAAGCAACTGTAAACACAGCTGAAATGATTACTGTAGTCTTCCTGCTTTGATACATCAGGGAATCAGTTAAAAAAAAAAAAAAAAAGTAACAGGGACTAAAGACAGATCCCACGTATCTGAAATAATGAAAATTGAATAACAGCATTCTTGTTTGGTCTCTTATTTAGGGCTGTATGAATTTCTCATTATTAAAAAAATCCATTAAAATAGAAATGAATGTGTACATATCAGTAACAAATGTAAAAATGCTAAGAGATGGTACAACTATCCACAAGCTGAGTGTTCTAAACTCAAGAAGTTCAAGGAAGATAATACTTCAAAGAAAACCACAGTAAGGTAGGAAGTATACAGTTAAGATACATGAATAGCTTAAACTCTGCCTGAAGTGATGCCATGAAGGGAAAGGTTAAAAAAAGTCCTGATTTGTCCTAAAACACCACTTAATCTAATCTGAGATGACATCACTAGTACTGTTTAATCACAGGCAAATACTTTTTATGACTATCTGGATGCCTTTGCTGTGTTCGTCTAATTTTTGTATGTTGGATTTCATAGAAAGTAAGATTAAAATTGAACCCCACAGACTCTTTAGGTATAGTTTTGTAATGTTATAACATGCTGAGGAAAATGGGAAGAGATCAAAGAACACATGTGGCATCTGAAGAAAGGCAAACATACCTAGTAAAAGAGGACTCTTGCTACACCTTCTCACCTACCTTATTTAAAAATACATGGTCTCCATGTGTTTTTTAATGTGTGTGGATCAATCCACAACACAGGGAAACAGTCATACATTCTGCTTTAAGTCAGAAAAACACACTTCATGAGTAAAACGGAAGGGCCTGTAAAAGCATCCTGGATAGTATGCAGTCAAGACAGAATTCAGTCCTGTGAAGAGGCCAGCTTAAATCCAGGCTTAGGCGGAATTTTCCCTGTGGAAATCAGTAATGATGAGTAATGCCACTTCTTCTGATCATTGCTATCTTATCTGTAACATGTGTATCAGCATGGCACTACCTGGTAAAAGAAGGTTCATTCAAAGTGTTTACGCCTTTAGAGCCTTTGTGGAAGCAGCTCCCATCACCTTTGTGCGTATAGAAACACCAACGAAAGATGGATGTGTGAAAAACACCTTTGGGAACAAGCCCTTAAATAGTTCTCTCTTTTTCATTGGCAAAATAAAATTCACAGCTTTTAAACACATTTTTCTAGCCAGGAAAACAAGGCTTATACCATGATTTGTAAGTATAATAATATATGAAATATGCCTAAGAAAAATGCTCATTTGGGACTGAATCTTTCAGGAAAAGCAGCTGTGCATATTCCACAAAGAATTATCTCACTGATCTACACAACTCATTTTGAAGGAATCTCTTCAGATAGTAGATTTTAGTAATCAAGATGGAACGTAAGAATCATAGCGTCAAACCTGTCTGTTCATTTCCTCACTGTAGAAAAATGTTTGATACAATTAGAAAAACTGGTGTAATATTTCATCGCACACTGGCCCATTTCAGCTGCTGGCACTCAGTAATAGCAAGATATTGCGATCAGTATCACAACTTTTAGATATATTTAATCACAGTAACAGCTTCACTCTTGCATTCCTGCTCCTGTACTTAATATTTTTGATTATTAATAAAACAAGACTGCAAGCAACTGAAAACAAAGAATAAACCCAAAAGTCTTGAGCTAGCAAGAGAACAGGATTAAACAGCGATTTGGGTGATATAAACTTATTTCTGTTAAACTGCTCACCCTATTTTATAGTCATTGTTTTAATTGCAAAATTTTAAATTGTTTTCTCCTCTGCCTTTCTAGATGCATTGTGAGTTTTATCATAAGAAAGAGAGGAAGCACATTTTTGGTAGAGCTGGAAACTGAGGAGAAGAAAATGTGGCAGCACTTGGAGAAAGAAAAGTAGTATTTTCTTGCACGTGAGGCAAAAGGAGGAAGAAGAGAAGTTCTTTGGATGCAAAACCAAGAACAAGAAAAGTAGTCTTTCAATCTGCCTCACCTGCCTTCATTTTTTCTGTTGTTCTGATGTAGTTGGGTGGTTTGAGAAGTAGCACTGTGATGCGCCAAATGATTTAGAAGATTAGCTGCTGCTCCTTTGGCTTGCCAAAGAGGTCTTTCTGCATGGATGCTTCGAGGATTATTTGTTCTAATTCCAGGGTTCTTAGACTTATCTGCAACACAAAATGCACATGGATATTCTCCCCACACAATCTCACCCAGCTACCAATCATCAAGAATTCCACTCATTCCCCTTTTCTTCTCCCTAATTTTCCTAGCCAGAACAATGATGTTTACGTCATTTCCTTTGAGTTTTTTAGCACAGTTAAAATTTTAATTTACAGACTGCAATTGGTGTCTATTGTTTAATAAACAAATAAATCATTAAAAAAAAAAGCTTTTGAAAACGCTGAAAGACTAATTCTTCTATCAGTGATTCAGACTGAATCTGAAGACCCAAAACTAGGGTGAAGAACACATGAGAGAGATATATATTCCTCCTGAAAACACATGTACTTCCCAGCTGTGGGAAAGTTGTTAGAAACTTGCAGGGATATAAATGTATTGCGAAACAAAAAATAATTATACCTGCTGCAATATTCACTGCTTTAAATATAAATAACATTTGTTAATTACAGATTTGTTTTCAAGATACCCTGGGAAGATCAAAATGCCCTTGTTAAAACTGTTCTATGTAGGCCACATAATATCCAGCATGAAGGAGTATAACTCTGTTAAGCGTTCAGGAAAGGAATACTTTGTTTATGCTTACTTCTTATGTTTGTTTATGCTTACTTTTATTTGACACAGTCAGTACAGGCTTTTCAAGTTTGTGATGAAATGTAAAATCAGAGCCAAATAAATGGTTTAAGTTTTCATTCAGATTCACATTTGTTATTCTGAGAGGAGGGTATCTTGGAAAGTTTGCTGGCAATGCAGGAAGTCCACCGCCTTTTGGAGAGTTTGCAACTTGGAAACCCTTCATAAGATAAGGAAAGACAAAAATAAAGATTCAACATCTTGGCCCTTATGATAGAAATGTCTTTTTTCGCTTGTAGTAATAATCAAGTAATGATTATTACAAGTATGATTATTAATTATTATTATACAGTAACCATCAACTTTTTGTGAATAAAGGACTGTAGGATCAGTTGTTCAAATTACTGTCATCAGCTTAAGATTTTACTATTGAACTTCCTAGATGAGCTGTTGGACAAAAACAGAAGCTATGCAAATTGTATACATTAAAAAGCCTCAGTAGCTACAAAACTCAAATGCTTGAACACTTCCAAGAACAAAACCTACCATAAAGCACTGGAACTGCTTTTACTGAAAAAGATGGAAAATGATACATTGTCATATGTAAACCAGTTGCAGAGTATCGTTGGCAAGGGGCTGATAAAGATTCAGCTTTGGGTGGATCTTTACAATATTGAGAAATACTTAGTAGTTCCTAAGTCTCACTATGTGAACACAACTTCTGCAGCAATCAATTTAAAGCTGTGTGCCAGTCTGTGCTGATTTGCTAATTTTGTTAAAACTGTGTACAGTACAGTGACAATGGTAATTGATTGCCTCCTGTAAATCAGCTCTAATTCAGCCCTGAAAACCTCAGAGAGATTTAATCAATAGAATGAAAAAAGAAAATAATTGCATGTGCAGAGTACTCTGGTGTCAACCTAAAGCAGTACTAAGTAAAGTGCTAACCTACTTTCTGCTGGGAAAATCTCTTTTGAAGCTTAACATCAAAAGCACTTTTTAAGCTTAAACAACACCATACGGTTTCAATTCTTGCTTTCTAACAAGCACTTTTAAAAGCACAACTAAAACGCAGCTGACAAACTTGAAAAATCTTTTTTGTTGTTCCACTTGAATGATCTAATGAGAAAATGGCTCAGTTCTGTTGTAGCTAATGAGGTATAACATCTTCACTGGACCTGAATATAAAACAGAGATTTCTCTAAAGATATAGTTTTAACATGCTTCCATTGCTTTACTCATTCTGCCATGTTTTTATTTAAGTGATGTCCAATGAATAAAAGTACAGGTCAGTTTTGAAATAAAACATTTATACATGAAACTACTCAACCCACAAGTGCTTTGAACTCTTGTATAGAAGCGTTGTGGCTCCAAGTGGCAAAATGTGTTTCACTAGGACACTAACTTACTAAGGTCCTGAATCTGCAAAAAGAGACATTAACGTAGCCAGACAGAGATCTGTGATAGTACATTTCTGAGGGATGATGTTCCCAGACAGAACCCAAGTGTATATGGATTTTAACCTGTCTGGTTTTGGCAGTGTCCTACTATCAATGTTAAGACCAAAATCTGACAAACCAGTGAAGATACCACTAATAACAGTATCAAATACTAGTATTTATTGCAGTAGCACCTAGAAGCTAGTATCATACTAAATGGCAATGACATGTTTACGCCACAAGAACTTACAGTCTAAGGATACAACATAGACATAATGAATAGATTTGGGGAGTATAAGATATCAGGAAAGACATTAGATTCAGTGCAGGAAGCAGCATTCGCAGCTTAGCAACAGCTTAGACATGGCTGTACATGTAGAGTACAGTGAGAGCATCGTGGCAGTAAATAAGCTTAAGGAGATAATCGAAGCAAAAAACCACAGTGGTGCAGGTGTCTGCTGGCAGTGCTTCTCATCTGTAAAGTGCAGCACAAAGAAGTTTGACGAAAAATTGGATAAGGTGATGAGGATAGGAGAATAAAGCTGATCTTACTGATGCTTCCAATCATCCTTAGTACTTAGGTTTCAAATGTGTAAAAAAACGGTTACTGTGTTCCACAAATATGAAACTGAGACTTGAAGAGAGGAATGCCTTGCAAAATACAGAGAACAGACTCCAGATCTCCTCATTACTCTCCATTGACCCTTCTGGGGGAACGGATGGTTAAGATGTATACTACAGTCTTTTGAGCTGCCAGGAAAGAATTCTTTTCCTCAAATAAAACTCTGGAGAAGTTTCATGCAGTGACAGGAAAAACACAGGTCTGCTGTGGTGACGACAAACTCTTTCAGTGGATGGGATCTTAGTGATAAATAGAACCATAGAGACAGTGAACCTTCTGTTTGTAGGAAGCACGTGCTGGTCCAGACCCCTCTCTGACTCCTTGCTGTTGTTATTGTTACCAAATATTTTCTTTGTATTTAGAAAACCTGACAGTGAACCCTTGTAAAAGTCTCTGTTCCGGTGAGTTAAAACGAGACGAGATACACCCAGTGAATGGAGACAGACTGACAGATGGGCGAGCACAAGAAAATGATGAGAAGTAAAACTGGTCAGTTTGATAGACTGGTCTCAGCAGATGCCAAACTGCTGTCAAGTTTTTTTTTGGTTTCATAGTCAAGAAGAATTTCAGAGCAAGCTCTGAAGGAGAATAACAACACAGTTTGTCCATGGAGCCCCATCTCAACAAAAGGAGTTGCAGTGGTAGAAACATGGCAGTGAACAAGCGGGTGTTGACGACTGGTGATACAGGTCAGCTCAAGGTACGCAATTACATCTCCAAGGGTTAGGAGATGATTTCACTCTCAGTAGGAAGCATAGGGATAGACCAGACCATAGAGAAAGGGAGACAAGCACTTTCATGAGGAAGGACAGTGAGAGCTAAGACGAAACAACAAGCTTATGGGCACAGCAAAAAATGAGGAATACTTTCTTTGCAGTAGTATTTTCAATGGATGCAGATGTGACAAGACAGAATCTTTCAATGCCACACAAGATGATATTGCATGATAAAAATATTGTTGAGAAGAATTATGAAGGTACCTATCAGCAAGAAGAGAAACTGGAATAAGTCTGGCAACAATCCCATTTACCAAGAAAAAACAGGCAGATAAGGTGTAATGGTGAATACTGCACCTTGAAATTATAGCTTAGAACCTTTATGCAGTATTGATTTTATGTTTTATACCCTGTGAAAGCATGGGTATTTCTGAATATGTATGTTTGTGTTTAGCATGGACATACTTGCACGACACTGGTATTGTATTTGCTATGCATGTGGTTTCAGCTCATCAAAATTGCATCTGCAAATTGAATTTCTCCCCATGACCTCATTCTGTTTATGGTCGAGTCCATCCAAAAGCTGTGTGACTGCATGAGCACATGTGCTGAGGGTGAACCCTGCTGGGAAGATGAGTGGATGTGCATGGAACCTCAGGGTAAATAATAAGTTACTACTGGGGATAAATTTTACATTTCCAGACAGTAAGACCTATGGGGTCATCTATACTTATAGATAGGTAAGCCTGAGAATCTAATGGGTCTTTTATGTTCAAAATGTTTGGTCTGCATTGCAATTTCCTATTACAGGCAATTCAGTGAAAGTAACACAACAGCCAAATAGTAGGCATCTGCTTGGCAGGATGATAGAGAGAACCTATCATACGTTCTTACACTCACTAATTTCTGAGAGGAAGAGAGGGAGCAGGTAGTATGTCTTTCTCTTGACTAGAAAACCTGAGATAGACTCTCTGAAGCAATATAGAAGGAAAAAATTCTATTTTAATGCTGTGATAACCACATCAGACACCCAGCATAGGTGACCTGAATACTGTTCTTGGAGTTTCATTATAACATTTGCTTTACTTGTTCCAGTGGCTGCTGGTCGGCTCTCATCCTCTCTTCTGTGTTTACTGCAGTTCCATCTAACACTTGCAGCGCGGGCAGTCGAAGCAAAAGCAAAGGACGGTAGTTCTTCTTGAAAGAAATCTATATAAAGTAAATATAAATTAACTTAAAAATGGGATCCTTGTCCAAGAAGACACTCTGATAGTATCTTGACCACATGAACAAAACCTTACATCAACGCTATTCTCCCAGAAACAGAATCCAACCGGGCATAAGTTACTATATACCTTTGAGCAACGGTTTCAGCCTTAAGTGGCCATGAGTAACTGCATGGACAAATAGACATGTTGTGGGCAAATTCATACCTCTTAACAACAGGTTAGTACTGATGGGTACTAATTGACGCTTACTAATACACTCTGAGTTGTACTTATCCTTAAAGCCACTTTGCACAGAAGACAGCTGAGACCGCCCCCTTGATCCCGTTCAGGAGAAGTCTAGGCCTGCAGTTCTAAAGAAGGGAACCCTGGTACAACAGTTTCCCAAGAGGAATCTGTTTTGCTTTTTTCCTTGGGAATAGAAATACTGCCATGACTGTTCTTGCCACTACTGGGTGATACTCACAGTTTGCTGGAGATGCTCCTACCATTTTATCATCCATTTCAGAAGCCAGTTCATTTTCCCTTCTCTATAACCCTTTGAAAGTTGGCTTGAAAAATGTCAAAAGTCCAAAAACGATTCTTTTGAGTCAACCATGGAAAACAACGTACATGACTGCATTGATGTATCACTGCTCCAACCTGTCCCTACCTTTTCGCTTCACTGTGTTCCTAACTTTAGGTCAGAAACTGCAGGTTTATGGTAAAAAAATTAAAGGACATGTAGAACTCAGGCTTTCAACCTGATCTTCAAGAGACTGCTTATGAAAAGAAGCACTATGAACTAGATTTTCAGCTCTGATTTAGAAAGCCACTTTTGTTTTCAAGCCAGCAATGAAAAATGTATTTTTGGTTTCTACTTATGTTTAACGTTACTTTAAAGCTCAGTAGTGCCAACATATTTCAACACATAAAGCTGAGCTTCTACAAACTTTATTCATACATTCGGCCCCCACTGAGTTCCACTTGCCCCCTTTATGGTTACCAGGAATGTCTTTTCTGCCTTTGTGGAAGGGTTAGACATCCTCTGTCGCATAGCTGTACGTCCATAAAAACATAGACTCTTCTTTGCAATGTTCCAATGGTTTGTTCTCAGGGAGAGAAAAGGCAAACCAAAAATACTACACTGAAAAAAAGGAGCATGGCTGGAAAGAAGAAAACTAAAATTCCCCTTTGGGATATTTTTGGGAGCGCTGTACAAAACAACAAAAAAGATTACTATTGAGCAATTTTAAAATAAAAACAAATATTTCAGAAATACTTTAATGTTCTTTGCCCTGTTTTCACATATCTGACCTGCTTTGGAATATCGAAAGGACAGCTCATCACTGCAACATACTCATGCAAACACATACATTTTAAATTTATCTTGCAGCACTATGAAGAGTAGTATGCTAAGAATGAGTGTATTCTGATGACAGTACAGCATTGAGACAGGCATGGTGAGGCAATGTGATCATCATGCACGCTACAAAGCTTTCAGTCTTAAAAAAGCATAATAATAGCAGATACTTAGGAACTCATTACTTACGGAGAAATTCTTAATAGCTTTAATGATTTAGAAAGAGTAAATACCCAGTGTTTAAACTGGAATATAGATCTGGTTTAGATAACAGTGCAAACTAATATACTCACTGGATTTCCATGTATTGAGAGCACTTTAAGACCGGGAATAACTTCAAGTTTTTCTAGTTCAGATAATTCCTGTCCAAAAGTTAAAAAATAAACCACATATCAAGAGTTCTGCGAAATCTTGCAGCCAGTGTACATATTTTGGGGATAATACTGGTAATTATACTCAGGCAAAGCCATAGAACAGAATGAGAATTTTGTCTGAACATACTCCACAACATTTTGCCCACTGAATCTACACCATTTACAAAAAATGCACTGTACCTGAATTCTATTGAAGTCTAGAAAAAGTTTCTGCAATTTTACCAAAGGTTGCAAACTGTTCAGTTCTCGTATTTGGTTTTTCTCCAGATGAAGAGCCACAAGAACATTCTGTTTAGCAAAGGAGCCTTCTGAAATCATTTTAATGCGGTTATGATCCAATACCAACTCTTGCAAAAACTGGAGACCTTCGAGTCCTTCAATTTGACTGATAAAATTTCCTGTATACCAAGGGTAAAAGCATGGAATCATCTCTAATGCATTTGGTATTCCTTTCTAACAAAACGTTATCTTGATCAAAAGCAGCTTGTGAACTCCTGAATTACTTACATGCTGTTTTGGACCACTTCAAACACACTCTCTTCCAGTGTCACTGATTCCTCTATCTGTGGACAATCCCTATTTAACTCTAAATATCTTCCTAATTAAAAGCTGGGTGCCGGAGGAACAAGACCTAGGTCAATCATTATCATCAATATTACTTACAGTGAACAGGAAATTTCCCCAGTGTGGATGAATTTGCTGACCATCAGCTGACAAACATGTTTCTCCCATACTGTTCACCCTGCTCTGCCCTTGTAAAAGACAAGTGAGGCACAGCGACCCAGCATGGAAGAATTTTACTGTTCTGTCTCTAAAATATCTTGGAACCAGGGCAAAAATTAAAGTAAGGGCATTAATTCTTAAAGGGGTCCAGACCAGAGAAGACTCTCCCTCACAAATCCAAGATACTGAGTGAAGACTGGACATAAGGGATACACTGTAGAACGGTTGAATGAATTTACGGAAAAGATATTATTACCTACCCTGCAAAAACAGAAGTTTCAAGTTTTTCAGCCTGCTAAGCTGTAGCTGGGCCATGTTAGTAATTCCATTGTAGCCTAGATGAAGAACTTCCAGACTCTGCATTACTGGAGGCAGGTTTCCACCAAACGTTGCATCCCTAAACCAATAAAGTAAACAGGAGCATAAAGCGACAATTTTCCTTGGACTAAAGAACTTCAGCATTTCTCACCCAAAAAACAAGTACAAAGAGTACATATGAATGATTGGAAGCTCACTAATCACTGGATCAGGTTTCATAGGAATTATACCAGTATACTGCCAAAAATCTGATGAAGGTCGAAAGAAATCTCCTAGTTGGAAATATTCCATATATAAACTTCCACTCTGTGGAAGTCAGATGAAGGATTCTGGGTCCAGACCACAAAAATGAAATGAACACAGAAAACCACTCTTCTGCTTGCAGAAGTCTGAGGACACGAAAAGAAAACAGCTGGAAACTGCTGTTTAATTTAGTAAAATATTTACTGGCAACCTTTGGTGTATTCTCGTAACAGCTGGATGATGGCAGGGCAAAATAAAACAACATGCAGCGTTCCACTAATTTGTTTGTAAAAGCTTCATTTCTGCTGCATCTGACGTGTAACTAGGTAGCATAAGGTAATAGATTACGAAAGACAAGGGGAAAAAGGGTTCTAATTTTAGCTTTGATACTTCCTTACAACCCAGCTAATGACATAATGTGCTGAGCAACGTCTATTTCCATGAAATCACTAAATCTTGGTGCTAGTGGTCATGACTTGATTACATTAATACCGCACAAACAAAACAACATCCAAACTAGATGTTAATATGTAATATTAATTCGTCTTAATATTTGCAAATATGTAATATATATATTCTGTGCTTAATACAGACTTATCTCACAAGCCTACAAAAAGTGAGAGCTAATTCAACTTCTGGAGAAAGTGTCAGCAGGACCTGCAGAAGGTTTAAGAATATTTTTGTTCCTAGAATGACTCACAATTAAGAAAGAATGTAGCGGTCACTAAAAAGCCAGTACTCACTTAGTAGAAAATTATAAACAGCTACAACAAATGGAAAAACAAAGAAATTGACAGTAGGAAATAAACATTTGTAAAAAATTGATGAACGGAGCAAACGCGCATAAGGAGACATCAGTGGCTTGCAGCATTAAGGACAATAAGAGTCAAAGTATCAATAACAAAGATAACCCTGACAATGATGTTAGACCACTGCTAGCTGAAGATGAGAGAGCTATCAATAAAGAAGCAAAGAAGCACAAGTGTTCACTAAGTACTTTTGCTCTGCGTTTGTGGAAAAAAACAACCCAGGCAATGCTATTCATATCATACAGTGACAGTGAAATCATTTCCATTCCAGTATTGACTGAAAGGTTGTTATGTAGCAGCTACTGAGTGAGACTCTGACATGTTTAAATCAGAGACTCTGAATAAGCGGCATTTAAAAAAGCTGGCTGGGAAACATTATGGATTATTTATGTCGACTTTCACTGAGTTTGGGAACCTCAGCCAAGTTTCAGTGGCCTGCAAGAAAGCTAATATTTTGTCAATATTTATAAAGGGAAAGGGGAGGAAGCAGGGAGGCATTAATGTAAAAAGATCTCACCTATCAACAAAAGGGGCATTGTTGTAGTTAATGAATGATTATTTCAAGCCCTTTTTGAGTTCTCAATTTGTGTAAAGAATGCTCATCTCTCATGAAGGAGCAGATGTGTAACATGAGCAAAATGGGCACAGAAATTTGTCACGCTATTACGGAGGAAGCCCCAAAAGCCCATAACCACGCGTGCTTCTTTCCCTGTCATTTTTCCCCAGAGAATCTTAAACAAATTCATGTCATTCCCACACCCCAGAAAAAATATGAAATAATGTCAATGCTGAATACACACAAAGAACGAAGGCAAGATGAGCTGGGCAAGTTCTTGAGAAATACGAAAACAAGTAACTACGTTTTGCAGAATTCTCTGATGCTCTGTCACTATCACTTTATAAAACTTGACCAGTGTATAGAGAACTCTGCATAGTGACTTCCTAAGCCTTGTCTGATAGGATAAAACCAAATTTGGCTATGGATGTTGTCTTATCCGTGAAGATCTGAGTAAATGAATCTTGACAAGTCCCAGAAGTTTCAGTCCTGACAGAGCGCACAGACGAGAAATGCAAACTGAAAGGTGATTTGAAAATGCTCTTTAGGACACAGGCTGACCTAATGTTGATGGCAAAAGGAAGAAAAGAAAGTATGAATGTCTCTTTAACAGGATGAGAAAAAGAATACCACTTATAAAATAAGTGAAGGAAAGGAGGTTTATTGGCAGGATAAATGACTACTTAGACTAGATACCACATTGCAGAGGAACTTGGGATGAATACGCAAAAAATGCTTATAAAAGCTACTACAGTGTGAATCAGCTGAGACCACTGATTCCAGTAAGTGGCTGTGACTGCTGTCAGAATACTATACAGTGTAAGGCTGCTCAGTTTTCACAGATCATGCTCAAAGGAGTGCAATACTATCTCAGCATCATCTGCACACTGATAAAATTCTGTAGTGTATTGTTATACATATCTAACTAAAGAATGCAAACATAGGATAACAATGATCACTCTGATCAGAGATACCTGCCCATGCTCTCCCAGATCAGACTAGTGGCTAGAGAGAGGTAAATGGTTCCCCTACTCAAAATGAATTCCTTTGTAGGAAGGTGAAAAAACTCCAAGATGCACCTAGCCACCAGGTAGGTGGGCAACAGGATCCAAAGAACAGACGGCAGACTACTGGGATAGCTAATTTGATGAAGAAGTGACCCAACCAGCTGTCTACAAAGAACCTAGGAAAGAAAGCCAACCAGGTTATATCAAATAAGTCCTAAGTGTGCAAAATGAGTACAGGAAGCTACTGGGCTTCTTCAAGAGAGAAGGGAAAAAGGGAGATCCAGAGCTATAGACACAGAAGACACCTCCTTCCTCCCCAGTAAAGGAGAGAGAAAAACATTTTAAAAGCTGATGGTACCTTCTTCCTTTGGAAATTCCTTGCTGTCCATAGCCACTAGAGGTCACCTTTTGGTACAGCTGCTGCCTATTTGTTGCCTGATTTGGGGGCTTTTGTCTAGGCAGTATTGATTCAATGCGATTGTAGTTCAGACACAACACCTGCACAAAACAAATGTAATTAATGAAACAGACTGCTGCTCCGCTAACCTATTAGCAAAATTGACAATTACAACCTTTTTCTGATTCACAAATTTGATTTTTAGAAAGATGATTGCTCAACCTAAAGTGTTAAGGGCTTAGAAAGTTTGATGCAATTCACTAATTTTGAATCAGTTTACTGCAACGCTATTGTAAAATTGCAACAGCAGTTGCAATTCACAGTGTACGTTTTCCTATTCCCCAGCTTTGTGCTGACTGATTACTGATGTTACAAAACCCACAAGCAACAGTGGAACAAAGGGGATTAAAGATTTTATTTTCAATCAAATGAAATTAGTTTCTCATTAGTTTTATTCCTATAGAAAGGACTGTGTCACACACTCACCTTGACGTTAGGCAGGAAGATTAAGCCACTGAAAGATGTGAGATTGTTGTTCTGTAAATTCACGCTACAGACATTTCTAAACTGGTCTGCTGGCACCAGCTCTACCATTCTGAATTAAGTAAAGAACATAATTATGGATTTAGAATACAGACAGTACAGTTAACTAAGATATACAGGCGATATATAGCATAAGCAGATCCCTAATGTGCTGGCTTTTGTGTAAGAAATGCAACATACTCCTATGAAAGAAGCACCCTAATGAAAACATCACAACAAATATGCAGTTGTTTTTCCAGTAGTAAATACTTGACTTCATCCTGACAGTGAGGACAAGAGCCTGCAAGAGTCCACTCTGTTTGCTTCTACAACATGTTACTGGGATACCAGCTCGGTCCCTCTTGGGCTGTTTTTATCCCTTTCCAGATTGGAGCTGCCAATCACTCAAATGAAATATTCTATCCTCCACTTCCCCCAAGGCCTGCCAAAACATCCCACAGGTTGTAATTGTGTATCTCAGCTGCATCAGAGCCAGCTTTTAAGGTACCCGTTGCAATGCAACGGTAGAAGCAAGATACTCTAATGGTCAGAGAGACATTCCCCAGGTAACTTTAAGGAATTCACAACCGTACTGTTAATAGCTCTCTTCAAGAAATTCAGGACTTGCAGTTGTAATACCTTAAAAGTCAATGTTACAATATTTCCCTATATCCTTTTACAGAAAAGCCTTGAGGAAATGAATATCCTTCGGGAAAAAAATTCCTGACAAGAATGTTTAAATATTTATTATCTGTCCCATGTCTAAAATAGTCCCCTGAAACCATGATGCATTGAACTAAAAGGAGTTAAAATTTCTTTACGAACAAGAGCTGGAGTCAAAATCCTCCCCACCTCAATCAGAGCACGGACACTGATATTCCTGGTATGGTGATACCACTGTTGCTGAAAGCCTTCTAGGCTATTTAAGATCAAAAGGCTGAAGACTGTGGACTGTGCCATGATAATTGTCTTCACACGCTATAAAGTGAGGGACTTGCACTGACAGATGTAGGATACCGGGAAAGAATAAAAACCAAATATGTCTCAAAGAAGACAGATATATACATACAAACCACAGAAATACTTTCCTAAAGATTATTATCATCAGGGATGATGGCTTGCAAACAAATGTGACTACTGCTGTGTAAAATCCTCTGTTGCAGAACACTCACTGCTACACTATGAGCAAAGTTAAAGAGTTAAGCATGCTTTTAATGCAACCATTCACAGGCCATTCTAGCTCTAAGTTCCTGTAGATCTATGATGGACAAGGCTGCTCTTTAAGAAATCGGAAGATGGGAGAAGTAGTACTGCACATAAATACGACATGTCTGTTCTCACTTTGACCAAATTTAGGTTGAAAGGAATCAGATCAAATGGATTTTGAGCAAACAGAATTTCTTTTCTAAATACTGTCAAATGGCACAGGCAGCACCACTCTGAATGAAAAATGGAAGCATCTACAGAAAGAACATTTATTCAGTGAAAGTGTGGAAAATAACCCTTTGCGATGTAAAGGTACACTCATTTTACGGATCAGTCAAGAGAACTTTGCCTATAAACAGTAGGGGATATCAGCCACATTGCTAAATACAGGTTCTAGTTTTAGATTTTGACATTCTAACCATGAAGTTGGATGCTACTTTTAACAGATAATGCACTTCTGAAAACTACTGCACCTGATATTAGAGGTTGTCCAATTTAATTCTTGTATTTCTGTAAAGTCTGAATGTCCCAGTCTATCTGCAATCATATCAGAGGTGAGTTTGCCTCCAAACAGATCTTTTGCACTTTCGCCTTCTGTTGGATCCTGTTAAATGAATTTGAAGTGAAGTCTGCTACATTAATGGAGATCTACAACTATTACAGTAGTAAAGGCAAGAACATTTTAGCCCAGAGGGTTAATCAGAGAATTAAAAATGTTTAGAATGAAAGTAACATAACAAGTGTTATTTTGGCTTTATATTGGCAGACCTAGCTGACACTTTTCTTATGGAACAAATTCATGGGGACAGTCTGTGTTCTCTCAGGTCATCTGCAATATAGATTTGTAAGTAACAGACACTGACTTCATAGGTGTCAGAAGTGTTCATGCTCCATAACTACAGTTAAAATTCCAGGATGCTAGGTGCTATTACAAAACAGACAATTTCTACCCCAAGACGACTAAGGAGAGACAGAAACAGACAATGGAGTACTATGGAGTATATGAAAAGATTACATACATGCTATTGGCCAGTCTGATCTAAAAGGCCTTGATTTATAACAGAACGATTTTAACAAAAGTTATAATAATCTGTATATATAATAATCTGCACACAGAATTAACTTACTACTGCAATGCCATCTAAGGCTTTGAGAGAGGGAAGATGGAATAATACAAATAATCGGTAGCTATCTTGTTTCCAGACTATCTGATTTCCATTCATGTCCAAAATTACCAGATTAGTTAAACCCTGAGAAGAAAAAAGCACGAGTTTGGTTATCATTTTAAAATATACAGGGGCATTCAAACTACTTTGTGTTCAGCTTTTTCTTCAGCTGTCATCTGCATGAGTCAAAAATGAGAAATCACTTGACAAAATCCAGACTTTTACATTTAGATTAAAACCTCTTTGCACTGCTCAAGCCACAAAGCAAGCCCTTCAAGTGAGCGTAAACTATACTGACATTCTCTTAAAAGCCTTTGTGCTCTCTCTCAGTTTTGTAGTCTGAACATAAATAGGAATTAGCACCTCAGTCTCCAATGAGTGTCTGAATGCAGCCAACAAAGTTTGCAATACATGTGTTAGCATTCCAGGCGAGCTAAAAAGAACTAAAATTGCTGCAGGTGTGGCTGTTTCTTATTTGACATGACTTGCAGAATTATTCCATGGATTGTAAGGCTTGATTTAGCCTACCAGGTATGCATGATATTTAACTTTGTGCAGAAAATTTTGGACATAATCCAGCTAAAGGCTGAGTACCTCCTTCTCAGGAACGAGCATACTCAATCAAAAAAAGGTAAGACCAACTGTAAACACAGGTCCAACTGTAAACATGGATGAATGCAGCACCAACAGGCAGAACCTCCAATTATGTTTTCAGGCACAACTTCTCCAATCGGGGGAAAGATTCTCCAAAAGTGGGGAAAGATTGTACTTCTAATATAATAAAAATCAAATTAATTTTTGAAGTAATAGATCCATATTTACCTTTAAATGGTGTATCTCTTGGTTGGCAGAAACAAAGTTATTACTTATGTAAAGCTCTATTAGGGAGTAGGTTTTCTTTAAACCTACTAAAGAAGTGATTCTGTTGTTCTCAACGGAGATGTAATGAAGATGAGACAGATTCTGAAACACATGTCTTTCCAGGCTGGTGAGATGATTGTTATTTACACTAAGTCTTGTAAGTTTGGTAAGCTTTGAAATTCCTTGAAAAATAAACAAGATAAAGTGAGTTTTACAAGAAGGTGTCTGACCCAGGTGATAAAACTAGTTACAAGTGGCACAGCTTGTGTTACTGGGCTCTGATGCAAACAGGATTAAAAGAGATTACAGATAGCCCTCTCTCTTCATAGACTGAAGACCTCCGCACAGAAGCTACCCCTGCTACCACCGCTCAAAGTAGGACAGGGCCAAAGAAATAATTCAGAGAAGCCTGCCTACTCATGGTCATCTTCAACCATCCACCAGTGACATAGATTCTTGGGGTGACAGATGGCTAACTGGTTCTTTTCCTAAAACTGATAAAGATGTATGTATGTGGCACCAGCTGCCCACTTCTCTCTCAAACTACAGGCTCTCGGTAGACTCTCTGGCTTCTCTTTCATGTGTCAGGGATGATCTTTCTCCCATCTTATACTAGGGCAGATGCAACTCTGCTCTCCAGAGGAATATGAGCCACCTCCAAGTCATGCAACTGTGTCAAGTCAGGCAATGGAGCGGGATGATGGCTGTGGGTGCACTGAGTCCAGCTCCCCATCAAAGTCCAGAAGTAAAACAGAATCTGTGGCACAGGAATGGGAACGTAGGAGTTACCAGGATCACACGAGGGAGCTTGGATTGGGAGTTAGAAAGGGGACTGAAGTTAATTAGCACCTTTGCGCTGAATTCACAGCTCACAGTAGACTCGAGACCTGATTTTCAAACTAGTAACAATAACAATGTCTGCCATGATACATGTGGGGAACGTATAACATTTATCCAATAGTAATCAGATCAGTGGTAGTGCAAACATACAAAAATAGACAGATTTAAAAAATAAATACTTCTTTTGCTGCAACACGGCTGTTCGGCCTCACTCCCTTTCTTCAGTTCTGCTAAAGATATACTGAGAAGCTAAAGATCTGATTTTTCAATATCGAAAAACTCACACAGTTGGCAGCAGAGAAGAACTCATGCTCTATAACATTTCACTATGAAAACATATAATCTGTTGGGTAGGCTCAACAGCCTACATCATCACTACCGTGGTAAATATAGTACCATCTAGTGTTGAAATGCAGTTTCCATCTAAAGTGAGTTCTTCAAGGTTAAGACAAGACTCTAGACCTTCTATTTGAGTGAGATTATTGTTGCTAAATGATGCCCATCTTAAATGCTCCAGTTTTTCCAAGTTGGAAATTTTGAAGAGATGCTGATCATCCAGATCTAAGACGGTGATCTGTAATAAAACTCAGTGTTAGAACTGAAAGAAAACTCCCAGTCAATCAATTCGTAATTTAATTCTACTTATTCTGTGCTCAGTTTTTTCATGTACCTTTCATACTGATACAAATGGAAATTTCTTCGGTTCAGGGTGTGATATTTCCCTATTACATGACGGAGATATTCATCTCTAATACACTTCAAAAAAGCCCAGTTTATCCACCAAAAACAAGGACTCTGCAACATAAGTATGCCAGTTCCCAAATGTACCTATGCAATTTTAGCTACTACCTAAACATAGTCAATTTTTCTTGTCTGCATTCTCTTAGATAGTTTTGGTCAATTTAAATACTTCTGTCAACGTAATATATGATTCTTTCACTGGCTAGTCTGCTTTACAAATCTTCACTCTACAATTGGACTTCAGTGGAATTAGGATTGCAGCCTAAAACCTAAGGATTATTATTTAATCTAGCAGAGGCTGAGCGCAGAGCCCGAGCAGAACTCATCCTAACTGTTTAACTTCTGATATACAGACGAAGTATTCTTTTCTCTTTATCACTGGCTAACAACTTCACTATTTTCTTATTTGAAATACTCTAAAACATACAAATATAGATTCCAAAAACATATTTTGCTCCCCATGTTTTCAATGGAGTTTCTTACAGAGGAGTAGAGACAGGGCTGTCAATGATCTTACCCATAACCTGTTTCTGAGGAGATAACTGAGGATACTGCAGTATGCTAGCCAATCACTGCATGATGGGGAGAAGAAAAAATTGCAGAGCCTCACTCAAAAAATTCTAATTGTATTGTAAGGGCCCAAGCTATCCAGTGTCATAGCTAGCCTAAGACAAATAATCACAGTAACATTTAGTGTCACGAAACTGGCTTTGCTAATGATTGAAGAACATCTTTGGCTATATTCTTCCATTTTCAAAAATATTTATCTTACACTTTATGAATCCATTTTTTTTGAGGTCACAAACGCATAATGTTGACATATGCTAAAACATCAATTTGCCTGGCAATTTCTATAAACATGAATTCCCTGCTGCACACAGAATAGAATGCTATGCTCATCAACAGAAATGTGTTTTCCTCTAGCTATTCTAGAGTCTACACAACAAACTGAACTGACAGAGGAGCTTCTAACCTTTTATTCCTGGTAGTTTAACATGATTTCAGATGATGGGTCAGAACAGGTTAGGATGACCTTGGATCTTCCTTCACTGACTCTTACGGCTTTTCATCAGCCCACTTTCCTAAGGAAACAAGGCTAATAGTCTGATGGTGCTCTCTGTGTATCAGCCTGCTAGTCTTACCGCTAACTTCTAAATCTATTGGTGAGTTTCAACTCAATCTGTCAGATGACTACTGCTCTGAAAGATACTGACTTCCTACAAATCCCACGAAAACAAGCAGCTGGATGGGAGAGACCGAAGGCGATGGTCCCAGTGAATGAAAGGCTGCAGCCTGGCTCAGCTACAATGCGAGACACTAGATAACGCAGGAGAAACGAATTCCAAATGCTCTGAGAAACTCCGTCGTGAGTGAGAAAATCACTAAACACTGGATAACAAGGCACATTCCTACACCAAACCAATTTCGCTAAGTCCTGCTGCTCATCAAGTGACTGCTTAATTAGTTTATAATTTTAGGTGGTCCTTCAAGGTGAGAGATAATGTTCAAAGGGTTATTGTTAATGTTGTTGGCTTGAAATTAGACCTACTAACTCTCTTCTTGCAATCTGGCTTTCATACTGATATTTACTAGAATTTTGTGAAAGTCTGAATCCTGCCAAATCACAAGAATCAGATTGGTATAGAGAGAGTTCAGAATGTATGTAGCAAAGCTTATTTGGTTTTAGAACTGAAATACGCTTAATCTCTAAATTTTAGGATAGGATATACTTGAAGGCTCAGTATTAGAAAACTGTGTGGCTATGTTCATTATGGAATTTATAGAATTTAGCAGGAAAAATAATGTTTCAACATGCGTCAACATTATACTTTTGCGACATCAGAAAAAAACTGGCAGAATAAATAAGCTGAGCATAGCTACTAAATTTTCCTAACGAAGAATTCTCGGGACCAATCTCTATTGGTCAGGGAGAAAGAATGAAAAGGAGCTGGCCGCAGTTTCCTAAATCTGTCTTGTTCTTTCCTTATCCTTGCTACCAGTGTCCTTGCTCTCTAAAAAATTGCTCAATGTTCTTGAACCTTCACTGACACTCTCCTCTGAAATACTTCCAGAGCATCTGAGAATCCTCAAATCCTTAAATGAGGCAAGTAGATTAAGGAGTTGGTCTTGCCTCAGGAGAAAACTCTCCAAAAAAACCACATAAGTGCATCTTATATTAAGCACATTCTTAATATATCATAGAGTTTATAAAGGGCAATTTTCAAAAGCCAAAAGCAGTCAAGAGCAAAATGACTGAGCCAAAAAATTAAATGAAAAAAATATGAAGGCTAGCTGGGAAGGGTTTAAATACTAAACACCTCAGGATTACACACTTTTTCACTTACAGTTAAAAAAAATCGTCTCCATCAAAGCTACAAGACTAAAGCAAACCTACAGGTTCAGACCACGGCCTATTTATTCCAATACAGAAGCAAATAAAAAATAGGAAAAATGACAGCAATGAGAATAAAACAGTTGTTAGAAACGCAGATAGCTGAAAAGGAAAGTTTAAAATATCATTGACAATTTGATGGCCAACATATTCAGAGATAATAAGAAAGGATTACATAAATCCATCAAGGCCTAATGAAGTTCGAGCAATGACATAGGCTTTACAACTCAGGATTGTAAAATGGTCAGTCAGAATACAGAAGAGATGGATAATCTCAATACATATCTTTCTCTGTCTCTGGGAAGGTTTAGGATGAGATGCTCATAGTTTACCTGGATAAAAAAATACTTTCTATTTCATCAGTAACTGAAAAGTATCTAAAAGTGCAACTACTGATGCTGACATTTTCAAAGTGGACAACTTTCAACCAAGGACATTAATGAACCAGTTGAAGAACACTCTGAACCACTCAGATTTATATTATACAAATCTTACTATACTGGGGAAGTTCTGGAAGATTACTAACAGACCAAACTACACACTAAAGCTATAAGAGTATTAAGAATTAACAGGATTACCTGAATAGGTCATCAGTTAGCTTAATATTGTCCTTAGGCATCATGGAAAGGCCGATATGCGACACAGTAAACAAATAACAGTTAATGGCTTTATTAATGGGTGTTGGTATGGTGCACAGGAAATAAGGAAAATTAATATAAAATTGCTCCTGATAAAATTATAAATGTATTGATAAAATTAATATCTTCTCCCCGAGAACGTGATAAAAAACAGTGATACCCCAAATAAATGTAACTTTTGTTAAATAGATAAAAACTAGTTAAATGATGGATCTCAAAAAGCCTAGAAAGAAAATCATCATTTTATGGAGTATATTTACTGATATTCTGCGGGAAATTCTTTTTGTCAATGACTTAACAAAAAATCCCCCAGAAGTCCTTCCTGGTAAATTAGGAGATCACATAAAGATGTTGACAGTATCAGATCAGCCATAAACTGTTTTAGAATGTCTAATATGGTGGCCTATACAGCATATATCTGCATAGAACAAATTGTAAATCAGGTAGCTAGGAACAAAGAAAGTCATACTCACAAGATGAAAGAGAGTACCTCACAAACATTGAAAAGGACTTAGAACTAATGACAGAAAACCAGATGAATAGGAGCTTGCTCTGTTGCTATAAGGGCACATACGCCAATTAATATTTAATCCTTGGACTACTGAGTAGGAGTAAGCAAGAAGAACTATTTCTGAGTATGTCATTTTAAGTCCAGTGCTGGAAGACTGTCTCTACTTTTGTAGGAGACCATATATAAAAAGGATGAGGAGATACCGGAGCATTGTTCAGAAAGCAGCTAGAAGAATTTCATGAAAATTGAAAAAACATTTAATAATGAGACTTTAAGAAGCTCAAACTAAGTTAGTTTCTTTAAGATAGGATAGAGTGGGATGATCTGGCTACATAAGGAACAGACTTCTGGTAATAACCCTTTGAAACATTAGAAAGAGACAAAATGAGACCTAATGGATGGAATTTGATGGTAGTCAAATTCATATCAGAAATAAGGAGAAATTGGTAGACATGGTAGAGAGACAGGAAAGACATGGTAGATTCACTGTTACTCGAAATCTTTAAACGAATAGTAAGAGGGAGTTTCATATCAGCAAATATCAATGTCAGTAACAGAGGTATCTGCATCTGTGGTGGCTGACCAGGCTCTCTGTTACTGTGCAATTCACTTTAACCTGAAGTACCCCTCTAAACTGTCAGGTGACTCATGTCCCAAAAGTATTTATGCTTCTGCACTGTCTATAAGAGGAGCCTAGGGTGACTAGTTCAAGTGTGGGTATTTACACTGTAGATGACCAAATTTAGGTGAAACGAATCCCAAACTGCACGCGTTTCTGTAAGATCTGATAAAGCTCAAACAGACGATATGAACTTGATGTAGAAGTTACCGTATAAGGCTCTCTTGCCTGCTTTATGCATAAAATAGGTCTAAAGGATCCTAATAGTATCCTCTAGTCTTAAAATATATTAATGCTAAAAAGGCAGTTGAACTGCAAAAAAGGCTCCTGGACCTCCTGTGAGGTATCTGGAAATGACCATCCCCAGAAACAATGTAAGTATTGGTTAGACTTGAAAGTGTTTAAAAATTATATATTTTAATCCAAAAGCACCAATCCATAAAACTAAGACTACAAAAGAAAAGTTTTACAGAAATCAATCTAAATGCTAACCTAAGTACATTAAATAGCATCAGCCCTACCATTGAATACCAGTTATTAAGATGTGTCTGTGAATCCACCTTGTTCTTGCTAATTTGAGACAGAATTTTAGCACAAGGAAACACACTAAGAACAGGTGGGCTTTCTTCATCGGTCCTAGAATATTCTAACAGAGATACCTGAGGGGGGAAAAAAAAATGTAATAAGTAGATAACATAACTAGACTGTACAGTCCACAGCTTAACATATAAGAAAGGGCTTAACAATCCTGTTATTCTTGGAAGGGGAAGGGCATATATTAGTAGACATAACAAATCATAGATCTAGTAAGTTTACTAGATTTGCTAGACTCCTACAGATCTTGTACATACCAAATTTTTAGAGTTTTTAAACACATAAAACATGCTGTAGTAGACACTAAAACATGCTGCAGTAACTAGAGTCTGTTTTCCTTTGAGTAGCTGTGAAGATATTTACCCAGCTCTTTGCAGAAAGACATGAACTTACACAGCATTCGCTGTGAGCAGATATAATCTCATTGCTACTGTGCTCTAACTATACAAAAGTCGCGTTAATATGATGATGCTCAGTTCAAGCTGACGTGGCCTGTTGAGTGCATTAGCTTAGACTCAGCCTAGATTTCCAGAGTGTTTTGGGATGTAGTCCAGAATTTAATTAGAATGAGTTTGTGCTCAGAGGTTAGGAAGAATCATTTCATTTCTGCCCATAAAATACTCTGCAGATTTACCCTGTGAAAGGACCTTAAAGCAAGTATCCAGGATTTGGGTCTAGCTATTTTAAAAAGGAGTATAACATAATTGGTTTAGCCTGTTATTTTTCTCTCCTGTGTTTCTATTTGGCAAACAGTTATTTTCTTGTATTTTGAATTCAGCAGAACCTGAACATGACGGTTTCCAATATCATACCATGATATAACTTTTGGGTACCAGCAAAGCTCTTCAGAAGGCTAGTGTTCAGTAAATAATTTCTGACCTACTGCCACAAGCAAAGACAAAACATAGCTCTTGCTGTAAGTTAGAACGGAACGGAAAATCAAACCTGGGTTATATTTGATCTTGCAATATAGTGTAATGCTTCTGCAGCTTCTTCATCAGTAATCATGACTCCATCTAGGTTAGTAAGAGACTTTAATCGGCCAATGACACTCCAACGCAACGAGGCTGGCTTGAAGAAAGAAAAAAAGTGTTACGATTTTTTAAAATTACCAATACAGTTTACATACCAGAGTAAGACTTGCATTTCCTTTCTATTTAGCCTATTGTCAGCTCATGGATGTTGAAAGTTAGAGCTCTGCCATAATCCACAACAGATTCACTGTGTCTCCCCGGTTCATGTAGCATGCCAGAAACACATGAGAGATGGTATCTTCAGGCTAATTTCGATTATCCTTATTTTATGTGACATTGACGGGAATAAACTGCTCTGGAGTCACATGACTAACTAGAAAGTTAATAATCCTAAAAAGCTAACTGGCATGTGGGACGTATTAGTATTTGTTTTATAATTTAGGAGCTCATTTATGAGTCATAAATATGATAAAAGAGAAAGCAAGCTTCACAGGACATGAAGAGAGACATCACCACAGACCTATCCTATACATACATAATATGCCGGACTGCCCACTAGTTTAAATATAATATATGAAATACACACTCCTTACATAATGAATAATATCATCTCTGGTTGTGGGTGGAATATAGTTATATTTTGACAGCCAAACAAGCCAAACGTAATCTTTTATGAGCTAGATCAGCGAATGCGTCCTCTGAGAGGGAAAAAGGATTTTTCTGCTTTGCTCTGAACTGAACCAACTGGACATTGTGTTTGGATGCCTAAGAACTCTGGAGAGGGACAATTTTGGTGATTTCTTAACGCTCAAGAGTCATTATATTGACGCACAGAGTTGGTGGCAAAGAGCACAACAGAACTGTAAATGTGATGTTAGAAAACTTAGTAATAACAGCAAAGAACCACAGACCAGAACTGGTAGCTCTTATTAGTTCCTTTTACATCTTAGAATATATTGATAAGCATCAGTGAAATTTAAATGATACGCCAAATAAAACAGGAAGCATCTTTCTAGATACTGATTGGGTGTCCTAATGGAGTTCTGCTTCCCAAGTTAGGATGTTGATATTGCTTAAGCGCCCTGCATTTGTCAGGTTTAACAATGTTGATTCTGATTGAGCCCTGTTAAACAATATTAAAATGTACTGATTCAAAAGGAATGAAGAACCGAGATAAACATTTGTTCCAGAGGCTGGCTGGGTAGGATGCAGTGGGGTCTGACTGAGAGTCTGTACAAGGGCTGAGTCTTGGCTTTCTCTCCAAAGTTCCAGCCAGCAAAGCTGTGCTCCTGCACAGAGATATGAGAAGTAACAGAAAGACTAACAGCGTATACAAACATCCCCAAGGCCAGGGTAATATCTCTGCTCCCACCCCTTACTCAGTGCAGCTTAGCCTACAAAATTAAAGCCATGGTTTAGCTTTTTATGTCTGGCACAGCCACCAATAAAATTAATTCTGATGGGAAGTAAAAAAAAAAAAAGAAAAAGAAAAAGAAAAAGAAAGAAAGAAAGGAGTTGTGCCTCAGAGATGCCTCCAAATAAGTTAAATAAGTGACACACAGCCTATTCACTATTACCTGGTTAGGCTGCGACTACAAAAAGGAGTAAAGGCCATGTGAGAATAAAGAAACCGTAACACAGTCAAAAGGCGTCTTACATTGCAAGGACCTTAGAATAAAAAAGGAGCAAGACCAGATTTTAACCCTTTATGATGTTACTGTGGTCCTGGTTAAGATGCTTTCCCAGGAATTTCAAGCACTGACATGTACCTTATGCCATGGGTTGTGTGTGATGTCAAGGCTGAGTAAGTTGGGAGTGTGTTCATGTAAGATGTTTATTTCTTCCCTAGTCTTTTTCAGCTGATTCCAGCTCAGGTTGAAGAACTGCAGTTTTCTTAAGTGTCTAAGGCCCTCAAGTGTGATCACATGGTTATGGCTTGCATCACAATACTCCAGGTTGGGCTGCAAGACAACACAGGTTTGAGGACAGTTGTAGAGCCAAAGCTGTAGTAAAAGAAATTTTGGTTAACGTAATCAGACATATTTAATATTTAAACAGATTTAATTAGATCTAATGCCTGGGTTCCCCTTGCTCAACACTGGGTCTGCAGACGGAGGTCTACTGTGCTCCATTCATGTCCCCCTGAGGACAACAGAGGAGCCATTACCTCAGGCAACACCTTGGCATACCATGTCCACTTGACTAACAGCCAGAAGGTTTTTGACAGGTAACGACTGCACCTAGCATTCATATCAGGAGCCTCCTAACTGGCACCAAACAACCTCAGAAAAAAGAGCAATCTGAGATTTGGCTCTCTGAATCTGCAGTGATATATATGGGAAAACCCAGAAGTCCTGCCTAGGACTTAACAGCAGCTACTGTTATTCCACTTCACAGACTACAAAAGCAGCCACAGAGGAAAAAACACTGTATGGCATTCCCAGGCTGAAGGTGAACACCTCCCTTCCCATCCTGCTTCAAGCCTAAATAGTTCAGCTTATTACTACTATTCATCTGTATTTTGGTACATTTTACAATTATTTCACTCTGTGTTTTAAGGGGCAAGGGGGAAAAAAGTAGTATCGCCCAAAACACTGAGTAGGCCACTGGCAAATCCAGAAACAGAATCCAGGTGTTCATCTACCTGTTGAAATAGCCATTACAAAGAACTGATGTGTGATACCACTGTAATATCATGATTTGAATGGGAGACAATACCACCAGGCATGAAAACTGCGGACTGCTAATATTGTCTCTGTATTCATGATTCTAGTTGAGTGCCCCCTGCTGTTCCTCTGTGTTTCCTGGCCAACTCCTGCTCTGTAAGCCCAGCCCACAATGCTCCCATCTCTGCTCCCCACATCATGTGTGGGGCTTTGCACAGTCTCTCTACTTGAGCACTGAGGAGGGCAAGGGCGTGAAGGCAGTTGTCATGACAGCCTTTGCCCTGGCAATGACATCCCACTTCTGGGCCTGCAGAGTAGTGCAGAACAGAACTGCTGTTTGAGGAGTCCAACGGAGTCATCTTGTGTTTACAGTTGAGGAAGAAGTTTGTGCTAGGGGAAATCTACTTCACATATCATGGAAGAGCAAAGGGTCCTACAGTACCACCGTGCATTCCAACCTCCACACAGCATGAAGTCTCCAAGGATAGATTTCAGACCTCCAAGAGAAGACCAGATTAACTTAGGAGAAAGATCGTCTCTCCAGCTACCACCCTGTTCCCAGAATACGACTTTGTCCAGACGGTTTAACACTATTACAGTATTTGGTACCGGTATTGGGAAAGATTCAAATAGTCTTGCCTATCACTACTGCAAACCTGGAGTAAGAACTTGTTTGAGGACACTGAATTTTGGGCTTGCTGTCACGTTACTTACTTTAACTTGCATAGATTTTTTTCCCCAAACAAAAATACTATTCTAGTTAATGTTCCTTACAGAATTTAGAGCTTAATGTCTTACCAAGTCGTAAATATCATCTAAGGAAGTAAATTCATTAAAGCTGATGATAAGCTTTTGAAGTCTTTTAAGTCTAGAGATGTTCCGCAGCTTGCTCAGACTGTTTCCATGCAAATTCAAAACCTAGGCAGAAAGTACAGCAGAAATTACAGTTGTATCAGATATGCAGCCAAATTCTGTAATACTCCAAAGCTGCCTTTAAAATGAAAAAGCTTCAACTGCTAGAGCGCAAAGATAAATACTGTCCCATTCTGTAAACTGTAAGACTATAAAACGTGACTCCAAAGTAACACAAAATAGTGAAAAGACAACTGTAGGACATGATGACTCTTTTTCGCTTATTTGAAGACTGTTCTCTCACTCCTCCCTGAAAGAACAGGCCTGGGTAGATGGAAAGTCAGACAGTCAATCTGCCCACAGGAGAAAGGAACAGGAGGATAGTTGTTCAGGTCACCTCTTTACTAGAAATTATTCTTTTCTTTAATGGAAATTCTGATGACTCTAAGGAACTGGTAACTCTTTCATTAGAGAGCAGTATGGCAAGAGATGAGCCCAGTAGTGATGAGCAACAGAACCGCTAAGGCTAAATACCTAGGAAAAGGCAAAGTAAGACGAGAACTGCTAATACCTCACTACAAACACAGATCACTCAAAAGATAGCACTTTGGTACAACAGGAAGAAAACTGTTCTTCTACTCTTTTACATTGTCTCTAAATAAACTTTAGGAAAGAAAAGGTCTATTTGAAGACTTTAAGAGAATCAGACTGAAAACATAATCAGCAGATATAGGAAATGCTATCAGCTCACAAACTATAGTTAAAAACGGGACAGGGCAGAAACTATTTCACAATTTCAAGTATTATTTATTTAGCAGGGCTACTTCATCAGAAAAGGGAGCTACTGAAAACGCCACATAATAGCTACACATGCAATGTCAGAGTTAGGCATATGAATATCCACGTGAATAAACATTTTCTCTGCTGCTATTGTAACAATGTGCACTTCTGAAGCTAAAATCTCTAGCTTGCTACACAGTTTTGATGTTTTTCCCTAGGTAACGTCTGTATTCTTCTGATGTCAAATCTGACAAAAAAAAAAAACCTTTTCAAGAGCAATCTATAATGGCATGAACTCATGTATTCCAGAAAATTCAATGGAAAGGCTGATAGTTTAAGCAAGTCATGTCCTGTTCTCAGCTCCATTTCATTTAAACTGTTTGATAGTGAAATTACTTGTGCTTTACACAATAGGAAATATTCACATTGCATAGTAACTCATAGGCAGGGGAAACCATTTTGCTTTCGTACAAGTTTACAACCTCTATTTGTTCAATATCATGCTACCGATTTCAAGCAAACATAAGTAACATCAGAATCAGCCCAAACGGAAACCTTAATTTTTAACTTTGGTTTAGGTCATGGGGAAACCTGAACAACACAGTAACAATAATGTAATAAATTTCTTCTATTGTAAATTTGACAGTAATTCCTCACCTTTACCTGACTGAAAATACTGGCCTTAGCCACTGAAAGCATTGTTTTTTCATCTAAGCAAGCAATCTTAGGCCTGGCTTTTACTGGTGGTTGCATGTTCAAAACTTCATCATCACGTTGCAAATCGTGAGACAGAATAAATCCTTCTGTGCTTTTCTTTCCCTCTTCCCCAGTTACGTTGCACGTAGAAAACAAAGACTGATCTTTGACCTATTTAAAATAAAAGGCATTTGAAAATTGTAAACTTTCTTTTAATAGAAAACAAGTTAGGGAATCATCTTTTTGTGGCACAGATCTGACAGACATTCTGTTTAATTGCCTAATAATCACACTGTTACATGATGTTTTTGTTTGTATGGGCTGTCGTATTCCACACGACTCTAGCTAGGGACAAAGAAGTACAATTAGGCACTGAAATTCCTGAAGTGCAAGAGTCACAGTTAGAGCAACCTACAGCTGAACCATGGGACCAGAGCTGATACATAACCAAATTCCACTCTTCCTCTTCCTCTCCCCAGAGCTGGACATCCTGCTTCCCCATACTCTTGCTTCTACCTGACATAGGGACTTGGAGTCTGAAGTAAGCCCTTGCATCTTGGTAGCAGGCGACTGAAAAACAGAGCACTACACGGCATACAAAAATGAATAGAAGCAATTTTTTTTTCTTTTAAATCATGGAAGAACTCGTTCAGTATCCCAGCTCACAATAAAATATATTGTCCTTTATCAAAACTGCACATCACACAACTTAAGTCAAACAACTAAAAAGCAGTTGCTCCCTCACACCCTCATGAAAACAAGATTGTTTACACAGTTAATACCATCAGCTTTATCTTTCATAGCACCTCAGAGAAGAGAGCTCTTAGCAAGACAGTTTGGTCCAGCAAGGACCTAGTTTTCAGATGTATTTCGTTTTATCTGTTGAAACTTAGAGAATCTTTGCTTTCTCTGCTGTGCTTTTTAGGATTACAAAAGCAGAGCTTCATTTAATTCCCACTGTAATAACTGGAAAGTTTCTCACTGACTTCCATGAAAGTTTTATCTGGCTCTCACAGAACAGACAGAAGAGAACAAACCTTAAACCTGGACTAGTCAGGTTCTGTGAGTAGAGCACAATTTAATTTTAACTACTTGCTTTTTTTTCCCTTGATCTGCGTAATCTAAAGACTAGATTTCCCTCTAACATCACACTAAGGAAAACAAAGTTCGTACCCGTGTAACGTACTCAAATTCAACAACATATTCTGGCAGGACCAGTTCATGATCAAACACAAACCACTCGCGCTGCCGAAGCCTGCAGTCACACCTTCTCTGTTTCAAGGAAGACCGTGTTTCTAAAGTAGAGGAAACAGAACAAATATATTATTGTTTGTTAGCTAAGTTTGGTATTCATTTCAAGATGTGATAAATCAAAGGTATCTGTTTCCATGAAAATGCTTCAGTTTTAGTCCTTTCTACCATTTGACTTTGCTTTGCAGAACCACGCAGGCTAGTAGAGGACTATAACGTGGCTCTCTAATGCCTCATGTAGAAAATGCAACCAGCAGATTCCAGCATGGCGGTTGCAGCCTGCAAAAGAACTAGCTTAGATCCTGACAGCATGGACAGCTCTCCTGCACTGCTTTCACTGCTGCAGCGTCCGAAACTACTCCATCATATTAGGGTGTGATCACCTTCCAAATTGGCTTACATTTCTTCCCTTCTAAGAAACCAGGAGCAATCCCAACTCCTGTATAGAGAGACATGTATTACTCCCTGATAGCACCGGAAAGTTTGGAAGGTACATCAGCACGAACAAGTAAAACTATTACTTCGGTCCCACTCAGTGTTCTCTTGCAAAAACACAGGGTAAAGCAGAACCTATCACTCAGATGATTCATATGATACAAGGATTTCATTTGCTTACTCATAACTATTTCTCAGCAGTATCTATTTTTATTTTACATAAAAATAAGGACTGTGGATTTTAAACGCGAACATCTCTGTGGTACGTGAACATCACCCCTTTTCAACACTCACTCAGTCTCGCTGTACAAAGAAAGAGTGGGTATAAAACTACATGAAATAGGCTACCCTTAGTGTAAACTAAAGGCTAAATAGCTTGCTTTCACTTTATGAACTAAACTAGCGTTATATTTAGATGAGGAACTTCTTGCTTGTCATTGTCTTTGAAAACATTGTCTTTGAAAACATGCATTTCAGCTGAGCAGAGACTGCCTTCTGATGAATCAAATCACTTGACACAGTCCAAAATACAGGAAAGACGATTTTAGTATATAAACGTCGATTTAACCTTAACTTTATGCTAACAAGTGCCTACAGATACATACCACTGTCAGAAGTGGATGTATCACTTCCTAAGCATTTCCATGGCCTAAATACTGAATTAGCCTCTGGGTAGTTGCCTTGACAGATGGGACTCATTGCACAAGCCGGAACACTGTGGCCAAGGAAAACTTTTGCAATTACCACTTTACCTAAGTGCAGGAAGAAAAAGACAGTTAATATTAATGCTTCTAATTCTAGCTTGGGAGCAGGACAATAAATGGTGCTTGGTGCAATGTTGAGCAGGCTACATCTTGGGCTGGCAGATGAGTGGTCTAATAGGGATCTATGCTTTACATATATGTATTTATACATATAATACGTATTTCTATATATTATGATTCTGTGCTTATGCTTTTCATGAAACAAAAACATCTGGGAGAAAAAAAGATTACATAGTGAAATCCAACACGTATAACCGGCTAATATTAAAGCCAGTGAAATCAGAAACAAGTAATTTCACAAGCAGTGGAACCAGTGAAGCCAGGTATCCTTCAGACTTGTGTCTTCCAACTTTTTTTTCCACGCTACAGTGTGGAAAAAAACCAAGCTCCCCCAAGCTCTCTACAATACTCAGGCCCAGCAAAAGATAGTATGTGCAGTGGCTAGCCTAGAGCTTTTTATATGCTGACAGACCTGCCAGGAAGTCTATGCTGACTGTCCTGCTGGCTGATGTTAAATGAACCTTAAGAAAGCTGAGAAATGTCTTTCCTGCTTTGGGAGAAAGAGAGGTGGGAGCAGAGGACGTGGGAGGAGAGGTGTCCTAACTTAGGTTAAGCCACAGTTCCACACAAGTTGTGAATGGCTAACTATCTTTGAGACTAAGCCTCTTTCATATATAGATGAAATTTGATGATTCCTAAGACACTACAGTGAGAGAGTCACACAGCATGACTGCCTATCCCTCGTCTCTAGGAAACCAGGGGAAAAAAAGAGATTGGCTTCTATTTTTCCCCTTCAGTGTCCTGTCCTGGCCATGGGTTAGCCCAAAGTATTTGTGCCTTTCCTCACTCTCCCCTTTCTTTGAGATGTTGGATCTAGAAAAGATTAGGCATATCTATTTCTCAGATGAAGACATCTCCCACAGACATTTCAAAATCGTCTGTGAATTCACTCCCAGCAGACCAAGTGCTTTGTGGGGCTTCCTAACACGCAAAAATGTCACTGGATTTCAACAAAGTTTCAGAGATCCTTTCTCTGCAGCAGCATATGGTATCTCATGACCACCTATAGTATTTACAAAATGTTCTTAGACTTAAAACACAAGATACAGAAATTACTGATGCAAGGCATACACCGTCAATTTTACATCTCTCCAAACTTTGAATTACCATGCTTGAATGACTCTGCAGAATCACTGCTCTTTTTGCCTTCAGCTTTGGCTTGTCGTTTCAAAAACTCTATTCTGGGGCATTCACAGATGCTTAGACTGTTACAGAGAAGAAGAGCTTCCTTTGTGTTAGGCAACTGCAAAGATTAAAGCAAAGTCCAAGTTTCTGTATTTCATTAAGACCATTCCTTAAAAATTTCAACAACTTTAAGCAGCATGAAAATATACCTATGAATTTTTAAAAGGGATGACAGGAAGGGAAAGTGAAGAGTGAAGAGCAACAAAATAGGTTCAACAGAATAAGCGAAATAGACCAAAAAAATCAGATTGTTAGCTTTTTGGGACAGGGACCACCTTCCTGTATGCTTGTACAGCATGTTATGTCCTGGAAAGTAATCTCAGTGGGAGGTCTGAAAACTAGCATAATATCAAGAAAATAAAGCAGAACCGTACAAAAAATACTATATTTGAAGATACAATCTTGCCATCCAAAAACCTGATCTCTGGCAGGTGTGCAATAGGTTGGAAAGAAGAAAAGAAGAACAATGGTGACTAGAGAAGGAAGAGTTGGCCTCAATCCATTCTCCTATTTTCTGCTCTCTTCCTTCACAAGTCAGAATGAAAATGCCTTATCTGAAAACATATTTTTTTCTATTTCTAACTTCTCTTCTTACACATCATGAAATAATGTATTCCCTCCATTTGGCTATTTTTCAGTCTGAAGATGGAAGGGTCACTGTGACAGTACTGACTGTTTTTAGGGTTATGACCAGGACTAGAATGGGCTGACAAACAGGATCTCTGTTTGCAGGGACCTTACATTTAGCGTTAAGCATCTGCTGATATCAGAGATAAATGGTCAACATTTCAGTTTAGGATTAAGGACAAAAGGAGGCAGTGATTTAGAGTTCAGAATAAGCTTGTAAAACAGGAACCAGGATGCTATATGACTAGAACCGACACTGAAAGACCTGAAAACCCATGCTAGGCTTTGCAGTAGCACTGGCAGGGAGGATGAACAAAGTAGTAAAACAATACTGTGTGCAAATAAATACAAATGAAAGTTACAAAATAAATGGCTGGAAAAAAACAATGTGTTCCACAGGCAGCAAATACAGGTGATGCAGCTGCTATTGTGGAATCTTCCAAACTAATCCTGCATCAGTCCCTGCAAACTCTAGCTGGGGCACTGACGAGAAGTGGTGAGTGCGAAGAGACAATCTACAATAAAAAGAGAATGGACAAAGAAAGGACAGGAAGAGGAGAAAAACTGGAAAAGAATTAGTCATGCCTTTGCCACAGATAGTATAAAGATTTGAAGAATGAAGCAGATGTAACATGAAGAAATAAGACAAGAAGAGAAGAAGAAAATAGAAGAAAATTGAATAGGAAAACAATGAAAGGAGAGAGGAGAAGATAGCAGCACTTTTCTGTCTGTTCTCTGCTGTAAACAATATCCATTAGTAAACAATAGCATTCTTTTGTCCACAATGCAGCTTACCGTATGCACTTCCAGACTCTGGACACCCTCCTCCAGCATTTGTAACATCTGCTTTTCTTTAACTGGCAATTCAGGGTTAAATACATAAAAGAGATAGTCCACGTTCTCTTTGTAGTTTCTTAATAAGAATACAAAAAAAAAAAAAAAAAAAAGGGAAAGGTTTTCATTATTCTGTTGCAAAAGCAGACAAAAGACAAGAATAGACGTTCCGCCTAGATAAAGTTTATGCATTGCACAGCCTTCACTAAGAATAACTGATTGCAATCAACACAAACTCTGTAATATTGATGTTCACAGTGTTATATATTAAAGATCACTTGCAAGACAAAATTGTTTTTTCCTGCGTCTTTATAATTGGCAAGAGTGGTCTCCATTTCCTGTAGCATATAAAAAAAAAATCTAATTTTATTTGCCTCTGAAATAACAAGTCTTCACTCTGCTGAACATCCCCAGCTGGAAGGTAGCAGTAGCTGAAGAAGAAAGAGAATAGTAGAGTCTGCGTTGACAGCAGATCCAGAACTCCATATGAATACTACATAATTGATAACTGTTCTTTTCTCCTTGAAAAATTAAGTCTATAAAAATGCCACTTCTGGTGACTTACCATATTGCAGTCTGAGTGTCAGCAGGTTAGTGTGAGGATTTCATTAATTCCTGCAGGATTTCTCTGCCAAAGTGAGCATCAGACTTTGTGCTTTCAGTCAACATTATTCTTAAACTGAAACCTCAGACAGATCCCCATATAGTTCCTTGGAAACAACTAGGTTTTTCAGGGCATGAACTGCCTAAGACCTGCTGGAATGGGCTCTAATAAATATGCATAGATCTAATCTGGCTATTCCATAGTAGGAGCTAAATACAGTTAGATAGTTCTTCATTCAGCCTGGATGATATCCTATCAGCATGACACAGACTGCATTGGGGAGCTTCCTGAAAAGTTTTGCTCTCTCTAGGTAATAAAAAGAACCCTGAAAACATTAGCATGTCAAAATCTGACTTTTCTCTGGACAGAATAAAGTGACAGAAGTGGGTAGCTGAATCACCTGATACAAATTACTTCCTGAAATAATCTGAGGTAAAGCTGTAAGAGCTCTCAGAGAGTCATTTTGTGTTTGCAGCCTCATGTAAAGGAGACCAAAGGGGTGAATAAAGCTGTTTCATATTGTACTGGAACGGACCCAGGGCTCTCGCAAGCTAAATAGTAGTGTTTCTGCTACGTAAGAAGTAACTTTTATTTCAAAGATCTATAACAAAAAAAATGGAAGGTAGTAAGATCCACAAGACCATCTCTCTCCACCTCTGAATGTTTACAGTAGCTATACGGTTTCCAGATCCAAAAAAGAAAAAAAAAAAGTATTTTGAGTCATGTCACGCCATTAATTGAAATACTCCATCTCAGAAGGGGTGTACACTCAATCCCAAGAAATTTGTTTTGGGTATAGGAGCTACAATGTCCGGAGCTCAGTGAGCACTCTTGTGACCCAGCTGCTGCCCTCAGGGAGATAAGATTTTGCTTTCATGATTGACAAGGTCTTCCAGCTCCTTCTAAGCTCACAGTTCTTCAGGAGCTATCACCCAGAAGACCCAGTCCGATTTACAAACGATAAAGTCATATTTCTGTTAAAGGCAGCTTCTGGCTTTCAGGACTTATTGAACTGGGAGCTATGTCCTGATTTTTTCACCCTCTATGTTGAACACTATGGGTTTATACTTAATCTGTTTTATTTTTCTATATACACATGCAACACACATACACACATTTACATATATAAGTGTTCACACACACATAGTAAACATACATAAAAAGATGAAAAGTACCATATTAACTGTAATAATAATAACCATAACTTACATAAATACAGACATATCAAGTCAGGAAACTGCTCAGTACGCAAAGAAAGAACTGGATGCCACTGGGGTTCTGTCTCATAGCCATAAGTGGGCAACCAGGTACACTAAGACCATTGCTCCACTGCTGACACAGCTCTATAAGATGCTTTGGACAGATGTTTCCCAGTGCTTACACTAAAGACTGTGGCTGCATCAGGAGTCTCAGACTGAGTCTTGGAAGGAAGTGAAACAAATGACTACAATTACACAAATTTCAAAAGTTAAGACCTGCATAGAAAAACCTGCACTTATCTGTAGGGATATAAACCCACTCAGTGATGGTTCTAACATATATGCACGTGCTTTCCTGTGATACAGATCAAATATAGGTGCATATGTACCTGGGTGGGCTTTTTCTGGTAGTGGTGGGTTTTTTTTTTTTGCATTGTTCATCTACCACTCCTTTCAGAAATCTGGTCATTCATGACAGTATTTACTCAGCTTTCACAACTGTATTAGGAGCAGATGAGGTAAGCTGCAGATTCTAACAACATAAATCTGAACCAAGTCTCATGCCTGATATTTTCTACTAAGCTATGGACCTCTTAAGACCTTGAGTCAGTCATAGAAACACCAGGCATAGGGCTGTGGGGAACTTCAAGCTACCTTTACCTAGATAAAACTTCTTAGTAATACTAAACTATGTGATGCTTTGCAAAACGGATCTGTCCTTTGAAATAGGACGTTTCTTTTGTTCACATGCCAGTGTTACACTTAACATCTCTTAAAACTTAGACACTTACTCTGCTGCACTGAAAACTTCTTTCTCCACAAACATTTGAAACTTCTCTTCAAATTTCAGCCTCAGGATTTGATTGTGCACTCTAAAGATGCGATTTATTTTCACTCCCATGATACCATATGCTCTGAAGTCCCAGAAACAATACCGTGAATGAATTAGATCACAGCAGTAACTAAACCTGCGTGCAGAGGAGAGCACTAAGTTAATAATATCTCCTTCTGTTTTTGCACTGAATTTTTCAAAGCAATCTACAACATTTTTTTTCTCTTTACTATTCAAAAGAAAATCACAAGCCATACTTCCAGCTTATTTCATTTTGCTGCAAGTTTGTCCTCTTAACTGGAGACAAATAAGTTTACCTCATTGCATTCAAATATTGCATTTGAAATTAAGCATCAAACATCAATATCAAATTATATGTTATTTACCTTGTTTCTTTTCTCTATTTGCACTAAAACACCCAAGGGCTGATTACGTGCTGGAGAATTCATAGTCTTCAATACATCTCTATCCTCATTAGTCTGGACCTACTCATATGAAAAGCTGTTGCATTTAAAATCTGTTTAAATCCTTCTTCATTATGCAAATGAGCAGTTCCCCCATATTCAGTGCAATCATGCATAAAGCGAGCATGGTTTGTGAGAAGCTACAAATGTTTCTACAGTCAAACTTGAAAAAAAGGAGGGGTGGTTCTCTGGCTAGCCTGGAACCTAGGAGCAGAAACTCAGTATTCTGTTCTACCACCAAGTCCCTTTGGTAGCCAAGTCAAGTAACTTAATAAATCTGTGCCCCCTTTTCTCTGCCCCTAAACAGGAGGACAATAAACTCCAGTACTCCCACCTGATAATACAAGATTCCTTAAAGATTTTGAGGTAATCAGCCATACTAGAAATAGAAACAAAATCTAGAAATGCAGCAGGCTCCCCCCTTTTTCAATCAGTGGAAGGTTTCCTTAAAAGAGAAAAAGATATGCAAACAAAGTAAAAATTTTTACTGCAACTCATGAAAACGTGGCTCTCTCTCAAAAAGATTCTGCGCTAGGATTACTGATCCAAACACCTTTGGTCTGGCTTTCAGCCTCACAGGAATCATTTATTAATTCTCCTTGCCAAAACAAGAAGATCCTTGCCTTGAGAAAGTGGCATTAAAAGAAAATTAGAATGTTATTTAAAAACAACCTCAAATGGAGCCTGACAGCACAGAACTACCTGCAGCTCTAACATCCCTGAACACAAAAAAAAGGGCATAGCTGAGGTGGACTAGCTTGGAGTACTCAAGCAGAAAACAGTCCTTGAAATACTGCCAACTTAAATTTCAATCTCCCCTCAACTGAGTATCAAGGTTATTCATACAAAGATTAGGTGAGCAGTTTCTAATGCCTCTTTACAACAAATAAAGCTGTCTAGACACTTAGAACAAATTTACTATTTTCACTATCACTGTCATTAAAAAGCTATTGGATAGCTTGGTTATCCTTTTATCCTCCTTTTATTTTTAAATCAAGGGCTTCATAAATGGGCAATAAAGAATAAAGACAACAAATAATCAGTCTTTGTAGACTCAAAGCCTCAGCCTAGTACATAAAGAGAAGAAGAGGGGACAGAGTGTTTCCTTTCTCGCCAACTATCTGTAAACGGAATCTAAATGGAGGACTGATGCTTCAGAACACTCTAGATCCTTGTAATAAATTTGTTTTGTTAAAAATGATTGACTTGGAAGAGAACAGGGTTTAAGTTGGAGTATCTCAAACAGCTTACCAGGGATTATTTGATAAGCCTTCTTCAAAGCAAACGTTTCCCACTGTTTCCAATTCCATCAGCAAGAATTGTACTACCAAATTAAAACTCTTCCTCTTTTTCTTAATTTCCATCTGGTAACTTTTTTCAATTCTGCAAAAGAAACAAGAAGAATTTTTTCCTGGAACAACATAACAACAGGATATGGGTTAATTTTGCTTTTTTTACAAAGAGTAAATATAAACAAATGAATAATGACAGAACTATTTATTTTTTAAAATCTGAAATGATGGATTATGCCAGATTATAACTGTGGATAGTAAGATCCTGTACTGATCCATCACAGCAAGCTTCGTCCATTTCAGCCCCAGAGTTGTGTTGTAATCCTTAATTGAAGGGAATTACCTTTTGGAGTAAGAGAACTTATTGGTTTCCTATTTAATATTCACAACAGTGTCAGTCTAAATCGCAGCCCTAATGAAACCCTGCTGGGTTTGGATGCAGTGTGAGACCTGGACTGAGATCAGCGACAAGTCAAGGCAAATTTCACAGAGCTTCAGACCTGTGCTGACATCCAACACTAGGTCTATGGCATTACTGATATCATTCACATGCCCTATTCAGGGGTTTATACTGCATATAATCCTTGTGCTGGCGACTGTCTTTAGATTGAATTTCACTCATGAAGTCCTAAGCCATAATTAATAATAATAAACCATTAACAACATGCTGGAATTACAGCAAAGAAAAAAAACACACAGCATTTTGCTGGATCTCTATACTGTTTAAAGGCCCAGACAACTTTTCCAAGCACTTCTCCAATAATACTATCCATCACAGACCTTTCGCTCAATCCTTCTCCTATTTAGTGAGCTCCCCAGTAACAGCATCTGTCTACTAGCAACTGGACTGAACACAATAATTTAGATCACGTAAGAATTGCCACTTCAATGACGTTTGCAGTACTCACAGTTTGGACCTCATCAAAAACAAATGTTTTAGGCTCCTATTCCAGTCTCCTAACTACCAGCTACCATCACACTCAATTATTAATGTTTGAAAACATCAAATTACTGTTCTTATACAATTCACTAAACATACTCATCCAGTTTTTTGTTCCAGAATGTTATTCTCTCCTTTAGAGCATTTATTTTTTGTAAGAATGCCTTTTCAAGACTGGACTCTTCAGCAGCCTTATCTGCATCATCACTGTCATGAACTGAAGTTTCAGTTTCCAGAATCTTACTCTTTAGAGATTTATTACTTGATGTTTTACCCAACATTTGCAGCTCGGCCAGTTCACGCTCCAGCTGACAAAAAGAATGCAGCAGGATTCAGAGGCAAGAGGTTAACTTAAAGTATAGCAGGAAAACTTATTTATGTTCTCTCAGAAGATAAGCGTTCTAGATAGGTACTAAAAAGTATACATCAAAAACCTGAAAACATCAAATCAGAAAATTAGTTTAATAAACTCATACTCTTAATTTGTCAGTAGAAAAAGCTCAGTTACTTCGCCAAAAGGACAGCTCTGCTCTGAGCAACTGCACACGTTCTTCTACTGTATTATGGCTGAAATCCTGGTCCTATGCCCATCAATTAGACCATTATGTCACTCATGCAAGACTGATCCCTTAACATGACTTCATTATGATGCAAGCCTCATAAAACTTCCATAAAACACTTACTAAAGAAAGCAACTTATCTCACTCTGCTTACCCATCCCAATATGAATATTATTTAAAATATTCACATACGCACCAACTATGAGCATTTCTCCTATCAAAACGATATTGTCACTGAAGCACAAGCCTGCATAGGCACGTGAGCCTGATAGATGGCAAACAACAAGAGGAAGATGTGGCAAAAAGGGCACTATCCTGAGCCGGCAAGAGACCTTGGTTTGTTGACTCTTGATCAAAATATTTTAAGGGGCCAGATTTACATAATCAGCAATATGTTTTTCAGTTATTCTGCAGGCATAGGTGAAAAGAGCTCACTTCAAGCGCATTAAAGACCTTCATGGAATGCTTACAAAATGCAGGGTGTTTTGTTTTTTGGGGTTTTTTGTTTTTGTTTTTTAAGAATTGTTGTGGTTGCACTGATGCAACCACAACAGTTAACTTGAGAGCTGGGCGATAAAGATCTTTCCAACCTGCAGATGTTTTCTGTATCACAACGAACACAGACCTTTCAGAAATTCTCATGGTACCAAAGAGAATAAGCAACACCCACAATCTGGGAGCTCATCAGGGAAGTCCAAGGCAAACATCTGAGCCGGATAAATAAAAACACCAACTCGAAATTCAGTTTACCACGCTAGATGAGCATCCTACCAGCTCTGCTGGATCTCTAAGCTTTCCATCTTGAGGAAAGCCATTAGTCAAAGCAATTTAAAAGCCCATTAGTCAATGCATTTACCTAAGGTGTGAGAGGCTAGATTCAAATAATTATGAAGCTGGCAGAATTGAGACTGGAAATGTATCCTTCACAACACACTAAGTGTCCTAGACACTTAGCTTTTAGCTTTCTGAAAAAGAGCTATCTTTGCAGTAGAAACTCTGTCTTACAAACTCCTGGATTACAAAGATTTGTAAAAACTGATGTGCTTTCATAAAATATTTTATTAAAGGTAAGTTTTATCAAATTTTCTCACAAAGAGAAATTTCAACTATGGAAATTTTTTCTATAGCTAAATAGGAGTACGAACTGCTGAGTGTTAATGAACCTGGAGCTAAAATAACGTAAGGATCTAAAAAGATCAATTTTTTTAAAAAATAAGATTTTAATTTACTTCAATGAGACAATCGAGTTGCAAGCATTCTGGCCTAAGTTAGGCATCTACTCCAGACAGAATTTGAATGAATGAACCTATTAAGAGAATCAACCATCCAAGAACCTATCACTCTTCCCAAAACTTATTGTTTTGTTTTTGTTTTTTTTTTTTAGTGATACACTGCTGACATTTCAAGCTACTTAAACTTACCTGTTTTACATTGCGGCTGAATAATTTTATCTTATTTTCTGGCAAATTCTGCAGTTTGCATTTGCTTTCTTTTAGCTTTTCAAGCCTGTCATGGAGCTGTCTATGAACGCTTTTTACCTGCATGTTGTAGTACATTTTTTTTTTCATAACTGTGGTCTTTAAAAGTGAAAAACAGGAAATTATTCATGAGTTATTAACAAGATGCAATCATTCATGTATCCTATTTCTGAAGAATACAGCAAATCACAGCATTATTGCTATATACTGGGGTTCATGTAGTCCATTTTTTTAGAGATCATTTCAGATACAGCGTACTTCATTTTGACTGTATTTGAACATCAGTCATTGGATTGTGCCTCGCTATGAACATGCTTTTATAATTTAATAACAAACTAAAAATACTCACTTTTGTAATACACTATTTGTACGAACACTGTAACTAAGAAGTTTATGTTGTAATTAAAGATCAAACTATGGACTCATTCCATATGCTTCAGTTAGTTCTGGTCTATATCCAAACACTGTTTGATAACACGATTAAGAAAACGAGCTCAGTGTTTTGGATAAATCAACAATCATATTTCTCATTTGAAAATAGTTCCTGTTGTGAATACTTCCTCTCAGGTGTTTCAGCTTTTGTTCCCAAGTGCTCTTTTTTCTGAAATAAGGCAAATTAACTGTCACGTTTCTGCAGTCACAGGAGTCCCAACAACTACATAAAGACGGTTGAGACGAAGTATTCCACACCAAAATACGTTATACGACTTGTTTCACTAAAGAGTGAAATCCATTCAGAAAGTTTTCTCCTACGCTCATAAGTATCGAGTTAAATTTGTCATGATTTAAAAATGCTCTCCTTTGATAGCAAGACGTGTGAAAGTAACTCAATTACAAGATAAGCCAATTGGAACATGAACCTGTAACATTTTTTTGTAGAATACTTGGAATGTCTGAAACCACAAGATGTGCCTTTGTGATTTCAGTGAATTCTTTCATGTCCTTTAGTCCCACATGGTTTTGATATTAGGTTATTAGTACATGAAATGACTAACAAGTTCTTTGTTTTAAATATGACTTCACGTGCAATTCTTTTGTTGTCTTTTTTGTTTTGGTATTGGATAGCAACAGCCTAAAAATGCTGCCAGTCTTTCAAGAGTGTTGGCGTTAGGTAATAGATTATTTGAGTAATTAAAAATGTATTTGGTAATAACTGTGCACTTTCAGCTTTCAGTGAGACAAAATGTCTTATTTCAATGCACTAACATCCAGCAAAAAATAGTGTCTAATACCACAGCCAATTGGAAATACTCAGGAAACATGGATTATCCAACTCCTGAAGTGCAAGAGTCCAAAATAAGGGCTTAGAAAACTCTTTATGTAATAAACTTAAGGTTTTCTTTTTTACTTTCTATTGTGCTTATTGGTATTCTTTTTTTAAACTATCAACCCATCATCAAAAACGTCAAGATCCATGATAAAACTCAAATTTTGACAACAAAATATAGTACTAAGTAGTAACACAAGGCGCCCATCTTGGCTGAAAGACACGTAGCGGACCTCATAATCAGTAACGAATCATTCATACTTCCGGCGCATCTACAAAGCAAAGCCGGAACTTACCTCTGCCAGAACCTTGATTTCCTTTTGAGATACATCGTACGTATCAAGCCTTTGAAGCTGTGGTATATGATAGAGCACATGGATAGCATAATTACGGAGAAGACAAATGGGGTTGGGCCCATACTGAGGATCATTTAGACCCAAATCTTTTAAATTAGGCAGTCTTGACAAATTAGTGAGTTCCTGAAAAACAATGAAAGTGCTACAACAACATGCCAATACTCTTTATTTTAAAAAGCCTAATTTTAGCACTAAGATCAACTGGGATTTTAATTATAAGGGTTTATATTGAATGAAGAATGCATCAGGAAAGATGGAGAAAGGAAGGTAGTAGGGATGCAGGAGCATTCGTGAATATGACCTTGTGCAACTTTGCGTATCTTTCAAGATTCACACAGAGCTTTGGAGATTCATTTGCTCTGGTGGTTGCACAAATTCTTGAGAAAAACAAACTAAAACCATTCAGCACAAGAAAGTGAAGGATAGCTGGGAAACGAAGGTCATTCTTTGTGAAGAAATAACTCCAGAAAAGCGATCATATCCTTGAAATTCTGATTAGATCTTTCTCATGCTTGAAATAAAAATGTCAGACCATTGACATCAAAACTTTCAAAATCCTGAACACTCCACCAACAAAGCCTAGATTTAAAGCACTTTCACAAACACCATGAAACACACAAAAGGCTACACGTCTAAAGTGCAAAGTGGCCAGGTAAATGGAATTATGGCTAATTTAACATTTTTAGTTCCCAGGACAAATCTACGTTTCATTTGCTAATCATTTGCATAACGCCTGCCAATATCCCATGCACCCTGACACTTGGCTATATATATATTCTCAGACTCAAGATGTCTCTTGTGATAACTTTTCTTATATTTAATGTAATACATTTTTTCCTCCTCGTTCAAGACTTACAACTTGACCACACTGGGCAGGAAGCATATATGAGCTATAAATGCACAATGGGTATTTTCTAGCTCTTCTTACAAAGAATATTTGGGAACAGGATTTTTTCAAAGACAGAGATCTAAAAGCCTTATGAAAACAGTAAAAATTAACATTGTATTCTTTTTAAAAAAAAATCAACTGCTGTCACAGCTGTGTGTTAAGGGTTCTCTAATATCACAAGGAAAAGTCAGGTCTTTTCCTAGTAACAATTAAAAACATCAAAATTAAATGTGAAGTCTGAACATACCTTGAAGGAAGACACTTTATTTGCAGAGAGGTTTAATATTTCTATTTGTATATTGAAGTCCAAACAACTTCCTAAAATTGAACAACAATTAAGAAAAACTATTTCCATTGTCCATTTGGATATCTGCATTTTCATCCCGTGGATCAGTTTTAACCACGTAATGCTCTCCTCCCCCTCCAACACACACACACACACACGCATACTTCATTAACACAAACAATTACACCAAATGTAGTATATCATTTTCCATTCCCACTTAAAGAGCAGAGATAGTATATGGAAGATTTTTTATTTTATTTTTTTATTAGAGATAAAGATAAACCAAAAAAACAAATAAATTCTCTAGTATCTGTTTAGAAATGCAGGAAGGATTTACATTCCCATTAAAACACAAACAAGTGTCATTTAGATTTAATCTAAAAGCCCTGTATACTAAAGGCAGAGAACAAGAAAAAAAAAATTATGCATCATATACGCATATCCCACCAATACCTGTATTCTGTCTCCTTTGACATGGCTACAGCAATGACAGACTTTGGTATAAACAAAGGTGAGCCCTAGGGAGCTTTGACACTGATTTTGGGATGATCAGGACGGTGTACGCTGGATATGATTCTGAACCATGCAAGCTGGTAGGAATTTTTTATTAGAATGAGAAAAAGATCAAACCATGTAAATGAATCCTTGGTAGTAATCAGAATGCTCATGCCAGAAATGCTGGACTGACATCACCTACCTATTTTTTCTATTAAGTTTCCAGCGAGGTTGATCTCCTGTAAATTCTGCAGAGTATGTAAGCCCTGTGAACGTTTTAAACAATACAGTTTTAATCTAATATAGCACTGCAAATGCTGAAGAGCCTGTAGGCTAAGAGGCAGATCATTCAAATGTAAAAACAGACTTGACTGGAGTCTAAACAATGTTAGCCTCTGTTGTAAACTACAGCTTTCTTTTGACATGGAAAGAGAGAATGGGTATTGCCCAACGGGAATTAGCTTAGAAAGCCTTTGTAAATGATACTGCAATGAAAATAAACACAGTCCCTGGGCTCCTTAGTTTCACAACTGTGTATGAGAAACCTAACAGATCATGCCCCATACTATGAGTACTCATTAGCTTTTGGCTGCAGCCCAGGTCTTGGCTTTGAGATACCATGGCGACTAAATCACTCATGTCAGTCATTTCTCTCCATGATGACATTGCAGTTCTTTGCAGTGGGATGCCACTAGTGTTTGTTGTGTCCTCTCTAATAAAAAATCATTTTGGAAGTACTCCACTGCTTTTACATTTGTTCTTTGTCAGCTGTAATTCCTACGTCTCTCCTTTCCTTCCTTCTCATGGTGCTCAGCTTCGATTTCACTTTCTTCTTCTTCACGGCCTTCAGGGTTCCTGAAGACCTCCTCTCATTCACCCCTATCAGCATCTCCTTCTGCTCTAACTACCTTTAGCTTGGTAAGGTATCCCCCTCTGCCTTCTCTTCATGACTCTCCTAAGGGAAAGAGGATTGAGGTGCAGCACTCCTGTTTCCGTGTTGGGGCAGTAAAAATCAAGTATTTCAGGGTACCAAATGTTCTTTTGCTAGAAACGACGTTTATATAGTTCTTCTCCCTTTACATGCTAAAGTGCTGACCACAGAGTTCTCACTTGTTTGGATTAGCCTCCATTTGAAAGCTTAGCAGGTAGAGCACTAATTTGGGGGGAGAGAGGGGAGGGAACTAGTTGTTCATATTATAACATGAAGAAAAGCCAGGATAAAACTTCTTCTGAATATGAGTTCATCTCTCCAAGAAAAAAAAAAAAAATCCAAATACTTTAACTCTGTCAGTGCCTGCAATCTAGCATACATTTACTAAAACAAAAACTAAACAGAAATTCTTGCACATAATATTGAAGTGCAGACAAAAACCCACAGTTAGAAGAAAACTAAAAAAAAAAAAAAAAATCTTTTCCTGCTCAGGGATCATAGTGGTCTGAGAAAACGAATGATTTAATTAAAACTGTATATGCAGGAAACCTTAGCAGTCAATCATTTCCAAATAATGTTTCATCCTTAATTCTTGTGTACTGGAGTTTAAAATTGTCCCTCTGGTTGTTCAACAATTCTAAAAATTAATCGCACTTCTTAGATACATGTAGGTACTATACTATTAATATACTATACATTACACAGGTTAGAGGGAAATGAATTCATAAGGACACCAAACTCACTTCTATATTCTTGATCAGGTTATTATTCAGCCAAACTACGTTCAGCTTCGTTAGGGCTTCCAGATTTTCAATCCTGGAAATTTCATTGCAATAAAGGTAAAGCTTTTCCAAATTTACACATTTTTGTAGACCGTCTATTTTCTGCAATAGAAGGAGAGGTATTAATTTGTAGCACTGAACAACAGAATGTCATTCTTTTTGTCCACGAGCAACCATCTTACACAGAAAATAGGAAGGTAGTGCCAAATAATTTGAGACCACAGGCACTGAACAGAATTCTGCTGACTTAGAAGCAGAAGTGACTTTTCAATTAAGTCCACAAAGAAAAATAAGTAGAAGCTACAATGCTTCATGATAAGTGATGTGCTTTAAATACAGTATTATTTTCAATGAAATATCTTCATCGTAATCAGCTTCCTGAAAAAGGTTTCAAAGCAATTATTGTAGTTTTAAAAAAATGTTCTAATGAAAGGAAAAAAAAAAAAAAAAGAAAAGAAATTCTAGATTCCAAAATACAAAAACCTGTAATGTGTAACAGAGTCTACAATGGATGCTTCTGTAAAAAAGTGCCAGATCCTGACTCCCTCAAACAGTGCCTTCTTCTTTGAACAGATGAAGAACTGCTCATGAAAGAATATGATAATCACTGTAAGGAGCTAAAACTGGCTAAAGCTGGCTAGAAATAAAATTCATAGTTAACTTACCAGTAAACAGCATTCAGCAATCCACAGCTCTCTGAGTAACAGGCAGTTCTCCAGGTCTGAAATCTGTTGAATCCTTTGCCCAACAAGAGTGAGTGTAGTTAAATTTGGGAAATATTTCATGCCTACCATTGTGGGATAACCTGAGAAAAACATCTCCAGTGCTGTTGTTTTTAGTCCCTCTTGATCAACTTTCTCATAAGACAATCCATTACATGTGCACTGGAAATGAAAGGCAACTATTATTTGTTTTATGTCCATGCTGTAAAAAACACATTATGAAGCAGAATGCCTGACTGTCATTAGAGTCAACTGCTTAAAACCAACTGTATCTTTTAAAATTTGCCCTCCTGTAAGATGTATTTGCAATTTTGGCCACGTTCAGTATACGATGGTTAAGTAGCTGTCTTCTGCTCACAAAAGCAACCACAATTCTAGTACAAGTACTTAAAATCAAACATCAAAATGCACCTTCAATTTAAAACAAAGTAATTTTCAGTCATGCTAACTTTAGTGAAAACTAAAAAACATCACATAATTTTCTCTATAAACTAGTACATGCGTTTGTATATGTGTGTGTATACATACAAACATATATGCGTGTGTGTGTGTATGAAAGGGGATAGATGGCATGCTCTAGCAGTCTTGTAGCTTTTCATTTCGAAGCGGTTGTATCAAGTAAATGTAATAATATAAGCCTTTGGCCAGAAAAAAAAAAAAGATTACATGGAATTTCATTAAAGGTGAAATTTGGTTTAAGATTAAGACACAAAATATCAGGTATCTATATCTGTGCCCTTTTTCAAACCTGTCATTTTAGTCAACGTGAGGTCTAACCAATACAGCCAATGGATCCTGGAAAGCCACTCTGATGTCCAGACAGTAGATGTTTACAGCAGGTTGACTCATTCTGTATTGGCTAAGGATGGGATTCAGTTGGCCGCACAGGATATCTAGTGCTATTTCAGATGCCTTAGGGTATCCTGCAACGGCTGTTCCAGAAGGGTGCAGTGTCCTATACGGCCTCCGTAATATCTCCCAGCCCTGTGCAGTGTCTTAGATAACATGAGGCAGCTAAAATGGCACTAGACAGCTATATTTATGCAGCTGACTCCTATCATAGATTTCTGTCGACTAAAATGAGGGCTGAAAAACCAAATGCATATGTAGACAACTATCAGTAGACACGTACATCAAGGTGTCTTAATTTGGAGCTGGACACCATTTTAATATTCTAACCACTTCATACTAGGCCAAATTTTTGCTATCTTAGCTACCCAGTTCTGCTCACAACTATCCAATGCCTATGAAAATGTATAACTGAGTCAAAACTATACAATGTATTTTGATTAAATTTATATTAAAAACATATTTTTGTTTCCATATATGAATGTTCTGCAAGGCACACCACAAGAAACAGAGACAAAGGGGGAAATGAACCTTAAAAATCCTCTTTGAATAGGAGTATCTCTCTCTTGAGAGATCTGCATTTCTGTATCTTAACTACTAGCGTGTTTCCACTGTTCTGAAACCTTTAGACCATTATAAACCATTATTAATGCATGCCCTATATCACCTCCAGGATATTCCAGAATAACTGATGTTCTATAGAGACATACTGATATTTATAGAAGCATTAGAAGTTAGAGGAAATTGAAAACAAATACAAATGAAAAGCTTACCAGCTCCTTAATTATTTCCTCAGGATTCTGGTTTTGGTTATCACTTTGCATCATCTCTTGCGTTCTCTGCAGTGGTTATTCATTTCTTAGTATTTTCTTAGAAAAAGGATAGTATTTTTATCAGCTGTGTATCCATCCACATAAGTCCTAGGATTTCCAAGCAGTTTGAAAAGAAGATGTAAATTCTTAAGAGATTTAGCTCCAAAATCTGTATTTCTCATTGAATCATGGTGATCACTAGGGAAGAAAACTGAAGTTGTCTGGAATATTTAGACTTATTACTTTTTTGATTAATATTTTTAGATTCTGAAAGTCTAGAAAGTACTACAGGATAAGCTATTTGCATCACCTCCATAAGGAAAGATGATGAATTGCAGCCACTTATCCCTGTATTGGGTTTAGTAAGTTTTATTTGCACAAAGCACAGAGGTGCAATAAGAATGAACAAATAATTTATAGATCACCAAAAATACTCCTCAATAAAAGCCAACCTGCACATCGGAAAATATGCTGAAATTATCTGAACGTAATTGAGAGTGTAACATATTTGTCACAATGTTTTTAAAGTAATCACACAATGTTTACAATATTAAAGTAATCACGCAATGATTAATCTTTAACATTATATTACTAGTATGATTGATGTAACTTCTTTCTCACTTTTGAAAGCATTTGCACAGTATATTAACCACAGTGTGCACAAACTAAACCCAACAGATCACGTTAGTTGCTCGTAACATACCGCCACATCTCTGTTGTCTTTGAATCCTTGCCACAGTATTTAATGATACACAACTCCTCTAGGTGGTAATTTAGGACAGGAAACAAAGAATATTTTATCCAGTTACAACAGCTTACATTAGATTGGAATTAGCTTTTGGGTGGAGGCCTCTAGGCTTCTTATGGGAGAAGAAGGAAGCCGAGTTATTTTTTCCACCTCATTCAAAAGACCACACAGCTCTGCAAGCATTACTTCTGGAGCCCTGGCTCCACAGGTAACTTCCACATAACATATCCCCACGTATCAATAGCACGTGTTTTGCCTGCTCCCACCAAGAGCTGTTGCCTGGCCTCTGGGGTGCCTGGCAGGGGCTGCGAGATGGTGAGGAGAGAAGCGCACCCACAGGAGCACCTCACCGTAAAGCAGGGCGTCCACAACACCCCAGGCCCCAATCTGTCCTTTGAGGTCTGAGGCCTCAGCCCCACACAGGGCACAACTAAAGCTGGGAGGGCCACCAGGTAGGTGGAGAAGGGGTAGGTAGTGGGACCGGGGCAACCCCGGGAGAGGGACAGGCTGGGGGTACCACGCCAAGGCCCGTCGGGAGCCGGGCCGGACCGCAACCCCTCAGGGGAGCCATGTACCTGGCGCCGGGACCCAACGCCCACAGCCAGAGCGCCGCTGGCTGCGCGCGTCGCCTAGGCGACCGCCTCGCCCCTCCCACCGGCGGCGCGGTAGCCAACCAGAGGCGAGAACGTGACGCAGCGCACGCCATGGGCCAGGCGGGGCTGAGCGGTGGCCAACCAGAGGCGAGTGTGTGAGGCCGCAGGCCCCGGAGGCGGGGCGGGGCTGTGGAAATAGCGGTTACCTCAGCGAGGGGCGGGAGCGCGGCGGCTGTGCGCGGGGCGGTGGGAGGCCGGCAGACGTAGCTCCGCCCCGCCCCCCTGCGCATGCGCACAGCTGCACAAGCGCTCTCCGCGCGCACCCTTGTCGCGCACGGCGCTCCGTGCCGCGCCCCGCCCCCTGCAGGCACGGGCGGCGCCACTGCGGGGCGCGCGGCCCGCCCCGCGCGCCCCCAACGGCTGCGTGCCCCCTCCCCCCCTGCCGGAGCTGTGCGCTCTTCATACAAACAGGAGAGAGCTGTGCTTCCTCACAGGGCTGTGTGCCCTTCACAGGGACGCGCACACACACACACAGCTGTGCCCCCTCACAGAGCTGCGTGCCCCCTCAGAGCTGCGTGCCCTTCACACACACACACACGCAGCTGTGCCCCTTCACAGAGCTATGTGCCCCCTCAGAGCTGTGCACCCTTCACACACACACAGCTGTGCCCCCTCACAGAGCTGCGTGCCCCCTCAGAGCTGCGTGCCCTTCACACACACACACACACACGCAGCTGTGCCCCTTCACAGAGCTATGTGCCCCCTCAGAGCTGTGCACCCTTCACACACACACAGCTGTGCCCCCTCACAGAGCTGTGTGCCCCCTCAGAGCTGCGTGCCCTTCACACACACACACACGCAGCTGTGCCCCTTCACAGAGCTATGTGCCCCCTCAGAGCTGTGCCCTCTCACAGAGCTGTGTGCCCTTCACACACACACACACACACACACACACACACACACACACAGAGCCGCGTGCCCCCTCACAGAGCTGTGTGCTCTTCACACACACACACAGCCGCGTGCCCCCTCACAGAGCTGTGTGCTTTTCACACACACACACACACACAGCCGCGTGCCCCCTCACAGAGCTGTGTGCCCTTCACACACACACACAGCTGTGTGCCCCCTCACAGAGCTGTGTGCTTTTCACACACACACACACACACACACACACAGCCGCGTGCCCCCTCACAGAGCTGTGTGCCCTTCACACACACACACACAGAGCTGTGTGCCCTTCACACACACACACACACACACACACAGAGCTGTGTGCCCTTCACACACACACACACACAGCCACGTGCCCCCTCACAGAGCTGTGTGCTCTTCACACACACACACACACACAGCCACGTGCCCCCTCACAGAGCTGTGTGCCCTTCACACACACACACACAGAGCTGTGTGCCCTTCACACACACACACACACAGCTGCGTGCCCCCTCACAGAGCTGTGTGCCCTTCACACACACACACACACAGCTGCGTGCCCCCTCACAGAGCTGTGTGCTCTTCACACACACACACACACACAGCCACGTGCCCCCTCACAGAGCTGTGTGCCCTTCACACACACACACACAGAGCTGTGTGCCCTTCACACACACACACACACAGCCGCGTGCCCCCTCACAGAGCTGTGTGCCCTTCACACACACACACACACAGCTGCGTGCCCCCTCACAGAGCTGTGTGCCCTTCACACACACACACACACAGAGTGACACCCTTTCTGCATGCACATGCACACCCACAGCAGCACGCACTTGCCATCGCACTTGCTGGGAGCTGCTGCCCTCCCAGAGCGTTTCCTGGCCTGGGGCTGCAGGTGTCCCCAGAGGGCTCAGCCCCAGTGAGCCCAGGGAAAGGGGCCAGAAGAAGCTGGTCCTTCTGCCCCTTTCACCATGCCGGGCTGGGGGGCCTGTTGCAACGTGCACCGGGCCTTCTCCAACCCTTCCCAGCACATCCGCCTCCGTGCTGGCAATTAAGTTCAGCTGCAACGACCTTCTCTCTCACTTTGTTAGTGTCTGGGCAGCGAAGTGTAGCCAATAAACTGGTTTGCCAAATGTCAGAAAAAGAGGGTTAGGGAGTTTTATTCTGGCTCGTGTATCTCCTGGGGTCAGGGAGGGTGTTGCGTTTGTGCAGTGGTTTATCTTTAAAGGGTGATGGAAACTGACTGTGCCAAACTGCAGCGCAGAAGCTTACTGTGGCTTAGTTCAAATCAATTAGGAATGTGAGCACGAGATAAAATGGGCTGTTCTTACACCAAAAGAACTGTGTTCACTGAGGCATTCGCGCTGGATTAATTTTATCAATTTAAGAACAATTATAATTAACTCACTAAAGCTATTTTTTTGCATGCAGTGAGACTGGTTGATAATCCAGTATTTCTCAGCAGAAAATTGGATCTCTGCTGCAACAAATGTTGTCATTAAAGATGTCAGTTTAGTGAGTTAGGAGGTTAATTTATTGAAACTTGCAAGAATCTCTGCTAAAGTCTTTGTTTTATGTTTGTTAACATTTTCCATGGAGGAGGAGATGATTGCTCAAGCAGCTTTTGTAGTTCTGCGAAGGCTGATAAACCTTTTTGTAGCTCTTTATTTGCATTGTTTCTTCATGTCACCAGATGTCCCTCCAGTTCCACATAAGGCAGGCAGCTTCCATCCATTTCCACATTGTAAAGGTTGTTCCATCCTAATCTTATTTTTCCCTGTCTACAGGTGCCACATTTCACTTACCCAGAGACAAAAAACACAGTTGGTTTATGTTAGCAGAAGTTTGTAATAAGGCAAATCTAGGACTTCAAATATGCCCTCCCAAAGTAATGTATCATGTAGCAAGTACACGGAACAATTTTAAATTGAAAAAAGGATGTTAACACCCTGAAAACAGTGCAACTTTCTAATTCAAGGAAACAAAACAAAACAATCATCCACTCCTATGATTGTTTCCTCTCCAGAGAAGCTTATACGTAGCTTTGCTTAAAGGGAGCATATTTCCTTCCCGTGTTCTGCCCTTATGCTGGGCTCTGGAAGAAAGTCTTGTTTAGCAAGTGACTCTTTTTCTTTTGTATCCAATTGACAAAGAATCATAAGGGCAACCCTCTCGGTAAATTGGCGAAGGTGTCTAGGCCAATTGATACCGTTTTGTGATCTGCTTAGTATTTTCAAAGCAGTAGCTGAGTGATCAAGCATTAAAACTGGACATTTCATGCAAATCCAGATATTCATTGGTATAAACAGTAGCAAAATGCAATTGCTTTTGTTTCTGCGTGTGTAGCTGAGTGACTCATTATGGGCAGCGTGAGTAAAGCCAAATGATCTGATTTGCGTATAGGAATTACTGTTTGACTGGGAAGCGCTCTTCTCTAACCAGAAGAGAATGATTATAAGAACCAACACCTTTGTGAAACACCTTCAGTCCTTTCTAGGTGTCTCAGTCATCTCAGGGTGACCTGCTCTGGCTGCCTAAAATCTGTATGCGCGGTATCCCTGAGCTCTTCAACTGCAGCAATCATGCAGGGCAGCATTACAATATTAAGCATGAGCTCAGCTCATTAAGAGCTAGATAATGTTCCTGCTAGATAATTTTGTGTTGGTTTATAAAGCTGTTAAAACATATAATATTTGCATATATAGTATTTTGAAAATGTCTGGCAGCAGTTGCTAGGTTTCTCTTTGAATGCAAAGGATTTTCAAACTTATCTGAGACAGACTGAATTAATCATTTTAAGTGTATTATCTTTCACCTTCTGCTATGGCACGTTCTGCTCTAATTCTGCTAAAGCCTTTCAGTATAATTTGAAACCATGTCGTAACACAGTCGAAGCAACTGTTTTAAGTGCTGATGGTGCTTTGCTGCTGCATATTTACTTTTGAAACTGTCCTTGTTGTAGTTTTGCTGACTACCAGAGAAGCTTTTGAAGCTGGCGTTCATCACATTCTCATGGGTCACTGTGCATCATGGGCATGCATTTCTGCCTCTGCCTTTTACTGCTGTTGATATTTTTATAGGGTAGTAGACGACTGGTTTTCACTGAGGATGCAAAGCAGTCATCATTGTATTTGGTTCTAGAAAGGTTCCCAGCCTTAAAATAATGCTATTTGTAATCTGTGTGCAAATCTGGCTGCTCCTGCTATGTATCACTGGAATATTTCTGACTTCCACTGCGTCATTTGATAATCCAAGCGCTTCCAGTATCATCTCTGCAAACCAGTGTAAATTTAGATGAAATGCCAGATTAAGTGGCCAGAAGCAGTGATGCTAAGCCTTATATAAATATTTAAAATAGATTGCATTTTTAGAAACTAGGCTCTCCAACTTCATCGTTATGAGATAGTTTTTGGGTTGTTTTGTCTAATTTTAGCCGCCATTTTGATGTGAGACGTGGCAGTGACTTTTGAAGTATATAAAATAATAGGTTTCTCATTAACTCTTTGGGAAATTTGACCCTTTCAGCTGTGAAAGACAGCTGATAGGTTAGCAGATAGGTTCAACTACTACTGACAGTAGTTGAAAACACAAAGCTAGTTGTATGGGTGTTTCCAGGTAATGGTGCAGAGTCCTGACTCCCAGGGACATCAAGAAAAGTACTGCTGAAACAAGACTAAGGAAAACTTCTAGGGTTTGGCCCAGTAGTGGTGACACAGTAACTGTGCTCACGACAGTCCCACGAGCCCCGAGCATGAGTGTGGAGCGGGGAGAAGAGCACTTGCTTGCTTGCTTTTGGCACTGCTCTTCATGGGTGTTATTTGGGGAGCATTCTAGCACGTATCCTTCAGCTTGACCCGTAGCAAAGAATAGGATAAAAGTATGGTGTCTCAAGTGTGTCGCTAGAGATAGGCAATGGTCACAGACAATACATACTAAATGTATAGGCATATTTATGGGCAATAATAATATTTATTAATATTATAATCAATAGAATAATGAGTATAATAATGTATATTATTTTTATCTAGAACCAGCTCCAGAGTGCAAGTTGTGGGTGGACAAGGCCCTTCCCCAGCAGCCCTGGCTGCATCCCCATGCCACAGAGCGCATGCTGGAGAGCAGATGTCACTGCTGCGGTGCTCTGCTTTCTCTGCTGCATTTAAAGCTCCTCTGATTTTACAGGAAACTGTTCACCATTTTTCTAATGTAAATGAATTAAATAGGAGCATATAGCAGAATATATGTGTCTGTGCTTTGTATTTTGCATATTGCTAGGTCATCTGGAGTGTAGCACTTTCTCTTTGCTCTGGATGACGGGCCATAAAAACTGAAGAGTGAACTTAGATGGGCATTGGGCATCTATGTGAAATTTCCCTGTGGTACAAGGCAAGCTACAGCTTGTGTTTCTGTTGATAACATGTAGGAAGAAAACCTGAGTTATCTCAGACGACTTTGACTTGGGGATAGTTGTTGGAAATCCCACGCAAGGAAACAAAAAAGCAAAAACAGACCAATAAAACTTCCTTAGTGCTTGTGAAAACAATAGATAAGATACTACTTACATAATCTTTTGTTATTGCAGTAACTCCTTGAGCCAGCTCAGGACTGGACGTCATGCTAACAGACAGAAATGAGCTCAGCATTGATCTATAAATTAGCAGTTGCCTAGTGACTCATGATCCTGGCACACTTAGTTTATGCAAACAAAAAATAGCACTACGCAGTAGTGGATGTATGCCAATTTTTTGTCAGGGTCACTGTCCCAGAGCTTATAGGAATTTTTGGCATAAACAACAGGGAGCATAACTTCAAAATGAGAAATGTTAATGAGAGCAGGGAATTGTTCAGAAACCATCAGTTAGATACGCACAAAGGCATATTACTATAAAAACAGCAAAAAAATCTTGTCTAAAATATTTAAAAATAAGCAATGTAGCATAAAATAGAATCAGCAGGGCACATATTAATGTGTTAGAAATTGGCTTAAAAGCAGATCTCTTGAGAAAAATCATTGTAATGATTATTAATCAATTTAATGAAACTATCTAATCCTTTTATTGGCCATCCAAATGGTAATATAGGTCTTTGCCAATTAAATTTGCAGGTGGCACAGGCTTGTTGAGTAGTAAATAATGAAGTTACACTTACAAAATGATCCGAATCACCTAATGAAATGGTCACAGTCCAGCAATACAGCTAAACGCAAGCTAATACACTGGGGCTATATGGGCAATAGCTACAGGATGAAAAACCCTATCTTGAAATGCTCTGACTCAGGAAAAGAATATAGGGTTATCAGAGCAAGCCACTTTAGCCTGAATTCCCAATGTAGTGCTCTGGTGAAATTAACCAGTGTGATCCATGTATTTATAAAGTAGGTGAACACTGAATAACACAAGGAAGGGATCTTTCTTTTGTATGCAATGCTGGTAAGACAGCTCCTTCAGAGGTGTGTTCATTTCATGACTTCACTCCGGGCCAGGAGTCTGCAACGCTTAGCCAAGAACCAGAAACCAAACCTGATGGTGTACTGCTAACAGACCCTGAAGAGTGAAGGGAACGTTCAGGCTGAACTGAATGATTATGAATGGGTACACATGGAAAAATACAGCTGACAGCAGAGTGCTTTAGAGTCTGTCAGGGAAAGGCACAATGAGATCCAGTCACTGAAATTTTAAGTTGAACTAAGTGTTGTAACATGCATCATCAGCATTAGTAAGGGTAGTGTTGTGTCAATGCTGAATTCCTCTCTACCATTAATCTCAGTGGGATCTGAGTTAGGTTAGAAATCAGCACCTGTGAAACTCCTTCCTGATATTTTCATGGGTAATCTTTAAAAAGAAATTGCAACATTTACATTTTATTAACTTTAATATTATCCTTCCTTGTAATCTATCCATAAAATCCAAAGCTATTAAGCTCCTTAAAGCTTAAAATATATATATTTTCAATGCTTATAAATGATAAAGTTAACCATTTCTCCAAGAGGGGGATCAAATTCTCCATCCTTTCTAAAGAGGATCTGCTCGTTTATGAATGTGAGTGGGCTTCTCCTCTTAGTGGTGATTATTCCAATTTTTATAAGAGTACAAACTCTGCTTGCACCACTAGTTTGAAAACAGTACCTTTTCCTGTGTCCATGCTTTTCTTCTTTCTCTTCCCTATATCCGTTAAGGGCCTGAACAAACTCCATTGAAACACATGTAAATCTTACAGGAGCCATAGGCTCATTACAGGCTCACCAAGTGACAGAGGAAGTAATTTTGGCTCTAATTTGCAGACCATGTGTACTCTCCTAGCTTCACTGAATCCAGTAGAATGAGACCAGTTTTGTGGCTACTGAAGGCCAGAACTGTTTTCTGGTCATATTTGTGCCTGTTGTTGCGTTTATTCTACACGTAGAGAATCAAAGTTTTTGAAACCTCACACACCAGAGAAGGTGTGGAAGAATCATTTCAGTCTGGCCTTAGTAACGTACTTATGAATATTCTTCTTCCAAAGCTTGGTTACATTGAGATCAAGACTGCTAGCTACAAAATTGTATGGAGAAGCAAATAGAAGTATTCAAGAAAGTTCTTGAGCAGCTGTAGTATATTCTGCATTTACACTGTATTACCAGAAGTATCTAGGTAGCGTGAACCTCCAGAGCACCTAAGAAGCAGCATTACAACATTTTGACTAACATTTGGGGCAAAAGAATTGCATTCAAAAGCAGCAATGAAAAGCAATGAGGAATTTTCCACCTGTTTTTCTTCTCTCACATTTTTCCGTAGCGACTAGCATATCTCTCTGTCTCTGAGGCACAATGGAAATTGAAAACCTGCTGAAAGAAGTGTGGTCAGCTTTCCAGGATGAAATAATACCTTAACTGGTCTATCTGCATGGATCTCTCACCCATGCTGAGAGATATGATGAGATAAGCATCCTAGATCTGATATTATAAAATCCTCATTGAGCTATTTGCATCCTGTGATGAAGAAACCTAGTAACATAATTTATAGAACAAAGATATTGCAAGATTTATGTGTCAAAACATGGATTTGAGCATGTAATGGTCTTCCTATAGAGTCAGCTTAAAGAAATCTTTAAAAATATTTTCCTTTCTATTGTATTTCTTTTTTCATCAAACTTTTTCCTCTATTATAGAAACATGACTAGCGAAGCACCTTGAGAAGTTACTTAATTCACCCCTTTGCTCAAGGAAGAATTGACTCTTTCCAAACCTTCCCTGATTAATATTTTTGTCTTTTAACCTGTTTCTAAAAGCCTCCAGTAACGAAAATTCCAAAACCAAAGACAAATGGCAAAGGTTGATCCTGATTACCACAGAAAGTTAGTGAGTGCAAGAGAAAACAGCAGTATGTCCAGTGGCACTTTGATTTGACATTACCTTTTAGATTTTGCTGTAGGAGAGAAGAATCTGGAAGTTTCTAATGCGCTGCTTAAGTCAGGAGTTTCTATCATTTCTTTGAACTCTTTACACAAGTTCCTGGACCTTTATGCTGTATTAGGCATCCATTTTCTTGTTCAGATGCCTGAATTGGATATAATTGGAATTGAAATAGCAGGAAATGGAATAAATATGCTTTTGACTTATTACTGTGATAGAGAAAAAAAGTATGATTTTGAACATGTTAATGTAACTAAAACCTCCAAAACATGAAGCCATTTTTGAAATCATCTAACTTACTATTTCCCAAAATCATTCATTTATCACTAGGTTCATGCTGTAAAAAGTGTTATATCATAACACAGTCTGAAGGATATGACTCAAAATTATTAAAAACACAACGTTAATATTCTGAAGAAATTAATGAAGCACTGCTAAAAATCCCAAAGGCATCAGTTCTGTGATTCTGTGATTCTGTTCCCCATACATTGTGGGGAACACATTCCCCACATTGTTATACTTTGGGAAGGAAAGCTGGGGAATGATTAACCTCTATTACTATAAAATAATCTACTTTTTGAAGAAGGGCTTCAGGACTTCAGGTGCTCTGTTTATGATATAATCAAAAAAAAAAAAAAAAAGAAGAAGAAGAATTCATGCCCTGTTCTGAGAACCTCAACTGGTGTATTTCTTCTGAAAAGATGTAGCAAAAATGTGTCTTTCATTCTTCTCTGCAAACATAAAAATGTTCTAGGGCAAAAAGATTACCTATGAGTTTCTATTGCAGAAGCGACTGTGCTATGACATGTGTCAAGATACTGATACTGCCAAAGGAGAATTTCCAGAAGCTCAGGTGATGGGATCCATCTGAAATGTGCAATGACTTTGTCAGTAGACATGCCAGGCCTGTGGCGCACACAGGTGTGTATCAAGAGGCCTGACAACTGCCTTTCCTCTGTTCACAGCAAGGGATTACAATTTCTGAAGTGCATTTGAAAAACTTCCTACCAATCTTCCTGAGCTGAATATGGAAACTAGAGGAAGATTCAGAAGTCTTGGAAGACTCTTCTTCTTTTTGGAGCAAAGAATCTGTCTTTCCCTGATGCCTCTATTGGCTCTGTGACATCTGATGTTGAGAATTTTACATAAATACTATTTCCAGATTTTTATCTTGCCATCTCTGTAACCATTTGCAAGAATTACACCTGAACCTGGTGCTCTTTGGTCTTTCAAATGCAACTGGAAAAAGAGCAGGAAGTAAACAGACAAAGAAACACCCTCCCACAAAAACTAAAACAATACTTCTCCCCCCAGAAAAAAACAGAAAGCAGTTGTGAAGGCCACATGGCCCAATGCCATCAACACTCATTGTGAGAGTAGGCTAAATCACGAGTTTGGCTCTCCAGGAGGATTTCCAGCCAATGTACCCAGGAAGAGGCATATCCACTTTATCCGCTAGGAGAAGAAACATGAACACGAGTACCACCAGGTGGTATGTTGCTTCTTGCAGAGAAGGTAAAACATGGCTCACCAAAATGCTGTTTTTCATACTGTATCGTATTTGTGACCCCACCTTGGGCCAGCTGTAATTCAAGCTATTTCTTTTACTAAAACAAATCCCCACAAGAAAGTGGAGCAACAGTAGCAAAGGCTGGCTTGTTATCAATAGCAACACGCACAGGTGAGCAGGAACAGCACCCTCTGGGATTAAAAGGGAGAGGAGAACTAATGAAGACAGCATATGAGACTTGTTTCTTGCCTGTGCTTCCCACAGACCACATTAATACCAAGAGATGAGTAAAAGATGGAAAGACATGCTTCAGTATAGCCAGTTGTATACTTTAAGATCTAACTAGCTATCTAGATAAACCTGCGTTGTCTATGCTCTCAGAGGCAGCGGTGGCCAAGTTACCATTTTTCCAATACAACGATCACGTTCATGTATGTCGTATGTTTGAAGTGAGCTGCATCCCGTGAAGCTATGCAATCTGTGAATATTTATTTATATAGGCCATAGGTGCCCTTTAGATGATGGAAGCCCCGTTTCATTACAGTCTGTATTCCAATACAAGGACGCTCCAGGATGTAGGAGACTTTAGCTGAAAGGCCCATGAATTAGTCTAAGTGGGCATTTGAACCTTGGTTTACCTAAGTCTTAGGAAATCCTGACTACCAGATTATTGGTTATTTCGGATCAAGCCCAGTGTTTCTGGTTGAGGATGTTCTGCTTTGACACTTCTCTGGAGTGTCACCTCTCTTTCTGAGATTAGTGTTTTACCTACTGCCGTGGTCCTACTGTGAGAAGAAATCACTGACTTTCATGTAAAACTGTGGCACACTTTGGTTGCCTTCTCTGCAGATGAGAAAAACCATCCTGAAAGCGGTCACAGTATTAAAATACTTCCCAGCCCAGCTCTGGACAGTTATTCAGCACAAGAAATTATACAAGGAAAGAGAAAGTAAGGGAAAAGATAGGATTGAAAGTCACAGGTAAGGCCGTTATACCAGAATGATGAAGAACAGTCGTGGTTGTGAGACAAATGGAGGGAAAGAGAAAAGAATAGGAGGAGTTCAGGGGAACATAAAAAGAGAAGAAAAGCAAGAGAAATAGCCAAAATAAATTGCTTTGCCTAGAGTTCATATCTTGAAGGAAGAAAACATAAAATATTTAATAGAAAACAAGAATGAAAGAAAAAGAGAAATCTAGAGAAAAATATGTAAGGAATACATCTGGGTGAGATTAAACTGGCTACGAGCATAAGATAACTTCTTAGGAAATATATGCTTACGGTTTATATTACGTCTCTAAGTCTAGGAAAAAGACGTGTGCTATAAATAGTTATGCTGGAAGAAACTGAAAGCTAACACTTTGCACTGTTGCCAGCTCTCCTCCTTGGACTTCGTACCATGAGACGCATATGTTTAAAAATTCTAAGCCATGATGGCAGGTAAATTCTTCCCAGGTTTCAAGCTGCAATATGTGATCAGTGAAGATGCTTGAAAATAATTAAAACCGTGAAGAAGGTGAAAGTGCTAGTTCAGAACCAGATTTGCACTAAATTTCAGAACAAGTCGGACTTTAAAATGCTCAGATATTTAAAGCTAAGTGTATGCCAAAATATTTGCTGACTCATGGCATCAATCAATAAAGCCACAGAAGAAGTATCTGGCACTCCACTAAGCTACATGTGGTAGCATGTAGTGAGTAAAGCCTTAATAAACTGTCTTACCATGTCTGGAAGACAAGCTCTCAGCCTCAGGACAACAAAAGGAAAGGGCAGAGGTTAATTAATTTGTTACTGTTACTTGGCTTTGGTACTGGTCAGCCACAAAGGATGCTTTCATCAAAGGCCACCCAACACACTAGCAGCTTCTTGCAGTGTGACAAATCTAGGACTGTGCTAACACAGAGGTAATAAAGACAGGCTCAGGCAGTGATTCTTCTCCTCTGAGGCTAGTTCACATTTTTAGGGAAATACAGCATAAAATGGGGTGGAAAAAATGCTGAAGATGTTAGATATGGGGATGATAATGAAACTCTGAGGACTGAAGTAGCATCGAGTTAGACTGATCCTCTCTTGTTAGGCAGATTTGAGTGCTTTTTAAATAGAATTATAAAATGTAATGGAAAGTGGGAATCCAGGATCTTCCTTGTATTTGAAGAAACATGCATTTGAAACAGATATCTCTCAAAACTTAATTCAAAGGGATTCGGGTGAGGGGACTATCACTAGCAGAGGAGTAATATTTTTATGAGACCTTATTACAAAAGTGGTCTTTCATCAAATGAAGAGAAATCTTCAACTTTCAGATAGAAGAAGGAAATCTGTGGCTTACTGTTCTGACAGATAGTATAGAAAGTATAATGCAATGCACCCTCAAGCAAATCAGTTGCTGAGAATGCAGATGTATGCAGATGGATGCTACTTCTGCTCCAGGGGAAGAAATGGCCTTACTGATCCTTCTACCAATATAACATCCTGTGGGAGGACATATCAAACATAGTCCACGCTGTCTTAATCTGTTCCACTTAAAGTTATGGCAAAAGTCATCTGCCCGGAAGGTAAGCATGACACATTTCCCTGAGAATTAGCTAGGTCTTTTGTGAGATAATGGTGTAAGAGACAAAACCAGAAGTTGGTGATGTTTGGGTGGAGAAGTAGCAAACAGCCTGCAACATGCTCTCAAATTCTGGTTCAGCGGTTAAAATGTTCACTGCTCTCTGATGGCATTGGGGATTCGCACTGACAATAGTCTTGGCAAGGACAATTTCTTCTTTCTGTCCTTTTCCTACGAGTACATCTAGACGTCCAGTCACCAAAAAAAAAAAAAAAATCACAGCTCCTAGTTGGTGAAAGACAGGCAGAAGGCAATAGCTTCTTTTTGCATTTGGGTTTACACACAATTCTTAGTTTGTAGGATTTCAGCGACTGCAGCTACGATGAAAAGGTGGTTAAATAGGGCAGAGCCTGTGCCCCCTCTGTCTACTGTTTCACCAGAAGAGCAGGAAATAGGCCCGATTTCTGCAATGAGTTTTGCAGCCACTCCAGCCAGACTCTCCAGCTTCTGAGACCTGCCTGCAAGCCAGTGCGGAGAGAAAGCCGGGAACCACATTCTCCAGCTGCTCTCACAAGACCAGGCCCCACCAGCGAGCATCAGTGAAGAGATGATCTTCACCCTTTGGCGCCAAAGGAGTCCTATCAGTCGCCACACTGCGCAAGACAGATACATGCATCTGGGTCAAGTTAGCAAACACAGAGCCACCTCGTGCATGTAGGGCTCATGTGTAGTGTATGCTCATTTGCTGCACATGTGCAGTGTGGTCTCTACACATCTGTACAGCCCTGCTGCAGACATACCAGTGTCTTTACTGTGTAACATTCTCATAAATGATGTGGAAAGTAGGATGAACAACAATGTGACAAAGTTTACAGATGATGCAGAATTACTCGGGGTAGTTAAAACAAAAGCTGACTGCAGAGTTGCAAAGGGACCTCTTAGAATTTGAGGCACTGAATGGTGAAACAGTAGAGGAAACTCCATGTTGATAACTGCAAACTGCTGCATATGAGGAGAAACAGCCATGACTGCAGATATACACTGATGAGCTCTAAAGCAGCTATCATATCTCAGGAAAAAAGATCTCACAGTCATTATGGATACTCCAATGAAAATATCAGTTCTGTGTTTGAGAGCAATCGAAAAGGCAGGCAAAAGGTAGAAACCACTAGAGGGAGGGTAGACAGCAAAACATAGCATCATACTGCAGCAGTAAATCCCCTGTGTACCCAAACTTTGAATTGTGCATGCAGCTTGGCCTCTCCCCTGTTCCCCCATGGCAAAACAATCTAGACAGAGGTAGAAAATGTGTAGGGAAGAGTAATTAACGTAATCTCTGTATGAGGAGAGCTTCAATAGAAGTATTCACTTTGGAAAACAGATGGATAAATGACAGAGGTATATAAAACCACAAGCAGCACAAAGATATAAACAGGGAACAATAGCCATTATTTTTTACAATACAAGATCTAGAGCACATCACGAAATCATTCAGAACAAAAAAAAGGAAGTATTTCTTCAAACAGCCTATAATCAAATTGTGGAACTCATTGCTATAGGATGTCATGGAAGCTGAAAGCATAAATGAATTAAAAATGTAATTAGAAAATGAATTAAAAATGTAATTAGACAAGTTTGTGGGTATACCTCCATTAAGGACCATTAAGCAGAAAGATGTGGTTTCAGTAACTGACTTGGGAAACCTTTCAGCATAGATTGCAGGAAACCTGCAAAGATATAGTGAGGAAGGAGGGCGGAGGAATTTCACTGCATGCTTTCCCTGTTTGTATGCGCTTTCTCTAATCATCTGCAACCGGACACTTTCAGAGGCAGGATCCTGAGCAGTACAGAGCTTTGGCCTGACCCATCGTAGCCATTTATAATTCTTGCTTTATTTCTGTAGGTTAGGAAAGGAAGCATAGGGTAGCAGGCGTGGGATTTTCCTCTGAGAGAACCGTTGAGGCAAAAAGCTACTGAAGGAACATCTAGAAGTAAGATTTTTTATGTGCTGATACCTATGAGGGAGTTAAACTAAGCAGTGTCAGAACTCACAGGTGGTTAGGCAAGGCGAACACTAAAGAAAGAAGGAAAATTACTGAATTGTTAACACAGGAGGAAAATATTCCAGATAGACTTACCAAGAGAGGGCAGAAGGAAAGAAGCAAAGTTCTGTGTGAGCCCTGAGGAGGTGTGAGAAGGAGGTGACGGTGTCCAGGCCCTTTGGGACAGGGTCATGCAAGGGAATAGCGTTGTATCGCAAAGGACTGTGAACCAGAGATTTGGGCACTCCCCGTGTAGAGTCAGCCGAGGAGAGCACAGCCCACACACATGAGACAAAGTTTAGCTGGGCAAGGCCTTGTTGTAAGTCGCTCCCAGAGCCATACACCAAAGCATCTGCAACTTTCCCATTTCTCATGCCTTCAGGTTGTCTCATATCCCATTTTAAGTCCTTTTTCAGCTTCCTCAGTCCTCCTCCATTTTACAAAAGAATGATTTCATCGTAACAATCCACTGAAACAGCACTCTTCCCTGGTGGCCAACTACTAGCGTTTTTTTTGAAGGCCTGCCACTGATCTCATCTCTTTCCCCAGGAGCTATAGGAAGCTCTGCTTCTTCCCCTTCTGTTCAAGCAGCCTGTTACTTATCTTTTCCTTCCCCTTTACCCTTCCCTTTCTCCTTTCCCCTTTTCCTTAATGCCTTCACTTTTTAATAACCAAGCCGCTGGATTAGTTAAGGCTCGCAGTTACATGGCTGCCTGGTTGACCAGACTTGAAATCCTTCTTGACTCCTGGGAGCGTTGGGCAGTTTAGCCATGTCCTGTCTTTATGCTTGGCACCTGGCAGAATGGGAACTGTTTTATAAGCTTTTGGGTATATGAGACTTAGAATTTATTTTCCATGACACAGGCCTGAGAAGTTTCTAAATACACTGCTAGGATGGTGTGGACAGTCAACTGAGGCCTATAATATGCCGGAGTTATACTTACTGGTGATGCGTTTCCTGGGAATGACAAGGATAATGTCCATGATTAGGTTGAGTTAGGTTGAAAAAATCTGTATTAGAGCTAGTCTTCATGAATGAGTTTACATTATCTAAAGGAGTACTTAAAGACATCACTATGAAACGTATAAATGATCCAGCTGTAGAACAGGGTCAAACATCAGCTGGGGAAAAGAAGAGCAACCAGGAAAAGGAAGCTGGAAATGAGTTTCAAAAGATCTATTTTCTGTTATGAGCTGATATACCTCGGTACCCCTCCATCCAAATTTCTGTTCTCAGTAGGAGGTAGAAATTCAAGTGGGTACACAGAAAGCCAGGGGTTAAGTGACCAGCAAGTGGGAAAAGAAATGGCAGTGGTACATTGAAGCACAAACAGGGAGGGTCAATTTGGTCTGCATATGCAGAGGCATTATGTCATGAAGTCCCTTTGGTTATAAACATGGTAGAAGCACATCTGCAACATTGCATCTGGTTTCAGAATACTTTTAATAAAAAGAGCAGAGGAAATTGCATAGAGTTTAAAACGGGCAGAAAAATGAAAACAGGGAGTGACTTATGGGAAGCTATGAATACATCAGCAAGGAAAACACCAGGGAGGGAGAAGAGTTGTTTAAGCTAAAGTACACTGTTGGCACAAGAACAAATGGCAGTATACTGGCTATGAATAAATTTAGGCTGGAAATTAGAAGAATTTGTCTAGCCCCAAGAGGAGTGAAGTTTTGGAACAGCCTTCCAGTAGGAATAAGAGGGACAGAACACTCTACCTTATTTTAAAATGACAGTGAATAGTTTATATGATATTGTTGCCTGAAATAGAAAAGGACTGTAGCTGGCAAGCCAGAAAGTCCCTTATATTTTTGTATTTCAAGCAGTTATGTATTATTGGATGAATATAGAATTGGATGAATATTGGATATAACATGAACATGAACATCTGAAGGACAGAAAAGTTCCCAGGAGAAGAAGTACTTCCTTTCTTGAGAAACTTTCTGAGAGTGAAGTGGCTATGCCATATTTACTCAAAGGAACTTGTGGATGACTCATCATTTGGATTGTCTAAAATAAGATTGAATAAAGTAATAATCAAGATACTGTCATGATGTGTCCTGCAGTGGTGAGTGTAATGAACAAGGCAATCTTAGCTGGCCTGTCTTCATGATGAGTCATGTAGCAGGGCCCTGCAGGTTCAACCCCTGGAGTCCAGTGACAAAGAAATGATAAACAGGGAGACAGATTCTCTTCAGTAGCTGCTAAAAGGAAGAAACATAGATTGAAATTCAAGGTTTTTGGGCTCGGGAGTCCTATCTGTTTACCTCAGCTTGCAAGCAAGTGGAGTCAAGTTTCCACATTGTCAGTATTAGTAAGGTCTATATCCTAGGAGGTTGCCGAGGGGGCGCATTTTGCTTCTGACCATGCCCACTTACACAACAGATCTCAAGCTGTTACCCTTTATTCTTAACATACAACCAAACTGCTAAAAACATTGATATTTTGGGCTCTGTCCAAGAGCTATGGATGTAATTAAGGTAAAAACCACTTCAAGTTCTCACTTTTCTTTTTCATGAACTCACTTAACGTCACTTTCAATATTGAGAATACAAAAACAGGACAAAACACTGTCAGCAATACTTTTCCCCCTAAAAATGCAAGTTCAGAACCATAAATTACCTCCTATTGATTCTGCTTAATTGTTTCTGCTGGGGAGCTGGAAATATGAATCCAGAATCGAAAACACTATTTTGAGACAGTGCCCTTTAAAACATTAGAATTTCGCAGTTCTCATATTAGTCAGAACTATTTTAAAACTTATTTTATAAAAAATGGTAAAGAGTTAAAAATGCAGAAAAAAATGCACGTATCCGCCATTAATGAGCACAAAGGCAATTAGGGTAGAGAACAGCTGCAAGTAGAAGAAGCTAAGAAAGTTCTGAGAAGTCAGAAAAAACAGAATCACGAATGATTCCCCACTGTTTCCACAAGGTAAATCTCAAGCAGTCTTTTCACAGCTTTTAAGTCCTTGAGTCTATATTGAATTATGTGGTCACTCATTATATTTTCATGTTGTTTTGACTTGTCGTTCCCTGGCTTTATAGGCTGGAGAGTCCCAAAGTTTCCCCTCATTTTCTGAGGCCTCTTTAGGAACGTCACAAGAGTTGCGTGTAAGTCATGGAGGAATCAATCATGCCTCCAAGGTTAATTTTATCCAGAACAGTGTTGTGAAACCTCTTCTACTAACAGCTGAAGGGACACTGCCGACCTGAAATGCTTTCTGTTAGCATCATGATCCTCCTTCCATTTAGAGTTGGCCTTTCTCATGCCATCCTGGGAGCCCAGTTATTTTGCTTTTTTTTTTCCCTGGCTTCCAACCTTCAGTTTGCCCTGTTGAATGAAGTCTTAGAGCTCACAAAGCTACCGCAGCCTGAGCTAGATGGCAGGATTATGGGAGCATGTGAACCTTCCGCCAAACGAAGGCTATGCAGTCCTTAGAAAGGGTTTATAACACTTCCAAATCTAAAGCATGGCAAATATTTTACTGGTTTCACTTGCTTAAATTTTTCTTCCCAACTCCCTGAGCTGCATGAAGGGCAAAAGCTCGCTTCCCCCTACAGCAGTTTTCACTGGCTCTTATAGAGGTTTTGTTTTCTCTACTGTTTTCATTACTCTACTGTGTTTAGCTGTAATGAGCTGATCAGAATTGGATAGGGAAATTACAATGAATAGGACAGTGTTTTTTCTTCCTGGGCACAGAGGGGACCAATTCTTTATGTCTTACTCTGGAAAACCTTTCCTGTAACGTTGCTTGTGTGGAGCAAAATTTTCTTTGTTATCGCAAAGACAGTGGCTGCCTATTTTCATAAACGTAGTGTCGATGGCCAAAAGCTTAAATACTTTTTGTGCTATGAACTTTCCAAGGCAGTGATTTATCTGTGCATTTTGGGGAAGGAAACTTTTTCTCCACAGTCCAGCAGAGGGCCCTGTACATGATTTCATCATTTTGGCAAAAAGTGACTTAAATTACACAATGAGATTGTTTATCTGCTGTGGAAACCAGCAGCGCCTTTCTTTCAGCTGGGGTTTTGATTTTTGAAAATGTTCAATTATATTAAGAAACAAGCAGGCCACACGTTATAAAAGCACCTAGTCAGACTTATTTACTTATCTACCCACTCCACTGCAAAATGCTGAGAATAAAAATGATGATTTTAAGGGTTATTTATATCAGGGATTAATCCTGCGTGGTTTTGCTTTTTCAGCACTGGCATCAGCTAGAGTTTGGGGAATGTAGGCTTGTGTTCATTGCAAACATTTAATTCACAAAATAAAGCCACAGACGAGTAGAGCCAGTAAGAATTTGCAGGTTGTTGTTTCCAGTTTGAATAATGCGGTATGCAGAATGTACTACAAAGTGATTTTGAAATGTAAAGCGATAATGTTCCCTTTGAAGTTCTGATATCAAGTGCTAAATGATATATCAATTAAATGCAAAAACAAATCCCAACCCTGCAAATACAACACAAAACCAGCTTCTTTGAAGTCAACGGGACTAATTACAAGTATAACATAGAGCCTGGTTCTACAGCACTTCTGTTAACAGGAGTTTAATTTCATAAATTTAAATAAAAAAAGACTAAAGGTCTCAGAATAGCTCTAGCTTGCCTTCACAGTGGCAAATAAAGTCCCTGCCTCACTCAGCCGTCTGTGGGGCTCTAGCATCCAAATGCCTCATAACTGTCTTTATCCTTACAACGCATAGGGGACAGTTCTTATACCAAAGAGGAGGTGTGCGGCACCAGCCAGCAAAGGCTAAGTTGAGAACAGTGTTAGGCACTTTAGTGAGGAGTATTATAACACCTAACTCTTAGGCAGGTAGGGCTGGCTCAAAAGGGCAGCTAGACACGTCCAGCGTTAGTTGACAAGGAAGGATTTTGAGATAGAGTTGCATTGCTCCGGGTTGGCTAGTTATGAGCCAGCTAATGAACCAGTGATGGTCTCTTGCTCAGAAAACCTCTTCTCACAGATAAGGAGTATTTAAATGAGTGATTAGATCCAGGGAGTTCTGAGCCTGATTTTGATTTACAGATTGGCTCTGCAGAAGTTTTGTTCCAGTGGCTTCTGTAAAGATGCTCTAGGTTCTCATTTGTATACAAAGCAGGAAAAGTAGGTCTATGCTATAAAAAATGGAAGGAAAGACGAGCATATTGTTCATTAAGGGAATATATGACCCAGCTATCAAGGTTATGCGGAGGCAACTATTGCAGCGTTCTATTTTATCAGGAGCAGTCTTATTTGCCCTCAAACCTTATGCATGAGGCTTAATCTCTCAAGTTACCCATTAGCACCGTATCTTTAGATGAACCAGTGTAATGTACATATATGTAGTATCATCATAGCAGCTATTAGAAACTCTGCTGTTCACCACCAGCTGCCACCACCAGTCACTGACAGGCATTTCTAGGGACAAAGCGTCATGTCTATCAAGAACGCATTCCCCTTCACTGCAGTTTTGTCAATTTTTGTGTATTGCAGCAGTTCTGGGTCTTAGGGATGACTAATGCTCCTCTCAGTTACACTAAAAGGTGTAATGTGTGTGTTTTAAAAGTGATTGCAGTTCTTATCTCCACAGGCTGATCCTCTGATACCCCCTGCACCATGCCGAATTCTGAATGGAAGTGTATCAGGACATTTTTCCATTTTCTCCAGTGTTCAAACTCTACTCTTCAGCACCTGTGAATTTCCAGAAGCATGAAAATGGTACCCACAACACACAGAGTTTCATAAATACATGTACTATATTAGCATAAATCAGGACTCAAATGCTAACCTCTAATGAACTTGCTGTGGAGCTGCACACAGACAAGTACCCTGATGTAAAGGCAAAGGAGTGAGAATACATAGAACTGTTTCTGCTCTGGCGGCTAGTGCTATCTTTTGCAACCAACCTACCTATCCAATGATGGAAGGTGAGTCTGAGACTTTTGTGAAACTCCACAGTTTCTGTTCAGAAGAGCAAAACATCTGTTTGCAGGCATAATTGCCTTCTGGGAAGATTACAGAGGGGCAGCCCCCTTAAGTAAGTCTGGATGTTTCACCTGGCAGATGTTTATACAAAGCTCATATGTTTCTTCTACAAACCTTGGCTCAGAGCAGCAGAAGTTAATCAATTCTGGCTAGACTTTTGTCTCACTTTCTTCAGCTTCTCCCAAAGCAGATCTGTGGATATTTTTGTTGTTATTTTCATTCTACTTTTACATCTTACCAGTATCAGCACCATCACCCACGTAAACTTCTGGTCACTTTGTGAGTTGTTCAGAACTCACATAGGCTATCTCATCTGATCCTTTCTTTTCAGCTGGATCATTAACAGTGACATTAAATAGCGCCAGATCCACTGGTGTCAGGCTGATCATTTTTCTCTGTGATAACCGGCCTTGGGAACTGCCCTGCCCGGCTTTGAAGAAGGAAGTCCTATTACATACAGCTCAGGATCTCCGACAGGCCCAGTTCTAGTCCTTCTTTTTTTAGTAACCCTGGGCTAGGCTCCCAGGATTAGGATGAGCACTGTAAAAAGAGAAAAAGTTCACTGTTTTAGAGATGCTCATGAACAACACTTGCAATAGCAGAGATGCTGCTCCCGCCCAGAGGACGTACTTGCAAATAATGCCACCAGCTGAGCTCGAAGATTCAGATGCAGTCTCCTGGTCCAGTGTCTTTCAGGACAGGGAGTCATTTCAGTATAAATATGTTCTAGAGGTGAGTGCGGAGCCTTTCAGACATAGCTGTTCGGTGGGAATTCAGCTACCAACCACTGCTGAAACTAGGACACTACTGAATGTATCTTGTGTATGCAGAGCTCCCCCTCCTACTCACCCATCTACTCTGCTCAGTTCTCCTTCCTACCAAGAGATTGCAGCTGGGAAGAAGGGGAAACAGATGCTATTCACCAGAGGTCTGGTGGGTTTTCTTCTCTCTAATGCCCGCTTTATTCACGTTGCATGGCTGTGCTTGCTCGCATGGTCAACAATTTTGTTGTTTAAGTCCTGTCACTGGATTTGCTCGTAAAATTTCCCTTTCAGAGAAGCAGAGGTAATCCTCACTGCTCCTGGGGCGACTGTTGATATGGAGGGGATGAAGGACTGAGCAGTCAGTCAGGCTTACCCAGGGAAAGCACCACCTTTAATCACATTTCATTACAGCTGGAGAGCTACGGATGCTGAAAGCTCTCGTATGATGTGGGAATTAAAGGGCGAGGCAGGGGCTTTATAGTCTGCTGTGGTACGGCTATAGCTCGGCAAAACTTAGGGTGGGAATACTGTGTTGTCCACTAAGGACCATGGATATGGGCTTTGAAAATGAAGGAAATTGTACAATGCGCTGGTAGTTAGAGCCTGGTGTTTCCTGTATTGCAGTTAGTGGAAGCCCCAGTTAAACCAGTCTCCTCATGTGGTATGAGCGTCCTCATCTGGCGTGTGATAAGAGATGGCCCTGCCCAGGAGATCATTTTAGGCACTGCATTTTTGAACTTACTGCCTTCCTCATCTCTGCAGTAATTCATTACAAACACACTACACAGCTGTTTGTGGCCTTTGTCCAGGAAGGACACTAAACTTTTGTCTTTCCTGGGCTTGAGCAGTTTTGGTGCTGCCTTCCTGCTGCTTGGATGCTTCTGATTTCAGGAGCAAAACTTGGTCTAACACCCAGGGGCTGATGCGGAAAACGGTTGTGTCTCAGCAGGGCAGACTGGCACATGCTCAGCCCTGTGTCGTTGCAGCATCTGCTCTATTTTGACTGAAGCTAGCTTGGGCATCTCCACACAACACTGCTGTGACTGCAGCACGCGGAGGTATGCACCAGCTGCTGCACAGACACTGGTGCAGGGACTGCCGACTGAAGCTCAGGGAGAGTGATGTAGCAGAGCATTTATTTAGCTTCTCAGGTAGGCTTTGGTTGCTGAAGGCAGAATGCTGCAATAATGAAGATATGTTTGCAGGACTCCTGGAGCCTAGGGAGCGTAAGGTGAGCTCAGATACATCCAAAAGACCTGCAGACACAGCTGTGTGCAGATATCCTAAATAGATGAGGGAAATCAGAAGAGTGTTGCCTTGCTCCAGGTTACAAAGCAGAGCTGGGATCTGAACCTGCGTGATGGGTCCCAGCAGAACTGGGGGGGGGGGGGGGGAGGGAAGTAGCGACATGGGCAATACATGGAGGCTCTGCAGGAGTTCTCTCTCAAGATAAGGTAACTCTCCAGATACCTCCACAGGAGGAGTAAATGAAAAGGAAATGTTGGGGAGGCTGCCTGGCCGTACTTGATTTCCAGTAAACGAGCTCTCCACACAGATGTTGTAGAGTTGAAGACGAATAAGGTGTATAACTGAAGGTCCGAAGAGCTACCTGGGGAGGGTCACTGTGTAAGAGCTGCTTGGCAGACTGAAAGATGATGGCCTTTGGCACGGGAACATGCAGTTACACCTGGGTGCAGGGAGAGGCCACATCATGGGTTGGCTTTTCTCCCAAGCCATGTGCCTCTCCACAGTGAGGCTTGAGTAGTTTGGCTTGCCCAGAAGAAATCATAATTCTCATCAGGAATGCAATCTTGTCTTGGGAGTCCCTATAGCTTGCTGGTCGCTGCAGAGCAGGAGCATGCGTGCTATACCCCATAGCATGGGTCCTGGGATTGGTACCTGGCTGAGTTCAAAGGAGATCTGACTGCAGACCTTCATGCCTGGGAGGGATATTCATGCATGCTGGCCTGAACAGAGCTGTTGGACACTCCTATAGGTTTGCCTGGTCGAGGGGTGGGGGAATGGGACGCACACAGAAGCCAGTTGCTCTGCCATGCAGATACCGTGAACTGAACACTGACTTTAGCTGTCACAGTGTGGAGTCTTTTCTGTGAGGTAGGGGGAGGTTGTTTTGGTTTTTGTCAGTTATGTCAGAAGCCTCTTTTCTTTTTTTCTTTCCTTTTTCACATTACAACCCATTTATTTTAAAACCTCAAGAAAAATCCTCAAGGAAGAGGAGATGATTTTTTCTCTTGCTGAATCAGTTGATATACCCTGCCAGGTCCTATACTCTTTGCTGGTAATGTCACATCTGAGACCAAAAACCCCCTTGAGGTTCAAAGTCACTTTGGCCCAGCAGCGTACATCAGCTCTAAAGCACAAAGGGCGGTAATGGAAGGAGAAGCAATTTGTGTGTGTGTTTTCAGACTTTGTTCATTCAAAGACTTATAATGTCCAAAGGGAAGAGCGAGAGAATTAAATACCAATGAACAGAGATAGATGAGCCCTGCGTAGGTCAGTTTTCAACATAACACAATGCAAACGATCAGGAGCTTTTTGTAAACTCACTGAAATCAGGAAAAACTCAACTTTGTTCCATTGTGGCAGGTGTTAGTTAAACTCAGAACTCTCCAGCTGAAGCACACACATTTGATTAAATCTTCATCCAGCCCAATCTTCCTGCAAGGATCTTAGAAAAGATCCGTGAATGCTCTAGTGACCTACACGACAGACAGTGTTGTGCAGCGTTACACATTTTGTTCACAAATATACAAAATGGATCAATTAGGCTTTCTGAGTGTGTCTTCAGTTGTTCGGGATGATTTTTCTTCAGGCGTACTCTTAGCCCTGAACTTTGTATGTATATTCGACACCTGCGACACTCAGTGGGAGCCCAGGGTTTGTTCCCAAGGTTTGAATTCAGACCTGCAATGCCCCAGCCAATATTAAGTGGTGATGGAGCTGGGCTGCCTCTATCTCATGAGACCGTTCCAGGTCACCTGAGGACTGTGCAGGAGGTGTGGAAATGAAGTCCAGGGTGGCACTACAGCTGAGAACCCTGAAGCAAAACACACTTTCTTGCTTTGTTTATGTACACATCCCTGCTTGTCCCCATCTCTCTTCAATAAGCAGAGCACGGAGCCCACACTCTTTCCTCCAGCTTTCCTACTGTAACAGCAATGTCTATGTTCGCGCCAGCAGCCCTCAGATCACGATAACCTTTTTAGCCTGCAGAAATGGATCATTCCTAGTGTGTGTGCACACACGATTCTGATGATTGTGCGTTATCGTTAAGACCTTTGTGACTGCATATTGCTCACGCAGCAAAGCTGTCAGGGCCTCTGTGCTCTTACAAGCCTTTTCCTGAGCCCTCCAGTCCATTACTGAATGGCACAAATAGCATCATAGGCCCAACCCAGAGCCATCGACACGACAGAGAGCCAGGGAGTCTGAACAAGGATGTGTATTAAGCTCTAGGGGAAGACAAATTTTTGAATATATACTGTATATCCTTAGCATTATTCACAGGAATTTTGAAGCCACCAGAATCTTGCCAGAATCACAGTTGCCAGAAGCAAGAGCATACTATACATGGTGTGTGTCAAAGGGGACCACGTATTAGGTAAATTTATCTCCAGTGCTTGCGGTGAACTTGAGGTTTGGGATTTGGCAATAAGAGCATGATGACTAAAATCACGCGCTGCCGAACTGGAGCAAACACTATCCTGTCTTGATGGAAACAAAACAGAAGACGCTCCAGTGAGCCTGTGCATATAAGGCAGCTTAATCACACCAGAGGCACATGTTTTCACCATTGTTCCATGACGACGTTTGTATTATTCAGTGGCTTATGTGTGAATTACAGGAGAATGGGTGCTCACCAGGAGGAGTGGATCAGGCAGCATTTTCCATAGCTGCAGCTTTGGTGGTTTTGGTGGAAGTCAGTAAGGAAGCTGCTGAGTGCTGCAAGAATACAGGCATTGATTAATCTTTCCGTATCATATCTTGTTCTCTATTGCAATAAAAGTCTTGAAGCTGGTGTCAAACATGCATTTTCTGTCTCAAGTAACTTTGGATTACAGGTTACCTGGAAGGTAATTCAAAGTAAAGCTGAATTTGGCAGAGTATGTTGCGTAACATTTACCTCTGTAATTGCTTTAACAACAGAAAGTGGTGTCTCAATAGGGAGATCCCCTGATAGTCTTTACCCTCTGTATAGCCAGATTTCAGCCAAGTGGTTTGGACCAATTTTCTTCGAGCCCAGATGGTATCGTATGCTGCGTTAAAGCGTGTGTTGCCCTGAAACTAAAGTGACCTATATAATAATTGCTGATCTAGAAACAGCTGGCAAAGCAGAGCAAAAACAAAAGTGGGTTTGATGTCATTGATTGTCAGTAATTAAACACATTCAGGAGCTCAAAACGAGAAAGAAGTTATTGGTAGTTAGGTCCACATGTCTGCTGAGACCTGTCTTAAGTACTAAACTCACCAGCCTGTACCAGGAGTCTGCAAGCATGGCTGCAGGGCCAGGCAGCAGCTCGAGAGCGCACAGGACCTTGTGCGTACAAGCACACTCAGTAACGGTGTGCCATGAGTGACGTCTGCGTAAACTGTCCCATAGGGCAGCAGTGCTTGGAGGGCAGGCAGACGACATAATAACGTGTTTATCCCTGCTCTAGAGCTTTTTCAGAACAATATAGCTATAATCATGTGATTTCCCTTTTTTCGGCCAATTCTTGCTGGTCTTAATCTGCAGTACCTCCATGCTAGAATTAAAGCATGTAACCCCAACGAGGATAATATGTCCTGTTGTTTACAGTCTCACTTGCCCCACACAGTTCTACACCATTGAGTTTATCCAAATTACACAGCACTTTACTTCTAGTCTGACTTGACTCATTTTGAGCATGTTGCTCACATTGGCCCCTCGGTGCTTCAGTCGCAAAACTCCGAAATGATCCCGTCCCTCGTCCACCCCACCTTACTGAGGAGCACATATATGAAGCTGTCTTCTGGGGAGTGGATCCTGAACAGCACTGACTCCGTCAGCTGCACAACAGCTCCCAGGAATAAATCCTGGACTTGAGTCAAGAAAAGAGGGGAGATTCCCCAGGGAGATAACACAGATGGAAACGCTTGAGGCTACTTCTAAGGCTCTTCATCCTGCAAAAGGGGCTTGCCCTAAATTTTCCTCCCTTTCACATGGGGAGAGCAGAAACGTGATAAGTTCTCAAACCCAACCGTGAGCATGGGTTCCTGAAGCTGGAGAATGTCTTTAGTGTGCCTAGAGATGCCAGTGACATCAAGGTCACAGCTGGACATCTGTTGCCCCGACAGGCAAAGAACCGGACGGGGGTGCAGTGTTCTGGCTGGGGCAATTACTCTCTGCTTTGCAGCTTGACTTGTCATGTCACAAGAGCCAGGTCATGGAGAGTCCCTTTCTGCGAGGTGGTCAATGTCTTCTGCATGGCAGTAAGTACCTCTTACATTCACCTGTCAGTGCCAGAGCTCCGTGCTATGTAAGAATGGGCCCATAACATCTACCTGACTCAGTTTCCTTGTCTGTGAAAGGCGGTGAGGATACCGGTTCCTCGTGGACCTGGGAAGTGTCACAGATCCTGCCCTGCCCTCCCAGCGCTCTCTTGCAGCTGGTGCCACTGTCGCAATTGCTAGCTCCAGGGATCCCTGGCAGTTCACACCCCTTTCCTAAGCTTGTTTGACTTCTGTGAAGCAGGAAGCAAGCAAATACAATGGTGTAAAGAATAAAAAGAAAAGAGGGAGAAAAGAAAATAAAGCACACAGGCACCTGCTGTGAGTTTATTTTGACAAGTGTCATTTAGCCGTAATGAGCTGTGATCACCTCTCCTTTTGCCTGGCTGCAAACAGAAAGGAGCAACAAAGCCAAGCGCCTGGGAGCAGAGCGTGGCTTCTCCTGGCGGCCGGGGGCTGGCGGAGGGAGCTGGGGGGGGGGCATGGAGAGCTTTTCGGACATGCATTGCAAGGGGCTCCCTTTCCCCTCTCCCTTGCTGGAGGACTCACAGAGGCGCTCCCACAGCGAGCGCATTGCCGTGCCTCACCACGGCGCTCCGTGGGATGCTTTAGCCAAGCGGGGGCTGACGACGATGGGGATGCAAGCCCCGTGAGGGGCCGCAGGCGTGCAGGGCTGCCGGGGGGTAAGGGGGGGCTTTCCCTCCCCTGCGCCCAGAAGTTGCTGCCTACCCTGCTGAAGCGGTTAAACGAGGGAGACTTGCAGCCAGGCTGGCAGATTCCTGCCCTGTGATATGCCAGCCACAGGGTGACGCAAGGGCTGGAAGGCTCCAACTAAACAAGCCATTTTTTCACCTGCGTAATAAGCGCTAGCGGAGATACAGCGGCAGCAGCGGCGGCTCCGAGTCCCCCCGCAGCCGGCCAGGCTCCAGCGCGGCGGCGGCAGCACCCAGCTCCTCGGTGGCCACCGCAGCTTTCTGCGGCTTCCGCTGCAGCCGAGAGCCGGAGCCCCGCGGGCGCCTCGCAGGCAGCATGTCAGCCCCGCCGGACCCCCAGGACCTGCTGCTGGCGGGCGCTGGCGGGCACTGGGCTGTGGCCGGGGCGGACCAGTACGCAGCTGGGGCTCCGCTGCGGGATGGGGATGGGGCTCAGCAGCGGGAGCAGCTGCTTTTCGGCTCTGCCAGGGAACACCCGCCCGTTGCCATGGCGACTGCATCCCCAGGTAAGAGGCCAGCGGTACCCAGGGATGCTCAACAAAGGAGATGCGACAGCAGCAGCCCTGGCTCGGCCCGGCCCCGGCCCTTCCCCGGCTCCTCGCCCGGCTGAGCTCCTCCGAAACATTACTAACGAGTTAGCGAGGGCGCGGAGGAAAATAGAAAATAAGGAGGGATTTCGGCCTTTGCAAATAATCGTATTTGCTGGGGTGGGGGAGGGGGGAATGCGGGACCCAGCCAAGTTCCCTGAAGCTCTTTGCAGTCTGCCAGGCACAGGACATCCAGATTGCCGTTGAATGCTGGAGGGCGCTTGATTTCAGCCTGATGTGGTGGGGGTCTGTCCTCATTTGCCTTACACCTGTACACACCCGGAGTGACAGAATCCAAAGGAGTTAGTCTGTTTGTCCGAAACTCCTGCGTAGCATCCTTGTTGTCTGCAATTCCTGCATGGCCCCCTTGTTTTATTTGAACATAAAGACTTAAAGGAGTGACTATTTTAAGGTGCTTGTATGTTTTCTGCATGCTTTTGAGACATATCCATTTAAGAACCATGGGCTTTTTGTTTGCAGTGTTTTCCCCCTTTTGCTTTTTAAGTGTATTTAACTCAAGCTGCATGTAATTTAACTAGGCTTTCAGGTTCAGTGATTTTCAGTTTACTTTGGGGATGTATTTGATTTCCCTCACTTTAGGGTTCATTTCTGTAGTGCATGTATTAATAGCAGGCGCGCATTTATTAATGAAGCCCAGAAGGCTTCTGCTTCTGGTAGAAATATTTGGGGGAAAGGGGTTCTGTTTCCCTTTTGAAAGACATTTCTGCAATTCCTTTTCTCCTGCCCATCCACAAGGGAACCAAATAACCATGCCTTTGGGAAGCCGGTGATCCCATCTCGATTTCTCTTCCCTGGGAAGTAGATGTTCCCTTTATGCAGCCCGACAGCATTAAACTTGTGTTGACTAAGTTGAGGGTCAGGGCTTGGGACGAGATTCAGTCTCGGTTACGCAAGAACTGCAGGAGCATTAGGAGCTGCCTTTTTGGGCTGAGTCCTCCCTAATCCCCCACAGTCAATCAGCCCAAAGAGTAGCTGACCAGTTAACAACGCCGTCTGCATGACTACACGTATTATTCCGCTGACACGCAGCTGTGTGGCTTCTCCAGGGTATGAGCGTGCATCTGTGCGCGTGTGCGCTCTCAACATGGATGTTCCCCCGGTGCCTTTCCGCCTGCTTGATGCTGCCGAGCTCAGCACTAAAATGGGATCTAACGCCCATCGGCTGCTGGGGGAAATGTGTTGCTGTTGCGTAGCTCCGGGCGGGCGGTGAATCTGCCGACGCGCTGCCCGTTCGCTGATCCGAGCGGCAGGTTGTGAAGCGTGACTTTCCGCTGGAGCCGGAGGCAGACGGCTCGTGTTGTGAGGCCGCTCTCTGCGCCGGGTTTCGTGCGTGAAGAAGGGCAGGGACGGGCTCCCTAGGTAGGGCTGCCTCGTCGCTATAATGGCATCAGGAAGGGAGGAAAGATCTCGTGAGCCTTTGTTGTTCGCTGATGGATAAAAAAAGGGCCATGCTGAATCTTAGCGTACAGAACAAAGAGGGGTGGTCTCTGAAACAGCGTAAATCCCCAGTAAGTTGAATGACTGCGATATTGCTTGCGTTTAATGGAAGCGTCCTCAGGCTTGAACTCGTCCGAGATACAGACTTTCAGAAAGCAGCACAGAATGGGGGAAAGGGAGAAAGAGAGAGAAAAGGAGAGAATGAAGGATAGAAAGAAGGAAGGAAGGAAAGAAAAAGACAGGATAAAAAAGAAAAATAGAGAAAGAAAAGAAAGGAAGACAGAAAGAGAAAGACAGAAAACAGTTTTCTGCTTTTGGACTCCTCTGCAAAGGGGCTTTGGACGCGTTTGCCTGTGTCAAACGGTGGTGAGGTGGAGATAAACTGAGCAACACAGACCTTTTCTGGTGTTTACCAGCTGTAGGTTGACAGGATGTCTGATTAGCAATATCATGAGAGTAGTGACATGCTTTAAACATTTTACATTTTTTTCCCACTGATTAGCAAAGTAAATGTTGGGTGTTTGCGTGTGTGTCTGCCGACGATGCCAGGCAGAGCAGTATCGCAGCCAGAGAAGCCCCCGTGCCCACAGTCTCCGTTTCCATCCGTGCCTGCAGCACCTGTAGCTGCTGTTCCAAATTGCCTTAACCTGTACCGCTGCCTTCTCCCTTTACTGGGCAAAGCAGTCGCTTTCCTGTTCTTTCTGTGTGATTAACTATTCTTGAATTACTGAATAAGGAGCTGTGACATATTGCCGAATATCTGAAACTCATGTATTTCAGAAAACTATTTAATTCTGCGGCTCAGCGAGTGACTCCTGCACGTTCCCAAGCTGTAGGAATGGGCCAAGAAAGAGATCCCTGGCTCCAGCAAGTATCACAAACTTGTAATACTCCCTAGACAGGCAGAGAGCTGGGATAATTTAGACAAGGAATGAAGCATCCAAAGGAGAGTGGACTGGTCAGTATGTTTTCCAGCTAGCTTCCCAGTACTTCCCCTATCTTCCTCCACACTTCTCGGACCGTTCCCTTTTGTGAAAAATACTGCTACAATCTTTGATGCAAGAGCAGAGTTTGAAAACTGAGAGATTCTCCCAGCATGAAAATAACAAAAAACACATAATGAGAATTCATCACAAGTTGTACAGAAGTTTTCTCATGCTACCTAAAAATCTGCAGACTTTCCCTGATCTGGGTTTTTGTTTTAAATTTGAAAAACAGCCAGTGATTGTTGAAAGGTTCAGGGATATTTTCAAGCTGGCCTTGGGCCCAGCTTTGAGCCAAACTGGCCTTGCGTCAAAACCTTGTGAGTGGTTTTTGAATGATGAAGAGCAATGGATTCCACTCCCTCTTCTTCGGGTCAACCAAAATCCGTAGTGATTGGAACTGAAGAAAAAAAATCCCCACTAAGCTGAGGAAAGCTCAAGTATCAGACCTATCAATCCGGGCTACAAGGAGCTGCAGGTCCCACACCTGCTCCGTCTCCTATGGAGGTGCCTTGTCGGATGAAGATTGAGTCCAGTAGCTTCTGTGCGGGGGCAAGATGAGAAAACAGGATTCCTCTTGCTTTTATACTTGGCCCTTGGGTTTTGCTGAAAATGTTCCTCTCTCTCCAATTACTCCTTCCCAATGATGAATTTGGTTCAGGATGACAGCAGCTTGCAGGCAGCTCTTGCAAGGACTGGAGACTAAGGCAGCTCGGAAAGGCTGGTGAGCAGTTGCCTGTTTGTGAGGAGAGCCCCATGTCACCCAGCACACCATCTGGTCACAGATTCTGTTATTTATTTTTATACACCAACAGTGATTAAAATTCCTTGAAAAGAATTATTTCCAAAAATATTACACAGACTATCAGGCATTTCACAGGATAAATACATATGCTTTCCTTCAGAGAGAAGGCAAATGGTAAAAGTGGACTCTACATCCTTGGTGCAGGTGTATTTGGTGGGAAAAAGAGGGGAAAAAGAGCAGGAGCTCATTCACATGCTAATTCCTGTGGCAGGATCTGGCAAGTGATTTGGGCACAGTCTTGTGAGTTGGTGGATATCTGCAGAGTGATTTACATGCAGCGGTGGCATGTCCCTACGTTGCTGTAGGTGAGGTGGCGAGGGCTGGCAGCGAGTCCTGCCTGCTGTTGCTCACTCCGCGATGCTCTTGACCTTCAGGAAGGTGCAGGCATCCCTGGCAATCCTCCCCTGTCTTGTAGCTGCCGCCGCACAGAGGTTGCAGGTGAGACCCAGTTGCCCAAAGGAGAGGTGTCTGGTGCCACATGAGATGCCATTGGATACCTGGGACATCTCTGTGGGGTTGGCAAATATGGCACGGGGCCTATGGGAACCCTTCTGAAATGGCAGCTAGGTGGGGGTCCACTGAGTTGTGTAGATGGCACTTAGCATCAGAATGGGGAGACATGTTCAAGGCCATTTGAGGCCGTCTGTACTGTAAAATCTGAGATCCAAAGCCTGGTTTTTTAAGTTACGGCAGAAGGAGCCTTGCCAGGCTGGATTCACTGACCTAAGAGCACTCCATAGGGGAGCCTAAGCAGCCGCTCAGAAATATGTCCACAATTGCCAGACAATCTCACTCAAATTTAGCCAGCTAAGGCCAAATTTAATCTCACTTCGGAATAATGCTTTCAAAGGACTCATGTATGTTTATGCCAATTCTACAATTGACATTTCAGTCCTTCCCGATTTAGGGAACTGAATTTGTTATTTTTTACTCTATTTCCTGGACTGGTCCCTCAAAACCTCTAAAATACTGCTGGAGTGAGGGAGATCAAGATCGTCTGGTGGACGTTCCCTGTAACCCCTGGTGCTCTGTGCCTGGAAGCAGATTTTGCAGAAAGGGTGAGAAATAGCCCAGATGATTGCCTTTCAGATCCTTCTGTTCCTATAATTCTCACGAAGCTTGACGGAGTGGCCCTTTCGTTGGAGCCCACAATCAGCTACCTAATAAAAAAACCCTTCTGAAACACCATCCTTCATCCTCCCCTCTGTGAAGTGGGTGCAACGGCTCCTGTTGGGCGCCTCCAACAAGTGCTCTGCAGTTTGGGGGTGAAAAGTGCTACTGGAGGAGCATAACATCTCCCAGCAGAAAATCTGCACAGCAGCATAGTTTCTCAGATCCACGCAGATCAAAACACCGCTGCATTTGCCCTCTTCCCCACAGCGACAAAAGTGGCTCCATCCTCGCTTTGACTTCTGCGCTGATGGATTTCTTTCCTTTAGGGCTGCAGATGGGTTGAGGAAGAGGATGAGGCAGATGAAAGAGATAAGCGGCACCAGGGAGAGTGACTCACCTGCCTTATTTTAATCTTAATCACTCAGGAATGAAATATTTTATATATAGGCAAGGGACTGGAGAGGAGGGGAGCGGCGGGGGATGTCCCAGTTGCAGCCACCACTGGGGTTTGCACGTTGCTGGGGCTGTGGGTCCCACCTCCGCGGCCACCTGCCGAGGACGCTTCGCCGCTGTAGGGACCGGGGTGGCACATCTGCCTCCATTTCTTTGCAGCTGTGGAAAATGTCAAAAAAAAGGGACCCTGGCCCTCAAGGCCAGCCGCACGGCTTGGGCTGAGCCCACACTGGTCAGGACTAGGACTTGGCCCCGCTCTGCTTTACCACCTGTGAGCCAGCTTGGCCCCGACACCTAGTTATTGTGTGTGTGTGTGTGTGTGTGTACGTGCGTTTTCACACAAAGCCCCTGAAATACCAGGAGGGCCGTGCTGCAGCCCCTCGGCGGGTGGTTTGCGATGTGGCCATGCATGCCCTGCACCGGGTGTTCGTGGCGGCCCGCGGCCGCCCTGGGGCGGACCTGCGGGAACGAGCCCGGGAGCCGACCCCGCGGGCGCCCGCGAGAACCATGCCCTGCACCTAAACGGGGGCAAACGGGACGGACGGGGGGCACTAACCCTCCTGACTTGCCAAACGCCCACGATCCGGCCTCTAGCATCATGGACAGGGCATGGAGGGACAGCTAGAGGAGACTGGAGGTTTCTTCATGGATGACTTAGAAATCGGCTTTGCTTTCCTCGTTGAATCGTCTGCGCTTCTGAAATGGGCCAAGACCGCACTGAGCCTTTTCATTTTTAATGTGGCATTTACGCCCTCGTATCTGTTTTTCCTGCTGTATTCTCTTAGCATCAGATCAGAGCTGCTTACAAATGTTTTGAGTTTCTTGGTTTTTTTCCGTTGTTGTTTCCAAAAGAAAAGACGGCCGTGACATAGCAGGCGTTTTGCATAATGAAGCACCATTTGTAAAAGAGTTTTCTAATTTAGGGACAGTAAATATATGTGCTGCTGTATACTTGGCATGATTCAGCACTCAGCAACACGCACAACATACGGGATGCTTGTTTCTAGAGACACTTTAATTTATGGTCAGCCTAATTCTCTCATCTGGTATGTTGGACAGGGAGCAAAGTCTTGCCTCTTACCAGCCAAACAAGACTCTAAATGGACCTTGATCACAGATTTCAGTCCACCTTGTTTCAGTGAAGTATTTAAGAGTCTGGCGAATTTTATGGGGCATAAGCATATTCTTATCTGCTTTGAAAAATGAGAATAGTCTTAAGCATATACGTCAAGGTAAGCCGGTGCTGCGTTGAATTTAAGGCTAAATGATACACGGGAAGTATCATGGATAATTTGGCATTATTCCCCATTATACCGGAGTGCTTCAGGCCACTTTAGTGTAAAATGGAGGTACGAGCACTTACCCATCTCACTGCAACGCTGTGAAAACTGACATTCACCGAAGACTTTGGATGAAAATCATTATGATGTTGTTGTTTGATTTAATTTACTGTATGAACCCAGGTGAGATTAAAACCGGCTGGAAATGACTGCAGCCTTCACGAGCTGGTCCTTTTCAAACATTGAGGTGTTACCTAGCGAATGTGGGCTTCCTCCTTTAACATTTCTCCAAACTGGGTTTTTTGCATCGCTACTTAAATAACAGCCGCTGAAAGAGCTCCTTGGGTATTTCTTTCGTTGCTGCAATGAGCCACCCGCCCTTGATACAGCTTTCCGTTATCAGGAGATATTGTATAATAGAAGGTAGCCGCTCGCTCTGGGGTTAGTTGGACACAGTCGCCAGCAGCGGCTGCAGCTTTCTTAACGTCTCGATATTCACTTTGCAGCCCCCGTCGTGCAGCGGTTGTAAATCCGAACGGTGTCCCCAGCCGGCAGCTCCTCTCCCGCCGCCTGCGCTCCCTTAGTCCCTGGCTGCGCCACCACGCCAGCCTAAAAATACACCGTGTTTCTTCTCTCTGTATTACAAAAAGTTTGTGCCTTCAGTAAACTTCATTGACCAAACAGTGCTGAACTGGAATTGCTACGCGCTATACTTTAGTTGGCATAACTGCCTGTGATGTGGGACCGACCTAGAGCTGAGCGCGGTTCCTCTCGTGCGCAGCTTTTGCAGTTCTTCTAAAATACCCTAACGGAGCGTTCACGCCGCTGCGGGTTTTTCCCCACTGCTCTAGCAAAAATGTTACTTCCGGGGAAGGTAGAATTGATTTCTCATGACTTCCTGGCAATCCCGAACGTCTGCGCATATAATCTGGGATCCTCAGGCTGGATTTAATTCTTAGGAAAGGTTCTGGCTTGGAAGGAGAAGCTCCAAGATGACCTGGAGTCTGGAGAGGTCCCAGAGGAGTCGACCTCCTCCAAACTCTCTGTGCATGAAAGAAAACAGGGGTTTGGCGGTTCCAGGCAGCAGCTCTGTGGAGCGCTTTCACTAGTCCCAAATCCTTGTGTCAAAGTGGCTGGTAAGCGGCATCTTCAGTACGGGCAAACTAGGGGTTTTTTGCATCACTAGATAATTTGGAGTAAATTTTTAATAGGTGGTATCTAATTCTCTACTCAGAAAGTTTCCTGGGGGTTTCTTTGGGTGCGTGGCATGAAGGACTGAGAAGCCACGCAAGCGAATAATTGTTTGCGCGCACAAATGTGGAGTCACTGAGTGAAAACTGGGTTATTTTTACATGTGTGAAATAGGAAGTCTGCCTTGGAAAATGCAGGCCTGCCTCTACTGATGCCAGGAGAAAAGGTCTGCATTTCCTGAATTTTAAGCTTTTTGAGAAACTTGCCGTTCTACAAAAACAGCTTTCAACAAGAGATAAAATGTTTTAAAAAAAAAAGGTTAGGGCTATTATTATTAGAAAACTGGGAATACATTTTTCAATTTTTCCTCCTATTTGTGTGTTTTACCTGATTTGGCAGCCAGCAACGTTTAGAAATGTACCTTATCTACTTCTGGTTTTATAGCAAGACTTTTATTCCGAATACACCTTAATTATACTTTAAGAGCATTAATTTTAATTATGACCTGTAAAATTCTGTTTTCAACTGCCATATCATACATATTTTGCTCTATTTTTTTTCTCTAAAAAATAGCATTGGAGATCACAGAGGGTCTTCTGAGCTGCTATCATTGTAAAAGCTGGTTGCCATTTGGGGGATTTTTTTTTCTTTGAAGTCTTTCCGACGTTAGTCTTTATAACTCAGTTGCTGTACAGTAGACGTACAGGTCAGAGCTAAGGAAAGAGGCTTGGGGATTTATGCTCTGTAAAATATATGCAATGTGCTTTCACTTTGAACACAGCAAACAGACCATGTATAATCCCTGGAATATTTAGTAGATCTGCCAGGCCGTGAAGATGGCATTTGTAATTTTTGTCTGTCTACATATATTTTTATATGGTTGTCCATCCCTATGACATCCAAACTCTATTCAAAAGCAACCTGAGGAGGAAAGGCTGAACAAAGAGTGAAAAGGAAGTATATCATTTCACAGTAGGAGATTCTGGAGTTTGCGTTTCCTTCCCCCCCCGTCGCTTTTTAATGAATCGTTCTTCTAACCTACTTTAAAATGAGCATCTAGCGTGCTAGATGTTTTGCAGATGAATCATACTGTGCAATGCACTTATGCATATCTGCTGTGCAAGTACATTGTCAGCTCGTATTTGATAACCTACCAGCACGCACGATTTTTTCTGCAAGGCTGGGATGCGCGCTTCGTTCCCAATGTGAGAGTAATGCAACCGCTGTTAATAAATCAACCGTGGTCCGAGAGAGTTTCACCACTTGCGCTGCCTTCTTCATTAGCGTTATCCTCAGAGGTATAAATTAAAGCGGAAAATGTATAATCTGGGAAGCTTTCCAGAATCATCTTTAAAAATCTGAGCTCAACGCTACGCTGAGATTTCTTTGGTCTGGAAGAGCGCTAACAGCGATGCCGAAGATGTGTTCTGATTACACCCTCAAGAGCAGGAAGATGCAGCGCAGCAGAACAGCTACTTTTCTTTAAGAGAATCGCTTCTTTCCTTTTGCCTTTGTCATCACGATAATTTCTAACGCTATCTGTGCAGAATGAACCCAGATCTGTTTCTAGACGGTTCTGTGCATTCTTTCTGGTCCCAAAAGTACGGCTTCGGTTGCTCCCTTTTGCGCTATTTGTCTCTTATTCTAACATCGCTATAAAACATGTTATGTTTTCCCTCCTCTGCCTGCAGCTAATTGCCTACAGCTGCTAGCAGCTGGTGGACACGGTCCCTCTGCTAGGTCAGGAAAAGCCTGGGCTGCAGGAAGAAGGATTTCAGGAATTCCTGCTGGCTGTTCCCGCTAGGTGTTATTACAACTGGGTGGTAACTTCTGACGCCTCCCTCCCTGCCAAGGGGAGAAAAATGTGCTGCAGAATGTGCTGATTTGTACAAAAATATTTCACAGGGATGGCTGCATTAGAGCAAAGGTCCAGCTGTTCTAAATGGGCAGAAAAGGGGTTTTCTGCTTATCAACATCATCTTGGGGGTGGAAATAGCAACGCCACATCCTTCAGCACTTTCCTTAGGAGTCAGTTTTCCCCTTCCCCTTTGCCAGCCCCCAAACCCACTGGATTCTTTGGTATTTACTGGAGCCAGGAGTTTAGTAAGTCTGCAATATTTTGGAGCCTTTATAACGTCTCTGTGTTTCTATTTGCTTTGTCTCAGCCAGCTTTCTGCCAACATCAACCCTTGCTTTCCAAGAGAGGGCGAAAAAAGCAGAATGCGGGATGAAGCGAGTATTTCTCAGGTTGCTTTCTGGGGGGCATAGATGGGGGTGTCCGGGAGAGATGTCCGTGAGTCGGCTCTGGCTGAGGGCTGCTCTTTGGACACTCCCAGCCACCTTCCCCAAGATGTCAGTGCCTGGACTTGGGCTTATTCTCTAGGCAGGTCACACCATGGTCCCCTTGAATAAAGTAAGGGCCTTCACGGATGGGGATTTGCTTTACGAAACCATCCGAGTGTCCCCATGGCCCATGAGAGCAATGTCTGAGCATCTATCAGCTGCAGGAGATGTCTGCAAATCAGGGCCTACACTTTCAAAAAAGACCCTCTTTTCTGTTTAAATGTCGGGGCTCTTGGAGATGTTTTAAGATCAAACCTCTACCAGTTTATGTTTTTTTGCAAATCTAAAATCACTTTGCAAAGCAGGTAAACATCTTTTTTGCTGTTTTGCCAATGGGACGTTTGAGGCACGGTGAGGTCTTACAGAGGGTCCCCGGCAGCTGAATCCAAACTAGAACCAGGTCGGCCGAGTCCCCGGCAGGGCCGGGCTGCTCCAGAGGGGTCTCGGCTTGCTCACTGGCGTCTCGGGCTGGCAGGCCTCGCAGGCTGAGGCTCCAAAAAGCCATTTCTCTCTCCTGAAAAATGTAGGTCAGATATTTTTTACTTACATACGTGGAGATAATTTTTTCCACCCGCTTTTTGCTGTTAAACTCATATCAAGCATCCTTAGTTATGTTTTGTAAACACGGTCACCCTTCCAGCTGAACAACAAAGAGGGAATCCTCTAAGTACCGGGCGTTATTTGCCACTGGTACTGACATTGCTAAATGCGCTGAAGCAACATGTTTCAGCCTTTCCAAACATTTTTCCTGTGGAGCTTTTTATTCTGCTGCAAAAGTAGCTCCAGTTTCCAGCTAATGTCAGGAAAAAAACCACAAACAACCGCAGTCAGGATACTTAATTGCAACCCTGCATTCGTGACTTGTTCTTTGTCATTGCTATCTGAAGAGCAAAGACACCAACACACTCTACTCTCGGCTTGAAAATATCCATTAAATCTGAGAGCGAGTGCACTAACAAGTATGATTTGTTAGCACCTATTTAGCACGCTCAACATGAATGTGACCTTGGTTTTCTGTGCGCTAGTGGAAATGCAGTCGTCTCCGGTCCAGCCCGTCTAATGGCTGCTGAGCTTTAATACCAAGCAAGTTTGTTCTTCTTTATTGCAAATGACTTTGCCGCTGAAGTGGTGCAGACGGCGTGAAGTCCTCGGCGTTCCCCGGCCTAGCAGCTGCCTAGCGTCCTTGGGTTCAAGGCTGGGGAAGAGAAGAAGTGCTGGTAGAGAGAAAACAGAGTAGCAAGAGCAAAAAAGAACCAAACGGCTTTCAAGAGGTGCCCCGTCAGTTTATGGAGGGCATTAGGTGATGTGATGCCTGCAGCGGCAGGGGGTTAGGCTTGCAAACTCAGCAGGTGCTTTCTGGTCTGCTTCTCCTGCATGCGTGAGCTTCGGAAACAGACTTTGCTAGCCAAACCATCCCCCTCATACCCTTTGTTTAATTGAAGCTATTAACATAATTACTTTTAAAAAAGCTTTTGAATGTTTTACACTTTTTCATTTATTTCTTTCACATAACTCGAAGGGCATAAAATCCCCAATCTGCAAGGTAGAGAGGAGTTTGTACAAAGCTTTGGCAGTGTGAGTACCGCACAGAGGAGTGCCACGCCGCAGCAGGACCTCGTGGGCCAACCTGGCTCTCCAGAGCCCTGGAGTCTGGCCGACCTTTCCCAGCTCGTGCATCTTGCATGGGGAAAGTACAAGGGAGACTGTGAAAACTCAGAAAGATCTTGGCCAGCTGGAGAAATGGTCTGAATAAATAGTTAAATGATGCAGCAGGGTCAAGGCATCTCAGCGGGAACAGCTGACTGCACGAGTACAGGATGGGAAACTGCAGACGAGGTCCATCAGAGAAGAACTGGGGGTGTTGATGGTCACAAGCCAAACACAAGCCAGTGTATGCTGCAGAGTTTGTGTTGTTTTACTGCTGCTAAACAGCAGATGTCACACTGAGCTATGGCAATGTGCGTTTTGAGTGCAAAGATAGGGCAAATGGGAGTATGGTGTCCAGTCTGGAGTTCAGTGCTTCGGAAGCAATGCGCATAGGTGAAGAAAGTCCGGAGGAGAGCAACCGGGATGATCAAATGCCTGGGAAACATGATGTAGGAGGGAAGATTGAAAGAACAGGTTGTTTAAGCTAAAGAGATTCACAAGGGGTTCACCACGGTCATGGTGAATAGGAATGGTTGTGGCTTCAGTTGCAGTTGCAGTTATTTAGAAAAAAAAATTTAGGAGACTGTAAAAGAAAAAGGATAGAGAAGCCCTGGAAAGGGTTACTGGGGAGATACCTGAGTGTCCTTCGCTGGAGGTCTTTATGGGCACACCTGCCTGGAGGCCCATCGCAAGGACTGCTGTAGCACGGGGCCAGTGATGGAGCTGGATGATGCCCTTCAAGCCTTTCCAGGCCTGTTTTTCCATGAGTCTGTAAGCTGGGATGAGTCATGGCAGCAGGAAATAGAGTAATTTCTCCTTTTCCTATCTTCGTTTGGTCCCTATACTGTTCAAGCTAGCAGCTTTTGCCCCGAAAGCGGGCACCAGCCCTGGCTCTTGAACAAGTAGGAATGGCTGATCTTTCTGCGTTTCAGTGACTTTTCACGGCAATATTTTTTTTCAAATGGCTTTTGGCTTGCCTTGCAGGAAAACCCTTGCTTTCCTGCAGGTGAGTGAATTCACTCCTGCACACAAAATTAAACATCGCGTTCAATGGGTTTAAAACAAATAAACAAAGCAATCTTCAGCTTGAAATGGTAGTAACAAGGATTTTTAATAAATGCAGGCCTGGCGGGAAGGAACGACAGAAAATGAAGCGTGCAGTGGTACTTGGAGATTAACAGCATAGTGCCTACATCCAAGGAAGCAGGAATGGGAAAATGATACAGGCAAAAACAGGCTTATTAATTTGATCCCCTTAGTATTGTTGACAACATTAAGGTAAACGGAAAACAGGAGACAACGCCTCGTAGGTTTATAAATGTGGACTGTGAGAGACAAACATGATAGTTTACTTCGGTAAGATACCAATTTTTTTTCTATCTGGCTTTCAGTCAAGTGTAAAATACAGCACCAGATGCAAAATTGCTGGCTGGGCTGGAGACGATGGAGGGTGATACAGCCGCGGCTCGCGGGGTGTTGCTGAAAGAGCAGACAGACAGCTCATGCTGAAAGGAAAATGAGCAGGTAGAGCAGGCGCTGCTGGCGGGGTTCCTCAGCTGGTCTTGAGGCCTCTCTTATTAAATGTCTTTTTTAAATGTTTGGCAACAAAAGTCAGTCTTTGAGCTCAGGACTGCCAGTGCCGTTCAGCGCTGGGGGCAGTCCTGTCCCGCTATGCTCAGAAGACACTACGGACGTCTGATGAAGTGGTGAAAGCAGCAGACATTAAAAAAAAAAAAGAAGAAATGAAATACTGAATATATGACATTCCGTTTGGACATTTTGCAAAATAGAAATACATCTATTTTGAAATAGCTTCAATTTGACCAGAAAAGAGAGAAATGGTCTAGTTTTACTGAAATGACTTTTTCCAGTCAATTCTTTCGATGAAAATTTTCTAACCTCTTCTGAGGACGAGCAAAGAACTAAAGAAAGTAGTTTTCAGAAGTGTGGTGTCTCCTTCCAGTGGTGTTCATAAAAGAGCATTTCCTCAGACCAGCTTGTTAACCAAACTTGGAAATGATTATCTTTATATTTGGGCTCGGTGGAATGACCATAAATATTTGAAATGCAAGTTGTACTGCTCTAATTGTAGCTTCTTATATGAGTCACATGGTTATTGAACGAGGATCTTTGATTGGATTAATGAGCAAACACATCTTTTCTAAATACTTGTTTGTGCCAGTTTTGGTGCTTATTTTCTCTTGATGCTGATGCATGCAAGTTTGTCATTGGTGAACATTTCTTCCAGGAAAACCATTTCTCAAGCACTGATGAAAAATGAGGTATGGATTTGGCTAGTATAAAATCATTTAAAGGTGTGTAATATCCACTGAAATATGTTCCTATCATCCCCTCTCTACCAAAATTTAGAAAATAATACTAAGATGCACCTCTAACATGCATTTGGGTGGCAGCATTGTATGTGTCCATCTATGAAAGTTTTATTAGCTGAAGTCAGAATTAGCTTCAGGAAGGGTTGATTACTTTCTGATGTCTGCTAGAAGTCTCAGCTTTGGTTTTATCCGTGTGGTTCTTTTACGTTTAGGTTTCTCCCGGGCATTGGGCTGCTGTAATTCTCACCTCCAGACAAGAGCAGGTGTCGCAGTTCTCATACAGGCAGTCCAACGCCACGTCTTTTGCCATTTTCTGGATCTCTTCTCTACTACTGCAGTGATGGGGATTATCAAGGTCCACAAAAGATTAGAGCATGGGGACACTGGTAATTTTATCATTTGTGGTGCAGTAGGTGTTGCAACAATTTTTCAACAAAACTTTATTTATTAAGTTTAGGAAAGAAAGACTCCATCTTTCCTGAAGATTTCATTAAAGTATTCAGCTAAGGCAGAGTTCAGAAGAGGCTAGGAGAGCTTCAGAGAACTGAAGTACGTTGTAATTGAATTGAAAACTCTATTTTATGAATATAAAGCTAGACGTGTGATCCTTTCGCTTAGCAGCAAAGGCTGCTGCTGATATAAGATAGTTAAGAGTGAGCTGCCTGGATTGAAGAATGAGTGACATTTTTCACACCATAAACATTAGTACAGCTGCAACAGTCCAGGTTATCTCACCTACTTGATCCCTGAGGTTACAGATGTTTTTTCATCCAGTACAAAGGCTAGAGTTTATCATCTGCTTTATCTGTTTGGACAGCAACTCCATAGGTAAGCACGCTCATTTTCCACCCCAGCAGAGATTCCACCCAACATTGGTGATTGTCTTCCAACTCAAGTGAATTGTTGCAAGTTCATCCTAGTCACATGGATATTTCCAGAAGTCCTTTATCTCTGCGCTTCACTGGCTGGCCTTAAATTATTAACAGTCTGTCCTTCCAAATTCAGCTGCCAAGGAAGCCACAACTCCTTGAACCACAAACGCAATAAAAAGGCAAATTCTTTGCAAAAATGCAATCCTTTTTGTTGAGTAGATTCCACTTACTGACCAAAGGAGTCACAGATCAGGGAAGAAAAAAGGGAAAGAAATAACAGGCTTGGAAATCTGAAGCTGAGCATTAATGAACAGGATGCTATCATGGCAGTCCTTTGAGCATGCAGACAAAATACATTTGGGAATAAATAATGGAGAGTGTTTAGGAAAACAGCTGGAAGGAGCAGTGCCAGATGGTTATTTCCATTTGGTAAGAGTAATTTTTTTTTCGTAAAATATGAAGACCCGATTTTCATGTTGTCAATATTTACGGATCTCAGTCTGTATGCAAGAAGGAAAATAAGGTCTCAAATAGCACTCTGCATGCTTAAAATAAGCTTGATTTTCTGGGCTTTGCTGACTCAACTGAAATGGCCTGATATTTTGAAGGGCTGCAGACGCCTAAATCTCTTTTCAATTGCTGGGAGCTGAGAACGCTACGCATCTCTTACGGACGAGGTTTTTGTTTAGTGGGGCAAACTCTCTCTAGGCACCCACGATTAGAAAATTTTACTTTATGTTCCCACCGCAGCAAAATCTGGCTGAGCTGGTAACAGGGTGACATCGACTGCGATCAGCCTTCTCAGTTTCTGCTTGTTCCTGATGATGCAGTGAAAGCTTTGCTACTTGATTTTGGGTCCCTATCTGATATTACAGAGTAGGGAAAAGCTCAGAGGAAAATAAGGGGGCAAAGAAGAGAAAGAGGGTATAAAAGTTGGCCAGTAGGGAATATTTTATTATTAAATGTTTGCAATTGCAAACATATACTTTCCCCCATCAACCACTATGATAAGTCAAAGAGAAAAAAAATCTATGCTTTAATATCGCCCAGACTTTTGTCATATGGCTTTGAGGTAACATTGTTTTCCACATTCATAAGGGAACATATCCATTTTGTATAACCTTGAAAAGCAGCAATTAGCCATGAACGTATTTTCTACCTAATGTTTGGATTTTCTTTCACAAATCAATGTTTTTAGACTTTTAAAGATGCATATAAGGCATGTCATTGAATCTATATTGAGCAGTAGGTATTTTTTATCTCATTGCATGCAAGACTGAGAAGCACTTCGATCCAATTTGAAATGTAAATGCTTGGACGTGTGTGGGACTAATAGTCAAAAACATTATCCTGTGGGGCAGAAACATGTTTTCTGAGGAATATGGAGAAGTTCTGCCATTTGCTGCTTGTGGTCTCCTACGTCTCTCCAGTTTGTGAGCAGCTCATGCTCCAGCTCATGCTCCTCCACCTAGCTGGACCTTGCTTTAGCGAGATGTGTCTGGTGTGCCGTGTCCTGCTTGGAGCCCTGAAGCAGCGTAAGAGAGAAGGTGACAAACTGGATAAGCCAAGGTGGAGGCTGGAGGGGCCCCAGGGCACAAGGAGCCGTTGAGGGTGCCACTGACTGGGAGAGGAGATGGACGAGGAGGCAGCTGCTGTCCGGCGGGTGCTGATGGAGCAGGGGGACGCCGGCCTCCTTGGATGGGCACAGCTAGAAGACAGGAGACACCGGTCACAAATTGCAATGTTTATATCTATCTGAGTGGATAGAAGGAAAAAAAAAATGCTCACACGAGAGTGATCCAGCACTACCAAGGAGGCTGGGGAATCGCCCTCCTCAGGGATATTCAAAGCTCGCCTGGACCTGGCCCTTCGCTAACTTTGGAGTAATTGTGCTTTGAGTAGGGGTGGAACTGGAGACCTCCAGAGCTGCTGTCCAGCCTGAGTTATTCTGTGATTCTGTGACTTTTAAGACTCTGCTATAGTGTCTTTTCTCTGCTGTGCTTCTACCCACTCTTCTGGACCGCTTCTACCTGGTTTCGTGCTATAAATCTAAGGGTTGTTATGCTAGTTTAAAAGGTGGATGCTGGTTCTCCAGACACTTCTGCACCAGCTGAGGACTTGGGTTGCTTATCAAGCAAAGCTGAGTGTCTTGCTGCTCTGCCGAGTAGATCCCTTGTCTCCTTCTGGTTCGCGGACCGAATTAATGAAAATACTATTATGCTGTTTCATTATTAATGAAAATAATGAAAATACTATTTCTGAATGTCAGTCTGAGACAAAGCATTTCCAGTTTCCTCAGGAAAACAAAGGAAAAAAAGTTATTTTAAGTAAATCCCGGGGGTTTATTATCCCCCGCAGTTCCATATACCATTTCCCTTTTACTTCAGTTTGGAAATCTTTTACTATTTTTATGAAAAGTCCGTTTTGGCGAATAGCACTGTTTGAACACAAAGTACAGTGCCATTTGCCGCAACCAACGGAACAGCAAAGGCAGACTTTTTCAACAAAACCTTTCCTTTTAGCTAAAATAATTTGCCAAATATGGCAGAGACTTCCGAATGTTTAGGTCAATCAAGCCCGAGCTTTTCAACAAAGGAGCGATGCAGCCCCAGAATTTCACCCATCACTCATTCTGGCAGCGAGGTCCTATACTCCTCCCTGTGCCCAGACTCCCAGGAAGCTGCTCACCAAATCGAGAGGGGAAAAAGTGTCATCAGTCCGGTCCCACTGAACACGTGACAGCAGGGGCTCAATTTTGCTGTTGCTTGCCTGAAACCTTGGTGTGCACCAGGAACCTCCTCTGGTTGTAGCCACCAGTGACCAGCTTTTGCAGTAGCTTCTGTGCTACCACTTCCACTTGTTAATGGGGCATAGCAGAGGTCTGTGCTGGTGAGGCTTGTGCTGGTTTCAAAGAGGAATAAGCTGGCAAAAGGAGTGTTTTTTCATGTTCTTTTTAGGACTGAAAAGCTGAACTGCAGCTAAGGAGGAAGGTGTCAATGTGGCAGTGAGGGGATGTTTCCCCGGATTTTGCATGAGCACATCTGACTGGGTGACTGAAGTGGGGACTGCTGCCCCACTGTCCCAAGTGCCAACACGTTTAGGAGAATCTGGATCTATTTGCGTATCTTTAAAATAAAGGGTTTTTCTTCTGTATCTCTTACTCTTTTCCCATCCTCCAAGATGACTAACGTGGCTGCTTCTTGGGGCTGACACTCTTTTGCCGGCAGCGTTGTGTGTGAATAGGTGGCGATAATGGAATAAGCAAGAGGTAGCGACAAGAGTGCTGATGTTTTATTACGTGCTGTGCCACCAGCTCGTGGATGGAAAACTCAGTTAAAACCTGAGAAACCCTGATTTCGCCGCAGAAAAAGGTGTTTGGCCACGTATGTCTGCACTCTCCGAGTGTTAATACGGTTGCACGGTGGCAGGACTCACTCACACCAGCTGGTTTTCACTGAAGCGAAAGCAGGGAGAACAAGTCCTCGGTGCTGTCGTGCCTCTCCTGCTGTGGGCTGGTTGGTTCATTTTCCAGTTTAATTTCTATGAGCAATGTGCACCTCGCCTTCTGTTCTGCTCACTGTGGCACTGGATTGTTCCAACATTTTAGCATGCCAGGAAAGGGAAAAAAAAAAAGGCACCTTTATTCATCTGTGTTAGCAGCTGCTTGCGTGAAGGGAGCTAAGTGGGGATGCTGGACACCGAAGGTGCCGTGTGCGATGCGGCGTGATGCAGACTGTCACTCCACCGTCATATACCAACTTTGCAGTCCTCTGGCCTTGACTAGCTCAGGATAAACTCCCTCCGGCAAATAATGTCATATGAGGAGCAGGCACAACGTGTGACGGGGGTTGGTATTCCCAGGGAGCCTGGCCCCGGGAGGAAAGCTGCAGTGGGGATACGCATGGTGCAGGCGATGTGGAGAGACAGCAGGTAGAGCGGTGAACAAGCAGCATGTCCAGATGCAAAGAGAAATGTCGAAACGGAAAGAGAGATGTTACTGAAATACAGGGACGTTCAACACCAGGCAGGCAGCACGCTAAGGCTGAGCCGTCCGCCTGTCCGTCCCCCTGGGCAGACGGGGTGAGGGACCCAGAGCCTCCAGGTGTGGCAACGAAGAGGAGAGTCATCAGGAGGTCCAGGTATGGAGGTCTTGGGGGAAGGTTGTAGAGCAAGTGGGGGACAGGAAGGTGGCACCCAGGGGTTTATAGGACAGGGGAGGAAGGTATGCCCCGCAGCCCTACTGTGCTTTGCCCCCAACCTCAGAACATTTCATTCATGAATGCAGTTTTCAAGGAGTCAAGCTGCGCTCATGAGCCTTAATTTCCTAAGTAAACTAGTACAGTCTGACACAAACATAGCCTGCTGTGCCGTTTATCTGCACAAAACAGAGCTTCTTCTAATGGCAGAAACTCTGGCAGCTCTTTATTGGGCGATTTTATTGGGAGAAAACATATATTTGAATCCTGAGCAAAATATCAAGCCTATTGTTAAGCCCCTAAATATGTTTTGAAAGGAGGTTTGAATAAAGTAGAAAGATTTACCACAGATATTTACAGCCTCTTTATGCACAGGGCTGCATCACCTGTTTCTTCCTTCGAAAATCTCATCCGGAATTCTTTTAGGAAAAAAAAAATTAATCTCTTCATAACATTTCTGCTGCCCCTGCCTGGAAGAAAAGCTTTGCCAAGAAAAGTGCCTTGCCATAAGTGCCGAGGGTGACAGGCGGTGTGGTGGACCCAGACCCTTGGCTGCTATAAGTCAGCAGAGCTCCATGGTCCTTCAAGGTCAGGCAGATGATGGTCCATCCAGTGATGGGCTTTGCACAGATCTTTCCGCAGCCTGTTCTTGGGATGGGTAGACCTGATCCCTCATGTTTAGCACACTGTTGACTTTTTTCTACTACATTCCTCTGTTATTTCTCCAGGAAGATATTTGGCAATTGCTTGGAATGCTTTTGGCCCCCCTTTTGCATTTTCTTCGGCTTGCGGACATGGAAATCTGCATACACAACATGCTAAATACTTTTAATTTCACACCATTTCTGAGTCACTTTGCCTCCTGACCTGTAGCAGCAGCGGATTAAGCAGGGGCTGGCCTTTCTCTAATCTGCAAATTGAGAAAGTTGTCCTGTATATCCCTTAGTTACGAAACAGCGATTATACTAGCCAGGGTAAAATCTGAAGGCCAGCAACTGCTCTGGCTCAGCTTATCACCAGCTGGGAGCAGGAATACATTTCTCCCAATTGTAAAACCAGCTGGGTGCATTGCGGTAGTGTTCACCATGTCTTTTAAAGGCTATGCTTAAGGCCAGGATGTTCTTTGTTTATGAGTTAGTAGGAAAATAAAGCCCTGGCACTGTGCTCTGTTACTGTAGGAGTTAATACGTGGTTTTGTTTCCAGGCCATTTCCAAGGAGATGTGATGTTTTGCAGGTCATCTCTAGCATCCAAGCTTGTCCTAGTTGCGAGCAACCTTGCAATTTTGCTTCCGCTGGAGGTTCCTTCCTTAGGCTTGTCTTTTCTTCTGCACCTCTCCTGAGCATCAGCTGGAGACCCCTTAATATGCACCTGTCACTCCCGGCCTAGGATGTGAGGAGTCACAGGGTCCCCGGTTGGTGCCTTCCCACCGGTTTGCTGCGCCCCGGTGTCAGACAGCCACCAGCCCTTCAGGCACAGCCCCTTCTGACACTGCGACAGCGTGTCTGTGATGCCTCCCGATTTGCTCTTTTCCGTCTGTCTCCTGGGGAAAAGCGCCTCATTATCTGCTGCGCCAGGCAGGTCTGGATGAAGGGGAGCTCCTCCTGGAAAGCAGATGGGCCAAGGAGGTCACGGACAAGAAGATGCTGTAACCAAATCTGGACCCTCCCCTTCCAAGTGCTACAGCAAGCAGTGGGAAGCGCTGAGGAGGATGTGTGTGCCAGGAAAGGAGGGGTGACCTCCATTCACAGGTCTGATTTTCAGCTGTTATAACCTGGTAACTCCCAGGTAGGACATCTGGGAACTCGGGGACATCGCTGTATACTTCATATCTAATACTGTGTCTGCTGCATGATAAAAAAATAAAAATAAAAAAATAAAAAAAACCAAACAGACCCATCCCATACAGAGCTGTTTTCCTTATCAGGAGTGACTTTGACTGAAAGCACTTGCTGTTGAGCAGGACATCAGGATTTTCTGTGCAACCATGAGCACAGCTCATATGGCCTGCTGGACGCATCCACGGAGGCACCTGCGGCTCGAGGAATAGTTAAGTAGATCTCTAAGATCAACTGGTAAAAATAAATGGGCCCCTGCAGCCTGAGGGCGTCTTTCAGAAATACTCCTGCTGCTTTCTGACGTGTATTTAAAAGAGGAATTGGCTGCTCTTTTTGCATTGGGAAATCCAGGGAAAGTTTCCTCCTCCAAGAGGTTAGGGAGCTGTGTGAGGGGAGCGATGCTGAAGGTGGGGAAAAAAGACTGTTCCCGCAGGCAGAGCTGCCCACCCAGGGAAGGACAAGTGGGGCAGTTTTCCTGCCCTTCTCCCCTGCCCCTGCGGTTATACGAAACCGGGGGAAGTCCCAGCTCGCACGTGGCAGTGTCTCCTAGTGTCACAGTCCTGGCCGTGGCCGCTGCGTCTGCACATCCCTGCAAACGCAGCAAGAGAAAGTCTCCCATCCTCGTGACGGAGAATGCTCCTGAAGGCGCCTGGAAAACACCCTGCCTTTGCCGTAACTTTGTATTGACGTTTTCCACAACGTTTTTCTTGGTTTTTTGCTCTCAGACGTCCAAATCTCCAGGTATTTTTTGCTCAGAAAATGGAAAATCTTTGATCTGGGGCATCTGAAAGCAGGCACAGACACAGCGCGGGGCAGGGGAGAGGAAGCGGGGCTAGAAACGCCCAGAGGGAAGGGCCATAATCCTCCCGGAACAATTTCCATGTCATCACAGTGCAACTTTTTTGTATTTGGAAGGAAAAAAAAAAGGTTTTTGCCTGTGTGCAAAGGGAATCACAGGGCCCCGTGTGGGCGCAGGCAGCGGCCGTGTCCCTCAGCCGGCCGCGCTGGCCGTCGGTACCTGTTCTCTGGGTGCTTTGCTCCGCTCCCGTTAAGGTTAATTGGAAGTTGTTCTCGAGGAAACTTTCTGGATACCATTTTAAAGGGAAACCTTGTTAGATCTACCGCGTCTCGTTGCCTGCTGGGCTGGTTTCTTGCCGCTCAGCGTAAAGGCGTGTGTATAGGAAGGGTCTTACGCTGTTGCTGGGTTTTTGCCCGTGCTGTGTGTTTCGACGGCAGTCACTGCTGCGGCGCGACTCTCGTCTCTGCACAAGGGGCTGCACAGCTGCTTTCTTATCCTGGGATTTCTCTCCTCCTGCATCTGCTTCGGTGCACGCTCCGGCTTTGCAGCCACTCTCCCTGCAGGCCGGGGGTTTGCAGAAACGCCGGGACGTGGGGCAGCACCTTCCTTTGGGCACCCTGTCCACCTTCCCGGGGGCGAATGCCCTCAGCCACTCTCCCGGGGATGGAGATGAGGGCTCGGGAGCTGCGATCCCCCCGCGCAGGTCTGGGAGGACGAGGAGTTTGCTGGGATGTTTCGAGCCGGAGGGTGGGTTGTTGCAAGAGGCGTTTTTAGGCTATCTGTGCCAAACAGGGCACCGTGGGTGAAGGCGTGGGAAGCGACGTCTCCATTTACCCGTCGGAGCGGATCAGCCTCATCGGCTTGTCTGCCCGGGCGAGACACGAGGATGACCTCTGTGTTTGCAGCTTCTGCAATATTTATGCAGTGGATGTGGTGAACGGCAAGATTTTTACTCTTTGGAGGTGGATAAGTGCCTCCCGCCCCGGCAGCTCTCCAAGCCCGGTCCCTCTGGAGAGCTCTGTGGCTGTCTGAAGAGAGGTTATGAAGCATCATTTCCTGAACCCTGTGCATATTACGTAGGTTGCAGAGAGCTCACGCACGAAGAAATGGTGGATTGGGAAAACACACAGGTGAGCCATGCTGTGGCTTGATAAAACCCGGTGGGGCAACGAAGGGCAAGCGTCAGCGGGAACTGTGCCGTCAGCCTGTTTGACCTCCAAGGAGAGCGGGAGCCTCAGCGAGGGAGAGCCACAACCCTTCCCTAAAGCAGAGGAAATACGGACCCGGCATGCACGTTCGGGGCCGTGGGGTGGAGGGGATGATGTCCCCAGCTCCGAAGGCGCCTCTGCAGCGGCAATGCTGTGGGAGGCTCCTCTCTGCTGGAGATGTCCCCTTTCCCCCCCGCAACCTGCCTCTCGCGCTTCGCCCTGCCATGCCGCCCTGAAACCCCGGTTACATGCTCACGGCCAGCCCCAAGGCTGCTTCCTGCGTCTGCATCAGCAGGAAATTACTCTCTGCCCGGTGCCAAATGCTGGTGTATGGGAGAGCCCTGGCCTCCCCTTGGCTGGGCAGAGCCCGAGCTGCTAATTAGGAGCCCAGACGGAGCTGTCAGGGCTGCCCTGAACGGGGATTTAGGGACATGCCTTGCAGTAATGCTGATCCCGTTAACACCAACGGAAGGCAAGTGCCTAAACCTGAGTATGAGAGACCTATCCGCAATTAATCTCAGGGCTGGGTGCCTCTGTGTCGCCTCTCTGTCTCTCCTCATATTTTCCTCTGTGCAGCTCTAGTGCCTTGCAGGCTGCACCAAGCGTGTTTAAAGTCAGCTGTCCGCCCATGGAGAAGCTCTGGGAGGTATTTGATGGCAAAGTGACCCACAGAGACACCAGACTTCTCTGTGCAGCGCCTACATCTCCTACGGGCGTGCAAGGAAGCACGTGGGATTTTCACTTCTGTTTATTGCTGTTCACCTCTGGAAGTGGGCTACTGCGTGCTAGGCGGGTCGCAAATGAGTTATGTGCATATATGCAGGTTCCCAGTTGCATGTGGACAGTTATAAAGCAGATAATGCTGCTGCAATAGCATATTGTTGCAGTGTTTTGGATTCAAACCTGCTTGGTAGTGACTTTCCCTGGCAGAGAGAAGAGCCCCTCGTCAGCAACAAGTGGAGAAACGGAGTTGGAGAGTTGCTCTGCAGCGCGCAGAGCCCTCCAGATCAGAACCTTTATGTAACCACGTGCTTTTCTTGACTCCAGAGCCTAGGAAACTCTCTGTTGAATAGTATGTTTCTGGCTAGTTCGTTCATCTGTGAATTTCCCTGGCAGGTATCGTATAAATAGCTCTGAGGCACAAGCGATTCACGAGTTCTTCTCAGAATACAGAATTGAGTCATTTTAAAGCCTCCTACTGTAGTTCTTTTAAAAAATGAACTCATTATTTTAAGCGTAAGATTTATGCCCCAGAGAGAATGAGGAATTCCTGTCTTAAGTTTGTGCGTCCAACAAAGCACCCTGTTTAAAAAGCAATAAAGAATGAAATTGTATGTGAGCTGGCTAGTGAAGTGAATAGACGACGTGTGCACGTCTCTGCCCTCGGTCGTGCCGTTCACCACCAATAGGCTATTCAGCTTTCTAGAGCCAGGAATAGAAACCAGTGTTCCTTATTCCCAGCAGCCCTTTGCCATGTAGGGCAGAGCAATCCAGCTGGATCCCTCCGGCCAGCTCTTCTGCCTGACCCCAAACACCGTTTGGCTTTCCATAATTAGGGTAAAATTAGGGCAAGATCCGCAGGGACAGAAGCTGCTGGAGCAGGGCTAGCAGAGAGTGCAGAGCTCATCTGTTTATTGAACAGAGCCTCCTTTTCTACTGGAAATTGCGTCTTGAGGGAATTGGAGGATTGGATAAATACTTGCTGTTGGTGCACAGGGTGACCAAACCTTCCACAGACAGAGGCACAAAACCCAAGCAAATAGGAAAAACCAGAGAGGTGGTTTCCCTAGTGTCACCGCCTGTGCAGTACAACTTTGGCTGCCTTAGCAACAGTAATAACAAGGCTATGATGCCAGTTGAACACACTAGGGTAGAGGAATCACACATTTAGTTCAAACAGCAGGAGACTTCTAAACAGCAAACTGTAGTGACCTGCAGTGGAGTTCACCTGGGACACCTTCCTTTGGGTAAAATACCTCTACATCGTTCATGCATAGGTAGTTAAGGGCTTTGTGCCATGTGTCATTTTTGGGCATGGGAGCACCCCAGCACAGTTTTCAGGGGGTAAGTCGGGATTTATCTCCTCATTAAGTCAGACCAACATCTTTTTTTTTTTTTTTTCGGCTCTGAGATTTTATGCAATCACAGTGCAAAGTGAGATGTGGGACCAGATAAACCTGTGAAGAGAGTTTTAATGAGATACGTGGGTTTTCCTTTCTTTTGTCGTCAAAACATGCCTGATTGCCATGCCCCGAGCAGCCTTGTATCTCCTTCGCTAAATGTGTGGTGCTCATATCTACTGGAAGTAGTACTGTGCCCTCAGTACACCTTCCTGCAAGGTGGCATCCAAATTCTGCCCTCAGCATTCGGAGCTGGAACGGACCGTCGCTCCTGTGGGGCCAAAGCGACCAGGGCAAGCTCTGTACGCCATAAACATCTGCAACTCCTCTCAAAGCTCAAGGTGAAAATTAAAAATAGCCTGACACCTTTGATGCGTTTTTAGCCTGCAGTTCTGCTGGCACGAGCCGTGTGAGTGAAGACTGAATGAGTCGCACGTCATCAGCACTCTGCCGCTTCCCAGGGTACCTTTCAGGGATCCCTGAGGCACTCTGGTCACTGCTCTTTCACCGCCACATCCACTGCGAGCCAGGGACCGAGCCAGGGACTCTGGAGCAGTGAAGAGATGCAAAGGTGATGTCTGAAGGGACTCAGTTTACCTGTTACTCTTGGGCCAGCATTGAAGCCGTAAGCAGGAGTGATCTTCTACAGAAGATCAGACTCCCTGTGCTGTGTTAATAGGTGGACAATGACACAGGAAATTTAGTCGTCTTAACAGCTGCTGATGTTATGATAAAGTAAAATAATATTCCTTTTTAAGAATCAAGTGAATAGGTTTGAATCCATCTATTATTGAAAAGGCAGTAAGGAATATACTGTGGCGAGTCTCCTGCAGAGACACCTAACTCATTGGTGCGTTGCTCCTCGGTCTGGGAGGTTACGCAGCTCCAATATGTAGTTACTTTCCTGTGGAGTTAAGGTAGCTGGTACGGCTGAAGAAGCACGGGGAATTGCCACGCGTGACCATGGGGTCTCAGAATACAGCAGAGATGAGGTGGAGGTGCAGAGACGGGAGCCCTCGGCCTTCTCCGCTCGGCCCAGACATTGGGTGGTAATGTAAAGAGAGAAAAAAAAAGTAGAGGAAGCTAAAGATCAGCTGTGTTTTATGGATGGAGGATTACTGGAGGAAGGCAATGCTCCTTAAACCAGAAGAAAATATTGAATCATCTCCTTTGATGTCCTGCAGAATTTATGCTTAAAGATTTCATCTCACAGTGCTGTAGCAAGGTCCAAGTCACTCTGCGAGTGATTACCTTGGAAGTGAGTGAGTATCTCTGTGCACGCCCATATTTGAGAGGGATGGGAAATAGAAGAAGCCTTTTCATTTCTTCCTAGCCTTTGATATATCTGAAATAATATCTCCCCCAATTTGGTGTGGTTCTACAACATTTTTATGCAGATCATAATTCGTATTTGCTGCCCCTTCCCATAGCGGTTGTAGAAGTATTATGGCCAGTGGAGTAAACAGAGGCAGAAATTACGTGGGGTGCAGCTCATCTTCTTTGACAACTTCTGTGTTTAAAAATAAAGCAATTAGGATAGTGGGATAAAATAGCGCTCACAAGTGTTTGCTCTAGCTCTGATCAAGTGTTTGGATAGGCTGCGTCCAAACGGCAGTGCGCTGATATGAGAGTGATGCTTCTTCTCATTAGAACAGGGATGTTCTTTGATAATAGGGATATTTATTATGCATAATTTGCTGCTGGTTGTTCTCATCATCAGCTGAGGGAGACACCATCATGTGTGCTAATTGTTTAGTTCCACAGTGGCTAATGAGTAGTGTGTATATTCCAGACTAACAATTTGCCATAGCTCCACGGGTGAGCGAGTATAAAGTATTCAGTGACAACATGCAAATGATGAACATATTTATAGAAAGCAGAGCTGAGTAACAATAAAAAGGCCTAGGCTTCTGGATAATTTATTCTAAACTAACAATATGTTTGTAAAGGAGGTCTATATTTAAAAAAAAAAAATATATATATATATATATATACTGTTTGGGAACTCAAAGGAAGTTCCTAGATTTAAAAGAAGTTCCCAGGCTTTAGCTTATCCCCTTGAACACAGTGGGAGGACATCACTTGTGAGAGATGTGGCTGTTCAGTGTCTGCTTAAAAATAACCCATTTTTTTTCCTCTGGCACTGGTGATGCGTCCCCCTCCAAAGAAAATTTCTTGCTAACATGCTTTCAGCCGGGTAGTACTTGATTCTTACGTCCAGCCCTCAGAAAACTGTGGATTTCAGATGATCAGTCTCATAAGATTTCCAGCTTATTATCATAACTAGCTGACAACTTCAATAAAGATCAAGGCACTGTTGAGATTGCTACTCTATGAACATGTAGTAAGAGAGATCCTCCCTCTGAGGGACGCAGAACTGAAACAGTAAATGGTCCCAGCTACACTGACACAGCTTTTTTGTGTTTCCCAGTTCTCCATCTGTGTCCACCTGTATCTTTTTAGACCGTGGCTGCTTGGGCCCAGACCACCTTCTTGTTTGCCCGGCATTCAGCATATAGGATCCTAAGTCACTACTGGGACTCATAGAGCTTAATGCAATTCAAATGATTAGTAATAGTAGTATGAGTGCTACAATTAGTGGATTGTGTGCTTGTGTTTAGGCGCATGTGTTTCTGTGGACTTAAGAACTGAATGCCAGACGGGCAGATTAGTTTTTTAAGAGTGTTTCTCTTTAGAGCTATGATTTGGAAGTCAGGCTTGTCCGTTCGACAAAAAACATTTTGAACTTATTTTGAAAACCGCTCTTACGTATTGTGAGCGTGTTGTTGTGCAGTGGCAGGGGAAGCTCTCGTTGCCTTGTTGTCTTCCTGGCACTGTGCTGGATAATAAACCCACCGCAGTCCACAGTGGCTGAGAACAAAGGGGAAGAGGTTGTGTGTCGCCTGGATCAACAACAGCAACAGCCATCTCTGTGTTCTCCCTCACCTTTCAGTGAGTACAACAGAGACTCTGAAGAGCCCTTGCAGTTCCCACCTTGCTTTTCAGGAGAATGGCAAGGCTTTCCAAGCTGACTTTTCTTTACAGTATCTCATGGTAATTGTCAGTTAAGTCTACATTAGTGGAGATGGGTTTCATTGAACCCACAACACGATCAGAGGACGTTAGCCACACTTGGTGGAGAATGACAGCCATTGACAGCAAGTAGAACGATAAATGAATTGGTTGGTTGACTGGTTTCTTTCTTTTTTTGTAACACCCAACCCAGAATCAATCCTTATCGTGACAAAGTTTAGTGTGCTAAATTCTCTTGGCATTACTAACTACTAACTCAATTTTTCTTTCCATATCCTAAAAAAAAAAAAAAAAAAAACAAGCAGATATAGCTATTGCTTTGTGGCATCCCACATACTTGAACTGCTCCTGCAGTCTGTTGCTTTTTCAGATTCACACACACACATTTGCATTTGCAAGCGCCACTATTGCTTTGCAATAAACACTGCTCTTGCCTCTCTCCTAAGAGGATCCAGATGTCTTTCTCTCAGGATGGTGCATTTATTTTTAGATTTCTCTCCTCATTGCTGAGTACATTGAATGTTCGTTGCTTTTGTGTGTAGACCTTTGGTCCTCGTCATGGACATTGCATTCTGCGATGAGTTCAGTGATGGGGACTGAAAGATATTTGCCTTATGAAAAACAAGTTTTATTTTTATTCTCCTGATTCTCGTATGTCCCCTTCAAGGAGATCTGTGCTGTGAATACTTTTCCCATACAGCTAACTCTGCCTGTATCGACTACCTGCTTCTTGGTTGCACATGGTATTTACAGGTGTTTGCTGGCCTTTGGAAGCTGAAAAAGAAAAAGATTTTATTTTGTTCGGTGGCTGGGAAAAAAAAGGAGTAGACTTTCAGCTGAGGCTTTTGTATTGAAGGAGGTAACAATCTAAACTGAAGGGCTCAGTCTCCTCTTGCTGGGACAGAAGTGCTGAGTGAATCCCGATCATGCAGAAGACAGTGGTGAAGTTCCCGTTGCCTGCAATGACCGCAATATCGTCCTGTGCAATTTCACAGCAAGCTCAGTGAGAGCTAGAGAACGATGCGTGGGTCAGTAAATGTTTTTATTCTTCCTCCAGCCCTATGTTTATGTCATTATTTTTCATCTAACACCTCAGATGTACAAACTTGGCTGTCAGAGCTGTTTGCAAGAATCATAACAGTGTTGCAGCCATGATGGCCTAAGGACATGCGAGGCAGAATTGGTAAGGAGAGATAACAGCTTCGAACGGGCTAGCTAACATTGATGGGGAAAACAGACAAGCTCTCAGGCAGCAGCAGTTCCGGTGCCTGCTCCTGTTTGCCCGGGGCATGGCTCTGGCGCGGCTGGCAGTCAGAGGGAAGGTCTGCAGCTCCAGGACGCAGACTGCCTGCTGGCTGGAGGAGAGGAGCAGTTCCTCCGGCTCAGCTAAGGCAGAGAACAAAAGTTATGAATAAGCAGCTCTGTTATATTCTTAGGAGAAAACTTTTCTTAGCATAGTTTCTCAAATGAGGAGCCTAACTGCGTTCAGACGGCTATCGGAAGCCGCCTCACAAGCGCTTCCCTTTCCCCTGTTGTGCTCTGCTCAGGGAAAGGAGAGGCTCTTTCATCATTCACTAGGCTTCTGGAGAGGCAGCGTTTTGGATGCTAAATGTGAGCAAGGAGAGAAGCCCCCACCATGCTGCGGAGCACATGGGCACCCCGGCCACCCGGGCTTGTCCTGCTCCGCCAGCTTTGCCAGGGAAGTAGAAAGCTCAGGGCAGCAGGGGTTGTCATGTGGTAAAGTCTAGATGACGCTTACTGAAATCAGACCCTAAACTTATGCAAAGCTCCCAGAACTGGTTGCACTGCTCACGACAACTAAACAGACCCTAGTCTATTCTGATGGTCCTCACAGGACAGTAGAGGCCTGAGGCAAAGTTGTGGTATGATATCTGCACTATGTAGAAGTACATCGATTAGCTGCTGCCAGTGTCTTTAGAAAACATCATCTCATCCCCCTGGTTTCTGATCACCATTTGCCTTGTACTGCAGCCGCTGAGCCGGAGAGTGATCTAGGCTGTTGCCGTAGATAGAATTAATAAAATATGTTCGTTCTTGTGACAGCTCTATGTACGGTGGTGAACAGGCCTAAAGCACCTGTGCTCCGCGTAGGAAAAAGCAAGCTGAACCTATCAGCTGAAAAGGACAGTGATCATTTTGCATTTGGCTGGATGGAGCCAATTAGTCAGGGAAAGAGAGGTGGTAATTCCTGGTCCCATCACCCAGGGTGACCATTTTGTCTCAGTCCTGCTAGGAGAGCTGCGTGGGAAGCATATCTTCTTTAGCCCCGCTGGTATGTATCTTCATGGAGGTCTGGAGTTAGCACAAAACACTGAAAGGTATAGCAAATAGCAAAAGAGATAGCTTTATACAAAAGCCAGTCAAATGATGGCATTGTGAATAGTCTGATGGTATACTTGAGCAGGTGTATAAAATACACGTTCATGACTGTACCAGCGTAACGCCAGCTAAATGAGAGACAAGGGCAAGGAGAAATGTGAAGAGTAGGCCAAAAGAAGATTGCAGTGGAGGGTCTCAAGGACATTGATTTCACACGTGAGACAACCGCAGAAAGGGAGCGAGACAGAAGAATATGTTCTCATCTCTACATTGTTTGCTATGCTCTGCCGCGTGAAAACCTTCAGGGAAAGCTCTGTGATGCTGATAGGGTCGTATAAGATCCAGTCGTTGTACAGGAAAGGGCTTTTTAACAACCTACCGTGTGTAATGCGCCCAGCTATGCCCCGTGTGCTCCTCGATCCCAGCAGTAACAGGGGGACACGTCTTGTCTCTGCTGTGCTGCTTCCCTTGGCCCCGTTGCCCACCTGGACTCGGTGCCTGTCGCATCGGCTGCCAGCTGGTACGCATGGTTTGCGTAAGCTAACAACTTACCGTGACGTGAGCATGAAGCTGGGCAGAGCGTTCATGTCTGATACCCCACTGGGTTGTTAGATCACCAGACAGGGATATTACTGAGATAACGTGGGTTAGAGTGAAGGTTTATAATAGGACGATTGCCAAAACTACCAAAAATGGTGAACTGATGTTTTCAGTGCATCGCTTGTGGATGGAGGTGCTGACAGCCGGATACTTGAGCAGATAAACTAATCCCCGTCGCTAAGTCTTGTCAGCACTTACTGAGCCAAAGCAGAGAGAGTTAACGTGCTGCGAATGGTCCTCTCTCATGTACCCTGCAGAGCACTTATTTGCATGTTTTATCGGAGGGCCAGAGGGTGCGGGTGCAAGGACAGGGCTCTGGGGTGCTGTAAGCCACAGCAAAGCCATGCTGCCTTCTACACTTCCCAAGAGGCTCAATCTGTTTGATGCCTGAAATAACTGAGGACAAAACTTAGTATTTCCCCACAACAGTTACAGAGCTCTGAAGATTCAGAGCTGAGGTTTGGAAACCTAACAACATCGTAGATCTTTTTCTTTTTTTTCTTTAATGGTATTAAAGATTAGCACATCTGGCTACATAATAGTTTCTCTCAGCTTGAGCTTTTTTAGTAGTTAATTACAGTCAGGGATCTTTGGGAAAAGATAGCTAAATTGTTGATATTTGCTTACTGGCCCACAAATGTGATCTAGTATGTTGTAGCTGCTTCTCCTAAAAACCTCAAGGGAAAGTTCTTAAAAAAAAAAATAAACTGAAAAATGGATGAGATCTTTTTTGGCTTTCATTTTCTACATCTTTATTTAGTAACTCAGAGTAGAGAGGGTACGAGAAGCTAGTGCACAGTCAGCGAGGAGAGCTCCCACGGTAGCTCGAACAGCTTCTGCAGAGGCTCTTCCTCCCAACCAAAGGGATTCAGGTACGTCTGTTTCCCAAACTGCTTTTCCTTGATGTGTGTCCCGGGCAAAGCACTTCTGTAAGCCTCAGCATCACTCCAAAATCGCTCAGACCTGAGGAATACAAGAAATCTCCTTCATTCAGCACCTGAGTCCAAAACCACCAGGGCTGTTAACACCCCGTCTGAGCAACATAACAACCTGCTCTGGCTGGGTCAGCCGGAGCCTTTTGAAGCTGCTTTCCTACCAGCTTTGTAAAATCTTTGAATGCTTTGAGATCTGCAGGTGAACCATGTGATACAGAGGCTCTTTTATTTACTAGCATCTCCCACCAAAGCCATTATCACAAACAGAGGGAAAATCAGCTGGATTCCTTGGCGCGAAGGGGAAATTCAACTAATATAGGTGAAAACAGAGGATGTGCCCTGGCGTTATAGATACCCATAGATACACCCTTTGGGGGGTAGCTGGGATTTTTCAGCCCTGGAGGTACTGTGCTGAGGTGCTGCCTATCCTTTGGCAGGTACCTTCACTTCTTCCTCCCCCCCGCCCTCTTGTCTGTGCCAAAAACCCCAAAGAGCATCTCTGTCCCCAATACAGACATGACTGAAGGAGCACTTCCAGCTTTATGGGCTTCCCTTCTTATTTTTACCTTCAGACACCAGCTCAAAGCAGCGTGATGAGTGGGTGCTAATTATGCATTTCGACAACAGAGCCTTAGTGCTGGTGAATACAGAAAAATTGCTCCTTAGAGCAGCATGGTATTTAGTCAGATTGGCTTCCCTAGATGTTAATATTCTGGCGTTAATGCAGACTGGCAGTATAATACTTGAATAAAGCGATGTCAAGATAACACACACAGAAGGGGCTGCACAACTGTGTCCAACCTGTGAAGCCCACTAGTCATTTCTGCAGGCGCTCCCGTGTGCTGTTTCTGCCAAAAGACCCATCCTTGAATCTCAGTAATTGACAAACATAATTTATTGGGATTTTTTAGTAAAATGTACCTCACAGGACATGGCCTATCATGCACGCAGTTTACTTCACTGGGACAAAACATGCCACATCGTACAAAACAACATGGTTGAAAGTCAGGTATCTGGGAAAAGAATGACACGTGGCACGTTTGTGTTGTTTCGTTTGACTTTGCTGAGATGGTGGCTGGCTGGTGACACGGCTATCTGCTTGACTGCTCTCTGCGCACAGCTGGGAGCATTCGACCTTGATGCTCCCCTGGCAATTACATAGTTTGTACCCCTTACACAGGTAGCGCTCGTGAACCCACGGCTTGGGTTCACGCTGCTTTAAGGAGAAGGTGCCCTTGTCAGGACACGACTGCCCTGGGCAGCAGCAGGGGCATCTCATACGCAGCAGGGTATAGCTGTTCGGTGGACAGGAGAGCTTGTGTATCTGCACAGGTGCCAGGATTTGTGGTTCTGCAGTGCTCTGGGCTCTCCTTTGACTTGAACACCAGCTTTTTCTAATTAGCTCAGTTTTATCTCGTTAGCACCCAAATGGCAGTGCTTCCTGCTGCTGCCACCCCTGAGCTTGTCAAGAGCCGAGAGCCAAGGATATACCTGGAGGAGCAGAGGGGTGGGTGTGTTGTGTGTCCTTACCTGTCTTTGCACGGAGAAAATGTGTAAGTGTCCTTGTGTTGCTGTTACCCTGTTGGTTGATGTGGAAGCTGTATAGTACCTATGTGCCAAATCCACTCTACTACTGTTTCATTTACTGTGTTTCCTTTCTGCCACTTTACTATGTTATTTTTCTTTTTTTTTTCTGGTCACTTTTTTTTTTTTTTTTTGGCCCATAGTTTGCCTTAGGGAAATAGAGTGTGTCCTACATCCATGTCTATTTTAAGACTATGACCTGTTACTTGTTACCAGCTGGGGATATGGCCGGAAGGAGCAACGATTACATGGGCGCTACTGTTATAAAATAAAATACTGGATATTTCCAGGAAGCCTGTAGCCACAGCCTGGCTCAGAGATCTTGTGTGCAAAGACATGTTTATGACCCAGATCCTCATGCTGTGAGGAACGGTGCTCATCTTGTCTGACTTAAGTAGCTTAAAAATTGGAGCCCTTGTTTAAGTTAGTTGAGTAAGATCCCTCTGCAGGCAATGGCAAACAGGGCACACTCAGAAAGCAAATTAGCATGTTTTCAGTGTCTGCTTTAGATTGGGAAGAAGATCTTTTTCCTTTGTGTTAATTCTGCTCAGGCTTCCTTGGGTTGAGGGGGAGGCAGTAGGCATTTAAGTGATCCTAACTGGATGAGAAATGCTGTCTGCTTAGTGAAGAGCAGTGGAAAGACCTGGGTTTTATCACCTTAAATAATTTGGTCACCCTCTTCTCCTGCAGCAGCCAACGGAGCCTGATAGAGCAGCATTGTCCATATATTGCTGAACGCTTATGTTGGTGGCTAGCAAATAGTCTTGCGTCAAGCCAAAGTGCATCTGTGTGGCTTCCTTAGCCCAGATGTTTAAGTAGAGCAGGGAGCTGAAGCAAACTCCCCCTTCATGGCAGTAGGCAATGATGTACTTGCCATACAATCACAGTAACTGTTATTATGTTGTCAGGGCGGTGGTGAGGTTATACTTGCAGCTGGAAATGCCTGAATCCTCCTGGTCAGTGTAAACTGTTTAACGGTGTTACTGCATATCCATGCTTAAATGTGTGTTCAGTAACGGTTGCTGTAAGAACTCAAGCACAGCAAATTATCCCTGCTTTTAGTAAAGAAGTACTTGCAGGGCCCTGCTCTTGACTGAGGGGAGTCTATTAATTTTCATGGTCTGCCCAGATTAAAGTAGTTGGGGGCTGGGTGCGTTTTCCCTAAAATTAAAATAAACAAAACTTCTGCCTCGCAGAAAATCATGGGGATGAATTTCTGCTGGGTGAAAGCAAAGATGTTTTAGGAGGAGGAATAAATGGCTTGCTTTGTTTTGCATCTTATGTTTATACCTGTGAGGGCCTCTTAGCTTAGAGCTGTCCTTACAGGCCAGGGAGCAAGCTCAGATCCAGGATCCTTATCCTGACTGATTGCTTCATTATGTTCCTACATGTGTGGTGGGAGGCGGGTACAATTAATATTGCCCTATTTTAAGGGGAAAGATGGCCCAGAACTGGTTCCAGGTGAGAGTCCAGGGGTCTGGCTCCACCCTACACGTGCTCCAACACCAGGCCAGAAGGTTTGTTGCCCTCTGACACCCCTGGGGCCTCTCCTGCCATTGCCGCTGGAGCGGAGCGCGAGGAATTGCAGTGTGAGAGCACTGCTTGAGTGCAAGGTCTGACAGCCAAGAAATGCCTCCCCTTCGCCCCTGCTCTGGTGGACCAAGGTACAGGGGAAGGGCTAAATTTGAGAGTGGATGTAGGTGTGAGATGGTGCTTGGTGCACGAGGCTGAGCATATTCAGTAAGGAAAGGACTGAACACAGCAGATAAGTTAGTTTTTATGGTAGGGAGGGAATGGCTTCCAGGTGTTGTCATTGTGTGTGGCTGTGTGTCCCCCCTGCCCCTTCTTCCTCTTTAGCAAAAGAAGAGAGGAGAGGTGCCTAGCAACTCTCTGCAGCTGGGTGGGAGATCAAGCAAGCAGTACGTGGCACCACCTTCCCAGGGCATGCACCGTGTTACCCCTCCACATGTGCCAGGGCACCGAGCGTGGCACCTGGTGCCTCAGGCGATGCATTCATCCACGCCGAGGGGCAGGCCTGCCCTGCCAGGTTTAAGCCACTGCAATGGGAATAGTGGAGAAGGATCACATTGGCTTTGGTGAGCTTGTCCTAGAGAGTGACTGCAGAGGACAGAAGTTAGGAGAAGGGCTCAGAGGGCATTTGGAGCAGAAACAGATGGCCAATGTTCATGTAGGCATTATCCTTAACTATTTAGCCAGGCCTACTGCAGCCCAGGACAGTAGCAGCTTTGTATCTGTCTGTCCCACATGCACCCATTCCTATATTACTAGGGATCGTGGAGCTCTGTGCGCTGGACTGTCTTCAACTGTGTTCAGTGATCCTTCTGCTTTTCTTGGGATGTCCCAGACTGAACATTTGCAAATCTAAACTTCAGCTTTGAGCTTGAAAAGGGGGAACTTTCTCTGTGAAATAAAATTTTCCATCTGCTTTCATGTAATATTAAAGATCCAGCATAAGAGTTACAGTTTATGCAGTAGTAGCAGGGAGTGAATTTTGTATTGATTTTAAAATGAGCTATTTTTAGCATACTATTTTATTCATCAGAAAATGGCCTTTTGTGCAGTAGGAATGCTATATATCACTCATTTGAGGTACTATGTTTGTTAATGTATTCCTGGCATTGGACTAGGAAAAGCGCTTAATTCTTTGCCCTAAAGTTGGACGAGTGAGATGCTTTAATCAATAAAGGTGTGATGGGGGAGTGAAGCCATTTCCAAAAGGACTTGTGGCCCCTCACTGTATTCCTCAGACCTGCCCTCCTTCGGGGTCACCTGTGTATGTGACCACGTCAGTGCAAATGTGCCTGATCGGGAGGTGCTCATCTCCCAGGCTGGAAGCTACAGGTCTGAGCTGGGCACTGGGGTCACCAGGTTAGGGGCTGGGAGGATACTGGAAGGCAGCTGGCATGGTCTGGGGAGGATGGGGTGAGACGGGAATCTTGCCCTGGCCCAAGACATCAGCCCCTTATTCTGGCATTTAGCAGGGGTTGCATGCAGCCCTCAACCCTGCGGGGTGAGCATGCGAGCCTGTGGGCTGCTGGCCAGAGGGGAAAAGCAGCACTGGTGCCTCAGGCAGACCTCTGAGGCAAAAGACCTGAGTTTCAGTCCCTTTTCAGATGCTGGTTTATTTATGTGCTATTAAAGATGTATAAAGAGATTTTTCTTTTTTCTTTTTTTTTTGATGGGGATCATACAGAAGAGCTCTGCCTCTCTACTTCCCCGTGAATGGTCTAACCTGCTAGTTACACAATCCTGCTTGTTTTGCCTCAGCTTAAAATGTAGGAATATTTGTGCTGCGTCCTCTGATGGTGGAAACTATAGTTGTTCCTTTGATGTCAGGCCAGAATCCTTGTAGGGTATGTCTTAACTTAAAGTGATGAGCACGAGAACATATAGGGCGTTTTGTCCTACTTATCTTCAAGGAAATGCACCCTGCTAAATCATCGCTCTTTATGTGCAGGGTGTTCCCCATTACACTTTCCACAAGTACTGCTAGTAGTTATATTAAGATTAACTGGAGATGGCTCAGGCTCCTCTACCAGCCTTGTTAGTAAGTGGCAGACACTAACTCAAGGGCCTTAGTGATGCAAATTTTCTTTGCAAAAGGGCAGCCATTTCAGCAGTAGATGCATATTCCTCCTCTCTAAAAATTATTATGCTGCTCACAGCCTGTCTGGTTATGGTATCCTGAAAATTAGTTTCCGTTTCACTGGTTTGCAGATGCAATTAAAAGAAAAATGTAAATGGAGGACCTGCTGCATCTGAAGAGTGTACTTGCTTTTTTCTGGCAGGAATGTAAGCTGCACAGATGTGTGATATTCCAACAAGGCTACCTTTATAAACGTTTCGTGGGCTTCATGATGCTTCAGAGTCATTTGCTGAGGTAACAGTTCTTGCATGGATGTCAAGATGTGACATCCTAGTTGACCGATGGTGCTCTTTTCTTTCTTTCTTTCTTTCTAACATCAGTTCAGGGAAAAGGCACGTGACAGTACGTTCTTCAAGCCTTTAAAATAAGGCTACAAAAGGTACTGATGAACCCTGAACCTCCAAAAAGCCTCTTGCAAGGAGGCCTTTTAAAGTCTTTTCAATTTGCCCCAGGATCTGTCCTAGCACCACTTATGGTTGGACATATGATGTCTAAAGAAGTGTTGCAAATGGGCCTCTGGGAAGAGCGAACAACGGATCATTTTAAACTCCTGCGTATGTAAGGGTGCTGAAGGCAAAGTGTATAAGGTTTACTGTCATGTGGCTTTAACTTTTGCAAGGCAGTTGTAGTAAGAGTTACAGTAATCCTTGGTGTCCTGCTCTGAAGCCCCTGTGAGTCTGTGTAACGGCTCCACTGCCTTTTAATGGCCTTTGAATCAGGTTTGCAGCTGTAGGACAGGGCTGATCAAAAGCTGGTGCTCCACAGCCTTGTTTCAGAAACCAGTCTCGCTGCTGTTCTCCCTTACTCTTGGCAGCCGCGAGTGCTGTGACACAACCAACATGTAGAAGGGTTCCTTAGATCTACTGATGAGAAGGACTGCGCAAGAGCTAGGCATTATTATTCTGCTGTCACATGTCAGGTTAGTGGGTTACAAAGCCTTTGCTATAGTGAGGAGCTTGCTGCCTTGGATGCCTGCACAAGCCCATTCACCTCCAGTTTTAAGCTATGACTATGGAGCTTTCCCTTTGGGAATGCTTCTGTTTTAATCACTCTTGGACCTAGCTCAAGAAACCCCTCGCTGTTGCTGCTTTGTTGCAGTGTGCTGCAAGAGCAATGCACTAAAATAGTGTTTTAACTTTAAAGCTTGCCTTTTTTCCAAGGTCCTCGGCCTGTCCTGGGCATGCTTGCTGCCCAGCAAGGAGGCTTTCTATTTGCTTGTGCTGTCTGGTGGTGCAGAGGCTGCTCACAGGAAAGTGGATTGGAGACTGTTCCCAATTTGCCTTGCCTGGAGTGCTCCATCCCTTAGGAAAAGGAGATCCAAACCACCAGGCAGGCCTTGTGCACTTCTGGAGGGACCAGCTGCGGTGCTGAGTTGCTATTTTTCAAAAATGTGACTGTATTTTGGAGCATTTGAGCTGTTTGTGTCCAGCCCTGTGAAACGCATCACTGTCTGTATTTCTTTGACTGAAGAGCAGGCTGAGCTGGCTCTCTTTCCCTCCCCACCTCCCTTTTTAACTGCCTTTCTCACTAACATTGCCAGTGATTTGCTGACACCTGGAAGTACATTTGCTAATTTAACTACTAGCTGGTCTGGGGAGCTGGGGGGACCTCTGCGCTTAGCAGAGAAAGCAACATTGATCAGTGCCGACTTTCCTGAGGCTCAATTAAATGAGCAGTGTGGGGCTTCTTACAAGTGGTGATTCCTCTTCTCTTGTTTAATAACCTCTATGGGAAAACTCCCGTTCCTGAACACAGACTTCCTGTCTGCCTATATGCTTCTCAGATCATCCCAGCGGCTGATATAGCTAGAAGTTTTCTTTGTACCATTTCTGGGATAACTTCTGTAGGGGAGGAATTAACAGGAGCAAACTAGAACCCTACAGGGGATGGAGATGAGCTGACCGAAAGTCTTAGCTAAACAGAAAAAATTCAGACCAACTTCATTAAATTATCTGTCAGACCTCATATAGGCAAATGCCTGGGACACTGGGATCTCCTTTCTAAAAATCAATCTAGGTGAAAAGATGCTGCAGAATAGACCTTAGCGCTCTGTTTGCTGTAATCATGCAGCAGGGACTGGAGAGCAGTTTCAACATGCAGCAAATGGCCAGCTCGGATTCGGTGAGATCTAGTTATATTGCACAGGTCCAGTATTGGCTCAATACCACGAGATTTGCCAGCTGAAAGGCAGAGGCAGTGCTGAGTTGGGCCCAGCAGAGATGCCCAAGACAGCAGCATCTGCCTCGTTGTGTGTTGGAGGCATGCTGTTAGGCACCTCTGCACGAAACATGTCCTCAGGCTACACGACAAGCAGAAGCTGCAGGGCTTGCTTTGGAGGGCAGTAAAAATAAAAACAATACTCTGATTCTTTTTCTTGCAGCTTCTCAAGACACAGCAGACATTGTGTAATCGTAGCAATTGGCTCTGATCTCGGAGAAAGAGAGGGCAGCCTTGTCAGTTGGTTTGTCAGAAAGGCAAGCAAGTATCTGCTGGGTCTGCTCTGGGGTGAGGAGATGATGCTTTTTGAGAGAGATAAGCAGGATGTATTTTCATCTTGCTGTGATTATGGATGGAATAGAAAAATACTCCATTAATGGCAGGGGTTGAACAGCCACTGATTAAAGCTTGAATCCTTTAAGGTAAAAGGAGTAGAAGCAGAATTGACCCAGGAGATCTTGTGGAAGAGGAACGTTGAATTTGAGTGCACTCTGGAACACAGAGAATGCAAAGGACTGAAGAATAAAGCAAACCTGGTGGTACTTAAACTGAGTTATAGTGAGGCAGTGAGTCTACAATCAAATGGAGAAAGTGTTTTCCTGCAACCTCCTCCCATGAGTCACCAGAGCACTGAGTTCAAGTTTTTGCCGGCAGTTCCTAGGTTAGTCTTGTCCTTAATCCTATAGAGAAAGAAGAGTTGTCTGAGGTCTTGAGCTCGTAGTTCTCCCGTATTCAGATCAGGATGGCTATCTCGCTGTGCACGGCCAGCTTGCATAGCTGGTCATTTAGCAGGCTGGGGAGTTTGTATTTGGCTGGCTGCTACTTTGGGCTTTTTGTTTTGATGTCGTCTCTGTGTGAGAGGTGTTGCTGGACACAGATCTACTGATGCCTTAGAGTGGGAGGTTAGCAGAAAACACTTTCCCAATGGGTCTGGTGATGCCTAGAGCAAGAGGGCGATGAAAGTGAAATAAGTGCTCTTATTGAGGCCTATTTTGTAAAGAAATAGCCAGAGGGCTGAGACAAGGTGAGAGCAAGAGAGCTCTTCAGGAGGGCTGGGAACGGGAGGAGGAAAAGACTGGGTAGGTTTGGTAGGGAGGCCTCAGTTTGGCTGGTATGACTGCTTTTCTTATTTGCTCTGATTCAGCAAAGCTTGGGCATCTGTCCTGGCTACTCCTGTTTTATATTAAGCATACAGTTAAGAGCTTTGAGTCAGGACCTGGGAGCTCTGCGGAGGCGAGTGAGTTGGCACAGATCAGGTTCACAGAGGAGGAAACTGGAGCACAAAGACTTGAAGCAATAGTGAAGTATCCTAGGCTTAGGGCTGCGGCCCAGGCCCGCCACATCTTCTTGCTAACAAAACACTGAAGGTTTCCTGGGAATCAAACTTAGGGTTTCACCTGTCCCAAGTTAAATTACCTTGGTAGGGAAAATGGGCTGAAGTGTTGGAATCTAGGGATGGTGGCAAAATAAGCAGCTTCCTTATTTTCTTAGATCTCTAAGCTTGCAGCAGCATCACACTGAAGTAATATGCTGTACCCAGGCTGCAGTCCTGCTGTGCTGTGCAGAATGAGTCCCCCAGATCCATGCAGGGCACACTATGCATCTGCGGTGATCCCCTAGCCAAGGATTGTATACTGTCAAAACAACACATTAATTTTTGGGCAGTTCCAAGCCGATGTGAATTCCAGGCAAGTCTGGCTAGGTTGGGCTGGAGACAACATGGGAGCAGAGGAAGGGATGTCAGGACGCCTTTTCTTGATGTTTCCCAATTTTAGTCTCCCAGAGCCACCTAACAAGAGCACTGAGCTGTGCTCTGCAGCACCAAGATGAGGGGAGCAGGCCAAGTAGCTTGGTGGTGACCCTAGAGCTTAGCTGCTGAGCTGAGGGGCCTGTTTTCCAATCTTCATCCTGGAGAAACCCAGGGCATGGGTGCAGTTATGTTCCAGGAGGTGGGACAGGTGGATTCCCATGGCTGACTTAGCATGTCCCAAAGTCTGGGACAGAGCAACACGGTCTCCACAAGAAAGCTGGCAAGAAACTTGGCCTGCAGCTTATTGGTTAGGGCAGTGCCTGGGGTGGTGGGAGACCCCAGCCAGCTGCTGATCGCTTGGAGCTGGATATGGGCTGGGGGTCTTGCATTGCTGTGGCTGGTGAAATACTATCCAAGAAGATGGTTTGCCCTGAGATGCATTTAACAAAAAAATCTGACTGTATAGGCTACACTTCTTCCCTTTGCCCTCTGGTGCAAATGGAGATGGAAATGATCAGTGGAGGTGTCCACAGACCTTCCCCAGACCTGTGCTGGAGGTGATGGTGGGGAAGGTCCCTGCAGGGTGCCTGCCCACCTCAAAGCCCGACAGAGCGACAGTAATGCAAATGGTGCTTCTTGCACAGCACCCAGGAAAGGGTCGATGGTCTTGCATCTCCAAGCGCCTGCTCCCATTGGTTAGGGGGCAGAGCTGGGACACACAGCCTGGGTACTGCCTCCGTGCCCAAGGGACCTAGTCCATGACAGTGTCTCCTCTGCGCACCCAGGGAGGTGATGCTAAGGTCACTGGACCCTTTTCCTGTGAATCAGGCTTGTGGCTGTGCCAGAAATGGCATCATTTGTTAGGCAGATTTCTTCATTAGGAAGCCTTCTAATCTCAGACACGAGCAGCTCAGACTCTCCCTGCCCCCCTCCATCAAGCACCGAGGGAAACCAAGCTGCGTTGCCCAGCTCTGCAGTACGCTTTGCTTATTTATCATTCATGGCATCGTGTTTGTTTTATGACAAATGAACTTAATCATGATTTTCACAGCAGAATACACAGGAAAATACCCAGGAAAACCATAGCTGCAGCTACAGAAAACCAAATTTAATTTAGAAAAGATATACAGGAGCAGTCTAAGCAGCTGAAGAATTGAATTAATCTAACCAAAAGACTAAGTTATCTATAATTTTTAATGCTGGCACAGTGGCTCCATGAGGTAGGATGATGCTTAGATTTGAAGTTTAAAGTTCTTTTAAGCATACAAGACAAAAAGAAATGATGAACCAAATCATTATCACTGTTTGTTGCTGGAAAATGTATTTTGGTGTGAGGAATATATATACATATGTGTGTGTGTGTTTTTCCCCACTGTGCTCCAAAGTGGAGGAGGATACAAACTGCAGATCACTTAATGCTCTGTTCCGTTGTGGTCTTAATCTCAAACAGATGGGCCATGGTGGTTTGGCTAAAATTCAATGTGAGTGTGCTGACTTGCTCCAAGCTTTCCATTTTAAGTACAGCAACACGGGGCCTGGGCAAGGGCACCGAGCGTGCTGGTCATCCAGAAACCTGATTCCAGAAATCTTGGAGGCTGAGAGCTAATCACTGCGACAATTGGTAAGAGATAAGTGTGTGTAGGTGTGTATGCACACACATGCACGTGGACGTGCTTTGGAATATATATGTATTGTTGTTTTGCTGTTTCCCTTCCATGTTCACTAGTGAGAATGGCCAGTGTCACCTGTTTGCTGGGTGGCCATGCTCACCAGCAAAGCTCTGCAAAGTGCTTGCTTAACACTGATGATACTATGTGCTTCCTACTGTGTTCCTGCATCATTTTGAATTCTTAAGTGGTTTTCTTCCTCTCGTGATACTGGATGAAACGTTATGATGGTGGTTTTACCAAGAGGAGTAGTGCCTCAGAAGCTAACCTACTGCCATCAGTGTATTTCCATGCTCCTCTAGCCAAACAAAATAGTCCGAGTTGTCTACCTGTTACTAAAATGCATTTCTCTGTGTATAGAAGCACTGTTAGAAAGTGGGCCAAAATAAAATTTAGGACAGAAAATAGAAGAGGAAACTTCCAGAGTGTGGCACCAGGCATTTTAGGCTTCCCACAAGATTTTTTTTAGGGAGTGGAGAGCTTTCCTTTGGAGACCAGGGACAGTAATTTGGGCAGTCTAGCGAAATGAGAGCTGCAAGGGAATGATTGCTTCCTATAAATATTTCCAAGGGGCAAAGGCCAATGCTGATACAAGAACTCATGCATATAGGTTAGTGATGGAAAAATTGAGGCTGGAGACTGAGAAGGAGGCTCCTAAATGCTAGAGCAGCCACATCACGGAGCAGTTCCCTAATGGGTGTAAGGAGTCAAAAAGCAAGCTGCTTTTTAAGGCAGAGGTTGTTACCTGCGAGGGGCCCTGTGATCCGGGGCTCACCATGGCGGGAGGGCCCAGCTTTACCTAGGGACTCGAACGGTGCCAGTGCTTTTCCCCTTCCCTCTATGCGTCCGAACAGACCGGCATTCCCTTCCTGCAGCGTGGGCAGCTCTGGCCTCTTGCCAAATTTTCGTGAAGGTGAAAGGTTTATTTTTGAGGGCTGAGATGCTGGTGAGCAGAAGGCACCCTCGGCAGTTTCGGAAGCTGGCAGAGGGCCTCGTCTGAGACGTCTCAGCCCCTTCTTTAGGTGCAGCAGCCTGGCAGGCTGGTTTGGAAAGCTGCTGCAGAGACCTCTCCTGTGTTGCCGACCCCAAAAAGGTTTCGCTTGTGTTGCAGATGCTTGCATGGCTTTCTATGGGATGGATGGCAGAGGGGAAGCTGGGTGAGATGGTTTCCTATCTGGGGGCACATACATATTCTCCACTTTCTGCACATGCACAATCCATCACACCTGCTAACTTTATTAAAGCCATCACTGCTGTATTCAGGACCTCCGTGTTTTGCTGGGTCTCGTCCCAGAAGCCTTGAGATGGACCAGAACTGGGAAACCTACCAATTGTTTAGCAAAAACCTGTGAGTTTTTGTTATTTGCTTTTTGTTTGTTTGTTATAGAACAGTGAAAGGGATTTGGGAGTCTTGCATCATTTTAATTAGTATAAACTGTGCAGGCAATCGGGCTCCAGTGCACGTTACAGGTATTTTAGTGCAGGAATTCTTGGGAGAACGCATTTTTGTCAGTTCAGTTGCTATAAAACCCAGTCGAGTAAAGTCAGATGGCAGGTGGACAAAGCTGCTTTATTTTTTTTATTAACTCTTATTTTGAAAGTGAAGCCTCCAGTGTCACCTTATAGAATATATTAGTGTCCTACTTCATACATTTCCAGGTGAATACAGCGGCATAATTCAGGTCATCAGTAAAACATAGCAGGCAAAGGGAAGGGGGAAAGTGTGGGTAAATAGTTGCTCAAATGTTGTTTGCGTGAGTGTTGCCAAACCTTGTCTTAGTTCCTGCATCTCAGGTCGTGGCTCTCACCGGTTGCCTCCCGGAGAGGAGGGTGGCTGCTCTTCAAACCGGATCAAACACACTAGATGGCAGGATCAAACCGTATGTGACCCCGCAGGGATGTAGGGGGGACAAGGGGCTTTGCATGTCTTCAGTGCTACTACTGCATGCTCTTGCTGTGTGGAGTTAGAGCAGCTCCGAGGCAGGTCCCAGAAGCAGTGTGGAGGGGAAGAAACTGGAGCTGAACTTCTGTACAGCTTCAGTCCCAGCGTGCTGCAGGGAGACTGCCTCTCTTTGTGCCTGAGAAGGCATCAGTGGTATATATGAACTTCTGGGTTCTTCCTCTTCTAACTGGGCAAATCAGCCTCAGATTATGCTTGCAGTGAGGGGCAGAGCAGCCATAGCATGCAGAGCACCGGTCGCAACAGCTTGGCTGAGCGATTTGAGCATAGAGGCTGAACCTCACCCAGTGTCTTCTTAAATTGGCACCTTCTTACCTTAAGCTAATATCCTCCCTGCCCAGCGTTTCACACTGCGGTTGTGTAAGCCAGCAAGCTCCCAGCCCTGCTGGTGAAGACTGCAGCAGAAGAGCAGTGAGCAAAGTCTCATGTCTCCTGCTTGCTGGGCAGGGAGCTTGGCTGGCAGGTGTGTGCTCCATCCAAGGTCTCCACACCTGAGGTGGAGCAAAGATGGTATCAGATTGGTGCTGCTGGGTCTGTCACAGGGTATAGTTTAGCAATTGGTGCAAAAGGCACAGGGTGGTGAAGGTACAAGAAGTGGCTGCTGTGGTCTAGGCAGCAGGACTCGCACAACAGCTCAGCTGCTGGGCCAGGCTATTGTCCATCTTCATGTCCAAGGAGCTCCTCTGCTCCGGATTGGAAGAGAGCTGCCCTTGCAGGAAGGCAGGTAAAATGCCCCCAGCAACGCAGTGCTCATGGCCGCCATCTCCATGTTTGCTCCTGAACATCCTCTTGCTCTGGGCTGTGTGCTCGTCTGAGAATAGCTCCTTGCCACAGCTTCCTCCGCAGGAACAGTGTTATTTATTCATAGGCAGTGGGTTCACTCTGATAGTCTTACTGTATTTCTCCTAAAAACAGGAGAGAGACTTGCCTTGTGTCTGGGAAGTGCTTGGCCCTTCTTCCAAAATCGAAGCAAGAAAAGCTAGTAGTGCATTTTTGTTTAAAAATAATGCCCTAGAAACACAGGATGGATAAACATGAGTAAGGGAAATGTAGATTGAAGGTAGCAACCCCTAGACTATGTACAGAGAAAAGTATGTGTGCTTATCCTACCACTTCTAAAATTTATTTTCTTTCTTCCCTTTCCTTCCCCATCTCATTTTTGCTTTTTTCCCTCTACCTTTCTTGTCCCTTGTTACTATCGTTTTTTGTTTTGTTTCCTCTGTATCACTTTTTCACTTAATTCTCATTTTGCAACTTCTTTCTCTCTCTTCACACCAGTGTCCTTTTCCCCCTCTCCCAACACATCTCCCATGTTTTTAGTGCTCGACTCTCTTCTCTATTCCCCCTCTCTTCTCTGTTCCCTTCTGCTTTTTTTCCCCCCTCTGTTTCCTTCTTGTCACAAGCCAAAATTTGTGCAGGGGGTTCTCTCCCAGTGCTGCCCCTGGGGCAGACGGGTGCTACGGAAGGACTCTGGTGGTGCTTAGTTGCCCGGTGCAGGCATGGCCAACAGCTCTGCATGAGGTTTAAAGCTGGCTTGAGAGCTAGCAGGAAGGTGCATGCACTGTTAATCCCCTTGTAGCACATGGGGAAGGTTTCAAGCCTGAGTTATGAACAGCTGAGACTGGGATATCCTCTGGTCAAATAAGCACCTCACATCTAGGTTGCATGTTGCATCCACATCCATTGCCTGCTCCCGCATACGGTGTGAGTGTGCTCTTGGCGAGGAGGTGTTGCCAGAAGGGGCGCTCCTCTGGGTATGCAGAGAGCAATGGCTCACTGGAATGGCTATTTGCACTTCTTTTCTTGGTCAAAATGGGCATAAAATCCCTAAGCCTGTCTGATGCATTTCAGGGAATGAAAACACTAAAAAGGAAGAGTCTGCCCATATGTTGTAGGTGTCTTGCAGTGACAGACCTGAATGTTTATTCACATGAAGGCCCTTTCACACTGCAAGACAGTGTTAAGTGGCTTCAGGGTAGGTGCAAATGAAGTCAGTAGCACTATAAATAACCCTAGTGAACTTTTCTTCTCCTTCAGGCAGCCTTTCATTCTCAACTTCCCTCATCCTCTGTTTCCAAGATTTAAAGGAGAAAATATCAGTTATCAGTCAGCTTTGGACTATTTGGGATCAGGCTGGGAGCTGCAGTGCCCTCGGAGAAGCTATTTTTGTGCCATATCCCCACGGGCTGAGGTGTGGATGTCTCTGCTGGCCTCCTTTGTCGAGGTGCTGGTAGGAGGAGACAGGGCCCCCAAACCATGTAAGGCTTGAATTAGAAGACATCAAACACTTCTAAGCTTCCCGTTTGGGGCTGAGTGAAAGGTGGGGTTGGTGAGAACTTAAAAGCTGAAAAATTTAGAGCTTAAAACTGAAATCAAAAAGTCAGCTTAGAAGTTTTGTCAGGCTGGGAGTGTCTAGTGCTCCCTTTTCCCCCATCAGTCACCCAGATATCCTTGATGCAACGTGAGCTCCCTCATGGCGAGAGAAGTGGTGGCCTCAGGGGACTACACGCCACAGCAGAAACCCACTGAGAGGATGGAGAGGGGACCCAAGAGGATCAGTATGCCGCACCCATGCGGGCTGCTGCAGCAAACAGCATATCTAGTATTTAATGCTGGGGCCCGCTGTTTTCCAGCGAACATTCCTAATTTTCTATGGAAAGCCATCACCTGATAGCTGCGTTTCAATGCTGAAACCCAATTTTCCTCCTGGAAAAAGAGTCGTAGTGGAGGAACGCGGTGTGACTTGTGTTGTAGAGCAAGGTGCAGTCTGGTTTTCTTCTCTGTCCAGTCCTCTCTGTCCAACCTCACTCCCTGACTGCCTTGATTTAATTTTTCCAAAGGAATGTATGTTGTCCTAACACTTGACTTCACATCACTTGCAGAAAAGAGGCTGACTGTCCTTGTTGATTTTACACTAAATGGGAAACGTTCATGAAGATCTACCGCAGAAATCGTCTCTGTGGGGTCACGTTCTGGATTCTTGAGAATGATGGAGGGGAAGGGGGCTCAGATTTTTGTTGCTGTTTGCTTCAGCTGATAAAAATACCCGTTGTCTGCATTTAAATTAGGGCATATTTTGTTCATTCACTTCTGGAAAATGTGCGAACAAATTGCTGCAGAGAAGCAGCTTTGAGGAGCAGCTGCTTTGCACAAGCAGGGCCGTTGGAAGTGTGCATGGTGGGGTGTGTGGGGGGAAAAGATGTTGCTTTTTGCACTCCACAGCTCAGTGCTGTGGCCAGCAGTGCTGGGGAGAGATGCGTCCAGGCCAACCGTCCGAGATACGGTCAGGGACTGAGGGAAACGAAGCCCTGCAGGCCAAGGTGGCTCTTACCCCTGTTGCATGACTCCTTCCAACACGTGAGATTTTGGGACAGTGATTTCTAATAATACTCAATATGGTGTTACTATAGCAACTATACAATGTGGTGAATAATTTCATGGGCTTGACTCCAAAATGCTGGGAGCTAAAATGGTTCCCAGCGTGATTTAGGACTGCCTGCAAACTTTGGTCGTGCCTGCGCTGTGCCAAAGCGGTTGGGCTCGGGAAGAGGCTGCAAGACTGCAAATATCCTGCTTTGGTTCTGCATGCCCCTGCAAGCTGCTGTAAGGGCAGCCGGAGCTTTGCATGGGGGAATAACCAGGAGCCTGTCTTAAGCGGGGTCTTCTGCCAGTCTGCTTGTTTGCTGGCTGTAAGCTGTCATGGTGAGGGAGGATGGTGCAGGTAGGATGTTGTCAGGGGATGCAGGTCCTAGGCAAACCACGGGACCCACCTCTTCACGAGCTTGGGGTGAGCTCCGTGGCACAGATGCACACGCTGGGAGCTGGGTGAGGGCTCCGATGCACGTGCAAAGGACGGTGCCCAAACAGTTTATGGAGAGAATTAGGTAATTGGCACACCCACCTGGGAGTCCATCCTCCAGAGTCATTTCAGAGCCAGCAGGGAGGAACAGGAGCAATTCTTTCTTCTGCAGGGCAAATCCCACTATCGAGCGTTGATGTTCCTCCATTGACGTTGCAGGGAGCTGCAGCTCATCAGGTGCAGATGCCCGTGCTGGAGCCAGGGCGCGATAGGGCAAACGAGGGCAGCTCTTCCGCAGAGCCCCCTGCAAACATCATGTGTGCTCCCGTTAGGGTTCCTGATGCACAGCATTTCTCTTTGATATTCAAAGTGGGTTTGCTGTAAATCAGGTCTATGACACTTAGCTTCAGGTCAAATTAAATTGATTTGACCTAGAACGATTTTTATTGGTTTGTGTTCTTTTCCCCAGTGAGGGAGGGGAAAAAAATGTTTAAATTCTGTTTCTGCTCAATTCTGAGCAGAACTCCTTCCCCTTAACTTTCTTCCTCACTGAACTGAGGAGTGTCTTATTTGCTCAGCTTTCATCTGGAGTGCCTCTGTACAAGAGGCAAAACTGGGGTACTGCCAGTGATGCCAGAAAAACATGTTTGGGAACTCCTCCCAGGGCAGAGCTGGACCTAATTTCCTGCTGAGGCCTGTCTAGATATGTTGTAAGGTGGGGAAAGTGCACAGGTCATGTTCTTTGCTCTCCATTTGACTCATCTGTTCATTTCTGTCAAGAAATATGCCTTAACATCTAGCCTAATTTTATATCTTTAACTTCAAGCCATTACTTTTTCTCCTCTCATCTTCTAAGACTGTGACTAGTTCCCTCCCTTCATTTAAGGTGGTACCCTGAGAATACTTGTAGACTGATCCTGCTCTCCCTCTCCCTGTACAATATAAATTTATCTCCTCTGTGCTTCCCTCCTCCAGATGGGTCCCAGGTGTCCTGCTCTCCAGTGCTTGTGTCACCAGCAACTTTTTCTGTCGTTCTTCTGTGTCTTTCTGTGCCTTTCATAAGTGAGGAAACCAAACCACAAAAAAGCCCGTTTTCTGGTTTGTGTGTGCCAGAGGACAAGCTTTATCTAAATAAGGGAGTCTCTTCTCCCTGTTGTGTCCGTCTCTGCCTGGGATGTCCCCTGTTTGACATTGCAGGGTTGGTCCATGAGCTCTTGCTACTTTTGCTGTTCTCTTCCTGTCTGATCCTGTGCTGGCTTCTGCCACCCTGCCGGTGCACCAGTTGTGCTCAGTCTAAGGCACTGTGCACCCCCTCGCACTTCAGCCTTTACCCGAAGGAAATATGCTGCATCCCCGAGTGCAGAATTCTCCATCAAAGCGTTTACACTAAGCTGGCTGGGCTCTTTAATGTAATGAGTGATTAGCTGCTATCTGATGCTGCACTTCAAGAACTCGCCCCAGGACATCTTCGTGTTAATTCCTTCATTAACATATTGCCTGTTCCACTACTTTCTCATACATACATGGAGTTTATTACCATGGAGGCCTAGATGCCAAAAATACAATGGAAAGCAAAGTATATTGCACTCCTCCCTTTTCCTTTGTTTCCTAACTCCAGGCTTATAGCCAAGAAGGCCATTGGTTTGCTTGTTTATTTTAGCATAACATAAGGGTTGATCTTTGTCAGTCATTACGTGCCTTTCTTCCAAATGCCCTCTGACTTGTTCTCTATGGCAGACTCTGAAATGGTTTTTCCCAGAGGACATAAGACTTCATTTGTCTTCTGCATCTCCCTTTCTAGCTCTTAAAGCAAAAAACTACTGATCATATTTGCTTTTTTTTCCTTTATCATTGTTTAGGGATGAATCAGCACTATCTACAGACTTTTTCTGTTCAGAACTCCATCTAAAAGTTACTTTCCTCTCTTCAAATGAAGCTTTCCACCTGGTATAGCTGGTGGGATGGAAGAAAGGTTCTTTTTTGTGATGATATTTGCAGATTATACCCTGACCGTCACATAGCTTGCTTCCAAAAGTAGTTCGTGCTAGAGCCTGAAGCAGGAGAACCACCGTGGAGTTCACATATTCATCTTGTGTCCCCAAGCAGGACCACCTCTACTTATTGCAGGGTTCAGGAGAGCTACTTGTGTAACTTTTCTTTAAAAGCAAAACAAAAACCCTCCAGTAGCAGAGCATCTGAAACCTCCCCAGGCTGAATAGGAAACTATTTCAGTGCTTTCCTAGTCTTGCTAGTCTGTCTCTTGCATGCCTAAAAGGGAGCAAAGTGGGAGATGCTGATAATGGAAGTAGGGGTGAGATCACTAGGTGACCAGGGAAAATCCCCTTCCATAAGAAAACTAAAGGTACAAATCCAGACTTTGCTGTCGGCCGTCCACACTGATGGCCACTTCTACAGTGGCCAACCCATCACGCTCCAGAGGGTGGCCTTTTCCTTGCTTCCTCTTACCCTTCTTTCAGGAGATGATTTTGCCTTTTGAGCTAAAAACCAAACGCAGCTGTTCCAAAGAGAATCAGCAGAAAAAAACTTTAGAATAAAGGCAAGTTAGGAGGGTCAGGGGGTGGAACCAAACACCAACATCCTTTTGATGTTGCCAGTCAACAGTGAATGCTGACTCCTTTTGCGCTGACTGCAGCAAGCACTCAGTGTGCCCCAAGGAACCGCAGTGGACTAAGGTCCTCTCGTTGCTCTGTACCGCTGCTGAAAGCGAGGAGAGGGAGGACACTTTTCCAAGAGATGAAACAAATAACGAACAATGCTGCTTTGTTCAACAGCTTTCAAAATCCCCTTTCTCCCAAGTCAGCCAGAGGCCTGTAAAGGAGATCACGTCTTAGACCTGGGTAGTGAAACAGTATCCAAAGAGAATTTCAAGTTTCATCAAAATCCATTTTTAGGTGACAAATGCCGAAAATGAAAAATATGTCTTTTTGTCGTGTGGTATCTTTGTTGCTGTGGTGTGTGTTTGTTTGTTTGCTTTCCAGGTATGTTAAGGTTTTCAGTTTTGGACTCTCCATTGCGGGGGGTGGGGGAGGATGTTATTTGAAGGAGAATAAACCTCTGTAATTGAAAAGCGAAGTTTTCATTGCAGCTTCTCGTGGAAGTTTTACAGCAAGTGCTGTTCAGGGAGTGATGTGCAATAGCCACACCACAAGAACTGCTTGCCACGATGAGGGGGCTGAAAAGGGATTTGCAAGTTGAACTAAATTACTTATTGAGGACAAAACCACTGCCAGCAACTGCAATTTCAATAGCTTTCTTGGGGGGGGGGGAGGGGGGGGGGCTCAGGACTGAACTGGGACAGAGTGATTCTTTGCTGTCCTTAGGAATAACTAACTACGACCCACCTGCAGCCCGTGCAGCAGGTTGCTCCTCTGAGGAGCTTCAGCAGCACCGTTGGCACGTGGCTCAGATGAGGGTGAGGAGGAGAGCAAGGGGAGAGCTCTCCATTCCTCCCTTTTGCTCTGGCATCTGCAGCCACCTGGCTGCCAGCTTTTCCCCAGCAGCAGGGGCTCTGGGGAAGTTACACGAGGCATCATGATCCCAGTAATTTTCCCCAGCGCTTCCTTTGCAAAGCCAAACATCAGGCTGTGCCGCTGAATGCGGAGAGAGGCACCAGTCGGAGAGGTTGATCCTGGCTCCAGGCTCGTGCCTGGTGGTGCTGTCACACTGCTAATCCCCACCTGTTTTAATAATATGTATTCCAGCAAAAGGCTGGCTTGAATTTAGCTTTGCTCTGCAATGACCTCAAAAGCTTTCCTCGATGCAGCCTACGCTGTTTCTGAAATCCCCAGAAAACTGCGATTTAGCCACTAACTCTGACTACAGGGAGCCGCCTCTCCTTGCAGACAGTAGAGGCTGAGCTTTGCCTCTGCTTCCTCCTGCCCTCCTGGAAAAGAGGGATCAGACCTGCCTGCCCCATGCAAAGCGAGTGCCGCTATCCCTGCCTGGTACAGCAGAGCTAGGGCAGGAGAGCGTCAGAGCCATGTAGGGTCCCCGGTGTCTTTATTCCTGGAGAGCCTGCTCCATTGCAGTCACCCTGGTGATGGGGTTGTGGGATAGTCTGGGAGCCTCCACTGTGCTACCTGCCAGGGGCATGGGCAGCTCTAGCTCCAAGAGTTTCCCTCTGGAGCATCCTGCACTTGTGCCCTGGGAGGAAGCTAGCCCCACTCTGAGGAAACACCACCATAAAGAGCCTCTTTGGGCAGGGTGCTTTGGAAATAGTAAAAGCCTTTCAAAGAACGGGATAGTTCATCTACACGGTGGCCTTTGAAAACTTAATTAGGCCTCCATCTTAAGTGTGGACTTCAAACTTGCCAGGCTGGTTTCCTGGGTGAGTGAATGTGTTTCTGGTGTTTCCAGGTACCGAGTCAGGAGACAGAGAGGTTCATGGTTGTGTCGGTTCATCGCTGGAGTAGAGCAAGGGGTGGGATAGGTCTCTCCAGTGCCCTTCAGGGAAGTGAAGGTGTCTAGGGAGGATTTTTGCTGTCTCTGCTTGGAGTAAACTCTCTTTTTGCAGGCAGAAGAGACATGGTGGCAGGTAAATAACAAAGGGACCTTGAAGGCAAGGACATTTACAGCATTAGTTAAATCACATATGGCCTGATCCTCCTTAAGCATAAGCTGGAGCCAGCAGGTTGATGCTGATTTATGACTGCAGTGGATCTGCCCCATATTCTGCACTACTTTGAGAGGTTTAACTTTTAATATACCTTGGGAACTTTATGACTGACTTTCAGATGCCCCCTTGGTGCCCCCACCTTCCAGAAGTAGAAGGAATTCACTTAACGTGTAAGCAAACGACGCTTGAGCCCTGCTGCCTCACCGGCACCAGCGCAGCTCTCTTGTTTTTGAGTCGTTCTTCCCCCTCCGCCTGCCCCCGCTCCTGTATCCTCGTTCCTTCTTGCTGTTATACGTTCTGGATCCTACTTGAAGCTATACTGTGTCTTTTTTTCCTAACGTTTCTGACCAGTGCTGCCGATAAGGGTGGTCACCAGGAGCCAGCATACGCTGGTCCTCCTCATGCTGGTCGTGTTGCTATGGGAAAGCGCTGGGAGAAAGAGTTAGACAATGATTTTTGAGTTCGGCTGTGTCAGTCTCACGCAGCCATGTCCTCTCTGACCTAGTTTTCCCAGCTTTCCCCGAGGCATTAGATTTGATCCTGATTTGTGACTGGTAATGTCTTCTCTTCAGACTCTCTTAGGTGGCCTCATGCTTCTCTCCCCAGTGACAGTTTTATGCAGGCGTAAATCTAGGGTCTTCTCTGACGCCGCTCCTGTTTTACCTCAGCTCCTGACAGCTGGTTTTCTCCCTGAATTACTGCACCTGACACATCACTGTAGGTGTTATGCATTGTCACAAAATTAATTTTCCTCTTGAGAGCCCTCAGTGATTTCAGCTGAACTTCATTGGAGTAGTGGCTCTGCCTCCTTGGAAGATTCGTGGTGCTGAGGTAGCTTGGACCCTGGCGATGGTACCTGAGCCTGGCGTGGGAGACGATCCTTTCATCCTTTCCCTCACTTTATAAGAACTGGATGTCCATGAAATGTTAGTCAGGTGTGACACACGGAAAACAGCAGTCTCTCCAAATGTGTGACGGACCTTACTCAAACACTCATATTTTAGTGAAAGCACCTCTCCAACGCCTGCTTTTGTCTCCCTGAAGTTGAGCTGTCCCTCCTCATGTGTGGAGGAGCCTGAAACTGCAGGACCGCAATCCCTCACCCAGAGGGCTGGAGAAAGCTATTGCAGCATCAGAAGTGGCCACTGTTGGCAGCCCTCTCTCTTCTGGGCTGAGTTTGAACCGAGGTTGTCTTACAGCAGTCGCGTGAGGCTGAACGTATCCGTAATTGGGCCCAGCAGCGGTGGGGCTGGTGCTTGCGGCAGAAAGGGAGGCTGGGCAGGAGAAGGAGGCCCTTCTGCAAGAGAGGGTCAGTGACCGAAACCGGCCTGAGTTTGAGGAGCTGCTGGCTCAGGTCGTTTTCCAGCAACCTGGGGATAAAAACAGTGACTAATGGGTTCCTGAATCACGCTCACAATAGGATTTAAATTCTTTGGGCCATGAAAAGCAGTGAGATTTGGTCACAGACATCCAGATTTTGAGATACTTCCATGGCTAGTGCTCTAAAAGGAGGTGGGCCCTGCTTCAAGTCATCTGAGTCTTAGGTGCTCAGTCACTTAGTGCTTCGCGTATTTTTATCTTGGGACTTGGTAAAGTTTGATCATTCCAGGAGAAATATGTGTATGGTTAAATATGCAGAGAATAATGCATTATTCTCTGTTTAATTAGCCTAAGCAAAGTGCATTTGATAGTATTTTAGGCAGTATCTTAGTGTTGCCAAACCCTGGTGACCAGTACTGTTGTTTATGATGATATTATTGCAACAATCTTTTTTTTATTTCTGAAAGAGTTTTTTCTAATGAAATTACATTTGTGTAATTTCTATGTAGACCTGCTGCAGCTGCACTTCTAGCAAGAGCATTTATTACTATATAGGTATTTTAAATCATTTTTACACTCCTCCGAAGTTTCTGTTCACAGAGCGGAGCCGCCTTCTTTGTACTCCATTTTTTTTTTTTTCTAGAGTACTGGGGAGAGCTGCCATAGCCCTCACAGACATTTTAGACATGTAGGCATAGACGTTTTACTTCCAGGCCCACTCAGAGCTCCTGAGATTGCTCGTTGAAGTAGAAAGCCTGGTGTGCAGGTGGGAACTGCTGAACCCTTTACTACAGGTTCGCTTTGGGGGAAACGGCTGAGTATCTCCTGCCACATGTCACGAGCTCTGCTGATGTCGATGGGAGCTGAGGACATTCAGTGTCACCAGACCACATGTTGCACCTCTGCAGGCAGTGGAGCACCGTTGTTCGCCCTGACTCGTTTTGGGGTGAAGCTAGGTCCCCTGCGACACTTTTATCTGCAGTGCAAAGGTGGCCTCGGTGTCTTTGCTGAGGGCTGCTTGCAGGGAGCCGATAGCTGTTCTTGTACGAAACTGTGATGAAAAAAATTGCTGTTAATAGGTTGCTGGGATGGCGGTGCCTGCGGTGTGATGTGTTCCTCAACTCCCCAAAGTAGATCTGCTCTAATCGTATTAAAAGCTCGTCAGTGTTTCCTACACGTCCCTCCTGCAGACGAGGCTGCAGCACTTGGCAGCTGAACCAGGGCGTGATATGTGTCCACTCGGTTTTTGGAAGAAATCAGAGGTTGGCTAGGGAGGTGGGAGAAACCCCCAGGCAGGGGCTTGGGGAGCCACATGGAAGGACTGCACTTTTGTGTAACACGATGGTGCCGTGCCACTAGCTACTGGGAGAGAGAGTTTAAATTAGCCCCAAAAAAGAAGCTCCCGACAGTGCTACAGCCCGTGGGCTGGGTCCTGAAAGGATCCCCTATGCTTATTAGGAGATGGTGACTCCCTCTGCTGAGAGGATGCTCATCCCCTGTGGCTGAAGGTTTCCAGGGCTGAGGCCCTGGCTGACCCCCATGTATCTGGCACAGGGAGAACAGCAGTGGGGGAGCCCTGGGGAGTCACTCCACTGAAGTCAATGGAGTAACTGGAATATAAAGAGAATCAGGCTTTTCCCCTCTCCCCTGGCCCGTCATTCAGCTCTCCTGCCAGTGCAGAGACAGTACCCACCTCTCCGCATGGCAGCGTTTCCTCCGTGCCGCTGCACGGTCTCGAGGGAAGGACAAGTAAGTCATGCAGCTGGTGCGCTGACTCACTCCTGTCCCCAGGAGCAGAGCAAAGAGCTGGCAGCGGCTTTGAGACAGCAGGATGCAGCCTTCTTGCTGCTCCTAGGTCCCCCAGGGCATTCAGGACCCACACAGAGAGCCGGGGGAAATAACAATAGAATAGGAGCATGTATCCTTCCAGTACATCCAGTTTTCTTACATCACTTGTTGTGCAAATGAATCACAAAATGACTTTCAGAGCATGGACATTAGTGCTTGCGTATGCTGTGCCCTGCAGAGTTACATAGTTGGGATGAGGAGAGTTTTGGAGAAAAGGAAGTTACTAACCTGTAAACTGGGCTTGCAAATCCTGAGCTAAAACAAAGAGCACCATCTCCTGGCAGCAAGGAATAGCTGGCACTTCTGCCAGGGATGCACGCTCAATAAGGTTTTGCTGCAAGCAGCTTGCTGCTGTGTTTGTCCGACGTACAGCATCTGGAGGTAGGAGAGCCTCCAGGCTGACATCTGGCTCTGGTTATTGAGAAGGGCTAATCAAAGGGAGATGCTGAGAACTTATTTAACAGTGTTATCCAGCAGTGCAGCGATGCCTGCATCTGGCGTGGAGACAGATGGGCTTTTAGGAGTTTGATTTTCAGGCTCTATTTGAATCATACAGGTGTGCAGGTACTTCTGAGGTTTGCCCAGGCACTGAAGTATCTTGGGCTAGAAAGCTCATGGAGAAGGGTCTTGTAAAATCAAGAGTGCAGCTCCCAAATGGTGCATGCGCAGCCCTAGTGATACCCAGCCTCCTTCAGAGTGGCGTGTGGTTCAGGGTGAGGCTCAGAGATGCCTCTGCCACCAACGCTAATGGCTCTCATCGCTGCTGGCAGCTGTACCTGCAAAAGAAGTGTGGAAATCTCCAGGGTTTTCCTAAGGTTTGAAGTGAGACTGAAACCTAGCAGAGAGGCAGAAACAGCTTGGTCTCATTCTAAGACGACCAGCTGTGTTTTGAGTTTGGAGATAGCCTTGGGACTGCTGGTCCACCTCCATCTGCCGGGGGTGGGGTGGGGGGAGACATGCGATGAGGAAACATGGAAAAGGCTGCAGCTGAGAAGACAGTGAGAAGCAATACAGTGTGAGTTAAAAATGAAGGTAACTGGCATAGGAAACTCAAAAAACAAATTGTACAGTTGGTTAAAAGAATAGAAAAAGCCACCTTCTTCTTCCTTTTTTGCCTTTTTCCTTTATTTTAAGGGTATGCTAGGAATAGAGAGAAGCCCAAGGCCGAGTACAGACTTGTTGCTAGTTGCAGACACTAAAATTTTCAGGTCAGTGCAGAAAAGGCGGAACCATCGAATAGCTACTTGTGTTGTGTGCTTGCAAGAAAGCAGAAAGATGTATCTGTCTGATAGGGGCTGTGGATGAGCGATAAAAATGATGGAGTGGCTGGCAAGTAAGCCTGCCTGTGCGGGGCTGGGAAATGCAATCTGTGCTGGCTGTTGGAGAGGAGACCAAGGCGTGACTCGCTGCCTGTGTGCAGATGCATACGCAGGGACAAGGTCCTTGGACAAAAGGGACTCTTCCCCAAGCTGAGGGGTGCAATGGGGGCCCACAACAGGGAGCTGGAGTTAGATACTGTCAACCTTGAAATGACTTTCTAGGAGAAAGAGTAATTAAGCACTAAAAAGCTTGGCACGCCACTCAGCTATCTCCTTGAACCTTTAAGGCAATATTGGGGTATGTTTTCAGAAGATAAGGTTTAGCCTAAGCAGTGAAGGGAAGTCACTGTGTATCCCTGAGCATTTTGGTGCCTTCAGGAGTCTTGGCTCATACGAAAGTTGCTGTGTTGAAAAGCGCTCTTCACTTGGTTTTGGCCTCTTTTTATTGCCTGAAACATCTGGATGGCACCTAAAGGGCCGAGGTGCCCCAGGCACTGTGACTTAAGCATCATAGGTGGCCTGTGAGACCCTCCCACATGGCTTGGGGACCAGCAGAACGAGAGTGGTCCCCTCGCTCATGGGGCTCGTTGGCTTGTTATTGCTCCTGGACCATAAATTACAGAAGGCTGGGGGCTGCCCCACGAGGACGAAGTGGACCATGTCGCACGGAGCCCGCGATTGGTGCAGACAAGGCAGCTACGGCCAGATCCAGAGCAAAAGCAGAGCCAGCTATTTTAAAGACCTACAGGAATTTACTGGAAGAGGCTTACTCACGCTATTCTCCTTTTCCCTGAAAAGGTCATTGAAACCTTGGTTCCTCAAGTTGCACCAAAGATCAGTCTGCTTCCAAACGCAGCTCCAAGCTGCAAAAATAGCATAATCTAATTAAAGATTAGTTCCCCCCGCCCCCTTCGGAAAAGTTAATAATTCTGAATGAATCACTGACATGCAGTAAATGCTGAACCTTATGTTGCTGGGTTGACAGCCGTTACACAGAACCGGAATTTCGTGTCCTTCTGTGTCAGTCTGTCTGTGCTATTGAAGGTCATCACAGTTGTATGTGAAGACCTTTCTCTGACAACTAGGCCAAGAAAGACATGTTAACGTGGATATTGGTTATTTCGTTCGTGTTACTTTAATATATTAAACATAGGGACTATTCTGAGGTAATCAATGAAGACTGGACAGACTCCAATTTGAACAAAAAAATCAGTTTCTTTTAAAATAACTATTTTTCTTACGTATTATCCTCAGCTAATTTTCAATTTCCTATTCCAGTGTGCTGGAGCGCTTCATCTTTCATTGATCCAAACTGGACGTCAGTTGTCTTTCTTAAATTAAGAGTTAAATTAAGAGTCTTAAATTATGTCATGAGTCAGTTGCTAATGTGCTTTAAATCTAGTCCCGTAGGGAGGAATTTTGGAGCATTTAGTTACTTATTCTGAGGAGACAAAACAGGCATTTTTTAAAAAAATATGGATATATTTCTTTTTACCGTTGATGAAAACACATGTAATGTATTGCGAATCTCAGCTGTGCTCTAAGTGATTGAATCAGACCCAGTACCCTTAGCTGTTCACAGGAAGTGAAATTATCTCCCGAGGGCTCATGTTACGTGAAAGCATGAGTGCTGCTCTCAGGCAGTGAATAGGTTTGCCTTACCTGAACTGGCAGGCAAGTTTTTGGGCATGTTTGAGGAAAATTCAGATCAAACCCTTGAAACAAGGCTAAATTCAGACCCGATACTGCCATCAATTACCAGTGCTATTCAAGGCTTCTCCTTCCCACGGATATTGAACTAAATAAACTTAGTCGGAGAGCGTATTGCTTAATCACCAGGCTCTGAATACACTCTTCTTCAGCAAAAACCTGCTCAGCTATTATAGGTTTCTCACTCTTTAATAGCCTGGCTAGTAGCTCATATATTCACACTTCCAAATAAGAAGCACTTCTACCAATGGCTTTAAATCAACCCCTAGGGAAATACAGAGTTGCATTAAATGCTAGTAATTAGCCAGTTTCAGTTGTTTTCAGTGTTTTTCACTCTGCAGTTGTCTTGAGAGTTAGGATCGCTCCATGCCCTGCTAGTGTGAAGCCTCTCTCCCTGCTCACACCCTCGCGTGCCCTGTAACTCTGTGGTCCCCCACTGAACCTCAGTAAGCAATATGTTTTCCGATCTCACCATCTTTTGGGAAACCACTGCAAAAGAAATGGTGGGGGAGCAGCACGGAGCCCATTTTAAATTCGGCTTTTGCGTTCGCTAACATCCACTGCAATATTGGTTTTGTATTGTTTTAAAATGTGAGGTAATGTTCTTGTCAATGACCGTTGTGCTCTAGGTGACCCTGCCTGAGCAGGGTGGTTGGGCTAGATGATCTCCAGAGGTCCCTTCCAACCTTGGCCATTCTGCGATTCTAAGATTTCAGGGTTATTTTTGCTTTCTGCTGAAAAATCAGAACGAATAGGGTGATATTTTCCTTGGCTCTCTGAATAGCAGTAGCAGTGCTATGAGCTGTTTTGGCTTGCTGTGACCTCTATTATGAAGCACCTGACTCAAGCACATTATAAACCCTTTCACTGCTCTATTGATCGGTGTTACTAAGTGCTTCAAATGCATTTGCATCTGGCATAAAATACGCGATAAAGTAGAAATGCAAGCTGCAAACAGCACCCGTGAATGCCGGTTTGAATGCATTTTCAATTCCCTCTGACTATGTTTGCGCTCGCTCTTTACTAACAGTCTTGGAATGTTTGCAAAAACTGATTTTTCGCTCGCTGAAAGCGGTGTGATCGTACGTTTTTCGTGAACACCCAGAGCAGAAAGTATTGCATGGCAATCTGATCCGAAGCCACTCCAAATCAATGGGTTTTTTTCCCAGCGAATTCAGTGGGCTTTGGATCAGGCCCAGTGAGCACTGAGGAATCATCTAATGAAAGAACAGCCCTGGAACCCCGTGATTTAGGCAGCCACTCACCCAGCACAAATAGTAAATTACAAACAGCAGATCCTGGTAGCAACGGGCATGAATAGTCTGTAGTCAGCAATTCACAGCCTGAAATATGTTGGCATAAACAATGCCTCAGATAATTTCAGCTAACCAATGCATTTGTGAAAATCCAAGCCCGTTTACGGATAACTTTCAGAAAGGCAAATTCAGCAAGAAAAACATTTGCAGGAAAAATAACCTGCCCACTTTTGGTTTAGTGATCATTTAAAAATAGCTTTTGGGTACGAGCTGGCCTTTGAAGGCACCAAACGCCCTCGGGTAGGACCTGCTGCGTGTGTGTCAGCCTCACTTAGCCCTCGTTTCTTTTGCATCGGTTTTGCTGTGGTTTTCCGTTCTCAAATACCTTTGCTGATGAGGCTGAGTCATTTGGAGCAGTGAGGACGAGAGTTGCCTGCAATGAGTTGCAGAAAGATCCTACAGCCCTGAGCGAGCAGGCAGTAAAAGGAACGGCAAAATTCAGAGCAGATGAATGTAACGTTATGTAGATGGAGGGGGGGGGAAATACAGTCCCAAGTTCACATGTATGAGAATAGTCTCTGCAGTGAGCTTCACCACTCCGAAACAAGACCTTGGTTGGCCTGGTAATAAATGTTTCTATGTAAACTCTCTGCTAATCTGCTCTTCTGACCACTCCTGAGCAATGCAAAAATACCATGAGGGACCTGGTTGTCCTGCCTTTGCACAGGGCTTGGATTTTGCACGTAAAATGCAACAGGGTTTTGCAGTAAAATACAGCCTGGGGTCACCCGCTGAACCGTGTCGAAGAGGAGGGGGGGGAAAAAAAAAAAAGAGAGATTGCTTCGAGGCTTACTAAATGAGCTGCAGGCGCCTAGTGCACAGAGGGCTGCAGAAAAAATAGTTGCGCCTGTGCATTTAAAGATGGTGTCATCACGTACGTGCAAGGGGAAAGAAAATAAGCTTCACGCTGACGTTTCCTAGCTTCTGGCTTTGCGGCTGCAGCGGCGTCCCTTTAATGTTCCTGGGAAGTTTGCCTTGTGCTCAATAGCCGAGGACGGGGCACACGTTTAGCTGGCGAGCAGCTCTGTGCCCCTTGCAGGGCGGAGGCTGGGGAAAGGCGGACCGCCTCGGCCATGCTGCGTGGATCAGCGTGCCGGTGGCTAACGGGCTACCTACCCCACCTCTGTATGCACCAGCTTCTCGAAACTCAGCCTTGTTCCTCCACGTCCCCCTGCCTACACCCTATACGAATCTGTCGCCCCATCTCCCGCTTTGTTCAGGGCATCTTTCTGTTCCCGTTGTCAAGAGCTGTGTCTTATATTAATGCCTCAATTAGAGAGCGCCTGTCGTTTGTAATTCAATTAGTGATATCCCCAGGAACGTAAAGCATGACAGAGGGAATTAGTAGCAATGTATGAAAATGATGCATGGGCGTGGGTAAAGGTTTAACCGCGTTCGTGCCAGCGCGCTTTGCAGGCGACGCACGCAGGATGCAGCTTTCTGGGCTTCTGGACAGCGCTGGATGGGGATGTTTAGCCTCTGCTCTGGTTGTCTCACGAGTTTAGCGTTACTATAAAAAGCGAAAATGAAATCTAGAGCTGCTTACCAACTTCCCTTTTCCATTTCTTTCCCATGGAAATATTTCTATAATGAGAATTTTCCTTTAGGCAAAACCCCCCTATTTTTCCGTATTTAAAAAAAATTATTATATTTTGCTCATGGTTTTTTTTTTTTTTGGCTGTTTATTTTACGTCATATAGAATGCTTTGTGGTCAGCTTGAATAAGATTGTCCTGCAGCGATGTGATGTGATTCTGTGACGCTTTTTACCTCCTGAAGTAGCAAACATGCTGGAAGAAGGTGGGCAGCTGAGCAGTGACCTCCCCAACTCGAGAAGGGGGGAGATAGGCTCCACTGCCCACCTAAGGGTTAACCGAGCTGGAGTCTCCCAGTATAGGGGAAAAAACCGGACCCAGAAGATGGGGAAGGAAGTGGGTCTGGGGGGGGCTGGGCAAACCGGGGACACCTTCTCCCAGGCATCCTGCCAGGGTCCAGTCTAGCTATGGCTGGTCAGATTTAGGCAAGTGCAAGTTTTTGAGCTCTATGCACAGGTACATTTTGCAGCAGTTATAGTCAGGAAGTCAGAGCAGATAATGTAAAATGGCTCTTTGTGGCCAAAACGCTAATAAAAAGCTATGACATCATGCTGGGGTTTTTAGCCCACAATAGAGCTCTGTTTCTGAAAACGGAGTTTGTGGAGGCCGCATCTTGTTCTCGCTGCACTGCTTATTTCTCCTGTCCACAGGGCAGGTGGTTTTCTAGCGTAGGAACAGTTTTGTGTCCGGCTGGTGCGCTCAGCACCCTACTGAACTTGGCTGCTCAATGCTACCAAAGGAAGGGGGAGGCAGCCTGGGGCGAGCGGTGCTGCCAACCTTTCTTGCGTCGGGGGCCTGCTGCATCTGTCTGCAGGGAGGAGGCTGCAGAGGTGGATAACCTTTGTGGGTTTTTTGGTTTCTCATTTAAATATATTTGCAGATGGAGCTATAGCTGTCATTGAAAGACCCAGGAGAGCTCGTGGAAGTCTCTGAAAGTCAGGTTGGGAGTTTGGGTCACACGTAAGATTTGGCAGGGGAGGGGGGAGAGTAGCACAACATGCTTAGTTTCTTGATGAGGCCCCTCCATGAACACAGTGGGATTTGGGGAAGTGACTATTCAGGACAAAAACACCGCTTCTGGGTGCGAGGGGCATGGGGAAGGCCAGGGCTCTGACCCCAAGCGTGCATTTAGTTTTTCCCAACAGCCAGAGCTTGAAATCTGGAATTCAAATGTGGAATAAGGCAGAGACTTCTTGGTGTCTGAGCACAGACATAGTAGATGTTTTCATGTTATTTTCCAAAGACGAAGGAGGTCTGCGAATAGAACATGTCTATTTTTTCTCAGCAAACACTTTGCGAGCAATTGTTTATCGAACTTTGTTTGACATCATGGTAGATTTGTGCTATCGTGGGTTGCTTTGGCTCTACTGTGTTTTAGAGAAGGTATGAATAAAGCGTACGCGTTGTTCTCTCTCTCTCTCTCTCTTCCTTTCTATAAAACATGGACATGAAACAAAAGCACCGAGGTCTCAAAAGCAGCATCTCATGCTAGTGCCTCTGCTTTTACGTAGGCAGCCTGCTGCAATATGTAGTTTGAAGTCGTGGAGATTTACGTTGGTGTCTGGCTGGGAACTGAGTTCCCTGCAAATCTGGGCCGTAGAAACTGCGTTCAGAGCTGCTGGAGACTTGTACAGGCCACCAGCCGGCAGCCAGGGCTTCTCAGCACATTGGGAGATGAATGTCTTTTGGGGACGCTCGCAAAGTGAATTACTTGTAATTAGAAATTAGGAAGAGGCAGGGGTCTCTAAGCAGGCTGCCAAAGGCGAAGGAGCTGGTACAGCCTCAGCTGGACTGCTGTGTCTTGTTTTGGGCTGTACTTTGGGAGAAAGATGAGCCCCTTGGCAAGAGTCAAGAGGAAAGAAATGATGAATGGAGGGAGCTACGAAAAGAGAGCCATTGGGAAGGACTGAGCAAATTGGTGCCTAGAGGAGGGTGGCTCTGATAACCGTCTTCCAATATATAAAAAGGATGTTGTGAAGAGAAGGGGGGGATTATCTATTGCCCAGATTGGATAGGACAAACAGTAATGGGCTTAAATAGTGGCACAGATGATTCAGATGAGGCACAAGGAAGAATTTGGAGACAGGAAAAAGCACTGGACAGTGACCCCCTGGGCCAGACTGCGAGGGAGGTCGCAGGGTTGCTGCCTCTGAGATTTTTAGAAACAGACTGGGCAAACCTCTGTCAGCAATGACCTGGCAGAGCATGGCGACTCATGAGGAGGGACAGGCTGGAGGACTGGAGGTCTTTCCCAGCACTGTGATTTCTCAGTTCGCTAGGGAAGCTGCAAGGAACGGCTGCAGGCGTCACTCACATAGGACTCTCCATCCCCTAGCAGCTACGTGGGTTATTATAGCTATTTTAAGATACAGCAGTAGCTGGGAGCCTCATCGGGCAGATGTGCCACTACATTGCCCAAACATACAGTAGGAAGCAGCCCCAAAGGCTTTGCAAGCAAAAACAGGCCCAGTATGGGAATCGAATCACAAATAATAAACCTAAAATGAACGGGGAGTGCGTATGGCTTTGCAGAAAGACCTATATGTGCAGTCACTTGTCCCTTGACCACGTGATGTTTTTGTTCTTTTGCTGTAGGTGGCGTGGCCTCGTCGCACCTCTTCGACTACGGCTCCACCATGGCCGCAAATGGAGGTGATACCTCCTTCTACACGTCTTTGATTTCAGACGTCCACTACACTACTCCGCGGGACTCCACCTACTTCACGGGCATTTATCAGCAGGAGAACAGCCCTGTTCCCTGCTCAGGCAGCACAGAAGGGTTTAATACGCTGGGGCATCCTGTTCAAGATGTGACTGGATTTGAGTCCCGTGGCTTGTTTAGCTCAGATTCAGGAATAGAGATGACTCCTGCAGAATCTACCGAAGTCGATAAAACCTTAGCAGACCCCATGAAAGCAGAAGCTTATAAATACATGGACATGAGTAGATCAGAAGAAATAAAATACCAAGAAAAACGTGACCCAGACTTGGAAGGCGAGAGCCCAGGCCTTATTGATAAGTATCGTGGAGTATCAGCCGAGTCCGACCAAGCTGCTGAAGCTCAGGGGATGGCTTTGGAGGGTACAAAGGCAGCCAAAGAGCGAGGCTCACTTGAAGACGAAAAATCTGGTGATCAGCACAGTGCCTCCACAGTGACAGCCCCTGTGAAGATCACACTCACTGAGATAGAAAGCACAGGGGAGCCTGCCAGCAAGGAGACTAGTCCAACTAAACCAGAAACTGGCCTGAAACCAAGCCACGAGGTGGTTCCAACAGTGACCGTGTCGGAGCCAGAGGATGACAGCCCAGGGTCCGTCACGCCGCCATCATCTGGCACAGGTGAGTCGGCCAAGATGCCCATCACCTTTCTTCGCTATTGAGTAAGTGAATGTAATCGTAGCCTTGTGCACTGAGAAACTGCTACGGGTTTGTGCCTCATGGGATGGAGTGCAGAGTGTTCACGGGGCGTGAGCTTCAGGTAACGGGTCTTCATAGCCAGGATGTTCGTGATGTCTCACCCATGTGGATCACCAGATCCACGGGAAGGGCTCACGCTGGAGCTGCACGGGGCCCAGTAGGGTTTCTCTCCTCTGCCAAGCCGTTTTATGACACAGCCTTCCCAGGGCAAGTTTGTGTCACCCATTCGTAATTTTGTGTGCATAGCGGGGACGATGGAGCTGAGAAGCCACAGTAGAAGGATGCTCGAACTGCGCCACAAGCCGCCTTTGGTTTCCCAAGGGCCGAGGCCACAGGGTGCTCCTCTGGAGATGCTGTGTCGCGGAGGGCAGGTCCCTTCCGTCTTGACTGAAGCTCACCAGCAATGATCCTGCAGGCAGAAACACCATGAGAACTGACAGGTCTTGGTTAAGGCTTCAGGTAGATGTGGAGTTTTGCAGCCAGGGATATTTACTGCTGGGAGTTAACTGGTTTTGTCTACTGGTGGTACAATAGCAACTCAGATCCTCCTTGCATCCTCAGGTGTGTGCCAGTATATATTCCTGGGTGTGACCACTTCTGGATTATCAAACAACTTTGGAAAAAGAAATAGGAGATGAAGCAAATTGCCTAGAGCCGCTCAGGAGGTCAGCAGCACATACAGGCTGGCAAAGCCTGGTGCCCCAGTACCGTCAGCCCAGCAGTTCTCTGGTTGCACCCCATTGTTTTGAGGTCTTTTGGCCACCCCAGCCACTCACACACCCCCAAAGGAGATGGGAGGTGTTGAACCTGGCAGCTGTGACTAGTTGGGTTCATTTTGATTAGTTTTGATGGCTGTTTCACTCTTTTTTACCCTAGCAGAAAATCAGGTTGAATTGTTAAAAATAAATTTTTAAGTGAAAGTCCTTATTTTAGAAAATGCTGACTAGGGAAATGCTTTCACCTCATTTACAGATGGGGCTGGAGGGACACAGGGCCAGTCTTCTTTAAAGGCTTCTGTTTCCTACTGTTGACAGAGGGAGGCAATCACCACAATACCTCATTTTTGCATTTTTTTTACTGTGTGCTTGCTACAGTGGTACATAACACCTATTCCTAGTTGCCTATATTACATACTGCTGTCCACTGCTAAAACCGTTGTCACATTATCATGGAGGTAAGGTGACATTTCTAAAAGAAACAAAACTGTATGAAAGAAAACAGAATTTTGAAATTAAACTTCAATGCTCTAGATCAAAATCTTGAAATTTCAAAAAGAGCCTTCCCAAGCTGAAATTTGCATTGTTTTGATGACATCCAGAAACATTTAAAAATGAAATGGGATTTCCATGGAATAGCAATTTGAAATTTCAACGCACGCTAGTTCTTACCCTTAAATGAGCACCTGGTTCCTATCCAGAATTGAGTATGAGATCGAAAGAGTCCCCAGCACCTGTGAGTTTATACTGCCTGCATTAGCCAGAATTTTTAGATAATAAATAAGCTTTAAAGAGTCCCATTTTTCTTCTTTAATTTGACTGGATGATATCACACGTTTCTTCCAAGTTATTCCAATTTTTATTGATTTACACTTTCTACTCTAAAAGGTAATTTAGAACTTCAGGCACTAATTGTTATTTATTCAGTCCCTAACGACTCCAGAAGGTTAGCTTCGTGATTCTGGATAACCATATCCCATAATAATGGGTGAATGTTGTGCGGCTGGGGCTTGTGGCTGCTGCCTTGCCGGGAGGCACGGTGCACCCCATGGGCTCGCCAACATGGGAACGGTGCTCTCGGGGCCACCCGGTCCCCGGCACGGTCCGAATGGCCCACGGGGCCCTACGAAGTCCCACTGCCTTGTGGGGCTGGAAAGCCAAAGGGAAAAAGCTGGAAAGCTCATATATTGTGGTAAAGAAAGGATGGGTGTCTTCCTTTAAGGACTCGCTCTTCCAGCGCGTTTTCCCTGGGTTTCCCACCCTTCCTGCAGCCAGGGACGTGCTGTGCCCCGGCTCTGCTTTTGTAAGTGAGGAAGAGATTAAAACCTGCCCTTGCTGTTTCTACCTAGCGACCCAGCAAAGTCATCACTCGTAGATACCTCTCAAACATGCTGGCAAAGCCAGCTGGAGCCCACGGTTGCCCTTACTGCCTGGACCAGGATGTTTGAGAGCTATTTGCTTTTAACTAATGGCGATGGTCTTTCTGGGGAAAGGAGACATGGGCTGTTTGTACGCTGTGTTGGCACGGAAAGCTAATGGGTGTTCATACGCTTCCCCCCGGCCAGCAGTAAATATGACACTCGGCTCCTGGCGACAGAGAACTTGTTTGTCCCCAAGGTAAATGTCGTAGCCAAACGTTATAACACACCAGCGTGGACAGAAACTGGGTGAATGGGAGGAGCGGTGGGTTGCTGCGCGCTGAGGGTCACGTGTAGGGCTGGAAGAGCGCCCAGTTAACTCATCGCAGGTCAGCTGCAAGAGAAAACAACGCCACGCTGTAACGCAGTAGAGCTGCCCAGCTTACGCATGCTTAGTGTAGCCCGAGGAAAAGGATGCAAAGGCTCTTGCTTAGCGTGTCTAATTCAACAGAAACTTCCTGGCATCCTGACAGCAGCCAGTTTTAACAGTCCTGAAAATCTCAAGCCTGTCTACTGCTGTGCGCTAGGTTACAGGACGGCTTTCTCGTGCGAGATGGACGTGTTGCAAGAAGGCTGCGTTATCGGAGGAGCTGCAGGCAAACGTACGCGCTAGGGAGATGTGGTCAAGGATTATCGGAGCAAGACTGGTGATGGGATGTGTATTGGCGGCTAGGGCCAGGCGCTCGCATCAAAAACTGCCTGAGGGGCTTGTATTTCTTGTCCATCTCCCAAGATGATGGTGTGGCTGCTACAGCTTTAGGAGTGCTATTGGCAAGTTGCACACGGAAAAATGCTTTAGGACAGTGAGTAAGGATTAAACATTAAACAGAAGTAAGCAAAACCTCTGCTCATTTTAAAACACGTGGATAGCAGTGGATAGTTTGCAGGGACTGCATCACTGGTGTAAGATGATCTTGTATTTGTTGGCTAAAGAAGCCTGAGGAAAAGGGATGCAGTGGGGAGAGCCCAAATAAAAAGGAAAGCCCAGGGATAGAAAGGGGTTGGGCCCAGAGGCAAATGGGTTGGTAGGATTTTATTCTTAACCCAAGCGTAGCAATACCTGAAGGTTGATCCAGGTTGGAGGCTGGCTTGGCCCCTTAATCGGAGGCTTACAAACATAGTCAGTGAGCAAAAAGTGGGCAAGCAGCTCCTAAAATTTTCTCCTCCAGCTTACCTGCTCCTTGACCAAAGTTTCACCACCTGGGTTGTCTCAGCTTTCTCCTTTCTCTTCGTCCTCCCTTTCTCTCCTCTCACTCTGCTGCCTGCTGGACGTTGCTCAGAAGTGGGCGGCAACCTCCAAGCAGCCAGCCAATATTTGCAAATCTTTGGAGATTTTTAGCTGCTAAACCCCATTGAACAAGCACAAACTGGTAATTTTCCAAGGTTTTTTTTTTTGTTAGACCAGCCCTGGGCATATTTTCACCAGGCGAGCACAAGGCACGTGCTCCTGGCTCTGCAGCTACCCCTTTGCTGAATTTCAAGCCTGTCTTCCAAATCATGGCAGTTTTAGACAATCCCAGAATAAACGGCATTCAACATTTTTATAACAGGCAAAATAGCCTGTTTTTCTAGCCTTATGCTCAGATACAGCTGAGATAAAAGCAAACAGAGAATTCACCCTCTTCCCCCCGCACAAAGAAAGCCTGAGAAAACGTTATGATCCGTAACTTTTCACCCCCAAAATTACGGTTTGACAAAATTTATAGGAACTAAACGTGGACTGTTGAAGTGTCAGAAACCCATCGGCTCCTACCAGCCCCGTGCTTATCCCCAGGACGGGCGCTTATTTGATGGGTGCAATTAGACGGCGATCACGCGTGGCCCGGGGCCCGTTCCTCGTGCTTGGTGATTTCCCTGATAAAAAATCACGTTGCTGAGCCACCGGCCAGCATCACCTTGTGCCTCGGCATCCCCCTTAGCAAGTGACGATATTTACCTCTTTTAATAATACCTGCCGCTTTTCCAAAGCGTTTGAGGAGTATGCATGGAAAACACGCTGTAAGGACAAGCTGTTGTGGTTATTCCTTATAGAGAGGGAGACTTCTGCTTGTCATCAGTTCTGCTAGAGGGATCCGTGCCGGCTCGAAATGCGTTGCGCCCATTGGCAGCCCCAAGTTCTCGTTTCTAATAATTTCTTTTCTTTTTTGCTTGTTTTTTTTCCACTCCCCCCCCTTCCCCGTCCTCCTGGGTGGCAGAACCGTCGGGCTCAGAATCGCAAGGCAAAGGCAGCCTGTCGGAGGACGAACTTATCAGCGCCATCAAGGAAGCGAAAGGCTTCTCCTTCGAGGCCGCGGAGGCGCCGCGGTCGGCGGGCCTTTCCGCCGAGAGACCCGACCAGCGGGCGAAACCCGGGCGCCCCGCCGTGCCCTCGCCCCCCGATAACGAAGCCAGCAGCGCCGAGTCGGGGGACTCGGAGATCGAGCTGGTCTCGGAGGACCCGCTGGCGGCCGAGGAGGTGCTGCACTCCAACTACATGACCTTCAGCCACGTCGGGGGCCCGCCGCCGTCGCCCGCCTCCCCGTCCATCCAGTACAGCATCCTGCGGGAGGAGCGCGAGGCCGAGCTCGACAGCGAGCTCATCATCGAGTCGTGCGACGCCTCCTCGGCCTCCGAAGAGAGCCCGAAGAGGGAGCACGACTCCCCCCTGATGAAACCCCTCGGCATGGACATAATCAAGGAGGAGAGCGGCTCGCGAGCCGGCCCCGCAGACCACGCCGTAAGTAAAACCACAGAGAGCAGGATGAACAGGGAAAATCAATGCTCTTTTGTCGCGCCGAAAGCGGGCGCCGAGCCCCCGACCTCGGCCGTCAGCACCGAGGAGCTGAAGGAGAGGGTGACCCTGAAGAAACCCATCGAAGAAACAGTCGTCAACCAAAGCAAAGCGCCTCCCAAGGATGCCGGGACAAGGAGTCCCTTGGCTTCGCCCCTGCTGCCGTTTGTAAATAAGCAGAAAGGTAAACGCGGCGGCCTGCGTTCCTAGCGAGCGTGTTTATCCGCAGGGGGAGGCGGCGGAGGCGTCCGCCCCTCGCGTGGGAGGTCTGGGCCAGGCGGGCGGCAGCTGCCGACAGCCGACGACCTAGCGCGAAGCCGAGGGCTCTCGGCTCCCACCGGCTCTCGCTCTCGGCTCGGGGCCTGTCGGCAGCTCAGCTGGAAGCGGTAGCAGCGAGCGGGACGAGCCTGTGATAACGGAGGGGCTCGGGCTCCAAGTCCGTCCCTTGGACGGACGCTTTTCTGCCTCGGCAGTCTTTTTTTCCCCGCGCTGGACCCGGTCCTGCCGTTCTGCCTGGTAAAACTCTCCTGGTTGCCACCCAACCGGGCCTTGAGTAGCGTGATAAACCCATCATCTCTGACCTTCCCTTCTTGCCTTTTTTTCCTCTTCCCCTTTTTTCCTCTTCCTCGGGCCCGTTTGCAAGAACGAGGTGGAAGAAGCAGCGTGGCGCAGCGAGAGCAGAACGGGGTGGCGAGGCGTTGGGTGGCTTCGTCTGTCCTCCGGACTGCAGGAGCGGGACGGGCGAGAGCGTGTGCGCGCCTGCGGGGGGGGTCAACCTGGGACACAGCAAGGTGGGCCCGAGCTTGGTCCTGCACAAGGTTTAAATGCACAGATGCTGCCAGTGAGGTGCCACGGTGCTTTTAGGACCGAGCAGGAACCTCGCCCAGCACGTGGCTGACTCGGACCTCAGGGACCTGGAGGACAAAGAGCAGCAACTGGCAATTCCTCCTTTAAAGTACTACGGAGTGGAGAGGTGCCGTCGGTGAGCTGGCTTTCCGTTCCCAGAAACGTGTGAGGATAACGTGTTTTGAGGATACGCGTAGGAGAAAGGATCATTCAGCAGGAGAAAGGGGTTGGGTTTGGTTGGCCTGGCTGTTTCTGGAATGAATCACTGTGGAGCCGGCTGACCCCCCTCCCGTCCACTATAAGGAGGGTTTGTGTGCGGTCCCAGGCCTCTGGGGTGCTGGTCCCCGCGCCGCGGGCGGCCGGTGCCCGGCTGCAGGCTGCCCTCACGCGCGGCAGCAGCTTCCCTCCAAAAACCTCTTGCCCCATTGTGCTCCGGGAGGGGGAAGTGGCTTAGTAAACACCAAGGGAAGAGGTTAGGCCTCGGGCTGTAATTGTCAAATGTGACCGTTTCAGACATTAGTACGTCAGGTTTTGGAGGACGGATCCCACGCTATTGCTGCCACCAGAGAGCCAGTGCTGAGGCCAGCAGGGGTGCGGGAAGCTGAGGCCTCTTACAATTTAGGTGAGAGAGAAGGGTGCTGTGCACAGCTTTAAAAGTGATGATTTAAAAAAAAAAAAAAAAAACAGTTTGGGCATTTGCAATTTAGCGACCGGCCGCTTCTTTGCAAACCGTGGGTGGGTGGATAGAGATGGGGGGAGGCGACTCCAGCCCTGATTCTTAGAGAGCATCTTTTCCCTCCGCCCACGTTTGACCGCGTGATGGCCTGGAGATGTCGCCGAGCCATGTTAAGTGGCACACTTTTCAAATGGATTTATCCAGCACTGTGAACCCAAGCGTGCAAACTGAGTAAGGAAACAGCCAGACCTTGAACTAGCGCAACGTGCCGAGAAGCGGACCGCAAGATCTGCAGCGCAATAAGATATATTAATATTAATGTTATTTTGGGGATGATGAATTAATAGCGTTAATAGGATGAAGAAGAAACATATGATTATTGCTCCTATGCGCGTTTTCCTGCCTGGTTCTCCAGGCTCACAGCCTTGCACTGCACACATCTCAGCTCTCTCATGGGCAGGATGGGCCCCAGCCATTTCTCACCCCCTTCCCAGCCCCCCCCGCCTTTTGCAGGGCTGGTCCAGGCCCTGCCTAAGCCCTAGAAGCTGCAGGGCTGTTTGAATTTTCGGTAGTAGCAGTCCCCGCTCCAGAGGCATCTTCCCTGCAGTGGTAGCGACGTGTCCCAGCTGACCTCTGCTGTGATGCTGCATCCTCTGTGCTCTGCTGGGCAGAGGACTCCTGATTCGGTCTTGGATTCGGGGAAAGTAGCGAAATCTCTAGACTGCAGCTTAGAGATTTCAGGTCTCATTACAATTTCTGCAGGGGGAGACATCTCCTTCTCAACAGGTTTTGCTGAAAAATTCCTAACGCTGCCTTTCGGAGGGGTCTGTTGCCCTCGGAGAGCTGTCTCCCTTCCAGCCCACGTGAGCACCTCTGAAGAGCGTAACCCAACGAGCCAAATGTCATGTTACCACTCGGCTGAACCTGGAGCAGCTACACACAGAGTTAATCCAGCCCCCCTTGAGCATATTCTGATTTTTCAGACCGGCTTTTGCTTCTCATTTAATCTCTGCTTAGATTGATGCTAGCAGAGACTTGTTCTCATGTGGTTGTCAGAGAAAACCCCCCTGCACGCGAGCAGACTCCTTCCCCGTGTCCTGGCGAGGACAGACACGCACCAGGTGATTACTGTTCGGTGGTGCATGGAGAACCGTTTTGGCAGGTGCTTTCTCCCTCGGGACACTTGGGTGCCCTACCAAATTTCCCTAACTCTTGTGGGACATTGTGATTTACTTAAATCCTCAGCTCTTGGAGGCATCTGATTAGCCGAGACTCTTAGCTTAACTGGGTTTTTGAAAGATATGTTTGCCTCCAGAGTGTGAGTAAAGTATGAGAACAAAAGCAAAAACATAAAGCCTCTTAAGAAGACATTTGCAAAAAATTGTGTTGCTTTTTACAGACGGTTTCAAAGTATGGGGAGGTGGGCCCAAGAAATGAAAATGTGGATGATAGGTCCAGTTTACCCTACCTTCTAGTCACAGGCGTTTGCTGCATGGGGCACTGTATTTGGGTGCCAAGTGAGTTTTTGTGTTGAGGGATGAGTACGAGGCTCTCCTGACCTGTGAAAGGAGAGTTTGTTCCTCCCTCAGAGAATTCACAAGGGGCTAAACTGACTGTGTGAAACTCTGCAGCTGTGTTTCCAGCTTATCAGAGGGGAATCTTGGGGGATGCATTAAACAGCCTGGTGGGACCAGAGCTTCCCCTTGGGATCCCCCCAAGCTCTGTCATGCTGGAGCTTCATCAGAGGTCAGGGAAATAGCCAGCTCACTGTCAGAATGGGGACAGAGAATTATCTTCATTATAATTATCTGTTGTTAAGATAATACTAACAAGATGAGACTATTTAGTTGTTAAAAGACAGAAAACAGAAAAAAATGGCCACTACCTGGAAAGGATATTGTAGCTTTCTCCATTGCTCCTGTTTCAGCCTGAGCCGCACACCCACCTCAGTGACTTTGGCGTCACAGAAGTCCCCGCTGATGGCTATGGGGCAGGCTCATGAATAGGCAAAAGCTGTGTAAGGCTTTCAACCACTAATAAAAATCACCCCTCAAAAGCAGGTCTATGGAATTATGTCACCTCCACTGTTTCATGCTACCTCCTTGCTACATGTTACCTCGGTAGTGATATGCCACCACGGCACATCGTTAGTAAGACAGAACAACAACGGATGCTTTTAGCAATGTTTACAGCGTTCTGGAGGGGATGGACTGCCCTGTCCCCATGGTAATACCCACCCTGAGCTGAGGTCAGTGCTAGCCCAGCATTTCTGGAGATTCGAGGGAAATTTATGGATCAGATAAAGCTGTTTGCCACGCCTGGCTGTACTTTTGACAACCACTGTTAGATCATTCCATGGCTTTTGGCCAGCTAGTAGCCAGGTATAAGTAACTTAATAAGGGTCAGCCAGCAGCTTCATGTGTAAGTGTTAGCTATTTCACAAATTGGTGGTGGAATTCCACTGAAAAGTCTTTTACCCCAGTCCGTGGCATTATATATACTTTGTGCTGCTCGTTAGAAGGCTTTGCCCTGGGCTGGCAAGACAGAATTGATTTTGAGAGCACGCTCCATGAAATAAATAGAGAAGCTGTACTATGTGAAATCACAGCATTCGATCAGATCCCGGGAGCAGTCTTGCTGACCACGTTGGTGTTGGCCCATGGCTCACTCCCTCCGAGATCCTTCTGGGGCATTTGCTAGGCTTGCTATAATCACTATCATTCCCCGCAAAAAATAATGTGGAGGGTAGCAAGCGGATGTGTGGTTGGTGCAGTGATAACTCAAAGTCTCTGCTTAACGTCTGTTGCCATCCAGTGGCAACGATAAAAATGGGCAGTCGCTTCCTACTTCCATTTCACTCGACATATAACTATCATATTTTGAAGGAGTGGAGCTATTCCTGTGCCCTTGACCACTAAGCAGCCTTGCTTGCTTTTATGCAAGATCAGAGAGACCAGATTGCTCATTGTGACACGTTTTGCTTTGGCCGGAGCGGCATGGCCACTGCCTACACGAGTGTTACCAATTTCTCCTGGGGAGGAAAAAGGGGAGGGCCAGGCTATAGCAAGATATTTGCTGCTTGGCTGTCATTGCCCCCATGCCTCTCCCTCCATCTCCTCCCTAAGGTTGACACAACCCTTACGCTCGAGCCTCTTGGGCTGTGGCTCTGCAGGAAGGAGGTTGCCAACTCTGTGTTGTTTTGGTTTCCTTTTCCTTGTCCTTTTCCTTGTCCTTAAATTCAACCACATAGAAAGAAGATTAGTGATGCATGTTTTCCAGTAGCTATAACAAGGAATGTGGATTTTTAGGTGTGTTCTTAAAATTTTTAGGCATGTCTTGCAACAGCTCAGATTTTCACAAACTATGGCTTGTAATACAACTACAGCCTCCACCATCTGGTACAGCCTGCACAGCGTTGTGACCTTGCACAGCTCTGGTGATGTCCAGGAAACCACCTGGGCTTGCACATGGGCCAGGCATGTAGGAAAGGTCAGAAAAGACCCCCACTCCTGGGGCAGTTCTTCATTTCACCCTGGGCAGTTGCAAGAAGCCTGAAGGAAGCCTGGCCCAAGGCGGGCTGGGAAGGTGCGTTTTGGCTGAGCAATTTCCCATCTTTGCTGCCAAGCCTGGAGGTGGCTCTGTGTTCAGGCCAAGCAGGCCTGGCTTACTGTGGGCTGGTGTCTCCTGGGGGAAGCTTTTCTTGAAGCCAGGGCATCGCATCCCTTGTTTTGGGAGTGCTTAGTAAGCACTAAGCTCACTCTCCAGTCTCTCCTGCAATGAAAATATTAGGAGAATCTTTCCGCTTGATCCATTTAGCGAAATACGTAGCAGCATGCTACCTTTCAGATCAAATGTCTGAGACTAGATTAAAAAAAAAAAAAAAAAAAGATGTAGTTATTCATAGCTAAGTTCCCAGAAACTCTCCAGCATGAGCAAACCCTGTCCATTTATAGGACTGTTTTTGCAACCCGCTTTGCACTGACACTTAATATTTTGTTTGCTTCTTGTTTTCATTTCGATTCTTGCAGACCACCTTCTGTGGTTAGCCAGGCCTGTATGCATGAAGCTTGCTGTGGGCATCTGTTGTAGATGCTTGGGCTGAGAAACACTGTGGGGGATGTCTTGCATCTCTCTATCAGCTATCTGCAGATTCATCTGCAACGTGAAGGAAGAGGATGACAGTGTGGGTCTCTGCTGGAAATGTTGCAGCCCTGAGAATTGTTTGACTAGGTTCATTGGTTATTTTTGAACCTAGAAGTGCAACCAAAGTTAAATATACATGTGCGGAAACTCTCGCTAGTCTCTGAATCTTCCCCAAGACCCTCTTCTGCACTGTCCTGGCAGTGGCTTGTGGTGACAAGTTGGTGGTAAGTTACTGGCCTTGGACAACAGTTCTCCCTCTCTGTGGCTTCTGCATGAGGCTTTTAGTTGCAAAATGCTCATGAAATGTATCTGTGGTGTTGCTTGTATCTGCTATTGTCACCTCAGTAGTAAGTTTTACCTCTGGAGTTATCACATTAACTAACTTGTGCGGGTATCATAATCCTCTGTGTTTACCTTCCTCTTTTCTTTATTTTATGGTAAAATTCTGGATAGGAAAAGGCAAACCCAGCCCTGGTTCTGTGCAGTTGTGCTGTCAGTCACACGCTAGATGGCACAACCAGCAGTACCCAGACTCCAAGCAGGGTTTCCAGCCAGGAAATGCAGTCAAATAAAATTCATCATATACGACGTTTTGTTCTGCAACATGGTCTTATGGCACTCTGCTATGAAGTATCCCCATTTGTCTGCCCTCTGACAGGTCTTTTTAAACGCTTAGTCTGCTTATTGCCATGGAATAATGTCCTTACTGCATGCTCTTCATGGCTGCTCCGGCTCTAAATATGCATGAGGGGCGTTGAGGCATGTGGCCACCCACGTCTATGTGGTAGCACAGTGTCCCCTAGGCTGTGTCACAAGCCACAGTCAGGATCACTTCTCCCTTTGACGCGACACTAGGCAGAGCCCCACGTTCACGAGCACGTTCCCCTCCTCTCCAGTACCTCCTGTGCAGTCCCATGGTGGCCGGAGCTATCACACAATGCTAGTCGACACGGACAAGCACAAAGCAATGCGGGCTTTTTCACTTGAACTTCTGTATCTACCTCTGCTTGTTGCCATGGAGAAGCTGGTTGTACACGGTTTCACAATGAGACTGTTTTTCAGCAGAGGTCTGGGAGAGGCCTCGGTTATTGTGAATGGTTTTTGTTCAGCATAACTTTGTCTGCATCGCATTAGCACATCACTGCTGTCAGAGGAGTCGCTAGTGAGACATTTTTCCAAGGGAGGAGGATGCTTGCTAGCGTGATTTAGGCTCGTTTCTCTTCTGCAAGCTTTCAGCAAACTGGCTCTGCAATCAGCAGCAAGCCAGACCGAGATGTAAGCATAAGGTAATGTTAGTTTAATATTTGAGTGCCATCTGCTGTAAGTGCCTCCACACTCCAGCCCATCTGTTTTGCTTGTTTCAGTTTGCTTTTTATAGGGCTCCGGTAGCTCTACATCCTTTGGAAAGTCCCTGCTTGGAAAAGGTGTGATGGAGAGGGGCCTCCTGCCTGGGATCGGAGCAGGCTACGCCCCTGGTTGTGCGGGTGCACGGCCCTGTGTTTCCTGCAGGCAGCATGTGCACCTCTTGATGCTGTAGAAGGAGCAGTGTACAACCTGCCTGGAGAGGTAAAAACATGAATTCCAGCCTAGCTTTGGCACAAAATCTCAGGGAAATTAGTGAATCTTGGTGTGCTGCTTCCCACACAGAATCACAGAAAAATTTAGGTCAGAAGGGACCTCTGGAAGACTTTGATTCAACCCCGTGCTCAAAGCAGTTGCATCAGGTTGCTCAGGGCTTCATCAAATTATCTATCTTCTGGGCAAAGGCAGAGGTTGGGTTGCAGCTGATAGCTGGAGCCTGTGAATCCAAGCAGGTTCCTGGACATGCCATGCCGTCTCAGTGCTAGGAGCTGCAGGCGTGCATGCAGAATGGGTACAGGAAAGCTGCATTGCAACATAGCCTCATAGAGAGTAGGGCTGGCTGGGACTTTGTGAGGTCCAGAGAGTCCATCTCCTGGCCCACAGCCAGGATCAGTGATAAATAGTTCTTGACAGATGCTTGTGACTTGTTTGGAAAGGCCTCTATCAGTATCTCCTCCACCAGCTCTCGGCTGTCTATCGAAAATGGTTGTGATTCTTCTTTTATCCTCTGTACTTCAGGCTAAACAACTCGAGCTCATTCAGCTTGTCCTCTCTGGTCGCCTTTTCTAGCCCTCTGAGCCTCCTCATTGTTCTCTCAGCTCTTTCCACCACAGTTAAAACCCTCTTGAAAAAAACTGAAGACAGTGCTTGTGTGGAGGCCCTCCCCAGACTGACAACGAGTTGCTTACCTGTCCTACAGGTATGGCAGGGCTTATAGATCCCATTCCAGCAGCACAATGTTCACTTCCATTGCTGTAAGAGGCATCTCCTCCATCTTGCTTGGAAACATCTCTTCAGACTTTTTCAGCAGGCTGAGCTAACCCGTCTTTCCCTGTTTTGACTTATTTGACTTTGGGTTAATTTTCTACATGATGACATACACAGAGGAATTTCTGACAGGTTGAGGAAGCCCAGTGGAAAAAGTGAAGTTAATCATGATAATCTTGCCTGTTTTTAAGGACTTGAATGACTTCCTGTTCAGACAGTTGAATGCCAGGAGAAGCAGGCTTGCTTGGCTAATGCAGAGCAGGTGAATCTAGGGAGACCGTGTTTTGTGTTTTTTGTTTTTTTTAATGGAAGTTGAGCCTTTTATCAGTCTCTTTCCCAGGAACAGTGAGCAAATACTGGGAGGAAGAGACCCCCGAGTCATAGCTCACAGCTTTTCCAGGAATCTTCTGGATTCCTCCCCTGAGCCAACGTATCTTTTTTTCTCCTGTGTTGTCTGACCCCACAGCCCACTTTGGTTCAGAAGTCCCCTCATTCTCTGCTGTATGCAGGGCCCTTCTCCTGCCTACCCTCCTTTAGGAATGGTTAACTTGGACTCCCAGTTGCAAACCAGTGAAATAGCTTAAGTATAGAGGGTCTCGGAGGAAGAAATGGTACCTGCATTGCTAAACCAGATGCCAGGCCACACCTGGAGCACTGGCAATCAGTTTCTTGGCCAGGGCAGTTTTCTCTTTTACTTCTACTTGACTGGTCTGACATGAGGTCAGGGATTAATTTAGTACTCAGGCAGTGGGTAGGAGACAATGCAGCTAAGACACTCCGGGCTGCTCTCGCCTCCCTGCTCTGTTGCTGCTTCTTCTTTGGCTTGGTGGCCTAGCAACCCAAAGTTATGAAAACCTGGCCAATTACATAAAAAGTAAGAAAACAGTTTTAAATGAAAGTGTCTGTGGTAGGCAGCAATGCAGCTAGGAGTGAGGGGTGATTTTCTTACTGTGACTACTTTTATATCAGGAATTCACCTTTCCTTGGCATATTCTTGATATTTTGGCAAGCTTTCCTCAACAGAGACTTATTGAATTCCAGGTACCTTGCAATTTTGCTTTTGCTCCATTCAAGGAATGTAAAAAGTGACTCTGGACATGTGGTAGGACAGAAGCAGCAAGCTGTGATGACATGGACCTGGCAGATGCATTCAGGTGGCCTCATTTTGTGGGGTCTTGCTCCTGAGACTTTTGAATGACCAAGACAATGTGGTCCCAGATACTCACTCCAGCTACTATGATTTGAGTTTCCTTATGCCAGCTGACCTACCCCTGGTGATGATTCACAGGCATGTTCCTCAGTCCCTGGAGGTCTGAAATGTCTCTGCATTTGCAGTGGGCTATGGCCTGCTTCTCCCATTAACTTTCTGGACAGCTAATGCAGTGCACCTGCCACATGACAGCTTGTTACTATAGCCAAGCTGTGATCATGGTGGTGGAAATGAGTCGTGTGCGTGCTGGTGGGTTTGCATTGTACACGATTTCTGTTCAACTTCTCCCAGATCCCTTTTTTCAGGGAGGGAGGAGTGAGCTGGCACTTTCTCTGCCCTCAGGTGAAGATTATAAAAATTTAGCTATAAAAATTTATAGCTATAAAAATTTACAGCTATAAAAATTTACAGGCCTTCTCCATCCATTTTCACATATCTTGCCTTTAAGAGCAAAGGACCACCTCTGAAGACTCGTCTTAAGTCAGAGCACTCAAACACAAGTATATAGACATTTCTGATAGATATGACACCAGGTGAGGTTTATAAATGTTTCTGTCAAGATTATATACCAACTGGTGAAAAATAGAAGAGACATTCTTGTTTGATTATACACAGGAGCAAGATTGTTATGTCACATGTTTTAAATATCCAAGCCTATCAAGCCATGAAGGGCAATGTCTAAGCCAAGTGCAGCAAGTCAGTAGATTTCTGTATGCAAATAGAAACCTGCTGAAAACAGGCCTAAAGAAGAATTATGTTTTGTGTGTAAAGGCCCCTGTCTGCTAGCTAGATTGCGCAGCTGGCTGGAGGCAGCAATATTGCCCCAAGCCCAGGGCTTGCCTTGCTCTGCCAGTGCCCTGCAAACTGGACAGCTGCTGGTGCAGACTCCAAGGAGGAGCAGTGGTGAGGTGCAGGAGCTACGGGGAGCCTGGCTTACTGCAGCTCAAGCACTTAGGGGAGTGAGGGAGACTCGGATGCAAACTGTGGCTGTATCTTACCTGTGGTTGACCCATCTTGGGCTGTGTGAGGGATTAGGTGACTACTTGAGCTCCTTTCCAGGACTTCTTTGAGAAATCTCAAAGAGCACCTTATTTACCAGAGTTCCTCAAGATCGAGGCACCTGCAGAACCACCACAGGGGTGTCATTAGAGACCAATCCCTACCCTGTCACTGAGGCCATGGGCAGTTTCACCTGCCCTGGAAACAAGGGTTTGCAGGTAGAGGCTTGCAAGCACCATTCCCTTCCTAGGGAAGTTGCAAGGAGAGAACTGCGCTGCTCACGAGTGATTTTTCTGTCCATACAGAAAAAACAGTTGAAGAATCGCTCACAGCTCGGGCATATTTTAGAAGCTACAGTCTTGACGCATCGCCCCTTTTGGTGTGTCTTGGCATCAGTGATCAATGGCTCGGCTTTTCTGCCAGGGGATTCTTTTAAGGCCAACTTGCTTTCTTATCGTGGCTGTGACTCTGACCATCTGGTTGTAGCGATAGTCTTTCCAGATGCCTTGATATAGTGATGCTTTGCCTGGGTAATCCAGGCAGACCTCAGGGATTTGTTATTGACGCAGAAATCTAACACTTATTGATTGCTCTTCGGTGACTGACACGATATACAGTAAAGAGAGATGTTTATTCTGGGAGTACAGAAAGAAGAAAAATACTGTATATTAGGAAAGGACAGAGTTATGCCATCTACAAGGCTTTTTTCTAAATGATGTTAAAGAGTCTTCTCCATAATAATTCATGCTTTTAGCTTTGGAGGTGATTTGTGAAGTTTATAATACAAATTTGGAGAAGGAAAAATCAAAATAAAACATTTTGGTTTTATTGACAGAAAGTGTTGGCCGTTAATGAAATTTTATTGTGAATGTTGTGTTTTTCAGTGGACTTTTGGAGTATTTTGTTTGCCTATTTGCCAGAAATACTGATTCTGAACAACTGGAATGCTCTGTGAGTTGGGAATCACAGGTTTTGCCCAGTTTTATCAGTTAATTCAAACCAAGAGCTTGGACTCATTTCAGGGCAGGTTTAAATTTATGAGTGAGGTCTGGTGATGTAGAATAAGCCTCCAGTTCTCAATGAGAGGTGAAAGACAAACTTTTGAATATCTCAGCCTGAGTCTTTGACTGAATAAAGAGGGACTTAGTCCTAAACCTAATCCTAAACCTTAAACCTAATCCTAAACCAGAGTCGCTTTCCCCTCAACTCCTTTGGATATTAGGCAGAATACAGACTTCCTTGAGCAGTGTTGTTCATCTGATAGCCTGCATGAGGTTAAAATTAAAGCATTTGACTGAGCTGAAGTCCTGGAACTGGGGGATGTGTGATGGGAGCTCTCCTCCACTGGGAATAAAACCTGGAAGTGGGTATTGATTTTCCTGTTTTTTTTTCCTTAACTTCTGAAACTGCACTGCTGATTATGATATATTAGCAATATTTGCTGAAAAAAGGGATTTTTAAAGCTTTCTTTGTGAGGCTGCTGCGCTTATGTGAATCCAGAGCAACACAGAAAATAAGAGGCATGCAATAATCCAACAATTCAAATGGCTTAATTTTTTTCCCTGAAGAAACAACATCTGGTATTTTTGTCATTTTGAGTCTTAACCTTATCTTGATTACTAGTTTGTTTTGCTTTATTCTTCTGCAGTTTTTTTCTAACTCTCTTAACCTCTACACAGTTTTGTCCACTGTTTTCTGCAGAGAGGTATCACAGATTTCCTCCATTTTCCCTCTGGCTCTGACAGCAATTTGGGGGTTACATGGGAACTAGAAGAAAGACTAGCAGTGAATGAGGTAACTCAGTGCTTTGCTTTCACAGCATTTCATTTGTGTGTGAGGAATACAGAAAAGTATGGAAAAAAATAATGCTAAAAGAGGCCATACTGATTTATCTGGAGTTGAGTGTGAAAGAGGGAGTCAGAGTTTGAATGGCCACAATCTTTTGCTTCCGCAACGCATCTGTCAGATGCTAGCCTGGCCATGGCGGGAACATTTGGTGGTGTCAAGGTTGTTTAAATCCACTCTAGCAATGAATATTTTGGTTTTGTCATTTTGGTAGTGATGATAAGTTTCTAAAGCGTTATCAGTCTGAGACGGTCCAGCTGAGCTTCACTTATAAAAAAGGGGCATAGAGAGATCCTCCTGCTTCTGAAATAGGCATTTCTCCATTCATGAGGGCCGAGTATTTGTTTCCTGCACGTACAGTGCTTAGAAGACAGGAAGGATTAGTGTTTTGAAAGCAGAATCATGCAACAGTGACTATTTCAAAGGGAAAAACCCTGCCAGTTGTGCTGCATTAGGTGAAAGGCCTTTTGCTTTTCAAGAAGCCGCATTTAGGATCAATCTTCCTTGCAGCTTCAATTTGAGCTCCAGCTCTATGCACTGAAGATGCTTTGGTGCCCCACATAAACCCTTAGCGAATGGTGCTGTGTGCTTTTGTTTGGAGTCAATGATCTCTGCCAGGAGTTTCAGCTGGTGCTGGAGTTTGCTGCGCTCCTCAGCTCCTATACGAGTCTTTTGCAGCACGGATCTTCTGTTACAAGTTTACTCACAGTTCATATGGAAATAATCCATGTAATCCACAGCTCAGCTTATTAGAGTGCAAATTACTATGAGACATCGCCTCAGAAGTCCTCTAGAGCTGGGGTAACCTGAGAGGAACAAGTTACAGGTGATCAAGGAGAGGAAAAAGAATAGAGACAACCAGTACTATCTCCACAAAAAGCCATGTGTTAGAGAGAGAAGGCTTCCAAGGCAGCAAAATTGCCTCCCTGCTGGCTGCTTGCATTAAGGGTTTAACTTAAGAGTTGGACCATATGGATTGCCAGGTAAAGTAGGAATCTCAGTAAAGGTTGTCCCCTTTCAAGCTGGATCCTAAAGAATAATTTGTCGACGAGGCGGCTTTTGGTGTTGCTACATCTTCTGGCTAGATAGCTGTGAACGTGCTGGAGCTGCATGCTTCATACAAATGAGCAGAACAGACTTTTCTCCTGTCTTTGAATAGAAGGTGTAATGAAATTGCAGAATTTAACGGAAAAAACAAATGTAGATTCCCAGGGTTTGATACTGCTCACAGCCTGGCTGGTATAAACCTTCTGCCTCGAATGGTATCAGCTGGGATCCACAGTGGTGTAAGATCAAAATCCAGCCTCTGACCTCACCGAAGATGATGTTTTCACAGGGACTCATTTAAAACCAGCATAGGATCCACACTGGCTCACTAAGTGCTGTCAGCAAAGAGGCAGCTGTTTAAACAGGGTTTTCTGCACTATCTCTTTTAGAAATATGGACTGTCCCTTACAGAGGCAGGGGGAAATTATTGCATACATCCTAATGACATGTTGACAACATCCACAAAACAAAGTCTATATCTGGGCAACCAGCAAGGAACAGAAAATGTGAGCTTACAGAAAAGCCAGTAGAGATTAATAGTCAAGATTTCTGAAGGTTACTTTGTGGGCTAACGCACCATTGAAAAAAAAAAAACAGCTGTGCTTACTTGCTTAGGTCAAGTGCAAGAGCTTTTCCGAAGCATGGAACTGACGCCTTCAAGACAAAGGAACATGCTGTATTCGCTGCGCCTCTCAGATGCCTGCTCTGAAGCCGATGGAGCTTTGCAGCTGCTGAAACAGCAGGCCTACGTACAACCTTAGCCACGAGCTAAAGGTTTAGCGCTCCAACCAGGGAGTCGTAAAGGGTGAGAATTAATAAAAGCCATGGTAGCAATTCTGCCTTCTGAAATGAGCACTCACCTATAGGCTTAATTGGCACAGGCGGCCATTGCAGCTGGATGTGATGTGCTGGCTCTGCTGCCTGGTGCTATACAAATTAGGTCAGAAGTTGCGTGTGCGGTAATGTTCGGTATTCCGGAGAAACAGCCCTGATTTCTTGCAGGAAAAGGATCTGAGAAGTGTGATTTCTGGGAGCTGAAGGAAAGATAGTTCAATCTCAGTAATAACTCATTAATATTAAGGCCAGCGTACCTACATATTTTGTCCGTGCTTGGAGCCTCAGTCTCCTCGGCGCTGCAGGTTGGCAGCAAGGGATAGTGTAACAGTCCAAACCTCCAGACAAAGGGAGAAAGAAGCTGATGTTATCCTTGTTTTAGAAATGGGATGGTGAAACAGATCCACATTCATCTTAAGGCTGATAGCCCCTTTGCCTTGGAAAGCTGGTGAGAAAGGGAGTGAGTGAGACTGACTCATTTATTATATGATCAATTAATTGAATGAGATGAATTGACTCCTGTCAGATATCACCAGGAATACACAACAGAACTGGGAAATGACCACCAGGTTTTCTGAATCCTGGTCTGTGAGATTATCCTTATTGCCTGGTTATTGACCTTTACATCTTGTAGATCTCTGTAACAAGTAAACGGGTTTCGTCATTGTTCAAAGAGCCAGGATGGCAAGGCGACATGCGTTGACCAGAAAGGTTAGCAATGCAGCACTTCTGTGGGTGCTTCCACTTAGCTGTGGCAATGTGCTTTCCATCTACAGTTCTTGCTCGTCAAGCAGCAGTGACGGGGGAGATTACGTGGCAATGAAGTTTAAATAGAGGAAAGGACCAAAGAACTGATCCTACTGAGTGCTTTGAAACATACTTAACGGTGCTGAATTATTCATTGAGCTGGCTGGACAAACAGACATTGCAGAAGGAAATAAATGAGGACACTGGAAGGTAAATTCCAAACAACATGTCAGACAAATTCCCAAGCGCCAGAGCTTTCACAGAGGATCTGACCTGGCATCCCACTCCTTAAGAGTCCCTTGAGTGCTGCCTGGTGAAAGCCCTTTGTAAGGGAGAGGCAACGGGTCTTCACAAGGCTGAGTGTTTTGGCATGCACTCAGGTGCGGCTTTCTGTTGATACCTGTGGGCCCACGATAGCTCAGTTTGTGATGGGAGACCTTCCCTTTGGAGGAAGGTATCACAATGAGCAGGAGGGCATGGCAAGCAGGCAGCTGTCCGAGGCCAGAGGCTTTGATGGGTCAACTGAGATATAGCAGGTGGAATCATGAAGTATCAAAGATTAGCTCGTCAGCCCCATCTAGAGAAGTCAGTTCCCTCTAGAGAACGTGTTGTTTTCTCTCACCCCCTTTAAAATTCTCTTGCTTTTTTCTGCTCCTGCACCCCTGTTTAACAGTTACTTGCAAGTTTTGCAGTGTGATCCCCCAAGATGCTCCTTCTCCAGGCGAATGGCCCCCTTCCCATACCAAGCTGGGTAGCGGTTTGCAGGTCTTCCCCCATCCTCCCTCCCTGCTGAGGATGAGAGTTAACCACCTCAAACCCTGTGGAAGCAGGGGGACATTGCAGTGATCGTAAAAGGTATCATCAGACTTGTCTGTATTACATCAGTGTACTCTGAGGGAAGGGAGGGAACCAAACCCTCACATTCAATACGGTTGAGATCTGAACCTCTACCTGGGGACAGTGTGAGCACTGGTATTTGCCTGTGCGTCGCTCACTGTGCTGCAATTCCCAGCAGTAGCTAAACTGAGTAGCTGGGGTGAGCTGTAGCCGTGTAACGCATGCTTGATGCTGCACGGGGCATGCTGCAAAGATGAGCTTGGCAATCACAGACTCAGAGGCCTGCTGTGCTGTGGTTCGAGTCCTGCCTGGGCAGCCAGAACTGTTCCTGGCACGTCTGTGTCTGCTAACACTAGAAATGCTGCCTCTAACACCATGCAAATGGCTCCGCAACATATAACTGAACTCTGGAGGTATTTTGGGGGAAAATATTCAGAGCACCTGGCTTCATCTCCCTGTGGTGGTGTTGCTCTGATTTGGAGAAGCTGGCAGCTGAGATTTTTCTGCCACAACTCAGGATTTATTTGGATGGGGGCTTTGCTTTTGACCTGTGGCCAAGGGTGGAGTTCAGATCTGCCGTTTCTATTTGGGGATTGGGATCAGGCGTATATATGCGCACCTGTATGTATAACTTTATACTTAAGCATTCTCAGTCCCTACACACCCTGCCTCTTCTCCTCCTGCCTGCTCCATGCTTTTTCCATCATTGTTCTCCCTTCCTCAGTGAGAAAGCCTAAAAAGTGGGAAGAGTCAGTACCTGTTAGTTTATTGCAGTTAATCCCCACAGATCTGAAAGGATATTTGAAAAATCTAGTCACTGAAAAAGATTGTGCCACAGTATTTTGTTTTGTTTTGTGTTGTTTTTAACAAGATTTATCTAGGGGAGTTTCAGCCTTTTCAGAAAGGTGAGAAGGTAATACACTCTTATCTTTTACTTCTGCGGGTTTTCAATTTTGCTGACCAAAGCGAGGAATCTGCAAAACGCTGAGGTACTCCTGTGAGTTCTCCAGCGTATTTCAAACCAGAATAGGAAGGAAGAGGGTGTAAACATTTGCTGAAATTCTGTATTGTTGGAGGGCACCGAGGGATCTGCATTTGGATAATCTAAATTACGAGACAAGTCAGGGGAATAGCGGATGACTTTGAAAGACTGAATTGCTAGACATGTTTCTTAACATGCACAAATTGCTCCCTGATTTCACAAGAAAAAAACACTCTATGCTGATTATTGTTTTTAGATATTATTTTAGCTGCAGTGTCTGGAGGCCCAGTCGAGATCAGGATCTTGTGTTACCTGATACACAAGCACACAGTAAGATTCCTCTCCTTGGAGAGTTTGCAGTATGAATTTCGGTTTAAGGATGATTGTTTAATGCATGAGAACAGCAAATCCCACCACTGTGTGTTGGCTGAGGGTCAACCCTGGTTTGCCTGTTGTCCATTCCGATTTTCCATCTCGCCATCCCCTCGGTTGAGCGCACATGCTCTTTTCTCAGAAAACATCCCCTTCTGCTTGACTTTCCTCTCCCAGCCCCCATGGGGTATAAAATATGTTCCCCAAGCAGACAGACTGCTGCGAGGCTTCCATGGGGCCACAGCTGGCCTTGGGCGACACACGGGCCGGCTCTTAGGCTGTGCGAGCCCCCGGTGCTCCTTGAGACCGACGTCCAGTTGGAGCGTGCCAGGCAGCACCTGCTCCAGGGCGAGCCACGAGTAGGGGAGGGCTTTCTGGTTTGCTCAGAGCCCAACAGTATCCATGCCATCGCGAAGAGGAAAGGTGAGAAAACGTGTCTGATGTTTGCTTTATAAAACAGACATGCAGAAGTCTGCCCGCTTCTCTTGAAAGACGTGGTGACGCTCTCTTCTTCAGGAACTGTTTTGGCCCATTGCTTGTAGCTAACATGGACAGGCGCCTTCACCTCCCCATCTCTACCCTTGCGCAGAGCTGCCAGGCTCTTTGTCGCATGATAAGATAGGGGCTGCCTTTACACCCCGATCAGCCTCATTCGAAGCTGCTACAGTTCCCGTTACATTTGCACTCAGCTTTAAATACAGCTTGTGGAGAAGGAGGTGGTTGCTTCAGTAGGAGACGAAGCATGGCCAGTCCATGCAAGCATACGATTCCTCCTGCTATTTTCTAAAAATGATGCTTCTCCTGTGCATTAGTCCTGAAGACCATAAAGGCTGGAAGACCAAATGGTCTGCTTTAATTATTCATCATTAGCAGTAGCTATTATTATTTAAGAGTTGCCCTTTTTAGCCAGAAATATTAACTTCTAGCCTGTGTCTTTTCGTGATCACTGTCATCCGACATCCTGCTGCCCTCACAGGCCTCTCGTTGCCCTGTTGCACACTTGTCTTGAAGTAGGCAAGTCTAAGGGTCTCCTCCCCGAACCCTTTGCTTTCCTCCAGGAACCCCGTGCCTCCTGGACCTCCTTCAGGCCTTTTCCTTGCTATAATTCATACTGAACCAGGTAGTATTTTGCGCCTCGTGTTCCTCCTGAACGTGCGCTGGGCTTTGCCTTGCCGCACACCAGCGGTTTCCCCCGAGCCTGACTCAGCGTGCTGCGTGCGGCGCGCGTTCAAGGCAAGAGTTCCCACCAGCAGTGCCGGCACGCTTTACTATCATCCGCACTTCGCTCTGAGAGGCACAGGCCTTGTTTACTCTTCTCTTTAATAACACAGATGGTTTTAATAGTTCTCTGCATTCGCCCCCAGTTCTTTCTCCTAGTGTGTAGTCTGTTTAATGCTTTCGTCTAAGTGATGGCTTTGTCACTTAATCTCATTAAAACTTCTCTTCACTGAACTCTTTGAGCTGCTTATCAGACCGTAAGCCTAATCTACCGTTTGTATTTAATTTGTTTTGTGCCTCCTACAGTTTGGCATCGTTAGGTAACAGCATCGTTCTCAAGGTCACTGATGCACCACGCAAGGTAACCACCCGTGGCTCCCATACTAACTACCCCGCTAGCCTCCTCCTTCCTCCTCTTTTTGCCACGCAGTTTGATTTTACTGACAGCTCTCTCCCTTTCCCTGAGCCTATTTCTAATGCATTTCAGCTGCTTGCAGCCCAGTGTACTCTGCTATGTGACTCTGCAAATCAATCCCCTGCGCTGGCTGGCAGCAAACGTTTTTCTGATATCCTCCGGACTCACCTGCACTGTTTTCCTGCTTGTCTTCTAGTTCATTCCTATTTGGTCCACGAATTTAGGAGCACTGTTCTCCCCGTGCTGAATTGCACATCTGTAAATCTTTAAGAGCTGTGTCCTTGTGGGCTCAGGGCTGGGAAGGGGATGTTGAGCCTTTCACCTTCAGGCTGTAGGTCTGAGTGGACAATCAACGTCTCGCTCCTCAATGGCATGCATAGAATTAAGCCACAAATCACTGTTCTGATTTGATGTTTATATTTAAAAAACAACAACAAAAAAAAGAACAAATCCCGGATTGTCACCGTTGGTGGGATGAAGGAAGAAACTAAGCACTTTGCACACGTTCCCCCCTCGGCCCCTGGCCGCGGACCCCAGGCGCTGCCCGCCAGACCTCGCTGCTCCGGCTCTGGCAACTCAGCGCTAAACCAGCCCTCTTCAACCCAAGCTGCTGTCTGTTTTACTGGCCCGAAAACAGCTGCTTGAGAAAGGGTTTTTAACACAGCCTATACCTATCCGTCTTACCAAAAATCTTACTTTTGCCTAGCAGTAACCTTAAGCACTGCAGCGGTTACTGGAGCGTCTGTCTGTTCCCCCATGCAATCACCTCCTCCCTAGGGACAGTGGGAAGTCAAAGCTAAATCCCTTAGTGTTCCCTGATAGATTTATCCTCGTCTCATATCTTCCTGTTTGGATGGCTGTAGGGAACAAATTCGCGTTGATTTGCCCCGTTTTTCTCCACCTTTGCGGCTTTGCTCCTGAAAGTCCTCTATTAAACTTAAGTAATAGATTCACGCGGAGTATCGTTAGATCATGGGCATTGGTATTCAATACGGTATTGATCATAGTAGTCAGAAATTCAGCGTTCAGGCAGCTCTAATAAACAGCTCCACATCCGTCACGCAGAGCTGCATGGAGGAAATCTCACAAGCAGTGAAAGTTCAATTTTTTTCCCTCAGTAGGGTCTGCAACTATTTTTTGTAATTGGTAGCGTTTGGGAATACGCCTAATTTTTTTTCCCCTGAGATCCTAGAAAGAAAATAAAAATCTAGTGAGAAATTCTGCTGCCTCTTAGGGGAAGCCAGACTGCTGCAAAACAGGCACCTTGTCTTCTGCGGTGTGGGGGGGGTAAATGCAGAAAGGGCATACCGCGTTTGCTCATGTTATTGCTACGCGCACAGCAGCCCCGCTACCTTTTTGGGAGCGAACGCAAGGCGCTTCGGTAGATGCAGCTCAGTAGCTTCAAAATAGCTGTGCAAAGCAGCTGCGTTTGAATAGTCGAGTGCAAGATTTTAGGTAAACAGCAGCTCATACCTAAGGAAATATAGTAATTACTCCCGTTGAAACGTACCTGGCTCCGTGGCAAGAAGATATATTTGCAGTGGGCTTGCAAACTGTTAGGAATTGGATGCAGTGTTTGAATACAGTAATGCCTAAAGAGGCTGGCTAATATAAGTTTGCATTTCAGCTTCTAGTCATATAAAGAATAGTTTCTGCTCAAAGGACATGTTAGTAAGACTGACTTTGGGAGACTGGCTCCTGAGATGAGAACCAGGTTCGGATAGACAGACAAACCCTCCGTTTTCCAATAATGCAAGTCGGTCTGCCTCTGCAACACGCTCCTCCAAAGCATGCTGAAAAAAAATTTTTTAATCCATTTATGTAACTCCCTTTGTGTGCTGTGCTGCCATTCTCTCTGCTCACACAATCACTACGCCAATGTGATCAACAAAAGAGCAAAAATCATTTTATTTGGCACACACTCCATTTGCTCTGAGAATGAGCACAAATTCAGTTTTGTTCAGCTGCGATGTGTCTGGTTCCCGGTCCCTAAAACCCACAATGTGACACTAAATATCAGATATCTACCATCAAGAGAGGTGTTTTTTAATTTCCATTTTCTTTTATTTTTAATGATCCATTTGTCTCTTCAGACTCAGGAGCAGGCAGCGAAATCGGCTCTGATTTGCAGCCGCAGGCTGCCCGCCCCCTCCTCTGCTTCCATGGAAACACGTGTTGGACGAGGGAAAACCGGGCACGGACTTAAAGCAGATGATTTCCAAAAGACGTGCTTCTCCTTGCAAGGGGTCATTTACCTCCCATTTGCACAAAACTTGGGGTGAAGGGGAAATCTCTTTAGGGGGCAACTTTTCGAGGTGCTCGGCTGGTGCTGTCACAGCGGCCGGTGCAGCGACAGCAGCCGTGTCAGACCGGTGAAGGCCTCTCCTCTTTTAGATCGCCAGGGCCCTTTTGGTCTTAAAGGCGACGGGTTAATGAATGGCACCACCAGAAACTGCTCACCCCTTTAATTTCTTAGTTGAAATCATCTTCCCTGATGGCTGTTTCCAGTCTTTCGTTGTCCCCTGAAGCTACACACACCAATCTCTGCTTCCTTATCCTTTCCCCGCCTTGGTCATGTGGGTGTTTTGAGGTTCCCCAAGTATTTCAAAGTGGTCTAAAGATCAGCGGTAGCAGGCAAAACCACTCGCTATTACTCCTCCGGTGACCTAAGGGCTTGTCTTGGTGCAGGGCTCCTGCCTGCATTGCTGGAGTCTGCTTGAGTTGGTATCTCCCAGCTCTTCGACCACCACGCAGCCATTTGGGGCAGGACTGGAAGAACCAATGACTCGATCATGAGGCTGCTGGTCATTTTAGGGAAAAGACAGTGAAGGTCTGAGGCAAGACACCGGTCGCTCTGCTTCAGTGGTCTCTCCTGCCTTCGAGAAAAGGCATCTGCCAAGGGACAGTGGTTTTGGGTCCTTCCACCATGACTGAGGTGTTTGCTGCGGGGTTGCTGGGAGGGATCTTGCACCATGATGTCACATGCCTCTCGTCACCACTTTGGAAAGGTGGGTGATCCACGGCGGCACAGAAAAGCAGCATTTTCTCATCCTCCATCACTTGCAAAGTGTTCAGATTTTGAAGGCTGCTTCTGTCAGCGGCAGCGTGAGGAAAAAACAGCAGAAACCTTTTTCAAAACAAAGAAAACCTACTTTTTCATTTCCAAGGCTGGGAAGCCAACTATCCTTGGCCTCGCAACAAAGGCCTGTTTAAGGCACGGAGAGGTAAAAATAAACGTCTCTCCACGCTGCTCGATGGTTCTGCAAGATTGACGCTGATCAGAGCCCGTCATTAATTATTTAGCTTTGGGGAAATGTGCCGAAGGGCTTCTGACACTTCAAACGTGCAAACTAATTGCCACCTTTACTTGCTGGTTAATTGGGAGGCCAAAATAGACGGTACTGGGCCGAGTGGGTGTGCGAGGAAGGGGATGGGACCAGCGTTGCTCTGCCTCCCTGCACCGCCCAGGGCTGCATTTTGGCGTGCACTGGAGTGGGGCCGGACACCCCCAGCCCTGCACCCTGCACCCAGGCTCTGGTTCTTGCTCTGCACCCGTTGCTAGAGCACGTGGTGAAGGGCAGCAGTTTTCCCTTCCCCCAAAATAAGTAGGTCTCGCCTGCAGGTTTGCAACCTGAGGAAAACAAACGCATGCAGAGCATCGAGGCTATATTTATCCCAAACTCAGAAGCTGTGGTTCGTGGGAAACTTTGATCACTTTAAATGTCAGGCCTGGAAAAAGGAGGGGGGAAAAGAAAAAACAATTAGAAAGCAAGTGTTTTGAAAGAGGTAGCAGCTGCTGTTTCCAAAATGAAGTACACCGTCATCTCTTGTGGCCCCCACTGCTAGACAACCTAACCCAGAGAGGGCCACAGTCTCTTGGCTTCAAGCTTTCCCGCAGCGGAGCTGGGGGCTCTCATAGGCCAAGGTTTTCAAAGCCCGAACCCGCAGGGGCTGGGAGACCAACAGGGCTCATAAACCTGCCAGGGATTCAGCAACAGCTTACCAAATCCCTGTGAAAAATGGGGTTCATCCAAAACAATGTATTGTGTTTTGCTTTTTTTTTTTTGTATCTGATTGTATGTAAAGAGATCGTGGTTTTCTTGGATTTAAATGTCATCTAAAATTAATGTCCTACCATTATGTTTTCTCTCTGATTCATTTGGAAGACATGAATTTTAAGTATCTGGCATGTGAAATACAAGAGCCTTAGATGGACACAGGGATATTCAGCTTTTGTTCCTGGGTTGCCTGGATGTTTTTATTTAGAATCAGGTATCTGACACAGTTACGAGTACAAAGGGATATTTGGTGGTACTTGGGCCAGCCAGGGGTTTTCAGCAATGCCCCATATACGTGAATGTTTGCAAGGAGTGAAACACACGGGGAAAGCACTTCAAAAACCCCAGCAGACCTCTTACAATGCTCACCCAGTCCTATTTTACTGTTTTCTTTGAAATCTCCAAGTTTCTGCAAAAGCCCAGCCTGTTGCACAGAAACTCACTATTCATGCAGAAAATGTAGTATGCTTTTCTTCCACCTCGCATTGTTCACAGGCCGTGTTCTGGGATAAGGGTTATTTCTGTATCCTTCCATATCTGTAGCGTTCCTCTGAAATTGCTGCTACTTCCACCGTATCCATGCACCATTCATTATTGAAGCAGAGTGCTTAAATGTACTGTGACATGAGGGAAACGTCTTCCCTAATTCAGTTTTGCCCATTGAACTTTTCTGCTGCTTATTCATTGATAAAGATGTTAAAATAACTCCGTTTTAAATATGTATTCAAACTCGCACTACACCTCAGGTTCCACCGAGCGCAATTCTCCTTCTAGAAGACTTGGAGAGCATCAGGGTTAAATATTTTGACATATTTGGGAGCTGAAACTTTCACGAAGTAACGGATACTTTCTTCCTGCTGTATTCAATTTATAGCTGCGTTTGGGGACATTCGGTTTGCTTTCCTAGGAGAGACTGATGCTTTGCCTAGTCCAATTTCTCGCAGTGGTCATGGCTACTCCTCCACCCCCTTTCCTAGGCAATCGCTCCTTTTCTTGGAGTTTTCTTCTTCTGAAAAGGACCCAACCCTTCCTCGTGCCTGTGCGGCACCATTGGCAGCTGCTAAGGTGACGGTGAGGTTCCTCCACCTCTGCCACACGGGCATAATGTCACTAATGGCCTTGGAAGGGGAAAATGTTGTTAACATGCCCAGAAGGGTGAACACGGCTTTAACTGATGCTGGTGGGCAGAGAAACCAGCTGAGCGCATTTTCAGTATCAGATTCTGCTATCCTTGCTCCTAATGTCTTACCCCATGAATTTTTTTCCATCATCTTGCAGTGCTGCCTAAGGTATTGCAGCATCCCTCTCCGCAGCTCATATCTTTTAATGAATTCATTGCGACAGGGCTGAGAGGAGAGGAGTCGTCTGCATTTCACAGCTGGGAAACTGAGTCAGGAAGCTTTCCGCAGATTCACACCCATCCCAGGCTAGTGGCCTGTCTTTGCTTTGTGGGAGCAATCAGGAAAATGGAGTTTTTGGTGCTTTACGGGAATATCATGCAAATCTGAGTTCTGTAGTCCATTTAGTTTGGTCTTCTAAACTCAGAGTAATCTTTCTCATCTCTCTTTAATCCTTTGGCCTTTGGAATGGGAAGCAAAATTGCCTTTTCTCAGATATCCAGATCCAGGGGACCGCTCCGGGGTCTGCCTTTTCTTTCCCCGCCTTGTCCTCATTTTGCACCTGCGAGTATGAAGTACCTGGTTGTAGGGGTGACCAGCGGAAGTCCCTACTGGGCTGGTTGCTGGCTGTGGGTTTTCATCGCTTGTGTTGCTGGTTTGGTGCTGGAGGCTTGTTTGGCCTTGCTAAGGGTATCTCTTGATTGTGCCCTTCCTCTTCCTCGTGCCCCGGGCGAGGGCCACCCCCACCGCTCCTGCCATGGCTCCGTTGTGGCTGTTCTTCCAGCTGATGGCCTGAAATGCCCCACAAAACCCTTTTCCCCGTGCTTTTCCCCAGCAAACGCAATTCCGACTGCTTTCCAGGCAACACTTCTGGCGCATCATTTCCTCATCTAATTCTTCCGATATCCCTAGGGGCCCATAACAGCATTTAAAAACCAGAGCGCTGTCTTTGCTGTCCAAAGCGTTTTCCCAGCCACAGTGTTCGCCTTGGCCCTGATCGTACTCTCTGTGTTTTTCCCCTCCCGCAGCCTTCTACTGACACTCATGTTTTACATACCAGTATTTTAGATCCTTCATTACTGCTTTTGGTTTTTTTCCCCCTTAAGACAATACTAATGCACTCCTCTCTACGAACCGCTCGCCAGCCTTTTACTACCCGCAGCACCATTAGCATTGCTATGAGAGACCTCCAAGCTCGCTGCCTGCTCTCCCGCGGTCCCTTAGCCCTTTCCCTATCGCGTGGATGCCGTCACCCAGGACGGAGGTGGCCACCACCCAACCTGCCCCCCTCTTCCTCTGACAGCTCGGCCACGTATTTTTCGGTATTAGCCTGCCTTTTAGCTGATGGGGATCTCTGCAGAAAATGTTGTAGTGTGGTATGAGGGATCTGTTGTTATTTTCCGGGGAAAGCGGCGGTTGCCATGACGATCATGTGTCAGTCGAGCCAGCGCTTGCACAGCCGCAGCGCCTGCACACCTCCACCGCGGATCAATTCCCCCTCCCGGCCCCGTGGTGGGGCAGGGGCAAGGAGACATGGGGCTGTCGAGGCTGAGGGGCTCCAAGCCTTTCTTGGAGGGTCTCCAAGAAAGCAACTTTCTTTGGGGAACGGGGACCAGGGGACGGGGTCTGGTCTCCGCTATGTTGTTCTGCGCCTGCACCCACCTGCCTGGTTTGGGCTGGCAGGAACAGTGGTGGGTGCAGGAGCTGAGGAGATGGCGGAAACGGCACAAAGCAGAGCCCATCCACCAGCCTTCGGGCACCTCTGAGACACCTAGGCTGCATAAGAGGCTGGTGGCTCTGCTGCAAAAGAGAGCTCGGTCTCCTGAGCCTCTGCCCACAGGCTATTGGTTTAATTTGCAGTCGCGCTTGCACAGTTTGTCGTCGCGTTTGCCCCCAGCCGAAGCGTCCCAGCCCCTGAATCAGCACTTGCAGCTCTGAAACTTGGGCTGGATCCCGATAGGGCAGGGAAGGGGAGCTGCTCCGCAAGGCTGGGAGTGCGGCTCGGGGCGTTTCTGTGGGCATGCCTTCTCCAGGGGACGCAGGCAGAGCGGAGCTGCCTTAGCCCAGCACCTGGACACGTGGAGCAGCACAGAGCAAGGCTGGGGGCTTTGGCTGGGCAGGAGCCATCTCGTGCTGCCCAACCAAAGGGGAGACTCCTCTGCTCCCCAGCATCCCTGTCCAGCACCACAGGGTTTAGCCATTTCCATAGGGAAAGCAGTCCCAGTTCTTTACAGTCTTGCTTGATGTCCACGGCTCTAGGAATGAGACGGCCTTTAACGCTTGTATGCAACACGTACTATAAGAACACAACAAGAGACTCCTTTGCTAGTGTGGCTGGATGTTATGCTGGGTGCTGCAGAAATAAAGCCTAAAAAGCAGATGGTGCCCCAAATTTAAGTAGACCAAGCAGATCCAGAGACCTAAGAGAGATGATTCCCAAGGTCATGCAGGAAGCCTGTGGCAGACATGAGAACTGAAAATAGATCTCCTGAGGCCCAGCCACACTGTGGTCTCAAGACTGTCTTTCCTTTTGTCTTCCAGTCCATTAAGAAGATCAGTTCATGAAATGGAATTAATAACGCCAGCTGCAATACCAGCAATGCTGTAAGGGAGGCAAATTTAGCAGCACAGGCTGAAAAGTGGTAGGCCTGAAACTGGAGTTAAGCTGGCATCGCTGCAATGGACGTCCTGTAAGAGCCCACTCCAGTGAGGGACCGCCAGGAGTTAGCCAGAGTTTTAGGGTCTCGTGAACCTCACCAGCAACATCTTGAAGAAAGAATGAAAATGTACCAACTACATCCCTCAGAGGAGACAAACACCTAGTTTTAGGGTTCCCAGAGCTTGAATGCAGTCCCACTCGAAAGAATCAAAAGACTTTTCCAGGTCAATGGCAGGAATAGAGCCTTCATTTTTATGATCCTTACGATTCAGAAATAACATGAAAGGACCAAGAGAAATTCTCCACTGCTGAAGAGCCAGGAGCAAATCCACATTGGTTCTTACATATCAGACTTGCTGTTACCTGCTTTAGTTAATGAGCAAAAATGGGATTGTGGAAGTGCCAGATATCTCCAAGATGGTCAGCAAAGAGGATCCTTGTTAGGCTCAGGTTTACTGAGGGACCACAGGTGAGGACTCCCTCCATAGAGCATTCTTGCTCCAGGTCCCATCTACCTCGTGCCACATGAAGGCGAAGCAGCTAGCAGCCCCTCATCCACACTGGGGACAGATCCCACCAGGATTCATTTGCAACATGAAACGGGTAGTGTTGGCTTCTGTGGGACATGGAGGGTAATTGAAAGCTGATGTCCTTCATTCTGCACATCAGAGGTTCTAGAGCTGAAATGGAAAATTGTTTTCTAATAGTAGGCCAGCTTTAGGATTTTCCCCTAAATGGTTCATTTACTAGGACTCAAAAGGCCTCCTCATTCCCAGGAAGGGAAGCAACTGCAAAGTGTATTTCACTTGATTCAATTCCTTCACCCAGTCATTTGACTCATATCACATGGTTGTCACCTAAGACTCATGATAAGCTCAGGCTTTGAGCAAAAGTGGGCATGAAAAACACTTCTGCTGAGCAGAAAGTGAAACAGAGGCAGCTGAGCAGAAGTTTAGCAGCATATCTCAAAACACAGTTCTTGTCCCTGTGAACAACCCAAATATTTTGACTGATGATTTTAAAAAAACCCTCATAAATCCAGGCATTTCAAGACTTCTAAAAGAAATTGCAAGGAAACTGGAACATTATGTGACATGCTGGGACATGGGATTTCTTTTCTTTTGAGTATTGGATCCAAACTTTTTTGCACCAGTTTAAGATCACATTGTCTTTTTACTGTTTATTGAGTAAAATATTTTTACTCAATAAATACTCAATACTTTTTATTGTTTATTGAGTCCTTTTATAGGCTAAAGGCCTAGGGAAAAAAGTAATTCACCATGTAACATCTCCTAAGAGAAAGTGCCAAAGGCACAGGGCAAGAGATAGCAAGGACAGAGCTGTCTACGTACCACCTAGACCCTGGACAGTGACGGACCTGAAATGGCCTATGGTGTCTCTCGGGCTGGTCTAGCTCATGGCTGTTTCAGCTGAGCTGCCTCTGAGCAGATCTGCAGCCCAGAAAACGTGCGGTGCAAGAGTCAGCAGAAGAGAGCAGGAAGGGACTAGAGCAGAGCCTACTCTGGCCCATCGCTCAGTTATTGACAGCCTCTTCACTAAAATGTAGTTGCTGGCTGCCCTTGGGTTGCAGCACTCCGGCAAAAATTACCCATCGCTCTTCAGAGCTTCGAGACATATTAATGCAACTTTTAAAATAGCAGTCTCTCTATTTTTGTTGCTAATGCCAAGAACAATTTAGCTAGGAACAAAACCCAGTGATTGTCCTTAATGTTGTTGTTTGCATAAAGTGCTAAATGTCAGGATCTTGCAGCACCGAGCTGCAGATCTGGCACTCTCCTCAATCTGTCCCACAAAGCATTGACGTGGAGTGATGCAGAGCTACGTTCTGAAAAAAATAATCATTCGGAAGGGTCTTCAAAGTCGCTGCACTTGGAGCAGAACTGGAGATGATTTTAGCTCCATCTCTGAACTTCTTAACAATAAATAGTCTTTGAAACCAATGCTGGTTTCCACCCCTGCCCTTCAGCAGGCCTGTTAAATGACTGCAGTTTACAGCAGTGCACGATCCTTCCTGTGATAGGATGCAGCGGATGCTTCTGAGCTCTTCCGGACTGTCAGGTGGATTCAAGTACATTTACCTAAAAAGCCTTAATGTTGCTTAATGTTGCTCTGACCTCATCCAGAGTTCATCAGCTGGGCCACAGTGGAAGGGGGAGGTTCTCCAGAGAGAAGCAAGGGATGGTCAGAGAGCTGTTCCTGCCTCAGCACTTGCCGTGTTTCCCTGCAGCTAGCCCGATGCTGGCAGCCCAGCCCTGCAGTACAGCTGCTGGTGGACTTCACCGAGCAGTGGTCGCACCTCGTCTGGAAATCCCTGTCTGGCACTGGAGCGAGGGAAAGCTACAGGGCAGTCTGCAATACCCTACTCACATTTATTACTCCTCCGGCAGTTTCCCTCGATGGGCAGTCGGCATGAACTAAAGGCAGCCAGTTAACTTTATTTAGTGACTTCTTACCCCATACTTCCCACATACACGTGTCATTACCTCACCTCCAGCAGAACTGTGTAACGGGCACATCCTGATGAGCCCGCTTGGCATGCGGCTGTGCCATCAACAGTCAACTTTGGGTGAGCTTGCTAAAACATCTCAAAATCTGTAATCATTTCAGTAACATCCTGTGGCAGAAGGAGGTTTGCCATGGACAGTGCTCTAAAGGGAAGAAAATCCCACTTATTGCTCTTAATCCTGCTTCTGCTCACGATCACAGAAAAATTCTCCTCCAACACTGCAGTATCCTGCTGTTGATGCCAAGGGCTCTGACCTGTGCACATCTCACCCTTTTGGGATCCAAGCAGTGCTATGCGTATCTTCCTCTCTGCTCACTAAACATAAAGTTGGCGATTCTGGTTTAGCTCTACAGCAAAGAAATACTTCCCACCGTCAGTCAGTTGACAGCCAACTGCTGAGTCCTTATTCTGGTCCACTTCTTCCTAAACACATAATTTAAATTCTAGTTATAGAAAAGCGTTTCGTATCAATTACCATTTTAGTTTTGGATCCTTGTGTTGCTGGTAGGGATTTGGTTAAACTTCTTGTGCAATTCTAAGTAGACATATGTGCAGCTTAAAGCCAGGTCCTACCTGTGTCCATTGCATGGTTCAGCACTGGGAAGCTCCATTGGATAAGTCACTGCATGCTGGAAGATGTTCTTATCCCATTCTCACTTTATAAGTAGGTTCATCTCCTAGTTCCAGTTCTGTTCTAGTTCTGACATGAATGTATTGTTCTCATTATCAGCAACAGAACCATGGGTTCTAGTTCTCCTGAATTAAAATGGCTCTGAAGTGGTGTGAGAGAATCCAATTATATGGGCCAGATCTGAAGAGACACTTTTTCAAAATAAAGTGTGAATTTAAGCAGGAAAAATGATGATAGGGATTGTTTTGATAGCCTGGGAAAGTAGGTGGAGACCTGAAGTTTGGGGCTAAGAAAATCCCAGGCAGCAGTGATGGAAAGGAGAAGTTATCACCATGGTTCATACACAAAGGGGGTATGAAGTGTACATGGACTACTCTTCTGTCCAAGGGAAGTCTTTCATACCTGCCTGAGAAATATGGATTACAGTGAGACTGAGCAGAGATTTTGTGTCTTGGCACTGCTGTGTTGCTGGTGGTCTATGCACAACAGCCGTGAGTTTCACTGATGCGCTAATTTTGAGGTATCTCTTGGTTCTTTTCAGGAACTCCAGGATTTAGCAGCTTCCTATGTGTGAAGGCTCTGCTTTATATACAGTGCTTGTAAAATTTCTCATTTTTATGGATCGGTGCTGGGAACCCTACCACAGAGCTATAGTCAGCAGGCAGGGCAAAAAGCAACAACAGAGATATTTTCTGCTTTTGCAAAGTATCTAAACCACTCAGTCCACTTTAAGAAACCATTCCCTGCCAGTTCTCTTCTTCCTTTTTTAATCAAGCCAGGAAGCATATGAAATCATCAAGACTCATAACATTGTTTGCAGATTGTTTAATCTTACTATATATGCAATGACAATTGAAGCCAGTTATGCACCAATTAGTTAATTATTTCCCTGTTAGTGCTGCAGATGGTGGATCTAAGCCTAGAGCAAGTCTTTTGAGGGATTTCAAAAACGGTTTTGAAACATGAGTAATGGCTTTTGGTCTTAGTAATCCTGGCAGAGTTTCCTAGGTAAAGGTTAAGATCTGACTGTGGTAAAGTGCTCCTTAAGTTCTGGCTTTCTTCCATGAGATGAGTTACCTGAGGGAAGGATAAGTGACCTACTACTGCCAGGTGGAGGAGATCTCGGTTAGCTCAGGCATTAAATACCTTTGGTTTTGGAGGCAAAAAGCATAAGAGGTTCAAACTCAGTTCCCCATGCTGATGTGTATTTAACTGCTTGTGTTTGTGCCGGTGTCTGCTTCCATAAAATAACACTGAACTCAGTATAAGGTAGCAAAAGCAAAAATATTTACCATGATAACATGCTCTAAGAGACTAAATACAGCCTCAGTGCGGAGATCTCCCCAGTTGCAGTCGCTGGGCTGACAGTGACTTGGCCAGGTTTGATATGCTGTATCTCAGGTCACTCTTCGGCGAAATGGATGACTTTTCTGGGAGTTTCTTTGTGATTGATAAAAACCCCCAAAACTAAAAAGGCAATAGGGTTGCACGAATTTGAGGCATCTTCTTTCCCAGTACTTGTCAAGTAAGTACCCTGTAGACATTGCTTAGTTATGATATCTCTGGGGGATACTTCTAGTGTTTCTTGATAGGGAGATTGAGGCAGAGAACATGTCTAACTTGAAGGAAGTGAGGGTCAGAGCTGGTGTAACAATTCAGCTGTCATTACACCAGCGGGCTCCACAATTATTAGGGAGAGTGCACGCTTTTTCACCATTTGTCCCATACAGCAGCACTCTCGTACTGCAGGTCCTCCTCTGTCCAGCATTTGGAGGCAGTGAGAGGTGGTAGCGTTCATAACCCCGTGCCCGAAGGAGGGTCCTGCTCGCTCTGCCCGGCACCCCAGCGCGGCAGGGCTTTGCGGGTGTCGCGCCGATGGGGCCGGGGGCAGGAGAGCAGTGATTTCCCGGCGGGGTGGGTACTCCGCGCTTCCCTTGTGCCTGTCTCTGGGAGAGCTTTGAAGAGAAGAGCAAGGCAGGCAAGACCAGCTCTTGCCCTTGCTTTTCTCCTGGCTGCTCCCCAGCCGGGCAGGGGAGAGGGAGGCATCAAAGCCAGAGTGTTGAGGGGAGGGGGAAAATCTGTCCCTCGTGAAAAACGGAGAAAACTCCAGATTTCATCACAACTCTGAAGAAATTTCTGGAACAGGAATAGTCACAACGAGGCAGAAACAGCGCTCTTCTCCTCCCCCCCCCCCCCCGGCAACGGCACCCACACCCAATTTGTCTTTATTTCCTCGCCGCCGCGTTGCCTTTTAACCATCGCCGGTGGTTTCGGGAGGCTCCGGCCAGGACGGGCGCCGCATCCTCCTTTTTTTTTTTTTTTTGTCCTTTTCCTCCCGAGGAGCCCCCGCTCCCTGGGGCCGGCACATCGCCGTGCTGATTTGCTGCAGTGGAGACCGCAGAGCGTGCGCTCTGCCCTCCCACCCCCCCGCCGCCGCCGCCGCCGCCGCCGCCGCCCGCCGCCCGCCGCCCGCGCCGCTCGCAGCCGCAGCCCGCAGCAGAGCGGCGAGACGGCCGCGATGCCCGGCCGCTAACCCCCTGCCTCCCAGCCAGCGACCGGCAGCTCCTCGCCCACCACCCCCCCCCCAACCACCACCACCATCCCCGCCGCCGAGATGCAAGCCAGTGCCGACTCCACCAAGATGGACTGTCTCTGGAGCAGCTGGAAATGTCAGGGTATTCTCTCTGTTCTGGTGTTGCATGCCCGGCAGGACTTGCATGGGAGAGGAGGCAAAGGCAGGATCCAGCCGTTCGCGCGTTGTTCACCTGTGGGCCTTTTGCATGCTGTTTTCTCCCCCCTCCCCGTGAAGCTTTTCTTTGGGGTAATTTAAGACAGAAGCCCTTGTTTCGCTCCTCTGAATGTGTTTCTCCAGCTGTTTCCGCCTAAAAGCATCCCGGATGACAGGACCCTGCTTCTCACCTTACAGCTCATTTCCAAAGCATCCACCCTTGCAGGCAGCGATGCCTCCCCTCCTCCCTGACCGTCCCTGTTGCTCTGCCGCTGGCATGATTTCATCCCTTTCGGGCTTTAGCAAAGCCGAGCGATTGCGGATTTGCGCCGGCCGGGGCTCCCGAGGGCTGGAGGCGACGGTGCCGGGCGCCGCGGCGCATCCAGCCCACGGACACACCCAGGGCGAGGGCTTAGCCCGGCGCCGACACAAAGAAAACGCAGCTCCGGCGAGAAACGCGATGGCAACGGAGGCTGCCGGGGCATCGCCGCCCGCTGCGCCCTTTGCTGCACAGCCGCCTGTATTCTATTTTATTTTATTTTATTGTTTTGGGGAAAAAAAAAAAAGCCTCTGCTGCTCTTCCGAGCGAGCCGGTCGGCATCAAAACGCCGCGGTGACTCGGTGCGCTGCCGCGCAGCCGGGGGGGGGGGGGGGGGCGCAGGAGCGGTCGCGGCTGCTTTGCGCGCAAGGGCGCATTTTGCGCGGGTGCGTGTGGGCGCGGGGTGGGGCTGGCCCCCTTCCCGGCCGCCTCGGACCGCTTTGCAGCCATTTTTAGGCGGCTTCACGCTTATCCAGCAAGCATCCCGCCTTTGTTTCGGCGGGGCAGATTGCAGGGGGCAAAAAAAGCTAGCGGCCGAGCCCGACGTCTGCTCCAGGCGGGCTTAGCTTGGTGGGGCGCCTTGATTTTAAGATGCGTGTTTACTCTGACTAGGCAGTACGTGATGCGGATGCTCAGGGTAGCATCCCTGGGAGAGAGGGAGCGGAGCAGCATCTCACTCACGGGGCCAGGGCGCTTTCGGGCAGAGAGCCTCCTAACCGCTCCTAAGCACGACAGCAGCCAGGAGACCTTCCCAGCGTGATTTTTGGGGGGAGAGGAGGGCGGTGGGAGGCAAAGCAGAGAGCCTTCGGCCAGACGCGGTCGTCCGCAGGGAGCTTGGGATTTTTGGCGAGCCGAGTTGGGCACCTAGTTGCGTTCAGGGGCTGAGGGGTTTTGTCTCCAAGATGAGTCGCTGGGAAGCAAACAGGGGCGCCTGGTAAAGGCCAGGCGCCCGCGGCGCGGGGCTTCGCCCGCCGCGAGCAGGGGCCGGGGGTTTGTGCAGCGTCGTGCAGGAGCGGGAGAGCGACGCGCAAAGTTCAGGGCGTCTTGTCGTCCTAGCTTTGCGCATGAATTTCCATGTTAGGTGGGGTTTTGTTTGTTTGTTTGTTTGTTTTCCTGGTGACGGAAGAGGCTGAATGTTCTGCTGATTCTTGTGAAAAACGTGAATTTGCTGAGTCAGGTGGTTGAGCCTGCCTGTATTTAGAGACAGACTAAGGCTTTTCCATTTTTATCAGGAAAAAAAGGCTATATTTATTCATAAACGTAAAAACAAGGGGACAACAAAGGGCATGCTGCTATTGCTTAATTAATAATTAATAATAATAGTAAGCTTCCTCTCCTTCTGTGGTCTGCTTTTTGAAACCAAGAGGTAGATTTGCTGAAAATTGAATGACACAATATGCCCCATGCTAATCTGAAAACAAAAAAAACCCAGAAAAAATCGACGCAGCTGGAATAAATCACTTACCTCACTTCCACATCATTTGCATATCCTTTTCTTTTTCTTGGGTGGTGCTTTATGCTTTCAAAACGATCCTGCAGAAAACACAGAACAGTCACAGAATATTATTTCTGCCTGGAAATTTCTTTGATCAATTCTAGATAAAATAGGAAGGAATTTAAAATTCAGAGGACTAAAGACTGGTTTTCATTGATTTTTTTAATATCTATTATTCATGCAGTCTCTGTGTCAACCCAGAACATCAGCTTCGTGAAAACCTGAAACTGTATAATTTTGCCAGCTTTATTAATTAGCAGTAGAATCATTGATTCCTTTCTAGAAACTTTTAATATGGCTGTGAATGTAACAAATGTAGATATAGACCTCAGCAAATACTGAAAGGAGTTGAAATAGTGAAAATACAGTGTTGAGGTTAACATTACTTTTAATGCATAAATAGTCAAGCCTGCAACTAACTACATCTCTGGTTTGCCCTTGTAGTATTTATAATTGGTGTAAAACTGGCAGGGATCCTGACAAGGTGCAGGGACACTGGGTGGAGCTTTGGCTTTGCCCAACTAAACCTGCGTAGCATTACTTTCTTCGCAGTGAAGCAGTCTATGCTGTTATAGATCATTTAAAAACACTGCTGTGTGTGTTTTGCCTACCCATCCTGCAAGAACAGCATGATTAGGTCAATGATAAATCATGATATCACCCCTCAGGGAGAGCAGGGGAGTAATTCTCCCCTGCTGGGCATATGCTCCATTCAAAATATTATCATAGGAGGCTTTGGGGAATTGCAAGCAACCTCCATGCTCAAGTCAGCTGTCGCAGTGGACATGATGCATTGAAGTAGGCTGGGACAGAGCCATGCTTTATGCATGACAGTGCAGAGGAACGCATCCGATGGGGCCTGCTGATTGAGGTGGGCCTCTGTATAATAACATACAGCCGGCACCAGCAGCATGACTGGTCTCCCTGGAGGGAGCTGCAGGATGCGGTGCACCCTCAGGCTCGGTGGCCGGATTGGGTCTCCGTGCTGTCCACGGGCACTCAGCCCAGCTTGCAGGACTTGCCACAGTGTGGCTTGCTGGACAGTAACTGGTTGCCCCCCCCCCCCAGCTCACTGCCGCTACTTAACATCAGCTTACTGGTCTCCAGGGCCGTTTCACTCTTCTGCTGCTTCTGCACACCAGCTCCTGGGCAGCCATGAATGATGCAGTCCTTCCTGCAACTTCACCCTCCTATGAGAGTTCTTAAGAAAGAAAATCTGGGGCCTGTGAATTGTTCAAAGAAATGACCCCAAATATTATCCACACTATAATTACAATTTAATGTGGAAAAGGACTGCAGATTTCATCGAATCTGTCTAGCTTGCATAACTCCACTGGAAAAGTGTTATTGTATAGTGGTTTTGGTGGCAGCTGTTTTCACAGATCCAGCTTCCTAGCTTGATTAATGTATCAACTGGTTTCTAAAGGGTGCTGAGAAGCTATAGCATTGATTCCCTCATGGCAGTGTTCCCCACTTTAAGACTAATGGAGATGTTCAATGGCAAAAACGTGGATGTGTCTTTCTAATGTGTAGTCTTATTGACGATTCGTAAGTCCATCTAATTGTAGCTGTTAGCATGAAAGTATAATTTCAGTCAGTCGGTACCTTCAGCGCTGAAAATGTTATGCACTGAGCTGAGATCAAACTGTCTAGCTTCAAATGAGCTCTCTCTGGCTGCAACAGCTAAGGATCTGTTCCAGGAGTTGGATCTTGTGTTGGACTTAAGGCAGACCTAAAATCTTGGAACAAAGTCATTATCTGATGTAACTACTTTAGCAAATGTTTCCACAAAACTACACTTAAACTTATGGAGAATTGGCACTGTAGCTAGAGTGGCACTCTGATGCCAGCACATTCATTCTTCTATCTCAGCTTCGTGCTACTGTGGTTATCATTGTGTTACTAGAAGAGGAGAGATGGCTCTGTCCTGATCCCAAACCTGGAGAAAGGTGGCAGTTCACATGAGAAATATCGCCTTCAGCAAAACAGCTTTGTGTGGAATAGGTTTGTGCGCATTAGCAAAATTTGTATGGCAAAAGATGTAGTGGTGGGCGCCAATAGGCGCCTTCCTGCAGGGCTGCTGCACAGCATCTCCTGGAGCTCTCGCCTAAAGGGCTGGATTTTGGCAGTGACAACATGGATGTGTCTGAGCAGAAACCTCTCCATTTGCATAGGCAATGTCCCGAAAGGAGGAAGAAGATGATGCCTTCCAAAACACCCAATTTAAACCAGTCTTCAGATGGCTCCCTTAGTCATCTCCTCAGTGGGGAAAATGAAGCCAAATTTCCCTTGGATTATCCCATGTTAGGCTAAATTCAGAGCTCAAACTTGCTGGGCTTTTTTTTCCTAATAATTTCCAGTCACATTAATCATAAACTAGGAGGTAACTCGAATGATATTTTTAAAATATCTATAGGATTAATATCTTCTTTGTTCTAGAATGATTGATTTTTATTTAATAAATAAATTAATACTGGAGCCAATAACTTAGACTACACTGATGAAAGACAGTGCAAACAAAGACACTCGTCATTCAGAGCGCACGTTTCTAGGTGCCCTTCAGTACCTCCAGGGCTCTCAGTGATGCTTTCCTATTATCACTGAGATGTTTCTCAAAATGCCAGATGATTCAATCAAGCACATCCCCATGGATGGCAATAGGATGCAAGATCAAGAGCTCAAAGTTAGGGACAAACTCTCTTGCATTGTTTTACTACCAACCATCCCGAAAAACACCCTGGCCTAGGTGGTATCAAAAAATCAGTGAGATTTTGATAGCTCTGCTAAAATGTGCTCTGTACACCTGCTCCGTCATATCTGAAAGTAAATCTTTTTTTTTTCTTTTACAAATAGATGTACAGTATTCTTTCATTGCTAGAACAAGGAGGAAATTCCTCTGAAGTAAGATTGTTTTGAGATGTTACCTGATGAGTAATTTAAACTCTTGCAAGAGGGTGATGATGGGCCTACAGCTGAAAGCAACGCTGGAGGGCTCCTTTTGCTTTCATCAGGTTGCTGGGAAGTTTAACTCGGTGTTTGGTGGAACTGCTTTGGCATTAAAAGGGATGTTCTTCCCATGTCGTATTGAATTCTCGCAACTGAAGTGGACCTGAGCCATTAATTTTGAAAGTCTGCAGGTTTTTTTTAAAAAAAAGGTCTTACAGCCTCTTTCATGTGAAAAGAAAACCAAACCCACAATAGACTTGTGTGCGGAGCAGTTGCAGGGCTGATTTTTATTGTCAGCCCTCTCGTACATTCTTCTGTCTACCTAAGCCTGCTCTCGTGCCTCACCTAAGGCAATCTTTTTTTTTTTTTTTTTAATGAGCAATATGGGGACCATTGATAGGAATAAGGATCTTGGGGATCTTGGAGACAGGAGAAGGGTATGATCTAGAGGGCATCCCAAAGCAAGACTTTCTCCATGTGCTTTGTATCAACATACTGTGTGTGGTGTCCAGAGCTGCAGTCTTACCCTGTGTGAAACCCTGCCTCTCTGGAACACCTGTGTAAGAGGTGATGCTCATTGATGTGAGGGTTTGTCTTTCTATTGTCTTGGTAACACAAGTTACTGAGCTCAAAGACTAAGCCAGGCACTGAAAACTGTTGCTCTGAAAGACATTTTTAAGCCATCTGGCTTGTCCAAAGTCCCTGGTCCTATCCCTGCTCTGGGTCACCTTTCACCAAAGTTTGGTGAGCAAAGGGTTGAGTCTTGGGGCAGAGGGATGGTAAAGTTATAAAGCTGGACTGAGGACAGGTTGATCATGGACAGTGTGTGTACAAGAGGATGAAATACGGAGAACCTCCACAGGGCTGGAGGTGAAGAATAAGGAGGGATTTCTCCTAAAACAGCGCAGATATTCTGTCTCAGCTCTGCTGTTCATTGGAGCAGTCTCCTGAAAGCACCAGACTGCTCATTACAAGTTGTATCTGTCTGTATTACTTTTGAGTCAGATCTGTTGAGGGCAGGGGAGCAACAACCATGTTGGATCCTCCACTGGAGAGAAGAGAGAAAGCCTGGCCCTGCAGCCTGGGGCAAAAGCTTCCTATGGGAAGGATTTGCTGGCAATGCAATACCTGCACATCACTAAAACTGCATTTTAATTTCCCCGTGTGATGTGGCAAGCTCATTACCTTATCCTTGTGCTCAGGTAGATGTGGAGGATCTGTACCTGGGCCTCGTAATGCAGTAGGCAAAAGGATGGGTTCGTTGAAGTTGGTGGGAGAAATACCACTGACTTCATGGGCAACATGCTTTCGTCTCTCTTCTCTGATCCTGGTAACACACATGCATTTGTGTATGTATCTATCCCCACCTTGACAAAGACATACATGTATGAAGGTATGTTGCTTTCATGGTATACTTCCACCTTTTTTATCAATATATGATGAGAAAGCTAAGAGGTGCATCTCGGTCTGTTTGATTATGTGCTTTGCTGTAGCCCTGAGGTGTCCAGCTTTGGTAAGAAGTGGAGTTAGAGGCTTTCGCGAGCTTCATCAAACCCTAAACTGAAATTTCCTTGAGTGTGAATGGTATTTACTGCTGTTCAGAGACTCATCTCTAGTAGTAATATTTCTGTCAAATATTTGTTGTGACAAATGCTATAAACTAACAAAACTGCCTTTGTTAGTTTCCTGAGTTAGGTTTCCTGAGTTGTTCACTGCCAGGAGGCCTGAGAAATGAATCATGGGGTTTGTATATAGAATTAAAGGCTGTTTTCTCATTTCTCATTAGCAATACTATTACATAGGGAATGAAGCTGAACAAACCTATTGATTTTTATCTCCTAGGGAGTCCTAGGGGAACCTGTGTTGTGGGGAGGGCAGTTCGATCAGGGTGTTGCCAGTATGCTGTAGAGAGTGTAGCCTTTTAGTTGATCCTCAAGGCCCGTGGGTCACATTTGAAAGCTGGTCACAAGGTTTTTGCACACACTTTTTGTTCTGAATCCTGTGGTAAATGCTGCCCTCCTGCATATTTATTTCTCAGACAGTTGTGTGCAGTAGAGGAAAAACTTTGCAAAGGCAAAAGGAGAAGAAAGAATAGCGATTTTCAGGGGAAGGATGGGAGAAACTATGGAAGATGTAAAGTTGTCCAATCTGTGCACAGTTGATCTTCATTGATTTTCATCTTAAAATGTTCACTTTCAGACAGGGAATTGAAAGATTCCCCTTTATCTTAAAACAGTTTTTTTTCCAAAGAATAATCATGCAGGAGTCTGAAGGTGGGAGGACATTTTAGCTGTAAGTCAGTTCGGATTCCCGATTCTCCATCTGGGATCCCCTCCCCGGGTGGGACAGAGCCCAGAAGACTTGGGCTGCCACTGCTCCACATCGTGATGCTTCTGGAGACCCCATAAACTGCAGGAGCCCAGTTCTCAGGTTTCCACCGGGGCCCCGAGGGCTATTGATTCAGGAGCGTTACTCCTTAATCCACCTTGACTGTCCCAAGCCTTTCACCCCTTGCATCCAGCACTGCTCACCCCAGGCCCCAGGTCTGTCTTCTGGCTTTTGTGATGCCAAATATCCATTTTTGGCTGAAAGCCGTGACACGAGCTGGGAGACCTTTCAGGCGTTGTACTCAAGAGTTGTTCCTTGCTGGCACAAACATTGCTTGCTGCTGCTCTAACTTATTTTTTTAGTGATTACTCTTAACTTGTGCCACAAGCACTAATATTTATCTTCTACTCATATCAATGGATGTGTGCTTGTATTAGCGGCTGTATAGGAGGGCTTACCTCTGTGGATCGTTAGTCTAGGACTTGGCACAGAATGGAGAACTTAGATTAGTTTAATAAGATGAGATGTTACTGTAAATTGTAGCTGAGACAGTAACTGGCACCCCTGAAAGCTTTTTCTTACAAATTCAAGGCTACTTCAGCAACATGTTACAAGTTATGCAGTCTGGTTAAAAAATTATGGACAGGCGATGCTTTCAAGTAAATAGCTCATCAGATGTTTCTGTCTAGAATAACTCTTCAAAGAAAGAGTTCCAGTCTGCTGCTTCCAGTCTGCAGCATTGCTGTCTTAGCGATCGCTGGCAGGTCCCCCTTAATAAATATAAACAGTTTTGAGTCTGAGGTTGTTCTGGCAAAAACTGGAGTCCTTTTATACCTCCACAAACAAACCAGGGCTCTGGTGCATTGTACCAGAATGAAATGCAAAGCGACCAAATGAAAGACTATGACACCCTCCTTGCAGAAGGTTAAAAGGAGATCATGGAAAGCTACAACTGAACAGCTTGTGCATGTTAATGGCCGTGGCCAGGATTTTAGAGTTGTGATTTTCAAAAGAGAATTAAGGTACCCAAATCCCAGTGAAACTGAGTCCACTTTCAGTGCCTGTCACCCTAAAACTTGCTTGCAAATCCCAGCTGCAAACCTGAGGTGCTCTAAAGCTTGTCGTTTTGTCTGTTTAAAATATATCCCGCCTAGCCGGTCAGATTGACCTGCTGTCAGATTGCATGCACGTCACATATCAATAGCCTCACATGGCACCAGCCTCTTGCTTCATGCATATTCAGTGTGTGTTTTTGAGAATCATGCCATTGTAGTTGGGGCTGGGCAGTCACACACACACACACACACACACACATGCACACAACACACACACCCCATCTGCAACACACTCGGGGCTTGCTGGACCCTCACCTACACCAGGGCTTTTATTCTTTCCCTATAGGGGAATTTGTCACTGAGGATTGGCCAGGGAATCTAATTACTTTGTTGTTAATTTATCCTGGGAAGGATTCCCCCTCCTTCTGTCTAATTTATCTGGGGAACTTTGTTACCCACATTAGAGTCAAACTCGAAGCCTGTCCCAGTGTGGGGCCAGTGTGCGCTGGCAAGTGGCTCTGCAGGGTATATGCAAAGATGAGCAGCTCCAGCACAGCTCCAGGCCCTGCTGTGCTCGTAGTTAACATGTCCCCGCACGCTGAACATGCCAGTTTGAGCCTGGGTGATCAGCTCCGTGGTGGATAGAGGAAGGGGCATGGGCATTTATGGGCAGCTGTTCTTCGCCAAAGACAAAAGCCACCATCTGTATTTTGTAACCTGTTGGAGGGCAGTAAACTCATAGGGCCAGCAAGTGTCTGAGGGAGTTGTTTGCTGTCTGAATCAGGTTTATATGAGTACAGAACTGGACTGAACTCAAAACAATTGTATGAAAATGGCCGGTAGCCTCATCTTTCATTTTTGTTTCCCTTCAGGGTAAAAAAAAAAAAGGGGATGCAGAGCAGGTTGATGCAGGTGGTACTTGGTTCACCTGATGAGGGACAAAATTCTTCATTGCTCTGCCCCTGGTATCTGTGTATAATGCCAAGCACTGATGTGGCAGGTACTTCGCTCTGGTGAAAGCAATTGGAGGAGGAGATGGTAGCCAGAGGAGAAAGGCAAAGGATCCCAGCCAGGGCTACCTGCTACATCTGTGGCCAGGTTGCTGCCCATGAGACTCCTATAATTCTCAGCTGTGTTAATGAGGTAATCTGAGGTCTCCACTGCAGCGTGGCTTGGTGTGAGCAGTCCTGGTGCTGGTTAGTGCATCCATACCCCTTCTTGCTTCCCCTTGCCCTCTGCACTGGAGTCGTAGCCATGGGGAAAAGCTTCTCCCTGTGGTTAGAGGTGGGTTTCTGCTCTCAGATGGGGCATCCAGGACCAGCTGGCGCAGTCCCTGCTCCAGCTCCTGCTCCTTGTGCTCTTTCCACTGAGCTCCGACACCCAGTGGGTGACACTGGGTGGGAGATGAGCAGATTGGAGACTGCGTAGAAGTGGGTGCGTGGCCCTGAGCTGCGCTCAGCCCCGCTGCTGGGCAGTCCTCAGGTGTTCAAGGTTGACCCCAGAGGGGATCACGCTGGCTTCTGTACCCTCTGCTCACCTTAAAGGGAGATTGTGTTTATTTAAGGAAACAGAGGACAAACATAAAGTAAAAAGCCTTTGAAGTGACTGGTATTGTAACTGAAGAAACAAGCATAGCTCTGACGCACAGGTGTTTTAAGCAGTGTTTAAATTCCAGAGGAAATGATACAGCTCAGATCTCTGAGGCCTGTTGGCACAAAAATTGCTTGCTCCAGGGCAGGACTGTAGCTAGACCCCACCACACTCCACCTTTTCCTAGCTCCAGGCTCTGGATCAGGGAGATGCTGCAGGGGCCAAATGGCTTGCCTTGAGGCACTCAGCTTTCATCCCAGTTTGCTTCCTTTACCCTCTCTCCTTCACTCTTCTTCCCCTTCCCACAGATCCATCAGGTTCACATCCCTTCTGCACTGCCTTTTGCAAGGCGGTTGGGCTCATCACCTTGTCCTGAAGGCAGAGGAGGAATGGCAGCAGGAGTAGCGAGTCCTGCCCGAACTGCTGGACAGTGCAGCACTACGGCAGCTCTGCACCCCTGCGAGGGAGGAGGTGGACTTGGCTCCTGCCTCCGAATATCCTCACAGACCCACTGCAGCTGGTGGGAGGGCATATACATAAAAAATCTTTAAGCCCGTACCTCCCTCCTCTGTGTTGTCTGTGATGAGGTTTTCCAACCAGTATTTGGCACGTAATTTTTCCATGAGCACGGGAATGTTTGCGTCAAGGCTCAAAGCCACAGGATACCTCTCTCCCAGGTCTCACTTGGCTGGCAAAGGGAACCAGCTGTCTCCTCTCTCACGCCTGCCCAGATCCCCAGAACTGTGTCATTTGGTCTCTGTCCATCTTGCTCTGATTTGTGGCGAGCCTTTCTTTAACTGATACGGCTTAGTAAATATTCCAGTAACTTCATGGCAGAAAGGTGCAGCTTGCAGAACATACGAGTACCCAGTCAAGGTCTGTGTTGAGCCACTCAGCATCCTTCTTACTGAGGAGAATGAAAACATGCACTCCGGCAAATCGGTGTGAGAATACAGCCCATTTCCAGCCTACGGAAATAGGAGGCAGAAGATCCTAGAAAGAAAGAGAGAGGGCTTATTTGCTCACTTTGGGTCTTATCTTCAGTTGGTATAAACTCAGGGAACTCCACTGAAGTGGGCTTTCTTATTTTTGGCTCAGCTCTCATCTTGCTGCTTGTCTATTGCCTACCTCCTAATGTTTTCCCTTGCTGCTTGGTCTTTTTCTTTCGTCAGCAGATACGGTCTATGTGCAGCATTCTGAGCTAGCTCATCTGTGCTCGTTGCGTTTATTGTGAATGTATTGTGAGACGTGATATATAAGTATCTCCAAAAAGTGAGATTTGCATGAATTTCCAGTTGTGTTCTCAGATAGAGAACTTTTTAAGTATAAAAAATGGCCAGGCTTTGAATAATATCATTTGCTCAAATGCACCCTGATGAAAAGAAATAGGTTGCAGAATTTTCAGTGCATTCGCTGAAAAAAGAGTAGGGCAAATGGTAAGAACCATTCACTTGTGCTCTGGATGCCACTTTGTGCAGACAGTTTGTGAATCCCGCACTCCAACCCTGCAACACTGTAAGCAATCTGTTGAACACTGGCTGTATGCATCAGAGAACAGTTGGGTCTGCTACTAACCCCCCCAAAGCAGAGGCATGCTCTGGCTATGTCGTAACAGCATTCCCCAATCCATGCTTTTTGGTTTCTGCAGGAAGGAAAACTGGGCATATAGCTAGAAACACACTCTGGCCTGGTTTCTGATTTGCATTTTCACCACCTAGGACCGCAGCATGTGCCACCGAGCTCCCTTATTCCATGGCTTGGATGTAGTCCATACATCTGTTTAGGTGTGCTCATGATCCCATGCTGAATGCTTACGCTTAGAAATATGACAGGGTGATTATATTTTGCATATTGATGGATAATATAATAGTATGTGAGTGTTGCACAAAGGGACTAGAACTCAGTAATACAATAGCATTTTTTGCACCCAAGTGCACCGCTTTGAAAAGTAATGCTAATACATGTAATAGTAATGAGTAATAGCTCATTGACTCAAGACAAACATGCTGTGGTGACTCACACTTCTTGGGAGATTAGATGATAAGAGCTACTACATTGGATTAATTTTGTTTGTTTTTGTATTTGTGAATTTTCTTTGGACAGATTGCAATTTTTCTGAATTGCTCTTTGTTCAGAATGATTTGACAAGCGGCAGCTATGAAAAACGTTTGGCTGGTGTTTTGTTCAAGCTGTTCATGGTGACTTGTTCAGTGAACAGTGTGAAATTAGAGCTGTTTTGTTTAGATTGTCATAAGCGTGATTCCTGGCTGGAGGAAGAGTCCTTTCAGAAATAGGTTACAGATGTAAATAAACTAAAGTCACCTTTGTGGACTGGATATTCAGCAAGCATTTCTTAAAATTTTGCTTTTATGACAACTTCTCCTGTCAGTAAGATTGTGTGCTAGAGTAGTCAGGAAAAAGTATACCAACCGGGTGAAAAGCCCTGTCAAAATAAACTTGTTTACAAATGCATAAACGTATTTGCTGAAAATGCTTTTCAGCATTTGCCTTGTTCTACTTAACATCTCTCATGTATCTACACTGGGGAAGTTATCTAAGATGCAGAAAGATTTTTTAAAAATATTTCTGAAATGGTCAGATTTCAAAGTAAGAGTTAGCAAAAGGGCTTCTTTTGTATTTTAAGGTCCCATCTGTAAAATGGTTTCCAACCTACCTAACCACTAAGCAGTAAAAAAAGCAAGAGCCTTTTTTTCTCTCAAAAATTTGAAAATAACACAATTATATCATCAAAATTTTCAGTGGGATACTGGCTTGTTGTGGCTAACCCCAAACTTTCTCAGGTGTCAACAACCAAAACTTGAAAATGTTTTGATCTGGAACTAAAAAATATTTGGAGATTTGGATTTGTGACAAAAATAAATCCAAAATTTTAATGTAAAGCAGGAACTTTTCCTAGTTGGAGAGTAAATAAATGCAAGTTAGGGTGAAAACGTCCATGTAACCCTAGAAAGAAGGCAAAGCCCAGTGCTCGGTTGCCTTGCTATTGCAGGAGACCCACCATGCTGCGTCTGGGGTATATTCATCCATCTTCTCAAACAGTGCAGAGGGGGGTGGTGAGACATAATACGCATGGAAAACGATTTCACACCGGTCATCAGTCTTGGTTTTCTCAGTGTATCTCTCAAGTCACTTCGCTCTCGGTGAAGTAAAATCCTGTTTAGGCTAGTGTGAGAGGGAATACCGCTCCTCCCCTTGCTTTCTTCTAAAGGCCAGCCTTAACACCGCTCCCACTCCCATGTTTAACGTCTTGGTCTTCTCTCCCCAGCTATCGATCTGTTGTACTGGCGTGACATCAAGCAGACAGGAATAGTGTTCGGGAGCCTCCTGCTGCTGCTCTTCTCCCTGACCCAGTTCAGCGTCGTCAGTGTCGTGGCCTACCTGGCCCTGGCCGGTCTCTCAGCCACCATCAGCTTCAGAATCTACAAGTCAGTCCTACAGGCCGTGCAGAAGACAGACGAGGGACATCCTTTCAAGTGAGTGCTTTGCAGGTGTGGCCAGCTGCCGTTCCTCTTGCAAAGGATTCATTCGCAGTGACAATTCAGGTTTCTCTAGCTGTGTTTTTATACCAGATACAATTCATTTTTTACTCAAAACAAGGGAAAACGTTATTTTCTATTGTCTAGTGTCTCAAGAGCCCTAAGGTCGCATTGGCTCAGATTCTGGGGAAAAAAACCACAAAAGCAATCGTCCTTTAATACCTGGGAAATTTTTGTGTGAAAGTCAAAAGATCCAGAAAATTATGAGTAAACAGAGGAAAGGAGTTTCATTAGAGCTAATGATAATACAGTATCTCTGCAAGTAGGAGGAGTATTGTTTCTGGGCACACTCCATTGAGCACGGAGGGAACTTACTTATATCTTTTCTCCAGCGCTGCTAGGTTGTGATGTGACAATATATCATCTTAGGTGATGGTAGCTCTCCTCATCCCCTGCAGGCTCCTGGCAGCTCGCTCCGGGAGAACAGCGATCCTTTCTCCTCTGCTGTGCCAATGAGTTTGTGAACCAGGTCAGGGAACTGCTCTGGTTTGCAAACACAGTCTTGAAAAAAGGTCCTGTTGGGCTGCTGTTCTTTCTTCTTTACGATCATGTCTGTGATCTGACTCACAACACGGGCCCCATGCCCAGAAGGCAGTGCATGGTGCACAGAGAGATGGAGGAGTGAAAGGCCTTAGGCCTTAGTCCAGGGTCACTGCTGGAGGCAACATGTGGCCAGAAAACAACATTAGTTCCTTCAGAGGTTGCCAGCTGGAGGCGATGTCCCATTCTGTGCTAGCAGTGTTGCAAGGAAGGTTGTGGGGAAAATCCCCTGGTTATTCACCCCTTTTATGTGGAGTAAAGAGAGAGATCCCAACAAGATGGGAGTCTGCATGGGGATGAGGCAAACTGGCCCAGCTCAGCCCGTGATCGCCTAGGAAGATGGGTTGGTGCGAGGCAGTGGTAGCATGTGCTGGTGGCTCTGTGCCTGCACTTGGAGGAACGCGTTGCTTCAGCTGCGAAAAAATGGGATCTGGGGAGGAGGGAGTGACAGAGAGAAAGGCACAAGCGTGAACAGCAGGTGAACCTGCCCGGGTTTGTAACTGAACCTGTGTTTTTGGCAGAGCCTACCTGGAGATGGAAATGAATCTTTCACAGGACCAGATTCAGAAATACACAGACTGCCTCCAGCTATATGTCAACAGCACAGTCAAAGAGCTGAGGAGACTCTTTCTCGTTCAGGACCTCGTGGATTCCTTAAAAGTAGGATTGCTTTATACATTTTCAAACCTTCTTTAGAGGAGCTAATTTAGATTTCAAAGTACTGGCTTCCTTGTGGACAGTGTCCTCATAAAAGCTAACTGTATGCACCTAGAAAGTATAAAAGTTGCTTTCTTTTTTGATGTTTAAACTGTTTGCTTTCCATAGATTAGCGATTTGGCAATCTGCACTTGAATTTAGTGATCCATAATGCAGGAGTTTTGAAAGTTTCAGGACCAGCTTAGCTCCACTTGAAGCACCTCTGAGTTACGCTTTCTGTGGCCTTGCCACAAAATGGTGTGTTGTCCTTTCTCCCTCTGTTAATCTGGACTCCTTTTAACGCTGGTGTTTCCTGGTATGGAGGAAAGTCCTCTTTCCCTTCCTTCTGTGATGGTTATTTATTTTCAGCCTTACACCAAAGCAGGTGTTCTTCAGTGCAAAGATCATTAAGAGACACCACGTGGCTCAGGTTCCTAAATTTAAAGGTATTTTGAAAATGTATCCGTCTCCCAGCCCTGAGGAATTATCAGTCTCTGGGCTTATCACAGTGGGTGTGATTAATCTGTGTGGGGTGACCTGGTGACCCCTGCCTTCATCAAAATTGGATGCTGAAACCTTCCTATTCCGTATTCGATGCAGATTCCTAAATATATGCAATTGAGCCGTGGATATATGTGAAAGCTCAGCAAGGAGGATGAGAAGCAGTGAACTGTAGAAGGGTAAATGGGGTCATGCTTCCAGAAAAAAAGTACCAGTGATTACTTTTTGCTTTTCATATGGCTGAAAAGCTTGCAGAATATTTAATTTTCCTATCTGCAGGTGACTGTAACTCTTTAAAAATCAGGGAAGAAAAGAAGTCCTTAGTTCCTAATGTACCTTACTTAACAAGTCCCTTTACACATTAAAAAGGCTAATGTGCCATTACATTAGCTAGTGAAGTGAACTCCTTTCTTCTTATGCTGACATTGGAAATGATGTAATGATCCATCTTTGATTTAGTTTGCAGTACTAATGTGGCTGCTGACTTACGTGGGAGCCCTCTTCAATGGCCTGACTCTTCTGATAATGGGTAAAAACGATCATTTCTGTTAAAATCTATTTTTAACTTTAACTCCCTGGCGATTTCTACTTAGACAAAACAGCCAATTCTTAGTGTGCCTTCCGCACAGCTAAACCGTTAACTTTTATTTCCCTTTCCAGTTAGTATTTATTACTCCCATTCCATTGTCCCTCCTGCTAGAATCAATTTATTTTTTATGGGGTTGCAGCTACTAGATCCAGAGGAATGGGAAATGCCATATTTGGGAGGCCTGAGCTACATTTGATGTTAATACAGAGATCCCTGGTGGATCAGCTGACCAAGTGGCATGATATGTGTTTGTCACTATTTGAAGTAGGTCTCCTCTCTAGAGGAATCGGATGAGCAGGAATATAACAGTGTGCTCTTTTTCTCCCCAGCTGTGGTGTCTATGTTTACTCTACCTGTTGTATATGACAAGTACCAGGTAAGTCCAGCGGCAGGGTGACGAGAGCTGTGTCGGCTGGGTGCATGGGTGGTTCTGCCTGGTTGACTGCCGACTGACTTTGTCCCCTTGTGCTCTTTGCAGGCACAGATTGATCAATACTTGGGACTTGTGCGGACCCACATAAACACTGTTGTGGCAAAGTGAGTTCAAGCAGTGACTGGACCGGAAGTCTTGCTGTGAGGTTCCTGTGCACTGGGGGTGGCTAAGAGCTGGGTGGTCCTCCAGACAATCTGCCCTGTGAATGATGTCCTCCCCTGCATGAGGGCAGGCAGGTCTCTGGAGGAACGCAGTCCTTCTCAGATGAGCGTGGACTGAGGCTGAGCTGTGGCCCTGCATCCTTCTCGCCCCTCTCCTCCCCTTTGCGGGAGCTATGGACAGAGCAGCTCTGTTGGGGCTCATGTCCATATGTTTACCTGACCACGACAGACCAAAAGGAAGGTCTTAACCCCCTTCTTCACTGACCACCCCAAGCCTGGCTTTTCATATTCAGGTACTCTACCCAATAGAGTTAATAATAATAATAATGTTCATAAACAAAGTGGGAGTTAGAAAAAGCAAATACCTAGAAGCTCCATAACCTCAAGGGTGTTGAACCACCATGGAATGGACAGAACGTCTGAATGATACTTTCGAGGTAGTCTGCTCCAGCTCGTACTGTGCTGCCTGTTCAGAAGCTTTTGTGGGATTCACAAGGGCATAGTGAAGTCAAAGTATAATTCACAACAGTTAAGAATTACTGGAGCAGGATGGCTGGACTTTCTGAAAGGTAGGTCCATACACCTCAGCAATTTCTATTCATGTTGGCTGAACAACAGGTATCCAATGGAGGGCTACAAGATAGTGAGGGACAGAGAGCAAGCAACCCGTGAGGTGGTGCTGAGGAAAATGAGTTTGTTTAGCCTGGCAACAAGGAGGCTAAGGGACGATCGTACAGCAACCTGTAAGTTGTTGAAAGGAAGTTAGAAAGAGGATGGAGCCAAACCCTTCTCAGCAGTAGCAGATGTTATAACAGGGAGCAACAGCGTAAGTTCAGCTTAGGAGATTCAGTCCGGACATTGGGAGAAACTTTTTCTCTAGGAGATTAGTACAGTTAATCTGGCTGCCCAGGGAAGTGCCAGAACATCCATCCTTTGAGGTTTTCAAGACACAGCAAGACAGAGCCACAGCTGACCTGATTTAGCGTTGGTGATAGTCCTGCTTCAAGAGCGAGATTAGGCTGAAGACCTCCAGGGCTCATTTTCCACCAACATTTCTGTGATTCTGTGAATCTGTAGCCTTGGGCAGGACTGAAAGTCTGTACTGAAAATTCTGTGCTTAGCAATCATTCTTGGATAGACAATAGGCCACAGAAGGTTAACAAAGCAGGAAGGAAATCACTGAGCATATCATATGATTACAAGAACTGCCAAGAATCAAGCCACTTACAAGTAGAATAGGAGTGGGTATCATCCTTTTTCAGGTTAGACTCTAGTCCACCTCACACCAAAATACACCGAACACAAGGTAAAGCAAAGGTTACCCTGGCTAAGACTCTGTGTGGGGAAGCACTGGAATGGAATAGCTGCCTGACCATCTGATTCTTCTTTTCCCTTTGCTTCTAGGATTCAGGCTAAAATCCCAGGTGCTAAGAGAAAGGCAGAGTAAAGCAGACATCAAGAATTCATCAACTACAGTAGTGAATAATGGGGGAATCTGGAGTGAAACATCTCTGTTCTTACACTTTACTGCAAATTTATTGTTCTTTTTTTTTTCTCAACACCATAATCTTAGAAACATAAAACTCAGAAGCAGTGCTTTTTCCCCTGCTGCTTCTGCACTTAGAATATTTGCAATCACTTGTGTCAAGCACTAAAGTATAGTAAAGAGAAAAGTGTACTAGATGTGTTTTTTTGTGTTGCTTATAAAGTGCATGATGGTGAGAGCCTAAATAATATTGACCTTTTTTATTTTATTTTTTAGTGTTTTTCCTTCTTCTATTGGCATTGCTTCTATAACTTTTAATGTTACATGTGGCTAGGGGCTTTCCTGCTTAGCGCACTGATGCAATAGTTAAAATTGCTTCTACGTCACTGGGTTGCTGGTTGGATTCATCTTTATTAACTATATAGAATTGTAGACTGATGTTTTAGTGTTTTCCAGCACAAATAAAATAAACAGTAATCAGTACTTATAGTAATCAGTTTTGTATAACTCAAAAAAAGGAAAACAAAACCCAGTACTTTTGTCGTAAGGGATTGACAGGCTAATCTACGTGTATGGTAACTGGAAAGTTCCAGCTTGTTAAATTTATTACAATTTGTATTACATTCTCTGTAGTTCCTAATGGACTTAATTATGGACTCTGAATATTTGCACTTATGTACTTGATACCGAATGCAGAAATAAATGTTACTAAATGTAAAATGTTGTCCCTCTTGTTGCACCGGGATTGTCTTAGCATTGCAAACTGGACACACAAGGTGTAAAATGAAACACGGAGACTGGTTTCTCTCTCTCTCTCTCTTCCCGTATGGCCCACACGCACTTTGCCGTTATGAAATGGTGCAATCCAACAAGATTGTCCACAGTATATAGCTCGTCTGTCAGTTCCACATCTTGAGGAGGAAAGATGGAAATAAAGTTCTTAGAAATGTAGTTTGCTTATTGTGTTGGTGTTTTTAGTGTATTACAGGAACACGAAGTAACTGTCTCTTCCCCTACTTGCACATTGTGCAATCATAAGTAACCCGCCATGAGAGGGGGCAGCACAATGCCAAGAATTTTTCAGTTTCCTTGTGTTCATGTTACTCTTATCCAAAGCCATCCTTTGAAATCAGTTCTAAGCTGTGGGATCGATAGCAAACCCAGAGGCTGGGGACTGAAATAAACATTTGCTTTCGTTCAAAGATGCTTCACGAAGGCTTTTGAGCATACATTTGGGGTTCGAGAGCCTTTAGATTAAGAGAAATGGCAGTCAAACGTTATCTAATTGCTTCAAAATGAAGAACTGGTTATCTGCTGAAGGATTTATCTATTTGTGGAATATAACTATTTGCTGTAGAAAATCTTGGGTTTTTTTTATAAAAATGTGAACATCAAAATATTTTCAGCCAAATTCATTTTAGTTTTCCTTTTCCTAACACAAGAGTGATTTTTTTTTTTACATAGAATATTTTTTCTATGAAGGGCTAGATCCTTAAACATTTATGTGAACATTTTGGATTGATTTTTTTCCTTATATTCATTCATTTAATTCATCTTCATCTCAGCTATATATGGACATACTGACCATCTGTCGTAGATCAGGCCGCAGTTTTGTTTGGCTACGTAAAAATGTATGACATAAATGGTTTGAGAAGGTGGTAGAAACATTGGTATGGCTTTGGGCTAGTTAATCCTTGTGATGAGTCTCAGTTACCCTTATATTCATTTAAGATTTATATTTAGATATTCTTGTTTGGTCTGATTTAAAAATACTAGAATTTCTTTTAAATGTCACCTACATCTAGATATGAACATCTTTTGCCAGTCAACAACTGAAGGCTTCAGTTGCTTTTGATCAAATGGAATGTGTTTGTTTTAACACGTGTAGTTTGCAGCCAGGAGTTACAGTACAGCACCCATCCCCTGCTTTAACTGCCTTTTGGACTTTTCTACCAGTGCATTCAAATGGCTAATCTATCTCCTGTATCTCCTGGAAAGACAATACAGACAATATGAGCGTCCTAGGGGATGAAGATTGGCCTTCAGAACTCTTACCACTTACCAGATGAGTTGGTGGGCCTAACAGCTTAATTTGGAAAATAAGTACATTTAATGTCCCGTCCCACTGATCTCCTAAATATGTTCTCTCCCAGTTTCATCTATGCAGTTACACAAACCTCCAACAATGCCAAACCCTAAGCAGGATTTAAAGGCTACATCGCCTACATGTTCTGAAATAAAACAAAATAAAACAAAACCTCCTCCTGGCAGGATGTAAATATTCTAAAAAGGCTAAACCAAGAGACACCCTTGCCCCATTCTTCCTGTCTTCTCCAGCATCATGCTCTCCAAAACCCATAGGCTTCAACTCCAGACCTCCCTCACCCTGACTGCAGCCCAGATACTCACCTCTCCAACACATGCCCTTTACTTCACTGCTTCTCATTCCTCCCGTCCTGCCTTTCCAAATCAGCACCCAAGCTTCCTTACAGCCACTGGGCCTTTTCATGTATTTGGCAGCAACAGCTGGCAAACTGACAAGTCCTGCTGAGCACCTGCGATGGGTCAATGTGCTTGGTGGAACCAGCTAGGTGGCCCTGCTGGGATGCAGGAGAAGCAAAGGAGCGCAGCCAGCGCTTGGCTCGCTTGTGCTGTTTGCCAGCCTGGTCTGTGATGAGCACTGTCACCTTCCTGGGATCGCAGCAGGACTTTCCATGCCACCTTTGACCATGGGAGCTTGCAAAAAGCCTTCATGTCAATGACTTCTGTAAGCCTTGTTTGCAAACCTCTGCTAACTCGTGGCCTGGTGCTACTGTACAGCTCACAACCACAGATACCCTGTGCATGCAGGCAGGAAAAGTCTGTGACACCCTTGGTGTTCCCCAGCAGGTCTCATCTGTAGAGCAGCATTGCTGGGAGGGGTTACGCTCATCATGCCTTTTTCTAGTTTTCAGACAAGTGGAAAAATAATCAGGTAGGAAAAACAGCTACATTGAGCTACAAAATTTTTTTGAATGAATACCTTTATATGGCTGAAGATGCTTAGCACAATGACTCAAATTCTGGAGCTGAGCCATGCACGGAGGTATGCAGGCTGCGAGGCCCTTTTGTTTCTGATCTTCATTTGCATTCAAAGTGAAGAGCGGCCGTGGAAAAGCTTGACTGGCAAAAGCTGCAAACTTGCCAGGGTTTCTAGGCAGATGAACCCTGAGAAGCAGCTCAGACTGCCTGAGCAATATGTGTGTGTCTCTGTGCAGGGTGGGGATATGCAAACATTGCAAAATGCTTGCAATCGTCTCAAAATGCTCTAAAATGTTTCTTGCCAAGGGAACCTCAGTGTCACACCTCAGCTCCAGAACTCAGGCTGTCCCCTAAGCTCAAAGGCTACTGGAACAAGGAATGCAAGCACATGGATCTTTTGAAGATCCTTCTATTTAAAGTAGGCTGTTCAGGTGGTTGCAGTTAGGCGTATGCTAAGTACCTTGCTCAAGCTCTGTCTCCCTCCCTCTGATCTCTGGGCAGGCTGAGCTGCTGCTGCTCCTCCCTGTGGGAAGAGGAAGCTCAGAGGTTTTAAGGGTGGATGCCTCAAGTGTGAGGCTTGTCTAGATGCAAGGGATAGGTCTGGGCTAAGCCTTTACACAGCTGGCCAAGGTAAGGATGAGAACTATGTTTAAATTTGCTCAATACGGTACTGCCTCTTTAGCAAGGTAAGAGGCCTAAATGCTAACCATGCCTTCAAAAGCCAGCCAAATGATTGCACTATATTTGAACAGAATCCAGCTTAACCCTGTTTCACAGATCTGAAGTCAAGAGTGGAGTGCTGTGGGGAGAATGATATTGTTAGAAGATATTGTCAGAGTATCTATGCTTGCAGGGTAGAGCTTTTCTGCCTCTATGGCTTTGAAGTATGCTCTCCATCATTTCACCTGTATCCTCTGTAAACTTTGTAAGCCTGCTCCTCAACTGCTGCTTACTACAGAGAGGCTTGTTAGTTACGGAAGAGCTCTGTCAGTGCTTGATGTCACTTAAATATCTGGCTAGGTATCTTGAAATGGATGCTCAATTGGCTGTTTAATGTGAAATGTGAATACTCCCTAATGTCTTTGTTTTTGATTCCCTGCTTCTTAGTGCCTGAGCAATAGTCCACTCTTCTACCATCCTATGTACTTACCTCTGAGCTGTTACTGATCTCTTTTATGCTTTCTCTGCTCTTTAATATTAATCTAGTGAGAGTAGGATCATAAAACACATTAGTGTCAGGAAAGCCCTGGAATTTGGAGGAGAGAAGAATGATAGAATATTCTGCGAGCAGCTAATCCAGTTAAAGAGAGACTGACTTTCTCCCCGCGAGGAAGCTTTTGCCATCTCCCTGCACACGTTCACATGGCAGCTGGCTCGGGTCCCTCCTCTAGCGCGTTGCAAGCTGGCTGACTCCAAGTCTACCAGCTTTTCTTTTGCCATGTGAACCCAATTAAATATAAGGCAAGCCCATGTTTGCCCAGCATGGCTTGCAGCTGCCAAGTGCTCTGTATTTCCTCCTGGCTCTTTTTTATATTTGCTTTTTTTCAAGCACAGAAAAATGTGCTCCATCAGGGAACTTGCCTGCAAGCTTCCTGGGAAGCAGGAGTCAGTGGAGGTGAGGCTGCAGCCGTGAAAGAGCCTAGTAAGATTGGCTAGCGTGTGCGGCCGCTGTGGGACAAATGATATTTGGATGGAGGTGAGAGGTGTTCCCTGAGAAAAGAATCAATAGCCATCATGCCTGAAAAAGGGAGGGGGAATGGTTTCTAGTAATTTCTGCCGGGCTTTCTTGCTGCTCAGCTGCTTTACAAGAGACCGTGGGTAAACTCCGTTCCCTGCCAGGGTAGGGGGAAGACGTGCTCTGGCAAGCTCCAGTTGACTGGGATGTGTCCCATCTCTGCATTGCCCACGCTCTCCTTTTCCCTTTCTTTCCTGCTCTGCCTCAGCTAGAGAGATGCTGAAGGGACCAGGATGGAAATAAGGGGATGGGAAAGGACTGCAGAAGGAGCCTAAGAAAGCCATGGGACCAAGTAGCCCTGTGCCTGACATGCTTTCATTGCCTTTCACTCCTGCCTTCCCCTGAACTTGTAAGTCAGACTCATTTCTCATGTTCACTGAATATCAAAGTGATTCACCCTCAAGGTTGCAAATTATGCCTCCTCATGGCTCTTTTTGTTTAAGTTGCAGAATAATTCAGTCCAGTGGAGCTAATTGCCATCCACGGTAAGGCCCTTCTGCATACGTTTCCCTTTATGAGGGAGCTGTAAAGGGGATATTGATTATGTTTTTTATCTCCTGTACAGCCCTCTAATTTAGCCAAAGTAATGTAAAGTAGCACAGACAGTCCAGAAATGCCTATAATGTTTTATGGACGTGACTAAAAACAAAAAAAAGGGACAAGTAACATCCAGGCAGTGGAGTGACTTGCAGAGCAGATGTCTTTACATAAAACATTTTTCATTTGCCAATTTAGACACGAGGCCTAATTTCAGTCCTCCTAATTCCACAGATGCTGCTTGGAGAAGGCACCATGCACGTAATTATTAGCCTGTTATGCTGAGTGAAAAAGTATCGCCTCCGGCACAGAATAAACGTAATTACTGAATGGTTACCAGCAGAACATCAGCTTCACTTGACAGTTATCAGCAAATTTGCGCACTTAATTAGGAAGAGGTGGGGCTGTAACTCTCTCAGAAGAACTCATCTGAGGAGGCATCTCTTCTGTCTCTACTAGTCAGAAACTTTAAAGGCCTGGAAACCTTCCTCTCTTTAAATCTAGAGAGTTTACAACCTTCTCCAGTTGAAATATAGAGCTATGATGAACTAAGAAAAGTGAACAAGCAAAAAGATACACCTTAACTTTTCACGTTAACTTTAAAAAAAAAAAAAAGAAAAAAAAAACCTTAGGACCATAAGCATCCTGATATTTTCAGTGTTACCTTCTCAACTTTCAGGAATAAGCTTTAACTTTTATTCAGACATTAGGCTGTAACCAAGAATCTCTCTCAGCTGTGAGTGTTTTATCTCGCCCACTTTCCCAGCAGCAATCACAAGTCTATGACTCACATACTATACCAATAGTGCAAATTAAAAGTAAAACACTGTTTCTACTGCCATTTAGCCAAAGGTACTCCTAAACTTCTCCAGTCACCAGAGTGAATCTCCTTTTCTGTTCAGCGAAATGCTGTGGACTTTGTAATGAGGGTCAAACTGTTATCATAACCCAAGTTTTCCAAAAGAAATCAAAGAAGGTGTTATCTCTGGAGTCTTTGGTATGGTGTTATGAGAGATAGTCATGAGTGAAGCAGACAAAATGGTGATTAACAGAAGATTTTAAGGAGAACTTCAGAAGCAGATGGTAACTGACAGTATTAAAAGGAAAGTTCAGTAGTGAAGCTTTGCAAGTATTAGCCATATTTCATCTTCTCATTAATGAAATGAAAATACATGTCCCAGATGCAGAAGATGTTAGTCAGCTAAAGATATGAAGTTGTAAAGTAGTGGAAAAGGGGGAGACAACTGGGATGCCATATGGAAGGAGCAGGATAACCTTGAAGCCTGTGAGCAATAACAATCGGATGATATTTTGCATCACAAATGCAAGCAAATGTCCTTAACTGATAACAGAAAATTCTGTTGTTGGCTAGAAGGTCACTGATTAGAAACAAATATTGAGGAGAAAAACCTAAGTGTCCTGGCTGAACACAGGTTGATGGTCCTCACTGGGGCAAAGAATTGCTTTGGATATTCAGGGCCCATCACATGAAACGAGTCTAGAAGCGTATGGTTTCATTAATCTAGTAAAACAAAGGCCAGGAAAGGATATAATTGCTTGTCGCAAGTACACTGGGGGTAAACACAAGCAAGGTTGAAAGCTGTTTAAGCTAGCCTAACGCCGACACAGGACAACGCTACCGTGAATATATTGGATTTAGCACTTAGGAGGTGGTTCCTATGGGTTATAGCAGTGACGTTCCAGAACGGCCACCTGGTCAGAGTAGTGGGGCAAAAAGTTTTGAGTAAGTTTTGAGACAGAGCTCAGTAGCCTTCTGAAAAGGATTGTGTGATATGGGGACGGTAGCACATATGGCCTGAACTGAACAACCTCGGAGGTGCCTTCCAAGCCTATCTGCTTTCAGAGATCCTTTCTTGTCTTGGACTCTGTCAGTTGTATTCAGCTCCCTGGCTGCCCTTCTACGCTAACCCAATGGGCTTCACTTTCCCTTACAGCAGCTGCCAACCCTGCTTCTTCCTTCTCCTCTTCTTCATTTGCATTCAGAGCCCTAGCTCTCTAGAGGAAAAAGTCACCCCCAACTTTATGGAGCTGGCAGCAGATGCAGGAGTACCTCAGTCAGCAAAAAACAGAAAGCCACATATGTAAAACACCCAGCCAAAGAAATAACCAAGAAAGCAAAACATTTGCAAAACAGAGGTGGTCCTTTCTTAATAGTATGGGTTCTAGCACTGACACCCCTACCTTCCCCTATCTCTTCAGCCATGCTTTCTTCCATTCTGCTTTTCACTCTGTCCTCCCATCTTCTTGTGTAGCTTTTCAGCTCGTGTAAATTAGTAGAGACCTTTTGAAATTAAAAAAAAAAATAATATTCAGGGTCTTGCTATGTTATCTTTCTCCTTAGATAACCTCCTTCTCCAGCACTGCTCTGCATCTTTTCCTAGGCCCTCTATGGCTCTAAAATATTTGTGACTAATAAATAGTACATCCACTTTGGATATTTTCTTGTATAATATGGGAAGAAGACTAAAGCATTGGTCAGTCAGCAAGACCGAGACTTTATTCTTGAGTAACCTCTGAACTCTTATGGCATAGATCATGCAATGACTGGATATTCTAACTCGTTCAGCAAGTCAGTGGAGGCATAATGGCTTTCTATTAATATTTTAAACCTATATGTGACCTTGACGAATGTGTGTTCATTCCAGTTTTGATGTATGTGCTATGGATAGATGTGAAAGCATTTTCAGAGCATTGGAGATCATAATGGTAATGCTGTAGACCACATTACAATGCAATGCTTGCAGTTGTATTGTACAATCATTGCCTTGTGCAATGCAATTACAATACTTGGCTTTTAGTGTCTATTTCTGAAATGCTGCATTTTGGAAGAGATGGGCATGTTCTAATTCTGATTTATGTGGTAGGAAATGTTGCTTCACTTGGATATGCATGGGTTAATGTAAATCTACTATAAAACTTTCCATTTGTTCATCACCTGCATTTAACATGTCCCTTAAGTAATCTATCCTCATTCATGCATGTCTCTAGCTGAGCGTACTACAAACATTACCCTTAAAAATATTAGTGTTAATTGAGGTTATAATTCATAGCCAGTTAAAGGCCCTTTGATCATTATTTCTTACAAAGAGTGAACCATTACTTAATCTTTGTTAAAGAGAGCTAAAAGACACTGCACAAAGAGACAAAGATCCAGAAGCGTGACAGAGTGATAAAAATAAAGTCAAAGTTAAGACTGTACACAGAAACATAAGTATACACTTGACTGTTTTTAAATATTTTGGAAAACAATTACATTCCATGCTTTTGGTTTGGAAATTAAAATTTATTAATGGTCAGGAAAATTAACACTGGCTCCCAAATAAGAGTCATTCAAGGTAAGAAACAGTTCTCATACAATGCCAGTTGCCTTGTTGATGAAATGAGCAGATGGTGATTCCCCATGTGGCTCTTTTGGTGCTAAAACTGATGTTGCAAGAGACGATTGCAAGGAATCACACACATTTCTTTCCCAGTAGTTATTGCATTAGTGCATTAACCATGAGACAGCCTCTGTGTTTAGCAGTAGGAAAATATCCCAGACAGTCATCTGATACAGTCGAATGGATCTACTGAAGTTAGAGCAGCTCTCTCAAGATCTTGTGAACTCTAAGCCTGGACCATTCTCTTTGGGAAGAAAAGATTAATCTTGTCATCGATTATTAGCTATTAATCCCAAGAAAGATATTCCAGGCCCAGCAGGAATATCCATGCACCAGTGAGGCCACCATTAGACGTGTGACAAAATTTTAAAGGCTTGTCAAAGCTTGCAAATGAAGATGGGGTTTCGTGTATCCTCTTGTTTCCTGGGAGTTAGGAAGATGTTATCAAGACAGTCTGTTCAGTCTTTCCGAGTATGAATCCTGTTTGCTGTGACATACTGTTGTGGGCAGGGAAAACAGAAACCAGATTAGAATATATTCAGGTTGAGATGAATATGTTAATACAAATGACTGCAAAAAAGCAAGCTTTCTCCTGCATAAGTAAATAGAAGGAAAAATCTACTGAATTCTCTTCTTATTAGCTTTTAAAACTTGTCAGGAAGCAGATAATTTATGAGAGATGTAAACTTTCATTCATGTTTAATACGTATTATCTTTATGTTCAAGCTGTGAGTTGTACTGAAAGGAATGAGGAGCAGATCCTCCTAGGCAACATTACAGGAGGTACCAGGACGTTAGGCCTGAGTAGACAGGGGTAAACTGAAGTCGCATTGCCCGGTTGCTCTCACCATAAGGCTAGGCAGAGATTTAACCGTCCCCCTTTGCTGATCAGTGTGCTAGCAGTAATTTATTTCTGACACGGGCCAGTAATAAATTCCTAGAAGTCTGGAGCTCAAGATCAGCAATTGTGTCTCAAAATATCTCTGAGTTTAAATGTCCTGCTGTTGTTTTAAAGCCACCCTGGTTTATGACCTGTCTTTTGCTCATGTGTGGGCACTTTATATGTCTATATCATATTTACCAACCTCATTTCTGACAAGAGTTTGAAAGTAACCTCTACAGATAAGGTCATGGTGAAATTGCACAGGCAGTGTGACTGCAATTGAAAAGGCCTGTCTGTAGAAGAGACGATAACCCTGCACGTGATCTTCTCTGTAAAAGCCGTTAGAAATGTTTAGGACATATCTCCTTAATTTGCTATTAAGTGTTAGAGAGTCTGAAGCTTCCTGCAGCTCCGTGGAAGCGTTTTAAGTTGTACAGAAGCCTTGTCTTGAAAATCTGTTTGAAAAAAGTTACTATTTCACATCAAAAGTCTTGATTTTAGGCTATTTTTTGTAGAAAATGGTTATATTTCATTAGGAAGCAGGAAAATAACTATTCTTTTTCCCATTAAAATCTATAAATTCCACTAAGATATTCTGCCAAGCTATTTGTATTACCACAGCGGTGGGCCATAATTTTGGAAAAAACATCCAGAAAGACTAGGTAAAACACTGCCTAGAAACACTTAATACACAATTGCTTGAAAAGGAAACCACCTCTAGTTTTTCCTCAAGTATAATTTCCAGCTGAGGGACTAAATTCAGTGACAGAATTGAGAACTTGGCCCCAGTGCCTTGGTATTACATAAATAAATCCTTTTTTTTGCCGCAGAAATACCTGAATCTCCACTAGTGGTCAAGTACAAAACTGCATATGCTCTGGAGCCTCCAAGTTTATTGAAGCTTGACTCCTTCCTAAGACCTAAAATGATTTTCAGAAAATGGATCCTTCCCTTCTTCCGTGCAAAAGCCTCGTCTTGTAGTACAACTACCACATTGGTCTTGTGCAAAGAACAGATGACTGTATTTTTTTTTTTAGATGAATATGGATATGTCTTCTACTAGCTCGTCCGTTACTCTGTTCACCTAGATGCTCTTATTCTGCCTGCAGTGAAACGAGGATGTGAATACAGCTATTTGATGCTATAACTGAGACCAGTGAAACAGGAGACGCTTTGCATAGTCAAACCAGGACAAGAGGCAATGGGCACAAACTGAAGCACAGGAAGTTCCATCTGAATATAAGGAAAAACTTCTTGACTGTGAGGGTGACAGAGCACTGGAGCAGGTTGCCCAGAGAGGTAGTGGAGTCTCCTTCGCTGGAGATATTCAAAATCCGTCTGGACGTGACCCTGGGAAATATGCTCTAGAGGACCCTGCTTGAGCAGGGGGGTTGGACTAGATGATCTCCAGAGGTCCCTTCCAACCTCAGCCATTCTGTGATTCTGCGAAACCGCGGAAGAGTGTTGGTGGAGGTGCGCTAGTCTGCAAGGACGCTCGCGTCATATATCTCCTGCCAACTTCAGGAGGAGGTAAGGACCCCTCGTAGGACCAGCCTTTGTGCAGGTACCCAATACACAGGATTAAGAGCAGGTTGTTTAATACACGGCATTTCTTGGCATAGTTCAATTTCCAAAGCAATTTGTCAGAGCGCTGGAGGTGAGAGATGGCTCCACCTCTGCTCATCGTCCCTTGCTGAGCCATAAATTGAGACCGACTGGGAACAAAGAAGGTCTCCAGTAATAGCTTGGCAGGGTGGGAGCAGCCATAAATACGTGGGAGAGAAAGGGGCCGTTTCACAGCAAGCTGGTTATCTCCAGAGTAAAACTGAGCTGCTCGCGACTAAACTTTTTTTTAGCTAATTATAAAGGAGTGATGCTATCCTGCCATTTCTTTATAACTTCAGTCCACACAGAAGTAATCAAGTGGCACCTGAGAGTCCTCCACACAATGGTGTGAATCGTTATTTTATCTCAAATTTTGAATAGAGGGCATGTTTTCTTAGAGCCCATTTTTAATGCAATAAGGCAAATACCAACAAATTCATTTAAAAAGATAACTTTTTAGCTATTCTAGACCCACAGGAAAGCTTCAAAATGTGACTCAAACATAGCCTGAAGGCTCAGAGAGGCAAACAAAGAATCTAAGGTTTGTTATTAATGTTTTTAAACCTTGTACGTTTTGAAAGGTTGGGACGCCAGCATGCTCTCCAAAGGCCAGGAATCAGCAAGTTTAACTGCTAGGATCTAAAAGTGCTAAACGTACTGTATTTTCTGAGAACGCCCTGTAATGTGTGGACCAAGACTCTCTTCAGTTTATTGCAGTATTTTAACCCCGGTTTGACTTAATTTATTGTCCGTGGGAGGGGAGGGCCTCAAACTATCCATCCGCACGTGGGTCGCGACACCGAGGAAAGCGTCTGATGGAGTAAATGGCTCAGGGCTGGCCCGAAAAAATGACTTAGACGAGTAACGTCAGCGCCCAAACAGCAGCCCAAGCCCAAAGCAGGGCTCTTCAACCTCCTTAATCTTTAATGGTGGCCCAGCCGGCCCGCCGGGAGGTCGGCGCATGTGGCAGTGGGAGCTGTCGGGGTCCCCGCCATTGCTCTGCCGCCCCGGGGCGGCGCCTGGCCTGGTTGCCATGGCAACGGCGAGGCCTGCGCAGGCCGCCATGGCGGTGGCACCGGCCGCCCTCAGCCGCCTGCAGGGCCTGGGTGGGTGCTCGGGGGTTGCGCGGGGAGGCTCCCGATGGGGCTAGCTGCCCCCACGCTGGGGCAACTGGTCTGCCTGGGGATGGTCCCCCTCTCCCCCACTGGGGGGCATATATTTTGTACTGCGGGCAGGGGTGGGACCTGGGTTTTGTAGGGGAAACGGGTCTTACTGGGCCTTAACGTTATTTGCCTTTTTAAATACCCGCCTAACGTCATCCCCAGGGGCTGCGTCTCCCTGTGTGACCGCAGAGGGCAGGTAATGTGGAAGACACAAAGCCCTAAGGAGGGAGTCGCTGTACAGGATGGTGGGGAGGGACCGTGCGTGGGCGGCGTGTTTCGAAATGAGGTGGCTGCCGTGGTTATTAATGTATTTTCTTCTCGTCTTTTTGGTTTTATCATCACGTATGTGGCCATCTGGTTCCTCTGTGGGGCTCCCAAGACTTTTTTGGCAAGCGTCTATGTGAAGATGTCTAGGGTTTTTCCTCTTCAAGCCTTTTTACTGCATCTTATTTCTGGAAACGTTATTTAAAAACAGAGTTTTCATGAGCAGCTGCAGCTTCTACGTGGGTACCATCCTCCTCACTGCAAATAGCGCTGGCGTTGTGGGGCAGAAATAACCAGTAATGTTCACCCAGAAATCTGGTGGCACATTAAGAAAGCGAGTGCGCTCTGCCCGGTGGCCAGGCGCTGTGGCAGGTGGTGCGAGACAGATGCCCGTGGTGCCCTCGGCCTCTGAAGTGAGCGTGTGGCATGGTATCTGGAGGAAGAAGGAAATTTTAAATGTGCTCAAAGCATAGATTCATTCCTTTTGGGTGTTGAGAGGTGAGAAGCCCTTGAATTGTCTTGAATGCTAATTTTTTTTTTTTTTTCCTCCCCTGGGCTGTATCAGACAAGAACCTGCTTATGGAGCTCTTGGGCTCTCTCGGAAGATAAATGTCCCCTATGGAGTCGTATTTATCATGGTGTCTCTTGTAAGAAATACAGCCTATTTTCAGGGTAGCAGAACGGGTTACGGAGAAACAAAATTGGAACAATTCGGCAATCAGCAATCTGGTGCGAAGGCCTTCATGAAAGAGATAAAGCAGTGACTAAGAGCAGAATGAATTTGCTTTAGAAGGAAAGATTAATCATCATGCAAGAGAAAGATTGCTTTGAGTGTAAGCAAGGAAGTTGAGCTAAGAATAATAAAATTAGCCAGAGAAAAAGCAACAAATAACCTAAGTATCAGGAGACAAATTTCAAAGAAGCTTTATCTGGCTGTCGAGTACTCCTCTCCGAGAAGTAGGCTGAGGTGTGCGTTAAGGCTGAGCCGTCTCTAGGGATGGATTCTGGGCTGGGGGGAGCATACTAAGTTTAGATTATCATTTCAAATTTTTCCATTTCAGAACATCCAAAGCTTTCCGTCGCTGCCAAATCTGGTTTATGGTAATGGAAAGTTATTCTTATCTAACAAAACTGTCTTATAAATTGCCAATATGGGGAACAGCCTGTGGTTCTAGATGTGTATCACAAAATATTGACTTCTGGAAGCCTCAGCTGTCAGACTAAGGACTATATATGGAGCTGGAGTCTGAGCTTCCCTATTATCTTTGAGGTATGTTGCAGGGCATTATCCCAACAGGTTGATTTTAAAGGCTGTTCAAATATAGTGTTCCTTAAAGAGCTCTTAATTTAGAGGTCAGAAGAAGGCATACATAGATGAGATAAATAGCTTGAGGCGACATAAGCTGTAGCAAGAGATCTAATATGATATGCAAATATGTAGCCGGTAAACGTCCGTGGTTTTGGTACTCTGCCCTCCTGGCCACTGTCAGGCTGCAGTTTGTCGTGTGTCCTAAGGAACTGGGGATTTTGAGGAGAGGTTTCAGGTGGGACATGACACTGACTTTATAGTTTTTGGGAATGTGGTATGCAAATAATGCTCTCCTGTGTGGAGGGGATAAATTGTTACTGATGCTGTTTTGCGGTCAGAAGTTTGTGCTTGTGGCACTGGAAGAGAAATGCCAGGAGACTGAATGAAAGTGGATAGTTGGCATTTTTTGCATAAGTCACCATAACTTTTATGCTATTTTTAAAAGGCTTAAAGGTTTGATCAGGAGAAGAATTTTGGCAGTGAGGGGGATGGGGAAAAAAAGTTGAATTTTGGAGCAGCACGTAGGAGAAAATGGTAAGACTTTTGAAAGAGGTCACTCTTTTTTTAGTGAAAAATTATTTTCGGGAAACCTATACTTCACTCAGGTTTAGTTTACATTTGGTGTTTAGTTTTGGCTTAGTAATAGGCAAGGTAAGAAAACTGAAAAAATCGGAATGCTTTAATCTCAATTATTTTCTGAAGGAGATGTTGAGACAGATTTTGAGAGAGCAAGTGAAAATATAAAAGGAAAGAAAAAAAAAGAAAAGAAATCAAGAGGGGGTCTGCAAGAGAATGAGGACCTAAAGGACTGGGAAAAAGACTTGGCAAGCAGAACTTAAGTTAGATTTTTAACATGGATTTTTATTTGTGCATAATATGCCCTAAATTTTGGTCTGTTTCTGAGGAAAATAGCTCACAGTTCTGTTAATTTGAAAGCAGTAAAAAAGATATGATTTCAGACTTCAGTTGAAAGTAACTGCCTAGAATTATTACTAATTGGTGAAGATGGGGCAAATTCTGCTCTGACTTGCACCTACTCTGCTGTTTGCTACATAAATGGGTCTGTTTTCTGACATCTCTCCTGCTGGGAACCATTATTTCGTGGAAAATGCCATATTGATAGATTATTGTCATCAAGCCTGAAGATTGGCAAATAGGGCAAAGGCAGTGGCTGCACCTGGCCTTCATTCCCACTAACTCAGGATAAAGATCCTAGTGAAAGGAGACAGTTTCTAGTTTTCCAACAAGTTAGTAGGTCAAACTAAAGACAAAACTCTCATCTCAGATTGGCTGGGTGTTGTCTTTGCTGCAAATTCACTTATGCTTGGATTAAGAATTTACTTTTTTTTCCTGCAGGGATTTAGTCCCTGTTACAAAGAGTATAAAGAAATTTCATGCCACTGTAACAGGTACAATAATCTTCTGGCAGAATTCAAATCCCTGCAATTATTATTGCAGCTGAAGCTAAATTAAATTTAACAATACAAAGAGTAGCTTCAGTTGTAACATAAATCTCACTTCAGGCTTTGATGCTTCCGGATTAGTATTTGTGGTTGGAAGGAGACGTAATGAAGCCATAACTGCTTGGCAAAATTCTAAAGCTTACTTATACCCTCCTTAAAGAGAAATTATTTTGATCCACAGCTTTTACTTCAGTTTGATAACCTCTAAAAACTTCTCTCAGTGACTGCTTTAAAAGATGGCTTCTGCAGAATTTACGCTGCAACTATTTTGTGACTGAACATTTTATCAGGTCCTCTGGACCTCATAGGCCTCTTGTGCCTCTGCCTTTTCTGTGCACCAGGAGGAGTGTGAAAGACGCTGACCTAGTTTAGGAAGCGGCAGAACAGATTTAGCAAATAATTAAAAAGAAATCCCTCTCTTTCAGAATAATTCTTGCAGAACAATGAAGCAATTTTTGAAGCTTAAAAAATAATAATTTTACTGTATTTTTCATTCAGAAAAACAGCTGAAAGATGAAGACTATGTATTCAGTGGGGAAACTGTGCAGCATCTTGAAGATACTATTGCTGCTATTAAGAAATTGGTAATAAAATCTAGTATTTAGTTTTAATTATATGGACAATAGTTACTTGGTAACCATGCAATTATTATTTTACAGTTGTAATATTAGAAGTTTTTTCTTGTGTGAGATGGACTCTTTTATAAGAGACAGGTGAAGCTGGTGGATGTTTGCATACACTTTGCTGCCCACAGAAGTAGAACAAGCCAACCTGGCTGGGATAAATCACGCATCTGATCCAGGTGTCACCTCTCCTGCTGTGGGACTGATGTTTTAATGTGGGAAGAGCAGGAGTAATTTTCCCTAGGGGCTAGTGAAATCTGAGGAGGGCCAAGACTTCTGTTGAAGTCAAGAGGGGAAGACTCTTGTGCTTAGTGGAGTAAATTGGGACTCAGGATTGAAGTTCTGTTCCCACCTCTTCATAGTTTGCTTTTGAGCAAGAGACATAAACCTCAGATCTACCATGAATGAGTAGGAGCATCACAAAAGTAACCAGAAGGCAGAGGTCAACATATGTAGAGCTCTTAACATCATCGGGACCTTAATGCCACCTGCGCAAAGGAGGGAAATAACACCTCCCTCCCAGGGATATTGTGAAGCTATATCCACTAACGTTAACTGGGTTCAGCAGATAGCAGAGAGTAGCAGATAGGTGATTTGCCCTGTGAATTGGTGCGATGTTGTAGATTTGGTTGTTGTTGGTGGTGTTTTGAACGGCTTGGCTTTCCTTGGAACAACTGCATTGTGTGTGGTAATAAGAGATCTTACAGCAGTCATCACCGGAGGGTGGCCGTTCATAGCAAATTAACTTTTCTTGTAAGACCTCAAAGGTCGTTAAAGCCAGAATGACTTCAAGTGGAATGTATTTTAAAAAGTATCTGCTTGATGTATTTGTCCAGATAGATGTAAATCTTTTAAAACTCTCCATTCTCCTTGACTACTCCTCTAAATCATCTAGTTCAGACCAGCACTGCATTGATCTCTCAGATGAGTGTTTTATATAACATGCTGAAATCATAAAACTGTTTTCTTTTTCACTGCTTCAGCTAATTGAGGATGTAATTCATATGAAATTAAAACCTTTTACACATTTATTTTACACTTGCAAATATTTCATCTTCCCAAGGAAAAGAGAGTGGTTTATGCGCATGGGTATAGAATTTGCTTTCCAGAAAGTGAACTTCAGCAGTGACTTTTCTTCTCACAGTTTCTCAGCTTGTAATTGTAGCTGCTAGCAAAACTAAAGGAGAAAGACAGGATTGGGTTTATGCGTAAGTCGTGTTGGTAAATACCAGTGTCAACATCCATTTAAACAGCGATTTCTTTTCTCAGGCATCAGGGGGCTGCATCAATCCACTTGCACTTCCCAGTCATACAAATTTAGGGATTCTGTTGTTTAAGGGCTCCTCCCACAATCACACTAGTCTGTTCTCTCTTGTTCCACCATCACTCTAAAAGTGATCCTTCTCACACCAGAAACCAAAAGCCGCGTGACAGTGTGTCTCAATGCGAGCTAGGGTCCTTTCTCTTTAGTATAGCTTCAGGCCATGGGAGAAGGAGAATGACACCTTTCATCTTCAACAGCAAAAGGTAACAGCTAAAATCTCCCCTATGAGCACAGCTTTTGTAGCAGAGATGTGGGGAACAGCTTCCTGAAGATTGGCACCTGTCAGAAGCTGAGTTACTGGAGCTACATGGTTTTGGGCAGCTACCTGTGGAACAAGTTACTTGTTATCTGAAAAGGGAAAGAAAGGAGGAAAGAGAGCAAATATTGGACAAGGGAGATGAAGTTTCTAGGGGTGGAAAATATTCAGTGTCAGCTAGGTAAAAAAGAGGCAAAATAATGTTCTTTTTTTTTAAAGTAGTAGTGCTTTTTCATCTCGTGTTGTATTAGTTCTGACTTCCACTGTGGGTGTTTGTGAATTTGTTAAATTGTCAGGAAGAAATTAGAAGACGTACCCTCGAACGCCTAGAAGAATTGACCATAGAAAACAGCAGTCTTCGGGTCAGAGTGCAGAATTTTCCGGGAGTGATTATGGCAGAGATGACAGGTAGTACTTACTTAACCAGCTCTGAAAATAGAAGAGAACTGAATTTGATAGGTATTTAAACAAGTTGAAGTGTTCTATAAAATAAATCTTGCTAGTAAATGTGAATCACTTTCAATAACCTATTAATGAAAGAAGATGGGTATTCACTGACGTGTGATACCATAAGGGAATATTCTCTCTCATAGAATAATATAAATGAGAGGTATCCTCACTAAGACCGTGCACAAGCACTACAGGAATGACTGGAGAACTGCAGCGTTGAGTCCCGATCCCAGCTATGCCACAACCTTTCTGCGACGCTTGAGATGGAGCGCTTGAGAAGAGAAAGGCACTTTTTGGCCTGATGGCATCTCACCCTAGAGTAGATGTTTAAAATAAGGCAGAGGAATCATGAGCTTAAAGTGTCTCTTTCTCTCCACTGGCTATGAGGGGAGGCTAAAGGGTTAGCTCAAATGTAGGTATCTGAATGAAACCAAGCTTTGAGCTCTATGGAGAAAAATTCTTTTTTTCTCATATAAGGTTTTGTTTTAAGGTGACCTAGGCATATTCTGCTGCCTTCTTTCAACTTCACAGGTGACCACGTAGCCCCAAAGCAAAGTGATCAGGGAGCTGTTCTAGATGAGCGACACTAGGATTTCTTCTTTTCAAGAGGAGCAAGAAAGTTGGTTTTGTTTATCTGGATAACCATGCGGTTGCATAATTTTTAGTGGTGGCACAGGGGAAGGGATGGGAACATGGGGCAGAGTGGATGGGGGGAACTGGTCTGCTCCTTTCGGAGTACTACAGAGTCAGATCAGCTCTAGGATCATCATGAAGCCTGAGTTTCTTGGGTTTTTCCACCTATAGTCTGTGTTTGTTGATCACTTTTTTTTTGCAGCAAGTTTCCTCCCTCACCTTCTCTCTGCCTATACCATCTGGTTGCTACGCAGTTAGTGGGTTGTTTATACTAGCTGCTGCCGTTCTGCACTGTCTGGGTGTTTCTGTGTGGGTGGCTGTACACTGGTATGAGTGTTAGCTCAGAAGCTGAAGAGATGCTGTAGCTCAATGCCCCTGCACAGACGAGCTTCAGCCACAGTGCCCCTTCGTGCAGTTTCTTTGGTTTCATGCAGCGGTGGCTCTTCAGGGAGAAATGCTATTGAATTTCAAGCAAGTTGATGTTGTTCTATCTCCCTGGCTGCCAGAGCTGCCTGGGCAGAGGGTTTTTTTCAGGAAAAGGAGTAGTGTCTATGTGTGTAGGGAATTTCCTGGATGAAAAAGAGATTCTTCAGTGAGAGTGTTGCAGGCTTCTCCTTAGCGGCAAGTGCAGATAACTTGGGAAAAATGTCATAAGACTAAACTGTTAAAATAATTTGCGTAATTTGGGAAATGTCATTTAGATAGTCCCTTAGAGCCGCAGCTATCCCTTACCGGGTGACACTGTCTTTAGTAGTGAAGTAAAGATTACAGATCACTCCCTTTATGCATAATTTCATAGATGGCCTTTTTATAGCTAAGAGGCCTCTGCATGTTTTGCATTTGTTTCTTTAGCTCTTGTTACTGCTGCACGTGAATCTAGTGCTGCTCAGATAGACCAGTTGCAGTCTGCCCTGAAAAACCTTGCTCGTGAAATTGAGCTCCTGGATGAGAAGCAAGCCCTTTGTGAAAAACAGAATGCTGCACTGTGGTATGTATTCATTTGAATAAGGAAAACCATACTGGCAAGATGATTAGGGAGAAAAGAGATGTTATCAAAACATGGTGAATAGTGCATGTGCCGCAACCGTGCTCCTAGCTGTAATGTTCCTAGGCAACGCTTTGCTGCAGCAGCAAGCCCAGTTTTTAAGATCTTGTTTCCTGAGCAGCAGAGACTGCCTGCTGCTGCCGGCCCCCTGTGGCATAGATAAGCTAGTTTACAGAAAACTGGCTGCAGATTTGCTTCTCGCACCGGCGGGGACAATCTTCTCTTTCAACAGTTAATGTTAAGGAACAACTACAAAGACCATGGTTTCCAGTAGGGGGGGAAAAAAAAACACACATGCACACAAAACCACTTTGAAAGAAGGTCTGACTCAGGGAGTCCTTGTCAGTAATTGAGATAGAGATCCATCTTCCTATTCAAGGAGTTATCCCAAGAGAATACAGACACTTGGGAGATATTTGTTTTCTCCCTGCTAGATTTCATGTTACTGTCACCTCCTGCCATGCTGCTAGAGCTGTTGAAAAATAAATTGCAATGCATTTCCTTGGGGGGAGGCTGCTTTCTGCATTCTTTCGGTGGTTGAAAGCAATTCTTCCATGTTTAATGAAACTTGCAGAAAATTATCATACCAAAAGAGGTAAAGCTTAGAAAATGTTATGATCTAAAAAAAACATGAAAGCTCTTCCACTGGAATGCAAGGTCTTAGATGACCTTAATCACAGGTACTGGCGCATATTGTGCTTAAAGTACTTAAAGTATGTATAGTGCTAGAGTAGACTGAGTTGTTAACTCAGTCTATGTATGGATAGGCAAGTATTCATTTCAGTGAGCATTTGAACCAAGTCTTTGATCTAAATGAACAGTAGGAAATCTCATTTGCTTCTGGTTTTTTTTTTCTTCTCCAGTGAGAAGCAAGAACGCTTGCGGGTGCCGTATGAAGGAAGTGTAGACTTGCTGAATGAAAAGATGGAAAGGAAAGTTAACACAAATGTACTTTTAAATGATACTTGTGCTAAGACAAGAGATACGGAAAGAGAAGTAATCAGGGCAAAGGCAGCATTAAAAGAATTGAAAGAAAAAATAGCAGAAAAAATGCATAAATTTGGGAAAGAAAAAGAAGACTGTGATAGAAAGGTAGAGCTTTTGAAATGTACTTCGCAGTTAGCTTTTGAAATGTACTTTGCAGTTGAACACATATTTATATAGCACCAAAAAAGGAAACAACTTTTGAAATTACACTGAATGTTATGTTTAGCTTTCTCATATGGAGCTAACTTTTGCCTCCATAGCAGTAAAACAGAAAAGTGACCTTTTTGCCATTGGGTGCGCAGATGCGCAAACTTTTTTGACTTCTGTATGCATATGTTCAGGTGATAGGAATGGTGTATATATATATATTATATATGAGTGTGTGTGTATATATATATACCTATGCAAACCCATACACACACATCAAAATTTTGTGGTACATGAAATTTATTTTCTAGTAGCACATCTCAGAATGTCATTTGGAAGTATTTGTGCTTCCTACTGGCTGTGGGACAAATCATACATCATATGCTGGGATTTCAAGCCCTCCAGACATACTGCTTAAAATAAAAACACCTATATTTTCCAGCAAGCTCTGAGATTAGATTTTAATGTATTTTATATTCTGCCCTACTTTCAGTTGTATATATTCGATATCCTTTCTTAAAGATAACATAAAAATAGATTAATAGATTAAAGGAAAACTTCCAATGTACTTTTGTACAATGTACTCTATCCAATGTAGAATGTACTTTTCTGCAGAACAGAATTGTAACTCTCTTCTCAGTATGGTATAATCACGTCTCTATACGGGAATAAAATCATATGAAATTTTGCCTAATCAGATCCTAAGTTGCATATTATGTTAATCAAGTTTTGTTTTGTATTCATATAAAATTTGTTCAGTTGGTACATAGCTGTGGCTTTTGCAGAAAATTATTTTTTTCCTGTATAAATTTTGTCCTCATCTAATTTTAGAAGGCTCCAGAAACTGCTGTGTTTGAATATACATTTTTAAACTACACAGTACATTGCTCAGGATGAATAATTGTATTATTTGCAATGTAGGAGAGAGAAATGAAAAAAATCCTTGATACTCAGAAGGCAAAAACTTCAGAGAAAAAGGATGAATTTGAAACCTTGAATATAAAATTACTGGACATAGAGCATTTAATAACTCTGAACTCAACAGTAAGTTATTAGCAAAATAGTTCTTATTTCAATGTTATTGCAGAGATCAAAATTTAATTTCATAATTGATCAAAGTGAGGGGAATTTAGAGAGAAGTGGGGACTCAAACTTTTAAGGAAAAAAAAACATATATAGTGTGTAATAGACTAGCACTATTGAGTTAATTACTTGATTATAAGTCACTGTCCAAAGTAGAGGGTCTCTGTAGAGTATTTTACCAGCCTAGTGAAATTACTGATCACTCTGTGCTGGTGAATTCATTCATAAAGATATGCTTATAGAGAACACACAAAAAAAGTCAATGAGAAGATGACTTGGACCTCAGTCCTGCACATGGCTCTGGTGGAGCTATTTAGCGTTCCAGCTGAAAATATGAAAAGACAATCAACAGATATTCGGTGGATACAAACATGGAAAAGAAAGACATTCATAGCATTTTCAGGGTGATATAAGGAGGAGGAATAGGAAGAAATTTAGGAAAGAGAAGATTTTTGCTCAAATATTATGGCAGAATTTGTATTGAAGAGTGCTGTAGAAACTGAAATAAGTAGGGAGCTTGTGGAAACTTTGTTACGTTCAGCTTTCTACGAATGCACTCTCCAGTGTAAATCAGTCTACGCTGGTGGACGTGACAATTTTTAGGAAGCTCAATATCTGGAAAGTCAAAGCTAGCAGGGCTAAAATACAGCCAGGCTTTCTCTGTCTGCTGCCTACTCAATATTGGCTACCGCTTCAACTCTGCCTACTCCAGAAGGATTTTTCCCTTTTTTCAGGGATAACTTCTCTGAGAAAAGTAAGGAAAGGTCAGTGTCTTCATCTTTCCTTCTACAATTTCCTGCAAAGTTAACTCAAGCTATGTGCATTCAATTTAATAGCTGCCGAGTTACCTCAGCACTACTGAAAGCAAACATACTGCAAAACTAACCCTTATGTTGAGCCAAATTGAGATGCGAAAGACTATTTTCTGCCCTGAGCTTGCTAGCTTCTGTTAGAAGCACTGCTGCCTTTCAAGTAAAAGTCCTTTCTATCTGAATGAGTATCAGGTTAGTAAAAACTCCCGAGCTGTACCTGAGTCAACTCTGCAGTGAAGAAAAGGCCCTAAAGGACAGAGTTGTTAAGTCACGTTTTTAAAATTTCTTTTCATTGCCGCCTTGAATTGATTTTTTTAAAACCCTTTCAGTGATTAAATACAAGAAAATCAGCCTTGACCACTATTTCCTCAACATTCTTTCTTTGCAAACTTTCAGTAATTTTGACTGTGAAATCTCTGAGTGGTTAAAAAATAGTACAGGAGAATCTCATGCAGATGTTATGCAATCTCTAAAAAAGTAAAAAGACTACTTGCAGTAAAGGGATTATTTCTCTGCTCTTTTGGAAATTCCATACATTATGACAGTCTGTTTTATTTTTAATAGGCCATATTTAACGAAGAGGCTCTCGTAGCAAAACAGAAAGAAGCAAGTAAGCAGTTGGAAGAAACCCTGGAATTAAAAAAAACGAACATGCTGGCACTCTTAAAAAAGAAGTAAGAGTTATCAGATTCTTTGATTCTTTTTTGCTAAAGCTGCCTCAGTATATTCTGGGGAAGTTTACACCAATATTTATGAAGAACCAGTCAAATTCTGCAAAGTATAGGAACTATTTAATTCTGGAAGAGAACCACCAGGTCCAAGTTGTCCCCTTATAAATGGGAGCCTTTCTATTTGCTTCAGTGGCTATACACTAAAATCTTGGAGGATAGCTGAGGCCAATCTGAATTTGCTATTTGGGAAGAAATATTCATAAACAGTGCATTTTTGACCAGAGTCATACTCAGTTATTCTAACAGCATATGGTGGGAAAGTCAGCCTTTCCTCCCTACACCCACTGTCATCTTTCTGTCAGCTGGAAAGCCTTTTGTTTCTATGGCATGAAGACGACTTCTTCTATATGTTCCCTGAGGTGCAAAGCATCACAGATGATGTGAATAAGCAAAATAACCCAAGGGGTCATTCTGTGGGCTTGTCTATACTACACCAGTGGAGGCCAATGTAGAGATCCTCAAGCTAGTGCCATCCAAGCTAGGTCCATAGCTGCTTTTCTTCTGGTTCAGCAGTAGACCTTCTGAAGGGCTGTATGAGTGAGATGATGGAAAAGAAAAACAAGGAAATCTTCCTAGTGATTCAAACTTCTTGTCTGAACCCACTTCCCTTTGCAAACTGAGCAAAAAACCCTTCAAAAAAGAAGAAAACACGAATCCTTGGAAACTCAGATAAAATGAACTTATTGCTCTGAACTCTGTTTTAACTACTATTTTTCTTAATGGCAGAACTAAGCCATTAATATGTTCAGGAAATGAATAGCATCATTAATTAACGATGCAATTATTGTAAAAAATGAGCTGCAGCCCAGCATCTAGCCGTGGCCTTTGATCCTGTAGGCAGTTATAAACTACTTTATAAACTTCTATAAATCTTTACTCTCCTGAGTATTGACCTAACTTGTGCTAGGAATATTTGTACTGGGGAAGTTGACTGCCTATGTTTCAAGGTTTCAAATAGTTGTGAGCTGCTGAATGAGCACAGACCTGTGGGCTATGGTGAATTTCATAGGCTGTCTTAACGGAAGAAAAGCGTTGTCTTTCCGTTCTTTTAGTAACTTGTTTTTATAGATCCTCCGTGTTGTGAGTGTCTTTATTTCTCTTAGAGTGTTTGACCATCATAACTCACTCTACTGTTTGGCGAAGCAGATGAGTTAGGCAGTTAAGTTAAAGAAAGAATCTGGTCAATGTATTCTTTCCTTCACAATGTTTGGCACATGCTTGCAAAGCCCAACCAATATGAATTTCTATATCTGTTTGTTATGAAGCTACTAGGTTGCTGGGGCTTTCTCCTACTCTTTTGAAATCCTCTCTTCCTCTGTATAAGATTTCTGTCTTCAAACACTTTTTAAAGTAGGCTCGTGCTTCTTGCATGGACAAGGGAAGTGAGTATCCCTTGTACTGACTACATACTGTAAAGCATCCAAACACGTTAGGTCTATCAGAAAAAATAGGGATAAATATATGCTTAGGCTTTCCCATTTTAACCAGAAGACTGTCTACTGGTAGGACTTATGTACCTGAAGGTCTGTCTACTTTCTCCTTGTGTACTTTTTGTATCAGTTTGTCTATATAAAATATTATGTCTCCACAAGCTCTCCTCTCTTCTTTTGCTTGTATTTTCAGACCATCCTTGCAATAGAAACACTACTAGTTCTGTAGGTCCTTCCCTTCTTTGAATTTTTTTTTTCTCATTAGATGTATCAGAGGGAAGAAATGAATAAGGATATCTGAATGGCATAGGGTTCAAGCACATGCAGAGATTCACGTAGCTTATGTTCATATGAGAGGTCTGAGAATAAAAATGCGTAATAGTTGATAACTTTTTGCTAATACCCTCCTAAACATGTCTAAATTGGCTTTATTTAACAGAGATCAGCTTGATTCTGAGTTACTGGTTTTAAAATCAAAAATTGCCCAGGAAAAAGAGGATTTGAATAAGGAACTTGAAAAGGTAAGAAACAGATTTTTATTCTGGCTCAGAGGTTTTACTAATCTCTGCCTTGCTGAAACACTCACTGAGAGTGAGCCTGCACAAAATGTGACATGTGAGGTGCTTTGGGCGCTTCGATTTGTCTGTGCCTCTGTGCTTGGTCAGAAGAGATGCAAACACTTGTGGGGCTTGTGGCCTCTAAGTCTTGCTCCTGCTCTGGAGGCAGTGCCAAGATCTGATCTTCAGCTGAGACCGCAGGGAGGTGTTGAGACTTAAGGGACACTTACAGGTGGGGTGAACTTGAGGGTTTGGTCTTGTGAACTGGGGTGCAAGCGGATAGAAGGTAATGAGAGTAGGATGTAGATTTGGGAGGCAGTGTTTGTACAATAAGAAAACAGGGGAGATAGGAGGATTGCAGGGAGGCTTGTTAACAAGGGTGAGGTTGGGATTCTGGTTTGGAAAAGCTGTATACAGTTCTTACAGCCGTTTTTGCTGATTTGATCTGTATTTCATTATTACCTTACATTGCACATGTGGAAAAGCTAACTAATGATGGCAGTTCATCAGCTGAATTTGTGAGGGAAGGCCCGCTGCCTGAGATTGATGTTGTTATGCGGACTATGCATTACAGTCTGGGGGTGGTCTCCAACTTATTTTCATAAACTGTCCTCCAAAGGCACACAAATCAAACAAGATGATGGTCCATTAAAAACTCTGCCTTACTGACACTGGGCAGCACTAGATGAGGGCTTAGTTTTCCCCATCCCATACCTACCTCACCTGCACTTCTATTGCATTCCCACCACCACCAGCCAGGACCCAAATCATCTGCTTCCTACCTTCTTTCTCTCTTTCAGCTACCTGCCTCCAGCCAGGACCCATAACTCCTACTGCTCCATACCTTGATATTGTGTGCCCACCTTCCCAGAGCTCCTTCAATCCTAAGGCTTCCTGATTCCTACTTTCGCACTCTTTGTAGTCCATACAGTGGAGGTGGGAGTTACTGCCTTAAGCTTCATGAAGCAAGGTACCACATGTACCAGACATACTGCTGTTCAGAATGCACCTCTTCCATGTTTTAACCATCACACAAACAGCTAAAAACACAAGAATGGCTGTACAAGGTTAGACCAAAAGTCTGTCTCGCTGATCACTTTTGGAGACAGGATAGTCAACAGTAGATGCCCAAGGAAGTGGTTATAAGCCAAGCATATAATGATGCTTCCTCAAAAGAGCACTGCAGGCTCCATTGATTTGTAGCATCTTTGTATTTAGTAGCTCTAGATGGACTTTCTTCCTTTACCCTATCTAATCGTTCTTCAGGGCTATGTGGAAAGCTCACAACATCCTGTGATGCAGCATTCCCCAGCTTAACTTTATGTTGTTTGAATTGAATGTTTTTATTGAACCACCACCTGCTAATTTCATTTGGCACCCTATCCTTCTCATACTGGAAGGACACTTAATAGCTTTTCCCTGATTACTTTCTCCATGTTGCTCATGCTTAGAAAGACCTCTATAAAGTTTTCACTTTTCCTGGCTAAGAGTCCTAGAGTGTTTAACTTTTCCATTCTGTGCCATCCTTGCCACCTTTTTTCATATCTGCTGCATACATTCTGGGAAAAGTTATTTAAATTAACTTGTAGCAACAGCAATTTCATCTGCTGTGGCTATATTGCTTGTTTAAAGCTAACTCAGGTATCTGCACAAGGTATGCAAGCCATGTTTCCACTCTAGTGGATACACCTATGGAGCAGCATTAGTGCTTGCAGGCTGTTCCAGAGTGACCGGTTTGAATGGGGCCATGGAAATGAAGAGTCAGAGAAGCAATCTTGATGTGACATTCATATATGTTAATTATGTGTTGTGAATCTTGATTCATTGTAAAGTTCTCTAAGATTTTCTAATGAAAGGCACTATAGCACTATAAAATATTATTATGAGGTAAAAGAGGCAGAAAGAATAATCAGCTAACATCAGTACTCCTTACTTCTAGATTACAGAAGATCTATGTAACGTTGAACGCCTCAATAAAAAACTTAAATTAGAAAATAAAAGTATACGCCAAAAGTACCAGCAGTTAGCGGAAGAAGAACAACACTGGACTGTAAAAAGGGATAAGACTGTGGCAAAGTAGGTTTTACCTATGAGATTTTTGGATACAGGTTTTTGAAGTAGGTGGTTTTATGACTAAGACTTTTCTTGCTAAATAATGAGATCGTGTTTCTGCCTGACTAAGGATCTAACATATGTATTTTTTTCTTCTTGTAGATTGGGGAAATTATCTATTTTGCTAGATGAAAATCTTGAACTTTTGGCAAATCGTATGATGGAAGAGAAAAACCTGGAGGAGGAAATTGAAAATCTTGAAGATAACCTACTGTATGTAATCTTTCCATTTTGACAACACTAAATGATCTCAGTAGTTTACTCAAGAACTCAGCTGGTTTGCAAGATTCTGAAGTGTAGCATTCAATAGGGTGGTTAAATGGATACTAACAGGCTGGTGTGAAACTTCCTGCAAAACAGGAGGTTAGCTGCTAGTTACCATAATTCAATATGTAGTCTCTTATCATGAGGCAACGAATGTGCAGATAACGAAGGACATTGAGACAATCCAGAATGTAAAACTTGACAAACAACAGTTGTGACGGTTAACTCCATACTGTGGTAACACATCTTGGACTGAATCATGACCCATTTACCATGGTATCTGGAGGCACAGAAGTGACCCCCCAAAAAGAAATTTTTGGCCTGTGTGGTCAAAGCAAGATAGACTTCCTGTGCTCTGTCTATTGGAGTACAGCTAGGAGGAGCATGGCCAAAGCCTTGCAGCTCTCTGTAAGCTTGCAGTTCGTGGAAGAGTTTCAGGGACTTTGTTGCCATCGGTAAGGGCAAGTCCATGTGTACTGACCCCTCATATCCCGCGTGAGACCCAGCTTGTCTGTGCACTAAAGAATCAGGACAGCAAGGCTGAACGTTGTCCACTGATAATCAAATTCTCCCAGGGAAGAAGCATAATCTCCACGAAGGGGAGAGCTTTTTTTTTCCCCCTGCTTAGTAGAAGGTGTAAGTTTTCATCCTTTGTAAGACAGAGTGAAAAGGTTCAGCCAGTCAATCTCATGTCCCCGAAATCTAGCAGAGACAAACATATGCATGCAGTCTGTATTTTAACTGCTACCAGTTGTCCTGGGTTCTGTGCAACTTTTTGGTAGTGTGGCATTGGAGGGGCAATGCTACTAGGGTCTTCCTGTCATCTCTCTAATCCTCCTGAGGAATGTTTCCTTAATATCGAGCTGTCATACTTCTGGATATAATTATAGATAAGCAATTTTTTTTTACTCTTTACCTCCCTTTTTATATAGAATATGAACACATGGAACACATTCATTCTGCTCTGCAGGAAATGAAGTACATCTCTATCTTGATAGGAGCAGTGTTTTCATTTTACCTGACAAAGGAGATATTGCTGTCGTGTAAATGTGGGATGACAAAAGTGAGGTGTAAATGTGGGATGACAAAAGTGAGGATTATTAGGTAGCCATTTACTGCTAAAGAGGAGGAGAACTTGTAGTGGAGTTGTTGCGCAATGAAGTCTGCAGCATAAAACTAAATTAACAAGACATTGAGGTGAAATAGTTGTCAAACAGTATCTTGAAACTAACTGGATATCTACATTAATGATAGTAAAGGAAAGGGTTGTAAGAATTTCTCCTAGAGTCAATTGCCCATTAATTTCCAACTTTTAAACTAGACTTCACAGAACTGTGGAAATACATTGTAGTTCGGAGCTTTCAGAAATGCTGATTGAAAAATCCCCTTCCCCTTGTACCCCACCCCATACTTTCTTAATGTTTTATTGTGTGTTTGCTTATAACAATATAGTTCTGTGAATTTTTGCTGGCCTCATGTGAAAGAGATGTAGACATCCCTATGGATCAAGCCCCAGATTGCTTAATTTCAGTGTACATCACGCAGATCTCCCGGTCACCTATTTTAACAGTGCCACCAAACCTGAAATCAAAATTAAGGTCTCTTGTTAATTTCTATTGTTTTTAAGAGTAATATGCAGTGTATTCAGAATTTCACCACAATTTCAACCTTACGAGATTGACTGATTTTTATGAGAGCACTTTCAAATCAAGTCTGTCAGGTTCCATTTAGCAAGGGGAATCTCTAATTGATTAGGAACAGTCTTAAAAATTCCAAACAGAGAAACCCACCAACGAGAGAACAGTGAACATAATTTTGGAAACTACGGAATAGAAGAAATACAATTTTTCAAACAAAGTTTTGCAATAATTATTTGGGACACATTCAACCGCTTTAAAGGTGCCTTGGAGTGCTGGCTTGATACTTTTAAGTTTTGCCCTTGGAACAGCAATACCTTTGGGAGAAAGCCCTATAACCGCCTCCTTGTAAGTCTTTATGGGGTTTGGAGTGGCCGCTTTCTCCCCCTTTGTGCCTTGAAGGAGTGAGAATCACTGGCAGCAGTATTTCTTGAGAACATTTTCCGTGTCATTCAGACATACAGGAACACACAGGCGATGCTTCACATCACCAGCCTTTTTATTTTATTGAACTCCCCTAGCATGTGTTGAATCCATATAAAGTTAATGCATTTTAATATTTACCATACATAATACACTAGAAGGTACATACTAACAAATTAAAATTGATTTGTCCATCTGGTAAGTTCTACTTCTGTGAACACTCTTTTGTAATACTTACTACTAATACACTAGTGTACTCATTCGTTCCTGAAACATCTGTTCTTGTGTTTTGGGTTTGTTTATTGGTTTTGGCTTGAAAAAAGACACCTAACTTTGCCTTAGTTCCTGATGAAAGCCTCTTAATTTTAAACCGATGTTTCCAACGGGAGAAACAAAAGGTATAACAGACAGTTATGGCTGAACACCGTAGCAGATATACGTTTTTGAGATGTGACCCTCAAGTACCATATTGCCTCTCTCCACCTAGCGGAAGTGCTGAGCGTGTTGGCTGCTGAGAAGGAAGTTTAGAAAAACTGTACTAAAAAATTGACATACAGTAAATGTTGTGCAAACCTTCAGTGCTATTTCTGAAAATTTCTCTTTCCCCCCCCCCCCCCCGCAGAAAGATGGAGGAGAGCTATGAAAAAGAGCTGAAATCTCTAGAGGAAGATTTAAAGTCAGAAAGTCAGATGAGGTAGTATTGGCTAGAATATCTGCACTGTAGCTTAAAAATGAAGCTAATAAATTATTACACCTTGTTGCTGCTATTTTATATGAGGTGTAAAACCATGGCCTCACTATGTAAATATTCAGTGGTACAATGACAATAATCTTCTCAAACACTCCCGTGGTTTCATTTGAATGCCAAGTGGTGACAACCACTGCTGAACTTACCGCGTAGGTTGCTCTTTATCATCATGATATTAACTATTCTCCTTAATTGTATGAGCTCTTTGGGCTTTTCCAGAAGATGGACATTTACGTAAACTGTTGCTATTTTTTTCCATTTTAATCAATTTTAATTTTAATTAATGTTCATTGGTGGCTGATCCTGCACTTTTGAGATCAATGGGAATTTCGCCATTGAATTCAATCAGAAAGAAGTGTTCCAGTTCACTGCCATATTGGGCATGCCCAGCTGCAGCTAGGATGTATGGGAGCTTTGTGTGATGAGCACCTTTTAAAGTCAGACCACCAGACTACTGAGATGGGGGGGATGTCACATAGTCAAAGCATATGATTGACTCAGAAAGAATGAAGTATCTTTGCATCTTCAGTTATGTCATCTGTCTTCCTTGGAGGAGTCGATTTCTCATTATGCAGCAGCATCTACCGAATTTTGTATTTTTAGGAAATCTTTGGAAAGGATTGTATACAACTTGTTACACAAGGTGCCCAAATGACTAAGAGTTATGTTAGCCATACCTCTCTTCAGAACGTTTCACATGAAGTAGCTTGTATCACCTTTCATATATACACGCATGTCTACATGCAGTGATGTGCAGTACCTGTGGAAGAAGACCCGAGCTGGATAAATCTAAGCAAACAATTCTAGCTGGAGTTAAAGTGAGAGCGAGATTAAACTTTCCTGTTAGTTTCGAATTTCTCAGCAATTTCTAGATTTTAGTTTAAATTCTTGGAGGTGCAAACTTCTGTCCACTCTGTCTGTCTAAACTCAGCTAAGCGTAGCTGGTTCATGAGGTGCTACCATTCCACACCAATATGGAGATGTCTTCTGTTCAGAGCATTGAGATCTACATACTACATAGAGTTTTTTTCCTTTGTGAATGCCTCTTTGTTTGTGAGACCCTGATGAGATTTTTTACCTCCTCTTTATTATCCACAAGAAAATATCTGAATTTAGGAAATTCCTTAGCCCCCTGCAGTCAATAGGATGCTCTCCAGAATAAACCCATTGTCTGCTCAGCTATTTCACATTAGCTATGCAGCTCTGATTTCTCATTTGATTATGCTTTTGTGAAAGATGCAAAAAGAACTGGAGGAGATTGCTTGGTCTTCTAGTCCAATCTGGTTCTCCTTTGAATATTACATCATGTTTTTCTCTCCTAAAACAGATAGAAGATAATGCATTCCCCGGTGTTTAGTACAAAGAGAGGCACTTTTAAAGGGTAATTCAAAGTTTGTATGTCTTGAAAAGCACACTAGAGCTACACATCTCCTCTTAGATTTTGAGGAGCTGAGATTCCTAGCTGAACCATTTTGATTGTAGTCCTGAAGTTATGGGAAATGTGTCTGAATCTTCCAATCTTTTTATTAGTCTTTTTTAAATTAGGCTTGCTGTGCCTCTGAAAATGCTATGCATCTCCCTTGAATGTTTCTCTCCAAAGTTCAGCTTATTTTTCTGCTTATGTATCTGTCACTAGAGCAATGCTTCAGTGGAAGATACTGCACTTAACAAAACAGAGACACCTCTTCCTCTCAGTGGAAGAGAATATAAACAAAGAAATGAATGAAAGAATAGAGGCTGGTAAAAAGCGGCGTGCTGAACTACTTCTGGAGGTACGTTAAGCAGCAGGCATTATAATCCCAACACTCTGTGTTACAGAACATTCATGCTGTTAAAATAATCAGAGTAAACTGGTGTCAAAGTAACTAACCTCCAAGGCCAGTTTGTTGCAGGATATTAATCACGTTATCAGATCTAACGATTTGACCTTATAACTACTATTAATAATAATTTTAAAGCAAATATATTTTAAATGCAGATTGCTCTCATTTTGTTTTGATCACTTATTTCTGAGTAGTCCAAGTAGACATCATGCATTACAGAAGTCGCTGACCACTTTCATTTTGTTTTCCACGATGAGATTGAAGACTTAGAGAAAGAACTTTTGCAGTCTGAAAATCAAGTCAAAGCCCTGAGTGAAGAAGTAAATAAGAGGGAAACTGACTACAGGAATTATAAGGAGGATTTTACTAACAAAATAAAATGTCTGGAGGTAAGTTTTCTTGTTCTTTTCATTGACTTTGAAAAGTTCTCTGATGGATGAATTGGCAGTGTTTGCTGCATCTCAGTAGCGGTATGCTCATTGGGACCTGCAAAGGAAGTGTGACCCACCTGTTGGTAATTATTTCAGGTAAATTCTCTACTTTGCAATTTCATGTGGGTTTCATTTTATTTGTTTCTTTTTTTTTTTTTAATGCTGGTAAACACTTCGGGTGAGACCCTCAGACTACTAAGCCACTGGCATCAGTGCACTCCCATGTATGTATTTCTTTGCATATGGCCCTATACATCAGTAGAAGGCCATGCAGTAGAAGTATTTCTCAGAAGGCATGTCTCCCATTTTAAAATGAAAATATGTGCATGACCAGATTCAGTCCTGACATGAACCCAGTTTTCAGCTTTGTTGTGAGCTTCCCAATGTGTAATTTGTAGAATTTGTTCCATCATTTTTGAGTAAGCAGCGTTCATGGAAATATGACAGCCTAATTTCAGACACTGATCAAATTCTGCTCAAAACTATTGGTGTGGTAAATTTATTAGGGTGACTGGTGGTGTGCAAGACAGAACCCAAGGCTGCTTAGTGTCTGTGTTCTTTAAAACGCTGGTGAGCTTTCTTTCCCAAAGAAAGTAGGACGCTGAAATGCTGAATATGAGCTATGTGGAGCTTTCAGAAATTTCAAGCACTTCTCTGATCTTCAGTACACAGCATATGTTTTATCCCCAGGAAACGTGTCTTGACTGTCTGACTCTTGGTCAACAATCTGATTTGAGCTAGGATAAATCAGAAGTCAGGAGTGTAGGAAATATCTTCTTTATGTATCTGACCTTAGAGAGGTGGATTTACGAAAGCCTTGGGGACCTTTCTCATTTTGCTGGCAGCAGAGGGGGTGCTCCTATATCACACAACACAGCTATGGACATGTAGCTGCTGAAGCCTACCTAGTGATCAGGGCTGAGCCTGTCTCTGCTAAATAAACATTTGTGCTGGATTCATTCTCATGCTCTTTCTGGCAGTTGAGCTATGCCAAATATAGAGACAAGATGCTAAATATACCTTTACCCTTGCTCTGATGTCTTTTTTTTAATTCTAAAAAGTATTTTTCTCTCCTTTAATACAGTGCTGATGAAAATGTTATCAGAGGGTTGTCTTTTTGCTGATAGCCTGGACAGAACCAGGTTGAAGAAGTAATTGTAACTGTTTATTTTTCTTAGGTACAGAAAAAGTTGCAATAATAGTAGTGATACAATTAAATTCGTAACACAAACACCACTTAGTTTCTACCCCTTTCCTTGGTGTTATGCTCACCCTTCCCCTGCTCCCCAGGGTCCTAAGGTCTGTGGCTTCCCAGTGGCATTGGTGGAGGTGGTGGTGGTGGTAGGGGGGATGCGGTACAGCAAGTTATTAGCATCTGGAGTCCTCTGTGGGGAGGAATATCATGCTCAAGTTAATGGTTTCTTCTTTCTGCTCCCAGGATCCACTTGAGGCCATTTTCACATGTTTGCTAACGTGCATTTACACCTTTCTCTTTCTTCATTAGATTGCAGCTCCAAGTTACATCCAAATTTAATATATATGGTGGCTTTTACATATGTTAGATGCTGTTTCTTTGTTCTTTTTTGCCTTTCTAAAACTAGTTTTGTCCAGTTCCAGGTCTGCCTTTTTTTAACTGATCATTAGTGAGTTGTTTATAGCCATAGGGTCTCCGGTGCCAGGCCTGCGCTCCATCTCTTATCAACCTATGCCTGTACTCTTCTGTGCTGCATCCTGTCTCCCCACTTCTCAAGGCCTCTGCTATCATACCCAGCTAGTATTTCTCTAAACTGCATCGTTGTGTTAGGGTCCTAAATATCTTATTCTACACAGAATAACTGCTCGTTACTGGTGTCTATAGAGAACTATTGTTGTACCACACAAAGATAAACAAAAGTAAAACAAATTAGCCATACTCATCCAACCAATTAGAAATTGCTGTCACAGGTAAACCAAATAATACAAAGCTATAGGCAGGTCAAGAAAATTTCAGACAGAGCAGGTCTGACAAACCTCAATCCCGAGGCCTTGCAAACTCAATACAAAACTTACAGCTTGTTACTAGTAATGGCAATACCATATTACAGGGCTTCATGGGTTCTCCCCTTCCCTGTTTTTACCTAATGCAACAAAAGATAAAAGATCTAGTTTTCCACTGAAAAGTCGTTTAACTCCTGACTTGTGTTCCTTTTGCCCTAGCAACTTGAGATTGCACTATGCTGAGAGATGCACGTACATAGAATTAAACATTTTTTTGCTTTAAAACCAAAGGTCAGATTTCTAAAGCTAAAGAATGAGACAGAGAAGGATTAAAATGTACAGATTTGTAATGGTATTTAGGTGATGATCTGCTGAGACTTCAAGACCTAATAGTTCTTCTCCCCTGTGCTGATGTAACACAGTGCAAAAATTCCCAGGCTGGTAAGTCTGTGCAGCTCTGTCACAGGGGGGTGTACAGTTCAGATCCAGAAGCTATGTAGTCACATTTATATTAAACAAATATTAGTATGATGAAAAAACCTGCCTAAGGCTGGACATGAATGGACAAAATGAGACATGTCAAGCCACAGAATGAAATGCAGATAGAAAAGGCATGTGGAGTAACATGAAAGTGCTCCATATTGGTGGTAAGAAGAAGAAATTTTTAAAATTGTGTTGCTTCACAGATGAGTCAGCAGACTCAAACGGCTGACGTAAATAGTGCTGCCTCAGAAAGGTATTAACGCAGGCTGAGATAGGGAAGGAAAAAGTTAGCAAGCACACCCAGAGAACTTGCAGGTTTTCAGGTCATCTGGGTCTGACGAAATCCATCTTCAGGTAGTTAAATAGCTGCAGCCATTTCAGAGCTATTCAAGATTATTTGTAAGCCTACATAAAGACTAGGCAAAGCCTGAATCAACTTCATTTCCATCCTGGGTAAGGCACAAGGTTGGTACTTCCAGGATCCTGTCTTCAGCAGTGATTGGCAGTGCTGCTTAGAGAAGAAATATAAGAACAATCAAATATAGAATTATCCTTCTTCTGTGCAGTCTCCCTGACAAATGAAGTGTCATGAATTTCCTTGGCTAGAAATGGTATCTGCATTTTGGAGTTAATAGCTTTTGATGGAATTTTATGCTATGTTGAATCTTCAGTGCAATATTTCTCTATTGCTTATTGATCCTTTTAATTTATGTATGTGTTTATCCTCCATAACAACCTATAGTAGTGAGTTGTGTACTTTATTTAGTAAGAACAAAACTTTTGTTTTGTTTACATTTCAAAATGTGTCTTTTGTTTTAAAACCAACAATTTTATTTTGTTTTTGTCTCAAAAGTTTATTGGCATCTCGTAGTTTCTGTGTTCTAAGAAACAGTGAATAACTGTTGTCTTACCTTCTCCATCCCTTTTACCCTTCTACTTTCATGATTTTACATACATTTATTGTATGTCCTTTCAGTTCTCTCTTTTGCAGGCTGAAGACTCCTTAGTACAAGAACAGTTGGAAAAATCATCCTAGATAATAGTTTACTGCCAAAACAGAATAAAGAACCCAGTTGGTTTGAGGGAGTCTATTCTCAGACTGGAGCTAACCTGTATTTTCCTTAATAACTTAGAGGATAGGATAGAGAGAATGCTTATCGTATGTGCAGGTTGCAAACAAGATAGGACTGGGAGCACCCTCTGGAGGGTAGAACTAGAATTCAGAATGATTTTAGCAAATTGGAGAAGTAATTTGGAAAAAAAGGAGGAGGGGGGAGGAGAGACATAGGAGAGACATAGAAAATACAAATCTGTGTGCTTAGGTAGAAACAGTTGTCTGTACAAGTCCAGCAGGCAGGGAGTCTTTAACCCTAGCAGTGGTAACTAGGACTAAAGCTGTCAAGTTGAACAATGATATGTAGTGGTAAAAAGCAATCACAAAACCAGTCTGTGTGAAGAGGTATATAGCATGGCGAGACATGTGAAGTAGGTTTTCTGCTCTATCCGATTTTGGCAAGACACAACTGGTGAACAGTGTCAGGTTTTGATCCCTCATTTAAAGAAGGATGCGGATCATTTGGAGAGCTGAAATGAGTTCAGTAAAAGTGATTAGAAGAAAAATTGAAGAAATGTGTAGCTTTTCCATTTAAAATAGAGCAAACTAAGAGAAGACACGGTAGTAACCTCCAAATGTATAAAAGATATATCGCAAGATGATAAACTTTTCTCCACGTCCACTTGAGAGGAGACAAATAACAGGGAACAGAGTAGGTTTAACTTAAGAAAAAGTTCATCCTTAAGAAAATGTTGACAGCGCAGATAGCAAAATTAGTAAAACCCTGAAATCAATTGTCTGAGATATGGTATCTCTATTGCTGGAGTTTCTAAGGATAGATCAAACATCTGTCATGGGTACTTAGGTCTAATTGATCCTTCTGTAGAGCAGATGGATGGACTAAGATGACCTCTTGGGATCACTTCCAGTCTTATTTCCTATGTTTTTTCTTCTGGACACATTGAATTATTTATGCATTAAATGCTGTTTAGATAGATTGTTGTCTAGGGCCAGACTCTTCTCAGTGGTGCCCGGCAATAGAACAAGAGGCAGCAGGCACAAACTGAAACACAGGAAGTTCTGTCCGAACATGAGGAAAAACTTCTTTCCTGTGAGGGCGACTGAGCGCTGGAGCAGGTTGCCCAGAGAGGTGGTGGAGGCTCCTTCTCTGGAGATATTCAAAACTCGCCTGGACGCGATCCTGTGCAACATGCTCTAGGTGACCCTGCTTGAGCAGGGGGGTCGGACTAGATGATCTCCAGAGGTCCCTTCCAACCTTGGCCATTCTGTGATTAGTATTTATTTTCATTAAAGAATGACTTCAAAACTGCAACTGAGAATCTGCATCAAAAAGAGCAAGAATTAAACATAAGCAAACTAACCTTGGAAGAAACCCAGAGAGAATTAGAAGAGAAGCATACAAAATACGAAGAACTCAGGAAAACATTTTTAAGTAAGTATTAGGTAGCTTCTCTGCAGAGTGGGGCTTTCTCTTGCTTTTCAGAAAGCATTTTTACCGTAGTCCTTTGGCTGTGGTTCAGGTAAACAGTGAAGCAAGCAGAAACTGAGCTCTTTGAAACAACTGGAATCTCTAGGCATGGCTATAACATAAATTGGGAATATTTGAATAAAATGCCACACATGTTAAACAGATCACTTACTGACAGAATCTAGTTTTCCTTAGAACAGCCTAACTTTAATGTTCAGTCATTACACTAAAAACCCTTTTCCTGCTTTTTAGAAAAGAAAAATGAAGAGATAAAAGCCAGAAGAGCCATTGAGCAGTCAATCAAGACTACTGGGAAGCTCAAGGAGGACACGGTAACAGCTTGAAACTTAGCTTAAATTTTCTATGAAGTTCCCACTGTCACCTTTATCCCCTCGCAGTAAAGAACAGGCATCCATGGAAACTGGGGGTGACAGGTTGAAGGTTGGGGTGTACCTTCCGCTCTGGTCTTGTGCTTCTGAGATCTCGTGTTCGGTTCCACAGCTGCTTTGTGTAGGGGGTTCCTGCCTGGGGCATGCCTCCTAGCACAGCTCAGCTTGTGGCCCAGCATTTGTAGCAAGCTGCCCTTATGCTTGATTTTGCATCCCTCAGGCATGTGAGCAGGCCAAAAAGAAGCCGAGGGATTACTCAAGTGAAGGAAGGCCCCTTGTGAACCTGCTCCCATTCAGATGCTTGATACTGCTGGGGCGGGAGTTTCTGCCACTTCAGTAACTCGCATTTGAAAAGCCTTTCTGTACCCTTGCCTCTTTACCTATCTTCCTTATCTCTGACTTCAGGCATTTTAATTAGCACCAGTGTGAGGAGAGAGGAAATTGTATAGTTGTGGGAGTGGTTCAAAAAGTCTTAGGCATGGTGGATCTACTGTTCCCCAGCCAGAGAGTCCCTACAGAGCTCGCACAGTGTGTCTGCCTGTCCGCCCCACTCAGACCTGCTGCAGTCAATGAACCTGAGCGCAGCAGCCACAGTGCATTTGAGATCGGCTGTGCCCGTGGTGGCCATTTTTACATTTTTGTGTGTGTGCACACACAAACAGTCTCAGTATGTACCATGGCCATTTGTCTAGGACTGCTGTGCATCAGGCAGCCTAGCCAGAGCATGTTCCAGCAGGGCTGTACGTCCTAGGCACGCAATCAGATTCCTTTCACTTTTTGTTCCCCTGCCAGAACAAAATTTCTAGGTAGCAAAAGTGTATAGTTGAGTCTTCTGGTGTTAATGGGAAGAATGAAAGGTTTTTAGTTACTGAGAAGTCCATAACTGCTTCGTATGAAAGGTACTCAATGAACTACATAAAGGTGGACTCTGTTGTGATGCAGATCAGACTGGAAGACTCAGGTTCAAGTGGCCTGATACATAGGCAAATCTCTCTGGTGACTGCTCCGCAGAAGAGACAGCAGCACAGAAACTGTCCCTGGTTCAGAGAAAGGAGACCTATTTCTCCAACCCAGCAGTACAGTGCAAAAACACTTGTGTACACTTGAACATCCAGGGACAGAAATGTGGTATTTCTGCCATTGAGGTGGCCCTATGGTGGGGAGGTCACTTCATGTCAGAGCTGATTCCTTTCTTTTGGACTGTGAGCAATTGCTCCCCCTCTCTGTATCTCTTTCTTCTCATTGCCAAGAGGGCTTAGATACCTATCTCAGGCGGCCCTTTGAAATTTTTTAACGAAAGGTACCACATAGCAAAAACCCTTCTCAGTTTGTTTAATTAGGGGACAAAAATCCTATATAGAGTTAAGACCGTCAGCACTAAAGGGTTTGTTTACAGCTGGAGCTGAGGAATGAATTGCGGATCAAGCGTGACACTGCATTTGGCCAGCTGAAAAATCATACAGAGAGTATGAAGTGGCTGGAAAGAGACATCTATGAGATCAACAGAAAACTCGACATCGTGAACACTGAGAACTGCAGATTAAAATTAGTGAGTATATTGAGGGCTGACAGTGTTCCTTCTCAATATGAAAATCTCTGTTCACTTTTCATTTCACACAGTGAACTAGCACTGAAAGATGATTAAATGTAAACATCACAAACCACAAATGTCCTTTTAAATGAACGTGTGGGGAGCAGCTGACTTTAGAGGACAACGGAGAGGAAGATCCCAGGGCAAGTCGTCTCCCTAAGACATTATCCTATAATTAGGAATCTTTCCAGACTGAGTGGGAAAGTACTGTGCTGCATTCAGTCTGGGACTGTAGGAAAAGGCCTTCCTGCCTCGTGAAGAGGGCTGAGATGGAAATGAGATGTGGACTAGGCCTGTGCTGTTTGGAAACAGCATGAGCAAGTGCCAGGTTCATCCTTACGGGCTTATGACCCTGTTCTAGGGCGGCTGCTTTACTGTTTTTTTTTCCCCCAAAAGTGTGGTGTTGACAGCTGTTGTGCTCACTGCCAGAAGGCCCGTAACCAGCTAAGTGATGGGGTGTAGCTTCCTAAGTGAAGTAGATGGTGAGCTCTTGCCCTCAGAACAGTGTACGGTTAAACACCAGCAGGCACTCAGAGAGGCTGTGGGACCTCCGCCTCTGGCTGGAGGTTGCCGGAGGAACCTGATCTAATGTCAAAGCTGGTTCTGCTTTGAGTAGTGGGTTGTACCAGATGACCTCCTAGTGCCCTTTCCAATCAAAATTATTCTGTAACTATATGATATTTGTATCATGATAGGAGAAACACTGTAAATCAGAGAGGGTTAAACAAGGATAATAACGTCTTCAGCAGCCACTCAACAAATAGGCCCCCCGGTCAGCTGCTCTCAGCAAGACTGCAGGGAAGCAAACCCGCTTTAATTATGTAGACATTTACTTTCCTGTTGACTCTGGTGAGTGAAGAAGCCTGTGTCCTTTCCCTGGTACAGCCATCTCTGGACTGAAGCAATACAGTTTTGGGGCACGTCCATCCTGATTAAGGATTTGATTTTGGCATCCAGTTCCCACTTTTACGGAAGTGGTCTATAAGCATTTAGGTGCTGAATCCTCACTGGAAATGACTAGGCTTAGATACCAAAGGACCTATTTCTTCTTTCTGCTCTTTTTAGAAACAGTGAAACTATTCGTTTAGAAGCTATTTTAGAAACTTTAATGTTTAACGTTAATGCTAAACTGTGACAAGTATTTGGCTGTAATTATTTTTTCACAGTGCAATGCACAGATAAAAGAAGATATTTTTGCAATGAATTCTGAAGCAGAAAACCACAAGTCAGCAACAACCAAAATCCTGAATGACCTAGCAGTGCTTCATGGTAACATGTTAATAAATATTTCAGAACAAAAAATGGTATTTTGTAAGAATATATTTGAGCCCTTATGTCTTCTTTGCAGAGCTCCCTACCATGTTTTAACTTTTGACTCTCTTGCAGATCTTCTTCTGAAGGGATGGTCAGAGGACAGCTCTATGCAAAAGGTGAATTTCAGTTTTGTATGCTACTATTTTGCATTAATGCTTTGCTTACCATCTCAAAATAAAATTTCATACTGCAAATACGGCTACTGCTTTGTGTAAATGCTCTGCCCAGCATGTCAAAAATAAAATTTCATCCTGCAGACATGGCACTACACTGTTTGAAGTCATACAGGGGAAACGTATTAAACTTATGTTCTTTAGCTGCTGTATGCCAGCATCAGGTAGTTAATGAAAAGCTTCCAGCAGAGCTACAGGTTTGGTGGCCAAGGAAGCTATGGAAAAACAAGATAAACAAAACAAGTTTATGAATTTTTTATTTTTAAGAAAAAAGAAATTCTACTTTTTCTCATTACAGGAATTTTTGGAGAATGAGCGGGAAATACTAAAAGCAGTGACAGCTCTAATAACAAAAATCCAACAACGAGAGAAGAAGATCGGTGATATTAATAGCAGGCTACAAAACAAATTGGAAGGACTTGATTCTCTAGTTGAAAAAAACCCCAGAGTGGATCACCGTAAGATACACCAAACTTATTCTTTTCCTGTTCTGCTCTTTTGGACTTCTGATGAATGTGTTCATTTTAGCAGCTTGTTAGAAAATAGTAGTAAAGCTGTGTTATACCAGATCACTCTTATTTGCAGATCTGCACTTACAGGCACAGTGGAAAAGCTGATGCATTTATTAGCAGAATTAGGCATGCCTTATAACACAGCCCGAATATTATTAATTATCTTGAATTTCCACTTCCTTCACTTTTGTGACAATGACAGTGAGGGGGCTGCAGAAAATACTCTGAGTGTCATTGATCTTTGCAGAATTATACATTAGCTTTTCCACAAAGGATAAATAAAGCTATCAAACCCTAGCTCCTGCAGTTTGTTGTTGTGTGGTTATCGCTGTAGGACTGCATGGTTAATTAATGTTTATGGCGTCTAGCATTTTATATGTGGGCAATTTGTACTGCTGTTTCCATTTAAATCAACGATATTTTATACTGCTGTCTTGGAGGATGACAGGACACAGGGGCCCTAGGCTCATACAAGCAAAATCACTTGCTTCAGGTCCTCTTTTTAACTCAGACCCTGCAGACTTCAGCTTTCAGAGAGCTAGTTCAGAGAGTTTTTAATCTGTAATGAGTCACAGGTTTGGTCTCTGTGTGACTACAGTCTTGTTACAGACTCTGTCTTTTAATTGTGTTGTAAAGCTGAAGGGTTACGGCATTCAAGCTGCTTTGAAATCCTTGGGGCTGGGTAATGTGCCAGGAAGTCAGGGAGAGGGGTGAGGAAGGAATCTCCCTGGAAGGAAGCCAGGGAGAGGAGAGGCATGGTGAAGAGACTCAGTGCCGGTATCATTTTCTGTGTGAAAGGTACAAGTCAGGCTTCTAGATAAAGCACCTACACAAAAATATGTATTGGTTATTGAAAAAGATTTGTATTTATTTAGCTAAATCTGCCTAACACACTGTGACTGTCATTGCACTTTTTTTTTTAATACTAGTGAGAGCAGGTGACGAAAAGTTTATTAATTTGTATTTTACGTTTCAGGTTCTGCTGAAGACTAAAATATTGGCGCCCAGAAGGAAAGGCAAACATTTGGTTATGCCAAGCATGGTCCATACAGTGCACTGGGTTCCTGTAAGCTCTGTTTATATTAGACTCTCTGCTTCTTGGACCTTTAAAATTAATATGATTCTACACCTCTCTACACCTATCAGTAGCTGTACTCGTCTCTACAGCTAACTTTTACCTGAGATTTGTTGTTACTTTTCTTTTTAAAAACAATATATAGCCTAACTTTTAAACACAGTACACATTGTCCATGCCCAGAATGCACTTACCCACTGCACATGTACTGATGTGGCAACCGTGTGCAGATACAGGCACAAAACTGCTAAGGACATTTTAAAGAAAAATATGCCTATGAAACTGTCAGTTACTGGAAATGGGTATTTTAATATGTGAGTATTAAAGACCCTATTATGAGTGAGTATTATAAGACTGTCTTTTTAGAACTGTCCTCTAGATTTGTGTGTCTGCAAATTACATTTTTTTATGTAGCAGTATAGGCAGAATTTGTTTGATTTCCTTAAGGAGCTCAATTACTTCCTTAATCTCTAAATAAAACCTTGTTCCTGCATGCAGGATTTGTTTTGTTTGTGCACTATTTTTTAGACACACTGAACCTGTCTGTTAGCTGGCATTCCAAAGAACCAAGGAAAGAGAGATCACATTTAACAAAATTAAACCATCTACTGGGAAAGCGCTTAGCTGTTGAACAGAGGACAGCGACATCTCGAGGTAGACCAGCTGAGAGAACACTCAGACTAACCCCCCTGAGCTGCCTGCAGGTGCTATCCCTTTGCACTGTTCCTTTACTTTTAAGTGGTTTGTCCATAGTAATGTAGAGAGATAATACAATATGAAAGGCGTTACTTACACATTTAAATATGGAAAGATAAGCTGGTATTTGTACTGCTATACCCAATGATCCATAAAGTAAAATAAGTTTAAGAGGAGGAAATAAACCTTTTTTGTTACTATTCCCTCCATCTCTGACTGTTTGACAAAGCCATTGGAAACACTGCTATTAGTTACTGGAGCAAAATAAGCTAAATATTGTGTTGGTTACCCTGAAGTATCTGGATTCAGTTGCTATTCAATACATGAGAAGAACAAATAGCCATCTGTTTCATGCTCCCGGTCTTTTTTAGGTTAGCGATTCATATCAAGGTGTTCATGGAAGTATATAGATCTTCAGGAATATAGAGAAACATTAGGAGGGTATTAGAGTGATGACGTCTCCTCAAGGAGACAAAGTCTCTCCTTTTTATTTATTTTTTTAAATCTGCCCTATTTTTTCTTTGCCTATATTGGGGTTTAAATTACCCTCAAGGCTGCTCACATCGTCTAGACCTCCTACTACTACATTGTCATTCAGGGTGTTTATAGCATTCCAATAGCGATATTGTGTAAAGATCTGGGATAGCATTTATGCCTAAGATGCAGTTATTCTTCTCCTTTCTCAGCTGCTAAATCTCATCCCTGTATGACCACAGCTGCTGTTGCACTGTGGCTACTGCTCTGGCCACTCAGACTGATCCGGTTGAAAAAAAAAAAAACAGAGCAGAAGTTGTGAACTCTTGGCACCGCTAACAAACTGACCAAACAGGCATGACGCTTTCCTACAGCAGTAGCTAAGGTGACTGTGCTGAAAGAGGTAGACATATCCATACATAACTACCAGATGCGACACAGGCTCACCTGCAGCAAGTGGTTTGTTGACAGACGTTTTAGGCTATTGGGAAGAGAAAAACTGTAGTTTTCTTACACTGTAGGAGTGTAAGAAAATGACTTTAGTGGGAAAGGATGCTATTACTCAGTCAGGAGGAAGTCTCCATACCTGAACCAAGTACACAGAATATAAAATATACTTTAGACAACTTCACAATGCATTTCCTCTCCTTGCCAGCAAAGCGGGGTGAAGAATAGGTGAGGAGAAGCTAGAGGGTTTTTTTTTTTGTTTGTTTGATCATCTGGCAAAGTACTGTTGTCTAGCTCTACCTATGTAAACTCTTCTCTTCTCGGTCTCAGGAGGACAATAGTTCCGCATGGTTGTTAACAGAAGCTAGAAAATCTGATGACAGAACCAAGTTCTGTTATTGTTTTATTCAAACAACATCTAAAATACTGTATTAGGAAATAAACATATACAAGCAAATAACTGTACTAGAATGTGCACAAGCTTTTATACAGATTCACAGTGATAAACAGATACAAAGACGTTCCCTTTGATCTATATAAGGTATTTATGAAGAATAAAAAGTGCAGCTTTTTAGTATTCCACAGACTCACTCAGAAGTGTTTCACTTTGAAGTTTTGTACACAAAAAACTTCTTTTAAAACAGAAGTCTTCAAACGCATAACAAGCACTAGACTTTGCTTGATCCAGATTAGGTCAGCATTGTTGGCAGAGGCTCCCTTTAATGTCCATTTCCACCTTCCGAGAGTATGCGTGATGGCTCAGTATACTTTGCAGTCAGTAAGTAGAAGAGGGCAGGAGCAGGTACCAATGCCAGCAAGGGGAGGTCCTGCTCAAGCTTATCCAGTTTGGAAATGGAAATGATTCCATAGGCATGAATTAACCAGTGGCTGAAGAGGACAACGAGCCTTTTCTTCCTGACAAGAAGATCCTTGAAAGACTTGCAAAATAAACACAGTATCCTGTTAGCATTTATCCCGTTACCAAGTATCTGATGTTTAAGAGAAACTACAGGTAGTGTACAGAGATGCTGCATGAAGCCCCCTGGGTTTGAGCCTTTCCAGTATATAATATAGTTTCTCAGCACACCACAAGATAAAAATCTTGCAAGAACTTCCTCCGGCTAAGAGAAGAAGTCATAAAGGAAGAGACTTAAATACAGAATACGCTGCGGAGAAAATGCAAGAGACAAAGCCTCTACTCATTTAAGTATTTTTATATTATGAGTTTTAACAGGAAAAACATGTTCACCTACCTCCACTTCAGAAGCAGACATGTACACAGCCAGTGTAACCAAAGATAACACCAGTATGATATATGGGAAGGCATAATCTAGAGGCAAACATTGAGCATTTTAGAAGGAAAAAGTATGATCTCTGCTGAAATGTGCATCATTGTTCCACATATAACCAAAGATGTGAAGTAAACTAAGCTACTGTAGCCTACCTGTTAGCATCGTATCAAACATACAACAAAAAGGGTCAGCCAAGCATGACTACTCCATGCTCTAGTCAGCTGTAATTTAAAAAGTGCAAATGATGCTAATATTTCTAGTTAGAGTTACTGTACACTTAAATCACTGATTGAAAATAGGAAAACAAACAGTCTGGCTGAGTGGGGACCTGTCTCCTCCCATTTGACAAATATGCCAGAAGCTAAACCAAAGGCCAGCTAATTCCCCAAACTTGCACTTTGCTCTGTTTCTGAAGTTAGATGCACTCTACCTTAGAAGACAGTGAAATTAACTCCTTCTAAGAGAAGCATTCAGTTTCTGTTCATACCCCCTTCCACTTCCTTTTGGAAAAAGGGACAACTTCTAGCAGCACAAGCAGAGGGAAAGCACTGATGACCAGGAGCCTCCTTAGGAAAGCCTACTAATGAGCAGTCTTTTCAGGTAAGATACCTCGAAATCCACAATAACCTTAAAAATACCCTCACTTGCAAAGCAAAAGTCTCTCCACTCCCCCTCCTTAAGTCATCTATTAACGTGTGACTATGGATACTTTTGTTTAGTGTTACAAGCAGAGAACTCACAGAGCAGGCCTCCTCCAACCGCCTGAAGCACAGTGAGGATAGGGAAGAAATAGAGTGCTGCATAAATGCTTTTAAACCGATCAGACTTTCCTAAACCACAGGCAATTTTCTTAACCAGAAGAGGTCGAAGTAGCATCATTAACACAAGACAGAAGGCATAGTATATAAACACAATTGTGTACCTGCAAATAAAAGAGAGATTAGTTAAAATTTGCAGTTTTTTTATGTCCTGCAGATTTGCTCAGATCTAGGAAATTTGGGATTAGAGAGAGTCAATTCTAAAGAATTTACAGTTTAAGGATGTTACCGGAGAGGAATATACAGTCACAGAAAGACAACTGACTCTTCCTAGGTCAAACAGCCAAGGTGTAACAAAGATGGGAGCAAAAATGAGTCTTATGTTTAATAGCCAAATAGTCTAGACCTTCTTTGGCAGCAAGAAAGCAGCTGATCACAAAAGCTCCCTGGGACACTTTTCTGTGAAGTTTCCATCATCTGTAAGAACACCAGCAATTGCAATCATGTCAGCAGCTCGTGACAGAATGGACTTCCCCTGCATAGTCAGGGTGTAGCAACAGAAAAACACAGAAACAGAGACTGCTAGATAGCTGGTTTGTTCTGATTCAGAAAGTTGTTAGGTGCTCCACACACAAGACAGCTCAACGAATCGAAAGACTTCAAGGTGTTTGATACTCATTGGTCCAAGTTACGTATTTCCAAACACTTTCTGCAGCTTTGAAAATAACGTATATTGGTAGAAACAAACTTGTACAAAGGAACGTGACAGATACGAGTACAACAGCCCTTGTACTCACAGAGGATAGACTGCTTCATGAGTGCAGTGCACTGTGGTGATGTAATCAGGACTTGGATTGTAAAGCATCGTATACCAGTCCGAAAGCTTCTTTACCTTGCAGGAACGGATATACAGAGAGCCAATTGGTTCACTCACGAGCAGTGTAAAAATTGCTGCAGTACTGCACTCAAATAAGGCAGTGATGTGCTGGAACAGTGCACTGGAACTATGGAAGAAGAAAGAGAGATTTACTACTATTTTGCTACCGCTAAAGTAAATCTGAATGATGAGTGAAGATCCATACAGTGTAGAACCTTCTACAGAGTTAATAGTCACTGTGACTGAGGATAGGATGAACCTGCTTGAATAAAAAATGAGGTTTTCTAAGCTGAATGCAAAAACTAACACACAATACATCAGATGATTTAGCGGATAAAATGTGATTTTACATCATTCCAGCTTCTTAAATGAAAGCTTGCTGTACCATAGCTAGCAAAAAATAAGATCAAACTATCGCAAAAAGTACTGTCCTGGATATATTAATGATGCCACAGAACAATGGCTAGCAGTTAAGATTCTGCACGAGAAGTAACTTCTAATGCAACATCTCTCTCATATACAAATTATAAACAATCCAGATTCTGCTATGCTCAGGAGATGCTCGGTCAGGAAGAAGTCTCATTGCCACTTGTGGAAACATGAAATGAAGGTATCACAAAAGCATGGCACAATACTAGCTTTTAACTCCTATATGTGAAGGACTCCCTTTGAGAGAATCAAGGACTTTATCAATATTTAAAATGAATAGATTCCATAACTGATTCATAAAGGGGATATTTATCAAAATGCGAAACATCTTGCATCATCCTTGTAAAAAGAGTAAACAGAAAAAAAAGAGGCGTTTTTTCCCCTCCATATAAATAAGAAAATTCGATTATTTTTTGAAATGGCAGAGGAAGAGCTCTAGACCAATTGAAATATCTTACACAACTAAGCACGTGCCTTCGTGGGCCCATATGTGCCCTCTGGCACACTCAAAGCTGAGGTGCTACTGCCTCACTGCAACTAACAGCTTGAACTGCTGGTGAATTCCATTCAGCATCTCAGACCGATCACATACGATTACGAGATTTCTTAAAAAAAAAAAAAAAAAAACAACAAAGGAAGAGTATACTAACCTCTTTTTTCCCGAATACCATTCAATAAAGAACCAGTGTAAAACCAGGGGAAGCATGGCCATAAAGCCAAGGTATAGCCAGTCATAGCGGTCTGGAGATTCCATACATTCACGACAGATTTTGTTGTCATCAGTTCTTTGTCCTCTAGGACATACCTACAAAAAGCAAAAGACTGTATTTACAATGCATCCAAGTACCAATAGCCAATAATTCCAACTGCTGGAAAAACAGCTTGAAGTAAGACCGGGACATGACGTTTTTCAGACTTTTTAAAAATCAAACATCAACCTCAATAATTTCTCCAGCTTGTACTAGTCTTGCACTCTCTAGCCCTTACTTCTTAACATAAACAAACACAATTCATCCTAAAACGCTTCATCCTAGACTCGTTTTTCTCTCCAGCTGCCACTACATCTCCCTTTCATTACTAAACTTACTCATCAGGCCACTCACAACCCCTGTCCCAGAATTTTTCTTGTGGTTCACTCCAACCTCCACCCTCCTTGGATGCCACCCTTCCTTGCACTCCTTTAAAACCACTGCGCAATCTCCAGAGATCTCTTCCTAGTAAAAGCTCAGGACCAGCACACCACTCTCCTCAAGGAGTCCACGGCTTTTAACACAGTTCTCCATACCAACAAGTCTTCTTCCACCTTCCGCAACCTGCTCGCTTGGCTTGACTCCTGTTTCTCACCAAGCCTTCAGTACCCCCCAGGAGGGCCTTCCCCCAGCAGCTCGAAGGGAGCTGCACAGAGCTCCAGCCTCCCTTCATAGCCTTCATCTCGACCTCCTTCCTCGGGGATGCCAGAGGGATAAAGCCAACAGTGAGCTGCAACCCCATAATCCCAGTTACCCAGGACCTGCTTCAGCCTCCACATCTGCCCTACCGTCCCGCACTTACCCCGCATTCCCCGTAGCTCTCCAGGGAGCCGTTCACCGACAGCACGGTCCGGCCGCAGTACAGCCCGAGGCAGGCGGGCTGGATGTCCACAGCTGCGGGGAGAGCACGGACCCCGCTACCGCAGCCCTCCCGCGCCGCGCCAGACCCCCCGGGCCCGGCACGGCCGGCAGCGGCTCCCCGGGACCGAGAGCAGTGAGGGAGCCCCCCCTCCCCAAACCAGTATGGCAGCACCCCCCCCCAACCGGCGCAGCCCCGCCGGGGACGGCACCCCCAACCCCTCCCCGAGCCGGCGCGGCCCCGCCGGGGACGGCACCCCCAACCCCTCCCCGAGCCGGCGCGGCCCCGCCGGGGACGGCACCCCCAACCCCTCCCCGAGCCGGCGCGGCCCCGCCGGGGACAGCCCTCATCACCGCCCTACCGGCACGGATCATCCTCGGTAACCTGGCAACCACCCCTCCAGCTCCTCCGAGGCACTTCCGCATACGTCACTTCCCCTTCCGACGCGGAAAACCCGCCTAAGCGCCCCGCCCTGCCCTCGCTCAATCGGAGCGGGCCGGCCCGCCGGGGGGGCGTGGCCATTGCTCGAGGGGCGGCTGCCACGCGGGGCGTGGTCACGTACAGGGGCGTGGTCCCCTGCGGGGGGCGTGGTCACGTGCGGCGGGCTCCTGCCCGCGGGGGCTCGGGCGGGGCGCGGGGGATGATGGCGGCGGCGGCGGCAGAAGCGGGAGAGGTGGAGGCGAGCGCGGGTCGTCAGCTGCCGCCGCACGCGGCCGCGGGCCCGGTGCTGCGCACGGTGGAGATGCACACGGGCGGCGAGCCGCTGCGCATCGTGCCGCAGCTGGAGGCGGGAGCGGCGGCGGCGGGGCTGTCGCTGCTGGCGCTGCGGCGGCACATGGCGGCCTCGCTGGACCACTTGCGGCGGGCGCTGATGCACGAGCCGCGGGGCCACGGCGGCATGTACGGCGCCGTGGTGGTGCGCGGCGAGGCGGCGGCGGGCGCCGACCTGGCGGCGCTCTTCCTCCACGGCGCCGGCTACAGCGCCATGTGCGGCCACGCCGTGCTGGCCCTCGGCCGCTTCGCCCTCGACTACGGGCTGGTGGCGGCGCCGCGCCGCCCGGAGACCGCCGTGCGCCTCCGCTGCCCCTGCGGGCCCGTCACCGCCTTCGTGCCCTGGGACGGGCGCCGCAGCGGCAACCCCGTCCGCTTCCACAGCGTGCCCGCCTTCGCCGCCGCCACCGGTGGGGCCCGGTCCGCCGCTTCTCGGGGAGTGCGGGGGGCCGGCGGCCGTTAGTGAGGTGGGGAAGGGGGCCCGGCGGCCGTTACTGGCCCGGGGACCGTTAGTGAGGTGGGGGAGGGGGCCCGGCTGCCGTTACTGAGGTGGGGGAGGGGTCCTGGCGGCCGTTACTGAGGTGAGGAGGGGATCCGGCAGCTGTTACCGGCCCGGTGGCAGTTACTGAGGTCAGGAGGGGTCCTGGCGGCCGTTACTGAGGTGAGGAGGGGATCCGGCAGCTGTTACCGGCCCGGTGGCAGTTACTGAGGTCAGGAGGGGTCCTGGCGGCCGTTACTGAGGTGAGGAGGGGCCCGGTGGCTGTTACCGAGGTGGGGAGGGGGTCATTGCTGAAGGGACGGTTGTCCTTGCCCTCGCAGCACCGGCAAATCCTTCCCTCAGTGGGGGCCTAGCAGGATTCTTCTGCGCCCCCCCACCCCCCACCCCGATCCACTAACCCCCAGAGGCTGGATCAGGAGGAAGGCGTTATATACCGCCTTTCGGCATCCGAACCCTCTGGTAGCTCCCTTTTCCCTGTGGTGGTGTGCCGCATGGTGGGGCGGGGGGTGGTGCAGCACTATTTCCGTGCTCAGCACCCATGAGCCCGCTGCTCAGCAGGGTTTCCCCACCTCATCGCCCTCCCTTCCTCTGCTCAGACTTGGCCATCGATGTCCCTGGTCGTGGGAAGGTGGTGGTTGACATCGGTTATGGCGGCACTTTCTATGCGTTTCTCAGTGCTGAGCAGCTGGGCCTAGACGTTTGCTCGTCTAAAACCAGAGACCTCGTTGACGCAGCGAGTGCGGTGACAGAAGCGGTGAAGAAACAGGTATGACACAGCACTATGGTACCTGCGCAGTGTCCCATTACACGGTACTGCAGTTACCCCATCAGGGTAACTACCTACTGCAGAGCTAGGCCTTTAGGCACTCAGTTCTACCTGTGGGAGGGTAAGGAGTAGAGCAGAGCCGGCACTTATGCATTTCTGGCATTTTTTTCTGTCCAGCCACATTACGTTGCCATCGAGAGCCAGAGGTGGAAGGGCAGGGGGTTTCTAATAGGAGGTCTGGCCACAGGTACAACAGTCCTTTCCAGAGGAAAGATGCTGTGAAATAATCTGCCTTTGCCACTTGATCTTGTACATTTGTGATGCAAAAGCACGGTCCTGTGTTTCACTGATATGCAGAGCAACGTGCAGCCCATCTGAATGTGGCCTGTGTGCATGTTTTTGTGACCGAGGACCTGTCCTCAGGAGCCCTCTGGCCTTCCAGTCCCATGTTGAATTTTACAGTTTCTCTCCAGCCTCACAAGAACAAGAGAGAGAGAACTTGCTTTCCTGCTGTTGTCTTGCCTCTGTTACTTGAGGAGCAAAGTTAGAAGTGCAGTAGTGTGGCCTTGTCTGTATTCCTGTAACATCTTGAAGAAGCTATCGTGGCTGTTCCTGCTGATTGCCTGACTGTTATGTGTGTTCAGAAACCAGTTTATTTTGTTCTCAGTTCAAGCCTCATCATCCTGAAAGTGAAGACCTGGCTTTCCTCTATGGCACCATACTAACGGATGGGAAAGATGCCTTTAGCGAGGAACCCACCACCAACATCTGTGTGTTTGCAGATGAACAGGTACAGAAATGAGCTGCTGTCAGACACACAGGGGACTACCTTTCCCTTCTTTTTATGTCCTCTGCACACACGAATGACAGTTCTGTTTCTTCTTGTTTTGGGCAGAACCCTTCTGCTGCAGTGATTGTTGTCTCTGAAGATCTGAATGTCACTTAACAGATGTGATTTTAGTTCCTAATGACAGAAATACCTCCATGCATCTTAGATGGTGGCATTTTATAAAGACTTATGCCCCATAGGTAGGAATCTCCTGGGGACAAGGGTCTGAGACATGGGATACCAACAGACACACAGTAGATTTTCTTAAAGTTCTGATCTAGGAAATGTCTAGTGAGGATACAAGCATAAACAGAGCAAGAGAGAAGAAAAGGGAATAAACTTTTATCTCTGTTTGCAGTGGGTAAGGTGGAACCACATAATGGCAAGGGAAGTTTTGATCGCACTTCTCAGCAGTGATGAGTGTGGAGCATTGGAACAGATCACCTCGGGAGTTATCAACACTGTATTTTTGGAGATTTTAAAAAACAGGCTGGCCAGCAGCTCTCATAATTAGCATAAGGAGAACTGATCCTACCTTGACACATAAGAATGCAGAAAGTGGCCTGTGTCTCTTTCAGTCCTTTTACTGTGACACTGGGAAGCTTTAAAGCACTGCCTAAATATCCATCAGTATTTTTCAGGTCCCTCATAGCTGGCCGAAGCTGGTCATAATCTCACAACACCCCAAACCTGCTTCGTTTGTCTTTTCATTCCTGATGTCTTCTGATTCTGTGCAAACCATTGGGCTAGAGGCATTTTCCCCAAAGTGCAATAAAAAGGTGGCGGAGAGAATTAAGGGCAGCAATATTCTTTTCTACCAAAAAGCAAAAATACTAGAGTTGGTTTATGTTGTCTTCCGAATGTAGGTCGACCGAAGTCCAACAGGTTCAGGTGTGACAGCTCGCATTGCCTTGCAGTACCATAAGGGACTCATCCAGCTGAATCAGACCAGAACCTTTAGGAGCAGTACCACGGGGTCCTTGTTCACTGGAAAGGCAGTGAAGGCAAGTTGTTTGTGCTGTCTTGAGGACTGGCTGGAAAACTGCTTGATACCTTGACTTGATGGAGGCATTGAAAAGCCTTTGTATGCCTAGGAAAGGGCTTGTGGAAAGAAGGAGAGGCCTGGGGGTCTTGCCTTCCCACAAGCCTCAGGCTTCAGGAATTCTCATTAAAAGCAAGCAAGGGGATGGTGAGGCCATGTTCTACTGCATGCCTTCGCTGCAAATCCTCTCTTGGCCATCAAGAAACGACTGAAGTGAGAAATATCTCCGATGCTGATGTAGATAAATTGGTCTGGCCTGCTCTCTGTTGCAGGTGAGGCTGGATTCTTGTGGGCTAAAGCCCACTTTTCCTTGGTCAAGAGCTGAGCACCTGCTGGTTGGATGTGCAAGCTGGGCTGTGCGTCAGGATATTCAGGCCCAGCCTTGTCCCCTTTGGATCTGACAGCAGACAGGCCTGAAGGCTCGGACGTGGGCTGGGTTGCTCTAGGTCACTGGGTGCAGGCAGCCACCGTGGCAGCCTTTGTTGGCCTCCTTGGAGGCAAACCCATGCTGTGGCAGTGAGAGCAGGAGAACTTCCTGTCACCTCTGTCCTGATCCTAATCTCTCTGCAGGAAGCCAGGTTTGGGGACTACGATGCCGTTGTAGTGGAAGTCTCCGGAGAAGCCTTTTACACTGGTACAGCCACCTTCACTGTCGAAGAGGAGGACCAGCTGAAATATGGGTTTTTCTTCAAGTGACCTGAACCAGTGGCAAATTCTCACAGATGATGCTGCACTTTTACTCACGCATTTCTGTAGGTCCTGCTTCTTCACACAGCTCATTGTTCTTGTTGCTCTGAATTATTGCAGCCTTTGGTGGTGTGACAGCATTTACAGTGTTTCAAGATGACAGGCCATGTTCCTCTGTTGTGATTGGCATATTTGAGTGCAAGTCCAGGGCTGCTCTGAGATGCCATATCCTTTCCTTTAATAATTACTCACAGAAGATGGAGATGAGCTTGGAGAACTGTCTTCAATATCTGTGCCTTCTTTAAAAATACCTGTGAATTATTAATTTCTAAATCAGATTCCTATTAAATGCCAGCTGAAAATACTGCCTTTCATTCCTATACCTCTTTTCCAGGACTGGTGCTGAGTGTGTCCCTGCTGCTGTTTTGGGTTGCCTGCTCCTCAGTCCCCCACGCTAGGGCGGTGGCGGTGCTGCTCTGTGATGCCCCAGCTTCCCAGGTCTGCTACTGCTCAGGCCTGTCCAGAAATTCCAAGTGCACTCACTTCATCCCTGCCAGAGCCTGTGTGTGTCCCAGTGCTGCGTACAGGTGTTTGGTCAATAATTCATAGTATACAGTCCCTTCTGCTTGTTAATGTTACACTGATTCCCTAAACCTTCCTTCCTTGTCTTGCTTATCTTGGGCCATTGGCTGCAATGCCATGTGGTTAACTTTCAACAGGAGTTGGATTCGAAGGTTTAAGCCTTTACGGCCTTTGATTGCAAAATTATTTACTTAGGATTTTGTCTCAGCCAGGGGGCAATTGCAGAGCAGAGGGTAATCAATGCTTGCTTTGTCAGAGTCCATCGAGGGAAGGCTGCCAGCAAAAAACGAACCGAACCAAACCAAACCAAACCCTGGACTGTGGGCAGACTTTCACAGCCGCAGAAGCAGAGAGCTTCAGGCCATTTGGGGGTCTGTAGCCTTCACTGTGTCACTGGACAAAATGGTGTTTGTTCATTAAAGATGCTCCTGGGAACTAACTCAATAAAAATTTCTGAAAATGAGAACGATCATCTCCCAATAGTTTATGCAGCAGAATGAGGTCCTGGAGAGCTTGGAAAAAGTGAAGATAAAAAAGCCTGAGAGGAATTTCTTCTGTCAGGGTCAAATTGAAAATTACAACTCCTGACAGGAAAGAAACAAAAATCCTGAAGTTCAGAGAGCAGCTGCATTGCCAGCGTACATTTTTAGCCTGGCTTCCAGGACATTTGCCCCTAGCTTTGCCACTGATTTCCTCTAACAGCCTGGCTAAATCCCATACAGCCTCTGGTCCATGTGCAACAGAAGAGAGAAATGCATCCTCTGCGCTTACAGGAGCAAATTCACCTGTGTATTTCTAGCCAAGCAGTTTCTGGTTAAGTGCTGAGCTATGGGTTCTGGTTCCCCTGGGTCAGCTGCTCTGCCCTTTAGCCTGCGACCAGCACCCAGGAGTTTGTCTTGGCTCATCTCACAGGAAGTTCAACAGCACGTGCTTGGATTGTGGAGCTGCTACCATAAGGCATGCGGACAGGAGCATCTCCCTTTGCTCCCTGTAGAAAAGCAGTTTAAAAGCAGTGCATCTCTCCTGTGATCCGATTCCCCCAGCCTGTGCTCCAAGGGGAGAACTGGAGCAAAAAGGTGTCATGTTGGAGTTGCAAGGTATTGCAGGCAGGGAGGTGCAAGAACTGCAGAAGCTCTCTAGGCTCGGAGAAAATAGATTGGATTCTAGTTAAAATTGGATTGACTTCACTATCCCAGAGCCTAGAGAAAGGAAAAGCCGATCCTATTATGATGACCTCCCAGACAAGCCTTGTGTTCCTGTTAGCTCTTTACCTCCTAGCTCCACAGTTCTGCTCTGGCATCCGCTTAACAGCGTGTTTCTTTTGCCTCCGCCTTTTGAAACCAAGTAGTATCTGGCGTGATCACACTACCTAATTGCAAGAGACTTGCCTGTGACGCTGCCTTTCTAAGTCTCTGTTGGTGTTCTGAGGGATTCATTTCACTGTGCCACAGACCAGGATCAGGAACAGGCACCCTCTCTTTGGGCCTGATTTTGTCTCTTTGCTTCAGAGGCTCTTGTGACAGCTGTCACCTCTGTGTGCTCTCTGGGCAGTGCCTCCCAGTCCCGTGACAGTGCCTCCCAGGTGGGTAGAGCTGCCCATAATGTTCCCCCGCTGCCACCTTCTTTGACATGAGTCTCTTCCCTTTTGAAGTCTGCCTGCTCTACCTTAACCCCTGCAATATCAAATTATCTCCCCAGTCTTTCACCCAAGGAAGAGGAAAGGAGGCATTGACTCAGCTTTGAAAACCATTGTTTCCCTAAATTCACCATCTTCCAAAAAAGTGAGGAGAACAGGGGCAGAGCCTGAGATAAATAGTAACCAGGGAGGCAGATGGCTAAGAAGTTATCTCCCATGCTTTGAATAACTTCTCCTGGTGGGTCTCCAAGGGGTGTAGTCCCCTCTGCAGGCCCAGGGGACGTGATGCCAGCTAGCTCATCCCACTGGAGCCCTCAGCAAAGCAAAGTGGTTATTAATCTCCCGCTGCTCCCGCCTCTTTGGGCCTACGTTTGTCTCTGTACATGGGGAAGAGGGATCACGGGTTTGGGGATTATGCGAAAAAAAGGACAGGGTGTGGAAAACCATCCCTGTGCCGAGTGGTAGCAAGGTCAAATGGCTCCAACGAAGTGGCTGGGGTGGGAGGACGGGGTCCAGCTCCCTGTTCTGCCATGTGGGGCTGTGGGACTTGTCTGGCTGTGGGGGGGGGGGGGGTCAGCCCCTGTCCCGTGTGGGGTGGCAGGTCCCGTCCTGCCTGTTGGGGAGGGAGGGGGGTGGTCCCTGCCCCGTGTGGGGTGGTGGGTCCTGTCCTGGCTGTGGGTGAGTCCCAGCTGTGGGGAGGTCGGTCCCTGCCCCATGCGGGGCTGCGGGACCATCCCTGCTGCGTGGGGGGGGGGGGGGTGTCAGTCCCTATGCAAGACGGGGGGTCCCGTCTTGGCTGGGGGGGGGGGGGGGCTGGCCTTGTGCCCTGTGGGGTGGTGGGTCCTGTCCTGGCTGTGGGGGAGGTTCTGGCTGTGTGTGTGTGGGGGGGGGGGATCAGTCCCTGCCCCTTGTGGGGTGGTGGGTCCTGTCCTGCTGTGTGTGGGGTCCCAGCTGTGTGTGGGGGGGGGATCCCAGCTGTGTGTGGGGGGGGGGTGGTCTCTGCCTGGTGTGGGGGCGGCAGGTCCCGTCCTGGTGTGGGAGGGTCCCGGCTGTGGGGGGGGGGTTGGTCCCTGCCCCACCTGGGGCTGCAGGACCATCCCAGCTGTGGGGGGGGGGGGGGGTGTCAGTCCTGTCCGTGCTGTGGGGAGGTCCCTGCCCCACGTGGGGCCGCGGGTCCCATCCTGGCTGTGGGGGGGGGGTCTCACCTGTGGGGGAAGGGGGTCGGTCCCTGCCCCGTGTGGGGCAGAGGGTTCCATCCCGGCTGTGGGGAGGTCCTGGCTGTGTGTGGCCGGGGGGGGGGGGGTCGGTCCCTGTCCCGTGTGGGGTGAGGGGTCTCGTCCCGGCTGTGGGGGGGTCCCGGCTGTGGGGGGGGGGATCAGTCCGTGCCCCGCGTGGGGCCGCGGGTCCCATCCCGGCTGTGGGGGGGGGTCAGTCCGTGCCCCGCGTGGGGCCGCGGGTCCCATCCCGGCTGTGGGGGGGGGGGTCAGTCCGTGCCCCGCGTGGGGCCGCGGGTCCCATCCCGGCTGTGGGGGGGGGGTCAGTCCGTGCCCCGCGTGGGGCCGCGGGTCCCGTCCCGGCTGTGGGGGGGGTCAGTCCGTGCCCCGCGTGGGGCCGCGGGTCCCATCCCGGCTGTGGGGGGCGGCGGGTCCCGCCCCGCTGCCGGCTCTGTGGGCGCCCCGGCGGCGGCGGCGGCTGGCGCAGCGGCGGGCCGGGCCCGGTTCCCCGGGCAACGGGGGCCGGGCGACGTCAGCGGCTGGCGGGGCCCCCGCGGCGGCGGCGGCGGCGGGCGGGCGGGCAGCGCCGCCTCTGCGGCCCCGGCCCCGGCCCCGGCTGGGCGGCGGCCGCGGGGCGGCGGGACATGCCGGCTGCGCATGGAGCCCGCCGCGGCCTGGAGCAACCTCTCCCGCGGCGGGGGCAATGAGACGGCGGCGGCGGCGGGGTGGTCGGCGGCGGCGCTGGCCTCGCAGGCGCTGGCGCTGCTGCTCATCTTCGCCCTGTCGGCGCTGGGCAACGGGGCGGTGGTGCTGGTCATCGCCCGGCACCGGCAGCTCCGCACGGTCACCAACGCCTTCGTGCTGTCGCTGTCGCTGTCGGAGCTGCTGGGCGCCCTGCTCTGCTTGCCGCTGGCCTTCCTCAGCCTCTTGAGCCGCCCGCCCGGCGCCTGGCTCTTCGGGCAGCGCCTGTGCCTGGCCAGCGCCGCCCTGCACGCCGGGCTGGGCATCGCCGCCACCCTCACCATGGCCCTGCTCTCCTTCGACCGCTACTGCGCCATCGTCCGCCAGCCCCGCCACAAGATGGGCCGCCGCCGCGCCGCCCAACTCTTGGCCGCCGTCTGGCTGGCGGCCCTGGCCCTCGCCGGGCCCTGGTACGGCCTGGCGGGCGAGGGGCGGCGGGAGGCTCGGCCCGGCGCCTACCGCTGCGTCTACGTGCTGCCCTGGGGTTCGTCCCGCTTGGGGCCGCCCTACGGCGCCGCCCTCATCGTGCTCTGCTACCTGCTGCCCTTCGCCCTCATGTGCTTCTGCCACTACAACATCTGCCGGGCCGTGCGGCTGGCGGAGAGCCGCGTGCGGCCCCTCACCACCTACGGGCACCTGCTGCGGGCCTACGGCGAGATGCGCACGGCCACCACCGTCCTCATCATGATCGTCTCCATCATCTGCTGCTGGGGACCCTACTGCGTGCTGGGGCTGGCCGCCGCCGCCGGCCGCCTGCCCTTCTCGCCCACCATGGACGCCGTGGCCAGTGGGATGGCCTGGGCCAACGGCGCCATCAACCCCCTCATCTACGCCGCCCGCAACCCCAACATCTCCGTGCTGCTGCGGCGCAGCCGCGAGGGCGGCTACAGGACTAGGAACAACGTGGCCGCCTACCTCTCGGCCCCGGGCCGCCGGCCGGAGCCCCGGGGCAGGGCCGAGCGCGTCCGGGAGCGTTACGTCAACCGGCCCGGCGGTCCCCCGGCCAGCGCCCCGTCCTCCTCCAGCCCGGCCAGTGGGGCAGAGGTGGCCATGTGGGCCTGCAAGAACCCGGCCGTCCTCTTCTGCCGGGACGGGCAGCCCGACACCATCTCGGAGGCCACCTTGCAGGCCAAAGCGGACACGGTCGACACCAGCCTCTGAAGGGATCGGGGTGCCCGGACGCAAAGAGGGGTTTAGCCACGGGGTCATCTCCCTGAGGAAATACCTGGCATTTGGAGCTGTTTGCAGCCAGGTGAGCCAGGAAATCGGAGAGACGGGACTTTGGGGGGGCCACAGTGTGGTACATATATATTTTTTCCACCATGTGAGCCCTGGTTTGGTGAGCGGGTCTGCACGTGGCGAGGAGGGGGGTCCGTGGGGAAGGGGACTACCCCCTTGCGTTTCCACGTGTCGGACACCCTGGCGGTAGCAGCCGAACGGAGCCAGCGCGAGAGTCAGCCTGCAAGAACGAAGCAGCCATTGCTGCGGTTCTGCGGAAAGCGCCCGAGCGAGGCTGAGCGACAGACGCACGAATACAGCACGAGCCGACTGACTGTTGTGAGCTGTTTGCTAAGTGCCAAAACAGCAGCGCCAGTGGGAGCTGAACGCTGACAGCCGAAAGACACTCAGAAAAACACCGCACTGTGAAACCTGCATCGTGGCAGGAAAATGTTGCTTTAACCCGTCGGAGGTGGAAGTGAAGAAAGTCACAGCCTGTAGGACAGAATAAACGAGTGATGTTAGGATTCTTTTTTTTTAAAAACGGGAAGATATAACAAAACAGCAATTACTGTGACAGATGTCTACCGACAAGGAAAAAGGATGCTACTGGGAGGGAGGGAAAGGAAGATGAAACTTCAGTTGTCAGAATTTCAGCAGCCTTTTCTTTTTTTCCTTTTTTTCCAGGTGCTTTCAGCTTAAAAATACTAAGAATGTGAGAAGTAAGAGCTCTTCAGACCGAACTGAGGAAAAGGGTGAGGGTGTGGACTGTGGTATCGCTGGGTCCGTGCGCAAGGTGTGCGTTTTCTGTTTGAGGTCGTCTCACATCTCTAACAACGGTCTAGCCGTATTTAGAGGAGCCGTGCGAGAGAGGGAAGTATGTGGAAGGAGAGGCAGAGCAATAGCGTGTGTTCTTTGTGTGCTTCAGCGTGCAGAAGCGTGTATATGCACCAAACCGGTATTACTGGCTTGATGGCAGCCATCTGTTACTAGAATGTGATGTTTAAAAACCAGCTCTGTTTGCCACTGAAAAATGAAAACGCTACCCTACAGTTAGAGAGAGTGCTGTTGCCCAGCATAAATTCATATGAATTTATTGATATAAATTTTTGCCCACAGGCTCAGGGGCCTAAAGCCTTAAATTAGTATTTTGAATCAGATATTAAGATTGAGCCTTCCTTTATCGTCACTAGACTTAAATGAGAAAGAAAGGCAGTGTTTTTCTTGTGCAATATTTAAACATGCAGTGTTACTGTGTTACCCGTTTTTTTCAGCTGTTGGTGACTCAAGTGAATATACTATCATTATTTTGTAAGTGAGACAAGAAATAAATTATCTTTTATGCAGAAGATTAAAGTGTCTCAGCCTGGCATAATTCTTAGCCTTGAAAGGGAAACTTCTGAAAAAAAAAAAGCCAGATGACTGATAATAGAGAGAGAGCTAATAGTTTGTGAAATTGTAATGCAATTACTTTTCATGCTGTAATCATTGCTGTAATTTTCGTCTGTCATGCTCCTGAAGTCCATAAGGAAAAGATTTGACTCTTTGCTCCTTCTCAGCTGTGACATTTTCCCATGCAAATCTTGGAGTCTGCTAATCAAGCAGTGTATTTTTGGTACAGTTTCAGATAGGAACGGGACTGAGATCGCCACCTCTTTTCACAAAAGCTGTGTGACAGCAAGTGAATGCTAGTGACTTATTAGAAGGGCAGCACGGGACTTGCTTGAGTTTCACTTTCTCTGGACTGCCCTGTCTGTTTGCAGCAAGGTACACCAAACCCAAAGCAAAAGAGAAGATTATGAGGATGTATGGATTGGCTTTAACTCTTAGCTAGATAGTTGGCAGGTGGTACCAAAGAGCCTGCTGTGGGCTGTTGCCATGCAGAACTCACTGCATTTTGAACAGCCTCAAGAGCCTTTGCCTGAGTTCTGCTAGTTTTTTACTCCTATATTATCTATAGAAAACTTAAACTATGATCCGGGAGATAGCAAGGAAAATCCATGGGGATTCTCTATTCCCAGAAGGGACATTGCTCAATGAGTTGTAGCTATGGTCCTTAGTGTAAGCTCCTGTGCTCTGTAATGCCATGGGGAGAGCAGACACAAGGCAAACTCTCCAAGCCCGTTAGTCATCGCTTTATGTCTGTTTAGTATAGACAGCAGACTACTTTTGTTTCTGTATTACCTGCACAGCAGCACCCTAACTCCTATTCTTTGGTCACAGTACTACTGTCATGTTCAGCATGTATGCTTGAGGTGATACGAAGTCTGTGCTGCATGATAAGAGATGTTCCTTTTAGCAACCTGGCCCCTTTGGAGCTCTACAGCAGAGCCTGTGCTTTCACCCGGAAGTGATCATTTAGAGCCTTCCTGTCTTCAGCACCACACAGACTTAAAGGGTTTTTTGCACCTTTTGCATGCAAAATGGAACACTCTTGGTAAGAGCAGACAAACTAAGAGATAGATCTTGGGCTAAGAAAAAAGGAAGATGAAGGTCCAGCACTGCTGTGCATGGCTCTTGGGCTGTCCAGCTGCTCCAGCCCTTCTCTTTGGCTGCAGCAAGTCATTGTGAAAGCTAAGGCAGCAGAACATCAAGCTTATGAAAAATGGAGCAAGCAGAGGTGTTTCTCTGTGGTTCAGTTCCCTGACCCAGCCCACCCGTGGGGGCAGGGACATGCCAGTGCTAGTGGAAGGAGGGAAGCAGGAGCACGGAGCCAGGCGTGGGTGCAGTGAGGAGGACACTGGTCCCTTCGACTCTATGTCATGTTGTGGTCTCCAGTGCCCATCAGCTCAGGAACAACGAGGATACCCACAAGCAGCTGAGCTGAGTGGTGAAGTGCTTGGCTAGTCCAGGGCTCATGGGAGGCGCCTTCCCTAGGAGGAGGTGGGAAGACCGGGCTGCTCCACCTAACCTCAGACTCGGCACCACAGCATTTCCCTCCGAGGAGATGGCTTCACCACTGAGCTAAAGCTGGGTGGAGGTAGGAGGTTGGAGAAGTACCTGGTCACTCTCCTTGCCGTGCACAGGGTGAGCTTCATCCCTCCTCAGAGGAAGCGGAGGTGCTGGGGTCTCACTCCATGTGTACCATGGAAGGGGGCCAGGACTGGGGCAGCCGTACAGTGTCACGGGAACTGCACCAGGAGTGAACTAACACACCTGGCTGTGGCTTTCGGGGAAGACAGTAGTGAAACTGGAACAGCACAGATTTCAACTTATTTTTAACAAGCCCCAGCCAATGTCTGTACATGACAGTATGTGCGGAGCTGAATGCGGGCAGCTGACTGTGTCATAACAGCCATCACAAATTATCCCTTTTCTGTGAAATCCTAACTTGTTGTGTAGTGAGGGAAGAGTCTTGACCAGATCCTTTCTGAAGTGGACCTGCTGCTCCAACAGAAAGTCAACTTGTATTTTAAGGCTCTGCCTGTCCTATACCCTTAGCGTGATCAGTGCTAATCAGCAGTTCAGGTACACAAGTCTACAGCAACATTTTTTAAAGTTTGCTTTAAGAAAAATGCAACCGAAGTGTGAAGTGTCTTAAATAAACCACAAGCAACAGAGAGAGAGAGTGTGAGAGACAAAGGGAGACAAACATACATGCACGGGTGCCCAAGGTTGCAGGCTGCTTGCCAAATAGGACTTCAAAAGCTGCTGTCACCCAGCTCTGCTGGAGGTCCCTAGTGCTCGCCAACAGCCCATGGAGAAGGTCTCAGACGTGCTAATGAGGGGCCAATATCTGGTCTGCCCTCAGACCCAACACAGGGTGATTTGCACCCAGAAGGCAGCAAGATGCTGAGGCCTTAGACTTTGCAAAATTAGCCTTGAGGATCGAGGATCTAACCCTCCAGCAATGGCTCTTCAGCGTTTCATTTCTTCTTCCCCCATTGAGATGAGTCTGGATGCGAGATAAGCCATAGTCTCCTTTGCACAAGGGCTCTGCGAAGGAAGCTGGGACACTTTTTAATGTCCCAATTCAAAAATCACATGGATAATTTGGTGCAGGATACTGGGTGCAATAGAGAGAGCAGTTCACGTGACTTGACCATTTCAGCCCTGAATACCAGTGACAATATTAGTAAAGTCACTGCTAAAAATGGGACCTAGGCTCTTTAGTCACTCATCTTCTTTCCAGCACACTTACCCTCTATTTAAGGAGTACCGTATCGTTTGGCAATGCTATGCATGCCACTGGTATAACTAATGTGTTATATCTTAGAAGGGAAACGGTAAGTCTTTAGGAATGAAAAGCGTTTTAAAAGGTACTGTTCAGATGGGAATCAATGGTAGTTTTGCCATTGACTTAATCATCAGCTTCATTCAAGTCATTACTTTCCCCTCCCTTCCTAATCCCCAGATGAAGTCTCAGTTCAGAGGAAATGCTTTGTGTATAACTTATGAACTGCAAACAATTAGCGGTTTATAAGTGACAGCCTGATGGGCTATAATAGCTGATGATAATCATCAGAACTAAAATAGTTCACATGAATGAAAGCCAACATCCCCTCTTCCCTTTCAGTGCTAATGATAGTTTGTGTATGCTGGTAGATGCCAGCAGAGATCTGAGCAGCCAGCGCAGCCTTTCCTCTGATGACGAGAGGAAAAGCTAACTTCTGTTTGCAGTACGATAAGCTCAACCATTCTGCCTTCAGGACTGCCATGTCCGAAATGAAAATGTTTGGAGCAAGGCTTGTGACAAATGCAGTGCAAGGCCTGAGTGTACCTTTCCGAAAGCCGTGCCCAAAGACGGATTAAACAGTAATCGCTAAACTAAGTGCATACTGACCTTTGGTTTGTTGTACAGGAGGAAGGATAAAACGATCCCAAGACCCGCGGGAGGAACCACCGGTGATGGGCTGCAGCCTTGTGTGAGACCTAGCCCAGGCAGCTAAGTTGCTCTGCCATGGATCTCACCAAAATCGGTGCGGTGAATCCCAGCTGCATCCCTGGGGTACATGTGGGAGGAGCAGGCACCATCCGTACCATGGCCAACCCTCTGGCTGTACCCAGTGCTCTTTGCAAAGGAGGAGTTGCTAATGCCATATCTCTTGTAGCATGTTACCTGAGACCTGAAGCATTTAAATTTGCCCCAGGTGAAATATTTGGGGAACAGTGCTCTCTGTTTCTAGATTTTTTTCAAGCCACATCGTGCAGGAACACACCACTATGGGAAGCAGGAGGAGTAGTGACACAAAGAGATGGACTGTAAATCTTTCTCTCAGGCACAAACAAAGTGGAAAGGAGCACTGACCCCAGGGCACCGCACACTCAGGGCCCACATTAGTCGACTTGGGCAGTGGTGGCCACTCTGCTCAGCTGAGGTGACCCCATGAGACTGTGGCCAAAGCCAACGGAGACCTGGCAACGGGTGCTCAAAGGCAAAGGGGATACCAGCCCTGAGCAACGTGCTCCAGGCAAGTGTGTCGGATGCTGCTCTGGATTCAAGACCACAGTAAAAGGCCATTTGCAAAGTCTCCTCCTCACCAGGCAGTAGTGCCAGAAGGCAGACACATGGTGACCCCTCTCCAGCATTTTGGTCCCGCAGAGGCTGCAGCACCTTCATGGGCTGCAGTTCTCAGCAGGACCCCCACTAGCATCATATTACCATCCTGGGCTCTGCTTCCCACACTAAGTCTGGCTCAAAGATGGGGTTTTGGCTAGGCCCAGGCTCTTCTGGTGCAATCTGAAACATCCACAATTGAAGAACAGTCTGTGCATTTCCTACAGACCTCATTGCACTAATCTTTCGCCCGAGCCGGAGGGTCAGGCTGTGACTTGCTGCTTGGGCAGTGATCAAGCCCTGAAGCCTTGCTCAGGATGTTTGTGCTGTGCAAAGCAGTACAAAAACATGCCTGCAGGCTTCGGGGGTTATTGTGAAAGATGAGCTGGCTCCAGCTGTAATTCGGCACAGGAAGTACGTTCCCTCTGAGAGGAGCCATTTATTATATGCTATTCTTGTCATGTTGGCACTGAGCTCCTCCAGGCTCGGTTGGTTTAGGAAAGGCAGACGTTGACAGAAGCCCACAAAACAACGTGGGGAGCAATTTCCAAATGCCCGGCATCCCTAATTTTATGCATCCACTGTCCTTGCCTTTATGTCCTATTTTCAACCTTATCTCCCTGCCTCACTCACTACCCAGCCTCCCAGACTCCTCCATAAATGAGAGGGGCTGAAAAACAGCTCTTTCAGCCTGAAACTTCCACCAAAATTTTTCTTCCTAATCCAAAGCTAAAGTCAACAAGAATGGGCTATTCCCAGCCTCAAACACACACAGCACAACGCCAGGGTGGCAGGACCTTGCAAGTAACGCCAGTCCCCAGGACGGCTTGGGATGCCCAGCAACGTTTGGCTGCATGGGGGTGACGGGGAGGTGCTTAGCGATCCCCTGCCCTGCTGGATGAGGGTCTGTGCATCATGCTGCAGGTCGGCCCCGTGGACCGGCTTGAGAGCTGCTGCCAAAATGCGCCACCGGGGAGCTCAGCCGAGTCGGTTGCTGAGCACTCCCACCACCTCCCCAGAGCGAGGACCTTCCTCACGAGCCGGTTGGTCTTCCATTTCCAACCTGTGGTGCCAGCGGCTCGCTGTGCCCCTGCCAAGCAGGAAAAGCAGAGCCGGTGAGCTCGTGGACTACGTTATAACGAAGTGTGACTTCAGGGAGGTCGTTTTTGAAGACGACACTCCTAAACTCACTGGTTGGAGACCGGAGGTGAAAGTCCTCAGCACTGCCCTTGGGCATCAGAGGAGCCTTCTTGCTGAGCAAGGGCCTCTCCACAGAGCTGAAGCAAGGCTTGTTTCAGGCAATGGGAATCTCCACCTGTTTCGGCCATAAATACTGACGTACAGGCTTAACTACTTAGCTTTATGCTTAGGAGTGGTTTACCAGAGGGAGTCACTGAAGCGTGCAGCTTCGGAGCATATGGAAACCGTTCCCGGATGCTGGCTCTGGACGGCAGCTGGACTGGCTCCTAAGGGGGTCAGCAGTAAGGCGGGCAGCTAGCACAGCCGGCACGGCGCCAGGCGCCCGCGCTCCCCCAGCACCTCTCGGCGGAGAGTGCCAGCAGCGCCAGGTCATGCCCCAGGCTCATCTCCCCGCGGAGGCGGTGGGGACCAGCCCGCCAGCTGCCCCTGCCTCTTGGTGGATGGAGAGTGGCGAGCAGATGATTCCTGCAGATTAAAAAGCCTGGGAGTCATAGACATGGACAAAAGCAGCGAGATGAATTTGTCTTAAATCATTCACCCAGCAATTCCCTCACAACCACGTAAATGCAATTTACTTAGCCGACCTAGCAGCGTACTCTGAGCTAGTCTCAGCATCAGGGAAAAAAAAAATGCTCTGAGTAACAAGTTCACTTATTTCCCCAGCGCGATGTAACGTGCCGAGGCATTTGCGCGCCTCGCCGCACGATGCCTGTGGCTGCTGTGCTTAGTCTGGTGCATTTTACAGAACATTTGGTAATGTATTGCCCCTGAGGTCACGTCAAGTTTTGAAGAAGGCATCTGAGCTGTGGATCCTTTCCAGCGCACATGACTCCCACGGCAATCTCCCCTTCTAATAAACTGGACAGATTCACTGGGGAAAGCGTGTCTTGGCTGACTGCTTTGCACTTCCGTTTCAGAGTAAAAGGGTCCGAAGCAGATGCTGGGAGCTGAGCGAAGTGCGTGGCCGGGGTTATTCATCTCTCCCTCTGCTCACGGCATGTTCTGCATAAAGTTTGACAGTTCAGTGTCCTGCGAAGCTGGGGGAGCTGCTGGCAGGGCCGAGCAGACAGCTCCCAAGAGGAGGGATGGAGGAGCACAGTGGTGGTGGCCTGTCTGGTGTCATCCAGACCTTGTGTCATGGTACCTGGCATTGGTTCGGGGCAGCTTTGCTTGCCCAAAACATAGGGTGTGCGTATTCCAGCCCCTCACTTCAGCACGGAGATCATGGGACTGCAAGCAGATGCTGAAATACAGGCCAGGCAAGAAAGCCACAGCAAAAAAGTGATTCAAGGAGCTGCCTCCCCAGAGGTGCTCTGGGAACTGGGACGCTCCACCTTGCTGGTGAGTTCATGCAACGTCACAACAAAATCTGGATTTTATCGGGGGGAATCTGCACAGAGCAGGGTCTCCGTGTGCACCCGGGGCCACAACACGTCCTGGGTGGAACCATGGTTGGAAAATGCAGAGACTGGTACATTCAGGAGCTCCATCTGCCCAGCAGTAGTCACTGCTTTTATTCGTGAAATAAGAGCATAGTCGCAATAGAGCTGACCCAGCATAATGGCAAGGACAGTTTTGGATGTATCATCTTCTACAATTCCTTCATCCTAGGGTTGGGGAAAATGCACTGAAATCCAGACCTGATCATGGCCCTAATCATTACATGAGCAAAGTCCGGCAGGAGTCACTCTGATACATTCAAAAGCAACGAGGCAAAGTTTGTGGCATTAAGATCACCTGCGAAACCTTTTAGATTAGTTTGTATTGCGCAGACCTGAATTTGTATTGCCCACTCGCCCACAGACCATGCTGGCTTGAAGCCCAGGCAGCAGGGAAATCTGCAGTGAAGCCACAAATTGTGATCTTTGGCTGCTTGACTCAATGAACGCAGATAAATTATCCCGGATAGAATTAAAATTATGCTTCCCCAGCTACTTCGGGGGAAACGCAAATATAAAATTTAACATTTTGAACTGACACCCCTGGGGGAAAAAAAAACCTGTAGCTGTCAGCATATGGGAGGAATGTGCCAGAGGACAGCAGAGCGAGGACCGATTTTCTATGAGGGACAGCTCTAAAAGCGTGAAGCCCAGAAAGTGCCACCAGATGGTGGTGCTGCTTGTTTTTAAGGTTCCTCGGGTGGCGTAAGCTCCTTGCTCGCTGGCTCCTATGCACACCCGTGCATCAGATCTTGTTTAAGGCTAAAAAAAACCTATCAAGTGCTCAGAAGTTTCGGATCAGAGCAGTGGCACCTCTGATTCAAATGGCGAAATGGCCTTTTCCCGCGCACGTGTTGCCGTATTGCCGTGCCTCGCTGGCTCCTGCCCCAAGCCGGGTCGCGGGGACGAGCTCGCGGCGGGAGACCTACAGCTCCTTGCACCCTAGCTGTGATTTATCGGGGACGTACAGCAACGCTGAGCCAGCCCCAGCGGGGGGACGGCAACCCCAAGAGTTGCGTTTTCTGCTCGCCCGCCCCGTGCTACCGCTGGTGTCTCGGTGGTTTAGTAAAAGCTCTGCCCCGTCCTTGCCGTCAGCGCTGCCCTCGCACTGTCGCAGCAGTGCTCCTCCAGCCCCCAGGAAGACCTCCCGGGCTCCGCTGGCCGGGTCGTAGGGAGGGGGCTGCATCCACACATACGGCTGGGGTGGCCCAGGGAGACCAGATATCTGCCGTCACCTGCAGAATTTAGGTCCAAACGGAGTTGCAGGGTTTGGCCAGCTTGTTCACATACCTTTATGACCTTCCCAGCCAGCTGGCCACCACCCGCGCTGGGTGGTATTCTGGGTCGGGACCCCCAGCAGCACCTCTGGACACTTTAAGCCTCAGATGAACGCTGTAAAACCAGCGATGTCTGAAACCTGACCTTGCAAGAATAAGGGACACGTCCACTTGGCCATCCGCGCTGCCCAACCTTTGGTCTGCCCAAGGCTGAGATTTCCTCAGGTTTCTGCTCCCTCCGGCCACCACCGCCCCCGCGGGACGGGGACATCCCTGCCCGGGGCTGCAAAGTGGAAGAGCTGCCCCAAACCAGCCCCTCCTTTTTCTTTTTTGCTGGGCGCCGTCACCCCAACGGCCCCGGTGGCCTGGAGGCACTAGCTGCCCCATGGGTGCCGGCTCGGCCGCCCCGACCGGGCGGGCGGCGCAGGGGACGTCTGTCCCGGCGCCTTCCCCGCATCGGCCCGCGCCCGGGCGCGTTGCTTGTTGGCCTGCAACGAGCGTTGGCCAAAGCCGACGATGACCCAACGCCCCGGAGGCCGCATGGACAGACGGACGGAGCGAGGTGGGTGGAAATGGTGTGAAGGAGGGGGGAGAGCTTGGAGGGGCCATGATGGGGGGGGGGGTTGTGCTGCTGCCGAGGCGACGGCGCCTCAAACAGCAGCCCGAGGGCCCACCAGCCTCCTCTGCTCCAGCTCGCGGCGCGGCGCGAGCGAGGAGGAAAACCCGAGCAGCGAACGGCTCCGGTGCGACTTAAGGGCCGGCGATTAACGCCAGTTAATTAGCCGCCGGAGCGGCTGGCTCGCGGGGCCCAGCTACCGAGGGGGACAAGGCCCCGCGCCGTCACTGCCGCCGTCCTCCGGCAGCGGGGACAAGGAAGGGCCTGGCGCAACCTGCCTCCGCTTCAGCAACGTCCCCCCACGGCTCTTCTTCGCCAACCGGCTCCAAAAAAAAACCCCCCCAAAACAAACAACCCCCCCCCCCCAAATATCCAGGAGGCCTACGCTCCCGTTTGCACGTTGGTACGGGCTTTTTGTTTCCTTGGGGCTTTTTTGCTTTCCTTTTTGGTGTTGTGTAAAAAAAAAAAAAACAAACCAACAACCGTCTCGAAAATACCCACCCAAGAGGGGGGAAAAAAGAAAAAAGTGGCTACTTAGCACCAATCTAAAAGGAGCTTTCCACAATGGCACATGGAATTACCTGCCCGCCTTATATATATATATATATATATATATGTATATATATATATATATATATGTATATATCTGTGTATGTGTGTGTGTGTATATATATATATGTATGTATGTATGTATGTGTATGTATATGTGTATGTGTGTGTGTGTATATATATATATATATATATATATATATATACACACTTTAAAAAAAAATTTTTTTTTTGGGAAAGAAAAACCAAGAAATGGCAAACGCAGCCTGACACCGAGGCTGCTGTCAAACCCAGCCAATTTTTTTCCCTCCCCCCCTTTTTTTTTTTGTTGAACTCTCTCTTTTTTTTTTTAAGTCCCCCCCCCCAAAAGTCCATTCCCTCAATTGTACCGCCAGCCCCATTTTTCAGCATAAATAAAAAAATATAAATAGAGGCACTTTAGTTAAGGAATAGCAGTATAATTTCCTTCCGTCTTTATTTCCCCCTCCTTCTTAAAGCAAAGTGCTTAACTCCACCTTGGAAAATAATCTGCAGGTTTTGTAGCTGCTTTCATACCAGGTGCTGGACCTTTATTATTATTATTTTTTTTTTTTGCGCTTACCTGCTGTATTTGTTACAGCTGCAAATGCTACTTGGAAAGTCTTTTTTTTTTTTTCCTTTCCTTTTTTCCTTTTCCTTTTCTTTTCTTTTTTTTTTTTTTTAAACCCCCAGTGCATCAAAAGCGGCAATGAAGGAAAGAACGAAACGGTCAAACCACAGCTCTTGACAACGGCAACGTTCAGAGCGATACTTCACAGCTTCCGCACAGCACACAGACCCCCACGGCCTCGAGGTGCTTAAAAACCATAGCTTTTTCTTTTTTTTTTTTTTTTTATACAAATCAGTTTAAACAGAACTTTCGCTATACAGTACATATAGGAAACGGACAGCCCAAACCCCACCAGTAATACCGATTATCTGACCAAACCCCCCCCCCAAAAAAACCCCCTTATTTCAAATAGTGTTAATATCTAGTGCAACGGGGACAAACTCATCTCTCCACAGGAAAAAGAACGAACAAAACAGACAAAAAAAAAAGATCACAGAAGTACTGATGGCATTAAAAAAAAGGTTTTGCTTCGTTTTCTTAAAAAAACACACCGCGAATAAATAAAAGCAAAAAGTAACAGTCCTCTATATATTCAGCATAATTTAAGCATAGAAACGTTAATATGTTAATGGTGTTTACTTTTTATTCTCCAATTCTTAATTTGCTAAACCTTTAAATTATTACTCCCTGAGAGCTCTGAATTATTACGCTTTTTTTTTTTTTGTCTTCGCTGTCTTCTTTTTTTTTTTTCTTTTTTTTTCTTTTTTTTGGCCTGGCACGTTGAACAGGTAGTTCTGCTGACACATCCGGCACGACGACGGACCGGCACGCCGCCTGGCAAAAGGACATTGCTCAGAGACAAACGTTTCTCTCGGCGCTGTTGCCTCCGTGTGTCCATCGGGGGGGGGGGGGAAAAAAAAAAGGAAAACAAAACAAAACAAAAAAAACCCAAAAAACCCAAACGAACGGAAAAAAAAAAAAAAAGACGGGCGCAGCTCCAAGCCCCGGGGAGCGAGCAGGGGTCGCCCACCGCCCTCGGGGGCTCGGTACCAGCCCCCCCGGTGCACCAAGTGACCTTCAGTCCCGACCGACCTTTACAGAGGATACAGTTTGTCCCATTGAACAGAAAGCAAAGAGGGGGGGGAAAAAAAACAACAACAACAAAAAAATCACGACGCAAAAGTTTGCGCTCTTCGGCTGCGGGGCGAAGCGACCTTGCCCGCTGCCCTGGGCAGGCGAACCTTATAAACGCAGAAATGCACCCGGGTGCCGTTAGCGCGAGGAGCGCGTTGGGGCAAACGCTTCCTTTAGCAAGATCCCGGGTTTGCGTAAGAGTCAAAAAAACCGAGTGTTTCCCGAAAACCAACTGACAAAGAGTTTACGGTCCAGAACGCAGGAACCGGCACAAAAACCACACGACGCTCCAGTTTTTGGAACAGTAGCGATAATGAAAATGGAAGAAAAAAAACTCCAAAAAACGGACTGCGTTCACTCGACTTCTCTTTTTTTCTTATCTTTTTTTTTTTTTTTTTTTTTTTTTTGCCTTTAACCAGCGCGGAGGGCGCGCGAGGCGTTTCCCCCTTTTTCCCCCGCGCGGGAAAGGCTTCTCGGCGCCTTGGCGGGTCTCAACCAGCTCCTTCCTCGACAGACGCGGCGTTGTGCTTGTGCATCACAGTAACGACTTACGGGCGGAGGCAAGGGAACAGCTCACGCAGGGTGACGAGCGCCTACAGGCGCGCGCGCACGCACACACACACACAGAGACACCCCGACGCCGGTGTCTCCAGCCGCACAACCGACCCGGCTCTATATATACAGGACGTATGTACACGCACGCTCATCCGCGCGGAGAACGAGCGTGCGGCTGTTTCAGTTCGAATTACAAGGCAGTATAATGGAAAAAAAAAAAAAAACCCAAAAAACTAGCCACTTCGAAAAGACTAATCGTTTTTTAAAAACTGTTTCTCGTTGTTGTTTTGTGTGTGTGTGTGCGCACGCGTCCGCGTCCCCTCCCCGCTCCCCACCTCGGCGGGCTCAGAAGTTGAGCTTGGTGACGGGTCTCTCGCGGCTGCCGTCGGCCAGCTGGTTGGCCATGCGCTTGCGGTTGCGCTTCAGCTTGGAGAGGTCCTTGTCGAAGACTTCGCCCGAGCGCAGGGCCGAGACGAGGTCGTCGAACTCGCCGCCCTCCTCGCCGCTCTCCTTCGCCTTCCTGGCCTTGCGCTCCCGCTCGCGCTGCTCTTTGAGCTACGCGGGGCCGGCGCGGGTTGGTGGGGGAGAGAAAGGATAGCTCAGCACCAAGCCCGCCACCTCTTAAAGCCTGGCTTTCGGGTCACTGTTTGTCCTCCCTCGTCCCCGTCTCCCGCACAGAGCTCTCCTGCCCTCCTCCCCTTCTGAAACGGCTTGGAAATATTGAAAAAAAAAAATCAAAAAGAATCAAAAATGGGTTTTTTTTTTAAGCTTACAGTCGGCTGCTGGGTGTTATCCCCTTCTGCCAACGCTCGCTCCAGACGGCAGCGCGGCTTACAGCCTCCATCCCATGGCCACCACCCAAAATCCCGGCCTCCCTATCGCCTCCCAGATAAGGGGCTCGGCGCAGCCCCGCTCTCGGCACCGGCTGCTCGGCTCGGCCACCACCGCTGCCGCCACGGCCATGACCTGCCGTCACCCCCGCCGGTCGAGCTCCCCGGCTTCGGGCCCCCCGGGAAAAGTCGGCTCCTCTTTCCCACGGGGTCACGGGGAGCCCAAAGACGGGAAGCGCCGGCGCGGAGGCAACCCCGGCCGAGGGGGTGGCGAGCCAGTCGGCGGCTGCCAGCACACACGTCATGTCTGGTTTCATGCAAGATTTCACTTTGGTCAAGACACAGGCAGTTTCCTTAAGGCACGGAGGGGGGTATGTGGTTTGGAGCAGCCCCGGGCTGGGCTCGGGCCGAGCTGCCTTACAGCAGCGCAGCCCTCCCTCACCTCCTCGCCGGGGCACGGCTGCCAACGGGAGCCGGCGGGTAGCGCTGCCGGCTGTCAGAGTAGGGTATGGACAGCTCGGCCGAGACAGGCTCTGAGATCCCCTGCCCTAAACCGAGCGTGCCAGCACGCGTGGCTAACCTCGGGCTTGGACACAGAGAAGACGGGGCTACTTTTGCAGGGGCAAAGTCCAAGACGGCGGACTAACGCGTTTTCAGCTCTGTGTTCTCTCCTGTCCTTCCACAGAAGGTACCCGTGGAAGAACCACCTCGGGGAAGGGCACGGGGTAAGTACCGTCACCTCGTCCCAGCTAGGCATAAGGTGCCGAAGAGCCTCCTGAGGAGATCCATGGCTATATCAAGGCAGCACTAGAAGCCTGACGAAGAGCTGGAAAAGGGGAACCTACCTCTTCTGCAATGCAGCCAGCATTTTAGCGACCGTATCGTGCCACCTCCCAAGTCATTAGTTAATTAAGCAAGCAATCCAAGAGGGAAAGGTGGTGGGTCTATGGGTGCAGAAGCACTTTGTCTGCCCTTCGCTGCTCCCTGGCCCCCCAGGCCAACGGGAGCTATGGGGGAGAGCAGGGCAGAGTTGCCTTCTTCAGCCCTCCCCAGACAGTCTCTCCCATCAAACAACCCCAGGACAGCCAGGCCAGGCGCCATCTGAGACCACAGCCTCGCTGGTGCCCCCGTCCCACTCACCTGTGCCTCCATGCGTGCCCGGCGCTCCTCCTCCTCCTTCCTCCTCCTCATGTTTTCGTTCTCCTGCTTGGCCTCGGTCACAGCTTGAAGGAACTGATCGAAGATGCCGAAGAACTCGTCCGGCTGCATTTTGTCCGTGTCTTCTCCAAAGTGCTTCACAGCCTTGGAAAACTGAGAAAGAGTGGATGGGGGTCTGTTAGTCTAAAGAGACATCCACTGTGCTGGTAAAATCCTTCATGGAAAGTGTTTGACCTCACAAAGAGGAGAGAAACACTTCGGGTGAGAAGGTGGGGAGCAGAGTGAAAAACAGGGATATGACCAATCAAGCCTTGATTTCAACTTGAAATAAATCATCTCACATTTTATCTTCTGCGCATTAGACAGCTACCCTATCAGAGTCTACCTGCAGAGTTCCCAGAACCCACTCTTTTAAAACATCCTCCTTTAAAATCACATGCAAAGCTTCACACCTCTGGTTCTGCTTAGTGTCCCATAGTCCCTAACTCAATTTTATTAACTAAGCAGTAGTAAAAACAAGGAAGCAAAATATTGTGGGACTGAAGACTGAAGACATAAAACTAATAGTAAACACGGCAGGGGAAGGGAAACTCGCACTTTTAACTTCTCTTTGAAGTATTTTTGGGGTATTATTCATCACTGCCACATGCTCTGATATTGAAACCAAATGTGTTGGTGAAACTTCTAAAAGACGTTTCTGCCTGGGCGCAGACACAGCACTGGGTAGGGGAGTAGGAAGCTTTCCGGCCTTCCATGCTGCTTGCAAACCAGTAACGTAAGAGATTTGAATAAAGCTGTAGCAAAGGTCAGGACAGGACATCCACTATCTGCCAATGTGTCAAGGTCTCCAAGGAGCCCACAAGTCGTCCCTTGGGCTTAAATCCTTTGTTCTCTTTTACAGTCTGAAGGAGACTCTTTGTGCATAGAAAGTTTGTTAAAATTGTGACGGCATTTCTTGAGATAAGCAAGATTAAAAAAAGGAAAAACAAAGTCAAAGCATAAATTTATTAGTTGCTTTGATTTTGCTCTGCTGACTGAGAAAAACATTTTTGAAGGCTGCCGGTACGATTTAGCTTTATTTTCAGAGCTGTCTTAGGCTCTTTTAAAGACATTTAGGCCAGTTTTTTTTCTTTGATTGTTTTAAGAGATTTAGCACTTCAAGATGCAGGGACGAACTTGAGAAGTGACACAACATCAACCATAATCAATCAGGGTCATTGCTGTTGATTTTCATCAAGGTTTTGGCTTCTCTACCATGTTTCTGGTGTGGAGAAAGGCTGACAATTTTATCCTCACAGAATATAAAGTTTACAAGATAACGATGTTTCTCTTTTCCTAAGAAATAATGATAAAGCAATTGGAATCTGGACATGTTTAAAAAGCAAAGAGCAAATGACTGGTGTACTTTTCACAGTCCATCCTATCTGCTAACCACAGGAACAGCTGTGCATTTGCTTTAGAGTAGGCTTTGATGGGCTCTGCAGACCACAACCAGACCTTCTCCTCCAGATCTGTTAAGTCAACCGAGGACAGTATGGTTTGCAGGCATTTGTCACCATCTCCAGCAGTCCTAACTCACTGCAGGCAAGATCTGCCAGGCTAGCATCAACAATTGAAAAGGGTGGCCTGGTTTAGCTATGGCCTCAGGAGAGCAATGGTCACTTGTAACGCTCGAGCTCTGGAGGATGGTCTGAATGACAGTGCTACTTGGACGTCGATGCAACTAGGGAGGAGGAGGGGCTGCCATTTGACAGCTTCGGTCTTTGGACAGGTGGGTCATTCAGTGGGACAAGGAGAGGACCTTTACAAGGTCCTCTGTCGGACTATCTCCCTGCCATTTCAATCAAGAGTAAAGGCTAGGCTGGGGAGGAAATACTGGAGGACAGTTCTTGGAGTACACGGCAGAAACAGCTGTGTGCACTTTTGCTGAAAGAGGGGAAGCAAAGGGTACTTGGGAATCACAGGAGGTGTTAGTCAACTTTCGGTGTTGGCCACCCCTTTGCCAAGATTTAAGCCAGCCTGCTGAGGAGAGAGAGGATGATGCGGCAAGAGGTCATTGCTCATGTTGCTTGGTGACTGCAAAGCCCTTGCCAAGGTACAAGCCAAACCACTACTCTGGGGGAGGTGAACCTTTTAGGTAGGTTTTGTTACCAGGTCTGAGGTTGGCCTCAGTTCATGTCACTAAGCTCCTCTCCTCCTTCTGTAGAGAGAAGAGCCGGGCAAGTCTCAGACGTGCGGGTTATGTCTCAGTTGTTATTTTGCCCTATAGAAGTGAGGTAGTTCAGTTGGCCCAGGTTGTCTCTCTCTAATGTAGATCTCTGTGTAACCACATGCCCTGCTTGAAGACCAAGTTTCATTTTTAGCTCTTCTTACATTAACACTAGACAGGGCAGCCCACTTTCTCACTGCCTTCAGCCCTCATTGGCTCAGATGCCCACCTACTGCATTTCTAACTCTAAAGCTATCAAAATTAGGATATTTCCATTTTACAATACAGGGAGCAAAGCCAACTCTCCAGTTTTGAGTGAAAGCTCTTCAAGAAAACTCATATCCTCCCAAATGAGCTATTGTCTTCTCCGCTGACTGACACAACTCTCCCAAAGTTAGCCCCTGCCTTACAGTTCCTTACAGCACATCTCGTGTCCCAGAAGCAGTTTGTTGGCCTGATTTGTGATTCCCTGGCATACTGGACTGTGGAGCAGAAAAAAGGCCTGGGGTACAGATAAGGATGTACCACCCGTGCACCAGCCACACGCTCAGAAGAAACTGTGAGCCTTTCTCTTGTCAAGGTCTCAGCAGGATGCTCACCAGTCCTCGCACAGGCATGATCCCATGGGGCAGAGACATTTGAGATGTTAACACACAACACATGCTCTGTGAATGGCAGGACGGCTCCTCTCCTTTCACTTGGAGGAAAAGCCTGAAATGTTACCCGGATCTCAATGACACCAGTGACCTTACCAGCTCTTTTGCTTCCATCAGAAGATCTTCAACATCTGAAAAGCTGAAGCTGGCTAACGTGATGAACTGGCTGACGACAGACACAAACTTGTCTCCGGCCTGCTGAACCTGAGACTTCTGGAAGTCCAACTCCTTCAGGAAAAGAAATGTGCATCTGGTGAGGCTCTTGCTGATTAGGGACACAAACATGCAGAACCAGGAATAAGCCCAGAAGCTCTTCAGTTACAAACCAAGACTTCTGGTTATAGGCCACTGTTCCCTAGTCACACCAAACAGCACGGTGAAACCCCAGGACTACGGGACTGTTGCTCTCTCCTTGTCATTTCAGGAGCATTTTTCCTGCAGCCTCCAGCTCTGTTAGTGCCAGTGCAGGGTTCCAGCTGCATCACACTACTGCTCCCTCCTGACACACATGAGACCACAGATTACCCCATTTTAGATTAGCATGGCTGCTCTATGCCTTTGAGGCCAAATCCAGAAGGAGAGATGGAGGAAGCAGGCGTTATTTAGCAAGACGGGGAGTCCTTTAAGATAGCTTCACCCAGGTACCTTCAGCACTCCAGCCAAGCTTGAGAAGCGCTCCCCTGCCCAAGCACCTGGTAGCATGCTAGTTTAGAGTCGAAGAGAGACCTTGCTGCACTTCAAAGGTCTTGCTCCACAGGCAAATCAGATATAAACCATGCACATGCCGTAACCAACTCCCTGTCCTGCCTCCCTAAGGAGGGACGCTACGGTGCCCAGCGTGGACTAGTAAAGGAGCAAACAATACTTACAGTCTCCACAGCTCTCAGCCCGCTCCTCAGAGTGTTTATTTCTTTCTCCAGCTCGGTCATGCTGTTAGAAATGGCAGGATGTTAATTTTCAGCCTTTCCTAACAAATTTTACAGCTCTCTAATCAATTTGACCACGTTTTTCCATTAAAAAGACCCAAGTACTTCACACATTGCTTCTCGCTTACAGATTAGCATCTCTCAAGCAGCAAATTGTGCTGCTGGTCTCTGAGCTAGGACTCCAGCCTATCAGACAGTTCCCTGTTTTAAAGTAAAGCACTTTCCTTTAGTTTTCATCTAAGGGACTGCATTAAAAAAAACATACATCAGATACTGGGCAGGTAGCAAGGCATGCATTGATGGGACTGGGGAGAAGGGGTCCTCCTCATATCTCCCCTTGGCAAATGGGAAGGCAGCAAGAGCAGCAGACCAAAGGCAGCTCCACCAGCTTCAATCACAGCAACAGTGCGGGAACAGGAAGGCTTCATCGGCTCAACGGCCTCAAGACCCCTCCAAACAAAGTGAGAGCTCAGGAGAAGGCTTTGCAGGGCACAGATTTTTCTTCCCCTCTCAAGTGCGGGCAGAAGATAGGCTTTTTGCCCCATTGCCCAGCAGACAGTCTTTCAGGGATGCCGTATAAAGCATCCGTCCTACCCTACGGACTGCAGCAGCAATCCCTAACAGCAGGGCTTTCGTAAAGGGAGACAAATCAAACACAGATAAATAAAAATAAATTGCAATGGCAGCCACTGACTTTATTTATGTGGGGCCTCGGCCCCCAGGCAGCTCTGAGTTCAAGTGCTGACGGCTTTCTGTCACGAGAACTGACAGGAGCTTTCTGACAAAGACTTGACGGCAACGGGCTTGACGCGTTTCCAGGAGTATTTGCCCGAGGGCCGGGGTCCCTGGAAACGGTGACGTCCGGTCACGGGGAAAGCGTTCCTGGCAAGTCTACTCTGGGAAAAGGAAGTTTTGGGAGCCCTCTGCTCCAGCGCAGGGAAGACCTGCAGTTCATCACTAGCGGTGGGACTACAAGGAGCGAGCTTGCTTAACAGCCGCAGGGCTGGGGAAATTGAGAGTTTTCCAGAGATTTAGAAACTTTGCGGTTTCGCCCTAGACTGGACCAAGCCCAGCCATTAAACACGGCGTCCAATTTAGAGGAAAATGAGGGAAAAAAAAGAGGAAAAAAGTTTAGAAAAAACCTCTACCCAGACATTTTCTTTCTCATATGGGTATTTGTACAGCAGCTGCAGATACACATACATAGGAGCGAGCGACTGTGCACAGGCGAGGGGCTGTACACAGCACCCTCCTGTCCACCCACACGCAACAGTTTCCTCAACTGTTGCCCAAGGACGCAGCAGCCATACACTCCTCCTCGCAGGCAAAGATTTGTCCACATGTTTTGAATAATTTCTGTGATACTAAAACAAGCTGCAAATTATTCTACGCTTTAAACCTCGTGACGTTTGCCACCCAAAATGCTTTGTATGTTACAAGTTTTCAACAGGGAATCTAGCCTTTGGTACAAAAGCACTTTGAAACTTAAAAGACCCACAAGCCAGCATAAATTCCATGCATATTTGTTATCCCGTCTCTAAAAAGCTACAGTTTAAGGCCCTTTTCGTGTTCACGGATTGTACGAGCGCAAGCAAATATGCTCTCAGTCGCATGCCTACCGATTTCAGAAATGGATAATCTTTGACTCACTGTCATATGCTCAGACCCCCAAAGCAACAAAGCACGTAAGCGCACGCCGGGCTTTCAAACCAAAATAGAGCCTCATTGACTTCAGAGGGACTTAAGCGCATACTTGAGGGCTTTGCAGAGCAACAGCAGATTCCTCATGCACTTAAAGTTAAGCATGCGTTTAAGGGCTTTGCTGAACCGGGGCCTCCGCCTGCTAAGAGAGCGCACCAGCCCACTCTAAGAGGTTAGAGCGAAGCAGGCAGGGTTTAATAACCAACGGCGCAGGTTTTCAAAGCAGAAACCCAATGGTTCACGTTGGTGGTTAAGCAAGCGCCAGGCAGGACGCCCCGGTGAGTAACTGCGTGGCGCCCGTGTCCCGTGGGCTGCCCGTGCTCCTGAAAAGCTGCGCGTGCAGTAGGACAGAGCCTCCCCGTCGCACTCACAGATGCACAGCTGACCTTCATCTGCAACCACACCGCGCCCGCTTCCTACCAGATCACTTAACGTTTCATTAGAAATTAATTAAATGCTTTTGCGGTGAGATAGCAACAGGAAACGGCTGCTCCAAGCAGCTCTCCTCCTTCGCGGTCGGAGGCTTACAACCCTTCGCTGCAAGGGCTGAGGTTTAAAGCCACCAGCTGTTGCTTGCTGCATTACCAACTTTTGGCTTCTGCCTAAACGGTTGGTTTCTGGCCCGCGTGGCCTGCGGGTCGGCCAGCAGCACCCGGTCCAGCTGGGCACTGCACCCTCCAGACGGGAGCGCGAGCACGGGAGCAAGGCGAGCCATGCTCCCAGCGCTCCTTCAACACACGTGAGCGCTGCCGCATTAATGCCTACTCACTTGACTTTGGCCGCTTGCGGGATGTCTCGCAGCTCTTCGTGAAGGCGGAGAACTTTGGGATATTTCTTTTCAACGATAGTGATGAGATAGTGCAAAAGAGTGATGTTCCTAGGAGAGAGGAGAGGTGAGGTTAGGACGGCAGCGTCACCGGCTCCCCAGCCCAGCGGCAGCACGAGTTCAGGCTGCTGAGAGCTGAATCGAGCATCCTGGCTAAACTCAGTCTCCTCTGGGATTTCTGCTGGGAGGCTGCTCACTGCCTGCCGGGAGGCTGCTGCGCTGCCCTGCGCTGGGGACGTGGGGTGGCTCTGTCCTACGCACAGCCGCGGCACGGAGCAGCCTGGGCCCTCCACGCAAGGGCCAGGTGACGGCGGCTTTGGGCGCAGGGAGGAACCACAACTGCTTCTGATGCACTTCCGCACCTTCACGCTGAGCGCTAAGGTCCATAAATCAGTCCACTATAGAGCCTGAGTATCTACTGTGGTATCTGAATGTAGGAGGTGTCTACATAACCCGCTACACAGAGCTGCACATCCTCAGCCTTCTGGTAGCGGTCTACCCCTCCGTGGGCTGCAAACCAAGACAGTGACCCAGGGAGGTGGTTTGTCCCTTTCTCCATCATCTTTGCTGAGAGCTGAAGCCTTACCAGCTCCAGCATAGCTGGTGGCTACACACAGGGGTCCCCCTGGAGAAGAGCCTTGGGGACCCCCTCTGGCAGCACAGCCCCCCTTCCAGCTGGTAGGTCACAGCACGAGGCTCTTTGCTGCTCAGAGGGGGAAGCTGCATCCAGAGCATCATTCTGGCCTTGTGCTTGCCCCCCCTGGTGTAGGTACCAGGAGACATATTTAATAAATTGACCCAATAATTTTATACTGCAAATTCAGACTTCACTCCAGATGTATTTCCACAGCCAAAATCCTGCCACGGGCCTGGACAGTCCATAAGGCCGGGAGCCAAGGCCAGCAAAATGGCTCAGGCCACTGCAGGATTGGCTGACGTCCCCCCTCTCAGCCGCTGTGAGCACGGAGGTCTTTGTGTTCATCACAGCGGATGGCAAACACTTTCTGCTGGCCCTGGCACCAAAACGTCCACGTGCCTCCCAAGAGGGTGCCATGCTGTCCAAGCACCACATCCACAAAGCCACTGGGGTCCCTCAGGCTCCAAACCTCCTTCTCCAACATTAATGGGAAACACGCATGAGTGTGTGGGGAGGAAGGCCCCAAAAGGGACAGTCCCACCTCGGTCACACAAACACACTTCCCACCCCAACCTGAAATAGTCTTTGAGGAGGTACAAGTCTCGAATGCTATTTAGCAGGCCCAGAAAGGAAAGCTCCTAACAGTCTCCATGTTAATCTACAGTTCTGGTTCCTTTTAAATCCGTCTTCCTCCAAAAACCTATGCTTGCTTAAGCAGAAGTGCCAGGCAGGACAGCAGGAGGGAGGGGAAGGCTCTTGCGTACCAACATCCCAAAGGCATGGACCCCCCCCGTCCTTTCCCCCCAGTGAGAGCAGAACCTGCAGAAGCCTCCAAGGACGGGGGCAAGGGAGCGCTCACTTGTCAATGCTGGACTTCGTGTCCGCGATCTTGTTCAGGCTGGAGATTTTAAACCCAAAGGCGTTTCCCCTCTGGCCTTTATTCATGTAGTTCCCGAAGGCCAGAACCACTTCCAGCAGCTGCTGCAGGCTGCTGCTCTGAAGCACAGCCTTGGAGCCGGCGCGGATCGCTGCAAGGACATGGAGGTGCGGGACGTTATCACCTGCGTGCCACGAGCCCCGGCCCCGAGGGCACATTGGTCCCTTTTTCTCGCGGCAACCCTCTCAGGGCTCGCAGGGCCGAGGCTGACCGCCGCTCCCTCCCTCCTGGGACGCCTCTGCAATTTCCACGCGGGCCAGGCTGGCCCCTCGCATGGCGAGGGTGTACTGCTTACGAACAGGAGATTGCAGAATGCTTTCAAAGGCCCTTGGCAAGAGAAGAAAACCAGAAGGAGATCCAGTGACTTGCCTTCAACCTTGGGTTTGACTTCTGCAACTCTCTCTGCAAACTTCTTCTTGAAGTAGAGGGACTGCAGCCTTTGCTGGTAATGGTTTATCCTGCCAGGAAAAAGAGAGGTGCAGGTTGAGCTTTGCTTGCTCCAGGCAGACAGAAGCTGCTCTGAAATTATGCTGGGGTGGAAAAAAAAGATAACTTAAACCACAACCTTTTAGGAGCTCATCCAGGTGGGCTCCTAGACATATGCTTAAGTCTATCTTAAATCATGAGGTTCAAAAAGTGCATACTGATGCCCTATTACAATCAACAGGCCATTTAGGACCACTCCCAAATAGAGATCCTGCTCAGATCTGGGTTCCCAATGGTTTTGCAATGGGTATGGCTGCATGCAGACACACCCACTCCCAGCACGGATGAAACTTGACCTTCCGATACTCAAAATGATCACCTGCACCCATGTGAGTGGAAGAACCAGGAATACATCCCAGTTCAATCCTTTACTGGGCAAGTTAGGGACTGCTCTGTTGACACTGGTCATATTTAGGCTAAGCAAGACCTCAGCTGTGAGCAGATGGCAGTCTGATTTGAGTCATTTGGACCACAGGAGACCTGCCCACAGACAACAAGGCCACGGGCTACACTCATGTTGTATTAATCAGAGATGACAAACACATCACACTCAGTTACAGACCACAGGGCAAACTAAAAAGCTAGGCCTGAAATCAAGGGAAGTATTTGCATCAGCATGTTGTGCCTTCCAAAAGATGAAGGCACGAGAAACACATTTGGGCAAGAGACTGTGAAGAAGAAAGGTGACCTGAAATAGGAAAGCTAATTCTGAACGCCTTTCAGCCCTGGGGGCTCAGGTCTGAACTTCACAGCTCCATCCTACCTGCCTTTGACATTCAGCAACTATACTGTGCTTGTTATTGATTGGTGCACTTCTCAGGGAGAACAGGAGTGTTTCTATTTTTGATCTCCTAGAATGATCTTGGATTGTAAAACTCACTGACTTTGTAACCAAGTAACTTGCTCAAAGTACAGCTAAGAAACTCCTCATAGCAAAAATTCAGAGTTCAATATTCAGTTGGACTTAAATAGGGACCTTCAAGATTTTAAACCAGCACCTCTGGAGGACGTGCATGCAAAAGATAAGGCTATCTATCCCTCAAGACCTCTAAGCCTTAAATGATTGCTACCAGGATCAGGAAGAAATGACATTTCCTTTCCATCACATATTCTCAGGAGCTTTAGGGACAAGTCATTGCGGGAGGCGAGGAGCTGGACTCAGTGGTCTGAACAGCTACACGGCACAGCAAAATTTACATCCATCAGCCTTGAGTGTTCATTAGGATATATTAGTGTTGGGGGGAAAGGAACGTTGCTGTGGAATTGCTATCATTCAAACAGCGCTTCTTGCCTGAACCGTGATGCAGGTGATGCAGTCTTTTGCAGACAGCTTGTGCCACACTGAGTTTTCTTTCCCGTACAAGAGGGTAAGTGTGCTGGGAGAGACCCCCGGGAACTGCCTGCGCTCCAAGAGGGGAGACGCTGCTCTTTGGCTGCGCTCAGCTCTGTGCAAGATGGAGAGGAGCCCCCTGCTTGCTTGACGATCTCCAAGAGAGCTCAGCCTGTGGGGTCCCCAACACCTCTCTCGAGAGGATCGCAGCTCTCTGTTCCTCCCCTGCCACCCACCTGGGTCCACTCCTGTTCTGTCCTGCTGCTGCTCGTCTGGGTACGCAACCCGGATTTTGAGCACAGCGTCACCAGTGATCCTGCTGGGTGGCAGCACCTCACCTCCCCTCACATCAGTTGGCCCACACATTTCAGGACACGCAAAACAAACTATGGCATGTTTCCAGCCCGAGCTTCACAAAGCAGCAGCCTCATGATGAGCCTCCTCAACCGTTGCAGGACATGCGTGTCCTGAAACGCTGCATCTCACACTGAGCCAGCCTACCTGCTCATTTCAAAGAGGAACCGGTCGGCCTTGGCCATGCGGTCCAGCTCGTGTTTATGCTCTTCCAGGAGATCAATGTCACCTTTTTCAGGAACAAACTTCAGCAGCTAAACAAGGGAGCAAACAAGGGAAAGCATTTGTAGACATGAGATCCATGCACAGTTTCACGGTTCCTCATGAGCAAACCAGCGACCTAGCAACCTGAATCCACTACCTGCTCAATACAGACCGACAATTACTCCAAATCTCCTACGAAAAAACAAGTGTGTTATCGTTGTCCTACCCTCCTTCCTCCTGTTACCCCATCACATTAGTGTCTCTGGTTTCCACCCCGCCCTGCCATCACTCCAGTTTTACAACAGATGTACTACATCTACTCCAAGGAGGTTTCAACATCAACCCTGTTAAAGGAGATGGGAGGGACTCTCATTTGCTGCAACTCTACATATTTGCAGATGGAAGTTTTGTGTAATGCATCCTTCCACTTTTCTGCTGAGACAGCCTGAAATGGCCTGCCTCAGCTTTATGGACAGGCAAGTAAACAAGCAGATAAAATGTTCCTAAAGGAATTCAGGGGGATCAAAAATCAGACTTCCCTTTTGAGAACTGCACGAACTCTGAACAAGCTTTAAAAATGCAATTAAAAAAATAAAACCCCACCAAGAATGAACTGCAAGTTTCAGTCAGGAAACATGTCTCCGGCACAGCCAAACTGGTGAGCCTCGAGGTCCCAGACTTAGCTGCTTTACTGCTTCTCTAACCAGGCACCCAGGCGAGCTTTGGACCCCAAAGGGATTGCTCATCCAAGCCCCAGTGCTGCACTGGTTCATGGGGAAGTGACTGGAGGTGGAAATGGGCTTTAGACGTCGTCTTGTGCCTTTGCACCCAGTGGGTTTGGTGTGCTTTTGAGCCCGAAGGTGTTGCAGGGTCTGTGGATGCAGCCTCAGCTCTGCACACCCCCGGCGCTCGGAGAAACGACACAAGCTGATGGGGCGCTCACGCCTCACGTGGCGTGGCCTGATTTAAAAGGTGCTACGAAAACAAGGAACAGAGCGGTGCATGCATCACCCACCTGTTCCAGCATGTCCTTTGGGAGGTCCTCCTGCTCATCCATCGTCAAAATTGCGCGTTTGATTTCCTCATTCGACAGCTTCAGCCTGGGAGGCGGAGGGAGGGAAGGAGAGTCATTTGCACATGAAGCCCAGCCCAGCCACCATTCCCAGGATGGGAAATTTCCATTTCCCACGCTGTTGGCCTCGCCAGTCTGCGAGAGCCACTTGCCGAAATCGCCCCGTGCCCCAGGCCCTTGCTTCCCACTGAGCCCGCAAATCCCTCCGGCAGCCGGGAGCATCGCCGGGGCCTTCGAGAGATGCAGCGCCCAGCTCGGGGGAACCGGGTCCCCCTCTGCCCGCTCGCCTGAGGCAATTGCCCGGTATCACCCGCTGGGGACGGGCCCAAGCGCTGCAGAGATCAAGGCTCAGTTTCGCCCAAACAGCACCCGAGGTCTTGAGCGCTCTTGTGCTTTTTTCAGGGCTTTTTATGGAGGCTGGGAGGGGGCAGCACGTCCAGCTCGCAGAGCCCCAGCAGATCCAGGCAGCAGGGAAACTAGTGTCTGAACCATCGAAATAAGCCCAAGTCACAGATTTTTCCTTTGAAGCGAGCCCGCAGCCACGACCTACATCAGTTCTTCCATCGCTATTGACAGGATTAAGCTTCTCGGTAACGCCAGCAGGCGACTAGGCCAAGAAGCTCGACGCCTGCTGTCTCCTATTTCATGGTATTTTATTTAAGTATCGTATTATTTCATTATTATGTAACTATCATAGAAGTGTTTTTATGTGATATGTAATTGCTGCCCTTAAGTACTCGCAGCAGCAAGTGTGTCAGCATCCCCGGTGGCTCTGGGGACAGCGAGGAGGTTACGCTCCCCACGGACCATGGGCCTGGGCCCTATTCGCGCCTCTTCCCCAGCAGCACGGCCAAGCGCGCACCGGGGACCCCAGCACAACCTTATTCCCAAGCCTAATTTCACAGCCGATAATGAAAATTCGGCCAACTTCTGGCGCTCTTCTCGCGGCCCTTGTAGACGGCAATTGGTGTTATCTCCCCCCAGGGGCGTTCGGCTGGAGTCTCCCTTTCGGAAGAACGAAACAGATCCAAAATCTGGGGGAGCGGATGTCTTTTTAAGGGGGAGAAACGAAACATCAACATGCCTCAGAGCGTGACAGGCTGGAAACCAGCCCCCCTCCACCTTTTTCTTCCTCCACTTCACATAACAGAAATGGGACACACAGCCCACGATCTGACACTACTTAAAAAACAGGTATTGTATCACAGCAAGCAAAAATGTACTATTTTTCCCATGGTAGCTATTTATTCCACAGCAGTCTACGCTGAGCTTAAGCAACAGATAGATAGAAAGACGCCCTCGGCTCCTCCTGGGCTAGAGCAGCCATTAATTACCGTTTAATCGCTCTGCAGCGCTCCCCGTGAGCGCTCCTTGCAAGGACTTTGATTGCAAAACCGCAGACGGTTTTTCTTCACGTTTTGCATTGCCGGTGACAGAGTAACGCAAATGCAAACAAGGGAAACACCCTTCTCCCCCCTGCCCTCCCCGCGCGCCCCGGAAGGGAAGCGAGAACAACGCTTGCACCGTGACACATCCCCGTCACGGCCCTCGCCGTCCTTCGCGGCTTCGCCTGGGCTCTCGGCTGGTTTGCCTTGGGTTTTAGAGCATCACTGCCGTTTCTAACAACTACCCTTGCGTTCACACGTGTAACACAAAGCGACACCTTCTGCAGCCCGATGAGGAGCAAAGAAACCCCCGTAACTCCATTGCAAAGGCACTGTCTCTTGCCCAGATTGCTGGGACGGTTAAGGCCATCCAAATAGATACAAATGAGAAAAAAAAAATAAACCCCCTGTGCTTACATGCACTGAAAAATCCCGCACGGAGTAACATTTCCTGGGTGTTCTTCCCGTGTTCTTCCCACCCCCTCCCTGCAGTTTGCACAAACCCCTTTGGGACATTTATTTGCAAGCCTGCCCGCACACTTTTCCAACAGTAAAATAGCTCCCGACAGCATCGGGCCGGCTTCAAAGGGAGGCGAGCGGCGCGCTGCCTCCAGGCGGGCTCTGCGAGCAGGCTGCGTTTTGCCCTGAGTGAATAAATACCATGTTGAGCTGCACATGAAATGAGCTCCTAACCAGAGCATGGCAGCGGTTAGCCGCACAACGGTTGCAGGAAATCGTTTAGGCAACGTAATAATTAGGGTATTCCTGAGCAGGAATAACTCTGGGCGAGTTTTCAGAAATAGAATTTGCTCGTTTGGCCCAAGGGGCCGGGGGAAGAGGGAGAGGAGATGGGAGCGGAGCGGGAAGAGGAGAATTAGGAGGAAAAAAAAAAATCGAATAGCCGGGGGGAACAGGCCGAGACCCTGGGAAAAGAGTCTTCTTTCAGAGGAACTGAAAGGAGAGCCAGCGTGTCAAAACCCACCAAGCCGCACGGTTCAGGAGAGCCATTCGTGGCAGGTACCGTGGCTACGTACGGCAGCAATGAGGGCTCGGAAGAACCCCTCCGCCCCAATTTGCACAAGTAATATTGCCAAGGGAGGCTGAAATATTCACGTGGCTCGGAGGAACGAGCTGAAACTGGGAACACGTCCTACAGTGGGATGTCAGAAATCGGAGCTCAGCCTCTTTAGTTTAGCAAAAGAAGATCCGGAGGGGACGTGATCACTCCAAGTATCTAAATGAGGAGGGAATCTTTTACAGTAGCTTCTGCTAGGATAACAGGCTGAGACGTAACAGCTAGCTTTTGGAAAATGAAGCTGAACCAGGAAGGGTGCCGGTCTCTTAGAACAGCCTAGCAAGGGATGCAAAGGTGGGCTTAGCTTGAAATCTTTTGTTCAAGCTTGGAGATGAAATAACAGCTTTAGTGGGGTAGGTGGAAATTACAGAGCTGGAAGAGAAGTGGCAGGTAAATATTTGTTCCACATGAGCACATGTTTCTCATCTATTACTCAGCTCTCTTTCACCTCCTGCTCTCGTATCCCGTATTCAAGGAAGAGTTTGTTAAAAGAGGAGTGAGGAAAAAATGGCACCCGAACTAGGGAAGAAGTTAAGGCTCCTAAGCGGCCAAGACGGACGCGACGCAGCCGGGGACGCGAAGAACGCAGCCTGCGTTTTTGAAACTGCAAGCCAGGCTTCTTGGGAGACCGTGAACCAGTTTCCCTGATGCGGGGGGAGGAACAGAGATGCTGGGGGCTGGAAAGCCGAGCTGGTACACCTGGGACCAGCTGGAGGTGTCCGTCCTTCACGGTTGTGCTGGCACAGCTTCCTCCAGCGGCGACACGGGTGGCCACCCAAAGCCGGAGACGTGAAGAGCTCGGGACGGGCGAGCAACACTGTGAGTTGATCCCACGCGACAAGCCCTGTCTCCTTTGACGGATGCGGGGCAATGCTGCCGCGTTCGCTCAGCTCTAGCGGGATGACGGACGCAGCTCGTGACAGGTACGCGCGTTGCTGCAGGTGACGCGGTCACTGCTGGTAAGCTGCAGGAGGACTCGTTTTATGCCCGAGCAGCAGCACTGGGGCTGAGCCACCAGCAAACGTCACACCAGTCCCTACCCTGGCGAAAAGCAGACACTTGCTGCTGGGGCAGTATACTGGTGTCCTGGTACGAGGTCGCTCTTAAGAGGACGTTTAGGAGATCCCTGGGAGGAAGAAATGGGTCCTGGAAGAACCAGGCTTGCAGGCAGTTACCTCTCATCCAAAGCCTTACAGCAAATGGACATCTAATATACACAAGCTTCACCACGATCGTGTCCGGGTGGGTGGTGAGGGATGACAGTGACTTTTGTAAGCCCTGCTCATTAAAAAGAAAGTCAATAAAAAAAAAAAAAGGCCAAAACTTTTCTCTGAAATCATCAAAAACGAGTGCCAAGAACAAGAGCCTGCCTCAATATCGGCAGAGAGCAATCGCAGGGCGCCAGAAGAAAACAGCTTCTCAGACAATTTGATGGGAAAGGGGCCAGTGAAAGCTAGAAGCTTATCTATAACCACAATAATTATCATTGTTGGCAGCAGCTGTCGAACGCGAGCCGTCTGAGAGGAACGGGGTCACAGTATTTGCTGTCACAGGGATTTAAACCCAGCAGCCTGGAGATGCAAAGTGACAGCTCGCCAGCCTGACAAGCGCGAGGCTATTTTGTGCGGCCTTTGTAGGGTCCAACGAAGGCCGTAATAAGTGTGAAGGGGAAAAACAAATTCCGCCGGGAAAGGGACGCGCCGGCCCTCTTGAAAAAGCCACGTTCATTCGAGAAAAATGCTCAACACACACTCGCCTAGGAGAAATCAAACAAGCCGTTCACCTTCACCACTCTTGGAAAGAGATGGACTAAAGTCTTGATCTGCATCTTGCAGAACGCAGCACAAGTCTCTCACGCTAAAAATACACATGCACACACAGAGCAAAAGCAAGGACACGGAGGTTTCATTGAGTAAGCCCCTATATTGCATTGACATCGGCATAATTGGAGCATTCCTAAAAAAAAAAAAAGCAAATGTTAAAAATATTCTTGTGTTGCATTACTAGCTGAAGGAAAATCCAGTGATCTCACTATGCAGTAATTTCTCCCAAAGCAAGGGAAGCAGGCAAAAAAATAAATCTACAGAGAGAGATAAAGTATCTTGCTGGCCATAATCTTTCCACGCTGCAAGCCAGACAATGGCTGTTTAGTTTACAAATGTCTGGGCTAAATAAGGGGCCAACCTTGCAGGTCTTTTCACATGTGAAAATGTGCTCTCCTTTCCCCAGTGCGGGCGGCGAGGCAGGAGCCCAGCTGCTGAGAGCAACCCTGGGAGACCACAGCAAGCTACGCTCTCCCACGGCACCACGCGGAGGCCTCTGCAACACTGGAGATACGGAGCTGCTGCTCTCCCCAGCATAGAGATGTGCAACTGAGGCAGGCAGGGATTAAAGGACTTGCCCAAGATCCCACGGAAGGTCCGTTGGAGAAGCAGGGTCTGAGTCTGAGTCTACAATGGTCCATGGGAGCACGCTGAAGGATGCTGGCCAGGGGCTTCACCCCAAGATTGTCCTGCCTTTTTGCCACTTGATGTTAAGAACATATCAGGTAAAGGGATTCTGGGGAGAGAGAGACCTGACTCTGCTCTTGTGCAGAAACAAGGAGATTGCAGAATTGGAGGCATGCTCCAATACCTTGGCTTGCTGGGTCCCTCAGCAAGGTTTCTCACCACACTGACCGAAGTCTGGAGGAGCGTGAGGCTCAGCAGGCTTAGCCCTTGGAAAAGCAGCAAGGTACAAACCCCAAAGCACCTCCAGAGGAGCAGGTAGCAGATGCCACTACTCTGCCAGAGCCACTCGTCCTCCTGGGGCACAACCTGGAGGCAGGCGCCGCGAAGCAGCCCGCCCTCCAAGCACCTGGAGTTCACGCCAGGTCAGATTACTCCTCTCCTCCAGCACCACCGCTAACCAGCCCCGAGAGCACAGTGTGCGCTCAGACCGCCGGAGATGGCCCAGAGAAACTGCAAACAGCTTGTTTCAGCCAAGGGAGCACATTTGGATCTGCTGAGAGTCTGGGCTCACTCTTTTTTGGCTTTTTATATATTTATTTGGTTTAATATATTGTAACTAAAGAACTCCCACAGATCTGGAGCAGGAGAGACCTCAAGGCTTGTGGGCTACCACTTGGCATATTTCCAGCTGAAGCAGCACACCAACCCTCCTGCTGGCTGAAGAGCTGGATGCTCTTCCACCCCACCTTGCAGAAGAGGAGAGCCATGCTGCAGGCCTCGCTTGGGCACCCAGAGGAAAAGCAGGATGAGGGTCAGGGGACAATCCCGCAATGCAAGTCTGAGCCCTCTCCTAGCAAATGACCCAAAGAGGAAGGTGGACAGGCAGCACCCTATACCTCTTGCCCTCTTCGCTAGTCCCGTAGTTTGTCAATACTGGCAACCTACTTCCAGCCATCAATTTACTGGAAGAGAAAGATTAACTAGTGAGATGAAATGGAGACCTTTATCAAGGAAGGCACCTCTGAAGTTAAGCACATGAGCAGCTCCCGTTCGCACCAAAGGGGCTGTTTGTGTGCTTCACTTCCAATTGCATCCTTAAACACTTTGCTGAAGTCCACCTGAACTCACTCCGATCGCACACACTCTAACTCCACTGGGGAGCAACACAACCAGTGCCCCAGCTAAGTTATTTGACTCTCAGAGGGCTGGCTGAGGTAAACGTATTCAATCGTATGGTGCTTTAAACTCCGCTTACATCATCATCTGTATTCTAGGAAGTAAGAAAATCTCTAGAAGCAATCTGGAGCAGAAGCAGCTGTAACACAGCAATTTTACCGCTGAAACCTGCGACACGCAGCTCACCGTACTGATCATTAACGTTGCCTACAGGGCTTTGCATGACCTCCACGAGAGTCTGAAGAATTTTTTTTGCAGGTATCAGCATCGCTACGTTTTCCACAGAAGAGAGCCACCTGGGTTCCTCACGTGAGGCACCGGCTGCACTGACCCGCAGTCACGCAAGCACAGCCTTTGTGCAATGCAGCTGCAAGCCTGACCTACCAGTTCCACGTGCTCATTTCAGGGCGGTTCTCAGCTGCACAAAAGCGTTGGCACTTCCAGGCAGCAGAGGGAACGTTTCTGAGCAGAGCTGCATTTTACTGCTGTTGGATTTTTTTTTTTTTTCCAGGGAGAATTAGAAGCGGGTGGCATTTTTTGCTGTTTGTTTTTTTCAGCGCCTATGCCGATGGTTCAACTGCCCATCCTTCCAAACCACTGCAACCTGGCTTCCGCTTTCTCCAAAGCTGGTCCTCCTGGTTTGTTTTACCTTACAAAAACTGCTCTTTTTAGCATCTTGGCAGAAATCAGATTTGGGGATTGGACTGAATCGCTTCAGGGGCTCCATCGGGAGTCTCACGACAGCACCCGGAGGACAAGGCTCAGGGGAGCTGCCGAGAGCCCCGCGCGTCCCCAGGTGACGTCTCCTGCCCACGGTCCCCACGCTGGCAGCGAGGCGCTTTCTGAACTATGCTGCCTGCTGTCGCAAGGCGGTGCCCAATGCACAGGCTGGCTACCTATACGCTTCCAATACGTAGCATTTTCCCCAGCGTAACAGAGGGCCCCTTCAACAGTCGCCAAAAAGTAAATAAAGTCCAGCCTGAAAGAAGACAAAAGATGAAATCAAACCCCCTCCAAATCCCTAAAAGGATTCACTGGGTAACCCAGCTCCTCTGAGGCTATACAGGGATGCTGTGAATTGCCACGTGTCCTGTTAACTGTATTTCCCTGCCCTAAACCATGGAGCAATGAAAGGGGTAACTCTATAGCTGGGTTCAGGTGTCCCTGGCTCTCCTCCATAGGCTCCCGTCATTCAAATCCCCCCCGGGAACTAAGAGCACATCTCCAGCTCAGGGCACACTACTCCTCAGCAGCTCTAAACCAACCAGCACCTGATACCATCGAAAAGAGCCGCTGCCTACGTGAGCGGCAGGACAACGGCATCAGCTAACCGGTTCCCCCGAAGGGCAAGAAGATATTAACCATACCTTGAGAGAAGAATATTGCAATTCTGTGCTCTCCGGCCGTCTATTACCGAAAGCTCCTTGACTTTATGCCTGGAACTCAACGTGTCATCGATAGCATCTTCCTTCTACAAAAAAGGCATGGAGAAAAGCCATGAAGAAGCGAAGACATTTAGTACTCTCAGCACATACCAGCGCTGTACACAGCGGACCCCCATTAATCAGGAGTGTCACCAAGGGTTACGAGCAAAACCCATAGGCTGTAACTGAAATATAGTAAGTCATTTCATAAACCAGAACTGGCTTTGAAGCCACTGGTTAGAAATGTAAATATTTTCTCAGACAGGGGAAGATTTAAGAATCTGCAAACACACAGGCGCTGCTGAATAAATAAAGCAGGGCTTTCTTAGTGTACATATTTGTGATACTTCATTAAATCCTTGCTTGAAATATTTCATTATGGACTGTTGCACACACTCACGATCACCCTTGTTCTTTACCACCGCTCAAAACATCTGCAGTCACCCTTCACGCATCAGTCCTCAATAGGAAGTTAACCAATAACACCTACAACACTTGCAAATACAACCTAAAGCATTTGCTGCTCCTTCAGGGAAACGCTTCCAAGAATATTAAGGGATTTGAAAGCACAAATCACTATGACATGAGCACCTAAGTCTCCTAAGTAGCTTAAATATGTTCTTTCCAAACGCAACCGGCAATACAGTTGCACACAAATGGGCAGATCTCCTTAACAGCAAATCTAATGTACGTTTCCAGACTTTTGCCCAAGGAGTTCATGTTGCCCTCGGTTTTAATTTACCATATTGCATGCTTTTAGTAAGGTTAATAAATTAACACCCAGCTATTCAATCCTCCTGTAAAGAACGTAACCCGGAGAAGCAAGGTCCTGCACGCTACGGGTACGCACTAAATGTTTCAGAGCTCAGAAAAGCTGGCAGACCACCACTTTGCAAGTTGAGAGAGAACAAAGACAAGTTCCCATTTTTGATTTCCTCTCTTGTATTAAAAAGAAAACTGCGACAAGCTGGGAAATTGCAAGGACAGGCGGCCTTCTGCAGCAGGGACAATAGCAGGCAAGCGAAGGGGAGCCCCACCACGGGAGGTCCACGGCTGCCTTCAGCCGGCGGGTTGCAATACCCGCCCTCTCCCTGGGCCTCGCCTGCCCTGACTACGGCAAAAGGGAGAGAGCTGAAGCCAAAACGCTGCCGAGTCCCTCTCTGCCGAGTCCCTCCCCAATTTATTTATTTCAATCTTTTGAACGGCCCCAAGTGCATGACAAGCTGGAAAGCACGGGGACGAGGAAAGCGGGCAGCTTCTTACTTACCAGGTCCCCTGACACTAACTCGCAAGCTGCTCCTCTTGGTGTGCACCATCCTGATTTACACCCTATTTCACCGTGTTTAAGCTCCCGCTGCGACACGCAGCAGCACCGCACGTCCCCTGCGCCCACACCTGGGCGCTCGCCCTGCCCTCACAGCCCAAAGCCTTCCCGTTCATTACAACACGAGGCTTCTGCAGATGCGCACTTACCTGTCTGGAGTTATTGTTCACAAAGAAGTCCTACAGCCATAGCAGAAGCATGGAAAAAGGCAGTAAAAACACATGCAATTCAGTGATCAGAGCAAAACCAAAAAGAATCAAAGCACAGTCAAGAAGAGAGTATAACACAGAGGTCTCGGCAGCAAGAGGAAGCACTCGGGGTCTACCAGCTCCGAAGAACGGAGGATGCAAATGAAAATGCAATGGAGGTCAAGGGATGTAAATGAAGAGGCGCAGGGTGGGGGGAGGCGGGCAGGCGAGGGAGAGGCAGGGGGGCTGTTTCACGAAGGGATCGTGTCTAGGCGGTTCTGCGCTAGGACGCCAAGGGGGAAAATGCGGCGGCGAGTTGGAAGGACGCACGAGGAATCTCTGGCCAAACTCTGCCATGGCTTTGCGCGAGAATCAATGAGCGCCGGCCCAACGGAGCACAGCTCAGCCTGCAGATGCCGAGGGAGAAAATTGCTAGTTTTTGTGAATCTGAGAGCATGAAATGTCAACACGACTGCCAGGAAAAACAGGGCTTTCAAGTGGAAATAACGAGATTCTCATCCTGGAGCAAATCTTGCCGCAGCAAAACTTTACCACTTGCCATGGCAACACATTTCTCCTTGACTTCTCCTCCTACAGGGAAAATAACCCTTCTTCAGGGCTTGGCAGCCTGGAGAAACACTACCCTGACACCCAGCTTGCATTGAGTCCTTCTGACGATCTCGTTCATCTGCTGGGCTCCCGTAATGCTCTACAGCATTAGTCGGCAGACTTTAAGCGCGTGCAGCAAAGCCAATATGATGAAACCACGCGCACACAAACACACACACACACACGCGCAGAAGAGTTTTCCCTCCTCGTTTGCTGGGCGGCAACTTTTTTTGCTCGGCTCAAGAGACCATCGAGCAGATCTGTGATGGGGAGGGAGATTTTCAAGGTGCATAAACATAAATAGAGCTTTTTTTTTTTTAAAAAAAAAAAAAAAGAAGAAGAAGAAAAAGGAAAGGCACACAATGACTTGAGATACTTCAGTGTTAGACAGACTCCAAATTGAGTTCGCGTACAATCGCGCTTCCTCCCAGGCCCCTCCGTTAGGAGGTGACTGACAGCCCGCGTGCCTGGTTTGAGTTAGTCATCTCTAAACACAGCTCCATCATTACAACGGTTTTAAAGGAAACCTTGTTTACGCAGGTTTTCCCCTGACCGGCTGCCAATGCTTTATCAGCCCAGGAATTGTGTGCGCGTTCGGGAGGGAGGAGGGGAAGCGACTGTGTTAAATGACACGAAACTTCCCGGGCTCAGCTGCAGGCACCTCGCGGGGGAGGCCGAATCCGGATGGCTCGCGAGCCCGGCCGCACGCTCTCTCTCCCCATTGCTTTTTATGCAAATGGTTTCTCGTGTCGGCAAAGGTCAAACAACGATCGCAAAAAGCTTTCCTCGAGCTTAGAAAAACGCCGAAACCAAGCAGCAGAACAAAACGTGCCAAAACACAAAGAAACATCAGCCAAAAAACAGTTTAACCAACCCTTTCCTGAGAGTCCCTGCACGCTCAGGTGATGCGCCAGGGCTTTCTTCTGCAGAGGAACACAACAAGGGTGCGTCTACGGGGTGCAGTGCGGACACCCGGAGCTGACGCTACGCAGCGCAGCTCTGCCAGCGCGGTTCCCAGGAGCAGCGCAGCACCGCTCTGCGTACAAACAGGCGTACGTGGCTACGAGCTGCCAAGACCCTCCCAAGCCTTAATCTCGCCAGCTCCGGAGCAGAGCTCCAACGCGCCGGCATCCTGCTGGCCTGCGTCTGCTGCCCTTGGGGACCGGACCTTCTATTTCCTGCCTCTCCTCAGTCCCTGGGTACAGAGCCGATTTTTGCAGATTGCAAATTAGCTGCAGCAAAAGAAATCTTCCCTGCGAGGGGAAGGAGCTAGATTTTTTCCTCCTAGGTTTAGCTCGCGTTTCAGAAAAGGGGTTATGCTTGTACGAACAACTAGAGAGACCTGAGAGCTAATCCTGCAAAGGTCTATCTTCATGTCCAGTGCCACTGGGAACTGCGTTGCTGACAGGTGTGAATCTCGTCAAACGGGGGTCTTTGCATGGAAAGGTGATGTTACAGGCCCCAAATGAAGAGACACAAGCTGCTATTGCTGTACTTTGGAGAGATTAGTTGAAAAATGCAACTGTACAATTTTGCTGGACATGAGGCTGCTGCAAAGGCAGCATTTAACTCCTTGGATCAGTCAAGGTTTTAAAGGACCAGTGTTTCACACAGCAGCCTCTTCTGAGCAGCTTCCTTCCTGAGACAGGCACAAAGCAGATCCATAAGCAGGAAGAGGTATACTGCTGTTCGTTTAACTGATCCTTAATTAGGAATCCCTTCTTTCATCCAGATGCTTAGATCTACCCCACTGCAGAGGAGAAGGATGCTGTTGCCCTTCTGCAATCTGGCATCTTCAGGCAATGGAGAACTTACAACGTCCTTACAGTACAGAAGAGGCCCGACACGAAAAAAACTCACCCTCTGCCTCAAACAAGCCTCAGCTCTGCCCGTTTCTTGCATTAACTGTGATCCAACCTCTACTGAATGGAAAGGATGGCAGTGAAAGCACAAGTCTTTTTTTAAATCAGCTATCGCTGTCCCCACAAACGTTACCAACTCTTATTACCCTCTGGCTTGTGTGCAGGTCACTCTGGCTTACAGGGAGGAGATGGAGGCTTTCTTCTTTCATCCTTTTTTGGAAGATAAATTCTTTCCTAGCTCGCTGCTAAGCCCCTGATTCAAAAACACATATTTTTTCCACTTGGCCCCAGCTCTTTCACCACACTCACCACTGCTGGATCTGGGACCTCCCAGGACTGCACCCAGCCGTATCACTACCACTTATCAGCGTCGTTTCCAGCCTTCTCCAGTTTGCAGGCACTCAAAACACTTCTGATGGAGGTGCAGACCCCCGGGTAGCATGTCGGAGCCTGGATGGCACTAGGCTTGCATTTCTCTGTCGCTGTACGCACACCCTGAAGAGCTGCCCCCAAACGCTGCTGGGACCTCACGCCACAGCCCAAACGGCAGAGCTTCTGAGTGTTTCCCTACTACATCTCGCACGATTGCTAAGGGCCGATATCCAGGAAAGGAAGGTCCTCTCGGCTACAGAGTGGAACAAGATAAAGTCAGTTCTTGGTTCAACCATCCATAGCCTTGGGGCAGCCCTCAAGAAGGCTTTGCCCTATTATTTTCAGTGACTCAAACACCGTGATTAAAACTGATCTCATTACCATCACGGTGATTTCAGGGATGGAAGCCAAGCAGAGGCTGTGTGGGATCAGAGCCCAGGTGTGTGCAGTAGCGGTCCAGCCGGGCTGAACCATCCCCCCCAGGCACGGGAACATCTGCAGAGCCTCAGCACAGAGGATGGGGATGATACTTGGTGGCCACCAAGCGCACCCAGACCTCTGAGGGCTCTGCTTTCCTGATAGCTTAGACATCGCTGCCCTGGGTTACATGTCACAGGGGTGTCTTGTGTGCCCAGGCTCCCAGTGGGGAAGTAGCAGCTCAGGGCAAGAGACCATGTCTTGCCCAGCACACCACGGAGACGCTCCCAAGACTGAGCCTCATGAATCCCTAGAGTGCTCCTGTCCTCTCCACACGGAAAGGGCCTTTCCTAGAGCTGCACAGTTCATTTTATAGCCTGCATTTACAACCCGGCCTGTGACATGGCAAAAGCACTTAAAGAGATGCTTAAAATTAAGTACATAATTAATCTCAGGTCTGTGCACTACCTCAACAGAGGTTCGCAGGCGCTATCACAACACAAATAGCCAAGTACCGTCCATGACAGACTCACCACAACCACTTCTAGAGGGGTTCGGAGATCTCTCTGCAGCACGCACAGTTTTGCAAGCTGCAATCTAACGCTGTGCTGAGCACGGCGGTGCGTTCACATGGCTGCGCGATTTCTGAGCAACGATTTGCTCAGAGCACGGGCAGAGAGGCAGCCACCGATGCCTAGGCCCTACGGACATCGTGTCTCAGGATGACTCTGAGTCATTATCTGAAAATGGCTCAAGATGGGGAATAAGGAAAAGAAATCCCTGCTCCTTCCCTATTTGCTCAAGACAGAAACCTATTTTCAAATGCTACTGCTAGGGAAATGCCACCGAGTTGCTAGTGCTTGGCTAGTTTGCAATTTTGGGTGGTTTCGAGGCAGAACTTTGTACATCCACCCAGCCGAGCAGGACTCGGGGGGAAGGCGACCACAGAGCAGGTTCAGAAAAAAGAAAGAGCTAGAAAACGTTGAGAGTTAATAAGACGTTTGCTTAGCATCCTTCTCCGTAGAGATGGGCCATTCGCACGGAGCTCCCCCAGCCCTCTGCCCTTTCCCAGTTCTGGGCGAGGTGTCCTGCCGTCTGTGTGTATTATTTCAAGGAGCACAGTCTAAATCCATGTGGTGTTGTGTGCACGGCAGTTGTTTAAAGAGCCGCACCGCAGGCAGCATCGAGGCATGTTGCCAAGCACCTCCCTCCCCACACAGGGACCGCGAACAGGGGAAACGGTAATGAGAGGGGCGCTTTTAGCTCCCTATCACTTGGTTCGCTGGCAGGGATCTACCGAACTTGATTGCCCAGGGCGTGAAACATGTCCGAAGCTTCCCAGCCCTCGGACCAAGCTTGCCCACGAACTATTGGAGTGCACCAATATTCAAGCATGCTGGGGAAGGCTGGAAAAGACACCTCAAGTGTGCTCTGGAGCCCTCAGGGACCGGAGGGAGGTCTCACACTATTCGACTCGCACTCACGGTGGTACCGTGAAGGGTCGGTGAGCCGCAATGAATGCACGTGCCGTGCTCAGCAGGGTGGCTCCAGTCGCAGCGATAACGGCAGCAAGGTTTCTAGGCACGAGTGAGCTTTCAGCTCTTCTTTCCAAATCTCCCTTCCACACGCTATGGCAGCATCTTCCGCCAGTCCCATCCCAGTCTCCGGCTCACCCCAGGTTCATCCCAAGTTTTGCTGTCACCAGGCCCTAGCTGTTCTCTTAAGGCCCCTTCCACATTTCACCCAATGTCTCAGCTAAGCTGAGCTACGACTCCACAAGGTACATTTCAACGCCAGGGACTTGGCAGCAATTGCCCTCCTGAAGGTCTACGGGATGCGGTTTGCTGCACGTGGGCTTCCTGCCATGCCCGAGGCACGCTTCTGCTCTTCAAAGCGTCTTTGCTCCACTGAGCCGCTCCCTCTCTCGTCCCCCAGCCACAACCCCCTTTGGGCGCTCTCCCCAGCTGAGGCGCAGGCAGGTGCCACAGCTCTTCTTGCAGCGTGCAGGATCTGCCCCTTCTTGCTGGCCATGACTCGAACCAGACGCGTCGCCTAGCAGGACCGAGGCCAAGTCGAATTATTTTTAAGTTTGAATTTCTGCCTCGCAATAATCTAGTATACCAGGCGATTAGCCGACTCACGTTGACAAGCCAGAGGGCAAAACGTCCAGCTAGCACACCAGCTTTCTATTTTTGCTTCCTTTCCATTTCCATCTCATGTGCCCGCTAATCTATTCAGTAAGCATTAGTCAAGATCCAAAAATGCTGCGGGAAAGAGTCACCACCTTAGTGACCTATTCCCAAAATACACCGAGGCAGCACACACCTCTGGTAGGTCACTTTTGATATTTGCCCTATCTAATCCACCTTGATCTTTCCCTAGATTAGCCTCTGGAAGAGATTAAATTCTCAGGTCCTCTAAGGAGCTTATGTGTCAGGTCCCTTACTCCCCTGTACAGTCCGTCCGAGCCGGTGAGGAGCAGGAAAACCCGCCCTCCTCTTCTTCAGCGAGGCCAAGAGGCGGCAGGTGAATATAACTTTTACAGCACCTCTCCTTGGTATTTCTGTCACGTTCCTGAAAACCTCATGGCTTTTGCCCACTAATGATCCTGCCTGGCATAAAACAAATGTCTAATTTTCTTCGTGTGCTTTGATGCCTTCCAAACTGGGGCCATATTGCTTGAAAAGGAGATTAAAAAGCAGAGACTTTTGTCTGTTGTGTCATTATTTTGGTTTGGGATTTGTTCTTTGTTCAAAGCTCACATTTTGCTCTGGGCTCACTACAAAAATAAAAGAAGAGATCCACCCATGGTAGATGTGGGTAAAACTTAGTCCTTTTTGGCCAGAGAGGGATATAAATTTTCCACCCAATACAGAGACACCAAGCAGTGGCTGTTAAGAGTGATCCAAAAATATTACCCAACTGTGGCCACATCTGGGGGCTATTTTCATACATTCCCTGTCATTTCTTTCGAGATTCATCTTCAAGATACGGGTGTGTTCACACTGTAACACATGCGGTCAGGTACACGGGCAGGGGAGAAATCGAACAAATCTAGCTGTTAACTATCATTTCAATGCAAAGGCACAGGCATGCAAATGAGAGTATAAACCAGATCGAGTCAATCTGGCAAACGCAGCATTAGAGTGAGATAATGACAGGAGAGGTGTTTCAAGACCACACGTGGAAACCGAGCACTTTCAGAACCGCTACGTATTTCCCAAGTCGCCCCGCGCGCCCCGGGCCGACCGTTACCTGCTGTCTTTGGTAGGCGGAGAACGTTCTTTCAAGGTCTTCCAGGTCTAGGATTTTAAACACTTTTGCATCATCGATCTCGGTCCACACGGTGCCTGCCAGCTTGTTCTGAAACACACCGAGAGCATGGCAGGGTATATGTCCCGGCGTCACGCGGTGCAGCCATCCCGGCGCCCACCTGCCCCCGTGGCCCCGGGCGGCTGTCCCGCTCCACCGACAGGCACGAGGCGGAAATGGGCTGGCTCTCTGCAGCAACAGCTTCACCGACCGAACCGTTCTGCCCCTGCAGCGCACACGACTCGGCTTACCTCTGGCAGCTTGGACCAGTTGAAGGACTTGAGGGCGTTCGTGGGCTGCGGGATGCTCTTCTTCTTGAGGGCCAAGCCCAGCGGTGCCCCGGGGGGAGGCAGCACCCCGTCGAGGGGTGGGGGGCCAGGGGGCGGCGGGGGACCGCCTGGAGGGGGTGGCGGTGGTGGGGGCGGCGGAGGACACCCCCCCGGTGGCGGTGGTGGTGGTGGTGGCGGCGGCAGGAGGGATCCCAGAGCTGGGGAAGGCAGAGGCCCACCGGGAGCTCCTGGGGGCAAGGGAGGTCCTCCGGGGACCGCAGCACAGGTGGCCCTCTGGGAGAGAAGGAGAGGAGGAACTGGTCACATGGGGATACCACTGTCTGAACCCCCCCCCCCCCAGGCTGCCCCTGGTGCACCCCCGGGCAGCACCCACATCTGGTGGCCACCATCCCGACCCACAGCGGAGCCCGAGGCGGCCGCTGCCCCAGGACACGGCTGCTGGACGGCTTCAAGGGACAGGCTGGGACACACCTTGAGGACAGCAGGCTCTCACACGGGTATGGGGAAAAAAGCCGAATTTAACCAGCATGGGAAGCACTCAAAGGCTGGGCACTCTCAACAGAGGCACGATGCAGCTGGAGGGGCGAAATGGCCCTGTCCGCAGCGACCAGCAGCTTGGATGCCCTCCCAGCCAGAGCCTTTCTCAGTGCCCGGACAGCTCGGCCTCCAGAATTCGCCCCTGGGCGTTTGCAGTTTGCTGTGACGAGCGGGGATTCGAGAGTTGACCATAAATGGGAAGGAGGCTTGGGCTCTCACCCGGCTCATCTCATGGAGCTGTGCCGTGAGATCGGCCACCTGCTGTTTGACCTGCTTGTGCTCGGTGGATTCCTTCTCCAGCTTCTCTTTCATCTTGTTCAACGTCTGCATCATTTCTTCCTTCTCCTGGGCCTTGGCATCGCACTCCCTCTCCTTCTTTTCCAGTTTCTGCTGAAGTTCACTGTGCTCTGAAACAGCCCCGCAAAACAACAAATCACTTCTGGACTGCAAATACTCCCTGACTGCAAATAGCTGCCCTGGAGAAAAGGAGCACGGTTAAGAAAAAGGAAAAAGGAATCTGCATCGGGTGCTTAATACCCTGACCACTGCACTGTGGACTTTGGGACACGATGTTCAACAAGGGATCCAGCAAAGGTTTCTCCAAGTCACAGATGGAGAAATCCTAAGCCCGCTGGCACCACTGCTGAAACATCCCGGGAGGTCCACAGTCACTATTTCACCCACTGCACCTTTGAGAGCTGCAGCGTTTTGAGAGGCAAGAAGTCAGGTGTCTTCACCAGGCGGCGTATGGCCAATCCTGGGTATGGCTGCACACATTTTGGGGCTGCATCCTGATTTTGGCTCTCTTACCTGACGTCAGTGCTTCACTGAATCAAAGCCTGAGTGATTACGGTCCAACAAGTTGTATGGAAAAGGAGGGACATCAGGACTTAAATCTATGCTCAGGGGCTTTGTTAATTGAAGACAAACTTCCCTGCCAAGCCCAGACACGCCATTCCTGACCACCTCATTGATTCTGATAGATATGAGTCAACCTACAAGACAGCAGCAGTTATCTTCTGTTCATGAGAAAGGCACTACAATAGCTCAGTAAGACAAACTGAGTGTAAGCAAATAGGACACAGTGAGATTTGGTTGGTAAAACTGAAGATCCAGACTAATAGCCAAAGAGCATGAAGTTCCCAGAAAATCAAACCTTCCTTTGCCACAAGGAGAAAGTTACAGCTGATGTAATACACCTCCTCGGAGCATGGATCTGAGGGCTGGAGATGAGGCTGGTCAAAACATTTACACTTGAGTATCTTTCAGTTAAGAACAGCTTACCAAATAAGCTGACTTTTTTGAATGGGAAATAAAGGTCTCAATTTGGATGATGAATGTAATTTTAAAAATCAAACCCTTGTTTTTTCATAGTTTTTTTAAATCTAACAACAGCATATTTTTGTGGAAAAACAGATCTCCTTCTCCCCTAAAGATCCTAAGAAAAATGAATCTCTACTTCAGCCGTTTCCCTTGTAAGCCTGATACTGCATGGCACAGTAAAATCTCAGCCAGTGAATAAAGTCTGCAGAGAGTCAATCCAGTTAAAGTGTGCATATACATTATCAGTTTAGCTTACTGTATATGCTAAGTTTAAAGTTGATGCCTTATATCTTTTTATCATTCACCTTTTCGCATTTTTTCTGCTTGCTCTTTCCACTGTTTAACTTCATTCTCATTGACCAACCTAAAAGAAAAAAACATGCAGTGTTATGAAACTACCTTAATACTGCGAGCAAGCAAACATCATCAGCAACAAGCAGGACTGAGCAAGACTGTAAAGTGAGATCTGCGGCTGTTTGTCCAGGTGCAGTTCCCAAACCGGTATTTCTAACACCTCCCCTCTGCTTCCCCACAACTCCCACCAGCAAATTTGTGCATGCTAGGACACACTGCTGTCTCAACAGCGCTGGGGTCCTGGCCAACCGAGGAGCAGAAACATCACTGTGTAAGCACCGAGTGACGAATAAGGAACAGTGACAGTTACAGTCAAGGGAAATAGTTCACCGACAGTACGGAGGCTGAGCTTAATACGCATGCACAACCCATCGAATGGGTCCAAACAATCCAAATCTGCCAGGGATAATTCCCAAACCTCCTGGCCTGTCCTCCGCCTCAAGCAGCCCTGAGCAGGAGGCAGCGAAGCCCCATCAGCCCATTTTGGCACAGCTCAGCAGCAGGCTACAAGGAGGGAGGACGAGCACTTACATTCGGACGACGTTTTTAATGTTGAAGTTTTCCAGGGGAGTGGCGTCAGGGTCCTGCCCTTTGTCACTCTGTATGACAATCTGCTGTACAATCCTATCGAGCAATAGCCAGTACTGGACAGTGTTGCCGCTTCTTTTATCTAAACGGGGAGAGGGAGAGAGACTGAGAGACTGAACAATCCCCCGGCACGTGCAGTAGGTGCACAGAGGAAAAAATCTACCCAGAAACGGGCAAGAAGGACAGAGAGGTCCCAGCCTGCTCCGGCTCCCTTTGAGAAGGACCACGGGAGATTTGGGCTGCTGGTTACCTGGATGCTCAGTGCAAGCCCTGCGGAGGGACAGGCAGGGCCGTGCAGATCCCGCTGCATAGAGCCTGCAGAGTCCATCCAGTTAAAGTGCAGCCTCCCTCCAGCTCCCGGCGCAGAGGGGAGAGGACCTCCCCATTGCTCTCGGGGAGGAGATCTGGGCTACAAAGCCGCAGGTGGCTGCAGGTTCCTCCTGCCCACCCCTGCAGGGCGATGCACCTCTACTCACAAGGCATTTGGAGGCAGTGGTGGAGGATAGACATAAAGTGCGGGTATGCTTCCGTGTGAGTCAGCCTTTTCCTCGTCAGTTCAAACATCTGAGTTGCACTTTTGGTGTCTATGTGGACCTGTGGAAAAGAGCGAAGCGAGGTCACGCCACCAAAGTGATGGCATCCGGGGGTTTTCACCAGCCTCCCCAAACCAGGGCCACAAGCCCAAGGAAACTGAGCCCAGTCCAGCTCAGAGCTAGAGCAACACAGGGCACGTGAGACATCAGCAGTAACAGGAACCTTTAGAGCAGGACCTGCCCTGGGGTCTCCCTCTCTCGGCACTTAACATGCCGATGAGGAATCTCCTCCAGCGAAGCACCTCTGCTCAGCAAAGCGGTGCCGTTACAGCCTGCCCCCAGGACGAAGGAGACAGGACAGAGGGAGGACACATACCTTGGGCTGAGACCAAACCGCCTGCTCTAGCGTTCAAAGTGATGCAGGCTCTGACTAGATCATTCGTGGAGCGAGGAAGAAACACCAGGTTAGGCATCCACTACGGGTGCCAAAACCAGCTCTAGCTCCTTCCCTCTGCCACCTCAAGGCTGCCAGGCCAGGCAGCCCTGCAGAGACAACCTGGCGGCTCACAGCCCTTCTACAGAGATGCCACAGTAGATGATCAGCATACGGTCCCTGAGTTTCTCAAGTCTCAACTCCAAACCCTGCCAGCCATCCCCTCTGCCTGAGATTGCATTGCTGACAGGCAAACCGCCCCAAACGCAATCAGGTGAGCTATAGCCCAGTGGATGGCAAATAGCACTGATCTGCAGCCAGGGGAGAAGAGGGACGAAATGGCAGGACTGCTGTTGGATGGTGGCTGGGACAGAGCAGGAGAACAGGAGACAGATTTCCAACCTCCAGGTTTTATCCATACCACTATACTTTGTCCCTGTCCACAGGCATGCTTTTCTAAGAGGAAACCTGACATCAGGTACCAGTATCTACATCAGTAACGTTCACACTCACCAGTTCAAATCTTTTGGCAAATTCCAGTTCATCTTCATTTCTAAGCATTTCAAAAAAGTCTAAATGCCTGAGGAAAAAGAGAAAAGACTCTTTAAGCAGATATGAATGCTACAATTAATAAACTGCAGGCAGCCAATTTGGAGCAACTTCCAAAGCAGTCAGCTAGCAGACAACAGTCTAGAGAAAAGTAGGACTTGAAACATCAGCAGCGTCTCAGGTCTAGAGCTCCAAGGGCTCCACAAGTTCATCTTCACCCTAGCAGGCTTGAGAAACCAGATTAGAAACATGCAGGGCAAAGTAATTACAGCCTCTCCAAGGAGTCTTTTGGGAAAATGATAGCACTAGGAGGAGGAGCGTTGACAGAAGTTTTCCAGGCCTGTGATGAACGTCCTTCCTGGTTCAGCTATGCGTTAAGAGTGCAGTAAATGGAGGTGGGTGGGCCAGTGTGCATGCTGGTCCTTGGCAACGAGCAAGGTGCCTGTGGGACAGCTAATAAGGGCAGGTGTCAAAGCAAGTTGATTGTTCCTGTTCCCGTTGCCGTTGGTGGCAATTTGGCAGGTTTCTTCCCTCCCTCTTTGGCCAGAAAAGGAATTTTCTCAAGAAGGGTCAGATCTTCAGTCTAGACCCATCAAGTCTGAAAACTAGCAAGCAAGGATGTAAGGCAAGGGCAAGTAACCAGTGGCCTGTTGGTCATTACTCACCGGTCTAAGGTTGAATTTTCATGCTCTCTCAGTTTATCAATGACGGGCTGGATTCCAAGCATGAGAAATTCATATCTCAGATGGAGTCTGAAATCCAGACTTTCCTGGAAGAGATAGTGGTGGAGTCAACACACCAAGACGCCTTTCCTCTAAAACCACATTAAACAAAAACCCCAACAACAGCCAGCAAAACAACACCCTCTCCGAAGAGCCCCCCCAGCTCACCACGCCTGCCCCCTGGCTCAGCACAGCGTTAATGAAGGACATGATTGCTGTCTTGAGGTTCACCTCATCCCGATACCGTCCTGTGCTCTTGTCCAAGTCATTGATCAGCGTCTGCCAAATACACAACGTAAGTTAAAAGGCTGAAAGTCCCAACACACACTCCCAACAACAGCCCCTCCACGCTGCAAAAACTACCGAATTACACACACATTAATTACACAGCTCCTCCTAATGCCCTTGCAGCCCCTGTAGAAACCCACTCGCGAGGTTTTGTGCTTGGATAAACTGCGGCAGGCTGTAATACTGCCCATCTCAACACCTCCACCTGCTAACGCTAAGCTGCTGCTACATCAGCCTGTCGGGATGCATTTGCAGCCTTGCAGACCTGCAGTCCTAGGGATCCCGCAAAACCAAGCCTTGCTCTGGGGATGGCAGGTCTTAAGGAATTGTCGCCTCATTTTTTTTCTCAGCGATGGCTCACATCAGACACGGTGCTGTTCTGGGGTAATTCCCAGAGTATCAAAACTGCAAACGGCCGTAACAAATCATTCATAAGCTGCGTTTAAATATCCACAAAGAGGAAGGCAATAAAATGGCAATTTGGGCTTTCCAGGGAGGCCACATGTAGAGGACGAGCCCCTCTCCGCCCAGCACGGGGGGACGATTCGCCCAGAAACAGAGCGACGGCTGAGTTGAGACCCACCTACCTGAAAACGAGTCCGTTCGCTGGCGTATTTCTGGTAGTGCAGCATAGCCTCCAGTACCTTCTTGTGACCCCCGGGAACCAGGCACACAGCGCCCATGATTTCCAGCACTGCCACCTTTGTCTTAATATTCTCTGTGCTCAGACTCTGAGCAATTACGTTAATACTCTCCGAATGGGCCAGGACGTGAGCCCGGCCCAGGGAGTTGTTCATTAGTGCTTTTATACATCCAATGAGCGAGGTATGTATTCGAGACTCTGCCGTCTCATAGTCCATGCTTTTGAGGAAGTTCAGGATACACGACAAGCCATCCAGGTCGATGAACCGGGTTACAAACCTGTCAGAGAGAGGGCTGCTTTAAAACCAAATGCTAAGGACCCCTCTACCCGCACACAGGGCTGACTTGATTGTTCTGGTAGATCCAGAACTGTTTTATGTCCTTTTTTTTCCTGCCGTGGATTTTGCGGAGCAAAAAACCTGCACGGCTCCTAGGGCTCAGAGCACAGGAGAGTAGAAAAATCTATCGGCGTATGTTTCTGTAGCATAAGCATCCACACACCATCTGCGCTCAGGTTGTCTAGAGCTAAGACACTTGGAAGATGGACGGCTAACTCGGCTAACTCACCCCATCAGCAAAGCTCGTCCCAGGGCAGAGGATGGAGTTTGCCACAATGCAGCAGCGCTGCTGCAAAACCTTCCCAGTCTCCAACCTGAGTCTTAAATCACATTCATTTGGGTGTGATTTCGCATCAGATGGCCTGCTAGACTTTCTGCCTCCCGTTACCTTCCCCTGCCTCACCACCCACGACTTTCTTCTCTTCTGCTATGCACATCTTGCAGTTTTTTAAGTAGGGATTTCAGATTTTTATGACGACTTATAACGCTGCTTAATAGAAAGCAGACAGCCAACGCATGACAGTGCCCGTTGTAGATTCAATAGACCATGCAGATATCACACAGCCTCCTTCACTGCATGCTGTTCATGCATTTTAGGACCTCCCTGCCTGACACCATTCAAGCTGGGCGTACTCTCTTTTAGCAAAAGGCACTGGCTCCGAAAGCCAATGAGCCAAGAATATCCCAACACCGGGATGATTTTAATTTACAACAACCAGGGCTGGTGCATAGCAACAGAAGGGGTAACTGCAGTCTCAGTAAAAGCTGATTTCTGTACTTCTAAGCGTGCTCTTATTCCAGCCAAAGCGAATAATAAATGTGATGTTTATTTCCTTAGGAGCAAAAGCAGGTCCAATAGGTAACATTTTCTATAGCGCCTGCATCTCACTGACTTCCAGGGAGACAGAGACTCCCAAACCATGTCAGGATTTTGGAAAGTTTTACTGCAAACTACCACCGCGGCTGGGTACTACCCCTGCTCCAAAGGTAGCAACGGGCCCAAGGCGTCGGCTCACCCTTGGCCCTGGGAATTTCTTACAAAGTGCCACTGCCAGAATCACCACAAAAGAGAAATGGTTTCATCTGCAAACGCCGGCTGCTTCTCCCATAACCAGAACAGGTCATGCAGAAAACGTCAACCTGCAACATCGCAAAGGTTTTGCGGGTGCACACATGCAGACTCCAAAGAAACGCTAGGAAAAAAATAAAGGCATTTGGGAAGAGTCCCAGCCTTTCTTTCTCTTCCCCATCAAAACCTCCTAGCAATACTTTTTGCATTTCATAAAAGCCTGAAGATTCATATGATTTTATTCCATTAAAAATGCAAAAGAAGTCAAAACAAAGGGTTTGGTTGACCAACAAAGATTGATTTTTTTTGGAAAAATTCAATGTGGAAGGAATTTTCACATTTTGTTCCAATTATAACAAAAGTGAATTTGAGAAAAAAAAAAGTTGCCCGATTCCCCTGAACAGATGTGAAGCTGCTGATGAGGAAAAAGACAAAGGAAAAGGAAAGAAACCAAGAAGAGTCAACAGCTGAATCAAAGCAGTGGGTGCCCTTTCAGGGTCCTTGCCTCCCAAGCTCCCTCCTCATCCTCGGCAGGCCTCCTTCATTTTTCTATTTTAAAAACCCCTTTGTCAGAGAGCACAAATCGAAGGCCATGGCAACAGCAATAAAGCAAGGAAAGGGAAGACAATTGCCTCATTGGTTTCGTCCTCAGTGCAGTCTTCAAACTTTCTATTGTTTTATTTCTCTCCTCCTCGTCTTCTTTCTCCAAAGCAATCAACGATTTCCTCTGCAAAGGGAGAAAGGCCAATTAGAGAGACAAGGTTTCCCCGCAAAGCAAATGCACAGACGGGAGAGCAAAGGCAACGCTGGGTTCGCTACCGGGAACCAAAGACTTCCTTCATTCAGCAGGTCCCACCGCTGTTTGGGATGGCGATGAGGCAAAAAAACAGGTTATGGGAAACCGAAAGAAAAACGCTATTTTATTTGCTGCGTGACGCAGGAATGGGGATTTTGAGCTTCCCTCAGCAACTGGGACCTTAAACCAACTCTTCGAAAGTGAAAGCTGAGATCCTTACTCAAATCGCAGGACGGGGCACGAAGGGAAACCACCCAATATCCCGCAGTCTGCAAGCAGACCGCCTGAACCGGTGACAGCAGGGGTGAAGGCACACAGAGAACTCACCCGCCCATGTGCACCGGGCAGGACTGAACAGGCAGTCTCCTACCGCAGTTACAGCGGCCCCCGAAACGATGAGTATGCGAAATAACCGTGCAGTACCAACCCAGCAGGGAACGCTTGTGTCGCACCCCGGGAGCGAGAGCTCCGCTCGCCAGGCGGAAAGCTGAGCCAGCAGAGCCCCGTGCCGTGAGCCTGCCACGCAGGGCTTTGCGCTGGCGGGCTCGCGGGGCGCGCTGCGCGGCGGCGACGCCGGCGGCTTGCATGACAAAACAGGCGATGGAAGGGGCAGGGGTTCACCAGCGGGGACGGGATACGGCTCGCTCTCTTCTCCCTGGGACTCCAGGAACAGGCGACCCAGACTCCGCCGCCTCCGCGAGCCCTGACCGCCGGCAGTGGCTCCGCTGCACTGGGACAAACGCGACGGCTGGAGCACCGCCTCGAGGGGACCGACTTAGCACCGTCCCGGGAATGATTGATAGGTTCCAGAGTTAACGCCCCACAGGCAGGAACGGAGTCAGCCCAGACCGCCGATCTGCGGCTCATCCAGAGAAGCCTGCGATGGAGGATGCTCACGACTATCCTCCCCACAACCACCGGGCTCAGCGAAACGGGAGGGAAAGCAGGACAGAAACAGCAGAGCTGGCGGGGGCCAGCATGTAAATCCTGGCATATCCCCCATAACCCACAACGCTCCAGCAAACAAAACTACCCAAAAAGAAGCGGTAGATAGATAGACACAGCCTGGCTGAAGCCCTGCCTCCCCGCGCAGGTTCCTCAGAGACAGGGGAGCTCTTAGGAGCGCTAAAAGTCCCCGTGCGCGGTCAGAGGACGTTCCCAGGGCTGGAGGGGGCTGCAGCAGCGCCCCGGCTGCTTCTCGCGGCGCCCGACGGCCGTGGTGCCGTCCGGAGGTGGCAGGGGCGAACCCCGCTGACGCCCCGAGGGCAGCTAGCCGGCAGATCGAAGCCGACCTCCAGGTGCTCTCGCCAAGCTTTGATCACAGGCTCTGCCCCGAGCTCTCGGCTTCCTCCGTCCCGGCAGCCCGTGGCCGGCCGGAGGCAGCGCCGGCTTCGCAGGGCAGGAGCTCCCGCTCCCCATCTCCTCCATCCCACGCGTCCTACCTTCCCGTCCCCACCACCGCCTACGGCTGTCCCGGACCCCGCCACAGCTCCTACGGACCGCGCGGCCAAAACGCCGCTCCAGGTCGGACCAACCCGGCTGGAAGCGCCCCGGTGGGCAGAGAGGGACCAGAGAGGGTTCTCCGGGGACCACGCGGTCAGGTGGGTCCTTCGGGATAGTCCAGGCGCTTGTCTCACGTGCGGCGGCATCTGGGGTCGAGGAGATGCAAGCGCTCTTGAAAAAACAAAAAACCCCTCTGACACTGGCAGAGAGAGAGAGCAAGGCGAAGCGGGGAGATGTCCGGCTTCAAAAAAAGCCAAGCAACCCATAGCTTGAAAAGCACCTACTAAACCGAAGCAGCAGGGTCTCCACGTGTTCTCGTCGGAGTCCTTGAAGAAGGGACAGCGCAAAAAGTCGCTTATCTGCCATGGCCGCGCAGGGATCCACCTCGCACTGCGACAAGAGCTACTGAAAAAGCACGAGGGCCATCCGCTGCAAAGCGACCGCAGGCGCTCGGCACCTAACGCCTTCCCTAAACAGCAGCCGGGTGGCTTTAGACCCCCAAACCCCTCTTTGCCATTAGGCTCGCAGCTCGGGGGGAGGCCCACGTGCCTTCAAGCGTTTTTTTTCTCCTTTTCCCAGCTGCATCGGCCGGCCTAACAAGAGGCATCCCCTCTCCCGGCGTTTCACCCCGCTTGACTCAACGGCTTGCTGGGCCAAACCGCAAAGCGCTGCGGGCACCTCCAGCGCCCGCAAACCGTTCGCAGGTCTGCAGACTGCAGGGACTGAAAGGCACGCCGCTGCGGCTACAGCGTTGCTCAGTGAGCGTTAATCACGTCCCTTAGAGAGAGCACACGCACACGCACACACGAGGGACAGGGTCTGCGGAAAGGAGAGGAGGGAGGAAGAGGTGTGCTCCAGCAGGAGCTCGGGAGCCGCTTGCTGCATCACAGAGCTATCCTAACCGCCTTGCCGCCGGTGACGGTTGTCACGAGCGCCGAGCCGTGCTGGAAATACTTACAGCAGCCATTGAATTCAGCTGATCGATATAAAACTCTGGCCAGCTGGTGGCTCCTTTATTTTCTTCCTGGTCCTGGAGTGGTGGTGGGTGGGGGGGGAGAAAAAGCAAAACAAAGAAAACGGATTAGAAGAAATAGCATTAACGTCCCTTGCCGTTCACAACCAACCACCTAGGAAGACCCCACTTGCTGTTGCATTTATACCAATATAAGCTCGATTTTCTACATCCTGAGCTCACCAGCAGCCGCTCCAGATATGGGAACACTGTCTGGTTTATTGAACTAATATATTTGGCATACAATATCTGTTCTACCACCTGCTTGCAGCTAAACTCTGTCCCAACTACTCTGCATCAGCCTTTTATCAGTTTTGGAGAAACAACACTGATGATATTTTACATACGGATTTTTCTGGTATTGACTCTGCAGTGGCCTTAAGCATTTGGCTGCATAGCCCTGAAGAATGTGATTTGGGGGAAAAAAAGGTCTGTTACAAGCAATGAAGACTGAATAAATGTCATGTGACATGAACTAAGCTCTACTCCTGGAGCAGGTCCGTGACTTGCTAACATCCTAAGAAAGCCTCTAGACACAACAGACAAATCCTCTGTAATTTTCATTAATATTATGGTTAGTAGGAAGGACTATGCAGATGGTAATATCCCCTGTTAAGGGTTGTCTCCCTTTGGGCTCATGACCGGTGGGACCAAATGATGCCGAGCCTCATTTGGTCATCCCAGGTCTGCAATACTCTGCTGCTGGTGGGACCCACGAGGAGTTTCAGGTTCTACCACTTTCTTGGAGGACATGACCAAAAGACATTTGAGGACCTTGAGAAAAGAGTAAGCTCCTGTCGGTGCCTGGCACGGGAAATGCATGAGGAAGGATGCAAGAGCTGCAAACACATTTGGAAACACTGTCCTTGCACAACCTCCTTGTTACCTCTATTAGAGAAAAACTCAACCTACGGCTGAAAGCTCACTGTGCCTTTCCTCTAAGGACATGAACAAGGATATTCCTCAAAGGAAGAAAGGTCTCTCTGTCCTGGAAATGGAGAGGGTGCGGCTATTCCCTCCAAGCCCTGGCTACAGTTTCAGCAGACGAGGTGCTGCCCCCAGGACACCCTCGCTTGGGGCTGGGCTCCCAGACTGAGCCCTGCTTGGATAAGTAATGCTGCATGTCCCCAGGGACGGCGTAGAGCAAGTGGGCAGATCTTGGGGGAATACAGCTAACTTATTCACTCTCAAATTCAAACCCATTTCTATGCTTCGAGATCAATCCTTCTCCCCCACTGCATTTTCCCTCTCTGGCTGAGCTATTTATGCCCAAGAGAGAAAATGGATTCACATCAGAAATGTCAACTCAAAGGTCTGGGCTGGAGAATCAGCTGATTTTACACAAGTTACAGGCATTGAATAGCAACATTTATTTGGAGGGAGGCTTTCCACAGGACCCAGGCTGCACCACGATTTTCTGGAGCAGGCATCTAGGCCCACATGGTGACAGTATAGACAGATTTGACTCTGCTGGCCAGAAGCTTGTGGCCTGGGGGCAGCTGAAGAGGCAACAAGTTTTTTGTAGGAATCACTCATCCTCTTTCATTAACCAGCTTCAAAATTCACAGCACAATTTGCTGCACAGCATTGCCCTGATTCCCCGTAGCCCCGGGACAGGAGAGTGCTTGCCACTTCCCAGACACTTATCTTCCCAGACACCGATCCCACGAAACTAGGAAAATCAGCAGCATGAGGGCAGCTGGGATTGCAGACTTTACTTAGAACGAGATCATCACCACCTCCAAGCAAAAAAGGCTGAGCTCTGTATCGTTAGATACAGAGGGCCATCAGGGTGTAGAGCAGAGATGCCAACCTCCCTCAGCCCTCCCAGCCACCACTGGGGCTGGCAGATAGAAAACAGTTCTGGTTCAACTTGAACCACTAGAAGCAACACCTCCCTAAGCTTTAAGGTGGACCTGGAGATGTTATTCTACTTTGCAAAAGCCTGCAAAGGCAGGAGACAGGCAACCTACTCTTCTGCTCCCACATCTGTGTGTATGCACAACTACCAGTAGTCCAGCTGATTTGAGCAATTCAAATGAGTAGGGTCCAAAACATTCATTGCCGCTCAAGAGGCGCAAATGGGAAATGTTTGTCTGCAGCTTGCAGAGAAGAGAAAACAGAGCCAGTGATAACAGTAAATGCATTTTCCTCTCATCGATGTGCACAAACCTTTTAAGAGCAGCTGATCATAAACGACCAAATGCCATTCTCCCTCTCACAGCAATGGAAACCTCCTTCAGGCTATGCCTCACAGAGCATCCCAGAACTCACTCTGGGTTTTTTTCTGCCTGTTTTTTTTTTTGGGGGGGGGGGGGTGTAATTTGGCTCTGATCACGCACAAAGCCCTTGGCTAGCGTTGCTTCTACCACGCAGTGCTGAACTGGACGCCTACACCATCTCCCCACGAGCAGCACAGCCCTCCCCCACGGACCCAATCCTTCCTTATGTGTGGCTCTGGGATGGATGGGGAGAAGGGAAGTTCACGAGGAGCAAGGGAGCCGGTGCCCCGTCAGGCATCTCCTGAACATGCAACGGGCCAAGATAAGCTATCTATCCATCCTCGTAGCTATCTCCGGCCACGCAGAGCCGCTTTCCGCTCTTCCTGGCGGATGTGATCTGGCCTGGCGGTAACTAGATCGCGCCAGGAGAGCTCTTCGTGCTGGTTGCACATGCTGGCAGTAAGGAAATTCTTCCCTCGGAAAGGCTGCCCACTGATAGACACACATCCGCAAGCCTCTTGTTTCCTTTTATCTTCCGTAAATCTGGTCAAGTTTAAAGCAAATGAAATAACTTTCCTGAGCAAGAACACTGTATTTAGACCTCCCTGCCCTCTGCTTTATTAGTTTGGGCTCTTCTCCCTTCCTCCTCCCACCAAGAACCAAAGTTTTGAATGAAACACTTGATTCACCTTCCCTCGACATTTTTTTACCCAAACGGGAATAAATAGAGCATGAGAATTTTTCTGAAACGTTAGAACAACAACAAAAAAATCTGTCCTACCCATGCTAGTGCCAAACCTAATAAACCTCAAGGAGGTCCCACCGCCTGCCTCTGTACAGCTGGGAGAGCCGTTAATATTCATGCTCTACCAATAAGTTTATCCTGGCTACGAAAGCCCAGAAATACCCCAAAACACGTGTCGCCAGTCACCGCAGCTCACCGCTATTGACTCCTAGGGAGAGAAAACAGCCTCGGTCTGCAGAGACCAGCGTTAGACCAGCACAGCGCAGCCTCCTGCCCATCTTTGTGGAAGCGAGAACCGGCCTCACATCGTCCAAATGATGCTTAAGAAAGGAGAAACGCTCATCTGCCAGCTGGGTTTGCAGCCCCGCGTTTGAAGGGGAGAGAGAGGTATGCAGAGCACAGCTTCAGACATGGTTTTGCAGAGCAGCGATGGCAACGAGGACCTATTTTCTGCTTGCGTGGCGCAAGCAAATTACAAGGGATGGAGGCACCACAGGTGGAGTGGGGGGTGTCAAGGGGCACCGAAAGCACTTGCAAGTCCGCAGGGAGGGCTATTCACCCAGGGACGCAGGTCTCTGGAGTCCTGGTCCAACTACCATGTTGCCTCTGACATTTTTCCCAGGCAGGAAAAATAGGTTGCGCTGGCTGCTCTCCGCTTTTCCCTCTTCCAAAAGCTCGCCTCGAGTGAAGGCAAGAAGATAGAGGGGCAGAGGTGGAGACCCAAGACCTCTTGTGGGAGACAGCCGGCCTTGGCAAACAGACTCAATGAAGTAATCATCTCCAAATAATCCCCTGGTCCTTCAGGCTGCCAATCCCCGCTACATTTTTGGCCACGTTTGTGACTACACAGCTAAGACAGTCATCTGCCAAAATCTGGTCTGGCTGCCTGAAATGATCTCTGCAGGAAAGCAGAGGTTTCCGCAACAGTTGGGGAAACCTAACACCTTTCGGGGGAGCCCGGGAGCATCGCTCCTTGCCACGGGGCGCTGGGAAAAGCCGTGCTGCTGCGCGGAGAGCGGCTGCCAGCACCCACGTCCTGCGAGCCGCAGGCCCCGCAGCCTCCGATCGCCACCGTCGCCGGCAGCACCGCGCGCACCCTCTTCGCCAGCTGCCTTCAGCCCCGCGAGCAGCCCTACTCGCTGGCTGCAACGGGGATGCTCCCCGGTACAGTTCACCGCCAGCACTCGGCGCTTCGGTTGTTGGCCATCGTCTCCGGCCAGGCCACTCAGACGTCTAATGACCGCGCAAAAACATGTCCCGACCTCGGCTCTGGCCAAACGGGAGCCTGACACCGACCCACCGAGCAGCAGGGGCATTTACAGTCGGCTCAGCGGCCCCAGCGAGGGGAACAGCCCTACAGAGGCTGCTTCACGCGGCACAAAAACGCAACGGGCAGTTCTGCAAACTGCTAGATGGCTTTCTTACCCTTTCCCAAGAATGCAGCATTTCCAGCAAGAACTGAACCTACCAAGGAAAAGGCACGGCCTGCTATGAAACGAAATCACTGCCCGACCGCTAAGAAAACACCTTGCAGTCCCACGGAGCCAGCGTGCTTTTTGTGGCTAGCCGTATGGTCGTCTGGAGCTTCCCACCACAGGATTTTGCAAAGAAACACCTGCTATGCCAGCAGTAATCCTGGTAACAAGCGTGTCCGCTCTCACATGCAGCCTGCAGAAAGACATTCAGGTTGTCGGAAAGACGTTGTAATCCTGCCTTGCACTCTGCAGCTGCTCAGAGTCGCAGAAAAAGTGTTTGGGGGCTGACGAGCCACTGCTCAAAAACCAGGGGTGTAATTTATATTTATGAGTCTAATGGAAAGGCACAAATTATATAGCAACCGCTCACAGAGCTGAAGGCATGCCTTTCTGCTTACTCCTAAAAAGGCTAGGAAACGTGAATCATAATATTTTGCAAACTATTTGTTATCCCAGGAAACACAAATCATTTCTGCAGCTGTTCTTCTAGAGTCTTCAGTTGAGCCCAGGTAGGATCATAAGCGTCACCAAGAGCCGATCCTGCCGGGAGCAGGACCCGGGTGAACTGTGCACAGCTGAGCACAGCTAAGACACCGTGCTGGACGAGCATTGGACAGCAGGCTAATTTTGCAGAGCGTTGCTTGCATTTTCTTTTCCTGCACTCAAGGGCAGTTTCTCTGTGCTGCCCTGTGCCACTCCTCTTGTGTGCCACCTACCCGTCGTGCTGGGTGACACCTGCGATAGCTGGCAGAGACGCACAGCTCCTTGCATATGCCCCAAATGACAGAGTCCTCAATGCCAAGTGTCCAGGCAGTTCAGCAGGACGTTCAAACTCATTAACATGTGCAAAAGCAATTTAACTTTCTATTCAAAAAGAGAAGTAAAACCTCATGTAAGAGTGTGACTGCCAGACTGCGGCACACCGAAATCCCACCCAGCTTAGCAGCCCTGACACAGCTGCTACCAGATGCTCAGGGTGAGTGTGAGCGCACCCCTCCGCTGGTACATATAACCAGATACAGCATACCGTACATATGCACCATAAACACGAGGTAGCACGTACTTATGGCAAAGGCAAAGAAAAAGAAGGAAGGGAGGAAGTGGAAATTGCAAGCCCCCAGGGGTGCCAGTGCACATCTGCCAACCCATCCTGTCTGAGCGGTCCTAGGCTCGGCCACAACGCAGTTTTCCAGCATGGAAAAGCACCAGACAAACCCTACAAAGGCTACGGACAAAGATTTTGTGAGTGCCATGAAACCACCCCTATTAGAGGCTGCCCTGCGCATGTCACCCATTCCTCTTGCCACAGTCCCGTTGTCCCGGGCCCCTTCCACCTCTCCCGTGCCCGTTCCACGTTAACAGGGTCCCTCTGCTGCCCAAGGGCAGCAAGCCGCTACCCTCCACTTGACCCTCATCTCCCATCTGCCAGCATCAGCGGAGGAAATGGGAAGATATTAAACAAGTGCATTTATCAGGGGCTGGGAACATCCAGCCTCCTCCTGCCATGCAACCTCGGGAGAGTGCCCGGAGAGGCTCTCCTTGCCTCCTGGAGACGTCACTGGAGGTCTTCCCTCCACCCCGGCATCATAACCACCTCTCAGAGGGAGCGTCCTTCTCCAGCCAAGGCTTCCAGCAGTGATACTAAGCCCCGGGAAGGGTGATGAGAACCCCCAGCTGCTTCCCACCGTGGGACTCAGCACCAAGAGGTGAGCGGCTACGACCAGCAGTGAACGCCTCCTGCAACCCTCCCCTGCCACCGGTTGCTGACCCAAGACCTACAGTGGGCTGGTGAGAAATGAGGTGGAAATGAAGTCGGGCAGGGTGGTCACTACAGCTGGGACAGCTCGCCCTGCTGCACCTGGGGCTCGGCTCCCGCCCGGGCAGCGTCTGCCCCGTGTCGCAGTGCCTTCCGGTGCAGACACACGGACACAAACACCTGCATCCCGGCGCGAGGTGCGGTGTTGCCGGGAGAGAGGGAACTGCTGTTTGTTTAGGCCTGAAAGGAAGCAGTGGAGCAAAAAAGGTCTCCGGAGGCAGGCAGGGGGGGAGGCTGAACAACAAAATTGGCTAAACTGCTCATTTATAATTAACATGCTGAATTATAAATATTTCCCTTTGCTCAGCTCCCTCGGGCTCTTGCATTTCCTCCCTCAAACCCCCAATTTAAAGAGCGGTCTCAATTAAGTGCGGCACAACCTCATTAATTCACATGAGCGGGGCCGGGCAGACTCACTGGAAAGCAACTTCCCATGTAAGGGAGGGAGGCACAATAAAGCAGCCAAAGATCAGGGCACCGGCTTCCTCGACCTCACTGTAGGTCATTGCTTAGCAGTAATTATTGAGGCTAATGGTCTACAGCACACCGATAAGCGTCCTTCAGTGTATTTGGTAGCAATACAGAAACCCCATAACAAAGAGAAGAGCCTGGAGGGAAGTGACTCATAAGTCGCTGCTCCCAACCAGGATGAGGGAGGAACCTCTCCGTGCATCAGGCCTTTGAAAGTGCGAGTTAACGGGAGAGCGGGGAGGAAGTTTTCCCAGCACCCCGGCTGGGTTTCTGCGGCACACGTTTCCCAGTCTGCCTTCAGCGAGCGAAGCCCCCACTCCGGCTGCGCGGCACTTGGGAAGACTATCGCTACCGTCTTGCTGAGCAAGGAGATGCTGGGCAAGCCCAAAGCCTTTGGGGAAAGCCTCTAGACGTGCCACCAGCACGAGCCCGTCACCAGGCTCCCCAGTCAAGCCTCGAATTTGCAGCAGGAGCTGCTGGAGGGAGGGTTGTTTGCCCGTTCCTTCCCCACCCCGGCCCTACAATAGGATCCTTTTCTGCCGAGTTGATTAATGTAAGGGAAAAAATAGGCGACATGAATCACACTGGTGCTAATTGTCCGTGCCCGTGCGGAGAGCAGATGGAGGGAGAGAGGAAGTTTGGGGGAACAGCGCGACTTTGCCAGCGACTCGGTCCATTGTGTGCTCTCAATGGGCAGGTTGTGCGCCGGCTTCCCCGAGCGCCGAGGATATAATGGCGAGACGACTGCATAAACATGCCCAGCTGGCCGCGCCGGAGCTTTCCCTGCTCCCCACCACTCGCTCCTTCCCCAGATCTTTTTCCCAAAGTAAACTAGCTGGGCTGAGTTTTCCACGCGCGCTTCCTAAGCGGGACGGAGCAAGGAGATTAGCAGAGCGCCCCTAACTTCATCAGCAAAGAGCAAATGACGATTTAGGTCTTTGCTTTGTCTGGTCTTTTCTTAAAAAACACAGAAGTGAGGGCTGATCTGAATCCAAGACTGACAGCCCGATGTCATGCTGCGGCTTACTATGAGCTACTATTTTAGAGGCAGTCACTAGCAGTGGATTACTGTAATTATACACTGCAAAGACCGATATCCCTTTTCATTTTGTAGCATTTGCATCAAAATCACTCTCTGCGTTCCGGGAAGCTGCCCGGATGAACTGACACACACAGGCTTTTTTGCAAAAATTAGGAAACACCCAACACTGTTCTTTCTCTTCCCCTTCACCCCCTTCATTTCCCACCCGCTCCCTCCACACCCACTTTTTGCTTCCAGTGACCCGGCAAAAATTAAAATCGAACCAGCTCCGATCCAGGCGAGCCCCCCGGCGCCACTGTGCCCTCTTTCCCCCCTCTCCCAGCCCTTGTCCTCCAGCTGCCCGCTCGCTTTGCGTGCAGCATTGATGGATACTGCAGTCTGGCGGTTTCACACCACTGCTAAGGTCACGGGGAAGTGCTACAGCGGCATAAGCCTCATTAACAAGCTTAGTCCCTTCCGTCGGCTTTGGGTGCCTCGGGGAAAGCGGCACCGAGTCAAGATGCCTCATTAACACCAGCTTTTCCAAGCAGAGGTCACCGATCTGCCAGCTGCGGCAGGCACACCCTGCTTTGGTAGCGGGCTACATAGCACAGCAAACACAAATTGGAGCTATCGCTTCTGCTCGAGCAATCCAGCCGTGATCTTGCACTTTATGCCCATCATCACCCGGTACTTTCTTCACATCTCCTCTGATCCACACTCCAGTATCCTAATAAACTCCGATTCCCCCGCAGTCAACGGAAGAGAACGACAGTTCTCCAGCAAGTCCCTGCAGAAGAGCTGTGTAGTCTTCCCGCTGCGTATCGCCGGGCTCCTCTCGGGGAGATATTAAGCTACCTAGCGCTGCCGTGACTTGGTGACAAACTTAACACTTCCACAGCCCTCTTGCCTACGCATCTCCAGCGTCACCCACCACTTAATTTAGGTGATTCCGGTTCACGCTGCCAGAACTGTTCCTCTTCTGGGTGCTCTCTCCCCCAGCTCTTCCCAGGGAGCCTACTCAGGACATGGGATAGAGGCACAGAAGAGATGCCAGCTCAGCTAGCAGCCATACAAAAGCAATTTGCAGGCCAATCTCAGCAGAGTTTGAGTACAGTTAAGGTATTCACACCTGAACTAGCAACAGTTCATCTACATGAGCCCCAGCCCCACTAATCACCAAAAACATAGCCTTAGGGAGCAATACACCCTCCTACTCCCAGCAAGCCCCCACCATGGCGGGGAGAAAGACGTCCGTTAAGTTCCTCTGTGTTTTGTTACAGCCACTTTGCTTCCAAATCAAACTTCTGGCAATGCTTTTCAGACACGCAGCCCCAACGTGACACAGAGCATTGCTTTCAGATGATGTCTCCATCTGATCCAACGACCTCCTTCTCGCAAGCGCAGAGTCTGCAGCCCGTGGTGGCGGTGATGGATCTGGAGTTGCTTTGGGATAATTGCACCCTGGAGTATGGTTGGCCTGGTTACCCAAACACTGGATGTCTGAATGCACTGGGTTAAATCCATAGAGGTCTCCTTTGCAGGGCGAAACCAAGTCAGAAGGCCAGAAAGAAAAGACTAGCTTGCAATAGCCAACTCCAAGCAAACACGTGAGAGCCATTAAGCGACAACGCCAGAACTCTTTAACTTTGATGATTTACCTCCCTCTTGGGACAACCTGCAAAGCTGATTTGGACCAGGAGAACTTCAAACCCAAAGCAAGAGAGTTATAACAAAGGTTTAAAAAGAAACTATCTCAAGAGGAGGCAGGAACCAGACAGACATCAGCACCTGCTGGGGTGTCTGGGATAATCAGGCCAGCCTTCCTTCTCCACAGGGAACCACGCGAGAGCTACACATAACACCATTAAATCCCCTTTCTTCTAGAAACTGCACTTCTGCTGCAAAAATAGAAAACAAACCAGGATGTACCTACCCTTGCGCTCCTTTACAACGATATCCCAAAGCTTGGCAGCAACCAAGGTGAATTATCCTCCAAGGTTGCCCTGCAGCTCAAAGGGCCAATGGTGAGAGATGCCCCCAAACACACATATGCAAGCAAACTGATGGGATTAAACAGTTCAAAGTCATCTTCACTTATTTGCCACTGAGCTCCTATCCACTGCCTTTCGGCAAACTCAAAGCTCCCAAAGAGCTCTATTTTCTCCCACCTTCCCCGCCCCCAGGCTTTCAGGGATAATCAAGCTGGATGTTGTTTCTAAGGTTAAAAAAAGCAGCAGACAGCAGCACGGACGATTTTTAAAACTGGCAGCTTTGCAGGGTTCGGACTTGCAGCCCCAACATGAATGACACAGAGCATGACACGACAACCTCCGCAGGAGGCTGAAAACCAGCACAGCTCCACGGACACGGATGAGTTTTTGCCAGGTTAACGCCGGCAGAGGTTTTGGCCCACCGTAGCCACTTGAGATATCTCCCTTCCTCCAGCCACTCGGCTTGCAGAGGTATCCATAGAACCAAAAAATAAATAATGCAGCTAATGACATTTCCCCACACTCTGCCAAACCCTTGCGAAGCGATCCTGCTAGCACTACAGCTGCTGAGAAGAGCTGTAATTTAATAGGATTCTCCCTCAGTTGATATCTCAGGGTCCAGACCATCCCATTACAGCACAGGCTAGTCCATTTTTTCCTTATGCTCACACTTCCTACACCCTCTCCTCTACAAATACACACATGCACTCTTACACTTTTCCCAGGGTTTAAAAATTATGCTAACAATAAGTAACTACAGCATGACCAGATGCCTTTCATAGTCAGATGGTTCATTGTTTAAAAAGCTCCAGTTTAAAATCCAAAAAGATTGCGAACAGATGCATTTTTTGGCTGGAGCCTGAGAAAAACCTCACTGAAACAAAAGTGTGTTGTGATTGGAAGTAAAAAAGGAATTACCTTTAAAGATAAAAACTGTAAACATTTCCTATTGAAAAATACCCCCAGCCATATAAACAGCCTGTTCTCTTTCCTATTCAGTGAGAAGAGTAAAAACGTCAGCCAGAGAAAATTACATCTGACATGATATTTCAACCTGCTGTTGCAACAACTGCAGGTATATTCTGGATGCAAACAGGCCATGAAACACTTCTCATTCAACCCAGATGACTGGAAAGGGCAAACTGCCAGACTATTTTTTCCTCTCCCCCTTGTACGTCATCCTTGTCAGTTTTTGCTCTTAGTTCTGGTAGTGCAGCAAAAAAAAAAAAAAAAGTTTTAAAGTGAAGGAAATAATAGATATCAACACAAGCCCCATGAATGAGCCACAGGACAAAGGTACAAGCGGAGCAGGGAGCTGGAAAGCACAGATCTCTAGAGAGAGAGGGTGGAAGGCACAGTTAGACAGGAAAGAGGCCATCTGGCTGGGAAAAATAATATCATTTGAGAATCATCACTCACTTCCCTATTTATCACATTTTTTTTTCCTCCTTTCTCCCTGCAAACACACCACTGCTACCTTCTCATAATACAAAGAAGCCCTGATTTTCTGTCCTATGCCTGAGAAAATTTTAGATGTAAAGCTAAGTTTTGCTTGCACCAGGATATAATACAGAAAAGACGTATGCACCCAGCATTAGCTAGGCTAACTGGTTTTCAGCGTGATCTTAAAGAATGCAACATCATCTGTCATCTCCGCAGGTCGTTTTTCATCCCTGTACCACTTCTGCTCTGATTTTACAGCTGTTCTATGTGAGCAGAGAGCTCAGCTTAATAAAAAGGGGTGGTGGGGGGGGGGGGAGAACCAGACTCTGTATTTGCTGAAGCTGATTTTAGCTACCGATCCATTCCACAGGGTTATTTATGATGAGCTTCTGCCCGAATACCGCTATATCCACCTATATTTTGAGGATCGTAAAAATTATCCAGGGAGTTCCTTGTAAAACTTGAAGTTACGTATGTCAGCTGGCAAGAGCCAAACCTTCTGCAATTAAGAGGTGCTGCTGAATAAGCGTAGCATGTTATTTATTAATTCACTTTGGAACTTGGACTCTGCTTGAGAAAGGCCATCCTGAGTCACCCTCTTTTCCATGGAAGTAAGCCCATTCCCTCCAGCCTGACCTCCCAGCCAAAGAAACTTTAAATCAGGAATCCTCCTGCTTCCTCCCTGCACTTCACGGTAATATCCTTTCCTGAAGAGCGGGACCAGCAGAGAATAAAGTACTTTTGGATGAGGTATAAAACAAGTCATCATCCTTCTCATTTCCTTATTTTATTACAGCCAGAGAGGGGGCTGACAACTTCAAAGAAGGTCTCTCCAATAATCTTTAATTCTCTCCCCTGATCAGAGTGCTGCACAGCTGCTGTATTTAATGCGGACTTCAGTTCCCACTTGGGTCCCTGTCTACAGATGTGCAAGCCTCCATCACAAGATGCGTTTGATCTGTCTGGCCCCCTCAGCATCACAGGATAATTGAGGTGGGAAGGGAGCACAGGAGGTCTCCATCCTGCTCCAAGCAGGGTCAGCTCTGAGATCCCACCATCTTGGCTCAGGGCTTTGTCCAGCTGGGTCTTGAGAACCTCCACGGATGGAGAGTCGAGGATGACAAACTCTGTGCTGCCATTTGGGACGGAAAACATCCCCTAGCGGTTACACAGCATTTCTAGTTGCAATGCCATTTCTGTGGGCCAGGATAAAAGCAGGCTCTCACAGGGTAAAGAAACGAGGACACAGGGCTGCAGGGCAAAGCAATGCCTTCCACAAAAGGAAATGTCTTTTGAAAATAGCTGGTTTTATGTTATTTCCTCTTGACAAGTATGACGGAGGCCAGGTGCTGCCAGGTCTGGCTGAGAACCTGGTCCCTTGCCAGGACAGCTCAGCACAACAATGACTCATTTTGGTAATCTTTTAGCAAATCTTGCCTCACATGAAAATATATATAGTAAAACATATAACAGTTGGGATGCACTCTGTAAAGTAGACTCAAGAAAGGCTGGCAATGCCAATGGTGAAGAGGAAGTGCCAGACACGACATGCAGCAGCTGATGTGGGAGGACCACAAGAACAGGCATCTCCTCCTAAAGCAAGGGCATCGATGCCAGCTCCTGCCAACGCTTGGCAGGACCTCCTGCAACATTATGTCCAGTCTCTTCTCTCACAGACAGATGTGCCACATAATCCCTTCCAAAACCTGACAAGTTTTTTTAAATGGGAAAAAGCAGGCTGCTCCTAGGACTAATTCTCCCCCTCTCTTTAAGAGGAAGGAGACAAAGGTTTCATAGAATGAGAGTGCAGAAAAAATGTTGGCATTAGGTCCTGGACTGCAGCCTTGCTGGTCTCCTAAAAGAAGGCAACTGCTGTTCACTCCAGGTCCCGGTGAGCGTGTTCCCACCCTGCCAGACACGCCAGCCTCCTCAGGGCTCCAACATGCTCTGCTGTCAGCTGCAACAGGGTTTAAAAAGACATTCAGATGTTTTCTGCTTCGCGCACCTTTGCCTTTGATGAAGACACCCCAAACCTCAGAAGAGCAAAGGGACAGGGTAGTCTCTGCTTGAGCCCAGAGAAGGGATCCCAAGGCCTGGAAATCCTGGGTGATGACGGTTGACTAAGGAGGAAACTGCTCCTCAGTACAACCAAGGAAATGGGGTGGGAGGAGAGCGCCCAGAAGTGCTCCCAGCAGGGTGGTGAAACTGCATTTAGGGTGTTTAATTTGAAGAATTCATGGAGGGACACTGAGAACGAACAAATCTGTTAGAATAGCTGCAAATCTGGGAATGCTAAAAAACCCACCCCTATCCGGCACAGGATTCCCTGGCTGTGCATGCTGTGGCAACAGCATTACATATCCTGGAGCCTGGTAAAGCTGGTTTTCAGGGAAATCCCCGGAAGAAGGCTAGGCAGTGAGTGTGTGTGCAGAGCCGTGCCGCGGTCCTGCTTCTCACCGCTCTTGCTGGAGGCTCGTGCCCACTGGTCTCTCCGACTGCTACTGGGAGCACCTGGGAACGCTGCAGCCAGCAAGACAAGAGGCAAAGGGGAAGACAGGAGAAAGCTAAGCACTGGGAATGCCCCAAATTGGGACGTTCTGACCCCAAGTCAGACTGAAGTAGTCCTGCTCTAACAGCTTGTTTCCAAAAAGAGCCAAAATTGGCAGCAGGGGAAAGAGCAAGAACTGCTCAGGGGACAATTTTGGGACCGTTGGCAAGCCACACAACTACCTAAAACTGATGTCAGCCTTCTACAACCCCCTGGGGACCCAGCAGGCTAAACTAGGTGTTAAGAGCTCATATACATTTCAGACAACGACTTGCTATTAAACGCAGACAGGCCAAAGCATTCTGGTGCATCCTGAACTTCTTGAATCACACCACGCAACCACAGCTACCAGGCTGTGGCCGAGGCAGTGAGATAGGACCCCCAACCTTATCTCCAGCTCTACTGCCATTGCCAAAACCCAGCAATTACTCTCAGCTGGAGAAGCCCAACCCCTCACTTTGGTGCCAAACGTTACAGGCTATACTATGGGTGGTCTGTACTCATTAAAACAAAGAGGTACACAAGCAAGATTTCCTGTAAGCCGCTGATAGCCTCAAATGTTTCTACTGTGTGCCAGTTCTTAAACCCTGTTCATCACGTGGGAACATGACTGCCTAGAACCTGCCCATGCAGAGAAGGGTTTTCCAATGCACATGACTTCTGGTTTCCTAGATACGCTACCTGCTAAAGCATCTGTTGATACAGTTTCACTCAATTTTAGCTGAAAAGCAGGACAAAACTGCTATCAGCAAAGGTCCTTCAAAGCAAACAGCAGGGCAAAAGCTCTGTAGCTTGCTGAGACGGTTTCACAAGCAGGGCAGGAGAGGCTGAAAGACACCAGAGTAACGAGGACCGCAGGGTAGGAAAGCAGTACCCAGGATTCAGACTTGGAGGGGTGCATGACCCAAATACTTCGGAGAACGACATGTAAGAGGAGCAGGGGGCTTCCGCAGCTCCTTCCTTTAAAAACATCAAAAATCAGCTCAATTTTTTAAAAAGAGTTGTAGTGCCTGTATGAGTGCGAATAAGTCCTGAAACAGAGAAAAGCGGGAACTCTGGTCTGATCTAAACTCTACTCCAAAAGAGTAGATAGCACATAATCTCCATGCACAATAATAACTACATGGCTCTGCTTGATTTGAGTCTCTATTGTCTCTGCTTATCCACACACGCTGGAGTATGGCTACACTTATGCTAGAGGCAGTGACGAACCAGCATCTTCTGCCCATTTTCTTGTTGATTAAGAACAGTATCTCTCATTTGTTAACGTCTCTTCTCCCCTCCAGTTCAAATCTCGGGCATGCCAGGCCTCAGGATAACAATAATACATGGATTTCAGGGGTATTTATGAGAGGCTTAAAATTTAATCCTACATGAGCAAGGTAAGCCTGCTCTCGGCCTAAAACAAGGCTGGAAAATCTGGTGCCATTGCTACAGCAGAAGAAAACAGGGATTAATAACAAAGTGAATTCACTTTGAGCAGGGCCAGGCAACCACGAGCATTTTGGAGCCAACTTCTGCAGCCAAGATTGCAAGGTTTTAGGCCACAGCAGTGAATTGGAGAATCCTGGGCATTTCTCCCCAGGGACCAAGAAGTAGCTCCAAGCTTCAGCTTCGGGTGCTCCCCAGCCCTCCCACACCTTGGCTTGCTTCCATCTGCTTGCCAGGTTTAGCACTTTTCCTCCTCTTCCCTCAGTGCAGTAGTTCCTGCAGGACCTCTGTATTGCCCAGCATGGGAAGGAAAATGAATCCCAGCACAGTTCGCAGTGGGTTAAAAGCAGTTCTGCAACTCCCCAGGGTACGGACTCTTTGGCAAACATACGAGGGGGAAAAATCTTCACTCTACTGAAAAAAAAAGCTATTAGGGGTTGGCAAACACTACCTAAATACAGGTCTTGTTCTCAACTCCACTAGCAACCTGCACTTGGAGATAAGAAGGTCTGAGCTTCGATTTCAGGACAAAGGATAGTGAAGCTGTTACGTAAAGGGCTGAGGAAGGGGTCTCCCTCGAGCTGCAGTGGGAGGCGATGCCTCTCCCGCACCCAGCGTTGCTGTTCTGGCGGCCGCTCTGGCCGAGGTCCTCTGCTGAAACCGAGGGAGGGGAGAGAGGAAGGGCTTGCAAACCCTCGGCGATGAATCCAGCGCTCCCGGGGCTCAGCTCAGCCCAAGATTTGACCTCAACGGCACCTTAACAAGCAAGCACTGAGAACCCAAGCACATCGGAGGTGCCTGGGGACAGGACTGGGAAGCGAGAGGAGCAGTCCACCATCATGCGCGCTCATAGGTCAGCGTTAGGAGCGAGTTCGCGTGCTGGTTAAGTTGCACGCCCCCAGGAGCAAAATCAAGTGACCTGAGGAGGCTGCCGGGGAGAAACGGAAACAGGAGCTTCAACCACTCTTAGCTGACTGTAAAATTTTAGCAGGCTGCTCTGTGCAGTGAAAAGCAACAGCTTGGGTTGTTTGAGAGAAGTGCATTCAGCTGATGGCACTGTCCTCTGCATGATCACTGAACAGTCAGATTCCTCCTTCCCAGACGAACTGGCTACGAGACAGCGAGAGCCAGCACCAACACTGATGACCACCATGACAAATCCATCCAGAGGCCACACAGACTTTGGGATATCGGTCACCCGGACTTTTATCTACCAGCAGAAATACAAATGTATCTCAATTCTCACTCTCTTTCTAAATAAGACGCAACTGCGCTCAGACATAAGGGTACCTCTGCATCCACATACAGTTTTTGGAAGGTGCCCATGTGTTTTTCCAGCTTGAGAAACACAGCCAATAATGGCAACATCACACAGCAGTTCACTTGTTCCAGAGAATACAGGTCAATAGCTTTACAAGCAAATGAGTGTCACACATCAACCTTAGTCTTTTATCAGTGTAATTTCAATCACATCCATGAACTTTGACACCCTTCAGCACCATAAGGGTGATACCATGTCATCCTAAAAGCAGCCCAGCCCACAGTATAGGTTCAATCTTGCTTGAATCATGCTCTCCTAGCTCACCCTCTGCAACCTTTGCATTGCCACACTATGGGAGACGTTCCTGCTGGCAGTGTCACAGACAGCACATCTTCATCAACCATTTTTTTCTTTTATGTCATTCTCAGAGAAAAGTAGACTGCAGCAGGAGAACAAAAAGGATACTCAATTATATTTAAAAACAGCAAATTGGAAACCCAACCGAGAGAAATGCTTTCGCACAGCCTGTAATTAGGCCGTGGAACTCACTGCCCCAGGAAACTGCTGGAGAGCAAGCAGCGTTGCTCATGCAGATAACAACGCGCACTGAAGCAAAACAGCAACTGCAACAGAAGTCTGGAAGCAACGTTAAACCTCTGGTTTCACTCAATCACTAACTAATACAGAGCTGGACGAAGCCCAGTGCAGAAATGGATTGTTCCATCTCTCCCGAAGGAATTGGTGTAAACCACCATTAACCATGGGACTACGCAGCCCCTCGGAACTGCAACCGGAGGAGCCCCAGGCTTTTGTAACGCTAACCTCAGCTTCGGGTTCAAGCCTGCGAGCTCTTGTCACGAAACACAAAAGCTCTTTCAAGGGAGCCTGCCCTTGCGGAGGACCTGGACCAGGGCCCTGAACCACTCCCAGAGGTTTGGTAGAGTGACAGATCTCCATGTGGCCCTGCTCACACCAGTGAGGCCGGGCAAGGAGAGGACCAGCTGCGCACGGAGCGTGCGTAATGCAATGGAAACGCCTATGGCCGACAGTGGTGCGGAGGCATCGCTGCCTGCTGGAAGCCGGCTGCGACCGCAATGCTCCAGCGCGGCACAGGCCTTGGGAAAAGCACGGACCTTGCTGACCAAGGGCGTCCGCAGGAACAGGGAAACCCTGAGAGCTCGACGCAGATGTCTCTTACAACTTAAAACCAAGGGGGTCAACAGGAATGGATCTGAGTTTTGTAAAAGTGATTCTAAAGATGCAGGGTGGGCAGGGAGATCTTTTTGATCTCCCTCCTTTCCCCATGACCTCCTGCGCTCCAGGGAATCAGTGAATTTCCTTTGAAGTCCCACGTATCATTTGATAAGCCCAACAGAAAGTCATTCCTGTCCTATTTCTTTCCTCCCCTCAATCTGGAAGGAACAGGCAAGGCAAACCCACGGCCTGTGAAACCAACACAGAGAGATCTCTTACTTTTTTCTTGCTGCAGTAGATCTGCCATTTCTTCTCTGCTGGCAGTGCAAACATAGCTTCTCTGTGCTTGTCTGTGAGGTCAAGTTCATCCTGAGGAGGGGAAAAAAAAGAAAACATGCACCATGAGTACAGAAAACAGCAATCGAGCAGGCAAACACCCGCCCCCCCTCCGATAAGTGATATAAATCAATGTGGGGCCCCAACACAGCGAGGTGACGGTCACAAAGCATCACCTCTCGCCCTATGGCTATTGATTTGTCCGGGTCAATAACACTAATTATCATCCTGTTATTACTGACCTCTCTCTGACTCTTGCGCTACAGCTGGCTGCCAGGAGCAAACGGGCTGCAAACCCTTCTGCATAGTTCCTCCCAGAGAACGCCTTAATTACATTTAAAAAAGGCAAGTATTTTAGAAAGGACACCCATGAAGCCAAGCTCCCCATACATTACAGCTGCCGGAAAGATAACTTTATGCAGAGAGTTAAGAACTCCAGATGATATATCACATCTAAGATAAGTAAAGGGAAGAACAATTCAGTTAGGACCTTTCTTTTTCACTACCCTGAATAACTGCTTCATCACCGAGGACCCTGAGTAATCCAGGCCATTTCCATCACCGACACTTTTGTCATCGAAATCCCCCGGCCACGAATGCGCATCCGCTGCTGCCAGAGCTGCACCTACCGCAGCGTGAATCAGCTCTGACCCCAAATCTCGGACCAAAGACGCAAGGCGAGATCCCTGTTGTCTCTCAGACTCATTTTACAAGTAAAACAGGACCAAGAGACTTGCCCAAGCTCGCGCAAGAAGCCTACAGCAGAATTAAAACCTGAGCTTGTACTTCCTAAATCTCAGTCCGCTGCTCCACTAGAAGCCTTGGTGGAGCTGCAGCGAGGATGGGAGAAGCCACCACTCTGGACTCCCCGTTTCCCCTGGGACAGAGCCGGACCGGCATCTCCTTGCCCTCTTTCCTCCCTTTGGCAAGCAGATGGGTCACCAGCATCAGGCTATTGCTGCTTTGCTCCACGCCACCTCGCCACATAACTCACACCACAACTCACTTAACTACAGCACATTGTTTTGGGGTCAAGGCATCTTTTTGGCTTTTGGTTTGTCTCCCAATAGATTAAAATTCAAAGTGCTTTTCCTAATACCCACAGTTCAAAAACAGACATGCACTCTCCACTAAAACTGTATGGCATTGTACCTGGCAGAGATAAAGCTATTTCCTGATTAAGACCTTTATTGGTTTATGTGATTTTTCTTTAAAGGACACATCCATTTTCGACTTTCATGTCTCGGTTAGCACTGTGCCCTCCACTGGGGTGCCCGGGTGTTATCAAAGCATCACTGCTTCCTGTTGCTGGATGTAGGTCAAAGCTTTTATCAGAGGACTAACTAAATAAAACATTCAGGCAGGGCTGAGAGGCTCGTTTCAAAAGCGAACATTGATCCTACATCCATAGATGTCTCTTAAAGCAGCCACCATTGATGACAGCCCTTCTACCGGAGGGAGGTGTTGATACTGCAGTAGGAGCACTGGAGAGACCTGCTGCGACCTCCAGCCAACTCCTCACACTCACTCTGGATTTAATTAAGAGCATCTCCGTTAAAAATTACACAATTAATTCCACCAATTAAAAAAAAATACATACTGAGACCCATTGCAGTTTTCTTGTGGGAATAATACCAACTGAAGCGGTTACGGCTCTGCATGCTGGTAACCACTGCTACCTCAATCATAGATAGATAGGCCCCATTCGGCAAAGGCTGAGCAAGATACCTATGGGAAAGATGGGTCCCTGCAACAGCAAGCCCACAGGCCATGAAGAAATTCAGCTGGTCTAATTAAAGCTCATATTGCATCCAAAGAAAGGAGCTTTCAGCTATCTTGTAAGCCGAACCAAGGCTGCTCTAGCGCAGCACACAGAAACCAGGGGCTGCAGGCAGTCCTGAACATCTCGGAGAGGGAGCTGGCTGCAAGTTCACCTGTACATCCATTTCAAATATTGGTTTCATTTCCCAGTGAAATTACCCCTCCAAAGAAAGCGTCATGGAGCTTTTTTCAATTACGTACGCTTCAAGGAGCTTTGTCTGTTTCTTGACTTTTTTTTCTCATATCAACTGACCCTTCAAATTGATGTGCAAACAGACTTTCCATGCCCGCAGAATACAACTGACATTTGTGGAGCTCTGGAAGCAGACTTCCAGGGCTGCCATTACTACCGAAACACTTTTGCTGCCCTAATATAGAGTTAGAAAAAAGTGAGGAATGAGAAAGCTCATTCCTTCTCCAGTTGTGCCCACTGCATCTATTCAGGCTATGAGCTGCTCAGACATCCAAGCCCTCCTTCAGCCCCAGCTTTGCATTTTCTGTGGGCACATGGGCATGTGAGGAAGGATGAGGGTCCCATGCTAAATATTTACCACCGCAGTAAGTGTTGCCCCAGTCTGACTGAATGCAGGAAAATGCTGTCGCTGTGACCCAACTTCCCCGGCACGCGAATCTTAGATTCAGACATGAAAGTAACAGCAACACGCGTCTGTAGTTGGACGCTTGGAAAAATATTTATTGAAACTTTCAAAAAAGCCACCCCCTAAAAATATAACTTGCGCAGAACCGAAGATTTATTAACCAAGGAGAAATATAAACGGAGTTGAAGCCTAAGTAAGAGTAAGAATGAATAAAGCAGAAGAACATGTTAGATGTGGGTACATGACAACGTGCAAACACATCTGAAAAGGGAGCAGAAATACTTCGTAGCCTCACACAGTGAGTTTCATTGTGCCCGAGTTCGAACACGTTCAGTCATCGCAGCCCTGCATTACTCAGAAACACCTACCTAATGATATCTTACAGGATGCTAGGGAGAGGTGTTTAAATAAATACTGTGTGGCAACCAGTGAATATGAAAATCCTCATAATCAAACAGTGACTAATGACTGTTATTTCAAGCAGTAACAGCGATTTAACTGTGAAGAATCAGGTTTTTGCTGTAACTTAAGCGCGCGGAAATTCCTGCGCCCACCTACAGCCTTGCTAGAGTTGAGGAATCCCTTACAGTCATTGATGAGTATCTCAGTCCTCGGCAGCCTCAAGCAGGCAGCTCAGAAATTATCCTTCAAACGCCAGAAGATCAGCAGAGGGTAGGAAGATCAGCTATTTTCCAGTCATTCAGAGAGCAGTACAAACCCTGGTCTGCCAAAGCCTTTTGCAATCGCACCGTGGAGTCATAACACTGCAGAGAAGCTGGGTACAACCTCTAACCCATACACGCCTTCAATTAATAATCACGAACTCAATTAGGTGATTCTAACTGGCAATTAATTTTATAGTCCATTTGCAAGCCCTGCACTCGCACTACGGTGTGTGATGGCAGAGGCTGTCTGAGGGGAAGAGTGAGGAGATAACCATGAAGGTTGGGTTCCCTCCCTCCCCGATGTGCACCCACAGCCCTCACTGCTCTATCCCTTTGCACCTGGCTGTCTCCCATAGCAAGATTTGCCAACTTCGCTGTTTTAAACATTCTTTTGGAACCAGGTCAAAGGCACATAAAATAACAGCCTCATTTTGCTACTAAAAGGAAGTCTCTGCCCAGAGTATTTTTACTGGAAAGAGATATGCTACTCTTAAATATCTATCCCATACAGTTAAACTATTAACCTTTAGATCAGGAAACATGTTTCCACATTAAATCTTCATTTGAATTTGCTTAAAAAAACTCAGAGTGAGGATCTGATTCTAAGAGTTTATATGCTATTTCCAGGAGGTAAAATACATCTATATGATTTGCTTTGCTCATGGCTCACAGCTCTCTACCCAAGCCAAGCAAACTTCACCTTCTTTCCGAGTATACTACGAGCCTCTAGTGAATGCAAGTACAGATTTCTAAGGGAGCTTTAGGAGAACGATGAACGGCTTAGCTCAGCATGGTGTAAACAGGATCCCAAGGGCCAAACCTGCATTTTCATCCTGCCCTCTGCCCTTCCCTGGGAGGACACAGAACGGCTCTTCAGGCGGAGAGGTTCACAGAGTCCGTATCGCTCTGTGAGCTGGCAACGGGACTGGTATGTGGAGCCCAAACTACGGTGGCATGACCACGCAGGCCGGGATGACTCCTCCGGGCACTCTTGCACATGGCACCAGCACCTGGAGACACTCGCTCAGCATGGCCCGAAAGCGGGGTCCCGAGTGTGGGATATCATCCACAGCTGCCCAGATTCAAATAAGGAACTAAGGGAGGGTGATTCCAAGTGCTGAACCCCGACACTAGATGAGGCTAAGAGCCATAGGTATTGCTTCGTCCCTTCCCTGATGGAGCAGCAAACGCCTGTGACTTGTATGAACAAGTTTTGGAGACGGCACGGAAGGCGGCAGAGGCAGCACAGAGAGGAAACCAGGACAAAGACTGGTGAGTAAAACCACGTCGAGGAGTCCTCCTCCTCAGCAGCATAGGGACAAGACTGCAGGACAGCTGAGTCCGAGCTGGAGAGCTCCTCCGAGCAGGTGGTTCCTTGGACGCTTCGCTGAAGCGTGCTTGCCAAAAAAAATCAAATCACAGCCCATTCCAGCAGTGACAGCATCGAACAGGCACCAAGGCTGGCTTTCAAGTCAGAAAACAACCCTGCATTGAGAGAAGCCTGGAAAGCAGGAGGCAGAAAAGACATGGGGGGAGAGGAACAGAGCCTGACCTCACCGGGAACAGAACTGTAAAGTTTGCAGTCAACGTAGTCTACGACATGGCCTTTTAAAGGCAAAGCCAGATCAAACAGACAAGTTAGGCTGGTGAGAGAAACGTGTGACTCCCCCAGCAGAAAGGGCGCAAAAGCCCAGCCCCAGCCTGTCCAAGACGCGCTCACGCTGCCGCGCGGCACGCTCCCGGCCCTGCGCTTTGATGTGTCCACGGGCGTCAGGCACAGCACCGTGGAAATCTTAATGAGCATCTTCCGCGTGCTGAAAGCCACCGAACTTTAATCAGGGAAATGGCAGGAAGCTATGAAGTGGCTGGACTTTGCTAACTTGATAATGGCATTCAACCAGCACGGCGTCACTCGAAGGAAAAAGCTGCAGAGTGCAATGGCATTAGGACCGGGTCGCTGTGGAGCAAAGGGACTATAAAGGTGCAGTTTGAATCCTAAAGTTATTCAGGGCAACTCAGGTGCCCAGTTGCTGACATAGGCCAAGCAGAGCTGGAGACTCAAGTCTCTGAAACTCCTCCCTTTGCTATTTCCATCTGCGATGGGGTGGCAGAGCCAGGAGGGGACAGGAGCACACTTTAACTAAGTGACGACTCACGGTACAGGGGTCTGCACCCCTAGAATATTTTCAGAGGTTGGTACATAGGAAAAAAGACCAAAAAAACCCCAGTCTAATATACCTTTCTAGCGCATAACTTGAATAACTATAACATATGGAAGAGACAGAGAAGAGGAGAGGAAATTATGTCATTAATTGCCAAATTGAAACAAAACTTCATGAAAAGGTTGCTGGTTTGGTTTTGGGTTTATATAACTGTATAAATGTGCAAATATACACACACACACGTATACATACGTATATATACACACACATACAAAGTACAACAGGAAGACACAACCGGTCAGTAAATGGACAACACAGTAAAGAGCAAGTGATTTTGTTCCTGATGGATGGACGCCCAGAGCTGAGAACCTTCTGCATAAGGCCTATAAGGACACCAGCGAGGGTGCAGCACATAAGCAAGGGTGTCTCCTTCCCTCCAAGGTATTGCATGAGAGATCCAAGATTGCTTAAAAAAAAAAAAAAAAAAAAAGTGGGAACACTTTTTGGCAACATTTGGCATTAACCGGCATAGCACGGGAATTAACAAAAAAAGTGCCTGTTGAAGTTTGCATCAACTTCCTTTCCAGGGGTCATATCGCTTTTTCATTCTCTTCCAGGCATTCTTCTCCAAGTTCATCAATTTGATTTATCCAAGAATGTTGCAGTGTCAAGGGAAACGGCAATCAGCATTTTTCCCTCTGTACCTCATCTAATCTTCTTCCGTTAAGCGAACACGCTCCCTCGCACGGCTGGCTCGGAGGGCCGGCTGATTCACGCCGCCAATCTTGATTGGGATTTATACCAGCCCATGATAAACCTCAACTTAATAAGCGATCTTATTTAACTTATTATTTTCATTTTAAGTTGTTTTCTGAAGTAAACATACTTATTAATCAGTAACCATTGTTGCATGATTATAAGCAAACAAATACAGCCTTCAGATGCAGTCTGGTAATTTGTTCTGCAAAGCAGGAGGAGCTTCGCTACATGTAACATATATATTTAGGTGACTGCAATTCTCAGCATATTTAGATATAGGTTTTTTTTTTCAATAGGAAGGTAGTGAATCGAGCCTTTTATTTTTAGCACTAGTAATAAAAACACCTCCTCTCCAGCACACATCTTTTCAGCTACAGCACGCAGGGAAAACAAAAAAACCCTGCAAACAAACCAACCCCAGCCAGTAGCATTACTAGACTCTTTTTATTTATTCATGACAACCTGCAGCTGCAATTACAGAGGAGGAACAAAAATCAACTATTTCTTAATGGACAGGCATACTGGATAAACAAGATTTTTTTAAATGTTGCCCTTATCAATTAATGATTTTTTTGCATAAAGGAAACACTGCCCACAGCAAGGGAATGAGCTAAGAGCAACAAGGAATCATGACTTCAGAGTGTTTAGAACTAGTAAATCTCCTCATCCCACATTTAATTTTTAGCCATAGATTGGAAGAGGAAAGACCCCGATCCATCCTGCTTTGCAGCTTTCAGTTATTGACCTGAACTCACTGCACAGATGAAAATAAAATATGTATTCCTTTCTTCTTCTGCAGAAAAGATTATAGCCATCAATATCTGATTTAGCTCTGCAATAAACTCTAGCTCCAGCTGTTTAATGTTCCCATCAGTTCAAACATCTGACTTTGGCAGGCAGTGGGTACTGCTTTTAAATTACTTCATTTAGTTAATTATTTCAATAGGCTAAAGTAAGTTTAGCTTTTAAAGGTGCTCATATTCCAATACTAAGGTATTTTAAAAGAGAAATATCTACTTTAGTTTTTCAGTCTTTTTTGTTGTAATATATATTTATCGCTGCATAGATAGACACGTCATTTTTTTATTGAGCCTTGCCTTTTATGACCTTTTCAACAACATCATCTGGAAAACTGCGCCCATTTTAATCAAACACAGAGTACTCTTACAGCCTGAATTATCATACAAAGCACCCTAAAGTGAGAACTGTGTTGATCTAAGCTATTTTATCCAGAAGCGCACTTGCAGACCTAGAAGCCCTGCAGGTGGACTGCCAGAGTGTTTTTTGCACCCAGCCATACGCACACCTTGAAAACAACAACAAAAAGACCTATTGGCCCATTACCTATTACCATGATCACTAAAATGGATTAAATTCAAGCCAACCTGGGCCTGACCACCCTGCGGTGAGTGCATCTCATACGACGATAAAGCACAGAGATGCCAAATAAATAACAGGAAGGTTTCAGACGTGGATGTCACATCTATTCGCACACCTGACTACCTTTTCCATCAGTTTTTAGGTACCACCACTGCTGAAATCAGCTACTAAAGTCACAAGCCAAGCCCACGTGTAAAGTGTGGTTTTAGACGTTCACTGCCCCATACTGACGCCCCAGAAGTCTGCGCTTTGCTGGTCTGGGGCGAAACCGCTCCAGGGCTTCCTCCGCCACGGCTCCAGGCAGGGCACCTCTAATGGCAATGAGAGGCTACAAAGACCCACGTTAACTTGTTCCCACTATCAGGACAATTTCTATTCTAAGGACCCTTTCATGGGGTTTGGGCACTTCCAATATCCTAGAGTCATTATTAAGAACGTGAGCAAGCGCAAAGCAGAGAGTCGCTCCGGGATGGTGCCATTTCTGACCGAGATTTAGCTTCCGGCAAGATGCTGAACATAAGCAGGCACCAGAAGGGGTTATAAACATACTAATTTTTCTCTTGTTTAACCAATATCTTTTGCAAGCTGAGCTCCAAGCCAAGCCTGGGATGCTTTGCACATGAAAGAAATGCAGTCGCTCTGTTCCATGTCGCTGATTTGCTCTTTGTCCTCTCTGCAAAACTTTGCCTTTAAAGCAACCAGACAGGAAAAGATCTGTTAAGGCCTCTTGGTTTTGGGTGTTGCCAGGGAAGAGAAGCTAATCCCCTTAAATAAGGTATGGATTCAAGCGCTCGAATTGATGAGAATTAGGATCACACCACATTCGAGAAGGATATTTGCATGCACGGAGACTCAGCTGAGAAAAGCTGCCATCTGACACGTTCACATGCCGCAGAGCGTACAGACTCTGCTTTTAACTGATACTAAAGCAGTACAAAAAGCTTTCATACGAATCTGCAACCAGATATGAGGCAGGCACAGCCCCTTTCTAGCAAGAACGCTTCCTGCTGAGGTCAGCAGTAAAGCAAAATCCACACGCTGCTCACCCGGGCCCGTAACTCCAGCAACGCCATTCAACGATAAGGCAATTAGGAAAGAGGAAGGTCCTGCTCGAGCAGATGCCCCATCCAATTAGGCCAGGACCCTCAGTGCTGACTTGTACCAAAAACCCTTGGAGCTGGCGTAAGCCTGAAACCCAACCGCCCCAATTAACATCACTGGCACGTTACCGAATGAGCTATCCAGGCATCTTCCAGTGATGTGGCCTCCTCCTTTATGAAGTGCAAAGTGGAAAGCACTTAGCAGGTAGACCATATAATTTTTCCACTTTAGCTATACTTTTCATTGAAACAAAGGCTTTTCTTATTTGCTCTCTACCTTTGGCTGGGGTTCACGTTGTGCCATAATACAGCTCCTTCATAAAATTACTAGTCGGGAACAGTAAGGTCTTTAAACCAAGGCAAGCCCACATGCTGGTGTGTAGTCAAAACAGATATTGCAATTACACGAATGCTTCAGCTGGAATATACTGTTCCTCGGTGGGTTATACCATTCAAGCCCGCAGAACACGTGTGGGCAGAAAGATTCTTACTTGCTTGCTGAGTAGGTGTGTGACTTCCCTATCAGATGCCTACCTATCAAAACATATGTTTAAGAGATTATCTGCGAAGGGGTAAAAGCAGGAGGTGATGAACACAAGTGCAGTGATTGACAGACCGAGATGTGCGAGACAAGCGAGCGCACACCCGACAACTGCAGATCGCTGCCCCCGTGCAAGCACCTGGCAGCCTGGGCTGTTCGCCTCTAATGAGCAGAAACTGGGCACCACGGTAAAAGTGTCCTTTGTGCAGCACATGGTTCCCTATAGAGTGAATTAAAAAACAGACATGACTGAATCGCTTGGTTTTCCTCATTAAAAATGATTCATAAGTTTGAGGGAGGACGGTCCTGTGAGAAGGTGGTGGGACGGGGCTCAGAGCCCTGTGCTGCGTGCACCCGGCTCTGGACAGGCCACGTGGCAGAAATGGGTGTTTTTGTTTTGCCAGGGACACAAAGGCTATCAAAACCGTATTTTGTCTAGGTGCCCGCTGCACATTTTTTTTGTGTGGATACAGTAAAAGTTGGCTCAGGCCACTATTCAATGGTTTCCAAAATCATGAAGAAGTCCCTAGTCGTGCAAAGACCAAGCAGCCAAAAATAAAAGAAAAAAAAAAACCCAAACCCTCCCCCCCAACCCCCCAAACGGTTGACCTGGAAGCATAAAATGCAAAGCTTTGCTTTGTAGCTGATCCCTCAGCTGTTGCATAAAAGTCGCGTTGTTTTGCAAGGCAAAAAGCCTCAAACTTTTTTTTCTTATTGGATCAGAAACCAACAGGGGGAAAAGAAAGCACATTACTTAACGTTCCTAAGTAAAACTGGATATGGCCAGTAACAAACTCCCTACTTGACACCGCTATTAACACAGGACAGCGCTTACGCTAACCACACCACCTCCTCCTAATTGCCACCTTGCTTCTACTGACAACCTTGAGTTCGAAACAGAAGCCTTAACGCTGGGAGAAGTTGAGGGACTGCTCCTACAACCTGCTCTTCACCACAAGCGTTAGCCGCTGAACTCACGGGCCTCAGCAGCACCAGCATAAACCCCAAATAACTAAGGAGACTAATGCCTTAAGGAGCTCAGCAGCTGAGAGGAAAGGTCGTCATTCCCAAGGTTCCCAGGAGGAAACGCATGAGTTATGGATGCAGTCAAGTTCAGAATATCCCTTCCAAAGCAAAGGGCAGGGTTGTTCTCCCTTCTTTGTTTGAGGCCGCCCTCCCTGGGAACAATGTGTAAAATAATAATAATTCAAGTATGCAAGCAGGGTTGGAAGCCAACGCTCTGCTCTTCTCTCTGGGTTCTCGTGCTGCCCCCGTTGCTTAGTATCGAAACGTTTTGCGGCCGTGCATTACGAGAGTTAAGACCTGCCAGACGAAACGTGTTCTCTCCCCACCGCTCCTGAAGAGTTATCTTTATAGGCCAAATGGGAAGGCTCGGACCGCGCATCTGCTTCCTGATACTTTCAAAACAGATCAGCCTTAAGAAGGACTCAGACTAGCTGTTTCCCTCCCTTCTCCCTGAAAAGCCAGTTTTGAAAACGTGCAGACTACAGGAATGAGAAGGCCCCACGCTACCTGGTTGTAAAAGCATTTCACCTGCACGCTGTTACTGTTCAAGAGGTGCTCACAGGCTTATGTTGGTGCTGTTTGTAAAGCTGTGTGAAAGCTCAGGTTTAGAGAGATCATACACCTGATCCATATAAAGAGAAACAAGATCACATTACATCTTATCCCAGCACCCTACATCATTTCAGCTGTGGACAAGTTTTGCCCAACATGAATCATTTCAAAGGTAGTGCAGAGTTAATCTCCGTGACGTGGGCTGCTATCTCCTACAAATGGTCCTCATCCAAAGAGCAGCTCTCTTGCCTCTGATAAAGTACCTTCGTTGCCACAGGGACAGCAAAAACAAACGCCTGAATAATATAAACTACCAGCAACTTTTTTTCCCTAGCCTCCCAAGTTCCCGCTACTTCATAAATCTGAACGGAGTGATGGAGCAGACTTCCATGTCCCAGGAGGGGAAGGCATAAATCACACCGCTTGAGAGAACATGTGTGAATATCTCCCCTCCAGCAGATCCCCACTTAATGCAGTCACAAATAATGTGCAACGTCAGCCGTTTAACATCCTCCGTACAAGAGCGCCAGCGTTCCTCCAGAGCCCATGGGGGCTGGGGACACTGCCAAACCACCCTCCTCGTGGCTTCATCTCTGCAAGTCTCCAAAACCTGATGGCTACGAGGAACTGGGAGGAGAGACCGGAGGAAGATCATCTCTGTACCTGCTCTGGCTTTATAGCCTGTTACTAAAAACCTGCTGTTGCACATCACAGGCAGGATACAGGGCTAGATGCATAGCGGTACTCATTTCTTCTGCATTCCTAAGGAAAGCACATGAAAAGAGATACCTTGTTCTCACCAAAGCACTGAGAAACCTCACAGGAACCAGCAAGTGGAATTTCCTAAAAAGTCTAAGTATTTCAGATGACAAGCCTCACTGACCTTCACCCCCTTGTCACCTCCCAAACTGCTTCTGAGAGCACTCAGCTTTCATCAGCTGGAAGAAAAGAAGTCAGGGCCAGTCTCCAGTCCTCCACACTAGCTGCCACTGGCTGCTTTGAGTAAGCGGTCACAGCAACATCTCCAGGGCATCAGACTCCAGGGCAGCATCTGGCACTTGTTTTCAATGGCCGGGCAGTCATTTGTAAGGTCCTGCTTCACGTGAGGCTCCCAGGTGCTGGGGCGAAGGCAGGTAGGAGCCTTCTCCTTCACACCTGCAAAGAGCTTCACTGCACAGAGTAATGCCATCGCATCCTCAGTGTGAAGCAGGGACGCACGGCCTGGCGTCCCATACCTGCAACCAGTTTTCCAAGACCACTTTTAAATCTGATTCAAATGACTGAGTCCAAAGAACACAGGAATGCGAAGGGAAACTGTCCCTAGCTCAGCTCGTAACTGAATTCAGTTGTAACTGGGGGTTGTTACTGCAGTCGCTGCTGCAGCAGCTCCATATCCCAGCTGGAGAAACCAGCAGCGACCAAAGCTCCAGCACGTGCAGCACTGGACCATGCTTGCTTAGGTGGATCAAGCCTGGAAGGGGTCAAGTAGACACAGGCAGGGCCTGATGCTCCAGGAAGCTGGTCGTGGTGGTCCTCCAAGTGCTCCTCTGAAGCACAGGGCGAAAGCAGATGCTAAGCACCAGGGCTACAAACCTGTTCTGTCCATCCAACAGGAGAGATGAAAAACACGTATACAAAGGTGCCTTGTTCTTCACCCTCCCCTCAAACAAACCCTAGGACTCCTGGGTCTGACCCAAGGAACGCCTAGACTCACTTTGACCTTTCCTCATCAACCCATTTAATGCCTCTGTGCTTCCATCCACCCATTAAACGCATGTCCCGCAGGGCTGATACACACCGCCACACACAGAGCGTTTCATTAAAAACCTTAAAGTGACAAGGAGTGTTAAGCAGATATAAAGGACATCAGTCATTTGCCCATCTGGTGGAAAGTCTAGTTGCTGGCAGAAAACAGAGAGGATTGTTATGGCAAGAGCTACCATATGGCACCATTATGTGTCGCTTTGCAAGTGCTTTCTCTTAGCATGCAAGTGAGTTCTTAGCCTTTGAAGAAATGCCGTATTGTTAGCCTGGATACGGAGGAGCCTCTTGAAAGAAGCTGTGGCAGATGGCACAGCTTTGTTCTTGGTGTTCAGAGGCAGTTCTTGAAGAAGCAGATATCCCCCCTCCTTCACGCAGGGGCCAAGATGTCCCAGTGCTGCGCGAGGCAGTCTCCGTTGCAGGGCTGCTGCTTGCATAGCTCCGACGGCGTAGTCCAGGTCCATGGCATGGGTGTCTCCCTCAGCAGCAAGCCACACTGTATAAATACTCCTAACGCATCCTATGGGAATACCTATGGCTCCTGGAAAAGGGGAACAGCTTGAATCCAATAGATGTTGCCTGGCGGGTGACACGCCACTGATGAGCCAAAGATAGCAAACCTTGCCTAGCCTGAGCTCGTGGGATGTGTCGGCAGCAATGCAAGAGAATTGCATTGGAGGCACAGCCCCAGCTCTGCGCTTCTGGGAAGAGCACTTGTCCCAGCCACCTGAACGTTTCCCAGGGAGCTGCAAATGCGCCGTCACTAAATCCTGCTGAAAAACTTTGCTTTTGTCAGTGCCTCCCTCCGAGCACCTGCCCCTCCTTGGGTGGCTAAGGCTGGCCGGCCGAAGCCCTGACAGGACACGAGACAAAGAAAAGCCTTTCAAATGGGGCCAGTGCCCACTTGAGCGACATCTCAACAATGCCCAGATGAAAGCCCATTCAACCTCCGGGGGCAAAAAGGACGGAAAAGGGAAAAGATTTTTCTGGGAGGAACCAGTGATCATTCATTGACCAAGGCAGCGATATTTGCATGTTCTCTGAGGAAGGGAAAAGCTGCAGCCTGCTAGATACTCTTTGCTAGGACAGGATGTATTGTCCCCGCAATCCGGGCTGCAAGTTGGGCATTTCTTACAGACTAATCTGCCCATGTCTGTGTCCAGACAAGAAACCAATCCCCTGTTTCCTCATTGTTCCTCCGGAGAAGCACTTGGATAGCAACAGAATAAAAACAAAACTATTTCGCAGAAGTCGAAAGTCAAGTAGTTAAAATCCAAAATCTCTGTATAATACAGGGCAGGCCATACAATATAGGCCAGGAAAGTGAACTGAGCTTTTAGCTAAGCAGGCCTTGGAGAGACAAGTGCTGCACTAAAACCAACCACACTCTCTCATCCTCTGCCCTTGGTCCACGGCAATCACTGCTTGCTTACGCTAAGGATGGTTTCAGACTTGTATGAACAAGCACATTTTAAAACATCCTAAGCCCAAAGAATTTTTTGCAGGATGGATCTGAAAAGAAGGAGGCTTTGCTTTCTGAAGTAAACAACAGGATAGGATGCGCAGAGCAGAGAGCTTGCTGCACTCAAGTTTATTGGTATCTGTGGGAGCATTCTCCATCCAGTGACCAAACCCACTCCTGCAATGTCCCAGTGTAGCTCCTGGTGAGCACTGTCAAGCCCAGACCAAAATCTCCAATGCGTGTCACTTGGAGTCTAGGCAGAAAAGTCACTAGGAGACTGCAATGCAGTGAATGGACAAAAGGCTGAAATACATGTTTGTGTGTGTGTGTGTGTGTGTGTGTGTGTGTGTGTGTGTGTGTGTGTGTGTGTGTGCGCGCGCGCGCGCGCGCTGGCGTTATGTGTATGCATGTGGGTGTAAACACAGAAATCCCAAGGAACCCAACGATCCTAGGAAGGTAGACAGCCTTGTGAGTAAGGCATGGGACAGGAATTCTGGAGATCCAGATTTGCCAACTTTCTGGATGATTTTGAGCTCATCCTTTTACCTCTCTGGCTCAGCTGCCTGTTTGAGCAGAGGACACGCCATCACCCCGTCTCGAGTTCATTGTCTCAGGTAGTGAGGCCACAAGGTCTCCGAAGGCAGGGGCTCTGCGTTAGCGCGTGGAAAGGCTCTAACAATAAGACTGCATCAGCCAAGCCAAAGACTGCACCAGGAAACAGGGCTACAGCAGCACTTGGAGGAGTCTGATGGCTCCCCTGGGCAAGTCTCGCAGCTGGCCAACATTTTCATGTTGATTTCAAGGCATACGAATATTTTCTGAGTTGAGGAGCACCGTCCTTCACCCGCTGCTTGGCACCATAGGCTGTAGCTATCTTGCGTTGTGCTACCTTGTCTAGGTCTACCACTAGGTACAAAAAGCAGCCCAGAGGCGACATCCTGCGTCACCTGGTGCAATCTTTTGCTATTGTGTTATATAATCCCCTTCATAAATGACCAAGTTCCACTTTCAATCCAGCAAGATGCTTTACCCCTTGCAGTCCTTTCATACCCTCACTGCTGATGGGGGCTGTTCCCGAAGGCCACTCCACCCGCAGCCCATTTCTCTCCCCAAGCCTGCAGCTCATCGTGGCTCCAGACCTGGCTGAGGACCAACCTCATCTGGCAAAGCCTCCAGAACCTCTCCAACTATTTGGACTTCCCTCAACCCAATTCACCGAGACAACTGCGAGTTCAAGAGAGCTCTGGTCCAACAAAGTGGGCACAAGCCACTGTCAAGCATGAAGGGCCTGGTAGCATCAGACTACTGCATTTTTAAGCAACATCTTTCAGCCCCTGGTCAGGTTCCAGCAGGCGTACAAATCAGCCCAGTGCCTCTGAGCGTGTCTCTGTCTCTGATCCAAACCTTACACAGTGGGTTTATACAGAAACAGTGGGACACTTTCCAAGCCATTTAACTGACGCCGAAATTTAATACCCGTCACCAACAGGTTACTGAGAGCGAGAAGGAGCTAGTTGTAATGAGGTGGGCTAGGGTATTTGCATCTTCATCCCCCATTTGCGGGAATCTGCCATCTCGCACACTTGGGCAAGAGCTCAGCTTCTTTCTCCTTCCCCCCAGCACTGCATCAGCGGTGGGAGCCTGGGTACAGATTCGCCCGCGGGGTTTCTCTGGGAGCCAGCGGGCTGCAGCTGTTTACATGGGAGCATGGCAGGGACCCGCTCCCCTTTACTCCTCGCATGACTTCACCTGCCCTGGGGACCAAGCCACGGTTCGCATCTGACTCCACTCCCCGGCGGAGCAGCTGCGTCAAAGGCTTACTCTCACCACCAGCTGGGAAAAAAAGGGAAATCCCAGTAGCACATAGCAAGGGGAAGGGGGCACAAGAACCACACCACAGCCTGCCCTGGACAAGCAACATAAATGCCTTTCAACACCCTCCTGCGGAGGCTGGTCCCTACGCGCGCAGCCTCGCTCCCGCCTTGCCAGACGCCTGGTTCTCCCTGGCAGTATATTCTTCGCGTGAGATATACTGCTGAATTTGGAGGAGGCCCTTTGAAATTCCTGGGCAGACATGAGATGCTGTAGGCATGCAGGGCTGGTTGGGCTCCAGTAAGTATTCAGCACGTGAGCCTCAGCAGACCTTTCCTTCAGCCCGTCTGGTAATGCTAAGCCTGCATCACAACAAGCTCTTTTCCTGTGTTTGGCTGAGGAAAGTCAGGAATTTTCCGCTGGAAAGAGTTTCCACAGGAAAATTTGATTTTGCTAAGTTATCAGTCAAGAAAGAAGTGGAACAAAGCAGTTTTTTTCAGCTTGAACAAATCACATTTGATTGACACTGGTTTGCCAGATGGCTACAGGAACATAGCCTTCTGAAGGGACTTCTTTTCTTCACCGTGGTGCACTGTCCTACGGGAGTCCCAGTCTGGGGACTTCCTGCTATCTAACCTCTCCTGCGGAGCGAGTCGCCTGGACAAATGCTACTCTCATAATGCAACCAAGCGACATGGGTCACTGATGCTACACTGCCAGATGTCCAAAGGGAAATGCTATACCAAAGTGTGACTGACCAGGGTCATGATTTCCAGCTCCCTCTTTGCAACAAAACAAAGTAGAGAAACACCGTTTTACTGCTGAATCAACTCAAATTGGAGCATTTTGGGTCCATTCAACAAGCCAAACTGAAATATTTTAGCTTGGAGGAAGTGAAAACTTTTTGTTGTTGCCATTTTTGACTTTTTTAAAACTATGTTTAAACTATGTTTTTCAAAGTTTTAGAACCGAGGAACAAAGAAAGAATATCCTAACTCTCAAAAACTCAATTTAGACAAAACCTAAGGTTTTCCTGCAAGACCAACAAGGAAAGAGCACTCCAGACATACAGGGGACAACCCGCTCTATCACCTTTGACACTGCTACGTCAGTCCCCAGCTCACTGCTCCTGCTGCCCCAGGCCATGGCATAAAGACAACACTGGGGAGTTACAGAGGAGCCTGAACAGGACCAGCAGCAACCAGCCCAAGGACACCCCAGCGCCCTGGAGTTGAGACGTGGCTACAGCTACTCCTTCTGTTACTGGGAGCCCACAGTTCTCCAGTGTCCACTTTCTCCAGGAGGAAGCAGCCAAGGGGAAACACTCCAACCTGTACCACGTCTTCCTACAGATGAACCTGAAGCAAACCCAGCTGTGAGCAGCTATCCTCTCCGGCCTCCCAGAGACTGTTAGCCCACAGGGAAACCTGCAGGATGGGGCAATTGGCCACTGTAGAGATGGCACCAGTTAAAACAAGCCAAGTCTTGGCAGCATCCTTTCAGAAAGGGTCCAGCACCCAAACAGCCCGCGCTGTCGGTCCAGGCATCAGAGGAACATCACACCCAAAACCCACATCACATGAAAACAACCTCACCGCTCCAGGACTGTCAGTCTCCCTCCTCAAGGGAGGCTGAGGCCACTTAGGGCGTCATCTGTGCTAGCAGAGCCTGCAACCCCCTGGGACCAATTGCACCCACTTGGTGAGACGCACACATGCTATCAGCTCTAAGAAATCAATACTTTATAACCAAAAGGAGAAATTGCCACAAAAGAAAGTAAGGGGAAGGGGCTGGCTGCAGGAGTTGGGCTTGTTCCAGGATTGACAGCTGTCTCGCCCTGAGCCTTAAAACATGACAGGTACTTCAGGGACGAGCAGAGCACGTAGGAGTTCAAGGTTCAGCACAAAACCACTCCCAGGTGCAGGTCCCAAAGTGCCCTTTGCATCAAAGCTTGTCTGAAAACTCCTAACCAGCCATGTCCTCACTGGGGAGAACAGACAGGGGAGAAAAAGAGAGGAACAAGAAAAGCATCCTACTTACCACCAGCTCGGTGAACATGACGTCCAGTTCTTCCACCGGCGGCATCGGCAGCGCGGGCTCCATGGTCTGCAGGGCGAAGCTGCTGTCATTGCGAAGCCGGTACGTGATCTCTGGGTGGTCGCTGCTCCGAAAGCAGCAGAAGATGAACGAGATCCCTCGGCCGCTTCTTTTTCTTGGAGCCATGGCCAAAATCCTCTGCGTCCCTCCGTTCTAGGTACTAGATCCTGGGGAAAAGAGACGAGAAGAGGCTTGAGTACTCGCCCTGTAGTGCTGCGCTTTCCGTTACTCGGAGAGGAGAATGAATCAAAGCCACCCACACGCACAACGCGGCGGGGAAAAAGGGAGACAGTTTACATGCCAAATATTTCCATTCAGAATTGACATTTACGGTTCTGGCAATCTTGACTACTGTGTTAATTAAAAAGACGCATTTGCTCTCCTCGCTCTGAAGAGAGATGGCGGAGTGGGCAGAGGCAAGCGGGCGCGCCGCCGTCCCCAGCGCTCGCAGCCCGAAGGGGAGACAGGCCCCGGCCCCTCGGCTCCTCTCCCAGCCGCCGCCGCCTCGTCCCCGGAGCAAATCACAGCAAATCACTGCAACGCCGACCTCCCTGCGCCGTGCCGCTCCTGCAGGTCTGGCAGCCAGAACAAAACCCTCTGCAATCCGGCCACGGGGTATGACGGATTGGGTACGCGGCTGCCAGAACAGCTGTATCTGCTCGACGCCACCAGGTAAACAAACCCCAGAGCGAGCCCGGAGAGCTCTGAGGGCAACTAAACACAGAAAGCCTTCACATGGCTCAGGAAGCCTGGAGCTGGGCTGGGGAGCACAGGGGAAAATATCATATATTCTCATCCCATCCTTAAGTGCGTCCCTGAATATCCACCTCCAGCCGCTGGTTGGGTGGCTCCTTTTCAAGTCAGGTTTTATTTGGCTTTAATTAGATAAACCCTAGCTGAAATTCCAGTAAATGTTTATGAGACCTGATTTCAGCTGATAAGATCGCCGGTGCCGGTACCTCAGACTTTCCTACGCAGTGCTTACGCTGTGCATAACTGAAGCGGTTGGTTTGCTCCGTTCTCCCGACTTCTCAAACCCATGCCGAGAGCGAACCTTGCGGTGGGGGAGGAAACACGCAGCAGCGACCAGCCGCCAAACACCACTCGCGCACCAGGGACCAACCGAATAACAAATTACTGCACCAAAAGTTTTACCGTCTACGATGGAAGTCAACACTACAACAGGAGGACCACCTACGCGGCGTGAACGCAGCAAATAAACACCCCATCAAGAAAATCATCCAGCAAAACACAGAATTTTGAAGGGGTTTAAACACTGACTTGCAAACCCACGGTGGTACACCTGCAGTCCGACCCAGCACAGCCGTTCACACGGCATTTGTGGCAGCAAACTTCAGCCTCCCACGATAAGGTCCTTGCAGAAAACTCAGGCTTTACCCACATTACCTTGGCTGAGCATCCGACCCTTGAAACTGGCTTTGACTGTGTATTTTTAACATACAGCAAAATCGGCATTGAAACTAAGACGGATGGGAAACAATTACTCTGTCTTTACACAGGATAATCCTGCTCTGCGCGACCACTCTGCGCCCAGTCCAGAAGGTTCCCTCTTCTCAAAGAGCCCCAAGTCGCATTTCACGTTCAGCATCTTGGATTTATAAAAATGCAGCCATTTGAGGAATTTCAGCTGCCACGAAATCTCTCTCATCATAACTCCCAGGCAGCCAGCACCAGAGCAAATCCATTAAGCGTCTGCTGGCATCCATCAGTTTTTAGCAGGGGTCTGAGACCTGATGAGAAGTTTCTTTCCTAAGATTATCAGGGAGGACGGGGGGGTAACAAAAAAAAAAAAGACATACAGACCCCTGTCCCCTCTGATGCCGAAGAACACATATGCGTTGAGAGTTTTACTGTTGCAAAGGCGCGAGGACCATGTCACAGATGGAAATTACAGCAGGGACAGCAATATCAGGCCATGCGACCTCACCACGCCGCACACCGGCTCGGGGCCGCGGCAGCTGCTCTGCTCGCGTTTCGACATCGCCCCTGCAGGCCTTTGCATCCAGCCACCTCGAATCGCTCAGCTTTGGAAACGGGTCCTGCACGGACCTGACCAAAATGGCCCCTTCTCGTCTTCCACGGGGCATCTTATAACCGCTTCCGACACCACTTGAACCTTATTTTTGAAAGCTGCTGATAGCTACAAGCTATGATTTGAGCCTACAAAAATGTAAGGAAAGCTTTTATCAGAAGAACACCTGCTCTTCAGAGATACACGCTTCTGTTGATGTTTTATGTGAAGCTTGAATGACAGACCAAAAGGCAAGATTTTATTTTAGGCTTTAAACCAGACAGTCACGTAGTAACCAAGACAAGGTATCTTTGAGCTGGTTCCAGCTCTGCAGCTATTGAAATTCCTAATGTTCATCTATGAACAATTAAAAAAACTATAGTGCAGGCTGAGTGATCTGCAGGTTATTAGCAACAAAGACTAAAAAAGGGAAGAGAAAGAATATGCTAGCTACCAGGCAAATAGCATGAACCTTAAGAATGTTGATGAATATTCATTAACGTGATGGATAAAAATCAAAATGCTGCTTCCTGGCAGGTCCTTAAGAGTGTTTCAGATGGCACAGATTGCATCACCAGAACAAAGTATGGGTACGCAGCCTTTTCTTTTCCCTGTAAATTCTACAAAAATCAGTTATACATGGAGAAAAAATGACAGCTATTTACAACCTAGACACTAGTATTAAGCAAAGAAAAGGGATCAGTTCTGTGCCGTGTCATATGTTAAATGTCCTGCTCCCACCTCCTATTTATACATCTGAGCTTTAATTAGATCAATACATTTAAGTCAGATCATGATCTAATGGTGCCTTCTGGCTTCTGCTATTGAGCAGGCCAGAATAAATTAAATTTAATTACCTCTGCATATTATAGAGCCAGCGAAGACAGCATGGCAAGGGTCTTTGAGGGAACGTCTAGTCAAACCTCAAAGCACAAGGCAGGATCAACTATACTGAGTCATTCTCAAACAGGTTCACTTTTACTGAAACAAGGGCGGAACCATGCGTGCAATCAGCTCAGCCAGGAAAACAAGGGAGATCAGGATGAAGAAGGCAGATCAGGATGAAGGAGTGAGACCTGTTGCAGCCGGAGACGCTGCGTGAACTAGTTCTCACACAGTAAGTCTGATCAAGGTCATCACGGCTAACCTACATCAGTTGTGCACTTGCAGAAATTGATAAAGGATGAGCCTTACTTCATACGTAACTAAGCAAACGATGGTGTTCACCTTGGTTCACCAAAGCCTCCAAAGGACTCCTACAGTAACGTGAAGAAGCAGCCACAGCTAAAGGCCTAGAGGACAACTGTCTCTTTCTCTCACTTGGGCACATGCAGAATTATCCCAGCTCAACCCCTTCACGACTGCTGGGCATGTGGATATAAAAACACCTTTTGCACAAGAACTCACACGACAGATGGCAGCGGTTACATCTTGCAACTGAAGCTGATTTTCTACAAGCGTGCATGTGTACGTGGAGGGAAGAGCTGAATTTGTTTCAGCTGCCTGCCTGCTCCATCCTGCATCCATGTCTGGTTTTATTCCCCAGGGGGAGCCAGATGAGGTTTGGGAACTATAAGGATAGAACCTAATTAATTACAGAGACTTGTTTTTGGCAAACTGGAGGAGATAAAGGGAATTTATCTTCTCTGAGCTGAGATGATGAATCATTCCAGCAACTAGACAAGGGAATTGTGTCACTGTCCTCCAGTAATAGGCACTGATGGCAGATAACATGATACCTGTGGCAGTGCCAGTGTCTGGCACCCACAAGTTACTGCTCTTTTCCAAGAAGCCTTGACCAAGTTTCAGCTCAACCTCCTCCTGCGCTATCCCGTAAGGGGAGAAACGGAGGCAGAGCTACAAAGGTGTGCAAAGCTACTTTCTTGTCAACTTCTGTTTTTGCCTATCTGGCAGGAGATGCTCCAGGACAGTGCGTCTGGAAGCTGGGAGCACCCCAAGCCCAGTGTTGCCCCACCACTCCCTGGTGCCCACCAGCCCTTGCCAAGCCAACTCTACCCACCCAAAATGTGAATAGCTCTTCCTGCTGGGTTAGTGAGCAGAATCAGCACAGCCTGGGCTGGGGGAATGAGGGAAGAAGTGGGGAAGAGAGCTGAGAGATCAGTCCAAGCTGTAATGGGCAGCTGCCCCCCTAGCAAGGGGGCAGGAGGGGGGCCCTTGAGCGCCTCAGAGAGAAAAGGACAAGTAGCCAGGAGAAAAGAAAAGAACGATGTTGTGCAAAGAGGAGATCAGCCCCAAATCCTTTACAGTTCCGCTTCAGTTGCTCCAATTACAACCAGAGCAGAGGCTGGATTTTTTTAAGATGGAGATGCTAAAACAAATGTAATTGCGGTATCTTTGCCCATAGCTGGAAGTTGAGAACAGCAGAGACACCTGCAAGACCAGCTCATATAAATTACAGGATAAGCAAGAGGCAGAAAGTGCCATAGGATAAGAACGAGAGGAAGGGAAAGCAGCTGAGAGGTGTGCATCCTTCAGCAGAAGATGCTGGAGAAGCAACTCCTTCAGTTGCTTCAGTTGCTGGGTGAAATCCTAACAGCTCGCCAGGGCAACGGTTGCCAGAAGCAGTACTCTGAGTTTGCTAAGTTTGGAACTCATACCAGACAAGAGGAGAAGCTGTGCTGTGACACAGCGACGGGTACACGGTGGAGATGTTTCGGAGGGCTGCAACCTCTTGGAACGAGGACGGCTTCTTGCTGCGGGGTTGTGCACCACTGATTACGACAGGGACCTGGTCCACAGGCTCTCCATGCAACCACCACCTCCGGCACTAAGCATCTGCTTGGCGGCTTTGGGAAGCCTGCCCGACGTCCCCAGATGTGGGAGACCCGGGCTTAGCACCGGAGGGAGCGAGGCAGCGGCTACCTATGCGAATTGCACACTTGAGTGGGACTCTGCAAGTCTGAATTTTCTGTGGGACCACGTATTTCTCCTACCCTGGACTGTCTGCTAGTTTTCTGCTTGTACAAGTACCTCAAGAACCCAAAAGATCAGCTAAATCCTGACAGGGCTCTTCCAGAGGCTGGTACCAGTGAGGAGCGGAGAGAGCACAGCCAACCTGAACCTGGAAAACCGTGCCCAAACCCAGCACAAGCTTCACAGCAGAGCTTGAGCTGCGTGAGCAGAGCCCAGGGGAGAAGCGAGGCAGGAGGAAGACGTCCTTGGCTCCATCGGAAGTAGCCACAAGCAATTTGCCAGGGAATTTAATTTAAGCAGGAGACCGCAGCAGAGAAAATCGTGAGGAAAAGGCTAATCAAAGAGCGATTAGAAGGAGGGGAGGGGGAAGGACGGGGCGGTGGGGACTTCAGAGGCCCCCGTGCTCCTGGGCCCTCGGTAGAGGCCAGGCTCCCCCGGCACACCCCTGCCATTTTTTTTCCTCCTCATTGAACAGTCTCCAATTTGCTGGGTCCCCTTCCGCGGTGACCTTGCGGGCAGCTCCGCCATGCAACGCCGCGCCGCGCTGCCGCCGCTCCGGCCCTGCAAAGCGGCAGGGAGCCCTTTCAATCGGGCCACCTTGCCCCTCCCTTGCGCATCACCTAGGCGGGCTTTTACGCTGTCTTCTTCTCAGAAAGCCACCAAGGGTAAAAACGAAGCTTTAGCTAGGAGTTAATCAGGGCGCTCTTCTCAACCGCTCCCTGCCTCGGCGAACGGTCGCAAAACACAGCCTTAAAAAGGGTTGTTTTTTTTTTTAAAAAAAAAAAAAAAAAAGCCCGCATCGCCCTGAGCAGGGCTTAAATGAAATCAGTCATTAGGAGAAAATTGGACCCTGGTGTCACTTCCTCCTTTAAGGGAACAAGAGCGGCAATTGCTGCGTGAATATTCAATAGGCTTCTTCAGCAGCCTAAATTAGGCAGCGGGAGGTGAAGCTCGGTCTGCCACCGATGCCCCAACAGGCTGGTTTAAAGCTACGGCCGGTACCGCCGGGCGCTGCGGTCTTCCGCAGGGGAAAAAACCCGGGAAGGGTGCAAACGTACGCAAGCTCTTCCCGCCCGCCTCCCAGCTCCGCAGCAGCTACGAGCTGAACCGTCAACTACGAATATCAGCTTGTTTTTCTGGCTCCTCTCCCACCGCCTCCCAAAAGGATCTGAAATCCCGGGCAGGCTCTTTCCCCAAGAGTGAGCTTCATTTCGGCGTGCACCAGGGGCAGCTATTTTTGTGCAAGCGCGGTCACGCTCGCTGACCCGGATTTCGGCATCTTCCACCGCATCACACTTTTGCTCCTCGACCCGAGGGAGTTTCGACACAGCCCGGCTCGCCCCCGACCGACGGAAAATTTCTTGACAGTTGTGCCGCAACTCATTTGCCGACGCCGGCCGCGAGGCGTCCTGCCCCGGACCGGGCAGCGCCTGGAGAGCTGTCACCTTGCTCCGTCTCGCGAGCGCTGCCCCCAGGAGCTGTCGTAGACCTCCACCAGCCCTGGAGGTGGCTGGCCCCGACCGAGGCAGTCAGGGGGCATCCGGCTTGTCGCCCCGGTGGCTTCCCAGCTCCCTCCACGGAGGGCTGGAGGGGCGCAGCAGCACAGACCTTCCCCTTCCTCCCCAGACGCTTTCCCCATCACGCACGCCACCCAGCACGGCGCAGACACCACCTCGACGCAAGCCAACCCCATTAACGAGCTTGCGTCGTTTTTCCAAACAAACGCTTCCGGATGGTTTTTCTCCCACAGTAACTCTCGTCCAGACGTCCGCGGCAGCAAGAGCTACACGTTCCCACCGCGTTGGCTAAATCAGCTGCCAGTTTGAGGTATCTTCTGCGAAACATCAAAGCCTTCTCCGGGCCTGCCTGGATTTTTCCCATGAGGGACTCAAGACACCCGGCACCCTCCCTGGCTCTGCAGCTACCCCGGGCCCTTGTCAGCCTCGGCTTTGACAGCAAGGCCTCCAAAATACGTGCGTGGTGCACTGCCTCGCCGATCAGACTGCGGCATCGAGGCTTGTCTACCGCTGAAGAGCAAGAATTGCTGTTCTGTTTTATGCTTGCACCAAACCAGGGGCAAAAAAGCCCTTTTTATTGAGGAGGTCACAAGCGCTATTTATTTTTATTTTTTTTTAAACTGTGAAATAGAGCCCTTGTTTGGGTGAGAAACTAAGAAGCAGGACCGGATTCACCTAACTGAAAATCTAACTAAAAGCCAACTTTACTCACGTGCAAGAGCCCAGAAAATTTTAACCAGCCGCCACCACCTCCAAGAGCTGAGCCAGTACTGAACAGGGAGCCCTCAGTCACCGCCGTGCGGCAGTTTCTATTAAAAGTAACCCAACGGATTTTTTGGCCGCAGACTCCCACGCAGACTTCCAACCCACCCTTTCTCAGGCAGAAAAACGTTTTCGAGCAGCGCCCGCGCAGCCGAGGAATGTTTGCATTTGGTTGGAAGACGTGCGCGTCGGCAGGAGACGGTTTTGATCCCGGAGAAGGAACGAAAACGGCTCAGCCGAAAACCCGTAAAGTGTTTGACGAGTGTCTTTTCCCCCCCTAGCCCCCTCCCCACCCCCCGTGCAACCGCATCCCTGCACGGAAAGGGCCCGCATCGACCGCGGGAAAGCGCCGGCGCAGCCTCCCTCGAGGAGGACACGATGCTCCGGCTCCCCAGACCCACGGGCGGGCGGCGGGCAGAGCTAAGGACGCCTCCCGTCGCAGGAGGTCTGCGTTACCCCCTTGGACAGCGAGCAGGGTTTCCAACCGTTTCGCTGCCGGGGGGCTGCACGCGGCCTTCCCGCTATCAGGCAAAATCAGCTGCCGGGAGGGGTCTGACTCATCGCTAAAGCACAAGAAGATCTCGTTGGCAGAATAAGCGCATCTCAGTGGCATAGATTACATATATCTGCCAAATCCTAAATTACCCCAGGTCCTCCTCCCCCTTCCCGAAACCCTCTTATACTCCACGAAGCAGAAGACTAGGGCTCTGCAGCTCTGCGTTTTGCTCAGGCTGCAAAAAGCTCTCCGCGCAACGCCGCTAATGTACGGAGGAGCTGGCTGCAGTTGCCGACCCCGAGGCGAGTCCGCTGCCCTTGCCGCGGCTGCCAGCTCCATCCCTGAAAGCCCCGTAAGAAAAACTAACGCGCACATAAAAAGCGTTTACTGCTTTTTGTATTCTTTCCTTTCATCGGGGCGTTCACGAAAAACTGGAGTGTGCATCTGGGCCTGCTGTCTCGCAGGAAGACGGCTGACTCCGCGCAAGGCCAAGCGAGCTTTCACAAACGTTTCGGGGCCTAGGTGGTGAAATGCAGATTGCAGCATCAAAAACCAAATCAGTTTGGCGCCAGTACATAACTATGTATCCACAGGAAAAGAAAGAAAGGAAAAAAAAAAAAAAAAGGCTGCTCTGTTTCACAATTTGTACTGCTCCTGGAGAGCCTTCCTTCTTCCATCTAAACAAAATCTAGACCTACTTCAGGCAATAAAGAGCTGGGATGGATTTTTTGCGTGCGCCTGCGTGCGGCTCTCCTATCAGGAGGTTTTCATGACGCTACTCAGAGCAACAATTTTTACTGCACGGAAAGAAACCGCCCGGCTGTATCGCCGCCCGGCTTACGGGACGCTTTTCTGGAGAGCGAGCAAGCCAGCCGCGAGCCAAGGGAATCGCACGCGTTGTTGACTCCGCAGTCCGGTTTTCTGGGGGAAAAGCGTGGCACACAGCAGGGCGAGACATTATCTGTCTTAAAACTCTCCAAGTGACATCAGTTCTTGGAGCAGAGTCGCAGCCTTTGGCAACGGAGCAAAAATCCGGAGGAGGGGATTGTCACCTTCGTGTTGCTTGACTACCTCTGTCCCGCAGCCGAGGGGACAACCCAGCCGGCCAAGAAGGAGATGCCTCTGGCAACCGCGGTCCCCCCGCTCCAGCCGCGGGAATTCCCTGCAAAGCCGGCGTTACGCAGAGCCGGGCACGCGGACGGCGTCGCGGCCAGCTAGGGGTACGCTGCCCCGGGGCGTCTCCAGCGGCCGACACCGCTTACGCCACGGACACAGTCAACCGGGGAGGATGCATTTTCTTAATTTTGAGGATAAAAACCAACCTTGCTGCAAAGTCTCCTGGCCAGCTGGCCAGCGAGCGGCACAGCGTTGCCAAAAGAGGTCACAAGTTCTCGATTAAAAAGAGTGAACTTAATTGGTGATGAGCTCCATGCCGGCACCACATCCTCTACGTCGCTACAGACCGTTTCTTACTTGAACTTCATGAGATCAACTCATTTATTTCAGGAACAAGGACAACAAATGCGTAGCCATGGATAAGACCCAGTTTGGGAACCTATATAAATATATATATATACATATATATTTCTTAACACTCACTAGGGTGCTAAGTGACCCACTTCTGGAAACTGTGCATTTGTCCAACAGAGAGGCAGATTCGTGGTTCTTTTGCAGAAGAAAACTAAAAGCTGGGTGGGGAGGGGAAGAAATGCTTTTCAGCTCATATATTCCTCCCTGACGTACTATGGCCGGTCAGGGCAGCACGCTGCTAAAATACCTGCTGGCATCCCAGAGCGAGAGGAGAGACCCTCGTCCTCCCCCACCTCGGCTCCACCCTCAGCAACGAGGGTTTTCACAAGCCCAGATCTAGCCCTGCTCGATTTTCATCGCCGGTTTTGCCCAAACTGAGGGAAAACATTCACACACAGCAAAAAATGCCCCAAGGAGGCTGATAATATCGGACTATTAAACCCACCCCAGCGTATCATGCGATACATGTAATTAGCAGCGATTCTCTTCTCTCTCTCTCAGATAATTAGAAAGCTCCTGCCGCTGCAGACACAGGGACCACCTTCCAGCCTGGACCGAGGCTTGCCTGGCTGCCAGAAGGAGAGGTCCCATCCCAATATTTTGCTATTCAGCCGAAAGCATGTGGATTCAAGTTGCTTCCTCCCCGAGATCACTCCAGGCTCCAAGTCCTTTCTTTGAGGATGCAAAGCTGTGGTCAGTAACAGCTCAACAGAGCGGCAAGGGGAGGGAGAACAGTGCTGTATTTACCATTGTTGGAGGATATTTGTTTGCCAATTAGCCTTTTCCTGGAGAACAATAGTTCAATAAAAGCCCTGCTTTATTTTAATACCTCTCTTTCCCCCCCCCTCCACTTCAGCCCTGCTCCTCCAATGAATATTTGGACTCTGACTTTGATTTATTGTATGCAAAGCCTCCTGGCTGAACTTTCCATTTCACTGCTCCCCATTTCATCGGTAATCCCCAGGGGCAGACGGGCTCTCCAGTTGGAAAGCGGGGTGGAAGGCAGGCAGGTTTTTCCTCTGTTAAGCCTCTTAATTAAATTGGCATCAGAATCCGGATTTCTGAAGCTGTGCAGCAGCAAACACCTACCGCATGTACATCAGCGCAGCAACGGCTAGGGCCAGCAGCAGGGCAACAAAACGAGGAGCTACCAGCTTAGTCCCAACTGGCTAATTTTGGGTCATGTTTGGAGATTTTAGGATTAGCCGTGTTTGAGGTGAGGCTAACAGAGCCACCGGCGTTTATGCAATTGCTGTATGTGAAACAAATCTTTTTAACCTCCAGTTGATTGCGGTGTTTTCTTCTCTTTCAAAATAAAAACCCCGCTGAGGCTGCTTTAAACAGGAACCCTAACTAAAGGAGACCCTTACGGCTAGAGGTCTGAGCATATCATTAAACTTCTAGTCCCGAAAGTGCCCAAACCAAACACAACACATGTGTTAGATCAATCAGAGGGCCTGCATGCCACAGGGGATCCGCACTGCTGATTTTGCTTGAAGGATTTGAAAATTCTGAAGTTAATCTGGAGTGATTTTTCCCCTTAAAGTAAGAATTTAGGGTGAAGAATTCCTTGATAAAAATGTTTGATAGCAGAAATTGCCCGCTGGCAACTCTCCTTCCAGTTTGAAGGACTGACATTAATACCTCCCAGTGCTTCAGCAGATGAGCACAGTAAAACGGTACACATGAGCTTGCTTCACTCACAGTTTGATTTTGCACAAATCTGCAGAAGTAGCTCAGAGAAATGAGAATAGCTCCAATGCTAATTCCGCTATTAATGCTGGGGCTGGTAAAAGCAGCAGTTTTTATCACACTACACTAAAAGGCTTCTGCTCACATTTAAAGATAAAAAACAAAGCAGGCAACCAGGGCAGGCAAGTCTAATTGGAAGGTTTAATTATGTTTTTTATGTGGATGCAACATTATCTAGATTACGGCAAAAAAACTGCTTGAAAGGGCATGGAATCTGCTAAGCAAAGTTACTGAAAATAGGGCCACTAACTTGTAGGATAATTTAATCTCCAAGATAGAAAACTCTAGCGGGGGAGAAAGTAAAATGCAAGGAATTAATGTTGTTACACATCCCAAAGGCAAAAGTTTACACAGCCTGGGAGGCATTCTGCTCTTTAAACAGGAATGCAAAGTTGTTGCTGCGCTGAGCCAGAAGATTTCACCTCGCCTGTTATTGCAGGACACAAGCAAGACGGGTAACTCATTGCACTGGGGCTGGTTTTAAATTCAGAACTGGCGCGTCTGTCTACAGCCTCACCCGAAACGGGGGGAATCCCAAGGGGATGCATTTAAAAATCAATAGAGGCCATTTTATAACGGCATTTAGCCTAATCCAGGAAAGTATCAGCATCAGCAACATCGATATAAACCAAATTTGAACTCATCAAGTACATGCACGGGATTTTTTTTTTTTTACCTTGGTTTAAGCAGATCTGTTTTTTTCCTGAACACTTTAAAGTCCAAACGGTGTAGCTGCAGCATTGCTAATGCTTTAGGCATCCTGCCCGCCCCCATCTCTACAGCCTCTGTGCTATAATGTTTGCTGTTTAAAAAGCAAGTCTCTGCACTCAACGAGCAAATGCCTCTAGTAACAAAATCTCCCCTCAGAAGAGGCAACATGGCAGGGACAGCAGCCGCCCTCCGCACCGGGGCTACGTGGAAAAGCCTCTCTGGATTTCTTTCCTGCTGATAATTCTGCAGGTTTTCACAGAGCACTCCCCTCACACTGCTATACAAAGTTCCCATTCTCATAGATATTTACACAATGAACTCCATTTTCCTTAAAAGAAGAAAAAACAGCCTCACAACCGCAAAGAAATGCATGAAAAGTGACCCAAGGGTATTCTAAGAGGCTCAAACACCCCCAGAGAAGATAAGTGCTTTTGAAGTCTTTCATTTAATCTCATCTTTTAGAGGGCCAGACTCAGTGTCTAGATATCTGAGACTAGCCACCCCGTGGATGCAGCTGCTAGCACAGACGAACCTTCCTAGCAGCCATCGCAGACGCGAGCCCTGGCCTGCACGGCTGAGGCCTCTGACGCTGGTCAAAGGAGGAGAAGCCTCCTTGGCCCAGGCCTGCAGCACCACCAGCTCCAGCCTGCCACCGGGCCTCCCCAACCCTCGCCACGCACCAAAAACCACTAGGGAAACCCTGTGTGCTTCTGGCCCTTTGCAAGCTCACATCTCCTTGCAGATGACTTCTCGTTCAGGATTGGAGACTACCACTCGCTGGCCAGGCAAAAGCACTTCTCCCCACAGGTCGTTGTTGAACCTTGTCCAGGTCACTCACGATCTGCAGCAATCAAGAGCACTGTCTCTTTGAAGGCTTTCAAGTCCTGGTAGTGGAGGGGCCTTGCAGAGGTCTTCACATCCGTCACCTGGGTAAGACTTCTAAGTACCTCTGGTGATCAGCAGCTCCATGATGGTCCCTCAAACCTCACCTCCTTTCCCGGCTTCAAGGGGAATCATTTGACGGACATCAGGTCAACCCAGCTCTCCAGTGGAAAACTTCCTCCCAGATACACTAAAATACTCCCAGATTTCTTCAAAGGCTTCTGAAGCCAAAACAGTCCTAGCTGGTGAAGGTCATGACTGAGTTTCTTGCTCACAGGAGCTATTCAAAACCACAGCCTTTCCATTAACCGGCTCGCCAGATCTTTCAATACAGCCAAGACAACACAGTTAATAATCAAGCAGGGCCCAGCAGGTCTAACTGAGCTTGAAACCCAGCAAACTGAGCCCTGTTCCTCACTTTGCCCTGTATCTTGTCAGAAGTAGGCCAAGCAAATACTTCAAGTGGAGAGGGCTGCATTTATTCCGTTCACAAGCGGTTAAGCATAGCCATAAAAAAAAAAAAAAAAACAAAACCATAAGCGGAGACAGTGCTTTCTGGCTAAGTGGCTGCAAGAAAGTCAGAGCATCTCTGCTCAAAATACCCAAAGGTAATGTTTCCATAAGCATAGACACAACATGGATGCTGCCACTAGAAAGCAGGAAACGGCTGGATAAGGCTAATTATGTCCATCTTCAAACTGAATCGCCGATAACAACCACAGCACACGTTTACTTTCAGCTCCGCAGTAACCTGGGCTTTACCAGCTGAAAACAGCACCTGCACCTTGGGACGCAGCAGCCCTTGCTGAGGATGCTGCTGCCTAACACCCAGGCGCTCTCCTGACCCCCTGCCACCATGGTCCTGGTGCTGCCTTCCACCAGCAACACTACCTATAACACTGGATCGCCTCGTCTAAAGAAGAGGGCTGTGAAGGGCTAGAAAGAAATTCAATGCACAGTCAACCAGCTTCTTGGCAGCCAAAGAGAACTGTTTCCTGCCTGGTGCCCAGCACAAGCACAGACACGGCCTTTCGCAAGGCACTGCTTGAGGAGGGGAGCTGGGACCCAAAGAAGACCTGCAGAGAGCCTCTAGTCCATCCCTCTGACACAAAACAGACTTAGTTTACCTCCATCTCAAAGCCTTCCTTACAATGGACAGCCTGCCGTTTTGCTGCCGAACCACTATCTGCACCTTGAAAAACATTTTCTTCAAAAACTAACCTGGGTATCTCCATGCTTCAAATTAACATCGCAGCTTGGATGCCCTAAACATAAGCTAATAAATTACATCCAGGACTGAGCTATCCTGACATCATCCAAGATCTCATGACTGTCTGCTGCAGAAGGAAATTAAATTGTTTGGGGGTTCTAAATCTTCACAACACCTTCCAGCACAGGACTTCTAATATTGCAGCAAAAGCTTGAAGAAGCTGCGCATTGGATTTAAGCACCTGAAAACTCCAGATTCACTCCAGTACAGCCAGAAACTGCCACAGGAAGACAAAACTCCCTCAAATAGATGCCTCTTAAGACACACATATGCCAAAAACTTTTAGAACTCTGATATCACCAATTTTTAGAGTTGGCCAGGGCTATCTGTCCCCATCGACCTAGAGCACGAGCTGTAAGAGCAGGAGGAGGGGAGAAAAAGCATCTTGCTGAAAATCACAGGCATTTTTTGCACAGCTGACTGCCTTGCAGAGGGAGTAACGCATACATCAACAGGAGTACTTGAAGCACACCAGCGCTTTATAAATTAGATTTCAGTAGTTTCACCAACACATCAGAAGGAAATGGAATGCATGCTATGCAAATCCATCCCGAGACAGCTCCCTGGCTAATCCAGGTTTAGATTCAAATGCTTATTACCATGGCGTCTAATCAGGTAATGCCTAGTAGACAGTTTTATTTTGGGCTCCCAGTCGTTCGGTGTGTTCTTATTAAGGAAAATATGGCATCAAGTGGAAAAAGAAAAAGCCAAAAAACCACAACACTCAAAAGTATTCAGGCTCTGGCAGAAAGCACAGAACAAAATCCAGGCACGCAGAAATGCTGGTGGCTCACCAGGGACACAGTGAAAAATGATTCCTACTTGCACCCCATCTTACATCCAGAGGAAGGAGGAGGCTGCTGATCTTTTTGGGTCTCTTCCCTTCCTCAATGAGACAAAAGTGATGCAAAAATCTCACCCCATCCTAGTAGGACCTATCCACCAGCAGATAGCTCCCAGCAGCAGTTAGCACAGCTGGAGGCACCATAACCTCCATTATACTGAAGTGCCATATGGGTGCGAAGCTTTGGGTCTTCATTCCGTGACTCTGGGTGATGCGTGGCGGGGCAGCTGGCCTGCCAGGGCCACCGCCAAACACCAGGCCAGACGCAGACTCGCCGCTTCTGGTCATACTGGTGGCAGAATTGGTTGTTGGATGAACACAAATTGTTGGTTGAACATCAATCTCTCACCTCCACCATATGGCCACAACTCTGACATTACATGTCGGAGAGACCTGGGGCAGGGGACACTGCTCAGACTTGACAGGTCCTCCTTCTCCATCTGCTACTCATCCACTAAGCTTTCCAGTGATGGAAGAGGATGAGCTTTTCAATGCTGCTGTACAACTTCCCCCTTCAGTACTCACAATTAGCAGCAGCTTTTCCGCCCCTGCCTCCACAATATCATGGAAAACTGGAAGGCAGGAGCCGCAGCACCCTTTGTGCATTTGCCCAACACCGCTCGTATCAGGATGCTCTCCCACCAGCAGCTGCTCAGCCCGCTGACAAAGAACGGAACAGAGGCTTGCAAACAGCTCCAGCAAAGCGTCGAAACGTGCAAATATTGCTACCACTCTCTAAAGTCACTAGAGTACTGGGTCCACCCTGCTATACTAAAGAAATTGCATTTGAGGGGGAGAGAAAAAGGTCGGGGGGGGGGGGGGAAGCAGCACTACAAACACCAAAATTAATGAAGGGAACTTTCCAGATTTGTACCTATGAGCCTAAGCAACACAAATTAAACTCATATTAAGGCTGAATGAAGAACTTATATTTATTAGACATCAGAGAGTCCACACAGGTGAACATGCCCCCACAACGCACACACGTATGCACGGAATCCTGCAGCGTGGGCTCTCTGGTGTCTCATAACGTGGTAAATCCAAATGAAGCACCTCCCATGGCTTGGATATCATAACATTTATGTGTATTCCCTGATGTCTAGTACAGACGGAGTTTTCATTGCATCCTTTGTTTCAATAAAAAACCTCAGTAACACCCTTCTATCCTGATGCCTGTTTTCACAAAACTGGTTTGACATATCTGAAATGAAAGAATTTGGAAGAAAGGACAAAATCAGCCAAGGGATTCAATGAATTGCTGGTGATGGGGAAGGAGGAGCAGATGGACAGACCAACTTTATAAGCTTTCTTTCGTTAGGGAACTAAACTAAAAAAAAAAAAAAAAAGAGGTTAACTTTAATCAATGCACTTTATTATTGAGGAATGTGAAGCAGCTGATATTCTCCCTCTCAGGCACACATGCTCTGTGTTTCATAATCTACTGAATGAATATCCAAATGCTTAACAAGGAGAAGGAGAACAAAACCCCCAAAAAGAGAGGTTGCAGCTTGCAGCATTTTCATAAGCCTATTCAGAGACTAAGCTAAATTTACCAGCTCCCATTGAGCTTCCCAGCTGTGCAGGTTGCCAGGCTCTCCCTCCAGCTCTGCACGTCCCCACCTTCTCCAGCTCACGGCAGGGCCTGGAGCAAATTTGGGGTCCTTCTTCCACAGTCCTGCAATGACAGCAGGGAAGGGCAAACGAGGCCAAGAGACCCTTTACCCCATGCCGCCCAGCCCAGGCCGCAGAGGGAAGAAAGCCTTTGCAAGGCTCGCCACTCAAGGACATGGATGGAGGAATCCTTCCCCAACACTGAAAGAATCACACAAACGGTATTTATTTGTCCATAGGACTAAACGCCCCAAAAAAGTCATACTCATTTTTGTGGCCAGTATTACAGTGGGTCTTACTGCAGAGCATGGCTGATTAATTAACAGGGTTTGTGTTACCAGTGTAGGCACAAGCCAAAAAAAAAACCCAAGAGTTCATTTTCCCATATTTGGAGGTGCTGCCATTTCTGGACCTCTGTCTACGACGGTGTTTGGAACAGGTTCGTTCCCCGTGGACAACTGTCTAAAAGTGGGGTCCTTCGTCCCCCTGGAGCAGGTAGAGACCCGTGGACAGCTTACACACATCTATTTCTAAGGGGAAAAGTCTTTCAAAGCCTCAAAAACTCTGTTTTTGATAGCTTATTTTGGGGCTGTGGATAACACGCATGCGAAGAGCATGGTTCACTCATGATAAGCCAGGATAACAAGCCACTTGAGATATAAAAATAACTAAATGAATACATATATTTAGAGTTATAATTCCACAGCAGCTTTATTGATAGGGATGTCAATCACTTTTACACAGATATAAAATTGGCTGGCAAAACGCCTTAGAGCATATCTAAAAACCCATCTGTAACAAATCTAAGCCACGATCTCTTTGCATACATTTGGCCAAAGAATAATGCTGCCAGCCATCTTGACTTTCAACGTACAGATGGGCCAGCAGAGCTCTCCAAGCCCGCCACACAGCCAAAGGTCAATGAATTTTGATATTACCTACCATAAGCTGGCTGGAGAAAGCACCAGGTGAAAGAAAAACAGTCACCATCTGGGCTGTGTGAATGCTGATACCAAAGCAATGCCGGCTAGAGAGCGAGCCAGCATCCAGCTGGCTAGAGGTGAACTTCCTTCAAAACCCATCATCATTGAAATAGGGAGCTAAAAGCAGGGAAAAAAGGACCCATCACAGCACTGCACTACCTTTCAAAGGCAATAAGATTAAGCTAGGGCTCTTGTGTATGGTTTTTTCGATCCCCACCACTCAAGACACAAAGCTAGGACAGAGGAACATGCAAAGGAGCTTAACTGAAAGTCATCACTTGGCTTGCACATCTCAGAGCAGACAGGGATTTCTAGGGCTGCTTATCCCCTTCTGCCCCTGCCCAGGATCCCAAAGCTTTATCTAAAGCCTGCAGATATCAAAGAGAGAGATTGCAATTGATTTCAGGGGCTTCAGTGTTGCAGCCATCTGGGGAAGCACATCGCAAACAACCCCAGTGCCGGGAGATAGGTTGTCGGGGGCTTTATGGGGGGGGGAGGGAGGTTTCCTCCAATTCAAGACAGGGCCATCTGGAGCACTGCTTCTATTCTAAAAATTCACATCTACTTCACAAGAAGCAATAAGCACCTGAGACTTCTTTTTATCTCAGCGGAGCTTCTGGGGTCTGGCCGTTTCAGAAATCAGACAGAACAGGGATCGCTCCACATCAGATAAAGACTCTGGGTAAACGCATCTTATTCATGAAAGCCACAGTATTTTGGGAAAGACCTAGGCAGAAGAGAGAAGGCTACTCTGGAGTATTACTTTGAATAGCTCTGGAGCAAACCCAGCATTAATTTTCAACACCTAGGCAGCAAACAATTTGAATTTCATAAGCCTATTCAGAGGGAGGTTTGCACACACATATTGGCAGCATTATTTGATAAGATTTTTGCCTCTGCTTCATGCAGAATTTACGAGAAAACAGCTCCCAGCAAACATGATCGCATTCCAGTTCAAGGAGTGGATTTAACTGATCCTGCCTTGGGGACAAGGTGACCTCTCAAGATCCCTTCCAGTCCTATTGTAATATGATTTTTACACTGGAAACTGTTTATGGGCTAGCATTTGCACGGATTCATACTTGGAAATAAATGCATCTAAAAGAGTAACCGACGGGAAGGAAAAACAGAAAGGCAGCAGCAGTTTTTCCCCTCTCTCAAACAAACAGCATGCAAAAATGACCAGAGGCAGAAGTACAACATCCTCAACTCAAATGTTTTCCAGACATGTTTGTTTTCCAGGTTTTCCACTTGTTCTTCAAGAGCCGCCCAGAAAGAAGGCTTTCAGGAAAACAGAGCAGAGCACAAGTGGTGCAGGGCTTGACAGCAAACAAAGGAAAACCGCCTCTGCTTTCTCAGTGGGATATCTCCAAACACGACGGAGTTTGATTGCTACACGGACACTCAGGAAGAGAGAATCAACAAATCCACACGACCAGCATCTCCTCACCTTCAGGGCAGGCTTTCAAGGTTATTCGAAGTACCTTAGGAAACTGCACCTCTTTGTATGATCTTGTTCAGTGCGCTTACAAAAACACAAAAAAAACCCCATACATTTTCTAAACTTCAGCCAGAGACGCCAAAGTTATTTCTGAACATCAATGGACATGGACATCTACAGTTATTATGCAGCCAAAACTCTGGCAAGGAACCACAGACTAAGGGAGATTAAGGGAGATGCTGACTGTGAGCAGCCTTGATGGTAACCGGTGGCTACAGGCAGAGCTACTCCTAACTGCCGCAGTCGAACGAGTGACACGAGCAGCGGGTTTTCCAAGTGCCCCGCGTTGCCCCACTCCGTTGTTGCTCGGCACAGCTGGCCACGCACCGGGCAGCTTTGCATGGATAACCACTCCCGGCTCCCACGTGCTGCAAAGCTGTAAGGATCAAGCGTTTGGGGACCATGTGGCTGTCACAAGCCTGGTCCCTGCCTCCAGTCTGCCTGCCGCTGACACTAAAACTTCCACCCATGCCAACATCCTAATCAGAAACGGCAGGCCCATAAAGCGAGGCTCAGAAGTCCTTCAAAGTCCAAAGCCGATTTCCACCTCTTTCAACTTGCTTCTGGACACAATCAAAACCAAAGCCAGGCTCCTTTCCAAAGGAGCCTTTCTATCAACTTTACGTGGACTTTGGATTAGACCTTTTGCAGAAGAGAAAAAACCTTGCTCAAGGATGATAAAGTCTAGACGCTACAATATATTTTCCATCTGATCTAGCAAAACCTAAAAAGCTCTCCCTTGATCTCTAACTGCCATGATCAAAGCCATTATCCCATTCGGAGCCCTTCTGAAACTTTAGCTTCCAAATGTGTAAGTTATTTTTAAAATCTAAACCAGGCCAAGCCTCTCGTTCTTTGGAGTTTTATGAGGAAAACTGGGTGTGCTCCCAAACCTTCCCTCGGCATCTGGAACCGGCCGGCCGAGGTGTTGGAGGGCGCGAGCGGGGAAGGCGGCCCCGACCTCGTGCCTCGGCTCGACCTACTGGTCCGTGCACCACGCTGGGTCTGGCGGAGTGTCTGCCCATGCACAAGAGAAGCCACAGTGGGGGATGTTCCTCAACCTCAATTTTGAATCTCAATATGAAGGTTTTTGGAGAGCAAGCGTCCTTTTGCTTCATGTTATGGGGGAGAAAGAAGCCGCCCCCTTGGCTTCTCAACCATTTCAGCTCCTCAGCTATGTGTCTGCAGGCTGAATTGTTTTAGATTTACTCCCCTTCCATGAATTATAAAGTAGCAGAAAAAAATTAACAGCGCTAGACCTAGGCATCTGTGTCTGGCTTTGGTGTCCTCTGTCATAGGGGTGCATTACTCTAGTACCAAAGAAGAGGAAACAGTCTGAAATACCTTCATTTTCTACCTGAATTAAATAAAACTAAGCATTAAGAGTTTCCTGTATGAGGTAAGCAGGAAGCACAAGTGTAGAAAGAACATTCATTTGTACACCGAGGGACAACTGAGAAAATAAGACATTCCAGGAAAAAATAATCTTCCAGTTTCTTGAAGGAGCATTTCAGACAACTGAAAGCAAAGAGAAATTGCACAGCCCTAGAGACTGTGAGAACGCAAGGAGAGAGGTTTTCTTTGCTTTAGTCTCCGTGACAAAGTACCCGTGCCTTGCTGTCCCTTCCCCCTTGCTTACCCCTGCCGAACCGCCCCCGTCCTGTAGCCCCTGAGCGGGGTTATGAGCCACCGAGGCAGAGGAAGACCTGCACGGCCTGGGGGGGCGCTCCCCAGCATGACTCCTGCAACGCCTGGCAAAGCCAGAGGAGCATCACCAGCCCCCGACGAGGCAGCTCAAAGAGAGGCAACGAAAGCCCAAGCCGCTCACCCGAGCCCTGATGCTCGGATGGGACTCTGCACCTGAGCAGCTGCCGGGGATTTGGTTTCCCCAGGGCCACACGCCGGGACCACCGAGCTGCGGCATAGCTGGGCCGCTGCGAAGGCGTACAAGCCAACGTCAGCCCAGGTGGGCACCAAACCTTCTGGTGGGTAGTGGACACCACCTGCAGAGGGCCCGGGGGCCAGTCCCGATGGCCAAGCTTTGCAGCAAGCCAAGAACAAAGCCAAGGTGAGACAGGTCTGGAGCGACAAGGAGCTGGAGACTACCGGGAAAGAGGTATGAAAGCACGTTGGAGCCGAGCTGCATCCCCTGTGTCCCGCAGAGGACTTCCGACAGGGAGATGTGGCTTAAAGCAGGGATGCCGAGGGGACAAGAAACGATCCCAGCCCCGGAGAGGACAGCAGAGCAACGCAGAGCATTGCAACCCATTCGCGCACTCCAGCTATTTAAAAAGCCAAAATTAACTCCCGATTGAACACCTCTCCAAGGCCAGTCCAAAAGCGATGCTGAAGTGCGCAAACAAGCCACACGGTCTCCTTTTGGTCACAGCACCCGTCTCTACAGCTCCACCCACCCCCATTCCCATCTTAAGCTCCCACGTTTTTACCCTGTCGCAGGTGCCGGCAGCAACTGCTCCTCCTCCCCCGCTGCGCTTAGCCCAAGCTCTTCCCAAATTTAATCAGCGAGAGCAGCAGATCCGCCAGAGCCTTAAGACTAACGCCCGTCCGGCGGGACCTTGCCCACCACGGCCTCACGCGCACCAAAAGGGTGAGGGCAACCAGCAGCTCGGCGCGGCTCGGGAGACCCGCCGCATCGGTCTGACCTCGGCCTCCGCGCGAGCCCGTTCCGCTCGGTCTCCCGCCGGCCGCGTCCATCCCGCCGGCCCCACCTCGCCCTTGCGCTGGCCCCTTTCCCCCTAGCGAGCTTCACCCGCCGGGGAAGGGCGAGAGCAACGACGCATCCGCAGTCCCTGACGAGAGCTGGTTACAGCACCCCGTTACTGACCCCAGGGCAGAAGCCCGCCAGAGAAGATTTACGGCGCGCGCGAGCTACGCGGGAGAGCGGGCCATCGCGACGGCCCCTCCGGCGTGCAGACGCCTGCGGATCCGCATCCGACACGGCATGCGCTCTCAACCCGCGGCCCCTACGTTTACACGCCGGACGCTCGACCCCATAAACTAAGACGGCGAGGGCAGCTCCGAAGCACCTACGCCGTTCGGAGAGGCGCGCGAAAGCCCTTCCTCCGGCGGCCAGCGCCCAACCGCGCTCCCGAGCGCGGGAATAACTATCCAAGGGGAAAAGTCCCATTATCGGTTCGTTTAGACACTGCGCGGGAGCCACGGGTGGGTTCGGCACCACGGCTGTCTCATGGCGATGTTTTCCAGGCATTTTTTTCCCCGTTTTGCCGCGTTATTTTCCTGTCTTTCTTGTCCCCGTGTCAGGGATGCACCCAGCGGGGAAGCTTATACGCCACCTTCCCCCCTTCCAAAACCGAACGTGCAAATAAGAGCTGGGAAACAAACCTGGTTCCCAAGCCTGGCAAACCTACGGTAACGGGTTTCCAGGCAGAAGTGCGATTTTTGTAAGGAGGGAAGGGATATCACAGAGCTACGGAGTCAAAAGACAAAAGCAAAAGCTCTGTATTTCTGTAAAGGCCCTTTTCCCTGAAACGACAGCGAGTAACACAGATCTTGCCAGTTTATCGGGGTATGCACGAAGGCTTGGCTGAAAAGCAACCTCATTATGCCGGTTGGGTCATTAAGCGCCAATCAAAACATATAGTCCTGTGATCATCCCATGATGGGCTGGAAACCAAACGCGGCTCTCATTTAAACCCGTGGCAATCGGGAATAAGCTTTCCAAAACCCCTCAAGCAGAATCCACCCCCCTCATTGGGTTTTTTGATTTTGGGTGGGTTTTTTTTTTTTTTTTGGGTACTTACATAAGCAGCATGACAGCTAACTCGGAGGAAATCAGATGCTTAATGATTAAGCGACACTTAGGCAGCACTCTGAAAGATAAATACGCCCTTTGGAAACTCTGCAACAAAAACAGAAGGTATAAACAGACAGTAACTAATTATTCTGGTTAAAGCCTTGGAAGACCTGAAATACCCGACCAGGCCAGACTGCAGGAGAACAAAGCCACTGTGCGCCTGCTCCGCTCGCAAAATAAGTCACACCCTTTCCAAAAGAACCCGCAAAAATAAACGTAGGCGCTTCGGCGCTGGTTTTGCTTGCGTGCAGGTTTCTTAAGGTCTACGCCAATAGGAAACTTCTGCTGTACCCTCGAGGGATCCCATCCCTATTAGCTAAAGTTAGACTTCAATGAAAGTCAGGTTCTAGGAGTGGGTAAACACGGGCTTCTCCAATGTGCACGGACATGGCGAGACGCCCCAAACTCGCCCGGGGGGCTGGCACGCTGGGGTTTTCCTCCCGCCTGCAAAGGGCCAGCCAAAATTGGATTTTTGGATTGGAAGAAATTAAGAAAAGTAAGTAAACAAGGCGAGCGCCCGTGGGAAAGGAAGGGGACGGCGGCTCTACCCCCACGGCCACGCTCGGCGGTACCCAGCTCGCAGACGGCGGAGGTCAGCGGAGAAGCCCACCGGCAGCGCGCTCACCACCACGGGCACAGCGGAAAGCATCTGATTTATCAGGGTCTATGACCGCAGTGCCTGGAGCCTCCACCACACCAGACCGCGTGCGGAAGAAGGCGCAGGGATGCGCTCGGTCGACGCGACCCTGCTCTCCTTGCCTTGGAGGAAAATCATCGTTTTCCTTCTCTCTTTCTCTCCGCCCTCCCCCCACCCCATTAAATACCAGCAGAGCTCGGGGGAATATTTAATCTCAAACCTCAGTAATCAATCAGTTCAACCTCGCACATGAGAAAGAGTCACAGCAATAAGTACCAAATCCCATTTCTACCCAGCAGTACCACGTTTTAATTACATACATAAAATTTCCCTTTTAACATAAATCCTGAACAGATCCAGCCAGCCCCAGGGGGGTGGGTGGAGAAGGACACGGTGCCAGAGGAAGAACATTGGGGATGGGGGGAGGAAAGGGAGGAGAAATCATTGGGGCAGTTATTTAAAATGACAACTTTATACGGCTGCTCCCATTTGTTTTTGGCACGACGATGCTTTGACCTTGCGCTCAGTTCTGACGGGTCGACCCAGATGATGGGCAGCAGCGTGGTGAACAGCGATCCGACACCCAGCCAGACAGCCAGAAGCTGCATCTTTTTATTACACGTCAACACGTGTGCAGGGGGACAGAGAACACAAGGTGGACATACACATTAAAAGGCTTGGGCCAGGCTGTGATTCAAACAATAGCAACCAGGCCCCTCCACCAGCACCGAGAGACTTAATCTGAAGCCTCTTCACATCACATTTCTAAATAGGTTTCAGCTGGTTCTGAATCACCCCCTGACAATCCTTTTCTTTTGACTTGGTCCAAGCAGAGCTGGACCAACAGGACCACCACGTGGCTGCCAGTCCAACAGGTAGCTGACTGCCAGCAGCATCCCTCCTCTGCTAAGCTGCCCGGTGCTCCAAATGCAATAGCTCACAAACAGCTACGTTAAAACTATACACATATATATTTTTATATGCATACACAGACTTTTTCAATATACAGGAACAAAAGAAGGGACATCATGCTGAAACATCGTGTGCAGCTCAACGGTTCTCTGCAGCGACAAAGGAAATGAGAACCAGAGACCACGCGTGCACACACTCTTCATAGCGTATTTTGGCGTAGGGAACGTTTCTGGATTCCCTAGTGCAAGCTCGGATCTCAAAGAGCTGCGAAATGATCCTGAAGCCACTCTAAACGAGAAGCAGAGGGTTCCCTCGGCGCACAGGCCGGGCAGGCACAGCAAGATGGAAAGTAAGGCTAGGCGTGTCCCCAGGGATCACTGAATCCAGTCCACATCAGATCTGTTCAGAGGTCCCCGGGATACCCTAGGTCTTTGCAGGGAATCCATCCATGACCGCCGCTCCAGCCTTGCTAGACTGCTTTTAGGGTGCTCCAACAGACAAAGCAATGGGAACAAGTTCAGGACTGGGGATCTTAGTGGTATCTTTGACTTCTTTGTGCGTAGCAGAGCTGTTTTTTGAGCCCTCTTTTTTTCAGGTAGATCCTGTGGCAGGCTTCCTAAATAAACATGCACGTATCACTTTCAAAAGATGCATACTCCTTGGCTTGCAAAAGCAGTATTCGGAAGGGGATGTGGTGTAGTGCAACAGGAATTTTTCAATTCCTCTTGACAGGAAATGCCACACTGAAATATGAAAGGGAAATTTACCTGTAACTGAGATTTCCTAGCAGTGGTATCCTTCAAAAGGCAAACTTTCCCTCCCCCACTTTATTTTTGGCTTTGGTTTCCCCAAGACTTGTAACATCAGGAATTGCTTGGCACATGTACAAATTCCTCAAGCTCCACACACATACCTAGAGAAACTATTTCACTTACACCCTCCCTACTCTCTTTAGCCCATGTTGGGAGATGCAAATTTAGGAGAGGCTGAGAAATATCAGATCTCCACAACATATTCTCAGAAACCCCTGCCATTTCTCCTTCCTCCCTCTGCAAAGCAGGACTCTGCAGAGCAATCCAGGACAAAGAAATATTTGGTGCAGTATCTAGAGCAAATTAAACCTCCAGGGCACAATACAAGGACAGATTTATTGATTCATGCAAAACGTCCTTATAAATTTCTTCATTCAGATAAACAGGATAAGACAAAATGAGGGCTATCCCGTTGACCCAGCAGTATGTGGCAACAGTGCCATGGGAGTTTCAGTCTAGATTGTAGTCCCATATTCCAGGAGAAATTATTCTTTCTGGGCAGACATCTATGAAGTTGGTGGAGGATGGTGCAGAGGAAACCACCACCTTTAAACCCCCATGCCCCACGTTTGGCAGACCCAATGGGTGTCTTTGCTGGCACCAGGAATAGGTAAAAATGACATTTACAAGTTAAGATCTGCAAGGACTCTTTGCACACCTACTTTCTGGCTTACGTAGGACTGCTGCTGCCTGGATGGGCGAGATGCAGGGTCTGAATATGGAGCCTGTACTGGACCATGGAAAGGGAGAGCATTTCAACTTGGAGGAGGAACGGTCTTTAGTTAGAGGTCGTCAGCCTCTCATTCACAGCCTGAGCGGCTGCTGGAGTGACCAGTCCCTAGCAAGGTGGGAACCAATCGTTCCCCCTGGCAAGCTGGGAACAAATGCCGGCAGAGCCCATCCAGCTGGGTCACATCCGAGTGCACTGAGTGCAAGAAGCCCCATGGTCCTCCCTCATAACCAGGTTCTTCATCGCAGAAGAGCTCCTATCTTAGGGCAAGACAGATGGAGCAGGATGCCCGTGCGCGAGTGCCTACATCTCCACCAGCATGACGCTCCCCAAACAAGCTGCCCACTCAGCTGCAGAAACCAGATGAAAAACTGGTCCAATTACCCCTCTGCCAGCCCAGGAAAAGGGAACTTCAAATACAGCATCAACCCCTGCAGCAACAGCCAGGGAACATGACCCATAGCTGCCGAGATGCCGGAGCTTACAGCCTCGGCCTCCCCACAATGGGATGCAACACAGCTGCTAGGTTCAACCTTTCCAAAAAAGGCGTGAATAGAGATAACAGCACCCAGGCGATTTGCCACATAACCCAGACGTCTCGATTCCTCCAAAGCCAAATGAACCAGTGACACCAGTGCTAGATAAAAAGCCAGCACAGGTGCTGCTCCAGCCACATTTGCCTCTCAAATACCTCACAGGGAAGGTGGAGAATGAAAATAGCCCAGTCTTACTCCAGGCAACAAGGAGATGGCTGCACAGGCCAGGTGATGCTCAATCTGTTCTGGCTGTGGCTCCACCAAGCAGACCCAGCTTTTATTCGAAGCCCAGTTAATGCTATCACATGCTGTCTCCTTGCTAAAGCAGCATAAATCTGCTCCTGACTGCAGCTCACGGCCTCATCTCCACCACCCACAAGCAAAGCGAGAGGTAAATGAGAGCTCGCTGCCTCCACCCTGCGGGCTCAGGTGCTGTTTCGGGGCGCAGACAAAAGGCAATAATCGTTCCAGGCCAGCGTTGAGGCTGGGACACGAGACGCCGTCGCCTGCTAACGCAACTCCAACAAGGACGCCCCAGCTCAAACGCCCTATCCTACCAAGACCACCCACCCTAATTAGGGCAGATGGGAGAAACGCCACCAGCAAGCTATGGTGCCACTGTGGGGAAAACACTGAGCCAGGAGAAGGCTGGGAGCAGGCTCAGGTGTTCCCTTATCGCGGCCGCATGAGAGCAGGTCGCTAGCTTCCCACCCTGGAGGTACGTGGAGGGCGATGGGGCCAGGGCTGCAGGAGCCCAGACACGAGCAGCCTCCTTGAAAGATGCTAAAGCAAACTAATCTGCCTGGGCTACTCTCAGCACCCCCCAATCCCATAGGTTGGATCGTTTCTGGACAGCAGCCAGCACCACTTTTTAAACTTGCTAGAGGTGATATTTTTATCTGCCATTGCAAGTTAGGACTACAGCATTCACCACCCTTGTACAGCTGCACCCAGGTCTCGGCTTACGCCTTCTGCCACCAGCCTCATTCCCCAGTTATTTATTTTGGTGGTATGAAGCTAGCACAGATGCACAGCAACCAGGAGCCGGCTGGCCGAGCAGGGCACTGTGCCCAGCGCTGCGCTCAGCCACAGCCCCTCACTTGCTGAACGTCAAACGCAGGGAGAAGGGAAGGTGGACAAGTGAGCTAGGCACAGAACAAGACATCTGGAAACTAGGACTCCATCCCACTACACTACACGTTACTATGCACCTTGCAATTTTTCCAATGAGTACAGGCTGAGCTCCCTAAAAAGCCTCTGAAACCTAGCGTGTGTGTTAAGTGCTGGAAGGCACCTGTTTCTGGTGTTTTCTCTCACACAGGAAGGGAGAGGGGCAGTGATTACCACAACAGGGTCCCACTTGACAACTAGGACGTCTAGATGATACCACAGCTCTCAGAGACTGCACTGCTTGTACACCGATTGCACTGCTTGTACACCTAGAAGATCTTGAAGTGAACATATGGCCTCTCTCCAAATTTCGAGCATGCAGTGCAGTTAGAAGTGGTACGTGGTGACATCTCAGCAGCAGCGGCTGCCTTTGTGCATTACCTCGCCTCCTATTCACAAGCAGGTCAAGCTCACAGGACACTTTGATGAAGACCAGCAGCACCCTGTCCTACAGGTCTCCCTTTGCCCCTGCCTCTGCCACACACTGTGTCCTCATGATGTTCATGGCCACAAGATGCCACAAGACCATCTCCACTGACCTCCTGGGTGTCACAGCCTGTTAATCTTATCCACTCCTCTCAGTACTGAGCTTAATACGCTTTCGTCAAGCTCAAGCCTCCTTCCAGGGCAGCCGGCAGTCTGTACCCAGGATGTCAAGACAAGGACAAAGCCATTTTCTTCCGGCGTCTGTTCTTGTGATTAAATGCAGCTCATAAAATAAATATATACATATATCTGTGCCTTGTTCTAGAATGAACTCATCTGGCGTCAGCTTCCACACGTGGATTGTTTGCTAGACTGAGGAGCTGTTGGATACCCACCATTTCCTCCCTAACAAAGGGATATACACTTAAATTTTTTAGCTTCTTGATGAAAAGGTAAGATGAGCACTCCTCTTCCCTAAGCACAAAGCATTTTCCCCACCTTTTATCCATTTGCAGCACTTTTCTGCACTCTCTCTATTCAGTCGAACTAGTCCTTTAAAATGCAGATGCCAAGACTATATACTGCCTTTTAATCTTGGGATCAGCCTGGGCCCTGTTCTGAGACAGTCATGGCAGCACTGCCTTGTACAGGCCTGGTCACACTGCTCACGTCCTGAGCTGCTGCTTCCCAGGACAGGGTCTCCTTTCCTGTAGATACGGCCACGTTAAAGGGCCTTTTGTAGGAACAAGTCCAGCTTATTAAGACTCAAATCACTTTCTGCAGCTGCTTTCTGCAGATCCAATTCACCCTCTGGAATCATTTATCAGTCCCCCAATTTTCAGATCATCTGCTAGTTTTTAAATCAATCAGCATCAATTTGAGATCTACTTTTAAAATCATCAGTAAAGACACTGAATAACTTTGGATCTCAGCCTGCAGGATCATACCTGCAAAGGTCTTCGAGAAATGCCTCTGCTTCATAAGAATTCCCCAGTTGGTAATATTAAAACTACAATTATCAACATAGATTAATAAAGGGCACTGAATCTCTGGAAGCAATCTGAAGCAGGGACTCCCAGAAGTGATTACTTCAAATTAACAGGGTACACACGCACATACAGCTGTGTATGCAGTCACCATCGTCCTCAGTTATTGAAGCCGTGCTATTTTGCCTTGTGTGTTCCCCAGAACACACCCAATCCCTCCGGCACGGATTAGTATTTTGATAAACAAACATGTCTTGTCATATCTATTCACTTAACTCATGATCAAGGGGTTGCTACTCGCACATGCCTTGACTTCACAGAAAAAAATGTGAATGAATTTCAAGTCGTTGGCAAGAGGAGCCAACATTTCCTTCCTGGAGACTAACCCACCTGGACCAGTCCTGGGATGTTTGCACTGCGCCGCGGCAGCGCAGACATGCCAAACCACCCTCGGCATTGCTAACTCAGCACAGCCACGACGAGACGGCTCACCGGGAGCAGGGCGGCCAATGACACGGCTGAGAAACGCATGTGATCCAACAGACCTCCTACGGAGGTATCATATGTGCCTCCTTCACCTTCTCCACTCCTGCCATCATCCCGCTCACCAGCAACAGCCACAGCCTAACCCGACCCCAGATGGGCACACGTCTGTGCTTAGAGCCCTGCATGCTGCTCTGTACTGGTCATAATGGCTACAGGGACCAGATTAGGAAGAAGCCACCCCCAAGAAATTTTGCAAGTTTAGCTTAGACCCAAATCCAGAAGCAACACAGATAGCTCAGGTGGAAGATGTACCTGGGGACTGCAAGACAAGATGGATGTATTTTTATTCTTGTTCAAACCAAGATGCTTAGAATTGGGCTCCTGAGTCCTCCTTTAAAAGCCTAGGATGAAGACAAAGACACCGATTGCTACAGGACACCTAACGATGTGCCAGACAGCTCAATTTTCAAATTGAGATGCTCAATATCTAAACAACTCGTCCTTTCAGAGGCCAACAAGCCCTATTAGAACCATAAGAAGGATCAATCAACCGGACTTCAGGGCAGCAGCTGTGATGTTGTTCCCTTCCTGTCTTGCAGCGCAGGGCATAGACACCAGGCTGTCCCCACCCAGAGCCAGGACTCTGGAGGTCCCTTATGCCTCCTGGGCTAGAAATCCTCGCCCTGGACTGATCGCCTTCCATCACCATTCTGTTTGGGGGTGGTGGGAAGAAGATGCCTCCTTTAAAAGGAGAGAATTAAAAAGTAAATTGATTTATATCACCACAGTAGCGCAGGATGTTTGAAATGAGAAATGGCAGAACATAGGTTGCACACAGCACTGGGGAGCATCTGAAATTAATCTAGTCTCACAGAGACCCTAGTGCGTCTGATTTAAATGGAGGGCTCCGGTCACAGCTCATAGCTTTTCAGGGCACAATAAATAACATTACAAAGTCCAAAGCTAAGAGCTAGAAAGGATGCAAGTGCAATAAACTCTTTTATCAGCTTATGCAACAGGAAGAGAGAACTCATGGGTGTTTTATGCAGGTTCTTATATTCTTGACTGTCTGGTCCAAGTGCTTTCTAATTGTACTGTCTCAGAAATCGCTCTGATCATAAATATTCCTGAGACAAGGGACAACAGCTTATGGGGCCACACCTAGCCCTGACAGCAGTGCATTCACATGATGGGAAGACAAGGCTGAAAAAAGCATTGAAATGAATTAAAGACAGAGAGTAAAGCAGATATCAAGGGAGATAAACATTGAATTCCTGGCTTGCTAGGAGAGGGCCTTCCATCAGCTACAAGGGACAATCACTCTCTGTTGCATTTCTAAAATTAGCTCTGTGCTCTTGACATTTCTGGGCAGGTATCTAGAGGAGGCACATAAGCCTATATATGTTTCTAAGCACCATGCATTTCACTTTAGCTGCTACTTGTGCACAGCCAAAGCAATACAGAACAGCCTCAAATATAGCTTTAAGTCTGAAGTCACATGAAGACTGAACTACAAAGGTATCATTTAGGAATATGCAATTAGCAAATACGGACTTCTTCACACCCTGGAAATCATCCAGCGTGCCAATGAGGAGAGACAGAGAGAAGGGCTAGAGCCAGCCCGGGCAAACGCTGCTCTTAAGCAAGGATGAAGGGGGAAAGGACACTCCCCTGTGTGCTTCTGACCCTCTCAAGGGGACGTTTTTCTGACTGTACTTGTTTACATGTCACGGCTTTCAGAGCAGCCCAATGAAAGGGCACGGAGATGAGGTCTCACAGCACCCCTCAGGCGTGAAGTTAGGTGCCACAGTCAAGTGCTGCTCTGTTTCTGAGACACATGCAAAGCACAAACCACGGTGCTCTTGGAAAGCAGTTTCCTTAACTAACCTATTTCAGTTCCAAAATCAGCCACTGAATTGATCTTTCAAGGGTAAAGACCGTCAACTTTTATCTAGAAAATTGCCTCCTCCCCTACATGTAACTCAAATCAAGTTTAACACCATACTATCCACTCAGGTTATTGGATTATTCCTTTTTTTTTTTTTAAGGGAAACTCCTTCTCTTAAACAGATCAATCAGCCTAAGTCTTCCCCTCCAATAGGTTTTTCAGAAATAAAAGAACCAATCGATCATGTCCCAGAGGGCAAACACCCCCTTCCCCTGGAAGCTCCCACTTCCAGCTGTCACTGCAGCTATCAGGGCTCCTCCCAACGGGGCTCAGACCGGAAGAGAGGGAAGAGCAAGGCTTGGCCGGGGAGCCGGCACACCACACAGCACGGAAAACACACACCCGCAGATAAGGGATTTAATTCCAGTTGCTCAAGGGTAAGTGTGGTCATATATTACCGATAAGCAAACAGTGAGGAGCAATTACGAAGCTCAGCACTTGCATGCGGCGAATACTGTTGCAAATCACTTACAGTACTATCGCCGACTGCTTAACTCAGAAGTTGCTCACATCAGAGACCCTTAAGCTGTGTTTCTTTCAAGTAGTCCTGACAAACTGCATTCTTGGCTATTTTGAAGCGTGCAATAAAGCAAGCTGAAAAGAAAAAGCAACTCTCCAGTTTGAGGCTGGCACCATGTGTTGAGGAGAAGATGTAGCAGCACTTCTGATCTGCTTCCATGACTTTCTGGTCTTTCTAGGATTCTCACAGTGCCAAACCCAGAAGAAGAATCTCAGCTGCTATTGCACAAGTCAAACTTGGGGAGATAAAGCAGCCAGTTACACACCCCACCAGCTACCAGAACGCATCAGCAAAGACAGATGGGAGCACCAGCAGGGCCACAGCTTCTGCTCACTGCTGCTGAACTTCATCAGAGGCTCACAAATTCTCAGGTAGCACTGCTAGACTAATGTATTAAATGCCCTCACTAACGCTGAATTTCCCTTTGACCTTTCAAGATTGCAACTTCTTCCAGTCACTGCCTGAGCAGGGGGGTTGGACTAGACGATCTCCAGAGGTCCCTTCCAACCTCAACCACTCTGTGATTCTGTAAAGTAGACCAACGGCTTTCAATTCTTTTGCATCTAAAAATAATATATTGCTACTTCTGGGAGCTCTGCAAAGGTGGAGAGGGCCCTTTTCTCTGCTCTGAGGTCTCCAGCTATGCCCAGGTCATTGCACCATGGCCACCTGCAGGATAGTCAAAGGCTTATGGTTACACTGTTAAGTCCTACCGCTTCTAAAATCTGCTTCCCCAAAATCCCAGAGCTAGAGACCTCCAAGCAGTTACAGACCAAGCATCCGGCATCTCGGCTGCCACATGTGGTGCAAACATAGTTCAGCATGTTTGGACTGCACAAACATGCTAAACATGGTTTAGCAGGAGACAGAAACACCAGTCTCAACCATGAGATGCCCTGTCTTCCATCCGCTCTGGCATGGGATTCGCTCCTTCTGGGTCCGTTATGGAGCCAGCCAACTGTTTTGTGTTAGCCCATTTTGCATAATCAGAATTGGAGCTGGCCTCAGTAACCACAATTTAAAAGGCATATTTAACTCAAGCAGAAGACAAAGGAGTTTGTGTCCACCGCAGACCAAATTAGCTTAGCGCTCAGCCTGTTTACGTCAGGAATTCATGTCTACCATTGACCAAGCCTCACGCAAGTTTATTCCTTCTATCTCCGCTATTTAGCTGCCCGTGGAGAAGGAACAGATCTGCTCCTGCAAAGCTTGAAAAGGGAAAATATAAAACAAAGAGGCAGCTGAGCAGGTCCAACATGTTCTTGAAGCCTTGGGAACGGCACAGTCTCGCAAGGATTTGTATCATCCGTCCAGACCTCACACACCCCACGGAGCTAGAGCGCAGGATCCCAGAGAGGGGCTGCAGTAACCTCCGCAGGAGCCTCATCTCCTCCAGCCAAAAGGAAGAAGAGGAGAAACGAAGGCAGCTGGGGACCACTGTGGGCTGCAAAGCTGCCCCGGCGCTGAGCTCCAACGTGCCCCTCATGGCTACCGTGCTCGCAGGCTCATCCCACGCCACGGTAGGACCACCGTTTCCAGGCTGCACACACTCCGCTGTAGAGACGGGAGCAAAATTAGGAGGACGTTAGGCTCATCTTGAAGACCTTTGCTTCAGAACTGCCTCCAGGGAAACGTTTGTTCTTCCTGCCTAATTTGCATCGATAACATTTCACATCCCAACTCCTTCACTTTGGTCTCGGGCAACTCAAAAACACAGCCAAAGACGTGGTTATTTTTACATTTTTCCCAGGAAAGAGTATCTCCACTGGGCACAACAGCCATGTCACATCAAATCACCGCACAGCTCTAGCTCAGAGCCATGACAGCAGGATGGAGCCTGAGAGAGACGCATGCTGGCTAAAGACAGGCACAGCCATGGCCAGCTATGGGTATTTTTCTGTCCCACTAGTATTACATTACTTAGCTTTTCAGTCAACAACGGCACAAAAAACAAAACAGTAATAGAGCCAAAGGTAGTACAGTATGGTCCCATCATCTCCATAACTCCCCACCCAAGCACCAAAACCATCTTACAGTCTAGTCTGACCGGTTTGACTTTTTCAGGAATACCGCATTCACTATTGCATCCAGCTAGACATTTATAGCACCGGAGTCTCAGCCTCAGTCTGCATCTAGGTCTGTTGGACTTCTGAGCTGACCTAAATTTTCCCATCCAGGGAGTGATTCAATTTTGTTGCACAGAGGAGGCAGACCTTGAGGTCAGTGGGACGACCGCGCTCTCAGAGGCAACGTACAGGCTTCAGCAGGCTGTGGAGCAGCGTTTGATGCAGCCCTGCTCAGCTGGAGGTTCTTTAAAGCCTTATCTCCGGGGCTCTTATCTGGCACTTTTATACCCAGAGGAAAATCCCAACACTTCCACAAGTAATTTAAGAGCTTTCGGACTTTAAAGAGGGGGGCGATGGAGAGTGAACCATGGGGAACACGGAGCGGAGCGAGACTGGTTCGTAAATCTAGCAGAAAGGATTTGAGCAAAGCACGAGCAAGGTTTCCTCCTCTGTGCTAAGGAGGTATCTGTAGCAGGCACGTGCGGCTGTCTTGCCCAGGATCCAGCTAATTAAGCGGTATCTCCAACATGAGCCACGCCCTTCCACTAACGAGACGTCAGGATCCCACCAGTGACAGCCAGTAACCCACCTCCCCGGAGCCCGCGCTCACGGCGCAGGCTGATGCAGCAACGCAACCCTTGGCGCGATACGGGTGACGCAGCAGCGGTCAGGAGGGCTGGGTTCCAGCAAACTGGGTCCTTTTAAAGAAAGGGAGCACGATTTGCCTAGTGTTTTCCTTTCCTCCTTCCTTTCAGACCATCCTCCCTGGCATTTGGGTATGCAAGAGGCACCAGGCACTCACAAAAGAAGATGTTAGGGTCTGTACTGTTTCTGTGTAGTTAGTTTACAAAGAAAGGGGAATATAACAAATGCTTGCATCCGTAAAAAAACCCACAACCCTTCCCCCACCTGCATCTTCCAAACCGGTGAGAGCACAAATCCAGCTGCTTTGCAATCTTATCTTGATGCAGAAGCATTCTGGGATGAGATATAAAGGTTCCCTGAAGGCACAGTTTATTAAAGGCATCTTTATCGAGTTGGTTTTCTTCAAAAACATTGTACTACAGTGCAATGGTAGTACAGACTGGTTTTCAGTGGAGAAGCAGAGCAATCCAACAGCCTTAGGAAACACCCTCTCGGTACCAGCACAGCCGGGACAGGTCTCTGCTGCCAGCTGCTGTTACACACAACGTCTGGTGTCGTGGGCAACGAAGGGCACGCCACTGCAGACTGCTTGGAAAGCTGCAGGGATTTCCCAGTCTGAAAAGCAGCCGGGGAATCGGGGGAACATATATATTCAGTCTGAGACACCTTCAGGGAGTCCAAGCCAGCCCTCAACGCCGTGTAGCCACCCCCTCCTCCCAGTTCAAAGCCACCAGGAGCTCCTGAAAGGACCTCGCCCCTGTGGGATTGCATTTCAAGGAGTTTTGGACTGGCACACTAATGAAGTCCACTGCAAGTTTCCTGTTCATTCAGCCGGGTTTGCATCTGACTTTAAGCTGTTTGCACCATTACGCCTTGCACATTAGTAGCCACAGATACTTAATCCCAGGTTTCAAGAAAAGGAGCTACAAAACAACTGAACAAAGAGACACCAGTTTACACACATCTCCGGGAGCCTCCCTCCAACCGACGCTTCTATATTTACCCAACACACGATCTTTACACATTCAGCTATTTTAATCCCACTTGCTATTAATGGATGTAAATGGTAGTTGGGTAAGACATTCAGCAAAAATCTCATTTAGAGATCAAGACAAGCTTAATTGGTTTCTAGCCAGACCTGCACAAAGATGGGTTATTCCACAAATACAGTTGCTAATCTGCCCATTATACTCCACAATCTCCTACTGACAAAGGGGGGGGGGGGGGAATAAAAGATGCACAAAGGAATGCAGTATTTTGAGAACGTTACTTATAATGAGCAGCAAATTAGACACTAGGAGTTCTCTGAGAACAATGAGTTTGATTTTCTTGGAAGAAAAAGATTAACCAAGTAGTAAACAGAACAAAAAAAGATCTAACATACATCAAATCTACATTTTTCTTCTTGCTCTACAGACAATCGCCATCCATGTTGGCTTCTTGAAGAGCATTTCCAGCAGTTACTGTTTCTGCAAGTCAACAGTAGCAGGGGAAAAGCTTATCTGGCTGAGGAAACATCATTTCACAAGTGATGGAGGGGGAAGGATGGAGAATCTTGTGATTAAAAGGCACAGGCCTGAAACCCCGGAGATCTGAATTCACTTCCTAACTTGGCTGCAAAAAAACCCAAGTTTCCTGTGTGATCACATCCTATATGGTTTATTCAAAAATCTGGTGCTGAAAACTGAGGGGAGGGAGGGAGGAAGCAGAAGGAGGAAGGGGAATACACAATCCTGTGGGCTTTTAATAGGCTTTGGGTTAGATCAGCACTGGCAAGCGGCTAACATCCGAGTTTGGCACCGCGTGATTTGGAGCCTGTTCCCAAGGAGCAGGGAGCCGCCGGCATCTCCGGAGTTCAGCATCAGAGGGGAAGCCCTGGCACGGTGCAAGGCAGCTGGGAAGCGGCTGTACCGCAGCTCTCCAGTGCCCGGCCGGGCAGGAGAGGGATCCCCCTCCTGCTCGTCACCATGGGGCTCTTTGCTGGGTGCTGCCAGCCCCAGCCGTTGCCCAGCAGTCAGGACGGGCAAATACTCAGCTGCTTTACTTGGGCTGCTGGCAAATACTCAGACATGGCTCTTCTCAAGTGCAGCTTGGGCACAGGAGCCTATGACAGGGTGCGGGGTGACTCCATGAACCCGTTCTTCACTGTGAGGTGTGCGGACACAAGCGACGGTGTTGGGAGAGGGGAGAGCATCCGATGAGCAGCGCTAAAAGGGCATCCTGCTTTTCTGCTCCTTCGCCCTGCGAGTGAAGGGCTCCAGATGTGCAGCGCCGGCTCGCTTCATGGCGTTTGCCCAACAGCAGCTTTATGCAAGTTTTAATAATACAGAACTCCACATAAAAAGAAAACCATGTGCAAAATGGAAAGTTTAGTGATAATTTGCCTCAAAGCGTTATGCAAGAACTTAAAAACAAGAAAATAAAGCTGTCCTCCAAACACAGCTTATTATGAATTATACAGCAGACTAATTACAGTGCTGCAGAGCCAGCTGCAGCAGCAACACAGGTAGAGAAGTGATGAAAGAGTGGTTCGGTTACAACCATCTCCCTTGTGAAACAGCCTGAGACTCCCTGCTCCGGGGTAGGCGGCGCTGGAGGCCTGTTTATTTTTTCCAAATCTGAGCCAATTTCACTCGACTGGAAGAGCTGCACCCAAGGGAGCACAGGGGTTCAAACCCTCTAAAGGGCTCGAGCCAAACACAAGGTGAGCACTGCAGAGGAAGGTGGTCTTGTGCTTTACCAGCCACTGTTAGCCAGCTTGGCTAACATCCCACGCCACCACTGCTGAGTGAGGACTTTCACGGCAGCGTCTCCCAAACTCTGGAGGATGTTTGCAGGAGCTTTCAGCAAGGGAAGAGATCCCCTCAAGGGTCCCCATCTCCTCACCCTGCCGATGAGCACAAACAGCAATCCTGGCCCCATTTAGCAGAGGTCAGCAGCCCCAAAAGGTTGGATTCGCCATGAGGCAGTGAGCCAGGTGGGTATTTTCCAAGGTCCCTTCCAGACTTTCCCTGACCATGATGAGGGCTCACAAATGCAAGGCTTGGTGTGCTACACAAGCACTAGAGCACAGGATGCATGGCTCATCCTTCCCTGGACAAGGGCGACCAGTTTGGGAGACAGTGGGTCGGTGCCACCCTGGAGAACTGTTGGGGAAGGACCAGCCCCATCCTTCCACTGCCGACGGCGGCTGCACCAGGCAGAGCCGGCTGCGGGAACACCAGCACGAACAAATTCAAACTTTCACTTCCGGCAGCGAGAAAACTCATCATTACCAGCATTAAGTACAGCCCAAAACATGGCCACAAACATCCTCTGGAAATCATGTGACAAGAAGACTCCTGGACGCATTTTATTTGTTTTTTTTCCATCCTGGAAAAACGAGCACCCATTTTTCATGGATTCTTCTCCTCATTGCCTGAAGAGACAAGTTTCCAGAATATTTGCCTTGGGACGCGCCATGGTAGCCTGTTGCAGGAGCAGCACCTGGGCCATTTGGGTCCCTCTGAGATGAAAGGTGCAGTCCAGAACAGAAGTGTGAGGAGAAGAGAAGAAAAACGGGGAGGCGAGGCCACTTATGAGACACTGTAGGACAAAATAGCACCACTTGCCTTTCAAACTGCTTTGGTTTTAGGTCAAAATATTTTAGGTTTTCACTGAAGAGTCAAATGCATGTGTGCATGTGTGTATAATTTTCCAACCAACAGTGTGGTAAATGCATACCAACCTTGGCACATCACTTTGCTGGGGAAATACACTGGCTCCCTGTTAGCACAGTATGATAATATAGCCATTCCTTCATGCGTCTATAACTTACTTCAGCCTCATCCCAAATGCAACTGCCAGAGTTTCACATGATGCAATTACTAGCGAGTCTTTGGAAATCAGCCTTTTTGGAAATCAGCTTTTTGAGTGTAAGTCCCTTTTTACTCTCCTTTTCTCATTTATCATATTGAAACCTGTCAAGTTATAAGATGGCTGGAAAAAAGCAGAGATGCTGTGTTCTACGGACCCTTGTAAGGAAGTCCTAGCATGCTGACTACACAATTTTATGACTACATAATCTGAATCACAGTCCATTACACGCCATTACAGTTTCAACACAGCTATGATCCCTGCTGAATCTCTCACGATTAAGAAACGGCAAATTTCTTGAACTTGGTAAACGGAAGAGCAGCTTTCAATATAAAAGTAAGTTTGGGAAAACTATGAACTAGGAAAAAGACTCATTCCTAACCGTAGGTCCAAAAGTAAACTAGCATGCTCCAAAAACTTTTCTTGCCATCCTTTTGCTCTGTGTAATCGGTAGTTCTCTGGTGCCTCCAGAACCACCAGGTTTTTCATATGCAATTTGCCAGACAACAGTTTCCACAGAAGATAAAAGTAGCTGAAGTTTAAAAATGGAAGTAAGCTGTGCCCAAAGATTTTTCAAACTCTTTGCAGAACGCCTCCTTAATGTCAGGATGAGGAAGAGGCAGGTGGACTGAGGGATGGATTAAGAAGAGAGCGCTGTGTCAGGTCTTCAAACCAAACTCTTGTATCCAGCCAGTTTCAGTACGCAAATGACTTACGTAAAATATCTGACAGGATATGCGTTTGAAATACCGCCTCTTGTAAACAAAGTTGCTCTGGAGGCACAAGGGATTAGAACAGTTCAAACAGTTCTTGGTGTGATTTACCAGAGTGCCCAGGAACAGATCTGCAAGATCAGCTTTTCTGCTGCCGAACTCTCACTTGGCACCACTGAGCAAAACCCGGGATCCCCAGAGCTTTTACCCTACCAATTCCCAAGATGTACTAAGCAGAGGCTGAGAAATAGGGACAGCGGTGGAGAGAAAACATGCATCTGATTGCAGACTTGCAGAACGTAATTCCATAAGAAAAATCCAAGCAGGCATCTCAGTAAGGTTGCTCTTTTGCCTTTAAAGTATAAGGGCTCAAATGTCAGGGTGCCTGCAAGCCGGGTTACCATCCCTCAGCTGAGACACAGCAGCTGAGTATCATGCATGCAATATGCAAGGAGAGCGATGCCAAGCAAAACAAGGCGGCTGAAATCACCATGCATCCAAAAGGCTTAACCTGATATTAAAGAAGAAAGCAGCCTTCTCTTACTTGGACATCGCATTGGCTAAGAACTGCACCGAGACACTCCTAGCACGCTGGGAGCAAAGGGAAGACAGTCTCAACAAATGGAGCGTCCTATGAAATGCTGCCTTTGCGTATTATTTTTGCGAAAGGCAGGCATAGCAAGGGCACCCACCTTCCCCGGCACATCTCCCCTTCCACAGCCCTATGTTCAGCCTGGCTCAGGTAAGAAAGTGCTGCAAATTCCAAGAGCTGCAACGTGAAGGAAAGTGAGCACGAAGGTCCCTGGCAGTCAGGGGAGAGAAAGCTTTAAACAAACAGATTTACAGTCACTTACATCCACGCAAGCATCCTTGAAGGAAATAGCTGCACCAGACCTCAGCAGAGACCCTCCAGGATGGCACGCAAGAGTTCATAGCTCCTCTAAGTACCGTTCAGTCAGTAAAAGACACTGAGGCCAAGCAAGGAGCATGCATCTACAAAAATCTCATGACTAGGTGAAAGTAGGATGGACATGCAACTCCAGGGAGCTACTGCCTACTTCTCAGAAAGCTCTGCAGGAAGGAAACACTCAAGAGCAGCAGCAGGGCAGACCCACCACAACCTGAACTAGATGTCATGCAACACATGTCAGCCAGAAAACACCCAGGCTATGCTGCCTCTGTGGCTGTGCCATAGCAAAAGCCTGATCTACCTTGCTTGTGTGGGGGGAAATGGACTACAAATTGTTCTTTCATCCTTCTCCTCCTCCCTGCAGGAGCTGGGCTGGGAGCAAGATCTGTTACTAGCAGAGGTTGCTCATAACAGACACTGAGAGCTAGGACACAAGAATAGCATGAAGTGCCTTGGCTCTTTCCTCCACCCTGACCTGTTGCATTCTCCCTCTTATACCACAGACTGCTGGTCCAAACCCTGAACTATGTCTCCTCGCATCCCTCCTTCTCACACCTTACAGATTGCCGTGATTTTTAGGACAAGTATGATCCTGTCTTCCCAGCCCAAGCGGTGCAAGGGCACACCGCGGGTTCCCAGGTACAGAACAGCTCGAGCTGAGCTCCAGCCAGCATGAGCTTTCCTGCCCTGCAGTTTGTAGTCTCTCCTTATTTGCAATTTTGTTCCTGTTCTGAAAGAGTACGTGCACCTTTCGGCTTGTTGACATCCTACACTCAAAAGCTCAACCCCAAAACTTCTGAGGATGTCCCACTTGCCAGCAGGATCTCCCCTGGAAAGGCAAGCCGATATACGCTCTCGTGAAGTGCTGAAGGAACCAGCGCTCCACGGAGAGTTCCCAAAACAGCCCAACTCTGTAACTAAGTTTTGCATACTGGTACAAAGCCCAGCTGCTGAGTTTCATGCACAACCCCCAGAAGTCAGCCTTTGAATGACACTATTTTCAGTTGCCTTTCTCCTGCAATAGTGCCCCCAGGGCACCACCTGCCAGCAGCCCAATCCATTGCTACTGAGATGAGCGCATCAGCCCCTCGGGATGAAAGCTGCAGGTAAAAGACAGGCAGCAGGGAGCAATCAACACCTGGAGATCCCACTGCGCCTTGCGCCTTGCGTTTAACTCTGCTCTCCTGAGGATGGGGATAGGTCAGATAAAGGAAGGGGAGAGACCCAGTGAATTTATCTCACTAGTGGTTTGTTGTCAGTGGGCTGTTTTGAGCTTTCGCATAACTGCTTTCCAGCTGGGGATCTCTCATAGTCTTAGCGACAAACCAGTGGTAACAGCCCAAATCTCGATGATGGGAACTGGGCTGCCTGGTTCAGCTTCTGAGCATCACTGTCAGCGGCAAGGTGGGGCATTAATAAGGGCAACAGGGCATCATCCTCCGACAGACTGCAGACCTCTCCATTTTGCCTCTGCAGAAGGAGGTGGAGTTTTTTGCCCTACCTCCCAGACCGCTATAGCAAAACCCAAGAGAGAAGCCAGGGTGTCCGGCTGCCGAGACGGGAGATGCTGCTCCCAGACACAGCAGAGGAGTGCTAGTTCAGGCGCCAGAAAGGGCCCTGCAGCGGGGGGCACCCTGCTGCTCGCTCGTCCTTGACACTAGCAAGATTTTTGAAAGCTTGCTGCAGTCAAAGTGTAAACACCTTCCCAATCCCGTAGAAAGCTTCCCATTTCCAGAACCTGTTCCTATTTGTCACCTCCACCTTGCGGTGTCCCCTCCACCCCGACAACTCTCCCACCCCGGCAATCCAAGTACAGCCACACAGACCTTGCTTTGCCAGAAATACTGCAAGGGGCGCAGATGATGAAGACTGCCAGATCAGCAAGAAGTGATGGGGTCAGTATCTTTCCGTGTGTAACCAGTGAACATCTGGGTATTTACTCCAGTTGGGTTTGAAGGCGAGACATCAATCAGAGACCCCGCCGGCACGTACGGTTATGGGACCAGATGCCCTAGCAGCCAGCACACAAGGAGGTGACGGCGTTCCTTGGATACATATCCGTCCCCTTCATTCTCCACATCAAACAGGGATGACTGAAGAAGAGCCACTAAATCCAGAGCCAGACACTTCAGCTACTCTTCCACCACGCCCTTTGCACATTATTTCATTTACCTTCTTGTAAAAATACTTGAACTTTGACTGAGCAGCCCAAACAGGGACAGCCCTGACATTAAGGCAGTTAAGCTATGCATGCATGGAAGACATGATTCAGGTAAGCAACACGTAGCTAAAAGTGCATAGCTAAGTAATGCTTATCCGAAGGAATGCAGAAGGCAAAACATGAAGCCACTTGTCTGGCAAGGCGAATAACCCTTAAATAATCTGTAAGGCCCCGCATGCACAGTGGAGCCCAACTCTTTCCGAAGGTAGGCGCTCCGCCTAGGTGCTCCCTACACAAGGAAACAGTTCCCAGCCGGCCCAAGGACGGAAGCACCCCATTCCCAAGGGGACGCTCTGGAAGTGAGCGGCCTCCAAACAACAAGGGATCACCTCCTACTAAGCGTTTTATAGATTCACTGGTGTATTTCCTCAGTGCCAAGTCTGGAAGAGATCAGAAAAACAGCTCCAAAACGGCTTAACGAAAAGCAAAGCAACAAACCTACCAACTTATCTTTCAGGAAGATCTGAGGTATGAACAAACGAGCGCCAGTAACTGAGCTCCTACGGCTTAACAAACTACCAGCACTCTGCTGTACTGCAATAACTGACTTGCACGTGCCATCGTGGGAGGAAACACGTTAGTCCACCACAACTGCCCCTCCAGTCATTTAAGGTAATATTTTGTGTACACAGACTGCTAAGGCAACTCAGTCAACGACTAGTAATTTATTGAGTAATTTATTGAGTCACAATGACTCATGAACTACTGTCACTAGCTTGGGCCAATCCATCCGTTTGGCTTATTTAGGAATAGGACAGGAGTGGCTTTTTTGTCTAGACGTAGGAATACTCCTAACAGTAGGAAGCTCCCTCGCTTAGCAAAGTCGTGACAGGAGCCAGAGGGCTGGGAACTGAAAGCAGGATGAAGTATTAACAAAATACGATGATCTGTGATTCACGCGGAGCGCAACAGAGCTCCCACGGCTCCAGATCTCAGCGCAGAGCGGGACGTAGCTCAGAATGATCCCACCTAGCTTCACTAAAAAGAAGATGTGGCCAGAGGTTCAGACAACTTCACCCATAACCTCGTTTGCTATAATTCAGGTGGCTAGGGTGCAGGCCACTCCAATCACGAAGCTGAGCACTGCCAGCTCAAATCACAAAACTCTTCCGTTAACTAACCACGTTTTTATGGTGTGCCAGGCCACTTCTCTCATCTCTGCCTCCTTTGTTTTTTCTCAGTAGTCACAAAGATTAGAAAGTTTCATGGCTCATTGAGCAGAGATCTTCCGTGATACCCCAGAACCCCAGGACCTGGCGTTTTAACATATTTCAAAATGTTATGACCCTCCAGAAGAACAGGAGATACCAAGTGCAAAATTCCTCCTGGGATGGCAGGTGGGTAAGAAGGGAGACAGCACTGCTATGACTTTCTTTGCTACCTGACTGAGATTAAGAAAACGGTAGGGGGAAGGAAGAATCAAAGACAACCAGCAAATCACACCCAGTGTTTCAAAAGGGGCTAAAGACCCTCTATTTTTTGCATTAAATAGGAAGTGGGATGTATAGCACTTGGAGCTGTGTAGAAAGGAAAGGAACTAATGCAATATGCAGAACAGCTACCATTGGCATACTTAACTCCTTTCCAAACATTTACTATTTGTTTCTCACATGCTGTAGTACGGTAAGCAAATATTAAGTCATACATAGAAGAAATTAAGAACAGACTTCACTATTTAGGCTTTTCTTCCTTGACCTTCAACCCTTACTTCAGATCATCTCTTTCTTCAGCTGACATTTTTCACGGTGCAGAAGCGAAAAGTACACATATGATTATCTTAAAAGAAAAAAAAATCAATATGGACATGATTTGAATTTTACAGCATTAGACTACCACGACTTGCAAATAAACAGCTGTCCAAGCAGGTCCATGCAAGCTTTACAGCACAGCAATAAAATGCAAGCTTTTTCTTCCCCTCTTGAAAGAGTTTTATATAAATAAAGTGCACTTTTTAAAATAATTACAGGCTTAAGAGGTCCGGTTAAGCCACACTCAATTGCAGCAGAACGAGCACATTCTGCTTTACATGGCTTCGGCAGCCAGTCCACGGCAGCGGCAGCTTTTCAAAGGCAAGCTAAAATATTTAATTGCCAGCATCAAGACAGAAAGCAAAGCATCCAACAGAATCCACATTTGCGAGAGAAGCCTGTAGAAATCTTGTTGAGCAGGCTTTGGCAATCTCTGAAGATGACAGCTGGATGCCCTTGCTTATCTTCTGCTAGAGGACGCACAAAAAAGCCCTGAATGCTTGCAGTGCCTAGCAAGCCTTCAATTCAGCCCCGGAGGCCTCTTAAAAAGACTCATATAAATAGGCAAGCTTCATTTATTAATATAGAAATAAAAGCGCCCCTGTACTAACAGCTCGGTGCCTATCTGAGCAGCGGGAGGACGGGCAGAAGACCACCACCCGTCCTGCACGGCACATCTATCAGTGCCATTAGCCAGCTACGTTAAGGCTATAAATGCAGCAGATATGTGTGTTATCTGTGCACAGGCATGTGCTGGGCTGCCGTACGCACATCGGCCAAAGCCTTTCCAGTTGCTACAAGAACCAACAGACCACTGACTTCGGCGAGTGGAACCAACAGATTAATTAACAGAACTTATTATCTTAGTTTAAGTGGGATCCCTCAAAACTGCCCTTCCAGGCCCTAAATTCCAGGCGCTGCGGGGAAATTTGTTGGTCACTGATTACATTTGGTTTGTAAAAAGCCTTTTCGCTCCTGCAAAAACCAGCATTAGCTCCGGCGCTCCGTTGCTTTCCCTCATGCTGGTTTTCAGTGGCTTCGAACCAGGCAGCGAGCGGGGGCTGACGGACGGAGCATGCAAACGGCACAGCAAATCGAGGGAGTGAGCGAGCTACGCTCCTGACTGGCAGGTAAACAATATTTGCAAGGCGCTCCGCTGCTGAATAGCTCTGTACCTCCCCTGCATTTTTCCAAAGGAGGAATTACTCAGCTGCGAAGCAAATAGTAACAATGACAGCTCAGGAGAAGAGGGGGGAAGAAACAAAAACAAAGAACAGAAGGGAAAAAGAGATAAACATGACCCAGTTAGACTGGTGGTCCCCCAGCTCCTTCCCATCCTCAGCGGGAGGGACCGTCCGGGACCGGAGGAGCTCTCCCACCATGGCGAACCCTTTCCTGCTCCCTCCCGCCTTACTGTTGAAAACAAAGGGTCAGATAAGGAGCTAGCTCGGGTCAGGACCGGTTTGACTCCGTTTCAAGCCCAGGGGAGCAGATTCGGCACCGATTTGACACCTCACCCATCCTGTTTGTCTCCCCGCGGCTGGCCCAGGGTGGAGGCTGGGATGCGGAGCTGCATGCACGCCTCGCTCGCTGGCAAAACCCCGAAAACCCAGGGCGGTAACATCGGAGAAACAGGGGCTCGCCAGCCACATGCGCGAGCCGGACAGCAAGCGCTGGCCAGAGCCAGGAAGTGTCAACGTTTCCTGCTGTCGCCGTGTAACGCTTCGGGAGACCAGAGGTCTTGGACTTTGCCTTGCGCTTCCCGCTCGTGTAGGAGGCAGGCGGCTGCAGCCGGAGCGCGTTCAGCACAGGCAGGTACTCGCAGACAGCCACGTAAGAGAGCAGCACAAGTAATACATTAGTCAAGAAACAGCAAGGTGGGTATTTGCCGTGCAGAGCTCCAGAGGCAGCGCAGGCTGTTGGCTGCAGGGAAAAAATCTAATCTCCCACAGAAAAGAGATGCTTATGCTATGGGGCTGATTTAACCCTCGTGCCACTGAACTGGGGGCAGGCGGGAAGGGAGTGCGCCGATCTCTTTGAAACCCGTCGCTACGACAAAGCCGCGCTAAGGGAGGAAAACGAGGCTGCACTGCGGTGCACCAAGACGCCTTTAATAGACAGATTTCATATGCAGTATCAAAATCAACCTCTAGAGAGAAAAAAAAAGAAAGAAGGATCTACTGAAAAGCCTCGGCTGCTTTGCCTTCCTTCTCAAAGCGCTCAGGAGGAGCCAGTGAACAGCACAGCCCTGCCTATCGGGAGCATCCAGGCCTAGCCATAGCCACCTGAGCCGGTCCCAGGCCCCCAGCGCCCCGCGCCCCGCCAAAGGAAAGGCAAGCGGAGGCCGGCCGAGCCGGAGCATCGCCTGCCCACCTCCGATTCCCACCGGGGAGCTCTTCGCCCCCGTTTCGCTACCACGCGTCCCTTCCGTCGGAGCAGGCAACTCCCTGCTCACCTGAGCGCCTCGGCTGTGGCCAGGAAGGGGTCTGCCATGGGTCCTCCCTCGACCTCACCGCTGTCCCTCGAGGGTGCCACGGGCCCAAAGCCGAGAGCCCGGCTCCGCAGCCAGGTGAACCCGCGCTTGACTGTCCGTGTCCCCCCCCCGTCCCCATCACCCGGTCCCGTCTCCCCCCTTCCCGGCAGCCAACCTGCCGCCGGCACCGGGCGTTGCCATGGAGAGCGCGGCGGGCGCAGCATCCCTGCGCGCCCGCGCACCGGCCCCCGCCGCTCCGCGCCCGCAGCGGCCACACCGGCGCCGGCGCAGCCCCCTCCGCCCGCGGCTGCACCCGCCGCCGGCGCAGCCCCCGGCACACAGCGCGGGCGGCGCGCACGCCGAAAAAGCCACCCTCTACCTGCCCCCCTCCAAAAAAAAAAATATATATATATATATATATGGAAATATATATATACATACACACACACACATATATATAATAATTAATTAAAATAACCCTCGCGGAGGAAGCCATTCGCCGCGGTGCCACTCACCGTGCGGGGCGCGGAGCCGCCGTACCTGCCGGCGCTGCGCTGCGCTGCGCTGCGCGGCGCGCAGCCCGCCCGGCCCCTGCCCACAATGGGCCGCGGCCGCCGCGCCCCGCCCAGCCCGGCTCGGCTCGGCTCGGCTCGGCTCGGCTCGGCTCGGCTCGGCCCGGCCCCGCGCGCTGACATCATCCCCCGCCGCCCTGATAGGGCGGGCGGCGAGCACGGCCCGGCCCGGCCCGCCCCGCCGTCGGGCCGCCGGGACTTGTAGTGCGCGGCCGCCCGCAGCGAGCGCCGTGCAGCGGGAGCAGAGCCCCGCGCCGGAGAGCGGAGCCCTTTACTCGGGGAGGAGAGCCCCGTGCGCGGGGAGCAGCGCCCCACGCAGCGGGAGGAGAGCCCCGATGCAGCGGGAGCGGTGCCCCCACGCAGCGGGAGCAGTGTCCCGATACAGCGGGAGCGGTGCCCCCACGCAGCAGGAGGAGAGCCCTGATGCAGCGGGAGCGGTGCCCCCACGCAGCGGGAGGAGAGCCCCGATACAGCGGGAGCGGTGCCCCCACGCAGCGGGAGCAGTGTCCCGATACAGCGGGAGCGGTGCCCCCACGCAGCGGGAGCAGTGTCCCGATACAGCGGGAGCGGTGCCCCATGCAGCAGGAGGAGAGCCCCGATGCAGCGGGAGCGGTGCCCCATGCAGCAGGAGGAGAGCCCCGATGCAGCGGGAGCGGTGCCCCCACGCAGCAGGAGCAGAGCCCTGATGCAGCGGGAGCGGTGCCCCACGCAGCGGGAGCAGTGTCCCGATACAGCGGGAGCGGTGCCCCATGCAGCGGGAGGAGAGCCCCGATGCAGCGGGAGCGGTGCCCCCACGCAGCGGGAGGAGAGCCCTGATGCAGCGGGAGCGGTGCCCCCACGCAGCGGGAGCAGTGTCCCGATACAGCGGGAGCGGTGCCCCATGCAGCGGGAGGAGAGCCCCGATGCAGCGGGAGCGGTGCCCCCACGCAGCAGGAGGAAAGCCCCGATGCAGCGGGAGCGGTGCCCCACGCAGCAGGAGGAGAGCCCCGATGCAGCGGGAGCGGTGCCCCCACGCAGCAGGAGGAGAGCCCCGATGCAGCGGGAGCAGTGTCCATGCAGCAGGAGCAGCGCCACATGCGTGGGGAGCAGAGCCCCATGCCGGCGAGCACAGCCGCACGCGTGGGGAGTACAGTCCTGTGCACGGCAAGCGGTGATCTATGCACGTGGCGAGGGGAGCCCCATGTGCCGGGAGCACAGGCCCATGCACGGGGAGCAGAGTCCCGTGCTGCAGCGCCCACTGTCCCCAAGCGCCCCTTGCAGCAATGCTTTCTTTGGGTTCTCGGAGCCCTTTCTGCCCTCATCACGTGCAGCCCCAAGACAGCAGCCTGCTCTTGGCTGCCACAGCGCAGAAGGCAAAAATGGTCCTGTTTCCTCCACCCTCCTCCTGTGCAGCAAATATGTATAAGGACTCTCTTAAAAATTATTGAAAGATCAGAATTTGGGAGAACCGTGTGCCTTGGAACAAAATGTGCCTGCTTCTGGAGAGAGATCACATGCATTTAAGCATGGGCAACGCGGTAAAGACAGCGGTCTTGATATCAAAACAAATGGTACAAAATTAGGCAACAGCTTTGATAACAGTACAAGGAACAGTGTCAATCTCCTGTGCTGTTGTCTGTGCACCAGCCCCAGGATCGGTACCCCGGGCCATCTGATGAAGGTAAGATGGGAGTCAGATGGGAACGGAAGGAAGAATGCAGTAAAAATCTCTGCTCCAAACACTTCAGCACCCCAGGGAACCTGGCGACTGTCCTGAAGACCCTGCAGTGGCTTTGTGAGCCTTCCCACAGAGTTTTCTGTTTGGCTGGTTTTTAATATGAGACCCCAGACATGAAGGGGGCAACCTTCAGCCATCTAGATAAAATTAACCTGAGAACCTGCTTCCCTTCCAAAGAGCATCACTGGATGATCAATGAAGGTAAAGTTCCATCAGATTGGTGACATGGGTGACCATGGACGAGCAAGATCAATGTCCCAGCTGCTTTTAAAATGCCTGGCAAAGTTGTCCCAAGCTGCACTATTCCCCTGCTTGTCATCTTGGATTTAATAAATCACTTTTTCAGGGGTTCCCGTTTCACGTAAATCAGCGTAGTGATCTGAACTGCTGATACATGACTGGAATTCCACATGCACTGAAATAACCACTCTGCATCAGACAAGGCTATGGACTTTCACTCGGTTCATGGAGAAGGACTAGTTACTCCTTTTGGTGCAAATCAAAACTCAAGATCAAATTAACAGTGTGTAACATTTTAGCCTAAGTAAACATTCTTTTCTGGATTAGAGGTCAAGCTATTTATATCTTGCATGAATTTTTTCTCAGCAACAACTGTATGGGAAGGTCTGCAAGGCAAGAGACGTACAGTGATTGTTTTATGCACGCAGCACAAACAGATATAGAGATGCAAGGAAGGGCCAATGATGGGAAAGTAAAGCAAGAGCATCCTTAGGGGAGTGCAGAACAAAATGTAGTTTGAGAATGACCGTCTGAAATAGGTTATGCACTTTCTATCCAGAGTTCTGTGTGGCTTTCTGTACAAGAAAGAGATACAAAATAAATATATGTACACAGTCCATACAAATGATACACAGATTAACCACCTATACGGCCTGACGCTGGCTTTCTGTATCCATCTAAGCTGCGTCATGGTACCCTACCTGCAAAACAAAACTATGCTCAGAGTTTCAACCCATCCATTGCACCTCGTAATCTGATATGGTTTAAGTACCAAACCCCACACTGGGTCACATTTGTGATCCATTAATCCCAGACTCCTGCTTCCAAACAAGTGCTCTATACCATCCCTGGAAGAAAAGTGCAAGAGAGTCTCAGGAACTGTATGCTCACTAGGGAAATTCATTAAGATGTTGGCTGCGCTATTTTGTCTTAAAGCAAGAAGATTTATTTCTCTCAAAAAATCCGCATTTCTATAAACGTGGATTTTCTCATTCTTTTCACCATACCCAGTCAGTCCTTTTTCTAACCTCCTCTGGTCTCTTGTAGCAATAAGCCCCAAAGGGTAAGAGTCAGTTGCCAGGGAAAAAAACTGTTTTACTTTATTGGTTCTGAATTTCAGAATCAACCCAGCTGCTTGTCACTGCTACTGGGCTGGCTTCACCTCTAATGTCTATAAAATCACTCTTCACAGCCAAGCCTCTGGAAAACAAGGACCAGTCCATGAGCTGCCATCCTTGAGAGCAAGAGCAAATCTTTCAGCAGAGAATCCATCCAGCACCTTCTTGGAAACTGTGACTGGTGGAACTCCATAATCTGAAATAATCCCTTCTGAAACCATCAACTGTCTTTCTATAATTCTGCTTGTCTTTCCAGAGACTTACCATTCACCAGAAGCATGGGAAGATGCAAACTGCTTGAGGCACCCCAGAACCTGTCTCTGTGTCTTTCTCAGTTCCCAGCAAAGGAACTTCACACATTAGCTGTCCCATATGGATCACTGGGGAGTTTGAGAGGTTTGCAATGCTGGAAGTCTTCTTTGCAGAGGGAGGCGTCAGCAGATGCATCTCAGGCTGAAGCATCAGAAGGGCTCACAGAACACACTGATGAAAGGAATGATAACAAATTGCCACAAACTGCTGGAGTGTGGGCAGCAGTACTTCAGGAACCCAAGCTGCAAACAGCAATGTACTCATTGTACCTTGCTGCCGGAGCAACGGGAGATGGCGATCATGGAGGCATTTTTGGGGAAAGCTCTCAACGACAGGTCACTGGGACTGCAGACCAGTATGCCTAATGGCTGTACTGTGACGCCTGGTGGGGCGTACGGATAAGAATGTCTCCAAGCATACTGGGGAAGAGCCAACACAGCTGTTACAGAGAAAAATAACGACTCTCAGAATCTATTACAATCCTTTGAAGGAGCCAACAAACTGGCAGACGACAGAGATCTAATGGATATAATATATATGGCTTTACAAAAGGGTCTGACAAAATCCTTCATCAAAGACTGTTGAGGAGAATAAGGAGCCACAAAAAGAAAAGAAGTGGTTTAAGCACAGAAAACACAGCGGACAGATATTGATGGTCAGTCTCCTCAGAGGAAAGGGGTCCCCAGGGGCATGCGGCAGAGATCTGCGTAGGGGCCTGCGCTGTTCAGCGTCTTCATGAATGAGCTGGAAGTGGGGAAGGTTAGTGAGGTGGCGACATTTGCTAGCAACACCGAGCTGCTCAGATGAAGAGAAAGGCCAACAGCAGCAAGCCACAGAAGGGCCTCAGGATACCTAGTGATAAAATGACAGATGAAATGCTCTGGAGAGAAATCTTGATGAGCCTCAGAGGAAACAATCTTAACTTCACGCGTACAGTGATGGGCTCTGAACTCCACTCAGGAATAAGATCCTGGAGTTATAACAGGAAATTTGATCAAAGCATCTACTCATTGCTCAGCAGCAGTCAGGAAAGCAAATAGATGGTCAGAGATAATGAGAAAAGAGAAAAAGCCACTGTAGGAATTCCTGGTTTGCTCTCATTTTGAATACCATAAGCCGTTCTGGTCCACATTTTCACAAAAGAACTAGAGGTCAAAGCTGTGGAACAGTTTTCGCCTAGGTAGCAACTGGCTAGGCTGGGACTATTCAAGCTGAAAAAGGGACGTCTGGGGAGAGACACGCTCAGTCTGTGAAACCACGAATGCCCTGGAGAAGGTGAGTAGGGGAAGACTGTCAGTGGTTCCCACCTTTCAACTGGCTGGCATGAAATTATCAGGAGGCGGCTTTAAAACACAAGGAACTAGTTCTTCACACCTCCGAAAGCTGTGAAACTCACTGCCACAGGATGCTGGGGCGGGTGCCAAATGCTTCTGTGGGTTCAAAAAGCAGTGGGATGCATTCCTGAAAGAAAGGTCTATCAAGAACTGCTAGATTCAAGGACATCGCGTCTGGCTCAGGGAGTCTCGGAGCCGCGGAGTGCTGCAGGCCCGGAGAGCTGGCTGGAAAATATCCCTGTACGCTTCTGATACTTTTTGCCAGTCACCTACTGCTTGGTACGGTGAGACAGGATGCCGGGCTGGATGGTGCCCAGGTCACACCCCGTACAGCTGTTCTTATGTTCTTGCATTTATCTTTTTTCCTCCTCAAAGTGTCAGCTCCCCTTTCCCTCTCCTCCTTCAAGGCCGCACGTTAACCGTTTAGCGGTGGGTTGATCTGAGGGCTCCCAGCCTCCAGAAAACAGCGGCATAACTTTGGCTGGCCCCTGGAAGTGGCATCTTCCTCATGGAAACGGCTCAGCCTTTTTCTTGTAATTGCTTCCTCCGAGCTTGTTTGGAGGCTGCTTATCAAGTCCCATAGTGTTGCTTTCCTGCGTGATTTTCCAACAGCCACCTATTAAATTAAGGTCCTACATTCATACAGGAAAACCCAATAACCAGCGACACAGAGACTCTCTCTGACTAAGTAGGACACGTGCAATAGTCACCACGCTAAGACAGATGGGCACCCAGCTCAGCCTCATGAGAAGAGGAGAATGTGGGTACATGGCCTGCCTGGCGAATAATCCCAGGTGCCTGCAGCAGGAGAGATTCAATATGGTTTATTGACTGGATGCAAAACTAAACCAGGACTTTCTCTGAGCTGTGGGAAGGAATATGAGTTTCTTGTTCCAAATCTGGAAGAATATATTTGGCATTGTTTAGAGTTAGCTGCTCATTTGACCCTAGAAATGTTCCCTGAGCTCAATCCATGTAAGATCAATACTATATTATCCTGGCGGGATAATTTTTATGTGTTTGCTCCGGTGAAATTTTAAAGGACACTCTTGATTCCGTTGAGGGTAACTGAGTATAGAAACCATCCCACTACCAAAAATAATAAAATAGATTTTGGAAGGAAAAAAAAACCTCTGTCCTTCAGGTTATAGACCTTCAGGTTGCCCAGAAAAGTTGCTCCACAGGAAAAAAAAAAGGAGGCTGTAGCTTTTATATAATTGTTGTTTCGGTCTGAGTAGAAGATTTGTACCAAACAAACAAAACCGCACTCTGTGCAGCTACCATCATCCTGCTCCACTGAAGCTTATGGGAAGATTTCCATCGACGGCAATCAGGGCTGGGTTTAGCTCCAAGGTAGGAGACAGCATTACGCTTTCGCTCTCTCTTTGATAGGAGGCTTTTAGAGTATTTAGAGTAACTTTTATGGCTCAGTATCTGAACAGGGAGGTTCTCCCTGAAAACAAACCGCACCCTGAACCAGGATTATCTCCAGCAGGGCTGAGCCCAGCCTAGCCCCAGGATTCACATCAGCTCCCAGCAACTGGCAAGGGGAAGCAAAGCTGAGATGTAAAGTTTCGTAGCCTCCAAAGGGAAAACAAACAAACGCATTCCCAAGGCGGGACTCGGCCGTGCCTGTTAGCTGGGTGCGTTGGCAGAGGATTTAGGCTCTGATTCTGCAAAGTCCTTAGACATGTGCTTAACTCTGCTTGTAAAGATAAGTGTATACATACTTTATGGCATACAAGAGAGTCATACCTCCGTGGAGGTAGGGATATTTAGCACAAGCAAGAGGCTTCTCTTCCAACTTCTGTTCAGAAGAGAGTCAGATAATGGAAACAACTACAGAGCAGATGGTGAGACTTCTTGCAAACTAGCTACTGCCGCTAATTAAGGCCTTCCACCAGACCTCCCTGTCCCAGCCGACTCCAGCGCCGGGAACGTGCCAGTTGATGCTGAGGGAGCACTGCCACAGCCTGGCCAGAAACCCCTCGCCTCTCCCTCGCACGCAGTCTCCTCGGGCTGCTTCCTTTGCACAAACAGCCTTGCGCTGCGGGGCCCAGACAGGTGACAGAGAGATATAAAGCACTCACAGGTGCATTGGGGGTATAGGAAGCCATTAATAATCCCCATGCCTCGGCCAGGGTCTTTGACCCCACGCCTTTTCATGGCTCTTGCAGTTGCTTTCCTCCCCTCTCATCTGCTTTCTGCACCCGTCAGAGCCGCCTCGTGCTTCCCTCTCCATCAGTCCTGCTGGTTGCCTCCCACGAGATGCTGCACGTGTTAGCGTGCCTTGGTCTGGATCAGCTTTCCATGTGCTTGGCCTGTCTGCAATAGGCTCCAGCCACACGGCTTCTTACCGCTAATGAAGCCAGCGATGAATCCTCCTTCCAGGATCCTCCCTGCCTGCGCCAAATCTTCACCCGCAGCCTTGTGTCAGCATCAGCTGCTGGCCTGGGTGGAAGCATGCGGGTAGAGGGGGGTTGAGCAGCACGGCCTCCTGTCGCACTGCGGGTACAGCTACAAGGAGAGGCCAGCAGGAAAGTCGTGGACTCCTCAAGCCCTGCTAGAAAATCAGCCATTGATGTTTAGGGGATTCCAGCTTTGCTCATGTTTTCTTCTCCCCCTGTTCCTGGAGGTTACATTTCTTGTGCTGAATTGCTATCAGTTCAAAAAAAATCCCTGTTTCAAGGTAGATGGGACAAATTCTCATCAGATCAAAGTTCAGTGCCACATTATCTTCCTTATATCCAGGGATATTTACCTTCTGAGAGAAGGGAAGATGTGAAGAGGTAGGGTGAAGGGTAGCAACCAGGAAGAGGTGAAGCAGCATGGAGCAAGAGGAGGGAAAGGACAAGAGAGGGGTGTAAATCAGTGCCTCTCTCTCAAGTCCAGAGACTGCTGTAGATTTACATCAGCTGTTGCTCTGGCTGTCAGACGAGAATGGGTTTAGCAGGGATGAGCGCATATGCAGCCTACAGGGAGAGCTGCTTTTATTTGCTCATATCTAGCAGGGGTTGAATTTATTGCCTTTGCAGAGGGGCCAGCAAAAAACCAGGGCGTCACTTCAATCCCATTTAAAACCTCAGATTGGGGCTTTGAAGGAAGTGAAATTGTCGAGGTGGAAGTGGGCCGGCCAGATGCTGGCTGCATTGCATGGGGAGTGGGTTACAAACCTGTCTTGCAGCGGCTGCTAGGGAGTTAAGTGAGGCCATTTCCTTACCGGTAGAGAGTCCTCTGCTCCAGAGCTCTAGCAGAGACAGAGTAAGGAAGTGCCAAGTTGCCTTAGGCTCATTCTGAGTCTCCATCCTCTTAATGGAGCATAAAACAGTTAACCCTCAGGTCACCAGGTGGATCCCAGCCCAACTCACCACCCCATTAGGAGGAGGATCTTATCCTAACGGAATTAGGAGCCTTCATTAGAGGCCTAACTCTATGTGAAATATCTTAATCCTCCTGAAAAATCCCCTTAATTATTGATATGACTCAGTCTCTAAGTACCTGTGTTACTTTTGCAAAATTAGGACTTTGATGCTTAAGCCAATTCTTGGAAACGTCTGTCCTTAGTGACTCACCCAAGGTCACACATGGAGCCTGTGGTAGACCTGGGAATGGCTCCCAAATACCCCCAGTCCTGGCCAAGCACGTTAAATCACAAGACCGTCTCTGTCTTGCTCTATTTCGGTCACACTGATTTGTCCTGCATCATTAAATTTTTACAACGCCTGACTCCAGACCGTTTCAAGTTTGTACCTTCTGTCTCCACTAAGTGCAGAGCTAAGAGTTTTTGTTCCTCTGATCACAAGGGCTGGAATTTGAGGACTCAGCGACCAGCCCAGTCAGGGAAATTTCTCTTGTTAGCGATGTCTGTGTAACAGGAGGTACACGCTCCCAGCATCTTTCAAAGCATCAGTTTTGCAGGTCCTGTTAGTAGATTTCTTTCTAATAAACAGGAGTTGGGATGGATCTGACACAAAACTTGATGAAAGCTATTACAGTCAGCAGAGCAGGAGGTCTAGACTCGGCAGTGACCTGGATATTTGGGGAGGTGGCAGCAACTTGCCCTGTTAAGAGACCTCGGGGCACGTGGTCTGCTTGGGATGGAGAGAGCGCAGGAGCGCTCCAGCCTCCCGCTCCATCCCCCGGGCTCTCCAGAACAACATCAGAGCCCTGAGATCATCTCTCTTGGCTGAGCATGCTTTGCTCAAGGGCTTTCTCTGGAGGATTTCTGCTTGCTCTCCGGCTGCAATTTCTCTGCTGCAAGGAGTCCCCCAGATTCATGTGCCTTTCCTTATTGGTACCGGATGCTGCTCCACCCAGGGGCTCTGCCCTGCCTTGGCTTAATCAGCTCCTAAGAGCCACTGTATTGCTGTGTCGTTTGTGATGGGAAAGAAGAGCTATTGCAGCTACCCCTGGCCTAAGAGCTGCTCTGGGCTGCACCCCTATGAATGGCCCCACTGGAAGGTTTCTGGCTGGGGATGGCATTGGTCACTGCAAGACAATGCTTCTTCTGCCGCTATCTGACCTTTTTGCTGATTGCCCCAGGACACAAGCCTCTCCTCCTCACCCATCCAGCTTGCAATAGTTTTAGGTCCATTCACAAAGCTCTGTCTGATATCCTGGCAGGACTGATGGCCTCACTATCTGAAAGTTGCCCATGGCTGGTGGTTTTTGGAGACCACAACTGAAATACTTGTCTCAAGCTCAGGGCATAGTATCAGGACAATACCCCCTCTGCGGCACAGACAGTAGCCCCCTGGGAGACCAGGGTTGACCAGAGGTGACCGGGGCGACCAGAGGTGACCAGGGGCTCCTATGCAGCAGCATGGCTGGGAGCAGTGGGAGCCGTGGAGGCTTCGACAGCATCCCTGCGCCTCTTACCAGGGCCAGCTGGAGAGGGTACCTCAGCCAGGCCCTCCATGCGCTCATTGCCCCTCTTGTGCAGACCAGCCCCAAATCACTGGTGACACAAGGGTGTTGCCAAGCTGGCAGAAAGGGAAATTACTGTCACGCCAACAGCAGGAGGTACCTTCCCAGTTGCAACCTCTTAAGTCACTGCTGGTTTACTAACCCCATTCTTATATTTTCCATGGAGGCAGCATGACTAAGAGCTGACTCCTAGGGCTTGTTGTTGTCTCCAGAAACCCTTAGCGAAAGGAATGCTGACAGGACTATTCAGCTGCCTAAGCTGCAGGCCAAAACAGGGAGGTGTGTGGTTGTGCTAGGAATGAGTTGGGGACACTGATTCAGGCACAGAACAGAGCCACCCCAGAGTGAAGGATGCAAGAAAAGCCAGGAGCCCATTAGGCAGCAGCAGCAGCAGCAGGGAAGCAGGGACAGAGGCGCTGCCCCAGGGGACCACAGCGTCCACTGGCTCAGCATCACTAGGAGGAGGTCAGGAACATGTAGCCCAGCTTCTTACACCTTCTGTGACCCACCTTGGTCCCTCCAGAAAATAATTTGGGGCATCAGTTGGTTTCTGGAGAAGAGACCCCAGCTCTTGTGGCAAGCCTGGTCTGTCTTACCATGTTGACTCCTGGTGAGTTGAGGATGAGATCAGGTCCTGGGAACACTTTTACACCTCCTGGACCCGTGCCTGACGTTTGTATAAGTGACAGAGCAAATGAATGGTGAAGGTCACCGGCCTTCAGGTTTCAGGGCTCAAACACAGGTCAGCAGTCTTGCACGTATGCCCCAGCTCCCAGCTGCAGGTATCTCACATTGGCCTGAGCCATTCTTGGCTCCAGGATCCCCATGCCAGCCTGGTATTTCCAATGCAGGAGGTGCGAGACAGCTGCTTTCCTCCCCGTGACCTTGTGCTGCTGCTCTCAGATCTGCCACCTGGCTATGTCCAGCACATGACGGCCAGCGATGTTGGGCTAGGGCCCTGCCCAGACCTAGCCGCCAGCTCTGCTGAGCCCCCGTCTCCCGTTCTGGGAGACATCCCGGGGCCCAAGGTGGACCTGCTGCTCTCTCTGGGGCTAGCGATCAGCGTCTGCCCCCACACTCCCTCTCAGCGAAAGCCATGGCGATTTCCGTCCCGGTGCAACCCCTGGGAAGCGGAAGCAGGAGGAAGAGGAACTTTCCCACTTGGGCTGAAATGATCAGAACAAATCCACGCTACCCCGGCACTGTCTGCCCCGGCGGTGGGAATGCGAGCTCAGCCCTGAGGCGAGTTAATGGGCTTTTAAAAAAAAAACTTTGTATTGGATCCATTATTCTTCCAAAAGCTTGCTGGCACCACTCCAGGTGGAAACCTTTGATTCTGTAAATACACCACAATTATCATCCTGAGGAGTCTCAGCTATCGCGCTCCCTCGAATGATCAGCGGGATGCCGGAGAAGTGCTTAAATCATTTGATCGTAAGAAAGCCTTGGGCTGTAACAGCTTCCCTGCTGCTCAGAAAAAGCCACCCCTCTCCCAACAGCTTGGCTCCATTTTTCTTCCGATTATACAGTCACTGGTGGAGGCAGGGCAGCGAGCGCTGCGGAAACCAGGCCACTGGGGTTCCCGGTGATTTCACCAGTCCTGAGTCTGGAGCTCGCTGTGATTTATGAGCTCACAGGAATCTCACCATGGAGTTATCTCCTCCTCCCCACTTTTTATTGCGGTACATATACAGATTCAGAGATAGAGCTCTTCTGGGTACTGTAGTGAGCTCAGTCTGTTTGACAGTTTCAAATATTTTTCTCCAACATTGCACAGATCCACGTGAACGTGCTGTTACTGCCAGCATCATGTTCAGGTCCTCACCACCGCCCAGCACGGAGCAGCTCACTGCTGCCTGTGCGTCTCTGAGCACGCAAAACCAAATGCTTGCCAGACATAGCACCCTCTCCCTGACTTCCATCTCTCGCTCACAAGTCCCCTAAGCTCTCCTCGTCTCCTCGAGGTAGGCTTTTATTACTTTTAAATTGCTGGTGATTTTTTTTCCAGAGGTATTTTTATTTTCTGTGGATTATACAAATCCTGCCCTTCTGCAGCACTCTCCAGTCCAAGGCTGGGATTTTCCAAGGAGATTTAGGGGAGTTAGGTGTTCAACTTCCAGCGGGAACCGAGAGCTTCTCTCCTTTTAGAAATCCCACTTTAAAGCAGGTCGTCAGTATTTTTCTGCAGCTGTTTTCCTTAGCAGTCTAAATAAAGCTTTCAAGTCATAATTCATTGATGTGAGGCCAGATTCGAAGACTATCCGTTCCTTTGCGTATCCTCAACTTGTCCGGGGAGGTGTTTGGTTTTATTTTGGGATCGGTGGTTGTTTCTGGGGGTTGTTGCAAAGCTGTGCATTTAGGAAGCCCCTTCTAGCACGTTCCTCGGCCGGCCAGGTATCGCATAAGCTCACAGCACTGCTGAACCCTGCCCCTACAACGCACTTGTACCAAGCCTGCCTGTGCAACAGCAAAGGATTTTGCAAGCAGGAATTAAGCGTGCTTTGCGCAGGGGCAGGCCTGAACTTTGTGTTTTAAGGTCCACTAGCCAAGGCCGAGGTGGTGAGCTGAAGGTCACATAACCAGTGAGCGGTAGAGCCTCCTGGTGCTGGCGGAGCAGCCTTTGCTCTCACCGCAGGGTCACCCTCCCTTTCCCGTCCCCCGATGGAAAGGTGTGTGACTTGCTCAGGCAATCTTCCCCTAACACTTAGCTGCAGCTGAGGTTTGGGCTGGCTTCCCTGTTAAGCCAGTGTCCAGGCTCTCCTTCCCAAGCCGCAATCATCGCCCTCGCGGCCCCAGAGCACAGGTGGAGTTTCTTCCCAGTGGAAATGAACTATTTAAGTGGACAACAGGGAAGACTGATCCCCTCTGGTGACACACAGCTATTATCGGCACTAAGCTTGTCACTTAGGAGCAGGTTTGGCAGAGGCTGAAAAGGGTTTTGAAACACTGCACTTCTCGCAGGAGCCAGCGTTACGGGCTCGCTCTGCTCTGGAAGGCTGCTGTTTCGACAGACCCAGCGTTGCTGTTGCTCTGAACTCCCACCAGCCCCGTGGCATCCCTTTTCCTGGCCCATCCCAGTCAGCTGCCCCGTTTGGGGCTTAGGTCCAGTTCAGAGACTGGCACAACTCGCCCCAGAAATCTATAAGCCAGCAACAGGTTGAGACCGAAAATCCACTCCTATCCTTTATCAGAACCACCACCGCTTACTTAGGATGCTCCAGGCATGATTCAACACTCATTATCTTCATTGTGTTTGAGATTAGGCTGCAATCTTCCCAGATAATAGCTTTATTAGCTCCATATTATTCTTTCTCCATCATTTATTTACACTAAATCCAGAAGAACACTCAAAAGCTTTCACTAGGACGGTGGTATTGGTTCAGTGGACAACATTTTACACTGTATTTCTTACCCTGGCAAAGATCCTACGTAGAAGGAGCTACCCCAGGCCAAACATGCTCTCGCTGATGAGGTCTGCTTGGCTCGAGGAAGCTGTACGCGTTAGGGACCCATGACCAGACACAAATGAGAGACGGTGCTTGCCCAGGGCTTTGGCACAGGCAAAGGGCCATTTTGCCCCCTCTCCCTGCTGCTCTAGGCAGGGGGTCTGCCAGGGGCAATCCTGGCCGAGGGATCACGAATGCCCATGCCGCTCACTGGCGGCTCCTTCACGGGCTCCCGCAACCCGCTCGCTGCCATGCTCTGGCACAGGCTGGCACCAACCCTCCTTTGGCTGGGACGAAGTCTCTCTTTCCACCACCTCTCCCGAAACAAAGCCTGAGTGCTAAAGGAAATTAGAACCTATTAATTACTGATTTAATTAGACCCAGGGTGGGCAAGTGCCTGGGCCCCTGGCTTTGGCCCCACTCATCAGCGAAGATAAGGAGCATCTGCTCTGCGCTGCTTGCGCTGGCGCGAGGAGCACTGCTGACCCGCAGCAATCCAGTGCGCTGGGTCATTACGAGGGCTGGTTTGAGTCAGCCTCCATGAAGGCTGCCTGGGAGTTTCTATATACACTGGCAAAATTACCCAGCCCACATTTTCCACTGACTTGGCGCCACTGAGGAGAAATGCCTGAATATGAGTCTCTGTTCACCTTTTCCCTTTCCTTGACGACTTCAGCATGAAAACCGCGGCCTGGCCCTCCTGGCAACCTGCTCTTCTTGCGGGTACAAGGATCTCTTTCTGCCACGGCACAGGCTACTTGGCTCTCTCCATTATTTTCCAAATGACCTTTTTCTAGTGATCTTTTTTGCAATTAGAGGTGCCAATGATGCTATCAGCACACCTCCAAGCCCAGTTTAAATGGACTGAAGGCAGGTTGGCTGTACTTTCTGCTCACATGCTCCCTATTTTCCCCTTGCTGCCCGTTGCTTCTGGCGTTGAGCGTTGCCCTGCATAACTCCCCACAGAGGAGGCTCCAAGACAGTCCTACCACTAGTTTGTATTCAGCAACTGCAAAGCAGAACTGGAGAGAGGTGTTGCACACACCAATACATATTCTTGAAAGAACCTAAATAGCCCTGTTCTCCACAGCTCAACCCCAGATCATGCTACAACAAAGGAATTCCCGCTCTAGGAGCAAACGCTTACAACGTACAGCCCATGACACAAGCGCTGCAGCTCACCCAGCAAACCTGGCACATGCTATAGTCTAACTTCGATGTATCTCTCTTTACTATTCAAAACAGTCCCTCTTGGAAGGGGTTGGATTGGAGGCTGCTTATAAAAGCTGCTGTTGTTTTTACTGAGCTGCCATCCACCTATTTAAAACATGGATGTCTTAAGTGACTCTGCTGGTGGGAGGAGGCTCCTTTGGATGTACTCTGAACATTGTCCCTGCGTTCAGAATGGCTTTTAGAAAAGATGCTTAACATCATCCATCTTTCAAGCCTCTCAAAGCGCTGCCTTGTCCCCGGGGTTTGGTGTAAACATGCGGCTTCAGAGATGGTGAAAGAGAAGAGGGCAGATTGTGCAGTTACAAGCCGGCTTGTGTCAGAAGTGGTGCAATTCGTAGCTGCTTGGAAACGCCCCGGCAGAGAAACAGGGCATCTGAGTGACACGTCTCTCTGCTCCTGGCCCAGCCCAAAGGCAGCCTGCCAGCCCCAGGGCTGCTGCAGCAATGCTACCCACTGCCCTGGGACAGCAGAGATAAAGCCCTACTGGAGCTAAGACATAGAGCATGCACTTTCTTCTTTGTTCAGTGTCTACTCAAAAGCAAACAGAGATCTCTGGAAATAAGCTCTGGAAAATATTTCCTGGACTGTTCCCCTTTGAAAGGCCCCCCTGCTTTCTGGAGCTGCCAGCGATGTACCACCACTTGAAGCTCTGGTGAGCCAAGAAGGGACGTACTGGCTGGTACTCACTATGTACTTGCATCTCCTATTGAACCACAGGAGAGAAATCTCCATCCCTGCCCTCCTCATGATCCGCCCTCCCTTATCCGACCTGGGACTCTGCTGTCCAAGAGCCAGCCGACACCGTCCACCTACAGCATGTCTCGTGGCTCCATCTGCTCCTCTCCCTCTCCCACTCCCTTGCGATAGGGATGTATCTTCCTCAGGCACTAACAGGCAGGGAGGCCGGGAGGCCGTGTGGCATCATGAAGAGGGTTTTAGTCCCTATTTGTGCCTCCTGAAGCCCTGGCTCCTAGGACACAGACTGCAACTAGATGGCTTGCCCAAGACTGAAGAGTGAACCAGTGTCAGAGGAGGGAAGTGGGACATGGACATCCCTTCCCACGCTGTGCTGTAGACCCGGCCTCGCTCTACGCTAAAAGAACACGGACCGGACATGCAACTTACCACCAGTGCACAAGGCAACCCGCAGCTGGAGCTGCCGGGGAATTATCAGCTGCTCTTGCGGCTGTACAGAGAAGGCAGGAGTCTCAGCGAAGGGTTACTGATTTCGTTTTAGCCCTGGGGAGCTGTGCTGGACGAATTGCTGTATAATCCCCGTATAGTCCAGCCTGCAGAACAGCATTGTAATATTTTTCTCTTATCATCACGCAGCTTTGGAGGCTCTTATTTGATCTCCTTTATCCATGCGAATGTGTCCAAGAACATAGCATTCACTGCCTGCAGAATGGCTTCTATTGTTCCCTTTGTTCGCAGGCTCCAGGCTATTCCCCCAGTCTCCTCTCTCTTTGTTACAACAGTGATCAGACAAACTCTGCACGTAAAAAAGTATCTTTGCAGCCTGATCTTAATATGAGCTCAGCCATAGAAAAGGCAGGGGACATATTTTCCTGAATATTACAGGTACTCTGTCTGTAATCCAGAGCACAGTATGGTGAAAAGCACCATGAGGTCAGATAGTAGATTAGCTACATTTAACTCCTGGTCCTTAACCAGGACGTACTCACACTTGCCCATGGCTAGTTGCTCCAAACTAATGCTGAAAATACGCAGCACCACATTGGGCATTTTGGCTGATATATCTGTTCCTACTGAAAAGCTGGCCCTGTTTGTTCGAATAAATCCACTGTAACACAATAAAACAGCTTGGAAGAGAAACAAAGAATTTGAAGGACTTGAGAAATACAGTTCAGCATTTCAATTTTATTTTCTGCTTCTTCAAATACAAAAGCTTTTTCATGACTTCATGCTGAAAACAGGCTGGAATCCTGGACTCTCATCCTTGATTTTTAAAACATTTAATTTACAGGTGTTTTTCTGTGAGCGTGGAACTGAACGCAATGCTTTTGTGAACCAGGCCTTCAGCTTGGCAGAGAAGCCTCTCAGTACCAGCTGAGCAGACTTCTAGATCCGCTCCTTTCCACGTCTCCTTTCAGACAGGTGTGCAACAGTTCATCCTAACATGATCTGCACGATCTTTATAGTCTGTTGTCCGAGCAGTTTCAAAATAAACCTCAAACAAACCTCAGCTCCCTCTGAAAAATGATCTCTTAATCCTCCTCACTGAGAGCCTGTGGGGAGATGTAAAATTACACAAATTGGAGCTTTGGCACAGCTGGGTTGGAGTAGGCTGAATTAGCCATCAAAGTTACAGCTGGAGGTTGTTAATCTGTTGGCTACTTCCAAGCAAATTAAGTTTATTTCTGTTTACCAAATAAGAGAACAACATTACTGGCTAGGCCTTGAGGCATGATGCCTCACCGGTGGTGATAAAACAAAGATGACACAGAGCTTGCTTGCACACAGATTAAGGTGTACTCCTTAATTAAGCCTGAGTCATCAGTTTATTATAAGCAGGATTGAAAGATGACCCAAAAAGGCTGTGCATGCATGAGAGCCACTTGCTGCTGTGGGGCTGCTGCTGGTAGTTGCCTGGCTCTGTTTAAAGCCCAGATCCTGGAGTTTGCAGTGCTCAGGTGGCTGCCCAAGCAACTGGTGAGACAGGTTGGAAATTGCTGGCTCAGGGGCTGGATATGTACTTTGGTTTTCTGAGCTGTCTTGTGTGGAGTTGCTCTTTAGATTGAGCTTGTGTGGGCTGAAGGTGGAAGGGTTTCCCCCCCCCCCCAGGTTTTGTTACTTTTTGCACTGAATTAAGTGGGGGAGGGAGTTGTTTACTGCTGTTATAGTGCCATGAATGTGGGGTGTTGTTCATCTCAAGCTTCATAGATTATAAATTAAACTTCCCTAAGTCATTATTTTCTTAAAAAAAAAAAAAAAGAAAAAAAATGGTTCTCTTTATTGGGGTTTTGTGCTTTTTAGAATGTGTCTTGGCTCTTTTCCCTGTGTGCAAGGCAGCAGGAGCAACTCCTCCTGCAAAAATGAGGACCTGTAATGCAATCGGCCCCAACAGTGGGTGATGCCAGAGCACTTGGGAAAACACCCACCTCCAAAAGACTCGGACAAAACCCTTTGAAGCAGGCAGGTGAGTAGGAGCACTCATTCTGGTGCCTAGGGGCCAAACTCTTTCTGACTTGATCTCATTGCTCTTAGCAGAGGACTTTCCTAGGCTGTTATTACTGTGGACCAATTATTTGATCCACAGATGAGAGAAAAGAAAAAACAGTGGCTGGCTATAAACGTGGACTTTGTAATATACCTGTCTGTAATTACTCTTAATGGGCCCATGGTGGGAGGGGGTATATTAACCCTCTTCAGTGTGTGGAGGTGAGGGAGCTAATCCTGTATTAGCAGCCAACTCTTCTGCTGCAGTGAGCTGGGGATGTCCCTTGGGAAAGGGAGGTGTGAGCAGGAAACCTTGCCTCTCCCTGCCCTATGCAGCATTGCAGGCAGAAATAGCACCTTTGGGGAGGCAGAGAGGGACTGTGGAGGGGACAGGGCTTGAGCCACATTGGGACCCCACCACCCTGGGTGATGGCTGTGTGGAGGTGCTCAGCGTGTTCCTCTTCATCGAGGTAAAGCCCTGTCACGCAAAAAGCAGCAAAACCCTCTGAACTTGGCACTTCTATTTTCTGTCAAGGCAAACTGTCCCCAGAGGTAACTCTGGCCTTCATTTGTGCGTTAGCCGCCTGGTTTCTATGCGCTGTTGCGCTGGTGAGGAAGAGCCAGCGCTGCATTTCCTGAATCGTGGTCGAGCCTGTTGCTCAAAGGGGAATTTCCGAGACAAGTGTCGGACCACGTTGTCTGAAATGCCTCAGCAGAGCGATGAAGGAACAAAATAACCATCACCCCGCCAAGCCCCAAATGTCCCTTTCCCCTATGCTACTCACAAGGCAACAGTGAAGGACAAACCTCCTTCCCTGTCCCTCCTGCCTCTCTGAATTCTCTCTCATTAAAGGAAGAAAAGTCAATACCCAGAGCGTTGAACGAAGCCTGAGGAACAAAATGCCCTCCTCCCCTGGTGGAGGGTGCTGAAAGAGACAAGTGTGGGCCTATGTTTCCTAGAACCTCTGATGCTGAGTGACTGTTTTGGCTCACCAATAGGTACTGAAGGAGCCTGATTTCTTGAAGCAATTTGCAGCCAGGCCCTTGAGGGGGAGGAAAAAGCAACAAATAAACAAAAAACCCACTGCTGTGAGTGGGTCATAGCTTGGCCTCTCCAGACAGAGGTTTGAAGAGTGTTTGACAACTTGAGATATGCAGGAGGTGGTGCGTGACCCCCACCAGGAAGAGGCTCACCACATCTTTCCCAAGTGCTCCTGCCACGCTCCTGTCCGCATGGGGAGATGGTATTTCCTACCTCGTGCTTCCTCATAGCGCAGCTCTCCACTGGCTCAGCTTCCTCTGCGACATGAGAGCTGCTTTCTTCCATCGTCATGGCCCACCAGAAGCTATCCTGGCTGAGCATGGGTATGGTCATCGTCCTCTTGCTCCACATCCCTACTGCTGCTTCTGTGTTTCCTCCTATACCGCCCCTCACGCTGCCCGTGAGTATCTCATCTTCTTCCTCAGACTTCCCCATGGCGCTCTCCTTTGCGGCCGCAGAGAGTCCAGCAAGTAGCGGCAGTCCAAGATGTTGAGACCACACCCTCGTGAAGAGCAGTATTTTCTGCATCCTTGTGCTTCTCTGTCCATGTGTCTCTATTCACTGTTTGTCTTTTCTCCTAAATTCTTGGGTATCGTGGGTGGAAGGAAAAGCCCCTTTGCTCTGTACATATCCAGCACCTCTTGCAGTGCCATCCTGGCTCACAGGTGGAGCTTGTGGGGCTCTGTGGCGATGCAGACAGCAAAAATAATATTAAATACTGGAGCACCAGGCCCACACATTGGCATTAGCAGTTTACTTTCTCCTACAGCTGGTCAAAAGTTTCCTGCTGAAAGGCAGTTAGGAAGATAAGGGTCATGACTGTAGAACGGATGTATCCTATGGGAAGATGCCAATTTTGCTGACCTTTCTCCATTTCCTATCATGAATGTGAAGGAAAAAAAAGAACTTTTTTTCTTGTTGGGTCACTCCAAGCCTTACTACTTCAGTCTGGCCAATTGCTTTTAGTTTGCACATGATATTAATCTATGTCCAAGTTGCAGGTTATTTGAGTGCCTTGTGGGAAATGCTGTCAAAGGCTGGTGGAAAAACAGGTGCAAAAGGCCCCTGGGAACTGCACTGCAGTGGACAGCGTGCGTAACGTCAAACTGAGCAGGGAAAGAAGGCCTGAATGTGCCCAGAACGTTTGTAACAAATACTGTTCTGTGGGAAAAGGCAGATATTTTATTTCTTGCTCTGATTTGGATTGAAAGCAAGTGTTTAAAAAAGCACTTTCTTTCCAAGGCTTCCTGAGCCGAAAGGTGGTATTTGCAGTAGTGGGTTGGAGTTTCCAAGCTGCCTCAGTGCCTGTCAGGCAGCAGGGCCAGCCCTTGCTCACCCCGTCCCAGCCACTGCGTCCCACAGCCAGCAATGGAAATGGAAAGCTTGATTTTTCTACCAACCTCCTGCTTGCAATCTTTGATCTGTTTTTTAGGGGAAACTTTCTTTTTGCATTCCGTTTGTGGGGAAAACGGACATAGTTGCTATATGCCAAACGGCTCCTTTCTTGTCTTCCACCAGCCCAAGATAGTTACCGTGGCCTACCAGGTACAACGGGGCCCTCAGGGAAGTTGAGTTAAGCCCTGGCAGTGAGTTATAGTGCGTAGCACGAATACAATCACTGTGATTTATGACTGCTGAGATTACAAAGATTTTGTCTGGTAGTGAGGAGTGATGGCTGATGTCCCTCTAAATGCTTATCATTTCTGGCAGCTTAATTGAATCCTGTTAACAGATACCACAAAACAGATAAACATTTCTGTTGTTAACAGTTCTCATTGGAATAGCAAAGGCTGGCGTTTGTGCTATTTCCCTGTTTTCAGGTATCTCCCTTTGAAGTCAGAGGGTGCGGAAATAATCTTCTTAAATAGTGCCACAAAGGTGCATACTATTCACTTATTCAGCATTAGGACATCCAGGCAAGAGAGACGCCTCCCCTGAAGAGCGATAAGGGAGGCAGTGCCCATTGCGCTCACCCCAGGCGAGACTAAAGGGTGGTGGCATCTTTTCAGTGGGGTAGGCATGTCAGCTGGGGGTCCAAGCATGGCCCTGAGCCCAGAGGCGTCCCAGGGGCAGGCTGGAAAGGTGCTGTAGCCCGTGCCGTGGAGCTCTCCTGGAGAGCTCTGGGCAGGAGAGAGTGCGCCGGAGCCCTCGTTGCTGGCTGTGGGACGCAGTGGCTGGGACGGGGTGAGCAAGGGCTGGCCCTGCTGCCTGACAGGCGCTGAGGCAGCTTGGAAACTCCAACCCGCTACTGCAAATACCACCTTTCGGCTCAGGAAGCCTTGGAAAGAAAGTGCTTTTAACCTGCAATGAGAATTTACACCTACACTGAGTTTCTATTGCAGATTGATGCATCCCCTCATTCGGCATACAGAGAGCTTGGTCTTGACTATGACTCTTTCACATCTTGTCAGAGCCTTGCCCTCCCCTGGGGGCATTGCCAGCAGGTGAGGGAAAAAAATGAGTTAACTCTGACAACATGGGAGTCCAGCCGTGCCCTACAAGATGCTTTGGGAGCATCTCTGCAATGCAAGAGCTGGTAGATGGAGAAGGAGCGGACAGGCGTTCCTGGCAGGCTCGCAGACCACTGACGAGGAGTTATACAGGAGATCCCATGCCACTGGGATGGCCGAGCTCTGCCAACAGCAGCGTTCACCTGCACCCAGGGGAGGAACAAACCAGAACCAGCAGAGGAGAGTGGAGGGAGAAAGCTCAGTGCTTGGCAGCTTTTGGGTGCAGGAAGGAGAGAGGCTAAAATCCGGAAGGAGGTTTGTAATGGGCTGCCCAGGGTTCAGCTACAGCAGCGACAGATGCCGGCGGCCCAGACCGACTTTAGGAGAGATTAAGTCACGCGCACAGCAGGTCCTGCTTCTTGCAGCAGCTGAATTGGGCTAGTCTTTCCCCCAGCCTCCTGCACTGTGGTGTTATCTTTTTCTTGGGAAAGCAATAGAACTGGGTAGAACTTAAATTATACCCCAGAGAAGTTGGCTCGTTTATCTAACGGAGGTCATAATGAGGGAGTCAGGATTCCAGTTATAGCTCAGCACAGCAGATGTAGCTGGTTTTGCAGATGATAAAAATACAGCCTTGTCTCAGGAATGCTGCAGAAGTGAGGAGTATGTGTGGATTTTTTTTTATTTTTTTTTCCAGAGCATTGCTTTAACTCCGACTGTACTGCCAAACAGTTGTTCCCATTGGGAAATCAATATTTATAGAGTAAACAGCGATGAGACAGCAGCTGGTTGCCATCCAAGCAGGTAACAAGACCTGCTCTGTGGAATGCCCACACCTCAAACGACGGAAAATTTTAGTCTTCCCTCTTTGGGGATTGGAGTAATTTTTCATTATGAGCGATGAACGCTATTTTATTTTTACTCTGATCTGTATGTTTCTGAAGGCCTGCTTGCAAGGAAGAAGGCAGCCGCTGAAACATATAGGAAGTTGCACTCAGCGCAGAAGTCGGGATGGAATTAACACAGGCTTCATAAGAAACTCAGAGTTTGGCCCAGCCTCATGTTGCAGCCAGGGCAACGAAGGGACGATGGCATTATACTGCTTTCCTGCTTTGGTTTGGATGAGGCAAGGAGGGCCAGCTTTGCCCTCACAATGTATTCAAGCTTCTGTGGAGCTGCTCAGATTTATATCATCTTCCTATGTCACATGCTAGAGATGCCTGAAGATCATAAGAATGTAACATACCCAAGTTTACCTCTTCCTATCATAATTCAAGGCCCGGTGCACAGAATTAACCATCTCCTTAAATAAAAGCAATTTACCACAGAAAGCAGTCGCAACCAGCACTTCAAATACACCACACCTCCAACACAACTCAAGCGGGGACAAACGCTGTCCTGCAAGGAGCACGTCACTGCTGGGAGGAGGTCCGGCCGGGACTGACATAAACCCGGCTACACGGGGTCTGTGCCTAGCTGGTCCACAGGACGCTGCCAGTGGAGGAGTTAATACAGCACAAGCACAGCTGGACTCACCAGTCTCACTTTGCCTGGGTGGTATGATGAGTCCAGGTCCTCCCATTTTGCAGCAGCCCTCTCAAAGCCGACTGCGTGATCTCGCCCAGCTCTGTATTCCCTCGTGTTTGCAGGAGCAGCTCACAGCTGTACGAAAAAAAGTTTTTGTCTCTAATCTGTATTTACCCAGCATGGTAATAAAGAAATTCCTGAGCAATCACTTAATCTCTCTTTGGGCTGACAGCACCACGGCTTCTCAGCCCGGCTCCCAGGCAGCCGTGCGTGCAGGCGCCCGGCAGCGTGTGCGGAGCAGGGAAGGGCCGTAGCGTGAGAGCAAGCTCCGCACCAGCGAGACTTTTGCTGGGTGGGGAGAGCGAGCAGCCCTGGATGCTGCAAGTGTCCTCTGAAACGGGCAGGGCGATGCTGGGAGGAAGGGAGCCCATCAGCAGCTGACACGTTTGAAGATCCATACTGCTTTTTTTTTTTTTTGGAAAAAGACATGTGATCGATTGCTTTGAAGCAAGAGGCTGGCTCACGGCTCCCTTTCTGTTACAAATCCTGCTGTTGTTCGCAGCAGTGACGAGCCACCCGCGAACGCGCTCTCCCCAGGGCGAGCTGGCCTGCTCATGTGAGTCAGCTCTAAGCAATCTCTGCATGAACTCGCCGCCTGGCCCTTAAAAGACTGGAAAAACAGGAAACTCTTTGAAAGGTGTCTAAGGATTCGATGTTGACGTTTGAATTTCCCTTTCATGTCATTGTAACATTTTTGTCCAGGCGCTTTATCCCTGCACCGCAAAGCTGTCATTTATTTCTAGTCAAAGATTTTGTGCTTTTGAAAATAAAGCCAAGGAGAGGACAGAAAATAGAAGTGTTCCAAGACACTTTAGTACATTAGACAAATGTTTATTATGAGACGCTGAGTCTTCCCGACCCTTGGGGAAAAGCCTATCTGTGCGCAAGTAATTTAGCAAAAAGACAAAGCTATTTTGCCTAGTAAGAATTTTGGTGCTGTACAGACTGCGAAAAATATGACGTATTCCTCAGTAGAAACGGAGTTATAACACAGTGACAATAACCCAGAAGGAGCTGGAAGGGACCAGTTCCAACTTTCTGCATCCACCATGGTTTTTGAAAGTTAAATATTATTTTTCTATTGCTGTCTGCTCCCAGACTGCTCTAAGACTGACAGGGGTCTTAAAGGCCTGGTTTTTATGCGCTCTGACAGCTTTTTGTTCTCTGTGACTGGTGTAGAGACCCCCGCCCAGCCCCGCAAGCTGAGGGCCGTGCAGACTGCATAGTCGCGCAGCTGGGAAAGCGCCGTCCCAGCCCAAGTGAGCCGCAGCCACGCGCGGGAGCGAGCAGCCTGGCCGACAAAACGCAGCAGGGTTATTGCGGAGGCTTCTCTGGTACCCATCCTGCACGTTAAATGGGCTGTGCTTGCAGGCAGCGCGTGATCGTGGAGGGTCATTAAAGCCCTGCTGATCTGCTCACTGACATGCCTTACTCTTGGCTAGTGATAGCAAAACCACCGCTGCATCCCTGGACCTGGACTCGCCTCCTCGCTGGACCATTTTTCAGAGGTCCCATCTCCTGCAGATGGTGGCCATAACAGTGTCCTTGGAGCACAGAGAAGGAGAAAGAAACTAAGGGAAACTCCATAGGCAGCTAAGTACAAACCCATGCTTACCCACCAGCCAAGGCCATGTTTGACTCAGTTCATACGAAGATATAGCCCAGGCTCTGGATGGAGAGAGCAGAAAGGCGTTTGCTGACCTGACGTGGTACAGCCACACCACAGGCAGCACCACAAAGCACTTGAGATCGTGATGCCAACTGGTGGTCCTGTCCCCCTGCAGAACCGCTGCAGGGGCTATGCTGCAGGCTAGGACCCTTTCCCTGAACTCGGTTCATGGCAGGGCCCTGCAGTAGCGCTGGCCCCACTGATGAGCAGAGCTGCCCCATGCTGCCCCGCTGCATCCTGTGGGATCCCAGCCTAGGTCACGGTCCTCAGCATTTGTGGAGTTTGGAGTTTGCTCTGGAGGAGGGCAGAGAGAGTTGTTGCTCATGTATCCCAGACGGGCCAAACCTTTCCCATTTCAGCCATACAGACTCACTCTGCTTTACAGCAGTTTTGAATGAGGTGAAGGAGAAGATGCTTCACCTGACCCACCATGCTCCTACCACCCAAACTGCCTGGAGAAGCAACGCAGGTTCGTTCCTCAACGTGAGCAGCTCTGGCAGAGTTGGTGGAAACAGCACCCCCAGGGTTCCCGTACCCCCAGGGGCAGCACTGTGGCCTCTTGACACATCTGCTTGGAGATAAGCCTGTAGGAGCCCTGCAAGGAGGAGCAGGAAGGGGCTCAGAGAGCCCAGCGCTCACGCACCCCTGTACAGCCAGGACCGGGATGGTGAGAAAAGCTGCCCTCCAGCATGAGGTGCCAACTGCCCCACGCTCAAGTGGCTCTAGGGGCCGTGTGCGCAGGAGAAGCCATGGAGCGTTTTGTGCTTTTCCCAGAAATCTTTAGGAGCTGCCTGTCAGAGCAGCTGCAGTTATGTAACAATTCAGTCTTGACTCTGCACCTCGAGCTGGCCACGTTTTACTACCTGCAAATTGCTTGCTAGGAGGAACTGTGGAAAATTTTCCATAGAAAGTCTATAAATGTAATCCTTTAGGTGAAACTCCATCCCACTTGTAACCCAGCTCAGCTAATGCTAATGACCTGTCCCTGCACTCACATTCCCATCGGAGCCATTTTCCCCAGACAATGGCCTTCTTTGCCCTGGTAAGCACAGAAAGTAGGCATTTCCTTTGAGGAAGTTCATTTAGATTTTTAGATAAAAAAATAGGACGAGTGGGAAAAACTTTTCAATAATCTGGGAAAGTATTATCGGACAAAAGCTTTCCTGCTAAAGGGAAACCTTTTCCCCAGGCCGTTGAGAAGCTCAGGACCAACACATTATTTTAAAATTTAACTTTAAATGAAGAAAATTAGATGACCCTGCAATTCATATTTACCATCACAGACATTGTAGTCACTGAAGTCCTGGTTTTATTTTTAAAGACGGATTCAAACATTTAGTCTTCAGTTCATTGCTCATAGTTTTGCAGACATCATAAATCTCACTTTGGAGGTGCAGAATGATTAATTTCTCAACCACATTTTTGCTTTGAAGCGTCTACTGGCTGTTAATAAAATAAGCCCTGCTATGTTCTCTTCAAAGTCACAAAACACAAACACACGCGCACGCTTTGGGCCGAAGCAGGCAGCAGAAAGTCTGCCTGTCAGTGGGAATTCAGCTGAAATGAGGAGGGGGACTCTTACCTCACCGCCCCAGGGAAGAGCACTGTGTTTGCACAGCCAAAACCGCCGCGCGCGGAGGCAGTGAGAAACTCGGGACTGGGTCTCCGGAGCTCCTGATTTGGAGGGTGGAGTCTGGGGAATGAACGTTACATTTTGTTAGAAAACCACTAGTGTTTTTACAGCACAGATTTAATAAAGTTAATTTATGTCTGACGGAAGGCTGAATACCTTACAACCCTGCTCTTAGCGTTCAGTGCAATATACTGTATGCTCGGTGTCCGACCCACAGCAGAATTAATGGTGTGTCTAAAAAGACTCATGCCTCTGAGCGCACGGAGAAACGCGCAGCAATCAGAGGAGCAATTCCCTGCTCGTGTAGCTTGGCAGCCCTGCTCTGCCGCCAGTGGAGGTGTACCAGCTAATGCTAGCAGGGAGTTAGCTTCAGACGCTTCGGGGTTAGCTTTTTTATAAAGGGCAGAGCAAGAACTGAGCGTTGAGAGAAGGTGCCGGTGCTTTGGGTCATTACTTGCCCAAAGATCCTCCCTCCTCAGGGAGGAATTTCTCCAGGAAGACGGACCGTGCAGAGCCACTTCTATCCCACGTCTGCAGCCACACCGCCAGCATGGCAGGGCGGGCAGAGCTGGAGGGAGGAAGGAGGGGGGGAAAAAATAAGAGAAATAGGAATAGGTCAGGAGCATCTCATCAAAAGGCTTTTCTGTGGAAAAATGTGGTTCTCCAAAAAACCCCAAATTTTCCTTTTGATAAAACATTTCCAGTTCACTTAAGGGAAATCCACCTTAGCTATTTCATGTCAGTCATTTCAATCTAAACAAGAATGTGCCATTGAATGTGACACGTTTCAGTTTTAAATGAGCTTAAGATCATCCGACAGCATTTCCCCATGATGCATCTGACTTACAGGAGCTGTCTCCCAGAGCTCAAGTCCTTTCTTAAAGGGCAGGACCCTTTGCAACGCTACGTGTCCTATAAATTTTTCACTATGAGAACTGCTTGAGTTTGGGAGCATGGTGGGAAAGGAGGTTTGGCCTGGGAAGCCATCTCATCCCAGAGAAGGGGTAGGCGATGCTCTTGGACTAAGGTTCCCATGAGCCAAAGCAAAGCAGCGAGGAGAAAAAGAGATTCAGACTGAAAAATTGAAATATTTGAACGTCAGGAGAATATTTCTACTAGAACCATAAACTAAGAAAATCTACCGCTATAAAACAAGAAAGAAAATCTGAATTTTCCTCGCACAAGATTTTAGGGTTTCAGGTGAAAACAATTGCTGGAACGTTCCATCGTGTCGCTTTGAATTTTGCTAACCTGCAAGGGCAGACTTTGCAGCTACACCTCAGTCATCCTCTGTTGCTCTGTCGCCTCCGTGGGACTGCCAACTGCCAGCACAAGTGAGGAGCCTTGGCGTTCAGTGAGGCCCAGGTCAGGCAACCCTAAATTCCCTATCAAAGCACTTCAGCTTTACACCAGCATAAACGATGATGACAGAAGAGAGGTGAGCTCAACAAGTTGCTAATGCAATACAGTCCTAGGTTGCAGCTTTTTGCCTTTGAATCTCCGGAGCCTTGTAAGGGCAAGTTGGCTCATACATGGGGTACACTGATTTTCACCAGGTCTCCTGCTAACAGCATAGGGTGCTCAAAGGGCATTTTTGTCTCACGTGGGGTCTCAGCACAGACAAGAGCCTAGATAAACCTGCCCCTGCTCCCAAAATGATGGGAGTTTTCCCATTTACAGCAGTGGGGGAAGGGATCGGAGCAGTGCCAGCGGCAGCAGCCATGAACAACAGCAATTGCTGAGTTCTCATGCCAAAATTAACCTGAGTACCCGCGAGAAGCAACTCTATGAGATCCTCACTGCCACCCCGCCATGCAGATACGCCCCCTAGAAACAGGTCAGTTCCTGCCCTCAACATGTCTGTCTTCTCCAGCTGAGACTCTCCTGGATGGATCCAAAGCCGGGTGATCATGGAAGCCCTACAGCTGAGCTAATCAAAGACCCTCACCCAGATCTTACACCCGGGCACTGCTGTTCAGCTCTGAAATCACTCAGCACTGATAAACCCTCCATAGCAGCAACTGTGGTCATTTATGTACATCAGAGCAATAGCAATGTGCATCTTGTGCTGCAGGACCAGCTCAGACCTGTTGCTGAGGAGGCAGAAGAAGTGATAGGGACGTTATTTATTAGGGACCAAGCCAATAAAAACATCCTCCAGGCCCAAGTGTTTCATTTCTTCCACTGCCGAAGAGAAGCTGCCACTAATGACAGGATGAACAACTCTACAAAATATATACTACAGAGCCAAGGTTCTCATTACAGAGAAACCTGACTCCACTCTTGCACAGTACGGGCTGGATGAGTGCTACCTGTGCTGTTGTAGGGCCAGTGTCCTTCACCAAAGCGGTCTCCAGGACCGCCTCAGCCTCCTGCCTCTCTGGCTGGGAGGACACGGGCTAATTCCTCCCCTGCCTTTGCAGACCCCCAAACCGAGTGAGGAAGAACATGCAGGGAAGAGGCAATCAGCAGCATGTGTCAGATCCTCGCAACTATAAATCTTACTAACTGCAAACATTTATTACTTGGAGGTTTTGGCAATGAGACCTGTAGCATTCACACTGTTGGAGACCTGGATTTGACTTTTCCTCTTCCAGTTCTGCCTCGATCAGCTTCAAGAAGCTGTCTCAGCTTCTCTCTTTCCTCTACTCCAGTGTGTAATTTTAAAGAGATTTTAATGGGTAACCCCACTTTCTCTCCCCAGCCTATGGGCTCGTGCTCAGCGCTGGGAAAGCAGCTGATCCCCTCAGCTTTAACCAGAATGCAGGTACAATTGTGCAGCAGGTAACTGCTCTGCTGCATATTCCCTGTGGGTTAGCTGCCAGCACTGTCCCAAAGGCCATGGCTTAGCCTATCTGAGAGGCTTATCTGCATAACTGGAGTCAACTGCTGGCTATCAGCACCTGGGCTATATCCTGCCCCAGATTCATCCTGCTAACAATTCAGAGGCCTGCAGTGGGATGGCAGGGTGGAAATCAAAAGGGAATTTGGCAGTTCAGATCCCCTTCACACCTGGGCTGTCTCTGTCGTCTCTGCTCCCGTGGCCAACTCTTTCCCCTCCGTTTGGTGACGTCCTGACTTGCTCCGTCCAGCTTGCTGAAGCCTCATCCTGCATATCGCAGCGATCCCATGCGAGGCACGCTCCTCACTGCTGTGCTGAGGGTGCGCCGGAGTAGCGCTGTTCCCTGCTGAACCATTTCACCTGAGTAGGATTCCTTTCTCCTGCGGATATCCTGTTCCTTGACTTTTCCACTCTGGCCTAAGTATCCAGACTCCCTAAGTAAAAAGAAATGAAACAATACAGGGTCATAACACTTGCACAGCAGTTTCCATTAATTGTTACATGAAACATGCATGATTCCAGGAAGCATGTTTTGAAATAGCAAGTTTTCCATCATTCCCTACCAGTGTTTTGTATACATGTCTTTTTAATCTGCTTGGCAAACACAGACTATGTGATTGATGTGGCTAGGAGAGTTGCATGTGACTTTATCCATTCAATCGCTTGCCCTATTTTTAGATCTGCGCTTTCTGTGATCTGCCTTCAGTTTGCCAAATGTCTCTTGCAGTTTGTAACTCTTAACTCAGAGCAGGCGAAGCATGTGAATAGGGACTCCCAGGATCACAACCTTTTCTGGAGGAAATTCAAGCCCTGGCAGAAATAAACCAACCCACTTCCCCATGGCATGAGACTTCCCCACCAGCTGTGACCCCCACTAAAGCCTCTTCTGTCCCAGGGGTGAGGGTGGAAATCGAGTTGAGGAAAGCTCTTGGAAAAATGAGCTGCATAGGCTCTAACGTCAGAGTGAAGCTGCTACTAAGGACTTTGTGAAGTGACTACAAAACATGATCTAGGTCAAAACCAGCTCCCCATCAAGCCTCTAGCCCTCCCACAACTTGCCAAACTCGCTGGGAAGACTTCAGCAGAGATTCATCAGCCCACTGGTTTCAACAGTCTCCTGCAGAGCGGCTCAGAGACAGCAGGAGACATCCTCCTCTGAGGTGATGCTTTGGCTAGAAGTTAACCCTGAGGAGACACCAGTGCCCTCAGGCTGCAGAGTCTGTGGACAACTCAGTGTATTACCATGAGGTACCTGGGCTTCCATGTCTTGCTTGCACAGATAGGACTTCAAGCCATGGTGGCTGCACCCAGGCCAAGATACAGCTTTGCCACCTCCCCAGAGTCTGGAGGTCTGCGTTTGATCCAACTTCGTTCTTGGTAGCTGCCACTCACACCTCCAGAGGGACTGGCTCAGTGGTGACCAAAGCCCCCGGCATATCGTGTTTGATATTTTACTCCTGCTCTGTTCTGCGGCAGTCACATCTTTCATGCCATTGCTGTGGCGGCCTGTTACAATGCTCCATGCTCAACACTGGCACCTTTCACTCAGCCCTGTTCTTCGCAATATATTAATGGATTAACCCCTGATCTTTGCAATGACCCAACTTGTAGCCTGATTGATGGCTCTACTTGTTTTCTTGCTTTCTGCATTAGCAATACAAGAAAAGGGATCAGGATACAAAAGAAACAGCTGCTAGAGAGGAGGAAAGAGACCCAGCAAGTTGTTGATGGGCAATTCCCATCCTTTGTTCCACAGGAGGTGTGATTTGGGGTAGCCAAACATTTGGAAATGGCTATTTCTCCCCCTACCCCATTACTGCGGGCTCATGCTGCTTTAATATGGCTGGGGACCATGCTGGCAATGATGTTTTGGGGATAGCAAGATTATCTTTAGCCATTCACTTGTTAGCATGCTTCAGGACCCACTGTGGGATACACAAATCTCTGGTTCCAACCAGAAGCTAGTTCACAGCTAGGTTTCTAACCCAAAAGTAGCTCTCATCATAAAGTATCATTAGAAATTATTAAGGTGCATGATAATACACACAAGACAGACAACAGAACGAAGAGCAGAGTCCCCAGAGACTTTTACATGCTGTCTATCCCAGACAGCAGAATTTGCCTCCTTGCTTATCGAGCAGTGAGATGGGATGTTGTTTCCTTCCCTCCATGTTATCAAGTCAATGAGCCTTGTAATGCATTAACCCTACCTGACGTTGTGAAACAAGACCTCTATTTGACTGAACTATTACCCCAGTGGTTAAGAGCAGGATCTGACTGCTTGGTTAAAGGCCAGCAAGTGCAGCAGCCTTCCCCAGCTGGGTGGGAAAGGAATCAGGTACGACTTGACTCCTCGGCAGGACTTCTGGTACTGCTCAAAGCTCCTTGCTGCATGGGGCAAGTGGGCCATCCTAGCAGACACTAGTATTGTCTCATCGATGTGTACAAGTATCTGAAGGGGGGGGGCGTCAAGAGGATGAGGCCAGTCTCTTCTCCGTGGTGCCCAGCGACAGGACAAGAGGCAACGGGCAGAAACTTAACCACAGGAAGCTCCATCTGAACCTGAGGAAAAACTTCTTCACTGTGAGGGTGCCAGAGCACTGGAACAGGTTGCCCAGAGAGGCTGTGGAGTCTCCTTCCCTGGAGATATTCAAAACCCACCTGGACGCGAACCTGGGCAATAGGCTCTAGAGGTCCCTGCTTGAGCAGGGAGATTGGACTAGATGATCTCCAGAGGTCCCTTCCAACCTAAACCATTCTGTGATTCTGTGATTATGGAGGGCTGATGGCTAGTGAGATGACCGCCATTTCTCTCCTCTTTGGTGTGTGAAGCAGTACCCAGGCTAGGAGACGTACTGAGGAATTCTGGCACTCAAGGTCACGCTGTTGGGAGCAGTGGCAATGCAAGGGGACTTGTCAGCTGGCAGTGAGCCAATTCAGCAGAGACTCCACCAGATGGGGCATTATCGTTGATAGAAGCCAGTCTGGCCTGGGACACACAGGGAAGGCTCAGATACCAAAAGAGGGAGGCTGCTTTCCTCCAGGAGCTCACAGGGAGAGACTGGAGAGACTCAGGCAGCAGATGTAGAGGGAGAACAAGTTGTTCATGTTAGTGCTGACAGCTGAGTCAACTCCTTGAGCACAAGAGAGGCGTTTCAACATATTTAGAGGTCTGGGACCTCAGAGGAGTGACCCAGACAGCATGAAGCAATCACTTGGTGGTAGATATGGGTGGCTAAGGCTGGCAGCGTGGGCAGGTTATGTGAGAACCAGCAAGAGAGGAAGGACTGTGAAGCTCCGAAGATGGTGGCAAGAAGCCCACATGGGGTATAACAGACAGATGCATGGAGCAGGAACAACAGGAGCAAACCATCTCACTGTAGACACCTCCTTAGCACTTGCAGTTTGGATAATTTCCAGAGGATGGTAGGGGTGAGGAAACAAAACCCGAGGGGGAGCGTAGCAGCAGCCAGAAAGATCTGACCTTGAGGATGGCATCTTCTGGGATCTTAAATACAGGAAGAGCAACCCTGCCACTGGAAACAACTGTTTTCCTTTATGTCCATCAATATCTCCCTCCCAAAATATGGCAGTTCTTTTTAGTTCATTCAAATGCACAAGGAAAATCTATGCTTTCTGGCAAACCAAACTAGAAAACCAGTATGAGCTCTGCTGATTGACCGGGATTGTCCCTTCTCATGGTAGGATCATTAGCAGAACCAGTGGAGTCTGCAGCAGAGTTTCTGGGAGTTTACTCTGAGAGTGTTTGAGTATTCCTGAAACACTCTCTGTCTACCACACAACCACTCTACAGTAGAGTGGTTCCTTTCTTCCACATGTGAACACATCTGGATTGTACCTTGAAAGCCCTAGTGTTAAAACAAATTCTCCTACCCAGGGTAATTAACAATGCAATTTTCCTTTCCAGGGTCAGAAAGTAGTTACAGAATGCATTAAAATAGAGGGCGTATCAAAGGTGTCCTGGCACACACCTTGGGCAGGAGGGAAGTCCCAGACTGTGATATTTAAAGGCCTCTGCCATAAAGAAAGGGGAAATGAAACACCATATAAACACAATGCATCTAAATATAGCCGCACTGGATGTGTGATAAATATCTAGATAGATAGGCAGACAGCTTCCACATGCTTGATCTAGCTCTATAAGTGCTACATTTGCTTCTAAAGACAACCCAAAATAAAGATACAGCTTAAGATCCAAAGGAGGTGTGAAGGATGAAAATGATATCATGAGATGATGAAATGCTACTTGAAAAAAACCACTCCCATCAGAGAGGTGGAAAATGAGCTGTGATGGATCTGTATGGCTTTTTACTACCTGCACACCTGGTGGGGGTGGGGGGTGGGGGGGAGAACTGTGTGCATGAAAATAGATCTTCTTTCCATATAGATCTGCAGCCATCACAAGCAAGATAAGTTCCAAGAGGGTTAACCAGGCCAGTGGGACCATCCAGTACAGGAAGAAAAAGGCTTTCCTTTCCCTTCCCTTTCCCTCCCCTTTCTGCTGGGCCAAGCACAGCCCTGTAGGCAGGCAGGCTCACACGCTGCGTCTGCATGGAGTAGCACTGCCACCTCTCGGGACATGCCAGCACCCTCTTCTCCTGCACAGCTTCCCATCTGCAAAACTACTGCAGCTAAAACAATCTTGGCAACAATATTTCTTCTGACTGCCCCATCTCAAGGCCAGGTCTCCTGGGGCTTTAATACCTAGGGTACAACATCTGTATCCTGGAAAGACTTGAACCACTGCAGTCCAAAGCTGTTGGACTGAAGCTGTCATTAGGTAGTGAGGGACTGCATAACCATGCTCCACGCACAAATGGCACACTGTGCAGGGACACCGCCTTAGCCTGACAAACTAGAGAGCAATACTCAGTATGGAGAATTATGGAGACCAATGAGTTACTGACCGAACTGAGAAACAAGGACAAGTGGAGAAACCCCAGTTACAAAATCAGTGAAAAGAGAGCACACTAAATGAGATATTCTGCAAAATACCTACTTTTTCTGCAGCTGAGCAGGTAGCAACTTGTGCCTGCATTCCCCTACAGTGTTGCACAGACATTCACAGGCACATCATTTCCTAAAAAAAGCTAATTCACTGGAACATTTACATATGGTAATACTCCCACAGGCAATCACATCTCCTGAAAAGGATGCACAGGATCCATAAAAGGATATCCTGAAGTAACTTCATGTGTTAACTCCCCATTCCTGGGGCGGTGGAGACCTGCACTCCCTGGGTCAGGGGAGGGTCTCTTTGCTCAGTTGCCTGTGGCTGCAGACAGGCCACCCGCAGCAATGCAAAGCAAGAAGATGGCGTGGTCTTTGGATGCTTTGCTCCTCCTCTGCTGTCCCATGAGATGGACTAGCTGCCTTGGTGCTGGCTTTTGTGCTTGCGGATGTGATTCTGCCCTGGGTGCCTTGGGACACTGATGGCTGATGGGGTGTGCCCCTGTGGCGGAATGGGCCCCATATGCCCCAAGCAGTGTTGCCCAGGCATTCACAGCTGCTGTGCTTACAGCTATAGTCCAAGTCATGGTCCTGCTTCCTGGGCAGCCAGCAGAGCCCAAAGAGCAGACGAGGCCTCCAGCAGAGGCCCCGAACTGCCACCTATTCCACACAGTGAAGACCACTGGGTTCTTGGCAAGCCTGCTCAGCTTTTGGATCACGTGCCCAGACTCCTGCTGCAGTAGAGCCATCTCCTGCCTCAGCTGCTCCTTGGGCTGCTGCATCTTCTGCTGCAAGGCCAGCAGACTAGTGACTGCTCAAACAGGGAGGGCACCCAGTACGAAGTTTCAACTACACATGCAACATCTCCTACTCACCTTAACTGTGGTTTCCAAGATGATGGTAGAGCTATCTGGGATTTGGGGAAATACAGCAGCCCGGTGTGTGCTGGTGTTTGTGCTCTGTGATTTCTGATCACCTCCCAGAGTCGAGGAACACTTGAGCGCATGTCCCTGTGGTGGGATGTGGCTGCGTTCCCCATACAGTGTTGCCCCGACACTCACAGACAGAGTGGTTGTTAAAGAGGCCCTCCCTTTGTGACTTGTCCTCTGTGCTGTCACGGGGCCAGAGCCCCTCTCCAGGGCCAGCCAGCCAGCCCTGGCCATCATCTCCACGCCGCCGCCGTGACACAGCCCTGCCTTGGGCAGCCAGAGCCAAGGCCCCGGCATGCACCACGTGCGAGCCCATGCAGCAGCAGCAGCACAGCGTGCCTGTTGGCCCCCCTCACCACGTGGGCACAAGCACCCAAAAACGCCCTTAGCCCTTATGGGAGCGAAGAAGAGGGACTGTGGAAGGAGGTCCTCGACTTCCAAAGAGAGCTTCAGTATTTGCCGAGCCAGGCAGAAGGGTTCCAGCTTGCAGCCGCTCCCGGTGCATGCCGCAGAGCCAGGGATGTCCCTGCGCAGTGCTGGTGGGCAGAGGATGGAGAGAGCAGGACGCTCCCCTCTGCCCGGGCACACCTTGTCCCCTGCCTCCTCTCCCCCTCAGGGGCTGTTCCCAGTCCAGCCACGGGCTAGAGCTCCTTAGTCACTTCCCCCTAATTGCTCTGCAGGGAGCAGCAAGCACCCTGCGGTGACCCTGGCCAGAGAGATTTGCTGCTCCAGGCAACCATGCTGCATTGGGGTTTTACCCCTGCAAAGAATGATCTTGTCAGCTTGCTGTGAGACGCAGGCAATTTGGCTTTGGGGATGCAGTGCACAAGGTGTCGCAGTAGGTCTGCGCTGACGAGCTGTCTCCCAGCAGATAGGGAAGTGCATGCCGAGAAGGACGAAGCTCGAGGCAGGGAGGAAGGTGTATGATCAGAAGTCTCCGCAAGAGAAGCAAAGCAGATGGGGAAAGTCTGTGCAGAAGTGTAAGCAGTGCTAAGGCACGTTGGAGGGCCAAGTTTCTGCCTATGTTCCAGAGGAGAGATGGAGGCAAGGAGTAGCAAGCAGTGGCCGAGAGCAAGCGCAGCGGGGGCCTGGATGCCGAGCTGTTTACGAAGCATAGCAAATGAATTGAAGGAAGTAGGGAAAGAGAATGCTGCAGAGCAGACCCATAAGAAAGGTCCGCAGGAAGGGCTATGGAGGGAAAAGTTCCAGCATGGGTACCTAGGACACCCATGACCCAATCTTTTCCTCTGTTTGTCTCCCATGGTGAGCACAGGGGCAGCAAGTGGTTGGCTATTGATAACTACAGCTGCTCCACTGTCCCCAGATGTTGCTGTGCTTGCTTTGGGCCTTTTGGTATGTTTTTCTAAGCGGGCATGGCTACATCAGAAGATACACCATTTCCTTTCATCTCAGTTGGCGCGGCTGGAAAAGGAAAAGGGAAGGGGAAAAGGGAGGGGAATGAGCAGGGCAGGGCAGGGCAGGGCAGGGAGGGTAGAAGAAAGGGGGAGAGAAAAGGGAAAGGGGAGAGAAATGAAAGACGAGGCAATGGAAACGAGAGAACAGAAGAGAAGAGAAAAGGGGAGAGGCGAGAAGAATGAAATGGAAGAGGAAAGGGAAAAGACAGGAGAAGGGAAACGGGAGAAGAAAAGAGAAAAGAGGGAGAAGAAGAAAGGGGAAGGAAAGGTGAAAAGAGAAGAGCAAAAGGAAAAGTGAACAAGGAAAAGAGAAGAGAAAGGAAAAGGAAGTGGAGAAGAGACCAGAGAAGAGGAAAGGACAAGTGGAGAGGAGAGAAGAGAAGGGACAGCTAAAATAGGGACGGGAAAGGAAGTGGAAAGGGAAAGGAGAAGGAGAAAAGGGAGTATAAAGTAAAAGGAAAAGGGAAAGGGATGTGAATCAAAGAACTCCCCTGTCTCCAGACAAGAGGCAGCCCTTTTCTCTCAGAGAGGATGCCTGCACTACGCATTTCTGCACCGTCTCTCATTAAGAGTGATCATGAGCAACAGCAGATCACTGGTGTCTGAAAGTAGTTTCTGAACGTGCAACGTGTGTGTGATTGCGTATGTGCACATACGCGCACATACGGCAGGCAGGAAGCATTTGCCTTTATAACACCTACTCTTTTGAGAGCTACGAGAGAGAAAGGGGAATGAGTTGGGTACGGAAGTGGTCCCGCTGGTAACGTGGAGTCAAACAGATTGTGCGCCACGAAGCTCACCTTGCCAGCATGGGAAGTGAGAAGAGGGCCTGTGCCGGTGGTGTGGCTTGGGGGCTAGCTCAAGAAGAGTGGTGTGGGACTGGAAGGTCCTGGGAGACACAGAAAGCAGCACGTGGTGGAAATGCGATCCTCTGGTACGGACAGAGCAAAACAGTCCATGTGCAGGGGTGAGGTGTGATCATGTTATGAAATGACTGGAGAAGTGCCAAGGAGCTGTCCGGGTAATTGTAAGACTGCGTGACCATGGTGTCCCTGCTTTGGGGAAAGAGCAGCAGATGCCCATCATCGCAGGGAAGTGCTCGGAGAATTCCCCTCTGCAGTCTGGGGAAAGCATCTCTCCTACGTGTTCTCATGCTGCTAACAGCACGTTTGTACGTTGAACGGCACGCCAAGACACCCTTTTAATACTGAAGGGCAGCGCGTAGAGAAAAGAATTGGGTGTGCTGCACAGCCGGTCAGGGGGTTTGGGGCCCGTGATTGGAAATGGAGCAGCTGGCTGGCCGGTGCAGAGTGCATTGGCGTCTTCCTGCTCCTCATCACTGCGGGAGGTGCCGTGCTCACCGCAAGAGTGCAAGTCAAGGTCCTGCTTCCTGGGCAGCCAGCAGAGCCCAAAGAGCAGACGAGGCCTCCAGCAGAGGCCCCGAACTGCCACCTATTCCACACAGTGAAGACCACTGGGTTCTTGGCAAGCCTGCTCAGCTCTTGGATCACGTGCCCAGACTCCTGCTGCAGTAGAGCCATCTCCTGCCTCAGCTGCTCCTTGGGCTGCTGCTGAATTTCCAGAACCTTCTTTGAGCGTCATCGTAACAGGCTCCGGAGACGATCTTGCAGCTCCCTGAACTGCTGCAGCGCCTGGGCGTGGGCATCCGGCTGCTGTGCCAGGTACTGGAAGAGGTTGAGCGGGCTGGCCGTTTGGAAGGCCGGTGGCAAGGACACCTCCCCGGGCACCCTCTCGTTGCCTAGGAGGAAGTGGTGCAGCTGTTTCTCCTCCAGGCAGCGGTGCAGGTAGTGCAGGATGTCATCGAGCCGCTGCAGGAGATCCCGCCTGTGCCAGCCTGACAGAGCTGTGACTGTGAGCAGGTGCATCAACACAGTTTTCAAGCAGTAGGGGGACAAGGCTGTGGCCTCCAGGAGATGGGCAAAGAGCTGCAGACACGTCAGGTGGCAGCTGTCGCGGGGGACGTGCCTGGCCACGAACCTGAAGAACAGCATCTCTGCAACAGCGCAGCTCTCCAGCCAAGTTGTGCTGCTGCTGAGGCCGGCCTCTGCCTCCTGGCTGGTCAGGAAAACTGCCGAGTCGCCTTGCTGCACCCCAAGCAACATGTCGATGGCCAAGGAGTTGCCAGCGGTGTTTTCCAGGTGGAGCTTGCAGGAGCGGGAGGAGGGCAGCACCGTCAGCTGGCAGTGGTGCGAGGCAGGCAAAAGCAGCCAGGCATTCATGACTATTAGGTGGAGCCAGTGGGCGGTTTTCTCTACGTCCAGGTAGCAGTGGCTGCACAGGTATTGCAGGAGGAAAGGGCCCTGATTTCCACCCAGCTCAGCCTCGCCGGGGTGCAAGAAGCAGCACACGTCGCCCAGCAGCCGCTGCCTCGAGCACACGCACTCGAGCTCCACGCGAACACGGCCGTGCCTCGCCGGCAGCTGCCCGCCAGTGCCCAGCTCCAGGTGGAAGGAGAGCCCAGTTGGTGGCTTCAGGGGCACGAGCAGGCTGTAGACGGTGTCCCCACGGGAGCTCCAGCCTTCGAAGGTGCTGCCCACCCCGATGCATGCTTGCAGCCGTGGCAGAACCGTCTTCCAACTGATTAGATGGCAGGCGCGGAGCAGGTCGCCCACTAGCGCCTCCACCAGCTGGCACCTATTGGCCAGGTGCAGCTCTGGCAGCTGCATTTGCTGCATGAGAAACCTTCCCAGGTCCCATTCATTGACGCGGGCTTCCTCTTCGTGCTCACTGCTGGAGGAGCTCTCATCACCGCTGCTGTCAGACTCGTCAAAGTCCAGCTCGGTGGCCATCCAGAAGAGCCGCAAGAGCAGCCCAAGGACTCCAGCAAAGGCCCCAAACAGCCCCATGTCCCACATGACCAAGAGCACGTCTTTCCAGAGAAGCTTGTTCTGCAGCTCCTCAGTCATGTGATCAAACTGCTGCTGCAGCTGAGTCATCTCCTGACTCAGCTGCTCCTCACGCTGCTGCATCTGCTGCTGCGTGGCCAGATCTATCTGGTCACTGACCTTCAGCGCCTGCAGGACGATGCCCAGCATGGCCAGGACGAGGACAATACCCACAGCCATGGCCTAGAGGAGATGGGAGAGAAGGTGGTGAGCCAGGCTGGGTGGCAGAGAGCTTGCAGATTGGGGGCAGGAGCTGCAGGCACGAAGGGGCAGGACGGGAGAGGTTGTGAGGACGCTTGGAGGCAGCGAGGATGGCTTTGCGAGGGCTGCCTGAGTGGGGCCCACCATCCACCCCAAGGAAAGCGCTTGGGCCCTGGTGCGCGCGGGTTCGATGGGGATGCAAGCTGTGGATGTTGCTGTGGTGGGAAACATGCTTGCGAGCCTGCCCTGAGGCCCAGCACCGTGTCCAGGCTTTTCGCCGGGGGCAGAGGTGTAGAAAGGACAAGTGGCACCAGAGTGGGGAGTCCTGGGGAAGCAGTGTCCCGCAGAGCTGCGGGTGCGCAGCACATGCCCAGCACGCCTCTGGGCAGCCGGGGTCACTGGGAGCCCCGGGCACGTCTGTCCCCAGCCCGCAAGGCGGCAACGTCCCCCACCCAAGGCGCTCCTGTGTGGGGCTCATCCCTTGCCGCAGTGCGCGCTGGAAAGCCCCGGGAGGGAGGGAGGGAGGGAGGTGGCATTTGTGCCTTGGCCCTCGTCCTGCCCAGCCTTGCCCCCCACCACGCTCACCCTGCAGAGGCTGCTGCAGCCTGGGCTGGCCCAGGCCATAGTGCTGTGAGCCCAGCAGCGCTGCGGGGCCAACGCCTGCGGGGGCCGCGCCCTCCCTTTGTGACTTGTCCTCTGTGCTGTCACGGGGCCAGAGCCCCTCTCCAGGGCCAGCCAGCCAGCCCTGGCCATCATCTCCACGCCGCCGCCGTGACACAGCCCTGCCTTGGGCAGCCAGAGCCAAGGCCCCGGCATGCACCACGTGCGAGCCCATGCAGCAGCAGCAGCACAGCGTGCCTGTTGGCCCCCCTCACCACGTGGGCACAAGCACCCAAAAACGCCCTTAGCCCTTATGGGAGCGAAGAAGAGGGACTGTGGAAGGAGGTCCTCGACTTCCAAAGAGAGCTTCAGTATTTGCTGAGCCAGGCGGAAGGGCTCTGGCTTGCAGCTGCTCCCGGTGCATGCCGAGAAGGACGAAGCTCGAGGCAGGGAGGAAGGTGTATGATCAGAAGTCTCCGCAAGAGAAGCAAAGCAGATGGGGAAAGTCTGTGCAGAAGTGTAAGCAGTGCTAAGGCACGTTGGAGGGCCAAGTTTCTGCCTATGTTCCAGAGGAGAGATGGAGGCAAGGGGTAACAAACAGAGCACAAACACTAGCGCGCACCAGGCTGCCGTATTTCTCCAAATCCCAGACAGCTCGTTCTCGGCAGCTAGCACGCCAACATTTCTGACCTGCATCAGATGCAGGTCACACTTCACGTGCTCAACAGGCAGAACTAGGGCACCCCTGCCAGCGTCAGCACGGCCAGCATGGTTAAAGCTTTGCAGATGTGCTGCACTCAAAGCACACACACCAGCACTGCGGGCCACATGTCGAGGATACGCTGGCCTCACTGCATGTGTGTGACACAACACCTGCACGCCTATTTGTATTTGGGACCCCTCCAGCAGGAATACAACCCTCGTGTATAGGGGAAGACTCGTAAGCTCTTTGATAATCATCACACCAAAAGAGCTGTGCAGAAACCCCGGCTCCTTTCCACCATGGAGCCAGAAGGGGCAGAACACAGCCAGTCTATCCACGACAGGCAAAGCCATCCCAATCATCTCCCAACCGAGGGGTCACAGGCTGCCGCACCATTTGAGGCTTCGCTTTGCACACATCCCACCCTCCCCGAGCAGCCCTGCCGAAGCTCACGCACACCCCGCGCCATCTCTGTTGGCCACCACTGCCCTCCATGTCGTGGACCTTCCACAGCTTCACCATTTCCACTTAGGCAACAAGAGGGTGCCCAGTGAGGCCCCTGTCCCCAACCTTTCCAATGGCCAGTCTGCTCAACCTCTTCTGCAGTCATGGAAGCCATAGTTAAGGTGGGTGGGAGATGCTGGAGGTGTAGTTGAAGCTTCATAAAGCACGTCTTGTTTGAGCAGTGACAAGAGAGATCTGGCCACGCAGCAGTGGATGCAGCAGCACGAGCAGCAGCTGAGGCAGGAGATGCCTCAGCTGCAGCAGGAGTTTGAGCACATTCAGAAATGTGTAGTACAGGCATCCTCTCTGAAAGAAATGGGCTTTTTCTTGTCCAAAGATGGGGAGCTTCTTTGTTTCAGATTACTTTCCCTTTTTCTTTTACTTCATATTCCATCTGCTCCTTCCCCTTCTCACTTCCTTTTTCCATTGCCTTCCTTTTGCTTTCTTTTCCCTCCCTTCTTAACCTGTCCCTCCTATTTTCTACTCTTCTCTTCTCTTCTGTTTCCCTTTCCTTCTTTCATTTTTCCCCTTCTTGTCTCTTCTCTATTTTTGCTGCTCTTTCTCTTCTCCCTTTTCTTCTTTTCCTTGTTCACTTTTCCTTTTGTTCTTCTCCTCTTTTCACCTTTCCTTCCCCCTTTTCCTCTTTTCTGTTCTCTTTTCTTCTCCCATTTCCCTTTTATCATCTTTCATTTTTCTCTCCTTTCCCTTCTCCCCTTTCTTCTTTCCTTTACTCTTCTGTTTCCCACTCCACTCCTCTCCTCTCCCCCCTTTTCTGTTCTCTTTTCTTCTCCTGCTTCCCATTTCATTTTTCTCCCCTTTCCCTTTTCAGGGAAGATGTGATCTTTGTCAGGTGGGACATGGGGCTGTTTGGGGCCTTTGCTGGAGCCCTTGTACTGCCCTTTGGACTCTTCTGGTTGGCCACTGAGCAGGCCATTGATGAGTCTGACAGCAGCAGCGGTGAGGGCTCCGACAGCAGCAGCGGTGAGGGCTCCTCCAGCAGCAAGGAGAAGGAAGAAGATGAGGAACAGAAGGATGCTGCTGCAGCACACAGGCTTTCTCCTGAGCAGCAGCTGGACTCCCCGGGCAGGAGGGCACTGGAGACCTTCTATGAGCAGCACCTCTGGGGGCCAGTGCAGAACATGGCCAACACCTGCAAGGCAATGGGGGAGCTGGTGAGCTGCCTCACCCATTGCCTATCAGATGGTCTCTTTGAAGACTTTCCTGCCATGGCTGGAACTGTGCGTTGGGGCGGGCAGCGTCTTTGAAGGCTGGAGCCACCACAGGGAGGACACCATCTGCAGCCTGCTCATGCCCTTGAAGCCATCATCTGGGCACTCTTTCCATCTGGTGCTGCACACTATGGGGGAGCTACCAGCAAGGCATTGCCATGTCCTTGTGTAGCTGGGGTACACAGGTGAGAGGGAGCAGCTGCTGGGGGAAGTGCTGTGCTTCCTCCACTGCTCCAAGGCCCAGCGGCCCACTTTCGTCACAGCAGCTGGCTCCCACTCAAAGAGACTCGATGTTTTCAGGACTCTTTGGTCCTTTCCTGTCACTCACCTGGAGTTGCATACTCTTCTGTAACCTCTTCTCGAAGACGGGAAACCTGATTTGCATTTTCTCTTGTTTATTCTCCTGAAAACAAGAATCCTGAATGGAAGAATCCTGAACTGAGGATAGCTTGTCACCATAGCATTGTGAAAAGTTTTTCTTAACTGGGCTATTTCCTGCCTCCCAGAGGAGATCTGACGTGGATAGCCAGCTGCTGGAGGGTCTCCGTTCCAGTCATGTTCAGGCACTACTAAATACTCCCTGTATAGCCCTTGGGGCCCAGCAGTGCCCAGGCCAGCAGCCCTGTCTTGCAGGAGGGCGGAGGGATGGGACCAATCCAGGAGCTCGCCTCCTATACGTGAGCTACAGGACCTAGCAGTGCAGGGAGCTCACTGCCAGTTTCCACATTTCCCCAGGTTTCTTTCAAGTCACGCTGTAGAGGCATGCTCACTCTCAAGAAGGAAATTAATCCAGTCCAGGACCAGTCCCTGGGGAGTCCTAAGATACCAAGGAAAGAGGGCTGGCAGTGAAGGCACTGCTGGTGCTGAGGAGTCTTTTCCTTGAAGATGATGTCACCAGCATAGAGGAGCTTCCAGAAAAAGCCTGTTACATGAATCCCTAATGTTTATGATGAACCATGAAAGAGCCAGCACAGATCTCCAGGTGAGCTGCTAGTGATGGCAGATACATCGCTGAGCTGTGTCAGCCCCTGCTGTGGCATTCTCCCATGTTGGGCTGCCTTGCGCAGCAGCCCTAACCTCCTGCATGTCTCACCGACACCCAGCTAGCAAAGGCTAGCGCTAGCTAGCACCACCTGCAGCATTTTCTTCACTTCTGGAAAGCAGCCCATTTGCTTGACAGTTGGTAGTTATCCACAGGAATTGGGCTTTGCAGGTCCTAAATAGCAAACTGGGAAGTATATGGATCACTGCTGAAGAAAACTTTAGCGTAAGTATATAATAGCTTGGCATGAAGTCACAATAAAAACATGAAATGACCCATGTTGGAAGACTGAATGTTCTGACCGCAACTGTGAGTAACAGATATTTATAGGAGAATTGTTATAACAAAGTGTAAAAATGAGGGTCATCTAATAGTTTTAATCCTAAGCACAACAGGAAGTACATCCACAATTACATGGCAAGGAATTTCCATAGCAACTGATAACATTTTCCATTAACATGGAGTTAATTTCAGGCTATAAACAGCCTGAGGACACAGACTGCATAATGATGTAGCAAGATAACTGACTCCATACATAGAAAAAGGAAATGATTCCACTGTAAGTATGGTGAAAGGCAGAGGGAATAAGAGTGGGACTCACAGACTAAGAGTGTTGTCCCAGTGTATCATGTCACAGGCGGGAAATGCTCCTTGCCCTCCATTACCACCGGATCTCGCTACATGGGTTTCCCTGCAATGGACTGGATAAATAATCCAGGTGCTAAAAGTTTGTGTTGCTTCTTTTTCCTGAGCCCATAATTGCGTCATTGGTCTGTTCTGGCTTTGGAACAAAAGGTATTAATTAACTCTGTTACCAGACGTGCTGCCTCCTTGATTGGTCACAAATTTCCAGGAACCTGAGAGCATTAACAGGCCTTACTGTCCCTGCCCATCTCCCTGGGACCTTCCCTGACCCTGCTCAAGTCCAGGCGCCCATTTCAGCCAGCCCAGGGCCATCAGTCCCTGCCCCACAGTGCTGTAACGGTGCTGGTCTCCAGCCCTGCCAAGGTCCATTCATGTAACAGGCCTCTGTCCGGCCATGGGCCTGTTCTGGAACCCGACCAGTGGGTGACAGCCTGGACCAGCCTTGGCCTGTCCCCATCCCTGCAGAGGCACCCGATGCTCAGGGCTGGGGCTGCCCTTGGCTGCCCTGCTCCCTTTGAGGCAGTTGGACAGGCGCTGGCTGCAAGGCCCTGCCTTGCTGCCACGAGGAGCCCTTGATGATGTTAGCACCTGTGCCCACAGGGAGCCACCAGCCCGTACAGCACCCTGACACAATATTCCTGTATTCTGCTATATTCCTATGATACCTATATTCTGCTATAGGTCCTTACCAGGAAGCTACACCCAACCCATTCACAGCCTGCCATATCCTAGTAGATCACGTTGTTGATATAACTGCCAGCGACAGATTAGGTGTCAATGGGACAGTCTCAAAGAGAGAGGTGAACTGGGCCAATAAAAGCCCTCCCATTGACTTACGAGTTGTGGAGAAGTGCTACTTCTTGATAGCTGGAGCTATTGGTTTTCCATGACTGAAGACAACAGTGATGAGGTTTTACAACTGCTTCTTTCAGCTCCTCTTTGAGGCATGTGTAGCATTGAATAGGTCTGTTCCCATCTGGCCCAAGGGCTGGGGGAATGTAAGGGAAGTGCTGCCATTGCAAGCAATTTGTTTTGTTTAACTAGGATCTAGGAGGAATATATTTGTGATCTCCGCAGTGCACAGGGATAATGGTGGCTGCTTCATCAGATATTTGGGGAGGTACACTGGGGCAGTCTATCTAGTCAGGTCTCAAACAAAGCAGGTGTGAGAAGCTAGCATCAGCCCTCCAGTGATGAAGTTTTACCCACAGCAGCTCCCAGTATTTGGGGAAATGCTTAATTGTGATGACCGGGGTGTGACATCAGGGTAGCCCAGTGTCCCAGTCCCTGAGGTGGGAAGAAGTCAATAATGGTGCTTTGGTTCTGCCCAGATCACCTTTCTCACTGTGATTCTCAGTCAGTAGCTACTGAGGCACAACTCCAGAGACAGCCATACAGAGTGTGTTTTGCAGCTCTTAATCTAGCAAGACAAGGAGTGGAGGACAGTCAAGACTAATAGAAATTATTCTTACATTTATGAGGAATCCTTTCAAATGGAGTGCTCTACTGAATGGATGGATATGCGTTCCTCCTGCCCTTCTCCCCCAAAGCCACTTATCCTTGAAGATCCCCTCAAAGATCCTAGCAGTGAGCAGATACTGTGCTTTCTCTTGTTCCCTCTTTTCCTCTTTCCCTCTGCAAGTGTCCTCCTCAAATACAAGCAAGACATTGTGTGATGGGATCCTGACAGTTATCTGGACATTTTATAGTGGCTGTTAAAGAATCTCAGGCAGGTGTGAGGAAGCAATCTGAGAAAAGTTGATATGTATTCCAGAGCTAGAGGAAAACAAATGTCACAAGTATTCTGGCTGCTTCCTTGCAACCAGAGGCTTCTTGGGATGCATGTATAGAGAGTAAACATGTTCTCTTGGAGATGGGGCTAGAGAATCCTAGTTTAACATATATACTTCAGAGGTGGCAGCATGAGAAAGACAAGGTTCCTGGTACCTTATCCACCCTGATCAAACCACTACAACTGAAGTCAATATAAAAAATTTCATTGGCTTCCATGAACCTCAGGTTTTTCCTTCCATTTTTTCTCTTGTGTTGATATATTGAGCAAAGAATACGCTTGTATTATCTGCAGGGCTGCAGTGTGCAGACAAGGAAACACTGCATTTGCACATGTAAAGGAACTTCTCTTGGCTCACAGAGCTGAGATTCCAAGAGACAGAAAGGGGCATAGGGATAGGTGTCATTATTTGTACATAAATATTTGAAATCTGAGGAACAAACACACCTTCGACATTCTATAGCTTCAAAAGAAGTGAAAGGAAACATGACATATCCTGTTTCTACAAACCCTTTTCCAGTCACTTTAAAGAAAATCTTTACGCTTTTAAGGATTTGCAAAGCTATGTATCTTCATTCATGGTTTTCCTGTTTTTGTCTGAGGTCAGGCAGGTTTGTGTGTGAAAGGACAATTAGCACTGGACAGAGCGAAGCCATCTGACACTTTTTGTTCATACCAGCTCAGTGAAGCTAATCTCAGAGTTTCTGCATTTTCTTGTATTTTCAAGCACAGTAAGAACACCAGGGCTTGAAGAACGGAATAGATTTTAAACGCTTTGTTGATGGCTGATTTGCTTCAGTGTTTTCTCATGATTAAAATAGGACATCTGCTGAGTTAACATGGAAACTGTGCAAAAAACAGATGAAAATGCTGGAAAATCTAAGGTTAAGCAAGTTAACCATCCAAGAATATCTGTGATACAGCCAAATTCAGGTCTGCCTGATATCTGTTCCAAGGTTAATATCCTCATTCAAGAACTCTGCTTTCCATCCCTACAAGTTTTTCTCAACGGTGGCCAAATTCCCATTGAAGCTGGTGAGAACAAGCTCTGACGCTTACATAGGCAAGTTCCAATTGCATGGGGACCATCCTTCTGAAATCAGTAGAAGTTATTTCTGTAGGTAACGGTCAGTGATATGGCCAAGCATTTCCTCATGAGAAACTAAGCCTCTGTTTTGTGGTGTTCTCTGGAACGTAACAGCTCAAGGCTCTCTCATAACTCTCAAATCAAGGACTTCAGGACACCTGGGAGGCCTACACCTGAGGACCCCCATGTGAGAAGCCTTGAGGCAGGTAAGCAGCCCACAGAAGGTCTATTACAGATCTCCTTAATTGGCTGGGAGAGGAAGGCACAGTTATGTGACCCATCAGATAGGAGATATATCAATACCTCATTGAAGTCATGGAGTAGCTAAGAAGTCCTGACAAAAGTAAAGATGAAGGAGGGAGAAGTCATGCTCCAAGCCAGGGCCAGTGATTATGTGCTCCTGGGAGGGTCCCTTCATGGTCATGAGATGGGATGAGTCATAAGCCTCTGGGAAAGACATAGATTTTCAGCCACTGAGTGGAGTGCTCTCTTAAGGGAATTAAGGATTTCATGGGAAACGCTCCAGGGAACACTAGGGAACAACACTAGGGAACCGATACAGGCAAATTCATAAGCAGCAGCATTTACGATTGTTTGCAAGCAAAGGCTGATCTATACTCATTACCTCACTGTGACAGAAAAAATAGAGCTTCATCATTCATTAAGACGTCTACCGTTACTGGCACTGAGAGACAAACGAGCTGGCTATATGAGGTGATAACACTATGACAACTTCTTGGTTTGCCCTGGAAACGTGGAAAGAACCTCAGCACTTACAGGTTTGATCCTACAGAGTGTACAGGCTGACATGCCTCTAAAACTCATGGGGATTTTGCTTAGCTTGCATCTCTGGGCCCCAGCACAACAAAGCATTTGTGTATTGATTACAAAGGAACTTCTCTGTAATGAAGACTCCCATGACATCATAGGATCACAGGATAATTCAGGTTGGAAGGGACCTCAGGAGGTTTCTGATCCAACCTCCTGCTCAAGACAGGGCTAGCTCTGGGGTTGGACCAGGTAGCTGAGGGCTTTATCCAGTTGGGCCTTGGAAAAGCTCCAAGAACGGAGATTACACAGTCTCTCTGGGCAACTTGCTGCAATGCTTGACCATTCCCAAAGGTGAAAAGTTTTTCCTTACATTCAGTCGGAACTTCTCTTGTTTCAACTTATGCCTGTTGTTTCTCATCCTCCTACCATGCACTGCTATGTAGAGCCTGGCTCCAACTTCTTGATGACCACCTTGTAGGTATTGAGGGGTCACAATATTAGGTCACGCTATAGGTCACCCCCAAAGCCATCTCTACTCCAGGCTGAAAAAGCCCTAGACCCTCAGCTGCTCCTCACAGGCAAATGCTCCAGCCCCCAACCATCTCAGTGGTCTTCTGCTGAAGTTGCTCTTGTCAATGTCTTTCCCATAATGAGTGGCCCAAAACTGGATGCAGTATCTAGATATGGTCTCACAAGTGCTGAGTAAAGGAGGATAATCATTTCACTTGATCTGCTGGTTATTTTCCTGTTTCCTGTTTCTACAGCCCAGGATGCTCTTGGCCATCTTTGCTGCCAGGACATATGGCTGGATCATGCTCAGCTTGCTGCCCACCAGCATCCCCAGGCCCTTTTCTGCAGAACTGCTCCACGGCTAGTCAATCCTCACTCTTTATCTTTGCAAGGGGTTCCTCCTTCCCAGGGGCACAGCTTGGCATCTGTTCTTGTTAAATTTCATGAAGTTTCTGTTGGCCCATTCCTCCAGCCTGTCTAGGTCCCTCTGGATGGCAGTCCTGCCCTTGAGTGTATAGCCTGGTCCTCCCAATTTTGTTTTATCTGCAAACTAGATGAGAGTGCACTTCATCACTCCTCTACGTCACTGATAAAGAAGTTTAACAGGACAGGTGTCAGGACAGACCCCTACGATACTCCACTTGATATTGTCCTCTAGGCAAAGGACAACCTCTTTACCCTGACTCTCTGAGCCCAATCATACAACCACTTTTCACCGTACTGTAAAGTCCAAGACAGGAGTCTTGGATACATTGCACAGGACATGTTGGTAGAAGAACCTGGCTAGACCAGAATAGAGCACTGGCATTTGAAAGGTTATGTGGTGGGAGGCACAGATTGTTGCATACTGGATACAACTGACTGCAGTTTGAAGAGGGCAGATGTTCACATTGGTGAACATCTATCTCTTTACAACAGAATGGGATGACAGAACATCATTATTCAGTGTGGAGAGCTCAGGGTGAGTCCCAAACCCATTGAATTTTCATGAGGCAAAACATATGTGCAGATAGTGCCCCAAAGGTAGATCAGAGAGGTTCAGAAGGAGGCAGTTGAGGTTTCTGAGGGAAAACTGTGAAACAAAGGAAAAAGACCACATCTGAATGCTTTAGGAAATCTACTTTTCTCATAATCTAGTGGTAGGAGTAATCAGGCTTAGTGAGAGTCCAGGCTGGCTCAGCACCAAGCCCATTCACAAGGCATCGTTAACATGGAAGCGCACAGTAAGAAGCCCCCTCAGTCCACGCTCCAGCACTTGCAGGTACGTTTGTGCCTTAATGGAGCTTCCTTGTTGACGCAGCCAGTACCGACTGGGCAGTTCTACTTGGGTTATTGCTGAGGGAAATCATCTGCCTTTGCTTACACAAGCCTGGTGCTTTTGCAGCCTGCACCCCTTTGCATCTATCCCCAGCGTTTCGCAGCAAGCTGTTGTGGTCTCACGGTGCCCTGTCCTGGGCTGCAAGCAGACAAGAGAGGCCCAGGAGAATGGCCTGGCCACCTCTGAGTGGAGCTGCCCCTGGACACAGAGGGAGAGGGGGATTCTGGGGTCGTCGAGGCTTGCCCTGGAGTCCAGTTCTTGAAATTTGCTAGAGGCAGAGGGGGAAAAATAATATTTTTCCAAGTGAGCTCCCCTGTGGGTCCTGTGCGAGCTGCCCTCACCTGTCCCCCAGAGTCTCAGGCGAACGCCTCTCAAGCAGGAGGAGATGGCCCTGTGCCAGCTCCTCATATCCTGACCCACTTTTCCTGAGAACTCAGCAAGGCACAGTTTCACAGACAAGAGGAAATCTCTAAACTGCACACAGCCCAGAGAGTGGAAAGTTTTTTTGTTGTTGTTTTTTTCAACTTTCCCATGAACGTATTTGACAGCTCGCTGTCCCTGTCCGTGCAGGATCCCAGCAGAAACCCGGGCTGGGGCTGTGCTTCCTGTCTCAAAGGAGGCTTGCCAGGAGCACGAGGGATTTACCAACCGCCACCTTTCACTCCCTGTCCCTTACCGTGTCCCGCCGAGGGCCATGTGCAGTGGCAAGCTGCAGACAGGCTTGCTGGTGGCTGGCTACTTCATCTACTTGCTGGTGGGCGCAGCCGTGTTCCAGGCGCTGGAGAGGACTGCCGAGAAGGAGCAGAAAATGGCAGCTGCCCAGATGAAGGAAGCTTTTCTGCAGAACTTCACCCACCTCACGGTGGCGGAGATGGAGCAGTTTATGAAGGTGAGTGCAAGGCACCGGGGAAGCCATTTCTCCCTCCCCTTTCTCCATTGGACTGCATTTCCTATTCTGCCTTGCTACACAGATGACTTTCACTGTGTCACTGTGTCACTGTTGCGAAAATTTGGATGATTTTCGCAAACCCCAAGCCTGTTCTCTGGTCTGATTAGGCAGATCGTGCTGATGGTAAATACAGCACAGGAGGCTGGACAGAACCTTTTGTGTTGGCTATTGAAAAAAAAACAGAACAAACCCGAGGGGCCTGATTCTTTTGACTCTTGCCTCCTGCCAGCGTGGCTTACGGTGGGGCTGTGCTGATCTACAGTGGGTGGCACGGCATAAACAACGAGGCTGTCAGAAACGAGTGGGGGTGATTGCCACACGCACGCAGCAACATCACGGGCGGTGCAAAAGAACAATGCAGCAAGCTCTGAAATAATCTCTTGGGGAAAAAAGAAACTCAGATCTCTGCAAGGCTTGTGGCATAGTCAGGGTTTGTTTCTCAAAGGCATTATGGAAGCAAGACACACAACCTTGCCAGAGAAAGGTGTTTCTAGTCACCGCAGGGGAAACGGAGTGGCTACAGTTCTCTGTTCATCTTAGCTATTTGGTAGCTCTGTCTACTACAATGCAGAAAGAATGGAGACTGAAAATAGCCTTCCTGTAAGCATTTCTGCATGGGAAACGAAGAGAGCTCTCAGTAGGCCAGTTTGCATGATAAGGAGAGGAGCTGAGAAGCAGTATTTCTAATAAAGCAACTATTGATCCAGCCCCCACTTCACATATGCATGCACCCTCCTCAGCTTGGACTAGGGGGGGACAGGGGGGCAGTTGGGGGAGAGAAAAGAAAATAAAAAGAGGAACGTGTTCAGGAGAATGAAATCTTTGTGCCATGGCTGTGGAATAATTTCTGTTAGCCTTGATTTTGTGGGGCACCAGCAGAAGATTTGATAGGGGAGGGAAGGGAGAAGATCTTCCTGGTGCAATTTTTTCCAGCCTGTGTCTTGCCTCTAGCAGGGCTCAGCCCTGGAGTTTATCTTGGCTGCCTCTGTACAAATAGGCCTGTGATCCAGATATCCAGCCCCCCGGCCTCTGCTTGCTAAACACAAGAACAGCTGGGTATTGCTTTCTTTTTTTTTTTTTTTCCCTAAAGCTTTTAAAAATATATCAACATTAGTTATTATTAAAACCAAGGAAGATGGGAAAAAAGTCTGAAAAAGCATAGAATCATAGATGATAGGTCTGGAAGGGCTTGGGGGAGACATCTAGTCAATCACCTACCCCAGGACAGTCTTCACTGAGCCCAAACCACTTTCTGACAGATGTTTATCTACCCACACGTCAAAAGCCTAATTGCAAATACTCTGTGTGTGTGTGTGTGTTCGTGTGTGTGTGTGTGTTCGTGTGTGTGTGTACTCATGCATGCAATTGAGAGAGCAGTGCACATGTCTGATTGCAATTGCACCAAAATAATGGCTTGAAACTGAGTGAACTTTCTCTGGATTTAAATCTGTGATACTACTCAGAATACAACCTTGAAATGAAATTCTGCAAGCGTGTCATATGCACCATGCTATAACTCACTGGTACCTTGCTGGGATGGATCAGGCACACTGCTCAGTATACCTCCACACAGATGAGGAATTAGACCTTGGAGCCACCACTGTCATCTCCAGGGCAAGCTCCAAACCAGCAATTAGCCACCCCATCACTTAAAACCAGTGGGCTGCCCTGCTCTGCCATGTGCTAGTCTTCTCTAGGATCCTTCGTTTCCAAAGTAGGTAGACTGAAAAAACTAAGGTCCCTGGGAGGTGCAGTTCACACTAAAAAAACAAGTTCTCATATTAGACCACTCAACATAACTATAGGGCAAAGAACTAACACTCAGAAATGCTGTCTGGCTGCCAGCAAGGCTTTGCCTTCCTTAAAAGCTAAGCTGTGAATGGTGTTTGGAGTAGTGTTGAGGACAGGTGAGTGGTACTTACAGGAAAGGAGCAGTAATGGCTAAATACATAGTGCTCTTGCAGCAAATGCTTGAGAAAAGCAGCCGTGCTGGTACCAAACCTTGCTTTCCCTCGCAGAACCTGACTGAAGCCATTCAGAACGGAGTATACCCTGTTGGAAAGGAATCACAGATTGAAAACAGCAACTGGGATTTCAGTAACTCCTTCTTCTTTGCAGGCACGGTTGTCTCCACAATAGGTAGGATTTTCATGTGTCTGTGTGCGTGTCTGTGTGTGCGTGTGTGGTGCTTATTATGTATAGTTGTTAGGACCTGAACAGATAGTGCTTTCAAGGGTAAAACTCCCGCTCTTCATGGGCTAGGGGCGGAGGGGGAAGCAGTAACAGGCTTGGTCTTGAGAGCATACTACCACAAATACCACACTGTATTTTTTTCATTATTACATTTTTCTGCAAGCAGAGATCAGTTGCTTCCCATCAAATTTTGTTTCTCCAGCAAGGGAGAGAGGCTGTCACAGGAAAAGTACAGCTTTGCTTGTTTCTCTGCACCTTCCCTGCAGAGGTCTGTGGGTGAAGCTACATCACGTATTTCTACCCGTCTTCAAAACCCCAGGATCAGGGATGTCGGTTTTTGTTGTCGTGAAAGTGGAACAGCTGTGTGACAGGGAGCACAAGATAGCTGAAGCACTTGGGGGCCTAGCAGCCAATAAATCTGCCAGTTGTCTTATTTGTCTTTTCCCTCAGAGAAAGCCTTGAACTCTGGGAGTAATGGATGCCTTGAGACGAGCTAGGCTGGGGAAAATGCCTTTTCTCAGGGTCACTGATACAGTAAGGACATACACAAAGGACAGGACCCTTGTACTCAGATATCTACGCGTCTGAGAGGAACAAAGTCACCAGTTCATTAAAGGACGTGTCTGGAGTTCTGCAGCCATTGTTTCACTGCTTAGATAAATTCTCTTTTGATAAGATTTGAAACCAAATATCTCTTTGGCATGGATATATCAGCCACCATTAAGGTCTAGACTATTTAGCATAGGCTATTCTTATATACTCTACACTGCTTCCAGGACTTGAGCCAGTATCTGGACATACCAGCTTACTGGCATTTTGCCGGGGAGGTCACTAGCACAGCACTGCGCTGTATGCTCCAGCCATGACTTTGCAGGCAGATTGACAAGAAGCTGGGGATGGTCTGTATCTGATTCTGGCATGGTAAGCAGCCCTGGACTCCAGTCTTGACATCTTCCAGGTCCCCGGTCTTCTGGTTTCTGTCTTTCCATGTACTTGTCAGAGGAGAGAGCATGTTTTCAGATTATGCTTTCATTCCCATTAAGGCTGGGCTGGAAGCACACAGTGCTCTCTGCATCCTCCAGAACGTGCAGGGTGAATCACTTCATCTGCCTACCGGCGTTGTCAGAGAAAAGCAAATGCACAGGGGTTGAGAAGTGCTAGCCCTGTCTTCTGGGGGCAAAGGTAGGCCAGGTTCGGGTCGGGTAGGTGTGAATGGGACTGTGGACTGCTCCAGCTCTTTGGAATACCTCCTCTGACCCATCTTTCTTTCATAGGCTATGGCACGCTACGTCCTAAAACTGCTGGGGGCCAGATCTTCTGTGTCTTTTTTGCTCTGTTTGGAATCCCTCTGAATATTGTTTTTCTGCACCGTGTCGGTAAGATGCTCTCACTGCTGTGTAAAAAGCTGGGGAAATTCCTGTACGAGAAAGGAATGAGAAAGGTAATTGGTTTCACTTACTCAGGCACAGTGATATGCTCACTGCTAGGCTTCTTTCAAGATTCATCCTAGCATTATCCTCTGTTATGTTTGTTCTCATGCTGCGTTAGGCACCGTACTAGGACAGGGAAGAGAGGTTCTTCACCCTGCAGGGCTAAACAGACAAGGCAGCCGTAGAAGAGAGACACGGGCAGAGAAAGGGATGCATTTGCCCTACTCATCTAAATGCCAGGCATCCAGCCTCCTTCAGCAGTCAGTGGAAAGAGCAAGCACCTTATCCCACGTCTCTAGAAACTTCTCTCAGGAGCTAACACTCTTAGGAAGTACTATTCTCTTTCTATGGAGAGTAGACAGAGAATGAGATGATTAAGCATCTCATTTTTAGACAGCAAAAATTAGGTCAACCAATGCCATCCAGATGTTAAGGGTATCAGTAGATACTTGACTCATTGCCTAGCCTAGCCCCTCTCCGCCCTTGACTCTGTCAGTCAGGAAACAGCAGGCTGCAGTTGTCCATTTGAGCCCAGTTGTTGAAAGGTGAGGAGGCACATGTAAAGGCCTAGAGGCAGACCATCTCTTGCCTGGTTATGCCCCAAGTTCTTGCAGCTTCTCCTGGTCTATCACCACTGCTAAGGAAGTGGGAAGAGCTTTTCTCTGCCTCCTACTGTAACCCTCTTTCAGGAGGAGGTATGAATGCCACAGACAGCTCTGTTCAAATTGTTGAATTTCTCCCCATGTCTGGCAAACTTAAACAGAACATAAGGCTTGATCAGATATCGACTCTAGCATATGCACAATGCACTAAGGCATGGGGAATTATCCAACAGTTGCCCTTCATTTCAAGACAATCCGGAATTGTAAAATTCTGTACATAAATTATAGGTATGTCTGGCTGAGAAGTCTCAATTTATAAGTCTTTTCTTCCCAGCCAAGGCTTCTTTCTGGCTGCGTGGGTGTAGCATGGCACAAAAGTCACTTTCCAGACACTTCATCGTCAGGAGCTCGTTTGACAAAGGTCTTGTAGCTGGGTATTCATTGAGCGGGATCCAAGCTGTGGCACTGATCCAATGCATCTTCAGAGAAATGCAGGCAACATTCAAGACTCCTGGAGATAACGTTATTGGAATAGGTGTAAATTCTCCATGACTTATTTAAAACATATCTATTTTCTCAGGCAACTTTGGATATTTTTTGAGTGCGATACCTAAAAACTAATTAAAATGAAGTAATTTGGTGAAAAATTGAAATAGTCTGATTCTGATAACAGAGGATAGGAATTCCTCCCATAATTCATGGTCACTGGAGGTTCATACAATCACTAAAAAGCCTACATGTCCCTCAGTTACAGTAGCCATGCAAATCCCATGATGCCTGGCTTCCCCCTGCTTTGGAGTCAGGCTGAGGTACCTTTAGCGGGAGATAATTCAGTACAACCCTTTAGTCCCTGTGGTCCTAGTAGGTATGCCCAGATAGCTACCCATTTGAATACCCCACCATTATATATGACCTACTGTGTCAAATCAGAATTATAATTTAATTGGTTTCTTTTTCAGAAGAAGATCAAATTTCTGACCCTTTTGTTCTTCCTGGTGACGGGGATCCTAGTGTTTCTGTGTTTGCCATCACTCTTCTTCCAGATAACAGAGGGCTGGTCCTACAGTGAAGGAATTTACTTTGCATTTATCACCCTCAGCACCATTGGCTTTGGTGATTATGTAGTAGGTAAGGTTGAATTTAGAGACGAGACACACCAAAATGCTGGGAATACTACCATATTTAATTAACCATTAAGATGATGGCACAAGCCTCTAATGAAAGTACTATAGAGACAACTCTTCCGTCTGGGTCTTCCCAGTCTTTGCCGTGTATAGTTCTAGGGGAAATACTCATCCCTCTGGGATTGCATGAGCTGATGAAAGCTAAGATGTCTATATATAATGATATACAGTGCTTTAGGATTCAAAGAAGCCACGCATTTTGGGGAGGGGAAAGGGAACTGCTGAGGAGGATTCGGAGAGCCTGGGAATTTGCATATACTGAAAGGCAACAGTTTGTGACAGTCAAACAAAATAAGGCATGTATCCGTGCTTTGGCCATCTAAATTGTACATTTCAAAGTGTACAGTAAAGAAATAATTGGTCACATTTCGGAACACATGATTTTACAGCAATTCTCCTCAAAGCTGTGGAAAAGAGAAAAGTGGGGAAATGTACTCAGTCATCAAAAAATGGGAGCTTGTACTCACATATCAGTACAGAAGTGGCCTTTTAGTCTCCTAAGCACCACTGGATGCTCTTTGACTTCACAAGTTAGACCTTTGAATTTCCCCTGAGGTTAAACTGTTTAAGCCACAGTTCAGTGAGCTGGAGTGCTTCCAGAAACACTTCCGTGGATCTGCTTACCAGAATACGCTCTCCATGGAATTAGCTTCTAGAGGAACTCCAAAAGGTACACCAGAGGCCGAATCAGTGTCCATGGAAGAAGCAATCAAACACCTGGACCGGAGTCAGAGGATCAAAGATTTCTCTGCTACAAACTCTCCTGCTGGCGTCTTGCCAACCGAAACTTCATTTCAGCAGGGGTACAAGAAGAAAACTCCGGAGTTAGTATTTGAGCTCCAGTGCTGCCTCCACAGTGAGTGTGGAAGTCTCACTTTGCTTTCAGTGGACAGACATCCACAGCACATGAAATACAAGGCTCTCAAGCCCTGCAGAAGGGCAGGAGGGGCTTTGGAGAGTGACTGACTATCTTTCTGCTTGTTTGGAGGATTTCTTATGTCAGGACTTTGGCAGAAGGGGCCCACAGGCTTTTCCGGACACTCTCTGATATTCCCTGCTGGCCTTAATTTTCCTGAGTATAAGGCCAGATGATACTCTGAAGATCCAGTTGACATCTTGCTTGTCTGCATGAGTTTAAAGATTGTAATGCTCTCATGGCCTAGCTGATTGCTCATCTGTGATGTAATGGACTCCTTTCCCTTCCCATAGGATGTGCAATACAAGCTGTTGGTTCTGACTTCCTGTCTGTCAAAGGCCATTAAGTTTCACACAAATACATACAAGCTCAAAGTCTCTGGGTAGGTTGAATAGGTCTGATTCTGAGAAATTTACAGGATGTTTCAGAAACGGAGCAGAAGACATCGTCATGGCAAGAAAATACCAACATCCAAGACCTCTGCAATGGCAATGAGTTGGTTAGGCTACATTTCTCCACGTGATGCCAGCAGGTTAAATCTCCCTCCGCCTACAAAACAAAGGAAATCAGTCTCCCATGAAGTTCTCTTCTCACCTAATCCAGAGAAACGTTCTTTGCCCCCAGCGCTGGTAAGCGGTATTGCCACAAGCAAGACACAACACTCAGGCATCTGAAAGGAATCTGCATCACACAACAGTGGCCACCTTGCTTACTGTTTTCTCCGGCCGGGGCTAATCTTTGTCATTGCAGTGGAAGACAATAAGGCACAGGCATTTCTTTCCTAACCATTTGTGGGACTGATGACCCTCCCCTGTGCAATGCTGAGCACCTCAAACTTCAATGATATGCAGTACAGGAAGATGGAAGGTAACTGGTGCCTCACAGGGGAAAATGTGAACAAATGGACAGCAGCCTAACTGGCTTACTCTCCTCCCTTGTCCAAAAATACAGGTGTGCTTTACAGTAATGGGAGCAGGTCATAGCCTGAAAACCACCACTTCCATTGCACTTTCCTCCTCTGCATACATGTTATTTTATAAATACAGTTAAAATATCACCATTATGCAGGCCTTCTGGCTCTGTGATTTCATCTTCATTAAGATGACTTAATTGGAGCTGAAATATTTTTCCTGCAGCATTTATCTCCATTGGCATTTAAAAATGGCAATAAAATAATAAGTTTAATGCCTCATACCTCCACAATGAAACAGGTAGAATCAATGGCTGTCCTCACTATTATACATTTAGAATTGATTATAGATGATAGATGGATTTGTGCTGGCTAAATGGAACAGAACGAATTTGAGTTTATTTGCATATTAGTGATTCAAAACTGTTTTGTAGCTGTTGTACTTCAAGCATGAGAAAAAGCCTCTCTTGTGCAGGGAGATATCCTAGGAAGATGGCAGAGTCTGAATTTAACTGTTCATTGTACACACACACATAGGTGAAACTACACTTGGGCTGTAAACCAACTTTATGCTCTACTTAAGCCCAGTTTTGAGTGAACATTGCAAGGACGTTACAAGTTGCTAGGCTAACACAGCGTTGAAACCTTATCCCCAAATCATGAGCGCAAAAGCAGATGCTTTGCAGCAAGGCTGGCAGCTCCTATGCCAAGTCAACTCCACCAGAAGCAGAAGAAACAACTGTTGGATCTCTGTCCATGAGGACAAACCTGCCCACTCTTGCCCCATTTCCAAAGCTCTTGCGTGAAGAAGTACAAGAATCCTGCACATTGATTTATGTGATATTAAGCACTGCAGGACCTGAAATGAATTTCCAGCATCCTGACTTCTTCCAGGCAGTTTCACAAAGGGAAATGCTCCACTAGGCTTGTGCTAACCTCCATACCCATGCATGTTGCTATGTTATCTCCTATGTGGAGTCACCCTTAACAGTGACTTGTAGCACTTGGTAAGCAGTACTGCCATCGAATCCAAGTTTTCAAGCCATGGTCATATCAGCTGGATCATGCTAATAAGGTTGTGTGGGATTAAATGCAGTAGGAGCAAAAACTCTCTGAGCGTTGGTCATGGACTGCTGACGTCTGAGGAACCAAATGAAATGACCCATGCAGAACAGCAGGTGTGGAATACTGGGTGATGCTAAGAGGTTTGGACTGCATGAAATATGCTTCGATCCACTGATTTTCGACACAGAAAGTTATGTTCTCAGTTTGTGACAGTGAGTTCTCATCAGTCACCTACCTTTTTAGTGGAGGAAGATCTGGGTGCCTTTCAAAAGCAAAGTAGGAATTGCAACTTCTCTCTTTCTAGGATCAAGGGTACCTGTAATTTAAAGCCATTATGTATTAGGTCATAATCACACTTTGTTGGAAGAATACACAGAATTATAATAGTCTAGGTAGCAATTGTAGAGCAGTTCTAGCAGCCGACTGTGCTCTGCTTTTTGTGCTTTGTGAGTTTGGGAATATTTTCATGATAATACAATGCAATTTACTTGTACATGCAGCGATTGCAATGGAGTTGGTATGCTATAGGGGTAAAATATCCTGATCTGCTGCTAATCCGTCTGAGCCCCAATATATCTTTTTGAAGGGCCAGCACGGTGGACTGGCGTATAGCAGCTTATTACAGCCACAAGAGACTGGCCCTACCTGAACCTAAAACATCTTTTCCTCTGAGCTGCAGCCTTGCTGGGGAAGTGAGAGACTCCCTCACAATGTAAAGGTCACCTTAAAACACTCAGCATAAAATGCTTTGATGAATTCACTAGGTTGTCCCATTTTACACAGCCAAAGCAATTTTAACTTGTAAATTTTCCTTTTCTTTCTCTCTCTCTGTTTGAAGGAAAACAACCTAACAGGAATTATTTTTCCTACTACCGAACAGTGGTGGCCATTTGGATTCTTTTTGGTCTTGCCTGGATTGCTCTCCTGTTTAATTTATTAACAACGATACTGGAAGATACTGAAAAAATAATTGCCAAGGATCTCCATCAAATGGGAAAGGTGAATAGAGACAGTGAAGCAAGTCAACAAAGAAGATGTTGGCATGCTCAGTTTATTCCAGAAGAAGAACTACAACCACCACATGCTGGAGGAGAAGCACAGAAGATGGAGTCATTAACAGCAGGCTCTGAACACCCAAAAAAATGAAAAAAAAGTTTTTTCTTATAGCAAAAATATTTCCACAACTTACGGGGATTGAATTCTTCATTGGAGATTTGCTAGTGCATTATTCTAAAGAAGTTCCCATGGAAATAACCTTTCTCCTGCCTTTTGCTGAGACATGACCTTTCAGAACGCAAGATTTCAAGTTACACAAACCCAGACTATTAATGGTAAGAAATTTGCTCCTCAGTTTGCCCCCAGGTTGTGCTAACAACCTGACAAGTGCACTGGTTTTGCAAGGCTTCTTTAAGGTTCTTCCACAAAGACGCAGAGGTGGCGTGTGGTAGAGCTTGCTGGTTCTGTTTGGATTTTGCTGCTTGCAAAAAATCACGTCTGTTCTGAGAACTGACATGCACAAGCTTTTCTGAGGCATTGCATAGCACCTTTGGAGAAAGAAATAAAGGGATATAACTTAATAATGCCTAATTTGAGCTGTCATATTGAATAAGCCTGCAGGACTTGAAAGACACATTTGAAAGGCAGGACCTGGGCTCAGTTAAGGGGCCCAAGAGGCATCTAATGGACAACGTTAAAAAAGGGTTAGCTGTGTTAGAAATGGTTTATTCTACCTCTTCCTGTTTTATACAAAGATGAATAAAGCCAATTTCACCTCCTGTCCCTGTGGCTTTGAAAAAACCTTTCTAATGGTGGTTGTAAAGACCATATAAACATATGCATTTAATTCAATTTTTTGTAGCGTTTTATAAGAACAGTGACTGCTTTGAATGGAGGAGCCCTCATTGCATCAGAGCCTTGCTGCTATGTTTGTATTCCGCAGGTGCTTGAAAGTAGTTTAAAAATGATCCTATTGTGCCGCGCTAAGGTAGCTTGCCAAGTACGAACATTGTCTAAACAGTGCAACCCCGTCGTCAACCAAGTAAAACAAGAATCTCAAATCTTGGCTTAGCCTCAGAGTTTCAGGTGTATTGTGTGGCATGCAGGTCATCCGTTAGTGAAGACTGTGGCCTTTAACAGCTCAGGCTACACTTCAGATGCTTCGGGTGTCTCCAGAGTGTACAAAAACCCTACTTCTAAGCGTTGGCGGAACCCCTGTGGTAGACACAGTCACAGAGGTGAAAAGTCCAGTGGTGTATATGCTTACACCAAAGGTCAGTCTAGCCCAATAGCCTGTCTCTGACAGTGGCTAGTAGTGTATGCCTCAAAAATAGGGACAAGACAGCTCTGCCATCCTCCCTCCCCAGTGTGTCCTCCCTCTTCCAGTAGTCAGTGGCTTGAGGCTGCCCAGGCAAGGGGTGGAGCCTCACAACTTAAAAGTCCATGAATTGGCCTAAATGCTGAATTCATACCAACATCCACAGCAACCTGCCAAGGTGGATGACATATTAACTACACAAACTACCTCTCTTTGCTGGTTCTGAACCTGTTGCTTGACAGTTTTTTTTTTTAATATATCCTCTGGTTCCTGTTTTGAGAAACAGTGAGTAATTATTCTCAGCTCACCCTCTGGGTGTTAGTTACAGCAAGAGCAGCCTCCTCCCGGAGATGTAGTTATACTGGCAGAGCTATTCCTGTATGAAAAGTAGAATAAATTACAGCTATAAAGCAATTTTAGATCATAAAGGTGCAATCAGCCTTGAAGCTGAACTTGCAACAGTTTCAGCCAAACAAAACCACACTTCTTGCTGAAATAGCTCTGTTGGTTCAAGAGCTGGCATGAAGATCTGACCAAATATGCACTCTCCTTCCCTCCCCAAATTATTCCACTGTGTTGCCCTCAAGGATGACTTCTCATCTAACATCTCTTACCCTCAGGAAGCCTTTGCTAGGCAGTAGGACTAAGAACTACCCAGAGATAGGCAGGGTGGTGGGGACCGTAGCTGTGTTGTAGGACACAGCCATCCCTGAGCAAGCTGTGACCCAGCTGCTACGACAAGATGACGCGACAGACTGCTGAGCAGAGAAAGTAGCTGGATGCTGGCAGGCAGGGATCCCTTCACCATGCTGTGTTCTCCTGTCACCAAGCCGTGACTCACAGTATATTCCCCAGACATTGCTTTCTCACTGCTGCCTTTTCCCAGCCCTTCCTACAGGGACCATTAACCCCATCCCCAATCTAAGAGAGATACTGTCAGGACTGGTTTAGGGAAGAGGTGATCCTGGCTTGATTGCGCAGCCTCTTGTGCTCCTCTCCAGTCTGGTTCACTCCCAGCGCCAGGATGCCAGGCGGAGCCACTGGGCCAGTGCACAATGTGTTTCCATTTGCTGGACAGAAGAAGGAGTATGGAGGGAACCATGCCTCCAAGGAACACCTTTAAATCCACACAGCTCTGAAAGATTTTCCTCCACTTGTTTCCACTGTTCTGCTCACTCTCGGCTCTCTGACAAATAACGTGACCCAGTCCTGGAACAAGCTGGTAATGTCCTGTTGCAATACAGAGTCAGAAAAATCAAGGATTCTTGTTTAAACATCTCTTGCCCTCAGGGAAGGGCAAGAGAAATGCCCTGTGGACTCTGACCACAAGAAAGAACAGAGCCAGGAAGTGGCTCCTCGAACAGATTAGGATAAATTCTCACAGAGGTGGGTGTTTAACGAAGAGCCGTGAAAAACAAGGGCTTGTCACTTCTGAATGCTAGTCTGCCCTGCGCATCTATTGTCGCAGGATGTGGTCAACTTGCTTTTTAATGCGTCTCTTGTCACCATGCTCCCCAGGGTAAGGATGTGCCCCTCTGGACAAGGGTAAAGGGACAGAGAGACTAAATGATTCACCCATGGCCAGAGAAAGTGGGAACCCGAGTTGGAAAAGGCTGTCATGGGGCTGCCGCCCTCCCTCAGACACCACGAATTGAGATGTCCCTGTGGGGCTCCTTCCTCCTTGCATAAACCTTTTTCTGTGGCTCCTGCATGTGGAAGAACAGAAAAAACACAACCATGAGCACGAAACACAAAATCTCTCAGGAGAAATTCAGATGAATATCCTGAGAGAAAAAGATTGGCCATCCATAAATCCCTGTAGGGCTGCAGAGAAGCTTTTTGAGGAAGGGGCTTGGCTTTCCTTCTTGTGCCCTCTTGTGGCTGTGTGCTGTCAGACCTCCTCCTTCAGCGTTTCGACCGGGTTTGGGCAATTTTACACCATCTCCTGCCCAGGCTTCTGCTGCACAGTTTGGCTGGCCTAGCTGATGGCAGCACTGGCTAGGACAGGTCCCAGGACAGCATCTTTGTCAGTACAAACCAGAGGAAGCCAACTCATATCTTGATGTGGTTCACAAGGGCTCGCTGAAGATGAAAATGTACCTCAGTCTCCCTTGAGACGGAGTCGGAGATGTGCACCTTGTGTGTGTCCTCCTGCTCCGTGCATTTGACAGCATGCAGGTCCAGACGGGGATCCTGTCTCATACTGGCACTGAAACAGCTTTGTGGGGGTCAAGTGACGAGAGGATGGCTTTTGTCTGGCAAACCTACCACAGGAAGGACCCTTGCTTGTAGCCTACATGCGGCCGGTGACTGGGTACGTGCCCACCACGCAATGGACAGATGCACCGACTTCCACCACACACCTTTGCCACAGGACTGACAAGTTCATGCACATCCTCTGTCCCATGAGAGCATGGGCTGGGCCAGAAAAGAAAAAAGCAAAATGGCAGGTTTCAGTGTGGGCTTTGAAGCTGGGATCAGCTGGCCTGAACTGTGGCAGCCCCGAGGGCAGGTGGTGGAGCGTGTTGCGGAAGGGATGGAGGACAAAGCTGCAGAATGGAGAAAAGAAACAGCACCAAAGGGTGTGTGGTCCTCTGCACTGGGAAAGACAATAGGAAAAGCCCTGGAAAGCCATAAGCCAGGGTGGGAGAGGAACTTTTTTGGATGAGATGTTGTTCCTCATATTTATGCTGAACAATAAGGCTGTCTCCAGAAGGGCTTAGACACCCACACGAATCTCTCCAGAGATGGAGCAAGCAGCCTCTTCCAGTAGTATTGTCCTCTGAGCTCTGCACAACCACAGCAGATCTTGGCCTCGCATCACACCTGAAAGAGAGAGCCACTGCTTTCCATGCAGATAGCAGAGGCCCCAGTGCAAATTAAGTGTATCACCTGGGTTCATGCAAGAGGCCTTTGGCAAACACCTCCCAGGTCTGGTGCTCTTTCAACTCTGGTGCCTGGTCCTGCTATTGCTTACTAATACGTTGGACCCAGCAAACAGTCCTGTAGTTGCTAAGGTTAAGAAAAATAATTTTGAACTGAGAGCAAAGTTAGAGCACAGCTTTTTCTCAGCAGTCAGAGTTTCAAAAAGGCCCCAAGACATTTAATTCATGAATTAGAGCCAGGCTCCAGCTCTACAACACTTTCCCTTTGCTCAAGGCACAGAAAACAGGAATAAAACGCAGCCTAAAATCTCCATTCTGCCAAGTGGCGCCGGCAGCAGGGATCCTCTGGAGGCCGGGTGGAGGGTCTTCTCTGCTGACAGATCCGCGTAGCCTAGAGCTTTTCCAGGGAGCCGTTCAAAAGCCCTCTCTCCAGCCCAGCCCTGCTGCACCGCTCAGGGAAATCCAGTTTTCACAGAGCAGCCCCCTGTGCAATTGCCAGCTCTCTCACTGCTGTTTGCTTTCCAAGAGGAAACATTTCTAAGGCAGACCGAATACTTTCCCATACAGTAAACCAGTGGCTGAAAAACTCCAGGAGTATGCTCGTGAAATACATTATCTTAAATGGCAGCAGCATGTTCCTGCGTTCAGGTTGGGCAGCTCCTCATACATCACCCGAGTCTTTGCTGCCGGCTAGCAAACAGCGCACATCTCTGCACTCGAAACTGCAGAAAAGCCCTGAGGAATTATCTTTCCCTCAGAAAGAAGCCCCTCAGAAATTCAGTTGCCTCTAGAGAGAATAAGAGGAACTACACTTTGATCTGTCTTTAATTAGTTTATGGGATTGTTTAGGGAATTTCTGAGGCCTCTTTCAATTAATAGCCAGTTCACTTGGAGAGATTATTTTTTTTCTGGAAGCAGAGAGACGACTCAAAGCAGTGGAACAGCTTGGCTAATGTAACATCATATAGCCAGTGGGATTTTTTTTTTTTTTTTAAAACAGAAATTACTAAACCTAGGCCACACACGTGGCGTTTTCCACTCTGTCGCCCTTGGAGATGTGCATCCTCTGCCTGACTCATGACCAAAAAGCCTGAAACCAGTTCAGAACTGGTCTGACAAACATAACAAATTGCTCTCCAAAGGCGCATTCCCTGTCCCTTGCAATCACACCCGAAGGAACAAAAAATAAATCTGATTTTGGAGGAAGTGCAGGATTCCAGCAGGATTTAAAGTGGCCTTGCAGATCTCCTGCGAAGGTTAAAACAGCTCTCCTGCTGGGATCCCCAACCTATGCGCCCGAGGACTAGAGTGAGGCAACCTTGCCAGTCAATGCTAGCAAAGTCAACATTTAGCTGGTTTTGGACTAGATGGGGGGAATGGAAGTTGCCACCACCCAGAGGACTGGCCGCCCGCTTCGCTCCCGCTGGCGGCAGGGGGCTGCGCTAGCCCTCGCGGGAGCCCGCGCTGGCTGCTTCATGGAGCCTGAGTGTTAAGCAGAGCAGCAGTTGGGACGTGGACAGAAACAACTCCAAATCTGCTCAGAAAATCCAACACTTTCTACCATCAGGGGTGCTGGTCTTGACTAGGGTAATTCTCTACCAGAGCTTTTGAATGACTCATTGTGCTGAGTTAAAGTAAGGCAATTACTGAATCCAGTTAATGACTGGTTCAACATGATGTAGGAGACTTGTCCCCTGAATAAAGACTTTCCCAATTTCTCTTTCAATTATTGTCACATATGTGGTTGGAAACCTTAGCTATACTTTTGTGGTGAGATGCCGAAGCATGAAATAATACATCCCAAGGAAGAGAGAGATACTGATAAGCAGAATGATAACAACAACAGTTGTGCGTCGCTGAAAAATGAAGGGAGGTACAACTTAGGATTTAAGTTAATGTCTTCCATGAGAGGGCTTAGCCAGAAATATGCTGATATTGCTCAAAGAACAAACGTGGCTTGAGGTAAATCCAGATCCTCAAAGAAACAGATGAACACTTTATCGTAGCAAAGCACAGAGAAAATCAGGCAACAAGACCAGAGAAGAGCATAAGTCAGAATTTTCACTGAAAATCCCACAGAATTCAGTTCCTATTCATTTAAATGATTCATTGTGTGCTTAAAAAAAAAGTTAAGGTCTTAAATTTAAAATGGCATGAGATATTCACTAGAAACCAAGGATGAAACCTGAGTGGAGACCTGTGTATTCTCAGCTTCAAAAGTCTAGGCAAATATCTCAAAAAAAAAAAAAAAAAAACCCCACACACTGGCTCACAGTGAGAAAACTGCTCACAGTGAGAAAACTTTTTTTTTTCCTTTCTTCCTTTCCTTCCCAATTTCCTTCTTCCTTTCAGCCCTCAAGTTGGTGATGGGATGAGCGGTGGGTGCAGTGGAAGCCACCACCGCAGTCTCAGAAACACTCAGCCTGGCTGCAGGTCTCCCCAAGGCTTGCCCATAGGTGCTCACCTAGGGCTTCCATGTGGAAGGAGTGCAGTAGCAGCAGTGGTAGCACCGTTTAGTGATGCAAAACCACCAGAAATTGCCAGAAGGGAGCCAAAAGGAAGTGGTCCCAGCTGTGTTTATAAACACACATCCCTACTCGAGGCGTGTCTCTGAGCAAAAGCCTGAATAAAGCCACTGGGGCTCTGCTGGTAAATGTCAGTAATGTCCCAAAGGACTATGAGCTGAGGCAAGGAAGCAGCAGAGGTCAGGCTGAAATGGGAGGTTATAGGCGGGAATAGTATGGAAGTGAGTGAGGGCTAAGGGAGCAGTGGGAAAGAGAAATTTGGAAGAGAGATGGAGAAACTAGGGACACTTAAGGTGAAAAATGCTGAATGACTTTAGTGCAGAGGACTGGAAGAGAGACCTTGCACCTGGGCTTTTCAAGGTAGCTGCTACAGATTAATGTTGATATGTGCCTCTTCTTTTCTCCGAGATCCATCTCTTTTTCCTTTAGCATCTTTCTCCATAATCCTGGCCTCTCCTTCTCCTCTCCCTCAGCCCAGTCACTCTCTGCCCTGGAGGCCGCTTCAGCTCTCTCCCTTTCCAGTTTCAGTCATGCCCCACATATCTGCACTGTAATTGCCCTCCGATGGTGCTCAGGCAGCGCTACAGCTTAAAGCATGGAAACAAAGGGCAAAGACAAAAGCAAAGGGCAAAAAGGGGGTCTCCAGGTCCCGATTAGCAATGAACTCCATTTTCCATCAGCTGAAAGCCTGCTTGAGTTTTCTCTGACTTTTAACTCGGTCAGATCAAGGCTTGTCTTGTATCCAAACCTGCCTTGTTTGAGTTTGGGGTCATGTCTGCTTCTAAAGCCAGATTGAGAGAAAGAGGGGACATTACTAATGCAGGGAAACAGAACAACCTGCTAAACATTACCCAAATCAACGACAGAATTTCTGCCAATACATCTGGATGATTAGGCTCGCCCCAGGGCACAAATCACCAATTCTTAGCCTCAGCAGGATTGCTAAAAGGTGCTTCTACGAAGCAGGCTGATGAAAACGAGCAAGAGGCCATGCAGAAATAGCTGCACACACACGCTGCCACGGCACGGCCTCCAGATGTCAGCATCAACTCAAGGAAGAGAGAGGCGCTGCCGAAACGCTGCGGAATAACCCCGCTTGCAGGCTTCGCCTTCCAGAAACGCTCTCCTGGAGCTCCTGCTCTCCCATCCAGGTCAAACAGGCGTGTGAGAGGACTTCCAGGTGAGAAAATAGGTTCACAGGTAAAGCTAAGCAGCGTGGTTTGTTGCCACGCACACAAAACATTTTACGCATACAATATACTGACTTACAGCATACATGCATGTGCCTGGGTGCCGGTAGGTGCTCACTGCATAAATGTAACATTGGCCTTGGACTTTTCAGTAGATTGGAAGGCTGTTTGCCCACAGCTTTATACAAAGGCAAAAGCAAGGCACATTCTCCAGTACTTTTTCCAACAATATGTGTATTCATCTCTGCCAGTACACATTCCTGTTGTGCCATATAATGGATGGACTGAGGAACACGGTGGTTTACCATGGATAAAGAACTGGAGCACAAAAGCACGAGCTGCATCCCCAGGTGGCATAAGGCAGCCTATCTGAAAGTCTATGTAGTAAGGGTCAGCATTAGCTGACTGACGAATTGCTCATCTCCTCTATTGCCCTTGGTCTGGTAAGTTCATTTTCTACCACCCTTTTAGCAATGTAAATTTGCTTAATAGAAAAAGAAGAGAATTAAAAAATCCCATCTCTGCCTCTTCCTCTCCTTAACTCTGCCTCCTCCTTAAACCCTACAATTTTTAAATGCAGCTACAGTTTATCAGGAAGGAAAAAAGGTCTAAAATTCTCCACAAAGGGGGAATTTGCACAGCCCCTATCACTGGAGCAGGGAGCAGAATAAAGTCACTGGTATTGCAGCTCTGCCCCTAGCCGGAGGAAACCACCGCCCAGCCCCTGCTCTGCCTACGTTTCCTCTGGGCATGCCAGGCTCGTATTAAATTGTGTATGTCAAGTACCATCACAGCAGAGCAGGGCAGTGCAGAGCCTAACAGAGACCACTAGACTGGCCTGAGGAGCGGAGCAAGGCTTTGGGCAGCTCACCTGCCTCAAATTCAGGGCCACGACAATGTTACCGTGAGCCAAACCCACACCTGAATCATGAAAGCTAGCATGGGGACGTCTGCTCGAGCGAGGTGAGAAAGGGAGATGTCAGATGGTGTTTGCATACAAAAGTACCCACAAGGTCTTCAGACACCCAAGTGCTCATCCTGAGAAAGGTACCGCAAATAACAAAGTTCAAACAAGGCCAGGGGCGCTGAAGGGATCACGACACGAAAGATTAATGGATCTATTCAGCCAAAGGTTGCCAGTTAAGTCAAGCGCTGCTAATGCGGGGTGCTGTCCTGAGACCTCTATTAGCACAATGACGAAGCCTTTTTTTAAGTCCTCTGTGTAAAAGGCATAATCCTCGTATGCCAATGGATCATATCCTTGAGATCCCTGGAGACTAGGGCAAATGTGGAAAGAAAGGGAAAGGAAATCCCTTATTTCATAATGGTGCAAACAGACGTGTCAGGAGAATTACATCAACATGCAGCACATGTGAAATTTAATACTCTTCCTAATGCATTTAGATGAGGCAAAACGCAAAGTCTATACTGCCTCTGGGAATAATTCTGGTAGGAAGCTTTCACCACTAGGAACCAAGGACTTTCTACTTACTCTGGAATTTGAGCCTTTGTTTTCAAAGCCTTCCTGAGAGACTTCAAAACCAAGTTTGTTAAGTGTACATTACTCTTTGAAGATCTGTTTTCCAGAATGAAACACCAGTACTCTTCCCAGCAATGCTGATGCAAAACAAAAGCAATGTGCCTCAAGATCAATAAATATTCATGGGGTTGAAGATAATCTGCAAAAATGGAGAGCCTGGTCCTTTGCACCACAGGAGACCAAGACAGGCAAACACTCGCAGCCCTCATCCCTTGTGTGGTGTCAGCTGGAATTGCTGCAATGGTGTAGCAATGCTGCATGGATTTCCACCAGCTCTGACTGTCACACACAGGGCTCTCAGAGGCTTATAAACCCAAGCAATACTTTCTTTGGAGTTTTGGCAGACAGGAGGAGCCTGAGATCTTCTACCTGTCTTTTTTTCCCCCCCTTAAATCAAGCCAAATCAGGCCTTTGCAGGATTCAGCAAAGGATATAGCTCGGATGTGGCTTGAATTCAGAAAAGTGACTTGAAGTGATGATTTCCCCCCCCACCACGCTGCAGATGATCAATGTATTATGCATGAAAATATAGCGCCAAGCACAGATGGGGTGGGAGTAGAAGGTGTGAGCTGATAGCGGTAGCAGCCAAGCTCTCCTAGGAAAGACTATACAACCCACTTGTGTATTAGACAGAAAAAGGATGCAACACGCATAAGAGACTAGCCATGGTTTAAAAGGCCAAACAGTTTAACTGCCACCAACACTGAGGTTTATGCAAAAGTTTGAGTGACACGCTTGCCAGAGGGAGCAGAGGATTAGCCTTGATGATTTGAAGAAGTATCTTCTCATCTTATATTCTTGGATAACTATAGGGGAATGACTGAAATATTCAGTCTGGGTTTTAAAAGCTGAAGACAGGGAATGCAAAGTGATAACATGGTGCCGCATCAAATATTTCCTCCAGCAGGATCCTGGTTCATGCCCAACACAATGCTGAGAACTTGGCACCAGATCCAAAGCTGAAGGAAATAGGGATTGCTCCACAGACTCAGTTGGGGTTTGGATTCAAGCCCTTGAAGATCAGGTACACGTGATCAGGCTTGATCCTGAAGAAACAGTGGCAGTTCAGACAGGTGGCATGCCACTGACCTGGACCCAGGTGGGTACAGACTTCAGTGGGAGGATGAGCCTGGAGAGCTCCCAGCATTGTCTGCAAAAGGACGTGGACTGTGAGAAAAGAATTTAGCAAGCATGCCATCCATCAGAACCCGTGAAGCAGTGCTGATCCAAGCAAAAGCCCACAGCTTCCTTGATCAGCCTTGTAGCACTCTGGAGATCATTGCAAGAGACAAGATACTTCCCTTATACAACCAAACCATGAAGAGAAGATGCTCTGTTTCTTGAACAGGTTCTTTGAAGGAGCCCTAGCCTTAGAGTATGCATCTGACAGCAGGCAAAACAGTATTGTCTTTGTCAGGTCTGACCATAGCTGATCCCTGATGCAATAAAATGTTTGCCTTGACTCACCAGAGGATGAGGATGTGTTTGTCTGGAGGATCATCTGGGAAGTAACAGGCAAAGACAACAAAGACAGCAAAGACTTGCCAACAGCAATGCATTTGCCGGTTCCAGGGCACTGCAGAAGCCCATCCTTAAACAAAGAGATTCCTGCACGAGTCCGGTCTTTGCTACTAGCACTGCTCACGGTGCCAATATCATTGTCAGCAACAGGAAACCAGATGGATCCCTCAGGGGTCTGAGGGATCTAAGGTGCATATTCAGAGACGCACAGAGATCCTTGCAACATGGGGACATACTTTTTGAGAAGTCAGACCAGCAAGCATTGCATAGAAGAGATACTTGTTTTACATTGCCTAGGGTCCTATGAAATTTAACTGTTTCATTATGCAGAAATTCAGTGCACATCAGCCTGGTCAAATTTCCTCTGAAGAGGATTCAGAGGATCACATTTGTCTGTGCACTGCCCAAATTAAGCTTGCAAAGAAACCTTCCATAACGGGAGCTTCCCAGTGAGTAAGGTTTCAGCCCACATATTTCCCATAGCCCTAGGGACTGCAACCCATGCATGGGTTTCCACCTAAAACCGAGACCAGATGTCTGATGGAAAGGGTGCAGTAGGATTAGGAGAATGGAGGAGTCTAACCCCCACGATGGTTGGTGGTGGTACAAGTTGTGCCGTGCTGACCACAGCTGGCCATGGGGCTGGGATCTGCATCACTGAAGCTGTCACTGCTCCCCCTCTATCTCCCCGCTCGGGCAGCTGCCTCCAGAAAATGCATAGACCCTGTCCTCGAGACCTGTGTATCAGTCAGGATTTGGCCCCAATTTATCCTGTATGGCTGTCCTTATCTCAGACATTTTCAAGGAGCTCAGCAGCAATTTATAGATCAAAGCTAATCAATAATTCCAGAGCTCTCTCACCATATTGCTTTCACTAAATTACTGCTTCCTTTGAAACAAGAAATCTTAATAGACCGCAACATGATGCCAGACAGACTGTCACTACCAAATTATGTTTATTTATTCTCTTTCTGGCTCTTGGCTGGCCCCATTACCAGCATATCTTTGTGTCTCTCAGTCATCAGCATATTTGCCTTCGCTCCCTTCCCCCTACGCCGAGGAACACGTCTCCTCTCAAGTACAAAGTGGACTGACACGGCAAGTTTTGAGCCTATTTAACACTGGCTTTATCTGAGGAGAACTAGATTCCATGACAATGCCTCAGAATTAATTACAGGAAGGTGAATTCCCATCGCAGAGCCTGGCACAATGTCACCGTAAACATTTTAACAGCCAGCCTCTGGCCCTCGGCTGCCTTTGTGCAGCGTAAAGCAATTCTTTGTACCTGCTTGGTGAAACACGTCAACCCCTCGGAGGTGCTGCGGTCGAGCAAACGTGGCTCACCTTTGCTACTCGCTAGCAGGGCAGAGAAAAGGGTGCATGGTCTCTCTAGGCTGCGTTCAGGCCCTTCAGGACCGCAGAGGCAGTTCATTGTGTGAAATCAACACGGTGAATGCTATCTTGGAGATGAAGCATCACCAGGGCTGAGTGATTTGACCAAAAGCAGAGTTGGGACTCGAGGCCAGGGAGACAGAGCGTGAAGTGCGTGTCTCAGCCTCGAGCCCATCCTTGCCAAGCCCCACAAACCGAGAGCAAACGGAGACCAAATCCCGTCTCTCTTTTGTCAAGTGTCTTCAGGTCCTTCCTCTCCCTTTTCACCTCCCCTGATTCCTTGCAAATGGCCTTAGTAGAAACCCTTTTCATCCTACACACACCAGCTCCAATTGCTTCCCCTTCCCGTTGTTTCAGCTGTTGCAGCTGACACATTCTTACTAGTTTTTCTTCCCTTTTTAAACAAAGAGGAAGGATGGTGTTTTGTTCTTTTTTTTTTTTTTTTTTTTAAACATACCTGTATTATAAATTGGCTCGGAGCTGCACTTACACTAGGGCTTGCCTGTAAAGCTCAGAGGAAATGCATTATAGGAGAACAGAGGATAAAAATGAGTAAGGTTGCATTCCAGCATGGAGCAAGGGAGGGAAACCTTCTCCATTTCTTCTGGGCTCACTGTAGCTGGGCTGTAATGTGCAGTTTTCCTTCATCTTCCTCAAGAGCTGCCAGCTTCTGGGCAAGGACAGAGTAAGGGAGGGATGAGGGCAGGTCAGGGAAGGCTGAGATGAACCGTATAAAGGAGGAGGCCATACAGAGAAAAGGACTGGGAAACAGAGATAGAAACAGGCAGCAGAGGAGACATCTCGGGCTCACAGAGAGAAATAACTTACGCAAATAAGTTACCGCACACTAATCAGATGTTCTCACAAGTACTGCTCGCCATCCACACGTATTCTCCCATATCACGACCTGGCCTTTTCCAGGAAGAAAAGAGCTGTCTGCAGATCCTGAGCTCTCCCTCTGCCTTGGCCAGCTAGGGCGGTGAGGCTTTTTTTAAGCAAATACCAGAGGCAGATCAGGTTTACCTAGGGGCTTTGGGGTTTAGCCCAAGCTCTTCTAGCCAACTTGCAGCCTCAGCCTCCCTGAATTGACTGCAGGCTGCGGAGGACCTCCAGGTCATGGGGGTAAGAGGTGCCGAAGAGCCCGAACTGCTCAACAGCTGCGGGGTAAAAGGAGAAGGGGGCACACGGAAACTCAACTCCAAAACCAGAAGCAACGCAGATATTCTCCTGGGCCGAAAGTCACGTAGGTTGACGTGTGGCGGGCTCCGTGCACAGGAGCAGACAGGCTGAGCCATCAGCAAAAGGAGCCCGAGCAATCCCCAGAGCAGGAAGTTTTCCAGCTGATAGGCAGGAAAGTGGGCTATTCTCGGCGAACCCAGTCGCAGTGTAAAAACAAAGTTCTTCCTCATTAGGGAAGAATTTGACGGGCCTCTCTGGGAGCAGATGCCATGGCATGTAAAAGGTCAGGTCTCTTTCTGAAAGCCTTTCCTCCTCTTCTGCCAGCAGGAAAAATCATTTTAAAATGTTCCTCAAACAACCACTGCCTAACCCTCTCTCGTCAAATACAAAAAGGAGGAAATCACCTCAATCTGGGGAAAAGCGCTGTGGTAGGGATGGCCAGTCTCCCTGTCCAGCCCACAAGCCTTAGATCCCTTTCCATTTGACAACCTCATTATTAAAAAGCCAAGTTTAATTAAGTTGGGAAGGAACAATGGATACATCCTATTCCTACAACATGGCACATTGCAGAGATAGTCACGTCCATGGAGATCCAAGCCAACAGTGTGGCTGGCTGCATGTGGGACTTTCATAGGTGATGTTCAGCCTATTTAGATGTCTGAGTTACGTCTTTGGTGCTGCAGGTGGCCTGGATCTGTCTGCACCAGTCAGTGTAGTCTCCCACACTCCACACACCTACAGAAATGTGCCTCAAACTCTCCTGTTAGCATGATTGCAAAAGAAATCAGTTCTAGGAATTAGAGCCGTGTCAGCATGGTTTCTCACCTTCAAGATCTCCCACCATCAGCTGGTTCTGTTCTCAGGTGCTCCGGAAGGACCAGATTCATCCACACCTGTGGGGGATTGCCCGGTGGTATCTTGATATCCCATACACAACACACCTAAAACTCTGATAAAACCTTTTCTTGTCTGTGATACCTGGTAAAATGGACAAATGTGGGAATTCAGGACACAATGGCAGAGCTGTGTAACCCCTCTGTGCAAGTGTCATTTACTTCTTACTTACATTCATGAATATGAATTCCCCTTCTTTGATCAAGGCTATCAAGGCTAATTATTTCTATTAAGACAATTTACTATTACTCTGAGCATAACATCTTCACTCTCCTGTTTTATTGATTTTCAAAGGAACTCGTAGAGAGCAGCAGTCAAATATTGGCCAAAATTTAGGACCTGAAGTGAAGAAGCTTTGTTTCAGCTGCATCATCCACTGCAGAGGTTACAGTTGAATAAAATCAGCTTAAATTGGGATTGGAAAACTGTGTCTGCTACATTAGCAGAGAGATCAGATGACAGATTTGGTCTGGCCTCATTATCTAGCCATAAAAATATAAGAGCCTGAAGTATTTGGGGATTGCGAATACAGCAAACAGGAGGGATTTCTGGAGGCCTCTGTGCAGTGTTTGCTATCTGAGAGAATGAGACCAAAGGACCCCCCACCCAAACCCTCAGATACGAGCTCTTATCTCCTGTGACAAACTGAAACCAGCAGAATCAGTTTCTTCCTTTTCCAAACAGTCAGGGGAACAGGGGCTCCTATGTGTCTACAACATCTCACGTTTATTTTTAGCTTCATCTATTTGGTTAGTGAGGTCACCGGAGCCCAGGCTTAAGCATGTTTTTAAGCAAATGTTACCCTGACCTGCCAAAGCTCTGTACTGCCTTTAGCTATACATACCCCAAAGAAACAGAACTAATGGTGCAAGAGAATGTTAGGTTAGCATTTTATGCTAGAGTTCAAACAACTATGTGTCCTCATTTATTGCAACACTTCTTTTTGGATATGAAAAATGTAAAATACACTTCAAGCAGTTTTGATCCTAAAAAATATTTGACAAAGCTATTTCCTGGCTGAAGTAGCCCTGTGCCTTTTCCAGTAATTCTGCGTTCAGAATTTTATTTATACAGTTAAAGGATTAAATCATAATTTCCAATCCTTAGTATAAAAACAAATCAACAGAAGACCCCCTTCACCCTCGAGTCTGGAAGCATTATCTGAATCATTGTAAGGAAACAAAAGTTGGAGTACCCAGAGCCCTCAGCTCCCATGAATTCAGTCTAATCCAGGCTAGAAAATGGGCTTGTGCATAGGTATCGTGCAAAACTTCTCAGAGAGCTGCAGAGATACTAGCAATAAGTGCTTTTTGTAACGAGAGCTTGTTCTGCAAATGCAGTAAGTTGCTGATGGGGTTCCCAAGCCCAGTGCTGGAAGCTTGACAGGACCAGAGAGGAGTCCACAGGGAAGGGGCCAACATTTACCTCTATTCCAGACGTGAGATGAGGATGAGAAGCCTGGCAGAAGCTCAGTGGATGTTAGGTAAGGCAGCATGGCCCTGGACTTTGCAGGGTGAGTTTCTGTCCTAACAGGCTCTTTAGCTGCTCTTCTGGGAACCATGAGGGTGCTGGTGTAAACTTGGCCATTGCACACACTAGATATCCGATTCAAAGAAAAGATGTTCCCCAAGGAGGAAAAAAAATCTTGTGAAATTGTGCATCTATCCTTATTTTCAGTCTTTAAGATGACTCATTCTGGAAAAAGCCCTTTCCTAAATGCTAATATAACCATCTCCTCCTGAGGGATCTATTCATGTAGCTGCAGGTGACCAAATCAAAGAAGCTCAGCAAAAGTTGCAGCTAATAAAATCAGCTACAGTGACTACACATGTGCAGACTTTTAGCCTACTACAAATGCAAAGCAAAATATCACTGCAGGGTGATTGAAGCTAATATGCTCTACTTTTCATTTGCAATTGGCTAGGAGTTGCACATGGCTCCTTGCCGGGGCTCAGCTGTCAAGTGATAACGAATTAAGGCCCTGTAACTCAATTGCTTGCAAGGACTTGCTGTATCACTGGCAGAAAAGAGTTGCAGAAAAATCACACCCCTCACCCACATGGAACCTAAAAAATACTGAAGATTTGGTTCAACTCCCCTAAAGGCTGGTCCGCGTATCTGAAGATCTCAGTGAAACACACATCAAGATCAAGTTTCCATTTTTCTGTTACCAGACTACACAACATTTCTGCAAGCAGTGGTGTTGATCTAGAGCAGAGTGTATGAATAAAGATACTTAACTCTAGAAGGTTTGCATCTGTGACCTTTCATTCAAACCTTCTGTGGTTCTCTCTTTATTTATATGTCTCCTTTCCTAAGTTCATGTGAAAGAGCCTTCCCATTTCCAGGACGCCAAGAGAAGAGCTACTTTTGTCTTATTTTGTGTGCACATACCCACTTGAACTAGCTATTTGCTGATCACCTGAAAAAATTGCAAATCATTTGTTATTTAAACTTTTTGACAATCAAATTAGCTACTGGATTACACCATAAATGGCACACACTCAATGAGCAGTCACTGTAAACTGTTTACAGACCTGTGCCGTGGAAAAGAGGCTCATTCTGAATGAGTAAGCTCCGGCTCATTCCAAATAGTTTGGGAATGAGCAGAAAAAAGAGAGGAAAATACCCTGATAATTCATCTGCGGAGGATAATTTACTAGGTCTAATCAGAGGAAATATCTCTGTGGCTAGAGTGTTGAAATAAATTAAATAATAAAGCCTTCAAGGTCATAGCTTGCCAAGCTAATAATACAGCATGGCTGAAGTCAGGTGGATACACTCGAGGCCGACACCATGCTTCACTGTGAAAAATCTTGAAAGGCGATCACTTGGATATAACAGGAACGTTTCAAACATCATTTATGCCTATCTGAAAGAAAACGGAGCAAATAGGCTAAATACATATATAGTATTCAAGTTTCAAGCAAACAAAGAAACTTAACAGGATATTCCAAAAGGTTTGGATGCTCAGGCCGAAAATAAAGTATATATAAAAAGGCATTTGTATTTGAGACGGAGTTTGCAGCTATGACTAGGGTTTGGAGGGTGCAACGAAACATCTGCCGAGCCACGGCTGAAGCAGTGGCAATGAGCTACCATGGCCCCAGCTGCTCTCCTCTGCCTCACCATGTCACTCCCAGTGCAGGTTTTTGCACCCTCTAGTCAGCCAGTATAACTGCTGGTGTGGTTGTTCCTTAGCTCAGTTTGGACTAGGGAAGTGGCACCAACGGCACGTGAAGTGGGGAGGAGCAGCAATGCTTCATCCAGCTCAGCTGCTGCTGGCGCGAGACCTGCCGCTGTGCCCTGTGGACCCAAACAGCGAGGCTTCAGCAGAGCCAGGCCTGGGCATCGCCCCACGACCAGGAAGGTACAGGTGGAGGGAGCACTGTATTTAGTTTTGTATCACTTCTGGGAGGGGATCGCAGCACGAGAAGAGCTCCCAGCTGCAAAGCTGTTGCTGGTAAAACATAAGCTATGAGAAGCTGACCTGGGATCACTGGCTTTACTGCCCCTCTTCCAAAGCTCGACGCAGAAGCGATTAGATATTGCAGGTACGACCATATTGCACGTTACAACTCTTGCAATGACCAGTCCAGCTGATCAAAGGTTTATAACCGTCTCTCAGTCCCAGCTGCCCTATCCAGCTGGCCAGAGGTTACCGCCCCACCAGCTAGGCAATGCTAGCATCCTCTGCCTTTTAAATCACATCCATAAAGACCTGGCTTCAGGAACAACAAAAGCTGCTTTAACATTGAACAGGTCCAGTTTAAAAGGCAGCTTTGCAGTCATTGATCAGGCAGGGAAAATGTGAGCAGGCAGCAGTGGAGGCCCCCAGGCCTGGGAGATAGTAATGCACAGCCAGAGCAGCAGGCTCTCCCAGTCCAGACAACCAGGTGAGCACCCTGGAAGTGCCTGGGTGCCTGGATAAACTCCTGATCCTTTGAGGTCTGAGTTGGTTGCGCTGTTAGTGTCATCACAAAATGCCTAGGAATCTGCCCTATGCTGTGAAGTGATGCCCTAAGATCTTGGTTGCTGCCCTGGGCTATTTTTTTGCTGTTGTTATGACTTTTGTGGCAGCAGAGGATCTTTCCATAGCAGGACTGGAAAATTCCCTGTTACTTTATTTTATTTCTTTTTTTGGTAAATAAACATTTCACAATCACCTACAAGTCCTTCACGCTCCTTGCAAGAGCTTTCCCTGCGAATCTTGGTGTTAAAAATGACTGTCTCACCCTAGCTGTTAATCCAGGATTAGATCCTGTGTACACACACACACACACACACACACACACACACACATACATACATGCACGCATTCTTATTTAGCCTCTGCTTCATATGTTAAAATTCAGTCCAGAAATACCTGATTAGAGACCGGTTCCCTCCTCTCCATCAGACCCTGCTTTACTACCTACATGATGATCCAGAGCCCCAAAGGAGATTGTTGTTGAATATTTCTCTCCCTGCTCTTCACGCAGCCTGTGGTCCTCATTCACTTGCATATCTTTCAAATCCTGGGCTGAGCTTTCCTGTGAAGTGCTCTCCTCTCAAGCCTGAAAACTTCACCAATATTAATGGATGTATCAGCAGAGCCTTGTGCCATAAAAATGATAATGCCACCTCCATTTTCAGAGATGAGGAGTGGAATTGCAGAGATATTAAGGTCAACATTGTTAAAAGCATCTGCCAGTTTGAGAAATCGCAAAGCCTGATTTTTCAGAGTACTTGTCTCCATAGCACTTTACATGGTCACAGCACCGCTCTCCTTCGACTGCATTTGCAATCGTGAGAGCTTCATGCTCCCATCTGGCAGAAGAGGGTCATGAGCTGGGGACCCACACCATGAGCAGTATGTAATTAGTGCCCCTCTCCAAGCACCCTGACCTCACCAGAGTAGCACAGGAAAATTCTCCTCTGAAGTAGACTGGGTTGGAAAAGCTCTAAGAAACTGAAAGCTAGGTCATCTGATATCAGCGCTAGTTATCATTTTCAGTCTAATAGTTTTCAACCCATGGGCACGCCGGCAGGTCTACAGACAGCTTTTAAGCACTCCGCCAAAAAAAAAAGCAATGTTTTTCCTATGAAAAACAAGCCTATTGTGAAGATGCTTAGGTGGCTGCCAAGATATTCATAAAAACTTAGGTCTGAAAGTCAAAGCTGTGGAAAACATCAAAATCAGCACAGATACCATGATGGGAAGCGGCCCAAGAATAAATAAAGAGCAGTCAAGAAGCTTGTCCTCAGACAGTCATGAGCCTGTAGTCTGAGTGGTCAGCTGTAAAAAAGATACTAAGCTTCCCTCCCTTCCAGAATATACATTTCTTTCCCCAGTATCTGGACTTGATTTGCGGTGCAAGAGATATTCCTCCTTTGTGCAGACGGGGGGAAAGGCTTTTTTACCCTGAGTTTTCTCATGGCCTGGGTAGCAGTCTCACATACTGGGGACCTCTCCTCTGGTCTTTATTTCAGCACTCAGACATCAAATCCATTAGATTAGACACAGTTTTGCTTATACTCAATATCTGGATGCCCCGTCAGAAAAGTCTTTGCCCTTTACGTTCAAGGAAACAGTTAAGAACAAGTTGATTGAAAAGCAATGGGGCAGGAGGGGAACCTTCCCCTTTCTGCTTTCCGTAGTCCCTAAAGTCCAAGGATTTTAAAACAGACCTAATGCCACGTTTGCTGCAGAACTTTCCGTTCTCTGTCTAAGCTGAGGTAAAATCCCAGCTTTTTTTTAATGTGCGTTTCTTTTTTCTTCCATGCTTAGCAATAATTCTACCCATACAGGTTGCAGCTGGTGCTGGCATGAACCACCATCTGATCAAATTTATGATACAGGTTTGTTAAAATAAAACTAGTCTCATCAAGCTCTGTATTAGATAGAGGCATATGCACAGGCAAATTAGAAGAACTCAGTTTTCAGGCTTTCAAGCCTGTTGCCGTTCTGGCTGGGGAGGGAACAGAAGTCACAGAAAACAGACTACATTTTTGACATTTCCTAAGCCAAAGACTCAGATTTTTCGCTTGGAATAGCTTTTGCTTTCCTTCAAAATGGAAACAGAAAGAGTACATTGCGATTAAACAATCCGCAAAGGGAACAGAGTGTCCGGTTGTGGCAGAGGTAAAATGCTCCCACCAGTCCCACCTTGTTGGACACCTTTCTGCATCCCGGACTTTTTTGCAAAGTGCCAGCCTTGCTTCTCACCTTTATTTGGCGGCTTTTTTTTGTTTGTTTGCTGCCCTGAAGCCTTTTCCAAAGCCCTGCAAAGCTGATAGGGGAATTTCTTATTAATTCAAGGAGCCTTAGATGTGGATGCCAGTTTCCAAAACCGTGGCAGAGGACAGAGGTACTCAGGATGACGAGAGGTGCGCTCCAGTTTTCCCCTGATTCTTACTGCTGGGATGGAGGCTGCAGTCCAAGGAGAAATCAGTAGACAGGTTCAGCCTCTGCCAATGGCCAAAGCCAGCCTTTGAAACACCAGATTCACTTCAAAAGCACCTTTTTAGGCCAAAATGAAGTGCTGACGCGGCTGGAAACCTCCTCGTCACATCTACGGGCCTTGGAAATCCCAGTTCTGGTAGCTCCACTGGGCAAAAAATCACCCAAGTTTCAGAGAGAAATCTGTCTCCATCAGGGAGAGCTTGAGCAAGCTTGACCCTGCCTGGATATTACTGAACCTCATCAAAATCTGGCGAACTCAGCAGATTTTGCCTGGTCTGTTCACTCCTGCAACCAACACTAAAGCAGGGGGCTTTAACCAACAACAAAAGAAACTGTATTTAAGCAGCTATTGAGAAACATGCCCATTGGATTCTGGCACGTACATTACTCAAGCCACCAAAAAAGAGTAAGGACTTTGTTCCGCCCTCTGAATATCATTCATATCTATTAAAGTGGTAAGCAGTTAAAACATTGCCAGTATTTCCACAAGTGCCAAAAAAAAAAAAAAACAACCCAAACCCAAAACATAGCCCATTACTCACATCCCCAGAGAAATCATAATAAGAGACACAGAGTTTACCACCTTCCAGCAGGAAATAGCTGCCTTTCTAATGCTTGCTAATTGCTTCACTTGAAACTAGTTTGATTACTTGGCACTGAGACAGTATTTTAAATCTGAATTATTACTTGGAACTTTCCTTTCACCTACCAAGAACCTAGGTCATTAAAAATGTGTACCAAAGGTCTCCCTTTGAGATGCAGAATTGCCTATTAACTCTTTTATGAATCATAAGAGATGTTAGCTTCTGGGACAACTCTTGCCATCTTGCCATACATGCCTTGAAAACTAAGATGTTATTTCTTAGTACAACAGCAGACAGACACAAGAGCGCTCTCAAAGATACCCACGTAAACAAAGGACTGCTCAGCTATCAAAACTTTTCCTAAAAATTGTCACCTGGGGCAGGATCCCATGTGCAGGATCTCAGTAGGTCAAATCTATCACTGTAGGATTCAGGTAGAAACAAATGCTTTCTTAACTTGGCTTGACCTTCCCCAATGCATGGGAATTACAGTGCAATTTATCTTCCAGTAAGGGACATCAGGATGCCAGTTACGGGAGCGTGAATAGTACATAGTGACCTGCAGGAACAGACAATTTTGTGGGCTTGGCCATACGAAACACCGCCATTAAAATTGCCTTTGTCACAGCACTTGTTTGAAATTAGAAATTATCTTACATTTTGTACTTGGCAGGAAGTTATTAAGAAATCTCCACAGCTACAATATAACTGATGATTAAATTGTAATCTTTCAAAAAGAATTTGAATCTGAATGCAGAGCATCAATAAGGTAAGTAGCAACTATGCAGTTAGCACATCCCTAAAGTGTCTATTCCTGCAGCTCTCCCTTCAGATGAGACTGAGGTGCAAGGAGAAGCAGTGCTTCCCGGCCAGGGATCTGTGGGACAGCAAACAACCTGCAATCTCCCTCTTTGAAGTCTGTATGAGGAGCTCCAGAGTGGGATTTTTCAGCAGTCTCCCACCCCAATCTGTTATGTTTCCCAACAAATTCAACACCCTGTTTCTCTACCGAGACCCTCTTGTGAATGAAAGTTTTCACAGCTACACAGACGTTGTCCCTTAGGACAGGGAACAGTTGGGGCTTTCTGCTTTTTCATGACGCTCAAGAGCTGAGAGGTGGACTCTGACCTCTAATTTGTCTCCAAGGAATTCAGCAGCTACCGGTCTTATTTCCGCTGGTGACATAAAACATAAGACAAAATGATGATGGAGGAGGTGTAAAATACAGTTTGAACCTAATGCAGGATGTTTTGAGGCAATTAGTCAAAATACGTGAAAGAGGGTGGGCTTTTCTATTATGCCATCGTTTATCTAAACAGCAGCCATCCAGAATAAAATTTACGCGTGGAAAAGTCTTAAGTGCAACTCACACACAAAGAAATGGCTTCCAATGTTTGGGCCTGTTCATAGGTCTATATGCAGCAAAGCTTTACGAAAGTGCACAGATGTGATCTGTGCACATGGAGATCGTCCATGCATCTGTACTGCATGAGGCTGGAAACATGCTGCCAGTTCCTGCCCTTGCCAGGACAATAGTCACAATACATGAGAGGAGAATCCCTAATGGCTTGGAGAACATGCTGGAAAGGGTTGCTAGCTAAAATGTCATCCTACTGATCAGGAGACAGGGAATCAGGTCAAAAGGAACAAAAGACCTGGGTCTACATTCAAAGAGGGGAAAATAATACTTTTTCATGCTCGGAAGCCACACTCAAATGAAATTCTCAGATCAACGTAGAAGAAATACTTGGCTCTATAAGCTGGGTGGTGGTTCATACAGGGTCTTTGCAGCTGATGTTTGTAAGTATCCCTATAATTCAGGAGAAAATGAAGCTATGGACTAGTTTTTCAGCTGGTGCAGATGACAGAGTATTAGAGAGAACAGATTTCCAGTAAGCCGTTTGTGCTTTACTGTCACCAAAATTGAAGGTAGGAACCGAAGTTTAGCATCAAAGAATCCCATTTCTGAGGTGATGCCTACACAACCTGTCATGAAAATGTTTTTACAAGACTCTCTGTTGCGTAGGGCATATGCACAGTGCAGAGAGGGACAGTGAGACACAAGCCACCTTGCCCTACCAGCACCTTCCACTCCGGCCCGAGCAATAGTCATCACAGAAAAAGGAGCAAGGCAACATTTAATAAAACACTGAAGACAGGCTGTTATTCTGTGTGAGCGAGTGAAATCCAAGCTGAAAGCCCAGGTCCAGAGAGGTTTCTATGACAAGACGTGCCCCAGGCTGGGAGGACATTCTCACCTAACAATCCAGTTTTAGCCCCTAGTTTCAGTGGGAAAGGATGCCATCAGGGCTGGAGGTGACACAAGTGCCACCTCTGACACGGAGGTGAACTGAGCCTGGCAAACACAAGCCCCAGCTTCCTGAACACTGATTTTGGCACCCAGCATGACCATAACACATGTATGGTTGACTGAGTATACCATGCTACCAGAGGAGCCATTAGCTTGCTACGTCTAAAAAGTCCCCCCATGCCTCCAGGATAAACATTTGTGTTTTTATGATCTTTTCTCCTCTTCAGCCCACTTCCTTCATCCTTTACCAGTCTCCCAAACGCTTGATGAAAGACTTATAAAGATCACGGCAGGAACTGAAACTTAACATTTTTGTTTTCAAGCTTCAAAAATATTTTCCAAACATCTCTTATTCCTCTGCAGGAAATCCCTTTTAAAACATTCTCTAGTGAGCAGTTAAGTAGTTGAACCAACACACATCCCATCTCAAGTTTCTGCTGGTAATTAATAAACAGACTGAATACTTGACAGGAGGGTAACTTATATCATTTCTAGATAAATGTTAATACGCTTGGCTACTTCCAGACCTGCACTAATGCAATTGGAAAAGCAAATTAGACAGTGTTGTGGCAGTCGGCTTAACATTCCTTCTTTTTTGCTGTTACTGTTAATTTATTCCTTTAAGACAATTTTTGCACTGTCACTACTGTGAATGTTTTCGCAACAATTTAATTACAAAAACTAAGCTTCTAATGTGGAACTGTTACAGGATAAAAATCAATATTTAAAGTGTCACTTTGAAAGCAGCCCATATCTTTTGTGTGTGTGAGGGAGAACGTGTGCACACACCCATCAAGATTGTTTGAATGTGCAAATTTATAAATTCTTTTCTTTTTTTTGCAAGAAAAACATTGGCCTTGCTGTTCTTTGGTTCTTAGAACTAAATGTTTCTCAGTTAATTAAACAAACATTTCACACTGCAGAAAATAAAGAGATGTTATTATCCCTTAAAAATTCCGTACATCTGAGGAGGTCCAAGAATTTCTGAGAACCCAACAGTTTACGTTTCTGAGCATGCATAATTTTTTGCCCATAAATGCCACCCACTCAGAAACAAAGGAACTAAAGTAGGCTATAATTACTTCCCTGCACAATAGATTCCGATTGCTCCTATCAAGAAATATTACATAATTATTATAACTTAGGTCTGTGATTATATATTTGCTCAATGGAGAATCATACATAATAGAATGCAGTAGGACTCATGGCTCTTAGTCTATTGTGTTTATTGTGTTAACGCATACATTTAAATTATTTGATTAGAAAACTAAATAAAGACCTTGAGTCCTAAACAACACTTTTACATGAGCTGTCAGGATTGAAGGAAGTGATAAACAAAGGGGCACACATATTTGTGTAAAAAATTGGAGAAGAGGGAGAATGTAGAAGAGAGGATATGTTGTTGTGTATATGCCTGTGTCCATCCATCCATCCATCCGTTCATCCATCCATTGGAGGCCACGTCATTCTCTCTGCCTACATCTCGCAAGGAATCTGCACGGAGATGGTGTAAAAGGTGTAGAAGATTATCTCTGGCCCCGGCATAACTCAGGAGCTGCAGTTTGACCCCGAAGTGCCAACTGCATTGCTGCTGAAGAGGAGAATGGACCCATAAGGCGACATTAGAGCATTTGTAAGCTGACATAGTTCCGGATTTTCGGTCAGCCACTAAAGTCATCTGTGGAAGACATCAAGAAGAATTAATTATTCCGCATTTTCTTGTCAATGTTCTGGAAGACTCACTCTCTCCCCTCCCTCATGCCAGCTGAATCCCTGCTATTTTAACAATTTTCCACGGGAGGCAGGGGCTGCTTGCACTGTGAAGTGGGAGGAAGAGGAGAAAGCAAGGTTTCATGGGGGCTTACAAAATTTCTTGACAGTTTTGCATGTCTGACTTAAATTGACCAGTTTTCATTCTCACAACCCATGTGTCGGATAACCCACGTCTTTCATACCACCAGTGCAATAAGTCATCCTGCTTCTTATCCTTGGATAACCTGCACAAAACCAGAGGCAGATGGCCATCAAAACCAGGGCAAACTATTTAGTTAGAGAGCGCTGGCTCTGAGGACCAGATGTTGGGCTGTTGCTGGAGAAAATGATAGAAGGCTTCCTTCCCCTTGCTTTACCTTCAGACACCCAATCCCTCTTGGTACTGAACTGCAGCTTTTTAAATGCAGTAAGCCATGGTTTACACTCAAAGAAAACACAGCAACATTTTGCATTTACTGTAAAGCAAGAAATACAATTTAAAAAATCCTGTTGCACCTGCAAAATGCCATACTAATAACGCCACCACTAGTGCAAGAGAGAGGGGGAGACGCTCATTCTGAGTTTGGTATTAAGTCAGGCCATCTTTGTTAGCAGACATGGTACAGCAATGAGGTGAGTGTGTGCATGGCGACTGCAGATCAGTTGATGACTGCTTGCTGGTGCCGAGCCAATGCAACTTCAAAGCAAAATGCCACAAGAAGCTGATTTTTCATGTATACGTTCTTTTATTAGGACTTTTATATTTCTGCCTAGTAATAGCAGAAGTAATATCACGACTCGTGAAGTATAACAAATCTAATGTGTTGGACATATTGGATGGAAGTAATTTAACATGAGCACTCTTTAATTTTGTAGATCTCTATTGCAAACAGTTCCTAGTTAACGATCAGGGTTTTGCTGTTTTGGCTTTTTAAAATGAAATCTTTTAAAGTCCAGATGGAGAGAGTTTATTACAGCTGCACAGGGAACAGTGACACTGATATATTCTGAACTTTGCAGACTTTTCTGACTAATTTTAAAAGATTTTTGAAAGTCATTTTAAAGGGACATCATCAATTTGAAAATCACTTTGGGTCGCATAATGTTACAAGTACTATTTAAGATTACCACAAGCCAGCTGCGGGGAGAGAAATAGATTCTCCATGCAACTCTGTCAAAAAAACTGTTTCCTTTGCATTTTGACAACATTTTACACTGGATTTTTAAAAGATGCTCAGTGCTGTACTCCAGCACTTCCAGTGGGAAGTCTCAACCCTGTGAATAGTCACTATTGCCACTGACTCATCAGGTAAGCCTTGATACTCACTACAGGCTTTTGCAAGAAGCAAGTCTCTTCCAGTGTCTGGCTGAGGGTTCGGACTGGCCTGTCTCTCCTGGGCCTCTGAGGATCTTTTTGGTGTCAGCCAGAAGTGGAGAAATGCCAGTGTTGATTTGCAAAGAAATACAACAGAATGCATTTGTGCACAACCCGCTCTTCCCTGAAGAGAGCGTGGATAGCTCCTGGCCTGTGTAGAAGAGGTCAGGCAGTTAAAAACAGCTTACCAGCAACAAAACCCAGTCTTAGGCAGTGCAACTCCGTTTAAACACTGTGCCGTGTGTGAGGAACATCTAGAGCCTCCCATGGAAACGATGTCTTCAGCAAGGCACCTGGAAAAGGTCTCACCCAACCCAGACACACATGTAAAGACGGGAGCCGCAAGCAGCAGCTCAGCTGAGCCCTCCTGGCCATTGTTGGCTAACCCAGGAGACGGCAGAAGAAGAGGAGGGCAGCTCATACCATGCTCTGCATCTGTGAGCTGCCTAGGCCTGCTCCACACAGCCCACAGCAGGGAGGTTATCCCTCCCAGGACTTCGCTGGTACCTCAGCACTGAAGAAGCAGATCGCCTTACCTCCTACACTACTGTTATTGGAGCTGTTTGGAAAAAAGGCTCTGCTGGAACTAATTTCCTCTGGATACTCATGGAAATCAAACTGTTTGTAATATCATGTCAATTTTGCAGGAATTTCCGCTTAGGGAAAGAAAGAAACAATTTTTTAACAACTGCTCTAGAACATGATATTTCTGTTTTGCAATGACCGTTCATTTCCATTTTGGCAACCTTTCACTGAAAAGACACTTCAAACAGGTCTGAAGACCTTTCCACTCCCTTTTCCATGATTATTCATGTCTCTTCTTTGTGAGTGTGTGTGTGTGTGTGTGTGTGTGTGTGTGTGTGTGTGCGTGTGCGTGCGTGCACATGTGTGTATTTCCAGGTTGCACTTTGCTCTCCAACAAATCCAAGCTTCAGCATCTCAGACTTGCAGAAGAAGAGCATCTCCAGCCTGTGAGCTCCAAACCTTTCTGATCCTCCTCTCTCAGGCATGGGATAGGGCTGGAGGGTTACGGCTCCCACCGAAGGGCTTTGCCAGACCGGAGCCGTGGCCAGTGCTGGCCCGAGCACCCACCACCCTGTAGCCGTTTCTTCCCTCTGCAGTTGTGGCTAAGGGACGAGAACATCATCTTATGCAATGCTGCAGCTCCTCAGCGTTAAGAGAGCATTAAACGATGCAAGCAAGTCTTCTGGTTCCAACTGCATTTCCTTCCACTGTGGCCTCTTTCACTTTTTATTAAATCTTGGTCAGGAGTGCTCATTGTTCAACATAAAGGCCTCTAATTTGCAAGCGGCTGTGACTGCACTTAATCCGCAGAGAGCAAAAATGCTCCAGAAAGGGAAAGTTCTCCCCACCAAAGAAACTTCTGGAGTGGAAAGAATGACTGAATCGTTTGGAAAGAAAAAAGGCAGAGCAGGGAATAGCGAGCCAGGCTGTGGCCTAGGAAGGGATTGCTAAACTAAACAGTTTGCGACTGCAAGCATATTTTAAGGTAGAGAGAGTCGACACATTTTAAACTTTGTTTCACAGTCACCTCACCTGCTGGGCTTCATGTCAGAGCCCTGTGGTTTAATTAGACAAAGCCAACTCATCCACCTCTATTTAATCCACACATCAGCTTGCACGAGCAATTAAGCACGTCTGGGCATGGTCACCCCGACATGCACAAAGAATTAAACACATCTGGGCACGGTCACCCCGACAGGCCCAGAATGGCCCAGAACAGGGCTGGATCCACTGTCTCCATACAATCTAGGATATATATTTTTAAGGAGGATACATTCAAACTGTTGCTGGCTCAGTTCCCTTTTGTGCTCAAACCCTTGGTCAGGTAATTCCATAGCAGCTAAAGAAGCATAGACAAGTCGTAAAGGAGCCCGCTTTGACAAGGTGTCACTATTTCAGGATGTGGCAAATTTTGATGTGGTTTTTCCATTAAGAAAGTGCCAAACCAGTACAGCCCTGAACACGAGAAGCGCTGGCAGAAGAACCCACTGAAGCACAGTTGCCTGTGGATCTTGGGATGGAGCACAAAATTTGAGACTCTCAATTCCCTGGTGACAAAGGATATAGAGAAGGCAGAGTTATTGAATGCCTTCTTTGCTTCCGTCTTCACTGCTAAGGCCAGTCCTCAGGAATTCCAGACCTTGGAGGCAAGAGAGGAAGGCTGGAGAAAGGAAGACTCTCCCTTGGTTGAGGAGGATCAGGTTAGAGATCTTTTGTCCAAACTTGACATCCATAAATCCATGGGCCCCGATGGGATGCACCCACGAGTGCTGAGGGAGCTGGCGGATGTCATTGCTAGGCCACTCTCCATCCTCTTGGAAAGGTCCTGGAGATCAGGAGAGGTGCCTGAGGACTGGAAGAAAGCCAATGTCACGCCAGTCTTCCAAAAGGGCAAGAAGGAGGAGCCAGGAAACTACAGGCCTGTCAGCCTCACCTCCATCCCGGGAAAGGTGATGGAACAGCTCCTCCTGGAGGTCATCACTAAGCATCTGGAGGACAAGAAGGTGATCAGGAGTAGTCAGCATGGATTCACCAAAGGGAAATCCTGCTTGACCAATCTGATAGCCTTCTATGACGGAATGACTGGCTGGGTAGATGAGGGCAGAGCAGTGGATGTTGTCTACCTGGACTTGAGCAAGGCTTTTGACACTGTCTCCCATCACATCCTCCTAGGTAAGCTCAGGAAGTGTGGGCTAGATGAGTGGACGGTGAGGTGGCTTGAGAACTGCCTGGATGGCCGAGCTCAGAGGGTTGTGGTGAATGGCGCAGAGTCAAGTTGGAGGCCTGTGGCTAGTGGTGTCCCCCCGTGGTCAGTCCTGGGTCCAGTCTTGTTCAATGTATTCCTCAATGACCTGGAGGAAGGGACAGAGTGCACCCTCAGACCATCTGAAGGGGGAGTGTCAAGAGGATGAGGCCAGTCTCTTCTCCGTGGTGCCCAGCAACAGGACAAGAGGCAACGGGCAGAAACTGAATCACAGGAAGTTCCATCTGAACCTGAGAAAAAACTTCTTCACTGTGAGGGTGACAGAGCATTGGAACAGGTTGCCCAGAGAGGTGGTGGAGTCTCCTTCGCTGGAGATATTCAAAACCCGTCTGGATGTGATCCTGGGCAATATGCTCTAGGTGACCCTGCTTGAACAGGGAGGTTGGACTAGATGATCTCCAGAGGTCCCTTCCAACCTAAACGATTCTGTGATTCTGTGATTCTGTGAATTCGTCTGCTGCTAACAAATTGCAACAAAACAAGCAAAGTATCTCCTTTTCCTCTCACATAGATGCACATGGAGACCACCAGCCTCTCAGACCTGCAGTGTCCTCCTCAGCTCAAGCAGTGGAGGTGAGATTCAAAGGACTCAAGCCAGGGAGGTATCTTTAAGCCTAAGGGGGATACCCATCCCCTGAAGGAATTTGCTGTGTTTGCACAACATAACCCATGTTTTCAATGCATGTGCACTCTGTTTACCAGGACCCTATCAGGGCTCTGCTTATGAGCAGAAATGCTGAGCAATTCTGTCTACGACCGAAATCAGCAGGAGCTGGAGACAAGCACTGGAAGACCTTCCCAGGTCCCTCAAAATTTGATGCTTGAAGTGACACATTTGACTTTGATCCTCTTCAGAGCACTCTGACACCACAGGAACTCGTGAAGCTAAACTAATCAGGGCACTGTGAAGGTGTCAGGTGTTACTGGTTACTATGACAGGGAAATTCCTAATAATCATTTTTGGCTCTGTTCTGGCCTGTCACGAGCATCGAAGTCTCTTGGTCAGCTGGATGCTAGCACCTGATACTAGCCAGCCCTTAGTACCTACATACTTTTTCCTCACTATGTCTTTATAACTTGCATTTTAAAAATATCTTTACATGAACTGTGGTCTTTTAGTAAGAATTTAACTAGATTTTTTTAGTCATATAAAACATATCCACTAAGATGCATCTTTTTTAGTGCTAGCCATGCAAGTGTTAAAAACTTCCGTCATGAACAACTGCTTGTGAAAAGCTTCTCAAGTACACCATGATGTCTCTATAAAAAAAGAGAAAAGAAAACTGATTTAAATGTGGTATCACACAAAGACTGTGATCATTGACATTTCAGATATTGAAAAATGGAATGAAAATAGTAGTTGGACAAAAATCGGTTTCATGACTATTCACAATGGAAGAAATATCACATAGCTTCCAATATTCCAAGAGTATTTGATATTTCCGCATTATGATGGACAGGCAGAACACATTAATTAATTAATTAATTCTTTCAAACAAAAACTAAATGAATAAATATAGCTAACATCCAAAATAGCCAAGAGTCTTCTTCAGTCCTCAATACTACCTGAGTAAGGACTTGAAGTTAGGTCTGGTCTGCATCATTAAAGATATGAATCAATACTAAGAAGAAGACGGAAAGCAACTCTAGTGTAATATTGGCCTCACAGGTTATTAACTCCTGACTGCTGCTACTGGGGATAGATGTATGATGCAATCTCTTTCCTAGATTTTTCAAACTCTATTTGAAGTCAGCTAAAACCTCTATCCACCAACACTGAAAACCTCCTCCAACATCTCACTGCACTGATGAATAGGCACCTTCTAATTCCTAGGCTAATAAGGACTTTTGGTGGGTTTATATCTCAGTTCAACAAGATATTGAACTTCAATGTCCCTACTCTCTGCTCAAAAGCAATGACAGTGGGCAACTGCCTCCCCACTGAACCTCTTCTGCGCTGGACCCCAGGTACTAAGTTCATCTTCACTTATATCTGTCCTGGTTTGCTGGTCCCCTCTCTTCCTCCTGTGCTGCTTTATCTATCTCAGAGCCAGAAGCCGTTTCTGCCAGGCTGTACTCGCCCTTGGATGGCTAAATCAGGCCATCTCCTCTGAGATTTCCCACCGTTAGGGCATGGCCAAACTGCTGGAGTGCCCTTGTCCTCCTGCAACCTGCAAACAGCTGACATGCGGGCTGAGGAGCTCCCTTGGGCTGTGGGAACAGGTTGTCATCGCTGATATGGCACTGCAGCAGGGAGAGGGATCTGACCTCTTACAGCGCGCCAAGCCCTCCCTCTGCACTGGCTCTCAGGGACCCCAATGCGCCGTGATTCTGGTGCTGGGAGAAACAGCCTTTGCTGCTAACTGAGACCTCCTGCAGGGGCGGTACCACGTGGAGCAGGGAACCAGGAGCTAGGACTGCCGCATGAGCCAGGCCACGGCTGGACCCTCGGCAGAAGGAGTCAGCATAGGAGCCACCTCCTAGGCGTTGACACCAAGAGAAAAGCTCATTTCTCTGACCGGATGAGAGTGGCATGGAGACCTTTCCTCCAAGTACGTAGAGCAGAATTAGATGGGGATGGATGCTAGTACATAAGCTAAGACAGATTGGGGTGGGAGGGGACTGAAGTTGTGTGCAGAAACCTGGGAGCAAGCAGAGAAGGAGGCTTGCAATGTGGGCTGTGTGGTCAGAGCTCCCCCTCCTGATAGCTAAACCTCGGCCCTTTTGGGACATAACCTCTTGCTTACCCGCTCGGCAGAAACAAAATGACTGCAGCAGCTCCAGGCCTCTCCCTAGAGCCTCTCGGCTCTCTAAGAGGCGTCGGACTTTGCATTCATGCTCCTCTGTGGGCAAGCAAAAATGGAAAAAATATAAAGCAATTACACAGACCTTTAATTAAATTCAATGTAGCACTGGTTTTTGACTAATCTTCAGAAAATGTCCTAACATTCCTACTTTCCCCGATATCTGCAATTGCATTACAGTCTAACTAGCTGATACACCAGAGCCATTTATTCAGGGAATGGTGAATTTTCTTTTTCTTTTCCCTGTGCTGGTGATCTCTGTGTAATTTCATTTAGCGATGCCACTGTGCTATGATGGCTCGAAAGGAAAATCATCGCACTTTAAGAGTCGACTCGGAGAAACGGTTCCTGAGGAACAGGCAAGCATTCTCCTGCAACATCTTGGCGTGTTAAGACTTTCTGATTTGGCTCGACATGTTCTAGAACTTTTTAAACAAGACGTGTGTCAGTGAGGTCACAGACCCAGCGGGGGTACCCAGCTTGTCACCGTTTACCTTATCCTCTGATTTCATTTGGATTTCAGTCAGACTCATCGCGGAGGCAAAGAAACAAACCTAAAAAACACGGTAAATAACAAAAGCCATAGATACTCTCCAAAGCCTTCGCATTTTGCAATCTAATTACTTTAGCATGGAGGGATTGAGGAAGGGGATTATTACTCATAACACCGGAAGGCTTTCGCAGAATAAAAAAGAATCATTAAACTATTCAGAAAGAATCCAGCTTGCAGTTCCCATTACACATTTACCTGGGCTATTTTCCCTTTTCCTGTGGCCGAGAATCACTTTGTATTACACTTTCCCATCTATAAATGAAGCCCTTGTTTGCAGCTGCCCTAAGGTGCTCATAATGTTATTGGTTCTGGGCTAAGAAGTTGGGTTCGCTGTGAATTCCTGCCTTGTGGCTCTCCGGTTCACAAAAGTAAATACAGTCGCTGAGGTAGCTAGGCCTCACGGTGCCGAAAATCCCACGGGGAAATGAAACGTCCTATCGGAGGAAGCTTTGAAATTCTAGTTGCTCTAAAACACTTTTCTCCGGCGGGGGGGGGGGGAACGCACAAAGCACGCTTCTGTGCTGTATTTACAGCTTTTGACGGGCCCCGCGCATAAGAGCTGCATTGACCGCTCGCGGAGGGGAGAGGTCTCCCCTTGGAAAGGCCGCGGGACGCAATGGAAGAAAGCAATGCGTCCCTTGTGCCCCGCACACAGGTGGCTGCCTGAAGACGAAGAAAACAGTCAAAGGTGAAGGGCGAAGCAGCCAAAACGGTAACTTTCCTGGCTCGCACGCGCTTACTGAAAGATAAACAAGTAAATCCACGGCCTGGTTGGCAAGCGAGAGGCCCGGGGCGCGCGGGCGCCCGCCGCGCCAGCCCAGCCTTCCGGCGCGTGCCACCCGGCCGCTGGGTGCCAACGGCGGCTCCCCGCCTGACGGGCCGCTCGGCCTCCCAGCGCGGCCGCTTTCCTCAGCGAACGCAAAATCAGCGGAAGAGCCCTTGAAAAACAGCCGTTTCCGACGCTGCTTCCCGAGAGTATTTCCCTCGTTTCTCTTCCAGCGCTAACTAGAGCCAGGTGAGACCCAATGGACCCCAGGCTGGAGCCTGGGAGATGTTCAGGCTGGACGAACCAGGCGAGCGCCGGTTAATTTAACCGAGGAGGCGCTGCCTAATGAAAAGCCATCAGCTGTAGTTGGGGACTTTCTATTTCTTTCCATTTTCTGGTGTCTCGCAGAGCCCAGCTGTCTCCAGCACAGCTCCCATGAGACACCAGGGCACAGGGACTGCCCCGCTGAGAAGGTGAAAGATGTGCACCTACGCTTCCTAAATTGCCAGCCAGCACCCCAAAGGCCGGACTGTCCTTGCCTTCCTTGCACACCCGCAGGCCTGCTGGTAGCTGTGATGAGCGGTCTGGCCAGCCGGCGTGGGATTATCCTGGGGAGAAGGGCGTTTTCCCTGTATTTTTTCTGTGCCATCCCTGCTGTGGGAAAGCAGTAACACGGACACGTCTGACAGCTCGCCCTCCCTCCAGGAGCCTCGCATGTGCTCAAGACATGTCCCAGCTGTTTATCATTTCCTATCGCGGTGCACTGCCGGTTACGCTTGTGCACTCGCACACATAAAGCGCATGCAAGCAGGCGGCATAATCAGCACGCTGTTTCCTCACTTGTAATGAAAAGTCCTTGCTGCCTTAGGCTCCTTAATCTGAAATTAAATCATGCCTCGGTTGCAGCAGAAGGTAGAGCAGGGCATGCCGCGGCTGCAGAGCAAATCAGAGCTGAGCACGCCAGACCTCTACGCTCACTCCTAATGCCCATGTCATGTTGCCATCAGACGCATTCCAGAAGTCCTCATTTTCTAGGCATGAAAACATTTTAACAATAAACAGAAATTCTTCCGATTACATGGTTATATGGGGCTGCTGAAAACAGACTCTTATTAAGCTAGGCAGAGAGCAATTAATGTCATGTAGAGAGCAGTCTTCCACATGGCAAAAAGCTGAACTAATATATCTTTCCCACCTCCAGCAGCTGGGACTATGAGTTAAGGCCCCAAGTTCGCAAAACCTTATTCATACACTTACTATAGGCATGTGAGCAGCCCCACGAAACTCAGAGCCTGGTGAAAATCTGACTGTAATGAGGTCCATGGTGGTTTTAGCATTGACCTTAGTGGGGACAGTATTTTATCTCTAAGTTATGGTTTCAGAGGGTTTTATCCTCATTTCCGTCCTTCCCACCACTAGTTACCCGGAAGGATATTTTTACATTGGCATGTTGGATGTTGAAATAACACAAAACTGGATTTCAAACCTGTTTGAATTGGAAGATTTTCACCAACCTAAATCTTCCAAGTTCTTTATTTCTACCCTCTTTCAAAGGAAGCTTGAGGCTGCTCTCACAGGTCTGAAGCACACTGCAGCTACTAAGGAGAGAAAAAACAGAACATAATGCAACTGAGCCATAAATTGCTCCACAATTATTTTTACCACCTAATTTGGTGCACGAGGCTGGAGGCTTGCTCTTTGAGTACTGTAATCCTGCCGCAAACTCAGGAATAGCCCAAAAGGCCACAGAACAGAGGAGATATTCATTATCATCTCTCTCATGTTGCAGCTGCGACAGAGGCCCTGGAGAATTTGCCCGGCATGATGCTTGCAAATGCCTGCTCGCCTCTGCACTAGCTCAACCAGAGAACTGCTGCTCAGGACGACGTTCCTCCTACCACCCTACTCCCGCCCCGAAAGTGCAGCCGTGCCGCCTGGGAAGTGCAATCTGGACCAACTTTCATGGGACTGCCAGCCCAGGCCCGCTGTCTGCCTGCTGATTGTACCGTTGGGACGTGGAGCAACGAGCCCACAGCTCCAGGCTGGAGTCACTCACGTACGAGCCAAAGGCTCAGGATGTTCCAGGATTTATAGATTTTGCAGTGAATTATGGTGCTCGTTGATGAGACAGGGAAGTTACAGTAAAACCACTAACTCCACAATGAAAGGGCTTTTATACGCTCTGTTGCAGTGGTGGTTATGGCTGCCAATTTTGCACAATTCACTTTCAAGCACAAGAGCAGCACAAACTGGTTTAAGACGATTTCTGAATGATGAATGCTGACTTGAAAGCTTTCCAGTACGACATAATTACTCTGCATAAATGCGCAATACACAATGGTCTATATGTATCTCAATGGGAATCTCAGTGGGGCTGCGCGGGCTCTGTTCCAAGTAACCTCCGCTGGGAGTCATGCTTACAGTCCCACAGGCTGAAATGCAAATAGATCCCATATTCATTCCTGAATTATTTCTATGTAGAATCAGATGCGAGAGATCCAGGGCCATATTCACTGGTGTAGGGCAACATACAATTGCACTTAGCTTCGGTGAATACAGCCCATTTTATTTTCTCTCCTTGGCCTGGTGTATTTTGCTTTGGCTAATGTATGCACACCTTAATCTTTAGTCGCCCAGAGACAGGCAACTCTAATGAACTCCCTATGGCTTTAAACAAAGATACATTTTCAATAAGTGAGGTTGGGGAGGGAGACTCAACCGTTTGTTCTGAGCAAAGGCCAAACTGAATGAAGAATTCATTTAGTTATTCCAAGCCAAACACTGCTCACTTAGAGATTTTACCCACCCTGTAAAATGAGCTGTAATCCTCTATAACGATTGTCCTTCTGCAAAAACAGCTCTCATACAATTGTTAAGTAGCTAATGAAACAGTCAGGTTCAACATTCACATCATCCTGATCAGCTTCTGAATGTCTCAATATTTGGCCGGCCTGGCTTTTATCGCTGCTACAGGCCTTTGGGGTGCCCAGGTACCCTGGTGATGAGCAGAGGATACATGCATCCAGGAAAAAAAAAAAAAAAACCTTACTAATTAGTTCTTGGTCTGGAGTTAAAACTTCTCTTCAAAGTTCAGAGCCATTTAAAACAGATTTTCACCCGGGCTCGTCTCCAATACATAGCACTATAGCTATACTCATTTTGTACCACAGCGCTGCTATTAGGCCTGGGGTCATGGCAGACTGCTAAAATTCGCCTCATACGAAAGAAAGCTGCTGGGAGACCAGGCAAAGGAAAGAAGCCCCCTTTGCAGCCAGTAAGTCCTCTTTCTGGAGCCTGTGTCTCTGGCCGATGGGATGGTGTGGGAATATTTTATTAACGCTATGGATGAATCCTTTTCTCTGTTTGTGCTGCCAAATGCCTATGGTGAAGGCAAAGGCAGTTGTGAAAGTGTTGTTAAAAGGACTTGGAAGAGTAAAAACAGTGGTACAGATAAGTAAGCTGCAGATACACAGCTTCAAAGGAGTGAATATAACAATGGCTGGACACGTCCCAGGTAGAGCAAGGTACTCTACCCAGGGCTAAGTCCTGGATCAAAGAAGACCTCAGATCTCCAAGACCCTGAAAGGAAGAGCAGATTTGGGTGGGTGGAGCACGACAGCAAAAAGAGGTAGAGAGGGAAGGAGGATTCCCTTCGACACAGTCAGGGCAGGCTGTGAACAGACCAGTTTGTTACTTGCTGCAAGCAATTAGCTGCCTGACTTATGGCAAGAGAAGGCTAAGTTGATGCAAAGGGTATAGGACCCATTTTTAGCTCAAGTAGCAAGGTTTATGTAAGGATATGACCTGTTGGTTCCCCTCTACCCTCAAACTTTGCAACCAGCTTGCCAATTTTAGCCACATTCAAAAGAGGGGTAGATGCATCCAAGATAACATTCCTACTGATTTGTTTCTTGCCAGACAAACAAAGAAAAATTCATCGTCAGAGAAAGAGGAGGGAAACCCAACTGAGCACCTCTGCAGAAGGAAAGAGCGGAGGAATGTCTCTTACCTGCTCCCTTCAGCCCCAGGCTGGTAATGGCAGGTCAGCACACACTTCTCTCCTGCTGAGCGAGGACAAGTGTGGTCTCTTGTTCCTGAGACTGGCCAGAGGGTACCATATGTTATGCCGGTGTGGGAAGGAAGAGCTATGGGTTGTGGCTGTTTCTGAGTCACATTTAATCAGTTGCCCTAAGGCTCCAATGCAGAACCCTTTCCCAAGCTCTAAACCCACCAAATTCCCAGCAGCGGTAACACAAGGGGGTTAGGACCCCAGGCCTATGACTAGGTGCCTGGGAGAGGAACAGTCTGAACCTAAATCCCAGGGGACAGTACTCAGAGACCTCAAGGATGGATCACCCTGTAATGAGATAACAAACCAAGTAAAATAAATAAATAAAATTTAGTAAGTAGCAGACAAAGCAGGACTCCAGCAACAGCCCCACGGTAGAAGGAAAGGGGACTCGAGGCCAGTTGTTGTTGGAGAGAAAGGATACTCCAGGAATTAGGACATTCACTTGGAGTCTTAGATATCCACGTGAAACCTCACTGCCACAGACTTCCTAGGTGGCCTTGCACAAGCTGCTTGCCATCTTCCAGCTTCCCATCTGTCAAACTTCCCCACTTTAAAATCATCACTTTAGCCCTTTCTGATATGGTCAAACTTGAGATCTTTGGCTTGTTTCTGTTAGGATAACAAAATTGGCAATGCATGCAGGTGTCTCTATGCAATCCTACTTCTTTACCAAGAACATACAGCTATAATTCCCTGCCTCAACCACATGTCCCTTTGCTCAGAGTTATCAGCCTCTTCTAGCCAGCACTCAGACCGAGGGACGCTCCCCCTCACCTTTTCTCAGAGCTGTAGGACCGCTGCTCCTTCACCTGCATTCCCGATTGACTGATGCGTCTCTATATCCGCTTACAGGTTTTTTTTTCATTGCTCCTTCCTCACCTGTTCCATCCCCAAAGCTTATACTTAACTGTCCAGTCACCAGGATGCTATTTAAACAAACAACACCGGGGGAAAGCCCTTCTCACACGCACTGTACACATAGAGAGAGGTTAGGACCATCAGGACCATCGCAAACTCTCAGCTCCTTATGGGAATGGTTAAGGTACCCAGGCCACGTTTGTAGAAATTGGTACGATTTGAAAATCTTGTTCATTTTTTTCAGGAAAAAAACCTCCTTCAGCCTTGAAATATTAGCGTTGCAAGCCACAGCAGCCAAGCCGCTTCTCGATTTTCACACTGAGGAGGCAACCTGCCAGGAAAGCGAGACCTTGTCTACGGCCAAGGGCCTGTCTTCTTCTCCTGCCTTGTACCTGAGACGGACACTTAAGGGTCCAGCCTGGTTTCTAGGTCCCAGGTGCGGGGCCCAGACCTGCTGCCCCAGCCTTTCCCTGAGGACTTGGGAGAGGAGCAGCCAGAGCCCACATTAACCGCCTGGTTGCAGAAGACGGGACGAAAGAGACCTGCTTCTCCAGGCCCACTCACAAGCACAGTGAAAGCAGTGCCAAATCCCACTTCTCCGCCGATGCCTGCGAACCTCCCTGATTCAGTGGGATAGTTTGCACAGACACACAGGAAGTAGCCTTTGGCGAGTGAGAGGAATTATTACTGCTCCCCACAGATTTTTCCAATGTGGTTTCTGGCCTGTCTCCACTCTTCTTTTTGTTTAAAATGGTCTCCACCAGCACTCGCTTTCCCTTCTCCCTCCAAGCTGTGTAGCCAGCCCGCTCTGCCGTGCTGACTGCCCCATGCCCGGACTCGGGGCTGGTCCCACCAACACAGTCCAGCCCAGCTGAGCTCAAATCAACACAACAGATACTCCTGTGCACTTGTTTTAAAATGAAGCCATTCAGTTGGAATAATACAAAACCACCGGCTGTGCCGCCGTTACCAGACCTGGGGCAGCAAAAAATGAATGCTGCTGTTTTCTGCTCTGTTTGCCGAAGAGATGGTCAAAGGCTGGTCCCGGGTTAAGCCTGGCTAAGTGTCGTAGTGCTGTTCCCAAGCCCAACAGGCCATCAATTTTTTGACTCTTAAGTGCCATACCCCAGCTCCTCCATAACCCTAGTACAGAAGTGATGCCCTCCAAACTGGCTTGATTCTGCACAATTAGCAGGTATATCTTTCTGGATGGATACACTAATAGTCTGAACTCCCGGGGCAGATCCATCCTTGAGTTTTCCTGTGGCCGAGCGGCGAAGCGGGGCAGGGAAACGCCCGTTTTGGGCTCTCACGCTCCGGAGGTGTGGGGCTGCTGCCCAAAGCCACTCGTCCGGGGCCGGCCGCCAGCCCTGGGTCCTGCCCGTAGCCCGAACTGCTCAGTGTGCTGCTCTCCCAGATACATTTCTGCTGAAGTCACGCTCACGAGTTGAAGACAGCAGAATCTCAACTGTATTTTAAATTCTGACAATGCACCCAAAGGCTGAGGTTCTGTCCGATCTCCAAAGACTTGTCTTCACTCCTGAAAAACAATTTTTTTTTTTCTTTAGGGTAACTAATAGCCAGCAGCTCTCTTGAGGTAAACAACGTAGCCGAGATGGAGAACTTTGGTTTTACTGTGGGTAAACTCACCAAGGTCAGTGCTGTGCTCCTGCTTGAAGTTGACCTCTGTAAATTTATCTCCCGGGATACTTTAGTTTTACTGTCTTGTCTGTGTTTTTACCTCAGGATATTGGATGAGCACTGGTTCCCCTGGGGGTTGAAAAAAAGATAAAAAATTTAGCAGTAAAAACAAGACCAAACAATCCTCTTCAAGGAGAAAGTATCTGCAGAGGGGCTAAAACAGCTGTTCTTTGTATAAGTCGACTAACACAGATGTAATGTCTTTTCCCCACTGGCAGAAAACAGTATAAACCAAAAAAGCAAGTATGCACCGTCTAGGACATACTATCGCTAGAAAAACTCTACCGCCAGTAAAGTGTGTTTAGCTCATAAAAATCCACCAACTACTTTCACAGGAAAACTATGGAGGAGGAAAGGCTTACAATGCCAGCAAGTTAACAACATTTTTATAGGAGATATTCTACTCCTGGTAAAAGCCCAAGTACAAAAACACAGTCCTGGATTTTGGGCCAATAAAATTCATGTGAAATTGGAAAAAACAAAGTGCTTGCTGTTTGCAAAATGGCATTATGCTTTATTTTGTGTAATTACTGAAAGAGATTCATTTTTCTCAGAATGTCTCAAACACAAGACTTCTACTTAAAATCATTAAGCAGTATATCTTAACAGCAAGCTTGAAAAGCAAACTAGATGACTTTTCGCTCTCTGCCACACACATGTAAATACCAAATGATACAGCTGAAATCAGGGAGTTATTGTTTACTTTCCAAAGCGGTTGCTGAGACAACCAATACTTTAAGACTGACCCAAAAAGGAACGTGGAGGTCCAGTCTGTGTCCTCAATTTTTAAAGCACAGTGAGTGAGTTCTGGGAGAGTTTGCAGGAATTTTCTCTACCACCATCATTACACCTCTGCTTGCAATAACAAAAAAAAAAAGTTTACATAACTTAGCCTTTAACCTACTGGCTGATGAATTTTCATCAAGAGATTTCTGACTTTAAATAATGTGCAAATGTGACCTTAAAAAAAGAAAAGTGTTAGTGAGAGTGGAGAACTCCCAGCAAAGTTTTCCCTTTGCATATTTTTTTTCATATGTAATAAAACTACTCTTTTTCACAGAGATTTTCAAGCGACAGAGCATTACAAACACAACTTGAATCTCTCACGTGCGTGGGGTGGGAAGTTATATGATCTTCAGCTAATATAAATGAGCAGAATTTCCCTGAAAATAACAGCAACCTCTGCTGCTCTACATAGCGGGTTACCTACCCTCGGACCATCCACGCCCTCCCCTCTTTCTGGATGAACCCCTTGGGCTTTGAATTAAACATCATGAAAAAACAGGGAACATGGCACAAGCCCATTATTTTAGCTTGCGTATCATTTAAGGAATGAGGATACTTTCTTTAATCGAGTGTTTGCTGGCTGCTTACTGAGGAAAGCGTCTCTTGCTGGAGGTCATTTTCAACGGCATTTTGAGATCTGATTTACCGAGGAAGCATGCTGCTTCGCGCAACCAGAGCAATGCTAGGAAGGTCGGAAGAAATGGCCTTCCCAAAGATTTTTTCACAAAGGAAGTTGCTTTAACCTAGATGTCTCCTCAGAAAATATATTTTCTGTTCCTAGGTTGTTTGGCTTCAGGAGAACAATAAATTCCCAAGAGTTCTTACAAAGATCAATCATGCCTCTTTGTTTTAATGGCATATTTTGAAGTTTTGCCTCCAGAATATTGATAAGAATCAAAGTAACTTTTGATATACGGTGTTAGATATGCTCCAGGAATAAGATCCCTCTCAAGTTAGACTGTCTGCAGACAACTCAGACCACCCACTTTCAGCTTATACGCAGTCTGTTCAAAGTCTGCAGCAATTCAGATCAGAGCAGTAGCTGTCTGCACAAACCGTGAGATCTTGGCATTCATCAGACGTGTCCAGCGCACATCTGATAACACCGCCTTAAACTGCCCAGGGCCATTCGAAGGCAGGTGAGGGAGAGCTAGGAAATATCAAAGTTGGAAGCAGCCTAATCTTCAACTCAGCACACTACACATTTTGAATTTCACACGCATTCCACAAAATTCCCCAAGTCCCCAAAGCTTTAATCCAGTCACTTTGCAACATATGTGTATTTTATTTAGAAATAAGTTATTCAGTATTACTTTTCCTTTCTTGTATCCAGCTGGCAACATTTTCGGTTAGTCATACATGAGCCAACATAACCTCCTATTAGTTATGGTATTGTCCACTTGTCTACATCTTCAACTAATTTTCTGTAGTCTTTGGAAAATGCACGCAGCTGACTTTTCAGGCAGTTAACTTGGTGCTCCCAGGGCTTTGCACTGACACTACCTGACATCCATTTGACTTCTGCCATGCAGAATATTCCCTAGAATAGCTCCAGGGATGGGCATAGATGATAAACTGATCGAGCTGCATATTCTGGCTAGGAGTTGCAACTCAGCAGCTGAGCTGAGGTGACTGCCTGTGGGAGGATGCTCTTCTGCAAAAATAAAAAAATTACCTTAAAATCAGCATAAGCTAATGCAACCAGTGTAGGCTAAAACCAGCCACACAAGGCAGCCACCGAAGCTCTGTTTAGGGTCGGTAACGTCCTATTCAGCAGTAGAACAGTCAAATGTCGATAATGTCTGCATTGAATTGACATGTAAGCAATCCTGCAAAAAACAGGCAGCTACAACAGACAGCACTATGGAAACGTCAGCTCCAAGCTTGGTAGCTGTCAGCTCGCAAAGGGAATGCTAAAAAATACTTGATCAGGAATAGAGCGTAAGCCAGAAATCCTCACTAGACGTCTACATTAGACTATGACAGGCCTCCACCTTGCTTATCACGCCCAGCTCTCTTTCACCATCTCAGCAGGATGAGAGTGATCCGGATAAGGCAAGGCCAAGGGCAACCAAAGGCTCAGCGATATAGAAGCTGTTCTGCACGAGAGACACAGACGTGGCCCTGTCAGCCCCAGGAAAGGAGAAAACAGAGAAACTGGAGTTCATGAGTGACATATAGGATAGGAGGTGGGTTTTACTCACTGACCCACATGTTGCAAAAACTGAGGGGCAGCCCGGGAAACTGTTGGTGGCAGATTAAAACAGCAGCAGCAAATAACCACAAAAAAGGGTTGCTTCATCACGCAGCATGGATTTAACCCATTATCAGTTACCCCAGTTATCAGTATTGTCCTGACTTATCCCCAGGCACCTGCCACCGGTTATGGCTGGAGGTTAAATTTGGAGTTAGGTGCACTTTTCATCCAACCCAATGCACAACTGTTACACCTGCCTGCTACCTGGATCTGCAGCTCCCCCAGAGAAGGACTCAGGTTTGCAGCCGCTGTGTGCGACAGCGCAGCCACCCACCGCCTCCCCGGGGCTGGGCTGGGCTTGGGCAGCAGCCGTTCACCCACTGGAGGGACAGCCGCGGGAAAGCTAAGAAACCGTTACCGTTTGCTATCGTGTGAGCACCAGCAGCTCTCCAAAGTCAACAGGAGTAGAGGAGCCACGTAAGCAGAATCTGCTGCCTTTTCAAACAGGCAGGTAAAGCACTTTACTTCCTCACCGGACCAAAAAGAAAAAGTCTTTCCTGTTCTGTCAAAGATCACCAATGAGCTGGAAACAGTTTTATATGCATCGCAGAGAGGAGCAGGTTTGGCTTCTCATTTGCTGGCAGCTCAAAGCTGCATTTGATGTGACTTTTGTAGCCCAGCACTTGACGGAGGAAAGCTGCTCGCAGTGCTGTTAGCCATGGTAATTAGCTGTCTGTCATCTCAGCAGGTTTGCACTTCCCCACCTCTGGACCCAAGCATCCACAAACAACCAGATGCTCCACAAAGGAGGGAGAACAAACAGTCTGAAGGCTATTTTCTTTCCCGGTGGAGAAGCTTGAATTGCTAAATCAGATGGGTGCTTTGAGGCTTCAGCTACCAGCTAAGCATTTTGAGAGAGGAGGGGAAGGTTTTCTGCAGGAAGCAGAACTGGAAAGTGGAGTTGGTTGTGCCGCTCACAGTTTTCTCATGTTTGAGAAAGACAGGGAGAGATCTCAACGGATTCAGGAGCGAGTGACACAATGCGAGTGCTGGAATGATGCTGGTGTGTGCAGTCAGGGCTGGCTGTGTATCGCTGAAAGGAAAGCCTCCTGGGGCACGCGGGGGGACTGAATAATGACGGTGATGGGTGTGACTGAATACAGCAACAGGCACAGATAACGGCTCCCTAGGCATGCAGACAGAGTAGAGAGCACAAGCATTTCCCTCCACTTCCTCACTCACCCCATAGCTATCTCCTTTGTTTCCGGTGCGGGGACCACAGCCACGGGCCTGGCTATCTCACAGCTTTGTTTTGGCTCTTCAACAAATGCCAAAAATCCTTCTGAAGTCAGGAGGTGTTACTTGTCGCCTCGGGTAAGAGAGTGTCTCCTCCAAGGAAAGAGCACCGAGGTGGCCTCCAGACCTGGACCTCACCTCTTGAATCAGACAAGGCTAGAAAGGCTAATCTGCCCACCTCATACTCCCTCCTCCCACCCTCCAAGAGGTTAGACACAATTTGGGAGTCTTAGGAAGGTAGGAGGCAAAAGGCTATTCCCCAGTTCCCTTTTCAGGTCTGGCTATGAGGCCTTCTCCACAGTTTTCCAAGCAGTGACTCTCTAGCTTCGTTGCCTCCCTGCTGATTGCCTCTTCCTTTGTAGCAGTGGATCAGTAACCAGCGCAAGCTGTCTCACAAGGTGGGTCCAGGACAACACGTGCTGTCAGACAAGATTGTTTTGTACTACCCAGAAGACATCATTATCCTGGAAAAAACAGCACCTTCCCGCAAGATTCGCTGTTTATCACTGTATTTGCTTTGCAATGCTTAATGTGGTCAGGTGCTAAAGCATCATGCAGGGTGGCCAGCAGCCTCACACCCATTTAACATCCACCCCCTTCAAAGCCTCTGTAAGCAGGAAGGACACAGGCCAGAGGACTCATTACATCTTTATTTGAAGGTCACCATCCATAGCTGCAGCTCACATGATGAGAAGTTCATGCACCTCTGGGCTAAGCCAAGCTGAGACCCAGAAGATGAACATGTGGAAAACCCTGCAGAGTGCAAAAGAGAGGTGAGGAGGAAAATAGGCAGGGAAAACTCTGAATTACCCAGCTTGTAATGGGGAAAGCAAGAAGTTTGAGAGATGCTGTCTGCGGAGGCAAAGAGAGAAAGATTACCAGAGCTCAAACTGCACAGAGCTGAAGGGAGAGAAGACACCACCCTCCAAAATCAGTGCAGAGAAAAGGGAACAAGTAGACAAAAACCCACTCGAACCCATCCCACAGTAGAAAAGGCCTGGAAGAAAGAGATCAAAGGTGCTTCAGGTAATGACATTTCCCCTTTCCTGAGGGCTCCTTCTAATGGTATTCTCGAAGAGGTAGCTGGGAGCCCTGGAGCCCCAAGAGAGGCCACTCAAACTCACAAGCCTCTTTCCCAGAGCAGTAGCCGAGGGCGCCCAAGGTGGCGGTGGCTCCTGCTGTGATGCTGAGATTCGTTCCAGCCCCCTTGGGCACTACTGTGGAGACCTAGTGTTGGGGAGATGTTCTGCCTCTCCCACCACTTCTCACAGCCAACCCGAACACAAGGCATTAATTCACATGGCCTTGTGTTTCTGGGGCCACCGTTCATGCCTTGCTTCCAGCCTGTCTGTCATCCTGTTACATAGGATGAGCTCCCACTGCTGCAGTAACCTGCCTAAACACAACTACCGTGCTCGCAAAGGGAAATTTGTTTGAGAAACGCTTCCCCCCACCCCATTTCACGTGCTTTGCCTCTGCTGCAAGTCATCTGCCCTTCACATCCAGGCTGCTCATGGCTTCTTTTTCATGCTCACCAGCCCACGTTCCCCATGAAAAGCGGCATATTCAGTATGTAAACGTAACAAGACGCGCGGTGGTGTGTGGTGATGAAATGACTGTTTCAAGAAGCCAGCAGCAGCATGGAGAGTTATTGCAGATCCAACTCATTTATTTTCTGCAGCTTTGCATATTTTCAATAGCTGCTCAGCCACATCCTTACCTATAACACAGGGCTTCTTTGAACAGCGCTCGGGGGAGGGAAGGCTTGCAAATCCAATGTTATTTCTGAGGGAGTTCTCGTTGCTCCAGGGTAGCGCAGCTTTCACTTACTTTTTAACAAGTTCTCTAAGTGGGTTTCCAGCTGCGTGCGGAGGGAGTTGCAGAGCAGGGTTACAGCCTCTGGTGACTGGCGCACAGCTGACCCTGCAGACACCCATCTGCACCATGACCAGCCATGACCACGGGGCACTGGGGACCGATGGGGCTGGAGGGGAAAGGCCTCCATGAGGTCCTGTGTCTTGGTATCCCCAGTCTGTCCAGTCAGACCAGCCGAGGGATCCCGCCCCGAATCATCTCGTATCTCATAGAGGTTAATATGCCATCGGGAGCCTCGGCTGCTGGAGCACACTCAACTTGCTAGGGGAGGAACAATTCTGGCTCTCTTCATCCTGGAGAAAAAAAATAAAATCGCATAGAAACATGGCCTGGATGCACCCAAGCATGTAGAAAAAGCAAGAAGTAAAAAAAAAAACCTTCTGCAATATATTTCCTGTGGGACTTCACTCCTGAGTGTTGAGACATTTCATGCCCGCAAACTATGCTATGGGAGCATTACTCATTGCCATAGCCATCAAGGGTACCAGCCTGAATAGTGCTTTGAATTAAAAGGTGACTGAGAGCAAGGCTGAGGGACCGCAGGGTGAAAGCTGCAATTCCTTGAGCTGTGCAGTGCCTCCTAGGTAGCACCCTCTTCCTGCCCTAAAGTGCCTTTCACTTTGCAGACACTCAAATATCACTTAGACCCCATTGCTCACCTGCCATCCTCCGTCATGGCAACATCTCTTCTACTCTTCCTCATTTTGTACTCCCCAATACGGAGCAAGGGTAATCATTGCTGAAGGACATAATTACTGTCTTTCCATAGGAGACAACTACAGAAATGTCACTGCATTGGATCTGGGGGGTCTTGCTGGAATTACAAAGTGACCCAGCACAAACATTAAGCAAATAGTTAAATATCAAAAATAGGTTTTAAAGATAATTTTATAGTATTGATCTGGCATAATGGAAAGCAGTTTCCATGTTCTAATCAAAAAAAAAAAAATCCAAATTAAACAGCCCCTTATTAAAAACACTCCACTATATTTCTTGGTCTAGTGAAATTCCCAAGAGCAATTTTTATTCTGCTCACTTAAATGATCATCTCTCCTTTTAATCACCAGCAAGAAAATTAACCTGCTGAACAAAGACACTTTCAGCATTTTCATATTCAGCAACATAATAAAAGACAAACTTATGCTAAAACATCAAAATTGCTGCGAAATCCAAAAAGAGACAAAGACATTCCAGGGGGGAAAAAAAACTGTTTCTCCAAATCAGAACAATGCTCTGAACTTCTCTAAATCCCCACCTGCACAGCCTTTCACTTGTCATGTCCTATCCCCACCTTAAACAAAGCAGTAATTTATCGCTGCATCACTTCATTACTTTATTAGCCGCAAACACAGCAAAGACCCACGCCTATAAAAAGCACGTTTAAGGCGGGTAATTAAAGCAGAATAATTGACCAGCTTGAGGCTGCAGCAGGGAACACAGTGCCAATCTGTTATTTTTTATTAATAAGAGAGCTCACCCAGCATACTGTGACAATGAAGGCAACAGTGGGGTTTGAAGGGGATTGCAGGGGAAAGGGAGGGCTTGGTGCAAAATTACTGCAGAACGTGAGCTGAATTCAGGTGCTTTCTGGAAGCATAAACTCTTTAATCTTGCCGTGTTTGGATATGAAGGTCCCCAGAGAGGTTAGGTGGCTGCAGTTTAATCAGAGTCATCTATTTGCTCCCAAGTGCAAGGACTCCCTTCTCTTGCACGTTTGAGCAAGGTCATTGTCGTGCGCCGGTAATGCATGAACGCGCAGCGGCTCCAGCAGATTGCTCATTAGTATTCTGTACATTGCACGGGCTAAATTTGCCATTTCATTTGCAATGCTTCTGTGTGCATTTTTCTTCCATATCGCAGGCCTCATCAGGAGAAACAGGTGCTACTGGGAAAGATCCAATAAGCATTTATACATATTTACAGCAAATACTGGACACAGCTTTTTGCTTAAGATTCTGCATTTTCCGTGAGCAGTCTGCTCTGTGCCTTACAAATGAAAAGAAAGGGAAAAGAAAGGGTAACTTGAAAATAATTCTGCAAATATTTGCAGGAAGAAAGAAAACTGAGGGATTAGAAATCACATTAGAAAAAAAGATCCTGCTGTGTGCTGGGGTTGGAGAGAGCAGCCTAGCGGCACCCCAGGCCAGGACCAGTGCGAACTCAGCGCAGGACCTGGTTCAGAAGGACGCAGGGCTGCACGGTGCTGCGTGAAGCAGGCTGCGCCGTGATGGACTCCCTCTGCCTTCATGAGGTAACATGCACTAGTGCCCCAGATAAACCCAAAGCTGAACTCTTCCCACCGTTCACTCCAGATGCCTCATGCATTGAGGCTTTAACGAGTTAATGCGTATACTTAAGTCCAGTCTTATCCAGAAAAGTCCAGAAGTAGGTACTTCTTTTTTGCTACGGCTTCTGTGGGAGCAACCACGGATCCTCAAGGCCCCACTTTAACAAAACACTGTGTGCAGACACTTCAGTGTCAGCGCAAGCATATTCTTAAGGGCCGTGCTGAGTCAGAGCGGATCAGTCCTGGTCCTGCTGTCCACCCTTCCCCCAGATTACCCCCAAAACTGGTTGCTTGTCCCCTTCTCTCTCTTCCACCTGCAACGAGCCACTGCCAGGGACATCAGTCATGGGGTGGGAGGACCTGACCTGTGCCCAGACTGGCACGAGCATGGGCACAGCTCGCTGAAACCGCTCAGCTCCACCGACCCAAGGCTTCGGCACAGCTCCTGAAGAGGCCGAGAAAATCCACACTGATTTTGGCAATGCAGGATCTAGCCACAAGCTCTTCCTCTTTTTTAAAGAATTATTGAGGTCCTTCTCGCCAATATCTATTTCTAGGTCTAATTCATTATGAACGCAGCGCTGTGCCATTGGGGCTGTCAGGCGTTTTTGCTTTTAATTGCCTATTCCTAGCACTAATGCATGTCCATGTTCTTATGGAGGCTGTTAAAAGGTAAAGTCTTAAAGTTCCCAGGCCCTGGTAATAACACAGAAAATATCATTCTTCGCACCAGCTAGATTGGTGCCACAGTTATCCATTGGAACTGACATGATATTGCTTCCTGGTATTTGAAATATTCAGTTTAAAAAATATATAAATAAATGGAAAACTGGATCCCAGATTGAAAGCAAGAGAGAAAAATCCCAGAGTCTCAGTGCCTTTGAGCGCTCCTTACAAAGAACTCCCTCAAAATCCTTCCATGAAAAAAATTTAAAAAAGGAAACTCGGCTAATAACACTTTTCCACATAAATAATGTAGATTGTAACTCGCCTTTGGAGAAGCCTGGGTATAACAGAGGTCTCTTTGTAAGGCGGCACACCGATTACATACTGCTAAGCGCTTGAATGATGATAGCTTTTCATACTATAGCATCTCAAATGCACTTAAAATTAATAAACCAAGCTGGCTCCTGCAGGGCCAGACCATTCCCAGCAGACTTGCCCCAGGATGGAAGTAACCCTGGCAGATGTCAAGAGGATCGTACGTCTTCCCCATTGCCCTTTCCCAAAGACATTTCCGGGACTTACTGGCTGTCCCCTGCCTGCACTAAGGCAGGTGTCTCCAGATGTTCTCTTCTGCCCTTATATAATAATAATAAAGGGATTAGATGACACGGATACTTGCAATGGCAAGAAGCTGGGTTTGGTGACCCCTGAGGTCACCTGTAGTCGTGTTCCTTAACGAAGCAGTGAGATAAGTCCTAACGCACACGTATCTTTGGGAGAGGAGACTGCTATGAAAGCCTCTCGTGAGGCCCTTAACCCTGGCCGTGGCTCTGCCTGGGCTGTGGCAGCCCCCCCTGCACAGAGCGGCTGCCATGGTCACCCCAAGCAGCCAGTGTTACAAGAGCAGAGAGGCATTTGGACGAGATCACTTCCCCCGCCAAAAGTAGTCTACCTGATGCATCTACCCCTTCTCCCTCCCCCAATATTATACATGCAAAAATAACCGTTAAACAGTCCTTTTTCCAGTTTCCAAAGGAAAGGTGTGGATACCAAATGGCACCTCACAGCCCTGGTAGGACGTAGAGCAGGGAGCAAAGCTGACCTTTGCCAACCCCTCCTGCTGCACCATCCAGTCTGTCATGGAAGTTAAAGGCTGGTATAACTTAGAGATACAAGGTACCCCACATGCTCAAGCTTTAGTGAGAAAATGGGTCCTCATCATTTCTTGTGCTAATGCTGGGCCAGCAGCCCCAATGTTGGGCGATGAGCTTTGTGCAGCTCTTCTTGGAGGGCTTAGACACAGGCATTAAGCCACAGCTGTCCTGAATTCCTCCAAGGACCCAGGCAGCGAGGCACAGCTGCATGCAACATGGCCATACTGACCGTCACAGGGAGAGCACAGGTGAAGTCTGCAAGGATTTTGTGATCCTGCCCAGCTTGAAACCAGGGCTGACTCTCATGGGTCCACACCTTCAGATGGCACCGGGTCAAGCAGCGAAGCTAGACAGCAAGGTTGCAAAGGGCATGCTTCCTTTCAGGCATCTAAGGAATCCCAAGAAGACCAAGTTTCATATCTGAAATGGAAAGTAGAGCATCTAAATCAGAAAGCGAGGGCTGAAAAGCACCCAAAGGTCCAGGCTTGAGTGTTTGGCTTATAGCTGCATCTTCTAGGGAAAAAATGAAAATGTGCTTATCATTAGGTATTTTATCCTCCTTAGCAAGAAATCCATGGCAAAATCACCTTAGCTTTCAATCAGGGACAGATCAGACCCTTAGGTGCATGTTAAACTGGTAATGAAAAGGTTATTGATATGAAGACAGTCCAAACCTAAAAGCTAAGATTATCTCACCTTCAAATGCAAGCATAAATATTAAAATAGAGCACAATATTGCTTCACGGAGAAAGCCACTACCAAAGAGTTCCATTTTCTGATAGTCGACATTCAAAATTAAACAGCTCCATGTGTGTCAATAAAAAGGCATTGGCTTCATTATTTGCAGTCCCCTAGCGATAATTTCTAGTCCCCTTTGGTAAATGTCATTACAGTTCCCGACAGCCATCTGCACTGTGGGTAAATTGAATGATAAATGCTCTTAGCTGGGAAAGTAAACAGGGAGGGACAGAAGATGCCCAGCAACAAGATTCAGACCATGCATTCCAGACAGGAGAACATGTTTGGTTCACCCATCTCAGAAATGACATAGCCCTTTTCCCTGTCCATCCTCTGGCACATTACCCTTTTCCTTTCCTAAACAGAATAAAAGGCTTTAGACAGGAGAGAGTGAGCATATTATTTTGACCCAGAACAGTTGGCAAGACTTTTGCCTTATATTATGAACCCACTTGGTCGTTCCTCCCAGTCAAACCACCCTGCACTCACTAAATCTACTTCAGCAATAGGGGGGAAAAAGAGAATTTACTTAATTCTCCATAAAACTAAACTGGTGATTTATACAGATTTAAAAAAATTAATTGCAAATGGATTGGTTGCAATTGCTAGCTGGTCAGCAGAGGCATCATTAACCCAGATATTTTGCAATGAGAGCAGAACATCCTCCAGAGCTGCTGGAAATCCACTCTCTGCAGCACAAGGAAAGCCACAAGAAAAGCCGTGGGACCGATTCTGACCACCCTTACTTCACTGGCCCACAACAGCTTCCAGATTCCATGTGCATAACTAACAGCAAAAGCAGCCCAACATTTTCTGTAGCAAAACTGTCTCTGCACTGAAAAATTACCAGCTAAACTTTGCTTTCCGGTAAATGCCAGACTGCTTTTAGCTCACTCCACCTTTTCAGCCTTTCTTGGTTTATTATTTATGTTTCCTCTCAAAGTTTCCCACTTGCACCATCTCTATCAATAGGCATGAAGAGAAAATCAAGAGCAGCAGCCGGTCAAATAGCACAGCAGTAGTTCTAGTGTTAGACCCCAGCCAGGAACTGGTGGACAGTCCCGGTGAGATAACAGGACCCTTTTGGACCTGCCTCATATTTAACCTCAGCTCATTTTTCACCTGCCTCATATTTAACTCCAGCTCATTTTTCTGAGGACCAGAACTGGGTGAGCAGCTAGGAGTCTGGGGGGAGCGGCTGCTATTAGGAACGTGTCATGCCCAAAAACTCCTGACTATTCTTCACCTGCAGTAGCGGCCATCTGGGCTTTTCAGGGACTTGGCATGCTAAAATAGTCAAATCCATGCAGTTTGGTTACCCAGGACAACAGAGACAATTGCTTAAACCATTGCTGTGTTGATCAAGAGGAGAAGAGTCTGCAAGGCTGTGGCTCTGAGGAGCGACATGAGGAGTCAGCCACATGCCCAAGTAGCTGCCCAGGGCTTCATGGCAGGCTGAGCTGGTGGGACCTCCAGGGCCCTTCCTGGCCATCCTTTCACCCTGGCGCAGGAGCACCTCTACTTCTCCAATTCTCAACACAGCATTATTCACGCAAACCAACAGGGATTTTAATAGGTAGAATATTCTAGGATTTCACTGTCCCCCTTGTTAGGAAGTCCTTCCTTAAGTCCAGTGTAAGCCTTTCTTACTGCAGTGTAAGTCTAATTACACCTTATTTTATCCCTGGAAGACCAAGAGCTGTTTATTCCCTTCCTCTCTCCTCTTATTTAGTTCAGCCTTGTTACATGCACCAAGATATTCACGAGTGCAGAGTGTGGAGCGAGTGAACTCTTCCTCTTGGCATCCTATGGATCAGTTCCCCATGTCAGCTGGGAGGCTGTACCTCAAGGTACAAGGTTAAGCTGGCATGACATTTTAGCTAAATTTTGCAGAGGCACTTAAAAAAAAGACCAGCAAGGAAGAGCGGTCTTAAGTTTTCAAAAGCAATGATAATTGTGCATGCATGTCCTGCATAGAATGAGAAAGAGCAAAAGCTAAATTTGGCTCCTATTCCTAATGGAGATGCCCAGAGAATGAATTAGTTACCTCTGGTGTCTCCAAAGCAGTATCCAAATCATGATTTCCAGGAAAATGGCAAGGGTGGACTCTCTGTGCATTTAAATTTTAGATCAATCTGTTCCCCACTACCTTCACATCTTCTCCCTCAGTAGGGTAATCACAGAGAGGAACCAAGGACAGTTCAGTGGATCTGCAGGCCACTGAAATGGCCATGGAGACCACTCAAACGCTTAATGGGAATTTGCACTCCTAGGGTATTTGCATGGGGCTACACAGCAGCATTTGCCCCTGCATGCATCTGAGAGTCAGCTTCAGGCTGTCTGCACCATGTTCCAGTGCACAGCAAAGCACACCTGTACAACCTCCTCGCACAGATACTTGTGTCTATGCCCGGTCCCGAGAGACCCCCAAATGTCTCAGGGGCCAGCCCCAATGCCAAGCTGGGGGATGAATTAATCACAGAGAAGCACAAAGGAGGCCATGGCAGATACATTACTGGACTGCAGGGAGGTTGATGCGACCTCCTAATGAATCTCAGGACTCCAGCAGGCTAGCTTGGCTGAAGGAAGACATGAAACGTTTGCTCCAGTCCTCTGCCAGAAGCTACCATCTCTATGGCATATGCCCAGGTCTTGGTCAGTCTCAGCCCTCTGCACGAACATGCCTTTCTTGCTACTTGGTTCTAGGAAGTACAACAAGGGGCTGCAGACTCCCACATTGTTCTTGGTCTTTGGTCCAGCAGACAGCCCTGACAGGCACCAGAGCTAAGGCCTCCAGAGCTAATTTGTTAGAGCCTTTCACATTCAGACGTCCATCCATACATACATTCTTCTAGCTCTGCATTTTCACAAGCCCCAGCAGTGGCAAGCACTATGAACCTGAAGGTTTGGAGAGAATCAGCTGCTCCGTGAGCCATCCTCCAGCCAGGGCAGGCTCCCTGCCAAAGCATCCCTCTCCCAAATCACACCAAGCTCCTCCTTGCGGTTACTCTCTGCTCTTTTTCCATCAAATTAATCTCATTGTGTGCCATTTTGCCTCCCTCCCTGTGTCCCCAGCTTTACGATTTGGCAGGAATGAGTACAACCCAGTTCGGACAGGGAGCAGCTCAGTGAAACCTGGCACCTCCTATATTAATTGCATTTATTGTTAGGCTCTGTCAGGTTTTTCTGAAAATACAGGGGGCGTAATATGATTTCTGATGGCCTGCTGGGCTCCTACTGCCAACAGCCGCCTTGGTTCTCATCCTCACACTTCACATGCAACTGTAAAGGGCTTGTGCAAATGCACAAAAAGCAATGTGCCCTTGTGGCCAGGAAGGCCTATGGTCTCCTGGGGTGCATTAGGCAGAGTGTTGCCAGCAGGTCGAGGGAGGGGATCCTGCCCCTCTACTCAGCCCTGCTGAGGCCTCACCTGGAGTACTGTGTCCAATTCTGGGCTCCCCAGTACAAGAGAGACATGGCACTACTGGAGAGAGTCCAGCGGAGGGCTACCAAGATGATTAGAGGGCTGGAGCACCTCTCCTATGAAGAAAGACTGCAAGAGCTGGGCCTGTTCAGCCTGGAGAAGACTGAGAGGTGATCTGATCAACGTGTATAAGTATCTGAAGGGGGAGTGTCAAGAGGATGAGGCCAGCCTCTTCTCCGTGGTGCCCAGCAACAGGACAAGAGGCAACGGGCAGAAACTGAACCACAGGAAGCTCCATCTGAACCTGAGGTAAAACTTCTTGACTGGGAGGGTGACAGAGCACTGGAGCAGGTTGCCCAGAGAAGTAGTGGAGTCTCCTTCGCTGGAGATATTCAAAAGCCATCTGGACGTGACCCTGGGCAATAGGCTCTAGGTGACCCTGCTTGAACAGGGAGGTTGGACTAGATGATCTTCAGAGATCCCTTCCAACCTCAACCGTTGTGTGATTGTGTGTGAAGGGCTTTCTCCCAGGATGCAGCAGTTTGCGTGTTTCTTGATGCTTGGTAGCACAAACAGACTAAAAGGGCACCAAACCTGGGCAGGCACCAACACTGCTGACAAGCAGCAAAAAAGCTGTAGAGCTGTAAAAAAAATTAGGGGAGAGAGTGATACAGGGTGGAAATGGCAGGCTCCATCCTCAGGTGCAGGCAGGCACCTTTACATCAGTCCAGCAGTAGTAGGAGCATCCTGGGTATAGACTGCACCTAGGCTCTGCCCCAACCCTTGGCATGGGGAAAAGCAGGGGATAAAGGAGAAGGCAAAGCACAAAAGACCTGAGACTGCATTAAATCATATCTGAAACCAAATAACTCCTGCGCAACAGAGAGGATCTCTGGGAGCAAAGGTAGCCAGCCCATGGCTCCTGACCTGCACCCTTCCCTCTGAATGAGGACGCGTGTGTCCCCTGGCTCCTGAGGATGGAAAACCTGAGACAGCCTGCTGTGAATTATAGGGCATGGAAGGAAATGGGGTGGCTGCAGGCCTCTCTGACATTCTCTAACCCCAGGGCAGGAATTGAGGATGCAAATGTTGGGCCCTATAGGGTTAGCATGTGCAAATTCAACAGTCCATGTAGAGCCAAGGGGGAGAAACTTCCGTCATTATCAAAGAGAAGCATTTGGGTATACAGCTGGGCTGAAAGAGAAACATAACCCACAGGTGCCTGATGCTGAAGGCACATCCTTCCTCTAGTACTTATTTAGAGTACTAAAAATTAGTGTAACAGACATTATTCGCCTTCCCCTCCTCACACTTACTAGCAGTGAAACAGAAAAGTCCCAGAAAAAAAAAAAAAAGCCCTCATATACAGGCAGGATGTATTGGCCCAGGAAACATCCACGAGAGTTCGAAGGACAACGGTCTGACAGGCTGTACTAGTGGCTGGCGGAGTTTCTCCGTGGGAGAAAAAGGAAACAAACACCTCTGAAAGGGGCAAGGAAAGCATCCAGAGACCCACCTGCAAAACGTGATACTGCAGCACAGGCATTCAGGGCCACCTCCCTCCATGGTGGCACCTCGCTCCTGCTCACCTGTTCTGCAGCTGACGGTGTGCCATGAGCTGCGGGTGACTCTCCTGGGACGCCTATACAAGCAGCATCCAGTCTCTCAGTCTCGAACTTGGAGAGCTAATCTAGCAATGGCAGGCTCAGGCATCTGTAACTTGTGAGCCATAAGTCTCCTCAAATATTTAAAACAATTTTTTAAGAAATAGTCATTCTTATAAGGCAAATGAATAGTGCAGTTGGGATCTGTTTCCTTCTCTTTGTACAAAATACTCCTGCACTTTGATGTTTCAGCCTTTAAGATAAACCCCTGCCACATTTGGAAGAATTCCTCTGTCATCACAAGGGAGGGAAAGAGGGAAGACTTAAGATGAAAGCTCAGGATTTTCACACAAATCTCACATGCGCAGAAGCCAGAGCTCAGCATGAGAAGTAGCAGCTCCGAAGTCTGCAAGAGCAAAGACAGACGCAGACCAGTGTCGGTCCTGAAAACGCCACGAGCGTTCAGCTCTGCTCAACGGCTTAGCCCCAAGTGAAGCACAACTGCAGTTTGGGTGTGATGCGCCTTCAGCCCCCGGCCTCGGCGGCTCTGCCTGGCTGCCCCCGGCGCCGGATGGCCAGCACCAGCTGCTCTGCGCCCCTCTGCGCACGAGGTTCAGGAATTACCCCGGGGGCTTTGGTTGTATATGGGAGAGCACTGCAGGTTTCTGCAGATCAACCTCTAATGTCCCTGCTCTTGCAGAGGACTGTGCTGCCAGCTTTTACACCAAAAGCCACTATTTCCAGTCCTGGGGCCTGAATGATGCAGCTGGCAGACAGCAGAGCTGCAGACTGAGCTGCAGGGAAAGGGAAACTTAATACTGAGAGATTTTTGAAGCAGAGGGATCAGCGTTCATGGCAGAAGATCGGAAATAGCTAGTTTCCTAGGTGTTGGAGCATTCTTCCACACTCTTGAAAAAAATCCTTTTGCCAGATATCTAGCCCATTGCAGAGCCACCTTAAATATACCACCAAATGCTCACTAACTCGCCACACAGCACATCTGGAATGGGGGGGTAACACCTCCTTCGCAATCCCTGACAGCAGATTATATCCGGCTTGGACTGTTGCCCAGGCTTCTGTCCCCATCCGTGGGAGGACAGGATAGACACAGCAGGACAGAGCCTGGCCAGGAGCGGAAGGGATGCTGCAAAATCATGTGCTAAATGCGCAAAGCTCTTGCAGAGGCTCACTGGTAATAGTTAAAGGAGCTTTGGCTTCAGCGCTAACAGGACCAGGATTTCATCCTTCTGAGGAAATGATCTGTTTAACTTCTGAACTCTGAGCTAAAGTAGCCAGAGAGAGATTTGTGGTCCATGCCGGTGACTGGAGGAGGTTTGTACAAAGACTCCAGCTAGTCTGCAGAGCGACTATCCGGAAAACCAGCATGCTACAAGACAGCACTTTGTCTCAAACTTCAGCTTGTTACGACACATTGGCCTCTTCACTACTGTAACGCTAGGAGTTTTGGCATCTCTTGTACAGCCCAGCAGAAACCCTATGTTTTAATTGACCAGAAGAGATGTCCTCCTTTCCTCTTTCCATCCTGCAAGCCATCTGGAGCAGCACCAGCACCACTGGGGCTGTTGACCTGACTATTGTACCAGTATTTCTGACCAGTCCAGCATAACAGACCCAAAAGATGAGACCAAGCATGGCCAGTCGGGCCTGGAAGGAGCTGAACATTAGCTCAGTCATTAAAGTTGCTTATACAAACACAGGAAAAATCCACTTGAAGACTAGGAAGGAGCAAGGATCTGCTTCTTCAGCTCCCTCTGTTTCTTGAGTAATGTCAAGCTATCAGCAGCAAGTGGAAAGCAGATTACAGCACCACTTAATCCAGGGACATATTTATACGAAGTGCTTCCTCGTCCCTCGGTCAGCCAGTCAGCTCTTTTGGTTTCCGTACAAATGACTTGAGCAGCAAAGCTGCTGCTATATCCTAAGCTGCTTTAACCATATCCATGCCAGCTGCCTTGTGTGAACCACAGCTCTCGGCCTGCCTTCCCCCGCATGCGCTGCTCAGAACAAAAAGCTAAAACCCAGACCGTGCGCTCCCCATCCAGTCTTCCTTGTACAGGAGAGGATGAAAGAGATATTAAGCCAGCACATGACAGATGTTGGCTGTGTCAATAAGCTCTCAGGCTCCCTGAGGATGAGAAGAGGATAAAAACGTAGAAAGAAGAGAACGCCTCTTTTGTTGGGACAATTTTGTCAAGGTAGAGGTAGGGGTTTTCTGGCTGGGTTGTACATGTCAGACTGCAGCTCTGACAGTAGCACGTGCTGGGCCAGCATCCACCAGCAGCCTCCTCCACCCTGCCGTACATTCAGCTCTGCCTCGTGTATCTGAGGTTGGGCACTACGTTCAGGGCAGTCAGCACTAAGTAGGGCACTAAGTTTAGGACAGCTTTTGAAGCAGAAGACACAGTGATACTTGTCAGGAAGAGCTGGAGTGCGTTGAGAATTACAAATACTGTGAAATTCCAGCTCTGTGGAATAAACATGTGATGAGATTAGGAACTGCAATTCCGTTGGGGAATTTGGAGTGGGTCTGATGATTTCTGAAGGTATGGCACGCAGTGTCTGAAAGTGCAACATCTACTTCTATTCAGTTATTCAGTATTTCTTAAAACAACTTTACCCTGATGGGTTTGGTTTTCTAGGCAGTGCTTCATCCCCTGTTCCTGAGCTTCCCATTTGTTTCCAGATTCTCCAGACCTGGGGTAAAGTATCCTGGGGAAAGGTATATAGGGGAAGTTCTTTACACCACTATTAAAACTACATCACCCGCACTCTTTATGCCTGCAACACACAGGAGCCATTCTCTGACTCCCGGGCAAGGGTGGCCAGGTCAAGAGCAGGTCATCAGCCTGGGAAGGCAGCAGGATGGACAACAGTGAAGTGAGAACATAGCAGTGACAGAGCAAGCTGCATTACACAGCTGGTAAAAAGATTATAAATCAGGAATAAAATACGAAGCACACATGAATGCAGACCCTGCTGCCAATAATTTCCACTCTTGGCTCAATTACCATTGCTCTTTTTGCAGCTGCACACATGCAGTCATTACAGAGCATTTTGGCTGCACACACTTTGTATTCTTTTTGTGTCTGCCAGCTGAATGAAAGGTCTCCATGCAAGTAGTGTGCTCCATGACACAATCCACGACACTTTCCTGGGGAGCTCTGGTTCCCATAAAGCAATAAATTGATTACAGCACAGAAAGTCATGCAGAATCCTCATCTGCTTCCGGTGGAACAGAGGTACAAGTGTGGTCCTCACGAAAGCCTACACATCCTTCTTCCAAAGGAAAAGTGGGAGGGAGGTTGCAGCATGACTGAACAGTAGAGCGGCCATAGCCGCCAGACCACAGGTCAGTTTAAACCCTGTCCTGTTTCCAACAATGGCCAACAGAGGATAGCTTTAAAAGAGTGTGAATGGAGGGCGCTGATTAGTGACATTTATTCCAGCTTCCAGCCATTGTCAGCACAGGGGCTTCTCAAAACAGATGTGGTTCCTGTGTCGTTAGCCACCTTGCATGGACCGCTCTCCCATGAACTTGTTTAGTGTCCCCTGGAGCCCGCATCAACTTTTCAGTAACTGCATCCAACCTTGGTCAAGGGGCTGTGGCTGATCCCCAGGCACTAACCTATCATGTGAAAACGCACATCCTTTTCTTTGTTCTGAACTTCTCCTAGCTTCTTTAGACGCCTCCTCTTTTTGCAGTGAAAAAGACAATGAAGAGCCAATTCCAGTCCATCCTGGCAATGCCAATATATGAACAACACCTGGGAAAAGAGAACCGGAAGAGGAGCTCATAAAATGGAGAGTGGGTTGAGGAAGTCTTGTACAAGAACACGTAAGACTCTGCTGGCCACTTCTTGGGGTTTTTCCAGACCTCCCTTTTCAAAGCAGCACAAGGAAAATCTACTTTTGGCCCTGTGTTTTAAAGTTAAATGCTGAAGACAGTGCAAAATTTGAGGATGAGCCATGCTACACATGCCTACCCAATCCAAAGGGCTGGTTTGCCTCTACCAAAAGCTGTCAGCCTCCGCTTTTGGAAGCTGAGTTTTGCAGAGAGGGCTTCTGATTGCATTTCCTTTATCAGGAGGGCAGCAAGGCCTGCTGGGAGGGCAGCATCTTAAACAAGATGCAAATAAAGCTACCAACCACTAAGAAAAAACTAAGAAAAAAAATATATATATTTGTGGCAGGACTTATATGAGCAAACTGGAGCAGCCCGCATGGCACACAGAGCACTGATGAGGTTTATGGCTGAAGGTCTTCCTTCTCACAGTAAGTCTTCTGAAGTAGAGTCATAGGATTGCCCATCAAATAGAGCTAGAAGACATAATCATCCTGACACTAATAAACACATTTGTGACCCTAATCCAAATTGCTCTGTGACCTCTGTGATATTTAGTCATGTTAAGGCTTGCTGCTTTAGAGTTCCCCCAGATGAAACCATGCCAACCTTCCGGTGAATTGCCATCAATCATGTTAAGCCCTTCCCAAAGAAACTCTTCCACAGCCAGCAATAAATCTCAAATAATAGGAGAATACAGTCAAAATTTTGGTGCAACTGCCCCTGAGAAACCAGGCTATTTGCAAGCATTTTAAACAGAAACCCCCAAAACTGCCTAGCCACTTTGGAAGTGAACCTTGGCCTCTCATCGCTACCCCTTGACGCTCAAATATCCTATGTGGCTACTAACTGGATAGGTGAAGCTGAATGCGTTTAGACACATAAAGCCCCATTTCAGCTGCAAAGCTGACTCATGCAAACCAAAGTGGTTCCCTGCAGAGCGCTGTAGCATTCAGTTCATGGTGACTGACCTGTGCTTAGTCACGCTCTCCGCACAAGCTGCTTGGCGCAAGCTGCGGGATGCTCTGCAAGCAAGACTCTGACCTCACACGTGCTTGGCTGTGTAACTCCACATCTGTGGGTGCAGAAAACCAAAATGATGCAGAAAAGAGTCAGTCCAGAAATCTTTCTATACACATCAGAAATCACACATAAATATGCAGTTCTTTCTTCCAAGCAAGCCAAGAAAATTTCCAAGACTCAGTTGCTGGAAACTGGGAGAGCATGCCAGAGGAAGACTCTTTCCAATAAAGACCCGGTCTTAAAGTAAAGTTTAGGAATCTCTAACTGGCTGCAGAACGCACTGTTCTCATACTGCTGTTGAAGTTTCTTGATTCCCGGAGCTGAATTCACACTTGGCATGTTCTTCTCTGTCTAAAATCAGCTGTAAGAGCAAGGTGTCCAGATTCAGGCTTGGAGATGTTCTTGACATCTCAGCTGTAAAAGTGTTCTGGAAAGTGACTTAACAGGGAGGGAGAAAGGTGACCCTACAAACACTCAGAGATGTAACTGTTACAGGATAGTCCCCCAGTGCCATGAGCCCACCATGAATAAAATGATGTTGCTCAGAACAGATCGGAGCCCATGGTGTTCCCCCGACTATTCATGGCCACAGGAACTGCTGCTGCCACAATGACAATGTTTTAAAATGGATATTAATGTGGCTATCAAGCTTATCCAGCATTATCCTGCTCAACAATAAGCATTTTCAAGGGGATTTTTACACCAAACAGCTTAAACCTTAGAGAGCAGGAGGACAGCAAAGACCAGGCGAGCACAGCTGCAGATGAACACTCAGGTAGTCCTGCAAGGTCTCCCAAGCAGGGCTGAGTGCCTACGGGACAGAAAAAACAGGGTGCCCCAAGAATGGCAACTCTTTGGTGCCTCCACTGTGTAGTTTCGCCTTGCACTGCCTTGATGGGATGGTTGGGTTTTTCCTCAGCTCTCAGCTTCCTTCTAAAATGGCACATTTCATCTTTGGGTCTTTCTTAGGAAATACGGTGCTGCTTCCAAGGACCTGCACTGACTGATATACAAGTTACCTGTTGTGCCCTGCTCCTTTTATCTTCTGCCTGATCATCTGTTTTCCAAGGCTACAAACACCTTGGTGCAAGGAAAGCCTCTCCCTCCTGATTGTTTGGAGAGCAGCTAGTCTCAAGGTCACTCTTGCATATAAGTGCCAGATATCATCATATTAGTACTACTACTGAAGCGTTTAAAACCAAATCTAAACAAGAGAGCTCATCAATTTAGCTGTCTCATGGCTAAATCTCACCATTATTCATGGCTTCCTTTCCTTACTGATTATAGCACAGTAGATTCATTATTATTATTTTTAATTTGGTTAAATACAACTGCATGGTGTCTTTTAATTGCCTTTTTTCTCCAATTGAACTGCCAAGGGATGTAAGCAAATTATATGGCCTAACAATTCTGCCTGCTGCAGACAGACTTGTGTGGCCAGCGTACCAAAGACACTGTGAAAACATTACCTTTTACTGGAAGTGTAAACTCAATAAACCCCCAGGAGAGCAATAAAAATGCAGTAGCCAGCAGATTTAACAAGGACATGCTCAGTGCACAGTGTAATCTTATTATGTGCTTAATGCCCAGTGGAATTACAGGAATTTGATTTAGCAACATCAGATTTCAGTTTCTCAAATTATACTGACTGCTTATAAATTAAGACTGCGATTTGGGATAATTGCTTTTCATTTGCATTGGCAAGGCCCATATATTATATTTATTCTTGCTACACTGTTTATATTTTGGAAGTGTCATAGAGCACTGCCTTTGGGACGTAAACTGTGGTGACAGAGAGCTTTCCTTTGCGTCGGTGACACTCATGTTCCTTTCCCATTAAACTTGGGTAAACCTTCCAGCCTAGCGATCTTCATATGCTTGAAAGGGCTATTTTATGGTTTTGCAAAGCTGAGGGAACGCACAATGAAAGATGAGTGCGTTTCTGGTGAAAGACTCTGCCTTCCTCTCCACGAGTTTGAGCTGGGACTGCATCCTTGGAAAGGCAGTGATCTGCAGATGTGCAGTGAAGAAATAAGTGAAACAATGTCCTCGTGACCACAGCAGCATGACTCCAGAGCGTTCACTCTTCACGTGATCCTTTCTGGGCCCTTCCACTGCTGTATGTAAATGACCCAGAGAGAATTAGGCAGTGACTGATTAATTACCGCTGGGGAGGGGAATCACGACGTCAGAAGGGACATCGCTGTGCCAGCAGGTAACAGCAATGCTTGCAGCACTGTGGACCGGATCAATGAATTACTATTGAACTGCATGTGGACATTATGAGCACAGGAGCTTTGGGACAAAAACTGTCATTTCATCTCTAGAGAAATGGATGAAATAATTAAAGTTAATGGAATGAGCAGAAGGCATAGGAATACCTGTAGAAGAAGACAGGAAATACCTTTGCTGTTGGCTTTGGCTTCCATGTCTAAGGCATCTGTACAATTTTAAATAACCCTTTCTGTGCAAGATACTGTGTACACCAACATTAGTTGATTTGCCAAGGCACATTCAAATGGACTCATACAGCAGTAATTCTCCAGTATGTTGACATACCCTGGAGTGCAAAGCCTTTACTGCCCCAAAGTCGTTAATAGATTTTAATGAGTTGATTAAAAATTTGACAAGGTAACAACTAAGTATTGTACCATTGGGCAATAATTGTAAGTGTAATTGGCAAGCACATCAACCGATTGCTAAACAAGAAGCAATTCTGTTTACTTCCTGCATGACACATGGATGCAATGTCTCACCCTAGTCTGGGGGAAAAAATGTTTTCAAGCACTTTGTGATGGGCCATGAATGTTTACTGCAATAAACAAATATCATTCTTCTTCTGATTTCCAGGCCTATGCCTTCAAAGTCGAATCGAACCAGCAAGCCCTTTAACCTGTGATCAAGTTGCTAGGTGGCTAATGAGATGTAGATAACTCGCAGACAGCTGCAGAATTTCTCTGCCTCCGGACTCAACTGGAAATGTAGCTCACTGCTTAAAAAGATCTTCGGCAATGACAATGAGGTCCTCGAGCGTTTGCCCAGGTTTCAGTCAAATTTGCCCAGTGAACAGAAAGATTTATGCACTATCCCAATAGCTACGGTGGCAATGCTGCCAGACATAGTCAGAGAAATATCTGCTCTGGAGCCAATTTTTCAAAGCATAGAAAGGTTCACCTAGGATCAGTGAGAAAGACCCAAAAAAGCCATGCTTCAAGGAAAGCTACTGCATTTCCCAACAGTCGTAAGCAAGGAGACCCTTTATAGCCCTTTTCTCATTTCTGCAGTTCTGATTTCCAGCAGGACTGTGTTCAGAGTTCTGTTTCTGGCAGTATTTTGCATGCACTTTTAACCTGACCCATTTGCGCTTCAGGACGTGCTGTTCGGCTGCCTTTTGCAACATAGCGCCTGGCAGATTTATGTGTATCAGTTCTACACGACCGCACTGCACGGTGCTGTTAACCTTCATTAAGACATTTTAATAATTGAATAAATGATGCACCAGACATGCAGCTAAATCTCAGAGCATAAAGAAACAGAGGACAACGACATTAACTGCAGACTAGGAATAAATATCACCATAAATATCACCAAGCAGGTATCACACGAAAACACCTGCCCTTGACGTTAAAAAACAAACACAGCCACACTGAGAGGGGAATACAATACATAATACATTACATCTTATCTGCATCTCAGTACAATTAAATGCGCGTGGTGAATGCTTTAATAATCTGCCAGGGAACACTGCAGGGTCTGCATTTGAGATAACCCATGAAAGAGGAAACGCTCTCATGTGCTGCCCTGAACAAAATGAAATGTCATAGGCCCCCCTTAGCAAAGAGTAATTTTTTGAGCAATAATTACACGAAGGTTCGGGAGGAGCGAGCTCTGCCGTCAGTGACACTTCAGAGAGTGATGGCAAATTAGGGCAGGAGGACGAACTCTTAGAGATACCTGTTTCTCTTCATCGAAGGAGGATAAGGGAGGGCATCTCCCAACCCCTCTTTGTACCCAGACCTCAGCGGCGGCCACAGATGGGCCTGCCTCCCGTAAATGTGCCTAATGACTTTTGAACCCTTTTATAATCTTTGACCTCTTCAGTTTCAGGATTCAGGAATGCCCCTTCTAAGGCACTCTGTGAAGAAATGCTTCCTTGTGTTTTTGTACCTCCTTGATAACCTTGTGGGCTGCCCAGTTGGTGGTACTTTCTGAGGAACCATGCCTAGAGAAAAGCCGTGCTCCACATCCTTCATGGTTTCATAGATTTCCATCACATCCCTTCCCCAAACTTCTATCATATGAAAGTTTGCAACAAATATTATACTTTTTGATCTGTGAGAATGAGTCCCTGGAAGGCATTTGGAGCCTCCTTGCTTACCCCAACCCCAAGTCCAAACCTGAGGACGGTTGCAAAAGAAAACCACTTTGGGCTGGAGTGGGTTTGTTTCAACGCAGAAAGTGGCTGGACAGAACTGGTCAGGAGGATGTTCAGCCTGCCAGAACCCACAGGGCAGACTGGCGATTAGTCTTCCAGCTTTTAATTTATCTGTCTCAACAAGAGTTCAGTGTTTTCCCTTTTTCAAATAAATATTTTTTCTTGACCTTATAATTTTTTGTGTTGTAATAAAACGGCTTCAGAGATCAAAAGCTCTTGGGGGGTCTCTCAGTGCCTTGAAGGAGTTAAAGAAAAGGGCTGGGTTAGAGGGGGCAGCCCTGCTTCCAAGCAGACTTACACACACACTTTTCCAGCTGATGCTCTTGTTTTGAAAGAAAGCAAGGAAACCAACTTGAAAGTCAACGATTTTCTAATTTTCTTCCATGGGAAAACATCTCTAATGAGGAATTCTTGTTGGAAGATTTGGAGAGGTAAAATCCACGGCCCAAGTCTAGGTAAGATGCTTTCCTCATTTGCATTTGCACCTGCTAGCAATCAGACTGGAATGTACTGGTATCTAACACTTCCTGATCTCAGTCGATGTGCTTTAAAAGAAATTCCAGATGTGGGCATTAAACCAATCCTTTAACTTTCCCTGGGAACAGCAAGGTTTGGGGACCATTTATGTTTATTTGCCCATTGCTAGGGCTACTGGTCCTGCAAAGAAAATCAACAAAAGCCGGCAGAAACCAGCTGAAAGGCTGAAGAGAAGAGAAAAAAGAATCCTGGTCCCCTTGGGAAAAATATGCTGGTGCCATTGAAATCCACATCAAAACTCCCAGCGAGTTTAATAAGGGCATGTTTAGGCCCTTTGCCCAGTTCTGCTGGCAAAGGAGCATTATCAGTAAAATGCTAAATACCCTCATTGGGCCTGATTTCAGCAAGAAATGAATATGCAAGGGCCCCAAATTGATTTGATCCCAATCCAAACTAGGACAGATATATCTAAAAGTAAAAAATGCATTTCATTTCACATTTAGAAAGAAGCTCGCACTTCTAAGGCAGTGCTTTGGATTAAACTGTGTTTATCCAACGAAGTCCTGTGTTTTACAAGCTCCAGCATATTTTCCACTGGGACAAAATCACTTTCTGCACAATCTTTCGCCAACATGGAAAGGCACGACTCAGCCAGCGTTTCTGTCGCCAGCTCGGAGAAGCCCAGTCCCGGTTCAGCTTCGGCTCCGATGGGACACATCTGAAGGGACTTCGACTGGATTTCAAGTGCTCCCCCACCACACATCCTTATTTATCACTTAGAAAAAAAGCCCTATGTCCCCTGTGCTTTCCCCTGCATCTGGGGGAGCAATGCCTACGGCACATGAAGCATCACTGGCTGCGGCGGGGGGCCGTTGGCCGCTCTGTTCCTACCATGGGCATGGGGAATCAGGTAGACCCAGTGGAGGATGAGGAAGAAGAGGGGACCAGGTGCCACCCTGCATCCTAGAGCATCAGCATGGAAGCAGCCAAGCTTTCCAGGGCTCGATTACAGGAGAAAGGAAAGGTGCTGAGATTTTGGTTGTTCTAGGTCCCTGGCGGCTCTGCCTGTGCCTCGAGCCAGCTCAACCACCTGGGAACTGCCGCTGACCTTCCCCTAGCAGATGCAACGGTTGCTCCAAGAGGTTAGAAGGTAGAAGAGCAATTGCTGGCCCCAGCAATCTTCCCCTTGCCCCACCGTGGCAGGAAGAGCCAAGGAGGTGCTCCAGCAGGCGAGCGGCCCCCTCTGTTATCTTCAGAGTCGCGGTCATGTGAAGCAGAGAAAACAAACCACTCACTTGCCTTGTCTCCAGGGGGTTCAAATGTGAAGTTTAGATTAAACAAACCGTGTAATGAAATGTCTTATGTTCCCATTAACAGAAATTACAGATGCAATCAGGAAGGGCAAAACGTGGGGTCACGTTTCCCCCTCCGGCACCATCTCTCACACCCACCCTGGTGAGCACACACTCACAAACACGTACACACACACACACACACACACACAATCTCTCTGCTCTTGGCCTGCTCCCCATGCATTTATACGTGAGCTGTGCTCCCTGGGCAGCCACAGCATTGTCAGACCCAGCAAAAGGAAACAGCCAGCTTGAGGCTGCCGGGCCTGAGGATCCTATCACACCTTGAAAGGTTAAAATCTAGGTGAGAACACGCCCTTCTCTTTGGCAACCAGGTTTTCTGAAAGGGCCGGGCAATGGCAAGTTATCATCCCCCTCAGACCATCACCACTGCCCCTCCACAAGCCCCTGCCTGAGCCCCTTGCGCCCTTTCCTGCATAAGCCCTGAAAGAGCTTCACATCCAACTGGCCTTCGCCTTCGCTCTGCACCAGCCCCTCCAAAAGGCTTTGAATTGCTAAGCCTAAATGTTTTCCTGGAGCAAAGCTAGCATGGCACTTTTAAAATAGAGATGGCTCCAAGGAAGAGGGATGGAAACACGAGGGTCTGCAGACCTCCCTCCCCACCATGCCTGGCAGTTGCAGCCTCGCAGGGTGTCTGCTCCCCCTGTGCCTCTCCCCACCTGTCCCTTCTGGAAAAAAAATTTCTCCTGCATGCACCCAGCTGCTCTCAAGGAGGATGTATCTCCTTGCAGAGGGCCATAGGACATCCTTCCCTCTGCTGGACCTGCTTCACCCAAAGCACCACCAAGACCAAGCAAATAAGCAGCTGTCCCTTCTGCTAGAGGCTGCAGCCACCCGAGAGCAAAGCGCAGCCTAGGCACGTGCTAGGAACAAGCAGAGTTAAGCAAACACCACCTGCCACCGCTGCCAGGAGACCAAAGCAACGAGAAAACGCACACCACGCTGCAAACACTGACAGAGTTGGTGAAATATCGGGAGGTTTAGCAAGACGGCGTTGCGTTTGCTAGCTGTAATCTCATTACGCCTATACCAAGCAGCTGAAAAGCTTTTAATGGTGAGGGGAGGCTGCAATTCCCCGTAAAAAAAGTCTTTCTGGGCATGCAAATTTTCCTTATTTTTACTTTTGAAACTGAAATTCCCACTGCAGGCCGTTGGCATTAGGTGGTAGTTGAAGAAGTTGATTTAGGCAAGTCTGTGAATGAGGCAGGGGTCAAAACATGTTATTTAGCCCATTACAGAAATAACTAAAACTGTGCATTTCCACAGAGGAGCTTTTTAAAGGTTAAAGCAACAACCTCAGTTGTCGTTTCCTAACTTCTAAGTGTTCAGAGAAACTGCAGCCTCTGTCTTGCTCAGTATTACGAATATGACACACAGAGGCCTTGCATGGATGAGGTATGACTTGAAGAGCAGCTCAGGCGGCTAGCAACCACTCAGCACTATCTGGCCCCAAGAGAAAAGGACCAGACCCTCCAAAGTTAAGGGAGCCCGGACACAGGTCCACAGAAAAGCAGCAGCTTTTATTGGCAGCTGATTATCAGGAGTCCTAATTCCCAACCAAGCTCCTGAGCCAGACCCCAGTACCTCACTTGTGTTGAAAAACAAAAAGCTCTCAAAAATCCAGAAGGCTACCTGTGTTTTACAGGAATACAAACCTGCAAAGATATACTGGCAATGTTAAAGCGCAAAAGTTACTTGAATTAGCAGGAAAAGGGGAACGGTGTCCCAGCGCTACCCTCCTTCCCCTGCATATCTTTGCTTTCTTAAAAGGCTTGCACGGGCACAATTCCCGCAGGCTCCCAAGGGACCCCTGCCCATGCTCACCTGCGGGTCTCTGTCCCAGCTACTCAGCGTCCTACGGGGTGCAGCAGCCTTCCTTAAGCTCAGGAGATCCTTCAAAATAGCCAAGAGAGGAGCACCGTGCGGTAGATGCTGTGGGGGAATTTCCTGAAGTCTGAATCCAAGCCAGAGCCTGTTTCCAGGGTTTTGACAGCTTTGTTTGCTACTTAACACCAAAATGCACGTTTGAAACCATTCATGGGCTTCCTCACCACTCCGGCCCTGCAGCTGGCACCAGGCAAGGGCAACATCAAGCATATCCCCGTCTAGGAAATGTGAGGCATCTACTGACAGGCCCTCTCCCCTCTGCCCCAGCCTCACTTCTCCCCGGCTGCTCAGAGCATTTCCTTCAGCTTTCAGCCCCACTCAACCTGATCCTAAATATCCCCTCATGGTCATTTCTCCCCTTCATTTTATCGGACTCTTTTTTTGCCTGAGTAAGAACAGAAGATGTGGTATTTCGCCTGCCACGCACCAGCCTCTGCAGATTTTGAATCAAAGCGTTTAGGAGGACTATCCCCCAGCGCAGCGTGGCTTCATACGTTTCCATTTTCACCACAAACACAAACACAACCAAGTGCAAAAACACCAGTTCCCCATGCCTGCCTCTTTCTAGCTGCCAAACTCAGAGGGGAAGGCGAGATCCGGTGTGGCAAGCACCTCCTTTTAATCATCTGATACTGCATTTCCTAAGACTTCAGCGGTGCTGTTACACATCAGTAGCAGATCTGTTCAGCTGGGGTTACAGGAAGGTGGTTGTTTTCAGGGTACAAGGGCCCTTCTGCTTTCCAGCCAAATAGCTACAACTAACAAAAACATTGCTGGTAAACCATGTGTTAGCAACACACTCCTGATATAATCCAGCTAGATTTATTGTTGGCAGCGTGAAGGTTCCAGCAAGACAGAACGCGATTTTTTAAAGGAGCGCACCCAATTAGCTGTATTTAAACTAATGTTCATTAGTCCTTTTTCCACAGCAGAAACTAAACAAACATACACACTGAGCAAGCAGAATTGAGCATTTTTCCCTTAATTGCTTTTTATATTCAGGGAGCTTTTGTGGTGAATGAGCTGAATTTTCTCAGGCTGCAGCAATCCTTTTTTGACTTAACATCTCCCCCAGCAGCTCTTCAGGCAGAAGCTCTCCACCTTTTCCATAGGGAGCTCTTCCTGGCATCAATATGCAAATGCTGAGATCACACAACCCATAATCAGCTCATGTACTTCAGTAAAGAGAATATGGAAAAGAAGCAGCCTCAGTACCTGGCTTGCTAGATCGGGGTTAACCCACTGTCAGATTTGTTGGTTGACCCGGTGGCAATCTGCAGGGCTAATCCTTTAGTTGTTGGGGAGCTGTAGCTCACCCGCGCACAAGCCTCTCTCTAGCAAATCCTACATTGCAGCTTGGTAGGAAAAGCTACAGCTGGGTGCTTTTGTCACTTCACCAGAAGCACCAATTTGCAGAAAAAATTTATTTAGTCACAGACAACAAACAGACACCCCACTGCTAACACATCTAATAACACTTTCATCCTTCAATAAGTTACCAAGCAAACACTTGTAGATCATCACTTCTGCCTAGATCTCTTTTGGTGCCTCCATTGCTCTCCCTCCCAAAAAGCCCCTCAGGCTCTTTAAAATGCTAATTTATCTGTAACTAAATGACTTTTTCTTTTTTTACATCAAACCACCCTTACCATTCATTCTTTCTTATTATTCTTTGTAAAATAGGACACAGCTATGCTCCCAATGATAGGTAACTCGAAAAAAACTTCCTAAGCGTGGCATGTGACCAGCCTACAAGGCTCTCTCCCGTCCCTCCTCCATGCTCCTTTTGTACCGAGATGCTGGTGTATGACCCAGACATTCAGACACTCGCTCACGCGCTGAGCAGTCCCGTGGCTGGACTAGCTCTGCCTTCCTCTCACTGAAGGCTGGGGGAACGGCGAGAGCCCTCGTGGCACCGATTTCGATTTCGATGGAGGCCCGGTGGGATTCAAACATACCGGTGTAATTGCTGTTATTCAGATGCAATGCAGATGTCTGTAACCACTTGGGATGCTGATTGCCGTGACTCAGTGCAAGTCCTTGGCCAACTGATAGCATCATAGCACAAAGAGGGTAATCATTTCTGAATGCTACGAGGTACTGCAACAAAAGCCGTCTCTGGGCTCCTGTTCCATTTTGGCATCTGTTCCATGCAACGTTATTCATCATCTGCAGAGACCTCATAGTCTATTAAGTGGGGAGGTTGAAGACTTATTCTTTTCTAATCACCGTACCACCAGTGAGGCTTGAGGAATGAACGCTCATCCCATATCCCCTGTCCCCACCCAGTCTGTCCTCTGCTCCTCATGCTGAATATGTTAACTCTACCAGAAAATATTTGCATGGATCAAATTTCTTGGGGGCTGTAATCCAAGCCCCTTAAAAAAGAAGTTAAATATACATTAAAAAATAGAGAAAATAAGTGTTCTGCAGCTTGGAGGCATGTAGCATTCGCTCATTAAACTTTAAACATCAAATAAATTAATTATATATGGCAACAATAGGAACTAAGTCTGGTCTGTGTTTTTAAGGCATCCTAATTGAAACCAGAGCTGGGTTTGCACTTCCTTTGTGGTCCAGGTGGACGCTCGCTGTCCTATGAACATAACGAGGGTGTAACAAAGGCTTTTCTCCAGCCCTGCAGCCCCTGTTCAAGATCACAGCAGCTTGCTCAGTTTGAGAGCTTTCTTCCTCTTGTTATACAATACAGGGAAAGGAAGCAGAGGTTGTTATTGCTGCAGTGAGCTTGGGCTTTTGATAATATTAAACTGTTTAGGTTGGATGTGAAACCTGGCTTTGTCGAGAACCATATGGTGCTTAAATGATGTTGCTGCCTTGCAAGTCTGCAGGGTGGAAAACAGGGCCAAATTCCACAATATCTGTAAATTACCAAAGCTGTGAATTTAATGAAGAAAGAAGAGAGATTAAGGAAGTCCTGGCTTTGATGGTAAAGGTATAACTGAGCACAGGAATACCCAAAGGGGAGAGAAGAGATTACCTGCAATAAATTATAGCACCAGCTTAGGTATGGATTTAACTATCACCATTAAGGAATGAGGATACTCAGAGGAACTCAGAGCCCGCAGGCCTTAAACAGAAACACTTACCTCTCACAAGCTGCAGGGAACATCATCACCGTAAATCTTTCTACACTAATAGAGAATGATCCTCTGTCATATTTTCAAGTTTCCCTTCTATTATAACACGGCATTTGCTGCATCAGGGCTGCCCAACCAAGGACAGCGTGTTGCGTGTGAGGGATCTCACTGGGGGCTCTATGCGACCAGCACACAAGCACAACGATCTCTTGGAGCACTTACGGCTTTCAACCCCTTCGGCAGTGCTATACGTAGGTAATGAAGTGCTTCAGCATCCTTCCGGATGAAAAGCATCGTGTAAGTATAAAATAACATTGTTAAATCTGAGAGGAAAATATGCACTCGTAGCCTAGAAACATTCTTCGCAATGGCAGGAATCATCAATCCAGACTTCCTTACAGGCAATGAGAACCATGGGAGCAATTTTTTTCCCAATGTGCCCAAGATCATATATTACTTTTCTGTCACATCAAGGACTCTTAAAAAAAAAACAAAAAACAAAGTTTTTTTTTTTAAAGGCTTTTTAAACATTCTCTTTTAATTTGTCCTATTCACCTCAGGAAAGGCAGAACTACTGGAACAAACACGTTTGATGTAAGGAAGTCTCTGTGACAGAACCAGAGCTGGCAGCTAAATTCCTAAATTCATGCTTGGATCACTGGGAAAGCCCTCAGGAGAAACGATTACCAAAAGACAGGGATGACTTCTTAGGGCCCAAGCCTTCCAAGAGGTGGAACAAAAATCAACCATTACATTATTCAGATAGTCTCGTTAGCATCAGCATCCAGCCTTGACGATACGGCCGACGAAGGCAATGGCTCGAGCAGGGTGCACCGGCTCCTACTGAGCCTAATTCACCCTTAGTCACTGTATGAAATCACACAATATGAACCCATGAGAACAGTCCACCTAAAACCAGACCAGGTATTTTGCTCTGTTGCAGTTCTCCAAAGGTTTGAAATATCATCTCCTGACGTTCGGCCTAAATTAATGGTGGTCTATTTACGTACGTATGTCCAACAGTTTTAATATTCCCCTCACATCCTGGTATTCAAGCCCAGATACATTTGCAGAGTGAGTACAACCCTCCCCTGCTTGGCTACACAAAACAAGTCAAGGGCTTTCAGGCAGCTTCTCTATCTTGCAGTAGAGCAAGTTGTCACAATCCCCAAATCAGCCAGCTGAAACCAGCGCACGTGCACCAGCATCACTCATGGTACGTATGCTCCTCTGAGTTCACCCTTTGCGACTACAGATGACCAGACTTGTGCTGGGGGTTCATTAGATCTCAGTATCATCGTACACAACATTAATGGTAGAATCAGAGAGGCTTGGAAGGGACTTAAAAGGCCACCACCACAGCAACTTTAAGGCCTTTCTTGACAGCTGTGTAGCAGGTCCCAAGAACCCCAAGTACTGGGAATTCCTCAGCAGCCCCACTGTCCTATCCTCCTATTTTGTTATCCTTACATTAAAAATGATCCCTGACTTTCAGCATAGATCTCCACTGTTGCAGCTTGTTTCCTCTCCCTTCTCAGCAACTTTGGATGTTTGGAGACCATTTGGACACTTTGGACTTGTCTCCTCTGGACCACAGGTTATCCGGTTGATTTGCTGATTCGTTTCCTGCACTGCCCCAAGTGCGATCCTCCCATTTGAACAAGCAAGAGATAAGTTACTGTGGACTAGGTAGACACTCCTGTCCTTTACTGACACTGTGATTCCTTTCCTGTCCCTGTGCTTGTTTCCCCCCCACACAGAGGCTGAACTCTGCTGTAAACTAAGCAAACCCAGCTCTTCCCAGTGTTCTCATTGCTTTTGTTTTCTGGAGCTCCAGCCACCCCTGTTCTTCAAATCAGACTTCTTAATATTTCAGGACCACATTAACCACAAATAGTCACAGGCCTCTCTTTTCCCGTACCCATCCTAACTACAGAGCTGGTTCCTTGCGATGGAAATTCCCATGACTCTGCGCCCATGTCGTCCCATCCCAGTTCTCTCCCTCCAGTCTTCAAACACATCTAGTTCTTCCCAGAAGATATTCCCAGTCTCACGTCAGTGACATCTCCCCAGCTCATGCTGTAAAAGGAGTCACTGGCTCACTGTTAACTAACTGGAGCTGGTCCCAAGGTCAGTCCTTGAGCGACTTCCCCAGGAATATGTTTCCATCCCAAAGCTCTCCTTTCAGCAAAATCCACTAGCTTTCCCTTTTAGACAATTTACGTTCCCAGCCTCCCCCCTGCCCCAGACCCCAATTCTTGCATTATTCTCCCCTCTTTTAGCCCACCTAGTCATTTTTCACATGGCACCATATCAATTACTTCACTGAATCCAGCTAGGAAATGCCATAGATCTAATCAGTGTCTAGAAAAAAATCCATTATTTTATCAAATATATCAGATTCGTAATGCACAACATGCCTTCAGTAGACTCAGGCTGCATTCTCTCCAATTTCCTATTTACCTCCATGCCTTATTTTAGTTCCCTGAACATTCATTTATATCCTTGTGACTGGGGTCAGACTGATGGGCTCCAGTCCTTCCTTCTCCCTTTCTTTGAGACAGGCCTCCCTTTCCTATTCCTTCAGTCATAGCCTACTTCCCCCAGTCTGATAAACTCATGAGCCACCCTTGCTACTGGATTTGCAATGCAGCATTTTCTGTGCTCTGGTCTGGAGATTATCTAGCTTGTTTCTATCCTCTCACCACCAGTTTGAGTGCAGTCAACTTTGAAATTGGCTCTTCTCATGAATGTGGTCATGTATGCACCCACAGCCTCATTATCACTGTCCCACCTGATTTTGCCTTAATGTTTACTTCACCGCCTTACTCATAACCGATGCAAACAATTTGCTTTCAGGCCACATTTAGGGTTTTCTTTAATCTCAGCCTCAATCTCACTCCATAGCAAACTTTACTCCCTTCTATTTAAAACAGGGCTATTGAACATTACTGCATTTGTTTAAATTTTCTCTGCAAGCTCTGAATTATCATAATGCCAGCAACACCTACTCATTCTTTCTAGACCATCAGCACACACACCTTTTTGCAGATGAGTCTCACCTCCAGGAGAAGGCCAGGCAATCTTCCTTGGAGACATCTCCTGGAAAGGGACCCCAGTTGAGGATGGCTTTAGTTTCCAACTCTGTATCAAGAGCCTGAGACAAGACACGTTCCCTCCTTGTTGTAATCTCAGTACCACCAGTTTCTGTTTCCAATTTCTATTTCCAAATCCAATTTATAACAATAAAACCCTGAGGAGCAGCAAGGTGAATGGCGCCTGCCAGTGAACCAGCAGGCAATGAGGAGCAGGGAAAAAGGGACTGACAGGAGCAGGGAGAAGCCTCAGCACGATGCTATAGGGAAAGAACTGGGGGATTCCTCGAGTGGTCAAAGGAGAGGTGGGCAGAGCCCATCTCTCCACCTCCCAGACACCACCCTGGTGAGCAGAGGAGTTCCCAGAACATATTAGATCATCACAACCAGCAGCTAGGCCCTTCAGAGGGTGCCTGTGCATGATATAAAGGAAAAAAAAAAGAAGCTTCCACTAGCACAGAAACGGTTTGCCAAGGGGAAAAAACAACTGCTGGCAGCCTAAGCTCCTGAACACGTCAAAATGAGCTTTCACATTTTGTCAGAAAGACAAATTAAATTCCAGATGGGCTAAATCTCCTCCATCGAAATGAATGGAGCTGTTACTGATTGATATCAGCTATGAACATGGCCCACTACCTAGTACGGAAGAAAGGACGGGCATTCACAGTTTCTAGGAACCAAAGGCTACCTGACGAATAATCTAGAAATTCTTCTGCAGTTTCAGAGTTGCTATGTTTTTATTTCTAAATGCTTGATGAGGAAGTAATTTGCATGTTCTCCCCATTCCCATTAGCAGCAGATTACAACAGGAAAGCAGTGTTTTTTCACACATAGATCTAACACTGTGTTTTGGCTTCTGTAACACTGGAGAGCAGTTATTTCCTCCTGGCATTGGCCGTCTATCTTCTAGGTCCTTTTAATGCCAGAGGGACAGAGCAGTGTCAGATAGCAGTAGGGGGATGGAGCATCAGACAGTGCTAATGCTCACTCCCCCACCTACTTATTCAGCTTAAGCAAGAAAATAAATTACTGCTTCAAACAGAGGGGCCCAGATCCTCCTTGATCTAATGCACAGGAGCATCAGCATGTGCAAGTTGACCAGAGCAGGGAGGTCTGCAGTGACTCTGGCTGTCATTTAAGATTTCATTGCAAAATAAGGTCATAAAGGTACTTACAAAACTTATGCTGCCTGCATCCCACAGTCATCTAATCGACTTTGCCTCACTGAGGTCAGTGGGAGATAGTAACTCAGAATCCTAAGGTTCAGAGCCACGCAATTCCCTGGGTGCTCCTGGGAGAGAAACACGAGTTGAGAAGCTGGACTTGGGTTCGTGAGTGACTCCATGCCTACTCCACCCTCTGCCTTTGGTGTGAGCACAATTTCCCTTGACATATTCATCTGAGACTTTTCCTGAATACAAGAAATTATTTCTCTAGCAAAAGTCAAAATCAAAGCAGCAGTACTTCTGAAACCGTACAGGAAGCTTTTAAGTAGGGATTTATAAACCAGACATTGGTCAGCTTCATTTGAAATGACACTGCATGGCACAAAAGACATCAGAGGAAAACACAAAGCTACATCTCTGGCCTCTGAGGTCTCCTATGTGCTGTGAAAAAGCAGACTGATTTCACACCAAAACCACCAAAGCTGGACCTTCATGCTTCATGCAGGAACCTCCTAGCAGGGTCTCCCACCCAGCATCTGCAGACCACCTCCTTCCCTGCTATCTAAAACGCCCTCGACAGCTACAGCAAGGAGAACACAGTTTTTACCAACCTCTTTCACCATTTCCCCATTGTTTCTAAAGACTTGCAAGCGCTGCAGAAATACCCAGGATTTCAGTTTGATCACAGATCTTCACTAAAGAGACTGTCTCACGGTTTATTATGAGTCCATTTTACGAAATGAGTGTGACAGTAGGCTGCTAATTAATATCTGGCTGGAATTAAATTAGAAAGACTTCTAATGTTGCTGCCTCCCTGTCTGGTCAAATCGTTCAATCAAAGTATCCTCTATGCATCAATGAAAACTGAGTTACAGAAATTCAGGCTAGAATTTGATCAAAAGGTGCACTAAGCCAAGACCTTAATCCGGATGGCAGAGGAAAGGCTGCTTCTCCAGGAAGGCGATGTTGAGAGGACCTTCCAAAATGAGTGACCTTCCGAAAATCTTGAGTGAGTTTTGCTCAGCTGTACATCTGGCAGATGTGGAACTTTTACTGCTTAGTTTCACATAATGCGTTTGAACTGCTTTTAAGCTAGCAGAACAAAAAATAGATGGAAGGAAGGAGAGTTAAACAGCAGCTATTAAAAGAACAACAAATCTTGCCTTTCATACCTCTTTTTCATTTTTTTCCTGCCTCTTTTTCTTCTCCATTGTTTTGGCGGGTGAATTTGAAGTGCTAAATTCGTCCCTGATGGAGCTATACCAAACCAGCATTTATACATCAGGAGAAGAGCAAGTTTAGACAGTAAGCCTTGGCTACCGGCCACAGTGACACCGCAGATTTTCTGTCTTGCTGCAGTGTATGAGGGAAAGTCTAGCTTAGGAAATCAGATATAATTAGTGAACTGAGAGAGTCTGAATATGTATTCATTTACTCTGTGGAAATCAGAATGACTTATCTAAATAAAATGTCCTGCATCCAGAGAAAGAGCATCTTTTGTCTTCAAGACACTGTGCCAAAGAAGTCTCTTTAGAACAAACCTTACGCAAAACAGACGTTGCAGCTGTTAGGTGGGTGTACTATTTAGATTTCACAAGGGCCCAGATTTCACCCTTGATTCCTAATCAGACTATTCTGACCTTTTTAATAAATGGCAATATTCATACAAACATAACTCTGCTCCTAATGGATATCTGTGAGAGTGATTAACGAAAAGTAAGGGTGTGCATTAGGGCTGAACTAAGTTAATTTCCCATGGAAATAACTTCTTTGCAAAGTACTAAAGTACCCAAACAGGGAACACAAACAACAGTACATTAATGAGGGAGGATAAAGTCCAAATACTCCGTTAACCTCACATTTGTGTAGGGACATTCCCCGCCTCCAAAGTTACTCCTCATATAATTTATAGTAACAAATATGCGCGTAAAACTTCTGAGTAAGTTAGCACTGGTTAAAACAAGACTGCACTGGGAAGTCTAAGGCCTAATCCTCACAAAGAAAAAAATATTGTGCTAGGAGACACTGAAAGTCACATTAAAATACCAAATGCAGTTTTTGATACAACTCTTCTCCTTCCTTAGCCTAGGTTAAAGTGCCAGCAGATACGTTTCTGTAGTGCAATGATTGTTTCACCATAAGAGGATCCATTTCCAAATTTCATCAAGCACTGAAACTGCAATAGTGTCAACTGAGAAGTCAGAAAAATCAAAGTGAGGATTTGGATCCTGCGTGGGCACTTTCTTTCCTCCGAGTGCCCAGTTGGGTGGATTGTTTTCTTTATAATCCCTCTGTGCTCCCTCTCTTTGGGCCTCCAACATCATAAGGGCAACACCATGTCTCTTGGCTTATGAGATGCTATTTCTGGAACTCCATCTTGCAGAAAGTCATGGTATGGAAGTTATGATTCATACACTTCATAGGAGTAAAAGTGTCGGTGAATTTGGGCAGGGGGCACGGTGGCATTAACGATGCAAGATGGCACGACAAATACCAACAGCTAGGAAAGTATACTCCAGAGGTGCAAGACTTAGAGATACAAGTCCCTGGGGAGTTATATCAAAGCCACAGAGCCCTCCACTTACATCAGACCTGGGAAACCAGACCTCATAAACACACAAAGTTTTAATGTTTTGCCTGCCATTTTTGCTTCTTACATCACAAGAAACTGCTGTGTCCTAGCCATCTTCTGTGTCTGTAACTTTTCCCTTCCTGGCTTCTGTTTGACTCTGAACTCTGCCTTCATCACCTCTCTCACTCCTTCCTGCACCACCTCTCAGTGCGGACCAAGACATTACACCATTTCCTTTGCAGCCTGCTCCCTCTCCGGCCTTGGCCATCCCCACTGCTGCCCCTTGCGCCTGGCACTCTCTCCTGTCCCTCCTGCCAACACGATCACCTTCTTGAATTCAGCTCCTTCCCCCCAAATCTGTTGCTCTCTTCCCCTCTAGCTCCAGCAATTTTTGATTCATTTAATATAAAGTTGCTTAGATGGTCAGTCACAGCCCAACAACAGCAGAAAATGCCTTGCAACACTACATGATCCAAGACATTTCAAATCTGAAATATTTTTGTAAGCGATAAACTCCTTAGCAGGCCTTGCCCAGCCCTCATATTGCCCTGTGCAAGCTGTTGAGGTTCATAATAAATCACGGCTTCCACTAAAGCCAGAACATGGCCTGTTCTCAGAAAGGTGTTGGACGAGGTCCACTGCTGGTTTCCAAAGCATCCATCTTCACCTCACACTTTGTGCTGCAAACGGGGTTTTCAAATCTCTTTTTTCAAACCGCTATAAAAGAACTCTCTTATTCTTAGGAACTTTAAGACCAACAGTCTTAATAGGGAGCTTTTCGTATATGGTGGAAAGAACGGATGTTCCTGCGTGGGCCGGGGAAAGGAAATAGTTCCTCTTAATGGCATTAGCCCTCAGCCTAAGGTTCCTGGCCGCACAAAGAGAGGGAGGTCTGAGGAATAGGAAGTGGAGCCCGACAAAAAACCAGTTGTACAAAGAGCACTCGCAAGCCTGCAAGAAGAACCGACCACAGGAGCAAAAGGGTCATCAGCCACAAAAATTTGTGAACAGCTCTCCTAAAGAGAGGCACTGTTGTTACAGGCCTCAGGATCCCATACACAAAGTGCCAGATAAGATTGATATGGCAATGAAGGTTGCTGAGCTCTGCTTGGCCCATTTCTGCCTAGCCAGCAGCATTGCAACCTATCCCAGGGACAGTGCAGTTGACAGCCACGGGATTTCGAGGGCCGGGGCAGCACAAGCCAGCTGGACCCCGTTTTCTGGTGACAATCCACAAACCCTTCCCCTTCACACGTACGAGCCCATTCATCTCATCGTTCTTCTCAGCATCGGCCGTCTCTCTTATAAACACTCCATAGTGTGTGTGGTGCACTGCAATACTTTAAGGACGTTGGAATGCACTTTATCAGCACTTTTAAACACTGCAGCTTTATGAGGGGAGTCTGAAAATGTATTTACCATTCCAGACTGTGCACAGATGTGCTTTTAATATAACATCCTGATGTTTTTCTTCTCTTCTCATGACCCCTTGCTGTCCAGGCAAGGGCGCTCACCCTTCCTCATGCCACCAGATGCTCCAGGAACTCTGCCTGCAGCACCAACCACAAGAAATTTCTCTGAATAAAGCAGCTTCCTCACATCTTCTGCTGACAGTCTTCTGTCGGCGCTATAAAGATCGCTTTATGGAGAACCTCCCCAGCCACATGCACTTGCCACATGGCTGTTTCTTAACCGATGTCACAAGTACTTACATCTCTCGAAGGATTTTCCACCTCTGCATCGACGTGTGCAGGGAGCCATTTCTTGCTCAGTGCATTGCACGGCAGGTTACGCAGATTGCCACGGCAGCCCCGACAAACAGTCAGCCCATGTCTCTTCTAGACTCTTCCCAAGAGTAGGCTAACACCCCAGGGCTGGCAGCTGGAGGTACTGGGGACTGAAGGGAAATGCCTTCCAGACGAAGGGGCAGAGAAATCACTCCTATGGTGCCAGCATCACCGAGAGCTTTGCAGGCAGGGCCTGCAGGGAGGCTCTGCTGGTCTCAGGAGCACCTTCAGCCCCAGCCTCAGCCCTGCAGTACCAAAAGATGAAGACAGAAAAACCGCTATTGGATCAAGCGGTTATAGTGGGCCAAGGGAAAAGGAACCCTTTTCGGAGAGGAAAAAAAAAAGAAGATAAGACTCTAGAAGGCAAGAAAACATGGAGAAAACAGAAGGGAAAGAGAACCAATAAAAGGACTTCCCTCAGGAGAAGGAAGAAGTATTTAACCCATTTTCTTTAATCTCAGGCACAGCTTTTACAGCTCCACTCAACAAAAGCCATTTTCCAGCTCTATTCTCCCACATTTGTGACGTCTTGCTTTGATATTTACTATTCATATAGAGCCTCTGAGGTGTAATAGCAGGACAGACTACTGCCAGGTCCAGCAAAGGCAGACTTACCCTGACCCCTCTCCAACACTAGCTCTCGGTAACTAATAGCGAGCTGCTCACAGATAAGTGGTTGGTACCACCCAGGTTCTTCTGCAACACACAGAAAGGCATCACCTCGTCCAGAGGTTGGTATCTTCTGCCTCAGACATGTCTTAAATAAGAAGTTACTCTACTTCAGGAACAGGGCTCACCTACATCCCCAGAGTCATCACTTATTACCCAAGCAACACCTCCTGTGAAACTTTACATCCAGTTTCCTCCCTTTTTGCTGGTCTAACAGTGATGCTGTTTCATTTTCAAACTGTCCAGATGTATCACCCTTTTAGACCCTGAAAGGTAGGACAGAACAAGTTAGGAAAAGCATCATTTAAGCACAGCTATAGCTCAATGTCCCTGACATAAGCTTTAAGAGATCACTAGTTTTCAGCATAATGAGTATCTAAGAGCTCAAAAGTAGGACTCTTCCTCAGGCAGATTTTTCTTATGGTGGGGGGTCTCATTTAGATCAGGTTCAAGTTGCAGTGTATCTTTCAGCTAAGGAACAGGTATTGTAACTGGGGCCCTGAGAGCTCAGCGCAGACTGGGGGATGCAGCCACAACTCAATTGCAAATAGCTGGATGAGGCCCAACATGACTGCTGCAGCCAATCACAAACAAGACAGCACGAGGCAACACAGAAATCCATGAGGTTGACAAATGGCAAGTATTTAAAATAACTGGCTCAGCAGGGACTGACTCAATAAGAGCATGACTTGTTCCTGTGTGAAGATGCACCTGAGACCCCAAACACTATTCAATCCCTGGAGCTGGAGCCGGGTCCCATCTATGTCAAGTGAGGATTTTCCATTTACTTTAATGGAGCTGGAACAAGCCCAAGCAGAACTGCATAACAAGCAACAGTTCTATTCAACAAGAGAAAGAGTCTTCTCCCTAATTCTCTCCTACTTCCTTCCACAAGCTTTAGGTCAGAATTAGGCGTTCCTACCTTTCAAGCCGTCTTCTACTGGGAGGTTGGGTATTTGAAACAAACCAGCCAACCGAAGTAACGTTTTTGATAGCGAAAGAGATTTGTTCCATTTACAAGGGTGACAGCTTCAGATGATGAACTGGACTGTGCCTGACTCAAACACCTCATTTTCTGAAGAATGTCGTGTTGATTTTATATGCCTCTTAGTTTCTAACCTGGGAGCTTCATACCTCTTGCTGCGGTTACATTTTCCTTTAAAAACATTTTGTCTTGGAGCAGTAGCAGAAGCCCACACAAATACACAAGTTGAAAAGACAACAGAGATATATTTGCCAAGGAAGGATGGATGTAAGAGAACCTGACTTTAATAACCATGGAAACAAAACATGCGTATTATGAAAATGATTCACACTGTTTTGAGGACTGTTCTGAGAGGCAGTAACTTACTGCCTTTGAGGCTGCACAGCAAAGCACCACAAGCAGAAAGTCAGGAGAGATGGGTCCTAGAAGGAATACAACTCATCCTTAATTCTCTTTGGACCAACTTACAATACAGCTGCTAGGACTCTGCTGTAGTGAAACTTCAGGGCATACCACTAACGTCACCGTGGTCTTCGCAGCTAACCTGAGTGCAGTGACTTGTATGCTGTCAGCAGTGGGACTAAGCTCCTTCCCATAAAGCTGCATTCATTCTGCATTGACTGCTAGAAACTGCAGTCTGCAGGTTAAAGCCAGGCAAGAAGGTCCGTGTCCAGGTGCTGGAGGAGGGAGATGGACAGCTGAACCACCACCGGCTCTCGGCTCTCCAAGTCTCAGCTGCAGGCTTTCCCCAGCTTGTCAGGGCAGTTCATCCTGCAGGAAATCATTCACCTGAACCTGCAGCGAGGATATTCAGCCTGCAAGCTCTGGCCAAATGATAACATACAAAATAGATATGGTGACATGCCCAGCCGTTAACTGTAAGGTTTTCCCACAAGGTCCGTCAGCCCGTCGCCCCCAGGGTCAACTTCCCCCACATTGTGCACATGTAGGACCTCCTTTGCTCGCCTCACTTCTTATGCTAACTCCAAAATAAGCAAACAAACAAAAACCACATGTACCACCCCCAGCACACTGTAAACTGACTGCCTGGAAACACAGTGATAGCCTTTAATCCTCCTGGCAGCACATTACAGAAGCTTTCAAACTCCAAACAAGCACTGCAATGCCACAGCCTCACTTGTGAAATTATTTATCATGGGTTCGTTTATAGAGTCTTTTATAAGCTTCATATTGGCTAATGATGGCCTGGAGGTCTTACGTCCGCTGGCTTGACTGTTTCCATGTTTATGAGATTGGGAGCTTGACTCCTGGAAGAGATTTGCAGTCTGGAGCCATACTGTCTGGCTGACCTATATTTATGCAGTAAGCCACAACAGGGTGCGAATCGTGCTGGGCTAGTTCTGTGCCTTAAACACAGAGTTAGGCAGAAGGCTGGAGGCCGTGGGAAGCCTGTGCCCCACGAGAAGGGGTGTCACGCATGACTATGCTGTTGGGAGTCAATTATTTCCATGAGACAAAAATCAGAGAGACATGCTTGCGTCAGATGGTGCCCCCAAACTAAAGTGAGGCTGGCAAGGCTCTTCGGAGCAGCATTTTCTTAGCTCTGGTTTATGAGCTTTGGGTAGCAGCCACCCCTTTGGAAAATGCTGGAGACATTCAGGCGTTTTCCAGTTGCAATCCACCAGTGAGATCCATTTATTCAGGCATGCGGTGTTTCTGTTTCACGCCAGCTGGGCTGCCACCGCCTGGGGCACCTCTCCCCTCCACCACACATGGGAGTCTGCGGGTACATGATACTTCCTTCAGATCCCCAAGGATGCTTGGGCAAAGCCAAGTCTAAGAAAACTCACAGTTTGTTTACTATAGTGTTCAGTGCACAATAGATATTAATAGATGGGAGGAAATACAGCATAAAAATGTTCTTGTCAGGTAACAAGCTGGTAGCTTTTCACTCAGTGGCCTGAAACGTATGTTAATGATATGAGAGTCAATATACTGGGATTTGGGGCTTAGAAGATAATGCTTGGTTACCAATTATACAGTAGCTGGAAGATGAATAATCCAGAGGTACAGGTAATAGCTTCGTTATTGGATTTCTGAGCGCATCTGCTTGTATAAGCTTGTATATACATATATGCCTATGTATGTAAACCAAACGCACTGTGAAAGAGCAGAAACCTTTTCTAAAATTTCAGTTTTTATTGTCTGTAACAGGAAAGATCCATAAGGCAAAAGGAAAAAGCTTTTGTTTTGGAAAATGACTGCCAGCTTTGGAGAGACCTAGCTGGCAGACACCAGCTAATTGCTAAGGGTATGAAAAGAAATTCCTGTTTCCAACTAGATCTTCAAAATAAAAAATAAATAAGAGCAGCAATGAGGCACCTCACAAGAGTGTAACTTTTTTATGGTGAGCTTTCTCAAAGCAACCACGAGAAGAGGCTAAATTCTTCCTTTTGGTTCGGCAACCAAAAAAAAAATCTGTTACGGGGAACAGGCGGCCACAAACGCCCACCACAGTTATTACCTGAACACAGAGATTTCTCTGCTGATGCTGGTGGGGAGGGAAGGAGGCGGCGTTCAGGGCTGTTGGACGTGATCCAAGGAATAGCAATCAGCCGGCCAGCACGACATTAAACAGCAAGAGGCAAACGGATGTAAATGCAGGCGTGTCATGGCGCAAACTCAGGCAACTGAGATCAGCCAAGGCTTAAGCACCAGCGAAGTCTGCTGATCTGTACAGTCTGTGAGGTCAGCTCTGGTAGCCTAGAGCATCTGTTTTATCCTCAAAAGGGAGAGAACAAACCGTGGGGTAGCCGCAGGCCTGTTTCTGGGTGTCTCTTCTGTGCCAGCTCGGCAACGTGGGAAAAAAAAACAACCCACAACACAGATATAGCCAAATTCGTGAGCTTGATGGCCCTTTTATACTGCCGGAGCAGTGAAAGGATGTGGGCATGCACACTCGTTCGTTCCCCAGCTGGCCGGGCACGCAGCGGAGGGAGTTTGTTCAGATTACCTGCCTGCATGAGACACTGTCATAATATCTGCCACCTGCCCAGGACCAGTTGCCAAATGAACTCGCTGACACAACGCGGGCGCTGGTGAAGTTTCGCAGCCACCCCCTTCCCCAGGCTTTTGTTACCATCAACAGTGTTTCATATTAGCCGCAGAAACCAGATGGCCCCAACATGAAGTCAGAGCATGGCAACCTCCGTTCTTCCCTTTTTCCAAACTTTCCCTCGCATCCATTCTTCATACAGGTCATTCTCTTGCGAGGTTAAATGAAAACCTCAGCGTGCTCAGTACCCGCCGGATAAAATTAGAGCTTTCATTGCACAGCATTCAGCCACCCTTCCCTTTTACCAAGGGAAGTCCTGAAATTATCACCAAGCTGCTTGAGTGTGAGAAAAAAAAGGATTTGGAAGAGATATTTAGGAGGAGAGCAAGATACATTTACTGGAAGCTTGTTCCAATGACAAAAGGTAACATGGTTTAAGTTGCTGGGTAAAGAGTGCCAGTTTAACAGAATAACTGGCAGGTGAGAGAAGACATTTTCTAGGAGCCTGGAAAATGCTCAGGTATCAAATCATACAGCACTCAAGAGAATAAGATTCAGTTCAGGAAATTTAAGGACTCCTGCAACATCATTCAGCTCAAGTATCTGGTCTCGTGTTTGTCAGCCAGCGTGCGTTGGAGGCTGCATTTTTACAAAGCACAGGATTTGGGACATGCAAAAGGCACTTATCTAGACGAAAGAGCTCTTCATTTTATACAGTTTCTGAGTGCACAACAGGCTTCTCCAAACTCCGAGCCCCGCCCCTGGTCTCCTTCAAACTCATCATCTAAAGTCATGTCTTCTCTGCTAATATCCACTAGCGCTTAGCCCACTTTCCATTTCCACGAACAGCCTTTCCAGAGGTCTCCAAGTCATAAGCTCTACAACCTCCAGTCCCATTCTCTAGTTTTGAGAGCTCTGGCTCAATACATCAAGGCAGTGTCCTCGCATACCCCTTTATGATCTGGAGCAAAAAAAGTAGCTAGGGCTCAAGTCTGCTTATCATGTTTATTTGAATGAAAATTAGTCCTGAAATCAAACCTCTGTACTATACTATTCTCCGCTCCGTTTTGTGGGCAGCTGTTTCAACTCTCCCCCTTGACTGCCAGAGAGCTGATTTGGCTACCTTCCCTTTGCCTGCCTCTGCAGTGCAGACTACGAGTAGTGAAGTTATTTGCTTCCAAAGCTCCCAGTTTCATGGAGGAAGACAGAAGGTCTGAGGACAAGTTGAAATAGGTCATTTACTACATGCCAGTAAAAGTGAGACAGGAACCGGGAGCTCACTGCTCCCAAGCTTCCTAGAAGTGGAGTTTGCTGGAGGCATTACCAGCTCTGAGATCCGTGTGTATCAGCAGTGCTCTGAGAACAAACCACAAACAACTACTAGCACATAGTGTGCATAATACAGTTTCATGCAGAATTTAATCAGAGCACTTAAACTAATGGCTGAAAACGTCTAATGTCTAACAGTCAGATGATCAAGACAACATGATGTATTATTTGCATTAGTACAGGGCCTGCCGAGGCTTTGCTCTCTTCCATCTCTTGATAGACACAGTCTTTGTTGGCTGGAATTAGTGTAGCAGTGCAGGGTATAAAACAGTCATTAGCTTGGGAGGGAGAAGAAGAGGAGCAGAAGGAAATCACCTGCCAGTGTGCATGGAGCAAGCACACAAAAGCGGGATAACATTGTTTATTTCAAACAGGCTAAACTTGCAAAAGAGCTGATGAAGAGCCCCAAGAACTGAGGCACAGGCTGATGTAGACAAGAGACTCCTGTTTAAATATGTAAATTATGACCACAGTATGTTGGTTTTTCTCATATTGGCTGTTTGGAGCCTGGAAAATTACCTAGAAGGCAACAAGAACTGAGGCTTAGTGTCTTCTTTTTGCCAGTTTTCCAGGAAACATTTACTTTCGATTTCATGGTTTTAAGCTCAGGCGCTTGTTAGTGTACAGCACACTCTAAAATGAGGATAAGAAGTTCTTAACGCTACTATGAAAATCCTTTGGGAAGTTAGGAGAATGGAAGACAGGTCTTCTGGTAGATACAAACACTTTAAGAGCTGAGTAATCTTCCTAAAGAGCCTGGCAGCCTCCTGACCTCCTATTCTCCCACCTGGTAAGGGAGAGAATTTGTCCTCTGAGACCTGCAGCAGTAGTCTGAGGACTACACAGTAATCACGCTGTGATTGCTAGCTGCAGTCAGACCCTTCTCCTGGTTACACCAACACCACTCTGGGGTGAGAGACAAGGGCATGTTTCCATTATCAGTGAGACTACAGGACAGGAAATACCACCATGAGAACAAAATCCATCTGCTGCCTGGGCTGTCATGTGCAAAACACTTAATAAGTAAGTGAACCTCAGAGGCTCGGTGTTTCCTTTTATCTCAGAAGGAGAGTGGATTGCTTCCCCCTGCCATGCCCTTATAGGCACACTCTGAAGCAAGCCTCTCTTCCTTCAGCCACCACTTTTGCCTTCATATATTTACAAGGGCACATTTAAAGTCAAATCTATCCTCCAAAGTCACACAGCGACGTGTGGCAAGGAGAACTGCCTTGATAACTGCACAGGATGCACAGCAAGGGTTCTCGCCTGCATTTCTGTGACACAGATGCTGCCAGAAGCACTGATTAGCATCAGCAAAGACAGGACAAAGGACACTGAGACAATTGTGAAATAACAGCTACGATTTTTCACCCTGAGACCAGCAATCACTGGTTTCTATCCCAGACCATACAGACCACAAGGAATGGAAAGAAGAGGAAATATCTGCCTCGGTCACTCTTTCATCCTGTCAGTTGTAGGCAAGACAATTGGATGACTGAAGCTTTTGTTTCTCCAGCTGCAAAGCAGAGAAGGGCGAGGTCTCTGCATACTTTTTAGTTAGAATACAGGTACCCGCCATGATTTCCCAGTCTTGCCTTTGCAGCTGTTTCACTGACTGGCTTGCAACCTGACACAGTCAGGCTGGTCTCTGACTATCGTATCTCAATAGTGTTTCTGAGATCTCCATTTGTTGGACAGGAAAATGGCTCATTTCTTGCTGTGCTCTTGGCTGCGAGCTGGGATTTATGCTAGTGCATTTACACTGCCACCGTGGTTTTAGCTTGGGTATAGCTCAGGCTGAGCAGCACAGAGCTCAGGGCAGGGTTCGAGGTCTGACCCAGAAGTGAGATTATCGGTGGGGCTGCGCTGAGCCCTGCTATGGCTGGCCAAAATGCCAATTCCAGAGCCAGCAAGGAAAGAGCTGGGCCAGACTATGGACAGCCCCTGCCTGGCTGCACCAGCCACATAGGGCAGGACTTGACTCCAAGACCTGTCACACTCCTTCTGCTGGAGCCTGCAGTGCTCGCCTGGGAACAGAGACAAGCAGGGAAATAACCAGCACTGGGGCTGGTGGAAGGGAGAGGTGGGGATCTCACATGCACACACATCCACTGGTCAAACAGTGTCCCATTTGTGGCCAGGAGTGAAGGAGAAGGAGCCACATTTGGGAAACAAGCACTCGAAAGAGGACAGGGAACACCTGGAAACAGCAGGGTGGATGCTCACATGTGGCTGCGCAGTCTGGAAACCCACTTCATCTACTCTGCAGAAATATCATGAGATTGATTTTGCTCCCAGGATCAACAAAGTCCTTGCAGCACCTCTTTTTTTTCTATCTTGGCCTTTTGTGCAAGGGTGCTATGGCTCAGTATGCCTCGTGCCCGGGCACAAGCAGCAACCCATCTCTAGTCCTCCCCAGGGCTGCCTCAGCCCAGAGGAGGAAGCAAACACCAGCTAAACACACACACGGATTGCACACACAGTTTCATCGCAGAGATTAAGAGCTAAGACAATATCAACTGACTGCTGGGCAAGATGTTACCATGCAACAGCTGTTCACATGCTCTCAGTCCCCCACTGATAAAAGAGAAGTGAGTCAAATTACTCTTCTGTCACAAGCTCAGATATCACGCTGAGACTTACTGAAGTTCACCTTTATGAGAAGGAAAAAGAGTTTTTTAGTGGTGTATTCTATAAGAAATTGGTGGAGAAGAGAAGACACTGGAACTAATAGACATAATTCTAATTAAAAAAATAAAAGAGATGCTTCAAAGAATTAAGATAAATATCATTTGACTCATCCAGGAAAGGGAGAAATGAATATTTTGAGAGTCTTCAAGTCAATAGAAGATTTCTTTGGAGGGTATGGTAGAGTTAAACACGGGTTCTCAATCTGAGCCTAGTTACAAGCAGGTAAGTCCCATAGACCCCACAGGGAAGTTCTTCAAACTGTAGGATCCATCTGTCTTTTCACACAATCACAGAATCACAGAACGGTTGAGGTTGGAAGGGATCTCCGAAGATCATCTAGTCCAACCTCCCTGCTCAAGCAGGGACCTCTAGAGCCTATTGCCCAGGTTCGCGTCCAGGTGGGTTTTGAATATCTCCAAGGAAGGAGACTCCACAGCCTCTCTGGGCAACCTGTTCCAGTGCTCTGTCACCCTCCCAGTCAAGAAGTTTTTTCTCAGGTTCAGATGGAGCTTCCTGTGGTTCAGTTTGTGCCCGCTGCCTCTTGTCCTGTTGCTGGGCACCACGGAGAAGAGTCTGACCCCATCCTCTCGACAACCCCCCTCCAGATACTTGTACACATTGATGAGATCACCCCTCAGTCTTCTCTTCTCCAGGCTGAACAGGCCCAGCTCTCTCAGCCTTTCTTCACAGGAGAGATGCTCCAGGCCCCTCATCATCTTCATAGTCCTCTGCTGGACTCTCTCCAGTAGTGCCATGTCTCTCTTGTACTGGGGAGCCCAGAACTGGACACAGTACTCGAGATGTGGCCTCACCAGGGCTGAGTAGAGGGGCAGGATCCCCTCCCTTGACCTGCTGGCAACACTCTGCCTCATGCACCCCAGGAGACCATTGGCCTTCTTGGCCGCAAGGGCACACTGCTGGCTCATGGTTGACTTGCTGTCCACCAGCACTCCCAGGTCCTTTTCTGCAGAGCTACTTTCCAACAGGTCAACCCCCAGCCTGTACTGGTGCATGGGATTATTCCTCCCTAGGTGCAGGACCTTGCACTTGCCTTTGTTGAACTTCAGGAGGTTCCTCTCTGCCCAGCTCTCCAGCCTGTCCAGGTCCCTCTGAATGGCAGCACAGTCTTCTGGGGTGTTAGCCTCTCCCCCCAGTTTAGTATCATCAGCAACCTTGCTGAGGGTGCACTCTGTGCCTTCCTCCAGGTCATTGAGGAATATATTGAACAAGACTGGACCCAGGACTGACCCCTGGGGGACACCACTAGCCACAGGCCTCCAACTTGACTCTGCACCACTGACCACAACCCTCTGAGCTCAGCCATCCAGGCAGTTCTCAAGCCACCTCACCGTCCACTCATCTAGCCCACACTTCCTGAGCTTACCTAGGAGGATGTGATGGGAGACAGTGTCAAAAGCCTTGCTGAAGTCCAGGTAGACAACATCCACTGCTCTGCCCTCATCTACCCAGCCAGTCATTCCGTCATAGAAGGCTATCAGATTGGTCAAGCAGGATTTCCCTTTGGTGAATCCATGCTGACTACTCCTGATCACCTTCTTGTCCTCCAGATGCTTAGTGATGACCTCCAGGAGGAGCTGTTCCATCACCTTTCCCGGGATGGAGGGGAGGCTGACAGGCCTGTAATTTCCTGGCTCCTCCTTCTTGCCCTTTTGGAAGACTGGCGTGACATTGGCTTTCTTCCAGCCCTCAGCACCTCTCCTGATCTGCAGGATCTTTCCAAGAGGATGGAGAGTGGCCTAGCAATGACATCCGCCAGCTCCCTCAGCACTCGTGGGTGCATCCCATCAGGGCTCATGGATTTGTGGATGTCAGGTTTGGACAAATGATCTCTAACCCGATCCTCCTCGACCAAGGGAGAGTCTTCCTTTCTCCAGACTTCCTCTCTTGTCTCCAGGGTCTGGAATTCCTGAGGACTGGCCTTAGCAGAAAATACTGAAGCAAAGAAGGCATTCAATAACTCTGCCTTCTCTATATCCTTCGTTCCCAGGGCACCCGCCCCATTCAGCAGCAGATCCACCTTTTCCCTAGTCTTCCTTTTGCTCTTGATGTATTTGAAGAACCCCTTCTTGTTGTCCTTGACATCCGTTGCCAGATTTAATTCCAACTGGGCCTTAGCCTTCCTTGTCGCATCCCTGCACGCTCTGACGACGTCCCTGTATTCCCCCCAAGTGGCCTGGCCCCTTTTCCACATTCCACTTCTTCTGCTGGAGTTTTGCCAGGAGTTCCTTGCTCATCCATGCAGGTCTCCTGCCCGCTTTGCTGGACTTCTTCCTCAGAGGGATGCACTGCTCTTGAGCCTGGAGGAGGTGATGCTTGAATATGAACCAGCTTTCTTGGACCCCTCTTCCTTCTAGGGTCCTTCTAGGGCCCAGGGGATTCCCCTAAGTAGGTCCCTGAAGAGGCCAAAGTTAGCTCTCCCAAAGTCCAGCGTTGCAATCCTACTCATTGCCCTGCTCCCTCCTCGTAGGATCCTGAACTCCACCATCTCACGGTCGCTGCAGCCAAGGCTGCCCCCAACCTTCATATCTCCAACTAGACCTTCTTTGTTAGTACAAGGTCTAGCATTGCACCTCTCCTTGTTGGTGTCTCCACCACCTGAGTCAAGAAATTATCATCAATCCTCTGCAGGAACCTCTTTGACTCTTTGTGCCTAGCTGTGTGCCTAGCCAACAGATGTCAGGGTGGTTGAAGTCTCCCATGAGAACCAGGGCCTGTGAACGTGAGGCTACTTCCAGCTGTCTGTAGAAGGCCTCATCGACGACTTCCTCCTGATCAGGTGGCCTGTAGTAAACCCCCACAACAGTGTCACCCATGTTAGCCTGCCCATTAATCCTTACCCATAGGCTCTCAACTTGCTCTTCATCCACCCCGAGGCAGAGCTCCATACATTCTGGTTGCTCCCTCTCATAAAGGCAAGTCCACCACCTCACCTTCCTGGCCTGTCTTTCCTAAAAAGCACGTAGCCATTCACCCTTTTATACAATTCAGAGAGATGACACATGACTGGACCTTTCCTGGGAGCATTTATTGCCATTTTTGTGCACTGCCACCTGGTGTAAGCAGTGAAATCAGAATAATTAAGACAAGAGGAAACGTCTAAAGGTCTCCGGTCCGAGCCCCTGCTCAGAGCAAAGCCAGCTTAGAGCAGGTTGCTTGGGGCCTTTTCTAGTCACATTTTTAATATCTCCAAAGATGGAGATTTCACAGCCTCTCTGGGCATCCATCCAATGTTAGATGACCCCCATAGTGAAAAAATTTTTCCTAATATGAAATCAGAATTTTCCCTATTGAAACTTCTGTCCAGAGGAAGCAACCTGGAAGCCCAGGTTAAACATCGCTATTGCAGGAGATCACAGGTGAGTAGCACCGGCACAACCTCAGCTTAGTTTGCATCCCTGGGGAAGAGCAAGGACAGTGGCTTGCCATACGAAGCAAGCACGTCTTCTGCTCTCCTCGGCCCCGCTGGGTGGCTCGGCCATTTCTGCTGATCATAGCAAGCTGTTGTGTGGTCTGTGCAGAGAGGTTGCAGCCTGCCAACACTTTGCTCTTTTCAGCTGGTTTAATTATTCTCTCATAATAACTCTTCCCCTTTTTCTATGAAGAACAGATGATCAACACGGATCGCATGGACTTTCAAAAGCTGCTGTGTGTACTGCGGGAGTCCTTCCCAGCCACCTTCCCCCGCCTCCCCCCAGATTCACAGGGGCCGAGCTCGCTTGACTGATTCCGGACTCCTAACTTCAATAATGACAGTATTGCCAATACTGATATTAAACTAAATACTTTCCATGTTGGGGCACAAGTAACAATAGTCAATATTTTGATGAGGCTGAATTACAGGCAGCAGTTGCAACAGCTGCCTTCAGTTTTGGCTCTAACACCCTACTCCCCAGTGAGGTACAACACACCATTTGATGAATTCCACACTCTGTTCTTCAGTTACAGTTTATTAAAAGATGGATTAAAACATTGGCACAGCAGTGGCCACAGGAATATTTTTCCAGCAACATCATCCCAGAAGGCTTTAGAGATGCAGAATTGTGTCTAAATTGGGACACCATTCACACACAGTTTGAACTGGTGTTTAGAAAGCCAGTGCTCACTATTAAAGTAATTTTTTTGCTACAAAAAATAAATTTAAGTACACCATGGACTCAGTATCGACATTTGTCATTATAGATATTCAGCAGAATGACATTGTCTGCGAAGTACCTTGTGAGCTTTGAAGTCAAAGTAAAAGAGAGCAGCTAGGCTTGGAAAACATTGTTTGCAAACAGCTGGCAGGCATTACATGCGAGGAGCAAGATCTGCCCAAAGTTGAACAAGTAACTATTCTCACTTCACAGCCTGGATTACAGAATTTAATGCAAGCTGTGCAGAAGCTGAGTTGCCTCTGCAGGAGACGCGCTTTACCTATCCCACATGCAGGAATCCTGTATCCCATATTACACAGGGGAGCTGGGTCATGAGCTCCCTCCTGGATTTTAAAGAAAAAGTGAGACTCTGTGATTGAGATCCAGGCCTTAATACCTTGGAAAGATCATCATGGGTAGTTGAGTTAGTTCAACTCAATGCCGTGAAAAGTTGTAATTCAGGAGGTGCCAGAGAAAGGGTGGGAGCTGAAGTCAACGCAAGCCAAGAGGAGCAACAACTCCAAGTTCAGCTGTCTCCTCACTTTACCAGGCCAATAATTCAGACACTATTGAAGATGTGAGAGGATGCACTTGTCCTGCTCAGCTCAGCATTTCACTGCAGCTGAGATACTCCATCCTTCAGATTGAGCAGAGAGAGGCACCAACGGAGGCGTGGGAGACACTGATACGCTCCTGCACATAGCACTAGCCCTCACGGGCATTGACTCTTTCCTTTTGTATTGGGGCTGCACAATTCCAGTGCTTTGAGTCATTCAGCTGGGGTCAGACACTGAAGGCTTGAACATTACCCCGAATATATTCCAGATTTCAAATTAACTGGCCTGTTTGAAAGGGAACTTGAGCTCCTAAATGCCTTTAAAATATTCCCCATGAGGCTTATTCACCGACGTCCCATGTAGCCTGAGCACTGTACAGAGCCGCTGGAACGTGCTGGCTGCTGTGTCCTGGCCAGATCTCCTGGAGAACATTTACTGTTTCTTTTTCTCTAGATATGTCTCCTAACCTTCATCCTGTGAGAAGTACCTAAAAAGAGTTGACTACACTTCGTAATATTACATTGAACCCTGAGATGGAGAAACAGCAAGGAGCCATTTAGAAGCTGTTGGACTGCCGTTTGCTGGCACATGTGAGGAATGTATTGTGGTCAGGTGAAAAGGTCCGGGGCACTGATTATATGATAGTGACAATGGCAGGCTTTCAAAAGCACTGTGCACCTGCTGTCACGGACAGCAGAAACCATCACTTCAGATGAGCAGCCGACTTAATCCAGATGCTCCTTTTAGGGACTCACTGCTTCAGCCAAGAAACCCAGGCTGAGCCTTCACCTGATCCATCACCTCCACTACAAAGGAAAGAATTAAGGCATCTCCTTGGTACCTGTTGTCCTCCCCACTCCTAGTTTCCTTTTCATCACTAACACATGCAGACATGTGCTAACATCCGTTCCCTTGGGGAGGTGGCCTGGATTTTCCAGAGTCTGTCTTCCCATCAGAGCACGTCAGAAGTGACTGGCAGATGCGGTGGGGTGGAAGACAAACAGTTCTACATTTCCTCTGCCCTTGTGCTTTTGCATTTGTTGTCAGGACGTATTAGCTGGGTTCAGTCCCAATGAGATATTCCCACTTAAAGAGAGGTTAAAAATTATTCTATTTTTAGCTGTACCTCCATCTCCGGACAAGCTTCCACCCTGCCGTAACCGCCCATCTCCTGCATCTGTTTAGAAATTAACTTGCACATGAGGGATCTTAACTCTGAAGCAGTGTATGTGTCCAGAAGCAGGGTTGACAAGGGGATACCGCCCTCCTGAATAGGTAAAATATTTTCCCTAAATGGTACCAGAGGAGTCCTTTTTACACCCAAACTAGACAGATGTGCACACAGCTACTTAAATAACTCAGTACTAACATTTGCAAAACTCAAATTTCTCAGAGCTGCTATTGAATGCTGAAGCCTAGCCACTTTGAATACAACCAAGGTATAAATCAAGGGAGCAGCGGTAACAGCTTCCAGAAGAGTGACGCAGTCCTGAACAAGCCAACCCCAGGTCATGTTCACCTCAGCCTGGCTAAGCCTGCTCCTGCCAAAGGGCCAGTCCATCAGCAGGCTCATCTGCAGACAGCAAAGGCTGCCGGAGCCTACAGTCCTCCACAGCAGTAGAGTGAAGGCAGAGACCTCACTCCAACCTGTAACAACTCTTCTTTTTTATAGATGCTCTGAGCTTAGACTGCCAGATGTGTCAAGCAGAACTCCATCATATGGGCTTTTTGCAAGAGGAACAAGGACTTCTCATTACCATAAGAGGAGAGAAGTGATTTGCTTTGCTTGCAGCTTAAGCCAAATTGGGCCACACAAGCAGAAGTTTGGGGTTTGCATCAGCATAACTCCACTGGTTTTTGCCAAACCGTAACAGATGTCCCCAATGTCTATGGCAGGTTGAGTTCAAGTCGATCCCCAAAATAGCACAGATCTCTAGCAGTCAGGAGACGAGAGTTAATTCTTCCAGTCCATTTACCATATGTTCTATTTTGGTGCACAGCATCTTGCAGTAGAAGAAAAAAATCCTATATGCTAACCTAGACATTCATTACAAACATTTCAAGCATGTCAGTCAACCTCCTTTCATCTTACCACTTAAGGCAGCCTGCACATAGAACCTCACTCAGAGCTTGATGTTAGTGCGGGAACGTCAGTGAGAAAACACCTGCAAGCGCTCACACCTTAACGCAAACACCGTCTGGGGAACCAGCAGCATTTTCTATTGGAAAGTATAACTGCTGGGAACTACGCCAGGCTTTCCAAAGAGGGCACGCTCAAGGAAAGAGCAGTTTCAACCCACTACACAGAAGCTAGTATTTTGTCGTGAGATTTATTGTACTCTCTACCTATTCCTCACTCCACAGCTATCTATAGTACTAGAGATCAGAGTTGTTTTGCAGAGAAAGGTGTCCTGTGACAGCATTTTATTGACCCTATCCAGTCACAGTGACATTTCTCTGTGGTTTTAGATTTTGGTTTTAGATTTTTTCTCCATTTCAGCACACTCTAATTTATCCATACAAGAGGTTTGACCTCTGCAGGAATTTGCTTTCATATCAGAAAGCACTTTGGGACATTCCAGGCCCTTTAAAGCCAGCTCTTCCCTTTTACCTGCAGGTTACAGCATCGACTACGCTGCAAAGTGACATAGATGTCAAACAAAATGGTGACACGCACGTCAAGGAAAGGTGACGTCCCCGGAAACACAGGCATCTGAAATCAATAGCAGCAGATCCACCTTATGTGGCAAAGCCTTTCTCTAGGCAGGCCACAAGAGAACTACAGACATTTTCATTTCCCAGATCTATCCAACCCCAGCCTTAAGCCTCAGCTCCGCAAATGGCTTTGCATCAGCTGAGCAGAGCCCAGAAGCACCCCTTTAGCTTCCAGCAGATATCAGGAAAGATGCATCCTCTTATGCTTAAATAAATCTCAGACCATCACAGCTCACGCTGGCCACATGGGAAGGGAACATGCCTGGGCAGCTGCCACAGTTCAGCTGTGGCTTAGAGGGCTTCATTTTTTCTCAGTCGGCCATTCACAGGCACTCGGTTTCCAAATACAGTCACAGTTCAGAGGAGCAAAACCAGAGGAAGCAGCCTTTATTGCAAGTTGCCACAGTGAGTGCCTTCACGGGGCTGGGTATCCTGCCTCTAACTCAAACGGGTGCTGCACAGCCAAGCTGAAAAATGAAAGATCAGCTCACTAATAAACAATTAAAAAATAATTTGCTTATTACAGAAAATCCTTCCTCACCAATAGTTGCTATTTTACCCCCAAAGAGCTTGGAGATTTATAGCCTGTGTATCATTGAGTCATGCAAGTCTGTTCTCTTTCCATGGTTGTTGTTTTAACCTCTTCAGTCTCAGCCTCCACAGCAGCTCATGGGAAGAGAGACAGATATTCCCTCACGTTTCTAGCACTGACCATGGAGGCTGGGATCTCCGTGGCCAGGAGGGGAGTGCTGTGCAAGGCCGAGAGGGAAGGGTGCAATTGGCGTGCACCGTGCAGCAGACAGATGCGCTGGCACTCTGTGTCACTGGTGCCCTATGGTTCTTCTGCACTGGCTCCCTCTTTCCTACCTTTCTCCTGCCCCCATGATGCCTTTTCCCACTTTCTAACTGGAAGATGACCTCAATTCCAAGCTGGGCTCCCCTGCAGCATCTGGTTCCCTTATATTATCAAATAGTGACTCTGTCCATCGGCATTTCTGGGCTACTGGCAGTCCCAGATTTCTGATACTTCCAGTAACAAAACCTCCTTTTTAACTCATGAATGAGATCTTTGCTGGAGCCTACAAACTTCAGTTGCCTGGTGGCATTCCGTAGGGCCACCATGCAGGTGGTCCTGCTCGTTGCTAAGGCCCAGGTCCAGCACAGGGTTTGCTGACCACGTGCTGAATGCACCACATGAGACCCAAAGCCCCTTCCCTCCTCTGAGCCATCTGCTTTTATTTGCCTGTTATGGTAACAACAACCGTCATCCTAGGGAAAGGCGAGAGCTCCTCCTCATTTGAGGGTGTTGTGCATTCCCAGAAAAAGGTCATTGTCACCAAATATGAGGTGGCACACAAATTTGTCAAAAGTGAAGTGGTTTCCCTGGCAACAGAAATCGTATATAAGCGAGCTGGAGTCCTCCGCTGTGCCTGCCAGAGCACATGTTGTTGCACTGATTATAGTCACAGCGATGAGGAAGTCGTAGTATAGTGAATATCCTCCAGTGAGACAAGGTAAACCATGCTACAGCATTCCAATTGAATAATTTTAAATATAATCGGGCCTGGTTTTCAGCCAAGGCCATGTTCGGTTGACAACCATTTGTGGTTTGAAATGAGGTACAATTTTGTTTTAAATGGTGGAACCACATCCTCAGTAGATTTTCCAACAGTGGCATCATTTAAACTGAGATTGGAAGTCATGCAAGACATGAGACATGAGATCTAATTATACAATCACTTATTGGCTATTTAAACTGGTACCTCAGCTATTAAAGGTTCATGCAAAGGGCTCTCTTGCAATAAGAGCAGAATCTTGCTTTTTATTTTTTAAGAGTACCTTTCTTGTCCACATAAACAAAAAACAGAAAAGCCCAGAGAGCAACTTGTGTTAAGTGATTCATCAGTCCTCTGACACTCCAAGAGATTTCAGCTGTCCCACGCATCTCAGCGCAGTGTAAACACTTGCCATCGTGGCTTTGGGCCACCTGCACTATCAACGCCAGCCCGTGTGGCAGTGGAGAAAGCGGAGAGCTACGTACATCCACTCCCATAGACCCTGGTTGCTCCCATGTCCTCTTCCCTGGGGACCTTGTACTACTTTCAGGAAGAGAAAGGAGCCCCCACCACTATGGATAAGGGATGGACACTACAGAGAAGAGATCATGGAGATGGACCAGACACAGTGTCCTAAAACTCCAGACTAGGGCTTTAATCAATGGAAGAAGAGGGAAGGAAGTTATCTACAGAGCCCTACTTGGTTCAAAGTGCTTGGGTTTGTCTCTACCAAGTTAATAATTTTGGATTGCAATCACAACCAAGTCTAATAGAAAGAGCAAACAGTTCCTCCTCTGAACCTGTAAGTCCTACAGCCCCCTCCAGACACATGCACCCAAGTAACTACACCCCAGTCACTATCATCTTCTGCTCTAGCCCCTGACTCCATCCCTAACGTTGCAAAACTCCCAGACACCAACACCTCTTTGCACCATGACCATGCCCTGGCCACGCAGCCTACCAATGCTGTGCTACGCTCCCACGGCATTTGAGTGTCTTGGCATAGCATTCATTTCCCTGGCATTTCAGGCTGGGATCTGACTGTGCCCAGGGAGGTACTGAGGGTGCCCTGGAGGCAGAGCATGTCTTGGGCTCTCCTCTCTCGGGAGTCCTTCCTGGCTTCTCCAGAGTAGTCTCCAAGAGGGCTGGTTAAAGCTCAGACCACGTGGGCCAGTACCTGACCCACACTTCCCACGGGTCAGGAACTCATCTCTAGGCTTTGCAGGCAAAGAAATCTGGGAGAGTCCTTTACAGTAAGGCCATAACTTCCCTCTTCCTGCAGAGAGCCTGAAACCATGTTATTCTGGTTATTTCTTTGTCTCCCAACCAAGGCACCTTAGCCGGATCACAAGCAATAACCCCAAGAGGCAGAGAACAGGAACATGCTACCTCTCCAGTGAGGACCAAAGCCAGCAAGGCTGGAGGAGGCGGAGGCCCCAGCTTGGCCTCAGTCCTAATTGCGGCACTGATGGAGCAAGCACATATCTGTATAGAAGAGGTCAGTCAAGTGCCTCCCACTTAATATGTAAAAGCTGTTTCTCTTTTCAGTCCTGGGTCTCTGGAGTGCTCATGTCTCACAGCACAACAGACCACATTCACATTTTTCAGATGTGTATGAATGTTAAAAATAGCCCACTGGGTTTCTCTTCAAACAGGGATGAGATCAAGCCTTTGAATAGCCCATTGCAACTCCCTTTCAATTTGCGGTGATCCTTAGGGGAGAAGGGAAGGGCAGGGGAAGAGGGAAAGGTATTCTGTAATGGAAAAAGTGATTAAATCTTCTGTCCCCCTCCTTGCTGCTCGGTGCACCTCTGCCCAATCTGCTCGCCTGTTGAAGAGCTGCGTTGGAGGAATGGCTCCATAAAAGCCTTCAAGAAATTCCCATCATTGCTGAATGAGGGTCACTGGTCACAAGAGGCAGAGTATTACCAGGTTACGCAGCTTGAGAGACGAGACCTGACTGATTCCTCTCATAGAGCAGCCTGTCAGGGGCTCTCACACAATTCACTCCTTTAGCTGATTAAGCAGGAATACAATTACAATAGGACAGTTATGCTTGCAGTCCTGGAAAAAAAAAAAAAGATAGGGGAAAAAAGAAGATTTTCCAAGTTTTCAAAGGAATTCCAGGGGATGTGCGTCCCTGGTGTGTGAGGCTAAGATTGGAGCTCCCAGGCACTTTGCATGAGCAGTACCACTGTCTGGTCAGGTCTAAGGAAGCACAAGAAGGTGCATTGCACAGACACAGGACTACGACTGGAGTCAAACAGCTGCAATGACCCCAGGGACGCAATAGATGGACACCCCACTGGGGCCAGGGTGGGAGTGAGGGCCTTGGCTTTGCACACACTCCACTCTTGGTCTCACCACGGGGGCTTGGCTACAGCAACAGGCATTCAGGGAGTGCCACCTGCAGGGTCACTAAACCTGCCTTTTGGGAAGTCACATTTTGCCGTGTTCTCTGTGAAACTGAGGGGAGGAATAGCTGTCAACCTCCCCACCTCTATAAAGGCATTTAGTATAGGTTTCTGAAAGTTGGAGGGCTTCAAGAACTGGCTTTTTTGCTTGTGTTGGGAAGGATTTTGAGACGCGTTCACCTTTCATGGTTTCCATCCCGTTATTTATTACATATATCTCCCATCCCATTATTTATTACATACATCTCATCGCTAGCTAACTCAGGCTTAAAATATCCAACAAAAGCTTGAATGCATTTCTGTGCTAGAAGCCTGAGTCTGGGGCTATGCGAGAAAGAGGAGAAAAGGCAGGGCAGTGATGACTCGTGCAAACAATGCAAAAAGCAAGGAGGGGGCACGTCAGGGTGTTGCCACATGCTCATATCAGCAGGACCTGTCCCAGAGCCACCTCCAGACCTGATGCCTCCCGCTCCCCCTCCCCACCACCAGTTGCTGGGCATGGCTGGTGCGTGCTGCCTGCCACTTTCACACACCTTGCAGATAGCGGCTCTGCAAGGCAAGCACGTGCAGGGACAGGTTGCGCATGGCACTCACAGTGGCTCCTGCAGTCACTTGTCAGCCTGATAATTGACTGCCACCGAGTCCGTGTGCGCGACAGCTAACGCTCAGAGCAGGAGGCAAGGCGAGACCATCTCTGTATCTCAGAGATGATCCTTGAAGAAATAATTGCTCAGACCTACCGGGCAGCACAGCCGTCTAATACTTGTTTGTTTAGTTGGGGTGTATCATTCTGCTTGCCAAGAGAAAGCTTAGAGTGTGTTTTCTTTGTATTGGCTGGGTGGAAGAAGAATTTATGGAGGATCCAGAAAGAGGCAGGAAGTTTGATGTTCTGTTTTTCTTCTGTATTTTCCCCCTATATTTTATTTTTCTTTGATTTTGGCCAGATAAATCCCCCCTCTTCCCAGGCCCTCATCCCCAGATGGACAAAGCAGGAGCAAAGGACAACAGACACAGGAGAGAAGGAAATTGTCTCACTGCAAGACAGACAGGGGCAGACCAGGTCCAGACTTTTCAGAACAACAAAAATGCCCATCAGTCCTCCAAATCTCAAAGAAATGATCCTTCTCTCCCAACCCCTGCCACAACCCTCTGCCAAAATGTGACAGATTGGAGAGAGGCCAGTCATTGCCTCATCCACATTCAGCCACGCTGCCACAGCATGTGGGAGAAGGAGAGGAGTGCAGAGGGAGAAGGCAAGGCACGTTTCTTAATTAAACTTGCCCTCTGCAGACCTGGATCCGTCCTCTCTGTGGCATTGCAGAGCTGCTGGCACAGGGCACCTACCACAGATGGCCCCGGAGAAGCATAGAGACGTGCACGTGTCCGTGGTTGCAAGTGGGCCCGCGCCAGCCTCAGGGCTTAGAAGAGGGAAGGGGGAGGAATGCTGCCGAGATCAGCTGAACTGCCTATTAATCCTCCTAACGGCTCCACAGGCTAACGACTTGACCCCCAGGTTTCCTCTTCCCTTCCCAAGCGCTGACTCAGTGTCTGCTCTTCTGCCTCGCTTCATAGCTGGGTGGGAGACTGGAGCACGCATGGGAGAGGACGGAGCGGGGGAGAAGAGTTGTTTGTGCCAAAAATACTGGCATGCAGACACACACGGACATGCACAGGCACACAGACACACAAGCAGGCTCCGTGCAGCATTAGCCCGAGTGCTTTTAGCCTGGGGCCTCCCTGGCGGTAGGTCTTGCTGGTGGGCTGAGCATTTGCTGTGGTCCTTGTGCAGGGGAGAGACTGCTTGTCACAACTTTTCTGTCACCCTCACACTTTTACTGTGGGAGGCAGCAGTAAAAGCAGGAGCATGGCTTTAGCAAAACGATTGCATGAGTCTGGCAAGCTTAATGCAGGGACGGCTAGAGCTAGCTGTGACTTCACCTCTCTTGCTGTGCCGGCAAGACTCTCTGTCCTCTTTTCCACCCTGTCTACCAGCAGCAAAAGGGCCAGATGAGACCTTTCAGCTCAGTATGTGTCTATGGGCTAGTGGTGATGTATAGTAGCTCTCATTTACACCTGCAGCACCCAGTTTCCCAAGTAGCCTCTTGTCTAAGTACTAGGTGAACCAAGGCTAGTTTGGATTCAAGGTCAGGGAAGGTCAGGTGCATCAAACCCTATGTAACCAAGCCATGGAAGTCGTGCTTCTGACTACTGTGTAGCTGTAACACTAGAACGGGAGGTAGAGCTTGCTTATCAAATCAGCCGCTGAATTGTTTCATCATGATAGAGAAATCTTGATTGGCGCTGTGGGGAGGGGGAGAGATGCCACACTGAGCACCAAATGCTGCCCCCACACTAAGTGTACACAACTGAAAATGGCACTTCGCAACATGATGAAAGAAATTATTTACCTGGGATAAGGCTCCATATTTATAAACATCTTCTACAAGATAGAGACGTTCCTCACTGATATGTCGGTCTACCCTTCTCACTAGACCCCCTTCTGCATTATAGACTTCTTTCCCTTTCTACCTTACTCACTGGTTCTGTATCCCCTACCCTGCTACCTTCATCCCTCTACAGATTCCCATTACCTTTTTTTACCCATCTTCCCTTCTTCTCCCCATTCAGTGAAACACTAAATCCCACATCCCCATATCTACTCGTGCCCTAGCAGTAAAGCTTTCTTCACACCCGCTGTCTTCACCTCTCACGTGGACAGTACAACCACCATCCTGGCCACCATCCCATCCCATCCTCAGGATCAGTCCCCTTTCCCTGCCTTTTTGGCACTACAGGAACAACACTACATATTCCCACCTCCTCTCCAAAATGGTTACAAGTAAGATTTCTTCCTCTCTTGCTCTCTCCCAGTGCTTGGATCTTGAAGATCTCATCTTGCCTCTTCATCTATTTTTTCAATACAGTCCTCACTGAGATGTAGGTACCAGGCTTTTCATCTCCTTTCCTTTGCACCCCATCCTGGCTCCCTTCTTGCCTGTTCAGCTGCCATCTCTCTTTCATGTCTCACCTGATCTCTGACTATAATCACCTCCAGAGTCCCTCTCCTGCAAATTCATTCCAGTCCATCTTCCACCCTTCAGAGCCCATTTCCAGTTCCTTGTCTGGCCAGTGCTCAGGACCAGTATTCCAGCTGCATCCTCCCAGCTGCCTTTGAAACTTCCAGCTGTGCTCTGCATTTTCAAATCTTTCTTCCCTTGGCTTCATGGCTCAGATATCTCCCCCTTCTCTTCCAGCTTTTTAGCTACTCTTCACGCTCCCCAGAAACGTCCAGAACTACTTAGTGAGCAGTGCCAACTCCCTTCTGAAACTGCCTTTTACCAGGATGCCTACAAAAAGACATAAATAAGGCTAGTCATGTGCTAAGGCCTCTGGCCACTCAATACTTTCTCAAAATTTAATTGCACTCCTCACTCTGTATGTCATCATCTGAAGTCTCTTGTTTTGAGCTGTGATGGGGCTGTTTTGTGGCACACAAATATCCTTTCATTTGGAGCAGTCCGTGACTGGGCCTCTTCAGCACCAGAAAAATTATATGTAAATAATGCACAATACACCTCATGCCTTGTGGTTACTGCAGGAATACAAATAGTGAATAAGTTCATGGTACACAAAGGTACATTTAGGCCATGAATATCGCAAGCACTTGGAAAAAAAGTTCTGTAGAATAGACATGACTGGCAGGATTTACCTTCTCTATCTCTTTCCAGCAGCACTGTCCATGGCCCTCCAAACATCCATCGGCTTGTAATGACACTCTTAGTTGCTATTACAATGCACAGTTTGGACAGTAACACCTACAGTGGTTTCAGCAGTGTTTTTGATGCATATGGAGCAAAGAATGCTGATTAAAAGAACCAGATACCAAAAAAATATCAAGGCATAGCTGCTGTTCATCTTCTAGGTGAGAGCACATTTGGTATTAGTTCTCCCTGCCCCAGCCATCCATAGAGGAGGAAGAATAGACCTTCTTTCCTAAAGAAGCTGAACACCCCATCTTGCATAAGACTTACTGGATTCAGTATCAAGGCAAGCACAAATTATTGCTTACTGAAAAATATTTAACATTTTATTGTAGGGAGGGGGTCAGCCTCCCATTGCTTGATGAACCATTGAGTACATCCTGCCAACAGCTGGAGAGATAATTACAGTCCCACGCCTACCCCATGGGAGCTCATTCCATTTCCCAGGAATGGGGGGAGAGGTTCCTGTTCATATCAGTCTCCCTATGTAGGAATGGGGCTTGGTTTGTTTTTCTCTTCTACAAATACACAAAGAGAGAGCTAAAATCTGGGGGTCCATCTGCAAAGAAAGCGTAGGAAATAGACACTCTTCATAAAATCCATTACAATTTTAGTAGAAATTCATGTTGTCCTCTTAGTAACTTTCTAGTTTTACTTTTTAATGGCTTTTTTTCCTATTTTTAAAAGCGTGTTCTCTAGGACAAAGTTAAGGAAAGGAGGACACTGGTTACGCAGGTTTAAGTGGTGCCTTGGGAACCCATTAAGTGTCAGGTCCCAAAGTCTCAGGCAAGAGGAAGGAATGGGTTTTGGAGGAAAAGGTTTTGAGATTCAGAGGGAATCTGTGAACTCCCTCTGAGTAGTGTGAAGCAGGTAACTTAGGAAAGCATGAATTGATGTGGGTGGCGTTCCTTAAGAGGTCCTCACCTTGACAAAAATGTGGCAGGTTTCTACAGAGTGATAATTGTCGTCCTTTTTCAGCCTTGATGATCTCTCAAAGCCCCTTCAAGTGCAGTCTTCTAGGATTGTGCAATATTATAAACACACACATCCCCATTCACACACTGCTCATAGCTAAGTTTCCACCACTCTGCCATACAAACACCTTGACAGCAAGCTACAGTGTGCAGGGAATTGTGTATCAGCATTGCAGACGAAAGGAAATACCATGTTCAGGTGGGCAATCATCATCCGAATTCCTGGAGTATAGCTCCCTGACTTTGATCCCAGTGTCTCAACAGCAGGATTTTTGACTCTCAAACAGCCTATATCCTCCTATGTTCCAAGTATGGTTCCAATATTCTTGTCTTCTCTCTTGTGCTCAGTGAAAAGACTAGAGCTTCCGGGATTTCAAATGGAGATCAGCAAAGTGCTCTGTATAGCTATTCAGGATTATCTCCCTGAAATACCAGTACACTGCGTCAGCTCACAGGGTTTTATTCGTATTAAATAACTGACTCTGAGCCCACCATGCAGTAGGAATTTTAAATGCTATTGTTCTGCCTCAGCAGCGTGAGGTTGAATTTCTGCACCTCTGTTTCTCTAACTGTGGCCCACACTCAGATGAAAAGATGCCTTTTCCCTTAAGAATTGTGTACAATTACAGCCTGCAATGGCTGAGATCAGAACAGGTTAAAATTAAGCCCAGCCCTGCTTTGCCAAGTCTATGTTTTAGGAATCAGAAATGGTTTCCCTTGGCCTTGATGGGTATTTCAAACCACCATTAGAAGCTCAGATAGCAGCTATTGATAAAATATTCAGTTAGCAGTGCAGAGAGCTTTCTCTGAGGGTCCAGCTGTGAGAACATTAGCAACTATTATACATTGCACGCCTATCGGAAATAAATGCATTTAATGAATTTTGAAAGAGCTGGCTTAATAATATGGGCGTTAAATGCAGAGATGACACAGTCACTGCATGTAAGATTTTGAGCATATCAGATTACAAGCGTAGGCACCGTTCATCCAAGTATATGAAGATGACAAAATCTTATTCGCATCACTCATTCTAGGAGTCTAAGGCCAGGGCACCATCAGATTAGTCGATAGCGTTAGACTCCTTCATTCCCTCCTGGCCTCACAGTGAGCCTAGGCCCTTGTGTTCAGCAAAAAACAGGCTTCAAGAGATAAAGAATCCACCACTTTCTTTGGTTATTTGTTCCAGTGGCTAATCACTTTACCAAGACATATGTGCTGCTTAATTCCAGCTCGAGTCTGTCTGCCCTCAGTCACTGCTCCTTGCTCTGTCCTTCCTGCCATCTCTGGTACCCAGAGATGCCTCCCCAGGGAGATACCACTACATGAAAGTTAGGCAACCTCACTGTCACCCTTCTGAGAATAAAACAGTTTGAGCTCTCTAAGTCTCATGGTGCAAAGCATCTTTTCCAGTGCTGAAGTAACTTTTCTGTCTCTTTTCTGCAGAGCCCAAGTTGGCTCTGGATGGCAGTGAAAAAGGAGTCGTGCTTTCTAGCTCCACAGTCCAGCCCAGCCCTTTAGTGCTGCAGTGCAGTCACCAACCCCACGTCCTGGAGAGGTTTCTGCGCTGCCCACAGTGTTTCCAGGAGACAGTGCCCCATCCAGTACCGGATCTGGAGCCAGATGTTCAAACACATGCTATATGAATAGGCTCAGTTTATCAAGCAATCCGGGTCACTTTGCTGTTAGTTTGCTAACTACCTCTTGTCTAACCCCACGTGTCTTTCTCAAGGCAAGTAAGATGCTTTGAATGTCATCAGATTAGATGAAGTAAAGGCATCGAGGTTACAGCTTTAAAAACATGTCCAGAAGAGATTCCTTTGTCATGTCATTCATTTCTTCCCTTTATCTCCCCTTGCTGGTGCCATTCATCAGCTCTCTTTTTCTCACCTCCTCAGGTCTTTCCTGTAAGAAAAAAATAGTAAAGAGGAGGGCGAGGTGAAAAATGCTTGGGATACGCACTGTCATCCACCTGTGTAGTGGGGACACTGAGATCCAGGTACAGCCCCACTGCCAGCGCTACAGGATCTAAAATTTTAAAGGTAATAGGTGCCTCACAGCCTGTAGCTCCCATAGAAGTTGGGTACCTTTAGCCAGTTAGGAGGAAGGTAGTGGATTGTCTTGTATGGTCAGTGGAGGCTTTGGAATCGACTCCTATGGTTGTCCCTCCATCTGCGATGGATGCCTATCCCTCCATCTGCAATGGATGTCCATCCTTCCATCCACGATAGATATCCAACCCCTCCATTCATGACGGATGCCCATCCCCCCATCCCTCCATAACAGATGTCCATCCACCCTGCAGACCCCGTGTAGACATGGCAGCATGGGAAGACCCGGTACACGCTGTGGTGACGCTCAGCCTGGGTGCTAGGAGGCAGCGAGCGCTCTCCTGCCGCAATCCTCCGTGTGCACAGACACGCTCTGTTGGAGGTGTGAGAGGGAGGGTGTCTTTTCATTCCTTCTGCTTCAAAACTGAGGGATGTTTTTCTATGAGACCGCCACAGGGACTTTTAAACAGGCTTCCCATTCATACAGAGGTTAATTAACGTAGGTACCTTTGGTGGTATTTTCAGAAGCCCCCAGATACCCAGATACCTTTGAAACGCTGGCTGCAAGCACAGAGCTGGGCTCTGTGAATATGTGGACCTGCAGAGCAGCACTGAGAGCTGATTAGCTTACAAGCCTCAGGTTTTGACAAACACTCATTTTGCTCTGCTCTGCGTATACCATCACCCTGCAAGAAAGAAGGGCTAGTATAATTAGGGTTGTCCAGGCTTGTTTGCCAGCTGCTATATTATCCATAGGCAGAAATTCCAGGTCATTTTTTTTCTCCCAAGCATGGTATTGAAAGAGTAACAATGCGTAAGAAAGTAGTGGTGCTTGGGGAAGACAAGGAAACACTGTAATGTCAAACCTATTTTTTCTCACAGCTCAACCCCAATCTGTTGTCCTGTGGAAGCTGCTTCCTCTGCGTGCCAAAGAGATAGCATCAGAAAAAAAACAACTATCATTTGACTCTCCCTGAGAAAAAGGCCAACCCCCCTCCTCCCCACACCCTCTGTGTAGTTTACATGGAAAAAAGAAGAAACCCAAACCATCACTTGACTTGGCAGGTCGGCTCCTGGGAACCCAGAAGGCTGTTTGACCTTCTCCAGGCAAGCATGGCGCTCGCTCTGCACTTCCAAAGAAAACCTACGCAATTCCATGAAGTTCGGGGCGGGGGGGCATTCAGAGAGTGCTCGCAGCCCTCCTGACGAGGAAATCGGAGGACAGCCTGAAAAACAGTTCTCTCTGGGGAAGCCTGAATGGGGAGAAAAGAAACAACACATTTTTCCCGCACTGAGACTAACTCCAGCTGTTGGTGCTTGCAGACAATAACTGTTTTGGGCAGCGCTCTCACTTGGGCCTTGTCAAGAAAAGAAAGACCAACTGAAACATTAACACGCCCACCCTCTAAGCAGATCAGACGGTCCCCAGCATGGCCAGAAAACAGATGAGGGCTGCATTTCCTGCCGTAATGCTGATCCCTTGGAAAATGCACTACATGCAGATTTGGTACCAGCCATCAGGGCGTTTATGAATGAAAGGGACGCTTTCAGCAAGCTAAGAGATGGAACAAACGATGCTAATGATAAATCCATCCCCTGCCACTGGACGGACACGGACGTCCACAGCTAAAACAAACAAATGGTCTGGGCAAGCTGTCAGGCTTGTTTAGATTCTGCTTGGGATAAATCTCAATGCCCTTTGATCCCATGATGTTTTTGGCGCCTGTGTTGCTGTCTAGCAGCGGGGTATATTTTTCTATCCCAAGGAGCAAGTGGATGCAGCTGCCTATAGCTGATTTATAGGAGGAAGTGATTCACAGGAAATCAAAGCTTCTCACGCAGTAAAAATTGCTGTCTTTTCACTTCCACCATCAGTGCAATGATTAGAGCTCTGGGGACTTCAGCTGGGAAGATCAGCAAAGTGTTTTGTGCTTAGCATAAATCACTTTCTGCAGTGACTCACAAAGTATGCTCACGGTGGGTTGCACCTGTCTGTACCTCCTGATGCCCTGGCGGTGACAGCATTTTCATTCAGTCCTGTCCCAGAGATTTTAAATACACATTTTTTGCTCATTGCAGCAACGCAAGGCGGGTTCTGGACTTTGTTTTCCCATATTAACCATGTTGTTCCTCGGGATTTGGGTCTTGTGCATGATTTACAGACCAGAATGGGGATGAGTACTGGGGTGGGGGATGGTTCAGGTCCATAGACCTCCACGAGCTATGTCAGGCAAGACTATCTTTTGTCACATGCCTGCAGTTCGTAGTAAAATGAGGGCTGCAGCAAGAATACTAGGCCACACCAAAACATGCTTATCACTAATAACGGCTGTGGACTACCAGACATGATTTAGGAGCTGGTTACTGCTTGCAGTTTCTGGTAACTGTTCACATCAGTCTCAGAAGCTAATGAAGCAGTTGTTTATTACTGCAGAACTTCAGACCCCATGGGACATTCAGCAAATATTTCTGTGCTTCTAAAAGAAGATTTGGCTCCTGTTGCATCCACTGTGAGTGCAAAGCTCAGTCAAACAAGGAGGATTTGCCATCAGCATAATCAGAAACATGGAGAAAGGGAAGGAGGGGATTAAGACTTGGCTGCTGGTAAACATATGTTGCTTCAGTTAATTGTGCGGAAATTTGTGTGCTCAAGGTTTGACAAAAACAAATGAAAGAAGTGTGAAAACTCAGCTCTGGAGCACATGCCTGGGCTAATCAAACATATAGGTGTATGTACACATACACAAAGGTCCATGCTAAACCTTTATTAATACAAATATTAATTTATATCTCCACTCGCACTCCAGGTATTCACCCTTTTCTGACATATCTTCACGCTCCTCTAGTTTAGATGGGGCTAGTCCTCAGGCCAGCAGGGCAGCATTTATCTCCATTAACCCATGACCTTACACGTCTCACATCTGCTCAGCGTCTCCCATGCATGACAGCGGAGGGGCAGATTTACTTGGCTCGAATCATACCGAGTTTTACCCTCCACTTTTCACTCTACCACAGGCTGACCCTAGGAGGGGTGGCCAAAACCTAGGGAGAAGCTCCATTCTGGGGGATCATGCCTGATGACAGCCTTCTGGGTTGAGCATTGAAGTCCTGGACTAGGTTGTGCACACAGGAGAAACCGAAGGAGGGACTGTGGGTGCCTGGAGCTTGGAGGAAGCGATATGCTCTTATCACGGAGAGAAGGAGCAGATCAGGGAACAAGTGTGTCATGCCTGCAAATGCACCCTTACAGGAAGTGGACCTCAAGCACTGGCGTGGGAGTAAAGGACATTTATAAACACATCCCTGGTAGGGCCTGGACCCACCTCTGAGAATGGGGAACTTACTTACCTAGCTGGTGAATCTGTGCCAACGATTTCGTTTTATGGATCAAGTGTAAGGAAAATCACAGCCTGCAGGAGCTGGAATGAGACCACAGCAGTCACATGGCAGCAAAGGAAGCCCAGTCACACCAGGTGCATGGGCAGACTGGGACACGGCACACAGCAGTTTCCACACATGGGCTTGGCATCCTGACCTGGAGAAGCAGCGACAGAGCACAGACCTCCGATCTCCACAACTATCCCCTTGCTCCATCCCACCCTGTTACATTTAAGACCCACTAGCCACTGGTCCCACAGTGCAGACCCCCAGGGGCACCCTGCAGGGGTCGGGGGAGAAGCCAGTGGTCCAACCATAGGGAAGCAAAGACGATTTGCTCTCACCAGAGAAGGTTGGATCTACCCTTACCTGAAAGCAGCAGAGACAGTGGGAAGCACCAAGCACTATAGCGTGCTCCATCTTTCCTCTAAGCACTCAGTGGTTTGCTGTAATCAAGGCAGCAAGTCTCTCCCTGTCTTTCAGTTTTGCAAACCACTGTCTTTATAGTGGATATTTGGTCTGAGGAAACTTTTTTGTAATTATTGTAATAAGCTATATTTTTTGGCTGCAGTAGCAAAGATTCAAAACAGCTCAGCAAACCAGGATATTTCTCTAGCACAATAATGATAGGGATTTGAGAAATCTTGCCTTGTGCTTTGTCTTTCATCAACAGGAGACCAAGGGTCTTTCAGCCTGGGATAATGCCAGAAGATAAAATTGCAGCAGAAAGCCTTTTTCATGTTTTGCAAGAGTGGTCTGTAAAAATATATACTTATCTGTTTCCATAGGGAAGCCTTCCTATTCAGGGTGGTTAACAGTAGGTCTGTCCTCTAGAAAGACTGTTTGGGTCTTTTTCCCTGATCTGTCCTCCTCACTGACAATATTATCTAACAAAACATACAGTATATTTATTTGATCTTTCTTTATTTTAACTGGAGATTTGATTTTCTTTCATGATTGAGTGGGATGCATTTTATTAAAGGCCAAAACCTCATTCTACTTCATGACTTTGTAAACAATTCTATAGTGGTAGGTAGATACAGGCATCCTGTTTTTCCTTCTCTGTATCTGATGAGGCAAAAGAAGCGGGAGGATAATCATGTCTTCAGGGCTGAAAAAAATATGAATTTTTTATAGGCCAACACATATTTCTCCTCTGAAATATAAGGCAACGTTGCCAGCATGAGGCTAGGACAGGGACAGGAAATGAACAATCAGCAGCCCTTCCAGGACTCCTCTGGCCACGTTCTGATCGACAGATCTGGGTTCCTTTAGCATCTTCGGCATAGCTCCAAAATTAAAGGGAACAGAATGACTGCAAAACATAGCCCTGAGACTCCATGTAGTTCTCACAAAGACACGCAAGTACATGCATTTACTGAGGAACAATTCAAATGGCCTAACTATATTTTATAGCTATACTCCATGTCAGCCCTGAAGCAGACAGGCAGACAATGCATGTCAGCTTAGCCTTCAGAGGGAGAGCTCCCTAACATCTGCTCGAGGCACTATAGGGACCCCTTCTGAGATTAGGAGACCTAAATTTAGGTGTCTACATGTGAGCTAGGTGTCTAACCTCCTCTTATCAATTCTTAAGTATTTTAAAAAATGGATTTTTTTTATAGAGGAACACATATTGAAATTTAAGGTAATGTTGCCAAATGAGACAAGGATGAGGACTGCAAATCAGGCAGCCGGCATCTCCAAATGATGGAAGAATATCAACATAGACACTAAGAAATAAAACAAATCCAAGAGAGGACACCTAAGAATAACTGGAGATTGTTGAGCCAAAATAATTTAGTCTACTATTTTGAGAGGTTTTAATTTGGACTGCAGAAAACCCTCCAGCTTTTGGAAGATGGTAAGAATCCATCTATTCCAACCATAAATCCTTCTGCTATACCTATGAGACCCAACTCTTGAAGAGGTTAAGTTCTTGGTAAGTAAAGTTCTTACTAAGCAATCTTTTCCCACTGAGTTGGCCTCTTCAGGTTTCTATTTGTGCTGCTAATGAGGTTCCCACAATCTCCAGGAAGTTGGTCGGAGTTCTAATTAAACAAGACTTGAGGAATTATTCTGCCAAAGTAAGCGCTGGATCTGCCCACCCCACCGACTGAGTCATGAAGGCTGTGTACATGCAGGATGCAAATGTAAATCTCAGATTGACATGCAGAGTTGTACTCTCCAGTGAGGGTGCTTTCTACAGCTGCAGCGTCTATTAAACTTTTGCCATCATCCAAAAACAACACTCATAACTTGAACAGTCCTCAAGGCTGGAGAGCCTTCCAGAACTCTTCTGGCCTTGTTCGGATTTGGGTTCCTCTGACCTCTTGAGCATGGTCCCAGGCATTAAAGAACAGGACTCTGGAAAATACAGCCCTGGGACTCTATCCAGTTCTTTACATAAAAAATACGCATTTATTGGGTATTAGTTAGAATATCTGTGTGGAATGCAATATTCCAGAAACAGCCATGGCATAGACATGAGGACTACTGATGCCTTTTTGGCCTTAGGCATAACATAATGAACTTTTCAATTCATTTTAATATTTATTATATGTATTTACTTATAATCTAAATCATTTTAGTAGGTGAATTCCTAAATGCTTTTACTCTCTCCCGATCAAAATGCCATGCTATCCATGTTAATGGAAACCACAACTGCGTCCTCCCCATGAGCGCCGCTGTGAGAAAAGGGACTGCTTGAAAAATATAGAACCAGCTTCTGTTCCACTCCCATAAGAAACAGTTTTTAGTAGTATTTTATGTCAGGATCTGATTAGGGCCAGCAAAGAGCAGAGAATGGAGTAATTCTCCAAAGAGACATGTAGCAGAGACAAGATTATTGTCTGTTCATCCCACGCCAATACAAACCATCCACTTTGTAAGCTAATGGCTGTCAGAGCACTCTGGCATCTGACAGTCTGTGCAGGCGCCGACCAGATGTTGGAGGTTTTCCAGCCCATACTACTGGAGAATTCCATAGTCCACAACCTCACCATCCAGACTTAGAAGGAGCAACCTTCAACCAGTCTGCAAGACATAGGGAAGGCAGCATGAGCATGTATATTAAGGGGGATATGTTTTTATTTAGGCCGACCAAGACCAGAGATGGTGGAGGATATGTTCGGCTTCCAAAGTACACTGCTCCATGTGACCACTTGGCTGCCTCCTCCTACCCAAAATGAGAAGGGCCCTCTGGTTCCTGGCAGAGTCCCCAAGGTAAGTACTGAGCGGACCTCTTCAGGTTTGCAGGATGTGGGCACATTCAGACACAAGGGGAAGGAATACCTTACGGTTAAGGCAGGGAGAGATGCAGCCCCAACCCCAAATGCATAGGCTGGAGGGTACCACTTGGCCGAACCCATGTTACATGGATGGGAGCATGCTTATCCCAGCTGGGGCTGATGGAGGCATGGGAGGAGAAGGTTGATGCCCTCCCTTCTCGCCTTTATTCCAACCTTAGTAAGTCTGTGCCTGGCCAGGGTCTCAGGCTCAGAAGATATGTCCAGGCTGTGGAGTCAGTGACCTCCGCGCACGGGAAGCAGTTGCTTATAAGCACCTAGGAGTGAGAAAACCCACCCAGGCCCACAGATAAGGCATAAGCAGAGGGGCTAGGAGGCATCCCTTGCTGTTAGCCCAGGCTTCATGTTCGAACTGAGTAGAACTTACTCTAAGCGATCTTACTCCTCTAGAACTGATTCAGTCTTCCCAGGTTAATGTGTGCAATGATTTATGGGATATGATTTCCCGGTAAAGTGGGAAGGTTCAACATCACCTGGAAAGCACTGAAAAGCTTTAATTTAGTTGCCATTTCTCCTGAGATCCTGCCTGAGAGCCCTCTCGCCTCCAGCCTCCCAGACCTCCCTGGAGCCAAGCCCCAGCAGCAGCAGCACAGAAACACCGTATCAACTAAGCCAATGGCATGGCCGGAGCGCACCCCAGTTGCCAGCGTATTGCATGCCTGGTGGCAGTTTACACTCATCATAAGTACTTTCATTCCATTAAAACGATATTAATTCCTAGGCACTTATTTCCCTCCTACCCCCACTTTATCCTCACACATGGATTACAAGGGATTTGTTTCACTGGTTGGGTTTCATGCTCTCAAGAAATGCTGTGCAAAGCCTGGGAGCAGAGCAGGCCCCAGGGGAGAGGTTCCATCTCTCCAGAGCAGCGACCTTCACCTAAATGTCCTTCTGAGGACCCCCAACAACAACTTTATGCTGGTGAGCATCCAGGCCCTGGGTCACTTAATTTGAGAGATCTCACCAGTGGAGTGGCACTACTGAGGCTCTGTCACAGAGAACACGTTGGGGGTGATGTGGCACCTCACTCAGCCGTCCCCACTGCCAGCAACCCTGCCTCAGCACCTGGCTGGTGATGCAAGGCTGGGGCCAGAGAGCTGGGTGCCATCCTCATGCACAGCCTGTCCCAGGCCACGAGCAGAGAGGCCTCATCTGCAGCGAGCATCGCGTGTATGTCTGGCGCCATGAGCCGACTGCAGAACGTCCTGCAGCATCCAGGCTTTAGGGGTCATATTTACTACAATAAAACAGTGGAAATATCCCTTTCCCCAGTCAAATATTTAAAAGGCTGTTTGCTGTGATAAAGCAGTGCTATCATGGGAGCATTAGTGCCTTACAGGAAATATTAACAGTATATATGGTCAGATAAGCGAGAAGGCGCGAACAGGGAGCAGACCGCACTGCATGGCTCGCTGCTTGTCCCAGCCACACATCAAAACAGTTGCACAGAGAGGGACCACGGAAGCAAATGTAAGGAACTGGTAAAAGTTAAGAACCCCAAATTTTGGGGAGATTCATCTCTGGAAAGCATATCCCACCAGATAACGGCAGCAATCGGGTATCTGAGAATCATGATGCTAAGAATGGAGAAAGGCAGGCTGCTCAGCCCAGTGCCTCCACAGCCTCCGCAGGCCCAATCGAGGACCCACTGCCTTCAGTGGATGAACTCCCATCGACTCTGCTGGGGCTTGAATTGGGCTCTTTAGGAACCAAAACAAAAGACCAAGCGTCTGACTTTAATTGATGACTCATCCATCACCAGAGCCCAAACTCCTCTTGACAGGGAGAGGGAAAAACCCACAAATTAAGTGACCATTGCCTGCCTCCCCCTTTCTTGCCGATTGTAAAGGAGAACTTTTGACCTTTCTGCCTCATATATCACGGCTTGGCAGAAGCTGGTTCCTCACCCCAGCTGAACTGTGCCGTGCATGTAGCCCCATACAAGAGGTGCCTTTCACGTGTTAAATGCTCCTTCCCCCTCTTCGATCCGCTACAACGGTGCAGAGAAGGACAATGGCATGGCTCCACAGCCCAGGGAGGAGGCTCTCATTAGAAGCCTCTGGTTAAGGATGAAAGTCTGGCTGGATCATCCCGCTGTTGTTTATGCTTTGTCCAGATTTCCAGAAGAGGCTGCTGGGAAGCAGTGGTATTGCCCTCAAGGGCTTTTTCCCTCTGGTGAAGCACACCAGTGCAAACCAGTGGCTAATCTCTCTTGTATACGGCAAGGTTAAAATGCTGGCATCGCACAGGGAGCAGCAGTACCCTGCAGACAAGACGGGAATTTGGAGAGTTCTTCAAGGACTCAAGGCAGACTTCAAAACCCTTAAGCTTACCCTGCATTAGGAAGGTTAATTGCAGGCAGGCAAAGTGGCTGGGATTAGCTCCCTCCAAAGCTCCCCAGCAGCACAAAGGGTGGATACGCTGTGTAATGGGGTTTGGGCTCCAAGCCGCTGAGTGCCTCTGGGGTGTGTATGCAGCACACGGCTCCTTGACACTGAAATATGCTTTTCCTCCAGAAGTGTCCATGTTTAAGACAATGCCACTCAGCCATTAGCTGAAGAGAAAGGCACTGAGTGCTTCAAAAGCCGCTAAAATCGATACAACACAAGGAGCCTATCATTACGAGGGAAGGTAGAAACATGCATTCAGCTGACTGCAAAGAGGAGCATTTGCCGTAAGATCATTCCCACAGCTCCGCACCAAAATATTGTCTAAAAAAGGCATTTCTCATACCAGCTACGTGCCCCATGCCCCCATTAGGAGCAGCTGGATAGTTGAACAGTGGCTGCCAATTGCATGTAGCTGCGTAGAAAAAGCCAGATCTGGTTTGAATCCAGGGATGAACCACAGAGGAACAAATCCCATTGTAAGAACTGCAGAATTAACACAGCCATGACCTGAGTAGGTACCAGAGTCACATCACTGTGGTTCCTTGGTGTGCATGTCCCCAGTGGTTCGGAGATCTTCTCTCAGGCAAGGAGCCAGATGAGATAGGAGTGAAAGCTGCAGATGGTACTGGAAATGCATTTTAAGCTTTGCTACACTGGTGTGTGTCGTAGGTCTCAACGAGAGCACAGCGCCCTGGGCCTCGGAGTCTAAAAACTGCTGACTAGTCCTTGTTCTCAGAAAGAGCAGTTGGTCACCTCTCCTTCACAGAAAAATAACTACAATCAGAGCTTGGACATGAACAGAAACGCTGGGGCATTTTCTCCCGACAGAGCCATTCTCAGGCCATTTCCCCACTAGGGGTTGCAAGCACGCACGAGTCTGCTCCCTAGATGAAAGTCGCTGTCAGCTCTGTTCATGTGTTTGCGGTTGCCACAGCCTCCTCTGGATGGCTGGTAGAGCCGAAGGCTCAGCCACGTCCTAGCACTGGGGACGAGCCGCTGTGGCTGGTTTCTCAAGGCAGCTGTGAACCCTCCGTTTTTACTGGGGGGCAAATCTTGACAAGCACACTGGGAGTCTGAACAGGGGACGGCAGAGGAAGAGCAGATATTTTCCTACTTATTGGCTTCACGGGATGGCCCACAGTCATAGTTCAAGGGCTGGGCACTTTGTCAGAGCTCAGACTATGGACGAGTCCTAGACAAAGTGCTACTGTAGACACCAAACTCGTCTAAGCACATACACAAGGCGAAATCTAGGAACTCATGCAAGTTGGCCTCTCTGCTACAGACACTGGGGGTGTTTGGGGCAAGTCCCCCTGCCAATGCCCAATCCCTCTCCCTTTCCTGGGGACGGCAGCCCGGCCCTGCCCTGAGAGGTGTTGGAAGGCACTTCACTTCTGCCGCGAGGGCCATGATGTTAGTAAGATGGAGGGACCTCAGATCAACCCTAACTGATCTTCACCCACTGAGCTAGTTTTTTATTCTAGCAACAAAAAGCAAACTTGGATTAAACACAGTTGTTGCTGAATAGCCCCTGCAACGTTGCCAGAATTTAACCGCGACTGGTGTTTTTTCTTGAGATTCTGCTTTGTACCCTGGCTTGCTTTGTACCTATAAACTTGGGAATCAAAGCCTGAAAACCCAGAGAAGGCAAAATAAAGAGAACCTAAGATGGAAAGCTAGCTATTGTTTAAATCTTGAACTCTTATAGCAACGGTATGAACTAGATGTGGCTCTATCCATGATCTTGGATGCCCAGAGCATGATCTGATCAGCAGTCAGAGGTCCTCTGCAGACCTGCATGCCCAGGCGAGCATCCTGCTCCTAGTGCCCACTCGCCTCGGCCTGCTCAGCAGCGCCCACAGAAACGCACGGTCCGGCCGCTGCTTCCCAGCTGTGCTCCACCGACCGCTCGTCCCTGCTGCTGCAGTCAGAGTTGGCCTCGCTCTTGAGCTGCGGTGTTTATTTAACACGCGTTCACATTCCCAGGAATGCACATGTGTCTCTGCAGCCTCCTTGGAGAGCTTTTCAGGGCAGCCCAGCCCGCGGAGGGAGAAAGTAGGCTGCTGCGCAGGAAAAGTGTAATCCCCCTTTTTATGACCTTCCTTGCAGCTGCAGAGAGCTGCTTGCACCTTTTTTTCTGCCCTGTGCTGTCCCAAAAAAGCGCTTCAAGCCCGGTTTGGGCTAAAGGGGGTGGGGATGGTAAAGTCCTTCTGAGCGCGGTGGGGAATTTCGGCATTGCTGGATCTCCTCTGCCTCTCCTCCCTAATAAAAAGGCAGCCTGCTCTGAAGAAGAGCCGAGCTGACACTCCCAGCTGGGGTGGCCGGGGTGGAGGATAGCAGAGGCAAAGTAGGGAAAAGGGAAGGAGCTGCTGGGGGGGGGGTCCCAGGGCACCCAGTCCCTCTCCGTAGGGTGGCTACTACCCTCACAATAATCTGGGTCCATAAAAGAGCTTAGCTGGTTCTTACTTTCCTAATTAATCATGTGTAGCTGTTATACCGATGGTTTCAATGCGATTTAACCTCACATGCGACTCTACCAAGCTACCAAGTGTGTCACTTCAGCCTCTGAAGTTTTGAGGTCCCCAAGGTAGCTCAGTAAATGGCTGCAAACTGTCCCCTTCAGCCCCATCATCTCCTTGGGGAAACCCTGTCCAAGACCTTTGCGCTGTGGAGAAGAGCAAGCAAAGAATCCAGGCTCTGACAAGGACTAAACCCACCAGGAGCAAGGAAAATTGCCTGAAATTCATGTGGAATATTTCACAGTCACACAAGCTCAACTCCCAGCCTGGGAGGAGGAAGCCAGGGTTGCCAGCATCCTCAGCCCCACAGCATCACGGTGCCCAGGGCCATATCCTATCCCACAGCACAACGAAGGGGACCTTTTCATTGTCATCAGGGCTTGCCACGCTCCTACAAGGGGTTTGCACGCCTCCACCAAGGGGATGCAGATGAAGGTGAGTCTAAACCCGCCTTCCAGACTGCAGCTTTCAGTACCTCTGCCCTCTTAACCCTTTTCCTCGGGCAAGTGTTTTGAAACCAAATAGGGCTCCAGCCAGAAACTATCCTCCTCGAGGGGCGCCTGCTGAACATCACAGCTGAGTCCTGCAGCTTTCCTCAGCCGACGGCACTGATTTAACCCACAGCTCCACGTTTCTGACACCAATCCAGAGCATCAGTGCCCGAGCAGGAGGTGTTTGCTTCGTTGGTGTGTGCACAACACAGACGATATTGCTACCTGCTGTGGAGTAAATAATGTTTCTTAAACTCTGAGTGATTTATGCAGCAAAACCTTTCTATGCAACGCATTTTCCAAGCACTTCGGCTGGAGCTAACTTACAAGGAAAATAATAAGCAAAGCAAAGAAATCCCAAACCCAGCGTTGCTTCCAAACATGGATCCGACACATTTTGATCTCAATCACACACAAAGAAACCAAAGACATGCTTATATCAGGCATTTTGACCGGTAAATGTCAAATCCCTATCTGAGGCCTGCAGGGAATAGTGTCAGGGAGGGGAAAGACAATGAAAGAAATGCGAAGAATGTATCTGCAACTAAATTTTGACTAAGTGGGGAAACAGAATCTGGGGATCCGTCGACGTAATGGGAAAATCAGATCAGAACCTGCTCTCACATGCTCTCATCTCCGAGATGTTCAAAACCCACGGTCAGACCCAGCTCCAGCTTTCACAGTTTGAATGATCGAGCGCTTAAACATTGCGAGCGGCACAGAACTAACAGCACTGCCAGGGCACCAGTGCCAGGAACTGCCCTGCATCCTGCAGGTTCAGACCTTTCACGCTGCAATAATGGATCAGGAGATAAAAGAGTCAAGCTTGCAGCTGGGCAGCGAGGCTTTACAAACATTCGGTGCCGTCCTCCAAGGGGCCGTTTCATCCCCCGATTTGACGAGCGTGCCGAGGGAGAGCTTGGGATGTTGCTCTCCAGCTGAAGCCTTTTGAAAGTCTTTCCCAACCTGGGGCTGCTAGGCTAAACCCATTTCAATCACTCTGTAACCGTGATGCACGCAGAGATCCAGAGAAGGCCAAGTCCCTTCCCTGCAGCAGATCTGTATCCTGAAAACTCATACAATAATGAATGAGATGAAGGAAAAGTGGGAAAAAACGAAAAAAAAACTCCATGGAAGAAGGCCAAGGGATCTGAAAGAGCTGAGGGCTTGGGGCAGCAGGGGACAAATGTTCATCACTATGCAGAATGGGTGCAGAAAACTAGCTGCTGGGATCATCTAAGCTTAGTGCAAATAACTGTTCCCACTGTCTTCTAGTGAGGGACTTGGGCATGTGGAAGAAAAGCAAATATGGGTGACACTGCTGCAGGAGTGTGGGGACAGTAGGGCTGTTTCTGCTGCAAGGACTTTGGCCCTCAGTTACTGCAGGGGGGAAGAATCAGTGCTTTCAAAGGCTCAAGAAAGGTGCATGGATATTTTCACCCCCTAAAAAGAACGGCCAGGACAGCTCCGCTCTGTACCTCCGTGTCTGCGAACATGCCATTTCTCTGAAAAAAACAAAGATACTGTATTCAAGTCCCTTTTTTGGAGAATTGCCAGGGGTTAGGAATTACCAGCAACTCACCACCGCGATCAAGAAAAGCACCTTCCAGCGCCAATTTTAAAAGCCGGAAAGGTATTCGATACCTTGCTCAACACCCTCAAACGCACCTTGAAAGAGAAACATCTGTTCCCTGGGGACTTTCACTCCCTGTCATATGGCCACTGCTAAGTGCTTTTCCCCAGACGCAGCAAGGGACCCGCCGCTGATGAAAGGGAGAAGGGGGCTGGGAGCCCAGCTGGGGGCAGAAAGCTCTCCTGCCCGTGGGGGCCAGAGGCGAGATGAAAGGCCCGTGTATTTTCCCAGGTGATCCCAATAGCATCTCAAAGCCCCGGCTCTCTCACTCTGGCTTTACCCCCAAAACAAACAAACTGGTGCCAATTTGAATATGCTGAGGGCTGACTGATTTGGGCCTTTTGTTGTGTTTTCACAGTTAGCAGTCGACTAGAATTCAAAGGGGAAAGAAAAAGAAAATAATAACAGCAGATTGATAAGATTCCTGAAGCCTTTCTAGGAAACACGGGGCTTAAGTCTCGGCCAGGCTGTGTGAGAAGCAGCGCTGGAGAAGCCAGAGCAGTTACGGCACAAGAATATCAAAGGAAAGAACGACAGGAGCCAACCCAGCAGGAATCAGATAGCACCTCGCTTGTCCTTTAGTCCTGCTGCACCAGAGACCAGATCTGGGGGACGTTTAGACCCTCTGGGCTGGAGCATCACCCAGCAACCCACTGAGGTTGGCAGCACAACTCCAGGGCTTGGCCAGCAAGCTTTAAATGCCTGAGGTCAGGTGGGTTTTTCCCATCTGAGCATGTTATTCCCAGTGTGTCTGGTTGTGTGTCCTGGGTACGCGGTTGGCAGACGACGTCCACGTGCAGTTGCTCCAGAAGTCACTCCCACACCGTTCACAGCCTCAACCTTTTCAAGTTAAGTGAAACCCAGCAGCCTCCCCGACCTGCAGCTTAGCTCAGAGATTAGCGTTTATGTTTCAGACCTAAGGAAAGGCTTATGTACTCAAAACCTTCTCTGGTTTCCCCCAGCAATTATATCATCCAGGCTAAATAAAGGCTTCTCTGGCAAACCCCACTCCAATCGCAACCTTCAGAAACATGAGCAAGGAGGGCTCAGGCAGGAGAGAGGCTGCACATGGTACCCTGGGCCGGCTGTGGGGCAGGAGGCAGAGCCCTGCACGGTGGCCGGGGCAGCGCACACAGCAGCCCCGTGGCTGTCAGCGGGGCCCGCGGCCCCGAGGGCTTTGCCAAGAGGAAGAGCTGAGGGAGGCAGCATGGACCGTGCTCTGGAAGAGAGACGGGACCTTTGGCAGCTTTTACGAGAAGCCGTGCACGAGGAGCCGTCCCTTGCCCAAGTAGCGGAGACCTCCCATGCCGCAAGAGAGACAGATGGAAAAGGGACAAGGAGCTAAGGGCAAGGAGACAACCCACCCGGTGGCTGACGAGGAGGAGAAGACTTGACAAGCAAGAAGCAAAGGACAGAGTCTCCTCAGTGATGGGAAATGCCTGGCAGGCAGGAGGGGACGGATGGGGGAGCAGCGGCAGGCTGGCAAGACAGGGATATAATTGATGGGAGATCAGTTCCCCTAATAAGACCACATCAGGATTTTGGCACATTTGTTCCTTGCTGACCTGCAGAAGCTTCCTGGGCTCTTTGAAGTCAGCTGCCTGCTGGGGCCGGGATGCGCACAAATGCACACGCTGCGCGGCCCAGCCCTACGGCGGGACGTGGTGTGCTGGCTGCAGAGCTAAGAGGATTGTGAACCATCATGATTTGTGCCTGGAAATCTCTGCATGTGTTTTGGCTGATGGCGGCTGCTCTGATAAAGAGCGAAAAAGGGGGCCTGCTGGGCAAGTGAGCTCTTATCATCTCCTGCCCTGGCTGCAAAATGAATCAGCCTTGGCAGCATCTTTGAGACCGGGAATTTCTGCTCATGTCCTTGCAAGTCCCTGTCCTGCCTAGTCAAACCCAGTCTCAGTAGGAAGAGGGACTCAATGCAGATTATAAATCTCTAGGTCCTGGAGTTACATGAGCTATTAAGAGAAGTATGCTGTTGCAAATAAAATTTGAAAATCTGAATGAAATCTACCTCAGAGGTCTAAAAGCAGAGGGGAGTAAAACGTACCCTTTTTGAAATGAAAAACCTTGTGTGACTCTTAAGACCTGGAGACCTCCAAGCACTTTACAGGGATGGGTATTACAGTCATCTAGCTCTGTGCTAAGTACAAAAGGAGACGAGAGCGCTGAAGCTGCCATCACCCACCTGCTTCCCGCCGGCTCTGCCCGCTGCAGGCGTCTGCTCGTGCAGCTGTGTGGGGAAGTGGCTCCGGGCGTGCATACGGCTTGTGGGGGGAAACCTTCCAGAGGAGAGCGAAGAGAGTGGTTTTGCCACCTGGATGATCTCCACAAGCCACTAGCACAATGGAAAGGGCAGGAGCGAGCAGCTGGAAAGATGGTCTTTAAGATAGTGTTAAGACAGACAGTTGTGAAACTGCAGCCTAAGGGGGTGGACTTTCCCATCGGGAAGAGGGGATATTTTTCCTGCTTGGCACTAGTGAATGGTGAAGATTTCTGGCGTGTCTTTACGAGGCAGGTTGTCCCCCAGACCTTCCCCTCTCTGCCATATCAGTCTGTGCAGAGACGGTCGGAGACCAGGGACACGTGCCCACCGACAGCAGAGAAGCATGTTTCAGATCATGCCCTATTGAAAAGATCAGCAGCACAACACTAAAAACAATTTTAAAATGACAATGACAGATAGATTTGTTCCCCCCTGCCTGGGAAGGGGACCGCCGAGGAGCAGATTGAAAACGCTGCTCACCCTGCCCAGGGCCAACATCTGCCCTGGGGACCCAGCTGCAGCTCACAACCCTCTTCCAGCGGGGAGCCTCCCTCCTGCCAGCCGGGTCCTGTTGTGACCCTGCTTGTACACACGGTAACCCCACGTGGGACCGTGACCCTGCATTTGGGAGTCCCTGGGCTTTCAGTGTGGGCCGGTTTGCCTTGGACTTTATCCAAAAAGAACACAAACGTGGTTTCCAAATGCAGCAGCCACAGACACCCAGGCAGCCTCACCAGCTGCCCTCGCTACCCAGAAAGCATCCACTTTTGTTTCCTAAAAATTAGCACCCTCTAGCAGCCAGCCCAGCTCCCAGTCCAACAGCAAGCACTGTTCTGCGTTATGAGCCAGACCAGATCTAATCATCTGCAGCAGAATAATTTATTCCCTTTACCCTGCCCAGTGTATATTCCCAATATGTCATTTAAATGTCAAGCTTCCCAGTGTCATTACCCTTCCCAGTGTTAGACTCAGCGGCGACACGCGGAGCAGCCCGAGCCAGATACTCCTGCCACAGTCAGCAAACGAGCGTGCTTTGTATTAGGCCCATTAGGAAAAACAGTCCTATTGCAAAGAATATTAAATTAAAGGAAAACAGCAAGAAGAATAATTCAGCCCTGGTTAGACACACAAGTACACAGGACACTCTCCTGCCCCAGGTATTCCTCCCAGCCCTTGCAGCCCCTTGGCATGGAGGCAGGCACCTCGCTTCCTCCCTTCAGGGCCTTTCCCACCTCCTGTCACCCTGTAGCATTTGGAAAAAATACGAGATTCCCCAGCTAGGATTTGCTAATACCAGAACAAAATATAAAAACACTGTCACTGCTGCATTGTGGCCTTGCCACGTGGGTGGCTTAGCCAACAGCAACTGCCAGGCACTGGCCTTGTGCAGTGTCTCTCACGGTGTGCGGGGCAAGACCCCTCACAGCGGCAAGACAAGCCAAACAACTGAAAGCAACGTCAGGAAAAATGGGGACAGGAGGATATATGGCCGCGGCAAAGCCGAGGGTCCCGGAAAGAGCAGAGCCACTGATGGAAAAAACCTACGTAGGAGATGTCTATCTTTATGCACTGGCACGCGAGTTTCCAGGTGAAAACTTCTACGCACCATCCCCAGGATCCATGGAGCCATCAAACACCACAGGTATTTTGATGGATGCAGTAAGAAACATATTTCAGATTAAAATTGCTCCCTAATGCTCTCTTAATCCTTTCAGCTAACATGGGAAAGAGGTTGATGATAAAGTGGACGTCACTTGGGGCCTCTAAGGGCAAGGTTAGACTGAGCTTTGCTGGCTTAGCAGGAGCTATCTCAGAAGATACTGTCTTTTGGGTAAGCGCTGGTAGTCATCAAACACTCCTAATGTTCTTTGTCTGCAAAGTAAAATTAATTCATTATGATGGTTTACATACATGTATTTTACTTCTGAGTGGAACAGGTGAAACATACAGCTAATTACCATCACTCAGCTGCAGGGTGGTGACTGGTGAAGCCACAGCAATACAGTAGCAATTGAATGAGGGGGCCATCCCCTAAGCGCAGCGTCTCCCAAAGCAGACTGTAACGTTGCAGGAGCCGTTCTGCCTGCCTACATCTTGGTATGGATGTTTAGCATCATGTCCACTCTGTAAATGCAGCCCGGGCTTATACTCAAGGTCGCTGGGGTGTGACCCCAAATGGCTCAATAAAGTCTACAAAAACTAAGGTGGAGGAAAGCCCTGCCCAGCTTTACTGTGTCACCTATCCACGGAGCGGAGAGAAACCAGAATGACTCATCCAGAGCTTGCCTGGAGCAGAGGTGGGCCCAGGGCTGCAGCATTTGGATCAAAATGTTGTTTATTCAAAGGCTCAGCAATATTGGACTGAAGGGTTTGACTCCTTGTAAAGATAGAGGCCAAAAGGAAATTTCAGATCCTCCTCCACATCCAAACTTTTCCAAAACTCGAGCGTGTTTAGATCTGAGGGTCTGGCTTGGCCTTTCCTCTACCGCTAACAGCACTCAGTGTGAAACGTACAGCGTGCCGGAGAGCACTAATGCCTTGCAGACCTGGGTTGTGTCATTCGCCAATGTTATTTATACAGCACTATTTAAAAATGCAGGGTAAAACTTGTGGAAGTGTCTATGTGGAAGATTTGTTTTATCTAATTTTGTCCACCTGCAGGCTTTCATGCCTTAGACTAGAAATCTCCAAGGCTCCTTTTGCAGCCAAAGGGCAGAGGCAAGCATCTCTGGAAGGCAATACGTCTCTCCTACCCTGGACACCTGTCCTGGGGAGGGAAGAACCCCCTTCCAGAGGCGTGACTCTCTCACCACCAGCCAAGCAGAGCTTCGACAAGTTGCTTCAGCTAAATACTTGGTTTTTAGCTGGCTTGGTTAGGTGAGGTGAATCATGTTGGTACGACTAAGGAATGTAATTCCATTTTCAGTCGTGATTCAGGCACCCCCAGCCAGATTGTTAGATTCATCACGTACCTAAAAATACAGATGATGATTTCCAGAAGTGCCCACAGGCTGTTGCGCTCAAGGGTGCCAGACTGATCAGTAGACTTGAGGTTCACTAGTCATTTAGCTGCCTGGGGTAGCTAAAGGAGTTAGCTCCTTAGCTAACTCCGAAGGAGTTTCTCCCCTCCTTGCTGTCTGACGTCTAAAAAGTCACGCACGTAAACCTGCATGCAGCTCATCTACCCGTCGGGATTAGCAGCGGGGTCCTTGGCAGGACTGCCCTGCAGCAAAGCCAGCAAACCCGGCAGGAACCGCGCCGTGCACCAGCCCTGAGACCTGGCCTCGTTAGCGTCCAGCACTGCATGTTCTGGGGCAGATCATCTGCCTTTCGCTAGGTCTGCGATTACGCTGAGTGTGTCTCATTGGATCTCCAGGACTGCCGGATCAACTCAGCTGGCCTGCTCAGTGCAGCAGCAAAAGTGTCCTCTCCATCTTTATTACTCCTTCACGAGCCAGCAGGGCTGTAGGAAGTCCAAGGTGCCTTGACAGTAGTTTCCTCTGTCGGTAAAACCCCAAGGAAAAAAAAGAAAAAAAGAAGAAAAAATTGCAGGGGGAACAAACACGGCAACAAACTACATAATCAGCTGCTATTCAAAGTATGGAGGACGTTTGCTTATTCCCCTGATTCACTCTCTCCAGCTCTGAACCTTCCGCTTTGCAAACTCCCACCCCAAAGCTCAGCAAGTTAATAAATACTCTCGGAAATGAATTACAAAAATTAGTCACTTCTTAACGCTGTTTTCTGTGAACTCTTTTAAATCACTCCAGCAAAGCTGAAATTATCTTTATTAAGATAATTGCCTCACTGTAGACTGTTTAGTCTGTCATCTGCAAAAATGGAGAATGACCGAAGGAGCTGAATCTGCTCCGTGCCACATCCGTGCCCGGGAACGGGAGCCCAGTGCACTCGCTGCACATCCAGAACGAGCCCGCCCGGCCGCCCGGCACGTGGCTTCCCAAAAAGGCCAGCAACCTCCCCTGGGAGCCTGTTTTCAGCACTCTGCCACTGCTCCCTTTCCACAGCCTGCCATCCCCAGAGGAAATATTAACTGAATTATTGCTAACCAAAGAAAATCTCACTTTAAAGGCCACATGCTCTGAAAAAAAAAAAGGAATAAAAATAATAAGTGAAGGACGTGGCTAGGAAGACGATTTTGAAGGGCTGACGGCGAGGTTGTTAGTAATGAACATTGATACCTCTCCATCCGAGCAGGAAGGGAGGGAACAGCTGGAAGGTCAGTGCTGAGTTGGGGAATCGCAGCCAGAGCAATTTGTGCTTGAAACAGAGCTTGGCAAACCTTTGGGAAATCAAGGTTTTTGTCAGATTTTTGCAAACTATTTTTGTCACTGTTGTTGCTGGGCATTTGGAGACAAAATAATAGAGGCTGAGGAAGAGGGACTGCTGTAATTTAACTGAAGGACTTATGTCCTCTCCAAGGCTTGGATGAATGGATGACCTGCAGATACTGCTTGTTGGCTTGTATACTGTGTAACATACCACCCACTCTTTTCTATTTCCTCTCTTCTCTCTCTCTCTTTTTTTTCTTAAGACAGACTCCCTACTCTTGTGTTTTTGCTCTTTTTCCCTATTTCAAAAATCTTCCCTCTGTTGGAGCTTTTCTGTCTGCTCTGAGGGACTTCATTACACTGGGAAAACCCGCCCAGCAAAACGCAACGTTTTCTGAAGCAAACTTGAAATCTGCCAGTCTGGACTCTCAGCATTCATGCACCTGCTCCTCATGCCTGGTCCCAGGCGCTGCCCTGTTCTGCATCCCTCCTGTCCATGCGCTGGATTACAACAAAGCAGACCCCAAGATCTCACTGCAATGTGCATCTCCCACTTCCAGAAGGTCTCCTCTGCTGGCTCAGCATTCCCTGCAGGAACTGCTCATCACTGGAGAAATGAATAACTAGTTTTTTGGTTTCGTTTTTTTTTTTTTTTAATCCATTGCACAAGCACTGTCTGGAGAACATTTTCTGCAGCTGCCTGCATGTCACCCATCTCTTTTCGCGGGAAACAATGGGGCCTGGTGTTTGCTGTCGGAGGCCACGCCGTCCGTTCGGGCTGTGCCTTGCTCGGCCGGGGACAGTCCCGCTCGTCTCCTCCCGCCTGGCATTGCGTGTTGCCTCTGAGCGCTGAGCCGGATGAGGCTGCTGCGAGCTCTCTGCAGCGGGAAGGGGGGCTCCTTGCAGATCTCCCATGGAAAGGGACGATAATCCCTGGGAACCTCCTCCTTCCTGGGAAGCAGCAACAGATGACCTGGTGCTCGCTGCGACTCGTTGATACCCACCAGACGTTCCTCTCCAAAGCTCAGACAGTCAATAGGAGGATTAATTGGGGAGCTAATAAAATAATCAATGCTGAGGAGAATGATCTTAAGTAATTGATAACTAGGATCCTTCAGGTAGCAGCTGACCTTGACAAGTAATAATCATCTGGCCGAGAGAAAATTGCTGCGGTGCAGATCACTCTGTCAAGGATGCCTGATGTATGTGATATATATCGCCGGTGCATCTCTCTCCATTTCTCACTCCACCAACAGGCAGCAAATCCACGCTGTTGGAAACCCCGCCTGCTCCCAATTACATCTATCACAACTAGACAATTTTAGAGATTGCTCCCCAGCCACTACCTACCCTGAGCTTTGCAAACAAAGTAATGATCAAAGCTCCTTCCTTTATTAGGGGTCTGCTGAGCTCAGAGGCCTCAAAATGCCACCTTGCAGATATTAATTCCTGATGCTTCATTTTTGCTTCTGGTGTCAAGGAACCGTTTGCAACCATTTCCTGCTAATCATAAGAACACAGGCTGTTTCTCACTATTGTTCTCATAAAAACTGCTCAGAAAAAGTTGCCTAGGTCATTTGCTACATTTATTGCAAATGTCGGCTTAAATTTATTTTCAAAAAGCATAACCATTCATTCGTATTTTTGTGCCCACTATAAATCAGCTCTGTTTGAAAACTAGACAAAAAGCATCTCTTTGGTTTAGCCTCCGGGCTTTTCTTTTGTTTATCCACAGGTCTAAATAAAACAGAGACTGCCGTGACGGTTAAACACAACAAACCAGAGCAAAGTAGTTCACCTGTTTAAATTAATTTACCCATGAATTGTGTTTGCGGCTCCCACAGCTGCAGGGCACTCCCGCACAGTAACCTTCAGTTTGCACGCTGCACCTGCCTCTGTATCAAACACCTTGGGCAACCCTGTCCGCAGAGATTTCGCCCACGTTCACAGGGCGAAGGGACAACTTCACCCCTATTTGAAACATCTGGAATGCATCAAACTGCCAGCAGACCCCCTTGCACTCTTAGTCCAAAGTGCAACACGTGACCGTGCAGCTAGAGCCCAGTTCAACAAAAGCACCTCAACTTGAGCTTAATTTTAAGTTAACTTCGTGCCAAATATTGTGCTGAATAGGGGTGGGTGCTTGCGTGCCCTGCTAATGGAAACCACATGTGTGCAGGCACACAGAAGGCCCTATGGCTTGCTTGTTTTTCCAGTCCCTTGCCAGTCAGGTGTTTCCCTCTCTGCAAAACCCCCCGGTGACAAACCCTTCTATTCCCAGCACCCTAAACACACGTATCCTCCAGTTGCAAATTTATGATGCTAAGGCTGTAAATTGGCACTTACTAAATCTCCTTTGCAAGGAAGCTGGACCAGGGCTGCCAATATTATGAAACAGCCTAATCGTTTATCAGTTCTCCCCTTCGCACCACTATTCCTAGTCTAACAGCTCCGGCTTTTGGCACTGAATACTAATGCCACGGGCTCATCTGTATTCTGAGAGCTGCATGCACATCTCAGCCGCACACACTGCTAGCACGAAATCCACGGAGGACGTAATGAAAATTCACAGACAGCTTAATAATACCATTAGCATACCTCAGAGTCTCTTACCTATCATTGCCATGAAGAGCCAGCCCCAGATGTCCCATGGATTTGACCCTGCCACGCTCATCACTGCAGCCACGACCAAGCCTCCTTTGTGAAATGCAAGTGAGCTGCCCAGGAACAAAAACAAAAAAACCCCAAACAAACGGAAAACCTTTGCAGGCTGGTTCTACCTTTCCTGTTTTTTATGCAAACCTGTCGTTTACAGAGCTCCTTCTGTTGTCACACTGAGGCATGACCTTGAGTAAAAATGCTTCGCCCTTCTTCAGGGACATAGCAACCTCCTGGAAGCATGGATGGCCTGAACGGGAGAAGCCTCGTCCCGCTCTGGGAACCACAGGAGAGCAGCAGCCTGGCATGGTGTGGAGGGGATACAAATGCAAGGCAACACCACCCAGGCTGAAGCAGTGGGATCCATCACTCACTCCTCCAAGAATGGCATTTGTCAGAATTGGGTATTTCTTATTCTTGTGTTGCCATACCCTGTGCATCCCCCCGGCCAGGCGACCGGGCTGCTCTGTGGGTAGGGCAGGAGCCCTGCAGCTTTCACTCCTGTCCAGGAGCACCGAGGTTAGCGGGCTCCCTCCTGCTGCTGAATTTCAGGGTTTGCTCCCCAGCACCAAGTGCTGACACAGTGTTTCTGGTGCAAGTGGCAAGCTGACGTGCGCCAGATCCTCAGGCAGAGGGGTAGATCCCAACCACCCAGAGACGCTGTTCAAAATCTACCCAAACCTGCTATTCCTAACCAGGAAGCTGCGAACCTGTCTGCGGGTGCAGAGGCAGCCTTGGGTCCATGCAGAAGGACACCTGGAGTCCAGGCCCATTTTTCCCTAGACCCTGCACATCTCAACCACATCTACCCTCCTGATCCATCTTCGGGCATGAGCAATGACTCTCATAATAATTGTTTTACAGAAGGCAGCAGAGATGAAACCTCCGCGGTCCCAGGCACTGAATAACCACACCGGGACAGACGATTCCTGCCCCGAGGCACTTACAGTTCGACTGGGCAAGGCAGGAAAGCCAGGGTGGAAACACAGGCCCTGAAAGGGGAAAAGTCATACCTAAAATCAGCCAGCAATGTAGCAACGGTGCTGCGAGGAGATCCAGCTCCTGGCCCTGAGCTCCGCACCTTACCGAGCCTTTACCTCTCACTGCAGGACTTTCAAAAAAGAAACCAAATGTACATCAACGTCAGAAAAAAACAAACAAAAAAAAAGCTCACAGGAGGCTAGCTAGCCATCTCCTTAATGTACAGCGCTGTAGTAAGTGTCTGCTCCAGAGCCCAGGCTCTCTCTTTTTATCCAAACATACAATGTACCCACTGTAATCCTCTCTGCCTCCGGAGTCTCATGACCCAGGGAGAAAAAATGGTTCTGATTCATTTACATTTACGATGTGGATTTTTTAAAGAGAATAGAAGACCCTCTCTCGCGGTTGTTAAATGTCCGCAGCGAAGCACATAGAATATAAGCCACTGGGTCATGAAATGTAGCATTTCTTTCATTCTTATCTCCTTTCTCCAGCTTGCCAGAACACTGCAGGCCATCATATTGATATATAAGCAGCAAAATCTTCCTCCCAGAAAGAAAAAATTATTCATCTTTAAATGTTGTTGGCTTTTGCCAGTGAAACATAGGGCTACAACCGCAGAAAAGACAACACAGGTTATTACAAATATTAAATATGAGCAGCCAAAGGGGAACAAAAAAAGGGCAACCACAAGCATAGCCTCGATAATCTGCGGCAAGCTGTGAGTAGTGCCATAGGGGAGCAAACATAGCTGGCGTGCGGACACATAGACCTGAGTTTTCCGGGCAAGCTGAAACAAAATCAAATAGGAGGGAAAAAAATAGGTTGTTCTGCAACCAGACTTCAGATTCAGTTCCTCAATTAGCTTTCTTGATGAAGCATTGCCTTTACTTTGAACCCGCTCCTGGGGGAACCAGCACACAGCGGATACATCTCGCGGGTTGACCTCTCCGGCATGCTGGAGACGCCTATTTACAAGCAGGGCAGATCTGAGGAAGAAAATCACTGACATTCGCTGGTAGCCAGCTGGGCTCACCCATGGTGGAGGATTTCTGTCATGTGCAGCCATGCTTTTCCCACACTAAGTGAAATCAGGATGCTGAGCCCTCGGCAAAGGGCTTCCTGGTGCAGCTGCGGTCTGCTTGGAGGCATTCTTCCCCTCGCACCCTGTTGCATATCCCTCAGACCTCAGAAAAAAAGGGATACCTGGTCTCAAATGTCAGCGGCGGGGACCAAAAAGATATTCAGGACAACCACCAGCCGACAGCAGAACCATCGGCTGCTGGAGGTGCAGCAAATTATAACAGTCGAGAGACCTGCCCCCCTGGCTGGTGCAAGACAGACCTCAGGGACCCATTATTGCAAACAGTTAGATATAATATCCATGCACTGAGCAATCAATCATGCGTTCTGCCAGCCACCACGCACTGCAGTCTATCTTTATAAATTAACCTCTCTTTCCCCTTTTGTAAGAGAAGAGGAGGAGGTGGAGAGCGTCTAGCCCATTCCCACATCTTAGAGAAGAAATCCTATATTATTAATATGATCATCTGTCATGCTGCTTGCCCTGCAAGAAATACACTCCTTTTAACAGAGAAATCCATCCTTTCCTATGGAAGGAAACAAATGTAATCACTACTAAGCATTGCTAGTCTTTCTTGGCTTTTATAGGCTGCATCTGGAGCCCTGAACATCTTGATATTCTTCACGGCTTTTCAGTTCTGACCAAAAGTTCAACTCACTGCAAGTGAAATTTCTGGAGGAAGCTGGGAGTGTCCCATCTGAAAGCTATAAAGAGCTCCATGAAAAACAATAGAAAGCGCTCCTATGTCTGCAACAGATTTATTTGTTGGATTAAATAAGCCTTCCCAAAAGTTGCGTTTTATGTCCCAAATTCAAGAAAGCATCCCCAATCAGGATATCACTCAAACACATGATTAATTTTAAAGCAGACACGCCAAATACATGATCTGTTGGCCAGATCCAACCTGCACAATACATTCACCACGCATTAAATGTCACATTCAGATTTTCCAAAACTCTATTTTCGTCCTTTAAATTATTTCTCTTGCCTTCCTGACCACAAAGACCAGCAACCTGGTGCAACCAGCACAGCAATGTTTCTCTGGCTAAGCTGACAGCCAGCGGCCAAGGGGGTGAATGGCTCCAACCCTGTCCTGGCGGGCAGTTGGGTGTGAAGTCTACAGGACATTGGGGTGAACATAAACTGGGTGACTCACGAGTGGATGGCCTTTCTGGGAGACAGGTGGTGGCAGTCCAGGACTTCTCCCATCCCACCCACTGGATCTAGGTTAGTACTCCCAAATTCCTACTTTACTCCTGGATACCCTCTCCAGGCCATGGTTCCTCTAGATCTTTAGGGGAAGTGCTCCTACCAGCCCCTCTTGGCACGCCAGATAGTGTCCAGCACTCTGCATGGTCTATGCACCATGCTCAGAGGGCAGTTTGGCTCCAAATGGTCCATTTGCAACATAGCTCCAATCGTTTCCTGAAAGAAGACCTGAAAATGTAAAAAAAAAAACTGATCAATGTCTAAAGGAAGGGAAGGCTGCAGAGAATACATCCACCACCAGCAAAAACTAGGAAACTGCCTTTAAGCCACTGCGAGAATCTCGCTGATAGACTTTATTTTTCTCACCGCAGCCAGCAGTAATGTTTTCTTTCCTTTCCCTCCCCGCCCCCATTTGCTGAATGTGTTCATTCTGTGGAGGGTTTTTTTTTAAAAAAAAAAAAAAAAAGACAACAGACATTCATGGCTCCCAGCTGTCAAAAGCCACAAAATGCCTGAGGCTGTCTGTCTGCTTGCGAGTGCTGAAGCAGTTTTCCTGTAGTTTACACTCTCGTTAATCAAGTCTCAGATTCAGCTCAGTCAATATCACTGTCGATAAGCTGAGAGAGACGCTTTAGGGTCACTAATGTAACTCAGCATCCCTCAACCTACCATGGGGTTGTTGAAAGCATAAAGTGTCAGCCTGGCTCTTCTCCCACTGAAGTCAGTGGGAGATTTTTTTCTTTTAATGTGGCTCAATTCTAAGCCAGCATGAAAGAGGTAGGAACAGAAACAGTCTCTACTGGTCAGAGGATTGGCCATCATCACTCGAAAAGGCATAGGCACAAACCCATCAAAGTTAAATAGGGTTTAATTTCCACTGAGCCTGGACGAGGCTGGTGACTGGTGTTATCCCCAGAGCTTCTGATGTGATGCTGAAGCCCGAAGGGCAAACAAGGCCCTGAGATACCGGTAGGTGTCTGGGGTGCTGAGAGGAAGAAAAGCACGTTAGCCATTTGGTGCTGGAAAAACATATCCATGTCTGGGGTTCCCACTTCAAAAAGAAAGTTGAAAAGTTGTAAACGGTTCAGAAAAGAGCTCTAATAATGGGTCAAACCTGGTCTTTAGTGAGAGATTAGAAAGACAATCTGCCTGGCTAATCCCGGAAAAAGTTCAAAGGTGTCTACATCAAGGCCTTTAAGTCTTACAGGGGGAGACAGTTCCCACTAACAGAGGCCTGACAAAGGCAGAACGACATCTAATGGCTGGACGTTTAGGCCGAACAGATTCAAACTGGAAACCTGAAGCTGCACAAATTCAACAGCGACAGTTATGAACGAGTGGAACAACCTCACTGGCATCACAGCGGAGCCGAATTCAGCGGCCGTTTTGCAGGAGAGGCTTTCCCGCAGCCAGAGGTTAGAGAGAGGCATTACACGGTGCAATTCCCTGGCTTGCACCGTGCCCACAAAACCCTCTGATCTCGCTCACAGCCGAGGGGATTTAACAAGTTAAAATTGAGGCGGGCAGCGAGCAAGCAGTGACGTGACCCGCGGCTTGCTTCCAGCTCCCCAACGTCACCCCCAGGCCCCGTGTTCATGGACCCAACCTGGCCAACGCGGGTTGGAGCAATTGGACGTAACTGCCCCTTCTGGCCTTGACGTTTTGCCTCTGGAGAAGCCACAAAAGGCCTCCCACTTCTCCGGCAGCCGCAGAGAAACTGCTCTCACGTGGGAGCTCAGCAGGCTGCTCGCAAGGCCTGTCTTGGCTAACATGAAGGATTACCTTCCCTCTGGTAATGAGATATTTCATGTCTCTCGCTTTTCTCTTTTAACTCAGGCAGAGGGTCGTGGCAAGACGGCTCCACCATAAAGCATTTGTCACATGCCAATATTCAATTAATAACTGTGAAAACGTCCATCAGGAACCTGGTGGCAGCCAAGCAACGTGAAGGTCACCAAGGGGAGACAAGCTGCAGCAAAACGAAGAAGTGAAGAATTTGATCAGAGCCTCTGGGGCCGCTAACGTTTTTGGTTTTTTAACTCTTTCCAACTTAGTGCCATTTTTTCTGCTGTTGTTTGATCCTTTGATATTTGTCTTTTTATATTGTTTCCTCAGACCTGCACAAAGAGCAAAGTTTCCAACCCGATCTGAAGATAGGCTTTTGTTTTCCACGTGCAACACTGGGAGGAGAGCCTTGTCCCTAGGCGCACAAGTCAGTGCAGTGACAGTACCCCACAAGCCTGACTGCACATTTGGCTCCTTAGACCTCTGACATGGGTCTGGCAACCTCTGTATCTTCCCTCAACAGCTGGCAGAAAAGTGAATGAAGGGGAAGAGAAACAGCCTGGGTAAAAAATAGACCCTCTCTCCATCTCATTTCATTCACAAAAAATGTGTTTGTTTAGAAGGTTTATCTCATGTCTCATCACGCTGGTCATCTTTTAAGTGCTCATAATTTTAATTTCAGCAGGCAGTTAATGTGCTAATCAAACCTGATGGCTTCTCAGCAGGATGGAAAATCCCAAGTGTGGACTTGATTATCAGGCTTCTAAAGAAAAACACTGCAATATAAAGAAAAAAAAATTACATTTTCCTGCAGTGATTATTTACTGCTTTCTTCACTCCATATGTGTGCCCCCAAGAGTCTACTTTGTCCGTGGGGTTACCCAGGTGCACATTACTTCACCTGCTCCATCCCAGAGCAGGGGGACATAGTGTGAGGTGAGCAGTAATGGAAGCTCCCCTCTTCTTGTGCTATCTGATGATCCCACAGGTACACAGCCAGGCTGAAATCCTACATCTGCAACCCAGATAGGAGACTCTCACTACTGCCCCGGCTCCACGGTGAGCTGGGCCAACACGAACTCCACATCTCTTCCTGCAGGGCTTGCCAGGGGTTGAGGGTACAGATGTGGCCCAGAGGTTCAGGATGGTGCAGACACCCTGGGCACATATTCCCTTTACTCAGCATCCCACCCTGGGGCTGGGGCTGGGGACCCGGCTGAAGAGGTGCCCACGGCAGCCTTCAGAGCGAGCTCTGGTTCCCTGGCCTGGCTGCTGGTTCGTGTGGGTGGGCTCGCAGCTAGGGAGAAGATAAATTTCTCCTCCCCTTTCCCTGTCTCAGAGTTGTAAAATAGAGCCTCTCAGAGAGACCAGCACGCTCATAAATCCTAACCTGTCTCATCGAGACTTGGTTGCGTGATAGAGTCTCACTCCCTGGAGGGAGGCAATCACAGCTGGACGGGGTTAAACCGACTGGCTGTGGTGGATGGGAAGGACTGGAAAACTCCCAGCAATGGCCCAAGCCTTTTCCCAGCCCCTTCACGAACACCAGGGCTCCCTGAGCAGGCCGGGGTTTGATGGAGAAGGGAGCTGAGGTAACAACCACAACCAACTTGCCCAAAGCAAAGGAGCCAGTTTTCCAGACAGGAGCAGACTTCAGACCTAATCCCAAGGCCCAGGATGGCATCTTTGCTCCCAGGAGGGCCTGGACCCAGCAGCATCACCTGGGGCAGCAAAGTCTGGACTCCATGAATGGCTCCATGGTCACGGGTTCAGGTCAGAAAAGTATAGATGAAAGTAGCATGATCACTCCCAGATCCCAAGCTGGCTCTGGCAGCATGGATGTCTCTGCACTGCTTTTCTCCCCTGCGTCACCAGCCCCTGCTGATGCCCACACCAGCCCTGGTGCACTCAGGAAAAAGGGATATGCCAAAACCAAACAGCAGAAGAAGACATCTCACAGTTAATTTCACTCAAAATCATCCTGGATCCCAATGGGCCAGTGCAAAGCCTGTGCTGGAGGTGACTCAGGAGATCCAGGGGCTCGGTGCAGAGCACGAGGCACGTTTTTGCATGGAGTCGAGGACCAGAGCTCCCTGGTTTGAACAGCCCAGTGATTCAAGCCAGCTGCCTGAGTTGATTCTGCTGCCCCAGGATGGGATAACACAGAGCCAGTAGCATTAATCCAGGTGGCACTGTCCTGTATCTCCATCTGTCAAACAACACGCAGTCCAGCAGCACTGGTACAAACCTGTTCTCACAGCCAAACCCTTATGGCCTGGGTGAAGCATCCCCACCTGCGTGTGCACGGATTCAGGCCTGGCTCTGCTGCCATCTCCAGGAGGACTCAGTCCCTTTCCTCCAGGGCACCACCATGCTTTTCCCTCTGGATCCATCAGCAGCAGCATCTCTAGGTACATCCATGTCACCTGCTCTAGAATCTGGTTCCTCATGCCAGGGCCCAGGGGAAGGACACGTGTTCCCATGCACACTGGGCTCTCCTCCGTGTCCACTGTGGCCGGGGCATCACCCGACCCTCCAGCTATCTTTGACATGGGCTAGTTTCCACAGGGATTTGCAGAGAAAAAAGGCCACTTCTGCAGCATCGGCTTCTTCTCTGTCCACCTGCCATCACAGTGCTCAGGTGGCAATGCTCAAGGGCATCCACAGTATAAATGAGATCTGAGATGCTCAGCTGGCAGCTTTTTTTGTGGAAAAATTAAAATCTGTTATCAGGCTCTAGGGGTTCTTTTAGCTTTTGTCTTTCAAAGAAACCCGATTCACCGTCTTTCCTAATTCCTCAGTACTTTCAATGTCAATGAAAAGGAGCATCACCTGGAAGACCTTTTATAGGTACAATAAATGCAGCATGGCAACGGCAAAGATACTCCCCCAAAATCCCAGCTGTTGCCTTCAGATTGTAAGTCCAGCAGTCATCTCCCCGATCACAATTTCTCTCTTTCAGTGTCCTCCGTTCACAGGGAAGTATTGACTAGCTGCTACACCTCCAGATTGAATTTCTGATTTGACCTCTTGAAAAATCAAGAACTCATCATGTCAATTTATCTGAAAATGCTCGTACAGAAACGCTGATCATTGTGATTAATTGCCACATCTGCAGAAGCATCCTGTTCAGGGAAAAATTAGACTCAACGCTATATGGGTTATTTATGATCCAGCTGCTCCAGCCATTAAAACTGAGTACCTGCTCTCCCCACCACAGTTTGAATAAGTAGATTAGGCCCTAAAATCACAAGTCTCCATGTTTTCCAACTCAGTACAGCTCATCGCAAAATGAAGACTTTGCCTCAGTAAATAGTACTGTTAAGGGCACTCCTGCTAGAATGAACCTTTCCCACTAACATTTCAACTTCAGAAAGGGCCTGTTCTAAGCACTGAAGAAATCCATCAAAAATAACCCTGGAATTTGTCTGTTTATATCTGAGTAGCTGTGGAAACGTTGTAGGGGAGGGTTGTTGTTGTTTTGCGAGGCAAATAGAAAATCTGAAATGTTCTTAGTTATTCCAAGGCCTCCCCCTCCTCCAGTTGCAAGTAAAGGGCTGTTGTCCAAGCTGGGTTTTTTAATAAACACCTCCCCTGACCCAGCATAGAGCAATGCAGTGTTGAGCACATTCCTTGGCATCCTCGCCCCTAATTGCGCTCGGGTTGTTGCAACACTTCTCGTGTTCCCAGCTCGACGTAGCGTCCCGAGAACTGCCTTGGCTTCAGAGGAGGCCAGGCTGACCTGTAGCTCTCGCTGAATCCACACCCTTGGTGGGGCATCTGGACAACAAGTGCGGAGCCCAGCACTGGGTTTTTTTGAGTTGAATGACCTGCTTCTTGCGGTAAAATAGAGTCTTTTGCCTTCAGCCTGCACAAGATGCCACCAAGGCTGCTGCAAAGAGGCCAGAGACCAAAGCACAAGGTATCTGCCGAGGCATGTCACCAGCTGGGTGCTCACGCAGCCAAGTACCCCGGAGCTGGCCACGGGAAGATCTTGGCTTCTCTTTTTCTTTTTCACTGGTTCCCTCTTTTCTCCTTGCTGCTCCTGCTCTTCTCCCTCCCTCCCTCCCTGCCCTCCCTTCTGCTTGCTGTCCAAACCTGCAGCCCAGCTTCAGCGGGGTGAAGCCTGAGACCCATTCACTGAGTTATTCTGCCCAGAATGTTACCCAACTGCACTGCTAGCAAGAAGGTCTCCTCTCAGACAGAGCAAGTCCCCTCAGTACCTCTGCTTTCTCCCCGCTTCCCAGCCCTTTGAGGGAAGTCAGGTCATCCCTGCAAGGGTGCCAGAGGGAGAATCCATGCTGCCGCTGCATCAAACACCCATCCTAGTTCGAGTAGCCTCCTTCTAGCACATAAATCCTCAAGCCAAGCCTCCACAGGACACTAACCAGTTCACAGCCACCCATGCCACAAACCCCTCACAAAAACCGACCATGGAAACCACCTGCTTACACTGTGCCAACGAGAAGGAAGCTAAAGGTGAGAGACCCAGGCTGAGCACAGGATTCGCCATATAAAGACCCAACGTTTTTTTGTTTCCAACCTGGTTACCTCTCGGAGTAGCCATGGCGAGCTGCAGCTCGGCACTTATCTGGACAGCTTCTTTCCCACGCACCTGCGCTGCACCAGGCACGCGGTCCCAGCTGGAGCCACAAGCACCTCTGTCATATTAATAATAGGCATAACCTATTAGTGCAACACAGCAATTGCATATTGCCACATGCACAAGATTGTCCTTAATGATGTCTGCACACTCATATTATTTCTTACAGCAGCTCCGCTAAACAGAGTATCCTGGGGGCAGAGCAACACGTTAGTCTAGTGGAGGGTTAGGTAGCTAATGATAAACTGTCACTGCCATAACGGAAATCCGCGCTCGTGGCACCAGACCTATTCAGCATCCTGCAAACAAAGGGTCCAGCCCAGCTCTTGGCAGTGGGTGAGCTGAAGGGTTTTCCCAGCACACCAGGCCCCGGCAATCACCACGAGAAGTTAAAGCCTCAGCCTCTGCCCATGGCTTCTGCCTACGATCTGCTGCTCCTGCATGTAGCAGGGATGAGATACAACAGCTATATGAGGGAAATGAGAGCGATGAAGGAGCTGGGTTTATTGCTGCGCCCGTTGCACCTGTGCTGCAGCTGGAGACCCAGAGCGTTACGTGTGCCGATGGAGAGGGGCGCTGCAGAGTTAACCTGTGCAGCAGGGGCAGCCATGGCATTGGGCTGCCTATGCATAAGGTTGCCTAATGCCTCTGAGCCACAGGCCTCGTTTTCACGTGCTGTGAACCCTACAGCTGTTTCCACTGGTACTCTCAGCACAAGGTGTCTGCTCGAGGCAGGGAGGGAAAGCAGCGGTGATTTCAGACAGTGATTCATCTAGGTCATGTCTAGGACTGGAAAAACTGTCTGATTTTGCCCATTCTGAAGCATTCTGGTGGCCTTTTCTTTGGCCCTCCCCACTGCGGAGAACAAGGGCTCCAAAACACAGCAGAGAAATGGCAAGAATGTACCTTCTGCCCAAATTTGATGACTTTTCTTCCGTTTTCAACTGTTCACACTTGCTCAAGAGAGGTTTCGCAGCCTCTCAGACTCTCAAAGATGCCCTCTGGCAGGCCAGATGCCCATGGACATCTTCTTGACATCATCTCCCACAGCCTCCAGCTAGCCTGGTCTAGAGCCACTCCATCCCAGGCAGAGGGATGTGACTTCCTCAGCTCGTCCTTTTGCCTGCTCCTTTTCCACCCACAGCCTCAAGAAGGGAATGTACGGGACCTTTTTTGGAGGGAGAGCTTTGGAGCAAGCCTCTGGGTGGGGAATCAGGAGTCAGCCAGCTCACATAAATATCATGATTTCAGAGCCCGATCCCGCGGCTGTCAGAGGGACTTCAGTGCCACTTGCAGATTTGTGCACATCTCTGCTGCAGTCCAAGGACTGCAGCATTTCCTTGATGCATGAAAAATTCTTTAGTGCTTGCAAGTAGCAATAATATGCTTTTGATGTCCTCAGGAATAGGTACCTCAGTGAACATTTAAAATACACCTCGTTTCTGCATGAAAAAAACAAAACCAAAACACTTAACAGAAAAATCACTTATAGAGCCATATGACCAGCTTCTTAAACACTGTATCTCTTTGCAATCGTGCATTTCCTACGCCTGCCCAGCCCCGGTTTGTAAACAATTTGATTGCTGATGGTTTTTAAATAGCTCCCAATGAAAATTTTGCACACAGAAGATGGCACAGTAAAAAAATCTGTAGGTTGGAGATTTATGCAAACACAACAGCAACAGCAGGTTCCTCACTGCATGTCACTCCTGCAGTGCTTTAACAGAAACACACCATCAGATAAAGGAATATATGTGATTCACACACTGCTCTCTGATGCGGTGGAGCTCCTGAATGAAACGTTTAAAATACCCTGCTTTACTACGCTTCCTAAAATCAGACTCATGGGACTCAGGCTGAGATGGAGTGGCAAGAGACAGGCTGAGTTTCTAGCAGACACCGAGTTGTTAAAACCAGATTGCTCCGTGGGTGCAAAAAACTCTCATGGGGACTGGAAAAGAGATTTTGTTTGGCTGCTCCTGGCTGTTGTTGTATAGAAACTAGGAAGTCACATTTTGATTTGCTGCCCCACTCTGGAAACTGTTGCAGGCTTGACATTCATTGCCAGTGGATGCTTCATCTTTCCATGCTTATGCTGGAATTAGCACGGGACCAAAATGACGGTAGATTGCTAAATAATGCGGTAATTATTAGACCAAAATAGAATGTCCCTGTCGCTCAGCAGTGCTGCCGACGCTAAGTTTTCAGTTGCATTTGCTCCTTTCTCCAGGAAACTGGCCAAAGCTTATAAAACTTTTAAGCATTTAGGGGGAGAGCTGTGGGCGCGCACGCTTCACGGAGGGCAGGGAGAGCTCACACAGCTCTCTGAGACTTGAGATAAAAAGTGCTTTGGTGACAGAGATCCAGGGCTCTCTGTATGGCAGCGCATATTTTTTGTCCACATCCACAGCATGCCACGTGCCTCACTCCTCTCAGTCACGTCCCTCACTGTCTAGAAGACAACATCTACCATACTTCCCCAAGTGACATAGGACTCTCCTACTGCAGTACCTGAACCTTTCCTATTGCTTAATATTTTCTGTTATCCCACTGCCCCAGTGAGGTGGGAAGTCCTATAACCTCATTCCTCAGAGGGGAAACTAAAGCCCAGGTAGAGTTGCTCTCCGTCCTATAGGAAGCTCATAGCAGGGCTTCAGCCCTGTCTCCAGCTAACACTCAGCCTGTCCCACCAGCCATGATAAAGCAAAGGTTGCGCTGGTGCAAGTGAAGGAAGTATTTGGCCCGCAAGTAGCCCAGCCTCTCTCTCCTTGCCACAATCTGCATTTCCACAGTGGTTACACGGATGAGTTTAATAGGCAGAGTTTCAGACTAGAGCCCAGAATCCCATTTCTTCCCCACGGCTGCTGTAGGAAATCTGGGCAACCACCTAGTTCCCGCCTCACAGCACCCCATTACAGGTGCACCAGGGAGCTCTCCTGACATTGAGATCTTACTCTGTTAGTCCTCCAGGTGATAAAATACCAGCACAGGACGCTACAGACCCACAGTACTTGTGCAGAGGAGGCAAATCACAACAGCAAGTCTCCTTCAGTAAAACTCCTTCTTCCTCCCTGAAATCAAGCCAAGGTCCTCTGGGATTATGGATACGCTGGGACAGGAAAAGGCTTATACTTATCCTGCCCTGTTATACAGGTATTTTCTGTGCCCACAGCTGCCCCGAGGTCTGTCCCAGAGCTCATCCAGGAGGAGCCAGGGTCAGGACTGCCCATTGGCAACTGGGGCCACCATGATCCCTGGGTACCCAGCCAGCCTGTCCTCGCTGCCATGCTTGGTCCTGCATCTCAGGCAAAGGCTATCTCCAAGTACAGGCCTGAGGTGCTTTTTGGTGGGCTTGGTGGGTAAGTCTGCTCCAGTAATCAGGCGGCAACAGGCGCATCAGGTGAATGAAGGCTTTGAGCTTTCCGTCCTTCCCGCAAACATGGAGGGAGGTTCCCTCGGATCAGCGTTTCTCGACATCTTCCCAAGGTTTCACTTAGCGAGTGGCTCAGGTCTTGTTGCTCTGGCAATACCGGGGAGGGGGCTGCTAGCAGAGCAAAGCTGTGCTTCCTGGCAGCCCCCACAAGCACGGCAGTTGCCAAGGGAGCTGAAATCCAGATACTGCAGAGGGAAACTAAGAAATAACAGAGTGTAGATGGTCCTGAGTCCTGGCACTTCCTTGACTGCACAGGCAGTCTGTTGAGAGCGTCCTCTCCTTTCCTAGAGGATGTGCTATTCCCCACTAGTCCCCAAGGACTGGTACAGAGAGCAAATTCCTCAGTTTGAAGACAACAGTCCCAGGTCAGCATAGGGCATCCAGCAACCTTGGAGGTTCCCTACAGAAACCTGCCCCAGTTTTGCTCCTGACCACAAAGCATTTGCTTTGCATTTATCAGGAACGACTAGTTTAGCGGCTGAGTGAATGATCGGTGTTAATTAGTAGCATTCAGAATTAAAAGAAAGGTCAAAAGAGAGTAGGCACTATCAAAGCGCCTTGTTTGCTCAAAGGAAACATTAATGACACCTATTCTGTGCTTCAAGATAAACTTGTTCAGGCACCAAGTTAATGAAGAAATAAATCCTCCTCTCTGAGGAACGTCACAATTCCTTAAACGCAAACCACTAGTCTTTCATCTCAAGGTGTGCCCTGCCCTATCTCTCATCTCTCCTTGCTGTTGCATTTCTCTTCACTCTCGAGATGCCAGCTCCCCTCCCTGAGCAGCCACGAGATGGGCCCCCACCAGCAGCTGGTTGAAATTGCCGCAAGCAGCTGAGAGCTTCCTCCCAGCTTGCCTTGCCTGCTGTGAGAGCATCACCCCAGAAACACCTGCAAAGGCATTTTGCTGCTCTCCTTTGCTGCGAAGCGAAGGACAAAAGGGTGGTACAGGGCTTGTGACACACAGGGCACGCAGAGCTCGGGCGTTCTCAGCACCTTGACTGGAAGTAACAACAACAGCTGCAGAGGGGCGTGAGGTGTCATGAGCTGGAACTGATGGTCAAGGTGGTCCCTTCTAGTCCAGAGCTCCCAGACCACCTGGAAACATGACAGCAGAGAATCAGGGGTTGCAATGAGACCTCTGCCCACTGCCTTCCTTGGGCTCCTCTCCCTCTCAATATCTACCTTCTGTTTCACATTAAATTTCAGATAGGTCTTCTCTGGCTGGTTCAGATAACTGTGAGCTCCTCTGCCCGTACCCTGAGCTGGCCTGATGCTCCTGTTTCTGCACCTGTCTGGGTAGATGCACCACTAGATTGCAAGGTCTCTAGGGCAGGGACCACCTTTCTGCCCTGTGTCTGCACAGCACTCAGCACACGAGGCCTGGCTGAGGCTCCTGGCTGGGCCAGATGTGTGGGGCCAGATGTCTCCCGCCCACCAGCAGGCACTTTGCCAACATGAAATAAGCCAGCACCTCCAGGAACAAATTAACCAGATAGCTCACCTGAGCACTGGGTCACCTTTTGCAGGTGCTTCGCTCCATTGACAACAGAGGGAGCCCGAGGATGTGTGTGCTCCAAATGCAGGCACCTCAGGCAAATACCTAAATTCAGGGTGGGATGAATCCAGGACTAAATAAATATTAATACATTCAGAAGCCAGTAGTAGCAGGTATTTGGATATACTTATACATAGAGAAAGCGTGTGCGCATGCTTTGGCTTTTCTATGACCCCCAAAACACCATAAATCACTTTTCAGCAGGAAAGCAAGATGCAGCAAAAACTGCCTTCTGCCCTGGCTTCGAAGCTGCTCTAATTACAGCAGTGTCTGTCCTGCCATGGGCAGCACAGCAAAGAGGCTGTTAAGCCGGAGGGCTGAAACGAGAGTGCAGTCTCAGTGTGGTTAATGTTGGGTGCTTTCAGGCTACACGGTGGCCTCTGAGCCAAGAATGCAGCACTCCAGATCACGCTGCTAAAGCCTCTGAAGGTTGAGAAAGATGGTATTTCCATCCTTCGCGAACTAAACACTGGGAACACACCCACGCAGTCCTTTTCATAGTCTCCCAAATTCAGTTAAAAGTCAGGAAGAGACATGGGTCAAACTTTTCCTGGCTGAATAGAAACACCATCAAAATTTAACATCTTCCCTGCTGGCAGGACACGGATCTTCTGTTCCCAACAAAGAAACAGATACAGCATTCACGTGCATGACGAACGCATTCTTGTCTTTGCATCAGTGTCATTTTTCTTCTTCCTCATCCCTGCATGCACAAACAATGCAGCCAGTAATGTTTCAGACACCAGCAAGGATGATGAGACGCTGTTGCACAACAATAGTCTGCGGAGCGATTCAGTCCCGCGTTCGCCCTCCCATGTCCTTTTCTCTTGCAGACCCCTGGCGGAGCTGCTCTCTCGTGCCATGAGCGCACGTGCCAGACTGACGCTGCTCCACCCCATCTCACGTGCTGGAGAAGAAGAGGCATGAAAGATGAGCTTGCGGAGGACCAGATGGGCACCTGTCAGCACCCATACATCAAGAGATCATTGCTTTGGATTGTGCCTTAAAAAAAAAAAAAGCACCTTCTGCAAAATTTTCAAACACATGAGTCTCGGGTGCTTTCTGAAAAAACAAATTGGCAGCTTGCTTCCGTTTCTGTGAGTGATAAGTGATATGGGAGTGAACCAGCCCAGCTTCCCACACGTATGACAGCACCGCATACATTTTGGAAGCAGCAAGAGGGGTCCATTTCTCTGAGTTGTTCCCCCATGCTGTTTCAGCAGAGCAGCGGGCAGCTGCACACCGACACCAGCCTTGAGCAGGAGCAGCAAACTCGTCTGAGGCACTTGGCTTTTCCTCTCCAACCAGTCAGCCATGATGGAGGCAAGACTTTGGCAGTTCAGCACCGTGACTTACCAAAAGATCACAAGTTAATTTTGATCTACAGGTTTGACGGTCATAAGGATCCCAAGCCCCAGAAATCAATAGTGAACTCCTGAATGTGACACGTTAGACAGAGACAGGGCGAGGACATTCAAGTGACTATCGTGTCTAGCAGACCCTTGCGTTGAGGCTGCTTGCTGCAGCCCAGCCGTCCCAGAGCTCAGGAGTCATAAGGCTGGTGGACTTCAGAAAGCTAAATCAAAGTTGGAGCTTGCAAAGCATGCAGTTGTTTGCGGTCCACCTCCTCGCTCAACTTTTGGCCTCCTGCTTTCATAATGGATTTCTCGGCAGTTCTCAGCACTGCTTACTCTTCTACCAGCTGCACTTCCAGCTACAAAAATAGCACAGACAGTAAAACAATCTTTAGGAATCAGATAAGAGCTCCTCCCAGGAGGAAGAAGATTTCTTTCTTCCCTTTTATTTTTTTTTTTGTTCTCTGCATTTAAGAAGGCTGATGTGTTACAATTATAGATTGTGGTTTCCATCCCAAAGTGCTTTGCAAGAAGTCCACCAGGATCTTTGACTAGAGCTGGCAATAGACACTCCTGAAACGAGCTGTAAAGCCTCACCAAGGCGCACAGCCCACCCGGCTTGCTCTCATAAATTATCAGAAAAACTGCACAGAATAACTGCAAGAGACCTAGTGGCTTCCAGGAGTTGTGCTGCATTCACTGCAGCGACAACCAAAGGGGAATTAAGACTTTTAGACCGCGCAGTCTCCGGACTGCTCACACACTGCCTGGCACTATGCTGGGTGCCAGCCCAAGGTCTCCCAGCAGCACCTGGGCACGGCCCAAAGGACCACTCCAGTCAGACACTGCTAGAAGTTGGCTTGGTGGATGAGGCCACCCTGGTTTTGGGGTGGGGAAGAGCAAGCAGCCATGTGGCTGTGAGCTGTGCCTTGTCCCTAGCCCTCAGTGCTAGAGGACAGGCACTGGCTTGTTCTGCCTACCGGTGTAGAAGCAACGCTGTTTTCTGACATTGCTTCCTCCTAAAATGCAGCTCAGAGAGGAAAATGCCCAGGTAAAAGCTTCATCGCGTCACAAGTTTCTGTGGTCTTGGGCAAGTCATTTTTGCTGCTGCTATTTGCCAAGGAAAGCATCAGGGAACCTCTCGTTTCTTCCCATTTCCGGCCAGGCCACCCCCGCTCCGCTCTCCAGCTGGTTTTGACGCTCACCAGACCCTTCCTTGAGCTGCTTCAACCCAGTAACGCCGGGGACAGCCGCCCAGGCTCCTTGCTGCATTGGTGTTCTCCCGTCTCAACGAGTTAAATCAGCTCTCGGAGGGGTCCCACAGTCCTGGAGCCAGGGCGAGATAAGCCATGGGAAAATGGAGACAGGGGAAGGAAACGTAGGCCTTCCTCTTGTCCTTCTTCCCGCTCGCTGCTTGCCAGGAAAATGTATCTTAAACCCTTCACTTCCCATCTCTAAAATGGGAGCTTTATAATTCTCTTATCTGTGGGCCGTAGCTGATAAGCAGACTGATTAATGCCTGGTCATGCTGTGAACTACGAGCCCCTTGCTCCATGCATATGTGTGTGCGTAGAAAGAGATAGCCACGAGCCCAAAAAAAAGAACCTTTACATGCTACATGAACACAAACAAATAACTAAATTACAGCAAACAGGTTTGTAAGGAACCTCAAGTGGCCTCCTAATTCACCACCCGAGGCAGGGTCAAATTACTTCTATAGCGCTTATTGCCCAATATTGTCCTAAAAATATTCGGTAGCCAAAATTGCACAGTCTTCCTGGGCGAGATTCTCTCTTTTTACCCTTCAAAGCTTTTCCTGGACTTAGATCTCCATCACAGCAGTTTAAGCGCAAGCACTTTCCCGTCCCCAGCAGACACAGGGTACAGTTCGTTCCCATCCTGTTCGCAGCAGGCATCTGGAGACTGTTACCTCTCCCACTCAGGCTTTGCTACATTTACTTCTCTTTTCCAGACAAACAGTGGCAGTCTGTTTGGGAAAAAACAGAGAGTCAGTGGTTGGCTGTAATGCATAAAGCAGAAGCTGGTGACGGTGCTGGAAGAAGCACATGATACGGCTCATTTGTTGGTGAGTTGGTGGTGGTGTGAAAATAGGGCAGGTCTTAGCGGGGGCATTAGGGACCAGGCAATGTCAGACCAATGGTATTTCACAATGATGTGGCTTGTCTGTCATCAACAGCCACAGCACCCCGTTCCCACCACGGGTTGGCCCACGGTCGCAAGAGCACGTTGCAGCATTTTTCCATTTTTAACGCTCTTCCAAAGATTTTCCCAGCAGGAGGTCAGAAAGAGAGCCGTGGTTTTAAAAGCAGACCGAGCACATATTGAACCAAAAACACATGCTCCAGCACCAGTCTGAAGATATGACTGGTTTGAATATGGCCTTGCGCCATCATTCCTTGCAGCCCCGCTCGAAGCTCCCGGCTCCAACGTGGAGCGCGGCCGCTGCGTAACGGCGTACGGCAGCACCTTGCAACGTGACTCATCTCCGCCAAGGAGATTTTTCCGCCCACGTAGCTGCTGATCCTCTGCAGGGGGTCACCAGCCGGGCCACGGAGGAGAACGTGTGTCTGCCCCTCTGCTGCTCCCTTCGCAGCCCCGCACCCTGCCCAAACAGGCCACGCCGGCGGTTTCGGCTGACACACCCACGCCGTGCACGGCAACCCGGGCGCCAAGGCTCGTGTCCCCATCCCTCGCTGCGTCACCTCTGCTGGAGCCCCTGAAATGCAAGTGAAGAACAAAAGCATGCAAGAAGTCGTGCCGTGGGAGGGACAGCAGAAGACAGAACATGCTGCCTAAATTCCTAGAAGTACCCGGCTGTTTTCCCCTTAGCAGCAGCAAGGACTCAGGGAGCCTTAGCTGCAAAGCGGCAATCACTGACACGTGAAGCTGGAGAGTTTCTCCAGTCCTGATGAGCAGGAAAAATGCCAACTAGTGGAAAACCCACAGCTGCGCCTGCCTGTCCCTTACAGAAACTCCGCACAAGTTTTGCCCAGCCCAGTTTAGGAGATCTGAAGAAATCCCGTCTCAGAGTGTCAGGGCCTCAGGTCAGTCTAAACACTCTCTAGGGAGCATCTGAGTCCTTTTCCCTCCCCCAGCCTCAGAGACATTGCTCCGCATTTTTGCCTCGCTATTTTTCTTGGCAGCTGTTCTCTTTCAAGTCAAGTTATGGCTGTGTTGCTTTTAGGTACTTAAATTCATATTCTCGATTCATTTCTTCCCTAATCACTTGGGATACTGCATTTAACAAAAGGGAGTGTAATTAATCTTCCAGGTTTTTGTGTGTGTGTGTGTGATGAAAAAGATGTGATCCTTGACAATTTAATGCCCGAGCTAGCTGCTAGACAATGCGAATCTCTGGATTATGCCCAAAAAAGCCACACCCGGGCTCATCAAGACTGCAGCAGCTGACGAGCATCTCTTCCAAACTCGTTAACGGGAACATTTTTTTGTTTGTTTGTTCTAAACTTGGCCCCAAAAATCAGTTGCAAAAGAGCAAAGCTGGCCACTTTTTCGGCAGTGCAATGCGTTCCAGAAGCTGTTGAATTTCTCACAATGTTATCAACGATGCGAGAGAGCCACGGAGGTGCCTTTCCTGCGGCCACCGCTGTTAACGTGCTCCGGCTTTCCTCTAACTGGCCCTCTTTGCAACTTCGGCAGCGCTGGGACAGTTGGCCTCGCTTGTAGACAGCTCCAACCCACCTCAATCACTCTCTTAGATGTTAACAGCTCTGCAATGGCCAACATCGATATTGACTGCCCATAACAAAGCTATTAGTGTGACATTTTGGTAGGAAATGGTGGGAAAGCTGCAGCAATCAGACAGAGCTATAAAAGGTTAATGAAGATGAAAGGACAGTAAATACAGAGGAAAAGCCTAGGCAGCCAGAGAGATTTTGGCAAGATTTGCTAAGCGGCTGCCTAGCCACACGCTAATACATTTCCTGCATTGCACAATCTAGTTAGCTAGTTTCCAGTAGCCTCAGCAAATCTGTATTGCTGGGTGAATCAGAAGAAACGCCGAGCTACTGTGCGGTTGGTAGCCTTTGTAGCGACTCTTGCCCACCGTTGAGCAAAGCGTTCAAGTTTCCAAGTGGAATTTGGGAAGAGAATTGACTTTATCTTGGTGTTGTGTCACTGGGGAAGATACTACCTCGAGTTCTCCAGCTCAGCCTGGAAGCACTCACATTACCAAAATCCTGTCGACATGTAGCTCATCTATAGCAGGCTGCTTTCCAACTCACCTCAGCATTTTTGGAAGGACATTTTTTCTTTCTGCTCACTTCAACGTGTTCAGGGGGCTGCCAAGAAAAAGCAGTCGCCTGGTGTGGCTGGGTAGGACAGGATGGCTCAGGCCACTCTTTCAAAGCGGATGGGAAGAAACTTCATTTCTTTCCATCCTCACCACAGGGCCGCTCTGTAACGCCCAGGTTTCAAACCATGAGACGTCAATCATTCCCTTTAGAAAGCTATGTAAGCCTCTAATAGACGTCCTCATTACAAATTTCTTTTCTTGTTATCACACCATTGTTTCCCTTATTGTCTCTCTCACCACCTAAAATATCCCTCTTTCCTCACCAGCACTTCAGGCTTTTAAATGACTCCGTGCTCTTACCTAATCTCTCTCCCCTTCCACATCAGATGCTCAGACTGCTGCTTAGCTAAGCTATGCGCATAGCTCGCTGTCAGCGTCTCCGCATAAATCAGGCTCCCCAGCTCCAGCACGTTCCTGGTGCTATTCCCTGAATTCCTGCCACTCGTCACCGCGTCTCTGTGGCCAACGTGCCAGGAAGGGGACACGGCCCTTCCAGGTGTGAACAGACAAGCTCAGCGGAGAGAGGGACTTGCAGCTCCTGCGCTCCCTGGCACAGAGCATCTGCACGTCCAACCTACCCCTTAATGCCAGGCAGCTTTGCTGCCGTCTCCTAGAATTCAGCTTTTGTACGTTCTTCCTCAAATTTCTCCGTGCTTTTCCCAACTTCTGCTTCTCGTTATTAACAGGTCATTTTTAACCTTGTTCGCTTAGCTTAAGTATTTCCAAAGTGAGCCTTGTTTTCCTCTGATTCTCGCTTCTCTGGGTTTCTCCCAGTTCCATAGCGGCTGCAGGTTTCGCTGCTCTACATTTAACACTGAGATCGCTTATGCAGACAGCGCATTCATCCAGCGCTAGCTCTGCCTGTAACCCAGGAGACACCTCTTTCATCCCAGCCGTGCATCTTTCTCCAATTATCGCTGTTGATACTGATGTCAAGGGTATGCATAGGCAAACAGTTTACTCACTTCTGACTTGGTCTTGATACAGCTTAAGCTTTTGGGACTTCAGGCAATTGCCTGCTTGCCCATTGGGTGGCATCAGGAGCAGACACCCTGTTTGCTGCTCCCTCCCCACCTGGGCACAACGCGGGCCATCCTGGGTGTAACATGGACCATCCCAAGCACAACGTGGGCCATCCCAGGCACAGTGTGGACCACCCTGGTGACTGCCCCACCAGAGCAGCGGGGACCTGGGTGCCCGGCAATCCCATCCCCACGACCGGCAGCAGCGTCAGCACAACAGCAGCATCTCCAGCCTGGGGATTTTTGTGGCCGTGACAAACTTGGAGCTGGCTTTCAATTTGTGCGAGTCGCTATATCCATGCTGCTTTGAACCGGCTTCACGAGTAAACCACACTGACGAGCTGGAGTTCGTGTGGATTGCAGTCAGTCGTACTACAGCCCATGACAGATTTAATTGCAGAGTAGAAATGCCGTAGCAGAAATATTACAGGAGACTTGAGATCCTAATTGTTTCCTGAGTAAGGTAGGAGCTTAATTTTATTTTTAAACTTCCAAGTGCTGACAGCCAATATTTTGCTGTGAAAAAGCTAAAGAAGCAACTGTTACCTCTCTGTGAACAGGTAATGAAGTCCGGAGCCTGATCTTACACCTTAATTTGTTCTTAATATTCACATTGTGGCAGCAGCCAGAGGCATTATCAAGCTAAGTGCTCCTTTGTGTCAATACACAGCAGTAGAAAAATTCCCCGCCCAAATGAGCTGTGATTGTTGTATCTGCTGGAAGGAAGCCACCTTCCCTCTCTCTCGTGCCATATTAATGCACTTTAAGTGACAGAACTGATTAGGATTCCTGGTTGGGATTTGCTCAGATCTAGTTTGGTTGGGTTTTTAATCTTCAGAATAAGCTGTGGACAGAGAATTGGCCATTTAGCTAGATGTGCATCGCTGGGAAACCGTTTGCCAGCACCCACTGCAAAATGACTTCAGTGTCTAATCTGGCGAGCGGCTGCCAGACAAGGAAGCGATAATCACGGGAGAGGGCAGAGAGGGGACTTTTGGCTTTCAAGAAGCACCAGATATCCTTGCCTGATTCTGCCTCCACTAATGCAGAAATTAAGAGTGCTGAAGAATGTGCACTGAGAGTGAAAATAAGCACCCTCCACTCTTCCTAGATTTAAAATGATACTTAATAGAGTAATTACAGAGTCGTTGCAGAGCGCTGGCAAGCTGAGACACGGGGAACGTCACTCGGGCTGTATGAAACTCCCAGCTCTTCTGCGCTGTATTTTGGTACAGCTGCCCAAAAAGCTCTGGCAGGCAGCGCGTCCTTTCCATCTCGGCAAGGCTGACAAGCAGCGTCTCCCAGGCGAGAGACACCGAGTCTCCGGCTTAATCTGCCGACATGCTGCTCCCAACCAAATCCGCAGCGCCTGACGTCGGGAAACGCTCTCTGGCGTGCTCCGACCTTGCGAGCAGCGAGGAGGCCTTGTGCGCAAGGACCGGGGAGCAACGCAATGCCACGATGGCATTTGATCTTTCAGCACTCTGGGTCAACAAACTACTGTACCCTCCCCAAACCCCCTCTCACCCGTGCTAGAGGGCTATACACTATAATGAACTACAATGCATTCTGCTACAGTCCTGTCCATCATCTGCTCTTGGTATTAACCCTCTGAAATTTGGTCACCTGGATCTGCATTTCTCAGGCTTTGAATCCTTATCCATTGCCAAAGCCCCTCAGACAGCCGAAGAACGAAGCACATGCAGCAGGAGGCATTTCTAAGGAAAACTTGATGGCTTATCTGACACCCAACACATACAATTCCCAGCAGAGTTAATTGAAGCTAATTCCTCAAAGACTGAGACGAGAATATCCCCATAAATTATGTTCCTGCTTCATTCCAGACAAGGGCGGCATGAATGCATTACACACAATCCCTCAATTTGCAGTATTAAAGCCAGCAAGTCAATCAAGCAGAGAGCATAAAGTCATTTGAAAGCTGAAATTCATTTTCAGCCTCATGCTCTCTATACTGAGACCTGAAAGGTTGATTTTCCAGGGTATTCTTCATATTTTCACGTACAGCAGGGCCCAGCTAGTATGTGAAGAGCCTTCTCCATGGATGCCGCACGTGTGTTGGAGCAGTGCAGCAGAGCCCCTGCTCGGTGGGTTGAGCTGGGGTGCAGGTTCCCAAGGCCTTTTACTATAGCAGCTTTCAAAGGTATGTCCAGAGGTTTTCGGGTTTCACAGCCACACGGAAAGCCCTATAGGATCAAGGGCCCCACGTTTCTCCTGTAGTCACCGGGTCCGCTTGCTGGAGAGGGCGCACACGCACACCCGCACGCGAGCGTGCGCACACACACATGCACACAATCTAACCTATAACACTGCTACTGCCAATCCACTCTCATTAACAGAGAGTTATTTTTAAATCCTGTGGTTTTTGGACACAGTCCTAACAACAAGTTATTTTTAAATGGCAGTTTAAAGAAAAAGCACATTTGGTGTGCCATTCATGTCACCCTGTTAGGAACTGAAATATCACTGAATTGTACTGCAGGGATTATGCAAATTGAAGCCAGATCCAGTAAAAGCTGTCCAGCTTCTGTGCTGCTTAAAGTCATAGGCACTGAAAATACATTTCTGGGAATTTTACTACCTTCCAGAAGCTCTGGGGATGTCAGAGTTGGAAAACAGCTTCAGCCTCAGCTATGATCTATACCAAGTTTGTTATCTGACGCAAGACGTCTGAGTACTTCATGTTGGATACTGGGAAAATAAATGCCCACACGAAGACGAGGCGGCAAATTTTACCAAGATCAAATGGAAAGCCTGTGACAGAATCAAGATCTTCTGAGTCCTGCCACAGCTTAACCTCAAAACCATGCTAGAACCTTCTATAGACTAAAGGATAAGACTTCAGCTTCATATGCTGCATTATAAATGACCTATATGGCAACAATACTATGTCACTTTTTTATTTATAGAGCATCTTAGACAGGCACTATTTGGAAACTAATATTTGCACCAAGTTTCAGCCCAGTTACAGCAAATCTTCAATAATTCTCGCTTGAATTCGTAGACGTAAGGCCCAGAGAGACCTTAACGACTGTCTCACCTGACCTTCTGCGCAACATCTAGCACAGCTCCTGCCTCCAGCCTGTAACTCCTGACCGAGCTACGACCCTTCCTCGGGGAAATATGCAGACACAATGTAAAGGCTGAGATGATGGAAAATCCAACTTGTCCTTGAAACCTCGTTCCAAGGTTAGCTGCCTTCGCCGTTCAGACTCCTCAAGCTCTAATTAAGCTGAATCTAATTTCCAAATACTGGCTCTCATTGTAGCCTTTTCTGCTAGAATGAAGCATCACCTCCTATTAGAAATTTCTTCCGAACACAGGTATTCTGAGACCACAGTCAAGTCATCTCCTAACCTTTCTTCTGTTCAGCGAGACCAAGGGGGTCACTCTGTAATAATGTATTCGCCACAGGCTGACTGTAGTTCAATAAATGCAATGAGGTTATTGCTCTCTAATGACTAGCAGTTGCCACAGGTCAGCTGAAGCTTGGTAACTATCCACGTGAATGCCCTTCGCCCAGAGCTTCTGCAGAATTACCTCTGTATCCTTAACACAGCTCTGGAGCAGGGATATACTCGTATATATATCGTATTACTTTTGCCTGGTTCTTTTGGAGAATTTTGCTTCATTTGTGAATAAAGCAATCGTCTCAAGAAACATTAAATGCACTGGCACAGCAGCCCAAATGCACTTAAATATTGTAATATTTACCCATAAGAACATATAGTAGTGATTTGAACACAGTTCTTAATGATTAGAAGGTAAAGGTTGTGTTAGCAGCTCAAACTCACAGAAAAGAACCCCCTTAGAGAAACCCACTTTCATTCCTACAAATAAGGGTTGGAAAAATATTGCTCACCAATCGTATATGAGCAAAGTAATGTTCAAGTCCTCTTTTCCATCTGACAGATAATATTAATCCTTTTGATTTCTTCACAGCTCCTTAACTAATACAGTAATAAACGCTATTGACAATTGAACTCATTTATGTAAGAAATTCATTGTATTTGCAGCACCTACGGTGAGAAATGCCTTCACGCTCTTGACAGGAGATCTAAATAAAATTAATGAGCAGGGAACAAAGGCTGCAGGAAAATCAGGTAGACATTTCTGGTTAGGCAACGATGACTTGCTTATACTGGGATAATTTTTGTATACATCTACAGCAGTATACTGGGCACAAAAATTTATGGTTCAACAGCAAGAATGTGTGCGCTTCTTCATTTTATACGAACGAAACTTCGGCTCTTTGCTTCTCTACATGGCTGAGCAACTGACCACTATACACCGCTGGCTTTGAAAAGGCTGACAAAGGCCCACATCAATTTAACCTCATTAAAATACGGACCAGTTTAAAGATATTATCTCGGTGACTTACTGATGGCTCAGCTGCTACTACAATATATGCAAGGCTGCTACTACAATATATGCAAGGCTGCTACTACAATATATGCAAGGCTTCAAGTGGTGAAACTGCATGTTCCTGTCTTGTCTCTGCTTTTCAAAACGGTTTCAGAGGTTACTGCTATCACCAGCTCATCAGTGCTCAAAGGAAATAGTTTTAGAAGCAGAACTAGAAATGTCTCCTCTTGCATTAGCAGTGTATAATTAGGAGGGACGCTACATGCCTTTCATCTGTGCACACAAAGTCACAAAGAGAGTTGTCTAGAAACGGACTTTAACTAGGGTCAGACAACAGTAAGCAGCTATAACTCACGCAGGAGCGTCCAAAGAAATTAATACCGATTACAGGTTATGAGCTAATTTAGTCATTCTTAAAAAAAAAAAAAAAAACAACGTTCTTGTTAAAAACGGAGCACCTGGCACAAGCGAGCGCTGCCGGGCTGACACAAAGCGCCGCCTGTTACGCCCCTGCGGTGCGTCTGCTGCAAAGCCACAGAATCAGCAATAGCTCAGGATGAGGCACCATCCCAGAACCGAATTTCCACCCTTTAAATCCCGACCTGTGATTATTCCCAGGCAAGAGCAGCAAAAAGCAGCCTAACGTTCGATTACCAAAAGAACACAACGTTAAACGGTTGTATGACAGTCATTGTAAAGGCCCTAAATGGCCAAGGCTATGGCAACTTCCCTCTAAGCTACACGCTTTGTGAAGAGCAAGAAGGCAGAGGATATAGCCGAGGAGATGAAATCCTGCCCTACTTGGAGAGAGCGCCAGAGAGCCCACGCTGCAGCGCAGCCGCCTTTCACGCGGTCCGGGGGGACTAGGCACGCATGCAGGCAGCTCAGCTCGTTTAAACAGCAGGGTAAATCGTCACTTTTAATGATTTTTAAATGACTCCCAGGCAAACTGCTTCATAATGAAACAACATTCGCTCTCTGCTAAACACAGTCCAACGCGACGGGACCACCACGAGCTGTAACACAGCAGAAACCCTTGTTGGGGGCTTGTGTTTTAAAATTTGTCTCATTAGAGATGGAAGGGGAGGGAACAAGGATGGGCAGAGAAATCAGGGACACATTTTATCTGGAAAGGGAAGCGTGGGAGGCATGGGGAAGTAGATGACCCGAGGTGTGAAAGACGCCTCTGTAAAGCTAAGGAGCTCTTCGCGTTGGGGACCGTTGACCAGCCTGGAGGATGTGACACTCCAGAGCGAGGCAAAATGGTAGGAAACTAAGCCCAGTGAGTCTCCTGGCCATGCCTCTGTCACGTCTGGAGGCAGCATGATCACATCCTGATCTGGGCAGTCACCTTGGGAAAGACCTTGAGTTATCAGCGGTACACAACAGTGGGCAAAAGGAAAACCATCCCTGTGGCTCTTTAAAAATGGGGGCGGGGGCATGGAAATATGCTTTGCTGGGCTTCAGAAAAAGGTGTTCTCCCATATCGGCTCTGCACTCTGTTCATCTTCCCATCCTCCCGACACCTTAATTCTTCTTCCTCTCTTATTTTTCTTTACACCTCTAGGGCAGAGGCAGCCTGTTCAAGTCCTCTGCTGCAGCCACTCACTATTTTGCTAACGGTTTCATCTTTGTGGTAGAGCTTCCACTCTACCAAGCCTGCAACCCCTCAGTTTCTCCTTCTAAAAGTGTGATCATTTTGCAGCCAGCCATTCTGATTACTTTACCATTCCTAACAAGATTTAGATGCCTCCCTACTTTACCTCTGTGACAATGTGGCAGGCTCTGCGAAGAGGAAACCTTCAAAGGACTTTGCATAATGTCATAACAAAGTTGCAGCAACTGCCTGGATCTGGACTTGGGAACTGCTTTGGTGAGCTCCTCTGTGCGAGCAGCCCTCGGTTACTCTTCCCCTCTGCTAGCTGCCCAAGGGAAGGCCCTACACTCTTGAGATTACTTTTGCTACAGAAGAGTGCTTCTCCCAGCTCCCATTCCCAAGCCTTCCACAAAAATCTGCATTTCCAGAGACCACTGTGAAGCTGCTACAGCATCGTTTTGCAAGATGAGCACACAAGCTCCGATCTGAGGCAGATCAAGGCATCACAGTGCACAGATGCTTCTTTCCAAATACCTGGTGCTATCGTCCAAGGCTTTTAACTGAGTCCAGCATCCTCTTGGTGATTACCCAAGGCTTTGTTAGACATGCCAATGAGACGGTCATCTTCTTAGAGGAGGACTGCTTCTCTTCATGATGCATCGCCCGCCTTACAGTGACAACTGAAGATTTTGTTTGCTCGCACTGGAGACCTGCTGAGTGTGTACAGGAGAGTAACCTCTGGGGAACCAAGGTTCTGAGGCGCGGACAGCACTCCCAACCGACAATACACCGTTCGCCAGTTCAGCGAAGCCATCATGAACAGTAGCAAGGAGTAGACAGGCAGTCAACTGAGATTGCTGCCTTCTGTGCTTGCTTTCACCTTCCTTTTGTCCTGAAACCTCACTTCCACTTCTAACCAAACCTGTAGGCTTCAGGCTGGGGCTCTTTGCCTATTTATACGTTGTTAGTCTGGCCTCCATAAAAGGGGACCTAGACACTGGTGGAGTGCAGAGGAAGAAAGAAAGTGCAGTCACCAGCATGTACCACACCCAGAGGCATCAGAAACACTGGATTCTCCCAACACTCATGCTAAGAACTACTTTACTGGTTAACTGCTGAGAAACATTAATACTTGGAAACACATCCTTAATGGAATTTTGCAATTAAGTGAGGAGCACAGTGCTATTTAGTAGCATTCATGAGATGCTGCAATTTTTAGTAGTTTAAACATTATCAGTGAATGAAACAGGCTGCTACTAGATAATAACTTGGACCTACTAAATATACATTTTCTCCCTATATTATTCATTCCCCTAACCCATCATTTTGTGATTCTAAGACACTCTGCTAGAATGAGGGCATTCTCCAGCTGCAGGAATGCGAAGAATAAGGATCAAGAGATGTAGGAAGTGGTGATAAGGGAGGAGTGAGAGCTCCAAGTAGCTCATGGGCAACCGGCAGCTCATAGGCTGAAACTGCCTGACCCATCTTGGACGTGAGCTTTGCAAAACAGCTTTCTGGGAGAGGGAAAAATGGACTTGGGAATCCGCTGGTCTGCTGGCAGACAAAGGGAGACAGCTCTGGTCCAAGGTGATGAAAGAGCCTGAAATCCCAGTTGCTCTGCATGGCCAGCAAGATCCACACATCCAGCATTGTGCAGGGCTGCTCATTTGAGCCCCAAAGCAGTACCGCCAGGCCAGCACAGGGCTATACCAACACTGATAAAACCGGCCTGATGCAACTATATTCTGGTCCTGCCAGAGCCCTTAAGCTTTCCACTGCACAGCATTAGCTTGCTCAAAGAGGCCACAACTTAGCCGCCAGTACTTTCATTTTCTGGAGCCCAAGATGAGCTCTGCCATGCTGCATGTGAGCATTATTTCCACATGCTGCTTTGTTTTGCTAAGCCGTTCTGTTCATTTCCATGAGGATCCCACGGGGTTAAGGAATTAGCCTGGGGCATGGGAAAGCTGAGCTTCATTCCTCGATCTGCCACAGGAACCCCAAGTGCCACCGGGCATATCTCTCAGCGCCTGCACTTGGGTCTCCTAACTGTAAAACAGGGATAGGAACCCTGTGAGAGTGTTGGCAAGAAGATAAACATATTACCATCTGGGAGGCGCTGCGATGCTGTGATAAGAGGGGCTATGCAAGAAACCTAGATAAACAGTTTCAAAGCCCTCAGCTTTTTGGTCCTTTATCTTCTGCACTTGGCACGCTCCATGATTTTACACAGCCAGCTTCAGTTTTGTTTCCTCACAGCTTCCTAAGCATTAGAAGTTTCCAGTCCAAACAGCACCTTTCCCATAAATTGCACAAGGTCATAATCTTTACTGTGATGGTTTGCACCTTACATTTTAAAGAAAGCAAGCAGAAATGTCAGGAACACTTCAAGGCCAGTAGACCTAAGGCTTTGCACTGTGAGCATGAGAACATCTGTGTCTCTTCCCAACACTATCTCATCGACCTCAGCGTTCACCCTTGGAGTGCAATGCTAAGTGAGGCCTTTTCCAGAAATGCTATATCTCTAATGACTGCAAGCTTATTTTCCCCATAAGCACTCTAGCAGACCTTTTGGGAGCAGGAAGGAGAATTATAGCTAAGTCATTCCCCAAAAACCCGGGAAAAAGAAACCCAACCCTGCAAATACTTACTAGGATCAGTGGTTTAAGCTTTCATAGACATTGAAGAACTACGAGAAGACATGAAGTCACTGCAGGAAGATGTAAACAACCCATGAAAAAAACATTGCATTTCAAAAGATAGGGTACTTCTAAGGCTACCGCATTCTAAACAGAATTATCTGATGCCAGCCGTGTTTATTTGGTGTCTGAGGTCTCACATGCAGGGCAGCCTCATCTTATCAGAGAAGAGTTGCCACCTATTTAGAAAGAAGCTTTAAGCTAACAAATTCTTGCAGTATGGAGATACTAACCAAATGCCAGAGCGGGTGTCATCGTACTCATTTTCCACCAGGGAAAACAGTTGTAGCACCACTTCCTTTTTCCTCGTGGTTAGCCTCAATGAAACAGCACAAGGAAGGAATAGGTGATTCAGGCAAGAGTCCTAACATCGATATTCCATTTATCCAAGTGAATACATGACCAATTTTCCACCCAATAGATTCAGTAACTTCAAAGCACCACATCAGATGGCTGAATTAATCTGCACTTCTACCCCATCAGAAGATACTTAAGAGCATAAGAAACCTTTGAGTCAAGCATTTTCAGGAAAACATTCTTCGCACACATTGGGGGTACGATGCACCGCGCTCCAGTTGCCAGAGGGTACGAACGGTTTTTTCTGTTTCTGAAATGACTTTGTAGGTGACATTCATGTTGCAGATGTGCAATGTCACCCTACAGGTTCATACCACACCAAGCACCCTCTTGGCCTTTTTGAGAACCTGTGAATTGCAATTAAATAAGCTCTTGTAGCTAGTTCTTTGACATTAACTGTGGAATTGTGTTGACACCTGAAGAATCTAAATCAGGTTGTGTCGCTCAGCGTTCACCCTGTGCCAGCCTGGAGCATGCCTGGATAACTCTATCTAAGTAGTTACAAAAACAGCAGAACTCAAAGCAAAGGCTTCTGTAAAATTTGGCACCATTTCAGTTCACCAGCTAAATGCTTCCATCTGATATTCAAAACAGGCAGGTGGAAAATTATCCAGAGACACACCATCATGTTCTGCCTGAACAAATGAAAGAGGGACTAAAAATATCACTATGGGCAGCAAATCCATTCAAATCTCCCATCAATACTCCAAATTTTCTGAACAGCACTGGCTACTGTGGAAGAGACCTAGAAGACACCTGCATATTGCAGGGTGGTGGAAGGGTTAATTTTTTTTTTCCCCTTCAGTTGGTAGGATTCAAAGGGAGACCAGCTTGTTTCCCCATATCAGCCAGTTGCTTTATTCCGCTAGGTCTCTTATGTAAATATAATCACCCAGTGGATTTGTAAGGGCTGCTCACAACAGCGTTGTAACTAATTATCCACAAAAGCTAGCACGATGCTAAGCAGAGCGTGCTAAGGAACGGCATCTCACCTGACATCCCAAAAATTAACACACATTACAAACGCTGATCTCCAAGGTCAGCTCCTCTCGCAACAAGATGGGTTTTGTTCTCATGTAACAGGATACACATCAGCTGTAGTTCTTGCATAGTAGGATCTCCACAGTCAGTGCTCTGCCAACCTCACAGGTTGCAGAGAGTCAGCAGTCACTTCAGTGCTTCTGACATTGCAATGTCCATTAGAAAGACATATTAGGCTTTATTATAAACAAACAGGCTTCAGTACAAGGAGCCGTATTTCAATTACTTAAGCCCTAATGCCAAACTTGGTCTGCTTCAGAAGCAAGATAATACACCACTCACATAGCATGTTATCCTTGCTTTTCAGTAGCTATAGATAAGCATCATTATGTCACTGTGAAAAAATGCACTCAATTATCCTACGTTGTTATTACTTAATCTGCGTTTCAAAAAAAGCTTTAGACTGAAAAGATGGTAGATAAAGGCTAAGTATTGCAGATAAAGGCATTGCTTCACTGAATATATACTGTAAAAGCATGAGCTGTGGTTGCACACATTTAAATGAACTCTTCTCCTCTCGGTGTGTTTCCATATTGGCAGGATCACAGCTTCAGCTTCAGCGGGCTGTTTGCACAAGAAGGTGGTTGGAGCGCTAAAAGCAAAATGCAGAGGTAGGCTGGGGAAGGAGCCTGCTTCACCTAGGGCAGAGGCACAGAGACATCCGTAACACCCAGCACCGAATCTTCCCCCGCCAGCACAGAGACCTCCAGCTCAGTCCTCACCAAGGACTGTCCAGGCATCATACGTATGAAGGCATGACTGGAAGTCATGCTCCAGTCTGAGGCTTTCTGAAATGGGAAGAGGAGCTGTGTCCAGAAGACCAGGGCCACCAGGTCCTCACTCTCTACATAGTCATGGGCAAGAGGCAGCGGGACGCTTGAACTAGATATTTATGTTGGGAACACAGTTGCAGCCTCTCGCCAGTGACTGTGTACTCGAGTGGCCCCAGAAGATGGGTCTGGCACTCTGAACTGATGACAAATTGATTGAACCGAGACGTCAAGTTCAATGACACATCAATGGTCTTAGCATGCCCCGAGATCATCTGATTTCTGTGCCCCAGTCTGCTGCAATAAACTGACTAGGAGGATAATATTTTGTCTCTGTGTTGTGAACTCTTTAGAAAGAAGGAGCTTTTTAGTCGCGTGCACAGCCCATGACCTGGTAGGCTCTAAATCTCACTGGATGATGTGCAAAGTTGCTGTGGGACCTCAGCTGAACACCCTGAGCTCATGTTACTATCTGGATTAGCAAAACTTCAGACTATTAAATTGTCTGTATTCTTCAGACATTGCTGGGAGGTTTTTTTCCCCACTGAGCTGGGATGTTTTTGTTATATTCAAAGGAAGAGAAACAATCCACCATAGGCGCATAAGTGCAGAAGCAAAGGTAGCATCAAGTTGTTATTTGACCAAGCTAGCAGATGCACTATGGCAATACCAGCTTCGTCGGAGAGCAGGGATGGCCAAAGCCACTCTGGCAGCTCAGGTCCCACCACTTTGCAGACCACGCCAAAACGGATATATTTACACCGGCTCCCCCTAATTAATGCACCCTGCCAGGCTCGACCTTGCACTCTTCAGCTTGCACATGCGGAGCAAGACCCCAATTTGGTTGGCTTGCACTGCCAAAGGCAGATAAAAATAACCTCGAAAGCCAAGCTTCATTCATAGACGGCCATTAGAGCATCCCTGGGAGGGTGACTGATTGATCCTGTTTACCTTCAGTACTGCAAGGCATTTAACATCGGGCTGGGAGAAGCACAGCTTTGTAGTTGTTATTCTAATGGGCTTCGAGACAGAACTATTTGTTTAGGAGCATGATAAGCCTTTTCAGGCCGTGGCTCCCCAGGCAAGGCTCTGACTGTCTATCACAGCACAGGCAAAGTCACCGCACTAAATGCTCACATTCCACAGAGCATTACCAAGAAGTACAGTCCCTGATGTATTCCCCTCCCAAAACTACAAAAAAAGCCCAACAAATCCTACAGCCTTCAGCCCACATCCACCCCAAAAACCCAGGGAAGAAACCTGCAGCTAAGGTAAGGGAGAGGAAAGGCTGAGAGCAGACTCTCCCGGTGACTAATGTGGCCGAGATAAACATCTTGATGCTCACTAAAACACACAGTATCGCACGCAGATTAAAGGCTCTTTCCGAGATTTTGCAAGCAGCGGATGACTCCTACCCAGCCATCTGCCCAGAAAGGGCCTCAGACTTGTCAACCAATCCATTTCCTGCCAGTGCCACAGGCTGGGCGATACCGATCTCTGCCGCGTTTTGTTATGAGAGCTTTGATGTAGGAGTCTCTGTGGCAGCGGCAGCCCCCTTTGGGGAACAAAGCCGCGGTCTAGCCAGGCTCTTCCCCAGTTGTCCAGGTATTAGGTTCTTTTTCCCAGCTTCAGGGCAACCCTGTCGCTAACCTTTTCTTGTGACCTTTTGCAGGGAGCCTTCTGCTCGTGGCCATCTGCGTCCTTCCCCCCACCCCGCTTCTTCTTTTAAAGCCTTCACCTGAGCGTTTGCAGCAAGCAATTACACAAGCGCTGGTTTGCATCAGTCACAAAAGCTGTAAGCCTCCAATTAACCACCTCATGCCTTTTAATGATACAACGCTAAACAAGGAAGAGAATTAGAGGGAATATCCTCAGAAGTGGTTTGCAGCAGGACAGAGCAGTCTTTCTTATTGTTTATATTAGGGTAACACCTAGGAAACTCAGCTAGAGGCTGTGAAAACAAATAGAGAACTTGGGGAATTAATTTAATATGGAGAATTTGTAGTCTATAGGACAAGACAGAGTAGGTGGATGAGGTATAGCATAATGAGGCGAGCACAATGATTTTCTAAGGATCAGAATAACCCGCCAGCATCTCCCACTAGTCACTGCCAAGTTCCTGTATCCTCCCTCCTCAACACCAGTCCAAGAGCGCAAACGCTGGCAAAGCGCTCAGCAAAGACAAGTGCTTCTTTGGCTCTCAGCAGACCCATGCAGCAAAGCACAGGGAAAACACGTAGTCTCCATTTTCAAAAGATAGCTGAAGATACTGCACCTGCTCTGAAGGGTTTCAGGCAAAACAGCATTTCAGAGGAATTCACAAATTCAGCAAAATCTCAACAAGGTGACTCAATTTCGCCCAGGTTCCCATGAAACTCGTGCAGGGCTCCCAACATCAGAAACCTGCTGAGTTTCCTGCCTGGTCACCTATCTGGTTCCTCCACCACTCCGGCTTCCTGGGCCCTGGGGCAGCCCGCTGCCAAACAGGCTGCTTCGCACAAGGGGATTTCTGCACTCCCACACTTCAGTTGGAGGCATCCAAGATGTTAGACTGTCTCAGGGAGGAAATGTCAGAGCAGAAGGAGAGCCCATGAGAGGAAGCAGAAAGGCTTGGTGCTCCCGAGATCAGCTCCTTCGAGGCAGCTGGCAGTGCAAGCTGGTGCACTAATTCCCTTTTGCAGCATTTCCACCTGCTTGTGTTTTGCTCCGGGTCCAACTGAATTCAGCCTAAGTTCATCAAAGCCAAACTTTTCCCAAAACAGAGTCATCTTTCTAAGCCCGCTTCTAACGGAGACCCTCGCAGGGGCAGTTCCCTCTCAGCAACAGCCTCTGCAGCTGAATCCTGGCTCAGCTGCTCTCTGGGAAGGTGTTGGAGGCAGAGAGCTGCATTTCCTCAATAGCCCACCAAACACGGGGGACTGCCCCAGTCAAGGAACTCTGCAGGGATATACGCATCAGTTAAGTTTAAATTGCCTGATCTGGAAGGCAGATGACACAAAGTATCTTACAGTCCCAGGAACTCCCCAAGGGACCAGAATAAGGTAAAAACCTCTGTAATTTATCTGTCATCTTCTAATGGAAATATTTCATCTGCCTGGAGACTACATATCTGATGCTGAGAGTGACTATAGGGTTGTGGGCCTGACCCTAGGGCTAAGTCCAGTTCAATAGACCCACAGCCAAAGGGAAGGGCAGAAGGGGAAGAGGTTTTCTGGGAAAAATCACTGTCTAAATGAATTTTTTTCTATGATTGGCTAGAGAACAGAGGGGGAAGAGGACAGATTTTGGAAAGATTGAGCCAATGCCAAAAGAAGAGGGGCTGAAGGATACTTGGAAGCATATGAAAGGTCTCTTAATCTGCTTCGTGTAACATTGGACATTTCTCGCTGTTTATGGACCAAGAGGTAGGGACAGCAGTTGCTGTGCCCAGACACCTTTGCTTACCCTGCTCAGCATCATCAATAGGCTCCACCAGGCCATTTTTAGCAACGCTGTGAGAATCACCTTTCCAGAGGTCTCTGTTGTACCAAAAGTCATATAAGCAACGTGTCAAGCAGGCGCCAAGGCTCCTGTTTCAGACGCAGCCGGCCATGCTGTGAAAGCAGAAAGCTTCAGAGCACGCTGTAGGGAAGTTCTCCAGGGAAACATCTGCGGGAGACACTGACACCAGCTGTAAGGTTATGTGGGGCTTCAGCAACAAACCATCTGTCAAGACCTGCTTATTAGGATGTTTACTCACAAAACTGGCCTTTTCATCAGAGTGCCATAAGTGGTTTCTGAAAGCAGCCGTGACCACCAGGAAAACAGTCTCACAGAATCAATCAGCAGGAACAAGAGGGATCCAGCAGCCAAAGCAAGCAGCTTCTCCTGCAAGGACCTGTTTCATTTTGTCCAGCTTCACAGGTTTCTACTTCCCCTTGTCCATACTGTTACCCCCATTATCTGTAGTTCAGTGAGTTATTTAGGTTTTTAGATTAATATAAATTGAGGGTTCTTCGGCAGGACAAAAGTTCTTTTGTTTTCTCCCCACCGTGTGAAAGCATTGACACCATGCATTAGAGATGATGATTTATTATTTTACTTATTTTGCTGTCTTTCCTGTCCATATCATGACATTTGTGTTGAGAAGTTAATGAGGTATGGGGGAAAAGCACACCCAAAAGAAAGCTCAGCTCTCTGCTCACCTTTCTCCAGATATGAAATTTGTTACTTGTTTCATACTTGTACAATGGATCCACCAAGGTCACTACAGACTAAGTGCCGTGTCCTGAAGTCATGAGGATCACCCCCACAGCTAAGCGTCCTGCAGTCAGAGTCAGCAAGACAGAAAAACTTTAAACACTCTCTGCTTTACCAAATCAGGAGATGCAATCCAGAAGCTCACATAACATGCTCTAGCGGGCATTCGGTCCGTGGGACCAGAGCAGGCCTAGGCCAAATTAAAATTAACCACTCTGCACCCTTGCAAAATACATACTGTGGATGTCTGGCCTAAGCGCTGACCACTGAACCCTGCTCATCCACTTCTTTTGCACCAAAGTCACATATGCACATACCCACGGATCCCCAAAGGAAGATGCATTTCTCCATATACCTCCTTGGGAAAGCAAAAACCTGAACAGCAGCTTGGTCTCCAACACCCTACGTGCTCCTGAGCTTGGGCAACCTACCCAGGGCAATGGTGGGCATCTGTAGCATTGCAAGTCAGTGGTTCAGCAATAAAAAACTGACAGAGCTAACCCCGTCCTTCAAGGGCAGCAAGTCTTGTCAGAGATCAAAACAGGAAAAAGAAAGCAGGGGGAACCACAGCAGAGACAACTATCCCCATGACAGAACTGAAGGCAAAGAGGAAGGAAAAAAGAAAATGAGCTTGTCCTTTAACACCAATAATTAACATTCTTGAGGGTGCTTCCTCCTGAGCATCCTGCAGTGCTTGGTGCCAGAGACACCACACCACCCCAGAGAGGTGGTACTCAGCAGGCTGCCCAGACACCGAGAGGGAGAAGGGAGGGGCTGAGCTGATAAAACGCCTCTGAAAGCAAACTTTGGGTTTTCCTTGGATACAAAATACAAAACTGAAGCCCTTTGTCTGCCCTGTTAACCATGGTGAAATAGGAAAAAGCAGGACAGGGAGAGATGGGGAGGGGAAGGGACAGGGCCCAGCAGCTCCACATTCACCCCAGCTCCAGCTTTGCTCCTAGGCATCAATCCAGGGCTCTCAGATTTGCCCAAGGCTGCAGGAATCAGAGCCTGCAGCAAAGCCCCATCATCTCTAACCGGAGTAGGCTGCCAGGGGCGAAAACAGAGCCTCAGCAGAGCAGCAAGGCTGGGCAGCCACAAGTCAGCCCCTCCTCATGCACATAGATCCAGTACTTAGCCCCCAAACCCCATGGGTGAGCAGATGAAATTTGGGGGGGGGGGGGAGAGGGAGAACAAGTTGGCTCCGCTCTCCTCAGCAGAGTGCCCTGCTGCTCCTCTCAAGCTGGGCTCGACCTGCCCCAAGCCTCCTCCCCAGCTGCCTGCTGCAGAGTAGCTTCGTCTTAAGCACTAATGGGTCTCCGGTGGGCAAACTCTGATCAACCTCCTGATCTGGCACAGATTTGGATATCCCTGCTGGAAAAGTAACTTGGGATAGCTGCGGACTGTGCAGACACAGGGCTGCTTCGGGGGGTGCTCCAGCACGGTGGTGCGTTATTTGGTGCGTCGTTCCATTCACGCCTGCCAGGAGACTCCTGTAAAACATGGACATCTTGCAGATGAGAAGGGGATAGTTTCCCTCTTTTCTAAGCAATTGAATATCAAGGAAAATACTATCATGAGGTGTTTGACAGGAGAAACAAGCCAGGACTTCGGTTTCATCAAGCATTGTGTGTTAATGCCAAGCCACAACTTATTTCATTAAGAAGGGGAAAAGAAAAAAAAAATGAAGGAAACACTTACCAGGATGGATATGGTGTCTGCAATGGCCTGGAGGCACGAAGGTGGCCTACGCAATAGCACTGATTTAGATATCCAGGTCAATAGCCAACGCTGCCCTTGACCTCAATGGCCACAAGGCATGACAGCTGCTTGTGCGATACAGTCGGGCAATGCTCCTGTGGCCGGTGCCATGGCCCTTGCAAGCTGCTCCAACAGGATTTACAGACTAGTCTCTTATCAAACCTGATGGATTTCCTCTCCCACTCTTTTCCCAGCCTTTGCCCTGCACCAGGAGACACGGAGCATGACACAGCATTAAGGACTGACCTTCTGTCTAGAAAGAAAAGGACATCGCTGTGCTTTTGCCTTCCAAGGCTCTGGATTTTCAGCAAACTCCTACTCTTTCCTGAGTTCTCCTTCCCGAGAGAAGAGCAACCTCGGGAAATGGTGTTAGCCGAGAGTCCAGGAACGAACACTGTAATGTGATATGGGCCTAACCCGCAGAAACGCTGGGAACGTCTCCTTTTACAGTGGGCCCTTCCAAAAGGAAACCAACCCACTGTAAATAATGTGTCTGGGAAGAGAAGACAAACTTTTAACCCCTTCTTCCTTCTACTGTTTCCTCGGTCAAGTAAGTTTACCTTGAAAGGAAACATCTTTTCTTGAAACCAGGCAAAGCCACCCTCTCTACCTGTCTTAGCTCTGTTCTCCAGGTCTGGGCTACCCAGAAACCCCACTGTTTTGCTGCTAATCCCACCCCTAAAACGGAGACTCGACAAGACTGCCTAGGCACGTGCATGGTGGTGCTCCCTGGAGCTCACCAGGGAGTCCAGAGCAACCACGAGCCATCACTAGCCAGGCACTACTGATTTGGTGCCTACAGCTGGCCCTGCCTACCCGGATCAATCTCCCAGCTCTGCCTGGATGTCCAAGGGAAGGGACTGATGAAGAAAGGGTTATTCTGCCTCTTCCTCAAGTGTTATTTCTGGGGCTTACATGGACATCTGCTATCGATGCAGAGCACAAGCACATTCACTCTTACTTACCTTTAAGCATTTTAGCTCGGTCACCTCAAACACAAAAAAAACCCAAATGCACCTCTTACTATTTTTTGCTATTATTGCTTAAAGCACAGACTCAAAGTATCATCGCTCAGTTCAGATGTTCAGATGATCAGTTTGCAACGAGTTTCTCCATACAGGTCTGACTCTGAAGCCTGATGCCAGCAGGGAGTCCTTCCAGCATTAGCCAAGAGAAGTCACGGGGACAGCTTGCACAAACAGGCATTTCATCAGGACAAAGACAAGCTTAGAGACCTCGATCCGGCAGCACTCCCGGGCATGTGCTTAATTCACCCCTAACCACGAAGTATCCTAAGCATGCGCTGAAATGCTTCGCTGGGTCAGAATGGGCTTTATCACATGCTTAAGCACTTACTGCATGAGTACTTCAGAGATTAAGATTGATTAGGTCCTTCTCTTCCCCGTACTTCATGCTTCCCCTCCTACCTTCTCCAGAAAATACCATTTCTGAAGACACAACACTCTCACAGTGCATAGAGATACAGGGAACACATCTGTCACAAAGTAGTGGGTATAGATCATTCCTAATTTCCAGCCTCCTGTCCTAGACTACAGAAGTCTTGAACCTTTTGGGGGAAAAAACACTTATTTGTTTGCAAAACTATTGCATCATGAGATCTGACCCTGAATCATACAGATTTTCCTTCGGTATTGTCATGAAAATCTTCATTCCAGAGACGTTCAATTCCAATTCCTTTAAAAAGAACAAAAGTCAGATTTTCGGGTCTTGGCTCAGTGAAATCAAGTTATTAATGCTAATATATTTTATTGATCTTAAAGGAATACAGCACGGAAAGAAAAGCCATTAATTTAGAGGCTCTGTTTACATTAACAAGTTATTCGAAACGACAGGAGCAGATCCAAACTGAGGTCCCCACAAGTAGAATATACTCAGTTCAGGTGTTTACGTCAGCCTAGATTTAGTCTAGTCCCCAGTGTCCAAATGTCTCCACCAAGTCTGGGCTGGAATCTGTTCTAGAGATCCGTTATGGGTTCAGGCCCTCAGGTCCCCATCCATGGAGGAGCACATTTGCTGTGGCCCTGGAACAGCGCATCTGGGTTGGCGTCCCTGAAAGTTATCTAGTTTGCGTGCACCAAAAAGGCTCTGCCGTCCACATCAATGTGCAGTAAGTGGGGACTATGAAGGGATTCACTTCCAAACTGCACTGCTGCTCCAAAGGAAAGCACTAATTTAGACACAGTCAGAGGGAGAGGAAACTTCCTCAAGTCCCAACACAGGGTGCACTAGATGCCCAGCACTCTGTCACTCAAACTGTTTCTTTGGGCTGGACGTCATCAAGTCTTCACTTGACGCTACACTTAAAATGTGTAGCTTCACATCAGCTACACCAAGATTGCAGGAATATCCAAGATCACAGGAATGTATGAAAAGGTCTACAGGGTCAGTGCAATGGTGCATCTCCTCCAGCGAACAGTGCTTCAACAGTGGCAGGACAGATCATCTTTTGGGTGAGCACGCAAGCCTGACCACTATCTGCAGTCCATTCACCTCATGCTCCTCCCAGCATCCACAGTCATTCAACTGGGAATGGCAGCGCACATTTTATCCCTCCCTATTCACTATAATACCTGTTATCTATTAATTTGTCTACCCTCTTTGAACCTGCTGATATGATATCTGCCCCACCACTTCCTGTGGCAACAAATTCCAAAAGTTTACCGCTTGTGTAAAAAAAAAAAAAAAAGTACTTCCTATTATCCCTTTTAAACTGATCTACTTGTTTCCATATGTTTCCCCTCGTTCTAGCATTTTGGGATTGTTAACACCCAGAGCAACTCTTTCTTACTGCAGTACCCAACCTACAATGTTTAGCCTGAAAATAAAATCATCATGCTACACAAGGAGTCTCAACACAATTCCTCAGAGGTGCAGAGAAATTCAGGGAAAAAAACAGGTTTGAAGGACAGAGCTGGGCTTTGCAAATTGTTTCCATTTTTGGTTTGCAGTCTTGGTATCCTCTCTACGTGGGGCACAGGAACTGGAAAAGTGCATTTTGCTTTATGTTGCCAGGAGTTGAGAATGGGTCAATGCTTGTACTTGCAGCTCAGTTGTATGTATTAAGGACAGCTGCTCCAAAGGTAGCTACTAAATGTAGAAGCTAGCTATTTAAAAAGTCCTTACCTGTTCCTGTGTCTTCAACGTTTTAGTGCCCTTGTTCCCTCCTGTGTAAAAAAATCACATGCTGGGGCCAAGCCATGCCTGGTGTGATGAGTCACCTGCTGGCTGGAAGATCACAGCTAATAAAAACCTTTGCTGTCCTTCATAGCAAAAAGAGATGCAGGTCTCCCAGGGAGCCCTTTGCATCCTGCCACCTGAGGAGCTCCTGATCTTTCTCAGAGCCAGCAAACAGATTTTGGGGTGCACAAAGGCATAGGACTCTGTTGTGGAGAATCTGTAGTTGGTCCTTGTCCAGGATAAACCCCAAGCCAAAAGAAAAGCTAGAAAGATGGACAGATTCCCTCAGAAGCCCCAGGACAGGGAAAGCTGCAGAGGGCCGGGCCGTGAAGGCTCTCTGCAAGGAGGGTTCGTGTTGTGGAAGGGAAAAATCAGACCCAGGGGACTGGAGCTCCTCACTTGTCCCAGTAAGGCTCTTGCAGGACTTGACCAGAAGGCTGAAGCACTTCAGCAACTGGAAATGCTAAAAAAGTGACCTTGGTCATTTAAATAGTATTGGAAAAAATGAGGCCAGCTCCCTCGGAGGATTCCATCTAGCCTAGTCCATCTTACTAAACACCTCCTCCTTTCCACCTCTCCTGGAAATACAGATGGATCAGGATCAGACCACTCCATTTCTGGGGCTCTCTGTTACCACCTTCCTTCAGCCCCAGCTGTCCCAAACCCTCGCGCCACAGACACATTGTGTTTCTCATGACAAGCATGAGGTCCGCAGAAGGGGCCCCACGCAGTTGGGATGTCTCGGCACAACGCCAGGGCCTCTGTCTGACCCTACGCATGCCAGACACAGTCCGCTTTGCGATCTGCTGACCTGCAGCTGGTGACCGGGGTCACAGAGCAGGAGACAGACCCAAAAAGCCTGCTGGAAAGCAGACAGCCCATTTACCGCTTTCCTTGCTTCGAATGACAGCACCCCAGAGTGTACGTGATGCTGACTCCCGTGCTGGGGGAGACGGTACCTCAGAGATGGACATCTGCACTATATAACCCGAATCGCAATGAGTCCAGCTGGAGGGGACTGCTCTTGTTCTTCAAGTTACGCATGTCCTTCAGTACTTTGCTGCACTCAGTTATATATGGAGCACAAGGGAAAATAATCCCAAACCTCCCGCCACAACCTGCCTCCACCTTGAAATAGGCCCCCGTGCACCGAAGACAAATGTTTCAGCTCCAAACTTCCAAAGACTACCATAAACACCGGGGATAATTAAAATGTGAACATTATGAAAAATACGTTGGCGAGGACTCCAGACTCTGGAGTTGGAAAGCCAGGTAGCTTAAAGAAGTGCCAAAAATTTAACTGGTCTCCAAGATTAGCAGATGTTTTTCAACCTAACATTGCAAAAACTTACTAACATAGCTGTGTTTCCTAAATCAGAGCCAGAGAAGAGAATATAGGCTGTGCATTGGGACCATACCAAGTGCTTTTCCAGCACTGTAAGACCTTTTATTAAAAAAAAAAAGGGAGGGAGGGTGAGGAGCGAAGGCAAGGGAAAAACCTAGGCCTAGCTAAAGGATTCTGGATGCTTACTTCAATCCTGTAAGAAAAGGAAAATTCCTTCCCCCAACTGAAATGACTCAGATGCAGTTAAGATGGAGATAACATCAGCACATTTCCCCATCTGGTATTAAGCTATTCCAAGAGAGTACGGCAGAACACAGTGGTTGCAGTTGATACAGTCTAAGCGATATTTGGGTGGTTATTTTCTTCTTCTTTCCTCTTTTACTCAATTATCTAAAAGTAACTATTCAGCAGCTCACTTTTTGGAAACCGGCCTCCTTCAGCTGGTAAGAGACAATATGCTACAGCACTGCAATTAAAAACTCATCATTCCAAAGCCACTGGTCAGTTTGTCTTCCCAGTAGCAGTTCCTTCACAGCCACAGAGACCGAGTGCACTTCTGTAGACCCTCTCTATTATTCTGCTGCACCTCTGAGGAGATTTACAGGGATTTGCATGTGTTTGTCTCACTCAAAGAGAGATCGTGTGGCATGATTAAGAGACATTCTTGGAAAGAAGCTACTAGCTCTGACAAGCTTCTTGACATTCCCTTTGTTTGATATAACACCCATCGTTATTAATGGGAATGTATTAAGCTACCAGTCAGCTTCAGCAATGCCGTGTTTAACAATACACTTTTCTCCTCTCCGCTCTCCATAGTGGCAGCCAATGCCCAGTAACTCTTGGAGGAATTACTCTATATTTTTTATATAGATATGTGGTGTGTTGTACATATATATATACACATACATAAGCATTAGTGAAACATGCCCTTCCATAAGTAAAGCAATGGGAGAGTTAAGAAAGCTAGGGTGAGCTAGAGCTTTTCCTATATCATGGGCGATGGGATTGTAAGGAAACTGGATCCAGTGACCCAGACTCTGGTGATCATATCACATGTCCCTTACAGAAACTGGTGCTCCTCCATTAAAAAGGGGAAACAAAAATATAGGACAGAAATTTTACAGGAAGTGATTCACTACAACGTGCAGATTAAAAGATTAAAACCCACCACTAACAAGTGTTACCAGTCTCAGAAGCTACACATAGAGATATTTAATTCTAGGTGGATTCTCTTCATCCCATATTTGCAATGCAAGGAAGCCTGAGAAAGGACTGTTCCACCTCCCAGGTGGGTAACAGTAGGAAGGACACTGAGCAACCCACAAAGGAAGGAGTCTGCTAAGTAGACCTTGCTATGAAACGGATGGGCTGCCAAGCTGTTTTTCCACATGCATCCCTGAAATTCCTACCCGCCAAGCACCCATCTCAGTTGTACGCATTGCATATATCCAATAATGGAGGGAAGAGGAGAAAAGTAGGTTTTCATATCAGGAATGAGCTCCACCCAGCGCTGTGCAAGAGTCAGACTTCACCCATCACCGCGATGACACAGCGAAGGCAAGGAAAGTCATCTGCAGAAAAACAGCAGCCAGCTAGCTACAGGACTGGATGAACCAAGCACCTTTTCTTCTCCTCCTCCGCTGCATCGACAAATACTAGACAGGATCAAGGAGCACCCAGAGACCTGCAAAACTGAGGCGACCAGAAGAGTAACACCTCCTCATGGATGCCAGACCAGAAGGTGAACCTGTAGAGACCAGCCCATCCTCTGGGCCTGCTCCATCAGATATGCCTGCCGTAAACCTCCAGCCTTCCCACTGGGACAACCTTCAAAGCTGCTGCTGCAAAGGGAAGCAGTGCTGTCTCTGGCTAGCTTCTTTCTCCTTTGCAGGAAGAGACTCACCTCCACTCCTAGAGAGAGAGAGAAACGGAGACAGAGACCAGTGGGTGACACAACTGCCACTTCTTTCCCATAACCTTGTCGGGGTTGTGATATAGCCAGCTACCATGCCTGAAGCGGGCATCAAGGAGAGCAAGTCTATACTCTGCCCTACCCAGCCCAGCTCCCAGAGCGCACAGCTTTGGGGGATTCATTTACTGGTTGTTTCAGGGGACACCTGCTGCATTACACAGATCTGTTTGGTTACAGAAACCTACCATCTGCCCCTCAGTTGTCCCAACCAAAGTCTGCAAGCACCCTGCTTGCAAGGAGGATTAATATTACATTTCCATCTGCTCCGAAACACGAGCTGCCTATAAGCAACAACCTGAAGATCTCTCTCAGCTCCTAAATCCCATCTCGCCTTTAAAAAATACAACTTAGTAGAAGAACAAGAGGAGCCATGACTATCCAGTTCCCTCAAAGCACAAGCCACATCAACATTTTAAACTTGCTCCATTTCCTGCATGACTAAATTCCAGGGAATGTTAACAGACCACATTAAAGAGACAGCTAAGTGGTGACAACGCCGATACAAAACCATTGACTGGGTCTGCACCAATGTAGCAAACTTTTAAAAAGTATTAAAACAGACTGTTTATTACAGCATATGATGTGTTATATTAATTTACACAATGGTATATATAAAAACAGCCATTGATGATGTACAGTAAATGAGACATCAACAGGAATATTAAAACTACTGATACTCATGCACATGACATGCATATGTTTTTTTTTTAAAAAGCAGTTTTACACAATATACTGAAGTTACTAAGCCTTGGTCAGCTGCTCCAACAGTTTATTCTGAACACCACCACAGTCCGCACTGGGACTCCCAGGAAATAGGAGCAGAGTGCACTCCAGAGAAGGCAATTTAACCTTAGAGGCAGATTTAACAGGAGCCCTTTGCTTGTGGGAGAAGGTTGAGGGAGGACAGGAGCAAGTTTCAAGAAGAGAATCAACAGGAGAAAAACAGGCCAGACTGTCAGGAGGAACAAGTTCAAGATGCGGCAATAGGAGCAGCAGAAAGGGACAAGCGAAAACATTAAGACCACCCACACTCCCTCCCTCTTTTCCCTAAAAACTTATGAACTTAAGCTGTTGCTATCCTGTAAAAGACTCAGAACCGAAAAACTAGGAAGATCCATTCTCAGGAACATTAGCCTTTTTCTTCAAAGCCCTCTGATACTATGCACTGGAGGCTGTTCACCACTGAAATGGCAGTGTTATTTTCTCTTAAACGAGTACAATTGTCTTTTATTTCCACTTAAAAGGCACTAGTATCCACCCAAGTTCTGAAGACAAGTGACATAATTTACCTTAAGTTTTAAATATTTGTATAAAAAAAAAAATCTGTGAAAATATGTACACAAAAGCACCTTGCTTCCAAAAGCAGAAACAGATACATTCCATCAAGTCACTTCACTAGACAGTTGTCATCAACTTCAGAGAGCCTGATCGAAAGCGAAGGATTTTCTTCTTGAGGTTATGGGAGGCTTTGATTTTGACAAAGGCCTTTGCTGCATTTTCATGCAGCTCTGGAGCTGTGACCGTTTGGAGCGGGAGAGTCTGGACAAACTGAGACCAAATAAGACCCCCGCTTTCATCCGAGTCGCTGGTGGTTGTGCTCTCCCCTACGAATTCCACCTCGCTCAAGCTCGACTCGCTGTCTCCAAAGCAGTTCGTGGTGTAATTGCTCTGTTCATCCTCACTCGTGTCCACCACGGTGGAGTGGAACAAAGACTCGCACTCCGCCGAGTACTCCGAGTCGCTAGCTACGTAGGCGTAAGGGCTGACATAAGGCAGGGGAACTTGCGAGTAGACTCCCACACCTTCTCTCCGGTTCCTTCTCGCCCTCCGCAGGGCCTCCTCGTAGGAAATCTCTGCCGACGACTTCCACCGGCGATAGTCACTCCGCTTGTGTTTAGGTTTGGCAACCACGACCTCTCGGCCATGTCCATGCGACCTGATTACGGATTTGTGGAGGCCAGCCTGCCTACTCTGGAGGCCGGACTCCGGCTGCAAACTGCTGCCTCTCTTACCCCTTGAGGAGGGCTTTTTCAGTTTCTTATTTGTATCCAATTCATCAGGAAAGCGACATTTCTTGCTAACCGGCTTGGTTTTCTCCCGCAAGGTCTGCGAGCCATTTTCTAGTACGTTGACAAGGTGAGGCCTGTGTTTCAGGGTGGAGCTTTTCAAAATCTTGACATTTTTGGTGCCTTTGTGAAGCTTAATGCTTTGCTGCTGGGCCGGTATGTACTGGGCATTCACCAGTAACCCATCATCTAGGCTCTGGGAGGAAGAGCCCTCGCTTTTGAAGTCCAGTGAAGGCCTCTCCTCAACGGCAGGAGATGTGGCGTGAGCCACCTGCAAGCTGCTCTTCAGCAGTATTTTCTTGGGAGGCTGACTCACTTTATTCTCTGGCTGCAACGTCACTGGCTTGCCCGGGCTCTCTTTAGGAGTCGCAGCAAAGAGCTGGCCGTTTTCCTTGGGGATATCCCCCGTTGGAGCTACCACATTCCGATTTAGCTCTGGAGGCACCGGTTTGACACTCCGTGGCAGGTGCTTGCCTGGAAGTTCACTCACTGCACCGGGTGGGAAAGCCGCCGGCAAAGGCATCTTTCTACTCTCCAGCTGCTCGCCGCTCGATTCCTTCGGCCTCTGCTTTACCGGGGAGAACGCCGTGTTGTCCAAAGCGGTTGTCCCACTGGAATGCAGGCATGCTTGCTTCGAATTCTTCAGGTTCACCATGTTAGTATGTGAAACCACCGCTGTGGACTGTCTGACACACATGCTCCCGTGTCTCAAAATCCCTTTGGTGGGGTCAGCGTTGAGACTTGTCCTTGGTTTATTAGTCCTTACGGAATGAGTTTTTTTCTGAACCAGGCTTAAGATGTAACCGTCTATCCTCTTGCTGGCAGAAGGGCACGACGCGGGCCAGGAGCCCTGCGGGAGAAAGGTATTGGCTGCTTTTCCCGAGTCCGTTTCGGATCCGACGCAACCATCGCTAATATCGCAGCCAAGTCTCTCCTCTTCTCGCTGGGGATTTTCAGTCACCGGGAGAAGAAACATGGGGCTCTGCACAGCTACGGCATGGAGCGGGCTGGGGTACCGGTAGACATCATTCCCGTTTTTAGACACCAGATCACACTGGTATTTTGGATGTACATCTGCAACGACATCGAGGGAATTTGAGTGCGGTGTGGACAAAGAGCAACAGACAGAGCCTGCAGTCTGGTCCTCATGTTGGCCTTCCTTATTATAATCCATCCAGCCTATGAGATCTGAAAGGCATTTTAGAAGAGTTTAGAGATCCTGCTGGTGATAATTCAGCTATGTTTTTCACATGCTGTCAAAGACTCTGGTCTTGTTCACACGTACGACGTACTGTTTGAACTACAGCAATGCTATTCAAACAGTAGAAACCTTGCAACTAGGGACACAGTTTAACGGATATAAAAGTGTCACTATTTTCCTAGGGGTCTACCTGCATAGTATTTGCCCCAATATAACTACATAGGTGAAAAGATAAAAATCACAGCCCAAACGGGAGCATTTATATTCATTCTAAAACTGTGCCTAGATTGTAAAGAGCTTCCTATTTTACAAGCAAGCCACTCAGAAGAGAATAATCATCTCTTACAGTTACACAGACACCTGTATAACACATTGAGAGCCTGAACAAGTATGGATTCTATGATATTTTACCTTGCTAAATCCAAAAAGAAACACAAAAAAATGTAAACAAGAGACTGCAGAATTTAGAAAATTCAGGTTGACTTATGAATTGCCTTTAGCTTATTGATAGATTTCGCTTCCAGATTTTTTCAAGTGCATCTTGGGTCAAAAAAAAAAAAAGATTCAGATATAATTTTATTGTTTGTTATTAATAACAATAGATGTTCCTTTTGAGCAATAAAGGGTTAAAGAAGGGAGAAAGGCTCATCTTTCCACGCAAGTACAAGGAGTGCAGGTCAATACAGCTGACATCCTAGCCTTGGCTCTGCCAAGAGTGTTCTGTAAGAGAAATCCAGTGCTTTTCAAGATGCATGAGTCAGATTTAACGCCTACGGCATTTAATTAGGAAACAAGAGACCTTAGGAGCAGGACTTCAATCCATGCACCTAAGATTATTATTTTTCTAAGGTCAAGCTGATCTTGCCTTGGGTAGGGGGAGAATCAAAATGATCCTTCTGGATCACTTGCAGTCCTGTTTTCTATCCTTGGGCCAAAAACTTCCTCCAGGGTAGTCAAACTTGAATGCTCAGTGCTTGTCACTTAACTGAGAGTTATTTCAAAGAGGTTCAACAGATTTTGATGAAAGTAGCTGATAGTGATGGTGTTGCTGGGAGGGCAGGAGGGGAAGAAAAGGGATTGGAGGAGGGGAAGAACAGGAACAGGAACTTCCTTCAGATAACCTCACAGTTTTCCTGCATTTCCTAAATTCTATGTCTCAGTTAGGAAGTGTTGCCAAAAAGACTTCTTTGAAACATGCCAGTCTGTGAAATTCATCTCGAAAACTGGGACAATATGTTTAATAAGAGTTTTGATTTTCATGATGTATAGAGAAAAAAAGAACAACACAATCTGCTGGAAATCCTTGTGCATGCTTTTCTTTTTAGGTATGGTTTGTGTAGCTCAGATATACCTTACAATAGGGAATGCTGAATTACCTCAAGCTGCTCTGTAACTTAGAGGAGTTCTCAGCATCTCAGAATTGAACGTATCCAAGGCTGTATTTTCCCACTTCTAGGTTAGAAGAACTTGAATTATTTTGTTCTTGATTCACAAAAATTCACTATAAGTTAACCTTGAAGAGCAGAACGGAAATTGGAAATATTATGGTTAGGAGGAGCATTCTCCACAACCCAAAATGAACCAAGGCTTTTGAATCAGTATGGCTGCAACTTCAACCAACAGTGCTTGCTCACCAGTCCTATTTACATCTCCTTTCTGGACAACAGATAGAGGAGGTCTTCCTATTTAACATTCTTACAACCTAAGGCTTGCATCTTTGGCCTAGTGTCAATGGAAATTCAACGGCTCCCTGCCAAAGAGACAAACCGCTTTTTCTTTGCTCGTAATGGCTATTTGTCGATATTATATAAACGTCGAGCACACGTCAGCATGATCACCTGTACGTTGAGGACCGTCAGAACTGACAAAATGACTGCTGCAAACAGACTGCTATGCCCCCTGCCCTCATAAAACCTGTAGCTAGCTCCTTACTCTATCACTTTAACGAGGGCAAAGGCTTGTCTATGTTGCATGGCTGTTGCGGTATGCTTACTTACTGCTGTTTAGTGGCAATGCTTTTCTAAAAGAAATTATGAGAAATTAGCCAACTAATGTGTTTATGTGTGTATGTACCACTGCCCTCTACTGGGTAGTGCAGCTGTGATATTTCTCCCGTGTTACGTTCATGTGTTTAGAGCGACATATTCACAGGCAGGGCTGGAGGAGCGGAAGAGAAACGGTCCTGCCCCATGACACACGTACGTGATAGGCACTGGAATCTTTTCAGAGCACAGCACATGAAATGAAAAGAAGAAGGGTTAATCCAACCCAGATACTCCTGAGGCAGTACTTCCAAAGCCAAAGCCACCTCCGGGAGTATGACGTATTCGACCTGCTTTTACTATACCTGCAGATTTAGGGCGTCCATCTGAGATAGTCAGTGTTGCCTCCAAAGGGCTGCAAAAGCAAGTGCTAGAATGGCAACTGGATAAACACTCACTGAAGACTGAGTTAGACGAATTGGAGAGCGATCCAGAAGCTCCATCACTCAGCTCATAAAACCCTATGAAAATAAGAATTCGGATTTATATTAGTTCCAGCTATACAAAGTTACCATTTGTGGCCCTAGAAAGGCAGTCAAGCTGATGTTTATGTTGGCTTACTGCGTTGCAATTAGTTACGGGATTTCATTCAGTCATCCAAAAAATAGTGCGCAATTTAGTAATACCCTCACTACTATGACGAATTCAGATTAAAAATAAGGCACTTAAAAGAATAGCACTTTAGTTAGCATATGAATTCCTGAACAGTTTTTTTAGCCTTTACAGGGATTGGGGGCTATTTTTCAGATTTTAGCAAGAAGGCTCCAGGCTGTGTTTGTCAGCCCACTCATTTAGTAATGTATTATGTCTTCCAACAAAGACTCTCCTGCTATTACTTGCCTACAAAAATATTTACCAAGTGCTGGGCCCAATGCTATCCATTATTTTCATCAAAGTTCTGGAGGTAAATGTAATATTTGTGGATATTACGGAAGGAGGAGTATGGTGAATAACGAGCAGATACAGCAAATTGGATTTCCTGGCAGATTGGGTCCAATCAAGCAATATGTGACATAACGCAGTCAAGATTTAAATTATACATCTAGGATAAAGGAATTCAGGCCATATCTAGAGAATAGAGATGCATCCTGGAAAACAATAATCCTGAAAAGGACTTAGTCAGCGTGGAAAAGCAGCTCAATCAAGTTTAATGATATGGCAAAAAAGGCTAATGAGATTCTTGGATGTAGAAAGAGACTAATGAGTAGCAGTAGGGAAATGACTTCACCGGTCTATAAGGCACTGGTAAGACAGATATTGGAACGGTGTGTCTAGTTCTGGAATCCAGTACACTTAAAGCAAAGCTAAAAATTGGAAAGGGGCCATAAAGCTATTTAAGAGCTGGGGAAAATGCCTTAAAACAAATGACTTAATGAACTTGGCCTGTTCAGCTCATCAGAAAAGTTGGGTATTACACTGAATAGCAACTCAAAGAGGAGAAAATATGGGGCACTAAAAAAAAGACTTTGGTCTTTGGGAAAAAAGCTTATAAAGACAGTGCTAGAACAAGTGAAATTCAAATTAGAAATAAGCAATATTTTTAACAGGTCAAGTGATCAGCTGGGGGATTCTCCTCTCTTTAGCGTCTTTAGAACAAGCCTAGATGCCTCTCTGGAAGGTTCCTCATAGCTAAATACGACTTACTGCATTCACCACATTAGAATGGAATGAAATCCAAAATATGGGGGATCAAATTATTTGATTCCCTCTTCCCTTCTGGCTGTAAGATCAACTGTGAAATCTCCCTCCCACTGTTGGTGCTTCCTTTAATCATTTTCTTGCAACCTCCTTCCTCATATGCAGGAGAATTGGAACTTTTTGAGTTAATTTGTGGGTGGCCTTGGAAAAAAAGAAATGCCCCGAACACTAAAAATCTAATTAGAATTGAAACAGTCCTCTGAATATGTTCTCTAAACACAGTAATCTTTCCAGTGGTAGTTGAACTCTCCCAGTTGGCACTAATTATCAGAGTGTGAACATTTACTGTTCTAGTGTTGAAAATTCGAGGCAGTTTAATTCCAGGTACCAACAGAGGCCCCATTTTGCTGAATACTGCCCTTACCTGAACTTGGACGACTGTCTGTCTCAAGGTGCTCATCCGTCGTTTTTTCCACGTCCAGTCGGAGATCACTTATTTGCTTATCTAGCTCTTGTAACTGATTTAACAGACCAGCATCCCTCCTCCTCAAGCAGTTCTAGAAAACAACAGGACAAACAACATCAGCTCCGTCAGCAGGGCAGGGGGCTAAGGGGCTCCCAAGGCAACCAGCCTTCTCCATCTGAGTGAGCATCAGTCAATGCTTTTAATAAAAAACAAAAATAAAAACCAAACACACAGAACAAAGCCCTGAAAATCTAGATGGACACTCTGGACAAATATTTAGTTGAAGAATTATGCAGGCACTTCATTCCAGCCTCTTCCAGCCAGGTGGACACTGGAGCATTCCCCACCATTTAGGAAGACAATACATCAGGTTGGCAAAGCGCTCCTGGCAGGAACGCTGGGTTTTGCACGACACGCTAAAACCAGACCTGCACACATGAAACAGGCCAGCTCAGTGAAAGAACAATTTTACCAGTGCAATAAGGGATTTTCACCACCGCAGTGACGTGAGTCTAAGATCACATCTGTTCGCACAACAGGCTGAAACAGCCCTGCCAACAAGTGTCTGTAATGTGGGAAACGCCTCATTTTGCAGCTCATTATAAGCTTATATTCTACCATATAGAGAGGAAGATTCCCAGAGCTGGGATCCGAGTCCTTTCATTAGTTTTACAATTGCAGCAGGAAGGAAGAGTAATTCTTCCTGTTCTCCCATTATAATCGTATTAAATTGCTGTGAGGTGAATTTTAAAGCTATTTGTGAAGGTAGCGTGATGGTACAAAACAAGCAGTAAGAAATGATTTTGTAAAGCACTCGTCAACCCACGGTCAGTGCAATCAGTTTCCCTGTGTGTATTTATAACGTGTCTCATTCATCACCAGTTTGATACACTTTTCAATTGTCCTGGCTTTAGGGGGATGCAGGAGGGAGGTTTATTCTTTTTCATCAGTGCATCGTTTGATCGGTACCCAACGGTGCTCTCCTGCGCTCATTGCAAACAGTTTTGATGCCCATAACTGGACTAGTTCTAAAGCCATCAAACCAAGGACAACCTCCCCCCTGGGGTGCGCCAGGCCTCGGGCAAAGGGAAAGTGAACGCTAATAGTATCAGAGAGGCTGCTGAAAAAGACGCGCTGGCATCACATCGTCCTTGGAGAACCGGAGAGGCAATGCAAGTCTTCTCCCACATTTCTGATGGAAGCCGGGATCTGGACAGAAGCCAGGCTGCCGGAGGTGACGGGTTCAAGCGGTAACTCACTGCGCCACCTACAGCCACCAGTGTCCCCCCTCCCCCAGCGAGCGCTGCATCTGGTTCAAATCTGCAATGTCAAGTGCACAAATTAAAGTGCGACCACAAATCCTGATTTTGGAGTAATAATTCCCGGTGCTTTCCTATGGCTGTTTGGCAGCTGCTCCTTTCTGAGCCAGCGAGATCCTTTATTTTTATCTTTTAAAGAAAGAAATAGCCCTAAATTAACTGAACCAAAGGGCTAACGAGGAAGAAGAGAAAAAAAAAAAAAGGCAAATAAATCACACAGTCCAACTTCTCCCTCGGCGAAAGCAAACGCCGAGCCAGGCACAAAGGCCGCCAGGCGCAGCCGTACGCTATTCCCATCGCAAACCGCCCCGCCGCTCCACGCCGCCTTCCGTCTCTTCCCGCAGGAGCCCACAAAGCGCTCTGGCAACAAAAGCATCCCTGGTTTTAAGGGGCCTGATCCCGACCGTGCCCGGGCACTCTTGCCGTTACAAGCCGGGAGCTCGCTTCCCACTTCCATTCAAGGCAAGGGGAGCGGGGCTTTTGCCTTGAATGGAAGCGGCAGCCGGGGCGGGCTGCGCCCGGAGCCGCGCAGGGCTGCGCCCCGTCCAGCCGCCGCCTATTTGTCACAAACCTCGGGCACCGGCCGCCGCTGAGACAACGTGGCCTCGGGCCCCCACCACCACCATCACCACCACCACCACCACCACCACCACCACCACCACCTCGGACGGCCCCGGCCCCTTCCTCCGCCCTGCTCCTCACGGCGGCGAGCGCCGACGGCGCGTCCCGGGGGCCGCTTCGGCGTGACAGCGCGGTGGTGGCGGACCCCCTCCCCCCCGCCCCAAAAGCGGGCATATCCCGGCCCCTCGGCTCACCAGCTGCCTCCGCAGCAGGAGGATGTTCTCCTCCAGCAACTTCTCCTCCAGGCTGCGCGGCGGCGGCGGCGGCGGCCCCTCGGCCGGCGGCTCCCCGCGGCCGCCCTGCGCGCCGGCGGGCCGCCGCAGCAGCAGGCTCCTCACCAGCAGCTCCTGCCGCTGCCGCAGGTACTCCAGCTCGCCCAGGCCGGCTAGCGTGGCCTCCAGCCGCTCGCGGGTGCGCTGCCGCTCCGCCTCCGCTTCGCCTTTCTCCCGCCAGCGAGCGTCGGGATCCCGCGGCGCCGTCGGCTGCCCCGGTCCCGGTCCGGCGGCGGCGGCGGCGGCTCCTGCCGCGGGGCTCGCCTTCATGGTCGGTGCGGGGAGGGGAAGGGGTGGCGGGGCCCTGCACCGCGCTCCCACCGCCGCCGCCGTCGGTCGCGAATGGGCCGCGGGGCGCCGGGCTCCCTCCTCGCCTGCCGCCGCCCCGCGCCCGCCCCGCGCCCGCCTCCCCGCCGGCCGCCGCCGCCGGCTCCACGCCCGCCGTCGCCTTCCTCCTCCTCCTCCTCCTCCTCCTCCTCGCCCCCCCTGCGGCGGGAGACGCTCCTCCTCCCGCCGCGCCGGGGTGCGCACCGGCCCCCGCCGCCTTCCTCCGGCCCCGGCGGAGGTTTCCCCCCACCCCCGGGGGGAGAGGGGGGGTCCGGCACCAGCGCTGGGCCCGGCGGGCTTCGGACGGGGCGGGCGAGCAGCCCGTCTCGTCCTGCCCGGCCCGGTGCCGGGCTGCTGCCCTAAAAACGCCTTCTGCACCAGCGCCGCGATGACCTGCGAAGCCGCACGCAGCTCAGTCTCGGCCCCTCGGTAGCACATTTTGGTGCCGGGTGGTTTTTACGGCCCCTGCATGAAGGAGTTGGTGGGAGGAGAGGAGAGGGAAAGCGGGGAAGAGGTGGAAAGCGGAAAGGGACATGGCAGTTCTTGAGCCGGGGTGCTGACCAAAGCAGAGGAACAGGGATCGGAGCACGAGCAAGGCGTTGCTTCCAAGTCCGTTTGTGTCCACCAGCCAAAAAAGCCGTAATGAAGTGAACTTCCTACAGCACGGAAAGTTAATTGCAGCCTGAGATCTGCAATTAGGGTTTTCAATGGGCATGTTGTGGAAAGAGGGAGGGGGAAAACTGCAGACGCAGAAGAAAAAAGAAAAGAAATGGTAGTAGCAGAACAGGAAAAAACTGAGTTCCAGACATGTTCTGGGTGGAGAGAAAGAGAAGAGGAAAGAAGAAAGCATTCAGGGAGCCCTTCACAATATGGGGTTTGTCTGGAAGGATGTGAGCCCACTGTACAGTGGCTCTCACAGACATTATGGGCATAATTAAAGGCTCTTTCCTGCTCTCCTTCTGTTCCTCAGAAGATTGGGATTGTTTGCATTACAGTGGTAGTGAAAGGTCTCAGATGAAATCAGTCTCTCTGTTCCCATGCTATTTGCAGTAGACAGTATATTGCAGTATGCAGCATACCTCTTTAGCCGTTGTGGGTGTTGGTCCCTCTTCCAAGGGTCCTGCAGCCGATATAGATCATTATTTCAGTCATTTTAAACCAATATAAAGTGCTTTCTAAAAAGGAGATCCACTTTCCTCCTGTAGCGTATGACCAGTCTTCATTCCCTCTTAAATGCTCACCCAAATGTGTGTAGGCCACACACATCAGATCAGAGGATGGTCCAAGCTCCTTTTTGCTTTTGATCTGCTCCCAGATCCGGTCTTCACGCAGCCGTGTCAACACAGTGCGTCTATGTTGACATTTTAGCTTGGATTAGGAGTCCCCTTTTGAATCAACTCTCTGGATTGCTCTGGCTTACCGTGCTTCAGTTCAAATGACACAGTGATCTGAGAACAAATGGACTCAGTTCATTTGGAGTGAAACAAAAGGGGGAGATGTACTCCAGGAGCACACCTAAAGCACTCCAACCTCTAATGGATGTTCATAAACCGGCATTCAGTCTGCACGGCCAGAATAGCCCAAAGCAGCCCCCCTTGATACACGTGTGGCATGGATGGCAGGTCCTCAGTACACCGATATTGCTTGGTAAATCCTTTCCCTTTGTGCTGTCCTCGTTACTAAGGGTGACATAGCTGTACAGACCAGCAAAAGGGAGGAGATGAGGCGGTGTAGGAACAGGCAGCCAGAGACGGCAGGGACACTTGTTTGGAGAGCAGTATCCCTCCTGCCAGATCCAAGAGACCATGAAATTGCAGCCACAGAGGGAGCTGAAAAACACTGAAAAGACAAGGGATAGTGCAAGGGGAGAAGCTTGACTGTGGTTGCTAAGCAAAACTGGGAGGAAAAAAAAACAATCCCATGCTGGACCACTGCATCTCTACCCATTTTGCATGTCTGGGCCATAACAGACCCAAAAGTAGAGTCAGTCTCTGCCCCACAACCTATAGGCCATGACTGCTGGCCTAAAACCTGCTCCATGGCTGTGTCTCCTGCATGGGGCTTGGCTTGCTGTGCCCTCTGAGAATGCTTATGCTCTCCAGATGTGGAGGCACAGAGCTCCCACATTTTCCTTCGCCCTTGTTAGCCAGATTTTGCATGTAGCTCTGTGTTTCATAAAAATCTGTTTGCAAAGCTTCATGCAATATATACACAAAGCTATTTCAACTACTTTGCACTGTGCAATGTAGACATACCTTCAAACAATGTTCAGATTTATTTTGCCACTTATGACTTTGTAGATTTCTGTCCTATTCCTCCCTTCCAAGTCACCCCTTCTAGTCTGAAGGGCATAAGATGCTGATAGTCTCATGTACTGCTTGCTCACATTTCTGTGCTCATCCTTCCCAGCGCATCAGTCACAGGAAGGAAAACACAGGCACTGCCAAAACAGTCAACTGCCTACATCATGTGAAGAGGAGAGAGCAGCTTCCACTGAACCGAACTCACTGCGTGACTGCAAACAGCAGAGAGGAAAGGCAGGGGAGTCTGAAGTAGAGACTCGCATAGACAGAGGCTGGCCAGCATGGGAGAAGGAGAAGGAGATGTGCAAGTGGTCAGCCAGCAAGCAATGTCAACAGTGTGTGAGTAATAGCAGGAAAACAAGATGTGTTTTCTCAGACACCAACAGTGAGGGCAGGGCCACAGAAGACTGTGCAAGAGCTAGAAGGAAGCTCAGCAGAGTGAAGGTCATGGAGAGAAGGGGCGGGAGAGCCCAGAAAGGCCTCAGAACAGCAGAAGGTCCAGAGTTTCCTTTATCACATTCACATGTAGGTCCTGAGACCACCTAGCCCAAAGCACATAAGTGGTAGGCATGAGATGAATGGATGAGGGACAGCAGCACAAGTAGGGAGCAGTGAGAGAGAAGAAGCTGAGGAGAAAAGGAAGGGAGAGGTAAAGGAAGTCCGTCAGCAGGAGGACAATGAGTCCTGCCAGAGGTAGCAGAATATAGATGAAAGCCAGAGCCAAAGGAGGGCAGTGAGGTGAGAGGATGGAGAAAAAGACTCCTTTGTTAGGTCTCATCCTCAAGTAAAGGAGAGATACTTTGAGCAAAGAAGGAAGAAGAAAGGCTACGAGAAGACTGGTTTCTCCCGTCAGTTACACCACAGTCAATCATCCCAGTGCAAAACTAGTGCGAGAGCAAAGGAAACCTCCAATCCCCAAATTATCTCCAAGTGGACAACCTTTGGTTTCAGCGAACCAGACGTCCCAAAACTCTTAGCAAGCATTGAGAAAGTAATAGGACTCTCACATGAAGGAATCTCTGGGTCCGAAACTGTCTTCCATTCCTCTCCTGGCTTGCTGCAACAGCTGAAGGACTTGCTCTTACATTCATGCTTAAACTTGCTGTTCCTTCACTGGTTTCATCAGCTGAAATTCTCCAAAAACAAATAATCTTGGATTCCCCATCCTAAGCATGAACATGGAAACTGCAAGGAGAGACTCAGTGAGTTATCTGCAAGGAAGGAAAAGAAACTACGAACGAGGAGCTCTGTTGCTAGGTTGTTACGAGAGGTGTAATTCCATCTGGAACGAAGACAGTTATGAAATGGCTCATTTCTTGTGATTCTCCTCTGTGCGGTAGAAATGCTGCGTTCCCTTTGCACGAGCCGTTTCATAGATAGGGAATAAAGAGACTAGCAGTAAAGCTAGCATTATCACTGTGCATTTGGCCAGCAGAGAAACTGAGGCGCAGAGTTTCTGACCCCCATCTCACCATTTACTTCCTTCCCGCAGAGAGTTAACCCCTACATCCTGAGGCACACATTTACGTTTCCATCTTCCACCGCTGTTGATCATCCAATTCAGATTAGACTAAATAAGGCCTATTAACACTTGTCATTTTTCCTAGGTTCATTTCTGATTGGTCACGCTAAAATTGCTGCAGGAAATTACAGAAATCAAGAGGAGCATTACAATTCCCTACTTGTAAAATGAAAGCAATTTCTTTGCTTATTGTAACACAGCCCACTGGAGGCAGAGTGATCTGGTATCCAGAAACATCCACTTGGGGGCTGTGCTTAAGACCCACAGCCTTCAACATGCCCCTGATACTTTATTTTAATCTATTGTAATGTTAATTTTCTAAGCATTTCTTAATTGCATTGGATCATATAAAAGGGTATAAATCTTATCAGCAAATCAGACTGACATCAGCTTGTGTTATCACATTACCATGGTTACTTTATTACAACTGAACCTTGTGCTTATTACTAACCACAAACAATTCTAGCAAATAACCTAAACTGAACCAAAAATATCCTGGCAGCATTTCTCTTTTTTTTTTTTTTTTGGTCAAAGGAAAACAATTTCTTGGGCTGATAGGTAATGCAGCATATCTACGATGCATTTTACTCTTCTCAGACTTCTGCAGCCTACATTTATTTCTTCTGCATTTGTGCAGTATTGAAACATTTCCATGCAGTCAACAAGACGCACAAGCCGAATTCCTTTAACATGCAATAGGCTCGTTGACACAAACTCACACTATTCAGGTGACAAGCGCTACCCCAGTCTGTCAAAACATTACCACGTTTGTATTGTCATGGCAAAACCTGCTAATGACTGCTGGGTTAGGACCCATTGACAAGCAACGCCCCCGTCCCTGCAGGATGCGGAGTCTCTTGCTCTGATCTGATCTAACTTTGGCTTCTCTTCAAAAGAAGAGAATCCCACTTTCCCTCACCGCCAGTGCCATTGCCCATGTGTCAGAGGAAGGGAAGGACATTTCCCATGGGGTCACCGAGATGATCCGACTCTCACGTGCGCCCAAGATCTGGCGTAAGAGAAGGGAACGTGTGCTGGAGCCGGGTCCCTTTTCACTGCAGCCGATTATTGGATTGGACGTTTCCTACGTTTTTCTCGTCCTGCACCGCAGTTCATCATCCCACCAACTGCGTGGGACCGCTGCTGGAAAACACTGCTGGACTGCCCTGACCTGGGTTAAAAAAAAAAACCTCTTTACTTTTTTTAACTCAGATCATTTAAGTGATCTGGTTTTTAGCCTAAACTGTTGCACTGGCACAGCAGAGAAGACAGAGGCCTGCAGGAACGAAGAGAGGGGAGCAGGAAACCCTCCAGCAAAAAGCTCCATCCGGAGGGAATGTGGAAGGAAGAATGGACTGTTTGCAACACAAGAAGTCACCCCGGAGGCCACAGAAGAGGATGCAGAAGACAGGTGCTTGTGGGGAAGAGACATCAGTGCTTCTCCAGACATTCCTGTCAGACCACGAGCCTTGTGAAGACATTTATTTCCTGCTCACAGGCAGCATCCCATCTGTTTAACCAGGAAGAGGGCTGACTGTGAATCTCCCACCGCTGCCCCAAAGCAGGTAGTACTTTCCAAAGCTGTGACAGACCCACTTCTGCTTAGCAAAGGAGCTAAAGCGCTGCAGCCCCTCCGGGGAGCAGATGAGCCCTGAGCCCGTCCACGGTGCTGCCGTGCTGCTCCAGCCCAGCCTCCCCACCTGGAAGGCAGCTAGGCTGAGTTAGGTGTCACACTGGCAAAGAAGATGCAAAACTTGCTTCTAGTCCCTAGATTAGGGAAGACATGCAAGAGAATTGGCTGAAGAGGGTGGAAAGACAGGCAAGATCAGCTCTATTTTTACCTCTTTTTTTTTTAAGGATAAGAGAAGGTCTGATAAGGAAGAACAACGTGGGGAGGGAGAACATGGAGTTAAACAAACCAGTGTCACCCGTGATGTTCACAGCTGACAAAAAGCAGGGCTTGAAGCTACCACTTCATTGTTCCCTGTAAAGGAACTCCACCAGCATTTCAGCAAAGCACTTAATACATCATATCCTAAGGCTAACCAGCAGGGACTGTGTTCCCTCCCCAGGCTGGTGGACACGGTTTAGCTGAAGGCAGAGCTGAATTCCTCCAGTGACACTTTCCCCCACCTTTTTTTTTCCCCCATCTGGCAGAGATGCCGGTTGAGTTCTTCTGCAAAGACTTTTGATCCAGCCTTTCCAATACCTGCTCTGGTGAACTGTGCTTTGACTCCATTTCGTCTCCTGGCCTGGGTTTGATATTTACATGTAGAAACGCCCAACATTTTTAGGCAGAGATATTTTTAAGCACATTTTTAGGTGACATAGACATCTGCTAGTTCAATGTCATCTCAATCCAATGCCCTCACCAGCACAGGCTTTGTGGAAGACTATCTATTAAATGGGGGATAATCAGCTCTCAGGGGCGGAAGAGGAATGATGAACTGAAACTGCAGCTTGGGATTTAGACGGCCTGGGAAAACTTCCTAACAGAAGGAACTGGAACAGATCACCTGGAGAAGGCTTCTCCAAGTCTTTCACAAAAGGTTAGACATAGATATGTCGAGCTTGATGAAGACTCTTCAAGGGAAAACTGTACACATAGTGTGGCATGTGTTCATCGGGTCCCACCTTAGCGTAGGCTCCTGTGGCAGCCCCGCTCCACTCCAGCCCTCTGCCGAGTGGAGGAAGGGCAGAGAGAGCACGTCTCACCTCCAGCCCTCCTATCTCCTGGGGGTAGGGAGGAGAGGGCAAGCTCAGCAGGGCAGGAGGAGCAAGGTTGGGGCAAGCTGTGCTCTAAGGACACTGTAAAACCACGGAAACATTGCCACCTAATTGTATACCAACGCCACTCTTGTCACACTGCAGTATTGCACCTTTTCAGCCTGGGTAGACACTTCCCCTGCACAGGGCCAGCCTGGCCAGCTCACGTATCAGCGGTGAAGATATAGCAGTTGAGGCAGCAGCATGCTGCCAAATCCAGATGTTGGGTCCCAAATTGACTTGTGCAGTTCATGCTTTCCCAACTACGTGCATCGTTGCGCCCACCTCACCGCAGCACTGTAGGAGCTGCAGTCGCAGCTCCGTGTCCACCACAGCTCAGCATCAGCCCAGCATCACAGAAGTTCACACCCAAGGTAGTAAACCCTTCCCTGAAGAAAGGGCACAATCTGCAGCACAATTTGCATCCTAACTGCCTGCAACGGAGGCAGAGCTGGCTGGAAGTGCACTCTTTGGGAGGCCCAGGGATGCCACCACCAAAGTCAGCTCCGCGATGGGAGCCAGGAGCTGGGCAGAAATGCTCGCAGGAAGGTTTCTAACCAAGCCTGCCTGCGCGCCGCAGGAAGCGGAGCAAAATCAAAGTGTGCCTGCAACACGTTTTTGTTCATACAAAGCTGAGCGCAACAGCAATTTGCTTTTTCTTTCCCCAGTAAACTCTAATCATGAGGCCTTTAACGGAGTTCATTCAGTCTCAGCTGATTGTCGCTGGGACAAAGGCCCCCCTTACATCAGCTCCCCTTTCAGCAAAAAATGGTCCTTGAATATGAATTAGAGGCAACCTGTTTGCACCAAGCAGCACACTTCTTATGAGCTGCTTTTAACCTTCTTTTGGTTATGGGTAAGCTGAACCAGGGTCACAAGAGTTCAGTGTCAGAGGCGGAAGAAAGGTTAGGTGCGCTGTCCCCTCTCATTTGGGATTTCCCTTTAAATCAGGCAACGTCAAATGAGTAAGGGAAGAGGGCTCAGGAGACCTTGTGGGAGTATTGGTCTGCCAGATGATCCTGAGTACGGCTCTTCACTCCCTCTATCTCGTCCTCTCATTCTTTGCATGTAAGTTAATTTTGTATTTAAGAACTTAACCTAAAATACTCAGCTTCACCCCCACGCATTGTCTCCCTGCTGGTTTTCCATCCTCAGAGGGTTAACAGGAGTGAGTCTCATTTAGCGTAAAACAACAACAGGGCAAGGAACCACTGAAAAAAAAAAAAAGCCCATAAATCTCTTTGCCTGAAATAATTCCCTTTCCACTGCGCTACAGAGAACAAACGCAGAGCTCTTGCTGTTGCTTAAGGCACTTGCCTGGAGGAAAGGAGGTGCCCCTGGCTCCAGGCTTTGCACCAGCGAGTCCCATAAAGCTCAGAAGTCAGGTGTGCAGTTGTGGAGTCTGCAACCCGTAAACAACGTGATCTGAATCGAAAGAGATAGCGCTCAGAAGGGAATCGCTGCCGGTCTCCGATCCTTAAGTTAAAACCTGAGCTGAGAAACTGCCACACAAGAAAGGCTGGCTCTGAAATCAGATGCAAACTGTACCTGTGCAACAGTACCTGAATTTATCTTGTTATTATTGTTCTATCATTGTTTGAATATTTATCCTCTTGTCAATAGCAGCTTAAGAGGAAACATCATTTTTTAATCTTCTTTAATGAGGAATTTGCTCTGGAAGAAATCTTTTTTTCTATCAACCCAGATATCTGCAAACTGAAAGGTTCCTACAAGAGAAAAGAACAATTCCAATTTCCAAAAAATTATTGGCCCCAAACTGAACTGTTGATTCAGGACACACTGCTTCTTTGCGTTATCATTTGCTGTATTAGGATCAGATGTGCGGAGGGGAAAAAATCTTTTTGAAAAATAGCCTGCGACAGAAAGCACTGGGAAGTTATTTCGCTTCAAAAGATGTTGGCATTGCAAATCAAAGCCTCTCTCGTCTGGTACGGCCAGTCACGGGACACCGCTGCCAGCCACTTGACAAGGACAGCCCTGTCCGAGGACAGACCCGCAGCCGGCCTGCCCTTCCCCCTGGGGCTGGGAGAGGACGGAGGGGACGGAGGGCCGCGTCTGCCTTGTCCAGAGAATGCCACTCCAGTCCTGCAGTGTTACGTTTAGCTTGCTTTTAAAAGGAAAGCTAGTTTCTGGTAACCACTTTGGTGCCTGTGCTATAGGCTGAAATCGTTGCCCAGAACCGTTGCTGCTTTTCAGATGATTACCTCCAAGGGGCTCTCAGATTCCAACTGTTAAACTCATACATAATGTATTTCATTTCGAGGCTTTCATCTGTGCATAAGTTTTCCATCTATTTCCATCCTGGTCTCAATCACCCTTTTACCTGTAAAGCATGATAAGTTGCTTTTTTCCCTAATTACCTTCCAGAGTCTCATTTCTCTCAAACATTGTTGGTCAGTTCCAGCTCTTGTGCCACCAAAATGATATTTCAGCAGATGAGGTTCCTATTCACGCTCTTGCTCCAGAGTTTTGTTCATACCTCCTTTCCTGCAGCATCTGGCTTGGCTGAAAAGTTTGCTGCCTCCAGCTACTCTCTCTTCCCTGCTGTTGGTTACAGATGTGTTTGGGTGCTCACCCTCTAACCCACATTGCCCACAGGGAGCCAGCTTAGCTCACACTCACCCACTTCTTTTGATCCAACAGGATTCAGCGGCTCTCACACAAGGAAGAGCTGGTTACGAGGGGCCCAAGCCACCCCAGTGGCTTCCAAAAGAGGACATGAGACAAAGGCCTGCAGCATACCTCTTCAGTTGGGTCAGTGAAGCAGCATCACGCTGACCTCCTAGTATTACCCTACTGCCTTGAGATCCTGATGGAAACTGCGGGAAGACTGACCTTCTCTGGGAGTTGTACAGGGGCATGTGTTAAATATCCATAACTCCCCATGCTCTCTTGCATAATCACCTGGTGGCCAGGGACAAGTCGTTTAGATGATTTGGAATAGCAATGAGAACAGATTTAGAGGAACAAGCCTTCAAAGCAGGAATGCAGAGCTCAGCAGTCAAACATCCAGCCCTATCTGGATGCCACTTCTTTTCCAAATCCTTTCAAATGCAGCCTAAGGGGTTACTATTGACTTTAAAAGCAGGGGAGGGGGCTGATTCAACAAAAACAACTAAGCACTTAATAACGTTAAACACATGCTCAAGTCTCTTCCTATTCAACAAAACAGTTGAGCACTTACTTCACCCTTCTTAGATGGCCCAGAACCAAAACACAGAGTTCTCAGAATTTCTCCAACCTTTATTTAATTTTAGCGGAGGGACAGGAATTTGAACCTTGATCCATGTTTTGCAAAGGGTCCCTATTTGCAAGTGAGTCAGACTCCGGATCCAGACCTACACACCCAAATGTTGGCACGTTCATGTTTTGGACTGGGATCTGATTTTTTCAGCTTGTGAGATCAGAGTGAGAACTCCGATCCATGCATATGCTCATTAAAGAGTTTGAATTGCAGGCAGGGAGCTGTTAAACCGTGTTTCTGTGCATGGTTTAAACTGATGATGCTTCCCCCAACTCCACCTACCTGAGGTGCAAAAGCAAGCCACCACCTCAGTGTGCACTGTGCAGATGCTCAGCCCGCGAGCGTGCAGGATTTGCAGAGCTCCTCAAATTTGGCTGCTCTTTCACAAGTCTAAACCCACCACAGCACAGCTCTGTAGCCCCATTCCCAGAGTCATGTGAGATCTTCAGACTCTTGGCTAGTATTAAAATACCGTAGAGCGTTCACTTAGCGGTTGCAAAGAGAAAGTGCGAACGGAGAGAGCAAGGCGTGCCGCGGCCCGCTGGGGGATGCCGCAGAGGAAGGGGGACTGAGAGCCAAGGAGAAAGCGCCTAGCCCAGCAGCCAGAGACTCAGTCTGCCTCCAAGCTATTGTTTGGGGCTTTCGGCAGACCGAGGCAAACGTCACCGCAGTGGTTTGCACACATTTCAAAATGTCACTGCTTCCTCCGACACCTTCTTCTTTTTCCCTTTTTTTTTCGGTTTGCTCTTTTCACAAAAACTGAGACTCTCCAGAGCAAACCAGCAGGCAGCAGCAAAACTAGCAGGCAAAAAAAAAAAGAAAAAAGAAATACAAATAAAAACATCTGAGCCACGTGGCCAAATCCAAGCCGTCTTCCTGTCTCCCACCAGTGCCAGTCGCATCTCAGCACATGGAGCTCAACCCTTCTCGCTGGCTCTGTCAAGGCAGCGCCGGGGCTGCTGGCAGCACAGAATAAAGCTGCAAAATAAAAGGCCAGACTCATTCCAGGGAGATGGAAAACAAATCGACTGCCAATTGTCTGGGTGAGCAGGGGAAGTCAGGGGATGCTCAGACATCTAAGGCAGCAGGAGGATGCGAGCATCCTTCCATAGACGTTATCAGTTGCCTGGAGGAGGAAGAAAATTAACCTGGTTTGAGGGGGGAAAAAGGGCAGACTTCAAATAGTCACATCATGGGCTGGCCAGGAAGAGCATCACTGGAGGGTTTGATCATTAAATGGTTGCCCACAGCACAAGGGAAGGAGGAAGGAGCATCTAGCCCAGGGCTATAGGGTCTGTAAGGAGGTCGCTCCGAGGAACAAAAGGCCCAGTGAGCCAGCGCCACTTCCTCGAAGATGCAGCAGCGGGAGGGACTGGCTCCCTCACCCTACGCCTGCTTCCCACCACCGCTGCCGGGACGCCTGCAGACATCCAGAGAAACAGGCCGTGTCCTTGCCGGGCAGCCAGAGTCAAGGGGACTCGGATCCAGCACAAAGGCTAAGCATGAGACCAGCAGTGAAAGGAGACAGGGATGATGAATGCCTTGTGGGCAATCCCAGAAGGGTGAAACCCTGCCTTAAACCTGCCGTCTTAACCGCCTTCCCCACTATGCCTACGCTGCTCTGAAAAAAAAGCGCGCGCACTGGAAGCGCTGAGCATCCTTCATCCCAGCTGCAGATAAGGCACCTCCGTAAAGGCCCAGCCTTGCTGAGCGGGAAGCAGAGATGGGGAGATAGTCATCCGCCCAGGCTAAAGCACAGGCATGAGGCCAGAGTAGTAGAGGCTTACGTACTAGTAAGACTAGTAAGACTGACAAGTAGACTGACTTACCAGTCACCGTCTGGCACTAGTGCTATGAGATCATGCCTCCTGGGAAAGAGCAGACTAGGGCAAACCTGAAGGAAAAAATATCAACAACCTCTACTTCCAGCCCAGGAGCACTCTGAGAGCCTGTTGCGCTCGGCGGGGCTCAGCCGCGGCGGCTGCAAATGGGGCTGTCAGCTGCCTCTCCGCGTCTCCGGTCGCGGTGCCACGGTGCACTGGCTCCGCGGGTGATTTCCCAGCCCCTGCGAGTGGACGACCTCCTGGTGCAAGGAGCTTCCCGAATCACCCTACCGTGTTGCAAGGGACAAACACAGCATCCTGCACCACCGCGATGAGGCAAGAGTTTATCTTTTCTGGACAGACCTACTAAAGCACTAACCACTGCCCATTTGAGAAGACGATGGGGCGTTGGGGAGGGCTTGGTGCCAGGTATTGGAGCAATAACAAGGGTTTGGCTCCTGGGTGTCACTCGCTGCCCTAAAAGCCATTCCCTGCTGTGAAGTCAGAGCGAAGTAAGAGGTGGGGAGCAGACGGACTCAGCCCAAGAGGCACATCCAGTCCAAGGGCTGCTGGCCAGATTGCCTTGACCTGCCCAGAGCTTCCCCACCGCTCCCCGGATCGCAGGCCATTCCCAAGTGGGTACACCAATGTTAGATGGGGTGCACCCCCCCGGGTGTATCCCAGCAGGTGTTGCCCTAGCACTTAGACCCCTAGGTACCTTACCGACAAACACGGGGCTGTACGAAGCCCAGCCGATCAACACTGGCTTAGCTGAGAAGCACAGGAAAGGCACCAAAGGCTTGTCCTTCCCAGCCACCCCCAGCAGTTCGTCCTGGGGACTTTTTAACTCAACTGACATAAAACATCTTTCCCTTCTGTCCCTTAGCACATGCCCTGGCTTATTTTCTGTACCACAATTGCAGAGACCATCAGAAACCTATGGCCCCTGGAGAGCAGGAGATGCCTACTGCAGCCACCCTGGGAGATTTATGAGGGCAGCAAGCTCTTGGTTTCCCTGGTCACCCTCCGAGGATTTATAGCCCAGTGCTCTGGGAGCGAACAAAGACCTGCTGTTCGTCATCAGAGACCTTATGATTCTGCCTATGGGGAGGAGGCTTCAAACACAGATAACCTTTGCAAGGAGAAATGGCCATTCCTGGATGTAACGCTAGAGATAGGCAGAATGAAAAGCATCCATAGTGCTCTGGAAAATCTCAGAAAGTGACGCCGAGAGTTTGCATTATTTGCTCGGCTGGAGAAGAAGGGTTAGTGGTGGGGCAGCGGGAGGAGGAAAGGAAGTCGGGAGCAAAGTTTGTTCATGTAAATTTGCCTTCTGGGCTGATTTTCTCTTGGATGTGATACAATTAAAAGTTGCTTCTGCTCAGGACTCCTATTCCAGCTCCTTATCTACAGAGCACACAGGGCCTTGAGGCCTGGACCAGTAGCCTGGGACTGCAGTTTTGAGGGGGCTAGAAGACACTTGGGGGCAGCTTTCAGAGTACAAGGGCTGGCCCGTTTTGAAAGGCTTCCCTAGAGCCCGCGCGCTTTGCCCCTCCGGCTGTGCTGGGGCACTGATCTCCCTGTGAGCAAGAGCGCTCCCGGCAGTGCTTCCTAAACGACTCTGCTGCAGGACTGCGACCCGGCTGCTTTTCCTCCCAGCTGGCGCTCCAGGATGAAATGCCTGGCAGGACACTGGCCCACCGCTGAGATACTTGATGCTGTTAACGGAGCTGAGCGCGAGTCGCACACCGCTGTTTGCGGTACCCCCGGCACTGGTGTCAGCGAAGGAGCAAGGACTGCAAACAGTCATTACTATGCAGATTTCAAAGAGAGGTCCATCTGCCTTTCGTTTCTGCTCAGTCTGTTTGCTTGCCTCTTCACAGCACAAAGTGGAGCTCTTCCTTAGCTCTTAAATTAGCAGGGGAAGCAGGAATTTGTTGTGGTACTAATTGTTATATGCAGGTTTTTTTGAGAACGGTAACACCACCCGCTGGGACTGAGGATGCTGCGGCTCGGTAGGCGGCTTCCTGGACGAGTATATCCAGAAAGCAGCAAAATTCCTGTTCTAATTAAAAGGAAATCTCTGAGACAAGCTTTTCCATGAGGGAAAGAAACAGGCAAGGTAAAGCAAGTCAGCACGTCTAATGCATATATTACCACTAAAGACATGGAAATTAATTGGATTTATTGCCAGTCACAGCTGCAAAGATGGCTCATTTCTAAGTTTGTTTTACAGAAAGTGGCGGGACGAGTGGGACTTAATAGTCATCTCGGTTAAGCTAATGAGCCAAGACTAACGGTCTCGTCTTGTTTAGAGAGGCCCCAGTTCGGCAGAGCACCTAAGCACGTGTGTGCAGCTCTCGCTTTGCTTTCCGAGGGATGCTTTGCATCTGCTGGTGTGCGCTGGTGAGCAGGACGCTTACCGGGCAGCTGCTTAAAGTTCGGGGGGGAGAGGAGGCGTTTTGCCGAGTGGGAGTCAAAAATTCAGCGAGATGGTCAGTTAGGATTTCCCAGAGGTTATCGCTTTAGTCCAGGAGAGAGGAAAGGACTTCAGAGAAAAGAAGACAGAGGGGAATCAAGTGTCATGTGGCGTTCCCTGTTCTCGTTAACTCTTATCTTATACTCTCCCAAACCCAGCAGAGAGTAATCTTTGGGGAGGGGGGTGGTTTTCTGCTATTTTAAAAAGCTGAACTCGCTTTCCAAAGGGTCCGGTGCAAGGAAAGCCGTAGCGACCTGGCGATGGCTCCAGACAGGCAGCGCACCGAGACGGGGAGGCAGGAGCCCAGCTGCAGCTGGATCCCTGCCACTGGTGACACTAAATCACGGCCTCTCTCAGGTTTTCGAGGCCACGTCCCTTGAAAGGATGCTGAAAAAGTGTCCCAATTAGCTTTCGGAGATCCCGCCTCTCCTGAAGGCGAAGAAGGCCAGAAGGCTTTCGATGCGAAAGCTGACGGTGGAAGTGGCAAGATGGGTGTCGTTTGCAGAGCGCTTACCTCCGCTCTCCACGCGCGGGGCTGGAGGATTTCAGTCGCTTCCGTCCCAAAACGGACCACAATTTTCTAAGGGCAAGACAGGCTGCCCGAGGCAGGAAGGTGTTAGGCTGACTACAAAGGGAAAGGTGCAAAGAGGGAACAAATGGAAACTCATTTGGCACATAATGAAGCTGCTGAGAACAAAATTAATCAAAGCACTGAAGGAAAGGGAGAGAAGAAATTCTTTTATCACCTCTCCACCAAAGGCAGGTCCTGGCTAATAAACACAAGGAATCGCTCCTGTACGGGCAGAAACGTGGCCTAGCTGGAAGCCGGCGGGAAGCTGATTGGAGAGTTAAAACCAAGGCTTTTAGGAAGATTGAAGCGGGGAGAAGAAAAGGGAAGGGGGGGGGGGTGAGGAGCACTCGCGTCCAGAGCGTTGGCCTCAGTAGTGAATTAATCTGAAAATTGATGGCTCAATCATCTGAAGTAGGAGGCACAAAACAGAGCGACCAAAGCCGAGGGGAGGGAAACGGCTGGATTGCCACGGCGGGGGGGACTTCAGACGGAGCGAATGCTGCGGGAGCGCTGCCTCCAGCCCTGAAGCAGCCTCCCAGGTCGTAAAGATGATGGTGATTATTTCCTGTCTCCAAAGGACTCTCCCATCCAGCCGGGCAGGGGTGCGCATTAGGACCCTTTTGCCTTGGCAGATACAGAGGATTTTGATCACCGGACTGAAAACGCACAGCAGCTTCGGTGGGAAGTGATTGCCATTTGAAAACATGTGCTATGTGCAGAGGGACTAAAATCAAACCCGGTGAGGTATGGCCTTGCCGCTCTCCTGGGATACTGCTACCAACCTGAAAACAATCATGAGCCAAATCAGCTCAGAGAAGGGATTTAAACCGAAAAACAAGACCGGTGATTGGGGAATATTGAAGAACATTTCTCTATATCGACCAAAAGCCGCATTCCCACAATAGAGAAAGACTACTGCGTTGGTTAACACAACCCCTTCTTCACCAACAGGAGTGCACGCTGCTGCAAAAACAAAAACAAATATCCTATATGGAACAAATGGGGAAAAGGGAAGCTGACAGCAGTGAATATATATCAGAAGGTGGGAACTGTAGATCATCCATATGGGGAAAAAAGGGAGACAAGAGGCAGGTGATAGCCAAGAGATTTAGGACAATTGCAATATTTTTTTTTAAGAACAGGAGAACAGAAAGAAATATCTTCCATGCAGGTGGGCAATAACCCTGCAGAAAATTCAGTGATATTCAAGAAACGGTTTTGGTGCGTGTCTTTCGAGAAAGGCCAGATGGTGAGTTTACATCACGTGAGGCTGATGAGATACTTTTCACTGCAGTGATAACTACAGTGATCGTTAGACAACCGCTAGATATTTTTAAATCGATGTGCTCGTACAACCTCCGACCCAGCAGAATTGTCTCTAGGAGGCTTTTTCCTTAAAATTTCCCATTGTTGCTCTGCTGATATGAGCCGCACTGGGCGTTTTGGTGCAGGGGCTGAGCCAAAGACCGGGTGATGCAAGGTGTAAAACCCCGGGAGGAGCCTTCCAAGAAAACTCTCCCATACCGCCACGGGTGAATATGAGGCAGCAGCACCGGCAAACAGATCCTCTCGTCCTGGTGGAGAGCAGTGGGGTTCACCTCCTGGAGCACCGAGGGTAAGTGTCGGGAGGAGCCCGCGTTGCGGGGTGCGTGGACGGCCAGGCACAGCCCAGGAGCGCGGGAAGGTGCCAGGGCTTTGGGCAGGACAGGACCTGGCTGACGCATCCCCTCTGCTCCTGGGCTGGGACTCACCGCTCAGTCAAGCTTTCGCCTTTCCAGCCGGACGCCCCCAAACCCACTTCGTCTGCGTTCATTAACAGCCATCGCTTATTGCAAAGCTGGTTTATAAACTCCGTATACGTAATCCTCTGCCTCTTCCCTGCTGTTAAGCAGAGCTCCAGGCCTCCAGGGCGCTCCCAAAGCATCTTCAGCGTTGCCCGGAAAAGCAGCATTAGTCACTTAAACCTTTCACTGATCCAGAGGAAGGGGGAGCTCAGGGCAGCTGGATGAGCGTGCGGCAGGGCTCCCTTCCAGGGTCAGCCACCACTCGGGTCTCCACCTCCCTGTCCGAGCCCGGGCCGAACACCTTCCCGTGCTGGCAGCCCGACCCGTTTCGGGATGTGGAGAGCGGTGCTGGTTCAATGCACTGCTGCGTGCTGAGGCCATCCAGCTATCAACCCCCAAACGGCAGCTGCGTGGGAACGGCCCCATGGGAACGAACCCACGGGCCACTGCGCTCCCCAGGGAGGAGCTGGCCCACCCCACGCGCTCCTGGGACACGCGCAGAAGCACGAGGGGCATCTCCAGCTTCCAGGGTCTCAGGAGAGAAGCAACAGTACAGAAAGCGGCACAGATGTGCCGGCTTTGTGCAGCCTCGGCAAGACAAGTCTCTGACCGATGTCCGTACACACCCTCCTCCGCTTTCCCAGAAAACGCCCGTTACACCACTGCAAAAAAAAAAAACCTCCTTCGGTTATTAACTGTTGACCAAAACGTCCTCCCGAGAGGTGGGAAAGAGCAGGAAAGCCCTGTGAGCCCAACCCCACCTGCCAGAGCCAGAGATGTGGTGCACCCAGCGCCAAGCAGTGATTGATGCAACACCAGCAAGCCGGAGCCAGTAAACTGAAGAAACCTGGCCTGAAGAAATAGCCTAAATCCCATAGGTTTATAGCTAGAGCCTCGCCTAAAACTTTAGGACAAAAAAAACCCAAAGAACAAAGCTACGTGCTTGGGAGTACCCACCATGCTCCACGGTGCTCCTGGCGACAGTATATCAGTCCTTATTAATAAGGATATTTATCAAGAGAGGAAGTCAATGGAATAATACACTCCAGATTCATTACTGTCAACCCGCTAAGAATTATGTGTATTAATGACCAGATTATATCTGTTTATATAATACAAATCACCATAGGGTGACTGCAGGCACTGAAACCCTCCTTGTCTGTTTGACGTACATAAATAACGGAGGAGCTCCTGCTGCATTCGGTACACATGCCTAACCTTTCATCCCGGGCATCCCGGTGCAGGCCGGCGAAACGACTCGGGTTTCAAATTCCTCGCTCCAGCTGTCATTAGCCTCGCAAAGCGATAGCGAATAGGCGGCTAATTGATGTACTTGTTGGACATTATTTTATTAGTCAGGCCTGGTGAGCATCAAATGGAATTTTAATGCCTTTCTATCCGTGGGTCCGTGCGGCCACAAGCGTTAAGGCTCGTAAATAATTAACCGTGCTCTAAGGGCAGTTTTAGGAAGAGGCAAGTAAGTTATTCGGTGGATGCAGGTTGCTCCAGCTGGCCTCGGCGCTGGGGCGGACGCGGGATCCTGAGCGAAATAACCTGCAAAAGAGCACAGATTTATCAGGCAGGGACAAAACGAAATATTTTTGCTTAGACTGAAATGAAATTTTGGGACTTCCCCCCCCCCTCCAAAATTTCCTTTTAAAAAGTACCCTTTTTCCTTTTTGTTTTTTTAACAACACTGGCAAGCGCGCAGGCGGCTGACACCCTCCGTACCCCGTGGCACTTCGGCCCTTCCTCTCCCTCCTCTACCCGCCGGGGCAGGAACAGTCCCCTCCCGCGCGTGCGTATTCTGCATCCGCGCTCAGACGGGGCCTCGGAGGGGACAGCTCGGTGCAAACAATAAATCATCTAAACTAAAACTAGCATCTATCTTATGAGAGCCTTGCCGTGGTCCTGCTTCCGGGCAGCAGGAGCTGTCAGGGAGCCTAGCGAAAACGAGCAGAGAGCTTGGGCGCGCGGAGCCGCGCGCGCATTGGGCAATAATTATACTGTATATTAACTGCCTGGGTGTTGAAAGAGTCCCAGCACGAGATTGCTCGTCTAATAGGAGACCGAAGCGATAAAAGACAGTAATAGATTGCCTTTCAGATGTGGAATTAAAAGCAGCAACTCATTAGTTTTTCTTTTTTTCCCCCGCAGCCTCTAATCGCAAGCAGTTTCTTTTCCAGTCGGATTTCCATTTCCAAGGCTAAGCTCAGCAACACAAACAGAAGCTAAAGAGACGGGTGCTGTTCTGACCTTTCTGGCATCACTGGAGTAACATGCATTTAAAGTGCTTTTAGCTCGGCAGCGCTGCCCCAAGAGAGCGGGAGCCCGGGAGCCGGCCACCTCGGCAGCCCCCTGAAGGGACGCTCCTCAGAAGGTCAGGATTTGGCTGCTTCTGCTTCTGCTTCTTCTCCTTCTTCTTCTTCTCCCCCTCCTTCTTCTCCTTCTCCTTCTTCTTCTCCTTCTTCTCTTCCTTCTTCTCCTCCTTCTCCTTCTTCTTCTTCCTCTTCTCCTTCTTCTTCTTTTTTAATGCTAGCTGCAGCCACTACGTTTCCTTTTTTTGAGAGATAACCTAGAAGATAAAGCTTTTGAATTCAAACAAGCCAAACATAAAGTTACTTCAAAGCAGCAGCAGAGATTGTTAAAAACTGACATTTCCACTCAGGGATGGAGTCCGTCTGGAGCGAGGAGCGCTCTCCAGACAGCTTTGGCTGCTGTTTTTAGAAGAAAAGTATAGGGAGCAGGAGGCGAAAAAGCTATATTTTAGCACTCGTTCGGCTCTCCTGGAGAGTTTTAACGACTTTGAGTTTCAGATGGTTCATTCACCATCTTTACAGGCCAAAATACAGTGCGGCTGCCAACTTAAACCCTTTGGCGGGAGCTGCATCTTGAAAGGGCGAGTAGGGTGGGGAGGGGAAAGGAGGAAAAAGATCAGGAACGACGTTGCTGGTCAGATGTCACCAAAATTGCTTGCAAGTCTCGGTTTTAGCTCTAGCAATAGGAGCTAAAAATCCGGCCGGGCAGAGCGCCTCCATCCCCACAGCGGGGCGCCCAGGGCTGGCGCAGCCGCTCGCCGGCGTCCCGGCCGGGGCCTTCGCCAGACCCGCCGAGCCCGGGTTAACCACCATCCGCCGCCCGCGTTTAGAGCAGCGGCGCTTTTAAGCTGCGCTGCGCGCCACGCTGAGCCCCTCGGACAGACCGCCGCGTGTCCTGGGGCTGCCCGCAGAGACCTTGAAGCCCAAATATGTGCCTCAGCCACTAGCCACCCCTCTGGTTAAAAGGAGGAGGAGAAGAAAAAGGAGGAGGAGAAGAAAAAGGAGAAGGAGAAGAGAAGGAGAAGGAGGAGAAAAGGAGGAGGAGAAAAGGAGGAGGAGAAAAAGAGGAGGAAAGAAAAAAGGAGAAGGACAGAGAAAAGGAGAAGGAGAGGAGAAAAGAAGGAGAGAAGGAGAAAAGAAGGAGAGAAGGAGAAAGGAAAGTAGGAGAAAAGAAAAGAAGTAGAAAAGCAGGAGGAGAAAAGGAGGACAACAGAGAAAAGGAGAAGGAGAGAAGGAGAAAAGAAGGAGAGAAGAAGAAGGAGAGAAGGAGAAAAGGAGAAGGAGAAAAGGAGGAGATAAAAAGGAGGAGGAGAAAAGGAGAAGGAGAGAAGGAGAGAAGGAGAGAAGGAGAAAAGAAGGAGAAAAGGAGAAGGAGGAGAAAAGGCGAAAGGAGAGGAGAAAAGGAGAAGGAGAAAAGGAAGAGGAGAAAAGCAGAAGGGGAGAAGGAGAAGGAGAGAAGGAGAAGAGATTTCTCTTGGGGAAGAGAGACTTCACAGCTCCCTTTCGCTGCTCCCTGTGTGTCTGAGCAGTTTGGTGGCTTCAAAAGATGAAGAAATCCAGGTAGAGCATTGAAGGCAGCTCCGATTTGCCCGGAGGCCGTTTGCAGGGATCTCGCCCTGCGAAGGGAAGGACGAGAACGCGCAGCGTCGCCGGTTCATCCGCCGCAACCGCCTCCTCACTCTCCGCTGTCAGACGAGGACGCGTTTGCAGGAAGAAACCGCGGTCTGGGCAGAAAAGGGATTTTGCCCCTATCACGGCACGTTGCGGCACCTCCAGCCCCGCTGACGGCCGGCCCGCGGTCGGACAGGGTATCGCGCTAGCGGCGGGGGGGCTACGCAACGGGCGGCCGGCCCCCGATTGCTTCGGCAAAGCAAAGCGCGGTGGCGGCCGGGGTGGAAGCGCCCCGGGAAGAGGGAAGACGATGGACGGTCAGGAAAGAAGATGAGTGACGGCGGGGTAGAGCTGGAGGCCCGGCGATTCGGTCGCGCCCCTGCCTGGCGCTCGCTGGGAAACCAAGCCACGGGGCAGAAGCGCCGCCGCCGCCAAAGCACTGATGGGGGTTTCAAAACAAAAAAAAAAGGAGGGTTTTCCCCAGCCTGCGGCGTTGCAGGAGGGAAGAAAGGCAGCTTCAGAGCTCAGGAAAAGCTGCAACTGGTTTCTTTCTTTTCTTTTCTCGCAAGGCAGCCAGCCAGCAGCCTCTCCGCCAAACTCGTCGCTCCCGCGGCCGGGCAGCGGAGAAGAAGCAACGGGCTGCAGGAAGCGAGCGGGCAGCAAGAAGGGGGCTGCGGGCGAGGGAGACCGCGCACACGGGAAGGGGCAGGATGGTGGGAGCGGGAAGGAGGACGGAGGAGAGGAAAAGAAGGAAGCCGAGCCCGGAAAATTTTCTCTGCCAAAAAAAAAAAAGGGGGGGGGGGGGGGCAAGAGCCCAGGCAGGCAGACAGGTGGGGAAATGGGAGAAAAACAGAGTTCTTGCTACCAAATCCCAAATCACGCGTCGGTCCTTTTCTTGTCTTAACTGACTTCAGCTTGATTTCCTTTTTCTCACTTTTCCAGACCCAGCCCCACGGGAGAGACGGGCTTCCCGTTCCAGCAGGCTGCCCGCGACATCGCGTCGGCCCCATCCCTCCCTGCCCCGAATCCCACCGCCTCCCCGACGCTGCCGCTCGCCCGGTCCCGCGGCGCCCCAGCGCAGGGGGCCGAGCCAGCCCGCACGGCCCCCCGCCGACGAAACAAAGTCTTTTTTCAAAGTAGGGCTTAAGCTCTTCAATCGCTTTGATGCCTCTGAAAACCTCAGTGCTTGCTGTACCTGGGGGTTTCTGGTGCGGGTACCGCAGCCCAGCAGTCGCGCAGCCCCCGGTCACCCAAAGGCAGGATCTGCAAGAAGCGTTTTACACTGGACAATGCAGCAACCCGTCCCTGAACAGCCCGGCTTTGCAAGGAGGCCCAACCTGGAGCACCGGGGCCGGTTGACATCACGTTATGAATAGTAGCAAGACGAGAGCCCAGCACGTCCGTCCTGGGAAGAGGGGGAGTTTTTTGCCCTCGATGTGGACGGGTGAGTTGCTCTTAGGAAAAAAGCTTAAAGAGACAATGCACCACGTTGTAACTAAATGATATTTTCCAGCTAATACCAGCCCTGCTGTCTACTCCGCCAAAAGCAGTTTGAAAATCCAGTGCTACTTCTACACCTCGGCGATAGCATCTGAGGAAAGGGCTCACGGATCCCAAAACCCTTCAAAACCAAGTCTGGGGGCTCAGACGCCAACCTGCCCTTAACGAAGCGTCCCGACCTGGCGGTGACGTTGTCACAGCGCTCCTGGAGCAGCCGCTGGCCGCAAAGAACAACCGGAACCGCTTGCTGCCCTCAAAAAACGTCACGGTACTTAGTCACCGTATCTAGCGCTGCTCTGAAGCATCAGCAGCTCGTTTCAGGCCACCACCCGTCGCGCCAGCTCTCATGGACCACACAGGGCAAGTCTTTGGCTCTCGTGATCGCGGGAGGAAAATAACTGGAAGCACGTTAGCGACAAACGAGAAGCACAGAAATCCTGCCCTCACACGACGGAGTCGTCGCTGCATGACTTCCGGGGTGATACCCTACTTCTTGCTTGCTTTACGACGTGACGCCTGAAAGGTCACCCAGCTTCACAGCACCTTTAGGATGCGCCTGGATGGGCACCGTCCGCACGGGATGAAGCCGGCAGGATGGCTGCTTCCCCGAAACGCTGACATCTCTCCAAAGGGCAGCCGGCCCAAGGACTGATTTTCCCTGCTGACACTTCACTTCCCCAGCGCGACCGTGCACCAGATGCTGGCGCTACAGGGGATGGTTTTTGCTTGTTTAAGACCCATCCTGAGCAAACCACCGTGCGGGGGTTTCAGGCAGGGAACAGCTAATTCCCATGAGCTGGAAGTGCTGCACTCAAAAATATATATTTCATATATATATATAAAGGAATATATATATATATATATATAAAGGAATATATATTGGCTGCTGCAATTGGCTGATTCATATATATTGGCTGCTGCACAGCCAATACCCTCGAATCCCACTTGGGGCAGGTCCCTTGGAAAGCAATTTCTGGCAAGTTTTATTTTTTAATTAGAATTTGGCTGCATAAAAAGTTATAAAGAGTGTGCTGTTAAAGTACATTTTACAGCTGTGCCTTGGGGCAAAGGCGCTTGCTTTAAAACAAGCGGAACAAGCAAGCGGGTACGAGAGGCTTCACGCAGCCTCCCCCGATAACCGCTCTCAGCTCATCCCAGGCTGGGGAAAGGCCTTCGCCCGGGGAAGGGGGCTGCTCCTCCCGGCCCGAAAACGCTGCCGTGCCCCTGCCACCTCCTCGCAGCTCCGGTGATGACGTTGGCGCCCGCGAGGGACCCGCCGCACGGTGACTCCTGCTCCAGGGCGGCTCGATTTAGCAAGGTGCGCACGCCCAGAGTCAGCGGCGCTGTCATCTCCAGTGGTGCGACCAACGCTTTCCCTTTCTCTTCCCGGCCTGCGTTTGCCAAGGGCAAATTGAGCAGTTGCAAAGCAAAATAGCGGCAGCTCTTTGTTCCCGTTCTGCAAAGGAGCCACGGGGGGATTTTCAGAGAGCTCAACGCAGGTACAGCTGTACTGCCACTGATATCACAGCCTAATTTAGCGTAGACGGCACCGGAATTCAACCGCTGGCCAACGCTTCAGAAGAGCAGCTCGAGTACGTTTTTTCATTGCTGGTCGCAGATGCATCACCGGAGGGTCTGCAAAGTTTCCCCTAGCATTTTTTCTTTTTTGTTTTTTTACAGCCTCATAACTGCTTAAAATCATTTCTTTTGGAATAGCAAGGCTTTCTTTCTCTGTTCCAAAGCAAGAAGGGGATTGGCACAACATGAATCACGGAAAACCCCTTTCGAATGACTCCCTGTTAAAGCAGCGAAGGGTCTAGATCTGCAGCAGGATGGAGACAGAAGTCTTCCTCCACTGGCTCTCTTTGGAGAAGCGAACACCACAGACACAATCCGTGCAGCACCCTCATGCTTAACAAAAGGCATGCAGCAGCTGAGCGGTTTCCTCGTGCCTGAAGCTGGGAAGGCGTTTGGTAAAATTGCCCCCACCCCAAGTCGTTGGCATACACCAAGGAGAACATGATATTCCAGTGTTTCATGGGAACAGCACAATACAACGAAGCAACACGGGAATCAAGGACCAGCACTAAAGCAGTGAATACCAACCACAACGCGGAACAAGAGAAACCAATTCAGCCTTGGATTTTCACTTAAAGACAACAACGTAAATTCAGCTCATGTAAATTCAGCAGAAAGATGAAAACTACGTTCCTACTGCAGGCAAAGCAGACGAGAAGCTGCAAAGTGGCTGAAAGGAGCCTGCAGGCACGTTAATGAGGGTATCGATGAGACAGTCGGAGCAGCCAAATGAACTTAGCTGATAAGCGAGCGGATCGATGCAGCCCCCAGACCAGCCAGTTAGCTACAGCTTAGGAAACAACAAACCGGGTCAAAAAAAAAGCACTTATAAAACGCATCTATAAAACAGGGCTGGAACCTTGTGCCCCAGATTCAAAATTGACATTAGCTGCTTGCTATATAAGGAATTAAACCTGACGCAAAAATCAAAGCACTCACTTGCCGCCGCATGTATTGCTAGAGTGCTCATAGGGTGGACTCTCGAAGGAGAGAGCGCACCACAGTATCCTACAAAAGACAAAGAAAGGCATGAACAGAAATCCTTGTGTCACTAACTCTCATCCCAGCTGGACAGATTTCTTCCCAGATGAGAATTCAGTTTAATTCTTGAGCTCCTATACAGAACTGTCAACATCTAATGCCCCAAGCAGCAGATCTGTTTTGCCCTTATTAACGCATATCCAAATTAAAGGTTTTAAATCAGCTTTTACATGAAGCTCCTCTCTCAATGCTTTTAGCTGCAAGAGATTCTGCTCTTCTGAAATGCTCTTTGCAAAAACAAGGTGATGGGAAGAGTTTCTGCTACTGCATTAAACTGGTGCTTCTCTGCTTGGCGTCGAACTCCTGGGTGGTGGCAGAGCTGCTGGCGCAGAGCCTGTTAGACAGCTGGGTTATGAGATGGAGCCTCCTCATTGGGATCTGCTAATTCATATTAAAAACAGCTCACGAGCCCGTAAGGAAAATGCAAGGCTCCGTACTTAGGCAGGGTTAATGAAGTGCACAAAAACAGACTGCAGAGAAAGTAGACAGGGGAAACGCAAAGGACCAGCAAAAAAAGATGTTTGAAAGCTGAACGGCGCCAATAGTAATTATGCAGTTGGAAAAAAGGCAACAGGATGGAGAAACAGGCCAGGGGCCTGCACAACACGTGCAGGAACCAGTGCCACATAGAGGCGGGCAGCACCTCGGCCAGGGCGTCCGGCCGAAACCAAGCTGCAGCATGGGGCTGACAGAGAGAACCCGTTCCCAGGCCTGCGGGAGAGAAGATACGAGCGGTTTGAGAGCACTCTCCAAGGACATGCAAGGGGGACCCTCTTTTGTGCTATGCTTAGGCAGCCTGAACATCACGTTTCTACCGCTGGGCGCCTGCCTCGAGACAGCTGCGCGGTCCCACTCTGCTCGCCCCAGCTCTGCGCTCTCGGCCCCTCCTTTGGGCTGGATCTGGCACCGCTCAGCCCATGGCTGAGCCTTGCTGCGCACCGAGTCATGGCCACGCGGTGCTGGCTGCAGCACATGATATACTGTAGTTTGCAGGAAAACCTTAATTCTCCAGCTGGTGGGGAAGTTTCCACAATACATTGCAGGGAAACTGCTTTGTTTAAGAATTTGCAGCGCCTAGTGATCTCTGTTGAGCACGTTCACTGCAAGCTGTCCTTTAATTTTCAAAAGCGAAAGGAGCAGGGACTCAGGGCTGTGTTGCGTTTTCCTGCTTGCTGGCACGATGGCACTGCATGCAGGCGCATGCAATGATCTAGTTAGTATTGCACTGAACTGAAATCGATGGACCTGCTCCTTTTTTCTCCCGCTCTTGCTTTCAGAAACTTTTGGCCGCACCCCAGCTGAGAGCTGTCATCGTTCCCCAGATACAGATCAGATCCTCAGGTCTGGGTAAAACTCCCATCGCGCTGCAACAGCCGGAGCCACGGTCTCCTGTCGAAGGTGCCGGCGCACAGGCATGCCGACGGTTCCTCCACTAGCTGCTTTGCTTCGGCTGTTCGGCCAATCTGATCTGTCACACCTAGTAGCACTAACCCAGGCAGTTCCTATATTCTCAAAAACAAAGGCATGGAAAAACAATAGTTGATCAGGTACTTGGATGGTGTCAGAAATGCGTGCATTACTTTTATTCTGGTCCCTCCTTGCAGCAAAGAGTTCAGCTTTGCACCACTTAAACCTTTCAATTTCTGAATGCTGTTTTCTTTAGATGTTTCATCTGACTTGCAAAAACTACATATCACAACTAATAATTCCTGTTAAACCAAACACCTTCTTGGGGAGAAAAAAAAAATCTTTCCCTAACAAAGTCGTGGCTCTAGCAAGATACAGAAATAACTTTAAAATAACAGATAAATTGAAGCATAATGGCTATACAGAGCCAAACCCTGAATCCAGCTAGCTTTGCGCTGTGTTTCTGACAGGGGCCACCAGCAGATGCCTACAGAGCAGAAGAAAAATCTGTGACAATTGTCTCACATTTGCACTTGAAAATTATCCGAACTTCCAGCTAACTGATCTCATTTGAGAATCTGCATCCTAAGTCATCCTGCAGCTTGTGAAATGCCCTTGCAGACGGGAACTGGAATGAAATGTTATAACGCCAGTAAATGTTATGCAAGACGTCTGTGCTTTCCCGCTCTGCAGCGCACTTTATAGAAACGCAGTTCAACGCTCTGCCTCTGTTTAAGAAAAATGTTCCCATAATGCAACTCGAAGACTTTTTGGTTTTACAGCTGTCACGACAGTAGCTTTCTCAGCTTTGTAAGGTTCCCTCATACCCTGTTCGAACTGGCTTATCTCTGTTTAGAGCTGATGTTTCTACGCGGCATTCTTGAGGAGCAGATGTTCTATCTGATCCCTCATCGCAGCGTTCAGCAGCAACATAGGCCCATTTTGAAACAATTAGCCTGTCACAGTTGAAAGAAACCTAATGGTTGGCTACTTGTGCACTTTTGGAAAGAAGAAAAAAAATTAGAAGCAACCTATGATTTATAATTTTTCCAAGCGTGCTAAGATGCTCTAAATTTACAGTTCATTAAAATGGAAGCATGTCCTGGTTCAGCTGCCAGTCCTAAGATTTGTTATCTGACGAACCAAGTCTCTGGACAAAGCTGCTAGCACCAAAGATCTTCCCCAGTCCCACAAGCAACAACAAAATGTACTGAGAATCCTTATTCACGCAAATTAAAAGCTAATGAATTAGTGCAAAGTGTTTAGAGCAGTAGGGTCCATAGTTCTTGGACCACAGACTGCTGTCAACACACAAAATTTATCATGCAGTACTAGGCAGTCTTAATTATTAAGTCTTTAGCTGAACATACTACGGAGGTGACTGCAAACACGCAACCGAGGGCCACATACCAGTGGTTTGTGACTCCAGTAGTCTGTAGTTTGGGAACCATCCACGCGGAGTGCTAACACAAACACAGTAAATCACACGTTGCTCTAAACGGCTGCAGTGCCATAAAAGTCAATGGCGCTGCGTGCAGATTTATATCAGCTGAAAGTTTGATCCTCTACATTAAGCGGCGATAATATCCACAAAAAAAAAGAAACTTGCAGACTGCTGTAATAAAATTATCTGGCTTTGATCTTGTTGAGATTCCTCCAGCGTAGTCCCACTCAGAGAAATAGATCTTGCGGTCATATGGCTCCAGACCAAAATGAGTGAGAACCCAGCCCAGGGCCACTCTGCTGCCGGCACACAGTCCCCTGCTTCATCTGCTTTATATTCTTGTCAGCATAATTGATAACCTTCCTTGTCCTCTCCTTTTCCCTGTAACTCCTTTTTTAGCAACTTTTTCTCTGTAGTTGATGTTACCTAGCCAGAATAGGGCACAAAAACGATGAAGACTGCCATGACCAAGCTTCTAGCAGGATTTAGCCACCAGACTACCTACCCCTGCTTTCTTGCGCAGCAGTAAAGGGCATGCGGCTGGCAGGGAGGCAGTCCAGCCTACCAGAACCAGGCTGGGAGCCTGGGCAGGAAGAGCATCTCAGATAACAGCTAAATATCAGCAGATAGAGATAGGAGACAAGCTGAGGGTCAGGAGAGGGCTTGCAACAGCCACAACCTTCAATTACTGATCAGCTGAAAGCAACAGCAGAGGCTGCCTGAAAGAAAACTACCTCTCCTATCAGCCAACACTCGAGGCAACCACATTTTTGACCATCAAAGCACAACTGGAAGGCTTTGCTCTCTGCAATTGCTCACAGGCCTTAGGTGGGAAGTAATCCTACCAGAAAAAATTTCACTGAGAAATGCTTTCTCAGGCTCCTAGAAACACCGCATAGCACAGACGCGCCGGAGACGTTCCCATATATTAAATACATATCCGATGTGTAACTTTTTTCTAAGTACGTTTTACTTTCAAGCAGGCAGTCCTTACTTAAAATAGGAGATGAACTGTTTTACAAGGTTTTCTAAGATTTGCCTCAGGGTGAAGGAAGGGAATAGAATAGTTAAACATTAGCCGAGACCCATCCAGGTCACTGCTAACTCCAAATAATTATTTCAGCAGCCAGCTCTCCTCAAAGCCCTCAAAAAGAAAGGTTGGAAGACAAGGGCTCTTCGCTCGCGGGCACTCATGCCAACGGTGCTATCAGAAAATGACATTGGTACAGGTTCCTCTCTACTATCTCCTGACCCCTGCAATCTAGTCTCCCTTCTGGCTGGTGAAGGGAAGGAGCCCCCTTACCCTAAAGGAGATGTCTCCAGGAGGTATAATGGCTCGCATCCTAGAGGACCTGTTCCACCGGCTATATGGATGTCCAGAGACCTAGCAGAGACGTGAACATCTTTACAGCCAGGCAAATTGAATCCCACCCTCAGTGAAGACATGGCAATGAGACTACTATATATATGGGCTTTCTTTCACATACGCACAGTTGTTTTGTAATGAAAGGCAAAGCATTATTTCCCCCAGAATATTCCTCCAAGGTTCAGCACCAATTAAAGACTGGTTTGGTTTTTTTCCTCCTCCAAAACTGGCTTTCTACCACTGGACTCTTGCACATGCTCCGAGTGTAACATTCACAGCCTGAATTACCAGGGTTATAATTCTTGGCTGTGCACTTTCAACTGCAGTTGAGGCATTGGCAGAGCTCAGTGCACTAATTTACCTCCATGTAAACATGATTATTTTCAATGAACTCCAGACAAGGTTTAACTGTAAAAACATCTCCAGTTTTTGAAGTATTTTAGTGTTCAGCTCGGAGTTGGGTTTTTTGTTGTTTTTTTTTAAAAGGCAATAACTTACCTTTCCTTCAGTTTACAAAGAATATTTGCAGAACTAAATACGAGCAATGCCCCAACACCCCCCAACTATAACATGACGCTTGAAAGAAAGTCACAAGTCTGAGGATTAAGCTCCGCTGGGATTTCACAGTTAGGATTTTCCCTTTCTTAGCTGGCTGTTCTTTTCCCTACAAGCGGGCATGCTTTCTGGTTTCAAAGCCAACTTGAAGAAGAGAAGTGAAAACAGTAAGAGGTATTCACTTGGCTGCATTACTTTAAATGCTTCTAGCGTACAGCTCCCATTATAGTTTGCAAGAAAAAGTGGCAGAAGAACATTGTGTATACATTATAATGGTTGTACTTTCTCTGAACAGACATGCTTCCAGGAGGCGGCAGATTAAAGAACTGGTGTTACTTCAGACAGAGAAAAATAATATCTTGCCAGTTGTGTTTATTTGTAGGGACACATGATTTATGCTTTCCCATTTGTAGAGTGGTTGAGAGAAATGGGTCACGTGGCACTGTTTAGATAATCCCCGAGGAAATTCAGACTGCATCAGGCGGGGAGAGATAGGATTTGTTCCTTCAGATGAGAGAGGTTGGAAAACGGCAGGGAGACATGAGATTTCCTCAAGTTCTTAGAATGAAGTTCAAGGCTCCGATTTTCTGAAAAGATTGAGCGCAGGTTGTGAGAATGAAGCAATTAAGATAAAAGCAAAAATAGCCCAGGCATGTAGGGATGAACAGTCCTTTCCTGTTTAGTAAGGCGCTGTCTGTACAATTGGCCCCATGCAGGGAAAAGAAAACACAGTTCCTGCCTGAAGGATCTTTACCTGTCAAACAGTACAGCAAGAAGATGCAAAACTGTTCCTACAAACATGCAAGAAGGACTTGTCACCATCCTATCCACCCTCCTGCTCTTCATTTTCCACCAGGATCCCTCTCCGTGGTATGGTCGCTGTGCCGTCTCTCTGTACCCTCCTGGCATTTTAGCAGGACCTGCAGAAACTAGCCAGTATCATTCCAATAAAAATATGTAAGAACGTAGTCAAAATCACTGGCATCCCTTGCCCTGAGAAACATACGTAACAAATTTAGAAGAGGCAATACTGCAACAGCTTGCAAAAAGCAAATATTTACTGCAAAGATGGCTTTATTTAATTCATATCCCCCAGTTGTACTGGGGTGGGGTGGGGGTGGGGAAATCAACTGTTAAAAGTCTGGCATAGAAAGGGGCAATGGCACAGCAGCCTGAGCACAGAACGGGAGATCCCCCTCAGGCTTGAGCTGCAAACTTCGTGGGGCAGGAGGAACCCCTTGTTGTGCCGTACCCAGCACCACGTTATCCCAGGTGCTGATTTGGGTTCTGGAGCACAAACACCTACCGATCACGGTGGCAGGGAATTCTGCCTAAAAAGCTGCATTAAACCATTGACATTAACAGACATAACTGCTGTTTAAGCAGATGCTGGGTTGCACAGCAAGTGCCGTGTTTGATCAGTGACTCAGTGCCTGCTGCTCTGCCATAGGTGCTGATTAAGGAAACAGCAGGGAAGGAGTAGCAGCTTTGCAGCACGGAAGATGGTATTTATGTGACAGATGCAGGATGCTGAATGCCCTTCTCCAAGGGCATATCACGCAGGAAGAGCACAGACAATTTCCAAGACTGTCAGAATAAAAATAAGGAAAAAGAATGACAGGATGCCATTCACCCAGCAAAATCCCCGGTCATTGCAAGAAGTATCTCCCAGAAACTATTAAAAAATAAGCTCTAAGTCATCATTACAGTGGCAAGATTTTTACATGGCAATCAAATAGTCAGCTATTAAGGTGATAATAGGCTGTAGGGGAAGTACTGCTGTACATATATTAAGAAAAAGGCACCAGCCTGGGGAGAGACTATCAGCTGATATTAAGAAACCAGCAAGCTGACCTGCCCTAAGCTGTTCCTGTAATGGGAACTACCCAGGCAAGAACCCAACTGGTTTTTAATTGAGCCATTTTGGGGTCTTCATGTATCCCTTCAAAGTAATCAACAGCCTCAGCGCAGGACTTGTCAACCTGAAAGACACATGGGCTTTTGGGATGAAGATGGATCAGAACAGTGACACTTCTCTGCCCCAAGCAGGTACTGCAGAGGGGTGAAAAGGCACATGTTCATAAAAGAGCTCTTTCTTGGACTGACCTCCCCCTGAACAAAGAGCTTCACAGGCCTCACTCCTGATGACACTTCTGATCTGACTTCTAACCTAAATATGAAGCAATTCACAAAGAACAACCACCACCCTCAAAGCAGAAGAGTCCATTTTCTGCCCTCACTCTCGGGGCAGAGGTTGAAACCAAAAGCAGGTTTTACCTTCTTCCCACATATACAGAAGCACGGACACAATATTGCGCATTTGTATCGCTGCCACTACAGAAGCAGGGCCTAGAACATTATTATGAACACCGCTCAGTCGGCCAAGTCAGCGTAGTGAGATTTCTAAGTTTTTATGGAGAATTCTGAGAAAAGCTTCTGTTGCAGTTTCCTAACCCACTTTTGTGATGAGATACCAAAAGAAAGGCCACCCTGGAGAGGCAGAGAAGCACCACATCTGGCTGAAGAAGCCATGAAGAAGCAGCCAGAATTCCTCCTGCGTTAGCATTACCTCACTATTTTACAAATAGTCGTACCACTGTCTTGATAGAAACAAGAGGACGTCCAAAGACGCAATGAAGGGAGACTGCTCAAAGATGCTAAAACATCAAGATTTCAGGAAGCGATACAGTTGCATTTGCAGGACCAAAGAGGTAAAATCACATCCAAGTCCTGGAAGGTGGGGGAGGCATCAACATACAATCATAATCATGAATATTTTAAAGACAACTTACAAAATAACATAGATCTAACTCTGGAGTGCAGCAGAAGAAAGGGGGAGAAAGAGAGTCATACAGGAACAGGCCACCAGTCCCAGGACAAATATCACAAGCACAAACATGCTTCCGCACTGCTTTTCTGTCCTACACATGAGAAAACAGTGTTGGACACATAGAAGAGAGAAACTTCTCATGTCATACTAATTCACTAGGATACAATCCTCTTGCGTTTCTGTCTTCAGCTCTTGTGTCTAGGGTTAGCAGTGAGCAGCTAAATAGCTGCAGGGTTCCAGCCTTTAAATGTCTGAATTTCAGATTGGGCTCCAACAAATTTTTATGCACACGTAATTTTAAACATCTGAGTATTTTATTCACTGGGAGAAGGTTGGCATGTACATCTTTACTGAATCAGGACTGAAATACTTTCCTGCATTGATTTGTAAAGCACCTCAGAAAGTTAGTGCCTGTTTTTAGCGGCTAATTTTGACAGCTTCCATCTCTGAATTATGAAGGTCAACAGCAATAAAAAAAAAAACTCACTTTGTCCAATTACCCACAATTTAGATACGATTAAGTCTGCACAGGAAATTCTCTTCTACCCATACTGAAAAAATAACATAACTCAGCTAAACAGGGGAAGGGTGTCACCAGCATCACACAAACTAGCTACCAGTTTGTCGTGAGCTGTCCTTGTCGAGCTACGCATTCCCTCTATTGCTACCGCCACCATCATACCGCATCTCTCTTTTTACTTACAAGAGGGAGGAGAGAAAAAAAATTAGATTTTGAGTACCTCACTTCCAAATTGTTGCATTTTAATTACCAAAGACAGGAAAAGATAGCCTGCAAAAACAAATAGTTCCAACATTTCAGTTTTCCACTTTAATATGCTGCAAGTGCAATCCATGAACAAATACTCTTGTTTTAGTGTTTCCTGATTTAAGACTCAGGAAAGCTTCATCTGAAATTCAGTTGAACCAAGAAATAAAGCAAGGGGTTTGGTTTCCACACTACAATCCTGAAAGCCAATAACAACCCCCCCCCCACCACCACCACCACTATGCTGCTGAGAATTAACTGAAAAATATAGCTGTATAGAGGTGGGTTTTTTAATACTTCTGCTGGATGGAATTCTATTTGATGCTGTTAAGCTTTGATGACATACCCCAATGACTTGCTTGGAAGAAATCCATTTAGCAAGCTTGCAAATCATGCTGTTTCAGTTCTCTGAGTGCCCATGAGAAATGTGCATTTTCAATCATAAAAGCTGTAGAAACAAAATGGAACTTTGAGACACAGACAGATGAATTCCTTATCACGGCTTGGCTCTGTTCACAGAACATGTGCTTACCATTTCAAACTCCGGAAAACTATTTAGAGGAATCCGAAATACAAGACTAAATCCAAAAGTAAGAAATAGTAAAAAAAAAAAAAAAAAAAAAGATAAATTTCTAAAAGATGCATTTTTTTTCCATTTCAAAGACAAAAATGGAGAGTTTGATTAAAAACAAACAAAGCAAAAAAAAAAAAAAAACCAACCCCACACAGAGCCTCTAGCTTGTTCCTAAGATTAGAAATACTTACTTGTAATATGATCTATGCATAGCGTGTCAGATTTACAGAGGTCTCCTTATGTTTATATGGCAGGATACTTCAGTTTTGGGGAAGGAAAAGCAAATAGTTTGCACTTTCTTCACCTCTCGCAAATTCTCCTTGAACAGAAACAATGGAGGCTGCAGTGGGGATGGACACTTAGCACATCCCACCGCCACAGTGTAGTCCCTACCAGCACCAGATCTTTGAGCTACACTGCTACGCATCCAAATGCTTCCCAAAAGAGCCATCCGTCATGTCAAGTTGGGAGAGAACATAAACCTGTGTCAATCAGCATAACTCCATATAGAGTTTTGAAAACAGACTGAAAATGGTCTTCACTGGGCATTTTCTGACCTATTGGCTTAAAAATTCAGCTCATTTCTACAGGAGTCAGTGAGTGACAATGACAACACGTTCAAGTTACATGTGTTTGTACCCAAGAGGAACTGTGTCATGCCCAGCATTGCTGAAAGTAAAACTTGACACAGTTGTTTTCCCAGTACAATGAGACAAGGGCCTCTGCCACTGGCCAGGATTGTCTCATTGTCTCCTTGTCCTCTCTCCTTGCCTGTGTATCCATCTGTTGTCTCTTGTCTTATACTTAGTTTGTCAGCTGCCTGGAGCAGAAGTGCTCTCAATTCTATTATTGTACTTTGTTTAGCAAAGTGCAGTTGTGCCTAGAGCTGTAGGCCCAGATCAGAAGAGTACAGCTCTTTTGCTATTTACACTGCAACAAAAGGGACCTAAATTATAGATCAGCATCACAAAAAGCCTAGCAGATTCACGAAGCGCTTGGAACTTAAGTTTCACGAAGCAAACTCTTGCAGCAAAGCTGGTTTAAGACGCTCTTGCCCTCCAAACCACATTTCATTCTCTTGTCAGTTGTTCCAGTGCATCTCTTTGATGCCATGCTGTAGCAAACTGATACAGGTTAAAAAAACATCTCCACCTTCCCAGAAAAGGGTTTTTTAAACCATTAATCATGTCAATAACCTGATTTACAGTACCATTCCTCAGACAGCTGCATCAGCACAACCCTGCAGATACACTGTGACAAGCCACCAGCAACAGAAGAGAGTAACAATGTCTAGAGCAGCTTTACCGCTAGAGAAAACGGTCACGAAACTGCAGGCTGGAAACCAACTCCCAGTAATGCTGTCTCATTTTGTACCTTTTTTTTTTATTTTAAGTGATGTTCCACTTTGCATGAAGCCTGCCACACTTTTACCTCCCCCCCCACCCCCCAAATCTGCTATCTACATGTCTGTCAAAACAGACAAGAATACAACTCTATAATGTGATAAAGAGACTGCCTATAAGATTGAATCCTCTGGAGATTACTGACCTTGAATGGTTCAAGCTCTCTCTTGCTCCATTTATCCTTGTAGATTCTGCAGCCAAATCAACTGAACCTTGTAGTCAATGAGATTGAAATAAAACCAAGAGGAACTTTTAATCTTTCTCTGTTAGGCAGAAATGAAATCAGTGCAGGCTCCATAAAATAAGAGTAATGGGAACTGTTCATGGTTATGAGTATCTGAAACAACAAAGCGACTCTCATTGGGGATGCAGTGAAGCTGTAGCAGATGAAGTTATATGCGCCAATGTCACAACAAGGTACAAGTCAACCAAAAAGGAGTATTTTTTTCTTAGCTTTTGAGAGATGATTTCATGTGAAAGAGCCACACTATCTCAGATTTTCCAGAGCTAGCCTGTGAAAATGCAGATTGGATGAGGAACAGAGCAAAAGCTGAGTTTGTCCCGCTTGGAAAAAAAACTCCTTTCCTAGGTTTTTTTTTTTTTTTTGCTTGGAACATTTCCGAATTCCTCTTATTTTACACAGATGCTGCCTGGGGCAGACAATCCTACCTTCCTCCACATTCATTGTTGGACAGACCACGCTGTCCCAACTGAAGCAATGAACAAACTAAGCAGTCCTTTGTAGAGTGGCAATGATGTGTTCACACACTCTTGCTGTTAAATTATTACTATGGTATTTCTGACTAGAGATTACTGGGCTTCTGAGGGTTGAGACTGTGGCAGCTAGATCCTTCTCATGAGAAGGAGGAATTTACATAAAACAAATGTAAGCAAATAACTTTATCCATACAATCGCTCATTCAGACATGTTTCAAGATGGGAAAAAAAATCTTTAGGGAAACAAACATCAAAATGCTGACAAATTCTTATAGTACTTACAAAAATAAAAGCGTCTTAAAACAATACAAACACTAATGGTTTTGCTTACATACAATTTTGAACTACTGTCTTACTGTGCTAGCAGTCTTCTAAGGATGAACAAGCTCCGAAAGTATTTTAAAAAAATAGTTTTCTTGCAAACCTTGATTTCAAATATATTTTCCTCTAGCTCCACATTTTGACAGTACTGACGTTATACTGAGCCAAACATTTTTCCAACGGTAAGTGAGAATTTTACCATGGATCTCAATACAGATGACTTTCATATTCATGTTTACATACAATAAGTATTTAATTAGCCTTCACCTTTACTGACTTAAACTCACAATATTCCTGATAGAGTGACATTTTATTCATTTAAAAATATTTGATATATTCACAAACAGAATAATTGCCTAAATTTACAGTCATCTTCATATCAAAGTTATAAGGAAAAATGGTAGAAAATAAACAGTACTGAAAGGCCAAAATTTTGATGAAACATCCAGATTATCACACTAGGCATACCAAATGTACCAGTGACAAAATCTTCAGACAGCAACTATCATATAAAGCCATAAGTTTTAAAATGTATCTGCCCCTGAAGAATCTGAATCCCCATGTATACTGCTGATACTTCTCGTGTGGTTATCTACATTCATGGAAGGCAGCTTCACTGACACCTTTGCTGCAGAAACATGTGGATTTAAATGCAGGACAGCATCCTCTCCTAAAATAAAAACAGAATAAAACACATTATTTGCAGTCTACGACATACATCATTTAACTGTACCTGAGTCATCTCCATGCTGCATCACTTTATTGAAATATAAAGACACAGACACCCTTACTTGTCCAAAATCAGAATATGGCAATATCTTTGAGGCATGGTTCAGAAGGCGCTGTTTTACCCACCACAGTCCTCTCTATCAGATAATAAAGGGATGAAAATCTGAGAATATACAGAGTGGGTATTTACATACATGCACACTACACATACACATACACACACATATATATAAAAAATCTCCAGTAGGCATAAAACTACTTCAAACATGTATACTGATGTTTTCCATAGGAAAGAAATTAGATATTGCAGACATTAATAGTATTTCTAAACTCCATGCATATGCGCATGTCTATTTTCATCAAATCCTTAGCAAACATTACAGTTTCTCTATACCATGTATCTACATACAATCATAAAAAGCAAAGCAATACAAGTTGAAGCTATTGGCTGCACGTGTTGTAGAGAAAAGCACCCAAACAGCAATTCAGTTGCCCAAAACACAAGTGAGAAGTTGCTTCAGCTCATTGCTGTTATAGGGCTGTTTCTCCAACTGGCTTCCCTGACAGCCGATGGGGTTTTGCTGCTGCTTTGTGGTTCATCCCCCTTCTTTCATCCTACAACAGACGTCAGAGAAAACGCATCAAGCCTCTCCACAGGAGATAAAACTTGCAGAACTTTACAAGCCGTGTTTATATTCCGGTAAGCCTGAGACAGCACCTCACCGTTCCCGCTCCCGTGGTCCCAGCCTCTTGGCCCTGCACAGTGCGGGACTCTCCCGGGAGCCAGCCCACGCGCGTCCAGCCGCCGCTGCGCCAGCCCTCCTAGAGGCTTCCCAGCCACACTCTGTCTTGGAGTTTGTTCTTATTCCTATATGCTGTAACGATTCTCCCTTGTTCTGTGATAGCCTAGGTAATTAAAACACTAGTTTCTCAATTAAAAAAGTAGGCTTTCTTTCACCCTAGTTAATTATCTACTACGTCACTGTAGTAGTAACCCGCTTTCATCTGACTTGCAGCAAAGCACACTTCAAATGACTAATTAAAACAACAAAAAAACAACTGCTAAAATAAACAGCTGCCAACTGCCTAAGAAGTCAAAAATAAACGGGGCTGAAGATAGGAAATCCACATGGAGCAACTTGTGCCAGCTAAGCCTCTTGCATCTCAGGAAGATAGGGCTCTGTAGAGGTAGGAAGAGTACGATGACAATTTTTGTGTCCCCAGGGAACCAGCACATCACCTGTCTGCTACAACCACTTATGCACTTTGCAAGAATCAATGTCTACAGTTTCACTTGCCTAGCCTCACTATTTGTACAGCCTTCTTCACTCTCTGCCCCAATCCCCTCTAAAAGCACAGCTGCCAAAGTTTGTGTTGGCAAATCTAACACACAATCAGAAAGAATACACGAGAAATTTTACATCTTCTGAACATTTTTCAAAAGCACATTTGTGGTAATACCACAAAGATGTGCAAATAACATGTGCGTTTTGCTTTCCCTGAAGCACTTCCATGAGCTTAGTCTGCAACCACGTCTGCATGATTAAAAGAGGTTATTCAGAACGAGAACAGAAGAAAAGCATATACGTTTATTTGGTTAGAAGTGAAGCTGACACACAGTAAAGATATGAATGTGTAATGGCCAAGGAAACTCTGTAAATCATCCTAGACACCAAAGCAAACCATTGCACACTCTCTGACGCTGTATGTAGTTTGATGCTATCGAAGCTTTACTTTGTTAACAATTTCCACAGTCATGCCACACTCCATGATGTCATTGTTTCAACAGCTGTTTTCAGGTTTTAAAAAAGGAGAAAAAAAAAAAAAGAATATTTCCTGGTCCCAAGGGTCTACAGTAACTTCCCAAGTATTTGAATCTGCGGTGCTGAAAGACCATATCATACCAGTCTACATTCTTCCTAACACGTACTCTAATATATTTTACAGACAAACTACAGTTCAGTTTTCTGTTGGATACAAAATGCTAAAAGCACAGAGAAATCAACTGAATAATTCCATCTACTTTCTTAATAGAAAAGTTATCTGGTCCTGGATTATCTAATCATCCTTAAAGATCAGCTTAAAAAATATCCACATTTAACACTTTAAAAACAAAACAAAACCAACAGAAGTCTGAAGTCTTTAACTTTGTTAGATACACAAAGAAAACATACAACCCAGATTTTCAGCATTTTAACTGTAAAAATTTATGGATATCCTATTTCAGCTCCACAGGAGATTTTGCTTCATGACTGACTTTCTAGGGCAGGAGGCGGCTAGTCCCAGAACTCGACCTGGGCCCAGAGATGCAACTATTAAGTTACTCTCACATCTGCTTCACTACTATCACCTCTTGTTTAATCTAACCTATGCACAGGGCATACATTTTATAAAACACATTCATATATACATACGGAGATGCGTATGTGAATACATGCACAAATACAAGCACACAGTTCTAAATGCTTGTATTCGTGCTCACATATATGTTATAAAGCACGCATATTTACTGATGACTATATCTGCCTTTGGCTCTTCATCGTGACAGTGCTTGTATAGTCCTTGGCCAGCTCCTACTTTACCAACATGATATTCCATTTTACTTCTCCCCCATCAGAGAACAGCTCATAACCAATACTAAGAAGCTTTCATCTTAAAGATTAAGCCCCTCACAATCACAAATATGCAAATAGCAATGATGCTTGTAATTTTTCAATATACAGTAAAAATGAAGTGGAAAATTCCACCACGCCATAAAGCAGCGCAGAGCAGGGAGACAGGTAGTCTTCACAGCTTTTTTCCTCTTCAGAAGTTCTGGAAGTACTCAGAACAATTTTACAATCATCTACTTAGCTGTATTTATAAAAATTTTCCTTGTTAAAATCCAATAACTGCAACTTGTGACCTCAGCTGACCTCCATTTCTCCAAATTCATTGTCACCGTCTAATAGAATACGTTCATATAAACTGTGAAAACAGACACCCTTAATAAGTGCATAAGGGTCCTCGACTGGTAGAAACTCAACAATGACTGAAAACATCTTGGTGACCCACTGATGGAAAAGGTCAGATTTCAGATTAGGAATTTTCCCTGTGCTTGGCACTCTATAACAAATTCACGTACAGTACTAGATTTCCAGATCTTTGTTTAACAGAAACTTAAAAATTAATGGTGTGTCAACCATCCGGTGACCTGTGAAAAGAGTTTTTCCTCTGAGCAGTACCATCATACAGAGAGTATGCTATATACAAGGGTACCGTGAATGTGTGCCAAATGGAAAAGGAATTAAACACACTGAAGGGAGGTTTGGTTACTAATACCATATGGCAACTATGAGAACAAAGAAAAATCTTTCTTTTTAATTTTTTTCTATTTGGCAAAATAAAAAGACTAAACAAGTCTGATTTTTAAGCCAAATAAAAAACATGTGCTTTAACTTCTTTAAGCCAGTGTCCATACATTAAATAAAACTTCTATTTTTAATCTATCAGGAGATAAACCAGAACCATACCCTTGTTGGTGAAAAGAGCTATCTTTGTAGACAAACATGCCCCAATAAATAGGGAGGGGTTTGAAGGATCAGGGCCCAGGATACTGTTTCAGTATAAAAGCACCACAATTACTGTAATTACCTGCATATTATTTCCTAAAAATTAAAAACAGCCATCACCTTTAGCAACCCTCCCACCACCCTCTCATAATCTAATGTAAAAAATAAAGCAGCTAACTTCTAGAGCAAGAATAAACCTTCCAAGCATACGTAAAAATAAATCCAATACAATACTCTTACTCCCTTAACAGCAAGGGCAGAGATGCTTGGCTTGTTTCTTCTTCTGCCAGATTCCAGCCGCTTCATTTTGTTTATTACTAACTTCAAAGTTTCAAACACTGTCCTGTCCCAACAAATAACTTTCCCCAGACGCATTATCTCGGGTGTTCAGAGCGCTGGGGATAGCGCAGCACCTACACATCTATAACTCAGCATCGTATAAACCTCCAAAGAAAGATCTTTTCTCTTTCGTCCGTTGTTCTCCCATTTTGCCTTTTCGCGACAAAAAAAAAAAAAAAGCTTTATATCTCACATATACTTAGAAAGAGTTGGCAGAACTTCTTGCAATGATGACTCTAAGTAGAACACCTACGAGCCCAAAAGTGACCACACCACCATAAACAGAAACATTTTACCTGCTCCTCTTACCGGTAAGTGAAGATGTGAGATACATATCTGCATTAATATGCGTCCGATCCGTGTCTCCATGGATACCTGCAGGGTACCAAAAAAGGCCATGCATTTTAACATCTTGGTGTACAGGCAAATTACCAAGTAGAAAAACACAAGCAGCAGCATTTTCCACAAAAATCAAAACTATTCCAGACTTGCCGGGCTAACATACATCGGTAAGAAACAGATGTATTTTGATGTAAGCAACTCTGAAGGCTAAACTAAAAAGAGAAAATAAATTGCAATGTCAGTCATATTAATAATTATAAGGAACAGTATTTCCAGTTCAATTTCATGTCTAGCTATACCCTGTACACTGTCTACAGAATTCATTGCTTCTGGAATTTAATGGCTTATACAGTTGAAACTTGGTATGGTGCAGAGCTCATGGTCTCAAGATGGTAAAGAATACAACGTTCTCAGAAATTAAATGGTCATTAACAATTTCGCTAATAACCCTATCATTTGGACAAATTTACTCTCCATTCATCCGATAGCACCTCCACTTTTCTCTCCCAGGTTTCCACCTTCAATTCCACGTGGAAGGGAGGCATATTTATGTTATTATGGAGAAGGTGAAGGAGGAATTAGTTCCAAATGTCCTCTGTTAGCACTGCCAGAAATGAAGCAAAAATGCTTAAGCATCTGTGCTTTTTAGGGCAGGGACTCTTTCTCACTGTGTAAACACATTGTTTAGCATAGGGCCCCAGACGCCCGTACAGACCTCTGGCTTCCACTAGGATAGAAATGTAAAAAAATGAGAGAACAAGATGCCCTGCAAATTGCATGCAGTTCTAGTCTCAAAATTCAAAGATGGACCTGTCCAGAACTTCACTGGTTTCATGACAAACAGAAAAGACTCCAGGCAAACTGAGACCAAACTTCTAGGGCGAAACTGCATGACAGGGATAGATTTATAATTAAAACGCATCAGTTGTTTTACCGAAATGGACTGACATCTGCAGGATTTGAGCCAGAAACCTAAAAGCATGAGTCTGCTGCTTGAGCTGAACAAACACAGTTCCATTCGCAAAGGCTTCAGCCAACTCATAAGCCTCCATAAACGGGCTACAGCCACCAAAGGGGACAGAAAACTAGGCAGTAGGAGTTTAACTGCAGTTTTGACCTAAAATTTTCACGTGGCGCAACCTACTTAGAGAAACTCCCCACAGCAAACACACAGAAAATAAACACGCATTCACACACAGTTTTCTTTGTTTGTTTGTTTAAAGCCTAATACATAGCTTCGCCATAAATATTTGCAAAAAGAAAATCAAGTCAGATCCCAAGTCAGTAAAGGAGCGTGGGACACAGGCTAAACAGCTAACAAATTTTTCGAAGCAGAACACTTGAAAATGACTCTTCCTCCTCTCGAGCCCGAGTTCGAGGTTCAGTGGTTTTCCATAACACGTTATATTCTCACCAAGAGCAACACTACACAGAGCAAATACAAGGAATACATAAAACAAACTAGACACCAGATTTTTCAAAATCCTAATGCAGTTTTAAGACACTAGTAGGGAAGGGCAAACAGAAGGCAGCTCCAAAAACACCTAGGAATGTGACTGCAGAGTTTGCTAGATAAATATTTCCTTTCAGCAACTAAAGTCTCCTCTGCTCCTTTGGATGTGGATATCTTGCTCTGGAGTCTTTCTCACTGCCTAACAATTCAATTCCCTGGCCACACCTCTTCTTGTGGTTTCCCAGAAAATCCCTTCCAAAAGATGTGCATTGATCTTTCCGAATAACTACAGTCATTCACAGAATCACAGAATCGTTTAGGTTGGAAGGGACCTCTGGAGATCATCTAGTCCAACCTCCCTGTTCAAGCAGGGTCACCTAGAGCCTATTGCCCAGGATCACATCCAGACGGGTTTTGAATATCTCCAGCGAAGGAGATTCCTAATGCTGAGAAGAAAGAGCAAAAGTCTGTTTGAACGGTCCTTGCAGAAGCCTGGGATTTTTTTTGAACGTGAACTGCTTGTTTCTTGATTGCGACCGTTTTCCCCGAGAGGAAGTAGAGGAGGGCTCAGCAGCAAACCTTGAGGCAGCAGCTTGTATTTGAAAGTAAAGCAGACAATGAACAAACAGGAGAAGGAGTTGGCCCAGAATCTCTGGAAAACACCAGGAAAATGTGTAACTTGTGCAAGGAGGGGTGTGTGTGCGCGCACGTGCGCGGGAGTTACTAGACTGCAACCGTCTCCAGATCCGCAAGAGACGGCCTAGGGAAACAGTTGGTGGAATCAGGAGAATTTGACAGGTGATAATTAGAAAACCGCATGTCTCGTTGTGTGTTTAATATTTCTTTTAATTTCTCTCTATTTATTCAGTAAAAATAAATACCTCCTACGTGCCAATCTTTTTCTCATTTTCTGCAAGATCTAACGGGCAAGTGGACAGGAAGGCACTTTTAAAGCACGGTCGTATAAAACTGTACTATTTAGCTCTGTTAACCACACCTTCACATTTGGGGATCCAAAGGACATTTTAATGTCAGCACCTGAAGCAAAATAAACTTAAAAAGAAAACGGACTCAAGTGATCAATTGCAGGAATTCACACTCAATTCCAGTATAATGAAATTACGCAGACTTCCCTCAAGATGCAGAATCATTCACTGCAACCCTAGCAGTAGGGCTGGCTCCACCGAGACCTTGCATCTTTACATAATAATTGCAGTACTACTACCTCCAGCTTATTACCTCTTACCACAGGGCTAGACATTATAGCATGCATATTCTATGAGTGGCAGGTACAAATCAAAGCATCTTTTTAATACTTAAGAGTCGCATGTTTTCATTTTAAGAATCACTAAACAATAATTTCCACAAGTAATTAAAGCTGAATAAACAAACTCAATAACATCTCACAATAAATTAGGCTTACAACGGGCTTGAAAACAAAGATCTTTCCAATTCACATTTAAAATGAAGATGGGTGCAAGAGAGGGAATTCCCTAAGTAAATAACGTTCTTCTATAGGCTAGTATACTGGCCAGGAAATGTAGTGCATTAATCTAGTTTCCCTTCCCGCCTCAGAATTTCTGCTCAGATCTATTTGGCCCATACAGTGAAATCACCAACAATATGACGGCTATTACACAGTTTTTGAGGTGCGGTTGTGCATACTAATTGGGGAGTACATAATTCGTGGCAAATGACGATCTCTACGGATCGGACATGTACAGTATTTTGTAGGTCAAGACTGAGCATGTACTCACAGCGAAGTTCGCACTGCATCTGCTTGCTAAGCATCACATGCTATCCCGGCCCTATTAATTCCTCAGCTGCATAGCTACTAGAAAAAAATTCTGTTAGGGATGTAAGAGGACAACACTCAGAAAATTAGTGTAAGAAGTTACAAGCTGCTGAATATCCCTTAAAAGTATGATGGGAGACCTTGATGCTGCTGTATCTCAAACGGACGAGAGATTTCCTGGGCTCCATTCCCTCCAACCTTAACAGCAATCCTCACCCAGGTTAGGATGAAGGCTTCGGGATGGAGAACAGGAAGAAAAGGGAAGACTTTCTCTACCGCATCGTTCTCCAAGCAGCACTGCAGAGCAGAATCAGCTCACTGCCAAGTCGCTGTTCACATATAACAAAGTCACTGAATACATTCCCATAATAAAAATTTATAAAAGATATTCTCAGAACCAAAAACTGTTTGATTAACAAGTGTTTTCCTAAATGACAACACACAAAAAAAAGATAGTGTTTCTCTATTCTGAATACTTAAATATTCACAAGACCCTATGTATCTGTTTTGATGATTTTTTCTAATTCTTCCAAGCTGATGGGATTCTCCATATGGAGACTGTTTGCCAAGATGCCTATTACTGTACTAGCATTACAAAAGTCTGCTGTGTTAAAATATCTATACTTACAGCACAATTATGCAATTTTTGTAATTACACTTTTTTAAAGGAATATTATGAATGTTTTCCCCAGGGAAACAAAACAAAACAGAACAAAAACAGCCTTATGCAGTTAGCATTTTTCAGTGATGCACTCTAACAAACACTAGGATTTTTCTACATATGTTTCTAGCATACACGTTGACAAACTTGTTAAAAACGACTTCTTCTCAAGCCATTTGTTAAACAGCAGAAAACGGCCACTAGAGGCCTTACCATTTGTGCATATCAATTCAATTTGAAAAAATGTATCAGGAATAAGCAATTCTAGAAAATACAAGGCGGCAAATACTTTCTCTATTAGGTTAGAAAGAATATTGTAGTAGTATATATAAGTAAGCATACATTTAAAAAAGGAAAACACAAAATGTCTTTATAGGCAGACCTGGTGGGAGACAGCTAGTTTGTAAGTATTCACATCCTATTCTGCCAAAGAGCCTCTAAGCCTTCACTTGAAAAAAGTACCCAGTGTACCCAGTGTGATGACAAGTAATGCTATCTCTACAATTCAATGCCTGGAACCAGAGACTTGGAAAGGTCTGATAGGACAGCATAAAAACATCGACTTGCTATTTTAAAGTTTGTTAAAGTCTAAAACGTTTAAACTTTGTGCAACAGAGGAAAGCATTCCTCCTCGCAAACAAAAAACAAAAATCAAGAACCTTGGTCTGTTACAAAGGAAGAGTAAAAATCAATTCCTTTGTCATACTCGGGTGAATTTGACTGTAAAAGAACTCACAGACAGCTCTAAATATTCAACAGAGTCACCGAACTGCAGAAACACGTTCTTGCTTAAATATTCTGCTATACTCTACATCTATGCTACCTATTTAGCCTGCTACATCCCCTTCTTAATTATTTCTTATGCACATTGCTACTTATTTTAAATTTGACACACATCTGTCTCCCCCAACTACTATAAAAAGAGGGGAAAACACTACAAAGCTCTGCTCTCAGCACCACTGTGACTCTTGAGGGTTTCACTACTACCAACGGTTCCTGAATAGCTACAGTAAAACCAAATCCTGTCAGCAACACAGTAGTTGCTCTGCCCAAATCACGGAGCAGCAGTCAAGCAGCGCCTTTCAAGGCACTGAACATACTCATTTACGTGAGGTTCTCATCTGGGCAGATGTTCTTTATCTCTAAAACTACACACACACACAAGCTGAAACTTTGAAGATGCTGGCTGCATAAGCTGCTGGTAACAACCCTTTTTAGCATCTCGTGCTAACTTACTTGAGAAAGCATTGCAGCTCTTTGCCATTCACTCTTCCCTGACCAAACCGTTGCTGCCAGACTGGGTTCGCGCTTGGCTCATCAATAGCTTGTCTCATCGGCTTAGGCCACGGGCAAGATGAATGTAGCTTGTAAGCAGCCTGAATGAAACTCATTTATCAGTTGTTGGGTTTAAATATTTCTGGCCGCAATACAGGGGAAGTCTGCCCCGGAAAGCAGCGTGGATGGAAATAAAGCAAGCATGTGTGGGAGCAGCTTCCTTGCAGAGGTGCAGGCTACTGGGCGTTGACAGGATACAACTCACGCAGCACAACGGCAGCGGCTCCTGGGTCTGCTCGGTGCTCTGGAGCATGCACCAGACCTCCTAAATTTGAGGGTTATATAGGGGTCTTAGGAAGAGCCCACTGCAATGCAAATCATCAGGGCAGGACAGAGTCACCTTAACTGAATGCAAGCTATCATGGAACGCTTCTTGAGAAAGCGGGCGAAGGATTAGGCTCTAACTTAGTTATAAGTTTATGTCAGGTGTCTGGGAGTCTACATAAAATCTTAATATTGAATAGAATCATATATCAATCATTTTGGCCCATAAGTAATTATTGTTCATTCTTGTACATGAATTGAGATTATTTAAATTAAGTTTCACAGTGTCTCATGGAATTTAAAGGCTCTCCAGTATTTTACTTGGAGCAAATTCATTCATGTTATATACAGGTACACACACACTCCCAAATTGAGGATATCTCCGCAAGTCTTTGATAAACCAATCTGCTTTCTTGCAGTTGCTATATAGGGTCAAAGAAACAGCAGAAATTTTAAATGCATTATCCATTCTTTTCTTCCTCTCTCTCTCCCTCTTATATATGCCCTACACATGAAAGAACTGATTCCAGAATATATTTAAAATTCAATACATACATACAAATTTGGGAACACACTTGCCTATATCCTTTTTCTGTCACTGTGAGTTACATGGCTTCAAGACCTCCACAAGACCAAGAGAACTAACGCTTAAAGCTTATCTTTCTTTATGCAAGACAGCATTTGAACATCACTGTTACTTGATACAATGTTGTTGGGTGGGTTTTTTTGTTTTTTTTTTTTTGTTTTTTGTTTTTTTTAAGTCCTTAAGAGAGAGAAAGCAAAGTCTCTCAGAGCAGGACTGTCTCCTACAGTCTAGAAAGCCTGGCAGAAACAGGCCTCGATCACGCCTGGCGCCTCCCAATGCTTCTGTAATGCAAACTGTAATACAGTTTTACTGTCCACGCTGCAAGACAGTCTTCCTGTGCAGGTTACAGAGTGAGCTATCCAGTCCCTGCCTGTTCCTTTAGGAGAGAAATAAACAGATTAACGCAGACTCATTGTTCATTGCTCCATATTTTTAGATGGCTCTTCTGAAAATGAGGTACAGCAGTGGCCAAGGCGTAGCGTTATTCACAAAGCCCACATTTATCATGCACAGAAAGTGCCCTGTGCTCAGCTGAAAACATATTCTAAATCTGATAAGAGAAAGCTAATAACAACAACAGCGCCTGAACTACGTAGTCCTTGTTTTGTACTCATTAATGTTTTAGAAGAACGCCTAACTGCCTCTAGATACAGGAAGCTGCTGGAAAATAAAACTAACCAATCATATAAAAGTTAAACAAGAGCTTTAAAGAATTTTTTGTTGCAGGCAGAGTTCGACAAAAATGCATTCTGTTCACTGTACACACGACACCGATGGGAATAAGAGCCAGTTCAAGTTCTAAGTTACCATTACTTGGGTAATAGGTTCAAGCTGCAAGGCACAGCTGTATAGGCCCAGCCAGACAGGCTATCGCAGCAATGCTTTGATAGCATGGGGCCCTTAAGTGTCAGGATATAGAAAAGGCAGCAGTTGTTGGCTGTGAAAACAGTCTGATACAAACCAGATGGGGACTTACTCGATGGGCAACACAAAGGAAAACAATTGGCTCATTCAACAAAGTCAGGCCACTGCCCCAGAGAATTAACAGAAGACAATAACAGTCAACCAGAGTTGATGCAAACAAGAAACAGCCATGTGGTTATGGTTTAAGGAATTGTTTCTCCTCAGACTAAACATAAAGTTTTGATTTCTAATTCTTATATTCATTAATTTCAGTCTAGTTTACAAGCCCCCTCTTCCTCCAAAGTCTTCCGTGTAATTCATTTACGTAACACCGGCCTTCACGCACCTACTTAAGCGAGAAAAAAAGGTACGACAAAGAAGGATATATTAATCCAACGTTTCCTGAAGAATGCCAAGACCACAGACAACTTTCTGAACCGTGTCAGACCAACGTGACAGACGCACGGCGTGCAATGTGCTATTGCGCACACTAACTCTGAAATACTTGCACAAATACGGCAATATACCTATTTGATTTTATTCATTTAAAATAAAGAAGAATCAGTAAGCGACCTGCTAGGTTACTGGAGTACAATGCCTTTCAGTTTGGTGCAGAAAGTTTCAGTATTTTTAATTTTTTTTTGTTTTTGTTGTTTTTGTGTTTTACTTTTTCGGATGCAAACTTCAAATCAATTGCGTATACAGTCTTGTGTGTTGGGCTACAATTAAACACCTATTAAAATAGCTATTATCAAACTGTTTTGGAATTATAATCAAGAATTGGCTATTTCTGCCATAACTCAAAAAATTCCCCAACACATTCATTTTTAGAAGCACGCTTGTAGAAGATTACGGTCCAAAATCTTAATTGCTCTTGCTGTTTTATTACAGGAAATATAAAAGTGACATGTGCAAAGGTATTTTGATTACAAATTACTCACAGAGATTGCACAATAAGTCAGCCCTCTAAGGGCCTTCTGCAATTTCACTCTCAGACTAAAAACATCTGAATTTGCCTTTCAAGCACTTCGCAATATTCGCCCTGGCAAGCTCTGCCCTGCAGCGATCTGCATGAGTGCACGGACAGCACACACCGCAAGACAGTCCTGTAACTCAGGACACCCAAACTAGTATATCTGCAAAACGCAGTGGGATGTCGATGTCCTGGAAGCCTTACGGGAACCACACCACGCTGGGATCAGTCAGCCGCAGCCCAGCGCTGCACGTTCCCTGGGCTTCCCTGCTTCCAGAGGGTGCTTGATCATCAGTTCAAGGATTTCCGTGCTAGCAGTGTTGCATGATGTAAACACGTCCTAAATACATTATTTGGATCCGTGTTGGGTAGGCATGAAGTCTGCTCTTCTCTGTAAGTGCTTCTCCTTCTATGCAGAGTTGCAAAAAATCGCTGAGTTAAAGACCTAAGTGTATGGCTCCCCTTTAACTGCTACAACACTGGACAGACAGAGCTAGGAAGCTTGTCCTAAAAGAAAGAAAGAGATCTATTGAATTAACGAATAATGGAGTCAAGGCCTGTCTTCTTAACTGGTTCTAGTTTTTAAGCTGCTGGCGTGCTCAAGCCTGTGAACATAGTTTTACTTGAAAAAAGGAACTAAAACGTAGCCTTGGGTGCATTCAAAACAACCACCATATACCGTAGGTAGAAAAATAAGGTTTTGCTTCAGTTTCCTGCCAGAAGCACACAGAGCCAAGAGTAAGAAAGCAGTTGTGTGCTGCACTCAGTATCTGAGCTAAAACATCTCATCGGCAGAATCATGAGGCTTATTTCCAAAAGCACAGCCAAATTCTCAAAACCTCCAATGAAGGGGTGGGTTGTCGCACTGTAACAGGGAAGAGTTGGCCTGCAGCACTGCCGTTATTCGTTTTTCACATCATATATATCAAGGTTAGAACACACGTTTTCTACACAGCCAGTTCGAAGTTCCTCACTAGGCCGTTTCTAGATTAAAAATCTTAGGGATAGAACAGCCTATATCAGGCCTTGACCTCTGAGCCACTCACTGTCTCAGCCTTACGTTTAAAACCAGACGAGAGAGGAGCAAAAATCTCTTCGAATCCCAGGTCTGCCTGTGGTTCTAGCTCTTGTGAGAATGGCTTTAGACAACTTCAGAGAACGCATCCAGAAAGGACTGCGTCTAAGGGCCATGGGGAAGGCTTGGACTGACCGTCTGTTAAAGTGAGGACTCTCAACAGGAAACGGATCCCACTCCGCTCTTCTTTTTTCATCACGTAGGAAGCTCCGTCTTCAGAAACGACTGTTCCCCGTGTAATCTCGCCGTTTGCATGTCTCTAGGATCAGTTCCAATTACTGAAATAAGCAGCGTGCACTTTGAAGAAGTTAATCATGTATTTACACTGCAACTCAACTATTTCCCATTTATAATTTTGATTTACATAACAGGGCACAATGGCAGCTGTTAAGTAAATAAAACAATGTTCTCAAGATCTGTAATTATGGTTTTAGGAATATAAAAACAAACCAAAAAAACAGAAATTAAGCAACTGCCAGCAAATTCCAAGCTTTTACTTCTTTTGAAGATAGAATGGCCTGACAAGGGACAGAAACTGCAGCTGCCACACTGTCTTTAAACAAATACAACTCTGCCTGAGTCTTGCAATAGGTACAGTGCATAAAACCAAGCCATACTATGCAACCTTGAGATTACTTTACTGTAACAACTCGAGTTAGGTTAGAGGTCAGCCCATATTAAGTCTAACCTGCTTTGATTGTATAATTTTGAGCCAAAACATATATGTAATCCTAACAGACTGTGTGGCCTGTGAGATGCACATTTTTATCGTTTGCATGTGGTTGATGATTTACTATTCTGTATTAAAACTACATGCCTATCTGACATTAAAAAGGAAAAGAGTTAATAGAAAGTCAAAGTCATGTCATATACAAAGAGAAACAGTTACCTCCCTGCAGCCAAAGCACTGGGGAAAAAAACCTGCATTTTATGGAACTGCAAGGTATTCTGTGTCATACTTAACAACTTTCTCTCGACTTGTTTAGAACCGTACTTAAAAGCAGCTCTTGCTGCTTTAAAAGCAAAACACGTTTCAGATGAGAGAAGGGGAACAATTTCTAAATGACAACAGAGATACAAAGGTTCTAATCTAAACTAAGCTTTTCTAGGTGCACTTTTTTTTTCCCCTGAATGACAGTATTCGTGATTGAAAACAGAACGCAGTAGTTCACAGACAACATTTAACCCATCTCCATCATTTACTACTGTTCTGCAAACACAGCCACCAAGAAGTACATTTGTAACAGGTATTTCGGAGAAGAGGATTTGTTGTCTTTTACTTTCAAAATTCAGTTTTACAGAAGATAAAAAGTGCTTTTAACTAAGTTTTATATTTGCATGTTATTCAACACTTATAAAATGTCGTCTCATATGCAAACTTATCAGTTCTTACCCTTTTTTTTTTTAAAAAAAAAAAAAAAAGGAAAGAACCTACTTTAGTGGACTGCATTTTCTCAAAACCAGCATGCTATCAAAGAGTAACATTATCGTTATTTTATATAGGACCCCTAATTTGGGAAACATCCTAGACAGCATTTACTCTATGTTCTGTTACCTTATTTGAATGTTTCCTGAGCATCTAGCTTTAAGAAATGAGGCAAATAGGTACTAGAAAGAGACACTTCTATTTCATTATATGCAGTGTTTGTATCAACGTATTTAGAAGAAGTTGCTAGAAGAACCTGCCCTCTGTTCAGCACACAAAGTGGAAGGTTTGTCTCCAAGTAAATAAAATACTTGATAACTACACTGCTCACGAACAGGAAAACGGCCTGTAAATCAAGCCCTTTCACAACATAATAAGCAGTATAGTTAAAAAATAATGTTACCATTTGATTGTAGACAACAATTATCTAAATAGCCATCTTCATTAGCTCATTAGATTTTAATGATACCGTCACAGCCATGCATCACCTGTGCCAGCAGTGCAAAAAACTTTATTAAATATTTTAAAAAGGGGAAGAAACAAGTTTAAGTGCCGAGAATGACAGCATCTGTAAATCCCCCAGCTACTTTATAAAAGAGGTTTGGGGGCAATGATGGTCAGAATCTGTGGCTTACTCATCACTCACATTAAACTACCTTCTCTCTTCCTAGTCATCTCTCTCCTACCAGCCACCCCATGTACAAACAGCTGGCTCCTTTCAATTTTTAGATGGTGTTTAAAAAGTTGAATTGAGAGCTCTTCCAGGAGAAGTAAAGTCAAAGGGTGTCCAGCTGCCTCCTCCCAAGGATGGTCACAACCAGTGCAGACAGGGAAAGCAGAAGCAGCTCATTCCGTTGCTTTGCTCTCAGACATGCACAAGCCCCTGAGTTATAAAGGGCAACATTTGCCTTCCCTGACAAGTAGAAGAGGAAACAAAAAAAATCCAGAGCATTATCAGGACGGAAAGCCTATTATTCCTACACATTTCTCCTATCATTGTGCTATAAATGTTTCTTCAAGTTGAAAGAAGTGTTTGTAATACTCCTTGTCTTCATCTGTGGCCATACAGCACCCATGAAACCGGTCACCAGCATCCAAAGACCTCAGGCTTCCTGTTCTGATATTGGTGCCTTCTATAAGAGAAATAACTTTCATATTTAAAAAAATAACATGAGATAAGAGGCCTACTTAAATGATTGTTAATCCCAGCAAGGACGGTCATCCTAAAAGATCCTGCTGTGCATCTGTCAATTGCACTAACTAAGAGTCAGAAGCAGGTCTAGCTGAGACAGCTAGAAAGATTACTGACTCCAACTTCAGCTGATATTGATGTACCAGGCTGTAAACTAGAGCGAGGAGACAAAACGCATCTTATCCAGTAAACTTGTCTTTGAAGGCTGTAATCTCTGGCAGAGGCTGCAGCATACACCCACATGTAGTAACTGCAACCAAATGCTGCGCTGAACAAGAAAAAGACAACACTGTTCCTCACAACATATCTTGTTATAATGACATCCTGAGACGCATGATTTGGAACAAGTAAGGATCTCATTTTAAGTTCATTTGCTATCGCTATTAAAGAATCGGCGCATGGAAGAATAAGACCACAAAAATCTAATGCCTCTATTTGACATTACGGCAGAAGATCACATCTAAAGGGACTTCAGACTCAAGCATATGTATATAAGTGCATAGCAGGTTCAGGAGAGACTATACTGATCATCTCCTATGACCTACTGCAACACAAAGGCCAAAGAACAGCTAAGGACACTTACTTTCTAGACGCACATCAGTTCTTTCTTATTAAACCATGGGCACAGAGCTGTGGAACCACTAATTTGTGAGAAACTTCTCCCTCCAGAGAAGATTTAACTGGAAACAGTCCTCAGGCTGATTAAGTATGTGGGGAGTCTCTGTCCTTAAGTGGCTTGTCCAAGCCCATTATTTGTGTGTGGGTGTGGGGGGGGTGCATGTGTGTGTCCCATTTATACAAGCAATGGATGCATGAAAGGGGAAAGCAGGTCAGCCTCGTCAGCTTGCTACCATCTGCTTTTATTCAGAGTTACTCAAGATCAGTGCCAGTGGGATCAATGCCCGTTTAGGGGGTTTATTGTGTGTGTTTATTTTTTGCTCTTTACAATGAAGGCAACAGCAATTACTGTAAGTTTGTAAAAGTGCATACAAATCATAACGCACAATACAAAGCTGCTTTAGTCAGATCCTAGCATGTTTACGAATCCTACACAGGCTGTGAGAAAGACTGTTTTGGCACAACGATTTAGGTAGACTGGTGAGGAGCATGTTAGCATCCAGGAGATTCTAGACTGTATTTGATACTTGCTGTCAAGATCATAGCCTACTTGCAATGCACAGCAACTCCAGCTCATTCACCACCACACATTCAGAACATAAAACTCTTACACAAAAGAAACAGCAACAAGTTCTAGCTTTGGTGCTCAGCTCTTGGCTGGGTGGGCATCAAGAAAACGAACAAAGCTGCTGTTACTTACTTGAAAATCCACCCTCTTCAATAATTCTTTACACCTGGATTGTCTTACAATAGGCCCGATTTGCACAACTGGAAACTGGAACTAGTAGAAGACCAAAGACAGAGTGCTAAAGCAGAAATTGCAATTTTGGACTATTACCTACATTCCAGTTCTCTCAGAGTGGAGATGCAGTGGTGAGAGGTACTCTTTGCTTAATCAGAATCTGTTTGGCCACTAGAGACTGAAGCTACAAAAATAAATGGAAAAAAACTGTCTCAAGAGGAAATACGGAGAAATCTCCGATTCAAGAATGAGACAGCGATGCCAAATGCAGCTTAACAGAGCTGACTGGCTGCCCAGACTGCTTTGGTTCCATCAGGTAGTCATGAGTGTTTGAGAAGGAAATTCAATTATGAATATACAAATGGGGGGGAGGGAACTTGATATGCCTAGGAAAATCCATTCCATTATTAAGATATATTTAACTTACATAAGAACAGAAGATCCTGAGAACCCTCTGGTGCCTATGCCATGAGATACAGGCAGCTGATGCTCAGCAAATATGATACAGGGTACTACATGATAATTTGAAACAAAAAGGACATACAAATTCCAGAACGTGCACCGAATGCTTGATGCAGCAGTTCCATGACTGACAGCTTCCCAGTATGAAAAAGGGACTAGCCCATCATTACCTGTACATCGTAACGCCATGCACGAGTGAAATACCAGGCTTAATTTCTTCACTGCCCTGAACTTTAGGATGTTGGTATATTAAACAGCCTTTGAGGGATACTACAGGTCACTGGATTAGACCATCTGCACTCCTTTAAAATCTATTCTTGAAGGGGATCAGATGAAATTTCTGGATATTTACCTTGAGCTCCAGTAAATCCAAGAAAGGACAGATAAAAAAGCAAGCAGTTTGACAGTCTCCATAGGAAACAGTCCTTTAATTAAAGATCATGTCAGTCTGAGTAAAGCACACACTCAAAGGTTTCCTGCTTCATTCTTTTCACTGATTCAGAAGTGTAAAATCCCTTCCCTCCAAAGAGGGACCATACCCACATTCAACATGGAGAAGTTGACCATCACCTGGACTGTACAAACGAAACCTGAACATAAAGTACTACAGATTCCCTGATGTAGTGTAAAGCATCATCTGTGCAGGTACCAAAGGCAGACCAAAAAGGGAGGTTTTTCTGCCTCTGCACATACCTCCCCAGAGAAAGCCTAAGCACAAGCTGAGGAGAAATGTCTCAGCAATACTTCAGCAGCAAGAGAGAGCTGAGCTGTATCCCTCTGTGCCATTTAGTTCTCCTTTTACTGCATGCCTCCCTAACACTCAGCTAGATAATGTTCTCAAGAGTTGAAGAAAGTTGCTAAGAGAGCAAAAACCTTACACATGGGGCTCAAAAAGAAGACAGCCATGTAATGTGTGGTGCGGAACAGGACTCCAGAGGAGAATGACTTCTTCCTGAGCGTGTCAGTCAGCATGAAATCCTCTGATCATGAGGCAGTATAAGCCTGTTCTGTGAATGTCTTCTTTATGTATAAACTGATATTTTTATTACTCATTTCTTCATCTGATCATTTAAATTTCAATTAAGATGTCTCAAGAAATCAAATCCCATTCTACAAGTCTAAAAGACATACCAGGAAGATCTGTGTTTCATCTGACCTCTGAACTTGTTAGTAGTTCCTCTTGTTCATGCTTTTTGCACAAATAAGCAAGGGGAGGAAATGAGAGGTTTAGGAGACCAGAGGATCATTTCCCAGGAAGAGATCTTTTGTGAATGGGTGCAAGGATGCCACTGTCCCATGAAATCCACAGCAGCTCCTGTTGCTCACTTTCTCCAATAACTCCAAGCAGCAGAATACACCTGGGTATACAACAACGCTTCTACACGTGACTTCACCTTACGCTATGAAAAGAATCAAAGTTCTGTTTTAAGCTTTTGTCCAAAAATTAATTGGGATAACTCAGTGGTAGGAAAAAAAGCAACCTTAGATATAAATGATGCTTTATAAGAGATAATTAAAACGTATAAAAGTCAGGAAATCCAAAGCTACTGTTCCAAATTTACTGTAACAAAGCTACGTATCAACTTGAAATACTTTAAACTAGAAACTCTCAAGTGCGGCACCTGACGATTTTATGTGGGAATACTATGCAAAATGTATTCTTATTATTCAGGTACATGTTTTCTAATATCATGTAATTGCTATGGTCACATGTGCAAAAAGCAAAAGAAAACTCTCAGAGAATTAGTGTTCCAAACCGTTTTGATCACTGATAAGCCTATGTCTTCTTATGAAAAAGTTTCTGTGGGAAACCCAGCTTTGCATTTCCTGTATAGCCAGAATGTAAAATATATTAACTGAATTATGTCAACGAGCAGTTTGATATCATGGGGAGAGAACTATACTGGTGTTAAAATAGACCAAAAGCAAGAGTTCTGAAGAAGAAATGAAAAACTTATATAAGCCTCTACAGGACAAACATTTGCTTGTAAAATACCATAACTATATCTAACTGATTTCATGACTTCAATTTCCAAGATATTTCCTCAGAAGGTAGTCAAACTCAGGCACCAAGACAGGCCATGCAAACTATTCCTACAGCTCAGGTTTGGTGAAATAGCTCTGTTTTGCTCCACTAACCGCAGTTTCCACTGTTTCGGACAGTCTTTAGCAAAAGTCTTATCAAAATCCAGTCCAAAATAAGAAACAGCAGGATATTAAATAAGAAGTAAACTTTCAGCAATAGGTAAGTGTTTGTCCAAAGCAGTTCCATGAAAAAAAAATACAGACCTTTAGCCTTATCCTAATCTTCTTCCTTCCTATTGAAGCATCTGTTACAGATTTGCCTCATGGCACAATAGTTTAAAAACCCTAAGAGCAATTTCTGGCTAAGGAAGAGAGACAAAAGAAATATTTAATTATATCTATATTTTCAATATTACAATTTTCAATACAGCGTAATGCCAACGTGAACAAAGAACAAGTCCATTTTCCGCACTAGAAAACTAAAGATCTGGAAGTTTTATTTTTATACAGATTGTTTTAAGGGCTTCTTGCTCTCTATTCATTTATTGCACAGACCATCTCCTCCCACAAGCAGTTGTGCAATCTCTCTGTGGCAACAAAGCCAATCACTTAGTCTCTTACTATTTTTTTTTTTTACCTCATGTACTTATATCTGCCTGAATATAATTCAGTAACTAGACATAAAAAAATAATTATTATCATTAAGTTGTGCTCTCGAGGTCACATTTTGAGAGCGTGCTGTAGAAAAATAATTAAGTGAAGATATACACCTACCCCTTGGTTCCGAGCTGCTTGTATTAAGGTTTAAAAACACTCTGCAGTCAAGCATTGCCACCTGTTCTTTCATTTTAATTTAAGTATTTCATATTATGTTAGTGGAAACCTGAAAAATGTTTGCATTCTGGAAATATGTACATTCACAAACCACAACAATTATTATCATATTAACTTTATGAAGATACATGGAAAAATGGCATAAAGATTAAAGGGTATTATAAAGCCAAAAAAACTTATGCATGTACATTATATGCTACAAATATATGCTTTCAAACCACTGTCTCCACTATGTCTAGAGAAGGCACGCATTTCAATTAATAATACATCCAGGCTTTATTTTCAGTTGTAACTTTCAGGAGACATTACCCTTTCAGGCATGATACTTTAACAGTCCTACTGAACTTCAACTTTCATTAGAGGACATCAATCAACTTTCTTTCAGTAAAAACATATGTTCAGTGCAGACCACAAAAAATTCTTAAACAACAAAAGAAAGCTCTATCATATATGTGTATTTATGCCCACAGACAAAAGATGAATCAAACCTTGTCATGCATTTATCAATTAAATAAAACAAACAAAAAAAATGTTCACATGCAATTCTAAGTCCAAAACAGTTTCTCTTCTGTCCTGCCACCCTGACTTCACACTTCAACTGGTTTAATAAGCAGTACAGTTAACTCTAAGCAGTACAGTACAGTTAACTATTCAGTAACAGACGTGCTTAAAGCGTATTTACTTAAACCCAAACATGCTTATCATGTTGCAAGTTTTCATTTTTCTTTCCAACAATTCTTATTAACTTTTATCCTCAATTTTTTCACCGATTTAAGCTTGATGTGGTGAAGCTTATGTAGACAAGACCTTCTGGTTAAAACTGACAGACAGTCGTTTCCATTTCCAAACCCTTTTGATTTTCATTGGCTCATTAAATATGTATACTATGAATGAGATTTAAATTATCCTGCTATATAAATCATGCTTTTTCGGTTCCTCCCAAGAGCAAAGACTACTGCCATCTTGTGGTAAAACATTTTGGTCTGACACACAGACACACTTGGACTGCACCCAAATATCTTGTTGTTACAGTACTGGCAATTTTTTTTTTTCAAGTTAAGTTTTTTAAATTTTTTTTTTTAAAGTTAAAAAAAGTTATTTTACTCCATTTCCAGCCCTCTCTAACTTCCTACTCAACGATACAGGCTGGAAGTGCTGTCTTGTTAAAACTTAAGAACCAAAGCTGAGGTGCAAAACCATGAGGTGTTGTGCTAAGAGTATCCTCACTTCACTGCTCCTCTCAGATGCTTAATAGGAAGCAGCAGGGTGGAAGAAGATAAGGAAGATTCCTGCAACTACTAGTAAAGAAAACTGCTCTTAAACTGGGGTACAGGTCAATTCTGGAAGCCAGCTCTGCCATATAATTCCTTTTTTTTTTTTTTTTTTTTTTTTTTTTTTTTTTTTTTTTTTGCAATTTAGAGGCCATATGCAATTTATTGGGAATTCAATTTCCCTAGACAGTTTGGATTTTCTGAATACCAGAGGAAAAATACAGTTCTTCCTACTGGAGGAAAATTCATTCCAATACTTTCCACCAATTTTAAAAAATGGAGGCTAACTCTTATTAACATTTTAATAAATGAAGTCCTTATATACCAACTTTAAGAACACATGTTGATAAATGTCCCTACAATAAAACATATACATGCACAAACCTAAGCTTTGACACTTCATTTCTGTACGCTTTTCTACTTACTAATTGTGCATAGAAGCTAAGTTTTACATTATTCATAACTTTCTTCTTTATATGTAAACCACAGTTTTGAAATTAGGTTCCAAGTGCCATGACCACAACATTGGCCCAGGGCTTTTCTTTCTGCTTACAAAAAGTTGAAGCAAAATAGTTCCATCAAAATTATAATTCAATTAGATGTCTTAAAAAATTAAAGGGAAGAAGTTCAAAGAATTATTTCAAAAGGGCTGGAAGGAAGAATTTGTCTATACTTGGGTGGAGAAATGATAATTGCATATATTACAGACAGGATAAAAATTCTGTTCTTAGCACCTAATATTAAAACTGCTATATATCTCATTTACCACCTCCACAAACGTACTATCTGCTAAAACAACTACGCACGGCAATACTATGCACAGAGCATGTTATTCCCACTGACTTGACCTACAATAAATACAAAATACTCTCTGCTTCCCATGCAATATCATTCATACTTTAACAAACATTGTTAAATAATCTCTAAAAATAGCATGGCTATGCACAGATAATACATAGTGTCCTTCACAAAAGAAAATCCGTATCTGTTACACATTAGCTAGAAGCTCATACCCAACCAAGCCATTGCAACATTGGAAATGCTCTGCTCTTTTCACATTTGCATGACCTTAACTTTGTATTAGCTTTCAGTTCTCCTCTAGTACCCCTGCATTTCCTCATGTGTATGAGCCACTGCCATCTACTACTACTTATGAATATGTTTGCTGAACATCTTTCTATAATGCAATTACAATTCAGTTGACTACGTAATATGCATATTTTAAAACTCTTGGCAAATAAAAATTTAAATAAGTACTTAAATGCAAGGATCCTGATGACTTATTTACAGATAGGTACAGTACCAACTCTTTCAGTGCACCCCAATGAGATCATAACTATGTACACAGATTTACAAATGCTGTACGTACTCATTAGAAATCTTGGGGATTTGGTACTAAAAAAATAGAATGCTAAGAATCACAACTTTATTGGGAATGAGTACAGAGCAACACTTAAAAGTGTTGTGCTTAACTGAAAGAACTGTGTTTGCTTAATGATATTGGTTTACCTTCTTGCTGCTTCTCTTCAGACTTAGATCTCACATGAATAACTCGGGGTCTCACAGGCTCAACTTCTCCAGCTCCTTGGCTTCCTTCCTGCACATCACATATTACAAATCACGTTACAAATCTGATTTTTGATTTAGGAGTAAAATTTCATGGAGCTTCAAGAAATATTCAAAGAGATCTTTAAAGATTCCTTAAAACATATGCTTTTGTTCTACCTTCTTTCAACTTTAAAAGAATTCAGACCAGAATTACCCTATTGCAACTCTGTTTCCTCTAGACTAACATCCTGGGAGCAGTAGGGATGGCAACGTGCTATTTAGACCTAAGGCACAAGAAACCCTCAATTCCTACTCAAAGAACATGGCAGGAAGAACTTTTAAGGATTTTCCCTGCTTTCTCACCATACTCATACCCAGGACTTCCCCAATCCTCCTGAATAAGAATCGTAAAGGAAAAGAAAAAAAAAAAAAAGTTTAGCACATAGGTTGGAAAACCCATGACAAGTAGAAAATCTATTTCCTTGACTGTGTTTTTAAAACCCTTTCTCTCCTCCTGAAATTGTCTTCTGGACCTATGTCTGCCACAATGCCTATCAGAAAGCAGTTACTTAGGACCAACAAACGTTCTGAATGTTAAAAAAGACGACATCACATTTGTCAAATATGCTTGTTGTCTTAGGCTGTTAACTGTTTGCGACAGAAATTGTGGCACAGTAACATTCCACTATAATGTACTGAGGAGCCATGAAACACATACAGCTGAGTCGTGAAAATGACTTTAAGCTTAAAGATTCTCCAAGGTAGACAAATTTGATTTCATCAGTTACTCTGCTGATTCCATAGATGAATATAAGCTTTTTAATGAAGCCTCTTAGAGAAGGAGGAACACTAGAAGGGTCATAAATTTCTGCACATCATACAGCATTTGAAGCCTATGAAGCACTACTGCATGACTTTCAAGAAAATTATATGCCTTAGAAAGCAATGGCACAGGTATACTCTTGAAGACCTGAAAGCAAAATAGCTATGGTATCTGGCGCCTAAAAGCTATAAAAAGCACAAAAGAGAAAGTATAGTTCAGTTTTGCAAGAGAAAACCCTCCACAACATAGGCCTCAAGTGAAACAAACACTCAAAAATACAGATGAGAACATTTCTATCCGGCAAACAAAAAGCATGGAGCCAAGTAAGCAACCAGGACTTCCCATGTCTTTCAGCTAACACCTGTATCGTATGATAATGGGAATTTCAATGGAAAAGATATTGCTTATCATGCACTTAACGCATGATCGTTTCAGCCGGTGTTGCAGAAATCAGGAGGAACAAGAAAAGATGCCATTTAGTCGCTGCCCTTTTCTCAATGGCGGTATGGACAACATGGATATTTACACGCTCCAGTGAATAAAGTGCAGAGATGCCCACACTAGTAAACAGCATGTTATCTCTGTAACGAGCAGCAGCATAAACCTCACCAGCACAGTGGTGAGCCAAAGCCAACAAAAGTGATTACACCTGCCCTGAGGTCAAGCTCGCATCTCCCAAAGGCAACATCTGCGTGGACACGCCAGCTAGGATTTACCTCAGGCATGTCTACGCACCATGATGTAGACCTGCACTGTTCAGCATAATTTAAAGTTGACAAGATAACACGGTGACTTTCTGAAAGCAGGAAGGTCTAGCTTTAAGGCAGGTGGAAGTATGATTGAAGGACATCACTATCTAAAGGTCACCAACATTACAGGACATTAAGTGTAAGCAGCATAACAGTATACCCATGAGCCCTTTTGAGGTGGGGGTTTTTATTGAGATTAACCAAAAAATAGTTTAAACTCAGCTGAGGTGCAAACAGAAATTTAGAGATAACTCACAGATTCATAACCTACAATTATGCATTCCTGGAAGATGAAAAAAACATCTCTTCTGAAATACTAAAAATGAAAGCTAATGAGAATATCAAACTGACAATCCCACTTAAAAAATGTTGATTATATAAAAACATTCCTACTTATGTAAGAGCAATATGAAAATATTTTGCAATTAACTGATTCTCTAAGAATTTAACAATGCATTTGGGACTTAGAGTGATTTAGATTTACCATCGTTGAAATGTTTAGCCACACAAATATGATTTCAACGTTCATGTCTCTCCCATGAGCAAAAAATGATTCATTTAGAGCAAGAAGAGTCCACCTTCCTCCTTGCTATTTTCTTGCTTCTTAGAGCAAAGAGTATAGGGGCAAAGGGGCCACAAACATCACTTAATTCCTCTGTTGTTAAACAAAAACAGCCATAACAGGTCAAACCAAAGATGCATTTAGTCTGGCATCCTGTCTAACAGTGGCTGAAAGCAGATATAAACCTCACAAAACAAGTGCAATCCCAGAAATGGAGGAACAACGAAGAAATTTGGGTAAGTAAGAAAATTCCTGTGTGACTTAGGATATTCATCTTGGAGTGAACGACCACACAGACTTCATTCTTCGTGACTAAAAGGGATTTGTCTTTGCCCTACAGGAAAAGACAATGCACATCCTGTTGCTCAAAGTCTGATCCATACGCCAGTACCAGGGAGCAAACAAGTGCTAAGTATATGGCTGCTCCACGCTGCTGCCCACAACCTCTCTGAAGAGGATCCTATTCAGACGGGTTACAGAAGCCATCCTAGCTTTGGCAAAACAAATTCTAACGTCCAGGAGTGTCATTCTGAATTAAATTAAAGCTCCACAGAATCCAAAGCTGGATGCCATCTGAAGCAGTATGTGGTTTTCTCGGGCCTCTCAGCAAACACCATTAAAAGCCTTGTTTTGCTCCTGAAGGGATTGGTTGTCTCACTTCATATGTAGCTGATACAGTTTCATTTCAATCAAGGTAAAACGCTGGCCAGAGACAAAAACTAAGAAGTCACTGATGTGAGACTCAGTGACTAACTTGGGAAGAACTCTTTTAAGTGTAAAGTGATTATGGCCATGAACATTACATAGAAGGATTTATTCAGAAAGCTGGAGCATCCCCAAATCTCAGAGATTTTCTGTTATCCTAAGATCAGCTTTCTCATAGACAGAGGACAAAGCAGACCTAGCCATAAACTCAATACAGAAGTCATCCTTAAGGAAAACTAAGTGAAAAGTTTATCATTGTTACAAGGTATATATGTGCTTTTGAAACAAGCTTTCAAATTATCCTATACAAGGGGTTTGGGGTTTGTTGTCGTTGTTTTGTTTGTTTAAGGACCCAAAGAAACATCCTGAACCTTGCTGGTAGTCTGGGATGAAGCTCAGCTTCGTAATTATTGGTTCAGTAGGCAAACTGTTTGTGTGCAAAGAAGTTCTGCCGTAGTGCTGATGAAGCAAAACAGAACCCTGCCTTTCTGCTTATAGACAAGGAAGATTTAATCAATCATCTCAAAATCTGCTGGGAGGAAGAGCACTGGTGACTGGTGTAGACCCTGGAGACCTATGTGAAAACACTGCCAAGTTAGCGAATGCCAGGACTCATGAACAGCTGTTCAGAGAAATTAGGTGACATCTCAATATCTTAAAAAAAAAAATTAAAAAATCCAACATCTGGAGCTTTTTGGAGGATTTCCAAGTCTACTGTCTCCTGCACAGAACTTTTCAGGAGGAACAGTTTCAACTTGCCTACTTGCTATCCACGTCCTTTCAGAGAAGGAGGTTCAGATCTACTCCTGGATCTTATGCAACACAGCTTTGCCCCACACAGGACAGAAGTTGACCGTGGCTACCATGTGGCACAGTCACATCACACAAAAGTTAAAATCTACCTCTTGAGAAGCAGTGGTTTAGAGTCTTATGTCAGGAACACCTAGGTACAAGAAGAGATGATTGTTTGCGGAAAATAAACAGAATCACAAAGTTTGGGGTTTTGTTTATAGGAAGGGAGAGTTTTATATGCCAGCAGGCAAAAAAACAAACAAAATCAAACCCACACTAAGGTTTCAGATGCAAGACAGTTACTACAGATGAGATAATATACAGCTATCTGTGTATTTATTCTTTTCCTCTATGAAAAACAACTGAGCTATGTCTGATCACCTTACATTCCTTGCACAGGTTAGACTATCTACCCAGATCAGGTTAAACGTGGTAATTATCATTTGCCTGTGCCCAGGCGAACAGAAACAAAACCTAACCACATTAGCTACATCTTCAGAGCAGGTGATGCAGATACCACTGGGTTCTTTATTACAGCTACTGGTACTACAAGAAGTAAACATATATTTTACTCCCTCTGTCCCTGTTATTTTCGGCTAGCGAAAGATAACAAGGATACAGACATCACCCCAACAAATAGCTGTTTAACAGAATCCAATCTTGCCTATGAACAATCACTCCAAGAAATAATACACCCTGGCAGTCTCAAAGTAGAAGAGGTATAATATTTCAAATCCTCTTCAAAGATGCAGCACATCACTTAAGATGACATATTTAAGAACTGATCAGACAGCAGTGGCACAGTACACATCAAGGCTCAAAAACAAAACCAAAGACAGGTAAATTTAGGCTAGTTTATTAGGCTATATTAGGCTATAGAATGATTTAGGCTATTTTTAATGCAGAACATCAAAGGGCAGAATGCATCCATGACCATACCAACCACACAGTAAGTATACTATTAGTTTCAAACACATGGTGAAGCTTAACATACTAAAGAGCAAGCTGACATCTCCTTTTAGCTTTTGTCACTTGCTACTTGAATTTACCTTCAGTTAATATGAAAACCATCACCTCTAAGTAACTGCACATACTAATAAAGCAGCAAAAGATAAACTATGAGTTTCAAGCAGAGATCAACAAGATCTTCCTCTACCTTCAACTGTTCTGAGGTGCATCGTCATTACTGTTTTTCAAGCCCTGCTCCTACTACGGCAACCGAAGCTCCTGAAGAGCTAAATCAGTGGGCTACAATGGGTGAGGTAGCATCTCTATTGCTGTGTCCTTTCCCATACACTTTCCGTGACACTGTTGTGGGGGTTTACTACAGGCCACCTGATCAGGAGGAAGTCATCGATGAGGCCTTCTACAGACAGCTGGAAGTAGCCTCACGATCACAGACCCTGGTTCTCATGGGAGACTTCAACCACCCTGACATCTGTTGGCAAGACACCACAGCTAGGCACAAAGAGTCAAAGAGGTTCCTGCAGAGGATTGATGATAATTTCTTGACTCAGGTGGTGGAGACACCAACAAGGAGAGGTGCAATGCTAGACCTTGTACTAATGAACAAAGATCTAGTTGGAGATGTGAAGGTTGGGGGCAGCCTTGGCTGCAGTGACCATGAGATGGTGGAGTTCAGGATCCTACGAGGAGGGAGCAGGGCAACGAGTAGGATTACAACGCTGGACTTCGGGAGAGCTAACTTTGGCCTCTTCAGGGACCTACTTAGGGGTAGGGCCCTAGAAGGAAGAGGGGTCCAAGAAAGCTGGTTCATATTCAAGCATCACCTCCTCCAGGCTCAAGAGCAGTGCATCCCTCTGAGGAAGAAGTCGAGCAAAGCGGGCAGGAGACCTGCATGGATGAGCAAGGAACTCCTGGCAAAACTCCAGCAGAAGAAGTGGAATGTGGAAAAGGGGCCAGGCCACTTGGGAGGAATACAGGGACGTCGTCAGAGCGTGCAGGGATGCGACAAGGAAGGCTAAGGCCCAGTTGGAATTAAATCTGGCAAGGGATGTCAAGGACAACAAGAAGGGGTTCTTCAAATACATCAAGAGCAAAAGGAAGACTAGGGAAAAGGTGGATCCGCTGCTGAATGGGGCGGATGCCCTGGTGAAGAAGGATATAGAGAAGGCAGAGTTGCTGAATGCTGCCTTTGCTTCAGTCTTTTCTGCTAAGGCCAGTCCTGAGGAATTCCAGACCCTGGAGACAAGAGAGGAAGTCTGGAGAAAGGAAGACTCTCCCTTGGTCGAGGAGGATCGGGTTAGAGATCATTTGTCCAAACCTGACATCCACAAATCCATGGGCCCTGATGGGATGCACCCACGAGTGCTGAGGGAGCTGGCGGATGTCATTGCTAGGCCACTCTCCATCCTCTTGGAAAGGTCCTGCAGATCAGGAGAGGTGCCTGAGGGCTGGAAGAAAGCCAATGTCACGCCAGTCTTCAAAAAGGGCAAGAAGGAGGAGCCAGGAAACTACAGGCCTGTCAGCCTCACCTCCATCCCGGGAAAGGTGATGGAACAGCTCCTCCTGGAGGTCATCACTAAGCATCTGGAGGACAAGAAGGTGATCAGGAGTAGTCAGCATGCATTCACCAAAGGGAAATCCTGCTTGACCAACCTGATAGCCTTCTATGACGGAATGACTGGCTGGGTGGATGAGGGCAGAGCAGTGGATGTTGTCTACCGGGACTTCAGCAAGGCTTTTGACACTGTCTCCCATCACATCCTCCTAGGTAAGCTCAGGAAGTGTGGGCTAGATGAGTGGACGGTGAGGTGGCTTGAGAACTGGCTGGATGGCTGAGCTCAGAGGGTTGTGGTGAATGGCGCAGAGTCAAGTTGGAGGCCTGTGGCTAGTGGTGTCCCCCAGGGGTCAGTCCTGGGTCCAGTCTTGTTCAATGTATTCATCAGTGACCGGGATGAAGGCACAGAGTGCACCCTCAGCAAGGTTGCTGATGATACTAAACTGGGAGGAGTGGCTGACACCCCAGAAGGCTGTGCTGCCATTCAGAGGGATCTGGACAGGCTGGAGAGGTGGGCGGAGAGGAACCTCCTGAAGTTCAACAAAGGAAAGTGCAGGGTCCTGCACCTAGGCAGGAATAATCCCATGCACCAGGACAGGCTGGGGGTTGACCTGCTGGAAAGCAGCTCTGCAGAAAAGGACCTGGGAGTGCTGGTGGACAACAAGGTAAACATGAGCCAGCAGTGTGCCCTGGTGGCCAAGAAGGCCAATGGTCTCCTGGGGTGCATTAGGCAGAGTGTTGCCAGCAGGACGAGGGAGGTGATCTTGCCCCTCTACTCAGCCCTGCTGAGGCCTCACCTGGAGTACTGTGTCCAGTTCTGGGCTCCCCAGTACAAGAGAGACATGGCACTCCTGGAGGGAGTCCAGCGGAGGGCTACCAAGATGATTAGAGGGCTGGAGCACCTCTCCTGTGAAGAAAGACTGCAAGAGCTGGGCCTGTTCAGCCTGGAGAAGAGAAGATTGAGAGGGGATCTCATCAACGTGTACAAGTATCTGAAGGGGGAGTGTCAAGAGGATGAGGCCAGTCTCTTCTCCGTGGTGCCCAGCAACAGGACAAGAGGCAACGGGCAGAAACTGAAGCACAGGAAGTTCCATCTGAACCTGAGAAAAAACTTCTTCACTGTGAGGGTGACAGAGCATTGGAACAGGTTGCCCAGAGAGGTAGTGGAGTCTCCTTCGCTGGAGATATTCAAAACCCATCTGGATGTGATCATGGGAAACATGCTCTAGGTGACCCTGCTGGAGCAGGGAGGTTGGACTAGATGATCTCCAGAGGTCCCTTCCAACCTAAACGATTCTGTATATCCATATGCCATTTGAAAGTCCCACATGAACTGAGTATGTATGGTATTAGGTCTTAGGAGACCAGTGAAGCTGTGAGAAAGTACATAAAAAGTAAAAGAGAAGGTGTGAGCCTAACAGAAAGAATACTGCAAGGATTCAACCTCAGTAAAACAATCATTTTTCTTTCCCTTATATACTTTTGACTTCAATTTCACAGTTAAATGCATCGCTTTAAGTGAACCAGTTCTGCCATGTCTGTCTCCGCTACCTAAATATGAAAATTTATTTTCCTAGGGTTCATTTTGCACTTTGACTAGTCAAAAATATATCCATTGAGTTTACCTGGGAGGCACCCTTGGAGAGAGATGTCACTCTGCAGCTTGCTTGGGCTGCTTGCACAGCAGGATTTGGAACTGATTGTGTTTCCAATTCAGCCATAAGCATTGGACCATGACTCGTATCTGCATCTCCAAGAATTTCAGCTGAGAGAGAAAAATAAGGAGAAAAAAGAAATCCTGATGAACTGCAGCAATAATCTCCCAAGTAGACCATGTGAAACAGGATGTGGAGCATTTTCAAGACTCAACACTGGAACATGCAGTGCTAAAGAGAATGATTTCCTTCTTACACATTCAGGGTATATCCCTCAAATTGTCCTTATGGAGAAAAGAAAATATGTGTCTTTGGAAACAAGAAAAAAAAAAGTCAGTTTTATGATCTGTAGATTTCCAATATGGTAGACCTTTACAGTAGCTCCAGAGCTGTATAAATCATCATATCATTATATGCTTAATGAGTTTTATCTCACATATGGGAAAGAGATTGGAAAAGCTTCTTCATGAAAATGTTTCACTCTTACGTGAGTTAAAAGAAACCTGGATAATAGTCTATTATTTTAAAGAAGTAATTTGCTAGGTAACCCAGTGTTTATCACAGTTTTGCAGCCTGCAAGCATTTATATCACATATTGAACATACTCAATTTCAATCCACTGGTCAAGGTTAATAATATAAGAAACCCTTCTTTTGTCAAAATCATAAATGTGAAGATTAAAAGGAGGGAAAAAAAAAAGCTGTTTGATCACTTTAGTTACTAGTCTAATATGGTACAGACAACTACTCTATTTTAGATAAATCAGCGCAACCATGTTTGTCTTATTACAGCTTAATAATTATTTCAATTTTGTCTAATTAGATTTAAAACCACATTCAATAAAAGTAGGAGTTTCTACACACTTGCAGCAAACTTTATTTCTGCACTTGCTTAATTCATTTTCAGATAAAAATGGAGAAAATGGGGTAGAAAGATGAGAGAAAGGAAGGATGGGCCAGTGGCTGGAGCACTAGTTTAGGACTGAAAATAATTGGATTCATTTCCCTGCTTTACCACAGCAATGTATTCCTCCACTACCTTGAACAAGCCATCAGCTACCCATCTGGGAGTAAAAAAATTTCCATATGTTACTGGAATATTATAAAGCTAAAATATATTACAGATTGTGAGATACTACAATATTGCTCTGATGGAGTGATAAAAGTAATGGAGGAGGAATGATTCTGTGAATGCTGTGAAAGGAGAGAGAGAGAGAGAGAGAGAGAGAGAGAGAGAGAGAGAGAGAGAAGCCACTGGCACTGCCAGTGTTAGCACCCGTTCTGTGGAAACAGACTTAAAGAATGGCCAAATCAAGTGTTTTTGAGTTCTGAATCAGTCTTAAAAGAATAAAACATATATTTTTTAAGTTGACTTTCACATTGGGAAGTGAGTACGTAGAGCAATTTTAGTTGCAATTTTAGTATGTTACAGAATTTTGCATTAGTCAAAGAAGAGTAAAGACACTGCTTGAGTCAAACCCACCCAAAACAATTCTCAGAATAGGAATGCTAATCATTTCATTGAAGCAATTACCTGCACTTAGTGCAGCATTTTGAACACACTCTCTGAAATAATTTCAGATACTATTATAGAAAACCTCAGAATACAACTAAATATCACAGAGCAGAAACAACAATCTAATTATACCTGCACTTTGGGCAAACTGCCCTGGCGATGGAGCACGGAAACCCTGGTGTGGTCTACTCTCAGAAGTTCGAGCAGTTGGATGGTCCACATACACTGAATGTCCCATTACGATACTCTCTGCAGCTTTTGTCAGCCTAGGTCTTTGACCTTCACTGATCTCCCCAACACTATCATCAGAATCCTACAGCAACAACAACAACAACAGAACAGCAGGCTTAAAAAAACAATTCATTTCTTTCAAAAAACCAGGCAACATTATTTCATTACAATAACCCTTGAAGCATAAATAAACTTAAGTCTATACCACTAGCCTTGAATAAAGATGACTGAAAATCGAAGCGATACCATCTAACCGGGTTTGAAAGACCTACGATTATCAGTACTGCACTGAAAAGAATCGTTTACAAAGAACATCCTTTATTAGTGGTGTTGCAGGGTAATCAGAACCCGAGTTAGGTTTTGACACAGGAAGCCTTTAACATTGCACATACGGTAATTGTTGCCTGAGTGACCTTGTAGCATTTGAAGTATTTAAAAGCTGTTGAGTCTCTGCTGTACAGCATATCAGATAAAAAGATTATTTTTAAATTGGCTGGGATGCCCCAAAAAACAGAGGTGTTTCTCTGGATTCTGACTTTCAAACAAGCTGCAGAGAAAAAACAGTAAACTTGCTTCTGTGCAGGGAAAAAAAAACAAAACACAAACAGGCTGAATACACATATACACATATATGCATGGTGTTATTCTAAGGAAATACCAGCAATATCTAGGAGAATACTCTTCTCTTATACATGAGAAGCTATGCTTGCATCTGCCTTGCCAGACTCTGTGGAGTAATTTATTAGTCTTGTATGGACAGACAGAGCGGTCTGTGGCTATGGGAAAGGCAAAAAGCAAATTAGAGATGCATTTGTATTTGGCAGTGCTGACAAGAAAATGTCACTACAATTACAGTCAGATTCAGAGCTGACACTGTAGAAAGCTCTTCACTAAGTTCATCCATCTGAGCTCATTAAGCAAAATAAAAACAGACAGACCAGGAAATAGTTAAGGAGGTGAGTGAAGCTGTTAATAATTTAGACCAAACTGACCAAAACAGAGGGAATAAACTGCATATGCATTGTATAGTCACAAAAAGCAAGAAACCGCCCTAAATAAATGTGTTCATGAATTGTGTTGCAATATTAGAAGCTCACTTCCTTTAAACAACCCTCCAGCTATGTTAGTTAGATCAAACACCCACTCCAAACTACTTTTTTCCACACAGAAAATGTCTAACGTGTTACAAAAAAATTACTTTTGTCTCTTGTAACGCAGACAATTGTTTTTTTTTCCCCCCCGCGAAGTCTGTTTTTTGTGCCAATCTATTATGAATATTTTGGATTTTTGTTCCAAGATCAGTATCAACAACATATGCAAAAGTGCATGTAAACATTTCTGACAGTTATTCTTCATACCTCCCCAAAACACTCATCTGGCTGTAAGCACATGGAACTTGTACTGCTAAACATGCCACTTGTACTGCCAAAGTGACAGAAAACTTCCTTGGTTTTCAGAATGACAGGACAAATCTGGCACCCTGTAGCAGTTCTGTACACACCATGAAAACTAGGTATGTGTGATAGTACATACAGCAAACTTGTTTAGAACAACACTAAAACCTCAATGGTTTTAAAACATTTGGGTGAGAGCACAGCCAACGGAAGTGGGATCACTTCCGATAGAGAGCAAGTGCATGAACCTGTTCTACAGCCAACAGGAAGGATAAGCTTCAGCTATCTTACCCATTTCTTAATAAGAGAGTATCATTTCAAAACTCATATGTTTGTTTCACTGCTATGCTACACGAAAAAGGACAGTAACTTACCTCCAAATGGTACATTCCTTCTTGTGCAGCAACAGGTGCCTGATTTAGCTTGGCAAAGAGAGTCAGGACAGGATCCCTGTGATAGCCTTTATGGGGTCTTTTCACCACTTGCCCTTCACTGGGGGGATCATAATCCTAAAAGGAAAGAAAAAAAAAAAAAGAAAAAAGTCCACCTAATACAAAGAATAATTGTGGATCGTGTAGGAACTTGAATCATTCTTTCTTTAGTTCACAATTAAGCTATTTTCCTTTATAAAGGAAATGGTTACAGTTATCCACATTCCAAACGTGTCATGAACATCCAGGCATCTAATAATAGGCAGACTGTTGCACAGCTTTCTCCTTTTATCAACAAAAGCACATAGTCTTTAAGAGCTTGATACAGAAGACTGTAGCACTTTCAGATGGACAAGGTCTATTAGGCCTTCAGGTCCAGGGAGACAGTTAAATTCACACATACCGGATGCTTGTAAAGATCTGCCTGCACAGCTGCTCTCACCAGCAGGGATTTAGCCTTCATCACAGAGAACAGTTTGAGGATGAAGAAGGAATAGCAGAAGAAAATACGATCCATGTGACCAAAAGAGAAGAACACCTTAGCCATCAGGCTTTCTAACCTGATGGGGAGAACTTTAACCTAAATAGACTCTTGTCTAATAACAAGAGTCTTAAGCCCAGAATTTAGGGGAGGAAATACTGCAAACAGAAGAGGTATCCAAAGGGAAAGCCACAAGAGGGATTTTACAGCCTTCATCAAAAGGGAGGGCATTCTCCTCAAGCATCTATATACTTAACATGCAAAGTTTGGATAACAGCCAGAAAGACCTTCAAGTTCACGACATAGCCTCAGGGCTACGGCATGAATGACATCATAGATATTTGATGGGACAGCATGCATGAGTGGATTATGGTCATGTATGGGTACAAATGTTTACAAAAGACAGGCCGGGAGAAGAAAGGGCGTATCCTGCTCTAGGTCATAGAAACATTGCATCACTGAGGTTGGAATGAACCTCTGGAGATCATCTAGTCCAACTCCCCTGCTCAAAGCAGTGTCAACAAGAGCCACATCCAGTTGGGTTTTGAATATCTCCACAGATGGACACTCCACAACCTCTCTAGGCTACCCATTCCAGCATTTGACCACCCTCTCCATAGAAAAGTTTCTTATGTATTCCTGAATTTTTATTTGTGCCTATTGGCTCTTGTCCTTTCGCTGGGCACCACTGAGAAGAGCCTGGTTCCACCTTCTTTGCTCCCTCCACATCAGATGTCTATATATATATTGATAAGATCCCTCCTGAGCCACCTTCTTCTCCAGGCTAAACAATTACAGCTCTCTCAGCCTCCCCTCCTGACATACATCATATGCTCCAATGCCTTAGTCATCTTTATGGCCCTTCACTGGGCTCATTCCAGGATGTCCATTGCACTGAGGAGCCCAGAACTAGACACAGCACTCCAGCTCCTGTCTCACCAATGTGGAGCAGGGGGCAATAATCACCTCCCTTACCCTGCTGGCAACGCTCTTAATGCGACCCACAATGCTGTTGACCTTCTTTGCTGCCAAGCACGTTGCTCGCTCATTTTCAGCTTGTTGTCCACCAGGATCCTTAGGGCCTTTTCTGCAAAGCTGCTTTCCAGAAGGTCAGCCCTCAGCTTCTGTTGGTGCATGAGGTTATTCCTCCCCCAGGTGCAGGATTTGGCATTTCCCCCTTCCCTTGCTGAACTTCGTAAGATTCCTGTCAGCCCATTTCTCCAGCCCATCAAAGTCCCTCTGAACGGTGGCACAACCATCTGGTTTATTTAGTTTTAACCACTCTTCCCAGTTTCATATCATCTGCAAACCTGCTGAGGGTGCAATTTGTTCTATCATCCAGGTCATTATTGAAAATTTTTAAACAGTATTGGCCCCAGTATGGACCCTTGGCATAGCGACTGGCCTCCAGCTGGACTTCATGCCACTGATCACAACCCTTTGAGCCCAGCAGCTCAGGAATTTTTCAGTTCAAGGTCAAGGAGTTCCTTGAATGCAGAGGCCTCCATGTGTCTGTCGAAGGTCTGAGCCAGGATCAGAGGGGAAAGAAACCCTGGAGAAGTTGTGGTCAGGGTATGTTTCAGAGTACCTGAACAACAGGGAGTAACAGAGGAGGCTTTCTACAGGAAATTTAACAGAAGTCTGCTAATTGCAGGCCTTCATCCTCATGGGATTTCAACTATCTGGACAGCTTCTCAGAGGGCCATACAGTATGGTGTGGGCTAGTCCCTCTGGAGGTCCCTTCCAAACAACACTTATGATTCCACTATCAACTAGTTTTTTCTTTCGTAAAGAAAGTAGCTTGGTTTGAGCATAGTATTAGATGGTAATATCAAACTCCAGTATATTACAGCAACGTCCTACCAAAAGGCATTATAGCCAAAGTCAAGGCAGGCAGGGGGGAAGAGACGGAGACAACACCTGGGAAACTTTTAAGACAATGCACTAAAGCAGAAGATAGATAAATCTCTTTAGAGAAGTTTTAAGCAGCTTTAAGCAACTCCAGCTTCAGCAAACTTCCTTTAATAATGTAAGCACACAACCAAGCACAAGACAGCTCTAAGTTGAAACAGCTTAGAGCATAATAACGTCCTATTCTGTTTACAATTAAGATATCTTAAAACTAACAACAATAAAAAAGATGAAGATGCATATTAGCTACGTCTCACCTACAGAAGTATCTAAAACATTCCACTTTATCATAAATTAGTTTGAACTGTGTGCTTTTTTCTTTGGAGTTCTGAAATTCTAACATTCTTTGTAAGTGTACAGTTTAAAAGCCTAAGTTTAAAAAGTTTAAAGTTGAAAACGCTTAGTAAAGGATCTCCAAATTAACCAAGCTGCTCAAGGTGGACTACCATGCTAAATTCAGTTCCTTGTTAAAAGTTTCCTTACCATTTCATTAGCATCTCGTAGTGTACTCGTTAAGCTCTCAGTAAGGGTTGGAAGAGACAGTCCTCCTTCTGCTAAGGCTGAAATATATTTTAAAGTTACAAATACTAAAAAAATATACAAGTTACATGAAAGCAAGCTAAGGCCATATTCTTCAATAATCGTCATGCAGTGCTCTAGTAAGTTCAGAGATTCCTACTACCAGATGTGTAGTGGAAAGACAGATTTTCGGCCCACAGGAAAAAAAAACTCTGATATTTTACTTTCAATAAAAATTGTTTATGACAGTCTAAATTATTTTCCAAGTTGATCTTATGACAAAAGAGCAAATTTAATCTTTTGTTCATTAGTAAACAAATGCTTTTGTTCAGAGAAGAGAAAAGAACGATGAGGGCTCTTAAATACATCCAAAAACACGAGCTGAATATTAAGGAACAGGTTAACACTTGCAGTTTTATCAGATCATGTATGAAATGTAATTTCAGTAGACTGGAAGATAATTTTATAAATAAAAAAAAAAATTTATCCAAACTCTAATTTCCTCAAACCTGTTTAAAGTTACCTCTTGCAGCTGCCATCTGTCCATAGCTGAAGAGCACCTCTCCTTCTGAGATGGGTCTATCTGCAGTTTCTGTTTCTGTTCCTGTGAGAGTAAGGCTGCTTTCCTGTGTGGACTGCCCAGAACTAACTGTAGGCACAGGTGATGGAACCTGCGGTTCACAAGGAAGCGATTCAAAGGGCCTTGCTGACGACTGCCATGATGGTAGAATCAAGGCTTCTGGTTCCTCATCATTAGCCACTGACATTATACTAAAATGTAAGAATACACGTGAATACATCAAAATGAATTGAACAAAACTGATAATATCAACTAAAGTCTTAGAACAACACTGAAAAGAAATAAATTTGCAAATATTACTTAAAATGAAAGAGTACAGCGTTTTACAGAAGAGCCTGAGAATCAATGTGGTTACATAACCTTATTAATGAATTTCTGCTCATAGCTAAAAATACTGTGTTTTGCTACAAAAATCCACTGAGGCAACAGAAAAAGATAAAATGCTAATGATGTCCACGTGACATGTCATTGTCACTGTATTTATTACTAGCAGGTGTTACAATAGCTACAGGTATTTCTAACTACAGGTGTTACTAACTGCAGTGTTCAGTAGGACAATGAATAAGAACTGTTAAATTCTGGGAGAGGTCTTCATTTCGCATGTCTCCCCAAAATAGAAATCAATCAATTCAAAAAAAAGAATCCTGGCTTAGCACAATGCCTCCCGACATACACATTAAGCACTTCCCTCTACTTATGTTCTGAGGATATGCGTAGAAAGGATATACGTATTTATTTATTAAGAAATGAAAAAAACATGCACACTCTTAAACTCACACAGCCTTGGGGTGGAATGGTTCTTCATTTAAAGGACTGGGTTTCTCCTCTTCCAGAGGGAGTTCTGCGTCATCCCATGGGTTTGGAAGCTTTGGACTTTCCATTTTTGCAGCATCAGAAATCCATTCTGAGGCAGGAGGGCTTGGTGTAGTCAGTCTAGGGGGTGTATTGGCAGGGGTAACCACAGGTGTGCCAACACAGCTAACGGAAGCTGGAATCTCAAATCCTACATGTGTGAAGCCAAATTTCAGATTATAAAGCAAAGCAGCAAGCAGCTCTTAGGCACAGAGCTTGACAGTTTCACTAAGCACTTGTATAGCTTACTAAAAATTTTTTTTGATCGTTATGGAGACGAGATTAGACTAACATTAGACTCTTTAAAGTACAATGTCAGCATTTGAAGGAGCTAGAAACAACTCGACTCTTTACTGCCTGTAATAAGGGAGTCTGCCCTGCACTTTAAAAACTAAGCTGCTTTACTTAGGGGGTGTAAATTTGGCTTAATTAGCATTAGGAACACAGGAAGCAGCAAAAGATAGCTATTTTTCTCATGTGAGAAAGTAGGCTGGGGTGGAATCACACAGACCACAGCAACATGCATTAAGTTTGACAAGAGAACTGTTATCAAATAGATGTTTGCTTTTTATACAAATTAGCTCACAACTTTTATACCGCATGAGTCCCCACTTGAATCACAGCCTCGAGAGAGTTTATCCTGAGAGAGAACGTCTTTGAAGAAGAAAATTAAAGGCAGCAGATTAAAGCATATTTGCCCTTTCTCAAGTTCAATTATTACTTCCACTACCTGTTTCTTTCCTTTTTTCTTGTTCATGAACATCCCCACTCATTTCTGTAATAGATGGAGAAGACTCTGGAGTTTTGACCGGAGGCAGCTCTTTTTCTGAAGGTGGTGTTTGAGGTGGTGTGGCCTGGGGTGTTGGCAACGGAGTAGGCACAAGAGATTCCTGAGGGAATCATAACCATAGTTATTATCCCAATGCAAACCTTGTATCTTCCAGATAAACCCATAGTTAGTCAAGGAAGAAAGAAGGGAGGGAGGAAACAAACAACAACAAAACCAAAAACAATGAGAGAGATAGAGAAACAGGGTATCACAAAGTAAGAGCAATTGTTACATGCATGCTTCATGGCTGTAAATCCTCCATCTACATATAAAATTGCACTAGGCTAAATGGACGGCCTTGGACAAAATTAGTAAGTTTAAAAAAAGGTAAATAAGTATTACATGGACTTTAAAAAAAAGCATTTGATGCTTTATTAAATAAATGCTTCATTTAATAAAGCATTTTAATGCTAAGTAAGAAAATATTTCCTGACGCTGACAAAATGGAGTCAGAGTAATACTTTTAAGAGAACCAGCTAAAAGAAAAGATTATGAACAAGGCGATAGCCAGGACAGTGAAACACTAAAACAGGCATGAAAACGGTCACTATGCTCTTCAGCAATAAACGGTGATGAAGACATATCTGACAAGAAAAGATGATGGCTCTCACTCAGCCTGCTCTGAGGGAATAGGACGGACTAGACAACCTCTCACGAGTTTTTCCAGCCTGTTTTCTGACATTCCATAAAGAAAACAAGATAAAGGCTAAAAGGAATGCTTCCACACCAGTTTCTCAGAATAAGTCCTCAGACTGTTGATTTTCATTAATGACCCGTATAGGAAGTGGAACACGCTAACACAATTAGCAGTTCACACACAGCTGCACGACTGACTCCATGGTCAAGACCAATCTAAACTGGAAAACATAAAAGCAGGGCCCAACAGGAAGAGCTGAGCAACGGAACACATACAGATGCTTGCTTTACTTTTCCTAGTCAAATAAAAGATGTGTCCTTAGAAGGACACAACTAATCTCAACAAGTACACAAATGAATAAATGCAACAAAGAGAAAACAACCATTACAGCTCAAGGACAATGCCAGTATGGGAAAAGGAAAGGCTTAAAAGGGCCATGAATAAATTGAGAACAGTAATTAGAAGAAGGCTTCTTTGTATTAAGAGAACAAGCTCCGAAAAATGGCCCTCCTTAACATCACATCCCCCCTAGCGTGTAATGGGGTAGGAAAGAGCTTTTAGACACAGGATGGCTGTACTAAGTCTACAGCAGTAAAATACCGCAGTTTGCCTGTGGAATAATCTCATTTACAGCCAGCACTAGGTAGTATTTCAGTGCACGTGTACTGTTGTGGATTAGAATAATTGCTCTCACTTTCACTACACCTTTAAATAGTTAGATTTCTAAGCAGAGCCTTTTCCGCATTTGTTTCAAAGACATTATACAACACAGAACATTGGACTGTAGCAGAGTCATGTTGTTATTAGAATAAGAGACAGCCGTCATTTAATTATGAAAGTGAACAGAGAAATTTATTCTGTCTTACAGGATGCGCTAATCATTTAAGCATTTGCTGAAAACCACTGCATTCAAAACTTAGAAAGAATTAGTACTTATCTTCACAGATATTACAGAATGCTTGCCAATCTGTAGGGCCAAAAATAATACTGTTCTCAAATAAAACTCTTTACTTCTCACTCTCACAACTCTGCAACAAAGTAACATAGTTATCTTTGCTGAAAACAACATAGTTGTCTTCTGACAACAGGAAATCCAGTACTAAATCTTTTCCTTAGAAATCAAGTTTCGTGATCAGCCTTAAAAATAAATAAATAAATCTATTCTGCGTTACATGCTGTAAAGGAATTCACATTTTCTAAGTGAAATAGGTTTAATCTTGTTGCCTGCTGCGGTATAATAAGGAATAAGCCAAAAAATGCAAATGGGGTCTATTCAGTTTTACAGTCTTTCTCTGACATCTTCATGCCGCACATATTTGAACTGCCATGCTATCGAGGACCTATCACTTAGAACTTCAGCAGGAAATCTTAAATAAAATAGACTCTTACCAGCATAATTGTTGTACTTGGAACAACATTTGTAGCAGGAACTGCTTTCTGAGCCTGCCTGTTACCCAGCATGGTGGCAATTGTCTCACTGAGAGCTTCATTCACAAAATGACTAATCATTTCTGAGTTCACTGGCACACCAGCGTTGATAAAGAGTTGAAATCCGCCACCACCTGCAACTTCGACTGAAAATGAAGAAACACAAAGCGCCCCTCCAGGTCTCACTTCTTAAAACATAGGTACTTTATTGCAGCACTACATATTTGTATTTTACAGATACAGAAAGTACAGTAGAGAAGCTATTCAGGACCATAAAATAAGCCAGTGAAGGGTAGTGACGTCATATGAGAAATGCATTTGGCTCCTGTGCTCTTATGCTTTTATAAGGGGGGTAATTTTTGACAAATCTCTTAACAAAAGAAAGGCAAATAAATGTTATAGCTGTAGCAAAATATCCCATTCAGGTAAAATCTGATTTACATGGCCAACAAACAGAAGCTGGTTTGCCACGGTGGTGTATTTTGTTTGCTCTGCTTTTCTTTTTTAGATAATTTATTTTAATAGCCTTTTTAATATGTGCTTTGCCTCAGCATAAATTAAAGCATGTATTTTTCCATACAATAGTTTCACTGGTTCCACATTATCTATAGTTAGGCCCAGGCAAGTGCTACCGAAGCAACTTTTTTAAGTTGGACTAAATTTGAGATAATGCATTCACCACTGAGTGAAAAAAAACAACTGCAGACAGTAACTCCTACTCACCAATATCAGAGGTTGCAGTCTCACTGTCTTCACTTTCTGATGTGCTTACACTGGGCACTATTTCTTTCTGAACTGCATACATTCCACTGATAATTTTTGCCATTATCTCTTGTTCCACCCTAGCAAAATACATCTTTTATACATATCAGCAAGCACCAAGACACAGAGCATTCTTGACACAAAGGAAAAAACAGGTAGAATTAAATGGAAGCTAAAAGGAAAGGTGAAAAGGGGGGAGGGAGGTAAAGAAGAAAGGGAAGTTTCTTCTTACGGATTCATTCCTTCTTCCATATTTATACTCCTTCTATTTCATAATTGTCACTCACACTGCAACTTACCAATGTATTAACCTGTTTTCTATAGTTTCTCTCCTTTGAATCAGTTCATCCAAAACATCAGAGGACTGCTGAGGAGCACAAGCCACTGGAGGAAACAAAGGACCATTGTATTTTGGAGAGGCAACTTTAAATTGTCCATTAAGCTCCAGAAAAGGCTCAGAGAATTCTGGAATTTCATCACTCTCCTCTTCCTGATCCTAATAAATAAGAAGTAAACTAAATTATAGTGCATTTTTGTAAGATAATGTCACTGAGGCAACCTTTAGATTTTTTTCTTTAGGAAACAGTTATAGATGTGTCACAGCACATAAACCACATTCTCCCTTCTTATTCTGTTGTAGTTAATAGACACAGTTCTAAACCTAGCAAATCATAAATCTGTAGAGGTATAGGAGTATAGGAACTGCTAAGTGAAACATGATTTGGGTTATGTTTCCTGCCTGTACTGCATAGGGCAGGGAGCCAACGGTAATTCTAATACTTGAGAAATTTATTTGTGACATAATTGAGGTTTCTTGAAATACAGACCTCAGAAACGTGCCTTCTTTAAAAAAGGGGAAAGCTTCGGAATCTTACTGTAGTCATTTGTTGGGGGAGGAGGCTTAGAAATTACTTTTTTAAAAAAAGTCTCTAGTCTCAAAAGATTAATGAGCAAAAGTTAATGAGCATGCAGTCAGTCAAAGTTCTAATAAATGTATCATCATTGAAGCTTAGACATTAATACTCTACATAGGTATGTTAACTCTTTCACTAACTTCAGTTGCTGAGAAGGCAGAAGTAATTTCTGGGTAATCAATTCACAAGATCCCCAGAGGCAATTTCAGTCTAACCTTAATGTGCTATTCCTAAAAGCCATGAAAATTATTCTGTGTGCATTAATAACATTTGACTGCATTAATAACATTTGAGTGTTTCCAAAGATATCATCTTCCTCCCTTTTTCCTTCTGAGTGCAAACCCAGCATTAAGTCCCAAAAAGCACAGTCACCAAGCCATCAAATCATACTACAACACTTTAGAAATGTCTCCTGATGGATAAGAACCTGTAACCTTCATTTAAAGATTAAACTTCAACACTTCCAGTAGTAATATAATTCTATAAGAAGAAGATTAGGCATGTCAAAAAGAGTTGAAGAAATGAGCTCTAAGTTACCAGTGAGAACATGTGATGTTGCATAAAAAAAGCTCATCGTGAATCTACATTTACTGAGATTGATCTCCTACAGATTGGCAGGAGAAAGTCTTCTTTCCTTCACATAAATTAAATTCACTTTTAACTGATAAAATAAAAACCTTAAATATTTCTTATGCGTAAAAGAACAAATCACTAAAAATGGGAAGAAAAGAGAAAAACAAAAGAGACAGTAACAGCTTCCACTCTGTTTCCTCAACCCACTATTAATGCTTCTCTCCCACCTTAACATACGCTGAAGCTGGAAGAAGTCAGACAGCTCCAGGAAGGGTAGTACAGCAAACAGCTTTTTCTGTTGAGGGAGGAAGGGTAATCTTTCTGGATCTTTAAATAGTAATAATTTTCTAAAGAGAAGCTGCAACTTACCAAGCAAGCAAAACAGAACATACATATCTGGGCAATGAAGATCACTGAACTACTCTAAGCATTCATTCAGAAATAAGACAGTAAAGTTATGCTCAAAATGTCACTGGATGACTTGCGAGCTGATAAGCAATTCATTCTATTAGGATATGTGCATTCGTAACCATAATTCATCCTGACAGCAAACGCAAAGACGCCTTTGTCCACTGTTTCGTTACACAGTTTCTTCTGACTGCATAACTCCATAAATTTTCTTTGATGTCTCCTATTTAATATAATCTTTTCTGAAAGTATGCAAAATATAAACATCTGGATTAAATAAACCAAATACATAAAATAAATTTTGCATATAATTAGTAACTTCTGACAAACTTTTGCCTGCTTTCCTGTATTTCTAGATTATGTGCATAAAATATTTTGCGCTTAATAGTGCGCAAATCTTTAAAAATATATATATATAAAAATTACATTCATTTGGGGGTGATACACTACCTCAGCTGAAAATTTAACAATACATAATACTGAGTACTTAATTATACAGATTGAACCTGCACAGATTGAACATCACCTTGTAGGCCAGTCCTGAATAATCTGCACTCAGTTCTGTATTTTTACCTCCTTGGAGACCTTTGAAAATATCTATCCTGACTCCCAATCAAAATAATGCATATATTAAGAAGCACTTCAGATATGGTTGGAATATTAATCGTTGTACTTTAAAAAGTATCAAGATGAAATTCTATTCATTTCCCAAAACTACATGCAGGTAATTAAAACGTATTTGAAATGGTTAGGTGGGACAGACTAATTTTTTTCCATTACTGAACTTGCATATGCACAGCCTTTTATTAGAACCTTCCAAAACTTAGAAATCTGTATCAAAAAGAAATTCATATCTACAGCCAGACTTTGCTTATGAGAATTGCTTTATTACAGATGCTACCTGTGATCCTTTGCCTGAAGAGCTATACGTGCAAAAAAATCATAATCATAGTGCCCCAAAGAGCATCTATGGGAAACCTCTCTTGAGAAACATACGTTTACTCTGATCTGTGCAGGTTACATATATTAGGGTAGTACTCAACAACATATAAGTACATAGCTGTCTCAAAACGGAAGCAGAGATTCTGAGTAGTAAGTCCCACCTTGCAATTCGGGCATGTTTACAAAGTAACAACAGCAGAGAAGACAAAAAGCCTATCTAATCTTACAGAAAAGTCTGGTAAGTTTGTTAAAGGTATCGCAGGATGTGGATGCTCATGAGAGATGGAGACTAGACTGAGTAAACCTGAAAGTCCATTCTGAGCTCATACTAACTGAGCAAGTTGCTTACTCTGGAATAACAAGGTCCATGAGAGGGTTGGCATTATGAGGTATCTTCTATGAGAAAGACTGGAAAACTCACGTATGTACACGCACTGATCAAGGATAAACAGGTGTGTAAATCAGAGCTAGTAATAACCTTTCCACTTTGTTCCATATGTGAATCCTTCTATTCTGAAATAAGAGCACCTAATTCAATTATTTTGGAACAAGGAACACTGGGTCTTTAAGCATTATACAGTAAGGTTGCAAAAGGAGAACAATGTGCATCACCTCTTCCTACAAAGGGGCTTAAATTTTAAAAGTTGAGACATGTTGCATTAGCCTACAGGATCTGCTAAATCAAATTAGTATTAGAATAAATGATAAAAGGTTTGTTTCCACAAACAAAGGAGCCCAGAGGAAGGAGGACAGGTGGAAGGAACCCAAATAACCTCATCAGAGGAGCAAGCAACCTGATCCAGTTACTCCCAGGACTATCACAGGAGAGTGATCATTCTCCTTGATGGGTTGCACACCCAGACAAGACAAGCAAACGGAAATGCTCTCCAGGCTGAGTGCGGTTACCCCATTATTATGGCATGCAGTGAAGAGCATTTGGGGATTGTACAAAATTTACTACAGCATGTTTAGGGGAGGAACCAAAGCTGGGGAAAGGGAGGGATCAAGGTGGCTCGGAAAGGAACAAAGCATGGGAAAACAGAAGGGCAAGGGGATAAAATAATTGTTATTGCTCATAAACATGCAGCTTGTCGGTACACTTCTCTGACCATGCCATGTGCCTGATTAGTGCAGTTATTAAACTCCATTTCTGACTGTTTTCCTAACTAGGGCTCTCTACTCTGTGCATATGCATGCATAAGGAGATCAAAGTGCCAACAACTGGAGTCAGGCCACAAGTCATATGGGCCCACATGTCCATGTTATCAGCAACTGGAGCCAGAGGGTACATATGTACGTGCTCACTAGCAAATATGAAGCCGGAAGAGCCAGCAGGTAGGATACATGGCTTGGGAGCCAGGTATCAAAGTGACCCTAAGTCTGGGCTGGATATGCATGCCTCTCCGAGAACAAGATAGCTGGAAAACTTGGCTAGTAGAGGGACCTGAAGGTCTGGGCCAACTACTGGAGAGACCCAAAGCTCTAGGCTTCGGTGAAAGACCCATGAGCGTGTGTGTGTGTGTGGTTCTCTGTATACAAGGCAACTGGAGACAGAGGATCCGAGGGCCAGTTACTGGGCAAACTGAGTATCTAGGGCCAGTTACCACAGGGATCCTGGAGGGTGCAGTCTGTACCAAATATATGCATCTATATACACACATGCGCACAGGCACAAAAATATATTACCACTAATGGACCTTCATCCTGAACTGCCACAGAGGGGAACAGGACAAGGCCATCGGTGCTGTCTGTGTGAGCGCTGAGTGTTCCTCTGTGTTAATCTGTGCAGTCAGCCATGTACATATATACGTACATGTGTATTGCTTACATGCGTTTGTGCGTTGGCACGCTCAGCCTCGCTACTGGCTGGACCTGGGAACAGGGAGCTGCGACAGCCTCACCTCTGTCGGGCCACAGGATTTAGCAACCCCTATCAATTAGTATTTCAACTTCCAAAGTAACTCTTGAATATCTATCTTCTTGTATGAAAGGTAAAGCAATCTTAGAAGAAAATGCCTGGGCCAATATCCTGAAGCCTTTCTGCAATATCCAACAAAAAAAAAAGTCACTATACACAAATACTTATCCTAGTCAGTTCTAACAGAATTAACTTTTCATGGGAAAAAGGAGGGGTGAAGGGGGAAAACAATAAGCTATTTTCACATATAACATTTTATGATGCATCTGAAGTAAATTTATTCTTATAAAAGAGGCTTCCTTTTGATGTCTTAAATACTCTTGCTACTCCAGAGGTTGATTTTATGCTTCTACATTGTGTTTGCCTTGCACATTTTTAAGAACATTGTCTACATGGTCATAGGCCAAACGTGTGTTTCACTTGGAACATTTTTTAGTATTGTGGTTAAAATATATCCCATTGCCAAAACAAAAGATAAAAGCAATCCAGGAGAAAAATGAGTAAAAAAAAAAAAAAAATAACTGTTATTCACTTATAAAAAAAACAATTTAATGTTGTGGGATATTTTCTGTTATTTCATAAACTGATTTCTTAAATAGTTTTCCTGTTTATTTTTATAAAATAAAGTTTTCGTGCAAACAGAAGAAAGTTGTCCAAATAGATTTAACTCCTCCCCTCCAGTAATATGCAGTAATTTTGAATCTAAAAATAAATAAACCATTTCCCTCTCTTTTGATATGCAATCCTCATCTTTAGGTTTGTTAAATGAAAAATTTATTTTTTTAAATAAATTCACCATAATAACCTGTAGGCTATGAAGTCAGTGTTTAGTGTATGCTCTAATTCTGGGATCAGCAGCACATAAAACAGGTAAAAAGAATAAATACTTCGGGAGATTTTGAATAGCACACAGCAAGTCTAGCTCACAGCTAGGAACCTTGAGACAAAAGGGCTTCAAGAGAGATGTTAATGAATGACAGTATCTTCAAGCTCCCGGAATGAACCGAGTTCTAAATGCAGCAGGATCCAGAAGCTGCTGCCTTCTGCAAAGGCAAGACATTACATGATGGCAAGGTAGCAGCATCTTGCTTCCTTCAGAGGTAGCTTTTCCCAGCTGCCCTTGAGTTTCTGCTTGTGTTCTTAACCTTTAAGCTGGAGAAGTAAAATACAGCTCAACCACCTTGAAAGTTTATCAGGCCCTGCTCTGACTGACAAGAGGTCAACAAAGGACTTACTCTTTTACGGTTTAATTTTTAAGTAGCACTTCCAATATATCCACGTTTTCATAATCAAAAAACTTCAGGGTTGTCAAACTTAAAAAAAATCTATCTGAATCCATATACACACATAGACATACTAACAAGAGAAGACATGCAGCAAAAGTAAATTCAGTCACTTCTTAATGAGATGCATCAGATTAAGAGTAATATTGATATTACTCTTTTTTTAGTCACACCCTTTTTGACTGAATTATTATACCAAAGCACTTTAGGACCTCAAAAACGCATACACATTGTTCTATATTTACATTTTGTAAAAGTATTTTCTGAGGACTCCTTTTAGATCTGCTTAAAGTCTGTAAGAGCATCCTAAACATAAATTTCTTCCAGAGCTCAAATTGTGAAATCCAAGTGCTATAATCTGATTTTAAAGGTCTGCTTTTATTTCTAAGAAAGTCTGATACCTCAAAGATAATTTTCATTTTTTATTGTAATTCCTCAAAGATACTTTACTCATTAACATACAGTGACTCATTATATTGTTCACAGCACTGAACACTTCAGTATTGTTCACATGTATTTTTAAAGTTGCTAGTAAAGCAAACTAATTTTCTATGTTGTTTTTTCAGTTATCACAGAATAACAGAAAACAAATATGAAAAAGTATTCTTTTCTGTGAAATGTTTTCAATATAATTACCTGCATAACATCAGTAACATCAATGAAATTAGTTCCCGGAAACTTTACATCTTCTTCCTCATTATATACATCTTCTGGAGTCTTATAAAGATAGATTGAAATTATTAGGTATCTCATATTGGGGGGGGGGAAACCACACACATTAACAGAATAACTTCATGCCAAGAATACAATTAAATCACCACTCACTGTTAACAGCCTGAACCCAGGAAAAATGCTTCATGTATCCTAAGAGTTAGGAAAATTTTCTTTGCATAGAATAAACAGATTACTAGAGTGTTTCTTGTATACTGACAACTACTCTCACTGCATCTAACAGAATATCTCACAACTGAAAGTTCTAGGACAATGCCTGTTAGCCTTATTAAAATAAAAAGCAGCATGACAAAACATCGCCAAAGGTAGCACCTAAGAGCCTAAAAGTGTCTTAAGTCATTTACTTGTGTTTAACTTCTACAGCATTACTTAATAGATTGCTATGTTAGTCCACATTCAGTGGACACCTTGACTATGGGACTCCCGAGGGCCTAACTCATTAAGTCAGAATGGCAGCTGACATACAGTGAAAGCCTAACTATACAAATATAGTATAGTTCACTAACTAGGGCACTAACTATACAAATAGTATAGTTAGGTAGTACACTAGCTATACAAATATAATCATTCTATCACTGTGCCTTACTCAAATCTCACTGCTCAGTGTACGAGACAGCAGTGCAGCGCACCAAACAATATGCCATCTTGCAAATACGTGCCCTAGTTTACAAGCTTATCATTCATCAGGCAGCATTCAGTATTTTTGTTCAGTCAAAACCTTCATTACCACCCAGACTAGTGTAAAAAATGCTATTGAAAAGTTACATGGGAAGAGCAGAGAGGGCACCAGACAGCTCTGTAGCCCAGTCACTTTGTATCATTTACTCTCATGCAAGAGGCTATGCATACATGCCACTAACCACCCAAATACAGACAAGGAACAGACAGAGGAATGAAGAACATCTTTGGTCTTCATGCCAACATACTGAACCCAATATAAATAAGACAAAACGTGAAATGGGCCAACAAGCGATTATAATTCTCAACAAGACAGAGAAATACTGTTTTTCCTAGGGTTCTGCTACAGTGCTTATTCAATCTTGGAAGAACAGGGTCTTGCTGCAAGTTTTCATTTGCTTAAACAAATACCTTGTATTACAAATTCTTCAGTATAACTATTTCGTTTTTTCCTGGAACCAAATAGAGATAACTTTGTAGTAATTCAACCTAGTTTACTCATATTTTCTTACTTTTAAGAGATTTCAATTCACAGACATTTAGACCAATCAATACCTGTATTACAGCACTGACAGGGGGAAGTGCAGTTTCCGAGCCTGGAAGTTCATGGTTTACACTCACACTGGCACTTGAAATACTGTCAATGTCTACATTTGGTAACACCTAATACAGGAAGGAGGGGAAAAAAAAAAAAAGAGAGAGAAGAAGAAAAGAAAAAAGAAAAAGCACCAATCACTGAACTTTCTATATTCTCTTCTTCTACTTGTTATCGAGTCACTAAACTCTTTAGTAGATCCCCTTTTCTCATACTTGCATCTGGTAATAACTTGATTCTAAAAACTGAATACTATCATATACAAAAAGTAACCCCCGAGAAATATTCTCTTCTTTTCTTCTGGAGCCTGATTTCTCCTGTTCTCTAATCACTCAGGTTAATATCTCGATTTTTAATTCTAACACACTGCTAACCCTCCCGATACTATGTCTTGCTTGTAAATATACCCATAACTATTTAAATAGTAGACACATTAATTCTATTCATATGAATTAGTTAGATGTGTATTTGACTTGCGTTTACATTATGTTTGCCTATAAGCCATTGTGTGGATCAGTTACCGTCTTTACTTCATCCTACATCTGGTACGGTAAAATAAAGGGGTGACTGTTGTACAATATAGCCTGTAATATCGGCATGTCCATTACAGCATCAAAACTAGTTTTAAATACTAGTTTAAGTCTTTGGGGAAAAAAAAAAAAGTAGTCACCTTTAACAATTAAGAACTAACTGGGTGAAATAACACAAAAAAGTATGTGGGTGAAATGCAGTGACGCAGCAAGGGAGTGAACCACATACTCTGTTTCTATTTAACTTTGAGATCCGTGAATGATTTATATCTAAAAGCTGTATGCAGCAGTGTGAATATGCTTAACAACTTGAATCCAAAATACTGAACACGTAAGAAACATTTACTTCCTTGACAACAGATTTATGTAATAAAAACTAAACAAGGATTTCAAAGGGGTGATTAATCAGGAGTGAAGTTCTTGGGATGAATATCATACTTGAAACAGAAATCTTAAAGGCCAAAGCATTCAGCCAAGGAAATTGATATTTATGTTAATATGTTTTTTATTCCAAGTTTGTTCTGGCTTCAAAATCTCCTTTAAAAATAAGCAAGTGTGGGATATTACATGATACAGGACTATTTTACAAATAACTTGCATAGCTGACTTGCAGAAGAAATAATTATTCTATCTTGGTTAAATAATAAAAACTACTGTTAAAATATGGACAAAAATATCAGCAAAGCACAACCACTTTTTGATCACTTCATGCCATATGTTTCTAACGCCTACAGAAAAGTATCTGTTATGTCAAAGTAAGTTGCTGACGGATATGATTGTCTTTAGTCACCACTTATATATAAATAAAAAAGTAATCATTCCTGATATATACCTGTACAGACAGTTGAGGTGGATCCTTTTTCTCTGATCTCATGTCTATCACAGCTATGTTTGGCTTTTTTATCTGAACTGTTGACTTTGGTGGCACTGGAGGAAGAGAGGTAGTAAGTGTAACAGGGTGTGGTTTGCCTATAACTACTCCAGCAGGCTGCAGTGAGACGTTGCTAATCTGCGTTTGACCTAAGGAAAGTTTTAAAATAAATAAATACATAAATCTTAAAAACAAGTCAGTAAAATAAAAAATTAATTAAATTTAACACCAATAGCCACCACTTCTGGGTGTCTAAGTTTCACATAGGATAGACTAAGCTCTTTTGCACAGCTATAGAGCAAATCAAAGAGTCCTCTATAACCTATTATGCTAAAGCCTAGGGTTTAAAGCCCCAGGTAAATCTAAGGTTTTCCCAACAGAAATTGGAAACTGCCAGTTTTCAAATTTTGAATCTGTTCTGAAGCAGTTTATTTGACTACAGTGACACCTACTGCTGAAAACAAGAATAACTATATTACCTTTCCTGCTTAAAAATTGTTATCATACCATGCTTCTCCTCCCTCACGCTTTCTGAACTATACTCAAATTATTAATACATTTAATACAGCATCCCTCAGATTTTAATTTCAGGCTCTCCTTCCTGTATAATTATTTTCTTTAAATGCTGACATAATATTAAACTTTCCCTAAACAAGGCTGAAATACAGGCTCTACAGAAGGTCCAAAAATACAGATGCAGCAACTATAAAATAGTTTGTTCGGCACAATGCTACTGAAGCCATTGGGCTGAAGTCATTGGAAATGCTGAGTCCAAGGGCCAATGATTCAGCTTCTGCTTATATGGGTACCAAATATAAAGCCAGAACAAGAACCCTAAAAATGGAAAGTATACCAAGGAAGGTATGTACAGCTATACAAACATTGCTCTGCCAGGGAGTAGTCAAACATGCATCATGAACAAGAGGAGAACCAAAGGATTTTAAACTGTTCTCCCGTGTAGAATTCCCAAGAGAAAGGTAGCTGCAAATCTCATGGGCTCTTCTCTGACTTAAGATGCAAGTTGCATTTCCGCGAATGAGCTGGTATTAACCTATACAGATCCTTTCTATAGGTTATTCGCTCCTACCTAGTGGAATAGCCATAGGAATCAGGTGTCCTTCAAGTGGACCGCAGTCAGTGGGCACATGTCTGCTGGGACTGAAGAGATACTGCTTTTCCTGGGTAGGTGCAAGTAAAGGATGCTGTTTCTTAGGGCTGGTTACTACCTTCTGTGTGCGAGAACATGTTTGCGTTTTTGCTGACTTTACCTTTGTACCTGAAACAAGAGCCAGATAAATCGCACATCATCAATGCGTGTACAGACACAGTAATATCACAGTCACTAAATAAGCTGTTTGATTGAGACCTACAACTTATCACTCTTGGATTCCTCCCTCCCTGCCTGTCTCCCTCACTTCTTCCATCCCACAGCAGAAACTCCTGACTGTTTCAGCGTTAGCAGTTAAGGAGTTAAGGTCTTTTTTTGTACGTATCAGAATCTAACAAATAAGCACAAAAATAAGCACACAGAAATGTTAAGAAAATGGTCCAGGGATGGTAACAGGCTGGCATGAAATGCGTAGTTGAGCAATTAAGAAAAATCTACGTCAGACCCATAACCCTCTAATCATGTATATTTTGCAAAGGGAATGACTGAGACAAAGGGAGTTAATGGGACAGTAACTAGTTCAGTAACAAAATTAAAACCACACAAGTAAGGGACTGAGAACTGCTACGGTCAGTCAGCTGTTGAGCAACTGTCAGCATCTGAGTCAAAACAGCTTTCCTTCATCGTACGCACCCACGGCACATAGTTGCTTCATTCTCTTTTTGCACAGTGTTTGAAACCAAGCAATCAAGAAAGGCAAAGGAAAACAACTGCAGAAATGAATAGGTTATCCTGTTGGTGTTTATGAAAGAAAAGGAGGGGAAAAAAATACAAGGGACTATGTATTCAGTCCTGCAAGGAAAACTTCTGTATCAAGATCATTTAGTTCAATACTCTTAGTTCTCTTCCCATTCAAATTACACGCACAACTTAATACAGGTTCACAGAGTTTGAAAATGAACAACAAGCAGTTCATAGGTTGTCAGCTTGTAAAATCAGAAGGAAACCACCAAGATTACCTAATGTGGCCTTTTACATCACACAGGCCATCTGAAATACTAGGCAAGCCTGTTTCAAAAAAAAAGAAAAAATAGGCAGAGGTGGAGAATATAGCCAAACTTTAATCTGGTGTTCATACAATTAACTGCCTTAACTTTACAAACGTGCATTTTGTCTCCGGCCACAAGATCAACAAATATTCAAAGGAATAGGCAAAAATCTACAGATTCCTGGTTTCAAAACTCAACATTACTGGAAAATAAAGCTGCAATTAATACCCATACATCCTGATTTGCAACATCAAGGAAGCACTGATTTTTTTAGTCTAATTTTGAAACTTGCATTCTCAAAGAGCCACCCAAAAGTAATCTGTATGTAACAATGCCTCTTCTGCCTAAAGCAGAGGACAATTATTTTAATGTTGCCTGTCTTGCTGTACATGCATGACAGTTCTTGTTCAATCTATATTCTTTGAAAACAATGGATATTATGGACACATTAAGCTCTGGAATTTAAATACAGGCAATGTTCTCAAAGCGACCCCAGCTTGATCCACAAGACATCTTCATTTTAGATTACAGCTTGTACACAACTTGTGATTACTCAGCTTATATCTAAACGGATTAAAAACTGCCTGAGAGATCCCCAAAAGAGCTGACAATTGTGAACCAAACAGAGGTGCTTCTACTGCTATTTTGTAGGCGTTAGGAAGATGAACCTGGAAAGGATCACACGGGCGATCACTCCATACCTTCACCACAGCTGAAAAACGTCACCTTACTCCTCTGTTGTTTCTAACCACCACCCTTTCTTTATTCAGGGCCAGTTAACACATGGCAACAAACACTCATGTTAGCTCTGCTCACATTTAATAGCTTCATAATTAATTGAAGAATAAAAGTCAACAATGATAAAATTTGGGGATAATAAAGATTGATAATGTGGCATATAACAACGCAGATAAGGCAGTAAGCCAATCCACTCAAGAAGTGGCATTTTAGCACACAAATTATGGGTTATAAGCCTAGAAAAAAGGAAATGCAAGTCATAACTTCAATTTCAGAATGCAGGTCAGAAAGCAATGCCTCTGAGAAAAGGCTTTAAGGTCTTGTTGGATGAGCAAGGCAACGAGAAATCGTAACACAACGCTGCGGTCAAATGCAGTAACAGAATCCTCAGACGTCTCAACAGGAGAGCGGTGAAACGGAGTAGAAGATTTCCATATATGACAATACTACATTCAGTTCCAACTGTGTATCTCTGTAAATATTAAGATAGGGTGAACACTAAAAGCCTTTTTAGTTTTGCTAAGAAAGTTACCTGAAAACTGAAGTAGCTGCAAGCTGAAGCCAAACACACTATAAACCAGTTACTAAATTTAAAGCACTATGTTTACTTTTGAACAGTAAGATATCTAGCTACAGGAAGAAGTAACTAAGAGCAGAGTTTCTGATGTCTTTAAATGATGAGTACATGCCTTTCTGCAAGGCATAGCTTAGCCAGATAAATTATTCTTTAGTCAAAGACAAAATTCCTAGACTCAGTAACAGAATAAATAAATACTATAGTAGTAACTTGCAATTTAGAAGAGGTCTCACTACACGATCTAATAAGTCCCCCGGCCTTGAACTTTTGAGTAAAAACAGAATTTGGCAAGATATCTGTAATACCGCTAAGTTGCAAAAACAAGGCTCTCACAGTAAGAATGATTAAGTACCGTGCACAGAGCACTTCATTTTCATTGCTTTCCACTCTGCCTCCCCTGAAAAGTTTGTTTGCATTGGGCAGAAACTGGGCATTTCATTAACCTTAGTTTTAAAAACCCTGCATTTTACATATATTTTTTCAGTTAAAATTATGCAAGAACTTTTTTTTTTTTTTTTTTTAAAGAAACACTCCTGTACTCATAAAAGTGTGAATAGCTGGATTTTTTTTCCTAACTTCCCAGAAGAATTCAAACATTAGTCACTACAGTTTATTTGCAAAGAAAATGGTTGAGAAAGTTATAAAACACCTGAAAAGATACTCTCCAGATGGCCACTGCAGTCTTAAACAAACATCCTTATTCTAATACTAATTTAACACAAGTTCAATGGACTGCTCTAACAAAAAAAAAAGTCATTTTAATAAGTCTGGATTTTCTAGTCAATCAAATTCAAAGCCAACTCCTTTCAACATTTAAAAAGCCTTTATCACCTGGTACATCAAGGCCAGGAAGGGGAATCTGAGGCTGCATTTCCATAAAGGAAAAAAATAACCACATCAAATGAAACCAAGATTTCTTTCTTTCTTTTTCTTTTTCTTTTTTTTTTTTTAAAGAACCTGCTGCTTTTAAATGCACATGCAACTTGCTTCGTTTTATTTACATTCTCACAACAGACTATTTCAGATATGCTTCTAGTTTTATTATATTATCCTGCCATAACAACATCTTTCAGAATAGCAGCCCACAAAAACATTTAATAATGCTGTCCTCACAAAACCAACATGAAATACAGCAGTATCACTCTTCCATTTATTGACAGGACGTGGGAAAGCACAAGAACTAAGCAACCTGACCAGCTGCCATATAAGAAGAGTCAGACGGGCAAAGCCAGTATTTTAGGTATCGAATAAGTGCCAATACCAAAGAAACACTGACTTCGGTCTAAAGCCATTAAAATCACAAAGCTTGGAAAAAAGCCTTCATGGGAGCGCTATTGTAGGAAGCGACACAAAACAAACTCTGTCTTCTTCCTTTCTTCCCTTAGATGAGAATATAAGGGTTTCTTGCTTTGTTTACTCTCAAGATACAGAGAGAAACATAACTTTCTGTAATTACAGTTCAATGTGAGAGAAGTGAACTTCATGATGGCTCTACTATTACAAACAGGCGTGCTGCTGCACTGCTGCAGCACGACGTAATGATTTGGAAGAGAATCAGTTTGGGTAGGGGCTATCCAGAGTTCATTCTTTTTTCAAGCAAATACCTTTTAAATTGTATTTGTCACATTCAGGAGTTCTGGAAGATTAAATATAGCTGTACCTTTAAATTCAACTGAGAGTACTGAATTAGACATATTACTGGTAGAAAACTGTTAGTATCAAATGACCTACTTTTTAGTAAAATAAGATTTGTGCAAGGGGGAGATGGAGCATTACACACTTTTTCTGACTCTTTAGAAAGTATTATCTCTGAAATGATGAAATTTGCCTCCCAGGAAAGGTTCTGACTTCCCCAAAGCACCAGAGCCCTACAAATGCAGAGGAAATTCAGGACCCAGTGAAAGCAGAACTGCTGATTAAGTATTCCTTACAGGAGTGCCTGTTCTCAGTTCAAGTCTTAAAAGTCACTGAATTGTAGTCTACACTAACTTAATTCTCACTAACACATTTTATTCAAAAAATTCTGTGCAGAATACGCTGAACTATAGAGTCAGCATTCAAAAATAGTGACAAATCACTATTTTGACTATTTGAAGTGACTGCTCCTTCAGATGAGCATACTGGCATTTTTTTTTTTTTTTTTTTTTTTACATACAAAGAAATGTATTAAGAGAGGCAAAAATCAAGAATACAACCAACACGACTAGCAATTCTCAACTTTCACTTCAATCACTGTGTATAACATCAAGTTCTCACCATTTTTAAATTAAGTTTTGAAAGCTCTTCTGGATTTTTGCCAGAACCATTATCCACATTTTCAGAAGGGATATGAGAATTTCAAATACTCTCTACATAGATCACAACTGGCTCTAGAGCACAGGTTGAGAACTGCATCAAGAAAAGCACAAAGATGAGGCTACACTTAACAACGCATTCTTGTACTATTTTGTGGATTTACCACTGTGAACGCTCGTTATAATATCAAAAAGAAGAGCAGTGCTTGTCTTCAAAGACACATATTCAGTGCTTTATATCATACATTTTGCTGGCCTAAAAACACGGTCTCATTAGGTAGCTGCCTTCATCATATTAACCTCTTATATTTTATACAGAATATTTCTATTTTGATACATGTTCATTACAATAAAAATACACAAAGCTTTTTAAATGAAACAGTTAAGACTGCAGTTATGACTAACAGAAAGCATAGGAGCAAGAAGTGCAGGGTAAAGTAAATAAGAAAGTAATATTTATATTATTAATACTTAATATAAGTAATACTTATTAATACATTAATATAGTCACTTTATTTTAAATATTAAATATATGCTTATATGTACTGTACTTTTTCCACTGATGCACCTCCTATTACTTCAACTGTGCCCACTACAGCTATAAAAGATAACAATCAATGCCCTTGATGATTGTCTTTTATAAATATCACCTAATTTGCTCACTCGCTCATGCAGTGGGGGGGGGGGGGGGGGGGGGGGAGGAGAAGGCCCTTTTCCCTCCCACCTCTTTGCTCCACAGCAGCTTTCTCCTCTTGAATTTTCCAGTCCTCCCTACATTTGTCAGGTTTTTTTGCAATGTTCTTTACTTTCTTACAAAGAGAAAAACAACTTTCAATAAAGGTAACTAGTATCTTAACTAAACTCCTCCTATTCAAGTCTGGGGAAGGAAGAACAGTCCGCTCCCATAGCTTTAATCATAATGAAAATAACAAAGTGCAATATGAATGAAGTGAATAATCTTCATCCTTCAGTACAGGCTACGTATTTAGTTAAGAGTAACAGTAGGAATGCCTTTTAAGTCGCCCCAAAATCCCTCACCTTAGTGCTATCAGATCTACTAATGATTAATCTTCATTTTTGTGTTACAAACCAGTAAGTTTTAAGATAACAGGTAGGAAGTAAAACATATGCAATTACAAGAGATAAATTTAAAACACACAATTTCAAACATTCTGTTAGTGATTTGTGAAGGACTCAACAAAAATGACCACAAAAGTTAGAAGAACAACCACACGAAAATTTAGAGAAAAAGCTCCTGAAACAGAAGGGAGGGGGAAAAAAAGACAAAAAAAACCCCAAAAAACAAAAACCACACACCTTGTTCACATCAAATAATTACTCACCTCTAATGCACTCTATCACTTTAGGTCTTTGAAGCTTAGACTTGGGAGAGGGAGAGTTGAATCTCAGATACGGCGCTTTTTTAAGCGTGCTACGATGGCCCTGGTAAATTGGTTTCCCATAAACTTGGCACAAATACTCTTCGTTTTGTACCACTGCACTTCCATTCACAAGTCCCTGCCACAAGAGAAAAACAGTTTACAGCTTTTCCACCTTTAAAAGTTAAACCCATCATTACTTTGGACCTGCTTTTTCCAGTTTTACCTTTTGCAAAGTCTCAGGAAGAACTTAAGATTGAGAAGTTCTACAATGAATAGTAAGTACTGCATGTGGACATGGAAGTATTTCAGTAAGCTTACTAACAGCTGGATGAAATAGCTGGTGCTGTGTAAGATGAAATCATAATATGGCAGTGAACTCTGCACTGTTATACACACTTAGCTTAATTTCTACAGCACATGAAGACAAGGACAATTCTGACAACAGAAATCCACAAGACAGATATTCTCTTTTCATTTACAACCATTACAGTTACACATACAAACTTTTTCCACGCAAACAGCACAATCTAAAACATTGCAGTCATCCAAAAAAAAAAAAATTGCGTCGGAACTCACATCTGCCTCTTTTTCTTTCTTTTGCAAACCTTCTGAAGAATAAGTTCTTAACGTCTGTTTTCTCACGTTATCTTCTGCTTGCTTCTGCAATGCCTTAGCTGCAGGTAAAGACTTCTTTGTCAAGAACCCTTGGATTTTTTGAGTTTTTGCTTTAATGTCTTTGTTGGTCTTCATAGCCTTAGTGTTTTGGGTTCTCTTGATCCATGGAACCTTTTGATCATATCTCACTTGTTCAGAATCATTTCTTGCCAATTCAGTCTGAAAATAAAACATAAATGTAATAAAAGGAGATTTTAATCTTCAAGGCTATCAGAAGAGTTTGTGGAAAACTTTGAAGTTCGAGAAACGATCTGTTTTTCATGTTAGCCAGCAACACCGATCAAGTGACTTTCATGAAGCAATGAAAGTCTTAAAATAGAGGCAAATAGAGAGTTTATTATAGCAAACTACATGCTAGTAATAAAAGGCAGTTTTCTCATGTTTTGAAGTTGTGAGTGAACCATGTTATCTGTCTAGATCAACAACGTAAGAATGAAAAATAAAATGCAAAAACTCTGAACTCATTTTTCCCAGCCATACCTGGATTTCTAAGCTGATTGCCTTAATCCACTCATCCACAGTCTTTCTGATACGAATCTCCTCCAGTACATCTCTGAAACAGAATAAACAGCTCTTTAGGTTAGTACTTCTTAAGCACAGATTTGTTCCTGGAAAAGTAGCAGCCTTTCCTATAGAAGGCTGTAGGTAGAGCAGAAAACTGGAGCATAAAGGAAGTAAGATTATGAACCTCCAAAAGGCACTGAGCATACCTTCTCCTAATTTCCCAAACCTAAATCTCTTCTTACATAAACGCCACCTGCAAAAGCCCCCCTGCTTCTATTTTTCAGTTCTTGATCACAACAGGAACCAATACATGAGTACAAATTCCTAGACTAAGAACTAAAAAAAAAAAAAAAAAAAAAAGAACAAAAAAAATTCCAACTCAATAAAGATAAAAGCAGGTGACAAAAACAAGAAAAATCACTTTCTCTAAAACGTATGTAGGGCAGATACCATGCCTGATGTTTTTTTTAAAAAACATGAAGAAAATAGTGATCTTTTTCATGAAAACAAAAACTTGGAGTAGTTTTAACAATAATACTATAATTACGATTTAAGCAGGTGTATTTAACACAACTGACTAACCAAGCAGAAGTAAATTCTAAAGCCAAGGATTTTTTGTAGAGTAACTAATTCTAAAACATTTACAGGCTTACGAAGCCTGTTAAGAAAAGTCTTTCAGCCCTCAAGGATGAGATCACTCCTTGGTTTTCCCATTTATGCCAGTCTGCATACAAAAAGCTACATGCCCCCTTGCCATGACAGCAGAACTGTTTGTCCAGATGTGAATTTGTCCAGCATTAGAATTTAGATTTAAGTACCGGAGCACAAATCAGAACAAGAAGTAACAGCAACCTATCAAAAAAATTCAAAGCACATCTAGAGATTCAAAAACATTTGAAGTTCAAGAGAATCATCTCATGATTGCTAAGAATGAGCAATCAATCTCGTCAGGGAACTGCAGCGATTCTTGAACACATGGAATTGAGAAAATTGTAAGAGAGGTAGGTAACGAGCACACAAAATACAAGTAGCTACATAAAACACTGAATAATTGAGTCTAACCTGTTTGTAGTCAAGGCGTTAATAAAAGTATACATGGCATCCCCATCTTTTGCACGAATAATGGCTTCCAAATTTTCTTCAAGGACTTTTTTATTGTTTTGAACTCCTCTCAAAATCCTTTCAGCATCCTTCAGAATAGATTTAGGTGCTTTAACTTTATGAAGGATGGATGGTTTAATAAGCGGATGATGTTCAGAAAGATCAGGTGCAACAGTAGGTTTTTTTGACTAAAATTGAAGTAGAACAGTTGGCTTTCAATCAGAGATTGTAACCATGTAATTTTCTACACACCGATCAGAATTACCATTAGTCTGCTATCAACTCAAGGCTCAGCATATGAAACATTCTCCATGTGTACTATTATCAAATTCAGTGTTACCAAAGAACATTCAGTACACTGCAAAATATTTAAAAGTCAAATGAATGGAAAGACAACCAAAACCTCTCAAATATTAACTCTTAAATGCAAACCTTTGAGAATACGAGAAATATGAGACATAATGCTCAGAAAGCATAAAAACATGCAGAAAGATGACACTCAGATACACAAAGCAGATATCACATGTGAATCTCTCCATGCAGTAGGACTTAAGTATCATTAAAAATGTAATAAAAACAAATTTCTCTAAATATATGCACTAATTTGACATCAGTCTGTCCCAAGAAACACCAGGTAATATACATAAGCTTTAACATAGACACACACACACTCAGCATCACCATGATCCTCCCTTCTGCTCATTTTTGTTTTTTGAAAGAAACAAAGTAGAATCTATCAGTCTTTTACTTTGCAGAACCCTTTTATAAAGGCCAAAACCAAGCCCATATTAGCTATGAACAGAAACGGAAGGGACACTAGTACACAGGGAACAAGTAGCCATACATCTATGGATCTTCACAATCCTGAAACCCAAAAGTCCCCAAAATAGAGCTTATTTCCCAGAAAGGAAGCAAAAATTTGAAACATGTATTTTTTTTTTTTTTTTAAAAAAAGAGCCCCCTCCCCCCCCAACAAATAAACATATTTGAACAGACTCAGAGAGCACCAACTGAACAAAATTTCTCAGATCAAAAATTAGTCTGGGCTTTAAAGTGCCTCTTTATTAAGCCATAACAAAACAAATGCTTCTATTTTAACAGGCATAACTACCAAAGCACAACTGACATGGGAGAAAAAAAAAAAAAAAAAAAAGCCACCACCACGATCCTGTGACTTTGGTTTTGCCTGGTTAGGAGAGGACAATATTCCAAATTATTTGTGAATTTACATAGGTTTCATTTTAAAATGAAGCTTTTGGACAAATACTAGCTCAGTAAGACAGCTGAAATTTATGAATAGCACAAGAAACGTAGACACACATTCAATACAACCTTAAAATGGCAAAGACTCGCCAATTACTCCAGAGTAGCGTATGAAACAGTAACTATATTAGCAGTCCACACCATGCATATGGGAGCAGGCAGCTTTTTGCCCAACGTTTGGCTTCCCTCTTGGTAGTTCACAAAGGTTGAAAAAGATAAGTCAAAGAGTAAGTTAAATCTTATAGTTAGATTAAGTTACTCGAAGTAACAGCAACTTTTTCAAAAAGCTACAGGCATGTGATAGTTATAATAGTCTTACCTCATTGCAAGCATATTCAAAACAGTTTTAGTATTACACTATTTAAAAAAAAAAATTAACACAAAACTCAAGTTATACCTTAATAAGATCATTCATGTCTGATTTCCACAAATTTGCTTCCTAAAAAGACAGAAGAACATTTGAAACTTATCCAAAGACAGGTGTAAATAGATTAGATCACTTTTAAGTGGATAGAATGGATTTGTTTGACCTCCTGAACCCTGACTGCTCACTTCTTTTGGATTAGAGCATCACCTTCTGTTCTGTCTCCACCTGCCTCCCTTACTTCAGACCTTCCCTCTGCTTATATAACAAGTTGCATCTTTTGAAGATGCATCCAAGTTAATCGATTTGCTGTAACATATGTAATGAAATATGCAAGCTGAAATCTTCAACCACAGAAATGAAGTAATAGAATCAAAGTTATTATGTTCAAAGATAATTCAAGCTTGTGAATTTCCAGGTCTTCCTTCTTTCCTACTACTTACATTTAGAAAGACAAACCTAAAGCAAAATGATCAGGTATGCTTGCTTCTATATGGAACCAGGCTAACAAAACAGACAAAAGGCTCAGTTTTCAAAAGCCAGAAACAAATCACATATTGCTAGCACAGAACCATTCTAGAGCTACAAAATCATCAGCACAAAAAGCAAAAAGCGTAATGATATGACAGGTAAGTCTTTGGAAACAGCACTCTTTCCAAAAGGAAATGGCAACATCAGAAAGGAAATAACCTAAAATCATCCTTAAAGTTTTTAACTGTCTATAAGTAGACCATTTTTCTTTCCCAAACAGGAATGTTACAGCAGCTCTGTAGCTCTAGTATTGCAGGAAGAGACCTAGCAGAAACCAGGTATTTAAAAAAGAAGAAAGCCTAAAAAATAAATTTAATAAAACTATATCCTTGATTTTTACTGTTATATGTTTGATAGAACAACAGTAAGAAGCTCTACAGTCTAGTTTATTGCACACTCATTACTCGGGATCAAAGCCCTTTCACACAAAAAGATGGTAGTATTTCAAGCAATTGCATACAAACGTCAGCCTGTTTACAGACGTAGAAGCAAGCATAACATTTTTAATGATATTAAAATTCTTAAGTGGTTCTTAGCATTCTTTAATCCTCTTACTCAAACTCCTGGTCATTCTGATAATACCGTCCTTACCTGTAGGATGTTGTGCATTTCTCTTTTCAGTTGGCCAAGATCTTGAAGTAGATCATCTGCTTTTTTCACCGTTTTCTCAATTGAATCGGAATTCTGGAAGGAGCTTTCAAAAGCGGGGAATGAGTCTGCACGCAAAGTGGTAGGTCTGACGTGAAAAATACTCTATTAGAATTCTCATGCCTCTTCAAGTTGGTCAAAAAAGTACTCAACTTCTACACTGACTACTTGAACACGTATTTTAAGTACAGGAGTACCAAAACTTTACATAAAGTAGAATTTGCTTTTCTGCCTGAGGTTACAGACAGGTTAGTGTGTTTTCTCTATTTACCACTTACACCTTGAGCTGTATCCTTACATTTTCAACAGTGAAACTATATATAAAATTCAGATGTAATAGAGTAATATCTGAATTTTGAAAGTCTTCTCATTTGAAGCAATTATTAATATTTTTCTTCACTCTGTCATAAATAACTGTGTCAGTAGCTGTTTCTAATTATATTTTTGAAATTATGACATCAAATTATCAGCTGTCGAAACACGTGCTTCAGAGTGGACGGCTAAGAAAACTTCCTGACCTAAAGCTTAGAAACTGATAGACTGACGTTGCTCCTTCCCAACAAAACGTTGGCATAAAGCTCCCATAAGCAGGCAGCTTAGTGTCCACTGATGACGGCAATCCCCCCTTAACACAATACTTGTATAGCCGACTTCCTGACATGACTTCCCAAGCAGCTGCAATAGAAGAAATACGTCCAGAAAAAAAGGAGAACACTGCAAGTGATTCCCGCTGACCTCTGAGAACGGTTGTTACCAGCTATGCTTAACAACTGGCCTTATTTACCTCAAGACCGACAGAACTGCAAAAGTATTACAGAACTCCCTGCATGCACCAGTATTTTACTTGCAGCACAGCTTTGTCGGAGTCAAGGTTCGTACCAGTAACTCTATTACACCACCGATATTTAAAACATCTCTTTCAACCTCATTAGAGCAGGAACTCCGCCTCGGTTTTACATTCATTTACCCATCTCTCTTGGAATGCCAGCTCATTTTATTCTTGTTTAATGTTGCATTCTCAGAAGACTCAATCTGCCTCAATGGAGTTTCTTGAGAATTCAGAATATGCTCAAGAAGTCTTCCTCCACCTAAAGCAGAAAAAAAAAAAGTTACACTTACTGTTAAGCTTGTTCAATATATTTAACTCTTTCTTTTTCTTTCCAGATAGTTCACTATTATACAATATTCACCAAGAATAGTAAATATACATACACACATATACACATATTTCACGTATTTGCTTCAGTAAGGACAGGTCTCACAATCTATCTTACTATGATTGATCTGCATAGCAAAGTATGAAAACAGATGAATGAGGCTGGGACACTAATTAACTGACTCTGGGACACTAACTGACTCAGAGAAACATTATGAACAAAATGTCACACATTTAGGTCAGGATTTTCTTTAGCTCTTCTTCCTTGGTCTTATTTTCCTCAGCAAAACAGGAAAAAAAAATATCATTAATCAAATACGGCATGTGAAAAAAATAAATAAATATTTTCATGAAACCTGTGACAAGTGTATTATATATCATATGGATATACACAGGCATAAGTACACACATGTATATACGGCTACATCCTCAGATTGACAATAAGCAGCAACATTGCTGCTACCATCAGAACCAATCTTACAGGGAAAAGGCACATCTTCTAGAACAGATGTTTTTTTAATTCACTCCAAAACAATGTTTGACTTTATTTTTATATAGGTCCCTTTCTAATCGTAGAATCAATTCACGTTGGAAAGCACCTCAGGAGGTCATCTAGTCCAACCCCTCACTCAGAGCACAGTCAACACGAATTAAGGCAGGTTGCTCAGGGCTCTGCCTAGTCAGGTACTCATCCCCAGAAACAAGATAACACCAATGCAAAAAACAGTTGGAAATCAAAGAAAGGAAAGTGGAAGTTACTGGAAGCTCATGCAGTCTTCTTAAAATAAAATTTTTTGAATTTAAAAATCAGTTAGTTAACACAATCGAAGACAAAAATTGTGGAAACAAAGGCTTAATTTGAAACAGAATATAAGGAGGGTGCATGAGTTTAAAAGTAAACAAGAAGCAAAAAATTTCCTCTAACAACACTGTTCCTAGACCAAGAGGAACAAAAATAATATGTGGGAACTTTGAAAGAGAGAGGTAGAAGCCGCTGTCGAACAAGCAGCTAACCAAGTCAAACTGGCATTTCGCCCATGATATTGGAAAACAAACTTGGATCCTTCAGGCAATTTTCTCCTGAACACTACCAACTAAAGATGCTTTATTTTTTGATGGAATGCTCAAAACTGAATTTCATGCCACTAAACTAATCACAACTAGTAAAAGAAAAATTACTTCATTTGCTTTACACATGCTATTTCCATTAGTATAACCCAGAGACCTGGAAGGATTCATATTTTTGTGAGAAAAATTCAGTTCATCTATTGAAAAAGTTCATGGGTAGCTCCGCAGTTTTACATTTTATTGTTATATGTAATTTTCCTTAAACCTGACAAGGAATGGTCATTATATTTTTTTTAACCTTAAAATCAAAGTGAGAAATTCTGTCTAGAGTCTATAGGTTAGATCATTAGGGTCAAAGTCTTCAGTTAGGTTAGTTTTGGAGATAACTGGATTACTCTTAGCTTTCTCAAATACACTTTCAAAAATTCTGAGTGTACGTACTTAAGTGCAGACAACCCAATGCTCAGAAGAACTAAAGACTAGACAGAGTAAACCCCAGGCCATACTCTTCACACCAGTGAACAACAGGAGTGCCTTACCCACAATACCTTCATATGTGGATTTGGGAATATTTTCCTTTTCCGTTATAGGGTTTTCTTTCTTTGAGATGTTCACATTTTTTGATACAGGTTCTGGAGCATATCTCCGAGGAACTGGTGTCTTTAGGGGAGACATCTGTGTATGAGCTCCACCGTTCTGAAGTTGACTTGCATACGCTTCACAGGAAGGAAAAGGAAAAAAAAAAAAGACACCCACACATCACAAATTTAAAACTTTTTAAAGTTATGTAAATGTTAAGAATATTCTTCATGGGAAAACAATCTAGAAAAAACATGCCAACATCATGAAATTCTCACAGAAAAGCAAAACATTATAAAACAAAAATAGATAGGAAGAAATTTCTATACTCCTGAGTGTGATTACAAAATGATTAAAAAACAAACACACACCACCACCACCAGCTTATTACAAGCTTCTACATTGATATTTCTCAGGAAAACTAGTTTATAGAAGTCTCGGCCTCTCAAATGGAATCAAATTGGTACAGACTAGGCAGTTGGTACATACCAAACTCCCACTTTAAAATAAACTAGAATATTTTCAGAATAAGTGGTACACATAGCATACTAGGCAACAGGAATGTTTACTACTATACATGAATTTTTAGTACACGTTACTAGTGTGTGACGTCCAATCCAATATTAATGAAAACAAAATTAAGGTAGAACTAACACTAAAAATAAGATATTAATAATTTGTTTTCACCTTGGGCAGGTGGACCACTAGCAGGAAATAAATCCGTCCGACATGAAGATACAGGGTTAGTAAACAATCGCTGTTCTGGCTTCTCCAGTTGTTTTGTCATGAGACTGGAAGAAGGTATGTGAATTTGCTGTAAGCCACCCATGTTGACTGCAGAGCTAATGAGATGAGACTAAAAGACACAGTTACAAAGTATTTTGGTATATGCGTTAGTTTCCCAAGTAAAACTAAGCATGAATACATGCCATATAATCCTACTAATCAGATGTGTAAGACTGCCCCCTCCCAAAAAAAAGAAAAAAAAAGAGAGAAAGAAATAGAGAACTAGAAGAAACGATTAAGCAAAAGCTTCTGCATGTTTATGTAGATACCTGAATATTCATTTGTTGCTGCTGTAACTTTTCCAAATGCTGGATCCGCTGTGCCATGAAAGTATTCATTTGTTTTTCAAGTTCACTGACTCTTTCATGACAATAGAGTTTCTCATTTTGAGCCTTTATATTTGTTTGCTGTTCAGCAACACGTTGCAGCTGTTTGTCTGTCTGCTGCAGTTTATCAATTAATGCTGAAACTGAGCTAACTTTTGCTTCCAAATCATTTTGAACCTGGAGGGGAAAAAAGAAAACAAGAAAATTTTACTGGGGGGGGGGAGGGGGCGACATGCAAACATGAAGAGGAAGCTGATATGAATGCCATCTCTATTTATTCCCAAAACACCTTTCCTATCATCACAGGATGATTTTCTTCCTAAAAGACACAAATAAAATAACAGATCTAATCTCCGGTGGTTTAGCAATATTATAAAATTCTACTAAAAGGCAAATCAGATTTCTATGTCCATGAGCAGCCAAATTCCACTGAGGCAAATCCAAACAAGTTCCCTCTGGTGTAACGGTCAGTAAGTCTGAGATCACTAACACACAGAGGAAAAAAAGTTAGTGGATACATTCAGTTCCATTTGAAACAAAAAACCTCTGGTTCAAACCTCAAGCACCAGACTTCCTGTGTGCTTGTGGAAGCCATTAAATTAAAGTTATAGTTAAACAAACTATCGGGCAACAACTGATCATTTGATCTTTTTGAAGTGCCATTTAGAAACTGTTGTTTCGCAGAAATCTTTCCGAATCAGATGCGTTATTCTTTCTACATAGAACCTGAATGCTCTCTTTCGAAGTTCAGCCAGAAGATGCAGCTTAAGGTTATTTCCAAATACGAAATCTGACCAGTTCATCCTAACTAACGTAATGCCCATCCTTTATTGTTACACTTACGTAAATTTGTGCGCACAGTTCTATCATCTTAGCAACACCATTTTTGTTAGGGAAATTTACACCATATGTAAAAGCTGAAAGGAATCTACAAATACTGAGTGGCCTGATTTCCAATTGACAAATAAATCCATCAAACAAAGGCTCTTTCCCATAATATTTAGTATATACTGCTTAACACCAATCCACTTACATGTGCACAAAACAGGGGACTGCACACACCCAAAGGTTGTGGTCTTCTGCCCTCCCCATGCAAACTTACTTTACAGGCAAACGATGAATGGAGGGAATATGAATTAGGTACAAGTACAAAAGAATGTTCGTTCTACCACCACAGGCTTGCTTAAAAGATGCACTATTCTAAGCGCACAAAGAACTAAATTACCACAAAAGACTCATTTTGAGAAGCGCATTACTTACTTTAAGAAGCGGAGCTGTAGTAGCAATAGCAGCCGCAGTTGCTGCTGCAACGGTTGTAGTGGAATCAATTTCCCTGTGTGTTGACCTGGTGTTTGGCCCAACACTTTCCTTTTTTTCTGTGGAGGAATTTCCTAAGAGCTGTACCTTCACCTCCTTAAGTGCAGGATTATTTTGGGTTCTACAAATATAAGTAAGTTCCTGTAAATAGCAGCATTTTGTTCAAATCTCCTCCAAGCAAATGATTTCCCACCTATAGCATCGGTATCATGACTTATATAAGCATTTCCTTCAAGCTCTTGACGCCCAAGGAAAAAAATAAGTTTACTTTCATCTTTTAGTATGACAGCAGAAACTTCTGAAGGTTACATTTCTAATATTATTTCTATATTAGTTTCTGATATAAAAGATATTTCCAGGAGATGACTGCAATCGCAACAAAGAACATGATTACAAGTTGTCTTTTGCAAAGTTCAGAGTACTAGTACCAAAGACCTACTAAACAACTTTTGATCTTACTTCAAGATTTCTAGCCTAGGGATAGACAGCAGGTCTCCTTACCAGCCTTTAAAAAAAGTATCATACATGTGTTTGGCACTAAATAAATTATCTATTATAGCAAATCTTGCCCAACTCTTGTATCATGAAATCATTAATTCATATAGTTTTAAGATGTGCAAAATAAATAAGATATTTCAGCAAACTTTTAATGACAAAATAAATTGAAAACACCCTCACAGATAGAAAAAGAGCACTCGCAGAGGACAAAAGATAATACTTTTTCCTTACCACCTACGCATTTTGGCAAAAAATGCAGAAGTATCTACCATACGTACAAAAGCAGATCAGCTGAGAATATCAACAACACAGACTTACTTTTGTTTTAAGACCACTCGCAAAGCCTCTTTCTGGCCAGCGTCATACTGAGAAATAAAAACATCATCTGTGGGGAAGGACATCAAATACACTTTGTCAGGTTAATATTCAATCTTGTTTTATAGGTAAACAAAGTATTAAATCAAAAAGATGCAAAATTTTGCTGCAAAGAATCTGTTGCCTGCAGAGACCACATTTTCTACTGCAAGCATCAAATTGTTTCCTTCACAAAGTAGCAGATTTAAAAACAAGATGAAAGGAGCAGGACACTGCATTTAGCACAATTTTTTCTGTTATTGAATGTTGTTATACACAAAAGCCATTTTGTTATCCTCTGAAAGCGACAATGACTGCACCTTAGAAAATTTTCTGTTCCTCAGAAAATTTGGAAAAAGTTGCTATAGAAATAATAACCGCAGCTCAGGCAACCCACTCAGAAAACCTCCCTGCAAATTCTAACTTGAAATAAACGTAACAAAAAATAATTGCAATTGTGATATGAATGTTTTCCTACAGTCACCAAAAAATGCAACAGAATTTTTCAACAGCTTTAAATTATGCTAAAAGGTTTGCAGTCCCTCCCGCATCCACTGTTCCTTGGGCAGAGATGATAACACAAGCTGTGGAGGATTCCCTGTTTCACATATGCTGATCAGCAAGATAGCTGCTGCCTCTGCGAATGGCTAAGAGGAAAGCAAATTCCTCTTAGCCTTGAATAGGCGCGTTAAATTGTGTTTCTTTTCTCTGTCCAGCCACAGGTTTTCCAGAAAGCTGCAGAAGCATATTTTCTTTAAAGGCTCTTCACTTCTGCCAAATCTGGTCGAAATTGACAAATGTGATTTCCTAAATTCTTAAGGCTAAAAACATAAATTTTTTCTGTAAGCAAAAAAGTATTTGTAGCACAATTACTCACAACAGGAAAATATACCCAAATGAGTTTCCCCCCCTCAAAACAAATAAACAAACAACATCTCTATTCAGAGACATGCATGGATTGAATAGTAAAAGGAACCTCTCAATTTCTGGTGCTCATCTCAGAGGGAGTTCTGCCAGTGCACAAGAGCTATATAAGCTGGTGTAAGTCAAAAAGATTGAAATATAATTTGCAATAGTTAAAAATATAAATTAAAGTTGGTTTTACTTCATCCAGGAAACCCTTGAATATTTTCACTAAACAAATTCTATATTGAAGAAAGATCTAAAACAAAAATCATAGCTCTTTCTTCCTCTAATGAAGTAGTTTTCTTCAGAAAAAAAATGGCTATAGCAATACATAAATGTGTCTGACCTTCAGGTCGTCTGCTATTTTCTAATAGCCGTGAAGGAACTTGTACTGCAGCATCTTTAGGATAATCCTTCAGAACAAGAAGAGCAGAAAAGCATATGTCAAAGCTTTTGGAACCAGTAGAGAAAATTCTAGAAGCAGACAGGACTGCTGAATACGTGAGTGTTAGCATATCTTATTCCAAAACCTTGTGTTATTGCAGCGTGGAGATGCTAAGACTTATCCCTACCGTAGAACCATCTGGACTTTGCAGTCAAGAACTAACATGACAATTTGGGATACAAACTGAAAACCCAGTACAAATTCAAAATATGAATTCCAAATACTGATTAAGAAGTGTATTTTCCTCATCTATGGCCAAAGATGTAGAAGTGAAATTACACGTGTTGAAGTTAATATATGTAACAAGTCTCAAACAATTCAGCCTCACCCACACAAGCAGAATTAAGCAGACGAGTCAGCAACTGTAGAACTGAAGGGACAAAGTTGAATTTCCTCAAGTTGGAATCCATGAATAATCAGAGTCTATGTGGGGTCATTAAATCAAGTTCGGGAAGTAAAAAATCTCTTATCAACTTTATTTGATGGTGTGGAACTGCAGAACAGTACTCCATCATCCATATAAGAACTTTTGCTAGCTCACCAGCTCTGCTTTGAGCCATGCAGAGACTTTGCTGCAATCCTTTTACAGCATGCGTTAATTTTGTCCTCATGCATGGTCATCATAGGCTAGATCCCCTAGGCATAGGTCTCCACTGTATGCAGGACATAGCAAATATAAATTAATCAGAAATAAGCCTTTTAATTTTAATTGTTAAAGAGTGCTATACAAACTGATGTCCATTTCAGTATCTATGACAAGAAGAGAAAAAAATACAGGAAGTTTAGGGCTTTTCAAACAAATATTGTGCAATGCGCAGCTGCCTTTTCAAAGGAAGAATTACTCTAGATTTTAAAAACAAGCATACCCTAAGGAAATTATACTTGGATATAGACTATGCAACAGGTAGTAGTACACTAAGCAAAGGCCCTCCAAACATTTCAACATGCATATCACATTAGGTGATCACATATCATCATTATGTGATCACATATCACATGTGTGCATATCACAACTCATAAAGGCAAGCATCTGCATGGTCATTCTGCAGAAGCAGAGCGAAATATTCAGTTGGTTACCAGAGATAAACAATTTGCTACTCTTCTACAGAAGCTGAGCACGTAACTTCTTGAGATAAATGTGGTTCTCTCAGTCTAGGATTGTAGGAAGCAACCGTAACTTTTCTTACTGTTTGTGATAAAAACATAGGTTCCGTAGAATTTCCTCTTGAAAGTAGATGTTCTGGATGTCCTTTAGTACTCTGGATATCTAAAATAAAAGCAATTTTACTGCAGTCATAGTGATCTCTAATGCAGTTACAGCATACCTTGTCTAACTCAAATCTTAATCTTTTCTCTCTCTGTATCTTTGAAAATCTAAATATAATGAATTTCACAACACAAATGACCACAGCCATCAACCCAAAAAACTCACAAATGTTAACAAATTCTATGAGAGTGGAAGATAGCTTTGCTTTACAATACAAGAAAAACTTTCTGAAAAACGGAACATCTGAAAAACTGACAAGCTTTGGGCCAAATTCAAGTCTGACAAGACCAGAGGGGCATTGAAAGTTACTTGTCTAAGGATACGTTATAATTATATGACAATATACTTCAAGTAAGAAAGAGAAGGAAACTCAACACAGTATATTTCAGTATCGAAAACTAACCTACCTTTATAAAGCCAAAAAAACAACATCTTATGAAGCTCTTTGAGCCTTTGATCAGAAAACTCCAAACTCCCCTCCAAGAACTCCAAAGACTGATAGGGTTCTGTTAATCTAGCTTGGACTGACCATGTGACCCTGCACAAGTGCCTTTCCATATGGGGAACAAAAGTATGAAAGCTTGGGGCGGGGGGGAAAGTTTAGCAAACAAAGTTCTGCAAAACTGCTGCCACTTATGGTATCAGAACACAAAGGTCACTTCCTAAATTGTAAAACTACTGCATGGTTGAAAATAATAATGATTTTACCTCAAATCTAATCTGAATATCAGTGGTAAATCACATACCTGGTGCAGTGCTGCAGGGGGCTCCATCAGTTAAACTACCAGATAAAGCCCTGTTTGCTGACAAGGCTGGAGGAATACACGATGTTTCATCTCTAACCAATGCTGCATCAGACGCCTGGCAGGGAGGGACCACTTCGCGAAGCTTCTTCACAGAAATTTTAACCTTTTTAATACAGCCACCAGCTCCCGTCACAGTGTCAATGGGCTTCTTCTTGTGGAGGCTAGTGGAGTGGATGAGCACATCACCAGCCGTGAAACTAGCCAGTGAATCCTGGCTAACGCTAGAATTGCTTTCCACCTCCATGAAGACCTCAACACACAGGCTTCAGCACTTAAACCTGGCAACGGAGTTTTAAAAACAACGTTATTATAAAAACAGCCACTGAGCAATGCTCCCGAACCGCTTAGGTGCGAGGCGCCCACAACGCTAGAACCTACGATTAAGGAAACAGCAAGCGCGGGCCAAGCGCGAATAGAGTTTAGGCAGCAGGAAGCAAACCGGCTCCCAGCCGCCATTTCGCAGGCAGCTGGAGCCCCGCCGCGCCCGGGCCCTCGCCGAGGGGACAGCCCATCTCCCGCCTCGGCGGGCCCGGCGCTACAGGCACGCACCCGCGGGTCTTCCCGCCCCGGCAACAGCGCCGCGGTCCCCCGCACGCCACCCGGGCCCCGCCGCGGCCTGGCCCGGCTCCGCACCGCTCCGCGCCGGGAGCGCCCGCTGCCATGGCAACGGCGCCGCTCGCGCCCACGCCTGGTCCGCTCCTCAATAGCGTCCGGGGTGGAACACGCAAAGCGACTCTTCCCGCTACAGACCAGGCGCTACGGCAAGCAGGAAGAGAGTGGGGGGGGAGCTTTAGAGCGCTGCTCTCGCGTCGGGGAGGAGGGTAAAGCTGCCTCCTGCTTCCGCACCCGCCGATTCGCCGCGCAGCCGGCAGCGGTGGAGGGGGTGGGCTGGGCGGCGAATCGGCGGGGCCGAAAGTGCTGTTGTTTGCCGGGTCGCGCCTTCATTCTTGCCCCCCGCCCTGCCTGCCCCGCGTGGCCCGGGCTCGGTGACGGCGCGGGTGAGTGCGCGCGGGCGGCGCGTGCCGCGGGGGGGGGGTGGTGCGGGGCTCTGAGGAGACGGGGCGGGAGGGGGGTAAGGCGCCGCGTGCCGCCCAACGGCCGCCGCCCCCCAACGGCCCCTTCGCGAGGGAGCCCCGGCGGCCTTGCCCCGAGCGCGGCCGGGCTCCCGGCGGCCGTTACGGCCTCGCCGGCCGTTAAAGGCGGCGCCGCGAGATACGGGCGGCGGGGCAGGTGGAGCCGGGCAGAAGAGGCCCCCAAAACGTGTCACGTCGGTAACGAAGCAGCCGTCCGTTGGGTGGGTTTTGCCCGGCGCAAGCCAGAGGTGCGGGTGACTTGGGATGCGCCCTGTGTTAGCGCTGCGCTGGTGTTAAAACTGAAAGGTGGCGTGTTCAAATCTAGGTTTTTCTGGGCGAATCGTCCTTAATTCAGAACGGAGTTGAGGTAAAGGTGCACAGGCCTGGTGTGTGCTTGTCTGTCTGCTGGGTTGGAGCTTGGCCTGAGGAGCATCTCCTAAGGCAAAGAAACTCAAGGTGCCCTTGGAGGGGAGAACCAAAGGATGTAGTATTTAAAAAAAAAAAAAAAGAAAAAGAAAGAAGTGAGAGACAGAGTTCAGCTGAAATTGCTTCAGCTCCGGCTATTCCACCTCAGGTTTGACCTCAGCAGATCGCAAATATTGGCCAGGCCTAATTTAACTTTAATAGGATGCCATTTATGGAAAAAATAATGTATTTTTTCTCAAGACAGAAGATCTCCTTGCATGTATTCAGTCGGTTCAAGAGACTCTCGGGATGTCTAATTTCCAACTTGTTCACTCACTTTTGGTGTCAGCAGATCTTCCTACCATTGATTTTTTTCTTTTCTCCAGAGCAGAGTCTAGCCCTCTGACGTGAGATAATGCAGCGTAACCTGTGCACCGAGTGCATTTGGTTATCAAGCCCCCTTTTATCTCATCCTTTTCTCATCTGATCACGTGCGCCCGAACGCTGAGCATAGCTTGTAGCCTGAGAAGAGGAGCTTTGTATAACCGCATTGCAAATATGCTGCCTTAAAGTAGAACAGGTGAACCTGGTCCAGGAAGGATGCTGGCTTGCACTCTGCCTTTCCGACAGGAGAGGGCGCGGGGAAGCCGTCCCTTGCTGCCTGTTTGGCGGCCTGCATGTTAGAGGAGAGGGTTACACATTAACGCTTAACTTCCCGCGTCCTGTGGGTAATTACGTCCTGCCCTGATTTTTAGGGGGTTAGCTTAGCTGCCTGCCGGTTTGTCCTGTATTTGCAATTTGATTAGCTTCAGTAAAAGAATGCTTCAAACGTTGTCTTTTTTGTTGTTGTTTTTAATATGAAATCAATCAAGTTCTAGCCTAGCGAATCTCTACTATAAAAAAAGAACTTTTTCTACAAGTCCTGGCTGTTGTATCTTAACTCATTTCTTTAACTTGGTATTTTTCTTCTTCTTTATCCCTGGCACAAAAGGGCAGAAACACTTGGGTAGTATGTTTCCCCTCCTACCCACCTCTGGAGGTGAGGGGTGTACAACTTATTTGGCTTCTTGCAAAAAGGAAAAAAAAACCTTAAAGGGCCTGTTCAGCTTTTGTGGGAAAGGATACCACTGACTTAAGATTAGGTAATAGGCACTAATGTTTTTTACATCACTGAAAAGAACTTTCTCATTTAAGTTTACAGTGCATGTTTCATCTGTAAGAACTCACATCTGTTAAGCGTGGATAAGATGGAGATAGCCACCCAGTGGGACAGTAATAATAATCCTGGTGATCCAGTATGTCCAGTCCATGTGGCCTGCTCACATAATCACCCACTGTCGTTGCTGCTGTGGTGTATTCAGAGCTATCTACTTCCTTTAGCATGTCTTGTATTAAAAACTGCAATGCCTAATTTTCAAACTACGTTTAGCCCAGAGGGAAGTAATCTAGGCTATGTAGGGCTGAGGCTTAAACCTGAAGCCTGCTGGGATTGTTTGAGCAGCTCCCTAAGAAGCTATATGGTGTGTTAGTCAAGGTGCCAGCCTTGTAGAGGTTCTTCTATCACTTTTCTTCTTTTTTTTTTTTTTTTTTCCTTTTCCTCCTTTCACAGGCTGGGGGGGAGAGAGACAAAAAACAAATAAACTTGAAATATTTGTTGTTAACATATTGTAAGAATAAAACAGATTTGCACGTTTCCAGGAGCATTCAGCTAGCACATTTTGGAAGTTAAGGCCAACTGGGCATGATTTGTAGCTAGGGAGGATGTGCAGTAGAGCTGTATAATTTCATTGCCTTCTGTATGGAAAGTGTAAATTACCTGGGGAGGGACTGGTGCCTCAGACATTTTGCTTCAGACACATAAAATCAGATAGTGCCACTGTGCTGTTTTAAATTGGAGCTATTTCCCAAGTGCAGGTGCAAAAGCTTTGTGGAACGGTAGCTCTATAAATCTGCAATTTTAAGCTTACCGAGCTAGTGATAGAAGAACAAAACATCAGGTTTGTGATAAACAAAAACAATGAAACAAAATACGGAGTGTGAGAAAATGGCACTGATGGGAGTTGAGGCTTTTAGCTTTTTATACTTGGGAGAGGACAAAAGTCTTTTCTGTTCTCTGTGGGTTTTAACACTCTGTTTAATAATCTACTTGAACTGACTTTGTAGAACTGTCACTGACTTTTCTTATAATGGAGAGAAATGAGAGTGGCGTTGCGATCCGTTTTCACTAGTTATTTTCCCAGTTGACATTGGTGTTTCACTTCTCTTGAAACAAGTTAGAGCTTTATACTAACCTGAATAATACCTTGTTTCTTCTGAGTAACAGTAAGAATATGGTTCTCCCTAAAGCAATAAGCCATGTAATCTATCCATCCATGAGGAATTCTTGCTCAGGGGGGAGGGAGGTGTCTTAAGTGCAAGAATCACTTGTGCTCTTTACATCCCTTACCTGACTTGACTTCCTACGTAGCTGTAAAGTTCAACATTAAGAGCCATATGTTCTAATTACTCTGCTACTGAAAGGGAGGAGGAGGAAGAGTTCATGCTTGGGAGAGCTCCATAGTGCAGTCTTAGCGTCTTAGTTTTCTTTCTGCTGTGGAAATAATTATTAATATCTTTTTGTTCTTGTTCAGAAGGCTTATTTTTGCTCTCCCCTCCACACCACCAAAAGGCTGGAATAGTTTCTTCAGCTTTCTAAAACATGAAAAAATACTCAAAATTTGACAAAAGCATAATGCAAGACTAATTATAAGTTGCCTTTGCTAAAGGGCAAAATGAACTTTTTTTGCAAAGTGATTACTCTCCAGTGCTGGTTTTTCTTCTGCAGGTTGAGGTGATTGAAAGTGATGGCTCTTGTTCTTTTGACTGTATAGTACTAACTTGGGTTACCATCTCTGACAGGTCTTGTATAATATGTAAATTAAGGGGAAAGGAAGACTAGCTTTCAGTATTCCTCTAGGAAGCCTACTGGTATACTCTCTCAAGTCTTAACTTGTTTACCGTGTTGGATTACAAATGTGAGTTTTCCTTTAAGGTGTTTACTTAAATTCTTGGGTCCCTAGCTGTTTGTTCTTTCATTCTTCTTTGTCTGTTTTTCTTTCTTTAAGGGTTTTCTCATTCCTTTATGATTCCTTACATTTAATTCACCATATTAATTAACCAGAACGTTTACTCTAGTTTTTTTTTTTAAGCATTTGATGAGAAAGCAGCTATGCAGAAACTCTGTTTCTCTGATCCTCTTTGGCTTATAATGCTGCAGCTATTCAAAGCTGCTGTCATTTTGCACTTGCTTTTTTTTTTTTTCCTTAGTGTTGTTTCAAATAACACTGAAAAGTCACGGTAGCTAGAAGGCTAGAGAATGTTATTACTTGCTTCTTGTTTTCCTCCAATTTTATTTTATGCCTTTAAAAGCATTTATTAAATACTTTTTGCTCCCCCACCCCACCCCGCATGGTCATTTTATCTGCTTGAAATGCTTGCAGGCAATGATAAAAGAACAGCAGTTTGCAGGTGGATCTGGGCAGGAACTAACTTGGGTGCTGTTTTAACTGAATATATTTCAAATTAATACATTTCTTGAAGTGGATGGTTTGAAAGATTGCTAACAAAATTGCTTTTAAACACACTTAAAGAATATGTAAATTCCATTCCACTCCATGCCGTAAAATATTGTAGCTGATGCGTATGCTTTCTGTGCTTTTTTATCTTCAGAGTAAGCAACTGAGTCATAGACAATAGAATATGGCCGGACAAATATCAGAATCTGATCAGATTAAGCAGGTAAGATGTTGTATTCCCAGATGGTGGCTTTGAAGATGTTGTATTACTTCATCACATACAGTAAAAGACACAGGGCATGAGGAAGGACAAAAAGTACTCTAAGTTCTCTCTTGAGGTAAGAGTAGTTCTCTAGCAAACTTTTGACCACAGACACCGAATAGCATCTGATTTATTTGAACAATGACAGCACTAGATGCTGAAGTCTACTGAACTAATAGCAAATTTTTCTAGTGACTTGTTCTTTAAATATTAGTGTCACTGGGTGGTACGTGCAGCTATGCACAAAGAAAATTAATGCAGAATTTTTTATATATGTGTTGATTGTCTGTTCACTTTGTATTTATAGTTCAAGGAGTTTCTGGGAACATACAATAAACTTACAGAAACCTGCTTCCTGGATTGCGTGAAGGATTTCACTAGCAGAGAGGTTAAACCAGAAGAGGTATGTAACTGTTTCCTGCACTTTTGATTTTCCCTTTCATGGGAAAGAGAAAGCATTTAAATTTCAGAAGTGACTTTTGAAAGTTTTGATCTTTCAACTAGCTAAAAAAGCCAGGGAGCTGTCTTGAGTGGAGCATAGATGTTCAGTGTAAAGCTTCCAAGTGAGAGACAAAGTGAATTAGAGGAAGAGAGGGAAATAGCTTATCTGTGGTTTTGCTGCTCTACAAATATCAAAAGGTGATGACAAATAGGCTTTTTTGCACCTAAACAGCCTATTTGTGAAAAACAAACAAACAAAAAGAAAAACTCTCAATCCTTCCGCCATCTCCCCCAAATGCTTTTGATATCTTAGGTCACCAGTTAGAAAGTATGAACTAGGACTTCTTGAGGTCTTGTCGTCTTTTCATTAAGCATACACACAGGGAACCTTCCTTTTCTCACTGTTAGTACTGGCCGCTTATTGCTATTCTGTGTATTTTGTTTTCTGAGCTATCCGTGGAGGTTCTTGTGCCTTGACAGTCAGAATTCTGATAGATAATATCTTTAGGGACATGGAGGTTGCCCACCTGCAGTCTAGTTCTGTGAAGGTAGAATTCTATTGAAACGTTTCTTTTTCTACATACCCACATACCCTGCGTTGTTGTGAAACATAGAAACACAGGTCTGCAAAGCCCTGGCTGTTAAATCCAGTCCTCTGCATTGCAGGGAGCTCCATCATACAGTCATTTGCAACAAAGATTACGCTCTAGGTAAGATTAGTTGCGTGTTTTTTACCTCCCCTCCCCTGTTGAGAGGCTGTTTCATAATCTCATGATTTTGTTGGTTAAAAGTCTAATATCCTGCTTTTGCTTAACTATGCTGGCAGAAAAACAAAGAAGATTTAAACTAGCTCTTGAGCATTTTCTACCTGCTAGGAATTTTACTCCCCTGCCCCTCATGTATCTGTTCAGCTTTTGCTTTGCTGGACTAAACAAAGCTCTTCCCCCACCTCCCAAGACAGGTTCTTTGTTCTCCTGATCTTTTCTGCATCTATTCTAGTGGAATTTTTCTTGATTCAAGGTAGTCAGAATCATTCTGGGTAAGGTCCTGCCTCTGCCACCAGTTCATTTTGAATTACTTGAGCAATACAAGGAGTTTCTGTTAACAGAACTGACAGAAATGTTAAGGGGACAGCCTCTTTATCTTTCTGGGATGGCATTTGATTTCCAGTAAAGGATTACGCTTTGATCTTTTACTACCCTAAGTGTTACTAGAATTTCATTAAAAATACAGGTTCAAGTAGTCTTTTGTTGACGAATTGGATTCCAAGACCAAAGAACCCTCATGAGGGGGAATTACATTTGAAGGGTGTTGTTTAGATGCAAAAAAGAATAGTCTTAGATTCTAATCAGCTTTTTTTTTCCCCCCTTCCCCTGCTGCGATCTGCAAATGGACAAGACATGAGCCATCCGTTAACAGTGGAGGCTAGGAATAAACTTTCTTACAGGAACTTTGTTACATAATTATCCATTACAGAGCTTCTTGCAAAGCATCTGGCTCTGGCCACGGTTGGAAACAGGATAACAGGATACTGGTCTAGATGGGCTACTGGTCTGATCTGCTATGGAAATTCCTAAGTTCCTATTTGAAGCTGTAGTTTCTTATTAAATAATTTAGACAAATACCTCTAAGAATCGCCTGTGAGATTCTACATTTGTGAAAAACAGCCTCTGACCTCTTTCCTTACAACAATCTCCATTGCAAGTCTAGACTTCCCAAGGCACTATATCACAAATACCGCACCCTCTGGGAGAAGGGACTTGGGATAGTTCCAAAATTCAACAGAATTTGCTTCCTATTTAGACTTAACTCCTGCTTAACAGGTTTTACTGTAGCTGATGCCAGGTCAATGAGAGAGAAGGGGGAGCGGTTAGTTGCAGGGTTTTTGTCTTGTTTGCTTTCAGTCCCTCTACTTTTCACAACCCTTAGTGCTGAGCATAATCAAAGCAAATCCTCTTTTGCCAATAACCATGCAAAGTGATTGTCTTTTCTTTGTATCTGGAAACTTTACGGTAATAGTGATAGCTAGGTTTGGAACCAGATTGCAGAATATCTGATAGGCAGAATTGCAGCTTAGAAATAGGTCTAATAACTTTCTCTACACTTACATTAAAAAAAAAAAAAGCTCTAAATTACAAAAACAATTCAACCTGCAAAATAGGCCCAGGTATTTCTATCCCTGTCTAGCTGACTGGTAGAACTTCAGAAGGTGTTCTGGTTGCTTTTGTCAAGGTTAACCAAACAGGTACTGTTAGACTGATAGAGCTCATTGGAGCAAGGTCAGAAGAAGGGTAAACTGAGCAAGCAGACAGTAGACCATATCTGGCTGTCAAAAGTAGTAGGTATTTGTAAGCAGAATTTGAAGAAATGGAAACTAACGTAAAAGACTTTGTATTTGCTGCAGAATAAAATGCTTTTTTTACTTCATGCTCCATGTATTTCATGGGAGGAGTCCAAGGATGAAATGGTAATATATGCTAGTTTTAAGACTTTTTTCCATGAAGACTTTTTATGAGAGTGAATATTAAGACATCTCAGAGATCCCTCAGAAATTAAACTTTCTCAATGCACAAAGAGGGTATGTATAATTAGGCCCTGAGCTTGAGGCTAAACACATAACATGAGACATAGTCACCCAATCATATATGCCTGTATATGATTATATTTTCGTTCATATTCTTGGAATCTTTTTAATTACTGTTTGGACTCTTCTGTTTCCCTTTCCCTGTAGATGACCTGCTCAGAACACTGCCTACAGAAGTATTTAAAAATGACACAAAGGATCTCCATGCGATTTCAAGAGTACCATATTCAGCAGAACGAAGCTCTGGCAGCTAAAGCAGGACTGCTTGGCCAGCCTCGTTAGACAAGAGAGTACTCTGTTCAGACTTTTTAAGCAGTGCCAGTGTTCACTGGACAAGAACACATTTTGGATTTTCTACTCTCGGGATGTACGTCCAGCAACTCCAGAGAGAGTTCTAGATGCTGTTTGGAAGGTGGAGACCATGAAGGGTTACACAAGAAGTTAGTAATGGTTGACTGGTAGTGGAGTCTGTTTCTGAGGTCCTTTTTCTTGAACAATCAAATAATGCTGATACAAACTTGTCTAGGGCCCGCAGACTGGTATGTTTCGATTTCAGGGAGGTGGGAGGGTTATACTTTGTTTCTTCTGCTCTATTTCAGACGCCAAAAAAGTGTAATATAAAAGTACATACATAAATGTCTTGACACCTTTTTTATTTAATTCAAGTAAAATAAATGGGAACTATACAGGTGTATGTATGTTCTTTCCAAAGATTCATTTTTAAGACACTTCTTTGGAGCCATGTTTTAAGTTTGCTGCAGTTTTGTTTGTCCTCACCTACTGCAGAGTCCTGTTCATTCATTGCTGCTTTGAGTTACTGATAGACAGATCAAAGACAGTGGCTCTGTTTCAGCAGCTAGGGATGTGTGATTGTGTCATTTCTCTTCATTCAAGAAGAACTTCAGTTCTTTTGCTACCAGCTGCCCCCTCAGAATCTCATGCTCGTTCTTGGTCTCCTAGAGCGCTTGCGCGGTGGTGCTGACAGCATCAAGGCAAGGATAATGTGAGACAGCTGCTGTAACTACAGAGCTGGGGAAGGCAGGGAAGCTACCTGCTTACCCCTAGGTTATATTTGGTTCATATTTCACCAAGTCGTCCATAAGTGATACAAGTGCATCATTAGCACCCACCTACTCCCAAGGCAGCTTCTACACACTCCCTGTTTCTTTTGGGGGACCCTGGAGGTCCTCTAAACCCAGCTTCATTGCCTGATGAAAATGTAATGCATTTCTTCAGTAACATTAAGCTTGTCGGCAATTTTCTCCTTTCATTGCATGAATGTCAACAGAACGGGTGAAGTATGCACAAGACAATGTCTTTTTTGCTGCTGGATGAGTATGAAGACAAGTTTGTGAAAACTAACTGTACCAGTGTTGTGTTTTTGGTGTAGAAAGGAAACTATTCCTTTGACAGGATCTTAATATCTGAAACTCTAGTCAGATTGTTAGTACAGTAGAATGATGGTTCATTGCCATTTTATTATCAAATAGTCGTGTTCGGAAGTGCAGAGTTAAAAAAAATAAACAGAAAACGAAAAAAAAAAACCCAAATGTACTTCATCAGTTAACAACCACTGTAGCTAACAGGCACATTTTATTTTAATTCTAACTAAAAATACAGTGAACAAATGGAAATGAACATCTGGATTAGCATGTATGCTTTGAGACTGCAAGAGACTACTTCTGACTACATGGAGTTGTTTTAAGTCATTTGCCAGGTTCTGCTGTTAGGTACAAAGGCAACAAAAAAGAGCCTAATTCGCCCTTTTTATAGTCCTTCCTGTTAAAGGTTGCTCTTTACTGGTCATCTATTGCTTAAACAGTTGCCCATTGATGGCCGCAGCTACACTTGCAGCACTACTTCTGGAACCAAAATTCCAAAATGTAGGAAATCAATGACAACTGTTAAAATGAGCTGAATGCAAAACCTTAATTTGTAAAACAACATCCTGTACAAACCATAGTTTTTTGCCCAAAATAAACTAACTGGGTTTATTGTGTTCATATTACTGATTAAAACAGTCATGCCCAATAGGTATAAAGTGCACAGTTCTTTATAAGATTACACAAAAGAATATAAGAGTATGTACTCCTCTACAGGAGAGTATAAGAAAGAGTTGTGTGATGGTGTTCTCTGCAGAAGCATCTTGTACACTGGTGCTGGGAGCATGTGTTGCAAGACCTGCAATAGTTGATGTGATCCTGCATATGCTGAAATATTGTTAGCAATGTGTTCCAGGCTCTTCTTTTAGTCCCTTGCAAGAAACTAATTTTTTAATTGTAATTTTACAGATTGCTTCATAATGTTATATTTATGTTAATAATCCCCCTTTGAAAGATCTCAGCTTTTTTTGATCAAGAAGTTGCATATAAGCAAAAAAAAAATTTTTTTCCCTCCCAAGAGGGTAGTAGACACACATATCTGCAGAATGTTTCATATAGTCAAAAATTAAATTTTTGTTAACTTTATCAGGACTTAAAGGAAAATATTTTAAGCAGATAACGTCCTCTTCTTAGAATGCAGTAAATGCTACTGTTGGTCTTAGTATTGACCTTTTAAAACCATTTGTATATATTGGATAAATATACAATAGTAGCTGGAGATTTTTATTTTATTGAGCACTGGCAAAGTTTGAGTTCATACACAAATTTCTAGAGCATTATGCTAAGGAGCAGCAGCAACGTCAATCGTAACAGTTGTGGGATTAACTGCCTCTATCCCCTTACTGCTGCTCTGGTGGAAGATGCTTCCATGGCTGTTGGAAGGCTATAGTTTTAATTGTAACATTATAGACAGAGCAGCATCAAAGTAGGTTATATTAATTTAAGTGCATTCGTTCTAGGCTGTGGTACTATTTGCCTTCAGGAAACATTTGTACCTGCACCATAATAGGCCAGGTCTGAAAGAGGAGCAGAGCTGCTCAAGAGGAACAAGAATTGAGAAAGTGAAGTATGTAAAGACTCAGACGTTTACGTACAATTTTGTTTCAGAAAAGCCACATGAATTTATTATTTGGGTGACTCAACGGAAACTAAAAGTAAAACCAAACTTTAACTTCCCTTCCGTAGATCATAATTTTAAGATTTGCAGTCTGAACATTGTGTACATTTCTTCAGCGGTTCATGATTTTCCCCTACATGCTTTGCAGCAACCCCGACAAGTGCAGGAGAAAAAAGCCCTACTACCATTTTTGTTGATAACTTTTTTTTTCAATTGCTTGTGGCTGCTGCAATAGATCGAGTTGGTACTCTTTTAGAAAAGTGTTCTGGTGTACTGAGTTTTGTCTTGTTTGTCTTTTATTTTCAATTGCAAGCTGCTGACAACTCGGGAAACAAAACAGTAGACCCTTGCTTGGGAATTGTATAATTGTGGCAAAAATTCTTACTCCAACCTTGAAGAGTTTCGTTTGTTATGCTAAACAACAGGTGCATAAAGGAGACTGGAGAAAACAGAAACAGTCATGGCAATCGGGATCATTATATATATATATATATATTTGTATGTATATATGTATATGTACACACACATATATGTATATAATTTTTTTGACAGGAATCACCAGAAGAGTTTAAAGAGCATTTTCAAGAACACTTTTCTGATGCTTCCAAGGGAGAAGATACAAAAGTATTTCCTGCGAAATATTTTGACTGGGCAACTGCAACTACTGCCATTTGCAGAATAAAGGGAGGGGGTGAAACCTCATTACCATGTAAGTCAGCCATAAATAGCACTGAAGATGAAAGGCTGCAGAACAGCCATGGCAGGAGGCCTGCCCACATGCTTTGTTGTTAGTAGCTTCTCTCTAGCTTTTTGCTTCCAACAGCAGTCTGGAAAATGCTTTCCCACCTTGCTGTTTTCCTTGCTACTCTAACTCTCAGCGATTCAAGCCCTGACTGCAGCGCAGCATTGCAGGCTGTACAATGCAGTGCGCCTGCCACTTGTGCTGGACACTGCTCTGCTTGCTGCTCTTTAAAGATGCCCCAGCTCGACACAAAAATCAGTTCATATGCCCTTTAAAGGTGGAAGAAGCAAATAGGTTCCTATAGTCTCATTTATCTGCTTTGTACTATCCATATGACTGCTTTATCCCACATAGCCCATGCCTTGTTACCTTGGAGATACCTGAGAGCTAACTCTAATTTGGCCTAAGATGGTAAAGGCTAAAAAGGAGCCCAAATAAGGCAACAAGTCTCTAATGTCCTGTATTTTTTAATGGATTAACATAGTAACGATGTCCAGATTGCTACAGTTAGACCACAAATGTTATGCCCCATTTGTAAATAATGTACCCATTTTAAAGTGTTACGGCTTTCGTTAAAGTAGTCTTTTTTGTTAAACGTTAAAGGTAACTCATAATTGAAATGATCTTCCATTGTATCTTAATGTGCAAAAAGAGTAGAAAGGCCAGCTGAATTCAGAAGAGCTGAAGAGTTTAAGTGATGGGACTGGAGAACATTTATGTCTTTTGGGCAAAGTTTCCTGGGGCTGAGGTGAGGAGGATGAAAAATCAGTTTTCCTCATGTTTCAGTACTTGGGGATTTGGGGCAGGAAGATGTTTAAATATTTGTTAAGACAGATTTACTGTACTAAAGGTTAAGCAAGTGTTAGAGGGAGTTAGTTAATAAATTACTCACTTTTAGGTTCCCCAGTTTCTCTGGACTTCAGTTTTAAAACCTTCTTAACCCACTGTTATCCAGGGAAAACATTCACTCTTAAAATCTATAAAGATGTCACGTCCCCCTGCCTCTCCCTCCCCCACTCACAAAACAAATAGTGGGATGGGAACGTGTCACTTGGAGGTACAAACATCAAGCTGACATCTGCTACCCTGAAACGGAGCTGACCAAACAAACACGATGACTTCTGCAGGAGCTATGTGCTTCTAGTGACTGTAGTTTGTTTACAGATGTAGCTGTTAATTATGAACATTTCAAAGCTACTTCAAGTCGAAAATAGTTGCTATGCTTTTTGCACAAAGGATGGAGTCACTGGCTTTTACCTTTAGATCACCAGTTCTGTCCTAGCTCCATTCCATTGAGAAAAAACCACTTGCATTCTTCCAACATCTTTCAATCTGTGCAACTGGTGTAACTTGCACGTAAACCAAGAAAGATGATACAAATACATTTTAGCTTGGAAGTAAAAGTGTATCAATGCAACTAAAGCATTGAGCTGATGCAAAATGTCATAAGAGCAACAGTGAAAATTTTATCAAAAGGTTAATTTGCTTTGCTGACCTTTGACTGCCTTCTGCTTCCTTGTGAGCTGTTTGCATTTCCTGATGGCTCAAACCATGTTATTTAGAAAATAGCAACCCATAAGATATTGGCAACAGGACTTGTGGGTTGAGAATGATCTTTAACTTGCTACATTGATAGAAAGTGTTTCAGTGCCTCATGCCCTTTGTGTTAATTAGCATGTACTGGCAAAAGGTTGCAGCTATTCTTTCATCATAGCAAGATTACGCTATATTCTCAAAGACATTTAATTGGAAAGGCAAAAATCCTTATTTTGATAGTGCCTGAATGGAAGTCCACTATGAAGTCTGGGAACGTCTCCAAAAGCCGGCACAGTTACAATTTTTTCCTACAATCACCAGCTTTTGGATGTAGAAAAGATAAAAAGTGCTTATACCTTAAGCGTACAATCACTTTGCCATACCTACTTTTCTGTCTGTTCTGCCTAGTCAAAACTTCGTGAACCTGAAGATGAGCTACTGGAATGCTTATCAATTTGCTAAATCAAAGCCTTATGTTTCGACTCAACCATGTATTAGACACAAAAGCATGACTTTCAAGCATTAACCTGAGATATAATTAATTTTAACTAACGCTTCATTTAAATTACTTTCAATATCGATGCTCACAAGGGTCCCTTGCAGAAGATGTTTAAAGGTACAAACTAGAAAAAAGGCAAGCTTTATCTGGGGACTTAATGCCTGCAGCTCACCCTCTTGGTAATCACAAAATGCCCATCCAATTGCAACATCCTTCTCTATGTAATCATAACTTCATGTGTCTGCTGAAGGTCCATCAGTATGTGCTGTTTCTGCTGAAGGTCCATCAGTATGTGCTTAGCTTTGTATCTAATCATGTGCCTAACTTCCAATGGCAGTCACTACGATCTTGTGCCCAAATGCAGTAGGACTCTGCCACCGAGCTTGGCTGGTGTGCATGCTTGTGGCTCACCTGCTACCTACGGACTATAGATGCAGAAGGTTATTCTGCTGTCCCAGTGATTAATGTGTTGGGCTATGGGAGATTCAAGGTCAAAGTCCTGTTTGTGCTGGAGGGAACCTAATCCACATGTTTTCTCTCCTAGTGGAATATTTTAACTCCCATGATGCAGCTTACTCTGGAGTGTGCCCTACCCCTCCTCCTGAATAGCTTCAACTTTTCATGCTATAACGAAATATACAGCCAAAGACAGAATAAAAATGAGACCACAAGCTTAGTCTCTGGTTCCTAACTGAAAGGCAACAGAACTAAAAAATAAGGTTCAGAGTAGAGGGTGAGTTTATCACCTCGACTAGGCAAATCAGGTTAGGCTCAGTGGTGGAACCAACTCTGATGGAAGGAAAAGGGAGTGGAAAGGGAGTGGGCCCCAGACTGCAGCGGCACTCCACGGTGGAGTATGCCCTGTCCTGGAGAGGGAGTCCTGAGAGAGGTGTGGGAAGTGACCCAGAACAGAGATGCAGGTGGGGGGAAGAGAGGGCAACAACCGTACAGCCTGCCTAAAATTAGTTTGATGCCACTGGGCTAATGAACAGACTCTCATTTGGAGGTGACATTCATTGCAGCAGCAGAGACAGAAAGTGATCCCTTGGGAGACTGTATTCCCACTCCACACCAGGGCAGGGCTCTACCGCACGGTCCCTTCACCCCTTCAGCCACTGAGGCAGCCCAGTACCTGCTCACCACCGCCGGCCCATCTCAGGACCACCGCCACGGCTCCTGCCGCTTCTCAGGTCCCTCAACCCACTGCGTGCGGCTCCTGCCCCCAGCTCCTCTGTCGGAGATGGCAGCGGCACAGCCTGCTCCCTGCATCCCTCCGAAGCAGCACCCAAGGCAGGGGCAAGACTGGGGGCCAAGGCCCCAGCCAGGGGTGAACCTGAGGCAATGGCTGGGGCCAGGCCAGGGCCTGGAGGAGAGGCCCAGTCACTAACCTAGCCATAAACAGTCCTCTCCCGCCCGCCACTGCTCATGCTCAGTAGCCCCGTGAGGCCCAGAGAAGAGACTCAAGAGGGCCCGCGTTTGGCCCTCTCCCTTAGCCAAAGCTGGAGGAGTCAAAGCAAGACGCTGCTCCAAGCTGAGAGAAACCATGCGCTCCTCCTACAGCCGAGCATTTTCTTTCTCAGCTCCTGGTAAAGCAGGGGCTTTTTAATTCCTGCAGTTAATACATGTGGAAAGAAAAAAAGAAAAACATCAAAACACAGGTTTATTATAGCATTTTACTGCCTTCAAGACATAAATACATAAAGGGAGAACATCTCAGGGAACTGAAATGCTGCAACTTGTGACAGGGCACAAAAGTGACCCTGACATGGCCAGACACCAGAGGAGCTGGAAGAGATGGTGTTTACCACGGATAACGCAGCTCCTCTCACGACTCACTTCTGTGGGAGAAGTGCCACTTACCTGTAGCTGTAGGAAGCACACAGTGTTACCCCAGAGGTATACAGTAACTCAGGAGGGCAACAGCTGAAAAGGCAGAAAAGCTTGAGTCATTAAATTTACAGTGCAATAAACTGAAAAAAAAGGAAAAGGAATGAACAATGGAGAAAATTTTAAGAGACTAGATGAAACCAGGCAATCATGAAAGAATCTGAAACTGGACCATAAAAAGCAATACTACATGTAGGAGTTGATTAAATGAAGGGTTATGTGCCTGGCGTGTGTCAATAATCATGTGAACAATATAGACAAGGTGGTCATTTGCATGGTGGGAGAATAGAGTGTAAACAGAAGGCATCAAGACTTTGGGCTTTGTTATTTTTTTCCAAATAGTTTTAAGCCTTACCAATCCCTAAGGTAAGTAATTCTCAGGATATGGTTTTAAGCTGTGCATACATGTAAAAAGGTCTAGGGGATCATTTTAAAAAAAGAATGCCCTCGTGTGATGTAACAAAAGTATTTCATAAAAATTCCACATCTTACCCCTTATTACGTAACAGGCATAGCTGGCAGGATCATGGCAAATGTGGCATGGTACATCAGGTTGTACCCAGATGAGGGATTAGAAATAGAGTAGTTTAGAAACATCTTAAGAAACTGACAGGGCTGGAATGGAAACGATACTGTTAGGTTACTTTGAAGAGCAAGGAAACAGAAAGACATAGCCAACAAGAAGTAATTCTTTCTGTCAAGAACGAGGCTCAGTCAGAATGAGAGATAAGCAAACACACTACTGATAAACAACCTGCAGTTTTTCACAGCTGTGATAAGAGCTATAGTGTTGATTTTCTTTGTTGGTAAATAATGGAATATCAAGAAAGAAAATAACAGTTACAATACTTCATGTTTCCTTTATCACAATGAGTGAGCTGTACTGGTGTTTTAAAGCCAAATGCCGTAAAACCCCGGAAAGCCACCTTTTTCACTTTTGGAAACTGCTAGTATAGGACAAGCAACAGCATAAGGGTACGAAAAATATAAATGCAGGTAGTCACAAACCTAAAGTAGAATCAATTATCAGAACAGCCCCCTTCCAAAACGGAAAGGATTTCTCTGAAAATGGGAGGATGCCACTTCAGGAGCAAGAGCAGCACCATCAATAGGACTGAGATAATTTAAACAAAAGCCAGAAAAGTCCTAATCTTAAGAAACGATGAGGAATGGTCCACTTTCACAAGTAAGATTGTCCTATCTTTTCAGTTTTCTTTGAATGACAACACAATATTTGCCCATGACCCGTGACTAATCATAAAATCCACCATCAAACCACATTAAAACAAACACATTTTCAGACCATTAACAAGAAAAATTAAATTTACATATTCTTCCAAAGCAGTGGATGACTAATAAATTCTTGTTGAATTTTAGAAACTCATAGATTTTTAAAGGAAATAAATATATACCAATAAGTGCCAGCTAATCGGTGGTAATTAATACAGGTGAATAATTTTAAACTCTCCCAGCACAGCATTTAAGAGAACATCCTTCAAAAATCCTCCTGTCTGAAGGAAGATAATACGACAGAATGAGAGATTTTCCTCAAAACTTGAGAGCAATAGGTTGATAAATAGAGGAGAGTGTGAGCTAGCTGCAGTCCGTTTTCCAGGCCCTGGAATTTTGGTGAGTCAGCCGCTGGCAGCATCCCCGTAGGTTCCACTGCTTTGCTGCTCTATTCTGCACATCTCCAGAGGTAATCCTTATCCTGCGTATTGTAGCAAAGAATAAAATCCTGAGTATGGAGATCTAAAAATAACCAAAACCTTAGTGCACAAAATCTGCAAAATACAAGAGCCTTAGTGAAGTAAACAGCTCAACATACTTTGCTAATACTCATCTTTTGTTTCAGCTTGTCGATCTGTCTTCGGGTTGGTTGATCAGATTTGTTTCAAGCTATCAAACCGAACTCTCCCATAAGTTTGCTTAAAACAGCATTTCTTAGACATACTACTGTAAAAGGATTCAAATAAATGTTGTCCAGAAAAGCCATCTGGCCTCCTCAGAAATGCAAGAGTATTTTTACCAGGGAAAAAAATTCTTCTAATAAAATGCTCTTCGACAACCATTTTTTTGTGTGTGTAAAATTTCATCTTCACAAACATATTTGGAGAAAGAAGGCTAGGAGTGGAAGGCTTGACAGTCTGATTGAGATACAGAAACCAAGAATCCTAAGATTCGGATTCTCTTTCCAGCTCTCCACCAAAGCGATCCTGTGTAATTCTGGTAGTCATTACTATGCGGCCTCCCTACAGGTAAAATAAAAGAGTATATACCACCCTTAAAAAGCTGTTGCCTAGATTATGTTATTAATACATCTTAAAAGGAAAAAAAAAAAAAAAAAAAGGGATACGTGCAAAATACCATGAACAGTGAAGAAGTGATTTCATCACTTGTTCTCCTCTACTGCTGTTCTTCAAATTAAAGGTCTCTGCTTCTGCCTGCAAAAGTCAAATATATTATACTCCATGAACATACACACTTTTCTTTATCCTTGTTACAATTTTCTTTTACTCCTGTTACTGAAAGTCTGTTTAACTTCTGTTGAAATAATGATTTATTAATGTTGTTCCAACATCTTTGCTTCTCCTGTGTGATCTATTCAGACTGATTAGGCAAGAGAAAGTTTCTCAAATGCAAGCAATCTGATGGAGGAAACAGAAACAAGGAGAGATTTAACTGGGAATTTATACATTCAAGTTAAAATAAAAAGTCATTAGTATATAAGTAGGTTGCATACACTTTTATGGAAGGAAAGTAAAGCTAAAACAAGTAAAGAAACTAATCTTTTCTCACCTTATATCCTTGCATACAAAATGTTTAAGTTGGGGTTATATTGGCTTTTTACTATGCTAATATAAGGTAATACTGAGTAGTATCAAAAACAAAAGCAGCCACCTATTCGCAAGATGCTAAGTGTTCTGACTACTGTTAAATACATTCTCCAAATTTCCGACGCACACTAATATCGTCTAAAGCAATGTATCTGCCAGAGATCTGATAGCTCTTTGTATAAACTGCAGAAAGTGGGGGAAAGGTCTGAATTTTCTTACAGTACTGTTCTTTTTAACAATTCTAACAGCAGATTTTTATCCTGTAATTCTTTGCATTTTTCCCCTCCTAGCTCACCTTCAGCTAAAGTATATAATTTTGAGAAAACCACAGAAGATTAAAAGGCAGAATAAGAGAGAAGACTGCCAAGAGCGTGCTTTATTTTTAACTGCTCCTGCAAACACTATATCCAATCTTTCATTTTTTTTTTTTTTCCCAGTGTAATCATAATTACTCTGCCCTCAACAGCATAAACATTCAAGGCATTGGAAGATACTTTGGAATTAATTTTATGTCAACAAAGCAGAAGTGAAAGGATTATAACGGGAGTTAGGAATGAAAGACCTAGTAGGGTTTGTTGTTGATTTCCCTTTTAGTACAGGATAATACCATGTTACGTAGTACTTTTCCCTTCCCTATAGTTTCTTATGACATAACAAAAAAAAAAAACACCCACTGTTTAAACATCTACTGAATAATCTGGCCAACTGATATGCTTCTTGCCAGGAAGATAAAACTAGGAAATCAGTAACATGCTAGAGGCTCGCCAGAAAGTCATCCACTTTTTTTGCAGGTTTAGTTTTCTGCAAGGATAGTAATGTTAGTTCTTATGGTGGTGGGGCAGGGGGGACAGGGGTGTCCAACGAGTACTAGTGCAAGGTAAGCAGCTGGAAACAGGGAAGAAGGAAGAAAGTCTTCCCTGTTTCAAGGGGCAGCCATCTGTTAGATTGTATTTGTGTGTGTGATGGAACCATACCTTCAATATCCTTGCAACATTTTAAAGATTCCTAAAAGATAAGGAGAAGCAGTCAGTGTATACGTTTGGAACATCTACGCTGAAGTAAAGACTGTTAGGAGCTCATCCATCATGTACACATGTCGAGTATGTGTGTAAATGCCTGCTTATTTTAAGATTTTTGTAGCCTCTGTAAACAGGAGTTTGATATCTGCGTAAGATAAAAATTAATCCCTATCATTTCACTGAAATTAAAATGTACTTCTGCAAATATTAAACATGGAAGATAATTTGAGAAAATGGGACCCATGTTAGTTCTTTTAAAATGAGTATTGCTTTTTATTCATAGCTATTATAAGATTAACAGTAAAAGTTAGCTCTGAATAAAGTCTTTACAACAATTTATGAAGAATAATTTTCCTATTTAGGTAAGTAAGTTTGGACATTTACAACAGCAATCATTTAAATAAAAATAGAATATAAAGCCTATGTTTAAAACATGGCCTTTATTAATGCTGTCTAGTGAGCTCCATATTTATCTTACATTGAAATAGTTCTGCTTTGCTTAAGAAAAGACAGAAAAAGTGCATTTACAAGAGTACTTTTTCTTTAATTTTCTGCGAAAATGGAAGGAATTGGAATCACAAGTTGACAAATGTTGTAAAATGAAGTTTCAAGAAACATCAATTTTAGTAATGCTACTCCATCACTAGTGTTTCGTTCTGACTTTCTGCCGTGTGAACCAGAATATCCTGATATACAGTCTAGAGCATCTATGTTATTACTCTACAGCATATTAAACACAGAAAAGGGGGTTAAGAACCCCTTTCAATGTACAAACATGAATAAAAAAATTGATAAAAAAATCACCTTTATACATAATGTATATGCAAACTGTTTTAAATACATGGTTTTGGAAGTTATTTACAAACTGTATCTGTCTGTGGGACAATCCACAGACAAAGCATACACAGTTGCTTTACTTTATTGTTGCATCTCAACTTTGGGAGATATAAATTCATTCGGCAGTATAGCAAACATAAAAACTTGTGACAAAGTATCTTAAGGGCAACCCAATAAATTTTGTTCCTCAAAACAATGTTAAGTACTAGGACTGCCAAAGTTTCCAAATAAAGTCATAGTTTAATCCAGATGCCCGGTTACAGATCTATGTTGTGGAGGATACACAGACAGACCCACTTTAAATGTAGGCATGGCTTCTGGATAAAACCTCCTGTAAGAGCCATAACTGATAGGTACGTTTTATCGAAAGAGTGAACTAACCTATTTTTTTTTTCCAATTTTATTAATATTTTAAAAAATACATAAAAATACAACATCCAATGTCTGAATAAATATATTTAACAAGTTGCAAGATACCTTATTTTACACAAAAATTTCAGCTTTAGAAATCTTGTTAAATAACTTCATTGTTGTTATATATTTCATTTTTCGTCTTTTTGTAACAAAATAAAAACTCTGAAATTACATAGAAAAAAGACAAAATATTTTTGTCAAGGGATAAGATAGTCCACTGAAAACCTATTCACAATTCCACTGTAAACATTAATAAACATTAAAATATTTGCATAATTGTGTGCTCAAAAATCCTATAAAAAGTGGAAGACTTATTACAACTGTAGTTTTCAGTCAACTACACTTCCTTTCACAATTTATTTTGTCCCATTTACACCTTTAAAACTGGGCACATTGCTGAACACATACTTTGGCAGTTCTGTATAGCAAGTGCTTCCACAAAGAGGAACTACTCACCAAGAGTTAACATACAGCTCGGTGAAAGTGCAGCAGTTACTCAATTCTTTTTGATAATATTCTGATGTCTGCTTGGTGCACTTGCTTTTTCTATGATCTCCCTAGAACACCTGAATGCTTCATTGGACATAACTTTTCAAATTTGATAAGTGCCCTTTCTCTGTATTAACAAAAAAACAAAACAAAAACAAACACAATGACAAGCATGTCACATTGTGCCTACAAACCTTCAGTTAGCAATGAGCTTAATTTCTCTGAACAGTAAATTAAACAAACAAACAAAAAAAGAGGGTAGGAGGGGAGAACAGATACAGTCCAGCAGTGGAAGTGTGTACAGAATATACTTGGCAATGTCAAACCAGTTGAGTGCTTTCTGTGGTTGAATTTCAGAATTTATGTCCATGGCAGCAAGTTGCTGGCAAGGCAGAGAAATGTGTATCACCTGCATTCTACAGCAAGCACGTTTTGTGGAGGAGAAGATGATGATGGACTCATTCCAGTGTCTGATGAAGCAGATGACATGGATGCTCCTGTATGTGACACTGAATATACAGAACAGCACATCAGCATCAGCCTATCAAAGCGCATGTCAGAATGAAGGTTTGCTTGGTTATCAGATTTTAAAAAGACCTCAAAGACTCTGCATCTAATAAAAATTGATCTGAACTTTTTTTGTTAATTGCTTTCATCATTATATTCGCATAAACTGGATGAGTAACCTTACCATTTCTGCATTAGAGATGAATTGAAAAGATAAATCAGATGACCCAGTACACTGATTGAAAACTCAGATCTAGCTGGCACTAGGAAGTCCAAATTTTTAACACACAATTATAAAATAGTCAGTGACTCTTTTTGTTAGCTTCAAGTGTTGAAAAGCCACAGATGCTCTCTCTAAATATGTGTAGATAAAAACAGGATAAACTATTTTTTTTTTTCCAAAAATACTGTCAATTACATTCTAGTTGCTTTGAGTTCTGTATTTTCCAAAAACAGACATCTCACGGGAAGCACAAAGCAAATCTGAAAGTTACCTTCTCTATCTTTCTTTTTTAATCGTTTTCTTCTCCTGTCTATGGTTGCTACTTCTGACTTCAGAGACATATAACATTTTCGGATTTCCTGTAGTTTTTCTTGCAAGAAGGAGATCCTTTCAGTGCTACTCATATTGTCTAGTTCATCTTAAAAGTGGGAAGAAAAGAAAGAAGACATACATACTCCTTTATCAAGGTGATTTTAAACAAATGAGTGCAATTGTCAGAGTATACATGATGCAGTGTGAAAGATAACATATTTCCACAGATATATGCCTTTTTGGCATCGTGTTAATGTAGAATATCAAAACCCAACCCACACATTTTTTCCTTCAGAACATAAGCTTTCTTAGTAAATTCCCTCTAACCCAAGGTGCTCAAATCTGTCAGAAAACATTAACAAGAATCATGCTAACTGTGAGGAAGTTCTACTACGTATATTCTTCCGAAGATTACAACCCACCCCTAATGAAAGATGATTAACGATAAGGCACCGTTGGGGGAATTGAGAGTTCAACAGACAGGCTCAAAAAAACTGTCTCAATATTCCTCAGTTCTAGACTGTATTTCTAACAATAAAGGAGAAAAGTAAAAGAAAAAAAAAAGACAAAATACACCAAATAATTGCTTATTACCCTGTCCTTCCATCATTACCTCTTCAATCACAATCTCAATTGTAGCAGCTAGTGCCTCACTGACTCCAGAAAGGCAATTTAATGCCTTGACCATGCCACTGAAAGCTGGGATTTCAGGCTACTTTTTGTCTGTCTGTTTTTAGAGACATACGGGAGCTTCATATCCCAAACTTTGCTGAAGATGATCAGAAATCCCTGGGGCCAACTGAATGGAGGAAGGGGAAAAAAAACCTCAGGCAATTTCAAACATGATTTTTTTAAAAATGGGTGAGCTGGAAAGCTTCACAACAAGATTAACCATTCATTTTAGAGGCTTTGCTGAACCTGTTCTAGAATAGTAAATGTCCTAGACCTTGAATCAATAAAGTTTGATTTTCATGCTTCAAAGTTTAAGATGATTTTAAAGAATTCTTACTGAGCTGAAAACTCCACTTGTACACTCTAGGGGAAGCATTCTGGTGGTGGTGTTTCTCTCTGTGTTTATCCTTTTCTCCATCTTTGATGTGAGGTGAAATCACTCTTGCAGGTGATCGAGAAATCTTCTGTGGTTTGGATGCATTTATGTGTTTTACAGGAGTACATTTACTTGCACTGTCCAGGACAGGAAGGTCTTCACTGTCGCTACTTTGTCCTGCAGTGAGAGAAATCATTTGGACTTCAAAACAAAACCTTGAAATTTTTAAAATAAGTTTCAGCTATACTCAGAAAAGTTATTTAAGAAAAAAACCCTGCTCTTGCTTACTCAGAAGATCCTGCAATACACACAGAAAATAAACTAGATCAGATCTAGTACATAACTTTATTGGATACAACATGCACTGAATTCTCAAGCGTGCTGATCGTCAATACGGGGGCAGTCAAAGGCTGACTAGGGGCTAAAGTCAAGATTTTCTACATAAACAATATTGAAGCTTATTCCAAAATAAGAATATCAATGCACTGATAAGCTGTCTTAAGTCACAGATTTTTTAGTTTAAAAAAGACACTAGAGTCACTTTTCTAAAAATAAAACTGCATTAATATATGTAGATAGCTCATGATCACTTCAAAAAAGAGGCAACAGATACAGAACACTCAAAAAGGATCGTTTACTTATACCACTATCTACGAAATTGCTTTAAACACCTAAAAATTGGTTCTGAAATATGACTAAAAGCATAAAAGCTTTAACAGCTAACAGAAAATTTTAAGCTATGATTCTTATATAAATATTTTGGATATTAGACAATAACTGCAGGAAGTTTTACATGAGCAGTTAAATACGTTTGACTATTGTATGGCAGACAATATTTTAGTTTCATACTTTCAAATTTTAACAGTACTGTTAAAGGCACTGCATATAATGACTTACTCAACTCAGCTTCCAATTTTGATCTAGCAGAAATAGTAACAACGAGAACGGTGGTTACCTATGCACATTTGTATGACAGCACAACTATTTTCTAGGAATGTACCTGTTCCATTTTTTTCATTTTTGGCTGCAGCACTTGTTCGCTTTGGAGTACGCTTTTGTTTTTTTGCCAGAGTTCCACTATTGCTATCACTGGGTCTTTTTTGACCTAAAGGTGAAAAAAGAAACAAACAAAAAAGCTTCAAATGTTTCTGCTACTATCAAGCTCTTTTTATAAGCAGCAAGAAGATTTAAAACTAGACGACAAAACAAACCAGTAATTTTTAGGAGGAAACAAGCAAACAAACAAAAAAAAAAACCCAAAACACCTGACAAAATCATGCTGAGAATGAGTTTTCACAGGAAATGCTCACCCTTTTCTCCAATCTCTCTCTCTTGCACTGCTATACTACAACTGCTCGATGTAGTACTGGCTTCAAATCCATTAGCAGACTCGCTTTCACAGAGACCTTCTTGAGATTCTTCTGCCACACTGTCAACTTCAATAGTCATGTCACTCTCACTTTTGATACTGCGCGATTCATCCTGACTAAGAGTAAGAGGTGAAGCCACTGAAAAGCTCGAATGGACAGCAGGGGGTAAGGCAGACTGATTTGAATTTGAAGCATTAGGGTCTGGCTTTTCTGATACGGTATCCTCACTACTGCTCTTCTCCTTTTCATCCAAGTCATCCAAGTCTACTTCATGGCAGAGTAAAGTTTCGGGACCAATCTGAGGCATTGCATCATCCTCATCTTTTAAGGGAACATTCTCATTTTCTTCAGACCGACATTCATAGTTTTCATTCCTCAGTTCTTGACCATGCTGAACTGATTCTGCCACTAAGGATGGCATTTCCTCATTTTCAGTTCTGAGCGACTCTTCAGCATTCAACCCTTTACATTCCTCTGCTCCAGTACATTCATTGGTCCTCTCTTCAGATACAATATTTGGCACTTCCATCTCACTCTCACGTCGATTTCTCTTCTCAGGTGATGCCTGCTCCACAGTTTTCCTTTTCATAAGTTTCTTATCTTTTGTACAAAGTTCTGTTTCGCTTTCAGTAGTGCTGGAAATCTCTCTACAGTCCACGGAAGACATGTCTAATCTTTCAGATTCTACAAGAGATTCATTTGCTACCTCTTCTTGGCTTCCCGGTGAAATCCTTGTATTCTCTAAACAGGGATCTTTTGTCTTGCTCCTTCTGCCTTTCCCTTTCGGTGATTTTTCAGCCTCTCTTTTGATTTCTTCCATTTGTTCTGTTTTATTTCCAAAAATCTGAACAATTTGTTCACTTTCTTCAACTTCCAGTTTCAGTGTTTCTAATGGCTGTACTTGAGACCTGTCATTTTCTTTCAATGCATGAGGAATCTTTGGGTTTTCTTCATCTAGCTTCTCATCATTTAGTTTCTCATTTTTTTCCAGTTCTGAAGTTTCTGGAGAAAATTCTTCATTCAAAATCTTCTCAGATGACTCATCTGCTTCACTGTCAGATGAGCCAGATTCTGCAAAAGATTGTAAAAAAGAAGGAAACAGCACCCTAAATCAACAATTAAAGCATAATTTCTTTTTTCAGTTACAAAAAACCTTCCCCTCCAATAATCTACGGCATCAACATCATTTTTACAAAGATAATAAACAATTCAAAATGTAAACAAAAAAATCTTGCATTAGTCAACCCACTTATTACAGTTCTTATTGCTACTCAAGAGCTCTATGAAACTACAGTAGTAGTTATTCACTAGGAAGTAATTTTTGGTAGTGTTCACTATTTCCAAAGTTAGACAATATAAACAAATTACAGTTTAGAGAAGCAAAATAGTTTTTCAGATTTTCTATTACCTGTTATTTACCTACAGATGTTGTCTCCCCCATCTGGGGTTACAAAAAACAAACAACAAAAAAAAAAACCCACCCGCACCAGAACATTGCTAAACTACTGTACAAATCACGCACCATATACGGAGCAAGCGTTATTACGTTACCCGAAGATTATTCAGGGACCTGTACTAAAAGGAGGCAGTGATTTCTCTTCAGTTCTTGTTCACAGAGGCTCGAAACCACTGAAAATATTGCTGTCATCTGTACATAATTAAGAGCTTCTCAACCTCAGTACTGCATCATTCAGTGAACTTAGTTACCATAGTAAGGACTATCATTGTGCCACTAGACTTGGTCAGCTCAGGATAAGGACTGAAAGGCTCTGGCTAAAGAATACCAGATGACTTGCAGAGTCATTTCTATGCCATAGTTCTTCTGCAAGAAAACTGTGCTCTTCAGCAGCGTCAGCGCAACTACTCCTCAATAAAATTCACAAGGAGAAAAAAATAAAAATAAACCTCTTTTGAAAAAGGTACTAAAAAAACCCTCAACAAAGAAAAAAAAAAACAAAAAACCATACACAGGACTGAGATCACTCACCGTTTGATCCTCTATCAGAATCAAACATTCCTGAGCTACGTCTCGTCTGCCTGCGAGGTGCTGCTAAAAATCAAAATCAAAAGTATTAATGTTTATAGAGTAAAATCTGCACCAAAAATTTGTTTTGTTATATTGCTAGTACACTGGCTGGTTAAATAGGACTTTAAAGCTGCTGACAGCACTGCGTTCACTGAAATCGTCGTATTAATGCATAGTATTAAAGCACTGTTTACATGCACTTCTATGCCAGAACGAGGGTGCACCAGATGTACCTTCTAGTCCATTTGGTAGTGGCGAGGAATCTGACAAATTGCTCCGTGCACTTCTGGCTCCTGATTTACCTTCACTATTCGGTGTTTTGGATAAACTGCAAGATGTGTTTGATAGAAGAGTAGATTTCAGAGGAGGTCGCCCACGCTTTGACTTTTGTTTCTCCTCATCTTTCTTTTCATCTTTTTCACTGTCATCTTTATTCTGAGGGCAAAAAATTGAGTATTTCATTAGCATGCTTCATGGATGATCATCAAGTTTTCTTTCCTTTTGCTCTGCCCATCTATTAAAAAATAGACTGGAGACTGAATAACTTTTATTGAAGGGGGAAAAAAAGGAACAGGGATAGTCAGCACATATAGTATCATAAGAAACTTATTGATATATATTACTTTTGCTTTTTTCTTCTGCTTTCTCTTTGGTCCTCCTTTGTCCAAAGGCCAGATAATCCGATCAGCTTTCACCCATTCATCATATCTAAAGGTAAGTAACATACTGTTATGAGTGCATAAAAAAAGTTGTTTCCAATTCGAGGTATAAACAACTGAATTATAGAAAATATCTATTGAAGAAAGGAAGGAACGTAGAGCACATATTCGCCAATACACGTGGTAGCGGGTACTAGAAAAATATGTTAAATTTGTAACCCATAAAAATTATCAGCAAGAAAACTGGCAGGGGAGTAAAGAGGGGGAGAACGGAGGTGCAAGCTTCCTGGTCTCCTGCTAGTCACCTGACTTCCAGTGCTTTGCTGAACCAGCTACAATGTTTGTCAATAGTTTCACATGACGTACAGAAAGTCAGTTTTCAGCACTTCGTGCCTCTGATGGATGGCCCAACAGTAAAACATACCCTATTTGTTTTTTTGAGAGAAAGTTTTAAGATTATGGCAACAAACTAGATTCTGAAAAGCACAAATGTGCCACCAGTGCTCCTCAAGATCTCTCGAGTTATTAATATGGTAAAGAAGGACCACACAAATATTTAGGGGGCAAAAAAAAACCCCACAAACATGCATTATGTTGCCACATAAAGAAAATTGGCTAGTTTACTTAGAAGCTTATGGATTAGGTGAGTCTCAAGTTTTAAAACACAACTTTCTTGGGTACATAAAATATGATCACTTTTGTTATATTTTTGTGTATATGACCACAGTATCTTAAGAAAAAGAAAAAAGCCATTTTTACAGCAGTATTAAATATAGAGCACAGCTGCCAAGAGAAGCATGTGAGGGTTTTCTTTCTGTAGTTCGTTGCTGTTTAGCTCTCTCCTCCCCTCTCTACGTAACAACTGCTCCTTATAATCACAATTAACATTCAACACAAGAATAATTTCTATTGCCAAAATTTCAGTGCTTGATACTCTTTTTTTGTTTTTGCAGATTTCTTCACTATTATCGGTGAGTCTTCTAAATACAACTCTGATGTTGCTAACATTAGTTGACACAAATTACAGGGATACACCCACTAAAGTTAACAGGATTACTACTCTAAGCAGGACGAAAACTTGAAAATATATAAATAAGTACATTCTGAAGATTTCAATACAACAGAATCATACCATGAACAAAATTAATAACACTGGAAAACGTGATAGAGTCAGATCCTGCTAACATGTTGCTAATTCAGTTTGGAGTCAAGTCACTGATTGTCTTGCTCTCTTAAAAACAAACATACTTTTGCAAATACCAATCTTTTTAACAACAACAACAACAAAATTAAAGGCAATTTGTCCTTCTCACCTTACATTCCAACCATAGTAATGAACTAAATATAAAACCTCTCCATCATCAATTTCTGTGCTTTTAATACTAGCTTCATAAATTTTCTGAGTTTTCCCACGTCCGTATTTTACTTTCACTTTGGTTCCAGTCAGGCAGGGCTCTGCATCCTCCTCATCCTCTTCGCCTTCTGAGTCTCCTTTGTTTTCAATTTCCTCCCTGCAGTAAAGCATATTTGAAGCGTCCACTAATTAGCGATGAGCAAAGTTTTAACATTTAACTAGCATAGCCAAGACATTACAAAGGAAAAAGGCTGCAAATTTTTTTCTCATTTTCTGTATGCTGCACTGTCTGAAACTAGTGTGGACATAGCTTTTTCCAATCAAAAACATGACCTATTCAAAATAGAACAGAGGTAAGTGCCAAGAACATCTAGAAAAATTAAAATATCAGATTTTAAGACAATTTATTATGTGTGCAACCATCTCAAAGCCTGAAGCTTTTTCAGAATAGATATTTTGATAGCACAAAAAAGGAAAGCAAATTAATTCACTGTTCTGCTCTTAAATAAAACAGGAAGAGCTGACTTTTAAAAATATTTTCTTTTAACACACCATTTTAAAAAAATCCCTGATTTTACAGTTTGCTTAACAATGTACTACTGGTCTGGATTGCCATCATAGCGATCTCTTCATGAATATAAACATCACTCCACTGAAGCAAACATTGATTAGGACAAATGTTTTCGACTAAGACTAAAATTGCCCACACAGCTTCTATTAGCTTGATCTAGTATTTAAACCAGCCTGTTAAAACATATTTTCAACAATCAGTCTAATCTATTTACCTATTTTTCTCTCTTTCTATTTTTAGGGTGAATTTGGAATAAAGTAAAAGTTAAACACTTACAGTCATGAAGAAAGAAAATATTGAAAGAGAACATGGGTTTGCTTTTAATAATAATAAAAGTATTTGCTAGCCTCTGGTGAAAAATGAGCTATCTTGCTGTGGCATAAAATTAAAAGAGAAAGGAAAGATGACAGGTACCCACCACCTGAAAGAAAACTGTCTTTGGTGTCTTAAGTTATCTGACACACCTCAGCAGCCTCCTGTACACCCACACTGTACCCTCCTTTGTGTGAATTTCTGTGCGCTATGGTATACTGCAATATTTTTCTTTGGACCACAGTGCCGTTTAAAATAATTGTGTGCCATTCCCATTTCTCAAAGCTCTTTAGAATAAAACATGCAATGCACCTACTAGGCTTTCTCAGTATCACCTTGTGTCTAGTCACATGAACAAGAAAAACAACGTAGGAAAGCCAGCTTAAGCATATATAAAATGCTGTCCCTGACCAGTGTCAGGGTTAGCTAAGAGATCTACTCAACTTTGGTGATAGCTTGGTCACCTGGTGACAACTTGCTTGCCACCAAGATCATAAAACCAGTTCAACCTGTAAAACTTATTCTTTGCAAGCTATTTTTTCCCTTGGCAGATGGTTTCTTTTCCTCCAGTATTTCCTCATCCATCCACTGTTCTCAGGCATTCTATCTTTCCTCTCTTCATCGCATCCTCTTCAGTTTATCTCCAGGTTTCATTCAAGCCCCTTCTTTCCTTCTCTTTTGCTTTTATTAGTTCTGGCCCCCAGCCTTCCTACAATACATTCAAGTAACAACAAAAACAAAGGGACTGTAGGTGCACCAGCCATCACTAACCACTAAGTAGGTGCACCAGTAATCACTAACCACTAAAACAAAACAAAAAACAAAACAAAACGCGTGAGAAGAGGGGCTATCTTGTCCATTTGTATTTTAACTGCCCAGAACAGCTGCTCACCATCCACAGAGCACCTGGCATACTTGTACCCTGCTCTACTTGTTGTTGCCTGTACATAATAAAACACTAATATGAACGAGCGACCAGCTGGAATACATAAAAAGGAACAATGCAACTGCATGCTTCCACAGAGAAATGCCAGCATGGCAAGCCATACGGGCTCAGAGGTGTAGCTGGAATGAGGGCTGAACGAGTGATTTGGCTGTTCAGGACACCACTCTTGCAAACAAAGCCTCCAAAACTTTAAGCATTTTGTCCTGGCAGGACCTTCAAGAAAATTACAGTGAAAATACTGACTGGCATCTGCCAGAAAGTATCCTTTCTGATAAAGTATAGTAGACTCTATAGGCTGGAAATGCAATGTTCCCCTTCTTGCCTGCCTGAGTGAAATAGGTCCCCGCATTTTAGAAACTGAACGTATCTTCAGTTCTGTGTATACCATTGTTTGAGGTATGGCTCTATCACAACACAGCTAGATTCACAATAAAGTGAGGTAAGTTGACGTTTACCTCTCCCTCTGCCTCTCTTCTTCTTCATCAGACTCTTTGTCAGATTCCTCCTGTTTTTTCATTTTTTTCTCTTTTTGCTTTGGTGTACTTTTTCTCCCTAGTGGAGTTTCATTTTCTTTTTTTTCTGCAGTCTCAGGTGCTGTTTCCTCTATATCTTTATTTTCTTTATTATAGTCTTTTAATTTGTCTTGTGTTTTATCCTCTTCACTATCTTTTTTAGCAGGGGTTGTATCACGGGCAAGTCTTCTCCGCCCCTAGGACAGAAATAAAATCTGTTTAATGACTACTGGCACTTTGTTCTCTGCATAGCCTCTCCAAACCTCAGTTCGAAATGAGGCATACTATTCCTGTACAGAAGAAAGCTGCAGATAACACCAAAAAGTGATTTTTTTCTGTAATCACACACTACTAATTTAAATAGTCTTGTTATCAAGGAAAAAAAAAACCAGAAACACAGAGTTTGGATTGAAATAGGGACAACTAGTTTCCAGTTGGCTTCTACGGGGTTTTAAGACATTTGGTTAGACCCATTAGGACTGCTGCCCCTGATACAAAACGATAAAATTCTTCTTTGGTTGACCAGAGCTATAGAATCAAGTACATGTGTGTATAGGGCTACTGAGACAAGGCATCTTAGTTCTACTGTCTTCAATCCTCATCTCCCCCTGTTGATTTCAAGGAATACAAACCTAACAGCTTTCAAAAACACAACAAAACAAAAAACAAACAAAAAACCCCAAAACTGTAGTGCACAGATAAGGTACTTTGAAAGTACTAAGGTACTTTAAAAGGTACTTCAAATAGCTGGACAACTGCTCTCCAGGACTTTCTGTGACTGTTTCTTGGTGGTCTACTATAGGTTTACTATTTTATTATTAAAAGTCTTTTGGATAGGGTCATTGCTTTGTAATAATCATATTTAAAACACGCTAGAAGTAACGTGTTTTAAAAATGTGTTTATTATAAATAAAACACATTATAAATTATTCAGAGGCCATCCAAAGACGACAAAAATGAAGGCACTATAAATGAAGGCACTATTATAGGATTAATAAAGTAACAAAACACATATTCAAACAATATTTAATTATTAACAAATATAGAGAGCTGATGATTAAAGAAAATTATTATATTCCTTTATCCTCCCAACACATAGGTAAAAGTAGCGTTTCCTTTTCCTTCAATGATCTCTTTCTACCAAGAAACCCATAATGACTTATTAACCAAATCAGTAAGAGCACTACAGAGCAGTCAGTCATACTCTTGTTCCACGCAAAGCTAAAAATACCTTTAAAGTATTATTGTACTCTCCATCACGCTAAATACCCACTAGCTGGTAGGTCACTGGTCTTACCTATGTAACTACCAACACAACCCTCCTCTCTACAGCAGATAGAGGAAGACATAAATGAAGCAAGTTCTCTCTCTTCTTTTGTCTGCATACTGTAAAAATTGAGGGTTCCTCTTATTAAAAGAAGGGATATTGCGAGAAAAATCAACTCCAGAAAAATGGGTCTTCCTTTGATTCTCAGAGCTGTAGCACCTCCTTGACCATTCCGGCTTCCCGCAGGAAAGCGGCTCCAGGTTCCATGTCTCAGTGGAAATTCTCACCCACAACCCAAACTCTACTGCTGAGTTATACCTCTGATGAAATACAGCTCTCACTAGCTCTCAAGCGATTCCTGAACGGAAAGATGTCTGACATAAAACACGGCCTGAGCAAATTCCATAGATGGTTTAGAATACAAAGAAATAATCAAAACTGATTCTATTTCACAGGTAGAACACAATTAACAATTGAACACGAACTCTTGGGTTCACAGAACCCGGTCCTACGCTTGTACAAGTATGCTAATTCAAACGTACAATCAGTCCACAAAGGAAAACTCATTATGTAAACTGTTCAGTGTACAAAGGGGTTTTGTTAAGTACTAAATAGAAAGCAGTTCAAGCTACTTACCCTTGGGGATCTTACTTCTATTTCTTCTTTTTCACTTTCACTGCTGGAATAATTTTCTTCTACTTCTTTCTTTACTTCTGTTGGGGACATGTTTTGTTCTTCTTTTACACTTTCCTCCATTGGTTCTTCGTGTTTCTCTATGTCTTCTACCACTTTTGGTTCATTGTGATGGATAGTCCTAAACTCAATGTTTGCAGAACGGCAGTACTCTTCAAAACCATAAAGATACCTATATGTACAAATGAAGTTTCATTTATATTTTCACTGTTTTATTTTCTATTTAGTGAAGTGCATAAAATCTATTTTCCTGCTCACAGAAAAGCAAGAGGACCAGTAACTTCAGGGGGTTGGGGGGGTGGGGAGGGACTTTGAAATGAAACAATTAAACACACAAATCAAGCAGTGAGAAAGAAAACACTGCATGTACACACAAGTGCTTTCCGTGAATTTAACGTTACCCCCATCCAATTAAGAATTAATGGCAGTAAAGCCTAAGAACATGTACATTGTTTTTCAGATGCACAGTGACGGCTAAAAATCAGCCTAGTATCAGAATATGGGCATACAAACAAGTTACCACTTGGTAACAAATTGCCATGCATCAGCTTGTTCTCTGCTAACTGCCTGTGTGCATACACTAATCCAGTTATAGGCAGGAATACAACAAGCTTATCCCGCAAAGAAGAGATATACAAATTCCAACACACTAGCATGTGCCCATACAACATAATTATTTCCACTGTAACAGCAACTTAGCACATATTTACCAATTACTCTCTTTTACGATACATACTCTTCTCTGTAAAATACAGACCTTAAATATGTGCCCAGTTCAAATCCCATTGAAGATAGTCTGAATATTTTCATCTTCATCAACATTAACATGAGTTGAGTCATTAGTCATCCCTATTCAATCAGCCAAATTTCCTTAGTTTCGAGTCAGAGAACCTCATTCTTCCCTTTTACTCAAAAAGCCCAATTGTTTCTTGTTCAAACTTTCAGGAGAATAAATAATAAAAATAATCTTTATTCAGAAAATGAGCCTGAAAAATGTCATCCCTAAAAGGTTTCCATTTCAAAATTTAAAACACAACTGAAAACCAGGGGTCAGAATAAAAAGATTTATGCAGTTTTATTACAGTAGTAATTACTATTCAATACTGTCACATCTATGATAGCAACGTTCATTATTATGCCCCGGAGCCGTGATTCTACAGATCCACAGAGATACGATATTTTGATATGCAATCTGAAACATGTCTGTCTGTACCAACATTTTACAGGAAGCTAAAGGAACTGGTAGAATTCTGCTCACTGCATGCAGTCTTCCCAGGTGTCAATGAGCATGCAACTGAGGAGAGAGTCCTTTCTTGTTAATCCCCATCAACTGCAAAGCTGAATTTGCCAAAGCTTTTCTTTTATTTTAATAAATGTAACTGTTATACTCTGAAATGGCATCATCACGTGGTGACAATGAATGCCTCATGATAAGAAAATGAGCTGAACTGTAACGTATTGTAGCAACAGGATCTTACGCGGGCCCGAGCGCTCCTTCCTTGCCCCACAATTGCAATCTGTGGCACTGAAAAACGCTCAGAATTACTCGTAAACTGAAGAAAGTTAACTACTGTTCCATTAATCTACCAGAAATTGCTTGAATACTGCTCATGCTATTAAAAAATGTATCACCATCATACAACAGAAGAACTTACTTTCTATAAGCAGTTTTTACATTGTAGGAAGCAGCTGAATTCAAAATAGGAATGCCAAGGTCCATATAAATTTGCTTCCATACAGCACCACTCTCAATCTGGAGGATGGGGCGGGGGGAGACAGGGAGGAAAAAAAAAAGATTTTCATGTTCTGTTAACTAACAATACTAAAAGAATTACATTTAATGCAGATACAGGTCACAGCTTTTAAGGATGATGAGACATGTTTTGCTTAGGAAATATTTGACACTTACATTGTCACACCCGCCCTGCTGATACACCAATCTAAAAAGTTTGAAAAGATTAAGGTCCTTGTAGCCCAGAACAGGTGGCTTATTGATAGGAGTACCTAAATAAAACAAAATAGAGATTAAAAAGTTACCACACAGAACAGCAAACTGTTCTTCCATTCCTTTAGCATACGTGTGATAATTAATATCCTTTTACAGTTTAACATTGCTACTCAACACGTCTAAGATATGTTGCAAGTCAATAGTTTCCAACCCATGATTAATGCCTTGCGCCCTTTTTTTTTTTTCCCCCCTGACCACATCACATATTTCTGGGTGGTTTACTAGTATTCTGGCACCAGCTCCTTGATAACCGATTTCCTAAACTCCTTTTCAGATTTGTGTAATCTCCGTCCAGTTGGTCGCACCTCACTTTTCCTCTCTTGGTGGGAGGCAGACACACTTGGAACAAACACTACAGACTGCCTGATGAATGCTGGAATATAGTAACGCGCAACAAGATTAACTCAAAACACTTTGGTCTGAAAGGAACTGGGAAGAAGCAGGAACACTGGATTAGAAAACAGGCAAACAGTCAGAATGTGAAGTAGCACAAAGCCCCAACAGGACATAAATATTTGGGGCAGTTGTGGGAAAAAGAAAGAACTCAAATCAGATGAGTGGTAATGATATAAAGAACGACAATTAATTACTGAAGAAACCAGAAGTGACTTAGGGGCAAGCGGTTATAAGTATGCAGACACTGGTCCTCCCAGCAAGGATGATTATCAAACCTCTTCCCTGCTGTTTCCCATCTCCCTTCATCTTCATGCAATTACATCTGGCATTACGAAGATAATTTTATGGGACTTTGGGAATACTGTCATGATTACATGAATCAAAATCTTCCTACTGACAGAAGACTGTGTAGAACAAATCTAGTAGAAATGGGAATGTTGCTGTGGTGGGGGAGGAAGGAAAAAAGTACATTGCTCCATCAACATATCTGTTAAAAAAACAGTTTCTGGACTCAGTCTTGAAATTTAGTGCACAAATACTTTCTTCTTTCTCCTCTGTCCCTGCAAGCCACTGACATCATCTCTCTGCTTGTTTCCTATATTAACAATGCTTAAGAAAAGGAGTAAGGAAGCAGGAAAATAGAAAGTAGGAAAGAATTAGACTACTAGAAAAGAAAGCAAAAAGGGGAATGCCTCTGCAAATTTCTTTTCCAGACATAGCCCCTTATTCCTCCAAGGCAAGCTATTCTCCGGAAACACTGGTTCTATACAGTATGGCCTTAAAAGGATATTGGATAAACTCCAGTATACCTTGCCATAATACAGGACCCATTTCTAAATCTATGATAAGCAATGGCAAGATTGAACAGGCTTGGAACCACTCTTTCAGGACTCTGTTGTTTGGAATACACTTGGTTGAAAGGAATGCAGAGCGTCCTTAACAAAGGTAACCATCTTTCTTTTTTTTAAATTTAAAATCTAAGAAAAGGTGTACTTTCAAAAGGAAAACATTCCAATATTACATGCATTGTACATTTTACTTCTCTCAGCTCTGGTTATACCAAATTGAAGTACATGCACATTGCTGTGCTATATGATGCTGTGGAAATGTTATGCAGATAATTTGGGGGAGGGGAGGGAGACTGGGGGAATAAACAGGGGGGAGGAAAGGAAGGGAAGGCAGTAGTTGCATTTGTAATCTACCTCCACTTACTTTATTTCGATATTAACGCTTTCTGTATTCAAACTAAAATAGCCACTTCCCAGAATAAAACGAGTCAAATAAACATGGTCTAAAAGATAAAGCATTTCCAGCCTTAAACGTTCTTGGGGGGAAAAAAACAGGAGGAGGAGGGGAAGCCAAGTTAATAGGAATAGACAACCTTCCCTTTTAGTGCAAGTCTCCTCACAACTGCAAATGTGAACAGCTTCTGCAATAGCAGTTCTCCTAAGTCAGCAGGTATATCCTGCTCTCTATCTATATGCAGCACATGCACTTCCAACATATTTCTTGCCCCAGGACTTTAACTATTCTAGTTTATAAGTCTCCCCTAATTCTGCAAAGAAAAACATTTAAAATTTGTTATGCCCTTGTTCTAACTACCGGACAAAGTATTTTAAATTGTCTCTTCAGGTGAGTATCAACGCTGTCTCTGTGCATAATTAAGAGTTCTGCAAGGAGACCTGAAGATGGCATATCTCCCATTCTCTGCTGGATGAACCTCACCATCCACAAACAGCCTCCTCAGGTTCAGCCTGAGATTAACAGCACCAGAGTTCCCAGCCATGGCTGTCACAACAAGAAACCAAGAGCTTATTTAACAGGGATTGTTAACACAAAAAAAAGGTTTTGTAAAAGCAAAACAAAACAAAACACCTCAGGGAGGATTTGCGTTTCCTTTGTGCACTATGCTTCAAAGTAATTGAAGGAGATCTGCCACATGTGAAAACGGGTATTTTTCCTTGCACTAGCTGTTATCCTTGCTCACTGACGTGAGAATGCACCCATAATAAAATCCATTACATTTAAAAGCAACCTCTACAACATTTTGAAAGTAGACTACAGATAAAAAAAGAAAAAAAAAAACCTATGTTACCTCTGTCTTCCATAAACTTATAAAGCTGTTGGAGGAAGTTGTCCCTCTCTTCAGGATCAAGCTCTTCCTCAGGCTGTGAAAACAAATGGAGTCACAATGAAAACAAAATATGCAAAGTAACAGTTTATTTGTACAAAAGTCTAACAGCAAAATTTAAACCCAAACCACTTCCCATTTGGCCCTTCACCCCCATATAACGGTGAAGCATCCAGAAAACAAAAGTCTATCCAACAGTGGAATCAGGATATCGAGCAAGTTTAGATACAGCAGTTAAGGCAGCCCGGGCTACCCTCCTAAGGATAATACCCTCGTGAACGGAGTATCTCAAGAGAAGAAAAAGTAAATACAGGTCAGGGAAAATCTGAACCCATGACAGAAAACACAAGCAAGATTCCCAAAACAAAAATACCACTACACTTAATATATAGCTCTAATACAGAAAAATTCTGTTATTTTCAGGACTGAGGCAGCCACAGGAACTCTAGAGTTTATTTTGACTAATTCCTCCTCCTCCCCCCCCTCAAACTACAACTCAAGTTGCAAAATGGTTCTTTCACCAGTCGCTCTTATTCTTTATGCTAAGATATAATTCCTTTAGCAATCAAGTTCTGATGCTTGCTTTCAGCTCATATTCAGAAATATTTTAGAGTCACTTGCATAATTCCTTGAACATACACTTCCCAGGTATTTTTTATCCTCACGCAAATAAAGACTGCTGAACTTTATGTTAACTGAACTTTATGTTATGCAGTCCACAATGGGAAATAAAGCTTGTGTTCTGTTCAAGTGGAAACCATGAAAAGAAAGTAAACTTAGGGCCATGGGGGTGGGGAGAAATCACTTCTACATATACTTAATGGAATCATGAGATTCTAGCACAGACCAAAAAAATCCTTTCCCTGCAACACTTTACACATGCCACATTCTTCCTGCCAGCCTGGCAACCATAGGGATTGCTGGTAAGGCAGTTTGCACACAAGAGACCACAGCTGTCTTGAAGGGAAGACAGAGTACGTGTCAAAAATCTTACCATTATTAAAAAAATAACAGAAAAATCATGAGCAGTTCCAAAAGGAAGCAAGAATAGCAATTTCAATTTTGGTTTTCCCTGCACTCTGTAAACTCTAAGCTGTAAGGCAGGAAGATAGCCAAGTGAAATGTAAAGGTATATGCTACTGCCTTGCTGACAAAAAAGCAATCTGCTAAGCCTCAGTGTGAATCTCAGCCCTGCCTGTTTCAAGGAATTGAAGGCTTCAAAGCCCAACAGGGACCACTGAAGGATTACCACAATCAGGCAGAGACAATCTCTTTCTAATCTTCCAATTTTTTCTTGGAAAATAATTTGAGGAAGTTAAATAATCACAACATCGTACAGCATCAAAATTACCACTTACACATGCTACATATTATGTGGATCATGTAAAGAGAAACAGTTTCCTAAAGAATCATTGTGTTCTTCCAGGCTGGCAAATGAATTATTGCTATAGAAACCACAGCTTTTTTTTTTCTTGCCTAAAAATCTAAATTGTGAATCCACCTCATAACTGAGACATTTCTAACATCTAACATTTCTAACGTTTACCAGTTAAAGGCACTACAAATTAAGCTAGGCAAGCTACATATGTCTAAATAATAATGATAAAAAAATTTCTGAATAGTTGAATCCAAATCATTTATTTCTATGCGGGCGTAACGCCAATCCAGAACAGTCAGTCAGAATCGCAGAAATGTAGGTTAGAAATAATACTTTTACAAACAGAATATTAACCTTTTCACAAATATCAAATACTTTCATCTGAAGAAAAGCAAAAAGGAAAGATAAAAAGTTTTTACATATTTACAGAACTAGGGCAGAAAATCTGACTGCAATATTCTGTCACTTAGGTTATACATCCTGAACACTGTATCTAACACTGTATCTGCTTCTCTCCTTGACGGTATACAAACTAGGAGCTGGCACCCCTGGCAGTGGGAGCTTGAATCGTGCCTGATACTCAACGCCAGAGCAGACACTAACAGCTTCTGAGAAGTGATATGAATATAGCCCTGAATGACTATCACTAAGGCATGAATTGGTGCATCAATTATCTCTAATTCTTTTCCCGCTGGGCAAAAGGAGAAAGAGTAATAACCCTTCATATACACTCTTACTGCAACATTTAGATCATTAGAAGAGGTCATGTTTCATCAAGGTTATTTATTTGCAACTAGATGCAATGAGTTCCCAGGTATGTCTACTGTTCTGATTCACAGTTGCATTTTATTGCAACTGTATCAACCACCTTCCAAGCCGCTGTATTAGCATCCTTAAAAACGGCACCCAAACAGCAAAGAAAACAACTCAGAAACGTTGAAACCGCAACCTGCCACCACTGCTGAGAGCAGCAGTTTTGTGAGTGGGTGACTGGAGAGCTGAACTTCCCAGGATGCCTTTCCAGCAGGCATTGGGGAAACTCTGCTACTCCCAAAACTCACCCCTCCTCCTGTCCGGGTATTCTCACCGGAGAGTTTCAGAGATTTGTTTCAAATTGACCACCAATAAGTTCATAGTGACAATTCTTCAAAATCTGTTTTCTTAAGAGGGTCCTATCTCCTCATTTCATTCTTTTCCTATGGAGGAGCTGCAATAAAGGGGGCGTGTGGCTGAAGATACAGCCAAGCGAGAAGCACAACAATCTGAAATTTTTAAGTGGCAGGAGTTCAAAATAGAGACTATTTTGTTGTTTAACCAACACCCATAACTAAACATAACATGAGAATTTCTTTTCATTTAAGGGTGAAGGGCTGAACTGCATACTGAAATAAATCTCCAGAATACCCTTTTTTGCTTAGAATTAAAAAGTAGAAAGTTTATGGGTTTGAATGTTTTTCCTCCTCTGTGACCAGCTAGTCATATTAATTGCAAAATACCGTAAACAGTAAAAGATGAAAGCAGCAATGAACACAGGATCTCTGTATAGGGGGCATTCTTCTTTCCCAATTCAATTTCTTTTTAAGTTCCAAGCAAAACTAAGAGTGCTTTTACTTATTGTGCAAAATTTATTTTACTTTTGAGGATAACCACCATCAAAGCATAAGAGCCCAACATAAAACCCACAGGAACTTGAAGAAAATTTGTGATTGGCTTTACTCCATATGGTTTCAAGCCCTTTATTCAGAGTCGTGCCTCTATCTTTAGCACTACTATAATTTTAAACAAGAATGTAGCTCCGTTATCCTGACTCATCATTTACTCTACAGAAAGCAGTTAAAGCTCCAGTGGATCCTAACCTGTAGAGCTGAGCAGAAGCACAAAGGAATAGTTTATTTTACAAAACAAAGAATGAATTTCTGCTTACAGGCATGTACATCATACCCTCAATCGATACCAAACTAAGGTACCAGGGATAGGTCTTTCTTTTATGTTATTAATAGACTGACAATGTCATAAACTCCTATCTGAAGCAAATACAATCTAAAAGAGAACAGTGTGTACAGGATCTCGAGTTCAGAAGAGTATATGATGAAGGCAAGGTGTCAGAGGTATAGTTACTGCACTTTGTTGCTTCAGAATACTTAAATACGTTTCCATCACTTGCTTATTTGCTTTCTGATGCTGCATTTGAATACTAACTAAGGAAATGAAAAGAATTAAATTGATTGCAACAACTTAACAGCTTGACACCACATGAAGACGAGAGGCCTTGAAATGTCCATTTCCACCAACAAGAACCAAGAATCCAGCCATCCTCAACAATGACTTGCTGTAGAGCGGTGCCTCAGTTTGTAACCCCTCTGCCCATCTTTGAAGCCTATTCTGAAAAAGCCTGTCTGCTTGAAGCTGCGAACAAGAAATTTTTGTAAAGAACATTTGTGTATAGTGTGATGCAGGCCATGCTTCCCAGTAGCTGAAACTCCTACAAACACATACATACATGCAAAGAATGATTAGCTAATGCATGTTTAGCTATTTTTACAGCTACTTAACTGTTTTGGTTTTACACACCTAAATAAATAATTTATTTCTAAATACTATGCTTCATTAACTTTGGAATTACAGTATTCCTGTAATCTTTAGAGCCAGCTTTTTGTATGTTATCTTAAAATATGTGCGCATTTCAGCGGAAATGAACGATTCAGGTAATACTTTATTTGGTCTAAGTCACTTAGAAAAAAGAGTACCTGAGCAACAAGAATTATTTTGAAGCAAAAATTAAATATGTAAGTTATTAGATAACTACTGATTATTTGTAGGAATCTAAAGCCTTCTAAAAAAACATCGTTGATCTCATATACTCATTTTTCTTTTATGAGCTCAGTGCTGATGAAATATATGATAATGACTATCATGAGGACTCAAATCCTTTGCTTATTTGCAGAATACGCACATTAGAGAAGGCTTCTTACATTTTCCCTGATCAACAACACAAAGCAATTCTCACATTTATTCCTTGGTGCTGTTGTGATATAAGAATCTTAAAAACTCTAAGTGAATCTGCACTACTAAACATACTATACATACATGTTCCAGGTGACAGTCAAAATGAAGAATATAAGAAAATTCCTATAAATACACACATGGAGGTGCTGCAGGTCTTTCTTCGATGGCATGAGAGGCATGGAGATAAGCTGGTTAGAATTTTTTTCTGAACATGTTATGCATGTTTGATTAGGAAAAAAAGTAAAAGAACAAGAAACTGCAATAAAGTGGAAAGGGTAAGCTGGAAAAGTCTTTCAAGCATGGTATTATAACCAGTTCTATAGATCAGATTTTTCCTGCTCTTGACCAAGTTGATGTTATGAAAAAAAGATATGACATTGAAACTTGCAAAATACGCCTATTAAGAACATGCGTTGAAAACACGTTACAAATAACTGCATGCTGAAATTTTGATTCTTTCTGAATCAGAATCCCTAAAAGGAGATGGAGACAAAAATGAATGTTGCCTGCCTGACGCCCTGTAAAACATGGAAGATATTTGACTATTTTATCTTGAGAAATAAAAAGGAACAATTTCTTCCTTGATGGATCAACTTAAGTATGAGCCAATGCAACAGTACATACAATTCGCATTTTAATAAAAATCAATAAAAATCAGATAACATTACAAAAGCTTATATTTCTATGTGGCGATAGAGCTCAGATTTTCCTTTTCCTTTAACTGCAATGTAGTCTTTCACTCTCAATAGGATCCTCAAGATACGGCTAATTTTCTTATTCTGATAAGTTGAAAGTTGGTTAAAAAGCAAAAATGATATCCAGATTTTTATCTGGATTCAAACGAACTTCACTATTCTGCACACTTTTATTAGATAACATTTTTTAATAGTACCTCTCAATTTTTTCTCCCACTTGCTGTGACACAAGCAAATAACCTGTTCTATTATTAAAACTTCATATTGTGAACCAAAAGTGATCCTGAGTTGGCTCACATATTGCAATTATTGCCAAAAATCCAACAATTTGAACATGCTGAGCAACTCAATGTAACACAATCCCTGTTAAAGCCAATGACAACCATTTCCGCATCTTTCTCCTCCAGAGTCAGCTCGAGACCACACAGACAGTTGCCACCAGCAAGAAGGATAAGCATCTCACCACCACCATATTGGTTCCTATTCCTTAGCATACAAAAGGCAAAGAAAAAAGCCTGTAAAGGCCAGAAGTCTTGCTGTACCAATTCTAACATACTTCTCATATTTCACAAAAGGCATCACAATTAAAAAAGACAGTCTCTGTCAAGGCAAAGCTACAGATTTTAACCCAGCTACTGGAAAAACAGTAGGATCTGTTATCACCAGCTACGGTAGGCCTCTCTGCTCCATTTCATTATAAAAGATCCTACTCCAGAAAAATAGGAACCTTCCCTTTCCCAGAATTAGATTCTTCTGATCGACTTTATGCTCTCATTATATACTACATAGGTCTATGTCCATTTAATTGACTTAATGAAGGCCCATCATGGCTGGTCAGTGGCCAGGCCTTGACAGCAAAGCTCCCCTGCGTTTCAAAAGCTGCTGCGGGGGGTGGGGGGGGGTGCAAGACAGACAGGAAAAGAGGAAAAAAAAACACTTTAACACCTCCCTTTGCATCTCCAGTAATGTAACAACTTGCAGATCTAAAATAAAAGCTCCACAGAAAATATTCTGACAAAAGATGGACAGAGGCTATTTTGACCTTGATTAACAGAGGAGAAACTATAAAACGTAAACGCAAGATCTGAGTAATTCAATGTTTGTAGTCAAATAAAGGCAAAACAATATTCTTCCCTCATTGATTCTCTCTGCAACCTATATTACTGACCTTCTAAAGAAAAAAAAAATACATACATAAATTCTCTAAATGCTTTCTAACTGCAATATCTAGCTTGGCCCACAATTAAAATATATAATATACTGTAACACTTGAACCAGGAATTTGATTTAATGGGCTGGAGTGACAGTTCTGCTCTGACATAATCAAAAAAGATTATTATCTGTGCTCTGCTACATAGGTTCAGCACGAAGATGCTCACTTGTCACCCAGAAATAATGGATTCTACAGTTTTTCCTACCAACAACAACTACCTGTCTGGAATCCTTTGCTTCACTGCACTACACCGCTACACTCCGATTATTCCTTAAAATAACCCCATTTCTTTTACAGGAATGCTGCTGTGTTTTTTTTTTTTTTTGGTCTCTCTCTCTCTCTCTCTTTTTTTTTTTTTTTTTTTTTTTTTAAACACAAAGCTCCCCCCTCCCCCTTCTTTGTTTGAAACACACAGCACTTTCCTGCAAAAGCCAGGAAAAAGGATATTAAAAATGGATACTAGAAAACTAGTATAACAATCCTTGATTTTTAGTGACTGCTCTTCTGCAATTTTGACCAGCATTAATGCAAACAGACCAGTACAGACTGCAACAGTTCACACCCTGCAAAATGTGGCCTGTTCAGTCCTTTTCACTGCAAACAGAGGAAAAAACCCACAGGATTTTACATTCTATGCGCATTCATCCTTACATTTATCTAATCATATCATCATTTTCATATAGACGTATAGACTCCATTTTGCAGAACGCTGTTACTAAGGCACAAAATTAATACCTAAAAATAGATTCTTATTGTCTTTTTTACGTGGAAACATCTACCCTGATAGCATGCTCCACCGGACTGTTCACACATCAGAAATCTAAAAATCTCTACCTCATATCCACATTCCTACTACAAATATTAATCTTACACATGAAAATACAAAATCCTTACCTATGAGCTGCATTCTTTCAAATGTAAAATGGTTTTATTTCCTTTCTACCTAATGTGCCCAGTGTCCGGACATATTTCAGCCTGACTTGCAAATATTTGCTTTCTTTCTCTCTCACTGCACGGCATCCGCAGTTATACGGCATTACTTACATTCTCTTCCATATAAAAATCAGACATTACATGAAAGGAAAAGAAAGAGACAGCCCATTTCAAAGCATCTGGCAAGCCTCCGCTGGCAGGCTGCCAAGCCTCTGCTAAATCTTCCTCTCTTCGGGAGCATGCTCACTCGAAACCAACAGTATGTTGCTGTGGCAACACTGTAGGCAGCCTCCAAGTATGAACAGCCATTCTGTTTTCAGTGTGACAAAACCACATACTACAGGGGAAGTGAAAGGGAAACGATATTTGACCTTCCTTAGGAGACAAACTTCACTTTATTTTTCTGCGTAAAGCAGCATATGCTTCCAAGCGTATTGTAAAAATTACAAAAGAGAGGCAAACAAACCTCACAACCAAACAACAACAACATCACCCCTCCCCCTTTTTTGCAGATTTAAAAATAGGTAATAGAAATAAAAGGACATTCTGTAAATTCGTTTGAGGACACCAAGAGACTTTAGCTGCCTTTGTTGAGAAGGAATCGCTCAAAACATTCTACTATGTTCTGAGGCAGAAAAACTTTTTACCATGAATCTCAACCCAGTATTAAACAGAGCATCCAGCTTGGACCATTTCTAATATCCAGTGATAGCGCTCGGAAAAAACTAACGCCGTGACTCACTTTCAAAGGTGAGTGCCATACTGCTTTTAAATGGAGTCCTGGGCAGCAAACAGCTGTAACAGACTCTACGCCTTTCACCCAGCCTAGTAATTTTGCTTTAGCAGTTCAATTTGTCTTTCTATCAAACTACTGTGTTCAGAAACAATTTACTTTTATTCAACATTGGATTATTACTATTTGGCTGAGCATCAAATTTTTGCTTCATATTCTCTCCTTATTTCTCTTTCTTTGACCCAGATTCTTTCCACCACTCCCTTCTGCCTTGAATTCTTAATTTCTGAGATTTGTCTTCAATTTCCGCACTGGATAATAGCGGGTACCTGCCATTGCACGCAAATTCCATTACAGAAAGCCAGTAGCAACAGCAAGACAAACAGGTCTGAAAACTTGTTAAAGTGAGTAAACTAAGTCTGAGAGTCAAACTCTGGCAAGTGGAACATCTTTAGGCATACAAGTTACTCAATTATCTTTGAAGCACGACTGAAATTGCCCAGACTTACCACTACTTCTTCAGTTTTTTCTTCTCCTTTTTCTTGCTCTTCATCAGTTTCTGCAGCAGCTCCATCTTCCTCATCACTGCTAGACGATTCCAGAATTTCACTTATGTCCATTTTCCAGTTACGAGGAACACCTTTTGTGTTGAAGAACGTGCTTGCTTCCTGTAACCCTACAGAAGAAAGTGCCCTGTTTTTATCTCATCCAAAATACTCAGAATTAAAAAGGAAATTAAAAACGCTTTGTGAGTTGTTGTAAATTACAATGCTAATTTAAACCAAAAGTGAAATTCAGAATTAGATTAACAGAGGATGATAAAGTACAACCTTCAACTTCAAACAGAGTCTGCCCATTTTACATTTCATGTTTGCCAGACTTTAAAAATCAATTCTCAGTAACTTAAGGAACTTAGAGTTGAGATCGTCCATCCCATACACAGCATCCACGTTATCTTCTAGGTAGATGTCTTAATGATCAATACTAAGATCCTCACCTGTTTATATGCACCCTAAACACCTATTATTATCTATATACGTTCTGTGCAGTTGTGAAGCTGCTCTGTTCCTGTATGAATGAGACAGAAATACTGCGATATAAAGCTATATTAAAAAAAGCCAATTACAGTTAGATCAAGTAACATGAATCCCTTTGTTCTCTTTGAAAGACACGCATGTCAAAAGTTTAGAGTGAAAACAACAATTTTTTTTGGTAACACTAAGAAAACGTTACGTTACTGTTTGGAACAGAGGAAATACACTAACGAGTAAGCGACTGAGGGGGCAGGGGAGAAGTCACACTTGCACAATGGGAATACCTCAAATTCTTTTCCTTGAATAGGTGCTCCAAGGGGGAAGAAAAACAAAGCAAGACAAGCCCAGAAAACCCCCAAACACGCCTCCCCCAGGCACAATAAAAGACTTTAATAAAGAGGAATCAAAAAACTACCCAAAAGAGGTTTGTACTTCAACAAGCCATTCGCAATGTTGATGGAGAGTAAAAGCACCAGTGCTCCCTTTGCTCAGTTACTAAGAAAAACTGCAACATTCAGTCAGTTACACATACCTTTCTCTGAACTGTTTAGCCATGTATGAGCTATATGGTTAAATAGTTCAGAGAAAATTATCCATTACTGGGCAGGTATAGAGTGATTCCTCTCCAAATAGGCTTTTCCAGCTTCCAATAATCAATGGTTGGTATTTCCTGAGCCAAGTATTGCCTCCAGGGTCTCATATTTAATAGCTGCTGCTGGAGTATCCTCTAGAAATTTGGCTAATCTCTTTATGAAACCATTTCTACGTTTGGCTCCAACAACAATCCTCTACGGTAACGAATCCTACAACCCAATTATGGGCTGCATGGGGGAGAAGGGGGAAAGAACTCTTTTCCTTTCTTGGATTCATCTTAATCCTTACATCTGATGATTTTATTGGCTGTCCTAAAGTTCTTGTACTCAGAAATAGTTAATAATGACTTCCAAATACATTCTCCGTATCATTAACGATTACGTGAACCTTTATCAAAACTGCCTCAATACTTTGAGTATTATGTTAATCCTCACTTGTAAAGATGTCATTTCACATCTTTATTCAAATCAGAGATTTTTTTTTTTTTTAATATAAAAGGTTTTAGAGATTTCTCCTTAACCAATCTTGTGTTTTGAGGCCTGACTGTGAAAAGCAGCAGCAGCAGTTTACAAATATATATATATTTTACATCCAGGTGAGAGTCTGGTCTTCCACAAATACACTAAAACATGGAAACTGTAGTCACATCATCCATTCAGATATCAAACTCTGTTATTAGTCTTTTATATCAAATATTAATCACAGGCTACTCATGTAGGCTAGTCTAATCAAGAGAAGGAGGAGCAAACTTTGTGTTTTTCAGATAAAGACAAGTATTTTGAACTCTAGCATATAAATTTGGATTTAGGGAAGGTGAATATCTATTCCATTGCATAATGAGACTTCATATACATTTCAAATACTCCACCTTGAACATATTCTATTCATTTTCCATGAATTTGGAATGAAACAAGAGGAGGAAATAGAAATCAAATGAATGAGACTTCTACTGGGTGCTATTTTAAAGACAAGGAGGTTATATCCAAAGTTGCTCTAATTCAGCACGTTTAAAATTGCTTGCAAAAATCGTAGAGCCTTCACTTCAAATCAACCTGGGGTCAGCTATTTGCAAAAGTTAAAATTATTACGTAAGATTATATTTTTAAACAGCTAGAAGTTATTCTAATTTACCTTTCTTAGTAGAGGACTCAGACTTTGGTAAGCTTAGAACATCTAGTTCTTTAAGGTCTTTTCTTGCTACTGAGTAACTGAAAGAAAAAGAAGATTCTATTGTTATTTTAAAATCACAATAAGGCAAGTACTCCACTTACAAAAACAGTAATGTCTAAAAGTTCAAGATTTATCATTTATTTTCAAGGTCCTTTCTAAGCATTAAAGAAATAAGGCATTTATTATTGCAGGTCCTAACATAAAACTCAAAACCAGAATAAACTTCCAATCTTCCTCCGAAATTCAGACACTAAAAGTACCCTGGTAATTAAGACAGGTTTGTAAAGTTTCTGTATTTTAAACATTTTAGCTGCACAAATTTACAAAGTGAAAATACTCCATATAAGCAGAAAACATTTTTTAAATGGTTAATCAATTAACAAATAGCTGCTACCCAAAAGAGCAAACGAGTTAAAAAGTCCTCTATTTTCAAACTCCATTTCTACTAGCACAGAACAGTAATGAAGCCAAGTTCACATATCTGCTTTGATATATGGTTGACTTTTAAATTACGAAAGCGCCCTCAGTAAAATATATTCAGTTACTGAATTACTACAGTAGAAATGCTAACCAACCTGCAAGGAAAGCCTTACAAGTGAGTTATTACAATAAGATTTTTTTCTTCTTTCTGTTACTTCAGAAAAACTGGAGTAAAACCTCAAGAATAGGAGGCCGCCATTTTCTGAAGTTAAAGCCATAATACTATGGAAAAAAAAGTAAAACAGAGCAAGTCTGCATGTTTTTCTAATAACATCCTACCTTGAGCGTATAAGGATCCATATCAACCTAGAAGGCTAATGATACAGGTCTCGTGTACCTAACAATTAGTCGGCCAAAATGAATACAGCCTTTAGCTACCTAAAATACGTTTCAGTAATCAAGTACTCGCACCCTACTCAAAATTATGGCTATTAAAAAAAAAAAAAAATCAGATTGTTCACTTGAAAGAGACAAAGAGGGGTGACAGCGGGCCTTTGGCAAGGGTGCTTTTAGTTACAATATGTTGAGACAGATGTATTAGAAGTACTTTATAAGGATGAAGGGAAACTGCCTTAAAAAACAAAAAAAGTTCTCATACTCTTTTAAATAGATTATTCCTTAAGTAATACACATCTCTCTCTCTCTCCCCCATTCTCTCATTTTTATTAATGTTTAGGACTAATAGGACCTGTTTTTCCTTTCCCAGAAATCTTTGTTCAGGTTTCTGTAAAAATTTTAATTCAGCAGCTACTTTAAATTCACTTGTCTTTTTTAAAAGTTGGTTAAAGGCTTTTAAACTCTGCTATTAAAATAGCTACGCACATCTGGGCATTGGCGGTAACGATTCAGTCAGACAGCCAACTACTGTAACACGCACCCATAAAGATGTAATAAATGAGACATATTATAGAGGGAACTATGAGGGCAAAGCCAAGCTTTACAGAACAGGAAACTTCTTTAGCTAACATCTGCTTATTTCACAGTTGTTGATTTTTTTCTTAAAACAAAAAGGCACGAAAAAACTTTGGTAATCCAGTGAAATCCATCACTACAAACACAATGTAACTGGGAGGAGGAGGAAAAAAACGCCACACACACACGCAGAAGAAATTAGTTGGAAGGGGACTATGAATGAAAATGGTTAACAAATACAGAAAAATATTTCAGAATAAATTTAATTTTCTTACAGTGACAGTAACTGTTAACCTCACATGTTTTTCAGACTGTGCAAGATTTTAGGCCCTCCTCTAAAGCTGTAAGCCATTTAGTTGTCTTTTCCATTTAGGACAAAGGTGGAACAGTAAATGCATATAAACAACACTCTGCAAAATGGTACCCTTCACTTACAGAAATAACTGTTAATGTCTTCAGAAGGAATATTTCATTAGTTTTTCATATTTTTCCAATATAAGTCTAATAAAAGTAAGCTAATACTTACAATTTCGAATCTGCAAAGGATCGAACTAAACACTGGTCCTTCTTCACTGTGACATCATCATTACAGCTGGGAGATACAACCTGAAGTTTCAAATAAAATATATTTTTTAAGCAAAAAAAGGTTCATCTTGATAGCAAAGAAAGATGAGTACCAGGAAAATTACTGTTTTTCTGTTTCTTCTATTATGATCTCCAGTTCTGAGAAAAAAGGCAGGCACTCCACTTTATATTACAAAGGCTACCAATGACAAATTTCAAGAAGCAGTTAAACTCACACTACTCAAGTCTACTTGTCATGTGCAAGCCTGAAAAGCATACTATTTCGTTTGTAAACCGAAAAACTACTCTACAGGAGCGACACCATGGAACTCTGTTTATTACTCTGTTTTTTTCCTCCTGCTCATATGAGATCTGTATGAAGCATCCATTTAAAAACAAAAGTCACAGACCCAGTATTTTATACTAACTTCTGATCGCACGCATTCAAACTGACAGGTAAGCAGTATTTTTTGAGTTGTGGATAACATAAACCAGTATGGAATCTACTGCATCATTCCACAACAGTATTTCCTCTAACGGCCCAAAAAGTTGGAGAAAAAAAAATATATATATATATATATTTTTTTTTGCAGTATCTGAATTACCACAAACACAGAATAAGACTACATTTTTGGTCTAGACAATATATGGATAGAAGAAGGCATTGCAATGTTAAATGCAGATGAACTCCTGGACCTACCAGGATCAGTGGAAGCTGTGCCACCTAATTCAGTTGAGGCACGATTTTACCCCAGAGTCCCCAAAAGACATTCTTGTTTCTCAGTTAGAAGAGGACAGAGCAGTAGTTACAGGGCCTGTAATAACTTTATCTCCTGTTCAGAACCACGTTAATTTAAAATCTATCCTTAGTAAAGAGATATACAACAATCAGGACATACATAAGGATACCACATCTCACATTTTAAACTAACATAAAATGCAGCATCAACTGTTCACCCTATATCGTAGGGATATATCTTTTTCAGGGAAAGGGAAGATAAGTAGCCTGTGTAGTTAGCTTTTTCACAGAAGAAAGTAGGATGCTAAACTAAGTTAGAAGATTATTACATTACTACTCTTTCCAGCTTACTCTGAACACTCAAAATAAAGGACTATGACATATACAGTTAAGTAAACAAAATCTGCAAGAATCAGTGAACAAACATGGAATATTTGTATTTTTAGAGAATTTGTGCAGCAGAGCGTAGTCTGACTACATCCTTAACCTCTAAAACAAAGCTGTGAAATTTGCAAACCATGCTGTCCAGGAAAACAGCTGTAAAAGCAATGCTTAAACAAGTCAGATGATACCTTCATCTAAAAAGATAGCAGTAGTACGACATTAGAGTTGTCAGCGTCTACAGTAACTTACCAAAGCTGGATACCAGTCTGCCTTCTCAGAACAACAAGTCACACTCACAACTTTGCCAAGTAATTCATCACTGAGACGCTTTTTATCTTCATCCTCTTCTTCACTACTTTCTTCCTCTTTTTCATCTTCAGTTCTAAATTATTAAAACATACAGTATTTTACAGCTTTTAACTGAAGAAAACATTTGAAAGCAAATACAGCTTACAACCCGATCTCTCCTGCCATTCTGCAAAACTTCAAAAACAAAATTAGAATTTGAAGAGCTAAATGTACTTGAAACGCACTTGAATATTAATTGCACTTACTTAGTAAGAGGAATTTTGCAGAAATCTTTTCCAACTATAAGTAGTATTATTTTACAACAGCATCATGTTGAAATTGGAGGCATGAATCAGGATTTGACTGTGCACAGACATGAAACAAAGGAATATAGTCTCTGCCACAGAAATTTAAAAATATCTTTTTTTCTTACTCTATGTAGTAGAAAGAAGGTTAAAATTCCTACATTTCCTGACATACTCAGCTCCTATTACATTAGCGGAGCACAAACATTCTTAAGGCTATGGCAAGAAAAAACAAATCAGTGTCATAGTACTGCTAATATTTAAACACTTCTACATGAATCGAATTACTTAAGCCCATAATCTGTCTACACAGCCCACATGATAGACTTATAGCTTCAATGGCACTGCTTAAGTTTTAGCAAAGGACAGTAAAGGAAAGGAACACAACGCAGCATTATGAAAACTCACACAGGAAGAGATGATCTTCTTCCTCTATTAGATTTCTTCCCAATAACTGGTGTTCCAAAGTGCTCTGGATTGGTTAGTGGCAGCTGGTCAAGCGTCTACACAGAAAAAGAAACAAAATTATTTTGCAGTTTCTTCACATCGTAAAGAAACGCTCATACTTGGCTTTCAATGCATGTCCGTTGTTGTCTTACCTCACTTTCTGCAAAGTGCCTTTCTCCCTTCAAGCATAATGAAGTTCGTCTCAAGGTCCTTTCATCACCATCATCAAAAACTAGAACGAAGTCAAGAAAACACATTGACGCAAGATTATGAGCTCTCTCTCCTAAGTTGACTAAACAAGTTTACTATTTATCTCACAGTTTAGAGCATTGTCTAAAACATGACTTTCAGAAACCTTCATTTAAGCTTTTCTTTGGTACACAAGCAAAATGAAGTTTGGCATTCAAGATCCAGGCTGAGAACAGTTAAACATTGACTTGAGGCAATAGACTCAAGTCTAATTTAGTCATACTTCTTATCAATATACTGCACTGCTTCAAACCATAGCTACTGGCTGCATACCAGTTACTGTTATCTAAATCTTCGTGTGTTTTTTTTTTTAATCTATCCATTTATTTCTTACTTATGCTGTCTTTTAATTCCCTTTCTCTTGCTACAAACAACTCTGATCAAAGACAAAAGAGTGGAAAGAAATACAAGTGAAATAGTTCTTGCTACATTATCAACACTGTGCTGCCAACAGACTAGGAGCACTGCAAGTCTAACCAACTGAGAAGGAATACTCAGTAGCTACTCTGTTCTCCTAAAACTCATGCATAAATCAATGGAACGTTCTATCAATTTGCAATATATGGCTGAATAAGCCCAGGACACGGTAAGGTTATTATAAGCTTTGCCTGCGGAATATCTACTATTTAGTCAGTTTAAATAACACCTTTTCATGAAAAGTTCCTTAAAGGGAAGGAGGGAAAAGTTATTTCCACCCCCCAAAGTTGATTTTAAAGAATATAAATGGTTCAGCATCTACAAATCAGTGCATACATTCCTTGTAATTGAAATAAGTAAGTCACTGAAACAGCTTGCATCTTAAGAAACTTTAATATTTTGGCAATCTGCATTTTACTTTTCCAGGTTCTGTTGCATATCGCACCATCTGAGCCATGTGAACAGCCCCTTTTCAAAGAGCAGAGACCAGGTGGCTGCAGTCTGGCATTCCAGTCAGGTAAAACTTTATTTGTATGGGTCAAAGTGCAGAATACTATGCACTTGTCTATACTTAAACTATTTGAAAAATAGTTTCTCCAATAGTGAACTCTTTAAAAAAAAAAAAAAAAGCGGTAAGAGTGGTTTACATATCTGTGTTATAATTTTGGTATATTTCTATTCAAAAAAATTTCTTGAGCTAATATAAATATCAAATATATGTATATTGTCAGCAAAAAACCACACTACTTATGCTGTGACAAGCTATGTTCTGTTTTGGTCAATCACAACCAAATAGAACTGTGACATTCTCACAATCTTAAATTAAAACTACAAACTGCAATAATAACTATATAAGAAGGATACAAATACAAGTTTTATTAAGCTTGATAAGATAAGCTTTAAGGTTTTTACATCTTTAGAGTAGAGATACTGCTACGCTATATTCTGCTACTGAATTCTCTTAATGGCTTGGGTCATAATACTTGAACATAAAAAACAACTAACTTTTCCCCTTCCAAAATCCTAATAGTTTCAGAACATCAGGCAGCCATATATCTAACTAGCCGTACTAGCCAATCTTTTCAAAACCTTTAAAATATAAAAAATAGTAAAATCAGTCAACCCCAAGTCAGGATCAGTAATATCATTTTCAAAACCCTCTGCTTTTTCTTACTGCTATACCTTGCACTGATGGGCAAAGCAAAGTATGAGATCTTCTCCTCTCCACTACTAATTCAGTGGTGGCACTCACTGATTAGCAGAGTGCAAGGGACACAGGTCCCCAAATAATTCTAAAGTAGTGCTGTCACAGGTTCACATCAATTAAAATAAAATAAAATGCCATCCACTTTGAAGTTTGAGTTTCATTACCTACTTTTAATGTATTACTCATCAGCTCTCTGCATATACTTTTATAAGATTTTTATCAGCATATTTTCACATTTTCGTTTCAACTGTTTTGTAGAGTCCACAATGGTTACCATTTCTCATTGCTTTAAAGATGCTTAAAAGTAGATTATCATCATTCTCCTTTGCTGAGCTCATTTCAGTATTAAAGTCAAAAGACTGACTTTACACAAATAACCATTTCTGCGACAAAAGGCTGGTGATCAGCAACGAGTAACTTCATTGAAAACAGCAAAGAGATCCTGACACTTGGCAGTAAAGAAATCAGTCTCACGCATTTCCAGTTTTGAAGTTTTATCTATTTAATTAAAACTAGCACAGGAGAGGAGGAAATCAGGCAAGCCATTCATAAACCAGAAGAATTTCCAAATCAAGCCAGTTGGCAAAGAACCTCCGTATCATACCGTAGGGCATATAAAAAGCACAAAATGTTTATACTCCTGTAACTGTACTAACCTTCCCCCCCAGAACATTTACGTCTCATACTGTCTCACCAAACTTTCATTTTTCTAAAACATATAGTTATTTATTCTTTAAGGACGATAAAAATTGTACAAACACTAAGTGCTAATCAAGACGCATTAGTAATATACACTAAACAACTTAAACTAGGACACACATGGAAATCATGACAATTAAGAAACTGAGATATTTTGCCTTCCTCAAATAAAATAAGCATGTAAGTTAACTTACAACTTCGAAAGCCATATTATTAGATACTCCCAACCAATGTAAGACAAACACAGACTGCAAAAATGTTATCAGAAGTATCAGCTTCATAAATTTATATTTCACTTCCATGGGCAAAAGAGCAAAGTCTTCCTTCCAAGAGGAGGGGAAGGGGAATCAATAATGCACACTGAGCTCAGTTTTCTTAATCACTCCTCCAACCCAGAGACACTCATGCTTTCCAAGCATAATAGTCACGCTTTCAGTCACATTCCCAGTTTTGGACTTGAATGAAGACAAAACTACCGCGTGCCTCAAAAGCGGCCCTCTTCCTACAAGCCTTTTCCTGCCATTTCTCTCTGCTTTCTTTAGCAGTAGCTATAGAACAAGCCTGTTCTAGGACAGCTGCTTGTCCCTTGCCATACAGGGACAAACTGCTAGGCCATCCTGCATTTTACAAAACTGAAACAGGTGGAGCTCAAAAAACAAAGTCACTCTTTCTGGAGGGATAAAATATTTTCTTTTCCTTCCTTTCATACAAGACACAGTTAACACACAAGTTCAGGGATGGAAGGTGGAGAAACACAAATTCAGATCTCCTTCCTGAACTGCAGCAGGCCAAGCTACTGGCATAACTTAAAGTGTAGAAAAACGTCTCTGTTCAACAGCCCTGTGAGAGTCTCCAGCCAAAGGGAAGCAAAGGGAACATGTGGCAGAGCGTAACAGTTCCCTTCAAAGGGATCAAGTTCAATAAGCTCCGTTTCACCTTGACAATTTTCTTCCAAGACAGATTTCTCTTCCCCTCTCACCCCTCATTCTGGCTAAGAGTCGATAGAGTCAAGGTATCAATGAGATTCTAATATACGTATGCGCAAATATATATATATACACACATACATACGTAGACACACACATATGAACACACGCAAGTGACAAAATTAGAAAAATTATCATGTCATTCTTATTTGTACAGGTAGTCGTCCAGTTGTCCCTATAGACATTACCTGCCTTTTTTTTCCCTTGCATCTTAATGAGGACCAGGAGGGAAAGCAGTAAAAGAATCAAGAGGGGCAGAAACAGAGGGCATCATTATTTTTGATCTCTTGATGTCACACTTACTTAATGGCTTCTAGGGTAAAATGAAATTTTATTTGACCATGTAAGGGTTTCCAGATATCTAAGAAATTCTCTGGCCACTTTGCAAAAATTTTTTTGTGGACAAGTGCAACAGCCTCTGCACTGACACTACAACTGATGATTCAGAGGAAGACAGCATCTCTGCAGAACAACAATGTACGTAACACAAAAGCAGAAAGAGGAAATTTTCTTTAGTTACAGTAGTGATCACTTTATAAAATGTCAATGGAGAAAGCACAGGAATTATTAAAGTGGGGCCAAGTAAGAACTCTCAGATTAATCATAAAGCATGAAATATTTTGTAATTGCAGCTACGTTAAGTTTGCTTCCGTTCTAATGAAGAAATTTTTTTATGCTTTATTGAAAAGGTTAATGCAGAAGCATGCGTTGATATTCTCGGTACCTTTAAAAAAATACTTTTTTTTTTTTTTTTTGTAAACAAGTAGACCTTGTTGGTTTTTATCTCATTTTTAAGAAAAATCTACCTCACAAAAACACTGTTCATATTGCTGCCACCCTATGCATGACTCTTAATACAAGTCCTAAGAGATTTAAGAGAGTGTCTTTTCAAGGTACACTATCATATATTAAGGACTTCATAAACATAAGCAGCAGGACAGACTGTAGTTTTTTAAGCTATGCAATACTTTGATGCTATGATGGCTGTCATAGCAAGAGAAATCAATACACTGTTAGAATAGTCTACAACTTCATTACTGTTTCTAATCACATACAGAAGTATGACTGTTTAATTCTAGTTAAACTGCTTAATACTACAAAGAGAGAGTTAAAATCTGTTAAATTAACGTTGAATAAAAAAATGAAAAAGTAATTAACAAGTTAAATAAGTCAACGCTACAAGTCCAACATTTCTGAGAGCAGAAATTGTATGGATTCTATTCCACAAGAAAATGTTTGGTAAACATCACCAGCGGTGTTAAGGAGGGAAGAAAACAGGGAGAGAAGAGTGAGATATCTCCCTGTAAACCCATCACATAGTTTTCAGAAGAGACGTTTATAGGGCCACAGTGTTTATTTTAGAAGAGGAACTTAAAACTCTGTCCTTCCAAAGAAACAAACATGAAAAAGCAGAAGCCCTGTAAGTACCACCATTGCCTAATCTTAAAAAGTAGGCAGGTACTTGTTGCAGAGATACAGTAAACCAGCTGACTACCTCAGTAAATACTTCTGGAAAGAGAATGATACATACTAGCCATGGACCTAAATCTACTAGTTAAAAGTCAATATAATAAAGCAGGAATTACAGTGAGAAGAGCAACACTGATGCTGACCACAGGCCAACACATGCTGCTTAATGAAGAACACTGACAGGAGAAAAAGGACGATAAGCAGCAAAACCTAAAGTAGCCTCCATTACAGTGCTATGATCACTTGTTCTAGTTCTGTTCCAAAGAAGGGAAGCGCCCTATAGATCATATTTAAACAGTGGAAGTAAAATGGAAATCTTCAAACTTTCACTGCATCCCAACCTTGTCAATAGTAACAGAAAAGAAACAGAATGGAAATGTTTTGTTTGTGGAAGCTTAGGAAAGCCAAAACTATAACAGAGAAGCAAAACTTTCCAGCGGGAATCAATGCATTACTTATGAAAAGTCAACAACAAAATTCTCTCTGGTTAGAAGCTGAGTGTCAACTAACAGTGTAACTTTCAACTCACTGTTGATGAACAAGAATCTTCCACGCCTTGGCTATAGTAGGCCTGTATATACTGTTTAAGCCGTAACAAAAATAATCCTGATCCTTCCTCTCAAAAATGCTGTTTCAACATTAGCTCTCACTTACTTACACAAGAGATTTTAAAAAGCAAACTGATCAAAACCTTTTTTTGTAACTATGCAGAAACTCACCAAAAAACACTGCAAATCAGTTTATTAACTACTTTTTGTCCATAAATATTCTTAAGGTTAAAAAAGGAGGCAGAGGGAGAAACATAGCAGGACACTTGTGAAAACATCCTCATAATAGTTACAATACAGCTTACACACAGAGCAATCATAGCCTTACCAGAATAAGGCAGTCCTGTAAGACGCATGTGAACAGAGAAGAACGATCCTCAATGCAGCACCTGCTCGCCAGCTTCAACAAGTTATGTTGCTGCTATTGCCCAAAGCAGCAAAGAGTCTATACTGTATATCAAGCAAACATTTTTACCTCGTTTCTCCCCCTGCCATTCAAAACCTTTTAAAGCTACCAAGACAATGCAAGTACAAATCAACAAGTAAAACCTGCTGCAGCATCATCATGCACCTCTGTTTTCACTAGCTGCCTGATAAAGTAGTCGTGAACACCATCAGAGACGCTACGACTGCGTGAGTTTGTGCGTCTATGAACGTGCGTGTGCATGCTTTGCAGTTTTTTTTTTCCTCCCAACTGTGGAAGCAATAGGGAAAGTACAAAAGCCATGTAATACTTGTTGAATAACGTTGTAGAAAAGGACTGTACTTGTTATGAATTCATCCTGGTGACAGGGCTTAACAGCAAGATGCTGCAGTGTATCATGCTGTTGTAGAGACTACAAGAATCAGCGGCTTTTTAATTATTTTAAATAAGCGCCTGTTCAATCCACAGAAGCGTATATGAACTATCATTGAAAACACAGAAGCGTGAACTTGCAGACTACTCCTAAGGGACTATCACCTTACAGACAAAAATCTACTTTGTCTGAAACTGCTTCTTCTCATATGTTATAGCAATCATACTATTGTTACATATAATAAGATTAGAGAAAAAAATTCTACTCCTATGCTTTTTGCCAAAGTACTTTCCATGCAGTATTCTTTGTATACAATTACTTTTTTTACATGCAGTTCACATTGTAACAAAAATGATTTTATAGCGAAAGGCACTACCCACTTGACTTCTAACAAGTAACAAGGTTCAGTTTCTGTTCTTTTTCCCCCGTCACATCTGCTCCTGTATCTGCATGCTGCCTCATCACTCACAAGTGTAAGAGGTGGTGCTATTGATTTTTCTTCTTTTCAGGTTGCCCAGAAAGCAACCAACACAGTTACTGTACAGTTACTGATGTGCCACAGACACGCTCAGATCATGATATGCCCTCCGAAAAGATTTCAGACAAATACAGAGCTTCCTCAGGACCCACCCAAACAACATTTTGCAGACAAAAAGGTTGCATTTGTGGTGGGTCAGGAAGATGTACAGCACTAGCTACATGGGGACGTTTGGACAGCTCCCCTACAATACTTGTGGTTTAGGAATCCTAAATGACAGAAACACACAGAGCCAGAAGATGAAGTGATGTTTCTGGGAGGTTGAACTCAACAGGATGCCGTGAAGAAGAACTGGTTAAACCAGTCACACAAACACGACAAGTGTTTTGTACATACTGTAACAAGCGTGCCATAGAAGTTATAAAAACACAAACCCACACACCTCTAGCATGGATGAAATCAACTGTCTGTGGTGGCATTAATAACTTATCACTCCTCAAAGAGGAGCGATACATGCTAGGAGCTCGAAGTCCTAGCGGAGCTAGGACCAAGTCAATTTTTTTCTTGTTAACACAGATACCCCACACAGCCTAGAAGAGGAAAATAATTTTTAAAATAGGAAAATGTGACTATAAACAACTTCAGTTACCAATCCTCCTCCTAGAAGTCCTAGGATGTAACTCTCAGTTCATTTTCCGATAATCATTCTCAGAATTGCGAATTAGAATTTCCAAAACCCATGCAACACGGAGGGGGACTGTATCTACTTGTAGACACAGTCTACAGTAGTATCTACTTTTTTTTTTTTTTTTTGGCATCACCTTCCCTCTTAAATGTGGTACCTCAGAACAATGCAACTGGTGACTCAGCCTGTACCTGGCCTGCAGAGCAACTTTACTGGACTACCCAAAACTTCACTTGCACAAGGACAAGTGGTTAGGTATCAAACCCCTCCTAGCACACTCACTCAGACAACAGCGTTCCCAACAAACTGCCACGGCAACCACATGAGAGGAGGCAGTTACCACCATGTGAGTCTGGACAGCAGCACAAGCAGAAGTATGCGGCTCACAGAGGTGCCTCAAAAGTGGTCCGGTCTATCGCACAAAGTTGGGCCATGCTGGTGCACACCGTACCGCAGCCAAAAAGGAAAATTCTGTGTATTGGTTTTACAGAGTTGTAAAGAACGACAGAAGTAGAATCTTTACTAGTTATATTGAAATATGTTGCCACATAAAGATAATTTTGAAAGAGGAAAGATATCTCTGCTCTTACATGAAGGCATTAGATAAATCTTGAAAAACGTCTCTCATAAACCAGGGATTCATTCTTCCGTTTATTCTGAATAGTATGTAAAGCCCTACTGCTGAGAGCAAGGTCTGCTAGAAACTGCAGATGCCTCTCACCGTTTCCCCCTCCATATTTCCGATTCACTTCAGAGGAAAAATTACTGGAATCTAACCATTTCTCTTTCCTGTTCTCCCTTTATATAAGCAGCAAAACAAAAAAACCCAACTTTTCCCTCATTTTATCCAGCACAAGACAAAGCAGAAGGCTTAATGCCTTTGGTCCTTTTTTTTTTTTTTTTGAGGAAAAAAAAAAACTTTTTCAGTTGTAGATACGGCTAATATACATTCAGCACACACAGACCTGAGTTTTGTCAAAAGAAAGATGATACTGTTTTGTGTTGATGGGGCAATAAAAAAAGACTGATTTAACAACAACTGTTAACATGTTTGCTCAACTGAAATCACTTTTACTTAGATACTACATTGCTTTTTGTTCTGTGAAGAAGCGATACCAAAGTACTTCCTTAAAGAACATACACCTAAAGATCTCTGTTTTCTGGCTTGTCAAAATTCCATCAATGCACATGGGTTCCAGAGAAGATGAAAGGAGGAAAACAATTATTAGGCACTACATGAACAATTTATTACATTTTTAATAAAACACACTCAATTCTGGTTCCAGAGTCTATAAATTCAAAATGCTATTTGCTGGAAAAAAGTCTAAATACTAGAAATGAAAAACTATCAATAAAAGCATATTAAATAAGCAATAACCCAGAGGGTATACAGAAGTATTATACTGAGCTCTATAAACAAGAAATAATCTTTCATACTCAGGCAATATTTTTAACTGAGCTACTAGCTCATTTCTATAAAATTGAACTACTTGTTACAAACAGAAGAATTTTTACACTGACCTTTTGTAAACGCTGAAAGATAGTTTCAAACTTTGTCATACTCATCTCAATTTTGCCTTCACAGCCATTTTAACACACATACGAAACGATGCATTTTGTTGGGTGCTGTTCAGGGCTTTTTTTAGTCATTTCAGAGGTTATTTCAGTATTTACCTGCAGCATTTGACAAGTTCACAGAGGCTTTTGTGGATGGTACCTTAAGCAAGTCGTAATTCCAACTTGTCTCAGCTGAAAACAGATCTGACAGCCTGCTCTGGTGCTAAGCAATTATCACCTAGCACTATATTCAGCACTTCAAAAGCATTGATTTAGCACTCCAAAATTTGTAAATTAAGTTCACTTAAAATAATTAAGTTTAAAAATATTTTTTAAATCCATTTGAGCCATTTGTTATCCAAAGAACCTAAACCGCTGTTACTGTCATCCCACCTGTTTCAGCTGAGTAGATGAGAGGGCTGAATTGTGCAATGGCAGTTTTCAGATACTGTTAAATTTTCACTCCAAACAGCTTTTGTTTCTTCACCTACTTACACTTTTAGAGAGACGAATTTCAAAGGCATTTCCAAATCACAGCTGAAAATTCCAGTGTGACTAAAAGTCTAGAGTCCTATCATTATTAGGTAAAACTAGGCAAAGTAGTGATTCCATGGCAGCAACAATTAAATACAAGCTTACTTATTTTCAGCAAAGCAATACCACTAATAGTCGGGAGGTCTACTGTTAAAATAGACTGAACTGATCATCACTGGATCTCTGTCATTATGTTGGCAGCAAAGCAGAGTACTACAGCAAATTAAATGTAGAAGTTGTACTGGTCCACTCTATTGAACAAAACAAAGTTATTTCAAGCGACTTTTTTTCTTTAAGTACCTCTCAGGAATAGACAGTCTGATTTGCAAAAGTAAACATCATTATCTCTTTTTAGACACAGGTCACGTGGGGTTTGGTTTGGTGGGTTTTTCAGATTTTTGTAGTTAATGCTTTGAAAAAAATTTTTTTTTTGTATGTATTATTGGTTTCCCTATTCTTATCAGTCTGCTTTTAGAGCACTGAAAAAGAGATGTTACATAAAACAGAAAATAAATTGTACAGGAAAAGCACATACTACTACGTAAGCTTTCCCTTGCGCTCTCCAACTCAGTACAAGAACATATTTATCTCAGAAATACATTCTAGAAATGAGAGGGCTGTATAACCTGCTTCCCCTTCAACTCCTTCAGCCTTAACTGAATCAGTTAATAAGACTGCCAAGTAGTGTAGTCGACTGTCTATTAGAAAGGAAGCAATTCAACTGTGTTCACCTGACAATAACACAGACATACACCCACATCTATCCAAAATTTTCTACAAAGAAACAACGGGAGCAGCAAGCTAAAATATATGGCTTCTTACTTTTCACGCCTCAGTGTTTCTGTACTCAAGTTAGTGAGTTTCCTCAACTCTTAAAAGTTAAAATAACCATTTTATTAAGATACAGACTTCGTTATCTACTTGCTTCAGTCAATGTTACCTCTACTTTGCAAACCAATAAGCATGCCACCACATACTGCTCATAAAAATGTTTGAGATCTAAATACAACTCCAATTTGTTACAACTGTGTTTTATTATAGAGTTAGAGACGTACATACTCTATGTGTCGTATTACAGTTCTGTGTGTTAGCCTATAATTACTTCAAAATAAATAAACAAAAAAAAAACCTCCGTAAGTTCCAGATTCTGTCAAAATCCTAGCAGTCCTCGTAGACTTGCATGAGGGTAAACTAGTTGAGTTCAGTTTTTACCACAAGAAAACATGAGTTTATTTTCTCTATTCTACCTGGCAAAGACATTTATTTGGAAAAAAAAGTTTGATAATAATAAACTAAACCATTGGTTGGATTGTCTGAGAAGTGACAATTTTATAAACGTATAAAGAAAGTAAAAATCATGACAGGCATGATTTATCCATTATTGTGGAGTCTTTAACAACTTGTTCTAGTAGAATTGTGTTTGCATTTAACTAGGCTAGTCACGTATTCACAGTCCAAGTTATCTGACCACTAAGTACAGATTTTTGACAGAAGGGTAGTGCTCAAAGGCAACTTCCCCTTCCCCCCCCCCAAAAAAAAACAAACAAAAAAATCCAACTTCAAAATCAAAAAGAGTTATTTAAAGTTTACTTGCTAAATGTAAAAGCACAAAGAAACTTGCACCCACACTTTATCAATTAACAGGTTAAAGTTTTTTTTTTTTTTTAACCACTAAAGTAGGAATATTTTGGGTTAGTTTACTGGTGTAAATCTTCTGATCCAAATTCAAACAAAAAGAATCAGCCAATGCTATTTTAAAACTAAAATTAGAAAGTGTTTTCAAATGGAAATACTAATTCACTAACCATAAAATTATTAGTGCAAGATAGTATTTCTTATTTCTCCTGTATCAGAATGGTGAATCTCTTAGTCAATATAAATCCGAGTTGGAAGTCCAATGTTTTTCATCAAGTGTGTCATATCATAGCACTAAACTAAGTAGACTTTAAGTCTTCTGCACTCCAGATTCATCCTGCCTTTCCCCTCAACCTCACCCACACTACGATTTTACAGCTACTCTAGAATTTTACAGTAATGTTATGCTCCTGAAGGAAACTGCAAAGAGCAGTGAACTTTGTCAATTGATAAGTCAACTGGCTCACATTTAAAGCATGCAATGATAACAATCACATAGTGATAAATCATTCTAAATAGTTACAGTCAGAGCCTTATCCTGATCCCACTAAAGACATTAGAAACTAATGTCCTGCAATGGAAAAAGACAAAACAGGCTGGACTACTGAAAACAGCTTCTTTCCCTCTTAAAGAAAAACATTAATAAATCCAAATAATTGACACTTCACACTATACAGAACTCAACAGAATACTGAAGAACATAATGCAATGTGGAACACATTCAGTATACAAGGCAGCCAGTAAGAAGTAACAAACAACCACCAAAATTTATAAGTATCAATGTCAAAAGCAATGCAGAAGAGTAGCACATATAGGTCAGTTAAGAGGAGCATGTTCCCTGCACACCAGTCTGTGAACATAACCCTCCACTGCTGTAAAGCAGCCGTGCAAAAGGATGAGTGCTTGCAAAGCTACTTGATTCAAATACTGCATTTTCTTATTGGCCTATCTAGTATTACTTGAGGGCTGCTGGTTTTCATCATTCTACCTCTCAAGCTGTGTCAGAAAGATGTAGAGAACAGAATAGGCAGTTTTTATTATTCAGAATGATAAAATTTATCTTGCAGTGAATCCTTGTTCAACACAGAAATTTCACTGAACCTAGATTCCATGGTTTCTATTTCAGTTACTGAAAAGGGCATGAGTCCCCCAACAAGAAGCAAAACAGTTTTCTATTTCATTTTAGATAATCATTACCTGAAAATGATTTTAAAACCAAGTTAATTTTAAGTCATGAAAGAATGCCCCCTGTTTTTTTTAAAGGCGTGCTGTGCCAATTCTTTAAAAAAAAAAAAAAAAACACTTTCTCCTATTCCTTCATACAAAATATGACCCTCAACCGATTACACTAAAAAGAGAAACGATTTCAGAATGCAAAGAAGCTATTGATCCTAGAGATGTTACTCTTGTGTACAGCAACAGATTGTACATAGCGAAAGAATTATTGCATCTCAGTCATTCATCATATGCCAGGAGTTTTCAGCTAGAAGTCGAATTGTAAAGTTTGTATCTTTTAAAATGAGTAAATAAATTATTTGAATTCCAGTGACTGAAAACAGCATCAGCATACATACACTGCGCCAACTAAAACTTGATTGCTCAGTCCTGCAATTATATTTCCAACAGCCTCCCGGAACATGAAATAATTATCCTCAACTTTAAGTAGAAAAGGAAGCAAGACGAGGAATACTTGAAGAAAAGTCTCCAGAAACCTATCCCTGATCTTACAATACAAGATATAATTACTTACATAACTACCCATAATTAGAAATACATTGCCCAAAGAGATCATGAGTGAAAGCATGTGGCTACTCACCTACAGTATACCAACTAGCATCTGTTAACTTGCTAATAACAGCTTCTTGGAAGGATCCATCAGGCATTTTAGTTTCAACCATTGCACCAACCTGCAGAAGGGAGTATCTTAAGGTCACATGTAATCCCAAACTCATATAATGGAGGAAACACAAATATACACACTAATTCCTCTAGCAGGTTAGATTTTTCAGGACTCGTTTTAGCTAAATGTTACTTTGTGAAACGTAGACATCAGTTATATAGCTTGTAAGAGTTAGCTGAACTCTGAGTAGACAGTAAAGCAGTAAGGCGAATTTGAAATAAACGTTCAAATACTCAGTCAAAGTAACTACTACTTTATTGCTGCTGTGTAGGCAGTTTAGACTATTTCTGGTATTTTTCAACATTTTCAAATTTGCTCTAAATTCAGATATTTTTATTCAGTGTTGTACCGTCAGCCTGACCAAAGTTTCAGTAACAGGCTACAACGTGCACTGGTCTTCTTGCAGTAGCTTCAGAGGAAAGAGACAAAACAAGATGTTCTCCACTAAAAAGCTGAATTTGCAGTCAGTGTTTCATCAAGTAGCTATCCGTTTTAACAGATAACCATTCCATTTAATAAATATGCAAACCCATATTTTATATAAAATATGGGTTATCTATTTTAAAATGTGCTTACAGCAATCCTATTTACCATTGTCTAACAGGCTTGAGTTTTGCTTCACATAATCAAGTTTTCCCTTACTTATAAGAAGTTACAGAAGGCATTGCGTGTATACACTACTTGCATACGAAGTATACCATATGGAAAAGTGGAAACAGCCTATAGAGACCACAAAAGTTAAGATTACTCAGAATCAACCTGATCTAAAGCAATAGGTCTTCTCCTGTTGATCTAAATTCTGTAGAAGATGTACCCATATAAACAATGTCAAAATTAAGACTCTTACAGTTTATTTGATCAAGGAAAAGGAGGCACACAATATACATACTCTTAGAGGTCCTTTCACTTGGTCATCTTGCACTAACTGAGTTGAGTTATCCCCCTTCAGGACCACCTGAAAGATATTCATTAACACACTTATACATAGCATTTTTAATAGCATACAAAAAGTATTTGAAATAGCCTTTATGACAGCAACGTAGAAAATAAAATCTTTATCGATCAAATAGACTTGAACGTTATTTAACGCAAAACATTTGACACGGATAACTTTACGCATAGGAAGCCCAGGTACCACGTTTATTACTCAATCTCAAATATCATAACTAAATAGAAAAGTCAAACCAAGCATCACCCATTACAAGGAAAAGAACACACATTTTTGATGAAACTCTGAGGTTCTATTTTGACACAATTCAGCATATGCCTGGATTTGGGTCTCCAGATTAGAAGCCTAAAGGGGCTTTTCATCTCTATCTACACTAATTGCAATACTTTATGAACAACATGCTGTTTGAAGCTCTGTGTTTACTACAGAACTGGAAAACGTCTATCCGACATGCATTAAAATCACTGAACCGGCTGCAAAAGCAGCCCATCTGCTACCTTGATATAGTAAAGATATGAATCACTTCAAGTATAATGAAATAAAAGTCAATTCTAGAAATTCCAGAAACATTCTTTCAATCTATAAAGATGTCCAGTTTTCCAGCTCTTCCCGATACCTCCCCAATACAGGACACACTGCAACTGTATCTATAAAAACAGTATCAGTGGCATGATGAAACAGGCACGTAAAGTAAAATATTATTCATATGACTTTAGGATAATAATACAGTTCATGTAATCATTACATTTTATATCAGCACTGAGGTGAATACAGGTAACCCTGATACTCAAGAAAAGACTACTGAATTCACTAGACTTGGCAAGCATGCCAGGGTGTGCCCACATACTCTTAATTACAAGATCAGGCTTAGCTTGTTAACACTTCAATTGTTGTAATATAATTGAGATACAGTGACAGGAATTTCCACCATACTCATAGTAGCCTGATATACTTCCAAATCTTATCGTGGAGTAATAAATAATATGATTCTAAGAGAAGAAGAAAATCACACCTATGAACAGTCTAAATACTATGTCAGACCACTTTAGATACAGAATCAACAATGTCAGTCTAAGAAGAGCAGCACGCTGCTTCCCATGGAGCATCTCGTTAACACAGATTTCAAAGAACATCACAAATTTCTAGAAGTATTCATTAAGACAGGAAAAAAGACTGAAAGATTTGGATTGGTTTTGTTTATTTTTTTTATCATGGAAAGCACTCTGATAAAGCGATATGATCTACATATGTAACTGAAGAGGCTGATAGCTTTTCTACTTGATCTAAGCATTAAAGCACATGAAAACTTAGATGCGTAGTTATAAAAAGAAGCTTTCATCTCTTTATTTGTTGGGGTTTTTTGGGTCACTAATGCCTTATTTACGTATCCTGGACAGTAGACTAGAAAGTAGGAAGCGGGAAGATTTTGAGAGAACAAAGTACAAGAACAATTTCTGTATTGATTTTGCATTAACTTCTATGCAACCAGGTTTTATGCTTTGTTTTCCTACATTAATAATACAATATCAAAGTAATGTTTTATAGGGGTGGGAGGGAAGGGGGTGTTTCGACACCAGACCTGTAAGCGTGAGTGAATACTAAGTCTCAGCACTGTGCCTGCGCAGGAAATCAGTTACAGCAAAAGGAATGCACTTTAGAAGCAAGACTACTTAGAAGTAAGATGCTCAAAACTAACACTTGTAAAAACTGGACTAAGAAACTAATTACAGCCATCTTTTTTGTTCTTATGTTCAATCATTTTTTGCGTTTGCTTCTTAACTTCCAAGATATAGAACTGAGAACGTCAGCTAGAATGAAACGGAATTTTTGCTTATGAAGCATTTGCTCTCATTCCTTATTACTCATATAAAGCCATAATCCTCTGTTTGTGACATCAAAACTGACTGCTCTGAGACTGATGCACTTGCAAGTAGAAGGAAACTATGAACAGGAAATAAATAGCCAGAACAGGTAATTTTTAAACCCACTCTTATCGCAGCATCCTTGTACAGAAAAAGGAAAAGAACACAAAAATATAAATGCACCAAAATATTCAAGTATTCTTTAAAATTCACAGTGTAAAGTGATGACTCTTTTTCAGCCTTTAGAATCATGATCTTCTCTGACAATCCTTTTAATGCGATGCTATGATGAAACTAGCAATAACCACAGTACGCTACCTTGACTTTCACAAGTCTTTTCACTGTCTTAATCTTTGCCTCACAAAAGGCACCACGGTACTTGGCACTGACATCAGTTCCCACTGTCAGGTAGGCAGGCTCATCTGCTGCCTATTAAGAAAGAAGAAACACGAACAAAGTTTAGTCTCTCTTATTTATTTTTATAGAACACGTTTGAAGAAATTATTGTCCTCGGTAGCTACACTGTCATATATTTCATTTGACATCTAAACTTTTATTGCTATTGATCCTTAAGCCATAAAGAATATCTGCACAACTCAAAACTGCAATCATACCGCTCTTAAAAAAAAAAAAAACAAAAAAAAGAAAAAGTAGAGAGTGATATATATTAAAATTTAGACTACGTTAACTGAATTCTAACAACGACCCACCATTCTTCTCCAGCAGAGTCAACGAACCAGGAGTAGGCCCATGATCTTCTTAAATATTACATGGTTTTTACCTAAGATATTCTGAACAAACATTTCCAAATAATTTTTGAAACTTTTTTCTCTACAAAATTATTGCAAAATGGGGCATGGAACAATTAACTGTTAAATATTAAAAAAAAAAAAAAAAGAAAGAAGTTACTACTCTTTATTTTCTTTTTTCCTTTTCTAATAGAATTTAGATAAGAGAAACGCTAAAAAAGCAGCATCTTCATCATACAGAAATCTTTATAAGCCAAATAAATATTTCTGCTAAGAAATGTAAAACAAATAGGCTGACTAAACAGCTGATTTCACACTGACATCATAAATAAGTTACAGGAAATTTTGTTTCACCAGTGATGTTGATCCCCGCAATTCTGTCAGCCTGATCATTCTCTGAGAAAGATCTTTGGGGATATTGAACTGATATTTGAAACTTGTCCCTATGAAGAGGGCAAGAACGTATAGGAATGACGGTTAATTCAAGTCATTCTCACACAACTTACAAAAGGAAACTATTTCAACCCAAAAAGGCAGCATAAAATATATTATAGCTGCAATTTTATCAGTTATAAGCAATCCAATCACATAGATTATTTAAAACATTTAAGATTGCTATCATCCCAATACCTACAGTTAGGTCTATAGTATTTTATACAGAGGGATTTTTTCTGCAGACTTAAAAGAGACCTCTAGAGAAATTTTATATAACCTTTCAGAAGGCTGTTAACTACAGTTTTTCTTTCCTGAAATGCCTTTGTAAAGACTTAATTGCTTATGCATTTTCAGAGAGAGAGAGGAAAAAAAAAAACCCATTTCTAATTATATTTTCTTTTGCCTGGACTTTACTACTTAATGTTTCACTTTATTTGTTCTTGTAAAAATTGATAAACAAGGACAAAGTTACCATGCTGAAAAAGTCCATCAGTACGGGAAACGCGCACAGAATACTAAATAATAGTAAGAGGAAAATCAGAACAACACTTATTTCTTCATCTCTGAAGGCAAGAAAACTTTTTCCCTCTTTTGCGAATTATCCTGCATTGTTAAGCCTCTGCACGCAAAGAATGGCAACAGCTAAGGCGGGACAAAAGCTGTGGTTTTGCAAACTCGCAATAGCAGCTGCTGATACAAGAAGCATTTAAAGACACTAGCCCAAAGGACAACAACTCGCAGACCTTGCAGGCTGCTGCTGCACGATGGTAAGAGCTTAGCTCGCTCAGAGGCGGAGCAGAAGCGGGATTTTCAGCATGCGCTCGCTCCCCGGCCGCTCTTATCCTACTGTTGCTCAGTGAAGACGCGCGATTAAAAACGAAATCGCTCCAGCGAAGGGGAAGAGAGATCCGCGCCCGGCTCGGGAGTTCGCCTACCTTCATCTTTAGAGGTTTATGTGAGGGATTCCAGCTCTTCTCGTCACCACAAGCGCAGGGGAAAACACTGGAAAACAAGAGGAGGGCGCGAGTGAAGGCGCACCCGCGCGAGCGTGGGTCGCTGCGCGAGGGGGCGGCCGGGGCCGCGCGGGGAGCCCAGCGCGGGCGGGCGGGCGGCGGGGGGGGGGGGGGGGAGAGAGGGAGGGGGAAGGGAGCCGCCCCGCCCCAGCCCGGCCCCGGCCCCCGCCCCCGCCGCGGCACCGGGAAGGCGAGCGGGGCGGCCGCCGCCGCCTGCCGCTTCCCGCCCGGCGGCACCTCGGTGTGTCACGTCGCCATTGCTGCCGCTGCCTTCGCGCCGTGTCAGGGGGCGGCGAGGCCGGAGCCGCCGAGGGGCCGCACACGCCAACTGGCGGAGGGAAACCGGCGGCCGAACAAGGGCAACTCCCCCCCGCCCCAACCCCCGCCGCCCCCCCCTCCTCCTCCCCTCCCTCCACCGGCCCTCGCAACTTTCTGAGGGACGCGCCGAGCCCCTCCCCTCCCTCCCCCGGCGGCCCAGCCGACTTCTCGCGCCCGGGCAGCCCGCCGGGGCGCCGCAGCCCCCCGCCCCGCGTTGAGGGGGGTGGGAGGCGGAGGAGGGCGGGGGGGCGGGCCGGCGCCGCGCGGACGGACGGACGGAGGGAAGGAGGGAGGGAGGCGCGAGCGGGCGGGCCGCGGCGGCGACGAAGTGTCGGGGCAGCCCCGGGGACGGCGGCAGCGGCGGAGTTGGGCGGGGAAGGGAGTCCCCGCGCCGGCGGCCAGGGGAGCGGCGGGCTGTCGCCGGCCCCTCGCGGAGTGGGAAGGGCGCGCTGTGGGCCGCGCGGGGGGTTGGGGAGGGGGCGCCCTACTGCCTCCCCCGGGACGGCGGCGGAGTTGCGGCTGCCGAGCCCCTCGCCAGCCGCCGGTTCCCCTCCTACCTTTAAACTCGGAGCGAAGTGGGGCGGCTCGGCCCGGCCTGGCCCGGCCCGGCCCCGCTGCGCGCCCAGCGCCGCGGCCCCCTCCGCGGCGGCGGCGACGACGACGACGACAGCCCCGGCGGCGGCTCGACTGGGCTCCGCTCCGCCCCTCCCCTCCAGCCCGGGCTCGCACCGAATCACCAGCGATGAGCCAAATAACAAGCTGTTGAGCAGAATCTGTCCTGCTCGAACTCCCATTGGCCCCTCGTGACGCCCCGGGGGCTCTGCCCCACCCGGATTGGGCGCCGCGGACAGCACCCTCATTGGTCACAGTGCGGCCCAAGGAGAGCATTGGTCAGCCGTCGACGCAGGTAGCGCTACCGGGACTTTTGATTGGTGCTCGGCCGGAGGGCGAGTCGATTGGCCGCAGTTGAAGTGAAGTCAGCGTCCCTGCAGGGTTGATTGGCGCGGGCTGGATCCGGATGTAGCTGTAAGCGCGGCGATTGGCTATGACCGGGGTCAGGAAGAGCAACGGAACGATGCGATTGGTGGGCGCCGTCTCTTAGAAACGAGGCGGGGGAGGGGCCGGGAAGAAGGGAGGGGGGGAGGCGGAGGGCGGGGACAGAGTCCTGCAGCGGCAGTGGCCGGCCGTCCGCAGGGAGCATGCGCCGCGGCCAGCCTCCTGGCGCCATTTTGTGTGAGGCTCTTTCCCATTTTAGGCCGCGGGAGGACGGGAGCGGGAGTGGTCTGAGCCCCTCCGGCGGGGGGAGGCGAGCGAGGGGCCGGGCTCGGCGGGAAGCCGCTTCCCGCACTCCGAGGAGGCCGTGCCTTCCCCCTCCCGTCCTTCCTTCTTCTCAGCACCACCTTCCCCCCCTCCCCCCCCCCGGTCTTTCCCTCTCCCGCGCCGCGCTGATGGCGCAGGCGGGGAGCGGCGCCCGGCCGGGCCCGGAAGTGAAGCTGCGGCGGCGGCGGCCATGGGGCTACGGCGGCGGCGATGGCGGGCGCCCTTCTAGCGGCCTAACCGCCCGCCGCGACCGTTGGGCCCGCTGGGAGGAGGCGGGTCGGCTTGAGCGGCCCCGGCGAGGCGCGGAGTCGGCGGCGGGGACGCGGCTGCCGTTTTGCCACGTCGCCTCTCCCGGTGGAGCCCGCTCGCCCCCGTCGCTGCCGAGCGCCCTAGCAGAGACACCGCCGGGGCTGCAGGTAGGGGCCGCAGGTGCTGCCCGTGCCGCTTCTCTCCCGGCATGGCTGGTGCGGGCAGGGCACGGGGTGGCTGCGCTTCCCTTCCTCGGCGGAGCGTGTTGCACCATCCCCATTGATCATCCCTTCCTGCCCGTGACGCATTCGGGGTGAAGCCTGGGGAGGGGGATGTGACCGGCTCTTGCTGCTCGGTCGCTTCCGCACATGGCAGCGGCGCCTGTGATCGCTTCCTGGCCTCCCGCCAGGAGGCTGAGCTCATCTCTTCGCAGGAAGATGCTGCAAGGACATGGGGAAGACTGTAGCGGTGTCTGGGGGCTGAGTGCTCCTGATGTCCCCCGTCCCCCCAAAAAACCGGTAGTCCTTCGGAGTCTGTGGTGGATGCTCTCTAAAGGTACAGTCGTGCAAGGCAGGAAACGTGCTCGAGTTTTAATAATAGGTCTGTGTATTAACTTCCTGTGGAAAACGTCATCTGTGATTGAATGTAATCTAGATCCAGCATTTTCCACAGAGTAGTGAGCATATGCTCGACAGTGCTCATTCGCAGCAGCATGACGTGCCTTGGTTCTGCCCAAAACAGCAGTGGCGGGAGCTGTCAATATAGTTTAGAGGGCCTCTGTGCCAATATTGACAGACATGGACTGTTAGCTTAGGGGCAGTTTCTATTTCAGTTGTGATTAGTTTCTTTCTTTCTTTTTTTTTTTTTAAATCTGATATTTTAGAGAGAAGCAGGCAAAAGGACAATTCTCTGAAGAACTTACTGAGCAGTGCTGTATAGTATGGATAAGCTTTAAAGGTGTAGGAAGGGTTAATGAACATAAAGAATATTTAGATTTGATTATAAAGTATGCCTTTATCATGTGGGAAGGATAGCTTTAATTTTTCTGGTGTTTGGATCAAAGTTGCAAATATAAAGGCACTTGAAGCTGTGTGCAAAAATGTGTAAAGGCTTGAGGAATTTTTTTAAAAATTGAAGGATGTAGTGAATTTATTTCTGTATTGTAGTTCTGCTTTATGAAGTGGATAAACTGAAGAGCCTATTATTGTTTAGGCTATATTAAGTCCTACTGTTAGCAAAACTCAGAAAATCCACTTCAAATGTGAACTTCTCATCTCTGCAGACCATGGAATATATTGGACAAATTAGAACTTAAATTGTGAGCATTTTGAGGCCCTGTTTGTATCTCTGTACTAAGTATAGTACCACTCAATAAATAATGGTTCATAATGAAACAACTTAGTCTTGTTTCTGATTTCTAGCAGAAAAATCCTAGCCACCTGTGGGTATCTGTTACAGCTAGAATGTTTAGGCACATCAGCAATCTAACTACTGTGAGCAAAAGGATTTTTTTTTTTTCCTGTGTAGCTAGTCAACAGGAGGGTGACTTGTTCTTTTATGGTATTTAAAGCACCTAAGAATGCCGAGCTAGGCAGCTCACCAAATAGTCCAAACATTCTGACACAACATAGGGATGATGTCTAGTCTAATGGAATGAAATCATGGAATAGTGAAATGAAAAAGCTGTACCTCTGGCAAGCCAGAGAAAACTTTAATTTAAAATAACTTTTAATTGGAATATGAATTTTGGGGCTCAGAGTTACATTATGATATTGAAATTCTGCATCTTAAATGTATGCCAGTGTTAATTACCAGCTGTGAGACTCCAAGATAACGTGGATCCTTCCTCCCCCTTCTCCCCCATGTCTGCTACCCTACCCCCAAGATCTCTTACAGGGAAAACTTGAAATGAGTGGAGGAAAAAATGAACAGCAGATTTTTCGGTCACAAACCAATTTATCTTACAGACTTAATTCTTTAGGAAAAGTTACAGAATGAGACTGAATCATGGTAAGTCTTTTTATTACCTGTTCTCTGTAAATAGATAGGTTAACGATAGGAAAATACTTAACATTGTTCAAAGCAGCAGTACTTTGATTATGTGTTCCTGAGTAGTACTGGAAAATCATTCATATGCAGTACAGAAGATTCACCTTGCAATATCTTAGTCTGTGTGAATTAACATAAGGTTTCTTTTTTTAAAAAAAAAAAAAAAAGAAAAGAAAAAACCCAACAACCAAGCAAAGAAAAAAACACCAGAAAGGCATGGAGTTACTCTAAGCATCTAACTGATCTCCGGTCGCGTTTAATTCTAGAGCTTAGGTGATCACTAGATCCTGTAAGTAAATTAGAGAAAATCCTGTATTTTAAAACTTCTTTGGTGTTAGTTGCAGAATTTACAGAAATCTTGCTAGAAGTCTTCCACAGATCCGGCACTCAAGAGGCAAGTACAACAACTTCTAAATCTTACTACAGTATTGCTTGTAAGAATACAAGTAGCAGCCAAATACAGTTGTTGAAGGCATCACGTGGCTTCCTTGACAAGAGAGGCAAGACTGTAAAAAGAGGAATTTCTGGGCTAAGTAAGTCTTAATTCTGTTCAAAATAGTCATGTATTGCTCTTGACATACTGCATTTACATATAAATACAAAAACTCAGAATACGTATACAAAGAAGCTCAGTGTTAGAACGAGAATCAATACTTCTAGAATGTTTTGGCTGTGATGTTACTCTGCATCTGTCTTCAGGGATGTTCAGAAGATGTCTAGACTTCTAGCTTGTGTTTTTGTTTCTAGTGTTTAGTTTTCCTCTTTAAAATGCTCTTCCCCTTGGTTTCCATTCTGTCAGTATAAATAGGTGACAATCTCTCAGCAGCCGTTGAGCAAGCATCTGCCTTGAGGTTCAGAACATCTGTCTGTGTGAAACTGCTGTATTTCTTTACAAATGAAGAGGTCATCTGTATGCTTGCCACAGAGCTTTATGGTCTGAGTATAAGTAATGGTATACTCCGAGAGAAGTGTGTCAAGAAGAAGTTAATTACTTAGTATCCAGAAAAACAAGGAGGGAGAAAAAAAAAACAAACCTGAGGAATGTGAAAGTTGACACCAGAAAGTTCAGTAATGGTAGCTGGTTTTTAAAAATGAAAGGCTAAACCCTCTTTTGTAGTCATGGAAAAAAATTGTGCTTTACTCTTAACCGTCAGTAACAAATTCCATCTTTTTACTTATATATATGTGTGTGTGTGCATATACATGCATATATACATACACATACACACGGTTTTATATATAATATCTTTTGGTAATAATAAATGCTTACATACAGCCTTCACAGCTCTGGCACATTCCTGTCCCTGTGGTCACAAAAAATGGATATTTAGTTATTCAAGATCAAACTTAATTGTGCATGGTATTTTTCATTATCTTGTTTTGTGTGTTGCTGCTGTGGAAGTTGCAATGTGTAGCAATGCTTAAGAAGCCTGAATTAGTGCATTTTGTCCCCTGAAGTTTAGTAGTGATTTCTCGGGTCTTCTACAGGTATGTTTTGCAGCAGTGCAGTAACTCTTCTGGATATGGATAATCATGAAGAGATTTAAAACAGTGTTTTATGTGAAGAAAAATCTGAGAGATAGGTTTCTAGTCAGCTCTGCATCTAACAGTAATACTTGTTTTATAGTTGCTCCCTCAATTAACATTAGTAAAATGATATGTGCTCAGCTTGTTTAAGTAGAGTACCTTTTTTTAGTGGCTTCAGATATCTTCAGGGAGAAGTACTCCCATTTTTACTGAATAAACTGTATCCAGACTATTATGCTTTGTGGCTGCAGTTCTCCACTATAATCCTGCATGTTATAAAATGCATGCAGAAATTAGTGATGCATCAACTGATCTGTGTTATTGGCAGCCTAGCACCAAGAGAAGAGGTATTTGTTCTCAACTGATGTAACTGCTGCTTTCATTCTAGCCTGCTAGGCTGTGTGTGGAGAGAGGATTTTGGCATGTATTGTGCAGTCTTTTAATTCTAAACATAAAATGTTCCTTTTTTTAGGACTGATCTGGTAATCTTGTGTTTGGACAGAATAAGAGCTATTTTGCAAGAAACTATTTTTAGTTTCTGGTATGTAATTTTCTATTAGGAGAGCTAATGTACTTGTATGAAACATCAACTAATTTAGCTACTATGGAATGAGGGTAACATAGCCAAGGTTTACTTAAGATAGAATTCAATTTGCATGCTGTTTCATGTGTTGTTAAATTATCTGAATACAGATGTTTAGTTTCTCTTCTGCTGTCTAGCAAACAGATGCAAGATAGGTAGTTTGATTACAAATCGCACTACATTAGAATTATTTCTAATGACTACAACTTTGTATCAGTGACAATAGTGAGGCTATTACAACTATATTAGAGGAGTACGAGCTGATTCTTTGGTCTCTAGCGTGCCGATGCAAAACACTGGTGTACAGTACTACCGAGAAGGTAGAGCTATATACAGCAGGTTTGTAAGCTGGGTGCTGTAATTACCTTCTTAAATTACCAGCTTTACTGCAGATGTGGCAAAGGACTTCAGCTGCATCATTTGGAAACAAGTGATCAGTCTGTCCTTCTAAATTTTAAGTAAATACTTCAAGTCAAATGAGATGATTCAGTTGCTATTTTGGCTGGTCATGTACTTGGTATGACTTTTGAAGAACATCCTGGTATGCATTTTTCAAAGTAGTCTGTGAATGCCAGTAGTAAAGGCAAAGGATTAGCTCTACCTGTCATTAGTGGGTAATCAAACCTTCTGTTTCAGGTTTTATAAGTTTTTTTTTTTTTTGTCATACATTAGTACTAGAAATGTACCTCGTGCATGGGCACATATGGGTTATCTTATTTGATCAGCCATTCAGTATTGTAAACTTCAATTTTTTAAACTCTCTGTATTTAACTGGCTTCCAAAGTATCTCTACTGCATGCAACTTGAACGTTTTTTTCCTGGCTTCTGAGTTAAAAATGTTATTACTAATGTAAACGCTTTATCAGCAGAAGTTTGGATTTAACTAGCTCTCTTTCAAATTGAGATGTTTTTATACAGGATTGAAGGAATGGTTCTCCAGTGTGTAAATTTAGTCACTAATCTACATACAGAATGTGACTTTAGTATTCCTGTGTTGACAATTTTTAAACTTGCATCTAAATCTCGAAAATATTCTGTGTTCTTCTTAATAGAGTAAGATTTTGTTTAGAGCTACTAGTGCTTGAGTCACCTCCCATCTAAATCAAACGTGTGTGGTGAAGCTTGAATGTGAAAACTGCATATTTGTGGGAGTGGCTGGTCCATATTTCATTGCTATGAAAATTAACAGGAGGGGGGAGAAAGTCTTCAGCTCTTAAATGAGGTTGCATGCTGTACTTTCAGAAGATTCCAGTAAGACTCTTCATACCTTCTATGTTAGAAACTTAAGTTATTCCTATATCTGCCTTGGAGCAACTGTGCGTTCACTTCTGCAGCCTTTTGTGATACCAGACTGAGTAAATGTATGCAGAACGGGTGTCTGATATTACTCATATCTAAGATGTTGACTGGTGCTGAACTTGGAGAACTCGGGGAGGCTGCTGTTTTACTTTGGCAAAGAGAAGTGACTCCTGTTGGATCATTCTCTCCATATCTGTGGTAGAAGATGCAAGGTTTTCTTGGATTTTGCTGTTTCAAAAATAACTTCTGAGTGATTTGTCATGGCCAATCTGAAGTAAGAATCTGGCATGCCTTTGTTATCTGTTGTCTTCCCCCCCCCCCCCCCAAAAAAAAAAGATTCCTATTTGCAGAAGTAGCTATGTTGCTATGTTTAAGAAGTACAGGAGGAAATAAAGTGGTTATGGAGCTATGCTCCCATATGCACCATTTTATTCAAACACTGATAAGTGGTTTGTTCAGTTTGGATTTTTACTAAAGTACATTTTTTACATTTGTCCTTTAGCTATCACTACAGCTAAAACATGGTTGTAATATTGATGGTGACTCCTTGCACTTGGTCCACTTGTCACATAGGTGTTGCTTTCAAGCTTGTCGACGTTGCTAAGCTGTTGATTAAAATGATGGTTACAGAGCTAGAAAGGGGTTAAAAAGCAACATGATCCAATCAAAACGGAGCTGTAGGTGCACAGTCTCTTCTTACCAATTTCCAGAAGGCAGTGTCTGTGCTAGTAATTGTATGCAGCCTAGCACAAAGAAGCAACAACTACTTCAGCAAAGGCAGGGTATGTAGCGAAGGCAGTAGTGACATGGCCTTTCTTCTAAGGCTCTTGCTTGTCTAAAACACTTAAAGTAACCATAAGTGATTAACTTTGAATCCTTGATGAACAGGACTCCCCTTGGTCACTGCTCATTCTTTTTTTTAGGAAGTATTAATGCCCTCAGTCTTTTGAACTAAGTGTTATTAGCTGCAAGTAGCTGCTGTTGGTAAGAATCTACAGCTTGGTGACAAGTGATTAAATTCTGAAACTTCCTACTTAGGCTTTCTTTTTGAAAAATATTTTTTTTCATTTGTATATATTATTTAAACAGTGTTATTACTGGTGGCAAACTTCCAAGTGGCCAGTAAACATAAAGAACTATAGTATGACTAAATATCCCAGGGCACTTAAGCTGTGAATTAATTGCAGGACATACGTACTGTGTGCAGGTCTCTAGCCTCGGGGATATGTTTTTTCCTGTCAGGAACTTCAGTTCTGTGTAGTCTGCCACCGCCTTAGTTGCATCAGTACAGCTGCACTGTAGACAGAACTACTGAAATGACCTGTGCTGTGACTTCTAGAATTGTGAAAGAAGAAAATGCGTGTCTTTCTGGGGAGTTTAATTATTCTGGATCAAAGAAGTGACCTTTCATGTGTGTCGGTGTTCTCTATCATCTTGCAGCAGCACAATGGAGTGACAAACTTATGAGAGTAGAGATGAGAATTTGGCTGGAAGAGCAGTGGCTTGTTAAACTGGCTTTCTTTTTCTTGCAGAAAACACCTTAAGCTTCATTTCGGTTCTACCTCCTAATATAGTATTTCAGATTTTTTTTTTTAATTACTTATTTCTGACATATATAGAAATGGATGTGGGAACACTAGCCTCTCAAAGTGACATACTTTGTGGAGTGTGGAAAAACCCTAGAATGAGAGCTGAAATTAACCTTTATAGAAGTGTTCTGTTAAAGTCGTCTAGCACTGCCTTTGTTGCTCTTGAAACCTGTTAATACTGTCTGATGTAATGGGTCTCTGTCCTACCCTAAATGATGACAGTAACAGATTCCTGCTTTTCCAAATGCATGTGAACAATATAAGCTTCACTTTGAAGAATTTAATGGTGGTAAGATTTAGACATCAATTGATTTTTATTTTTTGATACTGTATCAACTTCCAGGTGCACTTGCTATAATTTAACTTACCATTAGTAAAACCTGCTGCTGAAAGTGTTTACACGTTATGTTCTGCATATGCAGACTATTCATGTCATCCTAAATGATATCTAACTTTATGCAGCAGTAAACCAGTCCGTATTCTTTTTAAACTCCTATTTGGCTTCTCTTACCACGTCAACTAAAATGGTATTTTCGGTAGACGGTTCTTATGCTGTCTGTAGGGGAGATTGCAGGGAACTTCAAATTTTTCTTGTATCTGACTGCGTGTACATGTTTGGACTATAAACTATGAGAGGCTGCTTCCTGCTCTATTCTAGCTGTCCATTTTTGGTTGGCCCAGCTATGGGTAAGAACCATTTTTAAACAACTGTTTGAGTCCTTTAATAGTAGTGTACTGAAGATGAAAGAACAACGCTGCACGGCAGTTGCTTAGCCCATCTGGAAATGGGAGACTTGGTTCCAGCTTGGTTGTAGATCCCACGCTCTCAAATGCTATAACGTATTTATTGGACAGATAGTAAGGTTACACCATTACCTCTTCTACAACCTGTTTTCTGCCTCTTTGTATATTTGGACATAATAGGTAGCAAGATCTTCTGAAAGTTAAAAGCAGTTGGTGTCTCAAAATAGCTCTCAATTCTAAAGTGAAAGTAACTTCTTTTGCTGCCTGTAACTTGAAAAACTGGTGGGTGGAGGGAAAACTAGTCCTCGTCTGACAGGCATATGCAACTGAAGGAAGAAAAAGAGGGGGAGAGAACAGTCTCCTTACTGTATTTTTGGTACTATTTCAAAATTGCTATGACAACTAACATTCTCACTATTTTTCTCTTTAGAATCTTGAAACTTTGCACGTTATTTTAAGGTTATGATTTTCTTGACTTAAAAGCTGATAAATGTGTAAGATGTGTAGCTGAATTTGCTGTGCGTATAGTTATTCCAGAGCTTCTACTTTAATGGTGACTTACGCTTTATAGCCAGATAGCATCTCAAACATTAGTGTATCTTTAGGGACAGTAGCACATCAAGCATGTGGGATTTTTAACCTCAGGCCAGCAAGCTATTTTTGGTGGTGGGAAAGGAGTAATATATGACCTGGTGGCTTGGCAAATGTCAGCTCTGCGTGAGACAAATTCTGTGTGAAATGTTTCCTTTCTGAGAGTCAGCACCAAATGCAGTATTACAGTATTTTTTTTTTTTTTTTGAGGTATCCTTATGTACATCTGCTATGCCAGGAACTCTTTTTTTGTACGGATTAATGCTTTGTTCTGTTCAAATAGCTTAATCTTATCATAGCTGCTTCAGCTGTATTAGTCACTTGTAAAGATACTATCCAAAACACACACTAATTTTTAAGGCCATGTGAAACAATGCAAACATGTACAAACAATGGAAATAGATTACTCTGGTGCTGCAATCCCAACATGATTTTTAAACAGTGCAAGTCCAATTGCATATTCTGAAATCTTTCTCAATACAGTCATGCAGATGTATGTAAACTAGATACTGGTGCATGCACTTTGTCACCTGCAGAGTTCACCTTTGTCCTCTTTTTAATTTCTTGAACAAAGCTTCTGTGTGTGGACTTGCTGACTAAATAATTATAGTAACAGGAAATGTGACATGTCCAGTCCTATTAAATACTAGAGTAGCGATTCATCAGGTGGTGAATAATAGTAGTAAGCTGATGTGTGAGACTTAAGGAGAGGAAGCATCTTACTCTGTTCTACTTTTGTTTCACTGTTGGAGCTGTGCCTTTCTAAAATGTATCCCTTGGTGGAAGGATGACTTTAAGCTTAGAAACAAGTTGGTTTATACAGTCTTATTTTCTGGTGTTCTGCTAAAGCACGTGGTGTGGGTCTGAAGCAACAGTGTATGGCATTGAAACTCTGAAGTTACGTGCTTCAGAATGGCAAGAACTACAGCTACATGTTCCAAGCGGCTATTGAACTTTCTGCTCTATTATGTTATTCCCATAAATGGCCAGAGTCTGGACTGTGTAGATTACTTGAAGCCTGAAGAAGAAAGAAGTGCTGCTTGGTGTGAGCCTAATTATGCATTTCTGATACTTTCAGAACTGAAACTCTTCCAGTTCTTTTAGCAGAAATCAAATGCAATGAAAAAAGCAGGCATCACCTCTCGTTCAGATCTTTGATTCTGAACTTTTTACCCTGCTGAGGGCATGTTTGTTAGCCTTGCAATGCTTTGTTGCTTTTCAATATTGAAGCTGAAATCAACCATTTTCAGACCAGCTCTAGAAGCTAACTTTCTTTTTAAGGACAGGAAGCCAAGCCCTGCTTTTGTTGGATAGCATACTGGCTCTACTGTTAGGTACGGTTGCTTCTGGGAGCCTTCCGATGACACTGTTGCCGACTGCTGCAGTTAGGTCTATCATATTGGGCCTGCGTGTGCTACAAGCATCTCTGAATGGAGTCAGCCAACTGGACTCTCCCTAGTCCCCTGGCATGTTAAATAGCCCACTACTTGAAAGTGGTAAGATTTAAGTAGGAGCAAGAGGCATATTTAGTCTAAAGCAGCAGCTTTTCTGAAGCTCCAGCTCTGCAGAGACTGAGCATATGTACTTTCTCCAGGTATCCACCACAGCTGAAGCTATAGAAGACTGACTGTCTGAAGCTTTCAAATCTTTCTTTGCTTTAGTCATGTGATCAGTTGTCTGTTTTCTGGGCTCAACCCTAGACTTCTTCCTGGAAGGGAGTATCTACAATGTAGCTAGATCTTTCAGGTTGTGTCCTTTTTAAAAACAAACAAACAAAACAAAAACAACAAAACACACTGAGCTTCTAGAAGAGGTCCTTTTTCAAATGCTGAGATTTGGTATCCTTATTTCTCATCTTGTTCTGTAACAGAACTACTACTCCCTTAAAGAGGATCTCAGATCCAGCTTTGGCCCTGCTGGATCTTGGTTTTCACAATGACTTGCCTCAGACAGCTATATATATTTAAAACAAACATGCTCTCTAGTATTTATTCAAAGTTGAATGATGCTGTGCTGTCCCACTGCATTCATGAATTTTACATAGTCATTGTTGCCATGACTGGCTGTGTAAACCACTTCCTTCTTTTGGAAGACTTCTTCCCCTGTCCTAGTTACTTGCTACTGTGTGTCAAGCAATATAAATAATACAATGTTTGACTGTGGTCAAATTCATATCTACTATTTCTCAGTAGCAAAATTGATTAAAGTTGGAATTTATCCTATAAGCTGTGGACTAAAGCAGTGAAACATTATGAGGGTTAGTGTACAAATTTAATCATTAAGTAACTTGCTTCAAAGTAATGATAAAAGTTTTATTGGTTACCTGCAACATGGTTGTATCACTCTGACTATCCCATTTGGTACTTCCCCTGCAAATAGGTTAAGGCTGTGAAACTAGCTGTAATAGGGAATTTGCAACAGTTTTTCTGTTGAAATGAGAGTCCTCCTAGACTAGAAATAATAACTAAACCTCCCTAATCCTTCCTGTTTGCTAAAAGGTAGCAATGCTTAATACCACTTCAGAGGAAGTCAGCTAGCTTTCTACTGCTTCAGAAGTTAAGGGGAATATTGATACAATGAATGGCTTATTAAGTATTTGTCCTGCTCTTTTGTCTTTGACCCCCCCTGAATAAATGCAAATATTTTTTCCAAACAAGGCACTGCTAGCTTCTAAATTTTTTTTTCCTTCCTTCCCTGTCTGCAATCAATGGAAGTGGAAATAACAGCTGCTTTTCCTTCCCACAGATGAAGATAAATTGTTATGTAGCACAGTAAACAGCTAGAGCCTACACTCTTGACAACTCAGTTAGTTACAGCTTAATTTGGAAACAAAAACTGACAGTAATGATCACCTTGGTATTATTTAACTAAATGTTGCTATGACAAACAAGACTGCTATGCAGCATTTTGTAGGGGTTATTATAAACTGGAATTTCATAGGCTTTTAAATTGCTTCCCATTGTAGAAAGGTGTATGATTATTCCAACAGATCGTGCTTTTTCTTCAGAGGAGCTTTTTAGATGCCAGGTTCTCCAATAAGTATCCACTTTGAGATTATGAATGGGAAAGGAGGTGGTTCTGTTCCTAACCTTATTTTCCAAGCACTGTGGAACACCTTCTCTCCATTTCATCTTGCAGATATGCACATTTGATTTTGCTCTCCTCCCATTTAACCCAGAAACCCAATTCATGTGAACTGTTATATTTTCTCTCCTTAATTCTGAACAGCTGTGTCACAAATTGGATGGAGGGGTGTTAAAAGCCACAATTGTGGCTTTTAACTTTCCATTTTGCCACTTCAGCCAGCAGCAAAAAGACAAAGATGTTTAAGGTAAGAATGAAGTAGTTCTGTTGTCACAGACAGGAAGTGGAATATCAGCCCTAAGTTTTGTTTTAGGCTGCTGATGTGAGTTTCCTCCTAACTGGCTCCCACTAATGACTCAAGCAGCTGAATCAGCAGTAAGTTTTAGTAGTAAGTTCAGTTTGAAGAAATAGCAACACAGAAATAAAGTCTGACTCAGCGTAACAACTATACTGTTGCCTCAGGAGGAAGCACTGAAGGAAGCTGTCCGTCATGGTCATGAGGAGTATTAGCTCAAACAGGCTTGATCTAGAGTTCTAGTAGACTTTAAAAATCATGCCCCCTTGGAAAGGCAGAGAGTTCATGCAGCTAAGCCTTAAGCCTGACATAGTCACAAAATATCCACAAGCAGATCTGTTAAGCAACTTGTCTAATTGAGGACATCTTTTAAACTTAGTAATTACTTAAACCTTTGTCTCAATTGACTTTCCCCATCACAAAAAAGAGAGTCTACCTTGCAATTCCATTGGAAAAGACACTTCAAACACTTAAGATTTTCTAAAGAAAAAGAAAAATTCATTAAGGGAAAGCTTTTGTTTTAAGGACTGGTCATTGTTAACGTGTGGTATTCAAGCTGAGAAGTTTGTTAGAAAAGTGTGCATTTTAGACTTGGAACTTAAGGTGACCATTGGAATTGAATTACATGGACAAACAGGACTTGCATTTAAATAGAGTTTTAAGCTAATAAACAGAACGGTTTGTTACCTTGTCTTTCAAGACTTTGAAGTGACTAGAATAGGTACAGTCTTTTTTTCCTAGGAAGAAAAAAGCAGGAAAGCTTGTTTTTAACACCTGTGAAGGTCACAATTGACAAAGGTGATTCAAAATGTATTTGTGAAACTCTAGCTGAATAAGGCTGTTTAAAACAAGATTGGTTTAGCTCTTCAAGCATTAACTCCAGTTACTTAGCTCATTAGTTCTCACAGCTTTAGAGCTTCTAAAAAGCACTATTTTAAACTGAATTAAACTTGATCTTGTAGTTTCTCCTATTCTTCAGATAAGCCTAGGCTTAATACTTCAGATCAAAATTCATTTTCCCAAACACGTGCTTGTTACATTGGCTGCCTGAAGTTGTTAGCTGTGTGAATCACCTAAACCTGTGACCAGCTGTTTTACAGTCAGGTATGTTCTCATCTTTTTCCCCATGAGCCATCACAGATAGACTGTGGCTATGTCTGAACTGCAAGTCATGATACCGGTTTTTCAGGGAGTAGTCAAGTACTAGTTTTAATATTAAAACTATAGACTATGACAAAAACTAGTCTTCTCACATTCCTAGACAGACCATTTTTCTCTGCCTAGCCTGGCTCAAATGTAGTGGTATAGTAAGAAGTAACACCAACCTGAAACACTTTTTCTTCTTGCCCTGTTTGATTGGCTAATATCTGCAGTACAGTTACTTCTCAATAATGTCAACCTATACTATTGAAATAAAAGTTAACAGACAGTAAAATGGAAAATTTATTAGTGCAAGTTGGTCACTCAGTATCTTCCAGCAAGTACATAATGGCATCCCATGGTTAATACACTATAAACAAACCTGTACTAAGTTAAGAAAAGTTGAACTTGTCTTGAAGTAACAATGTGTTACATGTTGTCATCATCTGATTCATCCTCCTCTTTCAAAGATTCCTGTTTTAAAAAAAAAAATGGAGCAATTTAGTTAAACATATACACCCTAGTTCTGGTTTAACAGTTGTTTTGTAGGTCAGCCTACAACATGCAAAGGGAGTTTTGCTGTATATATAATCCTCTCACTTTGTGCAAAACCTTCGATATTCAGCAGGCTATTTCATATCTTTAAAGAGGTAAAACTTAGTACCATCATTACTTTTTGGAGCAAGTGGAAATCTGTTAAACACCTTCAGCTGCTTTAAAAGCAGTTGTAGTCAATATATCTTATTACCTCTTGTACTCACTTATACCATTGTTAAAAGTTTAATACATCTACTTTTGAAGGAGAAACATGCCACCTGTGCAAGCCTGTTGAATTGCCCTGTTTTTGAAAATAAGAGCTATCCTAGGATTACACAGTATATTTCGCTATTTTCCCTTCAGAATAATTTCAGCTAATGGTCAAGTGATTTTTGCTGTAACTATACTCTTCAGTCATCACTATGTCAGTTAATTCATTCTATTCTGCACTTGTTTGTCACATGGAACGCTGAGATGACTCCAAAAAAAGGTGGACCTTACCTTGGCATATTTTTCTGCTTCTTCCCTGATATCTTTGGGAACAATTTCATGTTTTCCATTGGTTACTGCCAATAAAAAAAAAAGTCCATCTTAGGTAGATGTCACATGAAGACCTTGACATGCAGGGTGAAGTTAGAAACAGTGTTTTAGTTCAGCTAGAGAAGTTTAGAAGTCTTCTCTAGTGTTTATAGAAATCAAAAATGTATTACTTTCTCCAACCCAGCTGAGTTCCAATTCAAAAGCTTTATCCTTTACTTCATCATGAACTATGTAGATTCTGGAAAGAACAAGAAGTTTGATTAGAACAGATTGATAAATGGACTAAATATATTCTCTTCCCTTTACAGATTTCTTCTCCTATTGAAATAGTCTTCTTACAGTTAATAGAAGCTCTCCCCATGCTTTATCCCCTACATATACAAACAGAAGAACACCAGAGAAACTTGCAGTCCTAATTACTTGTATAAAAATACATTACATGATTACAGCTAAGATACAAACTACTTATCTAGTCCAGATGCTCAATTTATCATAATTAGAAATACAGCACTTTTAAAACATACATTGTTCGGAGTTTAAATACTGCAGAACGTAAGCACTGACTGAGGCTGTCGTCATTGCCTGCTTTTGCTAGCTTAGTTATAATAGTTAGACATGTGCTGTATTTCTCCAGTAAATCTCATTTCAGTTTACATTTAAGACTAAATCCCAGCACAGCTGAAGTTGCAGTATCTTGCAGGCCAAGTTAGAGGCCTGTACAGATTTCCACACTGACTGCCATGCTTATAGCTAACATGATAATAATCAGAATTTAAACTACCAGTGCTACAACAGCATATGCAGTACCACCCCGACTTGTGAAATCAATCCTCAGTCTGTGAGGTAAAAAGGTAACACCAAAATAGCAATAAGGATGTAACTGCATAGCAGTATTTAGTCCTCAGTGGCACATGAATAGACAATAAGATCTAAAACACCACTGGGTTCATACCTACTCAAAACGGTACTGACCTTTGGTTTCACTTGTTTAGAAGGTTGTACTCCTTAGTTTGTTTCATAGAGCATTAAAGCAACAGCTGAAAGATACCCCCTATTTCCCTATGTAAAAAAGCTGGGAGACAGCCTTCCTTCCTCTACTGTCTTCAGCAGCACACTAAGTGCTTCCAGTTAAAGTTTGATAAAAGTGAAACAAATATGTAAAATCTATAAACAGGGAAGAAAGTTAACACTAGTACTGCAGGACATTTTTTTTTTTTAAAACAGCCTTCTATCACTATTAGAGAGTGGACTTACTGATCAGTACTTAAGTCCATCTATAGTCTTTTCTTGTGTGTTCAGCTAGTTACAAACTTTTCACAACCTATTATATTCCATTACAAGCCCTTAAAGAAACTATTATTCTATGCCCTGGCAAGTGTTTTAGGCTACAAAATGATTAAATCTTTATCTTGCTAAATGCTACCAGAGAGCTGAAAAACAAAACTACATTTAGAGTTGCTTCCAGCCAATGTAGAATTAAAGAACAAAGTCTCCAGACCATTTGAAAATCTACGTCTTATTTGTGCTGTTTCAGAGCTGCTTTGAGGTGGTTCTTACATCTGAAGGCCAGATATCCAACAAATTCTTGGCTTTAGCTCTTTCCTGACAGCCCGAGACACTCTCAAGCTGTGACATCAATGATAGAAGCGTGTTTAGCATTTCTTTTTAAGGCTATTGCTTAGAACATTATAATATTGATTATGATTCTGCAGCTGCAGATTGAATTTGTGACAAGTATAGGACATGTCCCAGAAAGCATGAAAATTAAGTGTTGTAGGAGTTTGAAAGGATACTTGTTTATTAATATCCTTTTAAACAAATACAAAGTTTTAAGATAGGTAGAGCATGAGCTGACAAGTAGTAACCTAGCACAAATTCTGCTCTCTTCTTGGTATCATTTTCCTCACCAGCATATGACTTAAAGGAGGTAAGGAAAAAAAAAAAAAAAAGCCAGTGAGGACAGTATGGTCACACAAGAATCTGTGGGATAACATTAGTAAGTGTGTCTAGATCGTTGATGTGTCAGCCTAAGTTGCATCAGTAAATAAACTGCCCACTGAGTTAGCAAATTTAATATTTCCAATTATTTTCATGTGGTATCAAGCTTAATCATTTAAACAAAATTAGCTACCTATAATCATTTTTAAGCATAAAGTTATGCATTGCTTTTTTCCTAAGCACTTCTTGCTTTAAAGGCAAAGAGAAAGGACAGATCAAAGACCTCAGCTTCATTTCTGGACTGCTGGTTAATGCCTGAAGCATTAGTTCAGTGTTCAGTCTGCATAGTGAAGTGTACATCTACCTAAGGGTCAGGACACCAAGGAGTTTGTCACCTGGTTTATAAAACTACAAAGTTTATATAGCTAGGAGGAGCATCGCTAGGTCAAAGGAGGTGATCCTTCCCCTCTGCTCAGTGCTGAAGAGGCCACATCTGGACTGCTACGTCCAGTTCTGGGCTTCCCAGTACAAGAGAGACAAGGGCATATTGGAGCAAGTCCAGCAAAGAGCCACAAAGATGAATAAGAGACTAGAGCATCTCTCATACAAGGACAGGTCAAGAGAGCTGGGACTGTTTAGCCTGGAGAAAAGACGACTTGGGGTGGGGAGTTATTAAATCAATGTGCATAAGTATCTGGTAGAAGAGCGTCAGAAGGACAGGACCAGACTCTTCCTAGTTATACCAGTGACAGAACAAGAGGCAACGGGCACAAACTGAAACACAGAAAATTCTGTTTGAACATAAGAAAGCACTTCTTTCCTGCGAGGGTGACTGAACCCTGGAACCAAGCTGCTAAGAGAGGTTGAGGAGTCCCCATGCTTGGAGATATTCAAAACACAATGGACAGCATCCTAGACAGCCTGCTTTAGGTGACCCTGCTCGCGCAGTGGAGTTGGACCAGATGATCTGCAGAGGTCCCTTCCAACCCCAACTATTCTGTGATATTTAAAACCAGTGATTATATCCAGACAGTTTAAACTTTAATCCACTCTTGGTACAAGTTGCACCTATAACAAGTAGCAGATAAGATTAAAGTAAGTATTTTTCAAGTTCTTTGGCATTTTTCAGTATTGAGTAGCATATCACAGAGAACGACAAATACTAACAGCAGAATATACTATACTTGGCATGAGCACCAGTCTAGTAAAAGTAAAACCTGGTACTCAATTTAAAAGGAAGGGCTTCAGTTTGAAACCACGGCAAGCTCACCCACAAGAATTTTTGTTGAGTTGGGGGGGGGAAAACAAATGCAGGAGACTTACATTTTTGCAACTTCTTTAACAACATCACGGCAGGTCATTTCCTTCATCTGTAGACAAAAAAAGCATACAGCTTAAGAGAACGTACTGTTTTCCAAGGCCAGAACATGAGTCTCTATTCACATGCCTAATGAACTTGCTGTTCGGTACTGACGACAAGTTTTGAGCAGAACCAAATTTGTTCTCTGCCATGCATCGTCTTTCACCTTTGTTCAGCCTGCGACATGCAAGTCCTTCTTCCAGTGAAGGATTTCACAGGTGAACGTCTGTGAAAAAAATGTTGCAACTTTCCCAGTTTAAAGCACTCCACTGCTTGGACGCTTAGAAGCTGAACTAAGGCTTCTAAGCGTCTTAGAAGCCTGACTTGTTCTTAGATGCCTTATCATAAATTGACCTAAAATAACCAGCTGCACAGTACAGTGGGGGCATCATATTTTCATGTATACTATTCATATGCTTTCTAGGTAGTATACTAATACTTCAGATCTTACCAACATTTTATTGGTTGGTAATTTCACTTTTGAAGTTTTTTTTAAATTTTGATTTAAATGATGCCCCAAGGGGAGGGAAATACCACTCTGATGTTAACAACAAACTGCATGGCTAAGCAAGGTATTAGTAGCTCATTTTGTGTTTTTGCACTGTTATTATTTCACAGTCTTCTCGCATTTTAATCACAGAGCAAAATAGTCTCATACTCAATAATGACAACATTGTAAGATTAAATGCCAATTTCCACGACATAATAAACTCTCATTCTGTAGGTAAGATCTCCTGCCAGTTAACTCTTCTGGACTACGAAGAGGTTATATATCCTAATATGTTTTATCACTGCAGGGTTGAAACAAGATTAGTCTTGTGTCTTTTCTCAAGGTATCATCTGTACAAATCAGATAAACATCAGCCTTTGATGCTGCACTCAAAAATGTACCAGTTATTAATTGAAACTAAGAGAACATTAGTCACAAAATAGTCTAATACATTACACATTTTAATGCAATTCTGCCTAGTTTAAAATGATTTTCAAGTTCAAAATAAGTTACCATCTCTTTCTTTTCATATTCCTTATACTGAACTCTGAACGCAACCCATTAGTTTATATATAACTTTACCTCAGATTTGCAAATGTTTTCAAAGCTGTAGTACAGAGGCTAGTTTTGAGACAGCGGTGAAAAATTCGCAAGGCAACAACCCTTTGTTCTTGTTTTGTGCCACAGCCTGTTCTGGGATAAAGCCTGCACTTGGAGGACCTATTGCCTCAGCACTTACATTTGTGACCTTCAATCCACAACACAGCACTAACTGCTGTATACAAACATAACCTGACTAACACAAATATTTAAATTACTACGTGTATTTATGCATATAGAGTTAGTAGTGAAACTGCAAGACCTGAAGGTCCGTAGCTACCATGCATGTTTATAAGCCAAAAAAAAAAAAACAAAAAAACTTTGCCATGATGTTATCTTTTGCCATCATCCTTTTCCTATCTCAGTTGATTTTGCAGACAAACTGTTACAGTACTCGTTACAGGAACTGATCACGACTGTGTCCACATCTCAAGAGAATTGTGATTAATAGCAGCTGAGCTACATAAGCAGCACTACAGAAGAGATGGAAAAACTGAAGTAGAATGCACATGACTACAAACGTTCCCTCACACGCTTGCACAACTACAACTGATGTCATCAATGCGGTGTTTCCTGCTCTCACTTTAAGCTACGTATAAGGGTTTCACATGCCATGTCCTCTCCCAGACTCAGTATCTGCTCTGCAGTACCTGTAAGGCAGGTTTAAAGTTGTGACTACCTGTTTGCCTCTATTTTCCATCTGTAGTCATCTCTTTTATCAGGACAAGTTTTAATTAAGAGGCTACTGTAGGCCATTATCTCCCCCACACAAGTTTTTGTAGATGTCTCTTTCCCATTTCAGTTATGACATGTAATCACAAATCCATCTTATCGAAATGGACTCTGATCTGGAAACCTGTCAATCTACTGTTAGCAAAAAGCATCTCCATCCAATACCGCACGTGCTTCACACTGCTATGACAAGAGCATAAGCATTACTGAAGACGTTCTACAAACAAGCCATTAAATAAGAGTAGTTATGCCACCTAATACGTCACTGTTCCTATGTACTTAATGTTACAGGCTGTATTGTGGAGAACAAATAATAGGTATGCTTATTAGTTGTACAAGAATCGAGCAGTAAACTAGAACTTTCTGAAAAGACCAGCCCTGCAGAAAAAACATGAAAGTTTTGTAAATTATGTATTACCCAATGTATCAAATCTTTCTGCCAATTTGCACACATCAAAATTGAAATTTTGATTTCTTAGATGCCATGATTTGTGTCAAGATCAGATGATCTTTTAGGCTTCCTACTTTAAATTTAACATACAGGCATCTGACTGGATTTAAGATTGAACTGAATCAAATTAAAGACATTTTAATTGTTTCTATAATTTTTCAGTTATGATGTTAAACCACCATGGACAGACTGTTTTTTAAAGTATGACAAACAACCAAATAAACGCTGAACGTTTCAGTGAACAATTGCAACGTGGTACTTTTGCAGACTGAAGCCATAAATAAGATGCAAGCAGAGTATAAAGTAAGCGTTACATGGGATGGATCAGGAGAGGGATTCTCCTCTTTAAGCGGCTTCAGTTCCAAGGGTTTCAGTTATTACAAGAAACACAAGAGAAGGACAGAAGTTTCTTAGGATTCTAACATAGTTCTAAGTCAGCTCAAGGTACGCGTCAATACAGTTCAGTACAGTCTTCTCTCTGTAGAAGAGTTTTTACACAGCCAATTGCTTGAATGCTCATTCAAAGGCTACAAAATTATTTCTCTGTGTATGCCTCGTTTACTTCAGCCTCAGAACTGTAAGCAATAAAGATGCATTTTAATAAGTCCCATAGTGCATCGCTTATAAAAGGCTGCAGTTCTTAATATGAGACTATATCTTGATTGAATATATAATTCCATATTTTACTTAAGATTGTTTACGTTAATATAGTAACTAGTCACACTAGAGTTCAAAGTGGAGGTAAAGATGGATTTTCCCAAAGCACATCTGTTTAAAGGCAGGTGGATGACTGCATGATGATAATCTACTTTCCTGCTAATAGAGGAAATGCAGAGAAAACCTAAACAGCACTCTCAGAATTTGCAGAAATTTCTCAGAATCTACAACACTTGTTAACAATTTATTACAGTATTGTGCCAAGAGGATTTCCTGAACAGAGACAGTTCTTTTGTACAAATGATGATATGCCATATGGTTGTACTCATTCATAATGATTTTGATTTCAGCTCATACTTATCACCTGTATGTTTGAGGTACTTCATTTTAGGGGCCTTTTTCTGAAAATATACAGATGCAAAGCTGCAATGTTTTCTACGATTTTCTAAATTCCTCATCTGCTCAGTCATTTAAAAAAAGGGGGGGGGGGCAAAAAACTCACAAGTTGCTTCATTTGTCCTGAGACAACTTTGTATTTCTACTTTAAAGAGTGAATCCAGTCCAAATTAAATGAATCATTTATTGTGTGCAATTACTACTTTGCAGGATAACTACTTGCAATATGAATTCCCAAAACAAAGTTCTACTGAGTTCTAGCTTCTCAGTAAAACAAGCATCACCTCATGAGTTTCCTTCAAAAGATTTATGGTTTGCAACTTACAAAGCCTTTTACATGTCTCTCAGTAACATGTGGTACATTATGAGGTATTCAGAAGCATGCGAGACATACATACTACTCACTGACCCCTTTTTCCTCCCAGGAAGACTCTAATTTTCCAACCCTTTAAGAAAAAATTTCACTTAAACACTGGGACTTTTTTTTTTTTTTGGGGGGGGGGGCCCTAAGAAGTGCCTGTTCTGGGGAAAGACAAAAGGAAACATATCTAAAACTATGTTATAAAACGTACTACTTAAAAGCGTTAGTGGCCTCAAGTGTAAAGCAAAAGAAACTTTTGCTAATAGCAAAGGAAACTGTTCTGATATGTCCTTATGAATTGTAGCTACTTTGACGTAGCCTAAGTTAACAAACAAAAATATACAAGGTTTTGGTACTCCTCAACATATTTTGTCCTTTATATGTATTTTACAGCATTACCTGTTTCGCAACTGTCTGTTTTAAATCCATGTCACCCCACCTACTGGATTTACAAGACGTTTTCCTGTTGCAATTAGTGCAGTCACTGAAGTTCACAACACTAACGCCCTTTTAGACATGTAAAAATATTTTGAAGCAGTATATTTACGGTCAGTTGGCAACAACAAGCTCCTTAAACAGATTGTTTTGCGGGGAAAAAAAAAAAAAGACACTCAGCACTAGCTAGCTGGGAAATACTGTCTTACCTGGCAAAGATTTTATTTTTCTCCATTAACATTTTCCAAGTCATAATATTCCAGTGATCATTCAGTATTCTGCAGTTCCACTCATTCTGCAGTTCCACTCATTATCCTTAACAAGATCAGCATTTTTCAACTTTTAAACAAAAGGTTCATCTACAATCTTTGGAAAAAAAAAAAAAGATATACTGCCCTGCACAATGCTGCCCTAAGGTTTTAATTCACAACTAAATAAAAACCTTAGTTATACTTTTATATTCATTCAAATGTTTTGCTTGCTAGCGTGCATAGGAGCGTGTGTTTACGCTTCCTTTTTAAGCGACGTGCACTGCCGATGGAGTTCCTGTTGCCTCGGGGCAAGGCTTGAGAAATACTGCTATTACAGAGGCTAGAACATCTTCCAAAATGTACAAGTGAAATATTTCATTTGCTTCTCTAGTATTTTATATGTTACCTATTGAATGCCTAAAATATATAAATTAGGAATATCCATCTTGAAATAGCAAAACAGAACTTTAACATCCTACCTGAAGTTTTTCAATCTCTGTTTTTGCAGCCTGCCTGGCTTTCCCAATGGCACACCCCCAATAACCCTAAAAGAAGAAGAAGGGTCGGGGGGGAAAAAAAAAAACTTTGTTAAATACTGAGCCCTCTAGCGTTCTTATGGTACCTTCCCACCCAGGAATAAGACAAGTAACATACAGTAAACCTTGGTATTGGTCTGTAATCTAAGAACCATGAGAAAGTATTTCTCAGATAAGACTCCTAAATTGCTCAGGATAGTACTTAATCTAATAATTGGATTCTAACACTTTTCATATAGAAGAGAAGTGTTCAGTAAGTTCTCTGGATAGAAACATGTCTGTTCAACTTTTTGCAATGAGTACTTATTTTTTAATTTCTAGTAGCTAGAAAAGCAAGCTAGAATAACAGAAGTTTTACAGGACCGAGAAAAACCCACCCACCTAATATGATGATAGTTGAAAGAGTATAAACACATGAAAACTAATTTCATTTCTTTCAACTTCAACAATGACAATATTAGATATACTGAAAGAAAATGAAAGAAGTGGAAGGGTATGACTGTGCATCATCCTCTGTGTTACAGACAGCTTAAAAAAAGATAGCACTAAATGATTAACAACATTAAGTATCTATTTTGATTTGACTTGCTGTTAGAAGCCAGTGTCAAGTTAGCAGCCTCTCTCTTATCAGAAATATTTTGTGAATGGGCTATGACTACAATACGTGCACCTTTTGGGCAGCGTATGGGACTCATCACTAGAGAGAGCCAAGTGGAACTCCTAAGCTTCTAATAGACGAGATTTAAAACCAGTTTCACAAAGACTGTACTTTTTCTAAGAAATACGCAATATGCATGTTTAATAAAGATATGAAGATGAGCAAAAAACAGCTTTGTTCACTCTAAGCAGCGATCCGCTCAGCAAAAAAAAATTAAAACAGCAGATCTTCTGGAACAGCACTTCAAAGTTCCTAATTAGAAAATAGTAAAAGAGAAACTTAAGTTGAGAAGGAAATATTTTAAAACACTCACGTATGAAACGCCTGATGGATCAATCATGTACAGTTGTGCACCATCATCTTTATCATAAGACCCCAACATGAAACTGGATAAGAAAAGTGAAATCAGAGACGTTTGTTCTTCCAGCCCAAAAAGAATACGCCACACTAAGTTTCCTACATTCTCTTCTTCGTGTAAAACTACTATCTCCTACATTCTATTAAGCAATTAATCTTACATTTTAGTATTATCATGACCCCCACCATGTAGAAGCTGCCAGTAAGATTTTACTGGATCTATAACTAGACAGCAGCTTGACAGCAGCTCTCAACAGTAGCTCTCAACAGTTTATTAGTCCCTTTGTACTAACAACTACAGGCTGTTCCAACATATTCTTTAGCTCTGAGGGCAAGCAGGATTATTACAGAGGAAGTTCTGCTTTCACAACTACCACAGATTTAAAGTTTAGGGACAGGGTGGCATTCCGTGTGCTCTTATGCAAGTAGGAATTCCTCACCTACAGTTCTCCAAGATTTTCCATCCAAAAAAAAAAAAAAAAAGCTGTTTATAACGACTTCTAAGTTACTAATTCCAAGTTTAAAAAAAGAACCTCAGCTAACCTAAATAGTTACATCAGTTGTGAAATAAAAGATCCTTACAAATCAAAGACTGACCTGCAACCAAAAGGTCTGACAGCACTGTATAGTGTGTACGCGTGCACATACATGGCCACTCTGTCTGCAAGATGCTAAGTGGTAAAACAAAAAAGAAATTAGAAAGCTTTATTTGCAGAAATAAGCAAGCCTCAAGTAATAAAATGTAATTCTCCCTGCTGAGGTTAAGAAAGCCAATAAACCAAATGGACTATGCCACTTTCTTACCTTCAACGGAATATCATAGCCATAGTTAGACCTAAAGTTAGAAGCTTCTTCTCTAGCTATGTCTGCCAAAGAACGAGCATCTGCCAGAAGTCCTGCTACTGCCTGAAATGACAATTCATCAGCTAGTCAAGACATTATCTTGTAAGACCTTCTTAATAAGATCAATGGACAAAACTCTGAATGCATGACTTAATCGAGATTCTTACTGAATGCTACGTACTGTTACAGAAAAATCCAATCAAGCTTTCCACCTGTTAACAATTAAAGTGTATGAACATGGTACTGATTTTCCTAAAGAAAAACTCTATACTGTACTAACACATAAAGTGAAGTCATCTTCATGTTAAATAGTGTCTTATGATTTACCACTAGACTATGTTAACATCAGCAATATGAAAAAAGATAACCATAGCAATGTAGCATTCCTTTTCTGTTTTGTATGATTTTTTTCTGGATTACAAGCAAACCCGACTCCCTTCCCAATACTAGCGATGTCGTAAGTAGGTATACTTTCAGGCATTTCTGTCACACAGAAACCACTATTTATGCAGACATTACTATTATAGATTAGCCAGTAATCTATAAAATCTACATGGTAGCCCTTACAGAAGTCAGTTGACTCCTAGATCATTAAGATGGAAAAGAGACTCTTGTACATAAGTGACATGGCATAAGTAGGTTTTGCTTCTTAACATGCCTTATTTGTTTACCGAGTTAACAAAAGACAACTTTAACACCCTATTCAAATTTGAATAGGAATATTAGCACAACTTCTTCAAATAAATTTAGAATAGCCTCAAAATATGCACCTATCTTCTATTTTAAATTCATATTTTACTTCTAATAAACGTACGTTCACACACAACCAAGAGTAAGTTACACAAAACAATCTAAAAATCCATTGGCATTTCTGACTATGTGTGTAGAAAAAGTTATATTACTTCATCTATTCATTACTGATTCTCTGATCCACATGCATCTACTTCGGGGGGATTCCTTTGTGAAAAATTAAAGTTAAATAGCACCTCACCATTCCAACATGTCGATCAACATTAAAGAGACGTTTATTGGAACCTTCTTCATAAAGCTTGGACAGAACTAGTTTTTCTACTCCAAACACAACTCCATCTTTACACCTTATCCCAATTGCTGTACTGAAAAACAAGATCAATGCAAGTTTCACTTACACAGAAGTGCAATGGATTTAGACGTCAAGGTAAATAACAGAGAGTTAACAAAATGCTAAAAATAATGATTTATTTTCCACAGAAGCAGATCTATGGTATGATCTAAGTATGACTCCATTTTAACATTGAAGACAGGGGTGGAGGTGGGAGCGGGAAGCTCACTAAACCTGCAAAAACGTTCTTACGTGAAGGTGGAGGGGACTGCCAAGTCCCTGTCCAAGTAATTCTGGACAAGACGACATGCAGTTGTAGCACTGTCTTGGAGAAGCACATGCCGTACAATACTAATATGAAAACAAGGGACTGTTTAATCTCTCCTCTTTGGTAAATTTAGGATCTAAGCAATGTGACAGTCTCTAACCTCCAAGAAGGCATGATCAAGCATAAATCACCAAACATGACACAAGCTGTACCCCACACAAAATACTCTCACTAATCCTTAGTAGGTAGCATGCGCTGTGACCAGACACCCGTGTTGATCTTGTCCATGCCCTGCTAATCCATCTCACTTTTGCTACTAGCAAGCACAGCTGGGATTTTTGCTTTACAGCTTTCCTTTGCCTGAAGGAAGACACATATTCGTAGGAAGCAGACATTATTGCTTTAGAGTGACATACATTCCTCAAGAAACTGGGAATAGCCAAATGATGTTACTATAAATTTATGAGGCCTTGAGCAAGTCACAGTTTTCCAGTGCCTCAATTCACAGCCATAAAATGGACTTTTAGGTACTTCTACACCTGTATTGCCATAATAGCTAAGCACCTTACACATACTAATGAGTCCTGCGATCCTCTTTTATTGCCCTTAACACGCACGAGTAAGTATACTGCTTGCCTTTGTATTCTCAGCAACATTATCTCTGTTTCTACCACACTGCAGAACAAGCAGAAGTGGTTATATGCCTTTAGATTTTATTCCAAACCTCTTAACATGAGGATAGGGACAGAGCTGCTCAAAATTACATTATCAGAAGAAGTTATATCTGCAAAGCCATCGTTTTTATTTGTTTAAAGAGATGCCAACTAAGAAACAGATAGATATTTGTATCTTACCTACTATTCTCCACAGCTTTCATAGCATATTCAACTTGAAATACTCTGCCATCTGGAGAAAACGTGGAAGCTGACAGGTCGTACTGAAGAAGAAAACACACTACTCAGCCAAAAAGCATTACATCCCACAGTTTTTTTAATGCCCTTTTTCAGAGTAAGCCTTTTCAGAACAGGTCTATTTATTTAAAATTGCAAGACTGTCATTTGCACGACAGCAGCGTGTATTAAGCACCATAAGCAGGCTGTTCTCTCACGTTAGGTGCATGAACGGCAACAAGCAAACGCTGGCTAACAACTACAGAAAGTCGCTGCATCCGCGCTAGATACACTCATACTTCTAATCCGCTCGATCCAGACACCCTGTAGTTCTGAAAGCACAGTACGTTTTGCCGGACCTCTGCCAGGCCGGGAAACCCGCGCGGGATCCGAGCGCAGGCGCCGAGAGGGGAATCCAGCAGCTGCGCAACACGAGGCTCGGCTCCGCTTACCGGCTCCGCCCCGGGCCGGCCCTGAGGCGGCTTCGCCCCCACCCGCCGGGCGGGTCCCCCCGGGCCGGGCCGGGCCGGGCGCGCTCACCCCGCCCCCTCACCGGCGGCTCCTCCCCCCGCCTCACGCTTTCCGTTTCCGCGGCCTAACGGGCCGCAGTGACTCAGCAGCGGCGGTGACGGCGCCTCGGGCCCGCGCAGGCAGTGACAGGCCGCGGCGGCGGCCGCCCTCGCCGGGAGCGGCCGAGGGGGGCAGGCTGCTCGCCCCCCGCCCCCCCCCCGCTGACACAAAGCGGCCCGGGGCGGGTGAGTGAGGGAGAAGGACAGGACGGGGCCCGCACTCACCCCGGTGCCGATAGAGCTCATGGCGGCGGCGGCGGCGACGCGCTCGGTCCAGGCCGACGGGGCCCCCTCCCGCCGCCGGCTCACTCACGCTCGCTCACGGCCCAACAACGCGCGCTCCCATTGGCCGGCGCACCGGCCAATCAGCGTTCCCCTGGAGAGGGCTTCAAATCTCCCTTCGCGGAGTGGGCGAGGGCAGGCGGGGCGGGGCTCCGAGGGAGGAGCCGCCCGCAGGCTGGTGACGTCAGGCCGCTCGGCACGCGCGCGACCGTCAACTCGCCAAGAGCGCGCGGCGGGAGCGTACCACAGCGGCGCCCGGCTAGCTCAGTCGGTAGAGCATGGGACTCTTAATCCCAGGGTCGTGGGTTCGAGCCCCACGTTGGGCGCACACGTGTTTTTTTTGCCCCAGCTGCCGGAGAGTTTCGCGCTGGCAAGTCTGCGGGCTGGGGGGGACTCGCTGCGCTTTTAGGCTGCCGCTGTGCGGGGTGGCTGCTGGGAGGGCTCCCCCGGAGCCAGCTGCGTCATCCCTTCGTCCAGCGGCCCCCTCACCTGCTTCCCTGGCACTTTTTCGCGGAGGCTGTTTTGGGGCCCCAGAGCCTGGGGGTGGAGGCACGCGCGTCTCCCCCAGCCTCCCGTCCGGGAGGGAGCGGGGTGCTGGGGAGCCCGGGAGCTGGTCTCCCTCCCTGCGCCGGCGGGATCGGAGCGCGCCCAGGAGCTCGGAAAGGCAGCGCATCCGGTGCGGTCATGCTGCACCGAAGTTTAGCGGCGATCGTAATAAATGCTGTACTACTTGGACGGTGCGTTTAGGGGAGGCTGTTAAAGCCAGTCCCGCTAGAGACCGTCCTCCCAGCTTTGAAGACTTTCCAGTCTGGCCCAGTTCCTTCAAGCAACCAGCTGCCCTCAAACCTCGCCTGACCCAACCTCCCAGCACGGAGCGGACCTCTCGCACCAGCCAAACGAGCCCCGCTCCTTTCCAGGCCTCTCTCCTGCCTGCAGCCCCGCACGCGCGCGCCCACGTACGCGATCCGAGGGAAGCGAGCCGGGGATAACGCAGCTCTCGGGCGCCAAACGCTCCGCGGAGCAGAACGCGCGCTCGGCCTCGCCTGGCTGCGGCAGCTCGGGGCCGGGTCAGCTCCCGCGCAGGAGGCCCCGTCACCTCCTCGCTACTCTCGGCGTGACTTGGCTCTAGTTATTCGCTTGGCTGAAGCGAGACATCCAGAGCAGCATCCAGACAAGATGTGAGAACTTCAGGGGGAAAAAAAACTCCATTTACTCCAGCCGTTTATTTCTATTACTGTCTTCCCTGCTAAAACGTTTAAGTTCTACTCTGGATTCGTCTGCCCGGAGGATCCACGTCACGCCAGGGAGGGAGGAATTGTCACATTTATGCTGAGGAAAAAAAAAAAAGCGAAATCCTTCTCTATATGATAAAACATTTAAGATGTGATCTGTAAGGGCTGTGCAGGACTAGCAGTTCTGAGAAGCAGGGAATAATCTTTCCTTTCCCCTTCAATGACATAAAAATCCTGTTTCTATGCTTAGTGGGTCATGGGACTCTGGTTTAAACCTGCCAGTGCTGTAGGACTTAAAATTTCTAGTTGTGCAGTTTGTGCAGTGATGCAGAAATGCTACAAGAGCAGAGCGGGCAGAGAGAAGATGAGGTGGCAGCACATGCAGGGCTTGTGAAACTTGTTGGGATGTGCACGCCCAGCAGGTACAGAAATACCACTGAAGACGTTCACACAGCCGAGAGAATGAGTAAGAATATTGTGAATTTCCTTGACTTCTACCTGCTGCAGTTCAGGAAAATTAAACCATGTTAACACCACAAGCGCACACTGTGTAGGACTCTGATCTTCCCCGTACGTTCTTCAGAATGTATGTCATGAGGCTGCATCCCAATTATTCACATTATAAATGAAAATGAGCAACAGAACTTGGGTCTGAATGTTCTCTGTCCAGTTCTAAGGATGGCTCTACGCACCCCGCAATGAAATAGCTCCTTTCCACAAAGTCTGTAATCATATCACAGCCTGGGAACAAGTTTAAGAGCAAGGATGGAGCAGGCTGGTCTCTACAACTGTATTTTTACTCATGTGCTCCTTTAAAGCAGAACTGTTGCAATCATAGGTACTTTCTGAAGTCCCTCAGGAGAATGCTGATATCCCAAACACCTGCCACAGGCTGCTCCAGACTGCTCAAACATCATGCACTAAGTATTAGGCCCATTAATTTCTCCCTCATTCAGTCCTCTAATGAGAGGCAGACCTCACTCAATGGTTGTCTTGCCAGAGTAGTTGGATTCCTGAGCCTGCTGCCCATGCCTTAGGTGCCCTGGGAGGAAGCTTATGGCACAGTACTGCAGCGGAGCAGCACAGCACATAGCAGGGCACTGCTAGAGGGGACACTCTTGAGTCTTGCCTGCAACACAGTAGTCCTCGGTCTTGCTGTAAGGGAGGTAAAAAGGGTTTGGTAACAGAGAACATGATAAAGTGGAGTTCGACTAAAGGCCCTGAATGCACAGAGGAATAAGGGGAATGCTGGTATTTGAGGAATCCGCCGCTGACATCCTCAAGGATACTAGACCATTAAAGGATCACAGGCTTAGAGGAGTGGAGCTGAAGTGAGTTGGAACAGGCTGTACAAGGGGCATCAGCAATGGTCAAGAATGACATAAGGAGACAGAGAGCAAAGGCAAGCAAGAACAGAGTAACTCTCAGACTTAAAAGAATGCTGAATACCAGACACAACGGGCATACAGGTATCTCTAGTGTTTAACCCATTTTTCCAAGTCCAGGCTAGAGCCTGACAGAGAGATCATAGTCTATGCTGAAGAACCCTGTTTCTGTATCATGCCATACCATTAGCGGCCTCAGGTTGCTGCAGGAAAGTCTTGTGGGTGGTAATCACCATCTATGGAAAAGGTTTAATCTGCAAACCTAGAGACTGTTTGGACTGCATCAGAGCCAAGAGGCGGCACTGGCCGGGCCCAGCGCGCTTGGAGGACTCGGATACGATCGCTAGAAGAGCAAACTCATCCAGGGACTATAAAATACCATAAATCATTAACAACTGCTCACAGCTATGTTTGTTTATTTTTCCATACTTTCTGTGTAACAGCCAAGCACCTGATTTGAAGCTAACATACTAGGAAGAAGATGATTAAAAAATATACCTGCCAACACCACTGGAGGGAAATCATCTGGGTTAATCCTATCAGGCCACTGTGAGTTATCAGCAACATCTCACATATGACAGAGTATAACACTTTAAGCAGTGATTCCTGTTTTTTATTTAAAATCATTAAGATAAAAGGGAGCATCTACTATCATTTGTCAACTAACACCACATGCGAAGGTACAGCATTTGTGAAAGAGAATGACAAACGAGAGCAGAAGCTTATTTAAATGCTACAGCACGCTGCCAGAGTTAAGTTTCACCACAAGAATCTTTCTTTAAATATATGCTTTAGAACTGTGTTTCAGGAACCACAGCAGGCAGTTAGCAGACAGCATGGGGAAATCAGCCATAAAAGGTGTGACATAATCAGATTCCAACCCCATCCCAATAATTTTTTTTACTCACGCACACACACGCACACGCACCACAAAGTTTTGAGCTAAGTAACACCTCCTTGGGCAGGATTTAAACCTCAGTAACCACCAGGCAACAGCAGGGTCACCCCTTTGTTCAGTATGTTCGGCATACTGGCGGCAAATTTAGTGGCCTTCCGAGGCCAGTGGAAATGCCTGTCCCAAGAAGCGATGTTGCTGAGATGCACTGGCACCGTCTCAGTATCCACTGGCAGCCACAGCTGTGCACGCAAAGTTATTTAAGGCAGCATCATGAAAGGACAGCAAGAACCATGACAAACCAAAATAGCAGCTCTAGCAGAAGAATTTAAGCGCGTATGCATGTTTTCCCATCAGACTGTTCCTTCTTCTTCAATATGTAACGTCACAGCATTGCTAACAGCCTTTTAAATAGCCTATAGTTCCTAATTATAGTGTTAATATCCAAATGTACACTTTTTTCTTAAACGGTGAACTTATTAGCTTTAAGAGTAATTAAAATGCAGTGCTGAACTCTACAAGCCTGCAACTGTTTCAGCACTCCCATGGAGACGCGTGAAAAAAAATTATGTTGCATCAGCAAAATAAGGAACTGGCCTCCTTATCCCAGGAGCCGAGAGTAAAATACTCACTTGATTTCCTATTTAGAGCATTAAGTGTTTTACTGCTTTTGGGCTCCATATCAATAGCTATCGCACAGTAACTCTCAGAGCTCTGCTTTGTATTTTCATTTAATAGACACTGCTGCAGGACAATGAATTTTAGTATTTTGACGGGGGAGAAGGAGGAGAAAGAAGTGACTTCTCAATGTGACATTTCAGTAAGAAAGTCAAGTTCTCCTTGCACTCCTATTTATAATTATTTAATGGTTGAATCCTTTCTTGGAGCAGAAATATTAGGAGAGTTGTTAGCTCAGCACCGTGCAACAAGTTAAGGTAAAAAAGTCCTCTCCTAACTCTCCGAAAGCAGGACTGTCTAGGAAAAATAATGCCCCAGTACTTTTTGCTAAACAGCTCCAAACCATTTCCTACAGGTTCTCATACGTGAACCAAATGATTTCATGGGTGAAACATTTTATGCAGAGTTTGGCAGAAAAACATCCAAAGATGTTTCTTGCAGTAGACCGTCCTTCAGTCTTCTAACCATATTTAAAATAAAAATATCTTAAAACAAATTCTCTCAACAATGTAATTTACTGTACAGATAAATAACAAACAAATCATTAGGTAACAGCTCATGACTACATATCATTTCCTCAGAGGAGGACAAAATATCATCTTATTTGCCAGAGTTAAGTTTCTAAACTATAACTGGAGACAGTTCTGAGTACAGTGTTATTACCTACAGCCATGCTCCCAAGAAACAACCACATCGGTCATGTTTAAGTGTTACGCACAAACTACTTAGTACAAAAAAAAAAATTCCACCATGTATATATGTACTTGAAATAGATGAAGGGAACTCTTGTGTAGCATTATTTCTCGGTAGAAAAAGCCCTCTTCATCAACGGTGGGGGTGCTTTTCCGACATCAAACATCATTTCCAGTGGAGGATTATTGAGACAGCACCAGTCAGGTATGCGGCCTGTTTGGCTGTAATACTCTTTGGACACAGAGCGGCTCCCAAGTATGTCCTGAAGTGCTCCGAAAATGGCTCCTACATTATTGAAACAAATAACTTTGCATTAGTTTGTTACACTGCATTTCTTTTTCTAATTCTTCATATCGAGTATCTCCATTATTCTTTTTCAGCTCTGTCCCCAAAAGTATAGCAACGGAAGGATGATCTGCCGGATCTAGCCACTTTCCTTTTTTCATAGCATGGCTAGTGCCAAATTGCTTCAATTTATACCCCTTGCAGGTTATCTGAAAACAGATTCATCTAGTCTCTGCTGAGAAAGAAACTGGCCAAGGTGATCTACTTATGATAAGCCTTTCCGAGAAATTTTGATTTTAAGCACTTCAAACAATTACCATCTTGTGATTAAGGAGACTTCCTGTCCCCAAAAAAGGTGTCACACAATACCTATAAGAAGTAGTTTATGCAAGCTGTGAGAAGAGCCAGACGACAGCAGCTGACTAAACACTGCTAGTAAAAAAAAAAAAAAAAAAAAGTGTCAGGGACCTCGGGGCATTGAAACCATCCTTCTTTGCTACTCCTAGAACTAGACTTACAGGGTTTTGAAACTTACATTTGATAAATATTTATGTTTCAAAACATATGGAAACAAAATCTATCTTTACAGTCAAGCTTAATTCCACCTACATACCAGATGGGTTCGGCTTATTAACTGAAAGATTACAAAAGCAAGAATTCTTGCCAACCTGAGAACCCCCTGGAACAGAGCTGTAAGCAAAGCCAAACTCCTCTTGACCATACTCCTTCCCTGACACATCAGTACTGCATCCAAAAGCCGTTGTGGAGTAGCAATATTGGCTACAGACATTTGGGAACAGCATATGGAGTTACCAGCCTCCGGCATGGTCCACAGCTAGCAGCTTCTCAGCCAATAATTAAACTTTCATCCCTAAACACATCTTCATACATGCAGCAGGTCTCTGCTCTGACTAATTATTTTACTGGTGCCACCATATGGCAGTAACCATGTATTGCACTTGCATCAACAACTCATCTCAGACATTGCTGGCTCAAATCGCACTTCACCTGTTTAATGATTGGATAGGTCGTGGTGCCATTCCACCCTCCAGACGTCCCTGAGGGCGTTTTACTCTGCAGAATTTCTTCCATGAGGGCATAACAATTCCACAGAGCTGAGATGCAGCTGAACTTCAATAGTTCACCTAAGTTTTACCGCTATGCATTTATTTCAAATCCCCCTTGGAGGGTTTTGCTTTTCACTTTGTACCTTGGCTTAACAGTTATTTTTATTCTTACCTCCCAGCCATGCCACACAGTTGGGTTTGGCAGGTGGAGTGTGAATCCTGAAGGTCTTAGTGGCAAGCGCTTCTTTGTATTTTGGTTTCTCTACGAGGTATCTGATTTCAGCCATTAGCCTGTGTAGGAATCCTGGTAACATAGCAGTGCCACCAATAACTACCAAATTCTCTGCCAGCTGCTTCCTGGTGTCTATTGGGCACTAATGCAAAAGGGAATAAATAAAATCCTTTAACTGATGTTGCAGGTACAAGCATTCAAAAGTCTGTTAGCAATTCCGATAGTCTTCCTATGCAGTTACATTGCTGTTTTGTCATACTTAACGGAAGCATATAACCTACATCAATTTTTACCCAGACTTCACAAGAAAACTAGGCTTAAGGAGCTGCCTAGCTGAGGCTTAGGTGAGCATGCTGAGTCTGTGAGCCCCTGTAAACCCTTTTAGCTGAGACAAGCCAAGACAACAGAGGACAGAGATGTCAGTGACATTAATTCCCGTGAGTTCTGGGAGAACACGTGACAGAAGAAAGGGGTAAAAACTCAAGCAATGCTCTCAGAGAGCAAAAAAAAGTGCAACACATGAGCTTGACTCTTTTTAGCTCCATGTAATCTATGTGGGAGAGAGATACAACACAACTCTTAATGGCAGAAAAATTTTCAGCCGCAGCTTGTCTTCGGCATCAGAGAATCTAGCTATAAAACACAAAGGCAGGAGAGAAACAAGCTCTGTCAGTTACACTGCTCACAAGCAGATCTGTGCTATCCCTTCGGAAAAAAAAAAAAAATCCAGGCTACTGCGGTCCTCTTGCCCAGCAGAAATAACTGGACACTATTTAACATCCATCTTTGTTCTGGCCAAAAGAACTGGGAAACTGCAGGAAATCAGCTTTAATTAATAAACATACACCACCACATAATGAAAATTTCCTTTCAGAGTGGTTTTATACCCCATTTTTCTCTCACTATAATAAGAAATGAAGTGTTTGTATATGCCAAGAAAAATTTCCAAAATATATCGAAAACACTGCCTGTATAATAGAGAAGTCCATACAGTTTGATAATATCTTTAGTAAACAAGCAGTCTGCAGGATATACAAGCCTAATTCCAGGCGAAACATCTTCAAAAAAGAAGAACCGGAATACCTAATTCCTACAACTATACCAAGTATTAGCTACTCCGTGATCTTTTATATGTACAGATTCCCACCCCAAAATAAACCTAAGGTAGCTTATCACTTTTGCTGAGGAGTGAGTACCGCATTGCTTCTCTTCTGGACAGGTAACTGTCCTAGAGACACTGCAGTACGCGAAAGAGTAAGAAGACAGTCACAGAGGTTTCCCAGAGTGGATGACATATGGTGGCTTGCTACCCCATATTAATTAATCATGGAGCAAAACCTTAGGAGTCAAGGTATGCTCTGATTGCTAAACCACGCAAATTGTAACCTACGCTCAGAGAGGTATTACTCTGCAACAAGCCATTTATAAGAGCAGGCATTCAAGCAGTTATTTATAACATAAAGATACCTGAATGAGTGAATCTAAGATTAACGTGGCAACAGATTTCTCTTCATTATCCTGTTCAAACAGTATTTCAACAACCGAGTCTCTGTTCAAAAGACAGAAAATGAGTGCTAATGAGAAGCAATGCTATACTTTGAGTTACTAGCGGGGCTGGAAACAACTACAGGCTTCCTGCTGCTGGCACAACATCACTACTACTTCTGTCACACGATGCACCAGGTAGTGCTAAAGGGAGAAGTCACAGCCCCACTCGCTCCACTAAACCTGTCGCATTTATCATACGTTAGTAGGTCCTGTATTTCCCTGTCTTCCCCCTTCCTTCCAGTCTGTTGGCTCTCATCTTCAACTGCGAGCTCTTTGGGGAAGCGGACACCTTTTATTGCAGGCTTGCACTGGGCCCAGTACAAAAGTTTAAGTTAAGAGACATAAAAACTATATCAAACACAAACTCTTCACTACAATCCAATTTTAGGAAAAGTTATCGCTCTCCTATCATGTAACATGCTGTTAGAGTTGAAAATATATTCTCCTAAAGATAAATGCTTGGCCACGGTATTTCTAACCTGATAGAGCCAACTACATGCAGAATCTTTTCTCCATCTAACGGATAGTCCACATCCGGAGGCGGAGGAGGACGCTACAAACAAAAACATACATGCATTATTTTAAAAGCAAAAAAGACTATACGTACTTCAAAAGACTGAGATGAACTTTATTCTCACCCACCTCAGCACTGCCATCAATGTTGAACTTGGCTGCTTGGATTTTCAGTCCGCGCTGGAGATCACTCACAAAACAAGTGCGGACTTTACAAAAGAAAAGGAAGGGGTAGAAGAGAGACTTTGGTTGGATCCTTTCATCACCAATACAGACAATAATTTTAATTTTGAGATGAACACATATTTTAGGCCCTTCCTAGTGCAAGACATTGTTAACTGAACGTCAACAAATTGTCTCTGCACCTTAGCAGAGTTCACATGCTACCTAGGACACGAGTTTAAACAAAGCTAGCATCAAAACCGTGCTAGAACAGGCAAGATTTCTTTCTCAGACAAGCTACATAACATATAAAGTCATTATTCACCGTATCCTTCCGTTACCACACGGTGGCAGGGTAGCATTCTGCTGTAAAACACACCAGTCCTGTCTTGCACCACGACTTCAAATGAGAGATTACTCCTTCTTTAGAACAACCTATAATCATGTAACATTTTTCCTAGCGCAAGCCTTCAGCCTAATAACTCCAGAGGAGGCTTTTAGCCACGCAATACTGACAGAGCACAATTTCATTTGCATCCCAGCTGCCAAATGTATTTGTGTCAGATACAGATAAATAAGCATATAATGAGTATCTTCTTCATAAACGGCTGTCACAAAGAAACAACCCTCCAACACACAGCCATTCATAGTTTCAACACCAGCATATTAGAGCTGGTTACAAAAGACTGTGCAAGACCCAGAACCAAACGGAAAACTGTGTCTGAGTCCAGAAACTGGAGAAGCAACTTCCTCTTGACAACATATCAGCCAAATTTAAGTTATTTTGCACTTGACTGATGGATTTCTTCATTTGGTCCAAGGGATATACATTATATTGTGCTGTATGATTATATATTTTTAGCTCTGTTGCACATGAAACATCACGAAGGAGTTCTTTTAAGTTCTGCAGGAAGATAGACCCTATTTTTTCTAGCTGAAAGGCAGCCTTATTGTCTTCCTGATGAACATACCAAATTTCTTTTATGCATACTTTACATTTCTATGGAATTGACCTTAAAGCAAACTGAGCCTTCCTAGTAAATTGATAGACAAAATGAACTTAAAATTTTCTTCTGTAATGATGCAAGATTGCTTTAACTCTGCATCTGCAACCAAAACATATCCGTGATAACAGTTTTCAAAAATTAGATCTTCTAATTCTAAGTCCCAAGCAGAGCATATACTGTACACATTTATAAACAGCAAACAAAATATCAGTAGCTAAAAAAATGGAACACAAAGTTATCTTTTGATCAGCAGGTCAGGTTATATACGACAGTTTAACATTCTTACTGCATTAGTCTACAGATCATCCCTGTGAGCTATGCCTTGACAATGCTAAAGCTGAAAGGAATTCAGCTTGGTTTTGTGTTTGCTTTCAAAAAGAAAGAACATGGCAAGTTCTTCTGGTAAGTACAAAATACGATAAACAGAGAAGACAAAATAAATTCCTAAATGTAAAGTATTGCACACTTGCTATTAACATACTCTCCTCTAGTGCATGATATCACAAACTTGGGTTTCCTAAAGTAGAAAATGTTACCTTTTATATCCTCGACTATGTCTTCTGGAACTGAACCTGCAATAAAAAATAACTTAGAACAAACGTGTCTTAAGTAGAAAGAAAATTCAAGAAGAGAACTATGAAGTACACTCAACATCCAAATATTACAGTTTCATTTTGACAGCAACTTTTAAAGATTTCTAAGAAAGGAGGAATACTGAAAAAAGAAATAAAGAGTTTGTCTTCTCTCCAAACAGACTGAAAAATCACTAGAGTTTTCATCAGCGGCTTCAAATGTACTGTTACGAATGGCTTGTCATAATATACTTATTTAATTTAATATAAATAAAGGAAATATGCAAGCAGGGCCATGTAAGAGGTGTTGAAGAAATCCTGAACTCATTTGATTCATTGCTAGAATTAACCCACTCACCCAGTCCAAGTTCTGAGCCCTTAAGCAACGTCAAAAAGACCTTACCCATCACAGATGGAAGGCTTTGTCCTTTGGCTAATCCCGTATCAACTGTGCACTGCTCCAACAGCTGATATTCCAGCTCCCTAAAACATTGCAAATTAAGGTAGTTAAAGATAGCTATTAGCTCATGCCCGTTCTCTGTATTACCAATGTACTGATGAGATAGGATTTCTTCCCTTCAGTTACATTATTTTAAATATAGACTGAAGTAGATCTTACTTCCACAGCTTCTACCTCATCAGCAAAAGCCAAACTCCTCTAATTTAAAAAATGTTACACTGTCACAGCAACAGTTATGATTTAAGGCATGTTCAATAGGAATCTTTGGTCAATAGTCAAAGATTAACTTTCACAACTCAACCAATAGTAACCTTGGATGTGTAACTGTAACCTTACCTGTGGATAGCCTTTCCTCCCAAAGGAAGGGCACCCCAGCAGCTCAGAATTGGGATTCCCTCGTATATCTACATGAAGCTCAGGAAATTCTCCTTTTTTTATAATGATTTTCAATGTAAAGTCACTGGAACTAAAAGCTTTTTCCCCTCAACTTTTTCCTCACATTAGCTAATGTAAACTCTTCATAACTACTTTCCTCCAAAACTAATTTATAGTATATACAGTTACTAACCACTTAAGAGGCCCATAGCACGTTTCCCAGGTTTTAAGGGAACACAAGCTTAGCAAGTCAGTTAGGAGGAGATTCCCCATATCATGACACATCGTAGCCAAAACCTGCATTGGCTGGTTTGTTCTTATTGCTTTTATATCACACTTAAAGTCAATAAAATAGCAGCTTGTCACGATGGCCTTAGCGTCAAAATTTTTGCTTCTGTATTATTAAAGGATACAGGCAGCACCAAGCTTTCTGCATAACCACAGTCTAGCACCATGGCAGAATTGATCCCAAGTGTCAGGAGAGACATTAGATGACTTGGAGCAAACAAAACAGAAGGTACCTATACGGAAATGAAGAGGACAACTGATAGAGCAGACAACTCTCCCTCGAAATCAGCGATGTTTTCCCAAAACGTCATATTAAAAGCAAAATCCAAACAACTGTATATCGAAGTATCCATTTTTAAATCAGAATTTAAAGTAGTGTAGTAATAAACAAAATACAACAAGATACTATAACCTACACTCACCAATTCATGATACATACCAGGTGCTTCAGTAATAATGAATCTTAGAACAGGCTTCTAAGAAAAGCGAATATTAATTATGGAATTCACCTTAAGTCAGAGTCATTTGAAGAGCAGTTAAAGAAACTAAAATACGGCTACTTGAAATGTACTGTAAAGATGTCAAGATGAGAATAAAGGTAACAGAAAACCCATGAAAGTGTGCCCTGTAAGGATACACAACCTCAGGGAAGATCACGACTGGCTATTTAAAACACCACTCAAAGCAATGTCAAAACTCAAACCATAATTACGTGTGAACTACCCTCTCCTCACAGAATTTCATAAACCATTTTTTCTAGGTAGTGACAGTTCCTTTGCTGAATATCATACCTTTAAGTGTGAACTAAATGAGCAATGCCATCAAAGTCTGCCTTTAAGGGCAACATTACCGATACCTTGCTCAGAGACAGAAGTCATAAAATTGACCTTGTTTTAAAATGCCACTCTTACTCTTTGCACCAAACAGAAGTCTTAGCAGGTGAAAGCGAGCTTCAATTCAGTATTCAACTGGCTTCTTAACAAGGTACAAAGCCTCACCATCAAAATGTGACTCTCCAAGTCATAAGTCACTTTAGAGAAACTGATTTTGCATGGGAGTGTTTATCTGTGACCTTTATTTTTTTCTGGAAAGGGTTAAAAAAAAAACCCACTCAAATCCCTCAGTGACTTCAAGACATCAGAATGTGTTATGCATAGTAGCAAAGAATTATGCAGAAGTTCAAGATGAGCTTTTAAACTGCTTTGTGGAAGCACAGCAGAGAAGTACTGTGGAGAAACTAGTTTCACTGCTTTTTATAGAAAAACCTTAACCTTTGCTCTATCTGAACTGAAAAATTACGGAATCAGCTTCCAAAACACTTTCCATTCAAACTATGCAAGAATCAGTTCCAGACTTTTCCTGAATCTATCAAAAAGACTCATTAAGCAGAGGAGACCATAAATTTCAAGTAAGTTCTTATCTAAATGAGTAGAGCCAGAGGTTAGATCATGTGCTACGCAAAGATATTGACTCTGGTGTAAGTCATGAGATTTGCTGACACAGCAATAAAAAGTGTTTAAATATAAATTCTAGCTTCAGGCAGTGCTCAATGGACATAATTGGATCTGTCTAGAATAGCATGATGTGAGCTATATTTTCCTACAAGTCACAGAAACCTTAGGATTGTCGTTAATAGCTGCTGTTTTGTGGCCTTACATATGAAGGGTCAGAATGGAACAGAAAAGTGCCTTCTGTCTCTTCTCCAAGCCCCATCCCCCCAGACACCCATCACCTTTTCTTCATCTTCTTTATGCCTCTCTTATCCTTCTGGCATTATTTTCACTTCTTTATCCACATCTGGTAGTGATCTTAAGTAAAATTTCTACTGTCAAGAAGTGCTACGCTTCGCGCATACAGTAGTTAAGTAAAACGTCTACCTCAAAATGCTTGAAAAGGACTCTTGTGAGTGTGTCTCTGAAGTGTGAAGGGCATAAGACGGACTCTATGATCACAACACGACGGTCTCTTGGATTCACCAGTAGATGTCTACACAAGACAGGATGTATAAAACAAAATTTGTAAGTTTACACATGTATTATGGGACCTACATTATTTTAACATTTCATCCCCCTGAAAAATCTTAATAATTTGCATTTAGATAGCATTTTTCATGACAGAACTCAAAAAGTTTTTCTCATATCAACTTGATAATGCTTCCCAAAAGAGTTAGGAGACTGAGTTACAAAAAAACAAGGTATAGAGCTTTCTGCCAGCAGACTGTAGTTCTAAATGTTATACATTTCTAAATCAAAATAAAGAAATGCAAAAATAGTCACACATATTAGCCCTTAATGGCTTGTCCAGTGTCATACACTGTGTCCATAAAAGAGAAAGGAAGAGAATACAGATGTGCCGATTTCAATTACAAAGTGCTGATACACGACAGAACCCCCTCCACACACCTGAAGAACTGAGGCACAGAAATCAAGTATTTGTTGTTTCCCTGTCAAAAATTGATTTTTACTGTGGAAAAAATAAAGATCAGAAGAAAAGAGAAAATTACCAAATCCAACCTCAAATTCATTATACACTAATAGTATTAAAAAAAAAGAAATAAAAAGATGTTTTACACAAGTAAAAATGAACAAGTTTCTACAAGTTAAGGTCCCTCCTTCCAAACCATGGTCATACATAGGTCAGGTTTTCCACTGGTACAACATGAGCTTTGCATAAGCCCCGTATACAGCCCCACCAAATCAGTACAACTCCTTAGGTAATGATTTTCCCTACCAATTCCTTTGTGCATGCCACAGTTTCAAAAAGACAACTTATTGAGATACATTTTCATTTCTAAAGATCAATCGATGCTGCATATTCTTTGTACATAATTTGAATCTCAGCAGCACTGAATTTCTTCAGCAGGCAGCTGCCAGGCAGCCGTCTTGTTTCTGCTTTCTTATTCATCTGGAGAACAGTCTCCAGTCACACTTACAATACCCCTCAAAATACTCAGAAAAGAGCTGCAGAAGGCTTAAATAACAAACATCCAAGTACCTCTTACCTGAAATACAGCATATGAATAAATTCCTTCAGATAGGAATATAATTCTTCTGTATTAATATTATACTGAACAATTTTGATAGGCTGGAAAGTAAAAATATTCATAGTCAGTTTGAAGACTAGACAACGATTATACATAAAGAAATGCTCACTTTTGTCTGATTTGCTCTATGTAATTAACCGTGCACCTCATAAACTCACCCTGTAACTGTAACTACAGTCCATTTATTCATGACAATTTTTCATACTGGTAACCTATCTCAACATTACATTTCCAAAGCTGCCATCCTCTCTTAAAGGAGCATAGCCTAGACAAAGAAATTCCTCAATAAACGCCCCAAACACAAGCTGCAGGCATGATCCACAGAGTACCAATTAGTAACAGGGCTGGCATACTGCTTATTTGTATCTAATTATAATCTTTTAATAGGATGAGCTATGAGATAATGGAAAATAGTTGATGATGGAAAAAAAAAACTTGTCTCTAACGTATCACACATTGTAAAGGTAAAAGAGTTCTGTAAAAAAATGTTAAGTTTTACCTTAGGGACATCGGGTTTCTTTATTTCACTAGGAATAATACATCTTGGTCCTGTTTCTCCTGCAAAACCACACCTAAAAGAAAATGTTGAAAACTTTATCATTCAAAATTACTACTTAATATACTAGGCTGATGAATCATCAAACAGTAATTGTAAAGAGGTGTTTTGCATATGACTTTTCCATGCAGCCATTTCAAAGAAGATTCTACATCACTTTATCGACTCCCTCTCGGATGCACTGAACAAAACAAGTTTTCTTCACTTTTATGAGGACTGGAATGCCAAATTTTGCTATGCCTCCTACTATTCACTGAGTAAAAAAAATGTTGTATCTACAAGCATCCGCTTATAAACCTTCATTACTGCCTGTTAAACTTGCAGAGAAATAGCTTCCTGCTTCCTCCATACTGGCCCACAGATTTCAGAAGGGCTCTCAGTAAGCCTAGGCAGGATTAAGTCATGATGTCCCTTGAAATCCTCAATTTCTGTTATGTTCATTTAGAAGACAGAAAACGCAAAAATTTGATGACCACCACCACGCTGGTCGTGCCACCTATTTCACCGTTGACCAACACCGTTTCACTGACCTTTTATATTTCTGTATCATCTACTCCCATCTGACATCTTATTTTATACTTTGAAATGCAGTCCTTTTCACAAGCACCCGGGGTGATTTAAGTCATTACTGCTCCAGAATCACTGGCTACTCCTCCTCCTGAAGCTTATCCCCATCCCATCAAAACATCTGAGGGCTCTGCATCCAACTCAAGTTCAATGTTAAACAAATAGTAACTCCAAAACGACCTTTCCAGACGCCTGCCTAGCTTTCCATAGGCTGTACCCTACGGGCCGCAAGAATCAAGGACAGAAGAAAGCAAACTCAAAACAGAAGACATTTAAGAGTTGATTTTAAGGAACTCAGTGCTTGACGTGTCTCCCACCTCCCCTCGTTCCAACACATCTGAGCAGAAAACTATGAAACTTCTGGAATTTAAGTACTTTTAATAGAAAAGATCAATTAATGCTTTATCTTGGTATTTGACAATGTCAACATGTTTCTTCAGTTCATTGCAGGAAAAAAAAATCTAAAAAGCAGACAGAATTCAGATTTTTTTTTCCCCATTTAATCTCCAAAATAAAGACTTAACGCAACCCTAGTCTGCATATGCAGTTGTCTCTAGCTGTCACCCTAAGTCCTTGTGAACTTGTATTTCGTTTCAGTCATATTTAGCTACAACCAATTTGCCATTTTTCCCACAACAACTGCGAGCTGGAAACGACCCTAACGGCACGGCGCTGGAGGGAAGGGCAGGTAACGGGCCAAAACAGGCAGCTGCAGGCGCGCGCCTGGTTCAGCCACAAGCGTGGCACAAATCTGAAGAAGTGATTTCGCTGCCGTATAACGTGTTTTGTTTTGTGCTCTCCCAAAACTAGGCTAGCTCTTTTCTCCGGGCAGACCGACGGCGGCAGCGTCTCCTTCAGGAGCATTTTTAGTGCTGGGCGCAGCTACAGGATGCTTGACGGAGCCCTTGGTCTGTGAGGGCAGCGCACACCCGCCAGACTAACGCTGAAATTTGAGATTTCTAACCAAAAAAAGCCATACTTCGGTAGGAAATAAAGCATTGGGGGGTGGGGGGGGGGGGGAGGCCAAAGGCACAGCTACATCTCTGCCCCGTGACAGAAATCTCTAAATCCTGAACGTTTTTGCTTCCAGCTACATGTCTGAAAAACCAACCAACCAACCAAAAGCCTCCCCCCCCCCAAAAAAAAACACAAAAAACCCAAAGCTTTCGGCTTTCTGAAAGAAAAGCGAGCGGGTGTGCACGGAAACTAGTTATTTTTCCAGCCAAAACAACCGCCCGGTAGCAGGCCCGCCCCACAGTCGCGACGCGGCCTGTCGCGACAGAAGGGGCCGGGAGGGGAAGGGGGCCCGCTCACTTGGTGAAGGCCTCGCCCAGGTCTATCACCACCGCCGTCTTCTCCCCGCCGCTGCCCAGACCCTCGTAGAGCGGCATCGCGGCCTCGCTCGCTCGCCTCAGCCCGCGCCGCCCCTTCCTGCCGCGGCGGCGCGGCGCGATGCGGCCGGGCCTTCCTCGGCGCGGCGCGGCGCGGGCTGCCCCGCCGCCGCCTGTCGCCGCCTGTCGCCGCCTGTCGCCGCCTTTCGCCGCCTTTTGGCGGCCCCGCGGCTCCCCGGGCGGCGGCGGGGGCCCCGCCGCGCCGCTTTCCCCTCAGCTCCGCTCCGCTCCGGCGGCGGCGGCGGGCGCCCCGGGGGCGGCGGCCATGGCGGGGCCTTGAGGGCGGCGCCGCCCGCGGCGGGTGGGTGGTCGAGGTGGGCAAGGCGGCAGGAGGGGTCGGTCGTGAAGTTTCCCCCTCCCGCCACAGGGAGGCAAAAAGGGAAAAAAGAAGAAGAAGAAGAAAAAAAAACACTCGCAATGTTTTGCGGTGGTCTCCCGCGTCTTGGTGTGAAATTCTGTAGTTTCCTGGCAGGCACGACTGCGCGACGGGCGCCGAGGCGAGGCCCTTTGCGGCGGCGGCCGTAAAAATCCTTGGTTTTCCTCCAATAAAAAAGCCACCCCGTGCCCTGGGCGAAGCTGTGGTGCCTCTGCGCAAAACGGCCGAGCTGGCCGCTCCCAGGCGGGAGCCGTCTTCAAAAAGCTGCAAAGAAAGCGACGTTTTTTGGGAAACCAGTCACATCCCGTGCCTTGCTCGCCGGTTACAACGCGGCCCCATGAGCGCGCGCGTGCCGGGACACGCGCCCCCGCGGCAGGGCAACGATGACGGCGGGCGGGCAAGAAAGGATTAGGTAGCTGACCTTGCTACCCAACGCGGCTGTGAAAACTGAAGCGAAGTTTCACCATCGACTTTCCGGCAGCCGTTCTGGCGTTAGCAGTCTCCATCCGTTTCCTCCCCTGGCCACCGGTTCCCGTGCTACAGGAGGAACGATAATTATTTCATGTCTGGTTGAGTTCCCTAAACGAGGGCACGGCGCAGAGGAGGGGGCGATACGGTGGGACTGCTCTTCTCGGAAAGTCCAGCTTTAGGACTTCTCGTACCATGACAAACCGGAAACAGCCACCCGACGCAAAGCGCTGGTCAGGCACAAAGTCTGCTCACGCCGCAGGTCTCACGATGGACCGGGTATCGCGTATCCGCACCGTTCTTACCTTACTTCCAATTCGTCCTCCCGCAGCCGACAGAAAAGCCATCATGAAAGCCTGAGCCTGCCATGAATTCTGTCACGTGTGTGTGACTGGGTGGATCTAGTGATGCACAGGTCCAACACTACTAATCATGGAGCCATGGAAAGTGAAGAAAGGTTTGCTGTTTCTCTCTAAAACCAGCATAGAGGAAGGCAAAAATGAAGGTGATATGAGCCTAAATGCGTAAGATCCCCTTAGGATACAGTATCCTTCCTCTCTTAGAGAAGTAAAACGTCTCACTGGGCAAAAAAGCCCTATCTCCTTATTGTTACAAGAGAAGTGATTGGGATATGAGATAGGAGCTCCAAATACCCTAAGGACAGAAATCACAAAACCTACCATGAGAACCCATGCTTCCAGGACAGGGTTTCGTGTGCCTGGTGATCAGAGGTAGAAGGTGAACTATGGTGGGAGCTCACGCTGGTAGGATATGAGTGGAAAACATGGAATTTTAGCGCTTTCACAAATGCATGTTATTGTGCCAATACAGCTGGGTTTTGCCTTTGTCTCTTTTTTTTTTTTTTTTCTTTTGAAGGAGGAATGTAATGCAGATCAGACTTTGGTGGTCACAGAGCCACTCTCCATGTTTTGGAAAAGTTGCAAGAGCGCTGCATTACCTCAAATCTTTGCAAAATAGCAAGCTGTTGAAGCCAAGATCCTAGCCAGTTTTGGAGCAAACAGACATCTGTCTATGTGTGCAAGGGTGTATGTTCCCACATATTGTAGAGAAAGACTGATTGCGTACTGAGGTTTTAACTCCATAAAGGTTAGGAAATATCCAGCTAAGTGTTTCTGAGCAATCTTAAGTCTTTGCTTTATAAGTAAATGTCAGCTCTGCTACAGGTGAGGTCAGCCACCACTTTCTATTTACAAATAGGTTATTCAAAGTGTCTAAAATACGCAGACTTGCTTAGGTGGTCTTGGCATTTCTAATCTGTAACATAGATTGGTTGTGAAAGCCTCTTTGTGTGAGTTGGTGTGAATGAGTTCGTTAGGTACCTCTGTGTGTGGGTGGAAAAACAGTTACCAAAAACCGGCTGAAGAAAGGAAAAGCGCGTGCTGAGAGGTAGCACTCCCAAAAACTAGTAAACTCCGGAGACTAGCAGTCTGGCTGAATCCACAAGAAGCGATAAACTCACAACACTGAGAGTTAGCTGCTGACTCTGTGCAAACTCCCCAGCACATGCTAGCATGAGCCATGGGTTATATAGCTCGGACCACATCCAAGAAGGTGATGGCTGCCCTATGCTGAGAAAGAGGACCAGATTATCTGTACACCTAATGAGACAAGGACTCTGTGAGGGACAACCTCCTTTCCCCTACCAATCTTCCCCTTCTTCTTTCCCCACCGTAGGCACACTTGTAAAACCAGCTGTTCTTCAGGCATTTTTATGCATGTCCAAGAGTGTAATTATAGCCCTGCTCGTATATCCTCAAAAGGTCTGTCACAGGGTATTTATGTCAGCTAAGTGCACAGGACCCATTTCTTCTTTAGGGAAACAAAATACATATTGGAAAAGCTATTAACCGATGAGTTGGGTCTAGACATTTGCTCATGCTGGACGGGCAAGCCAAAGAGATTGAAGTGCATACGAGCAGCAAGACAAGGGCTCTAGTGAAGCAAGAGGATTTCAAGGTAGGCTGTTGTCACAGTAACTCAGGGATTCACACTGATGTGCTCTGTTGCTGTTGAACCCAAATTACCAGCGCTGTGAGCTCAGGTCTTGCTGTTAGTTTCCAGGCGCTATGTATTTTTCACATACTTTGTGGGTATGTCTTTTGTCCCAAATCCATACTTTTTATTTAAGATCGGTGAAGGTGGAGATGTGTCAGGGAGCTGGACAATGAATGGGAGTGATGGGAGACATCAAAAAGCCATTGCTGCCACCATGTGCTCTATCACCCAAGCCCATAGTTGGAGTAGGGGTTCTGCAGATCCATTCTCCCTTCCGTTCCTCTCACAACCTTGTCACCTTCCCCCTTTCTTCTGGCCTCCCTAATCTTACCTGAGCGAGGCGAAGGGTATAGAGCTGAGGCAGGTGAAGATAAGGTCCATGTGCATGTGGAGCAGGAGTGGGGACTGGAGGAGCTGAAGCACATGGAGCATCCTGGAAGGGCTCTGTAGAGCTGAAGGCCAAGTGAGACATCAAAGCAGTACAGAGAAAATGCAAGGAAAGTGTGAAGAAGGGGCACTTAACTGTGACAAACTCAGGGGAGACTCCTCCTAACACCCTGAAAATTGTGTTCCCTTCAAATACTATCCCCCCACTCCATACAAGCCCATGCATGCTTCATACAACCTATACGCGGCTCCTCATCCTGCCAGCTACCTCTTCTTGGAGAGAAAAGCTGAGGAGGAGGAACAAGCTTATAGTGGAGATGTGAGGTGCAAGAACGGTGAAGGGGCCAGCATGTAGCCAACAGGTTCTGGAGTAGCAGTAATCATCATTGCAGAGGCAGCAGAGCAGGATGCCAACCCATTAAAAATAAACAAACAAAAGCTCAGAGCAGCTAAATGCTCCAATACAAACTTCACATTGTCTTATGACTTTATGTCGTTTATATTTTTATGGTTTTTATATTTTTATTTTTTATGATTATTATTTTATGCCCTTCCAGAATATGGACATGCAGCTGAACTTAGGCATATGAAAACATTGACACCTGAAAATACGTTTAATGTCATTCTCACAACATAGACTTACCTCTGCCATGCCTGAGCAATACCCCAGTGTACCAAAAATACACAAATTCAGTTAGAATTATACCTGACTGAATTGGGAATTATATTCAAGGCACTTTTCTCTGTTTGGACTTTTCTGTCAGGGAAAAGAGTCTGGAATTCCCCCAGGTAAAACACTGAGCGCTCTGGTTCTGTCAAGGACGGTAGGAGGAAACCTGAGTGGTTAATGTGCCTGTTGAGAATATGCTCTCGTTAATGTGTGAATTTTCGTTCTTCTAAATTCTGTAAAATCTAGGCTCTTAAATATCTCTCTGATAAGTATCTCATAACGAATACTGTAATACTACTTCGTATATCACATCTTACAAGGAATACTGTAATACTGCTTCATGTGTGGCTGATGAAATAATTAAAGTCTAAAACCTGGACTATAAATTTAGATTATGTGATTAATGTAAAGTCTAAGCGTGATGTTTTCATCACCTGTTTCATCCCTAGATCTCACCTGTATCATAATTATGATACGTAATTATGTCATAATTATATGTTTATGACTGTTTTTGATTGAGTGTTTTTAATTACAATAATTACTTAGATATGTATTTTAAAAACCACAGGCCGTGCTTGAAATACGTAGCCCATCACTTTCTCCTAAACATTTCATCACAGGGTTAGGACAGATCAGAGTTTACAGCTAATCACGTAGCTGTTTAGCCCATTGGAAATCTTTATAGCCCATTGGAAATCTTTTCTTAAATTACATTAATCAATCGCAGCTAACATGAGTTCTGAAAAGGAAGCTGCAGCTTAAAAGTGGCTTAATTTAATGGATGATCTTCCCAGAGCCTAGCGGTTATTGACGACAGAAGTCGGAGAGCTTAGAAGTGGGCCAGTGTTTCATAACAAAATCTATCTACACTGTGCCGGTTTAATCAAGGAAGCTACTTGCGTAATGTGAAAAGCATCCATGCTATCCTGAATGTGTAACGGTTGAAGAAACAGATGGTGATGCTAAACCATAAAAATGAGACTATAAATACCTTCAAGATAACAATATAAATGAAGATAATTATTCACAGTCTAAGAAATAGGTAGGATGATTAAGCCAGATACTAAGCAGAAGGCTGAGGGGAGTAAAAAAGCAGGATCTCCCTAGCGCAATAAAAATTTGCTCCCTGAATGCAGACTCTTCCTCTTAACTCTTGGAAGTAGTGGTTTCCTATGATAAGCAAGGCAGAGTTGGCATTAATATATAGAAATGCAAGGAAGGAGCCATAGGCTGCTGAAATCAGTGAAAATTCTCCAATTTTTATCAAATTTGTAGGATAGTTTCTTTTGGCTACTGCATTCCTTTATATTTTTTTAGACTCTATTCAAGGCATTGCCGGAAAAAATCTTTTTGAATACAATGCAGACAAGTTATTGTCACATAACAGCATTGCGCGCTCATCTGCAAGGAGTGGTGGTGAAAGTGGTGCTGGTGCCTTGAGGTGGCATCTAAAGAACTAGCCTGGGGGATTAAAAGGCAATGCTTTTCATAAAGAAAATGACTTCCATGGATGAGTCCTGAAATGCGACAGCTCCTGGCTGAATTAATCCCCACAGTGCACTTGCAAACATTGAAAGCGTAAAAGAATGTGTCCTACAGCATAAACACGGTGGGCCCAAATGGATACAGCGAGGAAGGTGTCATGCCCAACTAATATCCTATTCCCTTTAATGCAGAAACGCCTATCCGGACCCCTGCAGAGACAGGATTTTTCACTAGACTCTAGGCAAAGCATTCTCTTCTCTTAGTCATAAAATAAACAGTCATTCTTTCATGCCTCCACATTGGATGGTTTTGCCTGTGTACTTGCTTTTAAGCTTTCTTAATCCCCCTGTAGAAGCTAATTGAGTCACGTAACCCATTTTTCTTCAAAATCAGATATTTGCATAGCTAGGGCCAGCTTTAGATATAATAAAATAGCAGTTGCTCAGAGACCTGTTTTAGCTGCCAGAGCTCACAGAATGTTTCTTCATGATCTCCCAACATAAGGATTCAAGGGGATCAACTTATCACCTCTCCTAGAAGAGAAAGAGGAAGAAACCCCATAGTCTTTCTATTGCTTGGGGTTCTGTTAACGGCTGGACCATCCTGTTTCCTCCTGTAGGATTTTAGCTCAATTGATTTGAATATTTCCAAGAGAAAATGTGTATTTTTCTGCTCACAACCACCCCAAAAGTTCTCTGTGTTGCTATAAAAATTCAAAAAAGGAGAATAGTGAAAGCGCTGACGGGGTCTGGATTGAAAGCATGGTTATTTTTCACTAAAACACAGTCTGCCCCTGACCCAAGCATCCGGGTGCCATGTCCCTACCCAGGGCAAAGACTCTGCTCAGCCCTGGCGTCGCACGCTTTCGGGCCTTGTGCATTCAGGATATACTACTTTAGAGAGAGGGCTATACTGTGGTGGACCGGCAATACTTCAGCCAGCTGGAGGAACACTGCTGGGCTCTCCGAGGGACGCTGCGCTGCCTCCTCAGCTTAGAAAGGCCGGAGGTGGGAATGGGAAAGAGATGGAGCATGAAGACTGATCACCGGCAGAGTATTTAAACTTATTTTAAAAGGCAATATGAACAGCAAGGGCTGATCACCTCTGAAAACTAGGCTGCCTCTACTTACAGACCTCTGGATTCAGGTGTCTGGTTTAACCTCAAGATTTGATAGGCGAAACAAAGCTGAAGTTTTCAAAGTCCCTATGGGTATTATCCGAACAACTCTGTTTAAGATTATCGGGAGTCAGACAGTTTCATGTCAGAACATAGCTTAGGGTTAGCTTGCTTTGGGGTGGTGTGTCAACTGCTTTTTTTACTATCAGCCTAATTTTGTAGTGGAGAATGTAGGACAGGGGAAAAAAATATCCAAGTGCTGCAGGGAATTGACAGATGGTTCACGTTTTAGCTGAGACTCCAATACGCAGGGGGATGATTTCTTCAGCATTTTATTTCTGGGAAAACTGAAATATGCAGTGTACTTTGGCATTAATTGCATTGATTTTTATAAGGGTATGAAAAGCAGCAAGGGTTGTACAAAGATTCAGTTATGGACCTGAGCCTCGGTACTGCTGGGCTGTATTCCCAGAGCAACTGCAACTGACTCTAGCGACCTTGAACAAGTCAGCAAAAGTGTGGTTCTCCTCTGAAAAGTAACTATGTGAAAATGGCACTTTCTTACTCAGCAGATCTGATCGCTGTGTGCATTCCAAGTCACACTTGCTGACTTTAGTGACAAACATAAGTTTTTACTGCTTTCCCGCTCTGTGAGCACTGCAGAATCACGAGAGCACAAGCTGAATCCGTTGCCTTCTTTGTTGGACCAATTTCTATAAATTACAACAACGTAATGCAGTGGGGCCGCGCTGGCATCACTTGGCCTCGCACAGTTTTCCTATTACTGCCAATGATGAGGAACGTGGAAGAAGAAAGGAATCGAAGTTGACCCTGTTGTTTCAGTTTTTACTGCAGATTGCCTTTATCAGGTTTGAGGATTAGTCTTAGAGGAAAAGAAATCTATTAGTTGGAGTTAACTAATTAGAGGAAAAAGAAATCTATTTATCTGTAAGATAATTACAACTGAAATAAAAGTTATTGATTGGCCGTAAATTTCCTGATACAATTTTCCAAGTGGACTTGTTTTAAACACATTTCCCTGTCGTTAACATGGGGATACTGTTTTCTCTTCCCCATTAGCCCCATTTAGACTCATTGCTACTCTATTCCAATGACTTTTGTTTAATGGGAAGACTTAAGGTCCCCTTAAAACAGATGTTACTAGCTGAGGTAAAGGTGAATTGTAAAGTGAAAATACAGTTAGAGATGTGCACTGATTTATGTGCTGAACGTCCCCAGTATTCAATCTGGGAAAGTTATTCAGCAGAGAAATTAATGTTAACTATTTTAAAATTGCCTTTACCTTCTGTGCCATGTCCTGACATACTTAAGATACCTGATATTGTCTCATCACAGATGCTAGAAGTTGCATTGTAAGATGCAATATTGTGATGTCAGGACAATGATTTTTAGTTTGTTTTGTACACAAAAAATGGGAGTCTTCATGTAAATATTGAAATGACCCAATCTCTTAATTAGAACATGCTGATTTGCAATTTGATTTGTGCAATATGCCTTCAACAGGGATATCACCTTTTAAAGAAATCTACTGTATTATGTCATCATTTTATGCAGCAGAGCTTGCTATTATAATAATACCCAGATCTTATAAGGGACTCTGACAAAAATTTGGTATATTATCTCCATTTTACAGAAGGAGAAATGAAGGCAAGCAGAGGTGAAGTTCTGTTTTGGAAGTCACCTAGTAAGTCAGAGCCAGGAATGGGACATAAGTCTCACGCTCTGTTTACAGGTTTCACTACCAGTATTGAAGGATAAAACAGCTTACATCCCTTTGAATTTCACCAATGGGTATAGGAAATCTTTGAAGGATAAGATCAGTAGGGGCTTGCACTGAAATGTCTCAAACAAGAGCATTGGTAAAAAGTGGAAAGAATGGAAGTTTCTCAAGTTGCTATGGAAGTGGGGTAATTTTTACTTGTTTACATACATGGCTCTGCAGCGAACTGAACTGAGTTAAAAGCTAGTATTTCCAATTAATAATCCTTGGAAATGAATAATGAACCAGTGCCCTCAGGTAATTTCTGAACTGAATTCTGCCTATTTCCTCATGCCTCCCTCTATCAGTTCTCAGTCTGCAGATCTTTTGCTGATAAGGCAAAAGCCAGTGATTTTGGCAGGTTATGCAGGGGACCGGAATTGCAGTGTATGTGGAATCTGCAGTTTGAGAAGGAGGTGAGAAAACCATAGGTAACTGGCTCCTTTAGTTACAGTGATCCTCAGTGAAGTATTTAACCTTGAGAGTATACAGTGACAATCTGGGTTCAGAGTTGGTTACCCAGAGGAGTGAGGGGGGAAGGTGAAAATCTCTCCAATCTCTTGTTTGAAGTGCTCTGCATGCTTAAGAGAGCGGCAGAGCATCAGCTTTACACATGCTTTACATGTAAAAAAACCCCTTCCCTGATGATTTTAAAGGTTCGATGGAAAAGTGGAGGGGGTGGAAAATTAAATCTCTCATGCCAAATCGCAGTCCCCTGGAAAGGGGGAATTTCTGCAGCTCCTGAAGCCGAGACTCTGGCTAAAGCCTGCTGCTCGTGGATGGCCGTGATTTCTGAAAAGGGGTCACGGCTGCTCCTCTCCCAGGACACGGCCCACTGAGCTGCATATGAATCAACTGCTGAACCACCACAATGTGCCGTGCTGCATTTTAAAATAAGCCCTCACTGATTTCAGCTTGCAGTAAGGTCTTGCTCCACCATTAACTTCCGAGATGGCACCTCCTCAGTGCCTGAGCCGTTCCCTCTTCTGAATCGGAGCCCTCAGTCAGAACAAAATGGGTGGAACAGCAGAGGAGCCTGCAGAAAGTTTTGAGTCCCTAATCTGGGAGTTAATGGTGTTTAGAATAGCCACACGAATGCAGCTCTTATCTTTTCCTTTTTTTCCCCTCTGTCTTCTTTACAGTGGAGAGCTACCATCCCTTCTTTTCTTTTTTTTTTTTTCCAAAAAGAAGGATGTTGCAGCACCAGAAATATTGATTGATGAATAATTTCATAGATTTTACAATTCACAGATGCAAAGCCAGAAGGGACCGTTCCAATCATTTTGTCTGACCGTTGCCTCCATCGTGCCTAACTCTGAAGGTTTTTGATGCCTTTTTGCAGCAACTGTCTTTATTGCTGATACAAGCATTCTTTACACTTTATTTTCAACTTATGCAGAGGATAGCAATATTACCCAGAAAGAAATTGCCCTGACCTACAACAAATCTGTCTTTTAAAAGTTTTAATATAGGATGCAGGATGCTATCAAAATGAATTGGGCTGGCTCCAGTTTGGTTGAATTCCAGGAGAAAACACTCCATTTATCTAAAATGAGACAGATAAAGCATTGGGGCAACTGCATGGGAGAGAATACTCCACTAATATAAATGCTATTTCTGGTAGCACAACAAACAGAAAAATATAACGAACAATTTCTTGTTGAAGAGCATCTCCATGTTCCTCAATCCACTGTTTTATGTTGCTTATCTAAAGAATTGTTTGACAAATATGAGCAGGTTAAATCTCATTCTCTTATCTGAAAAAAGCCAGATTTTATAGACTATAATAATTGGAAGTAAAGACAATTTCAGAAATTTGCCCCATGTGGTGGCATACATTCATAGCAAAGTCAAGAGTTTGACTCTCCTCTTCTTTACCATTCCTCTCTTCCTTCCCAGCAATTTCCCCAAAATCTCTTCTCTCCAGCCACTTCTTCCTTTGAAAAAGCATCTCTGTGTCACCGCTCACCTGTCCCTCCCCAGGGGGGAACTGTTTGCACCTGCGGCAGCTCTGCCTTGAATGAGTCGTTGCCCAAGACAGAATATAAAATCCTGTGTGTGCAGCTGAGGCTTTGTGTTGCCTCTGCCACAGCCCTGAAGGAGGGGGATGAAAGGATGCTAAACTGGTCTCCTTTTGGGGGTCGGGCTGCAGACTCCTGAGTTGCAGTAACTCTCCAATATTGAGCAAAGCCTATTGGTATGTACTCCAGAACCTGACAGTGCAGTGGGTTTTTTTAATTTTCTTGTTAGACTAGCTAATTTCTTACAGGGCTGTCAGTAGAAAGAATGTGTGGGAGGAAGAAGACAGCAGTACAACCGTTCACCTTTCTCTCTCCTTGACCACATAGGTGCTTAAAATACCAATGACAAGAAGAAGCTCTTCTAATGCTGGGGGAGGGGCAATATTTAAATAATCTCTCTGGAGAAAGTCTACGGAGAGGATGGAAGTGTGATCTCTTAGCTGCAAATGCTGGAGGAAAAGCTCTAATGGAAGGAAAGCTAGTGACAGAGTTGTGGGCCTCACTTCTAGATCTTGCCCTAAGCCTCCTGCAAAGAGAAGGGGCCTATTTGGTTAGACTTTGATCGCTGCTGTGAATAAGAACTTAAAATGGGGACTGTCCTTGAGTCAGTGCTTCAGCATGCGCAGCCCGGTGCTGAAACCTCTCTTTAGAGGTGCAATAACTGGTTGCACCAGACCCTTCCCATGTTATAGCAAGTAACATGGCAGTGTTGGGCATGAGACTTAGGCCTCGTGGTGGAGTTTACCTGCATACAGCTGCTCAGCAGTAGCGTGTGCCACGTAAGTAACAATCAATGGCTTTATTTCTTTTGTTGAAGCAGTTATGAGGTTTCTGTGCTGTGCTGAAACCAGTTTCATGACCGCTGCCTAAGAGTAGAGTATAAACTCGGCACTGGGCTCCTTGCAGAGTACTCGGTGCCAACCCATCTTCCTGGCACGCTGCTGAGGACTTCCAGCCCCCTGTCTCTGCGAAAGGGTGCTGGGGAGCCGGGAGGGAGCTGCAGCTGGGGGCCTGGGTGCCCACCTCACCACTACTCAAAGGCGGGAGACAGATCGGGCGGCCCCAAAACCGAGATGCTTGGCCTGGTGCGTTGGGAAGTGCTGAGTGTGTTGGAGACGGTGTGACCCTGGAGCCTTCCAGCACACGAGAGATGGGGGTGTTTCTGGGGGAGGGGGGGGTGAAAGAGAACAAGGAGCTGTGGGGCAGGCTCTCTTGTGGGGAGAGCGCCCTCAGAACATGGCGGCCAGACCCGCCTGGGCTTCGCCCCTCTGTGGAGGGCGCCCCCGCTGGAGCCACCCCGGCGCGGCTGGGGGGGGGGGGAACCACGGCCAGGCCCCGGCGCCCTTGTGAGGGCTCCGCGTAGCCCCCGCCCTTGGCGGGGCGCGGCCTCTCTCCCTCCCTCCACACCGGGGGCCGGGCCGGGCTGGGGGCGGCCCCGCCCCGGCCGTGCGGGCGGCGGGATGCTGCGGGCGAGCGCGGCGCGCCGCCGCCGAGGAGCCGGGCGGAGGCGGCGCGGCTGAGGGGGCGGCGGGGGCGCAGGTGAGGCCGGGTCGGGGCGGCGGGCGGGGGGGAGCGAAGGGAAGGGGAAGGCGGCCCCGGGGGCTCTGCCGCCGCCGGCACCACCACCCGCAGGGCGGCTGAGGAGATCGCCCCCAGCCGAAGCCGCTCCGCGGTCGTTCGTTTTTATTTTATTTGTATATGTTTTTCTGCCCGCCGGGCGGCTCTTTGTTCTCGGGGGGGGCCGGGGCGGGTTAGTCCTGGCTGTGCTGCGGGCTGACCTTGGCCCAGGCGCTGGCGTCCCCGCTCTGTCTGACGATGTTAACCGGCTGCTCAAATTTATTATTATTGTTATTTTTCTTTTTTTTCTTTCTTTCTGCTGGGGAAACTCAAGTGTTACGAGGGGCAAGTCCTGGTGACACCCAGCCTCGAGCTGCGGGTGGTGACCGGGCGCCGGTGCGGGCTGAAGGGGTTGTTCCTTCCCCGCTCCCAGTTGGGTTTAATCGGAGTCAGGCTGGCGTAGTGATGGGCAGCTGTAATAAAAGGCTTCCCTTCTCCCCTTTATTTTTTTAAGCTAACCAGTGGACGTGAGTAAGGGGAACAATGGGACGAATCTGTACCCAAGAAGCAGGTGTGCTGGATGTAGTTGAGTCTTGAGGCATCTCTAATCCCCTTCCCTTGCCAAAAGGCAAGATCAACCTCACCTGAGAAAGCCCGGCAAGGCTTATTTAATCTGATCTTAAAACCTTCACCCATAGAGACCTGCGGGCTTCTAGGGTGTCTGTTGTGCGGTTTGCTGCCCACGTTAGGTGTCTGAGGGCCCCTTGCCCCTGGGAGTTGGAACGCTGTTAGTCTCTTCCGCATGGATGTGGAGAACAGCGTTTCCTTGCTCTTGGTATCAGAAAACTGTTACACCCGTTGGCCTCCTTCTTGAACACCCCTCCTCCCCAGCCTCTTAATCTCTCCAGTTCTGCAGACCTCTGACTCCCATAGTCCTAGGGACCTGGCACGGGTCAGAAGCTGCGAAGAACTGTGCAGCCCTTACTTGCAAATCTGAGTAGGGATTTGCACTGGTCGTCTGTGCAGTTGCTGAACAAAGCAAGCTAGAGCTTATTGTTGGGAATAAATGCCTGAAACCTGCTGTCTGTCTCTTCTCAAAGAACTACTGCTGGAACAGAAATGCTCAAAGTGGGGCTTATATATTATGCATTAGAGGTGCTTACAGAGCTGGTAGGGAGTTAGCCTGTTGGAATATTAATATCTCATTTGTTGGCTTGCTCACAAAGCTAGAGGAAGATGTACCCCTGAGTGCACAATTGTGTCTGCACAGTTCTGCTCATTCAATGCATGCTGTATTAGTGGCTGGCATGGAGTCGTGTCATTGTTGGGATTGCATTGTAAGCTGTTGGAGATAAACAGACGTCAACCAGTTAGAGCTATCTGAAGCATGTGCTGCAAGAGCAGCAGCTCTACAATTCACATGATTGGACTGGGCAAGGACATAATATAAGATGAAATGCGGGCATTTTTCTCAGCTTGTGCATGGAAATAAGAGTTGGAGCTCTGCAGTGTCAGATTGTGCATTGTCTGCTGGCTTTTGTATTCAGCACAAGTAATAAAGCCTGGATAGCATGCAATAGCATGCTGGTACCATAGCATTTGATTGCTGGCAGTTGCTTGACTTGTATGTTTTGGCTAAATCTTTGTGTTAAAAGATTTGCAGTGTTTTTTGTCCATTTCACTTATCAATCACAGACAAATTGTAGTGCTGAGCACATCTCAGACTGTTCAGCCAGTCAAAGCTAGCATAATGAAGCTTGCACTTGGAGGTGTGAAAAGCCATGTCCTGCAAAGGCTAGACAGTGATTTGCCTGAAGCTGACCTGTTAATCTCCTGTGTTCTCAGCTATATGATGCATGCAGCCACTTCGGCTTCAGAGTACAAGTGCCCTCTCTGTGTGGGAGATGGATTGTTAGAACAAGAGTATTAATTCAAGAGAGTTGAAAGCCTGATGCTCTTCCTTTGCGGTTTCAACACCTCAAATATGGCCAGAACTTGCTTAAGGCAGAAAATAGCAGTAAGTGGCTTTTATTGGGCGTTCTCATTAGCTGAAATTGGCTGGGCAAAACCCTTTTAAAGCTGTCATTGAGAATAGTCACATACAGCTCGGATGGAGAAGACAGTTTTCGTTTTCTGTTTCGAGCATGTATCCACCGACTGCTGGCCCACTGGAGGATCTGTTCCCTCCTTGTCCCCTTCAGAAGTGCTCTGTTGGAAAAAATCCTAACATGATAGGATTCCTTCTAAACTGGCTCTCATTAGACTTCTTGATAGCTGCCTTCATGTGGGTCTTTAAAATTCAGAGGCAGTATTGATTTGGTAGTTATTGCTGGTGCTAATTATATGGAGAAAGGAAGCAGCCTGGTTCAGAACTGATCCAAGCGAGTCAGCAGGACTGCTTTACTTGGTGTCCAATTAATATTTGTTGTCCCTCGGCTTGGTGACATGCCCACAGTAGTAGATGGCTCTTATTCTGAGGGACATCATCTAGAGATGTCTTTCTCATGACCCATTTGTTGCTTAGCAGACCCTTGTACTTCTTCCAGTGCACCTGGAATTAGAAGAACCTTTTTCCCCCATGTGTTAAAGATAGACCTTCCTGGCTATCTGCAGCTGTGCTGCCTTTGCAGAGAGGGGAACTACATCTATTGGGTTTTGTTGCTGTTCAGTACAGGCAAAGTAGCTGGCGCTGTTTCTAACGCCCTGGCCTAGCCAGTGATTGATAACTGTCCTCCAAGGGCTTTAGCCTGGAGAATGCCAGGGGAGGCCTGGGGACAAGAAGCTCCTGTAGCAGGAAACTCTAGGTTGTTCCACTGCTTCAAGCCGGTGATAAAGGTGCTCCTACTACAGAGGAGTTGCTTAGTTAGAGCTGCATGCTCCAGCTTGTTGTCATCATTTGGCTAAGGTTGTAGAGTGGATAGCCTATAAATCCTCCAGACAGGAGGACAGGTGCATGGCCCAGTGCAGCATGAGTAGTCAACTGTTGTGCAGCCAGCTACCAGCGGCTGAAACCTGAATCACTTCAGCATTAAGTAGAAATGCTACAGCAAGGTGTTAAACTCTCCTTAAGATAAGACACCACTGTTCATACACCACTTAATCCAGTCTCTTGCTAAGCTTAAACATGAACTTGTGCCACTTGCCCTGCAGCAGGTTCTATGCCACTCTCTTCAGATAGCATTGAATGCAGAGGTTTAGGTTAGCGTAGATTTAGTTGTGGGTTTCTTGAGCAAATAATTCTCTCCAATGTTAATTTTGCCCTCTACAAATGTAGAACTGCAGCATTCTTCAGGCTGGGAGAAGCTGCATAATGCCACTCTAAGATACTCCAAGAACTGTTTGTATCAGGCTAGTACTGCACATTACCCATGTCATCTATTAGCAAGAGGGGAGAAAGTTCTGCTTTGGAAGGGAAAGGTGAGAAAGGTTCTTATTTTGTTACATTGTAATTAATGGACTAGTAAGAGCCAGCCTTCTAGGAAGCAGCTTTCCCTCTTACTCATTTCTACCCTTGATCTTAGTAGAGATGGAGTAAACTTGGGGGGGGGGGGAAGGAAGGAAGAGAAAGATTTGACTTTTCAATACTTCTCCTAGTATTTCTCCTCAGTGTCTTGAGTTTCTAGCTCTGGGTTCTCCAATAGTAGTGTTCTTGCTGTCATAAAAATACATTTGCAAGCTATGGTTATCTTTCAAGTCCAGCTAAAGTTCTGTTTGGGTTTAACTACTTCTACTAAAACTTCTTGCATAATCATAAATATCTGACTCCCTCTAGAAACACTGTATTTTGATCCAGACTTAACCAAACAGTTTATTTCAAATGCAAAAGCTGTTCTCCTGATGTCTTGCAATGTCTGAATGGTCTTAACAGGTGCTTGCTAAAGGGGTGAGTGAGGTGAACATGATTTGTATTCATACAGCAAGGCAGATGCATGTCATCAGGCACTAGTAATTTAACTTACACAATATAATTGTAGTACTTCTTTAATTGCAAAAGTGCATAAGGGATTAGCCTGGAAGGATTGCTGAATATTGTCAGCTTTCAGCTGTCTCTTGGCAGTGAGGATACAGGAGAGAAATGGGTGGCCACCCACCCTCCAAAGAAGAAATGCTTGAAGTGGAGGAGACATCTGTGCTGTTGCTGGTGAACAGCTTCTTGGTGGTCTTTATTTGAAGCCTGAGCACCTGGTGTGTGTGTGTGGCCTGCGATATGTGAAGGTGAATCCCTCTAAGTGCTAAGGGACAAGGCTGTAGGGAGAATGGAAAAAATGACTCTGTATGCCCTGAAGGCTCAACCAGATAATGAAGCCTGCAGCATTGACTCTAATGACCTGTGTGCGTCTCCAGGCTGCCAATGCTGAGGTTGTCTTCTGCATACCTTATCTGTAAGGTTGTCTCTAGTGTAGACTTTCAAGGGCCTTCAGCTGGAGAAGTTTGTCCCCTATGTGGAGTAGGGGGCATGTGTTATAGTAGAAACAAACAGCTATGTGGCCAGATGTATTACTGTAAACGTTCTAATGTTTCAATTGTATTGAGCTGATTGGGCATATAAAACCTCTTTCTAAAGAGAAAGCATGCATAGGGGCAGCAGGAAACAGGTAGGGCTGTGTTAGATGGGGACTAGCACAAATGTAATACTTGACTCCTTCCCCCTACAGAGGTCACCTCCTGCATGTCATCAGGTGAGTGCCTGGGATGGTGTGGAGGGAATTATACACCATTGGGTAGCAAAGCAGTACTAGGCAGCTTGCTACTGCACTGTGTGCATACAAATGCAAGTAATGCATGGATGCTGTCGGAGTGTGGAAACAAGAAGCTTAGCAAGCCAAGGGAAGATGACTGATCCTACTGCATGTGAGCAAGACTGAAAAGGTGGTATTTTGTCTCTTTCCATGAAGTCTGAGGGGTGGTTTTGAAAATTCCAGCTGTTCTCCTTATTCATTCATGTTATCCCCTGCAGCTTGAAGGTAAGAGGAGTTCTCCCATGAAACTGGGGTTGCACTGGCCAAAGCAAGTGAAGCTATTGATCTGAAGCTTTTAATATAGGGCCCAGTTGTGGCCACTAGCAAACCACCTCCTAAAACAGGGAGAGAGACCTTGGTGAGCAGCCCTTCATTGCAAGGTAGATCTCTCTAGTGCAAGAGACTTGTGGCTCTCCTGTGTCTAATGAGTAAACAAGAGGTGTTGCAGTGGGGCCTGGCAAGTCCCAGCCCACTGCTGTTGTGGGATGGCATAACAAGCCCAGGAGCTGAAAGCCACCTGCCCAGAGGAAGATGGCTGGAAACAGGCTGCTGTCACTGCATGGTGCTCCATCTGGCCTGCAGCCTGACCTGCGATGCAAGAGATGGCAAAGGCTGCCAAGAGCAGGTTGTCAGCTGTCTGGATCACTGCTGGGCTACTGGTTCAGCACTCCTGGAAACTCTTGAAGCAGTGCAACAATTATAACTTTCTGGAAATGCCTCCATGGTGCAGTGCAGCATAAACATTGTATTAATGCAGCAGTGCTACTTCCAGTACTGTCTGGGCTACAGCCTTTTTCAGGAGGGCCAAGGAGGACATGCAGGGCTTGATACTAATGCAGCTACAAAGCCTCTAGCGCCTAGCTGTTCTGGCTCTTTGTCCCTGTGTTTTGCCCACCCCACTTATTTCTTATGCATAGATGCAGAATGGAACTGAATTACTTGTGCAGAAAAAACGGGACTTGCCATAATGGGCCTGAGACTTCAGTCTGGTCAGCTGTCCAGCTGAGGTTTGTCCCTGACAAAACTCATACAGTACAGTCTGTGACATGACAGAGAACAAACTGATTGATCCTAATTACGTGTTTACAGGTTTGATGCATGCTGGGTAGAGTGCCAGATTCTGCTGCTTGAGGGGAGAGGTTGGCAAGGTCTGTTTTGGGCTTCAGCATTAAAATTTTTTTAATGCCAGTCTGCAGCTGGCATGAAGCTTCACATGATTAGGAAGAATAAAATTAGATGTAGCTGGGATATAGGGATCCATTCCTAAGGATGGATAGGGGGAATCTACACAGAACTGACCATAGACTAGCATGTCTACAACTTGCCCAGTTAAAGCACTAAGTTAATGGATTATGCATACCCATAATGATCATTTTGGTCTTTTTTTCCCTTTCTAGGTCTTATGTTCTAGACTTTTTGCCCTACAAACTTTACACATCTCTCCTCAGCTATGAGTAATTCAATAGGATTTCACATCTGTGTGGCTGCCTGCGGCATCCTGCTCTTGTCCTCCAGTGTACCATGCCTCGCATCTCAGAAACTGGAGGAGAGGGACATGACGAAGCTCAAGCCCAGCCCTTGGGCAGGGAACGGGGTAGAAGATGAAAGGACAAGCTTGTCAAACTTGAAAACTATCTTGGACCCCTCTGAGCGAACAGTCTCTGAAGAGCCGTCTGGGGTCTCAAAGTCATCTGAGATGCCCTTAAGTGAAGCCTTTACTGCTGAAAGAGAAATAGAGCCTGTAAGCCCAAGTCACATCTTCCCAGGCAGTCAGAGCCTGGATGTTTACAGCCCTGCTGTGGTGGTGACAGCTACAGAAGGGAAGGAACCTGGTCCTGCAAAGTCAGAAAAGGAGCTGAATGAAAATGGTGAGCTGAAGGCCATGCTAACCACAGCTGTGACCACACTGAACCCTTCCATTGAGGAGGAATCTGTCAGTAGCCCTGTTAGCAAGACCACTGCAGAGAATAGTGTTGAAGTAGAGCGTAGCTCTGCCAGCCTCCTAGCAAATCTGCTTTCTGTGACAGTTCCAACTGCAGAGGAGGCAGAGAGTAGCTTGGATGACTCAACTGCACCCCAGCTCCCTAGTGAGCAGGTGCCCACTCTGCACCCCAGCACTCCCAGTCTGGAAATGACAAGTGATTATTCTGTCATCCCCAGTCCACAGCCTCAAAATGTGGACTCTGAAGCTGGAACAAGAGCAAATATGGGGAGCCCTTTGCAGATACTGACTGCACCGGGGTCTGTTGCTGCAAGACACCCTCTTGCATCTACTGAGGCTTCCCTCCCTCTGGAAACAGGAACAGAGGGCAGGCAAGGAGAGCTGCCTGTTACGGCTAGCACTGTTGCCATCCGCCCAACTGTCTCTGTGCTGCCTGACTGGGATGACACAAAACTAGGAAATATAAGTCAAGGGGGAAACATGCAGCATGAGGAGATGGAAGAGGACCAAGTGGCAACAGAACTGTCTTCCACGCTGCAGGGAGATGTGGAGGAAGAAGAGGATGTGACAAGAGTGCTGCCATCCCCAGCATCCACCCCACTAGCTCCTGGGACCACTAGGGAAAACAACTGCACAGATCCAGTGTCAGCACAGGGGGAGGAAATGCCGGTAGCTTCCACAGGCCACAATGATGTTTCTCTCACTGTGAATTTGACAGGAATAGACACATCTGATTTAAACTCTCTGGAAAAGACAGACACAGTCACAGCAGAAGAGGAGAAAAGCATTGCTCTGTCATTGCCGGAGGCTGCTGTGGTGACAGATACAAAAGCTGATGTCCTTCCTACTCTGGGAAGTTCACTGAGAGGTAAAAACATGCCTGTTAATGTTTTTTTCTCCTTTGAATATAGATATAGGAGAGGTGCTTCTGGGAATCTGTTCCCACCTTTCAGGGGAATAAAGTGTACAAAGGTGGTCTTGATACCTGCAGTAGAGGTAGGACCTCCCCCCAGACTAGGAAAAGCTATCAGGTTTTCTGTATTTTGTCTAGGTAATAGTCCGAACAGGTCACTTAATTCACATTCAACTACTGACCAGTTTTGGGCACTCCTATATGCATGATGTTCCTGTGTAGAGGCAGGTATGCTCCTCTGAGCAGTTCCTCTCTTGTGAACTGTGTAAACACTTCTCTACTCACCTACCTGTTCTGCTCCTCATTGAACTGAAAAAAGATGTTTTTAGTAGCAAATAGCAGTACTGAGACTGGAAAGGCAGTGGAGTCTAGAGATGAAGAACGTGCTGAGATCTCATCAGCAGAGACTTGATCCTAGTTTAAAAACTTGATTAACTTCAATATTAAGTTCTGTGTGTGCCATATACTGCTAAAGCAGGGACTTCAGGTTTGATGCTCGTACAACAGGTAAGAGGGATAGCTTATCTCAACCAGGCAGATGTGGATCTGTTTTGAATAGCCCTCTGCTGTTTCTCTCCGCTCCCTGGGAAGGGAGCCTAACCTCTGATCAGCTGACTACCTGATTTCACCTGGGCTTATAATACAGCCCAGGTGTCGTCTTGGTACAGTGAGTGCAAAAACCCAAAGGTGGAAATTTTATACCAGCTTAAACTGCAGTGTTACAAAAGGAGGGACATATCTTCTTTTCTGTGGGCTGGATTAATTAGTATCTGGGATCACCTGGCTTTCCAACTGCTAGCTTCAGACACTTGCAGTCAGTGAAGAAGATCTAAAGATAGAGGATAGCTGGAAATCCTATCTAAGTCCAAGAATAGGTAATCTGTACCAGTAGCTGGTGAGTGAGACTCAAATCTTGATAAACTCAGACCATCTGTGTAGAGTCATAAAAAATCTGTCTGGAGCCCTGTACTGTCTTTTCTGTAGTAACAAGAGTTCCTGATGTCTGTTCACCCTAGAGCAAAACTGGCCAGGCTCTGACTCTGCTGTTCCCACAAGTGTATTTGCCAGTAGACTGAAACCTTGCTCCTAGCCTGTGGCAGGCTGATAGCGTTACCTCATACTGTGCTTACCTGCATCGAGGGCACCTTTAGCCCACTGACTATGTTCCCACTCTGTGTCTAAAATATGGGGGGAAATAGAAGTCCCTTTCTGGGTAGGTGTTGGGCAATAACATGTTCCTAGGCTGACTAGGAGTGTTAGGTATGGTTTAGGACTTCATTGGACTAATTGCTGGACATCTTCAATCACTACTTTAGGATGCAGTGCAGGAGAAAAGTTTTCCCTTCCCTACATCAAAGATTCTTCCCTATAAAACAAAAAGGGGAACTAACTGCATGTTGGTGCTGAAATGACTAATTTATAGATTACTTTATAATCCCTTGACTCATCAAAAGGTTCCCCCTCTGCTGCTCCCAGATGTTTGTAAAATAACAGCTAACAATAAGACTTGTGCAGTGAAAACAAACCCTTCTAGGAAACTTGTCTCTTCTCTCAAATCTGGTCCCTAAAAGCCTAATTCTGGCAGCTTTGCTTGCTCTGAGTGGAACTTCACACAACAAGTCTACAGTCTTGTGCTCCCATGGCAGTGCTCACCAGTGGGTCTACTTGTCCCCAAGGAGCAACTAATAAACTGAAAGCAGCAGAAGAGTTCTTCATTCCCATTACATGTGTTCTGCCACTCTTTTACACTGGCTCTTTTGACAGCACTTGGCTAGATCTGCTTGTACCAGGGCTCTGGAAATACTATACATGGCATAATCATTTGTTCAAACCTCTGTTCTGCTACTGCCTCATCATAAGCTACTGGCTGTAATGTGAGTTGGTGCTGACAATGTTCTTCCTGTAGGTGTTGCTCAGGAGATGACGACGACGGTTCCCCAGGAGGCTGATGCTGCTCTGTCAGTTGGGACACTGGCACCTGTTACTACCCAGGAAACTGGAGTGGCAAGCCTTCCTTGGGAGGAAGGTAGGAAGGATACTCAGATGCCAGCTGTTCTTAGTGCCACCCAGATGTTGACAGCAACTGACACCTCTTCTACAGCAAAAACTCCAGATGTTGAAGGTAGGGTTCTGCTTCAAGTTCTCTGCAGGCTTATTTGTCATAGAAGACATGGTACATCAAAACCACAAGCAGTGCTTGTATTTTGAGGTCTTAACATACAGCATCCATATTCTAATGTGCATTTTTCTGACCTTTTGAAGGCTGGCTCTGGCTCTGCTGCCACTGCTTTCTGCCCACACTGCTGGATTCACTGTGAAGTATGCCAGCAGAGCATAACTTTTGCCCCAAAATGGCATTGGAGATATCCAAAAAGTCTCCTCTTTGTTAACAAAGTTTAAAAAAAAATCTAACTGTAGACATTTAACTGAGCTGTTATTTCTCAAATGAGAGCTCGGACTTCTGGAGCCGAAGACAGTAGTTGTAGACTGATGCTTATTCTGCAGGAGCAAAATTTAAGTAGGATAGGATGTGGACCACTAAGTATGATTATTCCTAGAATCTAATCGAATATCAAACCCTCAAGCTTGGAGGCCTGTGTAGATGTCTGCTACACTTGAGCAGTGGTGAATTCTTGTCTCTGTCATTCATTCCCTCACTTCCAGTGAGGCTGTAGCTCATACGGAAACACTTGAAGGAGTCATGTCCATTCAGCAACAGCTTGCTAACTTGATGTCACCTTGGCAAGTACATGTAGGAGACTATCCTTTTAATAGGAGTGTAGCAAGAGCTCTCTTAGCACAAGGCTAGCTTTGAGTGTAAGTGTATTTCTATAGCAGGTACCACTGCTGCTGTGGAGCTTTCCTGGTGATTCACATATTGCAGGGCATCAAAGGAAGAAGGCTTCCATTTGCATCACATCTCTTAAAGTAAGATTGCTCTGTAGGGGAGAGAAGGCTTTTCCCATAGCTTCCACTAGTTAACTTGCTTCTGGGATTTAATTATAAATTCAACTAACTATTATTTGTGCAATAACCAGATTTTTTTTCCCTTGGTTCAGAACTTGATCGCTGTCTCAGTGCTGATCTAGCCAAGTGCTGATCTTGCTGTGGGGTAGTGACTAGCAGCCCTCAAAGCAATGGAAGTCAAAACTTGGCTGTGTCCTCATTAAGGAGGACCTCCTGTGCTGGCTGTCCTGGAAAGAAAGCTTTTATTACACCTCTTAAAAGATGCAGGAGTTTAATGGCTTCTTTCATTCCAAGCTAAGCTTTCACTAAGGAGTTCATTTTTAAATGGTTTTAATATTGCTGAGCCAAACTGCTGCTGCTTCCTGTCTTCCACAGATTTCACAGATGTGGTTCCAGTCACTAGTGAGAAGGCTGTTCCACCTCCTGATGGTTTACCTGCTACTCAGCCTGGACAGACAGAAGAGCTACCCAGTAAAACTGTGGTCCTGGTAACTCCAGCAGTGGTGACCTCTTCTGTCAGGAGGACAGCTCTTCCATCTGTGAGGAAGATCAGTACAGCTGTAACCTATGGGCTGGACCGGCTGGAGTCAGAAGGTACCAGTTATCCCAAGGCTAAAAAGCAGGCAGCTTGATGTGGAGTGGTACGCTTGCCTTGGCGGTATGAACTTTGTGGTCTGTCTTTGGCACACAGCTATGTGCATGTGGTGTTGTGGCTAATAAAGATGTTGAGCAACCTGTCCCCTTCCAGGGGATACGGGAAACTAGCAGTGAAAAATGTCCCAGCGGATGCTTAAGTTCAAGTGGCTGTGGTGGGAGGGAACAGGCTTTTCTTAGAATGTGAAGCAGTAGCGGTACTGCCACTGCAGTAGTCTGGCTCTGTGCACCTGGAACTGCTGGTGTGTGGATCTGTTGCAGAGCCTCTGTACCAGCTGAACACACAAGAACACATTCAGACATCTGGAGAGCCCTTGTCACCTTACTGATGAACTCTTCACCCCAAATAATGCAAGGGGATGTTCAGCATGACATGGCTGCCTCTATGTGCAGCTGGCTCTAAACCTTGCCAGAACAAGTGCTGTCCTATTTTTACTCCCCATGTGACAATGCTGGGAGAGGCAAAGGATGCATCCCTTTTAAGATGCTCTTTCAGCTCAGTGCTGCCTGTTGAGCCATCCTCCCGGTGCTGGCTCCTCTAGTCTTACCTCACAGCCTGGGTTCCTGTTTGCTGTTTAAACTGCTTTTGCCCACTGCCAGTCTTAGTTGCTGTTCCCAGACCGCTAGTCTCCAGAGAGGTAATACTCAGTGATGCCACTTCTGCCTGGGCAAGCCTGCATCGGATGAGGCTTAGGTGAAGTGGCTCCTCTGGAGTTGGTCTGCAGTTCTGATCCAATACCTCTTCAGCTTGCTCATAACTCTTCTGCAGAAGAGTATTGCTTCATTCCTGTCTCTTGTTCTTTCTCCTGCTTAAGCACTTCCATGCTTGCCTGTCCATCCGTGATTTTGCACTCTAGTGGTTGGGCTGCCACCACTTGTCAGGGATTAATCTTTCTGCCTGTTTTGCTCCTCTTCCTTCGTCTTGACCTTTTCTTACTTTCATATTTCCCTGCAAAGGTTGGCAGCCCTCCAAGGGTGCCATGCCAGATGGTATTTTCTCTTTTGATTAGAGGTGGGGTGCCATAGACAACAGCTAATCAGCATCTTTTCTCTGTAAGAAGCAATAACTCACAGCTCCTGTGAAGTTTAGAGGTCAGCAGAAGCTGGGAACTCTCACTGCTGTGAGATGGTGCAGCTTCTGCCTGTTGTCAGGCCTGCTGCACTCTTAAATCTGCCATAAGCTCTCTGGACCATGAGCTCCAGCACACTTTGTCCTGACAAATCTTGCCTGTGTCTAGCAGTGCAAGGATGTGGTGCTGTGGAAAGTGATGGTGGGGGAGTGGTGAGGTAGGGGAGGAGGGAGCAGGGATGTAGGAAGGAAGAATGATCTCTTGTGTTGGGCAATAAGGTCCCTGCTTAGCAAGAAGGGTATGATACTGGAGGCTGAGCTGCTTCTGAGCCCTCTGGGATCTCCTTTAGAGGCCTGGCTTGCCTGGCCTTCTGCACCAGAAGATAGGAAGGATTTCTATTTCAACTGAGTGTTGGTCTCTCTCCCTAGTTACAAGGCTTTCTGCACAGGGATTTAAAAGGCATGTCCTTCTGCTCTGATGTAAGACCACTGTAACTCTTTGGAGGTCCTACATAATTCTCTTATGTAACCATAGGCCTTTCTCTTCTGGTCCTGAATATGCCCTGAGCGCCTTAAAGGGCAAATGCAGGCTGTAGCAAGGAGTAGATTTCGTTAATAGTGATTCTTAGCTGGAAGGCTGTGGGTCTCTTGGCTCTTGTATATGGCTCTGCAGGTGCCTGTCATCCAAGGGACATGGTGCTCTCTAGTGTGTGCTCTGTGGCTTTTGGCAACTGGCTCTTGTTTCTGGCAACAGCTTTTGTGATCTAAATATCTTCTCATCAGCTTGGACTTCCTAGTGTGGGGAGCCAGAATCTTCCCAAGTGTGAGAAATCACTGGTGCCACCAATCCATGCCTTATAAAACAGGGCAAGTCCCACGTGGGGACAAACTTTCTGCCGGGGGATGTTACTGCCCCAGTTAAGCACAAAGGAAGCTTTTAAGCAGCAATTCTGTTTTCTAATGCCTTTCTTTGCCTAATGGCAATTGGGGGGTACCATAGCCACATAGTGGAGTGACCCTTGAAAGTCAAGTTGCCATTTTCTCTCCCTCAAAGTTGTAGGACCTAGTGTTCAGTTTTACTGCCAAAATGTCTTAGAGAGCTTTCCTAGGGAGAAACTTATTATGAAGGCTATACTGAGCTCCAGCCCAGGGAGCCTCTTGGGGAATGAGAGGTCAGACATCATGGCTGTTGTGGGCAGACTGTAGAGTCCCTAACCCTGTCTCTCTGCAGGGATGCTATGTCTTGCTGACTGGTGAGGGAAATGCAAGGAGCTGAGTGGCATCAGCTGCTCTCCACTGCCTTGCTTGGGGCTTGCTGACTTGCCTCACTGAGGGCCTGGCTCATCATTAAATATGAACTCTTGTTCAGCTGGCTCTGTTTCTTAGGGACCATCTGTGCCAGACTGCCTGCAGTTAATTGCATCGATATATTTGCCTGCCTTACTTGAATGCAAAACTGTTGTTTAAAAAAAAATCAAACTGCACAGACAAACATGAGTTGCTTTGAAACTCTCTCTAGGTGAACTTATCCTCTTCTCTAGTGGACTCCGGAAAGATTAGCTGGGTAACCTGAATAACTTTCTACACTGACTCAGCAGGGAGGCTGGTTCTATTTACTCTTGCTAGCCAGGGAAATCCTATAAAGGGATTATAGGATATGGGGACAGGACACAGCAGAGGACTAGACCCATTTGTCTGGGACAAGTATATTGTTCATGTCCAGAGTTGGTGTCTCTTTAGCAAACTTGTTTAACACTCCAGCTCTCTCTGTAGAGCTTTTTGGGGTCCAAACATAGGCAATAATTTAGTTCAATCTGCCTACTCAGCACCACCATGCAAGTCTCTTGATAGAGCACTCTTGTACATGTTAAAAGTGATCATGTTCCTCTTAGCTGATGTTAGAGTAGGAATTCCTTTGCCATAACAGGTATGGTCAGATGGTTATGTTCCTTGGACATGGCTAAATTTGGCAGATATAGTTTCCTGAAGTGAGTCTGTCGCATCCCATCTTCTGCAAGGTCCTGGCGGTGTCCTTGGTTGAAACCTAGGAGACAGAGCACAGGAGCTGCTTGCTGGCTCCCCTCAGCTGTTGCTCAAGCAGCTTCTACCACTGTTTCTTTCATACAGTGTGCAATCCGGGGGCACACAGAAGATAGGTAGAAGGTAGATTAGCACTTAAGAATGTGACCTTCCAAGGTCCCCACAGGACATGCACTAATCTTAAAGCATCTGCTGTTGCAGAACTAGCCTGCTGCTGGTAGTGCTGCCTAGCTTCAAACATCACAGCTTGGGTCAAAAACCAATTCAATGTGAACAGCTTGCAGCACTGTTGCCTGTGGCTGTTGGTGAGGGTGGGTCTGTATCTGTCAGTGCACATTCAGGGTTTAGCTCTCTGCATGCAACCACCCTGCCTGGAGAGCAAAAACCAATTTATACAGCTGGAGGTTGGAAGTAATGATTATGGAGCAAGGTACACAGGATAGAGAATGGGAAGATGTCTTGGCATTCATCAGACAATGCTAAGATTAACCTCTTTGATATGCAGGCCAGATGCCAGTGCTGGGTTACTGCTGCATCCAGGCAGCCTGGGAAGGTAACAGCAGCTTGTTGGTGTACCTGTTTCAACCCACCTATCATAGAAGCCCTTCAGCTGTTGGACCCCCCCACTTACTGCCCTTCCTGCATCCAGCTCATCAGAAAAAGCAATAAAGCTCAATGTTATCCACTTGCTGCAGCTAAGTAAGCCCTAACTTGCTGTCTTCAGCAAGTAGTGATCTGGGGAATGAAAGGAAGAGCAAACTCTGGTTCTTCCTGCTCTCCTGTAGGGATTTTTTTTCTGATCTACTAATGTAGTAGGCTGCAGTGTGAGCTCTTCTCTTGAGTTGGTGTGGGCTGCCAAGAATGGTGTGTTAAAGTGACAAGGAGGGGAAGGCCATCTGTGGCCTCTGCTGTTTTTGAGCCAGTTGAACTTAATCCATTACAGCAGTCCCTTCTTGAGGAATGAAGATTGAAGATAGCTTAAAGAAGGGTCTTGTCATGCATTGGTATTTCTGCAGACTAACATTCCTGTCCTTTTTTTCCATGCACCCCCTTAAAAAAAAAAAATCCAACCCCCTTTGCAGTAGCATGCAAGCCCTGTGGCTGGTTCCTGTTCAGCCATCTCAGCTCTTCCCAGCATTGTTGCTGGGGTGAGTTGCTTACATAGCTTCAACTTGCATGTAGGCTGCTGGATGTAGAGGATGCTTAGGGCTTTATGGAAGTGGAAGAAGCTCTAACTGCTGAATAGTGTCAGGAGCAGGCCATGCCCCTGTGAAAATGGGCAGCTTAAACAAAGCTGATCTGGAGGGAGATCTGAGAGCCATGTAGCTCTTAAATTGGGAGTGTTCCTGGCTAATCAGGCTGGCTCCCAACATGCAGCTGGTTAAAGCTTCATTTCTAGGGTAGAGGAGTAATACAGAAGTTGAGAAGGCATATTAGAAAACTAAGATGTAGCCAAGGGCTGTATTGTAGAGTGTGAGTCTGGTTAAGCACGGATAGAGGCTGGCACTACTCAGTCTTGACTTGCAGTTAAACTTCTGACTAAAGATAATATTTCATCTTGATTCTCATAGCAATGAAAATATTTAACACAGTTGAAGACTGGTGTGAAAATGTGAGGAGCAGAGTTGGGTCTGTTGTATAGTGCCTTATCCTTTGGTTGTAACAGGGTGAGCCAGTTTCAGATGCAGGAACCAGTCTTGGGCAGTGGGGAGCTGTATTTCTGGGTACAGTAACGTACATTCAGCCAAAACATAGCCCTGGGACAGTTCTAGCAGCCTCTTAACCCAAGTAAGAGAAATACTACAGTCAGTTGCGGAGTTTGGCATCAGCCAGCTTGCATCCGAATGTCGGGTATCTGCTGCATAGGACAGCACAACACTGTTTCCAGTAATCTGCCCAGGTAGCTGTTGTATCCCTGTGTAATGATGCAGCTGGCTGTGGGGAAGGCTATTGGGTATACACAGGGCTGGAACTGTCTTTAGGATCAGCAGATCTAGTATTTTGCTATAATAGGGCACCTCATCACAGAATTCTGGCTGTAGACCTGAAACTGTATTTTACTATAGCTACTCTCTTAAAAGCTATTCAAGCACAGCACTGATCCAAGGCTTTAAATTTTCCAACCCGAACACATTCATGATACTTTGGTGATACCAGCTTAGTCTTTGGGTTTAAAGTTCCTGTTGTCCTTTGCTCTCTGACCTGTGTACTCATGTTTACCTTTCCAGAGTACCAGTGGAAGGAAACTGTAGCTTAACTGATCTTCCCTGCTCACTCTGGCAATCTTGTGCTCCACTTTGATTTTGTCCTCCTTGTACACAGTCATCTGAGCTGTGTGTAACACGGAAGGTCTTGGAAAGTAGTTTGTGGTTGTATTTCTTTCAAAAAAGACTTCAGTGCTTGTAGCACTTGGTCCATTTAAAAAGTTTTCTGAGCTGTGTTGCAGCACAAGGAGCCTTCTATTTTTTTGGTGGGGGGAAGTAAAGAGCAAATATTTTTACTGAAAATCAGGACTCCGAGACTGCTATTTGGATCCTGATTGTATGGATTAAGATCTGCCTCATTAAATCTCTACAATCCCTTTAAAAATTTAAATGAGGTTGCAGGGGTGTAAACAAGAAGGACACTTAGTCCAGCATGGTTAACTAGTCCAATACTGTAATTCTTCACCAGCTCTTTAGATGTCAGCTAAATTGGCAGGAACCAGAGGATTTAAAACAGCACATGCAAAACGAATTAATAATTAAATGCTCTTGCTACATGCTTTCTACTGCTCCATGTATTGCTACCATTATGAAATGGGAACTGCCATCCCTTTGATACAGGTTGATCTGTTTTTATAGCAGATGTTAGGACATCCTGATTTTTTCCTTCTTTGTAGCGGTCCCTGTCCTGGGACCTTTCCAGTGAAAAAGAATTGGAAAAGCTGTACAACTAAATGTTGCATCAGAACCAAGCCTCTCTTTTCCCAAAGTAGTGTTTGACTGAAGACAACATCTCTGCTAAATCTGGTGGCAACTTATTTCATGCAATCCATGTGAGTTGAGGAAGGAGGGGTGTGGAAGGTGATAAAGCCTCTAATGGTTTGGGGGGACTTTTAGGAAAAGTACTGGGAGAGGGTGTTAGGCTAATTAAAGGATAGCAAGAAGATGAGCCAGAAAACTCCTGCTGTGTAGTGTGCTGAGCTCAGCCTTGTCAGTGCTTTCCTGTGAAGGGAGGTAATGTGCTCCAGCCATCCTGCTCTGCAACAGATGCACTAGCACTCTAATGAGAAGAAATCCTCTGTTTGGTTTAATCCTAAGTGACTATGCCAAGCAAACAAGGTGCACTCTAGGGCTTTCCATCTCAAATAACATACCTGATATTCTTTATGGTCTTTAAAAGCTGCTCCTGTAAGAGTCAGCAGGAGCTGTTTAAAGCACTGTTGCATTGTCTGTCCCAATTGTCTGGGAACTTGGGCTTGCTTGCCAGCTCTGCAGGCAGAGGTGAGCAGCATAGCTGTTTTATTCTTTCCTCTTTTCAGAGGGGAAAGAAGCTTCTTGAAGCTATTAGAAGTTTTCTGTTTGTCTGAACACTTAATCTTGACTTCTACTGTTTGGCCTCCAGTAGGTTAGATGGCCCTTCTTAATCTGGCATACTGTTGTTGCTGTTCTGGTCAGACTGTTCTTGCATCTTTAACTGTCTCATTTGTCCCCAAAATTAGTTCACCTAAATATTGCTTTAGTATGGAAGCTTTCCCGTGCCTAGCTTTTAGCTTAAGCAAAACAGAAGTGCAGTTGCTGTTGAAAGATAATTGGACTGGTGCTGTCTTTTAATGAAAACTTTAAAAAAAACCCTCCCCCTCTCTAGTGAGTGGGGGAAATCAGATAAGGAGGGGGATGTAGCAGTTTCTTAAGGCTCTGAGGAGCATTTCGCTGCTGAACTGCTGATGCCTGGGGTCTCTTGCTATGTGGGGGGAAAGTATTGTTTATATGGCTTTTCTAGGGAGCTTTAGGCATCAGGAGCAGGGCAAACCGTGCTGCAAACCAGTGTAGGTCTTTAAAGCTCTGGCTTCTTGCATCTTCATCTGGGAAGAGTCAGGCATTTTTTATTTTATAAAAAAAAAAGTTGCCCTCCCAGTCAGGGAGAGGTCACATAGTGTGTTTTCTCCTGGCCCACATCAACTCTCTAGGCCATGTGGGAGCAAGGACAGGTCAGCGTGGACCTCTCTATGAAAATACGCTGGGGAGAAGCAGTACTCTTGACAAAGGACAGTAAAGGCCGTAGGAAGGGGATCAAGGGTTTGTAAAGAAACATGAGTTCTAACTAGGAATGAGTTGGGTAGGCTCCCACCTCAAGGTGCCTCCCTTTTGGCACCTGATAGAACTTGGGTAGCCTTGGTACCCTGGAGACTGTTGCATGTGATGACCCCTTAATCTCCATCTGTGATGGATCTCTGCTGGTTGCACTGATGGGCTCCCCTAGGAAATGAGACTTAAATGTTTTCTTAACTGCTGGGCTGTTAGTTGTTACTTTCCCAGGAATATGATTGAATTAAATAGTCTTCAAGAGACACCATCAAACAGCTCTTTTGCAGGAGAAAATGGATTACAATCTCTTTCGGAGATTGTTTATATCTGCTTTTTCTTGATTGGAAAAAGGCTGTGGGGACCTGACTGGGGATTTTGAACATCCCAAAGCATTTTGTTTGGGAAGTAAAATCTGCATTTGTCTTCATCTACCTTCCTCTGTCCTATTTCCTTACAGGTAATATTAGTTATCACCTTAGAATCTGCCTAGATTTAATGTGATGTGATAAATCACTTCTTGTCATCTTTATTTTGTATTGGCTAGTTCAACAACTCTACTTTAGGTTAGAGGAGCTGTTCTGCAGCAAACCAGTGAGCTAGCTTGTTACAGATGATCCTGTATATGCTACAATATCCCAAACTTTGTTTGTTCCCACCCCTGCTGATAGCCTTGCATTGTAAAACCTACTCCTTTTTCTGTCCTTTTAGCCTGGCTCAGTGTGAAAGCAATTAGGTGGTGAACAGTGCTGGAAATGCAGCTCTTTGGAATGAGTGTTTCTGATCTGAATATTGCAGCAGACCCATGTGTCCCTGCTGGAATATTTTTGTCTCTTTCAAAAGCTCTTTGTGTTAGATTCCCTGTGGTCAGAGATGAGCCGGAACTGAAAAAGCAAGTGTGAATCTCCTTGGATTTGGGGGGCAGTAGGTTAGGCTCAAAATCCAAGTATCTACTTCTACTGTCTTTCTAATCTCTTAGAGCCCTCTGCTGGAGAGTAATTTCTATAGAGTTTATTTTTTGGAAGGCAGAGTCTGAAGACCTCCTGAAGCTCAAGAGAAGAAACAAACCTCAGGTCTGCTGTCAAGAGTATTTTTCTCTGTCCTAAACACAGCAAGAATTTTCCCTCTTTGCTACAGAAAAGCTTTGAACTTTTTAATTTTGTATTCTCCTGAAACTGGTAGTGTGGTAGGCAGTACCATACCCCGAGCAGTAGTGCTTTTTAGATGGTGGTCACATTAAAAGATTGGATGATCTGCTGGGGAGGTATTAAATGAGCACCATCCAAGTGATGAGTTCTTCCTTCCTAATGCTCCTTTTCCTCCATCTGTGTGACAGGCCAGATGCTGAACATCTCCTGTGGAAAGGCCATGTGTGTTTGGATCCTGATCTAGGACAAAGTGTTTAGGGCTACGTGTATGTGTCCCAGGAAGCTTTACTTGAGTGCAGCTGGGTTAAGCTGAACTATAATCACTAAGGGCGTTTTACCCTGATTTTTATGTACCTTGTGTTCCCTGCACTACTTTGAGTATGTCTAGCTAACATGGTGTGGTACTCTGCTCGCTCACTGCCAGAAAGCCATCTGGGCCAAGATCAGAGCCTGTCTACTTTCCTATCAGCCATCGCCTTCCAAGCTGGACTCTGTCACAAGCAATTACTCTCTTGGCAGTGTTCAGGGTGTCACATGGTGATATTAATGAGTAAATCATGTGGAAGAAACAGATTAATAATAGAGACTGGTTCTATAAAGGCCTTCCTCTTGACAAGCAGCTGTGGTAATAAAAGCAATGTAGGACATGACCATGATGACAACAGTGGAATTGCAATGGGAGAAAACCCTTGGCAAAGACTTCTTTTGCTAGCAAGAGAAGGTAGTCCTAGACTCCCTATCTTTAATACTATCCTTATTTACACACTTCTGCTTCCTGTACTGTACATGCACAGACATGACCCAAGGCCTTTCTCAGCAGTATGAGTGTAAGAGTTGAGGGTAGAAGGAGATAACCTACAGTCTTGAGGTACATATTGCCCCTGGGATAAAACACTAGCTTGCCCCACTCCCTTTTTTCCTGTGGCTGGATCCGGTGTGGACAGGGGCAAAATAAATCACCTTCTTAAGGTGTCTGGCCTGTATGTGAGAATGGGTGCTACTTTCCTAACCTGCTGCAGCTGCCTTGGAAGGTGGGACTTGGTTTACATCATTCCCATCCTCATACTACGGAAGAGTTGTGGCGAGGCATAAATTAATGAAGCTTGACTCTTCCTGTAGCTTGTTCTATCCAGGACTACCAGCTTGGCTGGCTCAGCCGGAATGTTGTCCATGGCTGTAATTTAACACCTGAGTCCCCTTGTTTTATTGTGCAACGAGACTGTACACAAAGGGAAGAGCGGTCGCTTTGCGCACAGCATTGCCCAAAGCAACAGTGGTGTGATTTGCCTCTTTAAGCAGTGTGTTTAGTGTCTGTGGGGCTGCTGCACGGACCAAAGCAGACCCCTGATGTGTTTTAGCCAGCCGGCACTTGAAATGCAGTGCTTCAGTTGGTGTGTCCCTACACTCCCCAGCTCATGCTGCGAGTGGCCTGGGTGTCCTTGAGCTCTGCAGCTTTCTCCTTTCGTTCCCTGGCCCACTATGTGGGAAGCGTACAAGAGGTGGAGGCGGATAGACGGGTGATTCGGGAGGGATGTAGAGACCCTGCCTAAGTGTGCAGGGATGGGGTTAGGAGAGCTAAAGCCCACCTAAAGTTGAAACTGTCAAGGACTGTGAAAGGCAACAAGAAAAGTTTCTGTGTGTGCATAATCTGCAAAAGGAAGGCTAGGGAAAATGTGGACCTGCTGCCAACTGAGACAGGAGCCCTGCTGACAAAGGATACCAAGAAGGCAGGGGTACTGAATGCTGCCTTGGTCCCTGTCTTTACCGGAAGGGCTGGCCCTCAGCAATCCCAAGCCTATGAGACCAGAGGGAAGTCTGGAGGAAGGCTTATCCTTAGTGGAGGAGGATCAGATTAGGGAACGCTTAAACTGAATGTATACAAGTCTTTGAAGTTCCTGAGGTCTGGAAAAGAACAAATGTTGCTCCTATCCTCAAGAAGAGAAAGCAGGAGGGTCTGGGGAACAGGCCAGTCAGCCTCATCTTGATCCCTGGGAAGGCAATGGGGCAAGCAATCCTGGATAACGTTTCCAGACACGTGGAGGACAAGAAGGTTATTGAGAGCAGTCAGCACAGACTTACAGAGGGGAAATGATGCTTGGCCAACCTGATAGCCCTCTGTGATGAGATGACTGTTGTTTGCCTTAACTTTAGTAAGGCTTTGACACTGTCTCCTGTAATAGCTTCATAGATAAGCTGAAGAAGTAGGGGCCAGATAAATGGTCAGAGAGGTAAACTGAAAATTGGCTGAACTGCTGGGCTCAGAGGGTTGTGATCAGTGGCACAAAGTCCAGCTAGAGGCCAGTCACTAGCAGTATCCTGCAGCAGTTGATGCTGGGACCAGTACTCTTTAACATCTTCATTAATGGCCTGGATGGCAAGACCGAACACACCCTCAGCAAGCTTGCAGATGACTCAAAACGAGGAGGAACGGTTGATAAACCAGAAGGCTGTGCTGCCATTCTAAGAGACCTCAACAGGCTGGAGAAATGGGTAGTTACGAAGTTCAACAAAGGGAAGTGTTAAGTCCTATTGCTGGGGAACAATAACCACAAGCACCACAGTACAGGCTGGGGGCTACCCAACTGGAAGCAGCTTTGCAGAGGAGGACCTGAGGGTCCTGGTTGATACGAAACTGAAAGTGGGCCAGCAATGCACCCTCGTGGCAAAGAAGGCCAGTGGTAGCCTGGGGTGCATTAGGAGGAATATTGCCAGCAGGTCAAGAGAGATGATCTTTCCCCTCTGTCAGCACTGATGAGGTCGCATCTGGACATACTGCAGTGAGCCCAGTGAAGGGGAGGCTCGGGGAGGATCTTAGCAAATGTTCACAAATATCCTAGTGGGAAGAGGTCAAGAGCATGGGGCCAGGCTCTTCACAGGTGTAGCCAGTGATGGGATGAGAGACAATGGGCACAAATGGAAACACAGGAATTCCATATGAACACAAGAAAATGCTTCTTGCGAGGGTGGCTGAGTACTTGAACAGGTTGCCCAGAGAGGTCGTGGAGTCTCCATGCTTGGAGACATTCAAAACGCAGCTGGACGCGGGTGTGGGTGCCATGCTTTAGCTGACCCTGCGTGAGTAGTGGGGTTGGACCAGATGATCTCTAGAGGTCCCTTCCAACCCCAACGATTCTGTGATATACTAGATCTGTCTTTTAGCTGTGTGTGCAGTGGTCACTTCGGTTTGCAGGAGGTTTTGCTTGGTGCTTGTACAGGGACGTGGCATGCTCCACCTCCCTGAGAAGTCATGTGAACAGTGTGCTCACCACTGGAAACCAATTAGTATTGTCTGCTGATTAATCACAACTCACTTGGCACTTATCAGATGCTCTTAGGCATTCAGGTCCTGCAGTGCTAGGTACCATATAAAATTGCAGCTCGAGAGACTATACTGAAACACAATGATGCTTTGTGCTACTGTCTAGACATCATTGTCCCTTGAGTTTGGGGTCAGGGAAGGTGTAGAGGGAAAGGACAGAGAACGAGAACTCCAGGTTTGCCCTGCAACTTTTGTTTGTCTGTTTATTTCTTACAATTTATTTTAATTCACTTTGCGACTATAAATGAATCTTTCATTTTCTAATGAAAGATTCTTGCTGGTCAGGGCATAGCAAGGAATTTATTTTCTGCTTTAAACCTGATAAATGATGGTTTCTTAAATCTTCTGAGGAGTAAAAACATTAGCAAATATTAAAGGGAAATGTCTAAAAATAGAAATATCCTTTATGCAGCGAAGATACCTTTAACTGAAAACAGAGGGCCAAGATTCCCACCCCATGTAACTCCATTCACTTCGGCAGGGTTACGACAACACTGGATTTAGTTCTAGCTTGTTATACGGCCCCGTACCAGTAAAGCTTTCTTCAGTGCCTTTGCAACCAGTTTGTAGCACGTTCCTGAAGGCCATGTTTCCAGCAGTCTGGGCTGTGCGTGCAGGCACGATGCCTAGTGCCTTGCTATTACTGCTCACCTGCAGCTTGGGCTTACAGCCACTGCACTGTGCTAATGATGCTGCTGGTGATTCAGATTTCCTTCTGCTTGGAGTGAGCCTGGGTTTCTGCAGCTGGGTGAAGTCCTTATGAAAGTGTGAAGCTGGCCTGAAACCATCTGTGGAGAATGGGCTGGTGCCACTTTGAATTGGCAGGAGGAAGAACTGGCCTTATGATCTCCTTCCTATGGATGGTGCACATGGCCAAAGTCCGTCTTTGCTGTAGATATGTGAGAGCCTTCACTGTCACCTTGCGGTGAACGTGGGCTAGGGCTCTTACTCGTGGGATGCTGGCTGTTGCCCAGTCACTTTGCAAACTGCTGATTGCAGGCTTGTGCTGGGTCAGAGAAGCACCTTAGGAAGATGATGTGAGGTGGTCTCATTTCTCTCCACTGTGCCCCAGAGCTTGTCCCAGATACATATATTTTTGTAGTGAAAAACTTTTTTTGAAGCCAGCATAGGGAGTTTTTTGCTATGCTGAAATAGCAAATTCCACACTAGAGCTGCAGCAGTGATGCTAATGGATCAGTCTAGAGCCCCATGATAAGGCTCAACCATTGCAGTATCTGGTAACTATTAAGAAAGCTGGGAAGCCCCAGAAACTCTGCTGAAAATGTTTCTTGTTATTTTATCTCAGACTCAATTTCTTGGTGCTCTTCTGTAGCTTCCCTAAACGGGAAGATCTGAACGCCTGTTAAAAGGTTGTTAAGTCCTTAAAAGCTAAAGTCTGTGTGACATGTGAAGTGGGAATCTCATTTTTCTTGGGTTTTATGCTGCTTACATCTTTCTTAGTCTGTACTGCTGTCACGGCAGGGTGTTTTAAATTTAAGTTTCTTGGGTTTTTTTTCCTTCTTGTTTAAATAAAGGAAAAGCAGAGTCCGCTTTGCAGAATCCAGTGCATTTTTAGTCTGTCAAAGAGCAGCAAATTTTGAATTTCTTACTGTTGGAGATGAGAATTAATTTCTGATCCCGCTTACTCATGCATTACCCTTACCACAGTAGCAAATGTGAATGCCTACTTGGATTGTAAGCGTTGCAGCGCTAAAGACTCCTGGTGTTACAGCAAGGGGGAATAGGATACCGTCTCTCCAGGGCCTGGTTAGCTCCACGTTACACATAACAAATAAGGGTTAGAATTTGGTGCATGCAAATAAAATAACCATATAAGCTGGGATGTAACACCATGAAGATCTGTACAGTAAGCACAGCTCACGACAGAAGTTGAGTACTGTTGCCTGTGTTGCGTGTGTGTCTGCAACAGCAAGGAAGGTATGCTTGGGACCACTGTCAGACTTTCACAAGTGATCATATGGCTGTTCTCTAGAATCACAGAATGACTGAGGTTGGAAGGGACCTCTAGAGATCGTCTATTCCAACCCCGCCGCTCAAGCGGAGTCACCTAGAGCACGTTGCCCAGGATAGTGTCCAGGTGGCTTTTGAATGTCTCTAGGAAAGGAGCCTCCACAGCCTCTCTGGGCAGCCTGTTCCAGGGCTCAGCAAAGCGAAGAAGTTAGGGCCTCTGAAAGGCCAAACAAAATCCTTTGATTTAGGAAGGGAAATGCAATTTTGTAAAAGCATTGTGGTGTGATGCGCAAACCTTAAGCGTGAGGTTGGGCAGTGCCTCGTTGTCCATCCTGGGACTCCCCGGTCAGATGTGCGGGCAGTCCAGCTCTGCCTCCTGTCTGGAAATCCAACAGTTATGAAATCTGTGGTTTTTTGGAAGTGTAACTTCCTCCTTGTGTCCACCAAGTGGTGCTCTGCACTGCTCTGGCTCTGGATCTTGCAGTAAGGCAAGCTGTTTGCATGATGGGGGGGGGGGTGTTTCAAAAGCTGCTTTTAGGCGCGTGAACATACAGAGGGTCGAGAGACAAGGGTCAAGAGCCGTCCTTCCCCTTACAGCGACTGTGCTGTGAGGGCTGTGTTATTCTGGTCTCTATGCCATGGCTGCATGAAGATTAATGTACCTTGGCCATTTTCCAAAGTGATAAGCATGTCTGGGCACTTTCCATTAGGGTGTTCAGCCTAGTTGCCTTCTGGAGTTTGCAGTTTGGTATCTATCTGCTGGCCATCTTCTTTGTCAAAACTAGGTCCCTGTCAGGGGTCTCTGATTTGGCTTGCTACAATCACGAGAGGCTTATAAAACCCCTTGTGGCAAACTTGTTTTTTTCAGAGGTAAACTGTGATCCCTTTTTTCTCTGGGCTAGTCCGTCTAGGGAAAAATGTTTATTCAGGCTCCTGTTCTCCTGTTTCTTAGTTGTTTATTGTTTTTACTATTAAAGTTTAGAAATCTTCAGTTCATAGCTATGTTGCTCCCAGCAGAGGGAGAAGATCTACGTTCCCTCATCTTTGCAGGCTTCCTGCAAGCACTCTCCAGGTGCCCTTCTCGGGTTTACGGAGACCATGTATTTTGTATGAGCACATAGAGTTTGATAGGGAAAATTTTAATTTAGATTTGAAAGGATGGGTACAGAAACTGCTTAAGGGGCTAACTATGTTCCTATAAGCTCCATTAGAAGCGCTGTGTAATATAATTGTTTGCAGGGGTGATTATTCCTTTCCAGCTACTGAAAGGCAAGCTGTAGCAGGATGATGCAGCTAAACCCAAAGAGCAGCTCATTTGTATAAGGGGCTCAAATTGAAAGGTGGCAGAGTGGAATTACCTTGTCTGGTGAGGTGGAAAAAACCTGCAGTATTTTAAAGCAAATCTTTGAATTAGAATTGAAGAAACGTAGCATCTCATAGCAGGAGGGAGAAGAGTGAAGCAGCGTCTGAGGGGGATAACCATTCAACTGCTAGGTTGGTGGATTGCTTTATCTGCAATAGGTATGATGCATGTATCCTCTCAAGTGTCTTCCCTGAGCTACTCCCATCTTATTGACATATCTGTAATGTATACAAGGTAAACTCTGACAGAGATGGAGGTATATCCAAATAACCAACATGGATTTGGCTGGCTCTTTAGTTTTTATCACAGTCTTAGTCCTCCTAGTGAAACCAAATCCTCAGATGCAGGGTAATAGTTGAACAGAGTTTCATGTGAATTTGATACAGCATATAAATATGGTGTTGCAGTTTCTTGACTTGCAAAAATAGCTGTCGGAATTTCAAAGTGTGTCATTATTTCGGATATTATTTTTACATGGTGGGAAGCTCTGTCAAGCAGAACGGCTTGGACAAAACTTCTGAAAGTCTTTGAGCAGCTGATATCTAAAAGCTGGGAGGAGATAACTGGGAAGATTTGCTTGTATGCATGTCTTGTTCTAATACTTTTTCTTCAGCAACTGTTGCTAGCCATGGTCAGAAATAGGATATGGGCAAAAAGGGCCTTTGATTTGATCCACTGTGGTCATTCTTATATTGTCATTTTTGAGAACCTTTTTTAGATTCTAGCAATTGAGTGTGATTTAAATATTTATCTCTCTGTATGTTAACACTCCAGTCAGCTTTGTGGTCTTTGGAATAAGAAGCGTGTCTAATCTAGTGAAGAATCCACAGGTTTTTTGTCAGCATCGCGTTCATCTGCTGCCATGTACAGTGTTGGCCATGCTGCCTTCTTTCCAGTCCGAAGTTAAAACTTCCTTGGTCATATCTCTGACTGGTGTAAATCAGTTGTGATAAGAGTGCCGGTTTATACCAGTTGAGGTTCACTACTATCATCACTATTCTCCCACACCCAAGAGCTCATCTGCCAGCATGTATCAAAGTGAAGACACTCTTTATGGAGGAGGCACCACGTCAGCCTAATTGGGCTGGGAAACATCATCCTTTCCAGAGCTCTGAAAAGCCTAATAACTGTTAAAAATAGAACCAACTTGTTGCTGCCTCAGAACTCAAAAGTAGCTCTCACTTAAGCTGAAAATAGTTAAGCAGGGAGCACTGTAGTTATGCATGTGCAGATATGTACACACATGTACAAATACATGTGCTTGTATTCATCACTGATGCATTTGACGGTCTAAGACAGCACATCGTTGTTACTTAGTGACTTCAGGCAGTGCTGAATCCTTCTGAATGAACCCCTTTGAGCGTGTCTCACGTCAGAAAACAGGTACAGCTTTGTTCAGCTAGCCTGCCTTTGGAGAGGTGGTTTTAGCTGGCTGTCTCAGCGCTCACTGGCAGAGACATATGAACCTTCTGTTTTGTGGGGTCTTTCCTGATGTTTCTTTTGTGTCTCCCTGGCCAGAGGGTGAGGAAGAAGAGGAAGATGAAGAGGAGGAGGAAGAGGAGGAAGAGGAAGAGGAGGAGGACAAAGACATAGACTCGATGGATGAAAGCATGGAGGGTGACACCGAGCTGCCAGGTTTCACGCTTCCGGGTGAGACCTCCCAGGAACCCCTAGCTGGTCTGGAAAACCCTGCGGCCCAGCTGGCTGGGGTGTCCTATCAGGTTCCAGACACCATCGAGTGGGAGCAGCAGAACCAGGGTCTGGGTAAGAGAAAGCCCCTTCTTCCTTTACCCTTAAGGAAGATGTGTCTTTTGTTCTTCGTTTCTGCAGGGGACAATCCATTGTGCCTGGAGGTCTCATGGGTTAGCTCTCAAGCTCTTATGCTAAACATCTCAATTTCTAAGGAAACCCCGTCCTCCCCAGTAATTGCTGGTGGAACTGGGATGGGACCTAGTGCGTGTGCTGCGCTCCGTTTTGTGGGGAGCCTCTCTGAGTACTGCAGACCTGCTCCTTTGTTCCCAGGGCTTAGTGTTGTCTGGCTGTGAGGGTGGGCCACAAATGCTAGCTAGGTGAAATGGCCAGGGAAATTTCAGCTCCCTCTGCCTGCCAGGGGGTGGTGCAGGATTACAAGCCGTATGATGATAAAGCAAGTAGGATAGTTGCTAATCAGGCCTTTTGCTACTTCAGTGGCATTCTGGTAAGGCCCGCTTTTCTGGCATTTTGTATGGGGTCCAGGGAGGAGGCCCTATGATAATAATGTTAAGTCAAGCAGAACAAGCCTGCAAGGCCTGTATAAAGCTTTATCCAGTTTATTCCCAGTTTATTTCTAGGCCCTGTTTTATGACTGGATTAATTTATTCCATCTGGGAATAGCTGATCAGTGTTGTGTGCGTCTTTTTGACCTGATCCAAATCAGAGCTGGCGCAGGACAGGGTAGAGTTTAGAAGAGAGCTTGTCTACCTTAGCTACTCGGGAGAGGTGCCGTGATCATTTTCCAGCATATTCAGTTTTCAAGCCGAGCTCCATCAGAAGCCATGGGAACCTTTCAGGTGAGCTTGTGGGAGCTGAACCAAGTCTATACAGAAAGTCTGTGCGTATGACTCTTAGAGGCTGGGCTGTTCTGATGGACATGCTGAACAAAGAAACCCCCCAACTCATTTTTATGTTGTGTTGTTTTATGTTGCGTATATCTATATGACTTCCCCTGCATGTTTAATTCTGATAAAACCTGGCAGTTCTCCCTCTGTAATCCTGTATTTCCAGCCTGCTTTAGTGTTGTTACTTTCCTTTGAAATGAATCAAAGAGCATATTTGAAGAACTCTGTGGGAGGGTTGCTTTTTGAGGGCAGATTGACTTTGCATCAGGTCTGATATCTCCCTGACTGGTTAACTTTTACTTGAAAAACATTGTATTTGATGGTTCCCGTGTCAGATCTGTTCCATATATCTTATTATCCCACCAGGCTGGACAGGAGCAGTGTGTGAGCAGAATAATTCTGCCTTTAGTAGTTTTCTGGTTGACTTTGGCAAGCCACATTAAAGAGACACATGACAGTGCGTGGAAGAAAAGCATAAGAAACGTAGTGTTATGGTGGGAGTCACTTCAGTAGCTTTGTGTTCTTATCTTATTCATTTCATTGCTGCAGGATCTTTGTGGTGCCTCGGAAGAAAATGCGGAAGTAGCATCTTTTCTGTATTTAAGGGTGCGATATGCTGGCTTGATCAGCTCTGTACTGCTGTCGGTGCTAGTAAAAACAGAGCATTAAGCTGTAAACCAGCTAAAACTATTTGCCTGGTTCAAGGCCATACGTCCCTGGATAGATGGTTTTACAGAGCTTTCCCTCCAAAGCTATCAGTCCTATCTAAGGGTGCCAGTGCTTTGTAATGCGTTCAAGAGACAGTATTTTGCAAACTCCATGGTGTGTCCCCACATGTCAGGCACCACGTTGTGCAGTGTAGAGGAAGATGGCACTGATATCTCTTCAGTGCTCTTGGTACTTGTAACTGTCCCAGCTGGGGTAGCTGATAATGTCATCTGGCTTTAGTCCCAGAGCAGAGCGCAGGGCCAGGCACCATGGGGAATGGTGAGTCTGTCTGGACGGCTGTCTAGTGTCTGCTGAAGATGCTATACATGACACAGGCTGTTGCCATGATGTTTGGCTGTACGTAGGAGGTACTTCTGCATAAGGCGTCAGACATGGCTCTGTTCATAGCTGATGCAGGTCTGAAATGGATTCATGGCTGTGTTTCCATCCCTACCATATTCGCTGCTGGAGGAGAGGGCTCAGGATAGAGGATGTCTATTGAATGTCTCAGTGATGATGCAGGTGAGAAAAGCAGTGACCAGAGGCTGAAGCTGTCCCTCACGTGCAGTAAACCTCTCTGGCCAGAGTGTCTGTGGTAGTTGTGCACAGAAGATAAGTAGGTCTAGGCTATGAAACAACGTGTAGCTTTCACACTCTTTGTGTTAACAGTGTTTATTATGAGGGGTCCTAGCCATAGAGTCGAGTCCTCCTGGAGGATGCACTCTGCAGCATCTCTTCTGATGAGGTGCTTCTGCTGAACATACAGGCCCAATTGTGTTTCTGATGTTTAATATTACTTGATCCTGCAGCCTTCATCCTCCATCCCCTTCTCTCTTTCTTAGGCCGTAGAAAGATAGTCTTTCTAAAAATTTCTGCCATGTAATAAATTGACTGTGTGGCAGAAGATGGGATATTTCTCCCTAACTTATGTTTTATTTATCCTCACGCAAATTGGAAGAGCCCTCTGTGAAGTCTGTCAAGTTAGTTGAGCTGCAGAGTGCCGAGTCTGGGCACCTGGGTGAATGTGAACTTCTGCATCCTCTGTAAGTGTATGGCTGTGCTGTGTGTCACCAGATCCAAAAAGCTTGGATTGCCTTTTATTTTAAAGCTGTTGCAGCCTGTGCAAGCAGCTGTGAGGGAGAAGATGAAGCTGTGGCTGAGCCGAGTTCATCTTCAGGAGATAGATATGACTTCTGTGCGTGATGTTGTGGGTAGGATCAGTGTCTCTGCTTGTGACTCAGCCCTTTTATTCTACCAGATAAATGCTTACGTAGAGAGCCAGTTATTCTTTTTTCTGTCTAGAGGGTCTAAATGGCTTTTTGATACGGGTTCCTTCCCCATCCAGAATGTGTTGATGCCTACAGTTCTCCCAAGAGGCAGGGAAATTATTTATGTTTTAGACAGAGGGGACAGAGACAGAGAGAGAACCAAGGATTTCCTAAGTTCACAGGAAATCTGAGGCCGAGCAAGGAATTGAACCCTGCTTATTTCAAAGGCTCATTTGCTGGGATTGAGTGGGGAAAGGGAGATGCTAACAGGGCTGTAGCCTCTCCCAGGCAGTGGCTAGCCGTGCTGGGCTTCTTTTTCCTAAGACACTGTTAACATCACTGCAGCCCTTCCCTTCTCCCCAGTTTCTGTCACTCTGTCTGTATGTGGTCCTGCTTAAAAGTTTTTTTTATGGGACAGCTTAATAGGAGCACTCAAAAGGTGAAGAAGAATGGAAAAGAAAATGTCTTAAGTGACAGCTCATCTCAGCAGGAGATGGATTGTTAAAAATAAAAGAAACTCCCCAAAACCTAGCAAGAGGCCAAAAGAGCTGCCTGCATAGTTGTGATGGAGTTCTGAAGGCACCACACTTACCATGAAGGACTGGTAAAGCTTTTAGATCTGCTGGACACATGGATAGGCTATTTCTCTTCAAAATCCTTTTCCTCTTAAGGGCTTTTTTTTCCTAAAGCTAGCTCTTTGAAATCCTTTTTCTTTAAGTGCTTTTCTTCTGAAGATAAAATTAACTTGACTTTAATTTCAAGATAGCTTCATAACCGTTGTACATCCCTAGTTACAGCCTCTGGGAAGAGGGTACTGCAGTTGTTCAGGATTCAGTTTGATCAAGGCACTGCACTCCTGCCTGTCTCAGCCCACCGTGCGTGTCTTCAGAGAGGTGCGCTATTGAACATAAAAGGGAGTGCAGAGCACTTCCCTGGGATCCTGAAACTGTGGTGAGACGTGAAGGATTTTGCGTGCTGTACAAATGAAATGGTTTAAGAGGAGAAATTGTTCTGCTTAACCTGGGGTATTGCGTAGGAAGGGAAGAGCTGAGGAGTTCCGCCTGGAGAAGGATCAAGGCGCCTAGCCAATGGAGCACAAGATAAGGGTACACCAGAGGAGATACGGCAGTGCAGCACGTCCAGGACACTGTGACTTTGTATACTTTGGTTTGCAGATCACTGACTGAATAGATTGCAACAAATCCTGCAAGGTTACTGCAGTTTGTTTTATTAATGACTATGGTCTCTCTGGAGAATAGCTGAAGATGTTTCTGTTGGAGTAAATTACTGCATACACCTAGAAGCAATTTTTTTGCACCTCTGTATTTGTTTCTTTCACTATTCTGTTTAATGGTGGAAAAGAATGGGCTTATTTCTTGTGGATTGTCATTTTTTGCTCTTTAAGCACCAAACTTTTATAGTTGGCATTTTCCATCTTTAAAACACTTTGCAAATATTGATTCTCTTTGGGGTGCATCCATTTTCTTGATTTCAAAATTTTGAAATTTAACTCTAAAATCTATTGTACAGAAAGCCTTAGATGTATTGGAGTAACTATTCTCAGGTCAATTACTGAGTTTACTTAGCCTGATGCCTGACACACTGAAATTCCCTAAAGAGCAGGTAACTCAATCAACAAACAACTTGGTAAAACAAGAGGCAAAGTTTGGATTTTTGTGCTGGTCAATGAAAAAGTGTGGGAGAAACAGAATCATTAAAAAGGTCCGTTCTGGAAAGTCCAGCGGTCCTACGTTAGCTCCTGAGCAAAAGCTGTTTTGTATGCACCACTGATGAGGCTGTTTGTTTTATACTCCAGCAGCTGGCTCCCTAACTAGCAATGTTTAGATGAAAAGTAAAGCAGATGATAATGTCCTCTGTACCTTTATAAAACAGAAGTTGATCCTTCAAAAACAATACTTGGGAGAAGGAAGGCTCTGTCTTGGTGTCCTGTTCAAAGGCTTTGTGTTCAGAGGATGCCAACAGAGGAAGCGTTGGCAGTGGTGTGGGGCCCCTCTGTGTTGTGTGCAGGATGACTTTGCCCTTTTTCCTCTTGCATCCTGATTTGTACCTGAGCGGTGTGTAGTAGGTGAACGCTCACTGTTAGGAGAGCATCAGAGGGTCTGGAAACGTGGCCTTTCTGGGTATGAATTAAAAAGTATGTTTTCCCTGCTGCCTTTTTTGTGATTAAGTGAAAACAAGTGTTTATGGGTTACGAGAACTGCAGTTGGTTTAGATGAGTTAGAGCTTGGTGAATGGTTTTTAGGTCCTCGTTTAGTTATGCCTCCTGAATGTTAAAGAGAACAGTCTTTGTACACCTCCATGAAGATGAGCACCTTCTGCTTCTGTCTTGGTGGTGGCTACTGTAACTGTGCTCTGCTCCCACTTCTTAAGAGTGTTTATTCTCTCACTGTGTGGCAACACTACCTGATCTTTATTTCACAGATCTCCAGCTGAGACGCAGCAAATTAGCCTGAACTGGTGGGGGAACTTTGTGGTGGAGCAAGGAAATGCTCCCCAAACCCTCAAGCTATTTGTAAATGCCATAGTGCTTGCCTACCTTCCAAGTCCCAGGCTGAAAGACTCTGCACTCCTGCTCCCCACAGTGAGGTAGCAGCAGGAGGTCTGAGAGAATTTGCTGGGCCTTTAATTTTGCCGCTTCAGGGTGTGCGGTGGTTTGCTTTGTGCATTCGAAACATATGGGGTTGTTTGGAGTGGTAATTACACATGCCTCCTGAGGCTTACAGGGTTGTAACTTCTTGATTGTACAGCTCAAATCCTCTATGCAGAGGTCGTTGTGGTGGACTTTAGTTCTTTAAGATGTTGACTGAAACCCACCAGCTGCTTAACCTAGGCCACTATGTATATGAGACAGCAGCAGCAAAGAGAAGAGAAATCTATTTGAACCAGAAACCTTACCAGAGGAAATTCCTGTTAAGCTCAAAATCTTGTTTCATGGGCAAAGAGGAAGCACACCTTGTGTATACAAAGTCAAGAATTTATTGTTAGGATAATTGAAATCCTGATGGTCCAGATCTAATTGTTAGGGAAGAGGAAAGAATAATGATGCAGTTGGGATTGTTATACACGCACTTCTTAGTTTGACTCCTTTTCCTGGTGTTATGCTCACCCTTCCCCTGCTCCTCTAGGTCTTAAGGTCAGTGGTTTCATTCTGGTGTTGGTAGTTGTTTTGTTATGGCGAATTGTCAGCTTCTGGAGTCTTTGCCAGAAGGAATATGACGTTCATGTTGATGGTTTCTTCTTTCCGGCTCTAAGATCCACTTGGGGTCATTTTCATATGTTTGCTAACATACTTTTACAACTCATTTTTTCTTCACGAGTCTGTAGCTCCATGTTAGATATGAATTTACTGCATGTTGTGGCTTTTAGGTATGTTAGATACTATTTTTTGTTCTCTTTTTTCACGCCTAAAACCAGTTTTGTTCTGCTCCACATCTGCGTTTCTTTAACTGACCATTGGTGAGTTGCTTTTAGCCATGGGATCTCCAGTACCAAGCCTGTGCCCTATCTCTTCTCATCCCATGCTTGTACTCCTCTACACTGCAGCCTGTGTCTCCGAATCCCCAGGCCTCTGTTGCCATGCCAGGCCAGTATTTCTCTTTACTGTGTAATTATGTTAGAGACGTAAAGCCTAACGTAAATAAAAGCCTAACATAAATAAAAGTAAAACATATTAGCCATAGACACCTGTTCAATTAGAAAAATGCTGTTACAGCTAAAGGAAGTAAAACAAAGCTGTAGACAGGTCCGGAGAAGTTCAGACAAAGCAAAACTTAGTCCTGAGACCTTGCAAACTCTATACAAAGCTGGTGGTAGCAATGGCAGAACCGTGTTACAGGGCTACATGATTACACTGTGCCTTGTAACAAGTCACCTGAGTTGCCTGGTTCCACGGCATCCGTTACTGGTTTCCATTCACCCCTGGAGACATTGTACGCAGTGGAGTTTGGACCATCTCGGTAGATGGGAAGTTAAAGATTAAAAAAAAAAATGGTAGAGTTTAGAAAGAAATTATAAGGTGTGAACATGCAGATCCCAAAATATATACCATGTCTTTGTTTCATGCATTTTTTGCACGTGATCTTAGGTCCTACAATAATGAAAAGCGATATAACTGTTGGAGGTAATGACATAGCACTTTCATAATAAACATACTTTTATAAACATGTGATTTTTTTAATGGATAAAAAACATTTGCAGCTCTGAACAGTTACTTAAAAAGAAGATGGCTCTAGCTGTATTTCAGATCTGTGGCTGCAAATTATATTTCATAAACCGTACAACATGTGCCGTTTTGGTTAATGAAGGTGAGGCAGAGTAGTAGAAGATGATGCATATATTTGAAAAGTCATTTTTTACAGGAAGCTAGAATTAGTGCTTTTATACCTCAAAATAACCGGCATTAGGAAAGCAGATTCTGAGACTCCGAACTCAGGAGTATGTTCTTTAAGTGCTGTCCGGAATGGATCTATTTTAGATACTCTTACAGTTCCCATTGCTAGATTATTAGAATGCCTTATAGTTTTTAATGCATTTATCTTCTTAATTACCCCAGAAAGGCTATCCGTGTTTTACAGGTGGCAAGCAAAACCACAGAGAGACCAAATGACCCAAACAGTTGCACTAGGCAATCTTTGGCAGCGTCGGGATTTGAACTATGTAAGTGAAATTAGTGCTCGGGCATTTCTTTCTTCTCACTGATGTGCCTGAGGAAGAACTTGGGCACCAGTATTTCTCCCTGCAACTGATGCCTTGCTTAGGTCATTGTAACTATGACAATTTTACTATTAGAATCACCAAAATGTTAGAGGCTTTCAGCACATCTTCTGCACTTAAGGGGCTACATGCAGGAGAAAAAGCACTGATCCAGCCCAGCAGAAGAGACTGAGTCCATAGCGACTCAGAGCCCAGGTGAGAGTGGCTAGCAGGAGCCAGGATCAGCAACAGAGCCAGTGAGTTTTACTTCCTGTCTTGTTCTGAGTGCTGCTGTTTGCATGAATCCTGCCCTCTGTAGCTTTGCTCCATATATGTTTATGGGTGTTTTGTTGTTCCAAAGTGGCTGTGAACTGAAATGAACAATCTCAAAAATAGAGATGATTATTTTTCCTGTCTTCCTGGGTACTCTAAATAATTTATACAGTTCCATATGTTCCTCATTAGCTCCCCTTCCCTCTCCAAAGCAGTGATGAAGCTTGTGTAATCAATCTGTGCCTAAATCAGTAGTTTCTGTTCCTCATAAGGAATGTATATTTGGTTTGGAATGACATCTTTTTAAACTGTTTTAAGTTTTTGTTTTTTTTTTTATCTGTTTGAAGATTATTCTTGGTTGTGTCTTAATCCTAGAGCAGACAAATATTTAATCAGGTTTGTCTTGTCAAAGAAATTTTGCATCCAAATATCTCTAAACAATAATGATCCTCTTTGTCAGCTCGTTCTGACATATGCTGTTATAATAATAGAGCATCTCCTGAAAGACAATAATCCACCTCAGAGCCTGCTTTTTCTTTCCTCCTTTGAATTTTATTCTAAGAGGTTTTAGGGAACGTGTCTGTCTTTGCCTCTTTAATATTGCTTCCTTCTCCTACTTGACTTATTCCCACTTCTACTCTAAAGACGGATGAAATAAGGAGCTTTTCAGACCCATCCTGCAAACACTCTGCAGCATGATGCTCTGTGGCATTGCAAGGCAAGAAGCCTTATGATTAATGATGAGTGCTTGAATGATCGGGCCTTTAAAGAGATGTGAAACTCAGCTGAGTCGGGGCCCCGTGGGCCTGACCTACCACTGTGTTGTTCCATTTTTACATCCAGCACAAGACTGCAGTGCCGTTGTGAGTTAGGCCTGTGCGTTTTGACAGCCTATCTGCTCTGCTGTGAAATGCAAAGAAGAGTCTTGGCACACATACAAGCCATCAGGTATGAACTGCTGACAAGAGCTAGAGCCATGTTCTTTTTGGAAACACCTTAATTATTGCTCTCTATAGCAGACATAAAGACCAAGAGAGGGGAATAGCGATGAGCAAAATAGAAGATTCAAGATTTGCTTGGTCACACTTAGCTCTGAAAGCAAACAGCTTCTTGGAACAGGTGAAATAAAGCTGTTGCTTGTGATAAAAAAATACATGTGCTTGCAATTTATCCTAAGGTAGGGTGACGACAGCAGGGCCCTTTCTACACAGAAACCTCTAGTAGGAAATTTCAGCTGGTATTTTAGCCTGACGTTTTTGGAGAAACAGCAGTACTCTAATATCCTCAGATACATTAGTTTGAAATAGCAGCCCATCCACAAGGTTTATGTGTCTAGTTAAACCTGTGTCAAGGAAGATGAGCTAAGTGCATTCGTTATCAATCCTTAAGTGCTACCTCCAGGAGCTGGGGGTGAATTAGAAATGTTTGCTCTTTGTGAGGGGCCAGGTTGGGCTCTGCCGTCCTTCTTCCTGACGACATAGAAAATGAGATCCCGTCAGGCAAAATGTGAAGCTGGAGGTAAAGTCAGTGGGAGTTCAGAGAGCCTGTCCGCTCCCAGCATTTCTGCCTCTTTTTTTTCAGTTTGGATTGAGGTGTCGTGAAGCCACAGAGAAATCTTTTGCCAGTTGGAAGTGGAGATTCCTCACAGTGGCCAACATGGTATGAGAGATCCCAGCTGATGCCTGGCCAATTGGGAGATGTTTCTAACAGGTGGTAGAAGGTGCAGATTTGCCAGGCCCAGAGCCGAGGTGCTGCCATCGCTTCTGCACGCCCTGGCCCTCACTACTCCTGCCATGTAGAAATCTGAAATTTCCCTCCTGTAAGGAGGGAGCGACTGCTTCTGCAGCAGAAAGGACCAAGTCTCCCTTGTCCTGGGGCTTGGGGCAGGGGGACCCTCAGTGACATTCATGGGCTTCTCGGGCACGTGGAGCCCCTTCTAACAGGCTTTCTGTGTGCATCTCCAGTTTCTCTTGCAGGCCCCCAGCCTGTACCAAAAGCAAAACAGAAGAGCACAGGCACACAGCTGAGCATCTTTGACCTTCTCCAGCTGTCTGGCTCTACCCACTTATTAATTAGTCTTAGAGTTAGGATATATCTACCTTGGAGCATGGCTTGGCACTTGCTGCTCCAGGTGATTTATCTTGTTGCTCGCCTGAATTAAAGGCTATGGTCCAATAGCCTGCACAGAGCTGCATGCTGCAAAGGCTGGGCTGCATCTGCTACCCGAGCTCCATCTGCGTTTTTGCCCAGCGCTACGATGCAGGCAGCATTTTAGACTGTCAGCTGCTTTTGTGCAGCCTTCTTTTCCCTTGTCTGTCAACCTTCCTGTAATATTAAGTGCTAGTGTGTTTGCTGCCTTTTAATCTGCAGTAATCCAGCCTTGTCTCATCACTGGAATTTTGGTCTGCTGCTGTGGGCATCGCATTTCTGTGTGCGTTGCCTCTTCTCCCATCCTTTGGTTTATACATGCCAGAAAACTTGGCTCTGTTTAGCCACAGGATGTTATTTTCAACCCCCTCTCCCCTTTGCTTTTAGTAATCGCTTAGCTTAATTAAAGAATACAGATAGCCCTATAATTTGTCCGAGGTCAGAGTTATTAATTTTTGCTCTATGTGCTAATCTAGGTAACTTTGCTGTGTAAGAAGAGATCTGTCTTTTTGTTGGGGGAATTGCCTTTATTTTCCAGAAGTGAAATGTTTTATAGTGCGAAAGATCTGTTTGTGTTCATGGTACTTCAGTCCTCCAAAGTGAAAGGGAGACAGGGAATGTTAAGGCTCACTGGCCTTGAGCTGCCTCTCTTCTTCCAGGGATTTGCCTCAGAGGCTGATCTTTTGGGTTAAAATATTGGCAGGTTGAGTAAGGGAGAAATGGAGGAAAAGAACTTGCTGCAGCTAGTATCAGGGAGAGAGATTGCACTTTATTGAGAAGATGGTTTGAAAATTTTCCTGGCTAGTTAGACTGTAGAAATGTTCTGTCTCCATTTGGGCAGTGTGAACCACAACTGACTGATGCTAAACTCAACTCCCCGTTGGTGTTTGTCCAAATTAAGACCACTTTAGGATTAAAGGAGATCAAAGTTCCTTTCTGGAAGGATGCTCTCTTGATAAACATATAAATCCTGCCCCTGCCTGAGAGTGAAGTAGGAACATGTATTGGAAATAAGTAAATTGCTCAGATTCTGACTGGCAATAAAATAATTACCTCAAACCTCAAGCAATTGTTGTTTTGCAAAAATGCTGGGTATCAGCATTAATCACAGAGAGGGGTCGATATGGTGAGCACTACTCGAGGCTTTTGCTTTCTTTTTTTCTTTTTTTTTTGCCTTTTTTTCAAAGAGACTCTAATCACAGCCTCATCCAAGCCTGGGATGTAATAAAGGGTTTCAGCAAGGCTGTTCCCCAGTAGCCTATCATTTCTTTTAATATACTGGCAATGCCATCTGTGCTTGAGACTTTATTAGTCTGAAGCTAGACCAAGAGCTCTCCCAAATTTTTCCAGTTTTATTCTTTGTTTTAGGTTGCTTTCCCCACATATCTCCAGTGTCTTCCCTCTGGCTTCTCATACTGACTTTCTCAGTCAAGTATTCACATAGTTCAGATTTGCATCAATGGATAATCAGGCTTGTGCTGTTAGCAGGGCTGTTTTTAGAAGGGGGTTTAATGCAGTCACAGATGCTGAGCCATGCTTTAGAAGTGGTTAGCCTGAGTCTGTGTTTCCCTTAGCTTTTCCTGCTCCTGTTTCTGTAGTGGACACTTGTACCATTTTTGGGTAGCACTAATGAATCAGCCTGAGCAGAAATCAAAGCAGGGAGATAGGTTGCGTATGCTATAGGTTGTTGGTTGGCCGAGTTGATTGTCTTCCTGGCTGCCAGTTCAGCAGCCTCAATAAATGTAGTTTTTCCCCCACTGAGCATCTCCTGGGTTCCTGTATATTGGCGGGAGGAAAGGCTCTTTTATCACACGTCCCCAGGGGCCACTAGTTTGGCAGAGTCACTGCAATTGCTGTTACCGTAACAGCTGGACATGCTGTCATACCTGTCATAGCAGGTTGCAGGAACACATGATCATGGGTCCCAGACGCTGCTGCTAGTCACCATCAGGAGCCCAGTTCTGGCACACAGGGGATCAGAACGTGCTTTCGGAGCTTCTTCTGCATCTGCGTTAATCTGGCATTTATCTAGCTTATCTCTTAGCACGACTGAAGTCTGATCTAATACCAGTGGAGGTCTCTCCATAGTTTTCAAAGGGCTCTCGATCACCTTTCTCTCCCCTTTCTCCCATTTGACCTGGCGTGTGATTTTTTTTTTCCCTCCTAGGGTTGCCCTGATTTTGTTTCCATTTAATACATCTGTCCCATAATGTGGACTTTAGAACGTGTTTTGGTTTCAGGATTGAGGAGAGATCTTGCCATCTGCCCTTTCGATCCAGACAGAAGTTGTTTCTTCCTTTGAGTAAGCCTTTGGGGGCTGCTGCTTTGCCCTGTTCAGTTCTGCCTTTCCTTGAAACTGTCCATAAGCAAGTTCAGGAAAATGATAACATAGGGCTCAGTATAAATATCCTGGCAGGAAATTACCTTCCTCTTGGGTGTTATTATTTTCTGTAAGAACTGATTGAATACAGTCTCTTTCTATTTTTCAGTAGCAGGGAGTGTTTGAGTAGATGGTCAAGTATAGTATTCGGCTGAATGAACAGCCTCAGTTAAGCAATGCTTTCCAGCTCTCCCGTGGCTGGAACATGTTTCTGTGAGTGCTGTTTATGAAGGTTAGGTTTTATTAGGTACAAATAACGTGCTATTGATTTAGAAAACATTTTGAATGCTTGCGGCCAAAGAATATATTCCTTCAGTAGACATCTGCGGCCTGTAAGCGTACAGCTGTGTATTAGCTAGGCCATATCCAAGGTAATATGATGGGTGTCTTTGTCAGGCAGAGTACAGCTGCATGACTCTGTATCCATCACCGCTGGAGACAACAAATGCATTCCTGATTGCAGCCTTCCTGGGATAAGCTCATGTCATCTTGTGGTCCTGACATGTCTCAGGTTACTGAGCATCAGCTGAATCACAGTAACTGCTGGTGCACATGGGCTTAATCTGCAGCAAACTCAAGGTAACCTGATGTAACCTGGCCACATTGTGATGAGCTGAGCTAGCTCAACCATCTTAGGTTTCTTCTTGGTTAGGAATGTGCCTGTTGATGGTTTATGTGACTCAGGTATTTTGTGATGACCTCTCAAGTCACAATTTGCAATGACTCCATGGTGAGTCAGCCCTGGGGGGTGATGTGGGAGATGTTTAGCCACATGTTGCCTGCTCCAGTACAGTCACAGGCATATAGCAGGGGAGGCAGAGTTAATTTAACTTCTACTATACAGAGGCAAGGCAACAACTTTTTTTACTTAGGTGCATATCCTAACTGAGCAGATGAAGGGAATTAGGATTGATCAGTCACTAATATGTGGGCTCTGAAGAGGAATATGAGGGCTTACAAAGCAGTGGGATTCCTAATGCTAAATATATACTGAATCTGCTTCAAGATATGCATTATAGTGTCCGTTCTTCTATCCTGTTCTGTAGGTAGCAACAACCACACAGAGAAGAATCATACTGTGGATGCAGTATTTCTGTGGTATGACCTTGCTGTTCTGCTTGAAGATAACGGGAAAGGTTTACAAATCAGGCATTGATTTGCCCAGCTTGAGGCTGATTTGCTGTTTGCACAGCCATGTGGTGTGATGGATGGTGCAGCAGTAGTAATTAGAGCTGTTCCTGCCTTTCTCATTAAGGGGCTGTGATCAAGCTATTCCCTTCTTTCTGCCTCAGTTTCTATCAGCCTTACAGTGTTTGCTCTAGCTGTCCTGGTCTCCCCGAGAGCCCAAGGGACAGTGCTTGTGGAGCCCTGCGTTCCTGCTAACAGTGACACTGGATCTATTTAAATAGCATGGGCGGACAGGAGATTTCCCTTGTCCTCACCCAGCTGGGACAAGCTAGGAAAGGTCTGCTTTTACCGAGTGTGGTGAGGACGTTGCTGAGAATTATTCTTATTGTTAGTCCTGCCACAAGAGAGTGAGTTTAGATGGTGATTTGGGGACTCTGTTGGTGGAGAGTAGAAATTAAAGCAAATCCCCTGCTCCAAATCCTTGTTAGAGGAAGACAGGGTATTATAGTAAGAACACCGGCCTGGTGGGATATGGGGGAATACAGGAGCAGAGAACAAAACAAAAGCTGTCATTTTGATGCTGAATGCTGTATGCCATTCTGCCCATCTTGAAAAGGGTACAGGAGAGCTGGAAAAGGTGCAGTGAAAGGTGACAAGATGAACCAAAAGGATAAATGGGATTCTGTACAAGGAATGACTGCATAGACGGTAGCCAAGGCTGGTTAGATCAGAAGTGGCATGGAGAAGGTGAACAGCGGGTGACTGTCCTCTAATAGGAGAAAGTGGGTTCAAAACAAGTGGCAGGGAGTACTTTGCTCAGAGCAGTGGGACTCCTTTCTACAGGATGTTGTGGGTGCTAACGCTTTGCTTGCTTGCTTTTTAGTTGGGGTAGGCAATTTCATAGAAGAAAAATCCATCCGAGCCTTCTAAATGCAGAAACCCTGCATCTAGCTCAGCAGGTCTCTGAGCCACAAATTGCTGGATACCAGAAGGGTGAATAAGGGGACTGTTGCTGTATCATTGCCCTGTTCTTAAGCTCTTCCTTGGCAGATGCTGTTGGCCACGGTCAGAATTATCAGCCTAGACAGACCTTTGGTCTGACCTAAACTGATTGTAAGTAGAGCCTGGTCCACTCATCTGCTTAGTTACTGTTAGTGCTGCTTCTTTCTTATATGACCTTGAGCAAACCACTTACTCCTCCTGTGCCTTAGTCCTCTAATCCATACATGGGAAGACATCGATGCTTCTTGTGGTGTTTTATTCATTTAGATTCTTCAGGGCAGATACTGTCTCTCTTTATGGGTTTGTAGAGCATCTTTCACATGCGAATGTCATCTCAGATGGCCTTTCAGCTGTTGCAATAGCAGAAATAATTAACAAGAAATTACTCCTCCTCCTCCTCCTGATATTATTATTTAGCTCATAAACAAAAATATTGATTGTTGCTGAGATAAAAAGAAAAGGCAGGAAAGATGTGACCCTGGATCAGCAGTGAATTACTGGAAGCTGGAGACTGAGCCAGGGAAGTATCACTGCTTTTGCCCTGTTTTTATGCTCTTCCGTAGGCATCTACCTTCAGAGATGGGATATGGGGCTACACTGATGCAGTATTGGCATTCCTATGCTCAATTCCTTTGGCACAAATTTCCCCCCACAGCCCTGTAGACCATGTTCAAGCCTCAGAAACCACCTGGGTTTGCTGTACCTCACTGGCAGGGAATGTTACTCAGTAAGCAAAGGTACCTTCCAGGATGATTATCTCTGCAGTGTCTTTCAGATTCACCAGGCTCTGCATAGGACATTTATGTACTGGAATCAGAGGTGTGACCTTGTCAATAATTTAGCTTGAGGACCAAAAACATGCAGCTAAGTACAGACATCGTGTGAGTTCGCATCTTCCCCTTCCCCTGTGCTGAAGGCTCTGCTCATTTTCTAATGTGGCTGGTCTGTCCTGCAGTTCTTGTTGCTGTTGGGATGAGTTATTGCCTGTCTGCAGCACAGGCAGGGTCTTATCTTTGGTCCTCAGTGCAGAAAAGCTGGTGCAGTAGCATAGAAAATAATGACATTTTCAGCAAGGTGCCAGATAGGTTTGTTCTGCTCTGTTTCGCAGGGTCTTGATCGTTGCTCACAGCTGCTGGAATGGAGATTTTCTTTGGCATGTAAAAATGTTTGTGGATTCCCAAAGCTGCCTATGTTATTGGTCCGAAAGCTCATGCTGAAATGTGCAGTTTGCCTGTCTCTCGGCTTTGGTGGATCTGTTTGTTATTTCTTAGAAACTGACTTAGAAAGAGAAACTTAAACTCCTAGGTCCCTTAGGGTAGTTCAAATAAACGTAGATAAATAGCATTTCTCAGTTAAGGTACAGATGTATAAATCAGGACATTATGACGAACTGGTTTGAATCAATGGTTCACCTAGTCCGTAGATCAAAGCTCTAATCGGGCTTGATCAGTAAGTGGCTAAATCTATGAACTGATTCATAACGTTACTGGACAAGGTCAGTAGCTTATGTTTCATGTTTAGGGTTAAATTTTCAGAAGTGCTCTGTGGTTTTAGTATTTCTGTACCTACAAAGTGTTGCTGACTCTAAGTGGCCCATGGAGATTTTGTTTGCGCTTTGGAAAGGGGAGCCTTTCCCCAGGGACTTTCCTGTGCAGAATCTTTGCTATTATAAACCAAAAAATGTAACTAACTCGGGCACAGAGCTCTCCTGACCAAGGGACTGTGATGCTTCTGAAACAGCCAAAAGAAACTTCTGGTTCTCAACCTTTCCTTGGCTTTGTATATATCTGAAATATGCTGTTGGATAACAATTTCCTTCTCAGGGAAGACTATTAACGTTGATTGAGAGATTAGCGCTTGCTCAGTGACTTGTTTGCAGGATGTTGCAAGTCCTGTTGGAAGATAAGTGACTAGCCCCTGCTTGAAGTCCGATGGAATGCCTGTGTCTTTCTGTAGGCTGGTTACTTGTAGTGTGAAACGCTGAGATTTATCTCCACCCTGGGAGATCTAAAATCCTGGCAAAGGTGTTTAAATATTTCATTATGCCTTCTCCTGCTGCTTCCTCTTGTCTTTTTTTGATCTTCGTTGCATCCTCTTTCCTTGTGAGTGACACCATGTCCTACAAACTTTCTAGACTGGAGGCCAGACTTGCCTGCAGTGAGTTGGCATGAAGATCTCTCAGCTCTGCGTTTGCCCAGCGTGTGAGTCTTTGTGTGAGATGGAGCGTGTGGGCCCAACACATCCCATCGTCTGAAAGGGACCTGTAGGTTCTCGCAAGGAGTGGTTGCCCCACAGATGCATATGGGCCTTGAGGCAAGCTCTTGTTGAGCTGTGACCCTCTGATGCCTCCACCTGGAGGACATGACGCAGCTGGTCAGTATGGGGTGAAAAATCCTGCTTGGCGCATGAGGTCCCGAAGCAGGAGAGAGTCTATAGCACTGGTCTGCTAACATGGAAGCGTTAGGCCAAGCTGAGGAGATGGTTGTCGAGAAGAAATCAAGCGTGTGAATTGTTAGCAAGCCTGTAGTGTGTTGGCTAATCTTTCCCTGTTGTGTGAAGAAGATGGAGCCTTGAATTTCCTACTTCATGTTTTTGGTCAATTGAATATTGTTAAGATATGGCCTCGCCATTACTATTTCTTTGTTTTGTGAAGGAGTCATTCTTCTGGGTTTATACCCCCTCTCCCTGCCCTTGTCAGCTGAAGAATCACAGACCTTTCAAAATAGGAAATCCACACTGATTTAAGGTCTTTTCTGTGTTGTCTTTTCCTTTAAAACTACTCTGTGATCAAGCCACTACTGAAATAACCTCAAAAGTGTCCTTTGTTTATTCCTTCCTTGGGGCTCGTCAGTGAATTCTTTGTCTGTGTAGAAATTGTGGAGCAGAGTTTCTTTCTAGAGGACCTGATACAATACTTGTCAAGTCAATAGAAAACTCTCATCCTGTTCATTTGGAAGCTGGGCGGTGCAGAGTGGCCATCAGCATTTAGATAATAAACATTTGCTCTTACTTTGAAAGCAGATTAAGCTCTGAAGCTTTATTTGGATAATTTTGTGAAGGTTCTCGCACATCAAATCGTTTCTCCGTTATTTGAAGAGATGATGGCAGCAAAGTCAGCAGTTCATTTGGAGACGTTCATATTCCAAAATGTTCTCCAAGAGTCGCATCTTATCACTGTCCTAGTCAGAGAGTGGTCTCTAACCAGGTCCAATCAGGGTAATGCTCTTTCAGTGTAAGTAAATTGTTAAAGATTATCTTAATCTACTTAGAAAAACACCGGATTCGTCCATTTCTGAGCAGAAGGATTGGAAGGGGAATGTCATAAAGCATCCTCTGGCAACTCAATAATGTTGTTTTGAGGCATTTTGAAGACTGAGGAACCTATTAAAGTAAACAGCACGGGAACGTGCTACCCTGTTTTCTGTCTTCCTGGGAAAATTTTGCTTCTGAAAGGCAGGAGTGGGTAAGACTGAGGGAGCTGGTGAGTTCAGCAACAGCTCATAGCATTGCTCTTAAAACTTCATCTCTCGATGTTTCAAACCACACCTTGATGCTCTGAACCGTGGTGTTTTGATGGCTGTGGGTTCACCTTCAGTTGAGGCTGTGCTCTGCAAGTAACCGCAGGGCAGGTGGGTTTCTGCCCACACCTGGAGCGGCTGCTTTTCCTTGGCCCTTCTCTGAACCTCGCTCCTCTCTGCTCTGCTGGGCTCTCCTCTGCAGGCTTGAGGGAGGGAACCCCAGATACTGTATGCCACAGCAGCAGAAGGCCGGTGCTCGGGGTTAGCAGCAAACCTCACAGAGACTAAAGGCACGCAGACATTAATCTGTTTTTCTCACTTGAGCAGGAGCAGTGCTCTGTGCCATAGGTGAAATAAATGGAAAATGCAGAAAACAGATACAATCTGGGGATAACTTAACCCCTTCACTTGCAAGGCCAAGTGCAGAGCTGTCTGGGAGGTGATGCAGGCATCAGGGAGATGATTTTTCAAAGTTCGTTGAGTGGTGGCAAACTGAACAGATTTTTGGATGTTCATTTGTCCTCAAAGCCTCGCTTATAACTGTTAATAGGAGCTGCTGAGAAAAAAGAGATTTCGCTCCTCTGTAGCGCCTGCTACATCCATTCCATGAAAATGAAGCTTAATATGTGAGGACCTAAGATAAAGGTACAAGGGCAGAGGGACATGCAGTTAGGGCTGGTGTTTGATTCACACCTAGGAGAGTATCAAGCCAGGGCATCTCTGTGGGGCATAGATGACATTTGAGGGGGATTCAGGAGATGCAGCATGCAAGTGATGGCCAGGCATTGCATCGCTTCCCTGCACTGAGTCCTGAGTCCTTCCAGAATGGTTTTACACCTTTAGTCCCGTGGAACCAGACCTGCTTGTCCAGGGTTGAATTTGGCCTTGTGCCTTTTTGAAACACAAAACAAAAAAGCCAGGTCCTACCTCTCCCTTGACGCATACCTTGAAGTTACCAGTCTAGCCAGTAACTAAAATTGCTGCTCTCATTCCGTGCATTTTCCTTCGGAGACTCTGCAGTGTGACTGTGAGTGTTTGAGATCAGACATTTTCACCTAGGTGAGCTAAAAAGGGAACTGCCTTCTGCACCTTTTGTCTACCAAATATATTTGTGGCTCCTTCATTTGGATAAGCCATCTGTCACCTTTCACCCCCTAGGAGAGTTTTCATCTGTCAAACTTGCTTTATCCTCAACCATTACAATCTCAGTGAAACCATGTCATCAGGCATCTGAGTCATTATCACTGAGAAATATCCACTGGCTTTGAACACTCATTGCCTCTTGTGGCTCAGCTTTCAATAAAAGCTTTGCTGTTGATTGAATAGGAAGTGTAATCTAGCTGATTTTATGTTAGGACACTACAACAGGACTTTGGATGAGACTGGTAGAAGTGCTCGGCACTACTCTAAACCTCTTTTGGATGAAATGGAGATTCCTGTACTAGACTGGAACAGAATTATACCTATGCCAAAAACATCTGCAGAATTCACCCCTGCTTTCTCCACTGGCTTTTGGTCTCTCTACCTCCATTTGACCTTAAGGTACACCTATAGGCACTTTCTGGTTTGCATTCCCAGTCCATAGATGAAGATAACACTGCTTGCTTATCTTAGAGGACTGTTGTGAATCCAATTAATAAAGCTATGGAGCTGAAAAGCAGTAGAAGAGCTAAATATCGTTACCTAATGAGACCTCATTCACAGTAAATGATATGAAAAATGATTTCTTGCAAAGAATTACAAATTGCCATTACTTTTTTAGCTTAATTGTAGATGCTTGATTCTAATTTGTTATTTGTCATTTCCATGTTAATGAAGAGTTTTAGATATAATTACTGCATTTATAGCAAACACATTATCATTTTCCAATGTTTGCAAAGTGTTGGCTTCTTTAGAAATAAAAAAGCTGAATAATTATCATCACTGTGCAGCTCTGGGGAAGGCTCTACAAATAATAGCATCCAGGTCCCTCTGCAGAACACTTCTTGTGCAAGATGCTTTGTGGAGACGGCTGCTCTCATTAGCCTCGTTCTGCATGTGGGGGACTGAGACACAAAGACAAAGAGTAATTTGTCCAGGCCACTTAGCAGGCCTCTTGCTATCTTCAGTCCCAGCCTGTACTGCTGCTTCTGGACTATCTCTTCCTCACTCTCATACCACAGGCCCTGTCAGAGCCATTTCAGATGGTACTAGGTTTTCCAGTTCGTTCTGATCTGCGAAAGAGCCAACGTGTTATCGTATTGAGGGAAATGTTTTCCAAGCCCCATTCTTGGACATATTGCAGAGATCTTGTTTGATCGATGGTAGATTCAGCTCCCACTGGTGATGATGGGTGAGTTTCATGGATTTCTAAGATTATTTCATCTAAAACCTGGAAAGTCCTGGTATGTTCTGAGTCAGGAAGCCCATATTGCTGTTTTTGAGTAAGGCGCTGCAATATGCATGATTCCACCTGCTGAGAGAGTGAATCCCTTGCATTGATAGAAGTGATAGTTCCTGATCCTCCATTTTAGCTATATCCCTCCCCTTTGTCCATCCCCGTCCTGTGACACAGTCAGCCCAGTGCTGCGCTTCTCATCTGTGGGGTGGCAAAAAGGCAATTTTACCTACAACACTGAGAAGCTTTGATGCACAGGAACAGGAGAGAGGGGTCCTACCTTATTTTGCTGAGATGCTGGTGAAAATATCACTTCCCTGAAGTGGGCAGCCGTCACCTAAGGTCCTTCTCCCCTGGCAACCTCCATCTCAGAGCTACTTTGAAGTTTGGCCAATGCTATGACGAATCTTGTTGCTCTGATAATGAGAAGTCTTTGGCTTTCTAGTCTCGAGTGTCCATGGTCCCTTTGTCCCTATAGCAACGTGATTATTTAGCTTAAATACCTCTTCTCCCTGTTCCAGTGCTTGCCTGCAAGGATGTACTTAGAGACACAATTCTGTTCCCTTTCAGCCTTCATTATGGCAGGCAGAATAAGCCAAGTTGCTTCTGTTTTTCCTTGTTTTTGCTTTTATGTTCTAGCATTGAGACAGTCTTAGCATGTCTTGTGTGGATGCCTGCTATATGTGGCTTTCCATCACCCTTTAAGAAAGGTGGATGCAGAACTCTGAGAAAGATCTTGGAAAATGTGCAATAAGGAGATGCTTTACAGATTCTGTAAGAGTTCAGCAAACGGTATTTGCTAAGCTTTGGGGATAGGCACACGTTCCAATGCTGAATGTGTGGCTGTGATCCTCTACGTTAGGATGTATCATGAGGTAGAGAGTCAGAGCCCCCTCCAACCTCTCAAAACCAGACAAACTACTTCTATTTTGCACCTCTCCAGGCTTTCTGTTCCTCCCTTTTGGAGACCCTGCTTAGCAGGGCCTGGGAGATAGCATGTAATGTGTCCTGGAGCTGCTAGTTTCAAGCCAGCAAAACTGAAAACACTGTCACTCATCCCATCAAGATAACAAAACCACTGTCCTACTGTACTAATGCTGTTACTAAGGCTTGTGTACAGGAAATGGGATACAGATGTTAGACAGATCAGCCTATATAAAGGCAGTACAGGCTCATTCTCATATATAGTGAGACAGTTCATGAGTGGTCCAGGGCTGAGGTAAGTGAGGCCCCCATCCTGGCCTGGTTGGTGGCTTTGAGTTAGTCACCTCTCTGTGTTGTTCCTTGGTTTCTCTGTTTGTAAACCAGGCCCTGCTGATCTTGAAGAATTAGATACTCAAGCTCAAAGTAACATGAGTACAGGGTGAGCCAGTGCGAAGCAATGCATGCAGCCATTTGCACTGGCCACGTCTTAGGCAGTTTGTTGTTTGTTAATGTACGCGGGCCCTTAGTGAGAGAGGGCTGAAGAACAGACTTCTATACTATTGAATGCTACTCCTTGGCATGAGCTTCAATGTGCATTTATGAGAAAATAGAAAAGAAAGCTCTGTCTCTCTATTGTACCTGTACAAAGACATTCTTCTGTCATTCAGTTGTGAGACTGTCACAGCTTGTACAGAAATCTTCAGGAGAGAATGACCCACAGAAGTAAAACTCTAAAGCAGGAAGGACCCAGTCATCTTGAGCCTTGCTCAACTGTTTCCTACTGTATGAGATGGGAATAAGTCACTGCCATTCAAATAACCCAATGTTTTCTACTCATCTTATGTTGGTATAAGGTCTCAATACCAGAACAATTGCAATGTCAGAACAATTGCAGCTTCGCTGAGAAATGGGCCTAGAAAGACTGTATTTATGGCTCACCTCCCTACCAAGTCTCTTCCTGGGACTATTCCTGATCTTTCGTTACATCTACCTAATTTTGGAACGGGAACATCCTTAAGCGCCTCTGTGGACTTGACCACTAAGGAGACCTGTCCTATGGCCAGCCCATCCTGGAGGAGAACAGGAAAAGGTCTTCTCCCTTTCTATTCTTCGGGAGTGTGGTAGCACCTAAGAGCCAGCTGAGAATGGGACCTCACTGCATGAGTGCTCAGTGACAATCGGAGCAGAACAGGGCATCCTGATAACCTCAGACACATCCATTGTCCTTACTGCAGAGTCTGTGTCATGTCTGGGCAGAGACCCTGGCTCTGCCATGAGTTCCTTCTGCAAGCTCACCTGGCTGAAAGGGAGATGCGACTCATAGGCTCTGCTCGGTCCTAGCTCCCAGCAGCCAAGTCAGATATGGGTCTTTCTAGCTGTAGCCCTGTTCTCTGAACTGCTTCTTCCCCTTTGCCCTGTATTTTAACTTGACTGAATCATCTTCTGCATTGGTTAATATTCAGATAGTGAACTTGATAGAAATGGTGCTAGCCACAGACAGTTATATCTTTTAACATACAAGAGGTTGCTAATTTCTGCTCTACAAATGCTTTTCTTCTACTGCATCTCTAAAAAATGGCTAATCCAGGACTGAAGATGCTTGTTGACTTGGCTCTGGTCTCGTATGAGATCTAATCCAGCAGTCCAGCCTCTCCCCTCACCTCATCGTATCCCTGTAGCCCTCTGTGTTGACTGTATGAGAGCAGATCTCTGTGACATTTGCATAGCAAGGACCATTGCTTAAGAACAGGTGCTGTTAGTTCTGACATTGTTCTCCCCACTGTCAGAAACAGACAAAGAAGTGAGCTGATTCATCGCCAGAGGAGTGTGGTTTGTGCTCCTGCACTGAAGAGGGAGTCTCCCAATGTCCCCATTGCTCTGATTCTGTAGTAGTGTGCAAAACACTTCAGCCATCCTTCCATGGAAAAAATTCCTATCCCTCCTTGCAGTTTCCTCTTCTTTACTGCTTCATCCTCTTGGTACAGTTCTGAGTTTGCATTCACCAGCAAACCAGAGAATGATCAAGAGTCCTGACTGAAAAGTGCTTCTTGCTTTTCCCTGTGCTCACTTGGCCACTGGTCACAGCTCATGCTGGCCTGAGAAATACCAGGGAAGCACAGGAATGTCATGCTGTGGGCTTATGTTTCAAACAAGGCAATGTCTAGGTTTCCTTACTGTGCACTGTTATTTCATTGTTGCCCTTTGGTGGAGTGCTTGAAAAAATTGATGTGCTGCATTGCTAGAGATTTCATCTTGGTGGCGTGAGGTGTGATTAGTAACAGAAAATCTGGAAGGGGGATTGGCATGTCAGGAGATTGATAAATAAGGAGTTGCTTTCATTAGGGCTCAAGATGCTCCTCTTGCATTATTTATGATTTGAATCAGAAGCTTTGTAATTTTTGTATAACTGCAGCATGACATTATTCTTTCTTTCTCTCAATTCTCCTGTTATATTTAAAGATTTTTTTTTTTGGAGAAACGTTAGATGCTTGCTAGTTTTCTGCAGGAGTGAGTTACCCATGAAGACTGCAAGTGAGAAGTAGTAAATAAATCAGTCTTTATTTTCCTTAATTATTTAAGTTCATTATCTCCTTTCAAGTGACAGTGTAATACTTACACACACCTCTAGAAATGGCCTGGAAAAAATTCTTTGGTGCCAGCTGTTTGGTGACTGTTGTTTGTCAGCGATGGCCATAAAGAGAGTGCAGCACTTTAGAGTTAATCTCAGTGGTCTACAGATGTGAATCACAGAATCACAGAATCGTTTAGGTTGGAAGGGACCTCTGGAGATCATCTCGTCCAACCTCCCTGCTCAAGCAGGGTCACCTAGAGCATATTGCCCAGGATCACATCCAGACGGGTTTTGAATATCTCCAGCGAAGGAGACTCCACCACCCCTCTGGGCAACCTGTTCCAATGCTCTGTCACCCTCACAGTGAAGAAGTTTTTTCTCAGGTTCAGATGGAACTTCCTGTGGTTCAGTTTCTGCCCATTGCCTCTTGTCCTGTTGCTGGGCACCACGGAGAAGAGGCTGGCCCCATCCTCTTGACACTCCCCCTTCAGATACTTGTACACGTTGATGAGATCCCCTCTCAATCTTCTCTTCTCCAGGCTGAACAGGCCCAGCTCTTGCAGTCTTAGATGTGAACATCTGTGGTTGTTCAGTAAATCCAGCTCTTCAGTACAGGCATCCTGATTTTCATTAAATGTTGAGCTTCCAGTGAGACTTGCATCAAATCAAGGTGAAGTCTGGTTGAGTGCAGCATGGCGACTGATAGAGCTGCCATCTGCTTCGTTGCCTAGTATGGAAAGGGATGGCCTAATAGAAGGAGGCTTATGAACGGAGAAGAGCATATGACTGATTGACTTGAACCTACTTTTGCGTCACTGTGTCTGCACTGTTTGTCAGTAGGACTGGCCAAACAGCTTGTAAGCTTATTACCAAGGAGTTGTAGGTGTACCTGTTGTTTGTTCAGATCTTGTAGATCTCTGAGGGAAGTATATGGCGGGTCAAGCCTGGATTTACTATTGCATCACTGCAAATCCCTTATATTTAACACTGGCCTTACAATGTGGGTCACAAGTGCGGTCCATCATTAATGGCTGGGTATCTTGTCATTGAGCAAAGTTTTGGATCAAGGTGCAGGGAAACCAAACTGCTTTTGTTGCAGTGGTTGAGTTATACTGGGTGTATGTTGGGACTCACTGAATGAGGTGCTCTCTTTGACCAAAGAATGAAGGTACCAGTACTGCTTGGCCTGCCTAAAGGATGCCATCTGGAGCCATGTTAGTTTGGCCTTCTTCCCTGCTGGCATGCCTGGAGGGACTGTCTGTCCAGTGACTGCACAGAGGTCCTACTGGGTGGGAGAAGTGTAGCTGCACAACCACGCTGCGGTGAGCCCAGTCCCAGGATGGCTTTCCAAGAGTGGGGTGTCTGTACCTCTCCTCTCTTCCAAAGTAAGCACTGAAAAGGAAGTTGATGATATGACATAAATGATTCAAGCATTTTTGGCCAGAATGGGGCTGCTAAACTTGTCTGTAATGAAAGCTCAACCAGCCCTTGGCAGTCTCCCACACTATTGTTCTGTGCTCCTGGCCTGTTGGAATGGCAGTATGATTTCGGTTATAATGCAGTGGTGCTTTATAAATGCATCTTGCTGCTGCCAAGAAGTAGCTTCTCCATCCAAGTCAGGCCTCTGCTGACCCAGCAGCTGCCTTTTCCCTTGCCCAGCTTAGAAGGGCCTGGAATTATAAATCAAAAGGCAGAGCTGTCTGATCATGCGAGGCTGCACACCATCTGATCCGACATCATGCTGCTGGCATAGGATGAACCCAAGTTCATTCGAGGGCCGTGTTGAGACAAAGGAATGAAGCACATAGCATCCCACAGTGACAGCAGCAGAGTTAGAAGCTCAGAAAAGAGCTACAAGATATCACAGTGTCAGAAAAATGGGACTTTGTAGTGCTGACTTTCATCCCATCCCCAGCGCTCTACTCCTCTGGCAGGCTCTCTGCCACATGCTGGAGGCAAAAAGCATTTGGACTCTTGCATCGTTTGTACAATGAAGAACAAGGCCATTGCCTTGGGTGATGGATCAGCTCAGAAATGATCTGAAAAAATATTCCTTAATCTGAGCCCCTTTCCTTGAGAAATCATTTTCAGACAACCATCAGGCTCAGCTAGGCACTTGCCAGATGCTAGAGGTGAAGCACGTTCCCATTTGATGGTCTGATTTCTGTTTCACCTGAGTCCGCCGCCCTTAAACCTGGCTGTGAAAGATGGCTTTGGAGTCGGGCAGGATGATTAGCAGAGAGGGAAAGGAAGAGAAATTTATTTGCAGATAGAGCAGAAAAAGACTTGACGGTGACTCCTGAAACCTGTTTCTGGGTCTGTCACAGAACCCCTCCATATGTCTTGATTTCCCCATTTGGAATATGAGAACAAAACTGGGTTTCACCTCGTGTGACACACATGGATGTACTGGGACAGCTCGATTCCAGTTGTGCAGAGGGCAAGATGTCAGCAAGAGACAAGGCATAATGTGGTAGGTGCCAGGACCTGTAGCTGGATGATTGTGTGCCATAGCTCTTTTTCTTGTAGGTAGCAGGCAGCCTTGTACTAAGAGAATTACTTTCCTGAATTATATTTCATTTTGGTCAGTGGTATAATAACACATCCTGACACATCAAATCCTATTACTTGGCTTCTAGTTTAGCCCAATGTTACATGACTTAATGGGATGTATATAGAGGACATTTCCCCCCCCTTTTGAATACTATAAATTTAGGGTAGCAACTTTAATTCAAAGTGCATTTCAGCAAGGAGAAGACATCGTTTATGCTACCTTGCCCTGATGCTATATATCATTATCTCCCTGTCTGCCTCACTTCCAAGCATGAAGTGTTTTCATGCTACAGCTTTCCTGGAGCTCGAAGTCTAATCAGCAGTCTCCAGGGTATCTGGCTGTCTTTCTGGCTCTTCTCCGACATTGTCAGTGATCTGCTCTCTCTTGAGTGCCATAATTTCTGGAGCTACTCTGTTTTTTAGAGGGTCAGATCTCACAGTGACAGAAGCCATTTGCAGTAGACATCAGGAATAAGTCAACGGGAAGTGTAAGCACACTAGAAAATCAGTGTGCTTCACTACCAGTAAGATCCTACTGTTTCTGTGTTTTTTCCACTGGTTTGCTTTGCACTTTACTCATTCCATTTTCTTCTCTCTTGGATTGTCTTAGGGCTCATACCCATAGGCCTACTTTGAACATTATTAGTGTCTAGGGCAGTTTTTTAGGTGACCCTGCTTGAGCAGGGGAGTTGGACTATGTGATCTCCTGAGGTCCCTTCTAACCTCAACCGTTCTGTGGTTCTGCGATTTCGACAATTTTTTCAATTTTAGTCTTTAGACAATTTGCTTCTCCCCTGCAAACATTTGCTAAAATCTTTCCTGCACGCTTTGTCTTTGCGAATAGGTAATATAAAGTGTTCTCTCTGAGTGCGTGCAAAGGAAGGTCTCAAAGGGAGAATATGTTTGTTTTTCCTTGGCACCTTGGATACTTTGGTACTTAAACTAATGGTGTCCTGAAGGACATTTGTTTCTGGATAAGACCATCTCTACTGTGATTTAATATTTGTCTTGTACTAGCTTCCAGAACATCACATTGAGATGGAGATGTTACTGTAGGGGCTACTAAAGTGTGTAGGAAGAGTCTCTGGCACAAGCAACTTAGAACAGAAACAGAAAAGATGGACTGAAGGGTGGGGAGACATGCACTCTTAATATTCCCATGCTAGAGATGGGAAATGGAAAAGCAGAAATTAATTGACTTGCCTGTGGTTATACAGGATGACAGCTGCAAGGCTATCGAACCAGTGTCGAGAACCTTAAGTCCCTGTTTGGTGTCGCAGTAGAAGCACCATCCCATCGTGGTGGAGATCAGTGTTCAGTTTTTGATGCAAAAGGAATGTGGGATCAGCCTTTTTTGTTTGCACATAGAAGCAAATACATTTTTGTTTGTGACTAGTACTGGACTGTGCTCAGTCTGCTGATGTTCACGAGCATTTGTATGAAAATGAGTCTTTGAGATTAACAGATTTTTCCAGCATCTAATCGATGCTCAGGGCTTTGTGGTTTAATTACTAGAATAATTATTTGCTGAAAACAAAATTCAATGTCTATTTTTCCTTTAAAAGTCAACTCCTTCCTTTTTATTTCCAACCATTTAGTACTTTATTGATCTTGTGCCATTTCATGACTAGTGTTGCATCTTTCCAGCTGAAATAAAGGCCAAATCTTGAACTAAGAAACACACATCCCTTTTTCTTAAGTGAAAAAATGGAAGATGCCCTATTTTAGCATTGTTTGCTGCAGACAAATCATTTATACAGTGTTGTCAGGAAAAAAAGATTTTTGAAAAATATATTCGCTCTTTATGGAAGGAAAAGAACAAACCAAGAATGTTTCAGAGCCTGATTAATATTAGACATGAACTGAAATAGAGAAGAAAAACGTTGAAGTTTAATTGCTGATCCTTGAAAGTAGATAAGGATGAGGTCTCTGTGAGGGGGACGTGCAAGTTTGTCTGGCTTGCATTTAGAAGGGACTGAAGTACCAAAGTGGACAGAGCAGCAGCATGGAGAAATGATCTCTTTACAGAGAGCAGAGGTCGCGTGGCTTTAGAGATTTGGAAGATACTTAGTCAAAGTGCAGCACCCTTTGTTTTGCTGCTGTCCTGCAGTAGAAACGAGATGCTGTTAGAGCAGAGAGAAGATGCACAGGACGCCGCTCTTCATCTGCAGCTTCTCTGGCTTTTTCACTCCTCTCATCCCAGCTACTTGACATTTAGTTTCAATTTGCAAAAATGTATCTGTATTTCCCAGCTTATGGGAAAGGGTGCTGGGCTATGGAGTGGAAAATAGGCTCATTGAAAAATGGGCATTGAAAAGTAGCTTGAGAGTGATTTCCTTTTCATGCTCTTTTTCTACAAATATAGAAGGTCAAACGCTGTGTTCTTGGGTCATCCAAAGCCACTGATTGCAGGGAGAGTAGGTGCAGTGCAAGAAAGATCTAAAGGGCTGGGGTTTGTAAATAAAAGGTTCCTGCAACATTTTTGCAGGTTCCCTATCTGAGTTGGTGATGTCAGATGGCACAGCTTCCCGAGTGCTGCAGAGCTGCTCGGAGGTGCGGCAACCGTTATTTATTGAGCTGTGTTTTCTGTAATCCCCACGATGACTTGGGCAGATTGCAAACCAAGCAGAGACCTGGGTGGTGATGCAAAGAATTTATGTTCGAGGGCCATGTCCTCAGCTGCTGTAAATCAGGAAACTGCCAGCTAAGTATCTCAGTCTATCGTAAAGCATTTTAAAAATCCGTTGTTAAGGTTGAGATGTGCCTGTTGCTGAATGGTAGCGCTGCCTCCGTAAGGCACTGCAGCGTACATCTGCACACGTGTGTGGCTTACCTGGGAATAACAGCAGCGTCAACATTAAACTTGTCTGATATTCCTTGTTATGTTTTAGTTGTTTATAACTTTGCCAAATTTTAACCATTTGGACTGAAATTTTCCCTGCTGGTTGCCAGACTTTTTGAAAAACTTTCAGCTAAAATAGTTGAGCTGCTCCACTGGCTAAAGAGAGGGGGGAAAAAAGCTACGTGTTTATATGGAAACCTCTGAGAAAAAAGTGATGGGCATTTTAAAATGATACCCTGCTGAATATTCAAGATAGAGCGTTTCTTTACTCGTGAAGCTTGATTTGGCAGCTTTAGTAAACATCTTAACAAAGCTTTTCTGTGTAGTTTATTTATGTATTGCTATCCAAATATTACTACATAATAGTAGCAATTGAAGAGCCATATTTCCTATGAAAGCTTTCCTGTGCTTTTCAAGTGCTTCAGTCAGGGCATTAACATACCTGTTCCAGAGCTTATGCTTGAAATCACTGCGCTCTGAATTTTTATAAATAGATGTTTTGCTCTGCTACCCAGCTGATTTCTGTCTGCGGGTCCCTTTGTCTCTAGCCCAGATCACACTGGGCTGGGCTGGCCGATGGGCACTGTTCCTCTCTCCTCCATCCAAGGTGGCTGTTGCTCTGCACCTCCTCTGCGGTGGGAGCCCTATGGGCGTTTAAGACCTTTCTCTGGTTCCCTGTAGTACTGCAAACCAAATTTGAGGGCTTGGTCCTTATTTCCAGAGTGCTGGAAACATGCTGCTCAAAGCTGCTTTGGTCTTAGTTTCTGCAGGAGACAGCAGTGGTAGGCAGCAGTCCGAGACTGTGCAATCAATGACTTGTGCAGGCTTCTCACTTCCTACTGTAATGACGAGGCAGATGTTATTAACCTGGACTCCCGTGACACAGAGAATGGATTAAAAACCTCCTACAAGCAACAAAATGAAAGTGAAACTCCAATGAAAGCTCTACCCCTCTTTGAACATGCTGCTTCCCTTAGAGAGGAGCTGAGAGAAGACATGTAGTGTGAAGACCTCCTAGAAGGCTTGGAAGATCTTTAGACCCAGATCAGGCTTTCCTGTCTGACATGTTGCAGCCAAGGGGAAAGTTGAAGTTTTGTGTTTTTTTCCCCATGAGACCACACTGTACTTGCTTTCCGCCTCAAGATACTAGACCTTGCAGACACAGCATGTTCATGTTGTGGAATGGTTGTTGTATTTTAGGTCTTTTAGGAGCTTTAAAGGTGTTTTTCTTTCTCTCCTTGGTTCAGTAAGACTAATGTTACAGGGGAGGAACAGAAGACAGGATCCCAGAATGGGAATCAGGCAGCTTCTGTGTGCAGTAAATCACAATTATGTGTCAACAATAGTGTGTGGCCCCCTGGCTCGTTCCTCTGGCTTTAGAGCTTTTGTGCTATATCCTGTCTCTATGCTTTGCACTTACCTCAGTGAACCTTTCTGTTTGGAAACATCCAAGCAGTTTGTCCCAGATCCCTCTCCTTTAAGTTAGGCATCAGAGCTGCCTGGACATCTGTCTGTAGCCAGCAGAATCAAAGGGCATCTTCAGAGAAAAATCTAGATCTGAAGTGGGATGAATCACATTTTGTAGGTGCCAGTCTCTCTCTCTGACTCTCGGAGCGGAAGGTAGATACACCTCTAGTTTAGGCAGTTCAGATAAGTGCTGAAGTTTGATGGGATAAATCTCAGCCTTGCAAACGTTTTTCCCTTTCATGTAGGTACTGATTACATGCTTTTTACAGAGGAGGAGGGTTAGCTACCAGCGGCAGAGCCAGTTAGGAACTAAGGCATCCCAATTCCAGCTTATTTTTAGGAATGCTTTGTATTTGCAGTATGGGCACTGTGACTGTGTAATGAATGAAAACTGGTGATAGGAACCTTTTCAGCATACAAGGAAGTCCATTAGCTAAAGCGAGCTGGATTCGCTGCTGCTTGTAAATCTGTGTATTGCTGTAGGAGCTGCGCCAGTGCAGAGCAGCTGAGAACCGGCTCCAGTGTGTGCGCTGGAGGAGGTGATCCCGTTCCCATAAGCGAGGTTTGCATTCCTTTTCCCAGAGTGCATGTAGTTTTTGTACTCTGTGTGATGCACTAAATGTTTAATCACGCAACATATTGTGACAGCCTGTTCACAACAACATCCTGCAAATGTCTTTTACTCTTAGGAGGCTGAGAGGTTTTCTACCTTAGCTCCATTTTAACATCTTGTGCCTTTCTGGGATTGCTTAGGGAGAAACAAATAGTTCATCTAAGCCAACAAGTGTTTCCAAGGCATCACAGGAGAAATGAGTTTACAGAGAAGTGCAGGTAACAAGTGATGGGACGGATATTTGCTATGGAGAAGGAGAAATCCAACCCAATGCCATGGGGAAGGCAGTGTCAAAAGGATCGATGTAGTCAGAGAAGGAGTTAGGAAGCCCATCTTAGCTTCTGCTTTCCTGGGTGAGCTTGACAAGTTCTCCTCACCATCTCCTTTTCCCTCTGAAGAAGTTTCGGTAGGTCTTGGCAGGTGGTGATGCGGAGCCAAGCTTGAGTTTTAGCTGCGCAAAAAGAGAAAAGGTTATATTCTATGCAGTTAATAAAACTGTTGCATGATAACTGTAGAAGTTAGCTTGGTTAGTTCAAAGTTCACATGACAATTTTTTTCTGAAAACATGAATGATAATTGTCAGCTTGACATTTGTTAGATTATCTGGCTTTTCAAGCCTTTTTCAGTTGGTCATGGAGGGAAATACATTCATCAAAATTCCTATCAAGTAGAAGTAGTTTTTCTTCTGGGATTAAAAATATGCTGCCTCCCAGCAAAATGCCATTTTCTCTTTTATTTATTTGTGCTAGTAAGTAAATCTGCAATTGTGTTTTTTAAGGAAATGGAGTTGATGCAGCCTTGTGCCATTAACTTGTCAGAGCTGAGCAGATGAAGCACAGAGCGTTTTTGCAAAATTGTTCTCTGTGGTCTCATTTAAAAGAGAGCCTTATCTGAAAGAGAAAGGGATGAAATCTGTAATGTAATAGGACAGATTGCTTGGGGTCTATAGATTGATTTAAAGTAAGCAGTCTTTCCTTTATTTTCATGCTTTGACCACTCCTCCTTTGCTAGAACAAGTGAGAGAGTCTGGAAATGGTGTGCGCCTTTGTAGGTGAGGGAAGAAGAGAACTAACTGTAGCAGATTACTTGCTCTCATATACGCTTTAAAGCACCTGAACAGGTGCTTTAAAGAACAGTAACATCTTGTTTTCTCGCTGCAGACTCTTACGCGTATAACTATTTTGGCAGTATGATCACTGTAATAAATTCTAAGGATAAGGGCAAAGTTTCTCATTTTGATTGCCACCAGTTGTTAGTGCTAACCAGAAGCAGAACACCAAACCCCAGCCATTTCATGACCTGGAAAGAGACTGAGAAAAGCAGGATATTGGCAGATATGGAATAAGTGAATCAATTTGGCCTAGGGCAAAAAAAAATTGACAGCGGAACTGTGCTGAACTGCATCGGCTGCAAGATGCAGTTCAGTTTAACTCTGCTGTGACAGATAACAAGTCTCGTAACTACGTGTTTACAATTCTCACATCCTTGCAGATATGCAAAACCGGTCTCTTCCCACCTTACCACAAATGTAGCCGTGGGTGGAACTAAGAACCTATCCTATTCGGAGGAAGGCAGAACAACCCCCACATCTAGTGCAGGGGTTTGTATTACACTCCCGTTTAGTGCTCAAAAAGAGCTTCTATTATTATTCCGTGAATTCATCTGTCTTTGTCTTCTGCATCTCATCTTACACAGCCCGTTTGCTGCAGAGACTGTCATTTTATTTCTGGTACAGCACCTGCAGCAGTGGGGGACTCGGTCCTTAAGTAGCTTATCTAGTTCCTGAGATAACATGAGTAACTAGATGAGCGAGGGAGGTCTGGGGAGCAGCACTGTATTGTATGTCTCAGCTGCAGTGCTGATTTTGGACGGATGTGAAAGCAATTAACTGTAGCTGTTAGATCAAAATCTTTCCTGCCCCGAGAGTATATGGGTGACCAAATATTTTCTGGTTTCTTAGTTGGAGCCTTGTGCGGCTCACTCAGCCTAATGCATTTAGCGAATTGCAGATGTAATTGCTGGGTTAATGGCTTGCCAGCAAACTGCAGGTACTGTGTGGGAAATTGCTATCTGTGGCATGCAGATGCCCCTGAGATGTTCTGGGTTTGCCGTGCTAGGTGCCGTACATTCACATATGAAGTGAAGTCCCCACCATGAAGATCTTACACTGCAAACAGCCGAGAGACCAAGCAAATATCCTTAGTCCCGTTTTACCAAGGTGAAGAAGCAAAGGCCCAAAGAGATTAGGTAATTACCTAAGATCTTGCAGGAAGTCAGTGACAAAAGCAGAGTTTTGTCCCAGACTATGTGAGCGCCGATTCACTTCTTAAGAATAAAACCATCCTTCAGTCCCTTGGTCTGTCCTTGGGAGAACGTATAGGAACCTGATGCCACATTTTCAAAACTGGTCTTCATGGCTGTGATGGTGAATTATTAAAAAGAGGATGCTGATGGACAGATCAGTCTCAATATGATATTTTGGAATCCAGATCTAAGTCCTAGGTTGGAAAATACTGCTAGATGTGCAGATTAAAGGGATGATGTGCCTATAGTGTCATGGAAAAAATGAATTACTTGCAGATGGTGATTAAACAAGCTGATAAGATGGAAACTAAAGTGTCAAGACAGGGCATCAGGGCATCTAAGGGAGGAAGGGGGAGATGGAACTGTTGGGATGAAGGCATGAATTATTGAATGAAATCCTCACCAGAAGGTGAAGCCTTTGCATTTTCTTATCTGGGGAAGGGAGAGAATGAATGAGGAGTGGAATTATTAAGCAGGCTTTATCATTGCATTGCAATGGATAATTAGGCAATTATGATTACTAAAAGTTGACAATGCATGAAGCCCAAAGGACTTGCACTGCTCATTTCTGAGGGGACTGGTGAGAGAAGCAGGGAGAAGCCTTTGGCGAGAGATTTGATGGTGCGTTATGGAGGGGTATAAAACTCGAGCCTGGCTCCAGCACCCTGCAGCTTTCAGGGTTGAGGTGAGAACAAAAGGGGGTTCAGGAGACCTGAGCAATAACCAAGAATTTAGTTTTAGATGAACAGTAATCTGCATAGCAGTGAGAAATGGGATCAGAAGCAAAGGCCACTGATAAGGATTCAGGGAAGCAGGGCACAGCCAATAACTATATAGATGGACCCATTTTTTTTTTTTTTCCTGGCTGAGGATGCACGGTAGTCACGTGAGTCACTGCAAATGAAATACCGTGCGTACTTTTTGCAGAGCTTTGGCCTCGGTTAACATCCCCTCTCCTTTCAGGTGAGTTATTTGTAGCAAGGTACACGAGGAGCCTGACTTTGCAGAGCCGTAAGCTGAGCGTGCTCTGAGCTCCCAGAGCCCTGCACTGGGAGGCGGGACTCCTCCCTAGGAGGGAGGTGTCAGACTGTGGTTTAGACTTGCGGTAAAAATGGTTTGTCATTCCTTTAGTAATTTAATTTTTTTGGTTGGAATTGACAAATACTGTCTTTTTCCCTGTTGTAAATCATGCAAACTCTTCACTGTCAGAGGAGCTTTCAAACTGAACTTGGAGGCAGCTTCCAAACCTCTTGCCCTTCGATTCTCTGTTGTAAATTAGAGCTGCTCACTCTGGCTTTAAAGAGAAGCCCAGCAAAAAAAATGAGCAGCTTGGCTCAGCTGGCTCAATCTATTCATAGAGAGATGCAAAGCTGTGGACGCAGTGGAAAGGAGAGGCACTGGAATACGTGATGAGAAATACCCTGGAGGAGGCTAATTTGTAGCATTAAACTGCCTCTCTTGTCCCATGAAACCACAGCCCAAATCAGCACGAGGAAGACCTGCAGGTGAGGTGTAAAGAACCAGAGAGAGGAGGCTGGCGAGAAGGTGGGGAGGGGTGCTAATTGCTGATGAGTGAAACCTGGATTCATTTGTCCAAGCTGTCCTGAAGCAAGTGACTCGCTGAAACCCATTTAGGAAATCTGTGCTGGAGCAGGGACTTACCTCGGGTTGGCTCGACGCTCCCGATACTCATAAATAAGAGCCATCTCCCGCAAGGCTTTGTTTGGATTGAGAGCATCGTAGAGGTCAGCGGTGAAAGGAGCTGTTGGGCTATCCGCCTTAAATGTCACCTAGTGCCCCTGCACAGAGCTGTCTACCTGTAGCTGGCAAAAACCAAACTTTGAGAAAGGCTTCGCTCGTGGGTATTTTAGACCCTTCCTTTGGATCAGGTTCCTCCCAGGGAAGGGCCAGGCAGGCGCCGTGGGCTTCTTCTTGCCCGCTCACATTCGTGTAACTTCTTTAATTGGCTTACCTTGGCTTCTTAATGGCTGTCTGCACGTTTTCAAGGAGAAAGCTGGGTAAAAGTGACTAAAAATAGCACAGTGCATCTGTACCTGTCTGAATTCATCCTGCGCAGCTCTGGAGTCAGCTCCAGACAACGGCGCTCCTTGTTGGACTTGGATATTTCATCCCTCTCTGCAGTTCCGCGCTCAGGCTGATCTGGGTTGGTAATCTTAGGCCATACATTATTTAAAATTAAATTTGCAAAGATGCAGATGTTGTATAAATCGCTGAGGGAATGTCAGGTTATGCATGTAACTTGCAGAAGGGCTTCGCACTGATCTAACTCAGCTTGCAGCGAAACCAGGGGTTCAAAATTAAGCTGAGGCAGAGAGTTCGGGAGTGTTTTTGCGCTGCGGTTGTACTAGTCATGGACTAGTCATTAAAATGCCAGGGACAGAGAATCAGTCACTGCACACACTCGTTACTCATTTCCAACCCAGAGGCTTTTGCCGCTTGTTCAGGACGTTCTGTGATCAGGGAAGGAATAAAAAGGATGTGATGAAAAATACATTGAATAGATTATTTGATACTAATTATTTGCTGGCTGTCATTGGCAAGGCACCCAGTGTTCTTCAAGAGTGTTTCATTTTTATGAGAAAATCCCACCCACAATGTTCCTCTTCCTAGATCAAGTTGAGCATATTAATGTCATGAATAATGATGTCTAATTAGAGTCCGCAGTCCAAATGTAATTGATGGCAGCTATTTAGCATAGATATCAATTCTAACTTGAAAAAGTGCCTTATCTACTCCTCACGCTTAGTTTCTGCCTATGTGTAAATAAGTGGAACAACAAGTGCTTGATTTTAACGACATAATGGTTTGGTGTTTCCTCACAAGCGTTAAAATCGTTGCGGGCGTTTAGTAACGTTAAAGCCAATTTTTAATTCACTCTAACGTAGTGCTCCCCAACCTGATGGGAACTCGGCCATGACCCCATAGTTGCTCTGCACCGTCTACTCTTGCTGACGAGAGTCAATCGCTGCCGTGCAGCTTCCTGCTGGCATCTGCCACCCCTAGCCTGATGGCCCTGGCCGTGGTAGAGCATCTCGCAGGGAGTCTGGGAGAAACCACCTGGCAGAGATTTCTCTGCGAGGATAGGCATGATAAAGAGCTTTGGAGGGCTCCTGGTCTTTCTCGGGATGCTGGTGGTATATGACGGCAGAGGTGAAGATAAAAGCCATCTGGATAGTTTCTTGAAGCGTGAAGAACTAGCTCCTTCTAATACCAGCTTTAAATAGCAACGTGAGCTCAGAAATGTAATGTGCCCTTATTTCCTTCAGATAAACAGAATTGTGAACGCATACAATCAGAAACGTCATTTTTCCTGTGGCTTAGACTGAATCGAGAAGGTGTCTGACGTGCTCTACTTGCTGAAAAAAGGCCAGTTTTAATAATGGGCAATTGTGTAAACAGCAAATCAAGGTTTGTACCTGAGTGTCTGTGGTCCCAACAGACAAGCTGCTGTTGTTTTGTGGCGCAGAAGAGAATGAAGCCAGTATTTGTATTCTTTGAAAGCAGGTAGTAGAATATTATTAGATCATCTCCCCAGTGAAAATATCACCTGCTACATATGAATCGTCAGAAATGCTCTGAAGTTAATTGTTGCTTGAGAGGCGCCGTTGTTCAGCTGCGAGAGAGTGGGTCAACTGTTGATGAGATCACCAATCCAATGAAGTTATTTTGAAAGATGTATAAAAATAGCCTTTGTGCTTAGCTTGATTTGGGGCCAGCTGAGCATCACAGCATCTTTAACTGGCTCGGTGCGCGCGCTGTGCCTGTGCACGTAGGTGTTTGTGCATGCACAGAGAGGGCATCAGTCAAAAGCCTCAAAACATGCACTGCAGTTTTTGAACCTGTGGCTGTTGTTATACAGCTATGAATTGCCATCACCACTCGTCTTGGGAACCTGGAGTGAAGGTTAAAAATGACGCAGTTAAAAAATAAGAGCACTATTTTTGATTTTAAGTGGAATTTTCCCACTTAGTGGTGTTGCCGTTGAAATAGGTGTACCTGTATGTATGCTGTTTTGTTTGACAGTTTTTTCAGCTCTAGATGGTTTAGGATCCTTCTGTTTGGAAGGTGCTGTGTTACTGATAGACTAAAGGTGACTATTCAAGTCACGTCAAACTTGTAAAATGTTTTAGTTTAATTCAGTGATGCTGACAAGGTCTGGGCTGAGTCTTATTACTTCTCAACTGCTGCACCTCTCCGTATTTTATCTGAGACATAAAAAACTAATTTCTGCATGTGTGAGTAGGGTACAGCACTCACAGTAACATTTTTATTTCAGAAGGATGATTATACTGAGTGGTACATGTGTATGTGCCAACAGGCAGACTCTAATACCGCTAAGGAAAGCTTTGCAATGAGCTTCTGGAAGAAAGCACCCTTTGGAAATCGGGTCTCCCTCATAAGGGGTATGTTACGTTTGGGATCTAGTACATCCTAGGGAAAACATCTCTCAGAAGGACATTCATGCACCCGAGATTCCTATTAAGCCTGTAACATCCTTACGGAGAGACTGGGATCCTTGACCATGGCTTAAAATACAGTTGCTGAACCTTGATAACCTTTCATTGTTTTGTTGCCTCTTACCTAGGAGTAGGACATTCATTAAAACAACAGCTGAATATCCTAAAGGATGAGCGTTTTCGTCTTCTGTGCAATGCAGATGAATCTGGAATTGCCTGTAGAATTAATGAACCGCTGCTAATCATGTGCAGTTCTTTGAGATTAGCTTAATATTTCGTCCCAAAGTACATGCTGGTAAAGACTTTTAATTCTTGCGTATCATATTTCATGGGACTTTATAATAGCAGTAAGGAAGCAAGAGCCTCAGTGATGACAGTGTAAACTTACTGGGTTTAGTAATTTAGCACCTACAGGGCTGTCCCAGTCCTCAGATGTTACCTGGTGACTTCCCTGAGCTGGCAGTGGCTGTGTATGTGCTAATCCCTCCAGAAAAAAGGTTTTGAGGAGTCTAGATGGCAACAGCAATGGACCCAAAAGGGGAGAGCTAACAAGGGGTTTTTTTTGGGTTGAGGACCACTGCAAGCTTAAGAGCTTGGAGACCGGACATGAGGTCAGCCTGCTGCTTACCACTGGGCAAGAGGAGGAGAATGACCAAAACGCTCCTGTGGCAAGGTCGGGGGCAGCAGGAAAGCAGTCCTGTGCATGACAGCTAAGGGGGAAAAATGTCTTTTTAGGTATCAGACAGGCTTATGCCTAATAGAGGGAAGAATAACTATGGGGAAGAGGCTGCTGGAAGGAGACAGTGGTGCTATAACATTGTTTTCTCCCTCTCAGATGTGCCCAGTGTGTGTATGAGAAGTGCTGGTTAAATACCAGCAACCTGAAGCAGTGTTTTTCATCTTCCTGCCTTAATCACATCTGAAGGTGTGGATTACACAGGAGGAAACAAGCTCCCTGCCTGCCAAGTCGCTTGAAAAGTTTCCCTTATTGATTTGCTGCATTTGCTCTCTTCCATGAATGAGAAGAGAGGAAGCCTAATGAAAAATGTTAGAAGCTTGTCCAGTTAATTAGTGTCTATTTTAATACTTTCGTTATCATTTGTCACTAATTAATATAACATAAGTATATAAGCTCATATTTTGTCTTATTTTTCAGTGAGAAGCTGGATGGAGAAGCTGAAAGATAAGGTAGGAGGCTCTGTGTTTCTCTCAATCATTGTAAGAGCAAAAACATTTTTACTTTGAGGAATAAATAAATTCTTGCCAGTGCAGTTCATTAGCTCTAGAAAGACAATTGTGAAGGGGCTTAAAATTTTCTCTGGGATACAATGAACCAGATGCTGCTGTTGTGTGTATTAGTGTAAATACACAGTACATCCCTGATGAGTAGTAACTAAGAGCAGAGCCAGGGACAGGGGTGTTTAATGGGCTTCTCTGGACTAGTAAAGTACCTTCTCTTCAGACCACCCGAGTTACGTTTTTATTGGCCTTTAACTTTCCTCCACCCCTTTTCTCTATGTCTGAAGCTTGGTTTGTGGTCCTCTCTGCAGTGCGGGGTGAGAGGCTGAGTGCCAAGCTACTGCTCTTGAACTAAACCTGTCCTGTCACCACAAGTAAGAACGGCTGCAAAGTCCTGGAGAGGCAAAGAGCAAGCACAGGAACACTAAAAAGATGACAGACCCTGATCTTTTGTCCCTGATGTTGCAAGGTGGTGGCACATGGAATGAAGAGTTACACCAGCAATGGCAGAGGCGCTGCCCTAGGGCAAATATTAACATTTTGGAAAGGTTGTGAAACGTTCCAAATGTGTTGGGGGCAGCAAAGTAATGACACTAGAAGTGGGGTGACAGTAGTGTTTTAAGACACAACATTTTGTGACTCAGCAGGATTTGGAAACTCTTAAACAGGAGCAGAGCTAACATCGCGAAAAACAAATGGGATAATGAGTTGATGGGAAACTCCCACCCCTGAAAACTTGTCACTAAGCTTGAGCAGACTTTCACCCAGCAAACTCAGCCTTCCCATGAAATCCCCACCAAATTTCAGCAGTACCTGTACCATCAATTCTGATAAGAGAGAAGGGGTCTGGCTATCTGCTTTCCAGGGCTGGGGAATGGAAGGGCTAAGGTGGGTTTCTTCCCGTCCCTTGTTGAGTTGGTTTTCTGCCTGCAATAGGAAGGAGGTATGTCTAGTATGACCTATGCTCATAGCAGAGCATCTTGGCCTGGGATTCAGCCAGAGCGAACCTTGAAGGGAGAGAGAATGGTTTTCCTAACAAAGGTAAAAAGCAGACGCCCAGCCTGGCTGATCGCCTGGTGTGGATGTAGCATGCCCGTGTGTGTCACCTGCTAGTGCCAGACCTACCCCAGCCTGTACCACACGCTCTTGGGGGCATCAGGCATCTTCTCACCAAAGCTGTAGCTTTCACTTCTTTCCTCTGGGCATCCCTCTGGCTACCTCTCTCTCCCTCCATTGCAGAGGTGGGTGCATATTCCAGTCTCCAGCAGAGTTACTCTTTAATTGGGACTGAGCTGCTTGCAGGTGGATGGCAGACAGCATTGCAATGCCCAGCACAACCACCACTATCTCTGGTGATCTGCTAGCATCCACCTAGAAGAGAGACTCCCCTCTAAGCTATCTCCCTCCCCTGGAGAATGGCAGATATGTGGAGGCAGATCTTTCATCTTGCTCGTTTTTCTTAAAATAATCACTTATTCCATCAGAAAAGCCCACCAACTTCCCCCTCACCCCCACCCAAATACTGATAAAGTGAATCACTCACAAATAAAGCTGCTCAGCCTGTTTCCTCCTTTTCCCTGTTAAGTTTATCAGCACCATTCTTAATATCTGCTCTTTTCGTGTGGGCTGTTGGTAGAACCTGGTCCTTTCTATTTGACGATCTCCCCACCTAAACCAGGATCCCAGTCATGTGCACACATTACTCCTGTGTCCCTGAGTGACGGCCCTCCTGTGTCCATCAGACCTGCCCTGCTGGGAGAGCAGGCACGGGGAACATGGAGCCAGGAGCGTGTGTCAGTGAGCTGATCCATATCTGGACTCATGCAAACACTGTGCAAATGCCTTGGAGGACAGAAAGCAGATAGCAGGTCACTGCTCCTTTGGAGCTCCTTTGCTGTCTCAAAGTCCAGTAGAGTAAGGAAGGTGCTGGTCATGAGCTGAATGTTTTAATAGCATTCTTAGGATCCATAAAGAAACTGCATCTCCCCACAGGCTAGAGTTTAAAAAGTGGCTGCAGAGCTGCCGGTGAAATTGGGTCTCTTATCAAATAAGTGCAAAAGCCCCGCAGACTGTGCCGTGTGGCACAGAAGGGCTGTGGGAATAGGTCCTGGGTGTCCTGCGTTTAGTTCACGTTGCAGGTGTTTGGGGTACAAGTCTGTCCAGCTGTCTGGGGAAGCCTTACAAAGAGCATGGGCTGCCCCAGCGTGATAAAGGCTCGCAGACAGGCTAGAGAATTCACCTTATTAAAAACAGTGATTTCGGATAAGGAAACTCATTTGGGCAGCAGCTAAAAAGGCACTTCCAAACTTTCCTCACCGCCTGTGCCAGCAGCCAAATTCCAGAAATAGCACCCCCCCACTCTGCACTAATTAGGTGACCCAATTAAGGCACCTTAATTACCTCCAGGAAATACTTTTCTCTGTGTTCTCACTAACCTCCTTTTTCAGGAACTTGGAGGCAGGCAGGCTAGCTTCCCTCCAAGCATGTACGCTGAGCAGGGCTGGCTTTTCTGGGAGGGCATCTGAGTGAAGCGGCAAGATTTGTTAAATACCTGAGCCCTTGAGCCTTGGGATCTGAGCAGGAAGTTGTTGCATGAAAAACAAGCAGGTTCTGAAGGGGTTTGTTAACGCAAAACAGCCCTTGTTAGCATTGTTTCTGTCCTAGATGAAAGCAGTTATTTTTGTGCTCCAGATAAGCATATGAAGCCAGGGCAATGCATGCCGAATAGCTTTTTTTTCCCCCACCGAGTGGATTGTGGAAGAAAAGCAATTACAGTGTAAACAAGCGTTGTTGAGTTTTGTTGCAGTTTGGGAACGCAGAGGAACAGGAGTTGTTGCAAGTGGTGGATTGAGGCTTGCCAGTTGTCAAAGAGGCCTCTGAATTACGTGTGTGTTTTTTGGCAGGTGTAAAACCTGTTTTGGGATGTGCAGAGGGGGAAGGATAAAGCAGTGCTGCCACAGTGGCGAACGCTGTTTCTGCCGCGCGAACGAAGGCAGTGCTGTTAGGAGAAGCAGCCAGGCCGTACCTGCCTCCCTTACTCTATTGAGTCCCCATACTGAATTAAGTGAGGATGCTGGAGCAATTTAGCACTTTACAACTGGGGTTAATTTTCACTTAAAACAGTAAAATGTGAAATAACAAGTACTTGGCAATATTTGTCAAAGTATTTGAAATGCTTCCAAATTACTATATGTATTTTTCGTTAGTGTTACAAACTCCTGAGTGTTGCAAACGTGTGGATCCTAACTACTGAACTGGAGCTCGTTTACCTTTGCTGTGCTTTCCTTAAGGCCAGCTGAAGGTGACTGCCCTCCCTCCACGCACCGTCCTACCCACCAAAGTGACCCTTTCCCACGTGAAGCAAAACCCTCTGGCTCAAAGATTTTGAGCAGAAAGCCAAAGAGGATCAGCCTGGGCTGGGCAGGGCCAGGACAGGCTTGTTCTTCTTCTTGCAACGCGTGGGTGCAGTCGACTTTTGCATTTCAGCTGTTTCGGAGCCCCAGTTCCAGGTGTTGGAAATAGCCTCCTTTATTCCCATGCTGAGATGTAGCATCTGTGTCCTGAAGCACTTGCTTTCCCATGCCATCACATCTCTGCTTGGGGAGCATGGGAGCTGTGTAACACCGTTTACTCAAGGTGTATTTAACAGTTCGGTCATGGTAGGACACGTTTTAGGGATCAGAGCAGGCTGGAAGTGCGTTGGGTCCCTTTCCAGTGCAGAACCCACCTTCCAAGGTGGAGATCAGCTCAGCTGCTTTGCAGTACAGCCTTCCTCCAAAAGCAGCCCCTCGCCCTTTCCATGCACACCCTCCCTGGTGGCTGGCACCTGGGCAGCGCAGTGCCCACGAGCGCGCCATAAGGGTGCGTTGAGACCCAACTCGACCCCTGCCCTGCTAGTCCGGATTCATAGCGAAAAGGGTAACAGCAGCTCATGGCCAGCAGCTCTCCGGATTGAGCTCTGTTAAGCGCAGCCAGATATACATCTGTGCCTCGATTTATGCCCATGCTAGTTGGGGAGCTCATTGAAGCACTCAGCCTGCTTTACACAGCATGGAGCAAAGCTCTTTGAGTGTTTACAGGTATTCCTTGTGGCTTGTGGTTGCCTGCCTGTGGCAGTCGATGCAGGTTTTCCTTTGCACATGCATGCTTATTGATAGACACTTCACCCCAGCACCTGTAACTCTGCACCAAAATTATTTCCTTTCCTAAATGGGGGCAAGCGCTGCATCGTCTCAGCTATCATAAGGAAATTTCTGTTAGCAAACTCTAACGGTTCGTGAACAGTTGTGATTTCCAGCTAGGTCCTGGAGTGTCGTTAGTTAGGGGCTGGGAATCCGATGAGTCACTCAAAATCCATCCTCCAATAGCCCTTAAAAGCCTAAAGGGTCAGGTCACCTATGACCCTTGCAGGTGAACCCTGCCAGAATCTTAAATTCATATCAGTTTTGATTTTAATCTTGAGATTTGAATAGGATGTGACTCTTTAAAGTTTTGGTTTGGAAGCCAAGAATATTATGTCAGAACCAAACCGTATTTCATTTAATATGTCCTTAAACCTCTGTGACCGCAGTGGAGAACGTGGTCTAGATGCCCACCTAGACAGGACATCACAAAAAGGGATCGAAAGGGTAGCAAGTTATATTACTTTCACTAAAAAATTGATGCAGGAACAGATTATTCCTCATATACGACATCCTCAGAAACAGATGGTTTTGGTCACTGCTGGATCAGGATGCTGAGCCAGTCTGAACCAGTCCAGGGATTTCTGTGTGAAATAGAGGCTGATAAAATGCAGATTTGTTTCAAAGAGTTCCCAGGGTTTTTTTTCAGGAATCCTGTACATAGGTCTCATCTTTTGCAGGGGTAATAAGGACCCAAACACAATAAACTTAGAGGAAAGCAGCACAGGGATGTATTGCAGTCCTAGGCTAGTAAAGAACGACTCCGAACGGACGGTTTTGTGAGTGCTGCTGTGCTTGTCTCTTTCCCATGCAGGCAGGATACATGTCGGGAATGCTGGTTCCTGTAGGAGTCGGGATAGCCGGAGCCCTTTTTATCCTAGGAGCACTCTACAGCATTAAGATCATGAATCGCCGAAGGAGAAACGGCTCAAAAAGGCACAAAAGAAAGGTACAACCGCTGTAATGGAAAATCCCCAATCTGTTCCCGCCCGTTCCCCCGTTAACAGTTTTGGTTATAAAGTAAATGCAGTCGAGTTACGGCAAATGGTTTCTCTGGTTGAAATGCACTGCGGTTCTAGACCGTAGTACTGGGGGAGGAAGTCGAATGCTGTTCATTTTCTTTTGGTTTTTGGAGCTCTTTAATGTTTCTTTTCATCCCCTAGCAGAGGGAATTTAACAGCATGCAAGACCGAGTAATGCTCTTAGCTGACAGCTCTGAAGATGAATTTTGAATCGAACTGCAGAGCCGTTGTGATATCCAGTGACTTTTCAAGAGACGGAGGGGGAGAGAAAGAACAAACGAATTTCTGCTGCATTACTGCTCTCAGCCACACGGAGCCACCGAGCAGTGGCTGGTACCACCCTGGTGAAATGGCATGCTATATTCTACATGTAACGCGCAGTGATGTTTGTTTTGATACAGTAGTGAGATTTCACATTCACACCGGCACCTCATTCAGATCCACAGCACATATTGTTACAGCTGGAGCTGATACATAAGGATGATTATTTTCCTATTATCCTGGTGTACTCTTTTGGTTCTGGCTGGCAGTAATCTAATCATAACAATAGCTCTCACCTAATCGGCGAATGGAGATCTATACTGTGAGTGACTACTGTCCGATTTGTTGATTTTTAAATGTTACATTACCTGAGCTAGAGTTCATTAGTGCTAAAATTAGCTGCTCTGCTTAATTAATGAGTTATACACTTGAACTGTATCCCTTGTCAACTGAGAAGTGCCCAAGTACAGTGTTGTTAATAGAGCCTGAAACACATTTCTGCACTCTTTTACCCAATTCTCACCTGTTCTTTCACAAATCCTCCCTTCAGCTCTGTTCCACGCTTCTTGGAAACACACAGGAATGGCCTCAGCACTTGATTCACAACAAAAACCTTAGTCCATTTTCAACCAGCACTGTCTATTACAGCACAAAAAATACCAGCACGCACATACTGATGGATAGTCTTGCATGGATCTCTTAGCTTTTGCTCAGCGTGCAAATAGGTGACAGAAAAGGCAGGTCAGAAGCTTGTTCAGCTTCTGGCTCCTGTCTGATGGCACCAGTTACTGGTTCACCTCTTTCACAAGGGTGTGTTCCCATAGAAATGAAAGTGGAGCATCTGTCTCCTTTTCCAGCTTGAAATTGCATTTTCAGCCACTGAAAGCTTCATGAACGGCAGCACCTTTGAGAGATCTGATGGATGTCAGATCTTGTCTCCATACAACCAAATGCAGAAAGGTATTGAAGCCTGCAGAGCTGGTGCCTGTCGGTGTTGAGGGCTTCCTGGCTAGTAGAGGGAGAGTTATAATTCAGCAGGCAGCCACAGCTGGAGCGATGTCTGTAAAATGGTCAAGCTGGGGAACATCTGGCCAAAGGGGAAGGGTAACTGAAGCTGTAGGACAGGCAGCTGCAGAGGGCTGCGGAGATGAAGGCTTGAAGGAATGACTAAAGGTGGCATGGGGTGAGCGTAACATGTTGCAGAGGGAGACAGCCAGAGTCAGACGTGACTGGAACCAAGCAGGGGTAACTAGTGTCTCTGTGCACAGGAATGCTGTAAAAATAGCTAGAAAAAGGGCTGTATTACCTTGTCTCTGTGCCAGGTTGTGAAATGACTCTTTAATCTTACATTTATGCAAAGCATACATGTTTCCATGGTAGAACTCACTGTTTTGAAGGAGATCATCCTTCATACAGGAACAGTGACTGTTGCCAGAGGAGACGTGATTAGACAGATAAGGTCAGAGCACACATTTGCTGAGATTAAATCCCTCTAAGTCTTTGAAGAGGTGGAAGGCAGAAGCGTATGAGGAGGGTTTTCATTCTTCGTAAAGGTGAAAAAGCCTGGCTGATTGCAAAGTGTAGATGTACGTGGTGGTGAACAAATGTCTCCTGGGCACGTGAATGGGTTTGCAAGGTGCAGAGCACATTCAGAAGACCTGTCTGAAACTCACTTCTCTCTGAGAGCATTCAAGGTCTCCTCTGGACATTACGTTATCAGATGGGATGTTCAGTTCCAAACAAGCAGTGCTCTTCAGAGCCCAGGTTCTTTCCTGTAGGTGTTCCTCACATCTAGTGAGTCACTGGGAGTTGGACAGGCAGGACCACCTGTATTCAAAATGCTGCTACTGTTGCAAGTCTTCCAGTCTAAGAGCTGTGCCTGGTCCCTCACATGTGGGAAGTTGATTGTCGAAGGCAAAACAAAGCCCAGCCCATCAGCATGTTGGGGAGTCTTCGTTCCCTGATCCATCTAGGATGGGCTTTCCCAGCCTGTGCTCCGCAATGCTTGCTTGTCTCCCTTTCCACTTTTGAAACTTTGATCAGGAGAATTTTGCCTTGCTGAAGGCAGCCCCAGATCTCTTAGCAGCTGCTGACTGGCAGCATCTATTTCCACTTGTGATCCTCTGCCCACTGTCAAGTCCAGGTGTTCCTACCCAAGATTAAAACCTCTTTCTTCTGTAACAAGTCATTGGTCTGAGCTAAGAGCAACTTTTGCTTCTGAACTGGTCGCTCCCTTTTTCCTTTTCGTTCCTAAGTCTCTTGGTGCTTGGAGGTGGTTGGAAGGTGTTAACAGTCCAGTTTAGCTTTGGTGGCGATCTAGTCCTGGCAGCTGGGGTTGGGGAATCAGGAAATCTTTTCCTTTGGGCTCTTTGAGGAGTTGTTCATGGTAAGGTGCGATGGAGGTTGTGAGGTGGAATGACTTTTCCTCCAGTCCAGCTTACGTCAGGTCACCTCTGGAAGGGATTGTCTTCTAGGTACAGCACCAAGCAGGCTAGAAACAGGATTACAGAGGCAGCTGCAGGATGTTCTTGTTAAGCGTCACTCTAGTTCAGATAGGGATGTCTGGAGAATCAGCTGTGGCAAAGGGGGCCTCTCTGCGGGAGGGAGTTTGTCTTTGAGCAGCAACATTGGCAGCTGGGCAGGCAGATTCCTCTGCATGCAGCTATGCCCTGAAAGAGAGACCTGAGCTGATGCTGGAAAACAGGAGCTGCAAGAGATAGAGCAGAATAGATCAGATGTACCAGCGAGAGCCAGACAGCTGGGGATCAGCAGGGTTTTGTGCAGTAACAGCCTGCGAAGGACAGCCTTCTCTTGTTTGCCAGTTAACGGTAATGTGTTTGCGCAGTTTGTGATAACTGCACGAGCTGCGTTAAGTAACGGATAAAACACAGGCTCCCAGGCAGTTACAAGGCGGTGGGATGGCTGAGCCTGACTGGGGATCTGAATGCAAATGCTGCAGCTCCGGCAATGCGGGAAGAGCTCTTGAGATGGGCTGTCAGTTTGATGGAGCGAAAAGGCTGGCAGGGAGGTGCCGCGGCGCGCTAATAAAACCCGAGTGTGGGAACCGCTAACTTTTAACAGTTGCAGCCAGTTTCACTGTCTCTCTTTTTTTTCCCTCCCCGACATAATGAAGTTAATAAGAAATTAAAGGGCAGGCTGCCTGTCGGAGTGCTGAAGCTAGTGTTTTGGTGAAACAGCTGGACGTGGAGTGGGTGTGCTCTGCTCCAGCAAAGCACGTGTGTTTGCTGGGATGCTGGGGAAGTGGCCGTGCTAGAAGTGGAGCTGACAACTGATTGCAATAATATCTCAGTGGTTAAACAAGAAGTATGGTGAGACAAACTGGGCAGGCAGGAAAGCTGAAGCTAAATGGGATGTCCGGCTAAATGGTCAGCTCTGTCTTGGCTCTGTAGGCTGTGCTGGAGCCAGATCGATGCACAAGTGCTGTAGAAGGGCTGCCCGGAGACTTTGCAGGTGGCCCAGCTTCACTCCCAGGCCCGTCTCTCGCTCTGAACACCACTCTGCAATGGGATTGCTCCCAGGTTTGTTGTCCTGTTTGGCATCTCGTTTGGGAAGTGCTGGCCAGTAGAAGACTAATGTTGGCCAACTTCCAGAGCCAAGAAGAGCTGCTCAGCAGTGCAGAGAGATCCCAAGCAATGTCCGTTTGATGTGGGATGCTTGCTGGCATTGGAGGCTTTGGAGCAGGGCTCAGCTGCCGGCATCTCTCCCTTGTCTAGGAAGGGGTGCAGGACGAGGGCCCCAGTACCAGCACATTCAATGGGAAAACACCAAGCTTACACACGGGGACATCTACACAAAGATCTCAGCTGTGCTGCTAGCTTGGTATTCTGGTTCACTGGGCCATGACTGGTCCTGAAGATCCCACTGCCTGTAGCCCATGTCTGAGGCAAAACCACCATTTGTGGGAGGATGCTGCATCATGGGATGGTGATTTCCATGCCTTCAAGCACAAGGAGCTTTAGTGGCTTTTATTTAAGAGCTGTTTCTGATCAGGCAACTGCCCCAGAGTTCAGAGGCTCCCCATGTCTTGCAGTTTAGCTCTCCATAGAGCGGAGGCAAGAGGGACGGTCAAAATCAGCCTTGGAGTCCAGTGAAAACAGTGGTTGGGGCACAGGCAGGGGTTTCGGCGGTGCCCCTGACATTGCCAACGTTGCTGCAGATCCTGAAAGCACAAGCACCACTTGGCGGCATCTCTGCTCAGTGCCTGATCCCAGGCTGGCAGCCTTTGGATTGGGCCCATAAACTGCACAGCTCCTGGCGTTTGCTGAAATTACCAGCTTGCAGACGGGGGCGAAGGGGACTTCCAGCGGGAGCGGAGGCTGCCGGCCTCTTGACGATCTATTGACTTAATTTATAGCTCTGCGTTTCTAAAGCAAACAAGCCAGCAGCTTCCTTTAAAAAATACAAGGCAAAGCAAAGCAGCAGAGAACTGCCCGTGGGCCCCACGTCCGGGGCATCTCTGCGCTAGGGGGCCGGCAAGCCGCTGAACGGAGAGGGGAAGGCACAGCTGCAACGACTGCGTTGCTGCAGCAATAACAGTCCTTCGACTCGGCACGAGATGAGCAGCTCGCCTCTCTTTTCCCGTGGAGGCCCAGCACGGCCTTTCCTCATAGCACAAGCCAAAGTTTATTGTCGCCGTCGCCGAATCGTTTCGGCCTTCCCGGCCCCGTTTCCGATGGGAGGAACCAGCCTGCCTGATGGGCAGGTCCTGTCGTGCCGAAACGCGCCTGCACCGTGCAGCTGCTGATTTTTAGAGGTGTCTCCAAGGCCAGACGGTCAGCCTTGGCGAGATGTCTTTGGACTGCAGCTGCGTGCGCAGAGCAACGCTAGCAGTCCTGGAGCTTTCTTGTGGCTTTCTCTTTCCGACGAGAGCGACTCATGCTGTACCTGGGGAACGTAGCACTTTTGTTATATTAAAGCAGTGGGAAATAAAACGCTGTCCATCATATCTGACTCGAATCGCCTTGGCTCCCTGATTTCTGGTTCGCGGAGCTCGCTGGCTCTCCGATAAGGCTGGAGAGCGACGGCTTGGACGAGCCGAGTGCTGCGTTTCTCTCGCCACGCTGCGCGGTTGGTGCAGGGCTGACGCTGGCTTTGCGGGGGCGATAGGACCAGCGGGGCGCGCTGGGGGAATTGGTGCGGTTGGGCACGCGGGACGCCGGGCATGCAGCAGCCTTGGGTACCGTGAGAAGTAACCGCAGCGCGTCCCTGGCGGGAGCCGCTGCCCCTCTCCAGGCTGGCGAGCTGGCAGGAGCTGTTCGTCCAGGCGCGCGTATCTTCTCTAATGGAAAATGGCTTGTTCGAAACACGAATTTCCTGGGGAGAGGGAGACAGCCGTTTGGGGATGGCGCAGGCGCGTTTTTTTGCTAACTGGTAGTTGCCAAAAGCAATCTGTATATTCCTGAGGTTGCTTGGCGCATTGCTCTTTCAATGGAAAAAACAGAAGCTGCTGAAGGAAGATATACAAAAAATGTTTGATTTTTTTTTTTTGGTAAGTTTATTTCCTAAGGAAACGGCTCCGTGCTCACACCGCCTCTGTCTGACCATCAGCCGGTCTCCTCCTAACGTCTCCTGACCCGGCTCGCTGAGCCACCGGCAACGGCACAGAGGAGAGCAAGGTCATACGAAAACCCCTGCGAGAAAAGCATGTGCTGAGCCGTTGTTAGGCCACGGCAAACCCACGAGGTTACAAAAGCTCTGGTGGAGGGAACGAACCGGGTCTCCCGGCCTGGGAGCCAGCTGCGGGGTTGCCGCCCTGCCTGGATCCGCCGGCGGGCAGCGAAACGCAAGGTCACCCTGTCCCGAATTCACTTACGGTCACGCCATCGGCCACGGGACGCCGAGCCGTTGCAGAGCCGCCCGGACACCGTGGCTCGGGTTTGGTTTTAATCGATGCCTTTCGGAAGGGCATCTTGCCCGGCTCCAGGCCCAGATCAAGCAGCTTCGAGACTCAAAGCTTGGTAGAGACCTGAGCAAGCCCCATGCGGCTTTGGACCGAGGGCCACGGCCACCCCGCAGAGCCCCAGCCCCTTTCCCGCGGCGGGGATACTTGGCGGGGGGATACTGAAAAACAGATTAAAACCAGGGTCGCGATGAACCTTTGCCATTTTAATCTTTTTTGCTGTAACAGAGAGCAAATTGATAACGTGCTAAAAAAAAATAGAGAGAGAGAGAAAAAAAAGCCACCCTGCAAAAATGTGACCTTCTTCGTATAAATGGATGTTCGGAAATAAATCAAGGATTTCTGCGGGAGAATCAAAACAGCTGCTATTACACCAGCCAAGCCTCAGTAATGAAATCATTTGCCAGTGTCAGGAGGTAAGTTAGATTTGGGGTTTTGCAGTCAAAATATTGAAAGCGCTGGGTTTAATCACATTTTAAGTCAGGAGGCTGAAAATCCTTATTTCAAATAATGGATTGGATAATTATGTTTTAATTCTTAGTTATTTTTGTAAGGTTTAGTCCTACCAGTCTATATGCCCTTTACGACTTATTGATCTGCCTCTGAAGACTGCCTGCCCATGGAGCTGTGCTTTTTCCTTGCCAGAACATATTCTGCAGTTATTTAAGCAATTTCAGGGCTTCCAATATATTTTTCCAGATTTAATTTTTGCATTTTTAATATGAAAAAACAGCCAAGCACATTGTCCTAATCTACTAGCTGATTGTTTTTTCTTTTCATTTCACTCTGGTTAAATCTCACTTGGATATAGACTGAAATTCAGCTAAAGAGCCCAGAAATTGAATTTTTTGTTAGCAAGAGTGGAAGCAGGAGCAGGAAGGGAAGACGCTGCCGGAGGAAGCCGAGCGCCTGGCGCCGCTCAGCTGGCCTCGGGGGGACAACGAGGAGACCGGAGCTGCCAGCACTTCAGCAGTAAGGATAAATAACACGTCACCCCGGGTGGGCATGAAGCGATAAGTAGAGAGAAGATCGATATTAGGTTGGAGGCACAACTGTGGCCAAGAAGAACTATATAAAAACATAAAAATGAATTTAAAATGAAAAGAAAGGAGGCAGTAAAATGCAGCATTGAATCAGAGCTCAAATGAGAGAAAGCTGCGCTTTGCAGCAGTGCCGGGTCCATAAAGGTTCTTTGTAGACGCAGGGGCATCGGCTCTCCGGCTGGACCGTGCGCTCAGCTGGATTGCAACAAAAATGGTAGTGGAGGGCCTAGGGTTGGCTGGGTTCTTATTCTGGCTATAAGCGATAGAAAGCACTTCCAAATCAGTAACACTCACAGAAACAGTGCGATGGGTACAGATGGGCCAACAAATCTTAACAGAGAATTTTTTGGAGGTGTTTGTAGCTAAATAGCAGGTTGATGGTAGAGCCCAGGAGAGGAAGATCCTACTGCTTTGGTGAATTTGAAGTTGTTTTGTCCAGGCCCTTAGGCTCAGCCAGGCTCTGTGTGTCCAAAATGAGACGATGAGAAACGCAAGCTCTGCAGAAGGTCCAGTCCCACAGAGCGCTGAGCATGGACCCAGCTGCACTGGCTTCAAAGAGATCTCCTGTCTCTTTGAAGCCAGTGGGAGAAAGGGAGACCAGCAACAACACCAGAGCTTCAGAGATGGTGCTGAGATGTTTAGCCAACCAGCCTTTGGGTTGTCTGATGTGATACTTGCCCCTTTCTGTAATAAGGGAATTTATTTGTGGTGGAAATGGAAATCCTTGAGGTTTCCTGATGCAGGGCATCTCCAGCTTGCTTTCCAGGTTTTTTGCTGTGTACGTGTGGTCTCACCACCAGGTGAGAGCAACGGCTAGGAGGATTTCGTTCCTAGTCCTAAGGGATTTCCAACAACACTCACACATTTTCCTTAAGAATAAAGTTAAATGTTGACGTGCTGGGCAGAACTCCACCATGACTCTCACGGGGGTTTGGATCCAGGTCTGGGAGCCCAGCTATGCCCACGTCCCCCACCTTGCCCAGACCTGGGCTCTGGAGCTAGGCTGCGGGGGTCCGGTTTGTGTTGCACGCAGGATAGACCAAGGGCAGGTCTCGTCTCAGCCTCGTGGGGGTCCCGTGGGCGAAAGCTGGGGATTAAGCAGGCTAGGAGGAGGCGAAGGGCCTGTGCTGTCCCCCACCGCAGGCAGGCGCAAAGAGATGGTGCCTGGGCCCACCAGCCCCTTCCCCTCGGGGTCTGTTCAACAGGCTGGGGGCCACCGTTAGCTGTGAAGAGCCCTGATTTGTTGCGTGCATTTGGGCTGGGATTGTGATGCAGCTGGAACGGCTTCGCCCCACTCTCTTACATAGCTTTCGCTATAGCAACTATTAGAATAACCGTTTGGCAGTGTCTTTATGAAAGACAATACTATTTATAAGAGACAAGCAAAGCTCTGCTGATGAATTTCTTCTCTAACATCTGGCGGTCCTGAGCATCCTGGCCGGGTTGGGAAGTGCCGGTCCCATGAAGCATGACAGGTTAGATCAAGCAGCATTGCTGGGCAATAAGGCTGCGGTGTTAGACACTGGGCTCAGCCCACACCAAGGAGCTGCGTGCGGGAGCCAGAGCCCGGCACAGCAGCACTCCGGGACAGGGACCCCCGGGGACGGGGAAGCGATTGCTGGTTGCTGTGCCTGTCGCTCGCCAAAGCGTTACCTCAGCTGCGTTTTGGTATGTGACAAAAGCATTTTTTAACCTGCGGCGCCAAACGTAGTGGTTTTTAATGTCAAACTTAGTCCGAGGGATGACATTTAATCTCCTTTATGAGAGGTTATATAGTTAGGTCCTAAATGAGCTCTCTGTACGTGGCTGCTTTACAGCCCCAGGGTACCATAAATGAGAAAAAATTTACAGGGATGACACAGCTTTATGCTTTCATGTCAGTCGTTTCAAAACCCCGAGGAACGAGCCGTGCTCCTCACGTCCTGCTGGGGCGACGCGCTAACTGCCCATTTCTGCCCAGGGGCCGTTAGTGTGACCTTGTGGGGCAGTGCGGCCCACGTGCGATGGAGATGGAGCTCACATACGAGGTCCTGGGGGGTCTCTGGTCCTGCTCAGGGCAGAGGGAGCCGCTGTGCTACAGGGCCACTCGGCAAAACATACTCAGTGACGGGCTTGTTTCTGTAGCCAGATCCGTGCACGCCTCAGTCATGTAGGAGGACCCCTTTCGAGGCACGTTGAGTTTACAGTTGGCTTCGATCCAGGCTGGAGGCTTTTACGTGCAATCTGCTTTTCAGGCATTGCCTTTACAGAGCCGTGGGGCATGGTTTGATCTGCAGCCGAGGGTGGTGAGGGGGAGGGAGAGGTATTGTATGGACAGAAGAAGGATGTTGTGAGTTGAGATTTGGGAAGAGATGGGGAGCAGCCGTGGAGGGGAGGGGAGGGAGAGCTCTTCCAGGTGCTGCAGCCCTGGGGGGAAAGTCCTTGCCAGCAGCAGTGCAAGAACTGGGGAGATACAAAAGTGCCTGGTGCTGGTCCTGCAGGGTGGGAAATGGAGAGGGAAGAAGATGCCTGTGTAGATATCGGTGCAGAAATCAGAGCTGCCAGACTTGCAGGCACAGAGAGAGACTAGGACAGGACAAATTCTGGGACAGGACACGTGTCCCACATGCCTGTGCTGTGGATAGGCTCAATCTCCGTCAGGTGATAAGGGACTGAGGCAGGAAAAGTAGGTACCTTTTTGTGGCCTTTGCAATCGTGATGTCAGACCAGATGGGTGTAATAGTCCTTTATGGTCTTAAAAGTTATAAATATAGTCAGAGGTACCAACTTGGGGGAGATGGGAGACTGAAAATACCAGGCAATGCTGCTCTTTACTGTGTGAAGAGACTCTACTCTGTGGGTTGGAGACGCTCTTACTTGAAGTGAGACAAAGCAACTCGGTCATGAAACGAGGAATTACAAAGCTGCAGCTGTGCGTTAGCCGTAGCTAAGGGCGAGGGGGGCACCTGGCCTCAGGGCCGCGCTCGGAGCAGGTGGCGCACCCTCCCAGGGTCTCACTGGGGACACCCTCAGGTGAGCACCAAGGCTGGGGTGAGCACCAAGGCTCCCCGCAACGTCTGGGGCAACGAGAGAGCAAAATCAGTTGGTTAATTAGAGGAGACTAGGAGGGCCTGCAGAGTCCAGGAGGAAATAGAAAGCAGAGGAGGAGGGTGCACTGAGGCCAGGAATAAGGAAGGAAAAAATTTTCACCAACAGAAGGGATACCCTTGATGAAGATAAGTGTTGTACCAAGGGGTCTTCAGGCCAACAAAGACGTGTACAGCAACTGCAAGAAGATGGTTCTTTAGTTTCTAGTAGAAGACTGCTCCAACCTCAGATGTAATCCTTCCATCAGCTGTTTTTATCAAACAGCTCTCCCCTCCCTCCAATTATAATGTACCATTATTTGTCTTCTGTAAAAAAAAGAAATGCCATCAAGAAGTAACCCAAGTCCCTCCTTATTTCCAGCAAAGCAGAGAAGGGCAAGATACTGTTAAATGCCTGGTAGCAGTAGACAAGCCAATGAAGACATGCTGGAGAAGGCATTCCCCTAAAACTGAAACAGAGCAATGTGGTTTAATAACATTAAAATTACAATGCTAATAAAGGGATTTGGCTGCATGCGAGCTGTACAGCATCTATTAAAAATGAGTGTTTAATTGGATATTTGATTTGCACTCAGCTTTCTGGGCTTAAAAGTATATGCTGTTGCCCTTTCACATTTGAACTATCACACTTGGGTCTAGGAAGCAGATGAAAAATGGAAACACTGAGCCAGAAGCAACATATCTTTTGGGATGGCAGAAGGTGGCCTTTGGGGAGACAGGAAAACAAGAAACGCCATTAGTATTAGTGCCCACTCACCTTACAACAAAGCGCAGTGCTCTGAGCCAGGCTGGGGCTCGCCGTGCCAGATGCGGTGCCCACGCGCATGACGACTCTTCCTCCGTAAAAGTGTAGGGCCAAATCCACAAATGTTTCCGGGCCCAGAGCGGGCTTTAAGCACGTGTCGTAAGTCATACGGGTCAAGCGTTAGTAGAGCTGAGGGTCTGCAGAGACTCCCTTTCAGAGACTCCAATGGCAGAGAAATGCGGAGCTAAGATCTCACGGGTTGGAGTCGCTTGTCTGCAAGATCCACAGCCACGGCAAGCCCCGAGCCCTTCGTCTGCTGCTTGCAGAACGGCAGGTTGGTTTGGGTGTACCTTTTACCAAACGGGTTGCTATTTATTTGGGTATGAGCAGGCGTGAGCGCGTTACACAGCACAATGTGTCAGAGCGAAGGTTCATAAACACGGCACCATGACTGCTCCTGCCTGCAGACAGGCTTCGGGTAATTATTAAAAAGCCACACGACTGTTTCCAAAGATGCCTTGGGTTACAGTGGTGGGTTACATTTTGAAGCATTCTTTATGCAGAACAGTCTTTCCTTTAAAACTGAACTTCCTTTGAAATCCGGACGCTTTAAGGGAACACGAACGTTTCCACTACCGCTAGATGTTTGCTTTGCTTTGCTTTTGTTTCAATACTCATGCCAAAATACACATGTGAACGGATTTCATAATAAGTTACGGTTATGTTATGTTATGTCACGTTACGGTATGTTATGTTACATTAAATAAATGCCGCCGTGCCTAGCGATCCTGTAGGAATGTTTGGGCATCATCAAAACGAGGTGAATGTTGTAATCTTATCAGAACAGAACAATTCAACGCTCCTGAGAAAACATTCGCACTGATATTCCTGAACACAAGCTGAGCTCCACAACAGTCTCAGGATTTCAGTTTTTCATTTTAATTCAAAACAGGAACAGGAAAATCACAATTCTGGAGTTTTCTGCAGAGCAGGGACCTCAGTCTGCGCTATGTAAATAAAATGTTGGTGCTATTGTATGAACCCAAAGTTTGGTCTGAAGAACGGTGAAGTCGGGAAGGACTCTTGCTTGCCTGAACGTCCTTGTGCTAACACGCCTAAAATCACTGCTTGCAAGACAAACTCAAAGCAGTATCTGCAGTTTTGGAGCTGGCTAACTGTAAGTATATACTTACATATAGTCATGGAGCGTCTGTACAGTGGAAAGCCATGGGGCACAGTAAGTTGTGGAGCTAGTGTTACAGCTGGGTGAACATCACACCATCTCGTGCCCAGGGCCATTGTATGTTGCTTTAGGAGATGGGGAGGACTTGTCCATGCTCGTACAAGTGCCCAACAGCGATTTGCTTTGTGCCTGAACAGCCCGGTAGGTCTCGCGCTGTATGAGAGGAAGGAAACCCATTTTGGGACAGCGGCGGTGGCAAAGGGATGTCTCTGTTTCTAGGAAAGCAGCAGGGTGTGATGGACCGAGCCCAGGCTCGGACTGCGGTTCACGTGGTGCAAGGCTGCTGGATGAGCCGTTAGCAAATCAATTTCATCTGCCTCGTGCCTCAGTTTCCTGCTTTCTAAATGGGCGAATGACTCCTACCGCTCTCCGTTGAAACCCATGGGCAGAGCTGCTGGTGAAAGATGGTGTTGAAAGGGTAGCAGGTGTTTTTCTTAAGTGAAAATGCAGTGTCAGAAGATAGAAAGGTTTTTCTCTGCAGTTCAGATCTTTCTCTCCAATATATAGAAGTGTCCAATGAATAAATTGAGTGGACGTTAATTTTTTTTTCCCCTCAAGCTAATAACTGGCTCATCACTGAGACCATGTGGTGCAGAAAGCAGCACCCTCAGCCCTGCATTTCCCACACACTACTTCCTGCATTTAAGAAAGCTAAAGAAATAGGTGATACCTCAGCCTAGCAGAGCCGGCGATAATTTCTCCAAAACCTTTTGCACATCTGGCTCCACTCAGTGGATCATTTAGCATGAAGAAAGCAATTTTTTTTTCTTGCCTTTGACACAGAAAGCAGCTAGGAGGGTAACTGGAGACTTGAAGGTGCGTAGCTATCGGGCAGCCTCAGCCTTCGCAGCCCTGCTTATGCACTGTGACACTCAAGGGGGAGCTACAATTGGTACCTATTGCCCTGGGGGATGATTTGTCTTGTAGCCACATGGAAGCAAAATATCTCTGATCTGTTTTTTTTTTTTTTTTTCCTTTACCCAATCAAGATGAGTCATATCTCAACCTAAAGCAACTTTTTCTTCAAGTGCTGAAAGGGAAGCTAGTGCTTGACTCTCAGTTACTCCACCTTTTAAAATAACAACTCTGATGAGAAGGTAGTTGTTTAGCTAATGATATCTTGATGAACTGGATGATGAGTTCAAACTTTGGTGAGTCTACTCAGGACCACAAAGTTTAATGGTTTAATGGATGCTTTAGCAGGGTGATGATGTGGGAGGTGAGGACTGAACTAGGCTGCAGGACATGGGGGTTCAAGTCCTGTTGAAGATGTGTGATCTGCACTGATCTTCTCCAGGCACAGGTCTCTAAGCTCTCATGCAGACGTGTTGCACTGTATTAGGTGGCTCAGTTGCCTGTTGGAGGTGCCTGTTGCTCCCTCAAGTGGGAATGTGGACGATTTTGGTGATGCTGACTCCGGCATGGCTACAGTTAAACAGGCTGAATGGCCACGCTTGCCACTTGTCAGAGAGCCCCAACTGGCCGTTCCGTCTTTGCCAGGCTGCAGGGAGAGGAAGTGTGAGAGGCACCTGGGTGGTAGGCAGGCATGGAGGAGAGCACCTTAAACGAGTAGTCCTGGTGGTGTTCTGAGAGGCAATGCAACAACAGCAGTAAAGGTCTGGAAGACCCTGAGGGACTAAATGAGCCAGTTGGTGAAGCTTCTGCCTTATTCTGTTTTGTTTTGGCTCAGATACAAGTGGGCAAGCCCAGTTGCATGCCCAGCTCCTCCACAGAAATAAGCCCGGCTCTGCTGAGCTCGGGGCCCCCCATGCCGGCTGCCTGCTCAGGGCCTTAACCCCTTTGGGGTGCGGAAACCCCAGCAGTTTTGGCAACGTTCGGGTGTGCGGTGCTCCTGGGATGGTGCACCACGAACAGCCAGCTGCTAACCTGAATTGCCCCTTGGGAGTGTGCAGCATCATCTCCACTGCATGACACTTCAGAGCCGTAATAGCATTAATCCTCTGGAAATAGCCAAGCTTTCTGAAAACTGCCATTTTCCATTCCTTTCATAAAATATAATAGCACATCACAGGTGTAGGCTGCATGAGAAACCCTCCTTGCAAGTGGCAGCTCCAGTGACGAGGAGGCTCCTCTGCTTGTGATGGCTCTGTGTCTGATCCTCCTCTCCAACTCCTCTCTATTAATGGATGCTTTTCAGGGGGAAAAGAGAGGCTATATACAACCTAAACTCCCACTGCTTCAAGGCAAGCGAGACCCCTCTCTTTGCTGAACAGTGCGTTGGAAGTGCAAGTCTCTCTCTTTCACAGACCTGCCGAGTCTCACTTCAGAGTGGGCAGCACAGATTTGCCTGCAGCCATTTGTTTCTCCACCTGACTCTTGTGCAGCTCCCAACTGCAGATCCCTGCTCCGCTGTGGGTGCCGCTGCTCTGCGATTCACCGCTGTGTGCGGTGTCGGGGCAGCAGGGAGGCGGTGGGCACAGGTGCCCTGTGCTTCCCCTCCATGCAACAGCTTTGGGTGGAAATACAGACCTGGAACTGAAGCTAGAAGTGGTCTCTGGGCGCTGAGTCAGATATAGCCGTAGGGTACAGGGGTAGGACGTCTCATGTCCCTCTGCACTGCACAGGGAGCAGGAGAAGCAGGTGTTGAGGACTGCATGATACCTCGGCATTTCAATAATAAGGGAATGTCCTCCTCTTTGGTGGGAACAAAAATTTTGAGTTTCTCTGAACAATTTCTTCCCCCAAATAATTTTGTTCACCCCTTGAACAGGGCTGAATGGAAGAACTTTACTCGGAGGGACTGGGATCCAAATCTTGTTCCCTTACCTCTTTACGTACACATATCAAGCTTTACCGTTAAAATAAATGGGATCCAGGAGACACCAGCTTCCTCTCAATGCTGCTTCAAGTGCCATTCAAACAGTACTGCGCAGAAATGTTAAAAAAATATATAGTGCCCTGCAAAGTCCTTCCCTTCATCTTTTTGCCAGAGTCAGAGTCAGAAGGATGTGAGTCAGCCTAAGACTTGCAGAAAAGCTTCACTTCTGTCTTCCCACATGTTTTGCCTCTCAACATTGGTCACATCTCCACAACCAGCTTTTGAAAGAATAGACCCAACATGATGTGTCCAGCTGTACCCCACCTCTCCTGTCTCCTGCAACAGCTGGTACACGTGCCAGGCCATTTCCTGCTTTTGTCTTAGCTCCCTCCTACTCCTGGAGGGTTAATAAACTGAGTCAGTTTTTCTCAGTGCTCCAAAAATCCGAAGAATCAACTTTCCTTCTTTGCTGTACGATCCTCTGACAGCACCTGAGAGCCTCAGCTGTGCGCCTGGAGACCGTCACAGCAGTGTTATAAAGGCCACCAGTGCTGGATCCCTGTTATTCACATTTTAGGGCACAGAAAACACCTCAGTTCTGATTAGAGATTGGAAAATGCAGCTGAGGAGCTGGGGTCACACCTGCCTAAATCGAACCGCGCTCTGCTGCTGTCCCGGGGAGGTCTCATTCAGGATGGGGACACTGCAGCAAACTGTAGCTGGGGCTCCTGGCAGTTCACACTGTCCTTGCAGCACATCTGTCTGCTCTTGGTGATCCTGGAGCTTGAATCATTATTTTAATCGTTTATTTAAAAGCACAGAAGCCTGAAAGAAGAAAATTAATGGCCTCAAATGCCATAATCTGCTTGATACAGACTAAAAGAGGCATATAACTGCCCGTAAAGAACATGATGTCCACCAGTAGCTTTAGAGTCCATAGATCAAATGCTGCTGTGACCTACTCTGACAGCTGAATGCTTCCCTGAGAGCATGCATATTAATTTTTTTAAAAATAAATATAGTTGTGCCTCTTCTGAAGGCAATTGGATTTTTGCCATGGAGTTTGATGGAAATAAGATGTGGTCTGTCTGTAACTCCTTCCAGAAAGGAGAAAACCCCTGAGGTGCAGGCAGTGAAGAAGCACCGTGGTCCTGGACAGAACTGGCTGCCAGTGGTCCTGAGCACTGCTGCGGGGGCCAGTGTCTCCTGCCTGGGGGGAGGCAATCTGGCCTGAGTATGAGGCAGTGACATAAGTCACTGTGGTCTGCGTGGGAGGAAGGAAAATTTGCACACCACTGTTTGCCTCGGTGGTCCATAAGTCTAACAGTCTCTGGTCCTCAGCACCACCTCCAGTAGGTCTGTGGATAATGGGAGGACACCTGTTTTCCAGCTTCCTGCATTAAAGCTACTGCTCATTGCACCTCTGTAAATGTGGACACTGGTATAACGAGGGCAGCATTGGTGCCAAAGGCTTTGCCATGTGAAACCCTTTGCTCAGCAGCCTTGGGCTGTCCTCCATGACTTCCCGCTGCTGGGCTTGTCCCCAGAGCCCCCTCTGATCCCTCCAAGTGTCACAACTTCAGATGGAGCGCTAACAGGAGATGCTAATGGCAACCCAGCCAGGAGCAGGCATGGACTTACTGCGGGGGACCTCCTGTCCTGCCCACTCCCACCTCCCAGGGGAGGGCACCACAGTTTTGCCCATCCCTGCGGGTAGCTTCTGCATCTGGCCTTGAGCAGTAGCACAGACACGAGCTGATGATGGCTCCTTTGGTACCCTGCAGCACATACATCCAGCTGCGTCTTGGACCCAACCCCAGAGGAGTCTTTCCTCAAAAAAAAAAAAACAAAAAAAACCACCACCAAGGTTCAGCATGACTGAGACGCCTGGACTATCTTTTACTCAATGACCTTTACACATTATTGATCATCAGCTGCAACAGAGGTGAACCAATTCGTACTAGAAAGATCTGGCTATCTGGTATTGTTTTCAGAATTGCCTTTTGGGCAGATTCTTCTGCCTTCACATCAGCAAGTCTGTTGACCCACCTGAAATATTTAAAAATGATGAGCGGAAGACCTTATTCAGACCCTGAATCACAAGCAAAAAAATAATTTCTGGAGAGGAGAATCATTTAATTTTTCTTCTGTTTTTTGAGCTTTTGCTCACCCCTGTCAGGGTTTCAAGCTCTTCCTGCTAACACAAGAGCAAGAGACATCTTTAAGAAGACATTGAAATCAGCTGAAGTTCTCAGCTGATCAGAAGACTCCAGGAGCTGGTGCTTTCAGAAACCTGCCAAGTATCAGGAGAGTCACCACAGTACCCTGAGCTGCAACACAGGGTTTATCTGAAGCCAGTAAGCAACAATGTTGTGCGGTTTCATTTAGCTATGTCCACAAAACACTTTTGTACCTAGAAGGGTCCATGCAGCTTTCCATCATCCTCAGGATTTTTCAGGACTGTTATGGTAACAGTTCGACCCCAGGTTTCTGAGGAGCAGAGTCCCACGTCCAGCGAAATTAATTATTTATTTAAATGACGGTACCACAAAGTAACAGCTCGAGGTGGGTGCCTCTGGGGAGGGACCCCGAACAAAGAAATTCTGGGGTAATTATACTCCTTACACTCCTATTTCCCCGCCTGCCAGTGACAGTCTCTTCCAATCGTCTTTACCGAGTCGGTGGTCTCTTTCCTTTTGATTGGTTCATGCCTACACCCTGGCACGGTTGCTATGTTCCTGTTTCACAGTGCCTTCTCCTATCCGAAGGTTAACCGTTACCTCTGTTCATTCTCTTCTGCATCTTTGAGGGCTGGTTCTAGCTGGTTTTGCAGTCGCGTCCTCAGCAATGTCTTTCGAGTTTGTTTACAATTCACTCCTGTGGCCTGCAGGCTTCATCTACTTTAATGCTAAGCTGGGCTAGGGCTAAATTAGCTCCCTTTTCTAAAAAGGACAACCCCTGGATAACTGAGAGAAATATTCAAGGCAGTAGTTGTTGGGCTGTGATGGGACTTCCTGGTTTACGCATTATAAGCATTAAGCAAAATTTTTAATAAGAAGGTTTTTCCTTTATTTTACTGTTATTTTTAGTATAGGGCAGAGAATTTTGCACTAGGCATGTGCAAACTTGCCAGCGATGGACAACGAAGAAAGCAACAGCACGTGAGAGGAGAAGTAGCTGTTGGTCTCACCTCTGTACTGAGGTTCCCATATATACTCCAAGCACATCGCTGTTGCTTTCCAGGCCTGCTGGCCCTGCTCTGTAGTGAAATGAATAATTCACAGGACATGTGGTCCAGTTCCTTTTCCGAGTGGTTATTGGTGCTGGCTGTCGATACCTTACTGGTGCTGGCTCTGTCATGGCAGCACTGCTAAATATTAGAGATAGTTCTCCATCAGCGGATCTGTGCCTCCACATCAAAAATTAATATCCTTCTCCTAAGCTGTCAAAATCCATGCATGTATGTGCTGACGCAGTGCTTTAATAAAATAGCTGGCTAAACTAAGTGTACTTAACTAAGTGTATTTAGGCTTGTCCAAAGCCTATTTGAATCAGTGTAACCCCCCCTCTTGCACACGCACACAGACCATCTCTGCTAGCTCTTCAAAGCGGCTGTTGGCTTAAGCTTTTATGGCATGCAGTAAGGGGAAGGTCATCTATAAATCTCGGTAGCTGGGCAACAGGGCTCAGTTTATGCAGTTCAAGTCAGACTGTCTCATGTGTGAGGCCGAGGAGCTCCTAGGCGGTTAAGTTACTATTTCTATTAAACATTAAAGGCTACTGTGCTTAAAGATTTCACCTGAGCTACAGTCTAATGGTCCCAGCTTATAAACTTCTATTTCACTAGGTGTAAGTCAGTTCTGCATTATTAGCCATCCTCTTCCCATTCCTGTTCTTGGCAAATGTCAGGATCCATCCTGTCTCTTTGAGTAAGTGCTGTTTAGGGAGTCCGCAGAAGGAGGTTGGTTCCTTCTTTTCTGAAGTTAATAGCGGCTTTTATATTGACCCCCCGCCGGTGGTCATCAAAACCCTGAGTGAACTCCTCCATGCCCATCACTGCAACGGCCAGATTGGGACCAAGGAGAGGTTCTTGCACTAGGGAGCCTTTCAGACCACTTCAGTCCAGGCTTTCCTACACAGCCTCCAGGGCCTAACATAGCACAGCGCTACGCACTCCTGGGAACAGGGCAGCTCCAGTGATGCCAGCTCACAAACCTGCACCATGTACCCTAAACCATAAAGGAGGCAGCAGACCCACCACTGCTGTGCGTTTGGAATGGCAAATTATCTGGGTAAGAAATAAGCCATCAGCCAACCAGAGAGAAACTGAGCTTGTAGATTTTTCCCTTGCCTTGGATTTATTGCAAATTCTTGGATGCAGCATTGATGGTGATAGTAGGAGAAAAGGGGAGAAAGGGATGTAAGGCTTCATCACTGACAGTCAGTCAAGGAAAGAGCGCCCATGGCACCCTGAGCAGCATTAACGGGAGATAAAAGCTGAAGGGTCTGCTAAAGCCCTTAGAGTGAATCAACAGGACAATTCAGGTGAGTAAGGACTAGTCTGGGCTGTCCCAAAGGAGCTCTGCACTACCTGAGCTGGAGCGGTGTCCTGTGGATTGTGGAGCACATTTTTGTATTCAAGGTCCACATCTTCCCCTATTGCTCTCACCGCTGGCCTGCGCTGGCCTCCCGGTGCTAGGAGTACTTGTTGGAGGGTCACCCAAAGCAGTTCTGCTCACTGCATGCCCTGGCTGGGGGACACAGGCAGCCCCAGGGCTCTGTAGGTGAAACTGTAGCTCTGTTTTGCATTGAGAACTAAGTCAGCACATACTTTTTGAGAAGGCACAGGGCATGGAGACCAGAAATACTTAGCTTATCTGTTTGGAAGATGTACTAATACAGATTTTTTTTTTCTCTGAATGAGGCTTTGTAGTGCCAACAGTTAGTTAGCTGTGGTGATTTCAGAAGGATTTGTGTCTGGATGGCTGCTGAGAGGCTAAGAGGGGAAACTGTGGAGTCTGTATATTTGATCAACATTTCCAAAGAAAAAGCAGTCCTGGAATCAAGCACACACTTTCATTCCAGCTCCTCAAATTCTCTTCACACAGTTCTCAAAGGTTACCCTGTCTGCACAGTGATTAACAGCTCCTCTCTGTAATTGCCTTGGGTGGAGGCTGTCTGAGTCTAAAATGCTGCTACTGTGGGAACTGTAGCTGTAGTACTTTACCTGATTTACGAACGGAGGTGGGTGCAAAGGGCCTCTCTCCCAACTCTAAAGAAGTCCAAATCTGCTCTCTCAAATCGCAGCTCCCTTGCAGAGCCGGCTGTGTGGCAGGGGGGACATCGCTCGCATCCTGCCACGGATACTGGGGAGAGGCTGCCTCATCCTTGTCCTCAGCGTTTCCTCTCGATATGTGTCAGAGACTTCTGCTCCCTGGGCTGGAGATGCTGCTTGCAGTGAGGACACTGGGAAGCTGCCAGGGAGATGAGAGAAGCGTTGGCCTCAGCATATTTGCCCATAGCAAGAGCTGTTGCTTGTCTACCTTTCACGAGGAGAGATGAGCTGTCTTGCAGAGCTATGCATGACGGATAGTCCTTGCCTGCCTTCACTGCTTCCACTGGCACTGACTTTACACCAGCTGGAGTTAGCATTCATTTTAATCAGGGAGGCTGGCAGTGGCTGCTTTTCAGATAGGGCTTCCTCCAAGCATTTCAGCAGCTCACCACCAATATCTTAAAGCATGAGGAGCCAATGTTCTTCCATTTTCAGGTGCATGTTCTTGCTTTCTGCCTCTCCTTGCAGTTTTGAAGGTCCTCGGTTGCAGCAAGTCTCTGCACTCTTAGGAGAGTTCCTGAGAGCTGCAATTTCTCCAGGTTTCTTTGGGGCACCAGGGAGCCAGCACACGCCAGGGCTACACATACCAGGAGAGTGTGGAAGCACAAGGTGGTTTTAAAAATGGTTGCCACTGTCTCAGTACCTTTTGGAAACACAGATTGAGATTTCCACTTAAAGATATTTTCGACTATGTGGGATAATACAGTCTCGAACAGAAAAGAGTAGAAAGGATTATACTTTCCAGGGAAGCCTGGGAAATATTCAGCATAGCCAGGGGTGTGAATGGCTGGGCTGGCAGGAGAGTTGGGGTGCTTGAACATCCACTGCTTGTGTCCCAGGGCAGGTGAAAGCAGTAGCGAGTAGGAGGTGCTGCTGCATAGCAGAGGGATCAAGTGGACATGGTCAGGAATGCAGACACTGTTTCTGAAAAGTGTCATCAGTATTTGAAAGCCACAAGCATGTTACACCATAGTGGTCTATCTCTCCAGCTCCGAAAGGCTGCAGTATCATGCGCAGACTCTAAATAGCAGCTCTCTCTGTTAGACAAACTATTCTCCTCTTCTGCAAGGCTTCTGACTAAGAAATGATGTGCTGTATATGACCTCCTGGTTGCAGGAACTATTAATGGCTAGCATAAGGTCTGCCTGCAAGCTAAACCCCATTAAAACCCTTTAAGGTTGCATTAACCCACACTTCATATTCCACTACTCTCGTCAATGCTGAGTTTCATCCAGGATGAGAGAGGCAAATTTGTCTGTGGCTGTGAAGGCAGTTCACTTGGTTGAATTGCATTTTGAAAGTGCCTTGAAGTTGCTATCCCCATTGCAGGTGTGGAGAAAGAAGGGTTCTTCTTGTGGGGCTGAGACAGGGTATGTTTTTCTGTCTCCTGGGATGGAGAAGGGAGGCTGCATAGAATGACAAATTGTTTAGTGAACGCATTATAATTTCAAATCATTGCTGCAGAGCCTAAACTTGATTATTACAGTAAGGCAGAGTAGGCCAATTTTTTATGCTGGATTGTTTTCTGTAAGCTGCAATAATATTCTTGATGTTTTTCTCTTTAGAATTGACTGGAGATACAGTCTACTCTTATGCTAGGATTTCACCATCACAACTTCATCAAGTCTGTGGCGTTACTTCTGATTACTTTAGGTTGGGTAAAAGGAGACTTGGATGCAGTATTAACAACATCTATTAAGTAGCCCGAGGTTTCCAGTCAATTCACAACAAAATGTAATGTCATTACCCACATTCTATAGATGGAGAAGGTGAGACACATTTTGGTGAAAAAAAAAACTGTTAAAGGTCATTTGGCAGAGGTGGAAATAGTCCACCGATCTAGCTACAGGACCACAACAGTCAACATGCATGTAAAGATCAAGTATATCAAAATGATAGACTAGTGTGAATTAGCATATTTCTATCAAAGTTACAGAAGTTATAGCAGTTAAAAACAGTCAACGATAAGCTTTATTCATATGTACAGTAACTGGAATAGACCTAAAATTATAATCAGATTTTTGGAAAGGTTGTCCAGAGTAGTTATGTGCTGTGATGATTGATGGATTGAATTCTTAATACCCTCTTTGGCCTACTGTAAGCTTCTCACACTTATTACAGATCTACTATGTTTAATTTTGTTACCAAGTTAATTGTATTTTCCCTAAGAGCTTCAGCAGCCTGCTGTGCATTACTGTGTCTTTGCCAATGAGCTGCTACACTTATTGGCTAATAACTGGTTGTAAAAATTTTCTTTATAAATGCAGTCTCCTTAAATACTTCTGATAACGTGGTCTGCATAAGTATTCCTCAGATCTCTTGTTCAGTTTGCCTTCCTCTGAGCACGGCAAGATTTTGAGTTACGTAGAAGTTTAGTGCTCATTTGTCATATTTACTATCAGTATCTGAACTGTAAATATAAAAATTAGAGGTTTGTGAAAGCCACTGTAATTACTCCCAAACCTTCTTCAGTGCGAGTGAATCTTGAAACAAAGACTTAGATCTGCTTAGGTAGAATGCATAGTATAACTAGGGAATAAATGTGGGACTTTTAAATTTTTTTTAGGCTTCTATTAGAGTTTGAGTAATACTTTTTTCAGATTTTCAGTTTTCAGTTCTTCAGAAACGTTTTGGAATGTTTGACCATGTCATTCACAACTTCAATGTAGTGTTTATATCAGTCGCTCCTGATGTAGAAACAGCAGTGCTGTGGCTGGCTACAGAACAGAAATGGTGAACTGGTGAACAGAAATGCTGTGGCTGGCTAGTCTGGTATGATGAAGGTGTACTTACAACACTCGCTCCCTTATCGAAGCGTGCACAACTACTGCGTAAGATGACCATTTCACGTTGCTGCTTAAGCTGTCCAGTCTGTTGCCTTAAATACATCATGTTCCACAATGACTAATGTTTTCATGTAAGTACGTTTTCTTGTGCTCATAGAAACTTTGATGCTGACTGGTGATGTACCCAAGGACTCCCTCTGTACTCTTTGCTGTAATATACCTTTCCTTTCTTACTGCTTATGTTTTCTGTCATTCCCGAAACAGTGCTGGGATGTCTTCTTTCCATGCTGTGCTAAATGCTTTAATTCTGCGCAGATGATCTGCGATGGATTTCATGTAGCAGAATCACTGCTGGAGCAGAGAGAGCAGAAATAAACTGGTGTTGGTCATCATCTGCATAGAACTACTCTTCCCTTCTCTTAAAAGAAGCAGTTGTTATCTTTATGTCTATTAACAGACAATTTCTAGATAGACCCTCTTCACTCAGATTAGAAACAGGTCAAAGTCAGGGTTTAGCTAGTACGAATTGCTCTCTGACTTCACTATAAGCTACTGATAGCTGCAGAAGATCTTTGAGCTCCATCTGAACCTATTAAAAGGATCTGCAGACCTACGAGCCCTTTCCAAAGGAGAATACATTTATAAGGGAGTTTAACAAATTGAGGTTTTTATAAAGATTTTTTTTTCACAGTGGGAATAACTACCTATTTGGGCAAGTCACCTCAGTTTTCTCCATCAGCAGGCATCTCAGGGAGACAGGGACTCTTCCTAAAAATATGCACAAGCTCTGACAGTCTGTAAGGTTGAAGGCAGAAATGTTGAGGTGAAGTTTTCTAGGCTTTGCTGTGCATTATAGATGTGCCTTTGTTTTACAGTTTGGGAAGCCTGAGGCTAGAGGAGTTGAAATCTGATCCAAAGGCACTCTGGCAGCTAGACCTTTCCTCTGAGTTACAAGTCATGGAAACGGTTGTGTTGCTTTCAGAGATTTTTGTTTAGGAAGATTTTTGTTTAATCTTCATTCAAGAGTCTACTTAGGATCCTAAAAGGTAGGAGTCTATTTAAGGCAGTCATCAAGGCTCCTTCTCTTTAGGGTGGCAAAAAAGCAGATCTATTGCAAAGAATAAGTACAGGATCTTCATATACTAATGAGGTGGTAAAATGTTAGATGACATTCAAAAATAGTAAACGCAGAGCAATACATTGCTACAAAACATTCACAAGGATGAGCTCTAAGTTAGCTGCTACCATTCAAAGAAGAAACCTTCGAACTGCGGCAACATCTTTGAAAACATCACTTTCAGACTCAGCAGCGCTCAAGAAGGAAAACAGCATGGGAGGGATCATTAGGCAGGGATAAATAACAAATCAGAAAATATCATTCGGCTTTTCTGCAAATCCACAGTGTGTCTGCACTTTACATTCTGCAAGTAGTTCTGATCCCCTGTCTCAAAAAGGACAGGCAAAACTAGAAAAGATGAAGTGAAGGACACCAAAGATGATCAAAAATACGGAAGAGCTCCTGTACTAGGAAAAATGAAATAAAATAAGACTATCTAACTTGGAACAGAGATGACTGGACAGAGTATATGACGGAGGTCTATAAAAGCAAAGTAACGTGAAACAGTGATTAGGGAACAATTATAGATTATTTCTGATAATGAAGAGATGAAAGGGAACTAAATAAGTAATCAAGTAGGAGGTTTTAATGAAACAAAGGGAATTTCTTTTCACACAACATGCATTTAAATCAGTGGAATTCATTGCTGTAGGATATTGTTTATATCAAAAGCCTACAAACATTCAAAAAATCACGGAAGAAAAGCTCTTTAAGATGGAGCGTAGCAGTCATATGGGAAAATGTCATGTCTTAGGGACTTGGACTAGGATGGAATGAAGCACCCTCTGGACTTGGCTATCTTTCTTCATCAGTCACAGAAGGAACCTAAAGTTTAGGCTAGACGTATGCATTTTGGACAACTAAAGAAAGGTGTGATAATGCTCACACTTTTTGACAAATTCATGTTAGAACTGACTTACGTAAGGCTTGTAGGAAGAGAAATTCTCTCAGGTACGAGGTGATGAGTCCAACTTGTGATCAAGCAAGTCAGCAAGAAGTTGACTGCTCTGCCTTAATGCTGGAAAAGCATGGAGACAGCAGTCGGTGTCCTGGAAAGATGAGAAGCGCAGCAGGCCAGCCAGAAGGGAGCAGAATGAGATGGGGTGGCTCAGAGTGCAGAAAGGGCAGGAAAAGAGACAGCTCAGATCTTTGGTACAAAACTGGCAAGACCTCAATACACAACCAGTATCAAGCATTGCCCACTGAAAAAGAATGAAAGGTCCTGAAAGCCATGAGTGCTCCCTCAGCTGTGATAACAACTCTGTGTATTACTGATTGAGCTGGATTTGTTTTTATGTTTTTGTGATCTCATAAGTCACATTTTGAGGCTACTTGCCAAAGCGGTAGTTTGTGTTTATGCTGTTTTAACACACTGATGGTATGTCTTTGTCTACAACATTTCATTTTGTCTCTGGTTTCCCTCCTGCCTCTCACCGAGCAATGCTGTCTTCTCTCAGGTGAACAGGATGGGAAAGCACTAACCAGAGTGCTGCAACTATGTTATTTTTAAGGAGGCTGAGATTTACTCTGAGGAGGCAAAACCTTTTTTACCGTTTCATTGCTAGTGTGCCATGGCAAGGCACCCAAAGCTAGGAGGAGGAATTATGGGCAAGTTCCTTACCCCCCGTTAATCCCGTGTGGTTAAAGATTACCAATGACTTATTTTTGTGAAGTCCACTCAGAGACCTACTGGGCCTGTTTTGTGGAAGTTTGGAGTACTCCAGGCTACAACTGAAGCCACTGAGAGCTGTACTTCAAACATATCAGATGCTACAACACAGTTCGATATCTGGAAAAATCAGAACCTAGGTGATTCCTCTTAACAATTTGGGCCTTTGGCTCTGCACCTGCTTCCCTGGATGTAAAATAAGGACAGCAATGCCTTTCAAAGTTAGCAGCTTGTTGTGAAGATGAAGTCAAAAAAGTGACTTTTGCACTTTGTTTGCAAAACTCCCAGCTTCTCCTGTGATGAGTGTCCTAGAAAAGCCTCACAGGGAATTTTTCACTTTCTATTCAGTGCAGAGGTTTGGTGCTGTGCAGAAAACAGGGGCTCAGCTCTCACGCAGAATAATGAGTATGGAAAGATAGTGAGTTGGTGACTTGTCACCACTGTGTCAACAACTCCAGTTGGTAAGAGACTTAAAGGAAGAATTATGTACAGTCGTGTCATTAAATATGGACTTGAATTTAGGGGGCTAAGTATAAGGCTAGCTTGGAGGTGGTGCTACTTACTGACTATGTCTTAGAGGCATGAGAGGGGTAGCATGTGGTAGGAACAAAAATGGGGATAACTCTGAGCCCAAGCCCAAGGCATGGAGAAGATGAGGAGGAAGAACCACCCTCTGAACTGTGTGTAGATAGTACAGCTTTCAGAAGTGGTGCAGCAGTACAGAGAAGCCGGGCTTGCCAGAAGCATTCTTCCACAGCCACTTTGAGTTTGGAACACAATTTTAACAGGTTGCTCTACCTGAACACATTCAGCACAGCCCTGTCGGCACACACAACCTTCAGTCTGGCATTTCCTAACATTTTTGTGCCTGACTTCACTACCTTAACATTAATGGACTCTGTTCTCAATGTAATAAATTGTGAAGTAGCAACACAAATTTCAGATGCATGAAATCTCCTAGAAATGGAAACCTTTGACTTATGTGGCAATCAGATAGCTAGCAGGGAGGTAATTTATTACAAACAAAGAAAAATGACTATAAGGCTTTATCCTTCACACTGAATGCCAGGAAATAGTTATTACTGCTCTAAATTTCAATAGTGTAATAGTCACAGCCCTGGGATTAGCAAACTTATTTCTTTTAGAGATTATGCTAACAAATGTGTCAGCTCCTCGTTACACTTCAAACAGAAACCCAGCACTGCGCTGGCTTTACAGTCAAAGGTTTCCTGCCCTGCAGAGTGACTTCTGTCAAAGACCGCTGGGCTACCATCAAAGAAAAGCATTTCCTCTATGGAGCAGGTGCTCTGTAGCACTCTTTCAGGTAGATCTTAGCGCCACACCAAAAACCATTTTTGCCATTGAAGACTGATGTTGCCATCAGCATTTGATATGATTCAAGCATTTCTTCTTCTGGGGTAAAGAAACATCCTGGGTTCTCATAAAGATAAAGATTCAAACAGTGTGAGAGGGAGCAGCATAAAATTAATCACGACCAGACACAAAGAACACTGTTCATTCATTGGCAAGTTCTAGGACTTTGGAAAACAGGAAAAAGTGCTATAATTGAGAAGAATTTATTTAGCTAGAGATATTAACCACTGGCTCTGTTCCTGATGAAAGTCTTAATAATTTATGTGATGAATAGCAAATATTTTTAATGTTATCCAGGTCAGTATTTCAATAGGATAGCTTGTTCTGGCTGCAGAATATGTTGGTCTGTGCTGGTATTTGACAAGCGCTGTTGTTTATACAGCCCAGATCCTGATTAAGTAGACATCAAAGACCATATTTAGATGATGCTGATGCAATATGTAGGACTGTTAAAAGAAGAACGATGTTGCCATTTTCCTTCTGGCCCTGTGAGTGGCATTTGACTGTATCTTGCATAATAAAACTGAGCTAACTAGCATTTGAATTGCGCATTGTGATAAACACGGAGGAAGAAAAGAAATTTTTTAACAATATGGCACCTAGGACTGTTTCTCTGGTACTCTGGGGGATGGATGGGTTCTCCATCATGGGTGTCCTTTAATCACAGAATCACAGAATCACAGAATCACAGAATCGTTTAGGTTGGAAGGGACCTCTGGAGATCATCTAGTCCAACCTCCCTGCTCCAGCAGGGTCCTCTAGAACATATTTCCCGGGATCGCATCCAGGCAGGTTTTGAATTTCTCCAGGGAAGGAGACTCCAGACTGGAACAGGATGACTCTCTAGGCAACCTGTTCCAGTGCTCTGGCACCCTCCCAGTCAAGAAGTTTTTCCTCAGGTTCAGATGGAACTTCCTGTGGTTCAGTTTCTGCCCATTGCCTCTTGTCCTATCGCCAGGCACCACTGAGAAGAGACTGGCCTCATCCTCTCGACACTCTCCCTTCAGATACTTGTACACGTTGATGAGATCACCCCTCAGTCTTCTCTTCTCCAGGCTCAACAGGCCCAGCTCTTGCAATCTTTCTTCATAGGAGAGATGCTCCAGCCCTCTAATCATCTTGGTAGCCCTCCGCTGGACTCTCTCCAGGAGTGCCATGTCTCTCTTGTACTGGGGAGCCCAGAACTGGACACAGTACTCCAGGTGAGGCCTCACCAGGGCTGAATAGAGGGGCAGGATCACCTCCCTCGTCCTGCTGGCAACACTCTGCCTCATGCACCCCAGGAGACCATTGGCCTTCTTGGCCACAAGGGCACACTGCTGGCTCATGTTTAACTTGTTGTCCACCAGCACTCCCAGGTCCTTCTCGGCAGAGCTACTTTCCAACAGGTCAACCCCCAGCCTGTCCTGGTGCATGGGATTATTCCTGCCTAGGTGCAGGACCTTGCACTTGCCTTTGTTGAACTTCAGGAGGTTCCTCTCCGCCCACCAAGGTGGAGAGTGATTATTAAGGTGTAGAGTGATTATGGAAGAGCTGATTATCCTGTCCTAGGAGGAGAACTTGGCCGCCATGACCTCCTGAGGTGCCTTTTCAGGTCCAGCTTTCAACGGTTTTCTGATTCCTGTGGTTCTTGAGGATTGGGGACTTCTTTGGTACAGAAGTACCAGTAGATGCACACCTCAGTGAGGTCACTACTGAATTTATTGATAATGGCAGAACTTATCCAGGGCACTGGAAGAGACATTTCTGCCTGTGCTTATTGGTAACAGGCAATCATCTGCCTCATTTTCTGCCCCATTTTCTACCTCATTTTAAGCAGATGTGTAGTGTTGTACCAACGCTGGCAAAGAGGCCCTGCTATACATAGGAATATCAGGCCGAAAGCATTGCCCTGTGCCTGGTGGCACTCTGGAAAGCTCTAAAATACAACATCGTTGAGAAAGGGAGGATGAGACACATTTATACTGGGATCCTACCTCTAGTGGCAGGAGCACTAAAAGGAACAAGCAGCAGGTTAGATGATCTTGAAGGAAGAGACGTGATGATACCTGCAAATTTTGAAATGCTTACGGAGCCAGGAGAAAGCATTAGCAGAAAAGTTTGGGTAGCAGGAGCTCTCTCCATGGACACAGAGATAAATTTCAAAATAGAAGAGGAGGAACAGAAAGTTCAAAGCCAGCCATAAGACATGCCGTGCTCTCTGGGACACCCTGGATTTAATTAGAAAACTGTTTACAAAAGAGATCTGCTGTTCCCCCTAAGCTTTCTCTTTGGACACAGTGATACATCTTCAAACAGCAGAGCCAGATTTGGTTTTGGAAAACAGCACCTGGACAGCTTTGTATTTGGTGCAAAGTAATGGCTGAAGATTGCACCAGCAGAGGGAGCGGGACACCAATTTTCTTTTTCTTATATATGTATATAATTCAAAGAGTTTCCAGAGAGAAGCTAGATGTTAAAAAACGGACTTCATCCAGTGATCCTTTAGAGAAAGTGTTAGCTGATGTAAGTTTCCCCATAGCTACGAATTAGCTGCAAAGGCAGAGAATTAATGTCTCTCAAAACGTGCACTGCAGCAAATATTAGGGAAAAAACACACAATGTTTGTAGGGTATTGGACAGGCCCTTCCATTATTTTTATCTTCTGTCATTAGAGATCCCAAGTTTGGGGCACGTGGCAGAAGCATGACTGAATACTTTGGGTAATGTGGCTGCACCACAAGATGAGACGCAGGCAAGGAGGCTGAGTCAAGCTGGTCGTATACTGAGGGAAGGCGGCTGGGCTCCTTCGGCAGCCTCTTTGGGTATAAAGCAGTGCTGCTGCTGGGACTACACATGCAGTATTATCAGCAGATCACAAGTCCTCCAGTCAGTTCATAGGGCAGAAGACAGGTCACAGGGCTGGGCTGCAAACGCAGCAGGGTTGAGCCTGGACAGGGGAGTGCCTGGAGCTCAGCCAGTGGTAGAGGTGCAAAACATGGCCAACCTGACTGGAGGAATGCCAGGGAATCTGAATTTATGAGGCCTTTCTGGGAAGGGGTCGGGATGTCAACTCTGCTTGGCAATATGACCAAGTCAGTGTGCTGAGGCTGGGCAGCAAAGACTAATTGTAATCTGCTCGACTTAGCCCAGCATGGTAAACAGATGGAAAGCAAAGAAAAAAAATCAGCTTTACCCTCACAGCCAGTTCACACCATAAAAACCTCATTCCCCAGAGCAAAAGGGGTCAGCTTGCAGTTGTACCCCTCCACGGGGTGATGTATGCAGCCCCCTGAGGCTAGCGGGGAAAATAGAGCTCAGCTGATGGTGTGGAGAAAGTTGGGAACTCCCTGCTTTCTCTGCATAATGTATCTTTCTGACTGGTCAGCGTGGGGTTCAAGGGAGATATACGCAGACACACGCACACACACACTCAGCTGTTCCGAGTGCTTGCTGTTGGCCTCTGTTGAGTTGCGCTGCCTCACACGCTCTGAGGTCCAATTCAGATAATTCAAAGGATGCAATCAGCAAATGTCAGACTCGGGAGATTGCAATACCCTGCTCTGGGGCCTTCTGGACATATATATGACTCAGAATGAAATATCCCTGCCTTCAGAAGCAGCAGGATGACTTTTTTCCAAATTGACTTACACAGAGACCAGTTATACGATGCTAACACTGAGGGCTTGATTCACTCAGACCTCTAGAGCCACTTGGGATGTGTTGTGTGGTCTCTAGCTGCCAGTCTAGAAAAGTACAGCCTCCTTAGATCTTCTGTCATACCTACCAGCTCTGCACAGGTTTCTCGGACATCTCAGGGCATCTCAAATGACACCAGATGATGATGCTTAGGCCATTGCATTGAGCTAATTTCGTTAAGAAAGAGCCTTTGCCTTCTGGAGTGAAAGTGGGCACCTGTGTGATGGGAGAGTGGGCAGGCAAAGGTCCTTCAGGAGTACCTGCAAGCTCTGAGCTGTGGTTGCAGAGTCCCAGGGCTTGTGCAGCTGTGTTAGCCCAACCTGCTCATTCCTGAGAAAGAAAATTTAGGAAAGCAACTCCTTTCTCTAGGCACCAGGTACAGATTCAGTCTAGGCCATCAGAAGGGGCTGAGGATGTTTCCTTCTATAGTTTATTGTGCTAAAGGGCCTGTGAAGCCCAGGGGACAGGACTGAAAATTGCCTGGGAGGGAGGTGAAAGCCCTCAGTTCTGATGGTACCGACTTTTCCCAGATGGCTGCTACTTGATTACCAGAAAAAGTACCTTTCCCCCCCGCCCCCTCGTGTTGTCTAATCAGTCTCCCAGGTCCCTCTGCCCGTAAGAACAGGGCATTACCATATCCATTTAAGCACAGAGTGTAGGCTCCCAAGCTCTTTTTTCTGTAACCCCCTGTGAAGTACTTACTTTTTTACTAGGGAAAGGTCACTTTGCTTGTTTATCTCCATGCCTTTGGGAGTGAGTCTGGAGAGGAGGTCACTTTACCCAACAGCACAGGCTATGTCAAAAGGAGAGATGTAGAGGAGCTCTTTCTATTCGGCTTAACTGGCCAGACTTAGGAGAAGTCTAAAGGAATTAATTTGACATAGTCAGGGAAAAGTGTGGGGAGGGAGGAACAGCTGGAGATAGACAGGACAGCTGCTGCTTACGTAAAACACTGTGTGTCACTGGGAGTTTTCAGGAGTTATAGTGCTGATCTGAAGCCACTAAAATCTTTACAGTGATGTAAAATAATCAGGTCTCATTTGATCAGAATTTTTTCTGTGCGTACAGGGAGCAAATCTCTGCCACCAGGAGGTAGTAGAGATTTTAGGTTGCTTTTCATGAACTCTCTTATCTCTTCAAAATGCCATCTGGGAGACTTCATAGGTGCAGACGTTTTGAAAGAGCCAGGACTTTATCATCTGGGAGAAAGCTTTGATTTGTAAGACTGCTGAATATTGCAGATTTCTGACATTGAATCATAAGCTCAATATCATCTCGCTCCCCAGCCAGTTCCATGCAGCACTGGCATGTTCCATTCACTTCCATGTGAACGTGTTCACTTTCCAGTGACACTAACTGCCAATTCCAGGGACAAGGAAAAGTGCACCAAATCTTACCAGGTGCTCTAGAAATCAATGTGAGCCTCTTCACAGCTCATTTTCAAGTACAAAATCTCTGTGATTTCTGAGTCACCCAAATTCCTCCAAGCCTCCCAGATGCTGAAAATTGTTCAGAGATCAAGTCCTGGATTGAATGGAAAAGGCAGGTATTAGTAGGAAAGTGGCTCTTTGGAAACAGCATCATAGATTTGTTCCAAAAGGTACCCCATTGTCTTTACAAATCACCATTTCCTTTACCAATCCATATCACATCAGGGTCAGTCTGGAATCTGGAAAGCAAAGCTGGTGTCTCTCCATCCCAGGTCTCGCTGCCCCCAGTGAAGATCATCTCCTGGCCAAAATGTTCACAGCTCTCTTGAAAACGAAGAACCTAGTTCCGGACGTTCATGAGAGGCACTGACCTTTCTCAGTCCCTGCTAAAGCCAGTGGAAATCGAAAAAGCATAGCGATGGGTATAAACCAGTCCATCAGCTGATATAAATCAGCCCAACTCCATAGCCACCAAGGAAGGAAGAAAAAAGACACGATCAGTACTTTTCAAAATCAGCTTCTTTCCTGGCAACTCAGCCCATCTCCTGTCTTGTAGAATGCAACATCTATATGCTATTTGCATTTGCATGGAGTTTTGTAACCATTATTCTTCTTTGTTATTTAGAATGAGCAGAGGTGACTTGAAAGACCCTCGGTGAAAAAATACCTGCAACAATAAGTTGCCATTTGGACAGAGGCTCTTGTCCATCTGTTTCCCCTCTCTTTGAAACAGACATCGATAAATTGGCAGCGTTACTGCTAAACAAATGCTTCCAGGAAACGATTGAGCACATGGGCTCCGTGGAGTAACTACCTCCCTTAGCTATTTGGAAATAAAAATGAGTGCCCTGAAAGCTCCTTTCTTGCTAGCTTTAGATAAAAAAAAAAAATACAGAGCTGGGAACTTGCATTTTCATACACTTTGGAGGCAAATGCTAATAATGCTACCCCTCTGTCTCATAGGGCCCTAAGCAGATCAGAGCATGCACATATTCACACAAAGTACATGGCAGCATGGGGACAGTTTAAAGCAGCACTGCTGTCTGTACTGCACACACTAAGAAAAAAATGTGCATTAACTACTTCTTCAGATGCTGGCCACAGAACGGGCCCATTCAGCCCTCACACCGTCTCCTCTCACCCCGTGTCTTGCTGCAGGCTCAAGGAGTGCTGGTGATCTGTAAGGGCTGGATGGAAGCTGAGCTGCACCCTTCCCAGGGGTGAAAGCCACAGCCAAGTTTGGGATCAGGAAGGCATTTCTTTCTAGCTCAGATTTTTGTTGCTGCCTTTTCTAGCATGGAGCGTGGTCTATTTCCTCTGTTTTCTGCAAGGTGGACGGCAGGAACTTGGGGCCTTAGCAGTACCTGTGATTTCTCCTGCTCTCCCTTTTTGCCCTTGGTAGTGGTGCTTTGTAACCTTTACCTGGAGAGTTTTATAGCAACAGGAAGTCTTCTGTGGTCTGTGGCGTACGTATGGCATAGATATGTCAAGGAGTCTTCTGGTGTATCTATTCCACAATTAATTGCCTGAAGTTGCAGAGGGCTGGCCATGATGACCCACATGCTCTGACCTAGCATGCTTATGCTCAGAGCTAATCTCCAGCTCACATAAGGACTCACAAATAGGAGAAAGCTGCCCGTTCAGAGAAAGCTCATCCTCTTTCCTGCAGCCCCTACCAGCAGCATACTATACTCTGGTATCTAGGCTGCCTATTCTTTAAGTCACAGCTATATGAGTTCTTGCAAGACAATCTGAGTGTTTGCAGCTGGCATAAATTAGGGCTGCTCCAGTCTATGCTGCTTACTGTGACCCCACACCTGAAAGAACTTCAGACCATCCTTTTTCTGCAATCTGAGTTGTGCCTTGGCTGATGAGAATTGAAAAAGGGTCAGCGGACTGCTTGTAGATTAACTCACGCAGTAACAGAACAAAGCAGGCTAAACAGGATAAAGTTTTGCAGGCTCTTGGTCAGCTTTGGTGGTAACTGTTCCTCAGCACGTCCTGTTCCAGTGTCTGCACAGAGATGTCTCCCTTTCTGGCCTCCTCCTTTTTCAAAACATCTGTTTCTTTCTACTCTTCATCTCCATTTCTCTTTCTTCTGCTTCAACTTTCCTTTTTATTCATTTATTTTTTTCTGGCAGCCTTCTCCTCCATCCTTGATACCATCTTTGTGTCTTAATTCCACAAAGAATTGATCGTTTTTTGTTCTGCATCCTTTCAATGAAATCAATTGGCATTACAAAAGCTGCTTTGTTTATGGCAAACTGAAATCTTCTAATATTTGGCGATGCTCTGAAAGATCTTGGAACTTGATTTCAAATTTTGTTCCAAGCTGGAATCTCCCCAGTTTTCAAACAGAGGGGAAAAGCTCTTAAAACCAAGCTGACAGTTTCAAGCATCTTCACACTAAATGGTTTGATATTGTCAATGAGTCCTTTCTGTCCTTTATGTCAATGGAGAGATTAGGTCATTCTTGATCCTTTGTGTGTGTGTGAGGCAGAGTGAGAAAGAACTGAACTGCTCTGGTGATGTTCATGGCTACCACTTAATAGGACAATTAAAGCACCCTTAAATGCTACAGACTTTCTTTTCCCTCTCTGTGGAAAAAGTTTCTTCATGTTTATGCTGGTTTTACACCTTCACAACTTCATGGACTCTTGTGAGAGGAGAACCGGGCCCATAACAAGCAAAATAATTTTATCTAAACGGTATGGATAATACTCATATTTGCCATGATTTTTAAAAGGTTCTTGTTAAGTTGTAGTCCAATTTAAAGTGACACATTCTATTTAAAATCAAGAGAAGGTTGCAATGAGAAAGGTTAATTTGGAACGATTAACTTGTAACAAGTTTCATTTTAAAAAGGTATTTTGCTTTAAACATTCCTCTCCCTGTTGTGAAGTTTTTTCTTTTTTTTTTTCCAAATATTCACAGGTTGGTAGTTAAGCTGCATACAGAAAGTAACAATCACCAACACACAAAAGCTCCTTGTTTTTCTATAGTCCACTAAGGATAACAACTTAGGTCAGAACCTCCTCAAACACATGAGACAGTAGGATCAGGAGTAATGTCTGTGCATGGATGGAAGTCACCCCTTTTGGTTACCTCAGATGGATGGAGTATGTCTGTGGAGAGGTGAAAAGCAGAGAAAGGAAAAGGTCGGGAAGTGGCTTGGGAAACAGGAGAACTGCGTTTTAATCCTCAAAGCCTGCTGGTGATCTGCTTTACGATCTCAGGCAGTCACTTCAACTTCTCATATTTTTGCTACCCGTCTTGTTCCTTGTCTTTCCGTAAATTCTTTGGGCCCTTTGCCCAATGGGGCCATGCTGAGCTTTGATCATGGTTGGGTCTTTAGGGTTCTTGCAACATAAATAAGGATTGAAATGGAGGAAATGATGCTTCTTGTCTCATGGACTGGAGAAAGAAGCAGAGCTTGCGTGGTCAGAAAATAGGCAGATAAGGAAAGGAGGCCTGCTTCTTCAAACACTACTCGCGTGAGGATTCTCACTGTTTTGTGCTTCTTTACAGCTCTAGTACCATCCAGCGGGATTTGAAAAGCAGCTGTGTAATACACTCAGACTCTTGTTCCTTTCTATTTGAGGCTGTGTGGGAAAGCTGTGAGCAGCAAAAAAGACACTGGGACTGTCTGTCTGCAGAATCAGCAACATGATCAGGAGACATTACATTGTTCTCTCACTGGAGCGGTTATTTTTGCAAACATATGGCCTGGAGTTTAATATGTTTTTTGAAAGACTATTCAAAATCTGTGGCCGCTAATGATAAAGTCTGTTTCTCCAGAGAAATATTTCCATTTGTACAGGCTGGGGAAAATCCAACCTGTATAAAAACAAGCTTGAAGTTAAACTTCTGTTTTTAAGTTATCTTCTGGATCAGCCCTTGGTTTTTAGGTGAAAATACAAATCTCTCTGCAAAATCTCTTTAGCATATTTATGCAACTAGTGACTTTGATGGATCTGTTAACTTGAAAAGTTGAAACAAATAAGTCCCCTTGTGCCCCTAAACATCTAAGTGTCTGTTTCTTAGTAATAAATGGTAGTTTGTTCATACATTTTCTCCAGCTAGGCTTCCACTGCATTCCTTTCACTATAACTTTCAAAAAGCCTAATTGCAGCAAAAGCAATCTGCTTGATTTTTCTTAAAAAAGAAAAAGTCAGCGTAGTAAGAATTCAGAAACAATATGAAGCTACTGTTCATTATAAGCTTTCAAAGAGATAGAGGGTACCACTGTGTATCTATTGCATATAGTGATGTTGGAAGGAAACCATAGTCAGGACCAATTTCAAGAATGGCTTTGCTTATATTATCATCTAGCGATGTTTAAACAGGCACAGCATGCCCTTGAAAGACTGAGGATAAAAGGAAGAGAGGAGATGAAATATTAAGCCAAAACTAAGGTGTTTGGAAACAATTTGAAGCTCAGAGTTGTTTCTGGGCATATTAGTTTAACCTTCAAATGAACCAATCATTTTTTCCCTTCTCTGTAAAGTAGCACTTTTAAGTCCTGAAATTTGACTTTGAAGCTGAGATCAATGCTGGTAATGTTCTCATAACACCAACTCCCACTGGAGATGAAATAGGGAAGGGGGGAACTTGTGTTTTTTTCAGAGATTCCACACAACACATTAGGCAAGTGATTTTTGCTTGAACTGTGCTTCCCTAACTAGGACAGAGAATCTGAATCTTGCAGAAGGGGTTAGAGCCTCACCAGCTCCTATTGATTCAGCACCTTTCAAGGCTAACCAATATATTGTCTAGCTCTCAGCTGTTTCTGAAATCCTGGAGGGGGCTACGTATGACAGCCTACAGATGAGAAATGAAAGGAGTAAGTCTGCTGTTAGTAGGCTTAAATTTGCCATGCAGGAGTCTACGCTTTTGTTGGACAAACACGAAAAAAAAATTCTAGACATTGAAAATGTTAAAAGTCGCTGATCTTGTATCCTATCAGCCTAAAAGGCAGTGAAGGAACTGGGAAATCGGCTAGGTCTTATATTCCTGAGTGATAAGTGGTTGATTTAGCATGGATTTGTAACTGCCCTTAGAATCACCTAGCAGTGCAGCAGGGGACAAGTAAACAAGTTCAAAGAGTATTTAGTATCTTAAGTGCATTCTACATTCCCCCACGTGAAAATGTTGGTCTTCAAAGCACTATGTGAACACTAACGAACTAATCACTCCCTATGCAATGGCTATTTTTAATACATCTATTATTTGTTTGTGCTCATCAGCTTATTTAGCCAGGCAAGGAAGGGAGAAGAATTAATGTGAACAGAGGGGGAAGAAATAAACACGAAATGGCTTGACCAGGTTCCCCACACACCAGTTAAGGGAAACGGCTGGACAGAAAAGGAATATGGTGAAGAGACGGTACACAAAAGAGGCGCAAAATGATAGAAAGGCTGGAGAAAGTGAGTTGATTACTAGCTACGTCTCGGAGGAAAACAGACTGATTACTAACGGTCTTTGCAGTCTAGCGGAGAAAGGCGCAACAAGGAGCAGTAGCCAGAAAAGTAAAATAATTCAAAGCCTGATTTTTACCAGCAAGAGAATTAACCTTTGGAATGAGCCGCAAAGCCGAATGCTGAATTTTTCACGTCTTTTTCAAATGCAGGCAAGGATCTTGAAGATCTCCTGTGGGCAAACCTTAGCTAGAGCACATCAGGTGTACGACCTGCCTAAGTGACCTCCTGCTCTCAGCGGACAGCGGGCGATACCCGTTCTCCTGCTTTGACGTGGCGTGCCTCCGAACATCACACGGAAATAGTTGCAGGCCTCTCTGGAAGGACACATACCACAAACGGAGAAACTGCCCTTCCACTCAGCGTCCTTTGAGGTCAACTTTGGTCTCCGTTCGCTTTTTGACCTCTGCGTGCACACCTTCAGGGAGCAGATCTGACGATCTGGGCTCGCGCTAGGAGCACGTGCACGCCCCTTAGCTCCTGCCTTTCGTCACGTGTTAACTCGCACCGTTTTTACCACAACGCCCTAGCACTTGATCGACACCGGCTCACGCTTAACCTCGAGCAAGGTAAATCCGTGCGCGTGAGGAAAGACTGAGACCTCTCTGTGGACACGGTGCTTTCCACACTTGCAGGTACCATTTCAGGCTGTCTTTTGCAACAATATTAAGCGCAGAGATACTCATACACAGGAAGCGCCGACTGTCTTGAAAACCAGAGTAAACCCTCGCAACAGCCTGTACAACAGCCCCCCGAGGTGGTCTGTGCACCCCGAGATCCACAGGCCTTTTCATTTCAAGGTCCTTCCCAGCTCCAAGGTGAAGCCCGCAGAGGACAACGCTAGGCAGGGCTGCCGAGACGGGGGTGACACCGTGGAAAGGTCGGACCTGCCCCCGGCTCCAGGTCCCAAACCAAGGGACAAAAGCCTCTCCCACCAGCTCCTGAGAGCGTTTGGGGGCGGAGGGCTGCGATTCCCCTGGCGGGCACAGAGAGACACCAGGGTTTCTTCCACACAGCCGAGGTCCCTCACCCTGTGAGGAGGCGGCACCTCAGGGTGGGGGGAAGCAGCCACCAAGGCAGCCCCACGGACCCCCCTTACCCCTCTCAGACGAGGCCCAGAAAGGCCACCAAACTGCCCATATCCACCTCACCCTCCTCCTCCTCCTCCTCCCGCCTCTCTCTGCCCCCGACCCCCCTCACGGCTTGCGCCCGGCCTTGAAATAACGGCTGCGCCACTGCCGCCCTCCCCCCCCCCACCCCCCCGGCGCCGGGCGCGGCGGGAGAGGGGAGGGAAGGGGCCGGCGAGGCCGGGCTGGGCGCGGGCGGCCGCCGCCGCGCTGCGGAGCCCGTCCTGCGCCAGGCGGCACCACAAGCTGCGGCGGCGGCCGTGCCCGCTCCGCCTTCCTCCTCCTCCTCCTCCCGCCTCGCCTCGGCGTCCCGCACGGCCGCCCGGCGCGCGCGGCTCCCGCCCTCTATGGATGGGAAAGCAGCACCCAACGGCGTGGCCACCATCGAGGACAGGATCTTACGGATCACGGGCTACTATGGATATTACCCGGGCTACTCCAGCCAGAAAAGTAAGGCGCTCCCCCCCGCCGCCCCCCTCCCCACCACCACCTCTGCCTGCCCGGGGAGGGGAGGGGGGGGGGGAACCGAGCCGCGGGCGTGGGGCCGCCGCGGCGGCCGTTAGCCGCCCGCCGGGGGTGGGGGGTGGGGGGGCTGCATTGGGCGTGCGGAGCCCCGGGGGGGCCAGGCGAGCCGTTAGTGAGGTGGCCGGGCGAGGAGCGTCGCCTGCGCGGGGGGGCCGGGGCGGTTGGGCGCGCGCGCGGAGGTGGGGGGGGGGTGAGGGGAGGCTGCGCGGGGTGGGGCCCGCGCCGCTCGCGTGTTTCGCGCCGCGCGTGGAAAGTTTCGATGGCTGCTTTCGCCTAAAACTCTTGGCGTGTTCACCTTCCTCGCGAAACTGGAGTGTGTTTTGTGTTTTTCTCGGAAAGTAGCGAATTAACTGAGAGTTTTTTTTTCTCTGCGGCATTTAGTATGAGGCTTTTTAAAATTCATTTATCTTCCCTTTTTTTTTTTTTCTTAAAGAAGCAGCTGGAATTAAAGCACTCGGTCCTTGCAGCAAACGCACGATTTTTGCTTTTGAAGTTTGTAATTGGAAACAGCGGGTTTCTGGCAGCTGGGAAAACCTTAGTAAGGCTTGTGTGAAACTGTAGCTGTCCCGGGGCTCTGTGGAGCTATTTAGCAATGCACGTTGGTCTAATGAAAGAAATGATTCATTTCTAGCGCTGGGGACGTGGATGCGTTATGGTTTCATGGTAATTTTGCAGTTTGCGAAAGCTGCGAAGTGGCAGAGTTTTTAAAAAAAAAAAAACAAAAGGGACGTGGAGGCAGCTGTACTGGAAAGGCAAAAAAACTTAGGGGGGGCTCAGCACTGTGGAGCAGATTTTTTCCTCTGCGTATTTAAACTCCCCGTGGGATCGAAGGCGGCGAACCGCTTGCCAGCGCAGACTGCGCCGCTCTCCAGCCTTAAGGCAAGAATTAACTGAGACACAGCTAACACGCCGCCAGTATCGGGCGAACGCGTTGGCAGGCTTTCTGTGAAAGGGAGGAAAGCCATGCAGTGAAACCGTTTTAAAAAAAAAAAAAAACAACAAAAAAATCCTTGGTGTAGTGGTCAGCTGAAAAGCAACCAGCCAAGCCAGGGTGCTTTTATTCAGCTGTTATTCGTAGTGCTAACAGCACGGCAGGTGTTAGTTGTTTGGCAGAGGTCACTTGATTTGCGTCTAGGCAGAAGAGGAGTTAGGAAGAAGCTGAGAGCAATCTGGGGGAATGGATGCATGGAAGTCCAGGGATTATTGAAGTCTGAGCTAGGTGGGACCTAATCCTGTGTCAAATTCTTCAGCAGACCCAGGGTGATTCACCAGGGAAAGATGAGGGTACAGGCGTAGCAGTTTGTTGCGAGCGTGCCTTGGTGGCAGAATGCAATTCTCCAGTCTGCAGCAAGACTCCCACCCTCTGTGAAAATGCAGTCCTGAATGCAGTGTTGGTGCTGCAGCTGGCTCTGCACAGGTGCCTCGGAGAGGACTGCTCAGGCACCGGAAAGCTGCTGTTACTGCTCCTAGTCCAGGACCAGGTTCTACAGATGTTACAAATTGCATCTGCTGGAAACTGGGGTAGAGCATGCTCTGAGAGGCCAAGGTGTCAAAAGTGCTGATTCTTGCAATTTTATTGATGGTCTTTTAGCCTTTTGTACCTTTGCTAAAGGCTGGATGCTGAGGGAAAAAAATTGAGATTAGTATCTCAGATTTTGTTGATTTAAAAAAAAAAAAAAGTAGTGGTCATGCTCAAAGAGGAAAAAGTAGAATTGCATGACCCAGAGGTATCCCATTCCTCACATGTTGTTAGGTAAATGAAAAGCATGCACCACTTTTATTTAAACTGTGAGCACTTTTTAAAGCAGTCTAGTAATTTTTGGAACCATCATTGTAATTTCTGGAGGGCTTGCAGCTGGCAGTATTGGCAGTGACTAATTCTCATTGTTGTGTTTTTTGGGGCTTGTAAGGTGCCTTAATGTGGGTGTGATTTCTTTCAAAGAGAAGATGATCTACTTTACCTGGGGGGGAAAAAAATACAGGTATCCTTCAGGTGTCTTGAACATGGTCTCTTGGCACTGAAGCAGTGAGAGTAGCTAGTCACCATCACACGTCTTGGCTTGGAGACCTTACTGTGTTCCTTTGCCTAGGCTGAAGTGTAGCTTTTGAGTGGAGTTACTTCAAAGTGCTTTTGACAATTATTCTCTCAGCTAATTGTTCTGTACCGCTACAGATTTGTCGCAGTGTAAACGAGCAAGGTGGGAAGTTTATTCAACGAATTATGAATGTACTTGGTAGCTCAGTGCCTGCCCTCTCCCAGTGGTGGAAGAGCTGTTGTCCTGCCACATGCCCAGTCCTATAGCCTGTGTGATCAATTGGCTTAAGCTGTCACCTTGCTCCCTGCCTGGGTCTGAAGGGTGCCTGGGGAAAGGGCAGCTGAGGGTGAGCTGTTGTCCCTGGGATGACTTGCACTTGCTACTTCTCTTCTGCTTCCTGGGTGTCCCTCAGATCTGATCAGGAGCTGGCTGGGCACCGAACGGGGATTTTATTTGGATGATGATAGTCTGCTGCTGCTCCCCACCTTCCTTGAGGCCTCTCCTTGTCCCCAGCCTGCTGTGCCCAGCTGGGGACAGGGAGAATATTTCCCTTTTTGAGGAAGGGTAGAGGCTGGGAGTGGGTGGCTGCTGCTGCTCTGACCCTCAGCTTGCCCTCTGGGGACGTGGGAAATGACAAAAAGAGCTTGAGAGTCTGTGAATCGTGCTGGTGATTTACATCCCTCCCTCGGTGGACGAGCCTGTATTTCTTGGTTCAACAGGAGCTGTGCAAGTGTGTGAAGGCTAAGGATTAAACAGTCATGAAATCTGATGTCAAAGGTCTGTAGTGTACAGAGCTGTTATTACACACAACTGTAGTATTTTCTGGAGACCGTTGCTCCATCTTCTCTACTGGTGCATACTAACCTACTGCAGACTTGAGAGCGTGCATATGTTGGTTTTTTTTGTTAATTTTGAGTCATAGACAGGGGAAATAGTTTCTTATTTCTGTATGAGCCATTTGATTAGACAGAGACATGTATTTTAACCTTGTGTTTGCATGCATATATTTTGCCAAATATATCCTGCGTAATAAGAGTCAGGAATTGGAGGAAAACAAGATGTTTTAGGCTTTTTTTCCACCTGCTCCTGATAAGGAGAGGGCCCTTCCTGATCCCAGTCATTTTGTACTTTTGGATGTATGGCTTGATCACTTAATTCCTGCGTTTAAAACGTACAGAGTATGCACTAGCTCTCTGGCCTGTACGCGAAGGAAGAGGGGTTGTGTCTCTCCAAGTGAATTTCCTCAAAGCTACCTCATAATTTGTCTGAGCGTAAGTGTCAGTTTTCTGCTGGCATAGGACAGAGGCTCTGGTCTTTGATCTGGGGTTGCAGATGGTGCCTCCATGTTTGTGACCCCTTGGCTTGATGTTGCGAGGCATGCATTTTCATTTGATCTGATCCAACTTTCCTATCCACACAAACTGTGGAAAGTCATATTCCCTCTCCTCGTCTTTGCCATTACTTCTTATTCTTCTTTTACTTTTTGCTGGTAGTACAGTCATATTTTAGTGTTTTCAGTCTTAAGAATATGTGTGTTTTTTCTTCTTTGACTCAGACCAACTGCCACCTCATCTGTCTTTCAACTCTCTTCTGAAAGCTTTTTACTTTCGTAGTACAAAGTTCCTCTCCTTCACGTCACTGAATTAAAACTGCTCTAGCCAAAGTTTCTTATCTCTGATCTTCATCAGCTTTGCCAAGTCCATGCGGAAGTCGAGCAATTTCTGTCTGTAAAGTCTTTGTAGCTCTCTTCACCATCTACAAAGCTCTATGTCTTGTCCTGGCTCTTGCCATCGCAGACTTGCATTTCTGCAACACCCTTTTCTCTGGTCCAGACAAGTGCAGCATACTGAAAATGCTGTGGCTGCAGTTGTTCTCCTAGCTCATCATGTAGGTCATCACCTCTATTTCTTCTTTTTTGGACAAGTTGTCTTCCTATGCAAAGCTTATTTCCACCCTCCTGGTTTCTCTCATTTAGGTCTGGGGTTTTGTTCGACTCTGAAACCGACCCCTCTGTGTGTTTTCCCATGCTGCTTCAAGCTTTCCTGCTTTTCTCCCTTCAGACCTGCCTTGAAACCCTGGAGTCTACGTAAGCTCCTGGAAGCAGAGCATGGTGTCTCACGTGCGTATGCCATGATAGGGTTGTCGACTGTGTTCCTGGGCACAGAGCGTAGTGCTGGGTAGCCACCCCTCTCTGGTGCAGCTGTGTGATCAGATGTGCATCCCAGGGAGCTGGAGAGCCATTATAGCAGTGTGTGTCCTTAGCAGTAGTGGGCAGCTGGGAAGAAATGCTGAACCTGTTCTTACGTTAGCCCAGATGCCGTGGAACAAGCCTTGTGTTTTCTTGGCTCGCTAGAGGACCTTGAGCAAGGTTTTGTGGTTTTACTTGGCAAGTTAAGCCTCAAGTCAGCAAAGCACTTAAGTATCTGCTTAAGTCTGAACTTGCACTAAGCCATTGGGCTTTGACAACGTGTTTAAAGTTAAGTTCCTGCTTAATTACTTTGCTTAGTAAGAGTGGGATTACGCATGCTGAACCAGCAGCAGAGGCTTGACAGTTCCAATCTCCGGCTCTCCTGAAAGAGTAAAAGGCTGTGCAGGGAAAAACCAATTCCAGAACGTTGGAGGGAATTTTCTTCTGGTTATTATAGCAGCTGTGCCAGCAGCTCTGCTGCAGTACGAATCACATGGCAAACTAAGATCATCTCAGTATTTACCGAATGCTGTGCCCTCCTGGTGGCTTGTCCCTTCCAGCAAGAGGAGGAAAGTCAGTCTGTTTACTGGAGACAGCCTGCTGCTTTTCTAGCAGTTTGCATAGCCCGCGCCCTCTCCGTGTGGAGTGCATATAGCAGGAGAGACGGTAAAAGCAGCACTCGAGGAAAGGTGCCTTGAACTTCTTGGCTGATGAGGCTTTAGGTGAGGATGATGATGGAATAGGCTTTATTTCCTTTTCCTGCTGGGCAGAGATTTCCCATATAGGAATTATTCCCAGCTTTTAGGGGGAGCATTGTGTAGTAGGGGCTGGATTGCAAACTGGAGATTTAACCTTGGAGCACCAGCTCCAAGGGCACAGAGCAGATGTCAGTGTGCGATACAGTCCTGCTGTAGTTTCCTCTTCCAGATACCTTGTCCATCTCTTTGGGCCAAAAAAAAAGTTATGAGGTTATTTTTTTCAGCAAAACATATGGCATAAATACCCTTTTGCCTGCAGCTTTTGGCAGGGCCAGGTACATATTTTTCAATGGATTAGGGCCAGACTGTGGGTGGATTTCTGTTTGTACTGGAATTGGCAATATGGCAGCCATATACTAGCAGCTGGAGTGTGGATCTCAGTGATATGACTTGAGGGGCTCAAAACATTGCACAGGGTGAAAGGTCTCGTTAGCTGGAAATGGAGGAAACTGGGTTCAGTCCTTGGCTTTGTCTCTGACTGAGCCAGTCACTATGGCCCAAATCCCTGGGGAGCTGAGGCATGAAAATGAGGTGCCTGAATATCTTCAAGGACTGAACTTCAAGGACTGGACTTCATATATCTGTTTGGTTCCCTGACAACCCCCCTGTTTGGGGAGTTGTCAGAGCTCTGCGGTCTACTGAACGTGACCTTTCTGAGCAAAGACTGCCCCTGTAGCTAGTGCCTCTCTCAATCTACCCCTTACCTTGGTGTATAGGTGCAATTTTGAGCAACAGTGTGCAAGCAAGATGAATTAAAATTGGAAGTAGATGCAGGAAGGACACTATGGTGACCGTGGTGATGGGGAGCTTAACCTCGCAAGAGGGGACTGACAGAGCTTGGCTTGTTTAGGCTAGCCAAGATAAGGACTTGGCTGCTGCTGCAGATACATCTTGGGAGGATGAGCAGGGAAATGCTAGGGAAGAATAGTTATTTAAACTAAAGTGGCATGTTGGCACACGGACAAATGGGTATAAACAGGCCATGAATAAATTAAGGCTGGAAATTAGCAGAAGGCTGGAATTAATGGCCAAAAAAAGTATCTCCCAGTCTTATGCATCTAAATAAGAATTATTTCGCAAGCTTTAAAGATGCCTCATAAAGAAGTTTGCCAAGATTTTGAGAAAAAATTACTCCTATTTGGCAGGAGAAACCGAGACACTTAGAGGATGGGGGAGATGTTAATTTGCCAGAGGTTGCACAGAACAAGACATAATGTTTGATGGAGAGCTCTCTTCCTCTGCTGGTGACTGCACAGCAGCTCTTACACTGAACCTGGCCTCATGATAAGGTTGGCTGGAGGTGCTTTCAATTACTTGATGGCTTTCAACGCATGCTCTCTACCTGCTTTTCAGTTCCTCTGCCCTTCGGTGCTTGTTTGTCCATGCCATTCCCATGGAAAGGCTTCCTCGCTGCCCGGCCTTGGGGGAGTTGCTGGCTGTGCCCTGCGCTCGCGGGTGGCACAAGCTATCCGGCAGTCTGACGTTTCACCTCATTCGCATCTGTTTGTCTGAGGTAGCTTTAAACTCACTAAACTTCATGTCACCGTGGCAGCATGGAGCTGCGTGTCTTGTTCTTTCCTTGTTTTTCCCAAGAGAGTTGTTGCTGCGTTATAGCTAAGTAAGACGTGACCCAGGTAAGCCATGAACTCCAGGAGCTCTTCTGAACATACGGAAGATGCATCCCTTAGTTTGACTGTCTTTCTAGCACTTACACTGCCTTCTCCAGCTTTGGTCATGGATAAATGCTATAAAATAATACTCCAAAGTGCCAAAATAATTCAGGACAAGCTTTTTTCTCTCCCATGCTTACACTCTTTTTTAATTTTTTTTATTAGCTGCTCTTGAAAGTTTGTCCCAGAGATCATTTTTTCTCCTGTGTGCTTGGAAACTGATGGGCTTTAGCTTAGCTACCTGCAGGCCTATTCACCCATGAAAGTGAATTCAGTTTGCTGCTTGTTGAACAACCGGTGGCAGGAATTTTTCCACGCAGACCTGCTGCTGGATGATCTTAATAATGAAAATGCCTGCAAAAAAATCACTGTCTTTGTGGCAAATGTGCAAATAGGAGAAAGAAAAAGGGAAAGAGCTTAACTGGTTGGATGAGTTATTCACTGAAAGTAAGTGGACCAGCTCTGCTTAGTAAAAGTGAAATCTCTTCCCGCCGCCGCCCCCTGGCAGCAGGGTGTAATGGGGCTCTCTAGCAGCATACGTTTTGGGCTGACCATCTGCGGAACTGCAAATTTTGCTGCATGAAGGAGAAATCTGCAATGTTATGCCTAGCTAATACCGAGACACGATGATGGCAGGGCCGTAAGTGAGCATCCCGGAGATTTGGCGGGGCAGCAGTGAATTTATTTGAAGGCATGCAGTATGTGTTCAAGTCATAGGCTCTCAATATATCTGCCAGGCACAGAAGACTTATGTTACTACTTTAAAAACATGTTGATTCTTCCTAGATGACACTTGCAAATAGTGTTGCTGAAACAGACTTGCCCTTTCCTTTGCTCAGTTGGGCTGGCCTGGGTCAGGTGTAGCACAGTGACATAGGGGGGAAGGTCTCTGCTGTCCTTTTTGTAGCATTAAGCAGGAGCCAATTTGTTCCTATTTTGGTTTCATTAGGAGTTAAGCCAAGGGAGCAGGAGTCAGGTCTGGGTTGGCAAGTGTTGTTTCCCATTCTTTCTGGCTGTCTCACATCTTTCCTCTCTGTGTTTTGTCTGGTGCAAGGAGAGGTCCCATGCCTGTTCTGAGTCTCCTTTGTTTCCAGTTATATTTTTTTTTGGTGGTGTGGTGGCAGGGGAGGGGATGAGCACTAAATGTGCAGTTTATGAGCAAATATGACTCCACTGAAACTGTTCCACCAAACCCACTGCTAGACCATTTGCAAGCCTAGCAGTGACGAGCCCTTTCCATGCAGAAGGAAGTTGCAGCATGAGGCTAACCTCTCTCCTCCAGTTTTATTCCTTCCCGTTTCATGTGCTCTGTGTTTGTGTTGTGACTAAATTCATGACTGGGAAGTGCCTGTTTATGGCACTGAAGTAGTATTGCTTGAGCAATTGCCTGCTGAAGCAAGAGGCAGCATAGCTATCTCTCTTCCTGCAGAGGCTGTCTTCTGGGGAACATTTTGATGAGGACTAGCCCACACCTTTATTATTAATGGGGTAGTTGGCAGATGCTGTGCACCTCATTAAAAAATAGTTTCCTTCTGGGGCCTGATTTTTAGTGTGATTCATAGCAACACAACCATGTGTGTCCATTACAGATAATGGGCATCATATACCTGAAAGTTTAAGGACAGTATTGAAATCACATGCTACTATGCCTCTGTAAGATAGGTGAGAAACGGGGCTGGGAACACGTGTTTTCTGTCAGAGTACTCTTAGACAGCAAAGTGATTGCATTAGTTTGCACGGTGTGATTTACTTTCAGCATCTTGAACTAAGCTGGCATCTTCTAGTGCACTTCCATTATGAACCCTTTCTTTTTTATGCATCTTCTAAAATCTTTTCTTAGACAGAGCTTGCCATGTGGAGTTTGCAGCCCTGGGGTTGTGTAGGTGCAGACTGGGGTTTTTCTCTGCAGTGCCACAAATAACCTGTTGTGTGATAGATTACAAGGACTCGAGTTTGTAGCAGCTTGTGTGCAAGTGGGATGGTTCTCAGTGCTCTGCTGGAGGGAATTCTTCAGTGCTGACAGCATGGGCAATAGAAAGATGAACTCTTCATGGAGTTTCTTGTTCTGTGGTTGTACCCCTACCTGAAAAGGATCAGTTCTGCATATGAGAAAGCGTTTATTCAATACTTAGTACTCAGAGATTGCTAACATGAAGAGTGGATGGAAAATATTTGAACCTAGTGTTTACTGGGAAGATTGGAAAGAAGAATGTTTCTGATGAAGTTTCCTGTGGTTTGTTGGGGACCTTTTGGCAATGGGCATGGCTTTATCTGTGCTTGCGCACCTTAAAGCTTCACGTTTGCCGGGAGCGTTAGACTGACTTCACTGTGCAGTTAACTGCACAACACTCACCTGACCTAGCGTCCTCAGCGGTAAGGGTCCAGGAATATACCTTCTAAAGGCCGTTGGCTCTCGGGAAAAATCTCTTCCACCCAAGCATGTAGGAAGGTTCGGTTGCTTTGAGCTAAGTCGGTATGATACTGCATGCAAGTGATGTTTTTTTCTTTGTAAAGAATAAAGGTACTAGTTGTCCTAGCTTTCACTAATGAGGTTAGTTTTGCCAGGTGACCAAAGCCAGAGGTCTAGGGGAGAACTCAGTCTCTTAGCCTGCCTGTTACTGAGCTCCTGGAAGCATTTCTTTGCCTCACTTACCGTTTGGCAACACCTCCGAGATTCGCGTGTCGATTTAAAAGGCTGAGGTTGTACTTCACCTGCAGATGGATTGCAGCAGGCAATGGCAGTGCAGTGGGGTTTTCCTATACCTCCTGCTCATTCCCGGCACTGAATGGGTGGAGACGATGTTAGTTGGATCAAATTAGGACAGCTTTCTTTCTAGGTAAGGGGCTGTGGTATGTCTTTCTGCCCATCTGCTTTGAAGTGAATTCAGGGTAACTGCCTTGAGTATCCTTGTGAAGACAGGCATCCTCAGCTCTGGGCTTAGAGAGGTCAGCCAGAAGAAAAGATGGCTGTATGTGGGCTGACTCTAGAGAACTTGCTTTAAACTTAGGTACTTGCATTGCATACAGATGCAGCGGTGGCTGTTCAGAGAGCCAAAGTTTAAAGCAGACACCTGGAAATACCATTCTGGTGAGTATGTGCATGTGTTGTAGCTGTAGTGCCCTCATATTCTGCAAGTATGACTTTTAAAGGCACTCCTTTCTTATTATTGTTGTAGAAGACTTAGTGATGTTCCATAGCACTTTGCAGACATAAACCATTCCTTACGGTTTGCTGTCTTAAGGAGGCAAACAAAATGGGAGATACAGCGCTCAGATTTATGTTACGTCAGGGAATGGAAGCTAGAAGAAATCCATCACCATCACTCTGCGTGTTACTAGTAGAAGTTGCATCTGGGCTCTTATTTGAGCTGCGGTCTCAGATTTGCATTACAAACAGTAGTAAGGGACAGACCTCAGTTGTCTGGGATCAGATTTAATTAACTCCAAAGCTGCTCCTAGAGGTGGGATGTTCAGAACTGAGGATGTTTTTAGTCCAGCTGTAGGCAAACATTAAACCCTTTAAAAATATTTTCTGCTGATCACAACTCTGGATAAAAGCATCAAGGTTCTGATCATTTCCTCTGCTTTTCTCTAGGGTGAAGTGATCCTAATGCCATATCACCTGGCAAGATCACCTCAGTGCAGGGAAGTCCTCTAATGGCTTAATGGTTGTTGTCTTTCACCTCTTCCCTGTGGGTAGTGGATGGTACATGACTGGATAAAACAAGAAATACCATTTTACTGCTGTTCCCTAAATTCTGTTTCCCTGCTTGGGACTGTGACCAGGCACTGTCACTGGAGCAGGCTGTGGGTTGCTCAAATAGCCAAATCTGCTCTGTGCATGTGAAGAGAAGATGTATAGGTCTTCATGTGAGGATTATGGTCGTCATCTCCTGCTGCATTCAGGTGTCAGAGGCAGGCCTCTCTAGAAGCCAGCTGGACAAACGCAATGTAGATTGTGAACTGAATACATAAGATACCAGTTCTTCTGCTGCATTTACGTTTTGCTCTCTGTATTTCAGTGCCTCAAACTATTCTCCTTGGTCTTAGTTTCCCTTTTCATCCCATTAACCTCTCTTCTCTCCCTATATCTGTGGCATCAGATTGGGCTGGTTGAGGGGGAGATCTGAAAGGAAATATATTTCGTGTCTTTGATGTGCTGAGCCTTTTTTGTAGGCTGTGAACAAAAACTGTGTCTGTGTATTCCCAAACTGAAGAATACACGATTACTTTTCCCGGCCTCCCTCTGAGAGGGGGCTTTGACATCATTCGTACTCTATAATTTATGATATTTTTGTAGCAGTATGCTAAGGTCTAGAAAAGAGTAAAAGGGATGATTTAAAAAGGGAAGAATAGCCCTGTGCATTTTGGTAGTTCTGTGAGTGAGTTGATTCCTGCTCTTTGGAGTTGCTGCTGAGTCTCTCTTTATTATGGAAGCGTTTTTTAAAGATGATGTTTTGTCTAATGTAAGCACTTCCTCCTTGTCAAACACATCCTGGTATGTCCTGTTAGGACTTTGCACCTCATTCCTGAGTGTTTTAACAGGATATTATAGAACGTCTTGTAACTTTCTGTGAAATGTTTTAACCTGATTTCGTAAGAAAACAGGTCTTATGTGAACATGATGTCTCTTTCCCTACTCCCTCCCCCTGTAACTTTTGAATCTTTTGAATGATCAAATTTGAGCAAATTTAACGGGAGGCAGAGAGCACAAAAGTCACTGAGCCTTGACAGACCTTGTGAAAATAGGTGGCCAGCTAGAAGGAGGGGGTCCTCTTGATTCTCTTGCAGCAGGAAGGCTGAAGAACTAGCTCGCTCCTGAAGAAGACGACCTGGAGAATCAGGCCAGAAGATGCAAATCTGCAGGAAAAGAGTTTTGACCTTTTTCCTGTTTTAGAATTGCTTGTCTCTGCTGCTGGTTCTTTGAATATGATCCCTCAGCTGATGAATGAGGGTTACTCCCATTAGCTTTCACAGTCAAACCATTCCCTCCCCTCCCACCCCAAATACATAGAGAGACATAGGAAGAGAAGGAGAGCAAAGCACTAGCCTGTTGGGGTTGAATAAGCATAGTGTGAAGCTAACACATCTTTTACCCTCTAATTCTTTCCAACACACAGAGATACTGGCCTGGGAGGGGAGACATTGGCTTCATACTTGGTTTGGCTACTTCTCCAGGCTGTATTGAGATTCTGGAGGTCTCATATAGTCTACCTGTATTTCTAATGCAATAGAAACAATAAAATGTTTCTACAGGACAGTTTCAAGTTTTGGTCTGAAACTCAATCAATAAGAGTAATTTCCAGAACCAAAGCTATTAGTTAAGGGCTCTAGAGCATCCTAGATGATGGCTGTGAACCCTTTGCAGTTTTAAAAAATGGAGAGAATGTAGTTATTCTATTAAGACTACAGAAAATGTTATAAAATATTAAGGATGATCATCTCTTCTTATTTGAAATAATAAATCCAAAGTTAATTTTGCACTTGCAGAAAACCGGTGGCTGGCTATTAGCCTTCTACTTTTTCGCTGGTGAAATGTAGAGAATATTTTATACTTAATGTTTTATCTACTTTGCTAAGATGTTATTAGGCTCACAAATATGTCATAACGTCTGGAGGGATGAAAAGTGAGCTTCCCCCTCTTTCTCCTGCAGGTTACTGAAACGGAGGGCTCTGCAGTCATTTCAGACATCCTCCTGGCACCTAAGAGCCCAGGGAAAGAAAATATTGCTGCACAAAAGGAGTAACAACCATATTTTATAAAGCATTAAGTTTTTCTGTTTTAGCAACGCATTTAATATTCATTATAACTCTTAGCTTTGAAAAAGGTAATAAAGAAATGACACTGGGTCTGCTTATTTAAAGGTGTAAGTTCCTAGAAATTATTTCTGTCACCCACACCATCCATTGAGTTGCCAGTTATGACGCTTCTGAGCTATGCTGAAAATGAGAAGTTGACGTTGTGGTGACCTAACTGAACATGGAAAAATGCCCTAGGGATTTTATAAATAGAATTCAAAGCAAATTTTCCTTTGGTTGCATTTTATTATTCTACTGTATGTTTTCTTTTTTTTTTTCACCAAAGAAATGAGCATTGTTTATTAATATCACTGTGTAATGACAGCATGAAGCCTTTTTAGTCACTGCTGCTTCAGAAAGTATTGTAAAGTCTGACATCCCTTTGAAAAACTGTTCTTAGCTGCTGCTGCTATTTTTATTTTTGAGTTGTTCTCTGCTAGAATTTTTTTTCTTTTTTCTTTTGTCCTCGTCTGCCCTGAATTTTCAGAAACGCTTTCAGATCGGCTTACAAGTCAATTGAGCTCTTTCCTCCTGTTTTTTTTCCCCCCGTTATGAACTTTTACTGGACTGTGCCTTTCAAAAGCTAGTTGAAGCATAGTTTTTTCCTTGAACTCAAAACATGCACAGTCTTTAGAGAAATATCTGCTAGAAGCACTGACCTATAAAATCTATTAGGCTCTCCCTACTGGTGTGAAACTCATTTATGTAATGCTGCTGGATTGGATGAGTGCACTGTGCTTTGGAGGTAAAATACACAGTTTAGTCTGACTTTTATAAGCATTAGTGCAAGGAAGTGACTTATAAAGAGATAATCTTTGCAATCCTGTGGAATGTGCATTTATGAAGATTTCTCCTGTTTTCCCCATATGCTTTTTGGGGAGATTCTTTGAGAGCAGAGACCGTTTGGGCAGGTTTAACACCTGAGTGTCTGCAGCTAGGTTCTCTGGGCTGGCTCTTGACCTCCAGGAGCACCAGTAGGAAATACCATGCTATGAACCCCAATAAGAGAGCACCAAGAAAAGAGATGCTAAAAGTTACTGGTGAAGGTGACTTAGTTATCCTTCTTCCTCTATGCTGTTTAAACTGTCCCAGCATAACAAGGGTCGGAATGGCTATCAGCTGCTACACGTGTGGAGCTAGGCTGAGTTCTAGCAATGCTTTTTCATTGCCCTGGTCCTAACCCTTGTAGTGGGGAGGAGAGGGCTGGATCAGAGCTGTCTGGCTACCGGAAATAAAGCACTGATGAGTACTGGACAGCAAATGAGGGCTGACTTTGGCTGCTTTTACAGAGACTGCAGAGAGCCCTAGGGAGCCTGAGGAAAAGGGTAGTCCCAAGGTGGTTTTAAACTGCTGTTGCAGTTTAATCTGTGAGATTCCTGTGCTAAGATCAGAAACAGATCCAGAGGAGTTTGTGATGGAAGTCCTCGGGAGTCCTGTGGTTGCTGGAAGAGGTACAGCACTGGCAATTAATAAGTTTGTTTTGTTGACGTGGCCAAAGGCTCTAGGAGGACTGGCTTTAGCTTCTTGCCTTGTGCATTTGGTCTTTTGGGGAGAGGTGACTTTGGTCTGCTCATGCTCTTAAGCCCCGTTAGATGTAAGACAACTCCAAGTTAGAAGCCGTAGTGCTGTGGCAGCTCTGCCCTGTACTCACTCTAATAAACCCTGGGGTTTCACAGTTTTGAGTTGGGGTTGGGTTGTGTGTGGTGGGCCACAACTTGCTAATGTCTGCCTGCAGAAGACTGTAGGGACATACCCAGAATTTCAGTAATGCTCTGAAAAAGTAGGATACAGAAGGAATAGATTAAGAAGCTGCAGTGTCAGTGTTAACTGATTTCTTCGCTGAATGTTGCAAACATGTCCTCATTACTAGCCAGAAGGAAAAAGTTAACAAGGATCATAGTTGTAGTATGGCAGTGAGGGGTATTGAGAACAAGGGAAGTCATTTGCAGAGCATACCCAAAAGAGACATTTTTCTTTCCTTTGTCTCTAAAGAGTAAAAATTTAGTGTAAGGATGGTCATGATGGTGGTTAGTCTCTTTATAAGGACAGAAACAGGGATTGAAAACACATCCATAGGTGACATTACAGATGATTTTTATAAATTATTAGGTGGTCTGTTGATTCTGATTGTTAAAGGTACATCTAGTAATTTATTCACACTCTATATATGCCTTTTAAATGTGCTCGTAATGTAAAGCGTGACTCTATCAGATGATTAGCTCTCTGTGTGGTGTCTTCCATCACAATGGTGGAGATGTAAAGGCATCTTTGCTGCATCAGAGCATAAAAGCACAAGTAGTAGGTGAAGTAAAATGCTCTGTGCGTGGAGCGGATCAGATGAGAAGTGGAGCTAGCCTATCCGTTTGAACCAGCATTTGCCTGGATTGGCACACAAGGTAAGCAGAGTAGAAAGTTTTGAATTGCCTCCCCAATCTTGGTGGCATGGTGACGGTTCACTTAAGCCTTTGTGCCCTGTTGGATGAGTGCAGCTGAAGCACTGCAGTAATCTTCACCACATAAGGTTGTGAAGTGGCTAATATGGCTAATATGATATCCAGCTGTTCTTTACTGCTTGGTCTAAGACAGCAACGAACTGCTCAGAGTTGGATTAATTGGGAATGCAGCCTTTGGTGCAAATCTGGACCATGGCTTAACTTTACCTCACTGAATTGGTGGAAGGATGCCTTAATCCTTCTGCCACTGTGCCTATTCTTAGCACTATGCATAGCCTATTTGGTTGTGGGCGGGGGGGGGGAAGGTTTTTAATTCCCTTTGACCTTCTTTGAAAGTCTTTTCACATCTCTCTTCAAAGATAATGGTAAGGTGTGAATCCCTTCAGTGCAACCCCCAGGGAGCCTTGGCATTTCTAAAGTATACAGGAGGATGTCTCCCAGACACGTTAATAAAGTTCAACGTCATGAACTATCAGAAGGAGCTAACGGAATATGTTATACCTACTCTTTCTTTGACCTTCCATAATTGCCTCTGATTATTCTATTACAGTAGATCACTTTAAAATAATTCTGGAACTAAGATGCAAGTGTAAAACCACAAAAACTTTACAAAAAGCATGAACAGGCATCCAAATTGTGAGTAGGTCTGCTATGATGTTCTTTCTCAAGTGGGATGTTACCAGATTGCATAATGATTTATTCCTCAAGTGAAGTTACATCACTAAGAGTGGCAGAACCTTACGTGATCCTTGGCGACGTTTTTGCCATTGATCCAGATTCCAAACTCAAGGGAAATTATTACTAAAACGTTTGTGATTTGGCCTCTCTTAAAATTCATTGATGACCTCCCTGGGTCGAGTAGTGATTGTCTAATCAGAGGATCACAGAACTGGAAGAGGCATGGACATATCGCTAGTGTATCTATCTAAGCAGGCTCACCTATGTCATTCCTAATGGATGTTTTCAAATCCACTTTTAAAACATCACTGATGTAGATTGCCCATCCTTCCCAGGCAGTCTGTTCCAGTGCTTCGCCTACAGTTATTTCCTAATAACTAACCTGATCTCTTCCTCTGCAGCAGTCTCCTACAAATATTGTGTTTTCCTTCGTCTTGACAAAGCAAATCCAATTCTTTTACTCATTCTCCTTAAAGTAATATTTTCTAGAAATTTGCCCGTCATCGTTTTCTTCTGGACTCCATCCAGTGAGCTTACATCTTTCTTAAAATCCAGTTCCTCAAACTGGACATAGTTCTTCAGTTCAGGTTTTACCAGCACAGCCTCGCAGAGAAGAGCAATTACTTCATTAGTATACAATGGGTTGTCCATCTCAGTTCTGTGTTTTTGGCAACAGCATAACATAGATGACGTAGCTTGGGGTTCCCTTTAAACTCACAATCCTCTTCTAGAAAACTCCAGCTATTCTCTGATCTGTGTCTGCTCAACTGATGATTTCCCACCCAAGTGGAGAACCTTTCACTTTCCTTATTAATTTTCTTCCTCCCCCTCCACCATGGCCCTTTCTCCAGTTTACCAAAATCACTCCAGTTCTTCCAACCAGCTTGTAGTGTCTCTATCTAATATCAGGTTCAGATATAATGATTAAGCTCTATATTATGAGACGGTCAAATGCTAAAAGGAACCTCACTTAGCATCCTTTTATTTAACAGCAAACCACTGAAAGCAACTCTCGGTTTGATTCTTGAGCACTTTTACACACGGTGAAATAGTTCCCTTTTGTTGTCATGCTGGACGGTGTCGGAAGTCTTACTGGTGTCAAGATTTCTGTTCTTTTTTCACAAACCCATTATTCTGTCATAGAAGTGACATTAATCTAATGTGATTGAGTCTTGGTGAAACTCTGTTACCTGCCATTCTTCCCGTTTTGTTACAAATAGCTTGCTCTATTATTTGGTCTAGTATTTTTGTAGGAATTAAGGATAGGCTGCCTGTTATCTCCGGTTACTTGTGTTTCTTTTTTATGCTTTTCTACTCTTCTAGAATTTCCTTTGCGTTCCTAGAGTTGTCGAAGATCCCTGTTGTAGTGCTTAACTGACTGAAGTCCTAGAACTGAGGCCAGTATTTGTTTTCTTGGATTTACCAGACCAAATAGCTATTGATATAAAATTTATCCCTGCAGATACAGAATCAGTGCCACCTCATTATTCTTCAGAATATACTGTTCCACAGGCAATATAAGTGACTGCTTAAGCACATATAAGATGCAGTATTTCATTACTCTGTTAAAAAATTAAAATGTATATGTTAAGATGAATTCCAAATTTTCCCTTATGTTTATGAGATGATCAAGATCAGAACTGGGCAGATAATGAGGAAAAATTATTGGTGAACTTGTCAGTGACTTTGGAATGAACTTTGTAGCTTACTTTGTGATCTTTCTTTCCAGCATTTTGCCAGCCTTTTGCAAGTGAAGTCATCTCAGCATATTGCTCACAGATGGTGACATTCTTAGCTGTGGTATATGACAAGCAAAGGTGGAGTCAGGTTTAAGTGCTCTGTAGACATGGCCCTGGCCTTTGCACAGGTTGAAAAATTCACCTATGTAACAAATTATAGGAGGCCAAATGAGTAGTGAAGCAGAAACTAGTTGAATATGAGAAGAAATCTGTTTAATAATCTCATTAATATTTTGTAGCAATGTTTAGGAGATTGCTGGAGATTACCCAGTGCAAGTCAAATCCAGGCCATCCAGCCTGCTGCCTTTTGTCCTATGACCCTGGCAAATAAGGGCAGCCATTAAAATAGTATATGTGTCCACCAGCCAAGCATCTCCCACTTCATCACCATGTGAAAAGGCTCTTGAGTTGCACTAAGAGTTGCTGCTGTATCCACATGAGATCGGAAGTGTGGGATTCAACATCTAGCCTCTGATGCTGAAAAATCTGAATAATTAAGTTAGTAAGTAACTTAATTGCTTACTAACATTAAGTAGTCTGTAAAGGATGCCTTCTGGATAGGGAGCAGTGACTGAGCTATGTGAGGAAGGTTAGAGTAGTCTGGCCTGTCTACCATAGCACATATCTGTTCCCACCTTGAGATAAGAGAATCTCCTTTCCAGCCCACTGGAAATGGTATTGGGGGCCTCTTCTCTCGCTCACATCACATCTTTCCTGTCTCTGGGAGGAAATGTCTCCTCTGCAGTTGTCTAGGGAAAAGAGCCAAACAACTGAACTCTTCATCATATGCTGAGCCTCAGTGGGATGTATCATGGTCAGATGGATTTCTGAAACTTCTTGTAAATCATTTTTGGGCTCATAAACATCTGTCTCTGTTTAATATTTTAAAGATTTTTCTTCTAGTGCTTTTTACCCCTCCCACTAAAGGGTTGTAATCCCGGTGGTCTAACTTTGGTTTAAGCGTTCAAATTCTCGTACAACTCAAAGCAGGGGGACTTGTCTTTGTTAAAACTATAATTCCTGTCTCTTTGAAGACTGTAACGGTGTGTGTTACAGAATCACAGAATGTTGTATGTGATATTTCTGGATCAAGCTTTCGGCTGTGTGTGTATGTGGAGAGAAAGACAGCTTTTAAAAGCTAGAAATCCAGCTTTTTGTAGCTATGAGTCGGGTGTAGTCACGCAACTTCTGGAGCCTGCGAAATACTTCTGAATAACCTGAGTCCTAATCCAGTGTGGCAGTTCACAGAAACTGGCACACTTTGACCTGAGGTCTGTCTAGCCCAGATCCCCATTTAGCAGAGCCAGCAGGAGATGCTCTAGGAGATGCCATAGGAAAAGAAATGGGACGTGAGTGAAGTGACCCTTTCCTGTTATCCCCTTCTTTTCTCAGGCTATCAGTCACTTTCAGAACCAAAAGTTTTCTGGACCATTTTATTTCGTAGCTGCTAATGGACCTGTTTTCCATCCCACTTTGAACTTGCTTACACTTTTGGCCTCTACAACAGCCTCTGGCAATGAATGCCACAGCCTCATTTTGCGTTGCGTGGAGAAGCTGCCTTTATCCAACAACCCACTGACTACCTCATTGGAAACCATCTAGTTTTCACATTAGCTTGAGCCCCAGAACTTGTTTTTGATGTTGGTGGTGCACCCTTTGTGACCTGCCTATTGCCTGGAGCTGGTGGGCGCAAAGCATTCATGTGCTGTGATGAATGGGGAGGAAGCTAATGAAAAGAAGAATCTTGTTCTCTGTTTATATGAATAGAGAGAAGTTCTGATGTGCTGACCGGGTTTTTTGTGGGTTGTTAATTCAGCAGTAATTAAGGTTCCAGAGCTGGAGTCCTGACGCAGGCAAAACTTCTATCGAAATTAATGGGAATTTTGCCTGAAGTCCGGTCTACAGAATTGAGCCCAAAATCTTTTTTCTGGTTGCTGCATTTTGTCTCATTTGAGTCTGCTTGCAAATAGACTGTACTTACTGGTGCATAAAGTGAGTTAATTTTGGTCTTGGCCTGTACTTGTTTGCAGGTACTTGTCAATCAGTACTGTCTAATTTTTTTCCCCTGTTCAGTGATTATTTCTGCAAATGGTAAATTGCAAACCTGAAAGAATTAAACAGAGAAAGTATATCACTTGTGAAGGTTTTGTTTGTCCTGTTGTGGAGTTTGCCTTTGCTTGTTTGATCCCTCCCCCTGGAAAAACAAGTAGCTGACTAATAAGTCTAAGTTTTATATACAATTTCTAAGTGTTAGCAGCATAGTTAATTTAACAATAACATGAACACAGGACTGTTGTGTGAAATCAGAGGACATTGTATCTCTGTTGTTTTCTTCTACCTGGAGAAGCAAGAAAAACCTGCTCTGTTAGTTTTTCTAGAGCAGCAATATGTTCTTATCTTAAACATGCAATGTAACATTAATTATTAATCACTAGAATTAAAAATAGAAATAAATGTAGGATAGTAATTTTGTATCTAGGTAAATCCTAAGTCTTTCCGTCAAAAAAATACAGCTTTACACCAATGTAGACATTGAGTGAGAGAGATCAAAGTCAAATCACTTAATGTTTATGTGCTTTGTTTGACAATTTTTGTCTTGATGCTTTTCAGAAGACTGCTGGAGTTTATTTATAGCGTGGGTTTTGAGCATCTGACCCATATGCTCCTGTGGACAGTGGGAGTATTTTTTAAATGCAGACTATAGAGAGTTTGCTCAAGTTGAAAATGTTTTTTTAATACGTCCTTGTTAAACGGTCACCTTCTCCTCAAAGATTTGAAATGGGGTGACTTCTGAGCTTGGGTTCACTCTGAAGTAACTGCTTACAAATAATTCCTTTACAGCATAAGAACTTATTTCAGGTTTACCCTGGTGTAACTAGGGTCAGGATGCTGCCCAGCCCTTGGATACAGAGATCCTACAGAAACAGTGATCAGTTTTAGTGCTTTCCCACTAACGGGGAATTGAAATTTGCCTTTGGACAAAGGTATAGTCTATTGTCCCCGAAATCTGACTCTGGCCTGGATGGAGAGGTTGCAAACAGAAGCTGCATTCTGGGAGACTTTTAAATGAGTAATAAAATCAAAATGATGCAATGGTTTGCTAGGGAGGCTTTTGAATAACATACTGAAACATAGCATGGAAGCTAGAATAGCTCTCGCAATTCTTGTGAACTTACGGCCGAGACTGCTGGAGTGGCTTGTAAGGGAAAATGAAAAGTTCTGTGCAGTCTTCCATTGCTGTGGGTAGATGTTCGTGTCTATTAATGATTGTGCTCCTCTCATTAATCTGTTTGGTGCACATTAAAGAAAATGTGGTGGTGGAGGCAGAAGCTCTGTGTTTTCTCCTCTGTGGGGTTTCCCTGCTAGTCCATCCAGATCTAGTTGTCCCAGACCTAATGCATCTGGATTTCCTACTGTGTCTAGTTGGAAGGTGGTGGGGAGGAGGGATTTTGATAACCCCTGTAATGAGCAAGTGATGGAGTCTCCAAGGTGTCTCCTAGATGGAGCCTCTGAGATCCGTTTGAACGTTGTTCATGTTCAGTGTCCGTTGTTCACAAGGACAGCTCTAGTTTGGAGCCATTTCTCAAGTATTTCTCTTGCCCCTATTTAGTAGTGGGGCTCCTGTGGTCTCCCTCATTTGTGTGCTTTGTGGTCCACTGAGATAACACGTAAAAGCAGGGGTTTAAAATGCTCTTGGTATAAGTTCTGCTCAACCTTGACTGCCTTTTGGTGCTTACCTGCTGTTACCATCAGAGGAAAACAATCCTACCAAGACTAGAAAATTTCTAGTAGGAAGCTGTCCGGCTAGGAACACAAGCTGAAAAGGACGTCCAAGGTCAGAATTTTATCTAGTGGTATCACAGGCAACCACATGTATGTAATACTTCCTTTGGATATAATCTCCAAGCTGTGAATCATAGCACTGGTTACCTGCTACCACCAGTGAAATCCTTAGAGTCCAGAGATGCTTGAATCAGTGAGCTGTCTAGCTGGTTTCCCTTGACTGAGTTTGACAGGCAGATGGATCAGCTGGATCTGTGTATGTGTTCTTAAAGCCTTATGATTCACAGATGTTTTTAAGGCCAGAAGGGACAGTTATGATAACCTTATCTGACCTTCTTTATTTTTGTATTATATTACATTAAAATATATCATTTATTTAATATATAAAACAAGACATAAGTAATATGATTATAATAAAGCGTGATATAAAACCATAGCATAGCAGCCAGTAATTTTTCTTTAAGCTATGACAAACCCTTGGAGAGTCAGGGTAGTCTCCGGCTATAGTTGGACTCGGAGTCCCTGGCCCTCGGGAAGGGAACATGAAGGTTTATGCCTCAAACTTGTAGCTGTGAACTCAGACACGGTGCCTACCTCCCAGCCTGTCTGCCATATAGAAATGTTGAGCTCCTGTTCAGCCATAAATTGATCAGTGGCTGCTTAGGGGAAGGTCATTTCAGGCTCAAAGTGAGTGTCTAAAGAGATGAAGCGGTAAAAAGGGATTACTGTTATTTTTAGTAATCTGAGCAAATGGAAGCCTTCTTGTAGGGTGCAGACTCATTCTATACCATATCCTTGGTGTATGTCCTAGCTGAAGCTCATATCAGTGGAGTTTGCCCAAAAGTCACCTGCCCTTGGCAATTAGATTCGACCTTAATTATGTGTGCTAGTTGATAGGCTGTATCTCTGAATGAAAAGTTGTTTTTCATATCTAAAAATGGTACCGGCCTCACTGAGAAATCAAATCATAGACTCAATTCTTCTGTTACCTTTACCAGTGTACTTTTAGGATAATAATGGAAATCAGGTAAATTATTTCCACCTGTTTTTACTCCATTGGAAGCCCACAGATTTTACTGTAATTACTGGAGACCTACTCTGATGCAGTTGAGGAAAATCTGGCCTGTGTCTCTTTGTGTCTAACATGTACTGTGTTTTCCATGTGTTTTCCGTCATTAAAATACAAAGACGTAAAATCGTAGTGAATCACACAGGTGGCCTGGTTTCCCTTTGTGGTTTCATTGCCCTTGACCGATACATGTTCTGCTATCGTCCTCAGTTTAGCTTTTCCTACTTTTAACTCGCTCCATACAAACACACTCCTCCTCCTAAGAATATATGTGTTGGCCAGATGCTGAGCAGGTGTAAACCTGTCCCACTAGAGTCAAGACAGTGATGCTGATTTATGCTAACTGGGCAGCTGGCCATGGATGTGTTCTGTCCATTGGGGTTTTATTCAATCCAGAAGGATTTCTCAACTCTCTCTCTGGTTGTCCTGCCTTCAATCAGTATAAATCCAGGCTTTTAAGAGTATTTGATCATCTTTTTTGCCTGTTTTGCATGCTGCAGCACACATCGGTTCAGGATCAGAATAATGCAAGGATAACTCCAAATGTCCTGCTGTTTGTTTGTGATAGAAATTATTGTGTAATACTGAATTAATTAGTTTTTAATGCAAACAAGACTGTTTTATGTAAGCACTTGGAAAGGAAGGACAGAGTGCTAACAGAAAGGTTAACTGCTGTGTTGATAAAACATTTTAGTCTTTTTTTATATTTTAATTTATAGTTTTGTAATATGGTTAGCTGTCTTTTTTTGGCACTGCTAATATGAATCGTTTAGGAATTTTTATGAAAAAAGCTGGACTTACCTCAGCTGTCTGATTAGAAGTCCTAGACTTTCGTGTGGTTCAACTTGGTATGTTTGCCAAGCACTTTTATTACTTCAATCAATTTGAATTTGCAAGACTGATGATCCTGACAGAAGCTATTGGCACATCATGTGGTCCTGGGAGCTAAAAATAGCATTCTCTATGGGGCTTACTTATTTCATGCTCCCAAGCCCAAGAAGTATTAAAAAAAAGAAAAAAAAAAAAAAAGTTTGCACTTTGTGATACCAGTAATTTAATAAAGGAAAAATACCTGGCGCTTTTCATGGAGTCTTCAGGATGTTTTGTTGTTACAATAATGAATTATTTGTTTTATAGAAGTGCCTGAAGACTCCAGTTGGAATCAGGGCCTCATCCCGCTATGCACATGCGCACAGTGAGAAACAACATCTGCATGCAAAAAAGCATCCAGTCTGTTTATGCAAGAGAGGGTGAGACAAAGAGGGAGAATGAGGCATGCAGTCACAAACCCATCATTAGCAGAGCTAGGAATAGAACTAGTGTCTCTTCTGGCTCTATCATCTTGTTCGTTAATCCACAGTGCTGACTTTTGAATCTTAGTTAGCTAAGAATCTTAGTTAATTACAAGCTTCCCTCTTCCCACCCCCCAGCCTGATTTGATGGCTGAACGGTAGCTGCAGGAATGGCATCAGGTCTGCCCTGGACTGTGACCTCTCATTTTAGAGTGTATTTTAGTGTCTTTGACCGTTCAGACTTTTGCATTGACCTTGTTGAGGTCATTAGGCTCCACCGTTTGCGGTGCATGTGTGAGTGAGTAGTGGCTGGATGACTGAATTTTGCCCCCAAATAGATCCTGGATTGCAGTGGCTCTGTGCTTGCCTTCCTGTGCCTACTTATGATAAAGTGCTACTGAGCGCCTTAAAATCAGTCTTCTGCTGCTCAGCAGTCACTCAAAGCCAAGGAATCTGGAAAAAAAAAATCTATGCTCCATAGGCTGTACCCTGTTTGGCTAGCATTGCACTGTTATTAGTCTTTGCAGTGTCTGACAAGCTGCAGTCTCATCTTTTGAGACCCGCTAAACTGTTGGTTGTCTCCCTTCCCCAGCCAGATGTAACAGTAAACAGTAGCAGCCTGCTTGAAGGAGTGTTACAAAGGTGATGGAGCCCAACTCTTCAGTATAATAGCAGACAGTATGATAAGGGGCAGTGGCCACAAGCTGCAGCTTGGGAGATTTGTTTTGGAGAGCAAATTTCTACTAGAAGGTAGTGCATTACTATAGCATGCTGGCCAGGAAGGCAGTAAAATCTCCATCCTTAGTTTTCAAGATTGAGCTGGGCAAAGCCATCTCAGGTTTGATCTAATGTTGACTGTTGACACTTTGAGCAGAGATTGCGTTTGAGACCTCCAGTGACCCCTTCCCACCAACATTTCCACGTCTGTGTTGTAAAACAACTGCTTTTTATAAATAACTGATTAACCAGCAATGTTTAGTTAGTCCCTTGCACCATGGGTTTCCCAGAGTGGTCGGTGCTATTGTCAGAGGATCTTAAGTCAGTTCTGTTTGTGTTAATTTTTCTAATTCTTGCTTGCTTCCTCCACCGTAGGAAGCTGAACGTCAAGGCAGAAGAGATACTACTGTATCAATAACGTGTTACCTAGGCTTGGCTTCTGCACCTGACTCTGAATCATCCCATACTGGATGTAAGCATCTGCTCGCGCAGAGTGAACTGGTTTTTTTTTTCTGTTTGTCTTCCAGATTTGCAGAGATGAGCTTGGCTTCATCCTTTCCACTTGGAGCATTTTCTTCACTTGTTTTACTCCTCATTCCACGTGTATTTCCACCCCATTCTGAGCAAGAAGCCCAGACATGGTTGTCTTCTCTCAGCTCCTTAGATCTACCTCTGAATCGTGTAATGTGGGAATGCCTGCATGCTGTAAGAGCTGCTTACGTGTTGGTTGTGTAGGAGCTGCTTTAACGGTACTAAATACCCCAGGAGCTTAACTTGGAGCTCTACACTAGTGGAGTCCTGTAACTTCTGTATATGGCATCCTTGAACAGGCCTCGCAGGGGAAGAGTTGCCTGTTTGATCGTGGTGTTTCTGCCCTGTGCGGTACCTGAAGCAGTATGCAGTGCCTGGGCTCTTTGCTCTTCAGAAGCAACAGTAAAACTTTTTGTAGCTTCTGTGGCCTGATGAACACTTTGGTTCTCTTTCTGGGCCGTGATGTGACATCTATGTGGCCTTATAGGGCTAGGACAGCTTAAGGCTGATGTGAAGATGAGAAAGTTGGAGGTAAAGTCTGATATGAGGAGATAGAGGGTTAATCAGAGAATTAACTTATATAGTGAAGCATTTGACTCAGCATAATTGTCCTGCCAGGGACTTAATATAATTTGCAGGGTGTAAGAGTTCTCTAAAGGGATGAACAAACACTCACATGAAGAGCTAGATAAAAATTTGCGCTTTGGACTCGGTCAGATGTTCTCAGTCCTACTCTCTTTCCTTTTAGAGGATTTTCTATGCAGACAGCATCTCAGCATTGCTGAAAAGTCTGAAGATAGTTTGCTCTTTGGTTTGTGACTGCGTTATCTCTCTACAAACAGCATGGCAATGAAAAAGGAGGGTTTTTTTAGATAGCCTAAGGAAAAACTTCCTTGCAAAGTCTAATTAGGATCAAATTAGATAAATAAGGTTTGAATGGCTCCGGAAAGGCTAGCTTCATAAGGACTAATCCTTGTTGGGAGGTACTTAGTCATCAGCCAATGTTAGGATTGCTTTCATCTGCTGCAGGCTGGAGAGAAATGAACTGATGTAGTGAACAAAATATTGTAATCCTTCCTTTCTTATTTGTCTCTTTGGTATGGAGCAAAAGAAGTGAAAACTCTGCAGCATTTACTTGGTGTGATTCTTGATAATGACAAGTGATGCTACAATAGATGCAAACTGTGCTTATTAAATGGGACATCTGTCTTCTGGTTCGCTCTCCATCGAACCGCTGGTTTGGTCTGTACTGTCTGAGCTTGCTTTGGAGACCATACCCTGCTGTCCGTGTTGGCAATGTGCAAGCTGGGCGGAAGCAAAGGCTGTTGTGTGATCTGTGGTGGTAGATCACGCGCCTTGCTTGGGTGCATCACCGGGGCTCGTGTCTCAATTTTGTGTAGGATGCAGTCAGACAAAGGCCAGTACATGGATTTTTCATGACAAACTTTAACCAACCCAGAGCTTTGGGTTTATCAGCTAAAGAAGCTTTTCCTATCTTTCTGGATTCTATTATTATTTAGTCTGTAAAGAGTCTTTGGTGGTGAAAGGAGATAACAAGTGAAAGTAAGCCATCCCTAGTTTTAGCAACAAAGCCTCCGCTTTCCTCCATAACAGAGACAGCAACTGGATAAGAGAACACATAAATATATGGGCTCATTGGACATTCTGGCAATCTGAAGGAGACAAAGTTTGTATTGAGTTTACTCTGTCCTCTAAAAGATCAGCTTAGTGAGACATGCCCTTCAGGGATAATTTCCTCTGTTCATAAATAAAACATGCGCCTTCCAAAGAAGGCAAAGGAAGGAAGCAGAATTGCAAGATTCAGCAGTAAATGAAGACGCTTGTTTTGGTTTTCTGTGGTGTTTTTCTCCTCAGCAGAGAGGAGAAAAGGACAGGCCCGGCAGTATTTCTGTCTGCTTTGGTTGATGCAGGCAAAGGTTCTGTTTCTGGTCTCACCGCAGCTAACTTATTGAATTTTGCTTTGTGGTACGAAATGATTCGGAGTGCATTAAGCAGATTTTTCTGTAATGTTCTTGTATTACCCTTTTGTAAGGGTGCAAGAAAGAAAGCTCAAATTTGGGAACAGATTCTCAGCTAGTTGTAGTAACCTCTCTTGAGCTTTGTGACCACAGCTGCTAAATTTCTAGCCTTCACAGAACTTTTATTATAGAGCAAAATATGTAAGGCAAGGATCAGTGCTGCTCTGAGTCTTCCTCAGTGAGTTTCTTAAGCTTTTGCTCGAACACAAACAAAATGCTTAGGTTTATCAGTTAAGGATGAATTCTTTTTTTTTTTTTTTTTTTTTTAGGAAGGGTCTTGAACTACTGGCTGCAGATAATCTCCCAAAGATTGTAGAAGAGATATTAAAGGCCAACTCAAATCTGTAAAAAGCCAAGCATGTTTGCCAGAAAAATCTGTGAATTGGAGTTATCTTGCAATTGCCTTGCAATTGTATGAAAGTGAATCTGGTATACAGGCATTGCTGGGCTTGACTCTGCTTCCTTTGGTGTTGCTGGGAATTTTGTGGTTATCTTCAGAAGAAGCTGACTCAGATCTGCAGTAATTTGCATTGATCTGAAGAGAGCGTGTATCTCTGAGTTTGTTTCAGCGTTCAGAAAGTGTGGAATGGAATGCATCTGTAGCTTAGCTCTAAAAAGAAGAGAAGAGACTAGCAGCAGTGAACAGGCAATATAAATGTTCCTGTGTGCCCTGGGATTTCTTTCAGACTCTGTTTTTCTCCACACTGGTGTACTGTGTTCTGGCTCACTAGCAATAACCAAACTGTTTCTTCTGATGTGGCCAGATGTCCACTCAGCAGATGATGCTTGTGACGAGGACCTGCGCCAGTTTCAGGTTAGTGGGAATGTTTTGGCTGATCATACTCTGAAGTGAAGACAAAGTGGAAAGCATCATCTCTTTGCTTCCCTGGTCATCTTTGTATTGATAATACAGATCTGAGCTGCTTATTGCCATAATGTATGGCACAATAGCTGGACATGGCTGCTGGACTGGTAAGAATGCTCTTCCTGTGGATGGCAGTTGTGAAGGTGAAAAGTAAGTTCTCTGTATTCAGTTCCACAGACTTCAGTAGAGCTTGCCTGTTTATACTCCAAGGTCTAAATCCTTGGATTGCTAGCCATTCAAGTCAATGGGAACGTCCCAGTCTGTGCTTTCCATTCTTTGGGCCTGTCCTTTCCAGAGAAACATGCAGCAGCAGCATCAACCCTTTTGCAGAACTGCATATTTAAATCATAGATGCCTTGTGAAATGGATTGCTTAATGGAATGAGAACTACTGTAATCCAAAGTAATCACCAGTATGTTGGCATCTCAGGAGAGGGGGAAGAAAAAGAATCTGTGACTTCATTTTTTATTAAAACAGTAATGAAGTAGATGGCCTGGTGTGTGCATCACCGGATTAGTCACACTGGTTTAGAGCAGAAGCCATTATTTTTGACTGAACTGTTTCACTTTAATGAAGAGCGAAATTATATCCATGTCTGATTATTTGGAGGTGTAATATTGAGGCAGGTGAGAGCATAATCTTTGTTTTACTTGTAAGAAGTGTATTTTTTCTGATACTTGGTATCTCCACTTTATTGACGCAATGCGACAGCAAATAATCCAAGGCCTTCATGGAACACTTAGTAATTTTGATCCTTAGGTAATTCCACTGAATGTTTTGCTGAAGCATAGATAATTTTGCACTAGATAGCAGTGCTATTCTTCGTTCTTTGCTTTGATCCTGTCGCTGTAAGTGACTTGTGGTTTCCCACTCTCGATCAGTAGTAAAACAAATGCCTGTCCCACTTTGCTTGTCCACAGACTCCTGTTGATTGCATGACAAAGGGTACCGTGCTGCTACCTGCCTAGTATGGGCTGTGCTGATTTTAATGGAACAGGACCGAAAGGTTCTGGTGCGTTCAGAAATGGCTCAAGGGACTTCAGCACCATCCTCATGGGTATAGCTGAGTGAGTTGTACTTTGTATCCCACAGACCTGACACTCTTCTCTGCCAGCCCAGGTTCTAGATAGATTTTCCTGCAGTGGCTGTTTTTGCCTGATCTCTCTTTGGGGATTTCCTAGAGCTATGCATCTGAAGCAGGTTGAATGGGCTGGATCATTTGTTGGGATGAGTCAGACTATTTCCGCTTGGGGCTACCCCTAGTTAACCCCAACTGAGGTTAAGATATGTAGGAACCAAGCCGCTTTTTAGCCCTTACCTGCCTCTGCCGTGGGGAGAAAGGAGCACAGGAGCTAGATAGCAACTTGCGTAATTCAATTAAGAAGAATTTCGGATGGAGGAAGATGTTCTGGCCATGTCCACACTTGGAAGCATGCAAACCTCTGTGCAGTTTTTAATGCCCTGTGGCTGTTTGTTGATGCTATTTGGTACTTATTGTTGCTCAGGACAGCTTTCCATCACTCCTTTATTTGTCTGTGGTGTGCAGGCGGCATGCCAACTCTGCAGAGGAGCTGGGCTCAGTGAACTAAATGCACTCTGCAAATCATCTTGCCTACCTTGTCTGGATTGTTCAATCTTTTAGTGGAGGCTTTCATATCTTAAGTTAGTCCAGTGAAATAGTGTGAGTGCTAAAGGCTACTGAAAAGGCTGGTACAGTCTGATTAAGACCTCATCGTGCAGAGAGTTATCTATCTTGCACTGCGGATTTGTACTTGCTGGGTCACATTTGCCATGTTTTAATAGGGCAGTGCAGTGTCTGTCTACTTGGACAGTGCCCATGGAGTGAAGCAGAGCTTATTGCATCTCTCTGAAGCTCCCCGCCCACTGAGCCATGGGATCCTCCAACTGTGGCCATCTAGAGTGCTGCATGGAGGTTTTACCTGAATACCAGAGTTCTGCGTGTGGGAGGGGTTTAGCTCTTGTCTGCACTTCTTGATCACCTAAATACTGTAACAGAGTTGATCCAAGGTAATTTAAAAGCAATTGTGCTCTTAAGGAGGTTCTTTTTCCTAAATCACCTCGGCTCTTCACAATTATCCAGCTGATATTAATGGATGAAATACTTCAATTGCAGGATTTAGATATTTTGCTATGCCTGGAAAACGTAGCGCATCATCCAAAGATGCACGTCCCAATTTTACAGTGCAGAATGAACTATCCAATAATTTGTAAGTGTATTCCCGTTGTATCGCGCTAAAGGTGGCAGAAAGTGGGGACAGGAGTCAAGGAACTTACGAAATCCTAAACCCTGCTTCCTGATTTGTTTTATTCTACTGCAACGTTGCTGAAAAATCTTCATTCTAATCATATGGCTCTTGCTTGATATGATTGGCAGGGTGGAGTTAAGTCATTTTAGCGCACAAAATTGCGTTCCTATCAAAGATTTGGATTTTCATTCTTAACTCAGTCTTAAATTCATGTGCTTACTTTGTACCAAAACATATAATAAGCATAAGGCAAACATTGCCCTGAGGCTGGGGAAGCAATATATTTTAGATTCACTCTTCATAGTGAACTTTTCCTACTTTTGGGGGGAAAAACATGTTCAAACTTTAGTGTCCTCTACTTTAGAATTAATTTATTGATAGGCCTTCTGAACCTTTATCTTGATGTCATTTTTGTCTCAGTTTTGGCATAAAATAGATCACACAGCCTGAGCCTAGTTTGAATTGTTAACGTTTGTTACTGTTACCAGCGTTGTTCCATTAGTCAGTGCAACAGCAATCAGAAGCTGGCTCTACTTGGTTATCATCCATCACTATTTAGAGGTATTGATTTGTCACTGGAAGGTGTCCATATTGTTGTCTGAGTGCTACTTTGTCTCATTTCTGAGCACGGAGAAGCATAGCCTTGTCAGACATGCATTTACATCAATCTGTTTCTTCTGTGTTCTGGGCAATAGGTTATGCAGTGTGAAGAGCAGCCAACTGAGGCAGGACAGGCCTTGGATGTGAGCAGTGGCTTTATCACATAATACCCATCTGGGAATTTTCCAGCTAACAGATGTCTGAAGATGGCAATTTGCTGGAGTAATGACTTTTCTGTGGGAACGCTTTATCTGAACTGACAAATGAGGAATGCCTTTCAGATCCAAGCAGGAATTCTGAATTGATCAAAGGGAATAACCAATAGTCCAGTGCCTAAGGCATTGGAGTGTGGGGTTGAAAACTCTATTACTCATCATTTGCAGGAGGAGTTTTTCAACAAGGATGCATGCAGAAATCCTGCCTCTGGGATGGACAACCTGCTGTGTCGGTGCTGGGTGGGTAGGAAGCAGCTCTTCAGAATAGGACCTGGAGGTGCCAGTGAGCTGTGAGCTGAACATGAGTCAAGTGTGTGCTTTTGGGCTGAAAGCTGATGGCATACCAGGCTGCATTAGCAAGAGGGAAGGGAGCAAGTCATTTGCCTTGGTCTGTTGATGCCTGTATAAAAAGGAGGCAAGTTTAGTCATGAGCCTGTCCTTCCTGTTCGTAGTGGTTGCTGAACAGCATTGAATATGGTGCAAATCAAAGCTGTTTATGGCCTTGTCTTGCTCTGAGCGCAGGGGTTAGCAGTGAGGGCCACAGTTTCACCTTCTGTATCTCCCCTTCCCCAGGTTTGCAGCTGCCCATGGGAAAGCAGCATGGCTCCTGCTGTCCCTCAGAAAGCTGGTATCAGGCACAAAGCCACCTTTCAGCGCAGGACAGCTTGACAAGTTGTGAAGCTGCACAGCTGTGGGAAACGTGGACAGGATGGTTTGCAAGAACAAGCTGTTCTGCTTCAGGTCTCTGAGCTGACTAACTGGGGCCTCTCCTTTATTTAATTATTTAAATGAAGTTTTGTGATGCTGACACAGAAGCCACTTCTGTCCTGAAATGAATCAGCTGCTACACAGAAAGTAAAGGTGCTGAGCTTGCTTTCTGCCGTAGGGACATTCAGAATGAGTGCGTTCAGTGTCTGCCCTGGGCAAGGGTTTATCCAAGTGACTTCTGAAACAAGAAGGTCCTGTCCCTTTTCCCACTGATGGGCTCTAGTTGCAGTGCTGCTTGAATAATTTCAGTTCCTCGTCTGAGGGTTTCCTTTCTAACATTTTGCCCTGCAGTGGTGCTTGTTTCTTCATTGCCTCCCTTTTTTGCACTTTTTGGGCTTAAAGTCAAGAGAAGCTTTTTTCCTGTTTCTGCAGCAGTCAGTGCTGGTGTTTTAAGGAGCCCAAGGGATGCTGAGAAAATGAGAAAGGATATAAAGAAGCACCTTTATGTAGTGTATCTCAATTTTCCATTCCGAGCGGGGCTTAGTAGCGTGTCCGATCAGAGGGAGAGAAGTTATCCATGCTCTGCTCAGTGCTGTACTCTCTTCCCCAGTCTGTATATTTGGCATGTTCCCAATGGAGGCGATGTTGAATTGTCATGTGTTACTCTGCAGCATTTTACTGAAGAAACCTACCATGTAAAGCCCGCAAATGAAATATGTTCTCATGAAGCAAAAATGGCCGATGTTTTTGTTTGAAAATGGTTATTAAGTTTGCTCCGCAATACTTTAAATTCTCAAATACTGGCACTCGCGTAGGAGTTGTAAATAAGGCAACTTTGGGTTTTCGAGGCTGAACTCCTTGAGGTGCTGCCCTCCTAGAGGGTAGTGTATTTGTGCAATAGAGAATCTCGTCTCTGTTTTGCTGCACCTGATTTATGGTAGACTTTGCGAGCTCTACTGAGTTTTACTTTGGTGAGAAAGATACAGAGAAAATTCATGTAGGAAACAGTCTTTTGGGGCAAGTTAGAAGTAAATCTCTCTTACATATGTTAATGTTACTTCCAACCTTTACTATGAAGTCATTGTGGTTGTTCCATTCTCTAAAGGTAGTAACATTGAATAGGTTTATAAAGAGACGTCTATGCAGTCTAGTCTTTGCTTACAGCTGTAACAGGCAGGGAAGGATCTCTGTAGAACCTCTTGGACTCTGGTCTTTACCTGCCAAATTTGGTTACCTGCCACCTCATTTTTGAAGGAACATAACTGCTGCAGTTGATCCTTCTGTCCCAGCCTTCTGTGCCTGCAGGTGGCCATGATAGAAATTAATCAAAGCAGAATGCAAGAAACCCCACAGTAATTCCTGCCCCCAAAGAATATTTCTCTCGGCCTCCCCTGCTGGTTAGAGGCTGATTTGCATTATGGCGCTTCAGCGCGTACAAGGAACACCATGTATTTAGATTGTCTTTGATCTCTGCATATTGATCTCAATTTGAATCAGTGCTGTGGCAGAAAACAGAAAAGCTGCTCCTTTTTCAAAATTGTGAGCTTTTTTGTCTGTTTGTGCTCTTTGACTTTGAGTTGCTTGGTGATGAGGGCTTAAGCTAACAGGACAAAAAAATAGTAGTAGTAGACCTGACAAATCAGTTTGTCAGTATTCAGAGTGGCTTTGTGGCTTAGAATACCAAGAGGCAGCTCTCTGAATGGCTGTCAGGTTGCTAGAATAGAGTACCTCCTTACTAGGGCAAAACAGTTCATTGTGATGCTTGAATAGGCTGTTATTTAAAGGCCTGGGAATCTCATTCTATATAGAGCAACATTTCAAGAGGTAAAGGACTGCATTTATATTGCTATTGTATTAAAATGTATGCTGGCGCTGCAGTTCTGGAGCTCCAGTGGAAGCTGAATTAGCTCTTTCATTCTAAACTCATGTTCTGGCTGCTCATAACTTAGTAAAAAATTACCTGTGGAGAAGAGATTTCTTGTTCTTGATTTCAGCCCACTAGGATGTTTGTGTTTTTAAGCGCTTCAGAATCACTCTCTATTCTGCATTTTCCGATGATGGGGTTGGAAGAAGGTGTTCCTGGCTGGATTTTCACTACTTCCAGGGTTTGATTCTACGTTATTTTATTTAGCTAATTTTCTGCTGTTACAGAGACTCAGGGTACAGCTTGTCTTCTCCCTCTTGCTCCCTGTAGAAAAGAGGGAAGCTTCTCACCTCTGTACTGGACGGGAGCGGGAAGGGAGGCACGAGGACATGAGTAGCTTTGCTGACACTGTGCTGGCTAGCTGGCAGCAAAACTTGAGGGTAGCAGATGTCCAGGCCACTGCTCTGTGCTCTGGACTACACTCCATCCTCGGCTAATTACGGCCTCCCTTGCAGATATAGGGAAAGGCTGAAGTCATCTCCATTACCTCCTGGTCCAGTGGCAGTCACCTGGGCTCTTGCATTTGTGCTGGCATGCCCTGGGATGTGCAAGGATCGTATAGAAATGGGAGATGGTTTCACTTTTGTCCCACGTTGCTAATAAGAAGTAAAAATATTACAGTTGGAAATAAAGATGACCTCTTTTTACTTAAACATGGTGCAATCTAAATCGAATTGCATCTAAAGAGTGTTTGTTCACCATTAACGAACTGAATTGTTATGGACTCTTCACTCAGGAGACTGTGTGGATTTTGAATTTATTGTTGAAAATGCCTCATTGAGGAACTATAGTTAGTGTTTCGGTCATATTATTTTGCTAGTTGGGAAAAGGTTTCTGGTTTCCCCTCCCCCCCCCACCTCTAGAATTTATTGCTATTTTTCCTCATTCCCATCTTTCATTTTGCTGTCAGGTCAAACTGAGCTACCCGCTCATTCACAAAAATGCCTTCTCTGTACTAGCCGAAGCAGACTGTACACAACAGCCTTGGCCCAGGTGGTGTAAGGGAATAGGTCACTAAGATGTGTTCAGAGACGGGGGCCAGTTTGTCTTCCACTCTGTTCCTCTGCTGTTCAGGTCTGGCAAATCCCTACTAGGCTGGCTTTGAACCTCTTTTGAAATTCTGGCCCAGTGCTACTTGGAAAATCCTCCCAGAAGTGTTCATGTTTGGAAAAGCTGTAGCCTTAAGGGCCTGCTGACTTCTGGTCCCAGAGCAAAGTCATTCTACCAGAAGATCTGGCAAGGAGATGTCCCTCATGGGCACTGATATCTCAGCAGCGCTTGTTGTCTCCTCACATTATAGCCCTGTTTGATTTCATTTTCAGCTTAATGAATTCAGAAGCTACCACTGAAATCCTTATAATAAATGATATTCCTGGCTTGACAGTTACAGCCTGCCTGCTGAAAGGCCCTCTTGTGGTTTCATCTGCATGAATTGTCCTCTACTTTGCATCTTAAGATCACCAGTAGCGTGTCTGACCCCAAGCGGCTTATTTGTTTTACCTCATTTGTTCCCTGCCCCCCCCCCCCCCCCGGGTAGATAAACATATCAACAGGCTTATGACACAAGACTGGGAAATGTCTGGTCTTATTCTGCTCTCTTCTTAGAGAAGAGCAGGGTGAGCGGGCAGGAGGTCTCTTTCAGGGTGCTTTTATGGCACTGATAGTTTAGGTGGATGCAGGTCAGGTTGTGGGACTGGTACGTTGTGCTAGAACGCTCTTGTCCCTGTGTTCTTGCATGTAGTGCTATAGCGTTGTCATGCTCTACAGGGTGTTTTATGATCGGATCACGAATGTGTCCAGGAGTTATGTTTGGATTCTCTGTCTTGTCTGAGTTGTTCATGCAAAGCCTCACTTAAGTTTTCAGGATGCTACAGTAGCTGCACTGTCTGTAGACTCCTGTTCCCTTCCTACTCCCATTATTTAGGGCTTACTATAGCAAAGCTCTTAAGCCCATGCTTTCTTCTGAGCCTGCAGATGAGTCCACCGAGAACCTATTTTTAGGTCTCAGTTCCAATTTTTGCTGTAATTATTTGAATGATAATCACAGAGCCAAAATAAGACTGCGGATACAGGTAGAAACACAGAACTTGAGCTTTTTCTTAATTGCTCATGTCTCTGCAGTGAAGAAACCACTGGAAAGATCCTGTGAAATTATGCAGATATGAAGCAGATGCTCTAGCTGGTCTGGAGTGGTCCTAGATGTGTGGCTTAGGGGTCTCTGGCATCTGGAGGGGTGCTGGTGCCAGTGGTTCCACAGAGCGACAGTGTCTCTGCAGGTGACAGGCCCAAAAATGGCACTGCCGGTAGGCAGCACCTTCTGTCAGTCATCCAGCTTTTCTATACATCGCTTTACCCTAGGCCTGTCCGTTTGAATGACTAAGCTGTTAAAAATATGAGGTAGAGAAATACTGAAAAATTTTCTGTTTTGGGAAGGGATTTTGTTGCTTGGTTGACTTGAAAGCTAATTAGTGGCATCAAGTCAAAGGCAGTTGCTTTTGCTACTCCCCAATTTTATTTATTGGTGGATAGGGGGAGGTGAAGAATCTTGATTTGTTTTTTCTCCTAGAAGAATTGGCTTGCTATTGGAGTCATCATTTCTCCTCCCTCTGATTAGCTCTTGCGTTATCTTAGGACCGTGACGATACCAGTAATCGTTGTGGATGATGTTTCGATGCTGTGGAAATACCATCTGTCAAAAGCGCCCTCTGTTATTTCAGTGACTCACTGTCCTTATGTGGTATTCTGAGGATATGCTATAGAGCAAGTGCTGTCGTTCCAACCTTGCAGGTGAGGATTTGCCGCTTGGATGGATCAAGTAATTTGCCTGAGTCACCTTGGGCAATCTGTGGTAGGGCAAGGATTCAAACCTGTCTCCTTCATCTCTCCAAATAATGTTATGCCTTTTGGGTCATTCTTCCTTCTACCAGCAGAGCCTCCTGTGGCTGAAATGTAAGAATTCATGCAGGAAAAATGTCACTTTCCGGTACCTTCTCTCTGTTTGAGGTGGTGCTATCATGTAACCCAAACATGTGACTTCATATTGTTACTTGATGAGGGAGTTTCATCAGAGCTGAAGGTTGCCACTCTCTCGACTTTCCCCTCTTGGGTGTTTTTTTCAGCAAATACAGACAGGCCTGGTGCGTGGGTGATCCCAGGGCCAGCTGTACCTATGTCCCAGTCCTAGTCTGTGCGTGCCCCCATTCAGAGTTTCAGCCCATCTGACATGCAGTCTCACCCTGGTGACCCCACGCTGTGTCAGCATCTTTGCTGCAGTAGATCACATTTCTGTAGTTCTTCCTCAGGGACTGGTGGTAGCACAGTGACCACACAACCTTCCTGTGTACTAGCACGGCGTAAAGGAAGAGAACATGCTTTCAAGTCAACAGTCTTGCACGGCTGTCTCACTAGCCCATAGACGTGGTGGCCTTGTCTTGTCCGACATCTTAGCACACTTCAGGTGCAAGGCTGCATGCTCCCTCTAGTCCTCCAAGTAGCTGCTTCTTGCCCTCCACCCTCTGTAGCAGGTCTAGAAAAGATCCATTCATTCAGTCCTTGTGGTTTCTGGTGAGCATCAAGGTCTTAGCTGGACCCAGCATAGTAGCTTAGTAGCAGAAGGTAGTCTCTTCCAAAGTAACAGCTTAAACGCTGTCTCTTAACAACCTGCCCCATCTGTCTGCTGAGAAGTGGCTTACTGTAAGCTTTTCTTCTTCCCTTTCCATTTGTCTCCCTTACAGATACCTCCTATTAAGTTAAACTGACATATTTATGCAGTAAAGAGCTTTCTTATCAGTTGGTGTACGATGTTGAGAGATTGGTACAGGGCTGGTCTGTCAGCATCTGTGGGCTCTGAAAGATACAGTACCTACCAGAGGGTCAGTGACACTTTTTGATCCTCATAGTTCACTGCTGTTGTGAGCAAAGCTGGCCTGTGCCCCACTGTGTGGACAGAGCATGGCACGCCAACTGTGTGAGGTAAGCCTTTTGGCTGGGGGGTGCTGTGAGGGCTTTGGGGGGGGGTATCACGTCTATTTTGGGGCACCACTGTCCAAGAGTCTTAAGGGTAGTCAGAGGGCTGGTGAATGCTACTTGCAAGCTTTTGTTTAGTCTGGGTGAGACAGCACTAAGGACCACACACGAGCTCTCAAACGTGGAGGAAGGAAAAAAGAAAGGAATAAACTGTTCTTGTCTACTGTGGATAAAGCAAGAAGTAATTGGGCTTAAGATGACTCGGGGAGTTTTGACTTGACATCAGGAAATACTTTTTAGGGAAAAGTCTATGAATCAGTGAGAATGACTTAGTAGGAGGCTATATAGCCCATATCACTGATAATTTTTTGTGATCAGAGTGGATGGAAGTTTGTCAGCAATAGTTTAGGCAGAATTGAGCCTGCCTTGAGGCAGAGTGATGGGTAGATGACTCCCAGGGTCCCTTCCAGCACTGTCTCTTGTGACTTTTGGCTTTGTGGCAGGTAGATTTTGGAGCAGAAAAGGCTTATGGAGAAGGATTGTTCCAGGTAACCCAGAAGATTATATTGATCTTCCCATGAGGAAGAATAAGATGAAGCAGAAAACTTCTTGCTGCTGAAGATATAAAGGTTTCATATTTTCTGCGTGTAGTTTTGATGAACTCCTCCCTCCTCTACTCTTTCTTACTGCTGCCCCTGCTATGGGGTATTGTGACATCTGAGCTGGGCTGAATAGGCTCACAGCGCACGTTAGCGCTCAGGTCTAACGCAGACTGCTGTTTCTGCTGCTCTTGCAGAACATAGAGAAGGATGGGGCCTGCCATCCTGCATCTGCTGCTAGCCAGGCCTGGCTTTGCAGTGCCTGTGCTGGCTAATGAGGGCAATGAGCTCTTGACTGACAGGGGTTGGAGCTGGCAGTGCTGTCTCAAGGCAAAGCTTGAGGGGTTTGGATCAGTGCAGCTTGCAGCTGTGCTTTTCCTTGACCAAGTCATGCTTAGAGTCCTTGAAGCACAAGATGTAGACTTAAAGGAACAGCTCTAGTGCCCAGGAATTTCTTGTGAAAGAAATGAAAAGTTGCGAGCTTGAATCTACTCTTGCTGCGTTATCTGCCTGTAGCTCTGAAACACTGCAAGTCAGATTGCAGAAACCTAGCTGCATGCTCCAGCCTTACCTTGCTCTTACCAGGCTCTGGGGCTCATCTAATTCAGCAGTGAGCTGATTTAACTCACTGATACGGCAGGAAGCTAACTCAGAGGAACTAAAGGGTGACTTTATTATTATTTTTAACGACTTTCTGCAAGTTAAGCTGAATATGAGGACAGACTTTTACCAAAGCTAGTACAAGGGAGAGCTGAGATTGTGTGGCTGGAAGCAGGAACAGTCAGGAAGGAACAGCAGGGATGGGTGGTGGGCAGAGAGAGACCTTTTCCTTTTAGAAGTCATAATGCATACTTCTGATAGTTTAAGAAAGAAAAAAACACCCTAACTACCCAAGGGAAGTAGGGGGTCTCACAAGCACGTTGCATCAGGAGCTTGGGCTTCCAGGAAAAAAAAAAAAAGCTGCTATGTTTTCAGTATCAGAATTCTAGCAGAGTCTGAGGAGTGGGATTTTCCTTCCTGCCCTTTGGAGGCCTTTTAGGTGAGGGTGGGAGGCATGATTCATCAGAGCCGTAAATCCTTTGGAGTCAGCAGAGCTGCTGGTCAAGGAGAGAGGAACATGTTCCTTTACTCAGCTCAGGAGAGTGCCACCATGTCATCCTCCTTCTCTCTATGTCTGAAGTTTTATGATGATAAAAATCCCTTGAATAAAGAAACCTAAAGAAATCCCTTAGAGTATCTGAGGAGGAGGGTTGGGGGAGGGTGAGCTTTCTGTCTGTGCACAAGTGCAAGTAGCTATTCTGTGCTCACCTTCCCCTTCCTTCTATTTGAGTAAAATAACATTGCTCTGTCTCAGATGAATATTTTTAGTACTCACATGCTTGCATCCTGCAAGGCGAGGGACTTCTGAAGTTAAAAACAAGATAAAGCTGCCAGTCTTAGTGTTCAGCAAACAACCTCAGTTTTTAATCTCCCTCCCTGAAATAAGTTTAACGTACAAAACATTGCAGAGAAAATGCGTCTGAGAAATGATACAGCGCTTTCAATAATTCCTGGCTTCAGATGGATGAAAAATTTGGGAATTTCTTTCCTTGCTCTGTTTTAGCATGATTTCTCCAGAAAGATGAGTGTGTGTGTGTGTGTAGGTCTGGTTCTCTTCATTCTTACTCAATAACTTTTGAACTCATTGCCCAATTTTAAGTGGACTGGATATAGGTTTTGAAGATATTAGATCCTGCAAATTATTCTTATTGAATAACAATAGATGATTACTACGAAGGGTCTTACAAATTTTATGAAAAACTAGTCAGTGGGTAGAGAAGGGGAAACCCTACTGATGTCTCTGCGGGAAAGACCCTGCTCCTTATCAGATGTCAGAGAATTCCTGCAAGATGCCAACGTGGAGTAGCAAATCCGTAAGAGCCAGGCTTCACTGGCTCTGCTGTTTTGGATTTGCTTATTTCAACACGAGGCTGAGACAAGGCAGCTTTGGCATGTCCAAAAACTGACTGGAAATCAAAAGACAAAGAGAAAGGTTTTCACGTGCATCTCAGTTTTGTTTTTCTTTTCTTTTCAAGGTACATGAGACTCTTTCTGTCCCCTACCTCTAAATAAGGCCAAATCCTTCTATTTCCTAGATTCTGCGAAAACTGAAAGTTTTCATGTAATTCTGTATTGCATGTGCAATTAAGAAATGTTGCATGTTACTTCACATGAGGTTTCTGATCACTTGTTGATAATGAGCCTGAATTGATTACACCAAGTTCCTAGTGAAGTTCGCAATTAAACAGTGAAGATCTAGCCAAACTTCCCAAACCTGGCTGAGCTACTTTAGCTGAATCCCTTTGATTTTTCTACTGAATCCAGCTGCCCATCACAGAACAGTCAAGGTTGGAAAGCACTACTGGAGATTGTCTAGTGCAATCCCCATGCTCAGAAGGGTCAGCTAGAGCAGGTTGCCCATGACCATGTCCAGCTGGGTTTTGAATGTTTCCAACCATGGAGACTCCACAGCCTTTCTGGGCAACCTGTTCCAGTGTTCAATGACCCTCATGGTAAAGCAGCATTTTATATTCACGTGGAGTTTCCTGTGTTTTGGTTTATGCCTGATGCCTTTTGGCCTGTCACTCGCTACAACTGAGAAGTCTGTCCCTGTGCTCTTGACCTCATCCCACCAGATATTTATAAACATTGATAAGGTTCCCCCCGAGCCTTCCCTTCTCCAGGGTAAACAGTCCCAGCTCTCTCAACCTCTCATCATATGACATGCTCCAGTCCCTTAATCATCTTTGTGACTTGTCACTGGACTTGCTGCAGTTTGTGCATGTCTGTCTTGTACTGGGGAGCCCAACGTTGGACCCAGCACTCCAGATGTGGCCTCACCAGGGCTGAGTAGAGGGGCAGGATCACCTCCCTTGACCTGCTGGCAATACTCTTCCTAATGCAGCCCAGGATACTATTGACCTTTGCCATGAGGGTACATTGCAGGCCCATGTTCAGTTTGGTGTCAACCAGCACCACCAGGTCCTCCTCTGCAAAGCTGCTCTCCAGCAGGTCAGCCCCCAGCACATGCTGGGGTTATTCTTCCCTAGCAGGACTTAGTGCTTCCCTTTGAACTTCCTGAGGTTCCTCTCTACCCATTTCTCCCACCTGCTGAGGTCTCTGGCAGCACTGGTGTGTCAACTACTTCTCCTAGTTTTGTGTTGTCTGCAAGCTTGCTGAGGGTGTGTTCAGTCCTGTCATCTAGATCCTTAATGAAAATGTTAAACAGTATTGGCCTCAGTATCAGCTGCTGGGAGATACTGCTAGTGACTGGCTTCTAGCTGGACTTTGTGCCACTGATCACAACCCTCTGAGCCCAGTCTTTGTTGCTCCAGACTTTTCCTCGGGTCTCAGGGGCCTGGGATTCCTGAGGACCAGGCCTACCAGTAAAGACTGAGGCAAAGATGACACTGAGTACTACTTTTTCTATGTCTTTGTCACTGGGCCCCTGCCCCATTTAGCACTCGGCTTGTATTTTTCCCCAGCCTTCCTTGTACTGCTGGTATACTTGTAAAAGTCTGTCTTGTTGCCCTTCATGTCCCTCACTAGCTTCAGCTCTGGATGGGCTTTAGTTTTTCTAACCCCTTGCAAGGGCCAGTTTGGGGCTATAATCAGAGGCAAGCTGAGTGCTCTGTTTCTCTCCCCTAAACAGCTGGTATGCAGAAAAATGGAGGTTAGGAGGAGGAAACAGGGATTCACAGGCAGACAGGTGAGGAGCACTGTTCTGAGGGAACGTGTGGGTTATTTGAACAGCTGCAGCTCATCCTCAGGCAGAAAACTCATGCAAACGAGTGGCAGTGTTGCAGTAACAGCCCAGCTTGCACAGCATGCACGTAAGAAGAACTTATGGTGTGCCAACATGTACGTTGCCTGTACGTCCACTGCACTTCCCTCATCTGCCTTTCCTTCCCGAGAAACTTGACTAAGAAGGACTTGTGACCATGGTGATAACTCTCTCTGTCACCTCTCTGTATGTCTTTGTGTTCTGCTCCTTCAAGCATCTAAAAGCTTCCTCTTTGACGTGATTCTGCTCACCAGAATACGTTACAGTTTCCCAAAGAAAAGTACTTGTGCTTGTTATAATTATTGCAAAAGTGCTGAGCTTTTTCAAGTGCTTTTCATCATCCCCAAATGTGGAAATACGTGACTTGGCACTTTCTTTTTACTGCCAGCTGTGAAACAGGCCAGCTCTGTATTAGTAGAGCACAGGCAAATGTTGTTGCAAAGGAAGCATTTGTGATGGTTGTATAGCTGGTTAAGGACCACAACTGTCTAACCTGGCAGATCATGGTTATTCTCCTCCCTTGTATGTAGACAATGAGCTAGAGATCTGATATTTCTTAGCAGCCACAGGTGGAATCAAGTCTTTAGGACTCCTTGCCTACCTGAACTCTGCCAGACTTCCATGTTGCCCGGTAATGGTGACACTGCTCATAATGGTTAGAAAGGCAGATGAGAGGTACCAAGCACTTCCAAAAAGTCTCGCCTTTATTGAACTGGTTAATTGGTACGTGGATTTTTGTTTTCTTTATACCAGCGCTTGGTTACGGGGGCAGAATACTTTGGCAAGCTTGGTTCTTAAAGGGTTAATCTGCTGTCTTGGGCTTTCTCTCTCTGCAGCTTGCTAGGGAGAGGAGCTGGAAGGAAATTTAACTTAGCCAAGGCATGTGACCCTGATAGCTCTGATTAATCTTGGTGATAAATTACCCTGCATAGGAAACATGAGATGAAAATGATTTATATAGAAAGTGCTGTACTAAGATTGCTTGGGCGAATGTTCGTGCCACTGGAGGTCTTAGTAGCAGAGAGAGGTAGAACTTGTAGCAGTGATGAGCATGGGGGAACCTCGTGGTGCTTGGCCACAGTCAGCTCTTCAGTGCAGTGCCATATTGCTGCCTCTCCTCCTGCCTCAGGGTGTCTCTGGCAAAGGTGCTCGACTGCTCAGAGTCACAGCTGGGACCAGAGCTGCCCTCTGATTAGGACCAAAGGACCCTGCCCTGAACAGCTGTACCCAAGGTATCCGGTGGGCTGATGGAAAAGCCACAAGATGAAATGAAGCCAGGTCTTAATTTGCTGTCACTGTTAACGCTTGTGCCCATGTAGTATTGCTGCAAATTCCTTTTTCTACGGGCGAGGAAATTTTCAGCCTCTGGAAGATACATCGTGGGGCGCTGGGTTTGAGGCTGCGCTGAGCTCAGAGCTTGGTGTGCCCTGCAGTCTGGGGAGGGATTTTTCCCCCCTCCCTCTTCTGACTCGGTTTCTAAAAATGCTGGTGTTGGGGCCCAGTCCCTGGTGGAAGAAGTGGTCCTTCATGCTCTTCAGTCATCTCCTTGCAGGCAGCTAAGGAAGTTGCTGTTGGAATGCATTCACTGGTCTTCATTTCTCCTCCAGTGGGAAGTATAAATAGAAACCCTGTGGGCTCCTGTTACCCCTTGACAAAGGGGCAGCATTCGGGTTATGAATTGTTTGGTGGACCCAAGGTAGCATGCAGGTGGGATGGGCTCGATGTGCTGTACAAATTAAGGGCAGACTGATGTTGTGTTAAGACTCTAAGTACTTGTCACAGTACAACGCTTGTGTGAGGGACTTTCATGGATTCTTCTGGCAGATAATTTCTACTAGTATGGAAATTATCAGCCAGCAACTAACACCGGTAATGATGTGTCCTGGGGATTTTAAACTGGGATAGAGATCATCTAAGTTAACCAACCTAACGTAACGCAGACCAGGAAACGTTATCTCAGGGGGGTCCCTTACAAAGTGTTTGAACCAGACTTTGTTTTTTTGCTTCAGTTTAAAGAAAGTCTTGTTTTTCAGAATTATGCTCAAATTAACCTGGTTGGCTGTGACTGTCTGCAGATGAATTTACATCTCCTCCAGAATGTAGCTTATCTCTTCTTCAGCTTCTGACAATAGCACTGACAGTTACATTGTAAAGGGTTGATATCTCACATTAAATCCCCAATGCAAATTCTCAAGAGAACACAGTTCCCCAGACAGTTTGTTTGATTTATTATCCTTAGAAAGCTTAAGAACTTACTAATTTCTAGGTATCAGGGCATACGCTTTGCTGAGCTGCACAAACATATTATGAACATGATAAAACCAGGACATTCTTCACATGCCATTTAAAAATAAAATTTCACTAAGCATCCAATAAATTAGTTCTCCACTGAGGAGAATTAATATACTCAAACACATTCTTCAGCCAGATTTGTTCTTTGCAGTGAGCAACTTTAGGTAAAGACATTCATGATTCGCTGGACAAACTTTTCCCTCTGGTTAATGCTACTTTTAAAAATATATCCCTGGCCCTTAGAAGCTAGGAGTGCTTAAATATCAGATTTAATGACTGTATATCAATTTGGCTAATGAAAGACAGCACCTCTTCCTACAAGGTTTGCTTGCAGAAGATTTGCAGCTTATTGAAAAATGGACTTATCTCAAATGAAGCAAGTTGCCGAATGAGCTTGATATTCCTTGCTGCTTTGGGATTCTCCAGAGAACTGAAAATCCTGTTCTGCCAGCTTCAGCTTGTCTCCTGAGACTGCGTGAATATTACTGTAGGGATTAGTAATGTTGGTACCCATAATGTCAGTCCCTTTCCCTCTTGTTTCACTCCTGGCCAAATCAGGCAAGATAGAGCCAATTTTTGACACGTACCTCTCAGATGGTAGACGCTACCTGATGTTAGTTCATACGTGCTTATTTTGTTATCAGTAGGTGCGGTTTTCATCTTTGCTAAACCCTTTTCTACAGCATTTGTTTCATATTTTGTTCTATGTGTTATTAGTTGTTCATGTATATCAAGCCTGATTGCAGTGGTTCTTTTTAAACCTGATTTTTCTCAGGATATGAACGAGTAATTTTGCAGTCATTGTGTGTGTGTGTGTGTGTGTGTGTTTTCTCTTTTTCTTTCCGTCTCTTGCTCTTTGTGTCCTCTCCAGAGTTTTGAATCTCTTGGACCATTCCAGTTGAGTTTGGATTTAGATTCAAAGAGCTTGTCTTTTTGCTAGTTTTGTGCATAGAGCAGACAGGGTAAAAAGAGAAGATCCTCAGTGCCCAGCTCTGGAAGAATCTATAGTGTGAGCTCAACCCTTCTTAGACATCAGAAGAACAGCAAGCAAATGCTCTGTATCCAGTTTCTAATAACAAATACCTCACTCAGAGTTTGCATCATCTAGGATACCAAAGCCAAGTAATTGCAGGAGACAACATTGTGGGAAAGTAAGTTTTCTATTAGGAAAACTTGCTGGTTTTCAGATAGCTTGTTCTATTCTATTCTGTTATTTCCCTGTAGTTGTGTGTGCCTAAGTTTTTTTTTTTTTTTTTCTGGGTTGTTATGTGTGTTTGTGTTATTGTAGTGGTTGCAAAGTAGGTCTACATGTGGCTAGTGAGTCATGAAGCTGTGGCCTGTTGTCTGCAAAAGGTCAGAGGAACCACAGCTAAAAGGCGAAGTCTGTCTGTAGTGCTTTTGGAGTATTTTCCGTTCCAGTTTGAGGGTGAACAGAGGTGATGATTCCTGTGAAATTCTGGCGGATGACAAAGGCTTATGCCCCCAAAATGATACCGGCTGCTTTTTTACTGCTACATGTGTAGTGAAAACCAGCTCCAGAAGTGCAGGTGGGTCACATTTCTCCCCAGGTCTCCCAGCGTTGGAAGAAGAGCAAGGATCCCGTTTGTTCCTCAGACTGTCTTGATCCTGAGTTAATAGCCAAAAGATTGATGCCACTGCTGTGGATGCAGGAACAGATCGCGGGCGAGCAGGAGTGTCTCTGTAACCCCGAGGAAAGGGTGGCTTTCCTGCGGCTGGAGAGCGACTGGCTAGTGGGGCTGGAGCTCCTTCTGTTTGTATCAGAGCTCCTTCTGAGCCTTGCTGTAATGATCTGGAAATGGGCGAGTTGATTCTTTAAAAACATTTCATGGACAAGAGGCTTTTCTTCTCCGCAGAGCTAACCTGGGTTTGGTTTAAGGTTTCTGACACAGACCTTGCCTGCATATGCATGTATTTGTGTGTGGCCAACAGAGCCAGATCGACTTAAGGAGAAAGGTGCTTTTATCATGAGATGATTGGCATGTGGGGGTGACAGCTGTGGCATCCTTAATGACAATGACTCATCAGGTTGTCATGGACCTCTCATTTCTTTGCCTGTGACCGCTTCTCTTGAGCAGAGGTAATGTAAGAGCAGCTAACTGGTGATGAGTGAAAATGCAGCCAGAGCGGGTATTTGTGGGTGTCTTCTCTATGGTCATTTGCTCTAATACTTGGTTATGATTAAGCTAACAGCATCGACTTTGGGTATGGCATCCTTCCTTCCAAATGATGGCACCCTGTTTCCAAGGCTTTCTCTGGCATTCTGAAAGCCCTGAGAATTATCTGCTCCCGCAAAAGGACAATTGTTGCATTTTAAATTCACCCCCGGGGTCGGGATTTCACTGGTAAGCATGGTTAATGAGGATAATAGGACTGCTAAAAATTCAGCAGGACCTTTGGACACGGTGGTGATGCTCTGCATTCAGGACATAGGCCTGGAAAGGACTTCTTTGAATCCGGTGCTGTAGTATGTCTTGTAGAGCTTTCTGTGCGGTTAGTAAAACTGGAAGCTGGGTTTGTTCTAGACATGAGGGGTTAGTTAAGTGCTGTACAGGGAGAGGCTGTCAGGCCTGTCTGTTTTGTGCCTGATAGTCACATTCTTCTCTGGAGTTTTGCTAAGGAGTAATTTGGTGTTTAGCAAAGCTCTGAGAAGCTAAGGGAATATTATGTGCATCTTTGGAATGATTCAAGTCAAACTGTAATTTAAACGTTTGATTTCTGATACAGACCTGCATCCCAAGGCTGTGCTCTGTACAACAGAGGTAGGTGGGTTTTTTCCCACTCTCATGCAGAATCCAGGATCTGATTTGTGTCCAGCAGAATTCAGAGCAGTCTTTGGGCAGCTTTAGGTTATCCTGGTATGTTGTGCTACTTAAGGATCTCCTCTCTCTGCTCCTTGGCGGAGACTGGGAGACGCTGGCATGGAGTCAACTCTGTGTTCTTTATGCCCATTCAGGTTTTTGTCAGGATATGATGACTCCCAACTGCCTGTTTAGTTCTTTTTTGGGTTTCCTGTGCTCTGTTGTAGCAATAATGAAGGACTAAATCACAAATTGGGATCTAATCTTTAAAGCCGTTCCTCTAAATCCACCTGGAACGCCTGAGCCACAAAGCCGTGATGATGGGAGAGCGCTCCAGTGTGCTTGCCCTGGTCTCCGCCTTTCCCCTGCGTATCACTGCTGGCCATTGTTAAGAGACTGGTTCCCTGGCTAGATGGACCTTTAGTCTGATGTGGTAGGATTGTTCTTGTGTTAACTTTCATTTGCCCCAAAGGGAATGTTAATCCCTCCTATGAACAGGATTTTGTGTTTCTGTGCTGCCTCGGAGGTGTTTCTTCTAGTGACTCGGCTAACTCGGAGGAAACGGCAGCATTGAAACTCCCTGGGCTTTTTGTGGTGCTGCATCTGCTGCCTCATCCCTTTGGAGGGACACTCTGACCTCCCTGGTCTCTCAGAAACAGGTCTCTACTTGGGCTTGGCACTGTTTTAATCCTGATCGGAGCAGTGATCCAGTTAATGAAGCGGGCACATGAGCCTGGTACAGCTGGAGGGGGGAGGCAGTCTGAAGGGAGAGCACAGCATTAATAAATGTTTGGGAACATTTTAAACTGGCTCTTCTGCCAAAACCAGCACCTTGTCAAACCTTCTCTGGGATGTGAGTCAGACCTCCGCAGCCTGGCCGACCTGGATGCGGGAAACGGATCCACAAGCTGCCGCGGCTCGTCCTCCGATGGTGCCTGCCATCTCGACGTGTCCCGGCGCGGTCACAGCGGCGGCGCGCCGGGAGCTCCCCTGAGCTAAGCAACCTGGGAATGGCTGCGGTAGAATCGGTCTCAACAGCCTGTGGATGTCCACAGCAGGTAGTCTGGTTTATATATAATTTAGCTTGTTTGCAGACAGGTGCTCGCTGCCCTGTCAGCCGCAGCGGGGAACAGCTCCGTGCTGGGCGTTTCGCCGTGGGCTTCAAACGTGAGTTTCAAATGTTCTTCCTCTGCCCTGAATCGGAACTTGTTTCCCGAGTCTTTGGGTCTAACTGTTGCCTGTGGTTTGTGAAACCTGTTGCTCTGAACAAAACGGGGTTAAAATGCTCCAGAGAATCTAATCTGAGAGAAGGGAAACACTAGTCTGTAAAGGTGTGACTGACAGTGCCACATCCGAGCCGCTGGGGAATGGGGCCTGCTGTCTGTCGGTGTTCACCTATGGGAGTGGACTTTCTGCGCGTGCCCAAATTTGTCTGCGTTTAAATGGCCAGTGCAGTGCTTGCTCTTCTGCTCTGTGCTGTCCTGGCAAGGCCCCAGCAGGAGAGGAAAGGGGGAAAGGGAGATGCTTGGAGATGGTGAGTGAGCAGCGGGCACGTGCAGCTGGGTAGCACTTAGAGAGGGTGCAGGCCTCTTGGGTTTGTCCGCAGCAGAGCATTGCAACCTCTCATGTGATGCATGAGCCATCCAGCAGGATTGAGCACTCAGCAGCCAGGAGATGAGTCCTAGCAGGCTGCTCAGGAGACCCATGAACCAAGTCTGGAGAGCTGTGAGGCTTGCTGGGTGGGAGAGGTGCTTTGCGTATCACTTTGGCAATGCAGGACCTATAGCTCTGCTTGCTGAGTGAGGGAGACCTTGGTGGGCGTGAATTTCGTGTCCAGTGTATGAGACCTGGCAGCTCTGTAAGAGTAATGCAGCTTGTCTATTGCTAAGCATTTTGCAGTGTCTGTGGGTTACAGAGACATTAGATAAAGCGAGAATACTGAGTATTTAGAGTAGTTTGACCTTTTATTGCTGCTTGCTGTCTAAGAAGTCCAGTTGCAAATACTCAAACGGTCCTCATTGGTGCTTGCCAGCCAACTAATTTTTGAATGAAGCCGTGGATCAAATGAGCGCCTGCTTACTCTTGATTCTACAAATGAAATGAGTTTTAAAAAAAAAAAAAAAAGAAAAGAAAATTCATATAGGTTTTATTGGACTTGCCAGTAGGCTATATGCTCTTCAATTACTGCTTGCAGGAGATTTTCCATTTTTTGGAAATGCCTTGGTATTCAGACTGAAAAAAATGTAAGACTACAAGGGTATGTAATTCCAGTCCTTCAGAGTCTGCTCCTGGGAGATGGCTGTGCTGATCGCAGCCAGCTTCTACAAGGTGTCCACTGATCACAGGCTGTTCAGCGGGGCAGAGTCGGAGCTTAATCAAATAATATTGACTGTCTAGTGTGATAGTCTATATCTGACTATTTATAGTCTGATGCCGTGTGTGTCAGGCATTTGTCCCAGATTGTGTCTGAGAATGTTTTGGTAATAGATTTACAACTATGGGAAAGAAGTGAGGCTATGGGCTTAGCATTTAGCTGGCTCCTTGTTTGCTGCTGCTGTTGGCCAAACGATATAGTTTCTTCATATTTCTTAAGTTTAAGAAATGCAGCAGTGCCGCTGCAGCACTGTGGGTAATAGCTGTGTCTTTACACTCACATATTTAGTTATGTGATGGCCCTGGCTGTGATTAGTAGCTTTGACTAGCAGGGAGCAGCAGACTAGCGGTCTTTTTAAGAAGTACATGTATTGCTGTACCTGATTTTGGGGAAGTGATTTTGCAGGGAGGCAGTGAATGCAGCTGGTACATGAACCTATGTGGGATTTGGGGATGCCAGTTGGATGTCTGTGTTGCAGGCAAACGTACTTGCCCTGCTTGTAATCCTCTATCACTTGCAATCTTGATGTCAGGGCCGGATGGCTTTAATTTTGCTACACACCATAGCTTGATTAAAAAACAAGCTGGACTAAGGCAGGAAGCTCTGAGTGAGGTTCTTTGGCCTGTCATATATGAGCAGGCAGAGCAGATGTTCCCACAGGGCTGACTTTAAAGATAAAGAATCGTAAAGGTTGTAAAAACATGCCAAGTTTGCTCCTGCCTTTGGCTGTGTGGCTTGGAGTGGCACTTTGTGTCCTTCCTGCCTGCAGAGTCTGGGGCTTTTTGCTTAATGCAAAGCTGGCAAAAACAATGGCAGTTGATAAGCTGCCATCTTTATTTGTTGTCTTGGACAAGACAGCTCATCTTCATAACAGCTGTGGACAACTAGTGAGACCGCGGGCAAATCTTGAGTGCTCGTTGCCTCTGAACGAGGAGAGGAAAGGTCTGTCCAAAGAGAAGGAGTAAATGATATATAGACTAGTTGTTTCCTCATTGCTTTCTCTTTTTCTCTATCACAGGTAGAAAATTTCGGCTGTAGCTTGTCTGTGACCACTTGTGTTCCTTCATCTTGAAATGTTAGGGAAAAGACTTTAAAGGTGACTCATGGAAGATATTAATTTTTCTAAAATGTCATGGAAAGATGGAGCCATGGCAAAAGTGGAAATAGGGTTCCTGCACTTGTGTAGAGAAGGGATAAATCTGTAGGAAAACAAGGCATCATCTGTTCTGTTGCTCAGAGAACAGCTTGTGTTTTTTTTTTTTTTTCCAAAGATCTATCTCTGCACATGGGAGGGCTTTGACAGGAGGGGAAAAAAAAACAAACTTGCTGCATAACCTACAATTTCCTTTGGTCCCAAATAAAATGAGACATAAGCACCTCTCTGACTTTAAATAGCATGCGGGTAATCAGTCCTGAGAGTCGGGTGATAGCATCAGTAATACTGATTGGGTTCAGGGAATTAAACAAGAGAACCAAATCTGTGCTGCTTTCATCTGCATTCAAGTGGCTGAGGAGAAAATCAATACTTGTTAGCTAAATAGGGACAATATTGTCAGCATTCAAAGTTATTTTCCATTCTCTGTAGTCTTTCTATTTAGAGCTTGCAAGTGATCTTGGATCTGCTCAGACAAGCCTTTGCTGAGGTGGCAAAGGATGATTTTGGGGGTTAAGACTGGAAAAGAAGCTGTGAGGTTTAGTTTCAGTTCCCTGCCGTTTCATAAACTCCTCTTGTGATGTTGGGAGTATTCTTAGTCCTTTTCTGTAAAAATTTAGGCAATTTGCCTCCTTTTTATTTGCCACCCATTTAGATGAGTCATTCTGGGGTGGTGCTGTCTTTTAGGACCAAGTCCAACACCTTCGGTGGCTGCCCTTGATCTTTACCAATGTTTGTAGTCACTTCTGCAGTGCATTAAGGTCATCTGCTTTTGCTCATTGTATCTATAGTAGACTTGGATCTTTTTCTGTCTTGGTTTGATGATGGAGTCCTTACTGTTGGATAACTGCAGCTACTATATGCGTTTACCGCTATCTGTTTGCATTGGTCAAGCAGTGAAATCACAGGGGGGCTGGTAAATCACAGGCAACTAGAGCCTTTGTGACTCTGGTCATGCCAAGAGACCCTTGCTTGTCCCTTTTTGTAACTTTTCAAAATAAAATTCAAACAACCCTGTTGGCAGCCAGGAAAGGTGGCTCTGCTGTTTCTCTACCCTAACTGTGGTCTGCATCGCCTTAATTGACTGAACATTTTCTAATGAATTATTATAGAGACGCTTTCAAGGGTTTGTATTTTTTTTGTTTGCTTTGTGTTCTATTTATGCTCACAGTGACTCTATCCCTGGATTTAACGTTGCCTGCTTGAAGAGGAGCATGTATTTAAGTGCTCTAAAGGAAAGATTAAGCCCACCTTCCAGCTAATCTTCATGAAGAAGAGACCGCCTACTTTTTGCTGTCTTAGGCTTGAGGAGTCCTGTTGCACTACAGTGAATTTGCAGAGGATTTGAGTGATAATGTTAGCTTCCCACCTTATACTCATTTTTACTCTTAACTGCACGTGGCAAGTCTGTTGTTGGGAAAAGTAACATTTGTTTCTTGAAAGGGGATTCCTGTGGTTAGTTGTGCTGCAGTGTGAAAACGTTTTGCAGCTTTGACTCCAAGGAATCAGTATCTATGGCTTGGTGATATTTCTACTTTGGACCCAACATGTACCTTAGCCAGAGGTGCTGCTAGAAGGTTTATGGGAACTTTACAGGCCTAATATCCCCCAATAATTTTTTGCAGTGATCTGATAGAGCTGCAAGGTCTCACCACCACTCAGTTCTTTGGGATATGTGTTTGGTTCTGCACAAACTGCCATAATGACTCTTGAAGAATACTGATCCGGTCTAAAGCCACTTGAGGTCTTAGAGATCTCAATAGCTCTCAAACTATGGCATTGCAGCTAGTCTTCCTTCTGCAAAACAAACAAACAAACAAACAAAAAACCCTTCTTGTTTATTTCCCAAAAGATAGCTACAGATAATCTCCTCTGAGACCCCATTAGAAGAGGCAAAGATCTTCCTCTGCAGACTTGTGAGGGCTTGGCCCTGCATCCTGGCAGCAAGAGGGTCAGTGATCTTCCTGTCCTGCCTTGGGGATTGGCCCCACCTTTCTGACAAATCTGCTGAGCTCACTCTTTGGACTGCTGGGGACACCTGAATCAGGGTAGCCTCAAGCTGCTGTCAGAACAAAATCATTTATCCATGCTGCTTCAGAGATTTCTCTCATGAAAACAGAAATCGTAAGTGTTTTAGCTGTCCTGAAAGCAGAAGACCTGGAAGTGGTATCTTGTTGCTTCTCCTGCAGGAAACTTTGGCCTTTGCCTAATGTAAGATAACTGCAAACAGGACAAACATAAGAAAAAAACTTGTGCAACTCCCCTGGGAATCTGAATCCTTTCCATTAAAGGGGGAGGTTTGTGGCTTGTAACTTTAAATTTTAATTTTTTCGTAAGGCAAATGCTGAAGGAGCACTGTGGCTTCATTGCTAGCGTATTTGTCAAGCTTGATGCCTGGGTGAATCACTGAGGTGTGCATGTGATGGGCAGTCCACCTTTGAACTTCTCCCTCGATCAAGTGGCAACCAGATGTCACCCTGAGAGTCTGATAAAAGCTTAACCATGGCCCTGCCTCTGTGATGAGAGCCCTTTAATGAGAAGATGCATCCTTGAGGCTGAAAAACTCAGCTCTGATGTTATTGAGTCTGAAAATTTGCAACTGATGGAGGCTCACCTGGAAACAGATTGCCTAGTGGTTCATCCTGCACTAAATGGAGCATGCAGAGTAGTGCATTAGAACACGTTTCCATATCTGAGTGCCTCTATGATCAGTCACCTCAGAAAGAGCTTTCTGTCATGGACCTTTAGCATAGATAAGCGGTGTGGCTATTTGGATGGAGCTTGGGTTATGGCTTTGTGGCTCATTGCTCCCTATATGTTCTTTTGGGGTCTTGGTGTAGGAGGACTCCTCTGTCTGCTTTTTTAGAGGACTTATGACCTGGGAGTCATGGTGGACAACAAATTGACCGTGAGCCAGCAATGTGCCCTTGTGGCAAAGGCGGCCAGTGATACCCTGGACTGTATTAGGCAGAGCGTTGCTAGCAGGTTGAGGGAGGTGATCTTCCTCCTCTGCTCAGCCCTAGTGAGGCCACACCTGCAGTACTGTGTCCGGTTTTGGGCTTCCCAGTGTAAGAGAGATGAAGCCACTGGAGGGCCACTAAGATGATTAAGGGACTAGAGCATCTCTTGGGCTGGGACTCTTCAGCCTAGAGAAGAGAAAACTGAGGGGGGGGACCTTATCAATGTGTATAAATATCTGAAGGGAGGGTATAAAGAAGATGGGGCCAGACTCTTCTCAGTGGTGCCCCATGACAGGACAAGAGGCAACGGGCACAAACTGCAATGCAAGAAGTTCTACCTAAACATGAGGAAAAACTTCTTGACTGTGAGGGTGCCAGAGCACTGGAACAGGTTGCCCAGAGAGGAGGTGGAGTCTCCATCCCTGGAAGATTACTGTCACCTTCTGGTGTACACTAGGACACATGAAACCTTTTCTCTGAACTGACTGCCCTTGTGAAGGAGGGTGCCATAATTTGTCTTTCTTTACATCTTTGGAGGAATGGGGGCTCCTGAGTTATTGTGAAGGCTATGTTGTGCAGCATGGGGCGGGGGCAAATCCTCTTCCTGAAGGACCTCTCTGATAAGGTGGTCTTTGGTGTATATGACAACAGCCTGCAGCGTCACCCTGGAAGGGATGTATTGTATCAGGTGTGAGGCAGTGTCATGTGATCAATGTCTTGAGGCTTGACAGGATTGCTGTTTGCTTTGCTATGCTGGGCAGCTTAGGAGATCCTACAGGTATTGCAACTGGCCCCAAAAAAGCCCTTTTGCAGATTACCTTCCTTGGATCTTCACAGGCAAAATCTCTCCAGGTTCTTCGGCCCAAATGCAGCATCTCGGTTGCAGCTCCTTCTCTTCAAGCTAATTCCTCTCATTCAGAGTTTCTCCTCCTTTCCAGTTTCCCTGTCTTTTATCTGTATATTCTGCTTTCATGCCAATTTCCCCTGTTTCTCACTTGCCTTTTAGTGAATTTTTGTGGCATCTGTTTTTCCCTCTCTGTATCCCCACTGATCTTCCTTCCTTCCTTCCTTCCTAAGTAATGTGTCCTTTGTGCCAAGTTTTGTGATCACTTCCTGACTACATTTACAATCGTTTCGGTGGGGTTTGTAAAAGAAAAAAAAGACAGCTTTAAGTCATTCCTTGGCCTGAAGTCTGCCATATGGTACATTTAACCCCTGGTTTTAAAAATCATTACAACAAAGCCTAGGAGCATCTGCTTTGCTTTTACAGACAAAGTGTCAGCAAACTGCTGGGTTGGCCAAAATCGTGTGGTCATTAAATCACTGTGATGTTTTTCATTGTCAGTTGAAGTTCTACCACTCGAGCCTAAAAATAAAGTACTTTCAATCCTGCATGTGCAGGCAAACCATCACTTTATGTTAAATGGATTGATTAAATGTTCTGCTTAAGTGTGCTCAGTGAAGCAAGTGCTACCGAAACGGGATCATTTTCTTTGCTGAAACAACCTTTTCATTTCTAAGATTCGATTTTTTTTTTTTTTAAAGAAATCATGGGCTTATTAAAGCTCAAACTTGAGCATTCAAAATGCTGAATTTTGCCAAACTTAATCTTTTTCTTAAAGAGTTGTTTGCTACCCGGCATGCATAAATTTAGTACTGGCTAAAATGGAGTGGCATCAGGTACATGGCAGAGCCTGCACAGCAACTGTACACCCTGTCCTGGAAAGTTTGTGATTCCTGCTGACACGAATATAGCCCTATTTGTCAGTGAAGCAAGAAATCGGTGGTTGTTTCCACTTTGGCTCTACAGCCTGGCAGTCGGGGAGATCACTTGCACTTGGGTGTCAGGAGTGCTGACAACTTCCCAGGCAGCTTGAGCTGCTGCCAAGCTTCAATTTTAATTGTTTTCTTTTGAATTTAAACCTTTCTTCAGGTGCAGGCAATTGCTAGCTGCCCTGTTGCTGATGGAAATGGGTACAGCTTTGTCAAGTTAAGGGGGCAGTTAGGCCAAAGTCAATGGAACAATCAGGTAACCAGATGATTGAATCTGCTAAACCTACTTGGTCAGAAAAATATGTTTTAAGCTGACTTCTCTCTGACACAACCTGAGTCTTCCCTTCTTGTAGCCCTATCTTGAAGGTTTGACTGGCATCTTAACACTAACAGAGGCAGTTTCTAGAAAGTGTTATTGCCTTCCTCATTTTTGCTGCTTTTTGTAAAAACAGATGGATTTCAGCGTCTCCTTGGTATAGGATTTGCTCTAGATTTTTTTTCTCCTTTTTCATAGGTTCTTCTCCCCAGAGAAGGTAGATAAAAGGTGGCCAGAAGACCTTGGACATATTGCACAGCCTCTACAAAGGCTAATTTAGAGGTGTACAGTTTCTGATGAACCAGCCCTGTCAAGTGCACATAAATAGCTATTTTACAGCCAGATAAGCTCAGGTGATTTTTATAAACTGTTCTTTCTTTGAATGAGGTCACTTTCTTCTAGTGTTCAGGGGCCATTTTGCAAGGGGACTTGATCATCTTGTTGGTCTCTGAGTGAAAGGTGGCTGTTTCAAAGTGTGGAGTTTTGCAAAAGTTCCTGCTCTGATATTTTCAGCTGTATCCAGATGACTCTAGGCTGTACTGATGTCCCTGTGCTACTGCTTCTTATTTGGCTGAATGTTTCATGGTCTTTTATCCATTTAAGTGGAACTTAGGCCATCTTTGGCCCTTGAGTTGTTTGGCAAAAAAATTTAAACACCTAAGCGAATCTTTGCTCCACCAACCAAGGACCTTCTGTTGGCCCCACTGGACTTTCCTACAATCCTGATCTTAGGTAATGGGGAAGGGAAGGGGATGGGCAGGGAAGTCCTTTGCTCTGGCAGGTAAACTATAGCCCCGGGCATCATCAAGTACCCACAGCTTCCAAACATATTTCTCACAAAGCAGTAGCTAAGTGCTAGAGCATTGGGAATTTCCTGAATCTCCTGCTCTGTTACTTAGTAACGTTCAGGGAGGTCAGTAGCCTTCTTTCTCCTTCAACAGTTTGCTCTTGATACGTGCAGAGAATTAGATTCTAGGTTGTGTTTCCAGGTGGCCTCGTTCAAGTGTGCCATATTGTTTCCCTCTTTCCAGATTGAATTACTCTTCCTTTTTGAAAAGTGAGTTTTCCACATTGGTTTAAGCTGGCTGGGTGAGCTTCGAAGAGGAGGTGAAACAGTACACAGTGTGCTGCTAGGGTAGGACGTGCAAGGAGTGGACATATGAATTGAGCTGCTCAATACACTCTGAAAAGGCACAGCCAGTTCACTTAAATTAGAGCAGCCGTTTGGCTGCTGTAAACTACTCTGGGTTAGGTCAGGCTGAGATCAGTTATGCTTAGAAAATTGTAGAGCTGATACCAGCTCTCTAATTTATGCCAAGAAGATTCTTCTGGAAGCAGAATTTGGCTTGATTATTTTTAATGGGTTCTTAAGACAAAAATGTTTAGGCAGAGGCTTATTTCCTAAAAGTTTGTATTAAATCTACTGTTGATGTTTTATAGCGTAAATATATTTACAGTGTCTTTGACTGAAAGAAAGAGTGGTTCTGGGATGTTTTACAGATGAGATGTGGAATACCAGGCATGGTATCGCAGCAATAAAGCACATCGGACGATGAGCTACAGGAATCGTTTGTATCCTGTGTATGCAGAGGCTTCGTACATGACTGGGCTTTGTGCCTGACAACTGCAAGGGTGTTAATTGTTATGCCATAAGTCATTGCTTGAAGTGTCTTGCAGCACTGTTGCTGAGGCAAAGTCTGAGGCCTTTGCTCAGTTGTTAAGGAGGAAGTAAGTAAAGAAGCATTTGCTCCATTTGCTCCATTATTCATCAATGGAATAAATGTGTTCTGAAGTCCTCTTCTTAAAAAGCCATGTACTGGTTGGGTGAAAAGTGAATAAATTAAGCAAAAATATGTAAAAAGAAGAATAACTTTTCCCATCAGTTTAAATAATTTTGGAAAAGGATTATTATTTCTGCAGAGCCGTATGAGCCCAGACTAGTTTCTAATTTGAGAAGCTATTAAGCTAATTAGAAGGAAAGAAGAATTTGCTGGAACTTTACCCAGCCAAGTAAATGTTGTTCTTGATCTGGTTCCTTTCTCCTTTCTGCCATGGTACGCAGCTGGGGGCCCTCTTCCTTGCCTGGTGTAGGCAAGGTATTAATTATTCAGATCTGTCCCATGCTATGCTTGGGCTTACAAATTCCTTGGCCTCCTTGGCATTGGTGTTAAGGCCCTCAAGTTTACCACCTATCTTGATAAGACCCAGACCTCAGAAATCAAACTCTGCCGGGGTGGCTGTGGCCACCTGGAGGTTCTTTGGTCCAAGGCAAACGAGTGACCTCATCTTCAGCAGTCACTGAGCCTCTTCCTCCCAAATCCCTGGCTTTGGGTTATCCTGCAGTCCCTCTGCTGGCTGTGTGGCACTCAGGTGAGCATCATCTTTCTTGATGCTTAAATACTCATCTGCTCGCTGGGGCATCTCCCTCCTGATGTCTGCAGTATGTGACTGAGCATGGATGGGCTGGTTTTCAGGTGTGGTTTTTCAGACCGCTTCATGGCTGCAGCATGGTGTGACATGTCAGTGGGAACTAGGTAGCTTTGCCATTAGATTTTCCCTTTGAAAGCAGTGGTCAACTCCCAGTTCGCATGCCAAACGTCTGAACGAAACCTAACTTTGGCCTCTGAGTTCCCTTATTTGGCCCAGTGCTGCTGCCAACAAAGCTTTCGTTGCTAGGGTGCTCTCCAGGTTTGAATGTCTTCTGGAAGTACCAGCTCCAAGGCTTTCCACAGGGACAAGAGATCAAATTTGGGAGTCTTATCTCTGAGGCCTGTGGGGTTTCCAGTTCAGTTTTTGACCTGCCTTTACATTAGTGCCTGACAAGCTTAAGTCCCATGGTACTGAAGGATTACAGTAAATATTTATTCTTATTTCTATTGTGGTAGCATCTGGGAGGCTGTTAGTGAACTGTGTTGTGCTGAAGCACTGCTTATATGCTTGAATTTCAGAGACAGATCCTGCCCCAAGAACATCCAATTCAAGTGGAGAAGGAAACTACAGAGATTAATATATTTGGACAAAGTCATGAGGGCATCAGTAGCTGGGATAGGTATTAAACAAAATCCTCCCTTCCCCTGCTTTTGTAAGCAGGCTGCCTTCTGACCTGGTTGGAACGAGAGGGATGCGTTTCGTATGTTCATATGCATGGCATGTTTTCCATCAACCCACCAAATAAAGTAGAACTGGACAATTTTTTTTTGTTTTTTACATTGCATAAGTATGTAAGGAGCTGGAATCATTAGAATGAACTTGTCACCATATTTCAGAGCCAATCACTTGTTTTGACGTTTGCAGTCTGGCTCTTTGCTAGTGTTTTTCTGGTTGTGTGTCGAAATGAGTGGCTTGTAGTCTCTCATTCTGTTCGTGTGATTTTAAATAAGAAATTCAGACATCTATTAAATTCCCATTGACAGAGAAGGGCTGAAATGTGAATCTGGGTAACATCTCATGCATCTCTCCTAATATTTATAGTTCAATGATTTAAAAGAATATAAAGTACTCATGTTGGGGTGAAAAATTCATCCCAGCGTATTTTTATTATCATGGGACAGCTGAGTAGGGAGGTACTAGTGGGTAAACAGAGAACTACAGTAGAGACAGAGCAGGGGACTGAAGATAGCTGGCTGTTACCAGAGGCAGTCTCTCTTCTACTGAAGTGTCTATTTGTGGCTCGTGCATAATATGGCACAGATATTTCCCAGAAGATAATGTGGCTTTTATTTGAAGCCAGCTTTTTCCGCTGACTCCAGGTGAAAAGCCAGGATATTTGGGTTACGGGCTTTTGTGTGTAACTCACTTTCAGTGAGGCCCATTTCTGCTCTGGGTTTTATGCAAGGCTGAATCCAGCAATTATAGCATGGCCAACCTGTGGCTTTTAAGCCACATGCAGCTGAAGGAAGTACAAGTGGGGTGGCCTTCCTGGAACAGCTTTGTGTGGCTGATGCTGGAGTAGTGGGCGGGGAGCAGGTGCTACAGAAGGAAGGGGACATTAGGAGATAAGATAACCTTAACCAAGGCCATGAGAGCTAGGTGAGCCCAACACCGTGCCATAGTCTGGAGGGGATGCCGTGAGGCTTTTGGGAGTCCTGTTTGGAGGTCTCCTTGCCTTTTGTTCTCTGAAGACTGGGGTGGATGGATCTTGGCTAAATGGAGGTTGGGGGTATGCAGCCTGCAGAGTTGATCTCCCTGCAGTAATTCATTGCTCTTAACTTACAGTGGAGTTGTTCTGGATCTAGTCTTGGCTCTAATAAGTTATGTATGGAATGATCGAATGCCCTCATCTATAAGGAGGGACTAATATGCCTTTCCTTGCTCTGGGCTGGCTGGCAAATCAAGCAGGTGCTTTCTGCAAAATTTAGAGCTGTCCCAGGGCTACCCTGACCCTGGGGAGCACAGGAAGGCTTGAACACTGCTGACTCCTGTCTTGCACTTCTTACTCTGAGGACAGGACATTTATACTGCAGATACATTGCTGTGAGGCTGCCAGCTGCCGGAGGTTGTTTGGATGTGCGCTCAGGATACCTCGTCTGCCACGCTGTGGCTGTTTTGTGACAGCAGAGATGCACAGAGCAGCCAGAGCCAGGGTCAGAGTCTGCACAGGGGCTCTGCACTGCAGTTTAGGAGTTGTCCCTATTTATCACTTCAGAGTTGCAAGCAGAGACAAGAACAAGCCCCTGCTGCTGTACGGACAAGAAGCCAAGCCACATCGGACCTGTGTTCTGTCTTCAGCTGGCTTCAACTTCAGATTTGTCGGAGAAAATGTGAGGAAACTAGTCATTGGATGTCAGATACGTCAGTTTTTTTGTCCGTCATAGCCAAATAAGGTGCTGGAAACTAGGAAGTACACATTAAGGAGTCTAGTATTATGATTCAGAAATATCCAGTTCTGCCAATGCAAGCAGCACAGGGGAAGAAAAATTAACAGCACAGAGCATGTTTAACCTCGGTCACAAGCGAAGTGCCTAGAGAGAAGTCCATCACTATTATAGCTCTGCAAGGGGAGAGAAATCTGCAGAAATTGTATGAATAAGAAAATCCAGCTGCAGCAGCTAGTTGTTGTGCCATTCCTGTCTTGGGCTCAAATGGAAAGTATATTAGCCACAGCATAGGGACAGCCTTGACGAATGTCCTTCTGTGCTATCCTGCTTTGCACCCTCCAAACGCTGCTGTAATGCTGCCCTGGTATGGTACAGCTACTATATCCTTGTGCTTTCTACATCCTTTTTTTCACACTATCTTGGATGTAAATGATGTGCCTGTCTTCCTAAGGCTCTGCTGACCTGTCCGTGCCCCGTCTCCTCACTGTCTGTGCTCTACAGAGCTGCTCTTCATTGCCCAATTAAAACAGCTTCTCACAGAGCACCCTCGCATGTTCACCCGTGCTGCCCTTTGCACAAGGGAGGTATCTTCTAAGCTGCCACAACCTTTTTACTTGTCTCTCAGATCTTTGCTTAAAAAAAAATCTCATCTCTCAGGGTGCCTCCAAACCTCCACAGCATGCCCTGTTACCCATAACCTAGTACCAAAAGGCAGACTCGTTGGACTGCTTCTCAGGTCCAGATGTCCCGTTTTGTGTCTCTGTTCTTACTGTCTGCGAGAACAGAAGCTCCAAGCTGGGGAGCTTCCACAGAAAGGAGTTATGTTTTAAAAAAAACAAAAAAAAAAAAACAACCCCCCCCCAAAAAAAAAAACGGAATATTATCAGTCTCTGTTAGTAAGTGACCTGAAATTCCTGCTTTTCATCAAGCACCCTGGGGAAACCTTACTATGAAATATTCTTCCTCCTTTGAGACAGCCTCTTTGATTCAAAATGCTTTGAATCAGAAGGAAAAAGTGCTTCCAGTTAGGTTTTACGGACCATGGCTACCACAATGGGGCAATGCCTTGTTAGATAAATGTAGTACGTAATCATACAATCTGTCTAAACCTCTCTGGCTCTGGAGTTTGGAGTTCATGCAGAACAGGACAAAAGACCTATCATGGGATGCTGCTGAACACTGCTTCACACATTTCACGTACAATAGAGACCTGATAGTTGTGGTCAGTTGTAATTTGGATGCTAAAGGTATGTACCAACCCAAATGGGATTTGTGATGAAGGAAAAAGTGTGTTTTTTTTTTTTTTTTTTAAGCAGACCAGGGAGTCTTGTTCGCCTTGAGATGGCATCTCTGTTCTCAGAGTCGAGCTGTAATTTCCATCCACTAGATGCACAGCACCAATAAATGTGTGATGCGGAGACACCCAAATGACTCCAGTGGAGCCAGCGCAGGTCTAAGCCTTGCTGAACCCAAGCTCACGTGTCTCTGCAGCTGGATCCCTGCTGTGGACAACACTGTGGATACCCTGGCTCTTGTTTCCAGGATAATAATCACCCCAAAATCTTCTTTATTTTACTTGCTAGAGTAAATGTTATGGTAGGCCACATAGCAGTGGGGGGGAACAGCACCTGGAGGTGTGACACAATAGCCTGCTCAGGATGTTGGTGACCATGTTTTTGCAGGTATAAAAGCAGAACAAAAAAGTCAACAGGACCTGAAATGTTCCATGTTTGAGCCCTGGTGACTTATTGGAGGCTCCTGAATTTGTATACAGGCACTGAAACAGAAGCGGTCTGTGTTTGTTAGTGTTTCCTTGTAGCAAAGGATTCTGGTAGGTGGCCTCGGATGAGCTGTCAGAACGTGGTTTGAGGTGTCTGACTTCAGGCAATGCAGGTTTTGAAAACCTTGGCAGTGCGTTTTGATGAGGAGGAAACTTTGACAAGGAAAGCAGAAGGGGAGGGGAAGGAGAAGAGAAAGAATCCGACTCTGCAAAGCGGAGCATGGCCTGGCCTTGGCTATCTTGGGACTCCTCCAGCGCCGTGCTCCCGTCAATCACCTCTCCCTGACCGGCAGAGCCGTCAGGCTCCAACCCTTTTCCAAATGTTTCCAAACAGTCGATCCTCCTCTCTCACCCCCTAAAGCAGTTGAAACCTAAATTCCTCATGCACTTCCTGTCAGCTGCTGTTCTTGTCAACTTGCAATATCTGCAAATAGCAGAAAATAAAGCCATCCCCTCTGGTTAGTGTCCGCAGTCCTCACTTGCTGGCTCAAAGAAGAAAAACAATGTGTTTTACAATGTGCGAGGTGGCTGCTCAGATCAACTCAGAAGGTACTAGCTGTTACCGAGTTAAGCGCTGCAATGCATAGACAAGAGGGACTGAATATACAGCCCTCAGCTGCAGGGATTTTTCTCGCTGAAGCACTGATGCATGAGGTTTCGAATCAGGCACTGGGTAAGATTATTTAAAAATGCATCCAATTCCAGCTGCAGGCATCTTGCAGCCTGAAGGCTGGCATCTCAGATGGAGAGAAGGGGAGAAGTCTTGGAGGTGTGGGCTGTGTCCTCCTGCCCCATCTCTGGTTACTGGAGGCCCCACGTGGTGGGCAGTGAGGGCAAGGGCTTTGCAGATCGCAGAGGGTATAGATGTGGGCAATAGTTTTCAAACTGCCTGGTGATTTTAGGCCATTACACTTTAAAGGATTTTTTTTTTTTTTTTGGAGGGAGGTCCTGATACATTCTGAAAATCAAGCCCATTTCAGCTTTCACAATGCACTGACCAAAATTAGCTGTGGTTTTTCAAAAGCCTGGCTTGGGAAACACACTTTGCGACATTTGCAGAGGATTCTGGCGTGTAAAGCTACCTACTGATGTGGTTCTAATTAATATTTTATTACCTTATTACTTTATTTTTAATAGCACTTTATTTTTCCTAATGCAAGGTGTTTGTATTTTCTTTGGAATTAGCTGTTGTAATTAGAATTTCTGGGGCTTTCTAGGGAGTGCGCGCTCCCTCTTGCTCTACCGGCTGATGTATAACAACAGGCAGTTCCTCTCTCCTCCCTGCCATGAAGCACGCTGGATAACAGAGCTGAGGGCCAGGCTGGTTTTTCTTCAAGCCTTTCCTGGGTTCACTTAGTTGTCACCATAGTCTTATTCTGGTAGCATTAAATCTATTGCTAACCTGTAAGCTATAAAAATCTTGTTGGGACCAAGTGACTAGTATGTTTTTGTTTTTTGATTTGAGACCTGAGAGCAGGAGGAGGAGGAAGACAGCCTTGCGGTGAAGTTACTGGACTGCAGGTGAGGTCTCAGTTCAGTTCTGATTTTGTCCCGTCAGCTTGGAGACCTTGAAAAGGATGTGCAGGCTTCAACCGGCAAACAAGCTTGGTTTCTCAGCTGATGAGAATTGAGTGCGTGAATACCTTTGGGGATACATGGTGCTTAATTTCTGACTCTTATCAGTTCTCTCCTCTGTGAAAAGAAGATGGTTATACCTTCTTTCTCTCTCATTTTGCATGTTTCTCTTACATCTCTTTAACTGCAGGCTCTTTGGGCCAGGAACCTGGTCTTCTGTGTATACATGCAGTGCCAGCTGCAAATAGGGTCCTGCTCTCAGTTGGATCCAGCAGTACCACCAATAACGATAATTAAGTGGCGCTCCATAGCTGTTTTCTATAGACCCAGGTTTGGCCTTGACATATTTTACCCTGAAGCATTTTGCCCATTATGCTTTCTTAGGAAAAGCAGAAAAGAGACAGCACTATGAAGACTTGAACCCACTGCTTGTAACAAGAGCGTGCAGCCGAGCGTCAGTCCGCTCGGCTGGTCGTGCAGTGCAGGGCTCTGCAGCCTGCACTGCTCTGTGAAACTCCTTCAGAACAGGCACCTCGGGCACAAAGTCCTCATGGTGCCCTTTCTCCTGTGGTGGGTTTGAGTGCCCCAGGATAGTTCGGCTGTCATCCTGACCCATGTGTAAATTGTAGAGAGGCATTTTTGTCTTTTCCTCCCACTCCCAAAGTTTTATGAAAAAGAGTCCAAAGATGAGCTATATTTTGGTAACTGGGAGCATGTTGCCTGCTGGGGTACATTGGCTGGCAAGAAAGAAAGATATTTGGGAAGATATTCAAGTCCTAACCCCAGCAAAGTGAATGCTAGAGCTTCCATTGATATCAGTGGGGCAAAGTTTTATCAGTCTGTCTTGTATAGGAACAGAAACTAAATGACTAAAATACCCAAGGCTGGAGTCTCGTTCTGCGTTGTTAGCTGTTATTTGTGACACCTGCTCAAAAAGCATGTAAATCATTGCACGCTCTTAATCTGGCACCACTTCACGCACTCCTGATGCACTCTTTGCCTTGGGATGAGTGAAGCAAATGAATCCAGAAGCTGAAAGGCTTTTGAACTAGGCCCCTGGAGTGGAAAAAGTCAGAGCTGCCAAAGAAGATGGCTTTTAGAGGGCTAGTAAGCACCAGTGCTTTTTATGCTAGAAAACTGCAAGGAAAACAGTGCAGACTTTGGTTCCCCAAATGCCAGCAAAGTCAGCAAGAAACTGTTCATGCTGACTTTTGTTCAGATTGTTTAGTGTAAATAGCGGGTCAGTGCACCCATTAGTTGATTGGTTAATGTAGCTAAAATCATTAGTTCGCAGTATTTTCAAAGATCAGTTCTGTTATACTGTATGATAATTATTTATTGGTACCTCGATCCCCATAGACATACCTGAATTTCAGATCCTTCCTGTGGGACTTAGCTGCTTGTGCTAATATTGCTGTGATAGTGCTTTACTGGTTTTCTGGCTTTCTCAAAGCAGTTCTTGGAGATTAGTTATCTGTTTTTCCCCTACAGCCATACGAGGCAGATAAATAGCGTACGCCCATCTGTCAGCTGAATTGTCCCAGTTCACACGCACTGACTCGAGGTCTTGTGTAGGCTGCTTACAACAGATATCTAATTTAGGTGTTGTGACTATCAGAGTATCTGTGCTCAAGACAATAAGGAATAGTTTGAACCACTTGCTATCCAGGGATTTAATTTCCTACATAGGAGAGGGGCGTTCTCAGCCCTGAGCATCGGAAATGAGCAGAATCTTTGCTGTAGAGCTAGATCCATGATGTTGACTGCCGTTGGATGGAGGCAGCCTGTAATCAGGTGTCTTTGTCAGCGCAGCAGCATTGCCAAGCCTGCTCAAACGCTGAGGATGAAAGGCAGGACGCAGAACCGCCCTCCAGTGATGAGCAGAGCGCTTTGATGTTTGTCCTGCAGAAGTCACACGAGAGGTTGCGTGGCCTCATGGGATTTACATGCTAAACGCACATATTGTCATGGGGTTGGGGGTGGATGTTGGAGGGTATTAGCAGAGTTCAGCTCCTTTGTGAGAATTAGGTTGGCAAGGAAAAACGTAGTTTCTGGGAGCTGACTGTAGTCTGTTCATGAAAAGGGGAATCTGTCTTCTTCTAATCAGACATACAAAAAATGAGCAAGGACGAGGTTGCCTGCCTAACGTGATCTAAAAGGGGTAGCCCGGAGGAACCCGTCTCCCTCTGTGGTCAGTGAAGAGAGGGTCCCCTAAAAAGGGATGATGTGAACTGCCCTGGGAAACGAGCAGCGCTGATAGAGGGAGCCTTGTCCAGCTCAGAGCGACGTGGCCAGCATCGGCTGAAATGAATCTCGCCATGGACGTTTTACTTTCTGTAGCTGGCCTCGGTAGGGCTGTCTGGAGACATTTGGATGGGCTTGGCAGCTCCCCCTGCCTACCTTGTGCAAGCAGGCTGTAACCAGATGGCAAGAATTAAATGGAGACCTAGCAATCCTTTTTCCTTCAAATGCTAATGATTAGCTATGTTTATTACTGGAGCAGGCTTTGTACCACCAGTAGAGCTGACTTCTGTGCAGGAAAATCCACCTTTGCATTGTGCAAGTCCTGCTTGGTATGTGCTCCCCTCTCATCAATTATTTTACAGGGAAATCCCTTTTAGGATGAGCTGAGTTGCATTTGTCAAACTTTAATCATCGTATTTACTTATATAGCAAGGGTGGCAGTTTCCCTCCTGGATTTTGCCCTCACAACCTATGGTGTGACCACTGTGCACTCTATTCCGAGCCTCCTGGCCGTTCCGCTGATAACCTCCCACTTGCTGCTGTCAGGGGAACAGCTGTAACATGCTCTTGGCCGCATATGAGAGAATTACAGTAGCTCCAGTCTAATGTGAACCCAGTAGCACAGTGCAGGGAAAGACGTTAGTCTGGAGAGCAAGGCTCGAAAAGCTTGCCTGCTCTCCCAAACTGAGGTGAGCTTCTTGCGTTCATTTTGGTGGCCACTTGGAACAGGACAAGAAGTAAAAGGCATAAACTGCAGTCAGGCAGAGCCACGCTATTGGTTAGGGGTAATGAATTTCGAAGTAGACTGAGCCTTCAGTTACTGAAGGCTTTAAATAGCAGGTTGAACACAAGTCCTCCTGGAAGGCCGAGTGGGACCTTTGCTGTGCCAGGGAAATGGATTGAGTGACCTCTGGAGGTGTCCTGTGAAATCCTGGATCTGCAGCTTTTAAGAATAATTCCTTCACAGGATATGGGAATTTCCCAATACACTGAGTGAGCAGCCACTTTCTAAGCATGTACTGTGATATAGGCTGTGTTTTCAGAAATGCTGCTTGGAATAAGAGTTGCACATTTTGCCCTTGAGACTCCTTATAGGTTTGTCCTGGCTGTGGCTTGGATGGCAGTAGGGAACGGATAATAGGACAGGAATTGTGAGGGTGGTTCAGTTGCTGAGCCATTTAGCTCCCTGTCTTCTCTCCAGTGCTGTCACTGTGTCTTAGAAAGTTAGAAGGAGCCAGTAGAAAGCAAAGGCAAGATAAAAATGTTTCACGTCAGTGTCATGCTGATTTCGAAGAGCTGAGTTTGACTCTGAAGCATTAAGAGTGATACCTGCCAAGCTAATAGCGCTGTCCCCAAATTTTATTTGGGGGAAATTGTACTCATTCACTCCAGAGTTTTGGCCCAAGCATCCAAGCTCAGTGGTTCAAATTCAAGTGTCATATGGATTTTGCTCAAGCCATCATGCTAAATATCTGCTGTGGGCTGCCTCTGGGCCTTGAGAGAGGTCTGGGCAAAGGTGAGGCAGGTCTAGGGGAGTGGGGCAGTTTGTGCACTCCCTGTTCAAGAGCAAAACTGGAGTCACTTGCATCTCTGGATCACACCATCTGTATCTACGTATAGCCTCAGTGCCAGGCAATTTCCACAGCATTATTTTTAGTGAATAAACGGTCATTAGAAAGTCCTACGTCTGAAAGCAACTAAATTTATAATTTAATTTTCAATGTCTTGCTAAATACTCAATGCACATTTTAACATTGTGTATAAATAATTAACTTTGTGTATGAGTTTATAGCAGCTCTCTTGCTAAGACCCAGAGCCCAGTGCAAGGAAAGTAAAATAAAAATCACCCTTTAAAATTTCCTGAAGGGAAAAGGAAAGGTAAATAATTACCTAACCCCCAGAGATTCTGCTAAGGTCGGCATCTTCCATTAAAATGACTGAGGCCAAAAAGCCAGCCTCCCTCTGAGTTAATTTAAGATTTTAATTGCGTCAAAGTTAAGGAATTCAGTTAAGATTCCTAGAGCAAATTGTAGCTATGTTCCTCTGGTGACACTTACCTCCTTTCATGATCTTACATTTTTAAGGCAGTGATCCAAAATTCTATATGTGTAAACAGTAAGTTCCAAGGGAAGTACAGTTTAAACATAAAATTCATCAAACTGGAAGTCATTCCCAGCTTTTCTGGAGGAGTAACAGTTCTTTTCCTTTCTGTAGTATTTTCCTGAGTGTGTGTTGCTTTGCTTCTGTTATACTACTATTGCATAGGAATATAATATGAGAAATAAATATGCTTGAGAGGGCCAGAGTTAGTGCTGTGACTTTGCATCTGTTTCTTGATGTTGAACAATTCAAAGGTCTTGATTTTGCTTCCATGGAAAATCCCATCTGGGCACACAGTCTTCTCTATGAAGGATTTCCTTTTAAATCAAAACAAAGAGCGCAGTTTTGCGTAAAATATGTCATCTGGAGATTGTGCTGCCATGTATGCTGATTATCATAAAGAAAATACTGAGCAGATTATATTTAAACTCTCCAAAGAAATTTACCTCCAGGCTGAATGCCAGCGTGAGAAATACTGGCTTGAAAAGGAATGTTTTTGGAAGGTGATAACTCCTGGAAATAAGATGAAGCTTCCAATTGCTCCAAAACTATAACAAACAGCTTACAGTAATAAAGGACTGGCAAGAGTAATCCCTGTTTATGAAGAGTTTCTAGAGGATGGAGCATAATACAGTAACTTAATATCAGTTGAAAGTCTAACCTCGTTAGTGGAGACATTTCTTCAGCTGGAGTTGGGCTCATCCCTGCAAACAGGGGAAGGGTAAAAGAGGGACTTGTTTGTATGAAGGCATGAGATGCTTTCAAGGGTTACATGCTCCATGGACTTGTGTGTCCTTTCAAAAGTTCCGCTGTCCTAGCACCAGCTGCTTTGATGGGATAGGTACCTATGCCCTATGAGTATCTTCAGTGACTCTCTTAAAGCCATTAAGGTGCTGAGCCCAGGGCAGGGACTGCTTTGTATAAGATCTGAGCAGGTTTTGGTTTGCTAGATTGTGTCTCCAGGTGGCTTGAGGTGTCTGAGGCCAACTAGTATGTCACCTTGACTGATAGATGTTTGTTTTTGAATGCTGCAGCTTGGTTTAATGTGAGCTCTACGTGGAGCTGTTCTTTGCACTTCACAGCCGTTAAATAATGACTTGGGACTGATATGATTGATATGAAACATGTTTATGGTGAACTAGGTTAGCCTGAATTGCCATTCAGTACCTGTGCGTGCCCGGGCCACTAGCCCAGACTAGCTGATGCCTAGGAGCTTCATGAGGAGCCCTAAACGGCTGGGAGGTGCCTCACAGGTTTGGAGGGAGGGTGAGGAATAGGTAGCAGGAGACGAACAATAAAGCAGATCAGGGGAAGGAGACCTCAGCCAGGCTCTGGGTGATGAGGAGGTAAACTTAGAGAGGGAACAACAGGTGAGGTTGCCTTCATCCATGCTCCTACAGCTGGCCTTGCCCTGCCACCCCACACCTACCCTCTCTTAGCAGTTGTAGGGGACCCAGTGGAGGGTTCGTCCCCCAGGACTTGGGTCTAGGTGGATAAGTGGTCACTACCACAGAGCTGGCATCCCAAGGGGAACTGGTGCCGTGGAACCAGGCTGCTGGTACTTCCACTTGTTGCTGCCTCCGTGACATGTTGCAGAGCAGCTCCTACAGTGAAGGCTTTGCAGACAACCATTTGCAGAAGGCTGATGGAAGCAGCAATGAGGCTGGTCCCATCCTGAGCTGCTGTGTCTTTCTCCACTGGCTTTGATGGCCCGGTGTCCTAGCAGTGACAGACTTCTGATTCAACTGAGGTCAAAGACAGAAGCCTATGTTGGCTTGCCAACTATTGATCTTTTCAAATGTATTTGGCACAGTGATCGCTACTCGTAGCTGTAATGAGGTAACCTTGAAAAGTGGTTCCCACTCCAGGGTTCATTATGTGCATGGCCATCTGATAGAGTTAGGTTCATTTGGTGACTAATATCTGGTAATACCCATCAGAGTCGAGCTGCTTAGTGGGGAGCAGCACACTATAAATCTTTTGCCTCTGTCACTGCCTTTCAACAGCAAGCTAATTCCATTTAATACATAATGTTAATACTTAATTGGTGACATAAACTGAGAGGAAATGGGCAAAAATGGATACAAATGCACCTTGGCTCCTATTCAGTTAGTCCTCCACTTCCTCTGAATTTGAAGAGGAGTATTAGAAAGGGATAGTGTGCGAAAAGGATCATCGGGAGAATGTCGGTTAAAATATATGGTCTTACTGAAGCTGTGGTCAGGCAATCTGACAGCTCCCTGCTGCAAAAAGCAGGATGTTTAGCATGTTTGTGTTGCTGTTCCATCCAAGCCAAGGGTGTTTTGGGGTGTCTTGCTGTATTTGATTTCTCTCTTTGACTTTGTTCCTAACTCTTTAAAAAAAAAATACATAAGAATAAAAAAAGTTCCTTTCTTTGGAACAATGAATAGTTTAGGCTCATAAAATTTAAGAATTGCCATTTTCCCAACTTGACTTCAGATGTACTTTGAAAGCTCAGACTCGGCCACTTCATCAGGTGCAGAATTACAGCAGTGTGTCACTGCAGACTTTTCTTGTCTTCCTGCAAATATACCCAGCTACAATGTCTACCCCAAAGTGTTTTGCGGGAAGCAGACATCATCTGTTCACCCAGCTCCATTTGACACTGCCTTGAGATACCGATCTGTGACCCTGCAGCCTGGAAAGCATGGTGTGCAAACCGGAGGCATGAAAAATATGAACAGCTGGGAGCTTCCGCTGGGGGAGATGCAGGTTTGTGGTGAACTGGCAGTGCAGGTGGGGTGAGTTTGTGCTTAGAGGTGAGATGTCCAGATGCAAAGGGCAGTGCATGAGTTCCTAGGTGCAAGTAACAGCAGTGCTTCAATGGCACAAGAGGGAGCTATGGTCTCTCCTGAGTTACAGCAGGGTTCACCCAGGCATAAATGCTCATATGAACTGCCAGGAGAATCAATCTCAAAGCACAGTGGCTGGTTAAAGACAGTTTAAGGCATCTGTTGTGCTTACACTTCTGCAGTTACCTAATTACTTGTTAACCCTAAATGATCCGGAGAAGTTGTTGGAAGGAAAGACTTCTTCTGTGGGGAACATAGATTAAAAAAAAAAAAAAAAAAGAGGTGGTTGTTTCTGAATCTGATACCATTATGGACATGTGGATGAGAGGCAGGGAATTACCATTGCTATGCAAATGTCAAGCTCTGTTGCTTATTGATACCTGCTTACTTCATACCTGGTTGTAAATCCGTGTTGCAATGCTCAGAGCTTTTTTTATTTACTGTGCATGAAATGTTTCTTCTACCTTTGTCTTACAAGGGGAGGCATGGCCCTGAGGGCAATGTGCTAGTCTTGGACACAGGAGTTCAAAGTTTGTTGCCCTGTGTGTAAACTATGCTGTGGGCTGTGTAAATTACGTTGCTCAGGCCTGGACCTGCAAATGAGACTTACAATGTGAGGTCTGAGCAGGAGTTCCTCCAAACCCTTGCCTACTTCTGTAAGCCCCCATTTCATCAGTAGAGCTCCCCAGAGACTTGAGGTCTGCTGCTGCATGAGCCCAGAGCTGTCACCACTGCTTGGTACTCTGCAGTCTCTTGCATAGGTCCAGCCAGCTTTTTGCAGCAGGCAGAGGCATGCCTGCCCATCTCACACTAGAGAGCTCTATGCACAACGCTTTGCCTCAAAGTCATGCCAGAGGAGGAGAAGCAACATAAACGCATGCACACATGGTAGCATAGTGGTTAGATTACCTCTTCAGATATGAGATCCAGCTTGGTGCCTTCCTCCAGGCTGACTGCCCAAGATGCAAGACTTAAGAGCATTATGAAGCTGTCTATTAGTCTGTACTGAACCCTCCTCCTCCTTCCTTTTTAAGGTCTGGTTACTTGGTTCTGTTGGACTTCATAGGCTTCTCAGTGCTGGTTATGGATGGGGAGGGAGAATTACAGGTCTCTTATTTCCATGCTCCCTGGCTCAACCTCACCTTCAAGATAATGCATTGCTCAAGTTATCTAGTGGTCTGTAGCTCTGAGCACCATCAGGTGTTTTACGCCTTTCCCTCACCATTGGTCCATTCTCCTGTCCTGTATGTCCCTCTTATCAAATACCCAGCATTGCATTTTTGCAACACCTCTTGCATTTTTGTCCTCGTTCTTGCCTTTCACCCCAGTTCCTGGGTGGATACTACGTGCTATACTTGATACAGTCTGAGCTATAAATAAGATACAATTCAGTGGAAAGTAAATTTAGCAGGCCAGATTTTCAAACTTGCTTCTAAATCTGTGCCTAGCCACCTCAGTGTACGTGTCCTCATTTTCAGAGGTGTTGAATCTTGTTGTTATCCTTGATGTCAATGGGAATTTTTGATGCTCAGGGCTCCTGGAAATCAGGTCACTTTTGTATTGAGGACCTGAGCATGGATGGAAGAGCCTGATCTCCACCACTGTGTTTTAGGTGGAAAGACTGATTCACAGAAAGGTTAGGAGCCTGCTCCGGGTCAGTCACTTGCCCAGCAGCTTAGTGAAGTAGAGATTTTGGGGAAGTCCCTTCTGTCTATAAGTGATGTGGGATTCTTTGAGTGACCAGAGGCTCCCTTACCTTGCGTTAAAAAATTACAAGTCCTTGAATCTGTGTCTTGCATTTACTTTGGCTTGTATGAAATGTGATTCTAGGTATTTGTCAAGGCTTCAGTTGTTACCCTGATCTGAATGTAGATGAAAGGGGCTCCTGTGCTGACAGGCTGCAGCAGTGCTGGTGATGAGTTACAATTGGAGGTTAACCACAAAACTTTGTCTTTTTGTAATCATTATAGCATGATGCCAACTCTGTGCTGTAACAGTCATCGCAGCAATACAACAGGGATTTGCCAAGAGAATGGATGATAATTTCTTGCAGCAAGACAAACACTGGAATTTAGGCAAATGTCACTTGAAAAATACAGGTGTGATTATGTCATAGCAGCTCTCAGGTTAGTGTTCAAATCAAATTAGATTGCCCAGCTGAGTCTGTAGCACTTAGATACAACACTAATGAGCATGACTAGAGAGACCCACAGAGAGATTTCTTGATCTTTGATTTTTGACGTTCAGAGGACTGATGAAAATCAGAACAGTGGCCGCTTGGTTGTCCCAGTGAAAATACATTCTGCCAAGGTGCTGTTCGCTGAATAGTGCAGTTTGTTTTTTAAAGTCTGTAACATACTGGTAATACCCCAGCGATTTAGCTATTTGAGGTCACAGTTTCTGGCCAGTATTCCACTAATGCAAAGGAAAAGGGAAAAAGACTTCTGTGATGTCGATTATTTTACGGATTACTTGCTTTATCAAGGAGCTAGTACCCTGCCATAAAGCAACCAAACTACAGCTGCTGTTGCTGGGGAAAATAGCAGCCATAATTTAAGGGCAGAGGCATCCACTAACACCAGCTAAACAGGTGTGGTTGCCCTGGTTGGGGGTACAGGGAGCCAGCACGTGCCCATGCCAGGCGCTCCTGCTCCAGGAGCAGCCCTTACGGTCAGCGCATCTGACTCGCGATAGAGCCAAGACAGACAGAGTTAATGCTGGGGACCCTGCTCAGCGCGGAAGGGGCCGAGATCAGGGAGCAGTTGCTTTCAGCTTCTCTGTTGAGCTGTCCTCTGCTACCTCTGTTACCCTCATTGTCCCTGTCCCTAATCCTGTGTACGCTTAGCCATTTGTTCCCGTCCTTGTGCCAACTCCTCATTTACCTCAACAAAGCCATCGTGAGGTCACTTGGGAACTGGGTTAAAACTAACTTTTCTTTTGCCCACGTTGGACCCTGGATCAGCACCACTCTACGGCTTTGGGGATACTTGAGCTGGGCAGGGGAAGGTGAGATCTCAGCTGTACTGGCTTAGGCCAAAGGGGTTGGGTGCAGATTACAACATGCCATGCTCAGTTCTGGAATGATGGAGCACAAGGAGAGGCATGTATATGTGAATGCGTCTGTCTGTCTCTCAACTGAAACACACTCACTCACTGGCCAAAGAGGAGGAGGAAGAAACTTCATTAGCTTGAACGCTTCTCCATACCACTTGAAAGACCAACTTGCTAATGTGCATAAAAACCCTGACTCAGGTGGGCTGTCCTGTGCCTCTGTTCTTTTACGCTTTTATTATTGCTTTTGGCATTCAGGAGAGAATTGTATTAAATACCCAGAATCCTGCAATGGAAAGAGGAGGGGGCAGGGGAATATATATGTAAAACAGAAAGGCGAGATAAAAGAACAAGTAGGATGAAACCCTCTGCAGTGTCCTTTTGAAGTAATTAGTTAGGTTAATGCTGAGATTTTCTTCAGTTACAAACCCCAGGAGATAATAGCTGTAGAAGTTCTTTTAAAATAGGGTTCCTCAGAGCAGAACAAGACATCCTGGATGAAGGATTGCTGTAAGACAGGCTCTCTTTTCCGAGAGTTCAAAATACCAGTTAAGGGATGATCGCTGAGGGAAAAGTTTTCGTTTAAACGAGAACACAGCATGACAGAGGTCAGGTTAGCTCCACTGTGGGCATCATGTAACGTAGCTGGAGTGATACAGAAGGACATGCGTTATCCCGAGGTGTGTACGCCGGGTACTTTTAATCGTTAGAGCAGTTTTTTGTGTGCAGTAAATGCAGATATGGGTTGCTGGGTAAGCTGCGCTGTGCAAACCTGCAAACTGAAAAGACTTGGTGAGTGGGGGGACATGACACATGGATGTTTGTTTGTTTGTTTTGTTTTCTTCAGACTCTCGGAGTTTTGATGGAGAGAAGAAAAAGGGTTCTCGGTCTGACTGAACTTTCCCAGGAAACTGCACCTGTAGGGAGCTCCTGCAGAGTGAGGCCTACAGGCACTTTGTGTGCGTGAAAAATGCAGCTAAACTAGCGCAAAGATTTTTGCTGCCAAGATGCATCTGTAAGAGGCAGAAGAGCCTGTGCGCTCTGCCAGGGCCTCTGCACCATTACACTGCGTTATCCCGTTATCCTTGGAGCACTGCTCCCATAGGACCTGTTTTGCCAGCTCCCTACATCAGCTGCAAAAAGGCCCCCTTGGAAAAGCCAGCAGCATCACTACTGCTGTTTCACATGGGTGACTCCTTCCTCAAATACCCAACTGCATCCAAGGGGAACATACCAGACCTAGTAGTGCTTCTTTTTTTTTTGTTATTTCCTCGCCCCTGTGTGAATATATTCATCCCCATCCCAAAGCTTGGATCCAGAAGGAAGCTTACCACAAAGCACTCTACCACGTACCCCAGATTTGTGGCCTTTTTTGTCTTCTGCCGAGGAGGGTGGTTTCTTTTCAGGGTTGCATTTTCTCACTGCTATATCGCTGCCTGGTTTTGGACTCTTGCATTTTTAATCCCCCAAAGTTATCAGCTTAGTTACAGCTCATGCTGGGCCAACCTTGTTTTATAGTGCCAGCTTGCAGAGGTCCAAGCCGCTGTCTTTGCTGGAAGGAAAACTGAGGAGAGCTGGTGGGATGCACAGGGGAGGAGAGCCTGCAGTGCATGCGAGTGCCAGCAAGGACCCTGGCTCTCTGCGAGGCTGTATGCACCAGTTGTGCGTTAAAGGCCAACTGATGGCCCAGGCTTGCTATATGCAGCCTATGTGGCACTAGGATCCTTATGGTGTAAGTTTAAGAGCTGGGAATAATTGTGGTCCTAGTGTTCCCTGGACAGCGCTTTACCGGGAGGAGACCTTTTGTCAGCTGGTGCAGCGGGCAGGGTACATTGCCTTTTCAGAAACGCTGCGATGTGGACTTGGAAGTTAGCTGTTGGGTTCAGATTTGTTGCTTGACTGGGCAAAGCATTTGCAGAAAAGTCGTCAGAAAAAAGCAGTAATTAGAAAAAAAAACCCTTCCTTTCATTGATATGGATTCCAGGAACCGAAAGATTTTGGAAGAGAGGGGCAAGCCTTCTTCAGGTACTTAGACCAATTCACCTAAATATTGAAGAGTGTTTTTTTTTTTTTTTAAAAAAAAAAAAAAAGCCTCTGGGTGGGTCGCTCTGTCCCTCTGGCTGTAGAAATCTGTACTCCTTGCTGCTGATTTGGTCAAGAACCATGCGCTGAACCACACCTGCTCATTCCTACTGATTAACGAAGGTGTGAACCATGTTTCCACACATTTTGCTGTAAGCAGAGAGGCTCTCTTGAGCTTGAAAATGCCGCTGGCCAGCGGAGGATGGAAGCGAACGCTTGTGAGCCAAATTAATTGTTTTGGGCAGTGAGCGCTGATAGCACAGCGTGTTCCCTTTACGAGGAGACGGGCCCTCCAGTAGCTTAATAGAAATCTGCCACTGGCTCTGATTTACCACTGACAAGTTAAACCACTGCCAGATCAATACCGTGCTCTGCTGTAGTAAATAGGCTTAATTTTAAGTATCGAATAAGAATTTATTTGAGATGAAGGGCTAATTTTTTAGGCAGAGAGTGTACTGGTCTTGCAAGTAAAGAACCGATCAAAGGTGCAGATGGCCTAATGTCCCACGTGCCCTGTGCGCCCTGCGTCTCAGCATCTGTGAAACGGGGCCTTGCTCGGGGAGCCGGGGAAAGCGGGGGCAAGCCTCTTGCCTGGCTGTTGTGCGGTGGCCAAGGTCCCAGTGGTAGCCTTGTCAAACTGCGCTCTCGTCCTTTGAGCAATTTCCCCTCGAACTGCCTGGTTTCGGTGAACGCTGTAAGAGGAAAGTGGACCAATCCTGAGACCATGGCTGAGTCCTGCTACCGCTACTCATGCTGAGCAGCAATTCAGCCTGCGATCCCACAGGCCAGTCAGGGACTTGAGCAGCCGACCCTGTGAGAGTATTAGAAATCAGACCAACTATGGTGAATATACAGCTTCAACTTTTTCATTGTGTTGCTACTGTTTAATCCTTCCTTAATCCCCTAAGGCTGCTCTGTAGACTTTTCTCGTGTTATCGTCGCTGTCTTGCTAATAAGATGATACGTGTAATGGAGATCTACACCAAAATGTGTTTGGGAGGATTATACAAAGATTAGACAAGAATTACTCAGAAAAGGTTGGGTGTTTCTTACTACCAAAATTTTTAATTTCTATAGCGCAAGGATTTTACTTCAGAATTTCAAAGAAACTGTAAAGAATTTCTACTGCAAAATTCAAAAAGTTGCTGCTGCTCACATGAATTCTCTTGCACCTCAGAACTGGTTATTTTTCAGACTAATGTTAAATGAATGTAAGTCATCTGTGTTTTTTTAAATTGACCTAAATTCTGGGGGAAAAAGAGGAAGATTTAAACTTGCATAGGATCCCTCTCCTGCCTGCATCCACACTAGGGTTATCTCCTGCTCTAGGTGTATATGAGCATCCTTTGCAGCACCCCTGCTGGTGAATGTGGACAGACTGACACTCAGCAGAGACTGATTTCAGAAAGGCTCTGTGGATGCTGGAGGAATTTTTGTGCTGAGCCTTTACAACTGCCTTTACTCGGCTGCCAACTCCATGGATTGGCTGCAGTGGAGCGAGGCTGATGTCCTACAGTGGAGATTTTGGTCTGTTATTTCATCATCAGTAAATCTATCTAGCTGGCATTTTCCAGAGGCAAAGCCATGCTGGCATCAGATCAGCAATTAAAAAGAAAAATAAAAATGCTTTTAAATAAAGTAGCAGAAAGTAAAAGGTAGTAGACTTTATCATAACTAACCATCAGAGCTACTTGAAATAAATCTTACTGTACATCCTAAAACAAAATCAAAATCTTGCACTTGAATATGTCACCCATTGAATCAGGGCTAAGTTGCTTCTTTTTTCCCCCTCTCTTTCCAAAGAGACAGTGCTGTTTAACAGCAGCTCCTCAAGTCAAGTTGGGACACAGAGTAACTTGTTCAGGTTCCTTCCATGTGAAGCTCTGATCCTCCTGTAATAGGAATTTTTCATGAGGCTTCACATCTGCCTGAAGAATCTTCTAAAAGCCAGTACCTGATGCTAGTGGATGTGTCAAGCTGTTTTTATTTTTAGAGATCTAAGTTCCTTCCAAAGAAGGCACAGAACCCTGAGTAATAAGCAGTGCTTCCTGGCAGCAGGCTTACTTTTCTCAATAACCTTTCACATCTGTCCTTAACAGTGGTCCCAAGATGCCTGTGCTATACAGGCTGAAAACACCACTTTTAATCATTTGATGCAGTAAGTAGATGCTCATTTGGGGATTTAGTAGCACATCCTACTTGTGGCACCCTTTCTGAGTTCACGACGTTTCCTTCACCCTAGTTGCACTGTTATATTATCGTTATCAATGTTGCTTAATGAATGTGAGCTGAGTGCATGAATAGAATAAGCTGAAAGAAACCCAAGGCTGGTACTTTCAGGGCTGCTTAAGTTCCCAGCTGTAATCACATTGTGGATGACTTGTGTTTCTGCATATTCATATTTAATACCTTCTGGAAATCTGATCTTCAGGAAATAAAATTGCTTATTACAATCATTTTATGATAGGAGATGGACCTACTCTGTCCTCTTGAGGTGGGGTCAACTCCACTTCTTCTCAAACAGAGATTCTTCCAACCTATTCTGAAAACCATCCCATGATGGGAATTTCATACCCTGGGTGATTTACTTTAGCAGTTCACTGTTCTCCCTGTTAACAGCTCATCTGTTGTCCAACTAAACTTTCCAGTAATGCAGTTAAAGCCTGTTACTCCTGGCCCTGTCAACACCGGTGTGCATAATTAATCCTTTCTTTTATGCAGGCACCTCCAACCTGTATGAAGACTGCTTTGCTGCCTCCCCTCTGTCGTCATCTTTAAGTTACTTGACCCCAGTTCTTTCAGTCTTCACACACACTGTTTTTTTAGACCTCTGATTGCTCTAGTCCTCTTTTGGATCTTTTCTGAAGCTTCCGATCTTGCTCCAAAAGCTCTGTGAATGCTACACACCATCCTTACAATTAGAGGGGCTGTAAAAGGTAGTGCATCACCACTAACATTGCCATAAACACTGTCTCGTGCTGTAATTTATCCTAAAATTGGTTGTGTTTGCTTGGTCCAAGGACGAATGAGCTTCGTGAGGCCATCTAGTGGTAATGGGAGCTGTAATGCTGGCTGGTGCAAGCGTTTGCTCCTGTCCCAGGACTTGCGTGGAGACAGACGTGCTGGTAGATATGTTTTGGAAGTAGCTAGCCCTAGATTTCTGATGCTCTGTTCTAATTACGGTATTGAGGAAAGCCCTCAGCCATCTGATTAACTGCCAACTACCCAAAAGATGCACAAATGTAAGAAGTGATTTACTGTCCCGCTGACATGCGCTGCTGTCACGATGACACACAGAATGGAAGTTGTCTCAACCCAGATGCTCTCCTCTGATGAAGAAGCGGCACTTAACTGCAGAATTAGAAAATGTAGACAGCTTATTTCACTCATGGCAGTTTTGTTAATAAAACATTGGGAAGGCAAATAATTAACTGACATGCAATTACAGCTAAGCTGTTTTCCCTGAAAAAAGCAATATGAGTTTGAGCTTCTGATTTTATTATTCTGAGAAGTCTGTATCGGATGTTTGAAATTGATGCAAGATTTATTCTTTGTTGTTGCCCCAGACTGTCAGGCAGATGTATGCTTACGCTGTGTTTTACTGCCACTGAGTTACGTGTTGGCCAGGCTGAAGTAGAAAACCTTCTCCTAATCTCTTTAAACTTGAAAAGAGTTTGAAATTCGGATGACTTTTGATGAGAAATGTTCAGACTCGGCGTAGCTGAAGGCTCCAAAGGTTATTCAGAAGCTCATGGCATGGCCTCATAGGTTCAGAATTTTGCTAGTGCTGCTTCTCAGATGAGCAGCTCCTTCCACCTCGAGTGGCCAGGCTGCACTGCAGGGAGTCTGGTGCGTTTTCGGATGAGGTGTGTGCATGCTGCGGAGGAGATTTCTGCGCATGTTGCTCATGAGATTCTTGCTCTTCGCAGGTCCTGTCTGAGAGTAAAGCCCATAAGCTGAAATTTGTGATGCAGTGCTGAACAAACTGTGTCTCGTTGATTCAGGATTAGGAGAGCAGAATCCATTCGGCCTGGCAGAGGCTCTGCGGCCGGTAACACAGTGTGCATGATGCAGCTGAAAAAACGATAGTCTTCAGTCCTTCATATTTTTTGGTTAAGCAGCTCTTTTTATTCTTCTGATTCCTCCTCTGTAAATATGAAGTAATATGAATTAAATATGAACACAAACCTACGTTTGATACGTCTGCTGTTCCCGTGAACAGCATGAATTTTCCAATTAAAATTAAACGAAGGCTCTCCATGTCACGATTCATATTTTTCCCTCTTTCTTTAATTGCATTAGCAGATTAGTATTTCTCAGCTTAAGATCTTTTCATGTTACAATAGAATGAAAAACCGAAGAAGCTGGGTTGCCCACTCTGGAGACTTTAGTGTAGATCATCATGATAGTTGCCAGCAGGAGGGCTTTATTTGTTTTTTTTTAATGTTCTAAAAGTCACATGACTAAGGAAAATCTGAGGTTTATTTTACTTAAATTTTTAATCTCAATGCATCCCAGGGACGTCTGAGAAGCACTAGTTGTAAGGTCTGTAAAATCAGATGGCAAATAAAAGGAATTCTAAATGCACTGCAATAAAAGATATTAATATTTTAAAGTCAATTATATAATTTTGATGACGGGATGCTAATATTTGGGGAACTTTTGAATACTTTGGGTTTGTTAATAAGCAACGGAGGGCTGCATGACATGTAACATCTTACCATTTGGTAGGGTCAAAACTGTTGGGAGCTTTACAGTTGTGTAGAGGCACTGGCCTCTGGTAGCTAAGGCACAATTGGCTATCAGCGATTTGAGAATTTTTAAATTCCTGATTTCACAGTGAGGTGAGAGCCAGCAGCTGGGAATCATGACTGGCATCTATTTAGAAACAGCTCTTTGAGATCTGGTGGGACACAACAAACTGAAAAGATCTTTATTCATGGCAGCAGTGAGAAGCTGTTGAGTCCTGCACAACAGCTGTGGGTACTACTGCAGATCTTCACATCATCATTTTTGAGTGGATGTTTAGCTAGTGCCGTTAATCTGATTTCTATAAACTGCCTGCTTAGGAAGACTAAAAATAATCATATTGCATTTTCCTGTTGGGGGGAAAAAAAAAAGATTTGAGTATTAAAGAGTGAATTTCTAGGCTGATTTATTCTAAATTGCAACCTGTGTTAACGTGAGCCTGTGGATATCAGTATATAAACACCCAGCCCTCGAGGGAGTTAAAACCTTTCAAATTTAGTAGTACTTAGTGCAGTTATTAGGTGAGATTTTAGCAGGAGATGAGTACTCTACTTCTAGGTATTTGCAGACTAGCAAAAAATCTGGATAAAGTTCAGTTTCTGCCTCAATGAAGAAAACATATGAGACTCTAACGTGCCTTCGGTATGAATATTCTCAAGAATAACATACCTGATGATCAGTTAAGTTGAGGCAAAGGCAGTTTTTCTGCCACAAACCAAGTGGGAGCTGGGAGCAGCAGCTCCCAGGTGGCAGTGCCAGAACAGCATCACTAGTCTGGCTCCTGGGACAGAAGAGCTGGAGAAGACAGGTAAGAGCTCATTACAGCTGATGTGATAATTTGCATCTCCACCGTTCATCAGTAAAGTACTTGAGGACACAATTGCTTTAAATAAGTGAGCAGGGCCCTCCAAGCACTTAAATGTTTCTGAGTCCTGGCCACCCTAGGAGCCCTGCAGTTCAGGGCCGCTGCGAGGCAGCCCTGCCTCTCCTCAGGGTGCACGTGTTCCCACACGTTGATCTGGGTAACTGGTGTATGTAGTGTCTGCTGGAGAAGTCGCACGTGTTCAAGTGCGTGGCCATGGGATACCTGCAGAAACACTCTTCATTCCTGCAGAAGTGGCAGAGGGAGCGGCTCTGCACCATCCTGTCTGCAACCGATGATGTGTGAGCACACAGTCGTGTTGCTGAAGGACCATGACCTGCCTGGTAGATGTTAATGGGAAGCTTGTCAGAACAGAGTTGATGTTCTGGGTTATTTAGCAGAGAAAACCAACAGTATTTAAGCCAGTGAGAGTTTTGTCTGAGTAATGACCGAGTAAGGAATTCAGGATTTGGTTCTATAAAATCTGTTTGCCATGACTTGGGAGAGCAGTGAGATTTATGATCCTTTTTTTTCCCTTTTCTTTTCTTTCTTTTTTTTTTTTTTTTTTGGCAAGTCCTGGAAGTTGTTCTGAATTGAGTTCGCTGTTTGAATCAAGTAACACTTGCCATATACTTCTGGCTTTGCTAGAAGAGGGTTGAAATTCCAAACTAAAGCCTTGACTTCTATTTCACATAAAAATCCCTTTTATAGGATACATCTGTTTTGATTGCACTTTGGATTGTTCATCTCTTCTCTCTTGCATATAATTTGTATTCCAGCAAAATGAAGTGAATTTCATAAGGGCTCTTCAGCTTGTCATCTCAAAACACATGCTCAGCCTGAAAGAGCCATTAAAATAGTCATGTTTATGAGAGTCTTATAGTCTGGTGATTGGGAATGGATTGACCTGTCAGCTGCAGGGTCTTTTGCAAAGTGATTTTCATACAGGTCTTGTAATTAATGGTGTTCAAAACACACAAAGACTGCAGTTTTGGATCTGGATCCTGATCTAAGGACTATTAGAGTCAACGAAAGTCCTTTTATGTCTTCATCAAACTTTTAACACTAAGTACTTCTCATTGGAATTGCCTACCCTAACCTAGGTGTTTAAAAGCTAGATGTCTTGATGTGAGCAAGTCACCTCACTGCCATTATAGTCAGTGGAAAAAGTAGGCTCCTCCAGAGAGTTACTAATCTCATTTTACTTAAGAGAGGTTGGGTGAAGTGCCTTCTAGCGATACCCCTTTCCACCATCTACTTTAAAAGGATATTGTCATCCTAAGTCAAGTGAGATGAATCCCATCATCAAGATGGAAATCCATTGTTTTATTTACTTCTACAGCTGTTTTCCTTCATTTGAGATGATTCTGTCTAGCTGGGGCTATAGCACACGTGATATCTTCTCTGCATCAGATATTCACTCACTCCCCGTGGGGACTGTATTAGCATTGTAATTTTGGTTGTTGATTTTTTCCAGTGGGGAAAAAAGCCCTCCATCACGAACCTGACATAGCTCACTTAGTTTGTTGATGAGGACCCTAGATGCCATAACCAACTTGTGACCTGAGATGGTGCAGCAACCTTTTTGGGGACCAGCTGAATACCTTCTTACCTTCTATACCTTACCCACAAATAATTTTGCTCTCTGTTGCCTGTTTTGTCAGCAGAAGCACAGAACGTTCACAAACGTCTGTGGCTGGAGCACAGGTGGTTATGAGAAAACACCTATATGTGTAGGCTTGACCCTCCATACAGACCTCTGGTTACCCAGGGTTCAACTGCTGCTTTTGATATAGGTTACAGCTTTAGTGGAGGAGAGTAAATAGTCCTTACTTTTACAGTAGGTCCCTTAATATGTATTACTGGCTACTGTGAACAGAGATTTTGTAAACCAACGGGATGGCATACGTTTGGCAGCAGCAGCCAATTTTTGTTGTGCACGTGGAGTATTTGTTAGCAAATAGGATTCAGCTCTTGAATTCTCACTCAGCTTCCAACCTCGGTTAGCTGGTCGGTTACTGGGTCAGCAAACTCGCAGCTTCTCCATGTTCTCCTCTGGGCTTGTATTCACTGGAGTCACCGTACCCTGTACCTGTCCAAGGAGGGTGGTAGGAAGTGATTTGGATGCCACTCAGAGGCCTTGGACTGCTGGGGCTCTTGGCCAGCGTGTAATACGCTTGGGTGAGGAATCTTAATTGAGAATTTTTTTGCCATACCTTATTCAACGGTTATATATTACAGTCAAACCAATGCAAAGGAATGGATGCCTCAGCTGGCTTGAGAGCTTTGGCTGGTGTCTCAGCAATGTTTGCCTTAAGTATGAAGAGATGTGTAGTCTGCTAGCGTGCATTTTGCTTCTGTCTGGGTTATAGTTAACACTGTATAATTGAACATTGTATTATTTGTGCTCTTATACTGTACGTTTCCCTAACAAAAAGGGATACCCTGAGTGAAAATAAGAGGATATGTAGACTGATTATATGGAGCATTGAGTTGTATTGGATTTTGTTAATTATAGGCTGCCTCACCTATAGGCTGTGTTCAAAAGTGACTACCTAGTGATCAGGAGCTCCCAGACTGAGATGTCTTGAGAAAAGATTTTCAGATATCACAGAAGCTTCACTTTGCAAATGCGAAAACTTTAAGGTGTTGCAGACTGAGAGTGCAGAATTTTAAGCAAATGACAACGCTGGTTAGGAAGGTCAGAGTTTTAAAGGTACCTGGAAGCTAGTTAGTTCATTCTTGACTTTGGGGAAAACAAGCCATATTTTCTCACTGTGGTGCTGGCATAAATATGAGGTAAGTAAGCTGGCGACAGGACCACAGATTTCATGTGCGCTTACAGTCTGTGGGATAACTATCATGCTGTCCTGGTAAAACTTGGACATCAAATTCTGCCTGTGGATGGATCTATGCCTGATGTACTTCAGGAGAGAAGGACAGGGCTTGTTTCTTTCACTTCCACTCCATATTATTTTATTCCTTTCTTCAGCACACTTAAAGAGGAGATGCAGAGTACATAGGAAGGCTCGGAGCACCTATGCAAATAGCATCACATGCATAAAGGCAATCAGCTATTCATAGCAGGAACAGAAGCAGATGGCCAAACCCCCTGTTTGTGCAGCTAGAGAAGGTGATCCTTTTCAAGCTACAGCCTTCGACATGAATTATAGATACCAATCACACATATTTTTGAATCAGTTTTATATCTGCTTCTGTCTTGTAAATGTTGCTCAAAGCAAAGTTTGCCGAGGTGAATATTAGAAAGGGTTCTTTGTATTTTGGAATATGGTTTTTGGGTTACTGTGTTAACACGATGGCAGCTTTTTCCTTTGAAAAATTGCGGCAACTTTTAGATAGAATGACATTCTTCCATTAAGCTGAAATTGTCTGAAAGAAATGTCTCAAATTGCTTGACATTGTCTCATGTGTTTCACCCTCACCATTGTTAAGGTTCATTAATGATTCCATTACGAACTCCCGTTTGCAGAGATGGTTTTCTAAAAACAATCTCTGTGTTATATTATTATGTTGTTTATATTATACTAAACGCCCAAGGACTAGACATGCATTAATAGATAGCCTTGCGAGTGTAGAGCCAGCAATTACTTGACTTGTGATCACAAAGTCTGCTGACTCTCAGCACTTAGAAGGGGGGAATAAAATTCCTTCTGTAAATTGAGAAGATAATTTTCAGTGGTATAGTGGTTGTTAGAGTGCTGGAAATGTTCTGAATGCAGATAAGCAGTAAAAGCTGGTTGGCTTTATGTGATGCAATGTGATGCTTTGGAAAAGACTGTCACGGTAGAGAGCCTTATTAATCACAAGGGATGTAATGAAGAAGATCCTGAGGGGAGCTCCAAGCATTCCAGGAGAGGACACACTGGGGGGAAAAACAGGCAGCTATGACTGTTTTTCTTCCTTCTGCCTCTACCATAGTGTGTCCCAGGGCTGCTGTGGGCGAGCTGGCTTTGGAAGAGTACTTTGCTCTTTCTCCTTCCCTTCCACAGGGTTAACCGAACCACTAGCTGTTGCTTACTGTGTCAGTACTCAAGCACTTCTGCAGTGCTCCCTGATACGAAAGAAGGCAGACCCTACTCTTTCTCTCCCGAGCAGGAATAGGAGACCACCATTAAGGGGATGTGCAGGGCAAGACTGTGCATTTAAGATAATATCCGTAGGTTTGCTTCATACCCTCTCTGGGTGTGGGGGAGCCATGGGCTGCCTCGTGCGTTAGGATGCCTTAGCTCGGTTCTGCTGATGTGCCAGGTTCTTTGGCTGCATCTGGAGGATGGTCGGGTGGTCTGGCAGTGACCCTGCTTCTCCCCCGTCCTCTCCCCTGTGTCTTAGCTCCATAAGGATGAATGAAGGGGACGGTCTCTGCCCACATGCTCCAAACATGGGAGCTGCCCGTTTTAGGGGAACTCAAGAGCAGGCTGGTGATAAGGAACCTCCTTTTTCCCTCACTCAGGCAAGTCCAACCATATGAGAGCACGGGGCAGAGCTGTGAGCCACTCCGAGGTCTTCTCCTCTATCACAGCTATTCCTCTACAGCACTCAAGGGGGAGGATTTCTGTAGTTGATGCCCTCAGCAGTAGTCATTTTGCACCCCGAAAGAGGATTTGGTTACTGTATAAAGCATTTGAGTTTCCAGTAGGCTGCCTTTAGGAAGCCCAGCATGTGACTTTCTAGGTCAGTGATTCTTGATCCTTTTCAATTCACTTTATTGCCTTCCTTAGAGCTGAAGACTTCTCCCTGTTTGGCTATACAGTAGAGGATGGAGGACCAAGCCCGAGACTAGGAATCCCTGCTCTCAGTTGCTAGCAAAGGCACAAGGACTGTAGCTGAGAGGTATATAGTTATGGCATTTAAAACATCAGCAGCTTTGTCCACTTGTGTTGGTATGGCTAGCTCCCTTTCTGTCCTATTTCTCTGTATTTCCCATAGTTACTCTAGCAAATACCTTGAATACTGAATGGTAAAGCTTCCCACCTACAAACGCGTGGTGACGCCCTGATGCTAGCTCTCTTGGTAAAGAGCTCGAAGCCAGAACACCTCAGAGGTACTGATGAACACCTGCTGGCCCAGCACGGTGCTGGCCTACAGAAATGAACGGGGGTTGTCTAAAGGACTTGCAGCAATATTAATGGCAGTCACCGCTTTGTACAGTGAAACTTTATCAATGCTCCAAGTAAACAACTTCCAAAAATAGAAATAATAATAATAAAAAGAGAGTGGAAGAGAGAGAAGATGTAGGAGAAAGAGGAAAAAAAATGTCCTAGCTGCCTCAAGGAAAGCGAGGAAGAATCTAGACCAACTGTGGCCTATATATATCTTGTGATTGTGACAATTTTTGTAGGACGCTAAAAGAGAAGAGAGATTCCTGCAATACCAGTGCTTTGCTAGCTGAGAGAGAGTTGGATGTTACTGGCTCTTTTGCCCAAGGCAATCCTGATTAAGGGGTTCTGTAGGAGTTACATTATTCAAAGTTTATTTAAAATAATTGCTCTAATCATGTGCATATTGTCACAGTGTAAGGAACCAGAAAATTGCATTGCATAATTCCCTTGCAGTTGTCGCTGAGAAATCTCCCCTCTGCTTCGCTAACACAGAGCAGATATATGATGTGAAATCATTGCTTTCATGCAAAGGGGCTGCCGCGCTTTCGAGGTTAAGAAGAGCAACAGCTAATATATTTATATTTTATCCGCTGCGCTGAACAATTGCCTGAAAGAAAAGTGTTAGCAGAGGTCAAGCATTGTTTGAACGTGTTGCAAATGGTTTCCCAGGGAAACAGCAAATCAGTACTCATAGCCTCCTGCAGCATCTCCAGAACAACATCTAGCCACCAGCCATAGCTGAGTGTTTACTATAGTACTCGGGACCAAAAGCGATGCGGACTAAAGACCAAGTGAACGTGTGAGTAGGAGAACAATTTCAGAGGATGAAGAAACATTCGGCAAGAGTGGCACCATTACCGTCTTACAGTGTTTCTGAGTTAAATTCGCCCGTACCAGAGGGTAAATGCTTTTTTTCCTGTATATCTAACGCTAGGCAAAAATTTACTTTGCATGCTACTCCTGCTCTGTTCCACGCAAAGCAGAATGTGTGTGCGTGCGTGCGTGTGTGTGTATATATGTATACGTGTGTTTTAAAGTAGCTGATGCTCTAATAGCATTTTTGGCACTTTATTATTTTCCAGGGTAAGTGCAGTCGGAAATTTCTGGTTTTTCAGTGTTCAAGTGATGTGATTGATCTCTGATAAAGAAACTAATTTTGAAATGAAAAGAACTGAAAAAGTTTTGTTGTACTTCAGTTTTTGCTTTAAAAAAAGATATGCAATTAGCTCGATACTATGTCGTTCAATTTTCAGTAGCATTTTAATACTGTACTCTAGATTTATCTTTCATGTTTTAAAAACAGAGGCACCAACTTTGTGTGCTTGCTTTTCCTTAACTTGAGATAGCAGTTGTTCCCCCAAACTGCTTCCTCCCGCCTTATTTTCAGAATAGTGTCAGCACTAAAGCAATTCCTTAATAATAATTAAAAAAAACCCCACAAAACAGAAATTGTTGGGAAAACCTGTGGTGTGCTCTGGATTGGATGGGACATCCTAATGCAAAGTGCAGAGGGAGTGCATGTTCCTTGCTGAGGGCAGACCAACTGTGCGTTGAACTTAGGTGTCTATTGAAAGTTTGGTGATATTGTCCGGCGTCAGAGATCCTTGTGCTGTGTGAGCTGTGACGCAGATATGAAGCTTGGCATGCTGAGGATATACAGCAGGCATTTTTGCAGTATAAATCAACAGCTGAAAAGAAAGCTTTCTAAAAAGTATTCCTAATGCTCTGGTTCAAGGTTTCTTTTAAAGTCTGTAGAAATCACAGGGTTTAACTGCGTTTTGGTGAACTTACTATTTTCAGCATTGAATATTTTGAAGAGTTGAGTAGTACTTTCCAAAGTTGCTTATTCTACCAGAAATGAACTCTCTTCCCACGAGGTGTGATACGCTGTTAAGGATGCTCTAGCTCTAAAATTGCAAGGTGCGTGCTCTCTCCGCTTTGATTTTTGTTATTCTGAGCAGCAGCGAAAATGCGATCCCTTTGTGTGTGTTAAATTCAGCACCACGTCCCAGATAAAAACAACGCAAGCCCAATTCTGCCTTTTTGGACACGGTACAGTGCTGGTCAGCAGAGTGTGATAGCGCCGTGACTCAGAGTCTTCAGTCGACCTGGCTATGACTGACATAAATTAGGAACGGGACTGACTTTCCAGTACAGCAGGCGATCTTTGGTGTCCTTTTCCTTTGGGCAGTGTGTGTGGTATCGAGTATACTGCAGTCCTGGGAGTTACCTGATGTTTCTTTCTCGAGGAAAAATGCCTTGACAAGAGTAGAAAGAGATGGGAGAGCCGGCTGCTTATGTTGGTCCTCTGCTGTTGCACCGCAACGGATTTTAGGAAGTGTGAAATCGCCGTTCATATGCTCGCCTGGTTTTCAAAGAGCAGCGCTGCAGTCGAGTGAGCCGGCTTGCCGAGCTGACATACCGCGGGGCCGCTTAACGTGATGATCTGTAGTTGTTTATTTGCTGAGGGCTCCCATCATGGAGCGGGCTCGTCACACCAGCCGCTGGGCGCGCTGCGTGAAAGCCCGTCTCTACCCCGTAGAGGCTAAGACGACGGACAGGCAGCGCTTGCCTATGGCTTAACCCACGCAAAAGGCTGCCAGGTGCATCGGGAGGCCAACTTAGCCTTCCTGCTTTGCTGGGCTACAGCAGGGTTGGAAATTGCACGGCCGTTTCCTTGGAGAGGGACGGGATGGTCCAGTCAGGGTAGAAAGAAAGGACAACAGCCTGGAAGTGACCGGATGACAGGATGTGTCGGAGCAGACAAGCTGAGGGTGGGAGGTTTCTTGCTAGGCTTGAAGCCAGCCAAGCAGAGCTAACGCTGGAGCCCCTGCGAGCCCACACATTAAACGTGAACGTGTGTGCAGCCAATGTTACCCCTCGGGGAAGATTGTAGCAAAGATTTCCAAAGAAACCGAATGGGGTAAGGCAGTAACAGCACTGCGCGTGGGCAAGTGCCTGAGCCACGGGGGTTGTCTGGTCACCACGTGGAGGTGACCTACCCAGACATGCCATCAGGGAGAGGCAGGGGTGAGACCTTTGGGACCTATTGCCCAAAGGGCAGTGCAGAAAACACTGAGGAGGTGTCTCATGTGCCTCCAGGCAACAGGATAGCGATAAATACTCTTGCCCTGCCTGCTGACCTGTAAAATGTTCTTTTGTCCCACCCTTGTTTGGAAGTGCTTCATTAGGACCTAAGTCAGGCTAGTAAATTGAAGTCTATACTTAATGCACGGCTTATAAGCATGTACCGAAGTGCTGCTGTGACTTGAACCCAAGACGGTGAGATTTGGACTCACCAGGTGCATCTAAATGTAAACCTCTACTACTAAGAAAGTTGTCTGAGCGTCCTGAAGTCAATGGGAGAGATGGACACCTCTGAGTAGTGATTCATCTCCTCTTTAAGACTGGTATCTAAGAAAGGTAGCATGAATCACTCTTTGGAGGCACTCATCAAACAGGAAGGGCAATAATTTGCTTAGGAAATAAATAGAAACAATTTGATATTGAGTTGGATGGCAGTGTGTGGACTGCTTTTGCAGTCGTATCTTAGAGACCCATGAACCAGCCTGGGTTTACTGCAGTGTTTCTTGAAAGTAGAAGCTGTATATTGTATCCTTATTATTTAATAACAAGATGCATATGAGTGATTTTTCTGAGCGCTCTATGTCTAAACTCCTTTCACAGCAACTTTATGTTGAAGCAGCAGCACGGCCTTCACTGAAGCTACTGTTGATTTACTGCAGTGAAAGTAAAATGAGAATTTTTGGAAATGTCACTGAATTTTAGCAATGCCCAGATTAATGGGCTTTTCAAAGGATTCGTTTTCTTTATGGAGATTTGTAACCTTTTGTTTCGGAGCAAAGTGTATAAATCTGCAAAACTATTGGAGTCGCATCTGGTATAATTCATTTACAAAGTTTACAATACAGATTTTCTTTCATGGCATGATGTGCAGCTTTGAATCAAATGATTTGTGTTCATCTGCTGTGCCATCAATGCTGAAGCGATGAAAAGTGGGTCTAATCCAAGGCCAGTGAATCTTCTGACTGGTTGCAGTTAATGTTGTGTCAAACATATCAGGACAGGGAAGGTCACTTAGCTGTGTTACGGCAAAGGATATCCCTTTGAAAGTGTTCAAGGGATTAATTCGGAAGTTATTTTTGAGGTAAATGCATAGGGAATATTTATGTAAGTAGAAGCTTAAAATAAAGTCCCTGCTCTTGAGTTGAAATAATGTTCAAGTTTTACATCAACAGCTGAGAAAGGGACATAGGCAGTGGAAGAGATTTGTGAGGTCCCCGTTGGGTTATTCCCTCAGACAGATAAGTGTTGACTTCAGGGAAGTCTACCTCCGGTGAAGTCTGGTGTGGAAAGCCAAAGCTCACTAAAATCAGGTAGTCTTCTCAGTTGCTGCAGTGGAGTTAGGACTAGTCCCCGTGACCTGGAGCTGTTCTCCAGGGATAGGCTTAGCTTGGCCGTGCACTGGGCTGCGGACACGTGGCTGGATTCCCCGTACGCTGTGCCACTGCGCTGGCCTCCTCTTCCTCTGCAGCACCATAGCAGCCTGGCCTGACTTTCCCTGGCAGCCGTTAGCCAAAAAATTGCCCTTTTAGAAGTTCACAGTTTTTCATGTGACTTCTTTGCGAGTTGGGTAGGTTAGAGGGGAGCATATCTGCGTGCCTGGTCCTGCTCTCCCCAGGCTTCGTTCTGGATGTCCAGATGGGTAGGGAAGGAGCGATAAGCAGAGGCTCTTTGCGTGAGAAATCTGTGCTGAAGGAGGAAACGTTAAATCCCTTAGTAGAGGTGAATGTTTTCTAATTGAGAAGGTGTCAAAAGTACATATAAGCGGTGACTTATTTTTCAAGGCAAACGAGGATACCAGCAATGCTTTCTGATGGGAGAATTCAATCCAAAATATTCCACAGCAAACGGATGTCTTGAGGCAAATGATTTTATATAGATGAATGTAGACCATTTTGTACAGAAGTTGTGGAAGTTTTCTTTTTAACATACAAAAAGCATTCTTATTTGCAGCTGTTTTTCTGGACTCCAGATTTTTTGTGTTACTTTGAACAAAACATAAGGGTTTACCCTTAATACTAGCCCTTTCTGGTACAAATGCAAAATTAAAGATCATATGATTTGCTCTATACGTTGTATATCCAAAGCAAGCCTCATTCTGGCATTACCGTGTTGCCCTTTCCAATTCCCATTCGAATCTGTGCCCTGCACTGATTTGAGTGAGGGCCATGGAAGAATCCTTCAGACTCTAAATACATTATGTTGCTCCAAATATCTTTAAAATACGTGTAGCTAGTAGGTTTTAAAATACATCATTGCTTTTTCTCTCTGCCAGTCCCACCGCAGGTGTTATCAAATAAACTTGTTTCCGCCATTTGTTCCGACACCTACGCTGGTGCGGGTGTATTATTTTTATGACAGATCAATGGGATTCCTTGGCAGTGCTTAAACAGAGGCAGTGATATTTGTCTGAGTTGTGTTGAAATGAGAATGGGGAAAAAAGTCGTCTTGGCTAAAATGGGTGAGAAACAAAAAAGCTGAGGGCGGGGAAATATTTCTGTGCTTTTAACTATACTTTCAGTAAGATGTAGAAGGACGAACAAGTGGAGCAGAGCCTTGAATAGAGGTTTGGGTTTTTTAGTAATTGTCTGTCTGTGTTTTGAGAAACAAAAGTTTTTGTTTTGCCTTGATCCCAAGTTCTTGAAGTGATGCAAAGAAGAGCCATTCACTTCAGTAAGGAACAAGCTGTGAAGACCTCCAGAGACGGCCTTCCAGTACACTTATGGTGGTTTCTGCCCCTGCTCCCAAAAAGATTGTCCACAGGTCGCTTAGAGCCAGTAAAGCCTTTATATGCGGTCTGCAAAGGCCTTTTTTTTTTTTTTTTTTTTATGGTTGTAGCTCTTGAACATAATGATGTTGCAGCCTGGATTCAGGACACAACATTGCATGCAGGCCTTGCACGTCATATCCCCAGGTTTGCTCAGAAAGCCTATGTTTCAGGCCAGGATTTTCACAAGAAAAACATGTAGCTGATGTACAGAAAGATGGATGTACAGACTTGCAAGTGCAATTTTCAGGTTTTCGTGCAGAAGCCAAGGCATTAAGCATATAGCAATTAGTATGGGAAAACCCAATCTAAATGAGCAGCAGCCTGCTGCTATGATTTGGGGAGATGGCGAGGTGAGAATCAACCGCTGCGTGACTAGGTACCTTTGTGTAACTTACTTAGCAACTATTTCCCACTTTTTTTATCTGCAAAAGTTGAATAGTGATATATATCTACCCACATTACCTTGTGCAGTGAACAAAAATGGGAGCTCCTTGACTCTTTGGTGTATGTACATTACATCTCAGTGTAATTAATGCTACTAATAATAACGTGATGCATTTTCCACGTACTTTGTGCACAAATCTCACTGTCTTTCCCTTCCAAGCACAGCCAGTGCGTACACATGCTCCACCTTGTCTTTCTGGGGCCTTCCACAGGCTTTGAAGTTTATATGAACGGATGGCAAAGATGAAATCTGCAGTCAGATCATCAATCAGACCATATCGGGCACTGTGAAAGTAGCATGATGTAGCTTCCAAATCGGCAGTTCTATCCAAAACCTTCTTCTACATGGCAATCAAAGAAGTTGGAAGCAAATATGCACATTAGGGTTGCCAGGACTAGGTGGGTTCCTTGGCTGTATTCCCAGCTGATTGGTGCCATACATCAGTGCTCTTGCCCGGTTCTGGTTGTTTTCATTTAATTCTGGGTTCTTCAAGTTGCCGGATCTCACAGTGTTGCATACGCACTCAACTCCTCATTAGCTTCAAATGCTCTTTTTATTTATTTTGCTCAAAGCTAACTTACAACACTGCAATAAGTTGAGGAGTTGAACACGTTTCTCATCTTTGATTTGATGGTGCATCCTCAGTCTATCCACGTATTGTCAGGTTTTCTCACTGTTTATATTGTTTTCGATTGTTGCACATTTTTTCCAGATCTTTCTCATAAGTGGAATCGAGGTACTTGTCCGTGGCCTTATTGCTCAACAGTCTGGATCTGAAATCAGGAGAATTCAGCATCTTGGGACTAGGTCCTAAGGCTGTTCCCAGCATAAAGCCATGGAGATGCAGGGCTGGAAGGTGACTTCAGGAAGTTATCTGTGCCATCTCTCCTCTAAGGCAAAATCTGATACACCTTGATTATCCCGGACAGGTACCTGTGTAATTTGTCTCTGCTGTGAGACCTTTTTTAGGAGCTTAGTGATCCCTCACAGCAGGGTGAGACTTGGTACCTGAGCACGAGATGTGACTGGGATGTGCTGGGTGGGGGGCAATTTTTGCACTATCTAACCATTCCCTTCCCTGGCGGTTAGGCTTGTCCTGCTCGCTCTGGAAGGGGAGGTTAGGTGCAAGGGTGTCGACTGACACATCCCTGATCCGACAGTAAGTTAGTTTATATGGTGATGATGTGTCGGTTATTTACTCCCTCTGCTGCCTCTCTGCTCATTTCCTACCGAGGAAAGGAGAGCATGTGTAAATTGTGGAGATTTCTTCTCTGATTATGAGTAAAGTTGCTGTCTGCCAATTTGCAATGAACGGCTGTGTGCAGACACTGAAGGGATAATTGGCAGAAACTGCAGATGGATGTCACTGTTAAAGTACAACAGAAATACCTGCTTTTTTGCTTTCTGCTCTTGACAGTGGTTAATCACAGCGCAAGAGAAATGCTTTACACCACCGCTGAGTCATTTGTTCTTCATTAAAATCTGAAAACCTTGTTTTCCCCTAGGACAAAAAAAATGTTGTACCCTTCGCATCCCCTTCAAACATAAAAACTTCCAAAACAAGCAAATAGTAAATGAACAGCACATTACTCTGAAGGGACACGTATGCGTTGACTCAAATACACAGAGAGCAGTTGCAGTGTCTCAGAAGGACGTGTTTCAATGAACAGTATTGTTAATGTCTGAGATGTGGGGAAATTATTTTTCTTCCCGGAGCCAAGTAAGAGATGTTTATTCCTCAAACCTTGTGCAGCACGCTGTCTGCAAAGATATCCTGCCTACAATTTTTTGCTTAGTCTTAGTAAATGTAGTTAGAGCTTGATGGTCCTGAGTCAAACTGCTGGTTCTGAACACGTTCAAAGCTGGGGAGAGATCACCCTTGAATTTGAACTTCATTGGTTAGCTGTTACGTTCAGGTGCACCGATCTAGATCCGCAACAGCTTTGCTACCTCTGCTGGGTTGCTCTGGGTTTACGCCAGCATAAGGAAAGGCAGGATTTGGTTTTACAGGCAGTTCCTTTGGCTGGGATAAAATGAACTATGGACCTAAATCCCATCAAACAGTTGCTGTTGCCTAGCCCTGTCCCCAGTTATATGATAACAGTAGTAAACAATCCAATTACAGCCATAGCTAATCGTATCTAGTGATGTTTTATTGTTATAAAATGGATAGGATAAGCTCTCTTCACCTCTACCAATAGCCAGGAAGGGCCATGCGCAGCCGATATTTACCTGGCCCCAAAATTCACATCATCTTCTTCTCACTGCCGCAGCTTTCATGGAAAAAGTCTCCAGCCCTGCTGACTGTGAATTGAGTGGTATCAATCCAGGAAGGTGTGTGTCCTGCCGGCAGCAACAGGACTGCGATGTGTGAGCGAGTCCTTCATCACGGTGGCTGCTCGCTCTAACAGGTAGTGTGGCAGGCTAAAGGAAGTGTTGTCAATTCTTTCACTGGTGTCCAAGTTAGCAGGAACATGCAGTTGATGCGTACTTTCCCCTAACTATAGCCTGGCTGCTGTCTCCATCCATCTGTCAAAACTCAGCAGTTGTTTTTGCGGTAGCGGTATAGAAGGCATCATTTCGGCCTTGCAGAAACGGTTGCATAGTAGGAGCTGAGATTTCAAGGACACAGTAAAATAAACAGATTTTAATACGGAATAAGCAAAAGGGAGGTTGTAGGTGCCTTGATTGACTTTTTAGAAAAAAAGTCTCTCTGCTGACTACAGTGGGAGCCACACGAGACTGCTCCTTTGCAGAGCAAAGCTGGCTTTGGGAACATAGTCCTGAATGTGGACTTCTCTGCACATTTTAAATGTGCAAATGTGGGACTATGAGCAGAAAATGCAAAGAAACTGCCCAGCTCATTAACATCACCTATTTAACCGTCAATTTAGTTGTGTAATCAAAAAAGAGTATGTGTTTTGGCACATACCAGCAAGCCAGATGCTGCTGTCTCCAAATAAGCAAACAGTTGGTGTCAGTAATCTGGTGCCATGGATGCATGGATGACTTTCAGATGAGAATTCAATTACCTGTCTGAAAGGTTCTGAATTTCCATTGGGGAAGTTGATTTAAAAAAAAAAAAAAAGTGATGACCCAAATTACTTTTGGGGCTGCATTCTTATATTGCATTGATTATTTTAATTGGTAGCTCATTCCATCCATTTTTGTAATGACAACTTGGAAGCCAGTAAAGATGTCCCCAACCAAATGGCATGTTTTTTATTATTCTAAGCTCTGCTGTAACATGCAAAATACGTCATGCACACCAAAATAATCTGGAAACCTTTGTTTTCTGCATCACAAAGAATAATCCCTTCTCTTCAAGCCCTTGCAAAATAACAGTGATTTGTCTAGCCTGAGTCTGAGGAGAGGGCAAATGTTCTCACTCTGTGAGCTGCATATCAAAATCTGTGTGTGAACGAAAAGCCGCGGACGTATATCACATCTGTCAGAGGGCTGAGGGCAAAGGAACTGAGAGCAGTTTACAGATGGGAGAGGAAAATGGCTCTCAGGACAAGGCTGCTGGTTCCGGCTTTGAATCAAGACGCTGTGAGCAGCAGCTCGTGGTGGCTCACCTGCTCTTGCAGCCAAGATTCAGAAGAGCGTTCAACCGTGTGAAAAATAGACACTCAGAGGATATTAGTCATGTGGTTTAGGTTAGTCATGAGCATAATTTCCTTGCTAAATTGAAGTACACTGGAATAAGTGTGTAATAATGAATGCAGAATGAGGGCAGACTTCATTAGAAGTCTGTGGAAAGCCACAGCTTCTCCTTGCTGGATCTCTTTCAGTCTCTGCGCGCAGAAAAATGGCTTTGCTTCCTCTGCTGTAAAGCCTCTGCACTTCAGAGCAAGGTAAAAGATTTGCTAAAACAGAATAATAAACTAAAAAAGACGTTAAAAGAAAAACAGAGCTGATGACAGGGATTAGTTTCTACCTAATAATTAAGTCATCTAGATGGATTTGAGTCATTGAGGTGTACTTGATACAATCATGTGTGGGCCTTTCCTGTTCTCTCTCCCCTCCTTTGTCAAGCCCATGGGCTATATGATGCTTTGACATTTGATTGTAACCTCCAAGAAATCAAGGAACGTGTCTAGCAGCAAGATCTAGCAGTCTGGCAAAATTTTTCCTGTTTGTTAGATTTCCCTGATCTCTTGTGTTAGCATTCCCTTAACATACCAAATGATGCTGGAAATGTAGATTAATTTTCAGCCTGTGAGTTGTCTGGGCTAAAGCCATGAACCGTGTTTGTGTCAAGAGTTGTCTGTGGTCTTCTTCAGAAACTGGATGTGGCTTTTGTACTCACTAAGCTAGAGATCATTTGTCTGTTATAAGCTCTTGCATGAAGCAGTCTCATTAAAAGAAAGGTCAGGTAAAGTGGTCAGGTAAACAGGTCAGATAAAAAGTTGAACCAGGGCAAACGTCTCCGGTTAAGATGGTTGTTTTCCCCTTCATTGTCAAGGAGAGAGACAGCCAATTCCAAGGCACTATTTCTCTCCTTCTAAGGTTGGTAACTGAAACGTGTCTCAGGAATCTCACCCAGGAAGTGTCCCTCCTCTGCTCTGGAGGAGGGACATTGTGGCACCTTTCTAGTGTGTAGCTGCTTCTCCATTTGCACTTGGCATGTTCTGGTAGTAGCCACTGCCTGGGAGGTGAAAGCTCCCTACTCCCCATCCCCATGTTTGTCAAGACTAGCAGCAGGCTGGCAGCACCTTGCTGTTGTCCTGTCTGGAGGGGGGATGGTCCCATTGCTGAAGACCATGAGGTCTCCAAAGGCGCATGGGAGTCGTGGAGGTAGGCAGAAGTTCAGTGGCAAATGCTGCTCTTGATCTCTCTTGTTGTCCTTGCTGCTAATAAAATCACAAGTTTGGATAAATTAGCCCAGCACATATCTGTTCATCTTCCCTGTCCAAGTATATCCACAAAACATATTCAGATTCAGTAGCATGAAATGGCCTAGTCCAAGGCTTTCTAGCTGTAACAGTGAAATATTGATAAATTATTGTGCTACCTGATTGCTTTCAAATATGAGAGAAGAAGATTTCACTAAATCAAGCAGTGACTGTTGATTAAATACAGTTTCTTAAATTGCAGTCTTTGTCTCAACTGCTGAGTTTTTCAATGTACAGGAAAAGATTGATGCTGCTTTGTTATACCAGATATAAATAACTCAGAGCTGCGTTTGCATGTGAGGAAAAATAGGTTTTCCTGAAGTTTTGGTTGCAGATCATCTGCAAGACTTCTGCTGAGTGTAACCTGAATGTTGGTCTTATTCTAAATTACATCTGAATCAAGATAGGGCATGTGTCTTTTAACTTGATGAAGTCTCTTTAAATGATACACATCAACGTGAGTACTGCTCTGGGTCGAGGCACTTTGGTGGCTGATTCTCAGAGGACAGACAGTCAGCAAATGCTTTCTGAAAATAAAGTTTCTTTAAGTTGAGGACCTGACAAATCCTAAGTGCCTTTTTGATTACTTAGACCAGAAAGCACTGATTGTCTCAACCTCGGGGAGGTTGGAACTGACTTTCAGCCATCAAATAAAAGCATTGTACTGCTTCTTGTGGGGTGAACGGCCCAGGGCTGCTGTTGCTATTGTACTTTTCAACCTCAAAGTAACTTGCAAGATTTCTGCAAAGCTTTATGAAGTAGGTAGCGTCATCCTTACTTTATAAGTGGGAAGAGTATGCCTTAGGGTTGTGAAATGACCGGGACAAAGACTTAGAGGGAGTTGTGCAGCTATGAGACCATGATTTTTTTCCATCAAAAAGTAAATATATGAACATGAATGCCTTCTTAAAGAGTGATGCTCACCAAAAGATGAAGAGGAAAGACAATATGATGCTTAGGCACCATATCGGTCTTAATTTTTCAAAGTTGACTTTGGTGGGTCTGCTGTTGTAGGTTGTATTTTGGATTCCTCATTGATTGAATTCTTAGGGCTATGTGGCAAGGTGGGGGCTTGGGTATCGCCCTCATATTGGAGTTTTCCTATACGGGATGGAGGAAAGAGAGAAGAGTGTCTGTGAGAAAGATTATCTTTAGGGGGTTAACTACTGATTCAGCCTACTTGGTGGGTCCAAATTGACACTGGAGATTCCAGATAGGTTGACAGAGGATTTTTCTTTACAATATTGTCTTCTATGCATCTCTTTCTTTGTGGTCTTTGTAGAGCTGGTGAATCAAACATAGCTCTAAGTTCGCTGAAGGTCATATGAACCCTAGCTTCTTCTAGCAAAAGGATGTTTGGTTTCCTTCATGCAGTTTCTTGAAAACTGTCCCTGCTTTAGAGTATATTCAGTGTTGTTATTCGGCATGGAGCTATTTGCACAAAGTGTACTGGAATGACTTGCGTTGTAAAGGAGCATGTTGGCTTTTGAGATGTTTGGCATATTTAGTCCACGTCTGGCCCCTTACCCAAGGGTTTTATGTATATTTGTGTACCCCTTCCAATCCTTCCAATCATGGCAAAGTCAGTGGTTGCCCTGCGTATGTATGACTTGAACAAGTTTGGGTAAGACGGTCACCAGATGATATAGCAGCTGCAAGGAAAGTGGTTGGTAACCACAACTGATAATGAACACATCTTTTCTTACCAAAATGGCCTAGCATCTTGACTTTGTGACTCAGAAGATGACTCTGATGCATTGCTCACGTATTGACTAAACAGATGCCAAACCTTCAATAAATCAGCAAGTCTGTGCGAGATGTTTGTCACACAAAAGATATACTCTTTTCTGTTATTTGCTGGCTCTTAATCCGGTCGTTCAAGCTCTTGCTCATAGAACATGGTGCCCTCCTCATCAGCAAACTTATCACCTGATGCCGGTGATATTTCTGGGCCCTGGGTCTTGTCTGCTGCCTTCCACATCTTTGGTGAAACGCTGCATCGTGGTGTTATATACACTTAACAGAAGAAGAAAAGGCAACTTCTCTGAAGACATGGAGATTCTAATTCGTTGCACATAAAGGCTAAAAACTAACCTCTTTGATGATTTAACAGAAGTCTTCATCCTAAAGATCTGCCAGTGGCCTTGACTTCATTCCATACGAGAGTCTCAAGGACAAGTCGTGGGTCATTCTGGAGGATGGAAAGGGAAACTCCCCCCTTGAGAGGCTCTCAGCATTGACCACAGGAGACAATCATTCCACGGCCCTCCTTCCCACACAATGGGAGAATGGTGACCTCTGCTTTTGCCTGGTTCAGGGTCAGTGCTCAGGAAGGGGCCCACGTGAGTACAAATTCCTTTGACTGTTCAGACCCTGTGGATGAAGCCTGGTGGCTAAGAATATACTGCAGTATAGGGCTCTCATTTCTTCAGGGGAAAGACTGGTTTTCATGCAGCACCTTTTATCTATAAGGGGGGAGAGAGTTAAGAATTTGTTTATTTTTTTATTTATTCATTTACTTTATTCTGACCAGAGCTGAAGCTTTAATTTTTGCAGTGTGCTTCCCTTCTCCCACTGAATCGTTTATATGCGTTTCACTGACAGAGTGTTTGAAAGCCCCGCTTTCCTCCAGGGAGTTTACAGCCAAACTGATGCAAACTCTTTCTTCTCAGGTGTCTCACGATCATCTGTCATCCAATGCAAGCCAGGAGGCAACTGCCCCAGCACACACAGAGGCATGACTAGGCAGCTCTCCCCTTTATCTGTTGCTGAAGATTCTGCTGCTCCCATTCTTGAGCTGCAGAATCGAAGTCCCTCGGGCATCTATCGGCACAGCAGAGTCGAGAGGCAGAGCAGATCAGGTAGGCATAACAGCAACATTCCCGGCGTCATAGTATGCCTGTGAAAGGCCTCTTTCGTCTGTCTTTTGAAAGATGGTGCAGAGTTGACGTTGACGTTAGTTTCTGGTGGTGTGAACCGCATAGCCACGCACAAGTCCTTCCTGTACCTGTGTGCAAATTTGGGTTAGGTGGGAAGGAAGCAAGGACTGGAGAAAAAGGCCTGGGTCCCAGTAGGAACATGCAGTGTGTTATCTGAGAAATCAGATGCATAAGGCCAAGTAGGCACAGAAGATCTTGAAAGGATGATTCACAGTAGCACATGAGTTAGTCTTACAAGGTGGTTGTTTTTCCTCAGCTTCAGCCTGGCCAGAGACCAGGACCCTTAAAAGCCAGCCATATTCCTTCTCAAAGACAATGACAATCTCAGCTCATACCACGGACGGTCTGATGAAGAGGAAGAGAAGGAGCAACAGGTGGAAGGATATCTAGGAAAGACCATCACAGTTCAGATCATCGATCAGCTGCACATCAGGGCTTCCTTCAGGAATGTGTCACCCTCTTTACTGCAGAAGTTTAGCTCAAATGAACCTGTAGGTATGGTGAACGCTGACTTCTTCACCACAATGTCCGTCCATCATCAGTAGGGGTGGGATGGGAACAATTGCAGTATGCAAACACAGGCCTTTGAGTCTGCTGAATTGTACTGTTGAGGAGGAGGAGGAAAGAGCAGTTAAGTGACTGAAGTAGCGTAACCGTCCAAGCTCCTTGGAAAAATCTGTGTGTAATACTGAAAGGGGAGGAAGAACAGGTTGGAGCTCCCTTGTGCGCTGTAACTGTGGGAGATGAGCCTTTCTCCTGTCACTTCACTAATGATGACCGCAAAAGTCGGCCATTTTCAGTCTTTCGAGGTACAGGAAATATGGAGGGAACTAATATTCCTGTAGGAGGAAGATGTATAATGGCAAACAGGTCTATTGATAGAGACCCTCAGAAAAATATTGGAGATGATTACTGAAGCAAGGAGTGGGTCATACAGCATCTTGCAGTAAGGATCATACCTAAGATACCAGAGGTCTGATCTCTAGATATCAGTCCGAGATAATTGTGTACATGCTGACACCAGGGTGTATCCAAAACTGGAATCCATCTCAAGTTTTCTAAGACAAGGACCTTAGTCCACTTGAGAAAAGAGTAGTGCCTTGATATCGTAGTCTTCCAAAAATACGTTTTACGACTTTTTCAGTTCACTTTCTATCCTGATATTCCCTTGCTCGTCAGTGAGGTAGGATTATCCTGAAAGGAAGGTTAATAAATACAAAAAAATCTTATTTTCTAGGATGTAGTTGTCAAATAGCAAAGAGTTTGGAAGAAAAGACATAGATTTTTTTTTCCTCATCTCATTCTTTCGTAACACAAAAGCAAAAGCCCTTTCTGTTACCTTCTTGCCACAGAGACATCACAAGCAGAAATTATGTTACCCATAGACAAAAAGAGTTTTTTCTGCTACCTGCCTTTCAACACAGTGTGCGTTGACCAGTGTCATCTGCGTGTGCCACCTGCAGTGTCATCTGCATTCTTTCCCTGTCATTTCATCCTTGTTGAGCTTTTACATGCTTCCATGCTCTTCGACAGGTTAAGTCTGTTCTTTTGTTTCAGACTGAACTAAATGCAAACAAGAAGGATTTTTGCCCCCTTGCTAACTGTAAAATGCTGTCTACCAGTCACTTTGGCTAATGAATGTATTTACTCATTGGCATATCATTCAGTACCTGAATACAAGTTCTACCTTCCAGCTCAATCCAGCTCCAACTTCATGACTTGAAAATCCTCCAACCTGTTTAGTGTAGATTATGTGCCTGCTATCCATGTGTTCCCACCATCTTTGAGTTCAGGCCCTAGGTGTTTTTTTTTTTTTCCCCCTTATCTTGTCCTCGTGGATCTTTGGCCAAGATTTAGGTGTGCAAATCCCACGGATTTTCAGAGAGACTGTCGTGCTACCAGGTCACTTTGGGCAGGGATCTATCTCAATTTCACTTGAGCTGTCTAAATCTAGATACCTAGTCTAGACTGACTGGGTTCCTTCAGTAACCAAAGGGGGAAACAAGCACCTCCAGTGGATGATACATCCCACCTGTCTCAGATGTATTAGAATGGGATCAGCCACCTTCTTTATATGCCTATCCATTTCCACTGAGTGTCAAGGGACCCTAAACAACGTTTAGTCTGGACATACAACTATTTGCTAGCTATGTTACATGAGATGATGAATCTTACCCCTTATCACTTACAAAAGCTCTCCGTTCTATGTTTAATCAGGCTAAAACCTATGTAGGTCTTCTAAACCAAGCTAGGACTTGCAAGGAGTGTATATTTCTGTGGCTTTCACTAACATTCAAACCTGGAACTGTAAAATCGAAATCAAATGCTAACGGTAGTGTCATGCATAGTAACAGTAATTACATAGTTATTTGGTAATTGAAAAATAGAAGGCACACATAAAGGTGCTTTAGTCTTCTGTTGTTTTGTGATTACTTTAACTGTTAGCTGAAGAAGGACTAATTGCATGGTAGGTTTGCTTAGCAGGAAAACCTGCAAGTGAATGTTACACAATATGCTCTTTTTAAGCCTTTCCAACTTGCAAATAAACTGTAATTTACCTTTTAATAGAAGATGCCAGTCATTATTAGTACCATAAAAGCACCTATTTTCTCTTAGCAGCCAAAGAGAACGTTAAGATGATGCTTGTCTTTTCAGATATGTGTCTGGTTATCCTTTGCATGTTTTTAGTAAGCCTCTAATTTTATTTAAATCCTTGATCCACCACTAAACAGGGGAGCAGCTAAATACTCCTTATTTTCAGGAAAAAAAACACCGTACACTTACAAAATGCTCCATATCCTGGTTAGAAAATTCTTGATTACAAATACACACCCTGCGATGATGAAACATTTTTTAAATGTAACATTTGTCTAATTTAATAACTTGGAACCTCAGCCTTACATTTCTTTACAGCTGGAGCAGAAACATTAGCGTAAGAGGAAAGTCAAACTCGAGTCTGAAACCTTATCTTTCTCACACTTACGTTGAAGCACTTCCATCTTGAACGTAGGACAGTGTCCTCTCACTGCAGTGGATCTATAGCTCCTCTAAACATCAGCTGTCATATTATTTTTAGTAGTATATCATGTCATGTGTTGATGCTATTGATAATTGATAGTAGTAGCTCATTTGGCATAGCTGCAGGTCATGATTTTAAAAGGAACTCCGTTTTCTCCTATCAAACCGATGTGGTACGTTCTAAGGTGGTAAATGGTTGGCGCTCGCTACTGCCGCCTGAGCACATGGGGCCTAAATCAGCAGTGGTGTTGCCATTGACTAGCCAACACAATTGGATCGGTTGTTTTCAACTGGGGATCTGTGAACTCAAAGTAGGGGTTCATGGCTTGCATCTCTGGAAGACTTGAGTGGAGAGCAAGTCGTTAGTCAGTGAGGTGAAATCCTCTACAGGGTCCACCACTCTATTAGGAAATCTGCAATGGTCTGCAGGTTAGGTCTGAAAGCTGCTGTACTAGAATGGGAAGTGACAGCTTTCCGATTTCTCCTTGGTTTTCTGTAGAGGTTCATTTCTAGGCATGCCAAGCTCCAGTTTTGTCCAGTTTCCCTTTTTAACTTCAAAAGTGTAAATGCACAAACATGACTGAAAAAAAAACCTGTCTCGACTTTGATATATGAAACCACCAGGCTGTTTCTTTTTCCCCTCTCAGCTGGCAAATAAAAACGTGGCTCTTGTGTTAAAATCTTGAATAATAATAACTTATTTCTGGCTTCAGATATGCAGGCTGAGATAGCTTTTATGTTGCAAACATGCACAGTAATTGACTTTATAATATAGTCGGTTCCAAGGGGTGTAGCTCTATGCTAGAGATTTGGCTGGCAGAAGGAAAGAGGGGCTGATAAAGCAAACAGTGGCTACAGCTTAACCGTAATGCTGTTACCTCAGGCCTCTGTATTTTGTTTGTATTTTGTTCCTATCCCCTTGAAATGACAGAGATGGTATTACTGAAGTATTTCTGTGCAGGATTTTGGTGTTTGCAGGGCACAGAGGAATTATAGAGAGAAGGCAGGAGGATGGTTTGTGTCTGTATCAGAAGGGGAGATTTTGCTAAGAACTGTTTGTTATGCATTCGTTGTGTGTGCAACTCTTCTCTTTTTCTCTCTTTTCTTCTTTTTTTTTTTTTTTCCCCAGGAGAGGAAGGAACACAAACGCACGCAGAGAGCAGCAGCCAAGAAGCTGAGGGACAGACACGATGTCAGTCTTGCACATCCACAGTTCTTAAGCTTATCTGGAGATTTCTGATCATTTTGTCTGTCTCTTCCTCCTGGGTTGGGACCACGCAGTTTGTCAAAATCACGTATGAGACCTTTGACTGTCCCTTTTTCATTACTTGGTTCTCAACAAACTGGAACATTATGATTTTTCCCATTTATTATTCTGGGCACCTTGCAACCGCACAGGAAAAGCAGTCTCCAATCAAAAAATTCAGGTAGGCTTTATTGTGGCAGTATCTCTTTAAACAGCCTGGTTTCTGTGGACTGAAATCACAGCTCTTTTCTTAGTTTGACCCATGGGGTCAGAAGGCAGAATAAAAGTCATGCTGCAGAAAATCTCATTCATAAATAGCTTACAGAAGGTTAACAGATGAGTGATACGTGCTTGAATAAATGGATAATTGATTTTTAGAGGGTTTTTTATCAAATTGAAAAGGTCAGTAAATTGGTTATAATCCTGCTCTTATATTGTCTAATATCTCGGTATTGTGTGTTCCTGTCCGGAATAGGCTTCCACTGAGCATTAATTGATCTGTTCTGGAATATTTATGACAAAACTGTAGTGTTAAGTACAACCAGAACAACTCATAGCTGAAAAGGAAGATGCTCGAAGCTGAGGAGATGGTTTCCATGGAGAAGACCATAGCTTGCTCTCTGTGCTCAATGAGTACAGCAGGACGGAAACTGTGACCTTGCCTCCTTGTGCCGGATCCCAGCCCGGGGGAAGAATGACTCTGTAGCCTTCTCTACTCTCTTTTGCATGGGGTAGGAATTAGAGCAGGTTGCAGACTCTTGGCTCTCCTCCCCCAGTAGCTCTTGGGGGGTAAGCTGGCATAGCAGAGTGGCTGTCGTGCGGAGGAAGTGATGTGAAGGCCTTGTCCCATCTTCCCTCTGTTTTTCCAATGCAGGTAGGCCCGGCAGTCAGGCTCCACGTGGAAGTGACTTTTCCTCTGTGTCATGAGAGCCAGGGAAAAAGAGCTCTCTTACCCCAGCCCTTACCTTGTGCCATGTGGCTGCATGTTGGAACTGAACCCTCAGCCTCAAGCGCAAAGATTGTAGGAGTTCATAGTAGTAATTACAATATTTGCAAGGGTGGAGATGTATAAATCTCTGTTCTTTTTCAGTAGCCAGCTGAAATCATGGAAATATAAAGATGCGGGGGGGACCCAAAGAGATATCTAGTCTACAGCCACTGCAGCCAGGACCAAGCTGTCTTAGCTTCACCCTGGCCAATTCTTAAGACGGGTCTAACCTGTTCTCAGGAGCCTCCAGTGCTGAAAATAACCCCGCCTCCTGGGACAATTCATTTCACAGTTCCTCCTCCGCTTCTGTTATTCCACTGATCTAAAGTGAAGTGGAATCTGCTCAAAAGGGTGGAGCTAAGTTCAACTTGGCAGGAGTATTCAGAGGATAATTTTGAGCTAGGTCCCAATTCTGTTGCGCCAGTGCAGACTTGCTTTAGAAACAATCTTCCCGATTTCAGCAGAGTTGTCTGTGTGCTGCAAGGTATGAGCCGGCACGTGGCTCTCACCTACTTTGAGCTGACAGAGGAGTCGGTGCGGCTGTCACTGAGCACCCAGGGAATTCAATTTGTGACTGTCAGGACTGGAGTGCAGCAGGGCCAAATTCTTCCCTCGGCTGCTTTTGCCAGGATTTCAGCAATAACTTGGCCCTAAATTGTCATTTCTGTCACATCGGTGTGACTGAAATTGAACAGTTGCACTTAATTAACGGCTTCTCTGAAAACCCTGGTGTTTTCTGTGTTAATGATGCCTTCATTCGGATTCTTTCTGAAGTATTTGCGAGAACATTAACAGTGTCACCTTGGCTTCTGGGTGTGAGGTAAAGTAATAATAAATGCAGAGCAAGTAAGGAAGAAGATGAGAATAAATACTGATCCAAACAGATCCTCTGTAGGTATTTGGTTGATTATATATCCATCAGAGCAAAATTTTGGGCATAATATTTTTGACAGTTCTTACAAAGGTGTGCTTAAATAACAGATGCATTTCCCAAGCTGTCAGGGCTCAGCGCTCAGATTTGAGGACACACGCTCACATGCACACACAAATTTCTGCACACACAAAGATATGAACTAGGTTTATGAATCTGTGCAAACAGGAGATCACAGTTAGAGCTGATGGGCCAATGGGAAGGATGTTAGAACTAGCAGTTTGCTGGCTGATACTGCCCAGTTCCCAGAATGTTTCTTATTCTAGTTATATCAGGAGTTCAGATCCCAGTTTGGGGGTAACTGCTGGCAAGTGGTGGTGACTTTATGATGGTGACCAGTTTGCTTGGTCTGCACTGGCATATGACTTGACAAGCCAAGCTCTTTCTGTGTAACTGGGAACGGCTTATCTCTTCAGGATGAGTGCTTGATTTTTTGATGACTTAAAAGAACTGAAAAGCAGTATTTGTAGTTTTAAAATTCAGAGAATCATAGAAAGATTTAGTTTGGAAGAGATCTCTGAAGATCCGTTAATCCAGCCTCCTACCCAGAGCACAGATAATTTCAAAGCTAAGGCAATTCTTTGTATAATTATAATTTGGAGTTCTTGATATTATTCTTGTTACTTTGTTTTTATTACATTTTCTAAGATTTCTTGTTGCTTCATTTGCTGGTTTTATTTTTGTCGAGTAGCTAATTTCTGCCAATAAGACCTGTCCCATAACTGTTCCAGGCCTGCCTCCGAGTCCAGAGGTGCTTTGTCTTTGCGTGTCTAGAGGATGTAGTTACTCACTGGGAGCTTTCAAGAGCTGTGACATTTTGTCCCACAGACATTCCCAGGGGATCAGAACAAACAGTGTCTGTGATATGTTGGCAGCGACCAGTGATCGTGCTAGTGACTTGCAGAATGCTGCCCCGGGTTGGCAAAGCAATGTAGAGCCTTTGCCACTTTTTACGTCTTAAGAAAATAAATCCCACTTGGAAGGATAAAAGTCTCAATCTTCAACTTCAGGCTGGCTTTCTGAAAGGATTATAATCTTTGAGGCTGTAATTTTGTATTTCTTACCTTTCACACTTTACCTTAGAGATTAAACTGTTGTAGTCTCAAAAACTAAGTCACTGTTATTACCTCCCCACTGTGTTTCAGGACAGTATTTTAGCCTTCTTGAGGCAGAAAACACAACTCAGTTTCTTCCTAGTAGCAGTAGATAACAGATATGACCCACATAAAAAGCTTGAAATGTGAGTGAGATCAAACACCTTGCAATACTGATGAATAAAATATTCTGGAGCTCAGTAAGCTCAGTCATAGGAAATCAACCGCCACCAATATTAACCAGAGCTGAAGACGCTTATAGAGCAGGAATAGGTTCCTATTAGAATAGGGTTTGGGATAGGTAGATGATATTTTGAATGCCAAGAAATTTTGCCTCCTCCAAGTCTTGGCTTCTCAAGGGCAAGCACTGTGACGTTCAGCAGCCTTCTGCCGGAATATGCCCTGGGTGTAGGAGCCAAAGTTAATCCAACAGGTGCTGTGCAGCCGTGAAACCCTGCCAAGGAGCGGTGTTTTTAGCTGCAGGAGTAGTGAAATATGAAGGTGTTGGGAAGAGTTGTCATTCTAGCAAGAATGATAACAAGATATGAGCATCTCTCAAAAACAAAGTAGCTGGTATGTGCTGTCATTTGCAAGTTTGTATCATCTACACATCCCTCCCTCTGTGCTTGCAGCTGTACCTCAGCCCAGCTTCCCCAGGCACTTGGGAAATTGCATTGCAAATCTAGGTCCTCACTTTGGAGGTCTTTTCTGAGGAGAGATGAGGATCTGCCTTTCCTGAGCTACCTTGAGTGGCTCAGTGGTAGGGGGGAAGAAGACCAGTGGCAAACCAGGGCATCCCTTGGGCCATCCCTCTTGGGGGAGAGCACTCCTGTGATCCTGCCCCACGAGCCAGACGCTAGTTACGTGGCAGGTTCACACAAAATTCCCTTTCCTTCTGCTCTAGCTCTTGAGCAGACACATACAGTTGGCCGGGCCCTTTCTTAAGGCTGAGACGAGAAGCGAAACGAGATCTCGGTCAGTGCCGGAAAACAATCCACTGGTTGCACCGTTACCCTGTTTGGTGTCCATGTCCTAGAATGGAGCTGAAAGTCACGTTACTGCAGCGGTTGCTGTCATTTAGGTAGAAAGACCTAAGTGACATAATAACAACTTGTGCTCACAAAAGGTCCCGCAGTGCTTCTTACTAGCAAAATGTCACCGGCGGCTTGGCCAAATTGTAATCTGGATGATATAATTACATTCCACCTATTCACATTACCCCAGGTGGTGTATGTTAGCGCTGTTTTTTCCGTAAGCTGTTTTAAAACCAGCTGCTGCGTTACGCTCCTGAGGCTGCTGGGTGTCAGGGGTGAATAAACCTATTCTTTGGCAGGAGTTGACATCAGAATAACTAAGACACCACGCAAGCTATTTAGTGGGTGCCAGAAGCAAAGCTACACAACTGCCTGAGGTGCTGTAATTCCTGAGAGCATGGCACACTGCCTAGAGCTGATGGCTGAAGGCTACCTGCAAATAAAAGAGCTATTTATATTCGAGGCCAGGTTTTAAATAGGCCAGTTATGCTTTTGGAAATAGTTTATGTTGTAGTAGTTTCAGGGTCAACTGCCCCTTAGACATGTCTCTATCTTTAAGTCAGCGGCCTACAAATACTGTCTGTATTGGAGGAGGAATCCACGGAGCCCTCTCCCCTTAGCCCAGGGTTTTGGTCGCTGTCTTGCTGCGATGACTTTTGCAAGTTTAATTTTAGTTGCTTGCCAAAGAGGCTGAGTTAACCACTGAGCAACCGGCCCTCATAAAGCCTGAGGCAATTTACTCTAGGCATGACTGGGAAACCAGTCTTCCATCTCCTCACTTGCTAAACATTATTCATCAGGCATATGGAGTTCTCCTGGGCACAGTCATGAATTCATGAGGTCTCTGTCTTGCTCGGCAGCAACCTGTCACAAATTCTCGCTGGGTTTTATACTGAGAGATGAGTAACCGCTAGCCGCTGTTTTGTCTGGTCATTGTACGCTCCTGCGTGTGGTGAAGGTTCTTCCCGGTGCTTAAACAGCTCATTGCCTGGGATATGTGAAGCATTTCCAGATTTCTTTACCTAGATGTGAATCTTTGCTCATCCCTCCCACTGCTTCCGGGAACTCAGAAATACGTGGCATTTGCAGCCTTGCCACCGCTGTCTCTCCCGAATAGTTCCCCTTCCCTTAGAATCCAACCTAGAATAATAGAATGATTGCTGAGGTTTGCACCCTCCAAGGATTCATAGTCAGGACCCTTCAGACTCCATCCTGCTGACTCTGCTCCAAGTCCATCTGTGTGGGGACCTCCCAGAGATCTACAGGCCACCAGATGCTGCCCCTTTCTGGCATGGTTAAATGCCAGGACTTAGGATCCTCCCACCCTCCCCAGGGGTGAGGGAGAAGTAGTGCTAGGCTTATTCCCTGAGTCTCTCTGGCCATCGGGGGCCACCACGCATGACTGTCTCGTATGTGGTCCCACTGCTCTCTGGCTCCTTGTGCTGGCCTCTCTGATCTGCCAATTCTTGGTGCCTACTTTTTGGGGGACAGAGGTGACAGAGATATAATTTCCTGTAGCATGTTTGTGGGAGAGCTTTTCGGGCTGCCTTGCAGACTCCACCAGAGTGACGTGCTTAGCTGGTTTTGCTGTTGCCTTTGTATGCTGCCAGCATAGCGCTGGGATGGCAATTGTGTCCTGCGTTACTGCGAGCAGCCCAGCTTTTCTCCCCTGTTTTAATATAGCACAAGCTTGTTCCCTCCGAGACAGATCCTGACGCCGTGCTGCCAGTGTCTGAGACAGGCTGGATTTACAGCCACGTAACGATCCAATTGTACATTGAAATCCATGGCAAAATTCCCACTGGTTTGCCCAGAGCAGGCTCAGTGCAGGTCTGGGTCTCGCACCGGAGATCAGTCCTTGCTGAGAGCTGGGGCGTCTGGCTCTGCTGCCGTGCAACGCTAACATACCGATGTGGCTTCCAGGCCAGAGGCCGTCTGTCCTGAAGCGAGGCATAATCTTAACTTAGAAGCACTATCTGTATCTAGCTAAGTCTCACAGGGAGGAAAACACCTTTTAAATCTTAACTGTTATATCCGCAAGTCAACCACCGTTGAAGACTGTGCTGCCAGTCAGTCCACTCTCAGCCAAGGAAGGAATTTAATCACGTTTAACTCCTGTGGAAGGCAGTGGTACAAAAGCATACATTCAAACTTAAGCATTGATTTATTTGCTTTGCTGATTATTTGCTTTGCAGCTCAGATAACTGATGTGCACCACTAGCTATTCCCTTGCCACATGTGACATTTCTGTTCTCATCTTTGGAAAACGGGCTGAGCTGTGAGAGCTGCTAGGTCAAGCAGAGTGGAGGAGGTAATTAGCATTAACTTCTTAGGATTAACTTGTTGGATACCCTGGCAAAGAGTTTGAGAAAGCAATTTACTGTCGCCAAGATGACTGCTTTGTACCCCAGCTTGTTTCAGTGGCAGCACAGAATGAATGGTTATCAAGTAAGACACAGATGATCTGATGCATGTATTACATAGGTGTTACTGCTCTACTTACTTAGAAATGAATATGATAGTTTCCATTCTAAATGGTAAAAAAAATGCAATATTTTTAACACTAGGATTCTGCAGAATAACTGAAAGTGGTTTAGGAGAACTGAAAAGGATTCTGTCTTTGAAGACGAAACCAAATCGGGATAATTATTAGCCCCCCACCTCCAAATAACAAGCAAATTTGACTACCTCGCTGTTGCAGTGCGTTCTTTGAAGTTGCTAGTTGATGCCATATGGTTAGAGTCTGAGGAATCTTCCAAACGTAGGTCATATTTCGTTGTGAATGCTTTGGGGCCTGAGGCCTCCCGGAGTTTAGATTAGTCCCTTGACGTTGCCACATAGCGACGCTCTGCAATTTGATGGTTCTTGGTGCACTCCAACTTAACTTTAAATAGACGTGTCAGAGAGCCTGCTACGTCAAGGACTTAAGTGTACCTTGAGTATCTCGAGGAATCCCTTCAACCAAGAACAGAGGCGGTTGCTAAAAACAGGCCTTCAGAGTTTGGAAAAGGTCAAGGTGTTTCAGGAGGAGTGCAGTAACATGCCTTTAAACACGCCAAACGTTCGAGCGCTCGGTCCCGCTTAGTCCGCGCAGGGTACCACGATGTGCAGTGGTGTTGCCCCTGAAGGCAGAGCTTTTTGCGCTGACCTTGCTGCTTGCTGAAAGGCTAAGAAGCAAGCGGCTCACTTAAGCAGCGTGTGATGCTCTGTGTGTTCGCAAAGCAGGAGATTTTGTTTGCGATTTTATCCACAGAGAAATGCCTCTAAGTGAGTGCAATTTCTCGTTGCATAGTGAAATACACCTGCTGCATACCTTTCCCTTTCCCCTCTCCTTTCTTTTCATAGTCTCCTGTTTCATTGGCTTCAGTCTCACTGGCTGGTGGGAATTTTTCCCACTATGGTGATAAGTCTGGCGGTGTTTTTGAGTATCTTTAGGTGATTCCTAAAGCTTAACTTGGCCATACTTTAGAATATATTTCAGTCAAAATGCGAATGGGTGTCAGAGCAAAGCAAGAAAAAGAATTATCAAGCTACAGAGAAAAATTGCAGTTATGAGCCCTGCGTTCATGGCCCTGAAGGCAGAGGCCGAGAACTGTCGGTTCTGTATTATAGATCACTGTATTATAGATACCTTTCAGTTATTCGTATGAGAGCATGGTCCCTGGGACTATTGTTGCGAAGAGTGTGATTGCTCCAGGTAAGTTACTTCTTCTCTATTTGTGAAACGGCTTTTTAAAGAAAAATGTGGGTTATTTTCTTTCTGCGCAGTAACCAATACTTTCTCATGGGTGCGCAGAGTAGTTAGGGAAAGCACTTAACTAATTGTAGAATGTGATAAAAGTCTAATGAATGTTTTCTGTGTTGGAGTGAACGCTAAGCAAAATCCTGGCTGAGTTTTAAACTCTTTTCTTTTCTTAGGGAATGCAGTCGGATTTTTGGTGAAGATGGTCTGACGCTGAAACTGTTTCTTAAAAGGACTGCTCCCTTTTCTATTCTGTGGACTTTGACTAACTACCTGTATTTACTGGCTTTAAAGAAGCTGACAGCCACAGACGTCTCTGCCCTATTCTGTTGTAACAAAGCTTTTGTCTTCTTGCTTTCTTGGATTGTGCTGAAAGACAGGTTCATGGGAGCAAGGGTAATGACATACCTGATTTTCAACCCTCCTGTTTTTCATACTTACCCTTAAGTCCATGACTTAAAAATAGCCATTATGCTGCCATAGTACTGCCACGCTATGGTATGTATATACCATGAAACCATTTCTCATTAACTTTATGATGCAAATCTAACCTTGAAATCAGTTAGAGATCTCAGGCTCCCGAGGTAATGTGATGTGGGAAGTTCAAGAAGCTGTCACAGCGAGGTGGTAATTTGGCCAATTAGAATAGGAGGACTTGGGGTTTCTTGTAAATGTATTCTCTCTTGGGTTAAAATGCTGAAGTCCAGCCAATTAATTTTATTTTAAACTTTGTGATAAATCCTTAGGGTCTAACCGAAGCAATTTTATTCCTTGTTTGGGTAGCTTACTCGGTTTTCGATATGTACCGTATTTTTTATGCCGCCCTATTGCATGAAGGTGTGTTTTGCACTAAATAAGTCTTATGGGACAGACTGGCAATAGTATGGAAGTGTTTTACTTCCTGCAAGACAAATTACTCAAAACGCTATATACAAGGATTTCGGGGAAAACAGGTGTATTTCCTGAAATTTTATACACAAGAATAATACGTGGCAATTTAAACTCTTGCCTGTATACCTTGCCTAAGGAATAGGTAGCCTTGTGCCATTTCTGCGGTGCAGCTTCCCCCACTGGAACGGCTCAAGGCCTAGTGGGTGCAGTCCTGATTGAACCGTAGAGAGCCTTGAACTTCAGTAGTGATGGCTGAGGCCAGGTTTGATGGCTAGAACCAGACGGGGCCACCAGCAATTAGTTTTAAGATCCATGGAAAGCGTGATGGATCAGGGCACTCATCCAAGTGGGAAGTTTTTATAAAAAGTCGTAAGGGTCACAGGTTTTTTGGAGTACTGATGTGATTGAATGGTTCTGAAACTAAAAGGCGTCGTGATCTCCGGGCACCTGGTCTGGCTTTTGGAGCGAACAGCAGCAAGCTGAATTAGAGCAGTATGCTTGGGGTTTGGGAATGGAGGAGAAAACCGTGTGAAATACAGCCAATGCTTTAGTTTCCCGGCGGGACTGGACTGGCTGGTGAGCTAGTAATGGCACGGGGCATCTGAACGTGTGTGTGTCATCGCACGAGCTGGCTCTCCCTTTGGGGGGGGGTCTGCCAGGAGGATTGCGCTGGCCTGGCCCCAGGGAGTGACTGTGCCCTGGCAGGGTTGATTCAGAGCCAGACCAGGCAAAAGTCGAGGAGGCGAACCACAGCGTCTGCTCCCCGCGCGGTTCTGTGTCCCTGCCGCGACTCGCAGCCTGGTCCAGGCTCCTGGATGCTTGTGGCCACATCCTGAGGTCCAGGATGCTGACAGGGACCTAGCACTGTAGCCTCAGTGGATAATTTCCTCCACGTGTGCTTTGAGAACAGGGGTGAGATACTTAGCTGGACACTTTGGAGAAACTTGTGTTTCTTGCGTCTGCGCTGTCGCCTTTTTTTTTTTTTTGTCCAGTTACCATTACTAACGGGCTGTATCTGGTAGCACTGGCGATGTACAATGTGCTATACTCTGGTGTTGCAAAGACCTCAACAGTAGTTTCATTGCAGGTAAGGACACAGACATTTCATCTTGCAGTGCTTTAGCCAGACATCCTTATATCTATTTTATCTATGATTTGAAATAGAGAAACATGAGGTTATGTGATCCACCCTCATCCCGGCTGCTGGTGACTGACTCAGAGAATGAGCAGGGTTTGAAATTCTCAGTTCTTCTATACCGGTTTGAGCAAAACCCCTGACTTCTTAGGCTGTCGTTCCCTCCTCTGTCCCTTGATCATCTTAGCTTCCTGCTGTTATTACTCACTTGTATAAAGACGTTGTCTACCCTGATGAGAAAACAGGAACATGTGTACCTTTAAAATAATTTATGTCTAAAAGCAACCTGTTTCTACAAGGACAAACACAACTTTTGTATTTTCCCAGCCCACTCTCTTAAAGAAACCATAGGTGAAAATACACTAAAGCTATTTTCAGTTATTAGTTATTTTTCATTGACAATGCAGTGAAAAAGAAGTTGCTATAAATATGCATTAGTATTAATGCTATAAATGCCGGGAGGTTTGTGCAGGAAAAACCTGGCAGATGTAGTGAACTGCAAATCCTGCGTATAAAGAAACTGTTTTTGCTGTTAACTGGCAGATTCTGGATTGCACAATGCTGGAAGGGTAATTAGCAGCATTTTCCAGCAGCCCTCCTGCCAGAATAGCACTTAATGATGTTAATAACAACGCAGGAGAGTGTTTGAGAACTAAAATACGACAAAGCAGTACAGACCTAGCCTTTTATATTTTGACTGCTGCTACTGCTTTCAGTCCCAAGACTCTCAGAGAGCAGGCGTAATTAGGTTATTTGGACAATAAAGGAATGATAAGAAATAAGGGCCTAATCATATACTCTGAGCAAGTGTTTTTGCAAAAGCACTCAGCACCCAGCAGCACAGCCAGGTTTTCAAAGGAACTCAGCTCCTAGCAGCTCTTGCAGAGCACAGGAGCCTAAGGGCATGTCTGCAGCACGTGGGAGGTGAGAATGCAGCTGGTATGTGCCTACCTGAGACAGCTTCCATCTGGCTGGCCTTGAGAAGAAGACCCAGGGGCTCTGCCACGTGTTTTCAGCATTGCAGCTCCCAGGCTGCACGGAGTTGTCGCAGGCAGCCTCCAAACTGCCTGCGGACAGCCCGCGGGCCACATCTGAGTGTGCAGCCAGCCGACTGATAGCTTACTGGTCCCGTGCACCTCGGAAAGCAGCTGCCAGCCAGGCTAGGGGGCTGGGTTTCCAGACGTGCTGTCTATTTGGACAGCAAACCTGTCTTGATGGCCACCTTATGGTACGGCATATAGACTTGCCTGTGGAAGTGTAGAGTAGCTGCAGGAAGACTACTGGGGTCTCTGTGCAAAGATTGGACTGCCTTGGCTGCATTTAAGCTCCGTGGAGTGTGCTGGAGGAAGGGTATTAATATGCAAAGGAAATATTCAGAGATGAATATATAGCCATTTAGCTATAGAAGCGTAAGGATTCAACACTTAAGGCTTTATGTATCCTGAGTACCTACTGCACCGCTCAGGGAGATACAGCACGATCCCTACACCACAGTCTTGTTTGCTTGAAAACTTCTGAAGTTACGAATTCGTAAGATATAACTTGTGTCCAGGTTAGACTACGCCTTCTGGGAGTAAAGATGGCTATGGTTCGGAGCAAGCACAAACGTTTAAAAGACTTCACATATTTGAGTAGTGCTGTTGGTTTATGATGCTTAGCTTTAGCCATATGCTTAGATGTTGGCATGTGCAAGCCTTTGGTTGTGCTTCATCTGTGAACTTGAGTTAATGCTTATTAAGGAGATACAGGGTGGTTTGAGGACTTCTTTCCTTTCCTCCCCCGGAAAGGTTGGTTGTAGCCATCCTGATGGCAGGTTTCTTTACTACCGCATCTCATTTTCTGTTGTGCTCCACATGGAAAAAGATGTTCCTTGGTGAAATGTTGGTTAGCCTAACTCTCTTCCAGAAAAAAGGAGAGAGGAAAAACAAAAAAGCTATTTCAGTCCTTATTTAGGAGACCCCAGAAGGAAATTTCTAACCTCTTCCTATAATCAAAAGCCTTGTTTAACAAGCTGTCAGCTACAACAACCAACTTTGCTTTGCTGTGACCTTTCTGCTTCTTGTCAGTGTGCAGAAGCCTGCAGGATGTGCACTCAGGTTTCTAAAGCAAACACGAGATGATTGCTGGGCAGAGGTCAGTTGTGCTAATGCACTGGTGTCTAATTTGCAGGAAGAGCTTTGAACATGAAGTTTAAAAAATGTTCTTACTGCTTTCCAGTGTCAGGTCTTATTTATCTAATGTCTCATGAAATGACGCTCCTTTTCTGTCTGTCATTTTAGTCACTTCAGGGAAGAGGTGCTTGGCTTTCCAAATTCTGGGTAAAATTAGGAAACTGGCTCTCCAAATTCTCTGTAGGCAGGCTGGGAAGGTGTTTCTCCTAATAGCAAGCAGACATTCATGTGGCACATGAATCTCCTACTGGAGATGGTGGATCTACTTACGGAAGTTTTCATTCATGCAAGAAAAGGATTCACTTGCTGGGTCTCAGTGTTGAACTCATTAAGGGTTAAATCTCAATCCTTTCAATTTGAAGACAGGGATAATCACATTGGAGTTTTCTGTTTTGTCTTGTGGGAGACATTGCTTGAGGTATTGTAGCTGAAATATGTCGGTTGACAGTTGAAATATGAAATTTGAATTTATGTGCAATGCAAGATGTATAATGCAGCCTAAGATCAAAGCAGACATGCAGTGTAGCGGGGCAGGGGGGGAGGTTTCGAGGATGTTAATGGAGGGGTCATTCTGATTCCTAAGAGGTCCTGAGTGTTATTCTAAGTTGCTTCAGGGCTGGACTTCTGCGATATTCATATCCTAGGATGAAGTGTGAAGAGGAACAGCAGTGTTACAGACTTCTATTACTACCAAGCTACTCACTAAACAGTAGGTAGGAGGGAGACGTTCCGTAGGGACCGTTCCTGCTGAAGGGGAGTTTTGTTTGGCTTTTCAGCAAGGCTTCAGGTCTGTGTTGTGCTTGCAGTTACTACGCACTGTTGACATGTATCTGGTGGTGACAGGAATGTTTCAGTATACATTTGTCATACACCTCTCTGTGAATGCCACTGAAACCCTCTCTTCCAAGAGAATTTAACTAACTTTATTTTACTCACAGGTTCTCAAACAGATATAAATTCAGGATCAAAATAAGCATTGATGCATGATGGGTGTTTGCATGTGTGTCCTCTGACAGATGCATCCAGACTTTGCGGCAGGGTGATCAGCAGAGGGTGGTGTCTTCCAACAGCCCAAGTCACTTCAAGGGTGACAGCCAGATTTCCATTTAGGCACTGGAAAATACAACCTGGTGAAGACCTAACTCATGGATGAGGGCTAGTCCTGCGGAGGGATGTAGATGCCACCCCCACAAAGTGAGCAGCCCTGAGCTGTGTGTCCAGCCAGAAGAGTTAGCCAATGACAATCTGGACTCAGCCTGGAAGGCTTTCCAGGAACGACTGTAGGAAGGGTTGTATTTTGAAGCCCAGTGGGACTTACTTAAGATGAATTTCCTGATGGTGAAAAGCCTCTCTGCCCATCCTTAAAATGCAAAAGCAGTCCTTTCTTTCAAGGCACAGGCTGGAGAGGAGCATTGCTCCCCTGCCCTCATCACTGCAGAGGTGGGAGGCTTGGCTCCAGGTCCCTCCTCCACATGAAGGGACTCAACCACTCATCCCAGGTAGCCTAACTACCAGGCTGTGTTTTTCTGGGAAGGAATGGGAGGGAAGCTGTTTTGTCCCCTCTAGCCAAAGGTGTGCCAGATCTCATTGAACTATCGCATTGTCCCTGAGAAAGCATGAGCACATATGCGACCCCCAACCCAGTCATTAGGTCGAGGGGGTAATAGTATCAATATTAGAAGACTGAGGTATTTCACAGCATGCTTAGGGCTGGGGGTACCAAGTGACATTTCATGGTGCATTTGGATGTACCAAAGGCATTTCAGGACCTTCAGGTTTAGGTGACAGCAAGGAAAGCTCTTTTGAGGACAGCGTCTCAGAGCGTGGATGTTTCGAGTGGAAGTTAATTGGGATATAGATACCCACCATGATCTGTGAATCTGTCCCTTTGGTAGTAAAATAGGGCTGACAGTGAGAGATACTTAAAGCTCCATCCAGGAGTTTAGTCCCCCAATTAAGATGTTGGCTTACGCCTTTTAGGAGTATTAACATTTTTAGCTATAGTGTCACAGATTGCCTTTACCCTGGGAGTCAACTATTGGTTCCTAGTTATGTCCCACGTGTGGACACCTTTACCTGAGTCAGGCATGTGTCCCTTGAAACAAGATTTTGCTCAGCGACTGGCTCTATTGACATAGTTCTGTGGAATTTTTGTGTTTCTTACCTCAGCCTGGCTCAGAGCTACTCAGTGCAAATATCAGTGGGTTTTCTGGGACTCTTGATAAAACTATGTAAGAGCTGAAAGTCCGGTTCTTCTGCAAAAGGATGTGTGGTTTGATCAAGATAGCTTAAAAAAGTGTGTAGTGTGTATGTATGTGAAATGCATGTGAGGCTCAGATTCATCTAGTAGTAAACATTTTCTTAAATGCAATAGACTGATGTTTGCCGGGAGGAAACTGAATCCAGTGTTGCTCTTGCATTAGTGTTGGCTTCAGAGCTGTACCAGAGCTGCAGGAGCAGGAAGGGGGAAGAGCCCTGTGCGGCGCAGCTGTTACGTTAGGGAGCAGGGCAGTTGAGTAGTGTTTTTGGAGGTTAGCGCTGTCAAGGCTAACCACATTTGTATCTGCCTTTGGCCAAATGGGGAGGACCCTCCTTGTCCCTCTCGGTAGGGTGTTGTGGGAATTAATGGAGATCTGACGATGGAAACCACTGTCTGAACCCTAAGTATTGCTGGTGGCTCTGCAGCAGCCTGCTTTGGTAATCTGCGTTTGTGCATCTGCTGCACTCGGCCAAGCTCTAGTAGAGGGATAGCATTGGACCTGAGCGAGTAAGTGCCCAGGGCACTAAGCGGCCTGCAATGAACAGCCTTTTCCATAATGATAAAACATGTACTGTCATCATAATTTTTTAAAATATATATAAAGAGCCTAACAGAAATTATACTATAATTTTTCCAGATCTGAGGAAACACATTTTCCTTTGAAGTCCATGGAAGCTGAGTAATCAGTGTCTTTGGTATTTAGACCTGTATTTCCTGTGCAGGGCAATTAGATAGAAAAATGAAATTTTTTTCAAAAGAATAAAAAGTTTGGAAGGATCCCCATCGCTGCTCGGAGTTCTTAGAAGTCAGGACCAAGGAGCTGAGATAGGTGTAGTTAGTTAATTATTTCTGTTCTTTTTCTTTGATGTTCCTTAGAAACTCCACCTGGGCTTTTCACATGAGGCAAAAAAAAAAGCTAGGCAACAAAGTAAAGGCTTCATAAAGAAATTTGGCTATGTCTTGCCAGGGAAGTTGGCTTGGCTGTTATGAAAAAAACCAGCCAGGGCAGGAGCAGCCCTGGAAGTGCTCCCCGTTGTCTGCAGCTAGTCCACAATAAAGGGCTCAGTCTCCTGGATGAATGAGTCCAGTGTAGCTTGCTCTCCAAAATATTTATAGTTCAAGCCACATTGGTGGCATTCTAAATATTTGTTTTGTTGTATAGAAGAAAATAATATCTTAAAAAGAAGTTCTTGGTCTTGGAGTTGTATCTCCAAAGTGGATGTTTAGCTTCTAAAATACTCAGTGGCGCCTGTTCTGTCAGTAGGTCCCAGGCGAATTTGCAGAGCTATACAGCCAGATTGCTATCAATGCATACGCTTTCATTATGTTTTACATCACTCCCAACAGTACATAACCACCTATTTAAGGGAAAGAAAGCAAGCTTAAAGTTAGAGAAAGTAGCTAGCGACGCTCGTTAAAAACCCACACCGTGATAATCTTTTGCCACGTAATGAAATTGTGCTGTGCTTGACATCATTGCTTTGCTTTGTTTGTGCAGATAGTTGCAGCAATAATGGCAATCACAGGAATTGTAATGATGGCATATGCAGATGGTTTCCAGGGCGATTCAATTATCGGAGTAGCATATGCTGTCGGATCAGCCTCTACATCTGCGTTGTATAAGGTGGGTCATAACTGTTTATTGATGTTCTTTCTTACATTCTTTAATATTTGATGTTAAAAATGCATGAGTACAAAACAAATCACTATAAAATAAATGTTTTATTCATCCCCCCCCCCCCGCATCATTCATGTTCTGAGCAGGCAGTGTCACACTGTCACAAAATTTACTACAGGTATAATTAGTTTGTAGTTGCCAAATAGTCAGAGTGACTTTGCTTTATGAGCCTTTAATGAAATCTCCATTATTATGCCACGAGGCGTTTGGTGTCATGTTTTAATCATTTCCTGCCGCTGCCATTTATTGAAGCTATTTGTAATGGGCTTGCCACGTGCAGCAGGGAGGAAAGACTGAACGCAGATAGTGTCGCGTTTCCTTGGGTGAAGACATCCGTCTGCTCCCGGGGCTGCAGTGCAGCTCTCTTGTGTATTCTGCACTCGTGCCGGGCTGAGAGCCCGTTTGCCTGGTGCAGCCCGCGCACGAGAGACATGCGGCGCTTTAGCCCCTGCTTGAAAGTAGCGCAGCCAGAGGATGAAGGCAACAGGGATACGTTTGATTTAGAAACCAGCTGGGCTAAAGGTGGCTGTATTTATCGCCAGCTCGGTGGGGGAGCGTGTGTAAAGAAGAGAAGTTTGGGCGGAGTTGCAGTGGGATGAAAAGTTGCCTCTTTGTTTTAGACTTTGGTGCCTCTCTGATAACTTCACTGAGAACATGCAGCAAATGAATTATGGGGAACTATACGAATTGAGGGTTGTGTAGGACAAATCCTCCAGTGGCTTGTGCTGCCAGTGAGCCTAGAACGAGTCTCTCCAGGCTAGAGCTTCCTCTCAAAGCAGGTTGATGCTGCAGAAATCACTGGGGTCCCCTCACAAATCACAGCAATGCCCAGCACAGCCCAAATCCTGCAACTTCTGTTGCGTAAACAGTGGTGCCTTCGGGTGCTTAGTTACACTTCCTCCTCATGGCATTTTGTGTTAAGGTTCACTATATAGCCTCAGCCTTCCCTGTTCTAATAACACCACAGTATGCTGCTTTGTGCCAGAACATGCAGGAAAAGACCTAAACCTTAGCAAAGTTGCCCTTGCAAAGCCCTTCTGTAGGAGCAGGCTGGACTGTGGCACCCTGTCCTAGTCAGGGCTTTCCCTGGGCCCAGAGGACTCTGAGCTGGAGGACTTCACTTCCCAGGACAGGCACAGGTCTAAAAACCTCCCTCTTTCCTCTCTTTTGCAGGTTTTATTCAAAATGTTTCTTGGCAGTGCGAACTTCGGTGAAGCTGCGCATTTTGTTTCTACGCTGGGCTTCTTCAACTTCATTTTCATCTCTGTTACTCCCGTCATACTCTATTTTACAAAAGTGGAGTACTGGTCTCCCTTCCCTGCTGTGCCGTGGGGTTACCTGTGCGGAGTAGCTGGCCTCTGGTTAGGTACGTGTTAAAAGTTTGACTCATTTTTCCTAATTCTTCCCTCCTTCAATACAAAGTCAGCCTCAGACACAAACCTTTTCCTTCCTTCAGCAGTGGAGCTCCCACACAGATGAAACCTGATCCCAGTGCAAACTGGTACTCCTTGAGAAATGATTAACGTTTTTCACAGGACGCCTTAATACAAACGTTGGGAACGGAGAATAAACATGAGCCAGTCGCCCTAACTGCTCTGGTTTCATCTCTGCGTTCCCACAGCTGGTCGATAGGCATTTCTTTCTCTCTGGCTCTCTCTTGCGCCAGAGAGAGCTGGCGCAACCAGCTTGACGGGGCTGCGTGCGCGGACACAGGGACACCCCGTGCCGGGGCACCTCGGTGGGTGCTATGGGCTCCGTACGGAGGCTGCATGGCCTTGCCACCACCGCCTGTGAAGGCTGGTACTAACTGCTTCGTTTCATGCGGTCTTCACCTGTCCTCCTCTCTTCCACAAAGCTTCCCCTGCCGGAGCCGCAGTTGCCGTTCTCCAGCCAGGCAGCACATCTATTGAATTCAGCCCAGGGGCATTTTAATTTCCAGATATAAGAACATCCTTGCCTTTACTGAAGTCTCTATTACTTTGTAATTGAAGAGGTTTTTGTCTCCGCTACAAGTGTATTAAATGGAAACAGAGAGGCTCCCGTTGTCTGTACATAGCCCCTCTACCCCGCCAGCTGGAGCTACGGCAGGACTGGTGGCTGAGGTGGCACGAGAGTGTGTCTGCTATTCCTTGGAGCTGCTCTAAGCCTAATTGCAGCAGCTCTGTCAGCACCTATGGAATAAAAAGTAGGGATAAGGCAAGTAGGCAAGACATGATCTTGGGACAGTCTGCTTAGTCTGCAATTAACTTCATAGGCTAATTGTATTTAGTGTCCTTAAGAATATGCATTGCCTTGTGCAGTCATCACGTCATGCGTGGTCCAGCCAGAGGTGTGTGGGGCCCTTCACCACAGAAGAGTCCCACTGAAACTAATCCACCGTGAGCTGGGAGGGGAAGCTGGGTTCACTGTCTTTCCTGTGGAAGAAGTGGTTTATGGAAGCAAAACTAGGTTGTTGGAGTCTGCTTAAAGCTTGAACAAAGCACCAAAATGGAAACGTGATACCTCAGTATTGCAGTTTGTCGACAGACCTACAGCTCTCATTCTTCCCCTGTTCAGAACTTCACTCATTTTATACCCACATATATGCAAAAATCCGTAACTTCATGGTCCTTACATTATGGAGTATGTATTAAGCATATATCATACCTGTGAGGTCAGGGTGGAGGAGAAGAATCCAACTCTAGTGCTTTTCCCCATAATCATGTATTATTTTCTTTGTTTTTCCCCAGCTTTTAACATTCTGGTTAATGTTGGCGTCGTGCTTACGTACCCCATTCTGATCTCTATTGGCACAGTGCTCAGCGTCCCTGGAAATGCAGGTACAGCTAACGCACGTGTTGGTCAAAAGATAAAGTGCACAGATGTGCGGAGAGCAGGAGCAGTTTGTTGTCTAAATGGTCAAAGTCTGCCATCACTTATCTCGGAGTGGTTCAGTGTCATCCAGCTTCCCCAGATGCTCCAAGCGATTCTGGCTGTTTCAGTTAGTAAAGGCCAATTTTTGGCCTTCCTCCTTTTGCTGGGAGTGAGGGGTGTGTCCATACCACACAGAGGAGAGGGCAGGTTGACCCCCTGCCTGCAGCCCCCGAGCTAGTTGCTGCCGAGACGCCAGGGGTCAGCGTGCTGCTGCTGTGGCTCAGGACCGTGCTGGTGACCTGATGGGCAGCAGCAGGGCAGGATGTATGAGTGGAAGGTTACTCCAGGGTCCCCTCTTCCTGAAGCTCAGGTGTGCTGTTATAGCTGGTTGCGGAGTTGGGAGGCAGAATCTGGGAACATCGACTCCATCCTGACCTGCATGCTGGTCTCTCTCCATCACTGGTGGAACGTTGTGCTGATACAACCTGCTGTACATAAAGAGTTACCATAAAGCATCTTCCCTTACAGTAGGAAGGGAAACCAGAGGCTAAACTGGCTCTGTAAGGCTTCCTCAAAGTCTATGTGAGGGCAGCGAGGCATAGAAGAGACATGGCATTTCCAGTACCGCTCTGTGGGGTCAAAGCCATGCTCTGAACTCTAGGAGTCGGTTGGTCTAGAAGACTGAAAGTGATGTGGCCAGTGTCATAGCCAGAGTCCAACATGTGGGGTATGGAGACATAGCGGGCTAATCTGATGGTGTAGTTCATCCTTTTGCAGTTTTTTTTGTTGATGACACCTTTGTTTCTTCTTCACAGCTGTGGATCTCTTGAAGCACAAGATGATCTTCAGTGTAGTGAGGCTGGGGGCCACTATCATCATTTGCATTGGGTTTCTGCTGATGCTTCTCCCTGAAGAATGGGATGAAATAACCTTGAGATTCATCAACAGCTTAAAGGAGAAGAAAAGTGAGGATCATGCTGACGACATCACGGACTCCAGTGTGCACACGAGAAGCAGAAGTAGAGCTAATGGGACAGTGTCTATACCACTAGCTTAGAGCTGGTGGACTTTAACTGCACACAGATGTATATTCTGTGAATATAGCTGAAATTTCCTCACTACTAGTATGCTTAAAAAAAATAACATTTACTCTGAACTGGGGATGAATTCTAAGATAAGAGAAATACATCTATAATAAATGTTTACATTTATACACTTATCAAGGAACAGGTGTAAATAACCACAATAAAATGTTTTGTAGTAAAAAGCATTTAAGCTTGTGTCTTACTGAACTGGCAGATTTAAAATAAGGATAATAAGGATCAAGTCTACATCACTGATCTCCTTTTGGTGGCAGAAGGGTCATCATCAAGGAGACCCATCTTGGACATTTCCAGCAAAATCTCAAAAGTGAACATTAACTTGTCTTCAAAGTAAAGGAATTATTATCAAAATAAATGCTTATTTAGGGACGTGGGACACCCAAAAGGGCAACAGTGTGGCCAGGCATTACTGTGACCCCTTGCTGCCAAGGGTGGCTGGAAGAGAGAAACTTCCTTCTGAATGCAGGAGAACAGTGTTTACATGAGCCTTTGCCAATTAGAAACCATTCACACAGTTAGAAGCAGTCTGACCAAGCAACTGCTCAAAACCCTGACGAACAGGGCTGAGCTATCTTGTAATGTTAAATTAAAAAACAAAAAAGAAGATAAGATGAATCATCCAAGCCCTGTCTTCCTGAAGCATAGGCTTTCTGCTTGCTCCAGGAAACCCAACTGGGCACGCAAGCCGATTTTGAACATAGCCTCAACTCTAATGCTTTTACTACACCATCAGCCAGCTTCAAACCTTGTCAAAGCCTTAGCTAACAAACTGACCCTGTTCATGACAGGCACGGTCTGCTGGAGCCTGCGACTGCCCGGCTGCAGGCTGTCCTAGCGCAGAGCTACGAAACAGCCGAGCCCACCCATAGCTTCACGCTCGCTGAACGCGCTCCCAGACCCACGCTGGTCTGTGCATCTCTGCAACAACTTTCCAGCAGCGGCTCTGCGTTTTGGGTGCCTCTGGTTAAAAACAAAATAACTTCATTTATCTTTTTCTCCTAGAAAAGCTGCTCGCCCAGCTTTCATGAGAGACCGAGTACCCTGCAGCACTAGCATCCTTGGGAGATGGCAGCTCCCATTTTCCAGTGCTTTTCCTTTAAGCCAAACAAATATTTGTCTTAACCTCTGCAGTGGGGAAAACAAAACAACAACGCTTTCAAAAGCCAAAACCAACCAACCCACCCAGTTCCTTCCTTAAGACTGTCACTGTGTAATTCAGGCTGGCCGTTCCCAGGTACGGCGGCCCCAGGATCACGCGCTCAGCGAGAGGACGCTTACTTGAGAGCACTCACCATGCAGAGACCTGTGCAAATGTTTTGTTTTAAAGAGCAGGAGAAACAACTCAAAAGTAATGCCGATGGCTGTACTGACCAGCCTGCTTTTTGCCGTTTTTACTTACCGGTTAGTATGGTTTTGTTCACAGTATTTTTGCCAGGGGAAGAAAAAAAGTTATTATTAATAATGAATGCTTCTTTTCTCTAATACTAGCTATATAATAACTATGTTACTTAAAAAAACAAAACAAAACACGCACACCACACACAGCCAGCAAAAAGCTGTGATTTATACTGGTCTCACCTCCGGGGCAGCAGACAGGGCCTGGCTAGCTGCTTGTAACACCCCTTCCCGTGGCATTGGGCCCCCCCCCCAAGCCCCACAGCTGGAGCAGCGCCGCAGCCGTGGCATTCCCACACCTGGTGGGGTGCTATTCCCACCGCACAGCGGAGGGGATTGCTCCTTGCCCTCGGCCCAGGCAAACCGCAAAAATACGCTCATGTTATGAGCGGCAGCAGCAGTGTTGGCCCCTCCATCGCAGAGCTGCAGAACTAGTGCAGGAAACCCCAGCCCAAAACGACCAGCCTCCTCGTGCTAAACCCCACGGATGAGGTCTGGGCATGCACACTTGCTCTTCTGAAACTCTCATCTAGCAGCCTGCTGCAGTGAAAAATAAGTCTAAAAGACATGATTTCCGCTAAGCGGGCAGTGCCGATGGGAGGCTGCTGCTGCAGGTGGGTGCAAGGCTCTACACTCGGTGCCACCAGCAGCGATGGCTTTGCCCCATGCACCGGCAGCGAAGGGGCTCAGGAGCCCCTGGCCCCGAGGCACAGCGCTGCTCTGCACTGGGCGTCAGGGCGCGCGGAAGGCAATGCTTTGGAGAACAGTAAATTTGCTGGAAAAAATGCAGTTTTTGCAAGATGAGCATCCCTGGGGAATTCTGGTTGAGTATGGTGGATGTTCTCGGACAATAAAATGGGAGAAAAGCTACAGGGCACCAGCAGCAGAGAGCCTCCTTCCTGCCACCCACCCTCCCCAAAACCCACATGCAACACTCAACAGCAGCGTTTAATCCTCTATTTTCCCTGAACTGTTCAATGCAAGATGCCTGTTTTTAGGGGGGAGACATTGAGCACAGAGAAATTTGGAAGGGAAGCAGGGTGCAGATTTTAGCAGCTCATTTGGAAAATTAAGATGAAGCTGCTCGGCTCCCTTGCATCATGCGTGAGCCGCTGCACAGGGAAGTCACGAGCGGCGTGGGGGCTCTGCAGCCACAAGCACCAACCTGCCACACTGCCCCAGGGACCGGTAACTCCTAAATTTGGGGATGAATGATTTTTCCCCCGCCTCGTCCTGGCCGGCGGCGTTTGGCAGCGACGTATTCGGCCAAGACCGGGCACCCGCTCACTTTGCGCTTCCAGCTTTGGGTGCGTTTCGCAGCCGGGTGAATAGGTGCTCTCACCACCTGCTAAAAAACCCTCCAAAACCAACATTGAAAAAATCCTCAATCCTAAATGGGTGCAAATAGATACCAAAAAAAAAAAAGGAAAAAAGCCCCCAGTGCTTGGCACCGACTTCCCAGGCCGCCCCGGCTCCGCGGCGGGAGCTGCCAGCTCCCCCGGAGGGCTGGGGCCGGTCAATGTTTAACCGGCCTCGGCCGACAGGGCCGAGCCGGGAAGGACGCGGGGAGCGGCGGCGGCTGTCAACCTTGGCCCCGCACCACCCCCGGGGTAGCGCGGGCGCCACGGACCAGCACCGTCGGCCAGGTCCGGATAGGGCCCGGAGCGAGGGGCTTTTCCTTTTCTTCGGAGGCCGCAACTCCGGAAAAAATGGGCCTGAGCTCCTCCAGGACGCGCCACAGGGTGACCAAGGTGGCCCCAGCACGAGCCGGGGGCGACCTGCCCGTCTCGCCCTACGTCTCGGCCCCGCGTTGGTTTTCCCACGCGCCGGAAGATGCGTCGGAGCAGGAGAAACCCGCGGTGCCGAGGCAGCTGCCGCCGCTCCGGGACGCCGGGTACGGGAGAGCCGCTGCAGGTAAGAGGGCCTGCAAATAATAATTGCAATTAATAAGTTAATGATTGCAAGGGCAGCGGCTGGTGGCTTGCCCTCGGCAGCACGCCGGTCCTTGCTCGGAGGGGACGCCTGCAGAAAGCTGCCGGGTGTCCCCCGAGCTGTGGGTTTGCTCAGGGCGACGGGGTGCGTGTAGGTGCCTTTCCCTGTTCACGTCTTTTTGTCATTTCCAGCAAATTTCAGCTTTGAAAAAAAAAAAAAAAATCCATTTCCCCCTCTTTCCCACAACTAGTTTTGGGAAACTCTCCCGGCCAGCAGAGCCCAGGTCACGCACTGCCCCCCGCGAACAGCCCCCTCCAGCAGCGCTACATCAGCGCGCAGCGGCCACAGGCTGCGTCCAGACGAGCGCTCGCACGGCGGCCCCTTAACTCCTGATTATGCACGCCCCCGTCACCCTTGGGCACCTCTACATCATTACCTTAATTATAATTAGATCCTGGGAAGACGCTCAGCAGGTAAAATTCAGCACTGCCATAAATAATACCTGTGTCTCACGCAGGGCTAATGTTGTAAGCCGGGAGGCCGAGGAACGCAAAGGCAACAACTGCCCGCGTTCCCCCCCCTCCCCGAGAGCCTTCCCCACGCAGCACCGGCCGTAGCCTTCGGCAGCGGTTTTTAAATTCACTCTGTACCCAGAGACGAGAAAGGAGGTATGAGACAGCTAGCAAAAAAGCTGGTGCATGACTATAACGAGCGAGATGAAGACTGGCCACCCCCGGCCACGTACAATAAATCGAGAGCGAAATCTCTGCACCTAACGCGGCTGCTCGCTTGAGAAAGGATAATGCAGATGGATCGGATTTGCAGGTTTAGCTCTCCTCCTCCCCTCTTGTCCCCTTCTAAAAGGGAATTTTGAAAAAAAAACCCCAATCATTTGTTAGCATTGCCAGATATTTCCTCTTCAGTACTGTCTATGGAAAGACACCGGGAGCCCAGGAAAGCAAACGCCTCCAGCGCGACAGCAGTCACGTCCCGGAGCGGAGGCCTGGGGTGAATACAGATCAGTGCCGGGTACACGGCCCGGTGCTTGGAGCGCTGCGTAACAGCGAGAGCAATTACATATTCCCATTCTGGACAGTGATAATCACTAGGCATTTATCAAACGCTTATAAAAACATATTTTTATAAAAAAATCTTTAAAAGAACTCAATAAATGTCATTTTCTATTACATACTTCATTTTCAGAAACAAGTACGCTCAAGGGCACTCGAGCGCTGCATTAGCTTGAGCTGCTGCCTAAATAACCGAAGCCACCCGGAGAAAAGGTCCGTCTTAGTTTAGGAGGATTCATTGGGGCTGGCGTTAAATTCCCCATTCGCCGGCAGAGAGAATCACCTATTAGGGCGCAAGGCTGAAAAAAGGGAATTGCCGAAACGCCGCCAGCTTGAGCCTCACGTTGTCGCCACGCTGCCTCCTTGCAAAGCGCCGTCTCCTCCTCGCCTCTGCAAGGAGGCAGCGTGGCGACAACTAAAGTTTTTCTCCCGAGACGTCACCCGCGCTGGAATTTCCCCTCTCGGGCGTCCCCCGCTCGGTGGTTAATCATTGCACGGGTGCTCAGCAGAGCAAAGCAAATCCTTTCTCAGGTGAACTGGGCCACGTCCGCGGCCTCCTCCAGCACTGCCAATCCTGGACGCCGGGGTGCTGCTTGGGTCACCCCGCCGCTCTCCAAGCTGCTGGAGTCACCCATCGTCACCCCTATGAGAGGACCTCTGATTTTTATAACTAGGAAGTTTGACCTCAGCTATAATGTAACGCCCTTCACCGTGTCTCCCTGCTCCGCTCCCCAGCCTCTGCCCCCAATGCCTGCTCCTCCCCCCCACCAAATCCTTTGCCATGCTGCACACCGGAGCTGCTTGGCTTAGGGCAGGCTGCTGCTGTGTGAGAGCAGCTCCACCTTGTTTAACAGCACGTATAAAACAGCAAGCAAATGCAACAGGGGAGGGAAGAATAGAAAACCTTATATATAAAACAATTCTCCATGCACATGCAAGTGTTTGTGCAAGAACAGCAGCAGCAACATGCCCCTGGAGAGCAGTAATGAAGAAGAGATCTGAGCTGGTCCGCATTGCATTCAGGCCTTAGTTAAAAGGCTGCTTTAATGACGGACAAGGCGATTGCCCTTTGGTAGCACGTCCCCACTGTGCATGCGTTTTGGACTGGTTTCCAAAGGCAGCTCCTAGTTGTGCTGTTCGCATGTCAGCACTTCCCTCACCAGTTCCTGAGCCTACTGGCTGGCTGTAGCCCACGTCTGCCAGGGTCAGTAGAAGCATTAGAAGACATTCCTATAGGGTCCCTCAAAAATAAATAAGGTCTCAGAAACTAAGCACCAAGAAAAGACTCAAAGTGCTGCCCGTTCCCTGCTTTAAAAGGCCAAGCGTGAGCTCAGCCCGTGACTGCAGCCAGGAACCAGCCAAACATGCAATTTTCTTGGCCAGCAGATGGTTATGGGCCACAGGAGAGACCAGGGAGGACAAAGGGATGCCAGAGGAGGGAAGGAGAAGGGTGCAGGTGGCCAGAAGAGCTGGGAAGCTGCAGGAGACGTGGAGGGTGGTTATTCTGCCATACAGGGTGTACGAGGGGCTGAAGAGGGAAGCAAGAGGAACGCGGTGGACACAAGCTCATTAGAAACTGCAGGCACGGATCTAGCCACGCTTTGTTTCTGCTGCTAATAGAACAATTGATATCACAAGTTATTGGAGCACAGCAAGAGGGACTACACCAGAACAGGCCAGACAAGAGCTCAGTCACATAATATTGCAGAATACCACCTAGGAGTCAATGATCACACCAAAATAACTCCATCCATTTCTTCTCCTTTTCTAATCCCCAAGGGCCCAGACCCCTTTCTTTCAACACCGTGCTGGAAAAGGGAGACACCAGCATCATTAAGCAGCACCCACCTCGGAGACCTCAAGTAAGACGAGTTTGAAAAGCTCCCCGCAGCATCGCGCCAACTGACCCGTCCCCTTGACCCGTAGACACACGCCATCATGGCAGCCTGGCCACACGCCGCTAAAGCACCTCAGCAAGGAAGCAGATGTCCTACAGCAACACAAGTAGGATGCCTTGATCTTGTAGGCTATTGCTCCTAAAGGAGTTTTATCAGCAGCCCAAGCTCGAGTTGACTATTCTTCCAAGGCAGAGCAGCTAAATCAGAAATAACACCTTTGTAGTCGACCTGTTAGCTTAAGCGAAAGGCCAGCTCTAAGATCAGCTAAAGACAGCCAACAAAACAACGTGCTGCCTTCATGGGCATCATGGCCTAGCCAGGCCCCATGGGACAAGGGAAGCCCCTTCCCTGGTCTGATCCACAGGGCAGATGTCTCATCACTGGCCGTGAGGCCACCCCTCCTGAAGTGAGCTGCTTTGCAGTTCACGGCCAAACCTTACTGATCTCACTGGGCTAAGGTGGTCAAGGCAGAGCCTTTCACCAAAGGGATCTGAGCTGTACCACGTACTTTTGGCTCTTCAGGCCAAATATCTCAGGGAGGAGCCCCCTGCCCGCACACTCGGTCTCAGGATCCCGCACTGCACAAACCCAAGCTGCGCCACGGGCTATTTGCTGCCGCAAAACCCAGCAACGGCAGGCGGTACGCCTCATCCCTTAGTGCTGGGGTGAAGTGCACAGACTCGATTTGCAATGGGGGTCATAAAACACCAAGCAGTTGTTTCAGGTTTCAAAAATTGCTACGCATTTTGTGTACCCCCACACATATTCACCTTCTCCTCTCCATAGGATTGCACATACATGCATGCACACACCCCTCTCTATACTAAAAGCTGCTCCCTCCTCCCCAGCCTCCTCTCTTTACTGCTCCTGCACACTTCCCTGCTGCCTTCCCTGCCAAGGCGCAACTGGCACGACCCTGTGTCTCTGACCCGGCAATCACGTTCTTCTACCCAAGAGTTACCGCAGCCTAACTAAGGCTCCAGAATTGCATTTACTGCCATATAACTTAATGCAGAAGAGGAAAGGAAACACTACTGATGTACCATGGTGCACAAGAGTTAGTGCTGCTGTTTTGCTTTTAAAAAAAAAAAACAACAAGACCCTCCCCCTTTTATATACATATGTATATAAGCATATATATAACAAATAAAGTTTTCTGTGCTGATATTTTTCTGCCCAAAAGCCCCATGCAAGGCTCAGGCCTCAGAAAGTCCCCATCAAATGCTTGCAGTACTAAGCTGGAGCTGCATTACTGGAACCATACAATTCTCATAACAAACCAGGTCCTGTAAAAACCAAAAGGAGAAGAAAGCTTTTGCCCTTACACTCTACCTGCATTTTCTTTGCCTCTCCACATCCTCCTGAGATGACCATCACTACACTTTCAGCAGCCCCCACACCTGCAGGGCAACAGACAGAGCTGGGCAGGACTTGGCCCCAGAGGGGCTTCACTGCTCTCAGTTGCAGCAAAGCCACCTCTGCAGCACCTCCACTTTGCTCTCCAGCAGATCTTTCTCTCTGAGAGCTGCTACCCCATGCTTTCAGCTTTTTCCACTTTCTGCTCTGTCCCAGGGGCTCTGAAACCCAAGAGCAATCAGGGCTCAAAGGAGCAAATCAACCAGGAGCATGCTCTCATTTGGGCAGGGCTTCCAATTAGCAATTAAGGACCAGTATCACACCTGCTGCCTGAAACGACCCCACGCATCCTGCACTGAGGAGTGTGGGGTCGCATGAGCCCCAGGGCACCACCAGCAGCTTAATTAGGTGCCCCAGCAAATCCCCAGCTGGTGTTAGGCAGAGATAAATAGAGGTAAATGCTCTTCTTTGGCTGTTCAACCCATGAAACTGGTGTATTTGCGGCTGTTGGCCATGCCCTTCTCCTGTAGCCTGCCAGTAGGCAGCTGGGTGCAGTTTAGAGCAGCCTCAAGGCTGCTCCAGGTCGCTCAAGGAATGTGTTGCCTGCTCAGCTGCCCCTGCGCGGAGACCTGGCTCTGCTCAGGTCTGGTGCCGAAGGGTTGGCCTCAAGATCACCCTTTTGGCGAGGCGTCACCCTTGCGAGCAGGGCAGATGCATTGCTTTTCGCTCCAAGTGGTGAACACGTGCTTCATGCTGGTCCCTGGCTCTGGGGCCAGGAATACAGGGTTTTGCTTGGAGCATACCGTTCTTCCAATTAATTCCTTAACAGACCAAACAATAGCTGTTCCTCCTTCACTGTTCCCACAAAAGTCAAACCCTGGAGATATTATGCTTCCTTCCAAAACAAAGTGACCACAGAGCTGATTTCTAATGGGGTGTCCCTCAGCAGTGGTGTGAGTCTCTGAAACCCCTACCGTGCTAATGCTGGTTATCTCCATTCTCTGCCAACTATATAACTCCTTGCAATTAAAATCCCTGGACAAATTTCTCACCTCCCTGTGTTGCTTTGGGAATCTGGCTTCTCCGACAAGCCCTGCTCCTTCCCGCGGTGTTGCATACAGCTTCTCCACTCTCCTGATATTTGGGGACGAACCCTTTGCACACATAACACAACAGCAAACCAGCTGAACCAGGACTGCTTTGCTCAAGCGTTCCTTTCCGTGATTAAAATGCCAATCCAGCGTGTGGGATCTGGTCTTTTTAACACAGTGAAGAAGATAAAAACCACCGGACAGGACCAGTCAAGCTCCCTCTGCTTCTGCCTGTCATTCTGGCCAATGATAGCAGCTTCGGAGAGTGCATAAGGACATTAAATATTGAATAAAGTGCCCCTGTATTAGGTGAGAGGATGAGACAGCAGCACCTGTAACGAGTCTAGCTATCACCTATAAACTGTCACGTGCAATCAGAGCCGCATTTGAAAATCTGCTACCAGCATATAATTTTTCACTTTTCTTTTTTTCTATTACCTTTGTATTTGTGAATTATTAATATACTCATACTATTCATTCTGGGACAAAGATGCTATTCATCGCACCCTGAGCTTCTTCCACCGTCTTTACAGAGCATAAACCACATCAGCAAAAGCCGTTTTCCCGGGGGGAATATTTTCAAAGGTAGTGCGGAGCTGGGAGACGTGGCCTCTCCAAGGACTGTCGGAGGGTTGCAGTCATGGAGCATTTCCAGAGAAAAGTCCTGTGAGATTCACAGGGAGGAAAGAAAAGAAGCTGATTTTCCAGCCTGCGACGCAAGGGGACTTTAGCCCGAAAGCCTGAAACTTCTCCTCCCTCGCAGCTGCGGCGAGATAGACGAGGAGGTGGATTTGCCTCTGCCCTCACCGGCGTCTAGGAGTGATGTACAGCCTGGACTGTAATTTGTAGTGGCACATGCTGCCATCTAGTGTCCTCTCTTAAACGAGCAGAATTTATAATTTAGGTTTTTTGGGGGGGTGGGTACTAAAAGACAAAAGAAAATAGCTGCCTCTGTGTAAACAAGCTTCTTAATGGCCGAGACTGGAAGGAAGAGGATGATGGAGATGCTAACCGGGTTGGGTGAGCGGGGTAGTCCTGCGAGGAAGGCACTGGCATGAGATTTGGGAAATCGGCGTTGTCTTCCTGGCTACTTGCAACCTAGGGAAGATGGTGAGCGTGGCCCTCGGGGCAGTCCCAGGCAGGAGAGTCCATGCTCTGCACTTTCTAACCAGAACACGGGTCCCGTGGTGCGTGTCTCTGCTTTGGAGCTGTTCATAATTCGGGTTGGACTCGAGTTGGACGGTGAAGTCCTCGGGGCAGGGACCGTTTCTTCGTGGTGCGTTTGAAGACCCCCAACACACAGCAGCTGTGAGCGTGCTTGGTGCCCCGAGGGCCAATGCAGCGTCAGTGCTGCTTCCCACCCACAAGAGAATTAAGAAGCATTAGAAGTTGAGATCTTATGAATTTGGAGGAGAAATTGGCAAATTTAGCTCCTCTTTAGCACAATACTTACGATGAAGGTACCAACCCCTGTTACTCAGAACGGAAGAGGAACCCAAGCAATGCCTGTATCTACCTACGGACCTGGATGTGTTTGCAGTCAGGACTTAGCTTGCTTTCCCCTGAGCTGTATCTCTAAATCTTGTTCAGCACCCCTTCCTTCCAGGTTCTCATAGAAATGTCCTTCCACGCTCTTCCCTTCTCCAAAGCACATTAAAAATCCCTCTGTTGGGCTCTCTGCTCATGCCTCAGGAACTTTTCTCCTGGGCAGCAGATGGGCTTTTCCTCAACTGGAAGCTCTCATGGCTTCAGCTGCTGACTTCCCCGAAGGAGCCTCACTGCCTCTTACAGCTATTTCCGGCAAAGGGCTGTGCATCCTCATCTTCGTCAGAGTTTCTGTGAGGTTTAGCAGGAAATTCAATGCTGGTTTGGTACACAGCAGCACAGGAGTGCACCACGCACGGGCACCAGCAGGCACGGAGATCTCACGGTGGAGCCACCAGACTAGTTTTTTGCTGCTGGCAGTTGCACATTGCAGATGCTCTGGGGAGGAAGCCTGCAGTATTTGGCATTTGTGAGCGGGTGTCGCGATGACTTGGCTAACACCTCCTGCATCAATCCTAGGACTTGATCCCAGGATGGACTTACAATTAATAAAAATAAAAGACCTTAGCTCATATTAGGTGCAAAACCCAACCAAAAGGCATTAACAAGAAGCTGAAATAGAAATAGTGCAGGGGCTGTGCTGACTCTGTGGTGTAAGAGTTCAGCCTGGAGAGGAGGGTGTAGGCAGACATTCACTCTGCAAACAGCTAAGCCACTGGAAAATGCTCCTATGCCTTTGCTGCTGCTCCTCTGCTGAAGGTTTCCAGGCCCACATCTTTGCTGGCAGAGCTGTTTGCAGCGGTGGGCAGGTCCGTTTAAATGGTCTAAACTGGGAGCTGAAGCAGGAACGTGCAGCTTTTGACTCAGTCAAACCAGGGAGCATTTGTAGAAGCGGCTCCACTGGCAGAGATGTGGGACCGTCTCTGCTCACCGGACGTGACGCAGACGCTGAGGGCAGAAGCTCCCTGTCACCCAACCACGCCACACATGCAGCAAACAAAATGACCCTTCCTCATCAGCTTAAGACACCAGCTCTGAAGTGGCGCAATGATATGACTGAAAAGTCATCTCAGAGCTAAAGTACATAGGAAACCTAGGGGAATTTCCTGTTGGTTCCAGGGGCCTTTGGACTGGGCCTCTTCTGCTTTCCTGGGGTTGGTGTATCCACAAAACGGTGCTGAGTTTGGGTTCCCCTCTGGTATTGCTTCCCTGCTTGCTTTATGTGACGCTGCTGACTTTTTTTTTTTTTTTTAACTGCACTGTTGCATCTATTTATAGGATGCTCAAAAATTACAGCTCAGGCTTTGGCAGCAATTCGATCCATACAGCTAAAGGAGAAGACATTCTTGTGGATGTCTCAAGGGGTTAATGTCCCACATAAAGTGTAATTCAGATCTTCTTCTCAATTAAGTCCTTGATGATGCTCCACTTAATTTTATGGAAGCCGGACTGAGCTCCCATCCCAGAAGGGAAAACTAGCAATACCAAGCCAAGGAGTTATCCAATATCATCTGGTAGTATGGCATAATTTAAGGAGATACCTTAGTTCCTTAAAATTGAAATCCATGCTCAGAGCAGTCTGTAAAGCAGTCCTCTGCCTGCCTCCACTAGCCACCAGGAAAAGCCCATTACACCGTGAGCAGTCTCTGCAGAGTAGGGTAGTCTCCTGTAAGGGAGACTAGTTGGACAGATGCGGCAGTGATCTGGGTCACAGGTAGCCTCGTGTGACCTGATAGGAGATATTTCATTAAATTATGATACAGCTCCATGTTTCAGTTTCCGGTTACGTGTTGCATTTGTCTTATCAGCTCCAATGGGAAGAGCTCTGGCCTCGGGTTTGTCTTCGCTGTGGTCTTAGCTGGAGTCTTAGGCACTGTTATGGCAAGAAGAACACCTCTAGGGATGGAGCCAAAAGGAAGAGCACAAATCTCAGCTAGGCTTTCGCTGCTTTGACTCTTATGCAGGAGATTCTCTCAGTTTTGTCCTCTTGCGAAGCGCATCAGAAGTCCACCTCTCCAGGTGCTCATTAAAGATGCCAGTCTCCCTTCCATATTCCCAGCAGCTGGACCAGAAATGGAACTGGAAAAATGTCAGGGCAGTTTAATATTGTGTTCTCATGTTTTATGATTGTATGGAATGATGAATGCTGAACATTATAAATATTGGACTTGTAGAAGCTTGAACCTGTTGGCCTTCCACAAACAATCACTGCTGAAAAGCTCCCAAGTCAGCAAGAGGCGGCAGCAACTCCACAAATGAAGGTGAGCGTTCAGCGAAGGGCAAACGCCGGGGAAACTGGCACATTCCCACCGACCGTGTGTAGCCTCCCACGTCACAGCTGCTTTAATCTTTTTGAGGGCTGATCTGAGAGCTGGCGGCAGCGAACGCGGTGAGATTCTCCCACCGCTCATGGTGGGTTTTTGCTCTGCTCTGCAGCCAGCTCGCGCGTGCAGGTTTCTGGGGTGGGCTGGGGGCAGTGGCTGGCTCCATAGCTTGCGAGCTCCCGGCCCTCATGGTCCTGCAGCCTCGCTGAAGTCGGTGCCGTCACGCTGCCCGAAATGAGAGCAGAGCTTGGAGGTTTGCACCAGCTGTGCTGTCATCCTGGGCTGGGCCCCAAAGCCAGCTAAAAAAAAATGGGATGTGGGTGAAAGGATACAAAGCCAAGCGGTAAGATTTTCACTTACGATGAATTCTAGGATCTTGAGGGCTTTTTTTAGGAGCCAACTCTGGAAGCTGAACTTCTCTGGTGATGAACAGGACACATTTTTAGTTCATCAGCTTACACAAATGGAAGGTGATGGCACAGGGATCATCTCTAATCCCAGATGACCACGCCAAAAAACCAGCTGGGCCATCTCCAGCAAGGCCAAGAGGGCAAACTTTCCCACAGCACTCCCTAATTCCAGGAGTGTCTGTTTTTGAACCGCCAGTGTGAGACGCTTAGGCATGAAAATTCCCTTGGTGATGAGGACGTGGTGAGTCAGGACCTGAAATGTCTTTGAGAATAAAGGTCTTAGGACCTCTTTTTTAAAACTACCGAGCAATTTGAACACTCATCGCTTGCAGTCAGCTTCCAGCAGGGAGAAGCCTGCATTTGCTGTGTGCCGTAAACACCTCTTCTGTGCTGGGAGGAGATGAGGCTGGATTTAGACTTGCTTTCCGACTGCGCTATTTCTTTATATTTTTAGTGATTTACTTGGTTAGTGATGCTGCGTGTATGAATGCAGAAACTTTTGCAAACAAACCTTTCGCTATGTCTATTCAGCTCTTCAATAGCTTGCTGAAAACTGAGGTTGCATTTTGAACCCTTTAACATTGCTTTAATGAAGGCTGAGGTTCTCCATAACGCCCCAGAGCTGCAAGATAAACTGCAAGTACTGTGAACACTTGTGATAAATTTCTGCAAGTTGGCTACCCAGGAAAATGCTCACTGCTTTTATCCAGGGAGTGCCCGAGGGCCAAGGAGTGGGTTTGAGAGCTGCTGGCTGATTCTTTTTGTTTTAGAAAAGGCAGGTGTATTTATTTACGTATATATTTATTTGTTTATGTATATCCCTTATAGGCTCTGGAGAAGAGGGGGCAAACCCTGAAACACCTCCCTGGCAGACGGCAGCACTTACACAAGCTGCAGATGCTGGACTTGAACCGCAGGCGCCGAGAGGTAAGGCTGAGACCTGGGGGAGAGGGCACCTGGCTGACTGTTTCCTTTTCTAATGAGTATTTGCCCTTCACCTTCAAACACAGATGGGGAGGTGGAAACCATTTGTTTCTGCCTCACTTTCCTGCGCAGTGATGTCCACATGGGTGACCACAAACTGATTTTTTTTGCTTCCTCCAAAATGTCAACAAAACTCACTCTGCTCCTGTTTCTGGAAAGAGCACATGAAGCTTTCCTAGTAGCTCAGGTAGACATGAGGTTAGGAGCACCCTCAGGTCCTGCCAAGTGACCAGCCATGAAGTGGTCGATACATTTACACTTTTCCCCTAAGTTGGGGAAGATCCAGGTCTTATAAGGAATGAAGTTACCCAGAGATAAGAAAGGAACAGCTGGGAACTGCGATTGTGGTTCTGGTCCTCGCTCTGTTAAGGACCTGGACCGAGTCCGTGCAGCTGCCTGTGACTCAGGCCCCAGCTGAAAACATGGATCCAGATGCTGGTTTCCTTCCTGAAGTGTTTGGAGACCTGCAGGTTACAGGTGCTAGGTGGGCCCTGCATGACTCGATGGGGGATGAGCAAATACCTACCTGCAGGCATCTTTGTATTTCTTTTTCAATTCAACCGTCACTGGGCCGCAGAGTAGTTAAACTCAGTATTTTTTTTCTGCCCTAGGAAAAGTTCAGTAATTACTTCTGATTTTTCAAAGCTTTACCCTCATCTGACAGTTGCCCATGGAGAAACCAAAAAGCTCAGTCCAGGTCATGTTCTGTCATGTACCTAATTTGGCAGATATGATTTGCCCTGGTTAAACTACTCAACTGCATAATTATTTTCAGCACCAGCCCCCTAATGATATGCTGTGTTGAGCTGTTAAAACGTGTTTGCTCCTCTGTTGCTTGTGTTGATGACTCATTTGCAAACCCAGGCTGAGCTGAAGAGAAATCTCCACAGGGAGGCAAAAATCAATAAACAAAAAATCAAGGAATTCAACCCAAAGAAAGTCCTTGGCAGTCTCCAGAGAAGCAACAGCTCTGAAAGCCAAGACCTCGTCCCTGCTGAGCACAATCAGACTTTTAATGGAGACTGTGGTAAGTAGAATAATTTTCCAAGGAGATATGCCACTTGCTAGCATTTTAAGTGTCATCAAATAAGTTTCCCTACGGAAGCTTCTTCCACTGCTCCAACTCCTGCAGTGACATGGTGCAAGGTCAAAAGACAGCGCAAAAGCAGTTAAGGCACAAGGCAAACTGTTGAGGTGTTTCACAGCAAGGCACAGGTCTCTGAGCTGCTTCACTTAATAGCTTCTGAGTAGACCTGAATAAATCTTAATTATGACACCTCTCACTGAGGAACATTCATAGGGGCATAAAAACAAAGTCACTAGGGCCAGGCCCCTGCAAGAACAGGTTCCTGCGGGCAGAAGAGTCCTCAGATTGCCCCACACGTCCCCTGAGCTCTCCTGGGTGCTAACTCCAACACTTGGATTAGTCAAAACTGCACAGTGTTTACATGCACGTGTAGATGGTTGTATACATGAACATAGGTGGGCTGCGAGGAATCTCTGAAGCTTCTCCAGCTTAACATCCCAAGGCATGAAGGAGAAAAAGAGGAAAATGACTGCTTAAGGATCAAGTTTTGCCCCCTCCCCTCTGCTCCCAGCACTGAATGCAGCTTGCCTGAGCCTGGGATGTGCACAGGTCAATGTACGACTGTCTGTCCATGCAGACAGCGTGACAATATCACAGTATTTACTTCGAGAGGGTTAGCAGTCACTGATTAAAACGTGTCCTGCCAATTTTCCTTCAAGTAGGAGAAATGAGTTGCTGTGACAGTTTCCGCTATAGCACACAGCCATCTCTAGCTGGCGAAATGAAGCAGAGCACCAGCCCCCCACTGAAGACAGTGATTTTCCTGTGTCGGCACTGAGCCAATTTCCTTCCTGGAGGGAGGACAGGGACGTAACCATGCCAAACAGCTGTGTAGCTGCAGTAATTGATGTGTACACAATTATGAGCTTCCCAAACAAAACAGATCAGGGCACGTGATGCAAACAACCAGATCAGATTGTCAGCTAGTGTCAAGCAGGCTGGACTTCAAAAGAGCTATTGTACTACAGAGGTTTAGATATGGCCCTAATTTTTCTTCTCTGGAGAAAGAGGAACTGCAACTTTCCTTTGCGGTAAAAGATAAAACTGGGTGATTTGAGATTGCCAGTTATCTTTGGTGCCTCTGCAAGTCTGATACTTGGAAGAATAGTCAGCTTTGTCACTCCCCCTTGACACGCATGAAGGTCCAAAGGAGAGTACCTACTGTCCCTGGGCTAACATGGTAATGACACAGGTAGTGGCCAGCTGTTCAGGAGCTTCTGGGGAGCAACTTCCTTCTCACTGGCTCAGGGAAGAGTTTTCTCCCCAAACTTGCACATATCTACATCTGGCCTCCTTCAGGCCTCTGCCGCGTCCATACCTGCTCCGTTATCATTGACAGGCTGTTAAGAGTCTGTTGGCTGGTGGGTGTTGCCACATCACTGACTGCACCTCATTTTGCCCAATTCGCCATGCTCTTGGTACTGCCTCCGTCCCACAGCTCCATTTGGGAACCGAGAGCAAGCCGAACCACCTGTGCGCATACAACCCTGCTGCTTGTGTGGGCTGCTGCCCAGGGCATGGGAGCTGCCCAAAATGAGATGGAGGTGTCATGAAATGTGTCTAATTCCCTGGGGGGGGGGGGGGGGAGAAAGAGGAAGGAGCAAGCAAGGATCCATCAGGTTTCAGTGGCAAAGTCAGTAGCTGTCAATTTGTCCCCAGTTCAGGCAGTTTATCCACATATCCTCGGCAGGGAGCAGACCTTGGCACGCCTCTATCTCTGTCCCGCTGCCGGCTTTCCCCACTAAAGGGCTTTGGGGTAGCTCAGATCAGAGCGCGGTTGCAGATAAAAAACCATGCTGTAAGGACAAGCAGGGGACTAAGGAGCAAAAGCGCTTGCAGAATGGTTACAACCAGTGAAAAGATAATGAAAAGCAAACGATTCCACCACATCTATCTGTCCCTCAATGCTGTAATGCTCCCCACAAAAAAGAACTTGCCCATGTTATAGTCACTGTCTATGCCGGAGGTGAACACAGATTTTTGGGGTGTTGTGTGTTTCAGTAAATATTCTCTGCCAGCAAAATTCAGTCTCCTTAGACCTACAATACCACGCCCCTGATGCTGTCTGGATCTTTTATGAGTGACCACAGTGCCTGAAGGACAAAGGGACATCTAGCCTGCTGATGGTGGGAGGAAATTCCCATTGGGCCACATTTCAGGATGAAACGAAGGCATGACTAGATGCAGGGATGTGGTCAGCTGCTCGAGATAAATCCAGCAGGACAATCAAGCATGCCGGATACTGTCAGGCAGGTGAAATTCTTCTACAGAGACTGATGTTGGCTTGCGTGGTTTTGCTGCGGTGAGGTACAAGACAGTTCTGCCATCGGAGAACAGGAGAGGCAGCTCACCCGAGCTGTGTGTGGAGGAGATGGATTGCTGGCTGGAAGGCAGAGTACACTTCATCATATTTGGAAAGCTGGAACCAGGCTCAGCAGGAGTCATGCTGTTAAATAGCTTTAATGGTAACAGGAATTCGCCCTGCTAGGGAGGCCCAGGCAATAAAAGGAGAAAGAGCTGTTTGAGCAACAGCTGTCATAGATTTGCTCCTTGCTTAATCATTCATTGTCCGCCACAATACTGTGTTCAGATGCATATTACAGCCTCTGGACTGATGCCCATCCTTAAATGAGTGTAGGGTAAATGTTACAGTCGCTTAGGTTACTAACTTTTTAGGTCTAGTTTTATACGGAAACTTCTTCCCACTGCTCAGAGCCAGGCAATTTCCTTCACAGTTTTGCATCCCTTCAGGTGGTGCGTAATTAAGGTGAAACGTTCCTGCTTAGATGGTTTCCAGCCGCTGCTCCGTGTTACTCTCAGTGCCTGACGTGAAAAGGCATCACATGGACTCCTTTCAGAGCCATGTCCTCTTTTACCAGTGACAGATCTCAGCCTCTCTTGGGCGTATTTCCCTGCTACAGATCCCTTCATAGCACAGGAGGGAGTACAACCTGCTCTGTGTTAGCAGGAATGCCAGGAAGCGCTGAGAAGAGACTCGACATCCCTCAGCGCACCTTGAGGAAGGGTAAGCAGCAGGAATGGGCGTCTTGGACTCTAATGAGTCAAAAACCAGATTCTGACCTGCTTTCACAGCTTTCTCCTTCCCTCCAATCCTTCCAGGTTTGCTCTCCTGAGCACATCCTTTGTCCTCACGCAAAAGCCTTTTGCACTGCTCTAAGGTCAGGATCAGGCCTCATCCTCTGTAGTGTAAATCTGCAGGGCGGTCTTGCGGTGTTTTGAAGTTGGGCATGACTCTCATGGACTGATGCCCACTTGGTGAGTGGCTGGGATGGTTGAAGAGACTGTTGCATATGAGGTGACATTACTGTCCTCACTGCAGCAGAAACCAAAGCGAATCTCAGCCACCCTGCTCTGCTTTGCTTGCCACAGTGTATGCATGATAACCTTCGGTGTAGGACTGAAAAGGCGTCACTGAGGGCAAAAGAGGCTTAAACCAGGGCAGAGCTTATCTACCAGTGAACTTTTACCAGGAGAGAAGGGGGCGGACTTGGTGGCTTCTTCTACTCCTTCATGTTTCTTAGCGCTATCACTCTTCTGCCTGGGGATAAAAAAACTAAGCAGGAAGTTTCCTTATAGCAGGAGCAATTGCAGGGCACAGTTACCATCCCTGAAAGGCCTGCGCTGCTTTGCCCTTGCAGGAAGGCTGCTCTGGTGGGCAGGATGTTAGCCTAGGACTGCTCTGTCACAGGCATGCTGCAACGGTCAAGGCATTAGAGATTACGAGCTACTCAGATACTGATACCTTACGAGTCATTTAAGCATCTCAGATATGAACTTGCTCCCTGGGCATGCAACACGGGAATCCTGCCTCCCACGCCTTGTGGGTCAGCTCTTAAAGCATGCTTCCTTTTGTCAGATTCCATAATTTCACTGAATATAATCCTGAATATATTGTGCTTGGCCCTGCCCAGCCCAGAGCAGCTGGGTTGATCTGGCAGGGATCTTTCAGGGGCTTCTTTACACAACTCCAGCTGCCCATAGCAATTCCCAGCTAAGCCCTATGGAACTGAACATGCACCTCAGCAAAATTAAGACATATTTCTTCTTTTTTCTCTCCAAGGAAATATATGGGATAGACAATTCTCAGGGCAACAGGACAGGGCTGAATCTTCTCCAAGCAAGAGCAGTAAAGTTGACATGTGGTTCTGTCGGGAGTATCCTACAAGAGACCTGTTCTGGGATAGCTCCAGCACTGACTCCGAGGACTGGGAAAGGGAAGAGAAGAAGTTTTATCACAAACCTACACTTATAAGAACCAAGACGGAGAAAATTCCTCTCTTTGATGAGTTCTTTGATAGAGATTTGTAGTTGCATGTTGTGGGATGAGAATGATGTGCTGAAGAAACAACCCAGAGAGCTCTAATGGGGCTGAAAAATCCCCTGGCTGGAGGTATTGAAGGTATAGCCACGACGTTTGTAGCAAGCAGAATTTCTGTAAGCATGAGCCAGTGGAAAGGGCTACTGAAAACAGGAGATCACTGATGTGGCGTGAATCACAGAATGGTTTAGGTTGGAAGGGACCTCTGGGATCATCTAGTCCAACCCCCCTGCTCAAGCAGGGTCCTCTAGAGCACACTGCACAGGATCGCATCCAGGCAGGTTTTGAATATCTCCAAGGAAGGAGACTCCACTACCTCTCTGGGCAACCTGTTCCAGTGCTCTGGCACCCTCCCAGTCAAGAAGTTTTCCTCAGGTTCAGATGGAACTTCCTGTGGTTCAGTTTCTGCCCGCTGCCTCTTGTCCTGTTGCTGGGCACCATGGAGAAGAGTCTGACCCCATCCTCTCGACAACCCCCCTCCAGATACTTGTACACATTGATGAGCTAAACAGGCCCAGCTCTCGCAGCCTTTCTTCACAGGAGAGATGCTCCAGGCCCCTCATCATCTTCGTAGCCCTCTGCTGGACTCTCTCCAGTAGTGCCATGTCTCTCTTGTACCGGGGAGCACAGAACTGGACACAGGACTCCAGGTGTGGCCTCACCAGGGCTGAGTAGAGGGGAAGGATCACCTCCCTCGACCTGCTGGCAACACTCTGCCTCATGCACCCCAGGAGACCATTGGCCTTCTTGGCCTTCAGGGCACATTGCTGCCTCATGGTTGACTTGCTGTCCACCAGCACTCCCAGGTCCTTTTCTGCAGAGCTGCTTTCCAGCAGGTCAACCCCCAGCCTGTCCTGGTGCATGGGGTTATTCCTCCCTAGGTGCAGGACCTTGCACTTGCCTTTGTTGAACTTCAGGAGGTTCCTCTCCGCCCAGCTCTCCAGCCTGTCCAGGTCCCTCTGAATGGCAGCACAGTCTTCTGGTGTGTCAGCCACTCCTCCCAGTTTAGTATCATCAGCAACCTTGCTGAGGGTGCACTCTGTGCCTTCATCCCGGTCACTGATGAATACATTGAACAAGACTGGACCCAGGACTGACCTCCAAGGGACACTGCTGGCTACAGGCCTCCAACTAGACTCTGCGCCACTGATCACAACCCTCTGAGCTCGGCCATCCAGCCAGTTCTCAATCCACCTCACCGTCCACTCATCTAGCCCACACTTCTGAGTTTACCTACGAGGATGTGATGGGAGACAGGGTCCAAAGCCTTGCTGAAGTCCAGGTAGACAACATCCACTGCTCTCCCCTCATCCACCGAGCCAGTCATTCCGTCATAGAAGGCTATCAGGTTGGTCGAGCATGATTTCCCTTTGGTGAATCCATGCTGACTACTCCTGATCACCTTCTTGCCTCCAGATGCTTAGTGATGACCTCCAGGAGGAGCTGTTCCATCACCTTTCCAGGGATGGAGGGGAGGCTGACAGGCCTGTAGTTTCCTGGCTCCTCCTTCTTGCCCTTTTTGAAGGCTGGGGTGACACTGGCTTTCTTCCAGCCCTCAGGCACCTCTCCTGATCTCCAGGACCTTTCCAAGAGGATGGAGAGTGGCCTAGCAATGACATCCGCCAGCTCCCTCAGCACTCGCGGGTGCATCCCATCAGGGCCCATGGATCTGTGGATGTCAAGTTTGCCCACATGATCTCTAACCCAGTCCTCCTTGACCGAATAATGACGGCTTTGGGAATGTGGCTGAATCAAAATATGTGGGAAAAAAAATGGTTTGGGCTGAGTAACAGTAAAGTGAAGGGTGGAGGAAGAAGGAGAAGGCTGGCCAAACAAACAAGCTTAAAAATGTTCTGGGCTAACCCCAAATACTAAGTTCAACTTGAAATCAAATGTTTCACTTCCCTTTGGAACTTTTAACTTTATCTTCCTATTTAGCTTTTCTTTTTACCTTATATTCCTTTTCTAAAACACAAAAATTCAGTTCAAAATGAAAGATAAAATTACTGGCTTAGGGAATCCTTAAAATAAATATTCTGGCATTTCTAGAATTCCATTTTGACTTTGTTTTTGTAATTCCCACTTCCCCCACCACTACCAGACACAGTAATACATATACTGTTTTCAGTGCTAAACTCCAATTTTAGACATTCTTCTGAAAAAGCTGGCCTTTATTCACTTGCTTTCTCTATTCACGTTCAACACTGTGCAATGAACGGTGGAAACTGAGGGCTTTCTAACATCTCACACATGCATGTTTCCCAGTGTGAGCAGTGTGCTGGTCTAGGCTATTGTATCTACGGGAAATCTGAACTGCCTGCCTGTAGCAACCTGACAGTGCCAAGTCTATTCAACGTGACAGTTATATAAAGGGTATCAGACATGTTAAAGCAAACCTTACAGGTTCCATCCCTCCTAAACTGTATTTTCTCATAAAATTCCCTATTCTTCCAAAATTGTTCATTATCTGAGAAATAACTTTGCTCAGTTCTCTTGTCTCCTATCTAGTTATCTTTGCAGGTCTGTAAAGGCCACCAGTGTAAACACGCATCAGCTTTGTGGAGGAATAGAATAAGTCAGTAAAGCATATACATAAAATGATTCTCTGGCATTTCAGTTACCCATCATGTAGCTATTTCAGTGTGGCAGGGTGGGATAGGCAGGGGACTGGAGCTACACAAGAAAGAGAGGGAGCAGATTGCCAGTCCTGACACTGGGAAAAAGACCTGCCTGATTCTTAGCATGAATTTTGCCTCTGTTTGAAGCTGCAGACCATGTCAGGATGCTGAAGGGCATTAAATCTTCCTCCTACCTCCCTTTTCTACTTGCCTCGCTGGTTCGCTTTCCACTTGGTCTATCTAAGACCTGCCACAGGGTAAAACATCTTCAAATTAGCTTGTTGGCCTCTAGACTGCCCAATAGCTAAGACCAGTTAGAAATTACATATACACACACACACGCACGCACAGTGAAGCAAATACTGCAGACTTTCCATTCCCAGCCACTGCCTTTCTCTTGCCTATGCATCACCTAGTCAACTCAAGATTCAGACTGCTGTTTGGCCGTGCTTCTGTGGTGTGACTTCGTTGGCTTCACCGCAGCTGAGCTACTTTTGTTCTCCAGAAATACGAGAAAGAAATCAGGTCTATTCTTCCCTGCTCACCAAGGGTTCAATGCAAGATAGCAACTCTATCAATAACAAATAAATATCATTATTGTCACAGCAGCTATCACTTCCTGCAGCTGGAAATCTTATTGTCTTATTTTTCAAGGCAGACCACCCAGAATGACTGGATCTAAAGTCATTTCTCAAATTTCCAGGACAATGCAGGGTTTGGATAGCTCAGGTCAGCAGAAGCATAGCTTGCATCACTGTTTCGAACCTGAGCTAGTTCCAAAAACCTGTCTTGGATGTGCCTGCACACATCCTCAGATTGCTGGTTTGTGTAGCCAGAAAAAGAGTAGGAGAGAAATTTTTAGGCATGTTCAGGGGAATTAGAAAACCATGACTGACTCAGTTTCAATGGAAATCAAGTATTTGTCTCTGCCAGGGCTTATTGAAAAACCCAGGCAAAGCAGGAGCTGGAAATCACAACCAAAGCCCAGAATCAAACCTGCAGCCTCTAGCACAGCTGCCCAGCATTCAACTTCTCTGTCCTGATTTCATCTCTCTCTTTTTGACATCTCTGCACGTACAGCCCATTACAGCATGTCTGCATGCTTCGTGGAGAAAACTGCTCTTTGGAGAAAGCCCACATGCCACATGTAATTTCACTGAAAGGCCAAGAAAACAACCCCCAACACAGAGAAGGAGAAATAACTGAATTGATTTTAATGAGAAAGGAGAACTGCTAGTGGCTAATGAGTCTGTGTCTGGATTCTGCGTTTTTAAAAAATGCCCCTGAGAACTTTTCTCATAAACATGGGAGTCATCACGCGTGATCTGGAAATATCGTGAGAGCTTTGCATTTGATGTTGAGGGTATGCTGAAAAGGTCAATGATTTAATGGGCTGGAACAATTAATCTGGCACTTATCTATACACCTGTCCTCTTAATGATTTGACATATCTCCCGTCTGTGTTCCCATCTGTCAACAATTAAGCTATAATTGGCGGAAATGCAATTTATCTCAAATAGAGTTGATTAGTTTTCCAACAGTGATGTTGTCAGTGCTTGGGAAGAATGCTGCACACAGAGAAGAGTATGTGGACCAGTCAGTCCATATCATGTACTGCACAGAGAGGAGACTGTGAGCATTAATTTATCAAATTACAGTGCATAAAATGTGCTCTTACGGAGGCAATAAAAACAGCAACCCTGCTTTCTACTTCTGGTGCTCAGAATTGTTTGATTATGCTGCTTTCAATTGTATTAATTCATCATAACCCGTAGAGAGGCAGATGGCAACTCGTTCTCTTCTAATGTTTTCTAACATCCTTCCAGAGGCTGGAAATGAAAATGTTTTCTTTATTACTAAAGGTGAAGCTTTGACTTTTCTACAAATTATGAAACATAAATGATGGAAAAAAACCCCCCCAATGCCTGTGCTGCAACTCGGCAATGAAGATTTTACAGAAATGTTTGCCTTTGCACAGCTCCCAGTTTCAAATGCTTATTACTATCTCATCATTTTAAGGGTGCATCGTTATAGTCAACTATCTAGAGGATGAAATTTGCCACTCAGCGTAGCCTTCTACAACTGCAGTCTGTAGCACTGATCACACACAGATGTAATGCAATTCACAAGCAATAGAAACCAGTGTCTCTCTTTCAGCTGAGCCCCTCTGCCTCAACCCCAAAATCAAGAGTGTGCACCCACAGAGAGGCCATATTTGCAAGTTTATAAATCCCTCCATCCAATAGTTTTTTAGGAGGAGAGATCGTTTAAGGGGTAGTCTTTGCATTTCCTGAGAACCTCATGCGCTGAAGTGCAGTTGTAACACGAGCAACGAGTACGCGTTCATTTAGCAAATATCTTCTCTGGTCACATCACAACTGGCTCAGAGAGAAATGATGCCATACGGTAATACAGAAAGTCATTTTAAAATCCGCTTTGTAATTACCTGTTTTCCTAGTGCAAATGACCATCAAGTTAAATCCAACACTTATCATCAGTGCCTGTGACCAAGATACTTCAGGTGGTTCCTCTTTCACATACATGGGCTGGAACAGTGCTACATCCCATCTGGCAGGCACTGGTGCAGGATGAATTTTAAAGGATAACGACTAGACCACAGGAGGAGGAATTTTCTGGCGGTGCAGAACAACGCATGGTCAGAGGAGCAAGAGTGGAGAGGGAAGATTTCAGAGCGTGGAAGCAGAGTGGGATTTGTCTGACCTAGTTCTAGCTTTATAAAAGTTATGAAGTTAATACAAAGCAGTCATCTGTTCTGTTTATAGCTCAGAGTGTGACAGTGAAAGAAAAAGGGAGAGGCATCTCCAAGGGATGACATTTTCCCCCTGTCTCAGGATGGGATGAATGTCTTCTCTGGAGAGGATACGCTATCCGCACCAGCTGAAAAGGTGCTTCTCTGACTAGCTTACACCACACACCGGGCTTGGAGACAAGGTCAGACCATCCCACCCTACAGGTTAAACGTGTCTCCAGAGGAGCCGTGGTGAGAAGGAGGATGCTCAGCTTAGATGTAGCACCTTCGGAAAAATAACATTGTCATTTTTCACCAAATCCCGAAGAACAGAGATTTTATTCAGTTTGTGACACGGCCACAAGTATCAGCAAATGGCATAGCCCTGAAGTAAGGGTAGATGTAGGTTGGTCGGATTGCTGCCCTGATGCACAAGGGCATTTGATCTTCCCAGTGAAATGGTTGTAGGATGTTTTAGCTGTTGTGTGCGCTACGGTCAGAGCAATGCGAGTTCCTTCTCCTTTAGCTCAGGATTAGCTGAACTAGTTTTGCTGAAGAGTTAAAACAAAATGATAATGCTCAGTCTGAAGCAGACACCTGAGCTGGGCAAAGTCAGCACCAATGGCTAATGCTTGGCAAAGTTATTAGCAATTAAACCTGCAACTTATAACTGGAAATGTTGACGAACCTTACCTCTGTATTCAAAATAGCAGAACGTTGCTTCAGAGCAACGCCTGTGTTGCTACAACAGCTCTTCTACTGTTCCTGAGCTGAAAAATGATTTACTTACGCTTATTCAAGAGAGGTGTTAAGTAAATACAGTTGAACAAAGCTCAAAGCCACACAAATTGGATCTCATCAAATAGTCTGGATTAATGTGTTTATCTCATCTTCCCGGGCTCTGTCCCACCTGGTGCTCAGAATATTTGAACTCCCCAGGAACACAAGTTTTCAGCATCATGCAACATCCTCCTGTTCCCCAAAACACACATGCACATCTGTGAAAGCAGAAATACCATCATCAAAGGCACCAGGATATAGTCACTAACCTTATTAAACCTTTTATCGCCACTGACTCACTTGAAGGTGTGTGGCAGGCACCTGGGATTGTTTCAATCTGCTTACACAAAGCTGCAAGGGAAAAGAGCCCAGGAGCATCGACTTGAGCAGCTCCGTTTCAGCCTGAACATGAAGATTAAAGTATTATCATCAGCTTGAAAAGTATCAACCTTGGCAAGTTTTGGGTTGGCTAACTAGGTATCTTCGGATCGTGTAGCAATAGCACAGCCCTAAACCTGTCGGTTCCCAACGTTAGAAGCAGTGATTAAACCATCTCGGTCTCCAGCTTTCTTAAAATAACTCCCAAGCAGGGCCAGACGACGGCGTGGAGGGCCATAAAATGAATGGAGGGAGGCAGGAGCACACTGCCCAGTGTGCTGGGGCAGCTCTTGAGGAGTTTTTCTCCCCTTTCCCCAGCGGGGATATTGGGCAAGCAAAGCCATTTGGGGTCTGTGGGCAATTCCTGCTCCCATTCCCATGTTTCTCCCCCCACACCCTTTTTCTCTTCCAGGCCTCTTCTCCTGCGGGCTATGCAGCATGATCCCCTTTCTGGGATGTCCCCTCCTTCCTAGCAGTGTTAGTGCAAGGATCTCTGGCCTCGAGGGTACATGACCCATGATATCTCCTGTTCCTGCAGGAGCAGCAAAATTGTTTATTCCTTGGCTAGCACAAGGGTTGTAGGTTTTTGCCACCTACTGACATGTTGTGGGAATGTCTCATCCTGCAAACTCCTGCAGGAAGGCTGAATCGTGCACTGGCTCCATGTGATATTGCATGCAGCACCCTCCGAGCAGCTTTCACAGGTGCCTCACCGGCAGGACTCCTCTGTCCCAGAGTGAGGGTGACAATGAAAGAAAGCAGCTGGAGAAGTTGGTGCTTCCCTCCCCGCTCCAGCGAGCAGCGGAGCAGAGAGAGCACGGACTGGCCGCTCCATCCATTGAGGCCAAACCGGGGAGCTCTTTGAAAAGTAACCAAGGCCCTGGCTGTATACTCACAACGCAGGTTTAGAGAACAAGCTGATAAGCTGCCGTGTGTGTAATGGGGCTCTCACAGCCATCTCCAATGATAGCAGCAACCCCATAATACAGGATACATCCTTAACGGGGCATAGGGATGTTAGAAGCATGCCTTTAACATGTGCAATAGATACCCTTTAACAGCGGTCTGTGCACCTTGCTTGAGCGCTGCTTAAACATCGTTTAAATCCTGCTCTGAAGGCTGAAGTAAAGCATGAACCTAATAGTGCCAAATCACTGCTCAGAGGGAATCTCCACTTCCCCAAGGGAGCCAGGAGTGCAAATTTGTGTCTCCTGCCAGAGACTTGGAATCAGGTATCATCTCTGCAGCAGCACTTTTGATGGGGTTTTCCTCTTGTTATGGGGTTTCAGTTAAGCTCAGCCGAGCCAGCTTCTCTCTGTGCTTATCAAATACACTCGCCTTCGGCTTCCCAATGACTCAACCAAAATACAAGTCTTTACAAAGTGTCCTCACTATTAAGAGAAATCTGTGCTGGTCCTGGGCAACCTTAAATCTGGGGACTCCTGCAGCTGCTCAGAGCTTCCCTCATTTTGGTCCATGCACGTTTCTCCTTCACTTCAGTCAGCAATGGGGTTTGCTAACATGCACCCTGAAGAACGGGATAGAGCAAAAACCTTTATGCACAGTTAGGTTGCTCATCCACTTTTAAATTTCCCTGTTATTAGTAAGTCACTCTGAGACACAGGAGATACTCGGGCTGGTATCAGCTGGTAGTCCAGGCAGACTGGAAATGACACATTTAATCAGAGCAGGTTTTATGCAGAATATATTTTTCTGGTAACATCCAAAATTACTTTATTTATTCAGTGCTCTGTTTATATGCCAGCTGGCAACCGTGTTTCATTCCCATTCTGTTTGGGACAAAGGACAGGAGAGAAAGAATCGCTTTGACAGTTAAACCTTGCAGAATACTGCTATCGTTGAATTTGCAGGGCCACATGCCTGCCTCTTGCTAGTTGCCACTTGGTCCCAGTTACAACCACCACCCCAAAAAGAATCAAAGTGCCTTGCAGGTTATGCCCATACTGCAGAAAAAGACCTGGATTAAAAACCAGGCTGCCTTTCTATTTAACACACCAATCACCCCCTTCAGTTTAGACAAGCTGACCTAAAAATACAGCCTTTTGCTACACAAAGGCTCCCTTGTGCGACTTAGTAGAGCAGATTTTTTTTTTCTTACAGTGCTCCTCTGTCTTTAAGAAAGATGCTCGCTAAACACAGTCTTCCATCTCCTCTCAGTGCACATAGACAATATGAGCAAACAGCCAGGGCCCAGCTTCACAACAGCCAATAAAGGCTTGTTTGTGCACTAAGCTCCCCTTTGCTTACATCGCTTTATCCGAAGACCGTGAGCTCGCTTCTACTTCAGTATGAATGGAATTGGTTTAAAAAAAAAAAAACATGCTTAAAGCTTTTCTCCATGTCAGATAGAGAACTAGCATGTGGTGCTGACGCAGCTCTATATGTTTTTCCCAGTCTGAAACTTAGACAGGTGGCTATTTTTTGAGGAAAATCTTTTGTATGAAGGTCACTGCAAAAAAATGTAAAAAACTATTTTTCCTGAGAATTTTCCAGGCTTGAAAATCAAAATGAGCTTAACAGTAGGGTTTTGGTTTGGGGTTTTTCTTCTCTTTTTGATTTATTGAAATATTAATTTTTAGCAACAACAACAAGTTATTGACAATGTTTTGGTGAGGCTAATCTGTAACAATGTAGTTAGACACTACTAAAAATAATTACCCAAATGTGGATGAAAGTATTGTGGTAAGCCAAACAAAAAAAAAAAAGTGAAAAACAAGGGGTCCCTTTGATCTCTGCAAACAATTTTGGCAGTACCCCTTGCTTCCAACCATTATTTTGAATTTTTCTTATTCACAAGGCTCTCCAGATCTGCTTTGCTGCTGCAAGTACAAGGACTGGCAGTGAGCAGAAGGCAGAAAGACCAAAAAGTTCCTGTGGACCCTAAATCTTCTGTGCTGAAGAATTATCTGCTAAAAATGAATTGTCTGGTCTCATTTCTGAGCTGCAGACGAGCGGCTGGGAACAGCCTACCGCTGCTCTGGATTTCGACAACCACTTCCTCCTGTGGCTTTGGGCATGTTACGTTGCTCTGCCCTCATTTATTTTACTTTTTTTCCCCCATCGTTCAAAAGAAGATGATAGTTAATTAACTACCTGCAGGGATGTTGTGCAGCTCAGTTAACGCTTGGAAATTGCTTTGCAGAAAGACAGCCTCGTAGGGTTTCTAACGGCGAGGGGCTCCTCCCTTTCCTGCTCCCTCTTACACCCACGCGCTGCCTTTGGCCTCCGAGACTGCGGTTGCCTCCCTAGGGCAGGGATCGGTCCTGCCTCGCTGTTTGCAGCATCTCCCACAGGACCACCGACCGTGACTCTTACACCGCCATAACACACGGAGCACCCTTTCCAAACTCAAATGACCAGACTTCCCCAGGAAGCTCTAACATAGAGGGTTGGTTTCAGGCACAGACAAAAGAAGCCATCGCCTGGAGAAGAAGAGCGAGGAGATGGTGAAACAGCCATGGCCCCGCTGCCTGCTTTCCTGGTGCTGGGGACTTGGCCAGCCTGGAAGCTGCTGGGCAGGAGCTAGGGTACACAGGGCTGGAGGTGGCGGCACAGCCAGCGCTCTACTCTGACTTCTTATCCCAGCTCTGCCTTGTTTTCTTCCTTTCTGTCTCCTCCTGAGTCCCTGCCTCAGCCCCCTCCATCTCTGGTGTACAGCCACACTTCAGCTTTCCCTCCATCTCAGCTAACCGCTGGGAAAACAGCTGAGTGCAAATCACCAATTACTCTATAGGCAACGGAGAGCGGTTATGCAAAGCTTGGAGCACCACTCTCCAAACTCTTTGGGGTCTGAGATATGGTGCGGAAATACTGTTTTCATCAGTGAGCATTACTTCATGACTTTGACGCATTCCACCCCTCTTAAAGCGCTCCATAAGGCAAAATCTCAGGTGAACGTGTGCACCGGCTTGTATTGATGGGAGGTTGTTAATGACTTGCAAGAGCAGGAATGAGCTTTATAGCCTTCTGGCAGCACATGCCTTGTACTGGTTGATAGCAGTCCTGATGGGATTTGTCACCTGTGAAGGAGAAGACAAAGTTCTTCCCTTCAGGTAAAGTGGAAGAGGCTATGATTTTGCAGCTACAGGATCAGATATTTGGTCCCCTCTGTAGGACTGTAGCCTTTACAGAAAGGTGACTTTGTTTCTGGACATGGGGCTTGAAGGACCTTGAAAACAATTCATCTTAACTTCCCAAGGGAAAAGGGATGTTCCGTTGCACATAATATAAGGCTAGCCAACTGTTTTCATCCTGTTGATTCAACTCATTGAAGATTTTTCCGATCTAGATTTTTAAACTACAGAAACCAGGTCTTCATCTATCTAAGAAGGAAAAAAATAATTAAAAACATCAAAACTTGGGAAAAAAGTCTGCTATGAAAAATAGATAAGATTCCTAAGTATCTGTCTGAACTGGAATTAGGGACCTGTAGAGATGGAAAAGGCTTTTGTTTATAGTCAATAAAAGTAACGCATATGGTTATGATATAGAAATAGTTAAAATGAATGCAGTCTTACCTCCTCATTTCCCTGCTTTCAAGTGCCCGGATTTTTTAACTGATGTTGTAGTTAAACGCAGTAAGACCTGCCTTTGTGCTCACACAATGAACTGGAGAGGGGCACCGAGCTCTGGAGCAGGCAGTGAATCCCTGTTAACAAAAAGCTCCAGAGAAAATCATTATTCTAAACCCCATCGTGTTCCGGTTCAGGCCCCATATTGTGAAAATAGCACCCCCATGGCAGCCCTACCTACTTGTGCTGTTTGTTGCTTTTGTCTCTAAATGAAGCTGTCTGCCTTCGGGGTTCATGGGAAGGATGCTCATCAAAGGCTATTTTGTAGGGATGCACCTTGGACCTGTAGTGCTTTTGCGGAGAAGTTTTAGCAAAATCAGGAAGGAGGGTGTTATAAAATTCATCTCAACATAACAAAGTGCTTTTGTTCAGACAGCTTCTATCCTAGGAAAAAATAATGAAATGCTTTTAGGGCAATATTTTCCCTGAAGTTACTTCCCTTCACAGGGAGATTTTGCTAACCGTATGCAGATTCTCCTGCTAGACAATGCGGGTGAATCTGCTCTAAAGCTACAGTCTTGGCCCTGTTGCTACCAGGACTTCCACTCCTGCGCTGATGCCTCCAGTGACCGCCTTCAGCTCCCTGAGCCCATGGCTATAATTGGATCTTTTCCTAGCCATTTCCTAATGGCCTGCTTTGATGTCAAAGTGTAATATGATTCAGCAGAGCTGGTTTCATTGATTAGCATACAAATCACGCTCAAAGACTGGATGCTTCCTGCACTTAATCATCCATTTAGTGCATTTCAAAGAGCTAAAGTCTGAGCAAGAAAGATGACGTTTATTTAAAAGACAAACAGAAAGATCCCAGAGAGAAATGTAAAACAAACACCCACCCCCAAGCCCATGAACAATGTCGTGTTGGGCTTTCTGCTGATTCTTTTTTACAGCACTGAAAGCACCAGTCTTGCTGACTAAAGAGGAAAGGCTTTACTTCAGTGAACAAACAAATGCATACGAAGCTCCTAACCTTGAGGAGAACCGTCCTCGCTTTCTGAAGGAGGCCAGTAACCCAACACCTAGTGAAGCAAACACATTACCCAGACAATTAAACCTGTTAACATGAAACCCAGCCTTTTCTTGCAGATAGAGATCTTGGGCTAAATGTGCTGGAAGATCCGGAGAGCAGAGCCTGGTTTGAATACTTTCAAAGAACCTCAAGCTTGGGTGGGGGCTTCTTCTCCTCTTCCCCATCCCCCCAGGTGACATTATCTGAGGCTGTTCAGCTTCTGTCCAGGTTGCCTACCTGTAACACATTTTGCTATGCCACCACTTTTCCTAAAGGTTTGCCAGTCATAGTTCCTTTGTCTTTTACAGCCAAAGTATTTTCTCCATGGTGGTTTTCCAGAGATGTGGAAAGTGAGGTATGTGGGCTTCTGCCCAAGTTCCCTTCAAGGGAACTGAAGGGAGGCCTCAGGGAGGGACTTGAGTGCCGCAATATTTTGGGATTGAACCAGCTAAAGTAAAAGTCCTGGTCTTTGTTAAGGCTCTAACCGTGAGGCCCTGAGCACCTGGCTCTGAACAAGCACTTTAGAGCAGACGTGTAAAACGGCCAGTCACTTCTGAGAAATGCAGCCTGCGACTTCCAAGGTGGCTCTCCCTTCTTAAATGAGAAAGGGCTCTTGCACAAGCTTTTATGGGCTTTTCCCATTTCAGGTAGTTATGAAGGACTTACCAGAACCAGACAATAACCCCAGAAGTGTTCCAAAAAAAAAAAATTAATTTTTTCCAAAAAGGAAACGAATGAATTTTCAAATGAAGGAGTAGGGTATATAATTTCTGGTTTCCTTGGTAAAGCTTAATCTTATTTACTGAAAAGGATTTGGTGGGTGTGATTATTTCCATGCTATTAAACATGACAACTTTTAGATGCTTGCTCAACCACCTCAGAGGAGGTGCAATAGGTCACTTGGAAGCACAGAGCACACCTGGATACAGGGCAAGGAAGTTACTCTTTCCCACCTCTTCAAGGCAGGTTAACGGGGTCAGAGAATCAGGGAGCTCAGCAGGAGACGAGGGGGTAGCCAGAGGTCAGCCAGATCCCACGGAGGGACCAGCAGATGCTTACAACAAGTCATGCCTTCTGCTCTCCTGTGTGAGAAGGATGTGGCCCATGAGACAAGGTGTAATGTCCCCTTCCCCAGCCACATGCATGTCGGGGTAGGGAATGAGGCATCAGTGCCTGCTAGCACCATGTGGCTGCTTCCTCCTGCTCCACTGACCTGGTCCTCCATGGTGAGGGGCAGCTTTGCCTCTCACCTCAGCTTTGTTTTCCTTCAGCCTCTTTCTCCCAGTCACAGGGCCCTCAAGGAAGATGGAGTGCCACCATCACCTCTCTGCCCCTGCCAAAGGGGATGCATTGAGAATCCTGTTCTTCACCTCAGGACTGGGTCTGCACACATGTCTGCACACGGAGTTTGCTGGCAGCTGCTTGAGAAGTCCCTCTGCCCTCTTGCTGCTCTGCAAGAATCTACATTAGAGGAATAAAGGTTAATAAGAGGGGGCTGGGAGCCCCCAACCCAGACACTCGAGGACAAATATTTTTCTTCCTAAAAGAGCTGCACACAAAAATTGGGATAATCTGGGTTTAAATTCTGCATTATTTTTGGAGGCTAGCAGATGGAGACTCACCCAGAGGGAGGGGAAAGTAGACAGCGTTCATCTCAGAGTTGGACTATCTTTGGGTTAAGTTACTCATGATGGCTGAGCCACTGTCTCAGTTCCCAAAGCTGCTATATAGAGAATCCACCTCTTCCTTCCTCTGTTCCCAGTCTTTCCTCCACTGTACGAACCCTTCTGGGAGCTGAGTCAGCTCGCTAACCCAGCAAAAAATTACCCACAGGGTTTTGCCAGGTTAGTGAGTTGAATCAGCTCCTGGGGGCTTCAGTGAGCAGTGGAGCAGTCAGGAGAGAGGTGGTGGAAGAAACTCTACCTGGCAGGTTCTCCGTTTGTTTTAGACCCATCTCGTGTAACTTCACCCTAAGGCAGTTGGATGAGCCCATGCTCTTACCTTCCCTTTCTCCTTTACCATTTCTCTGTCTGAAGAGAAGATGCTTTAGAAACAAAAGACAGGAAGAGGGTTCTGGAGTTGTCCTGTCCTGACCAGTCCCTCCTATCAGAGGATCACATTGATGCATAACGCCCTTCACAACAAATATATCCTTGTAAGAGAAAAACCTGAAGAAACATTTTGAGAACTGGAACTTCCCATTCCTCTTCTCACAGGGCATGAAAACAACAACCCTACTGCCTCCCAGCAAGACGACTAGAAAAATATAAACAGTCGAGTAATTTGTGATGTGGAACCTCTTATTACTTTCTAATAGCTTGTGCAGCATGAGGTTACAAGGCAAACAGTGATTTGACCTTGTCTCTCACTTGTGTATTATTCTTGAGTTTCTTGGTTGAGTTAAAATGTTTTCTCTCTCTCCCTGCATTTTTTTCTAAAAACTTTTCTCTTCCTCCTCTTCCTCTGACTTTACCCTTTTCTTCTGGGGCCCCTCTTCTTTAGCTACTTTTCCATTCTCCCCCACGGCAGGCTACCAGCACAGAACACTGCTGGAGCTGACATTGCTCTGCACCTCCTCCAGGAATATTGCCATTTTAAGCAACAAAAAGTAACAACCAAAAATACACGAAGCCAAAAAATGTTAACTGAAAGCCAAAGCCTGCAATCCATGACTGCTTCATGGGAGCTCCTGTCTGAGGAGTCAGAACCCTAAATCTCATCAGGCCACACTCACTGCCTGTTCCTTATGTCTGAGAGGACAATAATCCCCGTACGGGCCCACTTGTAATTTCATCAATGCCTTTAAATCAAGTGGAATACTTCTAGGCTATTATGAAGGCCATAGCTGCGGCCTTAGTAGCTTTTAGAAGATTTCACAAGCATACTTTGATTTCTGTCTTCTCAGACAATGGCACACAACACCTGGTCTGCAGTCAGGACTGCTTTTTCAGCCTATTTCTGTTCTTCCTTCGGGGCCTGGTGTCCCATTCTGCACCAGGAGTTCAAGCTCTTCTGTTTAGTTTTCCCAACGTCATCTCATAACCTTTCACTTATTTCCTTCTGGCCACGCACAGCCCCTTACGTGAAGTAAGCACTGCCCTTTCAGTGCTGGCCCGCTTGAACACTCTGCAACTGCCATCCCATTTTCATGCATTTAACTCAAAAGCTATCTGTGAAATCCTTCCTCAGATTCAGCCACAATGCATACATGTGCAGGTGATGCAGGAGAGTTCATCAATAGCTCCCTCAGAAACTCCACACCTCCAACTTTCCATTGCTGGCTTATTTTCCCCTAATTATTCTCTACCCCACTATCCCTTTTATCTACCTCTGCTGGGTAATACAATGGGTGGGTAACTAGGTACTTACTATCAAGGAAGAATTTATTTAATCAGATTTTGGTTTAACCTTGGTGTGTAATGCATGTGAACATACAATACTTGTTTGTCCTTGCTCTCCATCCTCTGCCCTGTAGTTATCACTTTATCCATTGGCCTAGCCTTGTTTACCTGCTTTTTCTCCTCCTGCATATTAAAAGCCAGGCAGAGAGATTAGACATGTCTATCCCAACCTTCTCTCGCTTTATTTCTATGTAAAGCTCTTATCAGTCAAGCCAGCAAGCCCAAAAGGCTGTTGCTGCAGATTATTCACTTAACATATGAGCTGGATTGCGCAGGTAGCAGCTGAATCCAGACGCACTGTAGATAGTCCAGGTTTTTGAAAAGGAGGCTGGTAATACTTGTCCAACTAGATAAAGAGTGGTGTGGGCTGTGGCTGCAGGAGCCAGCAGACTGTAAATCAGTTTGAGTACAGCTAGCAGGCATTACAGAGCTTTTCACAAGGGGAACATCTTACACCATAGTAACTTCGGTTTTTAAAAGGTGCTCAGACTTTAACATGGAGTAAAAACTAGCTACTCTGAATGAAATCATTCTCTTAAAAGAGCCAAAACCTTTGGTTTGGGGTCCATATCCCGACATTTTTGAGTGAGCTCTATGAATTCGGAGCAAGCACTTAGAGAAGTTTGAAACCCACCAGCACTGTGCCCGGGCATACCTGCTGCTACAGCCAAACAGATGCTGGCGCTTCTGTCACTGGAGCCAGCAAACAAACTTAAATCAACTAAATTAGATAAGCAAGTCAAGTGCTAAAGAACAGTCCAAAAATTCACATATGAGCCTGCAGTAAGCCAACCAGTTGGAGAGCAGTGGGAAAACCTTCCCTTAGCTGCTAAATTAAAAAAAAAAACTATTAATTTCTAGGCAAGTTGCGTTGGTCTATGGAAAGGTGCTGCAAGCACCTTTTAAATCCTGCATAGCCTAACGTTTAAGAAAGGTGGTTTTAGCTGTCATTCACTACTTAAATCCATGTGGGCATAGGGATAAACAGGCAGAGGTTAGAGTGGTATTGTAATATGCAAATTTTGGGGAGGAAATTCAGCTTGCCAAATGTACTAGGAAACTAGCAGACTTCTAAAGGAGATTTCATTTCCCAGTAAGAGGATCTGCAGATTCATCTACACCTGATACAAGCATGAGTGGTGGAAAAAAAAAAACCAACCCCACCCTAAACTCTTTCCTTTTTATTTGCCACCACACTCCCTTTTTCGTGCTGCCTTTTGCAAATGATTCAGTTCTCCATACCTGCTTTAATGCCTTCTCAACATCTGGGTCTGCAGGCATCTCAACAGGCACTGGGGCTGCTTCAACTTTTAAAAGCTAATTTCTACCCTCAGCAGTAGTACAAGGCTCTGTGTGCTTTTGTGGCCATCCAGCGCGTACTAGAAAAGGAGGAGATGTAAAGGTCCTTGTGGGAAACAAAAGCCCATTTGTGGCGAGGACCAGAGGTTTCATCCACTGGACGTTTCTATCCAGCAGAATGTCCTTTGCCTCTCCCTCCCCTTTACCCACCCACATCACCCCTTGAAGTGAACTGCCTTTATATAGTCTTTTATTTATATGACTTAAATAAAGGAAAGCAGGAGGGAGAAACAGGAAAACAGCAATAAATCGGAAAAAGGCCACATTGCTTGGGGCATCTCCAAGGCTGTAGTTTCCTGATTGAGGGGACCTTCTGGTGGCAATACTGACTTATGGGGAGAAACTTCTCAAGAGCAATGTTACAGGCAGAACGGCTACAGTGTACCTGCACCGGTTCAGACACATCAACTAAACACCTGTTCTAAGAGATTTTCTGAGAGCTACCCTGGCCAAGGTTGCCTTCTGACATGGCTGCTATTTCAGGTGCTTGGTTTGCTTGGTATGATTTGCTTTATTACAGTTTTTTTAGTCATAATTTACTGTGTGTCACCATTTTCACCCAAAGTTCTAATTTTAGGGACAAAAATGGTTTCTACTTTATGAAGTGAGCCAATCTAACCTTTGGGCCTGCTCTGAGTCACAGAAGTCAAAGGCTCTATCTTACGCGTCAGGACCAGCATTGAGGATTAACCCCTACGGCTGAATAAAGTCCACAGCAAAAACTGCGTTGGTGCAAATCCATGAGATCAGCCTTTTGCAATAACTAAGTGCAGGTAATGGGTTTCTTATTAGCCAAATCCTTGCTTTCTGTGTTTATGCATTTCCCCCACCACTGTACGATCATGTTTGAAGCAGGCTAATGCTAGCTGAAATCATTCTTCCTGGTACAGAGAGAAGAACGTGGAGGATGAAAATGGCAGGTTTTCTAAGGTTATGAACCCACGTTGCATCGCAAGTCTCGCGTCTGGATGAGAATCTAACAGTCCAATTACTCCAATATACCATGACAAACCACTGAAGAGGCAGCAGTTCTGGTTTCCAGAATTTGGGCATTACCAACCACCAATGTACGCTGACTTTCCTGCCTCCTCAGCTTCTCCCTTGCCTGTGGAAGGATGAATTACAGATATTTCTTAACTTGCCTTAAAACAGAGTCTTCTGATGTTGTCTTCATCCGAGTGAATGTACAAACTGTACTGTGCTCTTTTCAGGTGGGTGAGGTGGCATGGGCTCTCTCTGCTGTCTCTCAAGTAACACCGTCCTTGCACAGCATCAGAGGGCTTCCAGAAGGACTATGAGAAAACAGGGGGGTGCTTTAGAAGCAACACTACTCTCAGTACAAAACAGCTACGGTAGTACTGCTAGATTTCCAACATTTGGTTAACAACAGGTGGTTTCAGGGCCAAACACCTCAAAGAAACCTCAGAAAACTACCTTTGGATATCAAGGATCATAAACCTGTGGCTTAACGAAATTCAAATCTTTCTGGAAACTATTTACGAAAGAAAACTTGCTTACAGACACCTATTCCTTAAATATTAAAACGTGTTGAAAACTTAAAGTTTACAAGCTCAAATGGCAGCGGAAGAGGGCTGAAGCTGGCAAAAGATGTTAAAATAAAAGTCTTCCCAAACCATTGATTTAATTTTTATTTTCACATTTGGAAATGTTTACCAAATTCTTTAGTTCAGTCGGGGCGAGGGGGGAAGAAGTCACTTCCAGGATTTACAAAAATAAAAGGTTCTTTCTTTAAGTTTCAAAATGTTACTAGAATTTCAAAGCTGGAGAAGCTTTCAGAGTACATTTCTTCCAAAGGACTTTCCAAGAATGCAGGGTTTACTGCATAACAATCTCACAAAGAACTACAGAATTCTTAGTGAGAGACAGAAAAATCACTTCTACGTGAACAGAGCCCAAATGCTGAAGTTTTACATCGCAATAAATGTATTTTTGATATATTGCTATAAGGTATATTTGATTGATTGTATAGAGAATACATAGTGGTCATTAAATGCAGTCTCCCAACGTATTTATGTAGACGTATTCCATATATTCCATTTGCTGACTTGCATGTGAAACTGTTCTAGTGAACACTGGCTCATCGGCAGTCCAGAGATGGCCAGATTTTCAATTTTCACTTCAATAAAACAGAAACCCCCCAGGGAGAATACTTTCTCTTTTGAATATCTAGTCCTGTTTTGTGGAAAAAAGAACTTCTTTTCCAACCCCAAGAGAGCAATTTTTTGAACGTCACTTCCAGAGAGCAAGATAAAATCGCAGCAGTTTGCGGAAAAGGACTCCGACTGCCCTTTGTGGCTTGAATCACTTTCTAATTTATTTATTTTTTTAAAGCTGTTTACATTTTCAGACTGGCCCAGCTCACTAGTTCCCAACGAGCTAGTTTTAGAGCTGTGAAAACTCATTCTGTGCCAGCCACAAGAAAGACATAGGACCCAACTCGTCATGCAGTGCATTTGATATACGCGCTGCTGCTGTTCCTGAGACAGCCTAAAGGCTCCTGATCAACTCGCTTGTGGGGGGTGGGGGGTGGGAATTGAAAATTGAAAATAACATTTTCTGGCAAATCTTAGCCATAAACAGCAACATTAGGGACAGACGGTACAAGCCTTTAATCGGGCAAAGGCAGGTTTCTACCTACCTTGCCACACAGTCACCGGAAAGCGGCAGGATGCTCAGATCCGCATGCAGCTGAGCGGAGAAGGGAGGGGAGAGAGAAGGACAGCCTTAATTGGCCTGAAGAGTGGCTGGTTTGCCTCTTAATGTAATTAGCACTTACAGCCAGCTCAGCTTGGAGCATGCTTAGCTGAACTCAGAAGCGACACATCAACAGTTCTCATCAAAGGCATCAAACTCGGAGGGCGCATTTGTTTGTTCTCTCCGACGTTAAAGGCTAATTTTGACTTGCGCTGAGAGCCTTTTCCAGCGCCGCCGTCCCTTGGGAGAGGGCTGTGGCAACGCAAGGGCGTTCAGCCAGGCGTCTGCTGTGCGTTACTCATGGGAAGGAGGGCGCTCATGTGGACAGAGACCTGTCTGGAAAGGGTTTGCCCGGTGGCATTAAAGAAAACAAAGGCATTTCATCATCGGGCTAAAAGAGTTTTGGTCCCCTCCTATAACGTCAGTAATAACTTTAGCTTTGCATAAAATTATCTTACCTTAGCAAAGCTGCTCAAACTTCATCTTTACTGGTATTTCACCACGTGGGAGTTGCCACGGAGCTCAACCACTGCTTCTGTTTTGGTTGCAACTCCCCACAGACTGAAACAAAAAAGTAGGAAACGGTTACAATTCAGCTGCCATATTACATATTTAGCTGCTACCTCCTCTTTATTATTTTCTCCCACCCACCAGCACCTGGAAAGAAGTATTTACTTTAGTTTAAATAATTTGTCCTGTTTTTGCATCCCCTCCCCCTCATTTTTTTTTGGAACACGGGGCCTCTAGCAAAAATGAGAAAAAAGTTGCTCTGAACTTTCTGATAGACATAGACATTTTGGACAGTGTCACTGTGGTTTCAGGGTTTTGATGGCTGGAGAATTTCTAAGGCCCAGGATGGAATTCCAAGCTGATGCAAAGTTGGAATTTAAATCCTTATCTCCCTCCTGGAATTAGGTTTTCCAACCATCTTGCAAGGTAACAACTAAAAATTCTGGGAATTATTCATTCTCTGTCCCTGCTTAAAAGCTACCTTCAAATTTCTGACAAAGCCTTACTGGAACTTTTCAGTATGTTCTTTGCTCTACTCAGGTCTTTTTAAACCAGGAAACCTGCTCAAAATCACCCCAAAATCATGGAGTCTTCAACCTAAGGCCTGTGGGTAATGCAAACACATACCATCAAAGCACTCAGTGACCTGCCCTGCAGGTTTGGCAGAGGATTGTGTAGACCATAAATCATAAGGGGATTTGATCTTTTTCCTATCTTATCTAGCTGAAAAAAGATCAATACTGATTGCGGGTGGAGAAGCAGAGGGGATGTTTCTTTTATTTGGCTGTGTCTTCCAAACGGTAGCACACGTTCAGTGAATGAAGTAAGAAAACAAATGTACTTCAGCACCGTATCCCACCACACGGGATCCTAGCAAGGTGCAAAAATTGATCGTCACTTAAGGCACATAAAAGGCACGTAAAAAAAAGTCCGAGGTCAGAAAGTGCTTCTTAGTTCATAACTCACCTCTCTGACCTGCTGTAGAGGAAGAAAGACTCCCAGGTGGGAAAGTGTGTAGAAAACCCATTATCCTCAGGGCAGCTTTGCTGGCATTATATTAGAGCAAAGGAACATTACTGAACACAAGAGCCAGTTGTCTTACAGAGCCCTGGATCCAAAGTCAACATATCAAGAAGCTTTTCGCTCCTCAATCCCTGCAAGGGTGGAAAATAGTCCCCTGAGCCTGCTAGCTTCCCTTTCTGTGGTACCATGACTCTGTCGTGTTTTGCTGCTGAACAGGCTGTCACATAGCACAGACACTGGTTCAGAGCAAGTGTCCATCCAGTCCGGTATACCACCTGCAACATTGGTCATGAAATGGGGATGCGAGAAGAGCTGCCACAGGGAGATGCCTCAGGAGGAGGAAGAACAGGGCAAGCATGCACAGTGGGTGATACTTGACTCAGCAGTCTCCCAGCTGTTGAGGGTTTCCAACTCTGGAAGTTTCCTGAACCTCAAAGCTTAGTACCTCTCAACAGATCCCTCTTTCCGGCACGTGTTCAGTCTCTTCCTCAAACCACATAATCTGTATGCACTCACGGCTTCCTCCGAAAGGCAGTTCCACACGTTCCTCAGGCTCACACAGACCTTCTTGAAGTGCGACTGTCCTCCAGTTTAAAAGATCCGGGCCTCATCTACTCTAATCTCCTCTGAATTTCAGGCTTTTTACCTCACCCTTGAGTTTTAGCAAGGAAGAGCAATGACTGAGAGTAAAGACTAGCCACAGTCCGGCCTCACCCTAGGAAGTCAGATAGCAGTCGAAGGAGAACTCAGCTTGCTCACCAAAGCCCTCTGTGCAGACCAAGGGACGTTTCCCTTCCCCCTGTGCAAGTCAGAGCTCAGCATCCCTCTGCACTGCGTATTTAAAGAAATCACAGGGTTTAAAAGTGTGCAGGGGCGGGCAGCATAAAACACTCATTCCTAAACACTTTAGTGAACCTGTATGAGTACTGAATATCCTTGCATAATCTAAACTAGCTCTGCCCAAAAGACTTATCAACAGAAACGTTGAGCCTATTCAAATCTATTTTAGCCTATGCACCTTACCTGCTTATACCAGGTTTATAAATACTGCGGTGTAAGACAAACATGAAGAACAATTTAACCCACATCTTGCATAGAAGTCAAGAGGTGGGGGAATCTGAGGAGTAAAAACACAGCAGCGCTGTTGTTGCTGTGTTTTATGAGTTCAGAGAGTTACATGTAACATCCAACAGCCAGTTTCTAAAGTTGGAAAGAAATTTCCATTTACATCCAACAGTTCCTACTGTTAGGACAAAGAGAAGGAAATATATTCAGCGCTTAGAAAAAGCAATGAAGCGTCTGTGCAGCCTTACTTCGTGACAGACCAGTATTCAAAAAGCCTAGCTGTGATGAACCAGAAGGGAAGCTGGAAGAAGGGAAGACTTCAAGCTGCTGTCAGGTGCTCAGCAACTTCTAGTAGATAAGTTACCTGCAACGGTGTCATACATCTGCACACCTCCTACAAACACAGGGCCAAACAGGCACAACACTTGCTGACAAATTCTTAGAAAGCTTTAGGGGCCTAAACGTAATTGCCGAGGGAATAAAGCACAAAGGATTTTCAAAACCCACAGGCTCCCGCATACAGTTTGAAGAGCGCTTGTTCGAATCTTTGCAAGGGCTACAAACCATTCTTAATTCCTGCTTGTTTCACCAGAACTAATAAGAAAATCCTTATCTTCCATGGAAGTCCAGACTGACTACATTAGTCAAACACACGTGGAAAAAAAGGGTGCATTTTAGTTCAGTTACAAAACTGAAATCCATACAAATGCTATTCAAGAGGACTCTTAACACAGGCACGGAAATTAAATCAAATAGTGACACGAAAAATAACGTTTACAATTTTCTCATACAAAATTTTTTCCACCATTTCTCTCTTAAGAATCAGAAGTGTGTATTCATATATTTTGTAGACAAAGCAAAACAATCATTAGAACATTTCCATTCAAAAGGAAATAGATAAACAATTTAACCATTTATTTGACTGCACTGTATTTAGACAGCTTATACATTTCATAACCCCACTGTTTTTGTTCTCATCAAAAAGGATAAAGGGACAGAATATAATCCACTCCAAACAGCAGTCCAGTATTTTCAGATACACTTGATATTTTCATAGATGCCCATCTGATACCTGAACTCCAATACAGTTTGTTATGTTTATACAAGACCTGACGATTTTTTAACATAGCACTCAGTTTTAGCAATACCTTGTGGTGCCCCCAAAAAGTTTGTGATGTACTATGCAACGCCGATTAGATTATGCCTACTTTTCTTGACAGTGATGAACCTGGATCATTTTCTTAAAAAAAAAAAAAAAAAGAAAAAGAAAAAAGAAAGAAGAAAAACACAATATATGCAAACATCCATTCTGACATGTCATCCAATAGCAATATTTGGGCGAAGTTAAACATAAAAGTAATCAACTCCTTAGTTAGATTTGTCAATGCAAAAGAGGTGACGGGGAGAGGGCTGTGTTTTAGCAACAGACGTGAGAAATAACCAGCTACACTTTTCTTTGCTAGATTTCACTTGAAAACCTATTACCATTTCTTAGCAAATGGGTAACTTCCCACCCTGACACCCAATCCCAAGCAACACAGAGAATAAATCTGTTTTAATACAGACCAACACATACAGCTTCAGCATCTTCTGTAGTGAACTGTGTGTTACACAGCAGCAATAGCAGAACCTTTCAGGCAGTATGCTCTTTGAAAAGAAGCGTGCACCTATTTTGCGCAGTATTTTCCAAAATTCGCATGGCGAGTATTGCTTCTTACAATAAACAAACAGAAATGTATTTGAAATTTGCTCCACAGTGGTATTTTTTGGCGTTGTCTTCATGAAAAATGATTCGGGCTAGCTTCTAAGTTGGCTTTTGAACCTGAAGAAACCCACAGTTTAAATATTAACCAATAGAAAACTTGACTGTCTGGCTTTTCAGTTTTCCAGCATCAGCAGGCACACCAGATAGCCTGGTCTGGAGTTTGTGATACAAGTCCAACAGTTGTTAACAAGACATGAAACTTCCCTTATCTGTCTCATTAGCTCAAGCAAGCCAGAGCAGTTACTGCTTCCTAAGCCACTAGCAAACAGGTGAGAGAAGATCACTTCTGGTTTGCGTTAGTTTCTATCGATTTCATATCCCCAACATTTAAGTCTTAATTATGAATGACACCTCCGGATAATCTGCTCAGCACAACTGACAACTCTGAGGGATCAGATCATGCTCTGAACAAATTTTAGGTATGTCACAAGGCTGCAGTGGCAGCATGGAGGTTTTCGGTTTTATTCCAAACATCCAGTATGTTCTGTGAATAGCAGGCTCCCAACTTATAAAGCTTTGACTCAGCCCCCATTTCAAATACGAGCTTTCTTTATTGAGGCAAACAAACCCCGCAAAAGCACAAATGGTGTCTACAAGCAGAAAACTTAAAAGGGCCAATGGCAATTAAAAGGTTTTATTTTCAAATACAACTCTTAATTTGAACATGGTAAGACATGCCCATCGCCATGTGAATGATTGGTCTGTGCAAAACAAGGCTATCCTTTAAATCCAGTTTTCCTGCACAGGGATTTTTTTCCTAATGTTATTGGAGGTAGGGGTTTTGTTGTTTCTGTTTTTAAATGTACAGTAATTAGCAAAAAAAAAAAAAAAAACCACACACCACCCCATTACTCAACCCCTCCCCCCCAAAAAGTAGTAAGGCAAATCTGAAAAGCACGCTCAACTACAGAAGAGCGGATTCACTGAGTTCATCCTTTTCCATAGATTACATAGGTTCTTCCACAAGTCAACTAATACCTTTTTTCAAAGTGGAAAAAAACCAACAGATTCATAGCACTGGGCTATATAATCACACTGAACAAGAAAGCCTTGACAATGTAATAACTGAACAATTTGATGGGTATCAGTTAAACCTATGTAAGCCCAATCAAAAAGAAGGAGAAAAAAAAGAAAAAGACAGAGCAAGAGACAGAGACAGATAGAGAGGGAGAGAGAGAATGAGCGAAGTCCCTTCCCCGCTGCTTTGATTTTGGAGGGGAAAAAATCCCCCAATAATTTAGCTCATGTAAGTTTAGAGAAAATGAGAGCAGCTAAAAATGGATACAATACACCTTGAAATTTATTTCCAAGACCAAAAAAACCAAAGATTGAAGCATTTTAGAACACTGAAGCAAAAGCAATCTGAAAAAAAAAATTGTTCCAACTATTTAAAAATAGCTGTTTTTCAGAGCTTCTAGCAATAATTTTGATTAAATAAAATCATACCAATTTACATTAATTTTCTATATCTTCTTTTAAAAGTCCCTCACTCTTTTGAAGAAAAAAAGTGCATCCAAAACCAGCAGAGATTTACTGGTGACATCAGGTTCTCTTTTAGCAGCTACTCAAGGTTTTCAAAATAGCTTACACTTCTTGCTGTAAGAAAAGAAGGGCCTTCCAAACCCTTATCTGGGAGAAGTATCCAAATTATAAAAATCTGAAATAATTTATTATCAAATCCAGAATTTAAATAAAAGCAGAAATTTGCTTGTAAGGACAATTAAAGAAAGTAAAAGAATAAAAGCATGCACTCCAAACTTAGAGGTGAAGACAAATATACTTATCTATACAGGCACTGGCAGACGCAATTTAATTGTTACTGTTACTCATTGTAACACACACCCCACCCTACAATACATTTTTTCATTCACTAATCACTGAGGTACCAATATTTAAGAATGGAAAATTCAATATTGAAAAATAAAACCTAAAATTGAAGCCTTTTCCCAGAAAACTATGGCAATTTTTGTATGAAATGTTAGTATACTTATAGAATTTTACAATCTACATTGGCTTTTTTCTGGAACCAAAAGTTGTGTTCCACATACAGGTTCTTTGATAAAATGTTCACTGTGTATGTAATACAGTCAGTAGACTTGCAAATGAATGAACATTTCTTGGCTATCAACTGGCACATCTTGCTGGTACCAAAAGAACTCGAAGTTTGAAACAATCTGTTTTAATTCTGAACAAATGCGCCATGCCAAAGTGCAACAAATATGTGCGACACTCAATGAGACACTGACAGATAAGAGCTGCATGGAAATTACTAAGTCCACCTGCAAAGCAATTTTGTACAAATTGCATTGCATGCAAAGGACAACTCTGCGTTGTTGGGAAGTCAGTTGCTTGATGTGATGGTTTCTTCTAACGCAGCCATAGTTTAAGACGCAGTGCATCAACTCCATTTAAATAGTATCTGAACAGCCTCTTGTCTCGCACAAAACCAAGGTTTTCATAAAGTTTCAAAGCAGACTTATTTGTGATTTCTGTTTCCAAAACAACCTTTAAGAGAAAAAAGGAGACAAAACATATCATATTAGGAAGCAGTTGTGCATTTTTCAGATTGCATGACTACTGAACAAACTATAAAGTTTTTATTTAAAGGTACACTTACTAACAATGAAGTTACTTACTAGCAATGGAGTTACATTTTCTTTACCTAATTTGTACAAGCAATCCCCCCTTCCACCCCCACATTTAAAAATACAATTTAGCAGTTATTTACCAATAGTACTGGTAATCAAGTTTCATCCATATCAAGATTTTTGCTCTTTGCTGAAAACAGATTTTCAGCTACCTACCTAATAGCTAGGATAAAAAACAAAAAAACCACACACAACACCAAAACATGAACAGCTTAGCATCCAAGTCATAAAACACATTTTCAGTTTTGAGGAAGCAATCGAACTTCCTTATGTCACAAGAACTCAGTAGAAAGTTAGTTTTGTTTAGTCACTGAATAACTTTTTATCTCATAATTTGATAGATTTAAAGCTAGACCTAAATACAAACTTCAGCATTCTGTGACGGGCTGTCAGAACAAATGCTGGTAGTATTTGCGCCCAACACACGTAATCCAAACTCAAATCACAGTGACCCGTATGTAGATCCCAGACTCAAGAAGTCCCACAGAGGGACTTTGGATGGTAAACACCAACTTTTCACAGCCAAGGGGTATGCCCCATCTGTGAGCGGCAAAGGAGCCGCAAAACACACCTGCCCGAGAAACGATTTATTATGGTGAGGAAGGAAAGGGCATATAATTAAATTTAAAAGTAATGCACTGGTTTAAGAAGATTATTTATTGTGAAGAAGATTCTTACATTCTTATAAGAAGAATATTTATTATTTATGCCCACCTGCTGAGCATTTATTGCTCCCAGCTAGTCTCGCACCAGTCACGAAGAAAGAGCAGCTTTTCCCCATTTTTTCCCATGCTGGTAAGACCCCAACTGCAGGAAGATCTGCTCAGAGCAAACCCAGGTTAAGCAAGGGGTCAAAAGTGCCCCAGAAGTCTCAAGTATAGGCAAGGAAATTACACTGGCATTAACAAGAAATATAAAACTGCTGAAATACACCTCTGAGCAGTTTTTCCTCTTTTCTCCAAATGCACTGAACTGAGCTCTGGCATACCTGGCGAGCCATCCATCCATTCCAAATGATGGAAACTGTTTTGTCTAGTGTTCTCCAACTCATATTTAAGGATTCTTCCGTTTAAGCCAATTTATGTTATGGCTTCTGTGGCCCCACACAGCCTCCAGGCATGTATTTCCATTCCCCCTCACCTCTTTTGCCAGCTGACTGGGCTTGTTGCTGTCCCAGTTGAAAAAGCAACGCGAGTAGAAAACTACCGATTTTTCTTCCCATCGCATTGATTTTCTGCAATCTGAGGAGTGGCTAAACCAGCACAACAGAGGGAAGCAGCCAGCAGTTAGACTGGCTACCTTCAATAAGATTTAACTATCTACTCAACATATATATTTGACCATTACTCAAGTTTCAAGTCCCTCGGACCACATGCCAATGGAGAATTCCACCTGCGCTTCTCAAAGTACACAAATGTAAAAAGAATAGTAAATTCAGGGCTAACACCCAACGGGCAACCTACACTAGGGAAAAATAAAACTTGAAGTAATTTGTTTTTCTAAAAGGAACTAGAAGTCACACATTGAAATATTTATAGCCAGAGTTCTTAAATTACAGCAGGTCAGTCTGTTGTACCTGTATTCTTGAGATAACCTAATTCAATTCTCCATCTTAAGTGAAGAATTAAAGACTGAATGTCTCTCTTCTGAAACACATGCTGGCACCCTCCTGGAATACTATTATCAGGTCCTGCGACTTGATCAATTACACCCAACAATTTTAATCTATTAAAATGAATAAATATCAATTTATAACCAATTATGGAAGTGCAACAGTTTTCCTAATCTGTTTGCTATTTTCTATATAATTATGCAAGCTGTACAACTTTTAAATTTAAATTAAAACAAAGCATTATGCCAATCAGGTAATCTGACCCATGTAAGAACCACAGTGCAGGAGACTTACTTGAACAAACAGCATTCACTCTCATAAATGCTTAGTAACCTCGCAGAGTGATATAACATGTCTGCATCCAACTGCCAGCACACCTTGCAATGCTAAGAGGCGTCCGACACTGCAGATCACTGAATTTAAGGGAGTGGTTAAATGTTGAAATTCAGGTTTGTTGGAATCCCAGCACTCGAGTGAATGCTCATCTTGAAAGCTAATAAAATAGATGTGCTCTGGTATTTCTTAGAGAGAATAGCTTAGTACAATAACAAATACTTCTCTGAGCTAAACATCTCACAAAGGAATAAAGACAGCGCCCATACTAGAAGGAACTGAGTGATCCTTTAGAAATTAATTTTAGCAATGACACAAGCTGGTTTCTTTAAACAATGACTCTTGGTGGCTGAGAAAGCAGAAGTAGTTTTATCTATGCTCTTTTTATGATACTCATCAGCAGCAGGAAAAAAAACCCTCAGATCCTACCAGTCCAGTGTTTTTTTATGAATAGGAAAATGGAAAACATAAGAAAAGATTAAGTGATTAGGATATGGCCAACTTCTGGTGGATACAAAGCCAGAACTCTGCTTAAACTGTGATCCTAACATCAAGGTACCTCAGGAGCATCAATAACTACACAGTCTATGAGAAAGTCTGTCATAATTTTGATAATCTGTTATCAATCAACTGCAATGTTGAAAAATAGGCTAGTTAACTAGAGTTTAACGGTTCATTAGCTTGATTCTGTGAAGGATTCTCCTCTTCCTGTGTGAGATTTTCAGTCAAGCCCCAACCCTTCAGTCATGTCATTCATTTCTGGCCTACAGTATCTTATGGTAAATTTTGTTGTATAAATATGCCTTTTAAATCCTCTAGTAACACAACAGCATCCTCCCCTGTAGACCAGCAAAGGTCTGACTGGATTTAACAGTGTTTTCTGCAGAAGTTGTAACCTTCTGAAAGCCATATTTCCTCTTACGCCCAAAATTTCGTAAGCCTAACGTTTACCTTGAGTGTCTTTAAAACAAAATAAAATAGGATAAACTTTCTTGCTTCTTCAGTTCAAACTGTGAACGAACTCAAGTTTAGAAATGAAGACATGGAATAGAGCCAAATTAAATAAACAAATGAAAAAAATATTATTCTTTCAGCACTCACAGAACAGGTTGTTACTCTAACAAAGACATTTGGCAGATCAACATCAAGTTAATGGGTGCTTGTCCAGTATCTTTAATCAGTTTAACAGCCTGAAGTTTTAAAGAAAGACAGCACCTGAAATACAGTGCTTAATATAGTAAATGATCTGTAGAGTAAGAAAAAATTAAGATGTCAATTGTTTGAGAATTTTGAATAGTATTGATATAATTAATGCACGTAATTTAAAAAACGTGGTTCCGAATTAAAATAACACATCTACTAGCGTTGTCAAAAAAAAAGACCAACTTAATTTTTAACATGCCATAGCTAAAATCCATCATGAACACTTTAAAGTTGCAATACAAATTCTCAGGAGAAGTTGCAATTCCTTTTCACACTCCGCATTTTGCTTTAAAATCTCTTGCCATCTATATGTGGAGTCTTCCTTTGATTAGTTAGCAGTTACATGGTATGGCAGTGATGTAATACGCGGTGTTGAAGAATTGTATGCAGATTACTTACACAGTCATGGGAAACCTACAGGAACAATCCTACATGGCTTCACTGATCCTACACAAACAGTTCTTCTTTTCTGAATTTCATTAAGGGATGTAACAACTCTACATGAAGGTCTTAACAAGTACAGCTTTTCAGAATTGCTTCTCTAAAAAGACCAAGCCAAAGCATAACCGACAGTCAGGTAACCAACTTACTGAAGTCAGCGTGCACTTTCTTTCCTACACTAGAAAAAAATAAATCTCTTCAAAACTTGAGAAATAGAAAAGAAAAATATTCACCCTCACCTGTTTGTTTAATTAGTAAATCAGGACACTGCATTAGATAGTTGAAGTTCACATGTACTGTACAATCAAGAAAAATGTTCAAAATCACTGTGACCTAATGAAAGCTTAGCCCATTATAGCCCTGAAAACTGTCAGTTCACTATCCCAAATGTTAGAAATCATTCCCATCCAATGCCTGGGAAACTCACCAAGGTCAAAATCAAAGATCCCTCAAGTTCTGTAACATCATATCCAGAAACTCCAGCTTAAAGCATGCTGTTAGTGCTTTCTTCAGCCTTGAAGGTAATTTCTAGTTCAATCACCCACCCCGAACATCAGATTGCCCCCCTCCTCTCTGTTCCAATAAAGCCCATGATCACCTCCAGGCCCATCGCCTCCTCTCCATGCTGATTCCATCCCGCTAATTCACCTCTTTGTTTACTCTCCCCCTCCTCAATTCCTCAAGCTAGGAAGCAACCCCTGGCTGGCAGGCTTTTGCCTCTCAGCTTTGAAGCATGGCATATAGCATAAGCTACCCTGTAAGCAGTTGGCTGACCGCAGAAATTCACACTGTAAACCAACTGCTCCATAGGCCTGGCTTAGTGTATTCCCATCAAAGGAGCTTAGGGGAAGAAAAAACAAAACAAAACCACCCCTCCACATTCCTCCTACCCCGTCAAGAACTACTTTAACCACTAAATGTTGCATCAAACTGAAATGCCATTTTTCTTTTTCCAAGATTTTCATGTATGGTGTCGTACAAATCCTTCACTTAAAAATCTAATCTACAGTACTTTGAAAAATGTTACACCGAAATAAACATTTTTCAGATTATATGCCACAAATTATTCAGAATTGAATACATTTATTGCATCTTTCCATGATGAGATTGAAGGAAAGAGTTTCCAAGCAGCCTTCAGAAATGTTTTAACTACACCCACAGGTCCCTATTCATGTTTTTAAAATCATATTCTGAGCAAGTTTCAGAAAACAGAGCATTTTTCAATCGCAGTCCGTTTTATTTCAAGCACCAGCATCTTTTTAGTTTCATCCTGCTACTGTTTCTATTAGAAGAGGTAGAAAAAAGAACTTAAGAGCACCAGAGATAATAAAACTACCTACAAACCTCACAAAGACAAGTTATGGCAATGCACTGCTTCGTATTTGGTCAGCTAGGCATCACTCACCACCAGAAACCGGTCCCCCAACAGCGGCTGTGAAAACCAGTGAGGGGAAGTTTGTCACTTCAGTGGTGTGGGTGGCTGGGTGGATTTTTCAAAGCCTGATCACAACCAAAAATTTTTCTGTAGTCCACTAGGAGGTTCAAGTAGCCACCACCATTGCTGTACCACATACAACTGGATGAAGCCTAAAACCTTGTGCCAAAGAGTAAAAGAAAACCTGAAGACATTTGCTGTTTGGATGCAGGTAGCCTATATTTATGTTGTTCTCTTTCCATACTGATTTGATGCACAGGAAACGCCTCTGCCGACCAGTGTAGAAAGTCAGAAATACGCTCTGCTTGTGCTCCAAGCTGCCTGGATATAAGAGTTCCCCTTTCAAAATTTTAACGGTGCCAGCACAAACTAAGCTCGGGTAAAAGCCCGCCAAGAAGCAGAGTGCAATTAGCTCACAATCATCAGCCCACAAACACAGTTACGCACTTGCGGAAGTGGAACATGCCTGCACCCATCCAGCACACACTTCAAGCAGCTTGGATTGTAGCGCATTTGATTAAATGGGGATAACTACTGAAAAATGCCCTACAAAATTCAGTGTAAAGCATTTATATACAACACCACAGAGGAAAACCTGTGACTAAGACTTAATAAGGTCTTAGTGAACAGTAGCCTGCAGTCCTTCTCGCATTTATTTCACTTTTACAAACACCTAAAACATCAAGACCACCTCTTGGGCTAATGTTAAAGCAGC